>NC_090932.1:394822643-399822643 GCF_040938575.1 Ambystoma mexicanum
CAGCAGTGCAGGGGCACCCTCCACCAGGCCCCCACTCATGTCTCCCACCACCCCCAACCCCCAGCAGTGCAGGGCACCCTCCAGCAGGCCCCCACTCATGTCGAACTCATGTCCCCCATCACCCCCACCCCCCAGCAGTGCAGGGCACCCTTCACCAGGCCCCCACTCATGTCTCCCTGCACCCCCAACCCCCAGCAGTGCAGGGCACCCTCCACCAGGCCCCCACTCATGTCTCCCACCACCCCACCCCCCAGCAGTGCAGGAGCACCCTGCACCAGGCCCCCACTCATGTCCCCCTGCACCCCCACCCCCCAGCATCCAGGGACACCCTCTACCAGGCCCCCACTCATGTCTCCCCGCACCCCCAACCCCCAGCAGTGCAGGGCACCCTCCACCAGGCCCCCACTCATGTCCCCCTGCACCCCCACCCCCAGCATCCAGGGGCACCCTCCACCAGGCCCCCACTGATGTCTCCCATCACCCCCACCCCCCAGCAGTGCAGGGGCAGCCTCCACCAGGCCCCCACTCATGTCCCCCTGCACCCCCAACCCCCAGCAGTGCAGGGCACCCTCCACCAGGCCCCCACTCATGTCCCCCTGCACCCCCACCCCCCAGCAGTGCAGGGCACCCTCCACCAGGCCCCCACTCATGTCCCCCTGCACCCCCACCCCCCAGCAGTGCAGGGCACCCTCCACCAGGCCTCCACTCATGTCCCCCTGCACCTCCACCCCCCAGCATCCAGGGGTACCCTCCACCAGTCCCCCACTCATGTCTCCCATCACCCCCACCCCCCAACAGTGCAGGGGCAGCCTCCACCAGGCCCCCACTCATGTCCCCCTGCACCCCCACCCTCCAGCAGTACAGGGCACCCTCCACCAGGCCCCCACTCATGTCCCCCTTCACCCCCAACCCCCAGCAGTGCAGGGGCTGCCTCCAACAGGCCCCACTCATGTCTCCCATCACACCCACCCCCCAGCATCCAGGGGCACCCTCCACCAGGCCCCCACTCAAGTCTCCTACCACCCCCACCTCCCAGCAGTGCAGGGTACCCTCCACCAGGCCCCCACTCATGTCCAACTAATGTCTCCCATCACCCCCACCCCCCAGCAGTGCAGGGGCACCCTCCACCAGGCCCCCACTCATGTCCAACTCATGTCTCCCATCACCCCCACCCCCCCAGCAGTGCAGGGGCACCATCCACCAGGCCCCCACTCATGTCCCCCCTACACCCCCACCCCCCAGCAGTGCAGGGCACCCTCCACCAGGCCCCCACTCATGTCCCCCTGCACCCCCAACCCCCAGCAGTGCAGGGGCTGCCTCCAACAGGCCCCTACTCATGTCTCCCATCACACCCACCCCCCAGCATCCAGGGGCACCCTCCACCAGGCCCCCACTCATGTCTCCCACCACCCCCACCCCCCAGCAGTGCAGGGCACCCTCCACCAGGCCCCCACTCATGTCCAACTCATGTCTCCCATCACCCCCAGCCCCCAGCAGTGCAGGGGCACCCGCCACCAGGCCCCCACTCATGTCTGCCACCACCCCCAACCCCCAGCAGTGCAGGGCACCCTCCACCAGGCCTCCACTCATGTCCCCCTGCACCCCCACCCCCCAGCATCCAGGGGTACCCTCCAACAGGCCCCCACTCATGTCTCCCATCACCCCCACCCCCCAGCAGTGCAGGGGCAGCCTCCACCAGGCCCCCACTGTTGTCCCCCTGCACCCCCACCCCCCAGCAGTGCAGGGCACCCTCCACCAGGCCCCCACTCATGTACCTCTGCACCCCCAACCCCCAGCAGTGCAGGGGCTGCCTCCAACAGGCCCCACTCATGTCTCCCATCACACCCACCCCCCAGCATCCAGGGGCACCCTCCACCAGGCCCCCACTCATGTCTCCCACCACCCCCACCCCCAGCAGTGCAGGGCACCCTCCACCAAGCCACCACTCATGTCCAACTCATGTCTCCCATCACCCCCACCCCCCAGAAGTGCAGGGCACCCTCCACCAGTACCCACTCATGTCCCCCTGCACCCCCAACCCCCAGCAGTGCAGGGGCTGCCTCCAACAGGCCCCACTCATGTCTCCCATCACACCCACCCCACAGCATCCAGGGGCACCCTCCACCAGGCCCGCACTCATGTCTCCCACCACCCCCAACCCCCAGCAGTGCAGGGCACCCTACACCAGGCCCCCACTCATGTCCCCCTGAAGCCCCACCCCCCAGCAGTGCAGGGCACCCTGCACCAGTCCCCCACTCATGTCCCCCTGCACCCCCACCCCCCAGCATCCAGGGGCACCCTCCACCAGGCCCCCACTCATGTCTCCCATCACCCCCACCCCCCAGCAGTGCAGGGGCAGCCTCCACCAGGCCCCCACTCATGTCCCCCTGCACCCCCACCCCCCAGCAGTGCAGGGCACCCTCCACCAGGCCCCCACTCATGTCCCCATGCACCCCCAACCCCCAGCAGTGCAGGGGCTGCCTCCAACAGGCCCCACTCATGTCTCCTATCACACCCACCCCCCAGCATCCAGGGGCACCCTCCACCAGGCCCTCACTCATGTCTCCCATCACCCCACCCCCCAGCATCCAGGGGCACCCTCCACCAGGCCCCCACTAATGTCTCCCATCACCCCCACCCCCCAGCAGTGCAGGGGCACCATCCACCAGGCCCCCACTCATGTCCAACTCATGTCTCCCTTCACCCCCACCCCCCAGCAGTGCAGGGGCACCCTCCACCAGGCCCCCACTCATGTCTCCCACCACCCCAACCCCCAGCAGTGCAGAACACCATCCACCAGGCCCCCACTCATGTCCCCCTGCACCCCCAACCCCCAGCAGTGCAGGGGCAGCCTCCAACAGGCCCCACTCATGTCTCCCATCACACCCACCCCCCAGCATCCAGGGGCACCCTCCACCAGGCCCGCACTCATGTCTCCCACCACCCCCAACCCCCAGTAGTGCAGGGCACCCTACACCAGGCCCCCACTCATGTCTCCCTGCACCCCCACCCCCCAGCAGTGCAGGGCACCCTGCACCAGTCCCCCACTCATGTCCCCCTGCACCCCCACCCCCCAGCATCCAGGGGCACCCTCCACCAGGCCCCCACTCATGTCTCCCATCACCCCCACCCCCCAGCAGTGCAGGGGCAGCCTCCACCAGGCCCCCACTCATGTCCCCCTGCACCCCCACCCCCCAGCAGTGCAGGGCACCCTCCACCAGGCCCCCACTCATGTCCCCATGCACCCCCAACCCCCAGCAGTGCAGGGGCTGCCTCCAACAGGCCCCACTCATGTCTCCTATCACACCCACCCCCCAGCATCCAGGGGCACCCTCCACCAGGCCCCCACTCATGTCGCCCATCACCCCACCCCCCAGCATCCAGGGGCACCCTCCACCAGGCCCCCACTCATGTCTCCCATCACCCCCACCCCCCAGCAGTGCAGGGGCACCATCCACCAGGCCCCCACTCATGTCCAACTCATGTCTCCCTTCACCCCCACCCCCCAGCAGTGCAGGGGCACCCTCCACCAGGCCCCCACTCATGTCTCCCACCACCCCAACCCCCAGCAGTGCAGAACACCCTCCACCAGGCCCCCACTCATGTCCAACTCATGTCTCCCATCACCCCCACCCCCAGCAGTGCATGGGCACCCTCCACCAGGCCCCCACTCATGTCCCCCTGCAGCCCCACCCCCCAGCAGTGCAGGGCACCCTCCACCAGGCCCCCACTCATGTTCCCCTGCACCCCCAACCGCCAGCAGTGCAGGGGCAGCCTCCACCAGGCCCCCACTCATGTCTCCCATCACCCCCACCCCCCAGCATCCAGGGGCACCCTCCACCAGGCCCCCACTCATGTCTCCCACCACCCCCACCCCCCAGCAGTGCAGGGCACCCCCACCAGGCCCCCACTCATGTCCAACTCATGTCTCCATTCACCCCCACCCCCCAGCAGTGCAGGGACACCCTCCACCAGGCCCCCACTTATGTCTCCCACCACCCCCAAATACCCAGCAGTGCAGGGAACCCTCCAGCAGGCCCCCACTCATGTCCAACTCATGTCCCCCATCACCCCCACCCCCCAGCAGTGCAGGGGCACCCTCCACCAGGCCCCCACTCATGCCCCCCTGCACCCCCACCCCCCAGCATCCAGGGGCACCCTCCACCAGGCCCCCACTCATGTCTCCCTGCACCCCCATCCCCCAGCAGTGCAGGGGCAGCCTCCATCAGGCCCCCACTCATGTCTCCCTGCACCCCCAACCCCCAGCAGTGCAGGGCACCCTCCACCAGGCCCCCACTCATGTCTCCTACCACCCCCCACGCCCCAGCAGTGCAGGGCACCCTCCACCAGGCCCCCACTCATGTCTCCCTGCACCCCCAACCCCCAGCAGTGCAGGGGCAGCCTCCACCAGACCTCCACTCATGTCTCCCTGCACCCCAACCCCCAGATGTGCAGGGCACCCTCCACCAGGCCCCCACTCATGTCTCTCACCACCCCCACCCCCCAGCAGTTCAGGGGCACCCTCCACCAGGCCCCCACTCATGTCCCCCTGCACCTCCACCCCCCAGCATCCAGGGACACCCTCCACCAGGCCCCCACTCATGTCTCCCCACACCCCCAACCCACAGCAGTGCAGGGCACCCTCCACCAGGCCCCCACTCATGTCCCCCTGCACCCCCACCCCCCAGCATCCAGGGGCACCCTCCACCAGGCCCCCACTGATGTCTCCCATCAGCCCCACCCCCCAGCAGTGCAGGGGCAGCCTCCACCAGGCCCCCACTCATGTCCCCCTGCACCCCCAGCCCCCAGCAGTGCAGGGCACCCTCCACCAGGCCCCACTCATGTCCAACTCATGTCTCCCATCACCCCCACCCCCCAGCAGTGCAGGGGCTCCCTCCACCAGGCCCCCACTCATGTCCCCCTGCACCCCCACCCCCCAGCAGTGCAGGGGTACCCTCCACCAGGCCCCCACTCATGTCTCCAATCACCCCCACCCCCAGCAGTGCAGGGCACCCTCCACCAGGCCCCCACGCATGTCCCCCTGCACCCCCACCCCCAGCAGTGCAGGGCACCCTCCACCAGGCCCCCACTCATATCCCCCTGAACCCCCACCCCCAGCATCCAGGGGCACCCTCCACCAGGCCCCCACTCATGTCTCCCATCACCCCCACCCACCCAGCAATGCAGGGGCAGCCTCCACCAGGCCCCCACTCATGTCCCCCTGCACCCCCACCCCCCAGCAGTGAAGGGCACCCTCCACCAGGCCCCCACTCATTTCCCCCTGCACCCCCAACCCCCAGCAGTGCAGGGGCACCTTCCACCAGGCCCCCACTCATGTCTCCCATCACCCCCACCCCCCAGCAGTACAGGGGCACCCTCTACCAGGCCCCCACTCATGTCTCCCACTACCCCCAACCCCCAGCAGTGCAGGGCACCCTCCACCAGGCCCCCACTCATGTCTCCCACCACCCCCAACCCCCAGCAGTGCAGGGCACCCTACACCAGGCCCCCACTCATGTCCCCCTGCACCCCCACGCCCCAGCAGTGCAGGGCACCCTACACCAGGCCCCCACTCATGTCCCCCTGCACCCCCACCCCCCAGCAGTGCAGGGGCACCCTCCACCAGGCCCCCACTCATGTCTCCCACCACCCCCAACCCCCAGCAGTGCAGGGCACCCTACACCAGGCCCCCACTCATGTCCCCCTGCACCCCCACGCCCCAGCAGTGCAGGGCACCCTGCACCAGGCCCCCACTCATGTCCCCCTGCACCCCCACGCCCCAGCATCCAGGGGCACCCTCCACAGGGCCCCCACTCATGTCTCCAGTCACCCCCACCCCCCAGCAGTGCAGGGGCATCCTCCACCAGGCCCCCACTCATGTCCCCCTGCACCCCCACCCCCCAGCAGTGCAGGGCACCCTCCACCATGCCCCCACTCATGTCCCCCTGCACCCCCAACCCCCAGCAGTGCAGGGGCTGCCTCCAACAGCCCCCACTCATGTCTTCCATCACACCCACCCCCCAGCATCCAGGGGCACCCTCCACCAGGCCCCCACTCATGTCTCCCACCACCCCCACCACCCAGCATCCAGGGGCACCCTCCACCAGGCCCCCACTCATGTCTCCCATCACCCCCACCCCCCAGCAGTGCAGGGGCACCCTCCACGAGGCCCCCACTCATGTCCAACTCATGTCTCCCATCACCCCCACCCCCCAGTAGTGCAGGGGCACCCTCCACCAGGCCCCCACTCATGTCTCCCACCACCCCAACCCCCAGCAGTGCAGAACACCCTCCACCAGGCCCCCACTCATGTCCAACTCATGTCTACCATCACCCCCACCCCCCAGCAGTGCAGGGGCACCCTCCACCAGGCCCCCACTCATGTCCCCCTGCAGCCCCACCCCCCAGCAGTGCAGGGCACCCTCCACCAGGCCCCCACTCATGTTCCCCTGCACCCCCAACCGCCAGCAGTGCAGGGGCAGCCTCCACCAGGCCCCCACTCATGTCTCCCATCACCCCCACCCCCCAGCATCCAGGGGCACCCTCCACCAGGCCCCCACTCATGTCTCCCACCACCCCCACCCCCCAGAAGTGCAGGGCACCCCCCACCAGGCCCCCACTCATGTCCAACTCATGTCTCCATTCACCCCCACCCCCCAGCAGTGCAGGGACACCCTCCACCAGGCCCCCACTTATGTCTCCCACCACCCCCAAATACCCAGCAGTGCAGGGAACCCTCCAGCAGGCCCCCACTCATGTCCAACTCATGTCCCCCATCACCCCCACCCCCCAGCAGTGCAGGGGCACCCTCCACCAGGCCCCCACTCATGCCCCCCTGCACCCCCACCCCCCAGCATCCAGGGGCACCCTCCACCAGGCCCCCACTCATGTCTCCCTGCACCCCCATCCCCCAGCAGTGCAGGGGCAGCCTCCATCAGGCCCCCAATCATGTCTCCCTGCACCCCCAACCCCCAGCAGTGCAGGGCACCCTCCACCAGGCCCCCACTCATGTCTCCTACCACCCCCCACGCCCCAGCAGTGCAGGGCACCCTCCACCAGGCCCCCACTCATGTCTCCCTGCACCCCCAACCCCCAGCAGTGCAGGGGCAGCCTCCACCAGACCTCCACTCATGTCTCCCTGCACCCCCAACCCCCAGATGTGCAGGGCACCCTCCACCAGGCCCCCACTCATGTCTCTCACCACCCCCACCCCCCAGCAGTTCAGGGGCACCCTCCACCAGGCCCCCACTCATGTCCCCCTGCACCTCCACCCCCCAGCATCCAGGGACACCCTCCACCAGGCCCCCACTCATGTCTCCCCGCACCCCCAACCCACAGCAGTGCAGGGCACCCTCCACCAGGCCCCCACTCATGTCCCCCTGCACCCCCACCCCCCAGCATCCAGGGGCACCCTCCACCAGGCCCCCACTGATGTCTCCCATCAGCCCCACCCCCCAGCAGTGCAGGGGCAGCCTCCACCAGGCCCCCACTCATGTCCCCCTGCACCCCCAGCCCCCAGCAGTGCAGGGCACCCTCCACCAGGCCCCACTCATGTCCAACTCATGTCTCCCATCACCCCCACCCCCCAGCAGTGCAGGGGCTCCCTCCACCAGGCCCCCACTCATGTCCCCCTGCACCCCCACCCCCCAGCAGTGCAGGGGTACCTCCACCAGGCCCCCACTCATGTCTCCAATCACCCCCACCCCCAGCAGTGCAGGGCACCCTCCACCAGGCCCCCACTCATGTCCCCCTGCACCCCCACCCCCAGCAGTGCAGGGCACCCTCCACCAGGCCCCCACTCATGTCCGCCTGAACCCCCACCCCCAGCATCCAGGGGCACCCTCCACCAGGCCCCCACTCATGTCTCCCATCACCCCCACCCACCCAGCAATGCAGGGGCAGCCTCCACCAGGTCCCCACTCATGTCCCCCTGCACCCCCACCCCCCAGCAGTGAAGGGCACCCTCCACCAGGCCCCCACTCATTTCCCCCTGCACCCCCAAACCCCAGCAGTGCAGGGGCACCTTCCACCAGGCCCCCACTCATGTCTCCCATCACCCCCACCCCCCAGCAGTACAGGGGCACCCTCTACCAGGCCCCCACTCATGTCTCCCACTACCCCCAACCCCCAGCAGTGCAGGGCACCCTCCACCAGGCCCCCACTCATGTCTCCCACCACCCCCAACCCCCAGCAGTGCAGGGCACCCTACACCAGGCCCCCACTCATGTCCCCCTGCACCCCCACGCCCCAGCAGTGCAGGGCACCCTACACCAGGCCCCCACTCATGTCCCCCTGCACCCCCACCCCCCAGCAGTGCAGGGGCACCCTCCACCAGGCCCCCACTCATGTCTCCCACCACCCCCAACCCCCAGCAGTGCAGGGCACCCTACACCAGGCCCCCACTCATGTCCCCCTGCACCCCCACGCCCCAGCAGTGCAGGGCACCCTGCACCAGGCCCCCACTCATGTCCCCCTGCACCCCCACGCCCCAGCATCCAGGGGCACCCTCCACAGGGCCCCCACTCATGTCTCCCATCACCCCCACCCCCCAGCAGTGCGGGGGCATCCTCCACCAGGCCCCCACTCATGTCCCCCTGCACCCCCACCCCCCAGCAGTGCAGGGCACCCTCCACCATGCCCCCACTCATGTCCCCCTGCACCCCCAACCCCCAGCAGTGCAGGGGCTGCCTCCAACAGCCCCCACTCATGTCTTCCATCACACCCACCCCCCAGCATCCAGGGGCACCCTCCACCAGGCCCCCACTCATGTCTCCCACCACCCCCACCACCCAGCATCCAGGGGCACCCTCCACCAGGCCCCAACTCATGTCTCCCATCACCCCCACCCGCCAGCAGTGCAGGGGCACCCTCCACGAGGACCCCACTCATGTCCAACTCATGTCTCCCATCACCCCCACCCCCCAGTAGTGCAGGGGCACCCTCCACCAGGCCCCCACTCATGTCTCCCACCACCCCAACCCCCAGCAGTGCAGAACACCCTCAACCAGGCCCCCACTCATGTCCAACTCATGTCTACCATCACCCCCACCCCCCAGCAGTGCAGGGGCACCCTCCACCAGGCCCCCACTCATGTCCCCCTGCACCCCCACCCCCCAGCAGTGCAGGGCACCCCCCACCAGGCCCCCACTCATGTTCCCCTGCATCCCCAACTGCCAGCAGTGCAGGGGCAGCCTCCACCAGGCCCCCACTCATGTCTCCCATCACCCCCACCCCCCAGCATCCAGGGGCACCCTCCACCAGGCCCCCACTCATGTCTCCCACCACCCCCACCCCCCAGCAGTGCAGGGCACCCTCCACCAGGCCCCCACTCATCTCCAACTAATGTCTCCCATCACCCCCACCCCCCAGCAGTGCAGGGGCACCCTCCACCAGGCCCCCACTTATGTCTCCCACCACCCCCAAATACCCAGCAGTGCAGGGCACCCTCCAGCAGGCCCACACTCATGTCCATCTCATGTCTCCCATCACCCCCACCCCCCAGCTGTGCAGGGGCACCCTCCACCAGGCCCCCACTCATGTCCCCCTGCACCCCCACCCCCCAGCAGTGCAGGGCACCCTCCACAAGGCCCCCACTCATGTCCCCCTGCACCCCCACCCCCCAGCATCCAGGTGCACCCTCCACCAGGCCCCCACGCATGTCTCCCATCACCCCCACCCCCCAGCAGTGCAGGGGCAGCCTCCACCAGGCCCCCACTCATGTCCCCCTGCACTCCCACCCCCCAGCAGTGCAGGGCACCCTCCACCAGGCCCCCACTCATGTCCCCCTGCACCCCCAACCCCCAGCAGTGCAGGGGCAGCCTCCACCAGGCCCCCACTCATGTCTCCCATCACCTCCACCCCCCAGCATCCAGGGGCACCCTCCACCAGGCCCCCACTCATGTCTCCCATCACCCCCACCCCCCAGCAGTGCAGGGGCACCCTACACCAGGCCCCCACTCATGTCTCCCACTACCCCCAACCCCCAGCAGTGCAGGGGCAGCCTCCATCAGGCCCCCACTCATGTCCAACTCATGTCTCCCATCACCCCCACCCCCAGCAGTGCAGGGGCACCCTTCACCAGGCCCCCACTCATGTCCCCCTGCACCCCCACCCCCCAGCAGTGCAGGGCACCCTCCACCAGGCCCCCAACCATGTCCCCCTGCACCCCCAACCCCCAGCAGTGCAGGGGCAGCCTCCACCAGGCCCCCACTCATGTCTCCCATCACCCCCACCACCCAGCATCCAGGGGCACCCTCCACCAGGCCCCCACTCATGTCTCCCACCACCCCCACCCCCCAGCAGTGCAGGGCACCCTCCACCAGGCCCTCACTCATGTCCAACTCATGTCTCCGATCACCCCCAACCCCCAGCAGTGCAGGGCACCCTCCAGCAGGCCCCCACTAATGCCCCCCTACACCCCCACCCCCCAGCATCCAGGGGCACCCTCCACCAGGCCCCCACTCATGTCTCCCTGCACCCCCATCCCCCAGCAGTGCAGGGGCAGCCTCCATCAGGCCCCCACTCATGTCTCCCTGCACCCCCACCCCCCAGCATCCAGGGGCACCCTCCACCAGGCCCCACTCATGTCTCCCACCACCCCCACCACCCAGCATCCAGGGGCAACCTCCACCAGGCCCCCACTCATGTCTCCCATCACCCCCACCCCCCAGCAGTGCAGGGGCACCCTCCACGAGGCCCCCACTCATGTCCAACTCATGTCTCCCATCACCCCCACCACCCAGTAGTGCAGGGGCACCCTCCACCAGGCCCCCACTCATGTCTCCCACCACCCCAACCCCCAGCAGTGCAGAACACCCTCCACCAGGCCCCCACTCATGTCCAACTCATGTCTACCATCACCCCCACCCCCCAGCAGTGCAGGGGCACCCTCCACCAGGCCCCCACTCATGTCCCCCTGCACCCCCACCCCCCAGCAGTGCAGGGCACCCTCCACCAGGCCCCCACTCATGTTCCCCTGCACCCCCAACTGCCAGCAGTGCAGGGGCAGCCTCCACCAGGCCCCCACTCATGTCTCCCATCACCCCCACCCCCCAGCATCCAGGGGTACCCTCCACCAGGCCCCCACACATGTCTCCCACCACCCCCACCCCCCAGCAGTGCAGGGCACCCTCCACCAGGCCCCCACTCATCTCCAACTAATGTCTCCCATCACCCCCACCCCCCAGCAGTGCAGGGGCACCCTCCACCAGGCCCCCACTTATGTCTCCCACCACCCCCAAATACCCAGCAGTGCAGGGCACCCTCCAGCAGGCCCACACTCATGTCCATCTCATGTCTCCCATCACCCCCACCCCCCAGCAGTGCAGGGGCACCCTCCACCAGGCCCCCACTCATGTCCCCCTGCACTCCCACCCCCCAGCAGTGCAGGGCACCCTCCACCAGGCCCCCACTCATGTCCCCCTGCACCCCCACCCCCCAGCATCCAGGTGCACCCTCCACCAGGCCCCCACGCATGTCTCCCATCACCCCCACCCCCCAGCAGTGCAGGGGCAGCCTCCACCAGGCCCCCACTCATGTCCCCCTGCACTCCCACCCCCCAGCAGTGCAGGGCACCCTCCACCAGGCCCCACTCATGTCCCCCTGCACCCCCAACCCCCAGCAGTGCAGGGGCAGCCTCCACCAGGCCCCCACTCATGTCTCCCATCACCTCCACCCCCCAGCATCCAGGGGCACCCTCCACCAGGCCCCCACTCATGTCTCCCATCACCGCCACCCCCCAGCAGTGCAGGGGCACCCTACACATGGCCCCCACTCATGTCTCCCACTACCCCCAACCCCCAGAAGTGCAGGGCACCCTCCACCAGGCCCCCACTCATGTCCAACTCATGTCTCCCATCACCCCCACCCCCAGCAGTGCAGGGGCACCCTTCACCAGGCCCCCACTCATGTCCCCCTGCACCCCCACCCCCCAGCAGTGCAGGGCACCCTCCACCAGGCCCCCAACCATGTCCCCCTGCACCCCCAACCCCCAGCAGTGCAGGGGCAGCCTCCACCAGGCCCCCACTCATGTCTCCCATCACCCCCACCACCCAGCATCCAGGGGCACCCTCCACCAGGCCCCCACTCATGTCTCCCACCACCCCCACCCCCCAGCAGTGCAGGGCACCCTCCACCAGGCCCCCACTCATGTCCAACTCATGTCTCCGATCACCCCCAACCCCCAGCAGTGCAGGGCACCCTCCAGCAGGCCCCCACTAATGCCCCCCTACACCCCCACCCCCCAGCATCCAGGGGCACCCTCCACCAGGCCCCCACTCATGTCTCCCTGCACCCCCATCCCCCAGCAGTGCAGGGGCAGCCTCCATCAGGCCCCCACTCATGTCTCCCTGCACCCCCAACCCCCAGCAGTGCAGGGCACCCTCCACCAGGCCCCCACTCATGTCTCCCACCACCCCCACGCCCCAGCAGTGCAGGGCACCCTCCACCAGGCCCCCACTCATGTCTCCCTGCACCCCCAACCCCCAGCAGTGCAGGGGCAGCCTCCACCAGACCTCCACTCATGTCTCCCTGCACCCCCAACCCCCAGCAGTGCAGGGCATCCTCCACCAGGCCCCCTCTCATGTCTCCCACCACCCCCACCCCCCAGCAGTGCAGGGCACCCTCCACCAGGCCCCCACTCATGTCCCCCTGCACCCCCACCCCCTAGCATCCACGGGCACCCTCCACCAGGCCCCCACTCATGTCTCCTATCACCCCCACCCCCCAGCAGTGCAGGGGCAGCTTCCACCAGGCCCCCACTCATGTCCCCCTGCACCTTCACCCCCCAGCAGTGCAGGGCACCCACCACCAGGCCCCCACTCATGTCCAACTCATGTCCCCCATCACCCCCACACCCCAGCAGTGCAGGGGCACTCTCCACCAGGCCCCCACTCATGTTTCCACCACTACCAATCCCCAGCCGTGCAGGGCACCCTCCACCAGGCCCCCACTCATTTCCAACTCATGTCCCCCATCACCCACCACCCCCAGCAGTGCAGGGGCAACCTCCACCAGGCCCCCACTCATGTCCCCCTGCGCCCCCACCCCCCAGCATCCAGGGGCACCCTCCACCAGGCCCCCACTCATGTATCCCTGCACCCCCAACCCCCAGCAGTGCAGGGGCAGCCTCCATAAGGCCCCCACTCATGTCTCCCTGCACCCCCAACCCCCAGCAGTGCAGGGCACCCTCCACCAGGCCCCCACTCATGTCTCCCACCACCCCCACCCCCAGCAGTGCAGGGCACCCTCCACCATGCCCCCACTCATGCCTCCCTGCACCCCCAACCCCCCGCAGTGCAGGGGCAGCCTCCACCAGGCCCCCACTCATGTCTCCCACAACCCCCACACCCCAGCAGTGCAGGGCACCCTCCACCAGGCCCCACTCATGTCCCCCTGCATCCCCACCCCCAGCAGTGCAGGGCACCCTCCACCAGGCCCCCACTCATGTCCCCCTGCACCCCCACCGCCCAGCATCCAGGGGCACCCTCCACCAGGCACCCACTCATGTCTCCCATCACCCCCACCCCCCGGCAATGCAGGGGCAGCCTCCAACAGGCCCCCACTCATGTCTCCCATCACCCCCACCCCCCAGCAGTGCAGGGCACCCTCCACCAGGCCCCCACTCATGTCCCCCTGCACACCCAAGCCCCAGCAGTGCAGGGGCAGCCTCCACCAGGCCCCCACTCATGTCTCCCATCACCCCCACCCCCCAGCATCCAGGGGCACCCTCCACCAGACCCCCACTCATGTCTCCCACCACCCCCACCCCCAGCATCCAGGGGCACCCTCCACCAGGCCCCCACTCATGTCTCCCATCACCCCCACCCCCCAGCAGTGCAGGGGCACCCTCCACCAGGCCCCCACTCATGTCCAACTCATGTCTCCCATCACCCCCACCCCCCAGCAGTGCAGGGGCACCCTCCACCAGGCCCCCACTCATGGTTCCCACCACCCCCAACCCCCAGCAGTGCAGGGCATCCTCTACCAGGCCCCCACTCATGTTCCCCTGCACCCCCACCCACCAGCAGTGCAGGGCACCCTCCACCAGGACCCCACTCATGTCTCCCACCACCCCCACCCCCCAGCAGTGCGGGGCACCCTCCACCAGGCCCCCACTCATGTCCCCCTGCACCCCCACCCCCGCATCCACGGGCACCCTCCACCAGGCCCCCACTCATGTCTCCTATCACCCCCACCCCCCGCATCCACGGGCACCCTCCACCAGGCCCCCACTCATGTCCCCCTGCGCCCCCACCCCCCAGCATCCAGGGGCACCCTCCACCAGGCCCCCACTCATGTATCCCTGCACCCCCAACCCCCAGCAGTGCAGGGGCAGCCTCCATAAGGCCCCCACTCATGTCTCCCTGCACCCCCAACCCCCAGCAGTGCAGGGCACCCTCCACCAGGCCCCCACTTATGTCTCCCACCACCCCCACCCCCCAGCAGTGCAGGGCACCCTCCACCAGGCCCCCACTCATGCCTCCCTGCACCCCCAACCCCCCGCAGTGCAGGGGCAGCCTCCACCAGGCCCCCACTCATGTCTCCCACCACCCCCACACCCCAGCAGTGCAGGGATCCCTCCACCAGGCCCCACTCATGTCCCCCTGCACCCCCACCCCCAGCAGTGCAGGGCACCCTCCACCAGGCCCCCACTCATGTCCCCCTGCACCCCCACCCCCCAGCATCCAGGGGCACCCTCCACCAGGCCCCCACTCATGTCTCCCATCACCCCCACCCCCCGGCAATGCAGGGGCAGCCTCCACCAGGCCCCCACTCATGTCCCCCTGCACCCCCACCCCCCCAGCAGTGAAGGGCACCCTCCACCAGGCCCCCACTCATGTCCCCCTGCACCCCCAACCTCCAGCAGTGCAGGGGCAGCTTCCACCAGGCCCCCACTCATGTCCTCCTGCACCCCCACCCCCCACCAGTGCAGGGCACCCTCCACCAGGCCCCCACTCATGTCCCCCTGCACCCCCACCCCCCACCATCCACGGGCACCCTCCACCAGGCCCCCACTCATGTCTCCTATCACCCCCACCCCCCAGCAGTGCAGGGGCAGCTTCCACCAGGCCCCCACTCATGTCCCCCTGCACCCCCACCCCCCAGCAGTGCAGGGCACCCTCCACCAGGCCCCCACTCATGTCCAACTCATGTCCCCCATCACCTCCACCCCCCAGCAGTGCAGGGGCACCCTCCACCAGGCCCCCACTCATGTCCCCCACCACCCCCAATCCCCAGCCGTGCAGGGCACCCTCCACCAGGCCCCCAACATGTCCAACTCATGTCCCCCATCACCCCCACCCCCCGGCAATGCAGGGGCAGCCTCCACCAGGCCCCCACTCATGTCCCCCTGCACCCCCACCCCCCCAGCACTGAAGGGCACCCTCCACCAGGCCCCCACTCATGTCCCCCTGCACCCCCAACCCCCAGCAGTGCAGGGGCCGCTTCCACCAGGCCCCCACTTATGTCCTCCTGCACCCCCACCCCCCAGCAGTGCAGGGCACCCTCCACCAGGCCCCCACTCATGTCCCCCTGCACCCCCACCCCCCACCATCCACGGGCACCCTCCAGCAGGCCCCCACTCATGTCTCCTATCACCCACCCCCCAGCAGTGCAGGGGCAGCTTCCAGCAGGCCCCCACTCATGTCCCCCATCACCCCCACCCCCCAGCAGTGCAGGGGCACCCTCCACCAGGCCCCCACTCATGTCCCCCTGCGCCCCCACCCCCCAGCATCCAGGGGCACCCTCCACCTGGCCACCACCCATGTCTCCCTGCACCCCCAACCTCCAGCAGTGCAGGGGCAGCATGCATCAGGCCCCCACTCATGTCTCCCTGCACCCCCAACCCCCAGCAGTGCAGGGCACCCTCCACCAGGCCCCCACTCATGTCTCCCACCACCCCACCCCCTAGCAGTGCAGGGCACCCTCCACCAGGCCCCCACTCATGTCTCCCTGCACCCCCAATCCCCCGCAGTGCAGGGGCAGCCTCCACCAGGCCCCCACTCATGTCCCCCTGCACCCCCACCCCCAGCAGTGCAGGGCACCCTCCACCAGGCCCCCACTCATGTCCCCCTGCACCCCCACCCCCCAGCATCCAGGGGCACCCTCCACCAGGCCCCCACTCATGTCTCCCATCACCCCCACCCCCCCAGCAATGCAGGGGCAGCCTCCACCAGGCACCCACTCATGTCCCCCTGCACCCCCACCCCCCAGCAGTGAAGGGCACCCTCCACCAGGCCCCCACTCATGTCCCCCTGCACCCCCAACCCCCAACAGTGCAGGGGCAGCCTCCACCAGGCCCTCACTCATGTCTCCCATCACCCCCACCCCCCAGCATCCAGGGGCACCCTCCACCAGGCCCCCACTCATGTCTCCCACCATCCCCACTCCCCAGCAGTGCAGGGCACCCTCCACCAGGCCCCCACTCATGTCCAACTCATGTCTCCCATCACCCCCACCCCCCAGCAGTGCAGGGGCACCCTCCACCAGGCCCCCACTCATGTCTCCCACCACCCCCAACCCCCAGCAGTGCAGGGCACCCTCCACCAGGCCCCCACTCATGTCCAACTCATGTCCCCCATCACCCCCACCCCCCATCAGTGCAGGGGCACCCTCCACCAGGCCCCCACTCATGTCCCCCTGCACCCCCACCCCCCAGCATCCAGGGGCACCCTCCACCAGGCCCCCACTCATGTCTCCCATCACCCCCACCCCCCAGCAGTGCAGGGGCAGCCTCCACCAGGCCCCACTCATGTCCCCCTGCACCCCCACCGCCCAGCATCCAGAGGCACCCTCCACCAGGCCCCCACTCATGTCTCCCATCACCCCCACCCCCAGCAGTGCAGGGGCAGCCTCCACCAGGCCCCCACTCATGTCCCCCTGCACCCCCACCCCCCAGCAGTGAAGGGCACCCTCCACCAGGCCCCCACTCATGTCCCCCTCCACCCCCAACCCCCAGCAGTGCAGGGGCACCCTCCACCCGGCCCCCACTAATGTCTCCCACCACCCCCAAATACCCAGCAGTGCAGGGCACCCTCCACCAGGCCCCCACTCATGTCCAACTTATGTCTCCCATCACCCCCACCCCCCAGCAGTGCAGGGGCACCCTCCACCAGGCCCCCACTCATGTCCCCCTGCACATCCACCCCCAGCAGTGCAGGGCACCCTCCACCAGGCCCCCACTCATGTCCCCCAGCACCCCCACCCCCCAGCATCCAGGTGCACCCTCCACCAGGCCCCCACGCATGTCTCCCATCACCCCCACCCCCCAGCAGTGCAGGGGCAGCCTCCACCAGGCCCCCACTCATGTCCCCCTGCACTCCCACCCCCCAGCAGTGCAGGGCACCCTCCACCAGGCCCCCACTCATGTCCCCCTGCACCCCCAACCCCCAGCAGTGCAGGGGCAGCCTCCCACCAGGCCGCAACTCATGTCTCCCATCACCTCCACCCCCCAGCATCCAGGAGCACCCTCCACCAGGCCCCCACTCATGTCTCCAATCACCTCTACCCCCCAGCAGTGCAGGGGCACCCTCCACCAGGCCCCCACTCATGTCTCCCACTACCCCCAACCCCCAGCAGTGCAGGGCACCCTCCACCAGGCCCCCACTCATGTCCAACTCATGTCTCTCATCACCCCCACCCCCCAGCAGTGCAGGGGCACCCTCCACCAGGCCCCCACTCATGTCCGCCTGCACCCCCACCCCCCAGCAGTGCAGGGCACCCTCCACCAGGCCCCCACTCATGTCCCCCAGCACTCCCGCCCCCCAGCAGTGCAGGGCACCCTCCACCAGGCCCCCACTCATGTCCCCCTGCACCTCCAACCCCCAGCAGTGCAGGGGCACCCTCCAGCAGGCCCCCACTCATGTCCCCCTGCACCCCCACCCACCAGCAGTGCAGGGCACCCTCGACCAGGCCCCCAATCATGTCCCCCTGCACCCCCAACCTCCAGCAGTGCAGGGGCAGCCTCCACCAGCCCCCACTCATGTCTCCCATCACCCCCACCCCCCAGCATCCAGGGGCACCCTCCAACAGGCCCCCACTCATGTCTCCCACCACCCCCACTCCCTAGCAGTGCAGGGCACCCTCCACCAGGCCCCCACTCATGTCCAACTCATGTCTCCCATCATCCCCACCCCCCAGCAGTGCAGGGGCACCATCCACCAGGCCCCCACTCATGTCTCCCACCGCCACCAACCCCCAGCAGTGCAGGGCACCCTCCACCAGGCCCCCACTCATGTCCAACTCATGTCCCCCATCAACCCCACCCCCCAGCAGTGCAGGGGCACCCTCCACCAGGCCCCCACACATGCCCCCCTGCACCCCCACCCCCCAGCATCCAGGGGCACCCTCCACCAGGCCCCCACTCATGTCTCCCGGCACCCCCAACCCCCAGCAGTGCAGGGGCAGCCTCCATCAGGCCCCCACTCATGTCTCCCTGCACCCCCAACCCCCAGCAGTGCAGGGCACCCTCCACCAGGCCCCCGCTCATGTCTCCCACCACCCCCACGCCCCAGCAGTGCAGGGCACCCTCCACCAGGCCCCCACTCATGTCCCCCTGCACCTCCAACCCCCAGCAGTGCAGGGGCACCCTCCAGCAGGCCCCCACTCATGTCCCCCTGCACCCCCACCCCCCAGCAGTGCAGGGCACCCTCCACCAGGCCCCCAATCATGTCCCCCTGCACCCCCAACCTCCAGCAGTGCATGGGCAGCCTCCACCAGGCCCCCACTCATGTCCCCCAGCACCCCCTCTCCCCAGCAGTGCAGGGGCACCCTCCACCAGGCCCCAACTCATCTCCCCCTGCACCCCCACTCCCCAGCATCCAGGGACACCCTCCACCAGGCCCCCAATCATGTCTCCCTGCACCCCCAACCCCCAGCAGTGCAGGGCACCCTCCACCAGGCCCCCACTCAAGTCCCCCTGCACCGCCACCCCCCAGCAGTGCAGGGCACCCTCCACCAGGCCCCCACTCATGTCCCCCTGCACCCCCACCCCCCAGCAAATAGGGGCACCCTCCACCAGGCCCCCACTGATTTCTCCCATCACCCCCACCCCCCAGCAGTGCAGGGGCACCCTCCACCAGGCCCCCATTCATGTCCCCCTGCACCCCCACCCCCAGCAGTGCAGGGCACCCTCCACCAGGCCCCCACTCATGTCCCCCTGCACCCCCACCCCCCAGCATCCAGGTGCACCCTCCACCAGGCCCCCACACATGTCTCCCATCACCCCCACCCCCCAGCAGTGCAGGGGCAGCCTCCACCAGGCCCCCACTCATGTCCCCCTGCACTCCCACCCCCCAGCAGTGCAGGGCACCCTCCAACAGGCCCCCACTCATGTCCTCCTGCACCCCCACCCTCCAGCAGTGCAGGGCACCCTCCACCAGGCCCCCACTCATGTCCCCTGCACCCCCACCCCCCACCATCCACGGGCACCCTCATCCAGGCCCCCACTCATGTCTCCTATCACCCCCACGCCCCAGCAGTGCAGGAGCAGCTTCCACCAGGCCCCCACTCATGTCCCCCTGCACCCCCACCCCCCAGCAGTGCAGGGGCAGCCTCCACCAGGCCCCCACTCATGTCCCCCTGCACTCCCACCCCCCAGCAGTGCAGGGCACCCTCCACCAGGCCCCCACTCATGTCCCCCTGCACCCCCAACCCCCAGCAGTGCAGGGGCAGCCTCCCACCAGGCCGCAACTCATGTCTCCCATCACCTCCACCCCCCAGCATCCAGGAGCACCCTCCACCAGGCCCCCACTCATGTCTCCAATCACCTCTACCCCCCAGCAGTGCAGGGGCACCCTCCACCAGGCCCCCACTCATGTCTCCCACTACCCCCAACCCCCAGCAGTGCAGGGCACCCTCCACCAGGCCCCTACTCATGTCCAACTCATGTCTCTCATCACCCCCACCCCCCAGCAGTGCAGGGGCACCCTCCACCAGGCCCCCACTCATGTCCGCCTGCACCCCCACCCCCCAGCAGTGCAGGGCACCCTCCACCAGGCCCCCACTCATGTCCCCCAGCACTCCCACCCCCCAGCAGTGCAGGGCACCCTCCACCAGGCCCCCACTCATGTCCCCCTGCACCTCCAACCCCCAGCAGTACAGGGGCACCCTCCAGCAGGCCCCCACTCATGTCCCCCTGCACCCCCACCCACCAGCAGTGCAGGGCACCCTCGACCAGGCCCCCAATCATGTCCCCCTGCACCCCCAACCTCCAGCAGTGCAGGGGCAGCCTCCACCAGCCCCCACTCATGTCTCCCATCACCCCCACCCCCCAGCATCCAGGGGCACCCTCGAACAGGCCCCCACTCATGTCTCCCACCACCCCCACTCCCTAGCAGTGCAGGGCACCCTCCACCAGGCCCCCACTCATGTCCAACTCATGTCTCCCATCATCCCCACCCCCCAGCAGTGCAGGGGCACCATCCACCAGGCCCCCACTCATGTCTCCCACCGCCACCAACCCCCAGCAGTGCAGGGCACCCTCCACCAGGCCCCCACTCATGTCCAACTCATGTCCCCCATCAACCCCACCCCCCAGCAGTGCAGGGGCACCCTCCACCAGGCCCCCACACATGCCCCCCTGCACCCCCACCCCCCAGCATCCAGGGGCACCCTCCACCAGGCCCCCACTCATGTCTCCCGGCACCCCCAACCCCCAGCAGTGCAGGGGCAGCCTCCATCAGGCCCCCACTCATGTCTCCCTGCACCCCCAACCCCCAGCAGTGCAGGGCACCCTCCACCAGGCCCCCGCTCATGTCTCCCACCACCCCCACGCCCCAGCAGTGCAGGGCACCCTCCACCAGGCCCCCACTCATGTCCCCCTGCACCTCCAACCCCCAGCAGTGCAGGGGCACCCTCCAGCAGGCCCCCACTCATGTCCCCCTGCACCCCCACCCCCCAGCAGTGCAGGGCACCCTCCACCAGGCCCCCAATCATGTCCCCCTGCACCCCCAACCTCCAGCAGTGCATGGGCAGCCTCCACCAGGCCCCCACTCATGTCCCCCAGGATCCCCTCTCCCCAGCAGTGCAGGGGCACCCTCCACCAGGCCCCAACTCATCTCCCCCTGCACCCCCACTCCCCAGCATCCAGGGACACCCTCCACCAGGCCCCCAATCATGTCTCTCTGCACCCCCAACCCCCAGCAGTGCAGGGCACCCTCCACCAGGCCCCCACTCATGTCCCCCTGCACCGCCACCCCCCAGCAGTGCAGGGCACCCTCCACCAGGCCCCCACTCATGTCCCCCTGCACCCCCACCCCCCAGCAAATAGGGGCACCCTCCACCAGGCCCCCACTGATTTCTCCCATCACCCCCACCCCCCAGCAGTGCAGGGGCACCCTCCACCAGGCCCCCATTCATGTCCCCCTGCACCCCCACCCCCAGCAGTGCAGGGCACCCTCCACCAGGCCCCCACTCATGTCCCCCTGCACCCCCACCCCCCAGCATCCAGGTGCACCCTCCACCAGGCCCCCACACATGTCTCCCATCACCCCCACCCCCCAGCAGTGCAGGGGCAGCCTCCACCAGGCCCCCACTCATGTCCCCCTGCACTCCCACCCCCCAGCAGTGCAGGGCACCCTCCAACAGGCCCCCACTCATGTCCTCCTGCACCCCCACCCTCCAGCAGTGCAGGGCACCCTCCACCAGGCCCCCACTCATGTCCCCCTGCACCCCCACCCCCCACCATCCACGGGCACCCTCCACCAGGCCCCCACTCATGTCTCCTATCACCCCCACGCCCCAGCAGTGCAGGAGCAGCTTCCACCAGGCCCCCACTCATGTCCCCCTGCACCCCCACCCCCCAGCAGTGCAGGGCACCCTCCACCAGGCCCCCACTCATGTCCAACTCATGTCCCCCATCACCCCCACCCCCCAGCAGTGCAGGGGCACCCTCCACCAGGCCCCCACTCATGTTTCCACCACCCCCAATCCCCAGCCGTGCAGGGCACCCTCCACCAGGCCCCCAACATGTCCAACTCATGTCCCCCATCACCCCCACCCCCCAGCAGTGCAGGGGCACCCTCCACCAGGCCCCTACTCATGTCCCCCTGCGCCCCCACCCCCCAGCATCCAGGGGCACCCTCCACCTGGCCACCACCCATGTCTCCCTGCACCCCCAACCTCCAGCAGTGCAGGGGCAGCATCCATCAGGCCCCCACTCATGTCTCCCACCATCCCCACTCCCCAGCAGTGCAGGGCACCCTCCACCAGGACCCCACTCATGTCCAACTCATGTCTCCCATCACCCCCACCCCCCAGCAGTGCAGGGGCACCCTCCACCAGGCCCCCGCTCATGTCTCCCACCACCCCCAACCCCCAGCAGTGCAGGGCACCCTCCACCAGGCCCCCACTCATGTCCAACTCATGTCCCCCATCACCCCCACCCCTCATCAGTGCAGGGGCACCCTCCACCAGGCCCCCACTCATGTCCCCCTGCACCCCCACCCCCCAGCATCCAGGGGCACCCTCCACCAGGCCCCCACTCATGTCTCCCATCACCCCCACCCCCCAGCAGTGCAGGGGCAGCCTCCACCAGGCCCCACTCATGTCCCCCTGCACCCCCACCGCCCAGCATCCAGAGGCACCCTCCACCAGGCCCCCACTCATGTCTCCCATCACCCCCACCCCCAGCAGTGCAGGGGCAGCCTCCACCAGGCCCCCACTCATGTCCCCCTGCACCCCCACCCCCCAGCAGTGAAGGGCACCCTCCACCAGGCCCCCACTCATGTCCCCCTCCACCCCCAACCCCCAGCAGTGCAGGGGCACCCTCCACCCGGCCCCCACTAATGTCTCCCACCACCCCCAAATACCCAGCAGTGCAGGGCACCCTCCACCAGGCCCCCACTCATGTCCAACTTATGTCTCCCATCACCCCCACCCCCCAGCAGTGCAGGGGCACCCTCCACCAGGCCCCCACTCATGTCCCCCTGCACATCCACCCCCAGCAGTGCAGGGCACCCTCCACCAGGCCCCCACTCATGTCCCCCAGCACCCCCACCCCCCAGCATCCAGGTGCACCCTCCACCAGGCCCCCACGCATGTCTCCCATCACCCCCACCCCCCAGCAGTGCAGGGGCAGCCTCCACCAGGCCCCCACTCATGTCCCCCTGCACTCCCACCCCCCAGCAGTGCAGGGCACCCTCCACCAGGCCCCCACTCATGTCCCCCTGCACCCCCAACCCCCAGCAGTGCAGGGGCAGCCTCCCACCAGGCCGCAACTCATGTCTCCCATCACCTCCACCCCCCAGCATCCAGGAGCACCCTCCACCAGGCCCCCACTCATGTCTCCAATCACCTCTACCCCCCAGCAGTGCAGGGGCACCCTCCACCAGGCCCCCACTCATGTCTCCCACTACCCCCAACACCCAGCAGTGCAGGGCACCCTCCACCAGGCCCCCACTCATGTCCAACTCATGTCTCTCATCACCCCCACCCCCCAGCAGTGCAGGGGCACCCTCCACCAGGCCCCCACTCATGTCCGCCTGCACCCCCACCCCCCAGCAGTGCAGGGCACCCTCCACCAGGCCCCCACTCATGTCCCCCAGCACTCCCACCCCCCAGCAGTGCAGGGCACCCTCCACCAGGCCCCCACTCATGTCCCCCTGCACCTCCAACCCCCAGCAGTGCAGGGGCACCCTCCAGCAGGCCCCCACTCATGTCCCCCTGCACCCCCACCCACCAGCAGTGCAGGGCACCCTCGACCAGGCCCCCAATCATGTCCCCCTGCACCCCCAACCTCCAGCAGTGCAGGGGCAGCCTCCACCAGCCCCCACTCATGTCTCCCATCACCCCCACCCCCCAGCATCCAGGGGCACCCTCCAACAGGCCCCCACTCATGTCTCCCACCACCCCCACTCCCCAGCAGTGCAGGGCACCCTCCACCAGGCCCCCACTCATGTCCAACTCATGTCTCCCATCATCCCCACCCCCCAGCAGTGCAGGGGCACCCTCCACCAGGCCCCCACTCATGTCTCCCACCGCCACCAACCCCCAGCAGTGCAGGGCACCCTCCACCAGGCCCCCACTCATGTCCAACTCATGTCCCCCATCAACCCCACCCCCCAGCAGTGCAGGGGCACCCTCCACCAGGCCCCCACACATGCCCCCCTGAACCCCCACCCCCCAGCATCCAGGGGCACCCTCCACCAGGCCCCCACTCATGTCTCCCTGCACCCCCAACCCCCAGCAGTGCAGGGGCAGCCTCCATCAGGCCCCCACTCATGTCTCCCTGCACCCCCAACCCCCAGCAGTGCAGGGCACCCTCCACCAGGCCCCCGCTCATGTCTCCCACCACCCCCACGCCCCAGCAGTGCAGGGCACCCTCCACCAGGCCCCCACTCATGTCCCCCTGCACCTCCAACCCCCAGCAGTGCAGGGGCACCCTCCAGCAGGCCCCCACTCATGTCCCCCTGAACCCCCACCCCCCAGCAGTGCAGGGCACCCTCCACCAGGCCCCCAATCATGTCCCCCTGCACCCCCAACCTCCAGCAGTGCATGGGCAGCCTCCACCAGGCCCCCACTCATGTCCCCCAGCACCCCCTCTCCCCAGCAGTGCAGGGGCACCCTCCACCAGGCCCCAACTCATCTCCCCCTGCACCCCCACTCCCCTGCATCCAGGGACACCCTCCACCAGGCCCCCACTCATGTCTCCCTGCACCCCCAACCCCCAGCAGTGCAGGGCACCCTCCACCAGGCCCCCACTCATGTCCCCCTGCACCCCCACCCCCCAGCAGTGCAGGGCACCCTCCACCAGGCCCCCACTCATGTCCCCCTGCACCCCCACCCCCCAGCAAATAGGGGCACCCTCCACCAGGCCCCCACTGATTTCTCCCAACACCCCCACCCCCCAGCAGTGCAGGGGCACCCTCCACCAGGCCCCCATTCATGTCCCCCTGCACCCCCACCCCCCAGCAGTGCAGGGCACCCTCCACCAGGCCCCCACTCATGTCCCCCTGCACCCCCACCCCCCAGCATCCAGGTGCACCCTCCACCAGGCCCCCACACATGTCTCCCATCACCCCCACCCCCCAGCAGTGCAGGGGCAGCCTCCACCAGGCCCCCACTCATGTCCCCCTGCACTCCCACCCCCCAGCAGTGCAGGGCACCCTCCAACAGGCCCCCACTCATGTCCTCCTGCACCCCCACCCTCCAGCAGTGCAGGGCACCCTCCACCAGGCCCCACTCATGTCCCCCTGCACCCCCACCCCCCACCATCCACGGGCACCCTCCACCAGGCCCCCACTCATGTCTCCTATCACCCCCACGCCCCAGCAGTGCAGGATCAGCTTCCACCAGGCCCCCACTCATGTCCCCCTGCACCCCCACCCCCCAGCAGTGCAGGGCACCCTCCACCAGGCCCCCACTCATGTCCAACTCATGTCCCCCATCACCCCAACCCCCAGCAGTGCAGGGGCACCCTCCACCAGGCCCCCACTCATGTTTCCACCACCCCCAATCCCCAGCCGTGCAGGGCACCCTCCACCAGGCCCCCAACATGTCCAACTCATGTCCCCCATCACCCCCACCCCCCAGCAGTGCAGGGGCACCCTCCACCAGGCCCCCACTCATGTCCCCCTGCGCCCCCACCCCCCAGCATCCAGGGGCACCCTCCACCTGGCCACCACCCATGTCTCCCTGCACCCCCAACCTCCAGCAGTGCAGGGGCAGCATCCATCAGGCCCCCACTCATGTCTCCCACCATCCCCACTCCCCAGCAGTGCAGGGCACCCTCCACCAGGACCCCACACATGTCCAACTCATGTCTCCCATCACCCCCACCCCCCAGCAGTGCAGGGGCACCCTCCACCAGGCCCCCGCTCATGTCTCCCACCACCCCCAACCCCCAGCAGTGCAGGGCACCCTCCACCAGGCCCCCACTCATGTCCAACTCATGTCCCCCATCACCCCCACCCCCCATCAGTGCAGGGGCACCCTCCACCAGGCCCCCACTCATGTCCCCCTGCACCCCCACCCCCCAGCATCCAGGGGCACCCTCCACCAGGCCCCCACTCATGTCTTCCATCACCCCCACCCCTAGCAGTGCAGGGGCAGCCTCCACCAGGCCCCCACTCATGTCCCCCTGCACCCCCACCCCCCAGCAGTGAAGGGCACCCTCCACCAGGCCCCCACTCATGTCTCCCTCCACCCCCAACCCCCAGCAGTGCAGGGGCAGCCTCCACCAGGCCCCCACTCATGTCTCCCATCACCCCCACCCCCCCAGCATTGCAGGGGCACCCTCCACCCGGCCCCCACTAATGTCTCCCACCACCCCCAAATACCCAGCAGTGCAGGGCACCCTCCACCAGGCCCCCACTCATGTCCAACTTATGTCTCCCATCACCCCCACCCCCCAGCAGTGCAGGGGCACCCTCCACCAGGCCCCCACTCATGTCCCCCTGCACCCCCACCCCCAGCAGTGCAGGGCACCCTCCACCAGGCCCCCACTCATGTCCCCCAGCACCCCCACCCCCCAGCATCCAGGTGCACCCTCCACCAGGCCCCCACGCATGTCTCCCATCACCCCCACCCCCCAGCAGTGCAGGGGCAGCCTCCACCAGGCCCCCACTCATGTCCCCCTGCACTCCCACCCCCCAGCAGTGCAGGGCACCCTCCACCAGGCCCCCACTCATGTCCCCCTGCACCCCCAACCCCCAGCAGTGCAGGGGCAGCCTCCCACCAGGCCGCAACTCATGTCTCCCATCACCTCCACCCCCCAGCATCCAGGAGCACCCTCCACCAGGCCCCCACTCATGTCTCCCATCACCCCTACCCCCCAGCAGTGCAGGGGCACCCTCCACCAGGCCCCCACTCATGTCTCCCACTACCCCCAACCCCCAGCAGTGCAGGGCACCCTCTACCAGGCCCCCACTCATGTCCAACTCATGTCTCCCATCACCCCCACCCCCCAGCAGTGCAGGGGCACCCTCCACCAGGCCCCCACTCATGTCCGCCTGCACCCCCACCCCCCAGCAGTGCAGGGCACCCTCCACCAGGCCCCCACTCATGTCCCCCAGCACTCCCACCCCCCAGCAGTGCAGGGCACCCTCCACCAGGCCCCCACTCATGTCCCCCTGCACCGCCAACCCCCAGCAGTGCAGGGGCACCCTCCAGCAGGCCCCCACTCATGTCCCCCTGCACCCCCACCCACCAGCAGTGCAGGGCACCCTCGACCAGGCCCCCAATCATGTCCCCCTGCACCCCCAACCTCCAGCAGTGCAGGGGCAGCCTCCACCAGGCCCCCACTCATGTCTCCCATCACCCCCACCCCCCAGCATCCAGGGGCACCCTCCAACAGGCCCCCACTCATGTCTCCCACCACCCCCACTCCCCAGCAGTGCAGGGCACCCTCCACCAGGCCCCCACTCATGTCCAACTCATGTCTCCCATCACCCCCACCCCCCAGCAGTGCAGGGGCACCCTCCACCAGGCCCCCACTCATGTCTCCCACCGCCCCCAACCCCCAGCAGTGCAGGGCACCCTCCACCAGGCCCCCACTCATGTCCAACTCATGTCTCCCATCACCCCAACCCCGCAGCAGTGCAGGGGCACCCTCCACCAGGCCCCCACTCATGTCTCCCACCACCCCCACTCCCCAGCAGTGCAGGGCACCCTCCACCAGGCCCCCACTCATGTCCAACTCATGTCTCCCATCACCCCCACCCCCCAGCAGTGCAGGGGCACCCTCCACCAGGCCCCCACACATGCCCCCCTGCACTCCCACCCCCCAGCATCCAGGGGCACCCTCCACCAGGCCCCCACTCATGTCTCCCTGCACCCCAACCCTCAGCAGTGCAGGGGCAGCCTCCACCAGGCCCCCACTCATGTCCCCCTGCACCCCCACCCCCCAGCAAATAGGGGCACCCTCCACCAGGCCCCCACTGATTTCTCCCATCACCCCCACCCCCCAGCAGTGCAGGGGCACCCTCCACCAGGCCCCCATTCATGTCCCCCTGCACCCCCACCCCCCAGCAGTGCAGGGCACCCTCCACCAGGCCCCCACTCATGTCCCCCTGCACCCCCACCCCCCAGCATCCAGGTGCACCCTCCACCAGGCCCCCACACATGTCTCCCATCACCCCCACTCCCCAGCAGTGCAGGGGCACCCTCCACCAGGCCCCCACTCATGTCTCCCACCACCCCCACTCCCCAGCAGTGCAGGGCACCCTCCACCAGGCCCCCACTCATGTCCAACTCATGTCTCCCATCACCCCCACCCCCCAGCAGTGCAGGGGCACCCTCCACCAGGCCCCCACACATGCCCCCCTGCACCCCCACCCCCCAGCATCCAGGGGCACCCTCCACCAGGCCCCCACTCATGTCTCCCTGCACCCCCAACCCTCAGCAGTGCAGGGGCAGCCTCCACCAGGCCCCCACTCATGTCCCCCTGCACCCCCACCCCCCAGCAAATAGGGGCACCCTCCACCAGGCCCCCACTAATTTCTCCCATCACCCCCACCCCCCAGCAGTGCAGGGGCAGCCTCCACCAGGCCCCCACTCATGTCCCCCTGCACTCCCACCCCCCAGCAGTGCAGGGCACCCTCCACCAGGCCCCCACTCATGTCCTCCTGCACCCCCACCCTCCAGCAGTGCAGGGCACCCTCCACCAGGCCCCCACTCATGTCCCCCTGCACCCCCACCCCCCACCATCCACGGGCACCCTCCACCAGGCCCCCACTCATGTCTCCTATCACCCCCACGCCCCAGCAGTGCAGGAGCAGCTTCCACCAGGCCCCCACTCATGTCCCCCTGCACCCCCACCCCCCAGCAGTGCAGGGCACCCTCCACCAGGCCCCCACTCATGTCCAACTCATGTCCCCCATCACCCCCACCCCCCAGCAGTGCAGGGGCACCCTCCACCAGGCCCCCACTCATGTTTCCACCACCCCCAATCCCCAGCCGTGCAGGGCACCCTCCACCAGGCCCCCAACATGTCCAACTCATGTCCCCCATCACCCCCACCCCCCAGCAGTGCAGGGGCACCCTCCACCAGGCCCCCACTCATGTCCCCCTGCGCCCCCACCCCCCAGCATCCAGGGGCACCCTCCACCTGGCCACCACCCATGTCTCCCTGCACCCCCAACCTCCAGCAGTGCAGGGGCAGCATCCATCAGGCCCCCACTCATGTCTCCCACCATCCCCACTCCCCAGCAGTGCAGGGCACCCTCCACCAGGACCCCACTCATGTCCAACTCATGTCTCCCATCACCCCCACCCCCCAGCAGTGCAGGGGCACCCTCAACCAAGCCCCCACTCATGTCTCCCACCACCCCCAACCCCCAGCAGTGCAGGGCACCCTCCACCAGGCCCCCACTCATGTCCAACTCATGTCCCCCATCACCCCCACCCCCCATCAGTGCAGGGGCACCCTCCACCAGGCCCCCACTCATGTCCCCCTGCACCCCCACCCCCCAGCATCCAGGGGCACCCTCCACCAGGCCCCCACTCATGTCTCCCATCACCCCCACCCCCCAGCAGTGCAGGGGCAGCCTCCACCAGGCCCCACTCATGTCCCCCTGCACCCCCACCGCCCAGCATCCAGAGGCACCCTCCACCAGGCCCCCACTCATGTCTCCCATCACCCCCACCCCTAGCAGTGCAGGGGCAGCCTCCACCAGGCCCCCACTCATGTCCCCCTGCACCCCCACCCCCCAGCAGTGAAGGGCACCCTCCACCAGGCCCCCACTCATGTCCCCCTCCACCCCCAACCCCCAGCAGTGCAGGGGCAGCCTCCACCAGGCCCCCACTCATGTCTCCCATCACCCCCACCCCCCCAGCAGTGCAGGGGCACCCTCCACCCGGCCCCCACTAATGTCTCCCACCACCCCCAAATACCCAGCAGTGCAGGGCACCCTCCAACAGGCCCCCACTCATGTCCAACTTATGTCTCCCATCACCCCCACCCCCCAGCAGTGCAGGGGCAGCCTCCACCAGGCCCCCACTCATGTCCCCCTGCACCCCCACCCCCAGCAGTGCAGGGCACCCTCCACCAGGCCCCCACTCATGTCCCCCAGCACCCCCACCCCCCAGCATCCAGGTGCACCCTCCACCAGGCCCCCACGCATGTCTCCCATCACCCCCACCCCCCAGCAGTGCAGGGGCAGCCTCCACCAGGCCCCCACTCATGTCCCCCTGCACTCCCACCCCCCAGCAGTGCAGGGCACCCTCCACCAGGCCCCCACTCATGTCCCCCTGCACCCCCAACCCCCAGCAGTGCAGCGGCATCCTCCCACCAGGCCGCAACTCATGTCTCCCATCACCTCCACCCCCCAGCATCCAGGAGCACCCTCCACCAGGCCCCCACTCATGTCTCCCATCACCCCTACCCCCCAGCAGTGCAGGGGCACCCTCCACCAGGCCCCCACTCATGTCTCCCACTACCCCCAACCCCCAGCAGTGCAGGGCACCCTCTACCAGGCCCCCACTCATGTCCAACTCATGTCTCCCATCACCCCCACCCCCCAGCAGTGCAGGGGCACCCTCCACCAGGCCCCCACTCATGTCCGCCTGCACCCCCACCCCCCAGCAGTGCAGGGCACCCTCCACCAGGCCCCCACTCATGTCCCCCAGCACTCCCACCCCCCAGCAGTGCAGGGCACCCTCCACCAGGCCCCCACTCATGTCCCCCTGCACCGCCAACCCCCAGCAGTGCAGGGGCACCCTCCAGCAGGCCCCCACTCATGTCCCCCTGCACTCCCACCCCCCAGCAGTGCAGGGCACCCTCCACCAGGCCCCCAATCATGTCCCCCTGCACCCCCAACCTCCAGCAGTGCAGGGGCAGCCTCCACCAGGCCCCCACTCATGTCTCCCATCACCCCCACCCCCCAGCATCCAGGGGCACCCTCCAACAGGCCCCCACTCATGTCTCCCACCACCCCCACTCCCCAGCAGTGCAGGGCACCCTCCACCAGGCCCCCACTCATGTCCAACTCATGTCTCCCATCACCCGCACCCCCCAGCAGTGCAGGGGCACCCTCCACCAGGCCTCCACTCATGTCTCCCACCGCCCCCAACCCCCAGCAGTGCAGGGCACCCTCCACCAGGCCCCCACTCATGTCCAACTCATGTCCCCCATCAACCCCACCCCCCAGCAGTGCAGGGGCACCCTCCACCAGGCCCCCACACATGCCCCCCTGCACCCCCACCCCCCAGCATCCAGGGGCACCCTCCACCAGGCCCCCACTCATGTCTCCCTGCACCCCCAACCCTCAGCAGTGCAGGGGCAGCCTCCATCAGGCCCCCACTCATGTCTCCCTGCACCCCCAACCCCCAGCAGTGCAGGGCACCCTCCACCAGGCCCCCGCTCATGTCTCCCACCACCCCCACGCCCCAGCAGTGCAGGGCACCCTCCACCAGGCCCCCACTCATGTCCCCCTGCACCTCCAACCCCCAGCAGTGCAGGGGCACCCTCCAGCAGGCCCCCACTCATGTCCCCCTGCACCCCCACCCCCCAGCAGTGCAGGGCACCCTCCACCAGGCCCCCAATCATGTCCCCCTGCACCCCCAACCTCCAGCAGTGCATGGGCCGCCTCCACCAGGCCCCCACTCATGTCCCCCTTCACCCCCTCTCCCCAGCAGTGCAGGGGCACCCTCCACCAGGCCCCAACTCATCTCCCCCTGCACCCCCACTCCCCAGCATCCAGGGACACCCTCCACCAGGCCCCCACTCATGTCTCCCTGCACCCCCAACCCCCAGCAGTGCAGGGCACCCTCCACCAGGCCCCCACTCATGTCCCCCTGCACCCCCACCCCCCAGCAGTGCAGGGCACCCTCCGCCAGGCCCCCACTCATGTCCCCCTGCACCCCCACCCCCCAGCAAATAGGGGCACCCTCCACCAGGCCCCCACTGATTTCTCCCATCACCCCCACCCCCCAGCAGTGCAGGGGCACCCTCCACCAGGCCCCCATTCATGTCCCCCTGCACCCCCACCCCCCAGCAGTGCAGGGCACCCTCCACCAGGCCCCCACTCATGTCCCCCTGCACCCCCAACCCCCAGCATCCAGGTGCACCCTCCACCAGGCCCCCACACATGTCTCCCATCACCCCCACCCCCCAGCAGTGCAGGGGCAGCCTCCACCAGGCCCCCACCCATGTCCCCCTGCACTCCCACCCCCCAGCAGTGCAGGGCACCCTCCACCAGGCCCCCACTCATGTCCTCCTGCACCCTCACCCCCCAGCAGTGCAGGGCACCCTCCACCAGGCCCCCACTCATGTCCCCATGCACCCCCACCCCCCACCATCCACGGGCACCCTCCACCAGGCCCCCACTCATGTCTCCTATCACCCCCACCCCCCAGCAGTGCAGGAGCAGCTTCCACCAGGCCCCCACTCATGTCCCCCTGCACCCCCACCCCCCAGCAGTGCAGGGCACCCTCCACCAGGCCCCCACTCATGTCCAACTCATGTCCCCCATCACCCCCACCCCCCAGCAGTGCAGGGGCACCCTCCACCAGGCCCCCACTCATGTTTCCACCACCCCCAATCCCCAGCCGTGCAGGGCACCCTCCACCAGGCCCCCAACATGTCCAACTCATGTCCCCCATCACCCCCACCCCCCAGCAGTGCAGGGGCACCCTCCACCAGGCCCCCACTCATGTCCCCCTGCGCCCCCACCCCCCAGCATCCAGGGGCACCCTCCACCTGGCCACCACCCATGTCTCCCTGCACCCCCAACCTCCAGCAGTGCAGGGGCAGCATCCATCAGGCCCCCACTCATGTCTCCCTGCACCCCCAACCCTCAGCAGTGCAGGGCACCCTCCACCAGGCCCCCACTCATGTCTCCCACCACCCCACCCCCTAGCAGTGCAGGGCACCCTCCACCAGGCCCCCACTCATGTCTCCCTGCACCCCCAAACCCCCGCAGTGCAGGGGCAGCCTCCACCAGGCCCCCACTCATGTCTCCCACCACCCCCACACCCCAGCAGTGCAGGGCACCCTCCACCAGGCCCCCACTCATGTCCCCCTGCACCCCCACCCCCAGCAGTGCAGGGCACCCTCCACCAGGCCCCCACTCATGTCCCCCTGCACCCCCACCCCCCAGCATCCAGGGGCACCCTCCACCAGGCCCCCACTCATGTCTCCCATCACCCCCCCCCAGCAATGCAGGGGCAGCCTCCACCAGGCCCCCACTCATGTCCCCCTGCACCCCCACCCCCCAGCAGTGAAGGGCACCCTCCACCAGGCCCCCACACATGTCCCCCTGCACCCCCAACCCCCAGCAGTGCAGGGGCAGCCTCCACCAGGCCCTCACTCATGTCTCCCATCACCCCCACCCCCCAGCATCCAGGGGCACCCTCCACCAGGCCCCCACTCATGTCTCCCACCATCCCCACTCCCCAGCAGTGCAGGGCACCCTCCACCAGGCCCCCACTCATGTCCAACTCATGTCTCCCATCACCCCCAACCCCCAGCAGTGCAGGGGCACCCTCCACCAGGCCCCCACTCATGTCTCCCACCACCCCCAACCCCCAGCAGTGCAGGGCACCCTCCACCAGGCCCCCACTCATGTCCAACTCATGTCCCCCATCACCCCCAACCCCCAGCAGTGCAGGGGCACCCTCCACCAGGCCCCACTCATGTCCCCCTGCACCCCCACCCCCCAGCATCCAGAACACCCTCCACCAGGCCCCCACTCATGTCTCCCATCACCCCCACCCCCCAGCAGTGCAGGGGCAGCCTCCACCAGTCCCCCACTCATGTCCCCCTGCACCCCCACCCCCCAGCAGTGAAGGGCACCCTCCACCAGGCCCCCACTCATGTCCCCCTCCACCCCCAACCCCCAGCAGTGCAGGGGCAGCCTCCACCAGGCCCTCACTCATGTCTCCCATCACCCCCACCCCCCCAGCAGTGCAGGGGCACCCTCCACCCGGCCCCCACTAATGTCTCCCACCACCCCCAAATACCCAGCAGTGCAGGGCGCCCTCCACCAGGCCCCCACTCATGTCCAACTCATGTCTCCCATCACCCCCACCCCCCAGCAGTGCAGGGGCACCCTCCACCAGGCCCCCACTCATGTCCCCCTGCACCCACACCCCCCAGCAGTGCAGGGCACCCTCCACCAGGCCCCCACTCATGTCCCCCAGCACCCCCACCCCCCAGCATCCAGGTGCACCCTCCACCAGGCCCCCACGCATGTCTCCCATCACCCCCACCCCCCAGCAGTGCAGGGGCAGCCTCCACCAGGCCCCCACTCATGTCCCCCTGCACTCCCACCCCCCAGCAGTGCAGGGCACCCTCCACCAGGCCCCCACTCATGTCCCCCAGCACCCCCACCCCCCAGCATCCAGGTGCACCCTCCACCAGGCCCCCACGCATGTCTCCCATCACCCCCACCCCCCAGCAGTGCAGGGGCAGCCTCCACCAGGCCCCCACTCATGTCCCCCTGCACCCCCAACCCCCAGCAGTGCAGGGGCAGCATCCCACCAGGCCGCAACTCATGTCTCCCATCACCTCCACCCCCCAGCATCCAGGGGCACCCTCCACCAGGCCCCCACTCATGTCTCCCATCACCCCTACCCCCCAGCAGTGCAGGGGCACCCTCCAACAGGCCCCCACTCATGTCTCCCACTACCCCCAACCCCCAGCAGTGCAGGGCACCCTCCACCAGGCCCCCCACTCATGTCCAACTCATGACTCCATCACCCCCACCCCCCAGCAGTGCAGGGGCACCCTCCACCAGGCCCCCACTCATGTCCCCCTGCACCCCCACCCCCCAGCAGTGCAGGGCACCCTCCACCAGGCCCCCACTCATGTCCCCCTGCACTCCCACCCCCCAGCAGTGCAGGGCACCCTCCACAAGGCCCCCACTCATGTCCCCCTGCACCTCCAACCCCCAGCAGTGCAGGGGCACCCTCCAGCAGGCCCCACTCATGTCCCCCTGCACTCCCACCCCCCAGCAGTGCAGGGCACCCTCCACCAGGCCCCCAATCATGTCCCCTGCACCCCCAACCTCCAGCAGTGCAGGGGCAGCCTCCACCAGGGCCCCCACTCATGTCTCCCATCACCCCCACCCCCCAGCATCCAGGGGCACCCTCCAACAGGCCCCCACTCATGTCTCCCACCACCCCCACTCCCCAGCAGTGCAGAGCACCCTCCACCAGGCCCCCACTCATGTCCAACTCATGTCCTCCCCATCACCACCACCCCCAAGCAGTGCAGGGGCACCCTCCACCAGGCCCCCACTCATGTCTCCCACCACCCCCAACCCCCAGCAGTGCAGGGCACCCTCCACCAGGGCCCCCACTCATGTCCAACTCATGTCCCCCATCAACCCCACCCCCCAGCAGTGCAGGGGCACCCTCCACCAGGCCCCCACACATGCCCCCCTGCACCCCCACCCCCCAGCATCCAGGGGCACCCTCCACCAGGCCCCCACTCATGTCTCCCTGCACCCCCAACCCCCAGCAGTGCAGGGCACCCTCCCACCAGGCCCCCACTCATGTCTCCCACCACCCCCACGCCCCAGCAGTGCAGGGCAACCCTTCACCAGGCCCCCACACATGTCCCCCTGCACCTCCAACCCCCAGCAGTGCAGGGCACCCTCCAGCAGGCCCCCACTCATGTCCCCCTGCACCCCCACCCCCCAGCAGTGCAGGGCACCCTCCACCAGGCCCCCAATAATGTCCCCCTGCACCCCAACCTCCAGCAGTGCAGGGGCAGCCTCCACCAGGCCCCCACTCATGTCCCCCTGCACCCCCTCTCCCCAGCAGTGCAGGGGCACCCTCCACCAGGCCCCCACTCATGTCCCCCTGCACCCCCACTCCCCAGCATCCAGGGACACCCTCCACCAGGCCCCCACTCATGTCTCCCTGCACCCCCAACCCCCAGCAGTGCAGGGCATCCTCCACCAGGCCCCACTCATGTCCCCCTGCACCCCCACCCCCCAGCAGTGCAGGGCACCCTCCACCAGGCCCCACTCATGTCCCCCTGCACCCCCACCACCCAGCAAATAGGGGCACCCTCCACCAGGCCCCCACTGATGTCTCCCATCACCCCCACCCCCCAGCAGTGCAGGGGCAGCCTCCACCAGGCCCCCACTCATGTCCCCCTGCACCCCCACCCCACAGCAGTGCAGGGCACCCTCCACCAGGCCCCACTCATGTCCAACTCATGTCCCCCTGCACCCCCACCCCCAGCAGTGCAGGGCACCCTCCACCAGGCCCCCACTCATGTCTCCCTGCACCCCCACCCCCCAGCAGTGCATGACACCCTCCACCAGGCCCCCACTCATGTCCCCCTGCATCCCCACCCCCCTGCAGTGCAGGGGCACCCTCCACCAGGCCCCCACTCATGTCTCCCATCACCCCCACCCCCCAGCAGTGCAGGGGCAGCCTCCACCAGGCCCCCACTCATGTCCCCCTGCACCTCCACCCCCCAGCAGTGCAGGGCACCCTCCACCAGGCCCCCACTCATGTCCCCCTGCACCCCCACCCCTGCATCCAGGGGCACCCTGCACCAGCCCCCCACTCATGTCTCCCATCACCCCCACCCCCCAGCAGTGCAGGGCATCCTCCACCAGGCCCCACTCATGTGCCCCTGCACCCCCAAGACCAGAAGTGCAGGGGCAGGCCTCCACCAGGCCCCCACTCATGTCTCCCATCACCCCCACCCCCCAGCATCCAGGGGCCACCCTCTACCAGGCCCCCACTCATGTCTCCCACTACCCCCACTCCCCAGCATCCAGGGGCACCCTCCACCAGGCCCCCACTCATGTCTCCCATCACCCCCACCCCCCAGCAGTGCAGGGGCACCCCTCCACCAGGCCCCCACTCATGTCCAACTCATGACTCCCATCACCACCACCCCCCAGCAGTGCAGGGCACCCTCCACCAGGCCCCCACTCATGTCCCCCTTCACCCCCACCCCCTGCATCCAGGGGCACCCTGCACCAGGCCCCCACTCATGTCTCCCATCACCCCCACCACCCAGCAGGGCAGGGCATCCTCCACCAGGCCCCCACTCATGTGCCCCTGCACCCCCAAGACCAGAAGTGCAGGGGCAGCCTCCACCAGGCCCCCACTCATGTCTCCCATCACCCCCACCCCCCAGCATCCAGGGGCACCCTCTACCAGGCCCCCACTCATGTCTCCCCACTACCCCCACCCCCCAGCATCCAGGGGCACCCTCCACCAGGCCCCACTCATGTCTCCCATCACCCCCACCCCCCAGCAGTGCAGGGGCACCCTCCACCAGGCCCCCACTCATGTCCAACTCATGTCTCCCACCACCCCCAACCCCCAGCAGTGCAGGGGCACCCTCCACCAGGCCCCCACTCATGTCCAACTCATGTCTCCCATCACCCCCATCCCCCAGCAGTGCAGGGGCAGCCTCCACCAGGCCCCCACTCATGTCCCCCTGCACCCCCACCCCACAGCAGTGCAGGGCACCCTCCACCAGGCCCCCCACTCATGTCTCCCACAACCCCCACCCCCCAGCAGTGCAGGGCACCCTCCACCAGGCCCCCACTCATGTCGCCCTGCACCCCCACCCCCCAGCATCCACAGGCACCCTCCACCAGGCCCCCACTCATGTCTCCTGTCACCCCCACCCCCCAGCAGTGCAGGGACAGCCTCCTCCAGGCCCCCACTCATGTCCCCCTGCACCCCCACCCCCCAGCAGTGCAGGGCACCCTCTACCAGGCCCCCACTCATTCCAACTCATGTCCCCCATCACCCCCACCCCCCAGCAGTGCAGGGGCACCCTCCAAAGGCCCCCACTCATGTTTCCACCACCCCCAAACCCCCAGCCGTGCAGGGCACCCTCCCACCAGGCCCCCACTCATGTCCTACTCATGTCCCCCATCACCCCCACCCCCCAGCAGTGCAGGGGAACCCTCCACCAGGCCCCCACTCATGTCCCCCTGCGGCCCCACCCCCCAGCATCCAGGGGCACCCTCCACCAGGCCCCCACTCATGTCTCCTGCACCCCCAACCCCCAGCAGTGCAGGGGCAGCCTCCATCAGGCCCCCACTCATGTCTCCCTGCACCCCCAACCCCCAGCAGTGCAGGGCACCCTCCACCAGGCCCCCACTCATGTCTCCCACCACCCCACCCCCCAGCAGTGCAGGGCACCCTCCACCAGGCCCCCACTCATGTCTCCCTGCACCCCCAACCCCCTGCAGTGCAGGGGCAGCCTCCACCAGGCCCTCACTCATGTCTCCCACCACCCCCACACCCCAGCAGTGCAGGGCACCCTCCACCAGGCCCCCACTCATGTCCCCCTGCACCCCCACCCCCAGCAGTGCAGGCACCCTCCACCAGGCCCCCACTCATGTCCCCCTGCACCCCCACCCCTCAGCATCCAGGGCACCCCTCCACCAGGCCCCCACTCATGTCTCCCATCACCCCCACCCCCCAGCAGTGCAGGGGGCAGCCTCCACCAGGCCCCCACTCATGTCCCCCTGCACCCCCACCCCTCAGCATCCAGGGGCACCCTCCACCAGGCCCCCACTCATGTCTCCCATCACCCCCACCCCCCAGCAGTGCAGGGGCAGCCTCCACCAGGCCCCCACTCATGTCCCCCTGCACCCCACCCCCAGCAGTGAAGGGCACCCTCCACCAGGCCCCCACTCATGTCTCCCTGCACCCCCAACCCCCAGCAGTGCAGGGGCAGCCTCCACCAGGCCCCCACTCATGTCTCCCATCACCCCCACACCCCAGCATCCAGGGGCACCCTCCACCAGGCCCCCACTCATGTCTCCCACCACCCCCACCCCTCAGCAGTGCAGGGAACCCTCCACCAGGCCCCCACTCATGTCCAACTCATGTCTCCCCATCACCCCCACCCCCCGGCAGTGCAGGGGCACCCTCCACCAGGCCCCCACTCATATCTCCCACCACCCCCAACCCCCAGCAGTGCAGGGCACCCTCCACCAGGCCCCCACTCATGTCCAACTCATGTCCCCCATCACCCCCCCCCCCCAGCAGTGCAGGGCACCCTCCACCAGGCCCCCACTCATGTCCCCCTGCACCCTCACCCCCCAGCATCCAGGGGCAGCCTCCACCAGGCCCCCACTCATGTCCCCCTGCACCCCCACCCCCCAGCAGTGCAGGGCACCCTCCACCAGGCCCCCACTCATGTCCCCCAGCCAACATGTCATCACAATCTAGATCCCTGGCCCTTATGGTCATCCTCCAAATGCCAAACACCCACCCGAGTATTGCATCCACCCACTTAGTAATGGCAATAACATGATAGAACCCCAATTGCAAGTTTGGAAATGAACACATGTCCCTCACATACACCCAATGGGTGTCAGTGAATGTCAAAAGCCATATCATGATATGCATGAAACCAATGAGTTGATACTACACATTGAAGTTTGAAGAAAACATATGTATTAAAAGCAACATAAATTGAATCAAAAATAAACAAACAATAATGGAAATTAAAAAAAAAAAAGCAGCAGGTCCGTGAAATAATGCAAAACCACAAATCATAATCCAAAGGAAAGGTGTCCAAAGTCACAGTCCACAAAAGTAAATCCAATGGAAAATTAAAATCGAAAACCAATGCTCCATGTGTAAATAATAAAAAAAAAAAGAAAATCCAAAAGTCAACTATATACAGATAAACAACCCAGGGTCCATGATCCCAACAGAAGAAATGAAACCTATCTAATAACACTACCTAAAAAAAAAATATATATATACAAAAATGTGGACCATTGTCCCAAAGGTCCAAAAAAAATACAAAACCAAAGGAAACCTAACACTAACTACAGAACTATTTACAAGGGCAGCGGGCTAGTCCGACGGCTCACTTTGGGATGTTCTGGGCCAGGGCATCATCGAACTCCTGCTCAATGTCCCGAGGCGGTCCTCCTCCATGACCCGAGGGTCCGCAGGCCGTCCACATGTTAACCCCAAACTCCCTGCGGATTGCCTCAAGGCACTCGGCCCGCCTCAGGGCCCTCTGCATGGAGTTCTCCGCCCTGACCATCGTGAGCCGTGCCTCTTCCGCCCGCTGCCACTCCGCATCTATGGCGTGGCCCAACCGGTGCCACACGGAAGACACTACCCGTCCTGGGTCCTCCTGCCCTCCGGCCGATGCCTGCCCCTCCGATGTCGAAGGCCCCGAGACATCATGGCTCCCACCACGTTGCTGCTGCTGCTGTGCCTCTGCCTGTGCACTGCCTCCTGCTGCCTGCACATCCTCCGCTGGCTGGGGTGCAGTCGTTGATGTGGCCACCCCTGCTGGACGTCCAACTCCCGACTGTGGCAGGGATGCCTCCTCCACCAGCCTGGCCGCACCGTCAGAGGCAGCTCCACAGGGCACCCAGGTGACTAATGGGTGGTAAGATGGCACGGAGGACGACTGGCGCATAGGGGGTTTAGTTGAGGAGGAGGTCTGAGCAAGCCCCATCAAACGGAGGAATCCGGCCTGGGTGACCTGTCCCAGTAGGCCGACGCGGTCAACGAGCCATTTGAGATGACGTGCAGTCTCCTCATGAAAAGACTGCAGGTCTCCTCGCATGGCCCGTTGATGCAACGCCACACCAGTCAGGACAGGCTCAATCCGGACACGGATAGGCACATCCGCAGGCAGAGGAAGGCCAGTTGTCGTGAGCGCATCCCCTGCCTGAAAACGGGTCTGGACGTAGGCATCCCTGCTGGTGCAAGATGATGCAGTGACAGGATCAGGGACAGGATTGCACACAGGCACCTCCGCGGCGACCTGTGCTGCCTCCTGTCCCTGTTCCTGCACTGCACCACTAGCACCAGTGGAATCCCCACCTCCAGACCCCGTCTCTGTTGCTTGCACGGCCTCCTCCTCCACCAGACCCCCCACCAACCTGGATGACTCCGTGCCATCTTCCCCTGTTGGGCCCTGTGGGGTCCCAGCTGCCCCTTCTGCTGCCGAGGAGTCCAACTCCGACCTCCGCCTCTTGGACCTCCCCCCCAGCAGCTGCGGCCTGGGACGCGGCCCCAGACTCCTCACTCCCCGACGAGATCACAACCTGGGAGGGGAGCCGGGCCTTGCGTCTCCGGCTGGTGGTGCTATCCTCGCCGCTGTGCTCCACAGCACCTTCTCCGCCCTCTTCATCAGTTGACGCTGCAGACAGGGAGAAATAAAACACAGGCATCAGGGCACTGTACAATGGACACATACACACATGACAGTTGCACATGAGTGGCATTGCCAAACCTCAGACATGGCATCACAATTGGCAACACACATGTCATTTCAACTTGCACACATGAGCCATACCACAGCCACATCGCAACTGCCAGCACCATCCATACACATGCAACAGCATGAGCAGGCAAAGGTGAGCCAGACATCACATGCAACACAGGGAGTACACTACACATGCACGCACCCCACCACACTTGCATGCATGTGTACACCTCAGCCAACTGTCGCAGTGTTCATATGGGCATCCATGTCACATCTGCCAATCAGGCTTCCACATCCCGCTGTCACATGCATCCATGTTGCATCACTGTTGCACCCTTGTCAGATACACAAACATGCACATGTACACAGTGCTGATACATGCAGCTGATAACAACATACATGCGTGACATCACGAACATGCCTACTTACATTCACATTCATCCAAACATGTGTGCCCACACAACTGCATTTGGCATGCAAGCCTACACACACAAGCACCATCCATGTCTCACACATGACAGCCCTCGCATGTGTTAGCCTCACGGCCCTGTACACCCCCACCCATACTCGGCCCCATACAAACAGATGTGCAACCGGCACACTACTGGCACATCACCACACGCACAGCTTACAATCATGATGCATGTACACTTATCGCTCGACACCAAGCGGGTCTGCCTCTCAAGGACCTGGACATGGAGCGCTGGGGATATGCGTTCCAGGACCCACATCTGATCTTCCGACAAGTGGCCCCGGTGCCCCTTAGCATCCGCTGCCTTCAAGAGGCGCCGGGCCTTGTTGAGGGTCCTGGACCTGAAGTCCTCCCAGCGCTTCTTGACATGATGGAATAGTCGGACTGCGATCCCCTCCCCGTTGATGGCAGTCACGATGTCCGTCCAGATCCGAGTCCATCCTTCCTTGTTGGCACGCACACCTCCGAAGAGGGCATCATACTGCCCCAGGACTTGCTCCAGCAGGACACCAACTTCCCTGACACTGAAGCTGGTGCCCCTCTGCCTCTCTGGCCGGGGGTTGTCAGTGGTGCTAGATGTTGCAGTGCCCGACATGACAACCCCAGAGGCAGGAGTGGGTGGGCAACTGGGTCCTGGGGCTGGGCTGTGGAGCGATGGAATCCCAGTCCGGAGTCTTTGGTTCCAGCAGGGGTGGTCACAGCAACAGAACCCCTGGCTGATGTGCAGGTAGCAAATGGCAGGGCACGTGGGCAGCAGGCAGTCAGGCAGCAGCAGATGGCAGGTGGGAGTGTGCTCGGAGCTCTGGGGGGCAGTAAATCGGCTTTCTCGGCAGGAGCGTGGTCTTCCACGTGCTTACGCGCGGCCAGCTTGATACGGAGTGATTTGGCAGATTAAAATCCGACACGTCTGCGTGTAATTCGAGGAAAGGCCCTTAGCGCGTAAGCGCGTCTGCACGCATACGTGATTTAATTGGCCCAAAGGCCCCCATGCGCAGCTATGATGTCACGCGCATGGCCGTAGAGAATGGCGCGTGTAAAAAAAAATATACACGTCCGAGTGTCAAAGCGTGTAATTGGTGGAAATGGCCTCATCGCGTATGCGCGTCTGTGACGTGTGTATAAAAGGTACGTGTAGACTGCCATTTCCTTGTACGTGCTTTTCGTGGAAAGCGAGTGGGTGAAATCTGTACTTCTTGTCGGTTCACACGCGATTTACTTCACGGCGTTTCAAGTTCGTACTCCCTGTTACCTCTGACAGCTTTTTCTCTTTTCCTCTTTTTCCTGGGCCTGTTTCCTCAAACAGCGTTCCCTTCTACTGTTGTCCTGTCTCCTCAGACAGCATACAATAGTTCTTTTGGCGGGGGTGTTGCCAACGCGCACACACGCATATTTTTCACGCTTTTGTTCCTGGCAGACGGTGAGTCGCGCACGTATTTAACATCTGTGCTTGCCCCGTGTGTCGCATACCCCTTCAGAGGTCATTCTAGGCTGCGTGTGACACGCATACGTTCATTCTTGTGTTTCTGGGTGCCTCAGCGTAGTGCAGGTTTATTTTTCCACACAAGTGGTCTAGGAGGGGTTGCGTGCACCTTACTTCCCTTTTTTGGGGTGCCTGTGCGTTGCGTGACCCGTCATCTTTCCCCAGGGGTGACATACAGCCTTGGTAGAGCACTAGGGTACGATTACCATCAGGTACCCAACCCCTTTGACCCCCAATTGCCCAGGACAATAGTTCACATCGACTCCCATACACACAATAACATCAGTGCCATGGCAGGGAGGCGAACAAGCCGTAAGGGTGGCAAAGGTGGCCGAGCCCCAAGTGGTGGCCGTGGTGGATCCGGTAGGGGACATGGCCGTGACTTGCAGGGTGCCCCTAGCCCCCCATGTGTGGAGGACTAGTCAGGGACACCCATGCCCCCCCCCGGTTGAGGTTAACGTGGCTGACACCATCCATGCTCAGCCCTTGTTGGACCAGCCCACTGTGGAACCAGACCTGGCACAGGGTGACTCCATGGCTGACTTCCAGGTCAGCAGGTCTAGGCCACGTGCGCCGGTGCACATTGGTGTCATCAGGCCACGTGGATCAGGGGCAGCTAGGTCATCTGCTGCCCCGCGTAGGCAGGCTGGGGAGGCCGCAGGGGCAGCTGCGGCTCCATCCACCCCACCTCTCACACACCCAGCCAGGACAGTGTCAGTCCAAGTCCATCCTGCTGACATTCCCCCTGACACCATCACACTTGAGCTAATGCCTGCACCAACTCCCATGCTGAGTATGCAATCCCACACTCCTAGCACAGAGTCCACCGGGGCTCCTGCCCCTAGTGTCCAGAGCGGTGTAGGACACTCAGGATCCTCACCACCTTCCAAGCGGAAGAGGAAGAGTGCTCGTCCAGTACAGGCTGATCCCCCAGACACGGCTACACAGTCCGGCCCGTCAAGGAAGCCCAGCTTCAATGAGGCCGAACTGAATGCACTTGTAGAGTATGTGTCCGCACATGACTGTGAAATGGTGATTGTTGCAGGATCCAAGACCACACCTGCACAACGTCAGGCACACTGGCAGACCATCGCGGACATCATAAGTGCCCTTGAAATCGTGAGGCACACAGCTACTGAATGCTACAAGCACTGGAATGACCTGAAGCGCAGGGCAAAGAATAAGCTGGCCTCAAGTCATGCAGCTATTCTAGTGACTGGAGGTGGATCTCCAGCAGAGGTCATAGAACTCACTCCACATGAGCAGGTTGCTGGGACCTACATCACGGAGGAACAGATCCAAGGCGTGGGAGAACTGGCAGATTACGAGGCATTGTCCGGTGAGTGCACATGCATGTGTGTGTCATCCATGTGCATGGTGTGTGTGTGAGGGCTTCTGTTTGGGTGCCAGGTGAGGGTGTGTGTGCCTGAGTGGTTTGGGTCACCCATGTGCCTCATCCAATACATTCTGCGCACCAGCATTTGGGTATAGCAATATCCCTTCTGCCAACATTAGACATCCAGCCCAACACCACGCCAGTTGCCCTTGAAGTGTCATCTTGCCACAACATTGTTGCTTATTTTCCTCTGTTTATTCAGGCAGATTGTTTACATACCACCACTTTTACTAGGCATTCTCAGTCCTATTGTCACATGTCTGACATGGCTATGGTACAGTGGACTGGCTTTGTTTCCTGGACATGATTTGTTTAGACATGTCCCTGTGCTATAGGACCATTTTGGACTGGCAGCTGCAGGTTAAACATTTGAACCATTTAAATGAAAAAATCAATTTCATGAGCAAACTAGACTGAATGAACAATTGGTGCCCGCCTCTCCCTCTTCACTTTATGGCTAGGGTACATGCCAGTTGTGTGATGGCATGTGTATTTGACCTGCCAATCACAGGCCAATGTGTGATTCCACTGCTAGGCAGCATGCAGCAAATGTGTTCATCTTCCATCTTGGTGTCATCAATGTGTGCCATCTGCCTCCCCTTCACACGCAGTGACGGTGCATGCATGGGAGGGTTTTAGTCATGTGGGACATGTGTCAATCAAGTACTGTTTCTGTAGCTTCTCAGCCCTAATTGTGTGCCATAGTGCTAATGCCTGTTTCCATTTGTTTTCTTTTATGTCTTTGCAGGGGATGACGCACTTGATACTGCTGGGGTTGTGGAGATGGTGCAGACCTAGGAGGGGTCTCAGGGCCGACCGACCACCAGTGAGGGACGTGGTGTGGTGATGGGTGAGAACCCACAACTGCTGCAGGTCGTGCTCTCAAGGGGTGTCTCTGGTTGTACCTCCCCCGAGCTGTATTCAGGTGCCTATTCGGATGATGAGACCTATGTGCCGTCGCAGGTGAGTGTTCCTGGGAGGGATTCTGTTCTGTCCGACCCACCTGCACCAGGGTTAGAACCCTCAATGGGGATGTCAGTGTTGGCAGATACGCCTTTGGTGGTTACGGATGCAGGGTCACACTCTGCAACATCTGATCCTGTTCCTGGGCCAGCAGATCAGAGGGGCAATGCAGTCCTGCAGCCTCAGGCAGTGCCGGCACAGCAAGGCGCAGGTCGCCTTGCCCCAGACAGGTGTGGTGCCCACCGACGTGGTGGCCGTACGCCACCTGGCAATACCGCATGGGAGCAATCCATATACGGTATGGAAACCCAACAGGCAGCATCATCAGAGATGATGGCTCAGGCCATGGATAGGGTGGTCACTTCCATTGTCCCCCCGAAAGGCTGATGGAGCGACTACAGCAGGCAACAGACTCCATCTGCCAGTCACACAGGGAGGACATGTTGGCGTCCGACAGGGACAGGCGGGCGGCACTGGCAACTCTGCGGGAAGCCATTTCCATAGAGTCCCAGGGCCACAGGGAAGCCCTGAGGGTGGAACTCCTTCACCTCAGGACAACTCTTGTTGAGCTTGAGGCTTCAACAAACAGAAGGACAGAACAGCAGCTGGAGCGTCTCACACGTTTGCTCTCAGCTGAGATGCAGGCAACTAGGGCAGAGGTTCGGGCATCCCGTGAGTTGTTGCATGGGGACCTACGCACAATTATCCTCCAGAACGAGACCTTCCACACCCGCATGCTTGCTGCCATGGAGGAACAGACTAGGGCTTTGCGTGGGCTGCCTCCCATAGTGCCACCACCTCCTGATGCAGCTGCAGAGGGTGAGGAGTGTGACAGCAGTGATTCTCTCACAATAGGGTAGCCGTGCAGGCCATGAGCCCATGGAGGTGTGATTTCTATGTGAAGTAATTAGCCACCAGCTGCGTACGGGCTGCCTCACCCCGTGCCCTTTCCCGTCCCATGCACAGCGGACGTGCATGTGGTTGGGGGCGTGGGGGCACCACCATGTCCACAGCCAGGCCCCGGCGTGTTGCAACATTGTGCAGGACACATGCTGCCACTATGACCCTGCACACTACTGGGGGCACATATAACAGCTGCCCGCCAGAACGGTCAAGGGAGCGAAAGCGTGACTTGAGCACTCCGAATGTGCGCTCCACTATGCTCCAGGTTGCAATATGGGTTGTGTTGTATCTTACCTCGGGAGGCGCGATGGGGTTCCGAATTGGCGTCATCATGTGGGTGCTCAGAGGGTAGGCACTGTCCCCTGGTGAGGAGGTGATGGGTTTCATTAGTGGGGTAGTGACATAACTCTGCATCTGACATGCATGCATGTGCAGTGGCATTCATACTCACCAAGCAGCCATGTATCGCCATGCCGCCCAGCTTCTAGGTCCCGGCTTAGGGTAGACATTCGATAAATGAAGCTGTCGTGGGTGGACCCTGGATAGTTGGCATATACTGAGGTGATGATTCCCTTGGCATTACATACTACGTGCACGTTGATGGAATGCCAGTGCTTGAGGTTCCAATAGATGTGCTTAGATGCCCTGGGGGGACGTAGTGCCACATGGGTGCAGTCAATGGCACCTAGCACTTTGGGGAATTGTGCCACACCGTAGAAATCCAGGGCGGCAGCCTGCCTTTCTGCAGGTGTCCTGGGCAGGTATATGTGCCTGCGGACTGATGGGCGTGCAGTGATGATGTTCAAGACCTGGTGTAGGCAGCGTGACTGCGTGGCCTGTGACACCCCACCCACTATGGCACTTGTCCGCTGAAATGATCCTGTGGCCAAGAAGTGCAGTACATTAAGGACCTTCTCCAGGGGGCTGAGTGCTTGGGAGCACAGGGTGGGTGATGTGAGGTCATCCTCCCACTCACTGACCAGGTCCAGTATTATGTGTGGTGGAAACCTGTACCTCCCATACACCTGGTCATCAGGCATCCCAAAAAGGCTGGTTCTGGGAGTGAAAATTCGGGCCCTCACTATCCTCCTCCTCCTCCTTTGGTAACCCACGTCCACTGCTGCTAGGAACGGTATATTCATCCTGGCGTCTGAGCTTGTTTGTTGCTTGCACGCACTTTTATGCTGCACCGGTTGACGTACGCCTGTTTCATGCTGGCGTACGTGTCTCACGATTGGACCATTTATTTTTTGGCGCGTTGTAGGCGACCGTGTGAATCTTCCCGCCCACCCCAGGAATACACATAACACGCTCTCCCAGGCCCAGTCGCGAGTAAATATTCCCACCCAACCCTGGAATACACGTACCCCACTCTCACAGGACCAGTCGCGTGTGGAAGTTCACGCGCACCCCGAAATACACGTACCCTGCAAAATCGCGTGTGAAACTTCACACGCACCCCTAAATACACGTACCGAGGGCAATCGCGTGTGGAACTTCCCGCGAACCCCGGAATACACGTAGCCTGCTGGTATCGCGTGTGAAAGTTCACGCGGACCCACAATACACGTACCCTGATGGTATCGTATGGGAGACTACCCGCGCACCCCAGGAATACACGTACTCAGGCAAATCGCACGGCTGGGGTGTGGGGGTGCTGGGAGACATGTGTGGGGGCCTGGTGGACGGTGCCCTGCACTGCTGCGGGGTGGGGGTGGTGGTAGACATGAGTGGGGGCCTGGTGGAGGGTGCCCTGCACTGCTGGGGGGTGGGGGTGCAGGGAGACATTAGTGGGGGCCTGGTGGAGGGTGCCCCTGGATGCTGGGGGTGGGGGTGCAGGGGGACATGAGTTGGACATGAGTGGGGGGCTGGTGGAGGGTGCCCTGCACTGCTGGGGGGTGGGGGTGCTGGGAGACATGTGTGGGGGCCTGGTGGAGGATGCCCTGCACTGCTGGGGGGTGGGGGTGTTGGGAGACATGAGTGGGGGCCTGGTGGAGGGTGCCCTGCACTGCTGGGGGGTGGGGGTGCTGGTAGACATGTGTGGGGGCCTGGTGGAGGGTGCCCTGCACTGCTGGGGGGTGGGGGTGCAGTGGGACATGAGTGGGGGCCTGGTGGAGGGTGCCCCTGGAAGCTGGGGGGTGGGGGTGATGGGAGACATGTGTGGGGGGCTGGTGGAGGGTGCCTTGCACTGCTGGGGGGTGGGGGTGCAGGGGGACATGAGTGGGGGCCTGGTGGAGGGTGCCACTGGATGCTTGTGGGTGGGGGTTTCAGGGGGACATGAGTGGGGGCCTGGTGAAGGGTGCCCTGCACTGCTGGGGGTGGGGGTGGTGGGAGACATGTGTGGGGGCCTGGTGGAGGGTGCCCTGCACTGCTAGGGGGTGAGGGGGGTGGGAGACATGTGTGGGGGCCTAGTGAAGGGTGCCCTGCACTGCTGGGGGTGGGGGTGCAGGGGGACATGAGTGGGGGCCTGGTGGAGGGTGCCCCTGGATGCTGGATGGGGGTGATGGGAGACATGTGTTGGACATGAATGGGGGCCTGGTGGAGGGTGCCCTGGACTGCTGGGCGGTGGGGGTGGTGGGAGACATGAGTGGGGCCTGGTGGAGGGTGCCCCTGGATGCTGGGGGATGGGGGTGGTGGGAGACATGAGTGGGGGGCTGGTGGAGGGTGCCCTGCACTGCTGGGGGGTGGGGGTGCTGGGAGACATGTGTGGGGGCCTGGTGGAGGGTGCCCTGCACTGCTGGGGGGTGGGGTGGTGGGAGACATGAGTGGGGGCCTGGTGGAGGGTGCCCCTGGATGCTGGCGGTGGGGGTGGTGGGAGACATGTGTGGGGGCCTGGTGGAGGGTGCCCTGCACTGCTGGGGAGTGGGGTAGTGGGAGACATGAGTGGGGGGCTGATGGAGGGTGCCCTACACTGCTGGGGGGTGGGGGTGCTGGGAGACATGTGGGGGGGCCTGGTGGAGGGTGCCCTGCACTGTTGGGGGGTGGGGGTGGTGGGAGACATGAGTGGGGGCCTGTTGGAGGGTGCCCCTGGATGCTGGGGGGTGGGGGTGATGGGAGACATGAGTTGGACATGAGTGGGGGCCTGGTGGAGGGTGCCCTGCACTGCTGGGGGTGGGGGTGGTGGGAGACATGAGTGGGGGCCTGGTGGAGGGTGCCCCTGGATGCTGGGGGGTGGGGGTGATGGGAGACATGTGTTGGACATGAATGGGGGCCTGGTGGAGGGTGCCCTGCACTGCTGGGCGGTGGGGGTGGTGGGAGACATGAGTGGGGCCTGGTGGAGGGTGCCCCTGGATGCTGGGGGATGAGGGTGATGGGAGACATGAGTGGGGGGCTGGTGGAGGGTGCCCTGCACTGCTGGGGGGTGGGGGTGCTGGGAGACATGTGTGGGGGCCTGGTGGAGGGTGCCCTGCTCTGCTGGGGGGTGGGGTGGTGGGAGACATGAGTGGGGGCCTGGTGGAGGGTGCCCCTGGATGCTGGGGGGTGGGGGTGGTGGGAGACATGTGTGGGGGCCTGGTGGAGGGTGCCCTGCACTGCTGGGAGATGGGGGTGGTGGGAGACATGTGTGGGGGCCTGGTGGAGGGTGCCCTGCACTGCTCCTGGATGCTTGTGGGTTGGGGTGCAGGGGGACATGAGTGGGGGCCTGGTGGAGGGTGCCCTGCACTTCTGGGGGGTGGGGGTGCAGGGGGACATGTGTGGGGGCCTGGTGGAGGGTGCCCCTGCACTGCTGGGGGGTGGGGGTGGTGGGAGACATGAGTGGGGGGCTGGTTGAGGGTGCCCTGCACTGCTGGAGGGTGGGGGTGCTGGGAGACATGTGTGGGGGCCTGGTGGAGGGTGCCCTGCACTGCTGGGGGGTGGGGGTGGTGGGAGACATGAGTGGGGGCCTGGTGGAGGGTGCCCCTGGATGCTGGGGGGTGGGGGTGATGGGAGACATGAGTTGGGGCCTGGTGGAGGGTCCCCTGCACTGCTGGGGGGTGGGGGTGGTGGGAGACATGAGTGGGGGCCTGGTGGAGGGTGCCCCTGGATGCTGGGGGGTGGGGGTGATGGGAGACATGAGTTGGACATGAGTGGGGGCCTGGTGGAGGGTGCCCTGCACTGCTGGGGGGTGGGGGTGCTGGGAGACATGTATGGGGGCCTGGTGGAGGGTGCCCTGCACTGCTGGGGGGCGGGGGTAGTGGGAAACATGAGTGGGGGCCTGGTGGAGGGTGCCCCTGGATGCTGGGGGGTGGGGGTGGTGGGAGACATGAGTGGGGGCCTGGTGGAGGGTGCCCTGCACTGCTGGGGGGTGGGGTGGTGGGAGACATGAGTGGGGGCCTGGTGGAGGGTGCCCCTGGGTGCTGGGGGGTGGGGGTGGTGCGAGACATGAGTGGGGGGCTGGTGGAGGGTGCCCTGCACTGCTGGGGGGTGGGGGTGCAGGGGGACATGAGTGGGGGCCTTGTGAAGGGTGCCCCTGGATGCTGGGGGTGGGGGTGATGGGAGACATGTGTTGGTGATCAGTAGTGCAAGGTGGCATGTGGGTTTGCTGGGGGCATGGCCATGGTGAATGGGTTGCCTGTGGGATATGAGCAGGGGTGCAGGGTAGTCCCCTGTGGTGTGGGCTGCCTGCAGGGGCCGTGGAGGGTGTAGAGGGAACACCTGGGAGGACCCACATGGCCAAATCATGTGTAGCATTCCCTGGCACCACCGAAATACACATACCCTGCTGAAATCACGTGTGAAACTTCCCGCGCACCTCGGAATACACGTACCCAGGCCAATCGCATGTGGAACTTCCCGCGCACCCGAAGTACACGTACCCAGGCCAATCGCGTGTGGAACTTCCCGCGCACCCCGAAACACACATACCCAGGCTAATCGCGTGTGGAACTTCCCGCTCACCCCGAAGCACACGTACCCAGGCTAATCGGGTGTGGAACTTCCCATGCACCCCGAAGTACACGTACCCAGGCCAATCGCGTGTGGAACTTCCCGCGCACCCCGAAACACACGTACCCAGGCTAATTGCGTGTGGAACTTCTCGCGCACCCAGAAACACACGTACTCAGGCTAATCGCGTGTGGAACTTCCCGCGCACCCCGAAGTACACATACCCAGGCTAATCGCGTGTGGAACTTCCCGCGCACCCAGAAACACATGCACACGCTATTTTTCACACAGCGGGTGTCCGTGTTTGTCGCTACCCCTTTGCACCTCATTTGTCCTAGAGGGCCACTTTATGGACCATTCATCATGGCTGTATGTGGGTGCTTTTAGTTAGCGCACATTTTGGCGCACATTCATTTCAGGTGCAGGGGCGCTACCGTCTGCTTTCTTGTGGCGTACTTGTTTGACCCTGTGCGCGTCTTTCACCGTGTGCTGGTTTGCCCTATTCGATTCCATGAATACGGGTTGTAGGCGAGCGTGTGGGCGTTCCGCGCACTTGCCTCCTGTACTTCCCCCGTGACGCCCATATTTTCACACGTTGTTCCCCATTCCGAGTGTTACGCCCCGTGTTCCGCCTACTTTTGTGATGTGCGCCGCGCTATGTGCGATTTCGCAGTGGCCGTGGCGCACGCTGTTGGATGGCCTGTGTGCTGGCGTGGGCTGCACACTTTTTCAGCGCACATCCAATGTTTTTCTCGCGCACCGACTTCCATGAATCGATGTGCGCTGGTTTCCCTGCGATTTTCGCACTTGCACTGCGATTTTGGCACCTCTGCGCAGGAATTTTCGGCGCACATTAATTCCATGAATCGACCCCTATGTGTATTAAAGCAGACGATAGCAATGTGTGTTTCAGGCTAATTAATAGTGCTCTATCAAACCATAAGTATGCACAGTTTTCACAAACAGAATATTCGAATGGGGCCTAAGTGGGGGCCTAAGTGGGGAAGAGAGAAAAAAAATGCTTAGAAAAGGGAACCTGGCACAAATTAGTAAACACCTGTATAGCAATTCATACCAGCTCCCCATTTTTCAAACCATTTCTTCATTTTTGCATTTTTGCTGCAAAAACTGACATACTTAATTATTTGTTGTTTTTATATATGTTCTATAGGAGCAAAGTAGGCCCAACTAAGAATCAGAACACTATATATTGTTTTATGGGCGATATGAGATGAGCTTCAAATGACACCTACATATCTGAAAATACTAAAACTTTATTATTCTGAAACATTGAAGTAGACATAGAAACAGAGTTCAATTTAAAGATGTGTTAGACATGTTTTAAATTAAACATTGTTTTCTTCCCTTTTTACTTGGGGGAGAGATTATTTTCTGCTTTCAATACTGTCATTAGCGATTTCACAATTTGAATGCATAACTAGAAACGACATGCTTCAATGTGATGTGTTTTAAAACATGTAATTTAATATGTCCCCTTCAGAAAATCGAAAGTATTATTGGTTGCTGCAAAGTTGTTGTAAATAGTATGAAGGTCAGTGACCATTTCCCCCCCATTTCCATAATATAGTCTGTCAATTGAAAAGATAACATATAGTGTGGAGGAGCAAAATGGTGATAATGATTCATTTTTGAAGGGTGATAAGGGCCTACACAGAAGATGTGTCTTTGTGGACATTCGTGTTCCCAAGTAGTTCTTTACTACAGGAAAACCCTATTGCTAATTTAATTCATCTGGAATTTATTTGCTGAACTATATTGTGGTAAAATATACTAGAGAAACATAATACAGCAATAGGACAAGAATTACTTAAAACTCAGCTGTAGAGGAGCAGATGTATACATCCGCAGGAAACCCTGCCCCTACCTCTTTTGTATTGGAGACATGAGACCGTGCAATGTCTGACACCAGCTGTCGTGCCAATACCACAGCAAGCATTTGGAAGGAGTTACCCATTGAGACAACCCTATTGAATGTACCCTTGAAGTGATGACAACATACAAGAAGAACTCCCAGAAGGAATAAGAGAAAGAACAAAGAAAATGAACTGTGGACGTCATAAGAAAGTGTGTATGACGTCCCGAGATACTGATTAAAGACAATGGCCCTCATTACGACCATGGCGGTAAGTAACGTACATTACCGCCATGGCGTAATTAACGTTTCCGTGCTGGGTCGAAGCCGTAAAAAGTGGGACATTACGACCCATCGGGCACGAGCATTGCGCCATAGCGGTAATGTAAACAGCGCCATGGCGTAAATGCCCCCAAAACGGCACCTACCGGCATCGCATGCCGCATAAGGTGCACTACCGCCATCCCGGCCACCGATCTTAGCACTGACCGTAATTAGCGTTCACCGTAATTAGCGGCCACTGTAATTAGCGGTGACCGCCAGTAAGCGGAACCGGAAGTAGTGTCATTGCGGCGGAACGGGAAAGAGCACGGCGACCATCTTTAAAAACACAATCCATTGTAATCCTCCACTACCACTGCACATCTGACCCCGAGACCTTGCAGAAAGGTACAGCCACATCCACACATCACAACAATGCCAAAAGTTGTTAAAAAAGCCTGCGATCGGCAGCGACAGGACCGCTTGAGCAGGGAGGAACTAACAATGTTGGCTGAAACGCTACAGGAAAAGGCGGACATCGTCTTCTCTGCAGAAATGACAAGACCAGCCATAGCCCGCAAAAAATATCCATATGGAAACTCGTAGCACAACGGGTCAGTGCTGTAGGAACCACCCCACGCACCTCAAAACAGTGCCGCAAAAGGTGGGATGACCTCCGGCTCCGAGTAAGGAGCATACTGTTGGCCAACCGCAACATGGCCATGGCAACTGGCGGAGGAGCAGACTCCCCAATTAAGATGCAGCCATGGGAGGAGATATGTGCCTCGACAATCAGCATGGAGAGCATCGAGGGGGTCAGTGGAAAGGAGACACAGGTAGGTGCCTCTAATTTAGCCTTGCGAAACCCCCTGCATTCCACTTACATGTGCATCACAATGTTGCCCTATAGGGTTAACGCAACATATCAGCAGAAGACCTACACCCTGCACAAATGCAGCATACACACTCCACAGCAGGCACCCACATTCCTGCATGTTCAACCCACCCAAAAGGGAGACAACCTGTATGTCACAGCCTACAAAGTGCACCATCTATCCATCAAATTCATGGCAGTCATCACAATGCCTGCTCAATGTCCGCTGACCTATCAATAACACTTTCCCTCCTCTGCTCCACCACAGGATCCTAATCGGACACCAGCAGGGACGAGAGTGGCACCACACCTGCCAAGAAGGCCAGGTCAGAGGCAAGAGCCCACCAACCCTCCACCTCTGCTGGACCCAAAGACCAACCACAGCAGCCAAAATTGCCTGTCGCAAAATAGCCCAGGGCAGAAATGATCCCCGAGACAGGCAGCATGGCACCACCCACAGGAGACACACAACAACTGCTGCCCACTGAGGGGAATGTGTCTGCGGTTAGCAGTACAATTGGGGAGACTGCTGCCATCGCAGCCTACTCTGACAGCGATGTGGGGAATGAGGAGGATGACACAGAAGGTCCCCCCACTGCCCACCTTGATTTCCCCCACCTGTCCCTAAGTAGCCTGCACAGAGACGGCACACAGGGGCTATCCCCTGAAGAGTCATGGCCAGCCACTCCCAGCCCAGTGGGAGGAGGGGAGGAGGGGAGTGGCCCAATTACCCCGGCAATTGCAACATCCAATGCCCCAGATTTCCAACAGTCGCTGGACCAAATAATGATGAGGCAACAACAACTGTCCTCACTACTCACCCAGCATGTCGCTGATTGTGGAGGTGCCAGTGCACACATGGAAAGATGTGCTGAGACTGTCAAGGCAGCCATCCAATCTGCAAGCAAAGACATATGTGCGGAACTAGCCGCGGTGCGGAATGTGCTCGGTGAGCTTGCACAGACAATAAGGGACATGCGGCGTACCGAGCAGCCCAGTACCTCCTCCGCTGCCAGTTCTGCCGCAAGCAGCCCCGTCCGCAGGTCAGCCAGGAACCTGCGGAATACAGGTAGGGGGGGGCCCCAGGGGCCGGTAGAGGGGGCTGCCAATAGTGGCCGCCCAGTGGACGAATGGAACATTAACCACTTCATCACGGGCACCGTCACACCTTTGCAGGGAGTTCACGGGGGAGGGGGAAGGGGGGATTGGGTGTGCTGGGGAGTTCAGGGGGGAGGGGGGATTGGGTGTGTTGGGGAGTTCAGGGGGGAGGGGGATTGGGTGTGTTGGGGAGTTCAGGGGGAAGGGGGGATTGGGTGTGTTGGGGAGTTCAGGGGGCAGGGGGGAGGGGGATTGGGTGTGTCAAACCTATTCACATTCATAATACACTTTTTCCTTTTGCATAAATCAAATGTGTAGACATTGCTCATTTCGTATGTGTGCTTTATTGGTGTACAGTCCACAGTGTTGATGTCCCAGACACACACAGTGCCCAAAGTGCCGTCTCCATGTTACACACACCAGCCGTGTGTGCTAGAAGCATTGGTCAATGATATTTTGAGGCATTTCACGCCCCTCCTGTGCATCGCTGCCTCCATGAGGTGCTGCCCCATCCACACCCTCCTCATCCTCATCGTCAGGTGGTTGCAGTTCAGCGTCAGGGGGCAGGGCCACATTTCATCTGACGCACATATTGTGTGGCATGACACATGCCATGACGATCTTTGCCACCTTCTCATGGCGGAACAGGAGTGCCCCACCAGACCTGCTGAGGCAGCGAAACCGTGCCTTCAATAGGCCAAATGCCTGCTCAATCACCACACGGGTACGTGTATGTGCACGGTTGAAGTCCTCCTCTTTCTGGTTCTGTGGGTTCCAGACTGGTGTAAGTAGCCACCTCTTCAGGGGATAGCCTGCATCACCTGTATGTGAGCGAGAATGTATGTGTCAGTCATGACGTCACACTCAAAACTTGACGTGCCACCATCGCTTGCATCCAACTGTTACTTCGGACCACTTTGAAATGCACTAATTGATTCGCAATATGCGACAGGAATATTCTCATGGCTCTTATGGACTGTTGTGCATGCCATCAACCAATGTATGCAGGGGGGTCATGTGCCTCCTTCGTGTGCAGTTATGGGGGACAAGCCTTTCAGTTGATGGTGTTTGGTGACGTGCATGTAGGTGCATTTTGTTGAAGTCATTGTGGTCTGAATTGGTTTAATGCACTTGCAGATGGTTGTGTTATGGTTGGGACACACCTTCATTCACATGGTAGGGCGGCATACATCAGGTCCTAGGTTTACTGGTGTCAGCTGAGGTTTGTGATGCATTAGGGTATGATCTGGCTCCGTTGTCTTTGCAACTCACAGCCAGGTGGAGTATGCATTGGTACGTTGTTCGCCTACCCACTTCCCAAATCCATGGTCATGACATTAGACTCACCGAGTAGCCAGGATCTTGGGCTTGCATGTCGCTCCATGTGGCGTTCTATTGTGGAGTTCCTCAGGACCATTGAACCATGGGTTGCTCTGGGGAATCGGGTACAACAATGTGTGAAGATCCTGTTGGAGTCACAGACCATTTGCACGTTGATTGAGTGAAATAGTTTACGGTTGCGGTACGGTGCCTCCATGGCATGTGGGACCACCAATTTCACATGGGTGCAGTCGAATGCACCAATGCAACCAGGTATGCCGGCTAGTGCATGGAAACCCACTTTGGTGTTTGCAATCTCCTGGGCAGTCCGTGGTAATGAGATGTGGTCGTCTGTGTGCTTGAGGAGGGCATTGAGCACTTGGATCAGTGTACGAGAGAGTAATGGTTGTGAAATGCCATGCAAGTGCCCCACTGTGTCCTGTCACTGTGGCCAGGAAGTGGAGTACAGACACTACCTTAAGTAGGGGTGGGATGGCAGTTGGTGTTTCTATCATGCTGACAATGTCGTTGTGTGTCATGTCTACGATGGCGGTGATGGTGTCCCGATCCAAACGGTACAGGGGGTGGATCTGCTCAGCGGTAAGGTTGAATGGACTGTCTCTGATGCGTGGGATTGTGGGCTGCCTGCGTGGTGCCACTGGCTGTGCTGGTGCGGCTTGCTGGCCTTGCCTTGCCCTCCTTCTCCTCCTGCGTCTCCTCTGTGCAGCCTGTTGTTGTTGTTGTTGTTGTTGTAGCACTTGTATTGCTATCAGGTCCTCCAGCCCCAACATTGCTAGTCCTATTGGTATCATTGTGGAGTGTGACTGGGTGTGGGAAGGGGTGGGGTGTGCTCTTTTTGTACTTCCGGAGTCTGTATTGCCTCCACCTGTGCTGATTCTGTGCACCTGTGGCAGCTGGATTCACTGCACATGGCCATTTACGGTTGGTTCGCGATGGCGTAATTAGCACCATGGCGGTAAGGTACTTAACGGGCTTAGTGATGGCGTTAGGTGCATGTCTGCTTGGGTCGTGATCCATGCCGGTATTTACGGCGTGGCGGGTCGCGTGCGCGCGACATTGTTGTAGTTAGCGGCAGCGTTAACTACGATGCCACTAATGGCATCGTAGTTAACGGTCACGGGTCATGATCGGACCTAGTGGAAAACGATGCCGGTAATCATTTACCGCCATCGTTTTTGCTTACCGCCAGGGTCGTATCCTAGAGGACAAATGAAGTAAAGAATTGAGTGGACTATCAAACGTGGAAAAGAAGAAGATAGATAACAAGTTAACAAAGTTCTGCAGAAAACAGAAGTTTAATTAATGTACAGATGCTCGAAATCAAGGTCGATCAAGTCATTGGCCCTCATTACGACCCTGGCGGAAATTGACTGACCGGACCGCAACAGCGTAAATAGCGTTTCCGCCATTGCACGAAGGAGCAAAGTGCGGCTAATCACGACCCATCGGGCACGAGCATTACGCCATGGCGGAATCCGAAAGGCTGCGATGGCGGAAATGACCCCAAAACGGCCCTTACCGCCGCCGTACGCTGCACCAGGTGCAATACCGCCACCCATCTTAGCGGTCACCGTAATGAGCGGTCACCGTAACGAGCGGGCACCGCAAATTACGGCCACCGTAAATATACGGAAACGGAAGTAAAAGCATGTGGCCGGAACGGGAAACAGCACGCCGCACAACTATAAAAACCGAATCCCAACACAACCATTAAAAATCCGAGCCTGACACACATCCCAACCCGTTAGCAACCCCAGTTAAAAAAATAAATATGGGAAAGGTAGCCAAGAAAGCGTGTGACCGCAAGCGGCAGGTACACTTCTCCCGAGAGGAACTGACCGTGCTCACCGAGACCCTCCAGGAAAATGCCGCCGTCGTCTTCTCCAGTCAAATGACCAGGACGGCCCTTGCCAACAAGAAGGCCATATGGGCCCTGGTGGCACAGCGCGTAAGTGCGGTGGGGACAACACCCCGCACGCCACAGCAATGTCGCAAGCGGTGGGACGACCTGCGGATCCGCGTACGCAGCATACTTTCTGCGAACAGGAACATCGCCACAGCTACCGGGGGGGGTTCAGAGTCGCCCATCAAGTTGACCCCCTGGGAGGATATCTGCGCCTCCACCATAGGAATGGAGAGCATAGAGGGAGTCGGAGGGATGGAGAAAGGAGTGCCGACATCCGGAGAATCAGGTAGGTTGGCCAAGAGAAACAATGCGAAATCCACAAACCACGAACATGTGCAGTACCATGTGACCCCATAGTGCAATACATACTTTGCCCTGACAGCGCCCTCTAAAAGTCAGAATGAACAAACAAATCAATCAAGATGCCATAAACAACCCCTACATGTGCAGCATGCACCCCCTAACTGCAGGCAGCCAAATGAATGCATCCTCAATCCACACGAAAATGAGACCACCTCCAAGGCCCAGTCCCAAATCAGCCTCATGTACCACCCCAATGCATTTGATACGTTGCCATTCCAAATCCGACAGACCCATAACTAACGCTCGCCCCTCTTTACTCCACCACAGGGTCCGATACCAACGACGAGCTGCAGGACACCCCTACCAGCACGCCTGCAAAGAGGGCCAGGACCAACGTCCCAAGAGCCTCCACCTCAGGTGCAAGGATCAAGACACGGCAGCAGCAGGAATCAAGTGGCAGCACACTGGAGGGGACTGCAACAGGCACCCCAGCAGCCAGCAAGTCCACAACCCCAGCACCACAGGTCCCCCCAAAGAACGTATCTGATGGCACTGCCTCTGGTGCTAGCAGCACCATAGGTGACACAGCTGTCATGCCAGCATGCTCCGACACGGAAAACAGTGCTGGCGACGTAGGTACCATCCATGACCTTTCCCAATCCCCCTGCATGTTCCATCCCCTACACCATGACGAAACCACGCAGGGGCACCCTGAAGACGACGACTGGCCAACCCCCACAAGTCCTGTGCCAAGGCAACATGTGTTGAGCAGCCCCCCTGTCACACCACCGCAAATGTCCATGGCCCAGCAGAGGCAACAGTCCCTCGACCTGCTGATCGAGCAACAGCAGGAAGTGTCCACGCTACTCAAGGACCATGCAAATGAATGCGGGGGTTCCAGGGCAGCCATGGAAACATCCACCGAGACACTCAGGGCACAAATAGAGAAAAGTAGTGAGAGCCTCAGGGGAGAAATGGAGAGAAGCACCGAGAGCCTGAGAGCACAAATGGAGAAAAGCACCGAGAGCCTGAGAGCACAAATGGAGAAAAGCACCGAGAGCCTGAGAGCACAAATGGAGAAAAGCACCGAGAGCCTGAGGGGGGAACTGCATGCGACGTCCAAAGACGTTTGTGCTGAACTTGCTGCTGTGCGCCGTGTGCTCTCGGAGCTCTCACAAACCCTCAGAGACATGCATGGACGCGAGCAGGCAGAGACATCATCCGTGGCAAGTTCCGTCCAGGGCAGCCCCCAACGCAGATCTGGCAGGAACCTGCGCTCCACGGGCAGGGGTGCCCCTGATACCCGTAGAGGGGGCTTGCAATAGCGTCCAACCACGGACAGCATGCATATTTGGACACTGGTGTTGGGGGGGGAGGTAGTAGGGTGGAGGGGGTGTGTTGGGCTTCACTGGGTGGCGGGTCCATAGGGTGTATAAATCAAATCACATTAACAATACAGCATCTCATAATCATCCAATGAAATGTGTGGACATTGATATTTGCGTACGAGGCCTTCATAGGCGTACAGTCCACAATGTGCCTGTACCACACACACACAGTGCCACAGGTCCCCTTTCCGTGTAATAGGCACCATGCGTGGTTGCTAGAAGCATGCATCTATGATGCTCTGTCGGATTGCACGTGCATCCTGTGCCTCATGGACTCCTTGAGGTGCCTCCACATCCCCACCCTCATCATCATCATCATCTTCAGGTGCATGCAGTACAGCGTCAGGGGGCATGGGCACATTCCTACGTATGCACATGTTGTGCAGCATGACACATGCCATGACCATCTTAGAAACCTTCTCATGGCTGTACATGAGTGCCCCGCCAGACCTGCTGAGGCTGCGGAAACGAGCCTTCAGTAGGCCGAATGCCTGTTCAATGACCACACGGGTACGTGAGTGGGCATGGTTGTAGTCCTCCTCATGCTCGTTCTGTGGGTTCCGGATTGGTGTAAGGAGCCATCTCTTCAGTGGATACCCGGCATCACCTGTATGAGACGAATAAAGGGTGTCAGTGGAATGATAGTGCTAAGTAGCCCCCCCCCCCTCCTGCAAGGTCATTGACGCATCAAATGGGCCACGATGTCATGCATGGAATGAGACTCACCGAGTAGCCAGGATCTGTGCCCTGCGTGTCGCTCCATGTAGCGTGGTATTCTTGTGTTCCTCAGGACCATAGAATCATGTGTAGATCCTGGAAATCTGGCACAACAATGCGTAAATATCTTGTTGGAGTCACACACCATTTGCACATTGATTGAATGAAATTGTTTCCGGTTGCGGTACTGGACCTCCATGGCATGTGGGACAACCAATTCAACATGGGTGCAGTCGATGGCACCAATGCAACCCGGGATGCCGCCAAGTGCATGGAATCCCACTTTTGCGTTGGTAATCTCCTGGTACGTGCGTGGTAGTGTGATGTGGTCGTCGGCGTGCTTCAGGAGGGCATCGTGCACTTGGAAGAGTGTTCGTGAGAACAGTGGCTGTGAAATGCCATGCAACTGTCCCACTGTGTGCTGGTAGGTGCCTGTGGCCAGGAAGTGGAGTGCAGACACCACCTTCAGTAGGGGTGGGATGGCGGTTGGGCTATCTATCATGCTCACGAGGTCAGCATGTGTCATGTCCACAATGGCGATTATGGTGTCCCGGTCCAAACGGTAGAGGGTGTGGATCTGCTCAGCAGTGAGGTTGAACGGATCGGCTCGGAGGCGTGGGATTGCGGGCCGCCTGCGTGGTGGTAGTGGCAGTGCTTGTGGGCCTTGCTGACCCTGCCTTGCCCTCCTCCTCCTCCTTCTCCTCCGTCTCCCCTGTGCGCCCGGTTGTTGTACCTGTTGTTGTTCGTCGTCTTCTTGTAGTTGTAGCACTTGCAGTGCTATCTGGTCCCCCAGGCCCAACATCGCTAGTCCTGCCGGTAGCATTTTGGAGTGGGAGTGGTTGTGGGAGGGGTTTGGGTCTGCTATATATGTGCTGTCGGCCTGTATTGCCTCCACCTGTGCTGATTGAATGATTCTGTGGCAGATGCTATCCCTTCTGGCCGAGCACGTCCCGCACGTAAGGCTGCATTTGGCCGCATGGCATCTTGGGATTGGAATCATGTATCAAATCCCGATGGCAGTGTGATGTACTTTGACTGATTTTCATGGTATGCTCCCATTGTTACACATGCTATGATTGCAGCCGCTTACATACCTGTGAAGAGTCAGTGGTATGTAGGGCTCGATCGATGGCCGACCCTCATGCAGCACAGTAACGTACTTCACCGACGGGCGTGGCGTCCCATTTGTGATTGCAGCCAGTTAGCATCATGACACACAGCCGCACTACATTGATGTAATTGTGAATGCAAGCGTTCACAGAAGCCTTTTCGACGTAATGTTGCAAGTGAGGAATTCGAAGGCCAGCATTTTTGGTTTTGAAGTAGCGGCGAGGATACGCCCACAGGTCTGGCTGGAAATGTAACGTTCTATTGTAGAATGTCCTTGGGACATGGCCCATGACGAGCAGGCAATGAATGATATGAATTGAATGGGATGCGCAATAGCGTAGTGGACGATAAGGCAGGACGTTCCCAAATCCATCTTGCTTCACAACACTACAGATCCGGCCAGGGGCACAGTGGTTTTTGCGGACTGCATTACGCACAGACGCGATGGAAGTTTCACATATAATGTGAGTGAATATTCATGCGTTTTCATTGCGGGATGAGGGAATGATGAATGGATGCATGGACTGATGATTCCGTTTAGGGTCTGCCATGTACATGGGTTTTTTGAATCACTCCCCTTCCCCTGCGCTATGTGATGCAAGGCTGCCATAGTGGGACATACGTCTATCTGCCCTTGTCGGATCCTCCCTGTCTCGACGCGCCTTCATACACTTGTGTCTAGGCACGTTACTAATCCCATGTCATGGGTTCTATCTTGACGGACGCATGCACAGTAACCGACGTTGCCAATGGTGTATTTAGCTCGATTGATTTCGTTATGATTCGATAATGATTTAGGGGTGTGTATATTCCTTTGGAGTGGGCTAGCATGCATATGGGTGTGGATTTGGTGTGTTGAATGAAGATTGTAATGCCTCATGAGTCCCGTAATGCAATCGGTTAATTTGTGTTTCTTTTGGGTGACAGGTATCTCCTGCCCTATTGCAGATGCCATCTCTACGCCACTCCTCCAGATGGTTTTTACTCTCGACTCCTGCAGCTTCGGGTGAATCAGTGGAGCACCATTTCGATCTTATGGGACGATCGCCAATGGGCCACATGCCCTTACGCTGTACTGGTGGCTAGGTGCAACATTTCGGCCTTTCAGCTCGACTAGTGCCTGCCTCATGGGACGGACCTGCGGTTCTTGCCGCTTCCATGTTGCCTTTTGGAACGTTGATGTAGGCCCTGTGTGCCATGATGGTACAGGGCGTCACACAAGTGGAAGCTGGTCAATTATTGCAGATGCAGCCCTCGGTGATGATGGTTGTTTTGGTGTTATTTTGCAAATTGCTGTGGGGCCTTTGTCATTTGGATGTGCATTTAAATTGTATTCCGATAATTGTCGTGTTGCGTTGTTCTTTGCAGGTGATGTGGCGATTTTCGCTTTGTGGCGGTATGTATTGCGAGATGATCTGCATTGTGTTCCGCCTTCTGAGTTGAGTTGTGTGGTACAGTACTGGCCGCGTTTGCCTACGTAGCACAGTATGGTCACGGATAGGGGCTGCCATTGTGACTGTTTACATGATGTGCTGTTCAGGGGCGGGGGATTGGCTTTTGGCCGACTGGTGCCTGTCAGCCAGGTCGATTGGTGGAATGATGGGATGTTCAGAATGTGGCTGGTCACAGGTGACTGTGTTTGCGTGCGTTTGTTGGAGGGGGACTGGGGTCATGTCCATTGGAATAGCTTCTGTATTGATGCCATCTGTGCCCTGCAGCTCCCATCGGCCCCTCTTGGGATGAGCCTGGCTGCTCAGTCACTCTGCCAACTTGTGTGGTACATGCTTCTGCTGATGGTTGGTTTGTTTACTGGCATGAGTACAGGGCTGGTGCAATCCCCCTCAGGATGCTGTTTTGGATGTTGCCTTGCGCTGGTGGCAAGCGATGGGGGACTACTGTTGTTTTGTGTCATGTGTTCTTGATTTTCATTTTGATGTATTGTACCTTCACATGCCTGTGCTGCGTCAGTACGGCTATGGTGACATGCCGTACATGGATGCCCACTCACGGGGCGCTTTGAGCCCCTGCATGCTTTTCTACGTTGGCATGCATGGGTGAATTGTAGATTTCACTGGTTGCATAGTGTGAGTACATTGCGCCTGCCAGGAGTTGTGCAATGTGGCCAGGGAGTGGAGTACAGGCACTCAGTGGGCCATTTACGGTTGGTTCACGTTGCCGTATTTCTCGCCATGGCGGAATGGTACTTTACGACGTGCTTGATGGCGTTCAGTACATGTCCGCTAGGGTCAGAATTCGCGTACCGTTGCGCCATGGCGGTGATTCCGGTTTTGCAAGGCGCGCGTGCGCGTACTTGGTGCAGTTAGCGTTGCCGTTCACTGCGGTGTCGCTAATGGCATCGTACTTTACGGTGACGGGTCATGATCGCAACGAGCGGTGTTCGATGGCGGTATTGCATTTCCGCCATCATTTTTCCATTTCCGCAAGGGTCGTAATGAGGCCCATTGTATAGGCTAGCGATGAGTAGTGAATAGAATGCAGGCAAATCTGCCATTGTACAGAAACTGGAGGTTGGTATCATGAAATAAATAAGCCAGAAACTATGAAGGGGGAATGGAAAGCTGTGTTGCAGCAGAATAGCAGGCTAGCGGAGCTGTGTGGTGAGGCTCTCTGGCCTGAAGTCAAGATCTTAGATATCGAGGTCAGCTATCTACTCTGAAGAAGAACGAGTGTGCAAAGGATGAATCTTCTCACATTAAGGTGCAAGAACTTGGAGTTTGAGCCATGATAGTGAGTGCCCTCACTCCTGTGCATTCCCAAGACGAGAATACTCTGCAAGGCCAAGTGCAAAGACAATTTCATGGCCGACGGCATGGGTGATAAGAGATGCTGGGCTAATTGGGTGTTGAGGTAGCTTCATGTCCTATCTCCCTGCACCTGGGTCTGGGCTTATGTGCTGCTAAATGAAACAAATCTTCCAGGCTTGGCAAAAGCGTGCCAACCAATTATGTTAGTCTGTAAAATAGAGGATATTATAGTTTAAGAGACCAATGACACACAACGTAACTAGTGTTTCTGAAATTACATTTTTGAAGGGGTAGACATAAGTTGTCCACCTGATATAGGACAGCCAGTAACACTCCTAGCTTCTATATGATTGTATATCTAGATGTTTCCCTTAGCCGATCCCAACCCTTGATAGGTTTTTCACTATGTCCATGTAGTATGGCGTCACTCTGATGCATAGTTGAGTACATGAAGTATATTTTTTGTGGAAATCATTGAGAGACTGCGCGTACATCCATTGATGTTGGCTGTAATCTCCTTGCTTTAGATAATTATATTAATAAAAGAGTAACTTGCCCTATTCTTGAGTTTGTCCAGTTATTTGGACTCAGAATTATTCAGGAGTAATCCCATCCATTACATATGCACGTTCCAAAGGGCTATATCTCACAGCAGAGCCACAATATGCCAGGTGAGGAGCCAATGAGAAGCAACCATCTCTGTGGGTTGTTTCTGCAAAATGAGAATTAGATCGTCCTGTAACGGCCAAGAGATCAATCCAGGAGAATGAACATGTTTATAACTATTTTAGTTCCTTTAAACTTCTTGCCACAATTGTTAAAGGTGAGGGGTGAGACCTAATGGTGTTCCTTGTAGGAGAACTAAATACATGTTTTCTAAATCAATCAGTGGTTGAGTTTGGGCCAAAATAACATGTGATGGGTTTTCTATTCAGGTTTCTACTTATCTTGAAAGTTCAACCTGCTCTGTATCTCACTATTTCTTTGTTTAGGGCCACCCCCCTAAAAATAAAACAGTCTCTTAGAGTCTCAGTGATTTTATAGTGCTTCCTGATACCTTCTTTCTGATCGAGGTCTTTCTTGGCTGGTAGGGGGTTCATCTGGGTGGTGTGTTATTTTTCCAGGACTTCCTACTACAGGGCACTATATGACTTCGCCAATAAGGTCATTATGACATTTCAGTCACTTCAGAAAATGTTGGACTCCTGGGTACATTTATGTTCCCCTCCAGATGAGGTCTATGTCTGGATTCTGTATTTAATCTGAAAACACATGCAGTAGCAGGGGGTGCTGCTGCACGGTGAAGAAGATGGCTGCTTTCAGCTACAGTTCTCAGCCTCAAAAGACATCAATTACCATGTTCACTCTATTTGGCAAATCCAAAGCTAAGGAGCCGGTAACAGATGAGCGGTGAAAGGGGTGGGGTGGTGTCTGACCCTGCATGGGCTGCATCTGCAGTGGTCACCATTGACTTTGGGGCCAGTGGCCCATTGAGCGCAGTGGCGGTTTTGCAAGTTATGGTGATTGGCGGTTGATACAGCCCATCAACCCGTAGGCTGCTGAGGAGACTGACAATCGTCCCTCGCTGGGCAGATATGTGTGAATACAGGCTGCCCCTGTTTAAATCTGCTGTGGGTGAAAATGGAGCAGTGCTGCTTCTGCGGTATTCAAATCTGCGTGCAGTCCCTGGTCTTCTGTGGCCCATGGGGTCAGGCTAGTGCTGGTCCCCATTTCTGTTGCTGGTGGGTGAGCTGCAAGCTTGGGTCCTTGACTCTTGGCCTTTGCTGAGCAGACGGCCAGCCGCCCTGACTAATGTTGCTGCAAATGAATGTGTAGTGTTGCTCCTGCTGGGGGATTGCAGGCTGGCCTCCATGGTCTGCTTTGGTCCATGGGGTCGGTCTACATGTTTTGTAGTTGAGTCACTCCTCATTTCTGCCCCGGTTGCCATGCAAGCAGACTGCTCCCTGGATTGATTTGGACATTATAGAGAGCACCTTGCCATTGTCCCCCCTAGGAATGTCTTGAGCGGTGCTTCCCTGAGTTTGAAACAAACTATTAGGAGTCCCCTGCCACCACCGGGATTGCCCTGCTGCATAATATGTTATGATGGAATCCTAATCACCCACACAAGACATGAAGCAACATGCCTGTGAGTCTTTATTAAACGTAGAACCTCTTTAGGGGTCCATCTTTCAGCCAAGACACAATTACCGAAGGGGTTAAAAGAAAGCACAGCAGTATGGACAATTTCACCAAAGCTACACCACAACAAGATGCTTGGCCCGGATAGTGTAGACCCGCTGCCTCCCCCTGATGACAAGTCAGAGCTACAGAAAGTAATGGAATGTATGCAGGAAGGCTTTCTGCTGTTAATGTACATTTGGATAATATCATGGCTAACATAAACTCCCTAAATGCAAAAATGGAGAAAGCTGACAAGAGGATTTTGGAAGCTGAGATGCATGTGGGAGTGGTGGAAGATGAGGTGACCACTCTTCAAACTAAACTTTCTGCCTTCAAGAAACATGTCAGGGTAATTCTAGGAAATGTGATGACCTTGAATCCAGATCACGCCAAATTGATATCTGTATTATTGGAATCCCATCGGACCTCTCTAGAGGCTAAATGGAAACATTTGTTGAGGAAACCCTGCTGTCGATCCTGGGGAACTCTCAGCTGTCTCCCAATTTAGTGGTGGCACAGGTGCACAGATAACTTGCTCCCCCAAAAAATAGGGACTACTCCAGAGCCTATTATTGCTAGGTTCCTCAGTTAAAAGGACACAGACTCAATTATGTGGGCAGCCAGAGAGAAGGGGGATCTCTGTCTTGGATCTGCAGAGTGCATATATATATATATATATATATATATATATATATATATATATATATATATATATATATATATATATATATATATATATATATATATATATATATATATATATATGTACATATATTACATGGATGCGGAAGGTGTAGTTATGGTTAAGTTGGTGTTACCATAGGAAGAGCATTTTTTGGGTGGCTTATAACTTCGCTCACTCTGGACGAATCCTCACCAAACTTTGCAAAAAAAAGTATATAGCCCACTCTGAATTTTTGCAAAGTTTGGAGAGGTTTGGTCCAGGGGGGGCAAAGTTATAGGGGGGTCCCAAAACTTTTGTTTTTTCCCATAGACATAATGGGAAAAAACTTTGCGCACGCCTACAGCCCAAACCGCTGGATGGATTTACACCGGCAGGAGCGGGGGCTTGCTCCCTAAAGCGTGCTTTTGCAAATTTGGTGTAAATCCGTAGTTTTTTTTAAAATGGCCAAAATGTAAGGCAGAAAAATTAGTGATATCTCATTCGCTTTGCGGACGGACTTCCCGGTTCGCTCCGCGGACAGTGCCCTGATCGGCCGGGCGGCTTGCGTGATGTCCGCGAACATGCGACGTGTTCGCTGATTGGACGGCGTGGTGCGTGAAGCGCGTCAGATTTTCTGTGGCACCCGCCATCTTGCATTCGCGGACGACCACAGACAGCGTGGTGAAACTTGGATTAAAAATTGTATTTAGTGGAGTGTGTTGGTGTGTAAGAGTGTTTGGGGAGGGTGGGGGAGTATGAGATAGGTTCAATGTTATGTTTCTTTTATGTGCTAGACACTTTTGTTGTGTTAGATTTTTCTGCGGACAACACAGCTGTTCTGAAATGTTCGTAAATAAACAGAATGGATTTGGTGTCAAGTTGAAAGTGTTCTAAGAAGACTCGTGGGGTCCTGGAATGTTCGCAGGGGGTGTCCTGAAGACGTTGTCTGTATTGTTCATTGTCAAGCTGAAAGTGTTCTAAGGACACTCGCTGTGTCCTGAAATGTTCGTACATAAAGAAAATGGGGGTGTTCTGAGGACGTTGTCCGTATTGTTCACTGGCAAGTTGAATGTGTTCTAATAACACTCACAGTGTCCTGAAATGTTTGAAAATAAGCAAAATGGGGGTGTTCTGAGGACGTTCTCCGTATTGTGTGCCTGCTTAGCTGTATCCAATGAGGGAATGGCACAGAGAATGAAGTGGAAATGGTAGAAGGGCTGTATAAGAGTTGTGCGGTCTGCGGACAGGGTGTGCTACATCCGGGGTTTTCCAGCAAATAAAGCATGGAAAGAAGAATGTTGGGATCAGCCAATCAGATGTTGAGGTTGTGGATTTGTGTTCAAAGAGACTGTGTGTAGTGAAGGCATGTTGCAAAGAATGTTGATGTTAAAGGAGTGGAGGTGGTGTGGAGCACTGTGCCTGATTGCAATGTACAGGGAATTGTACAAGTTTGTGAAGATATGGGCAGGATCAACAGTCCCCATGTGGTAGTTTTGCACTGTGGTGCTTTCCATTTGGGCTATGTCAGTGTCCCTACTTTGTTGGCAGATTTGGAACACTTGGTTCAAGCAGTAATGAACATCCTTCCAAATGCCAAAGTAATTTTTTCTGGATTAGTACCTAGGGCAATATGGGACAATAGTTCAGTTTTTTTTCCTCAGCAAAACAATGCTACGTGTGTAATCAACCGAGGCAAGTGTGCCTTCATGCTTAGAGCTGGTATGTTCTTCTGTAATAATGAGAATATTGATTCCAGTAATGCTGTTTATTTTAAAGAAGATGGCATTTCCTTATCTTTTATGGGAAATACCATTCTGTTTTGGAATGTAAGGGTTGCTTTGGAGAAGGTTATGTGAAGATTTTAGGAGTAAAGTAAGAAAAATAAAAAATAAAAAATGCAAAATAACAGGTGTCTGTCAAGCATCTGCAAAAACCCCCCAAAAAAACGGCTCTTTCCAGAGCAAACCTTAAAGGGGAAATGGGTCACACTATTTAAATTTACATTCACCACGCTCAGATTTTTGATATGTCCGCGGATATGGCGGTAGTCCGCAGACATCTAAATCACTAGCTAGGGGTTAAGTATGTTCTATGTTACATGTATATAAAGTCAGGGATATTATGGTTCAGTTGTGCTACTAAAAACATATGAAATTCAGTAAAAAAACTTTGTTAAAGGGACTTATGGTTAAGTTGCGCTACTAAAAACCTATGAAATTCAGTGAAAAAACTTTGTTAAAAGGGACGTTAAGGTTAAGTTGCGCTTTGTGATGTCATCTTTGATGTCCTGGGTGTTAGTGTTAGCAGTGCATGGTGGCGCGAGTTATGGTTGCCCTCTCTTACCACAACTGCTGAATTTCAGGGGTTTTTCGGTTTTACTTTGAATCATAACGTCCCTTTAACAACGTTTTTTTACTGAATTTGATAGGTTTTTAGTAGCGCTACTTAACCATAACGTCCCTTTTAACAAAGTCTTTTTCACTGAATACATATATATATATATATATATATATATATATATATATATATATATATATATATATATATATATATATATAATTACATGGCCACGGTAATGGCCATGTAACTATGGTTAAGTTGCTGTTTCAGGAAGAACACTTTTTGGGCGGCTTATAACTACGCTCTCCCTGGATGAATCCTCAACAAACTATGCAAAAAATGTATATGGCTCACTCAGAATTTTTCTCCAAAGTTTGGTGAGGATTCATCTAGGGGGGGGCAAAGTTATAAGGGGGGGTCCCAAAACTTTTTTTTTTCCCATAGACTGAATGGGGAAAAAACTTTGCTCACGCCTACAGCCCAAACGGCTGGACGTATTTTCACCAAATTTGGACCAGGAGTAGCGACTTGGTCCCGAAAGCGTGCTTTTTGCAAATTTGGTGAACATCCATCCAGTCGTTTTTTGTAAAATGACCAAAAAGTAGGTCACAAAAAATTAGTGATATCTTTATTCGGTCCGCGGACACACTTCCCTATTCGCTCCGCGGACAGTGTCCTGATTGGCCAACCAGCCTGCGTCATGTCCTCGGACATGCAACGTGTTCACTGATTGGATGGCGCAGAGCATGGAGCGCGTCAAATTTTTGGTAGAGCCCACCATCTTGGATTCACGGACATCAGCAGACAGCGCAGTGAAACGGGGTTGAAAAATTGTATTTAGTAGAGTGTGTTGGTGTGTAAGAGTATTTGCGGAGGGTGGGAGAGTATGAGATGGGTTAAATTTTGTATTTATTTATGTGGTAGACCCTCTTGTTGTGTTCGATTTGTATGCGAACAACATGGCAGTTCTGAAATGTTCTAAATAAACTAATTGGGGGTGTTCTGAGGACGCAATATGTGTCTGTGTTGTTCGTAAGCAAGCTGAAACTGTTCTAAGAACACTCGCAGTGTCCTGAAATGTCCGTAAATAAACAAGATGGGGGTATCCTGAGGACGCTGTCCATATTGTTCGCTGGCAAGTTGAAAGTGTTCTAAGAACACTCGCGGTGTCCTGAAATGTTCGTAAATAAACAAAATGGGGGTGTCCTGAGGACGCTGTCCGTATTGTTCGTTGGCAAGCTGAAAGTGTTCTAAGAACACTCATCATGTCCGCGGACATTAAAAGTTCCCATAAGGCATAGTTAAAATGTTTGACTCTATGGGTGTGATATGCTGCGGTGTTTGTGGCCAGGGCATCGAGTCTTGGGAGCATGGCCATATGGACATGCACCCAAGACTCTATGCCCTCAAGACTCTATGCCCTGGCCACAACCACTGCAGCATATCACACTCATAGTGGCTTATAAGTTTGGGATCCAAGAACAAATTTATAAGGAACAAAGTTAAAAACCACTATGGGTGTGATACGTTGCAATGGTTGTACTTATTATAATATACTTACTGTTTGGTTTAGTAACTGGAGTACATGTATTTCTTGTTCATTTCTGTGATAAAAGAAAAGATCATGTTAGTATTGGTATTTTGTAACGACTTATAACATTGAATAATCAACATTTTTTTATCAGTTGACTGTGCAATTTGCTCAGTTTCTGTGTTTGTCGCTAAAATCATTGGGTCTGTGGGAGAAAAAAAAATCCATGTTGTATTAAAAAAAAAAACTTTTTTTGTTATGCTACAGTCTATTTGTTTTCAGTTGTTTGCATATTGTAAAATTTTGGAGCAGTTAGACACCAGTTGGCGTATTCCAACTGTTTAATTTTTGATGTAATTTAGTGGTATTGATTTATCTGTTTGGATATTGTAAAATTTTGGAGCAGTTAGATATCAGTTGGCATATTCTAACTGTCTAATTTTTGATGTAATTTAGTGGTATTGATTTATCTGTTTGGATATTGTAATCTTTTGGAGTAGTTAGATACCAGTTGGCGTATTCTAACTGTCTATTTTTTTATATAATTTAGTGGTATTGATTTATCAGTTTTGATATTGTACAATTTTGGGACATTTAGATAAAAGTTGGCGTATTCTAACTGTCTATTTTTTTTATATAATTTAGTGGTATTCATCTATCTGATTAGTTGTTGTAGAATCTTCAGGCCGTTAGAAACCTGTTGGAATATTCTAACAGATTACATTTTTTACTACAAGTTTAGTTAAGGTTTAAGTACAGTTTAGTTAATACATTTTGGTTTTAAGAACATTAAATAAGCGTTTGAAAGATTTTCTGGTAATCTCTGCTTTAGAGTAATGCTACTATCATTACATTCAAACCATCCACATTTCTTTTTTATATATGCAGTGTAGTGACCTGAATTGGTTGTGGCTCCTGCGTGGTAGATTATACCTATTGTTGTGAAGGTTTTCTTACCAAGTGATACTTGACCATGTGTGAATCCAGTCAGCTTGCAGTTGTTTTTGGTACCATCTGCATTGTAACGTAGAAGCATTAGTATTACGTATTTACTATGTGTTTGTATTAGTAAGGTGGAGCGATTATGCGAATTGCAGGTAGAACATAATCTACCATGGGTTGCATTTTGTACAAGTTGCTGAAATGGAATGGATTCACGATTAGGTATTGATATATATACGAAGCGTTCATTGGGGATTTGTTCTTGTGTCACATTGTTGCAGAGAGTGCATGTATGTTTCCACATGTATGAAATCTGGAAGATTTCATGTATAGGTATGCTTTTGTTTTCCAGTACTTGTATTAAGTACATTAGAAATTCTTGTGGATCTTCCTGTGAGTTTATAGTGAATTTCACCATTCCAGCACAGTAGTCCAATTGTTGTCTTATTCCATAAACACGATACGTGTTTTCAGGATTGTTTGTTGCGTTTCTATGAAGTACTAACATTTGCAAACACAATTGGTCTGTACTGTGTAAGTAAATGTTGTCAACAATTGGTGGTAATTGAAATAGAATATTCATTGCTACATTTGCGTAGCAACTTACACCAACTATATTTGAGAGTTTAAATGGACCAGGTAGTTCTGTATCTGAGTGATTTTTTTTTAGTTTGTCTTCCTTCTTCGTTGAAGTACCTGGTTTACTTTCCCTGATTGGTTCTTTTTTGCTTGTGGTACTTGATGAAGTTTAAGTTTCTTTCACTCTCTTTTGAGGATTTTCAGTGACATCCTGTTGCATTTCTGTTTGATTTAGTTTTCTTTCACAACGTTTTACTTTTTGTGGAACAGAATATGTGTTTAGATGGGGGGTGTATAGTGAACGAAATCTATTGTATTCTAAAATGCAAGGAAAATCAGCGTTTACTTTACTTGCATCAAAGTTGATTAGAAATAGACCGTCAAGTGTATATAAGCGTGATATGCTACGTAGCTCATGCCTTCTTCTTTAAAGACTGTGTTACCAATGTCTATCATTGCTTTGTCTAGGGTAAGACGTTGTGATTTATGAATGGTGACTGCGTATGCAAGAGTTAGAGAAAATTGTTCTCTGCGTACATACATGTCTTTGAAGAGAAGGAATCGAGCTGTTGAGCATCCTATCCTTTTCACTTCTGAAAGTTTGTCAAAGAGAATATTGTCAAACTGAATCTTGTTGTCACATGGGTATGTCTAAAAGTCAACAACTGTACCCAGTGCTCCATTAACTAGTCCTTGGTCCACGTCAAGGTTACATTTAAGCATTACTCTGCAATTTAAGGATAATTTTAATATTGTTTCCAACCCAGCTGTGTTGGAGATTGAATTTTCTAAACTGTTTAGTCTTGTTGTGGCTTGCTCACACATGGGTAGTGTCATACCATGTACATCTAGTTTGTCTGTGGCGCTAATTTCCATTATTGGTTGCATTTCTTTATTTAACATTATTTCATTGAATTTGAAACAGCTTACAAGAGTTGGCATTAAGGCCATACAATTAACATTTGTGTGGGTTAATTGTTCCATAACATCTGTAGCACATGCATTATCGCCATAAAGTGCATGAATGTGTCGGGTTTTCAATATTGCCTGTGCTTCTTTAGATAGTATACCAACTCTAATACTTTTGAAGATGATGGCATAAGTGAGATCTGCAAATTGCAGCATGTTTTCTGTTAATTCTCTGTATTGGAAATGTTGCCAAAGGTTGACAATTCTAATGCTGACAACAGTTTTATGGCAGAGATTGTGTCCTAATGTTTTAAAAATAAGTTCACCTTTTACTGGTGTCAATTAAAGAAGATCTCCGAAAACAATAATGTGTTTTCCTGCAAATAGCTCTTTGTAGTTTGTTTTGAGTACTTCTTGTAATCTGAGGTGAATCAAAGCCAACATTAGGTTGGACACCTTGCTCACTTCATCTATTAGTAGCATTTTCATTTGTTTTAATACTCTGCGTAGTTCCATTGCAGCGTCTGTAGAGAGTTTGTAATAGTCTAATTTGTTTTGGTGTTCTACTGGCAGGAGTAGTAATCGGTGTAAAGTCACACTGCCTGTGTTGTAGGCAGCTAAACCTGTGGGGGCAGTGACAACAGCTGACAGTTTCTTGTTTGTCAATTGTTGAAGGAATTTAATGATGATTTGGATTAAGAATGTTTTGCCAAAACCAGCTTCACCACTGACATACAGTAGTATAGGTTTGTAATTTTGGCAGGTGCATTCTTTGTTTTCATGTTGTACACCATGTGCAATTTCTTTTGCTACTTCTTCAAAAATGCTACGGTGTTCATTGTTTAGTGTAAGGTATAAGTAACCTGGAAAGAGACTGCGCCTAATTTTTGCAAATTAGTTTTATTTCTCAGAAAATTGCCCTTATAGTTGATGACACGTGTTTCGGTCCTCCAAGGACCTTTTTCAAATCAGGGCTATTGATTAGTCTTAACATCATATAATCATAAAAAAGAAAAGAGTGAAAACATAAGCAAATGTTCACATTGGTAGACATGTGTGTATATCCAAAATATAGTGTTGATAAAAGATAATGAGATTAAGTATGCATTGAAGGAAAAATACATAAACACATAAGTGCATGGATGTTAGAAATAAAAAGCCAGACAATAATTGGATGGGGAATAGGGGTTGGAGAAAGCAGGGGTGAGATTTGGAGAAAAATAGATGCAAAGTCTTTGTTAGTTATGATACATGATGCATTTACAATAAAAACATTATTATGGTCATTCATATTCTTTCATGTCACAGAATATATGGAGAAGCGTGTTACCTTGTAGTCATGTAAGATGCCCCTGTCACATAATGTGAAAACTGAGTTTCTATATATCGAAAGGGTAAATCCCTGTAAGTAAAAAATCATATCATAAACAAACTCTTATTTTACCCTAATATGAAAACTAGATAGTGAAAAATGCACTTAGTATTGGGTTTCCAACTACAAAATAAGTGTAACCTGCATATAAAGTGTGCCAAAGTTGCACGTATTCTTAAATATCAAAGTCTGTCAAGTGAAAATTACACGTAAAAAAGTGTTCGCACTCCTAATAACTCAAGGTGCACTATAGCGTATGAAATTACACGTAGAAAAGCATTTACACGTACGAAGACTCAAATGCACTTTCGCGTGAAAAATACACGCATAAATGGAGTTACTGGTCTGATCCGTAAAAGACACGCACATACGCGTGCGAGAAATATGTAATCATTAAAATAACGGGATCCAAATACATTAAAGCAACCGGTAAGTAATAAACGCACGTATGCGTGCACAAACTAGTGGGCGACGACAGATAGTCGCATCTTAGCTAAACGCGTGAATGCTTAAACGCGTGAAATCGTAGTGGTAGGTTGACACATACTCTATACTGGAGGCGCACAATCGCGTGCGCGATATTACATGTTAAAGCGTTTAAGTGAGTCTATGCAAGTAACAAACGCACGTTCGCGTGCGCGAAAATCGCATGATTCTTCGGATGCGGCAGGCCATGAAAAGTCAGACGCTCTCTTACCTGCTGTTCAGAATAAGCGCGTACGATCGCAAAGTTGCTAAAAGTCTCGATGGGGCGCCATTATGCGTCTTCTCTGTCATTATATCTGTTGCTAAGGTAGCAGATACCACAGTCAAAGAGTTGTAGCAGGGACATGTAATATAGTTCTTTATGTTGAGGAGTCTTTAATGACAATTTGATATGATTAATTAAATTTGGTTTGGTGAGTTTTACTAAAATGCCTTCACAATTTGTCACTCTGTATCTACCTTTTTTTTCATCGGGTTTTATATTATTTTTGTATGTGAAGTTTTGGGCTATTTGGTATAGACACATGGTTTCCAAAGTGGTACTTCTGTTTGGGTAGTATGTGACCAGCAAATAGTTTTTTTAAAATGCCTTGGCTGTTGGGATCATGTTTGGCTATTGTTTCTATGTCATTGTATGATTTCAGAACTCTTTTTCTAGATTTAGCAGGACCAAGACTTAGCCATACTATATTCTTAGATTTTCCATACAAAGCTGTACCAGTAAAACGATCTGCTGCTTCATTGGAGCCACATTTTCTATGGGAGAGCATTTTTATGCCCAAGCTGTATAATTTTTGAGACAGTGTTTTGTCTGATGACAGGTCATTCCAGAGGTCTTGTAGCGCTGTTTTTTCTGCTTTGGTTAAGTATGCTGTAACATATCGTGCAACTGCAGTGGAATTGTCTGCAATGTACTGCACATCTATGTTTGCATTCCATAAGTGGGCAATGATTGCATTGTAATCATTGATATATTTTTCTCCTTCCATTCTTTTTATGTAATGTGTTTTTTAGTTGATTTACCTTTAACACTATGTCTAACTGAAGACATGAAGTTGTTCACTTGACCTGTTTCTGTAACCGGTCTAGGGAAACCAAAGCGGCATTTGGTGTAGTATTTCCCTTTGTTTTTGTATTTGCGACAACAATATTTGCCACATTTGCCTCTTTGAAATATTATACATATTTTTCAATAAACTGTAAAACAGTGGCGTCACTGTCTTGACCAAATTTAGGAGCATCTTTAATCCATAAAAGCATGTGGATATGTGGTGCTCCTCTGGCTTGGTATTCTTTTCTCCAAAAGAAGTGTTGCACTTCTCCAAGGGGAGGAGCAGTTTTATTATAAATAAAGTGTAGCATAGCAATGAAGCGATGCTGAAAATATCTTGAAACATTAACAGGATCTAGAGAGCAAAGTTCTCCAGGTGTTAGTATATCTATCTTTGTTTTGTTTTTGTATGATATGCGTAGGAAATCATGTAAATCTTCCCATGCATAGTCTGCACAAATTAATGTAACAAACCTAGTGGGTGGGCGAAGGTTTCTTATCATACAACGTACATCTCAGTGACGTCGAAACCAATATTCTTTAGTACCACGCATATTTACTAATAGATTTGTAATATTTGATTGTAAAACCTTACCTTTTTGTTGCACTTTTTGTAATAATTGTGTAGATGACATATTTTGAAAGTGGGATACTGATTTTAATGTGTGTGCAACTCCATAACATAAAGTTGCTAGTTCACTTTCAAAGAGTAGGTGGAATATGTATTCCACAATTTGTCTAAATCTGGGATCTTCAGAATACATCCGTAATGAGCGATATTCTGATGCTGTTATTTGAATAGGTCTATCATCGTACCTTCCGCCTTTGCCAGTAGGAAAAAGTAGAGGAAAAGCGCGTGCTTCTATACTTTTTTCCCATATGCTGATTGGTGATCCTTTTGTTTGACACATTTGGTACGTTTCTAGTGCATCTTCTACGGTGTTATTAGAATGCAATGGGCGAATTGTATAATGGTCTAAAGTATTGGATATTGTAGCAGGATCTAGGAGCTCAAATTGACCAGCTTCTTGTGTCTCTTGAATTATTTCAGTGGTATCCTTTTCTTCAATATTAATTTCTTTGTAGTATTCATTATTATCTTTTAGATATTACAAGGCTTGTCTAACTTTATGTAAATCTACCAGTTGTGGCCAAATGTTTTTGTCTTTTGTAGGTACACTATTTACTAAGATAATTAAAGATTGCTCCATTGGACGTTGCACTCCTAGAGTGTGCACATTTTCTTTTAGATCTAATGGTAAATACACTACTTTTCCACGAATACCTTTCACTAATTCAGAGGGAGGTAATTTAGCTGTTTTTGGTTGAAAGCGTATTATTACTTGAAATGGGTCAACTGTTTGAATTTTGATGCTCTCATATAAATTGAGTTATTGTAGGGGTTTTGGTAGTGGAAATAATTCCAAATTGCTTGTGATAGCACGTGAAGGAGTTTGGTTGTTGTCAAGTTTTGTAGTGCTGTAACTGCAAATTATTAAGGGGTCAGTTATTTCTTATTTGTTTTCTGCTATAAGACAGAGAGCTAATTCAAACCATTTAGAATCTTCATTGTCTTCTATTTTATATGTTAGGTCTACAGTTTTTGTATTACTTTTATAGAAACTTCTACGGCAACATACACACACATGGTTTGGTACTTCAGCAGATGTACTTTTAAAATTCAGTATTTCTTTTTTGTATGTGTGTAGTAGAAGGTTGCCATGCATAGAATTGTTGCTAATTTGCTTTAAAGCTATTTCATTCTGTAAGTGGCTTTCACTTGCAAAATATTTTTTCTGGATATAGTCGATTTCTTCAAGTAGGTCTTTTGCTGTACCATGTAGAAGAATGTTATTTAAATTGGCTAGTGCTAAAGCAGGACTTTTAGCATAGTACATTATATAGACTAGATTTCTTATAGTTGAATGATGTGTTGATATCATTTTACTATAATGGAAGGTGGTTTTGCAAGTAGGTCCTGAAATGCAGGCCAATGAATGTCATTGTAGTCCTGTGTACTTGCGCACTGGACAGGTATCCATATTTTGCAGTAGTTTAATTTTCATTTTGTCTTTGCCTTTCACATATTGATTGAAGAATTGGCGTAAAGACTTGAAAGATTCTTTGGGAATATTACACATTGATGTGCATGGCCATTTGTATACTAGACGTTCTGATTCAGTTGAATGGAGAGGTATTTCTAAGTTTTCTGGGGATATTTTTGTAAACAGTATTTCTTGTTCCATTGTGGTATTATTAACTTTTTCATAACCTCGTCCACTGCTATGTATGGCCATTGTATTTGTTTGCTTTTGTTTGTATGCTTCTTCATTAAAGTATGGTTCTGTGCTCGTAGTGTGACTCCATTCACCTCCACAGATACTTAAGTTATTTCTGTTGACATTTCGTTTATTGAGAAGTCTTTTTTGTAATTTAGTCATTAGTTTTGTTAGTGGTTTCATTTTGTTTAACACTAAAATAAATAATTTTCTTTTGAGAAGGATTGCACTGTCTATCAACGCTTCTAAGATTAATTTCCTACGATAGGTTTTAAGGGTTGAGTTTGATTTCTCTCCTATTTTTATAAGATTTTGCAGGACTCTGTGATGGAACATTTTTGCTAAAATACTTTTTTTGGTATGCTTAGTTTGCACTATATCAAGATTCGTAGGAGCAGTTTTATCTGTAGTGGTAGCTGATTTTTTGTTAATTGTTTGGTGGTTTGTTTTACATTTTGATAGAGGAGGCAAAGTTTCTGTACTTGAATCTTGTTTTGTTTCGCTAAATGACTGTATTAGCTGTTTTGTTTTAACTTTTTTTACAAATTCTGCTAGAGATGGATGCTTGTTTTGGACACTTCTATTTTCATTTGCTCTGTTTCTGCGTTGCTTTCTACAGACTTGATTTTTGGTAGGCATTCTTTAGGGTCTGTTGAAAAAAATAAAGAAGGTATGGGTTGGGGTGTTCTTAATGTATGTGTGCTGTTTGCATGAGTGTGTGAGTAAGATAATAAAGATGTATGTAATGGTGTGTGATTGTGCATTGGGCAACTACAACTAGTTGGGATGGCTATTCTTGAATTCATGTGCTACTAAACTAGGGTTCAGATGATAGTCGAAAGTAAGCTACTGGTGTGGAGAAGTAGAAATTGTAAATCTAATGGTCTACAATTAAAACAGTTTTTTGTTTTATAATATCAAAATTCTAGGGGTTGAGTTGGGTTATTTGTGTGTCGAAAACTAAGAAATTGTGCGTCATTCTGCTTGTAAATTGCTGTTTAAGAAATGGGTATTTGAAGACAGAATGGCACACAATCTCTATTTTTAGACACAGAAATAGCATGAATTAACCTTACAGTGTGTTTGAATACTAGTACAAATAATATGGTGGTATTCAAATTACTTTTTTTCTGAAATGAGCAGGTTTCTTCTTAGTTGTTCTTTGTACTTCAAATTCGGTTGCTTCTTTTCAGGAGAATGGTCTTCACTGCAATTGTAAAGGAAACAAATAAGGAATTTTGTTTGTATATAGCATTGTTTTTAATTTAGACATAGATTTTTTTTAATTGACATTGATCCTCAGCAGCTTCCTCAAAATCATGAAAACTATCTTATTCACATAAGATGCGTTGCACCAGTTGAATACATACAATATGTTCTTAATGCATAAACTGTATTGTAATGACTAACTGTATCAACCAAAATATCATTTGTATGCCTTGTGGAAATCATAATGTACCACTGAATACTGCTATTTCTGGAACTAAGCTCTTGTAAGTAACAGCGCCTCAATGCCATTGGCTGTTTGCGCAGTATATAAATAGAAGTAAATAAATATTTATATTTTTGTACAAGTATTGTTGTTTGATTTTTGAACATACTGTGTGCATGCAATTTTTGTTTGAGTATGTTAACTCTTCATATTGTACTTTAAATATGTTAGTTCAACATGCTTTGAAAATGTACGTTTAAAAAGAAATTAAATAGCAGATAGGTTTGGAAGTGACAGTTGATTTTAGGAGATGCAAAAAATGACAGTAAATTCATTTTATAGATTATACAAGCTAAAAGTCAGTTAATCTGTTTATATGAATCTCTAAAAATTGTACATGTACTATATAGAAAATATGCATACCTATAGTTTGAGTTCATGCATATGGATATGCATGCAGCTGCAAGTAGAAATCTTGGAGACGTGTACAGTATTTCGGGTAGAATGTGCTTTCCAATGATATGACACTTGTACTCAGAGAGATTAACAGTACATTTAAAGTGCTGATCAATGATGATGCAGTTAGATGTAGAGGTCTTGGATGTGATTGGTGGATGTTCATGTGACTTCTTAGCTATATCCAATGAGGAAATGGCACAGAAAGTGAAAAGGAAATGGTAGAAGGACTGTTCATGTTATGATATGTCCGTGGACATGGCGGTAGTCCGCGGACATCGGGTGTTACATCCGGGGATTTTTGGGTTGGGGAACCATGCAAATGAGAATGAGCAGAGAAAGGGATTGGTCAGGAAAGTTTAGTGGTTGTGTTGTGCCTGGAGAGAGTTTCTCAGATACTCTTTTTGCTGAGAGAACAACAAATAGCTATGGCTGTGTGTTTCAAAAAACACATTGTTTGGATTTTGGGAGACTCGTGGATACATTGGTTGAAGGTGCATGCAGAAAGCTGTGGGGTAGCTCTAGATCTTGGATTGCCACATGTGGAAGTGCACTGGTATGGAGTATGTGGAATGAAGTGTTTGGACTTGCTACCTCTCTGTGCTACTTTGGAGACAGAGCAACATCCAGACATAATTGTAATTCATTGTGAAGGGAACAGTTTAGGACATGTGCCTGGAATTTCTTTGCAATTTGCAATGAAAGAAGGACTTGGGAAGGTCATGGACATGTTTCCAAATTCTCAAGTAATTTTTTCACGGATTGCGCAGAGACAAATGTGGCTTTGTTCTTCTTCATTTGGTCCACAAATGGAGAAAGCAAGGCACAATGTCATAAGGCTGTTTGTGCCTTTCTAAGAGATTTTTGCATGTCCTCTTTTCACAATGAAAATATTATGTTTCGTAGTACATACATTTTCCGCAGAGATGGAGTCCATCTTACTTATGCTGGCAATCAGTTTTTTTTGAGAAATGTACAAAATGCATTGCGACCTTTTTTGGAATTACAGCATCCATTTTATAGTAGGTGTTGAGCATTTCAAATTTTTCAAACACAAATAAACACCACCAAAAGGCTCTTTTCAGAGCCACCACTTCCTCCCAGATAAAACTGCAATGGTTATCCTCCCAGATAAAACTGCAATGGTTATGATAGGGTAGCACCCCAAAATTTTAGATGTCCGCGGACTGTCCGCGGACTTCTAAAAAATATACAGGGTCCTGCTTCATTTATTTTCACTTCTATTTTTTAACTGTAAAAGGCGGTTCTGAAAAGAGCTTTTTTTATTTTTGTTGTTTTAAATTCCTTTTTGTTTTTTATACAAGACACACTAGGAGAGGAGGGAAAAGGAGGATAAGGAGGTTAAGGGGGGACACTAACAATGGGGATAAGAAAGGGCGAACTGAGAGAGGAAGATGTAGAGTGGGTTTCACTTGGGTAGTGAGCAGACCTTCTCGTGCTCAGAAATGATAGCCTCAAAAGCACTATGAAGTCTCTCCACCCTGCACAGTACTGCGTCGCAGTACATACACACAACTGTGACCCTCGAGAGGTAAGGGTCATCAGCATTGCGTATGGCCTGTGAGGCAGCTTGAGGAATACGCTGTCCCAGAGAAGTGTTCCTTGTGGTGACAGGATCGGAAACAGAGGATGAAGTAGAAGAAGTCAACCTCATATGCTCCTCGCAAGGTACAACTTTGCGAACGGCCCCCGAGTGGAATGACTTTAGGTGTCGCTTCATGGTAGTTGTCCCAAAGCTGTATGAACCATGGCTCCCACGACTGAGTACCATTTTGCACTCATTGCAGGTGACTTGGTTCGCATGCGCCTTAGGACCATTACCACGAATGGTAAATACCCGACACACCCAAGACTCACGCCGAGTGCTGGTAGTAGGGACTTTCACTACCTCATTCTCATTACCCTCTTCTTCATCCTCTGCATCCTCACTCCTGTTCCCCTCTTCAGGCTCTTGGGGAGGTGGTGGTGGTGAGGGGGTGGGGTGGTGCTGAGGCAGATGCAGCACCAGGTGGCAGTAGTGGAGCCACGGATGGCATCAAGTTTGCGATGGAAATCTGCAAATTGGCAGCAAAATTTGCTGTGCTCTGTAGGATAGCCAGAAACACATTGATAATGAGCTCTAGGGTGTGGTCTTTTATAGGGGTGCTTGTGCGTGGTTCGCGGACATGCACGCTGTCCGCGGACAGATCGAACAGAAAAAAGGGTTCAAAAAGTCACAAAAAGTATGTAGAAACCCTGGATTACTAAGTCGGACTTGTTCTATGGTGAGTTTTTGTTGGAAAATATTGTAGACTACTTGAAAATGTAGGTTTGAATTGTTCGGGGACACGAACAGTGTTCACAATCAGAACATACGCTGATCGTGGGCGCGGTCACATGATAGCTTTGAGAACATGTCTGCGAAGGGTGCGGGTGTCCGCAGGACACCAAATACACTGAAACTATTTTGCGCATGCGCGTTGGTGTTCTACGGACACTGTTCGGGTCCTGAAGTGATTAAAAGTGCGTCACAAGTGAAACGAATAGTTACGGACAGGCGTTTGTTCTTAGAACAGTTTCAACTTGTCTGCAAACAATACGGACAGGCATAGCGTCCTTGGGACACCCCCATTTTGTTTATTTACGAACCTCCCAGGACACATAATATGTTCTAAGAACACTTTCATCTTGCCAGCAAACAATACGGACAGCGCCCTCAGGACACCCACATTTCGTCCATTGATGAACATTTCAGGACACTGCGTGTGTTCTTAGAACAGTTTCAACTTGTCTACGAACAATACGGACAGCCATAGCGTCCTCAGGACACCCCCATTTTGTTTATTTACGAAAATCCCAGGACACATAATATGTTTTAAGAACACTTTCATCTTGCCAGCGAACAATACGGACAGCGTCGTCAGGACACCCACATTTCGTCCATTGACGAACATTTCAGGACACCGCGTGTGTTCTCAGAACAGTTTCAACTTGCCTGCGAACATTACGGACAGGCATAGCGTCCTAAGGACACTCCCATTTGGTTCTTTATGAACATTTTAGGACCCAGCCTGTGTTCTTACAACAATTTCAACTTGTTGTGGAGTTTCTATGAGGTAATCATGTTGGAAGCCTATATTTCTTCTTTTGGTATATTCCATTTTAGAAAATATTGTATTTAAATGAATGGTTAGTGTGTTATATATATGGGTTACACTTCTTATGTATTACTACATATAATGTGTATGTGTGCTGGTTTGTGAATTTATAAAATGTTCATATGTTATGATATAACAATTAAACATACCCCCCCCCAGACTTTTTGGGTAGTGGTGCTGTTGTCCGAAGATGTCCGCGGACATTAAAAGAGTTTGCGGACATCAAATTCAGTATAGGGGGTTTAGTATGTTCCATATTACATGTACATAAAGTCAGAGTTATTATTGTTAAGTTGCGCTACTAAAAACCTATGAAATTCAGTGAAAAAACTTTGTTAAAGGGACGTTATGGTTAAGTTGCGCTACTAAAAACCTATGAAATTCAGTGAAAAAACTTTGTCAAAGGGACGTTATGGTTCCAAGTAAAACCGAAAAACCCCTGAAATTCGCCAGTTATCGTAAGCTAAGCAACCATAACTCGCGCCACCACTGTGCACTGCTAAGACTAACACCCATGACATCAAAGATGACATCACATGTGCATTTACTTTTCATGAAATGTCTGTACAAGGGATTCTTATTATAATGTTGAGAAAAAAGTGTCAAAGATTATTGGAATAAATATCAAGAGCTAATTAGTGCATTAAGCGATGCATTGATATAAATAGCATTATATTATGAAGTTCTATCCAATATACTAAGGTACTCATGCATAAACATAGGCATTGTGTGCAGCATACATGAAGAAGGTATAATATTCATAATGTTGATATGTTGAATAATGAAATGATAACTGTTTTCTTATTAGAGTTTTGTGTACTGTGAAATACTTAATAAGTAGCTAATAAAACCCACGTATAATATAATTGCATTATTACAGACAAAACACAAAGACACAATAACACATACACATATGGGTATATACAGGGAAAGTGAAGTAAGCAAAAAAGCAGAACTAGTAGCAGAAATAATTCATAACCTAACTGATTATCTTTATGCAAATAAATGATTGCTCTGTTTCAAAGCTGCTATTTACCCTATGTACATGTTTTACATGATGTGACTGGACCCTAAGGAAAGTAGTGTGAGTACAATGTATACAAATATGAGCATATACAGGGAAAATACAGTAATAAAAAAAACAACAGAACTATCAGAAAGTGCTGATAACTCTACTGATTATCTTCATGCACAGAAAGAATTGCTGTTTTTCAAGCTTGTGTCTTCCCATATGTATATGTTTCATATGAAATGACTGAACCCTAAGGGAATTACTGGAAGAACATACTTGAAGGATAAGTCTACAAATATAGTACGTTTACTATTTTTAGTTCATGACTGTTACTGAAGAAAACCATGTGGCTTACATATGTCAGTAAAGGAAAAAGAGGGAGACAGACATGTGATGTCATCAGTGATGTCATCAATTTCATTTGTGATGTCATTTTTGATGTCGTGGGTGTTAGTCTTAGCAGTGCACAGTGGTGGCGCAAGTTATGGTTGATAAGCTTACCATAACTGGCGAATTTCAGGGGGTTTTCGGTTTTACTTGGAACCAACCATAAGGTCCCTTTAACAAAGTTTTTTCACTGAATATATATATATATATATATATATATATATATATATATATATATATATATATATATATATATATATATATATATATATAGAAATGAAGCTTTTCAAAGGAAAGGCAGCGAGTGGAATGCACTCCAGAGAGCAGCTGCAACAGGAGAAAAATATCCTTGCGGCAAGTAAGTGGAAAAAACACCTCAGTATTTCCTGGCAGCACGTTTTCTTTATTAATATAAATGCATCAGGAAAGGGAACCAAAAAAAGAACGACGCGTTTCGCGGTGCGCAGACCGCTTCATCACGTAGGTTTACAAACAACACAGATGATGGACTGCAATTTATCCCCAAACAACTCTCTGATTACGCATAGATAGTGTCTACCTGCTAGAAGCCACTAATTCAACATGTTTTACAAGGCAGCCATCTTGGAACAATTGGATGGTATATGTTACTCATAGAAGAATACACAAAACTTCCTCTAACATATACGACATGGATGACAGTATTAACATGATTTAAAATACGTTCATAATTCCAAAATCCATCCCGAAAAGGGCAAAAAATAATGCCACTTAAAATAAAGCAGTTACACAAATAAACCATTTGTTTCTCAAAGTCTGTTTCTTTGTGTATCCATAATACATTGACATTGCATACAAAGAGGAAGTGATCAAATATTGCTCCTGGCCGCCTAATGACAATCAAGGCAGTAGTAGCCTTTACAAAGTGCAGATCGGCTCATATGCCTTTAACCTGCTCAAGCATGGATGTGCTTCACTATACGTATGATACCTGATTGTTAAATGCTGTGATTACGTATAACATACACCAGGCTTGGATGATACTTGAACGGAATGCATGTAGGCAATAATACCTATTTGTTGGGGTTTGTGCAAAGATGTGAAAAATAAGTAAAGAATTTGGATTTGTGTGCAAATAGCATTTTAGCAGCAAAAATATGTATTTACATAGCAGCAATTGAATAAAGTGCATAGTGCTCTCCGTCCATGCATGTACCTCGCCTATGAATATAGGGCTCTGTAGTAAGTAATTTAGTATATGGATTTTAGTATCCTATTTATATAAAGTAAAGAATATCTCTATTAATATATATATCTCACAGAGTCAGAGGTAAATACATGGGCTACCGCTTTGTTTTTTATAGGAAAACTAATACGGAAAAAGTTTACCTTTTATAAAGTGCAATGTGCGTGCAAATATTGCTTGATTGTAAAGTGCTGAGTGCATAAAACATCCAAATTCATAAAATGACCTATAAGTCATATTAATAAAAAATTAACCCATATACATGCATCATAATGTTTAGAAGAAGGGAAGTATTTCAAATGCAGTGTAAACAACTTTTGGTATTCAGTCCATATAGAATTGTCACCGATTTAACGCAGTAAAGCAGGTAAAATCCAGTCCAAAGGTCTCTGTGTTGAAAGAGCCACTTAAGATAAGTATCAAAACCTATACAGTTACATTTTAAAAAACAATAGTTTAAAAACTACACCAGAACTGTGAGAACAGGACCCCAGACCGTTATTGTATAAATATACATATAATAACACCATTATCATCACAAGGATTTAAGAAGTATGAAGATGATAAGTATGTGATAACCAGAGACACATTGTGCATTTCATTGCTCAGGGCATGGCACGTATTATTTGTATACCCTAGTCTTAACTAGGAAAGTGGAAAGCAAGCCTATGAGACATATACAACCTGGTCAGAGCGAATATGAGACAATATCAACTAGATCCTCATGTACCCAGGAAGGTATATAGTTCCTCATCAAGGTTATGACCCCTGGGTTTTTTTGTCTCTAGGTCTAAAATACATCTGGTTTCTAACTGTCGTAATGTTAATTCAAGATTACCTCCTCTAAGTGGTTTAGTGATAGTATGTATACCAAAGAAGGTAAAACCCTCTAATTTGCCTCCATGTTGATTCTTAAAATGAAGGGCCATTGCCCTGATGTGCTGTAGCACCCTTAATTTAAGTTGTCCTTTGGTGCTACCAACATACCACTTGTTGCATGGGCAGTTCAACACATATACCACATATTCAGTTTCACAAGTAAATCTAGACACAATCTTGATGTTCTCTCCTAAAATGGGATGTAAATAGCAACTGATGTTAACAGCATAGGTACATGCTTTACATTTAGAACATTTTTGGAAGCCTGGTCTTTTGATGTTCATCCAACTGGCTCCTGATTGGTTAACTAGAGGACTCATGAAGCTCGGTACAAGAGTATCTTTGAATGAGGGCGATCTACGGAATGTGATGTTAACTTTAGGTGCCAGTAACTCGCCAAGATGTTCATCTAGTTTTAAAACATGCCAATGTTTTTGTATTACTTGGCGAATATTTTGGGCCCCGTTACCAAAAGTCAGAATCAAACGTGTGTCTGCATTGTCCGTGATCTTCGTTTGTACAGTATTAGAAACCAGTAGTAGGGAACGTTCCATGTCCCTAGCCTTTAAAAAATGCTCTTTCCAGTACTTTGATTGGATAGCCTCGATTTTTGAATCTCTGAGCCATCAGGGCACATTCGCTGTCAAAGATGTTAAAATTAGAACAGTTCATACGTATGCGTATAAATTCCCCATTCGGAATGCTCCATTTTAAGGCTGTGGGATGGCTGCTCTTTGCATGTAATGGAATGTTTGAGCTGGTTGGCTTTCTATATAGGCTGCTGATCAGTTCGCCATTGGCCACTGACACTGCGATATCCAAGAACACTATGTCCGTCTTGCTATGGCTTTCTGTGAATTGAAGATTGAGCTCGTTAATATTTAATATCCTCACAAAGTCTAGCCATTCCTGATCGCTGCCATACCAGATCACAAACAGATCGTCAATGTAACGTAGCCACAGTATTATTTTGTCTGTATGTTGGATGTTGCTCGGATGCCAGACAACAAACTTCTCCCACCAGCCCATTGTCAAATTTGCATACGATGGAGCAAACGTGGTGCCCATGGCGGTGCCTTGAAGCTGAATAAAGAACTCCTTATCAAACAGAAAACAGTTGTTGGTTAAGCAGAATCTAATCATCTCTATTATCATGATGCCATGTTGCATATAATTCATGGATCTGGTATGCAAAAAATACTCGCACGCTTTAAGACCATCAGAGTGTCGGATTGATGTATAGAGGGAGACCACATGTAGTGTTGTCAGCAGGTAAGACGTTTCCCCTGGGATGCCTTCTATTCTACTCAAGAAATCTTTTGTATCCCTTAAATAAGAGGGCAGAGTAGTAACGAAAGTAATCAATGTTTCATCCACAAACCTTGATAGGTTTTCCAACAATGCCCCACATAGTGTAACAATTGGTCTGCCTGGGGGTCTGGTCAAGCTCTTATGACCTTTAGGCAGAAAGTAAATTGTTGGAATGGTGGGAAATTTGGGTTGTAGAAATGTACAAATATCTTCGTCTAACAGGTCTCTCTCCTTCCAAATCTGTAAAAGATTGGACAGTAACACACTCATGGCTTGGGAAGGATCACCTTGTAATTTAGCGTAGCAATTTTTATCCGTTAATTGTCTATGGGTCTCCTTAATATAGTCATTCCGATTCATCATGACTATGTTAGTCCCCTTATCTGATGGTTTGATTATATACTCCGTCATTGCACCAAGTTGTTTCAATGTGCGTTGTTGTGCTGGGGTTAGGTTTGTTCTCATAGGCTGCCGTTTCTTCCTGATCTTTTTAAGATCGTTGATTACCAGGTCCTGGAAAGCCTCAACATGGCCGCCCGGATTGAACATGGGGTTAAATTTAGATTTCATTTTTAATGCTGTTTTGCCTGGCCAACTGGTATCTGCATTTTTTAGTTCAAGTTCTCGGTCTGTACTGTTCACATGGTCTACATTTTCAAATTCCAAATCTTCAAGGATACGTAGAGTAAGAGTGTCCTGAATGGAGATATCTGTACATCCTGGATTACAGGCTTTGGGTTTTGGTTTAGATGGAAAAATGGCAAAGAATGTTTTTAATCTGATTTTCTGCATGAATTTGTCAAAGTCTATGCGGGTTTCTGCATAGTCGTAGACAGATGTGGGACAGAAGTTCAATCCCAGTTTTAAAACCTGGTTTTCAGCCGGGGTCAGCTCATGGGTTGTGAGGTTGATTATAGACATGTCTGGTAGTTCAGTAGTGGATGGATTCATTTCTTTGTTCCAGAGCGTGTTAAGCGCTCCGGTTTGTCCACATTTACTCGAAATCCAGCGCCTTCCCCTCCTTGTCTTTTTCTTCCTCTTTGACTCGAAGCCTTGCCTTGTCCTCTGCCTCTTGTTTTTTTGCCACTGTTTAGTCTGCCTTCCATCCACAACAGCCTCATCTCTTCCAAAAAATTAAGTTTTCTCGAAGGTTGTTCACTCTCGCTTTCAGTTGTGTCGATGTCTGAGGACGATGGTTCTGTCGAACTGATGTTTGTAGGAACTGAGGCTTGCGTAGGGAGTTTTTTTCTTAATGTATTGAAGCGCTTTGCAAAGGTCAATACTCTCCCTTGTTCGTAATCATTCTTATCACGAATGAATTTCCTCTGCTTGTGTAGTTTAATGTCTTCCTCGAACATTTTGTATCCCTTTTCCATGTTAATACGTACGCTTTTTCCCTCTTCGCTTTCCTCTAGATTCTGGAATTGTTCTGTAACTTCCTGTATTTTATCCAGTATTTTATGTCTATCCGTTCTGGCATATTTAATCAAAATGTTGAGGAAGTTAACAGAGCAAGCATTGCTAGACTAACCCCATTCTTGTAGCATGGCAGGATCTTGTTCTTCGAATGAGGGTGTGGTAAGGATACGTAGACCTCTGGGAATGCATCCTACATCGATATAGTTTTGCAGAGAGAATTCTTCCCACCATTTGCTAATCTCTCTTTTTTGTAGCTTCTCCAACTCTCTTAGAAGTTTCACCTCATTACTGGACTGTGCCTCTAACGTCTGCTCCTTGGGTGCATCTTTATTGGGTGTGGGTTGCTTCTCACAGAAAAGTGATGCAGCTTGTGTTTTTCGAATGTTTTCCCTTTCCTGTTGTGTATATATATATATATCTATATATATAGATATATATATATATGGATTTTTTTGGGTGCTGTGCAGCAGAAGCTGAAAACTTTGCTTGGAGTCAAGAAAATGCTCTGGGACAGGGAATGAAGTAAATCATGCTTTATCTGGCAAAATTAAGGTTTGATTTTTACAACAAGAAGCTGGATGAAACAATTTCGTTCACCGAATCCATTAATGCAGCCTATGACTCACACAACTGTGCTCTCCCTAGATTCACACACTGTTGGGACCATGTTGTATTTTACAATGCTTCTTACACTATTCCAATAGCAGTTTGAGAACATATGCATTCATTCTTCCTTATGACTTCAAATCTGGTCGAAGTAGGGTGCAAAGCCTTCAAATATGTGTTCAAGCTATGTTAATCAACAGTGTTTTGATTTTGTTAAGGCTACTGTCTAGTGGTGATCTTCCTCCAAGCAAATTTGCTGATTTTGGGGGCTTTGTGGGTTGGGTGGAGGGGGTTGAATATTTATGAGTGTTCAAAATTGTAAAATGTGCCCTTGACTATACATATGAGTTCTTAGAGGGCAACAGAGAAGTGGTTACTCAAATGCAATGCTAGTTGCTGTGATATTACCAAGCAGGTTACTTACATCTTTGAACAGTTTTGAAAGATAGCTGAAGTGATATGCATGATTGGAATGTCTGAGGGTTGAGTAACCCGCTGAAAATGTGCAAGTTAATTTTGCATGCAGACCAACATGGGGCAAAACTGCTCCTCCTACAAGAAATCAATGTGCTGGATGAACTTAGAAAAAACTTTGGCAAGAGCTGGGGTAAACAGAGATATTACATGTCCATTTCCTATAAGCCCATAGGGGTCTTGATTATTAGTCACAAATCCTTAATGTTCCAAGTAAAAAAAGGCACATGTCGATGTCCTTGGACCCTATGTTATAGTATGTAGTAGGCTAGTGGATAGGGAGATTTTACTAAACACATACAGGCCTAAAAATGGATGACCCTAAATTGTATATTGAAGTCATGGAAATCTGTGAGACCTACCCAGAGGTCCCCATATTGTAGGGGGGGATTTCAATGCTATTCTTGGTGTGGGAATGGATCACACTGGGGCCTGGCCTAGTGTACTCTCTAACACAGCCCACACAGTATGAGAAGGAATGTGGAGGCGTATAGTACACAGTCTACAGGATTGATTGTAAGTTGATCTCCGATTCCCTCATAGCTGGAGTTCCCTCATCTCATATATTGCCTAGATACATACTCTGATGATGCACTGATCCTACTGATCATGTGATTTGGTTAATACCCAACACAATATTGGTGTTTGAGGTGTGCTGTAGCACCTTAAGCATCTCTTCTGCTAGATAGAATGACCAATAAAGATCTCAGACAGACTCAATGAATATGGCAAAGTACTATGTCATTCTCAGTTGAATAAAGCAGGATCAACTGGCAAACATCAGATGGATGCTTGCACACTCAAAAACATACTTGATTACACTAAGGTGTTATACCACCAACATGTGTAATCTATGACATCATCCAACGTGGCAAACAATAACATTTATTAGCGGAAGGGAATGATTATGTCAACATGTCTTCTTATACAATGTATATGGGTTAGTACTTCATTGGCTGTCTCTTATCTGTAAGACAACCTTCAAACTACCTCTAGATACATATAATACTAATTATATGTCAGCAGATTGGTCTATGCAACATTGTATAGCAGGTTGCCCCATTGACCCACTGATTAGTTGGTATTCTCACCAAATCTTGGACTTTCGGCTCGGCTAGCAGCCCATAAGGAAACCGAAACCCAAGTGCTTGAATCACATCAGATTACTCCCTACCTTCCCAGTTAGTCGATCATCTCTTATCAGACATGCCATGTGCCAATGTTTCCCATCTGTAGTGGACCTTGTAGCCTGTTCTCTATTCTAGAACATTCAAGGGAGTGAAGGAGTGAAAGCACATCACTATATTCATCCGAAGCTTATTGAATAGCCCTTGCTTTCGACTTCTGAATCACATATGAAGAGACCACAAACTTGTGCATTTCAGCCTTTTATTTACTGCTATTTGATTTAATTATACTGGGTGTCATTGGTCCTCTTGGCCTCTAGAGATGTGTTCATTCTATCTTTTATAGACTGTATACACTTTTAATTGTCCAATACTTGGCACTTGCAGATGTTTTCTTCTTCTTTAATTTATAAGAAACATGTCTTATCCATGCATTATCCCTCTGCCTCCCTTCGTACTTTGCAACTGTTCCTTCAAAATAGCAACCTTGATCCCGAGCCAACATTGATTGGCTTCTGATGTAGCTAATTGAAAATGTACATGAACCTAAATCCATTTTCCAACTATAGGCGTCCATGCCACATTACATATTCCTCTATAGCGGGCTTCTTTGTATATATTCTACTTCGCATTGCTGCGTATTTACACTTATGGTTAGAAAGTTATCTCTCCCCCCACTCCTACCTCCCCTCTCTCTCCCTTCCCTTTCCCTCCTCCAACTCATCATCACTACTCCCCCCTTCTCCCCTCAGTTAATTGCTCTTTTCACTGTTTTGTTGAATGGTTCATATTGTAATTTTGCTTCTACCGTTATATTGTTTATGTTTTATGTGCTAAGTTGTACCTTGGTGTAAGGCGCTTTATAAATCAATAAATACAAATACAAATACAAATACAAAGTTACTTTGTCTTCTTTTGCATTCATGATTACTTTTCGTTTTGTACATGTTTCTCTTATTGCTTCAGTTACATTGTCACTCTTCAGTATTGTCATATTGTCTCTGCATGTTCTTGTATACCTTCTTTATGACATCACTGTATCCAAGTCAGGTTTCACTCAGTGCTCCATGAGGTCCAATGTTGCGTGTTGGCATCCTTCCATACGGGATCCTTCCACACCTTCGGTGTGAGGGTATATTCGATATGGTTATCTGGGTGCATATTATCTCTCGTTGTTAGGGGTTTTGTCTGAGGGCCATTACATCATTTGGGTGGTATTTAGACTTGCAGTAAAATGGTTGTGTTTTAGTGTTCTAGTATAATATTGGTGAGCATATATATGATAATGCCCTATATGATGAGACAAGTCTCACCTCCCTTATATTTATATTCTTTTTAGGGTTGACTGTAAGTATAAACTAATTAACGTTGCACCTATAGGAACAGAGCAGCATCAGTTGTTTTGCTGGTAACTTATTTACAAAACCAGCCTACCGTTTTTGACAGATCTGCTCAGCTGTCAGCATGCACAGCTGAGACACACACACACATATGCATCACAGGTTTTCTAGCTTTCTAGCTGGTTCTCCATCCTTTACCTCAGACCTTACCACTTGAGGTAAATATTTTACCGCTAATGGGTGCAGTATGACACTTTCTTATTCTTTCCTCTTTTTTTTAAAATAATTTACATAGACACAAGGATGAGATCCCACAAATTCCGTTTTTGCAATATTTATGTACACGTTATAATGTCAGAATAGTTTTTGCAGTGCACATGTTGAAACCAGTTAAGATAAATGCATCTACTCTTTGTTCATAGTGAAAAACATTCATTTATCTTGAAAATCAATGGGGTTACAGAGTTATGACTGACCCTCCACGCTGTCTTCTAGCTGGATGTATACCATAGTCCTGTCAATCTTTACTTATCCTGCTTTTGTCTGATGTCTCCTGTCACCCCAACTCCCTTCTAGAATTCTGACATTTCTCTTTCTCCACCCAGCTTCTGAGACTACTTGTATCCATTTTGCTTCCTGCAGAACACAATGCCCGTCTGAATGGAAAAGAAAGCCCATTAATTTTGCACGCACGTTGCAATGTCCACTGAAAATCAAACAGAATCTGCCACCTGAGGCATTTGCACTGCAATGTTAAAGTGTATATTAATTAATTACTCGGGGAATGTTATTTAATAGGGAATAGTTAGTTGATCAATCTAGGTTAGCTTATGCAATGCAAACTATACAGATGACAAATTCACTATAATATAGAACATTTTACATTGCCATTTGCTGTCTTTGCATTCAATAATGTAATTTCATGAACTTCTCCACATAGGAGGTTTGTAATGTCATGTATCATTCTACATCTCCCTCTTTTTCCTCATGCTGTGATCGCCTGCAAAATCATGGTGAGAGGAATAACAATCAATGTTACTAAAAAGCGTGCACCACAGGGCACCTCTCCTTCCCCATAGTTGCCAAAAGTGCTTTAATGGTAAGAACCACTAACCATCCCCCCATTAACACAATTGGGACTGTCAAAATTACCATCCCTCTTTCTACACAGGTCCCCCAGTTGAATTTGTTTCCTTCCACCAAGCCTGTATTCTCTTTCTTTAAATCCATTTTGACAGTAGGCATCTTTTTGTGGCTCAATAATAATGAATTTCTCTTGGAGAATTCAATATTCTCCACCCTCCTTTTCCAAAAAACATAATAAAAACAACAATTGAAAACAATAATACAGTAATAAAATTAAAATATATTTGTATCTCACATTGAAGTGTCCATATTCGAAATGTCCATATTTGAAATGTCCATATTTAAACTAAAGAAACAAATAATATAAAATATGTACTCCCAATTGAAATGTCCATGAAAAATGGATAGCCCATATTCCAAAACACATTTATGTACATATTCCATGGGATAAGTAATCTCTCCCACGGATTGATCAATAAGCAGTATGCATGTACAGGAGAAAAGAAAACCTTTTCTAAAAAAACAAAATATATCTTTGTCCACACGTTAATCTCCATTTTAGTGGAGTGCAACACCACAATGTGCTCCGTAAGCCAGAAATAAAAATAAAACATGAGTGAAGATGAACAAAACAAAGTGAAGTTTATGGATTTTTTTTCCTAGTACCCAAAATGTACAAGACCATGCCTCTGGAATGCCCTGTCCATTACTCTCTGCACAACCACTTTACACAATGCTGTCATCAACAGAACTCCCCCAATCCGGCACCCCAATGAATCTTCTCCACAGATTTTTGCCATTTCAGGCTCCTTATCTTCACCTCCATTCTTCGGTCCTGGGGCTTTCCCGGGGCCTCCTCTTTGGCATCGTCCAAGGGTCCATCGCTCCAAGGTTACGGCCCTGAAATTTAAATTTCCATTGAAAAATAAACAGAATCTGCCATCTGTGACATTTGCACTGCAATGTTAAAGGGTACATTAATTAATTACTGGGGGAATGTTATTTAATAGGCAATTGTTAGTTGATCAATCTGGGTTAGCTTATTCAATGCAAACTATACAGATGACAAATTCACTATTATATAGAACATTTTACACATGATCAGCACATTGTCATTTGCTGTTTTTGTGTTCATTTCACTGCCTCCATTGAAAGTAATTTAATGTCATGTACTACTCCACATATGAGTTTTGTAATGTCATGTATCATTCTACATTGTACACTCAATGAGATATAGGCATAACACATGGAGTCTCACACAGGACCCTTCTCCTGCTGTTCTCTTATGACAGTGGTGAGGGGGCGGGAGTTAAGATAAATGCATCCACTTGTTCCTCTATATTTCCCCCTCTGGTCGAGTCATTGACCACATTCTCCTTTATCATCTCTTCATACTTTTGTTTCTTAGGGACCCATATCTTTGTTACCCCCTCATGTGACCATGATTCTTTATATGTTCATCCACACTTCAGGTCATGTGGCAGCTAACTCCTGACGGTGGACAGAATATCCACTATCCTACATATTTCGTCTGCTCCTTAGGGAAGTAGAACTTCATTCCTGGAGGTGCATGGGCACTTTTCTTTATGTTTTCATGGGTACTTTCCTCATTTTGCATCTGCTCACCAGTTCCAGCATCTATATCATTCATGATTTTCATCCCAATAGTTGTCTTGGCTAACATGTGGCATTGTCCCAAGATGATCCTCATGAAACAAAATCCTAGCAATACCAACACTAGTACTGCAATGGTCCTCCCTCATCGTCCACCCATCTCAACAATCTTGCAATATTAGGCTATTAGGTTTTGTGTTCCTTGTCTTCCCATTGTCTGGTTAATGCCATTGTTTTGCACAAAACCAATACTTCAGCCCGTCCTTCAGGAGTACGCACTGTTCCATTAATTTATAATTGACCTCTTTCCCAGCATTCTTGTATGTCCTTCCCATTCTTATCCATCTTGTTTTCTTCAATCTTGATTAATGCTCTTTTTATTCCAGGCTGTTCGTATTTTATTATGTAGGCATTGTTTCTGGCTTCTCTCATGAATCTATATCTTGTACATTAGTGTCTTCTCTTTGAGATGTCACTTTATTCAACCACAGGATGCTGTCCTCTGGTTAGGTAAATTGTACAGTGTGTCAGGCAATGTGCCTTTTTCACTAATATTTCTGTTGATATGAATATTTAAGAGTTTTCCAAAGCATAAGGTCTAAGGGAACACGCATAGCAGCTTTCATCTGATGTTCTTCCCACCTTTTTCATGTGCTGATACCATAGGTTATTCTTTAAATGGACTGAATTGTCAAGTTATGTATTTACACCTACAAGATTTTCAACAGCATCCCTTTTAAATTGAAATAAATGCCTAGTAAGATTATAAAGAAATGATGTTTTTGATTTCATCAGTGTCAATAGTAAATGTTTCAATTTCATCCACCATATCTGTATTGTTTCTTATAACTTGTCTTAATGTCATAATAATCAGGAGGAAAACACAAATCATAATGCAGAATGACACCACAATTATTATTCCATCATTATTCCATGGAAACTCATTGCTTTTCTTGATGACAATTAGCCTCTTATATTCTGAAACCTCTGTGCTCAAACATTTCTCTGTAAGTCTCTATGAATCACACCTTTATGTCAAGAACTGCAAGATGATTTCAGCAATTATTCTAAAAATAATATGATTGTTCTTAGGATTTCCAAGAATCATTATGATGTTGACATATCTTCTTATTAGAGCTGAATAAGACTGTAATATGTATTTAAAGATGACATACAATAATGTGTGTAATGTTTTTGCAGTAGATAACGTAAAGATGAAGTATGCTTTTCTTCTTTCAGCTCTGGTACTTCAATGCACTGTATCTTGAGCCTATCTAAAAAAGTTCCAGAATAACTGCAAGTCTGTTTACTCCTTGTCAAATGTTTAAAATCTATTATTATTATTATTATTATTATTATTATTATTATTATTATTATTATTATTATTATTATTATTATTATTATTATTATTATTATTATTATTTAAAGATATTGACCTTTAGTCTATGATGCTGCTGTGTTCTTCACTTTCCTTATCTTTACTCTTGAACATAGAATGAGACTTTGTATGCAGATCATCTTCTCTTGCTTCACTGTGGGAATGTGCAGCAGGGGTTGTGTTTCTCCTTTATAAGGCTTGATTTTGTTCACATGAAGCCAGGATTTTCGTCCTTTTAGGTTGGCTGCTTTGGATGTGACTTCCTCCACCTCATATGGACCGTCAAAGTGGGGAGTGCTCCAAGTGTGTACACATTTTCGCACCAGCACCTGGTCTCCTGGGTATTGACTGGGTTGTTTTAACAAATCCTCTGCTTCAATGGTTTGATCATCTTTGTCACTTCTCTTTGACCATTCCCATTGATACTTGCCCTGTTGAGACATGAAAGAGTCACCTGCAGTCATTTTTGTTAGGTAATCATGCATCTTGTCACCTAATGTTTTTGCTACACTTTAGGCATCTGTTTTTAACCTAGTTGGGGGGTTCTCATGTGGCTTCCAGTCACCAACTCATGAGGAGCTCGATGGTGAATTGAGCCAGGCTGATTTCTTATAGCGTATAAGGTTAGTGGTAGTCACGGTAGTTATGGTAGGCACGGTAGCCATTCTTACTTTAGAGTCATCTTGATCTTTACAATCCTTTCCTTCAGTACTCCATTTATGCATTCCAAACACCATTCGGCTGTGTGTGATAACCAGAAGAAAATGTATGCTTAATGCCTAATGGCAGAACTAATTGCTCAAACAACTCATTTGCAAAATGCCATCCATTTTCAGACCGCAAAACATCACACACACCCCATCTTGGGAATTCTTCATGCACAAGGAACTTTGCAGCACACATAGCATCAGAGTAGGTGCATGTACCTGTCTCAATCCATCCACAAAAAGGACATACTATGACCAGCATATATCTGTAAATGTTGCATGTCTGCAGCATATCTACATAATCTATATGTAAGTGCTGTAATCATAATTATATGTTGTTTAGGTTTGGTTATTTATAATGTGCTTATTACCAAGAGGCTTCTTAATACGAACCCGGGGATCGAACCTGTGTTGCTCTGTGTAATCTTGCTTTCAAGGCGAGCACATTGCCCCTGAGATATCCTCCCAAGTGCCATTGGGTTTAGGAATTGATCTTCTCACCTTTCATAAACTGTGCCATGCAGTAAATGTCTGGAACACGATGCAATTTTCAATAAATTGTGCAACATGATGCAATGGGTTTGTAGAAAACTATTCTTCTGCTATTGTAGCAGTTAGACTCTCTCGAGTCACATGTGTGGGGTAGTGGAGCTGCTCCAGAGCTACCCTCAATAATGCTAGAGGCATAACTTGCATTCAAGTACTGTCCTATCTCCAAATTGCCTCAGTGGGGGATAATGAACACCCCTGCTTCTTCCATGATTCTGTATCTTCTTGTGTTGCTCACCCTTTAGCTCAATTAACTGGACAATAGACAGAATGTTAAAGCCCTCCCTTACCAACATGCATCATCCTATTATTTGTTTAACACCTATTTCAAAATTAGAAATGATTGGGAAATAGGCTGTTTTTTTGGATTATAAATCTGCAGCTTTGTTTCCGCAAGAAATTAAATCTTTCCTTTTAGAACGTGCTGCTCATTTTACGGCTGCTAGAGTCAATGGGAGTGCTAACACCTCACTAGATGTATCCAACAGGGACACATGTTGAACAGGAAGCCGCTCCTCTTCCAGCATAACAGACCTGCGTGAACAGTTGACGTCACATAGGCAGAGTCAGAGTACACCATCACTTCCTTATCTTCGAATCTCTGAAGTACAGTGATACTAGCCACTAATTCTGCAACCTGTGCAGACCAATGCAATTGCAATCTCACCATTTTCACTACTGCAATTTCACTCTCTTGGTTCAGCTTCACTACTTCTGATCCAGTATGTCTTTCACCAGTTGTTTGATCAATTTTTAAAGAACCATCAATACAAACAACATTCCCCTCCCGAGGGCATTGTCTCTAGCTTAGGGAATTTCATTATAGTTCTCAGTATAGGTTGTGCAATCATGTACATAATCATCCTCTCCTACTGGCTCAGCTATGAATATTGTTGAGTTCACTGTCTTACATCTGACAATTTTAATCGCAGGAGTCAATATTATTACCTCGTATCCTGATCCTGATCTGTCTTGTTAATGTATTTTTTTGGTTTCTATAAAATCGCCAATAATGCGTGCTCAACAAATAATTTTACTGAACCCCCAATTGTTATATTTGAAGCTATTTCACTCACGAATACAGCAGCAGCTAAAGACTCCTCACAAGGATAATGCCCTTTCATAACTGCATCCAAAATCCCACTATAATAGGCTAATGGTTTGTTTCCATGTCCTAATGTCATTTTTTGTGTAAGGACTGCTGTCATGACCTCTCCATTTGAATGAGAAAATAAATACAATTTGTCATGGTAATCTGGAATTCCCAACACATGGGCTCTACTGATCACCTTTTTAAATTATTCAAATCCTTCAGTTATTTCATCGGTCCATATTTAAGTCCTTTTAACAGTGGTCTAATATAGGTACTGCAATTGAAAACCCATGCCCTGCAATAGTTAGATAGGCCTAAGAATTGTATTGCTGCATTTCCCTCAATATTTTAGGTTCTGAGGTCTTCATGATTGCTTCTGCTCTTTCAGGTGTCACTTTCCTCCCTTCATGAGAAATCAACTGTTCTATATGCAGGACCTCTGTCTGACAGTATTGTAACTTCTCTTTGTCCACTTTATATCATTTCTCTGAGAGGATAGTCATGAGCTTAGTGAATCTTCTATATATCTTTCTTTTGTCTTGCTACACAACAAAATGTCATCCACATATTGAACTATTGCACTTTTGAGCTTAACATTGCCTAAGTCCATCTAGTGGACACTGTTAAAGATTGAATGGGAGCCATAGTACCACTGGGATAATCAAGTATGTTTCAGACTTATCGTTCTATAGGAAAAGGATGTCAAACCCTTTCACTTTCCACCCTTCATGGGAAATCAGCTGTCCTACATACAAGACCTCTTCCTGACAGTATTGTATTTTCTCTTTGTCCACTTTATATCATTTCTCTGAGAGGGAAGTCATACACTTATTTGAAACTACTCTACATATTTCTTCTGTCTTGCTGCCCACCAACATGTCATCCACATATTGAATGAGTGCACTTTCCAGCTGAACATATGGTGGACTCTATTAAAGATTGAATTGGACTTACAGTATCCCTGGGGTAATCAAGTATGTTTCAGGCTGATCGCTCTATAGGAAAAGGATGTCAAATCCTAGGAGTTTTCATGAAGGAGAATTGAAAAGAATGCATTCTTTAAATCTATGATTGTAAAATATTTGGCTTTAGATGGGATGTTGCACAATATTGTCGCAGGATTTGGAACTAAAGGAAACTCATCTTCGACTATATTGATTGGGGGGTGTAGGTCTTGAATAAATCTGCATGACCCCTCTGTCCATTTTCTCACAGGGTACGCAGCCATGTTACATGGAAAATCAGATGGTACCAATATTCCTTGCTTCATCGAAGTGGAAATGATCTCAAACATACCATCATCCGCTTCTCTCAACATAGGGTATGCTTTGCATGTGGCAAACATGCTCCTGGTGTAAGCTTGCTTTCAACTGCTCCTACTCCTTTTAATAGACCCACATCATATGGACTGGTGGTTCATAAAATCTTTGGCACCTTCTCTAAATCTTCCTGGAAAAATGACTGTCTTTTTTACCAATGCAATTCTCTGTGGTATTTCTCGATTCTCTGCTTTTATCCAATAAGTGAGACTTATGAAAAACTATCATCATCTGAGTACTCATTCTTAAACAGCTCATCGCCTGTCAAATATGTCAGCCTATATCCTTCACTGTGGGCTATCACTGTTCTCCAACCTCTTCCCTCATCATCTGTCCCATGAAGAACCACCCTTCCCTGTCTGAGCACTGCCGCTACTAGCTCCAAGGGGAGTGTCTGCCCTTGTTCATCATCGATTTGGATTTCTGGTCTGAACAAAAACTATTTAGATATTCTTAATAGTTACCTATCAATATGGGCAACCACGATCATAAAACAGTAATTACATAGAAAAGTACTTCTGGGTCCAAATGGACCGCTCGTAATGGTTCTTTCCTGTAAAAGCTAATATAAACTGTTTCACATTTATATAATGTATCCCTGGAGTAGAATACACTATTCCTTCATCAGTAAAGGATATCATCATGTTAGGTTTCTTCTGTAAATCATGCCCTAATATGTTAACTTGTGTTGGCCTGCAATATAATAATTGCATAGACATGTTCTTTTCTCCTATATAGATAGGCAATTTGTCTGTAAAAGGAACTATACTCATTGCCCCAGAGAATCCCTGCACATTAATTGCAATACCTGACATTGGGTATTTTCCCTCACTAACACAGGAAGAAGTTGCTCCGGTGTTTACAAGAAATGAAAATGTCTTGCCTCCTATTGTCACCTTGACCATTGGTTAATCTTGGGGTTATGGTGTCACTGATACTACCAAACACATCACGTTGCTCTGTGGGCTGTCTTTTTGTGGATATAAATTCAGCCCTGTACCTTTGAAAGCATTTCCTCCTACCACAGTCACACTCCCTAATTTGGGTGCAAGTGCTAGCTGAACTCCTGCAGTCATATTCCATTGTGGCACCATGGCCTGCTGTGTCTCTTCTTGCTGCATTTGTACCTGTTTTGCTGCCATGGGTACTTGCTGAGATTTCCCTTGTGTCAATTGCATTTGTAATGGTGCTTGCTGCATTTTCTGTGGTTGCAGTACACATGTCTGAACATATGTGTGATCTTGGGCATAATATTCCTGTGATTCTGTATTATATTGCACAGCATAACCCATTCCCCGTCTTGGAGCTTGCCAATTTAGATGCATGCCTCCTCTGCTCCTACATGTTCTAGCTATGTGTCCTATTCTTCCACAATTCCAACAGTTTTGCTGTTGTCTGCCATTAAATACTCCTCTTCCCTGAGGGTTTTGAGATCCACTTCATCCTCCTCCTTTTGGCCCAGTTCCTCTTCACCAAAGCTTTTACCCACTGTGATTGGAGTGATACCCTATGTTGTTTTGCTGCACGGATTGCATCTTGTGTGTCACCCAACCTTCATTACTTGTCAGCACTGCTCCATCTATGGCTTTTTTTGACAACTTCTTCTGGACTAACATTGCTTTGTCCTGCCTTCTACTCTCAAATGCCTTCGTATTCTTCTTCTGCATTAATTGGCAGGGATGCACAAATGTCAAATGTATTTCTGGCCATGGCTTCGCTTCCATTCCCACCTGTTTCTTCAGTTGCTGTTGCACTGGCTCAGGCAGTCCCTGACACAAAATGTGGTAAAAGAATGCTACAATTTTATTCCACAGTTCACACATCTCAAGGCACAATTTCTCTTGAATATCTTGAATATGAGCAACACGGTCTTCATCGTCGCCCATTTTCCTAGTCATAAACGCACGCATATCTGATGTGTCCAAGTGGGGCTAGTCTCACCCATTTGTCTCAACCCTGGTAGTGCACTAATCTGCTTACATAATGCGGCATACATCTTTAGCACTGAACGATTGTGCTTGTGGTCACTCAGTGTGTGGTGTTGATTCTGATGTTCTCTATTTGGGTCCTCAAAATCTCTCAATTTTAATACTTTTTCTAAATTCGATTCTTTTGAAAATGTGCATGCTATCCCCGCCACACCCTCTCGTTTTCTTCCCTTTCTTCGTCTGACATCATTATACCCCAGTTTGTATGACTTTTATCCTTTTACACTGTAAGGAAGTCATGGTATCAATAATAGACAGACACAAGTGATCACAGATTCAGGGTGTGTATTAAACTGTATAGTTAGGGTGGAAAAATGCCTAATCTAAACCTAAATCTAAGATGGGAGCAAGCTACGACCATCAAATCAACATAAGGCAGTCCCAGTGGTGTCTTGTCAAAATAAAATGGCCTATACTAAAAAAGAAACTATTGCCAATCCTTACAACTAAATGCCAAAAAGAGTGGGGGATAGGTTTCACAAGAAAGAAGGAATTGTTCACAAATAATAAGTCAGGATGTAATAGATCGGGAGTCTCCCTTCCCCACGTTTTGAGCATGGGACAAGGTTGGACCACTGAGCATAGCACACGCTCATGCTTTCCCAGCACGAGCCGACAGTTCCACTTCAGGTATTAGAGCCATCAGTATTTAAGTCTCTTCTACAAAAAGTCTATTGCCTCCGAGGACCTGATAGGCTCCAAAATAACAAACAAAAAGTTCCTTTTTCAAATGTTTGGTGGGTGATGCCTTCACCCCTGGGTCCTCCTCTTCCGGCTCAGACCCTTCTCAACTGTTTGCTTCTCTTTGTTGGGTTCACTCTGGCTTTTGCAAAGATATGTTCTCCTTGGCTTTGACGAATCTTAATGTTTTTTTTTTTTAACAGTTTCCCGTAGTTCCCCCTCTGCCAAGTTCACATTTGTCAACACACTGTTTCTTGGCACTTTACACTTCACCCCTCTTTATTGGCATCTCTCCTTCGGGATCACTCTTGCCACTTCATATTTCCTTTTGATTTCTCTTGATGAATGATTCACTTCCCTTGTTTACTCTTGATGCAGGATTCCCTTCCCTTGCTTTCTCAACTGTTTGCCGGTCAAAGACTTTCAATTGTACAGGGATTTTGCTAGACCCCAGTATGATCACTTTGAACTTTCTTGGTGGTTCTCCTACAGCTTTCTGGTATCAGTAGTTTCACTCAAATTGGGATTAACCAGAGTCTCTCGAGTGAGCACCCACTGCAGCTAGTCTTCCCTTTGCAATATACAGTTCTTTGAACTTTTCTCAATGTGGCACTTTGCGACTTTCATTCAACCCAGTTTGTTTTTTTATCGGTTCTCCCCTCGACTCACCAGCTCTGATGAACCGCTTGCCTTTCCTTGTAGCTGGAGTCAAGGCCGGTACCACGGTAGCAGGCGCCTCCCTCGGTCCTGCTTATCAGCGAAGGCAAGCTTTGGGTTCCGTTGACATCTGCTGCAACACACTTGAGCTATTGTCCAGGGTCTTACGATTCCTTCTGCAGAGGTCTCCATGGTCTGCGTTGGAAAGGGCAAGGTTGCTTCTTTCCTAGTCAGCCTTTCGATATTCATCATCTTTCTCCTCCTCTTGAACTGCCATGCCTGGATAGCTGTCTCGTCATGTGGTCTGCCTTGCTCGTATTGTGCCCTTGTGCTCCACTTTTTATCCATTTGGGGAAGGCAAAGGGCCGTCAAATGTGTGTGATCCTGGTCAATTGCCTGACTTTGCCTGACCCTGGTGTTGGGACATGTCAGGTAAATGGCTTTAGTGTTTGTACGCCATCCTCCATGGTGTTCGAAAGTGTTTGTGTTAGAAAAGGGAGGGGTAGAGTGTTTGAGTATCCTACAGGGTAGGTCGGGAAAAAGGTGTTACAAGAAGGGGGATACCTCGTCTCGTCCTTCGGTGCCCTACTTCCACTTCTTAAAGATCCACCATCCAGGTGAACCTCCCTCACTAGTACACCCCCAGGAACTGCATCCAATAGCTATGACCGTGTCCTGGCCACCTGGATGACAGACCCCCAGGGACTGGTCAGGGAGATACCTTCAGGTTTCTCATACCGCACTATCAAGATCTAATCTACTTAAAGACAATGTTCTGTGCTCACCTGTTATGACATCATCTAGCCTATATCCAGTTTTCCTTGATAGAGACCCTTCTATGTTCTCTTTTGTTTTATACCCTTCTTTATCTCTCATTTGCCTATATAAATCTCCAAGTCGTTTCTCTCCACCTTCTGTGTCTTGCACATCAACCCCTGATGTTATTATTGGTATCCCATGCAGCTCCCCGCGGGGTGGTTTTTACCCTCTCTCTGCCTCAAGTCATTCTTGTGCTTCGATCACCACTATGCTTCTATGACATACATAATCTATCTCGTCATCTTTTAGTCCCCTACTTCTGTTGATTTCTTCTTCCCATCTCCCCTTCTCTTGTAATTCCTCTTCCCCTTGCCTTCTTTGTTAACTATGTTCTTGCATTCTTTGCACATCTACCTCCTCTCGTCTCTTCTCTTCTAGTCTCTCCTTTTCTATCCTTGCCTCGTGCCTACTTCGTTCCTTACTTTGCTAGCATTCTCCTTCTTTCTCTTCTTTATATGCTCTCTTTTCTTCCTTTTCTCTCTTTTCCCACTCTTCAATCTCTTCTCTTTCTCAAACCCCATAAATGCCCTTCTCATCCACTTTGAGTAATATCTGTCTTCCCATCCATTCAGTCTGTACTATTGTTACTCCCGTAGCTTTGTCCGTTATTTCTTTCTGCTTTTTCCTCTTTCTCCATCTGTTTATCTTGTCTGTCCTTCCTCCCATCACGCTGTTTATTTCATCGCGTGTCGAGAAATATTTGTGTTCTCAGCTTTTACTTTCTTCCGCATTGTCCTCAATGTTATTAGCAGTGGGCTCATTTGTCGGATTAACATAACCTGCACTGCTTTAAATTCCTTTAAAGTATAACATCTGTTCTCCTCTGTATGTTTGCTCTTGTTTTCAGGAGTGGAAAGGGGAGCCAAAGCGTTTTTATCCTCCCCTTTATGCTGATTAAGCATCCACTCCTTCTGCGCTGGACCTTCTTTCTTACTCTGAAACATCTTCCATAGCTCAAAAACAGTCAACCTTTTCTGTAACTTATTTTTGTTATATGCAGCATACAAATACATTGTCATATGCTGCAATACTGTTTTTGACAATGAAGCCTCCTGAGTCCACGGCATGAGTGTCTATTTAGTTGTGCCTCTGACTGATTCCGAATGATATTTCCTTATCTTAGCTATGCATCTTGGCAATGTCCTGCATACGTGTAGAACAGGAGTGTCTCCCATGATGACAAGTCAATTTCGACAGCCTAAATTTACCTGATTTTGTAATCTTCTCTTTATGTTATCAAACATGCCACACTGATCAATCTGAGCATGCACCATCAATTGCCACTTAATTGTACAAACATCAAAATATGTTAACCACTTTAAAAAATCTACACAATAGTGTTCTTTTTGTTCCTTCATTTACACTTTCTGTCAATTTTTAATTTATTGTTCTATCTCTGATATCTTAAGAGCCCCTTCTTTTTTTATTAGTTGCCTTTGATTGGTATCCTTCTGATCGAAGACAAACTCTTGATAAAAAAATTTAAAAATCAACTTAATGATTTACTGTTGTTTTATATCTACTAGTTTAAACACAACAAAAGCTTTATACTGACATATGTATAACCCCACTCATGTGCACTTCGATACATGTTCCCCTCTGTACGCCTTCCTTTACTATCTTTAGTAAATGTATCTCATCTCATGTTTGCCCATTTTGGAGCTTGATATGCACTCTTCTTGTTGGCTTTGTTTGTTTATTTGTTTATTCATTTATATACAGTGCCTAACCCTTTGGTATCTGGGCACATTTACAAAGGTTATGATATGATATGATATGATATGGCATTTATAACGCACCTATACACAAGTGTTTCAAGGCGCGACGAGGCAAGGGAGGGGAACAAAAGGAGGACAGACAACGATCCTACTAAGCCAACTGTCATTCGGACAGCGCAAGTGTGTGGGAGGGGGCAGGGTCAGTGCAGTACATAGGAAAAGATAACTATAAGTAAGTAACGGCCAGCTAGTGGCAGTGCATAGGTAGGGGCACACATCAGTTATCAAGGGCTGCTGGGGGGACTGTAGGGATACAGAAACAGTCCCCAAGTGCAGAGGTTGCCAGATGGGCAGTCCAGGTGTGCCACACTGGCTAATAACAAGGGTCCGACCTGGGCCCGAGATCAGAGGGTGTCCAGGTGGCCAGTGCAGTTCCGGTTACAGCCAGGAGGTCAGCAGAGGAGAGTAGGAGAAAAATCAGAAGAAAAGAGAAAGGTTTTGAGGTGCTTCTGGAACCGGAGATGGTTCTCCTCAAGTTTAAGGGAGGCAGGGAGGCTGTTCCAGAGGGAGGCACCAGCTGAAGAAAGAGATCTACCACCAACTCGTTGCTTGGAGAAGCGACTGACCCTGAGGGAGTTGGAGGCGGATGAGCGGAGAGCTTGAGAAGGAAGATATTTAGCGAGAGAGAGTTGAAGGTTTTGAGGCCCCAGGCCCCAGAAGGAAGGCCTTGTGGACAATGCAGAGGGTTTTGCAGCCACTGGGAGTCAGTGCAGAGATTTCAGTCCTGGAGAGATACAATCCCTGGGCTTGAGGCCAAAGACAAGTCTTGCAGTCCTGTTCTGGATAAGTTGCAGAGTCCAACCTAGAGAGAACCAGGGCTCTGGAGACAGTGAGCTTCTGGGGGAAGGAGAGTAAAGGAAGAATACCTCTGAGGAGGTGCAGCTGGTAGTGTGACTTCTTAGTGACATCATGGATGTGAGGGGAGAAGGAGAGTGTGGAGTCGAAGATGACACCAAGGTTTTTTGCCTTGCAGGTGGGAGCAGGAAGAGGGCCAAGAGAGGCCGGCCAGAGAGCTGCATGAAAGGAGGGAGCCGGTGTGCTGATGAGGAGAATCTCAGTCTTACTGGCATTAAGGCAGAGGTCATTGTCAGCCCACCATTCCTGGATAGCAGACAGACAGTCAGAGATGAGGGAAGGAGAGGAGGAGGCAGAGGGTAGCCTGAAAATGAGCTAGGTGTCATCCGCATAGCACTGAAAGTTGGGGACACCACAGGTAGAGAAAAAGATAGCAGAAAGGAAGGACCCAAGTTGGACCTGAGAAGGTTGGTCAGAGAGGAATGAAGTGAGCCATGCCATAGCCTGACCAGTGATCCCCAGGTTATCATGGTGACGGTTGAGCAGGATGGCATAGTTGACCGTGTCAAAGGCAGAAGAGAGATCAAGCAGGATATGGACTCAGGGGGTGTTAGCGTCAATGTTGGAGAGCAGGTATTCACAGATGTTCAGGAGAGTAGCTTCCGTGCTTCTGGCAGCTCTGAAGCCGGACTGATGATCATGAAGACAACCAACAGCTTCAATGTGGAGATTAAGCTGGGAGATGGCCAGTTTCTCCAGGAGCTTGCCCAGGAAGGGAGTGATGGAGATTGGGCGATAGTTAGCTGGGCAGGAGGGGTCGGCAGAGGGTTTCTTAAGAAGAGGGTGCACAAGGGAGTGCTCAGGGGGGATGGGAAGACTCCAGTGGCAATTGAGTGATTGCATAAATCAGCCAGGGCAGAAGCCAGGGAGTTTTTGTGGTCCTTGATAGTTTTGGAGGAACAGGGGTGAACCTGTTTAGATGAGACTTTCATAGATCAGACTTGTTTGTTTGTTTATTTACTTGTAATGCGCACCAGACCCGAGGGTAACCGGGCGCAGCATTGCAGAATATACAAGGCTTTAGGATACATGGTTGCAGAATACAAATTACAGAATTCAGGCAAAAACAAATAAATGCAAAAATAAAGAAATATGTACAAGCAATAGGCAGGCAATTGTGAATTCCCAATAAAGCCAAATATATACAATTCAATTATGTACAGGTAGATCGGGATACAAGTTCACTGGTTCGGGTCTGGATTCTAAAGTAGATAAGGAGGAGGAGACTAAATGTCAGCAGCCTTCAGTGGGTTAATGTAATTAGGTCTGAATTTTTGGAAGGCCTGCTCCTCACATAGATGATGTGGCAATGAGTTCCATAGTTGGCCATCTTGGACCTGGAAACGACCCCCACCCGCCTTGACCAGCTTGAATCGTGGTATGATAAGGCTATTGGCATTAATTGTTCTTGCTGGTCGGGAAGAGCATCTCTTTAGGAATCTGTCCATGAGATAGCGGGGTGCGGCATTGTTCAAAGCTTTGTGAACAAGGGAAGCAGCTTTTAAATGGATTTTGTTTTGGGTAGACAGCCAGTTGTATTGGCGTCTAGTTTTAGAAATGTGTGATCTTTTAGATACACCTAAAGCTGCTCTTAAGGTGTTATTTTGTAGGATCTGGATTTTGTGGATGATGGATTGGTTGGCCCTGATGTAGAGGGCATTACAATAATCACTCCTGGACACAATCAGGGCTCTAGCTAAAATAATGCAGTTATCATCGAAGAGGTAGTGTTTACCTGCTCTGATGAGCTTACAGGTGTAAGCAGTGGCAGATGCCATAGATTTCACCCGTTTATCAAAGGAGAGGGTGGCATCCAGGTAGAAACCAAGTGTCTTCACCTCCTTGGACACCTTGATGATGTTGCCATCAATTTCGAACGAGGTGTACTCATGGCCTAGTTTTTTAAAGTTCTGGTGGATACCCAAGATGATCAGTTCCGTTTTATCATCATTCAGGCATAGTCCGTGGGTCATGGCTGGATGATGAGATACACCCTATTTACCAAGGCCAAACCCTTGTTGTAATCCCCGAAAAGTGGGAGGAGAATCTGGGTATCATCTGCATGGTTAGTGTAGGTGATACCAAGAAGGTCCAGATCATAAAAAAGGGGCTTAGTAAATATGTTGTATAAGGTGGGGGAGACACAGGACCCCTTGGGAACTCTGCAAAGAATGGAAATTGGGTTGGCAGCTGCTCAAGGGGAGAACACCCTCATGGTCCTATCACTAAGGAAGGACTCAATCCAAGATATGGCCTGCTTGGAGAAATGTGCTGCTGAATCAAGGTGCCTGCAAAGGACCTTGTGGTCGACAAGATCGAATGCGGCCGAGAGGTCCAGCAGCAGAAGGAGGGCTGTTTTGCCTTTGTCTCGGAGTTCATCTATTTGCGCCTTCAAGTAAATGAGGGCAGTCTCTGTACCATGTTGTGGTCAGAAGCCTGATTGTCGTGCACCTAGTAATTTGTGCTGTTCCAAGAATTTTTGGATTTGGTTATAAGCAATCTTATCCAGGATTTTAAGCAGAAATCGGACTGTCGTGATAGGACGGTAGTTTGTTGGTATAAGTGGGTCTAGGGTTTGCTTTTTAAGCAGAGATAATACACAGGATTGTTTCAGGTTAGTGGGCACAATGCCCGAGGCAAATGAGGAGTTGATAAGTTTAGACACAAAAGGTGAGAGGTCCCTTGCAGCATCTTTTTTAAGCTGAGCTGGGCAGAGCTCACCTTGGCAATTTGAAGCCTTGAGAGATAAGATGACCTTCTCCACCTCAAGGATAGAAGTTTTGGTGAACATGAATCGCCTGTCAAAGTCATGTTCCTTTGAAGGGGGGCCAATAGTTGTGTTATTAGTCTGGGATGGTTGATTGAGGGAGGCTTTTTTCTTATCTATTTTCTTTTGGAGCATTGAAACTTTGTTGGACAAAGCTAGTTGAATGTTTGCGCACCACGTTTTATCTTTGGTGGAGGTGTCCACAGTGGGGATAGTTGACACTAATTCCTTGAGGATTGGAAATAGTTCCCTCATATTTGAGTTTGCCTTAGATATACGTGTGTTGAATGAGTTACGCTTGGCTGTATGGATTTCCTTTTTTTAAAGGGAGGATGTTTCCTTGAGTTCATTTTTATGATCTTCAGATTGTCTTAGTCTCCATGCTGTTTTAAAACTCCTCTTTAGTTGTCACAGATCCTTTAGTACAGGGTGAACCATTTATTTAGGTGGGATTGGGGTTTGCACGGTCTGAGTTTTCGGGGGTCAATATTGTCAAGTGTAGTTGTCATAATTTTGTTGTACTCGTCGACAAGTGTTTCCGTGTCAAAATGATCTGCTAAGTGGTTCAGCGTGGATAGGATGGCGGGAATCACTTTATCCTTAGTAATATTCTTTTTGTTCCTTTTTGGGCATGGCGGGGCCATGGTGGGGGTAATAGCGAGTGGTCTGGAGGTGGAAAGTACAAAGGACAAAAGGAAATGGTCCGTCGACAATTGTGGGGAGATGGATTTAATGTTAGCATTGCAGTTGTAATCTGCCAGCCAATCCAAGATTCTGCCTTTAGTATGAGTGGGTTCGAGTATTTTTTGAGTAATGCCCAATTCAGTAAGAATATTGGCAATAGAGGTGGAGTTTTTATCTGAAGGGTCATTTCATCCCAAATTAAAGTCCCTCAGGTCCAATAATTGAGAAGATGTCTTCAGGTTATTGGATAGTAAACGGTGGATGTCCTCCTCAAATGTACCTATGGGTCTGGGTGGTCTTTAGATGAGGTTGATTGTTAGTGTCTGGGAGTGAAGTAAGGGGAGTTTGAGAGTGAGTGCTTCACATGATTCAGGCATTATGGTAAGTATTGTTCTCATAACTAGACTGGACTTGGCGATGATGGCAATGCAGCTGCCTCACATGTTGGTTCTATCCTGTCTCAGTATGGTGTACCCGTCTGGGATTGCTAATGATAGTAGGGGTCCAGCTGCATTGTGCAGCCAGGACTCTGTGATGGCAAGAAATCAGTCCAAGTCATCAGCTGATATTAAGTGACAGATCTCTGTGGCATGTGCGGTAAGAGACCTGGCATTTATTAGGCTACCGTTTCCGTGGTTTAGGTAGGTTTGGTTTTAGTGGGAGTGTTTGTCAGTCTCAAGCTATTAGGGTTGGTAATGTTGGCCTTATGGAAATTAGATCTTTTATTGACAGGGTATAGAGTTCTGGTTAGGGGCTCATGGAGTCTCATAAGTCTTGCTCTGAGTCTAGAATTTCTTAGTATCAGACTACATGGAGTACTTTGATAGCAAATTGAGGGACTCAAGTGGTGGGGGTGCTCCATAGTGGTGGGGGTGACAGAGAGAGCACTGGTAAAGGTGTGTGAGGCGCTCTTGTAGGATGTAAAGAGGCTGTTGTGGATTGTCAGAAGGGTAGTGATCAGTAGATATATATGGGGTAAGAGGCTGATATCTAATATACTCATGATGATGTTGCTTAGGATGAGGCTAGGAAGTACCTTCTATATAAGGTGTATGGACTAACCTAGGTGTATAGTTCACAGACCAAAGGCGTACGAGTGTTGCTAGAGGAAGTTAGAGCAGGTAGCCATAATTAAGTTTGCTGGATCCCCTAAACTCAGGTAATGGCTAGTCCAAGGTAGGCACGATGGTCTGCAATAGGCTGAGTTCAAAATATACTCAATATGCTGAGTTCATCCTAGGCCATAGGACACATTTAGCAGAGGCACAGTGGGCTATTTCAGCATGTGACAAACTTAGCAGAGACACAGTGGGCTTGTTCAGCATGTGACAAACTTAGCAGAGGTACAGTGGGCTATTTCAGCATGTGACAAACTTAGCACAGGGACAGTGAGCTACTTCTACATTTCTAGAAAACCTCTCTGCAGAGAAAAGGGGAATGGCAGAGAAGGAGGGAGGAGAGGTGGCTACAGAGGGGCTAGAAGAAGAGCAGGGAGTAGAGGGAGGGAAGGGATAGGAGGAGAGTGAGGACAGAATGTCCTGAGTTTTAGAGATGAAGTGAGAGGCCAGTGCCATGCAGAGGGCCTGGGAAGGGACAGGAGAGTTAGAGACTGCAGCCGGATTGGCCAGTTCCTTGCAGATTTAAAGAGTTCAGCCGAGTTGTTAGATACCGCAAAGACGCAGCCTTGGATATGAGCTCTCTTCTTGGTTTGGACAGAGAGCCAGTATTGCCTTTGGAGCCGGCGGCAGGCCACTTTTTCAGAGGATATACATGAAGCACACCATTTCCTCTCGGTCACCCTGCCCTTGCGTTTTAGGGTGATGAGGTCTGAGTTGTACCATGAGTTGCACTTGGCCTTGGGCTTTAGGCGGATTCTCATGACAGGGGCAAGGATATCGAGAGTATCAGATATAGCAGAGTGGAGCGTGGAGAGGGCTGTGTCAGGGTGAGAGTCAGTCAAAGTGGGACGAGGGGGTGAGAACGTGGTGGCAAAAGCCTCAACTGACATGCGCTTCATGGGTCGGATGACTAGGAAGGTGGGTCGCAGTGCTGGAAGTGGCTTGGCCTGAGGGGTAGGGAGGGTGCGTTGGGAGGAGAGGAGAAAGTGATCACGCCAGGAGAGAGGAGTGGAGAGAGGGACAGAGAGGGGAAGGTCTGAGGAGATCAGGACATCCAGAGTGTTCCCTGCAGAGTGAGTTGGACCAGAGGGGAGAATGGTGAGTGAAAGTGAGATGCAAAGGTCGCAAAAGGGTCCAGACGGAGGACAGGAGGCATCCAGGTGGATGTTGAAGTCTCCAAGAAGGAGTTGAGTGGTTGAGGCCAGGAGTGAGGAGGAGATGTCCGCCCACTCAGAAAGGAAGGAGGAGATCTGACCAGGTGGCCAATAGATAGTAGCCAGAGTAAGGGAATGGCTAGGGGAGAGAGAGAGAGCCTGCAGACGAGGCATTCAAAGGAGGAGTAGGCCTGCGTGGGAGTGTCAGAGGCAGGAATGCGCTCAGGAAAATCAGGGCTACACCCCCTCCAGAGCGTTTGGGCCTGGGCATGGTGAGGATCTAGTAGCCGTCAGGTAGGAGCGTGTCAAAGCTGGTGACAGAGCTGGCCATGAACCCTGGTGAGACCAAGGACATTGAGGTCAAGTTCTTCCAGGAAGCGCCAGATATCAGAGTAGTGTTTGACAGCAGATCAAGCGTTTAGAGTGGCAATATGGAGAAGGTTGCCAACCTTGAAGGACTTCCGGGGAAGGGGTACAGATCAGAGGTACGCCCTTCAGAGGTGTAGAGGGAGCCTGAGAGGGGGCAGAGAGGGGCGGTGAAGGCAAGGTAATCAATGAAAGGAGGGAGGGGACAGCAGGAGAAGAAAGGAAATTGATGAGGAACGGGAACCATCTATCAAAGAGGTGAAGGTTGGCCTGAGGGCCTTGGACCAAAACGGTCCCATTTAAGTAAACATTAATGATGACCTTAGAGGAATGGAAGGAGGCCAGGAGCGTGTCCCAACGGGTGCCACCATTAATGGGAGAAGAGGAGAAAGGAGAGAGCACAGAGACCATATGAAGGGTCCATTGTTCTGGCGAAGGAACAACAAAGAGGATGTCAGTGAGAGTTTCCTTGGGGGAGGCACTGGTATAGCTGTCAGCGATCGGGAGGCCTGGGTTGGAGGCCAGGATGTCCTTTTTAAACTTCTTCGTACCAGACTTAGTGAGGAGAGCAGGATAGTTAATAGAGAAGCATTTAGAAAAGATAGAAGAGACGGAGAGCACCATAGAGTAGGTGGGAGAGGAGAGAGGTTGAAGGGGGAAACAGGAGAAGGTCCCTTGAGTAGGCAGAAGACAGCCAGAGGCAAGCAGGTTGTACAATAGGACACAATGACAACACTCAGGATTAAGAGCGTACAAATGCACACTCTAAGACAGGAGAAAAAACACACCTAGAATTGAGACTCCTGAATAGAGGGTGAAAGGCCTAGGTTTCACAAAGCAGTTTTAAATACTGAGGCAGTGCATATTAAACAGGAGAAAAAACACACCTAGAATTGATCACGTTTATATTACATTACACAATTACAATGAGACAGATTCAAGCAATTATTTACAGTACATGGTTGGAATGAAAGGACCAGACCATTTATATTACAGGATTCCAAATGGGCATATATACAGGAGAAGCATGGTGATTAAAATTTAAGCATCATGTTAGAAGAGCCATGTTTTAGTTTTTTTTTTCTTTTTCTGAAACTGTGGAGGGATGGTTCTGATCTTATGGCTGCAGGCAAGGTATTCCAAACTTAGGCTGCCAGTAGCAGAAAGTTACTACCAGTTTATATCTGGGAACCTTAAGGCAATGAAAATATAGGGTGATAGTGATTTGAGGTTTATTCTGTCCTTCACAGATAACAAAATGGTTGTACGTCTGATATCAGCAATGTGTTGTGTTCTAGGAATGTTGAGTGCAGTTCTTAATGCATTACTTTGCAAAATGTGCAATTTGTTATTGTGTTTACTCAAGCCTAGGTATAAGGCGTTATAGTAGTCAGTTTTGGACAAGATTAATGCCCTGGCCAAGGTAGTGCAACAAAATGTAGAGAGGAATGGTTTGCATGCATTGATTAACTTGCAAGTGTATGCAGTGGAAAAGGATGTGGCATTGCCTTGTCTTTTCAAGTTTAAGGCTGAGTGAAGATAAAAACCCAAGGTTTTTACCTCTTTGGATACTTTAATACGGTTACCGTCAAATATTGAATGAAGTGAATTGATTGCTTAGTTTGTTTATTCTTACTGTGGAGCCAACGAGCAGGAGCTCTGTCTTTTCCTTATTAAGACAGAGACCATGTTTGGCAATCCATGCTTGTATAATGAGATACATTTTGTTAAGCAAGTTTGAGTAGGTGTCATGATAGCCTGTGATAGGGATGAGAATATGGGTGTCATCAACATAATTGATTTAAGAGGCACCCAGATTATCAAGGTCATCGAAGAGAGGCTTGGTAAAAATATTGTACATTGTAGGAGAAACACACAACCCCTGCTGTACTCTGCAAGCGATGGGTGCAGGATCAGCTGATGCGATAGGAGAGAAGACACTTGTGGTATGATTATCCAAGGATTGTATCCAGGCAGTTGCCTCAGCGGAGAAGTGGGCTCCTGAATTTAGATGATCACATGGGACTTTATGATCCACTAAATCAAATGCCGCAGAAAGATCTAAGAGGAGAAGGAAGGCAAGTTTTCCTTTATCCCTTATGTCATCCATTTGTTTTTTCAGGTCTATGAAAGCTGATTCTGCTCTATGTTTAGGTCTAAAACCAAACTGTTGTAGACCAAGGAAGTTATTGGTTTCAAGGTAAGCTTGCATCTGTAGATAGGCTGCCCCGTCTAGTATTTTCAGGTGAAATGGAACAGTTGTTATTGGTCTGAAATTGGTTGGGATATTTGGGGTGAGGTTAGTTTTTTTTTTTTTTTAAAGTGGGAGGACCCATGCATCTTTTAGATTTATTGGAACAGTACAAGTATCAAAGGAAGAGTTAAATAATGTCATTATGAATGGCACTAGTTCCCTAGCTGCCTCTTTGATTATGGTTGCCGGGCAGGTGTCCCCTTTGCATCTAAACGGTTTGAAGGAGGCTATTTTGTCCTCAACATCATGAATGGAGACTGTGGTTAATTTGAAGTGGTTACATGGTTTTGTTAAGGTCGACGGCAACTTTGGCAAGGGGATGTCCTGTGATAGATAAAAGTTTTTTTATTTCCAATTTTCTTTTGAAGGAGATCAATTTTATCAGAGAGCGCTGATTGAATATTTGTGCACCAGGACTTGTCCTTGGGACACGTTTTTATTGTAGCTGTAGGGAACTCTAGTACTCTTAATATGATGAAGAGTTCTCTGGTATTTGAATTGCCCTTGTTGATTCTATCGTTATAGGTGTCTCTTTTAGATTGAAGGATCTCAGATTCATGTCACGTGGAGATGTTGGTAAGTTTTTCCTTATTCACCACTGTGGGGTTAATTTTCCATGAAGATTCTGCACTTCGCTTTGCATTGCGTAGTACTTTAAGATTAGGGGTGAACCAGGAGTTTGTGTGTGCTTTAGGCTTACCTTTGCACATTTTAAAGGTGCAGTTTTATCCATGGCTTGTTTGATAGTGTGGTTATAGAGTTCTACAAGATCTGAGGGGTCTGAGCTAGTATGTGTGAGATTGGTGATAGGTTGGAGTAGTGATAATACGTTTTCCATAATTATGTTTCACTTGTTTCTATTAAAGGCTGCGGGGGCAATGGGATTGTTGGATTAGGTTGTAGACTGTCTTATAGGGTGACGGAAATCAGGTGATGATCAGTCCAGTCGCAAGTTTCATTAGATGTGATTTTGGTATCACAATTGAGGTCAGCTAACCAGTCTAATGTTAGTATGTGTAGGAGAATTTATACCGTGGGTGAAGCCTAGTTCACTAATAGCATTAGCAAGTGCTGAAGCATTGTCATCTTTCAAGTCGTTAAGACCTAGATTAAGGTCACCTAATAATATGATTTGTGAGGTCAGTTTCATATTTATGGTAAGTAGAGAAGTAATATCTTCTTCAAAAGAGGAGATGGGGTCAGGACGTCTGTAAATAAGCTGCATGGTTATAGTGTGTGATGCTGTGAGAGGAAATGTGACTGTCAAAAGCTCTCCAGAAGCCAAGGGGAGGTGTGGGCAGATCCTTAGTCCCAATTTGGTTTTGGCAATGAAGGCAATACCCCCTCCTCTGCCATTTGCGCTATCTTGTCTTAGTATAGTAAAGTTCTCTGGTGTAGCTTTGCCTCAGGAATCCTTAACAGCCCGATTTGGAGTCTTTTTAGTGCATACCTTTCCATCCCCTTGCACCTGGGAATCAAGATATCTACTTCTCTTCTACATAATACCCAAACAATCCTGTTACTTGTATCCATGCATTGTTTACAACACAGTCCCTTCCCCTATTTTTGCCACTTTCATTGACTCTCCCTCAATCGACCAGTTTGCCTTCCGTCCACGAGGCACCTGTGGGGTCGGACAGGATTTCATCAAAGGGGAACCTGGCAACTGAATATTTTGCATGTGTAGTGTTGCGCGCGGTTCTCCTCAGGAAGCTCCGTGGTCTTCTGGCTAATGGCTGGAAAAGCCAAAAGTCTGAGGATCTGTATAAGGGCCTAGGTAGACAATATATGAACGATCTGAACCACTACCAACAGGTGCTCTAGCACCTTGAAGCATCTCTTGTGCTAGATGGAATTACCAATACATATCTCAGACCAAATAACCAAACAGACTCTATGAATATGGCAAAGTACTCATTTATTCTCACTTTAACAAAGCAGTGTCAATTGGCAAACTTCAGATGGCTGCTTGCACACTCACACACAAACTTGATTATACATAGGTTTTATACTCCAACATGTGTAATCTATGATGTCATCCTATGTGGAAAACCCTAAAATGTATTAGCAGGGGGCATTGGTTAGGGCAACTTGTCGACTTATAGAATGTATAAGGGTTAGTACTTTATTTGATGTTTCTTATCTGTAAGACAACCTTCAAACTACCTCTAAAGCTGTATAATACTGAATATAGTGAACATAAAGGCATCGGATTGGTCTATGCAACATTGCATAGCAAGTTTCCCCATAGACCCACTTATTGGTTGGCATTCTAACCCAACCTTGGACTTTTGGCTCGGCTAGCAGCACACAGAAAACCAGAACCCAGGGTCTTGAATCATGTCATATTACCTCCTACTTTCCCAATTGGTCCTTCATCTCACATCAGATCTGCCATGAGCCAAAGTGTCCCATCTGTAGTTGACCCTGTAGTCTGTTCTCTGTTCGAGGACATTAAAGCGAGTGAAAACACATCACTATCTTAATACGAAGCTTAATGAATAGCCCTTGTTTTTGACTTCTGAATCACATGTGGAGACCACAAACGTGGCAATGTCAGCTTGTTATTTACTGATATTTGATTTAATTATACTGGGTATCATTGCTCCTTTTGACCTCTAGAGACTTGCTCACTCTACCTTGTATAGACATTATACACATGTAATTGTCTAATAATTGGCTCTTGCAGATATGTTTTTCTTCTTTAATCTAAGAAAAATATATTTCATCAATGACTTATCAGTCTGCCTCCCTTCGTATTTTGCAGCTATTCCATAAAAATTGCATCGTTGATCCCAAGCCAACATTGATTCTTCTTTGTTTTGCACACAAAGCTGTTCTTCCAGTGTCTCCTGAATCTGCAACTCTGATTGGCTTCTGTGGTAGTTCAATTGAATATTTACACAATCCGGCATCCATTTTCTAACTATGGGCTTCCTTGCCATGCAATATATTCCTCTATATAAAGCTACCATGTATCTGTTCTACCTTGCGTTACTGCGTATTCTCACTTATTGATCAGCAAGTTACTTTTGTCTTCTTTTGCATTCATGATTACTTTATTGTTTTGTATATGTTTCTTTTATCACGTTAGTTACCATGTCAATCTGAAGTATTTTCATATACTTTCAGCATGCTCTTGTACATCTTCTTTATGACATCACTCTATCCACACCAGGTTCCACTCAGCGCTCCATGATGTTCAATGGTGCATGTTAACATCCTTCCATACGGCATCCTTCCACACATTCAGTACAAGGGTACATTCAATATGGTTGAGTGCATATTGTCTCTCGTACACTCAATGAGTTATAGGCATAAGACATGGAGTCTTACATAGGACCCTTCTCCTGCTGTTCCAGTATGATGGCTGTAAGGGGCCAGGAGTATGGGCAAATGCGTCCACTTGCTCCTCTACATTTCCCCCTCTGGTCGAGTCCTCAACCACATTACTTTCTTCATTCTCCTTTATCATCTCTTCATACTTTTGTTTCTTTGGTACCCATATCTTTCTTACCCCCCTCAGGTGATCCACATTCTTTACATGTTCATCCACACTCCAGGTCATGTGGCAGCTATCTCCTGATCGTGGACAGAATATCGGCTGTCCTACATATTTCTTATGCTTCTTAGGGTAGTAGAACTTCATTCCTGGAGGTGCAAGGGCACTTTTCTTTAGGTTTTCACAGGTACTTTCCTCCTTTTGCATCTGCTCACCAGTTCCGGCATCTATATCATTCATGATCTTCATCCCAATAGTTTTCTTGTCTGACATCTGGCATTGTCCCAAGATGATCCTCATGAAACAAAATCCTCGCAATACCAACACTAATACTACACCAAGTAAATTGAAGACATGAAAACAGAGAATAAAACCAGCCATCCTATTAGGTCTTGCTAACTTCATCTTTCACATTCATATGCAGGGTTAACAACATAGTTATCGCTTCTGTCAAAGTCCCATTTGCTTCATCATGGACAGATTTAAATGTACAGCAAGAAGGCCCGATCTTGGTGCACACGCCTCCTTCCGTTGCTATAGTTAAGTCCAGGACATACCTGTTCTGGAGGGCCATGGGCCTGATTGCCCTCATCTCTTCTCTGATCACATTCAATCCGTTGTCGTGTTGATCATTTGCAGCAGGTCCCATCTGGTGATTTGGAGCCACTTGTTGTTCATTGCAGTCTGAATTCCTGGCAAGAATGTAGCTGTAAATATCACTGCTGTTCTGCTGAACAATGTCTTTTAACCTGGAATGTCATAATAGGCTTCCATTGATTTTGCAGAGTAGTAATTATGTCTCCTTTGTCTGCCTCGATAAAATGATCTCTTCTTCCTAGGGTGTGTGTCTATTTTTGTGAAGTCTGTAATCTGCAGGTCACTTTGTGGTATTATTAGAGCTGGTATGCTTATCAGCACCAATGACAAGCTCTTTCCCATGTGTGTGGCAACTTTATATATGCTCTTGATCCACAGACCCAATAATGGTCCACCAGGACTGCTGTTCCTTCCTACATGCCTGGTACATCGAAAGCTCTGCCACACTTGAGGTTTCTCCAACTTTCAACGTGCCATTATATCTGAAGCATAAGGATGCTTCTTAAGGGGTAGTATCTGCAATCATCGTTGACCCATCTCAAGTATCGTGCAATATTAGGATATTGGGTTTTGCATTTATTCTCTGCATTTGCTACAATTACTTCCCATTTTCCGGTTAATGCCATTGATTTGCACATAACCTATTCTTCAGCCTATTCTTCAGGTGTAAGCACTTTTCCTTTCATTTATAGTTGACCTCTTTCCTAGCCATCTTGTATTTCCTTCCCATTCTTATCCTTGCATTGTAACATCTTGTTTTCTTCAATCTTGAGTCCTGCTCTCTTTATTCCAGTCTGTTTGTATTTTTTTAGCTGATGCATTGTTTAATCTTGAACATAATTGTCTTCTCTTTGAGATGTCACTTTATTCACCCACACTTTGGATGCTGTTCAGACTTGGAACTGTCCTCTGGTTAAGTAAAGTGAATGGTGTGTCAGGCAATGTGCATTTTTCACGAACACTTCTGTTGCTATGAATATTTTAGAGGTTCCCAAAGCATGAGGTATACAGGTAGACATACAGCAGCTTTCATCTGGCATTCTCCTTCCCACCTTTTCATGTACTGATGCTATAGGTTATTATTTAAATGAGCCGAATTGTCAAGTTATGTATTTATAGCTTCATGATTTTCCCCCAAATCTCTTTTTAATTGCAATAAATGCCTAGTAAGATTATAAAAAAATGTTGTTCATGATTTCATCAGGGGCAAGAGTACTTCTTTCAGCGTCATCCACCACATCTGTGTTGTTTCTTATAACTTGCCTAAATGTCATCATAATCAGGAGGACAAGACAAATCATAATGCAGAATGACTCCATGTAATCTCATCAATTTTCTTGCTGTTAATTAGCCTCTTATATTCTGAAACTTCTTCATTTGAGCTCACATGTTTAATATGTAGGCGGAGTTCGGGCAGAGTTCCAGTCTGCTCCAGTGACTTACGAGTGAGGACGTGTTTTCTACGCTCTTCTGCTGACGCTGCTGTGCCTTTAAGGTTTTTTCCCAGCATCACCTTTAAAAACTTGCCCTGCGCGCGGAGCGCGCGCGGAGCTCGGGCAGAGTTCCAGTCTGCTCCAGTGACTTACGAGTGAGGACGTGTTTTCTACGCTCTTCTGCTGACGCTGCTGTGCCTTTAAGGTTTTTTCCCAGCATCACCTTTAAAAACTTGCCCTGCGCGCGGAGCGCGCGCGGAGCTCGGGCAGAGTTCCAGTCTGCTCCAGTCCGCGCCAGGACAAAGGACAAGGCTCCAGAGTCCAGACGGTCCAAGAGCCCCAAGGTAACTTTTACAACTAACTTGTCCACGAAATTTATCATCTACCAACTACCAACTATCCTCCTCCTTATACCTTTTCCTTACCGGTTACCCATTTCTGTTCTCTCACCCTCCTTCTTCTTTCTCGTTCTTCTTTCTCCTTTCCTACCCGCCAATCACTTCCTACTGTGTCCTTTCTTCCCTCCTTCTCTTCCCTCCTCCACCTACCTCACTGTGACCCTTCTCCCCCCTCCCCACCACCCCCCTTCCCCAATTCCCCCTCCCATGGAGGAAGATTCAGATCAGCGCAGACTCAGAAGCAAAGTGCGTAAGAACTTGCATGCACCATCGGCCGCCTCGGCCCCAACCTCCTTACATCATTCGAGGCCTTTGACGGCGACCGCTACGCTGCCGTCGCCTGCCTCGACTCCTCGAGAATATCTTCTTTTTCCTTTGGCGAGCCAAACTCATGGAACTACCATAACTTCTGGGACACAGTCATCGGCACCCATGGAGCCTGTGAAGCCGGGCGCCCCCCCTGGGCCTGAGTCCCGGATCGTCCATACGCACCTTACAACGCATAAAGGTGGACCAGCTAACGCCACAGCGCCGGCCAGCTGTCTGGCTCCAGTTCCTGATGCGACCTGCCCTCTCACCGCTTCGGCGAGTGACCCATCCTGTGCAGGGACCGGAGGGTCCCTGCCAGTGGGTCTGAGGGCGCCCGCACCAGTTGACTCACCCGGCACAGCCCGGCCAGACCCCGCTGTATCAGCCGACACGGCTGAGCTGAACAACATGGCGGCACCATCAGACACTTCTTTCAACTTGACTTCGGCCCACACGCCGTCATCGGTCTCTGATCCTTGTTCTGAGCCCCAGCCATGCACGTCCAACATAACCATCGAGGCGATGATTCATATAACTACGGACGACCCCAGGACCTTAGCGGATACGGCTGGACGCGAGACTCTAAAAAAACAATTAGCCTCCGCTCAGGCCCCAGTGGCGCTCTGCATGGCACCGGACCTGACCTCAGTCAATCTCACACAAACATCCGATATTGAGTTTAGCATTCTGCAAGACAATATATCTACAGCTGAGATTTTTCTTCTCAAACCTCCTTCAGATTCACAATCTCAATCTCAAAACAAACCCAAAGACACATTAATGAATTCCTTCTTGGAATCAATAACTGACACAGATTCAGATGAGGACTCCATCTCTCCGAACATTGCTTCGCACAAAAAACTGTGCGCCCAAATAAGACCACCACACAAAAACCAAACTAATACAAGAACGAAACCTGTGCCAACGACACAAGCGCTCAATAAATTGACGGTACCAACAAAAAAAAAAAAACACCAAGTCCTGGCGTCTGCACCAGCAAAATCTTCCAAGCACCCACTAAGAGAGGCCCGATCCCAGTCTCGGAAAAAGAGAGGTGATTCTAAACTTTCTTTACCCACACCTCTCTTGTCATCCGCTTTGCTGAACTTCTTTAAGATCCAAGGGAAAAGAAAACTATCGACCGACTCTGAGCTGTCTGATGTGGAAATTCTAGAAGCGCTCGACGAAGCCGCGCCTGCCTTAAAAACCAGAAAAATTGTAGCTATTGAATGCCCCCACCCACCCACTTGTCCTACAGATCCCAAAGACAACCTACAAGACCTCCCGACACCAGTCACGTTGACCCCCGAGCGGATACTTTCTGCTCCACTCATCACTGCCCCAGATATCCAAGCTGAGAAGCCCCTTTCTAGAAACCCGGAAGCCAGCTCATCTCCTCACTTAATACTCAAAGACTGCCCGGCTAACCAGGGTCTCCCGGGCATTCTAGACTTATTACAGCCCAAGCCTGTCTCTTCATTCAAAGTAAAGTCCACACAATCGTGGCCGAAAACCCACCTACCCATTCTTCCCCCCCTGGCGTCGCTGGCAGATTCACCACCCAGCGTTATCATACAAGACGACAGCGACCAACACCAGAGCCCGGTCACAGAGAGACATTCAAACGACGCAGAACTTGAAAGAAGATCAGTAAGGCGCAGGCATTCCCTGGCGAACCCTGCATCCTTAGGACCCAGAGACTTCCCAAGAAATAATAGACCACTCTTGGATCCTGCCTCTACACCTCAAAAAGACACATCGGGCAACAGAAAAGACTTAACGACAATTATGTCGGCAATAACCATCGCAATGGCCCCTTTCTGCAAACTCTATGAATCATTAGGAGATGCATCAAGAGACAACACGGCCATCTTGGCCTCCATTCAGTCTAAACTCACCTTCCTCGAAGGCTACATCACTGCTATCGACTTGAAACACGACATATTTAACACCTCAAAAGACCCAACACTGTTGGCCCCACAGCAACCACTCTCACCTGCGATAAGGACGATGATCCTTCCTCAAAAGTTCTGTGCTGACAGCTCTACACAGACGTCCTACACTACCTCCTTCATTGATCTTGCTCCAATATTTTCGAGCAAACCAAAGCCCACGTCAGTGGCTCTAACGCCCACTTCCAGTTTCCACCCTACTTCCGCTCAAAACCAGGACCGGACCCAACGGAGACTCCAAGGCAAAAAGACATTAAAACTAGCGCTAAGCGATCGTCAATCCTCCCCGCCGATCCATCCCCGCAATCTTCTGTCAGAACGCGGCTTAACAAACTCCGGCCATTCTATCTCAACGGACACCTTGGATCTGGCCAGGCCATGGCCTCAAACCACAACAGCCTTGGCTCAGCCTCCGAAAACCTCTGAAGAATCTCTCGTTTCAAGTCCTTTATCTCCAGCCTCAGCCCAAGAAGTGGACGACTTGCCTACGGCACTCTCATCTACTCAAGATGCTGGACAAACCCCTTGCCGGCTGCCCACTCTACAGGCGCTCCCTGATGCCCCATCCACCTCAACATGGGAGCCGGCTGGGAAGCATCTCGAGATCCACCATCTGCCCACGCCTGCTCCAACCACTTCGACCAAACGAAACACTAACTACGTTCAAAATAGTGTGGTAGATAAAACAAGGCCGTCAAAGCCACCCAAGACCCCCAAGCCAACGGAACTGAACCCGTCCAACGTTAAGACAACTAGAACCATAACCCTGTTCAAAATCGAACAGATCTCAAGCAAAGATAAATACATAATTCTCAACAGAAGAACTGTGCTGAAAATATCATCGTCAATACCCGCCTTAAAACATTTGAAATCGGACCACTTTCAGCGGGTCGAACCTTACCACAGAGACAACAAGGCCAAGGCGCACCTTTACATCTATAGCTCGGCAATACAAGATATATGTAAACAAGCGGGCGAAGACCTAAAGGCAATGGGGCTCCTTCTCTCAGAAATAAAAACCTATGCCGACAGACCAACCCCTTTTGGGGTACACTCAAAGAAGAAAATTAACAACGACCAGAGCCCATCTAGACGCCTCCATGAGCGCAGAGACAAGCTAAGGTCTCACTTCAATGTCCCATCAAGCAAAAAGTCAACCTTTGACCAGACCCATGAACATCGGGCAGACCCTACCCGGGACCACTTCTCTCAATACAGAACCTCATCGAAAGTGGCCTGGGTAGACGCATCACCTCAAAGGTCCCTCTGTCACAGCGAACACAGGCAAGCCACACCTACCCGCGGCTTGTCTCAGTACCAGCAAGACAGGCAACGCACGGATAGACCAGCACATGCCCGGAGACACTACTCACCTCAAAGTGATAGTCGTGCCTACAGGTCTCAACACCGACACTCAACTTCTGCCTTATCACCAGCGAAACCCACTACAAGGCCAACAGGACCATGGCATTGGATTAAAGAAGTCCTAGCTCCAAACAAGGCAAAATAGCAATCACTAGAGGAAGCCGACGTCCCCCTACATCCAAAACTTTTAACGCTGGCCTCCTGGAACACAAGGGGACATACTCATTTAACGACTCAAAACTGCATAGACTTACAACAGTTCGATATCCTTTGCCTCCAGGAAACATGGCTGCTAGACAAACCTGTGTTGGATGGATACGAAATTGTGACATCACCGGCGGTAAAGGGTCCTCTGGGTCGTCCCTCAGGGGGTCTCTTAATAGCGGTGAGATCGGACCAAAATTTAAAAATTCTCAAAACTACTGCTAACTCCTACGGGGTTCTGGCGGTCCTGTTGGCATGGAACAGCCCGTCGGACTCCCTTAAATCATCTTCTAAACCAAGCCTGCCGCCCCCCCTTGCGTTCATCACCACCTATTGGAACCCACAGAGAATTTCCACATCTCTCTTTTGCCAAACTATGGAGGAAACAATCGACGACATTTGTATAGAATGGGAGACGCCATGGATCATCATTTGTGGTGACCTCAACGCTAAGTGCGACCAGCCGAAAGAGATCTCTTCGAAGGACACGGAACCCACGCAAGCCGAACGAAGAGGCGAAGTATGGATGACACTCATGTCCTCTAGGAACCTACATAACGCCGCCAAGATCAGAGAAGGCCAGCCTCTCCTACCAACATGGAAAAGAGGCCACTGGTCGGCCACTTTGGACTACATTTTTGCCTCTCCAGCCCTGTGTGCACAAGTCCAAGACTTCCAAGTGCTGGAAACCACGTCAAGCGACCATAACCTTTTGTCCCTCTCTTGGGCCTCAACAGCGCTCTCGAACGGCAGCTACCTCCCCGAGGTGGAGCTCAATCCACAACAAACGCGCCTGCGTCTGTCTGCCGCAAATATAAGGGCAATCACCTCTCAGTACGTGACAAACCAAAACGCGGAGTCACCCTTGGAATCTCTTGGTAGACCAAACTACCTCCCACTCCTCCTATCCTACAAGTATTCTTCGACGTTGGGTCCAAAAGCCCAAAAGATCCACACTCATCATTTCGACAAACAAATAGCACTCAAAAAAACAGCATTGAGAAAGCTAAAAAGACAAGTCAAAGCTGTCAAAACCGTCGAAGCATGGAACAAGTGGGCCAACGAATTTCGAATGTATAAGGCATGCTTAAGAGCCAGACGGGCAGGCATCTACCAGCGGGATGCTGAACTTATGCTCCGAGTCCTCACAACTAAAAAGACAGCAGACTTCTGGTCTCTAATAAACCACACGCAAGCGACAACCTCCTCAAACATGAGTAACGCTGTTCCGGAGCAAGCCTGGGTTACTTTCTTTACCGACCTTTTTGCGAGTCCATCGGCAGAAAAATCTCAGTGTATCACCATGCCAGACTCCCCATGGGTGGACCTTTCAGCCGTATCAGACATATCTCTCGCAATCAAAAGGCTTAAATCGTCCAGAGCGCCAGGTCCGGATGGGCTGTCTAACATAGACTTAAAAAAACATCACCATGAATGGTCCACCTTCATTTCTAATTTGTTCAGCCACTGCAGACAAACGAGAAAGATCCCACCCTCGTGGTGCACATCCATCATTATTCCCATTTACAAACAGGGACCCAGAGACGTCCCGGGCAACTATCGCCCGATAGCCTTGCTGGACATCATGGGCAAGATCTTTGCGTCTCTCCTCCTAGGCCACTTTCAACAATGGGTCAAAACAGCCCCCTGCAATGACCCTCTTCAAACGGGCTTTAAAAAGCATGGGAGCACTACACTGAATATATTCATACTATCCCTGCTGAAAGCGAAAACGAAAGAAACTTCTCAGCCTGTCTATGCTGCCTTTATCGACCTTTCACAGGCTTTTGACAAAGTCGACAGAAGGAAATTATGGGGCAAGTTAAAAAACTGGAATTGCCCAGAATCGGTCCTAAATCCACTAATGGCCTTGCACACCAACACCACTCTCAAGGTCAGGCTGAACAGACAAGGCACTCTCTCTAGGGAAATTAGTGCAAACAGAGGGGTCAAGCAAGGCTGCCCACTGGCTCCAGCCCTTTTTGTCGCATTTCTTGGCGACTATAAAGACTCTGAGCGGCTTGTCCGCTCCTTTCCGCCAAAGCTTGGAAACACGGTTCTGTCTCGACTCCTCTACGCGGATGACATGATTTTGTTCGATCAGACGCCAATCGGCTTGCAACGGCAGCTCGATAACCTTGCAGCCTATATGTCAGCCAACAATCTACTAATAAACCAGGCCAAAACCAAAATCATGATTTTTTCAAAAGACATTCGTCCTCACAAAAAACCTACATCGTGGACAGTAAACAACATCAGAATTGAGGTGGTTTCCCACTTCAAATACCTGGGGGTGGTAATCGATGGTTCAAGCAAGGAACAGAAAATGCAAGCTCATCTCTGGACAAAAACAAAGCTTTTGACTTCTCAACTCAAAGCGATCGACAGGAAATTTGGCAAATACTCACTCTCCCCGGCCATTGCCTTCTATAAAGGGAAAATAGTGCCAGCGTTAACATACGGCATGGACGCAATGTTCACGATTCCACACCAACTATGGCGAAGGCTAGAGGGCCACATCTGGAAATCACTTTTGGGTTTACCAAATGCAATTCCCATCGAAGCAGTCAGAAGAGAGCTGGGGCTGCTCTCGTTAAGCGCGACTGTCAAAGTGGCCTCGCTTGCCCTGTTTAGAAAGACCTTAATAAAAGATGGCCTTCAAATCTGCAACTTCATCAGTCAAGAGCTGTCCTCCACGTCCTCCAAAGCCGTTCTGCTTTGGGTGCGTCGGCAAGAACACACACTGGAGGAAGTGTCATGTTCCAAACTTGACCTAATTTCGAACCCCCAAAGGGTAAGCGACAAATTAAAGACTCAAGACTGGATCTCCACCATAGAAAAAGCGGCAGCAGCGAAATGCTTAAGACATCTCCCGCCAACATTTAACAAGTTGAAGTCGCCCCTAAGTTACTGTGTTAAATTCCCAGACAAAAAACTTCGAGGAATATTTTTGCGAGCACGTCTCAACCTGCTCCACACAAGAGAAATCCTGGGGATTAGATCTTTAACTGCCATAACTACCTGCAGGCTATGTAATGATCCTGACTCCACGGAGTCAATACGCCATCTTTTGCTGAACTGCCCCTCGCTGAACCGAGAACGCCTGGCCTATCTTCCTCCACTATGGCACGACTCAACCCTGATTGAAGAAAACACATGGTGGTGCCGTTTGATTTCTGGTGAAAAACCCCGCTGGGCAACGGCCACGGCAAAAATAATTCAGGAGGCTTTTCTCAAAATTGCGAACCAAAGCTCGTATTCCTTACCGGAGGTGCATGGTGGATACCAACATGACCACACAGATGCACGACATGAAGTCTCAACTGGCGAATCAGGCGTCGGCTGAATATCCCCCTTTATTCTGGAAAATTTCCACCTTGACTTGACCGCAACTTTCCAACGCCTCGTCTGATCGCCGCCTTTTGCACCTGTGTGGGTCTTCGAATTTTATTGAAATTATGAACTGATACCCCTTGTAAAAATCATGCTTTTCTAGTTGATTATGTACAAGTAATAATAAAAAAAAAAAAAAAAATATGTAGTCTGTTACTTCTTGAATCATGTCAGATTACTCCCTACTTTTCCATTTAGTCCATCATCTCTCATCAGACCGACCATGAGACAAAGTTTCCTGTCTGTAGTTGACCTTGTAGCATGGTCTCTGTTCTTGGACATTCAAGCAAGTGAAATCACACAACTTTCTTCAACTGAAGATTAATGAATAGCCCTTGTTTTTGACTTCTGAATCACATGTGAAGAAACCACAAATTTTTCAAAATCAGCCTGTTATTTACTGCTGTTTGATTTAATTATAATGGGTGTCATTGCAGATGCTTGGGACCCCTTGGCACCTCGATCGCGCTCAGTGCAAAGGGGGCTATCCGACCAGGAATCCAGAGATCCTGCTTACACAGGACACCAGGAGTCGAAGCAACCTCTTCCGGTCTCACCCTCAGGATCCCACAGCACCCATATCTATGCGATGCCGAAGACATGGTAAGCCGAGAACTGGGGCACTGTGCCCACATGTACGGTCATAAATAGTGTCTACTACACAGCCTCCCTGGTGACTGGACACACATAAACCCACGGGGGCATCGGCAGCAAAAGGCATATACAACACCCCACAGGAGTGCGGGCCTGTATGTGAAGGATCGTGGGGTGGCCAAGGGAAGCATTATAGAGACACATTGCATGACCCGTAGTGGGCTCAATGAGCGATGCTACCTTGCCCCTCCAGTCCCCGGCAGATAGCCGCCCAGGGATAGAGACACTGAAGCATTCACTAGAGACCTCTGTGACACCCTCGTACAAGGGGACACACCACGTCGAGCATTGAGAAAACATCTGGAAGTGCAAATTGAACAGGGACATGACGCAAGGAGCTTCCATAGCCTATCCTGACCGTAATACGCATGGCCGCACTTTAACCGTGTACTGGAACCAAATACAATGAAACATAGAGCTAAGAACTACCCACAATATCGAGCATGATTATTTGAAACCAGCATAAGTGAATACCCCTGAAAGCCCAACACATAAAGGTGCAGGGGCAACAAGAGAATTACCCAGCACACCAAAATTCTGACACCATTCTGAGAGTGCTGTAGGACCAACTGTATTGGGGACACCTTGTGCTGAGCATTGGGAAGCTATTTGAAGGCACATATTAAACCGGCATACACCGGAAAGGTGCCTCAAGATTTATAGCGAGTGCAACAAGCACGGTAACAACTTAAGTTATGTTTTAAGGGCAAGACACAGGGAAACACGGCTCCAAGAACCACCCAGCATATCAGTGAGAACGGACCGGACTGGAAGACGGCAGGAGTTAATATTAGGCGACCCCACACAGATGGGTCTATGGCAGCGGGAGGATAGCCCAGCACATGAGAACACTGGCACGTGGAAATCCACACACACCTCTCCTACACAGCCCCCCAGCTAAAGCTAAATGCCACACCAGCAAAAGGAACCCACGAGAAATCCACGACACAACGAAATAGCACCAAAAGAAGGAAACACCCTCATACCACAGAATAATGCCCAAAGGTGCAACAGCCAAGAAGAGTGGAGCGATGGATAAGTTCACAAAACCGACCTCCAGGGAGAACTCCATGGGAGATAGTGACCCCGGCCACAATGATCTCCCACCATCGCCATCGACAGCACTTCCCATGGTTCTACAAGGGGTCTTTACTTCAATGCAACAAGGTTTTGCCTCACTTAATGACAAGGTTGATGGCATTAATATCAATGTCACAGTGATACGTAACCAGCTAGAGAGAGCCACAAATCATATCACAGAAGCGGAAATGAGGATCAGCACTACGGAGGACACACTGGAGTCACTACAGACCACAGTGACCAATATGGCCAAAGATTCAGGCACAGTCAAACTGAAGTGCAAGGACCTGTAGGTGAGATCATGTCGTAACAATATACGCATAGTAGGAGTACCCGAGGATGCACTAAAAGGCCCAATGGAATTAGCAGTCAAAGGATTGTTAAAGGAACTGCCTGGAGATCCGGGCTGGTCTGCGATGTTTGTAATTGAAAACGGACATAGATCTTTCGCTGCGCCTACCCAAGGCCGATAAAAGCAAAGCTTATGATCTACAGGGACAGGGACCTGGTTTTGAGGGCTGCTAGAAACAAGCAAGAACTGAAATTGGGATCTAGTGTGATCTGCATATTCCCAAACGACACTCTGGCAGTTCAGCAAGAAAGGCAATCATTCACGGGCGACAAGAAGATGCTGAGAGAATGTATGATACCATATGCAATGCTGTAACTGGCCAGAATACTGCGCATGCAATACAAAAAAAAATCATTTTTTTCACATTCCCAGAAGAAACAGTTACCTTTGTTGAAACAAATATCCCACTGCCCGACAAACAATAACCTGGTGACAACGATTATTTATAATAATAATAAATAAATGAATAAAGATGGCTGATAAGGGGCCGGCGGAAATTAAATTATTGAGCTGGAATGTTAGAGGTCTGGTAATGCCAATGAAGGTGCAGAAAGTAATGGTGCATGTCAACAGACTAGCAGCATGAATATTATTTCAGCAAGAAACACATTTACTGGAGCATCAAGCATGTAAATTAGCACCAGGGTGGGGGGAACACAGATTCTACATGTCCTACTCAACCAGAACCCAGGGAGTCATGATACTGGTACATAGATCACTTCCATTTATTCATTTTGCGATGGAAATCAGCCTGAATGGCAGATATGTGGTTGTGCACGACAAAATAGGTAGTGCTGAAGTCCTACTGCTCAACATATATGGCCATAATATTGGTGATCCGGAGTATTACACTGAGGTCTTTCAGATATGCCCTAAATACCCAACTGCCCAAATCATTTGTGGAGGGTACTTCAACTCCATATTAGATGCAGACCTAGATAGAACATCAGTATCCCCTAGACCACGGACTGGTGCAGCCCACATTATATGTACAGATATTGCGGACCTGGGGTTAAGGGACACCTGGCGATCACTGTATGTGTCACAAAGAGCATACACCTTTTACTCATCAGTTCATGTTATGCATTCTAGGATAGATCTATGGTTAGTGTCCCAGAAGGCCTTGGGCTGGATAACAGAGGATAAAATACTGCCCAGGTCACTGTCAGAGCACTTACCGGTTCAACTGTCGATGGTGATCCCTGAGGGTGCCCCACAAAGATCACAGTGGCGCTTTAAGGCTTTAAGGCACTTTAAGGCACTTTAAGGCAGCTGCGTTGGCAGACCCAGTATATCATAACTAACCTGTCACAACATGTTTAACACATTTTCTGAAAATAATGACGGATCTGTCGCCAGTCAGGCAGTTTTTATTGCATTCAAGCTCTATATAAGGGGTATCACCATGTCCACAGAGCTTGGTGTACTCCGAGAAATACAAGGGAATTGGGGTGAAGAGTAGTAGCAATAGCCAATCTTCAAGAGCAATATGCAGCCGCCCCAACTTCACAGACAGCAACTGACATCAAAACACAACTAGATTAATTCTGTGCAGCAAAAAAGGCCAGGTAAACTGTTAGTGCAGATGATGCGCAGGGAAAGTGGGAATATGGGTATCCCATGTATAACCAGGAGGGACAGAGTTGTTGTTACGAAGCAGGAGGAAATCAGTGAGGTCTTCTATGACTTTTAAGCTAAATTATACTCCCCCCAAATTACAGCTATGGAAAGTGAAATGGACAATTACCTAGCTAAGATACCCGCAGGATTTGTACAAGGCAGATCCACAATGTCTAACATTCGACAGTGCTATAATATGCTGGCAACTATCCCCAAATACACTGAAAGGTTCACAATAGCTTTAGAGATGCAAAAAGCCTTTGACACTGTATACTGGCTCTTTTTGTTTAGAATCCTAAGCAACTATGGTTTGGACCAAACTTCATAAAGTGGTTCTGTATACTTTACACAACCTTATGCAAAGGTATGCTTCAATGGGACACTATCATCGATTTTGGAATTGGCCGGGGGTTCAAGACAGAGCTGCCCACTATCCCCAATATTATCTGCTTTGGTGATCAAACCATTGTCTTATTTACTGAGGGCGAGACATAGTCAAGCAGGGATAATGCTGGCTGGCAGAGTAGAGCTCATAACTCTCTATGTGGATGACATAATGCTATGCGTGGGGGACTTTGAGAGATACCTGCTAAAGGTATTAGGAGCTGTATGAGAATTCAGAGAATACTCAGGTCTAAGATTAAATGCTGCTAAATCCCAGATATTTCCGCTAACGGATGTGACTAAAAAACAAATTGGCGCATCAGAAGGTGAAACATCTGGGAGTTGAAATAGCACGCACGTCACAACTTGTATGCACCCTCAACTATGGTGAACTTATAGACACAGAAAAGATTGTCGTTCGGGAGGATACGCTCACACCATACACTTGATCTAAGTTTTAAATTTTTCTAGTCCAACACCATTATTCATAAAGTCACTCCAAGTGTTCCTTCAATATGAATGTTTTTAATTCTTCTAGAGAAAAACACAGCAAGATTATTAATTGCTGCCGACCTTTCTTTTAGGATTTAAGAGTGGTAAATAGCGCACACAATCTAATAGCGATCCCACAAAGAAACCGCTAACTTATAGACACACTCTGTGCTAAACTTAGTCACTGAAATCACCTCCCGATCTCGATTATGGGCCGCCTAGCACTGTTTAAAATGATTATTCCCCAGGTCATTCTACCTGTTCACCACAGTCCCAGTATGGCCGGGGAGGTACTTCCTCACTAAGATACAAGGGGCATGCGCAATGTTTATATGAAAGGACAGGCAAGGGTGAGTTGTAAACGGCTCACTAGGCGATATGATTATGGGGGACTGTCCACCACCTACTTCGAGCTGTACTTTCTCTCAGCGCAGGCCTATTATGCTGTGTACTGGGCAGAGGGGGGGTCCCGCTGCATCACATGTGACACTGGAAACACAGAGGGGAAATCGAGCAATGACAATCACATAGACCCTGCTCTGTAGTATGTGCCGGGTTTGGACTAGGCTAACAGAACATCCCAGAAACACTGTGTTGTATAACCCAGGATGACTATATGGGATGCACCCTACCTACCTCCAACGCAATGTGAAATTGACCATGCACTGGAGGAATAAGGGCCTAAACTACTTCAGGGACCTATTCCTTGATAAGCAATTAATTAGCTGGGAAGTTATTAATGCAATTTTAGATGATACCCCGATGCAGAAACTACAATACCTTAAATTAAGCTCAGCAATAGCAAACACGTGTGAAGATTTCCCAGAGGAGGTCCCGCCACACTCAAGCTTGGGGTATGTACTCACCCCCAGCACAGTAAAGAAATAAGCTTCTACACTTTACAAAATCACGCTATCAACCAGGGAAGTTCAAGCCCCAGATGTTTACGGGGAATGGAAAGAAGACCTAGGGATTACCCTAAGAGACATGCACTGGTCACAATTATGCGGTTTAACAAAAAATATATCTTGAACCTCCAAGTACTGTCTGATTCATTATAAAATATTGAACAGAGTCCCTCTCACCCCAGCCTGACTCAAACACATGTATGCAACAGTGACCAGAAAGTGCTCAAGATGTGGGAGTGATGAGACAGGCATATTACACATGTTGTGGTCATGAGAATGCTCGCTACATACTGGGCTGACGTATGCAAAGTACTTGGTGAAATGTCAGCCCAGCCTATAACCTGGTGACCAGGGTGTGTTCACTAGGCCTTTTGTGTAGAATGAACTCTATCCGGTGCAGACTGTTAAATTTAGGCCTATTATTAGCAGAGCGTGCAATACTGATGCGTTGGAAAAGCAAATAACCTCCTAGGTTGAAAGAATGAGAGAATGATATGATCTGGCCGAATGACAATGCGGAAGTGTACTCTAGCCTACTACTGATGTCATGCCGCCGAAAGACATCTGGGGCAGATTCAGGCAATATCTAGCAGAGAAAAGCCTAAGAGAGGACATACAAGAAGGAATGTGATAATATATGTATGATAAATGCCAACAATGTACACACCTGTATAAATGTAACAAATAAGTAATGCAACTGAAAGAAATGTAATGTGAAAAATCTGTGCAAGTAAAATAAGTTTTAAATTAAAAATTAAAAAATAGCATCCGTGATCCCAAGCCAACATTGACTCTGCTTTGTTTTGCACACAAAAATGTTCTTACAGCGTCTCCAGGCTCTGCTACCCTCATTGGCTTCTGAGGTAGTTGAATTGAATATTTACATGTGCCGGCGTCCATTTTCCAACTAAGGCCATCCTTGCCACATTATATATTCCTCTATAGCAAGCTTCTATGTATCTTTTCTACCATGTGTTACTGCATGTTGATACTTATTGGTCAGCAAGTTGCATTGTCTTCTTTTGCATTCATGATTTCTTTAACATTTTGTACATGTTTTTCTTATCACTTTAGTTACATTGTCACCCTTAAGTATTCATATCATTTCACCATGTTCTTGTATATCTTCTTTATGACATTACTCTATCCACATCAGGTTTCACTGAGCACACCATGATGTCCAATGGTACGTGTTGACATCCTTCCATATGGCATCCTTCCACACTTTCAGTGCAAGGGTACATTCAATACAGTTTTCTGAGTGCATATCATCTCTCGTACACTTAATGAGGTATTGGCATAACACATGGACTCTCACACTGGGCCCTTTTCCTGCTGTTCCCTTATGATGGTGGTGAGGTTGAGGGTGTTAGGGAAAATGCGTCCACCTGCTCCTCTACAAAAGTTTAAACCACAAGAATTACAGGATATTGTATTCAAAGCTAACATATGGCATAACATAAAGTTGTATTTCGAATCCAATGCAGACATAGTGGAATCAATAGGTTCACTATGGCAAGCATTTAAGGTATTCATGAGAGGGGTTTCTATGGCTACTGAATTTGGGGTTCTGAAGGTTATTAGGAAAGATATCAAGGAATATGAAGAAGAGCTGTGTAAACTAGAAATGAACCATTAGGCTGACCCCGCAACCCTCTGGTGTCACATGCACTTGTAGAAGAAGCAGTGAACACATTTCATCAAGCCGCAGAAAGGGAATTGAAATTGTTTTGGCCCCTGAAGCAGCTAGCTACTTTGGTGAGGGAGATAGGCATGGTAGTAAACTTGTAAGGTTTAAACAGCCTGATAGAGGTCCTAGTTGTATCCTGACTGTTCAAAATAGGGACAGATGTACAGTCCACACATGCATGGATGTTAATGGGATCTTTAGGGGTTTTATGTTGAGCTTTATGCACATAAAGATATTTGCACCCCGGAAGACATACTAGAATTCCTGGATGGGCTCCCCTTGATGCAGCTGCCAAAGGATACCTGTGTAAAGCCTGACTTGCCCATCACAATAGATGAGGTGATCATAGCAATTGATGATCTACCGTCAGGGGAAAGCACCTGGTTCTGATGGGCTTCATGCCCAGTTTTTTAAGCAATAAGAATTGATCCTAAGACCTCACCTCCTCGAGGATACAACCGGAATCCATGTGTGAGGCTATTATAACTATTCCCTTAATGCCTGATAAGCCTACTGAGGACTATGGCTCATACAGACAGTTGTTCCTGATGAACAATGATATTAAAATATTTGTCAAAGTACTTGCTAACCAATAAATGCCAATAATGACACATCTTGTTCATATCAATCAGTCCGGCTTCATCCCTGGTCATTCAACAGCCATAAATTGAAGATGGATTCAACATAATGGTGCATAACGAAAGTGACTCAGAAGCCGGCAAATGCGGTAGACTTCACCTGGTCTCCAAATAGCATGAAATATTTAGGTCTTATAATATCCAGGAAACCCGATACTTTAAACAAACATGACTTTGGAGCTACTTGACCCATCTGTCAACTAAGTTATGCAGCTGGGTCAGACACCCGGTATCGATAGCGGGTAGACTAGCATTACTGATAATGGTGATACTTCAGAAACTGTTGTACCTCTTTCAAAGCATCACGATTTGGCAGGGTCACCTGTTTGACAAGAAGCTGGACTGTTTGATCCAACTTTACATGTGGCACTCATGAGCCATGCACAGGAAAAAGTGATCCAACTTAAGTAAAAGTACTATGAGAGTGTTTCACCACCACATATTTTCAGCTCTACTGGAAGGTTGCACAAGCCCAATATGCAGCCTATTGGTATCTAGAAGATTCTCCATACCCACACATGAATATTGAGAAATATGCAGCTGGGGAAAGCAACATTAAATCTCTGGTACTCTCCTCGGGCTACTCTTTTGACTGCCAATTTGATCCAGTTAAAATCAAACTCCTTTCATGGAACAAAATCCTGACTGCCTCACGTCCAGCATACTGTAAGATAACCCCCTCTAGAAGTGTCAATATCACCATCCACATTTCATATTATCATAGTTGATACCTGGACTAGATTAGGTGTTACAAAACTAGGGCATATATTTGCAGATGGCTGATTTATAGACAAACTTGACATTCCGACTACTCCCTGACCTAGGGCCCTTCTATCGTTACAATACTAGAGTCTGCATGCAGCATTTCCAGCGAGCTGGCCTGGGTTCCTGGCTGACCCACCAACTGATATCTGCTTGGCCTACATAAAACATGTGGGGGGATGACGGAAAGTTATATCAACATTGTATACATTGGTTCTTAATCTAATACCTGACTACGGTTTGTTATAAATGGGCTAGGGATCTTAACATTTGTATCATAGATGCAAAATGGCTGAAGATGTGTAGGGTTATCCATGAGCTTTAAACAACGTGATGTATAGTAGCACTTCTGGTTAGAAAATGTTAAAGAAATGTGTATTTATATTAAAAAGTAAACTTGCGTGCGGGGGAGGTAGCACTACCCTGACACAGAGTAGGATACAAACATAGAGAAATGCAAGATGATGTCCGAATTGACTCGCACACTCCTGACCCCTGCACACCTGTGTGCTGAAAATCAGCCAATAAGTACTAAGGCAAGTGATACAATTCATATGACAAATAAGTACCTGAAAGAATGATTCAATAGAGCCAATTCTGTGTATAATTCTTCTTTGTATTTACAAATGAAAGGCACAATGCTTTTCGGGATAACTAGTCACTTTGCCAGGTGCAATGGATCTAAGAATACAACATTATACACAATTAATCCTGGTTTTTGATAGTAGGAATAGGTTTTCGTTTTTTACATCATAATGAACATCATGTTGAACAAATATTAATAATAAAGGCGAGAAAATCAAAAGAACACTTTCACTCGAACTCTATGGCAACTCACGAGTTCTTGCATGTGGGAAATCCACTGATGGTAGTCAGTGTAGTAACTGCATTATTTAGTAGTGAAGATAATAGTCAAATAAATCTCATATTGATTTAAAAGGAGCAGCGAAAGTGAAAAATCCAGATCACCTTTTTGAGAATGAAACATGCTAAAGCCTAAATGTACAAATAATTATCTGATAAGATATGTGAGAAAGTTAAATCTTGAACAAACAAAACCGTGAGTTTCCACACGGTAACCCCATATGCACTCCTCACGGGATAATATCCCTTAGGTAATTAGAGCAATTCACTATGTCATAAGTGATTAATATGCATAGCTCTCAAGTAGAGAGCAGGTGCTCAATCATAGTAAACTTGAAGTACTGGCAATGATACGTTGGACGGAGCATAATTCCAATATCCGCACCAAGAGTCCAAAACTCCAAGAGTCCAAAATCACCGGTAGCAACACAATTTACAGAAGCTAGACACACAGTAGCCCAATTGAAATGTGTCATATTGGAACAGGTTAAATTGGGGCCAAGGGGTGGTGACATCACAAGGAAACTTCAACAAAGAGAGATCTTATGGATTGAATTGCTTGACTGTCCGAGTCCAAGGGGCATGAACCTTGAATTCGATTTAATGTGTTTTGTTTAACTACCTGAAGCTTCAGATTAGGAGCTTCTTCAAAATTATGGTCTTTTGAAAACTGAACTATGCAAACATATATCGACATAATGGGGAATTGCTGTCAATATTTGTCTCCGGTTTAATCATGGGATATGCTGTGCTCTGTAATACAATCTAAGGTGGTTGATTAGATTGATTAGATTGTGAACCTCTTGGACATCCGTCGTGGGGGACACAAGTGGGGCAGACTACGGACAGAATTGTCTTTTGCCTATGTAATACCTTATCTGATTGTCTATGAAAATGTCAGAATATCGAGATAATTGTGGGACACAAGTGGGTTAGACTACGGACAGAACTGTCTTTTGCCTATGTAATACCTTATCTGATTGTCTATGTAAATGTCAGAACATTGAGATGATTGTGGGTATTTGATCAACTTTGAGTAAGTGATATGCGGATCCTCAACTTCTAGAGTGTGAACGGCGGGGTTGTGCCATTGTTGGTGCTCCCGTACCGGCAGCGTATTCGGACTGTACCCCCTAACAGGGATCTCCTCTACTTTCTGACCCAGCAGATTTATTTCTGCGTCTTTCCTTGTTGCCCACTCCTAGAACCCGACGCACATGAGGTCTTTGGCAGATCTTGTTCTGCATTTCCCCATGCCCACCTTATTACCCTGATAGGCACCTTTGCCTAACATAGACTCCAGGCTTTAGCCTGGCTTAACTTTGTGGCCACGAGGACCCAAGCAGATTTATTTCTGCGTCTTTCCTTGCTGCCCACTCCTAAGTGCCGTCCGATCATATACACTATGGGCTGGTTTAGGGTTCCTTCCGGCCCCAATAATTATCCCTTAAGAAGTGGCACTAACCGGGTATCAACGTTATCTGATGCCGTTCTGATCAATCGCATCGCCCCGAATACTTATGCTTTAGAATTCTGATGGTGCACACACAAGGTTGTATACGGCTGGGGACATTCCCACTCTAAGATGGCGGCCAGTGAAACTGCTGCGCATGTGTGGCGTCGCCGTGGAAACCTACAAACAACAGTCAGAGACAGCCCCCAGCTAATGCGCTGGACGGCTGGTCTTTTCGGTATACATCGCACTCGATACAAGGTGAGTGCACACACGGACGTTTTAGTCCATAGTATTGTCATTTTCGGATGGGTCTATATTCATGCCCAGATCCGAGCGTCTCGGAACGCCCGTTACTGTTTTGGAACGCCGGCGGAACCCGTTTGAAATCGAGCTAAATCCCATCACGCTACTCGGCTGCACGTCTCTGGACCCAGGTTAGGTGGAACCTGGCCGCTCCATGCAAAAGTTTATCTGTCCCTCTGTGTTGCACAGCCTTGACTGTTCACTCTGGGGATGAGACGTAGTTGGTTAGATGCCCCTCTGTTGGTTTGATTTAATTAAATCCTGTACCCCATTTTAAGGTGTCTTTATGTTGTGCTAGGAGTCGCTTTGAGGTTGTAGTGAGGTATTCACTACGCATGTAGTTAGGTTCTCCCTTTTTAACATATGCATACTTTCCCCCTCCCCGTAGGATACTGGAATACTCAGAGTCCCACGCCTACCTGCTACTGGTCCCAGTCGTGCACTGAGGTCCCGTAAAGTTTGGTTCTACGAATTGACAACACCTATTGCTGATGGATTATAAGGTTAGTGTTCTAGCGTTTCTTGCTAGTGATTGAATTAAGGTTGAGTATGTTAATTATTAGTGATTATATCTTTTGGTTACTTTCTAGAGATCTGAACTGTGAAACATTATGAAGAATGGGAACAAATAGTTACCTTAGCCCTGAGGATGGATTCTGTGATAATACGAAACGCGTTGGCAAATGATTGAATCTAATGGTGCTATTTGGAATGTGTTTCAGAGACTTTAACGAGTTCATAAAAACGCTAGTGTGAATGTTGTAAACACTAGTTACTTATGTATTTATTTGAAAACAGTTGGCGAATTTTGTCGTGTTCTGGAAAATCGCTATTCTTGTTGTATTAAAACAAAAAAAACCTATGTTTATAACTTTGTTGGAACATTTTTGTAGTTACCATATTGGCTTCATTGCCAGTACTTCAAGTTTACTATGATTGAGCACCTGCTCTCTACTTGAGAGCTATGCATATTAATCACTTATGACATAGTGAATTGCTCTAATTACCTAAGGGATATTATCCCGTGAGGAGTGCATATGGGGTTACCGTGTGGAAACTCACGGTTTTGTTTGTTTAGTGTTTAATTTGCCCCGAGTGGCCTCGTGGCTTTTACCCCTTTGCACCTGAAGTTAATTCAGAACTCTAAGTTGTTTTTGAATACCCCTTGTCTTTAAAAAGTAATATTAGCAAGTTATATATTTACGTGCTAGTGCCTCCCACCCCCCATTATTTTGAAAGTTAAATCTTAGCCAGTTGGCCACATGGGATAGAAGGAGACTGGCTTATGGGCAGACCTGCTATAACCCGCTCTGACCTCTGTACACAGGTCTGCTCATGAGCCAGTCTCCTTCTTGTCCATACATAAATAACTGTATTTGTATACAGCCTGTCTAAGTGTAATCTGTGACTCCCATTGCATGACCTCATTGTGGACCCCTTACACGCTCACCACCTCTGAAGAACTTAGCCTAGACCACCTGTCACTGCTACCTAAACTGGTTTCGCTACAGCTTCCCAGAGTTGTTCCTGTCACAATATAGATTGACCTTCTATACATCTGTCCAACAGGCCAGAGTATAGCAAATCAGTCCTAACACCTGTCACACTCTGCAAAATTAGTGGCTAACCTGACTTAAAGTACTGTACAATTTCTGATCTTGGGATCTACTGTATTGTATTGTACTTGTCACTTGTATAATGTCAATGTTACCATTGTTATTGTTTCAATGCGCTGTTAGTGGGAATGCCCTCAGAGGACCAAAGTCCACATTGTTTGCAGGCTTGGGGCATGATTATGATAAATGTGTGCATTTGGCCAAAAAAGCTTAGCAGAAGTGGCCAGGCTCTGGTAGAAAAACAACCCATGTAGTCAGGCATGTGGATGGGTGCCAGGAAGAATGTGGGTTGCGAAAATGCTAGTGACTCGCTATGTGTTCAGCTTGCTGAAATTATCATAGGAATGTGTCACATACTGCTGTCAAGAGGTGTTGTTACGTAGTCAGGTTTAGGTAGGTGGAGAATTTATGTGGACAGCACAAACCAAATTCTTTGTCATAGTCCTTGCTGTATACTGATGTGTGTGGTTAGCCATGCCTGTTACCAGTGGAGTGGTGGATATTCATACCACTCCCTCCTATTGGAGGCGCTTTAATGTTGGGGAGCCCGCTCAGTTATTTGGGTTCATCTGTTGTTTCTTGCTGCTGTGAAAGAAACAGTTGGCAGCAAGCAACTGTCTATGTTCCATCTAATTGCCACAGGAGGTCAGATTCTTCTATGTTGTTTAGGTATTCAAATGTGGTCGAGGCCACATTGGTTCTATCTCAACCACTATATGAATAACACACTCCCATGTTTCTCCATCAAAACCATACAAAGCAGATTAGCACACAGGAACTGGGCACTTCTGACTTGCACTCATCAACACAGCAACTGCCTCTCCCACTTTCCCACTAATGAACCCCTCTCTTTTTTAAAGTCAATTGCAGAGCGCCACAAAATGTCACAAGGCCTCTATACAAGATCAGGTGCATACATTACAACGAGTACTGATTGTTATTGCTATGTTTTAAATAATTACATTTAAATACAAATTAAGTTTAGGCCCTCGGGATAACCGAACGCTAACTACAATTTACTGAGATCTTTTTTCATCGAGATACCAAAATAAGAATTACATTTGTTGGCTGGTAATCTTTCCGTAGTGGTTCTTGCGGTATTTTTTAGGGTTCCACACAGTATTACTGAACCCTCCTAGATTTACTATTTATTCATCTACCTATGCCGATTTTCCCAGTGGAGGACTTGAGCAAGAGGCAACAGAAATTGGAAGGAAGGGTATAATCACATTGCATTGAAGGAAACATACAATAATAAAACCCAAAGCAAAACCCAGTCATATTTTTTATAAAAAGAGAGAACACACTAACTTTCTCTGTCCATGTGCCCAACTTGATATGACTTGTTTTATCCTCCACGCCAGCTTGGGGTCATTCATTGTGCTCTCTCATGCAGCCTAACCAGACCCACAAAGTTGACAAAAACAAAAAGCCCTTCTCTTTCCTCAAAGAAACTCCAGATTTCTGATTGACCTCTGAATGTGCTGTTCCTACTCTTCTTTTACCATCATTCCTCATAGTTGCTGATTTTCTGAACTTACCCATTTCTCCAACAGTGATTCATGCAACCATGTTGGCTCACACATTATTTGTCTTTTGCTCTAATTGATGAAGGTTAAGATCAATTGACGAGAATAGCCTACAGATACCTGGACCCAAAACTCTTAATAATATATTGTCCTATAGTACTTCATGTCTGATTGTCCTCACATCTGCACACTTTTCTGATTGATATTACTATTAACTAACTTAATTATGTTAAACTTATGAGCCTTGGCGAGGACTGAAAGTGGTGTCCTGCAGGTTGAACACAGTTGGCATGTTAGAAGACATAACTGCCTGAAATAACTTGCAGACTAGTGAGAGAATGATTTAATAAAACAAATGTTTGTCATCTGAATTCAGCATATTTGGATTTACTCCAGTGTTCGGTTTTTCATGTTTTAATTCTACATTCCCCTATTATCTGACTTCCAGCAGTTGTGCTCTACTTTTAAAGTAAGTTCAATTGTCATGAATTATCCTTAGCACTGGAAAGCAGTCGGTATGTCCCAATGTAGCTAGCAATATATGGCAACCAGTATTTCACCTGGAATGGTTTAGCTTTAAAATCTGAGATACTCTCCTTGTCATTTAAATGTACCCTCAATCTGCTCAAATTCACCAACTTGGAGAGAGCTGACACAAACGCTATTGTAAATAATCCATCGCATTGATCTAGTTACGTTATTGCCAATATCCAATGACCTGAGGTGCAGTTAGGAGATTCCATTGTTTAATTCATTATCAATCCAATCCTCTAATTTCTGAGCTGATTTGTTTGAATTCCTTCCACCTCTGTATATTTTGGTCAACAATGAAGTTGATGTACTTGTTGAGATGAGCCAACCATATTGTCTTGCTTCTAGCGCTGCTGCCTCTCCCACAACATTTGAATAAGGGGACGAGTATTTAGTGCATAGCAGGAGAAGTCAACGGAGATCATCGCTCATGACAGCCCAGGGCAAGTAAGAACGTGGATTGTTGGAAATTCACAGAACATAGCTTCAGTGGTAGTACATACATGTTTTACTTTTTTATGTTCAAATCTTTTTATTGAAAGTTTAGCACGACACATACAATACTACATTAAGATAGCTGCAGTATTATTTCTGGACACGAGTAGCATAATCTAGGAGTGCAGGTCTCCATGTCAGCCCCTGAGGAGGCTGTGAGTGTAGTACAGTGTCAACAATATAAGACAAAAACCCAAAGTAACCCCCAGAACAAAGCATCCACATTGATCCCCCCCACACCCAAATTCTCCTGTATGAGTTACTTAGCACACACAATCCCCCAAACCTCAATTAGAAAATATGCTATAATCCGAATGCTCTCAGCCAAGGAGGGCAAGTATAATCCTTATTCATACCCTTCATGTAATCCAGAAAGTCCCTTCTTTTCACCAATAATCAATTTAAATTATTATTAATTGAGTATGTCACCTTCTCACAAATAGGGAGCCTCCACATTTTATTCACCAACTGGTCTTTTTTGGGAATCACTGAGGAGCTCCATGCTGCAACAATTGCATTTGTTGCCACCACAAGCATCAAGCATTGCAGCACCTGCGAGCTGCACCCCACTGGGTCCTCCACGGGAGCAGCATCCCCAAGAGGCACACCTCTGCTATGCACAGAGTCACAATCCCAGTCACCCTCTGCAATATCAGTGATATTTCCCTCCAGAAAGGATGTGGCCTAAGGCGGCTCCACCAGATATGCAGGAATGTGGCATCTCCTCCACATCCCCGCCAGCACAGACCAGTTTCACCCCTCTCCTTCTTTGCCTTCCTGTATTGGGTGATGTACCACCACGAGAGCAAATTCTAGTTTTGTTCTGCATAGTGGGTGCTAACTGTCACCCATTTTACCCCCAGCCAAATCCTAGACCGCTGCTCCTCCTCCAGCTCTCCATTCAGATATAGCAAGGGAAACCCTCATTTAATCTTGAGTACAAACAACCATACCACTGTGAGATACGCCCCGCAGAACCCACTTGGGAGATAATCACCCTCTCAAACAATGTTAGCGGCTTGACAGCTGCATCCCTTTTGATACTATGGAGAGCCCAGTGTTGGAGCTGAAGGTAACCGATCCGCTCTCGCCCTTCGAGATCCCAAATGCCTTACCGGACTAAAACGATCTTATATGCCCCCTCGATGATATGAGACAGAAATTGAAATACATTATCCCTATATGCTGGAGTGAACTCTGGGTTGTGGTTTTTTTTTCTCCATTTTAAGAGATTCCGTTATGCAGCTTACAGTCTATGGAACATGCTACCATTTCTGAAGCTCTATTTTCTGGATTTCTAAATTGGAGACTTTGTAGAACCTCTCAGTCCGGACTGGGTCCACCATTACATCCATAACCTGAATCGCTTGCTTGCATCCCTCCCTATCCTTCAAACTCTTCCTTTGACATTGCATCATTCACCTTTAACACTGTATCATCCGGATTGTATCCATATTAATGTAGCCTATCCCTGTATTCCTATTGTGTGCAGCCACCTGTTGCTTTTCAGTTAGGGAAGATCTTCGTAAAACACGTGCATACATCCATACATGTATACACACCTAAATAGACACATGACATGAATTACAGGTGTCCCTTAAGTGTACACTCATACGCTTTAGTCGAGTTGAGGATAGCAAAAGACAATACTGAATGCTGTTATTATTTTTTTTCAGTGTGCCAGATCCGCAAAACAGGAGCAAAAATAACCATTCTTTCAGCATAGTTTATGATTACAGTTGGAAGTTTGTCAATTAATATTCACAGTCAAATGTAAATTCAGGAGACAACCAACAATCTGGAAGCCATCCTTACGAAGGTGGCCCAAAATTGCACCAAACTTCCAGAATGTGATGGCATTCCTAACGAAAATGAATCTTTGCACTTATGCATTTTCCCTTTCAACCTTTATTTCTCAAGGACTGAGGATACAGTAGATTGTACACAAATCAAAACGTGTTTAGGATACTGTGATTTGTTACTGAACATGGGCCTTCCATGACGTTTGGTCCCTAGCATACCATTTTAAAACCACACAAGTTGGATGAAAGAAGGAAAGAGTAAAAGAAAGGTACATTTGCTTTGACTCCTTCATTTTCCACTCAGTCCTCTGAAAACACTACACCTGAAAATACGCTTTGCAGGCAGCATTTACTAATGGATTTCTAGGGAATCTGCCTAGTCTTGACCTGGTGTAAAATAGAGGTGGATTCTATAAGAATCCATTTATTATATGCAGTGGTCGAAGTGGGCGGGGATGGGGGGGTGTGAGCAGGATTCCTCTACTTCTTTTTTTAAAAAGTTTTACTGTTCCTATACTTCTATTTTCAAAAGAAACCATTCCGGAAATGGTGTTATTTTAAAATAAAAGTGGAGGAAGAAGTTTAAACTTGCACTTCAGTGCACTGCACTGAACATTCCCTTAAACAGCTGGTGGGTTTGTTCGGGGGTTTGGATTGCATTTGGCGATGGAGCTTGTGGGGGCGGGTGGAGCAGGCTAGCATAGAACATAGTTCTACTACATCTTTACGTACATTTCAACCACTGATTGTAGGACTGCATGAAAATGTCATGCTGGTGCAGAGTAAAATGCACTGACAAGGCGGAGGAGGAGTGCACCACGGAGATCAAATCTCCTCTCTCTGCCCCTCCATTATGGAGATCTATTTGGGATGCAAGGTATTGTGGCGAGTAGCGTGCCCCATTATGAGTTGGGTGGTATGGTAAAAATACAGCAGTAATAGCGTTATTGCCACATTACCGCACCACCCGACTATGAGTTGGATGGAAAGCTGGAGGATTCACCTCCAGCTATGAGCTGGAGGTAAATCTGTGGACTTTCTGCCCTTTTGCAGTGGAATTACCACCTCAGAATTACCACCATGTTCATTACGCGGAAAATGCCCCATTGTGTCCTATGAACTCAATAAAATTGGTACTTATAGCACCACTGCTGCTTGTAATCCGGTGGTAATACTGCCAGACCAAGTGGCTGTAATGGTAATTCCATTGGGTGGTATTCCAGCAGATTTACTGCCGGAATACCGCCCAACTTGTAATGATGCCTCCATCTTTCTGGAGGTAGTACCTTCGGTCATGTGCTAGAGGTTTTTCCTTCTATGTTTCACTAAACTCACAATGTGGTGGATTGGTTAAGATGAGAATAATTCCATTATCATCATGTTTAGCACTACCACCATACTGTGTCGACAGAAGCTCTTGGAGTAGGACATAAGACAATTCAAGAGAAAGTGTGCTAGCTGGTGGAATTGCATTTTCTTTCAGTGTAATCAGTTCTATAACATGCACCATGCACATCTGGGCGCAGGGTAGAACACTTTCTGTAAACTCCTTCCCCTACCCCAGCTGGCAGAAATCTCAGGGCCCTGCAATCATTTTACTAAGCAGACCTGCCATTTTGTTTTACACTAATGAAGGGGAGTGTGAGGAGAGAGTCCACACTTTAATAACAAATACAACATGTTCAGGTCTTAGCTTCCAAAGCAGTGAGAAAGAGGTAACATCTAAACCAATGAATATGCATTGATATCGTAGGGACTGTAGTAGTAAAGGCATGGTCTAGTAAAACATTTTATTGTCCCTACGGGTCGGCCATGTTTTTTTAAGCCTAAGTGGCTCGATTTTAGAAAACGTTCCTATGGACCTTACCCAAGTTTTCATCCATTAAACACACGCTAAAACAGGCACCACGGAGCTGCCATTTTGTGATAATCCTATCACTTGCCGCATTGCCCTGGCTGACCTGCTTCTGCGGCACTAAATCAATTCCCCCGCCCCTGAGCCTGACATTATCCAAACATTCATATTCCCCGCCTCTCCACATGATGTTACTGTGCTGCGTAGGCAAACGTGCCCAGTCATCTTCTACGCGACTCCACACAGAACCCGGAAACCAACACAGACCATCTCACAACACAGCGCGCCACAATTCAGAATATGAAACGGCCCGCTTGACGCGTTCTAAGTGCCCCAATTTTGTCCCCGTTGTCTGCGAGCTTTGCAGCCCAAATTGAGACATTTAATTTTTGGCGGAAGGTCAGGGAAAGTATAAAGTACCGAAGGAGTTGAGTTAAAAGTGAGATTTATTGTTTGTGTGTTTGTTTGTTTTATTATTTGCAATACGCAAGCCTCCCCTCCATTAACAGTGCCCAACAGTGCGCAGCAATTACATTTACATGAGATGAGACATGAGAAAAATATATACATACACATATATGAGGTGAATATAGAGAATTCAAAGATGACACCCCGCTTGTTCGCCACCCATGATGGTGAAGGTAGGGGTTAGGGTTACAGGTACACTGTACAATAACATTTATTTACAAAAAGACAATTGGATTGCAATTATTTAAACCGGGATTTGTACTTCACAACCAGCTGTGCTTCGGGTGGGCAGGGAAAGTATAAAGTACCACATGAGTTGAGTTAAAAGTGAGATTTATTGTTTGTGTGTTTGTTTGTTTTATTATTTGCAATACGCAAGCCTCCCCTCCATTAACAGTACCCAACAGTGTGCAGCATTTACATTTACATGAGATGAGACATGAGAAAAATATATACATACACATATATGAGGTGAATATAGAGAATTCAAAGATGACACCCAGCTTGTTCGCCACCCATGATGGTGAAGGTAGGGGTTAGGGTTACAGGTACACTGTACAATAACATTTATTTACAAAAAGACAATCGTATTGCAATTATTTAAACCGGGATTTGTACTTCACAACCAGCTGTGCTTCGGGTGGGCATGGCACAGTCGCAATGTTCGGTGGCATGGATCACTGCTCTGCACAGAAACGTCCAAAATTCCATATCTGTGCTTCTCTAACACAGCAACAATAAGGCCTTTCACAAAGTCGAACTGCATTTCATCATAGACTGGTTTGATCACCCATTGCTTACTTTGTTTTGAAAACAGCTTAGTGTAGCGAGGCATCCTTACTTTACCCCTAGTCCTAGATTGTTCACGTCCGACATTGCTGTTATGGGCCAGGACCGCTAGTAGAGTGTGATGTTTCATGCCCCGAAAGCTAAAATGCAAGCGCTTTGGCCTGTACTTTAGGCACATATTGTGGAACACCTCCAAATCTCCTGTGTGACAGAATTCTGTCAGTCCTCTCAAATCTCTTGATAGAGTTTTGTCGAAAACAATCTTCTCAATGGCTTTGTGTGTCGGTGAAGATGGAATCAACCACTTCTTCTTCCGTGCCTCCTCTGGGGACAAAGGGCCATGTTCACATTGGTGGAAATGTTGATTTGCTGTCCAGCGGTGAACGTTGGTACAGTGCTACATCAGTGACCGCCATTTTTTAAGTAGTATTTCCACTGACCCTTCACAAGTTTTTGAGCTCCACTAAAGATGGTTGGTGATAGAATGGGACCACTGCAAAATACTTTCAAAACCTTTTTTTTTCCTGCAGCCGAGATTTTCTTACTGATTGATTTAGCAAGATGCCATACATCAAATTGATGATTAATATGTGGGAACTGCTCTCTCATTGTCTTGGAAATTGAAACGTGTCTGTCCATGGCTATGAGGTCGATGTGCATTCCCCTTGATTGTAGATATTCCACTGATTTTATAAATCCTAGTTTCTCCATGGCCACTGACGATGTACATTGTGTTACCTGCACGACCACCGAACTCACAATTTTCTTACTATCCATGTCCTGAAAGTGGTAGGTGCAGTACTTGGCAGAAAATCCAGGGCTCTCGCACTGTCCATCGCCGGCTAGCCTGAATCGTTTGCCTTCGAATGTACTTGCTAGAGACAATTGTTCAATTTTCCAAGCATCACTAATGGCCGGAAACAGATAATCACGTTGGTATATGTAGTACAGCGCTTTAGAAATGAAATGGAGTCCCACAAACTGAAAGAAAGCCTCTAACTTTGTAAAACTGGAGCCACTAAAAAGTGATGCAGATGCACGCAGTAGATTGCCTGCTGGCAGTTTCCCCAGCATCGGTTGTGCAGACCATGAGAACCTATGATTTAATCTACAGGCTGCATTTATTTTGACGTTACTGCCTTTTATTTGACAAGTCACATTAATCAATGGCTTCCCACATACTTTCCCTCTAATGGAATGCACACATTTCAGCATACTTATAATTTCCATCAAACAACTGTTGAATACAATGTATTTGCTCTCTTTCATTAGACTGTCTTCCTGTGTCAACGTTGTTTCGGCCTGTGACGTTGTGGAGATTTCAACACATTGGAAAGTAATATCGGTGATATCAAGTTCTGATGCGTCTATGGATGCTGCGGCTGGTTCATTCTCTGTCACTTTGACATCTATTACTTCAACATTGATGGGAGAACACAACAATGTCGATAGATTTTTGGGTGGCAAATTTTTGGCGGGTGTAGATTGTGTGAATTGATCTTCAACTACTTCAGAGCTATCTTCAATACATTCAATAACATCTTCTTGTGGTGGTGCAGTCGCACTGTAGCTATGGTCCAATGCGACTTTGCTGTAGTCTCCAAACACAGTTAATTCATATTCTGGCCATTGGACATGAGCATCTCGAGCCTGAACATGCTTTGTCTCAATTAATAGTTCCTCCATAGTGTACATGGTCTGGCAAGCAACATCTCTCATTCGCTTCACTGTCTGTGTATGTATAGTTCTGACACCCACGGGTAACTCGAGGAGAGATTGGAAAAGGGATGTTCAGTTTAAACACAAGATAAAGTGTAGTCCAATTGACTGGAAAAAAACATAAAATAGTCCCCAGCACAAACATTTTTTTAAAGTTATGAACTGTTTGTAACTAACCTTTTTTGGGGTTTTTTTCTTTGCAACTTTTTTGACTCGACCTTCAACATCTGCACGCTGTAGCTCCGATTCGTTTCTGCATGTCCTCCCTTCCTCTTGCGCTGCAACAACTATATTTTCTGCATCCGCATAGACAGCACGGAATGAGTCTCCATTGTCTCCCTGAAACATAGTACTTTCATTAATATGTATCAAAATATTGTTAGCATAAAACACATGTGAGGACGAACACAGGGGTACATCTCAATAGCCAAACACGATTTAAACATTGTGTGCAACAAACGACAAGTATTCGACCAGTGATGATAGAGCTGTCAGTATCCATACCTCTGGCTCTGCATGGACTGCCATGAATGGTTGTATTGGAGAGGAGGCATCTGCATCTCCCTGAAACACAGTACTTGCATTAGTATGCTTTTCAATATTGGAAACATAACACACACTTGGGGTCGACGGCACAGGTACATATAAAGAGATAACCACAAATGATGCATTGTCTAAAACAATCAAGGAAAATTTAAGTATGCAGATTTCATCGACGCATTTCTCCGATTCCTTTACATCTGCATCATCTAAATGGGATGTTGTGATTGTAGTGGAAGCTCTGTCGTCTCCCTGAAACACAGTACTTGCATTAGTATGGTTTTCAATGTTGGAAACATAACACACACTTGGGGTCGAACGCACAGGTACATATAAAGAGATAACCACAAATGATGCATTGTCTAAAAGAATCAAGGAAATTCTAAATATGATCACATTTCATCGACTTATTTCTCCGATTTATTTTCATCTGCATCATCTTAATTGGATGTTGTGATTGTAGTGGAAGCTTCGTCGTCTCCCTGAAACACAGCACTTGCGTTAATAGGGAAGAAAGTAAAGCAAATGGAATCACGTTATATGATCACGCATGATGGAGCTGTCAGTATCCATACCTCGTGCTGCTGAAGAATATCTATGGATGTTACAAATGTAGTGCGCACTTCCGAAAGCTGTTGCGCCGATTCGTATACGCATGGTCCCACTTCCACTTCCCCTGGAATTACTTGAATGTCAGGCTCTGCATCAAGTGCAGGGGTTGACGCTCCATCAACTGCCTGAAACATAGTACTTGCATTAGTGAGGATTACAATAGTGAAAACATAACACACACCTGGGGTCGACAGCACAGGTACATATCAACGGCTAACCACAAATTAAACATTGTGTAGAACAATCAAACGACAAGAATTCCAGCTCTGATGATGACGCTTGATGGAGCTGTCAGTATCCATACCTCCTTCTGGTGAAGAACATCTAGAAATGTTGTATATGTGGCGCTTCAGCATCTCTCTGAAAGACAGTACTTGCATTAGTATGGATAACACTATTTATAACTGAAAACAAACACCAGTGGACGATAACTAAGGTGTATATCAATTGGAAAGCACTAACCAAACATTCAGTAAAATAATTACACGATAGAATAAAACTATTACTTGACATGCATAAAACAAGTCTGTAGCGGATTAGCCTAGTAAGATTACCTGATACGTGCTAGAAGTGGTTGATAACTGCGACCACATCAAGGATGTAGAATGTTCTTGCTTCAGATTCAAGGGATAGTCAAGAAGTTGTAAAGGGAAATTAATGATTGATAATGAAATGCCAATATTAAAAATAGCCATGTAAGGCGACAGAATACTTGAAAAATGCTCAATACAGCACAGTTCCCACATATATACATTGCGTTTGTGGGTTATGAAATCGAAAAAGAATATATTGATAAATGTCATTATTCAAAAAACTATACACTCATATCAATATCGAAATTATTACAAGGGATAGAACACCTACAATATCAATTAATCCATTCGGCTACCTACACACTACCGTAAGGCCTAAAGCTAAATCCGGACACTTGACTCACCGGTGGCGGAATGTGGACGAATAGAGTGGGAATAGCGTTTTCGAGCAATTTCCGTGTCGTCCGCCGTTTATTCTTCTTTGTTACCCAAGATGTTGTGTAAATGTCCAAGGAAAAGTGCCGGCTGCAGATGCGGTATCGATCACCCCTCTTGTCCTGTAAGACTTGTTGGACTCTACTTTCCAGCTCATCCAGTGGATATCTGCAATGTCTGACCCATTCTCTTATTCGATCAACAGTTTTCGGGAATACATGCATTGTAGTGCCTTCAGATTTCGCATGGGTCTTCGAAGGGCAAACGCTAATCGAACAGGCAGGCATTGTTGATAAATCTGAAAAGTAAATATCGACATTATTATACAATCTTCAAGAATAAAGATTTGATACAAAAGTAAATGAATCATACAATGATCAATGCAAGGTTTGTTTTGGTCGCAGGAACTATACCAGTTCATTATGTGCGGCTTAGTATTTGCATAAGTTGCAGAAATGTATAAATGATGTGACTAAAATCTGAACATGTGACTCGTCCCTTGGATATTCTGTCTTGCACGAGAAGGAAACATGCTTACATTAAAAGACTGGACCCCCGAAGGATGCAATTCGATGACAATAGACACAGATGAAAATAAATAGATCTATTGATAGCATACCAATGGAAACTCAAGTCAATAGCAATGAGACCAATGAACATAGCACTATTGTGTACTCTACTCGCAAATAGATAGAAATTTAAAAATCTGCGAAATATGACTAGGATACATGGCCTTACCTTGACCAACAAACAGTTGGATTCAGCAAGCAGAGCAGTATGTTGCAGGAGAATAGGTGGGTGGCCACAGGTAGCACACTGATGGGTTTGCTCTAAGCGGTCACAGAAGTTCACGGATAGCACGACGACGAGCAGATTATTGTACATCTCAGTGGTTGCCAGGTAACATGTTCAGGAGTTGACTTGCAAAGCACAAATATGTTCTCATGAGACATATCAAGTGGTTTCTAAAGTATTAGAAACAGGGGTGTGTTTGTGAATGAATGACGTATGTATGTTGTGGTCTTAGGGGGGGCGGCCTGCTTGAAGGGGAGGCCTGGCTGGAGACACGGGGTCTGAGGAGGCCATGTGAGTGATGGCCCCTGGGCGTGGGATACCTTTTGAAGTGTACATGCTGTTTGGCACCTTGGCCGTTTGCGCCCGTCACAGCCCCCCATGCCAGTGCTCATCCCCGGGTGCGAACCGCCTTTGATAGAGGGGAGTGGGATGGATGGGCCTGGGGCGTGCAGATAAGGTACAGGAAGACTGCTGAATGGAGACACACTTATGTGGATTGCAAGGGGGCGGCCTGCTTCAAGGGGAGGCCTGGCTGGAGACACGGGGTCTGAGGAGGCCATGTGAGCAATGGCCCCTTGGCATGGGATACCTTTTGAAGTGTACATGCAGTTTGGCACCTTAGCCTTTCGCGCCCCTGACAGCGTGCATCCCCGGGTGCGAACCGCCTTTGATAGAGGGGGTGGGATGGATGGGCCTGGGGCGTGCAGATAAGGCACAGGAAGACTGCTGAATGGAGACACACTTATGTGGATTGCAGGGGGGCGGCCTGCTTCAAGGGGAAGTCTGGCTGGAGACACGGGGTCTGAGGAGGCCATGTGATCGATGGCCCCTTGGCGTGGGATACCTTTTGAAGTGTAGATGCAGTTTGGCACCTTGGCCTTTCGCGCCCCTGACAGCCCCCCATGCCAACGCTCATCCACTGGCGCGAACCGCCTTTGATAGTATATCGTTGCTTATCAATAACAAATGCCACATACCGGAGTGTCTTGTGAGCACAGACCCACACTTCAACCGGTGTATTATAGTGGTCAAGACCCTAAAGCCTGTATAATCCAATGGTAATTTTTAGTATAGATATATGTGTGACTTTTATAGAGACATAACCTACTGAAAGATTTTGAACAAGTGTTATTTAGTGCATGCATTATCGAGAATATGTTATGTTAGCTTAGATAGATAGTGACCACCCTGCTTCACAGCGACCAGACCTTCACCCATTCGGAGCACAGATGTCTGACGTCCATCCTTGAATGGGGACACACTTGATTGATTTAAAAAAATCCAAACAACCGTTGTTAAAATATATGTGGTGTTTTATTTTGTAGCTTATTTTGATAACACAAAAATACAAAACTTTACACATTGTACAGGTCAGGTTGCAGCACAGCGAGAGTAAATCCCCTGTACTGACCGCTGTCACTCGGGAACGTTTTTCTAATGGCACGAACGGCACAGGCGGGTATCACTCTTCGAACGCAGTGTCCAAGCCTCCCGTGGCGCCACCATGTAAAGGAACGATAGGCCACCAGCCTGTACCACCTGTGAAAAGGAATGAAACAAACTGTTTTTAAATGACCAAGATAAGTTTAATAAACGTTTGTTGTCAACAAACTAATGGCATTCTGCACGGACAAATGCTATCTAGACAATGCACACTATTGAACGACTTACATGCGTTACAATGATATGCAGTTGTAATTTTGGATGTAGTAGAAGAACATGAACTAGGAGTGGCATGACAAGCAGAGTATACTTACTCGTTACTCGGATTACGAGGACGAACAGTATCGCGAAGTTCGTGCATAAGCACCATCATTATTCTCAACACGGCCTGTGTGAGGCAGGCTGCCCTGAAGTCTGGCAGCTCGGTGATGCATTGCGGTCGTGGCTCGCTTCCGAAATGTAGGCCAGGCATCCCGAGTTTTCTTGGCAGCAGCAGTTCTCCTCCTCGGTTGGCATTAGCTCGCACCGATTGCATGTGCACCAGGTGGAGATGCCGTCCATGCGACTAGGCCCAGGCTCTTCATCTGCTGATTCGTCCTGCCAACTGCCGTCCGAATCCCCATCGTTTTTGCGTGCTTCCCTTTCCAGTAGTTCCTCCTCAGTATACTCAGGCTCATACATGTAGGGCATTATTGTAGCCATTGTGTGGTAAACAAAGTAAAATAATTTGACCAGAGCACAGAAACGAGTCACAAAATACTCTAAGTAACACAGAGAGAGGAATGGAATCGAAAATCTGCTGCTGTGTGTTGTGAAACGGTCTATTTATACTTATTGAGGAAAGAGGCGTCCTGCCATTTACATGGCGATACGTCATTAGCTGAAGCGCAGCGAATGTTGACACAAGACGTGCTTTGGCGTTGGGAAATGGTACGAGTCTGCTGATGACAGGCTCAGGGGCGAGGGATATGATTTAGTGCCGCAAAAGCAGGTCAGCCAGGGCGATGGGGGAAATGATAGGATTATCTCAAAATGGCAGCTCCCTGGTGCCTGTTTTCGCGTGCGTTTAATGGACGAAAACTCGGGTAAGGTTCATAGGAAAGTATTTTAAAATTGAGCCACTTAGGCTTAAAAAAAACATGGCCGCCCGTAGGGACAATAAAAATTTTTACTAGACCATGCTTTAAATCTGAGAAGAGGTATGAGAAATACTTGTTTTGGATCCAAAGAAGGCAAACCATCTTTTTGGATTGATTTTGATGTTTCGTAGTGGAGTGAAAGAGAAAGATTGACATCAAATGATGGAGTCAGTGATCGGGTTCTTATGGGAGGTGCGGGACCATACAGTGAGAACTAAAACAGAGGTGGTGGCCATGCCGGTCTGGGGACAGGACAGAGCTTGGAAGGCCTCATTATGATGACATTGCTGGGGAACTGTCAGAAATCTAAAAACAAAGGGCCTGATTCACGGGGCGTTTTCCTACGAGATTGTGCCATTATAAAATGTTTCTATGCATCAGGCCCAAGATGTGTTTTAGCAAGGTTTCTCTTGGCTAGGGGAGATTTCTGCAGCATGTTTTTCTTTTTTTTTTCGATGTAGAAGACATACAATTCCCCGAGCTTAATTGGACAAAGAAATAAAGTATTCTATAAGGTTGAAGGTGGCTTCACAATAAAATGCCCTCTGTAAACTCTGGTCACTACCCACTTGCCTATGTCGAGGCTGAAGAGCTTTGCCTGTCGCTATTCACAGACAATGCGTATTAATGGCAGTGCCTCTTGACAATTTAATCATGGCTTAACGATGGCCAACGTTTGAGGGCTGACCTCAAACACTGATAGATACCAAGTTCCTGGCCTATGGCTAGTGCTGCAAATGTCAAGAATGTCTTGCAATGAGAATGAGAGCAGCCACACTGTAATTTATTAAAAGGAGGGATTACTGAGGACATAACCTTCTTTCTATTGAATTTCACCTGCAGAGGATTAGCTATTGGTGTGAACATTATTGCTGTTTCAATTTGCCAGCAACAAATGAACATCATAATTGCAAATTACCATTTAGCCTTTCACTTGTAACAGGTTATTTGTTCCGTTTATTTATTTATTTCTTTGTTCTGTACAGCCTGGGAACTGAAGGTTGTTTTGGCCCTTTGTGTATTCTTTGCATCTATAGAGTTATGCATATTCTGCTATTCTTTATTAGGTTAAATATTGTATTTCCTTGTGGGTTTTGCCTTTGATGCCACCTGGTATATGGACAGAGAGAGGAGATCATTGGTACTTAATGGTTAGGCATCAATGAGCAGAAGACAAAGGACATCAGACTGTAGAATGCTTCAGTAACTCAATGGGCCTCATTATTGGTTCAGCGGTAACCCTGCCGGTGCTACCAGTGGGTTTGCCACCGGGACCGTAATAATTTAGCAGCCCCTGACATCCCGCTGCCACCAGCTCATTACGAGTCCGGCGGCCCGGGAAGTCAGTTGCCAGTAAATTTTAAGTCCCCATTCCCGCAGAGTCCTATGGAACTCTATGGGAGTGCACTGGCACTGTTGCTAACAGTGCCGGTTCTTCTGTGAATGGTTTGCCTACTGTGACCGCTGCGCCTGGCAGGGTCAGACCTGTTAGGCAGAGCGGTCATGGCAGGCAAACACATAGTTTGCCAAGACGGAAACAAGGGTGCCAGTGAGCTTGCCGGCACCCTTGTTTCCGGATCGGCAACATTGTAATGAGGCCCGATGTCTATGTCGATAATTACTATAAAAAATGGACATTGGGCAAGCCAAAAATGTTATCCAGGTATTTTCCAGGCACTGACATCATAGACCCTGCCACCCACATCATTTGCCTACGTTTGCCTCCTTACGACCAGGTAGTACCATAATTGCCATCCATTGCCATCATAAACCGACGGGCGTTCAGCACATGTAAATGTAAGTTTAATAGTCGTTTTTACCACACTATCTACCACATTAGTGCTTTGCCAACGCTGAGACTTGCCTGGAAAATGTATTGTGCTTGGGAGAACCAGAAATTGGTCAGAGGCAATCAAAGTACAGTGTAGAAGAAGCCGGTAGCCAAGAGCGTGGACAAGAAGGAATGTCAGTAAACGGGGAAAATGCTTCTTTCTCATGGGCTGGGTGGGCACTTGCTGACGGTTCCGTGAGTGACAACGCTGAGCCAGCAGATGGTCTGTCTATTCGACTTGTCCATGAGCACCATTACGCTACCATGTACATTTCAGTGCTTGTGTTGGGAGGAATTGTTTGATGACCTTGATATGTGCTCAAAGGCATCCTTGAAGTATTGAAGCTGTTAAGATGTGAGATTGTATACATTATCCCAGACCAAACAGTCAAGGGGCCTCATTACGACCCAGGCGGTAAGTTACCGCCTGGGTCGTACCTTTACCACCATGGCGTAAACTACGTTTACGCCATGGTGGTTGGCGGACTTACCGCCCCATTCCGAGGTTGGCGGGGCGGTAAGTCCCCAATCCCCATTTACCCTTCCCCATTCCCATTTTTGCCCCATAGGGCATAATGGGAGTGGGGAAGGCGTTAATTACGCCACCGTAAATTACGGTGGCGTAATTAACAACAAGGTCCCTTAGCGCCATGGATTTTAACACCTGCTAAAAGCAGGTGTTAAATCCTCCATGGCGCTAAGGGACCTCGGAATCAGGCGGTAAGGGTCGGCGCTGTTTACGCTGCCGTAAACCCCTTACCGCCTGGGTCGTAATGAGGCCCAAGATGCTTTAGCCTTGGCATGCCTTGGCTAATGATACAGCCAACCCAAGAGAGTAGAGTGTATGATCAAATGTATGGAGGGTGGGCAGAATATAGCAGTTATTGCTTTCAATACCAGGTATTGGCAACATTTGACCAGGATTTTACATCACTGGTGTGTATTGCCATTAAAAGCTAGTTTATCAAACTATTGTCCACGAAAGGGCCCTGTGTGTGTGTGTGTGTGCATGCGTGTGTGTGTGCACATCACAGTGTGTGTTTGGAGTTTGCAGAATCGCTGTATCACATTTTTTTTACCAAGTATTGACCCCAATTCCTCATTAACACGTTCACGCAATACATCACCACTAGACATGTACAATCTGCAGACAGTTTAAAACTACGGGCAAGATTCTCAAACAGTTTTTTGGCACAAGTGAAGTGATGCTCCAGAGCTCTCATCATTTGCAACAAAAAAGTTCCCTATTGTCCAAGGATATTTTAATGTGCGTATCAGAGACAAACATATTCAAAATGCCTTCTTTCGTGGCATTTTTGCAAATAAGTGGACATTTCTATGCATGTCAATGATCATCCCAAATTCGCCCTTCAATTCTATGGCCCAAACAGGGTTAGCATATTTTACCCCCTTGTTTAGCCTTTCAAAGTGATGCAACTTTTAAGCGTCTGTTCCTGTGAAATGCACTCCCAGTATCCACAAGGGTGCTGGGAGCCTGTCATACATTAGCTCTATGAGTTTGTTCCCGGATTTTCTAATTGCAAGCGGGCTGGACAGTCCATCATTCGAGCTGTTACAAAGACTCCATGAAATGTGCAGGTCTCTTTTTTTGAATAAGGTAATTTCTTAAAGTTCAGTAGTGTGTTTAACAAGGAGAATTTACCAATTAAACAGTGTTTAACAAGGAAAATCGATGCCTTTTTATTATTATTTATTTCTGCTATAGCAGCTCAGAGCGGGGGGTTAATGCGCCTGAAGAATTCCCATTTTCGGGTGCAATTAGCGATGCGCTATTAGCACACGCTAATTGTGCTGAAAAATCCCCATTGGGTCCAATCAACCCAATCAACCCAATGGGGAATTACAGTTACTGGCCAACCCTTGATCCGGCAGACCGGTTGGTGGTAACGCTATTAGCATGGGCGGTAACCTGACGGTAATACCGTCGGGATATCGCCCAACTCGTGATGAGTCCCAAAGTAAAAAATTGGATTTTGATAAGTACTCACAGGAACAATATGGGGAGCCAGCAAAGAATGGGACAACTCATTTTGCACAATGAAAAAAAATGGGTTTTTAATTATTCATCACATCTGCTAAGGGACAGGTCAGCAGTGACTTTGTAATGCTTATACTTAGAAGACAGGCAGGGCTTTAGAGAATACTAGCCAACACACACAAGAAAAATCAGTTTTAGGATATGCAACACATGGCAATGGAAAGGGAATGCAAATGGAAATTCGTTTTTACTGAGGCTGCAGATGACAGGCAGACTCTGGGAAAAGGAATAGCTCATAAAAAAGGAAAATAAGTGTTGGGGTAAAACGATGGCAGAGAAAAGGGAAAATACAGTTACAGATGGAAATTTTCAGAGCACACTTTAAAAATGGGGACATTTTTGTTTTTCAGCTCACAATGGTATTGATTCTTTTGGGCAACACTTTTATGGCTATAACAATTCGCAAAGCACTGAGAAGAGATGGTGGATTTCGAATTTCCGCGATACAAATCCCGTGAAATAAATAGGGAAATTAATTGAATTACTTGTAAAAATATAATAAGGATCTACACAGGCAGCTGGGGATTCTTCAACGGGAATTGACTAAAATGCAAAGGCAAAGAGAGCATTCTTCAATGGGAAAATAACTAAAATGCACAGACAAATACATCATTTTCAATAGGAAAATGACTAGCAGGCACAGACAAATACAATAGGGGATTTTTCCATAGGGGAATCTCTATGGCAATGCAGAAGAATTGGGGCTTATGCAACTATGGCTTGCAGTATCTATACTTACAGGAGAGGGGTAGATGGACATCAGGGAGCATCAGAGCATCACTCCTGGGACAGTCAAGGGGTCAGTAAAGGATTCCCTCTGTCCTCCAAGGGGTCCAAAGGAAGCTAATAGACCTCCTGGCTCCTCTGCAACATTTAGGCATCACTCTGCTGGGATGGTTCCAGATTTTGCCAGCTGCTCATCTCAGGATTTAGTAGCAAGAGTCCTGATTTGAGGTGAAGTGACTTATTTATAGGGTAGGTGACATCGAATATGTGTCAGAGTTCTCACAGAATGTATTGAGTACTGTTGAAAAGTCTACTCCCATCTGTGGGTTTATAGGTCCAGAAAATGTAGGAGTGTTTTGGGAAACCAGAGGTAGAGACCCCTTTGTCATCTTACTCCGATAGGGGGGCTTGGTCTGGCTTGGGGACATAGAAATCTCACTGTGTGACAAATGCCCTTAATCTTCATATATGGACACATATGAGGGCATTTCTGAGCACTATATTTTACTGTGAATCAAATGAGCCTTTTTATAAGTTTGTAGGCTATTCCATTGCAGAGCTATAGTTTTCCCTCATTTACTCCCAAACTATATCCGTGCAAAATATGGTGCTCAGTGGGCAGAATATGAATCATATTTTGCAGGTTTTCTCCAATGTTCATATCTGTCAACCACACCCACCAGGTGTGCCACATGAAGGTTTCCTAAATAACTTGGGCTGTGTAGGCCCACCAACATTGTTTTTGGTTGACCAAAAGCAGTCAACTTTCACCTTTTCAAAAATCCTACCCTGATTATTGTGTGACCAATATAATGCAAATGTTATACAGTAAAAAGCATATCTCTCATTTTGCACAATGGGAGTGAAACCACTCATTAACCTTGGCCCCCACCCCTGGCATGGGTCTGTTCCTGGCTGTGGCGTCAAGAGGGGGTCCCATGTTTAGATTATCTAAGAGTTTCAAGAGCAAATTGCCAGCCACGGCTAGTTTTATTGTGGCCTAAGTGGTTTGAATCATAAAAAGCTGGAGAAGTGAGCTGACTTTATCTCGCCCCCACCACAAATCTGATCTCTACTGGAATTTAGTATTGTATTTTTAAAAGAATGGCCTCAGCTGTGCAGTGAGCCAGGCTGAAATCCCATGACAACATGGGCATTAGAATCTAGTTTCATGAGTGAAGAAACCACAAGCAGAGAGAAACAAAACCAAGATTAGGCCTGCCCCCAGAGCTGAATTTGACTGTTTGGCTCTCATTTAAACTGAACTAAACTCTTCAAATGCACATAATTTAATATGTCAAAGTATCCCTGAAAAGTTGTTCCCTGCATAAGGTTGTTAAAGAGCATCATAATTATACTTTTTTTAAGGCTTTGATGCACCTCTGGTTTTACAAAGTGTTAGTTGGAAGCAAAATCAACATGACATTGTGTTGCTTTCAGCCGTGAAAAACCCTTCATTTTACTGCAGCTATTTGAACACAGTTCAGCCTCCCAACATGACAGAAATCACGTTCATGTTTTAAAAATCGTGCACATATTTTGATGGCCATTATTTTAGTTTAAAGGGAAAAACGGATTTGACACATTTCCTTTAATGTTCATCCCACTGCAATCTGCTTCACTGCAACTGTAGCTCACAATGCTGACATCCCATTCAGGGTTCTGTGGACTGTAGTTTCTGCGAAGATTACTTCAGCTCTCCACTCATTTTGGCAAACTTTGCAATGTGTCTTTCCCTTATGCCTGGCAGTTGCCGTCTTTAAATATTTTTACATTTTCAGGCCCAATTTCACTCCTTTTCACTTTGAAAGGGCGGGCCTCATTTCCACATCAGTTCAGGGCAGGAATTTCCTTTTGGGGAGCCCTCATCACTGATTCTGGGCTTTTACTCATGACATCTGGGGCTATTTCACCCCACAACATGGTGTAACCCATTGTTTGCCTTTAAGATAGCTAATTGTGTTGAACACCTGCTGCAGACATGTGTTCATCCTTCACTTCAGAAGTATGTTTTCTGTTGGGCTGACTGTTCTTCATCTTTCTGAGGTCAAATTATTAAGTGCTATTATACTTTCAAATAATCACATCTACTTGTGCATCAATGGGGAACTACATCTAAATCCGTCATACACAAATAGGGAAACAACACATACTAAAAGCGCTTCATATGTTCCACTATTATAAAATATCCAACATAACCTTTTCATTTCAGGATTCTCAATATATTAAATAGCCTATGATGATTATATATCACTGTGCACTGCATTTCACTATAAACATTTACTTCAAATGTGTTTAGTCACATATCGAATACAAAAATACAAATTCATAAAAATTATCAAAAATTCACAGTGTTTAAAAATTCCCCATTGCCAATTATTTACAAATTCACCTCACCTTTATTTGCATTCAAATGTCCAGCTCTTCCCTAAAGTGCCCTTTAGTGCTAATTCTTCCCGAATTTGCTCATAGGTGGAGGATTCCGCCCCAATTGGTCCCCCCAAGCCAAATCCTGCCCCAGTCATCCTTCCAGCACCTACTTCTGTCCCAGTTTATCCTGCAACCTACTTCTGTCCCAGTTTATCCTGCAGTGCACACCTTCCCAATGTTAACAGTCTGTGTCAATGTGTGCTTCAATATGACTCTCAATAACACACTTTATCCCAATTTGATGACAGCCTGATTTCTGCCCTGATTGTTCCCTCAGTGACAATGTGTGCAACTGTAGCCCCATGTTGCAGGTTGAAATTAAAGATCAGGATACTCATGCAAGGGAAGTGAACTTCTTTACTAAGTTCCAGTGACAAGGTACATGCATCAGGTAAGTCTAAGGGTAAGTAAGCAGGAAGGCACACAGGAGACATCGACCGGCCTCTTCTTTCACAGGCTGCTTCACATCAACTGGCATTCATGAATCTTACAGGGCACTCACACCACAACTTTCCACAGGTATAACATTCCATCAGGCATTCTCTCATGCAAGCATTCTATTAGGGAGAATTCTCCAGAATGGCTAAATTTCTCTTACCTACTGAGTCCCTCAGCAGCTTTGCTGTATTTCTGGATTTATTTCTTTTCACCTGGTAAGAGTGTGAGCCTTTTTTCCCACTCTTACATGTGTTTTGCTATGTGCTGTACATTGTTGTATTCATAGACTATAGTGTCTCACCTACTCCATAGGCATTATCTTTTTACTGTGTGCCACACAGCATCTTTAGTGCAGTGACACATGATTGTCTTCTTAGACTCCCCTCTTTAAACTCCATTTTCTGGGACTGACTACTTTCTCCCAGAACATGTAAAGTTGCCATTGACTTTACTAGTCTTTTTAAATTTACAGACACAGTACAAACTATCTTCCCATAGAGTACTGGAAAGGTTCATAGTTATCCCTTTTTGTCTGATTATCTTGGAACATTATTTAATTCCCCTTTCTCTAAGAATTGGCTGCTGGTAGTGGTATCTACCATTTTTATTTTACTGCAAGCTATGAAAATAGCCTCTGTACTATTAGAGGCTATGGTGGTAGTCTCAAACTTTAATCCGCTGGATCCCTTTTAATTTTATTTGGTTCTGGTCGGGTTTATTCGCCATTTCTTTTTGTAATGGTCTTTCTCGTGTTTTACTCTGCGCACCAAACCAGGTTTGGTACCTTTGTTTGCCGTCCTTTGGCGGGCTTCTGTACAGAAGCCCTCCTGAGGCGCCTGAGTGTCTGGGTGGACAGGATGTGAGGGAGGGATTTGAGGCCCCCTGCACAGGGGCTCCTTGGATACCCAAGTTGCACTCTAGTTTGATTGGCTAGGTGGCTGTCCTGCCAGGACAGCCACCTGCCAGGACAGCCACCCAGCTGTTAGATTGACAACCAGGCTCTTTGAATGGGGGAAAACTGCTTAAAAGCAGGTCTCTGGGACTTGGAAGGCAGAGTCACCACTGGAACAAGAGAACCAATGAGGAGCTGAAAGAAGAGGACTGCTGCAACTACTGGACAGCCTGGTGAAGCTCTGCTGTAGGTCCGAATCACCCTAAACTCCAACGACATAGAAGATATGCAAGTAATCTTCTTCCCTTAAGCTTGGTGGGACCAACCAGCTCGCCAAACACCAAATGCCGTCCTTCCTCTCCTGGTCAAATTTGCTGTGCATCGCGGCAGTGAACCGGATAGACAGGAGGAACGGAATCTCTTTGGGTTTTAAGGAGCAAAACTTTTATTTGTCGCTTTACTCTGCTGCTGGCTTCTTCCATGGGCAGTGCAGGACCCATTCTTCTTCATTTAAGGTAATGTGCAAATCCAGTCATTCTTTCTGTCTGGCCGCAGTGAAAGTGTGAAATCTTTCACCTATCCGAGGGCTTGTCCTTCTCTTCCCTTGTGAATAACTTATCTTCCAAACAACTTCGTTTTGAACTCTTGGCAAAGACTTAGCCACAAACTACACTGAACTGTGTGATCCTCTGCAAAGACTCTGGACCATTAACATTGGCCCAGGCCTACTGATTTGAATCCTAGTTGCAGTAAGCCTTTTCTAGATTGCCCTGCCTATTACTTGTTGGTGCTGCTTGATTGTTGATAACCTTGACTTTTCTCCCTTTTAAATTGCTGGAGTGCCATTTTGCTAACACTTCATTTTGAGCCTAACATGTCCAGAATTGATTGGGGGTTATTGTAGTGTATTACAATTGTGAATTTCTGCTCCTTTATATTAGTGAACTGTTTTATAACTGATGGTTTAAATAAATGTATATTCTTTTACTCAGAAACCTTGAATCAGTGTTTGTTTGAACCATAGTAATTGTTGTCCTTTGTGTAACTTCTGATACTGCTCACTTTACTCTTGAGATAAGTTTGGCTGCTCAGCCATCGCTACCACTTTACTGTGTAGTACAGTACAAAGGTGAATTTGTACTGTAACTTGTAGTCTTAATTGTGTGTGGTGTTCCCAAAGTGTACTGCATATGATTATGCCTAACACATTAATGCAGGACCAAGGCAGAGATCACAAGACACAAAACATCTTGCTCTTCAACAGAACCCAAGATAAAGGTACGTTAAGAAGTGAGAGGGTAAATACACGAGGTAATGTGAACAAAGTATAAACTAACAACACTCTGGTCACCCCCACTCCAAAATCCAAAACTCCAATTAAAGACCCAATCACCCCATTCTGAAGAACAAGGAGACATGCCTCATGCTCCCACCAACATAGTCCCTTCAATGAACTGCAAAGTGGGCCAATCTACTACCCAGTACACTCAGAGTCTGTAGCAGGCCCACCACAGACACTCAGACCAATGAACCAGCCTTAAGTCTCAACATGCCACTATTGTCACACATTCCCAAAACAACACCCTCATTCATCCTGCTGCCAGCAACTAAAGTGGACTGAAACACAGTACACTCTTCATCTTCTAGTATTAAACCAGAACAAATAATCAATGCTCAACATGCGCAGAGCACTGGCACCCACTCCGTGCATGGCAGGTAGAAAGAACCGCCCCCTAAGGTACTGGTGTCCAGCACCCCAATATTTGTTGCACGGGTGGGAGAACACCCTTATAAAACTAGTGCCCGGTTCCAAACCTCAATACAGTGGCACGGGTGACAGAACCCCTTTTAAAACTAGTGCCAGGTTCCAAACCCCAGAATCTGTGGCACGGGTGGCAGAACACCCCTATAGAATGTGGGCAGGGTTCTCAAACCCAAAACGTGTCGCACGGGTGGCAACGGGTGGCAAAACACCCCTATAAAGCTTGTGCCATGTTCCAAACACCCAAAATGTTAAAAGGCAACACTTCCAACATGTTACCAATGCAAATCACGTGTACGACACATCCATCATCATCCTCAACTACACACAGGATGATAGTTTGCAAATCGTAGTTGAAACTCTAATCATTTTGTGAAAAAGTCCATAAAGTACATGTTTGTCCTACAGAAGAAACATATGTGCAAGATATATCAGTGTTCAAAATTGCATTGCTGTCTTGTCACACAATAAAACTATGGGAACTAATCTTAACAGAGGGCAGGTTCAACACACTCACCTTAATGCATTCACTCTACGGTATTATACTCATCAATAAATCTTAAATGATGCAGCATTTCACCCAATAACAGGCCTCACATCACAAAGGCAAACTATACCTAATATTCTCTGTTACACACAGAAAGTTCTCAGAAAAATGGCAAGAATTCAGGATCAAGTTCCCCCAATACAGCAATAAAAGTGCTTACTGGGCCCCCCACCTGACAACCCCATGAGTGGCAGTAGCCCCAAGTTTCCTTCCAATGTGCTCAACGCTCAGAACGGGCCGACACAATCCTAAAAGAGCACTGGGCCCTTGTCACAGTACCTTAAATCTTCAACAGGACACAGGGTTTACTCTTGCTGGGTATTCAGCCCTACATCCATGACTGATAACTTTTCCTCAGTAGCGCCTGTTCTCTGACCATCTAATACCATTCCACAACAAGACCATATCCTCCTTTTTGTAGTACAATGATGATCTTCTCTGTGTAGCCCTGCCAAGTTACTTTCACTGCAATCCGCGTTACCACTTTTTTCGCGAACAGTATACGTTCCTTTCTTCCCGGCACTAACTGCACCCTGCATGTTAGAGAAAATAACCTCTGAACGACGTGGAGATGTAAGAGTGGTTTCTTTGTTGTACCACGTCATCATTCTATCCCAGCGCCCGGAGGGAAAAGAGCTCAGGTGCTCCATAACTGCCAAAGCTTCGGCCCGAGAAACAGTGTTTTGCCTAAGCTGCTCAAGTTGGCCTCCTTCATCAGATCTTGCTTGAACTCACGACCCAAAGCCGCTCCAGCCCTTAATTCCATGGCTTGCGTAAGACTCTGACATTTCTCGCCCATGCTGAGTATTCTCACTGTACTAGCCGCTACAGTGTCTCTCCCACCCCTCTTGACTCTGCAGGACGCCCTACTGCTCACAGGGACCTATCACTGCTGCTTGCACTCTCGCTGGTTGTCCTACCTCTGCAGGATGTCCCTATTTCTACTCAAGGCCCTCTGGGTGCTCCTTGCAGCTGTCCTCTATGTGTCCTGTTACTGCAGTACGGCCTAAGACATTTGTTTCAGGCCCTCTGTCTTCCTTGGAAATACTTCTCCCTCAGGCCCACTTCCTTCTTTGTGTGTCCTGATCTTTGGGGTGGCCCTGACAACTGACAAGGTTCTTAGGGCTGCTCTCCTGCCCCCAGCTGGGTCACTGCCTGCCTGAACTTGATATATTGCTCTGTGCAGTGGCCAGCTCACCTCACCTTGGGGGGGCGGGTGCCGGTGGATGTCCCCTCCTCAGTTTCACTGCTTCCTTCCTTCCTTCAGGCACTGTAGGCTCAAGCCAGCTTCTCGCCAGTGTTGCGGGGTGAAATGAAAGATCTTATATTCAGGTAATGCAAGTGAACGTATTTACTAAGTTCCAATGACAAGGTGTATGCATCAGGTAAATCCAAGGGTAAGTAAGTAGGAAGGTACACAGGAGACATCCACCAGCCTCCTCTCTCACAGGCTGCTTCACTCCAGCTGACATTCATGGAGCTTACAGGGGCACTCACACCACCACATTCCACAGGCATAACATTCCATCAGGCATTCTCGCATGCAAGCATTAATGTGGGACCAAGGCAGGGAACACAAGTCACAACACCCCACTTTCCAGTTCTGATCAAATATCCCCCAATTCTGGGTGTTGTCCCAATTTGGCTGTTCAATCACAATTCTGTCAGTAATTGACTCACACTGCCAGTGTCTGTCACACATTGCACTCCAGCGTCCAGTCCTTCTCCAATGTAACTCCATTGTTCAGTTATGAACTCATTTTCTGTCCAGTGCCTATTTTGGCCCACCATCCAGTCCCTAGTTTCACCCCTATATCACTCAGCACCGGTTTCCTTTGGCGTTCAGGTGCATGCTCAGCCATGATACACCCAGTGTTCCATTTTCCGCGTCCAGATTTGATAATCAATTCACTGTTCTGACCCAATTTGGCTCACAGTGCTGAGTTCCACCCCATACTGTTGTCATGTCTGTATTTGAACACATTTGTCCCACTCTGCTCCATTCTGCCCCATTAATTCCGCAGTCCCTGGTCTGACCCAATTTTACCTCAAGGTTGATCCCTGTTTCAATGTTCCTCTCATTGGCTAGTTATGAATCAATTTGCTCTAGATTTCTGAATGTTGCCGTAATGTGCCTCTCTGTATCCAGTTCTGCTCCAATTTTCCCTTTGCTTCTCACTTCCGCACCATTTGCCTTCACTCAGTTGCCCGGTCCACCCCAATGTTTCCATTTTGCCCTTAGTGTGGATTTAGGCACCAACATTCCCCAATGCCCAGTTCTGCACCAATACACACCCAGTGTCCAGTTCTACACCAATTCTTTACTCATTACCGAATTTTTCAAAATGTGAATCTCGCTGCATAGCCTACCACAATCTCACAGCAAGTTTATGTTTTGTCTCAATGTTCCCTGCAGTCCCTGTGTCTGTGCCACTGTGCCCACTAGGGCCCAGTTCTGACCCATTTGTCCATAAAGAGCAAACTTCTGTCTGAACGAATGTTGACCTCAGTGGCTTGTTCTTCCATCAATGTCCCACAGTGTCTACATGTCCAGACACATCAGAAGATCTACCAACCGTTAAGGCACCTATCTTTAATTTGCCACCATTACCTTAACCACTGCACACATTGCAATTCTATATCAGGGGCTCAACGTTGTCCAACACAGTCTAATAATCGAATGTACACTCAAATAGATCTTACAAAATTACATAGATCAATTTCAGCCCCCCATCTACATTTATCCCAAATAACTCGCACCGAATTCTAACCCAAGACAGGGAGACTGGCCTGCAGCACATTTGGGGTTTTTGCACACACCTGAATGCTTTTCATTATAAACATGCACATTTTATAAATGAACTTCATTTATAAATAGCATTCTTATAAGCATGTTTTTTTTTTGTTTTATATCAATTTGTGTACACCAGTTATAGAGCGAGTCATACTCAAAATGGCTGCCCCAAAATCCTGTCCACATTCAAGGGCACACACGTGGGGTCGCCATGACAACAGACGCAAACATAAATAATCCCGATAACAAAAGTGCTGGTTCACGTCCTCTGCAGAACACTGCTGCACGATTAGGACAAGACTTTTGTGCCGGTGAGCTTTTCGAACTTAGTAGGGACACATATTTTCCATGGTTTAATCCTTTGGATAGAGCGTATATGTATCCCTTATTTTTCAGGAGACCAGTAGAATGCAGTGAGAAGATGTAAGGACCAATTAAGTTTGACCGTCACACGCCGCATTACAGCCTGATGGAGGTAAGATACATCACGGCTCATGCTTTGTAATTTCCTGATTAGTGGTGACACGCAATGGCCCGATTTGTTTTTGAGGCATAATACATAAACATCACTTGTTTTTACAGGTGATCCTTTTCGACATAGCGGGAAGGTGCTATAACTGGTGAAATTTCGCCGCCACCTGCAACATTATAGGTTAATAGAGGTAAGACACCTCGCGGCCCACTTTGCATTAATATACAACCAGTGGCAGAAGTGTACAGAGAAAAGTAGTGGAACGGTGGTCTCAGCAGGGGAGAGGGTAGGCGGAAGCATAGTGCAAGATGTGACCAGGTGTTGCGGCCAGGGCATTGCAATAGTCTAAGTGACCAGTAGCTAAGGCTTCTATTACAACTTTACACTTGCACAGGTACATAAGTGGACAAATCCTCTATATAGAATAGTGAATATGGTCGTTAAAAGTAGAGGAATGGTAAACATAAAAAAATAAAAGTAGTGGAACGCTGCTTCCGACCGTTCCCGCTCACTTCGATCACTGTATACAACTGGAAATGCTCAACAGCAGAGCAGTGATTTTGGCTTCTGTTTCCCTTCCCACATAGGATTGATGTGTATCTCCCCAAAGATGAGTTGACCTTGTGGATGACTCATCATTTTGCATCCATGTAAGAACCCCTGCATCATTAGAATGCCCATATGCAGGACATCTCTCTTCTTTTTTCTCATCATGGTAACATCCACACGAGAGGTGTTTCAATTGTAAATGTATCTCTGTCTACAGGAAAACACTCTCTTTCTGCTTGCCCTAACATTGCGCACATTTGGTGACAATTGTGGCAGCTTGTTTAGGCTCACCGTGACTTTTCATTGCAAAGCGGTAAGTCTTTTTCTGTCCCACAAAGGTCAGTTCTCGAGCTATTTATCTTGCTCCTTAGAAAGAAATATTCTGGAAACTTAACACTCACTTATGGGCCTCATTACGAGGTGAGCGCAAAGGGATACCGGACACTGTTAAGGACATCGGTGCCGGTATTCCCTTTTTGCGCCCTATTCCGAGGTCCCATAGCGGGTCCCTTCCTTAACGCCTGGTTTTACCAGGCGTTATGAACGGGTCCCGTTAAGGGACTTCAGAGCTAATAACGGTACCGCAATTTGCGAAACCATTATTAGCGCCTTCCCCGTTCCCATTGAGCTCTATGGGGGCTGAAATGGGAATGGGGAATGGCTTTTTCAATGGGGACTTACCGGTCCCGCAAAGGTCGGAATAGACCGGTAAGTCCCCATTGAACGAGGGTGGACTCTGTACCGGTATTGGAGATAATCATGGCGCTAATAGCGCCATGACTACCTCCAACCTCGTAATGAGGCCCAATGTATTTATTATTTTTTAGACACATTCCAAATGCAGTGAGGAATTGCTTCGACAACTCTTGTCGTGATGAAGGCCATTACATTTGTAACTGAAGAAATATAATAGGCTAAAACACCTTTCAGCCTGATCCATGGAATTATTTGCGCTAAAAACGCAAATTTCCGCGCCTTTCTCCCCGAAAATCCCCATACTTCAAACAGGGATTTACGGGCAGAAGGGAGCGCATATCTACGTTTTTCACGCAAATAATTCCATGAATCAGGCTGTTAGTGTCAACTTTGTGTTTTGTTTTTGCATGCCAAAGAGGCAAAAAAGACATTGTATGATCTTTGCAGATTGTGCTATTGACAGTCCTTGACAATACAAGGTTTAATCTGTTATGAATCACCAGATGTTTTTGGAAATGCATTATGAGTTAGAATTTAGTGTTTTATGGGGAACGTGTTAGGCTCTCAAAACCCTGAGGGTATGATATATCATGTATGTTCCATGTATTCACTTGATTATGCAAAATACACAGCAATCATGTTTTGAAAATTGACATTGAAGAATAGTTTATTTGTTATATGCGTGATTGTGTCCGTACTTGCCCTGACCAACTGTTTTTTTCATGGACTATATAGTGCCTGGGATGGTCAGGGAATAGCCAGATGCCCCTTCCTTTGATACATTCCCAAATGACTCTGACATGCCCTTGAAGACGTTATCTTTAAAGAGCACCCATAAGTTACATCAGGGAAACTATAGAACCATTCTAACATGTCTACAGATGAGAGATTGGCACTCTGTGAAGTTCAGGAAAACTATGTCATCACTATTAAACCTGCGGACAAGGGAGAGGGGCGTGGGATTGCAGTGATGGATACAGATATGTCCAAATGGTGAAGGTGTTACTAATTAACCTCACGCATTACTCCAGAATGTCAAATGAACCCCTGATAGGCTGATGCTAACTTTCAAGACATGTGCACAGTAGCAATGGAATCAAGGTGCCTTAGTGAACACGAAGCTATGTTTCTAACTCTGCGAGACACCAGGAATCCATTGTTCTAGTCACTCTCTGAGTTTTGCAAAAACCATCACAAACCCCCTGACTGACCGATCATATCCCTATGTAGCTCTCTGCTAAAGCCCACAGGTAAGTATATTGGGCCTCACTATAAGTTTGCCTGTCGGGTAACAAGGGCACCGGTAAGCTTGCTAGGACTGTTGTTACCAGACCAGCAAACTACAAGTTCTTCACCTGGCGGGATTACCAGCACCCATGAGCAGAGCATGTTAGATGCACCGGCACCATTCTGAATCGGGCCGGTGCATTCAACCTCCCCATTCCCATTAAGCCCTTTGGGGCTCAAATGGGAATGGGGAGCATTGTTTGCCGGTGCCGCGAATGCCCAAATACCAGGTCCGAAGGGGTCATAATGACTCGGTAATTGCCCATTCGTGGGAGCTGGAAAAAATTGCACGTTCGGCGGCAGCCTGCCGGTTTTCTTGGCAAGGCTACCACCAAACGTGTAATGGGGTCCATTGAATCAATCCTTAAACCAATAGCGACTGAAACTAGACCTTACCTTAGAGGCACCTCTAACCACATACCTGAAATGTTGCACATGCAACAAGTTGTACATTGAAATGTCAACCAAGGCTGTCTGTTCGAATCACGGAACATGGATCTAGTTCTGTGATCTTATATCTGCAATAAATATACCCAAGCTCCATTGACACTGCATTTTCTAGAATGTAATCATACAGAAACTGACTTCATTTGAACCATGATCAACAGCCTCAAACCAGATCTGAATAACTTTTCATTGACTAGAACAGACTCTTGATTCCACGTTAGAGAGCGGAACATCTGCCACATTATAAACTGGGAAGGCATGGACATGGCATCCAGAAGTAGGTGCATGCGGTATGAGTTACAGACGGTGCTAAGCGCTCCTCTTTTACTTCATGTCCCATCAGCTTAAGATGTCATAGATAGCATGCTCGCCATGTTTAATGCCTATGCATCATTGGCATGCGAGAAGAGGTAATAAGCCATGAGCTTTAAGCTTGTTGACAGGTGTTCTAAAAATATATTGATTCAGGCAGATTTCACATAAGCACAGACTTCAAACCCTCTGCCCGCCTAACCCGAATTCGTAGTAATTGACAGCAAACGGCATAAGGACTGCCCCATGGCAGTTCTCGCAGCTATATTAATACATTGATGTCTGCCCAGAAGGTGGAGGAATTGTGAGTGTCCCATTACTGTGCTCTATATGTTCAAGTCGACATGGGTGCATACTATCACGCTACACATACATAAATAACTGTAAAATACCTCTGGTTTGCTAATTCCTTTCATTTCAAATATTCTATCCACAAAAAAACAGTAAATATAAGAATACTGACCTATTAATTTCTACGTTGTTCAGCATCCTTCAGTACTCAATGTCCCAAAACAGGGAGAGGCATGGACAGGACTTCATCATATGTATGTAGTCCGCATCATCTGAACCACATTTTGGGCATATGGGGGATTGTCCTTTGGCATACGATGTGATCTGATCGGGGTGTAGTGGAATCTATGGAGTACCTTCAATTGGATTTGTTTAAATCGAGAGTAAAATTAAATTTTATAGGTACGGGCAAATATGCGGTCCCATCGTTGGTCTGTCATTTCAATATCAGATCATCCCCCCAGGTGTCTCTAAGTTTAACACAAGGGGAGGCGGCCTTAGTCTGAAGGAGGGTGTACAATCCGGAGACCTTTCCTCTGAAGGTCGCAGTGTTCTGGATTTCGGATAGTATCAGATCATCTGAAGGGTTTGCGGGGAAGTCCGGGTTTAGCAGGGTGAAGCATTCAGTATTTAACCCCTAAGTCTCAGAGCCTCTTCTTGGAGGCCAGAAAGTTCTTTTGCTCTTGCTGAACAGACACAGAGAAGTCCGGGTAGAGGCGGATTTTGACAGAACCGAAAAAGAGGTCCCCTTTGGCTCTCGCTGCTCGTAGGAGAGAATCCCTATCCTGGAAGTTTAGCACTCTTGCTATGATGGGGCGAGGAGGAGCACCCCCGTCTCGGTTTCACTGTTAGGGCACAGTCGGCTCTCTCTATTGCAAACTGCAGGGAGAGCTTTGGGGAATCCAGAAGTGAAAGTAGAATGCGCTTGACATAGTCTTCCATAGGGCCATCATTCTTATCCTCAGAAACCCTGATGATGCAGAGGCTGTTGCACCTGGAGCGCGATTCAAGGTCCTCATTCTTCTTGCTAACATCCAGAACCTTCCTGGACAGGGCGGTCACTTCTGCCCGAAGGGTGACAATGTCATTCTCAGCCACCCCGACCCTAGTCTCCACTTCCATTACCTGTGTGCTTTGATCTAACATATGATTCCAGTTATATCGTCTAATTTCAAATATAGAGCAGTGAACCCCTCTCACCGGTATTCCATCATTTTTTGTGACTCAGTAGTCTCGGGGGGTACCGACATGGAGGCCTACGGTTCCCGTAGGGACTCTCAGGGCTTCAGTGCCACTTTTTCAAACATGTTGATAGAGCTCTGCTTTTTGTTTGCTCCCTTGGTCATGACCCCGCCAAACCCACCAGGGAGGCAGGTTGCACAGCGCACAAGGATCAGCGGAAACAGGTCCGGATCAGGAAGATTAGCTCAGCGAATAACAACGGGCGGTGAGGATGCCCAATTTATTCATTAGTGGAGTGGTAGGGCACAGCATCACGTATCTCTGAGTATTACAAAGCAAGATAGGTTGACTTGGAGGCACAGCAGCGGTAGATCACTGCAGCCGTGGAATGATGAAGAAGGGACTCAACAGTCCCGGGTGAGATGGGACAGACCTTTGAGCAAGACACCAGGAGGAAGTTTAGGTGTGAGTGTGGTCCATTTATCAAAGCAGAGCAGGGTCGCCTGGATCAGCAATACAGTTATAACCAGTAGGTCTACAGTGCAGCAGTAGGATCGGATGGAGTATGTGCTGGGACAGCTTGAGGAAATGTGAACTCGAGGTCTCGGACCTTGTATGGCAGTGCCAGGATGGCAGAGCAGCTCCGGTATCATTCCATTGGGAGACAGCAGGGCAGCCAATGCAGTACACATGGTGATAGTGGGCCCCACCAGGGGAGGGCCCCTGCTCGAGTTGCAGGAGTTCTAGAGGTCAGACTGAAGCTCCCTGGTATCAGATGGCCAAGCAGCACTACTCCTCATGTTTGTTTGTTTGTTTATTTATTTATAGTGCGCGCCAGACCCGAGGGTATCCGGGCGCGTGTTCAAGAATACTTTAAGCTTACATGTTACAGTTACACATTTCAGGAAGGTTACAGGGTGCATTAACAGTAAATGATGACAATATACATGGTTACATACACAGGTGATTGTACACAGGGGTGTGTACACAGTATACATTGAATGTCAAGGAGCAAGGTGGGTTAAGCGGGGGTGATGAACGAGGTATGCGTTCAGCTGCAGATTAACAGGTGGGTCAGATGTGAGTAGTCCTAGTCTAGTCAGTCATAGCTCATTTTCTTTGAACCATTTAATGCAATTAAGTCTGAAGTGTGGATAAGATTGGTCAGACCTTAAGGATGATGGGAGGGCGTTCCATAGCTGGGCCACTTTGACTGGGAAGCTGGTGCCTCCGGCTGTGCTCAACTTGAATGGGGGCACAGCTAGTTGGTTGGTGTATGTATGTAGTATTCCGAGTTAAGATTAATACAAAGTGTTGGCTGGTGCATCAAGTGGAGTAGTGGGTATGCTCAAGGTTTTATAGCTGGATGGGCATACCTGGGAGGCTCTGGCTCTTGATGAGTTAATGGCCAGGTCATCCATGCAATGCCTGACGCTGCAGGGATCAACTTAGAGGAGTCAGCCCATGGAATTAAGTTGTGTCTTTTGCCCGACACCGGAGTAAGCAGTGCTGCATTTGCAATAACCAGGAGTAAGTGATTTAAGAGGACAAGGTCTGCTCCTTGTCCCTCTCCCCCCAGGGTAGAGATGAGTTCTTTGGGTCCACCAGTGATGATGATTGCAACCAGTATATAGAGCAATAGGCAACGATGAAGGTGGTCGGTGCAGCCAGACGATCAGGCGAACGTAGGTGGTAGCCCACAATCAGGTAAGCATCAGAACCATTGCTGTAGTCAATTGTTGTGTTCTGTAATGGTCCGATGATGGGCAATAAGGGGGGGAGGTTGTGTGGTGTGAGGACTCCGGGATGGGATGGACCCGCAAGTGGTGGGTCTAGGCAGGTCATAGCGGCCCAGGGGTAGCCCTATGGCAGTGTCCTGGTAGTTTTGGGAAATGTGGGGCACAGCAGAGCCCATCCAGCACCTTTCTATTGAGTGGGACACCTGTCACGCCTCCTGTCTCACCGGGGGGACCATCACACAGCAGCAGGATTATAGAGGTGAATTTGCCAGCCCACCATGCTGTGTTGTATGCTGGGGGGCCAAAACCTCAGGTCTGCAGGAGGGTTGGTGTCGCAGCTCTCCGGGCCAACACGTCGAGGGCCATAGGGTCTCCATCCTAGGATGTGGCCAACAGCACTATCAGCAGAGGGAAGGCCCAGCTGGATTCATAGGGCACTCAAGTGCTGCCAATGTAGAACCGACAGGGCTGAACTAATGCTGTCTAGGTGTCCACTGGTTCTGCGGTTCCCACCCCAGAGTAACGTGTTGTCGGCAAGGAGGCAGTAGATGTTACCAGCCGGAGAGATATTGTCGTAGGATGTTCAAATGATTATCCATGCCACAGGAGGGGGGGTGAGGTATCCGCCACACCAACCAATGCCGCACAGAACAGTACAGGCAAGGCACGCAGCTCAGTGCGGCAAGTGCCCCTCCCCCTTCCGTGCCTGAAGCCCCGCTGCTCGAGTCTGTGGGAGTCTCCTCTCTGTGGAGATGCTGTGTGGGGTGCCGCAATGAAGTTAGGCGGTTTCCTCTGTATGGTGATTCCTCTGCAGGGCATGCCAGTCAGCCGGTACCTGCAGGAGACTGATGGGAATCAAACAATGTGTTTTCTGGAATAACCACTGTACCAACACGGAATTATCGTAAAATAGGATCTTCCCCAGTGCAGAGCTACATGCTCAGGTGGCCATACTACACAAACGCAATGGTGCCTCCCCAGAAAGCTCCTAGATTTGATTTAAAAATGTGAGTTTCAAAAACAGCTAGGAAAATAAGGACATGAACTGTAAGGACACCAAACAGCAGCCTAATGAAACCACTGCATATGAACTGGTGAAGCGAGCCAGAAGAAGGGTCAGGTTGGCCCAATGTTTTGTTGAGACATTTTGAAGACCACAACAATTATAAGTGGTGGAGTTGAAGTCCTGGGGAAGAAATGCCTGAGACTTAAAGGGACCACACTGGTTGCCTTGAAGTCTCAAGACCACTTTTATTTTGAAGTGTATTGCTTTGAAGTGTGTTGCTTGAACTTGTTGAAGGGAATACCAAGAAGAGATTTTGGACTACAACACCTTGAATTGGAGAAAGATAATCATTAACTTTTTTCATGAAACTTTCTTGTGCTTGGGGAAGGAGGAGCTGAAAATAAGCTGTGATCTGAAAGAAGACGCTCAGAGCTTTGAGTTGAACACTATTTCTTTTCACTTTGACACCCTACACACGTGTTAGTGGTAGTTGTAAGGGCAAGGATAGGTTTTGGACATAGATAGACTTTTAAGTTGAACTCTTTGACTTAGACTTTCCTTAGTTTTGTGCAGGTACGTGAATCCCGCCTTAGTTAGAGCTTCTACCATCCTGACATTTAAGTTAATAAATATATATATTTCTTTACTTTAAATCTGTTGTTTGTGTCTTACTTCATGATTCCTTCCCACCTGATTAATTCCATCTGAGTTGACCTATCTAAATCATCTGCCCCAAACAAGTCCTTGTAATATTGAGTCAGGATAATCATTTTGGTGGGTTTGTCTTCATGTAGATGTCCCCTATTATCACAAAGCTATTGTATAGCTGTGCTTTCAATTTATACATCAGAAAACTCAAAGCTTTGTTAAAGGCATAGAATTAGAATTGCTTGGTTGAAGCATTTTATGGAAATATCAGCTGCCCACAGTGCCTTCAGTTCAGGTCTTGCCACTTGTAGGCGTTTATATGTCCTATGAGAATCACTCTGTATCGCAAGTCTGGCCCTTGTACCCTCTTTTTGGCTTCTAATCTCTGGGCCATTAGTATTTGTTTATTTGCAGAGGCTGAACTAATATGTTCACCATGCAGAATGGGTTTGAATGCATCCGAGGTAGTCGCTATTGGGATATCATTCATTGTGTTCTCTTAAAAATATATGGAAATGATGTCTGAAATTGAGATACAGTAAGCCACATCTGCCACAAGTGAATCATGTATTTTCCATATTGTCGTTTTTTGAGCATGGGAAGCATATGTGTCTATCCAAGACGTTATTGGGGCATGGCCAGAAATAATCATTAGCTCAATGGTAGATTTGGTGATCGCTGGGAGAAGAGATTGGGAGTCCAGGAAATGCTAATTTTTTTAAAGTTCATCTTAGCTTTTCCAGAATGGACTGTCATCTCTGCTTTGGAAGTGTAAATACATCCATATGTCTATTAAGTGCAAATCATAGATTTCTTGCTGAAGGGAAACCAACCTAGTTAAGTGTGTCTCTGGTGCAGGACCTGACCTATCCATCCCCCATCAAGCACAATGCTAAAATCTCACCCCACTATGAAATCTTCTTTTTGGAACTGAGCAATAAAGGGGAAAACCAGGGCATAGAACTCCTAAAGGTTTTGATTCTGACCATATATTGAAAACAGGATCAAGTCTCTCTCCCCAAGCTGGATATGAAGGCCCAGGTACTCCCCTGGATATCTTTAACTTCTATTTTAAAGAAAGTCAAACACTGACTGACCAGGATCGCGCACCTGCCCTTTTATTGGATGGTGATGCACAGTATTGATGTGGGAACCATTCAGACCAAAGCCTGCCAATCCTCCCTCAAGAGATGGGTCTACTGTGTAATCCTTTATCCGCTTTCAAGTCTATCAGTTTCGAAATTACACCTCTGAACTTCCTTGGGGAATTGAGCCCCTGTACATTTAATGATACCATTTCAAGGGCCCCCATTCTGATAATGTTTCACCTGTTTCTGCCCTTCCGGCACCTCCCTTCAAATTTTCAGCCGGCCTAATTTCCACAATTTCCACTGAACCTACGTGTAAATAGAACTCAGTAAAGACCTCACATACGTGTGAATCCTAGGATTGCGAACTTGCAATACCCCAATGATACCATCATTGTTTGAATACTGCGAAAAAGACATACTTAAAACAACCCCGTTTGGGGACCACATTAGGTCAAAGAAAAAATTGTGACAGGTTCTCCTGATGCAGTGCTTTCTACTAATACCGTAGCATAACTACAACTTCTTAGAACTCTATCGAAAACAAAACAAAAACTGCCATCATAACTTCATTAAGTGTGGCATTAGCTCTCCATTCCCCATTCCATCACTCCACCACACCCAACCTCCAACCACAGCCATTATTGCTAACCCGCTCCCTCAGGTTGGACCATCACAGTTCCCAATTCTCTTGCGTCTGTTCAAGGACCGTCTCCTGCGATCTTTGCACATGTTTTTCCTGGACCTCAACCCTGGCCAGTTGCTATATTCAGAACCATCTGGATGCTGAAGCTCGTTGTTCTGTATTCTTAGGACAACAATCGCTGCTTGACGGGAGGTAAACTGATGCTCTACTGCATCAGGCTTGAATATGATTTGAAACAAGCAGCCTCATCTATATTGAAAATCCTTATACGCCAGCCATAAAACAATGCCTCTGAATGGTGCCTTTTGCTCAGTCATGGAACAGCAAAAAAGTGATACCCATGAATGAAATTCTGTGTTGTGCCCCGATTTTCTGAAATATATGCTCTTTAATCGTAAAAGAATGCACCCTTGTGGGAACGTCCTGAGAAGATTCTGATGCTGCTGAACATTGGAGTAGACTCTATGCATGTGGTCCAACATAAGGTCTGATGCGCACTTGTTAGGCCATACAGCCCATGCATTAGAGTCAAACGTTTTGGCATTTTCCACTCAGCCTATGAATTAATGAGGGACTAAGAATGCTTTGGCACGCTCTCTCTTCTTCCCATAAAATGAACATGTGAGTACAAATGCTTTAGTATGCCACCTTCCCACTACTGACATAAAGTGTACCTAAGAGTGAGTAGGCATTCTATTGTCCTATCTACAAAAATAAATTTGCTTGACATTCTGTCCCTACATCGATAAAAAAAACCTGCTCCAATCCTCACCCAACCCAAATTTCTAACCATGAGTCCATAAGTGTAGCTACGCCTTATTATCAAATGTAAACTATTCTAACTCGTCACCACCAACCACCGACTGACCGAAGTCCTATAAGTGCTCCTTTATTTATTTATAAAAGAAGGCAGGATTTATTTAATTGTATTATTTGAAGCACATACCTAGCTCGAGGGCAGCAGAGGGCTTTACAGAGTGTGGGTAGATGGCATTTGGGCCGGCATCTTTTAACAGTAGCACTGTACTGTGAGGTGTGTGCATCTGTCCGTGCATACATTGGAATTTTTCCTTCGTCAGGTGTTGTTAAAAGATACATGTTTTGAGAGGTATGGGATTGGTCAAACTGCTTGCACAAACCTCAGGGAAAGCTTGAAAATCCAGATTTTCTCGAACTTGGTGAAATCTGAAGGATTTGAGTGTTGCTAGAACCAGCTTCCGTTTTGCTAAGTGAATGTATATGCAATTGCCATTTACCACACTCTATATCAATAGATTCTGCTCCACCAGAGTCAATCAAGCAACATAATAGCATTGAAAACATAATAGGCACTGTGTGCAGCTCAAACTACTGGTAGTTCAAATGGCATTGTCATGAACACATAGGGCCTCATTACAAATATGGTGGTACAGTAAGAAACATCAGTAACGTGGTTGATAATTCTGTTACGGTTGCATTACCGCACCACCGTAGTACAGATTTGGCGGGAGGTGGTGGATTTTTCTGGAGAGCAATCTGCCACCTTACCACCAACAATCTGTGAAATTGGCAGAATTACCAGCGGCATTAATTCCAACGTAATCCCCATGGTATGGACATTTACAACACCTAACACCACTTGAAATTGCGTAGTAAATCATTGGGGCCAAGTGGCAGTAACAGTAAATTCGTTTGGTGGAATTTTGCAAATGTACTGCCGAATTCCCGCTAAACTTGTAATGATGCCCATAGTAGGAATTGCGCCAACACTACTGGTCGACTTATCATGTAACAGGGTTGATAAACAATGATTGCTTTTCAAGCCTTTGCAAATACCTAGAGAGTTATCATTAAATCCCTTTACAAAAAAAATAAAAAAATAAATAAAAACCTGCCAGGGATCCACCTCATTTCTTGCAGTGTAATCCCAGTGAACTGGTTTTATTATAACGAGACGCTTTTCTGCGAGATGCTATTCCTGAGAAATGGCTCTGCGGGGCCTTTTATTTATGACTTCAAGCAAAATGTTAAAGAAATTTAAACACAAAACTTGCCAAAGTAAATATGTCACTTCGGTTTGAATAATTTTATTTTGGTTAACAGCCAACATTATGCACATGTTATTTTAATCAATGTGTATCCACAAGCTCATGTAACTTTTAATGGCAAACATTGTTTCCAATAACCCATAACACAATAAGCAATGACTGTAGGTACGTTTTAAGCATTATTGAGTGCATGCCATTTTCAGACGTAAGTGAGAAAAATGGGCATTGCGGATTAATAAATATTATTATTTATCATGATGTGTATACATATTTATGAAATGCATTATTCATTAGATTCAGAAGAAGTACCCAGTGTATTTTACAATTTAGCTTCTCACAATTTAAAACAATGTTACTTTTGAAATGACCACATGTTGTGCAAATCCATACATTAAGTAAAATGCGTTCTTCAATAATGACCCAATTTACCCAACAAGAAGCAACGCGGACACTTAAATCAATCCTTGGTATAGGGCCAATATACTTAGCATACATTTTGAGAAGTGAGCAGAATGCGTATCCTAGCAGGGCAGTTTCAGCTTGCAAAAGTATTGCCTGAGCCCAGTGGCGAGAGTAAGAGGTTGACTGCAAAAGAGGCAGGACAAATAATCCATGGAAGGAGGTCAATATGGGACAACATATTCCCTCATGGTAGGTGAAAGATGATCTATTATATGGACGTACTGATGGTTCCAAACGGTGATCAACAGTGCTGAAGTCAGTGCAACCATGTGGGAGTAATCATGCATGTGGTTGGCCAAAGGGACAACATCAGGCACAGGCTGCTTGCATGCTGTTGATTCCTTCAATGAAACCGCTCCCATGTTTCATGGCAAATGTAAATTAAGGTCCACAAATCACCATAAATAACAATTGGCTAAGTGAAATAACAGTTCTACATGGAAATACTCTTCATATGCTTTCGAATAAACGGATAAACACAACACTGATGCTCCTGTAACGTTTCTGATTAGCACAGCAGTGCAGGCGTTTTGCAACACAAAGGGTGTTCGATATTCTAGAGAAAGCCTGTGCAAATATAATCTCACAGGACAAAAGTCTTTTTCGATATCTGATGGCTGCTCTTCCTATGTCTTGATGATGATAAAGCTCCAACAAGCGTTGACTAGTTTGTATTAACACTAACAATCCTAACCTAAGCATAGAGGATGAGATTCCATTTCAAGAATGAAGCAATCACATCCATCCTGGAAGAGAAGCACTGTAAATGTGGCTATGCCTCTGTTTCCAAAAGTTTACCCAATTAATTATTCAAATTAAATCCATGTAGGTGAGCAAAAATTGTGTTGCCAATCTATTAAAGACAAATACAGCCTCACACTCTTGGAGAACGAATATGGATAAACAATTCTTCTGGATATCGACAACCAATTTACACCAAATGTATCCTAGCTGAGCTTCAGGATTTGATGGAAGGAGGAATATTCTTTCTTGAGCACAAGACGGATTCTGATTAGAAATGTTGACAATTGTGACTATATGTTTGTACTGAATTAATGAATGGATGTATTTGTACATAGTACCCTTTTCCCTCAAGTTTACATCTTGATGGTAAGAAGCTAAGAGGTTTGTGTAAAGAATGGACATGGATTGAAATACAGACAGTATAGAATAAGCAAACCAAGAAAAATGTATAGTACAACATGCAATACCTCATGAGAGTCAAACTCTTAAGATGCCATGGTCAGGTGCTGGAAAAGAAAACCAAATGGAGCTAGACAGGATCCTGGCCTATGCAGAAGACCGCTGCGCATAATTACCCAGACTGTTGATAAACTCAGGAGGAAGAAGGGAGAAACACTGCTGCATGTTGAGATTGCCACAAATGGCTGTGGAAATGACTTGCCACAATCTTACACCCACATTTAATATGGTCTGGAGTAACACCAAAAGATGTTGACAAGGTGACACCTCTAGTGCGCACCCTAATTTGGTCATTTGTCACTGTCTCAGAGATTTTCAATGAGGAAAGATGGTAAAGGCTGCTCGATGACAGGCACAACTTTTAGAAGGGAAATCCAGTTTGTAGACTAGGGGCCCACACAAGAGTCTGGTAATTGCGAGGGCATGGATGGGAAAGGAGAATGAGAGCATACACTACATGACTCTAGCTGCAAATAATTAACCATTACATTATCAATATGATACAATTCTCTTCTAATTTTTACCCTTTTTTCAGTGATTTGATACTTTAGGTAGCGCACTAAGATGCTTTCCGGTTGTTTCACCTCACCCCATAAGCTCCCCTCCCAGGGTGACTAGTAGATCAACGCCAGGTCCATTAATGCCCACGCTCTGGACATCCATGACCTCATAATCTCCCATGATCTTGATCTGCTCATGATCTCAGAAACCTGGCTACATGAAGCCTCCAGTCCTGCACTCTCCCTTGCACTAACTCCGGCCTACTCCATCACGAGACAAGATCTCCTCTCTAAAGGTGGAGGTGTAGCAATCATTGCCAGAGATTCTCTTTCTATTAGAAAGATAGAGAAATCCCTGCACAACAACAGTGACTACCTCCAAGTCAAAATCAACCTTTCTCCCCACTGTACCATTGCTGTTCACATTGTCTATCGCCCTCCAGGCCCAATAGGTGACTTTCAAGCCTCTCTCATCCACCTCCTTTCAGACAACCTTAAAAAGAACTCTAAAGCCATTTCTCCTTGGGGACGTCAACTTAGGCCTCCTTGACTGCAAGGACTCAGCAGCTAAATCTCTTGACTCAGCCCTGAAGGCACTAGGCTACAAAAACACCATCTTCAGCCCTACCCACACCCAGGGACGAACTCTCGACTGATTGCACACCACAACTGTCCACTCACCATCACTGGTAACACGCCCACCCCGTGGTCTGACCACCATATCATCACCTTCAGCATCCCCACCACCAGCCCCTCTACCCCGGCACCCCAACCCTTGCCACCCTGCCTTGCAAGAAGCTCCCGTCAGCTCACGAAGGAAAGGCTTCTGCCTTTCCTCCAAAGCCCAGCCTTCAGACCTCCTTTCTCCACTGACCCAGAAATACTTGCAACAGCATATGACAGTGCCATCAAAGGAGCCATCAACTCCATTGCACAACTGAAACCCCGCAAATCCAAACCCACCACCCACTCCAACTCCTGGTTCACCCCAGACCTTCTCACACTCAGCAACGAGAAAAAGGTTGCACGCACACAATGGCAACATCCCACTCGGACAAAGATAAGATGATCTTCAAAGCCCTCTCTACCAAATACAAAAACGCAATCACCCAAGCAAAGGCTAAATCCTTCGAATCCAGAATCTCGGAGGCCCAATCTAGCACTAAAGAAATCTTTGCTATCTTCAGGGAACTAGAGACGCCCACTCCCGCCCCCCAGAATTTCACCAAAGACAAAGCCTGGTGCGACGAAATACAAACTGCCATGCAAGCCAAACTGAACCTCCTCCAAAAGAAAATATTAGCCACTAAACAAGCCATGCCTAACACATACATCCGCCAGCATCCGACCACGCCCAACCTTTCTCTGTCATACCCATCCAGCAAAAAGACATCATCAACATAATGAGGAATATGAAACCCTCTAACTGTAAAGGTGATGCATGCCCGGCTACCCTCATCAAGGACTGCACTGAAGCACTAGCTCCTTTCCTAACAGCCATTGTCAATGCCTCCTTTGCCACGGGGAAAGTCCCTGCCTCCCTCAAGGAAGCCTGGGTCCGCCCTCTATTAAAAAAAACAACTCTTGATCCCACATCCCCTAACAACTATAGACGCATCACCACTGTCCCATTCTTCCTCAAAATACTGGACAAAGCAGCCTATCTGCTGGTTCAGCACTTCATTGAAGAGAATAAACTCTTAGGTCTCTGACAATCTGGCTTCCGCCCCAAACACGGGACTGAAACCGCGCTAATTGACTTGAAAAACGAGATGGACGACGCCAGAGTCATGGGCAAACCAGCACTTCTCCTACTTCTCGACCTATCAGCGGCCTTCGACCACGTACACCATGACGTCCTATGCCACCACCTCTATGCCACCGCTAAATTCTCCCCTGAGGCCACAGCATGGATAACGTCCTTCCTACAAGACAGAACCATGCAAGTATTCTCTGACTTAGCCTCCGCCTCACCCACCATCATCCTCTGTGGTGTGCCCCAAGGCTCCCGCCTCTCCCCCACTCTCTACAACATCTTCACACGACCCCTCTTCCTCATCCTCGATGCCATGGGTATCTCCTACACCAACTACGCTGACGATACCCAGATCCTCCTCACCCTCACTGGCAACTATGACACTGACTCACTGACCCTCAACAACCTCTACAACACCATCCAAGCCTGGATGGCAGACAATGGACTAAGCCTCAATCCGACAAGACCAAACTCCTCCTGGTAGGCTCCCCCGACACGCTAAAAAATCTAGACTCCCAATTCAGTCATTTCACCATTGACTCCATTAAAATACCTGTCTCAGACTCGGTCAAAACTCTTTGTGTCTACTTTGATTCCAACCTCTCCATGGACAGACAAGTCAACGCAATAGCCTCCTCAGCTGCGTACCATGCCACCTGATCAACGCAGTCAGAACCATCCTCTCCAAAGGGAATTGCACAAACATAGCCAGAGCAATCACCGGCTCCAGGCTAGATTACTGCAATGTACTCTTCCTAGGAACCTCCAACAAAAACCTGGAAAATCATACAGAACAATGCTCTCCGCGCTGCCCAAGGTATCACGAAAAGAGAACACATCTCTGAGGCCAGAAAACTAGCCCATTGGCTTCCAATAAAGGAAAGAATCATCTTCAAAGCTTTGACACTGGCCGACAAGGGCATCCACCTCACCACCCCGGTCTACCTCTCACAAAAAATCCGCCCCGTCTCCTCCTCAAGGCCAACCAGGTCACCATATATCAACATGCTCTGTGTGCCACTAGTAAAAAGAGCCAGAGCAGGAGGATCCAGCTTCCCTTATCTCGCACCATCACACTGGAATGCCCTACCTCCCACAATCCGAGGTGAGCCCTCCCTTATTGCCTTCCGGAAAGCTATGAAAGCCATCCTCTTCACATAAGGTCTCTCGCAGCACCATGTTTGCCAATAAACTGCCTGTAATGTAATAACCAAAGATGCATGAGCTGTAATGACTAATCTGTTTGTAGCAATCATAATGTGCCAACGACTGCTACCAATCCTGTACCCCCTGTAACTAAGTTCCTGCATGTAACAGTGCCACAATGCCCATGGGCTGTCTGCACGCTATATAAAAATAAATAAATAAATAAATACATAAATAAATAAATGATACGATTACACTTTGATGTAAATTCTTTTTATTGGAGCTGAATATCTGCATGCCAGAAATTGAATTTCCCAATAGTCAATGCTTTCGCTTTCTGCCATGCTAGTTCCATATCTCTTTCCAGAGCATTTGGGTTTTACCACTTGATAACAGGTTCTCCCAGAAAGGGTCCTGACAATTGCTTTGCTTCTCGTATCAGCTCTCCTTGACTGGCTCAAAAAATGTCCCAGCAAGGTTTCTGTTTGACAGTTTTCTGTTCCCCGGTACGAGGATTTATTTCTATGTCAGTTCCCCAGCGCACTCCCTGTGCACCAAGGATTTATTTCTATGTCAGTTCCCTAGCACACTCCCTGCGCACCAAGACATCATTATGCCATACTCCTCTTCCTCCCAGTTTTCTCTCAATGCCCTTTGTACTATAGCAAAATAAGAGGTGGTGGCTGGAAGATTTATAACGAATCTTAACCTCTAGCAATGCTCTGGGCAACCCTCCAGACCATCGTTCATTGCCTGTAAAGCCATTAAAAAAGTGGAAAGACTGTATGCAAATCAAGATTGGTACTACCCCTGAAAGGGCAGTCCATCCCAAACTGCTTGTTCACATCCCTTCTGCACGAGACCACCAGCATCCCAAGACATATTTCAGCCTTGTTGTACCTCATCAGTGAGGGGTAACTTGGGTCTATAGGCCCATGTGGGATGTTCTGACCCACTAGGCTCTGCCCTACAACATCACTGTGTGCTGCTTTCATCAGAAACAACAGGATGGCCGCCAGAAATCTCTACGCGCTAAAAATCTCTGAGAAGTGCGCAGGGAAACCTGAAAAATAGGCTGCAGGGAAACCTGAAAAATAGGCCGCCAATCCATTTTGCCTGTGTCAGTGGTAGATCCGGAGACCACACTACCAAAACCTGTCATTGGGCTGCCCACAGAGCAAAATGGAATTACCTGAAAAGGCAGGGCTGCATTGCCAGAAAAACCCAGAAGTGCGTTTTTCCTTGGCTGTTGAAAGTGCAAAATCATGGTGCCCAAACATCAGAAAAGATCCAACATCCTTGTTGGGTGTTAAACATCACTTTATTTAAAGAATCCACCTAAGCACTATGCCCGGAGAAGCACATTTCATCACAAAAATATCCCCATTCAAAAAGGTGCTTGCCTGGAAAAATATGTCAGAATATGGGTGCAGTACTGCCGCTCGCCTGTGTCAGAGCTGTCATTTACCTGTGTCAAATTGTGGAAAAGAAGAGACTTGCCATCAAAGGCAATATAGGTTGCTACAATTCAATATCCATGATCTGTGGGTATATCTGTTGAAAATGTAAGTTTATTTAGAAAAGACAATTTTAAACAAGGGGTTTTAAAAGTGAACTAATGTTAGCCACAGTACTTCAAAGGCACATTCCACAGTTTGCCCCAAACAAAGGCATCACCCCCCTGCTCTCTGCTCAGGAACTGTCATTGAGTTGTTAATGGAGGTGGGAGGAGATTTTGGCCTGTTGCTCTGAGGAGAGACAAAATACTCCCTTGATTGAAAAGTTGTGCAGATTCAACTGTCAACAGAAAATAACTGCCGGCAGGAAGAGAGCCTGTGACTGCTCTGGGCCAAGCAAGTCATGGAGGCCGGACCGGACAGATTTGTGTATCTTAGATTACAAGAGAATATCTTTTTGGAAAAGACGCATAGAAAACTGTGAAAAATGTGTAAACATCTGTAAATTAGAGGTTGTTAATATGAGAATGCTGCTCACCGTTTGGAACTATTCTGGACTCTGTGCGATGTACAGAGACAGGACTACCGAAATTTGGATGTTGTAGCAATTGTGATAATGCTAGGAATATGAAAGTTTACAGGATGATGCCCAGATGTCATGCGCATATATGTAAAAAAATGTGTACAGATCTGACACTGGGTACCCAACCGAAACCACGAAAAACTGTCAATTTTGAACCGAAGCTTGCACTAAAATGAAACTCGGACGGAAACATGCTCTACTAAATCTGTGATGTGAATATGTATTGTGATCAAGTTGGTGATATTGTAAATATGATTTATGTGAAAAATAGATTTACTGTACTGAAACAAAGGGGAGGTACTCCCTGGATTGTAAAATGCAGCATCACTATGACACTAGATTTCCTTCTCAAATCAGGAGAGGGGGAATACTTTAACCAATAGGATTCCTAGAGGGTGTGCCTAGTATAATGTAGCCTACCCACCCCTTAGAGAAATACATAAATAGAGACTCTCAAGCGAGTACCAAGTTGAGTACCGCTTGGCTGCAGTGTCTGTTGCTGCCTGGATTTACCTGTGTTGCAAACTGCTGCCTTTCTCTGCTTTCTTGCAGGCGACTGGCTGTGAACTGTGAAGCTATTTACCAGGTTGAGTGACAGAGGCACTTGGCCCGCCTTTCCTGCGTAGAGATTGGGCCATTTTTTCCAATGCCTCATTGGCCCATTGTATTTGAATGAAAGGCACGCGCATCGCGCGTGCGCATCTTGAGCGAGTACCGTGTTGAGTACCGCTTGGCCGCTTAGCCGCATAGCCGCAGTGCCGGGGGTGACCTGCATCCTTCAGTACGTGTCCTGTGTGTCATTCATTTTCATATGTTGAATTAACACTTGAAAGATTTGCTCATTGTATTTGCTTTATTTTTTGTGATGACTTGCATAATACTTGGTTGAGCTTGTTTCCTGGTTAAGACGGTATTATTCCTTTGTCTGTTTTATTTGTATTATTTCTCAAAGTGTGCTGTTGTTTTACACATTGTGACTTGCACTCACTTACTAGATGACTTCCTACACTTCATACAAGCTAACGACAAATATGCCTCCTATTGCACCTTTGTCACTTGTTCCCCAGCCTCTCCCAGTGTCACCAGGCCATCTAGACTCTGCTCTGTTACCTCAAACTTTCTTCTCAGCCACGTCTCTTACTCCCAGTCTCCTCACAAACACACCCGTTTTCCTTTTACCATGCATAATGACAGAATAAGCATGTCCTCTCCTCTGTCCCCAGTTACCATTTCATCATGCGAGACTCGCACTCCTTCCCCCTTGACCATAGGGAAAATCAGTGCCTCGCATCGCACGCCCTTGAGGCGCATTAATCCTCATCCGATTTCAGACATGACCATGATGGAATCTACCAAAAGTTGTCACGCAGTGCGCAACTCAAATATGTCCATCTCACCAATTGCATTAGCCCAATTGTTATCGGACTCCATTGCCCTCTCAATACATGCAAGCATATGTGAATCTGTCCACTCTATAAGGGGGCCCGAATGCATCACCAGTGTGCCTTCTGTGTCTTGTGTACCTAGTGACCTGTCCTCTGTAAATGCAGTTCAGATGCTCAAGTCCTTTACATTACCAACCCCACGCCCTAACAAACTCTATCCCATTGACAATTCTGATCAAACTTTACTAATGGTGCAACCTGCTCTGTCTGCAGTCAACACTGCCATTTACAGTCTGTGTAAACTCTTTGAATCATTAGATACCAAAGTTACTCGACAAGCCCTTCAATTTGAAGACTTAATGAAGTGGCTTTTGACACAACAGCTCTCAAAAGTACCTCAAAGTAACGAAAATCCCAAAGAATCTGTTGTCATTATATCTAGCCACTTGGCTGTTTGCAATGAAAATCCATCTCTTGCACAAATGTCACTACCAACAGCAAAATTGGTGACTCCTGTTGTCTTGGCTCCTTGCCCACTCCTGCCAATCTCGGGCTTCATAGGCCCTGTATCTTTTCATACGGAGAATGCTTCTGCTCCATTATTGAAAAACAATGTTAGTGAAGTAGTGCCTTGTCGCCCTGAAGATTTGCCCAGAATTCAATCGGCATTGACTGATGAACAGGGTCCGAGTCATTTATAACAACTGAAAGCGAGGAATCCTAAACGCAGTAACAACAAAATGAAAACATTGATTCCTATTAAAAAAAAAAAAAAAACATGATTGGAACTAAAAATCCCAAAAATACTCTGAATACCTTCTTTAAAGCTCTTGGTAAAACCGCAGCTTTGTCTGAAACCCACCACCTTGGTGCTTCAGTTCCCATTGTTAATGTGCAACCCAAAACAACAGGAGTACCCAATCAGTCCAAATTGCCAACTCCTAATATATGTGCCAGAGTTAAGTCCACTGTGCCTCTTTCGCCACTCTCACAACTGGTTAACTTTTTACATGATGCTCAGAAAATTCCCCTATTTCACTTAGCATCTGACAAACCCACTCAGAGCACCGATAGTCTGAGTTTTGTAAATTCTGGGCCTCTGAAATCACTGGTACAACCACAACCGTCCATGGCTCCTGCAACCCAATCCAAATCAGTCTCTTTTGCTCCCATTGTCAAGACCCTTGCCCAAAACCCCCTCTGGCAAACCCATTGGCCAGGTGGAGTCAGGACTCGGGCCTCTAGAGCCTGGCATCCTCTTCAAAAGCCCTCATGGGGCCAGTCCTGGCACCTATGGCGCCAGGCTCATACACCATGAAAAACAATGTGCTTGGGAACTACTTTATTGTATTGTCAGTCAACATGGAGGCATCCACATACCTTGATTCCTAAGAACCAAGCTATGCGGTCTAGTGTTTTGGGTGTGGTGGCCTAGGGACTACTTTACCTGGACTGTTTTGTTGGAGCTATTTAAACCACACCCGAGCAAGACAACACGCTTCGTGTTACTTTGCAGGTTGCAACGTGACACTCACCGTGTCCATCTATTCCCTCGAACCTCGGAGAAGCAGAACCTGCAAGGAGACAAAAGGAACATCTTTAGCAGCAGCATCTTACCTGCAGTCTTCATCTTCAAACACTCACAGCTACTGAGAACAGCTTCCTCGAATCTGCACGCCTCCCAGACAGAATGACCTGAAAGAGGAAGATAGAGGCAACATTAAAGAAAGCAGTAGAGACATTTACAAATTACGAACTGCTCAAAAGGCTTACCTGGCTGGTCGCCTCTCGGCTGGCACCACTTCGGACATTCCACTCGTGCTGAAAAATACAGCGACCTAAAAGGAAGGAAAACACAGGTTAGCAAAGGCAAGACTTTGCAGCGCTGCGCATAGCGCTTACTTACCGCATCATAGCGCTCTTAATGCGCCATCATTTACCAGCGGTGCTCAACCAAGCCAGTTCACCGCGCTGAAGCTCTGCATACCTCAGGGAGAAAAAAGAGACATTTTAAACAAAGAAAGGCATGCAGGATAGCAACAAATCTAAAGAACAGCAATAAGACCTACCTCAACAATATCAAACGGGCCGGCGTCAGTGAAGTAACTGGACCGCACTCGCCCATGAAAGACAACGCGCCCCTGCAAAGAAGGCAGGACGGAGAGCACGCCTAATTCTACCACAAGATGAGGAGAGGGCACCAGAGGGTCTGAAATCATACGGGGGTGGAGGGAGGATACTTCCCCAGTCGTTCAGTCTTGAACACAGTCCTCCTGTATTTTCAGGTAGAACCTTCCCTGCAGACCACATCAGGGCAAAGCTGAGAAGCATACCAGCGAGTAACCTGGCTGGGTGGCATCCCTGTGGATACCAGGTGAGTGTAACACCCATGTTACAACAGCCGCAATCTTTGGATACTGCTGTACCACAGACCTTAAAGGATGAACTCAAAAAAAGAGTGGATGACTATCTATCTGCTAATTTGGCTAAGGCATTTGCTCAAACACAGGGTGGGCTTCCGTGCCCTAGGGAAGTGTCAAGAAGTGTCACCTACAAGTCTGTTGGCCATCAAACAACCACCTCTGCTGAATCCAATGACTTATTAAAGCGTAGGCAGGGTTGGTCTTCTAACTTTCTTGGTACTCCTACCACTGCGAAATGGACACCTCGCAAAACCGAAACTTGGTGGCTATCTCGCCATTTACACCAACAACGAGCAAAATTTCACACCTTGATTCTCAAATGCAGAGAGGGCAACCACCCAGTGTATGATCTAAATTGACAAAGTGTGCTGAATATTTTTGGGGAAATTGATGAACTATGTAACATCTCTACAGATGATTTAGACCAGATCGAATTTCTAACTGACTCTTCACTTTCCATAGTCAGACTTTGGATTCCTTCAGGTGTGGTGTTCCAATCAATTTGGTGTAATAAAATGGTTTTGTTTAACATGGAGTTCTTGTTAGCAGACGACCCAGAGATTGCCTGTTTGATTCCTGAAGCACCTGTCACAATGCCTAAGATATATCAAGGCTCCCGACATGATTCCAGAGAACCCTGGACATCTGAGAGTTCTCAGCAATAACCATTACAACGGGATAATGTAACAAAAATAAATGTTGTTAGCTGGAACTCTAGGGTTCATAGGCATCTAACTTCCCACTTTAGAGAGATGTTTGATCTGTATCATATTATAGTGCTACAGGAGATATGGGAAAATTATGAATTGACACTGATTCCAGCTGTGCCCACTGGAGGCAGACCGTCTTCAGGCCTTCTTGACACTGTCAATATCAAAGCAGGCTTTTCAATTGTACCATGGGCCACCGTCGGAGCACACATACAGCTAGTCAGAATTTCCAACAGAGAGACGGTTTTTGCCATGGTCAATATATATCGAAATGTCATTAGTATGTCTGATGAAAACTTTTTTGCCGGCCTTCATGATATGTTTCACCTTATCTCATTGAATAATATGATCACATACACCATCATAGTGGGCAACCTAAATTTAGATTGTTGGAGGGCTGGGCCCCAAAGCCAAGTGGTCTGCAAACGGTTGTCGCTCATGCATGAGCGTAACTACCATATGGTGAATGGATCAGTACAAGGTGATGTCCCACCTCATTACACCTGGCATCGTGGGCAATCGACCAGCATAATAGACCATATTTATGTTGACGCTAAATTTTTCCAAAATACTGATCTATTCAGTGTCAAAGATCATCCAAAAAGCGACCACAGTCTGTTGATTCTCCATCTTAAGCTTAACCTAATTCCGACACAAAGGGAGGCTTACTATTATGGCAATTTGGGAGTTAACAGCTCGCATGCATGCCTGAGATGGACCCTGAGCACTTTGAACCAGTTTGAGCACTTGATTGTTGACAAGTCGAAAACATCTTGTGGCAACCAATATACAGACTTGTTACACTTGTTTGCTCAGACGGTAACAATTCCTCAGTCTAATATCATTAGACATCCACATACCTTTGATCTAACTGTCTCAAAAAAGAAGGCGGAAAACAGGATGAACAAAAGGCAAATCTTAGTCTCAAAATCAGCTAATAGGTGGCAAGAACTAAGGTCTGCCAAATGTCAATATAAGAACTGGTTATGTGGGCGGAAGTCAACATTGTTCCAGCAAGATAGTGAAGCCATGCCCCATGCAATGCGTAACAAAAATTAATCCGTAATGTGGTCTCTTCTAAACAACCATACCTGCCATCAGCAGCAAGCAGATGCTCAACTGAATGGAGTAACTGAGCAAATATGGGTCAAGCACTTTTCAACTCGGTATGCTGATCCCCAGTATGCTGATTGCAATTATGAGCCGATCTCAACATCGACCTGGCAGTTGGAAGCCTCGGTCAAAACCATCTATGCTATCATACAGAAGATAAGTTCTTCTAGAGCGGAAGGTCCAGACGGACTATCTAACCAAATGTTTAAAACTTATCCACATAGATGGGTATACATACTTTCTACAATTTGTCGAAGCATACTGTATACACGCCGTATTCCCCTGTCATGGAAGTCCTCTTTAATTATTCCATTTTTCAAAAAAGATGATCAGACTGTCCCTGCAAATTATCACCCCATTGCGCTTTTAGATGCTCCAGGCAAAATCTTCACTAGACTGGTACTCCATGAATTTAATCTCTGGACAGGGATCCATGACCATCGTGATTCTAACCAAACAGGTTTCATGGCGGGCATGGGCACCAACATTAACCTATTGATCCTTAACGCAATAAATGATCAATGTCAGGAGACTAAGCAGCAGGTTTTTTTGCGTTTATTGATTTAAATGCAGCTTTTGATTCAGTTAGTCGCCTCCTATTAATGAAAAAGCTCGAAAGAGATAACTGTCCATCAACATTGTTTGACATAATTCACTCCTTACATCATGCAACATCTGTCTGAATCTGAATCACCTTGGACGGCCTTTTGTCAGAAAAAATCCCCACATATCGGGGACTAAAGCAGGGATGCTCACTAGCTTCGGCTGTTTTCAACTGTTACATACACGATGTTAAAATTCCACTTTCAAGGGTCATTTCAGATTCCCCCAAATTGAATAACAAGCAAATACAATCGCTAATGTACACTGACGATTTGGTCCTCATTTCCAGGACCCAGGTTGGGTTACAATGTCTACTTGATACGTTCCAAGAATATGTACATCTCAATGAACTATCAATTAACCGTACCAAAACCCAAATCGTACAATACTCACCCAAACGTTCAGGGCCTCTGTCATTTGTCTGGACTATTGGTCTTACACCAATCGGTGTGGTACCAAATAATTGTTATTTGGGAATAATTTTTGAAGGGCAGTTGAGAGCACATGGCCAGCTCGAGAGGGTGGAGACCAAGTTAATCTCAGCCATATCACAAGCCTGCATTATAATGCATAAATATGGCAAGTTTTCGATCCTGCCTATGTGGCATGTCTGGACCAAAAAAATTGTCCCAATATTATTATATGGCTTAGAAACCATTCCCACTGACTTACCATTTAAATTTAAACAGTGGGAAGCGAAATTCTGGTGCACAGTGTTACTTCTGCCCCAATGCACACTGATTCCATGGATGAGATACGAGTTGGGGCTGCTTTCTCTCGAGGCACACTACCGCTGGCGCCTGTGCTCTCTCTTTAGGAAATGTCTGCTGTCCACCAATGAAAACGTTTTGCTTAAAACTCTCTCGCAGTACTTGTTTACAGCGAAACAGTCCAGGTTCATTAATAATTGGTGAGACAAAGTGTATTCAATACTTGCTAAAGCTGATATTACCATTAACATGTTGTTGTCTAATCCTGATAAAGCTAAATCAAAAATATACCGGACTGACTGGATTAACACCTGTGAGCTATGTTTAACTTTTTGTGATGGTGACACTGTACGTTTTCCACCGAAAAGGATAGGCATCTTGCCACCATACCTGATACGATCTTCCTCACCCAAATACAGTAATGGAATACTTTGTCTTCGCTTTAACTTGTGGGTAACACTTGACATAAAGGCAAGGCATGGTGCTGTGAGTGCTGAACAAAATGTATGTCGATTTTGTAAAGATGACACTATTTCTGAGACCCTTGTCCACCTGATTACGGAGTGTACGCTGCTAAGATCCAAAAGAGAAACTGCCTTCACAAAACATTGTGAATATCTGGGAAATATATCTCAGTATGAATGTTGGGCAGTACTGTTGGGGTGTAATAACATGGCAATACAAATTGCAGTTGTTAATTTCCTACTTAGCCTCAATATGGAAGAAAAAATATAGACCTAACATCATGACTTAGTATGGTTATCTATGATTGGAGGTAACTAGTATGGTATTAATGTGAGGTAAACATATAACTGACCATCCCCCTTTTTAGTTCACATTTCTGTATTTTGCACAATACAGGTACGTGAAGCCACTGCTTGGCTGTTTATATGAATTGAGAATTTTTGAATTGTATGTGTTTCTTTTAGCACTGATGTTGTGAGATATGTCATGAGTCAAATGAATTGTCAGTTGAATCTTATTTTATAATGTTAATTAATTAAGCAATTAATTTTAATTTTAATGAAATGTTTTTTGAAAACAATTGTTTTATGACATGTTTTTGTAACTATTTTGAAAGGTTGATTGAATTCAACTATATCAAATTAAAAAAAATAGTGACTGCTTAGGACCTAGAGACAGGCACAGATTCATCCATCAACTGACTTACTGGCGAAGCGCTCTGCAGGAGGAACCCAGATTCCAGACTCCAGAACTCTGATTTTAACCCCAGACTTCCAAGGGGCCTACCAAAAATTGAACAGCCGGGCTGTGCTTTTTCTGCTTCTTGCCAAGAACTCTTGCTAGAATCCAGAGATCCAAACCAGTAGAGCAAACCTATAACCAGATATCTATAACCCATAACCAACCCATCAGATCCATTCCAGAGGCCGTGCAGAGACCAGAGTGACATACTGAGTACAGAACCGGGTGCCTGAATCCTGTCCGGTGGGCTAGCAGAATCGAAGTCCAAAACCTTTGACCAGATCTTTGACAGGCCTATTCCAAAACCATAGTTGTGAGTATCTATGGCATAGAATTGTCCGTAGCCAGTATCCTATCCTTAAGTAATCCTATTGAACCCATTCTATCATATCCAGAACTGCATTTTTAGAATCTTTCTTGTTTCTGAATCTTTCCCTCATCCATATAGTCCTTTGTTAATTGTAGTGATAAATTCATCTTTGCGCTAATATATTTGCTGAAGAAAGACAAGTGTCTTGGTGGGCAAAAGTCAGAGCAGAGGCGCCGCTGTTCTGGTGGCTGTCCGTTCGGTATTTTGCATCTTCATAGCCTCCTCAGTGTAAAGAAAATCTGTTTGTAATTTCAAAAGTGCATCTTTCATTAGAAAATATTGACTCTTTCTGGAAAAAATGACCTCTACTAAACCCTTCATAACTTCTGAACCGTACATGCTAGACACGATTTAAGTATCAAATTGAAGCTGACATCCTCAGCTTTCAAACAAACTCAAAACCACATTCCTTATAGTTGTGCCACAATCGTGTTTTTCGCGCGCTGAAAAGTTTGCCGCAAATTTGCATTTGGCTCAATTTCAACACGTGTAAAACAGCTATTCTTTGCAATTGACCTCAGAATTCAGTTTCCAATCTGCTAGTTATTCAATCATTATTGCTAGTGTTTACCTGAAACTATACAAAGCAGTTCCCACTAGTTTTGAATTCCATTTAGAGAATTAACATCATTTTTCAGTGTTTTTCCCATTCATTCAAAACCACATTCAAAAGCATTTGACCTGTTTTGAAATCATTCCTGTTTCTCTCTGCTTGCTGGTAGGAATTGGGATTGAAACTGTAGTGGTTGAGATTGTATATTCCTGAAACCTGTTTCTCTCCTTCCATCTCTATATTGCATATTAGGGGGGATTGAGTAGTATCCGGGGGAAAGAGTGACGTTGCATTTGATTGAACCCACATCAAGTATTATTCCATACTGCATTGTTTTACTATCCATATCAAGTATTATTCCATGCTGCATTAATTTCCTATCATTGCATTTGACTGAACCCATACAAAAATGTATTCTATGCTACATTATTCTTCTCATCCATGCTCATTCTGATTAAAGAGATTGTTGATTGTTGTGATATCACCCAATGCTGATCATTGTATAAATATGAATAGTGTGATATCTAGATATTGTTAAAATTCATAAAAGTGTGACATATATCTTGTTCAAATCCATAAAATAAATATTTTAACTTTGCAAATCAACCTGCTTCCTGGTACAGTAAGACCGGAGGGATTCAAAGAGAGGGGTGTGATATAAGGGTACATTATTCAGAAATAAAAGAACTTATAGACAAAAATATATAATTAAGCGTTCCAACTGTGCATTACACGCTAGGCATTTACTTTGGTGGAGTGCCGGGTTGAAATCCCTTACACCCAGATGGCATGGGATCCATATCTGGGCATTCCCACCCCACTCAGGGTGACTAGGCAAAACGAAAGAAGTGATGGCTGGAAGGTTTAGAAGTAGTCTTGCTCTGGGCAACCCTCCAGTCCATTATTCTTCACCTGCCAAGCCATCACAAAAGGGGAAAGACCATATGCAAATCAGGTTTGGTCCAACGTCAAAAGGGGCAGTCTAGCCCAAACAGCTTGGTGACACCCCTCTACAAGCATCCCTAAACATGTATGGACCTTTTTGGGCCTCATCAGTGAGGAGTAGGTTGGTCTCTCGTCCCAGCAGTCACAGGATCCATGTATCTGCATACCCGTCACACTAGGGGTGACTATAACAAAACAAAAGAGGTGATGGCTGGACATTTTAGAATTGTACTATTGTAAATTTCCTTCGCTACCATGCATGAGGCCAAGCAATCAGTCTTCTTTGCGTTTTACGACTTCTTATCTGCATTTGGTCTGTTTAAGATGCCTCATTTATACAAGAAACTAGGAAACATGACCATTCGTTGAACCCTATGGCGCACAATCATATTTTTGTATTAGAACTACCAATAGGTACACGTTAATCTTAGAGTTGAGCTTCCAGCCCAGTTTACCATTTAGCACCAACTCTCTACAATTTATACAACAACGTCTTGATTGAGGAGCTCATCTTATACAGATGGTCTGAGGTCTCTGAAAGAGAAAATCTAAAATGGTGAGTATGCCTCTGTGGTCCTCCAAGTACCTAGAATGTGTGGCACTGGGTATCTGTGGGAAGAGCGGACCCATAATTTCCATGATAGCAGGTCAATTTCACTAACCCTCTTAAGCAATTCCCCCCCCCTTGATGGGAGGTTATTTGCCAAGCCACCTGTTAAAGTGTCTTGCCATAAAATGGGGCCCAGTGACATTGACCAGAGGATCCTTCCCATTCCACCCCAAACCCCATCAACCTCTGTCTTCAGGAGGCACCTGTCCCCATTGGCCACCCTATTAAAGGTCCCCAAAAACAGAAAGGTGATTTATTTTACAATGGAAACTATGAATTGGACTCAGTGTATGAGTATGCCCCTGCCTTGTTGAATTTCCTGGAGATCGCTGGCCAGTTGTTCAACCTCCAGAACAAACAATGGCCAGGATAATGGACTTTCTTGCTTTTTTCCCACTTAATCCAACTAACTTGAACACTTGCCTGTTCTTCAGCATGCATTGTTTTACCATACATCCGAGAGCACATACAGTAATACTTCTTAAGTACAGTAAACAAGTGTACCCTGAAATCCAAGTCAAAGGTTGTCCAGCAGACAGGGCTACCAGCACAGCCCCCGATTTGGTGCATTTTGAACATAGCACATCATAGAGTCTTTGAAGAGTCTTGCCGGTGGAGCTGGTTCTATGTTTTTTTTGTCTTTTTTTGACAGGAATTCTGCCAATGGCCCTCATTACGACCCTGGCGGAAATCGAAAAACGATGGCGGAAATGCAATACCGCCATCGAATAGCGCTCGGTGCGACTATGACCCGTCACCGCAAAGTACGATGCCATTAGCGACACCGTAGTGAACGCCAACGCTAACTGCACCAAGTACGCGCGCGCGCGCCATGCCAAACCGTAAATACCACCATGGCGCAAGGGTACGCGAATTCCGACCCTAGCGGACATGTACCTAACGCCATCAAGCACGGCGGAAAGTACCATTCCGCCATGGTGAGAAGTACGGCATCGCGAATCAACCGTAAACGGCCCCACTGAGTGCCTGTACACCGCTCCCTGGCCACATAGTACAACTCCCCGTAGGTGCAATGAAGTCAAAATGCAACCAGTGAAATGTACAAGCCACCCATGCATGCCAACGAACAAAAGAATCTCAAGAGGGGCCAATGGGAGCTGCAGGGCACAGATGGCACGAATACAGAAGCCATTCCAAGTGACATGACCTCAGTCCCCCACCAAGAAACGCACGCAAACACAGGCACCTGTGACCAGCAATATTCCGAAAATCACATCATTCCACCAGTCCACCTGGCTGACCGGCATCTGTTACACAAAACCTAATCCCCCGCCCCTGAGCATGACATCATTCAAACAGTCATATTGGCAGCCCTCATCCCTGACCTCACTGGGCTTCGTAGGCAAACGCGCCCAGCACAGTACCACGCAACTATACTCCGAAGCTGGAACCCAATGCAGATCTCCTCACAATACATCGCTCCCCAAATAGGAATATGCCACATCACTTGCAAAGAAGAACGCTACACGGCCCATATCAGAATAGAAATTTAATGCACAACAAATTCACCAAGCCCATACAGCCATTAGGCCATGAACTCCAAAACACATTTCACCATTGTGGGCTGCATCCGCAAGAAATGACCAGCTTCTGCTTGTGTGACGCCCTGTTCCTTCATGGTACACAGGGCCACATTCTCGTACGAAAAGGCAACATGGAAGCGCACAGAACCGCAGGGCCGTCCCAATGGGGAGGCACTAGTCCAGCTGAAAGGCCGAAATGTTGCTCCGAGCCACTAGTACTGCGTAAGGGCATGTGGCCCATTGGCGATCGTCCCATAAGATCGTAATGCTGCTCCACTGATTAACACGAAGCAGCAGGTGTCGGGAGTAAAAGTCATCTGCAGGAGTGGCATACAGATGGCAGTGGCAAAAGGGGAGGAGATACCTGTCAACCAAAAGAAAAGAAAAAGAACAGAATGGCCATCAGAACTACATTCGAACAACTCACTTCAATGATCACACTAAATCCACAGCCATATGCATGCTAGCCCACTCCAAAGGATCATCACCACCCCAAAACCACTTGCGACTCATAACTATCTATATCGAGGTGTAAACACCATCACAAACGAGTGTACCTGTGCATGCGTCTGTGAAAACAGAATCCATCAGATGGGATTGGTAACGTGCATGGACACAAGTGTCTGAGGGCGCGTCGAGACAGGGAGGGCTCAACAAGGCCAGATAGACGATGGTCCCACTATGGCAGCCCTGCATCACATAGCGCAGGGGAGGCGGACAGATTCCAAGAAGCCCTGTACATGGCAAACACTGTATCAAATCATCTGTCCATGCATCCATTCATCATTCCCTCATCCCGTAATGATAACGCCTGTTTCTATACTCACATAACATGTGAGAATTCCATTGAGTCTGTGCGTTATGCAGCCTGCAAAATCCACTGTGCCCCAGCCCGTAATTCCAGTGTTGTGAAGTAACATGTATTTGGGAACGTCCGGCCTCATCGTCCACTTCGCTATTGCGCATCCCAAACTATTCATATCAATCATTGCATCCTCGCCATGCCCCCTGGTCCCAAGGACATTGAACAATAGAACGTTATATTTGCAGTCAGACCTGTGGGCATCTCCTCGCCGCTAGCTGATAACCGAAAGCGCCGCCCTTCGAATTCCTCATTTGCAACATCACGTCAAAAAGGCATCTGTGGCCGCTTGAAATCACAAATTAATCCATCTAGTGCGGCTGTGTGTGAAAATGGCAACTGCCTTCACTCACAAATGGGACGCCCCGCCCGTCGTTGCAACTCGGTACAGTGATGCATGAGGGTCCACCGTTACTCGAGTACTACGTTCCACTGACCCTTCACAAGTCTGTTCGCGACTGCAAAGATTGTATGTGAAACAATGGGACCATAGCCGAATGAACATATCAACCAATGTTACACGGCCATCGGGTACAAATACATGATTGTAATAGCAAGATGCCATTCCTCGAATTGCAGCATTGTGTGCGGGACGTGCTCGGCCAAAGGGGAGAGCAGCTTGCACAGGTGGAATGAATCACCACAGGTGGAGGCCATACAGCCTGAATACACATAAATTGCACACCCAGTCTCCTCCCACAACCACACCCACTCCGAAATGCTACCGGCAGGACTCGCGATGTTGGCCCTGGCGGACCTGATAGCACTGCAAGTACTCCAACTCCAAGAAGAAGACGAACACCAACTACAACCGGCCGCACGGAGGAGACGCAGGAGGAGGAGGAGGGCAAGGCAGGGCCAGCAAGGGCCGCCAGCACAGCCACTACCACCACGCAGGCAGCCCGCAATCCCACGCCTCCGAGCACATCCGTTCAACCTCACTGATGAGCAGATCCACACCCTCTACCGTTTGGACCGGGACACCATAGCCGCCATTGTGGACATGACACAGGCTGACCTTGTCAGCATGATAGATAGCCCAACCGCCATCCCACCCCTACTGAAGGTGGTGTCTGTACTCCACTTCCTGGCCACAGGCACCTACCAGCACACAGTCGGACAGTTGCATGGCATTTCTCAGCCACTGTTCTCACGGACACTATTGCAAGTGCTCGATGCCCTCCTGCAGCACGCAGACGACTACATCTCTCTACCACGCTCGGAGCAGGAAATTACCAACACAAAAGTGGGATTCCATGCACTTGGCGGCATACCGGGTTGCCTTGGTGCCATCGACTGCACCCATGTGGAATTGGTCGTCCCACATGCCATGGAGGTCCAGTACCGCAACCGAAAACAATTTCATTCTCTGAATGTACAAATGGTGTGTGACTCCAACAGGATCATTACACATTGTTGTGCCCGATTCCCTGGATCAACCCATGATTCTATGGTCTTGAGGAACTCAACAATACCACGCTACATGGAGCGACACGCAGGGTACAGATCCTGGCTACTCGGTGAGTCTCATTTCATGCATGATGATGTGGAGTATGTGATGCGGCAATGACCTGGCAGGAAGGGGGGGGGGGTGCGTACGTAGCAATGGCATTCCACATAATTCGTTTATCGTCCACATACAGGTGATGCCGGATATCCACTGAAGAGATGGCTCCTCACACCAGTCCGGAACCCACGGGACCAGCATGAGGAGGACTACAACCATGCCCACTCACGTACCCGTGTAGTCATTGAACAGGCATTCGGCCTACTGAAGACTCGTTTCCGGTGCCTCAGCAGGTCTGGCGGGGCACTCCTGTACCGCCATGAGAAGGTTGCAAAGATGGTCATGGCATGTGTCATGCTACACAACATGTGCGTACGTAGAAATGTGCCCATGCCCCCTGACGCAGAACTGCAAGCACCTGAAGATGGTCATGATGAGGGTGGGGATGTGGCAGCACCTCAAGGAGTCCGCGAGGCACAGGAGGGCCGTGACATTCGTCAGCATCTCATTGATGCATGCTTCTAGCACTCACGCCTGGTGGCTGATACATGGACACGGGACTCGTGGCACTGTGTGTGTCTGGTACATGCACAATATGGACTGTACGCCTATGATGGCCTAGTACACAAAGATCATTGTCCACACATCTCATTGGTTGATCGTGCATTGTTTATGGCATATGTGATATCATGTTGAACACCCTATCGACCCGCCACCCAAGTGAGCCCAACACACCCCCTCCACCCTCCTACCTCCCCCCCGAACACCAGTGTCCAAAGATGCTCATTGTCAGTGGGCAGTCGCTATTGCAAGCCCCCTCTGCGGGTATCAGGGGCACCCCTGCCTGTGGAGCGCAGGTTCCTCCCAGATCTACGTTGGGGGCTGCCCTGGACGGAACTTGCAACGGATGATGTCTCTGCCTGCTCACGTCCATGCATGTCCCTAAGGGTTTGTGAGAGCTCAGTGAGCACACGGCGCACTGCGGCAAGTTCGGCACATACGTCTTTGGACGTCGCATGCAGTTCCCCCCTCAGGCTCTCGGTGCTTCTCTCCATTTGGACTCTCAGGCTCTCGGTGCTACCCTCCATTTGTACTCTCAGGCACTCGGTGCTACTCTCCATTTGTGCCCTTAGTGTCTCTGTACTTCTCTCCATTTCTGCCCTAAGTGTCTCAGTTGATGTTTCTATGTCTGCCTTAGTGCCCCCACATTCATCGGCATGGTCCTTGAGGAGCGTGGCCAGTTGCTGCTGTTGCACGATTAACTGGTCGAGGGACTGTTGCCTCTGCTGGGCCATGGCCATTTGCGGTGGTGTCACAGAGTGGCTGTTCGCCTCATGTTGCCCTGCCACAGGGCTTGTGGGGGATGGCCAGTCGTCGTCTTGTGGGTGCCCCTGCGTGGTATCCTCATGGTGTACGGGATGGGACAGACAGGGGGATTGGGACAGGTCATGGATGGATCTGACTTCGACATCCCCGTCTTCTGTGTCGGAGCATGCTGCCATTAATGGGGTGTCACCTATGGTGCTGCTGCCACCAGAGGCAGTGCCTTCTGTGGCATCCATTGGGGGGACCTGTGGTGCTGCTGTTGTGGGCATGCTGGCTGCTGGGGTGCCTGTTGATGTTCCCTCCTCTGTGCTGCCACTTGATTTGTGCTGCTGCCGTGTCTTGATGCGTGCAGCTGAGGTGGAGGGTCTTTGGCCGTTGGTCTTGGCCCTCTTTGCAGGTGTGCTGGTAGGGGTGTCCTGAAGCTGGTCGTTTGGATCGGACCCTGTGGTGGAGAAAAGGAGGGCGAGCGTTATTAATGGGTCTGTGGGAATTGGAATGGCAATGTATCACGTGCATTGGGGTGGTACCTGAGGGTGAATTGGGTCGGGGCCTTGGAGGTGCTTTCATTTGTGTGTGGAGTGAGGGTGCAGTTGTTTGGCAGCCTGCAGTTAGGGTGTGCCTGCTGCACGTGTAGTGGGTGTTTTTGGGGTTTTTAATTATTTATGTATTTATTGTGAGTTTTAAAGTGCGCTATCAGGCCAATGTGTGTGGACGTTCTCCTGGCCATGTGTTGCTGTTGCGCTATGTGGACACATGTGATTCACATGATTGGACATTGTGGATTTGGCATGGTTTTATTTGGGCCACCTACCGGATTCTCCGGATGTCTGCACTCCTTTCTCCATCCCTCCGACTCCCTCTATGCTCTCCATTCCAATGGTGGAGGCACAGATTTCTTCCCAGGGGGTCAACTTGATGGGTGATTCCGATCCTCCCCCGGTGGCTGTGGCAATGTTGCGGTTGGCAGAAAGTATGCTACGGACGCGTATCCGCAGGTCGTCCCATCGCTTTCTGCATTGCTGTGGGTTGCGGGGTGCGGTCCCCACCGCACTTACCCGCTGTGCCACCAGGGCCCATATGGCCTTCTCGTTCGCAAGTGCCGTCCTGGTCATTTGCGTGGAGAAGACGGCGGCGGCATTCTCCTGGAGGGTCTCTGTAAGCACGGTGAGTTCCTCACGGGAGAAGTGGACCTGCCGCTTGCGGTCGCACGCTTTCTTCGCTACTTTTCCCATTTTTCTTGGTTTCACTAGGGTGGATGACGGGTTGGGATGTGTCTCAGGGTAGTGTTTTTAGTGGTTGTGTGGATTTTGTGGTTTTATAGGTGTACGGCGTGTTGTTTCCCGTTCCGGGCCCATGTTTTTACTTCCGTTTCCGTATATTTACGGTCACCGTACTTTCCGGTTGGCGCTCACTGCGGTGTCCGCTAAAATGGGTGGCGGTATTGCACCTAGGGCGCCGTACGGCGGCGGTGTGGGCCGTTTTGGGGTAATTTCCGCCATCGCGGACTTTGCACTTCCGCCATGCCGTGGTGCTCGTGCCCGATGGGTCGGAATGGGCCGCACTTTGCTCCATCGTGCAATGGCGGAAACGCTATTTACGCTGTGGCGGTCCGGTCAGTCACTTTCCGCCAGGGTCGTAATGAGGGCCAATGTATTTTACTTCGCCTGAATTCTGCTGAAAAAAAACATACTGATTGTTTTCTTTTTTTTATTTGGGGGTAACCTCCTAACCCTCCAACCCCCCCTTTCTCTATACTAGGGGTACATTGTTTATGTGGAGCGTTAGGTTATATAGAGGTAGAAAAGGGTAGATAAGGAGTTAGGTAGGGTAGTATTCATGGTGGAAAGTGAGAAATTCCCATCAGGAAAAACAAAGTAATCTACCATGAAATAATGGACTTCTATGAAACAATGTAAACCACTGATAATGGCAGATAGTAGAAATGCTGTGTCGTATCCCTGCCTGATTTGTTTATGGATATTATGTAGGCCTTACAGCTGAGGGTTATTGTGATGCTGGAAATGCATTGGAGGGACAGGGCCTCCCTGTCCTTGTCCTATAGTCCTTTCTAATTTGTGTTCTGAATTGTTGTCTGCCCAGGAGTCCATATGGGACTCCTGGCAGTGCAGCCCTTCCTGTTTTTGGTTTGGTGTACAGACCCATGGGATACCCTTATGGCACCCATGGGTGGGGGTGCAACCCTGTGCCCCTAGTGTATTTTTTGGGCCCCTGTGTGTGGCCCACAGCACAGGGTATGGGCTGGTGGCAGTTCCATGCTGAAATTGACAGATGCTCTGAGTATCCACCATTTTGGGATATCCAGGCCCTGCCATTGGAATCTGTTGATTCCTGATAGGAAACAAGATTGCCCCTGTGGCCTCTTGCTTTCTATTACCTGTTACCTTGTTTTCTCAAAGTCCTGGGAAGCCTTGGCTCTGTCCCTTCTCCCTGACTGGCTGTTGGGTGAAAGTTCCATATATGGTGTTGTTGTGAAGTCCAGGCCAGACTGGCTGGAGCCTTCCCAGTGACTGTATGTTGTGGCTGCACCCCGTGGGTGGGACCTGGGTGAATGGAGTGTGTGCCCAATATGCACTTCTTGTTGTGGATGTCTGGTTTCTGGTGTATGACACAATGGGCCTCATTACACGGAAGGCGGTAATCCAGGGTGCTATTAGCACCCTGGACCATGCCGGTAAATTACCGGCACCGCCTTGGCGGAAAGGGGATTTACCGCCCCATTCCAAGGTTGGAGGGGCGGTAAATCCCCCTTCCGCCATTGCCCTTCCCCATTCCCATTTCTGCCCCATAGGGCTCTATGGGAATGGGGAAGGCGCTAATTACGGCACCGCAATATTGCGGTGCCGTAATTAGCTCCGAGGTCCCTTAGCGGGTTGGTACTTAACGCCTGCAAGAAGCAGGCGTTGATTCCTCCAACCCGCAAAGGGACCTCGTAGTACGGCGGTAAGGGTTAACGGTCACCGTTGCCATTAACGGTGACCGTTAACCCTTACCGCCGTCCGTGTAATGAGGCCCAATGACTGAGACAGCCCTGCCCAAACTGGTATGAATGCAGTGTGTAGTGTTGAATGGCTGGGTACTTGTCCCAATACACATTCCTTGTTGTGAGTGTCTGAGAGGGAGTAGTATGGCCTGAATGCACTGTATACCTGATTAGCTTACTGACTGCATGAATGCCCTGGCTGCTCAGTGTGACCCAGCAGTGTGGATGAGAGACATGATAGTATATCTGGGGACCTCTCACCACATGAAATTGTTCAAAAGCTGAGTTGACACTTAAAGAGTAACTGGAAATGCTTATTCTTGACGCCCAGCTGGAAGAAGAAGAACTGCTGCTGCATTTGATTCCATCCGATCCAAAAGCTGTTGAGTTCATCAAGGACTGATCCGAGAGAGGATCTGGTTAGACGCCCTCTTCCCGTGCTCTGAGGGACCATTGAGCACTACTAACCTTTGCCAAAGCTCCCTGGAAGTCAGACCCTCGAAAGTCTGCTGACCGGAGACAGGGACCGCCGAGGAGAACAAAGTAAAGCACCAGGACATTGACGCCGTGAAGTCCATTGCCGTTGAACAGGGTTCGGATTATGGCTGTAACCGCTTGAGGGCCGCCAAAGCCGGGTTGCCCAGAAGAGGGGACCGCATGACGCCGTACCACCGACGACCAGAGCCGCACACTTCTTTGCCTAAGACTTTTTGATTCACGGACATGCTTGTCCGCACTGCCACCTGCCTTATCCCGCCAGAGAAGGCCAGGCCGTCGACGCGCCAAGGATCATACACTGGTTGGTTTCGTGCCACCCGAAGTACACAAAGACTTCGACGACTCGACGCCCTTGTCGGGCCACAGTTCTTCAGAATCTCTTTGCGGTCCTGAACTATCAAACACGAGGTGCCCCGCACACCTCATCCTCGCAGGACGTTGCCAACGAGCACCGCCTGGATTGACGCTGTGGTCTCGGCACCATCGAACTTTTCATCCACTCCGTCGATGCCAAGTTCACCTTCTTCGACGCCTCTTGACAATCCGTGGCTCCTGCTTTAAAGGGAGTCACTCAAGAAGGATCCATCGACACTTCATCGAAGAACTCTGCTCTACCAGGTACATTGGGGGTGGGAGGGTAGAAACCTTATAGAAGGAAATAAGACTTATAGAACAATATATGGACTGAGCTTGTGATATATCTTTAATTTACAGTTTGCCCAGGTGGGGGGATCTCCACACAGAATTGTGCCTACTTGGTAGGGGTCAATATTCTGCCCATTGTTCTAACCAACTGCTTTCCTCCTATATCTATTGTTGGTTACTTTTATTCCTTGATCTGTGTGACATTTGACCAGGGTATAGTTGATGCACTTTAATGTGATCTGATAATAATTGTGGTACCACTTTAGAACTGTATATATTTGCCATTGTGGATTTTCTGAGCACAAAGTGAGTTATTGTGATATTGTACATAACCTTGAATATTAATTATATAAAGACTGTGTTTTAACTAATACAGTGTGTGGACATTCTTTTGTGGGGGCTTTGGGACTACACTGTACTTAAGAACCAGCCTGCATCACCTCCCGAGAAGCTAGGCCTTGATTGCTCGACCAGCGCTAACCTATGGAGAATCTTGGCTGGGGTCCTCTTTGCCTCTACTCTGCCATATAGAGAGCAGGAGTACAGACACCCCCTCCAGTCTTTACAGTTATCATCTTCCAGATTTCAGTGGATAACTTCACAAATATCAGTGCCAATGTCTGTGGAAATTGTGTATAAAATGCAGTGCTTGGGCAATCAGGCCATGGTGTCTTTCCATTGCTCAGGAAATAATTCAGGCATCTTGACACATACTTCTGGCAAAGAAATGTAGGATCATCTGCTCTGGAGTGTAAGTATGTGTATGCACTGCTACAAATGCCAAACTAAGTGTTCTGGTAAAAAGCCATTAGATAACCATATCACACACAAGATGTTGGAAATACAGACAATACAGGTGTCACTGTCTTAAACATAGAAGAGATCATAATCCCAAATATCTAATCAGCAGCTTTTGAAAATAGCTCATCAAACTTGTCTCAGAGTCTGTATTTCAAAAAAAATATGACCAACTTGGTCAAAAACAATACTGTCTTTCAAGAGAGAATACAAGCTCACCCTAGCCAGCTCTCTCTTTCAGGAGCAAGATGACACCCGACTCTGGAGGAATATATATATAAGTCCATTGTGGAGCCCGCAGATCTGGATCCACACTGGCCTTGGAATTTCATAATTACTCTGATACCTAATTCCAATGTAATTATTTTGGATATTAAGGCAGAGCTGTGACTATTCATTCAAGTGAGGGTGAATTGTCTGCCTGGCGGCCGAATTGGCGGCTCACAGTTATAATAGCAAGCACAGCAGGAATCTGTGCCCATTAACCCATTTACTACAAAATCCCTAATAATACCCAAAGAAGAATATCCTAGTTGAATATCTACATCTACAAAAAGGCCACTCAAATCTATCTAAACCCACTCCACTTGTGTTAGATAAAGATGCTGCAACAGCAACAGGTTTCAAGCTTTTTTTGCAACCTAGCATGCAAGCATTTGTACGTTAGTGCAAGGAGGACTCCCAATCCACTTGTCATTGACACACACATTGTTTCCAGGCTCATATCCCGATGAATCGAATTTAGCTCCTCCTCTTAAGCAAATGTCCATGATTTCAATTTTTACTGTGACCCATGTTTTAAATGGTCTTTCCTTTATGTATTTATTTATTTATTTGTATGGCGCCGAAAATCCGCAGGCATTAGGGTGCCATATAAAGACATAGGGCCTCATTACGACCCTGGTGGTCCCGTAATGAACGGTGCCGGTATGGGACCGACACCGTTCATAACGGGATGCCTGATTACGAGGTCCCCTAGCGGGACCCGGAACAGACGTCTAGTAAAACCAGATGTCCTTTCCGGGTCCCGCAAGAGGACCAAGGAGCTAATAACGGGCCTGTTATTAACGGGCCTGTTATTAGCTCCATACCCATTCCCATTGAGCCCTATGGGGGCTCAAATGAGAATGGGGAATGGTTTTGTGCATGAGGAATTACCGGGTCCTCCAAGGTCAGAATGACCCTGTAATTCCTCATTCACAGAACCCGGTATTGGAGCCTGGTATGGAGGCAGCCATGCCCTTAATACTGGCATGGTTGCCTCCATACTCGTAATGAGGCCCATAGACATACAAGTAACATGTTGACAAAATGGGAGCAGAACACAAGATGCTTGCAATGCCAAGACACAGAAGGGGACAAATACTGCTCAGGGATATCTGGTTCATTTGAATAGGAAGGTTTTTAGATGTTTTCGGAATCCAAGGAGGTTGGACTCCACTCTCAAGTTCAATGGCTGTTTATTTCATTGCTGAGCTGACCGGTTGGGGAAGGCTTTGCCTAACCCATTTGTTTTCCTATGAAGATTTGTTGTAATAAGCCCTTGCATCTCAGATCTGGGTGTGCGGGTTGGGCTGTAGCCCACAATCTTAGACTTCAGGTACGCCAGAGCTTTACCATATAGGCACTTATGTGTGAATGTCATAGATTTAAAAATGACAAGTCTTCAACCTTAAACCAGTGGAGTTCCTTACATGCTTCACTGTTATGGTCAGTTTTTGCTTTCCACTTAATTATCTGAACAGCGTGGTTCTGAATATGCTGGAATTTTGTCAGGCATTGTTTACTGGCTCATAGTAGTAGGGCATTGCCATAGTCCAGTCTAGACAGGATTGTCGCTCTGGCAATGGTAGCACAGTTTGATTCACTCAGAACAGGTCTGATGGCTTTTACCAGTCTTAAGTAGTATGAGCAATTTACTGACGTAGGATCCTTGGGCATCTGAGCTCAGTGAGGCTTCTAGAGTCATGCCCAGGGTTTTTACACTAGTCACTACTTGGATGTGGGACTCTTTTACCATGAAGGAATCATAGCTGGATTATAGTTTAGCCCTAGTTTGTTTGGACACGAAAACAATCATCTCGTGATTTTTTTTCCCATTCAAACACATCCAGTTATGATCCATCCATTGTTCGATGATATTGTAGAGTTCATTTACCATTTTGTTGTCTTTTACGTGGTCTCCGCTTAGTTACACTACCAGCTGAGTGTCGTCAGCATAGTTTGTGAAAAAGGCAATTCCTGGGAAGAACATGTAACCCACCTAAGAGATGTTTTGCAGGCTCTTTGATGAGCCAATCTGACCATAAAGGCGAGTAAATGCCAAATTGGACAGAGTAAGGTAGTCTATCTTGGACATGAGGTAGGAGGTGGAGAAATAAGGCCTTTGCCCAGTAAGATTGAAGCTGTGCAAAATTGGACAACACCTACTACTCAGACCCAGGTGAGAGCCTTCTTAGGTCTCACTGGGTATTACAGGAATTTCATTGAGAACTATGGGACCATAGCTTCTCCACTGAATGTCATCTCCTCTCCCAAATGTCCTAAAAAGGTTATATGGAACGAGGAGTGCAATCCGGCTTTTGAAAACCTGAAAAAGGCTCTTTGCCAAGCCCCAGTACTCAGAGCTCCTGATTACCGCCAAACTTTCATTGGGCAGACAGATGCTTCAAATGTAGGAATAGGTGCAGTACTCAGTCAACTGGATGGGAAAGGTAGGGAGCACCCCGTTTGCTTCATCAGCCGCAAGCTGAAGGATCCTGAAACAAGCTGGGCAACAACCAAAAGAGAGTGCTTTGCTATCGTGTGGGCTCTGAAGAAGTTTAGGCCATACTTGTATGGTTCTACTTTTGTCATTCAGACTGACCACCAAACCTTGAGATGGTTAATGCAAATGAAAGGGGAAAACCCAAAACTACTGAGATGGTCAATCTGCCTGCAAGGGTTCGATTTTACCATTGAGCACAGGTCAGGGTGTCACCACCAAAATGCTGATGGTCTCTCTCGGATGTATATCATCGACTAGAGGTATGAGATTCATCCAGGAGTGGATTAAATCCTCCTGTCCCTTAGTCTAGGGGGGGGCGAGTGTTAGGGAGAATTCTCTGTTTAGGCTGAATTTCCTAACATAGTGAGTCCCCCAGCAGCTTTGCTAGATTTCTGGAGTTTGTTTTTTCCATCCTGCCAAGAGTGAGACTCTTGTCAATGTGTTCTATGGGCTATGGGCTATGGGGTCTTTTACTCCATAGGGTCTCATATGTTTTGCTATGTGTGTTACAATGCACCCTCCGTGCCGTAACACCGGGGGGTCCTAGCGGACCCCCACCATAGACTCCATACCCTGGGACTTACTACTGTCTCCCAGGGCATGTAAAGTCACCATTGGCTTTACTAGACCTAAATTTACTAACAGAACTAGTACAAACGATCCTATTGTGGACGTAATGGTAGGGGTAATTCGATTACCCCTGGGTCTGTTATTCGAGGGGGCACTGTCCCGTCCCCCCTCGTCAAGTTTTGGCTGGTGGCAGTGGAAACTACTTGTTATATTCGGCCCCGAATATAAATCTATGGGATTCTTCCCATTGTTGGAGGTTAATACTTTGTCTCGTTAGTCTCTAACATACCACCGGTTTGTTTGTCTTAAATAAATCTATCGGTTGGTATTTTCTGCCAGAACTCGGTTTTTAAAATGGCGTCTGTGTTTGTCTCTGTGACTCCTAAACCAAATGTTGAGCCCTTTGTTCCACTTTTGGCGGGCTTCTGCACAGAGGCCCTGCAAAGTGGTGCCATTCTGTCTGGGTACCACAGGGGGTGTGGGAGGGGGTTTAGGCACCCTGGACTGAGTTGCCTTGCCAACTCAAGTCGCACTCTGGTGTGATTGGCCCAAGTGGTGAGCCACCCTGCTCACCACTTAGCGTGTTTTGATTGACAGCTAGGCTGAATGAATGGGGGTTTTCTGCATAAAAGCAGGGCTTTTGGGACTGGATCTTGAGAAGTCGCCACAGGACCTAAGAATCCAACGAGGGTAAAGCTGAGCCGACCTGCAACGACGACACCTCCGGTGGAGCCCTGATGAACCGACTCACCACTTCCCAACGACAGAGGAGATCTCCCAGCTGGAGAGTCTTCTTCCCCTGACTGGTGGGCACAACCAGTCCCCTTTGCTTTTTCTTCACTTCCAGGACGTAGTGGTCGAATTGCCTGTGCTGAGCACCCCAGCAACCGGAAAGCCACTAGCCCGTACCGTGATCAAAAGGTGGTGCCTTGTGACGGACCACACCGCGGCTGGTTTCTTCCCTGGTGGTGCAACGATCTTCAACTTTCCTTCGACGACGAGATCATCTCTTCTCTTGGCAAAGTTCTGACTTGCATCCACCACCAGGAACAACTGCCCCCGCCGGAGCTGTCTCTCCACATACAAGGTACCGTGTCCGCCTGGCTTCCCTTGTGAAGGTTAGCGTGAGGTGTCTTAATCCTCGCCTCTCCATTGGGTCGCCTCCAAGCTTTCTTAACTTTCTGTTCTGAACTGGTCCAATCTTTCTATAACAATTTGCGATGAAGACTCGAGGTGCATTTCCACTGTGATACTTTTTGGGACATATCGCCTTGCCTCTCTCCGAGTTGGCCTGGCCTCTGAACTTTGCGATCTACAGTAGACCCTGCCTTACTTGCCTTGCATTTGTTCATAAAAGTGTTGGTACCGAGTTGATTTCATACCCTGCCTTTTCTCTCCCGTTCTAACGAATATTAGAGTGCCATTTAGGTTAAAGCATTCACCTCTGTCTGCAAATAAGTGGTGCCGTTGAACCTAGACTTGTCGAACTATTGTTAGGGGGATTGATTTACTTATAGTAATTGTAATTGAAGTTGTTTACCCTATTAGTGCCAGAGTGTTTTCCATAGATGTGTTGTTATAAATAAATACCTATATATCTTTACCCCCAAGCTCTGTTCCGTGTTTGCTTGTTCTACTGTGTAAATTGCCCTATTTTGTATAGTCCACATACTGCCTAACTTTTCTTGAGAAAGGTCTGACTGCTCAGCCACAGCTACCAAGTGAATCTGTGTGGTACAGACAGCTACCAAGTGGGTTTACTGCCAACACCTGTAAACCTAAATCTTTTGCAGTGATCCCAGAGGGAACTGCACAGGTTTTCTGCTTAACAATACATGATTCGACACTGTTCAACCTTTTCTTATTGGATATAGCAGATGCTTTTGCCTCAGCTATATCAGATTCTCCTAAGTTAGAAAACGAAATAATATCATGGCTTCTTTACGTGGACGAGTGGGTACTGATTTCCCAAACTCCCTGTGGGTTGCAAACTCTCCTTGATGTAATTGATCAATATGTCTCTTCCAATAACCTAACAGTGAATCAGGAAAAAACGCAATTCATTATACTTGGTAAACCAAAATCGTCCTTTTCAAACAAGTATCAATGGTCAATAGCTAGTCAAAATCTACAAGTGGTTTCAGAATATAAATACTTAGGGATGAACTTCAACAATCGTATCTCTGAAAAATCGCTTGAACTAACAACGATATCCAAACTTACAATGTTGACCTCTCAGGCCAAAATTATCTTGGCTAAATTTGGTAAGTTTACATGCACGCCAATCATGTCCTTTTATCAACAAAAGGTTTTACCAGTCATCACCTATGGGATGGAATCTGTGTTGCCCAGAACTCATGTATTTTGGAATCAGTTAGAGGCAAAGTTTTGGAAAACTGTATTTAATCTACCAAAAAGCACTCCAACTATGCTACTTAGGTACAAACTTGGTCTTCTTTCAGTTCATATACAAGTCACTTGGAATATGTGCACATTGTTTAGGAAATGTCTTTTGGGATTCTCTAATTGAGATAGTCTTGCCATTCTAGTTAATCATTTGCTGACCTCGAATCAGTAATTTCCCTTAAATTGGAGAACGCATATTCTGAATGCTCTTGCCAATGCTGATATCTTGATCGATCTCCTCCTTATGAATCTGACCAGAGCGAAGACCAAACTCTACCAGTCTGATTGGCTATTAACTCAAGAAAAATGTCTAAAACCTAAGGATTTCGATAGGAATCTTTTTGGTCACAAACGATTTCGCACAATGGCTGACTATCTTGTTAAATGCCCATCCTCAACTTTGAGACTGAAAATTCTGAGATTACAACTCAATTTGTGGCCTGTGAATGAGATTCTGGCCAAAAGAGGTCTCCTTAAAAAAGAACTAATCCATTGTCGCTTCTGCCAAGATGCATCATATATAGAAACTCTTCGTCATATTATCATGAAATGCAAAGCTTTCATACCACACCGTTTGAAACTTGCCAAATGCATGACACCAAAGCATATTCAAAGATCCGACAATGAGATATGTGCTGAAATCTTTGGGTCTGGTAAAATTTCAGTTAGAATTGCAACTATTCATATCCTTGATGTTGCTTTCCCGTATGAGCGCAAGGCCATTGCGACTGTAAAATGAAAATGAACTAGTTAAGAATTATCATTACACGCAATACTTTGCTAAATATTCTTAATCTTCATTTTCTGTCTCATGGGTGATTGCAGAGTCATCATGATGAAATTATGTAAACATTTTAATGGTTATTGATATTTATGTATGTAGTCTTTGTATGTAATTCAAGTTTAAATAACATATATGATACTACTAAATGATGAATGTTATGTATTTGTAAAGTTGAATTGTCAACTAAATCAAATAATAAAAAAATAAAAATAAAAGTATTCCCTTCCAGTATGGAATGCCACTTAAAACTGGAGGGAGCGTTAATTTTCAAAAATTGAAACATGTTCCCATCACCAGTTTGCTCTCATACAGAGATGGCAGTGATGTCAATGACTTGAATGTTCCTAAAGTGAAATTCGATTTGGTCAGACCGTTGTTCAATTGTGTGGCATGTGCCATTTAAACGCACATACTTTGTGCTTTGTTTCCACTTGATTGGCCAGTTAGTCTGAGACCAGAGGACCTTGGTCACACAGTCAATCAGGGGTGATAACCTCCATAGGAGGTCATTCCCTAGTAGACAAGGTGTCCTCTCTGGAGTGATCTTTCTCCCTATGACGCCCAATTTTAATCTCCAGATCTGCAGTCCTCTCGACGGAAATATGATTTCCATCAAAGTTTTGGAGTTGTACAGGAAGAGGTGTGAGGGGAATTTGCTTACTCTCCCCCCTTCCTGAATTCATTTGGTCAAAGGCCTTTTTGAACAGGAGGGTGGCTTGGGATCAAATATCCACCAGCGCTGAAAATGCACATTGACCCCTTAATGGAGGCATACAATCTCCCTTCTGTCTCTTCAAGGGGGACAAGAAAATGTGCATTTTGTGCCAGGTTGGTAGTTAATTTTTTTATTTTGAAATACAACATTGTGTAATCTTGGACAGTTTTCTGTGTCATAGTCTGCGCGACGTTGTTGGGGTTCAGGAATTTGTGGTTTTGGGTCAGTCTCCATACTTACCCAGTCTAAGTTAGTGTATTTTGGCACCCATTTTTCTTTGGGAGGAATCCTCCCATCCCTCAAAGAAGATTTTCTTCCCTGAATCCTCCAGGGATTCTTCAAATTCAAACGGGATGGTACAGACTTCCTCCACGAAATGGGTTTTCGTTTGCCCTTGATTTCTCCTACTTACCCTCTGTACCCTAGGTTCCAGCTTTTCGGGGGTAGGAGATTTGGGTTCTGGTTCAGAGGTTTCTAGGCGTTTTCTTTGGGTGAGAAAGGAAGTTTCCCCTAAGGCTTTGCATCTCCCTCCCACCCAGGCCTCCTCCTCTAGAACCAGTTAGTTGTCAGGGCTGTTGAGCTGTTCTAGGCAGCCATTTCCATTTGAGGGTTTTGCTGGGCCTTCAGAATGCGACCCAGGTCTTAGGTCAGACTTTGGACTTGGCACTGCAGTTGCAACATCCTTTCTGGTTGGTATGGGGGTCTAGGGTCATACTATTGCTGCTCTCGGAACGGTGGCTGTCCCTTCTCCCAGTGTAGCTCTGGTATTGGGGGTTTCCCTAATAACACACCATCCTTGGTCTCCCTTCTCCCTGATTTGAGGGTCTATTGTCCTGAAAGTAGGGAGAGAGAGGAGGATTGTTCTGCAAGTTGGGGTTTGGAGGGTATCTGGAAAAGAAACTTAAATTGTAAGGTGGAGTATTTCACATATTTCACGTATTTTACAAGACCTCGTTCTGTTTGGCAGCCTTCTTTTTCCACTGCACGGGAGTCCACTTACCCTCTGACTCAGAGCTGCTACTATTTATGGTCCAATCCCTGCCCTCTAGGCACTCCTTGCCTCCCTGAGACTGGGAATCCCTTCCAGAATTAAAGGGTCTTGTCTCTTCTCCCCCGTGGTACCGTGGGCTCTCTGGTTCAATTCCGTGGGCTCCAAATTTCACAAAACGGGCAAATACTCAAAATGGAGTCTAAAAATTAGCTTCAATGTGAGAGCTTAGACTAACACAAAATGGACGCCATTTCACAAACCCTACTTTTAGCCTAAGCTAACACATACAAGTTAAACATCATCATAATCATCTATATTAATGTCCATACATTGTCTGATCTCCATATCCTGCATAATCAGTGCATTAGTCACATTGAAAGGAGGCCAAGGCTCAGGTTTTAATTTCTCTAGAGCTCTTGACCAGCGTTACACAGTATAGAACCTAAAACTGGTATACATTGTATGCGGAGGCAAGAAAGCAAAATAACCCCAACAAGTATTGTAAGCGCAGAGAATATTTTCCAGCCCCAGGCTGTGAATGCAAGCCCAGGTCCCAATGTCCCAACTATTGATTGAACATTTTTTTAGCCTTACAACAATTTATGGTGATTCCTAATTGATTAGTATTAGGTATTTAATTAGTTGTGATTGTTGTTCAGTCGGCTGCAGACAGATTCCTGATATTCATGCTGACTAGTATCCAGTATCCTTTAAATATGGAAGAAAAGAAGAGAATTTGGAATCTGGTAATTTGCACCAAACTTTTGTTTTATTTTTCTTTCATCACATAGCTTCTTTTGCTATCAGCTCGGTATGGCCCTAGATGCATGTGGGCTATATTCCTAATGAAAAGAAATTATAATTGCTCCCTCAGCACTTGTTTCCCTGTCTAAAGATTTCAGTGGTTCATCAGTAGGGTTATGTCATGATTCTGACTTTGAACCTAAAAGTAAATGTTTTTGGTTTTAAATGGTACTTTGTATTGTGTGTCTATAACATTCATGCATTTTATCAAAATTAGAAATAGTTTTTCACTTGATAATTTGGTAAATATTTACAGTCCAGTCCAGATTTGGATATTAATGCAGACTTTTTTGTTCAGGTCTTTCTCACTTCCATTCAGTTGGTCTATTTTGCAATGGTGTGATTCTAAGGTTAAATGTATGCAGGTAGGCTTTAGTGTCACCATTATTTAGCCATTGTCAGACATTTGCATCCTACCTTTTTTATATGGACTAGTCCAGTTATAACTGTTCCCAAAGCCCCTGCTTACCTTGCCAAAGTTACTAAATGTGTTTGTAGGTTGTCCTTGTTGCATCGGGAAAGATTTGTGGCATGATACTCTTCAAAGATGGGCGCTTATTTATAGCTACAGGATGACTCGGCCACCTGATGCACGTACCCACGTCATTGCGTTGCCGTCATCTTGGATTGGGCTTCTTTTTGCTACACCGTTATTTTACTATATACAGTTGCCTGACTTACTTTAATTGTTTAAATGTTAATTATATTTTAATTTGACTAGAGTCTAAAAAAGAAACCTATTGAGGACATTGGCTAGCAATATTCCTGATTCTCACTTTACATAGATGACAATAGAGGCTGAACTAGCTAATACAGAGCAATGTAAGTAGATACAAATGTTCATTAAAGTAGATTGTAGCTAGTTCAGCCTCTATTTCTTCTCATTTGGAATATAGCCCACATGTATCCAGGGCCATTACGAGCTGAAAGCAAAAGAATCTATGAAATGAAAGAAAGAAAAAAAAGCAAAAGTTTGGTGCAAATTAACGGATTCCAAATTCTTTTCTTTTCTCCCGATGTCCCAACTACACTCCTCAACGTGAATTTCGGATCACAGTGTATGTAACTGTTTGATTGCCTGAAACACAGAGGGGGGGAGGAGTCTGCTATGTACATGCAACATGCTGAACTGACAATTTTGCAAACTCCTCCTCTTTCAGCAAGCACAAAGTCTAGAACCATCCTATTTGAAGTACAACCAGTCTAATAGCTCTCTGTTTCAACGTCATATTGAACAATATATCAGTGGTTTCATTATTTGTTTTCTCCAATACTTGGGCCAAATTTCTGATATTTCGAGAGTTTATCACTTGGCCCCAGAAGGGAACCATTGCTTTTGCCACATCCTCTAATATTTGGAGAGGTGTGTCGTCATTGATCCCCCTCCTAGGGAGATCTTTTAATATTTCTGCAGTTGAAGTTAAGTAAACCCTGGCAATAATATCCCTAAATAACCTGTTCCCCTCCAATCTTTGGGTAACCATGGATATGCTTGTTTGCAACAGACAAAGGAGATTGCTCCCCCAATGTATAAGGGCCTTGTCTCATTCACCAAAAACGCAGTGTGCATACAATTGTCAAATGTATCAATGTACCGAGAACCTTCTTTACTTAAACAAAATGGTACAATGTCAGGATTATTGTTGATGGTGTAGACTGGAGGAGCTCCTTCCCTATTCCCTACCGGTAACATTGGGAGTAATATCATTGATTGGTATGGCCTAGAATTCCTTTCTGTATGTTTTGTTAGCAAAGACAGAGCATCCCAGAGGCAGTGACACCTGTTGATCAAACACATTGATATTTGTCCCATCAAAGTTACCAGAAGTGCTATCATTCCATTTACCAAAAAACAAAGCCCTAAAGGAAGTATTGCAAGCGGTTGATAATGGGAGAGGATATATGTTCCAACCTAAACCATTCACACTATGTTGTGGTTAGAACATACCCAACAATTTGGCCTGTTTAGGATTGTATGAGTGTCATTCATGATTCTTATGAGCGTGTTATTGAGCTAGCCCTCTCTGTGCTCAAGATGAAGAGGGTGAAGTGTATGGGAGTGCATATGAAAAGGAGACGGGGTAGTCGAGCTGACCGTAGGCAACAGTGAGCTAAGGATGTGGGAGCTTTCCAAAAACCATAACACAGGTATCAATATGAGCACAATACATGCTAAAATAGTTATAATTACACATTTGTCCCTAGTTGACCATAGTCCTTTAGACCTGGTCTCTTCAGTGGCAATACTTGTGCCATGTACTCGCTTCTATGTGCCCAAAACAGAGGCATAGTCTTTCAGTGTCTGGTAAGAAGCCTCATTGAAACAGGCTCTATACGTTTATCTGTGGGTGGCACCTGACCATGCGGCCAATCTTGCTCGTAGTCTTCCTTTCTCTGCCCCTCTCTACCTCCAGGCACCTTTGGGGTACATAGAGGGAATATAGCTGGTTTCATGTGGGTGATATGATGGGTTATTTATAAGGCGCTTAATACCCACAGGTTTCTAAGTGCAGACGCCGGGATCGAACCTGTGTTACTCTGTGTGGTCTTGCTTTCAAGGTGAGCACGTTATCCCTGAGCTATCCTCCCGAGACTGTATTTTACCACACTTTCCTACCTACAAATGTCATTCCCTACTTATGTCCACGGTCGGAGGTTATGTCTGGACACTCCAGGCACAGAGTAATCTGTGACAGGGTGTCAGTATCCGGGGGAGGAGGTGAAGAACTGGACTGCTCAAACTCAGGATCAGCGTGTTTACCATCGCTGAAAGGCACGTATTTGGGAACGTACTTGTGTTCAGAATCTCCTGCCCCCTTCTTTACCCACTTGTCATAGGGCAAAGGCAAAGGTACTCTTTTGAGATGTGCTGCATGGACACAGTGCTTCTTTCTGTCCACTCGAACAGCCGTCTCAGTGGCCATTACCACCAGATAGGGTAATTTTCAGCGAGCTCCAAGACTGGATTTTCACTCAAAATCTTTGACCAAGACGTAGTCCCCAGGTCGAATGCAGTGACGAGGGCCCACGTGTTTATCGGACAGTGTTGCACAAACCTGTTTTGAGTCAACTGCTCACAATAATCAACCAATAATGGCAATCAATATCAGACAGTTTCTTAGGTCTGGGTGTGTTCCATACATTAGCAGGTCTTCCCATTACTATTTCATTGGGAGAAAGGCCTGTTTTAGCTTGAGCTGTGATTCTCATGGATAATAGAGCAAGGGGTAGGGCATCCGGTCATTTACAGTTTACTGTGTGCACACACATTCGCTAGCTTGTTCTTAAGTTTTCCATTGTGGCATTCAATCAACCCAGTACTCTGAGGATGCCAACATGATTGACATTTCTTCTTAATCCGTGACCTATCACAAACCTGTTGGATTATGGCAGCAATAAAATGAGGTCCACTGTCGGACCATATTTCACTAGATAACCCAAATCTTGGGAAGTTCTCTTTGAGCATGACTTTTGTGGTGGACATAGCAGTATTATCTTGAAAGGGAAGGCCTTAACCCATTTACTGAATTTACATATTACTACTAACACATATTTGTAATTTTGGCATCGTTCCATTTCAATAAAGTCAAAATGGATCACATTTTGAATGGCATGGAAGGAGGTCCATAACTACCCTTAGGTGCTAGTGTTCCTTCCCCAATGGTGTGCTGCAGGCAGATCATACTGTTCTAAACTAGCTGTTCCGCAATTTTGGGGATGTTGTCATTTCTCCATACTGGGTCTAAATGTTTACAAATACCTTGTCCATGTACCATAGTAACTACAGCCGGTACATGAGCGTCAGGCAACATCCATCTTTGTTTGTCATGATCAACCCAACATCCTTCATCATCCAACCCTGCTGGTCCAGAACCCATTGTTCAATTTCCTCTGCTGTGTCCTCAGCCTGAATTTCTTTCATGCTGCTAATGCCTTCCTCCATCATCTCATTCTCAGTGACCCACCTGGCAGGTCCCAATATGTACATTTCTGATTGTGGATCTGTATCAGTTTGTTTGGCTATTTTATCTGCAAATGCATTCCCTTTCCCAATATTGTCAGTGATTCTCTGGTGTAACATGGATTTAATTATGGCCAGTTGTTTAGGAAGGGCCAATGCTGACAAGAATTGCACTATCAAGGGACCATGTTGAATCTTAGTGCCATGAGATGTTAAGAAAACCCTCTCGGCCCATAGTCTCCCGAAGTTGTGAGCTACTTCAAAGGCATACTGACTGTCAGTATAAATATTTACTGTGAGCCCCTGGGATATCTTACAAGCTCTAGTGAAATCGATTATTTTTGAAGCCTGGGCAGAATTGTGAGGAATTCCACTGCTTTCGACAATGGTTTCTAAGCAGCGGTAGAAGTGCTCTCTGGGAGTTTAAAACCAGAACTGTCACAAAATACGAACCCATCTGGGGATGCCAAGGGTGTGTCAATCAAATCAATTGTCCCTTTTGTATCCTGTTCAGTGACATAGAAGAAATCCTGATTGGTGTCATTATTACTGTCCTACTTTAGAGGAGGTAAAATCTCAGCCAAACTCAAAGAACTGCCTCTCTTAATTTTTATGTGGGGTGAAAAATAAGATGAGCTTGTTTCTCATGAGCCGGGCAGATGTGAGATGCTGAGTTTGCATTCTATTCAGTAGTACATCTACCGAGTAAGGCATCATCATGGTTAAGAAGTGACCCAAAACCATGCCTTCACTTTGCTTTAATGAGGCAGCTGCAGCAACCGCAGCCTTGAGACATTTCGGCAAAGCACACGTAACAGTCTTCAACGTGGAGGCAAAATAGCTGCATGGCCTGTTCTTTCCTCCATGTTCCTTTGTGAAAACAGCCGAAGCACACCCATCTTTTCATACACGAACAACACTAATTATTTTGCATAAATTGGTGTGCCCAATACTGGCACAGAACATGTAGCATTCTTGAGCAGATCAAAAGCGTCCTGACAAATTGTATCCAAAGGTAGAGGTAAAGCTCCATGTTTTCTTGTCAGTGCTAACCCATCCCAATAAAAGCCCTAACCTCTGTCTGCGTATTTGGTAAAGCCATGTCAGAGATGGTTTGTATCCTTTTATAACTGAGGCACCTACCCTCCTTCGAGAGGAGGTACCCTAAGTAGGCAATCTGCTATTGTCAACACTGGAATTTCTTTAAAGCTGCCTTATGACCATTGTTAGCTAGAAGTTTCAGTAACAAAATGGAACTCTCTTTACAAGCGTTCTCTGACTGTGCAACAATAAGCAGGTCATTTATGTATTGTATTAGCGTGCAAGAGGAAGGAGATTAGAGTCTATCTAGTTGTTCTGTAAATGCTAAGACTTTCGGTGTACCACTGCGGTATGAAAGTAAAGGAAAGTTCCCCAAGGGTAAAAGCAAACAAATATCTGCTATTCGGGTGTATGGGTATGCTCAACAATGCATTTTTTTTTCAGGTGAATCACTGAAAAATGCATAGCCGTCGTGGGGATCATGGTTAGAAAGGTAGTGATGTTGGGAACAATGGGAAACTGGGGTGAAACAACTTTATTAATAGCTCTCAGATCAATAACAAAATGGTAAGGTAATGCATTGTCACCTTTCTTGTAAACAGGCAAAATCGAGCTATTGCATGTGCTACCAAAGATTACATCTATCACAACATGATGTACGAGGTCAGAGACAATATTTTTAAGTGCTTGCTCACCATCGAATGAAACTTTATATTGGGGAATGCAAGGCAATGTGACACCAGTTTTTAAAACTATGTGCACTGGTTCAACATCTAGGGCCTCATTACGAGTTTTGGAGGCAAACTCGTGTCTGGGTCCGGGTTCCCTGAATGGGGAATTACCGGGCCATTCCAACCTAGGAGGGCCCGGTATTCCCCCATTCAGGGAACCCATACCTGGTACATCCCCATTTTCATCCGAGCCCCGATAGGGCTCAATGGGAATGGGGATGATGCTAACAATGGGCCTGATAGTAACAAGCCTGTTGTTAGCATCCTGGTCTCCTCGCGGGACCCGCTAAGGACATCTGGTTCTGCCAGGCATCCTTACCAGGTCCCGCGAGGAGACCTCGTAATAGGGCTGTACAGGCTTAATGGCTCCAGCACCTTTTCCGGTGCCGTTAACCCCTTACTGCCCACATCATAATGAGGCCCTAGAATGACAACATCGTTGTCGTTAATTGCCCACAAATGTGTGGTTAGTTGGTGCAGCTCACTGGTTAAAGGCAAAGCCATGAATTGAGATTTGGAATTCCACTGGGGAGAAATGGTCAAATAAAGAGCAGCAAATTAGCGCGATAAAGTTTTAAAATAAATTCAGCCCCAGCAAATGTTCACTGCAGTTGGTTGTCAACAAAATGGGACACGACTCAGGTACTCGGCACCGGATGGGAGACCGGGCGAACCACCTGGGTACCAGAGAACCCCACTGATACATTTTGTTGCCCTTACAGGGGAATATCTGGAACCTCTAGGTGATCATTAGAACATTTTGAGCTCCTGTGCCCACCATAAATGTGTCTGCCCTATCCCCAACTTTGATTATTTTACATAGGGTCCTTCCTGGTCTATGGGGATAGGCGTGGGTTCCAGATCCTGCTTCTTGTTGCCCTTATGAAATAAAACAGTGTTGGATGTATAATCCTCAGAAAAATAAGTGTGGTAGTGTTATCAAAAATGTACAATTTGATTAGGTAATGTCGGTATGCTTTGAGGAGGTTTCTCTCCTGCCTTCCTTGTCCTGTCTGCCAGCTTAAGTGCAGCCCATGTTATGCCAAATGCAGTTGCATCGTCTACGGTTCTAATCTGTTCAAAACCGACTCAATTTCTTTATAGAATCCTGTGCAATTCTTTCTGATGTCGGGGATGGACTGTTTAAGAGAGTTAACTTCATGCTTTTAGAAGGGGACTTCTACAAATTGCAAGATATAATGTGTGGGGATAATTGTTGCAGGTGCATTGCCAGCGGCCGGTTCCTCTTTCTGGGGCACAAGTGTAGGGGGCATTTCTCTCATGTGCAGATGCACAGTTGGATTCTCAAACCTATTATTAAAGAGTAAAGCTTGGTCGAGGGACAGTGAGGTTGGCAGGGTGTCATCAGTAAATGTGTGTTATTGTCATAATATTGTCTGGACAGCAACACTTTTTTTCCTAATGAATTAATCTTGCAAATTTTCAGCCATAACTTGGAACACTTTCCTTTGAATGGGAGGTGGGGAATATTGAGTGAATGTGTCGCAGATCTCCATAGGGGAGATATAGGCATCTGAAACCCATCTGAGAGCATCTTGTGTGATGATGCGCATTTCTTCATTGTTCCTAATGCGCGCAGGTAAGAATCTTATCTGGACATAGGATGTGTGACGTGTCTCTCTATCTAATTTTAATTGGTGTAGCTGGTCTAGTTCCCATTTAGAGGAAAATAGTTTTAACATGTGTTTGTGTATTTTCAGTGGCGTATCTCGGGTACAAGTCAAGACATTCAAGACCTGCAAATCTTGGGTGACCGCTGCATCGGTAAGATCACCCCAAATCTGGGCTGGTATTGTCCCATTTGTTCTAGAAATACTTTTTGTTCAGGTATGCATCCATGATCTTTTACTGAGCTAGAAGTGGCTGCTTCATCACCCTCCTGTATATAGATTTCTGCCCATTGCTGTAAGGCCTTCCTCTGCTGAAGGGGTACTGTACTATGAGTCACAGTTCTCCAGTCACTGAGGAGGTGTGAAGACGGTAGAAGAGGGGTACCAGAAGTGGCAGGGGTTGCTGGTGGCTAGGGCTGAGGTACATCACGTGCCGAAAGGGTTCGAGGCCAATTGTCAAAGCGTGTATCGGGTGCTGGTAGCTGTGGTTGGGTTGCCGCAAGCAGCGGTGGTGGAACATAGGGAAGGTGTGGTGGTGCTGAAGGAGGTGCTCACCTTTCATTCAGCAGTGTATCTATTAATTCATCAGATGTGTGCAAATCTTTAGATATTTTCTGTACTTCTAATTGGAAGCCCTTATCCATAGCCCTAAGAGCCTTGTCCTGTTTTTGCTGGTCAGGAGCTAAAGCCTTTTCTGCTTGGGTAATGTGCTTGTGTGCACATTTTTCCTACTTTTGAGGTGCTGGGTGGCTTCTTTTGTGCCAGTCCCGAACAGCATCAAAAGGGGCAGGTCTAGCATTTTTCTGCAAAAGCACTGATTTTAAGTGTTGCATTCTATCAATTTCAAAAGAGCCAGCTGACGGCCACTGAAGTTCTGCCACATGCATGGACTGGCGGTGCCAAATACTTAAATAAAATATCACTCCTAACCCGTACTTAATGTATATGTGATAGGTTGGGGAACCTTATGGCGGGGCCATCTGTCCATGTTCTAAACCATTTGGCTGTTTTCAATTGAAGCAAAGTGCTGCCCAGCAGGTGCGCATCTTACTGAAACCAGGCATTATACATGGCTAATTGTCCTCTAATAAAGAAAAACTCAGTTGTAGCTTATGGCTCAGGACTCTCACCATGATGACCATGGATCACAAGTAGCAGTCCACGAGAAACACTGTCTCCAATTTGCAGTGGCCCCCGGTACTCACTGGTCATCCAGTCGTCTGTTCACTCCATCCTCGGAAAGCGATGTGTCATCATCGGGGACAAGCCCGCGTTGGGTGCCAATTTTTAGTCCCAAATATAGTACTCAATAAATGGAAGGCCATCAGTCATGAGTTAAACAGTAACAACAGTTTAGTTTCCTTCAAGCGGACCCAGGTTCAACTATGTCTGCGGACAGTCATAGAGAAATTGTGCAATGTACATTGTGGTTTGCTTGTCTTAAATACACTTCTAATGTGCTTAGGTTATCAATTTACACACAGTTTATGGCTTCCTGCAACATATACATTTTTCCCCGAAATGCATACATATCTTGTCCACGTCATGTTAGCACAAATTTACTGTTCAGAGTTACAAGTTTCAGACCGTTCCCAGTGCAATAAGACATTTCTGCATATCTACTCTTATGTTTGCCTTGACCAAAGGTTGTTGTGCATCTGTGGCTTGACAGTTTGTTAAAATCCCTCCTTCCTGGAATGTACATGGCATGTTATGCTTTTGTTAATAATTGCTTTGTGCAATTTGTTTCGGGAGTCAGGAACCGAGGAGACATATATTGTCTGTTATCTCTGCTTGTGACTGGATGTTCAAAGTCGGGGCCTGTACAAACACTGAGGTGATCATTCCTTGCGGACATTTTTTCTGAAAAGCTATGCAGCTTATTTAGGCTGTGTTCATTTTAAGCTTGGAAATGGAAAAATCACAAAATGAGTGAATATACAAAATGGAGTCTAAAATGAGTTTCAATGTGAGAGCTTAGACTAACATAAAATGGATGCCATTTCACAAGCCTTCCGGCTCTGTTATGATAGACCTGATTGAGTCCAGCTACCTCATGTTTCCTTGTTCTTGCAAACTGGTCGGCATGAAGTTAGCAGCGTCCTGTGCATATAATGTGGTGAGTTGGCTTGAGGTCCCTGGTAAAGAGGTCATCACATCATGGTTGGATGTTGCCCTTCTATGCTCTAATTGCTTGGGGTGCCTCAAAGCCTGTTTGTATCTAAACATTTCCATCTCCAATCTCTCAGATTTTTCTTTCTCAGCCACTGTCTCTTGTTGATATTTAGAGGCCTGAGATTTGAGCTCTGATACCAGGGCTTGAGCAGCTTCTATTAATTTGTTTTGTGCCACTACTTGGTCACTGAGTCTCTTGTTCTCCTCACAAAGGGACTCATTTTCCTTCTGTGAGGCCTGTATTATCTGCACATACTCAGACATCTTCTTTTGCAGGAGTCTAATCTCGAAATGTGTGCATTTATGGCCTGTGTTGCTTGCTCTAGGTCAAATTCTAGTTGTCCATTAATTTTTCATATTCTATCACTCGTTAAGTCAGTTCTTGAGCACATAATTAACTTTTTTTTCTATGTCCTTCCTTCACTGGTACAGTTCCTGACACAGGGTACTTTTCTCCTGACACAATTTGCCATTCTCCTCACTGAGGTGATCTCTCTGTAATTTCAGAGCTTTCAGATTCTGGGGCTCCTGATCAAATTCTCCTTTATGATCAACTGCCTATTCTCATATTTCAGTTGTTTGATTTGCATTTGAAGTGCATGAATGTCCACTAGGCAGGCGCCATTATGCAGCAGTTGCTTACTTACTTTCTGTTGACTCTCTCAGATTTTTGACACCGTCTTGAATTTCCTCTCTCAGTACAGAACAGTTGGACTCTGACTCTAAATGTGTTTTTCTGCTGTGCCACTAACTCATGTTATAATTGCTGAATCATGTTTTCTAATTTTAACTAATAATTTTGACTCTGTTGCACTTGTTCCTCTAATTGTTTTAATTCTCTCTGTGTTTGATCCACAAGCTCAGATTAGTTTTGCACAGAGGCTACACTCTCCTGGTATCTTCCTTCCATGATCACCATGTGCAAGTACATATATGCTGTGATCTGAGCCTTTTTAATGTGCTCATCTCTGGTGGTTTGTGTCATATAAACGTCTGTCAGGGCCTGATATAACAGGCTGTTATTCTGCCACCTATCCACCTATACAAAGGTAACCTCTTGCATCATTCTATAATGCCACATTTCATTCTCCCGTTCTATCCAATCACCCTTAATAATCAATTTGCATAGATGGTGCTTTCAGGCCATGCTAATTTCTATGGTGCTCATTATGAAATGTGTTCTGCACCTACTATGTTTTCTATGCAAGGGAAAAATCTCAACCCTGTTCCTGCTTAGTATGTTTTCACAATGATAACTTAATGATTACGTGTATCTATACACACATCCCTGAAACACAGGGTAAAAGTTTTAATGGTGCCTTTGCAATGCAACACAGCTTTATGTCCACTAAATGTAACAATTCCTTCAAATAATAGTCTGCTCTACTGCACTGTCACAAGTAAAAACTCTCTCTACCAATCATGGCAAGAGCCCCCAGTTTTGTCACATTTAATTATACAGTCACATTCATGTCAGGGACCTCCTTCCCCCACAATGAAAGTGGCGCTCAATAAAAATGCTTTGGATTTATTTGTAAGAGTTTACTATGGTAAGGCCTCCAACCTGTCTCACATACAACTTCAACAAATACCCGTTGCCACAATGGACCAGGAACCAGGCAGGTGTGTATTAATAAGATATTGAATAATTAATTTATTTTAGTCAAATTAGAACAAACAGATTACTGCAGCCACCAGTGTTGTGGCATCACAAAACAAAATGACCTTTTGTAAAGTATCAACACAGAGATAACACTAGAATATGCAGTTACAAGAGTTCTCTTTACATCACCCTCCTATACAAGCAAAGAACAGTTCAAGGCACACCATGAGCATGAATGCAAACAAAATGATGCTTTTCTCCCAGCAACCCTCACCCTCCAAACATCCACAAGGCTTGACTATTTTGAATTGAAGGCAGTGGAAGGGAGTGGGAACATAATGGGAAAATGTTTTTTTTGGTAGTGGTCACAGAAACAATATGGGGGACAGAAAGGGAATGGAAAATTAATTTTGCAGAGCACAAAGGTAAAAATGGTTTTGATTTCTTTAGCACAACTGCCCTGGGAAAGAATAGAAAGAAAAGGGAAATGTGTTTTTTTCTACACCAAAAAGGACACGCAGGGTTTTGGGATATTAGTCAGCACACAATGGGCAAATCGGATTTTGGAAGATTTGATCACAGAACCAATAGAGGAGACAGAAATGGAATGGAAAATTCCTTTTGCAGAGCACAAAGGTAACATTGGTTTTGAATTGTTTAGCACAACTGCTATGAGAAAGAATAGAAAGAAATTGGGAATGTGTTTTTTCTACACCATAATGGACAGGCAGTGCTTCAGGATATTAGTCAGCACAAAATGGGAAAATCAGATTTTGGAAGAATTGATCACAGAACCAATAGAGTAGACAGAAATGCAATGGGACACATTTGTTTTGCTACACCGGACAATAACACACAGGGCTTTAGCGTTATTATCAGAAGAGAATCGGAAGATCGATTTTCGGATGTTTAGCACAATTGCAATGTGAGAAAGAAAATTCAAATGGGAATTTGTCTTTTACATCACAATAGGAATGCAGGGACAATTTTGTTTTGCAGATCACACGGGGAACACAGGGAAAATGTTGTTTTTAATTTACTCCCTGCACACATACATGGAAGCAGGGCTTTTTTGGATTAATTCTTTTGGCAAATCTTTATGACTATACTGGCTCACAACACACTGGGAAAAGATTGTTGGTGTTGAATGGAGAAATTAAATGATTTACTTTGATAAATATGCTAAGGATCTACACAAGCAAACAGGGGATTTTTCAATGGGGAAATAACTAAAACAATGCTTGAAAAATGTACAGCTTATACAATCTATGGCTGGGGGTAATTCTACTTACAGGAGAGGTCTGGCCTTGGCATCAGGGAGCGGCAGGGCACACCACTGTGACAGCCAAAGTGGTCAGCCAAGGATCTCCTCTCTTTCCTCCAAAGGGCCCCAATCAGCTTGTATGTCTCCTGTTTCCTGCACAAGATTAGGCCTCTCTCTGCCGGGAAATACTCACCAGATTTCTGCATTAGGTCACCTCATGGAATTAATGGGAAAGGTCCAGCTCGCAGGCAAGCTGGCTCAGTTATAGGGCAAATTACATAACTAACTTGTCAATACCCCGCAACGGGGATTGCTGGAGTGTCACTAACAACTCACAAATGTTTGCTGATAGGACAAGGGAATGGGGGAGTGGTTTGGGACAGCTAGGGGAGGAGAGAACATCACCATCTCACTTTGACAGATGGGCTTGATCTGCATTAAAACTTGAAAATATCACCACATGGCAAGTACTTTTCATTTTCACATACTGTGATGTATGAATACATTTTTGAGCACTACATTTTAATGCGAGTGAAATGAGACTAGTTATGTGTTTGCATCTCATTCCTGTGCAGAGATCCAGTTTTTCTTCATTTACTCCAGAACTATATCAGTGAAAAATAGCGCACTTTAAGGGCGTCATACTAATCATAATTGGCATGCTTTATCAACTTTTTGCATCTCTGGTAAACACAAGGAGGCCCAAATCACATTTTTATTGATAACTGTAGTTGTGTTTATCCCACCAAAATCATGTTAGCATGGTTAGGAGGGGTTAACGTTCACCTTTAATAAGATCCTAGAGTGACTGTTGTGTGATGTATATTGTGCATTTTACACAATAAAAGGCATTTCGCCAAATGTAAATCCATGTGCATTCTCACTACTCATTTGCTGGGGGCCCCCACATTTAGTTAAGTTCCAGTTCCCCTCTTCAGGCTTGACATAAGCAAAGGGATCTTTGTTTATATTAATCTACCCCTTCAAGGGCTAATGACTAAGCTAATGCACTTTTTATGAGACTTGTGACCTGGAGGTCACAAGTCCTGCCAGAACAGACAGGGCCTATAAGTTCCCCTCTGCATTATTTCTGATCTCAAAAGTATTCAAGGTTGTATTTTTAAGGAAAGGCACTGATGGGTGGAGACAACAAGGGCTGAATCTCCAGGGTAACCAAGGGAGGCACTTAAGTTTAATTGCACATCTGAAGAATAGTCAGCAGCTCATGGCTGTCCAGCAAACAGCCTGTAAACGTGCACATAAATGCATTTTAAATGACATTAAGGCACACAATTTACAAAGTATACATGCTAGTTTCTTTAACATTGTCCATGGGGATGGCCTTATGATAGGCAGAAACCAAGTTCACATTTAGACAGTCTGGCAAACATTTTGCTGAGCATATAATTAGTTTAGAGGGAACAATGAAATGACATTATGTTGTTTAATGTACATTAAAAAAAAGCTCTGTTTCACTGCATTTGCAGGACACAATTCTGACATCTCCTTGAAGGTTTTGTGCACTGCTGTTTGATTGGGTAAATGTGAGAATAAAAGAATAACACACTCTACATCAATACACATTTTACATTTCAAATGTATGTAATTTTCTCTCTAAGCAGGAACATCCTAACTGGCATTCGTTTGTGGTGAGGCAATGCAATATGGGTACAGTGTCAGTTCTTGGGAACTCCCCTACCCTTGCCTAACATTCAATTGGTAGTAGGATTATGAGATTATAGCCCCCCTCTGCAGAGAAGAACAAACACTAATCTAATAATTTGGATTCAGGCTACTTCATTGATCCTTTGGTACCTCAAAGATCCAGGGAGTTTGCCTTTCGTGTCTACTCTGACAGACTGCCAATTACCCAGCAGAAAGTGGTTCCTAATTGATTGTAGACCTAATTATACTCACCCTTGAAATGATTTCTGGACTCTCTGCCTTTCAGAATGGTGCCTCTGCTCTCAACCCCACAGCCTTCAGAGAATTTGCTTGGTAGCTCATACTCTGAGCTACAGTGCTATGCTGCCCAGCACGCGATCCTCCCTATAATCCCCAGCCTGGTAGCACAGCCCTCTCTCTCCAGGAAGCTTCCAAAAGATAGTGAGTGATTGCATTTTCCAGCAGACCAAGGCCCCAGCCTTTCACAATCTCCTAGTTTTGGCCAGGAATAGCAAGAAAACCAAAGACTTCATATTCGGGAGTATCAATATTAAGGAGCCAGTACCAAGGTTTCTCACTCGATTCATTCGGAGGCAGCAGAGCAAGTCTCCTCAAAACACACAGGTGTTTAACTCACTCCAACAAAAATGTCCAGCCAACTCAAAATCTTTTCTTTCATTCTGTCTTCTCACACCTTTTAAACCCTTTTCAACTAACACTTCCCCCTTCAAATGGCTCTTTATGTATTCTTTAACATGTTCTCTCCTACTCCATGATGTCACCTGTCACCACCCCTCGTAATGTTACAGCCTTTACCCCGGTGACCACTGAACAGCATTCTTGTTTATCACCCCATCCTGTGGGTGGCGGGGAACAAAAGTTACGCTTCCTCTCATCCTTCCTTCCCTTTCCTGCAATACAAACAAGCAACACTTATTTTCAAGGACCATCATGATGCTACAATGTGTGCTCTCAAACTCGGCTTGCAAAGCACTGCAGAATCCTTCTCAATTTCACATTATTTTCTTAACACAGCAAAGTCTTTGTTCTTGCACCTGCCACAGTGCTAGCCCTTATAGACCTGTGGCCTACAAATCTAGCCCACTCTACTAAGCCCAACACTAAGTGTTAGTAACCAATGTCACCCCCCCTTGTTATCCCAAATACTAAGTGTTAGTATCAAAGCACTAAACTGCACACAGAATATACTGCACAAATTATTTAGCTCAGAACACTCTGCACAGTGTGCTCTTTGAGACACTAGCATGCTCCCCAGTGCATTCCCCAACATATTCCCAGAATTAACTCCCAGACAATATCTCGGTGTCACAGGGATCTTGGGTAACAGTACACTGTAAAACTGGAAAGTCAGAAGCAAGCCAGCAGCCACTTTGAGAACACAATCTCGCCATCCACATCCTCGATCCAAACCTTACTTTCAATGTTTACAGAATAACAACAGACTCAAATCATAGTCTACCATTTAGCCAGTGGGTTCAAAGATACAAGATCTCTGTAGTTGCATGTTAACAATAGAGGCACATTTGTCTTAAGTATCAGTTTAAACCCATTTCGGCAAATATTCCCTACAGCACATTTTATAACATGTCAAGATCCATTGGTTTGGCTCCACCTATAGTCTCTTCAATCTGGAGTAAATTACTTAGTATAACAATGAGGATTTAAAGTGTCCAGAACTAATAGTTCTAGATGTCAAACAAGGAAACCACAGAGCACATACCAGACATGATTAAGTAACACCAAAACAAATCCTTATGTGGATGTTGCAGCAGAAGTGGCTCATGATGAACACAATATAATGTGATAAAGGCACCTACCAAATCCTCCCCACTCTAATCCTACACATCATTAAGCGAAGACCAGAACCAAAAAATGCACCATCATACGAGATCTTTAAATCATAATTTTGTTATATCTCAACAGTGCCTGCATGTCATGGATCATTTCCTCCACTATTGTATTTTTCCTGGTTTGTCACACTTTAAATATTTATATCTTAGCTACGACTGGTGCTGGAATCAGACAGAATTGTATGGTAGCACAGGCCAAGCTCAAAAACATCTGACTTGGAGTTCTGCATCAATTTGCTTCCACTCACTAGATCCAATTTATCAAACATATCAGCCCAGAAATCTTAATAATTCATAGAGCATATGTTTTAAATCACGTTTCTACCTTTGACAACCCCAACAGGTATTACCATACCGCAAACCGAGTTTACACATCCTAGCTAGCGACAACTAAACACAGTATAATACCTTTAGACATGCAATCATCAGCTTTAAGTCAACTACACACTTTGTGAGTATGGGGACCCAGTAAACCACACTCTTTTACAGATATCGCACAGATTAATTTGGCAGCCCATTCTACCCTACACTTTCCCCAATAGTCCTCTTATTTTACATCATCTGGCAGAAGATTCAAGAAAATACAGACTTCACCTCACAGGAATTGATATACCTTACATAACTCTGGCTCATCTTTAAATTCATGGGACTTCAGTCCCAGGTCACAAGAGGAACTCTTAATTGTATGCATCTAATCAGATTACGCATGGCTATGCTGAATCGTGGCAAAGTCTCAAAACGCAAAACTGCCTTATCATATGACCCCACAGATATCATATGACCCAACATCTGTATTTCTGCATCAATTTAACTCTTCCAACACATTATTGTATTATTCAGTTGCAGGGCAAGATTATTCTAAATTGGGGCAGCTAAATCAACCATCTGTTTTTCATTGCCAATTAGACGAGGGCCTTCTTTGTGGAAGTTACTATGGAAAACCTGCTTCTTATCAGTGCAGATTCATTACAGTATATCAAATGTCTAGATCAAATGGAGCTGCCCAGCATTCTTGCTGCTTTGCCCATGTAGGCTAGGAGGAAGGATAGCTCAGGGACAATATGTTTGTCTTGGAAGACAGACAACACAGCGCAACACAGGTTTGAATCTTCCATTAGAAACCACTAGTTGGTAGGAAGCAAGTTATAAAAGAACAATTATATTTATTATTATATTATGTTGGTCTAGCAGAAACCAGATTTGACAGAGTCAGGGTCTTTACCCTGTCATGGGGGGACAAGGACCCTTCCCAAAAGTGGAGTGTGGGAGTTGGGTGCCAATTCTCTGCCTCCGTTGAGTGCTTGGTATATCATTGCTGGTACCACTGTCCCTTCACAATAGCTGCCTGCCTCTCTTGTGGCCAGAGTTCTCTTTAGTCTTTTCCAGAACTGCAACTCCCAAAATCCATTTGGGTGAAGACAAGAAAATGCACATTGGAATCAAGAACACACATGGAATGAAATGGGATTTGTCCTGCCTAACAGAGAGGAGATAACCAACACCCAACCTATGAACTAAGAATGACCACAGGGTAATTGCGGGTCAGCAGAAATTGAACTGTGTTTGAGAGGGGAGTACAAGGGAGCAGGGGAGACAAAGACATCCTCCTCAATCCCAATTGGTAATGAAACTCACCAGCATTTGAAGAAAGCTTCAAGGAAAACCAGCAGCCTGAACAGCCATTTCTCAAATGGTGATTAAAAAGGCTGCAGTGATAGCTTAGCCTGAGATTGGCAATGTGGAGCATGTGGCCATTGTGCCTAATAGGAGTAGGAGGAGTGTTGGAAGCGGATAGGGAGGGGTATACAATTCCAGTATTGAGGGTCCGTCCCCAGGATGTTTTCTTTGATCTATCACATGCACTTACTTCAGAACGTTTGCTTGATCTAAAATACCATTCTCTTGTAAATCAACGAGCTACGGATCTTTTAATAAGTTTTATTAGGTGGTAAGGACAATTCTTGAGTATGAATGATGAAGCACACATTTCTATTTGCTTTTTCTCTATTCGAATCAGAAATCTAATTACAGACTTGGAATCTGAAATATTGGACTATTTCATGTGCTCACAACTGCCAGGGAATCTAAAGACTCTTTCCTAATGTGTTTCCTAAAAATGTGCTGAAAAAGGCAACATGTCGACCTATTAGTCTTAAAATAAAAAGCGCTTGCGGGAACCCCTTTCCACCGTCTTAGTAGGGATCCGTCTCCCTTGCTACGCGTGGTCCTTTGCCCTAATTTAGGATGGGAATGTTACCGTTAGTGAAAATAAAAAGACATTCATGGCTTAGGTGAAAGAAATACACAAACAATTGTAAAATAAAAAAATAAAAAAAAAAACATGAAATAACATCAACAGTTTACTGATCTGAACACGCTATCCATGATCCAATTGAAGGGATGGCATAAAGATGTATAAAGATTGAATGTGATAACTATAACAAACCTGAAATTCTGAAACCAACCGTGTGCACAATAGGGTTCCCCTTCACCAGGTATGCAGAAACAATGGAACAGAGGAAATATGCACAGTAACAATACGCAGTTCATGGAGAATAATGACTACAAGCACGCATTAGTATCACACTGCTTGTTTTAATGGACATCTTCAACTCTTAGAAGGAAGACTCACATTTATTTTCCCATACTCAGTGGAGAAAAAAAAGGCAATAATAATCAAACATCATATTGTTTGTTTTCATTCTTCTATTAGGATTTATATATGTTCATAGTGTAGTATGTAATGTATGCACATTTCAGGTCACATCTAAAAACAGTACGTTTAGCCCTTCAATGCCAAACATTAATGTATGTGTGTACCATCTAGAGCTGAGAAGGTAATGTGGTAAAGTGCCAACATCGCAGATAAGGCTTACACCCTGACTGGATGGACAACTCATTCTCGTTCACTGTTCCTTAATTCTAAAAATAGGGAGGCCTGTTAGGCGGAAACCTGTGCAGCTCCCTCTGGGACCACTGCAAAAGATTTAGGACTACAGGTGTTGCGATGAACCCACTTGGTAGCAGTCTGTACCACACAGATTCAATTGGTAGCTGTGGCTGAGCAGTCAGACTTCTCTCAAGAAAAGTTGGTCAGTATAGGGAGCATACAAGATAGGGTAATTCTTCGCAGCAAAACGAGTAAACACGCAACCAGGCTTTAGTATAAAGATAGCAAGTTATTTATTAATAACAGAACATCTACGGAAAGTACTAAAGCGAACCACGGCAAACAAATCAAAATACAATTACTCTGCAGAATGGAATAAAGCTCAATCCCCGAAAACACAATATCGACAACTCTAGGTCCTACGGCACCACTTATTTTCAGACAGAGGTGTATACCTCAACCCAGATGACACTCGAATATTTAGTGAGGAAGGGAGAGAAGAGATAGGCAGGTAATGAAGTCAACACGGTTCGTACTGAAGCAGGTAAAAATGCAAGGCAAGAAGGCATTAATCACACTAGATCATACAGTTCGGCGGCCAGGCCCACTCGGTGAGAGGTATGGCACGATGTCCTGGAAAGTCTCTATGGGTGATGCGTTCAAGTCTCAGTTAGCAGTTTGGTTAGCGACAGGTTGAACCAGTTCAGAACAAAGAGTGAATAAAGCTTGGAGGCAACCCAACGGAACGGAGAGGAATCAGATACCTCACACGGACCGATCGATAAGGGAAGCCAGGCGGTTACGGTACCTTGTTGTGGAAGACCACTCCAGCGGGGGCAGTTGTTCCTGGTGGTGGATGCACGACGGGTCTTGGCCAAGAGAAGAGATGCTCTCGTCGTCGAAGAGAAGATGTCCGGTGCACCACCAGGGAAGAAACCAGCCGCGGAGGGCTTCGTCACAAGGCACCACCTTTCGATCACGATGCCGGAGTAGTGGCTATCCGGTTGCCGAGTGCTCTGCACGGGCAATTCGACCACTGCGTCCAGGGCGATCAAAAAGCACAAAGAAGAAGAAGACTGGTTGTTCCCACCAGCCAGGGAAAGAGCCTCTCCGGCAGGGAGATCTCTTCTGTCGTCGGGAGATTGTGAGACGGTTCCGCAGGGCTCCACCGGAGGTGTCGTCGTGCAGGTCGGCTCAGCGTTACCCTCGTCGGATTTTTTAGGTCCAGTGGCGACGTTTCTAAGATCCAGTCCCAAAAGCCCTGCTTTTATGCAGACGTCCCCCATTCATTCAGCCTAGCTTGTCAATCAATACATGCTAAGTGGTGAGCGGGAAGGTTCACCACCTGGGCCAATCGCTCCAGAGTGCGACCTGAGTTGGCAAGGCAAATCGGTCCAGGGTGCCTAAACCCCCTCCCACACCCCTGAGGTAACCCAGACAGAATGGCGCCACTTTGGAGGGTCTCTGTCCAGAGGCCCGCCAAAAGTGGAACAAAGGGCTCAACTTTTGGTTTAGGAGTCACAGAGAAAAACACAGACGCCATTTTACAACCCGAGTTCTGGCAGAAAATACCACTCGATAAACCTATTTAAGATAAGTAGATCGGTGGTACGTTGGAGATTAACGAAAAACAGTATCAATCTTCAACAATGGGACGAATCCCATAGGGGTTATGCTCGGGGTCGAACATAACAAGTAGTTTCCACTGCCACCAGCCAAAACTCGACGAGGAGGGACGGGACAGTGCCCCCTCGAGTAACAGATCCAGGAGTAATCGAATTACCCCTACTAGCACGTCCACAATAAGATGGTTGGTACTAGTTCTGTTAGCAAATTTAGGTCTAGTAAAGCCAATGGTGACTTTACATGCCCGGGGAGACGGTAGTCAGTCCCCGGGTATGGAGTCTATGGTGGGGGGACCAGCTAGGGTGCCCCCGTGTCACGACACGTAGGGTGCGGAGTGACACACATAGAAAAACGTATGAGACCCTATGGAGTAAAAGACCCCATAGCCCATCGAACACATTGACAACTCAAAGGAATCACACACATACATGTCCAAGAGTGAGAGGAAAAGGGTCACACTCTTGGCAGGATGGAAAAAACAAACTCCAGAAATCCAGCAAAGCTGCTGGGGGACTCACTAGGTTAGGAAATTCAGCCTAAACAGAGAATTCTCCCTAACAAGGCCCTAAATGGTAACAATTGTCATAGTGGCACTATATTAAAGGAACAAAAAAACGTAATAATGGTTAAAAAGAAATGTTATGTGCATATGACACTGCAAAGTACTTTTGAGCGGGAACCTCTTCTTGGTGTGTAGGGAATGGTGACATAGTATATTAGCCCCTGTAATGGAAACAGATTGCAGAAAGCATCTGGCGCAGTGGCCGCATACTAGCGAACACTCATAGCTTGATTTCCCGCATCAGAAGAATTGCAGCGGCACATAAACATAGAGAGGACTAAAACCATCCTGGGACATGGGGTGCACATATGATGCCCCATTCTCTCCCCGAATTAAGAACGTGCATGCGTGTCCTGAGGGCAACATCAGACATTTTTATTTTTTTATTTTTTTAAGATACATGTATTTTCCCAATGAGCAGAGCAAGGGTAGTGTTTATTTGTTCGAAATGCGTTGTTATCAATTGGTGCCAATATTACGTGCAGGTCTGCAATTGTATAACAGAAAATAACAAAACAGGCCAGTGTCCTTCTGCATGGCGCCTATGCTTTGTATATACTCCCAATCAGCAGCATTTGCAATCCTTCTAATAAAAGTACATGCGAGTTTTTAGTCGGAAAACAGCATTCTGCACTGCGAAAATGGAGTGCTTCGAATGAGTCAAATTGGAAATATGTGTAGTGTGCATGGACATGCTGTCTGGGCTTTTCCTTTAGTGCACCGAGGCAGCTGAATATTGCGATGAAGCTCCCCGAGCAACCTGTTCCCATCCGGAAGGACTGTAAATAGATCCATAGTGTCACCAGGTTAAGTGCTTTAAAGTGCCAAGCTCTCCCAAAGCACTCTACTCAGTTTATCCCAAAGTGTTGAGCATGGGCAAAACTCGCCTCCACCAGCATCGAGCTTCACGCCCTCTATTAACATACACCCCTCCCCCTCGCCCCCCAAGCTAGAAGCAAATAGCATTAAATAGATACATTAACCCATTGCAAGTCCCCATTTCAATTTCTACTGTAAATGAAATATGCATGTTTACACAACGCAAACATATTTATGGAATCACGCAGGCACACACAATGTGCACATTGCTAGAAATAAATGACATTTAAGGTTATGCTGCGCTGTATTATCTCCTTGTGTGTTGTGGTATATTGGTGTTTTTCAATAGCCGTGCATGAGTTGCAATGTTCATTCGTGGGTGTGATTTTCCTGTTACAAGGGTGTGACGTTTGAGAAGAAAGTCTTAAAAAGACATAAGACCTAGAGCCAGATTATCAAAAATGTCCCCTTATGAAAAAATATTGAGCAAATGAATTGAGCACCAATTGTGCTTCTTAGATCTTTCGGTGCAGAGCAAATATCTGTAGACTCAATCTGTATATTTAAAAAAGGTTTGCACAAGGGACACAATGAAGCAGACTTTTATTTGCAAGGGTAGGCTAGTCCTAGCTGTTATTTAAAAAAAATGTTTCACATAAAAATATGCAGGTGATTCTGTTGCTTAAAGGGGGGTCTGCTAATCATACACCCCTTCAGAAATACCACTGTGACTTACAAGAGTGCACACTTAAACTGCCTGAGTGATTTGATGTCAAACAGTGCCAGTTCTTTGAGCAGGGCCGGCTATGGCAGGACTTAGGTGAATTGGTATCTGTTCTTTCTGTGTCTACTTTAGCCATATTTCAGTAGCCACAATACTGCCCAGTTGAGTTTCCTGGAGGAAGGGTAGAACTTTCAATCAGGAGAACAGAGCTTCAATATGTGGTCTCTTGGGAATCACACTATGGCATAATCCTCCTCACACCAGATGCTGATCACTAGAGTTACTTTGAAGTCAGAAGGCATGGGAAGGGGGCAGATGAAGAGTAGCCAGAGGAGGAAGGTAGACCTGGAGAAGGGTTCCACACTCTTGATTTATGTTTGGGCTCTCTTCCTTTTTTCCTGTCCCTTCCATTTATGAAGGCAAAGTACTCGGGATATGATTTAATACGGTAAAAAGCATTTGTTACAACAATTGGGATTTGACCCCTTACAGCAAGCTTGCTTTGCACCAATACCTTGTGACATTATGGGGGTAACTCATAGAATTCAGCGCACAAGTGGCGCACGCGGCTGGCGCACATTGTGCGCGTGCGAATCCCTGCGCCAGCCGCGTGCGCTGAAATCCATTTCCGCGCACAGCGTATTCATGGATTCCAGCCACCAAAACCAGCCGTGGTGCACAGTGGCGCAGCGACCCTGCAGCAGCGCCAGTTATGCCCCCAAGAACGCCTCCCGCGCAGGGAAAAGCCATCAACATACCCAATCCAGCGCAAAGGGCTGCGCTAACCCTGTACCAGCACAGCAAGCGGGCTATGTGTATCACTGGGGTGCGCGGGAAGTACCTCACGCGATTGGCCCCGTGCGAGCAGGGTACGCGTATTTCAGGGGTGCGCGGGAAGTTCCACACGCGATTCCATCAGGGTACGTGTATTTCGGGGTGCGCGTGAAGTTCCACACGCGAAATCAGCAGTGTACGTGTATTTCAGGGTGCGCGTGAAGTTCCACATGCGATATCAGCAGGGTACGTGTATTTCAGGGGTGCGCGGGAAGTTCCACACGCGATTGGCCTGGGCGCGTGTATTTCAGGGGTGCGCGGGAAGTTCCACACGCGAATAGCCTGGGCGCATGTATTTCAGGGGTGCGCGGGAAGTTCCACACGCGATTGGCCTGGGCGCGTGTATTTCAGTGGTGCGCGGGAAGTTCCACACGCGATTGGCCTGGGCGCGGGAAGTTCCACACGCGATTGGCCTGGGCGCGTGTATTTCAGGGGTGCGCGGGAAGTTCCTCACGCGATTGGCCTGGGCGCGTGTATTTCAGGGGTGCGCGGGAAGTTCCACACGCGATTGGCCTGGGCGTGGGAAGTTCCACACGCGATTGGCCTGGGCGCATGTATTTCAGGGGTGCGCGGGAAGTTCCACACGCGATTGGCCTGGGCGCGTGTATTTCAGGGGTGCGCGGGAAGTTCCACACGCGATTCCATCAGGGTACGTGTATTTCGGGGTGCGCGTGAAGTTCCACACGCGATTCCATCAGGGTACGTGTATTTCGGGGTGCGCGTGAAGTTCCACATGCGATTCCATCAGGGTACGTGTATTTCGGGGTGCGCGTGAAGTTCCACACGCAATTTCAGCAGGGTATGTGTATTTCAGGGGTGCGTGTGAAGTTCCACACGCGATATCAGCAGGGTACGTGTATTTCAGGGGTGCCGGGGAGTCCTACATGTGATTTGACAGTGTGGGTCCTCCCAGGTGTTCCCTGTACACCCTCCACGGCCCCTGCAGGCAGCCCACACCACAGGGGACTACCCTGCATCCCTGGTCATGTCCCGCAGGCAGCCCACCCAACATGGGCATGCCCCCCAGCAAAGGCACATGTCTCCTTGAACTAATGAACACCAACTCATGTCCCCTTGCACCCCCACCCCCCAGCACTGTGGGGCACCTGCCAGCAGGCCCCCACCCATGTCCAACTCATGTCCCCCACCACCCCCACCCCCCCAGTCACCAGGGGCAGCCTCCACCAGGCCCCCACCCATGTCTCCCAGCACCCCCACCCCCCCAGTCACCAGGGGCAGCCTCCACCAGGCCCCCACCCATGTCTCCCACCACCCCCACCCCCCAGCACTGTGGGGCACCTGCCAGCAGGCCCCCACCCATGTCCAACTCATGTCACCCACCACCCCCCAGCACTGTGGGGCACCTGCCAGCAGGCCCCCACCCATGTCCAACTCATGTCTCCCATCACCCCCACCCCCCAGCACTGTGGGGCACGTGCCAGCAGGCCCCCACCCATGTCCAACTCATGTCTCCCACCACCCCCACCCCCCAGCACTGTGGGGCACCTGCCAGCAGGCCCCCACCCATGTCCAACTCATGTTCCCCACCACCCCCACCCCCCAGCACTGTGGGGCACCTGCCAGCAGGCCCCCACCCATGTCCAACTCATGTCTCCCACCACCCCCACCCCCCAGCACTGTGGGGCACCTGCCAGCAGGCCCCCACCCATGTCCAACTCATGTTCCCCACCACCCCCACCCCCCAGCACTGTGGGGCACCTGCCAGCAGGCCCCCACCCATGTCCAACTCATGTCCCCTTGCACCCCCACCCCCCAGCACTGTGGGGCACCTGCCAGCAGTCCCCCACTCATGTCCAACTCATGTCCCCCACCACCCCCACCCCCCCAGTCACCAGGGGCAGCCTCCACGAGGCCCCCACCCATGTCTCCCAGCACCCCCACCCCCCCAGTCACCAGGGGCAGCCTCCACCAGGCCCCCACCCATGTCTCCCACCACCCCCACCCCCCAGCACTGTGGGGCACCTGCCAGCAGGCCCCCACCCATGTCCAACTCATGTCACCCACCACCCCCACCCCCCAGCACTGTGGGGCACCTGCCAGCAGGCCCCCACCCATGTCCAACTCATGTCTCCCACCACCCCCACCCACCAGCACTGTGGGGTACCTGCCAGCAGGCCCCCACCCATGTCCAACTCATGTCTCCCACCACCGCCACCCCCCAGCACTGTGGGGCACCTGCCAGCAGGCCCCCACCCATGTACAACTCATATTCCCCACCACCCCCACCCCCCAGCACTGTGGGGCACCTGCCAGCAGGCCCCCACCCATGTCCAACTCATGTCTCCCACCACCCCCAACCCCCAGCACTGTGGGGCACCTGCCAGCAGGCCCCCACCCATGTCCAACTCATGTTGCCCACCACCCCCACCCCCCAGCACTGTGGGGCACCTGCCAGCAGGCCCCCACCCATGTCCAACTCATGTCTCCCACCACCCCCACCCCCGAGCACTGTGGGGCACCTGCCAGCAGGCCCCCACCCATGTCCAACTCATGTTCCCCACCACCCCCACCCCCCAGCACTGTGGGGCACCTGCCAGCAGGCCCCCACTCATGTCCCACTCATGTCCCCTTGCACCCCCACCCCCCAGCACTGTGGGGCACCTGCCAGCAGGCCCCCAACCATGTCCCCCTGCCCCCAGGTCCTGACGATACACAATCATGGCAGTAATGGGCAGCATACCCAGCACAAACACCCAGCCAAGGATTGCATCCACCCACATAGCAAATGCAATTACATGATACAACCCCAATGGCAAGTATGTAAATGAACACATGTCCGTCACACACACATACACAATGGGTGCAAGTGAATGTCAAAACCCATATCATGACATGCATGAAACCAATGAGAAAATACCACAAAAGAAAGTTATAAAAACATGTATTCTCGAAGAAAATGAAGTAAACTAATCAAACATACAACAATGGGGATAACAAAATAAATTGTCCATGTCCGATAAGTAATGTAAAAATCCAAAAAACAAAGGAATCCAAAAACTAATGTTGTCCAAAGCAAAATCATGGTGAAAAAAAATAATGAAAAACCATTGCCTCATGGTGAACACAAATATAAATCAAAAAAATGTATTTTAAAAAATCCAACTATACACAAGAATATTCCAGGGTCCATGAGCCCAACACTATAAATGAAACCTACTACTACCTAATAAAAAAACTATATACAGAAAAGTGGCCATTGTCCGAGCGGTCCAAAAAAATCTCAAAAAATAAAGGAAACCTAATACTAACTAACTAAAGAACTATATACAATGGCAGCGGGCAAGTCCTGCGGCTCACTCTGTGATGTTGCCGGCCAGGGCATCATCGAACTCCATGTCGATGTCCTGGAGGCGGGACTCTGTCCTGGCCCCGAGGTCTCGCAGGGATAACCCCATGTTCACCTCAAACTCCCTTCGAGCTTCCTCGAGGCACTCAGCCCGCCTCAACGCCCGACGCATGGAAAACTCCGCCCTGACCATGGTGAGCCGCTCCTCTTCCGCCCGCTGCCGCTCCGCACCTATCCGCTGGACCAACTGCTCCCACACGGAAGACACTACCATCCCAGGGTTCTCCTGCCCTCCGGCCGATGCCTGCCCCTCTGATCTTGATGGCCCCGAGCCATGATGCCTCCCACGTCGAGCCTGCTGCTGCCTCCGACGCCACTGCCTCTGCCAGCACGACGGCATCCAGGATGATGGAAACCACCGACGCCGTCGTGCACGTGCCCTGCCCGATGATGCCGTCACATCCTCCATCTGCTGGGGTCCAGTTGCTGTGTTGTCCACCCCTGCTGGACCTCTGACTCCCGACTGTGGCAGGGATGGGATCCCCACCGAGCTGGCTGCATTGGTCACGGCAGGTCCACAGGGGGCCCTGGTGGCATCTGGGCCGGAAGACGGCAAGGAGAACGACTGGCGTATAGTCTCCACAGAGGAGGAGAGGGCCGCCAGATTGGCCGACACATGCAGGAAACCCCCGAACATGGCCGATCCCAATTGGGCCACGTCAGCACGGTGCTCTTCGTGATGACGTGCGTGCTCCTCCTGGGAAGCACGCACGGCATCACGAATCACAGCCGTGCGCATCGCGACCCCAATCAGGACCTTCTCCACACGGCCAGGGGTCCCCTCGTCCGCAGGTGGAGGGGAGTCAGATGACATGGACATCCCCTCTACCTGCGGACGGGCCTGGGACGGGGCATCCCTGCTGGTGCAAGGTGGTGCACCCACAGGTTCAGGGACAGTGACATGCACAGGCCCCTCCACGGTGACCTGTGCTGCCTCCTGCCCCTGCCCCTGGACTGCACCACTTGCACCAGCAGGGATGCCCCCACCAGGCCCCATGTGCGCCTCAGTGGCGGCCTCCTCCTCCTCTGTGGAAACCACCAACCTGGATGGCTCCTCGCCGTCTACCGCCGTAGCAGGCCCCTGTGGGGGCTCACCCACCCCTTCCGCTGCAGCCGTGGGGGCATCCCCGCCACCTTGCTCCACAGCGCCGTCTCCGCCCTCTCCTTCACTAGCCGCTGCGTAGAGGGAGACATAGAACACAAGCATCAGGGTACTGTACAATGGTCCCCTAGACAGGAAGCAATAGCAGATGAGTGCCACTGTCAAAGTACACTTCCATCATGTCACACCACAACACATGTGTCAGTCCAGGCAAAACACACACAGTGACAGTCATGGTGCGTGCCATGGACATTTCAATGCATGTCCAATGGACTCTCGAATCATACAATGTAATGGGACTCACATGCATCATGGGTCATGCCTATCACATGCACACACTTCACCTCAGTCACATCCATCTGGCCCCGTACACCCCAATCACAGTGCATACAAGGATGACTAGGCTGCATCAGTGAATCTGTACATTGTCACAGACATGTGTCATGCATCCATGGCACTCACAAGTCACAGACACGCAGGTCAGGCACACAGACATGGATACCACATATGCATCTGGCATCAGCACCCATCCCTCGCCCCCACCCATGTCCAAGAACAGAGACTGCCATGCTCTCATGTGTGCGATCTGCACAGGGCTCCCCATGTCGCATTCAAACACATGCAACAACCGTGCGGTTCACACATTACAGGTTGCACATGCATTCCCATGATGTCCCTGCACACATACATGCGTACATGGCCTATGTCACACATGCAGGCAAGTATCAGACAACCAGCACACTGCAACATGCCCTGTCTCACACAGCAATGCTTGGCCACTTACCGCTCAACTCCAGACGGGTCTCCCTCTCAAGGACCTGGGCGTGGAGCGCTGGGTGTGCGCGTTCCAGGACCCTCATCTGGATGGAACTCATGCGCCCCCGGCCCCCCTCCACGAGGCGCCGGGCCTTCATGATGGTCCTGGACCTCAAGTCTTCCCAGCGCTTCTCGACCTTCTGGATGGTGCAGGTTGCCACCCCCTCCGCGTTCATGGCAACCACACAGTCGGCCCAGATCCTCTCCCGTCCTTCCTTGTTGGCGCGGGACGATCCGAAGAGGGCATCATACTGCCCCAGGACTTGCTCCACCAGGATGCCAACTTCGGTGGCACTGAAGCTGGTGCCCATCTGCCCCTCTGGCCGGGGGTTGCCACTGGTGCCAGATGTTGATGTGCCCGACATGGCAACCCCAGGGGCAGGAGTGGGTGGGCAACTGGGTCCTGGGGCTGGGCTGTGGAGCGATGTCATCCGAGTCGGGAGTCTTCTGTTCCAGCAGGGGTGGACACAGCAACTGGACACCTGCAGATGGCTAATGTGCAGGCACCAAATGGCAGGGCACGGTGGCAGCAGGCAGGCAGGCAGGCAGGCAACAGCAGATGGCACGTGGGAGGCTGCTCAGGGCACTGGGGGGCAGTAATTCGGCCTTCTGGGCAGGAGCGTGGTCTTCCGTGTGTTTTCGCGTGGCCAGCTTGATACGGAGTGATTTGGCACGTGAAAAATCTGCACGTCAGCGTGTAATTCGAGGAAAGGCCCTTAGCGCGTAAGCGCGTCTGCACGCATACGCATTTTCATTGGACAGAAGGCCCCTCAAGCGCAAGCGCCCCTGTGACGTGACGCGTACAGACGTGCATGCGCATTTCAGCGCGCGTGAAAAACTGCACGTCCGCGTGTAATACGAGGAAAGGGCCTATGCGCGTAAGTGACGTGACGCGCGCAGGTGTTTCCCTCATTGCACGTGATGACAGAACACACGTGGATTTCCACCAATCGCGTGTGAAAGTTCCCGGCACCCCGGAACACACGTACCCAGGCTAATCGCGTGTGGAACTTCCCGGGCACCCCGAAACACACGTACCTAGGCCACTTGCGTGTACGCACACTCCCCTCCGATCACACGCGATGACACTCGGACCGTATCCGAACACGGGAAACACGCGCACGGCAAAAGACGTGCACAGGCGTCAACGCGTCTGCCACACGAAGGCAGGCGGAAGCGTCCCCACGCACAGCATAAAAGTGCACGCAAACAACAAACGCGTATATACAGCTACGATGAATGCCCCATTTGTCGCTGCACTGATCGTGGGACACCGCAGGAGGAGGAGAATAGCCAGGGCACGCATTTTCGCAACACGGACAAGCCTTTTTGGGATGCCTGACGACCAGGTCTATGGCAGGTATAGGTTTCCACCCCATATCATCCTAGACCTGGTCAGGGAGTGGGAAGATGACTTCACATCCCCCACCCTTTGCTCCCAAGCATTGAGCCCCTTGGAGAAGGTGCTCAATGTCCTGCATTTTTTGGCCACTGGGTCAATTCAGCGGACCATTGCCAAAGTGGGGGGGGTCTCACAGGCCACGCAGTCACGCTGCCTACACCAGGTACTGGCAATCATGACAGCGCGCCCCTCAGTCCGCAGGCACATATACATGCCCAGAACACCCGCAGAAAGGCAGGCCGTTGTCCTGGATTTTTTCAGGGTGGCACCCTTCCCCAAAGTGCTCGGTGCCATAGATTGCACCTATGTGGCCCTACGTCCACCTAGGGCCATTGAGCACATCTACCGAAACCGCAAGCACTGGCATTCCATCAATGTACAGGTGGTATGTGATGCAAAGGGAATCATCACCTCTGTCTATGCAAACTACCCTGGCTCCATCCATGACAGTTTCATATACAGAATGTCCGCCCTGAGCCGGGCCCTGGAAGCTGGGCAGCATGGCGACACATGGCTCCTAGGTCAGTACAAATGCCCTTGCACGTGCATGCAAGTCACACACAGACAAATATCCAAACCCTAATAATCTCAACTATTATCATCTCCCCAGGGGACAGTGCTTACCCTCTGAGCAACCACATGATGACGCCAATCCGGAACCCCACCACACCACCCCAGGTAAGATACAACGCCGCCCATATTGCAACCAGGGGCATAGTGGAGCGCACATTCGGAGTGCTCAAGTCACGTTTCCGCTCCCTTGACTGCTCTGGTGGGCAACTACTCTATGCACCACCAGTAGTGTGCAGGATCATTGTGGCAGCATGTGTCCTGCACAATGTTGCAACACGGCAGGGCGTCCCGGTGGACATGGTGGTGCCCCCACATCCCCAACCACAAGCGCTGCCCATGGGAGGGGACAGGGCACGTGGCGAGGAAGCCCGGACCCAGCTTGTGGCCACATTTTTCACCTAAACTCCCACCCCTGCGGAGTGCACACAGGCCTGGCACATACCAGGTGACAATCGATGATGACAAAGAGACAGTCAACTGTCACAACCTTACCACCCTGAGATAGTTGCCATGGAAGTGCCACATCGTCTGCATCCCTAGCTACTTAAACACAAGCTATCCTGTGTGACCAAAAGGCACACATATGACATATGACATGATATGGGCCATACACAAGTATTCCAAGGCGCAATGAGGCAGGGAGGGGGGAACAAGGGAACACAGAGAACGGTACTACTAGGCCAGGTGTCATTGGGATCGTGCAAGTGCAGGGGTAGGAGGAATGGGAAAAGTGCAAGGGGAAGGGTGGGGGGGAGTCCAGTACAGGGGAAGTAGCCCAAAAAAATAATACATAGGTCGCCTGGTGGCAACTACAAAGGTGAGTGCAGACAAGTGCTGGGAAGGGAGGGCTGTAGGGATAGAGAGACAGGACTGCAGTGCAGGGGTTGCCAGGGAGGCAGTGCAAGTGGAGAGTGGCTGGGCCAGGGACCGAGGTCGGTGAGAGTGGCCCAGTTGCAGCTCCTGTGCAGTTCCAGTGGAGAATTCTGCAAGGGAGAGGCAGACAGTAAGCAGAAGCAAAGAGGAAGGACTTGAGGTGCTTCCAGAACTGGAGATGATTCCCCTCAAGTTCAAGTCAGGCCGGAAGTCTGTTCCAGGGGGAGGGCCCTGCTGCGGAGAGAAATCTACCCCCAGCTAGTTGCTCTGAGAAGCGGATGACACGGACATGCAAGGTGTGCATCACACACACCTGCAAACCAGGCCATGGCCATCACTGTCATGTCACACAAACCCTCCCAAACATCAACATGTCATGGCACGCAATACCCATACACCAATGCAGTAACGATAAGGTACACATTGCCATGTCCTAAATGCACAGTGGCATCGGACACTGCTGCCTGACCCGGGATCAGATGAAATGACAGACCAACAACCTCCCACCCAAAATAAGTCATTTCAAAATGCATTACAACAGTCGTAGACGTAACATCACAATGAATGCCTGTCTACATGCACATCATGCATTGCAAAATCAACACTGCAGCTCATGTGTGCAGTGTCCTACTCCTGCATCACACTGCTCAGCGCACAGCACAGTGAACAGCCATTGTGTGTGATGCACACCCTGAGCATCACATCTAAGTGACAGACCACGTCAAACATCAAATCAGGCATGTACTGGATCCATGATCGGTCACAGAACATGTGCTGCTGGGACACAGTGGGCACCAGAAGGCAAACAGTGTACACGTGTATATGCAAGGGTGGGAGTACATGTAGTGCATCAGAGTGCAAGTGTGTGGTTCTGCAAGGACATGCACTCCACATATGCATGTGCACTCAAGTGACCATCAGTGTTCCCTACACATCACATGTGAACATCCACCATGTGTACACCCCAGCATGTCAAACCACAACTATCCCCTCGCACCTGAAAGGAAAACACAACACATGAACAGGCATTGATCAGCAGAACACAACATGTACATGGGATACCACCATTACTATGTCAGAGTTCCCATCACACTGCAGGGCAAGGCAACAATCAACAACAACCCCCCCCACCTCCCTCACAAATGACCATGACCCACTGAACAACTGCACCTGGGTCATGGAGCCCCCAAACCTCAATTCCACCTGGCCACAGGATCACCTTTACCCTTCGTCACCATCTCCCACCTTGTGTGTAAAAAGATGCCTGAACCCTCAGAATACACACTCATTTCCGAAACACAAAATCCAAGGCATAAAAACGAACCCAAACACCCTCCAGTAGATGACTTGATGTAGCAGTACCTCACAAAGGCCAAGTACTACCACAATGATGCAACAACCAAGGTAGCACAGCAAAACAATGTCACGACAGGATGTGAGACATGTGTGGTACATGACATAGGATGATGCACCATGAATGGATGTGTACTGTCAGAGGTCCCCTGTACAGGCGCAGGAGTGCCACGAAACAACCACCCCCACCATGTCCCGGGTGCCTGCAAGGTCAAACTCACACAGGCCCCTGAGATCCTGGTTCAGGGATATGCAGTCGGGACAGGTGTTGACACACTGGATGACTGGAATGAGCGGCAGGAGAGGGGAGGTGGAATGACACATGAAACTAGGGAATGCACGAAAATGTACAACCTGCATGAACACATACACAATCCAAACAGACTTGGACATCATTGTCATGGCCTTCTGTAGTCCAGGCTCAGGAGTGGTACGAACCAACCACCCCCTCTAGGGTTTTGGCGCCTGCAAGTTCGGGGCTTACACAGGCATCCGCAACCCCAGTGGGGAAAGAGGGTCAGGGAACGTTGCTTGGATAGGCACGGGAAGCAGGAACACCGGGTAGAGGGTACAGGTTTCAAAATTGCATAGGATCACGGGTGATTAGGGAGAAAATAACATACCAAATTGAACCACACATACATCCATGCATCAGTACACTCCCCAGCAAGCCTATGCAGAGCAGTTTGTAAGAAAAACAACAAGACACTTAGCTCTGGTTTTGAGTGCTGGCCTCCTGCCTGCGCACTCTCAGGTCCGGTTACAGGAGCACTGCAATGCTGCAAAGAGAGCCACAGTCAACAACCTGTATGTGCCAATTGCACAAAAACACAACACCAAACATGCCCCATAGCAACAGACTACTCTACAAACAGACAATCTGTGGTTGATGCTTCGTACCCATATATAACATCACCCCTGTGACGGGTCATACACAGTCAATGCAGTAAGGCAGCCGCTGCTGGGTGCGTGGCAAATGGAACACCAATGTGTCACAATTCACACAACATGCAATGTTCCCAGGGTAAGCAGACAGACCCATATAGCAAGCCATGACTACAGAGCAAGTTGCGTACCACCATGACCGAAACAAAATTGGCAGTGCATTTATCATGAAGTACGTGGAAAAGACATGCACTGCACCCGAGTATGTCCCTTGCTGCATGTCCCTGTGAGCTGCCCCTTTCCATGTCTCGGAAGGCTACATGGTTGATACAAGTGGCTCAATGGACCTTGGTGTACCGGAGGGTATGTGCCACTGCCCCTGCATGTGTCCCAGACAACCCTACTATCAGCAGCCATCAGTCCACAAACACATCTGAGCTGCATTGTGTGCTTCAACACCAATATTCGTCTAAGCTCACCCTCAGTGCTGTGACTAAGCCTGCATGTGCAACTCGCCTGGTGCAAGCTTTGCTGTGTCGTGGCTCCCCTGTGATGCTCACCTTGCCTGGAGTTCCTTGGAACATGTCAGCAGTTCTAGGATGTGGGTCTGCAATCACTGTGCCTCTGCTTCTGCACACATGTGCATGTGGGCACCAACAAACGGGTCCAGAATTCCGTCGTCCAATGGGACATGTCTGCTGGCAAAGGTGCTCTGGAGGCTCATCCCCCTGCAGAAAGGGCATGGAACACATGATTAATGCTTCAAAGTCATCTGTGTGTGTCTCATCAGGCATCTCATTACTTGACCATGTCAGAGAGTCACATCACAAATCACACCATCAGTCCGTCTTTCACCTACAAAGTGTGGAACACTATCTACAGCATGAATTGCAACAAGCACATGTACAGGAAAGAAATGAAACATACTACACAATGCATAGCAATCAATGTCCACATTAATCATGATACACCCCATCTAGCAAAAGCTGAACAGTGGACAATGACACCTAAATCATCCCCACTAGGGGTGTCAACACAAGTCACAGAGCACCAGACATGCCACAGATATGACAGTCCAATGCCCTTGTGTAAAATGCTGTAACACCGAACCATCCTTGCGAGCCCATGGATAAGGGAGGCAGGAGTGGCATATGTGAGTCAAGGAACGCAAGCAGCAAACACATACACAAGACAACCATGAAGGGCCCAGCTGGAACAGACAGTGGATGCCTTCAAAAGCCACAAAGCACCGCACCGTCACATGAAAGCACAATAGGCTAGCAATTTTAAACTAAATCAACTATTAACTAATTACACTAACTATGGAAAACCTACATTACCTATTTAAACTAACTATCAAACAGAAACTTAAGTAACTAAACTAAAAGAAAAATCAAAAATGGCCACATACGACCCAGGGGGGAGGGGAGGCACCCAGGAGGGGGGAGGTACAGGGTGCTGCTCAACATCCACATGCGATGATGCTGAGCCAAAAAAAAAACCTCCATGGGCTCAACGCCTGCACAGCACGACCTATGTGGGAGATAGATGGTCGTCCGAGTCTGGCTCATCCTGGAAAGGAGGACGTGGCACAGTAGCCTGGCCACGCCTAGCCGCAGCTTGCCCCTCGTCGGCAGCAAGTCTGCTGGACGGGTGAGCCTGGTTCTGTGTGGCGATGTGACGTAGGTCTGCATGCAGAACCTCCCGTGATACACGTGCTTTCTCTTGCAAGGTAGCACGTGTAACACGGAGTTCCTCCTGCAAGGCCTGGCTGGACAACCGCTGCACCTCCCGGCAAGCCTGTAGCTCAGCCGAGATGGTACACTCAAGCTGTGCAAACCTCTCCTCTGCCCGCTGCCTCTGGGACATCATAAGGACACCCAGAGTGGATCTGAGGGAAGCATACTCCTCCCTCAAGGCATCCATGTGCGCCTCTGCGTGAGCAGCAATTGCTTGACGCAGAGACGACATTTCAGCCTGGCGTGCCCTGTCTGAGGCCGCCATGCCCAGCCTGAGCGAGCGGGCCGTGGACCGTGCCGCCTGCTGCTGGAGAAGCACCTGCCTAGCAGTGGGGAGCACAGATCGGGCCACACGCTCCATGCTCTCAGCGATGTTCTCCATTGCTGCCCCCTGCCGTTCGGAATTGGCAGTCATGTCTTTCTCCCACTCAGTATACAGCGGTTGCGCGCGGCGAACGCATTGCCGGGCTTGATCCCTGCGGGACCCAAGGACCGGGGGTCCTCGCTGTGTTGGCACCGCCTGCGGCTGCACGACTACATGCCCCCGTCGACGTGATGTCCCAGGCACATCAGTGACTGGTGTGGAGGGTGACCCTGCGTCCCGATCCACCACGGGCGGAGGAACCAAGACTGTCTGATCCCTCAGTGCAGGGTCATCCAACTCAACATGGACGTCAGAGTCGTCATCAAGGCTGGACTCATAGGCAGCCAGAGACAAGATGGACTGCAGCACTTGGGGGTTTTCGTGGCCTACCACCCCACGACCCCCACTAGTGCCGGGTTGATGTGGCGTTACCAACCCTGTGTCTGGCATGACAACACCATCCTCTGCCTCCATTGCGTCATCACCTGAAAAATAGAGAGGAAAAGGTCAATACACATGTCAGAAGCACACGACACACACACACACCGACAGCAAAGGCATCAGGCAGACATGTGACACACAACATATGACCTGGCATGCATGCTGGGTCTACTTTGAATAGCTTCTGTGATCAGACCTGTTGAAAGGTGGCAGTTTCCATGGAAGTGGGTCTATGCAGTGCAGAAAATGTGTACGCCACTCACCACCTACATGTACAAGCACTACATGGTGTGTGCCAGGAAATGTGAAGGCAGTGCTGTTATGTTGTTTCCTCTTAAGGCAGGAGTCTGTGCAGGAGTCTTTACATGTGAAAGGCAAAGCAAGAAACCTCTAGGGTGGAAAAGCTATGCATTATGATGTCATAGAATGTTAGTGCTGTTTTCTTGTTATGATTCGAGGAGGGACGGTTGGCGGAGAGAGCTGAAGGGAGGCTGAAGGGAAGGGAGCTCATAAGGTGTAGGGTCTTCTTTTCTAACTCATGTACTTAATAAATCAATATTATAAGCTTACCTGCCTCTGTTGCATCTTCATAACAATGGCGACGAGGATGGGATGAAATGCCATGGATGGCAGGTGAAAAGAAGACCCCAGCTGAAGTACGCGTGATCTGATGACTCCGACATGCTGCAGGCTCCTATGAACTGTTCCCTTCATTTCCAAGTTCGCCCTGTGTATATGTGCAGCGTGGTGCCATAAGGCTGACCCACTTGTGGTTCCTGTGAGCGGCTCCGGAAGGGAACTCTGTCCGCTATACAAGCGCGAAGAAGACCGGACTGTTTAGTCGCTGGATTCTCCAGCGAATCAGCGTTACCAGCTGACGTGAGTAGCTGTGGATGTCAGTGGGACAGGTGAACGCCGCCATCCGCGCAGGGGCTGCATAGCAAGTTTTCCCGGCGTATGAGAAGGGAGAGGGCTGCTCCGCTACCAGGCAGCGTTGAGCGGCCCCGTGAGGAAGCCTACGAATCGGCCGCTCCGCTCGCCTGAAGCGTCGAGCGGCCACCGTGTAGGCGCTTCCGCCCGCGCAGGGGTGCTACGTGAAGAGCTTTTCGGCACCAGGAGCAAGTCCGGGAGAGCTGCTTCGCTGTCTCTCAGCAGTGAGCGGCCCGTGTGTGAGCCTGTACGCTGGCCGCTCCGCTCCCCTGTGGCGTTGAGTGGCCGCTCTTCGGAGTTCGGAGTAAGTTCCCCAGGAAGACAGAAGTAAGTGTGTTTTAACTAGTACAGCCTTCCCCTGGGGCCATCCGTCCGAACTCTTTTCTGGTTGGGCTCCGGCAGATTAAAGCAAGCAGGAAGCGAACTTCCAACGTGAGTGCCGCATAATACTTAATAGAGGGAAAGGTAGACAGGATTACCGTAATCCCCTGAATAGAAGAACACAATAACTGTAAAAAGGCACCAGTTTCCCGTACTACTTGGTCTTATGCTAAAGCATCAGTAAAGTAATTTGGGGTTGAAGGGGGACTACTTGAAAGGACATTGGAAGCGCTCAAAACGTGACCAGTTGCGTCTGGTACAAGTAAAATAGAACACGCGCACCGCAAGTCACATTTTGGGTGGCAGCGGACATGGCAGCTCTGCCAGGGATATCGGGTCCTCCCATTTTTATGTCTGCCCCAGGGACGGCGAGGATCGCGTGGCCACAATGGCGAAAGGGTTTTCTGCACTACATGAAAGCAGCTGGCGGAACGGCCTATTCTGCAGAGAGGAAGGTAGCATTGTTGTTGCATTTTTTGGGCTTCGAGGGCCAGAGAATTTTTGAGACTTTACCCCAACTGGCAAATGAGGGAAGTGGGGATGAATTAAATGAGTTCGAGTCTGCATTAGTGAGACTCGATAAGCATTTTAATCCAAAGAGGAGCACGATCTTGGAGAGGTACAATTTCCGGATGCGCACACAAGCCCAGGGTGAATCTGTTGAGGATTATGTAACTGCGTTGCGGCATCTGGCTCTTACATGCAAGTTCCAAGGAAATTTCGATGAACACATTCGTGATCAATTCATGACACATTGTCGGTCAAATAAGATAAGAGAGGAACTGTGGTTAAAGGATGAGCCGAGTTTAGATGAAGTATTGGATCTGGCAAAACGGGTGGAGCATTCCTTAGCATGTGTGGCCAAACTCTCCAAATCTGAAGGAGGGGAACCCAAAGAAAATAAGCCGGAGGTATTATCTGTGGCCGAGGGGAAGAACAAGAGGAGAGGAAAGAACAGAGTGACAGGGAGGAGTAATACCGAAGAGAGGAAGAATCAAGAGTCGATGCAGAGATATGAGAAAAAGGAAGATAGGAAGGAGGAAAGACTATGTTATCGTTGTGCCAGTGCAACACACTTTGCGTCCTCTGTTGTATGTCCAGGACGCAAAAGGAGAGGGCATTTAGCATCATGCTGCAAGAACTACCAATTTGGACAGTCAGGCCAACGAAGAGTACTATATGTGAATGAGGAGGAAGAGGGGAGATCATCTGAAGAGGAAGTTGTTGTGCCATTGCAAAATGTTATTGTCAATACTGTTAATGTAGTTACAAATGGTGGGGAGCCTGATGATTGTGAACGACCATATACTGTGGTGAGAGTGAATGGTCGTGAAGTATCAATGATGGCTGATTCGGGGTCAAAAATAACATTAATATCCAGAACTGTTTTTGAGTGCGAAATGAGAGGAGTAGTGTCCGAGTTGTTAGAACCTGATATAAATCCAGGAGGGTATAACCAAGATCGGATTGATTTAGTAGGTTATGTATGGAGTAAATTTGAGTTTAAGGGGCGTAGTTGTGAAGGCAAAGTGTATGTTACCAAGAAGGGGCAATCTCTATTAGGATGGAGAGAGCAAAAGAATTTAGGGATCAGACTCGATCCCAATCACCCAGAACAAGTATTGCAAATATCCGAGGTGTCTATGGGTCACAACAGATATATGTCATGTTTTGGGAAAGTATTCAATGAGAAGTTGGGAAGGATAAGAGGGTTTCAACATCAAATAACGTTAAAAAAGGGCAGTATACCTGTTGTTGCAAAGCTCAGACCAGTACCTTTTGCTTTAAGGGAGAATGTGAAAAAGGAACTGCAGAAGCTATTGGAATCAGGGGTGATTGAGAGAGCTGGGGGAGTTGAATGGGTATCCCCGGTGGTAATTGTGAAGAAAAGTTCAGGGGACATAAGGTTGTGTATTGATATGCGCGAATTGAATAAGTGTGTGCTAGTGGACAGACACCCACTACCGAACATGAGTGAACTATTGACCATGGTGGGTGGTGGAAGATATTTTTCTAAGTTGGACATGACGTCAGCTTATCATCAGGTCGAATTGGTGGAGGAATGTAGGAAAGTTACTGCTTTTGTGACGCATGAAGGTGTTTTTCAATTTAGAAGGATGCCGTTTGGACTGGCGTCCGCTTCATCTGTGTTTCAGAAGATCATGGATCGGTTGTTGAAGGGTATCAAGGGAGTGTTCTGTTTTCAGGATGATGTGTTGGTGAGTGGTGTCACAATGGAAGAGCATGACAGGAACCTACGGAAGGTTTTGAGGATATTTGAGGAAAGAGGTGTTACTTTGAGAGGTGAGAAGTGTAAGTTTGCGGAGGCAAAAGTGGATTATCTGGGACATGAAGTGTCGGGAGATGGAGTTAAGCCCAAGGAAGATATGGTGAACTCTATTAAGAGTATTGAGAAACCGAAAAGCAAGAATGAGTTACGCTCTTTCCTTGGGATGACGGAGTTTTACCACAAATTTGTGATAAACTACGCTGATAAGGTACAAGAGATGAGAAAAATCCTTAAGAAGGGAGCGGATTTTGTGTGGAGTACCCAGTGTGACATGGAGTTTAACAGGATAAAGGAAGAAATAAACATGGCTAGTCCATTAGGATGTTTTGATACCAGGAAGCTAACCATGATCACGGTAGACGCGAGTGAAAGTGGTCTGGGAGCTGTGTTGTCCCAGAAGCAGGAAGATGGTTCCGAAGAGGTGATTGCCCATGCTTCAAGGGGACTCAAGGGAGCGGAGTTGAGATATTCTGTTTTAGAGAAGGAGGCACTTGCTTGCTATTGGGCAGTGGAACGATTCAAAAATTTTGTGTGGGGAGTGGAGTTTGTGATACGAACGGATCATAAACCCCTAAAAGCAATTTTTGAAAATAAAGGCCTGGACAAAATTTCTCGGAGAGTGGCAGGCTGGGTTACCAGGATGCAAACACATTGTTTTAGGATGGAGGTCATACCCGGTAGGGAGAATGTTTTGGCGGACAGTTTATCTAGAATAAGGGTGGCAGGTCCCGAAAGTACAGAGAGTGAGGAGATGGAGCTAGTGTTTGTCAACACGGATGGTATTGTGTCCAAGCAGGAGTGGTTGGACGAAGTGGAGAGAGATAATATCATAAGGAGGGTAATTACTTATGTTGAATCTACAACTTGGCCAAATAAAGTGGAGTTGGCGGAAGAAATGAAGCCATATTGGGAGGTGAAGGATGAATTATCCGTTAGTGATAATATTTTGTTCAGATGGAGTAGGGCGGTAGTCCCGAAAGGATTAAGGAAGAAAGTGATTGATCTGGCACATAGCGGTCATATAGGAATAACCAAGACCAAAGGTGTACTAAGAGAAGATTATTGGTGGCCGGGTTTTGATAAGGAGGTGGAGACTTGCCTGGCAAATTGTCAGTATTGTGTTAAGAGTGGAAAGGGAGTGGTGGCCAGAAAACAACCATTAGTGGACGTCGGTCTTCCGTCCAGGATATGGTGTGATGTTGCCATGGACATACTTGGTCCCGTGGAACTTGGTTATGCCCGTGGTAAATATATTGTTTTGGTGGTAGACCTATTTTCCAGATGGGTAGACTTTAAGATAGTGAGGGAGATCACGAGTGAGTGTATGATAAAGGTTCTACAGGAAATTTTTGCGAGTGAGGGCTTACCTGAAACGGTATTGACCGACAATGGTCCCCAATTTATTGGAGAAAGATTTTCTAACTATTTGAGGAAGTGTGGGGTTGGTCATAAAAGGACCTCATTATATCATCCGGAGTCAAATGGTGTGGTTGAGAGGATGAATAGGTGTGTGATGGAGAGTGTGCGTATGGGAGAAGAATGTGGCTTAGATAAAGTAGCATTGATACAGAATAGGATGTGGGCTTTGAGGATGGCACCACATTCTACGACGGGCCTATGCCCGTTCGAGCTCATGAGAGGAAGGAAGCCATACTCTATAGCTTGTCCGCCATGGTTAGGAAGATGTAGGGAGACCGATCTTGTTGTGGACGAAGTGAGGAGATCATTAGTGAGGAAGAAGTCGGAGTGGGTCAGACGTGAGAATTTGAAGAGAGGAAGGAAGGAGTTGCGTGTGGAATGTGGTGACTGGGTTAGGATAAAGAGAGGAGTGATAAGGAGGAAGGGGGAACCTCTTTATTCTGATCCCGTCAGAGTGGTGGCAGTCATGAAAGGGGCAGTGCGAGTTACTGGTGGGCAAGTGTGGAATAAAAATAGAGTTTCTTCGGTGAAGAGAGACCATACTGGAGAGTCATGTGGGGGCAGCACCCAGGAGAGGATCCTGGAGTGAAGCATTCATGGCAGATTGTGTAAAACCGGTTTTATAAAAAGTGAACTAATCTAATGATACATAAAAAAAAAAAAAAAAAGGAAAAAGGGGAAGATGTGTTATGTTGTTTCCTCTTAAGGCAGGAGTCTGTGCAGGAGTCTTTACATGTGAAAGGCAAAGCAAGAAACCTCTAGGGTGGAAAAGCTATGCATTATGATGTCATAGAATGTTAGTGCTGTTTTCTTGTTATGATTCGAGGAGGGACGGTTGGCGGAGAGAGCTGAAGGGAGGCTGAAGGGAAGGGAGCTCATAAGGTGTAGGGTCTTCTTTTCTAACTCATGTACTTAATAAATCAATATTATAAGCTTACCTGCCTCTGTTGCATCTTCATAACAAGTGCAATGTCAAAATCAGACATCACGTGCATTGTGCATTCAATGTGTACCATGTCCAGAAGCCAAGCACCCCTCCAACCCAGTACCAAAGCAGGGATGCCTATCATGGTATCAAAAGGCTGACCATACACCTGTGTATTGACAGGCAGTGTTGACTGGCATCAACAGCTTCATGTGATTCAAATTACAACACTGCAAATGATGCTGGGACAGTGGGCAGGACACATGATGGAAACTCCGGAGGCCGCCCACGTGTGAAGAAGACACAACAAGAGTTGGACAGAGTCATTGGCCATTGAACAGGCTGAGGCCTGTGAGCCACACAGATTGTCAGAGCCTAAACATGTGTGCAATGCAGGACTGAGGCACAGTTGACATGGGAAGGCTGATGAGATGGCAGGCAATGTATGTAACCAAGGACTGATATTACAGTGATCATCCAGTCAGGGACACATAGGGGCATGCGTGCAATGCACATGGAGCATGAATAGGCACTCATGTCCCTGCGGGACATCTGACCCATGCACAGTACAAGTGAGATACCCTGCATCGAGTACTAAGGCTGTACGACATGGCATATGTCTGGCAGATTCTACGCTGGAAGTTAGCATCTACACAGGACACATGGACAAGAAACTACACATTGGCAAGATTGGAGCAGACCAGTGCAAAGGTGGAACTGGGGTGCAGAGTGGCGGAGGAGGGGCAAGGGAACATGCCTACATGGAGTCCCGCATGCAGGCAGAGGAGACATGCATGACGGTAGCATTGCATTACTTACACATCAGAACCATGTACACGTCACATGTAGCAGCAATCATGCACAACACATCCCACAAGTGAAACACACACGTCCTCAACAAACACGCATCAACACTCACTGGACTGGGCATCAAAGTCCAGCTTCTCTCCCACTCCTTCGACCAATTCAGGTGGTATGAACTCCGCAACGAGAGCCTCATGCGGAGTGAATTCTTCCTCCTCTGGTGCAGGCCCACCGCCAGTCACCAGAGTCAAGTTGTAATTTGAGGCACGCTTGGCCTTAGTGCTGTGCTTGATGTCATTCCAACGCTTTTTGCACTCCTGTGCCGTGCGCACCTCATGGCCGAATGAACTGACATGTTCCGCAACATGCTTCCAGTGGGTGTCACGTTGGGCAGCCGTGGTCTGACTATTGGCACCCACTAGCATGTCACGGCTGTGGCCCCGCACGTAGTCCACGAGGAAGTCCAGTTCCTGCTTACAGAAAGGCTTCTTCCTCGACGTGCAGGAGGTCGTGGGGTGTGGGGTCCCAGCCTGTGCTGCAGGTGCAACCTTCCTCCTCTTGGACTGTGGCGCTGACCCTGGCTGGCTAATGCCGCCCTGACCAGCATGGCCAGTGGGTTCGGTGGATTGAGCCAAGGGAGTGGCAGGTGGAGGGTTGACCAGAGGCCTGACTTGTGTCAGTGGCAGCTGGGTGCCCACTAATGGACCCTGCGCAGCAACATCAGCTGTGGCAGGGTGGTTGGCCGCAACGGTCCTGGTTGGCAGACTCACAGCCGGGGTGCTGTTGGGTGCATCTGCCCCTGCACTTGCCAACACCCGGCTGTTCGGGGCAGCAGATGACATGACTGCCCCAGGGACACGTGTCTTGGTCTGAGCAGCCCGGCGTGCCCCTATGGTTTCCCCCCTGGCCTGTTGGAGATCTACCAATGGCTCTTCAAGTGCCAACGCAGCCTGCGCTGGCAGACCCTGAGCCTGGGTGGCGGTGTCCACAGCTGCACCTGCAGCTACCACCACCCTTGGGCCCGTGGCAGTTGATGGAAAGGACTGCCGGGTCATGTGGGTGCCAGTGCCAGATGCAGGAGCTGCATCCCCCGGAACCACAGGGGGTGGTGGCATGGCTGCACCGACACATGGCACAACATTGTGCTCAAGTGGCGCACCCCTGCCTCTTCCCCCTCTGTGGCTGCCCTGGACACCCTGGAGTCCCCCTACTCCCTGGTCACCACGGCCACGTCCCCGACCACGCCCGCCACAAGGAGTACGCCCAGCTGAGGCGCCCCTCACCTTTGGTGGCCTCCCAACCATGGCACAGATGTAGTAGTGCTGGCACAGATGGAGTGGTGCCAATGGGAGGTGTACACCACAATTGACCTGGGCAATTGGGGTGAAGCGGGTGGGAAGCAAGATGTTAACAGCCCCCCTGCACCTGCAAGGCTGTATGTGACCCCGGTGATGTGGTGACGGGTCACGCAACGCTCAGGCACCCCAAAACTGCAGTAAAACCGTGCACGCAACCCTGCAGCCTACGTGCGTGGATTGAACCTCCCGCAGTACGCAGTGGCACCCAGTAACACGAATAACGCGTACGCGTGGGACACGCAGGCTACTATGACATCGAAAATGGGTGCGATACACAGGGGCACACGCAGTGGGAAAAAGAGCGTGTGTGACTCACCGTCTGACTAGCGCGATGCAGAAAAACACGCGTAGCCAATACCCCCGCCAAAAGAAGACATACGTCCTTGATAGCTGTGAAGTTGTGATGGCGCGCGAAACAACAGGAAGCAGCAACACAAGTCGGTCTCCACGAAAGGCACGTACAGCGAACTGCTGGGCCCGCTCACCTTTAACCCGTGCTGAGGGAAACGCACGCGCGCGTCACGTCACTTACGCGCATAGGCCCTTTCCTCGTATTACACGCGGACGTGCAGTTTCCACGCGCGCTTACGCGCATGGCCCTTTCCTCGTATTACACGCGGACGTGCAGTTTCCACGCGCGCTTACTCGCATGGCCCTTTCCTCGTATTACACGCTGACGTGCAGATTTTTCACGTGCCAAATCACTCCGTATCAAGCTGGCCACGCGTATGCACACGAAAGACCACGCTCCTGCCCAGAAGGCCGAACTACTGCCCCCCAGGGCCCCGAGCACGCTCCCACCTGCCATCTGCTGCTGCCTGACTGCCTGCTGCCCACGTGCACTGCCATTTGCTGCCTGCACATCAGCCAGGGGTGCTGTTGCTGTGACCACCCCTGCTGGAACCGAAGACTCCCGACTGGGATTCCATCGCTCCACAGCCCAGCCCCAGGACCCAGTTGCCCACCCACTACTGCCTCTGGGGTTGTCATGTCGGGGCAAACACCATCTGTGACCACTGACAACCCCCGGCCAGAGAGGCAGAGGGGCACCAGCTTCAGTGCCACCGAAGTTGGTGTCCTGGTGGAGCAAGTCCTGGGGCAGTATGATGCCCTCTTCGGAAGTTCCTGCGCCGACAAGGAAGGACGGACTCGGATCTGGACTGACATCGTGACTGCCATCAACGCGGAGGGGGTGGCAGTCCGCGACTTACAACATGTCAGGAAGCGCTGGGAGGACTTCAGGTCCAGGACCCTGAACAAGGGCCGGCGCCTCTTGAAGGCAGCGGATGCCAAGGGGCGCCGGGCCCACTTGTCGGAAGAACAGATGAGGGTCCTGGAACGCATATCCCCAGCGCTCCACGTCCAGGTCCTAGAGAAGCAGACCCGTCTGGAGTAGAGCGGTGAGTGTACATGCATCCTGATTGTGAGCAGTGCATGTGGTGATTATTCGGTAGTGTGCAGGTTGCACATCTGTTTGTATGGGGTCGAGTATGGGTGGGGGTGTACAGGGCCGTGGGGCTGACACATGCGAGGGCTGTGATGTGTGAGACATGGATGGTGCTTGTGTGTGTAGGCTTGCATGCCAAATGCAGTTGTGTGGGCACACATGTTTGGATGAATGTGTATGTGAGTAGACATGTCCGTGATATCACGCATGTATCTTGTTTTCGGCTGCATGTATCAGCACTGTGTACATGTGCATGTGTGTGTATTTGACAAGGGTGCAACAGTGATGCCACATGGATGCATGTGACAGCGGTATGTGGAAGACTGATTGGCAGATGTGACATGGATGGCCGTCTGAACAGTGCGACACTTGGCAGGGGTGTACACATGCATGCAAGTGTGGTGGTGTGTGTACATGTGTGGTGCACTTCCTGTGTTGCATGTGATGTCTGGCTCACCTTTGGCTGCTCATGCTGTTGTATGTTTATGGATGGTGGTGGCAGTTGCGATATGGCTGTGGTATGGCTCATGTGTGCGAGTTGTAATGACATGTGTGTTGGGGATTGTGAGGACCTGGTGGAGGCTGCCCATGGTGGCTGGGGGGTGGGGGTGATAGGGGACATGAGTGGGGGCCTGGTGGGGGCTGGCCATGGTGGCTGGGGGGTGGGGGTGGTGGGAGACATGGGTGGGGGCCTGGTGGAGGCTGCCCCTGCACTGCTGGGGGGTGGGGGTGGTGGGTGACATGGGTGGGGGCCTGGTGGTGGGTGCCCCTGCACTGCTGGGGGGTGGGGGTGGTGTGAGGCATGGGTGTGGGCCTGGTGGATGCTGCCCCTGGTGACTGGGGGGTGGGGGTGGTGTGAGACATGGGTGGGGGCCTGGTGGAGGCTGCCCCTGGTGGCTGGGGGTGCAGGGGGACATGCGTTGGGGGGGAGTAGTGCAAGTTGACATGTGGGTTGGCTGGTGGGCATGGGCATGGTGGGTGGGGTGCCTTCATGTCATGTGATGGGTAGGCCCCTGTGGTGTGAGCCACCTGCAGGGGCCGTGGAGGGTGTAGAGGGAACACCTGGGAGGACCCACACGTGCAATTCAAGTGTGCTGCTCCCCGCGCACCCCTGTAATACACGTACCCCACTCAATCGCGTGTGTCACTTCCCGCGCGCCCCCGAAATACGCGTAGCCCGCTCCCCCAGGCCCGATCGCGTGAGAAAGTTCACGCGAACCCCTGAAATACACGTAGCCCGCTCCCCCAGGCCCGATCGCGTGAGAAAGTTCACGCGAACCCCTGAAATACACGTAGCCCGCTCCCCCAGGCCCGATCGCGTGAAAAACTTCACGCGAACCCCTGTAATACACGTAGCCCGCTCCCCCAGGCCCGATCGCGTGAAAAAGTTCACGCGAACCCCTGAAATACACGTAGCCCGCTCCCCCAGGCCCGATCGCGTGAGAAAGTTCACGCGAACCCCTGAAATACACGTAGCCCGCTCCCCCAGGCCCGATCGCGTGAGAAAGTTCACGCGAACCCCTGAAATACACGTAGCCCGCTCCCCCAGGCCCGATCGCTTGAAAAACTTCACGCGAACCCCTGAAATACACGTAGCCCGCTCCCCCAGGCCCGATCGCATGAGTAAGTTCACGCGAACCCCCAAAATACATGTGCCCCGCTCGCACAATTGCTGTATGTTGCCACTTTTGTAATGCGCAGGGACGCTACCGCCTGCCTTCGTGTGGCGGACGTGTACCGGCTTGTGCGTGTCTTTCGCTGTGCGTGGCTTTGCCCTATTCGGTTCCATGAATACGTGTGGTTCGGGTGCGTGTGGGCGTTCCGTCTGCTTCCCTGCAGTACATCCCCAGTTACGCCCTTGTTTTCGCGAGTTGTTCCCCATTCCGCGCGTTACGCCCCATGTTCCGCCCACTTTCTGGTGTATGCGCCGAGGTTGTGCGCTTTCACTGTGCGCGTCGCGCACGTCTTTTGGGATGTTGCAGTGACGTGTGCGCCATGCACGGGTTTGGCGCACATCCCGAGGTAAACACGCGCAGGGACTACCATGAATCGCACGCGTGCGCGTGCGCCTGTTTTTTTCCGCTTGCGCCTGCTTGCGCCTGCTTGCGCGTAGATTTTCGGCGCACGTTTGTTACATGAATCGGCCCCTATGTTTTTAAAAGGATGTCCACAAGTATAAGAAGGATTCACCAGCCTCTGTTGAAAGTACTGGCTATTTCAAAGTCATCTGTGATACAGGATAGAAGACAGAGGCCATCCAAAGAATAGCTCTGTCCCACACCATTCCCAAAGAGCATTGGACGAGCTACTGTGGAATAAAGCCTCAACTGCTAGCTGCACCGTATCCAGGACCTTGGTTAGTGGAAGTGAAGGCTCTTTGTATGTCCAAGTCAAGCTATCTGAGGTGGGAGTGAAAACCAAAAGGGCTCACCATCTCCTGAAGCCCCTGGTTTGGGACTTCCAACAACCACAAAACCAATTAACTGACCCCTGGCTCTTCCTGCTACCATGAACCACATTGAAACCAGTGGAGGCACGTTGACACTGTTCAAGCTGCTGTAGGGTAACTGCCTGACTCAGGGTCAGCCTTGACCTCAACACGTGAAGACCTCTGCATCTCTGAGTTCACTTGAAGAGGATGCCAATGCTCCATCGTGTCTGTACCTGAGACCCATCCAGTCTTCAACTTCTTTGAGTTTCAGCTAAATGCTGCTGCAATACCCTGATGTAATGTTGAGCCAGTCGCACCTGCTCACCGATGAAAGCCAGTCTCTGCTTCTCTGCACCCAAAGTCACTGTGTCTTCCAGCACAGCAAACGCAACATCAACTGCCATTACAAGCATCTTCGAACCACACAGCTGAACAACACTGTGTCACTGGACGAGCCTTGCACTCCTCAAATTGACTTCGGCCTGGCACCGTGACTCCAGATTTTATGCCAAAAGGCCTGTCTTAATGCTGTTGAGCCTAAGATACAATTACTAGGATAATGAAGAGAGACTCTGTCCCCATTGTTCACTTTGTGGCTATAGTGACTTTCAGCCCCTGTGCTCTACCTTGTTCTTAAAGACATATCCTTTGAACAGTGAGATTGTGACAATCATGTCCCTGAACACCCCTGCTCAACTACCCAGGCGGCTCTTTTATCAAAGGCTTCTTTCTGTGTGTTATTTTACATTGGTGGGATCCTGATTAGTTGTTTGAAGTACATTATTTGATTGAAAGTCTACATTTTCATGGCACCTTGGTTGACTTGTTCAAACATTTTGGACTATTGCACTTAAGTTGTTTTAGTTTCTTCTGTTATCAGCCCAGGCCCCTCTTGAAGATATAGCCCCAGCGAGCTTGCACTACCAGTCAATGTGTATGTGGCATACATTTTCGGCTGTTCCTGTTTCAAGTTTCTGATTGGGCTCACTGCTGCTTTTGTCACAGTATGGGGCTGACTAGGTGGCATAGCCATTCATTACTCAACCCTGCAATCCTGAGAGCAGTAGTCATTTCTTCAAAGTGTTATGTTCAATTAGTATTGTGAATTGTGATGCATATGTGTTGTGAGTTAATGGTAATGCTTGGGACCATGTCAGGTCCCTTGTTTAACCAAAAGGGTAACAGGCAGGAAGGCTGAATGAGAAAATCATATAAAAGCACATTCTAAACATTGTAGAGGTTCCTGGGGCAACAGGGTGTACTACTCTACCCTACTACCCTCCACTGGTAGACTCTGCTGACATTGTAACCATAGCCAGGGAATGACAGTTAAGGGAAGGGAGGTTGCACTGGAATTTCCCGCATTTCACCACGTGTAGTTCTCAAACTTCTATGAGGCAGAAATATGTTGGTTACTAGAAAGAGCTTCTCACAAAATGAAAATACAGCCTCCCTTTCTCATGTATTAATATTCAGAGAGGCAGAATGGGAGCAGCATCAGGCCTCAAACTATCTTGCACAGGTGTTGGGTCGATTTGGGTCTTTCTTGTCTTTTGCCCATAAGGACATTTGTGGTCAAGCAAAGAGTGGCATTTTTAAAACGTTCATCAGGTGATTAGAGCTGGGAATAATGGACATTCTCGTTCACTTCAGAAATCGCCCAGTGCTTCAAACCTGGTGCATCTGCTACCTGCAAGACGGAAAAGGCTTGAGCCAAAACTGACCTTAGTGCACAAGTATGAGAACAGCAGGGGGATGTGTGTTTTTTCAGTCTTTGACCCACAATTGAAGTAAAACGAGTGTATGTGCTTGAGATGTCACACACATGTCTTCTGTGCCCAACAACAAGCACGCCTGACACAGTGCACACATGCCAACATAGACAGCCACACCAAATAAACTCTCCCCATTTCTACGGTTCCACCAATCACTCACCTGGTGTTCAGGCCACTTCCTGATGGGTGATAACATTTTATTGGCTTGTATTGTTTTGCTGATATGGCGAGTCAATGTGAGAAGGGGTTTCGGATTTTAAAGCAACAGGTGGGGCAGGCAGCCAGGTGGGTAGGGATGTGGGAGAGGGGGCATGTGTCAATATGAACATTTGGTCTGGGTTGGATGAGCAATTGTTGAAGGCAGTGTGAATAATCCCATGGATCCCTCGCTGAAATCATGCCCAAAGTCTCCACCTAGGTGGCTGGGGAGGGCAGATGTGTCCTGATCCCAACCCTGGGGATTGCGTACTACGGGAGGATCACCTAGGAGGAGGCAGGGCTAGAGTGGTGAGGAGATTCTGTGGGATGAGACACAGTATTTTTCCTCTGAACGGAAGATTCTTACCACTGTACCTTAAGAGGTTATGGCTTGTTGCCATTTTTATGTCTCTCAACCACATATTAAATCTAAGGTTATGAACCACAAGGTTATAAAGTTAGAACAAACTATACCGAGAGAAGGATCCTTTTTGCTATCCAAAACTAAATACCTTCCTCAGTCCCAAGGGTACCATGTGAAGGATTATGGAAATGTCTTCACTAAACCATCTTCCTCTGTGATAACTAATTCTCATAACCCATCATTTAAGAGTTTTACAGGAATTAAATCTACCCTTATAAATAATTCAGAAGTTGAACAAAACTAGCTTTATTGGAAGAAACTACAAGTCCAAGAATTCCAGAGGTACTGAGATGAGGAAGAGGGCTGAAGAGGCATGTATATGTGGTAGTCAGACAATTAAAGATAATAGCCCACACCTGACAACAATTTTTGAATTTGTGAGGCATAGAAGGCCCATTCAGGAAAGGAGAAGTACAAGGAGCTGGAACTCTGGCTGAGGCAGTAGTGTTAGAGGAAGTCGGGAAAGCAGTGCAAGCCGCAAAACCAGTCTTTTCAAATAGACTGCCCAAGCCATCACGGTAACTGTAGCCAGGTCCTAGGTGACTTGCGTATTGCTTAAGGTGAGTGAAAGCTGTTACTTATATCTAAACTCTTAACAATGGAATTGTAGCACTCAATATATAACGTTAAAGATCACCACTCACGTGAGAAGCTAAAGTAATTGAAAACCATTGTTGAACTATTTAAAGACTGTTCATGCCGAACAGAGTGGTGGGTGGCATGTCCCTAATTAACAAGAGGGAATGCTTCTTAAAACATTACTGAATACCTAACATTGTGTATATACGAGTAACAAGTTACAAAGCATGAAAACTACATAAATCCACTTTAAAGAGATATTGTGTTTACCTAATTGTATTTCCACCTGAAAGACTGAACTCTATATTGTATCCCAAAGTGACATTCTTTCCATTTCAAAGAAGTACAGAGTCTAAAGTGTTCAAGAGAAGAACACACATTACCCAAGCCTACGGTCATCCCCTTTTCATAGGCCAAGAGTTAAAGAGACATCCAACTACACTGCAAAGTTGTTAACAGTAACGTGGCGTAAGAAACAAGTATACCATTGGTACGTGAAGCTGAGCGAGTGGCACCAAGGCTTCTGGGAATTTACTTGGACTAATAACTGGCAGAAAAGGGTAACTAAAGCTGGGGAAGGGGAGCTAATTGCTTGTGAAGGATATTCAGAAGTAAAATGCAACCTATGGCACCGAAAGAATGCTGAAGCTAGAAAGAATTGATTCAGACAGAAGAGGCTTTCCCTTTTTGGGAAAGTAATTAAAAGGAAGAGTGACTTGTCTACCTGAAGAGGTTGAAGTGTCTTGTCAAGGCCTGACCAACAAATCAAAAGTACTGAGTAGTACTAGTAATATTTGAACTGTGATGGTATGTTAATTTGTAAGCAGATGTCACATTGAAGTGGTTTGAAGCAGTAGCATACTGTAGGACAAAGGTGAATGTTCTCATAGCACCAACAGTAGAAGTGTGGTTGCTGGAAATAGAAGCAGCAGCCCAGAACAAGCATCCTGACAAACATAACAAATGTAAAGTTGTAAATGAAGAATTACTAAAGAATTGTGTATTATAGACATTGGGGAATTGTACACCTTCTTTTGAACTGTGACTATTTATATGAAGGTGGAGACAATCTATCATAACCAGGATTACTATTAGAGCTATTTCCTTTGCTGGAAGTTGGAAGGGGATCTTTTCATCTAGGAACAAATACTTGTTACCAGGGGATTTTTGTTTGATGAACTTTTTCTTTGAATTTGAACTTTCCAGAGCTGGTTCGATACCTTTATTTTCTTTTGTTAAACATGTTGGAGTTTACTAAATCCCTGGGAAAGGGACCTTACTCAGGACAAGAGAAAACCATTCAGACATTGGGCCTCATTACAATTTTGCCAGTCCAGCAACAATGGTACCGGAAAGCTTGCCGGTACTGTTACTGGACTGGCAAACTACACGTTCTGCTCGCAGGTGCCTTTCAGCCCATCAGGTCTCACCTGGCGGGTGGACTGGCACCCACGAGCAGACCATGTTGGATGACCCAGCACCATTCACAAATGGTGCCGTGCATCCAGCCTCCCCATTTCCATTGAGCCCTATGGGCTCATATTGGAATGGGGACTAATATTTTCTGGCACCAGGGAATGGGCAATTACCAGGTCCACCAGGGTTGTAATACCGCAGTAATTGACCATTCCCGTGCCCTGAAAAAAAAAAACAACTCCAGCGTTAGCCGTGCTGGTTTTTTGCCCATTGTGTTAATATTGTTTATTATATTGGTTTGCTAAATCATTGCCTTAGTATATTTTTTGTTTAATGTGAGGGGCAGTTTTCCCATGCTAGAGAATGTTCCCTTAGCCTTTACACTAGTTAGGGAATTCCTCTGTAGAGTAGGGCAAGCAAGGTGTTTTCTTTATACAATTTCTTTAATAAATTGGCATATTTTGAGAAATCTACAAGCAGTTTTCCGCCTCACATTACTGACCCCTCACAGCAACCAAAAAAACATGACACAAAGGTGCATTGGATTGATTTGCTGATCCAAGGGAATACATGTTGCTGGCCCTTATAATGTGGTGGGTATAGGGGAAGGGGTTCCAACAATGGGACCTGTAGGGCTGCATTTCAATGAAGCAGAGATGATATGGAATTCATATGCTTGCCTTTAAAGATGATCTGGATTTGTCTAGGTAACAGCAGTCTTGTGCTAGCGGTCGAGACAATTATTACAAAGCTGAGTGAATACAATGTAATCTAATGCAGTGTAAAGTGTACTACTATAGTGCACCTCTTCAAAATTGGTGGCTGAATTGCCTGTGGCCCTGCAAGAAAATATGGGTGTGGGGTTGGTTGTGGAATAGTGGAGGTGTGAAACTTGAGATGTTCACGAGTACTGGTCGAAATTAGGCCTGCGTGTCAGTATGATGCTATGTGGATTTGCAAACACACCTGGCTATGAGTTTTATCGGGGCGAGTGTAGACAAATCAACTTCTGGGGCACCAGTGGTCCAGGGATGAATATCGGTTTCCAAACCATAAATCAGCCCCATACCTCTAGTACACCAAATGGCATCTGAACAATTGGAAACACAAGCAAATTATAAACCTCATTGTCCAATGTTGGTAATGTGGACAGAACGGCAGTCTTATCTCTACAAGTTTGTGGTTCGTTAGTTAGTTCTAACACAGTGAAAATACAATTATTACCCAATGATAAAAGAGAATGTCCAGTCAAGGTTGTATACACATATCTACTTTATTATTATCACACAGACAGTTCTAGCACACTACAAAAATACCACACACCCTGTAAAGGAATGCAGAGGACAGACAGTTTCATAGAACGGAAAGGGATGCACTCTGTATGCTGACAGGATGGTAGTCGGTAAAGCAATTAATTATTATAGTTCAAGGATACTTAGTTTCAACAAAAAGGGAGCAATGGTCATAAAATGTCACTCGGGGCCTTCAGAGAAGGACCAGACAGACAGAACCATAATGTACCTTGTGTTGTAGATGTTCTTGGTGCTCAACAGGGTTGAGTCAGTTTGAGGGTGCCGTGAAGCTTCTGTGAAAGAGTTCACAATGGGAGACACTGTGAGTATCAAGTGACAGGCAGTTCGACAAGCACGCTGGATTGACGACTGCAGACTGGCCTTCATGGCGGATTGAGGTCAGGAATTGTAGTCTCAGTGATGGTTGGTGGGTCTGAAGCACTGGTTGAGGTATCTCAGATGGCGACAGTGACTTCGGCATAACAACAGTCAGTGGTGCAGTCGGTTGCAGCTGAAGGAGCACGACATGCTTGAAAATGTAGTTTGAGGCGGACAACGGTAGATGATTGTCCATGCACTCCTCCTAGCTTCTTCACTGGGCTCATGTTGTACTTTAAGGTGAACAGCCCAAAGCTGAGGAGAATGTTGCAGGCATCTGCCTTGTCCTTGGTTTGGTTCAGAGACTCTCTGGCACTACCAACTAGGAATCCTGCTGCAGTGTCTAGCAGGGCATGCTGTGTGCTTTATGGTACCAGTTATGGATCTTCTGGAGGGTCCACTGGATTCAGAATCTCCTTCTGTTCGCTGGGAGATGTTTAGGGGAGGGATCTTGCATCCCTGTTGGAGGTCCTGGCCTTCCTTCACTGGTGCAAGATTTAAGGCAGACTGTACCTTCAGCAAGGGTCCACTAATGAGTTCTTCTCCTTGCAAATTCTTCAGGTGATCTGCCCAAAAGAGGGGCTCAGCCCTCTTTTAAAGCCAAATGGGCCACAGTGATTGGAGTAGGGTGCGAGCCCGGCATTATATAATGCCTACCTTGCTCTAATTCGAAGATGAGAATATTCCCTAAAGGAAAGCTAACTAAGGGAAGTCTGTCAGTCCAAAACAAAATACTGTCCATGTCAAAACATATGCTTGCCCTCACTTCTATAAGACGACAGGGTGTATGGGATTTGGTTAGCTCAATAGTGTTCAAAGTAAAGTTAATATGACAATGGAGCTCTTCTGTATTCCCCTTCCCCAAGTTCTAGACACTCAAGCAATGTTCAAAGTAAACTTAGCATGATAATGAGCACCTCTGCAGCTCCCTTCCCAGAGTTCAAGGCACTCAGGTTTAGAAAGTTCCACAGGTTCTGAAGGTTTACTTGGCAACTCAGATTGGCTTGACAAATGTTCACAGTACCTTTCATGTCAGAATGTACCTCTGAAACAGGTTTTGCAGCTTTCAGTTTCCCGGAACCAGACCCTCTTGATTGTTCTCCAACTCATAAATGATCAACTGGTTCAATGTTGCGTCTGTCTTACTAGAAAATGTTTACTCTTCCTTTGGTTCCTGGTGGGACTTCCTTCCCCACTCAAAACCATGTTTTTTTGGTTTGCTGCCTCTGTACTTCATGCAGCTCTCCATCACAGCTAAAGGTCCCCTGATTGTAGCACAGTTGTCAGACCGCACGGTCCACCCACTACAGGTCGTGCAACCAGGTGCCTTTCTTTGTTTGAGCTCTCCTGTTCTCTGCATGGGGTCTCTGCGGCCCTCCTGGATCAACGTCCTGCCTGGGGGCCACCCCAATACTTCACAATACTCTTGGTTTAGTGCAAAGTCTATTTTCCTTTACATCCATTGATTTTGCTCCCACTTCGGTTTTCAAACAGCTTCCCCTTTAGGATCTCTATTTTCTTCGGTTTTCAACATGGCACACAGCTCTCCTTTAATCCCAGGAGCTTCCTATTCAGCTACAGAGTCTTTCTGCAAGGTGTACTCATGCACGTGATCACTCTGTTACCTTGTATCAGCAGAATCTTGTTTGTCAGTTTCACCTGACGTGTCTTTCACCATACGCAGTCAAACGAGAAGATTGTATCTTACTCAAAAACACTGGGCTTTTGCATCGCTTGCCTCTCTGGTTGTGTTTCCTTGCCTTGTACTAACAGTGTCCTTGTAGTCTGAGGTCAGGGTCTTCGCACCTGCCCATCAGACACTGCTGGGTCTCTGACTCAGCCCATGGTAACAAGCACTTTTCCAGACTGGTTCTTGCAACTGGGGGGGGGTCAGGGTTCTGGCCACAATGTTATAAGGTCTTCCCTTATGCAAACCCTCAGTGTCTCAGTATCCTGGATTTCCCCATCTGGTCCTGGGCGGCCACGACTCCATAGCTCTACTCCTGACTCGATCTAACCACTGACTGCTTGGGTGCTTTTTATACTGTCCTGAATACCTGACAGGCTGCAGGTGAGCATGGTTAATGTCAATTGCCTGGCCTTGTTAGTGCGACACAGAAAATTAAGAGGTTGATGTGCCTTGGTCTGCATCTTCTTCTTCTAGGTACTATAATAGTGTTTCTCGTAGGAAGTCTGTACTGCGCTTGACTTTCTCGTCTTCATCACATTACTTAAGTGATGCTTGGGGGAAAGAGGATCGTCTGCCTCAATACATCCTGCGAAGGCTGAGAGGGGGGTTGGGTAACTTACTGTCAAGGAAGGGGGATACCATGTCTCACCCTCAGGTATTCCCTCCCCAAACCCAGAGGACCCGCCACTCAGGGAATCCTCCCTCGCTTGTCCACTCTCAGGGTCAGGATCCAAAAGCGATGGCCCTAACTTAACCACCTGTGCAGAAGATCCCCAGCGAGTAGGATGGGAAATACCCTTAGGTTTTTCAAAAGACTAAACCTTCCTTCATTAACCAATCCTGTGTCCCCACCAACAATCTCCTGTATGCATGAGTTCATAACCAGGGTGTTTTGCAACAGGAAAGAAAAAGGGGGAAAACATGTAATACTAAATCCCACCCATCTTCCTCTCTGTTGTGGATCAATAAAGCTCTCTGTGAGTCCTGATTAAAGTTGCAGTGAGAACAGACTTTCTGTCTCCATCCAGCTACATAGTCGTACCTTCTGAATGGGGTGCCCCTCTGGGGATGATTACTGTCAACACGCAGTCCCAGACATGAACTTTCATTGGGCCTCATTACGACCCAGGCGGTAAGTTACCGCCTGGGCCGTGACTTTACCACCATGGCGTAAACTACGTTTACGCCATGGTGGTTGGTGGACTTACCGCCCCATTCCGACCTTGGCGGGGCGGTAAGTCCCCAATCCCCATTTACCCTTCCCCATTCCCATTTTTGCCCCATAGGGCATAATGGGAGTGGGGAAGGCGTTAATTACGCCACCGTAAATTACGGTGGCGTAATTAACTCCATGGTCCCTTAGCGCCATGGATTTTAACACCTGCTAAAAGCAGGTGTTAAAAGCACCATGGCGCTAGGGGACCTCGTAATCAGGCGGTAAGGGTCGGCGCTGTTAACGCTGCCGTAAACCCCTTACCGCCTGAGTTGTAATGAGGCCCATTGTCTATTGACGCTAAGGGCAGGTGCTAGCTTCAGGTTGACATAGCGCATATCAAATATTGTTGAGGTTTCCTGTCTCCTTTGTAACCTTTGAAGCCAGTCCCCATGTGAGCCGGTTTGAAGTATACTCTATTAGTATGCTAATTATCGTAACTGCTGCCATCATTCTGCAGGGCTCACCAAAAGGACACAGTGGATTAATGGGCATTTTAGATTTAATTAGGATGGTCATGGCACGGGGAATGTTTTCCTTACCTTTTCTGAGAAACTATGGTGTAATCCTGGCTGTCATATCCCAAATAAAAATGACAGGGTGGATGGCGCCTTTAGCATGTGTCCACCCAGAGTATACAGGTCTATGTGTATGTCGTGTGGTGAGCATAGGAAAATGTGTGCACATTAGCCCCACACATTTTCCAGAGGTTGATCTACCATCATTCAATTTCTTTTCAAATTTAAAAAAAGCCCATGTGAAGGCACACCCACTGCGTGGATGGTCGAATTCCTCACAGGGAGCATGCCTAAAATCAAAAACATTTCAATGAAGTGAGGCTTTGCTAGCTGCTATCTTGTGGGTATGTGTGACAGCACTAAATATGTGATTTTTCCATTGCTCCTTCAAGTTTCATGTGGTATTGTAGGCATGAGTTTTTGGGGTGTTAAGTGCTCTGTGTTTTTCATGTAAGAATCTAAGAGAAACAGAGGAAAGTCAGTAGATTTGAGAGAAGAGTTGATTTGGGACAACTTATGTTGTCTAATTTCAGTAGTAGACTGAAACAGTATAATTGCAGTCTTTTGTTGGTTTATGAGTGGAATTTTCCATTGTGTAGGTTTTCATCAAGGAGCACAGTTCTCACTTTTCAATTGAAGTGCAGGAGAAACTGTCTTGACTGTGTCCATTCTAGCAACTTCATCAATTGAGGTATTGTGGCCACATTTATGGGTTGTCGAGTCTAACTGAAAAGTGTGTTGAGCTTTACCAAAATTGTTGTATTAATAATTGTTTTCAAAATGCTTCATACCGGTCACCAGTCTCTAAGCACGGGGCCGGGATTGAATACTTTGGAGTTATGCATTGCCTTGCTTCCACGACAAACATGTTTCCCCTGAGCTATCCTCCGAGCCATCATTGATTGTGTGAGCATGTTTTGGATCCAGGTCAGAAAAGCCCATCTGTTTTGTAAGATATCTGGTATTGACCACATTTGGGTAGTGTGTTTGTCAGATTGTTAACATAGGTCATGTGACTGACTATGTCTTTACATTGAGATCAATGTGGTACATATGCACTAGGTGCAGTCTTCAAGGGTGCAATTCTAATACACGAGACACAGTCTTTTGAATAGCAAGGATTTGAAGGATTTTCTAATGATAACTTAGTCTTTCTTTGTGTTTCGGCACCTAGGGATAAAGTTCCAGAGCTTGGTAAACAGAACAAAGTAGGCATATTGTATGTGATGTTTCTTGTAGAGATGTGGAACTGCTACTGAATCTGCACTGCTGGAGTGGATTTCTCTGGTTGGCTTGTGTTAGAAGAATTTCCAGTGGGGGTTGGGGGGGGATTTTCAAGGCCTTTGTCATGGAAGGCATGATGGGTGATTCAAAGAGTTTTTAAATGCATTGTATATTGTGCAGTTGAACCTGGGGCGTTCCAAGTGCCAGATGAATTATCAATAAACAATCTCAGAACCACATAACCGGACAGACTCAAAGAATATGGCAAAATACTACTTTATTAGCAGTTCAATAAAGTAGGGAAACCTGGTGAATAAACAGATTGCAGCTCACTCTCGAATACATATCAATTACACAAAAGCTTTATTCCTCGATATAAGTCAGCTATGATGTTGTCCTATGTGGCAAACAGTAAAAACCTATTGAAAGGATGGTTTGGGTAGGGGAACATATATACCTATACTTTGTTTAGGTGTTAGTAACACAATTGGTTGCCCCTTATGTGGTAGGCATGCCTTGAACTACCTAACTAAGTATAATACAGATTAAAACCAGAATAACAGCAGCAGATTGGATTCTGCAACATTATATGGTCCATTGCTACATAGACCCTCCTAATTGGTTGGCATTCTCTCGCAACTTTGGACATTCGACGCATTAGCAGCACCTAACAAAACAAAACCCAGGTGCAGGGAACAACGTCAGCCCATTGCCCACTTGGCCAATTAGCCTACCATCTCTCATCAGTTAGGCCCTAAGCCAAGGCTTCTTCTTTGTAGTTGTCCTTGCTGATTGGTCTCTTCCCCGGGACTTTTAAGGGAGTGAAGATACATTTCTACCTTTGTCTGGAAATGAATAGGCCTTGTTTTTCCGTTTTACACCACTTGTGAGGAGACCACGATTATTGTCAGGAATAAGGGCTGGTGCCGCCGGGGAATAACTAAGTTTGCTTATTAAAGCTTGGGAAATAGAACTACATTTCCCAGCATTCCGGCGAGGAACTGTAGTTTAGTTTAGTTTAGTTTAGTTTAGTTTAGTTTGTTTATTTATAAAGCGCATCCGAACCCTCAGGTAACTGGGCGCATAATCATGTGTACAGCAGAGTTACATATCGTTACACGAGCATCAAGGTACAACGGACAGAGCGTACATTAGTCCAGGCTCTGAAAGTTTACATACAAGTTCAAGCGCAATTTTGCCGCGCGTTGCCAGCTGCAAGTAATGAAAGGCAGCATAAAGCCAACATGCTCGCGCCCGCAGGTGTGGCTTATTTTGTGTTCCTGGATGGGTGCGGTCGGAGCTGGATGTGTGCGGAGCTTTGATTGCAGCTCGTAAAGACTTTGGAGCAGGACGAAGCGGGCGGGCTGGCTGGCAGTGGTTACGGCATTTTCTTCAGACTCCGACAGGTCCCGTGGGGCCGCTCGGAGCTCAGATAAGTACTGGGCACAGTAAGAGATGACAGCAAAGTGTGTTTTCCAGTGAATTCATGTTAAGGACTTTGATGCATAATACTCGTGTGTTTAAAGGCACACGGCAGAGCGCTTCTGATTTTCATGAAGAGTGTGACCTAACAAGCACTACGCTTACGGCAAACAATGTTTCTGGTTGCTAATTCCGCAATATACATTACAGGACATTCAGGGTTAGGGGCTGTTTGTGCACAACAGTGATCTGGTTTTCTTGTCTGGGCATGTACATTATGGCTATATGTGTTCAGTGTTGCTTCAGCTTGCCCAACGGGCCATGTGTCATGTATTTCATGTATGGAATCTAATTCCATTGTTTGTGTTCATCTATGCTTGCTATATGTTCATCTTGCTACATGTTCACATGTATTAAGGTGTGTTTAGATGATTTTGGAGGTAGGTTGGAGGCAAGATCAATAGCGCATACACTATGTGTTTGGTTGAGTTAAAGAACTAGATAAGGAGGTTTTTCACAGTGCTTCCCTGTTCCTATCCACCTTAGGATTCCCTAACCCTCTATCCGGTGTTCCTAACTTCCCCCTACCCTATCCACAACCTCTCCCTAACTCCTCTTCCCCCCATTGGCTGCCACGTGGTGTCCTGTTTATATTATCAGGCACCTGTGCCAACCACGGTGGGAGGGTCGAATTCATTCGGCTTCTGTGGTTCGGGGGAGAGTGTTGATTCCTCTCCTCCATTATTGTGTGCAATCTGACAATTATGTCGATTATGACCTTTTATTTAGTGCTATTTGATTCTTTTATAGTGGTGCTATTACTCCTCTTGTCCTCTGGAGACTTGGTTGCTCCATCTTGCATATGCTTTCTGCATCTTTGGTTGTTCAATACTTGGCACTTGCAAATGTTCACTGCTTTACTTAATCTGAGAGAAATATGATATGCGTACGTAGCTTATCCTCTTGGACTCCTCTTGTGCCTTGCATTTATTTCTTGAGGTGGCATCATTGATCCCAAGACAAATATATGTGATTTGTTCCTACCACAAAGCTGTTTTCCAGCACCTGTCAGCTCTGCAGCCTTGGTCTCTCTCCTTCAGGCTTTTTGACTTACTATTATACGCAACTGGCGTCCATCTTTTCATCAGGGCCACTTTACCTGTGCTCTTTTTTGAAATACAGAAAGCTTCTATATGTCTCATCTGCCTTATGTTTCTGCATATGTTCATCCACTGCAACTCTTCTCACTTATCTTCTCTTTGTATATGATTTCTTTGTATTTGCATGTTCAGTTACTTTGTTATTTCAGTCACATTTTTATTCTTTAAGTATTCACATATTGTTTCAGTGTGTCCTTGTATCTTCTCTTCATGACATCACCTTACTCTTGTCAGATTTAATTGATAATAATAAAATGCTCTTCTATGTTCAATGGCATATTCAGAGTTCCTTCTAGCACATCAGTTCCAGGGCACATTTTTTACAGTTGTCAAAGTGCATTAAGTCTTTCATATCTTAGATACAGTATTGAGACAATACAAAGTGTCATGCACAGTACTTTCTTGCTGTTCTTTCAATATGATGAAGGTGAGGGGGCAGGTGCTATGGAAGACATGTACATCTGCCTCTCTACATTCCCCTTTCTGGCCGAGTCATCAACCACCTCCTCACATTTTCTTCACACTGTGGTTTCTTTGGAACCCGTATCTTGGTTACCCCCCTCAGGGCACCTACATTCTTTATGTGGTCATCCACACTGCAGGTCATATGTAACACTCCCCAATTGGTAGAAAAAATACCCAAAGTCCCACATAATTCATATGATCCTTGGGGTAATAGAACTTTGTTCCTGTGGAAGCCAGGGAACTTCCTTGCAGGTGCTCACAGGTGGTACTTTCCGTCTGTGTGTTCTTGTCAGTCACAGCATTCACATTGATCATTATCTTCATCTGCTTTCTTTGCTGTCTACTTGCATTGTCCTATGATTGTTCTTACAACATATAATCCAAGAAATACTAACACCAGAATTGTTCCTAGCAGCTTGAAGGCATTCACCAGCCAGGTTGGAACCTACAAGAACAGGAATAGGAACCAGTCATCATCCTCAGTCTCATCTACTTCTTTCTCCATTTTCGTATGTACGGTTGACAACATAGTTATTGCCTCTGTCAGGGTTCCATTTTCTTCATCATAGGCAGGTGTCTACGTACAGCAAGAAGTCCCAATCTTGGCGCACACCCCACCTTCCATTGCTGTAATCAAGTCCAAGCCATACCTGTTCTGGAGGGTCATGAGTCTGATGGAACTCTATTTTTCTCTAATCTCATTGAATACTTTTATTTTGTGTTTATTTTTTGTAACATCTCCCACCTAGTAATTTGAAACCACTTGGCATTCACTGCAGTCTGAATTCCAGGCATGAATATGGTTGTAAATATTACTGCTGTTCTACTGAACAATGTATGCTTAGCTGAGATGTCATGATAGGCTTCTATTGATTTTGCTGTGAAATAGTTCTCTCTCTTCAATCATATGAGGTTAATCAACCTATTATTTCTTTGGTGTGCATCCATTTCGGAAAATCGTCGAAATGGAGTTCACTTTGGGTAATCACCAATGCAGGAACATGTATGATCACTATAGAGCATATTCCGCCCTAATTCTTAGACAGTTGCATATAGGATTTGGATCCAAAGGCCCAATAGTGGTCCATTAGCATGGAAGTGCCTCCATTCATTCCTGGGTTATCAATTGTTTGCTTGTATTCTTTGTTTTCTCAGAATTTGGTCAGGCTCTTGTTTCTGAAACACAATGTTGTATTCTTCGTGGGCAATATGGATACAGTTCCTGCGTCATTTTCAACCCATGTTAATAATTTCAAATACTTAACCTAGTCTTTCAGGCATCCATCATTCACTATTTGCACTATCTGTAGTGGTGCTGTCATCAATACATGTGCACTGCATGCTAGCATTCCATCTTTCCATCCTGTGCTGGTTGATACTCATCCATATACTAATATTTGAGGTCTCTCCCAGTATCGTGGCAATCCCGGCAATTCCATGCATCTGCAAAACACAGTCTCTATTTTCTTCAACAATCCTATCTGATCTCCAGGCATATCGCTGAGTGAGTACATAAGTATTCTGTTTTTCCAGTCTTGTTCTTTTTTCTATTTTCTGAGTTTTCATGTATTCATCTTGACATGAGAATATTTTTCCCAAACTCCATCATAGGGTTGCCCATCTTCCTTCAAATTGAAGTCTTGTCATGCATGTTGTTAAATGGCTAAGGCACTTTGCGTCATGTACATGTATTTCTCTTGCAACACATCTTCTGGCTATGCTCATGGCATAAAGGTTGAAAGAAGACAAATAGCAGCTCTCATCTGACGGACTCCTCCCCACCTCCTTCATGTGCTGATACCACATGGTATTCTTTAAATGGGCTGAATTATGAAGTTATGTATTTATACACTCGTGATCTTTCCCAGCATCCCTTTTAAGTTGGATAATTTGTTTGAAAATATTAGAGAAAATATCACTTGTGCTTTTGTCAGGGATACAATTCATGTCTCATTCCTCAAGATTTCATTGACATTATTGATCATTATTTGATTAAATGCAATAATAATGAGGATGAAAAGACAAATTATTGTACAGAATCTTCTTGCTGGCAGTGTGTCTCTAATAACATGCACAATTCCCACTCATTTTTATCAATGTGTAATTTTTGTCACTTTTATAAATCACACATGTTTATAAGAGTTATTGTAAACTTATTGCAAACATTTGACTGAAAATAACAAAACTGTTTTTAGGATTTCCTAAACAATTTTATAATATCAATGTTTCGTCTCACCAAAGCTGGGTATGACCGAAGAATATAAGTAAAAACAACATACCGAAATGTACACATTATTGTTAAAGGTGACATAAAGTGTCATGTGAGAGCTATGTGATTTATCTCCAATGCATTGTCTCTTTAGCCTAACTAGAATTTTTCAGTTGACATTTTGCAATGTTCATTCTTTTTCCCTTGAATAGATTGGCCGTGTTATGTATTTTCAAATCTATTGTTCAATTAAGAGTCATTACATCTAGTGACATATGTATGGTAGACCAGGTTACACTAAAAATCAAGGGCCTGATTCACAGAGCATTTTATAATGGTGTAATCCCACTGGAAAACGCTCTGTGAATCAGGCCCCATATGTTTCGAGGCAGGGGCATCCCTAAATGATGTCTTAGGTTTTGAAGCAGACTTTCTTCGTCTGGGGTATAACATCTCTCGTGTTGAAATCCTGCTACACAAATCTGGCAGTGGACCATCATTAAGCCAGACTAAAAGAGGCCATAATACTGCCACATGTGCCGCAAATGTGTGCCATATTTTGGTGCCATCTCGCTCAATTCAAACAACAGACTTGCTGCGACTATTGTAAACAAAATGGTTACTAGTGCAGTCAATGTCTCAACTAGATTAGCATGTCCCCCTGCCACTACCCCGTCAAATGATATCCCTGAGGGTTACTGGCAGGGGTTACCCATATCGTTCAAGCCTCATTTTGCTACTGAACATCAGTGATAAGAACCAGTGGATATGCTCTATTCCTGCAATACCAAAGGGCATACCCATCTGTTTGAGACTGAGGGATTGGTGAGTATGATGGACATATTCGGTGTTGTTACCTTACAAGAAACTTGGCTGACGGCCGAAGTGCAGCTGGATGGTAGAAGTACAGCCCACCAGACGGCCACCCAAGGCCCCCTCGGGAGACGAAAGGGTGGCCTTCTGGCATCTGTTAGACCACCGTGGAAGATAGTGAAATTAAATCAGTCTACCCAGTGCATCTTAGTCACTAAGATATCATTGTTATCATTAGATATCATTTTGATAAATGTTTACGATCCGCCAAATATGGCTATGACAAGTGAGAACATTAGGGTTCTCGATATTGGATTACAGAGGTACAGCCAAAAATTGCCCATCTGGCTGGTAGGTGACTTTAATGGTCTAATTGGCACCCTTCCCCCTGGTAGAGGATTGTATATTAAATCCTACATCTGTTGTTCTGTCTCTTGACAAGACCAACAGGCAGGGCTCTAAATGGCACACTATGCTTGCTGCCCATAGGATTGTTAAACTGAATGGCATAACGCCTAGTGATCCCTTTACTGCATTCACTAGAATTGAAGGTTGATCTGCCTTGACCATCAACTATGCTCTTTCTAATATAAGTGGGCTAAAATTCATCAAGGATATGAGCGTTGTTGTTAGACAAGAAAGTGACCATGCCCCTTTATGCTGGCTATTAGTCCTACCTAAGCAACAAACTATTATAAATGAATATGATGAAAATGGCCAATTGTTTCTGAAAGAGGGCCAGAATCGCATCCGATGGCATCAGTGTAATATTTATCAAGCCAATTCTTTGGCTTCTGCATTATTACCACATTATATCCAGACAGGTAATGGCAGACCCAATACCGATGAGAGCATGCAGGTTAACCTTTCTAAGATTATGTATGAAATTAGAGAGATGATCGCAGAAAAAAGATCTCGCATCAGCATCGCCGAAAGATCAAATATGCCTACTCGCCATCGTGACGGCTTTGATAAAACTATCAATGAAGCCAAAAAGAGGATGCACACGGAAATTCAGGCGATCCTAATAGACAATGCCCCCAGTGATTGTCCATCACTAGTATCATCTTTAATAAAAAATGTCAAAAGGACTTAGAAAAAATGGTTAGCAAAGCATAAAGTTGAATGTGGGCAAAGACTATGGCAACAAATAGCAGATCTTGCACGGACCGATAATTCTATAGGAATATGCCAACTTCTCCAGAACTCAAAACCAAGACCCCTGCCCATAAACTGTATAACAGAGGTGCAATGGAGCTGTCACATAAACAGTACCCTTGAACGTGAAGTGTCGAAATCGGATATTTTGCAACTACCAACCGAGCCATGGGTGTGTAGTACGTCCATTGTAGATATAATAGCGATTATAGTAAATCTGAAATAATCACGTGCCGCAGGGCCTGATGGGGTGTGCAACCTGTTATTAAAAAAGCAACCATAGCTCTGGGCCGCAGCTTTGCACCTCCTATTTGTTCATATAGGAATGCCAGGCACTATTCCTAAATCGTGGCAGTCTAGTCACATACTTACAGTGCACAAAAAAGGTGCCTGGGATTGCCCGAGTAATTATCGCATTTTGGCGATGCTTGACACACCTTCTAAGGTTTTTGCTCGAGTTCTATTACAGGAATTGAGTGTGTGGATTAAAGCAAATACATTCTTGCCACCTAATCAAATTGTATTTCATGAGAGCTCTAGTTCAGTGCATGGGTTGCTGTTGCTATCTACGGCGGTTGAGCACTCCTGGGCAAAACGTAATCTGGCCGTGTACTGCGCCTATATCGACTTCTCTGCAGCGTTTGATATGGTGCAGTGAAATGGATTATGGCAGAAGTTGAATGCATGGGGCATTCCAAAGGGTCTCCTCAAGATGCTCGTGTTGCTACATACTGATACCACAGTGTGGATCCGATTAAATGCAGAGGGCAAATTATCAGCAACAATGGACATGACTAGTGGGGTAAAACAGGGGTGTATGGTTGCCACAGTATTATTCAATCTCTACCTGGCAGGTATGCAAACCGCTTTCCTACTTAATTTAGCCAACCCAGTGAAGATCACCAATATCCTCCTCGGCTGGCTAGCATATGATGATGATCTTATAGTATTAGATTATACACCAGCCTGTCTCCAGCATATGCTGGACGTCCTTGTCAAATATTGTATTGACAATGGACTATCCATCAATATTGACAAAAGTAAAGTGATGGCATTTACAACAAAACACTGGTCAAAAAAATATGTTTGGACACTGAATGGCAAAATAGTAGAACAAGTGAAGACCTATAAATATATGGGAATTCTCATAGATGATCACCTAACATGGGCTTTTCACTGGGCCTCCCTTCAAGCTTGGTGTCTGACATCAACAAACGCGTTAAGTATATTTATAGGAAGAAAAAGTGGATATTCAGTTTCTGCAATGTTGACAATATACATCACAAAAATAAGATCGATTTTGCTATATACTATCACTTTATGGGGGACAAATTAATTAAAATTGTAGAATGTTTTGAAGCACATATGCTGGGAAAAGTGTTCATTTTACCATTGAATGTAAGCATAGAGTACCTGTATCTGGAATTTGATCTCCTACGCATTGATTAATCACTGCGTGATGGGTTGTGAGAAACTAAGCAGATTAGAAATAGATACAATTATGAAACCTTATGTTGCAGCGTTTCTGAAGTTGGAGGGTAAAGCATTATTCGGAATTATGGGTCAATTAAAAAAGTTACACACCAAGTGGATTGGTGAATCTTTGAATACCGGCCATACCAGCATATTTGGCATAAAACATACGTTAAAATTTAAATTGAAAGAACTATGCTATGAACAATCTTTGACAACTCTAGCAACTAAATCACATGGTGGCACTTATTGCCAAGAACGTATTGCTAGAAACTTCTCTCCAAGCTATATCTTTGCTTATCCTAGTCCACAAACTGTTTGATTATATCTGTTACTGAAATTTAACAGATCCGAAGCACTAGAAACAAAGGGTGCTCAATTGGGCATACTACGTGAAAGAAGAATGTGCCGCTTGTGTGGTAATGATGTATTTGAGTCAATTCACCACCTTTTAATGGTGTGTAATAGTTTGCACGATTTGTGTTATAAGTACATGAAGTCTTATAATAATCTGTGTGACCCTGATGATGTAGACACATTGTGGAGTCAATTTATGAGTGGCAATGATATATATCTGATATATTTTATGGTTGGATTTTACAAATGGTTTGTCCTGATTTTACGATTCATTGAATTGTAAATTGTTGAGCTACTGATTGTTTTAAATAATGCTTGTGTTAATATTGGAAATGTATGTATTTATTATGTGTCATACAAAGCCTTTTTTGTAAGCTATAAGTATGCAAATAAACTTTGAAACTATGAAACCTTTCACTTTAAACGTGGGATTTTTTGGAAATTTTAAATTATCTTTAAACGATGAGTGTTTGTTTCTGGCTCTTGGTAGCCGATCTCATCATTATTCGTGAACTTCTTCTCTTTCGTCACTGTCACCGGGTGCAGGAGGGTTAAGGGTCTCTCCTTTGTAGAGTTTTACATCATTTAAGTGTAATCAATAAGTGTAATCAAGCTCTTCTTTCTTTGATTTTCACTGCAGTGGGAATGACCCCCTCTAGTAGGTATGTCCCTTCAAAGTGGGGCTTATTCCAAGTACGTATGAAACTCCTAAATGTTTTTGCTACACAGGGGGCACCAGTTTCTATTTGAGTGGGAGGAGCAAGGGGTATTCACATGCAGCGTACAGTCACCAATTCATGAGCAATCAGATGGTGATCTGAGCCAGGTTGATTTCTCAGGGCAAAAAGAGCAAGAGGACGGCAATCTAGCCATCCCTTCTTCTGGGTTATTTTAATCTTGGCTATCCTTTCTTTAAGTAGTCTGTTTAATCTCTCACAGATACCATTCGTCTGTGGGTGATAGGCAGATGAAACCTGTGCTGTATGCCTTTTTAAAGAGTTAGCTGCTTAAATATCTCATTTACAAAATGTGGCCCATTATCAGACCACAGGAATTTGCACACACCCAATCTAGGAATCATCTCACATATGAGAAATGTGTCAGAACATGTGTCATCAGGGTATGCACCTGGACCTGCCTCCATCCCACTGAAAAAGGACATACTACCATTAACATGTATCTGTAACCATTGCATGATTGCAACATATAATCTACATAATATATAAGTTGATGCTGGAAAGGACCATTGGGTATAGGGATTGCTACTTTTACTATTTGCAAAGTGTGTCCTGCTGTGACCATTTGGCATACAATGCAGATCACAATAAACTGGGCCATGTGTTCTAACACATTTGGTGAAAACTAATCTTCTGCAAGATTCTCTCTGGTTGTGTGTGTGGGGTAGTGTAGCTGCTCCATTGTCACCTTCAATAATGCCAGTAACATAACTGGCTTTCCAGTACTGTCTTGTCTCCATGTATCCTCAGAGAGGAATAAAGAACACTGCTGTCTTTTACATAAATCCTGATCTTCTTGCGCTGCTCAAACTTGTAGCTCAATTAACTGTATAATGGACAACATATTGAAACCTTCCTTCACCATCATATATCGCCCTAACATTTGCTTAGCACTTTGTGCTTCAAATTCAGAAATATTTGGGAAATATGGTGCCCTTTTCACTTCAACATCTGCTGCTTTGTTACCATGAGAAATCATGTCTGCCCAATTAGTATGGGTTGTGCATTTCAAAACAGCAATAGCTAATGGGGGCTTCAGTGACCTCATGAATTTACACAATAGAGACGCATGTTGCACTGGTGTGCCCTCTGCATGGAGGAAACTCCTCCTTTTCCAGCGTGCCAATCCTGAATGTATGTTTGACATCACATAGGTGGAGTCAGAGTACACTCTCACTTCCTCATCCTCATATCTCTGTGATAAGCATGAATAATTGGGCAGCCTGTGTTGAGCAATGTGAAGGCAGTCTTGCACTTGTCACTACTTCAAATTAACCATCTAGCCCGCTGCGAGGTAAAGGGCATCTGCTGACTGCTGTTTTAGCTGTTGTCTCAGCCTGTCTTGTGCTATTTGCTGTGGAACGTGTTTTGGATCTTTTTGGACCTAAGCAGAAACATAGCATACCACAGGAGCCACAGGTTGCAGGCAGGTGCCTTTAAGACTTAAGTCTCCACCCACAACACAAAGTGGAAGCGGAGTATACAAATAAGATGACCCGCCCTTGCGGCGTTAGCCGGCTGTGAGGTAAAAGGCGTCTCGTTTCGATGGTTCGATGCTCCGTCCCTTCTGAGGATCAGTGGAGACAGTGAAGTCGACTGATGCCAGCACAAAGCTGCAACTTTCCTGGCCAGAGCTGAGAAACAGTGAGGAGGTAAGATCATATTTGTGTGAATCTCTAGGCTAACCTCCCAATACAGTGTTGCATCATTCCAAATTGACTTTATATATGCTCTGGGTGCTCTGGGTCAGAGAGGGAGTTGGCATTCACTGACCGCTTGGCCACTTGGCGAGGAAGAGGAAAGGTGTACAAAGATGGTAACTTGTAACCCATGTTTATGTGTACTTGTCGCCAGATGCTGCTGCTGATCGGCGGCAAAACTGAATGAAAACACGGAAAAGGTTTTCTCGTCCCACTGCATGCTCAGAGGCGCAACACACCGTATGAAGCAAGCTCTACAAAGAGCTTGATAAGCGACGTGAGGAAGTTTCTATCTCGGTGCGAGGACCACATTCGGACAACGCAATTACGTGAGAGACTGTGGGGACATTAGCACTTTGATTTCACGTAAAGGTTTTTCCGGATCAAAGCCATTGGAAAGTAAAGTTCATGCTAACAGCTGTATTTGGAGTAGTATTGGCTCACTCCTGCTGATGTGTTCCCTATGCAGAAATTAAAGCCTTACAGCACAATGTCAGTGCTGTCTAGTGCAACAAAGGTAGCTTACAGACTAAAGGCAGCCTCCACATCGGGTCCACAAACAAGATTGCACACCAAAGGGCTGCTGAACAGTTCAATCCAATTGAAACCCACACAGTCTTCTATAGAACAAGCACTCTTTAAATAAGGGAAAAAGAAAACTGTTCTTCCAAAGCCTGAGTTTAAACTGGCTTCCGTTCCCATGCTAGCGAAGCAGCCTGCAAGTTCAGATTTTCAGAGTCTGTCTCACACTTCAAGTTCCCTTCAAAGACAATAATTAGCCACACATACCCATGAGAACAGACCTGCGTCTATCTTAGATGCAGCACCCTATGTCCAAATTACTGCCAACTCGATGTACAAGAGAGAACATGTGATACAAGATACTTCCTCCCCTATCATCTCCATAGAAATGGTCACAACCAACAGAGACTACCAAAATATTGCAAGAGATTTGCAAAATACCCCCACCACTGTTCAATCTTGAGATGATGAGTGTTCCCCAAAGACTTACATTGATAAGCAGTGGGTGTCTGAAACAAAACAACCCATGTATCATGAGCCGAAAGGAAACAATGAGGCATTATGTTCACAGGTGAGTGAACAGTGTAGCAATGCACATTCCAGTCAGAGATATGCTACAGCTCAGATTTCCAAAGACATAGGTATTAAGGACCAGACACTATGTGTCCAGTTGTGTCCACCAGAGATACAACAGCGATCTATGCAAACAGAACTAGCAACAGCCGACAATCTTGTGTCATTGGCAGCACAGGGCCATCAACCTACTAAAAAAGTAGGACGGACTGCTGCCGATTCTGCTCAGACTCAGAACTTGTCCCAAAAAGAAAAAGCAAAACTTGCAAAATTGAAAGGGCTCCAACTGCATGTGAAACCAAAAGTTGGGGGAAGCTCTGCTGGGCTGGAACCCAATACGAAATCTATGAGAACAGCCCGACTATCCATGGACATTACCGAGATAGAAGCTCTGCTTTCTGATATTGACAAAAGAAAGGAAGTATTTGGCAGCATGATAACTGGGAAAGCAGCCAAACCACTGTGCGCGTCAACTCCTACAGCCATTACACTGAAGAGACAAAGAGTACAACCAGGAATGGATAAGAGGATACCTATGCTTGGGACAATTGCAAATCCAAATCCAAACCAATTCCTTTACGAAAGTAAGACAATTACAAGCTCTACAGCTAACATCAGTATGAATTTGAGTGAGAAACATATGTCCCCAAGTGAACCAGAGGAAGCAAGAAAGAAATATGAGCGTAACGAAGAGCACGACAGATCCCACCAGCAGAGGATACCTACAACCATGTTGGACCTCCAAAATATGTTAATATCAATTATATATCACTCGAAGTTCCCATTCATGAAACTACATGAAACAAACAACAATATTATAAAGGACCAAGCAACTCTCCTGGCAATGATTCACTCGAAGCAAGTATTTGTAGAAAACTTTATTCCGAACATAGAGAAGCGACTTGACCAAGAAGCCGAATCATCTTGTAGATGGCAAGGAAGATTATTTGAGATAGCGTGACAAGAAAGATCAGAGAACTAACAACTAACAGCAGATATGATTGCATGGCTAAAAGTATTACTAGTGAATCAACAAGCGCTATGAATGCATAGTAAACCATCAAAGGAGGCAAGTAAATGGATACCATTAGACAGTGTGGCTATAAGGGATGGCGGACACGCACCACTGTTACACACCAATACCACAGTTGCTAGTTCTTCAGTGGTCCCTATCCTGCTATCACCACTGCCATCGACATCAGTAGATATGCCAAAGCCAGCAGTAGACGCCTTTCAAATACTCCTAAAAAAAGGAAAAGAGACAGGACTAACTAAAGAACCATCAAAAAAGGGTAAAAAAACATCTGAAACAAACAGGTTCAAGGGCCTTTTTGCAGAACATAACATTACCATCACAGACAACACCAACTGTTGCTTCAATGATTCACAAGAGAGCAACTATGAGTGTAAAAGGGAATAACTCCAATAGCAAAACCCAACAAACCGTCTGTATGAATCCTCTTCAAGAAGAACAGTCTAAAAGTGAACCCTGAATAGAAGAACTGCTAGATTTATCTACAAGTGACTCAGCGTTGCAATCAATCTCAAATGAAGCAAATTTCATCATCATTGATGAATGCTCAAGAGAGGATAAAGAGTCCTCAATTGTCCTGGAACTCTCCAGTGAAGAGATTTGAGACACATTGCTTGACTATACTTGCAGAACTATACTGACGCGTAGGGTAGTTTCTGAAACAGGAGAGTCTGCACTGGAGGATGAGACTACTCCATACAGCGGGTCACCTGATCTACGAAACAATACATATGTGAGAGATCAACTTGCTGATGAACCCAATGAATCACTGGAAGAGCTAAAGCTGACTAATGTTTGTCAATCCAATGACCCACAAAGCTAACTTTGTTATAAGGATAGCAAGACTCCCGAAATATGCAAGGGATTACAAACAAGATCGGCTAATCCTGAACCGTTCAAATATATTGCTCCTCTTGAAGGCCATTCCCCAGTTAAAGGACATTGAATCAGCGGACATAAAGCTGGTGATTTTTTATGAAGATCTTAGCCTGGATAATGTAAGAACTGAATTTTGGGAGTAGTCAGTGATGAACAGGATATTGGCAACAACAAGAATTCTATCAAAATTAGGATTCACCTGTTCACAAATAAAAGACATTACTCCGAGTCGATGTGCAATAAAGGACAGAGCAAGAGACAGGGAAAATGTGAAAAACTGCATAGCGCAGCCCATAGAAATAGGACACCAAAGATAGATCTGGCAACTAATAGGTCCCGTGAGACTAGGGAATCATCAACGTAAAGAGATAGGGAGACTTTAAGGAACTTGCAACTCAGAAACCCCTTTCATCGAGAATTCGATGACAATCAAGACAACATCTCAGAGATGATGAATCAAAACTCATAACCATCAATCGAAGCAAACAATGCTAAGTAGTCACTTTGCTCGTGGAACACAAGAGGCCACTCACATCTTTTTGATCAGACAGCTCCTGAACTGTCCTTATATCAAATTATATGTCTCCAAGACACATGGCTGAGTCCCCCACCTTGTTGTGATGGATACTTCACCCTTTTGAATGCAGCTATACAAAAAATCATAGGCCGTCCTTCAACAGGGTTGGTCAATCTGATCAAAATCGATTTGGAATGGTCTGTGGTACAATCAGTGAATCTGAATCCATGGATCCAATATACCATCTTAAAGATCGAGGGTAATGTGAGGTGCACAAATATACATACAAATAGGAAACCTGCTGCCAAACACATAGTTATCATGAACATCTATTGGAATCCGGATGCAATCAATGATGAGACTTTCATAGATGCCATATTTATATCAATAGACATACTAAGAGACACATGTGATAACTTGGAGATTATTGCCTGTGGAGACATGAATATCCATTTACTCAACAATAAAGGGCAAAGCAAAAGTTCAGATGAACTGCCCCAACGTGCCCAGAGATGGCTGAAAGAAACATCTTGCTGAAACGTGATACTATGCAATGAGACTAGTGTTAACAGATCAATATTGTTGCTGACGTAGAACCGTGGGAAATCAGTGGCAACTATTGATTATATCTTCACGTCATCACAGCTTCATCAAACAATAACGAAAATTAAGATTATTCGGTCCCACAAAAAGTGACCACAATTTGGTGACAATACATGGCTCAGTTTTAGGCCATCAAAAGAAGAGAGACCCACCATTAGAACTGGAAGTCAATAAAAAACTCTCAAGAGTAAGAATAAGTACAATCCAAGCAAACACACTTCCAAAGGTGTTTGAGGAAGTAGACCTAACTGATACAGCAACATTTAACTATGAATGGTTATTGGTGCCTTTTCAGAAGCCATTTGCCTGTGCAAGTCTGGCTTCCCATAAACATCAGTATAACCCTGAATTAGCAGACAAAAAGAAGACTCTAAGGAAAACTATACGGTCTTTGAAAAAAATTGCCAACCCTGAAAATCTCTTAAAAATCAAAAAAGCCAAACAATCCGATACAGATTGGAAGAAATCCCACTTAATGATGATGGAACAAAACAATGCTGAATTAATGCTGGCAATGTTTAGAAATCGGAACCTGAGAGATCTATGGTCCTTGTTGAACAACAATTACCAATACCAACACCAGCTGGTCTCAAATGTCTCATTTTGCTGCTATATATAAAAAAAGATCTAAGGGATGTGCAACAACCGAACCCGTAACAAAAATGGAAACTTGAATTTTAGAACTGAAGATATCATTGAAACAATTCAGCACCTGAAAGGGTCACGGGCTTCTGGGCCAGACAGCCTGTCCAATGCAGCCTGAAAACAGGATCCTGTAGCTTGGGCAAACATGATGGTCCAAATCCTGAGGTTGAACAATAAACTACATCAGATTCCAGAATCATGGAACAAAGCGACCCTGATCCTGATATTCAAACAAGACTCGTCTGATCAACCAGCCAATTATAAGCCTATTGCCCTATTGGACCCTTTGGGAAAACTATTTGTGTCATTCCTCCTGAAGAAACTAAAGGTTTGGGCCAAAGAAACAAACCAACTAGCAACAAGACAGACAGGATTTACTGCAAATGTAGGCACCAACATGAATCTATTGTCATTAAATCTCATTAAACACGAAGCTATAGCAACAAAGACTGTGGTCCATGAAATTTCTGGCGATCTCACTATGGCATTTGACTCCATAAATAGGCATAAATTATGGACCAAATTGTCAGCGTGGAAGTGTCAGGTAGATATAATGGAACCCATTAAGCTTCTGTATACAAATACATCAGTAGCAGTTAGACTGTCACACAATGGTGTGAAATATGCAGCAATTAAAACATGTAATGGCCTGAAACAAGGCTTTCTATTGGCAGCCACATTATACAGTCTATAAACAGGGGACCTTGAGGATAACATCAGCGATCCTGCTCTCAATCCCACAAAAATCAACTCGATCCCAAAACTGATCTTAATCTACACAGATGGCATTATATTGAAGGACAAAACAAGTTCTGGTTTGAAAGTCAGCATTCGAAGAATGGAAGATTATATGTCATCCAATGGATTAAAAGTCAATCCAAGGAAAACTAAATACATGCCCTAGATAAAGCAGCAGCCAAGGAAGAAAAAAAATGTAAATTCCTAATTGATGACAATATAGTGGGTGGATTTTCCACTTTTAAAAAGTCCTAATGAATCAGTCCAAGAACGAGAAGGAATGGGCAGCCGATATCGAAGGAAAAACGCAGTCGCTGGCCCGTCAAGCATGTCTGCTGTTAAGAACATTTGGTGAATTTTCTAAGAAACCAGTAATCACCTTCTATCGCCAAAAGGTGATCCCTCTTATTACCTATGGGAGTGAAGCCATGCTAGGCGCACACAGCATAAAGTGGCAAAAATTGGAAGCCATATTTTGGAGAAAAATCCTGCAGCTGCCAAAGAACTTTCCGATGCTGCGAATAAGGCATGAAATCGCATCCCAATCCTTGACTCCATAGTTCGTTGGAAACAATTTGACCTGTTGCGGAAAGTGTTGACTGATGAAGTAACACCATCCATCCAATTATTACGAAGCTTGAAGGATACTTTGAATAACACAAAACTAAGGTCATGGATCAAACAACTAAAGACAAAACTAACAAAGGAAGATATCCCCTTAGATATGCTACTATATTGCCCACAACACACCAAAATAAAGATGCAAAGGAATGATTGGATGAAAACTTGTCAAGACAAATTAAAGTACGCCATGAACATTCAATGCGATGCTGATTTAAAAGCTCTCAACGAACCACCAGCTTACTTATGCTTATTCCCAGATTCAAAAGTCTGAGATCTATTCCTAAAGATCAGACTGAATTTAATGCTGACCCGTGAAAGATTAACTGAAATCAAGCAACTTACACCTGCTGATAGCTACTGCCGGTTCTTTATGGATCCAGATATGCCAGTAACATTGTACCATTTAATTATGATATGTACAGCACTAGCTGAGAAGCTAGCCCTGTTTGGATCCGTGTTTGGAATTGCAACATATCAATTAGAGCTGCAACATATCAATTAGAGCCTGCTGCAAGATGGGGCCGATTGATGAGCGGACTTGATAAAAAATCAATCTTTACGCTCACGCAATTAATCGGTAACATACTGGACCTTGACACGAAATAGTCAAATGAGACTAAAAGACTATGTACACAGCAAACTGTGATGATGATGTAGATTTGACTCTGTTTTCTTTTTTTTGTTTTCCTCTCCTCTTTTGTAGTACAAAGATGTTTTAGATGTTAAGGAATTTTTGCAATGTATTGTTTATTTCAAACTATGTCATTTAAATAATAAAAAAAGAAAAAAGAAATCACCATCACATTTTAACTTTAATACTGCTGATCCAGTATGTCTTTCTCCTGTGATTTGGTCAAAAGAACTGTCAATAAATAGAAGTTGCCCCCCCTACGAGAGCATTTTCTCTAACATGGGGAATATCATCATATAACTCAATATATGTTGTGCAATCTTGTGCATAGTTCTCCTTCGCTGCTGCTTCTGCTATGACTGTTGCTGGATTCACAACTCTATTTCTAACAATTTTGATTGCTGGGTTTGAAATAATTACTTTATACCATGATGCTCGTTGTGTGTTCAATGTACTTTTGGGTTTCTCTAAAATGGCAAATAGGGAATGTTCGACAAATAACATCATTGAGCACCCCTTTGTAATACTTGCAGCTTTTTCAATTGTGAAAGCAGCAGCAGCCAACACTTGTTAAAAAGGATAATGTTGGCTCCTTAATGGGTCTTAAATCCCACTATAGCAGGCTCATTCTTAAAGTCCATGTCCCAATGTTGTCTTCTATGTGAGGACTGCTGTCATTACTTCTCCATTTGAATGTGAGAATAAGTAAAACTCTTCATTATAATATGGAATCCCTAACAAAGGGGCTGTACAAATCACCCTGTTTTATTCTTAATATATAGCGCGTCTGACCTGTAGAAGATTTTGTCTTATTGGGGTAAATTTGGGATTTGGCAGTATTTTCTTACTGTAAAAATATTGGTGGTAATTTTGCGGTGAACTAGTCTTACATTTACAGTGGGTCTGGTATCACACTATTTTAGTGACCATGGGGGTCATTATGACCCTGGCGTTAAGGGTTTAACGGCACCATAAAAGGTGTCAGCGCCGTTAAAACCTTAACGCCTGATTACGAGGCCCCTTTGCGGCTCCCGACCTTAACGGCTGGTCTGGACCAGCTGTTAAAGTAGGGACCCGCAAAGGGACTTCTGAGGTAATTACGGTACCGCAATTTGCAGTACCGTAATTACCGCCTTCCCCAGTCCCATAGAGCCCTATGGGGCAAAAATGGGAATGGGGAAGGGCCAATGGTAAATGGGGAATTACCGCCCCGCCAACCTTGGAATGGGGCGGTATTTCCCCATTTACGATTGGCGGACTCGTTACAATACCGGCAGCAACCATGGTGCTAATAGCGCCATTGGTTACCGCCGGTGTCGTAATGAGGGCCCATATCTTGTTAGTCTGTATTGGCGGTCATTTTAGTGGTATCTTGCTTTGCGGTATGTTCAGAATTATTTTATTTCTGAGGTCTCATGTTAAGCATGATTTCGTTTTTTTTATACTATAACCCCATCACAAAACAAACCTTTATTTTCTATTAGAATATTTTCTAATTGCCTATAGACAGCCCCAGACTTAGCACATCTCATAGAACCTAATAAGTTTATTCATAGCACCACCTATAGTTTGTGGCTGATATTACTTGCTTATGTACATCCAGTAACCTATGTGTTGGATTAGACACCCCCTTCCCATCAGCATGCAAGGAAGGACTCACTTATCACAAAGCACACAACCCTCTACGTTGTAGCTGTGTATTACTAACTTTCTCGTGTTTGCTATTTTAGTTACAGTGGTAAATTGGTAAATGCACTACTGCACTGATATGAACCTCCCCTTTGTACTTCACTTATGTAAATAATTCACAGATGCATGAATGACACAAAAGACTCAATTGTTTCTATATATGCTTTGTATTACATATCTTTTACAAGTCATCCAATCTTACCATGTGTTATATACAGCATCATCTGCAATATAAAAGAACAAACAGAACAAGCAGGTATTTTGAAAACATGAATTAATGTTTCCACACATTGAATATAGAGAAAAATAAACATATAATATCCCTAACCTCGCTGCACTGCAATAAATCTTAGCCACACACACGTACGTCATACAATCTGTTCCTCACTTGGCACACGTCTCTTACCAAGGCCAGTAATCTGAGATTCTCGCACAAACTTGCTGTCTTTTGCAGTCCCAGTGTCAGCGCAAAACTCCACCGTACATTTGTGTGGGGGAGCACCAACTGATTAGATTCAGTCAGCGCTCGACCCCCTTGGGACAGCACCGTCCGTCTATCTCCTGAACCCAGCATGAACTGACTGCTCTCTTCATTTCTTTTTCTCAGGAAAACTTTGGACTCAGCCCTTTATTGACGTGGTTGTCTGCCTACATTTTCTACCGATCAGGGTAAAAAGAATGTGCTCTGTGCCAGCCTTCGTTTTCAAAGTCCTTAGTAACTGTTTCATTTTGCTTCCTGTGTCTTGCATATTTTCTGTTCTCCACAAGCTAATGTAAAATTAATTTTAAATAGTGCACCCAACACATATACTGTAACTCATTTTGCATAGAAGACTACATTATCATGTTAAACATTAGCACTTAGTATTTGAGTTTGGTTAGTAATGTTAGTCAGTTATGTATTCTAATGTAGTCTTCACACAGGAGGCATCCAACATACATTGTGCACCTCATTAATGTAACCTGGCAGCAATACAATACAAGAGTGGCATAGACATGCCATGTTTTCCTATAGAGATTGTTATTTTGTCAGTAAAAGGAACTAAACTCATAGCCTCAGGGAATCCTTGCACATTCATGGTGTTGGCAGACATTGGGTACTTTCCATCTAGAATGAGAAGCAATGAAAATGTCTTGCCTCTTATCGTTACCCTGATCCTTGGTTCCTCTAGGGGGGTCTGGTGTCACTGATAGTACTCACACTTCAGGTCACTCTGTGGCCTTTCCTATTATGGGTTTCACTAAATGGGTATTCCCTAATTTTTTGTTCACGGGGGGCCAGATCTGTTAGAAGGGAAAGTCTAGGAGAGAGAAATATAGGAAGTACAGATTGACTACCCCTCTCTTTTAGTCCTGTACGGGACACAGGTAAGGGAAAAAGTGCACCTTAATATTTTATTCGCAAGGTATCTGCCTTAATGGGAAGAAGTTGTACGAACAATACAACTTTTTATTAAAACATATTAAAACATTACAAACATCTGTCAATAGTGATCCTCAATCATACCATTCAGTCATCGTATTTCTATTCTAACAGGGGAGTGCTAAAGTTGAAAAAAGTTTGAGCATACCAGTAATTATGAATATGCATACACGACATAGGAAAAAGAAATTGGATTTTCCCTTATCAGTCGACATATGTTTCGGCCCGTAATAGTATACCACTCATGTCAACAGTGATTACACAGATTAGTATTGGGCCATCTTCAGGACAACGGTTACTTCTAGAAGGTCAATCTTGTTCCCCATTTCACAAAATGGCACATCTACAAATATATAATTATACATGTATTAGTGAAAACAAGCGAGAAAGAAAAGATGCTTCCGATGATAAAACAACATGTGTTAGTACTTATAGTCCAATTAGTAGTCATCTAAGAAAGATCATTAAAAAACATTGGTATATGATTAAAACAGAGGACTTTAATCCACCGGTTCCTCGTTTCGCTTTTAAAAGACAACGAAACATTAAGGATACTCTTGTTCACACTTACCCAAACAATCCCAGGGGCGCTACTACTCAAACTCAACTTTGGGGTTTACCACCAGTTGTGGGCCACCATCCCTGTGGCAAATGTTCTGTCTGTGCCCAAACAGGTATGATGAAAAGTATTCAATTGCGTAATACAACTGTACAGCTCACGACATTCCCCAATTGTCTGACCAAATGGGCTATATATGCCATAAAATGCCCTTGTGACCTTGTGTATATAGGTAAAACTAAACGACAGGTACGGCAAAGAATTTGTGAGCATAAATCTTGTATTCGCAATAAAATTGAAAACAAACCCCTAGTGACACATTACATCCAGAAACAACATAAAGATATTGATTTATTATGGTTTGTCATCCAGGTTATAAAACCATCCCCAAGAGGAGGAAATATGGACATGATCCTCACCCAATGCGAGCAGAAATGGATTTATAATCTTGATACAGTTAAACACGGCCTAAATATCGCTGTGGAATGGAATGCATTGATATGATGTACCTCTCCTCAAAAGTCACTATAGATGGCCCCCTTTTCTTAACTTTTTCTTAATTTTTTCTTAACATTTAGGCCGCTTTGGAAATACTAAGCATAGAAGCCATCCTGCCAATGTGTAAAATAAGGTGGCTGGCTCAATATGCGTTCAGGCTCAATAAACATTGGCACATTGGTTATTGCCGACCCTCAGATTTGGCTGATAAGGTTTTTTCTCTATGCTTAGAGAGAATGACCGTGGCTAGACAGCGCATGGGGTTAGTTGAAAGGCCTTTCAACTGCCCACAGATGCTAGATGGTCTCAACTTTAACAGGATAAGAAAGAAACACTAACGCGAATTAGGGAGCACTACATGTGCCTATATTTTTTTTTAATAAAAAAACTGGTTTAATAAATATGAGATATAGCACTAAGCAAGAGAAACAGCCAACACCTTTCCGAGCCCCTGAAATCATGGAACCAATATAGTCCCATGTATAAAGCAGGAGGACAATCATCCATTTTAAGAACTGCAAAAATACTAGGCGCCGTAAGCCTAACGGCCTTCAACGACTGCTTAAAATAATGTAGTGTTAACTTGCAGAAGCCCAATAAAGGATTCAGTTTTCCTTTTTATATAAATGCGCATTTTTTACATAAATGCGCTTTTGATCCAGCTAAATAATCGCACCCCATCCGACAGTCTCAAGTAATACACTGTTGAACTACATATGCGGTTTGCAGCCATTATAACTTTTGGTTATGGCCTTGCCTATTTCTGGAAACACTACAGGTTCCAGTATTCCTGCCTGCACGTTTTTCCGACGTTTGCATTGACTCGCGCGTATAATCCTCACGTGATTTGCTGTGGGCCTTTAAATAGCATTAGGCTCATCAGCTTGAGTTGTTACAGGTCGAGAGAAGAGACGGTGCTCTACTCAGACGTACATTTGTTACTGACAAAGGTAAGCTCTCTATCAGCTTTGCGTGTATTTAATGCCGCCAGATAACACACAGCCGTATCTTTTTAGAAATCTCTGCTTTGAAGCAAGATGCAGCATGTGTGCTAATTAAGTAAGGAAAACAATCTGTTTAACACGTGTCACGATCGGAACGCTGCCAGTTGACACACAGGCTTAATGTCTCAGAATAAGTGTTTTAAAGTAAGATGCAGGAGAAAGAAAAACATTCTGTTGAACACGTGTTTTAACCAGAATATTATGCACTGCTCACACAATGGATAGTTTATGTACTCACGAACTGAGCCGATGATGGGCTAAGATTAAATTGTGTGTTGATAGTTACTGTGACTCACTAAAATTAGAGATATGACTAATAGCTCCCAAAGGTGGGATAACACATTGTTGCACGTTTGAAGTGCACTAATTCAACATTTGTTGAATGTATTTAAAAACCAGCTTTTCTAGAGCGATACACTACTTCTGATTATTTAAAGGAAAGTAGAAATAGAATCTGTAATAACATTTTCATTAAATGACTGATGAACATACTTGGTTTTCTTACACTCAGGCAGAACATCAACCACCGGAACCTGTGTCCGCGTTTTTTCAAATAACCAAGTTCATATGCCATTGAATGGACTAGTGTACAATCCGACACAAATTGAGACGGGTCGAAACAAGATATTTAAAGAAACGAACACCTTTTTGTAAGTTGTGGGCTGCTAACTATATGCACTCCATTTTCTATAGAAGCATAAACAGCAGACTGATTGATGCATTTTTTGTTTTCTATATATAGGAAAGGGAACACGGGATGTTAAATTGTTGCAACACCCAGTGTCCAATCAAGCTCAATAGTCCAAATCAAAGTTTACGGACCGCAGGTGGGTTCAGTGTGTATGTCTTCTAGAATAATAGATAGTAGCCATTGCCTTGAATTAGTTCTGTTGGGAAGCATCTTTTCTTTCTCGCTTGTTTTCACTAATACATGTATAATTATATATTTGTAGATGTGCCATTTTGTGAAATGGGGAACAAGATTGACCTTCTAGAAGTAACCGTTGTCCTGAAGATGGCCCAATACTAATCTGTGTAATCACTGTTGACATGAGTGGTATACTATTACGGGCCGAAACATATGTCGACTGATAAGGGAAAATCCAATTTCTTTTTCCTATGTCGTGTATGCATATTCATAATTACTGTTATGCTCACATTTTTTTCAACTTTAGCACTCCCCTGTTAGAATAGAAATACGATGACTGAATGGTATGATTGAGGATCACTATTGACAGATGTTTGTACTGTTTTAATATGTTTTTATAAGAATAAAAAGTTGTATTGTTCAAACAACTTCTTCCCATTAAGGCAGATACCTTGCAAATAAAATATTAAGGTGCACTTTTTCCTTACCTGTGTCCCGTACAGGACTAAAAGAGAGGGGTAGTCAATCTGTACTTCCTATATTTCTCTTTCCTATTATGGACATAAATTCATCCATCAACCCGTGAAAGGATTTCCTCCTACCACGGTCACACTCCCTATCCTGGGTGTGGATGCTTGTGAGGCTCATGTATTCACATTCCATTGTGGCACTGTTGCTTTTTGTATCTTTGTTTTCTGAGTCTGTAATTGTGCCTGCATAGGCACTTGCTGTGTTTGCTCTTGTGGAGATCGTGATTGCAAAGGACCTTGTTACGCTTGCTGTATTTGTGGCGCACGTTTCTCATTCTGCGTGTGTTCTTAGGCATAACATTCCTGTAGTTCTGGTGTGTTCCTGCTGTCCTTGCTAGTGCTGCTATTGCTGCTGGTGTCTGCCTACAGTGTTCTCCATGGAGGCTGAGCATCTTTCCCTACACACACCCTCCCGACGCAAGGCATCGCAGAGTGTTGGTGGAGTGTTGGCCATCTGCTGGTGTTTTCCTGCTGTCCTTGCTACCACTGCTATCGCTGCTGGAGTCTGCCTACAGTGTTCTCTGTGGAGGAATAGCATCTTTCCCTACACTCAATCTCCCAATGCAGAGCATCGCTGAGTGTTGAATGAGTGTTAGCTGCAGTGGTAGCTCATGGACGCCCCTCCACCTGCCGGCCCCCTTCAATTGACCTGTAGTGAAGCCTGTCTGCATTCCACATGGGACGTGATGAAGATGCTTACAACCACGCCCAGCTGCTCTGATGACCTGCCCCCAAGCAAAATTTCTGCTTCAAGAAACTGCGTACAACTGACAGGTACCAACTGTGACACCTTGATTGTGCCCATAATTATGCCTGACTCTACCCCCGCCGCCGATATTGCATTACAGAACTCTGCAACAATTGTAGCAGGCACCGCATTCTCATCAGCACTCACAAGTGTCACTCCCGCCCCTCTCCCAGCTACAAAACAAACTGACTTGCCATGCCAAGATCTTTTGCATGTAGAGCACAGGGAGCCATGCGACTTTCAACAAGTAAACATAAATGCTCAACAAGCAAAGCATGCGTATTATCCACTTCAAAAAAGGGTAACAACTTAGAATGAACGCGCACCTTTGAAAGCTTAGTTTTTCACGCTCAATTTACCCAACTAACAAAAAAAGAAGCAACTCTGTTGCGGATATGACAGACATATGATGGCACGTCAAATGACAAAATGTGTTGAAAGAACTCCCAAAGAAATCAGAGTAACCGGAGATGCAATCTTTAAATAATGTTGTAAAAGAAACAGAATCACTGTTTCCAAGCCAGACCCCCATGTCTGACGCTGAGTTGCTAGAAACCACTGAGGCCCTAAACCCAGAGATCATAAACAAACTGTGCAGGGAAATTGAGCCTACAAATGAGAGCACTCTGTTGACTCCTAGTGTGAAAGAAGCCACTCAAAACTTTGGAAACGTAGAGAATCTATGTGCACTGGAAACGAGTGAGGTACTTATGACTTCTGCCCTAGCAGCTGACAATGCTGTCAACACAGCCCCAAATCATCCAATACCTACCCAACTCCAGCAACCAACTGCCCCCGAATCCTCTCACCTTGAAACTGAGAAAAAGAAGCATCAAATGACTCCATTGCTGAAGACCCACTTAACGGAAGATATTGCAGACCTCACTCTGCACTTAGAAGCAGACCGACTGACATAATGCTGTCTAAGTAGGACTTAACAACCGTTTTGAACCCTGAAAAAATGTAAACCCTCTTTACCACCCTATGTTGACAACCTCAAAAGAGTAAGAGAGCACCCCTTACCTTTGGCCCACAACCATGTCTAAATCCTCTGGTAATGTGCCTGGAACACATTATTTGCCAAATCCTGACACTTCTCAGAATCAGTCAGCTAGCAGTGTTGATGAGTCCATTGATGAACATGAATCTGACTCAACTGCTGTTTTCCATGCAAATCCGAACCCTAGAAACACACCATCACAGCATCCTCAAAGAGACTTACTCACCATCCAGCTGACAGAAATGAAGAAAACCAGTGTACAATTTGCCCAACTGCAAGCAAACATCATTTCTGCAGTCAGGATTACACTGTCACCTTACCTAAATCTATATGAAAATATAAATTACAATTATAAGGATAAGTCAACATGAATTGCACTAATGAACTCAAAACATATCCACATAGAAGCATTTATGGAATCAATGAAAGAATGTAGAATGAAAGACAGAGATCTAGATGGCGCCATCTTAAAGTCTTTTAAAGACGCCAGGTATGACATGGGATAGCTCTGCAAAGAATCATGTAGGGTCACACATTGACATCTGAGCCACTAAATGCGCACATCACAGATCCTTTGCTGACCCCAACCATTCTTGGCCAAGGAAACCAGGAGCTACCTACAAAGTTGAGAAGAAAGACAAATGATGACCTCTTACTTTTAGACAATCTCAGCAAGATGAGCTCAACACAGAACCAACGGTCCACTATACCAGCCCCCGAGGCTCAACCCTTACATATAAATAAGAGTGGAACTGTGACCAATATAATTGGCAATGAAGAATCACTACATACGAACAACACTATGAATGCATGTGAGACCTCGATAAATGAAGTAATCATCATATCTGGAAGTGAAGTATCTGAACCTATGGGTAACACCGTAAACTACTAAATGTTTGTCTGCTCGTCCAAGGAAAGGCAAACCAAAATTGCCAAAACAACAAAAGTATCACATGTAAAAAACATTAAAAAAACACAAATATGCCTCCGCTACGAAACTCCACCAAAACCTCAAATACTCAGAGTTTGTTTGAAACTTAAAGGCGGTCCAGTTGGGATGAGTGGGAACTGCCAAGAACTCCTTTACTCAGAGCACGATTAGAAATTACATCAATGAACAACTGGATGAAGGTCTAATTTCAACCAGGAACCAATGTGCTACAAATTCTGAATCAGAAAGACTGGATGACTTGCTACTACAACTTTCAACGTATGAGGAGGAATCTAATGAAAGTTCCACAGAAGATCCCGGTGAAGATGAGCCCTTTGTTTCCATAGACTTGCAGAAGAATCAACCAATAGACCACCACCCGGTTGGTAAGAACGTGGTTCTCACTTCCATTCTCCATTCCTCATGCTGGCTGAGAAAAAAACAATAGTCTTGTAGAAGAATGAACTAACAGACCATCGTCAGGCAACCAAGCGATAAGCACTTCCTTCAACTTCCCTGTTCCTTACGATGGCAGAGAAAAGAGCCAAAACTTTGGTGACTAGTGGATCACCACAACCATCTACATTGATGGAACAAATGATTCGACATTCTAAAGAAAACCATCTGAATTCTGACCACATCAAAAATGGTGTTAAACACAGTGTTAGCAATAAGAAATCAGAACTGAACTCTGGAACACTGCACATTGGTGACAAGTTTCGTACAAAACATCATGCACATCACCCTGTAATTCTAGAACGAGTACTGAGAGCTAACAATGGATTTGTTCTAAATTATGCCAACATCATTTGTCTACTACACTACATCCCAAAACTGAGAGTAATACACTCAAACAAAATTAAAATTGTTGATTTTTTCAGTGAAGAAGAGAATGACAGGGTAGGCCTACATATGGCCTCAGCTGCTCTGTTAGCTTTACACTTTGACGCCTGGCACGAGTTACGTGCATTAGGCTTTGACTTAAAAAAATTAGAACACCCTCAGAGTTCACTGTCGCTTAATGTGATGACATGAGATAGAAACTCCACAAATCATCAAAACCTCTCTCCAAAAATAGACAAAGTGGAACATCTACCTTTGGAAGATCCACCTAACAATGTAGCCAAAGAAAGGAGAACTATCTATGACATTTTAGAATCATTTAAAATCGTCATCAAAGGAGACCACCCCACAATGGAACCAAGAAGACCATCCAATAATGACCAGTCAAAGCAAGGTGTTACAGAAGATGATCTTTCATGGTCATGGCTGGCCAGAGCTCTAACAATAAACAACCAAGAGCAGAGCCAAATTACAGAGGAACCATGGATACTTGACATAGGATCCTGGAACACTCAAGGCTTTGCCCAACTTTTTCTAGGCCTCCCTCCCTTGATTGCAAATCTAGAGATCTTATGCTTACAGGAAACCTGGCTCCTCGAAACCCCCTTGTTAGATGGATTGTCTGTGTATCATACATAACAAGTATAAAATACACAGTTACCTCCAAACTCGGGTATTGTATCCTTTCTGTTACCCAAATATCTGTAACCCACAAAACAGAAATAGGAAAAGAAGCTTCTCTCGAGCCAATTTCTTTATTGCGCCATCAATGCAAGCCCTAACACTCTCCTTGATCAGAAAACACTATCCTAGTCCTTCATGATGCTCCTCACCCTACAAAGCGCTGTTGCACCAACTAACTGAAGGAGATACATGAAGGAGACACTCACCCTGTGACTATATACGATGAGGTGATTTTCAGGCAAGATATTGGCAATGATTGCATTTAACACAGTCTTAGTTTTGACAAAGAACAATTAAAAGTTAGCAGTTTCGTGAATCCGTACCGCACCGACTGCACACTTTTGTCAAACAGACAGTTCTCTTGTGGTGGGAGGATCGGATACCGAGGATGCTGGGGAGGAACACAAACGATTACGCTCTTCACATGGCACCATCTTGCGAATGTCCGCAGTGTGGAGCGAAGTGAGGTGTCGCTTCATGGTTGTCGTACCAAAACTGTACGCTCCAAATCTCCCGCGACTCAACATCACCTTGCACTGGTTACACTTCACCAGATTCGCACGTGCTTTTGGTACTTTCCCATAAACAGAAAACAACCGCCACACCCACAAATCCCGCCGAGTGCTCCTAGTGCGGAGTTCCTCCACTTCAATCTCTTCCTGCTCTTCTACCTCCATCTCTACATCCTCACCCATATATCTCTCTGCAGGCCCTTGGTGAGGTGGTGGTGGTGGTGGGTTTGGGGGTGGTGCAGAGGCTAATGACCGAACAGCAGCCATGGAAGCCATACCGATTAGTTTCCTTTTGGTCACTACAGCAGTAAAGGCAGCACACCTCAATCTGCTATAGCTAGAAGGACAATGAAGATGCGCGCGGGAGTGTGGCCTTTTGTAGGGGTGCAGGGGTGTGCCTTCTGACCGTCTTCATCCCTACAAAGCGGTACACAAATTTTACACAGCACGCCCTGAGGTGCCCTATTTTCTGGGATGTGTGTAATTACATTTTTACACTCTACAATACTTTGCCTTGTGTCTACAAGTTCTTTTGTATTGTTGCGGAAGCACACCAACCGCACTAATTAGTCCCCACGGTCAACGTAGGTGCGGTCACATGATGAAGTCCTCAACACATCCGCGCCAGTAATGAAAGTCCCGTGGACAGCAAATGCAAAGAATCAAACGTGTGCATCGCACAAGTGTCCTACGGACAGTGTTCGGTTTCTCAAACTACTTCAAAGTGCTACACAAGTGAGATGGACAGTTAGGAACAGGTGCAATGTTCGCAATACTTACGTTTCTACTGCACATGTGCATGCATGCTATGTTCACTGTACGGACAGTTCCAGTGTCCTTAGGACAACTCCATTTTGTTTGCCTACGAACTTGCCGGCCACTGCGCCTGTTCTACGGACAGCACCATTTTGGCTGCTCCCGATACGGACCGCTATACTGTCCTTCACACACTCCCATTTTCCTCATTACACCCATTCCAGACATCTGGTGTGCTTTACGAACATGTATTATTTCGTTTCCAAGCGGTATGGCGAGGTAGTATATCCTTTGGACACCCTTTTATGTTTATGTACGCACAATTTCAGCAGATGGTCCAGTCACACATCACATCCATCAACTTGACATTAGACAGCACCCACATTCCATTCGCGAACATTTTACGTCTTTTTAAAAAATACATTCTACACACAAACTCTTTCTATACAACTACTATACACACACACACATCAATCTAAAGAAATGGCGGGGGAAGCGGACACTGAAACAAATATGGGGGAATTAGGATTAAACACAAGCTGGTTATGAGGAGGAGACTTTTGAGGGGAAGAAGGGATGGATATTTCGTCAAAACGTCTATTTTCCTGTTCAAGGTTTGGGGATGGTTCACTAGGGAATGGAGAAGCAGGGCAGGTGCAGGTGGAGCAATGATAACAAACTTTTCGTCTCACACAGTCCTCCACAAACTCTCATAAACTTTTAAAATTGTCATTCAATATGTCAATTTTCTGCTCTATCCTTTTTATCCTGTCTTCTTCTGTCTCATTTGTTGCCCTTTCTTATTTTCTTTCCTCGTCTGTTAAAAAAGAAAATGCATAAGTTGAATGCCTCTAAAATACTGGTCACTATTTTGCATATGCAGAGCACTGTGTACCATTATTGTTGCTCTCTTCAGACATTTCCTCATGTGGGAAATACTCCTCCAGACACTCCAAAGTACTAGCCATTTCTGAGTCAAAACAACAGAAATAAATTATTATTTCTGCACCACAAACCACAAAAAACCTCACCCATATAAAAAAAATTACCTACACTCACTCTTTTGGTGTAATCTCCCTTCGTCCTACTGCGTCCGTCCACTGTCGTTCCAGACTGCTGAATTTCTGTGAAGTGATTACGCTGGAGGCATCCTTTCTTTTTATGGTACCATCCACGTCATTCTACATGGTTATTAAATGTGTTGTTTTCTTTTCCCAGTTTCAGGTTTCCATATTTACTTATTATTACTTATAATATCTTTATGTCCTTCTTCTACGTTGCACACTTTTTGTGTAAGACAATAGTACATTTTCAGCAACCCCCCGCCTCTTTGGGTAATGTTGATCCTGTCCAACCCCGTCCACAAACAGGTGCTCAGTCCGTCCCTTTCCAATATCAATCAATAGGGAGGGGGGTTCTGTATGTTCTATGTTAAATGTATGTCAAGTACGTAGATTATACTACATATCTCTCAAAATCAAATGATTACAGTGTATATTCTGCTCAACGACTTCATTGCCACAATTTCATGCTTAAGGTCCACCTTCCAAAAACCTATACAATTCCCTACAAGAAAAACTTTGTTAAGGGGACGTTATGGTTAAGTTGCTCTCCCAAAAACCAGTGAAATTCACTACAAAAAAAACGTTGTTGAGGGGACGTTATGGTTAAGTCGCCCTAACAAAAACCTATACACTTCACTAAAAAAAAACTTTCTTCCTCCTCTTTATGCTTCTAATTAAACCCGAAAAACCCCTGAAATTCGACAGTTATGGTAAACTAAGCCCCCAAACCTGCCACCACCCTTGTGCACGGTGTAGAGACTCTAATGTTAGCCTCGCTGCGGTCACGCGCACTCTTGGGTTACAGCATGGAACAAGAGCCGTGTGACCACAGGAGGCGGTTGAGTTTGAAAAACAGAGTTTGTAAGCCTGGCTGTGGAGGGGCTCCGGCGGGCTCATGAATAAAGAGACTTACCCCAAAATACCGTGTTGCCGTACTTCCTTCAGGTGGCGACGAGGAAGGGCACACGGAGCTCGCCGTGGAGCTTGGCTGAGACTCCCATAAAGCCGCTTTCGGAAGACGCGTCGTCCGAGGCGTGGATGACAGGCCCCTGCAACAGGCAGAGCGGCGTGTGAGGAGGTGGGGGCTGAAGAGGGACTGTCTCCGCGGCGCCGGGGAGCGTGGCGCTGCAGGGGGACAGTCTCCCCACCTCTGCTCCGAGCGGCTGTGGAAGAGAAAGCAGCTCTTCCCGATTGGGGGCGTGGCACTGCAGGGAGACCGTTCCCCACCTCTGCAACGAGCGGCTGCAAAGGGAAAAGCAGCTCTTCCTGGTTTTTGCCGCCACCCTGCTCATTGGACAAGAAGGTGAGGAGCAGGGAGAGGGAGGGGCCAGGCACAACCAGAGGGGGAGGCACATTTAAAGGGAGGACAGAGCTCACCAGAAGGCTAGTGCTGTGAGGAAGTGCCTTCCAGAGGGAAAAAAAAAACACTGTGCATTAAACACTGAAAGACTGAAAAGCAATAAGAGGATATACAAAGAGGAACATAGAGAGTGCATTGGTGCCCTTGTGATATTGGGTGTAATTGGAACACCAAGAAAATGGCTGCAGCAAGCATGTCTCCACCGCCACCGTTTCTGGCAGAACCTGGTGCTCCACCAATAAGGTGGGACAGGTGGAAGAAGCTATTTGATACTTACCTAATTGCCATTGGAGGGGATAAATTCGCATCAGCAAGAAAAGAAGCGATTTTACTTCACAACTTGGGGACTGAAGGCAGAAGTGTTTATGATGGTTTGCCTGATCCTCCCCAGCAGGGTCAAGGGGAGGTGGATCAATATTCTGTGGCGGAAAGGAAGTTGGAAGCTCACTTTGAAGCCAAGAAAAATATAACGTTTGAGAGGCATAAGTTCTTCCAAAGAATACAAGATCCACAGGAACCAGTGGAAAACTTCATTGCAGCTTTGAGGTCCCTTAGCCATACGTGCGAATTTGGACTGCTCACAGATTCTCTAATAAGAGACCAATTGGTACGTTGCACGAATAATGTAAAGATACAAGAGAGGCTATTGTCCAAGGATGCATCACTGGAAGCAGCCATAGACATGGCAAGAAGCATGGAACAGACCCATAAATATATGACTACTATGAAGGGAGAAAAATCGGAAGGAGAAGTGGCCGCGGTGAGAGGATTCCGTAAGGGGGTCCCGAACAAGGAAATAAGGTGCTATAAGTGTGGGAGTAACCGCCACATCTCAACAAGCATGTTCTGTCCAGCCAGGAACATCTCCTGCTTAAAATGCAAGAAAAAGGGTCATTTTGCGAGAGTTTGCCGTGAGTCCGGGGTGGTGCAGAACATTGAGGCAGGAGGAAGAATGTCGGAACAAGAAGAGGATTATGCAATGGGCATGAGCAGTCAGGCAAAGCATGTACTGGAAGTGTCAGAAGTATCAAACAAAGGTGGTGCACCAACGGATGTGTTCATGATCAATGGGAGAGTAGTAACAATCAAAGTGGACAGTTGTTCACCATGGACTTTGATGTCGAAGGCAACATTTTGAGCTGCATGCAGGAAGACGTAAAACAGTTGAAGGCACACAATATTGAACCCTATGCATATGGGAACGTGAGAATTGAAATTTTAGGGATGTTCCAGGCTTCCATAAAGTACAAGGGGAGAAGCTGTGAATCTAAGATATATGTTACTCAAGAAGGTTCGTCACTCCTGGGTAGGGATGCAACGGTATTACGGTATACCGTTAAAGATACCGTGAACCACCTAATTGAACAATAATAACCGTCACATTGTTTATACCGGTATACCGTTCATACCGTTAAGTGTGTTTTTCAATCTGATTTGGAAAGGCTGCAGTAAGCAACTGCTGCGCAGTCTTGGTCTTGCACTGTTGGATGTGCCGTCTGCAAAGTAGTTTCAGTTTGAGCAGTTTTTAATTCCATTCCATAAACCACACGTGCCTGACACAAAATCAATATGTTATCAATAGGAAGAATAAATACAGTGCCAAGAAGGAAAAGGGTTTACTTTTATTTTTTTAAAGTGCTCACACAGCCCGCGGGCATTGAGGCAGTGTTAAAGAAATTGTTTATTTAGTTGCGTAATTGTTTTTGTCTTAGTTGCGCATTTATAACGCGCTTAAACACCCAGAGGTTTCTAAGCGCAGACCCGGGGATCGAACCTGTGTTGCTTCGTGTTGTCTTGCTTCCAAGGCGCGCACGTTGCCGCTGAGCTATCCTCCCGGGACTTTGAGTTGGCGGCTTTGGGGTTTATATATTTATAATGGATAATGTTTTCTAAACATATGACAATGGGGGATTTCCCTGGTTCTATCATTGAATTTACATATAATAAGTCACACTGCGAAATGTACTCATGTCTGTGGGTATTCCCTGCTGCCATACCAAAGGGTAACATGTCCGTGATTACTGAACACCTTTTGGCCAGGAAGTAAACTAAAGGCTGTAACGTAAAGAGGGAGGGAGGCAGTGCGTTTGTGTGTGTATGTGTGTGTGTGTGTGTGTATGCGCACAAGCTTATACTACCATCCGCCTCCATTGATCTGTGGCATGCAGGTTATCAAGATGGCAACATGTTCATCTTCACCAGTAGCCAGTGGGGGAGCTAAAAGCCTACATGACCACTTAAGAAAAGCTATTCAGTTTGCTTTGCTAGTCGCAGCAGCCCCCCCCCCCTCCTCCTCTCCACACGTGTGTTTGTGTTTGGTGGAAGAAAGGGGTGGCATTTCAGTGGAAAGTAGGTTAAAAAGCCCAATTCTGGTCTTGGGTGCCTGGTTTTGTTTGTGATGATAAATCTGACAATTTATGACCTTTTAGAAAATATTTGTTAAGATTAGTTAACACCACCTGCTATACCACGATAATCATGATATACCGTCATTTGGCAAGAAGGTTATTGTACCGTCATAAAACTAATACCGTGACACCCCTACTCCTGGGGTGGGGCGAACAGTGGAAGTTAGGAATTAGAATCCAAGCGAATGCGGAAAGACCTATTGACGTGGCCGAGCTGAAAGATAAGTGGGAGAAGGAATATCCCAAAGTGTTCCAAGATGAATTGGGAGTGTTAAAGGGATTTGAGCACCAAATTCAACTAAAGGCAGGAGCCAGCCCAAGAGTGCACAAGGTGAGGCCAGTGCCTCATGAATTAAAGGAAAAACTAAAAGTAGAAGTGGAGTTGCTACTTCAAAGAGGAATAATTGAGAAGAGTGAGAGCTCTGAATGGCTGTCACCGGTGGTAGTGGCAGCGAAGGCAAATTGAGACATCAGACTGTGTGTAGACCTGCGAGACTTCAACAGGAATATTTTAATAGATAGACATCCCCTGCCGATAATTGATGATAAGTTATCTGTGTTGAACAAGGCCAAAGTATTTTCAGTCATTGATCTTTCTCATGCATACCATCAGGTTCCGCTGAAGGAGGATTGCCAACAATTGACGGCATTCATTACAGTGTTTGGAACATTTAAGTATTGCAGGATGCCGTTTGGACTCACCTCGGCGGCAGCCGTGTTCCACAGGGTGATGGAGACAGTGTTGAGCGGAGTAGAGAACATTATCGTGTTCCAGGATGATATTCTAATATATGCAAGTTCCCCTGAAGAACATGATGAGGTGTTGAGACAGGTGTTAAATAGATTGGGTGAGGCAGGGTTAACGGTAAAAAGGAGCAAGTGTAAGATTTCGGTGCACAAGGTAGAATATCTTGGACACGAGATAGATGAACAAGGAGTGAGGCCTAAGATGAGTTTGGTTGAGGCAGTGAAAGTTGCACCTGTGCCAGAGAATAAAGAACAAGTGAAGTCATTTTTAGGATTAGCCGAATATTATCATAAGTTTGTGAAAGATTTTGCCGAAGTGTCCATTCCCATTAGGATGTTGATCAAGAAGGGTACGAAATTTGAATGGACAGCAGAATGTGATGTGGCTTTTGAGTGTATCAAACAAGCAGTGTGTGAAGCGCCATCCATAGGTAGATTAGATCCCAAAGATAAGATTGTTTTGGTGGTTGATGCGAGCATGCTTGGGCTGGGAGCGACATTGGTGCAGTATGACAGAGAAAATACAGCGAGAGTGATTGCGTTTGCGTCTAGGACGCTGAGAGGTGCGGAGTGCAATTATTCCGTTATAGAAAGGGAAACTTTGGCCATGTTCTGGGCAGTAAGCCATTTTAAGTACTTCTTGTAGGGAAGAAGATTCATAGTCAGGTCCCACCACGAGCCCATGGTTCAACTTTTTGAGAGTGGAAGATGGGCGTTGGGATCCCCAAGGATTAGTAGGTGGGGTTTGGGACTCTGAAACTATAACTTTGAAGGGAGTTATCTGCCTGGGAAGAAAAATGTTGTGGCGGACTGCCTGTCAAGACTGCCGGTGAACTGTAAGATTGTAGAAGGTGGAGAAACAGAGGAAGAATCAGTAGTGGCAGAAATACAAGGTGCCATTAGTAAGGAAGAGCAGGCACAAGAAGAAAGTACAGATGAGGACCTCACGATAGTAAAGGTGTGGACAGTGAGGGGGTGGCCGGCCAAAAGAGACTTGGATAGTAAATTCAATACATGGTGGGAGGTAAAGGATGAATTAAATGTGTGTGAAGACAGGCTAAGGAGAGCAAAGTGCATTGTTCCTCCACAATCACTCAGGTCGGTGTTGGTTAGGCTGGCTCATCAGGGACATCCTGGAGAGGCTGCCATGAAAAGGAAGTTGAGGTAGAATTATTGGTGGCCGGGAATCGATAGGAGTGCTGAAAGGTGTGTCAAGGAGTGCATGACTTGCCAAACTAGTGACAAGTGCAGAGTGGTAAGAGAAGCTCCATTAATACCTAATGTAATACCAGACCAACCTTGGAGCAAGTTGGCGGTGGACATTATGGGTCCAGAAGCAGGTCTGGGAGAAGGCTTGAGGTTTTTATTTGTTGTGATAGACTTTCATTCCAAATGGTTTGAATGGGAAGCAGTGAAAGAGGTCACGGCTAAGGAGTTGATTAGTTTCTTGGAGAGAGTTTTCCTTAAAGAAGGGGTACCGGCTGAAATTGTGTCAGACATGGGGTACAATTTGTATCGGTGGCCATGAAAGAATTTCTGGCAGGCTATAGCATAAAACACACGAGGACGGCTTTGTATAATCCCAAGGCGAATGGTCTTGTTGAAAGAGTCAACAGGTACATAAAAGGGGGCTTGCAAATGGCCATGAAATCAGGACGACCATGGAGGGAGGTGTTAAGGATGTTAACATGGAATTACGTTACTACGCCACACTCTGTAACCGGCGTATCCCCATTTGTGTCTATGAAAGGTAAAGAACCTGGGACAAGGCTTTGCCCAGGATGGCTAGGTATGGCCAAAGTGGTTAAGGTTGATCGTGAGCACATAATGAGACTCATTACTTTGGGTCAAGAGAGAAATAAGAAATTGTTTGATGACAGGATGAAGGTGAAGGAACGACAATGGAAGGTTGGGGAGATGGTATATGTAAAAAATCCCAGGTTGGTGAACAAATGTGTGGAAAGTAAATTTCTGGGACCGAAAAAGATATGTGCAGTAAAAAGTAACGTTGTCATATTGAAAGGAGGAGAGGTTTGGTCAAAAGGAAGGTTGGCAAGAGTGGGGAATGGTAAAGAGAATGAATGGGATAAGCAAGTGAAAGGAAGGGAAATGAGTGTGGACAATAATATGGAATTGGAAGAAGAGATGAAAGGAAGGCTGGTAAATGGAAAAAAATATGGCACTGGCGTGAGAACCAATGAAGAAGGTTCGCATAGGTCTAGATCAAAGACTGTGTGGTTGAAAGATTATGAAACTTGATACACAAATACAAATTGCGTGTCATATCTCATTACAGGTATTTTAGCAATTGACTCTGTTCTATGTTAGCAAGTATTTTTTATGTTCTGCTTCTGCTACAATTGGTTATGTTTTTCTCCTTACTTATTTCTTCATCGTATATTTTGTTTTGGTTGTTTTCCCTAAGGGGGAAGATGTGTAGAGACTCTAATGTTAGCCTCGCTGCAGTCATGCGCACTCTCGGGTCACAGCATGGAACGAGAGCCGCGTGACCACAGGAGGCAGTTGAGTTTGAAAAACGGAGTTTGTGAGCCTGGCTGTGGAGGGGCTCCGGCGGGCTCCTGAATAAAGAGACTTACCCCAAAATACTGTGTTGCCGTACTTCCTTCACACTGCTAACACTAACACGCAGACCATGAAAGATGTCATCTTAAATGTCAATGCTGACATCAATGACGACATTACTTGTTTAGCCCCTTTCTTTTCCTTCCCTGCCGTACATATATATGTGCATTCAGTAAAATAATTTCACTAAAGGAATGTTATACTTCACAGTGCAACCAAACACCACTGCACATTCCCCCATTATAGTAAGCTAAGCAGCCATAACTAGCACCATCTACGTGCATTGCTAAGACTAACATCCAGGACATCAAAGATGACATCACAAATATCATTGATGACCTATGGTACAAAATACTTAATTTACAAACTGTTTGACTGGATTTACAAAAACGGCACGATTGTTTGGTTTAAACAAAAAATTGTTGTTTTAATATATTTCATGCACATGTTTATTTTTCACTTTTATACTGATTTAAAATGTGTGGCGTGTGGGACTGACATTGTCTTCATTAAGTACATGCCCATTTTTGAAAAAGGAGCATTGCCAAAACACGTTAAGAGAGGCAAAATGTAGAATGCAAAATAAAAATGTGTTAAAACAAATAGGTGCAGTTCTTGAGGAGTTCATTACTTTAGTCGATTTTGTTTGGCGGCATTTGGTTTTACGCCGCAATAAAAAAATGTGTTAAAACAAATAGGTGCAGTTCTTGAGGAGTTCATTACTTTAGTCGATTTTGTTTGGCGGCATTTGGCTTTACGCCGCAATAATACTGTGGAGGCGCGCAACTAACAACATATCTGCAACAAGATTATATCAGGGGCAATTAACCCCAGAGAGTGAAAAAATGTTTTTTTTTTTAAATAAGGTGTTGCCGAACAGACCAGCTCTAACTTAGAGCCACCCAGCCACATAGTACTTAAGGACAGCATTCTGTGCTCATCCATCATTATGTCATCCAATCTTTCTCCTGTTTCTTTCGGTGTAGATACTTTGATACTCCCTTTGGTCTTTGCAACCATTTTTCTCCCTCATTTGCCTATATAAATCCCCAAACCTTTTCCATATGCCTTTTGCCTCTTTGTCTCTCCTTCCCATTGTTCTTGTGCTTCAATTACTACTATACTTCTATTAACAATGTGATCTAATCTGTCATCCCTTTGTCCCCTTCTCCTTCTTATTTCTTCTTCCCTTCTTCTCATCTTCCTTTTCTCTTCCTCCTCTCACCTTCTTTGCCACCTATGTTCTTTCAATCTCTGTGTTTATATTTTGTCAAATGTATTCTCCTCTATTCTCTCTTTCTCTTTCTTTTGTTCTTTAAACCTTCTTCATTCTTCCTGTCATTGCCTCTCGTTTTCCTTCTCCTCTTTGTATGCCCTTTCTCATTCCTTTTACCATTCCTCTCTTTCTTCTCTTTTTCTAACATCATCGATACCCTTTCCCTCTACTTTAAGTAATATATGTTCTCCAGCCACTTGTTTGTTTGTTTGTTTGTTTGTTTGTTTTATTATTTATAATGTGCACCAGACCCGAGGATATCAGGGTGCAGAAAGCAGTAAGGATATGTTCAGCTCGGTTACCTTGCTGTACATTGATATACATACATATATATATAAGAGAGAATGCAAAGTACAAAATACAAAAATGCAAATATCAGAAGTTTACCATATATAAACAGGAGGGATAGAGTTACAGGTCACTGCAGGATGGGGCCGGGTGGACAGAGGTAGGTTAGCAGTCATTTTCCCTGATTCACTGAATGTAATTGAGTCTAACGTGTGGGTATGTTTGGGTTATCCTTAAGGCGGGGGAAGGGAGTTCCAGTGTTGGGCAGATTTCACCTGGAAGCGAGTACCTCCAGTTTTGGAGCATTTAAATCTAGGCACTGTGAGAGGTTGGAATTTGCGGTTCTGGTAGACCGGTTGGGGGAGTTCCTCTTATATTTGTTCACTTGTTCTGCACTATTTTCACTTCCTTGGCTTTGTCCTTCCCTTCTTTTTGTCTCTTAGCTTCTTCTTCTATCTCTATCTGTCTGTCCCTTCTTTCATCATGCTCTTTATATTCATGCATGCTAACATATATTTGTGCTCTTTAATCTTGCTCTGTACCATGTTTTCCTCACTATTATAACTGGGGTGTGGTGGGGCACGTATGTCAGATTAACATACCCAGCCGCTGCTTTTATTTCATTTAAAGGATAGAATCCATATTTTTCAGGGTCCGTACTCTTGTGTTGAGAAGAAGAGAGAGAAGCTGAGGGTGTTGTATCCTCCCCTTTTTGCTTATTAAGCATCCACTCCTTTTCGGCCGGGTCTTGCTTTGATACATTTTTCCATAGTTCTAAAATGGCTAATATTTTCTGTTAATTCTTCCCTGTATATGCAGCATGTATGTATGTTGTCATGTGTTGCAATACTGTTCTTGATAGCGAATCTTCTTAAGGCAGGGCATGAACATTTTGTCAGCCTTGCCTTTCAGCCATTTGTCATACTACTTCTTGGGTGTGTATCTCGGTAATGTTTTTGCATAAGTGTTGCAGGGATGTGTCCCCTAAATTGACAAGTCATTTTCAACTGCCAATACTTACCATTTATTTGATTTTGTTATTACTTTAATCAATTTGGGCAAGCACCATCAATTGCCAGCAATGACCCAAAAACAATTCTTTAACCAATTGTGAAGCCTATACAATAATGTTCTCTGTGTTCCTTTATCTATAGACCTATTGATTCTTGCTGTCCTACTTTCCTTGAAAGATCACCGTGACCGATCATCTTTATGCAGAAGCCTGCTCGCCTTGTAGATTGTTAATCAACAAGAGGCTCTATCACAAGCCTCATATCAACACCAATTGTGCTCTCTCACAATACACGCCTTGACAAAGTCCTGTGTCGGGTCGAAACACTTGTAAGATGAACTGTACAAATAAAGTCAACACAATATAAAACAACAAGAGGCTTCCGAAATTCTAACAGAGTTAGATAAGAATATCCAATAAAAACTCCTCACAGACCAAGCTCAACTGTGACAAAGGTTCTCACCCAATCCTTTCCAAACCATTTTTTGAGAGAGAAGGGCCCGTCTCACAGAATTAATGATATACTAAAGTTTGTTCTGCTGTATGAAAGGTTTCTATTCTAAAGAAAAAAGGAAAAAGGAAAATGGTTCAGAGGCCCCTGGTTAACCAAGCCCACGCAGTAAAATGCCACAGCATGTGATGGTGAAACAACATCCGCAGGTTCTCTGACATAATAGTCTTGATGTTAATTTGGCTCTGGAACGCTTCTTGCAATGGACGCCTACAGCCTTCCAGAGTTATCTTAATAATCAATATCGATAGTTGGTCTCTGTTGTATTCATGGAACATAAGAGACCATAGTCATATTTGGGGCACGGGAGGGCTGAGTGAGGTGTGTAACTTATTCTTCATAATCCTACTGCAGGAGACATGGATGGTGGACGAGCTTGAATTAGCGGGGAGGCAATCTATTAACATTGTAGCAACCAAAGGAGATAGAGGGAGGCCCAACAGAATTATCCATAGCTCAGTGGATAATGAGTGGCAGATTTTAAAGCATCACAAAAAGTTTTTACTGGGTGGCCTGCTTGAGCGCGGAGACAAAAAACCAAGGAGATAATTCTCCTGTTTAATGAATACGACCCACCAAGGAACAGATGGCCTGAGGTAATCGGTGTGATCATCATAGGGTGTGACGATAATGTCAAACATACCCTGGGTATCAGCAGATAATCTGGAAATGGAGGAACAGTCCACCTCTGGCAATTCAATTTGAAATCTAATAAAAAGGGCCATTTGTGGGCTAACTTTATGTTGCTGAATGGATTTGCCATGACCTTGCTTAATGGATTCGTAATGACAAGTCGAAACTGTGTAAGTGACCAACAGAGGGTCTATACTATATCTAGCTTGAAATCGTTTTCTATGATTGAATATTCATCTGTTAATATATCTCAGCTAGAAAAGATTTTGGATATGGCTATTGTCGTAAGAGAGGAGAGTGACCATATGCCTCTATGTGCACTGTCGTGAGTAGCACAAGAGGGGCGTGTTGTGACGGAGGTAGGAGAATTAAGCGTGAATGGTGGTCACAATCGGATGCAGTGTAGTTCAATAAATTAGAGAGAGCTAGAGAAATAGAGCATGAAGAGCTGAATGGACCTTTGAACAGAATGGAATTGAGCGACATAGAAAAGAGTGCTGAATGGGTAATTGATGAGTTTGAGAAGGTGGTGACCAATTTCCAGGATCTGGTATTCCATATTGGTAGCATGAAACTAATAAAAGGGCAATATAAGGAAATACCAAAATCCAAAAGGAAGTATCATGATGGAGTGGTCCAATTAGAAATAAACGTCTTAGAAGAGACCTTGAATAAATAATATAAAACCACATATATCTTGCGGTCGTAGCTTTGAATATAAACTTAATTAAGAATCTGAAGATTAGAAAATCACAACTTAAGAAGTGGGTCCGTAGTCATTTTAGAAATAAAAAAAGAGGTAGTGGTTAAGCATGGCGAAAGCATTGAATGACAATGACTATAGGTAGTTGTGGCAATGCGTCAAAAGAAATAATAACCTGGCGATTCTACTTAATGGGGTATGAAGTAGACAGTGGGAGGATTATGTTACCTTCACAATAGGGACAGTGGATTTGACAGGTGAGATGGTGGAAAGTATAACTGGAAATTAATTGCCATTTAAACTGTCAACCGGAACCCATGGAAAATTTGTGAACTCATGGTGTCTAGAGCTATGGGCCTAGATCGAACGTGCAATGCTTTAATGAAACTGAACCCTCTACTATGAGCCCGTACTTTATCTGAAGTACTGGTCGCAATTAGTAAATCTGGAACAATCCCAAAAATCTGGCAAGACAGCACAATATTGACAGTTTTTAAGAAGGGATAGCGAAGCGATCCTGCTAACTACAGGATGCTTGCTATGCTCTCTATCCCATGAACAACCTTTGTCATGATTCTCCTTGCAGAGCTTATGGACTTGTGTGAAAGTGTAACAATATTTACCTTCAACCAAACTATATTTTGCAAGAAAATGGGGACCATTGATAACATTCTGTCCCTTACAAGCATACTAGAGTTTACATGGGGCAGGAGGGGACTACCTCTGTATGTTGCCTATATAGACTATTTTGCTGCATTTCACACAGTGAACAGAGGTAAACTCCGGAAAAAACTGTGTGCATGGAACATCCCAGGTGGCCTCTTGAGTATGATAGGGTTCGTGTGCGCCTGGACGAGGATGAAAAGCCCAATAACTGAGTGAACACAAGAACTGGACTTAAGCAAGGATGCCTACTGGCTCCATGCTTATTTAATCTGCATTTGACAGATATTTAGCTTGCCTTTGACTTATCAGATATGTGCCCTGTCAAAATTGGGATGCTGGTACATTCTTGATTAGGCTTTGCAGATAGTTTGTTTATTATTGACTATACTCCACAGGACTACAAAAAAAAATGCACGCCCTGGAACAATACTTAAAAGATAATCAATTGAAGATTAGCACATTGAAAACTAAGATAATTGTCTTTAAGCGTGGGCATAAATGATTGAAGAATTACAAATGGTACCTCCAGGATAGGAAACTAGAGAAGGTGAGACAGCAAATATCTTGGTGTCATTGTAAATGACCAGTTAATATGGGGAAACACTAGGAATCAGTAAAACTTAAAATAAGTAAAATAGTGGGTGGAATCAATATTTTCTCAGGTATTTATGGTGGCCATAGCCTGGAAGCAATAGCTACATGTATAAAGCAAAGGTTCTCTCTATGATGACCTACAGGGTTGAAATTTGGGGCAGCACATTTAGGTCCTGCTTAGACAAACTAGAGGCAAAAAACCTAAGAAAACTGGTCAAAACAAGTCCTATTCTCCTGGTGGATTATCTAACCCTAGAACTTAATCTGGCCAGCTGTAATGCAGTTTATAGTCTAATGTTAATATTGTTGTATAGGAAGCTGGTTACAGCTGAAGGAGACTCATTGAAACATTGTCTATGGTTTGCCTTTAACACTTTTAATGTCCCTTTTAGACAGGGCCTGCTGAGAAATATCAAGTCTTTTGCTGGAGGGTGAGAAATTGAGATCATTGTACAAATCAGTTTTACAGTGTGCATTGTACTCCCAAGATAGAAATCAACAAATTGTGTTGTTTGCATCTAAATCCAATAATATGTAATTTATGAGCTATATTGAGGGTTGTAGCCCATCTGCGAAATACCTCAAGGCATACTGTGACAAATCGACTTCCGTGGCACCAGTGGTCCAGGGATGAATATTGGTTTCTAAACCATCAATGAGCCCCACACCTCTAGCACACCAGAAGGGATCTGAAGGGATTGGAAGTCAATTATAAACCTCCTTGTCCAATTTTGGTGACATGGACGGAATGGCAGGCTTATCTTGTCACGGTCGTGGATCGTTGGTTAGTTGCAACACAGTGAAAATAAAGTTGTTACCTAATGATAAAAGGGACTGACCAGTTAAGGTTGTAAACAAATACATACTTTATTATTATCACAACAGACAGTTCTAGGACACTACAAAATACGACCTAGCCTGTAAAGGAATGCAGAGGACAAACAGTTTCAAGAAGGAAAGGGGATGCACTCTGGATTCTGACAGGAGGATAGTCGGTAAAGTAATTAATCGCAATAGGTCAAGGATACTTGGTTTCAGCACAAAGTGAGCAATGGGTCATAAAATGTCACTGGGGGCCTTTGGAGAAGGACTAGGGGGATAGAACCATGATGTACCTTGTGCTTTTAGAGGCTCTTGGTGCTCAACAGCACTTTGATGGTTTTGGGCACTTTGCAGCTTCTGCGACAGAGTTGAAGATAGGAGACAGCTGTAGCTATCAGGCGGCAAGCAGTTCAGGGAGCAAGGCTGGACAGGCGGCTGCATGTTGGCCTAGACAGCGGCTTGAGACAGCTGCATGTTGGCCTACACAGCAGCTCAGGTCCAGGAATCATTGTCTCAGTGGTGTTTGGTAGGTCTGAAGCTCTGGCCGAGGCATCTCAGGTGGTATTAGCGACTGCAGCTTGACAACAGTCAGTGGTGAAGTCGGTTGCAGCTCGAGGGGCTCGACTGCCTTCGATATTTCCTTAAAAGTTGACTCTGGTTGATGCTTGTCAGTGCAAATCCTGTTAGCTTCTTCACTGGGCTCATTTCATCCTTTAAGGCAGATGGCCCAAAGCTGAGGAGAGTCTTGCAGACAATTGTCATGTCCTTCTTTCAGTTCAGAGACTCTTCTCTGGCACTCCCCACCTAGGAATCTTGCTTGCAGAGACAAGCAGAGCATGCTGTGTGCTGGCTGGCTACTCGTCCTGCAGCTACTAGAGTGTCCTCTGGATTCAGTAACTCCCTTGAAGATGTTTAGGGGAGGGATCTTGCTTCTCTCTTGGAAATCCTGGCCTTCCTTCACTGGCAGAAGCTTTAAGGCAGACTGTACTTTCAGCCAGTGTCCAAATGAGTTATTCTTGTTACTCCTTGAGAAGTGTTCAGATGATATGCTAAGAGAGGGTCTCAGACTTCTTTTGCAGCCAAATGGGCCCCAGTGAATGGTGCAGGCTAAGCCTACCTTAATGAACCAATCCTGGGGCTCCACCAACAATCTTCTGTGATGCATGATGTTATAAGCAGAGTGCTTTGCAGCAGGAAAGGTAAAGGGTTGAAAACATATACTACTAAGTCCCTCCCATTTACTGCCTGTTGTGGGTCAAAAGGTCTCTCTGGTTAATTGAGCTCTCTGTGGCTCCTGATCAAAGTGCAGGTCTGCCTTACAGTTATGGCAAGAACAGACATTCTGTCTCCATCAAATCACATACTCGTACCTTTGGGAATTGGTTTCCCTGCTGGGATGACCACTGTAAACAGTGGTCCCAGACAAGACATTCACTGCCCTTCATACTAATTGGTGGGAGCTATCTTCAAGTTGACACAGATGCATATCAAAAGGGTGTTGGGTATCCTGTCCTTTTCAGTCCAGCAACCTGGTCTCTCGCAGGACTGGTTCAATTAATTCTTATCAGTATGCACTGCCACCAGCAGGCGGACAAAGGCATAGGGCGGATCCATGAGGCCTTTGATATTTAATTTGGCTGGTTGTGGCAGGAGGAAGATGTTGCCCTCCTCCTCTTCCTGCTTTCCTGTACTCCTGGCTGTCACATTCCAACTGATCATGACAGGAGGACTGCACCTGTAGGCTGTGTCCACCCAGAGTACATGTGACTATGTATTTGTTGTGCAGTGAGATGGTTGAATTCCTCACACATACCCATACGGTAACATTGTAAGGAAACATCTAGATATTGCATTTAAAACTATGCCCTCAATGGAAGTGTTGGGTGGCCCTATGTGTTTCCCTTGGGGAGACAGTTTGCCAATTATGTGGCGAGCAAGTACTGGAATCCACACGCCATTTGATAATAGACTTTTCAAGCCTGGACAAGATAAGTGGGAGTTTCCTCAGGAAATACTTTAATGATGGAACATTTGATGTTTTTAAACTCAGGGCTTAATCTTCCAGACTATCATCAACATATACAAAAAAGGATCATGAAGGACTTCATGTCATACATAATACACTTCTTGATTTGCCCTCTGAACATTCATGTAATAACATGTTAAAACAGGTGTTATGTACATAGTTTACAGATGACATTTAGAGACTTCAACATATTTTCTGTGACATCACTCTAAAAATATTCAATTTTTCAGACATAAAAAACCTTTATCAACGTAAGACCAAAACAAAAACTAGATCCAACATATGTATGTGTATTGTAAGTGAGCCCCTAACTTATTCAGGTACCTTTCCAAACATACTAGTCCTTTATTGTGACCTGCCTTGTGTTTGCAGTGTTGTGGTTACTTCTTAGAAAAGTTGACTCTGTGTGTTTCCACCATCTCTGAAGTCTAAATTGTTGCTCCTATCACTTGCAGCCTTCATCAGGATGAAGCCAAATTTCAAATACTATCACATGTATTTTCTGTGCCTACAAGTAAAGAAAACAAATGTGTATGTACATATTAACTAAATGGGGGTATGACATGTAATTAAAAGCAAACGTCTTAATATGTCTAGATTTATTTAAATCATCACATATGTATTACTCAGCTACCTACCTCCCAGGTAGTAGCCAGCCCACTGAGGGGATTTTAAATATCCCACTCCTTCAATATAGCGTTTTGCCAAATACTCCAGTGTTTTTGACTGAATATAGGACATACTGTCAGTGTCCGTACACCACTATTGTGTATGGTATCTCGTGCCCATTGCATACGGGACTGCTTACCTTTGCATTACAGGTGACACACTTTGGTCGGTACAGCCTCTTTATTCTCCCAAAAAATTCAGCCAAGAGCCAGGCTGCTCTTACATGGGGTGGACTGAATCCTACCATGCCAGTTGAGTTTTTATTGGAAACGTTCCACTATTAGTAAACCTCATTCTTATGTCACACGCATTCCAGTTGCATCTATTTTTAGGTGCTCAATGCTCCCAAACCAAATTAGTCTGTTGTCTATGTATGGCCGTACACAGGGGCACATGGACCCAGTGATCCCCCCAAATCAGCATTCTGTAGGAGAGACCTACGTCATAGTAATATTATTGTAAAATGATTGCTGCCGGGCACTTTCTTAATGAACCCATACGTTAGATCACTATACAACATAGGGGTAAATCCAGTGTGGGCTACTACTAAAGAATCATTTTGCCCTAGAAGGGACAAAAACCTTTTTATGCTTTTAAACACGGCATCACATCTTCACCATTGTGTGTATCTTCAAATATCTACAAATATAGGACCACCCCAGTATTTTAGCATTTTCAGCCCAGGAGCTGAGATTAACATTTTATTTGTAGCCGCTACCCATAACTTAGAAACACATACCCGCTGTATGATTGTGGCATGTTTCAATAATGATATGAGCAAACACAAGTGTCTTTTGTTGGAAATATTTTACTGGATGAATGTGGGCATCTTAAGCAGCTGCCTCTCCATTTTGTGCTTAGGACTGGGGAGGAATACGCATTTACACAATGAGTTGTTGATAAGAGAGAATGGTGTAAATCGCTACATCACAATGATAATATATCAGGGAGTGGTGTAAAGGTTAACAAGGTGATTCAACCAGAAATACCTGGGACAACTGCTAATGATATCTGAGAGAATGATTAAACCATTGGAATTCTCGTTTAGTCCATGGAACCCAGGGCCATAAATAAAGTGCAACAGAATGGACTACCCCTAAAAATCTGTAAGATTACTCCTCTATTCCTGAACACATCCAGCATCCATACCCTGGGCTATGTAAGAGATGTTGGGCCTCATTACGACCCTGGTGGAGTGGGTTTACGCCAGCGTTATTCGCGGCGGACCCGTCCGCCCTACTACGAGTTCCCGTAGCGCCATGGAGCGTTTTCCGCCTGGTTTTTCCGGGCGGAGAAATCCATGGCGCTACGGGACCTTGTTGTTAATTACGCCACCGTATTTTACTGTGGCGTAATTAACGCCTTCCCCACTCCCATTATACCCTATGGGGCAAAAATGGGAATGGGGAAGGGTAAAATGGGGAATGGGGATTTACCGCCCCGCCAAGGTCGGAATGGGGCGGAAAATCCGCCAACCCCCATGGCGCTATCGGCAGCTTTCCGCCGTGCTCCATGGTGCATTTTGCACCGCGATTTCCGCCAGGGTCGTAATGAGGCCCGTTGTCTTTAGGGCTATTACCTAATTTGGCAGTATTTTAGTATTGTGGTATTTTGTTGGTAAATTGGCATTGCCTCATTTTGGTGGTAATTTAGTGGTGAGTGTACCTTCTATAACACTGCCCTATGAAAAGGCAACATTCCCTCTAGACAATTATGATACACTTCGGGCTGACTGCAAACATCCCCCCAGGCTTAGCACATTAGTAGGTAACCCAGTAAGATCATAAATCATGTCAATTATCGCATATAGATTGTGCCAATGGTTTATTTACACCAAAGACCTATGCCCTGGGAGGGCTCTGTCCCCCATCTGCATGCATGGTGGGACACATTCATACAACATACCAACTTTCTAGCTTATATATATATTTTTTTCTGAGATTAACTCCAGCAGTAATCTTTTTTTACCACTGTGGTGTAGACACCCCAGTGCCTCCTATTTACTTTTCCCTGCTGAAATACAAAACTTTGGAAACATAAACAAGAAAAAAATCCTTGCACCAAAGTGATTTTAATATCTCTTATAAATCTGTTAAACACCATGTGATTTACAATAAAAACATAATTCAATTAACAACAATGCATTCCCCAAATCTTACCCACATCAATAATGCTGCATTTACCTAAGAGAGAAAATATAACATGCATTGCAGTACATGGAAACGTGGCATTTGGTCCCTTTGTCATTTAGCTCATGCAAAAATAAAACATCAAGTACTTTGTTTTAAAAATAGATCGCTGTGCAAATTGATAAAGAATTGCATTCAAACGGCCCTCCTCATGTTAAACTTCACTTACAATTATTTATGAGGCTTCTGCGCTTTGTCTGGACAATCTCTTTCTGCTGTGATTTATCTGCGTGGTAGTATTGCAGTGGCACAGACTAGAACAGAATTACCCCGCCTTCCAGTTCCACTCCCTGTATTCTATCTGTCTGTCAATTAAGAGTATCCCTGCCTTTCCTTTGATGTACTTGACACCTCCTATGCTTCTGACTCCACTCTCCAATCACTTCACGAGAGCCTTCATGTATATACTTCTTTTTTGTGCGAACAAAAGAGGTTTCAGAATGCACAAGAATGCACAAGAAGACAGCTATTCATTTCTTATAGTTTTTTTGTTTTTTTACATTTTCTTCCATGGAGAAATACTAAGACAGAATTTTCATCTGTGTTTATTGAAATTGCATTGCAATATTAATCAAGAGAATTAATTAGTTACTGGGTTTTGTTAATAGGGAAGTTAGTTTGTTGTATATATTATTTTCTCAATGCAATTCTTCACAGATTCTTTGCATATGGGAATGCTCTTAATTTTGTATGTGTGTACTGCACACTGAATCCACTGTGTTTTTCTGCATTCTGCTTTGTCATGTAAGCCCTAATGTGGCATTTCACATGCCCATCTCTTTTCTGCATTCAGACTAATCCCATTAACATGCTGATCTGTATCCCTAATTTGATAAAGGTTTTGCACCCCTTTTACTGGCTGCATCTGCACATGTTTTGTTGTGTGTTTTTTAAAGTGAGCAACCATTATACTGACTGCAACTGAAAACATTGTCATCTGCACATATTTTGTAGTGGCTGCTTTCAAAAACACTGTCATATATCCCTAAGGCTACCTCAGGTTCAGTATTTATTACTTAATAAATCAGTCTGGTTTGATCGATGGGTCAATATATAACATTTAGGAGCATGACAACCTATTTAGGTTCTGGATTGCTCAACAGACAAAGTTATGTTAGCGCAGCATGTGTTATCCTTGTAGGTGCTCCAATATGATATGATATGATGTGATTTGATATGATTGTTTTTTTATATATAGCACCTATACACAATAAGAAAGGTTGGTGTCACCTTTTGCCTAAACAGGTGTGGCTCCTTTCCCTCTCTCTCACCAGTAGAACTTATCAATGCCTAATAGCTCCTTACAAGGAGGTTTCTGGGCAAACTAAGCTCTTGTCATACTCCATCGTCAGTTAGAGCCAGGCAGTGCAACACAAACCTGAGGGTTGTTAAGGATTTCAATCAGGCAATACACCCTGGTCTCAACCTAGTGTGCAGTACACACATGAATACATATGTTATTGTGTCTATAGGTTCAATATTCTGAGTGATATAAAACTCATATCACGACCCTTCTGAAAATACCCCCAGGTCACCCTGGACCAGGAATCAGGCTGGTTGGTAGAAGTAATATTTATTTTTTTATTTAACATTCAAATCAAACATATGTTTTAATATATGGAGCAGCAATCACCAATGTGTTGACAATACAAATAAGAAAGTAGGTAATGCAGTTGAATTCCCTTTTAGCAACACAGAAGGAAAATATCAGAGAAAAGAATACTTTTTGCTTGTTTGGAAAGATGGCGTTTAAGTTAAGATTTCCCCCTGCAAAATTTCTCACTCACAAATAAGCAATTCTACACAGATGTAAGGGAGCAGCAAGTATTCAGGAATAAAGACATTCAACAGACTTTAAAGATAACCTTCTTTCCCCCAAACAAGAGAGAAAAACGGTTGGAAATCTTACACTTTTAAAATGACATTCGAAAATGGCTGAGCAAAACAATGAAAAGTGTGCAAAAATCCTTAAATCAATGTAAATTCCTATGGGAGCAACATTGAAAAGATCCTAACAAACATAAGCTATAATATGAGCAACAGTACACACTTTGAATCAGAATGGAAGTTTGAAAATAATTGAAATTGAAAATCACACGTGTAAAATGTTTGCAGAAATGCACATTTCTGCCTAAATTTCACTAAACGTTTTTTAAGAAAACAGGTCAAATACACTGTTTTTGGATTTAATTTATGTCGGGATGTAGCTACCGGTCTTATTTTTAAGTCAGAGTTGAAATGAAGTCTCTAGCTATTAAATTGAGAAAGTTATGCAAGTTTGAATGAGAGGTGTTTTTAGAAAAATACAACAGAGAAAAGCAGAAAATCGGTTTTAAAATGACAGGTTGATTTGACTTAAAATAGAATAATGGCTAAGAAAAAGAGAATGCCACCCGTGAATTTCCACAGTTACATGGCTGCTTGTAACCCTTCACGTGGTGGATACCCCATTTTCTTTATGGGAATTATTTTATTTAATCAAAATCACTAATGGCTGATGGTATAGTAAAACACAAATGAAGATAAGATTGGTGCTAACACTAAGAATCACAAACAGGGTTGCACGATTGGTTCTGATAATAGTATAGGTTCTTAAGTTAAAGATGCTTTAGGTTATAGATTGGGATAGGACAAGGCAGGGCAAAAATACTATGGTTTACTATGATTCCTATTGATAGTTACAGTCTACTTTAATTTAAGATTTTGGACCGTCAAGAGCTCTGGTCATCACAGATCGGGTCTAAGGACAGCAGGGCACTTCTGGCGGAATCAGGTCAGCTTGGCGGTTCTGGTCAACTGGACTGGCACCTCAGACTGGACTGGACTGTGCTGGACTGCATTGGTTACTGGAGATCAGTGAGATGGCGAGTTTCAGCAGGCAAGCCTTTATGGTAGCAGGCCAAACTGGATCAATATTGCTTCCCTTACGTTTTGGGATTGCTTCAGGATTTGGGCCTAGCTAAAAAGAGTTCAGCAATGCTGAGGCCTTGGCTTTGCAAAGGAACTGGAATCAGAAACAAAGATGGAGAATTCAGGAACAGGGCACCATACGGAAATCAGGATGGAGTCAAGAATCAGTCTGTTTGTGTGTTGTGAGGTTCCCTTATTTATCATGCCAAATGACAAGTTTATGGTAGGGGCAGACCTATTACCCACACCCACAAGGCTATGATTGGGCAAGAGCACAGTCCCTGGCTTGCTCTTGGCTGGTTGGATGACGGAAAGGGCTGTCATGTTTTATGATATGATCTGGAACCTCCCATAGTTATTGGGACCAAAATCTAACTTTCCCACAAATACATATTTATATAATTATGCCCTCTAAGAAAATCAGATACATAAATTACATATTTTGTGGGTCAAAATTCAGTGGCAATTTTAACCATGAAAGGTTTGGCCTAACATTTCCTAATTCGGTACATATATGTGCAATAAGCCCTATAACATGGGTACACAATATTTGCAGCATTAATAGCAAAATTCAGATTGAGATGTATGTACTTTTCACTCTTTAATTTATTCTTGCTGCCATGTTAAATTTCTTGAAGTTCAGTGGCAAAATAAGCATGTTAAACCCAAAAATCCATGTCAGTTTTTTTTTTTTTTCTTCCTTCCCAAGTGTGAACAAATGGCAAGTCCTTTGAAGTTCAATGAGAAGCCTCTTCCTGGAGAGTGGATCTTCCTGCCCCTCCCCTGGAAGGATGAATGTCTAATGAAGCCCATTGTCATGGGTATGTGAGGCCTCCCAACAGCAATTAGCCTTACCTGCCAGCAGTAAAGTGTCACCCTTTCCCAGGCTAAGGGCTATCAGAGCAGAATTGTTTTTTCAAATAGTTAATTAACTCAAGACTGGGTTTAACTTTAAGTTTCACTTAAATCTTTCATTTAAATATATCAAATGAACACAGTTTATGGGTGCTTTCACAACAGGCGATTTTGCACTTCATTAAGGAAAAAGCACATTAAACTGAGTTCTTTAAATCCGATTTTCCTCTGCAGCACATACACATTTTAGTAAACACTAGTTCTTCCCTTGAGTGCTGGGATTGTTTGTAGTCTGGATACATGTATCCTGCCTTTGTTAAGAATTTCTCTCTGCGCAGCTGGTTCTGTTACTTGTTGCAGGTTTAGCCACGTTTTTCCCATGGAAAATGAAAACAAGGGTTCCTGGGTTGCTTTTTCATTATATTATATAGAGCTGTAAGTCAATGAGGCCCGGTTCCTCTGAGCCACACTGGATGATCCTGGGAATTGCAGTACCCTTTTAATCTCAATGATTCAATGGAAATTAATGGATCTAGTGCCAAAACAGCACTTTTTAAGGTTGCAAAGCTAACATTTTAAAAGGAATTTTCGGTTTTCAGCACAAATCTACTGCTTTGCTCCATGTTGAATGTGGCAGAGCCAACTGGCATGCTCCTGCAGTGAGAACTCTTTTTTCACCCCCCCTGGCTGTGTATGGCAGGATGTGCAGCCTTTTTCTCGTTATGACCCAAATGCAGTTCGGAAGATTTTGGCACACACAGGAGTCAGTGCATCCATTTTGGGCTGTTTCTTTCACCATTTGTAAAGTGATGCAGTGGGGCACATTGGAATGGGTCAAAATATCCCACAGGGTCATCTCACTTGGTCGACCTACATTAACTTGCCATGCTGGGTGAAACTAACGCTGGCCCAGATCGGGAGGTCTTGGCATCTCCAGACAGCAATTCCCCCCTGTTGGAGGCCTGTGACAGGACAGCAGAATTTCTCCAGCAGCTTTGACATGCTGGCCTGCAATAAGTCAGCCAATGAGTTGGATTTCATCACAATCTATCCCCTTCAGTACTTGTTCCCTGGGCCATCATGGTTAACAGAGGCAGTTCTCGCTCATTGCTAGTCAACCTACCTTCTAGAAATCACAGAGAGAACATGGAAAATAGTTTATAAGCTGTGGAAAAAGATATCTCAACAAAATTCCACGAAAAGGGAAAGTGGAGACACATTAGACTACTAAGTTGTTTCAACACATTAGTTATAGTGGCACTGGCACCTGAGAACCAGTACTGAGAAGTCAACTGATAAACGGAACTTGAGTTGAAAAAATTATAATTTCATTCACATAGTAAAATTAGAATGAACATCTGTGAGACTTTCCGATGCATAGCAATGAATTACAGCTTCTTCCTTAAGTCCCTTACTGCCCATTCATTTCTCATTTGCACTATAAAAATGTTTGTGCAAATGTTTTATTTAACGTTGCTTTTTGCATGTTTTAAAACTGTGTTTAATATTAACTAGTATGCGCTGCTGAAGACTTAAATGAGCATTTACATGTTTTAAAAAGTGGCTATTGTCTGATCTAACACTAAGTGGGTGCATGTTCATAGGATGCAGTATTAGAGGGAAGTGCACCTTTGCACGTATAATGTACACATAGACTCAGAGATTATTTATCTGCTAAAACCAAAAACAATACTTGCTAAAAGCTCCTACCAATGGCCAACATCACGCAGAACACCAATTGCATCAGCTACTCAAAACCACCCATGCGCAGTTTCAAGATCATTATCAAAGCATGACATATAGCTGCATGCTTTGTTGTGCTGCATGTGCAAAAACAGGTACTTATCAGAAGTCTTAGAACAGTTATAAACTCTTATTTTGATGCAAGTTTGAAATGTTTGTAGAATCCTGTTGATCCTGTCAACATGTGTTTCCCACTCAACAGTGCTTGTTCAAGGCTCCAATTTGCATTTGTGAAGTACTCATTCCTATCTCGATTATTACATGTTGTGATAAAATTCCCATATGCATTTGCTAAATTACCTGTTTTCAAAGTTGCTAAATTCTATACTCAAAGCACACTGAGTTCATTCTTCTCTGGCCCCTATTTTTAAAAGTGCAGCCTTCTTTCACACCTATAAAACACTTGTGTACAGGTTGTTAGGCGGAAACCTGTGCAGCTCCCTCTGGGACCACTGCAAAAGATTTAGGACTACAGGTGTTGCGATGAACCCACTTGGTAGCAGTCTGTACCACACAGATTCAATTGGTAGCTGTGGCTGAGCAGTCAGACTTCTCTCAAGAAAAGTTGGTCAGTATAGGGAGCATACAAGATAGGGTAATTCTTCGCAGCAAAACGAGTAAACACGCAACCAGGCTTTAGTATAAAGATAGCAAGTTATTTATTAATAACAGAACATCTACGGAAAATACTAAAGCGAACCACGGCAAACAAATCAAAATACAATTACTCTGCAGAATGGAATAAAGCTCAATCCCCGACAACACAATATCGACAACTCTAGGTCCTACGGTACCACTTATTTTCAGACAGAGGTGTATACCTCAACCCAGATGACACTCGAATATTTAGTGAGGAAGGGAGAGAAGAGATAGGCAGGTAATGAAGTCAACACGGTTCGTACTGAAGCAGGTAAAAATGCAAGGCAAGAAGGCATTAATCACACTAGATCATACAGTTCGGCGGCCAGGCCCACTCGGTGAGAGGTATGGCACGATGTCCTGGAAAGTCTCTATGGGTGATGCGTTCAAGTCTCAGTTAGCAGTTTGGTTAGCGACAGGTTGAACCAGTTCAGAACAAAGAGTGAATAAAGCTTGGAGGCAACCCAACGGAACGGAGAGGAATCAAATACCTCACACGGACCGATCGATAAGGGAAGCCAGGCGGTTACGGTACCTTGTTGTGGAAGACCACTCCAGCGGGGGCAGTTGTTCCTGGTGGTGGATGCACGACGGGTCTTGGCCAAGAGAAGAGATGCTCTCGTCGTCGAAGAGAAGAGGTCCGGTGCACCACCAGGGAAGAAACCAGCCGCGGAGGGCTTCGTCACAAGGCACCACCTTTCGATCACGATGCCGGAGTAGTGGCTATCCGGTTGCCGGGTGCTCTGCACGGGCAATTCGACCACTGCGTCCAGGGCGATCAAAAAGCACAAGAAGAAGAAGACTGGTTGTTCCCACCAGCCAGGGAAAGAGCCTCTCCGGCAGGGAGATCTCTTCTGTCGTCGGGAGATTGTGAGACGGTTCCGCAGGGCTCCACCGGAGGTGTCGTCGTGCAGGTCGGCTCAGCGTTACCCTCGTCGGATTTTTTAGGTCCAGTGGCGACGTTCCTAAAGATCCAGTCCCAAAAGCCCTGCTTTTATGCAGACGTCCCCCATTCATTCAGCCTAGCTTGTCAATCAATACATGCTAAGTGGTGAGCGGGAAGGCTCACCACCTGGGCCAATCACTCCAGAGTGCGACCTGAGTTGGCAAGGCAACTCGGTCCAGGGTGCCTAAACCCCCTCCCACACCCCTGAGGTAACCCAGACAGAATGGCGCCACTTTGGAGGGTCTCTGTCCAGAGGCCCGCCAAAAGTGGAACAAAGGGCTCAACCTTTGGTTTAGGAGTCACAGAGAAAAACACAGACGCCATTTTACAACCCGAGTTCTGGCAGAAAATACCACTCGATAAACCTATTTAAGATAAGTAGATCGGTGGTACGTTGGAGATTAACGAAAAACAGTATCAATCTTCAACAATGGGACGAATCCCATAGGGTTATGCTCGGGGTCGAACATAACAAGTAGTTTCCACTGCCACCAGCCAAAACTCGACGAGGAGGGACGGGACAGTGCCCCCTCGAGTAACAGATCCAGGAGTAATCGAATTACCCCTACTAGCACGTCCACAATAAGATGGTTGGTACTAGTTCTGTTAGCAAATTTAGGTCTAGTAAAGCCAATGGTGACTTTACATGCCCGGGGAGACGGTAGTCAGTCCCCGGGTATGGAGTCTATGGTGGGGGGACCAGCTAGGGTGCCCCCGCGTCACGACACGTAGGGTGCGGAGTGACACACATAGAAAAACTTATGAGACCCTATGGAGTAAAAGACCCCATAGCCCATCGAACACATTGACAACTCAAAGGAATCACACACATACATGTCCAAGAGTGAGAGGAAAAGGGTCACACTCTTGGTAGGATGGAAAAAACAAACTCCAGAAATCCAGCAAAGCTGCTGGGGGACTCACTAGGTTAGGAAATTCAGCCTAAACAGAGAATTCTCCCTAACACTCGCCCCCCCCAGACTAAGGGACAGGAGGATTTAATCCACTCCTGGATGAATCTCATACCTCTAGTCGATGATATACATCCTAGAGAGACCATCAGCATTTTGGTGGTGACACCCTGACCTGTGCTCAATGGTGAAATCGAACCCTTGCAGGCAGATCGACCATCTCAGTAGTTTCGGGTTTTCCCCTTTCATTTGCATTAACCATCTCAAGGGTTGGTGGTCAGTCTGAATAACAAAAGTAGAACCATACAAGTACGGCCTAAACTTCTTCAGAGCCCACACGATAGCAAAGCATTCTCTTTCGATTGTTGCCCACCTTGTTTCAGGATCCTTCAGCTTGCGGCTGATGTAGCAAACGGGGTGCTCCCTACCTTTCCCATCCAGTTGACTGAGTACGGCACCTATCCCTACATTGGAAGCGTCTGTCTGCACAATGAAGTGTTGGCGGTAATCAGGAGCTCTGAGTACTGGGGCTTGGCAAAGAGCCTTTTTCAGGTTTTCAAAAGCCTGATTGCACTCCTCGTTCCATTTAACCTTTTTAGGGAATTTGGGCGAGGAGATGACATTCAGTGGAGAAGCTATGGTCCCATAGTTCTCTATGAAATTCCTGTAATACCCGGTGAGGCCTAGGAAGGCTCTCACCTGAGTCTGAGTAGTCGGTGTTGTCCAATTTTGCACAGCTTCAATCTTACTGAGCAAAGGCCTTATTTCTCCACCGCCTACCTCATGCCCAAGGTAGACTACCTTACTCTGTCCAATTTGGCATTTACTCGCCTTTATGGTCAGATTGGCTCGTCCAAGAGCCTGCAAAACATCTCTCAGGTGGGTTACATGTTCGTCCCAGGAATTGCTGAACACTGCTATGTCATCCAAGTATGCCATGCAGAAGTCCTCCATCCCGGTTAGAACCTGGTTTACCATCCGTTGAAACGTAGCAGGTGCATTTTTTAGTCCGAAAGGCATTACCGTAAACTGGTATAAACCAACGGGGGTAGAAAATGCAGTTTTCTCCTTGGCATGGTTGGTCAGGGCTATTTGCCAATAGCCTGACGTCAAGTCAAATGTGCTAAGGAACTTGGTGGCGCTAAGTTTATCCACCAACTCATCTGTCCTTGGCAAAGGGTGGGCATCAGTCGTGGTGACTGCGTTAAGAGCTCTATAATCCACGCAGAATCTAAGTTCTTTAGATCCGGCCTTTGGTACTAACACAACTGGGCTAGACCATGGACTAGTAGAGGGCTCTATTACCCCGAGATCAAGCATCTTGCTGACCTCGCCTTTGATGTGGGTTCTTACGTTTTCTGACATGCGATATCCTCTGCTTTTGACAGGCAGACAGTCACCAGTGAGTATCTCGTGCTGGCCCCAAGGGGTCAAGCCTGGTGAGAGCGAGAACAGAGAGGCAAACTGATTCAACATAGACTTGCACTCTTCTTGTTGCTCGGGTGTCAGATTGGAGGAGAGATTTACTCCTTCAATTTTTTCATCTAAAGGTAAGCCTCTGAGGAGATCCGGAAGAGCTTCACTCTCTTCTTCTTCCTCGGCTGATGCTAGAAGCAACGCTCCTACATCAGGTCGTGAGACATACGCTTTAAGTCGGTTGGTGTGAAAGACTGTCGGAGCCTCCTTGGGGTTGCCCAAGTCCACCAGATAGTTAACCTCGCCGAGCTTACCCACTACTCGGTAGGGTCCCATCCATTTATCTTGCAAGGCCCTCTGCCTTGTGGGGATCATAACAAGAACAAGCTGGTTTTGAGCGAACTCAACCATGTTAGCCTTTTGATCGTGCCAGTGCTTGACCAATGCTTGTCCAGCTTTCAAGTTATCGCTTGCTTCTGTCATCAGGTGCGACATTCTCCTCCGGAGACCTATCACGTAGTCAGTCACTCTGACTGGCTTGGGGGAAGGAGCACTCTCCAACCCCTCCTTAATCAGGGCCAATGGACCTCTGACGGGATGACCATAGAGCAGTTCGAAGGGAGAGTAGCCTACTCCCTCCTGAGGGACTTCTCTATAAGCAAAAAGAAGGCATGGCAATAGAAGGTCCCACTTACGTTTAAGGGGTTCTTCTAGAGCACCTATCATGCTCTTCATGGTTCGGTTGAACCGTTCTACCAACCCATTGGTTTGTGGGTGGTAAGCCGTTGAGAACTTGTAAGTTACCCCGCAGGTTTTCCACATGGCTTTCATGTAGTGGGACATAAAATTTGACCCCCTGTCAGAGATAACTTCCTTAGGAAATCCGACCCTAGTAAAAATACCAAGGAGGGCCTTAGCCACAGCCGGAGCTGTAACAGTCCTCATAGGAATTGCCTCAGGATACCTAGTAGCATGGTCTACTACAACAAGTATAAACCTGTTGCCTGAGGAGGTTGGAGGATCAAGGGGACCAACGATATCAATCCCTACTCTCTCAAATGGGACTCCCACAACGGGAAGAGGCACTAATGGTGCCACTTTCTTGGACCCAACCTTACCAGAGATCTGGCAGGTATGGCAGCTTCTGCAGTGTTTTTCTACTTCGGCCCGCATCTTTGGCCAATAGAAGTAGAGCGAGAGCCTTTCCTTAGTCTTCTTGAAACACAAGTGACCAGCCAAAGGAATCTCGTGGGCTAACTGCAAGAACTGTGGTCTGTTCTCTTGGGGTACTACAAGGCGTTTGTAGTCTCCAGGTGCAGACTCGGTCGGTTCACTATAGAAGAGGCCATCTTCCCAGTGCAACCTATGTTTCCCAGGCTCTTGCCCTTCAGCCTGAGTTTCTGCCTGACGGCGAAGACCTTCCAGAGTTGGACATTCTCTCTGTCCCTTACTGAAGTCCGCCCTGCTGGGTCCACCTTCTGCCAGTAACGACTGCAGCTCAGGATGGTCAACAGGATCCAGATCTCCAATGAGTTCTTGGCCTTCCATTAGCTCTTCTTCAGAGTCTAATTCTACCATACAGGGTTGTATTTCCCCCTCAGCCTCAGCTGGAGGTGGAGTTACGGGTGTGACGTTGGACAACCGCGGGGAAGTCCGTGTCAGCTGCATTGGAATGTGGGCTGTTGGTTTTGGTTTAGAAGTTTTAGGTTTCCCTTTTACTTCTGTGTTCCTAGAGACAGCGGCCGCCATTTCCAATGGAGCAGGAGTGATTTCTTTCTTCATCATCTCCCCGAGAGTTCCGCGCAGGGTCCTCTCTCTTGCAGGTCTGGTTAGCTCCTGTAACCGTTTACTAGGAGGTCTGGGAGTATGCGATACAACTCCGAGAGTTTTCAAATCGTTACCCAACAGTACGCGTCCTGGTACCTCACTCTGTATGCTGACAGGTATCTTTACAGTCATGTCGTTACACTGGATGAGAACTGGTAATTGGGGAAGCATCTGCACAGGCCCTCCAGCTAACTTGGTGAGGCGTTTGGGTGCCTTAGCAACATCCTCAGCCTGAAAAAACGATTTATCCACCACAGTTATGCTGGCCCCAGTGTCCCTAATGGCAGGCGTCTCCTGACCATTCACCTGGACACTGTCCTTATAATACTCTTTAGTATTATCGGGGATAGAATTATAGACATCTAAATTCTGTTGTTCCCACAACCCCAGAGATACTAAAGAAACGCTGGCTGAGACTCCAATGGGTTCGTCAGCTAGCAGTAGAAAGTTTCCACTTGCCATTTGGACTTCCTCCTCTGGAGCGAAGGCTAAGGAGACAAGCTGGACCCCTGAAGGTTTACCCTTACATCTGGGATCTCCTTTCACGTGATCAGTCGAGCCACAAACAAAGCATTTCCCGAATGCTTTCTGGAATGGTGGCTTGTTCTGACCTCCTTCCGGTTTGGCACCAGAAGACATACTATTCTGCTGTGGTTTTCCCGGTGGCTTACCCTTCTGGTTTTGTTTGGGGCCCTCTTTGGAATGTGAGTTATTCGAATTCTCCTTTGAGTCTTTTTTAGGCTGTTTTCCCTCGTCCTTCTTCTGAGTTGCCCCAGAATCCTTGTGAGTAGCCCTGTTGGCAACCCACAAGTCAGCAGCCTTAGCTAGAGCCCTGGAATCTAATTCCTTCGAGTCAGCCAAGTGCTGTCTGAGCTCGGGAGAACAGGCATCATAAATCGACTCCAACATAAAAAGATTTCGCATACCCTCGTAAGTGTTAACTTTGTAACCCTTAATCCATCCCTCTAAGTTTTTCAACCCTTCACTCACCCAGGTAGCCCAAGGGGTACCATCATGCTTTTTGAGGGTTCTAAACCTCTTAAGATACTGGGAAGGGGTCTTCCCGAATCTAGCTATCAATGCTAGTTTCACACTTTCGTAATCCGTCTTATCCACCTCCCCCAATTCCATTACCACATCAGTCGCAACAGGAGGAAGCCTAGAGAACAACCAGGGAAGCAACGCATTCCCGGTGATGTCCTGGAGCCCATGATTGTATTCAAACAGTTTCAACCAATCCAACACATCCAATCTCGGTTCGTACATACCCACTAATTCCTTCGGCATCCGGGGTCTTTTGGGACTGGAGCTCCTAGAGGAACCAGAGGAGAGAGAAGCATTTTCCATAGACAACTTTTTCATTTCTAACTCATGATTAAGCTCTATTTCCCTGAGTCTTAACTCAGCTTGTTTCTGCTCAGCCTGGGCATTCATTCGTCTGAACTCGAGTTCTTGGTTTCGTTCAGATTGAGCCAAGAACCGTTTATATTCTAATTCGAGCTTCATTTTTTCAAGTTCAAAATAAGCAGGATTACTTGTGGGACCTGGTATTGGCCCCGTAGGCACAGTTGGTAAGGCAGGTAGAGGAACAGGTGAGACAGTTTCGTTAGCCTCGCCGTCGCTATCATCAGAATTACGATTCAGATCAACACCATTACTGTTATCTACAGTTGCTGGAGAGTTTGGTTCCTCTGAACCAGTACCCAGACTTTGGTTCGCCAGCAATCTCTCTATCAGTTCTAACTTCTTGCCTTTTACAGGAAGATTCTCTTGTCTACAGAGAGCTCGCAGACTCTCAGTATTTTTATCTGACAAAGACTCTTGGCTGTAAATTTCCATCGTAGACATGTTTTTTGAAAGTTGCTTTTGTAACGTTATGTGGTGAGTCGTCCTACAGCGTCGAAAAACACTCTAAACTGTATGCTCGATACTAATCCCACCGCTGTACACCAGTGTTAGGCGGAAACCTGTGCAGCTCCCTCTGGGACCACTGCAAAAGATTTAGGACTACAGGTGTTGCGATGAACCCACTTGGTAGCAGTCTGTACCACACAGATTCAATTGGTAGCTGTGGCTGAGCAGTCAGACTTCTCTCAAGAAAAGTTGGTCAGTATAGGGAGCATACAAGATAGGGTAATTCTTCGCAGCAAAACGAGTAAACACGCAACCAGGCTTTAGTATAAAGATAGCAAGTTATTTATTAATAACAGAACATCTACGGAAAATACTAAAGCGAACCACGGCAAACAAATCAAAATACAATTACTCTGCAGAATGGAATAAAGCTCAATCCCCGACAACACAATATCGACAACTCTAGATCCTACGGTACCACTTATTTTCAGACAGAGGTGTATACCTCAACCCAGATGACACTCGAATATTTAGTGAGGAAGGGAGAGAAGAGATAGGCAGGTAATGAAGTCAACACGGTTCGTACTGAAGCAGGTAAAAATGCAAGGCAAGAAGGCATTAATCACACTAGATCATACAGTTCGGCGGCCAGGCCCACTCGGTGAGAGGTATGGCACGATGTCCTGGAAAGTCTCTATGGGTGATGCGTTCAAGTCTCAGTTAGCAGTTTGGTTAGCGACAGGTTGAACCAGTTCAGAACAAAGAGTGAATAAAGCTTGGAGGCAACCCAACGGAACGGAGAGGAATCAAATACCTCACACGGACCGATCGATAAGGGAAGCCAGGCGGTTACGGTACCTTGTTGTGGAAGACCACTCCAGCGGGGGCAGTTGTTCCTGGTGGTGGATGCACGACGGGTCTTGGCCAAGAGAAGAGATGCTCTCGTCGTCGAAGAGAAGAGGTCCGGTGCACCACCAGGGAAGAAACCAGCCGCGGAGGGCTTCGTCACAAGGCACCACCTTTCGATCACGATGCCGGAGTAGTGGCTATCCGGTTGCCGGGTGCTCTGCACGGGCAATTCGACCACTGCGTCCAGGGCGATCAAAAAGCACAAGAAGAAGAAGACTGGTTGTTCCCAGCAGCCAGGGAAAGAGCCTCTCCGGCAGTGAGATCTCTTCTGTCGTCGGGAGATTGTGAGACGGTTCCGCAGGGCTCCACCGGAGGTGTCGTCGTGCAGGTCGGCTCAGCGTTACCCTCGTCGGATTTTTTAGGTCCAGTGGCGACGTTCCTAAAGATCCAGTCCCAAAAGCCCTGCTTTTATGCAGACGTCCCCCATTCATTCAGCCTAGCTTGTCAATCAATACATGCTAAGTGGTGAGCGGGAAGGCTCACCACCTGGGCCAATCACTCCAGAGTGCGACCTGAGTTGGCAAGGCAACTCGGTCCAGGGTGCCTAAACCCCCTCCCACACCCCTGAGGTAACCCAGACAGAATGGCGCCACTTTGGAGGGTCTCTGTCCAGAGGCCCGCCAAAAGTGGAACAAAGGGCTCAACCTTTGGTTTAGGAGTCACAGAGAAAAACACAGACGCCATTTTACAACCCGAGTTCTGGCAGAAAATACCACTCGATAAACCTATTTAAGATAAGTAGATCGGTGGTACGTTGGAGATTAACGAAAAACAGTATCAATCTTCAACAATGGGACGAATCCCATAGGGTTATGCTCGGGGTCGAACATAACAAGTAGTTTCCACTGCCACCAGCCAAAACTCGACGAGGAGGGACGGGACAGTGCCCCCTCGAGTAACAGATCCAGGAGTAATCGAATTACCCCTACTAGCACGTCCACAATAAGATGGTTGGTACTAGTTCTGTTAGCAAATTTAGGTCTAGTAAAGCCAATGGTGACTTTACATGCCCGGGGAGACGGTAGTCAGTCCCCGGGTATGGAGTCTATGGTGGGGGGACCAGCTAAGGTGCCCCCGCGTCACGACACGTAGGGTGCGGAGTGACACACATAGAAAAACTTATGAGACCCTATGGAGTAAAAGACCCCATAGCCCATCGAACACATTGACAACTCAAAGGAATCACACACATACATGTCCAAGAGTGAGAGGAAAAGGGTCACACTCTTGGTAGGATGGAAAAAACAAACTCCAGAAATCCAGCAAAGCTGCTGGGGGACTCACTAGGTTAGGAAATTCAGCCTAAACAGAGAATTCTCCCTAACACAGGTGCGTTATAAATGATTCATCATATCATAATAATTAATTGATCAAATTGCAGGGTGTTATTGCAGAATAAAATGTAATGTTTGGAGGGAACTCGTGAAACACCGCAAACAATATGGCTGCCACAGTTCTAGGCGTGGATTTGGAATCGTAGTTCTGCACTCCATCTCAGAGAAAGCACACCTGTACACAGGCATTGCTTATCGTTCCAAAGTAAATCCCACATATTGGTAAAGGCATTTAAGAATTCTTCCTGCAGGAGGTCTTTGGATTCAAGAAAGCAAACAGTGGCAATACTATAGATGGCGAACTATATGGAATTAGGTTTTCATGACATCTTGTTATACAATGTGATTGCTGTGAATATCGCTGATAATTATATGTCATTGATCATTGCACCATCTGTAGCGGGGAATGGAAAGCACCGTGATAGTTTTGAGAAGAACCTGTTTTTTAATGCGCTCTTGACCAGTGGACCTTGATTGAATGTGCTTCATGAGGGTGACTGCAAACGCAGGTTTGTACAAGTGCCCTTTTTGTAAATAGTGTAATGGACGAGTGTGGGTTGTCCCACCATGGGGTGCTTACAGGTGGGGAGGAATATGCAATTCCACAACACGGCTCCACACTGAGTTGCTGATAAGAAACTCTGGTGTTAATCCATCGCTACATCCCAATGGTGATATATTGAGAGTGGTGTACAGACTAAGAATGTGTTTTGACTAGGACGATCTGACACAGCTGCTGATGGTGCCGGAACGAAGTCTTAAACCAGGGGAATACATGTTTAGTCCATGAAAAGCTTTGCAATGGGAGAGTGGTGCAGGAGTAGCATGTGGAATTTGCTGATGTCAAATATATAATTGTTGGATCGAGTCACAAATGCTTCATGCATTTTTTTATAATACATGTAATAATACAATTCGAAAATATGATTGATTTAAACAAAAAAAACATATTGCTCGTTTGTTTTTCAAAATCTTTGAAGCAAACATGTTCTTACAAATTGCTTTGTGACAGCCCAGCAGGAGGATTTTACATGCACGCTCATCGTTCTGCATCTATTTTATTTCAATTTCATTTCAAAATATGTTGTCACTTTTAGAGTGGGCAGCTACTACTTATACCAGTGTGCTCCTGTAGAAAGAAGTGATTGCAGGACACGTGTAAATGAGGGTTGTTCGTATTGGATGGTGTCTGGTATAAATCAATCCTGGACAACTTCTTGTCAACCCAGACTGCATACCATGAACATTTTAGCTAATAGTCGTGGTGTTTAACCGGTTTAAATGCTGTTCATTGGACATTACCATCATAGACACTAATTTGAGTCGGCCACATAAAGGAAGGGCGGAGCGCAAGGAACATGTCAGCAGAAAGGCAAAGTCATCATGCAAGAATGATCACAGAATAATTGTCCTCTGCTGACTGAATAAATACTTGTAACATATAACATGGGCATTTAAAGAACAAAGCCTACAGCTTAAACAACATGCTCCAGAGTCCAGGGCATGTTTTTGATGCATATATTACCAGGCATGGCATTCTTAGTTAGCACAACTCCAACCCCAAATACCCCAGGACCATAAATAATGTCCATCAGAAAGGGCTATCCCCTAACAATCTGTGAGATACATCCCCTATTCCTGCACATATCCAGCATCCACACACAGGGCTACCTCAGGTTCAGTCTGTATTGGTTAATATACCTGTCTGGTTTGCACAATGGGTCAATATGAACCATAAGGAGATTACCCACCTATTTAGGTTCTGCTTCGCTTGACAAGCAAAGTCTACTAGAGCAACATGCCTTATCGCTGTAGGTGATCCAGTAAGAGAGGTTCTCAACAATATAACTTACACATGCCCAGTAGCTTCTTCTAATGGAGGTTGCTGGGAAAAGGAAGCTCGCCCCATACTCCATCAGCAGAAAGACCCTGGCAGTGCAATCCATACCCTAGGGTCTTCACACCTGTCAGACCTACATGTACTCACAATGCAGAGTGAAACTAACAATGGCACTGATCGGGGGGTCCGGGCATCTACCTACAGCAATTGCCCCCTGCTTGAGGCCTGTGCCTGGGCAACATAACTGTGCCAGCAACTTCAACATGCTAACCTGCCAATAAGTCAGTCAAAGAGTCAGTATATATATTGCAACCTAACCCCTTTAGTACCCGTACCCTTGTCCTTCGCGGTGCACCCAGGCAGTCTTTACTCACTCTTAATTAACCTTCCTTCCAGAAAACATGCACAGAGAATGAAAAATAGTTGTTAAGTTTTGGACACAGACTACGCAACAAAATGTCATGAAAAAGAACAATGGAGACATATTAGACCACAGAGCTACTTCAGCGCATTTGTTATAGTGACACAGGCACCTGTGAACCAATACTGAGAAGTCAACTGAAAATGGGATCTTGCGTTGGAGAAATGATCATTGCATTCAGATAGTAAACATTTGAGTGAACATCCGTGAGCCTTGTAGCTGCAAACACATGAATCAAAGCTTCTTCCCTAAGGCTTAACCTGCCCAGGTATTATTCACTAAACCAAAACCTAACATTGATGGCTTGAAGGTTTTGAATAAATCATAACCTCGGGCACAGCTCTGGGCAACTCTATAGATCATTGTTCTTCACCTTCCAAACAATTACAGAAGGGGAGAGACAATATGCAGATCAGGCTTGGTAACACAGCAAAAGGGGCAGTCAAGCCAGAACTTCTAGCTCACATGCCTTCTACATCAGACCACAAGCATCCCCAAACATGTTTTCGCCTTGCTGGGCATCATCAGTGTGTAGTAGCTTGTGTCTCTAGGCTCAGCAGGCTCGGGACCCACATCTTGGCATACCCGTCCCACTCGGGTGACTAAAGCAAAACCAAACGTTGTTGGTTGAAGTTTTTGAATAAATCACAACCACAGGCACAGCTCTGGGCAACGCTCCAGACCACCGTTTTCAGTCTGCCAAACCATTACAGAAGGGGAAAGACCATATGCAAATCAGGCTTGGTCCCACCCCAAAAGGGGCAGCCAATCCTGAACTGCTAGGTCACGACCACAACCATCCCCAAACACGTTTTGGCATTGTTGGGCGTCACCAGTGAGGAGTAACTTGGATCTCTAGGCCCATGAATTCACTTGCAATGTAAAAATGCTTTTTCAGATGTATTATTTAGCATTGTTTTTACAATATATATGTTTTTAAATGTGCTTTAATATCAACTAGTTTAAGCTTCTCAAGTCTTAGAGGAGCATGGAAATGCTCCAACATGTGCCTATTGATTGTTCTAACATTCAGTGGGTGGATTTTCAGAGTATGCAGCAGTAGTGACAACTGCTGCTTAGCACTATAATAAACCATCGCAATCTTCCAACAGACTTGGAATGTTTTCTTTATCATTAAGAACGGCAATTGCATCAGTCACTCAACCATTCATCCGCAGTGGCAAAATGATTCGCAAACCATGAAGAAAAGCCTTCTGCTATGTTGAGTTACTTGTTGTGTGCAACGAGATGCTTGTGTTTGCATAATTGTAAACCCTTATTTTGATGCATGTTTGATATGTACATCAAAATGTTCTTGACCCGACCGACATGCTTTTCACACCCAAAACGACGCATTCAGGGCTCCAGTTTGCAGGTGGGCACTTGCGAATTACACATTTCTATCTGGATTGTTGTGGTTTAAAATCCGAAAAACATTTGCTCAGTTGCCTGTTTTCAAAGCTGCTGATTCGCTTATTGGAAGCACCTTATTTTCATTCTTCTCTCGCTCCAGTTATTAAACCTACATCCTTCTTTGGACGCTTAATGGGTAATTGGCCTGCTTCTGCATGTTGGTTTCCTAAACAATGTGCACAGCACCACTGAACACGCCACTTATTCCCAGCCACTCACAGCACTCTGCACCAGTCCTTCACACATCATCTCAGCCATAGATGTTCCAAAACCACCCTGTCAGAGCTGCTCAAAACATTGCTTTTCTAAAGCCCCTAAACCCAATACTGACCCACGTAATTGGTCTGATCAGCTACAGACATTAAAATACACCTTACCAAAAACACAAGCACACAAACCATTCATATCTCAAACCTTCTGAAAACGACCCTCATCAGCACCAACTGACAACATACATGACTGACATCCTTCAGCCACACCACTATCCACCTAAAAGGCTCAAACACATCTATATCCCAACGCTCTCAACCTTACCAGCAACCACGTACCCACACCCAATGGACACTACAATCCTTCTTCAATGTATAACCCCATATACCATCAGGCGTGTGTACCACCCTTCACATCTATTAACAACAATCCTAAAGAAATCTGCCTTTAATATCTTACCGTCCATGGACATCTTGTTATTCATACCTAGAGAGGTAGCTATAATTCCTGCCACGTACTCCCCCTCACAAGCTTAGTCGAGATCCGTCAGGAAGATGGTGGACCACCATACCATTCATGCAATTTTATATATCATATATGTTTTATATGAGAAGGCAGTCTCTGGATAGGTGAGATCCTTTCAAATGGATTCGGTGTGACCAGGATTGCCAATCCCAAATGTATTTGGGACTCCCAATGAAAGCCATCAACCAGTTTCAACATATAAAGCAGCTAGTTTACCCAAACAAATGCCAAGAAGAGCTCTTGATAAACTGCACTGTCTTTCTGCAGACCACTGTAAAGTTTGATGTTACCCGAAAACATTTCCTTTTTTGCAATAAAATAATGTTGTCATTGTTCCTCAGGAATTGGAATACCTGGACAGATGCAGAAGTCAGACACTGCACCGCACAGGATGTCCTTGGTCCTCATTAAAGAGGAGTTGGAATACCTGGACAGATGCAGAAGTTAGGTACTGCATGTTAGGCAGAATCACCTGCCGTAACCTTTGGGAACACTACAGGCAATTAGGTCTACAAGTGTAAGCACAATTTCACCTTTGGTACAAGCCTGCACCACACAGTAAATTGGTAGTGATGGCTGAGCAGCCAGACTTATCTCAAGAGTTTAAGTGAGCAGTAGAACAAGTAAAACAAAAAATATACACTTACTCTCTAAGGTTATAAGAATAGACAGCCCAAATACATTCATAGGCAGGGCAAAGGGTTTCAGTTAAATACAACCAGCAATGCTTCTCAATAGGCCTGGGCCAAAATCAGTGGTTCTGAGTCTTTTTGTATAGGATAGCACAATTCTGGTAATTAACGGTTAAGTCTTTGCCACGGAGATTAGAACAATAGAAAAATTTGGCTAGGGGAAAAGTTTTTTTTTTAAGGGAAGCACAAGCCTTCATAGTTGAGGAAAGTTTCCAGCACTTTCTCGATGGCCGAAAAGATTTCTGGACCGTGTTGGACAAGTACCTTGTCAATGAAGAAAGCTGTAGTTGAGGCAGTTGTTCCTGGCAGTTCGAGCAGATCTCGCTGTTCCTGAGCTTCAATTGTGGGGTCAAGAAGGAGGACGTTGGGAGGTTCCTGCACTGCCCAGGGATGAGGCCAAAAGCTGTAGCTAGACGTCGGTTTAAGGTGTGAGTGTATTAAAGTCCACAAGCTGGTTTCCTTCCCTCTGGCTATCCGGTTTACAACAGCACTCTGATGAAATTTCGAACAGATGGGGACGGTGTCCAGGTGGCTTGCGAGTTGGTTGTTCCCACCAAACTCAAAGGAAGAAGTTAACCTTGAAGGGCTTCTCAGTCGATGGGGTTTCAGGCAATTGGGACCTGCAGCAGGGCTTCACCCATCATCCAGGAGTTGTAGCAGTCCTCTTCCTTCAGCTTGTCTTCGTTCCTTCGTTGAAGTGGTCAACTCTGCTTTCCAAGTCCCAGAGACCAGCTTTTAAACAGTTTTCCCCCATTCATTCCAACCTGGCTGTCACTCAAACAGCAGGGTGGCTGTCCTTGCCGGAGAGTCAGTCGGCCAAACACGCCAGAGTGCATTCAGGTCTCCTAGGAGACTAAGCACAGGGAGTTTTGGGCACCTCCCTCACATCCTGTCCACCCCAGACACTCAGGCACCAGAGGAGGGCTTCAGCACTGAAGCCCGCCAAAGGCCAAAAAACAAAGGGACCAAACCTGGTTTGGCACACAGAGACTAATAAAAGAGGGACTTTTCCTAAAAGAAACGGTGGAAAAAGATGATCAGAGTCTGTTTTACAGATAGGTCTTGGGCGCAATATTAAAAAACATGTCTGACCCGATTTTTAGCTACCATTGTTAGCGGTCGGAAAACATCATGGTAGTTTGATCTAAACCACTGCCACCAGCCATTTAAAGTAGGAAAACGTAACATTTTACTGTTACATTCGTGTTTTGACTGAGGGGAAGCTAGGCCACCCCTTCAGCACTCTATAGGAAGATAGGGTGTGCTGGCTGAGTAAATGTAAAGAGACTAGTAACGTCAATTTAACTGAACATGCTCTGAGAGATGGTAGTCAGTCCCAGAGAAGGTGTTTTAAATCTTGGGAAGTCGGAAAGACAACCCTGTGCCACGGCACTGAAGGTGCTGTGTGACACAGAAAAAGATTATGCCATTCGAGTTGTTTTAAAACTCCATAACCAAAGAACACAAAAGTAAAACACACACAAAGTACATGGAAGAGTGGGGAAAAAAGGCTCACACTCTTCCCAGGTAGAAAAATCAAATCTTAGAAATCCAGCAACGTTGCTTTGGGTCTCAAAAGTAAGGGAAATTAGCACATATTGAGAATTCTCCCTAACACTCATCCCCCCAGACTAAGGGACAGTAGGATTTAATCCACTCCTGGATGAATCTCCATACTCGGGTCGGTCAAACATCCTGGAGAGACCATCAGCATTTCCATGGTGACACCCAGACCTGTGTTCAATGGTAAAATCAAACCCTTGCAGGCTGATTGACCATCTCAGTAGTTTTGGGGTTTCCCCTTTCATTTGCATCAACCATCTCAAGGGTTGGTGGTCAATCTGTATCACAAAAGTAGATCCATACAAGTATGGCCTGAACTTCTTCAGTGACCACACAATAGCAAAGCACTCACGCTCTATGGTTCCCCACCTTGTTTCTGGTTCCTTCAGCTTTCTGCTGATGAAGCAAATGGGCTGCTCCCTACCTTTCTCATCCAGTTGACTAAGGACTGCACCTATACCTGTATTTGAAGCATCTGTCTGCAAAATGAAGGTTTGGTTATAGTCAGGAGCTCTTAGAACTGGAGCTTGACAAAGGGCTTTCTTTAGGCCTTCAAATGCTTGAGTGCACTCCTCATTCCACCTCACCTTTTTAGAGAATTTGGGAGAGGAGATCGCATTCAAGGGAGAAGTTATGGTCCCATAGTTCTCAATGAAGTTCCTATAGTACCCAGTGAGGCCTAGGAAGGCTCTCACTTGGGTTTGAGCAGTAGGGGTGGCCCAGTTTTGTACATCTTGTACTTTGCTAGGCAGTGGCCTGATTTCACCTCCTCCTTCCTCATGTCCAAGGTAGACCACTTTACTCTGACCAATTTGACATTTATTAGCCTTTATGGTCAAATGGGCCTGCTCAAGAGCCTGCAAAACATATCCTAAGCGGTCAACAAGTTCTTTCCAAGTAGGGCTAAACACTGCAATGTCATCCAAATATGCTATGCCGAAGTAATGCATCCCATTCAGAACTTGATTAACCATCCTTTTGAATGTAGCAGGTGCATTCTTTAGTCCAAAAGGCATTACCTTAAACTGGTAGAGGCATGCTGGGGTGGATAATGTAGTTTTCTCCTTGGCATATTCTGTCAGGGCTATTTTCCAATAGCCTGAAGTGAGATCAAATGTACTGAGGTACTTGGCTGAACCAAGTTTATCCACCAGTTCATCTGTCCTTGATAAAGGGTGGGCATCAGTCTTGGTGACTGCATTAATAGCTCTATAGTCCACACAGAATCTCAACTCCTTGGATCCTGCTTTGGTACTAGAACAACTGGACTAGACCATGGACTGGTAGAGGGCTCTTTTGCCCAGAAATCAAGCATCTGGTTGACCTCCTCCTTTATGTGGGATCTTACATAATCTGACATCCTGTAACCTCTGTTTTTGTCAGGTAAACAGTCACCAGTTTGAATATCATGCTGGCCCCAAGGGGTCAAGTCTGGTGATAGTGAAAACAGGGAGGCAAACTGATTTAACAGAAACTTGCACTCCTCCTGTTGTTCAGGTTGCAAATTAGAAGAGAGATTAACTGCTTCTATTTTCTCATCTAAAGGCTGGCCTCTGAGTAGGTCAGGAAGAGGTTCACTCTCCTCCTCCTCTTGAGCTGAAGCTAGAAGCAAAGCTCCCACTTCTGGTCTAGAGACATAAGCTTTTGGACGGTTGGTGTGAACGACTCTGGGAGCCTCCTTAAGATTGCCCAAGTCCACCAGATAGTTGACCTCTCCAAGTTTACCCACAACCTTGAAGGGTCCTATCCACTTGTCCTGTAAGGCCCTCTGCCTTGTAGGTACCATAACAAGAACTAGTTGGTGTTGAGAAAACCCAAACATGTTGGCCTTCTGGTCATGCCAATGCTTCACCAGAGCCTGACCTGCTTTCAAGTCATCTGATGCTTCTGCCATTATGTGTGACATTCTCCTCCGGAGACCTATCACATAGTCAGTGACTCTCACTGGCTTGGGGGAAGGAGCACTCTCCAACCCCTCCTTAATCAGGTTCAAGGGGCCTCTAACTGGATGGCCATAAAGATGTTCAAAGGGACTAAATCCAACTCCCTCCTGAGGGACTTCGCTATAAGCAAATAGAAGGCATGGCAGTAGAAGGTCCCACTTTCTTCTAAGGGGTTCCTCTAAAGCACCTATCATGCTCTTCATTGTATGGTTGAACCTCTGTACCAATCCATTTGTCTGAGGATGCTAGGCAGTTGAGAACTTGTAAGTTACTCTACATTTGTTCCACATGTCCTGCATGTAGTGGGACATAAAATTGGATCCCCTGTCAGAGATAACTTCCTTAGGAAAACCTACCCTGGTAAAGATACCAAGTAGGGCATTAGCAACAGCCTGAACTGTAACAGTTCTCATAGGTATTGCCTCAGGATACCTAGTAGCATGGTCTACTACAACCAGGATAAATCTGTTTCCTGAAGATGTGGGAGGGTCTAAGGAACCAACTATGTTGATTCCTACCCTCTCAAAAGGAACTGTTACGCTCACCTGGTATCCACGGGGATGCCACCCAGCTGTGGGGACTCTGGTACCCTTCTCGGCCGCTCCCAGGTATAATCAGTGGAGAAGTTCTGCCTGGAAAACAGGTGGGCATGTTCAAGACTGGGCAACTGGGGTAAGAGCCTCCCAACACCCCGTATGCCCGCAGCCCCTCCCCGGACCTTTCCTCACCTTGTTATGGGTTTTGGCATGCTCTCCGTCCTGCCTTCTTGGCAGGGGCGCGTTGTCCTTTGTGGCCGAGTGCGATCTAGTTACTTCACTGATGCAGGCCCTTTAGAGTCTTTCAGGTAGGTCTTATTACTGTTATACTGTACGCCTTTCTTGGATTTAAATAATGTCTTTTCTCTCTCCTTACATGCGCGGAAGTTCGCTGTGGAACATTGGCTGAATTGGGACACGCTGGCAGGTGATGGTGCTTCGAGAGCGCCTTGATGGGGTAAGTAGGCGCTATGTGCAGTGCTATGATGCCTTGCCTTTGCTAACCTGTTGTCTTTTGTTCCCGTAGGTTGCGGTGTTCACCCGGAGCAAGAAGTCCCAAGGCGATGCTGGTCGATGGCGACTCGTGAGGTAAGCTGCCGGCACAATTGTAAAATGTCTAATGTCCTATTTCTCTCCTTTTTGCAGATCCGACAGTCCTGGAGGCTCGCTGCTCCTTGGATGCTGTTTGCAGGAGCGGAGGGCAGCTAGCGGTGGAAACACAGTTAAGCTGCTGCTATTAACGATGTCCTTTTGTTTTTCAGATGCTGTTCTTCCGAGGTTCGCAGATGCAGCTGAACACTATGAGCGTCACGTTGCAGGATTGCAAAGTAACGCGAAGCGTGTTATCCAAGTTGGGTGTGGTTTAAATAGCATCAAGAAAGTAGTCCAGGTAAAATAGTCCCTAGGCTAACACACCCCAAAACACTATACCACATAGCTTGGTTCCAAGGAGCCAAGCTATGTGGGTGCCTCCATGTTGACTGGCACTGAAATAAAGTAGTTCCCAAGCACAAGTCTTCATTAAGTATGAGCCTGGCGCCAAAGGCACCAGGACCGGCCCCAAGAGGGCCTAGGCAAAGGATGCCTAAGATTGTTGGGGGCCCGAGCCGAGACCCCTCCTGGCCGTGGACCTGCCGGGGGGGTTTCAGGAAGTGGATCGTGATGGCACTCCCCCCCAAGGCCCCTCTCAAGGTGTTCCTTCTGTCCGGTTTAGTTGGAAAGTTGCGATGATATGTTCTGATCAGACATGATGCATGAATGTTTTCACAGGGTTCTCAGGATCTGTCTTGGGGTCCAAATCCTTTCCAATCAACTAGGTAGTATAGCCTTCCCCTCGAATACTTGGAATCGAAGATGCTTCTGACTTCGAATTCTGGTTCTCCGTCAATAAGTATGGGTTTTGGTGGTGTCCAATCCGTGTACCCGGCTGCATTAGTTTTAATAGGGACACATGCAATACTGGGTGAATCTGTAGGTTAGGTGGTAAGTCTAGTTTCACGGCCGCTGGATTGATAATTGCCTTGATGGTGTAAGGTCCTAAGTACCTGGGTTGAAAAGTCCGGGTTCCCATGCTGGGTACAAACTTGGCAGCCAGCCAAACCTTGTCTCCTACCTGATAGTCTGGGGCCTTTTTCCGGTGTTGGTCGGCAAATTGCTTTTCTTTTTCTTTGGTGAAAATAAGATGTTCTTTGGCCTTTTTGAAAGCCTGAGTGATGTTGGTGTGAAGAGTTTTTACTGCTGGCATTTCCAAACTTGTTGGGACATCTAGTTCGGAGGTACGTGGGTGTCTACCATAAAGGGTATGAAAGGGTGTTTGTCCAGTACTGGAGTGCAAGGAGTTGTTATATGCATACTCGGCTATCCATAACAAATCTTTCCAGTCTCTTAGTTCATGGTGTTACATGCACCGTAGGTATTGTTCGAGGGTCTGATTGGTTCTCTCGGTCTGACCGTCTGTTTGGGGGTGATGGCTAGTGGATAGCCAGACGTCAATTTGTGCCATTGCACAACATTTTTTCAAGAAGTTGGAGATGAACTGGCTACCTCGATCGGAGATCAGGACTGATGGGAAGCCATGTAGTTTTACAATACCATCCAGGAAAACTTTGGCTAGAGTGGGTGCATCAGGGAGGCCTTTAAGCAGAATAAAGTGTGCCATCTTTGAGAACAATTCCACGACTACCAGGATGGTGTTAAACGCTTGACTGGGAGGTAGGTCAGTGATGAAGTCGAGGGAAAGAGTGTGCCATGGAGTAGGAGGAATGTCCAAAGGTTGCAGAAGACGGATGGTTTTTGTTTTTGTGACTTGTTTTGCGCACATACTCCACAGGACTGAACATATTGGATGACATCCTTACGCCAGGCAGGCCACCAGAAGTTCTGTTTTACCTTGGCTAGAGTTTTGGTGATTCCAGGGTGCCCTTCGATCAGGGAATCATGATAACCTGAAACAATTCGTTGTTGTAAGTCTTTGGTGGGTACATACAACCGATCCTTAAAAAAGGGTAAGTGATCTTTAATGGAATATTGTTCTCCTTGCGCTTGCGATGCGAGGAAGGCATCTGGGTTCATGGTTCGTTGAATCTTATCTCTCAGTTCAACTTGGGTTAAGGCCGTAGTGAGGCCCAAGAGCTTGTCTTCTGGTATGATGGGGACTGGATCTGGGGGCGTATATACCAAGTCATCAGTGCCTGTACGAGAGAGTGTGTCATCTTTTCCATTCTTGACCCCTGGTCGAAAAGTGATGACATAGTCATATTCGGCGAAGAAAAGGGCCCACCGCAATTGGCGTGAAGACTGGGCTTTAGCTGTCTTAAGGTATTGCAGGTTTTGGTGGTCCGTGATAACTGTAATGGTGTGTCTGGCCCCCAGAAGGTAGTGCCGCCAGGCCTTAAAGGCGGATTTGATCACCAAGAGTTCTTTGTCCGTGATGGCATAATTCATCTCCGGGGGAGAGAATTTCTTCGACCAAAAGGACACTGGATGTAGCTGGCCTGTTACTGGGTCTCTTTGTGAGAGGACAACTCCCATAGCTATGCTGGAAGCATCTATTTCAACGATATAAGGAAGATCTGGGCGAGGATGTTGCAGGATTGGCGCAGAGGTGAACCTTTTCTTGAGTTCCTGAAAAGCTTTCTCTGCTTCTTCGTTCCAGGCAAATTTTTTGTTATTTTTTCTTAGCAATATGGTGATCGGGTGTACGACCTGTGAGAAGTCTGGTATGAACCGGCGATAGAAGTTCGCAAAGCCCAACATGCTCTGTACCCCTTTTACTGACGTTGGTGATGGCCATTTCAAAACGGCGTCCACTTTATGCAGGTCCATTCTGATTCCTCCTGGACTAAGAATAAAACCCATAAACTCAACTTCGGTGATGTGAAAAAAGCACTTCTCCAGCTTTGCAAATAAACGGTGTTCCCGGAGCTTGGAGAGGACTGAACGGACGTGCTTGATATGATCCTGTTTTGAAGTTGGGTACACTAAGATATCATCTATGTACACTAGGGCGGAGACATCAATTAACTCTCTCAAAACGTCATTCATGAAATACTGAAACGCTGCAGGAGCGTTGCATAACCCAAAGGGCATGACTTGATATTCGAACAAACCATATTTGGTGCGGAAAGCAGTTTTCCATTTGTCTCCACTTCTGACCCGTACCAGGTGGTATGCTCCTCGAAGGTCCAGTTTGGTGTATATTTGGGCATCTTTGACCTGGTCCAGCATTTCTGGGATGAGTGGCACAGGGTAACGGTTCTTTACAGTGATCTGGTTTAATGCGCGGTAGTCAAAACAGGTTCTTAAGTCCCCTTCTTTTTTAGGTACGAAGATCAAAGGACTAGCTGCAGGGCACTTGGATGGACGGATGAATCCATTTGCGAGGTACTAGTCGAAATAAGCCTTCAGATGAAGGTTTTCGGGTTCCGTGAGAGCATAGATTCTGCCGCAAGGAACTTGAGCACCGGGAACTAGGTCGATCTGGCAGTCATAGGGCACTGTGCAGCGGCAGCGTGTTTGCTTGGTCCTTCTGGAATACATCCTGGAAATCGTGGTATTCCTCAGGCAAGGTACTAGTCACTCCCAAAGTGGCCACTTCAGGAGTCGTAGAGATACTGAACGCAGGTTTCTGTTCTTGGTAGTAACAGGCTGGAGAGCAGTCGCTGGGAAAGGTTAATTTTCTTGCCCGTCAGTAAATCAAAGGGTTGTGAGCAACTAACCATGGCATCCCTAGTATGAGCCAGAATTGAGGTGCCTTGATGAGATCGAACAAAATAAGTTCCCGATGTCCGTCCTGGCACAGCAAGGTTATTTCGGCTGTGTGCTGGGTTACAGGTCCGGAAGCGATTTCTGTCCCATCCACCGTGGTTACCTTGTCTGTAATCGGCTTGGAACACAGGGGAAGCCCCATCTCTGCAGCCAAGTCCTGATCTGTATAATTCCCAACTGCTCCGCTGTCGATGTATGCTTCAATGGCATGCATTCTTGACGACCGTTGGTTATTAATTAAGATCACTGGAATTGCAAAGTGTGAGGTCGGTGGCTCTTTTCCCTCACTCGACAAACAGACCTCTACGTTTGCCGAGCTGGGTAGATTCCCGACTGACACTCCTTCTCTTCATCTTTTTCCGTGGCTCCAATGACCTTCCTCGGATGTTTCACTGGGCAGTCCTTCAGGAAATGCCCTTACTTTCCGAAGTACAGACATAGTTGTTGTTGTCTCCTTTTATCTCGCTCTTGTTTTGTTAGCGGGGGTCGTACCCCTCCGATTTGCATAGGCTCCACAGTATTTTCTTGTACTCGAATTACATTGTCTTTAGGTCAAACTTACACTGGCCGAGGGTCCATTTTTGAAACTGTCTGCTTTTCGGTCTTGCAACCATTGGTCCAGTTGCACAACCAAGTCTATGAATTCAGTACAATCTCTGGGAGGATTAACCACTTGAGCTAGAACGACTTATAATTCGCCTCGTAAGCCCCGATGAAACAACATGGTTCTTTTGATTTCAGGCCACCTAGCTTCAGCAACCAATTGGTTGAAAGTAGCGATGTACGTTAACAAATCCGGATTCCCCTGTCGGAGGGAAAGGAGTTCATTGTCCACAGCTTGTTCTCAGGTATGGCGAGCAAAGAGTTTTTCCATTTCCCTCTGAAAGTCCCCAAAGTTATGTAATAAAAGATCATCATGGGACACCAATGGTACCTACCAATCTGCAGCACTGCCACTTAGGTATGATAAAGCAAAGGCTACCCGGGCTTGGTCATTTGGGAATGCTCCCGGCCTGCAAAGAAAATGAATGTGACGCTGATTCATGAAAGCAGCATATTTTCGTGGATCACCAGCAAACCTCGCTGGTGGTGCCAAAGGAACTGTACCTGGTAACACAACTTGTACCGGAGTAGAGACAGTGGATGACATGCTTGGATTTTGCATCAGTAGGTTGTTCCCAGGTATAGGCGTCTGACCCGCTCGTGATTGCAAGACTTGCCTGCTGATATCTTCGGTACGCTCTTTAGTCACCAATAAGTCTCTCCGGAGAGCGTTAGTCTCCTGTCTGGCAGAGTGAACCTCAGCACGAAGTTCTCCCAACAATTGGGCCAATTGGTCTAATTCTGATGTTTCCATGGCGCCCAGGTGGGTTGGTTTGGCCGACTTCGCGTTCTGTTACGCTCACCTAGTATCGACGGGGACGCCATCCAGCTGTGGTACCCTTCTCGGCCGCTCCCAGGTATAATAAGCAGAGAAGTTCTGCCTGGAAAACAGGTGGGCAATGTTCAAGACTGGGCAACTGGGGTAAGAGCCTCCCAACAGCCCGTATGCCCTCAGCCCCTCCCCGGACCTTTCCTCACCTTGTTATGGGTTTTGGCATACTCTCCATGCTGCCTTCTTGGCAGGGGCACGTTGTCCTTTGTGGGCGAGTGCGATCTAGTTATTTCACTGATGCAGGCCCTTTAGAGTCTTTCAGGTAGGTCTTATTACTGTTATACTGTATGCCTTTCTTGGATTTAAATAATGTCTTTTCTCTCTCCTTAGGTGCGCGGAAGTTCGCTGTGGAACGTTGGCTCAATTGGGACTCGCCGGCAGGTGATGGTGCTTCGAGAGCACCTTGATGCGGTAAGTAGACGCTATGTGCAGCGCTATGGTGCCTTGCCTTTGCTAACCTGTTGTCTTTTGTTCCCGTAGGTTGCGGTGCTCACCCGGAGCAAGAAGTCTAAAGGCGATGCTGGCACATGGGCGACTCGTGAGGTAAACTGCCGGCACAATTGTAAAATGTCTAATGTCCTGTTTCTCTCCTTTTTGCAGATCCGACGGTCCGGGAGGCTCACTGGTCCTTGGATGCTGTTTGCAGGAGCGGAGGGCAGCTAGCGGTGGAATCACAGGTAAGCGGCTGCTATTAACAATGTCCTTTTGTTTTTCAGCTGCTGTTCTTCTGAGGTTCGAAGATGCAGCTGAACACGATGAGCGTCACGTTGCAGGATTGCAAAGTAACGCAAAGCGTGTTATCCAAGTCGGGTGTGGTTTAAATAGCATCAAGAAAGTAGTCCAGGTAAAATAGTCCCTAGGCTACCACACCCCAAAACACTATACCACATAGCTTGGTTCCAAGGAGCCAAGCTATGTGGGTGCCTCCATGTTGACTGGCACTGAAATAAAGTAGTTCCCAAGCACAAGTCTTCATTAATTACAAGCCTGGCGCCGCCTAGGCAAAGGATGCCTAAGCTTATTGGGGCCCGAACCGAGACCCCTCCTGGCCCGTGGACCTGCCGGGGGGGTTTCAGGAAGTGGATTGTGACAGCAACTCCCACCACTGGGAGAGGCACCAAGGGTGCCACATTCTTGGCTCCACTCTTGCCAGAGGTTTGGCAAGTGTGACAGGTCTTAAAGTACTTGTCTACATCAGCCCCCAACTTAGGCCAGTAGAAATATAGAGAGAGCCTTCCCTTGGTCTTCTTTAAACTTAAGTGACCAGCCAAAGGTATCTCATGGGCTAACTGTACGAACTGGAGTCTGCTTTCAAGAGGCACTACAAGTCTTCTGTAGTCCCCTGGGATAGATTCAGTTGGTTCACTGTAGAAGAGGCCATCTTCCCAGTACAGCCTATGCTTCCCTGGCTCTTGCTCATCCAGCTAGGAAGATGCCTGTTTGTGAAGACCTTCAAGAGTAGGACATTCTCTTTGACCTCTGCTGAAGTCTGCCCTAGAAGGGTCCACCTTCTGCCAGTAAAGGCTGCAGCTCAGGATGGTCTGCAGGATCCAGATCTCCAACAGGAGCAAGGTCTTCTTTCAGCTCTGATTCCTCAGCAGCTGATTCAACCACACAAGGTTGTTCCACAAACTCAGCCTCCGCTGGTGGAGGAGTCACAGGTGTGAGTTTTGACAGTTCTCTCGGGGATGTCCTGGTTGTTAGCACAGGAGTGCTGGCTGGTTTCTTCCTGGAGTTTTTAGGTTGCCCCTTCTTCTCCTTCTTTTTAGAAATTGCAGTCAGTAGGTCCTGTGGACTGGGAGTTATAGATGCCTCTATAATCTCCTCTGGAGAGCCCCTTAAGGTACTCTCTCTGGCCTTCCTAGTCTGCTCCTGTTTCCTTTTGCTGGGAGGCCTGCGGGTGCTTGATACAACTCCAAGAGTTTTTAAGTCATTACCCAACAAGACTCTCCCAAGTACTTCACTCTGCACACTTACAGGTATCTTGACAGTCATGTCATTGCGCTGGATGAGATTTGTAACTGTGGAAGCATGTGGACAGTGCCTCCAGCAAGCTTAGTTAGGAATGTGGGTACCTTAGCAACATCCTCTTCCTTGAAAAATGATTCATCATCTACATTTATGCTGGCCCCAGCGTCTCTAATGGCAGGGGTCTCCTGACCATTCACAAAAACACCGTCTTTGTAATACTCTTTAGTATTGTCTGGAATATAGTTATACACAGCTACGTTTTGTTGTTCCCACAGACCCAGGGATACTAAAGAAACACTGGCTGAGACTTTCATGGGTTTCTCAGCCAGTAAGTGAAAGTGTCCACTTGCCATTGGTACTTTATCCACTGGGGAGAAGGCTAAGGAGACAATGTGGACCCCTGAAGGTTTACCCTTACATCTGGGATCCCCTTTCACATGGTCAGTTGACCAACAAGCATAACATTTTCCAAATGTCTTTATGAATGGGGGTTTGTTCTGACCTCCTTCTGATTTGTCACAAGGAGGTAAACTATCCTGATTTGCTTTCACTTGTGGCTTACCTTTGTTATGTTTGTTGCCCTCTTTTGGAGTGGACGTATTAGAATTCGCGTTGGTATCTTTCTTGTGCTGTGTTCCCTCATCCTTCTTCTAAGTTACCCCAGAATCCTTGGGAATAGCCCTGTTGGCAACCCACAAGTTAGCATCCCTTGCTAACTTCTTTGGATCAATTTCCTTAGAGTCAGCCAAGTGCTCTCTCAGATCAGGAGAGCAGGCATCATACATATATTCCAACATAATCAAATTTCTCATACCTTCATAAGTGTTCACTCTGTAACCCTTAACCCATACATCTAGGTTTTTCAAACATTCAGTCATCCAGGTAGTCCAAGGCGTACCATCATGCTTTTTGGGGGATATAAACTCTTAAGAAACTGGGAAGGGGTCTTCCCAAATCTAGCTATCAAAGCTAGCTTCACAATTTCATACTCCTTTCTGTCTATATCCCCAACTCCATTACCACATCAGTTGCAACAGGGGGTAGCCTAGAAAAAAGCCAAGGAATCAACTGATTTCCTGTAATGTCATGAATCACATGGTTATATTCAAAAGAAGCCAACCAATCCAAAATATCAAGTTTAACCTCCTACATAATTACTGCATCTCTGGGGCATGCAAAGCCTCTTAGCAATGGAAGACTGAGAGGACTCTGGGAGAGAAGAGTTTCAAGAGACAACTTTTTCATTTCAAGTGCATGATTCGATTCCATTACTCTGAGTCTAAGCTCTTGATGCTTGCTTTCAGTTTGAGCTTGCATTCTTTTAAATTCCAACTCAAGTCTCAATTTTTCTAAAGAGACAAATTCAGGACATAGATTTGGACCTGATGGGATCCCTGTGGTCAAAGGTTGAGGCCTATGAGCAGGTAGATGTAAAACAGGGCCTACATTCTGAGACTCTTCTGCCTCATCTAACTCATCCACAATATTAGAGCAGGGCTCTGACATATTATCATCCCCATCAACATTATACACATTTGCTGCAGGTGTGGGGGTTTCAGACCCACTCCTCAGACTTTGGTAGTCTAACAACTTTTCTATTGATTCAACCTTTTTGCCTTGTACAGTGAGATTCCTAGATTTACACATATCTCTCAATTGATCAACAGTTAAAGTCACTGCGGACTCCTGTCTGTAGCTTTCCATATCAGTCATGAAAAAACAATTGTTTTTCTAGTGTTGCTTTGCCTTGGGAGAATTATTTGAACAAAAGTAAAAGTAGCACTCTAAATGTAACAAATATACTTTATCCTCACCGCTGTATATCAGTGTTAGGCAGAATCACCTGTAGTACCCTTTGGGAACACTACAGACAATTAGGACTACAATTTCACCTTTGCTACAACCCTGTACTACACAGTAAAGTGGTAGCGATGGCTGAGCAGCCGGATTTATCTCCAAAGTTTAAGTGAGCAGTAGAAAAAGTTACACAAAGGACCATCAGATACAGTGATTCAAATGCACACTTACTCAAGGATTCTTGGTAAAAGAATATACATTTATTTACTCAGTCAGTTAGAAAACATTACACTAGCATAAGCAGCTCAATATCACACACTAATAAACCACAAAAATCCAACCGGTAAGTAAATGAACAAGTTTAGCTTCAAATTAAGTGGGAGCAAAATGGTACTTCAGATACTTAATAAAGGGGTAACAAGACAAGGTTATATGAATAGACAGCCCAAATACATTTATAGGCAGGGCAAAGAGTTTCAGTTAAATACAACCAGCAATGATTCTCAATAGGCCTGGGCCAAAGTCAACTGTTTAGAGTCTTTTGTATTGGATAGCACCGTTCTGGTAAGTCTTTGACACAGAGATTAGAAGAGTTTGGCTAGGCGAAACGTTTGACGAATGTTAATGGAAGGACAAGCCTTCGTAGTTGAGGAAATTTTCATGCACTTTCTCGATGGCCGAAAACATTTACGGACCGCGTTTCCACAGTAACTTGTCAATGAAGAAAACTGTAGCTGAGGCAGTTGTTGCTGGCAGTTCGAGCATATCTCGCTGTTCCTGATCTTCAGTTGTGGGGAGAAGAAGGAGGACATCAGGAGGTTCCTGCACTGCCCAGGGATGAGTCCAAAAGCTGTAGCTAGACGTCAGTTTAAGGTGTAAGTGCCTTAAAGTCCACAAGCTGGTTTCCTTCCCTCTGGCTATCCGGTTTTCAACAACACTCTGATGAAAATTCGAACAGATGGGGACGGTGTCCAGGTGGCTTGTGAGTTGGTTGTTCCCACCAAACTCAAGGGAAGAAGTTAACCTTGAAGGGCTTCTCTGTTGATGGAGTTTCAGGCAATTCGGACTTGCAGCAGGGCTTCACCATTCATCCAGTAGTTGCAGCAGGCCTCTTCCTTCAGCTCATCTTCGGTTCTTTCGTTCCAGTGGTCAACTCTTCTTTCCAAGTCCCAAAGACCTGCTTTTAAACAGGTTTCCCGCATTCATGGGATGTCCTTGGTCCTCATTAAAGAGGAGTTGGAATACCTGGACAGATGCAGAAGTTAGGCACTGCATGGTATGTCCTTGTTCCTCATTGAAGAGGAATTGGAATACCTGGGCAGCTGCAGAAGTTAGCCACTGCACTGCATGGGATGTCCTTTGTCCCCATTAAAGAGGAATTGGAATACCTGGACAGATGCAGAAGTTAAGCACTGCACCACATGGGATGTCCTTGGTCCTCATTGAAGAGGAAGTGAAGACTTGGACACGTGCAGAAGTTAGGCACTGCACCACATGCAAGATCCTGCTCCTTTTATTGTTGTGATTTGTTTTCTTAGGGCCTCATTTAAAAACGAAATTTACATTGAATGGAGCAATCCATTATGGTTACACTTTAATGCAAAATGGTCTCCCTTGCAATGTTCATAATTTGAACTACACATACTAAATATAAATGTTTCGACCAGGCAAGATTGCATTTGCACATTATGTTAGCACTTTGTAGTGCAAAAAGTGTAAATTCCTCCCGAAAGTTATGCTTATGGGAGGCACTGACAATTGATTCATATGAAATCCACATTTGCAAAACTAAAGGTTGATGGTTATAGGTTCTATAATGATCACAGCATCGGGCATTGCTGTAGGTTACTCTCCAGGCCATAGTGTCCGGCCTGCCCGGCCATTACAGAATTGGAAAGACCATATGCAAATCAGAGCAGCCCAACCAAACTGCTAGTTCTCATCCCTTCAAGATGAAACCACAAGTAACTGCACACATTAAAACCTCAGTGGGTATTATCAAAAAGGTGTAGCTGTGGTCTCTAGCCTCAGAAGGCTTGCGACCCGTGTTCAGACATACCTGGCCCACTCAGAGTGAACTGAAGGTTGATTGTTGAAAGTCATCAATCTTCAGATTTGATTCCTACACATCTGTCTGCTTTTATCAGGTGCTAAAAACAGGTGGATTCCGTGGACATCCATTGGTTACATGCCAAATGGAAAATATTGACAGTGGAGCAGGAATGAAAGGCAGGAAGGGGTAATCAGTTCCATGCTGCCAGTCCACTTCGAAAACCAAGAAACAAAAACCTAGAACATTAATACAGGCATTCGATCTTGAACATCATGTATACGCCAGGATTTTACACCTAATGTCCTCGAGAGGGACGTGGAACATGGGTGGCCTTAATGCCTGATTAAGCTTCGTTCTTAATCCTGTTTGGATGCCAAGGGGTGTTGAAAGAAGTCTTGACACTGTTGCTATATCCTCAGAGAGCACGTACTGTGACGAGGAAAAGGTGGAAAGAGGGCTAATGGAGCTGTGCAGACAGTAGGTCAATTTCCAGAGACAACGGAAATACCAGAGCTTTTATGAGGACACACAGAGGACACATACACAACTAGATATTGGCTAACTTTATTATGAGACGCAACGTGGTGACTGGTCAGGAGAAAATACGATATTTCATTTGGAAGTAAGCAAGAGATATGCATGTCTTTGTGAGGAGGATGGGGTATTTGTATATTGTATTATGTATGAGAGAATCTAGGTATTGCACAGCAAGAAGGATATTAGATCTCGTTATAGATGGGTAGGAGAAAACACCATGGGCATATTCCACCCCTGCCTTCCATCTGATATTGTAAACCGAGTGATGATCGTGTTGTCTATGGTGTCACTTAAATGGTACAGGTGCAATACACTCTTTTTGTTGATAGTTACACTTCTGTAGTTTTATATTTGTGTGTGGCCTGCCTTTGTCCCCACACCCTGAGCAGCCCTCATCAGTCAGCAGAGCACAGCAGTGGGCTGCAAAGGGAATGAATAAAGGAAACATACACAATGTGGACGAATGTCCTGTCAAAATACCTCAGATACTACGTGTGGCGAATCATACCAAAACACAAATAATGACCACCCCAACTTACCCCCACTACCCTTTTGCTCTCTGCACCTAGAACATGCAAGTGACTTCTCGCAATCCTATCCCATCGGCCTCATCTTTTCTACCACTCTGCTAAAGGTGCAGCTCTCTCAATATGGCCCCATTCCGTCTATCAGCAGGGACTCTCTGGTCAGTAAAGCACTCTCAGTGAGAGTCCTTCTGTCTAACCTGCCAGGAAACAAGATTTGAAAATGTAATAGTATCAGGCCACAGAGAGGGACGTCATTTCACCAATATGTCAGGGGTAGTGAAAGTGAAATTGCATGACCCTTGACCTCCGATGACACCACAGGAAGTGATGTAATCTGACGCCACCCCGAAGTGACATCACGGGAAGCGATAGAACACGACCTTTCACCCCTTGACAAAACAGGACGTCACATCACATAGCATTATTTCTAAGTACACTATGAAAAATATGGTTAGGTATAATTGTAAAGTGATATACATTGCATACAAGTATGGATCACCATATGTATCATTAATATCAGTGTGCATAGTCACATATTACCAAAGTACTGTGAATGCAAGCAGACGCCCAAGGCCAAACGGTAATGATGTATTAGTTTATATAGCACTTACGTTTAAGAGCTTCATATAGAACATCTAGACATACAATATCACCCAACCTGTGTTGGTGTTCATGGTGTCCGGTCAAAGGATCGAATTCAAAGGATCGCGGGTCAAAGGATCGAATCAAAAGGATCGACGGGTCAAAGGATCGAATTTTTTTTTTTTATTATATATTTTTTGGGGGGTTTTCGTTTGGGGAAAAAAGTGGTTTTTAACACAAAAACGGGGGTTGCGGAAAAAAAAATGTGGGAAAAAAAAAGAAAAAAGAAATTCGATCCTTTCACCCATCGATCCTTTTGTTGTCGATCCTATGACCTACAACCGGTGCTCATTTATCAACCTCAGCAGGAAGAAAGGCTGAGTTGACCTTGCCGGGAGTCAAACCTGCATATCACACACACATTGCAGCAGCGAGCGCTCTATCCACTGAACTATCTTACCGGCTATAGCTACCAGAACACCAGCCACTCCAGAAACAAAGAGCCACATGCTGCTGGCCACAGCCCAGGAGTCGCAAGTAGAAAAATATATTTTTATTTTTATTTTTTACAGGTAGCAAGGGAGACCACAGGGGTAACAAGGGAGATGTCTGAGGTCTCATTTGCGACCTGTGGCTACCCCCAAATGATGTCCCTGGCCACAGATCCCACTCTATCAGAGAGAATGGATCTGTTAAGCAGTTGGTCTATGACTGGGTAGCAAGTGAAAATCACTCCTCACAATAATCACACACGCCCCAATGATCTAAATGGAAAGTCTTACTTACTCATTGGGCCACATTATAAGTATGCCGGTCCGGTAACAACGGTTACCGGCACCATTATTACTGGACCGGCATACTCCGAGTTCTGCGAGCGGGTGCCTTTCAGCCCACCAGGTGTCACCTGGTGGGCAGAATTGAACCCACTTGCAGAGTTTGCCATTAGCACCGGTACCATTCATGATTGGTGCCAGTGCTACCGTCCTCCCCATTCCCATTGAGTCCAATGAGACTCAAATGGGAATGGCGAGTATTTTTTTTCCGGCGCCCGGCAATGAGGAATTACTGGGACGGCCGGGGCTGCAATGCCCCGGTAGGTCCCTATTGCTGGGCGGCAGAAAATAAAAAGGCCTCCGGCGGCAGCCGTGCTGTTTTTACCAGCACGGCTACCACCGGAGTCATAATGAGGCCCATTGCAAGTAGATAAGTAGTCCTGTAATTATGTAGAAACGGACACCAAGCAAGCACACTCAACCCCACTGCGAGCGTACTTTCATCTGCCACAGACCACACTGTGCCTTCACTTACATGTCATTCACGAAGGATTCCAAGGAAGGAGCTCAGGCATCTGTGCCCGACATGTGCAGGTGTATGTTTGCCCTGCATGTGACAGCACAATGCGTTTTCCACCCTACATGCACCAATAAGTAGGATTTTCTCTCACACACACACCCACCAATACTGAAAAATGCACTCCCAAATGACTTTTACCTAAAATAAATTGGCACCCTTCATGCGCCTGTGTTCTCGATGATGTACTCCACATTCCCTAACAAAATAGGATAAGGTACTGCAAAGCTAAATACACCACAGTATAAGACCTTGTAGAGACATGATCCATACTCCTGGGCAGGGATCTGTAGCATTTGACTCCCTAATTGTTTTGAACTACAAGCCACATTCACACTAACTAGCATCATTTGTTTTCTTGCAGGTTTCCGATTTGAGCTTCTCATATGTGGTGACAGAGGACAGTGTGGTAATGTATCTGACATCCAGAGGCATTGCTAAGGGGGTGCTGAGGGGGCTATAGCCCCGGGTCTTTTGGTTGTAGCCCTGGATAGAAGCTCAGGTGCTACAACCAAAATGCTAGCTAGCCCTGAGTCCCGCCCGTCCCGACATTAGCCTAGCCCTGATCTTTTCCAGACCTAGCAACACCCCGGCTGACATCCATCACCTCTCGTAGTTTCAGTGAATGTATCACTGTTCGTATTGAAGACTGTCCTAAAGAAAGTGGTCCTAATAAACATATACCATTGAAACCGGTTGACAGCAGATGCTGCATTGAGGAGGTAAACATACACTTACCTAACCAAGCAGCTCTTACTCTTAGCTTCTTGTGGATTAACAGTAAACATGCAGAGAAAGCAGTGTCAGTGTCTTCACTATAGCAAATTGAGGTTCTTGTTTTAGCAAACACTAATTTTCAACCAGAGAGAACCTACGGAAATAATTCAGTAGTTCTATAGGCTAATACATTGAATTGTACCTACAAATAGACTTCTGACATCATTCCATAGATGTTCTCTTTTAAATTATGAATGAAAGAGAGTGGTCCAAGAGGGAATTGTGGTAACTACTCACACGACAATTAAGATTAGAAGTATTCAGCAGACAAGTGTCTGTGGGATTTTTTCTTTTCTTTTTCTATCTACTTTTAGATAAGCGGCACAACAGTGTTTCCTAGTTTTAGTCACAAACAGGCAGCTTCAGATAGATAATCCTGCTATCCTTGTGTCTCGTTGTATGGATGTACTTTCAGTCCCTCCTACGACCACTGTGTGACTGAACCAGGGATTAACAGACCTGGTGTGGGTGCCTTGTGTGTGCAGATGGACTGGGTCCCCCCCTCTAGCCATGACAGGCTGGTTACACTGAAGAGTGTGAGCACCAAAGACTACACCAAAACCAGAACGTAGGAACAGAATATTTACTGGCAGAGAAGGGAACTCATTGCCGGCAGAGTACGCTGGGCACATTGGACACAGTAGTTTGTCTGCCCTGGGCAGTGGCCACAAGGTGGGCCATTGATGGCAGACATACAAGTTAAACACATCTACTTTCATGAGATCTGGGTGCCTGTGGGGGACCTTTGGATGCAGGGGAGGGTAAAGGACACCAAGAGAGGAGGGTAAAGTTTGAGTGGCTAGGCTGATGGAAACGATGGAAGAGAGCAAGAGGGGCTGGAGAGAGAGGAGACAGAGGAAATAATAGACATCTGAGAGCAGAGAGAGAGGGAGTGGAGATTGAGGATAAGATTAGCTGGTGGGAGGATGAAAGGAGAGAATGGTGCCGGTAGAGAGCATGAGGGGTGAGAGAAGGGGGAAGCAAGAAAGACAAAGAGAGGGAAGGAGAGAGAGAAGGAAGCAGGGGCAGATACTGGGAGGCTAACTGAAGGGAAAAAAAGAGCAAGTTGGGAGTAAATGAGGAAAGACAAGGAGAAAGGGTGAAGGGCAGACAGGGATGAAAATGGGATCTGCTAGAGGGGCCTTCTCGGCTTCTCTGCCCCCAAACTGCACGGTCAACAAACCACAGCAGGCAACCCAGAAAGAGACCCAGGTCCTCATTCACCACAAACATAAAGTTGTGGCACCCCCACATCAGATCCCTTAATCCATCTACCCACCCTTGTTGGATACAACAGTTCAGGGACAGCTCCTCACACCTCAGCTGTGGCTTCCCCTCATTCAGGGACCAGGAAGGGGGCAGGAATAATAGGGTGAAGTGCAAATACATGCAGAGACAACAGATGCTGTGGGATGGGGAGGAGGTTACTTAGGCACGCATCCCCAATATACAGACATATACAGTGCAGTCACTAACAGCACAATACTTGACAAACATTTGGGAAAAGAAAAGTCATGCAATACATTGAAGTTGAGAATAAAAACAGAAAACCAACAGTGAACAATAAGTATGTGAGACACAGGTAAAGGCTGGCAGGGGTCTACATTTGCCAAGCAGTACAAATCTAACAGAGTGCTAAATCTGTCTTGTGGAGTAAAGGGAGGCAGGGAGGGAAGGCCACCCTGCCATCTGTGCACAAGTCAGCTAATGTACTTTTTCTGTCCGGGCAGCTAGCATGGGCCGGCAGGGTGCACCCAGCAGGGCAAGCAGTGCTGGGATATTGCATGGGGTGTGGTCTTTGTCCGGCTTGTGGAAGGGAAGAGCAAGGTTTGGAGTGCCTTCTGGAAGGAAATTGAGTGGGAGGGAGTTCCAGAGTGTTGGAGCCTGGGCAGAGAAGGAGGTTCCTCCTATTCAAGTGTAATTGAAAGAAGGTATCACATGGAGGAGTGCAGAGCCTGATGTTAGGTTTCTGTTCGGTTGCTATCCTGTGAGTCAGTCTTGGAGGAATTCATGGCTGGTCTTGTGGAGGGCATAGTTGGTGATGCACATGGCCTTGAAGGTGATGGGGTGGCCGATGGGAAGCCAGGTTATCTCCCGGAAGACAGGAGTCATGTGTTCCCTGAGGCTGAGGGCAAGGAGGAGGCACGCTTCAGTGTTCTGGATCTGTTGTACCATTCTGAGCTGATAGGCAGTGGCACGAGCACAAAGGAAACAGGAGCAGTCTAGGCGGGAGAGGATGATAGCCAACATTGCCATGACTCTGTGAGGGTAAGAGAGGTAAGGGAAGATACACCTAAGGATGTGGAGATGTAGAAAAAAGGATTTACATGCAGCATTGAATTGGCGAGGGAGTGCTTGGTCAGAATCCATGGTGCATCCCATGTTCTTTACTGAGCTGGATGCTGTGGGTGGGGGGCCTAAAGAGTGCATAAAAGGGGGTGGGTTGGTGGTAGAGTGCTGTAGTACTGCTAAATAGGATTCCAGTTTCACCAGTATTAAGCAGGGAGTGGTTAGCCATCAGGCAGTGGTTGATATTTATGAGGCACAAGGTGAGGACAAGATTCGGAGAAGCCATGGTCTTGGGGATCTTGAAGATGATCTGGGTGTCATCTGTGTATTTGTAGCAGTTCAGGACATGTGAGTGGGTATGCGGTTGGGAGGTGGCTGAGATAGAGGTTGGAGAAAGTGCGGGGGGAGAGAAGAAGGGTGGTAGGATTTAGATTTGTGAATGGTCAGCAAGATAAGAGGATAACTATCTTAATACAGAATCCATGATGCCTAGAGAGTGGAGTCTGTCCATGAGGATGCTTTGGTGATGTTGTCAAAGGCTGCCGATAGGTCAAGGAGCATAAATGCAGCACAGCCACCCAAGTCTGCAACTCTTTGTGGATGTGCAACCAGAAAACTAAATCCCATGCATGGCTCATCAAGGAGACACACACAGACACACACACACACACACACACACACACACACACACACGTGATGCAACTCACATCTTTAGTGACAGTGACCATTACCCAAACACCACCAAATCACATCATCTATGCAAACCCTATGTGTGCCACTGCATGCCACTATTGGGATGAAAACCTCACCAGCCATGAACATGATTGACAGTGCACAACCTTACCTGCTGTTAGAGCTGTTTTGCTGTAAATCCCTCACCACCTCCACCTAACCACTGTGCCTTTGAATTTGGGCACGGAGGGCCAGTGTCCAGCATTGGGTATTGGGTATTGCAATGCAAACAGACACAAAATTGTCTGCCCCACATACATCACACAATGTGACTGAGCACACTGTGACCTTTAAGTCACAGTTGAATTGCATTTGATAACCTGTGCAATCATAGCAGGGCATATTAGGCTGTGCGACATGGTATGGTTTGTAGGATCAGGTGAACATACATACACAAAGACATGAATGAGAGTGAATCCCATCAGTGGATGGATCAAGGTCTGTGCATCATTAGTGAGCCCCCACTCTACTCCGACCTTGTATTATTGCAACAAGTAGAAGTCTGATCTCTACTGACCCAAAATTGCTTGCAGGCATGTGTGTTGCCATGATCTCCCTAACCCCCATTGCCACATTGCCCTCAGCCAGATACATGCTTAATCACAATCACATGCACCTTAACCATGTGTGAGGAGAGAATGACATGGAAAAGACCAGTACACACTTGCTTGGCCACTGCTACATTGACACTCAAAATGTGGAATGTATTACTCTGAAACATCCATTTGCCATCCACTTCTACTCCTGTCGGGAAGACGGCATCAAGCGTCTTTGCACATATATTGTTGATCATCCAGGTCCAGGGAATGGATGACTGTGTCATCATGCACACATTTGTGTAATTCTCTGTGAGTCATGATTAGCATTCACAATTCTCTATGTGCATACATGACAGTTTGAATGTGTCCTTAGTGAAGGCATCATGAAGCAAGAAACAGACAACAGATTCAGAAGTCAAAATCATACACATTATAAACTTAAATGTCAGGATGGAAAAAGGCCGAACTTTCCCTATTCTAAGGTTGGATTTCCCTACCTAAATGAAACTAAGGAAAGTTTGAGTCAAAGAGTTCAATTTAAGAATCTGTCTGTGTCCAAAACCTATACTTACCCTCACAACCAATCTATACAATATGTAGGGATGCCAGCAACCAAATTAAACAATGTCCAACATAATTTTCTGAGCTTCTCCCAGCTCGCAGCTTCCTTTCAACTCCCTTCCCCAAGTATAAAACAGTTCCAACAGAAGTCTCAAAAGTACCTTGCTTAAGTTCAGGATGATACAGCTTTAACCAGGACTCAGGTTTCCTTTCCCCAAGTGCCAGGTAATACAGTTCCAAAAACAATAGAGCCTTGGGAGTCTGCCTTCAAATCAACAAATATTCAAGTCTCACGGTTCCCTTGCCCAAGACTTAGTTTCAGTATTACAAAAAAAAATCCTTTGTCTTCTTAGGGTTCTTTGCCGCACCTGCATCACTTTTATGGTTGGCTTGCATGTGAATATTTTGACTGAGTTGTATTAAAACTTAGGGTTCCAGTTGATTAAACTTTCAATATCATACAATGGTTGTTAAAGTTTCATTCATTTTAAAATTCAGCATTCAGTCATTATACTTGAGTTTAAAGTTCTGTTCAATTTAGAATACAGCATTTAGTGGCTTTACTTGAATTTAATGTTCTGTTCAATTCTGAACTCAAAATGTAACAGTTCTGCTTATTTGTAAATTTTTAATTCAGGTCGGAATTCAATATTCAATTCTTAGACCTCTTCATCCACATCTAGGCAGCCTGGAAGCCGCTGCTCACTCACCGCAGACTCTACATGTGACCTGAGTCTCTAATGCCCATGGCAACCCATAATAAGGATAAGCCCTCTTGGGCTCATTGTGTTCTGACCGCCAACCGCAAAAAATAATAATTAATAATGCTGACAAAATACAATTGAAAATTGCATCATCGTTGTGTTGTGATTTTATGTACAACGACCCTTTGAAATGAGTACAACTACCTGTTGTTTTCACTTTGTTTCATTTTGTCCACATTCGAATTGGGAGAGAAACCATCTCCAAAATGGCCGTCGCGCCCTCTGGTACTGATGTCTTCCTGCAAAACAGCATCATGTTGCTCTGATTGGCTGCCTGTCTGCTTAAGAAGGCCTATTAGGGAGCTGGCAGGCGAACGCTGCCCCCCACCAAAGGCCCACGTACAAGACGCCTTTCGGAATATGAACCCATAGAGAACTTGGACTATTATTACAATTATGATCAACACATACTGCTAAACCATACAACCCACTCTTCCTGAAATCCTCTCCGTCGAAGATTCCCGTCACCCCGCGGCAGCTCTGCTTATTTCACATTCCATCACAACTTAAATCACTCGCCCAGAGAAACTTTTGACCAGAAATTCATAGCTACTTACGACCGACCTTCAACCCACCTTCACGTTACCCAGCTCTCCCGCAAGCTAATTTTTATTCACGGCAAGGACAATTATAATGCAATATTATCGAACAACAAACCCTAAGACAACCACGTATTCCCGCTAACATGAATACAAATGGAGAAGCCCACAATACACACTCCTGAACCTCTCATAATGACAGTAATCACGTTTACATTGCGCACTGCGCCAGACTAACTATTGTAAGTCAAATCGAATATGTCTACTGCTTAAATCTCGTTTCGCGCTCAATGCTCTCCATCCCTGATTATTTTAATGTCAAACCTAGTTGCGTTTTACAGCCTAAACTCTGCCTGACTATTGAAAGTCTAATTTACATATGTTTACTGTTTAAATGCTGCCTGACTAGTGAAAGTCAAATCGAGATGTGCTTATTGCTCTTATCAGGTTGTGCTCTCACCATGCCCTACGCCTGACTACTGACAGTCACATGGAGGCACACCCCTATTGCTGCACTTGCCTACCACTTATACACAAAGCTAGATAAACCCAACCCCACCAACTGTAAGTGATTCTCACACCCCTCCTTGCTAGGAGCTACATCCAACTTAAGGTACTCTAATGCAGTAACTATTCCCACAAGTCTAATCTTGCATTATCCCAAGCTAGCAGATTCCCCTCAGACAGCCACTTAAAAGGGGCCAACTAAGATCACCATGACAGATGCAGGGGGATCAAACAATCATCCTCCAGACCCAACATGCAAAGCAAAAAGTCCTACGCAAATGGCACTTGTGCTTCCCGACTCACAAGACATCCCTCCCTTCCACCTCCTTCCTAAGACATGCCCTTTCCCACGTCCTAAGGACCCAGTGAACAGAAAACACCGGACTTCACAGAGCCCAAAAATGAACATCCTACGTCAAGCATCGTGGCACACACAGTTCCATGCTGCCTCGAATTTAGAAACACACATCTAGCTTCCCGCCATAAACAAATCATGAAGGACACAGCAAAAACGAATACGATAGGTAAGCCCACACTCAACCTGCTGAGCAATGAGGAAACACCCTCACTATCCAACATTAAGAGCACGCTCATCAACACTAGATCCCTCCTGGTGCATGCCTCATCGGTATTTTACAAAATTACCCAATACCAAAAGTTCAACCCCAAAAGTCCGACCCACAATTTTCTGCATATATATATGTGGGGGAGGGTAAAGTGAATAAAAATGTAGAGCGGTAAGGTAGGGGCTGTGGGGGGTCTCCCCACACATATATATTTGTGGAAAAATGGGGGGGGGAATCAGACTTTTGGAGGTCGGACTTTTGTATTCAGTAATTTCACACAGATCCACCTCATCACCACCCTAGACCTTGACTTCCTAGAAATCTCGGAAACTTGGCTCCATGCAGCAGTGCATCTCATCCTCTCCATGGTCATCCCTGAAGGATACACTATCATTAGGAAAGACATGATATGTTCCAAAGGAGGGGGAGTTGCACTCATTGCCAAAAACAACCTCCAGTTAAGAACAATCACCAGCCAAATCTTCCCATCAGGGGAACTGATCTTGTTCAAACTCTGACTCTCGGCCACATCTACCCTCACAATCCATCTGATTTACACACCGCCCAGCCCACTTACATCCTTTGAGGAAGATGTAGTGACCCTTCTCACCACTAACACCAAACTTCTATTAAAATGTATCATCATGGGTGACTAAGCTGCTCTTTGACCTCCTCGACAAACTGGCCATCACATACACTAGCTATGCTGACAATACCCAAATACTCCTATCTCAGGTAACTTCGACACTGACACCAAACTTTTGAACAATATATACCTTACAAGCCAAGTTTCGATGGCACAACATGAGCTTTGTCTGAAGGATGAAAAAACTAAGCTACTCATTATCGGCAACCCCCCCTTGATTAAACTCACTACCACTAGCTTACAAATCCTTCAGCATCGATGGCAACATCATTACAGTGGTCAGGGAGGTAAAAACATTAGGAATATATCTGGACTCATTGCTGTCTCTTACAAGACAAGTCAATGCCATTGCCTCATCGCCAACCTACATGGCCAAACTGATCACAGCTAGCCGACCTTTCCTAATGACAGACAGTTGCATCACACTAGCTAGAGCACTCATCCTATCGAGAATTGACTATTTTACTATTGCAACTCCCTTTTTGTAGCCTCTAACTCCCAAATCATCAATAAGTTGCAAATAACTCAAAATAATGCAATCAGAGCAGCCCTCAACATCCCCAAAAAGGACAACATCTCTACAGCTAGGCGCAACCTCCACTGGTTACCAGTACGTGAGCGCATTCAATTCCAAGTCCTCTCTCTAACGCACAAATGCTTGTCCAATAGCTCCCCAGACTATCTGGCCAAGCAAATCTCCAAAGCCCAGACTAACAGACCGACCTGATCAGCCTAGTCACACCTTCTTACAATCCCCAGATACAATCGGCAAAAAGTGTCGAGACTGCAGCTTCCCAGTAATTGCTGCCAAACAGTGGGACTCCATGCCACTTTCACTGAGAGCAAATGTGTTTTGTTCTGGTCATTCCGCAAAGATCTCAATACATGGCTCTTCACCCAAGAAGGCTAAAGCACCAGGATAGACCCGGATACCACTATGACCAGAATACACACTGAATTTCTCACAAGCAAGACAAACTGTATGTAACCTAACTCCTATGTAAGCGCTGTGGTACTACTGTAAATCACGTCCACAGCAATGTACTTGTAACCATATTGTTAAGCTAAGGGCCCAGATCAGGGTTTGGTGCACTACATAAATCTGCAACTAAATAAATAAAATAAATAAATAGACATGGGTTGCACTCAGACTTCACTTTCAATTCAACCCGCTGTTTAATGTTCCTTTAGTTTGCTTTAAATGGAATTTCCAGCACTCAGAGACTTACGAAAACATGTTTCCTAAAACAAGCAACCAATGCGATACAAAGTATTCCTGGCAATTCAATATATAACAAGGGTTTAAACTGGAGTCCTTCAAAAAAGTGTTCCCTTAAACATGTGACCACTCTAATGCAAAGTATTCCTTTAAAATGATAAAGTTCAAACGTTTGCACACCAGGTTTCTCAATCGTTACAAACTCACTGTTCGCATTCACAGATTTCCCAGAAGTTTGGGTCACACAGCCTTCTGCTTTTCATGTCAGGGGTCCAAATCCTGCCCCTCAGGCACTCCTTTGGTGACCTCCTAACACAGGGGAACAGGCAGCTCGGACACCAGGGAAAGGGACAGCATCTCCACACGGCTCCCTTCACAACATTCAGTCTGCTCCCCGGAACCTCGGCTCCCATGCCACGCTTCCATAACCTACCTCTCTTTTCAGACCTCAGTGTCTCGGCGTGCTCTTCAATTAAGGTTCCTAACTGCTTGAACTGGCCTTGCTGCTGCTACTCCTTATGCTCTCTGCCCTGCTGGGCTGGTCTCCTTTAATAAACCTGCAGCCCCTTGACAGGCTGCAGGTGTTTATATTGGATTAGCCCTGACTGGCCACAATCAAAGGGACATGCCTGACCTTCACAGCACTTAGCAGGCATATTCCTCATCCCAGTACCAGAGTGGTAAAAGAGAAGTGTAGTCTTTGTTGCTCTTAGCTGCCTCTTCTTCGTCCCAGTACCGTCATGTGCGGAAACAAGGGAAGCTGACTCGCAATAAACTATAACGGTTAGGGAAGGGCTGTGTAGGTCGTCAATAGGGAAGGCGGCATATCATGTCTTGCCCAAGGCCTTTTCAGTCCCCAAAGACTCTCCACCCAGGTGATTCTCCCCCACTTTTTAGCCCCCAGTGTTAGAATCCAAGAGTGATGGCCTTTCCCTGGCCACCTGCACAGAGGATCCAAGGGGTCTAAGAGTGAGAATACTCTCAGGTTTCTAACACCAATGAGATGTGTCTTGCATACCTTTGCCCCAAATAGGTGTATTGGCACAGTGCTAAAACACTGATAGACAGTGATGTGCACTGTGTGTCCGATATGAACCACAAACAGAAACCACGCAATCATGTCCCTGAATGCAGATCATGTGACGGAAGTGTGCATGGTAGCACTGATGCAGCACCCGTGGATGGGTTCCAACTCCAACCAACTGTACACCAACACATTACAGGGCCAGCTTTAACTTGGGACACCACATTAGCTTCACCAGCAATGCCCACTTGGGGGAGTTTTTCAAGGGCTCCCCGAACTGGCGTGGTGGCTGAATGCACCCTATTGAACGGAAATGCACTCGCTCTCACCCGTTCTAGCACGAGAACAGGGCACATTCCTTTTCAACAGGGCTCCAATGCTAAAGAAGCATGGGACAGCCTTTCATAAACCCTATTGAAGTGATAAAGTGACCGCTCCATCCCTTGAGCGGGGAGTTGGTCATTTAGATACAGCGCCACCTCTAGGCAGCCCTCAACGTCCCCAGGCCTTGCCCAGAGTGGGGGGCATCAAATATTGGGCCTCATTCCGACTAATCTGGTATAAATCAATTAATACCAGCAATCAGGTATTTGCATCTCCGGCTGGGCGTGCAGCGGAAACCCTGAAGAACTACAAGTAGGCAGGCGCGCGCAAAAACCCATGCCGGAAGTGGCAATACCGGATTGCTGGTATCAACGGATGAATGGAGAAAAAAATCAGGCATTAGCCAACAAGAAATGGCGTCCCTATCGGAGCCGTCAAGAAATGGTGCTAACACCGGAAATGGCAGTAATACCGGTGCTGGAACCCGAAATTCTGCCAAACCCAGAAGTAGGCCACCAGCGATTACAAAAACCAGATTCCACCTCAATACACTGCAATCCACAGCCATACAGGCCCCCGAAACATCACAAAAATATATCCCAGGAACCCAGCAACCCAGGCAAGGACCTACACCAACGCAAACCTACGTTTTCAGAGGCTGAACTGACAGCCCTGGTCGATACTGCACTGCAGTATGCTGAGGAGATGTTTGAAGCAAGGCAGCACTAGACAAGCTGCAAGAGGAAGAGCGCCATATGGGGTGAGATGGTGGCCAATGTCACAGCTGTCTGGACTGTCCCCGGGATGAGAAAGGATTGCTGCAAGAGGTGGAGAGACCTCAAGTCCAAGGTCCTCTCAGCCATTGCAAAGCATAGGAGGGAGTACGCAGCCACAGGCAGAGACACTGTGGACCCCCTGCGACTCATGCCGTGGGAGGAGTGCATGAGCAGCATCCTGCACATGGAGGGGATTGAGGGCATCAGAGGCACTGAGGCTGGAGCGGGGACACAAGGAGAAGGCAGTAAGTAAAAGTGCAGGCACAAGTGTGGATCCCCTTTGCCCCCCTTTTGCATGCCTCCACCATCAGGGCACAGAGCAGTGGGCATGCCAAGTGGACTGACCCATGACATGGAACACACTGTCCACCCTTCGATGGCTGTACCACCCCGATAGACACACAGGCATGCACATTGCACATATCCTCCATGTAGCCCCCATCCATGAACCCCACCCCTGCAAGGTCATTCAACAAAGCAACACAACCCTTTTGAGACACATGCCACCATCAACACTGTGGCCCACACTTCATGGGATATGTAGAATGCATTACTGAGGACATGTGTGGCAAACAGCTGACAGCACATCTCATCTGCCCAGCAGGTACCCACCATGGACAGTGACGAGGCAGGACCATTGCTTGCATCCACCAGCAGAGGCACAATACCTGCACAGGCTAGACACACTGCAGGCCACAGCAGGCAGCATGGCAGTGCAGCGAGAACAGCACAATAGATGCAAGTGCCCAGCCACCACCACCTCAGGCAGTGTCAGCACAACCTGGACCACCCCAGTCAATGTCAGCCCATCCTCCACCACCTGTGGCAGTGTCAGCCCAGCCACCACCACCCTAGGCAGTGTCAGCCCAGCCTCCACCACTCCAGGCAGTGTCAGCCCTGCCTCCACCACGTGTAGCAGCGTTAGCCCAGCCACCACCTATGCAAACTGCACACACTGGTGTCGCCCCCTACAACAGCATAGGCAGCGACAGTGCACACATGATGCAGGACAGAGCCCGCACACGCACCAGCACCCCCTGCGCCATGGCTGCAGACAGATGCCACACGTGGAGATTGGCCATGGAGACCTATGAACAGTATGAGGTGGATACCACACCTGGATTCAGTCCAGCCACACCCCCAAGCCCACACAGCCCGTGAACACTGCGAGATTGTAACCTGCGTGCTGTAAAGGCACAGCTGGACCAGAATAAGCGCCAGCATGTGGACATACACACGATAGCAGATAATCAACTCACAGAGATGCACAATATCCGCAATGCCATACAGGGGAGCACCCGCCGCATGGCACGCGCCCGCGGACAGGCAACATCTACCATGGTGACATTTGGGCAGAGGGTGCGTGAGCACACAGATGCCTCATCTGCCACAGCAGAGGCACTATCGCAGGCCATGCAGTTGATATTACAGTACATCCGTGCCCAGGTTTCTGACCCCTCAATGAGCAATACACCCACTGAGGACTCACTAGAAAGCAAACCAGTGCCAAGGCCCATCCGCCTCCTCAGCTCTAGGATCCAGGAGTCAGACCCCAAGGCCAAATGTGCCGGAAGTAATGCATGGACAGAGTGGTGACACAGATGAATACTTTTGGGGATTTCGAGTGGGTAGGTTTTTTTGGGAGGGGATTTTAAGTCAGTAGGATGTTTTGGGGGTGGGTGTTGGGATGGGATGTACACTACATGTATGTCCAGAATGGTACTTCACTTCATGAAAAGAAAATTCACACTTGCAACCTTGAATGAACATCAATCATTGTGTGCATGCATTTATTGTGTTCAATGAACAGTGAAGTTAGCATTGCCCAGGCAAATGGCAGGCAGCATCAGAAAAAGTTCCCTATCAGCCCCTGGCAGGTGATGTGACCCATCCTGGCCTCTGCACTGCACATGGAAAATCTGCATGTGTGCCACCCACAGGCATACCTTCATTATCCTCAGGGGGCGCATGTCCACATCTGGGTACAGGGGTACGTTGCGCTGAATGCATATGTTGTGCAACATGCCGAATGCCAACATGATCTTGTCTACCTTGTCTGGCTTGTACATGACGGCCCCCAGTATGATGTATACATTGAAAGCATGCCTTCCAAATGCCAAATGTGTGCTCAATTAGCACCATAGTCCTAATGTGTTCACAATTGTATGCCACCTCCTGTGGTATGTGAGGAATCCTCAGGGGGGTCATCAACCATTGGTGGTGCGGATATCCAGAATCACCTTTATGGGGGACAGACATAGGGCATGTCATTGGATACAGTGGATGAGTGTACCTTTCAAGCACTGTGACAATGGTCAGGGTAAGTAGAGTGAACACATGCGGAAGCACGTTACACCTTTATGCATGTGGGTCATTGGATGAGTGGTGTACATTAATGTCAGGCGTGTCATACGTTTCTACCATGTTGCTCTGATACAACAGAATGGTGTTTGCATGACTAACATTGGCAAATGGGGAATGGACAGGCGGTGCATTGTACTGACACCATGGTTCAGTACATGTGTGCACTCACATGGCCTTGTGGCATTCTGACCTCCAGGTGCTGCAATGGGATCTGCATGTTGACAGGGGAGGAGGGCAGATGGGATGCGCAAGTGCGCTTGCAGGTCTGGAAGTGGCTTCTGATGTGTGCCATAGTGGGGGACACTAGCTGGATGCTAGGCTGGGGAGGTAACAAATGTGGTGTGCACATGCACCAGGTATGGTATAGGTGGGAAGGGGTGGGAGGGTGGTAGTGTAGAATAGGCAGAGGCCTGGTGCCCTGTGAGTGCCATGTGGCCACAGGCCACATGTGTCAGCTTCAGAAAGAAGGGTGATTGTCTGAGGAGGGTGAGTGGTGAGGAGGTAGGGATGGGTATTGGATCATCCACACATCAGTTGATGGCGCAGTCTGTCAGGGGCAAAGGACCATTCCGGTGATCGGACCCGCCTGTGAGGGGTTGGGAGAGCATGCTCAATGATGTGCACAAACCAGAGGAGTATGGCCATGGTTGTAGGTGCACAGGACTGATCTGCCTAACATGCCATGTCTTTGCCTGCTGATGTGTCACTCTGTTACTTGCTATCTGGTGCACTTTTGTTCAATGGAAATGTCCTACACTTAGTGACATGGGGTGTGCCCCATTTGTCGGTCTTGCTGTGCCATGCTGTGATGCTCTAGCTTGAATGTGTTGTTGTGCATGCACTGTGTGTGTCTGTGGCTCAGCAAGACATAAAATAAGCAGTTTTGCGTAGCAATTTGCTATGCATCTCTGTAGGTTTGCTAATTAAATTGGCACTGGTTTAGCAAATTTGGCTATTTAAGTCACCCTGTTCATTGAAATCACAGCTTGCCCTCCATTCCTCTCTTGTCTTTGGGGCGCTTTCCACCCTCTTTTCTCTGTTTGTTGTAAATGCAAAGGGGCTGATGGACAGAAAGAATGCAGCAGTAATCCTCTCCTCCTCGTTAAAGTACCAAAAGCCTATGTGTGAGTCCTAGAGAATAATTTATTTTTATTTTTCAAATAATTGCAAACCAGAAGTAATCAGGATGATATTTTTATTAAGCTTACTATATCCTCTCTAGCAAATACCAGTATGTGTTAACTTTATTTTTTTTATGAAGCAGACCTGTAATTCCATTCCTAAAAATATAAATTGTCACATAATGCATAAGTTCAGTTATCATTAATGTAACACATTGCATTATCTCGATTTTTCAGTAACGTTTAGGTTAGTGTATCTAAATTTCATAGTGTCAACTATCTTTCATTTTGTTGGGGAAGATGCATCATATTGACAAGTGAACACTTTTGAAAATGCACATGATCACACAGCCAAAAATATTTTATGGCAAACCTAGTTCTATAACCTGCTGGTTGAATACATCATTGGAACTGGTGCTCAACCCAATACCTGATCCCATATTCCTTGACCTTCTCTCTTATTACTGTGTTGCTTTATATACGATACCCTGAAAGTGAGATGGCCGCAAACTACAATATTCCACCTAGTTTGGCCATTTTTCTGCCTGTTATGCCATCCACTTAGCTTAGTCTATTAATTGTTTTCCTCTTACATAAGGAATACTCAAAGTTAACTATATATGTACGCAAAGTAGTGACGCGTACGGATCTACTGCACTTTCATTAACAGTAGTTAGCCTCCAGAGCTCGCTTTGCTCTATGATTATGATTGCATTATATAGTAGAACCTGTGGCAGAGAATTGGCCAAACTGTTTTCAGAGCATTTTAATCATATGTATTTATATGTGTCCATTCATGAAGCTGACATTTTACATTTTACAGACACTCATCCAGGGCTCGCATAATCTTTTCGCCGTCTCAATTATTCGAGTAGATTTTATGAAGGGCGAGCACCATTTGCAAAGGATGTTTAAAACTTGTATTTAGCATTTACTTTGTTTGCAGTTAATGTCCAACACAAGTTTCCCTGTGCATGGGTGGCCTCTGGGTGGCAGTAGTGAGATAAACATAAAGTGGGTCTGTGGTTTACAGAAAACACTTTTAAATCTGTTGTCTTCCGTTGCCATGGGTCGAGTGCATTTCACTTAGGTTGAGTAGGTAAACTAAGTTCCTTGACTTATAGATCTAGTGGAATTTCAAAGCATTTGCAAGGTCCAACTCATCTAACTAATGTTTAACTCCTACGGAACACAAAACTGCTGTATTGTTTCTAATTTTAGGTTTTGAGTATAAATACCTTCTGGTGACATTAAACATATTAGTACAACACTGCTAATCAAATGGGGTTGTTTGCTAATCAAGAACATTTTCATTATCAACTTCTGCTAACCAATTTTTGAAAACTATTTTATGGCTTGTAAAGTGCCATGCATTAACCCTAATTCACTTTTTTCATCATGTGATGGGTGCCCATGCTGTAGGTGAAAGTTGCCATTGGTATAGGGTTGTGTTGTGGCATGTGGATGTTGAGCTTGTCGTGGGACTTTGTCGCTACCATGCACGTGTTCTTGGCTCACCTATGCACCCATGCCTGGGCATGATGATGGACCATGTTCTTTGTGTGTCTGTCCCTGTTGCATTGTGGTACATGTGGTCCTGTGTACCTATATACTCTTTGGGTAGCACAGTTTGGCCATTCACTGATGCTCTGTTTGTCCTGTCACATGATGGTGGACAACAGCCACTGATGTTGGGGGGAGCCATGGTTTCGGTGTGCGGGGAACTTCCCAGCGCCCCTCATTGGCATTGTGTCTACCCCCCAAATTCACTATCAGTGTACTGTAATTCCTACTCCCCCAATAACCAGGTATGTTGTCCTCTGTGCTTCTCTATGTATGCTCGCAGTGTGCTGTTGCGCAATACCATGGCATTGTGTGTTGATAATGGGAACCAGTCACTGCAGTGGGTGATCATGAGGTTGGCATCACAGGTAACCTGGATGTTCAATGAGTGGTACTTCTTCTGGTTCCTATAGACCTCCTCCTGGGCATGGGATGCAACCAGCTCAACATGCGTACAGTGCAGGGCTGCCACCACATTGGGCATGCCTGCCATGGCGTAGAACCATGCCTTAGTGGCTTTCACCAGTGCCTTGGTGGTTGGGAGTGCAATGTGCTGTCCCACAAACAGAAGGAGTGCATCCAGCACCTCCACCAATACTTTTGAAAATGTTGGCCGTGCTAATCCGTGCAGCTGACTTACAGTATGCTCGAAGGTGCCCGTTGCAAGGAAATGCGGTAAAGACACTACCTTCACCAACGGTGGTATGGCTGTGCGGATGCCAAATCTGCTTTCCATGTCTCCCTGGATCATGCTGAGGACATATGCTATGCTCTCCCTGTCTATGCGGTACAGGGTTAGAATGTGCATATCACTGAGGGTCCATGGCTTGGCCCCTACACAGTGTATGGGTACATGCATTGCCTGGTGCCTCCTCCTCTGATTCCTCATCCTCACCCTCCTGTACAGTGACTCTTGGACCCTCTGTTTGCCCTCCTGCCACTGCAGAGCTATGTTGGCTTGTAGCAGCTGCAAGTCAATGTGGACTGCAGCCAGTGACAGCATTGTTTTGTTTGCTTGTTTGTTTGTTTTATTTAGTTGTAATGCGCGCCAGACCCAAGGGTATCAGGGCGCAGAGGATACATGAATACTTTCAGCTTAGGGTTACAAAGTTGTATACAAGTAGCGACACACACATGCAGAGAGGATAAGGTCAGTTGGTGATTTGCATGTTATGTACATACAATAGGCATAAACATTACATTATTACATAATACAAATAGGGTTCAGCATCAAATGGACATTATGATGTCTGATATACAGTGCAAGATAAGGGATGAGATAAAATGACAGTAACTGGGGTGCATTATTGGTCATTTTCTTTGATCCAATTAATGATGTTATGTCTAAAGCTCAGGTAGGTTTGGTACGCTCTCAGGGAGGGGGGTAGGGAGTTCCAAAGCTGTGCAGCTTTGACTGGGTAACTACTCCCGCCAGCTTTATTTACTTTAAACCTTGGGACAATCAGACAGCTGGTGTTGGCAGTTCTAGTGGGCTGGCTAGAGGTTTTTCTTTTGAATCTCTATGAGGTAGTTTAGACATTAAATAATATAATAATTATATTAAATAATATAAGTGTTGTTTAGACATTTGTGTGTTAGGCAGTTTTCTGCAGGATTTTGTCACTGGTGGATAGCCAGTTGTTCTGTCTCCTTACCCCTGACATTTACTCTTTTCTCGCCAGACCCAGTGCGGCTTTAAGGGCTTTATTCTGGAGAATCTGAATTTTGCTGACGCGGTACTGATTGGAGCAAAGGTATAGGGAGTTACAATAGTCCAATTTGGACAAGATTAGAGCTCTGGACAGAATGGTGCAGCTGTTCTTGGATAGGAATGGTTTACCAGCTCTAATTAGCTTACATTTGTAAGCAGCGACGGAGGCCATGGAGTTAACCTGTTTGGCAAAGGTGAGGGTGGAGTCTAGATAAAAGCCTACATTTTTTACTTCTTTGGCAACTTTAATTGTGTTGCCATAAATGTGAATGAGGTGTATTTAAGGCCATGTTTGTTGAGGTTAGAAGTAGTTCCCAGAATGATGAGCTCAGTTTTGTCATCATTCAGGCATAGACCGTGGACAGCCATCCATGCCTGGATGATTAGGTAGATTCTATTTACCAAGGCCAAATCCTTGTCATAATCCCCAGTAAGTGGTATGAGAATCTGGATATCATCTGCATAGTTAGCGTAGGTGATACCAAGAAGGTCCAGATCATTGAAAAAGGGCTTCTTAAATATATTGTACATTGTGGGTGAGACACAGAGCCCTGTGGCACTCCACAAGTAATAGGAATAGGGTCTGCAGCTGCAGATAGTAAGAAGAGTCTCATAGTCCTAATGCTCAGAAAGGATTGGATCCAGACTATGGCCTCCTGAGAGAAGTGGGCTGCAGAGTCAAAGTGATTGCATAGGACCTTGTGATCTACCAAGTCAAACACAGCCGAGAGATCGAGAAGAAGTAGTAAGGCTGATTTCCCCTTGTCCCTAAGCTTGTCAATGTGGGCCTTGAGATCAATCAGAGCAGTTTCGGTGCTATGTTGTGGCCTGAAGCCTGATGGACGGGCTCCTAGGAGCTGGTTGTGTTCTAAGTACTCTTGTATTTGGAGTTAAGCCGTCTTGTCTACAACTTTGAGTAACAATGGCACTGTAGTAATCGGCCTGTTATTAGTAGGTATTGTTGGATCAAATTACTGTTTTTTGAGGAGAGGGAGTACCCAAGACTCCTTTAAATTGCTAGGGATAGTGCCAGTAGAGAAAGGTGCATTGATTAGCGTTGATATGAAGGGTGCCAAGTATCTAGCAGCATCTTTAATGATTTGGGCTGGACATTTATCTCCCTGGCAGTTCGAAGGTTTGAGGGACAGGATTACTTTTTCAACCTCAAGAATTGAGACTTTAGAAAAACTAAATTGGTGTAATAGGTTAGCATTTTTTGGCAATCTTATCCTGTGTTTACTTTGTTAGATAGGGCTTTCTGTATATTGGAGCACCAGATTTTGTCCTTCACACAGTTGTCTGGCACTGGAACTGAAGGCTTTTAGGATTACCAAAAGTTCCTTTGTACTTGAGTTTGCTTGCAGGATTCTATTGTTATATGTTTCCCGTCTTACAAGAAGTATTTCTTTCTTGTATAGAGATGAGATATTGATAAGGCTGGTTCTATTTTCGTACAAGGGTAGTTGCCTCCAAATGACTTTGCATTTTCTTTTTTCCATTCTTAGGGTTTTGAGGTGTGGGGTGAACCAAGAGTTCAAATGAGCTTTGGGCTTGCTTTTTCTCATTTTTAAGGGTGCAACAGTGTCTAAGGCTTCAGACATCGTTTTATTATATCCGTCAATTAGAGTGGTGGGATCAGCAGTATCAGGTAGTGAGTTGAGGGTCGGTGATATTAGTGGTAGGAGTTTATCTGCTATGATATTCCTTTTATTCCTCATTAGTGTAGGAGTAGCAAATGGTTTGTTTTTGGTTGTAAGAGTTTTAGCTGCTAATGTAAATGATCAAAGGTAGTTGTATGTCCACAGCTGAGGAATTATGGAGGTGATAGAGGCACTGCAGTTGTAATCTGCCAAGTGTTCTTCCTTTGTCATGTGTAGGTAGTGTCACTCTTTGAATGAAGCCAAGTTCAGTGAGAATATTGGCGATTACTTTGCTTGCTGGACTTTGGGGTAATTAAATCCCAGATTGAGATCCCCTAGCAATAGTACTTGCAAGTTGTTTTTTAAATTGTCAGAGGGAATGGTGGAAATGTCCTCCTCAAATGACCCGATGGGGCCTGGAGGTCTGTAAATCAGGTGAATGGTTAGAGTTTGAGAGTTGGAGATCGGTAGTTTGGCAGTGAAGGATTCACAGGATTTAATGTCAGGAGAGGGGGCTAGTCTCATGGCTAGGTTAGACTTAGCTATGCGAGCTATGCCTCCTCCACAAGCATCATATATGTCTGCTCTAAGAATAGTATAATCATCAGGAACTGCATACATGAGGGCAGGGCCTGCTGCTGCATGTAGTTAAGATTCAGTGATGGCTAGAAAGTCATAATTTTCTGCTAGCATTAGATCGGCTATTTCCATACCATCAGCCACTAAGGATCTGGCATTTATTAGTGCCCCCTTGAAGTCTGGGGCAGGGTTACCTGTCAAAGGATTGGGTGAAGTGCCGTTATTTACTTCATCGTCTAGAAATGCAGTGTGGGGTTTATTCTGGTGATGTTTTTTGTGCGTAACACTATAGGTCTTGGGTATGGGTACAGTAATAGGACTGATTTTTCCTGTTATGGTAGGTTGTTTGTTATGTGGACATATTCTCCTTGGGCCTACATTCGTCATCGAACTAGCAAGGGGTTTGAATAGTTTGGATAATCTCGAACGGAGTCTAATGTTTCTAGAGGATATGTTGCAAGGTCTATTATTTTTTTGTGGACCCTGGGAGCAGTCAATATTGACTGGCGGTTGTTGTTGGCCTAGATTGCTGGGTAATGGTTAGGTAGGTGTGACACTCATTATGGCAGCCATATCACCTGTTGAGGTGGAATCCAATTCGGGTAAGCTAGACAGTGAACCTAATGCCAGTATAGCCCACAGTGAGACTAGGTGTAGGACAGTAGCGTACATAGTGCACTTAAGTCTAGTGCACATATGGTATTACATAAGCAAGAGATTTCGTTCTGCACGTGAATGGTGGGTAGAGTGCACAGTTGAGTGTGCAGTGAGCACGGTCTGGCAGGATAGGCTAGTTCAGTTGATCAAGACAAAGTGTGAAAGTATAAGGTCAGCTAGAAGGTCTGGCACAGTTTTGCCGAGATGCAGTTAGCTGTGCAGGTTGGAATGGGTTGCTAGCAATGGGCAAAATACACTCTGGTAGAATAGGCTAGTTCTGTTTTTTCCAGCAGTGTGCCATCAGTACAGGACTAGCTTCAGCAAGGCAGTGTGCAATCAGTACAGGACTAGTTTCAACAGGCAGTGTGCAAACAGTACAAGACTTATTTCAACAGGCAGTGTGCAAACGGTACATGACTAGTTTCAGCAAGGCAGTGTGCAAACAATGCAGGACTAGTTTCAACAGGCAGTGTGCGAACAGTAGAGGATTAGTTTGAGCAAGGTAGTGTGCAAACAATACAGGACTAGTTTTGGAAAGGTGGCGTGTAGTCAAGCACCGTCTATTGTAATAGTTTATTTCCATTTGCTAACAAGGAGGCAGAGTATACAGATTGGTTATATCTGCTGGTGAATGGCCAAAGTGCAATTTGAATCATAGGCTAGATCATTATTAATAAGGCAGAATGTAGTAGAGTAATGTATACTGGGTGTGCTGACATTTTAACAATCAATAAGACAAGTAAAGCAGCAATGACAGTTCTAGGGCATTGAGACCTTATGTCAGTTTGGGTACAGTAGGATCGTGAGACTTGTGCTTAAGTGGCAGAGTTCAAACTACGGTGAGTTTGAAAGTTCTGGCTGGTTGGCCGAGTATTACTTACACGGCATACCAAAGCCAATCAGCATAGGATCGATACGAAATAATGATGCCTCATGAGCGTTGGCAAAGGCTCCTTGCTCCATGTGGTGAAAAGGGGCAAACAGGGCCTTGACTGTCGTGGGCCTTCACGCAAGAGGGCCGGCTTCCGCCTGCCGGCGGATGCTCGTCGTTAAAGTTAGGAACGTTGCTAGGCAACGTGTAAACAAAATCCTCGAGCAGCCATTTTAGGGGGAGGCTACGGCAGGTGATACTGTGGTATGGCAAAGAGGATCCAGTTGGATCTGGGATAGGCTGCAGAATGCTGCAGGGGCCCAAAGGACACAGAAGGCCATAAGGTGCACGCAGATTGTGCTCACCTGCTCTGTAATGGTCGCACGCGGTGCGTGTCGGCTTTTAGCTGATCCGTCATCTCGTTCATCAGGATGCACTGTAGTAGGATAGGAGGCGGTGCGGAGGGCTCCTGCCCTTGCTGGACATCCAGGTGGAGTGGAGGCAGTGGCACAGGGGCAGGGGCAAACAGGGCCTTGATTCTCGCAGGCCTTCGTACAACAGGGCCGGCTTCCGCTTGCCGGTGGATGCTTGTCATTAAAGTTAGGAACGTTGCTAGGCAACGTGTAAATAAAATACTCGAGAAGCCATTTTAGGGGAAGGCTGCAGCAGGCGATACTGCGGTATGGCAAAGAGGAACCAGTTGGATCTGGGATACACCGTGGAATGCTGCAGGGGCCCAAAGAATACAGAAGGGCATAAGGTGCACGCAGATCGTACTCACCTGTTCTGTAATGGTTGCATGTGGTGCGTATCAGCTTCCAGCTGCTACGGCAGCTCATTCATCAGGATGCACTGCAGTAGGATAGGAGGAGGTGCGGAGAGCTCCTGCCCTGTGGTGTTTGGAAGTGTGTGTGTTGAAGGGGAGGCCTTTTTCACCTACTCCAGGCTACATTGGGTTCACCTGAATGCATTGGGTGCACATGTGCCTTCATTTCCCACACCAGCATGCATTTTCTGCCATTTACCGCCTGCTTTCAGGTTGGGGTTTCGCCGCCTAACAATTGCCTGTGTAAGGGAGGCATGGTATCACAAGTATGACACTGACACGAAAAGGTACAATTTGTAAAACCTTTACTGAATTGTCTGGGTTCGGAAAAACTCCTTCTTTGCCCCTATAGCTAAGATGGGAGTTGTTTCTGCCATTCAATAATAAAGAAAACGCAGTCCTAGCCAGACTCTGTCAAATCAAAATGGCTTATACTAACAAAACCTAATGCCTGACCTATCCCTTGTACAAAAGGGTGCAAAGGGGAATATGTATGCTATGAAAAATCAGTGTGAGAATATAAAGATTCGAAGTGGCTGAGTCAGCTCTCCTCCCCACATTGCACAGCACAGAGTAAGACAGTCCCCGTTGACAGGATGACACACTCTGGCTCAGGTTAGCAAAACAAAGTAGTTCAAAATGTGGATTGTGGCCTGCCTGACCTTCCACAGTAAAAGTCACTTTTGCAGCGTATCAAAAGGGTTCACAGTTCAACCAACAGTACACGTAGGCCTCCCTCGATCGGGCTCAGACCCCTCAAAGTAAAACGTTCACGTAGACTTCTCACTCACAGCACTTGTGGGGGTTCCCTTCCTAAAGTTTTGTTCACCTTTGTTAGAGGTTCCCTTCCCTGACTTATCACACTTCACTTCTGGTCTACCTCAGTCAGGCTCGGACATTTCCCTGATGTCGAAGACTTGCGAATGTACTATAGACATACGCAGGACCACTTCAACTTTCCCTTCAACCCGCAATCTTGTGTTATTTGCCTCATTGTTTCTTGGTCTATGTAGTTCAATCTCATAAGCACAAGAGTTCAATATTCACTCTCTACTTGCCCTTTTTTTCGGGGTCAATCTTATCATCACGCTCTTTAAATTTAATTCACTTTGTTGCTTAAGCAATAAGCCCTGAGCAAGGGGGCATTACCAGGTCAGGTAATGCCCCGGGGCCCACAGTTACACCTGAAGTGGTAATGCCACCTCTGCGAGGGGCTTATTGCTATTAGTACCCCGGCCCGTAAGACCGGGGTATTAAAAGCATTTTTTTTTCTGTTCCGAAATGCTACAGCATTTCGGAACCAAAAAACAAATGGCTGCCAGGGAAGGCAAAACAAAGTCTGTTTTCCCTTTCCATGGAGGCCATTGAAAAAAGTAAACAAAAAAATGGCTGCCATGGAAATGCGAGAAAGGACTACACATACTCCCTTCTCTTTTTCCATGGCACCCATTAAGAAAGGAATTCAAAAAATGGCTGCCATGGAAAGGAAGAAGCGACTATATATAGTCCCTTCTTCCTTTCCATGACGGCCTGTCGGAGATCAGGAGCAGACGCGCTGGGGCCATAAGTGTTCCTAGCATGTGCCATTCCCGAAATGGACTTAAAAGAAGGTAAGTGGTTAAGGGAATTCTGTGGATGGGGGAGGGCAGAGGGGAAAGACCACACTTACCTCGTTCCCCAGCGGGTGAATATGGCTGCCTCCAGCTGTGAGGAGGCGGCTTGGAGCGGGGGGATTAACACTGGTAATCCCCCTGTCCTGAGCCTCCTCATTGGCTGAGAGGCTGCCACCCCCCTGGTGGGTACTAGTTTATAATTAAACATATCTCCTTTCGCTAATACTTTCGAGTGGGCTACTTCCTTTCACCGGACCACTCCGCTTCTCTGTATCACTGGGTTCACAGTTATCAGTAATTTAAAGTTCACCACAGGTCTGCTTTTCATCACTTCTCATCCACAAGTTTGCAGCCTTCAATTGTGCAATATACTTTTGCAACTTCAATCTTCCCTTAACACAGACTGGTCTTTCATGTCGCTCGCCAACTCACTGTCTGTATGCATTACTTTCTTGTCTTTGCCTTTTAATTCAGGAGTCAAGGTCAATACCACAGGCTTGGCCTTGCCTCCCCAACTTTGTTGTTCACCCGAGAGGGTCGCAGGTGCCTTTTAAACACAATGCAGTCTTCTTGTCTGGAATTTGGCATTGTCCACATATCTCTGACAATTCTTTGGATCTTTGGAGGCAACAACCTCCTGCAGGATACGACAGGGTTCCTTTAGCCTTGGTTCTTGTCCCTCGATCCGTCGCTCTGCTTCAGTAGGTTCGCCTTGGCTCCAGAAGTTCCACCTTGCTCCGAGTGTGTCTCTATGTTCCGCCTTTTATCTGTGTGAGGAGATCTAATGGGTATCAGATGTATGTGATTAAATTCAAGTGCCTGACTTTGTCTGACCCGATTAGTGAGACATGGCCAATGAGATGTTATGTTATGTTATTTTGCATTTATATAGTGCCTTATGTACCATTGGTATGGTCTGAAGGCGCTGGTAGGTTGAACGCCCTTGGGAACCGAAGTTCAAGTCAGTAAAGAGAGTAGAGAGAGTCAAAGGTGCGTGTGAGCGCCGGATTTGTGTGCAGCTGGTGTGGTATTCGTGTAATAGCTGCTTCTTAGCGGTAGGTGTGGTGATTGAGAGATCAAGAGTATGTGTTCGTTCTGGCAGGATTTATCAAGACCGATTGTGGCTGCGTTAGGCCTGAGGAGAACGCCTGGCTGGGGAGTGTGTAACCAGCAGTGTTTAGTTAGAGTGATGGGGAGTATGAGGCAGATGTTGGTATGAGAACAGCTATATCGAATGGTGTCATAGTATCTCTGTGTTCTAGTTGAATGGTGGTGTAAAGAAGAGAGTAAGCGTGGCGATGTGATATGATGGGTTACATGCTCTTTGAAACGTTCCATGTACTCTAAACCATTACATGTAAATTGTGCAATTCTATGCGCTCCAATCTGTTCGGTGCACTCCAGTCCGCTCCATGCACTCCAGTCCACTCCACGCACTCTAGTTTGCTCCTCGCACTCAAATCCGTTCCAAGCACTCAAATCCGTTTCACGCACTCCCATCGGTTCCACGCACTCCCATCAGCTCCACGGACTCGAATCCGTTCCATGCATTCGAATCTGTTCCATGTACTCCGATCCGTTCCGTGTATTCTAGGTTGTTTTATGCACTCCATCCACGTATTTCACCCGTTCCATCCATATACGTCACCCGTTCCATCCACATACATCACCCTTTTCCGTCTGCTCTAGGCACTCATTCTCTTTATGCCCTCGCACACTCTACCCACTCACCCGTTCTACGCACTCACCCGCTCTACACACTCACCCGCTCAACGCACTCACTCGCTCTACGCACTCACTCGCTCTACGCACTCACCCGGTCTTACGCACCCCTCATCTTACGCATTCATTCGCTCTTACGCCCTTGTCTGCTCCGTACCCTCGTCCGCTCTACCCACTAGTCTGTTCTACACATTCATCCTCTCTACATACTCCTACGATCTTACACACTCCTCGGCTCTGCGCACTCTTCCGCTCTGCGCACCCATCATGCTCTGCGCACCCATTTGCCCCACGCACTCATCCGTTACCCGCACTCATCTGTTACCCGCACTCATCCGCTCTATGCACTCGTTCTTTCCACACACTCATCTGCTATATGCACTCATCAGTTCTACAAAGTCGTTCACTCATCCGCTCTATACACTCATCCGCTCTATACGCTCATCTGCTCTATACACTCATCAGCTCTATACACTCATCCGCTCCTGCGTTCTACACACTCCTCCGCACTTCATCCGCTCTACATCCTCGTCCGCCCTACACACTCATCCGCTCTACACTCATCCGCTCTGCACATTCGTCTGCTCAATGCACTGCTGCGTTCTACACACTCCTCCGCACAACACACTATGCCATAAACTCATACAGTCGGAGTCATCTGTCTCTGTACTCATGAGACTCCTGTATTCAACTTTCCATCCTCTTCTCTTTATTCATTTCGCCCATATTGTTCATTTTGTCCATTACACTCATTACATCCATTTTGTTAATTTAAACCTCATTACTGTTTTCGTATGATTTATTCTTTTTATCCAATTCACTGCTTTGATCTACTTTACTCCTTCTATTCTGTTTGTCCTTTTAGTTTACATTAGCGGTTATTAGTTGTCGATTTCTCGCATGGATCTTGGTGTTGTATTGTTATTTGTCTTATTTTTATTCAAGATCTAGTAGTTTGTTGGATTGGTGTTGTTGAGATGCTGTTATTCTGCTTGTGTTATTTTGCGTACGGGTTGGTTTTCGGGGAAGAGCCAAGTTTTCAGTAGTTTGCGGAAAGACATTAGATCTTCAGTTAGGCCGATGTGGGGTGGGAGTGTGTTCCACAGTGTGGGGGCCAAGGCTGAGAATGATGATCCGCCTAACCTGACTGAGTTTGTTTTAGATATGACTAGGAGGCCGGCTGAGCTTGATCTTAGAGTACGCAGAGGGTGAAAGGGTTTTAGCTTGTCTTGAAGATATTGAGGTCCGGTTTTATGGACTGCTCGATGAGAAATGCATAAGGTTTTGAAAGTCACCCTTCGGGCCAGATGTGTAAGGGTTAGCCTTGTTACTCTCAGTCACCTGCTGACTCGGTCCAGTGTGTGTATGGAAAAGGGGGGGTTTGGGACATCGGAGAATGCTATTGAATAGGAGGAGTCATGGGTACAGGAAAGGGGGAATACTGCATCTCGCCATCAGTCATATCACCCCTACTCCCCGAAGACCCCTCACCCAGGTGATCCTCCCCCACTGGTCAACCCCCAGGAACTGGATCCAAAAGCATTGACCTTGTCCTGGCCACTTAGATCACAAGTCCCCAAGGACTAGAGGGTGAGTCACCCTTTGGTTTCTCAATGCTGTGTTACTGTCATTTTTTGGCCGGTATTCCCGCACAGGTGAGGCTCATGATGTGGCGGTGTTGCCGTAATGGCAGTTTTCCCGACAATTCTTTGGGGCCCTGCCGGTGCACATCAGTGACGGTTTCTCTGGCACCTTACTTACCAAATGTCTGTTGCCATTTGCAGATTTCCCACCTTCTGGGGGCTGTGCAGTTTCTGGTCAGGTAAAAGTGGCAGTATCCTGTATTACTGCCACTTTAATACTGGTCAACCCAACTTGTAAAGAGGGCCATTATTTTTACTCACCCTGGCCAGCCCAGAGCATAGATATGAGCATGCCATGTGAAATTATAAGCACCTATGTAATGCGCACATGGCACTTACCAGATCTGTTGACACAGGTGTCTACACCTCCCATGCCAACAACCTGCTTACTGCTGACCAGTCCACATGAACCCTCTTCAAAATGAGTCAGCTCATCCTCCTCATTTGACCCCTTCAAGTGGCCTGGGCAGAGGCTAGGTTTCCACTGAGCTTCTCCATTTTCCTTCAAATGAGGTCATCCATGAGCTTGCAGACCTGTGCAGCAGTGTGCCTCGGCACGCCACTAGCATTAATGAGGTCTGTGACATCCTGCGAGTTAGGCAGAATTGCATGCAGTACCCTCTGGGACCACTACACACAATTAGGACTACAGGTGTTAGCCAAAGCAACCTTTGGTATAAGTCTGTACCACACAGTTTTTGGTAGTGAGCTGAGCAGCCAGGCTTATCTCAAGAGTGAATGTGAGCAGTACAAGTAGTTACACAAAGGACCTTCAATCACAGTGGTTCAAGTAGACACTTATACTCAAGGTTTCTTGGTAAAACCCTTATTAATTTATTACACAATCGTTTAGAAAACATGTTGCTAGTAGAAGACAATTTAAGATTATATACCAATACACTTCAATACAAAACTCTAAGATTTTGAGAGTTTGAGCTCCCCTGAAATAGGAGCAAAATGGCAGTTCAGTTACTTAGAAGTGGGCAAAAGGGACAAAAGTAAGTAGAATAAATCACACATACTTATTAAACAGTGCAAATAGGTTTAGTTCACCAGAGGAGTTCAATTCAAGTCAATAGGCCAGGCCAAATTCAATGGGCTAGTGTCCTGGATAGGAAAGAGCAGTTCTGGTATCAAAAGGTAAAGTCTTTGCAAAAGTTATCAGAAGTAGTTTAGGCGAAAAATAATAATTTGTGGGGTCACAAGCTGATTAGGCCTGCAAGTTGGGAAAGTTTCACAAACTTTCACCGCGAGAGTGGTGTTCTCTCAATCGGGTTGGCACAGTACCTTAGTATGAAGAAACACATACAGCTGAAGTTGTTGGTTCCTGACAGTTCCTGCAGGTCTCACTCTTCCTGAGCCTCAGTCGTGGGGACAAGAGGGAGGACCTCGGGGCACTCCTGCACTGCACGGGATCGTCGAAAAAGCAAACAAGATGGAGGCATTTCAGTTCCAGTTACTCAGTTACTGTAAATTCAAGCACACATGCTGGTATGCCCCTCCATGGTTAATCTTAACCAGCCTTGATAATGGTGTCCATGTGATTTACAAGTTAATTGGTCCCACCAACAAGTCGTCCTTGAAGGGGCTTCTCTGTCGAGATGACCTTGGCAATTTGGACTTGCAGCAGGGCTTCACCGGGCAAACCAAAGGTCCAGGAGTTGCAGCAGCAGTCCTCTTCCAGCTCTTCTTCAGTGCTTTCAGTGGTCGACTCTGCTTTCCAGTTCAAGAGACTCGCCTTTTAAACAGTTTTATCCCTTTCATTCCAGCCTAGCTGTCACTCACCCAGCAGGGTGGCTGTTCTTGCCGGACAGTCAGCCAGCCAAGCACGGTAGAGTGCATTTGGGCCTCCTAGTGGAATAAGCACAGGGAGTTTCAGGCACCTCCCTCACTTCCTGCCCACCCCAGACACTTAGATGCCAGGGCGGTCTTCAGTCCTGAAGCCCGCCAAAGGCACATGAACAAAGGGACCAAACCTGGTTTGGCGCGCAGAGACAAACACTAGAAGGACCTTTCCAAAAAGAAATGGTGAAAAAAGAAAACCAGGACCTGCTTAAACATAGGGGCTTATGGTGCCAAAACATAGCTCCCGTGATTTTTAGCTACTGGCGTTCGCGGTCAGGAAAAATCATGGTAGTTCATTGTAAGTGCATTGTAGTTCATCCACTAGCCTTTTCAATAGGAAAGGGTAGCATTTGACTGCTGCTACATGAGTATTTAGACACAGGGGATACTATGTAACCCCTCCAGCACTCCATTGTAAGATGGTGTGTGCTGGGTATAGGAATTTGGAAAGACTAGTGAAGTCAATTTCCCTTTACATTCCCTGGGAAACAGTAGTTTATCCTAGAGAAGGTATTTAAACCTTTGGGAAGTCTAAAAGACACCCCTGTGTCACTGCACTGAGGGTGCTGTGTAACACATCTGAAAAGATGATGCCTATGGAGTAATCTAAAACTCCATAATCAAAGGATACACGTGAAAAACACACATCAAAATACATGAAAGAGTGGGAAAAAAGGCTCACACTCTTTCCAGATAAAGTCCTCAAAATCCAGCAAAGTTGCCAGGGGTCTCTAAGCTGAAGGTAATTAGCACATGTATGAGAATTCTCCCTAACACTGCCTTATCCTCTTCTGCTGAGTGGGTTCTCCGCTACTGCCAGCTAATGGGTAGAGCTAAAAGTGCGAGGAATCTAAAGGAGCATCTAACTCATGCCCGCCTAAAGAAAACCACTAGGACAACACTTTGGAACTTGAGGGATCTCTCGGGCCACCACCCATGTGGCCAGTGTGTAGCGTGCAAATTAACCAAGAAGGTCAAAACATTTAAGATTGGTAACAAAGATTGGGCACTCAGACATTTTTCGAATTGCAAGACCATTAATGCAATCTACTTGATCGAGTGTCCCTGTGGCCTACGGTACGTGGGACAGACCCAAAGACCGGTCAACAAACGGATAAACGAACACCGCTCACGTATCCGCTGTAAAACACAGAATGCCCCATTGGTCCCCCACTTTCTTGAATTCCGCCATAGTCCACATGACATGACATGGTGGGTGATCGATAAGCTGGAGAGCAATACCAACATCAAAAACGCTCTCAAACATAAGGAAGCATGGTGGATTTTTAAGCTCCAGACACTAACCCATGGCCTGAATGAGGCCAAGGTCACTTGGGAATAAAGAGGGTCTTCGGACCGTTGAGGGCTCTTGCCCGGCGGAGCATACCTTGCACCAGCACTGCCACTCCTCAGTACCGATCAGTGCTAACGTGCACCTTTACCATCCCTTCCCTTTCTTTAACCTACTGTATGACAACTTGGTAAAGGTTGTTGCCACCATCTGTGCAACAATCCCCACCGCCTCCTACATATGAGCCCCACGATCCCCTAGGGGCCGCATGCGCCTTGTTGTCTACGCCACACATTATGAGTCATGCCCTACTACTTTTTCGTTAGATTATTTACCACCTACCTCTGGCCACACTGCTATGCCATTGTACTTTTTGCTCTGCGGCGAACTGTGATCTTTGAACAGAATACAACCATTAAACTGGCTGTTTACCTTCATTTCACGCTGCGATGACTTGATCATTGCCACCCAGGCTCCGCCACACAGATCTCTGGCGCCTTTGTTCCTAGACCCAGTCTCCTGTTCTGTACCAGGCCCCCTTTTCTCCCCTTCCGCTACATTTCAGGATTGCGCTTGAGAGGGACACACCAGCAGCCCCCTGCATGTTTTCAGCCACTCACGGCCTCCTCCTTGGTGGCCGCGATTGCACTAGCGTTGTCATAACAATGCTACAGCCACCTGTGCTATACGCATGCGCGGGACTACTTTCCACTAGTCCATAGCGCATGCGCACCCGATCATTCACTGATACAGCTCCCTCGCGGCGTTAGGAAAGCTTCAGCCGCAACGGAGCACAACGCAATATTTGGAATTAGCGATTCCACCACAGGTAAGCACTTGTGTGCATTAGAGGCTCGCTTTACAAGCCCTATTCTTAGCTGGTTGTCTTCCCCCTCACAACCCACTGTGTGCTAATTGTGGCACCATTCTGCTTACTCCCTGCAGCTGTTTACTGTGACTAATATGAAGTGCTGACAGCTAGCTTCAGCCTGCAGCACGCCAGTTCTTCCACACCTCACCAGCCAACTGGGGACCTATCCATTAGGACTCCCCTCTAAGGTATTACGACTTCTGTGGTTTCTCTGTACCTAGATACAATGCTTTTTACCCCTAGCTTTGTCTCAGAATGTGACACACTAATATAATGCTACAATGGCGTTTTTCTCTACTTGCATTTTTAGAGTTTCGTGGATGCCAGGTTCCTAGAGTGAGACAGGATCCCGCTGCGCCGCGGTGAAGTCCAGTGGCTCTCAACCACAGGTTGGCCCCCTCGCAGCTGCATCATTTGAACAATTCAGTCTATGACTGTTTTTGTTGGTATTACAATATCAATATCTTTTACTCAGATTAAATGCCTAGGCAGCAATACTTTATCGTGTTAGCACTTTTGCTTTTTAAACAGGTATTGAGGCCTTATTTAAGTTCTCATTCCTTATCTTTTCTTCTCTTTTCTCTTTTTTCTTTCCTTACATCACACAGAGATTTCCAAACCGGAGGCCCAGACGAAGGCGTTCCATTCTCCAGCCGAAACGCCCCAAGGCCCAGCACTTTATGTGCCCTTTTTGACCTTTACAACTTGATAGGGGGCCCCTCCCCCTGGCGTAGGCCGATGGTTTTGGTCCTCTGCTCTTGCAATTCAATTGACACCCTGATTTGATTGTTTTATCCCCCCAAATACAACTGGGCAACTTGAGCACCTGGCTGTATTAGTGGACTAACAAATCGGGCTCTCTCCCCCCCTTTCCCATATTTTTCCCTGTTTTTTGTGCATTATTCACAAGCATCTTTTTTGGATATACCAATTTGGTTCTACTCTGACTGAATTCACTCTGACCTGTGGAACTTTACCCATTGGACATCCAACTTAAAACAGAGTTACTAGTCAGCCTTTGTTATAACATGGGGACCAAACAATTGGCCAGCATATTCATTCTAATTGTGTTACAGAATAACAGAACAACTTGTTGATACAACTGAAAAGACCCTCTTTCTTTCCGTTCACTGTGCACAAATATGTTTTCTTGCACCACTAGATGATACTAACCCACTCACTGTGTGACTATTGAACAGAGAGAGTATCCATTGTGAAATTGTTTTTCCAACTATTGTACTTATGTTTCTTTTTCTGTTTAGTAACTAGCCAGCTATGGCTCATGATTTCTTGGTTAATATAAAAAATCAATAAATTGAATTTAATTACAATTAAGAATGAGGGATTTGTGCCTTCTTCTATCATGTTTGATGACCTAATAATGCATGTAAAGGATATTTGCTTACTATTTTGAAGCACTACCCTGAAGTTTTTCAAATAGAACTATATAGACAACCCGACATTAGGATAGTGTCTTTAAGTTTATCTGTGGATGGAGCCTTTTCTGTTCCCCATTGTACTACAGCCCTTTTTCCTTCCACAGTAGGGGCTATCCCTTTCATTAAAAGCTAATGGGTAGAGGTCCACATGGTGTTCCTCTGCATACTCCATGAGGTTTTACAGCTCCCCATTGGAGAAGCACTTCTTCCTCGGTGGTCCTTTCTCATTCACCTGTACCTCAACAGGGGGTGGTGCCTTTTCCTTCTTTGCAGGGTGTCCCCTCCTGGCCTTAGTGGACCTTGGTGGTGCCATGGCACCTGTGGGTCACTGACCATGTCCTCATCCTGGGGGAGGGTCACCTGTAGGCTGATGCTCACCAAGTCCTTGTCCTGGTGCGGGGGCAATTGTGGACTCACCACATCCCCATCCTCTTCCTCTCAGAGCCTTCTCACTCATGGTGCAGGAAAACCGAAGAGCACCCCTCAAAAATACAGGGTACATGATGAACAAAGTACCTAAGTGGTCCTACAAGCATCCGCGGCACCCTCAAAGCAAAGATAAGGTGCACAATGTGCACAAGGCTCTGCAAGGCACCCAAAAAGAAAAAAATAAGGTATGCGATACATACAAGACTCTGCAAGGCACCCAAAAAATAATAGTACGGTACACAATGCATACAAGGACCCGAAAGGCACCCACAACAAAAATAAGGTACCTGATGCGAAAAGTGCTCTGTTGGATAAGTAGCCTCCTTATCCGTTTCCTTCTCGTGCACAACTGAAAATGTGCGTCGCACCTCTTAAATATCTCCATCACTGCTATGGGCCACGTAGGTGTGTGCCGTAGGAGTGAAGCATGCAGGGTCCTGCATATAAATTAAGCGCCAGGAGTGTTGCTAGGTCTAGAAAATATCTGGGGCTTCGCTAATGTCCGGAATGTCGGGACCCGGGGTTAGCTGGGGTTTTGGTTGCAACCCCTGATATTCTATCCAGGGCTACAACCAAAAGAACCAGGGCTATAGCCCCCTAGTCCCCCCCTGCAATGCCTCTGTTAAGCGCTAAAGCCCCTTACTCTCATATCTATGCTGCCTACGTTAGTACATGGCCCAAGAAGTTCCTCCTGCCGGTTCCATGTGTTAATATCCCCGCAATAATATCGGCATACAAAAATATCGCCATATTTTTGCGGCAATATTAATGCATGAAACCTGCGGGGGACACCCCGCACCTGAGTATTATTTAAAAAGGAGCGGGGTACAACCCTGCAGCCCCCGCTCCTAATATTATCCCCACCATAAATATTGCCTGTGGCCGTTCCCGACACCCATATATTACATGGCCACAGTAGTGGCCATGTAGTTATGGTTAAGTTGCTGTTTCCATAGGAAGAGCACTTTTTGGGCGGCTTATAACTTCGCTCTCCCTGGACGGATCCTCACCAAACTTTGCAAAAAGAGTAGTTGGGTCACTCTGAATTTTTTGCAAAGTTTGGTGAGGATTCGTCCAGGGGGGGAAAAGTTATAGGGGGGGTCCCAAAACTTTTTTTTTTCCCATAGACTGAATGGGAAAAAACTTTGCGCACGGCTACAGCCCGAACCGCTGGACGGATTTACACCAAATTTGCGGCAGGAGTGGCGGCCTGGTCCCAAAAGCGTGCTTTTGTAAATTTGGTGTAAATCTGTCCAGTAGTTTTTAAAAAAATGACCAAAATGTAAGCCACAAAAATTAGTGATATCTGCGTTCGCTTCGCGGACGGACTTCCCTGTTCGCTCCGCGGACAGCACCCCGATTGGCCCATGGGCTTGCGTCATGTCCGCGGACATGCGACGTGTTCGCTGATTGGACGGCGAGGGGCGGGGAGCGCGTCAGATTTTCTGTGGCGCCCGCCATCTTGTATTCGCAGTCGACCGCGTACAGCGCAGTGAAACGTGGATAAAAAATTGTATTTAGTGCCGTGTGTTGGTGTGTAAGAGTGTTTGGGGAGGGTGGGGGAGTATGAGATAGGTTCAATGCTTTGTTTTTTTATGTGCTAGACCTTTTTGTTGCGTTCGATTTGTCCGCGGAGAACGCGGCTGTTCTGACATTTTGTAAATAAACTAAATGGTGGGGTGTTTAGAGGACGGAGTATGTGTCATTTTTGTTCGCAAGGAAGGTAAAAATGAGCTATGAACACTCGCGGTGTACTTAATTGTTCGTACATACACAAACTGGGGGTGTCCTCTGGACGCTGTCCGTATTGTAATCTGTCTAGTTGAATGTGTTCTAAGAACACTTGCAGTGTCCCGAAATGGTTGCAATTACACAAAATGGGGGTGTTCTGAGAACGTTGTTTGTATTGTTTGTTGTCAGGGTGAAAGTGTTTTAAGAGCACTCCTTTTGTTTGCTAATAGTACAATTTCCTAGGGGCGTCAACTGACTTTTTGTCCACTAAAGAAATGATAAATCCGGCTGGTGTGCGTCGACATTATGTGATAATCCTATGACTGGCGCTATTGACCTGGCTGACTTGCTTTTGCGACACTAAATCATATCTCCCGACACTAAGCCTGATATTATCTAAGCATTCATATTCCCCGCCTTTCTCCGTGACGTTACAGGGTGCGTAATGAAACACGCCCAGTCGTCTCCAGTACTACGCGACTTTACACAGAACCCGGAAGAAAACACACATTATGTCACAACACAGCGCGCCACAATTCAGAATATGAAACTGTGATTTAAAAGCAAAGAGCAAGATTGTAAATGTTGTAAAGTACATTTATTTGACATCAAATGTTTAGAGAATATTCAGCAATTTGCATTTGTCTTTGTTGTCGATCCGCAAAAGTTCATGTTGAGACACGCGATGTTCCTTTGCGGTACAGAGAGTGTTAGATCAGGTTACAACTCAGTGCGCCACAATTCGGAATATGAAACTGTGGTTTAAAAGTAAACAGCAGGATTGTACATTTGGTAAAGTACATTTATTTCACATGAAATGTTTAGTGAATATTCAGTGATTTGCTATTGTCTCTGCTGTCGATCCGCAAAAGTTTCTTTGGAGCCACGCGTTGTTCCTTTGCGGTAGATAGGCTGTTGGTTTATGATAAAAGCAGTAAATGGTCTCTCTGATAATCGGAAGGTTGCTCCAACAACGAGCCATTAGACCACCGTATTGGTTGGTATGTTGTTTGTAGCCGCTAGTACTGCGTAAGGGCATATTGGTCCTTGGCGATTGTCCCATAAAATGGTGAGGGTCATGAAGTTGCATATTTGGACTTGCACCTGGCAGTTGAAGACCCCATCCGCTGGAGTCTGTAAATCGTGACATAGACAAAACGGGGCCACGTACCTGTTTTAAAAAACATAAATTAGTCTCACCAGCCGATCTTCATTAAAAATCATCATTTTATTTATTAGGGCGTGAAACTATTTGCTATCGAAGATAGTGCATTAGAGTATGTTAATAATAAAATAATAATATTTTCCCATTCATATAGCGCTAAGAACTGTGAGGTATCTAAGCGGTACTTATTATTAACCACGGTGTGTGGTGCTCATTTATCGACCACGGAAGGATGAAAGGCTGAGTTTGGCCTTGCCGGGATTTGAACTTGCGTTAGCAAGCTGTGCACGGATGTCAAAGCGAGCGCTGTACTCGCTGTGCCACTTGACAGGCTACAGTGAAGTGGCACAGCGAGTAGAGCACTTGACCGCCTATAGACCGGTTAAATTATTTATATTAACCCACTCTGTGTCGTCTGCCTTTTTCAGAGCCCTCTAAACGACAGGGGATCAATTTGGTGGTGATAGTGCGCGGTAGAAAACATTATGCCACTTTCAACGAACAAGTTCAACTTCAGCGATTTTTAATGCTACGCTATTGTAATTATATTTGGTATAAAGTAATGTAAAGAGTTACTTACAGTACAATTGCAATTTCCATTGTCTACGAGTGGTGCAGTCCCAAAATACGACTCCGCGTGTGCCAACGATCTTTCGCATAGTGATATAATATGTAAAAGTGGTTTCGTTTCAGAAATTTCATCTTTATCTTCTCTTATGTTTTAGCAACACTCCTTCAAGAGAAGTCTTTCATCACAATCTCTGTCTGTCAAGGTGAAAACACAATACAACCTTATAGTCCGCTTCGTGAGCCGCTCCAGGGCCCGAGAAAAAAATAGAAGCAGCTGACCTTCACTGTGAACGAGCATAAATTCTTACTTTGCAACATTCTGTGTAAAGCCATCTGTAGAAGTTGGTTTTTGCACGCCATGTTTGTATATTGTTTGCGTGATATTAAAAAAAGTTTGTTTAAAGGACGTTATGGTTCTAAGTACAGCCGAAAGACCCCTGAAAATAGCAAGTTATGGTAAGCTATGAAAAATAACTCACGCCAAAACCATGCACTGCTAAGACTAACACCCAGGACATCAAGGATGACATCGCAAATGTCATTGATGAAATCACTGATGACATCACATGTGTATGTACTTTTCATGGAATTTGTGTACTAGGGATTTTCATTATAATGTTCCGAAAAAAGTGTCAAGGATATTGCAATAAATATCATACCGTTATTAGTGCTTTGAACGATGCATTTATATCAATAAATAGCATTGTATTATGGGATTCTATGTAGTATACTGAGCTGCTAATGGAGAAAGATAGCATAGTGTGCAGAGTACAAGATAAAAGTATAATATTTGTAATGTTAATATGTGGAATAATGAAATGATAATTGTCCTGAAATGTTCGAAAATTCACAAAATGGGGGTGTTCTGAGGACGTTATTCGTATTGTGTGATTGCTTAGCTGTATGCAATGAGGCAATGGTACAGAGAGTAAAGTGGACGCCGTCCGCGGACACCGCGGCTGTTCGTGGACAGGGCGTGGTAAATCCGGGTTTTTCCAGGAAATCCAACATGGAAAGAAGACTGTACGGATCAGCCAATCAGATGTCGAGGTTGTGGATTTGTGTTGAAAGAGACTTTGTGTGGTGAAGATGGCAGAAGTGGAGAAAGTCAGGGTGTTGGTGCTCGGAGATATGTTTGTGCATGGTTTACAGCAGTACGCTGAATGCAGGCATGTTGCAAAGAACTTTGATGTCAAAGGAGTGGAGGTGGTGTGGAGCACTGTGCCTGATTGCAATGTACAGGGAATTGTACAAATTTGTGCGGATATGGCCACGATGAACAGTCCGCATGTGGTAGTTTTGCACTATGGTGCTTTCCATTTGGGCAACGTCAGTGCCCCTACTTTGTTGGCTGATTTGGAACGCTTGGTTCAAGCCGTAGTGAAGATCCTTCCAAATGCGAAAGTAATTTTTTCTGGATCACTACCTAGGGCAATATGGGACAATAGTTCAGTTTTTTGTCCTCAGCAAAACATTGCTAGGTGTGTCATCAACGAGGCATGTGTGCATTCATGTTTAGAGCTGGTATGTTCTTCTGTAACAATGAGAATATTGATGCCAGTAATGCTGTTAATTTTAAAGAAGATGGCATTTGTTTATCTTTTACCGGAAATGCCTTTTTATGTAAGGGTAGTAAAGTAAGAAAAAAAAACAAGAAAAAAAATATAAAATAACAGGTGTCCGTCAAGTATCTGTAAAAAAAAAAAAAAAAAAAACGGCTCTTTTCAGAGCAACTTCAAAAGGGAAATGGGGCACACTATTTAAATTTACATTCACCACGCTCAGATTTTCAATGTGTCCGCGGACATGGCGGTAGTCCGCGGACATGAAAATCACTACGAGGGGGTTAGTATGTTCTATTTTACATGTCAGGGATATTATGGTTAAGTTGTGCTACTAAAAACCTATGAAATTCAGTGAAAAAACTTTGTTAAAGGGACGTTATGGTTCCAAGTAAAACTGAAAAACCCTTGAAATTCGCCAGTTATGGTAACATAAGCAACCATAACTCGCGCCACCGTGCACTGCTAACACTAACACCCAGGACATCAAAGATGACATCACAAATGTCATTGATGACATAACTGATGACATCACATGGCTGGCTCTCCCTTTTATCCTTTACTGACATATCGAAGCCACATAGTTTTCTACATTAACAGTCAGGAAGTAAAAATTGAAAAGGTACTATATTTGTAGACTTGGGGTCCTGTCACATCATATATGAAACATGTACATAGCGGAAGATACAGGTTTCAAAGAGAGCAATCCTTTCTGTGCATGAAGATAATCATTATGGTTATCACCACTTTGTCATAGTTTTATTTGTATTACTCTACCTTCCCTCTATATGCTCATATTTGTATACATTATACTCACTCTCCATAGAGTGAATGGGAAAAAATTTTTGCTCGCGTCTACAGCCCAAACCGCTGGACGGATTTCCACCAAATTTGGACCAAGAGCAGCGGCTTGGTCCCGAAAGCGTGCTTTTGCAAATTTGGTGAAAATTCGTCCAGTACTTTTTTTTTAAAATGACCAAAAAGTAGGTAAAAAAAAATTAGTGATATCTGTGTTCGGTTTGCGGATACACTTCCCTGTTCGCTCCGCGGAAAGTGTCCTGATTGGCCAATCATCTTGCGTGATGTTCGCGGACATGCAAAGTGTTCGATGATTGGACGGCGTGGAGCGTGAAGCGCGTCAGATTTTTCGGTAGCGCCCCCCATATTGGATTTGCGGACGTCCCCGGACAGCGCGGTGAAACTTTGTTCAAAATGTATATTTTGTAGAGTGTGTTGGTGTGTAGGAGTGTGTGGGGAGGGTGGGAGTGTGTGAGATAGGATGAAAGTTGTGTTTTTTATGTGTTAGACGTTCTTTTTGTGTTCGATTTGTTTGCGGACATCACGGGTGTTCTGAAATGTTCTAAATAAACTGACTAGGGGGTGTTCTAAGGAGTCAAAATGTGTCCGTTTTGTTCGCAAGCAAAGTGAAACTCTTCTAAGAACACTCGCGGTGTCCGGGGAGTGTTCGTAGGTGGTGTCCTGAGGACGCTGTCCGTATTGTTCTCTGTCAAGTTGAATGTGTTCTAAGAACACGCGCGGTGTCCTGAAATGTTTGCAAATAAACAAAATGGGGGTGTTATGAAGACGCTTCTAAGAACACTTGCGGTGTCCGGGGAGTGTTCGTAGGGGGTGTCCTGAGGACGCTGTCCGTATTGTTCTCTGTCAAGTTGAATGTGTTCTAAGAACACTCGCGGTGTCCTGAAATGTTCGCAAATAAACAAAATGGGGATATTCTGAAGACGCTTCTAAGAACACTCGCGGTGTCTGGGGAGTGTTCGTAGGGGGTGTCCTGAGGACGCTGTCCGTATTGTTCTTTGTCAAGTTGAATGTGTCCTAAGAACACTCGCGGTGTCCTGAAATGTTCGCAAATAAACAAGATGGTGGTGTTCTGAAGACGCTTCTAAGAACACTCCCGGTGTCCGGGGAGTGTTCGTGGGGGGTGTCCTGAGGACGCTGTCAGTATTGTTCTTTGTCAAGTTGAATGTGTCCTAAGAACACTTGCGGTGTCCTGAAATGTTCGCAAATAAACAAGATGGGGGTGTTCTGAAGACGTTTTTGAGAACACTCCTGGTGTCCTGGAATGTTCGTAGGGGGTGTCCTGAGGACGCTGTTCGTATTGTTCTCTGTCAAGTTGAATGTGTCCTAAGAACACTCGCGGTGTCCTGAATTGTTCGCAAATAAACAAGATGGGGGTGTTCTGAAGACGTTTTTGAGAACACTCCCGGTGTCCTGGAATGTTTGTAGGGAGTGTCCTTAGGACGCTGTCCGTATTGTTCATTGTTAAGTTGAAAGTGTTCTAAGAACTATCGCGTTGTTCTGAAATGTTCGTAGGAGGTGTCCTGAAAACGGTGTCCGTATTGTTCGCTGGCAAGTTCAAAGTGTTCTAAGAACACTCACATTGTTCGCGGACATTAAAAGTTTCCCATAGATCATAGTTGAAATGTTTGACTCTATGCATGTGATATGCTGCGGTGGTTGTTGCCAGGGCATAGAGTCTTGGGTGCATGGCCAAATTGCCATGCACCCAAGACTCTATGCCCTGGCAACAACCACCGCAACATATCACATTCCTATTTGTTTATAACTTTGGGTGAAAAACAAATGTATAAGGAACAAAGGTATTAGATACAATGGATTTGATGTGCTGCTATGGTTGTCCTTATTATTGTATACTTACTGTTTGGTCTAGTAATGGGAGTCCATGTTTTTCTTCTTCATTTCTGTGATAAAAGAAAATAGCATGTTAGTATTAGTATTTTGTAATGACTTATTACATTGTATAAGCAATATACTTTTATTTTTTTTCGACCCTCATATTTAGTAGAGTACAAATCAGAGTACTGTGCAATTTGCTCAGTTTCTGTATTTGTTGCTAAAATCATTGGGTCTGTGGGAGAAAAAAAATCCATGTTGGATTTAAAAAAAACCCTTTTTCTGTTATGCTACAGTTTATTTGTTTGTTTGTTTTCAGTGTTCACTTGTTGTTTCTGGCTAATGCTTTATACTTTGCTTTGTTGTATTTTTTTTGGAACAGTAACAGATTCTTCATTTGTTTTGATATTATAAAATTTTGGAGCAGTTAGATACCAATTGGCGTATTCTAACTGTCTATTTTTTTTAATATATATTGTAGTGGTTTTCATTTACCTATTTGGATATTGTTAAATTTTGGGACAGTTAGATACCAATTGGCGTATTCTAACTGTGTATTTTTTGGCCTAATTTAGTGGTATTCATTTATCTGATTAGTTGTTGTAGAATCTTTGAGCAGTTAGATAGCTTTTGGAGTATTCTAACAGTTTATATTTTTGTAACACAAATTTACTTAAAGGTATAAATACATTTTATTTATCAAATTTTGGTTTTAAGAACATCAAATAAGCGTTTGTAAGATTTGCTGGTAATCTCTGCTTTAGAGTAATGGTACTATCATTACATTCAAACCATCCACATTTCTTTTTTATGTATGCAGTGTAGTGCCCTGAATTGGTTGTGGCTCCTGCGTGGTAGATTATACCTATTGTTGTGAAGGTTTTCTTACCAAGTGATATTTGACCATGTGTGAATCCAGTCAGCTTGCAGTTGTTTTTGGTACCATCTGCATTGTAACGTAGAAGCATTAGTATTACGTATTTACTATGTGTTTGTATTACTAACGTGGAGCGATTATCTGAATTGCAGGTAGAGCATAATCTACCATGGTTTGCATTTTGTACAAGTTGCTGAAATGGAATGGATTCCCAATTTGGTATTGATATATATATGAAGCGTTCATTGGGGATTTCCTCTTGTGTCACATTGTTGCAGAGAGTGCATGTATGTTTCCACATGTATGAAATCTGAAAGATTTCATTTATAGGTATGTTTTTGTTTTCTAGTACTTGTAGTAAGTACATTAGAAATTCTTGTGGATCTTCCTGTGAGTTTATAGTGAATTTCACCATTCCAGCACAGTAGTCCAATTGTCGTCTTATTCCAAAAACACTATATGTGTTGTCAGGATTGTTTGCTGCATTTCTGTGAAGTACTAACATTTGCAAACACAATGGGTTTGTACTGTGTGAGTAAATGTTGTCAACAATTGGTGGTAATTGAAATAGAATATTCATTGCTACATTTGCATAGCAACTTACACCAACTATATTTGAGAATTTAAATGGTCCAGGTAGTTATGTATCTAACTGCTTTTTTTGGAGTTTGTCTTCCTTCTTTAAAGAAGTACCTGGTTTACTTTCTCTAATTGATTCTTTTTTGTTTGTGGTACTTGATGAAGTATTAGTTTCTTTTACTCTCTTTGGAGGATTTCCAGTGACGTCCTGTTGCATTTCAGTTTGATTTAGTTTTCTTTTACAACGTTTTAGTTTTTGTGGAACAGAATATGTGTTTAGATGGGGAGTGTATAGTGAGCGAAGTCTATTATATTCTAAAATGCAAGGAATATCAGCGTTTACTTTACTTGCATCAAAGTTGATTAGAAATAGACCGTCAAGTGTACGTAAGCGTGATAGTGCTACGTAGCTCATGCCTTCTTTAAAGACTGTGTTACCAATATCTATCATTGCTTTGTCTAGGGTAAGACCTTGTGATTTATGAATTGTGACTGCGTATGCAAGAGTTAGAGAAAATTGTTCTCTGCGTACATACATATCTTTGAAGAGAAGGAATCTAGCTGTTGAGCGTCCTATCCGTTTTACTTCTGAAAGTTTGTCAAAGAGTATATTGACAAACTGAATTTTGTTGTCACGTGGGTATGTTTGAAAGCCAACAACTGTACCCAGTGCACCATTAAGTAGTCCTTGGTCCACGTCAAGGTTACGTTGAAGCATTACTCTCCAATTTAAGGATAATTTTAACATCTTTATCTAAGCCTGCTGTGTTTGAGATTGATTTTTCTAAATTATTTAGTCTTGTTGTGGCTTGGTCACACATGGGTAGTGTCATACCATGTACATCTAGTTTGTCTGTGGCGCTAATTTCCATTATTGGTTGCATTTCTTTACTTAGCATGATTTCATTGAATTTGAAACAGCTTGCAAGAGTTGGCATTAAGGCCATACAATTGACATTTTTGTGGGCTAATTGTTCCATAACATCTGTAGCACATGCATTATCGCCATAAAGTGAATTAATGTGCCGGGTTTTCAATGTTGCTTCTGCTTCGTTAGAAAGTATACCAACTCTCAAACTTTTTAAAATGTTGGCATAAGTTAGATCTGCAGATTGGCACATGTTTTCTGTTAATTCTCTGTATTGGAAATGTTGCCAAAGGTTGACATTTCCAATGCTGCCAACAGTTTTACGGCAGAGTTTGTGCCCTAATGTTTTAAAAATAGGTTCACCTTTTACTGGTGTTAATTGAAGCAGATCTCCAAAAACAATAATGTGTTTTCCTGCAAAGAGCTCTTCATAGTCTGTTTTGAGTACTTCTTGTAATCTGAGGTGAATCAAAGCTAACATCAGGTTGGAGACCATGCTCACTTCATCTATTAGTAGCATTTTCATTTGTTTCAATACTCTGCGTAATTCCATTGCAGCTTCTGCAGAAAGTTTGTAATAGTCTAATTTGTTCTGGTGTTCTACTGGTAATAGTAGTAATCGGTGTAATGTAACACCACCTATGTTGTAGGCAGCTAAACCTGTGGGGGCAGTGACAACAGCTGACAGTTTGTTGTTTGTCAATTGTTGAAGGAACTTACTAATGATTTTGATTAGGAATGTTTTGCCAGAACCAGCTTCAACACTGACGTACAGTAGTATAGGTTTATAATTATGGCAGGAACATTCTTTATTTTCATGTTTTACACCATGTGCAATTTGTTTTGTTACTTCTTGAAAAATGCTACTTTGCTCATTGTTTAGTTTTGATTGTAGTATAGTTACGTCTTCCTTATCTTCATACTGACACATGGTGTTTTCTACTTCTATCATAGCTAATTCTGCCTCATTTGTTATTAGTGGTTCTCCCAGTGGTTCTTGGCTTCCTGTTACAGAAGGTTGACTACTGTCAGGAGTATCCTTATCTAGTTGAGCTTGGAGTTCTTCTTCATGTTGCTGTTCATTGTGCAACATTGTTTTGTACTGTGTAAAGTTTACATCAGTTATAGTGCTTTCATTTGCTTTGAAAGCATCCTCATATGAGTCATAGTTATCTAGTAATTGTTCTTCTTTTCTCCATGGTTTGAAGAGTTGTAGCAGGGACATGTAATATACTTCTTTATGTTGAGGAGTCTTCAATGACAATTTGATATGATTAATTAAATTTGGTTTAGTGAGTTTAACTAAGCTGCCTTCACAGTCTGTCACTCTATATTTACCTTTTTTTCATCGGGTTTCATATTATTTTTGTATGTGCAGTTTTGGGCTATTTGGTATAGACACATGTTTTCCAAAGTATTACTTCTGTTTTGGGTAGTATGTGTCCAATAAATTGTTTTTTAAAATGGCTTGGCTGTTGGGATCATGTTTAGCTATTGTTTCTATATCTTCATATGATTTTAGAACTCTTTTTCTAGATTTAGCTGGACCAAGACTTAGCCATACTATATTTTCAGATTTACCATACAATGAAGTACCAGGTAAACGATCAGCTGCTTCATAAGATCCACATTCTCTATGGGTGAGCATGTTTATGCCCAAGCTGTATAATTTCTGAGATACTGTTTTATCTGATGACAGGTCATTCCAGAGGTCTTGGAGCTCTGTATTTTCTGCTTTAGTTAAGTATGCTGTGACATATCGTGCAACTGCAGTAGAATTGTCTGCAATGTACTGCACATCTATGTTTGCATTCCATAAGTGGGCAATGATTGCATTATAATCATTGATATATTTTTCTTCTTCTTTTCTTTTTATGTAATATGTATTTTGTAGGTGACTTTCCTTTAACAGTATGTCTAACTGAAGACATGAGGTTGTTTACTTGACCTGTATTTGTAACTGGTCTAGGGAAACCAAATCAGCATTTGGTGTAGTATTTGCCTTTGTTTTTGTATTTGCGACGACAATATTTTCCACATTTGTGTATTTGAAATTGTAAAATTTGTGCACAAAGATCACTATTTGTGGCTTCTGATGGAATTTGACAAGTGACATATTTTTCAATAAACTGTAAAACAGTGGCATCACTGTCCTGACCAAATTTAGGAGCATCTTTAATCCATAAAAGCATGTGGATATGTGGTGCTCCTCTGGCTTGGTATTCTTTTCTCCAAAAGAAGTGTTGCACTTCTCCAAGGGGAGGAACAGTTTTATTACAAATAAAATGTAGCATAGCAACGAAGCGATGGTGAAAATATCTTGAAACATTAACAGGATCCAAAGAACAAAGTTCTCCAGGTGTTAGAATATCTATGTTTGTTTTGTTTTTATTTGATATGCGTAGGAAATCATGCAAATCTTCCCATGCATATTCTGCACAACTTAATGTAACAAACCAAGTGGGTGGGCCAAGGTTTCTGATCATACAACGTACATCTCCATGACGTCGAAACCAGTACTCTTTAGTACCACGCATATTTGCTAATAGATTTGTAATATTTGATTGTAAAATCTCATCCTTTTGTTGCACTTTCTCTAATAATTGTGTAGCTGTCATATTTTGAAAGTGTGATCCTGATTTTAATATGTGTGCAACTCCGTAACATAAAGTTGCTAGTTCACTTTCAAAGAGTAGGTGGAATATGTATTCCACTTTTTGTCTAAATCTGGGATCTTCAGAACACATCCGTAATGAGCGGTATTCTGAAGCTGATATTTGAATAGGTCTATCATCATATCTTCCTTCTTTGCCAGTTGGAAAGAGTAGAGGAAAAGCACGTGCTTCTATACTTTTTTCCCATATACTGATTGGCGATCCTTTTGTTTGACACATTTGGTAAGTTTCCAGTACATCTTGTACGGTGTCATTACAGTGCAAAGGATGAATTGTATACTGGTCTAAAGTATTTGATATTGTAGCAGGATCTAGTAGCTCAAATTGACCAACTTCTTGTGTTTCTTGAATTATTTCAGTTGTATCTTTCAAGTTTTCTTCAATATTAATTTCTTTGTAATATTCATTATTCTCTTTAAGATATTGGAAGGCTTGTCTAACTTTATATAAATCTACCAGCTGTTGCCATATTTTGTTGTCTTTTGTAGGTACTCCATTTACTAATATAATTAAAGATTGGTGCATTGGACGTTGTACTCCTAGAGTATGCACATTTTCTTTTATATTTAATGGTAAATAAACTACTTTTCCACAAATGCCTTTTACCAGTTCAGAGGGAGGTAATTTTGCTGTTTTTGGTTGAAGGCGTATTATTGCTTGAAATGGGTGTACTGCTTGAATTATAATGCTCTCATGTAAATTAAGTTGTTGTAGAGGTTTTGGTACTGGGTATAATTCCAAATTATTTGTGATAGAACATGAAGGAGTATGGTTGTTGTCAAGTTTTGTAGTGCAATTACTGCAAAGTATTAAGGGCTCAGTTATTTCATATTTGTTTTCTGCTACAAGGTAGAGAGCTAATTCAAACCATTTAGAATCTTCATTGTCTTCTATTTTGTATGATAGGTCCACAGTTTTTGTGTTACTTTTATAAAAAATTCTACGGCAACATACACATACATGGTTTGGTACTTCAGCTGATGCACTTTTAAATTTTAGTATTTCTTTTTTGTATGTGTTTAGCAAAAGGTTGACATGTGTAGAATTGTTGCTTAATTGGTTTAAAGCTATTTCATTCTGTAAATGGCTTTCACTTCCAAAATATTTTTTCTGGATATAGTGAATTTCTTCAAGTAGGTCTTTTGCTGTACCATGTAGAAGGATGTTATTTAACTTTGCTAGTGCTAAAGCAGGACTTTCAGCATAGTACAGTTTATAGACTAGATTTCTTATAGTTGAATGCTGTGTTGATATCCTTTTGATATCATGGAAAGTGGTTTTACAAGTAGGTCCTGTAATGCAGGCCAATGAATGTCCTTGTAGTCCTGTGTACTTGCGCACTGGACAGGTATCTATATTTTGCAGTAATTTAATTTTGATTTTGTCTTTGCTTTTTACATATTTATTGAGGAATTGGTGTAAAGATTTGAAACATTGTTTGGGAATGTTACAAATTGACGTGCATGGCCATTTGTACACCAGACGTTCTGATTCAGTTGAATGGAGGGGTAATTTTAAGTTTTCAGGGCATATTTTTGTAAGGAGTACTTCTTGTTCCATTATGGTATTATTCACTTTTTCATAACCTCGACCACTGCTATTTATGGCAATTGTATTCATTTGCTTTTGTTTGTACGCTTCTTCATTAAAATATGGTTCTGTGCTCGTAGTGTGATTCCATTCACCTCCGCAGATACTTAAGAAGTTCTTTCTGTTGACATTTCGCTTATTGAGAAGTCTTTTTTGTAATTTAGTTATTAGTTTTGTTAGTGGTTTCATTTTGTTTAACAGTAAAATAAATACATTTCTTTTGAGAAGAATTGCACTGTCCATCAAAGCTTCTAAGATTAATTTTCTACGATAGGTTTTAAGCTTTGAACCTGATTTCTCTCCTGTTTTTATAAGATTTTGAAGGACTTTGTGACGGCATATTTGGGCTAAAATACTTTTCTTGGTATGCTTACTTTGCACTATATTAAAATTTGAAGAAGTAGTTTTATCTGTACTGATAGGTGATTTTCTGTTAATTGTTTTTTGGTTTGTTTTACATTTTGATAGAGGAAGCGAAGTTGTTGTACTTGAAACTTTTTGTGTTTCACTAAATGATTGTATTAGCTGTTTTGTTTCAACTTTTTTTTACAAATTCTGCTAGAGATGGATGCTTATGTTGGATACCTTTATTTTCATTTGCTCTAATTTTGCTTTGCTTTCTACGGAGTTGTCTTTTGGTAGGCATTCTTTAGGGTCTGTTGAAACAAATAAAGAAGATATGGGTTGGGGTGTTCTAGAATGTATGTGTGCTGTGTGCATGAGTGTTTGAGTAAGATGATAAAGATGTATGTAATGGTGTGTGATTGTGCATTGGGAACTAAAACTAGTAGGGGTAGGTATTCTTGAATTTATGTGTCACTAAACTGGGGTTCAGATGACAAAAAAAAGTAAGCTAGTGGTGTGGAAAAGTACAAATAGTAAATGTAATGTATACAATTAAAACAGTTGTTTGTTCTCTAATATGAAAATTGTAGTGGTTCAGTTGGCTAATTTGTGTGTCCAAAAATAGAAATTTGTGGGCCATTCTGGTTGTAAATCGCTGTTTACGACATGGACATTTTTGGACAAAATGGTACAAAATCTCTATTTTAAGAAACCAAAATAGCTGGTATTAATGTTATAGTATATCTGATTAATAATATAAATAATATGGTGATATTTTACTTACTTTTTTTTTTAAATTAACAGATAACTTCTTAGTTTTTCTTTCTTCTTCGAATTCGGCTGCTTCTTTTCAGGAAACTGGTGTTCACTGCAACTGTGAAAGCTTCAAATTAGTAACTTTGTTTGCATATAGCACTGTTTTTAATTTAGATATTGATTTTTTAATTGAAATCCTCAGTGCCTTCTGTAAAACTATTAAACTAATTTATTTACATAAGATACATTGCATCAGTTCAGTGTATATGATATGTTCTTAATGAACAAATTGTATTGAATGACTAACTGTAGCAAAAATAAAATATCTTTACTATGTCTTGTGAAATTTATAATATATTAGTGAATACCACTATTTCTGTAAGTAAACTGTTCTAGGTAATAGCGCCTCAATGTCATGTCTAATTTAAAGTAATTAAGTAAATAAATAAATAAAAACAAAAAATATGAAATTGTATAAGTATTTTTATAAAGGTTTAAACATAGATTGTGTTTGCATGCAATTTTGTTTGAATATATGTAGTCGATATATTTCATTTTAAAAATGTTAGTTTAACATGATTTGAGTGTGTGTGTTTAAAGAAAGTAAAAAGTATAAAGGTGTATAAGTGGTAGTTGATTTTAGGAAATTGAAAAAAGTACAGTAAATTCATTTAACAGATTTTACAAGGTAAAAGTCTGTTTGAAAATGTGTTCATCTACCATAGCTCTGAAGTCACACGCTTTTGGCGGGTGTCACACGCCTTGTAAAGGGCAGACTCACCCGCCAAGCCTCCTGCACGCCCATTCATTCCAATGGGCGTCTCACCCGCTAAAAACAAAATCGGGTGATTTCACCCGCCTGTAAAACAAAAATGGGTGAGAGCTATGTCATGTACTATACAGAAAATGTGCATACCTGAAGTTTATGTTCATGCATATGGATATGCGTGGAGCTGCAAGTAGAAATCTTGAAGACTTGTACAGTATTTGTGATAGATGCTGCTTGCCGATGATATGACACTTGTACTCAGAGAGATTCAGAGTACATTTGCAGTGCTGATCTATGATGATGAAGTTAGATGTAGAGGTCTTGAATGTGATTGGTGCATGGTCATGTGATTTTTGAGGTACATCCAATGAGGGAATGGCAGAGAGAGTGTAGTGGAAATGGTAGAAGGGCTGTTCATGTTACGATATGTCCGCGGACATGGCGGTAGTTCCAGGACATCGGGAGTTACATCCGGGGATTTTTGGGTTCAGAAGTCATGCAAATGAGAATAAGCACTGAAAGGGATTGGTCAGGAAAGTTTGGTGGGTGTGTTGTGCCAGGAGAGATTTTTTGAGATACTCTTTTTGCTGAGAGAACAAAAGATAGCTATGGCTGTGTGTTTCAGAAAACAGATTGTTTGGATTTTAGGAGATTCGTGGATACATTGGTTGAAGGTGCATGCAGAAAGCTGTGGAGTAGCTGTAGATCTTGGATTCCCACATGTGGAAGTACACTGGCATGGAGTACGTGGAATGAAGTGGTTGGATTTGCTACCTCTCTGTGCTACTTTGGAGACAGAGCAACATCCAAACATAATTGTAATTCATTGTGGAGGGAACAGTTTAGGGCATGTGACTGGAATTTTTTTGCAATTTGCTATGAAAGAAGGACTGAGGAAGGTTATGGACATGTTTCCTAATTCGCAAGTGATATTTTCACGGATTGCGCAGAGAGAAATGTGGCTTTGTTCTTCTTCATTTGGTCCACAAATGGAAAAAGCAAGGCACAATGTTAATAAGGCTGTTTGTGGCTTTCTAAGAGATTTTGGCATGTCTTCTTTTCACAATGAAAATATTATGTTTTGTAGTACATACATTTTTCGCAGAGATAGAGTCCATCTTACTTATGCTGGCAATCAGATTTTTCTGAGAAATGTACAAAATGCATTGCGACCTTTTTTGGAATTACAACAACGATTTTGAAGTAGATGTTAAGCATTTACAATTTTTGACTTACAAACACCACCAAAGGCTCTTTTCAGAGCCACCACTTCTTTCCAGAGAAAATTACAATGTTTGTGATGGAGTAGTAACCCCATTTTTTTAATGTTCGCAAACTGTTTGCGGACTTCTAAAAAATACAAAGAGCCCTGCTTCATTTATTTTCACTTCTATTTTTTAACTGGGAAAGGCGGCTCTGAAAAGAGCCTTATTTTTTTTTGATTTTTGTAATTTTGTATTTTTTTTGGTTTTTCAGACACGACACAGTAGGAGAGGAGGGTAAAGGAGGGTAAAGGGGGGGACACCAACCACAGGGATGAGAAAGGGCGAGCTGAGAGAGGAAGATGTAGAGTGGGTTTTATTTGGGTAGTGAGCAGGTCTTCTCGTGCTCTGAGACGATAGTCTCAAAAGCACTCCGAAGTCGCTCCCCCCTGCAGAGTACTGTGTCACAGTACATACATACAACTGTGACCTTCGAAAGGTAAGGGTCATCAGCATTCTGTATGGCCTGTGAGGCAGCTTGAGAAAGACGCTGTCCCACAGAGGTGGTCCTTGTGGTGACAGGATCAGAAACAGAGGATGAAGTAGAGGAAATCAACCTGCTACGTTCTTCGCAAGGTACAACCCTGCGAATAGCCCCAGAGTGAAATGACCTCAGGTGTCGCTTCATAGTAGTGGTCCCAAAGCTATAGTTACCGTGCTTCCCGCGACTGAGTATCATTTTGCACTCATTGCAGGTAACATGGTTCGCACGAGCCTTAGGACCATTCCCATGAATGGTAAATAACCGCCACACCCAAGACTCACACCTAGTGCGGGTAGTAGGGATTTCCTCTACCTCATTCTCATCATCCTCTTCTTCCTCCTCCGCAACCTCACTCCTGTTCCCCTCTTCAGGCCCTTGGGGAGGTGGTGGTGGTGGAGGGGGTGGTGGTGGTGCTGAAGCAGGTGCAGCACCAAGTGGCAGTTCAGCAGCCAAGGATGCCATGTCGATGATGGTGTAGTCTGCAGGTGGCAGCAAAAATCACTGTGTTCTGAAGAATAGCCAGAAACACAATGGGAGTAAGCTCTTGGGCGTGGTCTTTTATAGGGGTGCTTGTGCACGGTCCGCGGACATGCGCACTGTGCGCTGACAGATGGAACACAAAAAAAGGATCGGAAAGTTTCAAAAGGTATATAGAAAGTCAAGATTGCTATGTGGGACTTGTGGCATGGTGAGATTTTATTGAAAAATATTATGGATTAACTGAAAATGTACTTTTAAATTGTTCGGGGACACGAACAGTGTCCGCATTTCAGGACACACGATGAGCGTGGGCGCGGTCATATGATCTGTTTGCGAACTAGTCTGCGAAGGAAGCGCCTGTCCGCAGGACACCAAGTGCACGGAGATTGGTTAGCGCATGCGCATTGATGTCCTACGGACACTGTTCGGGTTCTGAAGTAATTAAAAGTGCGTCACACGTGAAACGAATATTTCAGGACACCGCGTGTGTTCTTAGAACAGTTTGAACTTGCTAGCGAACAGTAAGGACAGATATAGTGTTCTTCAGGACACGTGTAATTTAGTTTATGTAGGAACATTTCAGGACACCAATTGTGTTCTTATAACACTTTCAATTGGGTAGCGAACACTACGAACAGTTGTACTGTTGTTCAGGACACATCATTTTCGTGTATTTAGGAACATTTCAGGACAGTAATTATGTTCTTAGGACAGTTTTAAGTTGATAGCGAACATTACGGACAGATATAGTGTTCTTTAGAACACTTTAATTTTTTGTTTCTTTACGAACATTTCAGGACACTACGAGTGTTCTTAGAACATTTTCAACTTACATGAGAACATTACGGACAGGTGTAGTGTCCTCAGGACGGTTACATTTTCGTTTCTTTACGAACATTTCCGAACAACCGCGGTGTCCGTGGACACCTAAATTGGTTTTATTACAAGGAACTGAAAGTAATTACAACACAATATAAGAAAAGTAACTTTATTTCATATATATATACAATTATGACTGGGAAGGTGGGGCAGAAACGGAAACAAAAACAGGAGAATTAGGGATTTCTAGATAACTGGGATCAGGTGAAGAAGGGAAGGAAATGTCATCGAAACGCTTTGGTCCATAGACAGGGTTTGGGGTTAACTGCGTGGGATAGGGTGAGGGGGGACAAGTGCAGGTTGGACAATGGTGTGCTGTTGGGGGTTTCACATAATTTTCCACAAAGTTTTTCAAATCCATAAAATTTTGCATAAGGTTGTCCATTTTTTGATGAATCTGCTGTAGAGTGATATCCTCTGATTGTTGTTGTGAGATGCTTGGAATTTTTGTATGGTCTGTAATAAAAAAAAAATGTATATGTTAAATGTATACAAAATAATATTTATTAATTGGTTTATATAGTAAAGTGTGTACCATTAGGTGGACTATTTTCTAACATTTCCTCTCGTGGGAAATGCTCCTCTAGCCAGTCGAGAGTAGTACACATTTCTGTGAGAAAACAAAAAAGTAATATGTTTTTTTTTTTCTAATTTAGAAAGTTTATAAATATATGAGTAAAAAGAAGTGCACTTACTATGTCTGGTGAGATATGTAATCAGTAGTGTATACGTTTGGTCTTGCTGTTGCTTGTGGAGCGTCTGTGAGGTAATTATGGTGGAAGCCACTTTATCTTCTTTTGGTATATTCCTTTTTAAAACATATTGGGCCTCATTAGGACCCTGGCGGAGAGGGTATTACGCCAGCGTAGTGCATGGCGTACCTCTCCGCCATACTACGAGTTCCCGTAGCGCCATGGAGGTTTTCTCCGCCTGGTTTTACCAGCCGGAGAAAACCATGGCGCTACGGGACCTCGTTGTTAATTACGCCACCGTATTTTACGGTGGCGTAATTAACTCCTTCCCCACTCCCATTATACCCTATGGGGCGAAAATGGGAATGGGGAAGGGCAGAATGGGGATTGGGGATTTACCGCTCCGCCGAGGTCGGAATGGGGCGGTAAATCCGCCAACCCCCATGGCGCTATCGGCGGCTTTCCGCCATGCTTCGCGGTGCATTTAGCACCGCGAAGTCCGCCCGGGTCGTAATGAGGCCCATTGTATTTACATGAATGGTTAGTGTGTTACATATATGGGTAACATTTTTTAAGTATTACTACATATACTTTGTATGTGTGCTGCTTTGTGAATTTGTTAAATGTTCCTATGTTATGATATAACTATTACACATACCTCCCCAGAGTTTTTAGGTGGTGGTACTGTTCTCCGAACATGTCCGCGAACATTCAATAAGTTCGCGGACATCAAGTTCATAAGAAGAGATATAGTCAGTTCCATATGACATGTATATAAAGTCAAAGTCATTATTGTTAAGTTGTGCTACTAAAAAACTATGAAATTCAGTGAAAAAACTTTGTTAAAGGGACGTTATGGTTAAGTTGCGCTACTAAAAACCTATGAAATTCAGTGAAAAAAACTTTGTTAAAGGGACGTTATGGTTAAGTTGCGCTACTAAAAACCTATGAAATTCAGTGAAAAAAACTTTGTTAAAGGGACGTTATGGTTAAGTTGCGCTACTAAAAACCTATGAAATTCAGTGAAAAAAACTTTGTTAAAGGGACGTTATGGTTAAGTTGCGCTACTAAAAACCTATGAAATTCAGTGAAAAAACTTTGTTAAAGGGAGTTATGGTTCCAAGTAAAACCGAAAAACCCTTGAAATTCGCCAGTTATGATTAGCTAAGCAACCATAACTCGCGCCACCACAGTGCACTGCTAAGACTAACACCCAGGACATCAAAGATGACATCACAAATGTCATTGATGACATCACATGTGTATGTACTTTTCATCAAATATGAGTACTAGGGATTCTTATTATAATGTTGCGAAAAAAGTGTCAAGGATCATTGCAATAAATACCATACCCTAATTAGTGCATTGAACGATGCATTGATATAAATAGCATTCTATTATGGGATTCTATCTAGTACACTAAGCTACTCATGCAGAAACATAGCATTGTGTGCAGCGTAGAAGATGAAGGTATACTATTCGTAATGTTAATATGTTAAATAATGAAATGATAATTGTTTTCTTAATAGATTTTTGTGTACTGTGAAATATGTATAAGTAGCTAATAAAACCCATGTATTACATAATTGCATTACTATAGACAAAACACAAAGAGACAAGAACACATACCAATATGGGTATATACAGGGAAAGTGAAGTTAGCAAAAAAGCACAAGTAGTAGCAGAAACAATTCATAACCTAACTGATTAGTTTCATGCAAATAAATGATTGCTCTGTTTCAAAGCTGCTATTTATCCTATGTATATGTATCATTTGATGTGATTGGACTCTAAGGAAAGTAGTGTGAGTACAATGTATACAAATATGACCATATACAGGGAAAGTACAGCCATAAAAAAAAACAACAGAACTATCAGAAGGTGCTCATAAGTCTAGTGATTATCTTTATGCACAAAAAGGATTGCTGTCTTTCAAGCTTGTGTTTTCCCATATGCATATGTTTCATATGATGTGACTGTACTCTAAGGGAATTACTGTAAGAACCTACTAGAAGGATACGTCTACAAATAAAATAAAATTCTTAGTTTCTGACTGTTACTGAAGAAAACCATGTGGCCTAGATATGTCAGCAAAAGAAAAAATAGTGAGCCAGACATGTGATGTCATCAGTGATGTCATCAATGACATTTGTGATGTCATCTTTGATGTCCTGGGTGTTAGTCTTAGCAGTGCACGGTGGTGGCGCGAGTTATGGTTGCTTAGCTTACCATAACTGGCGAATTTCAAGGGTTTTTCGGTTTTACTTGGAACCATAACGTCCCTTTAACAAAGTTTTTTCACTGAATTTCATAGGTTTTTAGTAGCGCAACTTAACCATAACGTCCCTTTAACAAAGTTTTTTTCACTGAATATATATATATATATATACAGTGATATTTTTGGTGGGGATAATATTACCTGATACCCTCTTGCCATTGTTTGCCTCCTCCTGTCCTGTATTGCCTTCAAATCTCACCATCTGCTTCTGGATGATAGTCTCTGAGTGCCTTCTGCCCACCAGCACTGCCTTGGAGTGCCTGCTGCTCCCCCATTTCCTGTTCTTCTATGGCTGTCCTACAGAGGCGTTGCTGGGGGGGGTTGAGGGGGGTATAGCCCCGGGTCTTTTGGTTGTAGCCCCAGATAGAAGCTCAGGGGCTACAACCAAAAGGCTATAGCTAGCCCTGAGTCCTGCCAGTCCTGTCGTTAGCTTAGCCCCTGGTCTTTTCCACACCTAGCAACACCCCTGCTGACCTATAAGGCTCCGTGAGCACTTTAGCTGCTGTCTTGGGACTTACAACTCTCTGTTCCAACACCACAGCTCCACAGCAAATTGTCAGGACCCAGCTAGCCCACATCTTGCTCAGTGGTTGCCATGTCTTCTCCATCCTCCTCTCCATCGAGCGGCACCCCCATGGTGGCGAGGCAGAAGGCTGTCAACTTCACCTACACCAAAGTAGACATCTTGGTGGATCAGGTCCTGGCAAACCATGACGCCCACTACGACCCAGCAATGCAGATCGGAAAGGCCATACATCAGAGGATCTGAGAACACATCACTGCTGCCATCAACGTGGAGAGGGTGGCAGTCCAAACTGTGAGAACCGCAAAGAAGTGCTTGGACAACCTAAAGCAACAATGCCAGGAGAAGGCAAAGGCAGCCCTCAAGTCAGGTGCCACAGTGGAGGTGCACCATGCAGGCTGCCATCAGTTGTCAACCCTTTAGCCCTGGGTGGGTCCTAGGTATGTTCTACCCAGAGCTCCACACCTAGATCCTTAACTGGAAAGTACACCTGGAAGCTGCTGTTGAGTTCCCATGGAGTGCACTGCTCAATAGTGTATGTGTGTTCTGCATGGGTATGCATGATTTCAGGTACTCCCTTCTGTACACAGCATGTGTGTTGCACCGGCATGCAGCCTCCTGCTGATGCTGGTCATATGTGATGGCAGACATCTGTGAAGTGGATAAGCATTTAAGTTGGTGCACTTGTGCGCATGCAATGTGAGTTGATGACAACACGTACACGGATAGTCACAGGTGCCAGTTTGCAATTTTGGGGACATCTGAGGGACCTACATGCACAACACCTCTTTGAGTTGTACATTAGCGATTGGAGATTGCATAATCCACACTCAGCAGCTGAGACTGAAACATGAGTATGTATGACTGGAAATTACACGTTGGTATATTGACCTCTCAGTGAGGGCAGTGTGATCTATCAACCAACTGCATGAGGAGTCAGTGATGATGTGTGAACATGTCATTTGTTTATGCTGGTATCACAAGAACAAGTGCTTGTACCTCAGCAATGGGTGCCTGTATGTGTTGTAACCTTTCAGGTCATACTGTCACTGGTGAATGTTCCTAAATGTAATTGGATGTAGAAGTGCCCTAACAGGTGTTGTGACACCTCTCCACCCACTCACATGGCCATGCCGTATGCAGACTAATAATGACTTGCTCAATGAATCCTGTCTAGAACATGTTGTTTTGACAGAAACATTGTACCCAGCAGTGCGCTATGCATGCCCGGGAATGTCCCCAGGACCAGCTATGCTCACATGCATTCAGTGGTTGACCACCACACCAAGGGACACACTGCCAACCCCTCTAACGCTGGGCCCTGCCTCCTGGTGGCCACGCTGCTGTGGTGTGTGCTCTTTGCCAGGATGACATGGCCATGGCCCACCTTTGCCCAGTTGATCATTTGAAATGCCATTTTTCTCCTCTGCATGGCCGGTCATCTGATGGGTACCTTGGGAATGCATGGTGGGTCCAGAGGACTGGCCTGCTCCAGTGGTCTGGAACATCTCCAATCTGTACTGTACTCCTTTTGTGTGTATAAGGTGACATGACACATTTAGCCAGTCCTCCTCCTCTGTCACCCAATGTACACAGTATACAAGTAAGCATTGTTTCCTTCCTCTGGCTTACTGTTGACAGTGTGTAAGGGTTCTGTCTGCCCTCCACTTGGTTCTTGCGGATACACACAGGTTCTGCACATCCCAGAACAGACAAAGGCTGTGTCCTACACAATGTGCCAACCAAGCTTTGCCAACAATGGGTGCTCTGTTGAGTGGCTCAGTGACTTTGCAGCCATGCAAGGTGCCTGACTGACTGATGTACTTCAGTTGACTTGCACCACAATGACAAGGCAAGTTTCGAATAGCAGATCGAGCCTTGTTCCCTTGAGCACTGGGTTATTCAACAAGTAACCAGTATTGCAATAAACAGGATTGAAACCAATGGTTGCTGCTATATTTAGAAGTCATCCCAAACGTGTTTCGACACTCAGTGGTCTTACTCAAGGGGGAGGGAGTAATTGACCTGTCAATGCTGGGAGGTTGTGGAAGTAAATCCGGGGTGTATTCTCATTTTTTTGCCCAGGTATGGTCAAAATACCAAGTTGGTCCTTATTTGGAACCAACCAATCAAAATGCCTATTGATTAGTGTTAGGGAGAATTCTCTGTAAAGGCTAATTTCCCAAACCTAGTGAGTCCCGCAGCAGCTTTGCTGGATTTTTGGGGTTTATTTTTTTCTCCTGCTAAGAGTGAGACTCTTTTCCTCACACTCTTAGACATGATTTGAGGTGTTCCTTTGACTTTGTATGTGTTATTTGGGCTATGGGGTCCTTTACCCCATAGGGCTTCATGTGTTTTTGGTATGTGGGTTACACAGCACCCTCCGTGCCGTAACCCAGGGGTGTCTTAGCGACCCCCAAACATAGACTCCATACCCTGGGACTGACTACTGTCTCCCAGGGCATGTAAATTCACCATTGGCTTTACTAGTCTTAAATTGTAAACAGAACCAGTACAAACCATCATATTCTGGACGTACTGGCCGGGGCAATTCGATTGCCCCGGGGTCTGTTGTTCGAGGGGGCACTGTCCAGTCCCCCCTGACCAAGTTTTGGCTGGTGGCAGTGGTTACTACTTTTTATATTCGACCGCAAATATATCCTATGGGTTTTTCCCATTGTTCGAGGCTACCACTTTTTAAAATAGCCTTGAACATACTGCTGGTTTATTAAAATAATATAAATTCACCAGTTGGTATTTTTTGCCGAAACTTGGTTCCAAAATGGCGTTTGTGTTCGCTTCTGAGACTCCAACCCAAGTCGAGCCCTTTGTTCCACTTTTTGGTGGGCTTCTCCACAGAAGCCTCCAAAAGTGGTGCCACTCTGTCTGGGTACCACAGGGCGTGTGGGAGGGGGTTAAGGCACCCCGGACTGAGTTGCCTCAGCAACTCAAGTCACACTCTTGTGTGATTGGCCCAAGTGGTGAGCCGCCCGGCTCACCACTTAGCATGTTTGGGTGACAGCTAGGCTGAATGAATGGGGGTTTTCTGCATAAAAGCAGGGCTTTGGGGACTGGAACTTCAGAAGTCGCCACAGGACCTAAAGAATCCGAGGAGGGAGAAGCTGAGCCGACCTGCAATGATGACACCACCGGTGGAGCCCTGCTGAACCGTCTCACCACTTTTCCCAACGACAGAGGAGATCTCCAGCCCGGAGAGTCTTCTTCCTTTGACTGGTGGGGATAACCAGTTTGCCCGTATTTTCGCCTTCCTGGACCATCTCCTGGCCGCCTTGCCTGTGCTAAGCACCCCAGCAACCGGAATACCACGGGTTACCACTACCGCGAAGAAAAGGGTGGTACCTTGTAACCGGGAAACTCCACGGCTGGTTTCTTCCCTGGCAGCGCAACGACCTTCAGCTTTCCTCCGCGTTGAGACCTCCTCTTCCTCTGGACGAAACACCGACTTGCAACCGCTGCCAGGAACAACTACCCCCGCTGGAGCGTTCTTCCCACTTTCAGGTACTGTGTCCCGCCTGGATTCCCTTGCGACAGATCGTTCGGGGTGACAGTAAATCCTCGACTTTCTAACCTGGGCTAGCCTGGTACCTGTTAACTAACTTTTCCTGACTTGATTTCAATCTTTTGTGAACTTTCTACAAAGACTCTTTGGGCATAACCCCACTGTGTGATCCTGGACACATTTCGCTTGCTCTCTCTAAGAGTGGGCCTGGCATTTGAACTTCCTTGCTCTCCAGTAGACTTTGCCTAGCCTGCCTCACTGTGGTTCTTTGAAAAGTATTGAAATTTGTGTGCTTTCATAACCCTGCTTTTTCCCTCCCTTTTTAATAACTTATTAGAGTGCCATCTTATGTTAAGCGCTCACCTCTGTCTGAAAATAAGTGGTGTTTCTCATTAAAACTTGTCTAATAAGTAATTAGGGTAGTATATATATAATAGTGACTGTGGGTTGAATTTATTCACCTCTTGTGTGCTAGTGTAATTTACAAGTGTGTCTTTAAATAAATAATTATATACTTTTACACCAAAGCTCTGGTCAGTGTTTGCTTGTGCTACTGTATCTCTGAACCTATTGTGTATACTCTATATACTGCCTAACTCGTCTTGAGAGAAGTCTGACTGCTCAGCCACAGCTACCAGTTAAATCTGGGTGGTACAGACTGCTACCAATTGGGTTTACTGCCAACCACCTGTAGTCCTAAATCTTTTGCAGTGGTCCCTAAGGGAACTGCACAGGTTTCTGCCTAGTAATTAATCAATGACAACATCTATTGCAGACATAGTAACCTAGAGTTGCTAACACTTTTTCTAAAGTTCACAAGTGATTCTAGTCTTTGCCAATACAACCTTTGACTTTGCGCGTTAATGAATAGAAATAATCCAGCTTTCCTCAGGCCACTCATGTTAATTCTATTCATCAACCTGCTAATTCAAAACTCGAGTTGGAAAATATTACAAACACTTGTGAAATTAAGACTAAGGTGTCATTACGAGTTTGGAGGTAGCCATGGTGCTATTGGCGCCATGGCTGCCTTCAAACTCGTGTCTGTGTCCGGGTTCCTTGAATGGGGACTTACCGGGTCATTCCAACCTTGGAGGACCCGGTAAGTTCCCATTCAAACTACCCATCCCCATTCCCATTCGAGCCCTCATAGGGCTCAATGGGAATGGGGAGGGAGCTAATAACAGGCCCGTTATTAGCTCCCTGGTCCCATACCGGCTCCCTTACCAGCCGGCCTTAGTGGGACCCGCTAAAGGACCTTGTAATGCGGCGGTAAGGGGTTAAAGCCACCGGCATCCTTACTGATGCCGTTAACCCCTTACCGCCAGCCTCGTTATGAGGCTCTAAGTATTAGTAACTCTAGGTTATGTTGTTTGCTGTAGATGTCATTAATCAACCAGCATTTTTGATTACTGGCACATGTTCAATGGTTGGCAGTGCCAGATGGTATTAGATACAAGTCAGGCTGTTTCATGATTCCTATTACACATTTTGCACCAATTGTTTGATTTGCACTCACCACATTGTTTTATGTGTGGATGAATGTTTGGGTTTATATATTGATGCTGGGAAGTGTTTGAAAATGACGTGGTAGTAGAATGTGAAGGGACATTGTAGAAATTGTTGCTCAGTGGAAGGGAACAATTTACACAATTTTGCACATTATTTTTTGCCCATGTTGAACGAAATTTGAAATGATAATGTAATAAATATCTTTTTTGATTGCCAAGAGGCTTGGTAATAAGCGAAATTCAGTACCTGGGATCTGTATTGTGTATGGTATAGATGTACCACTCCTCCCATGTATTAAAACATTGTGTGGCAGACCTCATATTTGTGTTTTTTGTATTGTTTATGGTTTAATAAAACCTTTACAAACTATTTGTTACATAAAAAGAACATATAAAACTTAATATAAACAATTACATTACATCTTTCTGAACACACATAAAACAATTAAACACTACAAACAAAGTGTAAAATTTGCTTCTCATTCCAACATAAGAAAGAAATGACAAAGCAAGACACTAGAAAGATAGCAAATACCTATAGCACCACATCAATAAATCCCAATCATCATTTTAAATAGAATGAATTCTTTCATTTACAGTTCCTATAAAACTTAACAGTCGTAATAAGCTTAAAAATCATTTGACGGATAGGATAACGGGTCATCTGGTTACTTTCTTCATTTAAGGGATCATCATTCCCTAATTAATCAGTTCTGGATAGTGAAACTCAGAAGTGAGAAAAACTCCTCCCCAATGTAAGGAGTTTAAGATATATCTATGTCTGCTTTTAGGACTAATGCTTCATCAATAATTATCAAAAATTGGGTTAGCCTTATCAGAAGCCGTTGGCTGGTACCCCACATACATCGCTCCCACAAAAATTGTTTCCATGTACTAGAATCAGAGTACCAAAATGAGCCAAATATGGGCACCCGCTGAGAGGCAAAGAAAGGGCAGGTCATGGTCAGATGTTTAAGAGTTTCCAATTCACTGAATTGGGTACAAAAACGGCATCTCCCTGATATAGAATTAACTGCTTCGTTGCGCCATTGTGAGAGTCTTCCATTGGTCTTTAATTGATTCAATTTAAATCTTAGGTAGACCTTTCTGGCAATACTACACGGGAAAATCTAACGTGCACGCTCACGGAATTTTCAAGTGAATTTGGCATACTCATAATAGACCTTGCTCTGACCTATTTTATCCAGCAGAAGACACCAATAAAAGGTTTGACATTTCTTTTTACAGACCAAGCACTAATTCATCTTTATCAATCATGGTATCCTCCAAGATTTTTTCCATTTTACGTTTAAATCTAATGATTGAAGGCAATCATCCCTCACTTAATAGTCCAGCCAGATCTACATATAAAGATTGTTTAGGTGGCATCAACATTTCAGTATATCCGTTCAACAAACGCCAACGCCATTTGACCGATAATGGCAATATGCCCAATTCATGGAGGATCAAGATGTTAGGCATGGACATTGCTAACCCAAGAACCATCTTCCACAATATACCTTGTATGTGATCCAGAAAATCCTCCATGTCTAATGTGCAGATATCTAAGGCATACAAGATGATAGGTTCTACCTTTAATAGGTAGAACTGTATGCATGGTAATAGAGAGAATTTACTATATCGATGTTACATTATTTTCATTTGCGAGGTCAATTGCTTCACCTTTATATTAATTACCTCTTTCCACATGGTAACCGAATAATTGGCTGCTAGCTGATATCCCAAGTATCTTATAGATTGATCCTTGGGTATTACAATGTCATTGAGTGTCCATGTGAATTTAGCTGTTGCTCTCTTCCCATCTGCAAACATGACAATAAAGGATTTCACTGGGTTTACCAAAAGATTATGTTTATAAGCATAGTTCTGGAACAAAGTTAATTTCACCTGTAGACCAAAGGGCGTGCGATCCAAAAATAAAAGATTGTCTGCGAAGCCCAATCAGTTAATTGATAGCTTGCCCAATTTAACTGGGAAAATGACTGCTGCTTCCCGAGCTGATTCCAGATCCGCTAAGTATAGATTGAAAAGAATAGCGGCCAGGTTACAACTCCGCTTGAGGCCTATAGCAGTTGATATCAGATCCGTCATAGCCCCCTCCTTAGTTATCCTGATCCTATAGTTGGTATTTTGATGAATGAGAGCAATCATCGCTACTAAGTAACTCGGGATACCCATTGCAATCATTTTCTCCCATAGGACCGAACGTATGATCGTATCAAAGGTGGAAGTAAGGTCTAACGCCACCATGTAAGTTGGACCAGTACATGAGGTGTTGGTTTGGGCATATACATGGGCCACAATGGTAGCATTTAGTGGACATCCCATATGTCTGCGAAAACCTATTTGCGATCGTGGGAGTAAGTCCAGATTAACTATGTAGTGCTGAAGGATCTCAAGTAACAGTAAAGTAAACATTTTTGCGGAAGCATCCATCAGGGCTATAGGCCTAAAATTATTGGGGTCGTCCCAACTCCCTTTTTTATAAATAGGGATAATGATGGCAACACACCAAGATGAAGGAATCAGCCCCATTTTGTATATGCTGTTGAATTTGATTTGTAGGATCTTACCCCACAGAAGTGGGTCAGACTTAGTCGCACGCGGCGGAATCCTGTCGGGCCGGGGGCTCGGGAACTCTTCATAGAGCATATAGCCCTGATAATGTCATCTGCCGACCAAGGAGAACATCTAAGGATCAAGGATTGGAAGTCGCACAATGGGGCACTTGCAAATCGCGTGGGTAGTGTATATTTGTTTTGTATGAATTTGACCCAAGTGGCAGCAGCATCTGCGGCTTCCTTTATCGGCTCCCCTGGGTCAGCCATAGTTCGCAACATAGACCACACCTGTCTCGTGTCACAGTTTAAAAGATGATGAAACATCCTCTGATTATCACCCACCATTAATTCATGCCTCATCATCTTTATACGATTTCGATAGTGTTGATTAATTCTTTGTTTCAATTGTTGGTAAATGTCCCAATCAAATTTCCCTGAGCACAATACTCGAAGATCTTTTCTTTTTGCCTTACACATCTTCACCACTGTGAGATTATATAAGAGGCAATGGCTGGCCACTATATTTCTTGTTTTCTGTAACAGAGCCAACTGCTGTATGGGATGCCGAATTCTAATGTTGTTTTGTCGTTCGGCATATATACTGTCAGCACTTCTGCTGTCGACTGGAAGAACGAGCAAGGGGTCCTCACTTAGATAGGCCACCAACCTATGACATGTGTTATACTCCCACCTCACTGATATGGCAGTGCGATCATTTACAACTAGGTTTAGTGACGGATTAAAGGAAAAACGCCTTATGCATTAATTCAGGCTAAGATTCAAAGCTAGGTGGTCCCCTTTGGCAAGATCACATATAAGCATTCCATCAATATTAGCGAAGAGGGTAGTGGAGACAAAGAAATAATCTATCTGGGAGCGACAAGGACAACATGACCAGGTATGGGCAAACATCCCTGAGTTTGAAGGCACTATTTGAATGTCCCATGTAAGGAAGTAATCACCCATCTTTGTCCATTAAGTCTGGAGGTCACACCTACGTGGAAGTCAGGAAGATTGCAAGGGTCGCCCATCTCCATACACGTAGAATTAAAATCCCCCCCACAATAACCCTAATATTAGGGTCATTGCAAAAAGCCTCCTCAAAGATTTTGTCCAATTGATTAGACACTTCACAAAAGGATGCCATCACCTTGTTCCAATAAAGACAAATAACCAGAATCTCCCACGAAGCGTTAGCAGGGAAGCTAATGCGAACTGCTAGAATGGAGTACTCCGCAAAAACTGCTATGGAGGAGATTCTGCTAGCTTTATCTATCAAAACAGCCAGTCCTCCTGATGGTTGTCCCAATTTGCCCTTCACGGCAGGATGACAAAGCAAATAACAGCCATCCACCTCAATTGGGCCCAAATGCATGGTTTCCTGGATTAAGACGATCTCAGGGCGAGACTCTTCGTCAAGGTGGGCGGCCCATGCTCTGAGATTATTAAGCCCACAAGCGTTCCATGACATAAGAGTGACACCCGATCGCTCATTCTAGGATTTATCAACAGGATGGTGAGCCAAAGTCTGGAGCCCCCTAGGGGCAGCAAACGCTGCAGCAAAGCTCATAAATTGCCTGAATAGCTCATCCCTTAATGGTGTGGATTTGTTACCCGGCTCTTGCCCTGAGGGTATCATTGCTCTCGGTGGCGGCTGCTCCACAAAAGTATTAGCTTCAGCCTCAGTGCAAAATATATATGGGGTTAATCTCATTATATGGGTGTGATAACCACATATCATCCTTGTGTAATTATTGGGTGAGAGGCAAACCCAATCAATATCGTCTGATCGAATAGTTCTCATAGATGGTATAGCCTGAAATGCCTTTAATATCGCTGATCTATTTAGGCTAGTTTTCCCATTAAAGGGCGTGTTACATTCCCAACCCATAATCAATGGTGTGTCATTCTTTTCTGGCCCCCCATTCACAGTATCACCGCTACCAGGAGCTTGGTGACCATTCCTTTTAGATTTCTTTTCTGCTTTCCCTTTGGCATCAACTATGGATGCAGTAGATGAGCCCTCTAGGTTCAATAGTTCCTTGAATTCTAGATCCTGTTGGTGGAGATCAATTACATCTTCCTCAGTTGTCCCAACTACAGGGATATTACCTGAGGGAGTCAGTTTGTGATTAGTTTTAGAAAATCATTAACACCCTTTTTCGTCAGTGCATTAAGATTCTTGGCCTGATGGTACTTTCTTTTTTGGGCCCTTGCAGCAAGTTTTCTTTGCTTTCTGCTAAGGACAATTATAGGGCCTGTGTCAGATTCAATGATTGGCATGACCGCAACCGGGGGTCCCCTGGAGGCCAGAGGGTCCTCATCCAGATTAATTAAATTAATAAGATCAGATGGACTATCAGTGTGATCAAGATATGACCACCCTGGCCCAAGTGCAATCCAGGCCCCTGTGTCACAGGTACTTTGTATCCCTCTGGTGGGCATGGTCTAAATTCTTTTATTAACTGCTGAATGGCTGCCACATTGGCTTTCGCCACCTCCAGTATTTCCATCGACTCTCATTCACACTTGGTCATTCCCTTTGAGTGGGTCCCTGCGGCCAAATCAGCCAAGGACCTGATGTCCACTCCCACCATTCTTGGGTCGGCTAATGGTTGAGTTCCTGAATCAGCTGTATCTGGGGTTGAAGTTTTTGTGGGCGTCGTTAGTGCAGCCACTGTATCACAAGCAAATAGAAATCCTTCAAGCTTACTTATTTTGGTTAAAACCTCAACAAGAGCACCCTTCAATACGGCAAGTTCACTATGGGTCTGCTCATGGCCTCTATCCTGCAGATTCAGAAGTCTCGTCATTACTGGGAGCTCTTTATGCAGAGTTTCTATGTCTGAGATCTGATGTCCAGTCGGCTTTCTCATTTCAAATGGCCGTACCTCAGGGTTTTGGGAGGATGCAAACATAGCTAATTCATGATCAGACAGGGAGAATGCTCCCATTTGGATGGGATTAGATGTTACTTCAGTTGGTGAGCTAGATATTATATTGCCAAAATCATTGGTGGAGTAATCCCCCTTGTGGTTTACTGTGGCTTGACTATTTTGCTACCTTGGCTTTTTTCTCTTCCATTTTAGTAAACATATGTACATTCTCCATTCCAAATCTACTTTGTGTCACCGGGTAGAGGGGCCCAGAGAGAACCTCACCTGTTTCCCCAACTCAGCTTCTATCCCTGGTGCAATCATAGATACATCATTAAGTTGGACTCTTTTGCGACCTCTGCGACTCTCTCTCACTCTCTATCCTCCCGTCTGGGCCGACTCATTCTGCAGGGCACACTCTTGATGCTCTGATCTCCTCTGACCTTCCCGTCTCTGTCCCTCTCTCCACTCCTCTCTCTTGGAGTGATCACTTTCTCCTATCCTCCCACCTCACCTTCCCTACCCCACAGGCCAAGCCACCATCATCACTGCCACCTTCCTTCTCGGTCATCCGACCCATGAAGCGCGTGTCAGTTGAGGCTTTCGCTGCCATCTTCTCGCCCCCTCCTCCCCCTTCGGCTGACTCCCACCCTGACACAGCCCTCTCCACTCTCCACTCTGCTATATCTGATACTCTTGATATCCTTGCCCCTGTCATGAGAATCCGCCTGAAGCCCAAAGCCAAATGTAACTCCTGGTATGACTCGGATCTCGTCACCCTTAAACGCAAGTGCAGGGTGGCAGAGAGGAAATGGAGTTCTTCATGTTCATCCTCTGACAAACTGGCCTGTCGCCTGCTCCAAAGGCAATACTGGCTCTCCATTCTCTCCAAGAAGAGAGCCCTCATCCAAGCCCGCATCTCTGCGGCATCTAACAATTTGGCCAAACTATTTAAAATCTGCAAGGAGCTGGCCAACCCTGTTGCAGTCTCTACCTCTCCTGTCCCCTCCCAGGTCCTCTGCACAGCACTGGCCTCTCACATCATTTAAAAAACTCAGGACATTCTGTCCTCGCTCTCCTCCTATCACCTCCCCCCCTCTATTCCCTGCTCTCCCTCTGGCCCTTCTGCAGCCACCCCTCCTCTCCCCTTCTCTGCCTTTCCCCTTTTTTCTGCTGATGAGGTTTCGAGACAAGTCTGATCTATGAAAGTTTCGTCAAAACAGGTCCACCCCTGTTCCTCCAAAACTATCAAGGACCACATCGACTCCTTGGCCCCTGCCCTTGCTGACTTCTGCAATCACTCGTTCACCTCTGGAGTCTTTCCAGCCCCTCTCAAGCACTCCCTTGTGCGCCCTCTTTTTAAGAAACCCTCTTCCGACCCCTCCTGCCCAGCTTACTATCGCCCAATCTCTATCACTCCCTTCCTGGGCAAGCTCCTGAGAAACTGGCCATCTCCCAGCTTAATCTCCATGCTGAATCTGTTGGTAGTCTTCATGACCATTAGTCTGGCTTCAGAGCTGCCAGAAGCACGGAAACTGCTCTCCTGAACATCCGTGAGGACCTGCTCTCCAACCTTGACTCTAACACTCCATGTGTTCTCATTTAGCTTGATCTCTCTTCTGCCTTTGATACTGTCAACCATTCCATCCTGCTCAACCGTCTCTGTGATAACCTGGGTATCACTGGTCAGGCTCTGGCGTGGCTGACCTCTTTCCTCTCCAATCACCCCTCCCAGGTCCAACTGGGGTCTTTCCTCTCTGACATATTTTTCTCTACCTGTGGTGTCCCCCAGGGATCTAGCCTCTCCCCTTGGCTTTTCAACCAGTATCTGGCACTTCTCACCCACCGCATCGCCGCTCTCTGCCCAACTTTCAGTGCTATGCAGATGATACCCAGCTCATTTTCAGGCTACCCTCGGCCTCCTCTTCTCCTTCCCTCATCTCTGACTGTCTTTCTGCTATCCAGGACTGGTGTGCCGCCAATGACCTCTGCCTTAATGTCTACTCATCAGCACACCCACTCCCTCCTTCCCTGCAGCTTTCTGTCTGGCCTCTCTTTGCCCTCTTCCTGCTCCTACCTGCAAGGCAAAAAACCTCGGGGTCATCTTTGACTCCAAACTCTCCTTCTCTCCTCACATATCCGACGTCTCTAAGAAGTCACACTACCAGCTACACCTCCTCAGAGGTATCCCTCCTTTCCTCTCCTTCCCCCAGAAGCTCTTTGTCTCTAGAGCCCTGTTTCTCTCGAAGCTGGACTACTGTAACAGCCTCTATCTAAATCTGCCTGCCTCTACTCTCCGCCCTTTGCAACTCCTCCAGAACAGGACTGCGAGACTTGTCCTTGGCCTCAAGCCCAAGGACCGTATCTCTCCAGGACTGAAATCACTACACTGGCTCCCAGTGACTGCGAGGATCAAGTTCAAAACCCTCTGCATTGTCCACAAGGCCTTCTGGGGCCTTGGGCCAAAATACCTTCAACTCTCTCTTCCTAAATATCTTCCTTCTCGTGCTCTTCGCTCATCCGCCTCCAACTCACTCAGGGTCAGCCGCTTCTCCAAACAACGAGTTGGTGGCAGATCTCTCTCCGCTGCAGGGGCCTCCCTCTGGAACACCCTTCCTGCCTCCCTGAAACTTGAAGAGAACCATCTCCAGTTCCGGAAGCACCTCAAAACCTTCCTCTTCGCCTCCGCTTTCTCTCCCCCTCCCCCCTGCTAAAGTTACTGATACTGCACTGAATCTGCAACTGGCCCACTCACCTTTCTCGGTCCTTGGACCAGCCACTCTCCCCTGCACTGCCTCCCTGGCACCCCCTGCACTACGGGACTGTGTCTGTATCCCTACAGCCCCCCTTCCCAGCACTTGTCTGCACTTACCTCGCACTTACCACTAGCTGGCCCTTATTATTTTCCTGTATGCTATCAACCCTGTACTGCACTTTCCCCTCTCCCTTTCCCCCTTGCACTTTTTCCTTTCCCCTCTACCCTTGCACTTGCGCGATCTGAATGACACCTGGCCTAGTAGGATCGTTGTCTGTCTCCCCTTGTTCCCCCCCTGCCTCGTCGCGCCTTGAAAAACTTGTGTATAGGCGCGTTACAAATGCCATATCATATCATATCAAGTTTCGTTCCCATAGGCTCAATTCCCATATGACTTACTAGTCACCCTGCATCAGCCGATATTTCAATTGCTAACGTAAGACATATGCCTGTCATGTTGACACTTTTGTTCATTTCAGTAAGCTTAAATGTTTTAGTAGAAACAGGGGCTTCTATCAACCACTCCATACCTTTCCCTTTCATAGAATTGGTCATGGGAATATTTTCTAAAGTTACTAAAGGCCGGGGAGCCTCAATACACATCAGATGGGGCCTATCCTCACACATAGTCGACCTCTCTCTAATAGGTGCCAACTGAGAAAGTGAGCCTGTCGAAGCACAATGAGAGGCATCAGAGTGAAATGATGCTTGATCTTCTTCACAGTCTTTAGGAGAGTCATGAATTTTCCGACCACTACGCAGACCATTAACCATAGTGCCGATGATCTCTCGGGACCAAAGCCTAAGCCTGGGTTTACGGCTAAGACTTGTGGCAGTACTAGGGAATCCCTTGTGTGGTAGTTTGACAAATGAGGTAATTTAGATCAGGCATCTATAATCACAAACACACTTAGGCAACTCAAAACCAAACCCAAATCAAATGGGCATTCTGACTCAATAATATCTGTGCACACTCAGGCCTTGGTCGCAATCTGCATAAATATACCACAAACACCCCTATTACTTTAAGCTAGACCAAAGCAAAAGATGGAATTCTCTTTACCCACATCCCCTCTTACCATCCGGCTATTGAGGAGTGAGATACGAATAGAAGCCAGCAATTACTCACCAATAGCAAATGTTACTGCCTTGGGCAATAGCTACACGTGACAGCCTTCGTTCCTTGGGCCACTAAAAAAACGTCTCTCGCAAACCCAAGAACCAAAAAGAACCTCGTCATAACTCAGCCCCCACCCCCCACCCTCCCAGCCTAACAGCACAACAGTACTTCCGAGTACTTCTGGGGTGCAGGCGCGGGTGCGCACGCAGCAGGTGCTATGTAGGCTCGAAGGAGGCCGTGTAGGCTGGAAGAATACCAAGGGGTGTGGGGGTACACTTTCGCTCACCCCACTTCTGTCAAAGGGGACCACACTCCAAAAAAGACTCAGACAGATGGTCAAGTCATCCATTCATTCATTCAATTTCAGCATTCGCGAATGGGCATGACTTCCTGCACATTCAAAAGACTGCTGATAAGCATTAGGTCTGCATGGTTTATATACATTTTCAAATATCATTGGTTCCAATCTCTAGCATGTGGACAAAGAAGGAGTTTACATAAGCATAGCAGTTAGTCACGTAATCTTCCTCCCCCCCCATCCCTCCTTCGTGCAGAAGAGTTCCTCGTAAACACACTCCTGGGGTGAGCTGATAAGCCTAAAACTGCACAGTCATTACGCCCTTCTCTGCATCTCAGGGGCACTCTTCGGGAATTCACTTCTGCTGTTCATGACTATTTTGTATCTGTCGTGTCAGGCCTTTACCACCCTCTGCCCTTCCCTTCTTCTTGGAATTTGACATCTGATTAACAAGAAAACAAACTTTGCAACACTGCCTAGTCGCACGCAATCACCCTTTTCTCCTCTGAGGCTCTACAGGATTCATCTTGCTACAACATGGGCAAAACCTTACTAATTTTTGGATCCCCAGGTGGAGTCCTAGGTCAGCGCAGGGGAGAATCTAGAGAATGAAGAACAGAAGGCAGTACGTGAGTATCACGTTAAGTAGGCGTAACTCCCACCCCCCAAAGCCCAGTCCACAAGAGGCAGTTCACTAGTCCACAAGAAGCAGTTCACAAGAAGCCGAACTGTTAAAGAGACATATATCAGCACTCAGTCTTAAATAATTACTCTGGTTCTCGTGGTCTGAGTTTCGCAGCTACAAGCCTTCCTCTTGCGCATGCAACATGAGAGCACTGGAAAGCAGCAGGCAGTCCACAATCAGCAATACAGCAGCCAGTAGCCAAAGTCCACAGCCAGCCGGAGCCCACAGCACAACAGTACTTCCGAGTACTTCCGGGGTGCTATGTAGGCTAGAAGGAGGGCGGGCAGAATACCAAGAGGTGGAGTCTTAGGTCAGTGCAGGGGATAATTCTGGTTCTCGTGGTCCGAGTTTCGCAGCTACAAGCCTTCCGATTGCGCATGGAACATGAGCGCACTGGAAAGCAGCAGGCAGTCCACAATGAGGAATACTGCATCCAGCAGCCAAAGTCCACAGCCAGCCGGAGCCCACAACACAACAGTACTTCCGAGTTTACCAACAAAGGAACAGGCAGTGGAGGGACTGCTGGCACTTCAGGGCAGTGGAGCTGCAGTACTCCCTTGACGACTGTCATCTGGTCGGAGGCCCTACCTGCAGAGCCTACACACTGACCAGCAGTAGCAGGTGGTAACCATGAGAGGCAGTTTTTTGCAGACAATACCACCCGAAGGAGGCGAGCAGGAACACAATTGGCAAACGTGAGGCAGGAGGCACACAGGGGACCCCTACAGGCCATGTGGTATTTGTATCGGTTGTACACGAAGCAGCTCGTGGTGGAGAGGCAGCAGGCAAGGGAGGCAGCTATGATGGTGGTCAGTGCTGAGGTGGCACAAAGGTGTGAGATGAGGCAGGCGGCCATCATGGCGGATGCATGAAGGGCACCAGACGCGTCCGAGAGACAGATGTTAGCCAGGCTGCAAGCCCCCCAGGCAAGAACGGAAGCCCTCCTACAGACAGAGGACGTGGACTGTGATTTGGCCCTGCTCGAGGCATTGTCCAACAATGGGGATATGGAGCCTGATGCCATTGTATATAGTTCCACAGGATTAGGTTTCATTTTGGACAATTATTTTGTTTTTCTCCATGGACATTTTTACCATTCACCTCATTTTATTGTAGATAGTTTATGTCTAATACATCTCATTGGAGATGGGAACTTACTTGTTCATGTGTATTGCCACATGTTCCACATGGTTTAGTTGTGTGTTTTATCTGGTGACAGCTCATTCGCCTCTGCACATTAGCTACTGGAGGTTGCGTTTCTTGTACAATGAGTTCCTTTCTGGTCCAGTGATGTTTAGGTGTGCCTTTACCACTTGCTTGTCAAAGTGTATGTGGCCACACTTCATTCACTGATATGGGTATTTGGCATTGTGGGATGTTGCCTCATTGTTCTAAAGTAAGGTTTATTCTCACAAAAATACAAGTGCGCAACAGCAGAGAATTCTGCTGCTAAGAAGCGCTCTGACAAAAAAAGCATGATGTTATAAAGGTACACAGCATCCACAAGTGACGTACATCACAAAAATTACAAATCCTGGTGGCTTGTTGGCATGACTCAATAAACATATAGCGTGCTCCATACGGGATGGCAGGTGATTGGTCCCAGTATCTTTTGTCCATCTTGTTCCACGTGGGGATCTTTTTCTTTTTGTCATCACCCAAGAAAACTCTAAATGTCAATTTTGGTTACACAATTCATTATTCCACAGCTCTACAGGGCACCTGGTACCAAGGATATGAACGAGGTGCTACTTTTAGGGTCAAGATAACTTCTCAGAATTACAGGAAACCCTGCTCTTTTCCCAGACCGGCCAGCGCCTCCACAACTCCCCCTCCACATGGCTAAATGTGTTACCTTCTCCCCTGGCAGCTTGCAACACAAATCACATGAACCGACAGTGGGGGCAGCCCGTCACTGCTCTCTGATCTTCTTGATCGATTGGCCAATGTACAGTTTTATGACTGTGGGTTTTAGGCTGGTCAGTACACTCAAATGCTTGCCTCCTGGACTCAAGGGTCCCTGGCTGCTATAACTTAAAGATCTGGACTTATGAAGGCTTAAAGACTTCACCCACCTTCTTGTGGGATAACTCTTCAAAGATCAACTCCAACCTTCTCTTGGCCTTGTAGGGCACATTCCTTCCGGGTTACAAGCACTAATAATAAGACGCAATTGAGAACTCTGTATCTCCAGTGGACTAACCTTCTTCAGGGCTGCCAGGGCTGCAAGTAAAACAGAACGCTTGCTACCCTTCTAACCCTTGGAACAGGATTATGTGTACTGGCATAGCTATGGCAGTAGGCTTCAATTTCAAGATGGCATTTAACTTAATTATTAACATTAACAAAATTTAGCCTTATTCCACACAAAGTATTAGTAGCAGGATTCGCTACGTTTCCATTACAATCCAGTTTCTATGGGTGACCTCTCTCCCTCCTACATTCTCCCAGTTCTCCTACAACATGTTCTACAATTGCCTCGTCCTAAATCGCAGAGGATTCTGGGACTTCAACCCTGTGACCTAACACTGTGGATGATTTGGGTACACCCATCACTTGTGCACTCAATGGTAGATTACTGTGCCCCTCCCAAGGTACGACCACCCACACGCACACATCTTCAATTATCCACTACCTGCTCTCATCACCTCTGCCACTGGAATTCAGCTGAGTCCCATGATTGATTGTTCAGTCTAGCTGCACACATTATCAGTCTCCTTGACTCACACACTCTCTGACACCCTTCCCATCACCTAACAAAGCGCCTGTTTCACTTGGTTCACTAGCAGTGATGTTGCCACCCCTACCTACCTACCTTTCTACAGGCTAAGTATGCTCATTGTAAATCAGTCATGCCATTCTCTGATTCCTCATATTTCGGTCCTCTAAGGTAATTTGCCTTGAGCGATTTGAGGACATTGCAATGGAACAAAGGAGAAGTCAAGGTATACATTGTGCAACAGTATGGTGCCCTGTTGATGTGCAGCTGTATGTGGTCTACCAGATAGTCATTGTGGAACCTACAATCCTGCTTTCAATGATAGTACTTCCATTTCTTCATGTTGGAGGTAGACATGTGGCAGGTGTACTTCATGGTGGAGGCAGGCCGGTGGAGTCAAGATAGGTAGTTGCTCTCCATTGGACTAGTAGGGGAGTGGACTATCAGGGTGTTTAAGGTGGTTGCCCGGAGGTCAGTGGGGGTAGTGGTAGGAGGAAAGACTAGAAGGAGGTTTGAGGGGGTTGGGGTTGAGGTGAGTGGGGGAAGTGGGAGGACGTGGACTAGCAGGGTCTTGAGGGACAAGGGGCAGAGGTTAGTGTGGGTAGTGGGAGGTGTCAGGACTTGAGGGGACGCCTGGGGTAATGGACGAAGGTCAGTGGGGTAGTGGAAGGTGTCAGGACTTGATGGGGCTGCCTGGGGATTGGGGCAGAGGATAGTGATGGTGGTGGGATGACGGAAGACTACGAGGGAGCTTGAAGGGTTTGGGGCAGAGGTCAGTTGGGGTAGTGGGAGGTTGCAGAACTTGAGGGGACTGTCTGGGTTAATGGGGCGTAGGTCAGTGGGGTAGTGGAAGGTGTCAAGACTTGATGGGGCTGCCTGGGGATTGGGGCAGAGGATAGTGATGATGGTGGGATGACGGAAGACTACGAGGGAGCTTGAAGGGTTTGGGGCAGAGGTCAATTGGGGTAGTGGGAGGTTGCAGAACTTGAGGGGACTGTCTGGGTTAATGGGACAGAGGTCATTAGGGTAGTGTGAGGTGGTGGAACTTGAGGGGGCTGCCTGGCGTTGGAGGAAGAAGTCACTGGGGGTGATGGGAGGAGGGAAGACTGGCAGGGTGCTTGAGGGGGTTGGGACAGAGGTCAGTGGTGGTAGACGGAGGATTGCAGACTAGCAGGAGCCTTGAGGGGAATGGATTGGAGGTCAGTGGGGGTGGTTGGAGGTTTAAGGACTTGAGGGGATTGCCTGTGGTTATGGGACAGAGGTAGTGGTTGGTGTCAGGACTTAAGGTGGCTGCCTTTATTGAAGGCATAAGTCAGTGGGGTGGTGGGAGGATGGAAGACTAGCAGGGTGCTTGAGGGGGTTGTGGCAGAGGTCAGTGTTGGTAGTGGGAAGATGACAGACTAGCAGGGGGTTTGAGGGGGTGGAGTGGATGGGGTAGTGGGTGGAGGTCAGTGGGGGTTGTGGAAGGTGTCAGGATTTGAGGGGACTGCCTAGGGTTGGAGGCAGAGGTCAGTGGGGGTGGTGGGAGGAGGGATGACTAGCAGGGGCTTGAGGGGTTTGAAGGGTGGAGGTCAGTGGGGGTAGTGGGAGGACAGAAGACAAGCAGGATGCTTGAGAGGGATGGAACAGAAGTCAGTGTGGGTAGTGGCAGGTGGCAGGACTTGATGGGGCTGCCTGGGGTAATGGGCGAAGTCAGTGGGGGTAGTGGGATGTGTCATGATTCGGGGGGCCTGCTTGGGGTTGGGGGCGGAGGTCATTGAGGGTGATTGGAGGAGGAAAGACAAGCAGGGGATTGAGGGTTTGGGGCCAGAGGTGAGTGTGGGTAGTGGGAGAATGGCAGACTAGCAGGGGACTTGAGTGGGATGGGGCAGAGGTCATTGGGGGTAGTTGGAGGTGTCGAACTTGAGGGGTCTGCATGAGGTAATCAGTGGAGGTCAGTGGTGGTAGTGGGGGGTGTCAGGACTTGAGGGGGCTGCCTGGGGTTGAAGGCAGAGGTCAGTGGGGTGATGGGAGGAGGTCAGACTAGCAGTGGGCTTGAGGGGGTTGTGGTGGAGGTCAATGAGGTAGTGGGATATGTCAGGACTTGGGGAGGCTGCTATGACTTGAGGGTGTTAGACTGCAGTTTCGGCAGGACTTAGGGGTGACAATCCTTAGTTTTGGTGCTGCTTAAACGTAGGGGTGACCGTCCGCAGTTTTGATGCTGACTGAACTTATGGGTGACGGTCCACAGTTTGGGTATTGCATTAATTTAGGGGTGGCGGTCCACAGTTTGGGTGCCGCTTGAATTTAGGGGTGACGGTCTTCAGTTTAGCTGGGATGCTGCATTGCGTTATGGGGGGTGGTCCACAGATTTGACTGGTTGCTGCCTTGCGTTAAGGGGCGCAGTTTCAACTAGGTGCTGCATTGCGTTACAAGGGACAGGCCACCGTTTTGCCAGCGTGCTGCCTTGAGTTATGGGGGACAGGCCGCAGTTTTGCCATGGTGCTGCCTTGCATTATGGTGGATTGGACTAAGTTTTGCTGTGGTGCTGGCTGGTGGTGCAAAGGCCAGTGCAAAGATTATTTGTTGGTGCTAGTTTTTGCTTGCGTGCGGGGGTGTTGTGGGCGTTCTGGCCGGATCTCATTGTTCTTTGTGCTGCAGGTTGCTTTGCGCTTTCAGTTTCCATGAATCAGCAAACAGCTCAAAACCTTTGGTACCCGCAATCATGTGCAATCTTCTTTATGGCGCAAAGGATTTAGCGCAGATTTAGCACTTCTTCAATGAATCAGCCCCCCTGTCTTCTTTTGGGCATCACTAAACAGCAGAGCATAGCTCTGTGGCGTGACGGGTGTGTGCAGGTGAACTCTTCTGCCAATATACCCAAACTCTGCACCATGTAAAAGGTCACGTCATTTACTATTCTCCACTGGGGAATCATAATCCAATCCATCTCTCTCCCAGCCTGCGGTAAGTGATGGTTTATGACATTTAAAGGTAATATTAACCATCGTTTGTCATTCCCAACTGGTCTCACTATTTGAAGATGATACGTATTACTTTTGTGTTGTTCGCATGCTAATATTCTGAATGGAAAAGTACCCTGTACAATTGCTTTCTGTTCCAAGCCATTTTCTACACACTAAGTCAATTTTGCTGGCATAGTAATTTAACCTGCGGGTTTATTGTAATATTACATTGCTCGTATTTTTTCTAAATGTTCTTCTCATTTTCTGTGATTTGTATAATGCTTAATCGCCCTGCATTTTGAAATGGAATGCTTTATCCATATGCACACAAGCCACCCCCTCGACCCGGAGTACAGCATTGCCTATTCTACGTTAGGCATTTCTGCTCCATTATGCCCTCTAGTTACGTTGTGCTTCGCCGCTTTGCTCAGCTTGCTTAAATAAAAGGTCATTACCTGCTTCATGAATTTCCTTTGTCGCCATTACATTATTTAATGTTCTTATGCTAAAATGTTCAAGGGTGTTTCATGACTCCGGGGGCTTCAGCTTCCTTGCTGATAAAAGGCCGCCCTGCCCCTGAAGCTGGTTGGGGCACCAATTTAGATCAAAGTTTATGAAATGTGAACAAATACAGCAAAGAGTGCCATAACTATTTAAAGGTACAGAGGGATTAAAAAGGGAAGAAAGACTAGGAAAGCTTGCCATGTTTAGCAAAAGAAAGGGCGAGAGGAGGAAGGCATGAAAGAAGCTGATGATAGTATGCTGGAGTAGACAATGAATACAATTTAGACCAATATAAGTAAGACCATATATATGGATGGGCTAACAGCATAATTACTGATGAAAAGTGAGAGCGATATTCAGGTTTGGGGGGTTATGATCTTGGGGTTGTCTTGTCTTGGAATTAGTCCTTCAATCAGGTGTTGGTAAAAAAAAATCCATGTTTTGAGAGATTTGCGAAATTGGAGAATTGTGTGGGCATTCCGAGACCACATACAACAATATGCTTAATTGATGAACATTCAGCAAGTGGACCTGTAAACACCAATGAAAAGAAGACTGGTCTTTTTAAATGTGAGGTTTGTGTGCGGGAGTAAGAAGTTTGAGGAGATCCACTACTAAAGCGCAGAGATAATGCCCAAGAACGTTGTGTTATTTCGGCAGGAAGGTCGCTGCACACAGAGTCATGACATTATTGGCAGGTGTCTGTTATTTTGTGTGATGTTATGTGACAACGCTTTTATTCTGTTCTTAGTCACCACCATAATAGTTTCTGGGTGATTGGGATTGTTCATTCATTGTTGAATTGTGGCAGGGGTATCCATGCCTTAGTCTGTGGAAGGGTTAGTTGATGGGAAAGCAGAAATAGGTGCCTCAGACAAAATGGAGGGAGTGATATAGTGGGGGAATTATGATCTGTGATCGCGTGGAGTTAGGTGGACCATAGTTTATGATGCCAAAAAGTAGCAAATACTTTATAATGTTTGGGATACATTGGAATGTATTTTTAGGCAGATTTATACAATCAAATATTAGTGCACAAAATAATGTTTGGATACATGGAAGGCTCGAGATGTGCTTGGGTAAACCCTTGAAGTTTGGTGGCTTATTTGAATTTAAAGTATACTGCACAGTGAACTTCAGAATATATATTCGCGGACTGCCAAGCCTGAGGGCGGAGTGTGGTCAGTGCTCCACGTTGCAGAAACGTTGCTACTGGGGTGGAGGGGGCTAAAGCCCCGGGTCTTTTGGTTGTAGCCCCAGATAGAAGCTCACCACTGTATTAGGTAGCACTGATGCAAAGAACACAAGAACCACATGATCAGGGCTTTAAGTGGGGTAAGAAATCGAGAGGGGGCCCTCATTTGGGGGCGTGGCTTCTGGGAGGGGCGTGGCCTAAAAAGCACGCAAATCGTAAGGTCTGCACACAAATATATATACATGTTATATATCTGTGTGCGTACCTTACTATGGTTTGTGTACTTTGCAGGCCATCTTTTCTAAACATAGAAATATGTTACATATGTTACATATTTCTATGTTTAGAAAAGATGGCCTGTAAAGTACACAAACCATAGTAAGGTACGCACACAGATATATAACATGTATATATATTTGTGTGCGTACCTTACGGTTTGCCTAGTTTTCAGGCCATGTTTTCGGGTTTATAAAAGATGGCTTTGCAAGTACACAATTCAAGCCATCTTTTATAAAGCTTTGACTACGGACAAAATTGTCCGTCCGCAAAGCTTTATAAAAGATGGCTTGAAATGTGTACTTTCAAAGCCATCTTTTATAAACCTCGAAATATGTCGAGGAATCCCCAGGTTCGCCGAGGGTTAAAGACGCCTCGGCGACCTGGGGAAACAAAGGAACCGTAACTGCCTCTGGTGACCTCTCGCGCGAGGGGTCACCAGATGCAGTTACTATGACTGACAGAAGTGGCAGCCAGTCACAGCATCGCTGTGGCTGGCTGCCACTTCTTTCAGATCGCCTGACTTCATGGCAGGCGCATGCATTATCCCGTCGCGGCTGCGGCCGCGACGGGATAATGCATCCTGCCAATGTTGCGGGCGGTGGGACGGGGCCCCGGCAGGGCCCCGGCTCAGCCCCACTTTTTGGAGACTGCCGGGGCCCGGCCCCGGTAGGCCCCGGCCCACTTAAAGCACTGCACATGATGCAAAAGCAGACATATTGAGGAAAATGGCAAAGCTCCCACTCCTGTGCACTCCTCAGAACTGTCAAGGGCACAGCTACATTAAAGCAGTTCAAAATAAAATCGGCAGATGTGAAATACAATGATATGGAGAGCGAGTTATTTGAGGCACTTATTCAATGGCCACATTGTGCCCAGATAACCATGTTTGTTAACATGTTGTGATCTTGGGGCACTGAGTCGATTACAGGATATTAAGAATGAAAACCAGCGTGTGTAAATGTACTCTCTACCAGGCATTTTTAGGTACAATATGGAAAGTCTGGCTACATGGAACATCAGATATGAAGTCTTTATCTCAAACTTGCAGCTCAGCTAATTTTATTCAAAGGTGCATCGTATGGCCATGAGCGGAAAACATTGGGTAAAATGCCACACAGTTTACAATTGTTTTTATAAGACAAAACATGAAAACAAAATCCAGTAGATGTGTATGGGAGGATAGGTCTAAAAGACCCCCCTCCCAGGCAAGCCCCACCTATGTAAAGTTTGTGGCTCGTCAAGGGCCCCCCTGTCACCAGGGCCCAGGTGACGGGGTGACTACTGATCAACACACAGGACTGATCATGCTGTACCACGGACACCATTTTGGAAAGCATTGGGACTCCATTTTAGATATTGACAACCGGAAACCCAACGAGACAGCCTGCCTGCGAATGCTGCAGCTTGGCCCCCACTCACAGAGAGCCATACCCTTCCCCTGGTGCCTCTGCAACATGGCAGATCCGCCGAAGGCCCGTTCTCACGAGCAACCAGACACGAACAAGTATCAGAAGAAACACTGTATCATTTACCTTCCGCAGTACATCACTGTCCCCGAAGTGACCTGACTCGTGGTTCAAGCTTGGAAAATAACAGAAAACCATCCTAACAGAACAGGCCTCGACCCTGCATCTAACCCGTAACATGTAAACATATATGATGTTAATACCTACTTTGTATGAACCCTTGTCAATGTTTAAACACACTCCAATGCCTGATGGTTTACAAAGGTTGTTATCTCAAATATAAACACTCATGTTTAAGAAAGAACTAATTCATAAGTTTTGGTAAAACAAGCATGGTCTTAGCTCATGTACGGTACCATGTGTAATCACCTAGGCTTAACTAACAAATGCTGCTAAGTACAAAGGAAGGCAAACGGAGCATTACTGCAAGCATGTGTATGTGTGTGTGTGTTTACGTATGTGCATAGAGGGACACGTTTAAATGTATAAGCCAGAATGAAAATGTATTATCATCTCTGAATGTATTGCTTCCATGCTTCTGTGTACACCATCAACCCTAATGCTACCTCATGTGTTATTCAGCCACTACCATGTGACATTGCTAAAATATAGTCGTCCGATGTTTAATGATGTATGTAACACTGCCAAATTATCATAGACACATATAAAATAATATACAAATGTATAGACGGTCGAAATGTGTGATCGTTTTATATTACCAACTTTATTAATCATCTCCTTGTTTTACATTGTGTGCAGCCTAGGCACAGAGAATTGCTCATACACACACACCCAAGGCCATCTCCCCTCCCCTCCCACCGAGGCACGCCAGGACAAGCTGGCGTGCGAGCAGCACAGCCTCACCTCCCCCATCCTGCTGGACCCGCTTCAAGTATTCGCCTCCCCCCATGTCCCACACCGCCATGGTCGGCCAAATGAATTATTTACAACCCGGTCCTAAAACCCCACCGCCCCAAAGGGCCAGAGGTACACCCTCGCTGGTCCAGTGGCCCTCCGGTTCACCCTAAGTTAATGGGCCTTGTGAAACAGATATTCCACCCTGTACTAACACATCATAAAGTAATTCTTCACTACATCTAACGATACCCGAATGACAGTGCAGCCCACCTCATGCCCTCAGACCAGACCCCCAGGTTTATGACACCCGGCCAACAGGTCAGAAGTAACAGTGTCTTGATGTATTGGTAAAGCCTCACATTATATGTATTCCTCTTGTGTCTTATTAACCTTTAGAGTAACCTATTGTAGGATTTACAGGACAACCGGAATTATCTAAACAAATGAATGTTGTGTGTGTGGCCACAAGGGCAGAAAAGTCAGGGCACCCGTTCATCAACGACACTAACCGCGCCTGGCCTGGCAGCCCCACCCCGTGGAGCCCAGCTGACCTATCCACCCCACGTGGCACCACGCTGATGTCCACCAATCATGCAGCGGCTCGTCACAACTGCACCTAAAGTTAGTCGACGCCACCCAATCCCCAAGAATATGTGCCCCCTATAGTGTGTAGATTTCTATGACGAAATTCTGTAATAAATAAGACTGTCTTTGCTATTGAGAGACAGAGCACTCTCGGAGCTTGCAGTGGCCTTTGCATGCCCTACTTGATTAGATAAAGAACCTTTTTACTTTTACCCGCACTTGGTCCTAACCTCATTCCCTTTTGGGTGTGTCACTCATTGCCTCTCATTGCGGGGAGCGTAATGCCTTTTCGGGGACGCTTACCTTCAGTGGTGACCCCGAAAGCGTGATTACATTTTTGAAATTCATCATTGTCCCCTCTGGCGTGGGAGATTCCCGGCGGCAGTGGAGGTGCACGGTGCACCCGCTTAGGAGAGCTGCCCGCCTACGGCAACTGGTACGGTTAGACGTGCGCACGAAATTAACAAAGGGTACAGGATCCTGCTCCAAAAAACCCCTTTGAGTACCGCTCGCCGGAGCCGGGGGGCGGCCATTGAGTGTGTGGCAGCGCTGCCTGGATGGACCCAGTCCGGAGAATCTCGATTCAAGATGGGCACGTGAGTATTAAGTGCGAGTGACTGTAAAAGGAAAAGGGGAAGGGAGTCAGGGTACACAAGGTCATTTAAAGGGTTACTTTCATCCATTACTGGTATCTTGTATTTACTATACTTTCTCTGCATATGGCCATTAGGATAAAAAGGTGAAATAAGAGAAGATAAGAGACGGGAACCTAGCTCTGCAAGGGGGTAGAAGGCGGCGCCGCGTAGTGCTATCTCAACTAGTACTGGGAATAAGTAAAAAAGTGGAGATTAAAATAAAAGTGTCTGGTAATAGAGAGACACAGTGAATACGTTAGAAACTGCTACTTTCTTTTTCTTTCTCTTTCCTCTATAGTTAGGGTACCTTGGTATTGAGCACAAAATAAAAGGTCTAAAAGTTGTAGGGACAGCTGATGATCTAGGGAAAGAGGACCTTACCAGGGAGAGAAGCACAGGGCAGGGAGGAGAAGGAGGGGTAAATGTTATGTATCATATGTCAAAAGTCTGTTAAGTGTTTATCCCATGTTGCATATGTTAAATTAATCATGTTTTAATGAATTGTGCAGAAATGATGCTAAACTGATGACATTGTATAGCGCTATGGTATGGTCATCGTAAGTGTGACCCGGTAAAATCAAAAGGTAATAACATTGTAACCAAATGTTTGTGATCTAAAGGTGGTAGTAGTACGAGCAAGTATTCCTTTTACATATGCCCAAGTATTGACTAAGGTAGAAGCCACACACACACTTATACTACATAGTGTTAGACACAAAAAGTACAAGAGGATAAAAAATAAAATAAAAAAAAAACGGACTGGAAACACAATATGGGGGCAGAAACAATAATAATAATAATAATTATTTAATGTGATATAGATTGAAAATAAATTCAAACTTTACACTAAAACAGATTACATACATTAATAACAGATCAGGAAACAAATCATCAACATATGTTACATACAATGAAAAAAGGAAAATGTGAATTAAAAGTAAAAAAGAGTTTGGGAAGATGAACTCAAATGCGCTAACCCCTTTAAGTGAATATATATAGGCGAGTCTTCACAATCTTGTAAATTTTATTAGTGTTTATTCACACTAATTATTTTTATTTTCCTTTTATGATTTCAAAAAAACATTCCAGATAAAGCTGCACACCAGTATAGAGTAATTCATAAGGTACAATGAATCAAATATTTCTCTTTCTCTTTCAATAAATCAAATATTTTCATAAATTACTCTCTCAAAATGAATCAAATATTTCTCTCTCTCAATGAATCAAATATTTCTCTCTCTCGACACGTGTTTCCCCATTGTAACTCTCAATGGTTCTTCAGGAGAGGAAGTTTTAGTACTAAAAAGAAAAGAAGAAAGGCCAAATTCTTTTTTAGTGATGCTTTAAAAATTTTTAGCCCAAATAATAATTGTATTAATTTCTACAAAGACTCACCGTTCTGATTTTCTGATTGTTCACATATATCATGTATTATTTTTCCAAGATAAAAGTTTTTTTATATAATGTTCATCGGGCTATTTTGCTTAATTTAGTCTGTAGAATATGGATCCAGGTTTAGGCTGTAAAAGGGAGAATGGGGGAAGAAGACAAGGTAATTGCTTCTTGTTTTCAATCTATAAAGAGCGAAAAGCATGGTCTTTAAGAAAGGTTCTAATCAAATTTAAAGCAGGGAGGGTACAGGCTTCTCATTTGCTTACCTTATTTCCTTGGTATTGTTGATGATATTTTGTGGTCCTGTGCCGTGATAAGCACCCAAATGTTAGGATGTCTAACTGAAACTTATTTTGGCTATTTATTGCCACGATCGTGATGTGATGACGTCATCACGCCACGCCCACGTAATTCCGTGTAGCGCGATGACGTCATCACGCACGTATTCGTAACCCGGCGGCCATTTTGAAATAGGTTAAGGTACGTTCAAATGTTGTTTCTCAGCAACACGCCAATTTTATTTAGCGTTTGCTGAGAAAAGCCCAGAACGATCATTTTAAGGAGCCATTTGTTAAATAAATGATTATGAATAATCTTGCTGCGCCCTCATAATTTAGTGAGACACAATTGCGTAGATGCGCACAAATTTTTCAAACGGCAGTCATTTAAGAGATAAAGTGAAATGATACAATTTCATTATAACTGAGTAATTAGAATTCTAAATCATATAAAACAAAGACAGATTGGTTAAAGAATAAAAATATAGAATAAGCAATATGGTAATTTAAAGCCAATTATACATTTCTGTGTCACAATTTAAACCAGTAATACATGTGTCCATTCTGCAGATCCATCTGCATTCCCTTTTTCTTAATTGGTCTTCCTTATTTCCTCCTCTTGGTAAAGGGTTAACTTTCTCCAGACCAAAGATTTTTAGTTTAGAAATATCGAAATCAGGATGATTCATAATGATATGTACTGAGATAGGGGATCTCAAATCTTTATTTCTGATAGCTCTAATATGTTCAAATATTCTTATTTTCAATTTTCTGATAGTACTCCCAATGTATAACTTCTTGCAAATACATTCTATTCCATAAATGACAAAAGTTGAATTGCAGTTTATCATTTGATTTATGTGATTTATTTCACCATTTGGTAATGTGATTACTTTCATCCCTGGTTTTATGTACGAGCATAGTTTACAATGACCACATTTGAAGGTACCTTTGTTTTCCATACAGAAGAAGGATTTTGTTTCATTGGGTAATGGACCCATAAAACTTGGGCTGATCTTATTTTTGATTGTTGGTGCTTTTCTAAAGCAAATATTAGGATAGTCATCCAGGTGTTTTTGTAGACTAGAGTCTGTCATAAGGATGTTCCAATGCTTTCTGAGTATTTTTTTGATCCGGCAAGATTTTGTGCTGAAGGTGGTTATGAATGGAGTTTTAGGGGATGCCTTTGTTGATTTTGGTTTATTTTCCAATAGAGAATCTCTAGAAACCAATTCCGCTTTGGTAATTGCTTTTTTGATGGTTTTCATTCCATACCCTCTCTGTAGAAATTTTTGATGAATATGACAGAGATTTTCTTGAAAGGTGAAAGTAGTGCTGCAGTTTCTTTTGATTCTCAGTATTTCTCCATATGGGATATTGTGAATGGTATGTTTGGGATGATGGGATGTTGCATGAAGAAGACTGTTCCCAGCTGTAAGTTTTGTGAATAGTTTAGTTTGTATTTGTGAATCTTCGACAAAAAGTTCAAGGTCCAAATATTCAATTTTTGCGGCACTGGCTGATTTGGTAAATGACAAGTTGAAGGAATTTTTGTTGAGATAATTGACATATATGTCCAAATCTTGTAAATTGCCTTCCCAAATTATTAGGATGTCGTCAATGAATCGTCCCCAAAATCTTATATTTTGTTCAAAGTATTGATGTTTCCAAGCATGTTGTAGTTCAAAGAAGCCCATGAAAAGATTTGCATAAGAAGGGGCAAATTTTGACCCCATAGCTGTTCTTTGAAGTTGTTTATAAATGTTACTGTTAAAGATGAAAATGTTATTGTGTAAACAGAAGTGTAGCATTTCAATTATCATTTTGTTTTGTTCAAGAAATGAGACAGAACGGGTTTTGAGAAAAAACATTGTACTTTCCAAACCTTTTTGATGCTGGATACTTGTATATAGTTGAACTACATCCAATGTAACAAAGTAGTAGTTAGGTTCCCATGGTATTAGGTTAAGTTGCTGAATGATATGTTTTGAATCTTTGACATATGAGGCTAAATTTGCTGCCAATGGTTGTAAATGTGAGTCAATATATTGTGAAATACTTTCTGTCATTGAGCCAATGCCATTTATGATAGGTCGAAGTGGTGGAAAGTCTTTGTAGCTTTTATGGATTTTTGGTAGAAAATATATTGTAGCCATAATTGAGTTTTTGCTGATTAGGCTTTGAAATTCCTTGTCACCTAGAAGGCCGAGTTCATGCCAGTTTTTTATTTTTTCATTCCACAAAGTTTCCAGAGTAGGGATTGGGTTGTTGTTCATCTTCTCATAGTATTGATGTTGCTTATCACGGCACAGGACCACAAAATATCATCAACAATACCAAGGAAATAAGGTAAGCAAATGAGAAGCCTGTACCCTCCCTGCTTTAAATTTGATTAGAACCTTTCTTAAAGACCATGCTTTTCGCTCTTTATAGATTGAAAACAAGAAGCAATTACCTTGTCTTCTTCCCCCATTCTCCCTTTTACAGCCTAAACCTGGATCCATATTCTACAGACTAAATTAAGCAAAATAGCCCGATGAACATTATATAAAAAAACTTTTATCTTGGAAAAATAATACATGATATATGTGAACAATCAGAAAATCAGAACGGTGAGTCTTTGTAGAAATTAATACAATTATTATTTGGGCTAAAAAATTTTAAAGCATCACTAAAAAAGAATTTGGCCTTTCTTCTTTTCTTTTTAGTACTAAAACTTCCTCTCCTGAAGAACCATTGAGAGTTACAATGGGGAAACACGTGTCGAGAGAGAGAAATATTTGATTCATTGAGAGAGAGAAATATTTGATTCATTTTGAGAGAGTAATTTATGAAAATATTTGATTTATTGAAAGAGAAAGAGAAATATTTGATTCATTGTACCTTATGAATTACTCTATACTGGTGTGCAGCTTTATCTGGAATGTTTTTTTGAAATCATAAAAGGAAAATAAAAATAATTAGTGTGAATAAACACTAATAAAATGTACAAGATTGTGAAGACTCGCCTATATATATTCACTTAAAGGGGTTAGCGCATTTGAGTTCATCTTCCCAAACTCTTTTTTTCTTTTTTCAATGTAATATCTGTGTAGCAGCCACGCAGAATTGGGAAGTTCTCATGCAGATAACCCCTTAAAACTTTCTAAACCCATCCTTTCACAAAGATAACAAGCAGTCGCCAAGGAACCACCTCTTTAACAAAGGCTGTTTAGATTGATTGTTTTCTCTACAAAGTATAAAAGAAGGCTCCTGGCAGACGCTTTAACCACAAATCTCCAAAATGGAAGAAGCATTTAACCTAAGAGAAACACAAGCAAATGAACTTTTTCTAAGACATGGACAAACCAGCTCTTCTGCCTCTAAACAACCAAACAAAAACTCACTTAAGCATCTCTTTGAACATTTAGAAAATCTAAGTAAGCAAGAACTAAATAAATGGTGGGATATCAAAACCTTAAAAATGTATTTGGAGGTCAACAGAATTCCTAGAGGACTCAGGATTTGTATTTTTCCGTCTTTTGAAGACGAAGACATATCAGCACTTAATGATTGGGTAGATTTATTACACAATACTTCAAAGGAAATGATGATACGGCTTATAAACCAAGCAGCATTGACTCATGAAAGAATAATGAAGAACATAGAAGAAATAAAAGAAACAATTAAACAAGCTCAATGTCCAGAGATCACATTTAAAAACTATCAGATCTTAGACGATTTTTTGGGAAATTACGAAAAAGAATTAAAGCTCAAGAAACAAAGAACCTTCATCAGAGACGAAAATGATTACATTAATAACAGAATCTTTACTTTTCAAAGAAAATATGACAGTGGAATACAAAAACAATCCTATAAAAGGATAACATCGCCTAAAGACAACCTCTCCACTCCCTCTACCTCTGATGTAGAAACATCGAGTGAAAAAGACATACCAGTGTCAGCACCTATCTCCATATCAGCTACCTCCAACGAGAAACAGCAAAACTCTAATAAAACATGTCCTTTTTTGGAGGAATTGAAAAGACACAGGACCAATTCACGAATAAACAAACCCTTATTTCGTGGAGCACAAAAACAACTAGGATCTCTAAATATCTCCCATTCAAACATCATAGAGGCAGTCGAGGAGGAAGAAAAAACAGAAGAAAGAAATCAAGGCGTAGAAACAAGAGCACAAAGACAAGGGAGGAGAAGATGAACCTAATCATAAATTTATCAAAATATGAAATTACACCAGCACTCACCACAGCTCTAAGCAAAGGGCTTTCGTTCAGTCCGACATATAAAGGAGATTATTTCCAGCAACAACTTGATCTGTACAAATTTTGTAGAAAATTAAAATTGAAAAAATTCTTTGAAGAAACAACCTTTAAAAAACCTATTTATCAAATGAGCACACCGTCTGAACTTACTGTTAAAATGGTCGAAGATACAGTGGACTTATTAAATATTGAAGAAGGAGAAAACTATACCCAAGAAACCTTCTTAGAGGAACAGGATATACAAACAGACTTAATGGAAGAAACGAGTATAAAACCAAAATCAACATTTATACCAATTCTATCTTCAGAAAATGTCATAGATGTATTTCACAAAACAGTCAGTAACGATCTACGGAAAGACTACTTAAACAATAAACATATCAAGACAAGCTATAACTTAACAAAAGAAGAAAAACTGGCAATTACAAACTTATCTAAGGACAAATCAATCATAATTAAAGCTGCAGATAAAGGGGGCAAAATTGTCCTCTTTAATAGAATTGACTATATAAGAGAAGGACTTAAACAACTAAATGTGAAAGAATGCTATGAGAAGATGAACAACAACCCAATCCCTACTCTGGAAACTTTGTGGAATGAAAAAATAAAAAACTGGCATGAACTCGGCCTTCTAGGTGACAAGGAATTTCAAAGCCTAATCAGCAAAAACTCAATTATGGCTACAATATATTTTCTACCAAAAATCCATAAAAGCTACAAAGACTTTCCACCACTTCGACCTATCATAAATGGCATTGGCTCAATGACAGAAAGTATTTCACAATATATTGACTCACATTTACAACCATTGGCAGCAAATTTAGCCTCATATGTCAAAGATTCAAAACATATCATTCAGCAACTTAACCTAATACCATGGGAACCTAACTACTACTTTGTTACATTGGATGTAGTTCAACTATATACAAGTATCCAGCATCAAAAAGGTTTGGAAAGTACAATGTTTTTTCTCAAAACCCGTTCTGTCTCATTTCTTGAACAAAACAAAATGATAATTGAAATGCTACACTTCTGTTTACACAATAACATTTTCATCTTTAACAGTAACATTTATAAACAACTTCAAGGAACAGCTATGGGGTCAAAATTTGCCCCTTCTTATGCAAATCTTTTCATGGGCTTCTTTGAACTACAACATGCTTGGAAACATCAATACTTTGAACAAAATATAAGATTTTGGGGACGATTCATTGACGACATCCTAATAATTTGGGAAGGCAATTTACAAGATTTGGACATATATGTCAATTATCTCAACAAAAATTCCTTCAACTTGTCATTTACCAAATCAGCCAGTGCCGCAAAAATTGAATATTTGGACCTTGAACTTTTTGTCGAAGATTCACAAATACAAACTAAACTATTCACAAAACTTACAGCTGGGAACAGTCTTCTTCATGCAACATCCCATCATCCCAAACATACCATTCACAATATCCCATATGGAGAAATACTGAGAATCAAAAGAAACTGCAGCACTACTTTCACCTTTCAAGAAAATCTCTGTCATATTCATCAAAAATTTCTACAGAGAGGGTATGGAATGAAAACCATCAAAAAAGCAATTACCAAAGCGGAATTGGTTTCTAGAGATTCTCTATTGGAAAATAAACCAAAATCAACAAAGACATCCCCTAAAACTCCATTCATAACCACCTTCAGCACAAAATCTTGCCGGATCAAAAAAATACTCAGAAAGCATTGGAACATCCTTATGACAGACTCTAGTCTACAAAAACACCTGGATGACTATCCTAATATTTGCTTTAGAAAAGCACCAACAATCAAAAATAAGATCAGCCCAAGTTTTATGGGTCCATTACCCAATGAAACAAAATCCTTCTTCTGTATGGAAAACAAAGGTACCTTCAAATGTGGTCATTGTAAACTATGCTCGTACATAAAACCAGGGATGAAAGTAATCACATTACCAAATGGTGAAATAAATCACATAAATCAAATGATAAACTGCAATTCAACTTTTGTCATTTATGGAATAGAATGTATTTGCAAGAAGTTATACATTGGGAGTACTATCAGAAAATTGAAAATAAGAATATTTGAACATATTAGAGCTATCAGAAATAAAGATTTGAGATCCCCTATCTCAGTACATATCATTATGAATCATCCTGATTTCGATATTTCTAAACTAAAAATCTTTGGTCTGGAGAAAGTTAACCCTTTACCAAGAGGAGGAAATAAGGAAGACCAATTAAGAAAAAGGGAATGCAGATGGATCTGCAGAATGGACACATGTATTAATGGTTTAAATTGTGACACAGAAATGTATAATTGGCTTTAAATTACCATATTGCTTATTCTATATTTTTATTCTTTAACCAATCTGTCTTTGTTTTATATGATTTAGAATTCTAATTACTCAGTTATAATGAAATTGTATCATTTCACTTTATCTCTTAAATGACTGCCGTTTGAAAAATTTGTGCGCATCTACGCAATTGTGTCTCACTAAATTATGAGGGCGCAGCAAGATTATTCATAATCATTTATTTAACAAATGGCTCCTTAAAATGATCGTTCTGGGCTTTTCTCAGCAAACGCTAAATAAAATTGGCGTGTTGCTGAGAAACAACATTTGAACGTACCTTAACCTATTTCAAAATGGCCGCCGGGTTACGAATACGTGCGTGATGACGTCATCGCGCTACACGGAATTACGTGGGCGTGGCGTGATGACGTCATCACGTCACGATCGTGGCAATAAATAGCCAAAATAAGTTTCAGTTAGACATCCTAACATTTGGGTGCTTATCACGGCACAGGACCACAAAATATCATCAACAATACCAAGGAAATAAGGTAAGCAAATGAGAAGCCTGTACCCTCCCTGCTTTAAATTTGATTAGAACCTTTCTTAAAGACCATGCTTTTCGCTCTTTATAGATTGAAAACAAGAAGCAATTACCTTGTCTTCTTCCCCCATTCTCCCTTTTACAGCCTAAACCTGGATCCATATTCTACAGACTAAATTAAGCAAAATAGCCCGATGAACATTATATAAAAAAACTTTTATCTTGGAAAAATAATACATGATATATGTGAACAATCAGAAAATCAGAACGGTGAGTCTTTGTAGAAATGAATACAATTATTATTTGGGCTAAAAAATTTTAAAGCATCACTAAAAAAGAATTTGGCCTTTCTTCTTTTCTTTTTAGTACTAAAACTTCCTCTCCTGAAGAACCATTGAGAGTTACAATGGGGAAACACGTGTCGAGAGAGAGAAATATTTGATTCATTGAGAGAGAGAAATATTTGATTCATTTTGAGAGAGTAATTTATGAAAATATTTGATTTATTGAAAGAGAAAGAGAAATATTTGATTCATTGTACCTTATGAATTACTCTATACTGGTGTGCAGCTTTATCTGGAATGTTTTTTTGAAATCATAAAAGGAAAATAAAAATAATTAGTGTGAATAAACACTAATAAAATTTACAAGATTGTGAAGACTCGCCTATATATATTCACTTAAAGGGGTTAGCGCATTTGAGTTCATCTTCCCAAACTCTTTTTTTCTTTTTTCAATGTAATATCTGTGTAGCAGCCACGCAGAATTGGGAAGTTCTCATGCAGATAACCCCTTAAAACTTTCTAAACCCATCCTTTCACAAAGATAACAAGCAGTCGCCAAGGAACCACCTCTTTAACAAAGGCTGTTTAGATTGATTGTTTTCTCTACAAAGTATAAAAGAAGGCTCCTGGCAGACGCTTTAACCACAAATCTCCAAAATGGAAGAAGCATTTAACCTAAGAGAAACACAAGCAAATGAACTTTTTCTAAGACATGGACAAACCAGCTCTTCTGCCTCTAAACAACCAAACAAAAACTCACTTAAGCATCTCTTTGAACATTTAGAAAATCTAAGTAAGCAAGAACTAAATAAATGGTGGGATATCAAAACCTTAAAAATGTATTTGGAGGTCAACAGAATTCCTAGAGGACTCAGGATTTGTATTTTTCCGTCTTTTGAAGACGAAGACATATCAGCACTTAATGATTGGGTAGATTTATTACACAATACTTCAAAGGAAATGATGATACGGCTTATAAACCAAGCAGCATTGACTCATGAAAGAATAATGAAGAACATAGAAGAAATAAAAGAAACAATTAAACAAGCTCAATGTCCAGAGATCACATTTAAAAACTATCAGATCTTAGACGATTTTTTGGGAAATTACGAAAAAGAATTAAAGCTCAAGAAACAAAGAACCTTCATCAGAGACGAAAATGATTACATTAATAACAGAATCTTTACTTTTCAAAGAAAATATGACAGTGGAATACAAAAACAATCCTATAAAAGGATAACATCTCCTAAAGACAACCTCTCCACTCCCTCTACCTCTGATGTAGAAACATCGAGTGAAAAAGACATACCAGTGTCAGCACCTATCTCCATATCAGCTACCTCCAACGAGAAACAGCAAAACTCTAATAAAACATGTCCTTTTTTGGAGGAATTGAAAAGACACAGGACCAATTCACGAATAAACAAACCCTTATTTCGTGGAGCACAAAAACAACTAGGATCTCTAAATATCTCCCATTCAAACATCATAGAGGCAGTCGAGGAGGAAGAAAAAACAGAAGAAAGAAATCAAGGCGTAGAAACAAGAGCACAAAGACAAGGGAGGAGAAGATGAACCTAATCATAAATTTATCAAAATATGAAATTACACCAGCACTCACCACAGCTCTAAGCAAAGGGCTTTCGTTCAGTCCGACATATAAAGGAGATTATTTCCAGCAACAACTTGATCTGTACAAATTTTGTAGAAAATTAAAATTGAAAAAATTCTTTGAAGAAACAACCTTTAAAAAACCTATTTATCAAATGAGCACACCGTCTGAACTTACTGTTAAAATGGTCGAAGATACAGTGGACTTATTAAATATTGAAGAAGGAGAAAACTATACCCAAGAAACCTTCTTAGAGGAACAGGATATACAAACAGACTTAATGGAAGAAACGAGTATAAAACCAAAATCAACATTTATACCAATTCTATCTTCAGAAAATGTCATAGATGTATTTCACAAAACAGTCAGTAACGATCTACGGAAAGACTACTTAAACAATAAACATATCAAGACAAGCTATAACTTAACAAAAGAAGAAAAACTGGCAATTACAAACTTATCTAAGGACAAATCAATCATAATTAAAGCTGCAGATAAAGGGGGCAAAATTGTCCTCTTTAATAGAATTGACTATATAAGAGAAGGACTTAAACAACTAAATGTGAAAGAATGCTATGAGAAGATGAACAACAACCCAATCCCTACTCTGGAAACTTTGTGGAATGAAAAAATAAAAAACTGGCATGAACTCGGCCTTCTAGGTGACAAGGAATTTCAAAGCCTAATCAGCAAAAACTCAATTATGGCTACAATATATTTTCTACCAAAAATCCATAAAAGCTACAAAGACTTTCCACCACTTCGACCTATCATAAATGGCATTGGCTCAATGACAGAAAGTATTTCACAATATATTGACTCACATTTACAACCATTGGCAGCAAATTTAGCTTCATATGTCAAAGATTCAAAACATATCATTCAGCAACTTAACCTAATACCATGGGAACCTAACTACTACTTTGTTACATTGGATGTAGTTCAACTATATACAAGTATCCAGCATCAAAAAGGTTTGGAAAGTACAATGTTTTTTCTCAAAACCCGTTCTGTCTCATTTCTTGAACAAAACAAAATGATAATTGAAATGCTACACTTCTGTTTACACAATAACATTTTCATCTTTAACAGTAACATTTATAAACAACTTCAAGGAACAGCTATGGGGTCAAAATTTGCCCCTTCTTATGCAAATCTTTTCATGGGCTTCTTTGAACTACAACATGCTTGGAAACATCAATACTTTGAACAAAATATAAGATTTTGGGGACGATTCATTGACGACATCCTAATAATTTGGGAAGGCAATTTACAAGATTTGGACATATATGTCAATTATCTCAACAAAAATTCCTTCAACTTGTCATTTACCAAATCAGCCAGTGCCGCAAAAATTGAATATTTGGACCTTGAACTTTTTGTCGAAGATTCACAAATACAAACTAAACTATTCACAAAACTTACAGCTGGGAACAGTCTTCTTCATGCAACATCCCATCATCCCAAACATACCATTCACAATATCCCATATGGAGAAATACTGAGAATCAAAAGAAACTGCAGCACTACTTTCACCTTTCAAGAAAATCTCTGTCATATTCATCAAAAATTTCTACAGAGAGGGTATGGAATGAAAACCATCAAAAAAGCAATTACCAAAGCGGAATTGGTTTCTAGAGATTCTCTATTGGAAAATAAACCAAAATCAACAAAGACATCCCCTAAAACTCCATTCATAACCACCTTCAGCACAAAATCTTGCCGGATCAAAAAAATACTCAGAAAGCATTGGAACATCCTTATGACAGACTCTAGTCTACAAAAACACCTGGATGACTATCCTAATATTTGCTTTAGAAAAGCACCAACAATCAAAAATAAGATCAGCCCAAGTTTTATGGGTCCATTACCCAATGAAACAAAATCCTTCTTCTGTATGGAAAACAAAGGTACCTTCAAATGTGGTCATTGTAAACTATGCTCGTACATAAAACCAGGGATGAAAGTAATCACATTACCAAATGGTGAAATAAATCACATAAATCAAATGATAAACTGCAATTCAACTTTTGTCATTTATGGAATAGAATGTATTTGCAAGAAGTTATACATTGGGAGTACTATCAGAAAATTGAAAATAAGAATATTTGAACATATTAGAGCTATCAGAAATAAAGATTTGAGATCCCCTATCTCAGTACATATCATTATGAATCATCCTGATTTCGATATTTCTAAACTAAAAATCTTTGGTCTGGAGAAAGTTAACCCTTTACCAAGAGGAGGAAATAAGGAAGACCAATTAAGAAAAAGGGAATGCAGATGGATCTGCAGAATGGACACATGTATTACTGGTTTAAATTGTGACACAGAAATGTATAATTGGCTTTAAATTACCATATTGCTTATTCTATATTTTTATTCTTTAACCAATCTGTCTTTGTTTTATATGATTTAGAATTCTAATTACTCAGTTATAATGAAATTGTATCATTTCACTTTATCTCTTAAATGACTGCCGTTTGAAAAATTTGTGCGCATCTACGCAATTGTGTCTCACTAAATTATGAGGGCGCAGCAAGATTATTCATAATCATTTATTTAACAAATGGCTCCTTAAAATGATCGTTCTGGGCTTTTCTCAGCAAACGCTAAATAAAATTGGCGTGTTGCTGAGAAACAACATTTGAACGTACCTTAACCTATTTCAAAATGGCCGCCGGGTTACGAATACGTGCGTGATGACGTCATCGCGCTACACGGAATTACGTGGGCGTGGCGTGATGACATCATCACGTCACGATCGTGGCAATAAATAGCCAAAATAAGTTTCAGTTAGACATCCTAACATTTGGGTGCTTATCACGGCACAGGACCACAAAATATCATCAACAATACCAAGGAAATAAGGTAAGCAAATGAGAAGCCTGTACCCTCCCTGCTATAAATTTGATTAGAACCTTTCTTAAAGACCATGCTTTTCGCTCTTTATAGATTGAAAACAAGAAGCAATTACCTTGTCTTCTTCCCCCATTCTCCCTTTTACAGCCTAAACCTGGATCCATATTCTACAGACTAAATTAAGCAAAATAGCCCGATGAACATTATATAAAAAAACTTTTATCTTGGAAAAATAATACATGATATATGTGAACAATCAGAAAATCAGAACGGTGAGTCTTTGTAGAAATTAATACAATTATTATTTGGGCTAAAAAATTTTAAAGCATCACTAAAAAAGAATTTGGCCTTTCTTCTTTTCTTTTTAGTACTAAAACTTCCTCTCCTGAAGAACCATTGAGAGTTACAATGGGGAAACACGTGTCGAGAGAGAGAAATATTTGATTCATTGAGAGAGAGAAATATTTGATTCATTTTGAGAGAGTAATTTATGAAAATATTTGATTTATTGAAAGAGAAAGAGAAATATTTGATTCATTGTACCTTATGAATTACTCTATACTGGTGTGCAGCTTTATCTGGAATGTTTTTTTGAAATCATAAAAGGAAAATAAAAATAATTAGTGTGAATAAACACTAATAAAATTTACAAGATTGTGAAGACTCGCCTATATATATTCACTTAAAGGGGTTAGCGCATTTGAGTTCATCTTCCCAAACTCTTTTTTTCTTTTTTCAATGTAATATCTGTGTAGCAGCCACGCAGAATTGGGAAGTTCTCATGCAGATAACCCCTTAAAACTTTCTAAACCCATCCTTTCACAAAGATAACAAGCAGTCGCCAAGGAACCACCTCTTTAACAAAGGCTGTTTAGATTGATTGTTTTCTCTGTGAATTAAAAGTACTTAAATGCGCAAATTACAATAATAATACATCATGTTAAAATACATATATTACTATCTTTTCCAAGATTCTATCCTGGCTAACGTCATATCGTAATAACAAAAACATCTTTACAAAAGACTACTTGTATCGGAGTCATATAGAAACAAAAATTTGCGAGATGCCTACTCCCAATCACAGTGTGTCATGTCTAATTTAGACATCACCATTGACAGATACCTCAGATCAACAATCCCAGACTCATTTCAATCTGTTGCCAGACATTATATAGTGCAATAAACAAATGCATGTTGCAGGTGTTCGTGCAGTACAGCCAAAATGATGTTTCACAGATGGTTTGAGGATTGTGAGCAAATTCACCAAGATATAATAGTATTGTGTGATTTAATGTCTGACATTCCGTTAAGAGATGTTTGGCTGTCTCTAAGCATTCTAAAGATTTGCACAGGCGACAGACTCGCTCTTTGGCAGGGATATTTTCCCTGGCTCCCAGATTGCTCAAGGTGGGCAGTTGTTCCAGTCTGAACAGGATAATAAAACGTCTGAGACTTTTAGTGTGGCAGAGATACAGGTATGCTTGGGGTTTCATAAAGGTGTATAGTCTATATTTTATGAATTGGTAAGTTTTTAGGGTGCTCAGATGTGAGAAATTCTCAAGCCAATCCCACAAATCCACCTTTTTTCCCAAGTGCATTTAAGGCTTCCTTGGTGATGGTAGCCCCTCTTTGTGTCCAGCCTATATCTGCGAGAAATTTAGTTATGGCTTTTAATAAGGGTGAAGTGGTGTCTTTTTTGGCCACTTCCTGGTGAATCACGGACAGTAAGGGATTGGTAGGACAACTAGTCATCTTAAGATAGAACCCTGCCCTCCTTTTTTGTACCATGGCTTTTAATGAAGGAAGGCCCAATTCAAGTCTAATCAGGGCCATCGGGACCCCCGGGGACCACCCCAGTACACAATGCCAAAATATGCCCTCCATCACTTGTAGCCATGCCAGATCGAATGAAAGGAGGGACTCAAGGCCATAAGTGATCATGGGGGCAAACACGTGTATCTAGAAAGGTCGGGTCCCCCAGAGAGTAAAGCCACACTGCTTATTAGTGAATGAAGATATCGGTGCGGTGACTTGCGTCGCCCTGATAATACGTCCGTGTCTACAATGAAGGTAATCTCCCAGAGGCTCAATATCCACTCCCAGATACCGATAGGAGGGAGCCTATAGTATGTGACTTTGATGCACCATCAGGTTAACTCAGGATACTCGCTTTCTGGTGAATCTAAGCACCTTGGTCTTGTCAAGGTTGATGGTCAAGCCATTGGTCCTGGCATAATCCCAGAGGGTGGTAGCTGAGCGCCGGAGTCCGCTTATGGTGTTATCAAATACGACCAAGTTGTCTGCATATGCCAGGATTACACAGGGTGCCTCACCTATTTTCGGCGGGCAATTTTCAGCCTCAGCTAACACTGCGGGAATGTCAAACACATACAAGTTGTAAATAAGGGGAGCCGTAACGCATCCCTGTTTAACCCCCCTATTTTGGATCACATTTTTGGTCATACTACCTTCGTGATTCAATCTAAGACGAGCAGAGGTGTTCTGAAGCAAGTGTCTCAGGTGGTCTAGCAGACCAGTAGGGCAACCCATTCTTTCAAGCTTAGCCCATAATCTAGTTCTTGGGATGGGGTCAAAGGCAGCCTTGAAATCAATGAATAGAGCATAAAGTGGGGGCTGCCCCTTGCTGAGTGCCCGTGTACGGAGTATTTCCATCACCAGTAGATTATGTGAGGTGGAAAAGTCCCGTTGAAATCCACACTGGAATTTACTCCGTATGTTGGCCTCTTCCACCCATTTTTGCACTTCACTTAGCAGTAATGAGGCAAAATGTATTCCTGTGATGTCAGGCATAGAGAGGAGCCGATAGTTATTAGGGTCTGTGCAGATGTTCTTTTTAAAGACAGGAATGAGGATAGCTGTTTGCCAGGATCGTGGAATTGTCCCCTGTGCTAAGATCTTCTTAAAGAGTAGGGAGTGTAAGTAGCCCCAGAATGCAGGTTAGTTCTTGATTACTACATTGGCCAGCCCGTTGGGGCCAGGGGCTCTAGAGGACTTAAGAGCAATAATTTTATTCAAAATGGCCGCCACAGAGACATCAAAGGGAGGAACGCTAGGGGCCATGTACGGGGATATGCTTAAAGGCTGCGCCTCCCCTGAATTGCGGCCTAGTAGACATTTTACCCACACCTCCTCACTAATAGGGTTGGCTAATGGGCCTTTGACTTTCTCTCTATTCTCATTTAGGAGCGACCAAATACTGCGGGAATTCCTAGAACAGATGGTCTGCTGTTGTTCTGTTGTATCTGTTGTTCCTCTCTGCTCTTTTTATGATCTTAATGCTAGCTCTATATTTATTTTTCGCTTACTTATTCTCTCGCAGGAAAGGGCTCCCGGTAAGCACAAGGACTTAAGACCCCGGATCTCAGCTCTTAGTCCTCTCTTGGCATTCCTGATTCCTTTATTATAGGGAGATTTAATACCCACTGTTCTTAGCATATAACCCATTTTAGCTGTGGCATGTTTATCTGAAAATGCCATGATCCAATCTTCTATGTCATTTACATTCATGAGATTGAAATCCGGGAATCCCTCTAGCATAGCGGGATTAAGGGCTTCAGTGGCTGATCTTATATTCTTTTCAGACCAGGCAATTCTAGACCCTGCGCAGTTAATTTCAGTGCTGCCAATATTTGATAGGGAGGTAAGAGGGATTGGAAGGCGGTGAGAACAGTGAAGCATCGCATGGTCACTCCAGTTGTTGTCAGTCACACTCATGTCAATCACTCTCAATTGCATCTCGGGGCACATAAACATGTAGTCCAGAGTGCTAAATGATGATCCATTTGACCAAGTATGTTTCCCAGGCCTATCTCCTGGTGTACGGCCATTGATCATCATGAGGTCCCATGAATCGAACAATTGGAGCCAACCTAGTCCCTCCGCCTCCCTTTTTTTATGTGTCATTAGACATGTTGCGCTGAGATTAGGATTAGAGGGTGTAATTGCCTCGCCTGTCATGTGGCAATTAAAATCCCCCATGATCACCACCGCAACATTACCATGTCTCAGAGACCAAGAGGAAAGTAGGTCCTGTAATGCTTCTTGTAAAGATTCTCTCACTACCACTCCTGGAGGATTATACAAATTAATAAGGAGGAATCTATATAAGCCACTTTCCTCTCGGTATTCCACCTCTACTGCCATGAGATGGTCCTCAGCTTTACACATGATCCTACGTGATCTAACCGTGTTAACCACCCCTGTGAGTAACCCTCCATAGGGGTGACCCTTTTTACCCCGTTTAGCAGGTGATTGGTATATAACAAAGCCATCCAACAATAAAGGGTCCAGTGACCAAGTCTCTTGTAAACAAATACAACTATGGTTGGACAATAGGTCTACAGAGCCCTCTGATCTCAAAAGGTGGGCAAAGCCTCGACAATTCCAAGTGAGTAATGAGAAACATCAATGATTGTATAAGGCACTCAGAAGCAATTCCAAAAGTGACTTAAGAACATTTTGTATTTTGGCCAGGGCAATGTTTTCCCCTACCACAGGCTTAGAATCCTTGGAGGAGGGGGCCGGAATGACAATGTCATCAGATTCAGAACATAGATCATTCTCGTACCAGTCCACATCAATATCAATGTCAACAGCCCTCAGTTTTTCTTTGTATTAACGAATCAGTCGCGCTGTGGACAGAAAAGTACAATGTAAGGCAGAGACGTGTGAGTTGGGGACCTTCAGAGGTTCGACAAATAAGAAATCATCAGACTTTAAGACACAGAGTTGGGGAATGCAGTAAAGTCTGACTAATAGCTCAGAACGCACCAGCCAGGGATTTTTACCACTCGAATATAGGTTCTTGATAAAACAAATACTATTCTCGTTGGTATTCTTGACTGCACTCTTCTGGTCGAATGATACCGGCACAGATGATTCTCCCTCCTCGATTGACCCAGGAGGTTGCTCCGGGAATGCTGATACACTGAGTACAAGGTCCTGCTCCGAGTCCACAAGGGAGGCTTCATCTGAGTTCAGACAAATGGACTTCTCTTCCGGCACAAGCCAGTCTGTGAGGAGACCCTTAGTAGTAGACGCCCGTGCTTTCACTCTCATGAGTCTTTTCCTAGCTTTTTTAGATGGTGTATCTGGCCCTATCCTAGGCCCAACAATCGGATATGGGGCCCTTATTTTAGTTTTCTTGTTTTTAAGTGCCTTCTTTGTCAGTCTACGTTGTTTCCGTGAAAGTGGTGCCAAAAAGCTTTGTTCTGGTTCGTGATCGTCTTCAGGCTCCGATGGTACATCCTCAACTATAATGCTCATGAGGGGATCTGAAGGCTTAGCTACCACCTCTACCCTGATTTCCTGGTTTTCAGTCCCCTCAGCTAGGTGCAAGGCGGCAGATAAATTAACTTCCGCCTCTTCACGAGGGAGATCCTTCAAATCTAATGCCATAGTGAGGGTGTTGGTATTTGTCAGAATGCGGCCTGACATTTGCAAAAAGGATCTTAAGTGAAAATTGAAGGGCTGCAACCGACGATTGAAGCTCAGCTATCTCAGTTGATCCTGGGTGCAGACAGATGATATCATCTACCTCTTTGTCCGGCACATCCTCCATGATGCCATTGCTAAGTTAGGAGATGCAGACAAGCGACCACTACTTCCACCGGAATTATGCAAGCAAGGAGGCGTGCTCGTGATGTTTTCATTCGGGAGCATTCTGCCACTGGGTACCCCCTGAGGAGTTTGTGATGACATCCCTCTCTGTATGTTTAGGCAAAGATCTAAGAGGGAATTGGTGTCAATGTCGTCAAAATTGGTAGTATTTAAAGAAATGCAGCCTCTAAGGCTGGGGGCTGCAATTTCCTCAATGATGGTAGAATTTATTTCCGGGGGAGGATTCATAGGAAAAAACTCAGTGATGGCACCTTGCACCACCGGCTTAGAATATTTAGTGTTCTTCTTGGGTTTAACGGCCTTCATATTGGTCTCCTTATACTCCTTAGTAGGTTGGGACTTGGATTTCCGAAGATTATAGATTGAATGGGCGGCCCTTTTACCTCGCTGCATATCACTCAACAACAGTTCACTAGTCCGGAATAGGTGATGCTTCAATGTAGGATATTCTGGTAGTTGCTGGAGTCCAAGAGAGAGAGAGTATGAGGATAATGTCCCACCGTCCTCCGGGGGTATCCAGATAGTTCCTCTCGCCAGGCACCCCTGAGCTTAATCACACAGTGACTATATTCAACTGCCCCGGATCAAAGGCAAAAGGCCCACAGTCTCCGAGGCGTACGCACTAAGTCTGGTTCTCCTCAGAAATCAGTCCTACAAAAATCGGCCCGGAACAAATAATGTATATAACGGGCACCGAGCTGCAAGGGAGGTAGAGCCAGGGATAAGTAGTCACCTTAATGACTAAACACTGTACATATATTTATATTGCACTAGTGGAATATATGTGACCGAAGCCTCTCAGTCAAGTTCTGCGTGCCAATAGAGTGGAGATCAGTCCCACTTCGCTAATTCAAGGGTCTCCCCTTGCCTCACCCTCAGGCTCACAGCTTAGAATGCAATATACCTAGTGTGTTACAACCAGTGTATTGCAACTGAGATGCTCACCCCTTCCTCCAGCAGTCCACAGCACCAGCACCACTGGTAGCCAAACAATAACCAAGTCAAGCATCCAGCTTACCCCACAGAATCTGCCACTTCTGAGAGGTCCTGCAGACTCCTCTAGGTTGGTTCCCCAGCTGCTTTGTCCACCTTGAGCCGCCTCAGCCTCGCCTCACCTTCCCCTACTGCCTCCGTGAGCACGCCAGACAAAATTCCTTTGCAAAAAACCTTTTGCAAACTCACAGCCTCAGAGGCTCTCTGGCACGCAGGTGAGGCTGGCAGGGCAGGGCAGGGTGCAGAGTGCAGGGTACAGGGCAGAGTGCAGGATACAAAGCACCACTGTTCGCAGCTCTCCCTCGTGTCTCACCCGCGGATTGCGACTGGTGGCTCACTCGTCTCTCGGCTCTGATGAGTTAGAGGAAAGGACCTCAGGACGTGGCAATGCATGGCACTGCGTTCTACAACATGTCAAGCCGCACCTCGATTGCCGTTCAATGGCAGTATCTCACTAACGCACTCAGAGGCCGCTTCCGACACGATTCAGAAGAGAAGCACCCCTGGGCCACATCTGTAAAAACTTACCTGGTTATGCTGAACATATAAAGAAATACCACAATCAGTGGGTCACAGGACTGAAGGGAGAAGGGCTACCTCAAGTGTGGCCAGAAGGGGGATCGTTTGATAAAAGCGTCCTAGATATGGTGGCCACATGCATATTCATGAAGTACAAAGGAAAACAATTTCATAATAGAAGAGAAATACTAGACTTGTGGAGGTTATTTGAGGACGTGCCGCCCCTCAGAAAGAAGGAGTCAGTGTCTAACCTGCCCTCCACAGTTGATAGTCCCTCGCTCACACCTGAAGTTGGAAAGGAAGAGGTAGGAATGGAGGGATCGATTGAGGTGACATGATTGTACCCCCTCCTAAACAAGCCAGTGCCAGCAGAAGGTAATAGTGACCCCACATATGTACCCCCTGCAGCACCTACAGCCACTCCACGACCAACTTCACCACCACCATAAGAGGGCCCCAGACAGCGCGGCCAGGTAAGCACCCCTGCAGTAGATATAGAAAAATTGACAGAGGACTTGGATTCCAGGCTCTCCATGGTAAGAGATGAGTTATCGAGAATAAGAAATATATGTGAGCAGAATGGAACTAGTGTTGTTAGACACGAGCAAACACCTAGAGCCAAAGCACTTGACAAGACATCTGAAGAGGGATGGAAGAAAGGGGAAATACTGTTCAGAATTCATGAAGAGCCAACTCGAATAGTAGAACTGGGCCGCAGGAAATGGATGAAAATACAGGTGATGAGGGAATGGCTACCGGGGGCATGGAAGAATTATGGTGTGATATTGAGGACAATGAACAGGAAGGTGGGAGGCTAAGTGTGGCAAAGGGAGGAGGGTCCAGTAGAGGAGAAGGGACATCTCTGGGAAGAACGATGGAAGAGGAATGCACAGGAAGGTTAAGGAATAGAATGGGAAGAATGGCACCGTTAGGAAGGAAAGGATTGTAGGTGAGTACTGGCAAGACGATAAAGGGCAAACTACAACTCCCATTGATACACAGGGGAGGTGGGAGACCAAATTATATACCCTGGGCTCAGATTGATAAAGCTAATTTGCTAAAAATCATTGCCCCCGCTATCAGGAGGGGCAAGTAAGTGGATATATGCATTCGAAAAACACACTGCAGGAATGCCATTAGCAGTAGGAGATGTGAATAGTCTGCTAGTATCGGCAGTAGGTGACCAAGCAGATAGAGTGTGGGCAAAGGCTGGCTTCCCGGGAGTGACACTGGATTGTGATCGCCACAATGGAGCATCTTTTAACACAGTGCGCGCGAGGGTATGGGATGCATTAAGAGAAACATTTCCAGACACACCAGATTTACAATCAGTAATGCAGTGTACAATGAATGAGGGGGAGGATGCCATGGATTACATTTTCTGGGTGCAGGAGATGTGGAGAGCCGAAACAGGCACACCCTGGTATCAGTCTATATCTTTATTTTACTTCATAATAAAGAGATGGATTCCAAAGGAGGTGCAAAAAGCACTCAACAAAATAGCAGGGATTGAAGCAAAAGGGTGGCCAGAAATACAAAGCATAATAGTACATCACTGCAAAAGAATAAAGGAAAGGGAGAAAGAAATTGCTCAAGAAAGGTTGGCGGATGAGGCCAAGATAGTACAAACGAAACTCGTGAAGGTCGCTGTAGCTGTGGCGGCACTCCCCCACGACAGGGAGGGGGATGAGGAGGAGGAGCTGATAGCAATACAAAGGAGGATGGCAGCAAATTGGGCAGGCAACGGGCAGCCACAGTGGAATGGACATGAGCAATACGGAGGTGCGCAGTGGCAAGAGTTGGGCCCCCAGTGGAGGACGAGGTGGGTACAGGGGCTGCAGAGAGGGTGGTCAAGGGTACGGGGAAAATGGAGGGTATGGAGGACAAGGTCCAAGGGGGGGACAAGGAAACTGTTGGAATTGTGGGAGGTGGGGACACTTCTCACGAGAATGTAGAAGTAGACCAACCAACGTGTATCAAGATATCAAACAATGTGTTCATCCTCACCCAGAGAGCCCCTATGGATTACCCACGGGAGGACCACAATGGCAGCCAGAGTGGGGGTATGTAGAAAAGCGAAGAGAACAACCTAACAAAGTACAGCAGCACCCACAAAACTGCGGTCACATGCAATACACACAAGGTAACCCCTTTGCCATCACTGCTAATGGTGCACCGGCCCCATACGGCGGAGTGGCGGTGGTATCAGGAAATGTCTTCAGCAAAGGGAGGAGCATGAGACACCCAGCATAGGACAGCCCACATAGAGCACTTGCGTGTCCTGTTCTATCTACGACCTACAATGCAGCAGAGCAACCATTGATAGGGGTGCAGATAGGGAATAAACAGTTCATATTTATGGTGGACTCGGGACCTGAGAAATCATGTTTACGTGAAGGACGGTTTCTGCTATCTAATCGTAAATTGGAGATGCAGGGGTTCTCTGGGGCTGTTGTCGAAGTTCCTTACACAGAAGATTTAGACGTTACAGTGGGGGGTAAGACAGTAAGAGCACCCCTACTATACTACGAACAGTCCCCGATTAACTTGCTCGGAGGAGACCTACTCAGTAAGCTTAATATGACTATCTCCTTCACGGAGAGAGAGATAGTTTGCTCCACCCCAGGGATCTGTCCTCTGCGCATAATACCGGTGGTGCATGCATGAGCAACAGCACCAGAAGTGCGTGGCATACCGGTAGATCCCGATATGTTTATCCAAGGACTGAAAACATTGGCACAAGTAGTACCTGAGTTGAAAAAGTTAGAATGGCGAGTAACAGCAGAATTCATCTTCCGTCTAATAGCACGCCCAGAGATTGTGCCAGGAACAGTAATGTCCCTAGATTTACATGCAGTTCAAATCTGAGCTAAGAGAATAGCCATAACTGCAATGGACATACACGGCTGCGAATGGCGCACAGTGTTGAGCATCAATGCCGACATTGCATTGCAGGATCTGTCAGACGAAGATCTTTTCTCAGACTCTGAAAGTGACGGTAAGATAATAATGGAAATAGCGATACCCTGTGACATCATGATACAAGAAAGGCAGGTGCGAGTACAGCTGATGGCAGTGGCGGGGGCACCGCCTTCTTTCTTTGATGATGACATGAAATTAGTGCCCATCAATCTGTGGACTGCAGGCCCCCATGATGTGGGATTATTGCATGGAGTTATCCCAGTCAAAATAAAGCTTAAACCTGGGGCCATTTTGCCCAGGGTAAAGCAATACCCACTTTCCCGAGAAGCAGAGGAAGGGATAAAAGAAACAATCAATGCACTATTGGCCCAGGGAATAATAGTACCCTCAAATTCACCATGTAATACTTGTATCTATCCGATTCAAAAAGCAAAAGGTGGGGCATGGAGGATGATCCAAGACCTACGGTCCCTAATCCTGCATCGATACTGTGCAGCATCCCCAAGAACGCCTCCCACTTCACAGTGATTGATTTGAAAAATGCCTTTTTCTCTATCCCATTGGCAGAAGAGTGCAGGTATCTAACAGCCTTTACACTGGGGGGAAAGAGGTATGAACATTGTAGGTTACCCCAGGGGTACTGTGAGAGCCCCAGCATACTCAACCGCATCCTCCATGAAGATTTAGGAAACATGACAGCTGAAAGCACGATAATTCAGTACGTAGATGATTTGCTCATCTGCGCATAATGTGAGGAAGAATGCAGAAAAGATTCTGTCACTCTCTTGACATTGTTGGCCCATAAAGGATACAAGGTTCACAGAGGGAAGCTACAGTACTGCCAAACAGAAGTGTTGTACCTGGGACAGCTAATATAAAAGGATGACAATAAGATAATACCAGACAGAGTAGATGCCATTACAGCAGTTAAAAAACCATGCACAGTGAAGCACATGAAAAAATGTATAGGTATGTGTAACTATTGTCGAGCATGGATCTTAGCTTATGCAGAGTGCACAAGACCACTACTGCAGGCACTCAAAGAAACTCAGTGGGAGAACAGAGAAATCCAATGGTCAGCAGAAATGAGTGACTCATTTACCTCACTCAAAGAATTGATTTCAAGTGCACCGGCATTATGACCGCGAGTTTTACCTGTTCTCCCACTGCAAGGGGATACTCATGACAGCAGTACTGACACAAAAAAACATCCCTGGGACACAAGCCACTTTCTTACTACAGTGGCACATTAGATGCAGTGATGCAAGGACACTTCGCGTGCGAGCAATCTCTCGCAGCCGCAGCGTTCGCCATTGAAAAAAGTGCAACAATAGTGATGGGATGCTCTGTGACACTATTTGTGGAACACTCCCTATTTGCTATATTAGAAAGATCAAAAAGCACACTGACAGCAACTGCTTATGAAATAAAACTGTCCAGTGCAAACATACACATAGTGAGATGCAAAACAGTAAACCGAGCAACATTCATTACAGAGCCATGCACATTAGAAGACATGCAGGAACACAACTGTGCCACCTACAAGGGGAGGAGGGGGAAGGTGGGGTGGTAAGTGAAAATACCGTAAACGAAGGAGAGGTTTACTTCATAGATGGGTAGGCATCAATTGACACTGACACAGGGGAAAAGCATGTGGGGGTGGCAGTTGTGAGATTGGAAGAAGGTGAGTACGAAGTGATAGTGCAGCATCGCCTGCCCTCCCATTATTCAGCCCAAGCAGTGGAGCTTATAGCCCTCATTGAGGCATTACGTGCAGCAAAAGGATGTACAGTGACTATTTACACAGATTCAGCATACATGATTACAACAGTACACAGTGGGTTGGCAAGATGGGGTCAGAGAGGGTTTCGCAGAGCAGATGGGTCACCTGTACAACATGCAGAGCTCCTGAAAGAACTTATTGAGGCGTTGAAAGAACCCACTATGGTAGCAATAGTGAAGTGCCAAGCCCATACGTCCAACACGGACGTTATCTCTTTGGGGAATGCTGCAGCTGACACCGCACCCAAGGAAGCTTCCTATTTAGTAAAAGAAATAACAGGTGAGTACTTAGTGCAACAACAAAGAGTAGAAGAGCTTCTGGAAGGATACAATACAATGCCCGTGTCACAAATGCTGGAGTTGCAGGAAGGAGCAAGTGAGGAGGAAAAAGGGCTGTGGGAAAAGAGAGGTTGTAGTCAATCAGCAAATGATCTTTTGTGGTGTCAGAATAATACAGGAAAGGTGGTAATGCCCTTCAAACTCCTAGAAATAGCATTTCAGCAACTACACTTCCCAGCCCACAATGCTAAACAACACATAGCAGCAGAGATACAAGAAGACTGGTTTGAGCCAGGCGTCCAGGAACACATATCAAAACTAGCAATGGAATATACGACATGTCAGATATACAATTCAGGAATGACACTGAGGACACTATGAGGAACAATACCAAAACCAGTGGGGCCCTTCAGAGAGCTGCATATTGACTATGCAGATATGGGGGAAAGGTGTAATGGGGCTGGGAATATGATAGTGGTTGTCTGTCCATTCTCCAGATGCGTTGAAGCAGGGCCGTGTGTGCGACCTGATGCCAAATGCGCTGCAAAGTTCTTAGTGAGGGAAGTATTCCCGCGCTGGGGAATTTGCAAGGTGATTCAATCAGATAATGGCACTCATTTTGTTAACGAGCTGTTTAAGGAATTAACTGCCTTGTTAGGAATAAAACATAAGCTGTGCTCGATTTATCATCCTCAAAGCAACGGCGTGGTTGAGAAGATCAACGGCCTCTTAAAAGGTAGGCTATTGAAATTGTGTTTTTCGCTGAAAAAGAATTTGGTCCATTGCCTGCCACTGGCCTTGTTCGAGCTGAGAAATCAGCCAAGCAAGGACCACCATTTGTCATCGCACGAGATCGTGACAGGAAGACGCATGCAAACGGCACACTCTCCACACCTCAGACATTCAGATGCACACAAAAGTGCTGCAATACTAGGCGAAGAATTTACTGATTATCTGACAAAACTCACAAGAGCAGCCCGCATGATATCAAGGCAGCTTGCACCACCATTTACTCAGAGAGAAGGGAACGAGACAGTAAAATTTGTCGAGCAAGGCCCACAAGGGCAGTTGATGCCAGGGGACCTAATTTATGTCAGAAGTTTTGTACGGAGGTGGAATGCTCCAAGATTTCATGGCCCTTATGAAGTAATATTTTGCACACCAACTGCGGTGAAAGTGAAGGGCCTGAGATATTGGATACATTTAACAGACGTACGTAGAGCATATGATAGTGTCCAAGAGGAACGAGAAGAGGAAGTACAGACAACAGTAGATAATTAACAATAAAGAGGAAAGCAAATGAATGCACATAAAATATGGATACTGGGTAAAAGGTTGAAAATATAGGGAAAAAAATGAAAAAAAGCCAAAAAAGTGTTCTGGTGATAAGTGAAAGCTAAAAATGAAAATGCAAATAATGTTGGATTGTACATTTAAAGCTCTCTCTCTCTCTCTCTATCTCTCCCTCTCTCTCGCGCTCAAGAAATGAAAATGTCAATTGTTTAAGTATACTTAATACGCTTTTATGTTTTAATATATAGGAGTGACCATGGCAATGAACGGGCAGCCCGCAACGAATAGTTTTAGGGCAGTTAGAAATGTAAACAATGTATTTAAGCGGTGTAGATATTCATATGAATGTGGCCTGTCTGTGTGTGCTGTTTTATTCTTTACAATGATTTTTGGTCTCGTTACGTATTGGTTCATTTCATTAATCTCTATCGAGATGAATGAGGGGGTAGGGGGGAATGAAACTAACACTAAGAATGCAACCAAAGTGGTCAAAGAGGGTGATTCCTTAATATGGGATTGATTTCAGCTTGTATGGGGCTATGGTACAATCCAACCCAAAGCGCAGCCCCCAAATAATATCCATAGCAGCTCGAGTATAAACCCAACCTCACTCCCAAATGTCTCGGAATATAATGTGTACAGTTTAAATGACCGCAACCCTTCTGTCATGTCATGGCTATACGATACTACTGCCACACCTCCCTCACTAGAAGTTACTCCCACAACAGACATTACAGTACATATAGGAGAAAAGGAAGAGAAGGAAGTAATGACAGAGAAGTTTCTGTCATTGTATGATGAATGGGAACAGGGGGTTGCGGGGAAAGGTGGGCCAAAATCACATATAGCCCAAGAAGCAAAGGGCTACCTTAGAAGCAATAGGAGGAAGAGGGAGGTGGGAAGGAAACAATATGACGAGTACTATGGTCTGGGTCTAGACACAATAAAAGACCCGAGATATCCACACCAGTCGAACAAATGGTATGCAGACATGAGTTTGACCGCAAAACAGACAACCAACGAAAGTTGTTATGTCTGCTCCCTGATCCCCCACGCCTCAGGCACACCTAAAGTCCTGTTGCCAAAAGAATTACCTCTTGCAGATGCCCAATGTCTCCTTCATCTCATTTTGTGCAGAATTAAGAACACCTTTCAGGCACACAAAGTATCCTTTGAAATGCTGCAGAATGAGAAAACCTGCTACTCAAGAGTGAAAGGAGTGATATGCTTGAAGGAGCCTTTTTTCGTGATCAAAGGGACATTGTTTTTGGACAATAAATGGAAAGATGAAAAATATTGTGCAAGGCTGAGGTACTACGAGGGCTGACAGCAGACAAATTACAGTGGGTCGAAAGAACATGCACGCCAGTCTGGAAAGAGCACATCACGAAACTGACCAGAGTGACCGCCATAGAAAAGCCATTCAAATTGCAAAAAGAAATATTGTATGATCTATGTTTCCAGGGGGAAGGAAAGAACCCAATGGGTGTGAACAAGAACTGTAACCGGACACTCACTATCCCAGATATGAAGAAGGGAACAGCAGCACTTATGGACACTTACTGGGTCTGCGGCAAACAGGCATACTTGCACCTCCCACAGTCTTGGAGGGGCACATGTTCATTGGCAACACTACACTCAGCATTGATGGTGATTCCGGAGAGCCATATTGATAGGGGCAAAGGAGTGCTGGATGCCCCCCGTGAACGAAAAATCCTGCCAACAGAAGAGTCACAAATGTATGTCCTGTCTTCTGGCAATGAGCAAGAAGTGCTATCGAGGAGGCGGCGATCAACCAACTACATATCCAAAGCCTCCTCAGAATTATTGGTGCAGATTCCAGACAAGTATCGACTGTTCAGCTCTGCAGAAACATTCTTTGCCTCACTCGTTCCAAGTATCCAGGCACAGGCAAATGCAAAATGGCTCCAGATCACATGCTGGGAGCTGATCCAGCTAGCTAACGACACTGAAGAAGGGTTTAACGTGATCAAGGTGGAGCTAAGTGCCCTGCCGTTAATGACGATGCAGAACAGGTATGTCCTAGACCTGTTAACGGCGATGGACGACGGTGTTTGCCGAAAAATTGGGAGTGCATGTTGCACATTCGCACTTTCTGAAGACGCTGATAATGGTACGTTGTCACATGTCATTGCAGCAGTGCACAACCTGGGGAAACAAATGAAAACTGAAGGAGGCGCAGCTGCCAGTACCTGGTTTGACAACCTCTTCTCTTGGATACCATCATGGCTTGGATTGACAATCAAAATGTTGATGCCTATCGTGGTATTTTTGCTCTTGATATTTTGTGTGTGCCAGCTGGGTCTTCGCTGTTGTGCAAATGCAGTGCCTAATGGCGCAATGATGATGGTGACAATGGGCAACACCAGAGGAGTGGCACAGGTCATGCACGAGGCTCAAGTGAAAACCGGTGAGGATCCCGGGCCAAAGTACAGAATGGTACCTATACCTTACGATGGGGACATAGTAGATAGATTGTATCATACACAATAAAGGAACCACAAGAAAGAGAATGGTATACAGAGGTGTGGGTGGACCTGGAAGGCGATGGGGATTGCATATATATGACCTGCACATCAGATGAATATGCTAGAAGAAGGGGAAGCCTGAGAGGGGTGTGTAGGGCTTGGATGCCAATAAAGGGTACACCAGCATGGGATGAAGCTGTTGCAGATGAGAAGGAGCGTCAAAGACTGGGTGAGTTACAGTATTTGTTACTTAAGTAACGAAAGGGGGCAAATGTATGGGAGGATAGGTCTAAAAGACCCCCCTCCCAGGCAAGCCCCACCTATGTGAAGTTCATGGCTCGTCAGGGGCCCCCCTGTCACCAGGGCCCAGGTGACGGGGTGACTACTGATCGACACACACGACTGATCATGCTGTGCCATGGACACCATTTTGGAAAGCATCGGGACTCCATTTTAGATACTGACAACCTGAAACCCAACGATACAGCCTGCCTGCGAATGGTGCAGCTTGGCCCCCACTCACAGAGAGCCATGCCCTTCCCCTGGCGCCTCTGCTCCATGGCAGATCTGCCAAAGGCCCGCTCTCACAAGCAACCAGACACGAACAAGTATCAGAACAAACACTGTATCATTTACCTTCCGCAGTACATCACTGTCCCCGAAGAGACCTGACTCGCGGTTCAAGATTGGAAAATAACAGAAAACCATCCTAACAGAACAGGCCTCGAGCCTGCATCTAACCCGTAACATGTAAAAATATATGATGTCAATATCTACTTTGTATGAACCCTTGTCGATGTTTAAACACACTCCAATGCCTAATGGTTTACAAAGGTTGTTATCTCAAATATAAACACTCATGTTTAAGAAAGAACTAATTCATAAGTTTTGGTAAAACAAGCATGGTCTTAGCTCATGTACGGTACCATGTGTAATCACCTAAGGTTAACTAACAAATGCTGCTAAGTACAAAGGAAGGCAAACAGAGCATTACTGCAAGCATGTGTATGTGTGTGTGTGTGTTTACGTATGTGCATAGAGGGACACGTTTAAATGTATAAGCCAGAATGAAAATGTATTATCGTCTCTGAATGTATTGCTTCCATGCTTCTGAGTACACCATCAACCCTAATGCTACCTCATGTGTTATTCAGCCACTACCGTGTTGCATTGCTAAAATATAGTCGTCCAATGTTTAATGATGTATGCCAAATTATCATAGACAGATATAAAATAATATACAAATGCATAGATGGTAGAAATGGGTGATTGTTTTATATTACCGACTTTATTAATCATCTCCTTGTTTTACATAGTGTGCAGCCTAGGCACAGAGAATTGCTCACACACACACACCCAAGGCCATCTCCCCTCCCCTCCCACCAAGGCGCGCCAGGACAAGCTGGCGTGAGCAGCACAGCCTCACCTCCCCCCATTCTGCAGGACCCGCTTCAAGTATTCGCCTCCCCCCATGTCCCAGACCGCCATGGTCGGCCAAATGAATTATTTACAACCTGGTCCTAAAACCCCACCGCCCCAAATGGCCAGAGGTACACCCTCGCTGGTCCAGTGGCCCTCCGGTTCACCCTAAATTAATGGGCCTTGTGAAACAGATATTCAACCCTGTACTAACACATCATAAAGTAATTCTTCACTACATCTAACGAGACCTGAATGATAGTGCAGCCCACCTCATGCCCTCAGACCAGACCCCCAGGTTTATGACACCCGGCCAACAGGTCAGAAGTAACAGTGTCTTGATGTATTGGTAAAGCCTCACATTATATGTATTCCTCTTATGTCTTATTAACCTTTATAGTAACCTATTGTAGGATTTACAGGACAACCAAAATTATCTAAACAAATGAATGTTGTGTGTGTGGCCACAAGGGCAGAAAAGTCAGGGCACCCGTTCATCAACGACACTGACCACGCCTGACCTGGCAGACCCACCCCGATGAGCCCAGCTGACCTATCCGCCCCACGTTGGCACCACGCTGATGTCCACCAACCACGGAGCGGCTCGTCACAACTGCACCTATAGTTAGTCGACGCCACCCAATCCCTAAGATTATGTGCCCCCTATAGTGTGTAGGTTTCTATGACGAAATTCTGTTATAAATAAGACTGTCTTTGGTATTGAGAGACAGAAGGCTCTCAGAGCTTGCAGAGTCCTTTGCATGCCCTATTTGATTAGATAAAGAACCTTTTTACTTTTACCCGCACTTGGTCCTAGCCTCATTCCCCTTTGGGTGTGTCACTCATTGCCTCTCATTGCGGGGAGGATAATGTATTTTCGGGGATGCTTGCCTTCAGATGCCATGCCACCAAAAGTGCACATGAACATTTTCCAAAGCATTTTCTAGATGCCTTTAGCAACCAATAAATGGCAGTATATTGACAGTGTAAACTTATATGTTCGTGATGGGCGTTCCCAACTACAACTGCACCAATATATTCAGTAGCCACACTTTAGAACATATTCATGTTTGCTTTGCCCATAATACCAGTAACAAAATTCTAAAAATAAATGTCCAAGTTGAGTGTACAAATGTGTGACAGTATCCCACAAAAGAACATACTACTGTTTGTACCGTGAAGCACCTTCAAGCACTGTTTACTGTTCGGCCAGACTGTGCGGACCTCCTTCTATGCTGCTGCTGCATTCGCCGGCAAGAGGACGTCTTTTGCTGTAACACCGATGTTGCCTGGAGTGAGCGTCACTAGCTCCGCCCTCAGGAAGTCCTGACCCACTTCTATAACTACCCACGGTGCAGCGCACCTGCGCGCGCACCCTGAAGCACCTTCAAGCACTGTTTACTGTTCGGCCAGACTGTGCGGACCTCCTTCTATGCTGCTGCTGCATTCGCCGGTAAGAGGATGTCTTTTGCTGTAACACCACTGTTGCCTGGAAGTGAATGCATTGCGAACTGCCATTTATGTTGTTCTCATTGGACTTGCTTGGACTCATGGGCATTGATATGCATTGATATGCATGGACTCTTTGGTAGTACTAAATCTAAGTAACATTACCTATATTTTCTTTTTCTTTCTCTTTTGATTCCCAGTGAGCGTCACTAGCTCCACCCTCAGGAAGTCCCGACCCACTTCTATAACTACCCACGGTGCAGCGCACCTGCGCGCGCACCATGAAGCACCTTCAAGCACTGTTTACTGTTCGCTGTGAGCGTGCAAGTCTACGATCACTATTTTTCCTTTTTCACCTACTTCACTGAGTAAAACGCCCCTTGAAGTTCACCTGTAGTGAAATAAGCTACAGTGTCTGGGGCTCTGGTCGGTAAGGAGAACATGTGATTTAATATGCTGTGTGACGCTACTGTGCTACTTTTCCGTTTTTCTTTTATGGGCTAAGCATTTATTTTGCTGAATACGACTGGTTTACCTCGGATTCCTTTTGTATAGCGGGTCAAACGTTACCTATAAACTGCTTTAGTGTGATTTGATTATGGGGAAAAAGAAAGCTGCCTTTGCAATGAAAGACATTAGAGCAGACTTTTCTAATGCAGTTAGTACACGACGTGCGAGCTTGGCGCGGGCAGTGGCCCTTCCACTTCCTGTTATTAGTGATGAGGAAGAAGCCTTGCTGCAATGTGCCCAGGATTGCTCTCCTAACTGCAAAACCATAGAGGACCCAATGGACCCCTCGCAATCTCTCTTTGTTGATGAAGGACTATCTCAATCTAACTTAGGGAAGGTTATTATCCTAGAGAAAGAGGATACCCTAGAGGAACCTAAAGTTACGAAAGAAAGCAGTTTTTCTTATGACAATTTCGTTGACTCCTTGTTTGATCCATCCTTGGAGGCAAGTCACAAGTTAGACTCTGATGTAACACTTAAAAATGATGTGACCCACATGGGAATTGGATCTGATTTTGCTGCAACAATTAGCATATTTAATAGATTACTGCTATCAGAAGTGAGAAAACAGACAGCAGCTCTAACCAATTTAGTCGCAGAGTTTGTGAAAATGCCTCAGTATATAACTGAATCTTTTGCTGTGGCATTGAGTAAAGAAACCTCTAACATTCTGGCCTGTGTGCCAGGGCTGCTAAGGGCTAAGGATATAACTGTCCTGGACAAACCTCCTTCCGTTGATGAGATAATCATAATTCCACCTGCCCAACACGGTGTAGTAAGGGGTGGTTCATCGACAGAAGGTTTACTTACAGAGTCACAGGAGGTGGTCTTTGTAACTGACAAGGAAAAAAATGGCCTCCCAAAGACTTCTATTAATGATGTCTTTGAGGTAAACATTTCTAAACGACAGAGTAAGAAACTAGCCAAACAAAACAAAAAACAAATAATAATGTGTCAAAAAACAAAATGTCACCAACATTTATGAGGAAATTGGATATGCAACAACTTGCTCATGAAGAGGATGTTGTGCTCTCTGAGCCTACAAAGAATCCCACAAGCATGGGGACTAATAGCTTGAGACCGGCTATCACGACAGGACAAATAATTGATGTGGAATGTACTCAAAGGGGTGCCTTCACTGAAGGGGAGAACACATTGAGTGAAGCCCTGAAAAGAAAGTCGGACGTTATGTATCAGATCTTTAAAGGTACTCACCCACTGGACTTCAGTAAAGACAACCTAAACCCTAAAATTGTCTGGGGGACTAAACTGCATGACAACTGCACTAATAACTGTATGCTTAAAGTTGTACAAGCACCACATTCTGTACCTGTAGGTTGTGCGGGCAACTCTGGAGAACCAATTAATGAAATGCGACCTAAGGGGTCTACTCGTGTGAAACATTCTGGAATTACAGTTAATACTGGTTTGGGTAGTGTTGAGTGGAGTAGTAACAATGAGGCTTTGAATACTAATACACACTTCAATGCTAATAATGAAGTGAATGGGGAGCGTGAGCTCCTTTTTTTCCAAACCTAATTGTGAGACAATTGTTGGTGCTCAGGGTTTTGATGAAGAGGCTAAAGAGAATGACTTAAGGCGTGTTATTTCGAAGGTGCTTGGGGATAATCAAGCCTCTATAAACAATTGTACTGCGGGAATAACTCACCCTAGTTTGTTACAAGAAAATGATGTGAATTGGGTGAATGATCTTTTTCTCCCCAAGCCTAACTGTGAGACATTTGCTGGTGCTCAGGGTTTTGATGAAGAGGCTAAAGAGAATGACTTAAGGCAAGCCATTTTGAAGGTGCCCGGGGAGAATCAAGTCTCTATAAACAAATGTACCTTGGGAGCAACTCACTCTAGACTGTTACAAGAAAATGCCCCTGAAATACTGAAGGAGATGAATCTAGAGGGTTGGGAAGAGACAACCATGATGTGAAACCAAAAGAATCTGAATCTGATAATATGGGGTTTTACTCTGGTACACAGGACACTGCTTTAAGACAACCAGTCTTTCCTGAAATCACAGGTCTGATACTGAAAGTACTATTTAAGGACAAAGGTCATACTTCATTAAACAGACCATACATTCTATCCTTATTAGCTACTATACCTGAGCTTAGTTTGATTACTTCCGCGGACATTATCTTGGTTGATTTTATTCATAGATCCAGATTTGACTATGTAAGACTTGTCATACCCTCTCCTCTGGTTAGGTCTCTATTATTAAGGGAGCTGAATCTCTTCAAAAACGAGGTTTTGACATTTTTGAATATAAACTCCCTGTGTTTATACAACAGAAATCTAGACTGCTTGAAGCAGAGCAACAAGAATCCAACCAAGTTAACAAGTCTTCTAATGTTGAATCGGATCTGAATAAACAGGAATGGAGGTGGTTGGCCTTGACCCTGAGGGAATCTATTGACTCACTCAGAAAACTCGGCAAACCCTTCTAGCTCCTGCTCGAATCTTAAACTGGTGAGCTGGAATTCAAGGGGATGCTTGAATCTTTTGAATAATGAAAAAGTTACAAGCTATCTATCCCAATTGGATTTTGTACTTCTTCAAGAGACCTGGTCAAGGGAGCAGTTGTGTTGGGAAGGGTTTACTGTGGTTACTGTTTGTGCACATGGATGCAGCAAGGGGCGCCCGATAGGGTGGTCTACTTATAGCTGCCAAACAAGCTAATTGTTTCTCTAAAATGGGGGAATGGTATCTGGAACACCACTTTCTTGTGGCTGCTTTTAAACTTGGAGTAAACAAGGATTGTTTTTCTGTCCTTCTTGTTAACATCTACTGGAACCCGAGTGAATTGACTGACCAAGGAAGGGAGCAGATCAAGCTGGGAAAAATAATCGAAAATTGGAGGGAGACAAATTTGGGAGGACACATTGTGATCGCAGGTGACATAAATGCTAATTGTCTTTGTGATCAGTTAGTGGGCAATGATATGTTGGCAAATGTTGACATGCACTCACGGGTGGGAGGTTACAGTATTATACGTGGAAGGTTGTGGATGCATTTTGCGGAATCCTTGGGGTTAGAGCTTCTAAGAAGTGATCACTATACTTGGAAAGCCAGAGGTCTTGAATCTACTATAGACTACATTTTTGTTTCATCTGGCATTTCTAGGAACTTGTGCAACTTTGAAGTTTTGGACTCTAGTACTAGTGACCATTGCTTTCTCACTCTTAAAATGGCAGTGGACTTTCAAGGTCTGGGTAATGAGAAGTATACACATGGGGTGAAGAAAATCAGCAAGGGAATAGAATTAAATTGTGTCACAAAAAGAACATTAAATTCACTTCTACAATGATTAATGAATATTGGTCTATATCTAAGTCCCATAGAGAGGTTTGTTATTCACCTTTAAATTTCTCTGACTATATTAAAAAGACCATTGAAAACATGGTTCCTTTTCACGCTAACGTTAATAAAATTAATGTTAATCATAGACACCATACGGATACAGTGGTTCATGCACGTAAGATTCTATATAGAAGAGAACTGAGACAGCTAAAAAAAGTTGGTTTATTGCCTTTGGAATTCACGCTGAGAAAAAATAAACTCAAACAATCCTACAAAAATTGGCATATACATTACAAAGGTTCTCGTATGCAACAGGACAGTGAATTGATGCTGAAAGCACTGCATGGACATGGATGTACCAACTTTTGGTATTTAATCAATGATATTGAACAACCTCAACAGGATATGGCTGTGAATGTTATCAATGAGGACTTATGGCTGGGACATTTCTCTAAATTATATACTGCTAATAAGATGTCAAGCCAGTTGAAAATTGCTGAAAGCCTGACATGGTCTTTGAAGGCTTCAGGTTATGATATTACAGCCCTTATTAAAAAATTCAAAAACTCGGGTGCCACTGGACTGAATAATCTGTCTAACAAATTGTTGAAAATGGACACGGTAATATGGGCAAATATTTTGTCAACTCTATATGCTAACATTTTAGAGACTGAGATCATTCCTCAATCGTGGAAGGTCTCTATTGTAATACCGGTTTACAAGAAGAGGTCCCTTATGTGTCCAACTAGTTACAGGCCTATAGCAATTGCCGACCCAGAGTCTAAAATCTTTTGTTCCTTGGTTTTAAAGAACTTGCAAGAATGGATTAAAGATAAATCCATTCTTGATATGAAACAAATAGGTTTTAAAAAACATATTGGAAGTGACTGTGGGGGCCTTGTATTAAAAACTTGAATAGCTAATTCTATGAAGCTGGGTGAGAGACCTCTATTTGTGGCCTCGATGGATCTAAGCTCTGCTTTTGATCTTGTTGATAGGCAACTTCTATGGCTAAAGCTAAAAGACCTTGGTATTCCAGCTCAATTACTTCAAATTATTATCGTCCTATACACGGACACCAGGCTGAAGGTACGTTTAACAACAGAAGGTTTACTCTCGAAGGAAATCATAATTCCGAACGGACTACTCACACTCACTCCACCTTTTCAACCAACTGAAACAGATTGCGAGAATGTTCAGACTGCATTCCAAAACAAAATTGCCAAAGCCAGAGAAACCATCATTAACTGCTTGGCCACAAACACTTCAACTAAAACCCACCCTACAGAAAACAAAAACGAGACAGAAATTCCAAAATTTCAATTCAGGTCCATCACACTCGATCTAATGAAGAAAACACTCTCTTGCATGAGGTGCACTTCATGCTCGGAAAATGTTTTACCACCTAAATTAAATTAATTCTAGAAAACCCTGATATCTTTGCCTCTTTCCTCACAAGAATGGTAAATGCATCATTCAGGGATCAAACTGTACCCAACATCATTAAAACGGTCACGGTCACTCCCTTACCAAAAAAACCTGACCTAAACCAACAGGACCCAGCCAATCTCAGACCTATCACGAACTGCAACTTTCTATTGAAGATTATGAATAAAATAGTTACGGAACAACTCTGTTAAGCGGCTTCACTTCAACACTACAGCTAAGTCAATGCCTAGTCTGGGATGCTGAGGGAAACCCTTATTGATATATTTTTAGGTCCAGTTCATGTACTCTGGATGACAACCCTTATATAACACCCCTCTCTTAGAATCCCCCTGACCCCACTGAGCCAAGAAGTAGGTCTGTTTTGCAAATTTAAAAGGTTTATTTGAGAAATATAACAATATATATCTATCACACTTTTATAATAAATTAATATTGGATATCACACTTAAAATATGACAGTGATCAACAATGGATAATGTTCTACTGGTAAACTGATTTGGTTACTTAGAAGTAGTATAGAGGATGAGGTAGCTGAAATGCTTTATGGTTTCAAGGAAATGCAAGGTGGAATAAATGCAGTGCAGAAAATAAACTGATATGGTTTCACAAGAGATAATATGTTCACTTTTCCCCTGGTGGCAGTTGACCCCACTGCCCCCCCTATATGCAATGCAAGGAGATGGAAGTAACACACACAGTCTTCAGGAATACAATCAAATACAATACGGAATTCAGCCCCCCCCCCCAGCAAGCTTAGACAACAGGTATGCTTTTTAAAACACGGGCAAGAGTGCTTTGTAATGTGGTGGCAAGGAAGTGAAAAATGCTAAAATTGCTTTTAATTCCCTATTGGAGGTTCAGGGTGAGTGGTAGACACTTTAAATCAAATTCAAACTTAGGTCAGCCCTAACAATGGTCCAGGGATGGTTAGTAGGTTGCAAACAAATTTTAACAAAGGAAAGAATGGAGCTGCTATTTTGACAAGTGGAGAAATTGAGCCAAAATCAGATTGCAGAAAAAGTATAGGGAGTAGGAAGTTGGTCTAGGTTTGTTTGAAAGCCTAGAATTACAGCTTTAAAATGAAAGTCAAACCACGTCCCTAGGACAAACGGTTCCGGAGATACAGACAATTTTGTGAAGGTAGTTTTTCAGAAATGAATCACAGTTTCAGAATGACAGTTGACAGCTTTCAGCTTTAAAATGACAGGTGACAGTTGTGCAGCTTTAGAATGACAGATGACAGCTTTCTAGGAGGCAGTTCTAATGAAGTTAAAATAGTTTGAATTAGATTATTTTAAACTAATAGATTGGGTTTTGCACAGTTCTGGCGGTACTCACAATATATTTTGGACAGGAATGGGCCTCGCCACGGATCTGGTCAGGTTTTGGACTGGACTCCGGTTCTGGTCTCGGCACTTCATAGCGATCTGGGTCAGCTCTCTGGATACAGCAGCCTGTGGTTCTCTGGATCTCTGGTCTGGTCTCTGGTACTAGCCAATGTTCTCTGGATCGGGTTCTGCTTTCTCTGGACACAGCATGGCTCCTGGATGCTGCCACCGGTTCTGGCAAAAGTTCTTGGCAAAAAATTCAAACAGCTCACCCAGGTGTTGAATAGTTTGGTTAGGTTTGCTGGATTCTGAAGGCCTGCTGAGAATACTTTTGCTTGCAGTGGGCCTTCTAGGTTCAGAGTTCTGTAGTCTATGGGTCCCTGGTTCTGGTCTCCGTCTGGATGGGATGTCGGCCGTCAAAATGCTCCGCAGAAATGGAAAATGAATCTCTCTACCTGGGTTTCAATGTTCCTTTTATGTGTTTTGAAAGTGGGTGTGTGCGTAGCATCACTAAGCCTGCCCCTCTCTTGATTTGATAGGTCAATAGATTCTTTGGTCCTTGATTTGGGAAGGGATAGTGTGTCAGAATGATGTCATTTTTATGGCCTCCAGAAAGAACACTCCCCCGTCATCTTTACACACAACTCTATTTCTGATCCAAATACATATTTCCCAGGTACACAAGTGGTGGACATTACATGTACATATTACACCTTGCTTAAGGTAGTCTCTGTTCCAACTCTGGTGTTTCTAGGAGCTTGCATTCAAAAATGGCAACTTATTTTCGATTTTAGTGGGTTTTGCAATATGGGATTTTCATCAAAAATTATACAAAGGCACATTTCCCTTCCACATATATCCCAGTAACTTTCCATGTCTCTAGCTTAAATACAGTGTCTACAATATTCACAATTAGCGGGGTTTTGCCCCAGAACTGGTACAAATTGGAGTTTGGACTCAAATCGTGAGGGCATTTTTCATACTAAGACTCTCAAAGTTGTACATTCCTGTCATTTGGTTACAATAAGTTATCACTGTTTCTATAAAATATATATTTGTTGCAATTCAACTCCCCAAAGTGTTTGGGTCCGCCTCCAGAAGTCTGGGTGGGTCAGTGATCACATATTCTCCTTGCTGGCAGAGGGCTGTTGACAGGAAACACTCAAAATTAACATACCCCATTCACTTGAAGGGGCTATTGTCTCTCTCCTCCAGGGTGAAGGGGAGACCCCTTCCCTCTCACTCAGAAGGGCCATGTGATATCCTGCCTCCTGTTGTGAGTCTCTGGGGTGTTAAGAGTTCTCAGCCTCTTGGCCTCTGGGAACAGCAGGTGGCTAAGATTTTTTTAATTAACCCACAGGCTTTGAAGTCCAGTTGACTCAGGTCCCTTTGTCAGCCAGTTCTCCTGTCAGAGTTTAGACCGCTAGCGCCGCCTTGTGGAATTTGTTGGTACTGCATTCATTTTTGAGTTGTCTTGAATTTGACAGGAGATTTTTGCTATTATTTTGATAGGCATCCTTACATTAGAGTGGTTATGTGGAACCGCCCCCACAAGAAGGTTGAATCTTTAGAGTGGTCTTGTGCCCATGATTTCAGCAACTTTTTGACATCAGTAAAACTGATTTTAGAACAAAGGTATCCGGTATTAGCTATCTTGCAATGTTTGAAATTGACATTTGGAGCTTGCCCTCAAAGAAACAGAGGTGATTTAAAAGTGCTTTTGCTCTGACAGGTGCTGCTATTTTTCCTTTGGCACCACCTTTCACCCCTGGCGTTTTTGGTATGCGTACAACTGCGCGGTTCTCCTGGACTCTGGGATGGAATGATGGGCGGCGACAGCTCATCCCCACATCTACCCAGTCTATTGATTCAGCATGGGTCAAAACCCTTCACAACTCCAAAGCTATGTAGATGAAAACAACTTACTACACGAACAGCAATCCGGATTTAGATCCAGCCATAGTACCGAGTCCGCGCTATTAGATCTTCAAACTGAAACGCTGTCTTTCTTGGACAAAGGCAAATCAGGACTTTTGATATTATTGGATCGCTAGGCAGCATTTGATCTGCTAGATCACACAAAGCTCTGAGAGGCCCTTGAAAACTCAGGCAATTGTTCATCAGGGGCAATTGAATGGATTGCCTCATTTCTGCAAAACAGGCAATCTAGGATCGTCTGGGGAGACAAAGCATCAAACACCAAACCGGTTGACTGCGGCGTCCCTCAAGGGGCCAGTTTTTCCCCTTTGCTCTTCAACCTCTACATGCGCTGCCTTTGCACCATGCTATCCCAGATGGGTATTTTCTTTACCAATTTTGCCGATGATACCCAACTGATGTTTGAACTTAGTGGGGACTACAAATTGGACAACGACACACTCTCATCCCTATAGAACACCATTGAGTGTTGGATGAAAGAAAACTGGATGTGTTTGAACGGCTCCAAGACCGGGCTTATGATATTTGGCTCCACACAGGCCAGAATGAAATTGAGTCCTTCTTACTCTTCATTCTCTATCAAGAACACCCAAATTCCTCTATCAGTTGCGCTGCAAAACGATCTCAAAAGATGGAAACAACAAGAAATCTCATGGTTCGGTCGAATCGCAGCCGTGAAAATGAACCTGATACCCATATGGCTATATCAATGTGCATCCCTACCACTACAAATCCCACCTACGAGCACTACAGAAGAAATTAATGGAATTTGTCTGGGGAGGGAAGAGGCCCAGGATCAATAAACGAATCATGATGAAAAGCAAACCCCTAGGTGGAATGGGTGTCCCTGACCTTGCCGGATACTCGCTAGCGGCTCAACTATCCCACTCTTTCGCCTGGGTGCAAGAAGTAGACCCACCGTTATGGCGTCAAATCGAAGAATCCTGGTGCCCGGTCCCACTACATGATCTCCCACACCTGCCAACACCAAAACCACAACCCAACTAAGGGCCACTATCGGCCAAGACTACCACAACCCATTGCTGGAAAATCGCAGCGTGGAAATGGGGACTTCGCAGCTACCTGGGACCCATGTGTCCCATCTGGAACAACCCAGACTTCACCCCTGGAAACCCGCCTCGAGACTTCTACGCATGGATAGCAGGGGGCCTGGCAAAAACTGGCGACTTCATGGAAGATGGCTCCCCCATCACCTTCGAGAGATGTAAAACAAAATTCGGAGTGGGTGAACGGGAGAGATTCCGATACTCGCAAATTAGGCACTGGATGTCCCACAGAAGGACTCGGGACAAATGCTCGAGAGAACCAACAGCCCTGGAACTCACGCTAACATCCCCGACCAACAAAGGTAGAATATCCACCATATACCAGCTCCTTGACAGATCGGATCCAGCAAAGAAAGAAAGATATATGACGGAATGGGAAAAGGATATTGGCCGGGAAATAGCAGTAGAAAGCTGGGAGCAAATTTGGACTAGACTACATAAAAGCTCTCAATGCGTCACGAATAAAGAAGGAGGCTATAAACTGTGCTTCAGATATTATATCACCCCCACACAAATCAATAAAGCCAACTCGGATATTCCCGCCTCATGCTGGCGAGGCTGTCAAAACCACGGATCCCTCTACCACTTAGTATGGACATGCCCAAAGGCAGAAATATACTGGAAAGAAGTGCTGAAGCACATTAAGGAAATAACTGGCCTCTCAATCCCATGGGACCCAGGAATTGTCCTTCTGGGCGAAACCGGCGATGGAGCGTTCCCAATTTCAGGCCATATCTCCCGCCTCTGCAACCATCTACTGCTGGCCGCGAAGATTGCAATGGCTCGATTATGGAAAGACAAAAATGGCCCCTCGATTTTCCTATGGTGGGCCAAATGCTGGGAGATTTCAGTATCAGAAAAAATCACTGCAATCTGCTCGGACTCCTTAAATAGAACCCTAAATATATGGGACCCATTCCTTGACTACGCGGCCAAATACCCAACCCTTACCAGGAGGCCGCCGCGCACCAGATGGCTCCAATGCAGCCCCCTCTACTAACCCCTGACCGGACCCCTAACACTCCAGAACATGGGCGAACATTCACTCAGATCTGGCCCGCCCAACCGCCGCATTTAGGAACCACCCACTTTCTCCTCCACTCTACGACTCGAAATAGACCATAAAGCCTCTAATGAATGCTTATATGGACCTGTATAGCATTGTTGCATGTAATATTCCATCTTTTAAAAATCAATAAAATGTTGTTGGAAAAAAAAAAGTGAAGACTCTAGGAGTGTATCTTCAAGCTTCACTAGGTGCTGAAGCACATACAGCTTACCTTAAGAAAAACTGTCAGTACCACCAAATTCTCCTCAAAAAAATCAGACCATTGCTAGATCAGAAAAACAACACAATCATCGCTAGAGCCACTATACTGTCTAGACTGGATTATGGTAACTCCCTTCTGTTAGGAGCTAACAGTAAATGTTTGAAAAGATGCCAAACAATCCAAAATAATGCCGTCAGAATGATCACAGGAAGAACTTGGAGAGAACACATCACCGGAGAAAGGAAAGCTCTCCATTGGTTGGCTATGAAAGAGAGAATCTCCTTCAAGTCTCTCACCATGGTTCACCGTTGCTTATATGGCAAAGCCCCGATCTACCTAAAAAAACAATTTAAGTGGTACGAGCCACCTAGGCGGCTTAGATCCTCTAACACAGGTAAACTGCAAACCACCAAAACGCAAAGGCAGCGCAGCCTTGGCAAGGCCTTCCCGACCTTGAGTATAGAAAAATGGAATGAACTTCATTGAAGCTCGAATCCAATTACCTCCTTTTCAGGAAAAAATTGAAAACGTTACTTTTCAAATGAATCCTGGAAGCATACCACACAGAAGAATAATGTAACACCGACCCCACATATCTTGTCCCGTCTTGGATTTCTGTTGTCTTGTCTACTTGTAAGCGCTCTGATGCCTGCAGGCTTTTAGCGCTATATAAACAAATAAATAAAAATACTACGTCAAGGGTGTATGCTGGCTCCTGCGGTCTTCAATCTTTATGTGTGTGGTGCTCACAATGCTCTTGGTTGTAAAGGTATGGTTTGTCCCAAACTGAACGGCGTGTGCATTGATTGGATGGCATATGCCGATGATTTTCTTCTTTTGGACAGAACCAAAATTGGACTCCAAAGGCTACTTAGAGCTTTTGAAAAATGTATAGACACTCTTAAACTTAAAATCAATCTAAAACGGTTATCGTCTGGTTTGGTAAATATAATAAAAGAGAGAATGCTTTTTCTTGGGTCTGTGAAGGAAAGAGGGTTAAGGCACATTAAGTATTTGGGATTTTATTTCTCTGGGCTGGATTCCACTAATCTGATAAAAAGTCAGCTGAACTTGAAAGCAGAAATAGCCATTAGACAATTGAGGGTCATAGATAATAAATTTGGAAAGTACTCTCAGGTCCGGTTGAGGGAATTCTACAATAAAAAAGTTGTTCCACGTTTAACCTATGGAATTGAACTATTCCCTAATGGGTTACATGTACATCTGACCAGTACTGAAGCTAAAATTTGGAGAGCTTGTTGTGGTTACTTCCCAAATGTATTCCTCTAGACCTAACAAGATATGAATTGGGTTTGCAATCGCTTTCTTCCTATGCAAACTGGAAGATATTATGCCTTTGGAAAAAATGTAAAACATCATTGGATGAAACCTTGTACGCCTGTGCCTATCATGAATTACTGAATCCTTTCATGTGTGTGCTTAAAGCTGAAACTGAGACCTGTCTGAAAGAGTTAGGTTTATCTATGGTCTTGTTATGTAACAAGCGGTAAAAGTACAAATCAGCCTTATGGGCTTTGATTGGCAAAGAACTGCAGGAAACATTTTAGAATCTAAACTTTATAAATCTGCCTGTTCCATTTGGAAATGGCAGCCTGTCATGGAAGGCTATTTGATCAAATATCCGTGTAAACAGCTGCGTAATGATTTTATGCGTTTTTGCTTCAATGTTTTATCTACTAACCAAATAAAATGTATTAGAAATCGTTCTTCAGGAGGCAGACCATGGTGCCGATTCTGTAATATTTCTGGTGTAGTAGAAATCTTGCAAAACATTTTACTGGTATGCCCTCACTTGAAGGCTCAAAGGTTAGAATATTTTGCGAAATTTGTTATCTCAACCAATGATGTAAATAGAGACTTCATATGGTATTGAATGTTACACGATAATTGTATAAGTTTAAAAATTTGTGTAACAACTTTTTTCAGAAATGTTTGTGACTTGAGTTAATGAAGGCAAAGATTTTAGACATAGGAATTAGCTATTGATCTTAAAAGTTTATTGTAGGAAAATTGGAATTTGTTGAAAAAGTTGAAATGTAATTCTGTACTATGAGTAATATGCAATACGATTGTGTCCTGGAAATTCCTTTACAAAATATATACATTTCTGATTGCTTTATTTACACAGCATGCTTTTTCTGTATTTCCTTACTTTTCTTTTAACGATAATGTTTGATACTTTTTGTGATTTTGTAAAGGTTTGTAATAAACCAAAACAATAAAATAAACTACTGTTTGTTTTGCTCACAACACTAATAAATAATTGTTATGTTATGTTAATAGTTTCTTGTAAAGTGCTCTGTCACCGGAGGGTATCCTGGTGCTTGGAGAGGAAACAATCAATGGAGAGGATGGAAAGGCGAGAGAATTTACCTTGGGACTAGAAATCGTTTTGCGCAGTTAGCAAAATTTACAATAGTCTTCAGTCGATCTCAATACAGGACAGAGGGAGTTCCAGAGCAAAAGGGAAGTAACTAAGAATGCTCTGCCATCAACAGATTTCTTACCAGGTTTAGCAGAGCGAAGATTTCTAGAAAGGAGGCACTTTACTTGTGCAGTGCTCGATGAATCAGGCCCAAGGCTTTTAATTGTAATCCTGATTTCAACTGATAACCAGTGAAGCTGTGATATAATGGGAGGGGAGTGTGCATATTTGGGAAGGACAAAAGCCAAATGGGCAGTAGAGTTTTGAAGTTTTGAAATCTTATTACATGGTATCAGGCTAAGCAAATAGTGTTGTGTTACTGTAATCAAGGATACCTGATACCGCTGAAGTGATCACAGGTCTTTGTAATGGGGAAGGAAAAAAGGGTATCACATTCTTCAGAGTTGTAAGCTTGTTGCCATTGTAAGAAAACATGTCCATTTTGGCTGCATACATGTAAGCAACTATCCTCATGTACAAACATGCATCATGTTGGACTTGCCCATATTGTCAATAAAAAATAGACATCACTGTAATATAATTTGTCCACACTGTCTGCACTATGGTAAGGCAAAGGGTCCACTTTAGAACACATCATGTGTTAGGTTTCCTATAATGACAGTTAAAAATGCCATTCCACTCTAAGAAAGCATGTCTATATGTCCTGGAGCAATTTGGGACTGCATGGTCAAATAACAACACTCATTTACGCCTAGAGACTCTTCAGGCCGATTCATGGAATTCCTCACAAAAGTGTCGCACGCGGCTGGCGCACAGCGTGCCCGTGCGAATATCTGCGCCAGCCGCGTGTGATAAAATCAATTTCCGCACACAGCGTATTCATGGATTCTCGCCTCCAAAAGCAGACGTGGCGCAGAGTGGCGCAGCGACCCTGCAGCAGCGCCAGTTACGCCCCCAAGAACGCCCTCGCGCAAGGAAAAGCCATCAAGATCGCAAAACCATCGCAAAGGGCTGCGCCAACCCTGTACCAGTTTACCGGACTGGCAAACAGCAAACGCAAAGCGGGGAACGTGTATTACGGGTTTCGGGAACACGCGTGCGCGAGAAGTCTCACATGCGATCTGGCCTGGGGGAGCGTGTGCGTGTATTTCAGAGGTGCGCGAGAAGTTTCACACGCGATCGGGCCTGGGGGAGCGTGTGCGTGTATTTCAGGGGTGCGCGAGAAGTTCCACACGCGATTGGCCTGGGCGCGTGTATTTCAGAGGTGCACGAGAAGTTCCACACGCGATTGGCCTGGGCGCGTGTATTTCAGAGGTGCACGAGAAGTTCCACACGCGATTGGGCTGGGCGCGTGTATTTCAGAGGTGCGCAAGAAGTTCCACACGCGATTGGCCTGGACGCGTGTATTTCAGAGGTGCGCGAGAAGTTCCACACGCGATTGGCCTGGGCGCGTGTATTTCAGAGGTGCGCGAGAAGTTCCACACGCGATTGGCCTGGGCGCGTGTATTTCAGAGGTGCGCGAGAAGTTCCACACGCGATTGGCCTGGGCGTGTGTATTTCAGAGGTGCGCGAGAAGTTCCACACGCGATTGGCCTGGGTGCGTGTATTTTAGATGTGCGCGAGAAGTTCCACACACGATCGGGCCTGGGGGAGCGTGTGCGTGTATTTCAAGGGTGCGTGAGAAGTTCTACACGCGATTGGCCTGGGTGCGTGTATTTCAGAGGTGCGCGAGAAGTTCCACACGCGATTGGCCTGGGCGCGTGTATTTCAGAGGTGCGCGAGAAGTTCCACACGCAATTGGCCTGGGCGCGTGTATTTCAGATGTTCGCGAGAAGTTCCCCACGCGATTTCAGCAGGGTACGTGTATTTCAGGGGTGCGCGAGAAATTTCACACGCGATTTCAGCAGGGTACGTGTATTTCAGGGGTGCGCGAGAATTTTCACACGCGATTTCAGCAGGGTACGTGTATTTCAGGGGTGCCGGGGAGTCCTACATGTGATTTGGCAGTGTGGGTCCTCCGAGGTGTCCCCTGTACACCCTCCACGGCCCCTGCAGGCAGCCCACACCACAGGGGACTACCCTGCATCCCTGGTCATGTCCCGCAGGCAGCCCACCCAACATGGGCATGCCCTCCAGCAAAGGCACATGTCTCCTTGCACTACTGATCACCAACTCATGTCCCCTTGCACCCCCACCCCCAGCATTGCGGGGCACCTGCCAGCAGGCCCCCACTCATGTCCCACTCATGTCCCCCTGCACCCCCACCCCCCAGCATTGCGGGGCACCTGCCAGCAGGCCCCCACTCATGTCACTCTCATGTCCCCCTGCACCCCCACCCCCCAGCATTGCGGGGCACCTGCCAGCAGGCCCCCACTCATGTCCCACTCATGTCCCCCTGCACCCCCACACCCCAGCATTGCGGGGCACCTGCCAGCAGGCCCCCACTCATGTCCCACTCATGTCCCCCTGCACCCCCACCCCCCAGCATTGCGGGGCACCTGCCAGCAGGCCCCCACACATGTCCCCCAGCCAACATGTCATCACAATCTAGATCCCTGGCCCTTATGGTCAGCCTCCAAATGCAAAACACCCACTCGAGTATTGCATCCACCCACTTAGAAATGGCAATGACATGATAGAACCCCAATAGCAAGTTTGGAAATGAACACATGGCCCTCACATACACCCAATGGGTGTCAGTGAATCTCAAAACCCATATCATGATATGCATGATACCAATGAGATGATACTACACATTGAAGTTTGATGAAAAAAATGTATTAAAAACAGCATAAATGGAATTAAAAATAAACAAATGACAATGGGAATCAAAAACCAAAAGCAGCATGTCTGTAAAATAATGAAAAACCACAAATCATAATCCAAAGGAAAGGTGTCCAAAATCACAGTTCAAGAAAGTAAATCCAAGGTAAAAACAAAACCGAAAACCATTGCTCCATGGGTAAATCCAAAAAAAAAAAAAAATCCAACAGTCAACTATATACAGATAAACAAACCAGGGTCCATGATCCCAACTGAAGAAATGAAACCTACATAAAAATACTACCTAATAAAATTAAACTATATACAAAAATGTGGCCCATTGTCCAAAAGGTCCAAAATAAATAAAAAAGCAAAGGAAACCTAACACTAACTACATAACTATTTACAAGGGCAGCGGGCTAGTCCGACGGCTCACTGGTTGTTGTCATGGGCCAGGGCATCATCGAACTCCTGTTCAATGGCTTGGAGGCGGGCATGTTCCCTGGCCCCGAGGTCCCGCAGGGATAATGCAGTATCCAGCTCCAACTCCCTGCGAAGACCCTCGAGTCACTCAGCCCGCCTCAGCGCCCTCCGCATGGAGTTCTCCGCCCTGACCATTGTGAGCCGTTCCTCCTCTGCCCGCTGCCGCTCCGCACCTATCTGCTGGCCCAACCGCTCCCACACGGAAGCCACTCCCATTCCAGGGTTCTCCTGCCCTCCGGCCGATGCCTGCACCCCTGATGTTGATGGCCCAGAGCCATGATGCCTCCCACATCGAGCCTGCCGCTGCCTCCGACGCAACTGCCTGTGCCAGCACGACGGCATCCAGGCTGATGGAAACCACCGACGCCGTCGTGCACGTGCCCTGCCCGATGATGCCGTCACATCCTCCATCTGCTGGGGTCCAGTTGCTGGTATGTCCACCCCTGCTGGACCTCCGACTCTCGACTGTGGCAGGGATGGGATCCCCACCGAGGTGGCTGCATTGGTCGGGGCAGGTCCACAGGGGGCCCTGGTGGCATCTGGGCCGGAAGACGGCATGGAGTACGACTGGCGCATAGCCTCCACAGAGGAGGAGAGGGTCGCCAGAGTGCCCGACACATGTACGAGACCCCCGACCATGACCGCTCCCAACTGGGCCACGTTGGCACGGTGCTCTTCGTGATGACGTGCGTGCTCCCCCCGGGAAGCACACACCTCATCACGAATGTCAGCCGTGCGCAACGTGACCCCAATCAGGACCTTCTCCATACGGCCAGGAGTCCCCTCGTCCGCAGGTGGAGGGGAGTCAGATGACATGGACATCCCCCCTACCTGCGGACGGGCCTGGGATGGGGCATCCCTGCTGGTGCATGATGGTGCAGTCACAGTGTCAGGGACAGTGACATGCACAGGCACCTCCACGGTGACCTGTGCTGCCTCCTGCCCCTGCCCCTGGACTGCACCACTTGCACCAGCAGGGATGCCCCCACCAGGCCCCATGTGCGGCTCAGTAGCGGCCTCCTCCTCCTCTGTGGAAACCACCAACCTGGATGGCTCCACACCGTCTTCCGCCATTGCAAGCCCCTGTGGGGTCTCACCCACCCCTCCCGCTGCAGCCGTGGGGGCATCCCCGCCGCTTAGCTCCACAGCGCCGTCTCCGCCCTCTTCTTCACTTTGCGCTGTGTAGAGGGAGACATAGAACACAAGCATCAGGGTACTGTACAATGGTCCCCTAGACAGGAAGCAATAGCAGATGAGTGGCACTGTCAAAGATCACTTCCATCATGTCCCTCCACAACACATGGGTCACTTCAGGCAAAACACATGCAGTAACAGGCATGGCGCATGCTATGGACATAAGCAAACATGTCCAAGGGACTCTTGAAGCATACAATGTTGTTTTTGGGCTCACATGCATCATGGGTCATGCCTATCACATGCACACACTTCAACGTACTTTCATCCAGCTGGACTCGTACACCCCAGACACAGTGGATGCAAGGATAACTAGGCTGCATCAGTGAATCTGAACATTGTCACAGACATGTGTCATGCATCCATGGCATCCACAAGTCACAGACACGCAGGTCAGGAGCACAGACATAGACACCATACATGTACATGGCATCAGCACCCATCCCTCACCCACACCCATGTCCAGGAGCAGAGACTGGCATGCTCTCATGTGTCCATTCCGCATAGGGCTCCCCATGTTACATTTAAACACATACACCAACCGTGTGCTTCACACATTACTGGTCTCACATGCATGACCATGATGTCCCTGCACACACACACGCGTATATGGCCTATGTCACACATACAGGCAAGTATCAGACAACCAGCACGCTGCAACATGCCCTGTCTCACACAGCAATGCTTGGCCACTTACCGCTCGACTCCAGACGGGTCTGCCTCTCAAGGATCTGGGCATGGAGCGCTGGGCGTACGCGTTCCAGGACCCTCAGCTGGATGGTACTCATGCTGCCCCGGCCCCCCTCCACGAGGCGCCGGGCCTTTATGAGGGTCCTGGACCTGAAGTCCTCCCAGCGCTTCTTGACTTGCTTGATGTTGTGGGTTGCCACCCCCTCCGCGTTGATGGCAACCACAAAGTCGTCCCTGATCCTGTCCCGTCCTTCCTTGTCAGCGCGTGGTGATCCGAAGAGGGCATCATAATGCCCCAGGACAAGCTCCACCAGGACACCAACTTCCTTCTGACTGAAGCTGGTGGCCCTCTGCCCCTCTGGCTGGGGGTCGCCAGTGGTCTCGGATGGTGTTTGCCCCGACATGGCGACCCCCGAGGCAGGCGTGGGTGGGCAACTGGGTCCTGTGGCTGGGCTGTGGAGCGATGGTATCCCAGTCGGGAGTGTTCTGTTCCAGCAGGGGTGGACACAGCAACTGGACCCCTGCAGATGGCTGATGTGCAGGCACCAAATGGCAGGGCACGGTGGCAGCAGGCAGGCAGCAGCAGATGGCTCGTGAGAGGCTGCTCGGGGCTCTGGGGGGCAGTAATTCGGCCTTTTGGGCAGGAGCGTGGTCTTCCGTGTGCTTACGTGTGGCCAGCTTGATACGGAGTGATTTGGCACGTGAAAATTCTGCACGTCAGTGTGTGAATCGAGGAAAGGCCCTTAGCGCGTAAGCGCGTCAGCACGCATACGCGATTCCATTGGACCAAAGGCCCTTAGCGCGTATGCGTGTCTGTGACGTATCGCGCACAGGCATTGCTTTTCGTGGGGTGCGGTGCGTGTGTTTTGCAGGCTTTGGGGTTCACACGCTATTACTTCACAGCGGATGGGTGTTGGCTACGCGTTCTTCTACACGCAAGGCAGACGGTGAGTGGTACCCTGCTCCCCCAGGCCCGATCGCGTGTAAAACCACCCGCGAGCCCCTGAAATACCCGTACCCCGCTCCCCCAGGCCCGATCACGTGTAAAAACACCTGCGAGCTCCTGAAATACACGTACCCCGCTCCCCCAGGCCCGATCGCGTGTGAAAACACCCTTGAGCCCCTGAAATACACGCGCCCAGGCCAATCGCGTGTGAAACTTCTCGCGCACCTCTGAAATACACGCGCCCAGGCCAATCGCGTGTGAAACTTCTCGCGCACCCCTGAAATACACGCGCCCAGGCCAATCGCGTGTGGAACTTCTCGCGCACCTCTGAAATACATGCGCCCAGGCCAATCGCGTGTGAAAACACCCGGGAGCCCCTGAAATACAAGCGCCCAGGCCAATCGCGTGTGAAACTTCTCGCGCACCTCTGAAATACACGCGCCCAGGCTAATCGCGTGTGAAACTTCTCGCGCACCCCTGAAATACACGCGCCCAGGCCAATCGCGTGTGGAACTTCTCGCGCACCTCTGAAATACACGCGCCCAGGCCAATCGCGTGTGGAACTTCTCGCGCACACCTGAAATACACGCGCACAGGCCAATCGCGTGTGGAACTTCTCGCGCACCTCTGAAATACACGCGCCCAGGCCAATCGCGTGTGAAACTTCTCGCGCACCTCTGAAATACACGCACACGCTCCCCCAGGCCCGATTGCGTGTGAAACTTCTCGCGCACCTCTGGAATACATGCACACGCTCCCCCACGCCCGATCGCGTGTGAAACTTCTCGCGCACCTCTGAAATACACGCACCCACTCCCCCAGGCCCGATCGCGTGTGGGCCTTCTCTGGCGCACATTTTTTTCCTGCGCAGGGACGCTACCGGCTGCTTTCGTGTGGCGGACATGTATGGGCCTGTGCGCGTCTTTGGCCGTGCGCTGTTTTTCCCTATTCGATTCCATGAATACGTGTTGCAGGCGAGCGTGTGGGCGTTCTGCGCACTTGCCTCCTGTACTTCCCCCGTGACGCCCACATTTTCATGAGTTGTTCCCCATTCTGCGTGTGACGCCCCGTGTTACGCCTACTTTTGTTATGTGCGCCGCGCTATGTGCGAATTCGCTGTGGCCTTATCGCACGGCATTCGATGACCTGTGCGCCAGCGTGCGCCAGTGTGTGCCGCGCACTTTTTCAGCGCTCATCCCACATTTTGCGTGTGCACGGACTTGAATTGATGTGCGATGTTTTCTGTGCGATAATCGCACTTGCACTACGATTTTCGCTATTTCACTGCGAATCGCACGTTTTCGCACGCGTGCGCCGTTTTTTCGGCGCACATTGATTCCATGAGTCGGCCTGTCTTGTGTACAGGCACGTTATAAATGCCACATCATTTCATATCATGATGTCTTTGCCCTAATTCCAGAAAATGCTATGCCAGTGTAGGAAAACATGCCCAAACTGAATGCAGTAATGTAGGCCAGTTGCCCTATACAAGAACACTCATCATGGTGGCTTTTCCTTTAACACCAGTGAAAATGCTATGCCACTTTAAGAAAGAATGTCCATGATGGCTGCACCAATGTATGCCATCATCCACACTTACTTTTTTAGAATTGTTCACATTAGACATCAATTATAAAACAATTTAAATATATAGAATCCATAAATTGCAACAATTTTCAATAAAATTCCATTCATAAATACCTTGAAAAATTATCAATTACAAAAACACCTACAATACATAATATCACTTTAAATACTTTTGTGTTTCTATATTAACAACTTGGGACAGCTTATTCTCAACTAACCTCATCACTTTTGTTAATGATAAAATCAATGCACCACTCTGTCCTGACACACAATTTAGCCAAAAAACCATCATTCAATATATATGAAATATCGTCCACGTGCTTTGTGTAATACACTGAATAAAATGCTCCACATCGCCGAACCATGAAGTTAGAACATGACATATTGTTTCTAAAGTTTTAGAATCCCCACAAAGTCAGCAACATCGTTTATCCACTGACAATCCTACCAATGCACCCTTAAGAGCAAGCACCAGCAATTTGTCCAATCTAATTCACATAAAGGTGCACGGAAGGGAAGGCGAGAGAAATTGATAAATATATTGCTGGAGTCTCTCATACAGAAAGAACATTTAAAGATGTAAAACATCCAACATGATCATGATTATCAGCCCATTCCCATTTCATTGTGCATTTTGTTACGGAAGTTGAGAGTACTCTAAATGTATAGCTACATTCTGGACTTCAGGCTATTGCCTCGAAATAATTCTCATTAAGCTATTAAAATTCATTTTGTACCAAGCTAGTATTATTTACCATGTCTTTTCTAAGCATGTACAATACAGAGCCCTCCTCAGAACAAATTATTCTTAGGTATAATTTACCTCTGTTGATTTTAATCAGAGTCAGCATCGACGTTATACCGAACTGACCTCTTATGGCATTAATAGGGGTAGCGTTGGATAAGCCCAAGATCTTACGCCACTACAACTTCCAAATGATTTGCCCAAGTGTCGTTTCTTTAAGAGCTCATCATCACCCTTCCCTGCCACAATCTCATAGCCCAGATAACAATATACCGGTCTACCTTATCTAGCACTCCCTCTTTAATACAAACACTCAACCTATTCCTCTTAACTTTCTCGAATCTAATAAACTTTGACTTCATCGTAGTTTTCACAAGACCATTGGACTTGGCAATACTCTAATAAAGCTTGAGCTCCTCTACAAATGGCAATCTAAGTCATATCAAATATGCCCAAGTCATCAGCATATGCTAACCACTTAATTTTCACATACGCCAATCTTGGAGTAAATTGCTTATATTTCATAAAACAGTCAACAACATCAGCCATAAATACATTGAAGAGAAAGGGTGCAATCACGCATCCTTGCTTTACCCCTCTTTCAATTTGGTCTGCATCAAATTCTTCGCCCTCACCATTCAATCGTATTCTAGCTACATTACTGTGATACAGTAATTGTCAAGCATCCAGCATATCTCACGGCATCTCCATTCTCTTCAATTAAGCCCATACAACTGCTCTATCAATTGAATCAAGTGCTGCTACAAAGTCTATAAATATTGTGTAGAGAGGTGAAGTGTCTTCCGTTCTAGCCTGAAATATTAAGGAATTGACAATAATAATATTGTCCAATGTTAAATGACCCTTGTGAAAGCCCATTTGATAGCAGAATAAGACCTGTTTTTCCTCAATCCACGTATGTAGACTATGCTGAATACACCCAGCAAATATTTTGCTAGGTAGATCTACCAAGGACAGAAGACTGTAATTGGATGGCTCCCGTCTATCCCGCTTTTTTAAAAAAAAATATGGGATAAAATGGTATTTTTTTCAGGAAGTTGGAATAATCCCTGTTTTTTCCACCATTTGAAATAACCTCAGCAAAATATGAGACCAGATATCTGGATCAGCACGTAATACTGCATTTGATAACCCAACAGGGCTGGGAGCATGTGGCACTTTCATTTTATTTATACAATCTGGAATAATATCACAATCAAACAAGAGAGCTAAGGGACCCTCCGCAAATTACCATTGTTTATCAACTCTACTTTTATCATCCAGTAAAGCGGCCCAAGTACTTCCTCCACTGCAACTTATTAATGCAGTATTAATGCAGTAGCTGCCGCCCTATCTTTAAAATTGCCCAACGTTTCCTACTGTCCCCACTATTTATAACAGCGTATAGTCATTGCCAAGCTCTCATATTACTGGAGGGATAATGCCGTTTTAACCAATTTCTACATGCTTTTTGTTTCCCTTCTCATCTGCTTCTTCTTATCACACTCTTCCACCATGCCACTATTAATCTCACATGTCTGTTGTTGCATGAATTTCTTCTCATTGTTAATAACCTCATCATATGCCTTTGCATGCAGCACTGTCTTCTTTACTGAATGCTCCACACTCTTACTTTTAAAATGGTTACTAATGGATATTATCCCATCCAGAGATTCCAAATAATTATACTAATACACAATCATACTCATGATGCTGGAAATCGCTGTAAAACTATGGTCATTATGGTATTATCCCCACATAAGAAGACTGTCATGTTTGCTTTGCAGATAATACATGCATACACACAAACAGCTGTGTAAACATTACCATCCCAAATCGTAGAGGCAAACTAATTTCAGAATGTCGGGCAGCATTTAATTGTAAAAGTTCACAAGTAAAATTGAACACTGCCCAACATGCGTCCATGTCCGTCAATGTTTAATTGTTGATGTGCATGCTGCCTGCCATTCGAGCATGGCAGGGAGCATGTGCAATTAAAAACAAACACTGCCTGGCATGGGAGTCAGTGTTGACCCACTTTGTACTGAGGAGCGCAAATGTTCAGGACAAAAAGCAGTGTACCTGCGTGTATGCCACCTTTTGCCGTGCACATTTGTGCTTCACTGTGCAAATGATAAAAATGTCATGGCAGGGACATGGCTATGCCTGAACTCAAACACATCAGGTCCCTGACATGAAATTATGTCTCTTTTGTTTAATGCCGCTTTCTGAGCCATGAGTATTCAAAAGTGTATGTATCTATTTCCTTTCCTAGGCTTTGCAAAACATTTTAGTGTCTCAAAGTGCTAGGAAACAAATGTAGGGTAACATGACAGTGCTAAAGAAAACACCAAACAAATCAGAACGAATACATTTTGATTCAATCCACCATTTCTTTCAAATGATGAGGCATGCCTGAGTTGCCAAAAAGGACCCACATGTTTCTGCCTGTAGTCAAGAGATAGCAACTCTTAAGGAATTTGCCAACAAAGAGGAATGAAGAATGAATGAGAGTGGCAGGGTCCTCTTTTCTTTGATTTATGGGCCTTCCCATCGAAACATCATTCTATTCGAATCTTGCAGATTTCAATCTAGAAGTGATGAGTCTGGAGCTCTGCACTATCTTTGCTATGCTCTGTCCTGCTTTGAAATGCTATGCTCTCTTATGTTTATTATTCTACACTATGTTAGGTTATTCTACGTCATGTCATGGACGTGTTGTGCAATGTTTGCTTGTTCAGATCTAAGTGTTTTGTTACCAAAACTAAGTAGATGTTTAGGATTTTGAGGTACACCTTACTTTTGCATTTAGGTGGTTGCATGCCCTCGCACACCAGTGTGCAGATTTTCACTTCCTCTCCCTACAGCATCTATATTCACCAGTGTGTGTTCACTGTTTTAACTCTCCCTTCCCAATTGTGATCTTGTAACTGAATTTGAATTGTTTTGGTTAATAGGTTTGCGATGCTGGAAATGCATTAGAGGGACAGGGCCTCCCTGTCCTTGTCCTGTAGTCCTTTTATCATATGTGGTATGTGTTATTTTATGCACAGGAGTCCATGCGGGACTCCTGGCAGTGCAGTTCTTCCTCTTTTTTGTTGTGGTGAACAGACACTTGGGATACCCTTATGGCAGCCATGGGTGGGGGTACAACCCTGTACCCCTACTGTATGTTTTTGGGCACCTGTGGGTGGCCCACAGAGCAGGGTATGGGCTGGTGGCAGCTCCATGCTGAATTTGACAGGTGCTCTGAGTGTCCTCCATTTTGGGATACCCAGGCCCTGCCATTGGAATCTGTTGATTCCTGATAGAAGACAAGATGGCCCCTGTGGCCTCTAGCTTTTTTTTGCCTGTTACCTTGTTTTCCCAAAGTCCTGGGAAGCCCTGACTCTGTCCCTTCCCCCTGACTGGCTGTTGGGTGGAAATTCTATATATGGCATTGTGGGGAAGTCCTGGCCAGACTGGCTGGAGCCTTCCCATTGACTGTATCTTGTGGGTACACCCTTGGGGTGGGACCTGGGTGAATGGAGTGTGTGACCAATATGCACTTCATGTTAAGGGTGTCTGGTTTCTAGTATGTAACACAAAGAATGAGACACCTGTGCCCTAAACTGGTATGAATGCAGTGTGGCGTGCTGAATGGCTGGGTACTTGTCCCGATACACATTCCTTGTTGTGAGTATCTGGAGGGAGGAGAATGGCCTGAATTCACTGCGAGCCTGATTGCCTGAATGCCCTTCTGAATGATTGGTTGCCTGAGTGTGACCCAGCAGAGTGAATGAGAGACCAAACAGTATATCTGGGGACCTCTCATTGATGGATATTGTTCAGAAGCTGAAGTTAAAACTTGAAGCTGCTTATCCTTGAAGCCTGCTGGAAGAAGAAGAATTGCTGTTGCTTTCCTTCACCAATCTGAAAGCTATTGCGTCAGTCAAGGACTGATCCAAGAGAGGATCTGGCTATGAGACCTCATCCCGAGCTACGAGGGACCATCGTGCACCATCTACCCTTTTTCCAAAGTGCCCTGGAATTCAGCCTTTGAAAGACTGTCGACCTTAGATGGGGACCGCTGAGGAAACCGAAGAGAAGCGCCCAGACATCCCGTCCACGATCGTCGACCCGGGTTCAGAGGATCAGCGTAATCCCTGGTGGCCTGCCGAAGCCGTGTTGCCCAGAAGCAGGGACAGCTTGACACCATGCCGCTGCTGACCAAAGCCGCAATGCTCCATGTTCTAAGAGCACTTTGAAACAAGGACTCCCTCGTTCATCGCCGATAAACTGAGGAGACTGCGCCGGTGAGTTTACCGCCACCCGAAAACCACAAAGATGCTAACAACACACCGCCCTTGCTGGGCCAAAGTTCTTCATTGACTCTTTGCGGCAACTAACTATCGTCAACCTTGGAGCACCGCTTGCCTCATCTTTGCAGGACGTCCACGAACGTTCGTTGATGAACACCGCCTGGACCGGAGCTGCTGCCTCAATGCCTTTGTTCACCTTTTCATTGAGGGATCTCGATGATCCATGGCTCCTGCCTTAAAGGGAGTCACTCAAGAAGGATCCATCGACGACCCAACATCGAACTCTGCTAAACCAGGTACATTGGGGTGGTAGAACTGTTATAGAAGGAAATAAGGCTCTACTAGACGATATGTGGACTGGGCTTGTCAATATACTTTATTTTACAGGCTTCCCAGGTGGGGGGATCCTCATACAGAACTGTGCCTAGTGGTAGGGGACCAGTATTCTGCCAATTGTTTAACCAACTTGTTTTCCTCCCAAGTCTATTGGTGGTTCACTTTATTAATTGATTTGTATGCCATTTGAATTGTCTACAGTTGATGTAAGTTAATGGAATCAAAGGAGTAATTGTGGTACCACATAGAGACTGTATATATGTATAACTTTAGAATTGCCTGAGCACAAAATGTGTTATTGTATGTGTACATAGTCAACACCTTATTTATATAAATAACTGTATTTTGACTAACATAGTGTGTGGACATTCCTTTGTGGGTGCTTGGGGACTACACTGTACTTAAGAATCAGCCTGCATCACCCCTCGAGAGCTTAAGCCTTGATTGCTCGCCCACGTTTACCAAATAGAGAATCTTGGCTGGGGTGCTCTGTGCCTCTACTCTGCCATATAGAGAGCAGGAGAACAGATACCCCCCTCCAGTCTTGAATAATGTGTTTGACTCATTTTTCATTGTCATGCTTTATGTATTTATTCACCCCATATTTTTTGTGGGACAAAATGCTGGCAATGGTATATAACCTGGGTAGGTAAATTAATATGAGTTTATAATATGTCATGTTTTGTTATCCCACTTCACATACATTTCTAATGACAAGTGCTATGAAGCAGCTATGAGGTGGCCGGATGAACTCCCCAGAATCTGCAAATAAATAAATAATACACAGGAGCAGCTGCAGTGTATAAAAAGGACCATAATGCCCAAAGTTGACCTTCAAATGTAAGATTACTAGTAGGCTTTTTACCCCTGTTTGGAACATTCAAGAGCCAGTTTATCTCGAGAAGCAGGATTAGGCAACTGCAGCACAGTTAAAAAAGAATAGATAAGGATGGATTATGCTCATCAACTCTAAAAAAAAAAACAAGCCTCGACCTGAGAGCAATCCTGCCACACACACCAATATAACCATCTCCATTAAATTCCTATCACGACTCTTCCACTAAGCCCATTCTAGGGCTGTGGACACAGAGAAGCCACAGTTGAAAACCCACCTTCATTTAAAAGTGACCACAGTTGCTCCCAGCTTTCCTGTCTATATAACCTGACTATAGAACCAGGCCATCTTTGGCCGTTGATGACATAGGGGAGGATGTGTAAAGGTAAATAGAAAGGCTTTGCTGTTGCGTGTTTCTGTGCATGGTTTAACATGTTTGGGCTCATGATTACTCTCTGGGGCTATGTAATTCTTAAAAGCCTGTGCACTGCTAAGTCAAGGATGTGCTCATGTTTTTAAACATCTTACAGAAATAAACAAGGCTACATGCTCTTAGACTACTACTGTAAGGTAGGCCCACAACCCGCAATGATTACAAATCAATCCAAGGGACAAAAAAGAGTTCATGACAAAAGTTACTAACATGCAGTTTCGGCTAAGAATATAAGATGAGCTTCATTAGCACCCTGGCGGGGAGAGCCAGCCAATCAGATATTTAGGAACGGGGGCTTGAACCCCCTGGTGGAAGGCTGCGCCCCATGTCGCATGGCAGCCGGCACCCCCGGCCGCCATATTCCCCCCACCCTCCGTCCACTTATTTATTTATTTATTTCACCCTACTTACCTTATTTTGGCAGCGGTGGGTGTCGACGTCGCATCCACTCCTTCACCTTGCCTTGCGCAGGCTGCCATGGAAATGAAAAAGGGGGCTCTTTACGGAGCCCCGCCTTCTCTTTCCTTGGTGGCCATCTTTGTAAAGGATTTTTCTTTGTACAACGGTTCGCCATGCGTGTCCCGTTGAGCGAAGGAAAATCCTTTTTTTTAGCACTCAAGGTTACTGCTTTGGTAGCCCGGGAGGCTAATGGCCTTAAGCCCCCGTTCCAACTGCTGGAACGGGTGGTAATGGCCCGGATCCCTTGTTAATGGTCCTCTCCTTACTTGGGCCATTAACTTAGGATGGCTGCCGTTACCCCTCCCCCTTTTTTCAACCCTTGTAACGGGTGCTTAATGACACATTCGAGGCATTTTCATTAAATGCGCTACATATTGGAAAGGTGACATGACATTGTTCTGACATTGTTTCAACCACATGTTAATCATTATGCAGTGATTGGCTGACAATTAAGTCCCCTAAAGAAACCTATACATTAATTAGCCCTATTGGCTCGAACCTCTCCCCCGTGACCAGACCAGTACTATCTCTCTAATTATGACCTAATATCCTCCTTAGGTAAAGTTCTTCATTATCATTGGCTAACTCTGGTGATACATTTAGCTATTTGTGAGCGCCTTCTCTATTGGTTGCCCCGCCTCTGTGTGTCTCATGGTGTGCTTCACCCCTCATTCTTGACCAATCCCCTGTGAGGGGCAGACAGTGTAGCATTTATGAAATGAATACCTCATCCTTTTCACATGAGACCAGAACGTTGGCATCCTCTGATGGTTCTCAGCCTTGTAACTGTACAATTAACAGTTTGTTTTGTGACTACTCTTTGGACACATGCTTGAACTCTTTCCTTCTCCCATGGGAAGCAGTGGGCTTCATTACAAGTGTGCAAGTCCAGAAATAGCAGTGTCATTCACTCTGTACCGGCACCTTTTTCTGGACCGGCATACACCGAGCCACCGCAAGTGACCTACCGTATCCGGCAGCACCATGAACGAAATCTGCAGAATGGCGCATCGGCTATGCCTGAGACACCGGCATGGTGATATTATGTGCACATTCTGAGTATCACGTTCACAGAACAACTGGCATGAAAGTGGTGGTAGCACTGTGATTACTGCTCTAGAAACAGCAGCATCACAGACTAGGCGTTAAACAGTATCAGGTGTGCAGAAACAGGCCACTGGTGGTCCAGATCATCTCAGGTGGCCTCCATGAACACAGCAAACTCACAAAAGGACCACTCCCACACACCACACCCCTTCCAACACTTTCATGCTTGCAGCTGCAGTAGCAGTAATGGAGCTAGAGGTACTGCATGCAGGGATACAATTTGAAGACGTAGAGAGGCAGAGGAGGCAGCAGAGGCACAGGAGGAGAAGGAGGGCCATCATGGCGATGCAAAATAACAATGGGCAGCACATTGCACTCCGCAGGCAGCCACCCATTCCTTTCATAAGGGCAACACCCTTCAACCTCAGCCAAACACATATCCACACACTGTACCTGCTATTCAGGCACACCATCACATCCATAGTGGACCTGATCCATGATGACCTCATCAGCCTCATCCAGATCCGTATGGCCATCTGCCCCTTACTCAAGGTATTGACTGTGCTACACTTCCTTGACACCAGCATTTACCACCACACTGTGGGTGAAATGCATGGGCTATTCCAACCCTGTTTTTTGATGGTCCTCTTTCAGGTTATTGATGCCCCCCTGTGGCACTTGTCTGATCACGTAGGCCTACACAGAACTCCTGACCAGGTTAATGCCACAAAAATTGCATTCCGTGCCCTTTCCAGCATGCCCAATGTGATTGGTGCACTGGATTGCACACATGCGGAACCATTGAGGCAGTGCCGTTGAGGAAGTGTACAGGAACTGTAAACTATACCACACCCTCAAATTGCAGTTGGTGTGTGATGCACTCCACCTCATCTAATTGCTGTGCTGAGGAGCTCCACACTGCCAGGGAACATGGCACATCACAGCGGAGAGCGGACCTGGCTGTTGGGTGAATGTAATAACCAAAGCTTGTGCTCTGTGGAATTGGGGGGAGGGGCATAACACACCTGCGTGTATCTGACGGTTGAATGAGTGTAATTACTAAAGTTTGTGTAGTGTGCAATTGAGGGGTGTCATAACACACCCAAGCGTACCTGGCTGTTGGGTGAGTGTAATAACCAAAGCTTGTGCACTGTGGAATTGGGGAGGGGGCATAACATAGCCAAATTTACCTGGCTGTTGGGTGGATATAATAACCAAAGCTTGGTTGGGTGGGGGCATAACACACCTGAGCATACTTGGCTCTTGCATGAGTGTGATAACCAAAGCTGGTGCACTGTGGAATTGGTGGGTGCCATAACTGTCTACAGTGTAAAGGAAAGTCAGACACACAAATTGCATGCATGGGTTGAAAGGCATGACTGGTGTGTTTGAAATGGCCAGATGGAACATGCACATGCTTAATGACATCAAATCTGGACTGGCTCATGAAATGCACTACAGGTACCAGAATACATCACAATGACACAAACCCCTGAAAAACACACTGTGCACACAACACCCAGCACCTGCAGCACAGACAAATCATTCCAATGCAGCCCACCACCCCACCTCACAACCACTATCATACGCCACAGCAGGTAGCTACTCCAACCTGCCTGTCACAAGTGCACATACCAATATGCATGTGACATGAATGGCAACAAAAGAGTTGGACATGTGAATGGATTGGTTGTATTACCATCATCCGACATGCAAATTGAACACAGATTGGAACATGCATTTGTTTACGGCGAAGGCACAGGGTCATAGGGCAAGGTAGGTGTGAATGGGCCATGGGAAAGGGACAGCAAACCAACCACCCACCAGGCATAGTGACCAAGCATATTGGCTGCAAGGCAATCAGTATCCTGCCATTGCCTTTTAAAACAAATAAAATCCCTAAATGCTACCTGTGGTGCATACATGCACATTGATAATTTTGCATGATTCATAGATGCACTTCAACCAATACCATGCTGCATATCATGTAATACAAAATGCAAGTATGACTACATGCATGTAGACATTCCATAAATAAGAGCATTTGCACATAACTAATGCTAGCTCTGGTGACAGGTCCGCCTACGAGACCTGTGGCGCCCGGCAGGGTCAGACCGGACATTTATCCAGACACTGGCTGAGGCAGGCAGATTTGTATTTAGCCGGACCATTAACAAGCCACTTGCGAAAGCCACCGACACACTTTCACCCAGAAAAGAAAAGATAACATTTGGACTGTGCCATTCAATTGACATTGATGAATGCAGACAGTAAGCCGTCGCTTCACGTATACAACTCCTAACTATCGGTACAATGCGGACACAGCAATTTCCATTGACAATGTGCATGGTACCAGGGTCATTAATGACATATACTACGTCTTATGCAATTTGCATGTAATAACTTGGTTTTGTAAGCGGCTGATATACAGAATGTACCAACATGATACTGGCACCACAATGATTTTGCGCACTTTCTGTCCCTCCATTGGAGGTGATGCTGGATACCCCTTGATGCCATAGGTGATGACCCCTATGAGGCAACCACAGAATCAGAAGGAGCAGGGATACAACCGTGCTCACATCAGGACATGCTGCGCTATTGAGAAGGCATTGGCTTGTTTAAGGCAAGGCTCCGCTGCCTGAGCAGATCAGGGGGGTACACTGATGTACAGCCCTGTGAAGGTGGGCAAGATAGTCCTGGCTTGTGCTATGTTGCACAACATGTGCACCAGGCGAAACGTACCACTCCCCACGGACATGGACATGCACCCACCTGATGCTGAGGATGATGATGACAGTGATGAGGAAGTGTGACTGGAACATCGCAGGGATGGCATGGATACGCATGATGCACGCAATGCCCTGATTATCCACTATTTTTGAGCATATCACACAAGCATATGACCTAGCCCAGCTACCGCACTCAGAACTGTACAGGAAATTAAACACTCAATGATACTAAAATACGAATGTTCATTCATGATTTCTTTGCAACATCAAGTGTAATGTGAAAAATGAAATGCAAATCAAGCATGGAAATACACCCACCACCCAAACTATCCATCTACACTCCCCCTTCCCAACTATACCTCCACACTCCCTCTCCCCAACTATCCCTCCCCACTCATCCCGGACCCACCTCCCCTGCCCAACTATCCCTCAACAACTTGTCTCATGTTGTCTGTGTAGTCTCTGCCAAATACACATCCAGGGCACAAGGTTCTTGTTGGCCTATTTCCGTGCACGCTTGCCATCTGGTGTGCAAATGCGTGGAGTGGCTGACAGGCTCACAGAACAATGCCTTGGGCTGCTGGGTTTAGAACTTGCGGGCATGGAGCTGGTGGATGGCGTGTATGATGGCTAAGTGGGCTGTCTATCAAGAAATGCCTGAAGGCACATTGCCATGGTCTTGGCTATGGAGGACATAATGCTGTTGCCTCTGCATACCCTGCTTGCCATCAGGATAATGGCAGTTGTGGCACATCCAAGGGCACGTGCATTTCGGTGGCCACTGGCCTGTACACTCTCCCGCATCATCTGTGTCTCCTGGAGGTGCTGCTGCATTAGGGCAGTTAAGGCATCTGACATTCCTCAATGCGGCGGAGTCTGACATCCATTTCCCTAACACTTGGGTAGGGTGGGCATGGTGAACTCATTGGGTCCATTGGGCTGAATACTGCAGGCTCATAGCTGCTGTGGTCACTGGTCTCCCCTGTGTCGACTCCACCATCATCAGTCATCAGGTATGTCCTCTGCACTGGATTGATGGGCATGTGCAAGTGGCTGCTGTGCTGGTGTTGGTAGTAGTAGAGCAGCTGGGACTGGCGGGATGGCTTCAGCTGTGGTCACAGTGATGGTTGGGGCTGGCGGGATGGCTGCAGCTCTGGTCACAGAGATGGATGGGGCTGGCGAGATGGCTGCAGCTATGGTCAGAGTGATGATTGGGGCTGGCGGGGTGGCCACAGCAGTGGTCACAGTGATAGTTGGGGCTGGCAGGATGGCTGCAGCTATGGTCAGAGTGAGCGTTGGGGCTTGCAGAATGGCCGCAGCTGTGGTCAGAGTGATGATTGGGGCTGGCGGTATGGCCACAGCAGTCCTCACAGTGATAGTTGGGGCTGGCAGGATGGCCGTAGCTGTGGTGACTGTGGCAGTTGTGCCACTGGAGGCTGTGGTGTCCTGGGTGGTGGTGGTGGTCTGTGGTGTCCGACAGCGGTGGCTGGTGCCCCTTGAGGAGCTTGCATGGCCACTTCACTGTCCGATGATGTGCCTAGGGAGACATAAAGTCATATTGTCAGTGAACAATGAAGCACAGATGCATGCATTATGTTAGTCGTGGCTTTGCTGTGTTGGGGCATGGCATGGTACATGGCATGGTGCACACATGCTTGTATTATGTGTACTGAGCTGTAGGATGTGTGATGTTTGTACATGGTAGAGTAGTGCACTGGGGATACGGTTGTGGTGTACTGCCACTTGATGTGTATGTTGTTAGGGGGGCGTTCACGCTGTGGGATGTCGGAATGGGGAGGTGTGTGGTATGAATGGGGAAAGCATCAGCTTGCTGCCTGTATCAGTTACGTGGACAGTTGTGCATTTATGCTCAGGGTTCGGGCTGGATGGGACGAGGGGGACACATGTTGACTGTGTGTGCAACAGTGGTCATTTGTGGGTGGAGATGGGGCTTAGCACTGCTGGGATTTGGTGCCAGTGGAAGCAAGGGGCACACATGAGGACGATGTGGCAGGATGGTGTGTGTCTGTGTGGGAGCAGATGCATGTTCAGTTGGCAGTACAGGGTGCCAGTGACGGGTTCTATGTGTATTACTGGTATGGGTCATAGTTGGGTGGCCAGGGTGTGTGTCCATTTATGCACACAGGATATTGTTTTCTTGGGGTGGGGTTGCTCATGCATGGTGTTTTAGCGGTTGTGGATGATGCAATTCCCATTTAGTTGATATATTAGTACAGTGGTGGGTGCAGAGTGACCAGGGATGTTGATTATTACATTGGGGTTACGTGTACTCACCGGCCTCTTTGGGTGTATGTCACGACTACTGGCCTTACCACTACTGGCCACACCCCGTACCCCTCTTTCGTTCCAGCAACATACACAGGGACTCACAGCACTGGGCCTCCTCGACCACATGTATCCCAAAAACATCACAGAGGGCCCTGTGTTAAAATAAGAAAGAGCAGGAAGGAGAGTTGGGTTCAATCTGGGCGTGCCTGGCGCCACGTTCATCACCCATCGGACAAATAGGAGCCTAGCCACTTCCTATTACTCCAACATAGAGGAGGACTAGTCCAAGCAGCATTAGCATGCTGATGTCCTGCTTTTTGGGTGTGGCTGGGTGTGGCTGCCTACATAAGCCACACCCAGGCAGGTATTCCCTGATTCGCGTTATTCTGCTCTGGCAGCATAACGCTCACCGGCATTGCTCCTTTGACCTGCAAGAAAGAAACAAGAAAACAGCAATTAATTGGAATACTTTTACAGAGGACCCGAGCCACGATCTCTGCAAAACTCACCTTGCTCTGATCCTGTGCAAATCCTGTTCAGCAGCATTCCGTGGACTTTCTCGTCGCCTCATGGGCTTCCTCGTCGCCACAACTCACCCGATCCTGTTGGAAAGAGACACACGAAAGCTCAGTAAGTGAATCCATCAGCGGGTGCAGGGAAAGCAGTGCTTAAAGAATTTCAGAAAGCAAAAACCTAATGCCTGCAATAAGGACAGCCAGTGCACCTGCCTAAGGAAGCACCTCACGAAAAGGGCAGCGCATGCGGAGAAGGCAGCATCCTACAGGCATCTTGCCGCATGCACAGACATTGTCATAACTTTGGAAAGCAACGCCTCAGAAAGAGCAACATGCATGGAGAGGCAACTTTTCACAGACATTACACAGAAACAAAGCGACAGGGCAGTGTGTGCAACGCAACGGACTACTGAAGCGCACACAATTAGACTTGGCAGCAATTGAGCAAACAACAGCAATCTTCATTTGAAAGACATAAATCCAAGCCGCAGCAGGTCTGGGTGGGGTACAGAACTTTCAACCAGTGACGCAACTGGTTCCACGTTACTGCGCCCCTGCTAGAGAGAGAGAGTGACAGCAGGATGTGGAGCTTCTCTTCCCATAAAACAATGCGAGCACCGTCCACGGGGGATTGGGGAGCCAGGCATGGTATGGGGTGGAAGGAAGGACACTGCCAAAACCTTTCCATAACACAGTTATCACACATCTCTTTTAGAATCACATCTGAGGCTCAGTTTTTCCCCAGAGGGCTCGACACCGGACGCTCCGACACCGGTTCCAGAGAGAAGAGGTTTCCAGGTGTTCCTGCAGAGCTAAGGTGAGCATAACAGAACGCAAAGCCTAGGCTGAACCTCTGTCCGAGCACCATGGAAACCTCAGACACAGACCAGTTTGCCCAATTGTTAGGGGAACTCCGAGCAGAGGTCAATGCTGCCCGACAGGAGACAAACACCCTATGGAGGGAATTAGTGGTGAACAGAGACTGAACCGATGAGCTGGCTCGACAGGTACTCCAGAGTCAAGCGAGCCAAGCCCCATTGCCAGGGAGTCATCCTCAAGCCCAGGCCCCACCTACAACAACACTCCCCGTACAGGTAGTTCTGCCTATCTTTATGAACCAGTGCCGCTTGCACTTTCTTTGTAGGCCCGGGATGTTCCCCAAGGACCAGTCCAAGGTTGCGTTTGTGCTATTGTATCTGGTGGGAAGTGCCGCCGACTGGTCAATTCCCCTAGTGAACTGGGACGATCCTTTGTTGCGGGATCTTGGAGGGTTTCAGCGGGAACTTGAGAAACTGTTCACCCGCCACACCAGAGGTCATGCCTTGGACAACAAGCTATTGTCTCTTTGACAGTGTAGTCAGGACCTGCTGACTTACATAGCCACCTTCAGCAGTCTGGTCGCTGAAACCACTTGGCCTGAGGAAAAAAGAACAACCCTGTTCCAGAGGGGCCTGCGGGGAGAATTAAAAGATGTACTAGCCCAAGTCATGAATCCAACGGGCAGCTGTGCCGAATATATCAATCTCGCTGTACAACTGGATCACAGACTTCAGGATCGTAAAACTGACCGGGCACGGGCAGAGGGAAGATCAATGTACAGAGAGAACCAGCCTTGCCAACCAGAAACCAACCAGAACCTATGCAGATCGGGGGAGTACAGAGTTTGCTGACCAAAGCTGAAAGAGAGAAAAGAAAACAGCAGCAGTTATGTTTGTATTGTGGGAAGGTGGGACATTTCCTGCGCGACTGTCCTGTAAAGCCCGTCCCCCGGAAAACAGTATGTGCCCTAGAAAGGGAGAACCCTGAACTCGACCCGGAAACCTCCAACGTCCGGTCAGCAAAGGGGTCTGTTTGTCGAGCGAGGAGAAGAAACCAAGGACCTCACACTTCTCGGTGCCAGTGATCCTGAATTTCCACCAACAGCCGTCTAAAATGCACGCGCTAGTGGCATATATAGACAGCGAGGCATTAGGCAATTATATCGATCAGGACTTGGCAGTCCGGATTGTCTTCCCATGTGTCCGAAGGCTGCAATGGACAATGTCACAACCGTCGACAGTACCCAGTTGCCCTCCGGCACAGTGACCCACAGCACTGACGTTGTAACACTCCTCTGCCAGAATGGCCACAGAGAAGACATCACCTTCGACTTAATAAGTGCTCCCCAGTTTCAGCTGATTCTGGGGATCCCATGGTTGGAGGCTCACATCGACTGGCGTACTAGAGAGCTGATCTTCTCCAGGGAATAGAAACCATTCATGGTACACGGTTGAACAGCGCTCTCCAGTAGAATCTGTTAGAGCAGTCCAAAAGGAGGGACCAATGCTAGGCATTATGGGTATATTACCCTCCGCTTAGCTTGACTTCCAAGATGTCTTTCAGAAAGAACAGGCAGAGACTATGCCTTTGCATCGGGTGTATGACTGCCAAATCGACCTTGTTCCGGGTGCCCAGGTCCCTTGCAGGCGCATTTACTCGTTAACCGAACAAGAAAACCGCCACCTGAAGGCCTACCTTGACCAATACTTGGCGAACGGTTTTATCCGGCCATCCAAGTCTACGGTAGCCTCACCCGTCTTCTTTGTATCAAAGAAGGAGGGGGACCTCAGGGCTTGTGCAAATTACAGGTCCTTGAACCAGATAACGGTGAAGAACAAATACCCGTTGCCGCTCATTCCGAAACTCCTAGACCAGGTGAAAGATACACAAATCTATACCAAGCTGGACCACAGGGGGGCGTACCATTTGGTATGAGTAAAAAGAGGGGACGAGTGGAAAACAGCATTAAGAACGAAGTCTGGCCTCTACGAGTACCAGGTGATGCCCTTTGGGCTTTGAAACACCCCAGCCGCGTTTCAATACTTCATGAATTATGTGTTGTGAGATCTGTTGGACATCCGTGCTATAGTTTACATCGATGATATCCTGGTATATTCAACCACAGTGCAAGAACATCTCAAACATGTACGGGCTGTCCTGGATCGGCTGTATGGAAAGCTAGAAAAGTGTTCCTTCCACATTACCGAAGTTAAGTTTTTAGGGTTTATTCTCACCCCTCATGGTATCCGGATGGACAATTGCAAGGTGGACGCAATTCTCAACTGGCCTTCACCAACATCAGTCAAAGGCGTTCAGAGCCCTCAAGGCTTTACAAATTTTTACTGTCAGTTTATTCCTGGCTTTTCTCAGATACGCATCCAATCACCACCCTGCTGCAAAAAATGCTTTGTCTGGTCCATAGAAGCTGAGAAAGCCTTCCAGGATATGAAACAGCCGTTTACCTCAGCCCCAATACTGCAACACCCAAAACCCAAACTCCCATACATGGTCAAGACAGACGCCTCCAATATTGCCATGGGGACAGTTCTCTCGCAGAAGAACCCTAAAACCGGCCAATTGCATCCAGTAGCATTCTGGTTGAGACAATTCTCCCCTGCTGAAAGAAACTTCGCCATCACGGACAAAGAAATCCTTGCGATCAAAGCGGCATTCAAAGAGTGGAGACATTACCTTCTAGGGGCCCGGCATATGGTCACGGTCATTACCGATCATCGTAACTTGCAATACCTGAAGTCCGCCAAGGCACAGTCATCCCGCCAACTAAGATGGGCTTTATTTTTCGCTGAGTACGATTATGTTATCACCTACCACCCAGGAGTGCCTAACGGCAAAGCCGATGCCTTATCCCGTCTGGGGGGAGGGGAAGATGTATACATGGTGCCAGAGCTGGTCGCCATCATACCTGAGAACAAGCTCTTGGTCGTTACAACAGCATCTCCATTGGATGAGCTAAAGGCCAACATATGACGCCAGATGAGCACAGTGGACCTACAGGCCTGGACCTCAAAAGGCGTCCAACATACACTCATTATGGAGTACCATGCTACATGGGCCGCCTCTACCTCCCGAAAAAAGCTCAGCAGGAATAGATCATCGCCAATTACCACATAACGTTATTAGAAGGACACCCAGGTGTGACTAAAACAATGGCCACGGTTAAACGAGACTCCTGGTGGCCAACCTGGCGGAAAGATATCACTCAATTTGTGCTGGCATGTGGGATCTGCACACAGAACAAGGCCAATAAACAGAAACCCGCAGGGCTTTTACGATCACTAGAAGTTCCCCCCATGTCATGGCATACGCTATCCCTTGACTTCATCAATGACCTTCCCCCCTGCAGTGGCCATAACACAATCCTAGTCGTGGTGGATGCGTTCTTGAAAATGGCTCACTTTATTCATTTAACGGAACTACCCACTGTGTCCAATCTGGCGAAGGTTTTCCTAGAACAAGTCGTCCGGCTACATGGTTGCCCATCAGTTCTAGTATCAGATTGTGTCAGTCAGTTAATCTCCGAGTTCTGGAAAAAGAGTTACGACCTGGAACATATCAACATACGCCTATCCACCAGCCATCATCCTCACACAGACGGCCAGACAGAACAAACCAACCAGATGCTTGAGCTATATCTAAGGTGTCTATTTCACCAATCAGAAGGCACATGAAAAGACATTTTATGGGTTGCGGAATACGCTTACAAAAACTTGCATCATTCCACGACCGGGCAGACCCCGTTCAACACATTATATAGCCGATACCCTCAAACCTCCGTTTTTGACCTACCAGAGGAACTAGAGATGCCCACCGTGAAAGCCTTGCATACAAAAATCAGCCAAGTCCTCAAAGACGCCACCGAGCAACTGACACAGGCCAAGAAAAGGCATAAAAGGTTTGCGGACCAACATCGGAAAGAAGCCCCTGCGTATAAGGTTGGAAATGCCATATGGCTAGCATCAAAACATGTACCCACAAAAGAACGCAAGGCATTCCGAACCAGATACCCCGGTTCATACACACTCGAGGCCATAATTAACCTGGTCGCTATGAAATTAGCATTACCCTCTAATATGCACATCCACCCAGTTTTACACGTGTCTCTCTTGTAACCTGCCCGGCCAGACACCCGACTGAAACCCCCCCGGTTCATTTGGTTGTAAATGACAAGCCTGAGTACGAAGTTAAAGACATACTGGACTCCAAAGTAGTGAGATCCAAGCTGTATTACCTTATCGAGTGGAAAGGATATGGGCCACAAGACAGGTCATGGGAACCCAGTGAACACGTCCACGCACCTCGGCTAGTCGAAAGGTTCCATCGCAATTATCCTACCAAACCTGGGCTGAGAATTTCCTTGAGAGGGGCCTTAGGGGGGAGTGCTGTCACGACTACTGGCCTTACTAATACTGGCCTTACCCCCCTACCCCTGTTTCGTTCCAGCAGCATACACAGGGACACACAGCCCAGGGCCTCTTTGACCACATGTATCCCTAAAACATCACAGAGGGCCCTGTGTTAAATTAAGAAAGAGCAAGAAGGGGAGTTTGGTTCAAGCTTGGCCCACCTGGTGCCACGTTCATCACCCATCGGACAAATAGCAGCCTAGCAACTTCCTATTCCTCAAACCTGGAGGAGGACTAGTCCAAGCAGCATTAGCATGCTGCAGTCCTGTTTGGGTGTGGCTGCCTATATAAGCCACACCCAGGCAAGTATTCCCTGCTTCGCGTTATTCTGCTCTGACAGCATAACGCTCACCGGCATCGCTCCTGTGACCTGCAAGGAAGAAACAAGAAAACAGCAATTACTTGGAATACTTTTACAGAGGACCTGGCCCTCGATCCCTGCGACACTCACCTTGCTCTGATCCTATACGAATCCTGTTCAGGAGCATTCCGTGGGCTTTCCCGTCGCCTCATGGGCTTCCTCGTCGCCGCAATTCACCCGATCCTGTTGGTGAGAGAAACAAGAAAGCTCAGTAAGTGAATCTATCAGCGGACACAGGAAAAGCAGTGCTTAAAGAATTTAAGAAAGCACAAACCTAACGCCTGCAATAAGGACAGCATCCCTCGGGCATTGAGAGCAACGCATGCGGCCAGAGCACCTGGCAAGGAAGCACTGCACGAAAAGGGCACACAGAGAAGGCAGCATCCTAAAGGTATCTCACCATGCTCATAGACATTGTCATAACTTTAGAAAGCAACGCCTCAGAAAGAGCAACACGCAAAGAGAGGCAGCATTTCACAAACATTACACAGAAACAAAGCGCCAGAAGGGCCGTGCGTGCAAAGCAACAGACTACTGAAATTGTCTAACACACAATTAGACTTGCCAGCAATTGGACAAACAACAGTAATCTTAATTTAAAAGACATAAATCCACGCCGCAGCAGGTCTGGGCGGGCTACAGAACTTCCAACCAGTGATGCAACTGGTTCCACATTACTGCGCCCCTGCTAGAGAGAGAGAGAGAGACAGCAGGATGGAGAGCTTCTCTTCCCATAAAACAGGTGAGCACCGTCCATGGGGGGTTGGGGTGCCAGGGAACACACGGGTGGAAGGAAGCACCCTGCCAACACTTTTCCATAACAGTTCTCACACATCTCTTTTAGAATCACATCTGAGGCTCTGTTTTTTCCCCAGAGGGCCCAACACCAGAGGCTCCGACACCGGTTCCAGAGAGAAGAGGTTTCCTGGTGTTCCCGCACATCTAAGGTGAGCCTAACAGTGTCCCAGCTCAGGCCTCCGCCGCACCAATCCCTTCAATGGAATCTAGGTGCAGTACACTGCTGCACGTCACTTCCAAGAGCATCAGGCGTTTTGGTGATGTGCTCCTGCCACCTGTGACCATGCCCTTTCTCTGCTCATCCGAGAGGAGGTTTCCATACCCTATCGCGCAGGTCGTCAAATTGATTTTGGCAGTATTGCACTGTGCATGGGGTTGTGCCAACTGCCGACACCTTCAGGGCCATTACCTCATGTATGCTCTTAATGCGCAACTTGGTTTGACTGCGCTGGTCATTTTTTGAAGAGCACTGGTGCCTGGTGGACAATGGTGTCCGCTAGCATGTTGAGCTCGGGGATCAGAGAAGCTTAGCTTCCGCTTATAGGTCTCACACAATTTAGGTGACATGCTAGTGGTGATATGATATGATATGATATGGCATTTGTAACGCACCTATACACAAGTGTTTCAAGGCGCGACGAGGCAGTGAGGGGGAACAGAGGGAAGACAGACAATGATCCTACTAGGCCAGGTATCATTCAGATCGTGCAAGTGCATGGGTAGGGGGAAGGGAAAAAGTGCAAGGGGAAAGGGAGGGGGTAAAAGTGCAGTACAGGGTAGAAAAAAAGATAAATAATAGGGCCAGCTGGTCACAAGTGCAAGGTAAGTGCAGACAAGTGCTGGGAAGGGGGCTGTAGGGATACAGAGACAATCCCACAGTGCAGAGGGTTGCCAGGGAGGCAGTGCAAGTGGAGAGTGGCAGGGCCAAGGACCAAGATCAGTGAGAATGGCCCAGTTGCAGATTCAGTGCAGTTTCAGTCAAGCATTAGCAGGGGAGCGGGGGAGAGAAAGCAGAAGCAAAGAGGAAGTTTTTGAGGTGCTTCCGGAACCGGAGATGGTTCTCCTCAAGTAATGCTGCTTGGACTAGTCCTCCTCCATGTTTGAGGAATAGGAAGTGGCTAGGCTGCTATTTGTCCAATGGGTGATGAACATGGCACCAGGTGGGCCAAGCTTGAACCAACCTCCCCTTCTTGGTCTTTCTTAATTTAACACAGGTGTAGTTTGTCTAGTCAGAAGGGGTGGATGTTGCATGTGGTTTGAGGATTGCAGTGAATTGTGTTTTTGCAATGATTGCCGGCCACTTTGTTTCCGTTCATGGTAATTACGGTACCGCTGTTTACAGTGCCACTGGGTTCGGCATCGTGAAGCATGAGGACCATGGTGGTGTGAGTTTTTGGGAAGTTTGTTGCCAGTATCAGCATTTCCAGCATGCCGGAATGCACGTGCACCACAACCCTTTATTCATCCGGTGATTCTGGAATCATGGGTTGATGGAAATGGTGGCACTGGCATGATGGAAACTAGGAATACTTGCATGCATACTTGTAATGAGGCCCAGTGACTTCTTAGTGAACACTACTAAACACTGCTTGTTTAGGGTATAGTTTATTTAGTGTGTGTGCTTTAATTTACTTGGATTCTCTGAACCATATTTATTTATTTGTTGGTCATTTATATAGCGCCTATACACTTAACAAGTATTTCAAAGCGCTCCAACGCAGGAAGAATAAGAAGCTATACAAGGATTAACATTCTTAATAAGCATTGGGATATGCAGAATGGGCAAGCGCAACATGTTTAGAGGTACAACATAGTACAGGAGGAATACAAAATATTACAACATATGACAAGAAATATTGCACATGCCTGACGGTCGTTACAATAATACAGGAGCTAAACATGAAGAAAGGAGAGATGGGAGGGGGATGTAGGGTAAGACGCACAAATCAAATAAGTGCAAGAGACACATAGAAGGAGGGGAGGGGTGTGAGAAGGGGTGGGGGTGCATGCTACACATCCAGACAAAAAAGTTACTGCAGATGTAAAAACACCTCATTTCGATTTTCAAGCAAGGCACACTAAGAACAATGCAACAACATTGGCTGCAGGTATCAAGTCACTGTGAAGTGAGAAAAAGGTGAGTTGCCTACTCACAAGAAAGACTGCATGTGTGCCTTGAGGCCTGGTCAAGTGAGAGGTCACAACATCACCCAAGTCCAGATGATTTCTGAGGGATCTGTAGGGGTGGAGGTGGAAGAAAGAGTGGGAAGTCATCCAGTCCAGCCAGGCCATGACAAGGCCAGACAGGGGGCTTTGGTGAGGGCCTTGGAAGGAAAGGACTGGTTTGTAGTCTGCTGGCTTGTTAATTGGGCAGTTATTCAAGAACTGGGCCAATCAGCAGAGCCACCAGCAAGGTGAGCACAAGGCACGTGGGTGCCCAGAAAGCAATGGTGCTGGCGGCGACCATGTTGATAAGGAGGGGGCGACAGGCAGAGACTCCACAAAGGCCCTCAGAATAGAAACAACTGCCAAGGCTGTTTGAAACAGCCAAGCACATGCACACCAAAGACCCGCCATGAGCCAGTAGATTAAAAAGGGCTCAGCTGATGACACAAACACCATTCCGGTGAAAGGTATGCTCCATTGCAGGCAAAGCCCGCTGGGCTTACCTTGATGAAGTTGATGAGTCTGCATGGTCGGGTCATCTCACAGGTGATAGAGGGATAGCGAGCCAGAGATGTAGCCAGTAGTGCACTGCGGTGAAGAAGGAGTTATTCAGGGCCAGACAGGGGCCTTTGGTGAGGGCCCCAAGAGAAAAGGGCTGGCTTGCAGCCCCTATTGATTGGCAAGTTATTCAAGTTATTCAAGGAGTGGGCCAATCAGCAGAGCCACCAGCAAAGTGAGCCACGGGGCACTCATGTCCAGAAAGCAATGGTGCCAGTGATAGCCATGCTAGTAAGGAGGGGGCCGACAGACAGAAACCCCACAAAAGACCCAAGGCAGAAACTACTGCCAAAGCTGTTGAAACAGCCAACCACATTCACACCAAAGACCCACCATGTGACAGTAGATTGAAAAGGGCTCAGCTGATGACACAAGCACCGTGCAGGTGAAAGGTGAGCTCTTTTGCAGGCAAAGCCCCGCCAGGCTTACCATGATGAAGTTGATGAGTCTGCATGGTCAGTTCATCTCGCAGGTGACGGAGGGAGGGAGAGCCAGCGATATGTCCAGTAGTGCAGGGGGGTGACAAAGGGTAATGATTGAGGGGGCATGAGTATTTCTCCCCCACGTCATCATGACCGATTATCTGGTCCCCTTCCACACTCAGATACTTATTTCTCTTTGATGTCATATTTCCCAGTTCTTCTGATCATTTGACAGCCATGTTCCCAACTACCAGCCTGCAGTTCCATCCTAAGGGAACATTTTCCACAAGGGGGCAGAGTGTGTTCAAAACGTGATCTGCTCTTTCTGGCCCCCATTCAGCATTACCTTATTCTCACCAGCCTGTGCTCTTCGCCTGCTTAAACTTAAGCTTTGAGTTGCAACATTTAATTGTACTGATGTTCCTTGTTCGAGGCCTGAAAACTCGCTACACCCATACTTCTTAACCAATCTCTGTGCGGCTCCTTACCTTACCTCCAAGCACACTGGCCTTGTCCGTGGACCGCCTAAAATGAGCAACAATAACATATATTTTACTGCAGGGAAAATTCCATGTGCCACTGTAGCCTAATAATCTGAAATGGCCAAAGAAGCAGCTTCTACGATGGGGCCTAGTTAATGAATGTGCAATTTAGAGTCTATGCAGTCAATGGACTGTTAAACATATGTGTACTTTGCACTGTAGCTACTACCTGTGACATAATAAAAGAAAGCATTTCCAACTGCCTGTGGTGCCCTTTACACTTGTATCAGTTAATGAATGTGCTTCAAACCCAATGCACTACTGCACACTATTTACCTGCTGCATTATGTCACATAATCTATACTCTCAGTGTGGCTTCTACTATATGTTGTTGCCCTACATTTATCCATGGAATGCTCTCAGAAATGTATCTATCCTCCTTGCTGCTTACACAGAGTAGGTAGGGTGCACTTGTGAATAAGGCCACTGACACTCGAACAGGCCCATAGTTCATTATATAGGGATTTTCCTAATTTGTGCTTTCTCTCACATGTGGGGCATTGGAACTGCATCCCATCATTCCCCAAGTATGTTATTTCTGTAACGACCTCCCAGTCAATTTGCTCTCTCTCAATCTTGCTCCATTGCCCAAGACTATACATTTTTGAGGACCCTGTGAAGGCATCATGGCATCATGAAATAGACACAGACAATGCAATTGGATGAGGAAGTAGAGGGTTGGAAAATGTCCTAACATGTCCTATATTAAGGTTGGATTTCTCTACCTAACTAAAATCAGTGATAGTCTGTGTCGGGAACTCCACAGAAAATGTCTGTCTGTGTCCAAATCCTATACTTTCACTCACACAATGCGTTGGGAAGTCAAGATGAAATAAGAAGTGGTCAAATGAAAGTTCAGAGCTTCTTCCATCTCTTGGATGGAAAAGTGTTTTCCCACCCCCAAGCTTCAAACAGTTCACTTTACAAAAGATGGGTTCCCTTCCTCAAGCTTTTTTAAGTCTATTAAAGTTCCAAAATAACACAATTCCTCAAAGATTCAATGTTCCAAAATAACACAGTTCTTGGGACACTTACCAGCTCTTCAGTTTGATTACTTTTCACCAGTTCATAAAGCTCATTTCCTTACTTTCAATTCACAATGTTTTTTTTTCTGTATTCCATCTCAAATTGGCTTTGTCTTAGGTGGGTGTATTCGGTCTAGGTGCAGTTGTTGGACCACACGGTCCACCCATTACAGGTCACACAGCCAACACACCTCACTTGCATCTGCTTCCTATGTATTGTTCCACAGTTCCAGCTCCACAATAAGGCTTGACTTATTCCTTTCATTTGCCCTTGTAGCTTTAATATTTCTTCTTTTATCACCATTCACTGATATAGTAGCCATCTCTTGCAATGAATATCCAATGCTTCCCGGCTATGGAACTCTGTTTAAAGTCCTTTTCACAAACCATCATACGTTTCTCAGTACACTTTCCTGATAGGAAACCTATTCTCTGTTTCAGGACTTCTGCTTATAACTTCTGATGCCTTTTGGTCAAATGTATCTTACTTGCAGGTTTGCTTTTCTCATTCATTCATTTCTTTCATCAGTGTGCAATGACATCTGCTTGACTCTTAGCAATGTTCTATGGATGCTTGGCAATGTTAATCCAAATCATCCACTTATGCTTTATTATTTAGCTTTGCTTCCTAGCCTTGCTTTCATGTTAACTTATATCCAATTAACTTCACTAAAATTCACAGTTTCAACACAGTTAATTGCTTCACTGTTGTATTATGATAGCACTTGACCCAAATGGACTTACATGAGAGAATCCAGGTATTTAGAGTCTATTTCCTTTATCTGATTATCATATATAAAAGATATACCCTTGAAACCTGTGTTGGTACACCCTGGGGCTCCCGGTGCTCCTAGGCAGACTCACTGGTGTTGCTTGGTGTTTCCGATGGTCATGTGGGGCTGCAGCTCTGGCCGTGTCACCAGGAAGAATTCTCTGCCCTGCGGGTCCTCCCACGGCTTAAGGTACAGTCTCTCGCAAGCCTGCCAGTATAGCCGATGCACCTCACTTCATCTGTGACACCGCTGACTCCTTCTCTGCTGCAGTTCGTTCAGCAGTGCTTATCTGGCTCTATTCCGGTGGCTCCAAATGTTTCTCCAATTCAGAGGGAAGCACCAGGTTTCCTCTGCAGGCCTTTCTCAGCCAACCTGCTTTTCGCTTGGCTTTCCCCAATCCTGGCTCTGCATTCCTTCTGCAGCTTCTTTAGGCTTCTCCAGGTCTCACTCCCAAAAGATTCTCTGGTCCTTCACGTTCCCCTGCTATGTCCAGCACTGGCCTTTAAATGTCCCACCAGCTGGATTAGGCATTGTACAAATGGACTGTTCAGAGCTGGTTCTGCAGTCTGTTGTCAGTCTTTGTTTCATCTTTCTCATCACAGTACCAAATTGGCATGTGCGTGTGTGTGTGTGTGTGTGTGTGTGTGATGTATGACTCTGGTGTATCTCTTTCTCGTACCAGTATCAAAGTGGTGTTGAATGGGAGATAAGTCATGCAAAAGATAGGGAAAGTACTGTTAAGAACCTATAAAGACCTGGGGGATGTTGGCTTCATTCGAAAATGAAAATGGGGGATACTTTGTCTCACTCAAGGGTGCCTCATCCCCACTCCCCAAGTCTCCTCCACCCAGCTGATCCTCCCTAGCATATCCACCACAGAGTCAGGATCTGATAGTGACAGCCTTTCTCTGGCCCCATGGGAGGAGGACATGTTGGGGAAAGAAGTGAGGATGCCCTCAGATTCCTCCCAACCCATACTTTGCTGATATTTCTCCAATTACCTCCCCCCTTTGCATAATCCCTTTGACTACATCCTAGAAATGTTCAATTTCCATCTGCTGTGGGATCTACATAAAATTGGAGGTTATTTTATGGATCTGGGGGGTGGTGACAAAGTATGCCTGCGGGTGCCAATAGGGCACTCAGTCATTTGCATTTTGGGCTTTGATCGTCAACCCATTTATCTGTCTGGATGATTACATGTGTCCATTGGGAAGTGGTATTACCTGTTCTTACAGTAAGAACTCTAGTTTTATTACCATGGGAGAGACAGCAAGCCACTTTTATTTGATGTGTGCAGTAAATCAATATCAGGAAGACCAGGACAGGGAATGCTATTTTACACGTTACTGTTAACTAGGTGGGCATCCATGAAAATAATTCAGTAAACCAGTCTTGTTTTCTGGCAATCTCTCCTTCCTTCTCCATGCCATTTTGCAAATTATGGAATGCTTTGATTCAAGTGCTTAATGAAACATTGTTCACGTCGTTAGGTGGCCCATATGTATAACTCCAATCATTTTACGAACATGTCCTTCCATGGCTGTTATGAGGTCCAATACACATCTAATTTTAAGAGTCATTATTCTGATTGCCCTAAGCTTGTCCTGCACAGCATTGAGGCCATGCTGTTGGAAGAGATCCTGATCATTCCTTTTGGACATTTTTATACCTGAGGACCTTAGCTCGTGAATCTCTAGACTTTACACTGTACCCTTCTGCTAAACTACTCACTGACCGAAATAAAGTCAAAGATCCTTCTCGCATTTAGTGATATTATCTCATCACTTTCATCAGCAGAAAACAGACTACTCAGCTATGGATCATGAATACAATTACAATGAACATGTATCATTAGTCACATGTGCAAGAACGCATTTCATGTATGGTATGTCACAGAATAGCATATGAGTTTTTCTCTCTTAACCTGGGAAACCATGACCAAGAATCCTTTGTTGTGAATGCAATATAACAGCATTAGGATTTCAGTTATGTGTCAATCTCCTTATCCTGCTTATCATAAGGACCACTAAACATTTTATGATGTCAACCATAGACACACCAACAATGATCAATCCCTTCCCTGTCCACTGCAATGTCTCCCATGTGTGTACATCTCCATCTGTCACACTCAGGTCACTCGCTCACTGTGATATTATCCTTTTGTATATTCAACTTGATTGTATGTGTTTCCTCATGTTTCAGGAGATACTGGCCCTCATTACGACCCTGGCGGAATTCGAAAAACGATGGCGGAAATGTAATACCGCCATCGAATACCGCTCGTTGCGATCATGACCCGTCACCGTAAAGTACAATGCCATTAGCGACACCGTAGTGAACGCCAACGCTAACTGCACCAAGTACGCGCACGCGCGCCTTGCGAAACCGTAATTTCCGCCATGGCGCAACGGTACGCGAATTCTGACCCTAGCGGACATGTACTCAACGCCATCAAGCATGGCGGAAAGTACCATTCCGCCATGGCGAGAATTACGGCATCGCGAACCAACCGTAAATGGCCCTACTGAGTGCCTGTACTCCACTCCCTGCCCACATTGCACAACTCCCCGTAGGCGCAATGTAGTCACACTATGCAACCAGTGAAATGTACAAGTCACCCATGCATGCCAACGATCAAATGCATGCAGGGGCTCCAAGTGGCTTGTGAGTGGCCATCCATATTTGGCATGTCACCATTGCCGTACTGATGCAGCACAGGCATGTTAAGGTACAAGTACACCAAAATGAACTGAAATATTCCATGAGACAAAACAACAATAGTCCCCCATCGCTTGCCACCAGTTAAAATCAACATCCAAAGCAGTATCCTGAGGGAGACTGCACCAGCCCTGTACTCTTGCCAGTAGACAAACCAACCATCAGCATAAGCATGTACCACACAAGTTGGCAGAGTGACTGAGCAGCCAGGCTCATCTCAAGAGGGGCCAATGGGAGCTGTAGGGCACAGATGGCACGAATACAGCAGCAATTCCAATGGACCTGACCTCAGTCTCCCTCCAAGAAACGCACGCAAACACAGGCACCTGTGACCAGCCATTTTCTGATAATCCCATCATTCCACCAATTCACCTGGCTGACCGGCATCTGTTGCACAAAAGCTAATCCCCCGCCCCTGAGCATGACATCATAAAAACAGTCATAATGGCAGCCCCTATCCCTGACCTAACTGTGCTTCGTAGGCAAACGCGGCCAGTACAGTACCACACAACTCTACTCAGAAGCCGGAACCCAATGCATATCATCTCACAATACATCGCGGCACCAATGGGAATATGCTACATTACTAGCAAAGAATAACGCTACACGGTAAATAACTGAATATAAATTTAATGCACATCAAAATCACCAAGCCCATACAGCTATTTACTCATAAACTCCCAAATAATTTTCATATTTTCATTACTGTGGGCTGCATCCGCAATAAATGACCAGCTACTTCTTGTGTGACGCCCTGTTCCTTCATGGTACACAGGGGCTACATTTACGTTCAAAAAGGCAACATGGAAGCGCCTAGAACCGCAGGGCCGTCCCATGAAGTAGGCACTAGTCCAGCTGAAAGTATGAGATGTTGCCCCTAGCCACTAGTACTGCGTAAGGGCATGTGGCCCATTGGCGATCGTCCCATAAGATCGTAATGGTGCTCCACTGATTAACTCGAAGCTGCAGGTGTCGACTGTAGAAGCCATCTGCAGGAGTGGCGTACAGATGGCAGCGGCAAAAGGGGAGGAGATACCTGTCACCCAAATGAATAAAAATTAAAATAGTATGGGAATCCGAACTTCATAAGTATTACTCACTTCATTCAACACACTAAATCTACAACCATATGCATGCTAGCCCACTCAAAAGGATTAATTTCACCCAAAAATAACTTGGGAATCATAACGATATAAATCGAGGTGAATACACTATCACAAACGAGTGTTTGTGTGCATGCGTCTGTTAAAACATAATCCATTTGATGGGATTGGTAAAGTGCATAGACACAAGTGTTTGAAGGCGCGTCGAGACAGGGAAGGTTCAACAAGGGCAGATAGACGATGGTCCCACTATGGCAGCATTGCATCACATAGCGCAGGGGAAGGGGATAGATTCCAAAAAGCCATGTACATGGCAAACCCTCAATTAAATCATCTGTCCATGCATCCATTCATCATTCCCTCATCCCGGTATAAAAACGCCTGAATATTTACTCACATAACATTTGAAATTTCCATTGAGTCTGTGCGTAATGCAGTCTGCAAAATCCACTGTGCTCCTGGCCGGATTTCTAGTGTAGTGAAATAACATGTAATTGGGAACGTCCTGCCTTATCGTCCACTACGCTATTGCGCATCCCATTCAATTCATATCAATCATTGCATTCTCGTCATGGGCCCTGTCCCAAGGACATTCAACAATAGAACGTTATATTCCCTGTCAGACCTGTGGGCGTCTCCTCGCCGCTAGTTGAAAACCAAAAGCGCTGTCCTTCGAATTCCTCATTTGCAACATCACGTCGAAAAGGCATCTGTGAACGCTTGAATTCACAAATACATCTATGTAGTGCGGCTGTGTGTGAAAATGGTAACTGGCTCCAATCACTAATGGGACTCCCCGCCCGTCGGTGAACGTCGGTACAGTGCTGCATGAGGGTCCACCGTTCATCGAGTACTACATTCCACTGACCCTTCACAAGTTTGTTCGCGACTGCAAATATAGTATGTTAAAAAATGGAACAATAGCAAAATTAACATATAAACCAATATTTCACTGCCATCGGGATTAAATACATGATTGTAATTGCAAGATGCCATGCGTCAAATTGCAGCGTTGTGTGCGGGACGTGCTCACCCAATAGTTACTGCAGCTGGCACAGGTGGAATGAATCACCACAGGTGGAGGCTATACAGCCTGAAAACACATAAATTGCACACCCAAACCCCTCCCACAACCACACCCACTCCAAAATGCTACCGACAGGACTAGCGATGTTGGGCCTGGGGGACCTGATAGCACTGCAAGTACTCCAACTTCAAGAAGAAGACGAACACCAACTACTACAACAACCGGCCGCACAGAGGAGACGAAGGAGGAGGAGGAGGAGGGCAAGGCACGGGCAGCAAGGCCCACCAGCACAGCCACTACCACCACGCAGGCAGCCCGCAATCCCACGCCTCCGAGCTAATCCGTTCAACCTCACTGCTGAGCAGATCCACACCCTCTACCGTTTGGACCGGGAAACCAAAACCGCCATTGTCAACATGACACACGCTGACCTTGTCAGCATGATAGATAGCCCCACCGCCATCCCACCCCTACTGAAGGTGGTGTCTGTACTCCACTTCCTGGCCACAGGCACCTACCAGCACACAGTCGGACAGTTGCATGGCATTTCACAGCCACTATTGTCACGGACACTATTCCAAGTGCTTGATGCCCTCCTGAAGCACACAGACGACTACATCTCTTTACCACGCTCGGAGCAGGAGCTTACAAACACAAAAGTGGGATTCCATGCACTTGGCGGCATACCGGGTTGCATTGGTGCCATCGACTGCACCCATGTGGAATTGGTTGTCCCACATGCCATGGAGGTCCAGTACCGCAACAGGAAACAATATCATTCTATCAATGTACAAATGGTGTGTGACTCCAACAGGATCTTTACACATTGTTGTGCCCGATTTCCAGGATCAACCCATGATTCTATGGTCTTGAGGAACTCTACAATACCACGCTACATGGAGCGACACGCAGGGCACCGATCCTGGCTACTCGGTGAGTCTCATTTAATGCATGTGACTGTGGGGTAGGTGATGCGTCAATGACGTGGCAGGAAGGGGGGGATGCGTACGTAGCAATGTTATTCCACAAACATCCTTCTTTGTCCACATACAGGTGATGCCGGGTATCCACTGAAGAGATGGCTCCTTACACCAATCCGGAACCCACAGAACCAGCATGAGGAGGACTACAACCATGCCCACTCACGTACCCGTGTAGTCATAGAACAGGCATTCGGCCTACTGAAGGCTCGTTTCCGCTGCCTCAGCAGGTCTGGCGGGGCACTCCTGTACCGCCATGAGAAGGTGGCAAAGATGGTCATGGCATGTGTCATGCTACACAACATGTGCGTACGTAGAAATGTGGCCATGCCCCCTGACGCAGAACTGCAAGCACCTGAAGATGGTGATGATGAGGGTGGGGATGTGGCAGCACCTCAAGGAGTCCGCGAGGCACAGGAGGCCCGTGAAATTCGTCAGAATCTCATAGATGCATGCTTCTAGCACTCACGCCTGGTGGCTGTTACATGGACACGGGACTTGTGGCACTGTGTGTGTCTGGAACACCACACATCTCATTGGATGAATATGAAGAAATGTATAGCAAATGTGAAATGATGTTACACACCCAATCGACCCGCCACCCAAAGAAGCACAACACACCCCCTCCACCCTCCTTCCTCCCCCCCGAACACCAGTGTCCAAAGATGCTCAGTGTCAGTGGGCAGTCGCTATTGCAAGCCCCCTCTCCGGGTATCAGGGGCACCCCTGCCTGTGGAGCGCAGGTTCCTCCCAGATCTACGTTGGGGGCTGCCCTGGACGGAACTTGCAACGGATGATGTCTCTGCCTGCTCACGTCCATGCATGTCCCTAAGGGTTTGTGAGAGCTCAGTGAGCACACGGCGCACAGCGGCAAGTTCACCACATACGTCTTTGGACGTCGCATGCAGTTCCCCCCTCAGGCTCTCGGTGCTTCTCTCCATTTGTGCCCTTAGTGTCTCTGTACTTCACTCCATTTCTGCCCTAAGTGTCTCAGTAGATGTTTCAATGGCTGCCTTAGAACCCCCACATTCAGCAGCATGCTCCTTGAGGAGCGTGGCCAGTTGCTGCTGTTGCACAATCATCTGCTCGAGGGACTGTTGCCTCTGCTGGGCCATGCCCATTTGCGGTGGTGTCACAGAGGGGCTGATCACCTCATGTTGCCTTGCCACAGGCCTTGTGGGGGTTGGCCAGTCGTCGTCTTGTGGGTGCCCCTGCGTGGTTTCCTCATGGTGTACGGGATGAAACAAACAGGGGGATTGAGACAGGTCATGGATGGATCCTACATCTACAGCACCGTTTTCTGTGTCGGAGCATGCTGGCATGAAAGCAGTATCACCTATGGTGCTGCTGCCACCAGAAGCAGTGCCTTCTGTGGCATCCATTGGGGGGACCTGTGGTGCTGCTGTTTCGGACATGCTGGCTGCTGGGGTGCCTGTTGAAGTCCCCTCCAGTGTGCTGCCACTTGATTTGTGCTGCTGCCGTGTCTTGTTCCGTGCAGCTGAGGTGGAGGGTCTTTGGCCGTTGGTCTTGGCCCTCTTTGCAGGTGTGCTGGTAGGGGTGTCCTGATGCTCGTCGTTTGATTCAGACCCTGTGGTGGAGTAAAGGAGGCCGAGCGTTATTTATGGGTCTGTGGAAATTGGAATGGCAATGTATCACATGCATTGGGGTGGTACCTGAGGGTGATTTGGGTCAGGGCCTTGGAGGTGGTCTCATTTTTGTGTGGATTGAGGATGCAGTTATTTTGCAGCCTGCAGTTAGGGTGTGCATGCTGCACATGTAGAGGGTGTTTTTAGGATTTTTACTTATTTATGTATTTGATCTGACTTTTAAAGGGCGCTATCATGGCAATGTATGTGGACGTTCTCCTGGACATGTGTTTCTATTGCACTATGGGGACACATGGTACTTCACATGATTGGACATTGTGGATTTAGCATTGTTTTATTTGGGCCAACTACCTGATTCTTCGGATGTCTGCACTCCTTTCTCCATCCCTCCGACTCCCTCTATGCTCTCCATTCCAATGGTGGAGGCACAGATTTCTTCCCAGGGGGTCAACTTGATGGGTGATTCCGATCCTCCCCCGGTGGCTGTGGCAATGTTTCGGTTGGCCGAAAGTATGCTCCGGACGCGTATCCGCAAGTCGTCCCATCGCTTTCTGCATTGCTGTGGGTTGCGGGGTGCGGTCCCCACCGGACTTACCCGCTGTGCCACCAGGGCCCATATGGCCTTCTTGTTCGCAAGTGCCGTCCTGGTCATTTGCGTTGAGAAGACGACGGCAGCATTCTCCTGGAGGGTCTCTGTGAGCACGGTGAGTTCCTCATGGGAGAAGTGGACCTGCCGCTTGCGATCGCACGCTTTTTTAGCAACTTTTCCCATATTTATTTTTTTAACTGAGGTGGCTAACGGGTTGGGATGTGTCTCAGGGTCGGATTTTTGATGGTTGTGTTGGGATTCTGATTTTATAGGTGTACGGCGTGCTGTTTCCCGTTCCGGCACCATGTTTTTACTTCCGTTTCCGTATATTTACGGTGACCGTAATTTGCGCTGCCCGCTCATTACGGTGACCGCTAAGATGGGTGGCGGAGTTGCACCTAGGGCGGCGTACGACGGCGGTAAGGGGCGTTTTGGGGCCATTTCCACCATCGCAGACTTTGCACTTCCGCCATGGCGTTATGCTCGTGCCCGATGGGTCGGAATTAGCCGCACTTTGCTCCATCGTGCTATGGCGGAAACGCTATTTACGCTGTGGCGGTCATGTCAGTTACTTTCCGCCAGGGTCGTAATGAGGGCCACTCTATATTAGTATCCATAGAAAATGTGTTTCTTTGGAACAACTCAATGTGTTCTACTCTGCATTCAAATAAATCCCCATCTACATGTGTTTGCTACTCTGCATTGCCATAAATCCCATCTACATGAAAACATGTCAGACCTCCAACTGTTTCCACAGTATTTTTAGGTACTGTTATGAAGAACACATTGGGCCTCATTGCAGGTCCAGCGGTAACCATGCCGGTGCTACCGGAAGGTTGCTGCAGAACCTGTAAATATTAACCGGCACCTGACTTCCTGGTGCCACAGGTAGATTACAACCCCAGTGGCCCAGAAAGTCAGGCACCAGTAAATTGTAAGTCTCCATTCCCATAGGACTCTATGGCAGTGGGACCAGGGAAGCACCTGTACCAGTGCCTTGTGATGGTCTGCCTACCGTGGCCGCTGTGCCGGGCTGGGTGAGATCTGTCAGGCACAGTGGCTCCAGCAGGCAGAACTGTAATATGCCGGTCTGGAAAAAGCAGTGCTGGTAAGCTTACCAGCACCGTTGTTTTCAGAACGGCATACTTGTAATGAGCCCCATTGTATTGCAATGGCCTGACAATGAATGACCCATGACTGAGGTATGTGACTGTGTAATTCATTGCACATGTACTGACCAACTACATGTGCTTTATTAATTTGGCATGCACTCACTCTTCAGGTTTCTGATTACTTATTGACACCACATATCCTTCTGTAACACTCTGATTTGCTTGTAACCAACATAGCACATTTGTTGCATCAGGTAGAAATGGTTTCACTGTAATGTTGCTCCTTGAACTTAGCACAAGTATCTAACTTTGCAATGAGCTAGAAGCATGTCTCCCATGTTTGAAATGTCACCATTTCAGGATTCAAAATTTGCATGTATCTATAATTCTGCCAGAAGCCTACATTCTGTATGATTTTGGTTTGATATGTCAGTTCTGGGATGATGTATGGAATACTCAAAAGATACCCTATCTCCATTCACTCTATATCTATGTACATGGGAATCACACTGTTTTTTTGTCTAGCATTGTTTCTATTTCTTTTTGGGCTATCTGTGTCATCATTTGCTGGATGATATCAGATGACACGAAATCCAAAGGAATGTGACCCTCTATCAACCCTGGATCAACTGAGATACCCTATCTTGAACCTCCTGCATAAATCTGGTTAACACATTTCCATCGCGTTCACAGAATTCCTCATATCTTGCAATATTTCATCCTGCTTGACCATTACATTTATACTATGCTCTAATAGCATGGACTGTTCATTTAGGGTTACAATAGTTTGATTCACATAATGAACCAGTTCCTTCTATTGCACTCTAACTGTGTCAAGTCTTTGTATTATTATTTTAAAATGTTAGCCTAACTCTTGGGCCTTGTCACCCAAGGTATTCACTGACACCATGTTTGCTGCTGACACAGTTGTCCCCACAATAACCCCAATTATCGTGACCAAAATTGCTGCAATCAGACAACCTTTAATTCTACGTTCCCTCTTTCTCATAACACTTGATGTGCTGATAAAGTTCTTCTGCAGCTGCATTAATATTTGTTTTACTGCTCTTTGATCTTCTCCCATATGTATTTCTTTCCACTATTTCACTTGAGTGGATTTAACTTCCATAAACTTGAGGATTCTTCCTAAAATCAAAGCCGGATTTATACTAGTATAAATAGTTTTGTAAATAAGGCATCTTTTCCCTAAAATAAATCCAGGGTCACCCTGCATAGCAATGCCTGATGCTGGCCCCAGCTCAATCAAAACATGTCCATTTGCCGGTGTGTCCATTGTCCATGTTACAAGGCCTGTTATAACCAAAACATTTTTAAATAATTCAAGCAAGCTATTGACCCTACTCTTCCTGGCACAAAGTGTGAACTGCCGTCTTGACATCTGGTTTTCTCCTCTGCGCTCACGTGTCTCCTATACCTGAGGGAGTCGTCATTTTCTTATCCCTGGGACTCCTCCTTTCCTCATATGAGAGCCTCCTCCATGGGCATCGGGCTCAGGCAAAACCTTTGGGGGCAAAATTAGTTAATCCATTCTATAAGAGGAGAGGGACAAGCAGGTTAATTACCAAGCACCAGTAATGTTATCCAAGGTTTCTTCACTTCTTTTTTATTAATAGGTGAAACGTTCATTCAGTCCTTACTCCAGGTACACTAAACACACCTAATTATCTGTTATGATGAATCCTTTTCCTCTGGACCATTGGAAACTGATTTACTCACCTAGGACCCCTGGTGCATAATTGTCTCTGGTGTTCTAACCATTACACCTTTAAATCCTTTTTGGTTTCTCCTGGATGTTCCAAACATTTAATTCATGTCTTGGGTGGAATGACTTTCTTTGATTCACATGGACAAACTGTTCCACAGCCAGATCCCCTTCCCTCATAAGTATTCTATACACCACAGACAAAATTGCATACACAATTTGGAATGGGCCATGCCAGGACACCATGAACTTCGAATTCCTGCTTTTTCATTTTGCAAAATTAAAAGTGTATACCTGGTCCCCTATCTCATATTACCTGAGAGATGACTGTCTGTCATAATATGGATTGGCACACTGCACTCCTTTTTCTAGATTTTGCTGTTCAAATGCATGTTGCAAATGATTTCTCAACTTTTCCACATACTCGCAAATTGTTGATACATTTACCAAGACTTGCCCATTGGTCCTGTGCAATAAATGTTGGGGAAATAACATCTTCCTGCCTGTGATTATCACATGCGGACTGAGATTTATGGGTTTGGATGGTGTTTCTCTAATGCCATGAGAACTAAATGAAGTTGTACATCCCAACTAGACACTGCTTCAGCCACAAACATTTGTTGTATATTGATTATTGATCTTTTGCATCTCTCTACTCCACCACTATAGGATTGCTGATACAATATATGTAACTTCCTCTTTTCCCCATCTTGGTCATCACCGCACTGGTAAAATGGCTTACATGGTGTGACTCTATTCTCTGGGGCAACCCACATGTGGAAAATATATGATTGACTAATAAGGTTCCCATGGTCTGTGCACTGCAATCAGGAGCAGGTTCATGTTCCAACCATTATGATATTGAACAGGTAAATTTCTACACATACTTGTTTCCTCGAAATGATCTTTGGACTGGGCCAATTAAATCTATTTGCAAATCTGACCATGGAAGAGTCCATCCTCTCATCATCAATCATACTCTTTTTGTTGGTGGAAGTAGGCTGAAACTGTGCACACACCAAACACCGATGCATGTATAATTCCACATCTTGGAACATATGTGGCCAATAAGCATATTCCTTTAATATTTCCAAATTTTCTGAGTACCTCTGTGACCCGTTGTTATCGCATCATGATCATGATATAACATTATCCCTCAAAACAAAATGGGACCACCCACTGAATATGACCTGAAATAGATAATCAGACTAACAGTTCATCTTGTAGCTAGTTGAAACTGTTTTTTACTCTTCATCATCACCCTCAACTCCTTGCTTCCCTTGCAGTCCTCTTTTGTCATGGGATTCTTTTCAGCATCTACTATATGATTGTACAACATCCCTATGATTGGGTCTTCTTTTGTGCCATAATCAAATATTGATCAGATGTGTCAAAGCTCCATTTAAGTACTGGTTGATTGTCTGTCCCTTAGAATTTGGTACGTGTCACTACATCCATCTGTATCTCACTGAGCAAGTGTTCGATGGGAAACAGTTCTCCCATTTTCTCCCAAATGTTGGAAAACTGATCAGTCGGATCATTCCCTTTCTTATCTTCTCCTGGTGTTTTGGAATGTCATCTTATCTTCCGCTATGAAATTTCATCTCATTCTCTGAAACAAGATTGTCTATGGCCTGGATCAGTTTACCATGCTTGAGAGTTTTTTTTTCATTACACTTGACCATCCACCTCAGCTTGCCTCCTGGTAGATATTCCACAAGGCTATTCAAAGCATAGTCATAGTCAATGACCATCACTATCTCTCTTAATTTGTTTTCTACTGCTGTGGATGTTGCTTTGTAGATTGCAGTCATCTCTGGTACTTGGCTACTCCTGGGACCTACCCTCATGCTCAATGATGGGATATTTTCACATTTGAGCCACACATTTCCGATTCCTTCCACTAATTCCTTTTCAGGATCATTACTCACATGACAGATGCCTCCGGGCTTGGTGCGCTTAACAAGTGTCAAAACGAATAAATACATATGCACACACATCCACATATATGGTTGGGAGAGTTCTACATCGTTCTTCATCAAATGCTTTGTGTGGGGAATGTTCAAATTCAAACAAATCAGTGTCCAATTCTGTAATCTCTGTTCTTCCTACAAATGCATAATCATGCTATTCTGCAAGCACCTAGGCCACTGGACTTCTTTTAATATGCCTGTGACTAATCCCTGTAATGCCAAATCACATGGTTAATTCTTTATTGGGCTACATTTACTGACCTGATCTTTTTACATTGTAGCAATTGTAGGGGTTGATGGCAGTTTCAACAATTACCCGCTCTCCTTGAATAATGCAGTGGACATTTTGCAATGACCAAACAATTGTCAATAGTCCTTTCTTACCTTAATTTAATGTGGTTTCTATTTGTGACAAAACTTTGCTGGTGCATGCACTGGTCTTATTATCCGAGTTGTTCTTATGATACAATGCCGCCAATATGCACAGGTCTGGGAAAGCTATTTCTATGAAGAAATCCTGATTCATCATTGAATAAGCCAAACATGCGGCTCTAACCAAACATTCCTTTAACTTAGCTACCGCCTCATGATGTGTCTTCCCCCATTTCCATGGCACACCCTGTTTCAGTAGCTTAGTCAATGGTTGTGTCATTTCTGCATATTCTTCAGTGAATTTTCTATTGTAACTTTTCATCCCTAACAAGCTCTTAAACCCCTTCAAATGTGTTGCATCCTATAACTTTTGAATGGCTTCTACCTGTTTGCTCTCTGGGTTCAATCCCTGGTCTTTAACTTAATGGCCCAAGAAATGTACACCATTTCTGCAGCACTGCACCTTCTGCAAGGACCCCTTTGCCCCACGTTTTGTAGTTGGCTGAGTATATGTCTTATTTCAATGAAATTACATTTTAGCTACTCATTCTTAATCAGGATATCGTCCATATAAACCACAGTTTCTCTTTTGGCTGCATCCGGAAGGGCCTTTTTCAGAAAGATTCCAAACTCAATCCCTCTACTGATATACCCAAAGGGAACTTTTTCCAACACATATTGTTTTCCTTGGAAGGTAAAATCAAATAGATGTTGTATGTCCTTTTCTAAAGACACATACCAATAACCAGCTGTCAAATCCAGGATCTGCAATTGCCAGTAGCTGGGAGCTCTTTAGCTACTGGTTATGGTTATAGGCAAGGGGAGCATAGCTTGACACCAACATCAACCAGTGGCTGCACTTGACTCCTCTTGAGAAAGTTGTGCCAAACATACAACTATTTGATGTCAACTGGGTAGTTTTGGCAATGTGTCTACACAGGAGAATAAAGGACACCCTTAACGAGCATCTAAAGCATATTGTATAATATGAACATGGACAACAAGTTAATGTTTGCATCTTGAGCTCATGTTACTATTGCTGCACACTATGGGTGGACTTCTGGTTCCCCAGAGGTAGCTCCTGCCTAATGGGTGATGCCTGATACCCAGGAGCTGCTTTTTGCTCCTAGTCAACAAATGCCAATTTCGACCACTGCAAATCTAATGTGGTAAACACTTTTGGCCATTGGATCTTTATACGGCCTTGGTGAATGGATGGAAGTGGCTACCTTGACTCAGGTACTCCCTTGTTAAGTTCTCTCATGTCTGCACACAATCACCACTAACCATTGGGCTTCAACACAACTATTAAAGGTGCATTTGAGGTACTGTTAATAAGTCTAATTATCCCTCTGGACTCTAGGTTCTTGATGATCTCTGCCAACGAATATAAACAATCCAAAGGCAGCCGATATTGTCATACAAAGACAGGTTCCCTACCATAAACTTCTGGCAATGTAGCAACATGCAGATCAGTATGCTGACAATCATATGCATCTCTGGCAGGTGCATCTGTCAATTCTGAAAATGTGTTCCTCAACTCGTCCCCCTCCAACTCATTTGTACATGCATCCGCACCTTGGATTTATTCCTATACCATTTTAGCAAATTCTGGAAAGTCCCCCATGGGAGGAACTTCTATACTTTCCTCTAATTGTGTGGCAGTATCTTTTTGGACAGACACCACTCCCAAGTATCTTGGCATTTTATCCTCCAACTCAATGTGTTGTTTTTCTTCTATCTCATTTTCATCCACCTGTAGTATAATGCAATCATACTGGTGATGACAAATCACATCTTTTGGTTCATACAGGTATACTGACTGAATCCTGGAAACCCTTTTTAGTTTGGAGTCTAAAGACTTAGACGATTCATCTCACAAAGTTACATAGCTTTTAGGAATATTTACAGTAACTGTGTTGTTCAAATCTGCAGGGTAATATGATTTTTGATTTGTCATCCCTAATTGTATCCCTTCCTTGAAATGAATCTCCTGATACCCTTTGTTAACCCCTGCTATCCAGACAGAACTATCCCCAACGTCTACCAATGGTTTATATTCACATTCTATTCCTAGCTGTCACATGGTTTCATTGATGCACACGCATGCAACAGACTTTATACTTTTTAGTAACTTTCTGGATTTCAATGCTACTGTAAGCGTCCTTTTGAATGCAAAAATGTTAAAATCCGTTTTCACTTGGAGTTCATTTGCATGTGACATTATGTGTGCACAACAATATGCTTGCCTTTTATTTTTCAAATTCCTGTGGTGCTCCACCCAGTCTGAACCAAACCTTTTGATTTAAAATATCTAAAACCATACTCATTCTGTGCATGATATCATTTCCCAAATAGAATTTGGCCTTAGTTCCACTTTCAATCCATATATTGTGATGGATGCTTTTGGATCCTACTTTTATTTTCAACATGCATCGCCCCACAATTCTATGGAAGAATTGGTATTTCTTTTCTGTCAAGCATGAGTTTAAACACGTTCTCGTTGACGAAACTCCTCTCTTCTTCTAGGGCCAGTATTGCATCAATCATTTCCGGATTCCCGTTAATGTGCACAAGTACCCATGCCTGACCTTCATTCATTTGTATCTCGGATGTTTATTTTTCTTGATCCGACACTGAAGTGTGACATTGTTTTATGTCTTCCTCACTTAAACAGAACCTTAATGTTTCTTCATCCACATGTGTTTCCCAGTTCTGCCTGGGGTCTAAATTAATCTCAAATGACTGTTTTCCCTAATCCTCCAGTGTTTCATCCTGGCACATGAGAACGACAGTAACACTAGGTACACAGACATTTTGAAGATATAACCTCAACCACTCTTTCTGACTTGCATTGGCAGTTGAGCATTTAGTAATTTTGAAATTCATATGAAGTCGTGCAAGATAAAAGATTGATGGAGCACAGGAATCCGCATGATGGAGGTGAAGGCAATGGACGACGTCCTGATGAAGGCTGTGTGAACAAGAACAATTTACATGAGCTCATGGGGCCGCAACACATCAGTGTTGACATATTTCAAATATAGCAATATGATGCATATACACTGCTTACCAAGTCAAGTGAGAAGCTATATATGAATAAGGTAGCCCTTAAAGTAGCAGGAAGGGTTTCACTGTTGAATGAGGAACAATGAGATATGTATAATCAGAAAGACATGTCATGTTTAGCACTTTAGTCCTATGTTAGGATGAATACGAACATACTATGCTGTATACTTATATGATGTTTTATGAATGATTCTATGATAAATATATTGAACATGTTAACCAAAAAAAAAAAAGATTTTTCATTTGGAAACATTTCAATGGTTCAAGGTCTGTCCAAAATTGCCCTGATCCGTGTGTTTTTAAAGAGAAAATTAGAAGTGACAAGAAAATCAGATATGATGAATTTGATACACTTTTTAATCAGACTTTATTTGGAGTCTGTGGATCATTGCACCTAGGAAATAGATTTGATTATGGCAAGGAGTTGAAGTAGGTTGGCTGCTATGTGCTTTATGATTTAGCCTTGGATCGGCAGGCTGATGATTGACAAGTAGCTTGAGAGATTGTCCAGCGTGGATTATTTGAGTAGCGGTCAGATTAAACCTGTTTGGATGGAGTTGGAAATGATTACTAATTAGTACAAATTATTAATGATATGTCAGTGTCACATGGGATTGTGAGAGATGTTCCCATTACAGATTGTTTGGTTCCAGTGCGTAGAATGTCACCCTTCTACAAACAATGTTTTAGCAGTGATTAATTTGTGTTATTTTATTTTATTTTTTTGTCAGGACTCAGCCCTGATACTTATTTCTGAGCCCCAACACTTATTGTCTCAGATGCAGATTGATTATGAAGTAATAATAGCCAGAGCATCCATCAACCCCAATTAGCAGATGAAAGCTGTAGTTTAACTACAAATGTGTCAACAATGTGGGGAGCAGCTGTGGGTGGTGACAGCAATGGTAGGGATCTGCCTGCCTGGATTGTCACAAGCATGCCTGAATATATTTGGGCCTCAGCACTTATTTTCCTACAAATGAAGCACTGGGTTTTAGTGATGTGAGATTTTTGACAATGTCATCAGGCATTAGTATCCTGAAAGCTGCCCAGGATTTTGTATTGCAGGGGGCAATCAAAAGCAGAATGACACACGTTTTTGAGATATTGATATGTCCCTGAATTGTATGTATCTTGTTGTGGGGGAAGATTAGGAGTTTTTATGGTTAAATCTAGAATGAGAGCAGCAGTTTCAGTTTCATCTTGCAAGACTGTTATTTGGAGACATATATTTTCATTGTGTGTGTTGTGCAGGAATGTCACCATACCACTGAGAGGTAAAACGAATGCTGCTTAACTTGGCTGGGTGCCTGGGGTTCTGACAGGGGATATAGGTTCTATACCTTTGTTTGTTATGTTCTATTTTTTGCTAATTTAGTGTCTTTGTATATTTTAATGGTGTTCACAGATGTAACAGAGCATTGGTTTTCATCTGAATGTGACACTTTCTAAAAAGGAAGGACATTTTGAGAGATACAATGGTGCCTATTATTTGAAAAATAAGCTATTAAAAAATGACTTAATTGTATTAACTTTGTAAACTGGTTGTTTTTGAAATTGTACAATATTAATTTATAATAATCACATAGTATTTATTCTAGTCATAATGATAATGTTATACTTATCTCTATGAGCAAAGCATATTAACACAACCTGGCATAACCATATCAAATATATTCTGATTGAAGTTTATCATACCAAGATGGACAGCCTGGAAGTCCTTTTATACATTTTTTGAAATACCTCTATATGAAAACAGACAGAGACAAATAGCACTAGTGAAATTTTCTGGCAGCTTTTCATGAGGTAAGAACATTTTAGAAACAAAAGAATAACTACATATCTTTATATTAGACAAAGATGCCTACGACAAGTGATCAGTATATTTGAATCAGATATAGAATTTTATGTGGGTGCCAATCAACTACAGGGACATATTTCACTGAGGAGTTAAGATTCACATCTGATAGAAGAGAGTGAAGATCAAGTTGTCTACGATATGACTCTGAACACTGAGGTAGGATATTTTTCAATGTTTGAAAATCACCTTGTACACTTTTATATTGTATATGGTTGTTTTTCAACTATTCAACTATCATAGAGGAAAGTAGCATCTTTTCCACAAAGAGGACCATCATTTTCAGGTTTGCGCATAGTCAGGTGTTGTGACGAGTCACCATGAGTGGCGTGAGAAGGAACCGGATGTGTGTTTTTTCCAGCAACGGAGTAAGGTATGTGTGTGGGTGTGTAACATCACCAAAGTAAAATATATCTTTTACATTTATCTGTGGTGAGGTCAGTGTGAAGAGTTATGATTTAGAATTTGAGTGCACTGTATAATAGGGTCCAGAAGAAGCCCTATACAACAAGGACATACTGCGCAGTGGACTTGGTGTTCATTTCATTTTTGCACAATGCTCACTGTAATATTAAAATGTTTGTAAACACATATACTATTGCCGTAGTTTCAATATATGGATGGGTGTATAACTAGGCTGCCTGTGACCTCTATCACTCTATTAGTGACCAAGCACTGTCTTCCTCTTAGATTCTGGAGAAAATGTTTCCTCAACCCAAACAGGATTGCAAGACTAGTCCTTGACCTCAAGCCGGGTATCGTATCTCTCCAGCATGGCAATCCCTCATTGGCTCCCAGTGGCTGCAAGGATTAAGTTTAATACCCTCTGCATTGTCCACAAGGCCTTCTGGGGCCTGGGGCCGCAATACCTTCAACTCTCTCTTAGTAAATACCTCCCTACTAGAGCTCTTCCCTCCTCCACCTCCAACTCCCTCAGGGTCATACGCTTCTCCAAGCAGCGAGTTGCGGGTAGATCTCTTTCTTCGGCTTGGGCCTTCTTCTGGAACAGCCTCCATGCCTCTCTGAAAGTGGAGGAGAACCATCTCTGGTTCCTGAAGCACCTCAAGATCATCCTCTTTGTTTCTGCCTTCTCTCTGCGTCTCACCTGCTGATCTCCTGGGTGATACTTCACTGGTCACCTGGCTACCCTCTAATTTCAGGCCCAGGTCCCTGCACAGTCAGTTGCACACCCACACTGCCTGCTGACAACCCTTGCACATGGGTCTTTATCTGTAACCCTACAATCCCCGTACCTGCACTATTGGACACCCGCTGGCTGCAGTTACCCATGAACCTGCCACCTGCTGGCAGCATTTTTTCTTATTGTTTTATCCCATGTACAGCACTGCCCCCACTCCTCCTCCCCTGGCACTTTTCCCCTCCCCTCTCCCCTGCACTTGCGCAATCTCATTGTCACTTGACCTAGTAAGATCGCTGTCTCTCTCCTCCCTCTGCTCCCCTTACCTTGCATCGTTGTGTCTTGAAACGCTTGTGTATAGGCGCGTTATGAATGCCATATCATCATATCAAACAGGTTTGAGGTACAGAGCCTCAAAGTATTTAAGAGGAAGGTCTGAGATGGGAACGCACATACATCCTTACATAATTCTATCTGTCTACATGGTTATTACTGTTATTATTACTGAACATTGGGTATCTCATTGAAGTTCTGTACACAGACAAATCACAAATAATCCCACCCTGAAATCAGGCCTTATTGGGGCAGCATTATGAATTTGCAAATAAATCACTGCCCTTCCTCTATCTCGTCCTACCCTTTCGGTCTCCTCAGCAAAAATAATAAAGAGACGAATGTATAATCAAACAATCACATGCATTTACCACTGCAAAGGGCGGTGTTAAGAAGCCGTGTGCTTGCGCAGGAAGAGCTCTTGCAAAGAGGTTGCAGCAGCATCGCCCTCAGAAAGGTCCTCGGAGTTGAGTAGAGAGATACTCGGATGCCTGCGCAGGCCTCCAATCAAGGATGTTTGTACTGTAAACAACCCCATCTCCCTGATGCCCACTATGGGGAAGAGCCTGCGTCTTCCTGTGCATAATTAGGACTGTAAGCGGCCGATTAGGCACATTTCTAATCATTCCCCTTCATTTGCAGTCATTCGCGGCGAGCACTTATTTCTGAAGCCTTCTGCTGGAGGTGCTCCTCTTTTATGCACCATTGAATGATGTGTTGCATTAGATTTCCGGAAGTATTTTCTAAATAGCTTATTTATGCCCTGTGCTTTGATAGGATCAATGATGAACAAGCAGCTGCTTTAACAGACAATGCGGGCAGCAAGTGCCAGCCGACAGCTTACATGTTCAATAGAACAAAACAATTAAGCAGCCAATCAGGAGATCCGGCCCAGGCCATCTTCTGCAGGCCCCTTGGCTTGGGTCCCATTGACGCACCAGTCAATTGCATTGATCTTTTTAATCCTGTCAGGCAGGTTTGATTGACTAGCAGCTGATTCAAAATGGCTCCTGATGAATGCGGTACTCAGTACGCTCCCGATGATCTTTTATACGTTTCTGCAGAGAAAAGGGCGGGATACGAGCAGCAATTACCCCTCGGTGCTCAAAACTGCATCTTAGAATTCCCAGCCGAAGGAAAATGAGGTTCACAAGGGATCAACACGAGACTGAGTAAAAATCCAGGACAGGAGCTCCTTGGTCTTTTTGTCGCGGTTATCTACTGAATGTGAGCTCTGCAGTGAGGAGCTGTTCATTTTAAAGCAGCACAATAATTAAAGACCCAGATAGCCCGCCTTAATTTATAAAGCCAGATGCACCCTGTGTCCTTTCACTTTCACTGGTTATGTGAGATTCTGGGCATGCTGTTACAAGTTATGAGCAATATCTGGAAGGTGCACAGGCTAATTGCATCCTAATGGACTGTGACATCGAAGATAATGAAATACCTGCACATGTTCATCTTTGAACAGAGATACATTGAATCCATGCTGTTAAAGATGTTTGGATTCATGAAAGTGGATGCATGAACCAGTGGGATAGTAAAATATGAGCAGACCTCTGTGGCAGTTCTTTCAGAGCTGAAAACTATGCTGTGACAAACAGTAGCCTTTAGTAGTGCAAGGCTAACTGCATAACTACGGAAGCCCTCTTCCACACAGGAGCATGTCATCATACATGCCACCTTAGATGCCTACTGTGAATGACTTACTATATGCTTCTGTAAGAAATGCGCACATATGCCTTTGGGTTTGGAGCGCTATAAAAATAAAATACAATACAATTTTGACAACCTGAAGTTGTCGGAGGCAGCCACTCGTTGGTGCGGCTTGACACTTCCGGGACGTTTTCCTAGGTCCTTTCCTCTACACCACCATTTCGAGAATTGAGCAGAGTGTAGAGATGGGTGGAGTGCAAGGGAGTGGAGAGCACAAACCAAGAAGCAGTAAAGGAGGGAAGGGGCTGTGAGCCCCTGCACTGAGCCGCTACCAACCGCTTATGCCTGTCGCTTCGTGGCTGTGAGTCCCCCTGTCTGTTTCCTCCTGACAAACTGCTTTTGGATTTATTATTTTGGTTAGCCAGTCCAGGACATGGGAGATGGGAGACATTTGCACACTGTGATTATGTCTCATATTCTCAACTTTTGGAGCCATTTGTTGTCCTTCTATGCCACGGACCAGGGAACAGCCTTTTGTGTTTTTTCAGAGAGTCTGTTTTTGTACCAGTGATTCAATCCCCTACTGACTTAAGTGGCCTTTTATTCATTGTAATTTGCTGTTACCTACTGTAAGGAGACATTGAGAGTCTGCAGCCATCACTTTTTGCTCACTGTACTTTTCACAAAGGAAGAATATCCATTTGCATATCATTTTTTGTTCCACCCACAAGGGCAGTCCAGCACCAAAATGCCAGGCAAACCTCCTTTGAACAATAGTAACAACAGCAACCTCAGACACATGTTTCAGTCTTGTTGGGCCTCATCAGTGAAGTGGAGCTGTGCCTCTCTGAGCACAGTGAGCAAGGGGTCCACGTCTGGGCTCCCCCATGTATCTTAAGGTGACCAACCCCAAATTCATTGCAAATATACAAAAAAGGTAGCAGGTGCCCCTATCTAGAAAGAATATGGCATGATAACCTATTCTGTGTTTTTTTTCCCAGTTTGAGAGTCTGCAGCCATTGTTTTTTGCTCACTGTACTTTTCACAAAGGAGAAATATCCATTTACATGCCAGTATTTGTTCCGCCCCCAAGGGCCGCTCAGCACAGAAATGCCAGGCAAACCTTTGAAAAAGAGTACCAACAGCAACCTCAGACACTTGTTTCAGCCTTGGTGGGCCTCATCAGTGAGCTGGAACTGTACCTCTCTGAGCACAGTGAGCAAGGCGTCCATGTCTGGTTCACCCAGTTAACTTAGGGTGACCAACCCCAAGTTCCTTGCAAAAATACAAAAAAGGGTAGCCAGCATGCCTCTCTAGAAAGAACATGGCATGATAATCTGTTCTGTGTTTTATCCCACATTGAGGATCCAGAGTCATTGATTATTTCTCACTGTACTTTTCACAAAGAAGGAACATCCATTTGCATATCAGTCTTTGTCCCACCAGCAAGGGCAGTCCAGCACCGAAATGCCAGGAAAACCTGCTTTGAACAAGAGTACCAACAGCAACCCCAGGCACGTGTTTCAGTTTTGTTGGGCCTCATCAGTGAGGTGGAGTTGTGCCTCTCTGATCACAGTGAACAAGGGGTCCATGTCTGGGTTCCCCAGGTAATTTAGGGTGACCAACCCCAAGTTCCTTGCAAATATAAATATATGCTTTGGTTGTAGTGATTAAAAACAAAATGTTAAAATGTTATAGTAAATGTAGTTCCTAAAATTATATATAGTTGTTTTTATATTTGCGGAAAAAAATGATATATAGAATACATAGGGTTCACTTGAGGATAATAGGTATATTAATTTAATAAATACAAATATTTCTATGTGATTTCTTTTGCTACTTTGATATAGTGGGTGCTATTCCGTGTCTAGCAATAGGCATTTAAGTCACCTTCACGTTTTCCCATCAGTTTGTTTCTTTTCCTATGCATTGATGTCCACTCTTGAGATGATATGTCAAAAAAAAGACTGTTTTGCCCTCTGCTCTCATAATGTGCATGTAACATTCCTTGTAACATGTCACCATAGTGTCATTCAGCTAATTCAAATAATGTCTTAAAACTCTCAAGTGATTTGCATGAGTTGTAGTGCTTTGGGCAATTATTGTGTAATTGTATGAGCAAAGGTATGGTCAACCCCAAACTTTTGGTGATTCTCATGGACCACTGTGGTTTATGTTGTGTGGCACTAGTGATGATTTTTAGGCAAGATCACCACTATTGGTGACCAAGTTGGAAGTCTATTACTTCAACACATTACTTTGTGGTCAAAAAAGCATATGTTACCTTAGTTCGGGGGTCTTTAACCTATAGCTCTCCAGATGTTTTGGACTACGGGTCCCGTGACACCTTCACAATCGAGTAAGCTAGCTAGGTCTCATGGGAATTGTAGTCCAAAGCATCTGTTGGGCCAAAGGTTGCAGACGCCTGCCTTAGTTAAACATGGACCCCTTCTCAACTCTTTGTTCGTTAACACTGCTGTGGATGGGTGACAGGTGGGGGGAATGGAATGGATAATATTTAAGTAAAATGTTGTCACTGAAATAAAAGGTTAGTTGCCCATACCCTAAATAAATTGGAGAAAAGCATACAAAGAAATGAGTGTTTAAGACTGTATTACCAAGAATGCATTAATCATTAATGATAAGAGCCATTCACTCTCTTTAGTATGGCTTTAACAATGATTTCATTTAACTGGATAATATAATTTTGTTACTGGAACACGCACCCTTGTTCTGTGTAACCTCGCTTTTAACACAATGTCGCAAAATACTGGCACAATCTGATAGGATTTTGATGTTTGCAAGCTTTACTGTGGTTCCATTATGAGTAACTCCCTGAGTACAAAAACATTGCTTATGAAGAATACTGTACCAAAGATTAAACGACAGTGTGCATTACTATACTGTAGAGACTGTTTCAGACCATCTTCCACCAAATAAGTGCACAGAAAATGATTAAATAATATATGTTGGCTTATTGGAGAGGAAATCAGAGTGTTCCCTCCTTCTTTTGATGCGTGTTACTGGAGCTCAGATCTGACTCTCTGGCAGTGAATCACATGCAAAAGCCCGAAGGAATGTCTTAAGTGGGGCTCCAACGACTTCCTCCGGGGCTCAGGAGCAGCGATCATTTTCTCGTGAGCTTTAGGAAAAGCCCCATGGTCCTCTCTTTCCACAGCGCCAGTCCAAAGCTGGGGCCAAGCAACTTGGGCCGAAAGAAATGTTACTGCATGGACCAGGTATTTCCCTCAAGTAAATACATGTATGATGATTTTAAGTAGCAGACTATGAATGGTGCAAGGGTGGGCCCTCGTGTGCCCTGAGTTTAGCTGAACACATCCCTTTGATCAGGAAAGGACTTCATTAACCACTTGAACACTTTTTTTCCTACCATACCATTCTTGTATGTATGTGGATCATGTGTTCATTTTCCTAAAGATAACAAATATTTGAATGTTTACATAGCTACAATCAATATTTCTAAACTTTCATATAGCTGGCTGCAACATACATAAAGTGAAATCTTAAATATGGGATATAGCGATATAGGGCATCTTTATGAATTCCCCGGTCTTTAATAAATGCTGGAAAAAATGAAATTCCGGCACTAGCATTTTATCTGGACCGGGGAAACATAGTTTTGCCATTAGGGACAGTAAACTACCAGCAGGCCGTACCTTAGGAGTTCGGGTTCCTACCAGCAAATAATTGCTGGAATCACCGGCACCGGTACTACCATTGATGGTAATTCCGGCAATCCCATCTCATGGAGTCCTATGGGACTCTATGGAATGGGAACATACCAGTGTCCATGCCGCTTGTAATATCCCGGTAATAATGGGATATCAGGCAGCGGAAACGGTAAGGCAGATTCTCTGGAATCCCTCCAGTAATACCTGCGGAATACCGGCAAAACTGTAATGAGGGCCATAGTCTAATATGGTGTAAACAGTTTCCAGCAGTTGGCAACAATGACAATGAACAAAGTACACTGCATAAAACAACAGTTATTAATATGGCAGTAAACCTGGTCACATGTTCTTTTAGGTTAAAAATACAACGAGGGGGCTTCCCCACAACAACATCATTTAAACTCTGAGGACTGATTTGTGATAACTGAATTTGACTGGGGAGTTACACTCTCCCACCTTTTAATATCATTTTCTCTGAGCATGCAATGTATATGTTAGAGCTATTCTGCAACCTGTAATAATTATCCAGGAGCCTTGGCAACCTGTACTTGTGATGGCAGAGTATGGAAATCAGATGACCTGGCCACGGACTTCAAATAAGGCAATGCTATTTCTTTCTCATTACACTGCCCTTCACAATGCAAACAAGATGTAACCTGTTCTAGTCTCTCATAGACAGTAATGCTAGCATCTCAGTGTCTGGTCATTCTCATGCAATGTGTACTAGTTCAGGTACTGACACAGGTCTGTCATTGTTCAAGCTGATGTCAACTCTGTGAAGCATTTTACCTTCACATTCTCTGCATGAATCAACTGTTGTAGCTACTGTTCTAAGACTTTCAGGTAGTGTATTGCCAGCAGGACTCAATGCAACTAAAGCACATCCATCTTTCAGATATACAAACTTCTTCACATAATTTGAAATCTCCAAAATCGCAGCACAACCCAAGGCTGTATTCAGTGTAACAAAAGCATTTGTTATTCTCCCTGGAGCAATCTTCATAGCCATTATCATCCCCTCCTTCAACAAGAGGTAGCCTCCATAGGCATCCTCATGTTGAAAAGACTGGTACTCATTCAAAGAAACTTTGTCTCCTGCATTTGCAAGGTCCTTCAGTAGGCTAACAGTGACAATTTGGTATACTAGTAACAATGTGCAATATTGTGGCAACTCTAATGTAGCAAACTGTACTCTAAGCACTCTGCTATAAATGCTAGTACTGTCAGTGTATACTCGTGGCATTCTAGCAAAGGTCAATGAATCAATCACAGCAAAGCATATTCCCAGTGCAGAAATCATGGTCAATTTGTCCTCTACATAAATTTCAGAACTCTCAGGCAAAACATTGTCACGCTTTCTATAAACTGGCAACATGGTGCTATTACAATTGATGTCATATATTTTCACTTTTTCACCTCTCCCCACCAGGTTAGAATGCAATGCTAAGTACTGTGTAGAAGCATTTCTCTGCTGGAGCATTGTCAAGTATACACCATCAGAACTGCACTGAATCACTATATACATTTCTCTCAACACATTCACTCCCAATAGGTTCTATCCATAATGGGATGTCTCCAAGTGGCATTTCTCTGTTAAGCGATCAACAGTAATAGGTACTCACTCTGACATAGGGCATATTTCTGACATACAAATAAACCCTACAGAAACATTCTGTTGCCTTGACAAGGCCAAATCTGGAACCATTGAACTGTCAATGGAACATTCCTGAGACATTGTCTCTAGGATATATGATATTGTATGATATGGCATTTATAACATGCCTATACAAAGGTGTTTGAAGATGCAACGAGGCAAGGGAGGGGGAACAGAGGGAAGATAGACAACAATCCTACTAGGCCAAGTGTCATTCAGATCGTGCAAGTGCATGGGAAGGGGGAAGGGGAAAGTGCAGGGGTGAAGGGGAAGGGGGCAGTGCAATACAAGGGATAATAGAATAAATAACAAAAGAGTACGGCCAGCAGGTGGCAAGTGAAAGGGAGAAGGGTAAGTGCAGGCATCAGGTGTCAAGTGCTTGTGGTAGGACTGTAGGGATACAGAGAACAGTCCACAAGTGTAGGGGTATCCAGGAGGGTAGTGCAGGTGTGCAGCTGGCGGAGGGGACGACCTGGGCCCAAGATCAGAGGGTGGCCAGGTAAACCAGTCCAGTTTCAGTATAAGCCAGGAAATCAGCAAGGGAGAGGAGTAAAAAAAGCAGAAGCAAACTGAAAGGTTTTGAGGTGCTTCCGTAACCGGAGATGGTTCGCCTCAAGTTTCAGGGGGCCAGGGAGGCTGTTCCAGAGGGAGGCCCCGGCTGAAGAAAGTGATCTACCACCAACTCGTTGCTTGGAGAAGCGACTGACCCTGATGGAGTTGGAGGTGGATGAGCGAAGAGCTTGAGAAGGAAGATATTTAGGAAGAGAGAGTTGAAGGTATTGAGGACCCTGGCCCCAGATGGCCTTGTGGATGATGCAGAGGGTTTTGAACTTAATCCTCGCAGCCACTGGGAGCCAGTGCAGAGATTTCAGTCCTGGAGAGATACGATCCCTGGGCTTGAGGCCAAGGACAAGTCTCGCAGTTCAGTTCTGGATGAGCTGCAGAGGGCAGAGAGTAGAAGCAAGCAGATTTAGAAAGAGGCTGTTGCAATAGTCCAGCTTGAAGAGAACCAGAGCTCTGGAGACAGAGAGCTTCTGGGGGAAGGATAGGAAAGGAAGAATACCTCTGAGGAGGTAAAGCTGGTAGTGTGACTTCTTGGAGATATCACAGATGTGAGGAGAGAAGGAGAGTGTGGAGTCGAAGATTACCCTGAGGTTTTTAGCCTCAGAGGTGAGAGGGCCAAGGAGGCTGGCTAGAGAGTGACGGGAAAGGAGGGTGTTGGTGTGCCAATGAGGAGAATCGCAGTCTTGCTGGAATTCAGGCAGAGATCGTTGGAGGCACACCACTCCTGGATGGCGGACAGGCAGTCAGAGATGAGGGAAGGAGAAGAGGTGGCTGAGGGTAGCCTGAAAATGAGCTGAGTGTCATCAGCATAGCACTGGAAGTTGGGACAGAGTGCTGCACTGCGGTGGGCAAGAAGTGCCAGGTATTGGTTGAACAGCCAGGGAGAGAGGTTAGACCCCTGGGGAACACCACAGATGGAGATAGAGATGGAGGAGAGGAAGGACCCGAGTTAGACCTGGAAGGGTCGATCGGAGAGAAAAGAAGTCAGGCATGCCAAGGCCTGACCCATGATGGCCAGGTTATCATGGAGACAGTTGAGCAGGATGGCATGGTTGACCGTGTCGAAGGCAGAAGAGAGATCAAGTAAGAAGAGGATACATGGGGTGTTGGAATCAAGGTTAGAGAGCAGGTCTTCACAGATGTTCAGAAGAGCAGATTCCATGCTTCTGGCAGCTCTGATGCCAGACTGATGGTTGTGGAGACAACCAACAGATTCAGTGTGAAGATCAAGCTTGGAGATGGCCAGCTTTTCCAGGAGTCTGCCCAGGAAAGGATTGATGGAGATTGAGCGATAGTAAGCCGGGCAGGAAGGGTCGGCAGAGGGCTTCTTAAGAAGAGGGTGCACAAGTGAGTCCTTTATGGGGGAGGGGAAGACTCCAATGGTGGAGAAGTGGTTACAGAAATCAGCAAGGGCAGGTGCCAGGGAGTCAATGTGGTCTTTGATGGTTTTGGAGGAACAGGGGTGAACCTGTTTTTACGAGACTTTAATAGATCAGACTTGTCTCGAAACCTCATCTGGGGAGAACAGGGGAAAGGTTGAGGAGGAGGGAGGAGAGGTGGCTGCCGAAGGGCCAGAGGAAGAGCAGGGAGTAGAGGGAGAAAGAGAGGACAAGATGTCCTGAGTTTTAGAGATGAAGTGAGAGGCCAGAGCCGTGCACAGGGCCTGGGAAGGGACAGCAGAGGTAGAAACTGTGGCAGGATTGGCCAGTTCCTTGCAGATTTTAAAGAGTTCAGTCGAGTTGTTGTATGCTGCAGAGACGTGGGCTTGGGTTGAGCTCTCTTCTTACTGCAAACAGAGAGCCGGTATTGCCTTTGGAGCAGGCGGCAGGCCAGTTTGTCAGAGGATGTACATGAAGCAAGCCATTTCCTCTCAGCCACCCTGCACTTGCATTTAAGGGTGACGAGGTCTGAGTCATACCAGGAGTTGCACTTGGCATTCGGCTACAGGCGGATCCTCATGACAGGGGCAAGAACATCGAGAGTGTCTGATATAGCAGAGTGGAGCATGGAAAGCGCTGCATCAGGGTGTGAGTCAGCCAAAGGGGGAGGAGGGGGAGAGAAAGTGGTGGCAAAAGCCTCCACTGACACGTGCTTCATGGGTCTGATGACCGAGAAGGTGGGTGGCAATAATGCAGTAGGCTTGGCCTGGGGGGTAGAGAGGGTGAGCTGGGAGGAAAGGAGAAAGTGACCACTCCAGGAGAGAGGAGTGGTGAGAGGGATAGAAAGAAGAAGGTCTGAGGAGATCAGAACATCCTGCGTATGCCCTGCAGAGTTAGTCTGGCCAGAGGGGAGAATGGAGAGTGAGAGAGAGTCGCAAAGGTTGCAAAAGAGTCCAAAGGAAGGGCAGGAAGCATCCAGGTGGATGTTGAAGTCTCCAAGAAGGAGGAGTTGAGTGGTTGAGACCAGGAGGAAAGAGGAGAGGTCTGACCACTCAGAGACGAAGGAGGATATATGACCAGGTGGCCGATAGATGGTAGCCAAAGTAAGGGAATGGCTAGGAGAGAGAGAGAGCCTGCAGACGAGGCATTTGAAGGAGGGGGAGGCCTGCGTAGGAATGACAGAGTCGGGAATCCGCACAGGGAAGATCAGGGCTACAACCCCTCCGGATCGGTTGGGCCTAGGCGCAGAGAGGATCTTGTAGCTGTCAGGGAGGAGAGTGTCAAAGCTCATGACAGAGCTGGCCGTGAACCATGTCTCGGTGAGACCAAGGACGTTGAGGTCAAGTTCCTCCAGAAGGTGGCAGATGTCAGAGGAGTGTTTGACAGCTGAGCAAATGTTAAGAGTGGCAATATGGAGAAGGTTGCCGTCCTTGAAAGACTTCCAGGGAGGGGCACAAATCAGAGTTATGCCCTGCGGAGGTGTAGAAGAAGCCCGAGGGAGGGCAGAATGGGAAGGAGGAGAGGTCAAGGCAGCCGAGGAGGAGACAGCAGGGGAGGGCCTGGAGGGAAGAAAAGAGACAGCAGGAGAGGAGAGGAAGTTGATGAGGCGTGGGTAGTGTCTATCAAAGAGGAGAAGATTGGCTTGAGGGCCTTGGACCAAGACATACCATTCAATTAAACATTAATGATGACCTTAGAGGAGTGGAAGGAGGCCAGGAGGGCCTCCCACTGAGTGCCACCATTAATGGGAGAGGAAGATAAGGGAGAGAGCACAGAGACCATATGTAGGGTCCAAAGGTCTGGCGAGGGAACGAAAAAGAGGATGTGGGTGACAGTTTGCCTGGAGGAGGCAATGGTATAGGTGTCAGCGATCGGGAGGCCTGGGTTGGAGACCAGGATGTCCTTTTTAAACTTCTTCCTACCAGATTTAGTGAGGAGAGTAGGATAGTCGATAGAGAAACAGTAAGAAAAGATAGGAGAGACATAGAACACCATAGAGAAGGAAGGGAGAGGTGAGTGGGAAGGGGTAGGGGAGAACACTAGGTCGGGGCAAGGGGCAGGGTGCATGTGGATGAGACAGTTTGACAAATGGACAGGACAACAGGCGCCAGGATAGTGGCAGAAGGTTCACTGCATGAGTGCTAATGTAAGGAGGCAAGCCGCAGAATGGCACTACTTTCACAATGCAGTAATGTGTACAGGAATAAAAACGCACCTAAGGTTGAGAGTCCGGAACAGTGGGAAAAAGGCCTAGGCTTCGCAATGCAGTTTAGAACACTTTCACAAAGCAGTAATGCGTACAGGAGAAAACACACCTAAGTTTTCTAAGTGTCAGCTGTAGGGAAGCAGGATAGAGTGCCAACAAGGGCCACACCTACCTTCCTTAGCTGCTGCGGATTGATGTCTGGCCACAGGTGTTCCCTGCGGATACTAGCAGACACAATAGGAGCCGCTACTGTGGGAGCTGTCCTTAGCCTTGGGGCTGCCGGGCAGGGGCTATCCTGGTAATGTTTGTAAAGAGGGGGGAAGACGTGCCAATCAGGGTGACTAGGAGGGTAGGGAGGCGGGAGAGAGGGCGGGAACAACAACGAGGATCACGGAAGGGGAGAGGGGCAGAGGAGCACACACGCGGTCACAGGATTAATCAAAAAGTACAAAAGGAAGAACACAGAACATGGAGGGTCCCAATACCTTTATGGCGGCCTGCAGTCACCCGCTCTGCCCAGGATGGAAGTGGAGAGCGCAGTGAATTGCTGGCTGCCTAGCCAGGCCCCAGGAAGGCACACCAGCCAATCAGGGTGCGTGGGAGGGTAGGGAGGAGGGAGGGAGGGCGGGATCAGCAACGAGGATCACAGAAGGCGAGAGGAGACAGGGGAGCACTATTGCGGTCACAGGATGAATCAAAAAGCACAAAGGAAGAACACGGACCATGGAGGGTCCCAATACCTTTATGGCGGCCTGAAGTCACCCGCTCTGCCCAGGATGGAAGAGGTGAGCGCGGTGAACTGCTGGCTGCCTAGTCAGGCCCCAGGAAGGCACACCAGCCAATCAGGGTGCGTGGGAGGGTAGAGAGGCAGGAGGGAGGGCGGCAACAGCAACGAGGATCATGGAAGGGGAGAGGGGGCAGGGGAGCACACACGCAGTCACAGGATGAATCAAAAAGCACAAAGGAAGAACACGGACCATGGAGGGTCCCACTACCTATCAGGCGGCCTGAACTCACCCGCTCTGCCCAGGATGGAAGTGGCGAGCACGGTGAACTGTTGGCTGCCTAGTCAGGCCCCAGGAAGGCACACAAGCCAATCAGGGTGCGTGGGAGGGTAGTGAGGCGGGAGGGAGGTCGGGAACAGCAACGAGGAACACGGAAGAGGAGAGGGGGCAGGGGAGCACACACGCGGTCACAGGATGAATAAAAAAATACAAAAGGAAGAACACAGACCACGGAGGGTCCCAATACCTTTTGGTGGCCTGCAGTCACCCGCTCTGCCCAGGATGGAAGTGGCGAGCACGGTGAACTGCTTGCTGCCTAGTCAGGCTCCAGGAAGGCACAACAGCCAATCAGAGTGCGTGGGAGGGTAAGGAGGTGGGAGGGAGGGAGGGCGGCAACAGCAACGAGGATCACGAAAGGGAAGAGGGGGGAGGAGAGCACACATGTGGTCACAGGATGAATCAAAAAGCACAAAAGGAAGAACACAGCCCACCGAGGGTCCCAATACCTTAATGGTGGCCTGCAGTCACCCGATCTGCCCAGGATGGAAGTGGCTATCACACATGAGGCTGCCTTAGGTAAATTCTTATCCAGGTTAACCCCTATCTCCTCATCCTCTTGCACTGTCTGGTGCACTGATTCTGGGACCACTTCCCATTTCTCTAACTTATTTTTCAGACTATCCCCTAAATCCACTAAGGTATGGAGTCATTTAATTCTCTAACCCTCTGGGTTTATTCTCAATACAATAATTTTCACAACATGTGTGATTTTTAACATCAGGCATCTTTAAAAACTATGTTCTCTAGCCTGGAAAATATGTGCACACATTTCAAAACAAACATATTCAAAACAAATTTGGAGCAAGCTCACCTAATTTCAGAGAGTCAACGCAATCTCCCATAAACTACTCGAACACTGATTGCAGTGCCTGTTAATCTCTCCATCCAAACAAAGATGCAAACAGCATCCACGGCTGCAATCAACACAGTGTTCAAAAACAATGTTCACAACCCTCTCTGTAGACAATCGCAGTCAACAAGTGGATCAGAAATAACAGCAGCTGCAAGGAACTTCCGTCTACTTGGCAGTAAGAGATCCTTTTCTGCTCCAACCAGCGTCCTTGATCATCCTTGGGAGGGCCCCATATTGGGCGCCATTTTGTAAAACTAGATATGTGCCATGCTATGGAAACAAAATATAACAAGAGATCACAAAGACACAAGAATCAGATTATTTCAAATCAAAATGCATCTCTATTTTGTGCATGACAGAATGTCACTAATCTCTAACAAGCAGCAAAAGCAATCACTCACCAGCAATGAGAGCTTCAGTAATCCCAACCCAGCCAGCCTCTAAGACTAAGACTGTGAGACTGTCTCCCTTCTCTCTCAACCAGCTGTGAGACAGCCCCCTCTATATCGCTGAACCTAGCCCAACCTAACCCAACCAGCTGAACCTACTGAACAGAATAGGAACCTACAGTTATACAGAACAATGATGCATTAATTGTGCATTTGTGTGCGTAGAAAGCATTCCATTTCAAACTACATGCATGCTATATTATGTGCGTACATACATAATTTCAGCCAGCATAATCATATACTGGAACACATTGACATGGCATGTTCGTGTATATTCAATTCTAAAAAGATCAGGCCAAAAGCATATAATGTCTTCGCACCAAGAAAGTCTCATGCAGAAACAAAACATTTGTTCAGCAAAAACATATCTCTGCATTCAGCCAACTATGGTTGCATGTCTGTGCTAAAGGATTTGACAGTGTGCCAAGACTGTACTTGTTATCAAAACATTTACACACTGTGTTTGGCTGCGAAAACAATTCTCTCTCCACGCTCAGCAAAAAGCCTAATTCATATGGACAGGAAGCAGACCAAATATAGTGCCTAGAAACATACTACAATGTGCTATACATAATACCAAATATACATAATTACACGGTTCTGCTACAATCAAAACAAACTATAGTGCTTAAACATGGCCTATGCTAAATGGATGCATGTATGGATGAATGAATGGATTAATGGATGGATTATCTCATGCTGAACTATCAGAAATAAATGTAGATTCACACCCTGGGGTTTGATAGACCAGAACCGGTCTACTCTAGGTGATAGCTCTCGCTCTCTTCAGAGAAAAATAGTGGCATCCTCAAGGTAATCATTCTTTCTGACTGGTGGCCATCTGGTTGTACAGGGTCCGTACAATTTGATGGAGGCATTAAAAGTAGATCATCCTCAACTGCGTCCAGCACAGGATTAACTTCTGGGTAAGGTTCATGCGAAATTCCAGGACAATAAGTTTTGTATCTTTCAAGTGCAAAATGGGAGATCAAATTGGTGTAAATCCTAAATGGGACACATTGGCAACTGCCATTGTCTTGATGTCATAGTCTGGAGGAGCTTCTGATGAACGCATGGCGTTATATGCAATGTTGGGAGGTTGAGAAGTGTATTAATATGGTGATTCTTTAGTGCACAGGTGCTTCGTCATTGAAGGCGTGATAGACAGCTTTGAATCTTTGACCTCTAGATTGAAAGGTTGAATCTCCTTTTGACTGAAAAAAGAAGATTTAAGTGGAGTACCCCAAATTTGTTAAGGCCTTCCATTTGTACTCAGTTGGTACACGTGGAGGTTATCCAGGTTCTACACAGAAAGCCTGTGACTCCCAGTTACTGCCATGTTTGTTCTGCACTCTGTAGCCTAGACAACAGACAAAAATACAATTTTCGGGCTGCAATGTGTGGGACCTGATCTTGGCTTCCTAGCAGCATTTGTTACTATGTGATGTATTGTCTGCATCTGCCTATTGGAGCTTGTAGACCTTCCCGTGCTGGTGTTGGAGCTTCCTCCCATAGCTGGCATAGTTGTCACCACCAATCCTATAAGGGTAAACTCCAAACTAAAGTTCCACAGGAAGCCTTGCATCATGGTTGACAAGTAAGTAGCAAGGCATGAACCATGTGCCATCATTTTTAGTGCGGTTTTATACATGGATGAGGGATAGGCATATGCTCGCCACATCTGTTCTCTTCTCAGGACTCAGGGTACGCAGCATGGCCAGAAAAGTATGTTAATATGTCTCCAAGTGGATGCCCACTTGCAGATGGTATGGTAAACTATAGGTCTTCTTCATGCCCACCATCTCGATCTTCTATTTGAACAGATTGACATTGAAGAATTTGCCTTGGTCTGAGTATATCCTTGAGGGTCAACTATAATGCACACAAACATCTTGCATATTTCATGGGCAACCATAATGTCTCTCTGGCCTTTTGTTGAAAATACCTGCACATAGTGGGTGAAATGTTCGGTGACCAGCAAGTGTTCTGAATGACTTCTTAGTCCAACTCTACACCCAGGAATTCTATGCACACGAGGTCCATGGGGCTGAAGTTTACCACATATTAAAGGTAGGCAGCAGGGGAGTAGATGCTGTCTAGTCACATATATCACATTGATGGCAGAACATTTCCACTGTGGCTGCCGGATATGACTAGTAAAAACTTGAGTGGACCCATTTAAAGATTTGCTCACTGCCAAAATATCAGTGCTGGTCACGGAGAGCAACAGTATATGCTTCAATAAGCTGTAGGGAAATAACAGTTAGTATAAAACTTGATCAATGACCTTACTGCTTATAGAGAATTCCTTTCTTCTGTAGCAATGACATTATCTTCAGCAGTAAGGCAGGATGGTTTGAGCCTTTTCCAAGTTACATAGCTTGAAATTTCAGCTCCCTCCATCTTAGCTCTGCGAAATTAAGCAATGTCTGGTTCCACCTGCAGGAAACAGCATTTTTCCTCTGCGGTCAGCGGTCGTAACTCAGGAACCTCCTTGATGGTGATGTTAAAGTTCAGTAGTGGAATAGCTTCAACTTAGGGTCCTGGCCAGTTCATGTTTTTGGCTCTGTCTGGGGCACAATTGAATGAGGACTAGCAGATGGCTTTAACACAGGCAGCAGTAATTTCCATTGAGGTGTCTAAATGTTCCTCTGGAATGTGAATCCTTCTGCAGAGGGCATCAGTCTGGCTATTGATGCACCTATGTCTACATTGTAGTCTATGTTAATATGCTGAAATAACAGAAAGCTACTGTGCCCCATGGCATCAAGCTTCACAAAATGTAACCAGTACACCAGCTTATTGATACTGCTGTGCTGGCACCATGAACGTAGTCATGCAACATTCTGTTATTGCCCACTTCAAGGCCAGGAATGCTATCTTGTGGATAATGTAGTTACTCTCAGCAGCATGAAACCATCAGCTGGCAAAGACATTGGTCCTCATCCCACTGTTGGCCTTCTGGTATAATACTGCACCCTGGACAGCTTCCATGTGCAATATTTAGAGTCACTCTGAATCTGCATATGCCAGGACTGGTGCATTCATGAGAGTCATCTTCAGCTGCTTGAAGGCCTGCTGGCATCACTGGGACCACTATTTAACATGTGGCTCACAGGAAACACTATACTAGGTTGTTGGTACTGGCATTTATCATGCCCTGATCCGTAGGTGGAGTCCCTTTCATTAGAATCACAAGAGTCCTGCTGATGTTTGGGAATAATGGGATGAAGCAATGGTAGTAGTTGAACATTCCTCAGTTACTTCAATGTCTGGGGTCTTGGCCAGCTGAGGAGAGTCTCTATATGTGATGGGTCAACTGCATTCCCTTCTGCAGAGAGATTGCACCCGACAAAGCTAACAACTATTTGGCAGAATTTGTATTTTTCTCATGGGCAGCTTCAATTTTTGCTCTCGTAGACTGTCACAAAACTTCATAACCCTATGATTGTGCCCAATAATTTCCTAAAAAACAACAATGTCAGCAATGCATAAGAGTACCTGCTGGAGGTTCATATGTCCAGCCATCTTCTCCATGGCCTGCTGGAATGTCGCTGGTTAACCCAGATGCTTTGGACATTCTTACTAAATCATAAATCCCAGTGGGAATTGAAAATATGTCTTCTTTTGGTTAACCAGGTGCATGGGATCTAGTATTTTCCACTATCAAGATCTAATACCGTGAACCACATGCTGCATGACATGCTATCCAAGGCTTCATCTCTTTTGGGAAAAGGGTGGTTATACTCTTCTCAGACCAAGCGAACGCTTGGATTGAGTCCTTCCTCAACAACAGATTCATGAGGGTCTTTGCACCTCTGCCTCTGCCTCACCCACCCCAGTTATGTGTGGAGTTCCACAAGATTCACGTGTGTCCCCTAATCTCTATAATGTGTTCACTAAGCCCCTTTTGATAAACTTGACTATCTGGGAGTCACATATACGAATTATGCAGATGACACCCAGATACTCATCCCTATCACTTGTGATCACAATGTAGACAGTAAGACCCTCAACAACATTTACTTTATTATACAAGCATGGATGGCCAAGCATGGGCTCTGTCTCAATGACGAGAAGACAGAGTTGCTTCTCTTAGGGTCTTCAGCTAACCTGAACAAACTGAGTGCGTCTTTCACCTCCTTTAATATCGATGGTAATATAATTAAAGTTGCCAATGCTGTGCGTGAAAACACTAGGAGTCTACATAGATCCTGCACTCACACTAGAGAGACAAACCAGCGCGTTGGCATCATCTTTGGCTCAGACCTGCAAGCTCATTACTGCCTGCCGCCCCTACCTGACCACAACTAATTGCTTCATAATAGCAATAGCACTAGTCCTATCCAAGTTTGGCTATTGCAATGCACTCTACTTGGGCATGTTGCAACTAAACCACAATAAAATGCAAGTTATGCAAAACAATGCAATCAGAGCAGCTCTAAACATTCCTAGGATGCAACATATCTCTGCAACCCGACACTCATTAAAATGGTGTTACATTAAGCAAAGAATCGACCTCAAAACATTATCCCTGACACATAAGTGCTTATCAAACCAAGCGCCCACTTACCTATCTAATACCATATCCAAACAATCGGCTGTACGGCTTGCTAGAACAACCCAGCCGCTTCTGCATAAGCATTCCAAGCTTTAAATAACAATGCGCAGGTGAGGTTAGCTTCCTTGTCCTTGATGCCATGAAAGGGAATGCATTACCGGTATCCCTAGGAGAGGAACCTTCATTCCTCCTTTTCAGGAAAAAGGGCAAAGTCTGGCTTCATGAGCAAGACCGTTAACATGATCACTACCTAATGTACTCATTGAACCTGTATATATGCATATGTGTAACCCTGGCCTTGGCATTTTTCTTACCCTGTTGTACCTACTGCTTTGTTGACCAATTATATTTGTAATTCTTTGTATTATACCTGTATATTATATTCCTGTCTGCATCTGTTTGTAACCGGTATGAAAAGTGCCCAGATGCCTTTGGGCCTGGCTGCGCTCTACAAATATATAAAATAAAATGAACTATGGTACAACGATTCAGCACAGCAGGTGATAGAAATCCTGCAATCTCCATTCTTCTTCTTCTGGGGTCACGATGATGGGGAAACAATTAGAGCTCTGTGACTTCTGGATAATTCTATCTTGTAGTAGGTGGTCTCGATTACTTCAGACATCCTTGACATCTCGAGTTGTCAATCATCAGGATCATTCTCCTAATGGTGTCTCCTCTTTGATTCTGATCATATGTTCTATATCATGTCCCATGCTGGTTTCCTAAGAGCGGGTAGAAAACCCACTACTGTGCAGTATTCATTCCTCATAGAGAGACCTCAAGGCCTTTTCAAAATTGAGATTTTTCAGGTCAAAATCATGTTAAGGCTGACGGGCGACCATGTCTCATGCCGCATAAGAAGTCATATTAAGTTCGACAATGAGTGTCCATCCTGGCAGTCGCATTGTTCTGTTGGCAACATTGGCATTCGTAACTGTGAAAAAGACCTTGGCTGTGAAGCCAGCGGTGCGGGCTGCACTCCCTAATACCACAGCAATGTGGTGTGTATTTAATTTGTTGTTATTCAAAAAATTAATTGATTAACTGACAAGTACGTAGATTATCTAAAGTGATGGTTTTATTCTTGATGCGTGATATCTTGTCACTTCAGTTGACTATTATCTCTTATACAGATGCATTCAGGACCTAAAAATTATGGCCAATGCATTTCGGATAAAATATCCTTCATCAGGGCCATCTTATTGCGACATGCATCTGTTATTAGATCTCTAATACACAAAGCAATCATTATATTTACATGTTAGAATACCAACCCCCAAGGTTATTCAATAAATCAAAAAATATCAAAAAATATTAAGACAATATCCCACCAATGTCCATAATTTCAATTGAAAGTCAACAAAGTATGAACAGAACAAAAAAGCCATCCATTGCAATAATTTCCTTTGAAAATCAATATAGTGTAAACAAAAATAGCTATCCATTGCATAGCATTTAATTATGTCCAATGTTGCAAATCGATTCACACACACGTCAATGCATATTCGGTGATGAATGGTCAGATGAATGAAGTTGTGAGAAAGGAAAGATGAAAAAAGGCAAATAGAAAAAACAAATAAGAGAACATGTCATTCTGAATACTGTATATGTGCCATTTGGGTATACTGAAGGTGTATAGTATTGCAATGCGAAATGACTGACCTGTCAGTACTTTAATCAGCGTTTGCTCTAGAAAATAATAAGAATAAAAAATAATAAAACCTGCAGTCAGTGCATTGTCTGCTAGTTAGTGGTTAGAGCTCATCATGGTGCGAGTTAACTCGAAAAAATGAAGCCTCGTAGTTTCTTACCCGTGTTGTCACAGTCAGAATGGCGGTTTCCTTCTGGTTACAACGATCGTAGAAACCAGCTTATGCTTCGTCCTAAAATGCAATTTGTGATGAATACTTACAATGTTCATGGACAGTATCTGACTGATACTACGGTCAGTTAACTCCGCTTACCTGCTAACTTCTGCGTTCGAGCTGATTCAGGACTCTGCGTGTACGCCCAGCCCGACATCATTCTATTATGTTGTGATGTTGGTAACTATGGTGACCACGCATGGATATACATGCGGCATCTATCTTGGAATCGTCAGATATACTGACTGAATAGGATGTGTCTTGCTAGATACGCTGCAACATTAGCTACACCGATAAAGTGTAGCAATTCTAACCTTTCTAAGTCCTCAAAACCTCCGTTCTGTAGGTGGATATGAGTGTATTTAAATCATCCTTATTAAATACTGTGCCTCTGTATTCTTACTGACGCTGCGTTGCATGAACACTACTCAAGACAATCATCACGTCATTAAACTTTCCACACTATGGGAGCATGCTGTCCCCCTTTTGCAGTGCAGGGAGAGCATGTTAATGAACGAGACAAAAATAATAAAACATTTATTTATTAAAAAAAAATTATAAAAAATGTAATCGAAATTAGAAGAAATGTAAACAACTAATCATGGTAGATGTTCATTTAAAAGAAGGTGCAAGCCATAAGCGGAGACTAGAACAAGGAAACAAAAAGGACAAGAAAGGTAGCATAGAACTTAAACTAGAAATAAATGCAGTCTAATGAGAATATAGAAAAAACGATACACAATATGTGAAATAAGATAAAAAGAAAAGACAAACAAACACAAAAACCCAAGGAAAAACAAAAAAGTCATTCTGATTTTCGTAAGCAGGATCTGGTCATTCGTGGTATGTCATCTTGTTAATTTTGCATAATGGCTGTGTCTACCAATGTGGTGTTTCTTCAACTCAAAAGGACCCAAACCACATCATGGTCTCAGATGCTGGCGCATTACAAAAAACAGCTCAAATCTAGCTCTTTATTCATCCCTCCGGAACTAAGAGCATCCAATCTATCGATCCACATTGCTTCTTGTTGTGCTCTTATCTTGTTTATGTCTATGTTGTGTCCTTTGGTGGATATAACTTCTAGTACCTGAAAGCGTACTTGTGTGATAGAATGTCCATTCTTTTTGAAATGTCTTGATACTGCCGATGTCTGATTGTCATTTCTAATACACGACTTATGCTCGTTGAAACTTACTCGTATCTTCCTTGATGTCTCATCCACATAAAATTTCCCACAAGGGCACTTAATTGCGTAAATCACATTCTCAGATAGACAGGTAGCATGATGTTTCAACTTTATTTTCTCTCCTGTTCTGGGATGTAGTACTATGTTGCCTTTGATAACATTATTACAATTCCCGCAACTCATGCAGGGGAATGTTTCTGGATGTTTATCCGGAGTCTGTTTGTAGATCTTCCTTGCGTGTTGACTAGTAGGTTGCGTAAGCTGCTGCTTTTTTGGTATGCAAACACCGGTGGCTATGGGAACAAGTCTTTAATCCTTTCATCGCTGGTCAAAATGCTCCATCTATTTTTGATTATGTCTTATATTTGCCTGCTTTGAATAGAATATTTGGTCACAAACACTAGTTAAGGGCTATTTGTGTCTTTTTTTTTTGGTCAATAGTTGGTCTCGTTTTTGTGTGCTGGTCTTATCACGGGCAACTTGCAAGTCTGTTTGTGGATAACCTCTCGGTTGTAGTCTCTCCTGCAATATATCCAATTGCTTCTCACAGTCTTCCTGGTCACTGATTATCCTTTTGATCCTTAAGGTCTGTCCATAAGGGAGATTCTGTAGAATGTTAGGAGGGTGGAAGCTCAAGCGGTGAAGAAGATTGTTACGATCAGTTGGTTTGGAGTACAGAGTTCTATTGATTTTTATCGCCTTTAATGACCGTTTCCACATCCAAATAATGTATATTGGGGTTTATAATATCTAAAGTGAATTGGATCCTTGTGTCGATATTGTTGAGATACGTCAAGAAGTCTTCCAGTTCTTGTTTGTTTCCGGTCCATGCACCTAAAATGTCATCAATGTATCAAACCCATTTATTTATGTATTGTTTCCATCTTTGATTCTCAATGATGTGTGTGACTTCAAACTGGTACATGAAGCAATTGGCGTATTCGGGCACCATGGTGGCCCCCATGGTGGTTCCAGATACGTGTGAAGAGTATTTCTGTTGGTATTTGAAACATGAATGCTTTCAGATGAAGTTCAAAAGAATCATTATGAATTCTTTATTCGCTCCTATTTGTCCATCTTGTAATTGTAAATTGTCGACTGCTTTTTGTCCAAGATTGTGGGGAATGCTTGTATAAAGGCTTACTACATCAATAACGAACAATATGTTGTTCTCTGACAATTCGATTTGTTTCAGAATTTGGAAGAAATGCGCAGTGTCTTTGCCATATGTTATGGTATTTTGTATGATGGGTTATAAAAGAAGTCAATGTAGGTTCCTAGCGATAGAAGAATGCGGCCAACATCAGTCATAAAGATCTGCTGTACAAGAAATCCACCTGGCAGGCATTCCTGATCTGATGCCTCCATTACCAAGGGTCATGGCTGATGAATGCAACTGTGCCACATTCTGCCAGGGTCATTATTATGGTATGCACATGAGTTAAAATCTTCCCAAACCAGGGTTTCAACCCATTCATCAAAGGACAGCATGTTTGTGTATTGTTGTATTGCCACTCCTTGGTACAGAACAGCCGACATTCCTAGGAGAGTCTGTGCCAATTGCCACAGTTGTCCCCACATTTTTGCAGTGGCTGTTGTAGACCAGAGTCACGCTATCAATTGGTGTACTGACTACAGCTAACTCCCGATAGGAGTTTTAATTTGATCTGAGTGTACCAATGATATTTGCATGGGTTATCACACAACCTGAGGTGGTGAAGACCTGTTAATGGTTCTAGTATTAAGCCCTACCAATGGATGCTTGAGGCTGGTCCTAGTAATGGACACCTTCTCAATGGCTGGAGGTCCAATCACCCCATCTCAAATACCCAAAGATCTTTGAATGTTGCACTTGACTCTGCTCCTGTTAAACGTGGTCTTTATCTGGTGCAGCAAGTAAACCCTATTGACAGAGTTTTCAAAGGTGAGTCACTCTGATGTGTTATCTGCAATCCTAGGTTCTTTTGGGCATGCAGAACTAGGGGTTTCACTCTTATCCATGTTTGAGCAAGGTATTGACAAGATTTCAGGTGCTGCACTTCCTGGGCCTCATGGGCATTTCCCACCATGGCATCTGCTTGGTGATCTGAGCACATTGAAGCGGTCCACTGCCTTATTGTTATCCAGAGGATATGTGCACTGTCAGAAATGTTTCCCTACCTTGCTGCAAACATGACAAAATGTTGATCCATGACAATTGTTTGGTGGTCTGGGAACATTGAAGTGGTCCACTGCCTTCTTGTTATCCAGAAGATGTGTGCACAAACAGAAAGTATGCCATGCTTTGCTGCTCTGCCCTCCATGGCATCTGCTTGGTCGTCTGAGCACAATGAAGTGGTACACTGCCTTGTTTTTATCCAGAGGATTTGTTCACAGACAGAAAGTGTGTCCTGCCTGGCTCCACTAATGAGAACATTTCCCTGGTTGAAGTGGTGATGTCTGCCAGGTCAACACTAAGAGTTGCTGTGCTCTTTGGAAGAGCTGGTATTCATGCTCTAATGGTGGTGATGCAGAGCCTCTTTCATGCTACTCTAGACTTGACTTGCAGATGGAGCCATATCTAGCTGCATGGAGTGGATGGCTTTGCAAAGCTCCTCAACATAATGCTGTAGACTACACCCTGTGTCCTCCTTCTTCACTCCAGGCTGAATACCTCCCTCATGTGCTCCTTAAAAGATTATCTGAAATATTTTCGAATGACACCATTCCTCAAACAGGTATATATTCAGTCAGTCAATATGTTGATTTGGATCCATGGTCCATCAAACACATACAAATACAAAAACACTATTGATAAAATCCCATTCCCTCAAAACATTCTAAATAAAATATCAATCAAAACACATTACATAACAATATACAGTAAAATAATACATATACCTCATAAAATCCCATACCAAGGGAGTAAAATAGTGTGCAAGGAGGACAATGCCTAGGATATGAACATTCACAGTGACAAAAAAATGCGAAGTCCCCGATTTTTTGGCGGGATGCAACATCAAAATGAATGATAGTTTACTATACTTCTAGATCTTTTAGGTTAGCAGCCCCTTCCTATAATGCATGGCACTTTTAAGGAAAGACAGTAAGGCCCCCGCTATTAAAACAGAGTCAGCAGTCAAAAGAAACAAAACTGCAGGCCTATAGGAGCGGATGTTAGCTTCCTGTAAGATCGGCAGTATGGTTGACTGTCTGATGCTGCTGTATCCAGGGCAGAACAGTAAGAGATGGGTCAAATCTTCTTATTCACTTCCACATATTGGGCACCCTTCCAAATTGGGGAATCCACTCCATTTAGCTGTATTACCCCTCAACTGGAGGCAGTCAAATATCGCACAGGTAATCTGCCAACGGTCTTTCTTAGTAGAGCCCCATATTAAGTAGGGCTGTATCTCTTTTGCCGGCTAATCACTGCATGCTCTTTATCAGAGTTAGTAGCAAATTCCATTAAGGTCCTTTTCATTAAAAACACCTCCCCCAGAATACATGTATGCTGCCTTATCTGAACTTTGGTTAGCAAGGCGCCTGGGGGGAAAGAACCCCGATGTTACCCTTGCACAAGGCTTTATCAATATATTCAAGCCACAGAATTTTTATCCAACCATTCCTTGGTATGAATGACTTGATTATGAAATTGCAAAGGGATGCACGTCAATTTGCCAAGATTCAAATCCAGAATATTATTGGAGCCAAAGCCCACTGGTCCTCCCGTAATTCCATTTACCAGTTCCTTGTGGATAGATTTACAGGGAGAGGAGCTTGGGAGTCCCAGTAGGCATCTGAAAAAAAGGTTTTTGTTTACTTGGGTTTCATGTGCTGTCTATTTTGGGATGCATTGACCCACTAGGCTCTTCCCTGTGACACCACTGTGTGCTGGTGGGACCGGAACCAACAAAATGGCTGCAAAAAGCCCTATGCGCACTAAACCTCTGGCAATTGCGCAGTGAAACCAGAAAGTTGACTGCCAATCTACTTTGCCTGTGTCAGTAGTGGAACAGGAGACCACACTACTGAAATCTGTCATTGGGCTGCCCACAGAGTGAAAATGGAAACTACATGAAAGGCAGTGCTTCATTGCAAGGAAACCCAGAAGTGCTCTGAAATCCGTTTTTTGCTGGCTGCTGAAATGACAAAATAATGGTTCCCAGACATCAGAAAAGATTCAACATCCTTGCTGGGTGTTACCCGTCACTGTATTTAAAGAATCCACATAAGCAGACAATGTCAGGAAAAGCAAATTTCATCACAAGAAAATCCACATAAAAAAAAGGTGCTTTCCTGGGAAAATCTTTCAGATATGGGCACAGTACTGTGGTCCGTCCGTATGAAAGCTGTCATTTAATTAAACTGGAAGTTTAAACTTGTACAGTAAAATCAAATGGTTGAAATGAAGTGACTTGCTATCAAAAGCAATATAGGTTGCCACTATTTGATTTCTATGTTTAAAAAGACTGGAATTAGAGATCTGTTTGCCTGTTTTAAAAATTGTAACTTTAATTTCAACAAAGAACAATGCCACAATTTACTTTAAACCTGATTCAGAAAACTTCAAAGAAGCTTCCCCCACTGGGAAACACACCACCCTTTCTGCTTCCCACCAAAAGGCTAGCAAATTCCATTTAGGTGTTAATGAAGAGGGGAGGAGATTTTGCTCTGCTGCTCTGGGGAGAGACAAAAGACTCCCTTGATTGAAAAGATATGCTGATGCAACTTTCAACAGAAACTCCTGCCAGGGGAAAGAGGCAGGGATTGCTCTTGAACCACCAAAACTTTGGAGGCGGGACTGACAGTTAAGTGTATTCTTAAAGCACAAGAAAGTATATGTTTGAAAAGGACTGACAGAGAACTGTGCAAAATGGTAAAAAATTGTAAAATGACAGTATTGTTGATATGAAAATTCTGGTCACGTTGTAAAACTACTCAGAACTCTGTGCTATGTTCAGGGACAAGACTACAGAATTTGTGGTTTTGTAGCAAAATTAGTAATGCCAGAAACATGAAACTTCACATAATTATGCCCAGATGTCATGCGCACATATGTGTAAAAATGTGGACAAATCTGACATTGGGTACTGGACCAAAATGCAAAAAATTGCCAAATCTAGACCCAAGCTCTCATTGTGATGGGGCTCGGATGAATACTTGCTCCAACAAATATCTGATATAAATATGTTATTGGTATTAAGGTTGCAAAATTGTAAAGATGTCTTGTATGAAAAATAGATTTCATGTGCAGAAACAAAGGGGAGGTTATCCCTGGATTATAAAATACAGTGTTATCATGACACTAGATTTTCTTCTCAAATCAGGGAGAGGAAATACCCAAAACAATAGAATATCTAGGGGGGGTTTCCTAGTAGAAGTCAGCATACCCACCCTTTAAGAAAATACATAAATAGAGACAGCTTAGCACCTAGAGGAACACACACATCCACTCACCATCCGATGGCTGGCGAAGCACTTTGCAAGAGAAATCCATATTCCAGACTCCAGAACTTTGAAAGCAGAATGGCCCACTGAACCATTCTCAGCTTGGCCTTTAATAAATCCTGAAACCAGATTTTACCCCAGACCTCCAAGGGGAAAAACAAATATAACACCTGGCTGAGCCGTGCTGCTTTCTTGCTAAGAATTATTGCCAGAATCTAGACAGCCGACCCAGTAGAGCAGAGCTGTCGCCAGATAGCTGTGAACCAGAACCAACCCGTCAGATCCAGTCCGATTCCACCGTGCAGTGTCCAGAGTGACCTGCTGAGTACAGAACCAGAGCACCTTGAATCCAGTCCGGTGTGCTAGCAGAATTCCAGTCCAGAAATCTTTGACCAGAACCCTAACGGGTCCATTCCAAACAGTGGTAGTGAGTATCCATAGCATAGGATTGTCTCTAGCATATGTATTATCCATAAGTCATCCCTATCCAAACCCACTCTCTTATATCCAGAACTGCATTGTAGAAAATCTTTTGTTTTACTTGAATCTTCCTCTCATCCCTATAGTCCTTTGGTAATAGTAGTGTTAAAAACATCTTTGCGCTAATATATTTGCTGAAGAAAGACAAACGTCTCGGCGGGCAAAAACCAGCCACAGGTGTCGCTGGACTGGTGGCTGTGCTGTCGTGTAGTTTGTGGCTTCATAGTCTCCCTAGTATAAGAAACCTTGTTTGTAATTTTAAATAGCACGATCTTGTTTTACACATTTTGACTCTTTCTGAAAAAAACGACCTCTACAAAAACCTTCATAACTTCCTCACCGTGTATGCTAGAAATTAAGTTTAAGTGTCAAATTGAAGCTAAGATCCTCAACTTTCCAACACCCCAAAACTGCATTCCAACTCTTTAAAGTTTTTCCGCAATCGCGCTTACTATGCTTGGAAAAGCTTGCCGCAAATGTTTCGTTTGGCTCAAATCTATCACATGTGAAACAGGTGTACATTGCATCTGACCTCAGAATAAAGTGTTCAACCTGCTAGTTACTCAATAATCATTCATAGTGTTTCTCTGAAACTATACAAAGCAGCTCTCACTAGTATTGAATCCATTTTAGTGAATTCAATCCATTTTCAGTGTTTTTACCTTTCCATTCAAAGCCACATTCAAAACCATTTTGACAAGTTGCAATCATTCCTGTTGTTCTCTGAGTTTGCTGGGGGAAATTGGGATTGATACTGTATTTGTTGAGTGTGTATTCCTGAAGCCTGTTTTCTCTCCTTCCATCTCTTTATACTGCATATTGGGGGGATTGAGTAGTGTGCAGGGGGAAAGAGTGATCACATTGCATTTTTGATTGAACCCACACAAAGTATTATTCTATGCTGCATTATGTTTCCTATCAATACTCTGTGTGATTAAAGAGAGTTATTGCTACATCACCCCATTGGTGATCATTGTAAAAATATGAAATAGTGTGATATATATATTGTGAAATACATAAAATAAATCCTTTTAACTTTGCAAAACAGCCTGCTTCCTGGTTCAGTGTGATCATGGGGGATTCAAAGAGAGGGGTGTGATATAAGGGTATATCATTCAGAAATAAAATAATTTATAAACATACATAAATAATTAAGGGTTCCAGCTGTGCATCACACACTAGGCATCGACTTAGGTGGAGCGCCGGGTTGAAATCAGTTACAAGATTGGGGGCTCGTCACAAGATTTCTGAATTAGTACCACTTACCACTTGTGACAGTCTAATACAATTTGCTAACTAACGGGGTACATAATCCCTGTTGGGCAACCACACTGTGTTACACTGTGAAAAGCACCCCTCAATAGGAACGCTCTAAGGAATTGGTCTGTTTTGCAAAAATAAAATAAACTTCTGTAAGTCCGAAAGGAAATCAATTTTTCCAGAATGGCGACCTTGGTAGGGACCAATATGGCTAAAGAACACCTAATGCATACATTATTTGTAAGGGGTGAATGGACAGAGCAGGATCAGAATGTGTGGTTGCAGGCAATCACAGAGCAGACCACTGCAACAGGATTAGACATATGGCAAGATCAGCGTCCATTACATGTGGCCCTGAGTGAACTATATATGGGCCCTAAGGTAAAGGAAGAGCAAAGCAAGATTGCCAAAATAGCGGCATATGTGTACCTCCATATTGGAGCAATACAGGGCAAATATGCCGAGGGCCAAGATCTGGCAAACAAGCAACTGCAGGCATTAGAAAAAGCCCAAACTGATCTGGACTCTGTAGAGCAGAGGCTGCAGAGGAGCCATGAATCAGAAAATGAAATTAGGCAGTATCTAACCAAAACAAAATAATATGTGGGTATCCTGCAGTAGGAGAAGCTAGAACAGGATACCAGAATGCTGGCCTTGCAGAAGGAGTACCAAGAAAGTTTGGACTCACTACTGCAGTGCCAGAAAAACTGGCACAGCAAATACATTTTAACAAGGCTTGCGCAGAGCAGGTAGTCACCCTGCAAAGCCGCCTAGACAAAGAAAAAGAAGTGAATAATAAACTAATTCTGAAAGACCTGGACACCCAGGCAGAATTTGATGAAGAGCGCCAGAAAGCTGGGCCGCTCCAAAGACAGAGGGACGACCTGGCAGCACAGAGGCATACTCTTGCTCCGGAAAGGGACAATTTAGGCTAGGAGGTCAGTTACTTAAAAGAGAAGATAGAAGAAAATCACCTGGCCCTTCAGGGACTGGGTGACTTCCAAAAAGACCATGAAAAATTGTAAGAGCACACCAGGAGGGTGTAAGATGCTCTAGCAAGGAAGGACCAGGCCAGTATGGACAGGACTCAGGAGGTAACCCTCCTGCAGCAAAAACTTGCAGAGTACTCTAAACTGACACAGGAAGCGCAGAGAGAAATGAGGCCCTCTGTGAGAAAAATGACAGGCTCCACAGACAGGTAGCTATGCAAGAGCTATTGATAGAAACTAGCAAGGCCTTGATAGAGGAACAGAAAACCCAGGTTCTTGCATGGCAACAGGGAGCAGGGGCTGAGAGGGATGAGGTCTGCTGGGAAAGGGAAACACCTGAGCACAATCTCAGGAACCCTAGTACCAGAGGCCTTAATCTCTTCCAATCCCTGGACTCTGGCAAACCCCATGTCCATTGGCGTACATGATCCAAGGGCAACGGAGATGGCAGACTTCAATCCAATGAGGAATATGGGGCTCATAGACCAGCACCTCCCAGGAATGGACGGGCGGGCATCAGGTATGGGTTCCCAAGTACTGTCAAATTTAGTGGGGAACTCCATGAGAGTAGGCTCACTAAGGGCAACCGGAAAACCTCTGCCCAGTTAGGACAGTGGGGGGGGGGGTACTCATGAAATCCTGGGAGCAAGGAGGAATCAGAAGACTCCTCTGAGCGCCCCAGGACACAGGAGACTAGGTCCCCACATTCTGCCAGCCCTTCCCAGGCTCGCAGAATCCGGTAGAGCCTAGAAGATCAGACGGGCACCTCTGGGAGCAGTGCCTCTGAGTCAGAGGAGGAGTGGACCAGGGTTACCCGAACCAAAAAGGCCAATAAGGTAAAAAGGGCTTTGCTCAAGGATCCCCTAAAACAAATCAAAGTGATAAGGAGCGTCATAACGCCCTATCATAAGAACGCGAAATATTCTGTTTGGGAGCACCTAGAGCTCTTTGACCAGATGATGGAAACTTTCCATTTGAAGGACAGCAAAAGCTGTATTCAGTATGTGAAATGGACCTTCTCTCCAGAGTACTCCAGCTTCTTTGCGGGGCTGGAGTACCAAGATCATTCTAGATGGTGCACCTATAGGACGGCCATCTTGAAACATTTTTCTGTGCACAGAAATCCTCAGGAGGCTCGCAAGGCAGCCTACAACTTGCAATGTGGGGAAGATCAGGCCCCACAAGAATTTGTTCAGGAATTAAAGTGTGCCTTTGCGCAGACCACCAGAAGGGTGCACACTGACAGCAAAGAGTTTGTGAATACTTTTTTCCATGCTCTCCCCAAGTACATCATGACACAGCTAGTGAGAGATTTTCACGAGAAAAGATCACTAGACTGGGTCATTGAACAAGCCACACAAATTTATGAGATGCAAAAGCCCATAGAAAACAAAAATACTCCAAAAAGCCCCAAACCAACCAACACCCCTGCTGCTGCTAAGGTGGCAGAGGTGAAGGTTGCCCCCATTTTAGATTTGGAGATGGGGGGGCTAAAAACCTGCCTGCACGAATCAGAGCAATCCCAAGCCCAGAAGGCCCTTGGGCCAATCACAGTCAGGGAGCCAGGGAGACAACCCCACAAATGGGACCCCTAACTCCCCTGACTACATCAGCTGCCACTGCAAGGGGAACAGCCCCATCCTGGGTTATGTGTGGACTCCTCCAGCCCAAGGGTGGGGATCCAACCAAACAGCAACTAACCCAGGAAACTTCCCTCTGCACTTCCCCCAGGAGGGCAGTAATTCCGCAAATCCTGGACAGAACTTCTTCCCCAGTTACCTGCAAAACCTTCAACCCCAGAACCATCTTTCCCCAACTTCCTGAGCTCAGGCAATCCAATCCGGGAGAGGGGAGGCCAGGGGTGGAGGGATACCCAAATGTTTAAAACCCGGGGTATATTAGGAGAAGGGATAGCTACCCTTCCCGGGATCAGCGCAGGGGAGAAATGAGAACCCCGTATCAGCCTGAGCGGTCGTCACAACTAGAGCGCCAGGTCCAAAACATGGCACAGGATCTGGGTCGCATGCTGAGGGCTCAACAGAACTGTCAGATGAGCATGGCGGTGCAGAATGCCTCAAACTCAGGACCCGGTGCTCCAGAGCAATGATGGGGGAAGAACCCGGACAACCCACCGGTTCCCAGGGTGGAGGCACAAGGGGAAGGGGGTGTAAAGCCTTGGAGGAAGCTTCCTTCCCCACTTGTCAAAAGCCCATGGAAACCCAGGAACCGAAACCAAAATCTCCCGCCCCGGAAAGTCTGCAACCCAAGGAGCAGAGGGGGGTAGGAGAAACAAAAAACCCAAAAAGACCCATTTTGAGGAGGAGGTACAAGTCTTCCAGTTTGAAGGAGAGGGGTCCTCAGAGGATTGTGGGAAAAGGATCTTCTCCTTCAGAGATGGGGGAACTCCTCCCAAGGAAAAATGAGTCCCGAAAGATCCAGTACCAGACTGGGTAGATGTGGGGAGTCAGCTAGCGCCGCCCATCATCCAACCCCAGAACCAACAACCTGAAAATCCCCTGGTTCAAACTCATCCTGGCGACTGCCTCCAAAAAGGGGGGGGGTGTCAGACCAGAACCAGGGGAACCCAAAACTTCTCCCATATCTAGCTGTCACCTTTTCTTTTCAGATTCCCAAGACTCCAAACAGGATTCTGCCCAAATCACATCTCTATCCGTATCCAAAACCAAGAAACTAACCCACCAGTTGTCCAAAAATGTACATTATCTGTGCGCCCTTGAGGTGAAGGAGGGAAAATTCTATGCCCCGCTCCAGATACAGTGGCAGTGTACAATTTTGGCACTGGTGGACACTGGATCCCAAGCTACCCTTCTGTCAAAAGGGTCTGATAAACTAAATTCGGGAAGGGGGAGAATTACCAAATTCCTCTAACCCCTCTTCCTGGACAACTTCAGAACTGGTGGCATTCCACACTGGAAGGAAACACTCTGAAATTCTTTACAAATTCACAATCTGAAATTCCCACTCCTATAGTCCAGAAAGATGAAAAATCAGCTCACAACCTGGCTGATATTTGGCAATTTGGAGAGCAGTTGTTCATCCCTATTCAGTTAAGTGAAGGGAAAGACTCTGTTCTCGCCCGAGTGTGTGTGAACAATGGTAAGAGCTTCATCAGTGAAGCCATGTTCTGCAAACTCCCAAAAGCTCCAGCAATTCCCACACTTAAACTGATAGACAAATGGGAAATGGATCTGGAGACACCCAATTCCAAACATCTCCTGCCAAGCAGGTTTATGCGCAAAATCTCCATGGCAACAAGAGCATAGTCCATAATTGTTGGGTCATACGAGACGTCACTGCCGCCTTTTAATTAGGCAGTGACATTCTCAATCACTTTGCCATTAGTTTGGACCTAATAAACTTCAAAGCTTGGTCCTGACTAGCGAATAATCCCATGGGATTTGATGACCCAGAGAAAGCATTTAGTTCAGCTCAACTGCTGCCTTATGCAGTTGAAATTCAGATTGGCGAGGAAGTCACCATCCCAGAAAGGACCCAACAATTCTCACTGGTAGTGAAAGTTAAAAGAGGACGGAAACTGAAAAACCCTGATGCCTATATTCATCTAAATGCTTCTCTCCAACAGCAACAGTTGGGGGTAAACCCAACACCACTAGTCAATATGGAACATGACACCATTCCAAAAGAGGTGGATAACAGCGACTTAAAGAATATCACTTTAGCCGCAGGCACCATTATTGGAATGGTGGTTGATGACCAACATTTTTCCATAGATTTAGGCAATGCACTGTTAGGACAAATCCCCAAGGACAGTTTTGACAGTGATAGTGATGGCAACACAACACTAGACAGGATCTTTACCCGGCATGGGGAGAATTTCCTGGTGTACACTTCCTGCCCTTATGGTAAGGAAGATGTGACCTGTGACTTCAGGAGGGATGAGGTGATTTTCCAGGTCCATGAGGGCTGCCTTCCCCACCTCAAGCCACCAGTCCAAATCAACACTTTGACCAGGGACTTCTCCACCGCGCTGGAGGAGGCCGCTGAGATAGCAAAACCAGAAGTCTTTCCAGGCTTCAGTCAGATGCTTGAAGAGAGAGTCAACCTAGCTGATGCCTGTGAGACTCTGGAGCAGAAGCAACAATTGAAACAAGTTTTCTTAGATTTTCAAGATCTCTTTGCGGTGGACTCATATGACTGTGTTCACACCGACATCCACACAACAACCATTCCCAAGGACTCTGCCATGACTCCAGTGTTTGTGAAGCAATATTGCTTGCCACTCGCATCAATGGAGTCCCTTACTGAAATAATTAAGAACCTTTAGTCCCGTGGGATAATCCGTCCAGTCCACAGCACCTTCAATAATCCGGTGCTGGAAATTTTGAAGACAAGCGGCCAGTGAAGACTCTGCGCCGACCTCAGGGAGCTCAACAAATGGGTCCATACTTCCCAATGGCCCCTACATTGACCAAGGGTTGGCCCAGATCCAGGGGTCACAGGTATTCACTGCAATAGACCTGACAAATGGGTACTGGACTGTACCTGTCAGTAGGGAGGACCAATACAAGCTGGCCTTTACCTTCGGGGGGCAGCAGTACAGATGGCCCCGGACTCCCTTCGGATACATCAACTCTGGCAATGAATTCAACATTTTTCTACATGAGGCCATGCCCGACCTGGGTGAAAGGGGTAACCTGGCCTATGTAGGTGATGTTCTCATCAAAATCTCAACTGTGGAGGAACACATAGCGGAGATCCGTTATGTTCTGACACAGTTGAGGGCTGCCGGAGCAAAACTTTCCTTTCAAAAGGCACAGTGGTGCAGAACCCATGTCAATTTCTTTGGGCATGAGATGACTCCTCAGGGTCTCTGTCTCCAGGAAAAGAAAGTGGAAGCACTCCAGAAATTGAAAGACCCCACAACTCTGTGGGAACTAAGGAGCCTGCTTGGACTAACTAATTACAGTAGAAAGTTCATTGAGGACTACGCAGAGATCTCAAGACCCCTGATTCATCTTTTGAAGGGGGGTTCAAGTGAGAGTGGGGTCTAGAACAGGCCAAGGCAGTAACACAACTCATAAGAAGCCTCTCACAAGCACCTCGCCTAGCATACCCTGTCAAAAACAAGGAGTTCTTCTTGGAGACAGGGTTCTCAAATGCATGCTTGACTGCAGTATTGTACCAAAAGCATGACAAGGTCAATAAAGTAATCTCCTGTGCTAGTAAAACGTTATCCTCTGTGGAAGAAAAATTCAACGATTGTGAGAAGGCACTCCTGGCAACGGTGTGGGCATTGAAGAATTACCACCCGTTTATCCAGGGGGAACACATCATAGTGGAGACTCCACACCAGCCTCTGTACTATCTCCAAAGTGACAGAATCCGGGCCTGAAATGTGAGTAATTCCCGAATTACTTCCTGGATTCTGTAAATGCAAGGATTTCCTGTGGAGGTCAGATATGGCCAAAACAAAAACAGTCCCCTCGCGCAAGGTCTGGCTGACTTGCATGATTGTGCCAGAGAAAACTGTCTCGAGGACGAAAGTCTTAAAATCAAGGACAACATGGAGGCATACCTTAATTCCCCACACAAAGTCTTTGAAGAAGACAAGTGTGAGGGAATGCCCACTGTCTATGTGGATGGATGCTCTTACCATGTTGACAACAACGGGGAAAAAGAACTTGTGGCCATCGTGGGGAATGCCTGGGTGAATGATGCCCCAGAACCCTCCGCTGGGTACAAGATTGGTCCCCAAAGTAGTGAAGTGGCAGAGTTGATGGCTGTGCATCACACCATCCTCACTGCTGTCCAACATCAACTCCACAAACTGGTCATAATCACTGATTCGGATTATGTACGGAACGGGTTCGTGGAGCACCTGGTTAACTGGAAAACCAGAGGCATGCTATGTGCTAACAACAAACCATTGAAACATGGAAAATTAATTCAAAATATTGATGATCTGGTCACCTCGAATGGGATGACCATCTACTGGAAAAAGATCAAGGGTCATTAAAAAGTAGAGGGACCAGACAAAACTGGAAATGACCTAGCTGATCAGCTGGCCAAAACCAGAGCCATCCAAGAGGATCTACTTGAGATCGACTGCCTGTTGGGGGAAATCCAGGTCACTGCTTTCACTAGGTCCCAGACAAATGATCACAATGAACTCTCAACTGCACAATGGAATAAGGAGACCCCAGATGCTGATTTGATTACGGCTCAAAAAGGGATCCAATAATCAGTATGTTTTATCAACACAGTGAGGACCCTGAGAACTTTCCCCTGACGGATACCGATTACATAGGGAAAGAGGACCTCAGAGTGTTGATGAAATGTCCAAAAATGTTCCAAATCCAAGACGGTTTGTTGGTAATGAGATCCCTAGCTGGCCATGATCAGTGGGTTGTCCCTACCTCATTCCAAAGCCTGATGTTAAGTCACGGCCATGATGCGGCCACAGCCGGTCATAAGGGGTTTCATACAACACTTGAAATCTTAAGAGAGGTTGCATACTAGCCACACATGTGGCAGGACCCTGAACAACACTTGAAGGGGTGTCTTCTGTGTGCACAATTTCAGCCAACATCCCTCACACACCGTGCGCCACTCCAAAACAGGGGGCTGACACTGCCATGGTCAGATTTGCATGTTGATTTCATCGGGCCCGTGATTTACTCCTCTAGGGGGAACAAGTACATGTTGACCATGGCATGCTTGTTCACTAAATGGGTGGAATGTCTCCCGGCCTCCAATCGCAAGGCAGAAACAGCAGCTGCCCTGATGATCAAACACATCTTCTCGCGTTTTGGACTACCCCAAAGGATCGAGTCAGACCGAGGTAGCCACTTCACTAGCGAAGTAATGACAAAAATGTGGGAGATACTTGGGGTCAAATGGAAATTACACATTGCCTACCGGCAAGCCTCTCGTGGTGCAGAAGAGAGAAACAACAAGACAATTGTGAGCATATTAAAAAAGTTTGTGGCAGATTCTAGGCCAAGTTGGGATATTCGATTACCCCTTGTCCTGATGGCCATCAGATCTACCCCTTCATCTGCAACTAAAATTTCACCATGTGAGCTGATGACTGGACGAAGGATGGTGCTTCCCCAGCATTTGCTCTACAGAACCCAAGAGCAGACATTGATCAATGCCTCCACAACTCATGAGTATGTTGAAAATCGAGAAAACACCTTCAACATGCTTTTGCCTATGCTCAGCAAAATCTAGAGAGATTTGCAGACAGCATGAAGACCCACTATGACTTAAAGACTACTAGAAAAGATACCATATAGGAGACCAAGCCAAGCAGCGTGATTTTTTGCCAAGCTGGAGGGGTCCTTTTGAAATTGTAGACAAAATCTCACCAGTCACCTACAAAATCTGCACCCCAAAGGCAGTTTGGCAGAGGGGGAAGATAAGTGGGTCCATATCAACCAACTGAAGTGTTGCCATCCTAGGCACACTCTGCAGCAACTAGAGGATTCTCCTGGAACCTCAGCTCCCTAGAATTCCAACCATTAATATTCCATCTATATAATCAACAAATTGCTGATAGAAAAAAAATTGTCCTGATTTGTCAAAATATATGTGTCCGCCCCACTACATAAATAGTGGTGGGGAAATGTCTACAAATATGCTTTGGTTTTGACATCCTAGAATTGGAAACCATGGAGACTAAAACCAAGGAGGACCACCTAGGGACCGGAAGCAAAGATCCAAGGGGCCCGGGGTATCGCTCAATACTCTCATCAGGAATCGGTGAGGAGAACTGGTCAATCCACAACTGATGGGAGAAGCTGATGAATTTTGACATTTGGACCAGAAAGAAAAGAAACTGATCATCCCAATCTCGTGACTTCCCATTGATGGGTGGTCAAAGCCAAATCGTGAAGGGGGGCTTGTGGGATGCATTGACCACTAGGCTCGGCCCTGCGACACAACTGTGTGCTGGTGGCACCGGAACCAACAAAATGGCCGCAAAAAGCCCTATGCGTGCTAAACCTCTGGGAATTGCGCAGTGAAACCAGAAAGTTGACTACCAATATACATTGCCTGTGTCAGTAGTAGAACAGGAGACCACACTACTGAAATCTGTCATTGGGCTGCCCACAGAGTGAAAATCGAAACTACGTGAAAGGCAGTGCTTCATTGCAAGGAAACCCAGAAGTGCTCTGAAATCTGTTTTTCCTTGGCTGCTGAAATTACAAAATAATGGTTCCCAAACATCAGAAAAGATCCAACATCCTTGCTGGGTGTTACCCGTCACTGTATTTAAAGAATCCACATAAGCACACAATGTCAGAAGAAGCAGATTTCATCACAAGAATATCCACATTAAAAAAAAGGTGCTTTCCTGGGAAAATCTGTCATATATGGGCGCAGTACCGTCGGCCGCCTGTATGAAAGCTGTCATTTAATTAAACTGGAAGCGTAAACTTGTACAGTAAAATCAAATGGTTGAAATGAAGTGACTTGCTATCAAAAGCAATATAGGTTGCCACTATTTAATTTCTATGTTTAAAAAGACTGGAATTAGAGATTTGTTTGTCTGTTTTAAAAATTGTAACTTTAATTTCAACAAAGAACAATGTCACAATTTACATTAAACCTATTTCAGCAAAACTTCAAAGAAGCCTCCCCCACTGGGAAATACAACACCCTTCTGCTTCCCACCAAAAGGCCAGGAACTTCCATTTAGTTCTTAATGAAGAGGGGAGGAGATTTTGCTCTGCTGCTCTGGGGAGAGACAAAAGACTCCCTTGATTGAAAAGATATGCAGATGCAACTGTCAACAGAATCACCTGCCAGGGGAAAGAGGCAGGGATTGCTCTTGAACCACCAAAACTTTGGAGGCGGGACAAACAGTTATGTGTATTCTTAAAGCACAAGAAAGTATATGTTTGAAAAGGACTGACCGAGGGCTGTGCAAAATTGTAAAAATGTGTAAAATGACAGTATTGTTAATATGAAAATTCTGGTCATGTTGTAAAACTACTCAGAGCTCTGTGCAATGTTCAGGGATAAGAATACAGAATTTGTGGTTTTGTAGCAATTGTGGTGATGCCAGAAACATGAAACTTCACATGATTATGCACATATGCGCACATATGTGTAAAAATGTAAGTGTCAAATTGAAGCTAACATCCTCAGCTTTCCAATGAATCAAAAACCACATTGCAACTCCTTATAGTTTTTCCGTAATCGCGCTTAGCGCGCGCAGAAAAGTTTGCCGCAAATTTTTCGTTTGGCTCAAATCTATCACGTGTGAAACAGATGTACATTGCATCTGACCTCAATTTAAGTTTTCAACCTGCTAGTTACTCAATAATCATTTATAGTGTTTATCTGAAACTATACAAAGCGGCTCCCACTAGTATTGAATCCATTTTAGTGAATTAAATCCATTTTCAATGTTTTTACCGTTCCATTCAAAGCCACATTCAAAACCATTTTGACAACTTGCAATCATTCCTGCTGTTCTCTGAGTTTGCTGGGGGAAATTGGGATTGATACTGTATTTGTTGAGTGTGTATTCCGGAAACCTGGTTTCTCTCCTTCCATCTCTTCATACTGCATATTGGGGGGATTGAGTAGTGTGCAGAAGGACAGGGTGATCACATTGCATTTTTGAATGAACCCACACAAAGTATTATTCTATTCTGCATTATTTTTCCTATCAATACTTTGTGTGATTAAAGAGAGTTATTGCAACATCACCCCATTGGTGATCATTGTATAAATATTAAATAGTGTGATAAATATATTGTGAAATACATAAAATAAATCCTTTTAACTTTGCAAAACAGCCTGCTTAAATTGTTCAGTGTGACCGGGGGGATTCAAAGAGAGGGGCCTGATATAAGGGTATATCATTCAGAAATAAAATAACTTATAGACATACATAACTAATTAAGGGTTCCAGCTGTCCCTCACACACTAGGCATTGACTTAGGTGGAGTGCCGTGTTGAAATAACTTACACTATAAACCCCATAGCAGTGCCCCATACAACATGTCAGCTTTCATCTGGAGGGAATAGATTTTAAGGACAACATCTTACGGTTGTCCCTGGAAGTGGAACAAAAAGCATGAAATCCCCCCCACTTGTTGGGTTAGCTTAGCTGACTGTTTTTTAGATGTGCAGTCCTGGTTGGTGATTCTGAGAATCTAATCCCCAGGTAGTCAAACTCCTTAACCCTGGGGACATTTCCCTATTACACAGCATTTGGTGCATTTTTGCTAGCCCCTTTCTGCCCACATAGACCATTACAGTGACTTCTTTCTAGTGATCATAAGCCCCAGATTTTCCATAAAGGCTGAGTATGCAGAAATCAGAATCTGGAGTGCTTTAGGGGTCCCGGTAGCAGCATGGTACCATCCTCGTAGGCCAGCACATGAAAGGCCCTGACCTCCAGAATCGGATAATCTGCCTTTGTGTTCACCAAAACCTTTCAAAACCCATTAATATACATTGTAAAGAAGATTGGTGCCAAAATGCACCCCTTCAGGACACCACACCCAACCATAAAACATTCCAGGCAGTGCCCTCCGGGCCACTACACACACAAGCCTCATTTCCCCTTTGTAGTTCCTCTAGTACCATCAAAATGTCTTCTGGGCAATACAGTCCTGAACTTAATTCTATCTTCCTTATAAAAGGCCATGCTCAGATCCATAAAGGCAAGGTGTATCCCCTATACCCTGTAAAAGAATGAATTGGACTCAAGAAGGTACAAGTCGGGGATCTGTTCCATAGTGTCCACTGCAGGGCGAAATCCAAACTGTAAATCGTAGAGAACCTCCCCCTCAGACAGCCAGGCCTCTATCAACCCCAGCAAAAACCTACAAAAGATCTTAAAAGTTGTGTCTAAAAGCAAAATGGGTCTATACTACATAGGGCTTGCTGGGTCCCTCTTTTTAAATATGGGGAAAATAATGGCCCTTTTACATGAAAGTAGATAGAGGCCCATCTCAATACAAGCATTAAACACTACTGTCAACAGTGCGGCGCACAAATCCAATGGATCCTGGAAAAGATCAGAGGGGATGTCATCGGGCCCCGGTGCACGATTACTGGCTTACTGGGTGATAGCCCTGGACACATCGTCTAACTTAAACTTCAGAAATGAATGACTCCTCCCAGTTCTTTCCAGTTGGATCCCTCCACCAAATAGATCACCAAAATATTCCACCTATGCCATTTCTTCCACATGTGTCCCGCTAGATCTTTCCTTCGTGAACGTGTTGCACCCTCTTCACATATTCCCAAAAGGCTTTCTAGTCATTATGCCTGGAGGCGTCCAGAAAACCCTCCCAGGCTTCCTTTTCAATTTCCTTCACTTTAGCTCCCCCTGATAATTATCTCTAACCTGAGCAATTTCCCCCCTGCTTTAAAACAGAGGTTTCAGGGCATTCAGGAGTGATTTGTTAGCACTGCTGCAGGCATCATCAAACCACCATCTTTTTTGTGGGTTCCCTTTCCTCTTACAATGGACTATAAAACCTTTAGCCATAGCCCCCAATAACTTTGTAACTATTACACAACCATCCTAGAGTTTGCAGAACTATCCAGAATACCATAGATTAAGGATATATTCTCCGACAGAGTGTGCAGGTGCAAATTAAAGTCCCCCATTTTCTCCCATTTGATTCTTTTGGTGAACGGGGCATTTACATTTGCTGAGCACACCAGAGAATCTCCGGGGCCAACCCCCCTTGCATGCCCTTCACTTTCAGGCAAATCAGGTAATGATCACTATTAACATCCAGCAATTCTTCAAAACCCACAACCGATCCCACTGTTCTACACAAAAATAAAAATAATCAATTGTAGATGAACCCTGGTGCTTGTCAAAAGGTTAGGTGGCCCGGTATGTCCGGTGCTAAATGTCCATTAACTGTTTGTAGCCCGCATTCTGTAATTCATAAATGCATTTGGAGGACCTTGGCACAAACCTGCTAATCTTTCATCAGAGGCTGGGAGATACTTAGCAACTGATCCTCCAATGGGTCTAATGAATCCTTGGCCAAACCTACACCCGTTTTATGGTTAAAATAACTACCCCATATACAATATTCTTTTTGATTCATCCTATTTAGCAGTATTTCACCTATAAAAAATGTACCCCTTGATAGCCTGTCCACCTCAGCTTTATGGGAAGTATTGTACAGGTTTATAATTAGTAGCTGGTCCCCCTTAACAGGAAAAATACCTAACCTCTGTTGAAAGTCCATATTCGTCTCCACTACCCTAACCCTGCAATTAAGAGATGTCTTAATAAATGTTGTCAAGCCCCATACCATCTTCCTAATGCATTTGTTTTAAAGGAATCTCAAATGATAGTAAGCCGTCTAGCAGCGGGGTCTCCAAGGTCCAAGTCTTCTGCAGTAGAAGGACTTTGTGGGCTTTTAGAAAATCAACAATATCCACCCTGTCAAGCTTCCCCCTAGCCCCGGCTATATTCGAAGATAAAATACGGGACTCCATAGGCGCCATGTTGGGTACTTTCAATTTCTCACTAGGCTCTGGACCCTCATACTCCACCATTCCCTCCAGGACCTCCTGTGTAATTCCATAGGCATGTGTCAATCGAGATCTTCACAAGAGGTAAGGACCTCATACCGGTTAACTAGCTCAAGCCCAATAGTTACAACCCCTCCCCCGAAACAGATTCAACATTTCATGGTTTGTGTTTATCCTCCAGGCCACCAGGAAGATGACGATCAAGAAGGGGTTACATAGAACCCTTCTGTACTTTACTCTGGCCTTCCCCACTCCAGATGGCTTCAAACTGACTCTTCCCCTTCTCAGCCACCCTCTCTAAACTAGCTAAAGAGTCTGGATCCATTTGGTTTTAAGCCTCTAGAGAGGTTCCAATTAACCAAATAATTAGCCACCATTGAGTCCAAAAAAGACACCACTACACAGTCCCCTTCCATACTCTTCAGCTTTGGGCCTACCCAACCTACCCTTCTTGCCATTAGGATTAGGCTTAGATCAACATTGAGCCCAGTCAAATTGGTATTCATCCAATGGGAGGATTTGTTCATTAGAGAGATGGTTGATTCAAAACCTCCCTTCTGAAGCCCCAGGACACCCATAATAATCCCCACAAAGGGGGCTGCTTCAAGCGGTAGATTCAGAATAGATTTGTCTGGCACATCAGTGGGCATGTCCACCTCAAAAGCCCCTAGCTGAGACCTAGAGCTGAACTCAGTCCATCCATTCCTCATAGTGTTCAATCTAGCCACTGCTATGCTTGTCTTAGGCGTAATTTCCTTCTTGCTTACTGGCACTACCAACCCACCAACTCCTATGCCCGATCTCTAGTCACATTGTTCACCTCAGTCTCCGGAGCAACCTTTCCAATGGACTCCTCCCCTACCCTTACACCTGCCTCAACCATGGCCAGTTCCTCCACTTTTTTAGTTACCGCATTAATCAAATTGTCCAGGGTAGCCAATGTACTCATGACCCCCGACTTAAATGTCTGTAATGAGTCAAGAGCTGTCTGAAGGGGCTTAAACTTTACATCCAACAAGGATTCCAGCCAGAGCTCGTCATCCTCCCCCCAAGATGAGGAATTAATATCTTGGCTCAGTTCTCTTACCAGACTCCCTCCAATGGGACTGCTGACCCAGGGCATGTTGGCCTCCTTCTCTCCACTCCCTAATACTAACACCTCCCTTTCCCCTTCCAAATCCAAAGCCTCAACTTCCGTTCTTCCAGGTTAAGAGACCGGTGATAAGCAAACCCCACATATACATTCTTGGGAAGTTATTACAATGGACCTCCTACATGCTGAGGCCCCCAACCTCACCAAGTCACCTATCTGACCACTGATGATGGCTGTAGAGTTTCAACCAATGGCAGATGCACCCTCACGGGTGCTTTTTAAGTGGTGTTGATACAATTCACTGTTTTGTTTGCCATAACATCTCCATAAGAGTTCAGCGACTGTTGCAGAAGGCTAGATTCGTTTTTTTGCAGACTCTTGATCTAATTTACACCTTTTGCCAACACCCCCGATCTCCCCTCATCCTGTGCTTTCCTTTTTCCCATATGGTTAAAGGATAATAGGTAAAATAGTTTAAAATGTGTTAGAGTGAGTTAGCATGAGCAAAAACCAATGTAGCACAGTACACTGAATGAAAAACAATTTTTACCTAAATTCACAAGATTCTCAGATGTATTCAGTAGTTGAGTCCATTACATCAAATCCCCTCCAGCTATCTTCCCTGATCCTTTCCTCTCAACCTCCTCTTCTGACCGCCACATTCTCGCTCACCATTCTCTTTCTCACATTCTGCATTCCATGCCTTACACTCCATTAACATACTTCCAGCTTAATACACACCTGCTTCTCACCTATAAACAGCTTCATCTTTGAGATGTCCTGGGCACGTTACAACCCCTGCTTGTCTCCACACCAGCTTGATTCCACGTATATGTTTCTTTCTATTTGTTCATTCACTCTAACAGCTATATTCAGGTTCCATGTTCTCTTATCTTCTGTCTTGACAGCCTTATGGAACACTTCAATCACCTTCTGTGGTAATGCCTCTCCATAGGCCCCTTCCTAATGGGAGCAAGCAACTTCACTCTCACTATGTATCTCTCTCTTATCTCTCTCTCTCTTTCACTGCCTTTCTCTCATCGTACCTCATCTCGTTGTAACTTTGTTTATCTTTGTTGTTATCCAGATGATTTGTGCACAGACAGAATGTGTGTCCTACCTGGCCACACTAATGTGGATCTTAGCTTTTTATACCGCTTTATAACCCACCTTTCTCTTTCAACTAAGTCAGACACAGTCTGCTGTTGGGCTTCCTTCCCCTACTCATTTCAAAAGGGGACAGACCTGTGGTAATTTGTGGTGAGAACCTATGGGATACTTTCCTCTCAATAACTTCCTCATATTGTTGGCCCACGCCCACCCAATGCAGTCTTTTAATCATCTTGTTGAACCTTTCCATTACAACATTGGTCTGTGAGGTTGTAAATAGATGTGAATTTGTGAACAATTCTATTTTTTCAAGAAAGTCTTGCATTTCTTTGGACTTAAATTGCAAACCGTTTTCCATCAGCACTAATTCAGGATACCCTTCCAACTTAAAGACTCCTTCCATGAAGTTCATAACTTCCTTTATATGTATATTCCTGGTTATAGTTACCACACCCCATTTCAACGATATGTGTACCAAAATGAAACAATACTGTGGTATGTTGTTAGGATTGATGCTTGGGTTAAATGAATGGAGTGAGTCATTCAGCTTGGGTTAACTTCTTTACTAAGTTGACACAGAAGGTAAGTACAAATGGAGTAATTAAGTCAAGCATATAACAGGGAGAGACATCCACCGGCCCCCCCATCATCCAAGTCCAGGCCCCAACTGACTTCATGGAACACCCAGACACAGTTCATCCATAACATTCCACACCAACATTCCGTCAGGGGCTCATGCACACAGATCTATCAACCAGGAGGAAAAGTACAAATACAACACATCTTCCCCCTTTATAAAATAAGGATAACAACAGAGGGGGAAGTAAGGGAACAATACTATAGAACTCTGTAGAACAATCCAAGAAAGACATCTAACCCAGACAGTACTTTCATCACCAAAACTTCCATACCAAGTAATATGCTCAGAGCAAAGCTGCTTGCTCAACTCCACCAAACTTTAAACCAGCTCCTATAAACTAAACTCCAACTCATACACTCAACCAACTCCGTAGCGGGCCCACAACGGACATCAAACACAGTGAACCAGCCCTCACTCACAAAACCAAACCAAACCAACAACTCGGACACCATACCATCATCATCCATTATCCCTTAACAAGGTGTGCAAGGACACCATAAGAAGTTTAAACACCTCCAACTGTTTCCACCAACACAGGATAGCAATTTCTACAAATAACAACATCAGCATATTTCACGCTCCCAAAGTAGCGTGAGCAGGACACATATCCCAATACACTAGGACAAATGTCGGAACCACTAATCCCAACACAACTCAGCAACAGTGTAAGAACCTCAAATCACCACAATGCACGTGGTGCAATTACACAAAATCACTGAAGTGCACCTAGTACGAAGGATTCAAATTTCACCAAACTTGCACCTTTTTACCGGGACCACACATCCCATCACACACATCTCACCAAATACACCTAGTGCGAAGGATACCAGTTCAATCAGAACCAGAACCTTTTACCGGGACCATACATCTCACCGAAACACCAAATTGTCAGAATTCACCTAGTGCGAAGGATACCAGTTCAACCAGAACCAGAACCTTTTACCGGGACCATACATCCCACCGAAACACCAAATTGTCAGAATGCACCTAGTGTGAAGGATACCAGTTCAACCAGAACTTGAACCTTTTACTGGGACCACAAATCCCACCAAAACACATAACTCACCAAATGCACCTAGTGCGAAGGGCCAAAATCCCACCCAAATAACCAAAATATTGTTACCACCACAACACAAACACTTCACTCACCACAAATCTCTTACCATACAAGCAAAGATAAATTGAGCGTATAAAATGGTAAGCGGGAGTTCAACACTACTACCAAGTCCATATTCTTTACCCTACAAAGTCCTTTGTGTTTGATGAACCTGTGAATGAAAATGTGGTTAACCAAAATAACATACATAATTCAACTCATCATGTCACACATGATAAACTGAAACAGAGGCCACGACAACCAACCATAACATCAAACCTCTCACAGTCACCCAACCCTGAAAGCCATAGCAACAATTCTGCAACGAAATGAACTAACAGGCCTCACATGACATTTTAATCCTTTCGCAATCTAAATGCCACATTAACGCTTTAGTGTAACAGCACTGTAATATATATATATATATATCACTATTTCTTATTAACCAGAATAAAACAAAGACCCCATAGGCAGAGCGTCTCTGAACTTGTCGAAATGTAAAAACTAAACTGGTATGGCAGATAATCAGCATGAAATCCATAGCTCTTCCAAAAAAATAAAACATGCAGCACTTTGCCAATGAAGACATTTTAAATAACACGCTTGTTTCACTGTCTCATCACCCTTTAAATGACATCCGGCCATTTGCAATGAGTAAAACACCAACAGTACCTCATCCCAGCACGATAGTTGCACCACTCGTGTTACAAGCTGAGTTTTCACAGCAAAATGACAGTAGCCTGCGCCGCTTCGTTGTCAAACAGCATGGAAGGATGATAAATGAAAACCAAAATTGCTGCGCTCTTCTTCTCACGATCTGCATCACATCCATTACTGATGCCAGAAAAACTTGAGCGCCTTCAACAAAACACCCAGTCAAAAGAACACCATTACTTTTCAGTCCCAAGCATAGTTCCAAAACTGTAATGACAGCAGGGAAACTTAGCATCCGCCATGTATAGTAATAGATTACTTTGGTGGCCATCAGATGAACAGATCCCAATGCAGCGCTCCCTTGTAGTAACATCACGGAAGAAGAAGTCACGCTGCGTTGTCACGTTCCGCCACGCAGCAAGGTTCACTTTTCCCTTTTTTTTTATTTCCCAAAAACCTTCAAAACCACAACAGAACGTTGAAGCTTGCGATGGCAATGCTACGGAGCACAATAGCTAACTCCTCCAACATTCCACCCGACGTCATCAGTCGTCCTGGACAGCTGAGGAAGACAGAGCTCACTTACAAACTAACTTTGCTGGAGGACACCCAGTCCACAGTTCAGGGCTGCGGCACACTACCCAGAACAGCGCTCCTTGAAAATGACCTCCTGAACTACAAACTCGATGTCCACATAAACAGAGCTGCTATTAGCTGGTAACATTCTTAATGTGATCTCCTGCTGCATGCTGCGGCGCTTTATCATTCCTGTACTCGTCTCACAGACACCCATAGTATGAGCGGCTCTCACACAACACCAGACTGTTATCTCAGGCTCCGGGTCGCTGCCTCCCTGACCTTATTAATCAGCACAGCGCCCTATGACAGCTCCCATAAGGTGCACTTAAGCCCCCAAATGTCTTCATAAAACGCAGTCACTAGTTCGTGTTAGCGAAGCGGCACGCTCACCTTATGGCCAGGGGTGGCCGGTGGATGTCTCCTATGGGACTCTTCTTCTTTCTGTCCCTTTTGCTGCTCCGTTTTCCTTTTCTTTTCGTTCCGTGTTACTCCTTCCTTTGGTGTACGTTCCCAAGATCCTCGTCGCCAATGTTAGGATTGATGCTTGGGTTAAATGAATGGAGTGAGTCATTCAGCTTGGGTTAACTTCTTTACTAAGTTGACACAGAAGGTATGTACAAATGGAGTAATTAAGTCAAGTATATAACAGGGAGAGACATCCACCGGCCCCCTCATCATCCAAGTCCAGGCCCCAACTGACTTCATGGAACACCCAGACACAGTTCATCCATAACATTCCACACCAACATTCCGTCAGGGGCTCATGCACACAGATCTATCAACCAGGAGGAAAAGTACAAACACAACATGTGTTCCAACTGTGCATAGAGCCCACTAACTCCATGCCTACCCTTTACCAGGGCATGCAGGGAATGGACATTTTTGTCATTGGACTATCCCTTTAATATAACCATTTTCACTCGAATTACATGAAATACACTTCCTCAACACCCTTTTATTCTCTAAATCACACTCGGGCCACCAATACTTTCATCAAACCATTCTCTAAGAGGAAATATTCTGTCAGCCTCGCAACACATTCACCATTTACTTGAAATGCATCCCTTATGGGAGATATGCTTTCCAGATCTGTCCCGTTTATACAACTTTTAGAGACAGATCCAATCTCTTTTATCGCTCTCTTCACTCTTTGCTGTACTCATCTTCTCTGACACAGTCATTTCACCCCTCGAACGAATTCTCTGTGGGTTCCCTGATGTTTCCCTTTGTTGTGGAGGTTGCTTGGCAACGCTGCCCTGAGCACAGGAGGGTGCTTTACTCAGCATCCTGGCTAATGGTGTAGTAGTGGATGGCACTACATAAGAGTTAATTGGTTTATTATTGGTTCCCCTTTTCCTGGCAGCATTATGTTTGGAAGCAGGGGAAAGCTCGTACTGACGGCTACTTGCCGTTTCTTTAGTCTTTTCAGGTAGGTTCATGTGAGCCGGGGAACAAAACGTGGAGGGAAACACAGGGGCCGGAGGGGCGCCTCATCACCACAATGAAGTGTTCTTGATAGATGCCGTTTTTTGAACAGGTGTTTATTCAGTTATTCTGTCCAAAACATCAAAGCCCCTCAAGTCGTCCTCCACGATAATTTCCTGTCAACCACCTCTTCTCACCTCCACGTTCTCTCTCACCATGTCTTTCTCACACCCTGTATTCCATTCTTTACACTCTGTTAATGTTCGTCCAGCATCTACATGATGGACTCAGGATTCACGCTTTGATACCCCATTGTAGTAGTATTGCTTGAAGCGATCCCCCTACAGAACGCTATGTAACCATATCAATGTTTACTCAATCAGCCTGAAGTATTCGGAACAGTCATTCTCAAGATTACAGGTGGGTTACATTAAACCAGTCAATCCACACAGAGCTGGATTTTGTGCTTCTAAACATACCTTTGAATGTGTATATTGTACTGGCAGATATTGGACCCGGTCGAGTGTCTCAATGACACTGGATATTCTTGTAAGCAGGACCTTTGAGACTCTCAAGTACTCTACAGCATTAATTGCAATCAGACACTTGGCACAGATGATATGTAACAAATAGCCATAGGCTTCACTGAACTGTAACTCAGTGCTTGTGTTAATTAGTGGAAAAAAAACTACAGAAAAAGATACATTTTCAGTTGCTTCCTGAAGACAGATAGAGATTCAATCTGTCACAGGTCCATTGATAGAGAATTCCAAGAGCGAGGGCCAAAAGAGGAGAAACGCCTATCAACCGAGGTTGTGGTTTTGATGAAAGGGACCATCAAAGGTCCCTCTCCAATAGGTCAAAGTGATCCATTTGGGCAATGAATTTAGATTGTTTAAAACAAATATGCTGGATCTGGACCATGGATACATTTAAAGATCAGGCACAGAACCTTAATCAGGATTCTATTTTGGACTGGAAGCCAATGAAGATTTTTCCAATACTGTGAAACAGTTGACTTCCTCAGCAGTGCAAAGATCAATGTAACTGCATACTTCTGTGCAACCTGCAATCTCTGTTTTTGAAACGTTTGGACTACCATAAGAAGAGTGTTAGAATAGTCACATTTTGAGTTTGTAATTATGCCAACCACTTTCGAGCAGTGTTTTATATTCAATAAGAGGCATTAGGGGCTTAAATAGTTTTAGTTGATAGTACACGGATTTTACAATGTGATTGACATGTAGAATGCAGTCCATACTAGGCTGCCAAATAAAGCCAAGGTTCTTTACTGTATCAGTAAAGTTTCGGAGCCCCAAACAAAGTTGGAGAAGAGGTAGATTGTTTGCCATTTGATACCTTTTATTTTGCAGCCAAATACACACAAAAAAAACTCTGTTTTGATCAGCTACGATTAACTTCATTTGAAGGTTTGGTGGTTATTAAGACATCACTGCAATTGCTTGTGACCATCTGCACGAGGCTCTCATTCCCACATCACCAAAAGCAGCATGATTCACGGCCAACAGGAGGAATTCCCTATGGATCTCTTCATGGACAAGGGAGCACATGTACACTCATTCCTGCTCCTGATTGGTCTGTTGTAATCGTTACTCCTCACACAGCAATGCTCCTCTTTATGACGCATTCATCTCTGATCATTACTGGTCTTTGATTCTGTCCTCCTGTTCACACATCAGTTGTAACTTTTTCACTTTTTGACAGTCATCAATTTTCCTCACACCTTCACAGCTCAGGAACAGTCAAACACATCCCACTGTACTACTGGTGTCTTTACTATGTATTCCCCTTCCTCAGACATCAGGTGTGATCCCCACTTTTTACACCTTAATGATCATCTTCAGAACTCATGCATTAGTTCTCACAACCCATATTTACAACTATGTCCCCGCATTCATCAGTTGATCTCATCATAACGCACAAATGAATGCTGCCTTTGAAAACTCATGAATGAATTATCAGTATGCATCTTTAAACCCTATTTCTTCTGCTCATTGCTCATTCCTCATATCTCACTTCGCAGGTTTACTTGTTGACATTACCACTCAGTGATCAGTCATCGCCTCCTCATCACCCTTCTCCCTGTTTCTCTGTATTTCTACCACTCTTTTGTGATTTCCAATTTACTGCACTTAGCTGGCTCATACCTTGGGCGGAGCAGGAAGGGGAGAGGAGGAGGTGTTAACAGTATGACTGTGATTAAAGCAGGACGAAATTCCATTGAGCCATCTTGGCTCCAAGGGCACAGGCTGTCTTGCTTAACATTGGCTACACTTAACCCTACAGGAAAGGTAATGGTCTGTGCCATATTGAACGGACTGCTCACAGCTGACATGGGAAACCCCGCCTATTCTGCTATCCTTAGATGCTGCACTACGTTCACTTTTCAAATACATCTTTCAGTTGATTTGTAAATAGATGTTGCATGCAGTTCGAAATGAATAAGATCTGTTTTGGCCTGCTCTTTTGCATTCCCTGACTTAATGTTATGCCTTGTATTTATCAATTATCTATTTAGTTTGTACACCACTAGGGACACCCCCAAACACAGAAGAAAAAAAAAAGAAATTAAACATGGCATTTCCTTTTCCTTTACATTTCCACACCCCTCCACCTAAAGATGGACGACCTCCGCACCCAGTTCATCTAAAAACCTTTCGCTGAAACAGTTATGGTTTTGAAAGCCTTAGGTGCCATTTGTTGCCTATTAGAAACCCCTTGCCGCCATCATCCCTGTCAGATAGCACAGCGAGTAAAGCAATCCCTTTGACATCCGTGCAGAGCTGTGGATGCAGGTTCGAATCCCAGCAGGTTCAAACTCAGCCTTTTATCCTTCTGAGATTGAAAAATGAGCACTGCACACCGTTGGCAGTAATATGAAATTAAATTTTATTTTATTTATATCGCGCTAGCTCTCAGATGCCTGTGGGTTCCTAGCACTATATACATGCAAGATATTATTATTCTCATGTGTTCCCATGTTTTGTACCAGCAGCTGAGAAGTAAGAAGGTGAGCATCATAGAGGTGGGAGGGGGGCTTAGGATGTGAGACTTCATGGGAAGTTTGCAGGATGGTACTACTTCCTAAAATAATGTCAACTTTCATCCTGCCCTAATTTCTAGCTCATATATATTTATCTTTTTTTTTAAAGCACACACACAGCTGGCGGGCATTGAGGCAGGAATTGTTTGTCTTTTAGTTGCATAATTGCTTTTGTCTTAGTTCCTTATTTATAACGCACTTAAACAACCACAGGTTTCTAAGTGCGGACACAGGGATCGAACCGGTGTTGCTTTGTGGCATCTTGCTTCCAAGGCGCACACGTTGCCGCTGAGCCATCCTTCCTCGACTTCTGATAATACAAGCATAACTTGTCACCAAGCCTTCATCTATGAAAGGTGCCAACGTGGTGTTGGACAAAGGGAGGCTCATGCTTATGGGAATCTTGATGTATGACGGTGTGTGGTGTCCTCAAGGAAGGAACACTCTTCAAAAGTCTTTGGAATTGCTAGATGGTACCTCTATGGCCTCTTAATGTATTTGGCATCATTACATCTGGAAATCCTCTGATTACTGTTTCCACGAGAGGCTAACGATCACATAAGAGGAAAATGCTATATGATTTAGAGTCATGCTGACCTGTAGATATTTAGCATTTTGCACTTCCCTCGGCAACTATAATGAGCATGCAGTTTTAGAATATGTGCTAATACTGCAGTGGGGAAGACAACTGGAGAAACCAGTCTGGTGCCCCACCACAGTGTAAATACTTTAGGTTGCCTTGGTGACACAAGGCATGCGTAATGGACACCGTGTGAAAGCGGCGGCCACCTTGCTAGGGGAGAAAGTTGGAATGGGTGAACATCTTGCTACATTCATATCATTTTCGATAGCCCTAATGGTGAACACCATGACAGTAGAATAACAATATAGTGATATCTAATCATAAGCCGCTTTTCTTACAACCTCTGTCATGGACTACTGTAACAGCCTCTATCTTAATCTGCCTGCCTCCACTCTCCGCCCTCTGCAACTCATCCAGAACATAACTGCGAGACTTGTCCTTGGCCTCAAGCCCAGGGACCGTATCTCTCCAGGACTGAAATCACTACACTGGCTCCCAGTGGCTGCGAGGATTAAGTTCAAAACCCTCTGCATTGTCCACAAGGCCTTCTGGGGCCTGGGGCCTAAATACCTTCAACTCTCTCTTCCTAAATATCTTCCTTCCCGAGTCCTACGCTCATCCGTCTCCAACTCCCTCAGGGTCAGCCGCTTCTCGAAGCAACGAGCTGGGGGTAGATCTCTCTCCGCGGCAGGTGCCTCCCTCTGGAACAGCCTTCCTGCCTCCCTGAAACTTGAGGAGAACCATCTCCGGTTCCGGAAGCACCTCAAAACCTTCCTCTTCGCTTCTGCTTTCTCTCTCCCTCTCCCCTGCTAAATTCTTCACCAAAACTGCACTGATCCTGCAACTGGGCCACTCTCACCGACCTCGGTCCTGGACCCAGTCACTCTTCACTTGCACTGCCTCCCTGGCAACCCCTGCACTGCGGGACTGTCTCTGTATCACTGCAGCCCCCCCCACCCCCTCCCCAGCACTTGTCTGCACTTACCTTGCACTTGCCACCAGCTGGCCCTATTTATTTATTATTTTATTTCTATTCTACTATTTGTATTGCACTCCCCCCTCCCCCTTCCCCTTGCATTTTTCCCTTCCCCCTACCCCTGTACTTGCGCGGTCTGAATGACACCTGGCCTAGTAGGATCGTTGTCTGTCTTCCCTTTGTTCCCCCCTCCCTGCCTCGTCTCGCCTTGAAACACTTGTGTATAGGCACGTTACAAATGCCATATCATATCATATCATATCATGGGAACACGTATATTATAACATGGGGAGCAAATCCACCAACTGGGAAGCTGGACTGGCGCCACATGTACATATCGCTGAAAAGACTAACCATGGCAACATGATGCTTGCAGAATACAAACCATGAACGATCAATTCTTCAGAACTCTGGTGGATTGTAGCACCGTAGGGCCTACGAGACGCGGGCCACGGATGCACTTGTCATCATATATACGGTAGATTGTAGTATATAAAGTACTGTCAACCACATCAGGGATTCAAGTGGCCAGGGTGCCGATATGACAGATGCCACTAAGGGAAATTACATAAGAGGGTATCAGCCTAAGAGAACTAATGGAAACATACACAGGTGATATGTTACTTCTGATCCATTTCTTACTTGTTTGTGTGTGGTACAAAAGATCCAAATGCTGAGGACGTGTATAAACTTAGACCAAGTTTATCTCAGTTAGAATGTGAGCGGCTATCAGCCTGCAAAGATTAAGGCTTGCATGTGCAGCTTTAACACGACCTGTCAGACAACACACCATACATTTATCAATCCAGAGTTATGTAAATTCCTGTAGTGGCACCTGTCATATCAGCACCCTAGACGCCTGAAACCCTGACATGTTTTCCAGATGCTCAAGTACTTTATATACTATAATCAACCTCATACATGACAACAAGTGCATTCTTGGCCCGCGTCTCGCAGGTGCCAACATAAATCCAATATCCGTCCCAAAAATCAGAAATCCCCTGTACCTATGCATTTTTCCAAAGCCAGACACACTGTGACACAATTGAAATTTGTTATTCTTGAACAAATTAAGCTGGGAAGCCGAGGGGGCAGGGGGATATACACAGGAAACTTTGGCAGAGAGAGATCCTATGGATTGACCTATTAGACTTGCTCAGCCCGAGAGGAATGAATTGTGATTTCGACCTGATGTGTTTTGTTTGAAATGGGGTGTGAGGAATGACCTGCATTGTTCTGCCTTCTTTGGGCGACCATATACTCATATAATGACAGGACTGAAATCTATGATTGTTTTGAACACCCGAATGCAACTTAGATGAATGTGAAAATGCTACATGAAGTTTGACGATCATTCTGTTCCATTGACTCCCACGGCAGTGATGTAACATTCTGAGAGGATCCCCAGATCTCCGGTTTTCATTTAATCACTAGAATGTTAGGAATGTTATTTAGATGAATGTGAAAATGTCATTCAATATTTTCCTAACATTCTGAACCATCGACTCCCTCTGTAGTCTGGTTAATTGGTCTGATTAGATTGTGTTAGACCCTCTGATCTTATGATTGTGTTGAACACCAGAATGCAATGTTGATGAATGTGAAAATGCTACACGAAGTTTGACCATCATTCTGTAACATCGACTCCCACTTAGCCATGTAACATCTTGTTAGGATCCCCAGATCTCAGGATCTCCTTTGAACACTAGAATGTTTTTTGGATGAGTGTGAACATGTCATATGATGTTTGCCTATTATTTTGAACCACTGATTCCCTCTGGAGTCTTGAAACAATGGGTCTGATTAGATTGTGAGTGATGGTCCTGAGAGCTATGTCCGAACCATGTACCCCAACCTCCTGAAGGAGGAACTCTCCCCCGCCCCCTCTCTGGGGCACTCTGTTGGAAATATAACCCTGGGGTGGATCTCTCCGGCGAGCTCCACCCATGATGTCTGAAACCGTAGCCTTGTGCACTGGTTTGGTGTACCTACAGGGAAAGGGCATTCTGCTGACTTTTCCCGTAGTTTCTGCACGATACCCTGGTGACTCAAATTGGGGTGCATCTCTCCTGCAAGCTTCACTCAGTATGTCTTAAACCGTAGCCCTGTGTTCTGGACTACGGTACCAGCAGGGAAGGGGCACTTTTTTTTCCCCTTAGTGTCCGTCTGACTCCCTGGTGTCTCAAATTGGGCCCGTACAAGGGCCTGAGCAGATTTTTTTCTGTGCCCCCCCACCTTCTTGCCCGCTGCCGCTCTATGCCTTCTTAGATTTATACTTAGTGAAAGATCCTCTTTGGACCTCACGATACACTGACTTTTGGCCATGACCTCCTCTTATCTAATGTACTCATAATTGAGTCTAATTAACCTCACACCATTCCGAGGGTTTGTCACCCCTTATTCCACCTATTTGGGCATACAAGAATTGAGCGCCTACGTGCCCATACACTTACAGCTGCACTGCTCTCAACACTACCGCCCACGAGTTTACGCAATGCCCGCCTGCAGACCAGAACCAAGAAAGCCTCTAAAAGTCTAGACGCTGTTTGTGCCCTCCCCGTCTTTCTCATGCAAAGGATCAAAACTGACACACCCCTGACGGAGAATGAGGCAAAGAGAGCAGGCTGCGAGAGTTCAAGGCAAGGTTTATATAAGTAAATGGCATTCAAGATCTCTGTTGTCTCTCAGAGCGCTCTGACCATATTTAATGTTACACTACATTTTATAGGACAAATGATGCAACTAACATAAGATACTACGTTGGTCCCAGATTGGACAGTCCATATGGTGCCCAAGGTGTGGGTGGCATCTCTTCCTCTGGGTTGGCTGCTTCGTTGGCGGGAGGGTGGACGTCAGGCATCTGTGCTCCAAATGGGTGAGGTCAGGTCGCTGTGAAGCAAGGTGGTCACTATCTAAGCTAACATAATATATTCTCAAAATACATGCACTAAATAATAATCGTTCGTAGTGGTTGAATAATTCATCATGTCCCTATAAAAGTCACACGTATATCTATACTATAAATTACATTGGGTTATAGAGGCTTTAGGTTAAGGGTCTTGACCGCCATGATAACAATGGTTGAAGTTAGGGTCTGCGTTCATAAGAATCTCTGGTATGTGAAATTTGTTAGTGGTGGACAACGATATACTGCAGCAGGGGTCTAATGTTAGTTGGGGATCTCTTGGGTGGGTATCATGGCTTGATCAGTGATCTGGCACATGAAAGGAATACCTTGCAGGGGCACAGGGTCACAATGGCAGTAAGTTTCCACTGGCGAAGGTGCAGGGGCAAGGACACGTTTGTGGAGATGGACGAGCTATGTGCTTAGCTCAGGCTGGTTCACAAGCAGGACAGTGATCTCAGTGGAAGAGTGATGTGTTACATTTATTATTTGTTGCAAGCACCTCCGGCTTCAGTGTGAGAATGGAGCCGCAGAGTTTTCCAGTCAGAGTGGGAACAATGGTGGGGGTCATGTGCCCTGTGCGTCTGGCCGTTGCGAGAAAGGGAAGAGAAGCGTTTTGAACTATCGCAGTGAGGCCTACTCATCAAGATGGAGTGGAAAGGGGGTACAAAAATGGATGCCCTGTGTCCTGCAGAGTGGTCCCATCTACGCGAATGTTAACCGAAGTCGACATCGCATAAGGGCGAGGGGCGTACCCATCACTGGAGGCACTTGGTCCGAGTTTTGTACTGAGAAGTAAATGACGCGAGGGGCCTAATGGCCCCTCGCTCCCACACAACGCTTTAGCCAATGTAGGATCCAAATACTGTTATGCCCAATTCATCTACCACAGCCATGCAATCTATTGATTTAAATGCTTCCTTGCCTATGTCTAGGACCCCAGAAAATGTGCTCCCCACAACTGTGAATGCAATTACTGTTATGCCCAATTCTTCTACCACAGCCTTGCAATCTATTGATGTAAATGTTACCTTGCCTATGTCTAGGACCCCAGAAAATGTGCTCCCCACAACTGGGAATGCAATTACTGCTAGGCCCAATTCTTCTACCACAGCCATGAAATCTATTGATGTAAATGCTACCTTCCCCCTGTCTAAGACCCCAGAAAATGTGCTCCCCACAACTGTGAATGCAATTATTGTTATGCCCAATTCCTCTACCACAGCCATGCAATCTATTGATGTAAATGCTACCATGCCTATGTCTAGGACCCCAGAAAATGTGCTCCCCACAACTGTGAATGCAATTACTGTTATGCCCAATTCTTCTACCACAGCGATGCAATCTATTGATGTAAATGCTACCTTGCCTATGGCTAGGACCCCAGAAAATGTGCTCCCCACGACTGTGAATGCAATTACTGTTATGCCCAATTCTCCTACCACAGCCATGCAATCTATTGATGTAAATACCACCGCTGCACCTCACCTCAAATGTGCCCTAATCAACGCCCGATCCATCAATGCTCACACACTAGACATCCATGACCTCATTACCACCCTTGATCTAGATCTACTAATAATCACTGAGACCTGGCTACATGAAGCCTCAGGCCCTGCATTATCCCTTGCACTTCCAACAGGTTATGCCATCACCAGACAAGATCGCCCGACCATAGGGGGCGGAGTCGCTCTAATAGCCAAAGACTCCATCACCATCTGAAAGATTGACAAATCTATGTAAAATAAAAGCGACTATCTCCAATTAAAACTCACCATCTCACACCACTGCACCATCACCCTTCACCTCATCTATCGGCCACCAGGCCCCCTAGTCGACTTCCAGGCCTCCCTCACCCATCCCCTGGTTGACAATTTCAAAAAGTCATCCAAAGCCATTCTCCTCGATGACATCAACCTAGGCCTGAATGACATTAAAGACCCTGCCGTCAAATCACTTGACACAGCCTTAACCTAGGATTTGCTAACAACATCACAGACCCCACTCACTCCTTAGGCAGATCACTAGACTGGATCGCCCACCACAACTGCCCCCTCACAATCACAGGCAATACCCCCACCCGTGGTCTGGTGACCACACCATCACCTTTGATATTCCTACCACCACAACCCCACCTCACCCCCCCAACCCCTACCACCTGCTCTCACAAAAAGTGCCCGCCAACTGACCAAAGAAAGACTCCTACCCTTCCTACAGGGACCTGCCTTTAGACCCCCCTTCTCCAACGACCCAGAAACCCTTGCTAAGAATTACGACACTGCCATCACAGCAGCAATCAATTCTATCGCCCCACTTAAACCACGCAAAACCAAACCCACTAGCCACACCAATGCCTGGTTCACCCAAGACCTCTTCAAACTGCGCACAGACAAACGCGCAGCACTAGCCCAGTGGCAAACAATGCGTGATGACAAATATAAACTTAACTTCAAATCTCTCTCAAATGAATATAAGAAAGCCATCATCAAAGCCAAAGACAAATCATTTGAAGACAGAATCTCCGAGTCCAAATCAAACACTAAGGAAATGTTCGCCATATTCAGGGAACTTGAGACCCCTACACCCACCCCCCAAAACTTCACCAAAGACAAAGCATGGTGTGATGACATCCAAACAGCTATGCACACTAAGATCAACTCTCTCCAAGCCAAAATTATGAACACCACACTGGCGCTCCCTACCCCCCTGCCCCCCCTCCCGTCACCCCCTCACCCCCTCTCAGAGGCCCCCCACCTTCACATTCAAAACCATCCAGGAGAAAGACATGGTCAACCTCATGAAAAACATCAAACCCTCTATTTGCTAAGGTGACCCCTGCCCCGCCTCCATTATCAAAGACTGTGCAGACACCTTGGCGCCTTTCCTAACAGCCTTTGTCAATGCATCCTTCACCACAGGTAAAGTCCCATCATGCCTCAAGGAAGCATGGGTCCGACCGCTCATAAAAAAACCTGAACTTGAGCCTATCTCCCCCAACAATTTCCATCCCAATACCACTGTTCCATTCCTCCTCAAGATTCTAGACAAAGCAGCCTACCTGCAAGTCCAGCACTTCCTTGAACAATCTCCTAGGACTGAGACAATCCAGCTTTCCCCCTATGCATGGGACAGAGACCGCCCTACTCGACCTCAAGAACCAAATGGATGACGCAAGAGATCAAGGCAAACCTGTCCTGCTCCTTCTCCTCGATCTCTCTGCAGCTTTCGATCTTGTAGACCATGGCATCCTTTGCCATCACTTCACCTCCACAGCTAATTTCTCCCAAGAAGCTACCACATGGATCACCTCCTTCCTTCAAGGCAGGTACATGCAGGTCTTCTCTGACCTAGCCACTGCGTCACCCACCATGTTGCTATGCGGTGTGCCCAAAGGGTCCATCCTCCCCCCACCATATATAACATCTTTACCCGCCCCCTCTTCCTTATCCTTGATGTCATGGGCATCTCCTACACCAACTACGCTGACGACAGACTGGAATATGTTGAATATAGAAATTGGCACTTTATCTTGTAATGTGAAAATGTATCATTTACTTTAGGCACAAAGATGAACATGTTGATGTATTGTTGATGATGAGGCACAACTCAAGAATGAGTTTCTGAAACACCTTGGCAAAGTTTATAACTTCTTAAGTTGCTCATAAAAAAAAAAACATATTTTGTTAGTGTCAGGAATCAGGTGTTACAGCATCCTGGATCAAGAAAGGTAATCGAGTTTGGACGTAAAACTGTCCGCTGGTCATCACGCTCGTCTTTTGCTTCAACAGCGTTCTCCGTTCCTGTCTCGGTTCATCTTACCATGGAGATGAGGAATGCTTTCAAAGTCACGCTATGCACCCAGAAGCAGTTTGACAGCTGTGGGTCGTGTTGTGCAAAGACGTGCGCCTCGCATTATGTAAACCCGCACCCTGATACAAACCGGTGCTTCTGATTGAAGTTCTAGACCTTCGTTTTTGCTATCTTCTGTACCTTGTTTATACCTTGCCTAGCATTTTCTGACCCTGTGATTTCTGCTCTGCTGTCTTTCCACATCCTTCGAATTCTGCTCCCTTTTTGTCTTTCTCAGCTTTAGTTTCCCTTCTTGCCTGCATTCCTGGTGCCAACTTGGACTGCACCTGGAATTGCCTTCGCCTCACGGATCTTATTGCTGTGCTCTTACACACTACCAGAGTGTGTCTCGGACTGTGATCATCACGTGCTCTGAAATTTCCTTCTGCTCACCCGTTGTCAGACCCGGAGTGCCACATGGACTGCTGCTGCCCCACGTTGTGCATCTTTTACTACTCGCCCGCCGCCAGACCCGACTGCTACATGGATTTGAATTGAACTACGCTTTCATTTTACCTTGCCTGCACGTCATCTTCTGGAGTGCTATGGATTATCATTGACACCAGCATACTATCAACAAAGCACCAGGACTAGAGACACTTGCTGGTGGTGCTTTGTTTTACCTCGGGATAGGATTGGTGACTCTTGGGAACTACTTAGGCGTCCTCATGCCATCAGGTAGTTTTCCTTGGTGTGGATAATAGCCTCCTTTCCGGTCAGACTGTTGGAACTATACAGAGCAACTAGACGTCACCCAACAGAAGACTTGATAAGGATTTCCAGCTCTGGTTTTCTATTCTGTTTAGTCCTATCTCGTTCTACTACTGACATCCTGGTATGTGTTACAGAAATCAGTATTGGATCCAGTAGACCTACCATCATCGCCCTAGCCTGACCCATCACTTCCTTGCTTTCTTACAAGGTTGGTCACTTTTCATTGTGGGTTCATGAGTTTACAGTATATTGTATTTTAGTACTGAAACTATGCTTTATTTTCCTACAGCCGGTGTGTCGTGGGTGTGTTTCCTCTTCCGACTGCTCAATCTTCCTGTATGTTTCTCTTTTTATAACAGTAGGAATAATTCTTCGACTATTGTTTGGGCCTTCTGAATCTCATCTCTTCCTATTGAGATACTCCTGTTTGGTTTTAGGGGTCTTAACAGTTAGAGGCTGAAGTGTTTTGACCTCCACCTATGGATTTACAAATGTATCTTGTTTTTTGTTATTATCAGTAATTTAAAAAAAACATGTTAAACTGTGTAATATAGCAACCAGGAAGGTACTAGCAGTCAATAAAGTATGTTGATTAATTTCATGTGAATCTTTAGAATATTTATTTCGTTTCACACCGGAACATGACTAAGAAGGATTTTTGAGTTGATTGAATCTACCTTTATGAATAACACAAGGATATATGTGTCTGACTAGAGTGCAAACGGGTTACCTGTTCGCAACAACAGGCTGTTCTATACCGGAACAGGACCTTTTCATTTAGGAGGATAGTTTGAATGTACAGACTTCCAGGTGAAGAGACACATGTCTTCAAAGCCCTCTTGAATTCCCCCAAAATGTTTAGTTTCTCAGCCAGATAGGGTACATTTGCCACTGGATTGCCTTGTAGATGATTCATAATAATTTTAAAGTAATCCTGGCCTCCAATGGAAACCATAGTAGGGAAACTAGGATCAGTGTCGTGTGCTCAAAAATTCTGCGCGCAATCATCAATGTGGCTGCTGTATTGAAGGCTGATGAGGAGACGTTCCATAATCAATGCAGTATAAATGTAGAGATTGAACTAAGGGGCGAAAATTACATTTTCAAATAAAATATTTCACCACCGGGAGTGCATAAAGGTGAAAGTTGGGAGATTACACTGCATCATTGATGTGTGGCATTAAAGTGAGTGGAGAATCTCATAAGGAGCCAAGCGATTTGACCGACTGTGAAAATCCTGATTATGAGACTGGAATATTTGCATTTAAAACAATTAAAGAAAAACAAGTTTATGAACACACTGAGACCCTAAAAGAAATTCAGTCTTAGACTGGTTCAGTTTTAAAAAGTGTTCTGACATCCAGGCTTCAATCTCAGCAAGACACCTACTTATAAGCAATATATCTTTCACAGAAGAATTTATAATATATAATTTTGGATTGTTAGAGTAAAGGTGCATGTCAATGTCTAACTTAGCAATAAGATTGCCCAGAAGCTCCATGCAAAGATTTCAAAGTAATGACAAATGAATTGAACTCAGAGGGACCCCACAAGGAGTGCAACATTGTCAGAAAGAATCTGACCCATCACCACCATCTACTGTCTGGCATTAAAAAAAGACTGAATCCATAGCAGTTGTTGACCTTTCATTACCATCTAATACATTAGTGTGTCAAGTAAAATATTGTGCTCAATGATATTGATTGCCTCAGATAAATCTAATAAAACAAGTAAAGAAGAACCGCCATTCTCCAAAATCTTATATACGTCATTAATAATGTGCAGGGTGGCTGCTTCCGTACTGCATCCTACTGTCATGACCACAGTTAGGGGGCACAAGTTGTGCCACAAGCATGCTCCCACCAGCACTCTGAGGCCATCAACACCACTGCAAAAGGCTTCCGGGAGCCAGTCCTGGTGTCTTTGGCACCAGGCTCATATGTGGTGAGGAGGGACTGTTCAAATTAGGTCCCATTTATGTACATGGCATTTAAATCCCACATGGAAGCAACCGCATGATTCAGTTCCCGTGAACCAAACCATGCGGTCTAGTGTCTTGGGTGTGCCTGGGACTTGGAACTACTTTACCTGGTACTATTTTACAGGGGCTATATAAACCACACAATGCCTTAAGAAGAGAGTTAATAGTCACACAAGACCATACTGATGAACTAAGCAAACAGCTACTACAAACACAGGCGGGGCAGGCTCCATTGCCCGGATTCGCCCCATCCATCGCTACACCACCATCAGTCAATCTAGTACAGATAGTGTTGTCAGGAACAGTACCCCTGGCACCACCAGAACGGTTTAATGGAGACCCCAGGAGATACGCAACATTCATGAACCAGTGCCGCCTCCATTTTCTTTGTAGGCATGAGGCTTTCCCAAATGACAAGGCGAGGGTGGCCTTCGTTTTATCATATTTGATTGGAAGTGCCTCGGACTGGTCGGTATCTTTAGTGAGCCGGGATGACCCATTACTGCAGAACTTCAGGGGTTTTCAAAAGGAGATGGAACAGTTATTCGCTCAACACTTGCATGGACAAGCTCTTGATAACGAACTCCTGTCCCTCCAACAAGGAAATCAAGATTTGCTGACTTATATTCCCAACTTTAATAGACTGGTTGTAGAAGCACGGTGGCCAGAAGATAAAAGAACCATGTTGTTTCATCAGGGCCTACGAGGAGACCTGAAGGATGTCCTTGCTCAAGTGGTAGACCCACCTAAGGACTGTGCAGAGTTTATCAACCTGGTAGTGCAGTTGGACCACAGATTACAGGATCGAAGAACAGACCGAAGTAGACTTGAAAACCGTGCCATGTACGTACGTTCAAAAGATAATATTCAACGTCCATCAGAAAATACCACAGAACTCATGCAGATTGGAGGAGTAAGACCCCCTCTAACCAAGGTTGAAAGAGACAAGAGGAGACAGCTACAGTTATGCCTATACTGCGGTAAATCGGGTCACTACCTCAAGGAATGCCCAGTGAAATCTCCAAGGAAGGTACTAGGTGCTACAGAGAAAGAAGATGATGGAAAGGAATCAGAAAACTACCAGGCCTGGCAAGCGTAGAGGTCCGCTTGTCGAGCGAGAAGGATGAGTCACAGACCTCACATTTCGTCCCTACCAGTAACCTTGATCAATCACCAACGACCGTCGCGGATGCATGCCACAGAGGCGTATATAGACAGCAGAGCAGTTGGTAATTACATAGATCGAAATCTGCCAGCAGAAATGGGACTTCCCTTATGCACAAAACCAACAACTGAAAAGGTAACTACTGTTGACGGAACAGAAATTGCTTCGGGTACTGTAACTCAATGCACAAAATAATTAACCTTTCTGTGTCAGGATGGACATCAAGAAGCAATCACAATTGACCTCATCAAAGCTCCTCAGTTCCGGTTGATTTTACGGATGCCATGGTTAGTAAGTCACAATCCCCACATAGACTGGCGTGCAGAGAGACTGAACCTTTCTAATGAATGTGCCCACACTTGCTACCCGAAAGCTATACCACAGCCAAACCTAAAATCCGTTCAAGGAATAGCAGCAGAGATCGAGGAACCAATGGACACCTTACCAAGAGAGTATCAAGACTATCAAGATGTCTTTCAGAAGGAACAGGCTAACATATTACCGCCACATAGGCCCTAAGACTGTCAGATCGACCTAATACCTGGTACACAGGTTCCTTGTGGTTGAATTTATGCACTTACGGAAACCGAAAATCTCCACTTGAAGTCCTATCTGGATCAATACCTGGCTAATATGTTTATCCGCCCGTCAAAGTCACCGGCAGCCTCCCCCTTATTCTTCGTGCCAAAGAAGGAAGGAGATTTGAGGACTTGTATTGATTACCGCGCACTTAACAAAATCACAGTAAACAACCGCTACCCTTTGCCCCTTAGCCCGGAACTTTTGGACCAAGTCAAGGATGCCCAAATCTACACCAAACTAGACCTCAGGGAAGCATACCACCTTGCACGTGTAAAGAAAGGGGATGAATGGAAAACCGCATTTCGCACAAGTATGGCCTGTACGAATATCAGGTAATGCCTTTCGGGCAGTGCAATGCTCCTGCAGCATTCCAATACTTTATGAATTATGTATTACGGGAGATAATCAATGTCTGTGCCCATGTCTATATCGACGACATCCTTGTGTATTACCCCTCTGAAAAAGATAATGTTGAACATGTTCGCTCAGTCATTGAAAATATTTGCCAGCACAAACTGTATGCTAAACTCAAGAAATGCTCCTTCCATGTCACTGAAGTTGAGTTCCTCGGTTTTGTTCTCTTGACATAGGGAGTCAAGATGGATATACACAAAGTTGATGCCATCCTCAATTGGCCGTCACCTTATTCTCTTAAAGGAATCCATAGCATGCTCGGCTTTGCAAATTTTTACCAAAGATTTGTTTCGTATTTCTCACAGACAGTACACCCAATCACATTGTTACTGAGAAAAAACTCCAATCGACTGAAGAAGCAGAACAAGCCTTTCAAGAACACAGGAAAATATTCACCTCCGTGCCAATACTACGACATCCTCGCCCAGACCTCCCCTATGTACGCATTCCATCAGTCTCATCTGAATTCCATCGCACTACGCTGCGCTTCCGTCTGGAGCACCACAGCGACATCCTGCAAAGGAAAAGGAGACATATTCAGGTCTACTTTCAATATATGGCAACCACACAGCACTTTACCTACCTTAACGGATTCTGGGGGCCAGTTTTTCATCATGTTCTCACCCACTCGCAGCACCACAGTGGCCTGTAAGGAGAAGAAGAAGAAAACACAGGTTAGCTTTAAAAGACAATAAAGGCGCCGCGCCTCGCGCTTTCTCTTGCCTGAAACCATGCCCCTCCATCCGGCACGCCAGCAGCAAAATCTTCGCACCTGAAAAGAAGGTGATAAAGACATTAACGGAATCCCACCATAAACAGAACAAAGACTTACAATTAACAAACCTACCTGCCAATCAGCAGATTCAGAGTCACAGCAGGCCTGGGACCAAGGAAGGCACACTGCACCAGTGAAGCAACTCGGGCAGCCCGCCAACAAACGTCAAGCGCCCCTGCACATGAAACGCAGGATGGATAGCTCACCCTACAAATAACTAAGGTGAGAAAGACCCTGTGGGAAGGGGATCGGTCAGAGGGAGGAGGGAGATTCAGCCATTAGAGACAGTTATCCCAAATCCTCCCTTCTGTAATTGCAGATTCATTATTCAGTACTGGGCAACTACGCATCCAAGGTTCCAGATCTCAGAGCCTTCCAGACGCCCCGGGGATATCAGGTGAGCGTAACACCTACGTACAAACAAGATTGAACTGATGCTAACAGGTTCTGATCGGACATCCACCCATTCAATCGGTCTTAAATTGTTCTCTCAATGAACTTCCCTACAAATAGGAAGGAAGAAACAGGTCTCTAATTGCTCATGTCCTCCCATCTAGATTATTATAATGCTGAAGAGCAATAAATCTCCACACTCTGGAACCAGGAATTACCACATCTATATAAGCAGAAAGAAGATACAGATGGCATGATTTTATAAATCTGTATCACAAATGTTTATTTAAGACAAAAAGTATTAGTGAAAATAAATCATGAACAAATCAAAAACAAGAAAAACAGTTAAATTGCAGGTAAAATCACATCTATAAAAATGCAAATGACATCAATCATACCCACACAGAAATCCTAAATCATTCATTCAGCAACAATACTTCTCCAATCATACTTGCACACGTCTCAAAGATGACATTTCTTAACAACACAAATTAATACACCATATTCAAAGATTATATGTTGTCTTTTTTGGAGTGGATCTGGATGACGGTTGAGTGGAGCACAATCACATCTCCAAAATTGTTCCAGGACCGACCGGTCTCGATGTATAGGTGTAGTTTCACCACATCTTCATCGGGGGACCAATTACACTCTACAAGAAAATATATATGTATAAAAGTCATGTGTGATACACCAATCACTTGGACCTGCAAAATGCCAATTAGACGACTATCTATTTATACACATGGACATGGTGGCTACCAAATATCAATCCCCACATGCCAAAACAACTACAGTGAAACTATATGATACCCTGAAGACTCGGGTGCCACCAACAAACATGCCCTCAGCTGTCAAGAGCTTACACCATGGGGCAAAGGCTGACAGCAACCCGTGCTAAAAGAGGAAGAGAGACTGACACCACATCCGATTGGTAAATCTCACTCTTTTCCTACAGTGTTTGATTAGTTTATTTGGGTAACCACGTTCCAGGAGTCTAGTTTTTAAAACATCTGCATTGATTGTGGCAATATCTGTACAATTATGAGGCAGGCATAGAACCATCCTGTAGGTAAGTTCTGGAGCAGACTTTTGGGATGCTGACTAACAAAATGTAGGGTGGTGTTCCTTTCAGTCTCTTTCCTAAACAGTTCCACTTGGAGGGTGCCTTCCTCATTGAAGATGAAAAAGTCCAAAAATGTAATTCTAAAGGCCGAGGGCTCGTATGTAAAATGTAATTTAGAGTTGACTCGATTGAGCCAATCGACTAAAGACCTGAATGTTTCTACAATGCCGTCCCAAATCAAAAGAATATCATTGATATTATTTGATCAGTTTAAAGAATAGGTTGACATTGCTGAGGAGACTTTGTTCTTCAATCAGAGCCATATAAATAATGTCTAGATTGGGGGTAAAGGTGCAGCCCGTGGCAGTGCCCTTACTTTGGAAGAAATATGCATCTTTAAACATAACAAATCTATTTGAAGGTACCATTGATGCACCTCCAGTCAGGAATTCAGTGGCACATTATGCGGTGTAGGTCGTCTATTCAGCATAATCTCTAGGCTTTGGACAGCTTTGTCTTCCGGGACATTGGTATACAATGTTTCAATATCAAGTGTCACTAAGACCTGTTTTTCTGGAGCAAATTCTAGACCTTCCACTATGTTGATGATATCCCAGCAATCCAACAAAAAGGTTGGATTGGCTATCGCAATTGGTTTAATAAATAAGTCGATGTATTGAGACAATGGCTCAAGAATCGAGCCACACTCCAACACAATGGGATATCCTGGAGGGTTGTGAATGTTCTTGTGAATGTTAGCAATAGTATAGAACAGTGGAATACGCTCTTCTGACTGGTTGATGAAATCAAATTCTTTTTGTGACAAGTACCGTTCCTGAACTGCCTTCTCACTTAACGTCAAGATGTTTTTCTTTATTTCTGCTGATGGATCCCAGAAGATCTTCTGATAGTGTCCTGGGATGTCCAACAGTCTATTGGTCTCTTGGTTATACCAATTTGCATCCAGCACAACAATGCTGCCACCCTTATCAGCCGCCCATATCACAATCAAGTGGTCCTGTGCCAATGTAGTGATGGCCTGAAATTCAACGAATTCAAGATTTGGATGTAAAGCATGATTACGATCAGTGATGATTTCATCAAGCTCCATCAACACCATTTTTTAAAGTTAAAACTTTGGCGGTATATCTGAAGCATTTGGGGTGAACAAGGACTGTGTGGCTAGACCTGAATATATGTGTTGTCAAAAAAGAACTTGAGTCTTATTTTGTGCATTAAAGAATTTTATTTCAATATTGAGTTTTAAAGCACTAGGAGTTTGTTTGGGGACAAAGGAAAGACCACTTTGTAATATCTATATTGACTTTTTTAACAATGGTGACAAAAGCATAATCTTTAAGGAATCAAGAATGTGGCCATGTTCAAGTGAAAGGTGAGCCAATTGCTTAAAGTATAGAAGGAAGATGGAGAAGTTTTCTTTTATTTTAGATGCTGGGAAAGAAATACCGTGATAAAAGTGGCTTTCATCTTTGTCATTAATGCATTTAGTTTATTATCATCTGGAAAGATGAAGGGATCCGAGCAACTGCTGGTTTTACAACTTGGACACAAAGGTATCATGGAAGATTGAGGAATTTCTTTTCAAATTGCTAATTGCTCATATTTTCTCTGAAATAAATGAAGCACATGTTTGACAGTTCTCATTTGAGGTGTTAACTTGTTTAGTTGGATTGTGTTCTTCATCACTTTCAGCAGAGAAAACAGGGTTTTAAGTTGATTTGCTGCTATTTCATTGGACAAATGATTATATAGCTCTTTGCCTCTATGATCATTGTTGCATAATTTCATAGTTGAATAATCATCATCTCCACCTCATATTAACAGCCAACATTCATGTTCAGGAAACCCATCAAAAGTTACATAATGTCTTGGCTTGGCCAAAGATCATATGCAGTTTGCAAAAAGTATGCTTTTTGATCACAGTGATAAATGACTTTGTGCAAGATTTCTGGCGGAATTTAAATAGAATAAACCATTTGAGCCATGTCACGCATGCCAAAGCACCACCCAATAAGCATCACTGGAAGTTCATTTCCAGTTCAGAGATGCACGAGCAACGCATTGGGGATATGACATTAGCCCAAATGCAAGCCTTTTGCTCCAGAAAATTGTCTTTGTCTTACAGGACACTGCTATTTCATACATAGCTTAATCAACCTAAGATGGACATTTCTCAAAACTGCAGACTGCTGTACAGCTGGTTTCACCCTTATAAGGGATCATCACTGCAGCACATTCTGACACTCTTGTGATGAAGCATTGTGGCATGTGTAGTAAACACCAAAGAAAGTTATGGTGGGTTTAAACATGCTTAAAAATGAGAAAGTAGAATGAGGCATTTGATCCGAGTCACACAAGTCATTGCTCCATCCAGCAACAATCACTGGAATTTCACCTCCAGTTTAGAACCACATGAGCAAGGCATTGTGGGTCTACAAATTAGCTCCCAGAAATACGTTTGTACCAGAGGTCAGTGCTATTTTATGCATCGCTTACACAACCCAAGAGAGACATGTTTCCAGGATGCAGGCAACTGCATTCCTGATTTCCCCATAATTACTTATCAGCAGTGCAGTATAGTCTTGACAGCCTTGTGGTTGGAGCATTGGGGCATGTGTAGCAAACACCAGAAATGTTATGGTTGGATTAAAAAAAACCTTGAACAATCCCATTCACTTGAAATGTGAAAGCAGAATATGTGATTTCAGCTAAGTCATGCATGCTTTCTGGGGCCTGGGTCAAAAATACCTTCAGCTATCCCTCCTCAAATACCTCCCCTCTTGAGCTCTTCGCTCCTCTACCTCCAACTCCCTCAGGGTCAGTCGTTTTTCAAAGAAACGAGCTGGGGGTAGATCTCTGTCTTTGGCTGGGGCCTCCCTCTGGAACAGCCTTCCTGCCACTCTAAAACTTTAGGAGAACCATCTCTGTTTCCGGAAGCACCTCAAGACCTTCCTCTTTTCTTCTGCTTTCGCTCCCCCTCTCCCCTGCTGATCTGTTCTCTCTTGGCACCATGCACCTGGCCACCCTCTGTCCTTCGGGCCCAGGTACCTGCTCACCCTGCCACCCTCCCGCACTGCCTCCAGGCCACCCCTTGCACTGGGGTCTGTATTTGTACCCATACAGCCCCCCCTTTTTCTTCCTGCACTTATCAGACCTACCCTGTCTGCTGCCTTAAACCTAGCACTTGCAACTTGCTAGCTGCATTACCACTGTTTGTTGCCTTTATTATTTATTTATTTATATTTATCTGTTTCTCCTCTGCTTCGCACTTTCCACTTCTCCCCCTTCCATGCACCTTTCCCCTCCGCCCTCTCCCATGCACTTGCGCGTTCTCAATGTCACTGGGCCTAGTAAGATCGCTGTTTTGTTCTCCCTTGTTCCCCTCCCTTGCCTTGTCGTGCTCTGAAACACTTGTGTACGAGCGCGATAGAAATAAAATATCAATCAATCAATCATGCCACAGCACCACCCAGTAACTATCACTGGAAGTTCACCTCCAACTGAGAGTCACATGAGCAAGGCATTGAGGTATGCACATTGGCACATATGTAATCACCATTACAAATAATTCAATGAGGTTGGGTTGAATTTATATTGGCTCATGGCAGGATCTATTTTAACTTGCAGGCAGGTACATTAGGTCCTCTGTAGTACTTTGTGTCATATTAAAACAATACATGCACTTAAGTTTCTTATTATCAACACAAAACAGATTTTAGCCGTGCCAAGAAATATACCTGAACACAACAAAAATGAGGCCACAGTCACAAATTGTAATTCACAAATTCTTGTGACATACTGAGTGGTCCCCAGGGTACAAGTTTTGCATATGTATCAACAAATGCAGCATCTTAAAGCAGATTGGACCAGTCTCATCAGTCAAAACTAGCAGATACACAATGCAGTGAGTCATGAACATGAAGCACACTGGCCCACCTAGCTGGCTAGATCTGGGTGATTAGGCCAATCGTTATTTCCCTGTTGCTCAAACGACCAATCAAATCATTAATTGAGTATAGTTTGTGACTTGTAACACATCAAAGAAAAACAAATACAACTGAAGATACCGCCCTTCCCCCTGAGACAATTGGCATAATATAGGTTAGATGGAAAAGGTGACATGAATCAGAAGGAGTCATTCACGTGTGCCCAAAAACACACCTTACTCACTGTGGTGGACAGAGAGAACAAACATTCTGAGATCACACCAAACCCTTGCATTGCACTAGAAACTAATGCATTCATCTAGAGACCTTTGTACAAGAGAACAATGAAGATTACCCCTGCTATCTGCACAGGGAGTATTAATTCTATTAAAGACTAGGATGCGAGCATTATGCTTCATCTTCATTTATTTCTACTCTTCAGCAGTTCAACAAAACACATATAGAAACTTTGAAAAGTATACAACAACACGTTTCTCTTTTTCAAAACTACAACATCCATGAGTCTCTGTAGTCCATGCTCTCTCCACCAGTCACAACCCACTTCCTTTGCTTGGACTCCTCCTCTTCCTCTGCTTTTACTCGCTTTGACAGTCTCTCATGTTCTATAACTGATCCTCGCCAACAACGCGAAGACGCTCCTGAACTTTGAAACTCAACTGCCGGTGCACTTCCGGCCTCCTGAAGCCCTCAGTTACGGCTCTGCCTTCAGCTATTCTCCTGATCTTCCCCTATGAAACAATACAATAGGAGATTTTAGGGTGGTGCCTATGTAGTGTACTCGCTCACATAATGCATTAACATTTTAGACAGTACAATACTCAGGTGGGAATTTAATGCTTGCCTCCTAGTCTTTAATAGAATTAATACTCCCTGCGCAGATAGCAGGGGTAATCTTCATTCTATGACAAGACTGGCGGCGAGCATTATGCTTGTTCAAAGCTCCCCAACACCATTCCAGCTAAACTCTCTGCTGGCTTAAAGTAAAACTCTTTAAATGTACGATCACTTGACCAGTCTGCTGCTAGCATTATTTCCCTTAATGGTACTCCAGCTCTCACGGCTGTCGAAGCCATTGCTCCTCTCACTGAATGAGCTCCATACATGTTCACATTTACACCTGCTGCTTGCATGATCTCTTTGACCCATCTTGCGATGGTAGATGACATAACTGTGCGATAGGGCTTCCTGCGCGCTATTATTAGATGCGTAGTATTTGCTGCTCTATTCTCTGCCGTCCTATTCTCATACTCTTTAATGCATCGTGCTACGCACCATTTCGAATTGCTCGGGAAATACGGGTAACGAACCGTAGTAGTCCCTGTCTTGGTCCTCCTGACAATAGAGAAAGTGACTCCCTCCGGTCCGAAGGACCGTCTGTTAATCTCCAGAGCTCTCACGTCTGATACCCGTTTGCAGAAAATTAGGCATAAAAGCATAGCTAGCTTACCAGATAATTGCTTAAGATAAAGGTACTTATCTGTTGGTCAACCTAATAGGTGTAATATTCAGGGCTGGACTGCCCCACCAGGACACGTAGGCCTCTGTCTGCAGGGCCTCTTTGGCGCGCCGCGACTATGGTAATTAAAATTGTAGTTAACACTTCAGAATGTTGGAGCTGGAGGATTGGCTCGAACCCCCAAACTTTCAAGTACAAGTCACAGCACTTATTGACTGTGCCACAGAGACTGCCTTGGAAATGGCTGTACAGAAAGCCATATAATATCAATGAGAGTAAACGCTTGTTTTGAAATAACATGCCAAGATTCACAGACAAAACGGCACAAATGAGATCATATAAAGTTTATGAAAAGGAGAAGTGCTGGAAATATGATGCGCCTCGACTATGGTAATTCAAATTGTAGTTAACACGTTCAAAATGTTGGAGTTGGAGGTTTGGCTCAAACCCCCTACCTTTCAGGTATAAGTCACAGCACTTATTGAGTGTGCCACAGAGAGTGCATTGGAAATAGCTGTACAGCAAGCCATATAATATGAATGAGAGCAAACGCTTGTTTTGAATTAACATGCCAAGATTCACAGACAAAACGGCACAAATGAGATCATATACAGTTGATAAAAACGAGAAGTGCTGGAAATATGATTGGGTGGTGGTTGTGGGGGCGTGTTGGGGACACTGGCGTAACAGGGGCCCCCGGACCTCCCGCGGTGTGGTGGGCCCCGCGACCACATGTTCTGGAAGGGGGCCCCACTTATGTTAAAAAAAAAAGTCTACCTTTTTTTTTAACTTTTTTTTTAACATTTTCTTTTTAATTCACTCTGCATGAAGGGCAGAGTGAATACAAAAAGTCTGGGGGCTACCCCCACCCCATGACATGAAGACCCTAGGCTGGAGGCCTCCATGTCATGGGGTGGGGGAAGCCTATGACTTCAAAAATAAACTTTTGAAGTCACTCTGCCTTCAAAAAGAAATTATTTCCATTATGGTTTAGTCCTTAACAGAAATAATTACTTTATGAAGTCAGAGTGACTTCAAAAAGAAACAATCAGCCTCATTACGAGCATGGCACCACCTCCTGCGAATAGGCAATAACCGGCACATTACAAGCTGAATGAGCCGGTAATTTCCCATTCGTGGGTGGCGGTATTGCCGGGCTCACGATCCCCCTATAGGGCAGAATGGGGTTGGGGAGCATGGTTGTGCCCGCATTGTTGTTAACGGTGACGGCGCAATTACGAGTTTTGCTCGCTGGTGCCACACAGCCCGCCAGGTAAGACCTGGCGGGCTGTCAGGAACCTGCGAGCAGAAGTCATAATGCAGCGCGACAGTATGAACGGTGCCGGTGCCCTACCGCCACCGTTCATACCATCACCGCCAGGGTCCTAATGAGACCAAATGAATTTTTGAAGCATTATGGCTCCCCTCAACCCATGACGTGTGCATCTGTGAGTGTATGGTGAAAGAGTGCACACAAATGTATGGGTGGCTGGTTATGCGTGTGTGTGTGTGTACAGTGAAAGTATGTACACTTAAATGTATGGGTGGCTGCCTGGGTGTGCCTTTATGGTGAAAGTGTCCACACTTAAATGTATAGTTGACTGTGTGAGGGTATGCTGAAAGGGTGCACACTTAAATGTATAGGTAGCTGCCTGTGTGAGTGTATGGTGAAAGGGTGCACACAAATGTATGGGTGGCTGGGTGTGCATTTATGGTGAAAGGATGCACACTTACACTTAAATGTATAGGTGGCTGCCTGGGTGTGCTTGTATGGTGAAAGGGTGCACACTTAAATGTATGGGCAGGTGGCTGGGTGTGTGTGGCTGTGTGGTGAAAGGGAGAACACTTAAATGTACGGGTGGCTGCCTGGGTGTGCTTGTATGGTGAAAGAGTGCACTCTTAAATATATGGATGGCTGGGTGTGTGTGTGTGTATATATGGTGAATGGTGTGTGTGCTTGTGTTCAGGGGCACAACAATACCTACATTTCTGGGAGGCTAACCCTTCAAATGTTGGGAGAGGCGCTAACTTCACGTGTGGTGGGGAGGAGAAAACTTATTTATGTGGCGGCATCTAACTTCTTTACGCATTTTAATGAGACTATTCTAGTGCAGCTTCAATGTTACAAGCGGTTAAATCTCTCCTTTAGGTCTGAAAGCACCCACTTATGGGCTGCTGTGAGAATGACTGGTCTCCTGTTTCCTCTCTACCCTTCCAATCACTCCCCTGGCAAGCAAGAACTAAACCCACATCGCAATTTCAATTGCTTAAAAAATTTGGTATTTGAATGCAGGTACTAACAGTGAAATGCTGTATATTAGTAATTGCTCGGCCGGGCCCTTGTTAACGGCAAAACCCAGGTGCCGTTTAACATCTGTGTCCTTTTCTGTCCGGCAACTGCTCTGTAGGTCAGCCAGGTCAAGTCAACATAGCCCACAATTTCAGTGGGGGGAGGGAGTGCTGAAACCCAGTCAGCTCAATGGTGGTGCACCACTAATTGTGTTTAATGCCTTGATTAATTAATTAATTATTGGTAATCATCTTTCACCTATGCCTATTCTTCCTCATTCTAGTACTTGTGTATGAGGCACTATGCCTCATGCACAAGTACTGGGATAAGGTAGAGGTACATGAAGGTAATGCCTGACTTAGCTACCTGTAATCTTCATTACTCCTAGTCCCACTCTGCCCCATCCCAGTACTTACCAGTGAGGCAAGGAGCCTCATACGTAAGCACTGGGACAAGGAAGAGGGGCATGCAGTTAATTCTGAGCCAATGAGCTGATTTTGGAGGTTGGGGTAGGGTATGGGAGGGAGAAGGGATGTGTGGGGCGTGGGGTTGTGCATTAAATCATAATGGTCGCCCATGTCCATGCTATGCAGGCATGATATGTGGCATTAGTGGCTAGAGAGGCATTTTGATGCAGCCTGTCTAGTCATTCCTCAGTTTGGTATGACTTTTTTGTAACTGGGCATTTCTGATAGAGCAGTCCTGCTAAGTGTAATTCCTGGCTAGACTGACATTTGGGTTCTGCCAGTCTAGCCGTTTCTTACTGCGGCACTGTATATTTTTCTGGGCATCTGTGATAAAATGATATGTTATGATATGATAAGTCATATATAACACACCTGTACACAAGTGTTTTTAGGCACAACAAGACAAGGGAAGGAAAACTGAGCGAGGACAAGACAAATAATCTTACTAAGCCTTGTGTCATTCAGATCTTGCAAGTGTGAGAACGAGAAGTGCAAGGGGAAAGGGAGGGGGGAAGTGCAAGGGAGAGGGGAGGGGAAAACACGGCAGCAATGCTCTGAGTAAGTGCTGCCAGGGCAGCGTGGCTCTGGGTAGTGCAAGGAGAACAAGGGACTGTAGGGTTACAGTTACAGCCCCTAAATGCGTGGTAGGCCTGGAGGCAGTGCAAGGGTGACTGATCAAGAAAGAGCCTGGACTCAGTGAGACAGAGGGTAGCCAAGCAACCAGTTGGTACAGCGGACAGGTAGGTCAGCAGGGGAGGCAGAGAGAGAAAGCAGAGGAGAAGAGGAACGTTTTGAGCTGCTTCGAGAGCGTCAGGTGGTCCGGCTCACATTTGGGAAGGTCAGGGAGGCCATTTCAGAGGGAGGCACCTGCAGGGGAGAAGGATCTACCCCCACCCACTCTCTGCCTGGAGAAGCATCTAACCCTTAGGGCTTGAGAAGGAAGGTATTTTGGCAGATAGCGTTGGATGTAGTGCGTATCCCAGCCCCAGAAAGCCTTGCGGACAATGAAAAGGGTCTTGAACTTGATCCTTGCAGCCACAGAGAGCCGGTGGAGAGATTTCATGGCTGGAGAGATACAGTCCCTGGGCTTGAGGCCAAGGATAAGTCTCGCAGTCCTGTTCTGGATTAGTTGCAGAGGGCGGAGAGTAGAGGAAGGCAGATTTGAGAAAGTGGCTGTTGCAGTAGTCCACCCTAAAGAGAACCAGAGCTCTAGAGCCAGTGAGCTTCTGGGGGAAAGTGAAAAATGTAAGAGTCCCGTTGAGGAGGTGCAGATGGTAGTGGGATTTCATGGCTACGTCCGAGATGTGAGGAGAGAGAGTGGAGTTGAAGATGACACCAGGAATGAGCGAGAGAGGAGAGGCTGAGGGGAGCCTGAAGGAAAGCTGAGTGTCATCCGCATAACACTGTAAATTAGAGGAGAAGGTAGTGATTAGGTGGGTCAAAGGGGCCAAGTAGAGGTTGAAAAACCAGGGTGAGAGGATAAAGCCCTGTAGAACGCTACATGTAGAGAGAGGTGACGGAGTGAAAGGGACCAAGTTGGACCTGGGAGGGGCAGTCCAAGAGGAAGGAGGTCAGCCACTCCAGGGCCTGATCCATGATGCCCAGGTTCTCACAGAGTCAATTGATCAGGATGGCATGGTTGACCGTGTTGAAAGCAGAGGAAAGTTCCAGGATAATGAGGACAGAAGGAATGCTGGAATCAAGGTTAGCGATCAGAGCTTCACAGGTGATCAGGAGAGCAGTTTCAGTGCCTCTGGCAGCTCTTAAGCCAGACTGATGGTCATGGAGACAACCAACAGATTCAGTTTGGAGTGTAAACTGGCAGTTGGCCAGCTTTTCCAAGAGTTTGGGAGAGGGGAAAGTTCCGGTGGCAAAAATATGATTACAGAAATGGATCAAGGGTGTCAATGTGGTCCTTAATGGTTCTGGAGGAGCAGGCGAGCACCTCTTTCGCCGACACTTCCATAGGTGGGACTTGTCTAGAAACCTAGTCAGGTGTTAGAGAGAAAGAGGAGAATGGAGGAGGAGAGGGAGAGATGGCCAAAGGGGGCCGAGAGAGGAAGAGGGAGAGGAAGAGGAGATAGTGGATAGAATGTCCTGAGTTTTAGCAGAGAAGCGAGAGGCCAAAGCTGTACAGAGGACCTATTGAGGGAACAGGAGAGGTAGAAACCGCAACAGGATTGGCCAGTTCCTTGCAGATTTTAAAGAGTTTGGCTGTGTTGTTAGAGGCCGCAGAGACGCAGGCTTGAATGTGTGCTCTCTTCTTTATGAGTCTTATTGCTTCGACTGGCATTTTGGTGCAACCAGTCTAGGCATGTCTTAATGTGGTCTGGCATGCTTTACTGTAATATTAATATGTGTCTACACTGGTCTACATTGTGCAGCCAGTTGGACATGTTTTCATTGTGGCATGGCATTTTTAATAGCAAAGCATTAATGTTCATGTACACTGTTGGTGACTTGCATGTATTGGATTGCTGTTACCCTACACAATACCAAACACTGTGGCTTTTTAGCCAATTTTTCTCAGAAAGTGTGCTGTATATAGAATTAAAACACATATTTATATCTTTCTCCTAGTGCAGTGTGTGGTATACCCCTTCATCAACAAGTTTGTGCGTATTGCGCAAGCGTGGTAATCTAGACCGGCCCAGCGTGTGGCGCGACCGGTGATTTGTTGCCGAGTTGGGGGGGGCCTTCAGCATGGCTTGCAGGGGGGCCCCCAGACCATGTGTTATGCCACTGGTTGGGGAGGGGCGGTAATTGGTGGGCTGCAACATGTTACTCCCTCTTTTATGTTGTTGGTCGTCCCAGTTTTTCGTTTTAGAAATCTGGTCACCCTAATCCATCAGCAGACAGCAGAATCAGGAGGCGACTCGAGGGAGGCTGTGGCTGAGGCTGAGGGCAGCAGCCAGACTGCCGACTGAAAGGTAAGAATTATTTTTGCATGCTGAGTGCCCCACTCTCCCATTGTATCTTCTGCTGAGAGTAGTTGCGCACGAGGGGCAATGTAATGCCACTGCCCACAGGCTTATCGCGGGGTCTGTCCTCATATTAAGATATGGATGTGGTGTAACTTACTGAATGGCACGTTTCACTGAAGCACTGGCTAAAAAAGGGAAGAAAAAAAAAACGGAAATCTAAAAAACACTAATCCGAGTCACTACTTCACATAAGTGACTGGACGTTACATTTTAGAACTTTTAGAATGAATGGGTGCATTGCCATGTTATCCAATGTAAAATAATAGTTAAAACGTACTTGTAGGTTCATTTTTATTTGTTTGTGGTTTTCACTGATGTGCACATTTTGGCTGTGTTTTCCTGACTTTGTTTTTTTGACATAATTTTATATTGTTAGTCGGGGTTTGGTAGACAATTTTCGTGGCTCTAACTTGCAATCCACTCAGCCACGTCTTGTAGTGGTGTCCTTGAGTTGTTAGAGTTATTGAAAGAGGTTCCGCAGTGCACATTTTGAAATGGGGCAGAGGAGAGCCACAGCTGTCAGAAGGGAGTGTCAAAGTCAGCTCCTTGAAGGAGCACACGCCTGTTCATGCCAAGGTCGCAGTGGGGACGACAGATAGACTCGGATGAGTATTTTGGGTAACACTGCTGAGTGACCATCACTTGCTAGTTCTTCTCTGGTACTTTTACGTCCTTCTTTCCTCTCCTCTCCAGGCTTACCTGCCCTCCTCTCTTCTGAATCCTTCCCATGCCCCCACAGTCTATTTTCTAGAGCCAACAGTAAAATGTACCAACTTGGTCCAGTGAAACTAGGGCACGTGGGTGAAACTGGCCATGAGGGTGTGGTGTCCGTGTATTCCTGAAGTCTGTGTATAACACCAGTCATATCATATGCACTTACTAAGTGTGTTTCCGAAATGCATATTTTGCAAATTATATGGGAGGAGTGTATTTCCACTGTGTGCATGGTGCAAATCACGGGAGGCGCGCCCCCTGCGTGTATATTTTGCAATTCATGCGTTGGCATCACATAACTAAGTAATGGGTGGGCATTAGCATTACACAGTGTCCCAAAGTCTGTTTATTACGCAATGGGAATGATTCATCACAAAACGTTTTTTAATGGGTAGAGGCCAAAATTCTTCTTGGTCCTTGAACATAGTATGTATGCAGTGGATACTTTACACATTTGGTTACGTTTCCTGTACCAATGACCTACTCAGTGTCCCTACATCTTTCTTTCCACAGTGTGATCTCTTTGACCAATCCTTGCACAGTGAGGATTGCATAATTGCACTTTAGTTTCCCTCCCATGCACTTTGCATTGCGTGCCCTGAGGCAGGCCTTTGCGCACATTGTCTGCCTGTTCTTTGCACACTGCCCTGTCACACAAACTTTGCCTGCTGTGTTTCAAATCCAGGGACCTGTCTAATGCACGTGCCCAGTGCCCTGCCTCTGCAGCACATCCACAAAGCCTGGTGGGAGTTAATAGCACAGAAGCTCCCCCCAAACACCCTCAGGAGCTGGCTGGGGCATCAAGCCTAAATCACGTCATGTGTGTTTCATACCAGTTTCCTGCACGTTGTGCACTGTAGATTGTGGGCAAACAGGCGTGGCACTGGCTCTTGGCCTGCCTGCCTCTAGGGTACAATGTGTTCACGCAGCTGTCCTACTGTGTACATAGCACCTACTGCCATGCATACCCCACAACACAGAGTTATTAGTGGCCTGTGTACTTGACTCCTACACGCGTGCACACACAGGGTCACTAGGAACACCCCAGGACTCTGTTTACATGCCTTCATACCCAGACCCCATGCAAGCAGTCCCACACCTCTATGCATGTCTACTACCTCCCTTCACCCACAAGAGCACTTACATGTGTGCATAGCTCCTACATTCATACAGATCACTTGAGAGCTCTCTCTCATGCCTGTGAACATAGCACCCACCTCTATAAAGACACACGGCCATTGAGAGCGTTCTCAGGGGAGCACACATAGCACTTACCTCCCTACTAACCCAGGGCTATTGAGAGTGCTCTCAGACGCCTACAATAAGCCCCCATCACCCTGTACATATGGTACTGTTGTATGAGTGCTCTCGGGGGCCTGTAAACACAGCCTCTACCTCTGTGCACACCCTGTGCTATTGATAGCACTCTCAGAAGCCTGTACACATAGCTCCTATCCCCTGCACACGTTAACCCATTGAGAGGACCCTCAGAATCATGTTCACATAGTTCCTATCTGTTTGCACACATTGGGGCACAGAAAGCATGTGCACGGACAAGTGTACAGAGTTTTCATCTTCCCTCACAAAGCCAGTTAGAGTGAGAGCAAATAGCAGAACCAATGAAAATCTTCACAGAATGTGACTAGTGTCTCCCACACGCCCTGGGGGCCTACATCTGCCAGAGCCCAGGGCTAGGCTTGGAGAGGGCATGGGGGACAACCGTGCCATGGTCAGGGGCCCCAGAAGCACTAAGCAGTTGGCATTGATTTCACGGTGCCCATTTTCCCTAACAGCCTCAGCTCGTATTTGCCTACCTGTGCTTTGGCCCAACAAAGGACCCAAGCTACGAGTCAGTTTACACAGAACCAGAGGAAGGTCCGGGGGAAGAAAACACCGGACTCATTCATGGCCTGGGGATTGACCCTAGCCCTTTTAAAGTGCCTAGAAATACCCTTCAGTTGGCACCATCTTGGAAGCAGGGGAGGGCAGGTGTTCCTTCTTCCTGTTAATTTCAATCTCCTACTCTTAATAATAGCAAGTTTCCTAACACCCTTTCGGTGCGGGACCGGGTGTCACGTGGCCTGTCTAATGCACAGTGTGTTGGGCTCACGCGCTATGCTCGCTCGTTCAGCAAAATATTGGGCCATTTTGACAACATTTTCCAGGGCCTCTTTGGGTTCCCAGTCTGGCCCTGACTTCTACCCCTATATTGTGCCTTATTTGTAAATGGCCAATGTCAACATCCTTCATACTCTTCCACTCAAACTCAGTCAATTCCACCTGACACACGGAGAGGGAAGAAAATGGTACTTATCTGCTTGAAGAGCAGTAAAAGAAGAGGAGGAGTCCAAGCACAGGAAGTGGGTTGTAACTGGTTGAAAGAGCATGGACTACAGAGACTCATGGATGTTGTAGTTTTGAAAAAGAGAAAAGTTTTGTTGTACACGTTTCAAAGTTTCTATATGTGTTTTGTTGAACTGCTGACGAGTAGAAATAAATGAAGATGAAGCATAATGCTTGCCTCCAGTCTTGTCATGGAATAACTTGAGTGGTTGACTGTAGGAAACCAGATATAAAGAGCCCTACATGTAGCGTCACAATGTCAAAACACTGTGTGATCTTGTGCAATATGCATGTATATTTAGGTGTCTATGAACCCTTGTATGCCAAAAACTGATTAGAGCTACATTCACTTAAATACCAGTAATGATGGTGATATAAAAATGTACATTTACAATTAAAGGTCCGGTTAACAAGATGTTTTAGGAGAATGCATCATACACAGTATGCAAATAAACACAATAACATCTCACAAACACGACCTTTTTGAAGAGAGCATGCACATTTTAATGCATGTGTAAAACCAACGAATTTCAATGGAATACACCTCTCATTAGTACCTGCAAATGAGCAGGCAGATTCTACTGGAATCCATTATAAAACTCTGTCTGCAAAGCACATTTGCAGCTTGTGGTTTAATTCTCCCAAAGTGGAGAGTTCAACTAAAGAGTAAAGATTTTGCCTGCTTTACTCTACTTTACACTCCGGTTTTAGAGTGATGACAATTACATGCAGAGGATCAGCTACACGTACATGCAAGTGTTGATGAACCCTGCTTGCACGCAATTGCCCTCTATGTTAAAATGACCTCCATAGTCAATATCGTGCAAAAGCACACTGGGATCTTCAGTGGTATACATTGGATGCATGTGAAAACCAACTTTTTGCCTCATAGTTCGATCCCCATGGATCATGTGTTGTCGCATTCTCTGAAGTTAACCAATAAACAACTGTTTGCACAGTTGTTATTTTGTTCTGTTTTCTTCACGTTTAGGTAAAGCCTGGCCGCTTGGAATTGGACCAATAATTGCGGCTTGGCAGCATTGTAAACAACTGAATGCTAATTTTCTGACGCATTATGATAATTGGTGCTAGCCAAAAGGCTACTGCAATGGCAAGGCTGAGTGAGGTTGATACGACTTAATTTAGAAAAAGTGGTTTGGAGATTTATTAAATAGGAAAAGGGTTCGGTTTATGACGTATAGTGTGAGGTGAAAATGGAAGTCATGACAAATAGAGGGAGCAATGTTGTTAGTGTATCATCATTTTAGACTCTAACCTTTGGATTAGAGCCGGCCAGTGTTAACTTGTGTGGAACATGGAAATCGACGTGTGGTGTAAAGAATGGTGGTAAGACGTATGTCTACCAGATCTTGCCAGGGTGGAACATGGAAGTGTTGATTTTAAATTGCTCTGGCTGATGGAAAGTGTGCATTGCAATGTATGGACTACATAACATAAATGCAAAAAAATAAATAATTCATAGCATGATTGCTTGAAGTTAAATACATCAAATGAAAACAAATAGAGCTCTACAGAGATGTTTGGAAGATATAAAATGCAACTGCCACCTTCCAAATGAGATGGCACTTGGGATGTTGATATGATTCGGATGTAAACCGCTGTTTTAAACTCAGCATGTTTTTCCTACTTTAGTACTTTTTAAGTTGTTTGGCAACAATATTAGGCATGGCCCATTTTGTAGAACTTTTTATTTAATGTATTTGTTGCCGTTGCCTACTTAGTGATCCCATGAATTTATAATAGGTATTTCTCCTCAGAAGTGTAGCCGAGTTGAAAAAAAGAAATACAAAATCGACACCAATATTATATTCATACTGTGAGCCTTAAATTGCAACCATGCTGCATTATCCTTCTAATGTTTATATATTGTACTTCCTGGTTTACAACTTTTCTTTGGTGAACCCTGAAACTGTGTTAACTGAAAGGCGCCAGTTTCTTAAGGACAGGGGTTGCAACATTTACTTCTAAATTCCATGGTCAAGTAGTCTTGCCTGGGCAACTGTGAGGATCCCCGCAGATAGGTAGCAACACTGTTGCTGATCAATTTCAGAGATCACAGTATGTGTGTACACTGCTAGGGCAAATACCGTCCACCTCATTTTCTAAAATCCAAAGCAGGGTCGGGTAGTTGGACATTCTTCTTCCAACTTGTGTGTTTGACATGCATGTGATCTTGTAAGGTCATGTCTCACCTGCCTCTGATTTTCAGAGGCACAGTTAGTCAAGAACAGCTGCAGCAAATGTAATGTGGCTATCTCAATTGAATCCACATTCTGAGCGTTTGTCCCATAGAAAGCACACACATGTTCACTGTTGAAATGCCATCTGATTCGATGGCTGCCTGAACGTTTGAATGGATTCAGGCCATTGGCGGTTGGACCTCTAAGCAGTACCACTAGTTTTGATGGTCTACTCTGTTGCCTTGTCAGTGCATGTAAGAAACGCAGGGTGCAGGATCCCTGCTAAAGAATTTGCTACAGATGCTAGCATGTCTCCTTGAAGAAGCTCTGTTGGATACTTTATGGGAGCCTGCTGCCATCTTTCCAAGGTTAGATCAGGACTGACGCTTGGCGAGGTGATATGTAATGAAGTAGCAACAGGTACTGCATCTACTGTTTAGCAGTTCAGATCAAGGATAAGGTCCAACTGCTGAGAAAGAAGGCCTGTGTGAACCACGGTTGTCCGCAGCTGACAGAGGCTGAGCTGCATGTGTACAGCCTTTCGACAGTAAAGGCTACAAGGATGCCAGTCCATAGTGTCTTCACCTCCTCTGCAAAAAAAACTCAATCTAGCCTGCTTGTACCTATTTGAGCCGCTGGTTCCCTACTCCCTACTGTGTTGCCATCTCATCTGTTCCGCTTTGCTGGATGCTGTTGCTAACTCTGTTGGTTCCACTGTCATCAGAGCTATTTCTCTGCAAGTCTGGAGGTGGTTGGACCATAATGAATAATCTTGGACAGCATTCTGAGGCCTCTCACCTCCTTTAAAACCTACAAAGACATCGGAAAACTTCACGCAAGTGTAGACAACAGCCGACATAAAAGCGTCCAGCAACCGTGATTGTTCAACCATAACTGTAACAGTCCCTCGCCATAGAAATGTAGAGTTTCACACTCAAGGGCTGTGTCTCACTCAAAACATATGGTTTTGGGGTACACATACATATGTGACAGCTGGGAAAGCAGCAAAATTATCCTCCTGATTGGATGTAATCCCATCTGAATCCTTGCTTTGCCTGGTAACAGGATATCAGATTCGTGTACCCCATTTTTTTTTTACTATAGGGCATCGAGCGGAACAGGTAAAACAGAACTGCAAGAGATCTTGCATCCCAAAGGTACACAATAGCATCAAACCAAAAATACATTCCTCAACATAGGTGTCAATTGAAAATGTGCTTATCATCAGAAGCACCTCCAGCTAAACCAGACATTCATTTGGTTGGCTAGGAAGCTGGCCTGTGAGCTATTTTAACATAGTTGTTTTTCTTTAAACCCTATACTGGGCATGTGTGTGTGCCATGTGATCGCGTTTGTACAATGAAGACTGTACGGTTAACCGTAAATATAATTGTTAGTGCTTTTGAATGCCTATACCCGGGAACTTGCGTTTTTCATATTCCTTCTAACATGTCTAAAGTATTTGACTTCTCTTCCTCTTGCAATTTATTTTTATTTACCATGAAAAAGTGGCCTAGCATCTCAGAATCTGAAAGTTCACTCCTATCCTGAGAGCAATGCCTGACCCCCGACGATCCCTACCAGCGCGTGTTTTCCCTAGGATGTGCGTCAAATCCATAGGTGGCACACACGTCACTGCAACATCCCGAACGCTGTGCGCGACGCGCACAGCGAAAGTGCACAACATGTAGCGCACACACCAAAAAGGGGGCGGAACACACAGAATGGGGAGCAACGCGTGAAAATGAAGGCGTAACTGGGGAAGTACTGCTGGGAAATAAACGGAACACCCAAACATGCACGCGAACAACACGTATTCATGGAATCAAATATGGGAAACCCACACACGCAATAAGACACTGACAGGCGTAAACACGTCCGCCGCACGAAGGCAGGCGGAAACGTCTCTGCGCTGTATAAAAGTCTGCGCAAACAACAAACACATATATGCAGCTAAAATGAATGTTGCAGCACTGATCGTGGGGCACTGCAGGAGGAGGAGAATTGCCAGGCCCTGCATTTTTTTTGCCCAGGACCAACCTTTTTGGGATGCCTGATGACGAAGTCTATGGCAGGTATAGGTTTCCACCTAGTATCATCCTAGACCTGGTCACTGAGTGGGAGGATGACTTCACATCACCCACCTTGTGCTCCCAAGCACTGAGCCCCTTGGAAAAGGTGCTCAATGTCCTGCATTTTTTGGTCACTAGGTCATTTCAGCAGACAACTTCCATAGTTGGGGGTGTCTCACAGGCCACGCAGTCACGCTGCCTACACCAAGTGTTGGCAATCATGACTGCACACCCCTCAGTCCGCAAGCACATATACATGCCCACAACACCCGCAGAAAGGCCGGCCGTGGTCCAGGACCGTTACAGGGTGGCACACTTCCCCAAAGTGCTCAGTGCCATAGATTGCACACACGTGGCCCTATGTCCACCTAGGGCCACTGAGCACATCTATCGAAACCGGAAGCACTGGCATTCGATCAACGTACAGGTTGTATGCGATGCCCATGGAATCATCACCTCTGTCTATGCAAACTATCCTGGGTCTACCCATGACAGTTTCATATACAGAATGTCCACCCTAAACAGGGACCTGGAAGCTGGGAAGCATGGCGACACATGGCTCATTGGTGAGTACAAATGTCTGTGCACATGCATGCATGTCACACACAGACACATACACAAACCCAACTAATGACAACCATCCTCACCTCCCCAGGGGACAGTGCCTACCCTCTGAGCAAACAAATGATGACGCCAATACGGAACCCCACCACACCACCACAGGTAAGATACAACGCTGCCCATATTGCAACCAGGGGCATAGTGGAGCGCACATTCGGAGTGCTCAAGTCATGCTTCCGCTCCCTTGACCGCTCTGGTGGGCAGCTACAATTTGCACCCCAAGTAGTGTGCAGGATCATTGTGGCAGCATGTGTCCTGCACAATGTTGCAACATGGCGGGGCATACCGGTGCACATGGTGGTGCCTCACAACCCCAACCATAGACACAGGTGCTGCTCATGGGAGGGGAAAGGGCACGTGGTGAGGCAGCCCGGACCCACCTTGTGGCCACATTTTTTCAACTAAACTCCCACCCCTGTGGAGTGCACACAGGCCTGGCACATACCAGGTGACAATCAATGATTATAAAGAGACAGTCAACTGTCACAACCTTACCACAGTGAGAATGTTGCCATGAAGTGCTACATTGTGTGCATCCCTAGCTACTTAAACATAACCAATCCTGTGTGACCAAAAGGAACACATGCAAGGTGCATATCACACCACCCCCCTGCAGAACAGGCCATGACAATCAGTAGTATGTCACCCAAACCCTCCCAACTCACATCACCCTTGTCGGCCACACCATGACATGGCACGCAACAGCAAAAGAGCAAACCAAAAGCACAACACATGACCAGACCAATTAGATACTATGTGACACGTGATAAATGGAAAGAGGCCTGAGACTATCACACCTGACATGGAATCAGATGAAATGACTGACCAACAACCTCCCACACATACAAAGTCATACACAAATGCATGCCACCAGTGGCACCATCAACAAAAGACAGATTGCCTGTTGACATGCACATTGGCCAATCCAAATCCACAAATACCAAACCTGTGTGCCGTGTGTGTCTCCTGCAACACACTGCTCAGCACACAGCACAGTCAGCAGCCATTGTGTTGGGGATACACCTTGAGCATCATATAAAAAGGACAAGCAACAAAAATAACCCAGTGACGCATGTTCACGATCCCCAAATGGTAAGTGATCATGCGCTGCAGGGACACAGCATGCCAGAGAAGGTAATCTGTGTGCACGTGTGGGCATGGAAGAGAATTTGTATGTGCGGTGGAGCATTGTGCAAGTGTGTGTGTCATAGGGACATGCACTCAATACATGCATGTGAAATTAAGTGACCCTCAGTGTCCTGTACACATCACATGTGAACATTGGCCATGTGTACACCCCAGCATGTCAAAACACAACAATCCCCTGACACTTGACAGTAAACCCAACACAGGAACAGGCATTGACCAGCAGAACACATCATGTACATAGTACCCCACAATGAGAATGTCAGAGAGTGCCCAAACACTGTATCCCAAGTGTACTGTCCGACAACAAAAAGCCCTCTCTCATTTACTCATCACCATGACCTTCAGAAGAACTGTGTCTGGGGTCCACTGGCTTCTTCCTTCCAGTCTACCTGGCTTCAAGATCCCCCTATCCCTTGGTTTCCTTGTTCTTTCTTTCATGTAAATAGGGTCCATCCCCCTCACAGGCCACCTTGACTGGTACAAATACGAAATCGCAGAGAACTCCAAGGAGCCAAACCCCCAAACCAGGGAAAAAGCCTGTAGCCACAAAAGAAACCTGGAAGAGTCTCCAGTAGATGACTTGAAGTCGCTGAATATGGCCAAGCACATGTCCAAGCAGAATGATAGAATAACTACCAAGGTAGCACAGTTGAACAATGGTTCAACAGGATGGGTAGCAATTTCAATACACAATAATATAATCAATGAGGATGCAACAACTGATGGGTAGTGTCACAGCTCCAGTCTCCAGGCGCAGGAGTGGCACAAACCAACCACCCCCACCGTGGTCTGGGCGCCTGCTAGGTAAAACTTACACCAGCCTCCGAGACCCCAGCGGGGAAAGAGGGTTAGGGATCCTTTGGTTGGATAGGGATCTGTATTTAGGATAACCGGAAAGAGGGTCAGGAGAGGGGAGGTGGATGGACAAGGGAAAGTAGGGAAAATACAAAAATACAACTATTGACAATTACACATACTCAATCAGAGACACCATGTAGTTCATGCACATTGTACAAAATGGCTCAAAGGCGAGCAAAAGAGAGACTTATCTCTGGGGTGAGTGCTGGCCTCCTGCCTGCGCACTCTCAAGTCCGGTAACAGGAGCAGTTCAATGCTGCAAAGAGAGCGTGAGTTACTATTCTGTGTGTTTTCCCCACACACACATAACACCATGCATGCCTCGAACTTAGTGACTCCTCTTGTCTGCTGCTTCGTTCGTATAGTTTTGCTTTCCCCCCTGATGGATTATACACTGTTAATGTGGTAAGCTAGGCAGCGCACGTGGCTAATTGCATATGCTAATGATATGCACTGCACCCGTATTATTCTGTGGCTAGGAATGCTACTGCGCTAATAACTTAGCTTCTCTGGAGCAGGGCGGACTCGAGGATATGGGTGACGCCCCCTGCGTGTGCCCCTGACAACTTGGAAAGCCTGCTGGCATTTTCTCAGCGTGGCTTTGCTGTACTGTGCGCGTCTTCCCCAATGCCTGGCTAAGCTCCCCAGCGCTGGTGCTACTTAGCTTGCATGTGCGAGGGGCCTGGAGGAAGGTCGGCTGGGGCGCAGCCCCTCATGCTGCTCCCCTTGCTCGGAGCACCTGGACACATGTCTGCTTCTGTTGGGTGTCTGAGCACAAGCCCTGTGCTTCTGCTCGTGCGCGCACACACACACATATGTCCCACCCAATGTTTGCAAGGTTTTGTGGTTCTTGGGCCGGTGTCTGCTGGAAAGGTAGTCTGGAGTCCCCTTTTCCTGCAGAAAGGGCATAAAAGGCTTTTATAAGGCTAAAATCTCCTCTGTGTGTGTCTTAATGCTGCGTGTTACTGGGCCATGTCTGAGACCTACATCTGACCTCCTCCCACACAACCCCAGGGTCTGCACCCGGACAGGTAGATCTGGAACTTGAGTAGGCTGGCACAACTGGGTGGTTGAGCTGAAACCCAATCAATCCTTCATAGCGTGAACAAAGAAAGGCAGAGACAGCACAAGTCTGGAAAGGCACAGTAAATGCGAGATAGCCGGAAACAGCTGACAGCAAGTTAAGAGCAACAACATTTAAATAGCATTGTTAAAAGCCAAAAGTCAACAAAAAGGCATGGATGTAATAGATGAAAGACAGGAGGAGCAACAGAGAGATGCTGTTGAACAGAAGTGTATGGAGGCAAACCGAGGCAGTGTAAAAATATGTGGAAATATCTGCCCCAGAGACAGGCAGACAAATCTTCAAAAAGGACAGTAGCAGGAAGAAAAAAACAGGGACTAAAGGCACCAGAGTGTGAAAAACAAGTAAAAGAGCTGTAGTCCAGTAGGAAAACTGCACCGTCAGACAGCATCAAATTCCAAGAGGGAAGACAGATACAACGTGCCGTCCAAACAGAACGGAGCATAGTAGTAGTATAGGTGGACATCTCGGGTGAGGACTGGGCCTTGAGTTGTGCCTCTTGGGTCACATTCCTAATGCATCCTCCTTTGACACAATCCCTAGGGGCTGAACTCAACATGTACCAACTTGACATTGTCAACACACGGACCCCTCCCACCATCAGTGTGACTTTGACAGCGAAAGGGTGCAGGCAACTGTCTACAGCATGAAGCCCATCAAGCACGTATACAGGCAAGAAATGAACATACATCACAATCAACATCAATAAATGGACAGTTAAAAAATGTACTCACAAAATTGATTGCAGACATGCTGTGGAGAAAACATCCATAATCCCCACTAGGGGCGTAAAAACACGTAGTACAGCAGCAGACAGGCCACAGATATGACGAAAGTCCAATGCCCTTGTGTAAATGGTTGTCACACCGAACCATCCTTACAAGCCCATGGAAAGGGGAAACAGGAGTGGCATATGTGTCAGGACCCCAAGCCACAAACACATACACGAGACAAGCTTGAATGGGCCCAGCTGGAACAGACAGTGGATGTGTTATGCTCACCTGGAATCCACGGGGGCGCCACACGATGCTGGATGGAGGTCTAGGCGCTATCTTGTACCCCTCTCAGCTTGGTTATGTGCCAGACATTGAGTAGCGCCTATAACAGGAGAATGGAGGGTTAATATACTGGTTCTGTGATGGGTGGACCCCCACCTCCCTCTGGTCCAAATCCCCTTCCATGGGGTTATTGCTCACCTTAGGTTTTTGTGCGTTGAACTCTCCGTGCTGCGTCTCTGTGCAAGGGCGCGTGGTTGGTGCAGGCGTTCCGTGGACCTAGTTGCTTCCCTGGTCCGTGTGCCCTTATGTCGGGTCCAGACCGGCTGTGACTCCCACTCTGCTTGCTGTCGTCCAGGTGAGTTGTAATGTCTTTTCGATATTTATTCTGTCTCTTTCTTTCCCTCTGTTTTCTCTGTCTTCTCTGCGTCTTGCTCCACTATGCTGTTCCCTAACAATGTCCCTTTTTGTTTTCACAGGGATGGTTTCGATCTTGGAGTTGCCTCGCCGATGGCGAAGAACACAGTGAGTTATTGATGTGCGGAGCGCTGCACTGTTATTGGTGTTAATTGCTAACCTGTGCTCTCTTCTCTTCTTTGTACAGGTTGCGGTGATGTTCTGGAGTGATGAGCGATCAAAGCGCTGCTTGCCCAGGTAAGTGCTTTGTTAATGCTGACCTTGTTCCTTCTCTCTTGCAGGTTGTGGTGAAACCAGGGGATGGGCTAGGTAAGAGAAGCGCAGAGTGCTACCAGGACTCGCTGCTTGCCCAGGTAAGAATTGTTATTAATGCTGTCCTTGCTTTTTTAACTTTGCAGGTTACGGCGACCTTTGGAGATGGGCGCGGTAAGCGAAGCACAGGATGGATTCAAGGCCAGTTACTTCACAGGTAAGTGTTCTTGCTTGCTAATGCTGTTGTTGTTCTTCCAGGTTATTAATGGAATCCGGATCTAGGGCTTCAGGATCGGGCCGCCGGAGAAGCAGATGAGCAGGAGCTGGACATGGTGAGCGTTACACCGCAGGAGTGCAGAATAACTCAAAGCATGTTCTGCTGTTTGGGTGTGGTTTAAATAGCCCAGGTAAAGTAGTTCCAGTCCAAATAGTTCCAGGCCCAGCCACACCCAAAACACTATACCACATGGCTTGGTTCTAAAGAACTGAGCTGTGTAATAGGCCTCCATGTTGGATTGAGGTCCAAAACTGGTATTGCTTTATTCCTGATGATGACCCTGGTGCCAAAGGCACCAGGGTTGACTCCATGTATGTTTCTGATTGAGTTTTAAGGCCCTTGGGCCAGTGCGAAGGGCTTTAGCCCCATTGCTGCCAGGGGGCTGTTATACCTGAGGGGGTGAGGGGCATGGATCGTGACAGGATACTTTCAAAAGCTACAAAGCACCACAGCGTCACATGAATGCACAATAGACAAACAATTTTAAACTATATTAACTAATTAAACTAACTAATAAAATATAAAATGGCCAATACGACCCAGGAGGGACGTACCCAGGACGGGGGAGGTACCGGGTGCACCTCAACACCCACATGCAATGATGTTGAGATTAAAAAAAACCTCCATGGCCTCAACGCCTGCACGGCCCGACCTGTGTGGGAGATAAGTTGTCTTCCGAGTCACCCTCTTGATGGAAAGCAGAAGGTGGACGTGGCACAGTACCCTGACCACACCTATGCGCAGCTTGCCCCTTGTCGGCAGCAAGACTGCGGGACTGGTAAGCCTGATCCTGTGCGGCGATGACACATAGGTCAGCATGCAGCACCTCACGTGATATGCGTGCTTCCTCTTGCTACCTGTAACACGGAGTTCTTCCTGCATGGCCTCGCATGACATCCAGAGTACCTCCTATCAAGCATGTAGCTCAGCCGAGATGGTATTCTCAAGCTGCTCCAACCTCTTCTCTGACCGCTTCATCTGGGGCATGTTGAGCACACCCAGAGTAGATTTGAGGGATTGATGGCCATCCCTCAGGGCCTTCCTCCTGTGTGCCTCTGCGTGAGCAGCAACTGCTTGACGCAGAGACACCATTTCAGCCTGGCGTGCCCTGTCTGAGGCTGCCATGCCCAGACTGAGTGAGCAGGCCGTGGACTGTGCTGCCTGCTGCTGGAGATCCACCTGCCTAGCAGGGGGGAGCACAGATTGGGCCACACGTTGCATGCTCTGAGCGATCTTATCAATAGCTGCCCCCAGTTGTTCTGAATTGGCATACATCGATTGCTCCTACTCAGTATACCCCGGTGGTGCACGGCCACCGCGTTGCCGGGTATGACACCCGTGGGGGCCAAGGAGCCGTGGTCCTCCCTGGATTGGCACCGCCCGCAGCTGCAGGCCTACATCCCTCCACTGACGTGATGCCCAAGGCAAATCAGCATCTGGCGTGGAGTGTGACCGTGTGTCCCGATCCAACACAGGCAGAGGTTCCAACACCATCTGGCCCCTCAGTGCAGGTGTTCCGGACAGAAGATCATCCACATCAGAATCACTCACCATCGACGAATGGACATGATGCGCATCCAACTCAACATTGTTGTCAGAGTGATCATCCAAGCTAGACTCATTGCCAGCCCTGGACACGATGGTCTAGAGCACAAGTGGGTTCTCGTGGCCTACCACCCCACAACCCCCACTTGTGCCGGGTTGCTGATGTAATAGCAACCCCGTGTCAGGATTGACCATCACCATCCTCTGGCTCCATTTCGTCATCATCTGTAATGTGATATGATATGATATGATATGGTATTTGTAACGCGCCTATACACAAGTGTTTCAAGGCGCGACGAGGCAGGGAGGGAGGGAAACAAGGGGAAAACAGACAAACGATCCTACTAGGCCAGGTGTCATTCAGATCGCGCAAGTGCAGAGGTAAGGGGAAAAGGAGGAAGTGCAGGGGGGAGGAGGTGGGGGGGAAGTGCAGTACAAGGTAAGTAGCGTAAAAAAAAAAAAAAATAAAAAATAAAATAAAATAATAATAAATAATAAATAGAAAGGGCCAGCTGGTGGCAAGTGCGAGGTAAGTGCAGAGCAAGTGCTGGGAAAGGGGCTGTAGGGATACAGTGACAGTCCCACAGTGCAGGGGGAGCCGGGGAGGCAGTGCAGGTGGAGAGTGGCTGGGCCCTGGACCGAGGTTGCTGAGAGTGGCCCAGATGCAGGTTTGAGCTGAGTTCAGTGGGGAGTTAAGCAGGATTAGCAGGGGAGAGGGAGAGAGAAGGCAGAAGCGAAGAGGAAGGTTTTGAGGTGCTTCCGGAACCGGAGATGGTTCTCCTCAAGTTTCAGGGAGGCAGGAAGGCTGTTCCAGAGGGAGGCCCCTGCTGCGGAGAGAGATCTACCCCCAGCTCGTTGCTTCGAGAAACGGCTGACCATGAGGGAGTTGGAGACGGATGAGCGAAGGGCTCGTGAAGGAAGATATTTAGGAAGAGAGAGTTGGAGGTATTTTGGTCCCAGGCCCCAGAAGGCCTTTTGGACAATGCAGAGGGTTTTGAACTTGATCCTCGCGGCCACTGGGAGCCAGTGAAGAGATTTCAGTCCTGGAGAGATACGGTCCCTGGGCTTGAGGCCAAGGACAAGTCTCGCAGTTCTGTTCTGGATAAGTTGCAGAGGGCGGAGAGTGGAGGCAGGCAGATTAAGATAGAGGCTGTTACAGTAGTCCAGCCTTGAGAGAACCAGGGCTCGAGAGACAGTGAGCTTCTGGGGGAAGGAGAGGAAGGGAAGAATACCTCTGAGGAGGTGCAGCTGGTAGTGTGACTTCTTAGAAACGTCAGATATATGAGGAGAGAAGGAGAGTGTGGAGTCGAAGATGACCCCGAGGTTTTTAGCCTTGCAGGTAGGGGCAGGAAGGGGGCCAAGGGAGGCCGGCCAGAGAGCTGCAGGGAAGGAGGGAGTGGGTGTGCCGATGAGTAGAATCTCAGTCTTACTGGCGTTGAGGCAGAGGTCATTGGCGGCGCACCATTCATGGATAGCAGACAGACAGTCGGAGATGAGGGAAGGAGAGGAGGAGGCTGAGGGTAGCCTGAAGATGAGCTGGGTATCGTCTGCATAGCACTGGAAGTAGGGGCAGAGAGCGGCGATGCGGTGGGCAAGGAGTGCCAGATACTGGTTGAAAAGCCAGGGAGAGAGGTTGGATCCCTGGGGGACACCACAGGTGGAGAAAAAGATGTCAGAGAGGAAGGAGCCCATTTGGACCTGGGAGGGTCGATCGGAGAGGAAAGAAGTCAGCCAGGCCAGAGCCTGACCAGTGATACCCAGGTTATCACGGAGACAGTTGAGCAGGATGGCATGGTTGACAGTGTCAAAGGCAGAGGAGAGATCGAGCAGAATGAGAACACAGGGAGTGTTGGTATCGAGGTTCAGGAGCAGGTCCTCACGGATGTTCAGGAGAGCAGTTTCCGTGCTTCTGGCAGCTCTGAAGCCAGATTGATGGTCATGCAGATTACCAACAGAGTCAGCATGGAGGTTAAGCTGGGAGATGGCCAGTTTCTCCAGGAGCTTACCCAGGAAGGGAGTAATGGAGATTGGGCGATAATTGGCCGGGCAGGAGGGGTCGGCAGAGGGTTTCTTGAGGAGGGGGTGCACAAGGGAGTGCTTGAGGGGGGATGGGAAGACTCCAGAGGCGAATGAGTGGTTGCAGAAGTCAGCCAGGACAGGAGCCAGGGAGTCGATGTGGTCCTTGATGGTTTTGGAGGAACAGGGGTGAACCTGTTTAGACGAGGCTTTCATAGATCGGACTTGTCTGGAGACCTCATCAGCAGAAAAAGGTGGAAAAGCAGAGAAGGAGGGTGGAGGGGTGGCTGCAAGAGAGCAAGAGGGAGAGCTGGGAAGAGAGGGAGGGAGGAGAGAGGAGGAGAGCGAGGACAGGATGTCCTGAGTTTTTGAGATGAAGTGCGAGGCCAGTGCAGTGCAGAGGGCCTGGGAGGGGACAGGAGAGGTAGAGACTGCAGCAGGGTTTGCCAGCTCCTTGCAGATTTTAAAGAGTTCGGCCGAGTTGTTTGATGCCTCAGAGATGCGGGCTTGGATAAGGGCTCTCTTCTTGGTGAGAACGGAGAGCCGGTATTGCCTTTGGAGCAGGCGGCAGGCCAGTTTGTCAGAGGATGAACATGAAGCACGCCATTTCCTCTCTGCCACCCTACACTTGCGTTTTAGGGTGACGAGATCCGAGTCATACCAGGAGTTACATTTGGCTTTGGGCTTCAGGCGGATTCTCATGACAGGGGCAAGGATATCGAGAGTATCAGATATAGAGGAATAGAGCATGGAGAGGGCTGTGTCAGGGTGGGAGTCAGCCAAGGGGGGAGGAGGGGGCGAGAAGGTAGCAGCAAAAGCCTCAACTGACACGCGCTTCATGGGTCGGATGACCGAGAAGGTGGGTGGCAGTGAAGAGGGTGGCTTTGCCTGTGGGGTAGGGAGGGAGAGGTGGGAGGATAGGAGAAAGTGATCACTCCAAGAGAGAGGAGTGGAGAGAGGAGGGGAGAGGGGAAAGTCAGAAGAGATCAGAGCGTCAAGAGTGTGCCCTGCAGAGTGAGTAGGCCCAGACGGGAGAATAGAGAGTGAGAGAGAGTTACAGAGTTCGCGAAAGAGACCAGTGGGGGGACAGGAGGCATCGAGGTGGATGTTGAAGTCACCGAGAAAGAGGAGTTGGGTGGTTGAGGACAGGAGTGAGGAGGAGAGGTCAGCCCATTCAGAGAGGAAGGAGGAAATTTGACCAGGTGGCCGATAGATAGTAGCCACGGTAAGGGAATGGCTAGGAGAGAGAGAGAGTCGGCAGACAAGGCATTCAAAAGAGGAGTAGGTCTGCGTAGGAGTGACAGTGACAGGAATCCACTCAGGGAAGATAAGGGCAACACCACCCCCTGAACGGTTGGGCCTGGGCACGGAGAGGATCTTGTAACCGTCAGGTAGGAGTGTGTCGAAGCTGTTGGCAGAGCTGGCTGTGAACCATGTCTCAGTGAGACCGAGGACGTCCAGGTCCAGTTCCTCAAGAAGGCGACAGATATCAGAGGAGTGCTTGAGTGCACATGTGAAAAAACAAACATGAGTACACATGTCAGAAGCACATAACCCACACACACATAGACATCCCATCAACAGCCAACACATGAAGCAGACATGTCACACACAAATGAACTTCCTGCATGCATCCAGTGGCATTGATATGCAAGCACATCCCAAAATCAGAAATGGATGTGTGTAAATAGGGAAGGCTACACATGTCCAGAATGTAGTATATCATCTCCATCACGCATCACCTCTGTCAGGCACATGTCACAGGCAGAAATGACAGATGGCAACAAAGAAATGGCACATACCATAAGCATGTCTGAACTGCCAAATGGCCACAGCTGCGAGTGAATCCAAAAACACCATGACACACGTAATATGCATGTACACATGCATCACTATATCATCATCACGAATATAGCTTCATCCATCTGCAGCTCGGCTTGTAGTGGGCATCGTGGGCCATGTAGACATAGTGAATGTCCCGAGCAAAGCGGGGGCTTGCAACTAGGCATGAGGGACCATAATGCCCAGTACGGTCCAAACTGCCGGCAATGAAGCCTCCAGAACACCCCTCAGAGCCTGATTGAGCACATTGTGCATTGGTTGTGCCCTAAACCATTATTCAGTGTGTCAAATCATCACAGCCAGGCCCTACCAGATTAGCTAAGTGGGCCTGGGCATACACATACTGCACAGCAGTGCACTCTCAAGATTGTGCCAGTTGAAAATAACGGGTGAAATGCTGGAATCTCTGCAGCATTAACGTTAATCAGCTACATATTAGTCATGCAACAAAAAAGCTGCAGAGGACACGTGTAAATGAACACTTTCACAGTTGGATGGTAACACCGGTGGTATTAGCCCTACCACCAAACCCCCGACACTATTAACACAAGATCACGGGTTTGGCGGAGCGGTTAGTGACCATTCCCCATTGGGCCCATTCAAGAAATTCCTCATCCCCCATTGGGCCCAATAGGGAAATTTTGCGCTATTACCACCGGCGGATTTCCCGCCGGTGGTAATAGTGCCAAAAATTGGCAAATTTGCCTCAGATTTCCCCCCAGCTAAGGGCTGAGGGAAATCCGCCAAGGCCATTATCTGGCGGACCTTGAAATGTGGCGGTAATAGCGCTACCGCCGCATTTAAGGGTTACCGCCAGGCTCGTGATGAGGCACACACATAAGTGAGTAGCCACAATGTTGCACTACACATCGTTGAAGCTGCTTGCATATGTACATGTGAAATTGTTGTAAAACACCCGTGTCCATATACACCCATATGGTGATCATGAACAGCATCCTATACAGCAAAGCAAGCAGCTACAATGCTGCTTGCTTTGATGTATGTGAAAGTGTACACATACATATGTGCAGGCAGCTCCACAGTCATTACAACCCGATTGGCAGGCTATAGTCAATCGTCGGCCTATACCAGTTAGAATAGGCCACAGATTGACCAATCAACTTTGCTAAACACCCGCTAGGGGAGTGTTCGAAGTGTGCGAAAAGAAGTAGTGGAACTATGTTCCCTGCTTGCCTGCACCCACTCCCCACAAACCCCATCACCACGCCCCCTCCCACACACAATACAAACCCCCCAAATACTTGCACCTGCTGTTTAAGGGAACATTCATTGCATTGCACTGAAAGTGCAAGCTGAAACGTCTTCCTGCACTTTTATTTTAAAACGAAAACATTCCGGAGTGGTTTCTTTTTAAAATAAAAATATAGGAGATGTAAAACGTAATTTAAAAAAGTACAGGAGCACCACTGACGACCGCTCCCGCTCACTTCGATCACTGCGCTAGGGTGTTCCAGTACTGAGTAAATGTGTCACAGGATGCACCTGTGCCCGTGCCTTTCATGACAGTGAAGGGATGACCATCTGACCACACATGCCAGGTCGCTTTGACATTGCAGCAGTGAGTCGGCATGTAGAACGGTGTAACATGGCTCAGAAGTGGGTTGGTGCAGTGCAGAACATGTGAACGTAACGGACAATCTGCATCAACAAGTACATTATGATGTCAATCAATAAACATGAAGGCAGTGTTAGGGAAAGGTCAGACATCACTTGCTATGTGCATGCAATGGGTTACATTGCTGCAGGCAACCACCCCTTAGTGAAAATGCAGAAATGCAGGGAGGCATAGCATTGGCAGTGAAAGGTTGACCAGAGAACTGTGTATTGGAAGACAGTGTTGAGTAGCGTCAATTGCATCATCTGAGTCAACGAACAACACAGCAAATGAGAATGGGACAGTAAGCAGGACACATGATGAACCCTCTGTGGTACACCCATTTGTGCAGAAGGCACTACACCAGTTGAACAGAGTCAGGGGGCCTGAAACAGGGGGAGGCCTGTGCCCCACACAGACTATGACACCCTAAACATGTGCGTGATGCAGGACTGAGCCAGAGTGAGCATGGAATGGATGATCAAATGCCATTAAATGTATGTCATCCTGGACACATACTACAATGATCACCCTGCCAAGGACACATAGGGGCATGCATGAAAAGCACATGGAGCATTAATGGGCTCTCATGTCCCTGCGGAGAATTTGCCATCTGCACAGTCCGAGTGACACACCCTGCATCAAGGACAACGGATATACTCTGCAGTATGTGTCTGGCAGGTTGGCAGTTGTTAGTGTGCATGTACACAGAAGCGTTGAACAGGCCATTGCAGTAGTCCAACATGTTACCCACCAGTGCAATGGTGTAATAGTGGTGCAGGGGGGGAGGAGGGGCAAGGGAGCATGCCTACGTGGAGTACCCACATGCAGGCAGAACACATATGCACGTCAGTCATGCGATTACATGGTCCGAGTGCTGAGTGGAAAGACACCCAGGCTACATGCAGAAGGGCCAGTGAGCTGGAACATGGAACGGAGGGGCAGCCGGGTGACTAGCATGTGAGTAGGTGCAAGTGTGGTGATAAGGACAGTCCCTGTCTGCACTATATGTCCCGCATGCTGTACAGGAGGCATGAATTTGTGAAGCATTGCATGACTCGCACATGAGAAACATGTTCACATAGCATGTAATGACAGTCAAGCACAAGCAAACCACACATGTCCTGGACAAACACGCAACAACACTCACTGGACGGGGCGTCAAAATCCAGCATCTCTCCCACTGCTTGGAACAATTCGGCCGGTATGAACTCTGCAGCGATCACCTTGTGCAGAGTGAGTTCTTCCTCCTCAGGTGGTCGCCTACTGCCAGTAACCCGAGTCATGGCATAATTGGAGGCATGCTTTAGCTTAGCACAGCATCGGAGGTCATCCTGTGGGATGTTTTGACCCACTTAGGCACTGCTATGCTGCAGCACTGTGCTATGATGGTGCCAGAAACATCACAAATGGCTGGAAAACCCTTGTGAGTGCCAAAACCTTTGAAAATCGTGCTTTGCAACACACAAAAAAATGGCTGCCCAATCTGCCACACATGTTGTCAGTGGTGGAACAGATATCTCACTCCTGGAATATGTCACTGGGCTCCACAGCAAGTAAAAATGGAGTACAGAAGGAAAAAGCAGTGTTGCTAAATGAAACCCCAAAATCTTGCTTTATTTTTTTTTCTTTGTTGCTGAAACTGCAGAATGCTGGTAGAAAACACCCTCAAACATCCTAATTTTTGCTGGGTGCTACAATTCACTTTGTCCAAGAAATCATTGTGAACTTGCATGGTCCTATAAAGCTGAAAGCATAAAGGGATTTCCACAGCAAAAGTGGCCTGTCTGTGGATCTGTCAAAAATCTGGGTGCAGTACCCTGGGCCGCCTGAATGACAGCTGTCAAGAGCCTGCCTGATTAAACTTTAAACATGTATATAAACTGAAATCAAATGTTTGCAATCTAAGAGGCCTGTTACTGAGAGTAACCTATGTAATTGTTTTGATCCCATGGTTTAAAAATCTTGAATAAGTATTCTAGCTGCTATTTTGAAATCACAAATTTGTTTTAAGCTAAGGAAAAATGCAACAGAATTAATAATTAAATCAAGCCTGGCTAAAAGCTACCAAACTGGAATATCAGGTTTCTCCACAGAAGGATGGCCTTTCCTCCCACCAGGAAATCACACCAAAGTGATAATTATAGGGTTTGTAAAGAACCTGGTCTACAGAGGCAAATGGGAACAATGAACAGCTGCCACTAAGGAAATGTGGGATGTGAGGACAGTCGTAATTGGCCTCTGCCAAGAGCAAACAGGGAGGAGTCTGCTTCTGAACTGCAGGGAGAGGACGCAAACAGCCATCTGTGGATGAACCTTCACAAAGAACATGTTTTAAAAGACGTATAATTTGCCAGTGAAAATTGTGTAAAATATAGCAATAAAAGATTTGTGAATCTAAAGTTTGGCTGCAAGTTTCAAGAGGCGGCAAAATCGTGTGACATGTTCTGGAAAGAAACGGCAGAAAATGTGATTTTACACAAAATGTGTTGCTGCTAGAAGTATGAAACTTTATACACTTATGTCCATGTTAAATGCGCACACTTGTAGAAATTTGCTTATGAATTGGGCATTGTGTTCCTGATGAAAAGGGCAACATTCTGTGAAAAGCTGAGACAAGATCCCACCGCTACGACGTTTGGAGGGATAGCTGCTATATAAAATATGTAAATATGTAATATGTATATGTGATTCTTATAGAGGTTGCACATGTGGAAATATGTATGGGGCCAAAACTAGATTTTGTGTTGAAGGGAGGTGTTTAAGGTCTGCCTTGCGCAAAATTCCCCAGTTTGTATAAGCCATAATCCCAGACAAAGTGTCATATTTGGTGGGGAAAAAAGACAATGTTCACTTTGTCTGGGGTTCTGGGTAATAAATCTTGGGCCGCTTCGCGCAAATCATACCTCAGCGGATTCCCACGGGTGTCCTCTTTTCGGAAATGCATGGGGTTCCCTGTTTTCCTTGGTGGCTTGGATACCCGAGGCCCCATATATGTATGGTGTGCAGAGAAAGCGTGAATTTCAGGTGTCAAAACAGACTTGGGGTTACCTGTGTTTTCGGCTTTCCCCTTGGCGCCCAGGTAGGTGCACCCACACAAGTGAAGTACCGTTTTCATCGGGACACCTGTGGGAACGCGGGACAGTAGGCCCTGTGTTGTTTGGGGCGTGTTCCGATGGGTGAGCCTAGCGAAATGTGCAGGAAATGCGTTTTTTTCCTCACATTTTGGACATTGCGGGGGTGTCTGGGTAATACATTCTGGACCGATTTGCGCAAATCATACCTCTGCGGATTCCCACGGGTGTCCTCTTTTCGGAAATGCATGGGGTTCCCTGTTTTCCTTGGTGGCTTGGATACCTAAGGCCCATATCTGTATTGTGTGCCGGTCGGCAAAGAGTCTGAAATTCTGGTCTGAAAACAGACTTGGATTACTTGTGTTTTAGGCTTTCCCCTTGGTGCCCAGGTAGGTGCACCCACACATATGAGGAGTCGTTTTCATCGGGACACCTGTGGGAACGCGGGACAGTAGGCCATGTGTTGTTGGGGTCGTGTTTTGGTGGGTGAGCCGAGCGAAATATGCGGAAAATGCGTTTATTTCCCACATTTCAGACTTTGCGGGGGTGTCTGGGTAATAAATTCTGGCCGATTTGCGCAAATCATAGCTCTGAGGATTCCCACGGGTGTCCTCTTTTCGAAAATGCATTGGATTCCCTGTTTTCCTTGGTGGCTTGGACAACCGAAGGCCCATATCTATATTGTGTGCTGGTCGGCAGAGAGTCTGAAATTCTGGTCTGAAAACAGACTTGGGGTTACTTGTGTTTTAGGGTTTCCCCTTGGTGCCCAGGTAGGTGCACCCACACATGTGAGGTACCATTTTCATCAGGACAGCTGTGGGAACGCGGGACGGTAGGCCATGTGTTGTTGGGGGTGTGTTTCGATGGGTGAGCCGAGCGAAATGTGTGGAAAATACGTTTTTCCCCCACATTTCGGAATTTGCCAGGGTGTCTGGGTAATAAATTCTGGGCAGATTTGCGCAAATCATACCTCTGTGGATTCCCACGGGTGTCCTCTTTTCGGAAAGGCATGAGGTTCACTGTTTTCCTTGTTGGCTTGGACACCTGAGGCCCATATCTGTGTGGTGTGCCGGTCGGGACAGAGTCTGAAATTCTGGTCTGAAAACAGGCTTGGGGTTACTTGTGTTTTAGGCTTTGCCCTTGGCGCCCAGGTAGGTGCACCCACACATGTGAGGTACCGTTTTCATCGGGACACCTATGGGAACGTAGGAGGGTAGGCCATGTGTTGTTGGGGGCATGTTACGATGGGTGAGCCAAGCGAAATGTGCGGAAAATGCATTTTGTTCCACACATTTCAGAATTTGCAGGGGTGTATGGGTAATACATTCTGTGCCGATTTGTGCAAATCATACCTCTGCGGATTCCCACGGGTGTCCTCTTTTTGGAAATGCATGGGGTTCCTTGTTTTCCTTCGTGGCTTGGACACCCAACGCCAATATCTGTATGGTGTGCCGGTCGGCAAAGAGTCTGAAATTCTGGTCTGAAAACAGACTTGGGGTTACTTGTGTTTTAGGCTTTCCCCTTGGCACCCAGGTAGGTGCACCCACACATGTGAGGTTCCTTTTTCATCGGGACACCTGTGGGAACGCGGGACGGTAGGCCATGTGTTGTTTGGGGCGTGTTTCGATGGGTGAGCCGAGCGAAATGTGCGGAAAATGCATTTTTTTCCCCACATTTCGGACTTTGCCGGGTGTCTTGTAATAAATTCTGGCCGATTTGCGCAAATCATACCTCTGCAGATTCCCACAGGTGTCCTCTTTTCGCAAATGCATGGGGTTCCCTGTTTTCCTTGGTGGCTGGACAACCGAAGGCCCATATCTGTATGGTGTGCCGGTCGGCAGAGAGTCTGAAATTCTGGTCTGAAAACAGACTTGGGGTTACTTGTGTTTTAGGCTTTCCCCTTGGTGCCCAGGTAGGTTCACCCACACATGTGAAGTACCGTTTTCATCGGGACACCAGTGGAAACGCGAGACGGTAGGTCATGTGTTTTAGGGGGCGTGTTTCGAGGGGTGAGCCGACCGAAATGTGTGGACAATGCGATTTTTCCATACATTTCGGACTTTGCGGGGGTATGTGGTTAATTAATTCTGGTCCGATTTGTGCAAATCGTACCTCTGTGGATTCCCACGGGTGTCCTCTTTTCGGAAATTCATGGGGTTCCCTGTTTTCCTTGGTGGCTTGGACACCCGAGGCCCATAGCTATATTGTGTGCCGGTCGGCAGAGAGTCTGAAATTCTGGTCTGAAAACAGGCTTGGGGTTACTTGTGTTTTAGGCTTTGCCCTTGGCGCCCAGGTAGGTGCACCCACACATGTGAGGTACCGTTTTCATCGGGACACCTGTGGGAACGTAGGAGGGTAGGCCATGTGTTGTTGGGGGCATGTTACGATGGGTGAGCCAAGCGAAATGTGCGGAAAATGCATTTTGTTCCACACATTTCAGACTTTGCAGGGGTGTATGGGTAATACATTCTGTGCCGATTTGTGCAAATCATACCTCTGCGGATTCCCACGGGTGTCCTCTTTTTGGAAATGCATGGGGTTCCTTGTTTTCCTTGGTGGCTTGGACACCCAACGCCAATATCTGTATGGTGTGCCGGTCGGCAAAGAGTCTGAAATTCTGGTCTGAAAACAGACTTGGGGTTACTTGTGTTTTAGGCTTTCCCCTTGGCGCCCAGGTAGGTGCACCCACACATGTGAGGTACCGTTTTCATCAGGAGACCTGTGGGAATGCGAGACAGTAGGCCATGTGTTGTTGGGGGCGTGTTTCGATGGGTGAGCCGAGCGAAATGTGCAGAAAATGCATTTTTTTCCCACATTTCAGACTTTGCGGGGGTGTCTGAGTAATACATTCTGGGCCGATTTTCGCAAATCATACCTCTGCGGATTCCCACGGGAGTCCTCTTTTCGGAAATGCATGGGGTTCCCTGTTTTCTTTGGTGGCTTGGACACCAAAGGCCCATATCAGTATGGTATGCCAGTCGGCAGGGATTCTGAAATTCTGGTCTGAAAACAGACTTGGGGTTACTTGTGTTTTAGGCTTTCCCCTTGGCGCCCAGGTAGGTGCACCCACACATGTGAAGTACAGTTTTCATCGGGACACCTGTGGGAACGTGGGACAGTAGGCCCTTTGTTGTTTGGGGCGTGTTCCGATGGGTGAGCCTAGCGAAATGTGCAGGAAATGCGTTTTTTTTCCCCACATTTTGGACTTTGCGGGGGTGTCTGGGTAATACATTCTGGACCGATTTGCGCAAATCATACGTCTGCAGATTCCCACGGGTGACCTCTTTTCGGAAATGCCTGGGGGTCCCTGTTTTCCTTGGTGGCTTGGACACCTAAGGCCCATATCTGTATTGTGTGCCGGTCGGCAGAGAGTCTGAAATTCTGGTCTGAAAACAGACTTGGGTTACTTGTGTTTTAGGCTTTCCCCTTGGCGCCCAAGTAGGTGCACCCACACATATGAGGTGTCCTTTTCATCGGGACACCTGTGGGAACGCGGGACGGTAGGCCATGTGTTGTTGGGGTCGTGTTTTGATGGGTGAGCCGAGCGAAATATGCAGAAAATGCGTTTATTTCCCACATTTCAGACTTTGCGGGGCTGTCAGGGTAATACATTCAGGGCCGATTTGCGAAAATCATACCTCTGCGGATTCCCATGGGTGTCCTCTTTTCGGAAATGCATGGGGTTCCCTGTTTTCCTTGGTGGCTTGGCCACCCGAGGCCCATATCTGTATGGTGTGCAGGTCGGCAGAGAGTCTAAAATTCTGGTCTGAAAACAAACTTGGGGTTACTTGTGTTTTAGGCTTTCCCTTTGGCGCCCAGGTAGGTGCACCCACACATGTGAGGTACCGTTTTCATCAGGAGACCTGTGGGAATGCGAGACAGTAGGCCATGTGCTGTTGGGGGCGTGTTTCGATGGGTGAGCCGAGCGAAATGTGCAGAAAATGAATTTTTTTCCCACATTTCAAATTTTGCGGGGGTGTCTGAGTAATACATTCTGGGCCGATTTTCGAAAATCATACCTCTGCGGATTCCCACGGGAGTCCTCTTTTCGGAAATGCATAGGGTTCCCTGTTTTCCTTGTTGGCTTGGACACCCAAGGCCCATATCTGTATGGTGTGCCAGTCGGCAGAGAGTCTGAAATTCTGGTCTGAAAACAGACTTGGGCTTACTTGTGTTTTAGGCTTTCCCCTTGGCGCCCAGGTAGGTGCACCCACACATGTGAAGTACCGTTTTCATCGGGACACCTGTGGGAACGCGGGACAGTAGGCCCTGTGTTGTTTGGGGCGTGTTCCGATGGGTGAGCCTAGCGAAATGTGCAGGAAATGCGCTTTTTTTCCCCACATTTTGGACTTTGCAGGGGTGTCTGGGTAATAAATTCTGGACCGATTTGCGCAAATCATACCTCTGCGGATTCCCACGGGTGTCCTCTTTTCGGAAATGCATGGGGTTCCCTGTTTTCCTTGGTGGCTTGGACACCTAAGGCCCATATCTGTATTGTGTGCCGGTCGGCAAAGAGTCTGAAATTCTGGTCTGAAAACAGACTTGGGTTACTTGTGTTTTAGGCTTTCCCCTTGGCGCCCAGGTAGGTGCACCCACACATATGAGGAGTTTTTTTCATCGGGACACCTGTGGGAACGCGGGACAGTAGGCCATGTGTTGTTGGGGTCGTGTTTTGGTGGGTGAGCCGAGCGAAATGTGCAGAAAATGCATTTTTTTCCCACATTTCAGACTTTGCGGGGGTGTCTGAGTAATACATTCTGGGCCGATTTTCGCAAATCATACCTCTGTGGATTCCCACGGGAGTCCTCTTTTCGGAAATGCATGGGGTTCCCTGTTTTCTTTGGTGGCTTGGACACCCAAGGCCCATATCAGTATGGTATGCCAGTCGGCAGGGATTCTGAAATTCTGGTCTGAAAACAGACTTGGGGTTACTTGTGTTTTAGGCTTTCCCCTTGGTGCCCAGGTAGGTGCACCCACACATATGAGGTGTCCTTTTCATCGGGACACCTGTGGGAACGCGGGACTGTAGGCCATGTGTTGTTGGGGTCGTGTTTTGATGGGTGAGCCGAGCGAAATATGCAGAAAATGCGTTTATCTCCCACATTTCAGACTTTGCGGGGCTGTCAGGGTAATACATTCAGGGCCGATTTGCGAAAATCATACCTCTGCGGATTCCCATGGGTGTCCTCTTTTTGGAAATGCATGGGGTTCCCTGTTTTCCTTGGTGGCTTGGCCACCCGAGGCCCATATCTGTATGGTGTGCAGGTCGGCAGAGAGTCTGAAATTCTGGTCTGAAAACAAACTTGGGGTTACTTGTGTTTTAGGCTTTCCCTTTGGCGCCCAGGTAGGTGCACCCACACATGTGAGGTACCGTTTTCATCAGGAGACCTGTGGGAATGCGAGACAGTAGGCCATGTGCTGTTGGGGGCGTGTTTCGATGGGTGAGCCGAGCGAAATGTGCAGAAAATGAATTTTTTTCCCACATTTCAAATTTTGCAGGGGTGTCTGAGTAATACATTCTGGGCCGATTTTCGCAAATCATACCTCTGCGGATTCCCACAGGAGTCCTCTTTTCGGAAATGCATAGGGTTCCCTGTTCTCCTTGTTGGCTTGGACACCCAAGGCCCATATCTGTATCGTGTGCCAGTCGGCAGAGAGTCTGAAATTCTGGTCTGAAAACAGACTTGGGCTTACTTGTGTTTTAGGCTTTCCCCTTGGCGCCCAGGTAGGTGCACCCACACATGTGAAGTACCGTTTTCATCGGGACTCCTGTGGGAACACGGGACAGTAGGCCCTGTGTTGTTTGGGGCATGTTCCGATGGGTGAGCCTAGCGAAATGTGCAGGAAATGCGCTTTTTTTCCCCACATTTTGGACTTTGCAGGGGTGTCTGGGTAATAAATTCTGGACCGATTTGCGCAAATCATACCTCTGCGGATTCCCACGGGTGTCCTCTTTTCGGAAATGCATGGGGTTCCCTGTTTTCCTTGGAGGCTTGGACACCTAAGGCCCATATCTGTATTGTGTGCCGGTCGGCAAAGAGTCTGAAATTCTGGTCTGAAAACAGACTTGGGTTACTTGTGTTTTAGGCTTTCCCCTTGGCGCCCAGGTAGGTGCACCCACACATATGAGGAGTCGTTTTCATCGGGACACCTGTGGGAACGCGGGACAGTAGGCCATGTGTTGTTGGGGTCGTGTTTTGGTGGGTGAGCCGAGCGAAATATGCGGAAAATCCGTTTATTTCCCACATTTCAGACTTTGCGGGGGGTGTCTGGGTAATAAATTCTGGCCGATTTGCGCAAATCATACCTCTGAGGATTCCCACGGGTGTCCTCTTTTCGAAAATGCATGGGGTTCCCTGTTTTCCTAGGTGGCTTGGACAACCGAAGGCCCATATCTATATTGTGTGCTGGTCGGCAGAGAGTCTGAAATTCTGGTTTGAAAACAGACTTGGGGTTACTTGTGTTTTAGGCTTTCCCCTTGGTGCCCAGGTAGGTGCACCCACACATGTGAGGTACCGTTTTCATCAGGTCAGCTGTGGGAACGCGGGACGGTAGGCCATGTGTTGTTGGGGTCGTGTTTCGATGGGTGAGCCGAGCGAAATGTGTGGAAAATACATTTTTTCCCCCACATTTTGGAATTTGCCATGGTGTCTGGGTAATAAATCCTGGGCCGATTTGCGCAAATCATACCTCTGTGGATTCCCACGGGTGTCCTCTTTTCGGAAATGCATGAGGTTCACTGTTTTCCTTGTTGGCTTGGACACCTGAGGCCCATATCTGTGTGGTGTGCCGGTCGGCACAGAGTCTGATATTCTGGTCTGAAAACAGACTTGGGGTTACTTGTGTTTTAGGCTTTGCCCTTGGCGCCCAGGTAGGTGCACCCACACATGTGAGGTACCGTTTTCATCGGGACACCTGTGGGAACGTAGGAGGGTAGGCCATGTGTTGTTGGGGGCATGTTACGATGGGTGAGCCAAGCGAAATGTGCGGAAAATGCATTTTGTTCCACACATTTCAGATTTTGCAGGGGTGTATGAGTAATACATTCTGTGCCGATTTGTGCAAATCATACCTCTGCGGATTCCCACGGGTGTCCTCTTTTTGGAAATGCATGGGGTTCCTTGTTTTCCTTGGTGGCTTGGATACCCAACGCCAATATCTGTATGGTGTGCCGGTCGGCACAGAGTCTGAAATTCTGGTCTGAAAACAGACTTGGGGTTACTTGTGTTTTAGGCTTTCCCCTTGGCACCCAGGTAGGTGCACCCACACATGTGAGGTTCCTTTTTCATCGGGACACCTGTGGGAACGCGGGACGGTAGGCCATGTGTTGTTTGGGGCGTGTTTCGATGGGTGAGCCTAGCGAAATGTGGGGAAAATGCATTTTTTTCCCCACATTTCGGACTTTGCCGGGTGTCTTGTAATAAATTCTGGCCGATTTGCGCAAATCATACCTCTGCAGATTCCCACAGGTGTCCTCTTTTCGCAAATGCATGGGGTTCCCTGTTTTCCTTGGTGGCTTGGACAACCGAAGGCCCATATCTGTATGGTGTGCCGGTCGGCAGAGAATCTGAAATTCTGGTCTGAAAACAGACTTGGGGTTACTTGTGTTTTAGGCTTTCCCCTTGGTGCCCAGGTAGGTTCACCCACACATGTGAAGTACCGTTTTCATCGGGACACCAGTGGAAACGCGAGACGGTAGGTCATGTGTTTTAGGGGGCGTGTTTTGATGGGTGAGCCGACCGAAATGTGTGGACAATGCGATTTTTCCATACATTTCGGACTTTGCGGGGGTATGTGGTTAATTAATTCTGGTCCGATTTGTGCAAATCGTACCTCTGTGGATTCCCACGGGTGTCCTCTTTTCGGAAATTCATGGGGTTCCCTGTTTTCCTTGGTGGCTTGGACACCCGAGGCCCATAGCTACATTGTGTGCCGGTCGGCAGAGAGTCTGAAATTCTGGTCTGGAAACAGACTTGGGGTTACTTGTGTTTTAGGCTTTCCCCTTGGCGCCCAGGTAGGTGCACCCACACATGTGAGGTACCGTTTTCATCAGGAGACCTGTGGGAACGTAGGAGGGTAGGCCATGTGTTGTTGGGGGCATGTTACGATGGGTGAGCCAAGCGAAATGTGCGGAAAATGCATTTTGTTCCACACATTTCAGACTTTGCAGGGGTGTATGGGTAATACATTCTGTGCCGATTTGTGCAAATCATACCTCTGCGGATTCCCACGGGTGTCCTCTTTTTGGAAATGCATGGGGTTCCTTGTTTTCCTTGGTGGCTTGGACACCCAACGCCAATATCTGTATGGTGTGCCGGTCGGCAAAGAGTCTGAAATTCTGGTCTGAAAACAGACTTGGGGTTACTTGTGTTTTAGGCTTTCCCCTTGGCGCCCAGGTAGGTGCACCCACACATGTGAGGTACCGTTTTCATCAGGAGACCTGTGGGAATGCGAGACAGTAGGCCATGTGTTGTTGGGGGCGTGTTTCGATGGGTGAGCCGAGCGAAATGTGCAGAAAATGCATTTTTTTCCCACATTTCAGACTTTGCGGGGGTGTCTGAGTAATACATTCTGGGCCGATTTTCGCAAATCATACCTCTGCGGATTCCCACGGGAGTCCTCTTTTCGGAAATGCATGGGGTTCCCTGTTTTCTTTGGTGGCTTGGACACCAAAGGCCCATATCAGTATGGTATGCCAGTCGGCAGGGATTCTGAAATTCTGGTCTGAAAACAGACTTGGGGTTACTTGTGTTTTAGGCTTTCCCCTTGGCGCCCAGGTAGGTGCACCCACACATGTGAAGTACAGTTTTCATCGGGACACCTGTGGGAACGTGGGACAGTAGGCCCTTTGTTGTTTGGGGCGTGTTCCGATGGGTGAGCCTAGCGAAATGTGCAGGAAATGCGTTTTTTTTCCCCACATTTTGGACTTTGCGGGGGTGTCTGGGTAATACATTCTGGACCGATTTGCGCAAATCATACGTCTGCAGATTCCCACGGGTGACCTCTTTTCGGAAATGCCTGGGGGTCCCTGTTTTCCTTGGTGGCTTGGACACCTAAGGCCCATATCTGTATTGTGTGCCGGTCGGCAGAGAGTCTGAAATTCTGGTCTGAAAACAGACTTGGGTTACTTGTGTTTTAGGCTTTCCCCTTGGCGCCCAAGTAGGTGCACCCACACATATGAGGTGTCCTTTTCATCGGGACACCTGTGGGAACGCGGGACGGTAGGCCATGTGTTGTTGGGGTCGTGTTTTGATGGGTGAGCCGAGCGAAATATGCAGAAAATGCGTTTATTTCCCACATTTCAGACTTTGCGGGGCTGTCAGGGTAATACATTCAGGGCCGATTTGCGAAAATCATACCTCTGCGGATTCCCATGGGTGTCCTCTTTTCGGAAATGCATGGGGTTCCCTGTTTTCCTTGGTGGCTTGGCCACCCGAGGCCCATATCTGTATGGTGTGCAGGTCGGCAGAGAGTCTAAAATTCTGGTCTGAAAACAAACTTGGGGTTACTTGTGTTTTAGGCTTTCCCTTTGGCGCCCAGGTAGGTGCACCCACACATGTGAGGTACCGTTTTCATCAGGAGACCTGTGGGAATGCGAGACAGTAGGCCATGTGCTGTTGGGGGCGTGTTTCGATGGGTGAGCCGAGCGAAATGTGCAGAAAATGAATTTTTTTCCCACATTTCAAATTTTGCGGGGGTGTCTGAGTAATACATTCTGGGCCGATTTTCGAAAATCATACCTCTGCGGATTCCCACGGGAGTCCTCTTTTCGGAAATGCATAGGGTTCCCTGTTTTCCTTGTTGGCTTGGACACCCAAGGCCCATATCTGTATGGTGTGCCAGTCGGCAGAGAGTCTGAAATTCTGGTCTGAAAACAGACTTGGGCTTACTTGTGTTTTAGGCTTTCCCCTTGGCGCCCAGGTAGGTGCACCCACACATGTGAAGTACCGTTTTCATCGGGACACCTGTGGGAACGCGGGACAGTAGGCCCTGTGTTGTTTGGGGCGTGTTCCGATGGGTGAGCCTAGCGAAATGTGCAGGAAATGCGCTTTTTTTCCCCACATTTTGGACTTTGCAGGGGTGTCTGGGTAATAAATTCTGGACCGATTTGCGCAAATCATACCTCTGCGGATTCCCACGGGTGTCCTCTTTTCGGAAATGCATGGGGTTCCCTGTTTTCCTTGGTGGCTTGGACACCTAAGGCCCATATCTGTATTGTGTGCCGGTCGGCAAAGAGTCTGAAATTCTGGTCTGAAAACAGACTTGGGTTACTTGTGTTTTAGGCTTTCCCCTTGGCGCCCAGGTAGGTGCACCCACACATATGAGGAGTTTTTTTCATCGGGACACCTGTGGGAACGCGGGACAGTAGGCCATGTGTTGTTGGGGTCGTGTTTTGGTGGGTGAGCCGAGCGAAATGTGCAGAAAATGCATTTTTTTCCCACATTTCAGACTTTGCGGGGGTGTCTGAGTAATACATTCTGGGCCGATTTTCGCAAATCATACCTCTGTGGATTCCCACGGGAGTCCTCTTTTCGGAAATGCATGGGGTTCCCTGTTTTCTTTGGTGGCTTGGACACCCAAGGCCCATATCAGTATGGTATGCCAGTCGGCAGGGATTCTGAAATTCTGGTCTGAAAACAGACTTGGGGTTACTTGTGTTTTAGGCTTTCCCCTTGGTGCCCAGGTAGGTGCACCCACACATATGAGGTGTCCTTTTCATCGGGACACCTGTGGGAACGCGGGACTGTAGGCCATGTGTTGTTGGGGTCGTGTTTTGATGGGTGAGCCGAGCGAAATATGCAGAAAATGCGTTTATCTCCCACATTTCAGACTTTGCGGGGCTGTCAGGGTAATACATTCAGGGCCGATTTGCGAAAATCATACCTCTGCGGATTCCCATGGGTGTCCTCTTTTTGGAAATGCATGGGGTTCCCTGTTTTCCTTGGTGGCTTGGCCACCCGAGGCCCATATCTGTATGGTGTGCAGGTCGGCAGAGAGTCTGAAATTCTGGTCTGAAAACAAACTTGGGGTTACTTGTGTTTTAGGCTTTCCCTTTGGCGCCCAGGTAGGTGCACCCACACATGTGAGGTACCGTTTTCATCAGGAGACCTGTGGGAATGCGAGACAGTAGGCCATGTGCTGTTGGGGGCGTGTTTCGATGGGTGAGCCGAGCGAAATGTGCAGAAAATGAATTTTTTTCCCACATTTCAAATTTTGCAGGGGTGTCTGAGTAATACATTCTGGGCCGATTTTCGCAAATCATACCTCTGCGGATTCCCACAGGAGTCCTCTTTTCGGAAATGCATAGGGTTCCCTGTTTTCCTTGTTGGCTTGGACACCCAAGGCCCATATCTGTATCGTGTGCCAGTCGGCAGAGAGTCTGAAATTCTGGTCTGAAAACAGACTTGGGCTTACTTGTGTTTTAGGCTTTCCCCTTGGCGCCCAGGTAGGTGCACCCACACATGTGAAGTACCGTTTTCATCGGGACACCTGTGGGAACACGGGACAGTAGGCCCTGTGTTGTTTGGGGCGTGTTCCGATGGGTGAGCCTAGCGAAATGTGCAGGAAATGCGCTTTTTTTCCCCACATTTTGGACTTTGCAGGGGTGTCTGGGTAATAAATTCTGGACCGATTTGCGCAAATCATACCTCTGCGGATTCCCACGGGTGTCCTCTTTTCGGAAATGCATGGGGTTCCCTGTTTTCCTTGGAGGCTTGGACACCTAAGGCCCATATCTGTATTGTGTGCCGGTCGGCAAAGAGTCTGAAATTCTGGTCTGAAAACAGACTTGGGTTACTTGTGTTTTAGGCTTTCCCCTTGGCGCCCAGGTAGGTGCACCCACACATATGAGGAGTCGTTTTCATCGGGACACCTGTGGGAACGCGGGACAGTAGGCCATGTGTTGTTGGGGTCGTGTTTTGGTGGGTGAGCCGAGCGAAATATGCGGAAAATCCGTTTATTTCCCACATTTCAGACTTTGCGGGGGTGTCTGGGTAATAAATTCTGGCCGATTTGCGCAAATCATACCTCTGAGGATTCCCACGGGTGTCCTCTTTTCGAAAATGCATGGGGTTCCCTGTTTTCCTAGGTGGCTTGGACAACCGAAGGCCCATATCTATATTGTGTGCTGGTCGGCAGAGAGTCTGAAATTCTGGTTTGAAAACAGACTTGGGGTTACTTGTGTTTTAGGCTTTCCCCTTGGTGCCCAGGTAGGTGCACCCACACATGTGAGGTACCGTTTTCATCAGGTCAGCTGTGGGAACGCGGGACGGTAGGCCATGTGTTGTTGGGGTCGTGTTTCGATGGGTGAGCCGAGCGAAATGTGTGGAAAATACATTTTTTCCCCCACATTTTGGAATTTGCCATGGTGTCTGGGTAATAAATCCTGGGCCGATTTGCGCAAATCATACCTCTGTGGATTCCCACGGGTGTCCTCTTTTCGGAAATGCATGAGGTTCACTGTTTTCCTTGTTGGCTTGGACACCTGAGGCCCATATCTGTGTGGTGTGCCGGTCGGCACAGAGTCTGATATTCTGGTCTGAAAACAGACTTGGGGTTACTTGTGTTTTAGGCTTTGCCCTTGGCGCCCAGGTAGGTGCACCCACACATGTGAGGTACCGTTTTCATCGGGACACCTGTGGGAACGTAGGAGGGTAGGCCATGTGTTGTTGGGGGCATGTTACGATGGGTGAGCCAAGCGAAATGTGCGGAAAATGCATTTTGTTCCACACATTTCAGATTTTGCAGGGGTGTATGAGTAATACATTCTGTGCCGATTTGTGCAAATCATACCTCTGCGGATTCCCACGGGTGTCCTCTTTTTGGAAATGCATGGGGTTCCTTGTTTTCCTTGGTGGCTTGGATACCCAACGCCAATATCTGTATGGTGTGCCGGTCGGCACAGAGTCTGAAATTCTGGTCTGAAAACAGACTTGGGGTTACTTGTGTTTTAGGCTTTCCCCTTGGCACCCAGGTAGGTGCACCCACACATGTGAGGTTCCTTTTTCATCGGGACACCTGTGGGAACGCGGGACGGTAGGCCATGTGTTGTTTGGGGCGTGTTTCGATGGGTGAGCCTAGCGAAATGTGGGGAAAATGCATTTTTTTCCCCACATTTCGGACTTTGCCGGGTGTCTTGTAATAAATTCTGGCCGATTTGCGCAAATCATACCTCTGCAGATTCCCACAGGTGTCCTCTTTTCGCAAATGCATGGGGTTCCCTGTTTTCCTTGGTGGCTTGGACAACCGAAGGCCCATATCTGTATGGTGTGCCGGTCGGCAGAGAATCTGAAATTCTGGTCTGAAAACAGACTTGGGGTTACTTGTGTTTTAGGCTTTCCCCTTGGTGCCCAGGTAGGTTCACCCACACATGTGAAGTACCGTTTTCATCGGGACACCAGTGGAAACGCGAGACGGTAGGTCATGTGTTTTAGGGGGCGTGTTTTGATGGGTGAGCCGACCGAAATGTGTGGACAATGCGATTTTTCCATACATTTCGGACTTTGCGGGGGTATGTGGTTAATTAATTCTGGTCCGATTTGTGCAAATCGTACCTCTGTGGATTCCCACGGGTGTCCTCTTTTCGGAAATTCATGGGGTTCCCTGTTTTCCTTGGTGGCTTGGACACCCGAGGCCCATAGCTACATTGTGTGCCGGTCGGCAGAGAGTCTGAAATTCTGGTCTGGAAACAGACTTGGGGTTACTTGTGTTTTAGGCTTTCCCCTTGGCGCCCAGGTAGGTGCACCCACACATGTGAGGTACCGTTTTCATCAGGAGACCTGTGGGAATGCGAGACAGTAGGCCATGTGTTGTTGGGGGCGTGTTTCGATGGGTGAGCCGAGCGAAATGTGCAGAAAATGCATTTTTTTCCCACATTTCAGACTTTGCGGGGGTGTCTGAGTAATACATTCTGGGCCGATTTTCGCAAATCATACCTCTGCAGATTCCCACAGGTGTCCTCTTTTCGCAAATGCATGGGGTTCCCTGTTTTCCTTGGTGGCTTGGACACCCAAGGCCCATATCTGTATTGTGTGCCGGTCGGCAGAGAGTCTGAAATTCTGGTCTGAAAACAGACTTGGGTTACTTGTGTTTTAGGCTTTCCCCTTGGCGCCCAGGTAGGTGCACCCACACATATGAGGTGTCGTTTTCATGGGGACACCTGTGGGAACGCGGCACCGTAGGCCATGTGTTGTTGGGGTCGTGTTTTGATGGGTGAGCCGAGCGAAATATGCAGAAAATGCGTTTATTTCCCACATTTCAGACTTTGCGGGGCTGTCAGGGTAATACATTCTGGGCCGATTTGCGAAAATCATACCTCTGCGGATTCCCATGGGTGTCCTCTTTTCGGAAATGCATGGGGTTCCCTGTTTTCCTTGGTGGCTTGGCCACCCGAGGCCCATATCTGTATGGTGTGCAGGTTGGCAGAGAGTCTGAAATTCTGGTCTGAAAACAAACTTGGGGTTACTTGTGTTTTAGGCTCTCCCTTTGGCGCCCAGGTAGGTGCACCCACACATGTGAGGTACCGTTTTCATCAGGATACCTGTGGGAATGGGAGACAGTAGGCCATGTGCTGTTGGGGGCGTGTTTCGATGGGTGAGCCGAGCGAAATGTGCAGAAAATGCATTTTTTTCCCACATTTCAGACTTTGCGGGGGTGTCTGAGTAATACATTCTGGGCCGATTTTCGCAAATCATACCTCTGCGGATTCCCACGGGAGTCCTCTTTTCGGAAATGCATGGGGTTCCCTGTTTTCCTTGGTGGCTTGGACACCCAAGGCCCATATCAGTATGGTGTGCCAGTCGGCAGGGATTCTGAAATTCTGGTCTGAAAACAGACTTGGGGTTACTTGTGTTTTAGGCTTTCCCCTTGGCGCCCAGGTAGGTGCACCCACACATGTGAAGTACCGTTTTCATCGGGACACCTGTGGGAACGCGGGACAGTAGGCCCTTTGTTGTTTGGGGCGTGTTCCGATGGGTGAGTCTAGCGAAATGTGCAGGAAATGCTTTTTTTTTCCCCATATTTTGGACTTTGCGGGGGTGTCTGGGTAATACATTCTGGACCGATTTGCGCAAATCATACCTCTGCAGATTCCCACGGGTGACCTCTTTTCGGAAATGCCTGGGGGTCCCTGTTTTCCTTGGTGGCTTGGACACCTAAGGCCCATATCTGTATTGTGTGCCGGTCGGCAGAGAGTCTGAAATTCTGGTCTGAAAACAGACTTGGGTTACTTGTGTTTTAGGCTTTCCCCTTGGCGCCCAGGTAGGTGCACCCACACATATGAGGTGTCGTTTTCATCGGGACACCTGTGGGAACGCGGGACCGTAGGCCATGTGTTGTTGGGGTCGTGTTTTGATGGGTGAGCCGAGCGAAATATGCAGAAAATGCGTTTATTTCCCACATTTCAGACTTTGCGGGGCTGTCAGGGTAATACATTCAGGGCCGATTTGCGAAAATCATACCTCTGCGGATTCCCATGGGTGTCCTCTTTTCGGAAATGCATGGGGTTCCCTGTTTTCCTTGGTGGCTTGGCCACCCGAGGCCCATATCTGTATGGTGTGCAGGTTGGCAGAGAGTCTGAAATTCTGGTCTGAAAACAAACTTGGGGTTACTTGTGTTTTAGGCTTTCCCTTTGGCGCCCAGGTAGGTGCACCCACACATGTGAGGTACCGTTTTCATCAGGAGACCTGTGGGAATGCGAGACAGTAGGCCATGTGCTGTTGGGGGCGTGTTTCGATGGGTGAGCCGAGCGAAATGTGCAGAAAATGAATTTTTTTCCCACATTTCAAATTTTGCGGGGGTGTCTGAGTAATACATTCTGGGCCGATTTTCGCAAATCATACCTCTGCGGATTCCCACGGGAGTCCTCTTTTCGGAAATGCATAGGGTTCCCTGTTTTCCTTGTTGGCTTGGACACCCAAGGCCCATATCTGTATGGTGTGCCAGTCGGCAGAGAATCTGAAATTCTGGTCTGAAAACAGACTTGGGGTTACTTGTGTTTTAGGCTTTCCCCTCGGCGCCCATGTAGGTGCACCCACACATGTGAAGTACCGTTTTCATCGGGACACCTGTGGGAACGCGGGACAGTAGGCCCTGTGTTGTTTGGGGCGTGTTCCGATGGGTGAGCCTAGCGAAATATGCAGGAAATGCGCTTTTTTTCCCCACATTTTGGACTTTGCAGGGGTGTCTGGGTAATAAATTCTGGACCGATTTGCGCAAATCATACCTCTGCGGATTCCCACGGGTGTCCTCTTTTCGGAAATGCATGGGATTCCCTGTTTTCCTTGGTGGCTTGGACACCTAAGGCCCATATCTGTATTGTGTGCCGGTCGGCAAAGAGTCTGAAATTCTGGTCTGAAAACAGACTTGGGTTACTTGTGTTTTAGGCTTTCCCCTTGGCGCCCAGGTAGGTGCACCCACACATATGAGGAGTCGTTTTCATCGGGACACCTGTGGGAACGCGGGACAGTAGGCCATGTGTTGTTGGGGTCGTGTTTTGGTCGGTGAGCCCAGCGAAATATGCGGAAAATGCGTTTATTTCCCACATTTCAGACTTTGCAGGGGTGTCTGGGTAATAAATTCTGGCCGATTTGCGCAAATCATACCTCTGAGGATTCCCACGGGTGTCCTCTTTTCGAAAATGCATGGAGTTCCCTGTTTTCCTAGGTGGCTTGGACAACCGAAGGCCCATATCTATATTGTGTGCTGGTCGGCAGAGAGTCTGAAATTCTGGTCTGAAAACAGACTTGGGGTTACTTGTGTTTTAGGCTTTCCCCTTGGTGCCCAGGTAGGTGCACCCACACATATGAGGTGTCGTTTTCATTGGGACACCTGTGGGAACGCGGTACGGTAGGCCATGTGTTGTTGGGGTCGTGTTTTGATGGGTGAGCCGAGCGAAATATGCAGAAAATGCGTTTATTTCCCACATTTCAGACTTTGCGGGGCTGTCAGGGTAATACATTCTGGGCCGATTTGCGAAAATCATACCTCTGCGGATTCCCATGGGTGTCCTCTTTTCGGAAATGCATGGGGTTCCCTGTTTTCCTTGGTGGTTTGGACAACCGAAGGCCCATATCTGTATGGTGTGTCGGTCGGCAGAGAGTCTGAAATTCTGGTCTGAAAACAGACTTGGGGTTACTTGTGTTTTAGGCTTTGCCCTTGGTGCCAAGGTAGGTTCACCCACACATGTGAGGTACCTTTTTCATCGGGACACCTGTGGAAACGCGAGACGGTAGGTCATGTGTTTTAGGGGGCGTGTTTCGATGGGTGAGCTGACCGAAATGTGTGGAAAATGTGATTTTTCCCCACATTTCGGACTTTGCGGGAGTATGTGTCACGCCTGCGCCACGGGCGCATCCATTTACGCTCAATATGGACTATTTGTTTATCATTTATTTACAACAGACTCTTGGATCCATCTATATTTACTTTGGGAACTTTATTTCCCATTTGCGAGACTTTAGTGCTTTATTATTTTTTCCAACAAACTACGTATACCACAATGCACCTGGCTACAAGCATCGATTCCTGGCTGTTCCTATTGGTTATCAAAGGAACTACAGCCCCCAGAAGCCCTAGGGACTTGCCCTGCTTCCACCAGCCCAGGAACAGAAAGGGAGGTGGCCGATTGCCTGCAGGTGTGCTTAGCCAGGTGCAACCAATTAGCCTGCCTCTGTGCTGGGCTAGGCAGTATAAAGGCTGCTGCCTGCAGTGGCTCAGCCTCTTGCATCTGAGAGTCCTTCCTCCACCTTTCGCGTCTTTCTACGGATCTTTGTATGCTGTTTACCATCTCTCCTGCTTGGATCCTGCCTTGCAGCTTGCTACACCCTGCTGCCTACAGCCCTAGCCTTCTGGGCTCCCTGCCTCAGTCCAGCTCCTCTGGGCTTCCTGCCTTGCAGCTTGCTACACCCTGCTGCCTACAGCCCTAGCCTTCTGGGCTCCCTACCTCAGTCCAGCTCCTCTGGGATTCCTGCCTTGCAGCCTGTTACACTTCGCTGCCTCCTGCCATTGCCTTCCAGGCTCCCTGCCTCACAGCCCTGCTCCGTTTGGGCTCTCCACATTGCAGCTGATCACGCTCTGCTGCCTTCCAGCTTCCGCCCTTGCCCTGCCGGGCTCTCCACATTGCAGCCGATCACGCTCTGCTGCCTTCCAGCCTCCGCCCTTGCCCTGCGGGCTCTCTACATATCAGCTGATCACGCTCTGCTGCTTTCCAGCCTCGGCCCTTGTCCTCTGGGCTCCCTGCTCTGTAGCCTGCCTCACTCCGGCTGCCTGCAGCCCTTGTCCTCTGGGCTCCCTGCTCTGCAGCCTGCCTCACTCCGGCTGCCTTCAGCCTTTGTCCTTTGGGCCCCCTGCTCTGCAGCCTACCTCACTCCGGTTGCCTACGGCCCTTGTCCTCTGGCCTTCCTACTTTGCAGCTTATCACGCTCCGCTGCCTACTACCTATCTTTTACCGCTGGGTTCTCGGCCTAGCAGCCCGCTACAGTCCTCTGCTACCTTCTACGGTCAGCGGCCCTGCCCCTCAGGGCCCACTCCTTGCCGCCCGGCCCTTCTGGGTTCCTTACTGTGCAGCCTGCTTTACTCTGCTGCCCTAAGCCCTTTTCATCTGGGCTCTCTAACTTACAGCCCTGCTCCTGCGGGCTGGCTCATTGCTTTCCTGCTCCTCTGAGCTCTCAACCTTGTTCCTTACTGTCCTCTGCTATCCTATCCTGTTACACGACTTTCCCTTCATTTCCTTCTGCTAGTTTGCTATCACCTCCTTTCCTGGATTTGTCTGTAGTATCTTCTCTTGTACTGTTTGTAGACCCTTTTGTACAGAGCTTGTCTGTTGGTTCCCATCAGTCAACCTCTGCCCCTTCCCTTGTTTCGTTTCTACATTACAGACACCCATAGCTGCTGTTCCAAGCCATGAGCAAACAGCCTGGGCCTCTGTTATAGCAAACTGTGTAGAAGGCTCGAGTATTTCCTAAGGTTCGTGGAATACTCTTTTCCTAGATCTGCATACACCCCAAGAGGGAATTCATTCTGTACCTTTTTCCCTTGCTACTCTGGCCTACTCTTTGTTCTCTTTCCTCTCTGCTGTGTGTGTACTTATCTGTCCACTTTATTTTGGCACAACCACCCAAACCCTTTCTGGGTGTCTTGTGCTACTCTTAATAGAGTGCCATCCCTGACAGAATGCAAGAGCAAAAAATGTCTTGTTCCATAGGCCGGAAAGGCACACACAGACCAAAGATGCTTTCCTTTCGAGTTAAGAAACCTTTGCATAAACCTATGGTTTCCCTAAAGACAGCAAACAAGAACCTTAGTCTAAAGGACAGTCTTGCCTTATTAAACAAAGATTTACAAGCACGGTACTATACTCACTGGCTAGCTGACCCTTCTTCCATGTACATTTATTATGACATTTGCGACTATGATCCGCAGTCCTTATCTGTTGCAGAGCTACAGCAAGAAAATGAATTCTTACAGATCTTGTTAGACCAAACAGTGAAAAACTTTCCTGCGTCTTCTGACAAGCCTTCTAACACCGCAACAGCTAAGGATATATCACTCATTGTGGGAGACTCTAAACCAGAATACGCTGTTGCCAGATTGATATGCGCAAGATCAGCCTGGCAAGCCCCCCAGAATGCTGGAAAACCTTATTTGACAGGACAAGGAGTCATTATCCTGAGGTTTGTGCATCTGGTCCTGGGTACAAAAGACCTATACTAACCATCGGTTGTCTAAATGCTTCCACAGTATCTACTAACCACAATAACCCTAAGGTCAGTCTTCCCATTGCTGCAACCGAATTTTCTACCACACCAGCTTCTGAAGCTTTAGATCAAACAAATGATACTTACCTGCTACAAGAACAACTCCTACGCCTTAAAAGAAAGACCGAAGACCTCTATGATGACTTTGTTTATTTGCCTTATCAGAATCTTATGAAGGCACACAAGTTTCCAGACCATCTGACACTATGTCCAACACCTGACATCTTATCTTTGGAGATCGACATGATAAGGCCTGGAATTGCCACGCAGAAAAGGATACAGACTTATACCAAGCAGATGGAAGACCTAAATGTAGCATATGTATCCCTTCTAAAGACTGACACCGCTCTTTCATCTTCCAGCCACAGTAACTCAGGTTGTTGTACTGACAGAAAAGAATTAACTCCTCCGGTGGTTCAAATCACTCACACAGCCATAACACCACAAAACAAGGGTGGTCTTCTAATTGGAGATCCCTCTGAGTCAAAGGATGGTTCCGCCCTCACCCTTGCCTTTTGTCCAGTACTCACACTTACAACCTCTTCTGAAATGACAACGGCAGCTGAAGAGACTGGCACAGTTCACACCGAGCATGCTGAGTTGGCAAGCGGGGCTTGCCAAAGTGTGGCTGTGCTATCAGACAACACTCTTGAGCAATCAACATCTTCAGTTTCTTCGATTACCCCCTGAATCGCCAGTGGTTGTGGTACCCGATCTACCAGTAGTTGCAACACCTGAACTGTCTGTAGCTGCTACAGCACCCAAACTTCCAACTGCTATTCATGATCCTCCTGCTGCTATGGCTCCTAAACTCCCTGCCACATTTGAGACACCTGAAGTCCCTGCTGCGAATCTTGAGGTTGCTATAGCTACTGTGATTCCTGAAGCTACCGGTATTTCTGATGCTCCCGATGCCCAGATTTCTACTTCCTTCGCAGCTGTGCTCGCTGCAGCAGAATCCTCTGCTACACAACCTGATCCTGCAGCACCTTCTCTTCCTGATCCCTCATCCGTCATGCTAACTGTTTCAAAGTCAGCAAAGGGTTTCCCTGTTAAGACTACTGTTCCAGTTGTTCCTGCTGGTGTATCTATAGCACTAAGACTGCCAGACTCTACTCTACCAGTCTGAGGTGCGTTCCAGCCTGCTGGTTCTCTCATGGCACCCACACACCCAGTTGCTACAGCCTTGATACTCTCTACAGCCATTCAAGATCTCACTGCCGCTGTAACCTCTGAACTGTCTACTAATCATGGGAAAACCACCGCTGTGACTCCTGAACTCTCTGCGGCTCACCCTAACGTTGTCATTGCTGCTCCGGATGTCTTGGAAAACCTTCCTAAAGCTACCAACTCTGCTGTACCTATGGCTCCACTTTCCAGCACCATACTGTTGCCCATCAAAGCAAAATCTATCATGGAGCCTGCAGCAGTTTTTCGCAGTTCCTCTCTTCATGCACACACAGTTGGGGTCTGTGTTCCAAAGACTTCGTCTATTCTGATTTCTACATCAAAAGTTCAGAACATTGGTACTGTCTCTGTCATTCAAAACTCTCACCTTGCAACCCGTTTCTGGTGCTTCAAAATGTGCCTTTTTCCCTTGCTACTCTGGCCTACTCTTTGTTCTCTTTCCTCTCTGCTGTGTGTGTACTTATCTGTCCACTTTATTTTGGCACAACCACCGAAACCCTTTCTGGGTGTCTTGTGCTACTCTTAATAGAGTGCCATCCCTGACAGTATGTGGGTAATTAATTCTGGTCCGATTTGTGCAAATCATACCTCTGTGGATTCCCACGGGTGTCCTCTTTTCGGAAATTCATGGGGTTCCCTGTTTTCCTTTGGTGGCTAAGACACCTGAGGCCCATATCTGTATGGTGTGCCGGTCGGCAGAGAGTCTGAAATTCTGGTCTGAAAACAGACTTGGGGTTACTTGTGTTTTAGGCTTTCCCTTTGGTGCCCAGGTAGGTGCACCCACACATATGAGGTGTCCTTTTCATTGGGACACCTGTGGGAATGCAGGACGGTAGGCCATGTGTTGTTGGGGTCGTGTTTTGGTGGGTGAGCCGAGCGAAATATGCGGAAAATGTGTTTATTTCCCACATTTCAGATTATGCGGGGGTGTCTGGGTAATACATTCTGGGCTGATTTGCGCAAATCATACCTCTGCAGATTCCCACGGCTGTCCTCTTTTCGAAAATGCATGGGGTTCCCTGTTTTCCTTTGGTGGCTTGGACACCCGAGGCCCATATCTATATTGTGTGCTGGTCGGCAGAGAGTCTGAAATTCTGGTCTGAAAACAGACTTGGGGTTACTTGTGTTTTAGGCTTTCCCCTTGGTGCTCAGGTAGGTGCGCCCACACATGTGAGGTACTGTTTTCATCGGGACAACTGTGGGAACACGGGACGGTAGGCCATGTGTTGTTGGGGGTGTGTTTCGATGGGTGAGCCGAGCAAAATGTGTGGAAAATACGTTTTTTCCCCCACATTTCGGAATTTGCCAGGGTGTCTGGGTAAAAAATTCTGGGCTGATTTGCGCAAATCATACCTCTGTGGATTCCCACGGGTGTCCTCTTTTCGGAAAAGCATGGGGTTCACTGTTTTCCTTGTTGGCTTGGACACCCGAGGCCCATATCTGTGTGGTGTGCCGGTCGGCACAGAGTATGAAATTCTGGTCTGAAAACAGGCTTGGGGTTACTTGTGTTTTAGGTTTTGCCCTTGGCGCCCAGGTAGGTGCACCCACACATGTGAGGTACCGTTTTCATCGGGACACCTGTGTGAACGTGGGACGGTAGGCCATGTGTTGTTGAGGGCATGTTTCGATGGGTGAGCCAAGCGAAATGTGTGGAAAATGCATTTTTTTCCACACATTTCAGACTTTGCAGGGGTGTATGGGTAATACATTCTGGGCCGATTTGTGCAAATCATACCTCTGCGGATTCCCAGGGGTGTCCTCTTTTTGGAAATGCATGGGGTTCTATGTTTTCCTTGGTGGCTTGGACACCCGAGGCCAATATCTGTATGGTGTGCCGGTCGGCAAATGTAACGCTCACCTGATTCTCGCAGAGGCGCCGGTCTTGACTGGGCGACTACCGTATCTTCAAAGGTGATGTGTAGCACCCGGTTGGCTCTTTGGGCTGGACCTCTGTGCACTGTATGCCTGACGTGTAGAGTAAGATGTCTGCAGATAGAAAATATGGGGTTAATGAACTGGGGTTATTGGGGTGTCCCTATCTCTTTCCTCTTCTCCTCTCCTGTAGACCCCCAAAGGTTAACGCTCTCACCTTAGGTAAGTGAATGCCGAGCTCTCCATCTGCCTCGGGGCAGGGCGCTGTAGCCAGTTTCCTCACTGGATAGGTAGCGCAGGCCTCTTGACTTCAGAGGACTGCTGTCCGTCGTTTACTGCACGAACGGTAAGTTTCGAGTCATTCAAATGTCTTTTTAAAGTCTTTAGTAATGATGTCTCTTGTTTTGCAGGGTTCCGGCGATGGCGGATGACGGGCTGAAGTGAGTTGAAGATGGAGCCCGTGTGATGAATAGAAGCGCCTGGAAGCACGTGAGTAAGCGCTTGTTGCCTGCTTCACGATGCGCTCTAACTGTCTTTTTATTTTGCAGGTACGAGTTCGGAGCGGCTGCAGGGTGCCGGAATACCCACTGGATTAGATGTGGAAAGGAGTAATGGCACGTGAGTATTAAAGTTCCCCAATGTCTTTAAACGCACCTTGTTTTGTCTTTCAGATGCGGATGCAGCGCCGAAGGCCTCCGGAGCGTGCGAAGAGTTGGTAAGCTTTTGTCTTTCAGATGCCGGAATGCAGTATGCAGACCTCCGGAGCGCAAGAGGAGAAGGTAAGCCTTTGCCTTTCAGATGCCGGAATGCAGTGTGAAGACCTCCGGAGCGCACGAAGAGTAGGTAAGCCTTTGCCTTTCAGATGCCGGAATGCTAACCTGTTCTTTCTTGTCTTTATAGGTGCTGCTGAAGACTGGATTCAGGATGGTAAGCCTTTTTCCTTAGGCCCAGGACTGGATGCAGAAGACACGATGAGCGTCCTGCTGCAGAGGGTGCAGAATAACGCAAAGCAAGATTCATCCACCGGGTGTGGTTTAAATAGCCTCCTGTAGTGCTTAGGTGTCTCCTTCCACAGCCACGCCTAAGTAAGAAAAGAGTTCCTGGTAAGAAAAGAGTTCCTGCCTTCCAGAAGAGTTCCAGTGTTCTAAATCTAGGGAGTGGCTCCAGCCCCACCCAACAGGAAAAGTAGTTCCAAACAGAAGAGGATCAGAGGCTCAACTGGCAGGCAAGTAAGCAGCATGGTCTGCTGCAGGTAAGTCCACCCAAGCATTATGAGCCCGGCGCTTCCAGCGCTGGGACTGGGCATATTTATGAGCCTGGTGCCACTGGCGCCAGGACTGGGTCCAAAAGGTCCCAATTGGGACTGGTTGGCACTCGGAACCTGGGTTATGGATCTGCTTCCAAGGGAGTTGGGAAAACCCTGACTTTTTGGAAGCAGAGATCATGACAGTACCCCCCCTCAAGGCCCCTCCCAAACCGGGCTTCTCCGGGGGTTTTGGCTTGTCAGGAAATGTTCGGTGAAATCTTTTGATTAGGCGAGGAGCGTGGACATATTCAGCAGGTTCCCAGGATCTCTCTTGGGGGCCGTAGCCTTTCCAGTCAATTAGGTAGAATAGTTTAGATTTGGAGATCTTGGAGTCCAGAATGCTTTTGACTTCAAACTCGAGTTCTCCATCCACTAGGTTTTGGAGATTTGGTTAGTCGGGTTTGAGGTTGCACAGGTTTTAATAGAGAGACGTGGAAGACCGGATGTATCTTCATGTGCGGGGGCAAGTCCAACTTGACCGCTACTGGGTTTACTATGGTAGTGACGGAATAGGGACCAATGTATCTTGGGTTGAATGTGCGTGGCCCTTTTAGAGATAGATATTTGGTGGACAACCAGACTTGATCCCCTACTTGATAGTGAGGGGCTTCCTTCCGATGTTGATCTGCTCCTTTCTTGTATTGTTCTTTAGCCCTTTGAAGGTGAGAAACAGCTTCCTTAAAGGCTTGGGTGATTGTAGAATGCAGGTAGTCTACTGCTGGTGTTTCAAGATCTTGGAGGGGATCCAACTCCGAGGTTCGAGGGTGACTGCCGTACAAAAGAAAAAACGGGGTTTTCCCAGTTCCCGAATGGACAGAGTTATTGTAGGCATACTCGGCTATCCAAAGGATATCTTTCCAAGCTTTTTCAGTTTGTTGCAGCATGCAGCGTAAATACTGCTCCAGAGTTTGATTGGTCCTCTCGGTTTGTCCGTCGGTCTGAGGGTGGTGACTGGTCGATAGTCTCACATCAATTTGAGCCGACCGACAGCAACTTCGCCAAAAATGAGAAATAAATTGACTACCTCGATCCGAAATTAGAACCGAAGGAAAACCGTGCAGTCGGACGATGTTTTCGAGAAATTCTCGGGCCAGAGTTGCTGCTGTTGGCAAGCCTTTGAGCGGAATGAAATGCGCCATCTTGGAGAATAAGTCCACGATTACTAGAATCGTATTGTATCCGGAGCATGGAGGTAGATCGGTGATGAAGTCCATAGAAAGCGTATGCCAAGGGCGAGGTGGGATGTCAATAGGGTGTAAGAGGCCTGCTGGTCTTTCCTTTTGACTCTTGTTTTGGGCGCATACTCCACAGGACATTATAAAGTCTCTGATATCTTTTTTCCAAGACGGCCACCAGAAGTAGCGCTTGATCTTTTCTGAGGTCTTGGCTATACCGGGATGACCTTCCATTAAAGAGTCGTGATAACAAGAGATTACTTTTTTCTGTAAATCTGTGCTGGGTAGGTATAATCGTTCTTGGAAATACAATAAGTTGTCCTTTACTGCAAAGTCCTTTCCCTGCAGATGCCAATTCTGTATATCTGCTGGAGTTACAAGTTGCCTGGCATTATCCTTAACTTCCTCTATGGATTCTGTGGCGATTACACCCAGAATTCTTTGTTCGGGAATGATTGGTACAGGTTTAGGGTTGATCAAGTGTTCTTCCACTCCCATCCGAGAAAGGGCATCGGCTTTACCGTTCTTTGTACCAGGTCGATAGGTAATTATGAAGTCAAACTCGGCAAAGAATAATGCCCAACGGAGTTGTCTAGAGGATTGGGCTTTTGCGTTTTTCAAATATTGCAGGTTTCGGTGATCCGTAATCACAGTAACGGTGTGTCGGGTCCCCAGCAGATAATGCCGCCAAGCCTTAAAGGCAGACTTGATAGCCAGAAGTTCCTTGTCAGTAATCGTGTAATTGACCTCAGGAGGCAAGAATTTGCGTGACCAAAATGCCACGGGATGTAACTGATTGGTTACCGGGTCCTTTTGTGATAGAACTGCCCCCATGGCAAGGCTTGAAGCATCAGTTTCCACGATGTAGGGGAGTTCGGGGCGAGGGTGTTTTAAGATTGGTGCAGAGATAAATTTAGTCTTCAAATCCTGGAAAGCTTGTTCCGCCTCGGTAGACCATTCAAAACGTTTGTTTTTCTTTAACAAGGCAGTGATGGGCTGGACTATTCGAGAGAACTCGGGGATAAACCTGCGGTAAAAGTTAGCGAAGCCTAACATGCTTTGCACACCTTTTACGGAGGATGGTGATGGCCATTTGAGAACTGCATCGACCTTCTTTGAATCCATACGCACTCCACCAGGTGATAATATGAATCCCAAGAATTCAACTTCAGTCACGTTGAAAACACATTTTTCCAATTTAGCGAAAAGTTTGTGTTGACGCAATCTTTCGAGGACCATTTTCACGTGTTTCCGATGTTCAGATTCCGATGAAGAATAAACGAGGATGTCGTCAATGTAAACAACAATACATACATCTATGAGCTCTCTGAGGACATCGTTCATAAAATATTGAAAGGCGGCCGGGGCATTGCAAAGTCCGAAGGGCATGACCTGATATTCAAATAGCCCATACTTGGTGCGGAAGGCCGTCTTCCATTCATCGCCCTCTTTTACTCGTACCAAGTGGTAAGCTCCTCTAAGATCCAGCTTTGTATATATGCATGCTTTTCTGACTTGGTCCAGGAGTTCAGGGATCAAAGGTAACGGATATCTATTCTTAACGGTGATCTGGTTCAGGGAGCGATAATCGATACAAGTTCTAAGGTCTCCTTCCTTTTTTGGAACGAAGAACAAAGCTGAAGAAGCAGGGGACTTGGAAGGACGAATAAACCCATTTGCCAGGTATTGATCCAGGTATTGTCGAAGGTGAAGGTTCTCAGGCTCGGTGAGGGCATAAATTCTACTACAAGGGGGAGTAGATCCAGGTATCAGGTCTATCTGGCAGTCATAAGACCTATGAGGAGGTAGAGAGTTAGCCTGATCCTTCCGGAAAACATCTTGGTATTCTAGGTATTCTGGAGGTAACTGGGGAGTCTCTGAAGAAATTGCGGCCAGTGCAACACCAGGTGGAGGGTGACAAGTAGAGACACATTCTGGAAACTGGACCGTTCTTGCTCGCCAATCGATCAGAGGATTGTGTTTCTCTAACCAAGGTATTCCTAGAATAATCTGAAACTGAGGGGCCTTGATCACATCGAACACGATCTTCTCATGGTGTCCATCTTGACTTACTAGCGTCACTTCTTGAGTGGTATGCGTTACTGGCCCGGAGGCTATCTCCGTACCATCCACCGTAGTAATGACGTCCTTTACAGCCTTGGGACAAAGAGTTAGATTCATCCTCAAAACCATTTCATGATCCACATAATTGCCGATGGCACCGCTGTCGACGTAAGCTTCAATTGCATGTAATCGATCCGGATTATCAGGGCTAATGAGGACCATAGGTATCACGAAATGCGAGGTCACGGAACTGGTTTTTACGCTCGGCAAGAGGACCTCTATTCTTGTCGGGCGAGGTCGTTTCCCTGCTCAGAGTTTGTAACTTTGGTAACTGCAGCTCCTACTGCCTTCTTGGCAGGTTTCACCGGACAGTCTCGAAGAAAGTGCCCTGAGTTTCCGCAATATAGGCATAATTGCAACTGTTTCCTCCTTTCCCGCTGTGTTAGAGGACCTTTCAGACCCCCTATTTGCATGGGTTCCCCAGAGTCTACTCCTTTGGAAGGAGTTGGCGGTTTGGAAAATACTCGAGCATCAAACTTGGAACGATCGTCCTTCCTGTTCTGCAGCCTGTGATCTATTTGAACGACCAAGTCTATGTAATCCGAACAGTCTTGTGGGGGATTCACTACTTGGGCTAAAACGTCTTTGAGCTCTCCACGTAGACCTCTATAAAACAGCGTAATCCTTTTGTCCTCAGGCCGTTGAGTTTCCACTATTAGTCTATTGAAAGATGCAATATAAGCCAATAGGTCTTGATTACCCTGTCGCAACGAAAGAAGCTCATTGTCCAAGGCCTGCCCCTGTGAATGTCTTGCGAACAGTTTTTCCATACTAATCTGAAAGGCTTGAAAATTATGGAGAACCGGATCATCTTGATGAACTAGAGGGATCGACCAGTCTGCCGCATTGCCACTAAGGTACGAAAGTACAAAAGCTACTTTAGCTTGATCAGTTGGAAAGGCTGCTGGCCGGCATAAGAAGTGCAACCGGCACTGATTGATAAATACTGCAAACCTCTTTGGGTCACCAGAAAATTGCTCGGGCGGAGCCAGAGGTACATTCCCAGGTAGGTTGATCTGCACTGGATTCATAGAGGATGTTGAAGGAAGATTTGCCCCTGATGCGGGTAACGGGGTCTGTCCGGCTTGTGACTGTAGCACTTGTCTAGCAAGATTGTCTGTTCTCTCCTTGGAAATAATTAGTTCCCTTCTTAGAGCATTTGTTTCCTGACGAGTTGCATGCACTTCTGCCCTTAGTTCCCCAAGTAACCGGGCTAGGGGGTCAGTATCCGAGGTTTGCATAGCGCCTGGGCGAGAGTTTTGCGGTTGGCTTTGCGTTCTGTAATGGTCACCTGATTCTCGCAGAGGCGCCGGTCTTGACTGGGCGACTACCGTATCTTCAAAGGTGATGTGTAGCACCCGGTTGGCTCTTTGGGCTGGACCTCTGTGCACTGTATGCCTGACGTGTAGAGTAAGATGTCTGCAGATAGAAAATATGGGGTTAATGAACTGGGGTTATTGGGGTGTCCCTATCTCTTTCCTCTTCTCCTCTCCTGTAGACCCCCAAAGGTTAACGCTCTCACCTTAGGTAAGTGAATGCCGAGCTCTCCATCTGCCTCGGGGCAGGGTGCTGTAGCCAGTTTCCTCACTGGATAGGTAGCGCAGGCCTCTTGACTTCAGAGGACTGCTGTCCGTCGTTTACTGCACGAACGGTAAGTTTCGAGTCATTCAAATGTCTTTTTAAAGTCTTTAGTAATGATGTCTCTTGTTTTGCAGGGTTCCGGCGATGGCGGATGACGGGCTGAAGTGAGTTGAAGATGGAGCCCGTGTGATGAATAGAAGCGCCTGGAAGCACGTGAGTAAGCGCTTGTTGCCTGCTTCACGATGCGCTCTAACTGTCTTTTTATTTTGCAGGTACGAGTTCGGAGCGGCTGCAGGGTGCCGGAATACCCACTGGATTAGATGTGGAAAGGAGTAATGGCACGTGAGTATTAAAGTTCCCCAATGTCTTTAAACGCACCTTGTTTTGTCTTTCAGATGTGGAATGCAGTATGCAGACCTCCGGAGCGCACGAGGAGAAGGTAAGCCTTTGCCTTTCAGATGCCGGAATGCAGTGTGAAGACCTCCGGAGCGCACGAAGAGTAGGTAAGCCTTTGCCTTTCAGATGCCGGAATGCTAACCTGTTCTTTCTTGTCTTTATAGGTGCTGCTGAAGACTGGATTCAGGATGGTAAGCCTTTTTCCTTAAGCCCAGGACTGGATGCAGAAGACACGATGAGCGTCCTGCTGCAGCGGGTGCAGAATAACGCAAAGCAAGATTCATCCACCGGGTGTGGTTTAAATAGCCTCCTGTAGTGCTTAGGTGTCTCCTTCCACAGCCACGCCTAAGTAAGAAAAGAGTTCCTGGTAAGAAAAGAGTTCCTGCCTTCCAGAAGAGTTCCAATGTTCTAAATCTAGGGAGTGGCTCCAGCCCCACCCAACAGGAAAAGTAGTTCCAAACAGAAGAGGATCAGAGGCTCAACTGGCAGGCAAGTAAGCAGCATGGTCTGCTGCAGGTAAGTCCACCCAAGCATTATGAGCCCGGCGCTTCCAGCGCTGGGACTGGGCATATTTATGAGCCTGGTGCCACTGGCGCCAGGACTGGGTCCAAAAGGTCCCAATTGGGACTGGTTGGCACTCGGAACCTGGGTTAAGGATCTGCTTCCAAGGGAGTTGGGAAAACCCTGACCTTTTGGAAGCAGAGATCATGACAGCAAAGAGTCTGAAATTCTGGTCTGAAAACAGACTTGGGGTTTCTTGTGTTTTAGGCTTTCCCCTTGGCACCCAGGTAGGTGCACCAACACATGTGAGGTTCATTTTTCATCGGGAACCTGTGGGAACGCGGGACGGTAGGCCATGTGTTGTTGTGGCCGTGTTTTGATGGGTGAGCCGAGCGAAAAGTGCGGAAAATGCATTTTTTTCCCCACATTTCGGACTTTGCCGGGTGTCTTGTAATAAATTCTGGGCCGATTTGTGCAAATCATGCCTCTGCAGATTCCCACAGGTGTCCTCTTTTCGGAAATGCATGGGGTTCCCTGTTTTCCTTGGTGGCTTGCACACCCAAGGCCCATATCTGTATGGTGTGCCAGTCGGCAAAGAGTCTGAAATTCTGGTCTGAAAACAGACTTGGGGTTTCTTGTGTTTTAGGCTTTCCCCTTGGCACCCAGGTAGGTGCACCAATACATGTGAGGTTAATTTTTCATCAGGGCACCTGTGGAAACGCGAGACGGTAGGTCATGTGTTTTAGGGGGTCTGTTTCGATGGGTGAGCCGACCGAAATGTGTGGAAAATGCATTTTTTTCCCCACATTCCGGACTTTGCGGGGGTATGTGGGTAATTAATTCTGGTTCGAGTTGTGCAAATCGTACTTCTGTGGATTCCCACGGGTGTCCTCTTTTTGGAAGTTCATGGGGTTCCCTGTTTTCCTTGGTGGCTTGGACACCTGAGGCCCATATCTGTATGGTGTGCCGGTCGGCAGAGAGTCTGAAATTCTGGTCTGAAAACAGACTTGGGGTTACTTGTGTTTTAGGCTTTCCCCTTGGCGCCCAGGTAGGTGTACCCACACATGTGAGGTACCGTTTTCATCAGGAGACCTGTGGAAATGCGAGACAGTAGGCCATGTGTTGTTGGGGGCGTGTTTCGATGGGTGAGCCGAGCGAAATGTGCAGAAAATGAATGTTTTTCCCACATTTCAGACTTTGCAGGGGTGTCTGAGTAATACATTCTGGGCCGAATTTCGCAAATCATACCTCTGCGGATTCCCACGGGAGTCCTCTTTTCGGAAATGCATGGGGTTCCCTGTTTTCCTTGGTGGCTTGCACACCCAAGGCCCATATCTGTATGTTGTGCCAGTCGGCAGAGAGTCTGAAATTCTGGTCTGAAAACAGACTTGGGGTTACTTGTGTTTTAGGCTTTCCCCTTGGCGCCCAGGTAGGTGCACCCACACATGTAAAGTACCGTTTTCATCGGGACACCTGTGGGAACGCGGGACAGTAGGCCCTGTGTTGTTTGGGGCGTGTTCCGATGGGTGAGCCTAGTGAAATGTGCAGGAAATGCGTTTTTTTCCCCCACATTTTGCACTTTGCGGGGGTGTCTGGGTAATACATTCTGGGCCGATTTTCACAAATCATACCTCTGCGGATTCCCACGGGAGTCCTCTTTTCGGAAATGCATGGGGTTCCCTGTTTTCCTTGGTGGCTTGCACACCCAAGGCCCATATCTGTATTGTGTGCCGGTCGGCAGAGAGTCTGAAATTCTGGTTTGAAAACAGACTTGGGTTACTTGTGTTTTAGGCTTTCCCCTTGGCGCCCAGGTAGGTGCACCCACACATATGAGGTGTTGTTTTCATCGGGAACCCTGTGGGAACGCGGGACGGTAGGCTATGGGCTGTTGGGGGCGTGTTTCGATGGGTGAGCCGGGCAAAATGTGTGGAAAATGCGTTTTTTCCCCACATTTCGGACTTTGCAGGGGGTGTCTGGGTAAAAAATTCTGGGCTGATTTGAGCAAATCATACCTCTGCGGATTCCCACAGGTGTCCCCTTTTCGAAAATACATGGGGTTCCCTGTTTTACTTGGTGGTTCGACACCCGAGGCCCATATCTGTATTGTGTGCCGGTCGGCTGAGAGTCTGAAATTCTGGTCTGAAAACAGACTTGCGGTTACTTGTGTTTTAGGCTTTCTCTTTGGCGCCCAGGTAGGTGCACCTACACATGTGAGGTACCTTTTTCCATCGGGACACATGTGGAAACGCGGGACGGTAGGGCATGTGTTGTTGGGGGCGTGTTTCGATGGGTGAGCCGAGCGAAATGTGCGGAAAATGTGTTTTTTTCCCCACATTTCGGAATTTTCGGGGGGTGTCTGGGTAATAAATTCTGTGCCGATTTGCGCAAATCATACCTCTGTGGATTCCCACGGGTGTCCTCTTTTCGGAAATGCAAGGGGTTCACTGTATTCCTTGGTGGCTTGGATACTCGAGGCCCATATCTGTATGGTGTGCTGGTTGGCAGAGCGTCTGAATTTCTGGTCTGAAAACAGACTTGGGGTTACTTGTGTTTTAGGCTTTCCCCTTGGTGCCCATTTAGGTGCACCCACACATGTGAGGTACCGTTTTCATTGGGACACCTGTGGGAACGCATGACGGTAGGACATGTGTTGTTGGGGGCGTGTTTCGATGGGCGAGCTGAGCGAAATGTGCGGAAAATGCATTTTTTCCCCCACATTTCCGACTTTGCGGGGGTGTCTGGGTAATAAATTCTGTGCCGATTTGCGCCAATCATACCTCTGCGGATTCCCACTTCCCACGGGTGTCCTCTTTTTGGAAATGCATGGGGTTTCCTGTTTTCCTTGGTGGCTTGGACACCCAAGGCCCATATCTGTGTGGTGTGCCGGTCGGCAGAGTCTTAAATTCTGGTCTGAAAACAGACTTGGGGTTACTTGTGTTTTAGGCTTTCCCCTTGGCGCCCAGGTAGTTGCACCCACACATGTGAGGTTCCGTTTTCATCGAGACACCTGTGGGAACGTGGGACATTAGGCCATGTGTTTTTGGGGCTGTGTTTCGATGGGTGAGCCGAGCGAAATTTGCGGAAAATGCGTTTTTTTAACACATTTCAGAATTTGCGGGGGTGTCTGGTAATAAATTCTGGGCCGATTTGTGCAAATCATACCTCTGCAGATTCCCACAGGTGTCCTCTTTTCGGAAATGCATGGGGTTCCCTGTTTTCCTTGGTGGCTTGGACACCCGAAGGCCCATATCTGTATGGTGTGCCGGTCGGCAGAGAGTCTGAAATTCTGGTCTGAAAACAGACTTGGGGTTACTTGTGTTTTAGGCTTTCCCCTGGTGCCCAGGTAGGTTCACCCACACATGTGAGATACCGTTTTCATCGGGACACCTGTGGAAACGCGAGACGGTAGGCCATGTGTTTTAGGGGGCGTGTTTCGATGGGTGAGCTGACTGAAACGTGTGGAAAATGCGATTTTTTTTCCCCACATTTCGGACTTTGCGGGGGTATGTGGGTAATAAATTCTGGTCCGATTTCGGCAAATCATACCTCTGTGGTTTCCCACTGGTGTCGTCTTTTCAGATATGCATTGGGTTCACTGTTTTCCTTGGTGGCTTGGACACCTGAGGCCCATATCTGTATGGTGTGCTGGTCGGCAGAGAGTCTGAAATTCTGGTCTGAAAACAGACTTGGGGTTACTTGTGTTTTAGGCTTTCCCCTTGGCACCCAGGTAGGTTCACCCAAACATGTGAGGTACCGTTTTCATCGGGACACCTGTGGGAATGCGGGACGGTAGGCCATGTGTTGTTGGGGGCGTTTGTCAATGTGTGAGCCGACCGAAATGTGTGGAAAATGCGTTTTTTCATCCACATTTCGGACTTTGCGGGGGTGCCTGGTAATAAATTCTGGGCCGATTTGCACAAATCATACCTCTGCAGATTCCCACAGGTGTCCTCTTTTCGGAAATGCATGGGGTTCCCTGTTTTCCTTGGTGGTTTGGACAACCGAAGGCCCATATCTGTATGGTGTGTCGGTCGGCAGAGAGTCTGAAATTCTGGTCTGAAAACAGATTTGGGGTTACTTGTGTTTTAGGCTTTCCCTTTGGTGCCCAGGTAGGTGCACCCACACATATGAGGTGTTGTTTTCATCGGGACACCTGTGGGAACGCGGGACGGTAGGCCATGTGTTGTTGGGGTCGTGTTTTGGTCGGTGAGCTGAGCGAAATATGCGGAAAATGTGTTTATTTCCCACATTTCAGACTATGCGGGGGTGTCTGGGTAATACATTCTGGGCTGATTTGCGCAAATCATACCTCTGCGGATTCCCACGACTGTCCTCTTTTCGAAAATGCATGGGGTTCCCTGTTTTCCTTGGTGGCTTGGACACCCGAGGCCCATATCTATATTGTGTGCTGGTTGGCAGAGAGTCTGAAATTCTGGTCTGAAAACAGACTTAGGGTTACTTGTGTTTTAGGCTTTCCCCTTGGTGCCCAGGTAGGTGCACCCACACATATGAGGTACCGTTTTCATCGGGACAGCTGTGGGAACACGGGACGGTAGGCCATGTGTTGTTGGGGGTGTGTTTCGATGGGTGAGCTGAGCAAAATGTGTGGAAAATACGTTTTTTCCCCCACATTTCGGAATTTGCCAGGGTGTCTGGGTAATAAATTCTGGGCCGATTTGCGCAAATCATACCTCTGTGGATTCCCACGGGTGTCTTCTTTTCGGAAATGCATGGGGTTCCCTGTTTTCCTTGGTGGCATGGACACCCGAGGCCCATATCTGTGTGGTGTGCCGGTCGGCACAGAGTCTGAAATTCTGGTCTGAAAACAGACTTGGGGTTACTTGTGTTTTAGGTTTTGCCCTTGGCGCCCAGGTAGGTGCACCCACACATGTGAGGTACCTTTTTCATCGGGACACCTGTGGAAACGCGAGACGGTAGGTCATGTGTTTTAGGGGGCGTGTTTCGATGGGTGAGCTGACCGAAATGTGTGGAAAATGTGATTTTTCCCCACATTTCGGACTTTGCGGGGGTATGTGGGTAATTAATTCTGGTCCGATTTGTGCAAATCGTACCTCTGTGGATTCCCACGGGTGTCCTCTTTTCGGAAATTCATGGGGTTCCCTGTTTTCCTTTGGTGGCCTAGACACCTGAGGCCCATATCTGTATGGTGTGCCGGTCGGCAGAGAGTCTGAAATTCTGGTCTGAAAACAGACTTGGGGTTACTTGTGTTTTAGGCTTTCCCTTTGGTGCCCAGGTAGGCGCACCCACACATATGAGGTGTCGTTTTCATCGGGACATCTGTGGGAACGTGGGACGGTAGGCCATGTGTTGTTGGGGTCGTGTTTTGGTGGGTGAGCCGAGCGAAATATGCGGAAAATGTGTTTATTTCCCACATTTCAGACTATGCGGGGGTGTCTGGGTAATACATTCTGGGCTGATTTGCCCAAATCATACCTCTGCGGATTCCCACGGCTGTCCTCTTTTCGAAAATACATGGGGTTCCCTGTTTTCCTTGTGTGGCTTGGACACCCGAGGCCCATATCTATATTGTGTGCTGGTCGGCAGAGAGTCTGAAATTCTGGTCTGAAAACAGACTTGGGGTTACTTGTGTTTTAGGCTTTCCCCTTGGTGCCCAGGTAGGTGCACCCACACATGTGAGGTACCGTTTTCATCGGGACAGCTGTGGGAACATGGGACGGTAGGCCATGTGTTGTTGGGGGTGTGTTTTGATGGGTGAGCTGAGCAAAATGTGTGGAAAATATGTTTTTTCCCCCACATTTCGGAATTTGCCAGGGTGTCTGGGTAATCAATTCTGGGCCGATTTGCGCAAATCATACCTCTGTGGATTCCCACGGGTGTCCTCTTTTCGGAAATGCATGGGGTTCACTGTTTTCCTTGTTGGCTTGGACACCCGAGGCCCATATCTGTGTGGTGTGCCGCTCGGCACAGAGTATGAAATTCTGGTCTGAAAACAGGCTTGGGGTTACTTGTGTTTTAGGTTTTGCCCTTGGCGCCCAGGTAGGTGCACCCACACATGTGAGGTACCGTTTTCATCGGGACACCTGTGGGAACGTGGGACGGTAGGCCATGTGTTGTTGAGGGCATGTTTTGATGGGTGAGCCAAGCGAAATGTGCGGGAAATGCATTTTTTTCCACACATTTCAGACTTTGCAGGGGTGTATGGGTAATACATTCTGGGCCGATTTGTGCAAATCATACCTCTGCGGATTCCCACGGGTGTCCTCTTTTTGGAAATGCATGGGGTTCTTTGTTTTCCTTGGTGGCTTGGACACCCGAGGCCAATATCTGTATGGTGTGCCGGTCTGCAAAGAGTCTGAAATTCTGGTCTGAAAACAGACTTGGGGTTACTTGTGTTTTAGGCTTTCCCCTTGGTGCCCAGGTAGGTGCACCCACACATGTGAGGTACCGTTTTCATCGGGACAGCTGTGGGAACATGGGACGGTAGGCCATGTGTTGTTGGGGGTGTGTTTTGATGGGTGAGCTGAGCAAAATGTGTGGAAAATATGTTTTTTCCCCCACATTTCGGAATTTGCCAGGGTGTCTGGGTAATCAATTCTGGGCCGATTTGCGCAAATCATACCTCTGTGGATTCCCACGGGTGTCCTCTTTTCGGAAATGCATGGGGTTCACTGTTTTCCTTGTTGGCTTGGACACCCGAGGCCCATATCTGTGTGGTGTGCCGCTCGGCACAGAGTATGAAATTCTGGTCTGAAAACAGGCTTGGGGTTACTTGTGTTTTAGGTTTTGCCCTTGGCGCCCAGGTAGGTGCACCCACACATGTGAGGTACCGTTTTCATCGGGACACCTGTGGGAACGTGGGACGGTAGGCCATGTGTTGTTGAGGGCATGTTTTGATGGGTGAGCCAAGCGAAATGTGCGGGAAATGCATTTTTTTCCACACATTTCAGACTTTGCAGGGGTGTATGGGTAATACATTCTGGGCCGATTTGTGCAAATCATACCTCTGCGGATTCCCACGGGTGTCCTCTTTTTGGAAATGCATGGGGTTCTTTGTTTTCCTTGGTGGCTTGGACACCCGAGGCCAATATCTGTATGGTGTGCCGGTCTGCAAAGAGTCTGAAATTCTGGTCTGTAAACAGACTTGGGGTTTCTTGTGTTTTAGGCTTTCCCCTTGGCACCCAGGTAGGTGCACCAACACATGTGAGGTTCATTTTTCATCGGGACACCTGTGGGAACGCGGGACGGTAGGCCATGTGTTGTTGGGGGCGTGTTTTGATGGGTGAGCCGAGCGAAATGTGCGGAAAATGCATTTTTTTCCCCACATTCCGGACTTTGCGGGGTTATGTGGGTAATTAATTCTGGTCCGATTTGTGCAAATCGTACTTCTGTGGATTCCCACGGGTGTCCTCTTTTTGGAAGTTCATGGGGTTCCCTGTTTTCCTTGGTGGCTTGGACACCTGAGGCCCATATCTGTATGGTGTGCCGGTCGGCAGAGAGTCTGAAATTCTGGTCTGAAAACAGACTTGGGGTTACTTGTGTTTTAGGCTTTCCCCTTGGCGCCCAGGTAGGTGCACCCACACATGTGAGGTACCGTTTTCATCAGGAGACCTGTGGAAATGCGAGACAGTAGGCCATGTGTTGTTGGGGGCGTGTTTCGATGGGTGAGCCGAGCGAAATGTGCAGAAAATGAATGTTTTTCCCACATTTCAGACTTTGCGGGGGTGTCTGAGTAATACATTCTGGGCCGATTTTCGCAAATCATACCTCTGCGGATTCCCACGGGAGTCCTCTTTTCGGAAATGCATGGGGTTCCCTGTTTTCCTTGGTGGCTTGCACACCCAAGGCCCATATCTGTATGTTGTGCCGGTCGGCACAGAGTATGAAATTCTGGTCTGAAAACAGGCTTGGGGTTACTTGTGTTTTAGGTTTTGCCCTTGGCGCCCAGGTAGGTGCACCCACACATGTGAGGTACCGTTTTCATTGGGACACCTGTGGGAAAGTGAGACGGTAGGCCATGTGTTGTTGAGGGCATGTTTCGATGGGTGAGCCAAGCGAAATGTGCGGAAAATGCATTTTTTTCCACACATTTCAGAATTTGCAGGGGTGTATGGGTAATACATTCTGGGCCGATTTGTGCAAATCATAACTCTGCGGATTCCCACGGGTGTCCTCTTTTTGGAAATGCATGGGGTTCTTTGTTTTCCTTGGTGGCTTGGATACCCAAGGCCAATATCTGTATGGTGTGCCGGTCGGCAAAGAGTCTGAAATTCTGGTCTGAAAACAGACTTGTGGTTTCTTGTGTTTTAGGCTTTCCCCTTGGCACCCAGGTAGGTGCACCAGCACATGTGAGGTTCATTTTTCATCGGGACACCTGTGGGAACGCGGGACGGTAGGCCATGTGTTGTTGGGGGCGTGTTTTAATGGGTGAGCCGAGCGAAATGTGCGGAAAATGCATTTTTTTCCACACATTTCAGAATTTGCAGGGGTGTATGGGTAATACATTCTGGGCCGATTTGCGCAAATCATGCCTCTGCAGATTCCCACAGGTGTCCTCTTTTCGGAAATGCATGGGGTTCCCTGTTTTCCTTGGTGGCTTGCACACCCAAGGCCCATATCTGTATGGTGTGCCAGTCGGCAAAGAGTCTGAAATTCTGGTCTGAAAACAGACTTGGGGTTTCTTGTGTTTTAGGCTTTCCCCTTGGCACCCAGGTAGGTGCACCAACACATGTGAGGTTCATTTTTCATCAGGACACCTGTGGAAATGCGAGACGGTAGGTCATGTGTTTTAGGGGGCGTGTTTCGATGGGTGAGCCGACGGAAATGTGTGGAAAATGCGATTTTTCCCCACATTTCGGACTTTGCAGGGGTATGTGGGTAATTAATTCTGGTCCGATTTGTGCAAATCGTACTTCTGTGGATTCCCACGGGTGTCCTCTTTTTGGAAATTCATGGGGTTCCCTGTTTTCCTTGGTGGCTTGGACACCTGAGGCCCATATCTGTATGGTGTGCCGGTCGGCAGAGAGTCTGAAATTCTGGTCTGAAAACAGACTTGGGGTTACTTGTGTTTTAGGCTTTCCCCTTGGCTCCCAGGTAGGTGCACCCACACATGTGAGGTACCGTTTTCATCAGGAGACCTGTGGGAATGCGAGACAGTAGGCCATTTGTTGTTGGGTGCGTGTTTCGATGGGTGAGCCGAGCGAAATGTGCAGAAAATTAATTTTTTTCCCACCTTTCAGACTTTGCGGGGGTGTCTGAGTAATACATTCTGGGCCGATTTTCGCAAATCATACCTCTGCGGATTCCCACGGGAGTCCTCTTTTCGGAAATGCATGGGGTTCCCTGTTTTCCTTGGTGGCTTGCACACCCAAGGCCCATATCTGTATGTTGTGCCAGTCGGCAGAGAGTCTGAAATTCTGTTCTGAAAACAGACTTGGGGTTACTTGTGTTTTAGGCTTTCCCCTTGGCGCCCAGGTAGGTGCACCCACACATGTGAAGTACCGTTTTCATCGGGACACCTGTGGGAACGCGGGACAGTAGGCCCTGTGTTGTTTGGGACGTGTTCCGATGGGTGAGCCTAGCGAAATGGGCAGGAAATGCGTTTTTTTCCCCCACATTTTGCACTTTGCGGGGGTGTCTGGGTAATAAATTCTGGACCGATTTGCGCAAATCATACCTCTGCGGATTCCCACGGGTGTCCTCTTTTCGGAAATGCATGGGGTTCCCTGTTTTCCTTGGTGGCTTGGACACCTAATTGTGTGCCGGTCGGCAGAGAGTCTGAAATTCTGGTCTGAAAACAGACTTGGGTTACTTGTGTTTTAGGCTTTCCCCTTGGCGCCCAGGTAGGTGCACCCACACATATGAGGTGTTGTTTTCATCGGGAACCCTGTGGGAACGCGGGACGGTAGGCTATGGGCTGTTGGGGGCGTGTTTCGATGGGTGAGCCGGGCAAAATGTGTGGAAAATGCGTTTTTTCCCCACATTTTGCACTTTGCGGGGGTGTCTGGGTAATACATTCTGGGCCGATTTTCACAAATCATACCTCTGCGGATTCCCACGGGAGTCCTCTTTTCGGAAATGCATGGGGTTCCCTGTTTTCCTTGGTGGCTTGCACACCCAAGGCCCATATCTGTATTGTGTGCCGGTCGGCAGAGAGTCTGAAATTCTGGTTTGAAAACAGACTTGGGTTACTTGTGTTTTAGGCTTTCCCCTTGGCGCCCAGGTAGGTGCACCCACACATATGAGGTGTTGTTTTCATCGGGAACCCTGTGGGAACGCGGGACGGTAGGCTATGGGCTGTTGGGGGCGTGTTTCGATGGGTGAGCCGGGCAAAATGTGTGGAAAATGCGTTTTTTCCCCACATTTCGGACTTTGCAGGGGGTGTCTGGGTAAAAAATTCTGGGCTGATTTGAGCAAATCATACCTCTGCGGATTCCCACAGGTGTCCCCTTTTCGAAAATACATGGGGTTCCCTGTTTTACTTGGTGGTTCGACACCCGAGGCCCATATCTGTATTGTGTGCCGGTCGGCTGAGAGTCTGAAATTCTGGTCTGAAAACAGACTTGCGGTTACTTGTGTTTTAGGCTTTCTCTTTGGCGCCCAGGTAGGTGCACCTACACATGTGAGGTACCTTTTTCCATCGGGACACATGTGGAAACGCGGGACGGTAGGGCATGTGTTGTTGGGGGCGTGTTTCGATGGGTGAGCCGAGCGAAATGTGCGGAAAATGTGTTTTTTTCCCCACATTTCGGAATTTTCGGGGGGTGTCTGGGTAATAAATTCTGTGCCGATTTGCGCAAATCATACCTCTGTGGATTCCCACGGGTGTCCTCTTTTCGGAAATGCAAGGGGTTCACTGTATTCCTTGGTGGCTTGGATACTCGAGGCCCATATCTGTATGGTGTGCTGGTTGGCAGAGCGTCTGAATTTCTGGTCTGAAAACAGACTTGGGGTTACTTGTGTTTTAGGCTTTCCCCTTGGTGCCCATTTAGGTGCACCCACACATGTGAGGTACCGTTTTCATTGGGACACCTGTGGGAACGCATGACGGTAGGACATGTGTTGTTGGGGGCGTGTTTCGATGGGCGAGCTGAGCGAAATGTGCGGAAAATGCATTTTTTCCCCCACATTTCCGACTTTGCGGGGGTGTCTGGGTAATAAATTCTGTGCCGATTTGCGCCAATCATACCTCTGCGGATTCCCACTTCCCACGGGTGTCCTCTTTTTGGAAATGCATGGGGTTTCCTGTTTTCCTTGGTGGCTTGGACACCCAAGGCCCATATCTGTGTGGTGTGCCGGTCGGCAGAGTCTTAAATTCTGGTCTGAAAACAGACTTGGGGTTACTTGTGTTTTAGGCTTTCCCCTTGGCGCCCAGGTAGTTGCACCCACACATGTGAGGTTCCGTTTTCATCGAGACACCTGTGGGAACGTGGGACATTAGGCCATGTGTTTTTGGGGCTGTGTTTCGATGGGTGAGCCGAGCGAAATTTGCGGAAAATGCGTTTTTTTAACACATTTCAGAATTTGCGGGGGTGTCTGGTAATAAATTCTGGGCCGATTTGTGCAAATCATACCTCTGCAGATTCCCACAGGTGTCCTCTTTTCGGAAATGCATGGGGTTCCCTGTTTTCCTTGGTGGCTTGGACACCCGAAGGCCCATATCTGTATGGTGTGCCGGTCGGCAGAGAGTCTGAAATTCTGGTCTGAAAACAGACTTGGGGTTACTTGTGTTTTAGGCTTTCCCCTGGTGCCCAGGTAGGTTCACCCACACATGTGAGATACCGTTTTCATCGGGACACCTGTGGAAACGCGAGACGGTAGGCCATGTGTTTTAGGGGGCGTGTTTCGATGGGTGAGCTGACTGAAACGTGTGGAAAATGCGATTTTTTTTCCCCACATTTCGGACTTTGCGGGGGTATGTGGGTAATAAATTCTGGTCCGATTTCGGCAAATCATACCTCTGTGGTTTCCCACTGGTGTCGTCTTTTCAGATATGCATTGGGTTCACTGTTTTCCTTGGTGGCTTGGACACCTGAGGCCCATATCTGTATGGTGTGCTGGTCGGCAGAGAGTCTGAAATTCTGGTCTGAAAACAGACTTGGGGTTACTTGTGTTTTAGGCTTTCCCCTTGGCACCCAGGTAGGTTCACCCAAACATGTGAGGTACCGTTTTCATCGGGACACCTGTGGGAATGCGGGACGGTAGGCCATGTGTTGTTGGGGGCGTTTGTCAATGTGTGAGCCGACCGAAATGTGTGGAAAATGCGTTTTTTCATCCACATTTCGGACTTTGCGGGGGTGCCTGGTAATAAATTCTGGGCCGATTTGCACAAATCATACCTCTGCAGATTCCCACAGGTGTCCTCTTTTCGGAAATGCATGGGGTTCCCTGTTTTCCTTGGTGGTTTGGACAACCGAAGGCCCATATCTGTATGGTGTGTCGGTCGGCAGAGAGTCTGAAATTCTGGTCTGAAAACAGATTTGGGGTTACTTGTGTTTTAGGCTTTCCCTTTGGTGCCCAGGTAGGTGCACCCACACATATGAGGTGTTGTTTTCATCGGGACACCTGTGGGAACGCGGGACGGTAGGCCATGTGTTGTTGGGGTCGTGTTTTGGTCGGTGAGCTGAGCGAAATATGCGGAAAATGTGTTTATTTCCCACATTTCAGACTATGCGGGGGTGTCTGGGTAATACATTCTGGGCTGATTTGCGCAAATCATACCTCTGCGGATTCCCACGACTGTCCTCTTTTCGAAAATGCATGGGGTTCCCTGTTTTCCTTGGTGGCTTGGACACCCGAGGCCCATATCTATATTGTGTGCTGGTTGGCAGAGAGTCTGAAATTCTGGTCTGAAAACAGACTTAGGGTTACTTGTGTTTTAGGCTTTCCCCTTGGTGCCCAGGTAGGTGCACCCACACATATGAGGTACCGTTTTCATCGGGACAGCTGTGGGAACACGGGACGGTAGGCCATGTGTTGTTGGGGGTGTGTTTCGATGGGTGAGCTGAGCAAAATGTGTGGAAAATACGTTTTTTCCCCCACATTTCGGAATTTGCCAGGGTGTCTGGGTAATAAATTCTGGGCCGATTTGCGCAAATCATACCTCTGTGGATTCCCACGGGTGTCTTCTTTTCGGAAATGCATGGGGTTCCCTGTTTTCCTTGGTGGCATGGACACCCGAGGCCCATATCTGTGTGGTGTGCCGGTCGGCACAGAGTCTGAAATTCTGGTCTGAAAACAGACTTGGGGTTACTTGTGTTTTAGGTTTTGCCCTTGGCGCCCAGGTAGGTGCACCCACACATGTGAGGTACCTTTTTCATCGGGACACCTGTGGAAACGCGAGACGGTAGGTCATGTGTTTTAGGGGGCGTGTTTCGATGGGTGAGCTGACCGAAATGTGTGGAAAATGTGATTTTTCCCCACATTTCGGACTTTGCGGGGGTATGTGGGTAATTAATTCTGGTCCGATTTGTGCAAATCGTACCTCTGTGGATTCCCACGGGTGTCCTCTTTTCGGAAATTCATGGGGTTCCCTGTTTTCCTTTGGTGGCCTAGACACCTGAGGCCCATATCTGTATGGTGTGCCGGTCGGCAGAGAGTCTGAAATTCTGGTCTGAAAACAGACTTGGGGTTACTTGTGTTTTAGGCTTTCCCTTTGGTGCCCAGGTAGGCGCACCCACACATATGAGGTGTCGTTTTCATCGGGACATCTGTGGGAACGTGGGACGGTAGGCCATGTGTTGTTGGGGTCGTGTTTTGGTGGGTGAGCCGAGCGAAATATGCGGAAAATGTGTTTATTTCCCACATTTCAGACTATGCGGGGGTGTCTGGGTAATACATTCTGGGCTGATTTGCCCAAATCATACCTCTGCGGATTCCCACGGCTGTCCTCTTTTCGAAAATACATGGGGTTCCCTGTTTTCCTTGTGTGGCTTGGACACCCGAGGCCCATATCTATATTGTGTGCTGGTCGGCAGAGAGTCTGAAATTCTGGTCTGAAAACAGACTTGGGGTTACTTGTGTTTTAGGCTTTCCCCTTGGTGCCCAGGTAGGTGCACCCACACATGTGAGGTACCGTTTTCATCGGGACAGCTGTGGGAACATGGGACGGTAGGCCATGTGTTGTTGGGGGTGTGTTTTGATGGGTGAGCTGAGCAAAATGTGTGGAAAATATGTTTTTTCCCCCACATTTCGGAATTTGCCAGGGTGTCTGGGTAATCAATTCTGGGCCGATTTGCGCAAATCATACCTCTGTGGATTCCCACGGGTGTCCTCTTTTCGGAAATGCATGGGGTTCACTGTTTTCCTTGTTGGCTTGGACACCCGAGGCCCATATCTGTGTGGTGTGCCGCTCGGCACAGAGTATGAAATTCTGGTCTGAAAACAGGCTTGGGGTTACTTGTGTTTTAGGTTTTGCCCTTGGCGCCCAGGTAGGTGCACCCACACATGTGAGGTACCGTTTTCATCGGGACACCTGTGGGAACGTGGGACGGTAGGCCATGTGTTGTTGAGGGCATGTTTTGATGGGTGAGCCAAGCGAAATGTGCGGGAAATGCATTTTTTTCCACACATTTCAGACTTTGCAGGGGTGTATGGGTAATACATTCTGGGCCGATTTGTGCAAATCATACCTCTGCGGATTCCCACGGGTGTCCTCTTTTTGGAAATGCATGGGGTTCTTTGTTTTCCTTGGTGGCTTGGACACCCGAGGCCAATATCTGTATGGTGTGCCGGTCTGCAAAGAGTCTGAAATTCTGGTCTGAAAACAGACTTGGGGTTACTTGTGTTTTAGGCTTTCCCCTTGGTGCCCAGGTAGGTGCACCCACACATGTGAGGTACCGTTTTCATCGGGACAGCTGTGGGAACATGGGACGGTAGGCCATGTGTTGTTGGGGGTGTGTTTTGATGGGTGAGCTGAGCAAAATGTGTGGAAAATATGTTTTTTCCCCCACATTTCGGAATTTGCCAGGGTGTCTGGGTAATCAATTCTGGGCCGATTTGCGCAAATCATACCTCTGTGGATTCCCACGGGTGTCCTCTTTTCGGAAATGCATGGGGTTCACTGTTTTCCTTGTTGGCTTGGACACCCGAGGCCCATATCTGTGTGGTGTGCCGCTCGGCACAGAGTATGAAATTCTGGTCTGAAAACAGGCTTGGGGTTACTTGTGTTTTAGGTTTTGCCCTTGGCGCCCAGGTAGGTGCACCCACACATGTGAGGTACCGTTTTCATCGGGACACCTGTGGGAACGTGGGACGGTAGGCCATGTGTTGTTGAGGGCATGTTTTGATGGGTGAGCCAAGCGAAATGTGCGGGAAATGCATTTTTTTCCACACATTTCAGACTTTGCAGGGGTGTATGGGTAATACATTCTGGGCCGATTTGTGCAAATCATACCTCTGCGGATTCCCACGGGTGTCCTCTTTTTGGAAATGCATGGGGTTCTTTGTTTTCCTTGGTGGCTTGGACACCCGAGGCCAATATCTGTATGGTGTGCCGGTCTGCAAAGAGTCTGAAATTCTGGTCTGTAAACAGACTTGGGGTTTCTTGTGTTTTAGGCTTTCCCCTTGGCACCCAGGTAGGTGCACCAACACATGTGAGGTTCATTTTTCATCGGGACACCTGTGGGAACGCGGGACGGTAGGCCATGTGTTGTTGGGGGCGTGTTTTGATGGGTGAGCCGAGCGAAATGTGCGGAAAATGCATTTTTTTCCCCACATTCCGGACTTTGCGGGGTTATGTGGGTAATTAATTCTGGTCCGATTTGTGCAAATCGTACTTCTGTGGATTCCCACGGGTGTCCTCTTTTTGGAAGTTCATGGGGTTCCCTGTTTTCCTTGGTGGCTTGGACACCTGAGGCCCATATCTGTATGGTGTGCCGGTCGGCAGAGAGTCTGAAATTCTGGTCTGAAAACAGACTTGGGGTTACTTGTGTTTTAGGCTTTCCCCTTGGCGCCCAGGTAGGTGCACCCACACATGTGAGGTACCGTTTTCATCAGGAGACCTGTGGAAATGCGAGACAGTAGGCCATGTGTTGTTGGGGGCGTGTTTCGATGGGTGAGCCGAGCGAAATGTGCAGAAAATGAATGTTTTTCCCACATTTCAGACTTTGCGGGGGTGTCTGAGTAATACATTCTGGGCCGATTTTCGCAAATCATACCTCTGCGGATTCCCACGGGAGTCCTCTTTTCGGAAATGCATGGGGTTCCCTGTTTTCCTTGGTGGCTTGCACACCCAAGGCCCATATCTGTATGTTGTGCCGGTCGGCACAGAGTATGAAATTCTGGTCTGAAAACAGGCTTGGGGTTACTTGTGTTTTAGGTTTTGCCCTTGGCGCCCAGGTAGGTGCACCCACACATGTGAGGTACCGTTTTCATTGGGACACCTGTGGGAACGTGAGACGGTAGGCCATGTGTTGTTGAGGGCATGTTTCGATGGGTGAGCCAAGCGAAATGTGCGGAAAATGCATTTTTTTCCACACATTTCAGAATTTGCAGGGGTGTATGGGTAATACATTCTGGGCCGATTTGTGCAAATCATAACTCTGCGGATTCCCACGGGTGTCCTCTTTTTGGAAATGCATGGGGTTCTTTGTTTTCCTTGGTGGCTTGGATACCCAAGGCCAATATCTGTATGGTGTGCCGGTCGGCAAAGAGTCTGAAATTCTGGTCTGAAAACAGACTTGTGGTTTCTTGTGTTTTAGGCTTTCCCCTTGGCACCCAGGTAGGTGCACCAGCACATGTGAGGTTCATTTTTCATCGGGACACCTGTGGGAACGCGGGACGGTAGGCCATGTGTTGTTGGGGGCGTGTTTTAATGGGTGAGCCGAGCGAAATGTGCGGAAAATGCATTTTTTTCCACACATTTCAGAATTTGCAGGGGTGTATGGGTAATACATTCTGGGCCGATTTGCGCAAATCATGCCTCTGCAGATTCCCACAGGTGTCCTCTTTTCGGAAATGCATGGGGTTCCCTGTTTTCCTTGGTGGCTTGCACACCCAAGGCCCATATCTGTATGGTGTGCCAGTCGGCAAAGAGTCTGAAATTCTGGTCTGAAAACAGACTTGGGGTTTCTTGTGTTTTAGGCTTTCCCCTTGGCACCCAGGTAGGTGCACCAACACATGTGAGGTTCATTTTTCATCAGGACACCTGTGGAAATGCGAGACGGTAGGTCATGTGTTTTAGGGGGCGTGTTTCGATGGGTGAGCCGACGGAAATGTGTGGAAAATGCGATTTTTCCCCACATTTCGGACTTTGCAGGGGTATGTGGGTAATTAATTCTGGTCCGATTTGTGCAAATCGTACTTCTGTGGATTCCCACGGGTGTCCTCTTTTTGGAAATTCATGGGGTTCCCTGTTTTCCTTGGTGGCTTGGACACCTGAGGCCCATATCTGTATGGTGTGCCGGTCGGCAGAGAGTCTGAAATTCTGGTCTGAAAACAGACTTGGGGTTACTTGTGTTTTAGGCTTTCCCCTTGGCTCCCAGGTAGGTGCACCCACACATGTGAGGTACCGTTTTCATCAGGAGACCTGTGGGAATGCGAGACAGTAGGCCATTTGTTGTTGGGTGCGTGTTTCGATGGGTGAGCCGAGCGAAATGTGCAGAAAATTAATTTTTTTCCCACCTTTCAGACTTTGCGGGGGTGTCTGAGTAATACATTCTGGGCCGATTTTCGCAAATCATACCTCTGCGGATTCCCACGGGAGTCCTCTTTTCGGAAATGCATGGGGTTCCCTGTTTTCCTTGGTGGCTTGCACACCCAAGGCCCATATCTGTATGTTGTGCCAGTCGGCAGAGAGTCTGAAATTCTGTTCTGAAAACAGACTTGGGGTTACTTGTGTTTTAGGCTTTCCCCTTGGCGCCCAGGTAGGTGCACCCACACATGTGAAGTACCGTTTTCATCGGGACACCTGTGGGAACGCGGGACAGTAGGCCCTGTGTTGTTTGGGACGTGTTCCGATGGGTGAGCCTAGCGAAATGGGCAGGAAATGCGTTTTTTTCCCCCACATTTTGCACTTTGCGGGGGTGTCTGGGTAATAAATTCTGGACCGATTTGCGCAAATCATACCTCTGCGGATTCCCACGGGTGTCCTCTTTTCGGAAATGCATGGGGTTCCCTGTTTTCCTTGGTGGCTTGGACACCTAATTGTGTGCCGGTCGGCAGAGAGTCTGAAATTCTGGTCTGAAAACAGACTTGGGTTACTTGTGTTTTAGGCTTTCCCCTTGGCACCCAGGTAGGTGCACCCACACATATGAGGTGTCGTTTTCATCGGGACACCTGTGGGAATGCTGGACGGTAGGCCATGTCTTGTTGGGGTCGTGTTTTGATGGGTGAGCCGTGCGAAATATGCGGAAAATGCATTTATTTCCCACATTTCAGACTTTGCGGGGGTGTCTGGGTAATACATTCTGGGCCGATTTGCGCAAATCATACCTCTGCGGATTCCCACGGGTGTCCTCTTTTCGAAAATGCATGGGGTTCCCTGTTTTCCTTGGTGGCCTGCACACCCAAGGCCCATATCTTTATGTTGTGCCAGTCGGCAGAGAGTCTGAAATTCTGGTCTGAAAACAGACTTGGGGTTACTTGTGTTTTAGGCTTTCCCCTTGGCGCCCAGGTAGGTCCACCCACACATGTGAAGTACCGTTTTCATCGGGACACCTGTGGGAACGCGGGACAGTAGTCCCTGTGTTGTTTGGGGCGTGTTCCGATGGGTGAGCCTAGCGAAATGTGCAGGAAATGCGTTTTTTTCCCCCACATTTTGCACTTTGCGGGGGAGTCTGGGTAATACATTCTGGGCCGATTTTCGCAAATCATACCTCTGCAGATTCCCACGGGAGTCCTCTTTTCGGAAATGCATGGGGTTCCCTGTTTTCCTTGGTGGCTTGCACACCCAAGGCCCATATCTGTATTGTGTGCCGGTCGGCAGAGAGTCTGAAATTCTGGTTTGAAAACAGACTTGGGTTACTTGTGTTTTAGGCTTTCCCCTTGGCGCCCAGGTAGGTGCACCCACACATATGAGGTGTTGTTTTCATCGGGAACCCTGTGGGAACGCGGGATGGTAGGCTATGTGCTGTTGGGGGCGTGTTTCGATGGGTGAGCCGGGCGAAATGTGTGAAAATGCGTTTTTTCCCCACATTTCGGACTTTGCGGGGGTGTCTGGGTAAAAAATTCTGGGCAGATATGAGCAAATCATACCTCTGTGGATTCCCACGGGTGTCTTCTTTTCGGAAATGCATGGGGTTCCCTGTTTTCCTTGGTGGCATGGACATCTGAGGCCCATATCTGTATTGTGTGCCGGTCGGCAGAGAGTCTGAAATTCTGGTCTGAAAACAGACTTGCGGTTACTTGTGTTTTAGGCTTTCTCTTTGGCGCCCAGGTAGGTGCACCTACACATGTGAGGTATCTTTTTACATCGGGACACATGTGGAAATGCGGGACGGTAGGGCATGTGTTGTTGGGGGCGTGTTTCGATGGGTGAGCTGAGCAAAATGTGTGGAAAATACGTTTTTTTCCCCCACATTTCGGAATTTGCCAGGGTGTCTGGGTAATACATTCTGGGCTGATTCGCGCAAATCATACCTCTGTGGATTCCCACGGGTGTCCTCTTTTCGGAAATGCATGGGGTTCACTGTTTTCCTTGTTGGCTTGGACACCCGAGGCCCATATCTGTGTGGTGTGCCGCTCGGCACAGAGTATGAAATTCTGGTCTGAAAACAGGCTTGGGGTTACTTGTGTTTTAGGCTTTCCCCTTGGCGCCCAGGTAGGTGCACCCACACATGTGAGGTATCGTTTTCATCGGGACACCTGTGGGAACGTGGGACGATAGGCCATGTGTTGTTGAGGGCATGTTTTGATGGGTGAGCCAAGCGAAATGTGCGGGAAATGCATTTTTTTCCACACATTTCAGACTTTGCAGGGGTGTATTGGTAATAAATTCTGGGGCGATTTGCGCAAATCATGCCTCTGCAGATTCCCACAGGTGTCCTCTTTTCGGAAATGCATGGGGTTCCCTGTTTTCCTTGGTGGCTTGCACACCCAAGGCCCATATCTGTATGGTGTGCCAGTCGGCAAAGAGTCTGAAATTCTGGTCTGAAAACAGACTTGGGGTTTCTTGTGCTTTAGGCTTTCCCCTTGGCACCCAGGTAGGTGCACCAACACATGTGAGGTTAATTTTTCATCAGGAAACCTGTGGAAACGCGAGACGGTAGGTCATGTGTTTTAGGGGGCGTGTTTCGATGGGTGAGCCGACCGAAATGTGTGGAAAATGCGATTTTTCCCCACATTTCGGACTTTGCGGGGGTGTCTGAATAATTTATTCTGGGCCGATTTTCGCAAATCATACCTCTGCGGATTCCCACGGGAGTCCTCTTTTCGGAAATGCATGGGGTTCCCTGTTTTCCTTGGTGGCTTGCACACCCAAGGCCCATATCTGTATGTTGTGCCAGTCGGCAGAGAGTCTGAAATTCTGTTCTGAAAACAGACTTGGGGTTACTCGTGTTTTAGGCTTTCCCCTTGGCGCCCAGGTATGTGCACCCACCCATGTGAAGTACCATTTTTATCAGGACACCTGTGGGAACGCGGGACAGTAGGCCCTGTGTTGTTTGGGGCGTGTCCCGATGGGTGAGCCTAGCGAAATGTGCAGGAAATGCGTTTTTTTCCCCCACATTTTGCATTTTGCGGGGGTGTCTGGGTAATAAATTCTGGACCGATTTGCGCAAATCATACCTCTGCGGATTCCCACGGGTGTCCTCTTTTCGGAAATGCATGGGGTTCCCTGTTTTCCTTGGTGGCTTGGCCACCTAATTGTGTGCCGGTCGGCAGAGAGTCTGAAATTCTGGTCTGAAAACAGACTTGGGTTACTTGTGTTTTAGGCTTTCCCCTTGGCACCCAGGTAGGTGCACCCACACATATGAGGTGTCGTTTTCATCGGGACACCTTTGGGAACGCGGGACGGTAGGCCATGTCTTGTTGGGGTCGTGTTTTGATGGGTGAGCCGTGCGAAATATGCGGAAAATGCATTTATTTCCCACATTTCAGACTTTGCGGGGGTGTCTGGGTAATACATTCTGGGCTGATTTGCGCAAATCATACCTCTGCGGATTCCCACGGGTGTCCTCTTTTCGAAAATGCATGGGGTTCCCTGTTTTCCTTGGTGGCTTGGACACCCGAGGCCCATATCTATATTGTGTGCTGGTCGGCAGAGAGTCTGAAATTCTGGTCTGAAAACAGACTTGGGGTTACTTGTGTTTTGGGCTTTCCCCTTGGTGCCCAGGTAGGTGCACCCACACATGTGAGGTACCGTTTTCATCAGGATACCTCTGGGAATGCGAGACAGTAGGCCATGTGCTGTTGGGGGCGTGTTTCGATGGGTGAGCCGAGCGAAATGTGCAGAAAATGCATTTTTTTCCCACATTTCAGACTTTGCGGTGGTGTCTGAGTAATACATTCTGGGCCGATTTTCGCAAATCATACCTCTGCGGATTCCCACGGGAGTCCTCTTTTCGGAAATGCATGGGGTTCCCTGTTTTCCTTGGTGGCTTGGACACCCAAGGCCCATATCAGTATGGTGTGCCAGTCGGCAGGGATTCTGAAATTCTGGTCTGAAAACAGACTTGGGGTTTCTTGTGTTTTAGGCTTTCCCCTTGGCAACCAGGTAGGTGCACCAACACATGTGAGGTTCATTTTTCATCGGGACACCTGTGGGAACGCGGGACGGTAGGCCATGTGTTGTTGGGGGTGTGTTTTGATGGGTGAGCCGAGTGAAATGTGCGGAAAATGCATTTTTTTCCCCACATTTCGGACTTTGCCGGGTGTCTTGTAATAAATTCTGGGGCGATTTGCGCAAATCATGCCTCTGCAGATTCCCACAGGTGTCCTCTTTTCGGAAATGCATGGGGTTCCCTGTTTTCCTTGGTGGCTTGCACACCCAAGGCCCATATCCGTATGGTGTGCCAGTCGGCAAAGAGTCTGAAATTCTGGTCTGAAAACAGACTTGGGGTTTCTTGTGTTTTAGGCTTTCCCCTTGGCACCCAGGTAGGTGCACCAACACATGTGAGGTCAATTTTTCATCAGAAAACCTGTGGAAACGCGAGACGGTAGGTCATGTGTTTTAGGGGACGTGTTTCGATGGGTGAGCCGACCGAAATGTGTGGAAAATGCGATTTTTCCCCACATTTCGGACTTTGCGGGGGTGTCTGAGTAATTTATTCTGGGCCGATTTTCGCAAATCATACCTCTGCGGATTCTCACGGGAGTCCTCTTTTCGGAAATGCATGGTGTTCCCTGTTTTCCTTGGTGGCTTGCACACCCAAGGCCCATATCTGTATGTTGTGCCAGTCGGCAGAGAGTCTGAAATTCTGTTCTGAAAACAGACTTGGGGTTACTTGTGTTTTAGGCTTTCCCCTTGGCGCCCAGGTAGGTGCACTCACACATGTGAAGTACCGTTTTTATCGGGACACCTGTGGGAACGCGGGACAGTAGGCCCTGTGTTGTTTGGGGCGTGTCCCGATGGGTGAGCCTAGCGAAATGTGCAGGAAATGCGTTTTTTTCCCCCACATTTTGCATTTTGCGGGGGTGTCTGGGTAATAAATTCTGGACCGATTTGCGCAAATCATACCTCTGCGGATTCCCACGGGTGTCCTCTTTTCGGAAATGCATGGGGTTCCCTGTTTTCCTTGGTGGCTTGGCCACCTAATTGTGTGCCGGTCGGCAGAGAGTCTGAAATTCTGGTTTGAAAACAGACTTGGGTTACTTGTGTTTTAGGCTTTCCCCTTGGCACCCAGGTAGGTGCACCCACACATATGAGGTGTCGTTTTCATCGGGACACCTGTGGGAACGCGGGACGGTAGGCCATGTCTTGTTGGGGTCGTGTTTTGATGGGTGAGCCGTGTGCGAAATATGCGGAAAATGCATTTATTTCCCACATTTCAGACTTTGCGGGGGTGTCTGGGTAATACATTCTGGGCTGATTTGCGCAAATCATACCTCTGCGGATTCCCACGGGTGTCCTCTTTTCGAAAATGCATGGGGTTCCCTGTTTTCCTTGGTGGCTTGGACACCCGAGGCCCATATCTATATTGTGTGCTGGTCGGCAGAGAGTCTGAAATTCTGGTCTGAAAACAGACTTGGGGTTACTTGTGTTTTGGGCTTTCCCCTTGGTGCCCAGGTAGGTGCACCCACACATGTGAGGTACCGTTTTCATCAGGATACCTGTGGGAATGCGAGACAGTAGGCCATGTGCTGTTGGGGGCGTGTTTCGATGGGTGAGCCAAGCGAAATGTGCAGAAAATGCATTTTTTTCCCACATTTCAGACTTTGCGGGGGTGTCTGAGTAATACATTCTGGGCCGATTTTCGCAAATCATACCTCTGCGGATTCCCACGGGAGTCCTCTTTTCGGAAATGCATGGGGTTCCCTGTTTTCCTTGGTGGCTTGGACACCCAAGGCCCATATCAGTATGGTGTGCCAGTCGGCAGGGATTCTGAAATTCTGGTCTGAAAACAGACTTGGGGTTTCTTGTGTATTAGGCTTTCCCCTTGGCACCCAGGTAGGTGCACCAACACATGTGAGGTTCATTTTTCATCGGGACACCTGTGGGAACGCGGGACGGTAGGCCATGTGTTGTTGGGGGTGTGTTTTGATGGGTGAGCCGAGTGAAATGTGCGGAAAATGCATTTTTTTCCCCACATTTCGGACTTTGCCGGGTGTCTTGTAATAAATTCTGGGGCGATTTGCGCAAATCATGCCTCTGCAGATTCCCACAGGTGTCCTCTTTTCGGAAATGCATGGGGTTCCCTGTTTTCCTTGGTGGCTTGCACACCCAAGGCCCATATCCGTATGGTGTGCCAGTCGGCAAAGAGTCTGAAATTCTGGTCTGAAAACAGACTTGGGGTTTCTTGTGTTTTAGGCTTTCCCCTTGGCACCCAGGTAGGTGCACCAACACATGTGAGGTCAATTTTTCATCAGAAAACCTGTGGAAACGCGAGACGGTAGGTCATGTGTTTTAGGGGACGTGTTTCGATGGGTGAGCCGACCGAAATGTGTGGAAAATGCGATTTTTCCCCACATTTCGGACTTTGCGGGGGTGTCTGAGTAATTTATTCTGGGCCGATTTTCGCAAATCATACCTCTGCGGATTCTCACGGGAGTCCTCTTTTCGGAAATGCATGGTGTTCCCTGTTTTCCTTGGTGGCTTGCACACCCAAGGCCCATATCTGTATGTTGTGCCAGTCGGCAGAGAGTCTGAAATTCTGTTCTGAAAACAGACTTGGGGTTACTTGTGTTTTAGGCTTTCCCCTTGGCGCCCAGGTAGGTGCACTCACACATGTGAAGTACCGTTTTTATCGGGACACCTGTGGGAACGCGGGACAGTAGGCCCTGTGTTGTTTGGGGCGTGTCCCGATGGGTGAGCCTAGCGAAATGTGCAGGAAATGCGTTTTTTTCCCCCACATTTTGCATTTTGCGGGGGTGTCTGGGTAATAAATTCTGGACCGATTTGCGCAAATCATACCTCTGCGGATTCCCACGGGTGTCCTCTTTTCGGAAATGCATGGGGTTCCCTGTTTTCCTTGGTGGCTTGGCCACCTAATTGTGTGCCGGTCGGCAGAGAGTCTGAAATTCTGGTTTGAAAACAGACTTGGGTTACTTGTGTTTTAGGCTTTCCCCTTGGCACCCAGGTAGGTGCACCCACACATATGAGGTGTCGTTTTCATCGGGACACCTGTGGGAACGCGGGACGGTAGGCCATGTCTTGTTGGGGTCGTGTTTTGATGGGTGAGCCGTGTGCGAAATATGCGGAAAATGCATTTATTTCCCACATTTCAGACTTTGCGGGGGTGTCTGGGTAATACATTCTGGGCTGATTTGCGCAAATCATACCTCTGCGGATTCCCACGGGTGTCCTCTTTTCGAAAATGCATGGGGTTCCCTGTTTTCCTTGGTGGCTTGGACACCCGAGGCCCATATCTATATTGTGTGCTGGTCGGCAGAGAGTCTGAAATTCTGGTCTGAAAACAGACTTGGGGTTACTTGTGTTTTGGGCTTTCCCCTTGGTGCCCAGGTAGGTGCACCCACACATGTGAGGTACCGTTTTCATCAGGATACCTGTGGGAATGCGAGACAGTAGGCCATGTGCTGTTGGGGGCGTGTTTCGATGGGTGAGCCAAGCGAAATGTGCAGAAAATGCATTTTTTTCCCACATTTCAGACTTTGCGGGGGTGTCTGAGTAATACATTCTGGGCCGATTTTCGCAAATCATACCTCTGCGGATTCCCACGGGAGTCCTCTTTTCGGAAATGCATGGGGTTCCCTGTTTTCCTTGGTGGCTTGGACACCCAAGGCCCATATCAGTATGGTGTGCCAGTCGGCAGGGATTCTGAAATTCTGGTCTGAAAACAGACTTGGGGTTTCTTGTGTATTAGGCTTTCCCCTTGGCACCCAGGTAGGTGCACCAACACATGTGAGGTTCATTTTTCATCGGGACACCTGTGGGAACGCGGGACGGTAGGCCATGTGTTGTTGGGGGTGTGTTTTGATGGGTGAGCCGAGTGAAATGTGCGGAAAATGCATTTTTTTCCCCACATTTCGGACTTTGCCGGGTGTCTTGTAATAAATTCTGGGGCGATTTGCGCAAATCATGCCTCTGCAGATTCCCACAGGTGTCCTCTTTTCGGAAATGCATGGGGTTCCCTGTTTTCCTTGGTGGCTTGCACACCCAAGGCCCATATCTGTATGGTGTGCCAGTCGGCAAAGAGTCTGAAATTCTGGTCTGAAAACAGACTTGGGGTTTCTTGTGTTTTAGGCTTTCCCTTTGGTGCCCAGGTAGGTGCACCCACACATGTGAGGTACCGTTTTCATCGGGACACCTTTGGAAATGCGGGACGGTAGGCCATGTGTTTTTGGGGCCGTGTTTCGATGGGTGAGCCGAGCGAAATGTGTGGAAAATGCATTTTTTTCACCACATTTCGGACTTTGACGGGTGTCTGGTTAATAAATTATGGGCCGATTTGCGCAAATCATACCTCTGCGGATTCCCACAGGTGTCCTCTTTTCGGAAATACATGGGGTTCCCTGTTTTCCTTGGTGGCTTGGACACCCAAGGCCCATATCTGTATTGTGTGCCGGTCGGCAGATAGTCTGAAATTCTGGTCTGAAAACAGACTTGAGTTTACATGTGTTTTAGGCTTTTTCTTTGGCGCCCAGGTAGGTGCACCTACACATGTGAGGTATCGTTTTCATCGGGACCCCGGTGGGAACGCAGGACAGTAGGCCATGTGTTGTTTGGGGTGTGTTTTGATGGTTGAGCCGAGCGAAATATGCGGAAAATGCGTTTTTTCCCACATTTCAGACTTTGCGGGGGTGTCTGGGTAATAAATTCTGGGCCGATTTGCGCAAATCATACCTCTGCGGATTCCCACGGGGTGTCCTCTTTTCGGAAATGCATGGGGTTTACTGTTTTCCTTGTTAGCTTGGACAACCGAGGCCCATATATGTGTGGTGTGCCGGTCGGCAGAGAGTCTGAAATTCTGGTCTGAAAACAGGCTTGGGGTTACTTGTGTTTTAGGCTTTCTCTTTGGCGCCCAGGTAGGTGCACCTACACATGTGAGGTATCGTTTTCATCGGGACCCCGGTGGGAACGCAGGACGGTAGGCCATGTGTTGTTTGGGGTGTGTTTTGATGGTTGAGCCGAGCGAAATATGCGGAAAATGCGTTTTTTCCCACATTTCAGACTTTGCGGGGGTGTCTGGGTAATAAATTCTGGGCCGATTTGCGCAAATCATACCTCTGCGGATTCCCACGGGGTGTCCTCTTTTCGGAAATGCATGGGGTTTACTGTTTTCCTTGTTAGCTTGGACAACCGAGGCCCATATATGTGTGGTGTGCCGGTCGGCAGAGAGTCTGAAATTCTGGTCTGAAAACAGGCTTGGGGTTACTTGTGTTTTAGGCTTTCTCTTTGGCGCCCAGGTAGGTGCACCTACACATGTGAGGTATCATTTTCATCGGGACCCCGGTGGGAAAGCAGGATGGTAGGCCATGTGTTGTTTGGGGCGTGTTTTGATGGTTGAGCCGAGCAAAATATGCGGAAAATGCGTTTTTTCCAACATTTCAGACTTTGCGGGGTTCTCTGGGTAATAAATTCTGGGCCGATTTGCGCAAATCATACCTCTGCGGATTCCCACGGGTGTCCTCTTTTCGGAAATGCATGGGGTACCCTGTTTTCCTTGTTAGCTTGGACAACCGAGGCCCATATATGTGTGGTGTGCCGGTCGGCAGAGAGTCTGAAATTCTGGTCTGAAAACAGACTTGGGGTTAGTTGTGTTTTAGGCTTTCCCCTTGGCACCCAGGTAGGTGCACCCACACATGTGAGGTTCCTTTTTCATCGGGACACCTGTGGGAACGCGTGACGGTAGGCCATGTGTTGTTGGGGGCGTGTTTCGATGGGTCAGCTGAGCGAAATGTGCGGAAAATGCGTTTTTTCCCCACATTTCGGACTTTGCGGGGGTGTCTGGGTAAAAAATTCTGAGCAGATATGAGCAAATCATACCTCTGTGGATTCCCACGGGTGTCTTCTTTTCGGAAATGCATGGGGTTCCCTGTTTTCCTTGGTGGCATGGACACCTGAGGCCCATATCTGTATTGTGTGCCGGTCGGCAGAGAGTCTGAAATTCTTGTCTGAAAACAGACTTGGGGTTATTTGTGTTTTAGGCTTTCCCTTTGGCGGCCAGGTAGGTGCACCCACACATGTGAGGTACCGTTTTCATCGGGACACCTTTGGAAATGCGGGACGGTAAGCCACGTTTTGTTGGGGCCGTGTTTCGATGGGTGAGCCGAGTGAAATGTGTGGAAAAGGCATTTTTTTCCCCACATTTCGGACTTTGCCTGGTGTCTGGGTAATAAATCCTAGGCCGATTTGAGCAAATCATACCTCTGCGGATTCCCACAGGTGTCCTCTTTTCGAAAATACATGGGGTTCCCTGTTTTTCTTGGTGGTTCGACACCTGAGGCCCATATCTGTATTGTGTGCCGGTCGGCAGAGAGTCTGAAATTCTGGTCTGAAAACAGACTTGCGGTTACTTGTGTTTTAGGCTTTCTCTTTGGCGCCCAGGTAGGTGCACCTACACATGTGAGGTATCTTTTTCCATCGGGACACATGTTTAAATGCGGGACGGTAGGGCATGTGTTGTTGGGGGCATGTTTCGATGTGTGAGCCGAGCGAAATGTGCGGAAAATGTGTTTTTTTTCCCACATTTCGGAATTTGCGGGGGGTGTCTGGGTAATAAATTCTGGTCCGATTTGTGCAAATCATACCTCTGCAGATTCCCACAGGTGTCCTCTTTTCGCAAATGCATGGGGTTCCCTGTTTTCCTTGGTGGCTTGGACACCTGAAGGCCCATATCTGTATGGTGTGCCGGTCGGCAGAGAGTCTGAAATTCTGGTCTGAAAACAGACTTGGGGTTACTTGTGTTTTAGGCTTTCCCCTTGGTGCCCAGGTAGGTTCACCCACACATGTGAGATACCGTTTTCATCGGGACACCTGTGGAAACGCGAGACGGTAGGCCATGTGTTTTAGGGGGCGTGTTTTGATGGGTGAGCTGACCGAAATGTGTGGAAAATGCGATTTTTCCCCACATTTCGGACTTTGCGGGGGTATGTGGGTAATAAATTCTGGTCCGATTTGTGTAAATCATACCTCTGTGGTTTCCCACGGGTGTCCTCTTTTTGGAAATGCATAGGGTTCCCTGTTTTCCTTGGTGGCTTGGACAACCGAGGCCAATATCTGTATGGTGTGCCGGTCGGCAGAGAGTCTGAAATTCTGGTCTGAAAACAGACTTGGGGTTACTTGTGTTTTAGGCTTTCCCCTTGGCAACGAGGTAGGTGCACACACACATGTGAGGTACCGTTTTCATCGGGACACCTGTGGGAACGCGGGACGGTAGGCCATGTGTTGTTGGGGGCGTTTGTCAATGTGTGAGCCGACCGAAATGTGTGGAAAATGCGTTTTTTCCCCCACATTTAGGATTTTGCGGTGGTGTCTGGTAATAAATTCTGGGCCGATTTGCGCAAATCATACTTCTGCAGATTCCCACAGGTGTCCTCTTTTCGGAAATGCATGGGGTTCCCTGTTTTCCTTGGTGGTTTGGACAACCGAAGGCCCATATCTGTATGGTGTGCCGGTCGGCAGAGAGTCTGAAATTCTGGTCTGAAAACAGACTTTGGGTTACTTGTGTTTTAGGCTTTCCCCTTGGTGCCCAGGTAGGTTCACCCACACATGTGAGGTACCGTTTTCATCGGGACACCTGTGGGAACGTTGGGCGGTAGGCCAAGTGTTGCTGGGCGCGTGTTTCGATGGGTGAGCCGAGCGAAATATGTGGAAAATGCTTTTTTTTCTCCACATTTCGGATTTTGCGGGGGTGTCTGGGTAATAAATTCTGGGGCGATTTGCGCAAATCATACCTCTGCGTATTCCCACGGGTGTCCTCTTTTCGGAAATGCATGGGGTTCCCTGTTTTCCTTGGTGGCTTGGACACCCGAGGCCCATGTCTGTATGGTGTGCCGGTCGGCAGAGAGTATGAAATTCTGGTCTTAAAACAGACTTTGGGTTACTTGAGTTTTAGGCTTTCCCCTTGGCGCCCAGGTAGGTGCACCCACACATGTGAGGTATCGTTTTTATCGGGACACCTGTGGGAACGAGGGACAGTAGGCCTTGTGTTGTGTTTGTGTGGTTTTCATAACCTTTTGACCCATTTGCTGGTGCCCTTTGTCACACAACCCTTTCATTTCCCAAATGTGAACTACATTTAGTCGCTGCTTTAGGTACCATACACTTTTGTAACCTAAACAAGTCACCTTCCCTTGAAAAGGTCTGCCTGTGCTCTTTCAAAAAATGTATGCTTTCCGTTCCTCACCACATTGGTTTTCCCGATTTACACATGCTAAGTGCGTCTGTTCAGGCCATGAGCGTAAAACTCCTGTGTACCATGGCTCAGTGTTTGGCTTGTGGTTTTGCTTGTTTTGTAAAACACGACAAAAAATGTGTGCTCTCCTAACTGCAAGCGTCTGGGAAATGTAGCGGAGCATTGCTTTTCTCAAAATTCATAGAAGCCATTGCAGTACCAAGCCAACCATGTCCAACACATACCTTTTGTTTTCGGTCATTTTCCGCAATTCGGCTTTCCTACCCTTTTCTTCCATTCCGTCCACACATATCCAATTGGCAAAAATAGCCAAAATCGCCTATCTCTCACAAAACGGTTGATAACCACATCAAAATATTTTTTTTTCGTTTCCACTCAACCTGTTCTTGAAAGCCAGGAAATTGGGGCATTCAGCACAGCAAACATTTAATTCCTAGCTCTTACAAGGAAAAAAACCTTTGTACATCATTTTATTGGCATTTTTTGAAAAACCCCAAATTTCCCCCCTTTTGGTTATTTTCTCTCACCCCTACAGCAACCTGGGATTCCTGGGTGGCGTTATGACCGCCTACATGTGGGAAAAAAAGGGAGCCAAATTTGGCCGAGATATCTCATGCAACAAAAAAGTTACAAGCCATTGAATGGCCACATACCAAAATCACCAAAAAATGCCCTGGCACTGGGGAGAAATACCCATGGCACTTAAAGGGTTAACCACAGTGCTATCTGATCTGAACACACACTCAAAAGAATGATTTCTGTGCTGAATTGTTTTGCTCACTATTACTCCTTGTATATTAAAGAGATTATTCTGTGTTACATCACCCCATTGGTGATTATTGTGTACCCATTAAAACATAGTGTGATTAAATTGTAAATACATAAATAAATATTTTAACTTTTCAAACCAGCCTGATTCCTAGTTCAGTGTGACCGGGGGGGAGAGGGGTCTCCAGGAGAGGGCCGCAATCTGAGTGGTACATCGTTCACAATAAACAACTTTTAGACAAAAATAAATAAGGATTTCAGTTGTGCATTACACGCTAGGCGTTTACTTGGGTGTGTGCCGGATTGATATCACTTACAATCCCAACTCTTTTTGCACTCCTGAGCTGTGCGCACCTCATGTCTGAATGAACTAACACCCTCCGCAACATGCTTCCAGTGGTTTGAACGCTGGGCAGGCATTGTGTGACAATTTGGGCCCACTAGTTTATCACGTCATGTTCCGACACATAGCCCACAAGGAAGTCCAGTTCCTACTAGCAGAAAGGCTTCTTCCACGATGTGCCAGAGGCCGGAGCCAGTTCTGGGGTCCCAGCCTCTTCTGCAGGTGCAACCTTCTCTTGGGCAGTGATCCGGACCCTGACTGGCAAATTCCGCCCTGATCAGTCGGGGCAGTGGCGCTGGTGGATTGAACCAATGGAGTGGCAATTGGAACTAGGAGGGAAGCCCTGACTTATGTCAATGAATGCTGGGTGCTCTTGACTGGACCCTGTACGGCTACAGCCGCTGTGCCAAGGTCATTGACCGAGACTGTCCTGGCTGGCAGACTCACAGCCGGGGTGGTGTCGGCTGCATCTGCCCATGCACTTGTCAACACCCGGCTGCTCGGGGCAACAGATGACAACACTGCCCCAGGGACATGTGCCTTGGTCAGAGCAGCCCTGCATTCACTTACCACGTGCCTCCAGAACACCAGGAAATCATCCTGGGACTCTTCAGGTGCCAATGCATCATGTGCTGGCAGACCCTGAGCCTGGGTGGTGGTGGCCAGAGCTGTACCTGCAGCTACCACTACGCTTGGGCCTGTGGGAGTTAATGAAACGGACTGCCGGGTCACATGGGCGCCAGTGCCAGATGCAAGAGCTGCATCTCCCGGAACCACAGGGGGTGGTGGCATGACTGCACCAACATGTGGCAGAACATCCTGCCGAAGTGGTGCACCCCTGCCTCTTCCCCCTCTCCAGCCACCCTGGACATCCTGGAGTCCCCCTACTCACTGGTCACCCCAACCACGTCCCTGAGCACGCCCCCGCCACGTGGAGGACACCCAGCTGAGGCGCCCCTCACATTTCGTGGCCTCCCAAACCATGGCACACATGTAGTAGTGCCATTGGGAGGTGTACATGACAATTGTTTTGGGCAATTGGGGTGAAGGGGTGTGGGGTACTAGATGTTAACAGCACCCCTCTGCACCTGCAAGGCTGTATGTGACCTCAGTGATAAAGTGACGGGTCACGCAATGGTCAGGCACCCCAAAACTGCAGTAAAACTGTGCATGCAACCCCCGGTAGCCCACGTGTGTGGAATGAACCTCCCGCAGTACGCGGTGGCACCCAGGGACACAAAAAACATGTACACGTGGGGCACGCAGGCAACTATGACCTTGGAAATTGGTACGCAATACACAGGGGGACCCGCAGTGGTAAAAATAGCGTGCGCTACTCACCGTCTGAATAGCGTGGTAATGAAAAAGATGTGTAAACAATACCCCTGACAAAAGAAGAGATACATCCTTGATCCACTGTGAAGTAGTGATGGCGTGTGAAACAACCAGAAGTAGCAACACACGCATCGGTCTTCACAAAAAGCACGTACAGTGGACTGCTGGCCCTGCTCACCTCTAACCTGTGCTGACGGTAACACCCGCGCGCGCAGCATCACTTACGCGCTTAGGCTCTTTCCTCGAATTACACGCATTAACACACGGACGTGCTGTTTTTTCACGTGCTGAATCACTATACACCCATTCTGTGGGAAACGCCTGCGCGTGTTATGTCACATACGTGCTTACGCGCTAAGGCCCTTTCCTCGAATTACATGCTGACATGCTGTTTTTTCAAGTGCCTGTTCACTCTGCATCAAGCTGGCCACGCGACAACACACAGAAGACCACGCTCCTGCCCAGAAGGCCATTTACCTGCCCCCCAGAGCTCCCGGGTGCCTCCTACAAGCCATCTGCTGCAGCCTGCCTGCCTGCTGCCAACAGTGCCCTGCCATTTGGTGCCTGCACATCAGCCATATGCAGGGGTCCAGTTGCTGTGGCCACCCCTGCTGGAACAGAAGACTCCTGACTGGTGTTCCATCGCTCCACAGCCCAGCCCCAGGACCCAGTTGCCGACCCACACCTGCCTCTGGGGTTGCTATGTCTGAGCAATGACCATCTGGCACCAGTGCAAACCCCCAGCAGAGAGGCAGAGGGCTGCCAGCTTCACAGCCAAAGAAGTTGGCATCCTGGTGATGCCCTCTTCTCACCATTGCACGCCGACAAGGAGGGACGGAGGAGGATCTGGATGGACATAGTAGGTTCCATCAACGCGGAGGATGTGACACCCCAGGACATCAAACATGTACAGAAGCGCTGGGAGGACTACAAGTCGAGGACCCTCAAGAAGGCCCAGCACCTCTTATACTCAGCGGATGATGGTCCTGCAGCGCATTCACCCAGTGCTTCACCACCAGATCCACAGGATGCAGGCCCGTCTGGAGTCGAGCGGTAAGTGCCCATGCATTGCCGTGTAAAACAGTGCATGTTGCAGTGTGGTGGTAGTTAGCTAATTGGCTGTATGTGTGACTTGGGTCATGTATGGATATGTGTGTGCAGGGACATGATGGTGCTGCATGTGAGTCCAGTCAGGCATGAACCACATGGATGGTGTATGTGTTACAATTCAACATGCTAGCAGCATGTGGAATGCACACATGTATGCATGCTTGTCTCTGTACTTTGACATGTTTGGGGTATGAGAGATGGGTGCTGCTGTCATGGACATCTATGGTGTACATGTCCGTGTGTCTGAGTTGTGTGTGAGTGACTGGTAAACACCATGGATGCATGACACATGTCCGTGATGATGTGTTGATTCACTGATGCAGCCTAGTCATCCTTGTATCCACTGTGTCTGGGGGTATATGAGGCCAGATATGACCCTCCAGTGATGTGTGTTCATGTGATCAGCATTTCCCATGATGCATGTGAGTTTCAACCCACCATTGGATGTTTCTACAGTGCCTTGAACATGGATGCAAATGTTTGTTGCATGTGCCATGCCTGTTTCAGCATGTGTGTTGCCTGCACTGACCCATGTGTTGTGGAGGGATATGATGGAAGTGACGTTTGACAGTGCCACTCATGTGCTATTGCTTTGTGTCTAGGGGACTATTGTACAGTACCTTGATGCTTGTGTTCAATGTGTACCTTTACACAGCGGTGAGTGAAGAAGAGGGAAGAGGCGGCACTGTGGAGGAAAGCGGCAGGGATGCCTCACCGGCCTGCAACGCAAGGCCTAGTCACCCTCCCAGGAAATTCTATCATCCGGGAGCGAGGGGACTGGTGCCGTGTCCGCCACTGCGGCTGCAGCGGAAGGGTCGGGTGAGCACCCGCAGGGGCTTGCGATGGAAGAATACGGTGCAGTGCCATCCAGGTTGGTGGTGTGTATGGAGGAGGAGGAGGCTGCATCCAAGCTGCACATGGGGCCTGGTGGGGGCGGTACCACTGGTGCAAGCGGTGCAGTCCAGTGGCAGGGGCAGTAGGCAGCACAGGTCACCGCGGAGGGGCCTGTGCATGTCACTGTCCCTGACACTGTGACTGCATCACCATGCGCCATCAGGGATGCCCCGTCCCAGGCCCGTCCGCAGGTAGGGGGAGGTCCACGTCATCTGGCACTCCTCTACCTGTGGATGTAGGGACCCGTGACAGCATCAAGTCCGTCCTCATTGATGTTGCTTTGCGCACATGTGCAATTCATAATGGCGTGCGTGCTTCCTGTGGGGACCACCCACGTCATCATTGAGAGACGTGTGACAATGTGGCCCAGTTGAGAGGACTCGTAGTTGGGGGTTTCCTCCATGTGTCGCTCTTTCTTGCGGCCCTCTCCTCCTCTGTGCACACTAAACGCCAGTCGTTCTCCATGACGTCTTCAGGCCCAGATGACACCAGGGCCCCCTGTGGACCTGCCCCAACCAATGCAGCCAGGCTGGGGGAGATCCATCCCTGTCACAGTCGGGAGTCAGAGCTCCATCACAGGTGGTCACCCCAGCAACCAGACCCCTGGCAACGGACGATATGCAGGCACATTCAAGCAGGGCACCTGCACGACAGCCCAGGGTGTTGCCATCTCCCTGGAGGCAGTCATGGTGGGGGCGGCAGATAGCAGATAGCAGAAAGGCAGCGGCGGCAGGCTCGGCATAAGAGGCATGTGGCCTCGGGGCCATCAACATCATCGGGGCAGGCATCGGCTGGAGGTTAGGAGGACCCAGGATTGGGAGTGTCTTCCGTGTGACAGCGGTTGGGCCCGCAATAGGTGCAAAGCGACGGCGGGTGGAGAGGGCACGCCTCACAATGGTCAGGGCGGAGAACTCCATGCACAGGGCATTGAGGTGGGCTGAGTGCCTCGAGGCAACTCGCAGGGAGTTGGAGGAGGCCATGGCTGCATCCCTGCAAGACCTCAGGGCCAGGGAAGAGGCCCACCTCCAGAAAACCGATGTGGAGTTTGATGATGCCCTGGCTCGGAATATCAAAAAATAAGCCGTCGGACTAGCCCGCCGCCTTTGTATATAGTTATTTAGGCTTAGGTTTCATTTGGTTTATATTTTTATTTGGAGTTCACAGACTTTGCTCCACTTTTTGTATATAGTTGTATTTTAAATAGGATTTTTGGTAGGTTTCCTTTTTTTTTTGGGATCATGGACCCTTCTGACTTTCAGTGTAAATAGTACCAGACTTGCAGATACTTTCGTTATTACATCATCCTTTGGAGCAAAGTTTTTTTATGCTTTCGTTTTTTTATTTACTTTATATGGACTTTGGCGATGGACCAATTTTCAGTTTTCATGTCTTGGATTTTTTTTTTCATTGGATTTTACTTTATTTTTGGTATTGCTTTCATTGTTTCTTTATTTGCATGTGCGATTTTCATTATGTCATTTTTTATGTTTTTAAATACATTTCATATATCTTGATTATTGGTGTTGTGTACTCTCATTGGTTTTGTGCATGTCTCTATGAGCATTGCCTCAGTCATGTGATGCCACTGTGTGGCTCTGTTGTACATTTATTCCATGGCCATGCTGGTTGTTTTCAGACTCTCATGGCATGGGTAATTTGGGAGTGTGTGCCGTGGATGGTTGCATGCTTGTACTGGGGTGCGGGGGGATTTGGGTTGGCATTAGGACCACGGGTCTGTTTTGTTATGACATGGTGTTTGGTGGGCCATGTGTTGGGGCCTGCTGGCAGGTGCCTGTCAATGGAGGTGGGTGGGGGGGACATGACTCAGGGCCTGTTGGCAGGTGCCTGTCAATGGGGGGGTGGGGGCATGAGTCGGGGCCTGCTGTCAGGTGCCTGTCAATGAGGTGTGGGTGGGGGGGACATGAGTCGGGCCTGCTGGCAGGTGCTCGACAATGGGGGGTTGGGGGATTATGAGTCGGGCCTGCTGGCAGGTGCCTGTCAACAGGGGGTAGGTGGGGGGGACATGAGTCAGGGCATGCTGGCAGGTGCCCGTCAATGGGGGGTGGGGAGGGGAATGAGTGGGGGCCTGCTGCCAGGTGCCCATCAATGGGGGGTGGGTGGGGGGGCATCAGTCGGGGCCTGCTGGCAGGTGCCTGTCAGTGGAGTGTCGGTGGGGGGGACTATGAGTCGGGCCTGCTGGCAGGTGCCCATCAATGGGGGGGTGTGGGGGCATGGGTCGGGGCCTGCTGGCAGGTGCCTGTCAATGGGGGGTGTTTGGTGGGGACATGAGTCGGGGCCTGATGGCAGGTGCTGGGCAGCCTGCGGGACATGCCCAGGGGTGATGGCCTGCCTGCGGGCCATGGGGAGGGTGGATTGGCTGCCTGTGGGGCATGCCCAGGGGTGATGGCCTGCCTGCGGGCCATGGGGAGGGTGGATTGGCTGCCTGCGGGGCATGCCCAGGGGTGATGGGCTGCCTGCGGGCCATGGGGAGGGTGGATGGGCTGCCCGCGGGGCATTCCCAGGGGTGATGGGCTGCCTGCGGGCCATGGGGTGGATGGATGGGCTGCTTGCGTGTATTCTGGGGTTGCAAGGGGAGTTTTACACGTGATTTTGCTGGCACGAGCGGGGTACGTGTATTCTGAGGGGTGCGCGGGGAGTTTTGCACACGATTTAGCTGGCGTTAGCAATGTACGCATAATCCCAGGGGTGCGCGGGGAGTTTTACACGTGATTTTGCTGGTGCAGGCAGGGTACGCATATTCCAAGGGGTGCATAGGGAGTTTTACATGTGATTCCGCTGGTGCGAGCAGGGTACATGTATTCCGAGGGGTGTGCGGGGAGTTTTACATACGATTTCGCAGGCGCAAGAGGGGTACGCATGTTCCAAGGGGTGCACAGGGAGATTTACGTGCGATTTCGCTGGCGAAATTGGGATAAACATATTCCGAGTAGTGCACGGGGAGTTATACATGCAATTGGCTTTGAGCAAGCGGGGAACGCATATTCCGGGTTGCGTGGGGGAGATTTACATGCGATTCGGAAGTGTGGGCCCTCCCGCGTGTGGCCTTCCCCCCCGATGGCCCGCAGGCAGCCCATCACCCCTGGGCATGCCCACAGGCTGACCATCACCACAGGGCATGCCCTGCAGGCAGCCAATCACCCCTGAGCATGCCCCACAGGCCGCCCTTGACCCTTGGGCATGCCCCGCAGGCAGCTCATCACCCCTGAACATGCCCCGCAGGCAGCCCATCACCCCTGGGCATGCCCCGCAGGCAGCCCATCCACACTCCCCATGGCCCGCAGGCAGCCCATCACCGCTGGGCATGCCCCGCAGGCAGCCCTTCACCCCAGGCATGAGTCGGGGCCTGCTGGCAGGTGCCTGTCAATGGGGGGTGGGTGCGGGAGACATGAGTCGGGGCCTGCTGGCAGGTGCCTGTTAATGGGGGGTGGGTGTGGGAGGCATGAGTGGGGGCCTGTTGGCAGGTGCCTGTCAATGGGGTTGGCCAGGGGGGGCATGAGTCGGGGCCTGCTGGCAGGTGCCCGTCAATGGGGGTGGGGTGGGGGACATGAGTTGGGGCTCACAAGTGCATGGTGACATGTGGCCTGCCTGCGGGGCATGCCCAGGCATGATGGGCTGCCTGTGGCGCATGCCCAGGGGTGAAGAGATGCCTGCGAGCCATGGGGAGGGTGGATCGGCTGCCTGCGGGGCATGCCCAGGGGTGATGGACTGCCTGCGGGCCATGCCCAGGGGTGATGGGCTGCCTGCGGGGCATGTCCAGGGGTGATGGGCTGCCTGCGGGCCATGGGGAGGATGGATGGGTTGCTTGCGTGTATTCTGGGGTGCGCAGGGAGTTTTACACGTGATTTTGCTGGCATGAGCGGGTTACGCATATTCTGAGGGGTGCGCGGGGAGTTTTACACGCATTTTTCGCTGGCGCGAGCAATGTACGCATAATCCCAGGGGTTCGCGGGGTGTTTTACACGTGATTTCGCTGGTGTGAGCAGGATACGCATATTCCAAGGGGTACACAGTGAGTTTTACACACGATTTCGCTGGTGCAAGCAGGGTATGTGCATTCCGAGGGGTGTGCGGGGAGTTTTACATGCGATTTCGCTGGCGCAAGAGGGGTACGCATATTCCGAGGGGTGTACAGGGAGTTTCACACGCGATTTAGCTGGCGCATGTGGGGTAAACATATTCCGAGTGGTGCACGTGGAGTTATACATGCGATTGGCCTTGAGCAAGCAGGGTACGCATATTCTGGGTGCGTTGGGGAGATTTACATGCGATTCGGAAGTGTGGGCCCTCCCGGGTGTGGCCTCCCCCACCTCATGGCATGCAGGGAGGCCATCACCCCTGGGCATGCCCGCAGGCTGCCCATCACCCCAGGGCATGCTCTGCAGGCAGCCAATCACCCCTTAGCATGCCCCACAGGCAGCCCTATACCCCTGGGTATGCCCCGCAGGCAGCCCATCACCCCTGAGCATGCCCCGCAGGCAGTCCATCACCCCTGTGCATGCCCCGCAGGCAGCCCATCCACACTCCCTTTGGCCCGCAGGCAGCCCATCAACCCTGGGCATGCCCTGCAGGCAGCCCTTCACCCCAGGCATGAGTCGGGGCCTGCTGGCAGGTGCCTGTCAATGGGGAGTGGGTGCGGGAGACATGAGTTGGGGCCTGCGGGCAGGTGCCCGTCAATGGGGAGTGGGTGTGGGAGGCATGAGTGGGGGCCTGCTGGTAGGTGCCTGTCAATAGGGGTTGCAAGGGGGCGCATTAGTCGGGACCTGCTGGCAGGTGCCCGTCAATGGGGTGTGGGGTGGGGGACATGAGTTGGGGCTCACAACTGCATGGTGACATGTGGCCTGCCTGCGGGGCATGCCCAGGGGTGATGGACTGCCTGTGGCGCATGCCCAGGGGTGAAGAGCTGCCTGGGGGGCATGCTCAGGGGTGATGGGCTGCCTGCAGGGCATGCTCAGGGGTGGATGGGCTACCTGCGGGGCATGCTCAGGGATGGTCGGCTGCCTGCGTGGCATGGTCAGGGTTGATGGGCTGCCTACGGGCCATGGGGAGGGTGGATGGGCTGCCTGCGGGGTATGCCCAGGGGTGATGGGCTGCCTGCGGTGCATGCTCAGGGGTGATGGGCTGCCTGCGGGGCATGCCTTTGGGTGAAGGGCTACCTGCGGGGCATGCCCAGGGGTGATGAGCTGCCTGTGGGACATGCCCAGGGGTGATGGGCTGCCTGCGGGCCATGGGGAGGGTGGATGGGCTGCCTGTGGGGCATGCCCAGGGGTGATGGGCTGCCCGTGGGGCATGCCCAGGGGTGATGGGCTGCCTGTGGGGCATGCCCAGGTGTGATGGGCTACCTGTGGGGCATGCCATGGGATGATTGGCTGCCTGCAGGGCATTCCCAGGGGTGAAGGTTACTTTCGAGGCATGCCCAGGGGTGATGGGCTGCCTGTGGGGCAAGCTCAGGGGTGGATGGGCTGCCTGCGGGGCATGCTCAGGGGTGATGGGATGCCTGCGGGGCATGCTCACGGGTGATGAGCTGCCTGCGGGGCATGCCCAGGGGTGATGGGCTGCCTGCGGGGCATACCCAGGTGTATGGGCTGCCTGCGGGCCATGGGAGGGGAGCGCCACACCCAGGAGGGCCCACACTGCCGAATCGCGTGTAAAACTCCCCCATGCACCCCCAGAATACACGTACCCCACTTGCGCAAGGCTGATCACGTGTATAACTCCCTGTGCACCCGTTGGAATATGCGTACCCCGCTCGCACCAGCGAAATCACGTGTAATACTCCCCGTGCACCCCTTGGAATATGCGTACCCTGCTTGCGCCAGCGAAATCACATGTAAAACTTCCAGCACACCCCTCGGAATATACGGACCCTGCTCGCAACAGCAAAATCGCATGTAAAACTCCCTGTGCACAACTCGGAAAATGCATACCCCGCTCGCACCAGCGAAATCACGTGTAAAACTCCCCGCGCACCCCTCAGAATACGCCTACCCCGCTCGCGCCAGCGAAATCATGTGTAAAACTCCCCACGCACTCCTGGGAATACGAGTACCCCGCTCGCGCCAGCAAAATCATGTGTAAAACTCCCTGTGCACCCCCAGAATACACGCAAGCAGAACATCCACTCTCACCATGACCACAGGATGCCCATCGCTCTTGGGCAAGCCCCGCAGGCAACCCATCACCCCTGGGCATGCCCCGCAGGCAGCCCATCCATCCTCCCCATGGCCCGCAGGCAGCCCATCACCCCTGGGCATGCCCCGCAGGTAGCCCATCACCCCTGGGCATGCCCCGCAGGCAGCCCTTAACCCCTGATCATGCCCCGCAGACAGCCTTTCACCCCTGGGCATGCACCGCTGGCAGCCGATCACCCATGAGCATACCCTGCAGGCAGCCCATCACCCCTAGGCATGCCCCACAGGCAGCCCATCACCCCTGGGCATGCCCGCAGGCAGCCGTTAACCCCTGATCATGCCCCACAGACAGCCTTTCACCCCTGGGCATGCACTGCTGGCAGCCGATCACCCCTGAGCATACCCTGCAGGCAGCCCATCACCCCTGGGCATGCCTCGCAGGCAGTCCATCCACCCTCTGCATGGCCCGCAGGCAGCCCATCACCCCTGTGAATGCCCAGCAGGCAGACAATCACACCTGGGCATGCCCCACAGGCAGCCCATCACCTCTGGAAATGCCTCACAGGCAGCCCCTCACCCCTGGGCATGCCCCACAGGCAGCCCATCACCCCAGGGCATGTGCCACAGGCAGTCCATCACCCCTGGGCATGCCCCAAAGGTAGCCCTTCAACCCTGGGCATGCCCCACAGGCAGCCCATCACCTCTGGAAATGCCCTGCATGCAGCCCATCACCCCTGGGCATGCCCTGCAGGCAGCCCATCCACCCTCCCCATGGCCCGCAGGCAGCCCATCACCCCTGGGCATGCCCCGCAGACAGCCCTTCACCCCAGGGATGATGGGCTGCCTGTGGGGCATGCCCATGGCTGATGGGCTGCCTGCAGTGCATGCCCAGGGGTGATGGGCTGTCTGTGGGGATTCCCAGGGGTGAAGGCTGCCTGCAGGTCATGCCCAGTGGTGATGGGCTACCTGCGGGGCATGCTCAGGGGTGGATGGGCTGCCTGCGGGGCCTGCTCAGGGGTGATGGGCTGCCTGCAGGCCATGCCCAGGGGTGAAGGGCTGCCTGCGGGGCATGCCCAGGGGTGATGGGTAGCCTTCGGGGCACACCCAGGGATATGGGCTGCATGCGGCAATGGGGGGGAGGGCTACACCCTGGATGGACCAATACTGCCGAATCGCATGTAAAATTCCCCTGCGCACCCCCGGAATACACGTACCACGCTTGCGCAAGGGCGATCGCGTGTATAATTCCCTGCGCACCCCTCGGAATATATGTACCTCGCTCGCGCCAGCGAAATCGCATGTAAAACTTCCTGCGCACCCCTCAGAATATGTGTACCCCACTCGCGCCAGCGAAATCGCGTATAAATCTCCCCACACACCCCTCGGAATACACGTACCCTGCTCGCACCAGCAAAATTATGTGTAAAACTCCCTGCGCACCCCTCAGAATATGCGTACTCCACTCGTGCCAACAAAATCGTGTGTAAAACTCCCTGCGCACCCCTGGGAATCCCCGTACCCCGCTCGCACCAGTAAAATCGCATGTAAAACTCCCTGTGCACCCCTTGGAATAAGCGTATCCCACTTGCGCTATTGAAATCATGTGTAAAACTCCCTGCACACCCCTCGGAATACGCATACCCCGCTCATGTCAGCGAAATCATGTGTAAAACTCCCTGCACACCCCTAGAATAGGTGCAAGCAGACCATCCACCCTCCTCATGACCGCAGGCAGCCCATCACCCCTGGGCATGCCCCGCAGGCAACCCATCACCCCTGGGCACGCCCGCCAGGCAGCCCATCCACCCTCCTCATGGCCCGCAGGCAGCCCATCACCCCTGGGCATGGCCCGCAGGCAGCCCATCACCCCTGGGCATGCCCCGCAGGCAGCCCTTCACCCCTGGGCATGCCCCGCAGGCAGCCTATCACCCCTGGGCATGCCCCGCAGGCAGCCCTTCACCCCTGGGCATGTCCCGCTGGCAGCCCTTCACCCCTGGGCATGCCACGCAGGCAGCACATCTCCCCTGAGCATGCCCGCAGGCAGCCCATCACCCCTGGGCATGCCCCGCATGCAGCCCTTCATCCCTAGGCATGCCCCGCAGGCAGCCCATCACCCCTGAGCATGCCCCGCAGGCAGCCCTTCACCCCTGGGCGTGCCCCACAGGCAGCACATCTCCCTTGAGCATGCCCCACAGGCAGCCCATCACCCCTGGGCATGCCCCGCAGGCAGCCCTTCACCCCTAGCATGCCCCGCAGGCAGCCCATCACCCCTGAGCATGCCCCGCAGGCAGCCCCTCTCCCCTGGGCATGCCCTGCAGGCAGCCCATCACCCATGGGCATGCCCCACAGGCAGCACATCACCCATGGGCATGCCCCCAGTCATCCCATCAACCCTGGGCATGCCCCGCAGGCAGACCTTCACCCCTGGGCATGCCCTACAGGCAGCCCATCACCCCTGGGCATGCCCCGCAGGCAGCCCATCCACCCTGCCCATGGCCCTCAGGCAGCCCATCACCCCTGGCATGCCCCGCAGGCAGCCCTTCACCCCTAGGCATGCCTCGCAGGCAGCTCATCACCCGTGAGCATGCATGGGCATGCCCTGCAGGCAGCCCACACCACAGGGGGGACTTTTTCCTTGCGATTTTGCTGGCACGAGTGGGGTACGCGTAATCCGAGGGGTGCGCTGGGAGTTTTCGACGTGATTTTGCTGGCACGAGCGGGGTACGCGTATTCTGAGGGGTGCGCTGGAAATTTTCCACGCGATTTTGCTGGTGCGAGCAGGGTATGCGTATTCCGAGGTGTGCGCAGGGAGTTTTCCATGCAATTTTGCTGGTGCGTGAGGGCTGTGTGGCGTTTTTAGCATGTTTTCATGGTTGGAGGGCTGTATGGTGGTCCATTGGCCTTTGTGCCATGTATGGGATTTGTGCAATGTTTTTGTGCACGGGGCGGGGTTGGGGGCGTAACTGTCGCTGCTGCAGGGTTGCTACGCCACTCTGAGCTACGGCTGGTTATGGATGTTAGTATCCATGAATACGCACAAATGGGTTTTGGCGCATGCGGCTGGTGCAGACTGGAGCACGCTCCCTCTGTGCGCCCGTTGCGTGCGCCACTTCTGCGCTTAATTCTATGAATTACCCTCTTTATGTCTTGAGCTGATCTCTAGAATAAGTGCTCCATTGCTGGTTTTGCTATCACAGTGCGTTTGCTCACCTGTGCTTCCCAGAGATATATATTTTATTTAAATTGATTTTGCAACTACATATTCTGCTCTATGGCCACTCCATGCATTTCCCTGTCGATTAATGCATGTCCATATGCTCCTACTGCTGCGGCAAGACCCTGAGTTTCGATTTGAGCTTAATTGTTTTTTAAGTATATATTTTGGTAGGGCCGGTACAAAGAAGGCCGTGTGATGAATTGGTGCAAGCACGGAACATTTCCATGAAGCCAAGGTCAGCGAGCCTTGCAAAGTGCCTTTTCCCAACCGTTCTTCTGGAATAGATATTTTAAAATTGATTTCACACATGGAAACAGTTCTGCATCCGACCGATCTGTCCAAGCAACTGCACATATTGAATCAGAAAGCTTTCACTTGAGCAGTTTTTTTATTTTTTATTTTGTTGTTTTTGTATCTCGCTGGTAGCCAATGTCACTAGAATGACTAAATGTCCCCCTGCAAGCAGAACTCCACGTTTTCACTCCTGTTACCCATATTCCAGTGGCTGCAATGAGGTATCTAACTCGACTTGTGCAATTGAATTAATCGCAGACCACAATTTCCCGAAGTACAGATATTTATCAAATGCTAGTCCAGCCTTGTTAACGTTGGGCTCTGGTGACATGACCCAAGTAGTCACAAGAAAGGTTACAACTTTTAAATTATTGTACACTCAGTAGCGTCAAACACTTTTGATATGTTCATGCCTAAAGCCCCACAGCAGGGACACTTTGCTTTTCTACTTATGGTTGCATTGTGCACTTTTGCGGAATAGATTACACATACACACAGTATTCATTTCTACTTCCCTTATCAACGGTAGATTCTATCTAGTGTGTGGTGTAACATTGGAACGTGGTTGTCCCTGCTTGGCGATCTTCTTGTTCATTACTCTCCAAGTAACTTTGCTGTTGAACTTTGCTTATTTGCCAGCTGTGGTGTTTTATGGTGGTCTGTGGTCAATGACATACTTCCTTGTCTAAGGCAAAGTTAGATAGTATTGGAATTAGGAGCACATTTAACAGGCATCATTAATCTAGGCGCCTCATTACAAGAATTGCGGAATGGGTTAACGGGTGCCGTTAATGGTGGCGGACCAACCAATGTTTGCAGTACTGATGACCTGAACCAACCAACATCCAAACTCATTGTGGGTCCAAAATTTGGTAATCGTTTTTTGAAACACATACAGCTGGACTCCCAATCCATGCCACCTGAATTCCTTGGGACACAGATGGAAGGGAAACCAAAACATTTTAATACACCCCCTATAGAGCGGCCGGGGACCCTTTGGTTGCATATAATGGGAAAACTTGACGGGTGTCGCTGTGCCATCCCAATCCCTGGACCCATACTGCAAAGACTAGCAAAGACTAAAGAATACATGGCACGCACGTCGGAGCAAAGATTGGAGCACCTCACACCAACACCATAGGCAGCACATTAAAAACCCATGCAAGCATTGTATTAAGGATGATAAATGGTTGGGAAACACCAGAGAAGGTGGAGCACCCCCTAACAGCCTGATAAACAAACACAAGTTCCACGGTGCCCTGTCCTAATATAGTCCAAACACATCTGGGGTACTCAAATTGACGACAGAAAAACATTTCGGAACTGCAAGAGCCTGTGCTGTGTACAGTAAAAATCAACATAGCACTGAAAACAGCACACCTGGAGGGCACAATACTGGCCTCATACCTACACCATCCTGAATTCCCAAGGGGGAAACTGCACATTGTGGGAGAAGAGCAACATAGTACTGGCAGCAAACACCTGGTAAAAAAAAAAAACATGGATGAAGAAATGTATAAAGTCACTTCAGGGTTCAACAGTGAGGCAAATGAAAATCACTAGTAAACACCAAACGCCACTGACTTCAAAGGAGTAGGAGTGCCAAATTACAACAAAACGGAGCATTCGAGGACATCCACACAAATGGCCACTGATGAGAACCGTGACGCACATGATTAGAACGACGACAAAGATGCTGGTCCCTCTTTGACTCCTCTTGAACAAAACAATCTTAAACAGACAGTCCTCTGCTTACGTCATGTCCAACTAACCACCAGGACCAAAGCTAGTGATTCGTGGCACACTCGCTCTCCCTCTCGAAAGGGCTTCCAGACAGACATCTGCCTTTGTATGTGGTGGGGGGGCTACCTCTGTGACTAGAAGCGAGAACACAAGACAGCCGGGCCCAGGCGGCGGTGCGGTCTCCTGGTATCCTCCCGGCTCAGTGACTCCTGAGTCCTCGCTCTGTGTCATCAGTCCTGGCAAGGGCCCAGGACCAGCCAGGCCCCAGGAGGAGTGTGTACACCACGAGGGGACCGCGCCGCCGTTCTGGGTCGGCCCGGCCCGGACCTTGGAATCTTCACACTGCTTAAGTTACATGGTCAGAGAGTGTCCACTTACCTGATTTTGAAGTCGGCTGCTGGCGGGGACTCTCTGTTTCCTGTTGGGGCCTGGAGGGGAGGAGTGGCAAACTGGCAGGTACTAGTGTGAGTGAAAAAGCAGGGCCCATCCCCCAGCAACTAGACCGCATGCAACAAAGCAGTGCCGAAGGCTCTTGCCTAGACACCTTCAGTTCACAGTAACTAGTGAAACGAAGGTGGCGCTGCGCTGCCTCCTGTGGCAACAACAACACGTCACCATGTCAGTCAGAGCAGCCAATGAAGACTGCACATTCTGGTTACTGTACAGAATGTATTAAAATACTGCATAGTACATCAGAATGGTAGTTTTCATTGGCTGTTTGCAACAGTTTGTTGTTGCATTGCTATTGCTGGTCCCCAGGCCTGTCACAAGGGTTGGTGAGGCCCGGGGAAAAACATTTGGGGAGGCCCCCTTACAATTTTTTGCACTGAGCCAGCGGAGGCACTGCTGCAAACAGGAGATGCGAGAAATCTCCCCTTGAGTTTGTGTGGAGGACACAAATATGCTTTATTACTACAACTGCAAATCAACTAGAGCAAATTTAGATTTCTCTACTGAAGAGAGGTTTATGCCAGACTAACTTTTGTATCATATGCATAAATATACGTAGGATGGCATAACAGCGTGTGGTGCGCGAGGAGAACCGTGCCCCTGTGTGGACATTAAAAACGCATCATACACAGTCACAGATAGATGAGGTACAGTAGAGGCTGGTGAATTTCTGAACTGAAGAGGCTTAAATGTTTGCACCAATTATGCCGGATCGACAGAGCACAATAAGGGAAAACAAACCAACCAAGGGGCGCTTGAGGGGGTTTCTCACTCCCACGAAAATGTTTGAAACATTGGGTAAAAATGATGCATTTTACAGCACTTTCTTTGCAAATTGGGTAGAAAGCCATACCGTTTGCTATTGGTTTTGTTTGGTAGCACATGGAACAATCTAATAGTTACAAGTCACCAACCTTTGCCCGCAACATATGCCAGTATAAAAATATATTCATGCTGGTTATTCCAATGTATGTGCATGCAGGCTCCACCAATGTATGCCAGTATTACCAAACAAGGACTCCCGGCCAGTAAAAATGACATGCCGCAGAAAGCATGTCCAGGCTGAGTATGCACCATAAATGTTATTACTTGCTAGACTTGCCTACATTCAATGTGGTCCAGTTTAGCCCCGTAGTAACATTTATGTTTGCTTTGTTCATGTCTTAACTTCTGGGCTCAGCTTTAAGATGGGTCATGCCTCCAGAAATTAAATAGCCACTGAATTGCGGTGGTACGACTAACGGCCAAAGGGAAAATGAAACCGCTATTCAGCTTCCTAAAAGGGCTCAGGGAAGTGGGAGGGAAGTGGGAGCAGGACTGGCGGAAGATGTGTCATGGCTGGTGGGGGCCCATTTCATCTTGATGTTGGGGGGGGGGCACACCTTGCCTTACCATTTGGAAAAATAGGCCAAGGATCCCATGGAGTGCTTAAATCAATAATGAAACAAAAACAAGGTAGAAAGGTGGTTAAAAGCTGCAGACTATCGTTATGTTTCTGTGTCATGACTGCCAATATGGGACAGCTGCTTGAGGGACCCTTTCAACTGTAAAAGCTGAAAGGCCCAGGCACCATCCCTCAGTGGAGAGTGCAACAGTGCAATTGGTTTATTGACCCCACTCACTAGCTGCTTTCAAAACTGTCATCTAGCCCCCCAAAATGTTGAGGCTGGCTGCACCCCTGCCTGGCTGAGGTACAGAGCCATAGCGGATGGAACAGGACACAGATGTTAAATGGTGCCCGAGCTTTGCTGTTAATAAAGGTCTTTCAATTAATAAAACATTTCACTGTTAGCACCTGCATTCATATGCATACATTTTTAGGCAATTGAAATCATGATGTGGGGTTAGCACTTGCATGCAAGGGGAGTGATAAGAAGGCAAGTGGGGACATGGGACATAAGACAGCTCATTCTCACACCAGTCCATAAGTGTGACATTTCAGAAAGGAAGGAGAGGGTTAATTGCTTGTAAGATTGAAGCATCACCAGAATAGTCTCATTCGAATGCGCAATTTATTTAGATGCCCCCACACAAATAAGTTAACCTCTGCTCCATAACCTCTGAAGTTAGCGCCTCTCCCAAAATTTAGGTTTTAGCTCCTCCCCTTGAAATTGTATCCTAGGTGCAACCCTGATGCCATGCCCCCACTCCTAAATTTAGTGTCCTGTTGGCCGATAAATGTAGGAGTTGGGGCTGGCATACACACTCACATACAACATTTTTACCTATGCATTCATCCACCAGTCACACAACTCTGCATGCACGCATATATAAAACCAAACAGCAGTGACACAAACAAACACCAACATACATGGTCGGACTAGAACAAAAAATCTACCCGGGCACCAAAAATAAAAGTGTCCCACATTTCTCAGGAGGTCCAGAGGCCCTCAAGAAGACATGCTAACAAAGTACTGAGGATAAAGTTTCCGGAAAGCTTCATGACAACAGGTCACCACTTTCCAGTCCTGGGCTTCCTTTTTTGCAAATCACATGAATCGGCTACTTATGTCTAATTAAAGTTAAAAGACTACAGCTCCCAGAATACATTATTATTTCATGAAAGCCCAGGAATGGGAAATGGTGTGCGTAGACTTTGGAGTCATTTTATCCCACCAAACTGATGGATTGCCACAGTCTGAATCCTACAAGTGCACTTCAAAATGGAAAGTTGATCAACTGAATACCCAATTTGATACGTTATTATCATCCACTTTACTGGCTAAATATTATTTCCATAACTTAGGTCCATGTTACAACTGATTATCACAGGGCTCAGAAGTGAGAAGAATAAACAAAACAAAAAAGCAAATCTGTCAAACTGTGGAAATAGAAAAATTGATATGAGGCCGGGAAGCCCAAAGGAAACACACCAACACAGGTTACAAAGGACATACAAAGCACTTTATTCAAAGTTACAATAATTACCAAAAGTCAATTGACATACGGATAGCTATTCGGCCCTCAGAGTAACAGAACGAACCATCAACGGTAGTTCGCCGTGTTAGTGTAAGAGACCGTACATTGGGATACTCGGGTTTTTATACTTTTTATCCAGCCTTGGCCAACCCCCTCGCGGGTTAACCATTCTTTGGACCAGGCCTAGGGTTCTTTGCCAGGTCAATCCCATAATGTATGCAATTTGATCAGTTCCGCTGATACAGTTGTTCATTTACACATAGGTCAGGGATAGGACAAGGTCTCAGTTCGCGACCCAAACAAGTGGCCTGCGGGCATATTACTTATTCATGTGTGCAGAGGTCACAACGGCCAGAATCCCACTCGAAATCTCATTCGGCCTCCATTTTGTTGTTCAGGGTGACTTCCACATTGCAAGAGTACCTAAAATGGCGGCTTAATCCAAGATGGCGATTTGCACAATACATTAAGGTCAAGACCTTGCCGCGGAATCTATGTACACAATGTTTTTAGACAACTTGGCGTAGGCCAACATACATTCAAACAATGCGATAGGATGTACAATATTATTTCGATTTCCACAGACCCTCCTTTTGGCCTATGCCAAGTGCTAAACATCATCCCTAATACTTTCGAAAATGACTCCATGTATTATCATCCATAGGTTCTGCATCATTGTCTGTAATGTCTATAGCCATAAGGTCGTTCATAAGAACCTCTTGTAACATGAATTCTTTAGATGCTGTATCTGGGGTATATATTTTATGCCCTATTGCGCTCACTGCTTGAGCACAACACCCCCCTATCATTCCACATATACTTGGGAGGCATTGAAAACAACAACAAAGGAATAACAGAATCCCTAAAATAACCAGAATGACGGAAAGCACCTTCCAACCCCAAGATCACAGAGAATCCCAAAACCAAGTACTAAGGTTCCAGTCTCCTACAGGGATATGGACTTCAGAAGTGAGAGTATGCAAGTTCTGAATTGCTTTAAAAATTGTCGGTGAGGAGTCCGGTACGAAAACACAACAAGCGGACCCCACTAATTTGCATACTCCACCTCGTTCTGCCAAGATGACATCTAATGCCATCCGATTTTGAAGTGCTACCAATCTTATCGCCTTTTGCTCTAAGGTCATATTGTAGAGTATGTCCGTGGTCCGGTTGATCGTTCTCTCCAATACCCTTGCTAATCCCCTAATGTTCTCTGAGTTTGCTATTTGTCCCCAAAAGGGCACAACCGATTTAGCTATGTCCCCCAATACTTGCCCAGGGGTATCTCCATTGTTGTCTCGCCGTGGGCGAGCCTTAGAAACCTCCAAGGTACTAGCTACAAATACCCCGGGTAACAATATTCCTAAATAACAGGTTCCCTGCCAATCCTTGGGTAACCAGGGAAATGCTTACCTACCACAAACAAAATAAACAGGCCCTCCTACATACAGAGGCCTGTTTTCCTCAGTCAAATTTACAATATTTTTACAACTTTCAAAATCTCCCATTCGCCTAGTGCCATTTCTCTGTACACAGAAGGGAACCGAATCGGGACTATGATTTACAGAATAAGAAGGAGGTACAGCGTCCTTATTGCCTATCGGAGCCATTTTAAAGGAAATCAGAGTTTGAAAAGGAAGAGATCGTTTATCAGACGGCCTAATAGAAGCAACGTTAGGTTTACTTCTATTTGCGAAAAGCGAGCATCCCAGGGGAGTCAATTCACGTTTCTCGAAATCATTCAAATTAGTTCCATCAAAGTTCCCTGAGATGCTATCATTCCATCGGCCAAAGAATAGTGCTCTAAGAGAGGCATAGCAAGAATTTGTTAAAGGTAGAGGATATATATACCATCCCAGTCCCTTGTTCCCATGTTGCGGTAAGTGAGTACAAATCCAACAATTACTCTTATTAAAAATGGCATGAGTAGCATTCATTACTATCATCAGAGTGTTATTATGATACTTCTGTCTATGTTGGGAGTCTCTAGGGGACAGAGTGTGAAGGTGTACATAGGGAGTCAAAACAGCTGGTACGATCTTGGTCGGTAATAAAGGTTTCAAAGGATAGACTTCTTCGAAATACCAAAGTCCTACAGCAGCAGTTGCAAAAATAACAATAATCAAAATCAAAACACAACAGTACGTTTTCGGGGCCCAGGCACATTGTTCATTGTTCGATTTGGTCACCCCCTTATCTAAAAGTCCAGTGCAGGGAGCAGCGGTGAAGGTGGCAGGCATCGTAGTTCCTTGATCGATGGCCCCAATGTTCGTTGCTGGCGACACTACGGTCGCGTGATTTCTTAGTCCTTCCCAACCCTAGCCAGCAGAATCCCTTTTTGTTCAATAAAACAAAACAATTTTCCGATCACTTCCTTTTCCAGATGCACGACACTCGTGCCGTAGTTCTATTTCCGTGGTCGAAGGTTGTACCTGATGGTACCCAAATTTGCCTGGTCCAGAAGTTTTCCGGAAGTGATTTTTCAAGAGAGTGTGGAGACGAGATGGACTGTTCCCTAAGCTCCTCAGGCTCCGAGACCTTCTCCGACGCACTCACAGCGCTGTTTGGTACTCCAAGTTCAGAGACTGTAGCATCAGCGAGGGGTTCTGCTTCTTCTGTAGCGTGTGGCGTCGGGTGAGGAAGTTTCTTGACGTGCGTCGCGTGAATCCAGTTCTTCTTTCCAGCCACCCGCACTGCTGTCCTGGTGACCAATAATACCTGGTGGGGTCCCCGCCAGCGAGGCGCGAGACAGGAAGACCTCTCGTAGGCCTTCACGAGGACCCAACTTCCAGGCTGTATATCGTGTCCTGGGCCCGTGAACCGTACAGGTAAAGCTGAGTGCACCTGGTGGTAGATAAAATACAAATTTTTAGTTAACTGGTTACAGTAGTCTACAAGCAATACATTCTCCACCTCCCTCAGGGCTTTAGGTTTCGGGAGACCCCAAATGTTAGCAGGCCTCCCCATCACTACCTCAGTTCTAGTCTGAGGAGTGGTACGCATAGCTAATAACACAATAGGCAAAGCATCTGGCCATTTCAGTTTGGTATCAGCACATGTTTTCGCAAGTTTATTCTTTAAAATACCGTTGTGTCTTTCTACCAACCCAGCACTTTGAGGGTGCCTAGCTGAATGAAATTGTTTCTCAATACCTAGGGCTGTACAAATTTGTAAAATTACTGCTGCGATAAAGTGAGGACCATTGTCCGACCAGATTATCCTCAGGAGCCCAAATCGAGGAAAGAATTCTTTTACCATAATCTTTGCAGTGGTCATGGCGGTAGCATCTCTGACGGGGAAAGCCTCGACCCATTTACTAAAGGCACAAATAATGACAAGAACATATTTTAGATTATTGCATCGTTCCATCTCAATAAAATCAAAGTGAATGACCTCAAAAGGGACAGAGGGGGGCCCGAAACTTCCCCTTGGAGTCACTGTCCCTTTACCCACATTGTGCTGTAGGCAGATCATGCAGTTCTGGACGTGCCTCTTTGCAGTTTCCAGAATTTTGTCAATTACCCAAACCTGTTCTAACATTTTCGTGATCTGCTGGGCACACACATGCGTAGGACCATGTGCCACCGTAACCATCGCCAATACATAAGAATCAGGAAGCAACCATTTCCCTTAGGATGTATCCACCCAACACCCTTCGTCATCCAGTTTCCCCATTCCTTCAGCCCACTTTCTAGATTCTTCCATCGTGGCATCAGTCTGAATATCTCGCACAAACCCAATACCTTCATCCATTATGCAAACGTCTCTCATTTCCCTCGAAGTATACATGTCCGTGCTAAGGTCTGTGGCCGTTTGTCTGGCTATCAAATCCGCAAAAGCGTTCCCTCTGCCCACATCATCTATGACCTTGCGATGTGCTGCACATTTCATGATCGCTAACCGTTTAGGGAGTGAGAGAGCCAAAAGTAATTGCACTATCAAAGGGCCATGCTGAATCTTGGTCCCATGTGAGGTCAGGAACCCTCTTTCCGACAAAAGTTTTCCGAAGTTGTGAGCCACCCCAAATGCGTACTGGCTATCGGTATATATATTTACTCTTCGCCCATGGGAAAGTTCACAAGCTCGGGTCAACGCTATAATCTCTGCGGCCTGCGCGGAGTTATGCGAAATTCTCTTAGTTTCAACAATTTTGCTCAATGTAGTAACTGCATAAGCAGCTGTAGATGTACCATTCGAAAGTTTGAAGCAGGAGCCATCACAAAACAGCTCCCCTTCTGCATTATCCAAAGGAGTATCTATGAGATCTATCCTACCCTTCGTTTCTTGCTCGGTGGTATACAGGCAGTCATGTGATTCTTCGTCACCGCAAACAGTGTTTTGCGGGAAAGGTAAGAGTTCAGCCGGATTGGGAACACAACACCTCTTAATTTGAATATGAGGGGCAAACAGAATTAGTTCATACCTTGTTAACCGTGCAGAGGTGAGGTGTTGCATTTGGGTTTTGTTCAATAGGATATCAACAGAGTGAGGTACCATCAAAATCAAATCATGGCCTAGGACCATTCCCTCACTCTGTTTTACAGATGCGGCAGCAGCAGCAACAGCGCGCAAACATCTTGGCAAAGCGCATGCGACAGGATCAAGGGCGGAGGAGTAGTAGCCGCACGGCCTATTCTTCCCTCCGTGTTCCTGTGTTAACACAGCCAAAGCACATCCATCACATTCATGCACAAACAACACAAAGGCCTTGTCATAATTTGGAGTACCCAGAACCGGTGCTGAACATAGCGTGGTTTTGAAAAGCTCAAATGATCGTTGATGTTCCGATTCCCATGGCAGTGGCAGAGAAATGCCCTTCTTCGTCAAAGCCAACATCGGTTTTACCACTAGTGCGAAATTCGGGATCCACAACCTACAGTAGGACACCATCCCTATCAGGGCTCTGACTTCCTTCTGTGTTTTTGGAACAGACATGCCAGAAATGTGTTTTATTCTTTCAGGTGTCAATCTTCTCCCCTCCTTTGACAGGAGGAAGCCTAGATAGGCAACCTCCTGACAACAATATTGAAATTTTTTAAGCGAAGCTTTGTGACCATTTTTTGCTAGATGAACAAGCAACAGTATAGTGCCTTCTTTACAGGCCTTCTCAGAATCTGCAGCCAAAAGTAAATCGTCAACATATTGAAGCAGCGTGCAAGTAGGTGGCAATTCAAGAGTGTCGAGCTGCTCTTTTAAAGCTCTACTATAAATGCTGTGACTTTCAGTATACCCTTGAGGTGCCCTTGTAAATGTAAATGAGCGACCCCCCAAGGTGAACGCAAATAGATATCTGCTTTCTTTATGTATAGGGATACTAAAGAAAGCGTTTTTTAGATCCACAACGCTGAAGTGCGTAGCCGAAGCAGGGATCATTGTTAATATCGTCGTGACATCAGGCACAATTGGAAATTGTGGGGCGACCACTCGGTTAATAGCACGAAGATAAATTATAAACCGGTATGGAATTGCATTGTCGCCTTTCTTATATACAGGTAAGATCGGACTGTTACACAAACTACCTGTAATCTCCTCAATCACCCCACGATGTACAAAATCGGGGACAATGCATTTCAAAGCACGTTCACCTTCTACTGATATTTTATACTGCGGGATGCGTGGCAGTTTCACCCCATGTTTCAGGACTATTTTAACGGGCTCAATCTGTAACACTCCGACATCATTGTTGTCCACCGCCCACAAGCATTCCGGGACAATGCTGAACTCGGGAGGTAAAGGTCGAATCAAGAACTGAGAATTAGGAAGTTGCTGTGGTGAAACCGTTAGCCGTACTCCATCCGAAGAACAATGAATTACTGCGTTCAATTTCTTTAACAAATTCAACCCCAGCAAATTCTCTCCACAGTTTCAAGTGAGAAGAAAAGGTCAATGGTCTATAAAGGGACCCAAAGAAACGGATACCGGCATAGAAACCGGACAGACAGTTGGTACACCAGAAAACCATACGGAAACATTTGTTTGCCCTGACAGTGGGATGTTTGGAACCCGAGAATGATCAATGGAGCACTTCTGTGCTCCAGTGTCAATCAAAAACTGGTGTTTCCTATTCCCCACTAATAATTCAACGTAGGGGCCTTTTTGATTAACGGGAATAGGCAAAGGTTCCAAGCCCTGCTTCGGGCAATCCTAATAAAACTGATCCTCATCAGAAGGAAGCTCTTCAGAAAGGTAGGCAGCAGAAGGATGATCAAATATGTTTCTCGAGTCCATACTCGAGGTCTGATTTTCCTGTGAAAAAGGTTGCTGAGAGTCCTGTAAAAGCTGACCTCTGTCAGTGCCCCCTGCTCCAGGGCGGCCCCTAGGTCGTCTACCCATACCCCCAAATGCACTGTTTGACCTCTGGTGAAGGACAGGGCACTGTGCTCGCCAATGACCTTCCTGGCGGCAATAAGCGCATTGATTAATATTCACAGTACTCAGAGGAGCATTTCCTTTTGGAACGTACTGACCTCTAGTCTGTGTCGTGCCTCCTCTGGGGTTTCTAATAATTTGCTGTAATAATACTTTGGTTTTCAAATCTCCCTTTCTCTTTTCAATTTTTTCCTTCTCATTATTAACACGGTTCTCATAATACTGAGCCATGTGCAAAACCTCAGATTGAGATTTTGCCTGCCAAGCGCTCTCAGAGGACATAATTTGTGACTGGATGTCAGGTAACAATCCACGTACAAATTTGTCCACAAACAACCTCTTCCCCGACTCTGTACCTAAATCCTGTCCACTGAAGTCAGAAAATACCTGCTCGAATCTATTGAAAAATTCGGTGGCGCCTTCAATTTTTCCTTGAACACAGGCCGTAAGCTTGTCCCAAATAATCCTTTTTTCTGGAATTATAGTTTTTAGTTTAGTGACAATCCTATCAGGTAAAGTAAGTATTACCTGTGGCGGTTTCTCACCAGCTGGTCTTTCTCCATCAATTCTAATCATATTTGCCCATGTATCTCCCAGCCCCGGCACATCGTCTATTGTCCAAACCTGTTTCCATACATCTACGGGTAGGAGTACAGGAAATAACAAGTCAATGTCACTCAAGGTGAACACAGAGTACTCTAGAACGGACTCTATTTCTTTGTAAAACCCCGTCGGGTTTTTTCTAATATCAGGAACTGATTGTCTAATTGTGTTCACTTCCTGTTGTGAAAACGGGACGTGAACAAATTGCGATACATAATGTGCAGGGATATCCACCGCGGGGGCACCAGTCGCCGCGTTGGCGGGGATCTCAACTTTTGGGACAAAGGTCGGAGGAACCTCTCTCATAGGCAACGGAGATATAGGTACCTCCGGCCGCTTACTAAGCAATAGAGCCAGGTCGAGCGCTAAGGCAGCTGTAGAAGTGTCGGGCGAAAAAGCCCTTTTACAAATCCCCAATAGTTCTATGGGGCAACTAACCTTCTTCCTTACACATTCCTCTTGCAGGTGCTGTACCATCACCTGAATTACTTTTCTTTGCATCTCTACTGTATACTGACTATACGTGTCATACACTTCGTCTGGCGGTATCGATGACTCCGAGATCCATCGAACCGCATCTTTGGTACAAATTCGTACTTCCTCAGGTGTCGCTCTACGGCACGGGAGGAACCGTTTCTGTACATATATTCTATCGTCTTCATCATCCTCATCTCAAAGTCTTTCCTAAACTCAAACAATCTTTCAACATGTCCATATACTTTCTGCTCTGTGTCCCTCGAAAGTGCCAAAGTATTCAGATCTCTCACCCCTTGTGGAAGATCTGAATTTTGTAATCTACCCCACATCACACACAAATGAGTCCCCAAACCTCCGATAAAAACATTTTTCTCGGGAAAACTATCCAAATTAGATAATGTAGAAAAAACATTGGCTTGATCACCTTTCTCCATGCAATGCTTAGCCCATGCAAACAATTCCGGTTTCCTATCTGCAGAAACAGTACTACGAGTCACAATCTTTGACCCTGCACCTGGATCGACTCCAATCAATACGGGGCCACTCGGGAGCGGAGGTATAGGTAAATTTAACAAAGGTGCAGGTGCAGGGGGAAGGGGCGGTGCGATAGGCGGAGGAACGACAACCAACGGACTAGGAACAATAGGCTGTACAGGGGGAACAGGAATAGTAACAGGAACAACAGCAGGAATGGGCAGAGTGCCCAAAACAGCAGCATACGGAGGTGGCGCTGAGGCATCGGGCCTGCGTTCATTTAATAATTTCTCAATAAATTCCTCAGACACATGGAAATCTTTAGAGGGATACATTTTCTGGATCCCGGGTGAAAAGGCTCTATCCATATTTTATCTGATTCTGACCGCTTTTCTTTATCATACAATAATGCCTTTTCAGCGTTTGTTTTATGACGACGTGCATGTTTAACCCTACTTTTAATCTGCTGCAATGCTTCTTTCTTCCAATTTTGTAACACATCAAAGGCTGCCGGTCTAGCCTTTTTCTTTAACAAGATCGATTCTAAGTATTCAATACGGGGGATCTCAAAACTACCGTTGATTGGCCACTGAAATTCGGAGGCATGTCTGGTCTGTCTGTGCCAAATATCATTAAATACTATACTTCCAATGCCATACTTACAGTACATAGTACAAGCCGGCGACCCCTCCTGTGGTGCCGGGCGGCTAAATTCCAAGGATTGCCGATCACTGCGGAACAGAGCCCTAAAACAGCTAGACAATTTCCCAGGCATTTCTCAAAAAATTGGTGTTACCTGGTCCAATAATTGTGTCTGCAGATACAATACGCCAAATTCAAAGTGTCAGGGTTAAATTAAGAGCCGGGTCACGACTGCACCTGACCAAACCTAAGGAGGACCGTACGGTTTACAAAGAACTTACCTAACGAATTTTACCTTGCGTTTGGTGGTTTCGGCAAATCTGCCCGCCTCAAAATTGGACCCTCGTCAAGATGCTGTGTCAGACCACACGACTATCGTCCAAGGATCGGATCGTGCAGCACTGCCGAGGTATCACGTCTCGATCGGTCGGGCCCGCAGAATCACAGCGTCCGATCCCGGTTCGATAGTCTGCGTCAACCTTCAATTTTCCGGCATCAATCTTGAGGGTCCCTATTCGGGCGCCAACTGTGGAAACAGAAAAATTGATATGAGGCCGGGAAGCCCAAAGGAAACACACCAACACAGGTTACAAAGGACATACAAAGCGCTTTATTCAAAGTTACAATAATTACCAAAAGTCAATTGACATACGGATAGCTATTCGGCCCTCAGAGTAACAGAACGAAACATCAACGGTAGTTCGCTGTGTTAGTGTGAGAGACCGTACATTGGGATACTCGGGTTTTTATACTTTTTATCCAGCCTTGGCCAACCCCCTCGCGGGTTAACCATTCTTTGGACCAGGCCTAGGGTTCGTTGCCAGGTCAATCCCATAATGTATGCAATTTGATCAGTTCCGCTGATACAGTTGTTCATTTACACATAGGTCAGGGATAGGACAAGGTCTCAGTTCGCGACCCCAACAAGTGGCCTGCGGGCATATTACTTATTCATGTGTGCGGAGGTCACAACGGCCAGAATCCCACTCGAAATGTCATTCAGCCTCCATTTTGTTGTTCAGGGTGACTTCCGCATTGCAAGACTACCTAAAATGGCGGCTTAATCCAAGATGGTGATTTGCACAATACATTAAGGTCAAGACCTTGCCGCGGAATCTATGTACACAATGTTTTTAGACAATTTGGCGTAGGCCAACATACATTCAAACAATGCGATAGGAGGTACAATATTATTTCGATTTCCACAAAGCAATCCTGGAACGTGAAAATACATGGTTGAAAATGGAATCCATTTCTCTTCAACACTTCACATTAGAGCAGCTGTCATAAGCACTATTTGAAAATGCAAAATGCAGATAAGAAGACGGGAAATGTTGAAGTAAAACAAACGTTTTTTTTTTCTAGTTCAACAGACAGCCTGAAGGTGGAGAGAGACTAGCGTTTTAACCCTTCATTGCAAGTTGCCTACAGCAGCAATAATGCATGCATGGGCTGCATCTCAGCTCTCATAGAGCAGCCGTTTGCAGAGCTTCTACAATGTGAAACATATCTTATGTGTATATAAACTCTTAAACCTTTTAAGGTTTGCTGACCTTCAGTTTCCCAAGTTTAGTCATTTTTATCTCCAGGCTCCAGTGTCTGTCAGAAGCAGGGTTTGGAGAGTGGCAGGCCGCACCTGTGACAGGAATAACATGTGAGGGCCCGGGAACTGGATTAATGGCTCGTTGCCATGCAACCTGAGCTGGAGCAGGACTGTATCCCTTCTTGAACTCTTAAATGGCACCATGTTTCTTGCAGAGCCGACACAGTGCAGCTCAGCAAGAAATTAACAAAAGTAAAACTTTAATGAAAGGCAGCTGGAGGAAAATCAGCACACACATATTAGGAGATAAAATCATCCCATTTAAAGCCAAATTGATTTCAGAAACATCCATGGCCTGCAATGATTTATGATGGAAGCGAGGTGCGGAACAAAGAACAAACAAAACTATTTAAATTGCATGTGTGCTGGTCCCCTGATGTTCCGGTGCCCAAAAAAGACTGCTGGTGTTGCCCACCGGCAAACACTAACACAAATTAAGCATTGGTTGTAATGATCTCTCGAAAATCATTTACTTCCAGGTGAAAAAGATGATAGAGATGTGTTGCAGGTAGCGAGCAGTCTAGAGAGGACACTTCCACTTCCTGTTTTCATCTCATGACTAGGCAGGGAGTGCGAGTGTATGCATCATTGTGATGTACGATTTTGGATGCATGTTTTATTCTACTGTGCGGTCCTATTATTTGATTCCATACTAAGGGCCTCATCACGACTTGGGCGGTTAGCGCCGGCGCTACCTGCCCTGCCACCGAACTCCCCGGCGCTAATAGCGCCGGATCACGAGTTCGGCGGTAATGTTAATCCCCATATCTCATTGAGCCCATTCAGGAATGCCCCATTGTCCATTGGGCTCAATGGGAAAATTTTGCGCTAAGGCGGTATGAGCACGAATTTTCGGTGGATTTCCCCCTGCTCAGAGCTCGGGCGGAATCTGCCGAAGTCCCGATTTGGCGGACCCTTAAATCCGGCTATAATAGCGCTACCGCCGGTTTTAAGTGTTACCGCCAAAGTCGTGCTGAGGCTCTAAAGCACAAGATCACTATTGACATGTATTGGAACTATTCTGTGAATAATTGGTGTACTTTTAAAACTTTGTTCACATTTTGGGGAGAGATTGATATGATGGTGTCTGTAAAGGAGGTTGGGCTGCAAGAACATATTGATTTAATGTTATCTTGTCTTTGTGATTGATGATTTGTTAAGGGGGGTGGGCAGTGCACAGCACAACAGACAACAAAAGAGAAAAAGAGAGAGACAATGCCCAAATGGCTCGGGGGAGCAGGCACAAGGGGCAGAGGGGACTTCTGAAATGGAAATGCCTAAACTAAAAGCCATTTCATTTGTTCGACAATTTTATTGTTCAGTGTGCTGTCAAATTAGCTATTGCAGATCCAAGCCTTTGTTTTCCATTGGTGAGGAAGCAGAGATGAAGTTCATGGCGCTAGAAAATTAAAGTACTCAGATATTTAAAATCCAGTGGAAGGCGTAAAACAGTTAGACATGCAATACATTTCTTATACAATGTTTAAAACGTGTTTAACTATAGCAAAGAAAAAATGCAAACCACTTTGCATTTTAATTGAGAAAGTTTTAAATATTGTGTAAAATATATATCAGACAGCTGACGTTTCACATTTTACAAACTTTTTTTGATGTCGTGTTTTGCGTTGTTTATTATTATCTCTGCTCAATATTCATTTTTTTCACACAAGTATTTTACGGAAATTACTACACTGTATTTTATTCATGATGAAGGTGATTATTATTTGTGATCAGTAATCATTTTTTTCACTGTGGAATATTTCATGAATTACTGGACATTTCTATTCTAATTATCACCCTGATAATTATTATTTGTGACCAATATTATTATTATTTTTAAACTTTGTGATTGTTACATGATTTTCTTCTGTTTCTAAATTGAATGGGTACATCTCTAGACTGGAGGGGTGACTGAACTTGTTGTAGTAAAGAACTACGTGGGAGCCTGTATTTAATGGTTATACAATATAGTACTAGCAATAGTTTATTGGATATCTTTTGCTTTCCAAACATATTATGCAAACAGTATTATAGATAAATAAGCTGCATATATACTGCACCATATACGCACATCATCTTGCCAGTTCTGTTGCATTCTCTCCTCCTTCTGCATATGTGTGAAATGTGCCCCATCTTCCCACATGTGCAACATTGATGTGTCTGTCCCTCACATCTAGGTTGCCCCCCATTAAACCCTCCTCCTTGTGGAGCTTGAAATCCAAACCCTCTGCATCTGGATGCAAACCCTTGTCCTAGTAGGAAATAATTATACTCTCCCTTTCCTGCAATGTTTCCATTCACCGCTGGCTGTACCTGCCATACTGCTTGTGCATTGAAACGTTCCCCTCCACTCCTCTGCTTGAAGGAAGCACATCAAAACAATCAAAACAATATAATATAGCCATGGAGAATATAACGATTAGGCAGAATATTTTCTGAATGACAAATGGCAATCAGATGAGAGGGTTAATAGACAACAGGCTTAAAATTTCAGATGTGTAACGCGCATGCGCAAGAAGGAGCAGCGTTACTTATACGCGCATGACAGGGGCGGCAGCTCCTTTGAGCAGCTCGTCCATATCAGTACGAGGGAAGTCATTGAGGTGGCGGCCACTATAGAACCTGCTAATATTAGTTACATGAGCAGAGTTAGTGACTAAGTGAATCTCCACAGAATGAAAGAGCTGAATAGATTGATTATTTGGTAAGCAGAGAGGAGACTCTCTATCTTTATATTTAACCATTACTGTATATCTAGTAATTTAAAGACTGTACTAAGACACATATTTGTGGTTAATGTATGCAGGAGATTTGAAAGATTCTCGGTAGCTGAAGCCCTAAAGGTATTTGAAACACTCTATTATTATCATAATGTTCAGTAACAAACATATTTTGGCATGGCAATGTATTGGAACGAATTTTGTTTCTCTTTCTTTTTTTCTATTATTTATTATTTTACCTCATCTCTGGACTACAACAACTTTTGGGTATGTGTTATGACATTATCAATTCTGATTGTAATTTACCTATCAATGACATGGATAATTGGGACATTACTTCATTGGGTACAACTTTGTCATGTTGTGGAATTATGTAATAAGTGGTGAAAGATAATTAATAGTGCCTAAAGCCCTGATGATGGACGGAAGTCCGAAATGCATTGGCAAAAGATAATTGGGCACTGATAAGTCAGGCAGAAAAATAAATAACACCTGATATTTGAAAAACTATACAACAACTTCCTGTTCTTTATTTTGTGATTGAACGTTAATGACATTAAAGCAAAGGAATGCATGAAAATGAAATTCAAGTATAACTCCGGAAGGAGAATTGAGAGTGAGCACACTCAGGAACGGAGGCAGCGCGGTCCTATTTTCTCAAATATTGATGATTTTCAAACCACTTCCACTATTATGTGGTTTATTGAAAAATATAAAAATAGTGATGATAAAACATAAATATATAAAAATGTGCAAGATAAAAAATAGTGCCCATGTAAAGACAGAAACGTAGAAAAAGTAGAAAAAGTAGTCTGTTATAGACGTATGCTCTTGTGAAAATTGGTATAACAATAGTCCTAATTAAAATGTAAAGATAGAAAAGTAGAAAGAATAGTCTGTTATAGATGTATGTTCGCACATGGTTGCGGCACAGCACAAGTTCCCAAGGGACCACTTGGAGAGGTGGAATAACTGTGGCAGTGTCCAATTTTGTCTTGTCTTCTTCTGTGCCTTTTGCAATACCTGCCTGCCTTTCCTTTAACTGTTGAGAAATTAAAGAGTTTTAGTCATGGACATCAAATAGTCATGTAACTCATTTCCTAATACAGTGACAGTGTTTTGGGTATCTATCTGCTCGTTGGTGGGGTAATGGGCCCATGCATCCTGCCACCTCTCACCAACTTTTGAGGAGTCAGGTGATGGTCTGAGCCTGGCTGATTGCATAGGGCAAAGAGAGCAAGAGGAAGGCAATACATCCAGTCCTTATGCAGTGTATCATGCAATCTTGCTATGCAGTCTTTCCGGAGGCCATTGAGGCACTTCACAACACCATTCAGGTGTGGGTGGTAGGCTGAACAGAGTTTATGCCTCATTCCTAATAGGGATGTTATTTTTGCATAAAAGCTCATTTGTGAAATGAGGTCCATTATCGGATCTCAGCACCTCACACACTCCCCATCGGGGGAACACTTTGTGTACAAGGAATTTTGCGGCTGACATGGTTTCTGATTGGGTGCATTGTCCTGCTTCTATCCATCTGGAGAAGGGGCTCACCACCACAATTACATATTTGTATCCTCTGCACGTTTGAGCCATATCAATGTAATCCACTTGCAAGTGTCTGTATGGGCCAGTTGGGCAGGGTCTTGTTCCTCTCATGGTCCTAAGTGTATGCCCCACCGTATATTTCTGACAAGTTGCACAATTGATGATGAAATTTGTCACATGTTCGTGCAGATTGGGTACACACCACTCAATGGAATTCTGCACTGCAATGTACTCTTTGGAAATATGTGCTGGGTGTGTAACTGTTCTAAAGCAACTGTGCGTAATTATAGTGGTATACAGATTTCCTGTGTTTTCCTGTCGCTGCAGATGATCTGTGGGGCACAATGAACATCCTCCTCTTCTGGTAATGGCCACCCATGTATCTCTATTAACTGTGCTAGTGGCAGTACATTGTAACTTTCAGTCACTGCCATCATTTTTGCATGTGATTTCATGGACTTTGGTACCTCCGCTATGTCTGGCAAATACGCTGCTCGTTTGGCCTTGGTGTTTGCTGCTGCGTTTCCATGGGAAGTTAAATCTGAGCCTCTGGCATGTACTAAGCATTTTACCATGACGACCTCTGATGAGTTAGATAATGTAGAAATCAGTTTTTCTAACAGTGTGGCATGCTGCACTTGTGTACCTTCAGCGTGCAGGAAACCCCTCCTTTTCCACCATGACAGTCCAGAATGCACTGTGGATGTCACATAGGCAAAATCAGAGTACACCGTAGCTGCCTCATCTTCATGTCTCTTTAGTGCCATAATCATTGCCACTAATTCTGCTGCTTGGGCTGAAGAATGAGCAGGTAGTCTTATGCTTTCAACAGTCTCAAACTCTCCATTTTATTTTGCTCTTACTACTGCAGCTCCCGTCATTCTTGTCCCTGCATTTGTCTCTATTATTGAACTGCCATCAACAAACACTTTTACTCTTGTTCCTAGGCCACCTCGTTGGCGCAGGGTATCTCATCATAATAATCTGTGTATGTTGTGCAGTCATGGACATAATCATCTTCCTGCACTGGATCTGCAATGTATTTTGCTGGATTTACCACATTGCATTTAACAATCTTAATAGATGGATTTGTTAGAATGACCTCATACCCTGAGGCCCTCTGTGCAGTCAATGTGCTTTTAGGCTTCTCAAGTATTGCAAAAAGTGCATGTTCCACATATAATGTTACCGAGCAGCCCATCATCAGAGTGGTTGATTTCTCAACTGTGAATGCCGCTGCACCCAAAGCTTGTTTACGTGTGTAATGCCATTTCATTACTGGGTCTAACAACCTGCTGTAATATGCCAAAGGTTTATGTCCCATTGAAGTCTTCTTCGTGAGGAAAGCCGTCATCACTACTCCATTGCAATGGGAGAAAATAAAGCATTCTGCTTTGTAATCTGGGATTCCTAACACAGGTACTGTACGTATGGCCTTTTTTAGTTCCTGTAATGCACTTCTCATTTCTCTCATCCATTGTATGAAATCCTTGTTTTTGTGTGCTCCCTTAACCCTTCTAACAGTGGTCGGATGTATGAGCTGTAGTCAAATAAATATACTCTGCAATAATTGCATAATCCCAAGAACTGTTGGAACTCCTTCACTGTGTTTGAACGAGTTGTATTACTGATTGCCTCTGCTCTTTCAGGTGCCACCCTCCTATCTTCTTTGGAAATTATTTGGCCCAAATAAAGTACTTCTTCCTGACAATTTTGTATTTTCTGTTTGTCAACTTTGTACCCTTTCTCAGCTAGCAATGTCAGTAGCTGCACTGAGTAATTGCTGTACTGTTCCCGACAGTCACTGCATATAAGCAAGTCCTCTGCATATTGTATGATGGCACTGGAAGTTTGTATGTTTCCCAAATCCATCTGCAACACCCTGTTAAACACACTGGGGGGGTTCTCAGTACCCCTGTGGGAGACAACAATGTTCCAGTCTTGCTCCTCTATATGTGAATGTGGTTAAATACTGCAAATCTTCATGAAGGGGTATACTGAAAAATGCATTTTTCAGATCAATCACTGTGTAATGTGTGGCAGTGGGAGGTATATTACACAATGCCATGGCAGGATTAGATACCACTGCAAATTCAGGCTCAACAATGTTATTTAAGGGGCGTAAATCTTTTATGAATCTCCAGGACCCTCCCTGAGGTTCTTTCACTGGGTATACAACAGTGTTGCAAGGAGACTCTGATGGCACTATCACACCCTGCTAATGAGGAAATGTATTGTTTCATAAATACCCTCATCTGCTTCTTTGGACAATGGGTACTGTTTTACTCGAGGTAAAATTGCCCCTTTTAAATTGTTATTTGCTCTGCTCCAATCCCTTTTAACAACACCACATCATTGTTGTTCATAGTATGCTGGGTACCCTTGCCAAATCTTCTTCCATAAATGATGGTACTTTTTTAGCTAGCATTATTTGTTGTGGCATCTCTGTATACTCTATTCTCAATTGACATGGTATATTTATCTCAACAAATACCTCATCTTCAGAGTCACTGTAGTCGAACAAATCATCATCTGTCAACTGGGTCAGTCTGTTTGATGTACGAAGTGCTATTAGTGTGCACAAAACCACCCATCCTCATTAGTGCAGTGTAAAATCATTCTATCCTCCCTCACTACAGCCATCTCTAGATTAATTGTAACCAGTTCCCCTTCAGTTACATCTGTGTTCTGAATAACAAGTCTGTGAGTAGTCTCAATAACTGTCCCTCAATGCAGAGAAGCCATGCTAACATCACTTGTATTCCATAGAAAAATACTTCAGGATCCACTGGTACTCCCCTCTGTACTTTCTGCCCATGAAAGTGTTGTTTGTATTCTGTTGCTGTCTGTAAATGTATGCCTGATGAAGAATATATTATGCTGTCATCTGGGTATGATATTGATATACTGAGTTTGGCCATAAGATCTCTTCCCAATATGTTAACAGGTGTCTTCCTGGAATACAGGAATGGGACAGCTACCATCTGTTCTCCTACTGTCACAAGATGTTGCTGTCCCAGTGTCAACTAAGAAAGCAAGAGTCGGGTTACTATAGATACCTCCACCCTCTGTTCCTGTTCAGTGTCTGTGGTTACTGATAGGATAGGGCACGTCAAGCTATTCTGCAGGCTGTCCTATGTGGTGATACATGTTCAGTCCTGTCCCTATAAAAGGCTCCCCCCAACTGCTGTGACTCCTCCTTCTGTGGTGTCTGTATCTGTGGCAGAGTATTGGTCTCCCACTGTGTCACTGCTTGTTGTGAATGCATTGCACTCTGTGGTTGCTGTGTCATTGTCTTCTGTGGTTGTTATGGCACTATCTGTGGCTGTATTTGTGGCCCTTGGGGTTGCTGCACTTGCTGTGCTTGTGTCTGATCTAGTGAATATTGTGTGTAGTCATAAAACTCATAGTTTTGCTGTGGTGCACCATTTGTTGCTGGATATGTAACACCCCCACCTCCTGGATCAAACTGCATTTCACCTTGCTGCATTGCTCCTCTACTTCTACACAATCATGAAATATGTCCTGCTTTCCCACATGTCCAATATACTGCTCCAGTGCCCCCAGGTCCTCCGAAGCGGGCTCTCTCCCACCAAACTCAAATACTCTCCTTCTGGGAACAAATCCTCTTCCTCCTCTGGGGTAAAAACTACACTCCCACCATCCTGCAAAATAACCACCCATGCCCTGCTGTGGCATGACAACCCCCTGTCCACTATTCCTATCTCCTGTATTTATCAATACTGCTCCTTTTACCGCCATTGCTTCTGCACCAATTTTGCCTCTTCCTTTTGCTTGTTCTCTATTTTCCTTTGTTCCTTCTCCTGCTTTAACCTACAGTGATGTGCAATAGTTAATTGTATTTCTGGCTATGGTCTCATTTCAATCCCCACAATCTTTTTTAACTTTCTATGTACTTCTTCAGGTAGGCCCTGACATAGAATATGAGAAAACACGGGTATATTTTTATCCCAATGGTCTTTAGTTTCAAAATGCCAATGTTCTTTAATGTCTTAAATATAGGCAGCGGGGTCCTCGGTAGGCCCCATCTTCCGAGTTATTATGGCGCTCATGTCAGACTGATCTGGAAATAGCACCCTCAGTGCCTTCCATACATTAGCTCTACAATTATTAAATGGTGACCCTTCATATTAAGTGGTTTTATGTTCTGTCACTGCAAAAGTGCCTGCTCGCTTCCACACGTACTTTGCCTGGTCACCCAATATGGATGCAAATAGGTGTTTCATGTCACTTATAGCTAATGCTGTCCCAGCTCTCTCTCGCTCTAGCTTGTAGATCTACCGGCCCACCCCTGCTGTCAATGATAGCAGCTTATCCATCAGGTTATTTTTGTCTGTCTGATTCCATGGAGTATAGTGGGTTTACCCTAACCCCCTTGGGGAGCAGTGGGTATTATTTTACCCCATGTGATACTGGAAATGCATTGGAGGGACACGGCCTCAAAGCCCTTGTCCTGCACTCCCTTATCATGTGTTTTCTGCACAGGAGTCCATGTGGGACTCCTGGCAGTGGAGCTTTTCCTATTTTTGGTCATGCAGACCAGAGACCTTTGGGATACTCATATGGCACCCATCAGTGGGGGCACAACCCTGTAGCCCTGGTGTATGTTTTTGGGCACCTGCGTGTGGCCCACAGAGCAGGGTATGGGCTGGTGGCAGCTCCATGCTGAATTTGACAAGTGTTCTGAGTATCCTCCATTTTGGGATACACAGGCCTGCTGTAGGAATCAGTGGATTCCTGATAGAAGGCAAGATGGCCCCTGTGGCCTCTTGGTTTCTATTACCCATTACCTTGTTTTCCCAAAGTTCTGGGAAGCCCTGACTATGTCCCTTCCCCTGACTGGCTGTTGGGTGGAATAACCATATATGGTATTGTGGGGAAGTCCAGGCCAGACTGGTTGGAGCCTTCCAAGTGACTCTATGATGTGGATACACCCTCGGGTGGAACCTGTGTGAATAGAGTGTGTGACAAATATGCATCCTATGTTATGGGTGTCTGGTTTCTGTGTGGATGATGTAATGAATGAGACAGAACTGCCTGAAACTGACATGAATGCATTGTGATGTGCTAAAAGGCTGGGTGCTTGCCCCTATCCACATTCCTTGTTATGGGGGTCTGGGTGGAAGTGAATAGCCTGAATGCCTGTGAGCCTGATTGGCTGACTGAGCTTGGCTCAGCAGTGTAAATGAGGGACAGATTTGTATATCTGGGAACCTCTCACTTACCAATTTCAGAAGCTGAAGTTGAAACTTGAAGCTGCTTATCCTTGAAGCCCAGCTGGAAGAAGAATTGCTACTGCTTTATTTCGACGAAATCTGAAAGTGTTGAGGACTGATCCAAGAGAGGACCTGGCTAGGAGACCTCTCCCCGAGCTTTGAGGGAGCATCATGCAGAAAGTGATCTTCACGGAGGCACCCTGGAAGCCAGTCCCAAAAAGCTGTCAACCGGATACGGGGACCCCTGAGGAATCTCAAAGTAAATCACCAGGACATTGAGGCCATTGCTGTCAACCGGAGTTTAGCAGATATCCATAAACATTGGAAGCCAGTCGAATCGTGTTGCCCAGAAGTGGGGACAGCTCAATGCCATGCTGCTCCACCTTTGCCTAAGAACATTAAAGGAAGGGCTCCCTTGCCATCAACGTTGACCTCTTTGTCCCGCCGGAGAAAGTCAAGGTCGTCGACGACTGATTAGAATCTGCTGGTGGGTTTCCCGCCACCCGAAGTCCACAAAGACGCCGACAAGTGAAGCTCTGAAATCCAGCCATGGTCGAGTTCCGATCGTTGATGCCGATGCCGACACCCGGCGTCTTCTGCCGGGCTTACGATCTTCACTGAGTCTTCTTTGCAGCGCCAAACTCTTTTCATCGAGGACTCTCGACCACAAGGTTCACATTCTTCGAGGACTCTCGATGCCCTGTGGCTCCTGCTTTAAAGGGAGTCCACCCTCGAGGGATCCTTCAACAAACCATCGCAAAAATTCTGCTAACTCAGGAACATTGGGGTAGTTGAACATTTTTGATCAGGAAACAAGACTATTTTAACATTAATGGACTGGGCTTGTTAATACTCTTTATTACAGGTTGTACAGGTGGGGGATCCTTACACAGAACTGTGTCTTGGGAGTTGGACAATGTATTCTGCCATTGTTTAAACTTACTTGTCTGCCTTCCTAAGATGATCCATATTACTGTTTGATTTGTATGCCATTAGAACTGTCAGCAGTTGATGCATTTTAAAGGAGTCATTAGCTAAGTGTGGTACCACATGTTTGCCATATTACATTTGCCAAAGCACAAAGTGTGTTAATAATTGTGTATACATATTGAAACTTATTTTTATATAAAGAACTGTGTTGGCACATAACATAGTGTGTGGGCATTCCATTGTGTGGGGTTTGGGGACTACACTGTACTTAAGAACCATCCTGCATCACTTCCCAAGGGTATAAGCCTTGGTTGCTCGCCCATTTTACCATTTAGAGAATCTTTGCTGGGGTGCTCTGTGCTTCTACTCTGCCATATAGAGGGCAGAATTACAGATACCCCCCTCCAGTCGCTACACCCCTTTCATGCGCAAAGGTGATGCTGCTCGATTTCTCCTTGTCAATGTCTCAGCTAGACTGTGTCACTGGCATTCTGGCAAGTTTCATAAGAAATATGGTGATTTATGGTCTTCAAATATGGGCAGTACTGATGTGAGGGGTGGATATAGGCATATGTTTGGCCCCTGCAAATCTGCCATCTCTACTACGCCTGATCCTTTGGTATACATTTATGGGGCTTGCGCTGCCTCCTCCCTCCCCTCTTCACCATCAATGTCTACCCAATCTGTTTCTCTGTCACTTTCTCCACTCTCGTCATGCTCAAGTATGAGATCAAAACTCACTCCCTTAACAGGCTCCCTTACATATGTGCCACTCATTATCTCTGGTAACACATCTCTGCCCCTGGTCTCTCGGGTTATTATCCCACTCCCTTCTCCCCACATCTCTGGAATCATATTTTTGCTCATCTTTCGGCTCATCTCCTTCTTCATGTTTTCAATATCTTCCTTTTTGCTTGCCCTTCTCCTGTTCTTCTCTTTTAGCCTCTTTACATACTCACATCTTTCTCCTACCGCCCTTTTCATTCTTTGGCTTTCCGGTTCCTCTCTCTCTGAATTTCCTATGGGTACACTTCTTGACCTATGACCATCTCTCTGCATGCCTCTCACTCTCCCAAGCTCTTCCTTAGCTGCTCTCAGGTGCTTTTCTAAGCTATGATGCCCTATATACACTTCCTCATCCCTTAACTGCATCTCTGAGCTGTGCCATGCTTCATTCTCTATTTTACCAATTTCGTCCTTCTCCTACTATCATCACTTTCCTCATCAGGGGATTCATACCTGGGATTAGTATACCTTAGAGCTGCTGCTTGTACCGGGTGTATTCCTGGGATGGCTGGGGCTAGTGTGCTTTCCTCATACGGAGGCGGTACTGTGTATTCTGTGATGATGCCTGCCTCAGCTGGTGATGGTGGGGCTGTTGGCTGTGTGGAAGCGTTTTCCTCAGAGGGCGGAGGCGGCAGCGCTGTGGGCTGCTTGCACTACCCCTGACACATATTAATCATCCAGTCCTTCTTAGTCCCCTCTGTTTCTTCATCAAAGGCCTCCCAGAGTTCTAATACACCTGGCTCGTTCTTAAGATTCCTGCCCTTGTGTGTGGCGTGTAAATATGTGCACATGTGTTGGAGTACATTTTTACAGGGGGTGCCATCTTGTTGCCATGACAGGTACATCTTCCCAGCAGTCCCTTCCACACACTCAGATACTTAATGATTTTGGCACTATATCTAGGGAATGCTCTGCATAGGTGAATTATCGGGATATCTGATATGGTGACAACTTTTGAGCAGTGCACTTACACCAAATAAACAATACAAATAGTGGTCAGTTTACCAAAAATCAGAACAGAAAAATGGTCTTCACAATTCTCGCACGCTTTTCCCTTAGTCACACCTCCTCCCCACTTCAAATATAAACCATCTATTAAATCTGTTTTCATTGTCTAGGGCCATGCCTCAATATCCGAATCCTACCTCTGAGTCACAAAAACAAAATCTGCTCATAAATCTAAATGTTCATACTTACCCCATGAACGTCTACCAAACAATACATCTGCTACTCTCACAACACACAAAGAAAAATCGACTTCTACAGGACCTATCTCACAACACAACACAATGCCGGCAATCGACAATTTAATCAATGAAAACACAATACAACACAATAAAATACAGCTGTATTCAGGTTTCTTTCTTTTGCCCTGGGGTATCTCTTTAACTCTACCCTCAAAAGAAGGTTGGGCCCTCAAAGGCCCTACTCCGAAGTCTTCCAACACCTTGTCTAGGATATCCTTAATCAACTTCAGTCTCTTAAATATCATACAATAAATGTCCCACCCCCAAACATGCACATACCATACTCACTTTTCCGTGGACCTTTCGAGGGTTATGGGTCCTGGGAGAGCCTCAATTTGCCAGCTCCTACTGTTGCTTACAGCAGACCAGGCAGGGTTCCACTTCAAAGCCGGCCCCAGTTGTCCTTTCTGATTAAGTTGTGCACAACAAAAAGAAATCTGCTCTCCTGAACGATCCACTGTCCAAAAAGAGGGTGGCAAGGTGGGCACCCCAAAGTCTACAAACTCTAAAGAACTCAGCTACCAGATGAAAACCAGAGTTCTGAAATCCAAATAACCCTCTAACTGGTATCTGCCAAAAAACAGAGAACACAGAGTGGATTGTCGTATGCCAAGGGCAAGGAAACCCAGCTTTCTTGCAATACAAACTGGGGGAAAAAACAAGATTAACAGCCAAGCTCTCACTCAAGATTTTCTCCACATCTTAACAGGAAACAACAGTTTTTATAGACATTTTGATCTCACAGTTATGAAAACCTATCTCTCCAGGCCATTGGATCCCTCTACTAAGCTCCATATATAATTCTATATGTCCAAAAATAATGATTGGACAATCCTTTATCTAAGATCCCACCCATAAACCATCCCATAAAAATGTACTACCTCATCATGCTTAAATATTATTGGTAGGCTCTAAATACCTCTGCAGAGAAAAAACAATGTTCTTATCGGTTAACATGCAGTCACACTCTCCATTAACTGGCTGCATGATGCCATGTTTTATGTAGATGGGAAGAGAAGACAAGTGTATCGCCTTTGGTCCTAATTAAATAAAACAGTCCATGTTTTCTCTGCCATGATGTCTCGAGTCTCAAGGACCTGTTAATGCAACAGTTAACTGTGCCATCCTGTTCTTGACTCATTTATGAATATTGTTATTATGAATCATCTGCTTTCACCATGTGCACAGTAATTATTTGTCTTTTTACTCGCATTGCATTTCTTTGTCATGCCTAGCCACTCCCTGAGACTTTAATCTGCCAACTACTTCCTGGGATGTTCAGCTGGCCCCTAGACTTCAAATAGTCTGCCATGTTATCGCAACTTGTTTTGTCTTGACCGTTGGATGCACACAATGCAATTTTGTTCCGCCATGTAACCCTCCCCTACAGAGCCTTGTGTTTTGACATTCCTTTGAGGCAGCTACCATCTAGCTGGCCACAGAATTTTCCTGAATTAAATGTATTTGTTCAAATGGCATGCTTAACTGGGTCATCTCTTAAAGCTGCATTGTTTAATGTTCTGCTGTGTTTTGTGCAGTTTTGAAATGGCAGCTGCTTGCCATGTTATTTTCCACTGCAGGACACATTTATTTTCTATCTACTGAGTTCCTGATGCATGCCTGTCACATTATATTTCTCCTGATGGGTACCAGTAACCTTATCTGTCTTACAATTTCCTGCCCTACTTGTGTAGTAAGCCCCTCTCTTGGGTACACGCCTTCCTGTCACCTACTCTATTCTATTTTAAAACACTTATTGTGCAAGTTAATGCATTATCTGTCCCCGTCTTGTGTGGCGAAACTAACTATTCTTCGTGCCAGCTGCATTTGCAGGAGAATTTAAAGTGCAGTTTCAAATGTGTCCTTTCTTATATTATAATTTATTTTTTTCTGAGGAAGGCAGGGGGCAGAGCTTGAACATGCTCTCTAGTCAATAATTGCCACACTACACAGATACACTACAGCCATCTTCTCAACTCATGGTGAGGTATCCTTCTCTTATTACCCGTAAGGAGGTGTACCATGTGATCTTTTGTTGTCTGAAGATATGTCTTTAATCTCTTTCTCTTATCTCTTTATGTCAACAGAAATCCCAATATACAAACACACCCCTCCCCCATTTTGCTGTACCTATGTCATACTTACATCCGTGGATCCACTGAGAGTATTCAGTATCGAGTCTCCCTTAACAGCGAGTTGCCCTTTGCCCTATTAGGCATTCTGCAGGGACTGGACAGGACTTTCTCCAATGGGGCTCCTGTCGACCTCTCTCTGTTACATGTAATTCCCGCTCTCCACAGGTCACCTCCATTGTTTTCAGGCCCCTGCAGGGGCCTCTTGACAATACAACAACTCTAGTGAACCATCACCTATGCTACCATCTGTTAAAATGGCCTGGAAACTCCCATTTACACAGAGGTTACCGAGCCAGAAGAAACTGGACTCAATAAAGGAAATAGAAAAAGTTAAAGACAAATAAGGCTTTATTATCATCAAAATAAAGCAGAGACAGTATACAAGCATTAAAATGTTTTCACTCTCAGCATGCTTATCTAAATCAACAGGTTTCAGATTCAATATTTGTCAAAACTGACATTATACTGTAATCTTAGTTACAAAAACCTACTGGGTATGGGATTGTTTAATAGTGGTGACTACAGATACATTCTATAGAGGTTAAGTTTTTAATTGGTTAATGCTTGTCTGATGGCTCCTCCTGAGACAACCTCTAAATTGATAACAATTAAAAAGACACCTGTCTGGTAAAAAAGTGCTGGTATTGATGTATACTGGCACTTTACTGGACCGGCCGACTACAGGTTTGCCGGTGGGGCACATTAATTACCTCCAGTTAAAAGCTGGAGGTAAGGCAGGCCCCAAACAGTAAAAAAGCCATCATTACCGGCACCGGTATTGCCAGTGCAATTAATGATGTCAAATCTCCTCATGGAGTCCTGTGGGACTCCATGAATGGGGATTTACACCGTCACTCCAGCACTCGGAATCTAGCTGCAGTGCAACCGGACTGAGAGACGGAAACAGTAAGAACCTTTACCACCAGGATACCACAAAGTTATGATAAGGCTGATCATCTCTACAATAAGATATTGGATAACATAATATGTGATTGCCGGCCTAACAAAGAGGGTTTCTAATTGGTTGGCTACAAATGACCAACCTTGGGCAACTGACAGGTCACCGAGACATGAGTCAGACAGGAGGAGGGGTGAGAGATCGAAAGGCTGCTTTCATTTCAATTAAAGACAATAACATTCCTAATTTCTAGGCCATGAGAACTTTGTATTTTCAATTATGGGTCACGTGCGATTTGACCATGTTTGGAATTATTTTGTCCTGCATTTATTAGGATTTTAGCTAATATTAGTGTGAGTGTTATGGTTTCTTTTGCCTCCGGGGACATTCTTGAGCTATTCCCCATGGTGTTTATGTGTTTATAATTGTCCTGCACCTGGGTTACAAAGATTGGTCATTCTATTATAAAACTTTAACTCGCTGTGAGCATTCTTCGCCTGGGAATTGCTATCTCATGTGTTCACCGCAACGTTCTGACCCTCGCTTAATTCACAGTAATCTTGGCTGGGATTGTCAGCTCCTGTCTGAGCTCTGCACAGATCTGTATTTGTTATTTCAGCATTTTGAGTTCTCGTAAAGCCTTGAGGCCTTTCATTTACTTAGACATGTGTTTTGGCTTCCATTTAGGAAAAAATGGGGGCCCATTTCTGTTGCATTTATATATTAGTGAGCTATATTCTCATGTCGTTCATGTTGTAGTCAGCTTACACATTGCTTATGTTAGTATTCTTCATGTCTTGTGGATGCTATGTTAATATTGTTTAGGTATACATGCATGTATTACCTAGTGTTTGCATTCTTCATGTTGAGCGCACATTTGCTTCATGTCTAATGCATGCACATACATTGTCATAACTTTGCTTGGATTTACTCTTGCCATTTTCAGATTTTGATTGTGTCCATCTTCTGCTGTACCTGCATGGGAAAAGGGCAGTACAGTTGCCTTTGTAAGTAATGTTTCTCAGCTGTGAAATATTATGCTGGGGAAGGGCAGAAGCTATGTATGGCTTATTCATTTGCATCTCAAAAGAGCCACTTCTATTTGTGTTGGTGACTTGTTCCAGGGACAGGGTGCATAGCAGGAAAATGCGTGTTTACTGTTTTTATTGCTTGCATTTTCTTTCTCAGTCTGGTGGTGTTATGATGTCTGAGAGATACCATTCTCTCAGCCAGCTAGAGTGTCATTTTGTCTGTGACTTTTTTGTACAGTATGCAATGAAGGATGGGAGTGATGGCGTAAAATGTTCTTAATCCTGCAGGTGAGGCATGCTGCAGAATGCTAGATGGCTTTCAGAAGGGCAAGGTGGCATCTGGTACTCCTGTTAGTGTGGTGTTGTCAGAGTTCAGATGAGAGGTGATCACCTGCTCTGAAACGCTGCAAAGGGACGAAGTTGCTACCTAGTTTTCTGCTTTTTATCCTAATACCGGGTTCCAGGTCCGGGTTCCTTCAATAAGGAATTACCCGGCCATGCCAACCTTGGACGACCCGGTAATTCCTCATTGAAAAAACCCATCTCCATTCCCATTTGAGCCCAAATAGGGCTCAATGCGAATGGGGAGGAAGCTAATAACGGGCCCGTTAATAACTAATAATGGGAGTTAATAACGGGCCCGCTAAGGATGTCTGGTCTGACTAGACATTCTGAGCGGGTCCCGCAAGGGAACCTCGTAATAGGTCAGAATGTGTTTACCGGCACTGGCACCATTAACGGTGCCGGTAAACCCATTCCGCCAACCTCGTAATGAGGTCCTTAGAGTTGTAATAATAGTTATTACCATTACCCCTTTTTTAATGGGCCTAGTCGGCAGTACTTGTATTCTTCTCTGTGTACTGCAGGTTGTACACATATGTCTGCAGCAAGAGATTACCTCCCTGCTTGGTCATGCTTGTTCTTGAAAATGTCCGTGCATGTGACCATTAAATACTAGGTTTTGCAGTCCTATCCTACTTTTTATGGCAATACTTGATCCTGGAATATGGAGTCAAGTTCTTCAGTGTCTCCGAGTGTCATTTTAAAAGGCCTGCAAAACTTACTCCAAGGTTCATGAGTTTGCCATAATAAGGGGCCAGAGCCAAAAGTTTAAATGGAGTGGATTTAATACAGACCTCCATGGTGCTTCACATCTGACTGAAGTCATCTCAGTGAGTAAATGTTGTCTGCTATTCATGTGGAACAGCCTATAGAAAAGAATATGAACATTGCCTTGCTTCACTTGAGGTTCTCTATTGTACGTCCTTTCAATAGGCAGGATGTTCAGTGCGAGTCTGGAGACTGTGAATCAGGATTTTCACTTCACCATCAGGCTGATGTATTCAGCTGAACAATTCAAAATGTCTTAAAAAAATATGTTTTACAATATTTCCAATGAATTTGAAATGTAGTATGTGTAACTGGCTTTATGGCTATAGCGAGCTGTACTTATTGTTCAGAGATGCATCAAGATCCACGCATAAAGTGAACATTCTGTTGGCTGTTCTGCATACTGTACTATGTTAAAGGTCATTTGAAAAGTATAAGTGTCTCAAATGTTTGCCATCATGCAAATATAGTACTCAGATCTATTTATCATGTTCTGTGGACCAGATAGTGAGAAGCCATGCATGCAAGCATCCCCTCTCATCACCTCACTAAATGCCAACACTAAAGAGCAGCTAACCTTCCAGCCACCTACCTTAACTCTTATCACATCCCTCCACACCACCATAACATTGAAATACTGAATTGCCATCTGGCAGCGGTGGAAAGCACTGGCTTTTTAAAATTGTCATAAATAAATAAAATGATGCTGGTAATTCCATCTCCAGATTGGCCATCTTTTGATCAAATCCTCCTTTTGAAAGTAACATGCCAAAAGCATAGTGTACTCATTCCCTGCTGCCTTAGTAGCCTGATGTGAATCATGCTCTACCAGTGGCACAGAGCCGTTTCAAAGGTCACAGGTGCCCGGTCAACAGCAGCAGCAACAGCCAAATCTCTGCAGCGCAGGGGTGGCATTTAACATATGGCCCCCTATACCAGAACTACGATTATCATAATTAGCACATGATTGGAGCCGAATAAACTCTAAAAGAAAGCTATGCCTGTGTTTTGACACAGTAGATGGAGTTATTTATGATCATGGCCACTGTGAGACAGGCATGGTATCAAGAGAGATGACACAGACAACAGATATATATTTCTATCCAAAGCTTTATTGATAATCAGGATGGTGTAATGCCTTACTAACCCAATCCTATGGTGGCATTATCCTACCTAAAGAAATCAAAGGAATGTCTGTGTCAACAAGTTCCAACCAAAAAGTATGTCTATGTCAAAACCTATGCTTGTCCTCACAACTACAACAAAATATAGTAGGGAATGGTCTCAACCAAATATAAGTGTTCAAATGTAAATGTGCAGCTACTGGCAATACAATATCATCTCAAGTACGCTGTCTCAAGTTCAATACAGTTCCAATGTAACTTCCTTTCAAGAAGATTTGATCAAGTTCTAAAGTTACCTTCGGAAGGTTGACCGATACCACAATTCACAAAAAAGGAGAAACTATGTGCATAAAACAATGTAATCTTGGGACTCCCTTCCCCAAGATAAACACTCTTCAATTATTTGGTGGTTCTCATGGTACCCTTCCCCAAGATTTATATTGAGCAATTGACTTGTTTCCTCTGTTCACAAGTTCACAAGATAATACCTCGGTAGGTTCACTGGTATCTCAATTTGCATCAGAGGAGGGTCTCAGGATTCCCCTCCCCAAGTCCAAATGCAACCAAGTTCATACAAAACTGCAATCATGGGACTCTCTTCACCAAGATAAACAATCTCTAGTTCTGTGGCTCTCAGGGTTCCCTTCCCCAAGACTTATATTAAGAAATTGATTTATTTCCTCTGTTCATAAGTTCACAAGAGAATACAGGGCCTGTGTGACCCGTCCTTTGGTTAGCTTCACCAAGGTGCACACCTCTTTGCTGCTTTTCCAATATTTAGTGGTTTCTGGTCTAGGCGCAGTTGTTAGACCACACGGTCCACCCATTACAGGTCACACACCAAACAACCACATACTGTGTTGGTGATTTCACTCTTAATGTTGACAATATCCATTTTAGGAAACTTCCTGGTCTAGGTGCATTTGTCAGACCACACAGTCCACCCATTACAGGTCACGCAACCATAAATTCCCCAAAGTCGTTGTTCAATAATGTTCAACAAGTCTTAAATTCCCTTATAGGTCTTTCATAGTATTCTTAGGGGGATGTTCTGGTAGTGGATTATTTGATATCCTCTGTTGTCCCAGAATTTTCATAGTTTGTTGAGCACTTCATAATCTGATCAAGTAACAGCTTTCTTTTCATTCACTTTTTCATAAATACAGCATTTACTTGCTTTCACTCAAACCACAACTCTTCTGCCGCTCAATATTCAGTGAATGTAATGTTATTTTGTATTCATTAGGATAGTGCCTTTCATTCAGCTCAGTGTTCAATAACTGCAACTTTAATTTGTGAAACTTAAATAGCACCTTATATGTAGTTCAGTATTCAGAAAATGCAATTTTCAATGGTGCGGGATCAAGCAGTACCTTTCATTAAGTATGTCATTCAGAAAGCATATTACTAATTGTTTGTGTGGACTGTTACTATTTCCAAGGTCCCTTTGAGCGCAGCAGCATTCCTAGTGTCTCCCGACACTTACTGGATCTCTGAATCTCTGCACGGCGGCTGTTCCCCATGCAGGAAAACCAATTTGCCAGTTTGCTGGGTGCTCTGCTCAGCACACACCGGCCTTCCTGCTTGGCTCCGCCTTTGCTCTCTGGCAGTGCCTGCTGTAGACCTTCCCTCACAAGGGCTCCCAGTCCTGCACAGTCACCTCTGCAAGACTCTTGGGATCTTTGCAGCAATTCGGCATCTCAGCTTCTCGCTCCCCAGGACAACAATTCCATCGATCTCTTTTCACTCTACGACTGCACGTGAAATGTGCTTCTGTTTTCCACCTTTACTACTCTTCTCTATTACTAACATGTTGTAGGTAAAACAAGGTATACTCAATTGACTGACCCTGCTTAATCCTATTAGTGTAACATGTCTGATTACATTGCTACATGCCCCCAGACCGCTCTTATTTGTCCAAGTACCAGAGTGGTGTTTATGATAGGAAATCTGCACTACTCCTAGTTGCCTCTACTTTGTCTCAGTTCTTGAGAAAATACTACAGGGGAGGATAGGATGAGATTGACAATAGCCCATAAAGGCTAAGGGAGGGGAGGGTAGCTCAGTATCAGGAAAGGGGGGATACCATGTCTCACCTTCAGGTACCCTCTCTCCAATACCCAAGGACCTTCAACTCAGGTGATCCTCCCTGTCCTTCCCTGGCCACCTGAACAGAAGGTCCCTAGGGAGTAGAAGTGAGAGTACCTTCAGGTTTCTCACACCACCAAACCCAAATTGATATCACACATGTGTCAGCTCCTGTGTGTCAGCTCTTCTGGCCAGAACAGAGTACGGGTATTCTGGCCAGACAGGTTGAGTCGGCCAAATGGCACGACAGGAACCAGAATGGCTATTCCTCTTCTTTGATCTATTTGCGAGGGCAGTCAACGGCCAACACCAGAGACAGCCACACACCAGGCAGCTGTCCTGGGCCCAGGAATCAATGTAGCAGATCCATTCAAAAGAAATAGCCTCACACCTGGATGCCTCATCTCTAAACTCCTTTGTTCTTAGTGAGAAGTGACAGGGGCATGATTGGAGTATGCAGGAGGGCTCTGTTCAAGGGAGGGAAACATCCACCATATCTATTCTATCTGCCACTTCTCGCCTTCCTGTCCCCTCTACTTCCTCTGGAGCAAAGCACTCTGGGTATGGCATCAGAAGGGGAAAGGCTACTTACTTCAAGAACAGGTTTTGGACCATTACAGCAGGCTAGCTTTAGTCAAATCACCTGTGGACACTTACCTTTAAAAGAAGGAGTCACCCTCCCCTTTTTGGATTCACTGTGGAATAACAACTGAGAAGGATTCACTGGACCTCTTTCATGAAAGTTGTACTTTCCAAAGCTCTAAACTCAGGTGGAAAGAAGACATCCAATGCAGAGGAGAGTTATGCCCTCTACCCACTCCCAGGGCACATTGGGGATGACTTTTATTATGGACCAGGAACTGCCACTCTGTACCAGCATCTCCTAAAGCAAGGAGAGCTCACCCTGACTAGATCCATTCTGTCGTTGAGTGTCCCTGAATTGGCCTCACAGCATTCCGGAAGACCAACTGGTTGAAGGTCCCTGTTCTGCCATACCAGACAGGTTGCACCACGTTCACCACCCATAGAACTAGCGGGAACATGTTTGCTGGCTTTTGAGCTCATTCACCCATCCAAACTATGCACCTCCATCTCAAACTAGCTTGATGCCGATTCCTGCCCTAGCTGATACCATCACCTGCTAGGCTCCAATGAACTGCTCAAAGACTGGACCCAATCTGAACCATAGAAAGTCACACACTGACCCTGCAAAAAAGGTGTCCATTCTATGGACACTCCCATCCCCTGCACACCTTAAAGCTGAAGAAATAGCCAATGATATTAATGCAAATTGATAATGTCCATGTTTATTTCCAACAATAAATTAAACATCCACAATTCAATTGAGGTTTTCAGAATTTCTTTATTCTGTAATGTTCAAAGGGAGGCCAACAATGTTCAATGCATTTCAGGGATGATTTCCCGTTCTTTGGGAGCACAAAACACTAAAGAAACCATCAATACAATTATAGTCATACATGGGTGTTACATGATTCACATATAACAAGTTGTTTCATGCTTAATGTGATTGATCTGCTGGGAATATTATCACCATTACCTGTGTCAACATGCACAGGGATTTACAAGTTAAGACCATTGATATACTGTGTATAAACCTCTGTGTATCCTGAAGCATTGTGAATCTATTATTACTGTCCTCTAAACAACCCAAGGGGTGTCAGCTTATGTGATATGACACGGTTAAACACCCAAGCTAGTGGAGGAAGGTAACCCCTGACTCTGGCCTGGGGTTACAACCATGGCCCGACCCGACTCTCCCTAGAATGGCCGCTTCACCGACCCACACATTGAAGCACCAAAATCACAAATTTGATGACCGTCACCCGTCGACTCAACCTGCTAGAGTGTCATGCATAGATCCTTCCAAGCGGCTAAAACCTGACTCGGCCTGGCCCAACATCGAGATCCTGGGGCTATACCTGAACTGCATTGCTGAAAGCCCCCCTTCAAAACACACAGAGCGACACCTTTGCCCTTGTTACACATCCGCTTGCTACTTGGGCCCACACAATCCACAATACCCTTAATGTGCTCAACCAACTCACATCAACGTTCGACACTGGTTTCAACACCATTAACCCACCAAAGAACCGAAACCAGGTACTGTTGACCACAAACTGCCCCCTCAATCCTCTTTGCTCCTGTAGACTTGTTAGGTCACTCTTGCATCTTCTTTCACCCAACATATCCTTTTTGTTTTGCCTATCACCCCTGTATTCACGCTCAAAGTGCACGTTCTTCAGTATGTTGCATCTACTCTTCCACAAGGGGGTCTTTTTTGCAATGTTTTATATTCCATTCTATTGAAGATGGTGTGTTTAATTAAAGTATATATATTTATTTAAGAATCTTGATAGGACATTCCCTTTATTTTGGACTGTACTGCTCCGCGTGTTTGGATCACCATTAGATCACATGTACACCCCTCTTAAGAGCATAGCCTTCACTCGGCCCACGTTATCACTAAAGGAGAAGGAAGTGAATCTCATAACTGTACCTTTTTTACATTTATGGTTGTGTTAACTCTTGGTTTGTAGAAGTGTGAGGGCTGTGTGGACATGTTTTCCCCTACTTATCTTGTACTCTTGCAGAGCAAAAACCAATTTGTCACAAACACTCCATGCCAAACACCCTTTTACCTCAACTTCAAAGGAATTAAGATACATGCAGCAACTCGACCAAATAATCAAACACATTCACACTTGATATCATTCACGTGCACAGCATGGTAGACACAAGCCATTGTCCCACCTTACACAGCTTTCTGGTCAAAAAATCTAAAAGCTGTCGCACACAGATGCTGGTTTCTTCTGATACGTAGAAATCTACATCGCCCTTGCTCTCCATCGTGAGCACCTACTAACATGCCACTCCAACCTTCTCCAAACAAACTTATCTTGTGTAGGCACCTAAGCGCAAAGACACCATGAATAAGCAGATATGGCACTATAAAAAACAAACAATATACCATATGGTTTAGACAGCTGAGGGTAGAATTATTTCATTTTTGGTTATGAGTTAAATATAGGGCCTGATTTAGGAAAGCATTTTTTTATGAGAAATCCCCATTGGAAAATGCTTTGTGTAGCAGACCCATAGGTCTTGATTCACAGAAGCATTTTATAATGGCACAATCCCATAGGAAAACACTCTGTCAATCAGGCCCATAATGTGCTAAGTGCTTGCTTATGATATCACTGTAGATGCTTGCAGCACAGATTTAAAGGCTGGGGGCTGTACTTGGTGCAGCAAGATTCTGAGGTCAAAAGCATATTTGTGCAATTAGGTTGAGTGATGTTGGGAGCCATAACAAGTTAGGCGATATCCCAGCGGATTTACAGCCGGGATACTGGCACCTGCAAATAGCATTACCGCAACTCGGTCTAGCGCTATTAGCGCCAGATCCAGAGTTGCGGCAAAGCTATAAATCCCCATTTTATTCAGAGACCATAGGACTCGATGGGGCATTTTGAGTGCACGTGGAGCAAATTTTGTGGCTTTAAATGCCCCGAAAAAGGGCCAGAATGTTGGCAGATTTACCTCCAGCCCACAGCTGGAGGTGAATCCCACAACTTCCTTCCCAAACTCGGGATTGACAGTAAAAGCGTTATCATTGCATTTGTAATGCTCCGTCCAACCCATGATGAGGCCCATTACTGTCTACTCTTTGTGTACAATACGTAAGCTGAATCAAGCACATTTCTGTTCCCTCTTGGCAAATATACTCTATCTGCAAAATCCCCCTCCAAATGACTTATGTTCTCAGTCATGCTTCCTGACTTGCCTGTCATAAAGACGATCTGGAGGGTATGTTGCCATTTAAAAGTCTTGTTTTTTTTTTTTTTAATGTATCTATGTTTATGCGTATGTGGTGGCGTGGTGTAGGGTGTAGGGTGTAGGGAAGGGATAGGGGGAGACCCCATTAATACAAAAAAACCAAAAAAAACAAATCCAAAACCAAAAGGAAGGTTTTAAAAAAAAGTATTTCTAAACCTGTAAAACCGATCAGGACATTTGGGAGTTATACTCTGCCTAGGCTTGTGATACTTGTGTAGTCTGTACACATTAAAGGCACTGCATGTCTTAATATTTAAAAATAGCAGGTTCTGATTGTTACTTAATCAGCATACAAGTGTTTTGAGTCGTTAAATCCATTCTCATGGGCCCTCATTTTCACAGATGGTAATTGTCACATCAAGAGTTTCCCTGACTCAGTAAATGTCTGTAGGTCACTGGTGGTTGTGTTTATCATAGTTCCGTGCTGTAGTACATGGGTGTTTGGGTGTGACTATAGAGAAACATGTACATGTAATATGGGTCCCAATTGTCAGTCATTGTTCCTACAATATTGATTGGGATTTGGATGTTGCTGTAGAGGTTCATGGCTACTGCTCGCCAATTGCCAAAACGAGATCTGATCGGTCTGTGAATTGTATTTCACACCTGGGGGACGCCTGCGAATACATCTGAAAAATTTGAATGTCTTGCCCCCCCCACCCGAAGTGGCTGATAGGGTGACCACTAAAGATTTTAAATGTAATACTCCTGGAGAGGGGGTGGGGGGCGTGGCGTGTGTGTATGTGTGTGTGTGAGTGTATGTCCGTCCGTGTCCTGCAACATGATTTTTGTCCCCTGATGGCAAGTAATCCTTCTTGTGCCGGGGTTAAAGTGGTACAGAAATGGAATGGCCAGCTGATTGGATCAGTTACTAACATTTAGAACATATATAGTTCTTTAAGCTTTGTCCTCTCTCCCACATTTGCTATGTAGCATGATGATGGCATTTTGTTGTGTATGTTTAATTTAGGATTGGGCTTGTTGGAGTTGGGGGTCTTTAAAAAATGTACTACCCCTTTGAGTGGTTGGTACCTGTTTCGTTTTTGTATGTGGGTGCATAAAAATTGTGAGGTATACACAGTGTTTAACAAACATGAATTTACTGTGTTTTGGTGCGCCCAGGCACACTAATAAATACATTTTAAAAAACACATTAAAAAGCAATGCCCAGTCATATAAATCCTAACTATATTAACCTTCATACATTGGAGCAAGTGAACTAATGACCGCAATAAAGTACACCTTAGCCCAAAGTGAAAACCCTAAATGTAGTATTGAAAAAAAGAGAATTGTAATTATTTAGAGTTCTGCAAAAAATATTTTCACATTATAAACAACTTTTCAGAATTACGCATTTGTAAATAACAATAAACACATTCATAATGGCACACAAAAATATAAAAATAATAATCCGAATTATAACTTGATACATTAAAGCATAAATATAACTGGTCTTTTCTGCTGCACGCCCTGTCTCTGGAGCAAGTAACCAATGCAAATAAGACTGCCCCCATCCATCCTATACTTGGGATGCAGCAATAGACAATAGTCTTCAAACATCAAAAAACATCTTGCTAATTAGTAGACTCCCCTAATCCCAGCCAATCCCCCCCGTGAAATACTGGGGCTCCCTGCCAACCTTCTATTCATCCCAGCTCCTCACCCTTACTTCTCACCCCCAGCGAGTGCCCATTATGTACAATGCGCCATTCCTTTCCAGGTATGTTTGCTTTTTGTAAATCCCATACATATGTACACATATGCATATGTTGGATTGTTTACAATGGATAACCTCTCTAGTAGAATCTGACTATAATTTATGGTTGTCAAAATGAAAGGACAACATCTTACAATGCCTGCCCTGTCCATGGGTCCTTGAAGGCCATGGGTCCTTAAAGTGACGACTAAAGTGTGGTGAGGTGTGGAGACCATGCTGCTAGTGGTCAGCAAAACTCGATTTTTCCAAAAGGTTGCACAAAATAAGTGGAGTTCCCTTGTTTAATAGTGCTCTCAAAATAAGATGGTCTGTAATATTGAATAAATGCTAGATTAGAATATGAGATGGAGAAATATAGTTTAGGGCTCTATGTTTCTGAGCTTTACGGTCTGTGGTGGGTCAGTAGAAGGACACAGACTCTCATCTTTCATTTTATGGTTATTTTGTATTTTTTCTAAAGAAAGTGAAAACTCCTAACTTGCCCTTACACTATGGACAGCACGGATAGGCGTTGTGGAGGTCAATCAAATCCAGTCAAGTACCAACAGCTATGAAAAAACCACAACAAGCAGTTAGAAAAAACAAACTGTGAAACAGTCTCAAATTTGCGTGAAGAACTCTCAATAAAGAATAGGATTCTCTCCTCATTAACCATGGGAAACATACTATGGGGAAACACGTGTACAGAGAAAATATAGTGTGTGTAAACCAAGAGAAAACTAAGTGTGTTGCAAAAGAGAGAAAACAAAGTGTGTGAAACAAGAGAAACAATTAAGTGTGCAGAACAAAATTAAAATAAGCAAGAGTTAAAAGCAATTAATGGATCATTGAGATCATTGTTAAAAAAGTAATCACCCTGAAAAACAACAATTAGTTGGCGCACAGAAAAGGACACCAAGAGAGCATTTCTTATGGTTTGTCCCTTCCTAACACAAATTAACTAGGGTGCTTGTCAGTTGTCAGTGACTCCAAAAGGAAGATTGGTCCACTGTCCAAACTAATCAAATCTGAACCTGCCAATAGAATGACTCCCTTCTCCTGTGAGCTGGTTTGTCACCAAAATCACTTCTATATAATATTCGTAGTAGTAACTACTTTCATCAAGTCATATAAATAGGAATCTGTGTCTTAAACTTTTCAACTGTCTGCTGTACGCCTGTGAGTGTGGGTCCTGCTTCCTCACCCTCCTCAGTGTTTTTGGCTGGGCTGAGTGACCCACCTGCCTGGCATTTCCACTTGTATTATTGAATTTCCCCTTTACCACAATCCCTGCTCCCAGGGCCTCCTTCCCTCCTAGCTCCCTCCCATACCATCTTCCCGTCCCATTCCTGCCCACCGGGCCCATGATTTGTGTATTCCAACAGGAAACAAGAGCATATCCAAGCATTGTACCTGAGACGATCCTTTCAACTGCTGCAGGCCCATGAGAGTGGGTCCTGCTCCCTCACAATCCTCTGCATTTCGGCTGGGGTGTGTGACTCATCCGTCTGGCATTTCCATTTTTATTATATCATTTTCCCTTTCTCCTCATTCCCTGCTCCCCGTGCCTCCTTCAATCCTAGACAGGTAGACACCTGTGGCAATTGTTCCTTTTCTAGGTGATATGTGAAACATTTTTCTCCTTTTTTCTACCTGTCAGCAGCATGATTTTTGTCTTCTTGATGTTTATTGAAAGTTAGTTTTTCTCCATATATTCTTGTGTTCTATTAAGTGCAGTTAGGAGCCCACACAGTGTTTTTGTCAAGAGTATAATTTCGTCTGCATAGATTAGACAAGGCACAGCATTGGCGTTTAGTTTTGGCGAATTTATGCTGGGTACATTTATGGCTGTCTCAAAATCTGACGTAAAGAGACTAAATAGGGCTACTGCCAAAGGACAACCCTGTTTTAAGCCGTGCCAAAAATAGATTTAGTTGGTTATGATACCATCTACAGTCATTCTTTCTTGTTTTTTGGTGTTAGTGTACAAGAGTTTAATGGGCTCGAGTATATCTTGGGGCATCCCCATTGCTCAAGTTTGGCCTACAGCATGTTTTGATTGACTTTATCATAGGCAAGACTAAGATCTACATATGCTACAAATATTTGCATTTTTGTCCTCTCCGCTTCATGTTTCATCAGATTTAGTATTGTCAAGTTTACACTCATGCCCTCATTGTGGGTGAATCGCGTCTGTCGCATTGCCAGATGGTTTGTTTGTTCGGACCATATGTTTAATTTTGTAAGTAACAGATTGGCAAAGATTTTCCCCAAAGGATCCAAAAGTGCCAGGTATCGATAATTCATCAGGTCTTTGGTAGAGCCTTGTTTGTATATCGGTATGAGTGTAGTGAGTTGCCAGGAATCCGGGACTCTTTTGGTACAGTTAATAAGTTCAATGATTTCTCTGCAGAATAGTGCCCAAACTTCTGGGTTCATTTTTAGGACGGCGTTTGACATTCCATCCGGTCCGGGTGGTCTCGATGCATTCAGTTTTTTAATTGAATTAGTGAGTTCTTCGATGTCACAGCTTACTTTCCATGTCTTTTCTGTTGGAAGGGTCATTTGATCACCCCGGTTGATCTTTCTTTATATAGCTCCGTAAAATACGTTACCCATGCATTGCCTCCTCAGTGATTTTGTTTGGTTTTAGTAGTTCCCAAAGGCATCTGGTATTGCTATTTTTGAGAGTATTCATCATGAGTTCTGAATTTCCTGTTCCTGTATCATTTTTGCGTTTTTTTAGCCAATTTTTGAATTTCTGTTTAGCTGTACTTATCATTCGCTTTTTCGTCCATAGGGATTCAATTTTGGCTTTCTTTATTAACATTTTCTTTTGCTGTTTCTTTCCAGCAATGGTTTTATTGTAAATGTATTTGGGTTTCAGCTGGAGCTGGTCTTTCTGGACTTGGATCAATTGAAATTGGTTGAGCAGCCACCCATGGTTGACTCTATTTTTATCTTCTAGTTTCTAGTTCTTGAGTGATTCTGTAATAGTTGTTAGCTTATTTTGTGGAATCCTCAGTTGATTCATTCTGGTTGACATAGTTAATGGCGGGATGTTTATTCTTGGGCGTTCGCTGTTGTACATTTCTCACAATCGCTTCAGGAAGTAGTGATCGCTAATTTTTCTGTGCAAATTCACTGCTTTGGTCGATGTTTGAGGAATTCCTTTACAGGTGTAAATATAATCGATAATTGATTTGGTTCTTCCACGCGCCCATGTGGGGGAAGGTATGTTCTTTGTTGTGTTGAATGCATCCCAACGTTCAAAGTTTCTATTATGCACCTGTGCTGTCCATCTACAAGCTTGACGCTCAAGTAAATGTTCTTACATTATTTTCTCTTCGTCATCAAACAAATGGAGATTAAGATCACCACATATGATGAATTTTACACATTCATACTTCTGTGATGCAATGTCATTCTTAGTGATTATGGAGTCTATTACTGTCTCCTCATTAAGTTTTCTGGGATTCCAGTAAACATTTGTAATGCTTAAATACTTTTCCCCAGAACAAGATGTGGTAAAGGTCAGTTGTTGTGTTGTTGTATCTATTTTCAATATAATATTTTGTGCCCAGCAGCCAATATTTTGGTATTCAATGACATCTATCACCAGGTTTTGTTTTATTAGAGTCAGTAGGCCAGCTGATGGTCTGCCCGTTCTGTTAGCAGTTGCAGGGTTTGTGTAAGTAAGGTATCCTTCACATATGGGTTATTCAATCAGCCATGTCTCTTGTAGACATATAACATTTGCTTTGTTCAGATCTGGTTGGTCCATTTGAAATAGATACTGATGTCCCCTTGTGTTTCACAAACAGAGAACTACTGCTTGTTTAGTGCTTTCTGCTCTTTGTTATAGTACCGACTTTTTATACAACTCTTGTTGATACGTCATTGAGCTGATACCTCACCAAAACAGAGATGCTTCTGCATTCCTTCTTTATGTTTCATTGGCTACCTGTTGTTGATAGGGAATACCTTTTTGGTAAACGTTATGCCTCTTTTCTTCCCCAAATGTTTCCCTTTCTAGCTTCTCATTGCTCATGTTACTTTTGCAGCTGCTAAAATATGAATATATTCTGCTGCTGTTTTGTCAGATCATGATGGAAATGTCTTCATGTCTATTGTCCTGACTATCCTAGGAAGACACTGTGAATCCTAGTGATTTAAACTATTTAGCACATGCTGTCATTTGTCTCATCAGCTCCGTTGTGTGACAGTGTATCCATATCTTGTCGAGTCTTTTGTCGTCTATGACCTCAATTAATTTAACATCATTTGTGTTCTCTGTTCTCAATGTGGGTATGGCCTGGAAAAGGTGTAATGTGTTAGTTCTGTTCATGATGATTTTAGACGCTGTCTGTTTTTCCCTCTCATTGTCCTTTGGTGTGGATCAATGAACCTAGGTCGCTCTAGGTAATGGCTTGGTGCAGTGGAATTTTGCTTCTCCTTCGAGTCAAAGCTTTCGGTACTGGAACGACTGCTGGCATCCACTGTTTGTTGGTTATAATCAGACCTCCCCAGTCTTGTTGAGGACATAGTGCTGTTTCTGGAATGCAGGTCATCATCAGAAATCTCTTTGCATGATAATTCTATAGATATGTGCAATCCTGTGAGGGTTTCCTCATAGCTGTCAATTATAATCATAGAAGTCATATCTTTTTGTTGTTCGTGTTGCACCATTTTGAATGGGCTTTCCTTCGCAGCAGTTTCTGAATCTTGTATCGATTAGGTAGACAAGTTCATCAAAGAATCAGTGTTTCCTTGTTCTATTTCTATGGAGTCTGTGGACTGCACTATTGGAGTCGCTCTGGGCTTTCCTTGTCTTTGTGTGTGGTCTTCATTTACTCTGATTCTGATCCCCGTCTCTTTTTTGGTCACCTTGGCTATACCCGGGGCAATCTATTCGGGTTGTTTTGCTTTTTTCATCGCATCCTTGGTTCTATGCGACAAATTTCTAAGAAAAGCTCTTGTGCCTTGCTGTTGTTTTTTGGTTTGTTTTTCAAAACTTCAATTTTTGTTTTATCGATAGTATTCTGAGCATGTTGTTCAAATATGCTATAATTCTGGCTCCCTTTCTGCTGTCTCTTATTGGCTTCAAGATTTATTTCGGTTGGCTCAAGAATTGGATTGGGGTTCATTTTATTCCTTCTGTTGTAAGGCATCAGGTGTCAGGTCTATCAAAAGTGTATCAACTTCAGGGACCAATTTGTCTACTTGGTATTTGCCTTTTTTCATCTGGGACTTTGCGGCTCTTTGATTCGCTGGATGAACTTCCTCTTCTTCAACAGACAATGGGCCTCATTACGAGGTTGGATGTAGCCATGGCGCTATTAGCGTCATGGCTGCCTCGAAACTCGTTCCCACTCCGCCCTGGTGAATGGAGCAATTACTGGTCCATTCCAAGGTTGGCGGGACCAGTAATTCCCCACTCACCAGGGCCCTTCCCCATTCCCATTTGAGCCCCCATAGGGCTCAATGGGAACGAGGAAGGTGCTAATAACGGTACTGTAAATTGCGGTACCATTATTAGCTCCAGAGTCCCTTTGCGGGTCCCGTCCTTAACGCCTGGAAAAACCAGGCGTTAAGGGAGGACCCGCAAAGGGAATTTGTAGTAGGGCGGTAAGGGATTACCTGTGCCCTTACTATTGCCAGTAATCCCTTACCGCCCGCCTCGTAATGAGGCCCAATTTGTTTATCTTTTGTGATTTGTCTCTGATGTAGTTACTCGTAAGGGATGTCTTGGTGAAAGTGATTAAAGCTTCTGTTAATGAGGCTTTGTCCGTTCGGTCCTGTCTTGCTATGTTAGCTAGCCATTGTTGCCAAATGTAGCTGTTTTCTGCTTCTATACTGAGGCGTCCTTGCATCTTATGTATGAGCTGTTCTAGGTTCTTTTGTTTAGCAAAGATGGAATTTAGGATTGTAGATTGTTTTTTAGTATTCTCCATATTCGCTTCCTGTAGTTTTATATATGGTATCATGGTTTGCGTCATTACCGCAATCAACATATTTTGGAGATCAAGCATAGAAGTGGCAACGGTCTCCTGTTGATGTGTTGACTTTGTAGTACAGGCGCAGGTGGGCTCTTCCTTCATGGGAGCTTTTTTGCTATTGTATAATTCAGCGTTCGATATTTTTATCTTGTTTGCTTTGGCATCTCTTGTATCAGTACTGGTCCAGGTTATGTTATCCCCATCCCTATTCCCCATAGTGATTCCTGGTCCATTGGGCAGTTTTTTATTTTTCCTATTCATTTGTTGAAGTTCCATGAGGGTTTCAATTTCAGTCAGGTCCAATTAAAGGTTTTCCATTCTCCGTAGGCTTATTGGTGCAATTTCTTTTCAATGATGTTCTGATTTCGTGTTTCTTTGGTAATACTGTTCACATTTTTCCTTAGCCTTACAAGCTTTCTCTTTCAGTGAGAGTGGTACCATGAGAGATGTACTATTATCATTTCCCTGTGCTGTTTCAGTGTCACTTTTGTTTGCCTCCAGTTGTGTTTCTGCTTCTCCAGTTTGAGATTGTTCACCCGTACTGGCTTGTTCCTTTCCCCATTGTAATTGCAAAGGTTTTTCTCTCCGGTTTATTTTTATCTATCCTGTCCTCTTTGTCATTGTGCAGATCTAATGTGTTTATGATAGCTGCATGTAGGTTTTTTGGTGCACCATTGCTTTTTTCAACAGTCGTCTCTGCTTCTGTTGTTTCCGACACAGGTATATGCTTTACTTCCTTTGAGTTTACATATATGCTGCTATTAGGTACTATCTCTTTAAATTCTGGATTCCCAAGACCCTCCCACAGGCAGGAGCTGTCAATCTCCGCTGTACTGTAGCTATTATCGGTCAGGGGCTTGAGCTGTTTCTCCGACATTTATTTGGTTCAGAGTCTCGTCTGGCGGGCTGGAATCTTCTTTTTGGGCTGGATTTTGAGCTCCTCTGCAGTTTTGGGCATTGTTCCAATTGTGGATGGGGTGGAGCTAGGACGTACCCTGTGTTGCTTTACTTTAGCCTTGTCTAGGGCCCCTCCGTGGCTCTTGGGAAGCGGTGAACACGGCGAACACGGCGCGGGAAGTTCACCCGCCTCTCGCCCTTCCTCCGACACCAAGACACAACTGGATCTCAGGTGACGGGTTGTTCTGTGCAAGTAAGAGGGTAGGAGGGGGGTTGCAGTAGGCGGCTCAGCATTACCGCATGGGGGTCAAAGGACGAATCCCGCAGTCCCCCCATACAGAGCTGTCTCAATGTCAGTTTGATCTTTGTTTCTGGTGATTTATACAGCAGGTTTGTGAGCTTCTTGTATGCTTTGATGTAACAATGAAGGGCAAGGGGTTAGGGGGATTCCCCCTGTTAACGTGTTGTGTTGGTGCACAATCTGTGCAGTTTTCCTTACCTACACGGGCCGGGCCAGGCCACCGATCCACTGATCCCGCGGACTCTGGCAGACTCCACACTCTGCCTCCACACTCCGCGGCCGGTAGTGGTTTATGTAGAGCTCTTTAGACCACTCCTCTTGGGAAATAGACAGGGTAGACAGACTCCTCTTCACTTCAGACTCTGGCAGACTCCACACTCTGCCTCCACACTCTGAGGCCCGCTCCGCGGCCGGTAGTGGTTTATGTAGAGCTCCTTAGACCACTCCTCTTGGCAAATAGACAGGGTAGACAGACTCCTCTTCACTTCAGACTCTGGCAGACTCCACACTCTGCCTCCACACTCCACAGCCCGCTCTGCAGCCGGTAGTGGTTTATGTAGAGCTATTTAGACCACTCCTCTTGGCAAATAGACAGGGTAGGCAGACTCCTCTTCACTTCAGACTCTGGCAGACTCCACACTCTACCTCCACAATTCAGAATATTATGTGGACCTTCAAAACCTCCTTGAGATTCAGATTTACTCTAACTATACGCCCACTTGCTGCTTAGATCAACATGATGCACTGCACCCAAACTTGACTTGAACCACTCGCACAACAGCTCAAAGCTTGGTCTGATGCTATTGATGGGCTAAAAAACGCAAAAAAAATAATATTGACTGCTAACTGTCCACTTGGTCCATTCTTAGGTTCTAGCGACTGGTTAGGTCACTTTTATCCATTTTGCACCCAAGAACATATAATTTTAAAGATGATTGTGGCTTTTGCTTGCTTTTTAACCCTGGTTCATTAACCACAGTGCTGCATCTTTCTATCTTTGCTGATACAGGTTTCTTTCCTCATGGGTGGGTTTTGTGTAGTGTTTTCGATTAAGTTATTATTTCATATGGTGTATTTGATTAAAAGATATATTTGTATAGAACCATCATTGGACATTCCTTTATTTTGGATGGTCATACATCACTGTTTGGGTCATGATTAAATCACATTCAGACCCCTCTTAAGAGTATAGCCTTCCCTCAGCTTACATTACCACAAAAGGCAACGGAGGCATATCTCTTAACTGTCTGTTTTATCTGTATGATATTGTTGGCTCTTGTTTTGTAGAGTGTGGGGGTTGAGTGGGTGCTTTAGCCTCTACTCATCCTTCTACTCCTGCAGGTCAGAAGTCAATTTGTCACACCACCCTATACCATTTCTGCATGCGTCGCTCTGGACAATTCCATAATGATGGCCTGACTGGAGTCCAGGGTGGCTCGACAGCAGTACATGTTACAGAATTGAATATAACATGGAGAAGTCTTCAGGCTGGTCATTCAGGTTTTCAACATGATCTTCCAGCATCTTTAGACCAGGGTTTACTAACTCCAGGCCTTGAGGGCCAGACTCCTAATGGGTTTTCAGGATATCCCTCATTAATATTCGCCAGATAAATGTGAATACAATATGTTTACTTTCATGGACATTGTTTGTTATTATTACTAATGAGGGATATTGTAGGGATTTGGTATTATCCTGCATCCTAATGGAACCTTTGGTCAGTGTATTGATTGACAATGGAGTGTTAAGGGTTAGAATGTTTATGTGTGACTGGGGTTCTATGTGGTCAGTTGGGAGATGTAAGCCTACCTGGGAGGATGCAGGTGTATGTTGCCCTGAACCCAGATGTACCTGACATTAAATGACCATCATAATGTACTGGAACTAAATAAAGAAGTTACTGAACTTCACCTGAGGTCATGGTCATCTGTGGGGAACAAGGAGTTCTACATTGGCGACGAGGATGCTGGCTGTGCTGGGGGGACAGCATTGAAGATGGCACATACACCTCCCCCCAACCCAAGAAGAAGACCTCCCAGGTAGGGCGAGCGCTTAAAACTGTAGGCGCAGAAGGGCCCAGCGCATGGAGCTCAGGGGCAGAAAGTAAGTGGCTGCGCCAGAGCCAGGGGCCAGCTGGCCTGTCACTAGAAGGACAGGTCAGGGAAAGAGGAAAGCAAGAGACTGAGGAGGGGCTGAGGGCCCAGAGATTGATTGCTTAAGGGGTCTGGGACCACTAGCTGCAGCATGGAGGGCTTGGTGCCCATGGCAGTAGCAATCTGAAGAGGCCTGGGGTCTAGTTACGCCTGGAAATTATGAGGAAGCCATGCTGGGCAGCTGAGGGATATAGCCAAGGCAGTAGCAACAGGAGAGGCTTGGAGCCTAAACTGCGCCTGGAAATTAAGCAATGAGGAGGCATGCTGTGCAACTGAGGACTATAAGCCCAAGGCAGTAGCAACAGGAGAGGCTTGGAGCCTAAGCTGCGCCGGGAAAAGAAACAATGAGGAGTGATGTTGTACAGCTTGAGGCCTGGAGTTGGGGCAGCAGCAATAGAAGAGGTTGGGAACCTAAGCTGCGCCTATATGTTAAATAGAAGATTGGTGGCGAAGGTGAAAAGCGCCTGGAGCAGAGGAGGGTCCTGGGGGGCCATTCCAGCGTTTGAGGGGGCTTGGAGCCCATACCTGCACCTAAGAGACTTGTAGCCCGTGGCTGCACCTTAGGGGCTTAGAGCCCATGTGCAGAGATGAAAGAATATTGCCCAAGACAACATGTGTAGTGCCTGGAGGGGCAAGGGCCCATTTGCAGCAGCGCTAAGGAGGTGCATGTAGGAGCTATCACTTATATGAGGTGATGAGGATCTTTGAGGGCATGTTGTCAGTAGTTCCTGAGGGGCTTGGAGCCTACTTAAGAACTGAGAGATGCGGTAGGAGGCAAAGGGAGTACAATTTTTATAGCAGGCGGCTGGCAGCAATGAAAAGCAGCATTATGAACATACCAGGAAAGGAACGCTTCGGGAGGTGATATTTACAAAAGGAAGTGTGGCAGATGGATTGGTAAATCCATTTCTGTTGCGGGCGGCTGCATTTCCGCCCGTTGGAATTTTTTTTCAAAAAGCTTAAGTTGTGAATGATCTTAATTGCCGGAATGAATAACAGAGATACTTTTAAGTTAAGAGATGATGCTTTCACGAGCATAAGTAAAGGAAGCAATTTGGTCTTGCCTTCATTGAATTGGTTAAGTAGTTATAATTAGTTATTGATTCAGCATCTGTTGTCATGTGAAGCCTGAATGGCATTTGGACAGCGTGAGTGCATGAGAGTGTGAACCTGTATGTTGTCAGGTGTAGTTTCTTGTGGGATAGGTTGTCCTGTAATAGGGGTACTTCATGGAAGTTGTTGAAGCTTAAGAGCAGAGAACAAAGTTTATCGTTTTTTAGATTGGATTTAGGTCTCAAGGGTGTTTGTAATTAGTCAACCAAGGGATTAAGTGATCCAAATGTGAGGTTTTATTAAGTAGGTTAAAATTGCATATTAGTAGAAAGAGATTGAGATATGCGTAGTAATAGTGTTTTCTGAAATGCTATTTGGTATTTATGTTGTAGGTACATTGGTATGAGAGGTATCTTGCAAGTGGTAGTTAGCATGTTTGATAGGTGTGCACGGATGGTGTGTAAAAGTCGTGGCCTCTGTTACCTCTGTCAACAAATACATGGTAATGTTATGATGCAAAGTAAAAAATTGTGGTACGCTCATGTTTAACTAACACGCTTTTCCTTCCACAGTTGGACATTTAATGAAATATAGGTTGCATTGACAACATTGCTAGAGTTTGGTATGTGGAATCTTAAGTATAGTTATGTGCACTAATGTTTTATTTCCACAGGTGGGACTTTTGTAATGCAGATGTATTAAGACCTTATTTAATGCTAAAGTTTAGAGTGCTAAGTGTCAAACAAAGTTTTTTGTTTGGCTGTTTGGTTTAGAAACCATTCAGAGTTTCATGATGATACAGCAAAGACTATAGTAGAGTCATTGATGTTGGTATGATGCTGGTGTGAATGAAGTGTGGTTTTCCCTAATAGGAGCTGTATTGTATTTAGGAATACTTTCAACATGGGCAATTTAGGGGTAATGGTGTCACAAGAAGTGAAGTATTTACCCGGGTATCTGGGATACTCAGTCTAGTTGGAGGTGGTGTGTATTTAGGTACATACCGGTTTGCATTGTTGGGTGTGAGGGAGATGTGTGTGTGTTCTTTTGTGGGACGATGAAGTCAAGTTTAGGAAGAGAGGTATGGGTGCCTCTATTTGTAAAAGTTTTAGTAAGGATGTTTGAGCAGTTGGGTGCCTTTTCCTCACTTGTTAGAAAGAGGAAGGGGCATTGATTGTAATTGTGTCCCACGGCTGTGTGGACTATTTTGGAATATGTAATGAGACTAGCAGAATGTTCTCAGTTAGGAGTGATGAGGCAAGTGCATTGAACGTGGGGTTGTTTGTGTGCGTGTTGTTATTAGCCATTATGGTTAAGTTATCTACTTGTGTTTTTATGTCCCTAAGGAAGGGAGATATGTAGGGATTTGGTATTATCCTGCATCCTAATGGAACCTTTGGTCAGTGTATTGATTGACAATGGAGTGTTAAGGGTTAGAATGTTTATGTGTGACTGGGGTTCTATGTGGTCAGTTGGGAGATGTAAGCCTACCTGGGAGGATGCAGGTGTATGTTGCCCTGAACCCAGATGCACCTGACATTATATGACCATCATAATGTACTGGAACTAAATAAAGAAGTTACTGAACTTCACCTGAGGTCATGGTCATCTGTGGGGAACAAGGAGTTCTACAGATATCCAAAAAACCTGTCAGGATTCCAACCCTCGAAGACTGGAGTTGGACAACCCTGCTTTAGACAGTAGAAGAAGCAAAGTAATGATGAAAATGTTATATATATATATATATATATATATATATATATATAGATTGTGCCAAACCACTGTGAATAGAACATATTTACATACAATTATCACCCAAACAAAGTTGGTACTCATTTATTGACCACAGAAGGCAGAAAGGTTGAGTTGGCCTTGTCGGGCTCCGAACCTGTGATCTGAAGATCACACACAGATCACAGCAGATAACACTCAACCCACTGAGCTATCTTACTGGCTTAAGTAGACGCTGTCTTGGAAGAAATAGATAGAATGTATTACTTCCAAAGTTGTATTTATTCCAATATATAGCTCTCCGCTGATCCCCATATACTTCTGCAATTGTCAACACATCTTTTGTGCCAGAGAGAGACACGTCTTTGGTACTCAGAAGGGAAGGTGCTAGCAAATGAAAAACAGAAATTAAGAAAGTGTGAACGTTTTAATTTAGTATATTTGTGATGTGATTCGATACAAGGACATATTTAAAATGAAAAAAGAAAACAACCAGACGATCTGGTTTCTCCTCAAACAGTCATTGTATGGATGTTTTAATTAAGGGATGTTAATATGTTAGAGTAAAGATTTAGGGAAGAATTAAATGAAGTATAGAGAAAAATAAAAAAACAAAAAAACATTTTATGTGTAAGTTCTGATTGTGTCTCCAGTTAGGCAATAATGGTTATTGCATGCTGGAAAAGTCTTCTACCTCCTGGAGCGACAGGAACTGTTTCCATTGAAGCTCGCCAAATATTTATAGTTAGGCAAAAATGCAAATGTGCCTAAAAAGACATAGGGCGTCATTGTAAGTCCGGCGGTAAAAAAATCAAAATTACTGTCATGCTGGCGCTACCGTGTCCGTGAAGTTCTGCTGCCATATTCAAGGGTTGATTCTGTGTTAGCGTACACACGCATTCCGGCATGCCGGTTACAGTTGCACCTTCACGCCGGTAATAAAACAATCCCCCCCAAATCCCCACACTGCCACCCTTGGTGACTGGTGACTCTGATTCCGGCTCCAGGCTACTGGACTCACCGGCACCAGTAAAAACAGAGCCATTTTTATGTGACTGGAAATAACGCGCTCGCTGGAAAAGGAAATGGACCGGCGGCCATTAACAAAACACAATCCATTGCAATCCTCTGAGTACAGGAGTGACACCCACATCCCGAGCACAGAATCAGATCAGGACACATTTCTGCAAGAGTAACTTCAACCAGGAGGCACAAGCCATGCTTCAGCAAGGCTCAATTGAACATGTTTCGTGATACTATATTCAAGCCTGATACTATATTCAAGCATGCAGATCAAATATTCAGCAACTACCTCAGAATGCAGGTAGTTATGCAAGAAGGCAATCTGGGAGGAGGTGGCCGAGAAGTTCACGGCAGTCGGAACACCACAAACTGTCTAGGACTGCCACAAAAGATGGGACGACCTCTGTCTGATGGTGCGAGACCTACTGTTGGCCCAGCACACCCAGGGCCTGGCCACAGGAGGTGGCACTGGATCCCTCATTGACCTTCAGCCATGGGAGGAGACCTGCAGTAGTGTGCTGCACCTAGAGTGGAATGAAGGAGTTGGTGCAGTGGAGGACGGAGCCGTGACCTCAGAGGAGGCTGGTGAGTACCCGTAAGCCCAATGTCACATCATTACACCTTGTCCACACTGTATACGATAGACAAACATGTCAAGTATGTCATGCCCAATGCCAGTACAGCCCTGCCGGCCTCCCACCTGCAGCCTGTTTGCACGCATCCACATACACCTTGCACCCAAACCTCATTCATACACCACTCACACACTGAACATAACACAGGCCCCGGTATCACCCTCACAAGATGCTCCTGCTGGCACTAAGGCACACATCGCCCCAACAGAGCCTAAATTGTGTTGTCACTGCCTGCTAGCACAGCCCCAAAGTCATGTCAGTGCCAAGCACCTAGACCATCAGAAAATGACCTGCACCAGCAATGAAACATGTGCCCCCCTTGTCACGTCCACCACTACCCATGTTGCAAAATTATAACTGACACAGTAAGTGCCATAGGCACACATCCATGGCACAACCAGCCACAACACAAAATCATGCATCTTGTGTGCCACACCCATAACACCCTAAATGGCAAACACCAATACATCATGGAAGCACCATTGTACACACCATGTAGGCACACCACACATGCACCCTCACAGTATCCCCAACACAAGCATGTGTGCACCATGCCATGACCATCACCATGTCCCTGACACAGCATTGCCATCAAAAAGTACTAGCAATCATCTCTGTCTCATGAATCCACACCCATCACTGATATCCTGCCTTTCTGATTACCTCAGGCACATCCTCTGGCAATGAGGTTGGCCAGCCAAGTACATCCAGGGCCACAAGTCCTAGCCGCATATGGACCACTACCACGTCCACACAGGAGTCCACAGCATCCTCCAGCAGACGTGAGAAGACATCCACATCTGTATCCCACCAGCCGCCCACCATCCCAGGGGCACCTGCATCCCTGCTGCCCATCATCCCAGAGGCACCTGCACCCTGCCACTCAACATCCCAGAGGCACCTGCACCTCAACCACAAGTACATCCAAAAGGGGGTCCTGATGAAAACACTAGTGAGGAGGCTGGAGCAGAAAGTGTGGACATGGACCAGAGCACTGAGGATGCCATGGCCTTCAGTCCCATGGGCCCAATGAGCCTCAAGCCCCCACCCTTACGCAGTGTCATGGACATTGAAGGGCACCTGTAACGTATGTAGCAACAGCAGGATTCCCTGACATCAGTTGCTCAACAGCAAATTCATGAGGCACAACTCATGCGGAAGAGTGTTCAGGCCAGTTTGAGGAGGAATGCATGGGTGCTGGGCAGATGCACAAGTGGCATCTTGCAAATGCCACACCGGGTAAGAGTGTGGGTCATTTAAGGTTATGTCCTCCATAGCCGAAACAATGCCCATGTTGGTCCAGGACTTTCTGGACCAAAGGCACTTGTCTATACCACTGGCTCCCTCCACTAGTTCCATACCAGGGATTTATTTGCAGAGCAGCCCAAGGCGTCACTTGGTGCGCCTGTCTCGGCCTGCAGAAAGCCGCACCCCAGAACCTAAAACGGTCCAGAAATAGGGCATGGATATATAGCTGCCCTGTCTGACTACTCTGCCAATGTACATAGTATTACAGGACCTGATATGCTCATAGACACTTTGGTGAGGGGTGTGGGACAGGACAGTTGGGGAGGGAATGGGGTTGTGGGGATAGTTGGGGGGTGGGTGTGGGGAGGCACAGTTGGGGAGGGGGTGGGTGTGTGGGGATAGTTGGGGAGTGGGTGTGGGGAGGGGCAGTTGGGGAGGGTGTGGGGGTGTGGGGATAGTTGGGGTGCACAGTATCACTATTATACCAAATTCACATTTTTACATAGTTTGTAATCACATAATATGGTTGGTGTGGCAAATTGGATTCAGGACGGGACAATCGTTATTCTGTGTGATAGAATGTATTTATGTGCAGTGCCCAATGTGCAAGGTGGCCTGTGCCACATGTCAGACCGTTGATTAGAAGTAGTGCTGTATAAGTTCATCCCATGCTTCACGTTCATCCATTCCGTCACAGCGCTGGCCAATTTCCTGATCATCATCACTGTACTCCTCTGCCTCAGGTGAGTTTTTCTCCATGTCGGAGGACAGGGGGACGTTGCGTCCGATGCATATGTTGTGCAACATGGCACAGGCAAGCACTATCTTACCCACCTTTTCTGGACTGTACATCAGTGCTCTTCCAGACCTGCTCAGACAGCGGAACCTTTCCTTCAACAGGCCAAATGTCTGTTCAATTGTGCCCCGAGTACGTACATTGGCACAATTGTATGCCTGCTTGTGGATGTTGTGTGGTTGCCTCACGCGTGTCATCAATCATGGTGACAGGGGGTAACCAGCATCACCTGCAGGGGGACAACACAAAGTGTACATTGTCATTCCTCTGTCCATGTCATGTTGGCACAGGCTATATAGTGATGATTTCAGTGGACACACATGCAGTATTTAAGCAAACATATGTCCTGTTTCAGGTACCTGATATGCACTATGTAAAAATACACATGGGTGGTGTGGTATGCAGTGGCATTCACTTGGGCCGCTCACATTCACCATGACCTCCGACCTTTGTTATATCAAGGACAGAATATGAAAAGATGCATCTATCATTCTTGTGTTATGAAGGAACATTGAACAACCTGTCCATGTGTGAGTGCACTTTTGCATTTCAAATGAGTAGCATGTGTGATTGTGTGGTTGGATGAGGCAGGGGACATGGACATTTGGTGTGTTGGCTGACACTGCTATGTGGGTGGGTACTGTGTTGTTCTCTGTCTGTCCATCAGGTGGTGTGTGTCTGATAAAATGTGTTATTGCTACATGTTTTAAATCTGTTGTGGTGCATTGGTACATGTAGTTTTCTTGTTGATGTTTGTTTAGATTGGCTGCTGCCATACATGCACTGGATAGATATCTAAGTTGCAGGCACACCTGTCAAGGGCTTGCACTCAGGCATGCTATGACTTGTAACAGCCTCAATCACACCTGTACACTTTCATGTTTTATGCACGCACACCACAAACTACATACTTGTCCCCGTATAGTTAGTGAATGTACGTGTAGTACTATGTACTTGATTCCTGGAATTCTTAATCATGGAAACTATTCCCCTTTCCACTCCATGTCCTGCACATGTTCCATTTCATGGTGTTTTTCTCATTTAAGGAGCACAGGTAAGTGGGATGTGAGGTGGAAATAAGTATTCCATGGGTACAGCCACGGGTGATGTTTGTTAGACATGGCACACAATTCAAAAGTGCTAATGGCCTAGTAGTTAGACTCACTCAGCAGCCAGGTACACTATACTGTTCCATGCGCCCACCCCAATTCAAAAGTGTGCATGGCCTAGTAGTTGGACTCACCCAGCAGCTAGGTACACTATGCCGTTTCATGCCCCCCCAATTTAAAAGTGCTGATGGCCTAGTAGTTGGACTCACCCAGCAGCCAGGTACACTATGCTGTTTCATGCCCCCCGCAATTCAAAAGTGCTCTTGGCCTAGTAGTTGGCCTCACCCCACAGCTAGGTACACTATGCTGTTTCATCACTTCCATTTAAAAGTGCTCATGGCCTAATGTGTTGGACTCACCAAGCAGCCAGGTACGCTGTCCACCGTGATGTGGCATGTACTGAGCAGCGTGGAGTTGCACAGCACCATGAAGTCATGGGTGGAACCGGGAAATGTGGCGCAGCAATGGGTGATCATGAGGCAGGCATCACACACCATCTGCACGTTCAGCGAATGATATAGTTTTCTGTTGCGGTACACAGCCTCCACAGCATGCCTGACCACCAGCTCCACATGTGTGCAGTCCAAGGCATCAATGATGTTTGGTGGCATGCCTGCAAGGCTATTTTCATGAGTTTTACCTGGTCTGCTGTTCTGGGTAGATTGAAGTGGTCTCGTACGTGCCTCTGGAGTGCATCAATGAACTGGAACAGGACACGTGATAAACAGAATTGCGATATCCCATGGAGCTCCCTGACTATGTGCTGTTATGTGCCTGTGGCAAGGAAGTTTAGCACGGACACTACCTTGAACAAGGGGGTTGGCTGTGTGTATATTTATGAGGCTGACCAGGTTGTATTGGATCAGGTCCACTATATTGATGATGGTGTCCTAGTCTAGCCATTACAGGGTTTGGATCTGCATTTCGCTCATGTTTAATGGAGTGGCCCTTAAAAAAGTGATTGGTGGATGTTGGCGTGGTGCAATAGGCTTGGCAATGGGGTTTTTGTCGGCCATGATGGCCCTCATTCTCCTCATATGCCTCTGCTACATCCTCTGCCTCCGTGCCTCTTCAAGTAATAGTCCTGCAGACATGACCTCCAGCTCCAGTTCTGCTATTGCTATCATTGTGGTGTTGTAAGGGGTGTGGGGTGTGGGAGTCGTCCTTGTCTACTGTAGCACTGCTGATTTGTAGAACCTGTGCTGATTATTTGCACCTGTGACATGTTTCTAAACACGAGACTACTTAATGCCTTGTCCACTATGCCGGTGTTTCTGGCATCGATTTCACATTCATATTGGCATGTACATGCCGGTAATTGTGTGTCAGTGCTGCTCATTATGTACACTTCGTTACGCCATGTCGGTATGACAGGCATGGCTGCAGCGGCACTTTGCAGATACTGGCAATGGTGTTGCCGGATGTGTCTGGTCACTTGCAATGCTGGTGATAACGGCATCCTGACTCATGCTGTGCCAGTCTGGAAAAAGGTGCCTGTACGTAACTACCAGCACTGTTGTTTCCGGACCGGCACACTTGTAATGAGGCCCATAGAAATAGGCTGAATATTTTTCTAAAATCTGCATTTTGTAAATAATATAAATTTTGAGGAATATGAGAAACTCATGTTGACTATTGGAGAACTCTGCAAAATCATTGGAGATCTGTCAATTTTTGGAATAAACACAACTTTGGATTTACAACCTTGAACCTATGTTGGTATGCTGAATTTATTTTAATAAAAAGGTTTGAAACAACACTAAACAATCAAGAAATGTGCAAGTTTTCTTCCTACCAAACATATCCACATGTGTATGATGACGAATTCCATGTCAAACCCAAGGAGTACCACCATATTTTGCTGCTAAAATATTTGGCCAAAGGCTTCCGCCCAATCTTTCTACCAAGCCTTTTCACCCTTTCATAGAGGAAGTGGTGGTTGTCAGAGCATTCAGTATCACCTAAGTTCAGCACACAGTGTTTTCCCTCTGCTCATCCCACGTAGTCTAGAAGCAATGCCTAGAAGCAGTATTCTTTCATTTTGTTGACCACTCCTTGCATGTTCCATGTCCATATCTGCATTGCTGCCCAAAACATGTAGCTAATTAGGAAGACAGTGGCTGTACATTTCAAGCTTGTCCACTCACATGGCACCTTGACCTAGATCCTTGCATCCCAGACTCAGGAGAAGAGGAGGCACTGTAGGTGTGTACCAAAATTGACACGTTGTTAGTGAGGCATATGATTGCTTTGGTGGTATTACATGAGTGTGCTAGGTTGCACACGCTGATAGCATGGTTTTAAGGAATTTAATTGAGGTTTGTTGGTGTTAGAGAGGTGTTTAAATCTGGTGATTGAACTGAATGTATGGATTATAGCGAGTGTGCTAAAATGACTTGGGGCATCGGTTTGTGGTATGTTGTGGTTCCATATGGCGATGTGATGCCTTTGGACCTTTGTCTTTCTTAAGAAAGCAGACTGTTTGTTCATTTATAATCATTGGGATAGTAGAATGGGGAATTGGTGCTTCCTGTTGATGTCACCCAGGAAACAAGTAGCAGGCTTTGACCCACCAGTTTCATATCCCAGTTAATCCTTAGTGGATAACATAGTGCAGTATGGGGGTGTTGGAGCTTAGCAGAATAAGCCCTCAAGGTACTTTTTCCAATCTTTCTTGTACTTGATTGGAAAATATTGGACACTTCTGTGACAGTCCCTTGTTCCTGTCAGGACCTACTCACACCCCCAATAAAAATTTCTACAGGAAAGCAAGGCCCCCTATTATCTAGTAACTAGCAGGGTGTACCGAACAGTGCCTGTATATTTTCCAAAAAATTGTAAAGTAATGGAAAAACAGTAATGTTTCAGCCCCTGCCATGCAGATTAAAATAAAATAACTGCCAAAAATCGCATGATAGATTATTGTAAACACTGTCTCATTTCACAAATAAAACATTTCAGATTCTGAAAAAAACATCACAGAAACCTGGATAGAAATTTGTCACAAAAGCGCTTTTTGGTAGCCAATGTTTTTGTTTTTTCCATCTGGAGAAAATATGAACAGAATTAGAAGTTCCAACTCTGGAGCAAGCAACATAAAGTTGTCCATGAGCAAAGCATGGGGCCTCCATGTTGATTCCAGGAACCTTCAGTGACTGTCCTTGGGCTTTGTTGATTGACATTGCTAATGCAAGTCGAACTGGGAATTGCAGACGTTTGAAATTTAATAATAAATCAGTTGGGATTAGAGGAATTCTTGGTATTAATACGTCTTCTCCATTTGACAATTCTGTCAGAATGGTGGCTTCAATGTTGTGAGGAAAGAGATTTTTGATGCAGAGCTGAGTGTCATTGTACAGCTTTGGTGGGTTCAAGTTTCTGAGGAGCATGATGGGTGCCCCAATCTTCAGGAGCAGGTTGTGGGGTGGGACACTTGGTGGCTTCAATGCATTCAAAAACTCTGTTGGGTAAAAGACAGCTTGAGCCGCTTCGGTGACTGTGTCAATTGACATGTTGCATTTGGCATCTCCAGGTAGTGAGTTTTGTATTTGAGCATTGATGTCATTAACACTGACATTTTTGGGAGAAAAGATTGCTCGCTCACACATCCATTTGTGGTTTTGAAAGGCAGCTGGATGTTTGGGAAAACCTTTGATTGCAGTTCTTCAATGGACTTCAGGATGTTGCAAAAGTTGTTTGGGAATGTGATGAGTCCTGTTTCAGGGCCAGGTGGAATTTTGCCTTCGCCCAAAAGAAGCAGCTGTTTATTTATTTATCTATTTATTTATTTATTTTAATGTTTATAACATGCCACATGCCCATGGGCCTCAGGGCGCACAAGAACAAGACAAGACAGAGACAGTCAAGGAATCAATAGCCGGGAGAAAGAGTTGAGAAAATTGGCCACTTGTAACATCTCCCAACAGGTGAACTTGCATGTTAGTGGTTAGGGACATTTTACTGACAAATTTCCAGAAACAGAATGCTTTCAAGCAGGCATTGAGTTCATCAGCGGTTGTTGACCTTGGAATAACAGGCAGCGTCTGGCGAAAGTCACCTGCTAAAAACAACTGCTCTTCCCATCAATAACTTGTTTTCTTGTAAGTCTTTCAGCGTCCTGTCCAGAGCTTATTTATTCATTTGTTTATTTATTTATTCATGTGAAAAGGGCACATAGCCCAGAGGCAACTAGGCGCTGATTACTGCTTAAGAATATGGTTGCAAGGTTGCAAAGCTTAAAAGTATACAATGTGTTACATAATATATAATAAATAATACACATTGAACAGAATATTTACATTATTTTCAAGTCAAAAGTCACACAATTATTTACATATTTATATAATGTTGCAGATCCTCCTCATATCATATACTAGATTGATGTGCTCGGTAAATATTGCAGAAGGTCGGATCTGAAGAGAAAGGTTTTTAGTTTTTTTTTAAATGACCAGAAGGATGTATCGTTTCTCAGTTGGTTTGGGAGGGCGTTCCATAATTTGGGGACAATTACTGGGAAGCTTGAATCTGATGCTTTCTGTCTTCTATATCTGGGGACAGTGAGCAGGTGTAGACAGAGTGATTTGGTCTATTAGAACTGACTTTGCAGACAAGGTTGCTGAGGTACTTTGGGGCCTTGTTCGCAATACACTTGTGTGTCATCATCAGGATTTTGAATTTGATTCTGTCTTGGACAGGAAGCCAGTGTATGTTTCTTTTAATGGTAGAGATGTGATTGTGACTTGGGATATTTAATGTGGCTCCTATGGCGTTGTTTTGTAATGTTTTTAATTTGCTGATGGTTTTTAAGCTGGTTCCAGCAAAGAGAGAATTACAGTAATCAATCCTGGAAAGTATCAAGGCCGTTACCATGGTGATGGTGTTTTCTGTGGAAAAAAAAAGGTTGGCTGGCTCTAATCAGTTTTGCCGTGTAAGAGGCTGAAGAAACAACAGCATTGACATGTCTGTTTAAGGTGAGTGAAGAGTCAATATAGACCCCTAGGGTTTTTATTTCGTTAACCACTGGGATGGTATTTTCATCAATGATGAAAGAGTTGTAAAGTTGTGGGAGGTTACTGAGTTTAGATTTGTTGCCGATGAAGTGTTGGCATAGGATATTATGATTGACCAGATCAAACGCTGCAGAGAGATCTAGCAGCAAAAGGATGCAAAGTTTTCCTTTATCTTTATATTGGCCATTTGTGTTTTCAAGTTCAGTAAGGCTGTTTCAGTTTTGTGGCCTGGTCTGAAGCCTGATTGTCTTAAGCCCAGGAGATAATTGTCTTCTAAGTGTTTTTGGATCTGCAGATAGGCTGCACGATCTAGTATTTTAAGGAAGAAGGGGAATGTAGTGATGGGTTGAAAATTGGTTGGGATATTAGGATCTAGGGTGTTTTTTTAGCAGGGGTCAAACCCATGCTGTTTTTAGTTAATTTGGGACTGTGTTGGAGGCAAATGAGTTATTGTGAGACTGGTGACAAAAGTTGCAAGTTCAACCACACAATCTTTTACCAAGGTTGTGGGGCAAATGTCACTTTGCATCTAGAGGGTTTTAGGATTTTGATGGTGTTGATCGTGTCTAAGGTTGTTATTGGAGAGAATGTGAATTTGGTTACCTTAAGGGTATCTGGTGAGTGTCACTCACTGGATGGAATGCCTGATGATCCTCCAGAGACCCGGACCTGACTTGATTTCAGAGTCCTTTTTAGACCTAAACCAGGGCCTCCTCTCTGTTGAAGGATATAACTCTTTTCGATGATATGACCCCAGACTGATCTAAATAGACAGCAAAGGGAGGCCGATCACTTAAAAGAGCGGGAGAATGCACTGCTACGACCGCAGCGGCAAAGGAACAAACACTGTTTATTACTTTAGGTGAAGGCAATGACTAAGTACAACTGGGTATGACTGGGATGTACCTGAACTGTGGTGGCTTGTTCTTCTTATAAGATACCCCGCCCTAGTTATTCTATAGAAGGGAGGATGGTTAGCTATCTGTTTATTGGATGGAAGACAAGAACAACCAATATAAAAGAAGAGGGGGGAAGAGGGAAGAAAAAATCCAATGACAGTGTATGTGTTCTTACTGTGTTGTTCTGGGATGGTAAGGTGATCAAGAAAATACCACAACAAAGGGATAAAATAACAAAGGGGTATGTTAGTACAGGCGCTACCCCGACAAAACGAGGAGTGCACTAAGGTCGGAGTCAGGGTCGTGCACGTTACTTCAAAGCGTCCCTAGGAGCAGGTACAAATGGAAGTCCTCCAAGACACTGATGCAGAGTAGATAACAAGTCACAAGGATAAGAGTCAAATTGCAGATCAATGCAGAAAACACGTATAACTGGGCGCGAGTAGAGTAATTAGGTAAAAGGCAACAAACAAGAGCAGGGTAATACTTGCTGTTGAGTGCCTCCCGTAAGGAGTGATCCAAAGACAGTCCATATAAGCAAGCAGGAGGTCCGGTACACAGGAGTTTCAGACAACAAAGACGTAATCAGAGGTTGTCCGTGTAAGCAGGCGAGAGGTCCTCTACACAGGTGTTTCAGGCAGCAAAGACATAATCAGTAGCAGTCCATGGAAGCAAAGGGAGGTCTGGTACACTGGAGAAGGATTTAACAAGGACAAAGACGAAACTTCACAAAAATGCTGGAATCAACTTCAATTGGTTCCGCGTCCTTCATGGTGTTTTCAGTGACTCAAAGTGAGGCTCTGGGTTCCCATTGGAGGCATCAGGAACACGGTGCAGGGGAGGTGGGAACCGCACAAATGGAAGTCCTCCAAGACACTGATGCAGAGTAGATAACGAGTCTCAAGGATAAGAGTTAAATTGCAGATCAATGCAGACAACACGTATAACTGGGTGGGAGTAGATTAATTGGATGATAGGCAACAAACAAGAGCAGGGTAATACTTGCTGTTGAGTGCTTCCCGCAAGGCGTGATCCGAAGACAGTCCATATAAGCAAGCAGGAGGTGCGCTACACAGGTGTTTCAGGCAGCAAAGACGTAATCAGAGGCAGCCGTGTAAGCAGGCAAGAAGTCTGGTACACGGGTGTTTCAGGCAGAAAAGACGTTATCAGAGGCAGTCCCTGTAAGCAAGCAAGAGGTCTGGTACATGGGTGTTTCAGGCAGCAAAGACATTTTCAGAGGCAGTCCATGTAAGCAGGCAAGAGGTCCGTACACAGGTGTTTCAGGCAGCAAAGACGTAATCAGTGGTAGTCCGTGGAAGCAAAGGGAGGTCTGGTGCATGCGAGTAGGACTCAAAAAGGATGAAGATGAAACTTCACAAAAATACCAGAATCAACTTCAATTGGAAGCAGTGTTTCGCGTCCTTCATGGTGTTTTGAGTGACTCAAAGTGAGGCACTGGGTTCCCATTGGATGCAGCAGTGACACGGTGCAGGGGAGATGGGAGCCGTAGTCCAGATCCAATGAGGGAAACAGAAGCCACGGCAACAGCCTGTTGCCATGGCAGTTTCCATTGCCTATGCAACAGAGCTGAAAAGCAACAAATCCTGTGACAAAAGAGGGCACTTGAATGGATTCCGGGCAGAGTAAGCATGCACTTTCATCCTGCGGAGCACCAACATGCCTTTAGCTGTAACAGCATCCACCCCCAAAGGCGGAGGCAACCTGCTGCCGGCGTGGAAGTGGTGCAACAACACTGGCAAGTGTATGTTCCCTCAAAGGTTTGCATGGGTGATCCTATCGGCCATACCCCTTCCAGTGGACCAAGTAGTAAGGCTGACCCCTTCGCAACCGAAAGCCCATAATGTCAGCCACCTCAAATTCATCTTCACCCGCCACAACCACCGGGGGAGGAACCACTGGAAGGCGGACAGTTGCCGAACAAGGCTTAAACAAGGAGACGTGGAACACTGGGTGCACCTTCCAGGCAGCAGGTAGGCACAGCCACATCGCAACCGTAATTGATCACGACCAAGATAGGACAAGGGCCAATGAAACGAGGGAGAAGAGAACGTTTGCCTGGTATTTTGAGGTTCTGGGTAGCAAGCCAACCATTCTAGCCCACACGATAGTCAAGAGCCGGAGTGCAATGACGGTCAGCAAACTGTTTCTCATGAAATTGTGCACGAAGCCGATGCAAACACACATCTTGATGAATGACGTCCATGTCACAAAGGCATGCCCGGGCAAACAGATTGTCAACAGGAAGGGCAGGATCCAGAGGCAGAAAACGCGGGTGCTGTCCATGCATGGCAAAAAACGGGGAAACCTCGGAGGCAGAGTGGACCGAGTTATTGTAGGCAAACTCTGCAGGTGGGAGAAGAGACAACCAGGATTTCTGATATTGTTAGCAAAGGAATCTCAGGTACTGTTCAAGGGTGGCATTAACCTGTTCGGTCTGCCCATTGGTTTGCAGATGGTTAGCCGTGCTGCATCTGGCATCTATGCGAAGAGAGTTAGTAACAGCCTTCTAAAAGCGTGTCGGATACAATGACAGTCGGTAGACCAAAGAAACGGAATACGTTCCGTAAGAAAAGATCCGCTAAGATGGACGCCGAGGGAAGACCCATACAGGGTACAAAGATGTCCATTTTAGTGAAAAAGTCAATCACAACCCATGTAGTATTCATACGCCCCACCGGAGGGAGGCCCACGATAAAATCCATAGATACCATGTACCAGCGCTTGCGTGGAAAGGGCAATGGTTGTAAAAGACCGACCAGCTTGGAACGGGAGGACTTGCATTGGGCACAAATTGAACAGGAGGCCAGATAATCAAAATCATACCTGGCTATGGCAGGCCACCATGCCCAATGACGTAGCGAATCCAAGGTTTTCTGCTGTCTCGGATGAGCTGCCAACAAGGAGTCATGAGACCAGGCCAAGGCACGAAGACGAGGCTCGCCCAGAGGAATAAATAGATGCCCCTGGATATATACGAAATACCTTGTACCACACCAAGATGGAGGGAAGTGCACTCTTCAGGATGTGTAGACACGCACTCTGAGATGATGGAACGCAGGACAGGTCGTGGTGTGCAGCCACACACCACCCGGCATGGCAGCGAAAGCTTTGGTCTATCAGTGGGGCTGCATGGCCCTAAGGACAACCGCGACAAGGCTTTCACACAGGTGTTGAGACGGGCTGGGCGATTTGTTATCAGGAAGTTTAACTGGGAAAAAAAAGGTGCCAACGCGCCTTTTGGGCTGTAAGGCATTTAATAGACTTAAACGCCAAAACGCTGCGATGGTCAGAAAACACTGTTACGGGATGGCGTGCCCCCAACAGATGATGTCACCTTTCTGAAAATGCTTCCTTTATCACCAGCAATTCCCGTTCGGTTATAGGATAATTAATTTCATATGGGGTGAACTTCCTGGAAAAGTAAGCCACTGGTTGTACTTCCCTGGAATCAAGACAGCGTTGTGACAAAAGGGCCCTGATAGCGGAACCAGAGGCATCAGCCCCAACCAGGTATGACAGGAGCGGATCACGGTGTTGTAGAACCGGTGCTGAGGAAAAGGCAGCCTTCAAAGTATCAAAAGCCACTTGAGCCTCTGGGTTCCAGTGAAAGGGTTGCTTAGAGCTAGTCAGAGCTGTGAGGGGGGCCGAAATGGCTGAAAAAGAGTGGATGAAACATCTATAGAATTTAGAGAATCCCAGGAAAGATTGAAAAGCCTTGATAGAACCAGATACCGGCCACTGGAGGACCTCCTTGACCTTGGACTGGCTCATTCGGATGCCGTGATCAGTAAGGTCGTAACCCAAAAATTCAACTTCTGTAGTATTGAATACACACTTTTTCGGCTTCACAAAAAGATTATTATCCCTTAACCTCTGGAGTACAAGGCAGACATGTTTGATATGTGATTCCTTGCTAGGAGAATAGATCAGTATGTCGTCTTGATAGACCACCATGAATTGGTCTAGATAGTCGTGGAATATGTCATTCATAAAGGCCTGAAATGTGGCCTGGGCATTGCATAACCTGAAGGGCATGACTAGGTATTCGAAAAGCCCATAATGTGTTTTGAAGGTCATGTTCCATTCATCCCCCTTTCTCATGCGCAGGAGGTTGTATGCCCTGCGTAGATCCAATTTAGTATATATGGCTGAGGATCCCAATTGATCTAGAAGAATGGAAATGAGAAGAATGGCTATTGGTTTTTTACCGTCACTGCGTTCAGTGCCCTGTAGCCAACACAGGGGCGAAGGTCACCTTCCTTCTTGGGGACAAAGAAGAGGGGGGAGGTGGCAGGGGATTTAGACAGTCTGATGCACCCCATGGCCTAAGCTTTTTCAATGTATTCCTTCAAGATTTTATCCTCCGGGACCGTGAGTGAATACACCCTGCCAGGCGGAACCTTGACATCGGGGACCAAATCAATTGGGCAGTCATATGGCCTGTGGGTGGGGGTAGGTGTTCAGCCGCCCTCTTGTCGAACACGTCTCAAAATGCAGAATACTCATCAGGGATACTCTGACCCGAATGGGATGTAACAGCCCCGGTGAAAGCCATTGAAGTCACCGTGGCATCTGATGAAGAGTAGGGTGAAACTATTGTATTGCTAAAACAGGTCTCTGCAGACTTGTGATGGAAACTACACAGTTCGATTGGACCAATCAATTGCTGGATTGTGAAGCTGCAACCAAGGAATACCAAGGGTCACCCTGAATTGGGGTGCCCTGATCAAATCAAACAAAAGGGTCTATGTATGGCCTTCCTCGGTTTGCATACAAATAAGAGATGTATGCTGCGTAACCAAACCGGATACCAGAGAAGTACCATCCACCGCATGGACTGCCTCCAGACATTCTTTGGACATCACCGGCACACTGTTGCTGATGGTGTAGTCATAATCCATATAGTTATTGGTGGTGCCGGAATCGATAATTGCCAATGCGCAAAATGATTTCTCGGGTAAAGGAGAGAAAAACACAGGAAGACCAACCGGCATGGCAGGAGAAACACTGCCAATGGAGAAATCCAAAGAAAACACACCTGGTGTAGTTATTCTGTCTAATGCCGGGTCAAGCGTTTCCCACCTTCTTGGCAGGTTTTTTGGGGCAATCATTCAGAACGTGTTCTGCTGAACCACAGCGCATGCACAAGATTGTGCATCTTACGGTGTTCCCGCTGGGCTGGTATCAAAGGGGCTCTAACAGCATCTACCTGCATGGGCTCAGGAGCTGAAGCCCGAGGACTAGAATCAAGTGCAGGCAGGACTGGTTGTACATGTCTTTTTTCCCCTTTGCTTTCTGCTCTATGGGCGTCGATCTGCAAAACCAGATCTAAGAGTTCACCAGAGGCAGTGGGGAACACAGAGACGGTTGCCAGAGTGTATTTAAGCTCATCGGAGAGTCCTTTGTAAAACACTGCTAACTTTTTCTCCTCCGGCCAGTCACTCCCAGCATCAAGTTGGTTGAATCAGGTTAGATAAGAGAACAATGAGGAGGAACCCTGTCGAAGACTCACTCAAGAATTCCAAGTGTGTCGCCTGAGACTTATAATGGGTATCAAATTCCCTATTCATTGCTGTGATGAGTGCATCACAGTCATACAGCATATAACTGTTTGTTTCCAATAACAGATTTTCCCATTCGGCGCCGTGCCCCCCAAAAGAGAGAACACAAATGCAGCTTTTGTGGTAAAATTAGGAAATGCCATGGGATGGTTCAGAAAGTGCAGTTTGCACTGATTATTGAAAGTCTGGTATTGTTTTGGATCTCTGGAAAAACGTTCGGGCGGTGCCAACAGAAACTGCGTGGCCATGAGAACTTGTGTTTGGTCACGGCCTGGGAAGGATAAGCTAGAACCGGAGGCTGTTGCCCAAGAGTCATCGCCCCCGAAGGGAGGGAGCTTGCCATCTCCTGCGGGGTATCCATCCTATGAAGCATTGCGTCATTTACGGCGATCATATCAGATCAGAGATCGGCCACCAACTGTGTCAGTGTGGTCGAGGGGTCCGCACCCTCCATGGCTTCCTATTCTGTCACTCAGCGGATGGAATGCCTGATGATCCTGCAGAGACCCGGACCTGACTTGATTTAAGAGCTCTTTTTAGACCTAAATCAGGGCCTCCTCTCTGTTGAGGGATATAAATCTTTTCAATGATATGCCCCCAGATTGATCTAACTTGACAGGCAAGGGAGGCAAATCACTCAAAAGAGCGGAAGCACGCACTGCTACGATCACCAGCTGCAAAGGAATAAACACTGTTTAGTACTTTAGGTGATGGCAATGACTAAGTACAACTGGGTATGACTGGGATCTAGGATATACCTGAACTGTGGTGGCTTGTTCTTCTTATAAGATACCCCACCCTAGTTATCCTATAGAAGAGAGGACGGTGAGCTATCTGTTTATTGGATGGAAGACAAGAACAACCAATATAAAAGGAGAGGGGGGAAGAAGGAAGAAAAAATCCAATGATAGTGTATGTGTTCTTACCGTGTTGTTCTGGGATGGTAAGTTGAACAAGAAAGTACCACAATGAAGGGATAAAATAACAAAGGGGTAGGTTATTACAGGGTCTACCCTGACGGAACGAGGAGTGCACTAGGGTCGGGGTGGTGCACGTTACTGCAAAACGTCCCTAGGTGCACGTACAAATGGAAGTCCTCCAGGACACTGATGCAGAGTAAATAATGAGTCACAAGGATAGAAGTCAAATTGCAGATCAATTCAGACAACACGTATAACTGGGCGCACGTAGAGTAATTGGGTAATAGGCAACAAACAAGAGCAGGGTAATGCTTGCTGTTGATTCCTTCCCGCAAGGCGTGATCAAAAGACAGTCCGTGTAAGCAGGCAAGAGGTCCGGTACACAGGTGTTTCAGGCAGCAAAGACGTAATCAGAGGAAATCCGTGTAAGCAGGCAAGAGGTCCGGTACACAGGTGTTTCAGGCAGCAAAGACGTAATCAGAGCCAGTCCCTGTAAGCAGGCAAGAGGCCCGTTACACAGGTGTTTCAGGCAGCAAAGACGTAATCAGAGGCAGTCCGTGTAAGCATGCAAGAGGTCTGGTACACAAGTGTTTCAGGCAGCAAAGATGTAATCAGAGGCAGTCTGTGTAAGCAGGCAAGAGGTCCAGTACACAAGTGTTTCAGGCCGCAAAGACATAATCAGAGGCAGTCTGTGTAAGCAGGCAAGTGGTCCGGTACACGGGTGTTTCAGGCAGCAAAGACGTAATCAGAGGCTGTCCATGTAAGCAGGCAATAGGTCTGGTACACAAGTATTTCAGGCAGCAAAAACTTAATCAGAGGCAGTCCGTGGAAGCAAAGGGAGGTCTGGTACACAGGAGTAGGACTCAGAAAGGACAAAGATGAAACTTCACAAAAAACACCAGAATCAACTTCAATTGGAAGCAGCCTTCCACGTTTTCATGGTGTTTTGATTGACTCAATATGAGGCTTTGGGTTCCCATTGGAGTCAGCAGGAAAATGGTGCTGGAGAGATGGGAACCGTAGTCCAGATCTGATACAGGAAACAGCAGCCACGGCAACAGCTCCTTTCCATTGCAGTTGCCATTGCCTATGGAACGGAGCTGAAAAGCGACGAATCCTGTGACAAAAGATGGCACTAACCCTTTTGAATGGATTCTGGGCTTCAGGGTAAGCATGCACTTTCATCTTGCGCATCACCAACAAGCCTTGAGTTGTAACAGTGGGGAGTGTGTGTTTGATGGGGTTAGATTAAGATTAAGTTTAGATCTTTTTTGTTCTTTTTTGCGTTATAGTAGTGACATTTTCTCGGCAAGGGCATTCTGAATATTCAAGCACCATTGTTCGTCTTTGACCGTATGATCTGGGGTAGGTGATGGTGATTCCACTTCACAGAGGATAGTGAATGACTCTCTGGCTTTGGACTGGGCACTGGAGATTCTTTGATTGCAGACTAGACTTTTAGATTTGATAGTTTAATTCTTGTAGCTATTAGCTAAAGTTTGGAATAGGATTCTATTTTCTTGAGATGCCAATTAAATTCATTTGTTTGCAGCAGATCTTTTTAAGGTCCGGAGAGCTTTAAGTTCAGGAGTGTGCTGGAGGTTTGATCTTTTTACTTTTTAGTGGCGCGTTTTTTTCGATAGCTACTAGCATGGTTTCATTGTAATGGCTGACCAAGGTTGTGGGATCACTATCAGAATGTACGTTCCAAAAAAAGAGCCACACTCTCTGCCTGGAAGAATAACCCTAAAGACACCACCAAAGCAGCCTTCAAGGCCCTATCCACTGAATACAAAAACGCCATAATCAAAGCTAAGGCGTCCTCCTTCAACGCTAGGATTTCAGAAGCCAAATCAGGGACCAAAGAAATCTTCACCATCTTTAGAGAGCTGGAGACCCCTGACTCCCCCCCTCCCACTCTCCTAAAAGATGAAGCCTGGTGCAACAAAATTCAATCTGCCATGCTGGATAAATTGGACACTCTTCACGCCAAGATCCTTGCACACCAAAAGGCACTCAACAACCTTTTAGCGAAACTCATTGGCTCTCCTGTTCCATTAGCTGACACCAGCCAAGCCCCTCTGTTTGAGTTTAAGGACATGACTGAAACCAAAGTCGCTGGCCTCCTTAGATCCATCAAGCCCTCCAATTGTAAAGGGGACGTCTGCCCAGCTCAGGTGATCAAGGACTGTGCCCCCGCCCTTGTCCCCCTCATCACTGCCTTCATTAATGCCTCATTCAAGACTGGCCATGTTCCAGCTGAGGTCAAGGAAGCATGGGTTTGTCCGCTCCTCAAAAAACCTTCCCTATACCCTTCGGACCCAGGGAATTATAGGCTCATTACCGCTGTCCCATTTTTACTAAAAATCTTGGACAAAGCAGCTTACCTGCAAGTACAAAAATTCCTTGAAGAAAACCATCTTCTTGGTCCTCGGCAGTCAGGCTTCAGGCCAAAACATGGCACCGAAACGGCACTTCTTGACCTCAAGAACCAGATGGACGACCTCAGAGATACAGGCAAACCTGCTCTACTCCTCCTTCTGGACCTATCAGCTGCCTTCGATCTGGTGGATCACAAGACCCTCTGCCACCATCTTGCCACCGCAGCCAACTTCTCCCCCACTGCCTGCAACTGGATAAATTCCTTCCTGCAGGACAGAGCAATGAAGGTCTTCTCTGACTCTTCCTGCGCTGACCCGAGCATCATCCAATGTGGCGTCCTACATGGATCATGCATCGCCCCAACCCTCTACAACCTCTTCACGGGGCCACTGTTCAAGATCCTTGACGCCCTGGGCATCTCATACACAAACTATGCTGATGACACTCAGGTGCTTATCCCCCTCTCCGGGGATTACCTGTCCGACCTGAACACGCTCAATTCCATCTACTCTACGATCCAATCTTGGATGGCAGAAAACTGGTTATGCCTCAACAGCGAGAAAACTGAGCTTCTGCTGATTGGCTCCCCGTCAACCTTGGGCAAGCTGGACAAGCAATACAACTCCTTCACCATAGATAACACTCCAATCCCTGTCTCCCAAACGGTCAAGACCTTGGGTGTCTACTTGGACCCGAACTTGAACATGAACAGGCAGGTCAATGCCATTGCATCCTCCTAAGCCTACTACTCCAAACTTCTCAACGCAATCAGACGGTACCTCTCCCAACAGAATTGCCTAACTATTGCCAGGGCAATCATTGGCTCAAGATTGGACTATTGCAGCACCCTTCTAATAGGGACGTCAGGAAAAAACCTTGCTAAACTTCAACTAGTCCAAAACAATGCCCTAAGGGCCGCCACTGGACTATCATGCAGGGACCACATCTCTGACCTCAGGCGTCAGGTCCACTGGCTACCGGTCAAGGAAAGAATCTTGTTCAAAACCCTTGCCCTCATGAACAAATGTCTTCACGATCAGGCCCCTAAATATCTCGTCCAGAGATATTCTAACCCCTGTTCCTCCAGTCCCTCCAGAGTGGGCTACTCCAACTTGATAACTGTGCCAAAAACCTGCAAAGTGCGTACTGGTGGCACTAGTTTCCCCACCATGGCAGCCACCCTCTGGTACTCCCTTCCACCGCACATCAGACTACTTGACTCTCACACTGCCTTTTGCAAGGCCATCAAGACTAGTCTCTTCAAATAATGTGCCTGTTTTTTGTCCGCTACCTAGGACCTATGAATCTGTAACGCAGTATGTATATTCTAAGAACTCTTCTGGGGCGGCTTTTTTGTAACCCTTAATCAAGCCTTCTTACGCACCGATTTCAGCGCCTCTATGCCATCGGGCTGAAGTGCGCTTTACAAAATGTAAAAACAATAAAAATAAAAAAATAAAATAGAATGTGATGGATAAAGGAGGGGGTGAGAAGAGCTAGCATACTGTCTCGGTTGATATTGTTAAAATTTCAGGAAGGGGCGGTGGGAGTTAGTTGAGGCTGTTTCAGGTTCTTAGTGATAATGGTGGTGGTGAAGATGATGGTATTATGATCAGGCCAGAGGGAGGGGTTGTTAGATTGGATGTTAGTTGAACAGTTCATCTCAGCTAACCATTCTAAGGGGCGCCCTTTATCATGAGTGGGTTCGATGATTCTTTGAGTGAATCCTTGGGCTTCTATGGAATTGGTCAGGAGACTTGCATGAGTGTCTAGGGGGCCATTCAATCCTAGATTGAAATCGCCCATGAACATCACTTTGGAGTGCAGTTTCATATTGTGTGCTAAATGTGTTGTGATGTCATCCTTGAATGTAGAGATTGCGCCTGGGGGTCTATAGGTGATGTGAAGGTTAGGAGTACAGATGGTTGTGAGGGAGATTTTTAAGGAGATGATTTCTCCAGAGGTGAATGGTAATTCAGAGGATATTCTTATGTTCATAGTCTCTTTAGCTATTAAAGCTACACCTCCACCTCTTGTGGTTGGTCTGTCTTTCCTGTATTGATATTGATATTGATATTTTATTTCTATCGTGCTCGTACACAAGTATTTCAGACCGTGACAAGGCAAGGGAGGGAAACAGGAGAGAACATAACAATGATCTTACTAGGCCCAGTGACATTGAGAACGTGCAAGTGCATGGGAGAGGGTGAAGGGAAAAGTGCATGGAAGGGGGGAGAAGTGGAAAGTGCAGAGCAAAGGAGAAACAGATACATAATAATAAATACATAAACAAATAATACACAAACAGATAAATAAATACATAAATAAATAAATAATAAAGGCAACAAACAGAGGTAGTGCAGCCAGCAATTGGCAAGTGCTGGGTTTAAGGCAGCAGACAGGGTAGGTCTGATACATGCAGGAAGAAAATAAGGGGGGGGATGTATGGGTACAGATACAGACCCCCATGCAAGGGGTGGCCTGGAGGCAGTGTGAGAGGGTGAGCAGGTATCTGGGCCCAGATGACAGAGGGAGGCCAGGTGCATGGCGCCAAGAGAGAACAGATCAGCAGGGGTGAGGGGAGTGAAGGAAGAAGCAAAGCGGAAGGTCTTGAGGTGCTCCCGGAATTGGAGATGATTCTCCTCAAATTGTAGAGTGGCAGGGAGGCTGTTCCAGAGGGAGGCCCCAGCCGAAGACATAGATCTGCCCCCAGCTTGTTTATTTGAAAAAATGACTGACCGTGAGGGAGTTAGAGGTAGCGGAGTGAAGAGCTCGAGAAGGGAGGTATTTGCGGAGGGATAGCTGAAGGTATTTTGGATCCAGGCCCCAGAAAGCCTTGTGGACAATGCAGAGGGTTTTGAATGTAATCCGTGCATCCAGTGGGAGCCAATGGAGAGATTTCAGAGCTGGAGAGATACGATCCCAGGACTTGAGGCCAAGGACAAGTCTTGCAGTCCTGTTCTGGATTAGTTGCAGAGGGCGGAGAGTAGAGGCAGGTAGATTTAGAAAGAGGCTGTTACAATAGTCCAACCTAGAGAGAACCAGAGCTTGGAAGACCATGAGCTTCTGGGTGAAGGAGAGGAAAGGCAGAGATAGTAGAGAGTATAGCCTTCAGGGATAGGTAAGGAAAGGAGGAGTCCTGAAGCTGTGTGGAGCCATGTTTCCGTTACTGCTAGGAAATCTAGGTCGTTAGTTTTTATGGCGTCTGCAATGTACAATGCATGAGCTGTGATGGATCTGGCGTTAGTGAGAGCGTGTCTTGGAGAGATAGGCCCTCATTACGACCTTGGCGGAGAACCATAGTGCTATTAGCACCATGGTCCATGGCACTAAGTTGCCAACTCCGCCATGGTGGTTGGCGGACTTACCGCCCCATTCCGACCTTGGCGGGGCGGTAAGTCCCCAATCCCCATTTATCCGTCCCCATTCCCATTTTTGCCCCATAGGGCATAATGGGAGTGGGGAAGGCGTTAATTACGCCACCGTAAATTACGGTGGCGTAATTAACAACAAGGTCCCGTAGCGCCATGGATTTTTCCGCCTGCAAAAAGCAGGCGTAAAAATCACCATGGCGCTACGGGAACTCGTACTCAGGCGGTAAGGGTCGGCGAAGTTTATGCCGGCGTAAACCCCTTACCGCCTGGGTCGTAATGAGGACCATAGAGTTTGAAGTGGTAGGTTTGGGGGTGAAGGCTGCAATGTGATTTGGCTCATAGGTTGAATGTGAAGTGGTGGGGGAGGGTATGTGTGAGTGTGTGTGAGATGTTAAGATGGGAAGTGACGGTATTGGTCTGAAAGTTTTGTTGGTTGTAGCATGGCGTTTGGAGTTTGTTCAATCGAGGTCGAAGAAAGCGAGATGATAGTCGATATTTTCTCAAGTGGCCAGTTATCGGTTGTGACAGGCTGGGGACCAGTGGGGTTTGAGCATAGGATGATGAGGTTGTAGCAGTGTTCAGATGGCTGCTCAATGTTCTTGTAGATAGGGAGTAGAGTTTTGTGGGGCAATGAGGGGGCAGTGAGGAGGAGGGGTTTTGAGCATCAGATGGTGTAGCTATAGCAGTGTTCAAGTGGTTGCATGGTGTTCTAGCAGATAGGCGATAAAGTCTTGTGGGTCCATCTGGAGACAATGAGGAAGAGGGGACGTCATGTGCTAGAGCTTCAGGATTAGTAGTGTCCTTAGTGAGGGAAGTGGTGTTGATTAGTGGTGGGTAGAAAGAGATAAGGTGCAATCTTGTTGAGGAATGGCGTGGGGCAGGGGATGGGATGGTGTCGAGCGCATTGAAGGTGGGCTAGTCCGTTTCCTATTTGGATATATGCACCTGCAGAGCAGTCTAGTTCCATTGTGGGAGTCGGATATAGTACTATGTCCGTGCATAGGTTGGCTGGTAATAGTAGAAGAGAGAGCATGAGTAGTAGGGTAGGAGCTAACATGTCCTTTGTTTTGGAGGCAATATTTGGGAGGCGGCTGAGGAGTGGAGAGAAGAGTGGTAGACTGCTACTAGTGAGCTGTCTGTGTAGGCGCATAGCAGTACAGGCTTACTGAGTTGTCAGAGCAACTGATAATGCAAGTGTAGTGGGCACAATGCATTTAGTAGAGTCTGCAGCAGTCTAAGCGCAAGGTGAGGCGAGTAAGCTGCTACCAATATTCTGTCATCAGTTACTCAATGCAGTACAGGCCTACTATGGTCAGACAGCAGAATACGATGCAAGATGCGATAGTAGATAACATTACAATTAGCAATGCAAGCTTAACTACTGTGGTGTAGACATGGGGTGAAACAGATGGGCTGCTACCAATATACAGTCATCAGGTAAGCAGTGCAATACTAGCTAGTGTGGCATGAAAGCAAGTTGCAAAAGCCAAAACTAATGGTGGCAGTACATTAATATGACTCTGCAAGGTAGATGCAACATAAAATCGGGAAGCTGTGCACAGATGCAGGATAAAACATGCACGGATGTGACAAAGTGATGTTGGCTACCGTAGCATATATGGCACAGGGCAAAGCAAATATGTGCCGTTCAAAGTCATACAATGATTCATTTAGCAAAATGTGGCTTGGGTGATGAAGCAGACACTTAGTAATATAAGTTGAAAATGATTAAACTACAAAGGCTTGATATAGTTAAAGGCAGTGCGTCTGCAGATGTGATTGATACGTCTCGTGTTGAGCGGACGTGGTGCTGCAGATGGTGGCTGTTGCCGAGTTAGGTTTCAGCAGAATATGCATGTCTCTTGATTTCATATGAAAGTATGTGGCCAGGAAGTGTGACCGTAGTTAGCGTGTTTAAGGATGGCAGTGAAGATGCTACGGTCGCTGCAGTTACATTAGAGATCAGGTTGTTAATACTGATGATATTCATTCTACGGGACGGGTGGGCGCACAGCAGATGCAAAGCACAAAGGGGGTTCGAATAGGAGACTACTTTATACGGTACCTGGATGTGGTAGCCTCACCGGCACGCACTGGTGCAAACAGGGATAAACAGGGCCTTGTGTCTGGGCCTTAGGTCGGAGGCCGGTGTTCACCTGCCGGCTCCCAATTGGTTGGTATTTCAATCAGGGGAGGCCAATCGCAGAAGTCACTAGTGGAAGTCAGGAAGTTAGGCAAGGCTCGGTAGGCCAGTGGGCTGTGTGACCTGCTTCAAAAGCCTGCTTGTGTGACATGATGCACTCATCCCAAAGAATGCCACAGCAGTGTTGAAGTACTTTGGATTGTCCTGATCCTTTGGTTATATTGCAAAATGGCTCTGCTCCGTGAGCTAAGTTTAGAGGCAATTTTGAATGAAAGAGTTATCCTTGTTTGATTTGAGATAAAGGGTTATGCATTTGCATATATATGTCCAGAGTTACATCAATTTTTTCAATGCTGAAATATTCTTGCACCGATGCATGGGGGTTTGATGCCCAGAACTCCAAACACAATGCTTAACAGGCAAGATTTGCTTTAATATCTCAAGAGATTCAAATGGTCTGGCATAGGATTGTTCCATGAGATGCGGGTGAGGTTATTAGCCCTGATATATTCAACTAATGTATGACTTTGGCATATGCTGCTATTGAGGGAAACAGTATTTTGATTGTAGCATTGTGACATTTTATCTGAACGTGTGGATCCTTGGTCAAAGGATATCCTGCACCTCGCACAGTTTGCAAACATAACCACCCTCCTGGGCTACACCTAAGATCATGGACAACCAGCAGAAGGGAGTTGCAATAACCGAGCCTCAAATTTACAAGGGCTCCAACCACCATGCACCAATCTTTGAATAATCTGATCAATCTGTCAATTGCAGTTCATATTTGCCTGCCAGATGCAGCTGATGTTCTTAACTTTTTGTGAATAGTTTGTCTGGACATTAACGCGAGAGAGACAGGGAATTGGCACAAGGTGTGCTAGTATATTTTAAGGGCCACATACAATAATCTCTGTTAGGGATGGATTTAACTGCAACTTGTTCTCCAACATCCAGGTTTTAATTGCCTCAGCACATTGTAAAACTCAGGCAGTTGCATCCACAGTGCTTTTTAGCTGCACATAGATTTGTGTGTCATCCTCATAAGAGTGATACTGTAGGTTAGGCTGTGAGAAGAGATTCAATAGTGGGTGGATGTACACATTAAAAAGCAAAGGGGGCAAAGATGAACCCTGTGTTACTCCACATTCAAATGGCAACACGCCAGACAAAAATGGGCCTAATTTGACCTTCTGGTTTCGATCCATCAAGAAGGATGAGAATGATCCCAGAGCCTCCTCAGAAACACAAGAAACTGCGGAGACTCTGGAAAGAAGGATCTTAAAGTCCACAGTGTCAAAGGCTGCTGAGATTTCCAGCATAACAAGCATGCTGACATCACCCTTGTTTGCAGCCCTCAAAATGTCATCCCATACAGTGACAAGAGCTGACTCCGTCCCATGTCCTGGTCTGAACCCTGACTGATATACGTCCAGGATGCCATGCTCTTCTACAAAACTCTGAAGCTGCATTGTCACTATCTTCTCCAGGAATTCTGCAGACCAAAGAAGGCTGGCAATTGGACAATAGTTCGATAGAGTCGTGCGGTCCAGAGATGTTTCTTTTAGGAGTGGAGTAAGATATGAATTTTTAAATCAGGTGGGACACTTCCTTTACTCAATTAGGCGCTAACTAGAGAGTGGACAATCCCAAATCAGAGTTGGTACATGCCGTTTGACCAGATATGCAGGAATAGGGTCTTAAATGAGATTCGTAGATTTGAACGTTTCAATTTGTGATTAAACTGTCTGCAGGCTAACAGGAGAGAAATAAAACATGGGGGCACAGTTTTTACATTCAGTCGGATTCCAGCATTAGTGGTACAATCCTGGCACTGTGGGCAAAGGGAATCTATATTTATATGAATCTGATTGATTTTGTCTGAAAAATAGACATTACATTCATTAGCTAATTGAAGTGATGCAGAAAGACTCTGGTAGCACAGGAGGGATGAGCAAAATTCCTGATGGCAGAAAACAGGGTCTTTGACTTATTTTCTGCCAAACAATTTGCTTCTGTATGTAAGCAGACTTGGCAACAAGAATGTCTTCCTTATGAGCGTTCAAAGCAGATTTGGCTACTAGCCAATCTTTGGAGTATCTAGTTTTAAGCCATAGCTTGTCTTTCTTTTGGTAATTGGTTTTAGATATTTTTAACGATCCATTATACCATGGGTTATGCGTTATTTTTTAACCATTTTAGGATATTGAATGGGGGCAATTTTATTGCAGATCTTTAGTAAACCAGCCTTAAGTGTCCAATAAAGTTGTACACAATTTAGATTAGACTGTACATAATTAAGGTTGGTCAATAAATGTTCACTAGTAACAAGGCCCAGCTTTTTCTTTTGACGCAGTGGTTGTGGATTAATGGGCATATTGCTACTGGCAGATGAAGTAACTAGTGCCATAGAGAAAATAACTAAATAATGGTCTGTAAGACCGGAACAGTTTTAGAATAAGAAAGGGATACTCCTCTAAAGAAAACTGGATCCAAACTATGCCCCCCATAGTGCGTAGAATCTGTAGAAAATACCTGACCGAGATGTGGTTCACGGCCAGCTCCTTCACAAGCTTTGGCACACTCGTTCCTGATGGCTACAAGAATTTCTCTGTGCCCTAATCAACCGTACCAGTGGGGGTGTAGCCTTGATCTTCCTGGAGTGAATCCCTGCTTCTATCATTCCTACGCAGGACTACTCCTCCTTTGCATGCCTGGTCTGCAGACTCTCTCTGTTGCCTGGCTTTCTCTCACTGTGGCCACTATGTACCGGCCGCGCGCTAGGTAGCCACCTTCCACTTTGAGTGGGAGTATATCTCCTCCTCCCTCCTCGCATCTACCTTTCAACTTCTCCTCCTCTGAGACCTTAAAATCCAACTAGATGCTTCTTGTCCTTCTGCAGGACGCTTTTGCAACCTCTGCAACTCCCTCTGTCTCTCTATTATGCCCCCTGACCTGACCCCCTCTGCAGGGCACACCCTGGATGTTCTGATCTCCTCAGACCTTGCCCCCTCCAACCCTCTCACAGCTCCTCTCTCCTGGAGCAACCACTTTCTCCTTTCCTCCCATCTCTCTCTCTACCACCCAGGCCAAGCCAATCCCAACACTGCCACCTACCTTCTCAGTCATTTGACCCATGAAGTGTGTGTCAGTTGTGGCTTTTGCCGCTACTTGCACTCCTCCTTCTGCACCTTTGGCTGACTCGCATCCTGACCGAGCCTTCTCTAACCTCCACCTTGTTATCACTAACACTCTTGATGTACTTGCCCCTGTCATGAGGATCCACTTGAAACCTAAATCCAAGTGCAACTCTTGGTATGACTCAGGCCTTGTCACACTGAAACGCAAGTACAGGGAGGCTGAGAGGAAATGTAAGGCTACTGTTGCACCCTCTGACAAACTGGCCTGCGGCCTGCTACAAAGGCAGAACAGTCTCTCAGTCCTCTCAAAGAAGAGAGCACACATCCAAGCCCGCCTCTCTGCGGCTTCTAACAACTCAGCCAAACCCCTCAAAATCTGCAAGGAGCTGGCCAACCCTGCTATAATCTCTACCTCTCCTGTCCCTTGTCAGGCTCTCTGCATGGCCTTGGACTCTCATTTCATCACTAACACGCAGGACATCCTGTACACCCTCTCTTCTTCCTCCTCCTCCTCCTCCTCCTCTTCCATGCCTGGGCTGCCTGTGTCCTCCTGTCCACCTACCATCTCTTCCTTTCCTGTGGTGTTCCCCAGGGGTCTAACCTCTCTCCCTGGCTGTTGAACCAATACCTGGCTCCTCTCACCCATCACATACCTGCTCTCTGTTCCAACTTCCAGTGTTATGCGGATGACACACAGATCTCTTTCAGGCTTCCCTCGGATGCCTCTACTCCTTCTCTCATTCCTGACTGTCTGTCTGCAATTCAGGAGTGGTGTGCAACTAATGATCTCTGCCTCAATGCCAGTAAGACAGAGATCCTCCTCATCAGAACATCAGCTCCCTTTCTTTCCTCTCTCTCTCTAGGCTAGGAACCTTTGGGTCATCTCCGGCTCCACCATCTCCTTTTCTCCTCACAGTTCTGACATCTCTAAAAAGTCAAACTATCAGCTGCACCTCCTCAGAGTTCTTCCCTTCCTCACTTTCCCCCAGCAGCTAACTGTGTCCAGATATCTGGTTCTTTAAGGCTGGACTACTGCAACAGCCTTTTTCTAAATCTTCCTCCATCTACTCTAAGTCCTCTGCAACTTATCCTGAACAGGGCTGCGAGACTTGTCCTTGGACTCAATCCCAGGGATCGTATCTCTCCAGCAATGAAAGCTCTTCATTCTCTCCCAGTGACAGCAAGGTTCAAGTTCAAGATCCTCTGCATCATCCACAAGGCTTTCTAGGGCCTGGGACTGCACTACCTCCAACTCTCTCTTCCTAAGTATCTCCCTTCTCGAGCTCTATGCTCATCTACCTTCACTCTCTGAGGGTCAGATCTCTTTCTTCAGCTGGGGCCTCCCTCTAGAACATCCTCCCTGTCTCGATCAAGCTTGAGCAGAACTATCTTAACTTCCGCGTTCTCTCTTCCTCTTCCCTGCGGATGATGCATCGGTTCCACACACCTGTTCACCTGGCCAGCCTCTAAAATTGGGACCAGGTCCCTGCCTGTCCAGTTGCAACTTGCACTTCCTCTTGGCCCCCACTAGGACTTGTGGACTGTATCTATAACTCTACAGCCCACCCACTCTCTGCACTTATTAGCCACCTGCTTGCTGCACCCTTTGATTACAGACACTTAGCCACTCATTGGCTGCACTCTGTTACCTACACCCCCCCCATTTTGCACTAGTGCCCTCCCCACTCTCTGCGTTTGTACGATCTGAATGATACAAGGCCTAGTAAGATTGTTGTTTTGTCCTCCCTTTGTGTCCCCCTCCTTGCTTTGTCGTGCCTAGAAACACGTGTGTAGATGCACGTTATAAATGCCATATCATATTATATAATTACTTTGGCATACCACGGACAGATCCAATTACAGGCAACCCTCTTCCAGGAAAAAAGATCTCTGCTATGGACTTCTATGCTCATAGAATCATGACATGAGTGGGAGCGGAGAATCATATTCTCAAATATCACCAGCTTTTCCATCAGTTCATTGTTGACATTTCTGCTAAGCTCGAAAGTGAAAGCTTGCTCTATATACGCAACAAATCAAAACAAGCTGTGTGTTGATGACTACATTCACCTCAAAGATGCCATTGCCAATAATGTCAATCCCAATGATGTGTGTAAAATTGTTATTTTGCCAGCAACCTTCATGGGCAGCCCAAGATACATGCATGAGTATGCCCAAGCTGCAATGGCATATGTCAGGAACTACGGACGCCCTGACCTATTCATCACCTTCACTTGCAATCCTCATTTTAGCCAGATATCCAAACCAACCTTTGGACAGGACAGTCGGCAGTTGATCATCACTATGTGGTTGCTCGAGTTTTCAAAAGAAAACTGGCTAATTTGATGGACTTATCACAAAATGCAAAGTCTTTGGGGACACTTAGTGCAGGATGTACTCCATTGAATGGCAAAAGAGAGGCCTTCCCCATACCCACATCCTAATTTGGCTGAAATAAAAAATAAGACCAACAGAAATTGACCAAGTCATCTCTGCAGAACTACCAAACTCTGAAGATGACCACCTTCTCTTTGACATCATCACCAAGAACATGCTTCATGACCCACTTGGAACTGTAAAGAAAAATAATTCTCCCTGCATGGTTGATGGAAAGTGTTCCAAAAAGTACCCACGTGACCTGATCCAAAAAACACAGACTGGAGATGATGGCTACCCTTTGTACAGATGACAAAATTCTGAAGATGGTGGTTTCACGGCAAAGATCAAAATGCATGTTGGAGCATCCTATCAGGAGATTGAGATTGACAACAAATGGGTGGTTCTTTATACACCTCTATTGTTCAAAACTTTTCAATCTCACATCAATGTTGAATCTTGCCAATCAGTCAAATCAATCAAGTACACCTGCAAGTATGTTAACAAGGGCAGTGAACAAGCAGTTTTTGAGCTTCAGAAAGTGGAGCTAATCTGGATGAGGTTCACACATTTCAAATGGGGACGTACACAAGCAGCAATGAGGCAATTTGGAGTATTCTAAGCTTTCCCATTCACAGCGCTTTTCTACCGTTGTTCATCCTACTGTACACCTAGAGAATAGGCAAAGAATTCACTTAAACCAAGACAACTTGTGCTAACAACTTGAGAAGCCACCAAAGACAACCTTAACTGCTTTCTTTGAATTTTGCCAGAGTGATCCTTTTTCAACTACCATTCTTTACAGAGACATTCCTCGGTACTGCATGTGGAATTCATCTAAAAAAGCATTTCAACATCGCAAGCAAGTAGCATATGTTGAAGGCTATCCTGGAGTGAAATATACAGAGGTTCTTGGTTGTGTCTACACGGTACATCCATCAAATGCTGAGTGTTTATTTTTGAGAATGCTACCTCATGTTGTCAGAGGACCCACATCATTTACTGATTTGAAAACAACTAATGGTCAGGTGTGTGAAACCTTCAGAGATGCTTGCCAGAGTAGGGGATTGCTCGAAAATGACCAACATTGGGACTTGGCTAAGGAGGAAGCAAGTGCCACACACTCACCAGCCTGTGTGAGACCTCTCTTTTGTATTCTGCTGACCACATGTGCCATTTTGAATCCACTGTCTCTCTGGGAAAAATACCAAGAGGATCTCAGTGAGGACATCCTTTTGCAGCTCAGAAGACAAAACCCACCACTGCAAATACATTTCTCTGAAGTCATCTTCAACAAGGCACTCATTCCTAGGGAAGATATTTGCCACTCAATGTACGGAAAAGGTCTTCCCCAATTTGGACTAACAACTCACTGAGAAGTGTCAACAATCTAATTTTCACAGAAATTCTGTGCAAGACAAATTACAACACCGACACTTTGGAAGCATATGTTGCCACAAACAAACCACACGTGGTACCAGAACAAAGAACAGCCTATTTTGAAGTCCTAAATGCCATACAAGCCAAGAAAGGTGGCATTTACTTTCTTGATGCCTCTGGAGGAACTGGAAATAATACCTTTGTCTTAAACTTGCTACTGGCAAAGGTTTGCCAGCAAAAAGGGATTCCTCTGATCGTAGCTTCCTCTGAAATTGCTGCCACACTGCTGGTAGATGGCCGAACAGCCCATTCAACCGCTACCGGCACCCGCAAATGGACCATAACTGGCCCATTACGAGTTGAATGGGATGCTAATTGCCCATTCGCGGATGCTAATTGCCCATTGTGGGCAGGCTTCTGATCCCCATTCTGCCCAATAGGGCAGAATGCGGGTGGGGAGCATGGTTGCACCTGCACTGTTAATAACGGTGCCGATGCAATAAGGAGTTCTGCTCGCGGGTGCCACTCTGCACACCTGGTCTGACCAGGCGTGCAGAGCCGCACCCGCAAACAGAACTCGTGATTTGGCGGTACGGTAACAACAGTGCCGGTAGCACTACTGGTGCCATTGTCGCTTTACCGCCACATTCATAATGAGGCCCATTATTTTGTGGATTAGGCACACTGTTAAGGTTGCATGCAAGATATATGCATTGTGCCACACCACTCTAATCACATTTTCAGTATTTGATTTAAAAAAAAATGTATGCACAACATAGTTTCTCGTTGTCATGCCATTAGCATCACACATTGTGTATATCTCTACATTGTAGTCTATAGCCCCCTCCCCTTTTCGTGTTATGAAAATAGTGTAACCTCTTTTGTAACTTTTCTTTTGCATTCGGATAATGCCCTATAATGCCCTATATCTATATACTTGGGCCATGTTGCCCTTCTCCTCCAGCAGAATAGCTCTTAGTCAATTACAGCCATTGATGCAATGAGCATCCTTAGTGTCCTATGAAAGAAAGGGCATACAATTCCGCTCAAGAAATCCAAATGTAGTTAACTACCAATAGCAATGGTCATGCATTCTCAGCTATGCTTAGCAGTGGCCATTCCTATTTGCTCACATGCTGAAATACAAGCCATTGACATTTGCTGGAGGTGTTTGTGACAAATCTACTCCCGGGGGCACCAGTGGTCCAGGGATGAATGTTGGTTTCTAAACCATCAATCAGACTCACACCGCTAGTTCACCAGAAGGGACTCAAACACATTGGCCCTCATTACGACCTTGGCGGAGAACCATGGTGCAATTTGCACCATGGTCCATGGCGCTAAGCTGCCAACTCCGCCATGGTGGTTGGCGGACTTACCGCCCCATTCCGACCTTGGCGGGGCGGTAAGTCCCCAATCCCCATTTACCCTTCCCCATTCCCATTTTTGCCCCATAGGGTATAATGGGAGTGGGGAAGGCGTTAATTACGCCACCGTAAATTACGGTGGCGTAATTAACAACAAGGTCCCTTAGCGCCATGGATTTTTCCGCCTGCAAAAAGCAGGCGTAAAAATCACCATGGCGCTACGGGAACTCGTACTCAGGCGGAAAGGGGCGCCATGGTTTACGCCGGCGTAAACCCCTTTCCGCCAGGGTCGTAATGAGGGCCATTGAAACCACAAGAAAATTATAAACCTACTTGTCCAATTTTTTGAATGTGCTGCGGGTGTCAGGCAACAATACAGTTTGGTGAGTGAAGCTGGATGAATGGCTGCAGACTGGCCTACATGGAGGCTCAGGTTCAGGAATCATTGTCTTAGTGCTTGTTGGCAATTCTGAAGCACTGGTCAAGAGATCTCAGATGTATTTAAATGACTGCAGCATTACAACGGTTAGTGTTGCAGTTGGTTGCAGTTCAAGGAATTCGACTGGCTCAAAAATGTGCTTTAAGGTGAACGTCGGTAGAGGCTCATCAAGGTGCTTCTGCCAGCTTCTTCACCGGGCTTGTGTCATCCGTTAGGTTTGTGTCAGATGTTTTATGTTGAAAGCCAGGAATTGAAAATTCTTTAATAACCCTTCTGAAGCAGTCAATAATAAAGCACAAGCACAACACCCCGGCAGGGTACTGCAGCTTGAAAATCCACTTGGAGACCGAAAGGCCCATGGCTCGGCCTCTGTTTTAGCTGACCACTCCTACGCTGGTCCCCAGGCACCGCTATACAGCCACAGTCACGTCCCCTCTGAACACAGGTAATTGGCACGTGCAGCAGGGTCCCGCTCTCCTCGAACCAGGACTTCTCCAGCGGCCTGGCATTACAGGGCCCAGAGCATACCCTGGACCACAGTGAATGCAAGCTCCTGTCAACAGTATGCAGAGCCGCCTTTGTTTCTGTGTGTTAGGTAACACAGGGGTTTGTCGCATCAAGTATCTCATCCCCCACTAGGTAGAATTACACAAAATGGCATAAAAGTGTGCCGAAGGTGTTGCCACATGTAGTTGCGGTCTAACGCCATCACAGAGTATCAAACACATATTCTGATCCCTTTTTGAACCGATGGTATGGGAGTGAACACCTTTGGCTGGCACTATTAGCATGCCCCCATGCGTTTGTCGTGCTGTGGGCATTGGAAAATGTGTGTGGAATAGCCCCCCACATTTTCCTGAGGTTGGTCTACCATTATTCTATTTAATTAAACAATTTAAAAAAGCCCAGGCGAGCGCACACCCACTGTGCAAATGGTCAAATTCCTCACAGAGTTTTAGCATGAAGAGTGATACAGAGGTATTTTACATACTTTGCTCTTAAACCATTTGGTTACTTTGCGTGCCCTTGTATCATTTCAATTTGATATTGTCATAGCGTGTTTCTTTTGCATGCATATGTACAGGAAAGCAAGCTCTTTTGTTCACAAAGGAGCACACAAAATGTAATATAGCAGATAAAAAGGAGGCAGTGAGCCTCTTATTATGGGGAGAGTGTGAGTGGCATGGTCACCGGGTTTGGGAAGGGTTGTTCTGGACAGACTCAGGGAATAATACGATGGAGGGGCGAATCTGGTTAACTGTGATGGAAGGTGTATGAGTTTATGAATCTTGGAATGTGCATTTGTTAATGTATGGGATTACAGCAGAATAATTCAGAGTCCAAATAACCAGACACACTCAAGAAGATGGCAAGTTACTGTTTTATTGACAATGATCTAAAACAGGGAGGGTACAACAAACATCAAAGGACATACGCTCCTTTCCACAAAAAAATACAATACTTATACTCCATTATGCATCAAAGTGACATCATACTACGTGGCAATAGTGAAAAACCTATCAAGGGTCAGGATTGGTTAAGGGAAACATGTAGATATACAATCATCTAGGAGCTAGGATTGTTATTAGCTATCCTTTATCTGGTGGACAACTTATGCATATATCTTCAAACATGTAATTTAAGAGAAAATAGTTACACAGTGTTTCATTGGCTTTCTAAGCTAAAAGGTCCTTCATTATACAGAGTAATGCAATTGGTTGGCACCCTTGTGTCATGTATGGAACATTTGGTTCATTTAGCAGCACATAAGCCAAGACCTAGTTGCAGGGAGATAGGACATGAAGCTACCTAACCACCCAGTTAGCACAACATCTCTCATCACCCATGCCTTCTGCCATGAAATTGTCTTTGTACTTGAACTTGCAAAGTATTATTGTCCTGGGAATGAACAGGAGTGAGGGAACTTTCTATTGGACTGGAACTCCAAGTTTAAACTCTATTTCCATCCTTGGCTCACATGACAAGCAACCACGAGTTGGTCCATTCTGCAGCTCAGCTTTTAAATGCCTTAAATTAATTAAAACTTGGCATCCTTTGTATTCTTTCTTGCACCTTAATGTGAGAGGATTCATCCTTCCGCACACTCGCTCTTCTTCAGAGTAGATAGCTAACCTCGATTTCTAGGATCTTGACTTCAGGCCAGACAGCCTCGCCACGCAGCTCCACTAGCCTGCTATTCTACTGCGGCACAGATTTTCATTCCCCTTTCATGGTTTCTAGCTTATTTAATTCATGATACCAATGGCCAGTTCCTTTACAATGGCAGCTTTACCCATATTCTATTCGCTACTCAAATCTAGCCTATACAATGACTTGATCCACCTTGCGTTTCAGCGCCTGTACATTCTTCATGCTTCTGTTTTCTGCACCACTTTATTATATTGTTGTCTTCTTTTTCACTTTGATAGTTCACTCGAGTTTTTACTTCGTCATTTGTCCTGTAGGATCCATACATTGGCCCTCATTACGGGTCCAGCGGAAACTGTGCCAGTAAAATCGGCAAGTAGCCGTCGGACCGTAATGATTTACCGCCGCCTGACTTGAAACACTGGGCCATTACAGCTGTGGTGTCCGGTAAGACAAGCACCGGCAAAATGTAGATCCCCATTCCCATAGAGTTGCGTAGGACTCTATGGGAGTGGGGACCACGGAAGCACCGGCATCGTTAATAACAGTGCCGTTGCTTCCATGAACGGCTGCAGGCAGGTGCTGTTCCGCCCACCAGGTCTGACCCTGGGCGGTACAGCACCCATCCACAGACTTGTTGTTTTCTGGTCTGGAAACAACAGTGCTGGTAAGCTTACTGGCAATTTTTTTTCCAGGACTAGCAAACTTGTAATGAGGGCCGTTGTCTGCATTCAGTATACCAGAACATCGTGCACACTTTTTTATGATTCCTTCAGGGAGTTTCTCCTGTACTTTGTCATCAACACAAGGGTACATTGGATGAGGTTGTCTCAATGGATATCTTTTTTCCAAAATACTTGCTGTGGTATTGGCACGATAGCAGGTGTCAGGCAAGGTACAGTCTCATTTCTCCAATACAAAGGAGTTAGGGGGCGGAATCTCCTGCAGACATATACATCTGCTCATCTACATTTTTGTAGTAAGGCTGGAGGGGTGAGTCAGGAGGACAGTCCAGAAGTGAGGCAGTGAGCTTTCAATTTGCTTTTGAATACATCTTCATGAATCGTGTTGGAAATTGCTGAGGGAAGAATGTTTTAAGTACACAGAGAAAGAAAAATGAAAGAGCAGAAGCTTGATTGACTCCACCTTTCCACCTCCTGAAAGCTACTCCAAAACTACTTTAAGATCTGCTCTCTCCATAGTTATTTAGGGGCGTTCTGTTTTTCACCAACCATCACATTTTTCGTCATCAGGTAGAGATTGCTTCTTGTTAAGTAATCTTTTCATTAAACATTCATAGAGTGGTGTGGACATTTGCTTACATGGTGCTCTTGTCCAGGCATTCCAGTTGGTGTCACCATGTGTGCCCATGTTTTTTTTGTATTTACATTTTATAGCAAAACAAAGCCTAATGCATTCCATTGCTTCATCCTCATTTGTATCACATTGTGTAAATTAAAACCAAGAAACCATCCAAAGCAAACTTGTAAGATTAACAATCAACAAACACAGAAGCATTAACACCCTTATGAGAATATCATTCATACCCATGATACCACTTGTGACATACTTTTACAAACTATATAAGTGTGTGGCATGTAGGAATGTTGCGTGACACTTGAATATGCAAGATTATTTAAAGAACATTTTCATCTATAACCTGGGCACTGAAATGTACCAGAGTGACATGGTCCTGAGAGAACCCTAGTACCAAGAAGTGCAGAACTGTTATGAATTTCAGGAGAAGTATTGCTGTCCTGAATTTAATGTCAGGCTCAAGTTGTTTGGGTATATTAGCACGCTGCTGGTGCATTGTAGCCAAGGAAAATGATCGGAATGTGGCCCTCAACTGCCTGTAAGGCCAGTATTCCGAAATCTCTAACAGGCTTGGTACACCTCTGCCCCAATCTGTGCACTGCCCCCCTTGGATCCTTACTGTCTCTCATGCTTCACATCCCTCTCACTACCATATGTTCCCACGCCGTATTGACTCCCACAGCTCATCTGCCGCCATCTGCCCACCATTGTCCTCACTCGGATCGTCAGCAGACATGGACATGGAAAGGGGATTCCAGGAGTTCTGTTTGGCAGTTCCATGGCAGCCATCCTTGCTTGTTTTGTTTTTACATGTCAGCCATCTTGGGCTATTTTCATGTGGAAATTCCCATGCAAGCCCACTAGGTCAGCAGATGGCAGTGATTGTATCAATGTCTCTCTATGGGCCTCATTACAGATCTGCCGGTCTGGAATTAAGGGTGCCGGTAGCAACATACAAACACCAATTCCGGAACCGCAGACTACAACTGTGCCTGGTTGGGCGTCTGCACCCAGCAAGTTCTGAACTGCCGGGCACATCTGCTCCGGTAGGCACAGTTTTCATGGAAGCACCTGCACCGTTAGTATCAGTGCCGGTGCTTCCATCTGCCCACTCCCATAGAGTCCTATTGGACTCTATGGGAATGAGGACTTACGATTTCTGCCTCCTGGATCCCAGGCTTCCGGTACTTGAGATGTCCCGGTGGCACCGGGATCTCAGGCAGTGGAAACAGTGTTACAGGGTTGGTGGAAACCTGCTGGTGGAACCGGTGGGTTAGTGTCACCCTCGTAATGAGGCCCAATGTCTAGCTTTTAGTATATGCAATCAATCTTGCTGGAGAGAATTTGTTGCAATGTAATTGTTGTGCAGTATACTCACCTAGACATCCTTTTTTGCTAGCTCTATCACCTATCACCTCGTTTGCCATGGTTCCTCTGCCTGAATAACTCCAAATTCCTCCTTATGTTTTTGGCACTAACTATAAAAACAGGCAGTATCAGAAAGACACCTGTTTTTTCCATAAACAGAGTATGGGGCATGGAAGTATTTACCACATGTAATATTACTGTGGAATATTGCATGCCATAAAAAAAAAAAACTGATTATGATTGTATATATCTCCAAACGATCCTGTAGGTGGAGGTGAACATTGTAAAACATATTTTTATTCTTTTTTTTTTTTGTTCAATTGTAGTGAGCGAACCACAAACAATCAACGCAGGAAAAAACACTCTGCATGGGAAAATCCAAAGGTGTGAAAGAATGGGAATGTTTTATCCTCACTTTCTCACATGCTTTTAAATGTAACAACAAACTAGATTAAAACAATACAATGTTGTCCTGTATATAAAACAATGCCAATAGCATCGTGATCTGCTATTTTTCATAAATCAGCTTTACCCTTAAAATATGATGGAAATTATAAAAGACAAAAATTGAAAAAGGAAAATGATTGCACATTTTCAGAAATACCATATGCACTCCTCCCCATTAACCTGTCAATGTGTAGTAGTCAGGTGGATTTCAAGAATTGCTGCATATCATAACGGTAATTAATGAATGAGGTTATTGTAAAAAAAAAAAAGCACCACATTATATTGAGAGACCAAAACTCTGTGTATGTAACTGCCTCAGGGCAATGAAGTTGGCTTGGGACCTCCACCTTTTTTAGTAACAGGGTTAGCCTTTTTACAGTTGGACACCACGCAATATCACCTGGTGTTAGGCTGTGGTCATTTTTTGGAGAGAATTCAGCTGTGTCACCAGTTGTGCATGCACTTGGAAAGGTCCCGTAAATGTGGGTGAGGTATTACTTTAAGCATGCAGTGTTGCTTCATGCAAACAGTAACAATGCATGTGAGTAATAAAACCACATTCATGCAGTGTTCTCAAAACCACTGAATATCTGCCTATGAGTAAGGTAATGTCACAAGCATAACAAGGCCTTCGGGAAATGGGCTGGATTTCCCCTGATCCAGAATCTGGCATAAAAAGCCTGAATCTGGGGGGAATAGGAGCGCATGGCTGAGCTGTTCCCAAAACTTGGATACATTCTGAGCTCAGAGAAGTTCTGCTGCGGTCTGTCTTTTCTTCGTTTTCTTTCGCATTTGGGAATGCTGCAGTATGGGTAAGTTTAAGTGGCTTCACTACCATGATTGAATTAGCAATTGGGGTTTGATGTTGTCTGTGGGATGTTCATTCACAGGTGCGAGTGTTGATTGATTAGAAATAGGAGTACCGCACACTCTATACAATAAGAACTACTCCTAACCGTAGACTTCCATTTAGGATTGGGATATTAAAGCTACAGGCATGACCCGTTTTACTCAACTATGACATTACATTTCTGATGCTAATATGTTACTATTATTTTATATTGGCAAGTTGGTTTATTTTGTGAACAGTGCACATTTCAAATCATCTCTATTGAACGGAAAGTTCTTTTGAGCCCTGTCTTTGTTGCTCACAAGCCCATCACTTGACTGCCATGACACCTCTAACTCAGCCACCATCTCCCGTCCCCCAATCCCTATCCAGCAGTCCAGGTGGAATCCCAGAGAAATATTTTTCTCCATCCACTGCACTAATAATATGTTCAGAAGAACAGTTTTCTGTGGGATGGAACTACCCGATTTTTCGCCTTTTATCTCATTCACAGTACGAGGGTTATTAGTTTGCATTTTGTAGGACTGAAAATGAAGCATTTTTGTACTCATGATTTACCATTGGTGTCTTGTTGACGATTCTTTGCTCCCCAGAGACGCTAACATAGACACATGCTGCACACAATAGAGATGGGGCAGTGGTTCAGGAATATTGCAGATGACTCTGTTAGAGCTTTCTTCCCTTTTGTGGGTGACTGTGGTTGATGTACGGGATCACTGTCATAGATTGCCTTGAACCTTCTGATTGATTCGTAACAGTCATAAACTTGATGATGTCCTACAGCCAAGGTATTCAAACTGTGGGGGCATGCCCCCCGAGGGGGGTGCGGCCGCATTCCAGGGAGGGCGCTCAACCTCAGCCTGAAATTTAAAAAGAAATCAAATGTTTTTTTCTTTTCTTTTTTAAAGTCAGGGTAGAAAAACCGGGGCAGGGGGTAGCCCTGGGCATGTGCGACTTGTCCATAATGGGCAAGGCGGTGCCTACCGATTGGCCCCCTACCCATTATGGAGGAGTTGAGGAGCCAGCCCAGTGAAACACTGAGCGCTTCCTCAGCTGCTTTTTCCAGGTGAGGGAGTGCTCCTGCGCCAGTTTCCCTTTGGCAGTTCAGTTCCCCAGCCGCACATGCTTAATGATCCATGCAAGGCTGGGAGCACTTTGCTTCGCCAGCCTTGCATAGCTCATTGGAAATGCTAGCTGGCGAATTGCATGTCTGTACGTGTGAGGGGGAACTGCTGCACCTCCTCACACAAAGCAGGGTGTTTCAGCACCCACACTCAGGCCCCTGCATGCAGGGCTGCACTGTCTGCAGGGCCTCTTTGGCGCGGAAGCGCCGCAACTATGGTAATTAATTAAAATTGTAGTTAACACTTCAGAATGTTGGAGCTGGAGGATTGGGTCAAACCCCAAAACTTTCAGGTACAAGTCACAGCACTTATTGAGTGTGCCACAGAGACTGCCTTGGAAATGACTGTACAGAAAGCCATATAATATCAATGAGAGCCAACGCTTGTTTTGAAATAACATGCCAAGATTCACAGACAAATCGGCACAAATTAGATCATATACAGTTTATGAAAAGGAGAAGTGCTGGAAATATGATGCGCAGCGACTATGGTAATTAAAATTGTAGTTAACACGTTCACAATGTTGGAGCTAGAGGTTTGGCTGGAACCCCCAACCTATAAGTCACAGCACTTATTGACTGTGCCACAGAGAGTGCATTGAAAATTGCTGTACAGCAAGCCATATAATATGAATGAGAGCAAACGCTTGTTTTGAATTAACATGCCAAGATTCACAGACAAAATGGCACAAATGAGATCATATACAGTTTATAAAAACGAGAAGTGCTGGAAATATGATTGGGTGGTGGTTGTGGGGCGTGTTGGGGACACTGGCGTAACAGGGGCCCCCGCACCTCCCGTGGTGTGGGGGGCCCCGCGACCACATGTTCTTGGAAGGGTGCCCCACTTATGTTATAAAAAAAAAAAGTCTACCTTTTTTTTTTTACTTTTTTTCATGGGGTGGGGGAAGCCTATGACTTCAAAAATAAACTTTTGAAGTCACTCTGCCTTCATAAAGAAATTATTTCCATTATGGTTTAGTCCTTAACAGAAATAATTTCTTTATGAAGTCAGAGTGACTTCAAAAAGAAACAATCGGCCTCATTACGAGCATGGCACCGCCTCCTGCGAATAGGCAATAACCGGCCCATTACAAGCTGAATGGGCCGGTAATTTCCCATTCGTGGGTGGCGGTATTGCCGGGCTCACGATCCCCCTATAGGGCAGAATGGGGGTGGGGAGCATGGTTGTGCCGGCACAATTGTTAACGGTGACGGCGCAATTACGAGTTATGCTCGCTGGTGCCACACAGCCCGCCAGGTAAAACCTGGCGGGCTGTCGGGAACCTGCGAGCAGAACTCATAATGCGGCGGGACAGTATGAACGGTGCCGGTGCCCTACCGCCACCGTTCATACCGTCACCGCCAGGGTCCTAATGAGGCCAAATGAATTTTTGAAGCATTATGGCTCCCCTCAACCCATGACGTGTGCATGTGTGAGTGTATGGTGAAAGAGTGCACACAAATGTATGGGTGGCTGGTTATGCGTGTGTGTGTGTGTACAGTGAAAGTATGTACCCTTAAATGTATGGGTGGCTGCCTGGGTGTGCCTTTATGGTGAAAGTGTCCACACTTAAATGTATAGTTGACTGTGTGAGGGTATGCTGAAAGGGTGCACACTTAAATGTATAGGTAGCTGCCTGTGTGAGTGTATGGTGAAAGGGTGCACACAAATGTATGGGTGGCTGGGTGTGCATGTATGGTGAAAGGATGCACACTTACACTTAAATGTATTGGTGGCTGCCTGGGTGTGCCTGTATGGGGAAAGGGTGCACACTTAAATGTATGGGCAGGTGGCTGGGTGTGTGTGGCTGTGTGGTGAAAGGGAGAACACTTAAATGTACGGGTGGCTGCCTGGGTGTGCTTGTATGGTGAAAGAGTGCACTCTTAAATATATGGATGGCTGGGTGTGTGTGTGTGTGTGTATATATGGTGAATGGTGTGTGTGCTTGTGTTCAGGGGCACAACAAAACCTACATTTCAGGGGGGCTAACCCTTCAAATGTTGGGAGAGGCGCTAACTTCACGTGTGGTGGGGAGGAGAAAACGTATTTATGTGGCGGCATCTAACTTCTTTACGCATTTTAATAAGACTATTCTAGTGCAGCTTCAATGTTACAAGCAGTTAAATCTCTCCTTTAGGTCTGAAAGCACCCACTTATCGGCTGCTGTGAGAATGACTGGTCTCCTGTTTCCTCTCTACCCTTCCAATCACTCCCCTGGCAAGCAAGTACTAAACCCACATCGCAATTTCAATTGCTTAAAACATTTGGTATTTGAATGCAGGTACTAACAGTGAAATGCTGTACATTAGTAATTGCTGGGCCGGGCCCTTGTTAACGGCAAAACCCAGGTGCCGTTTAACATCTGTGTCCTTTTCTGTCCGGCGACTGCTCTGTAGGTCAGCCAGGTCAAGTCAACATAGCCCAAAATTTCAGTGGGGGAAGGGAGTGCTGAAACCCAGTCAGCTCAATGGTGTTGCACCACTACTTGTGTTTATTGCCTTGATTAATTAATTAATTATTGGTAATCATCTTTCACCTATGCCTATTCTTCCTCATTCTGGTACTTGCCTCATGCACAAGTACTGGGATAAGGTAGACGTACATGAAGGTAATGCCTGACTTAGCTACCTGTAATCTTCATTACTCCTAGTCCCACTCTGCCCCATCCCAGTACTTACCAGTGAGGCAAGGAGCCTCATACGTAAGCACTGGGACAAGGAAGAGGGTCATGCAGGTAATTCTGGGCCAATGAGCTGATTTTGGAGGTTGGGGTAGGGGATGGGAGGGAGAAGGGATGTGTGGGGCGTGGGGTTGTGCAATAAATCATAATGCAGGCATGATATGTGGCATTAGTGGCTAGAGAGGCATTTTGGTGCAGCCAGTCTAGTCATGCCTCAGTTTGGTATGACTTTTTTGTAACTGGGCATTTCTGATAGAGCAGTCCTGCTAAGTGTAATTCCTGGCTAGACTGACATTTGGGTTCTGCCAGTCTAGCCGTTTCTTACTGCGGCACTGTATATTTTTCTGGGCATCTGTGATAAAATGATATGTTATGATATGATAAGTCATATATAACACACCTGTACACAAGTGTTTTTAGGCACGACAAGACAAGGGAAGGAAAACTGAGGGAGGACAAGACAAATGATCTTACTAAGCGTTGTGTCATTCAGATCGTGCAAGTTTGAGAACGAGAAGTGCAAGGGGAAAGGGAGGGGGGAAGTGCAAGGGAGAGGGGAGGGGAAAACACGGGAGCAATGCTCTGAGTAAGTGCCGCCAGGGCAGCGTGGCTCTGGGTAGTGCAAGGAGAACAAGGGACTGTAGGGTTACAGTTACAGCCCCTAAATGCGTGGTAGGCCTGGAGGCAGTGCAAGGGTGACTGATCAAGAAAGAGCCTGGACTCAGTGAGACAGAGGGTAGCCAAGCAACCAGTTGGTACAGCGGACAGGTAGGTCAGCAGGGGAGGCAGAGAGAGAAAGCAGAGGAGAAGGGGAACGTTTTGAGCTGCTTCCGCAGCGTCAGGTGATCCGGCTCACGTTTGGGAAGGTCAGGGAGGCCATTTCAGAGGGAGGCACCTGCAGGGGAGAAGGATCTACCCCCCCCACTCTCTGCCTGGAGAAGCATCTAACCCTTAGAGCTTGAGAAGGAAGGTATTTTGGCAGATAGCGTTGGATGTAGTGCGTATCCCAGCCCCAGAAAGCCTTGTGGACAATGAAAAGGGTCTTGAACTTGATCCTTGCAGCCACAGAGAGCCAGTGGAGAGATTTCATGGCTGGAGAGATACAGTCCCTGGGCTTGAGGCCAAGGATAAGTCTCCCAGTCCTGTTCTGGATTAGTTGCAGAGGGCGGAGAGTAGAGGAAGGCAGATTGAGAAAGTGGCTGTTGTAGTAGTCCACCCTAGAGAGAACCAGAGCTCTGGAGACAGTGAGCTTCTGGGGGAAAGTGAAAAATGTAAGAGTCCCATTGAGGAGGTGCAGCTGGTAGTGGGATTTCATGGCTACGTCCGAGATTTGAGGAGAGAGAGAGAGTGGAGTTGAAGATGACACCAGGAATGAGCGAGAGAGGAGAGGCTGAGGGGAGCCTGAAGGAAAGCTGAGTGTCATCCGCATAACACTGTAAATTAGAGGAGAAGGTAGTGATTAGGTGGGTCAAAGGGGCCAAGTAGAGGTTGAAAAACCAGGGTGAGAGGATAAAGCCCTGGAGAACGCTACATGTAGAGAGAGGTGACGGAGTGAAAGGGACCAAGTTGGACCTGGGAGGGGCGGTCCAAGAGGAAGGAGGTCAGCCACTCCAGGGCCTGATCCATGATGCCCAGGTTCTCACAGAGTCAATTGATCAGGATGGCATGGTTGACCATGTCGAAAGCAGAGGGAAGTTCCAGGATAATGAGGACAGAAGGAATGCTGGAATCAAGGTTAGAGATCAGATCTTCACAGGTGATCAGGAGAGCAGTTTCAGTGCCTCTGGCAGCTCTTAAGCCAGACTGATGGTCATGGAGACAACCAACAGATTCAGTTTGGAGTGTAAACTGGCAGTTGGCCAGCTTTTCCAAGAGTGTGGGGGAGGGGAAAGTTCCAGTGGAAAAAGTATGATTACAGAAATGGATCAAGGGTGTCAATGTGGTCCTTAATGGTTCTGGAGGAGCAGGCGAGCATCTGTTTCGCCGACACTTCAATAGGTGGGACTTGTCTAGAAACCTAGTCAGGTGTTAGAGAGAAAGAGGAGAACGGAGGAGGAGAGGGAGAGATGGCCAAAGGGGGCCGAGAGAGGAAGAGGGAGAGGAAGAGGAGATAGTGGACAGGATGTCCTGAGTTTTAGCAGAGAAGCGAGAGGCCAAAGCTGTACAGAGGACCTATTGAGGGAACAGGAGAGGTAGAAACCGCAACATGATTGGCCAGTTCCTTGCAGATTTTAAAGAGTTTGGCTGTGTTGTTAGAGGCCGCAGAGAGGCAGGCTTGAATGTGTGCTCTCTTCTTTATGAGTCTTATTGCTTCGACTGGCATTTTGGTGCAACCAGTCTAGGCATGTCTTAATGTTGTCTGGCATGCTTTACTGTAATATTATTATGTGTCTACACTGGTCTACATTGTGCAGCCAGTTGGACATGTTTTCATTGTGGCATGGCATTTTTAATAGCAAAGCATTAATGTTCATGTACACTGTTGGTGACTTTCATGTATTTGATTGCTGTTACCCTACACAACAATACCAAACACTGTGGCTTTCTAGCCAATTTTTCTCAGAAAGTGTGCTGTATATAGAATTAAAACACATATTTATATCTTTCTCCTAGTGTAGTGTGTGGTATACCGCTTCATCAACACGTTTGTGTGTATTGCGCAAGCGTGGTAATCTAGGCCGACCAAGCGTGTGGCGCGAACCGTGATTTGAGGCCGAGTTGGGGGGGGCCCTCAGCATGGCTTGCAGGGGGGCCCCCAGACCATGTGTTACGCCACTGGTTGGGGAGGGGCGGTAATTGGTGGGCTGCAACGTGTTACTCCCTCTTTTATGTTGTTGGTCGTCCCAGTTTTTCGTTTTGGAAATCTGGTCACCCTAATCCATCAGCAGACAGCAGAATCAGGAGGCGACTCGAGGGAGGCTGTGGCTGAGGCTGAGGGCAGCAGCCAGACTGCCGACTGAAAGGTAAGAATTATTTTTGCGTGCTGAGTGCCCCACTCTCCCATTGTATCTTCTGCTGAGTGTAGTTGCGCACGAGGGGTAATGTAATGCCACTTCCCGCAGGCTTATCACGGGGTCTGTCCTCATATTAAGATATGGATGTAGTGTAACTTACTGAATGGCACGTTTCACTGAAGCACTGGCTAAAAAAGGGAAGAAAAAAAACCTGAAATCTAAAAAACACTAATCCGAGTCAATACTTCACATAAGTGACTGGACGTTACATTTTCGAACTCTGGACGAGTGTAATTAAGGTTGAGAGTTCAATGAAGCCCCCCGACGATGCCAATGATTGATACAAGGCTGGTGTCACATTAAGAACACTTTAAACAAGACCTACTTTCCACATGGAGAAAAGTAATCAACCACACCCTTCACAAAAGAACCTACAACACAAGTACATGGAATACCCAGACCATTTATACTTAACACAAACCTAAGCACATGGGAAACATAAGTGTACAGCTGCTGTTATTCGTGGAGACATGTTAACAAGCTTGAAATATGCATAATATCTGATTATCTTGCTTCAGCATCATTGTGGATACACCACCTGTATCCACAATGGCCAATTCACTGACACTGATTAGAATCAGGCCACCATTTGCTTGACTGGGGTATCACACCAGGTTAGATTGATCCTCGCATACATTCTTTGTTAAATGAATGGGTGCATTGCCATGTTATCCAATGTAAAATAATAGTTAAAACGTACTTGTAGGTTCATTTTTACTTGTTTGTGGTTTTCACTGATGTGCACATTTTGGCTGTGTTTTCCTGATTTTCGTTTTTTGACATAATTTTATATTGTTAGTCGGGGTTTGGTAGACAATTTTCGTGGCTCTAACTTGCAATCCACACAGCCACGTGTTGTAGTGGTGTCCTTGAGTTGTTAGAGTTATTGAAAGAGGTTCCGCAGAGCACATTTTGAAATGGGGCAGAGGAGAGCCACAGCTGTCAGAAGGGAGTGTCTAAGTCAGCTCCTTGAAGGAGCACACGCCTGTTCATGCCAAGGTCACAGTGGGGACGACAGATAGACTCAGATGAGTATTTTGGGTGACACTGCTGAGTGACCATCACTTGCTAGTCTTCTCTGGTACTTTTACCTCCTTCTTTCCTCTCCTCTCCAGGCTTACCTGCCCTCCTCTCTTCTGGATCCTTCCCATGCCCCCACAGTCTATTTTCTAGAGCCAACAGTAAAATGTACCAACTTGGTCCAGTGAAACTAGGGCACGTGTGTGCAACTGGACATGAGGGTGTGGTGTCCGTGTATTCCTGAAGTCTGTGTATATCACCAGTCATATCATATGCACTTACTAAGTGTGTTTCCGAAATGCATATTTTGCAAATTATATGGGAGGAGTGTATTTCCACTGTGTGCATGGTGCAAATCACGGAAGGCGCGCCCCCTGCGTGTATATTTTGCAATTCATGCGTTGGCATCACATAACTAAGTAATGGGTGGGCATTAGCATTACACAGTGTCCCAAAGTCTGTTTATTATGCAATGGGAATGATTCATCACAAAACGTTTTTTAATGGGTACAGGCCAAAATTCTTCTTGGCCCTTGAACATAGTATGTATGCAGTGGATGCACTTAACACATTTAGTTATATTTCCTGTAACAATGACCTACTCAGTGTCCCTACATCTTTCTTTTCACAGTGTGATCTCTTTGACCAATCCTTGCACAGTGAGGATTGCATAATTGCACTTTAGTTTCCCTCCCATGCACTTTGCATTGCGTGCCCTGAGGCAGGCCTTTGTGCACATTGTCTGCCTGTTCTTTGCACACTGCCCTGTCACATAAACTTTGCCTGCTGTGTTTCAAATCCAGGGACCTGTCTAATGCACGTGCCCAGTGCCCTGCCTCTGCAGCACATCCACAAAGCCTGGTGGGAATTAATAGCACAGAAGCTCCCCCCAAACACCCTCGGGAGCTGGCTAGGGCATCAAGCCTGAATCACGTCATGTGTGTTTCATACCAGTTTCCTGCATGTTGTGCACTGTGGATTGTGGGCAAACAGGCGTGGCACTGGCCCTTGGACTGCCTGCCTCTAGAGTACAATGTGTTCACACAGCTGTCCTACTGTGTACATAGCACCTACTGCCATGCATACCCCACAACACAGAGTTATTAGTGGCCTGTGTACATGACTCCTACAAGCGTGCACACACAGGGTCACTAGGAACACCCCAGGACTCTGTTTACATCCCTTCATACCCAGACCCCATGCAAGCAGTCCCACACCTCTATGCATGTCTACTACCTCCCTTCACCCACAAGAGCACTTACATGTGTGCATAGCTCCTACATTCATACAGATCACTTGAGAGCTCTCTCTCATGCCTGTGAACATAGCACCTACCTCTATAAAGACACCCGGCCATTGAGAGCGTTCTCAGGGGAGCACACATAGCACTTACCTCCCTACTAACCCAGGGCTATTGAGAGTGCTCTCAGATGCCTACAATAAGCCCCCATCACCCTGTACACATGGTAGTGTTGTATGAGTGCTCTCAGTGGCCTGTACACACAGCCTCTACCTCTGTGCACACCCTGTGCTATTGATAGCACTCTCAGAAGCCTGTACACATAGCTCCTATCCCCTGCACACGTTAACCCATTGAGAGGACCCTCAGAATCATGTTCACATAGTTCCTATCTGTTTGCACACATTGGGGCACAGAAAGCATGTGCAGGGACAAGTGTACAGAGTTTTCATCTTCCCTCACAAAGCCAGTTAGAGTGAGAGCAAATAGCAGATCCAATGAAAATCTTCACAGAATGTGACTAGTGACTACCACACACCCTGGGGGCCTACATCTGCCAGAGCCAGGCTTGGAGAGGGCATGGGGACAACCGTGCCATGGTCAGGGGCCCCAGAAGCACTAAGCAGTTGGCATTGATTTCACGGTGCCCATTTTCCCCAACAGCCTCAGCTCGTATTTGCCTACCTGTGCTTTGGCCCAACAAAGGACCCAAGCTACGAGTCAGTTTACACAGAACCAGAGGAAGGTCCGGGGGAAGACAACACCGTACTCATTCATGGCCTGGGGATTGACCCTAGCCCTTTTAAAGTGCCTAGAAATACCCTTCAGTTGGCACCATCTTGGAAGCAGGGGAGGGCAGGTGTTCCTTCTTCCTGTTAATTTCAATCTCCTACTCTTAATAATAGCAGGTTTCCTAACACCCTTTTGGTGCGGGACCGGGTGTCTCGTGGCCTGTCTAATGCACAGTGTGTTGGGCTCACGCGCTATGCTCGCTCGTTCAGCAAAATATTGGGCCACTTTGACAACATTTTCCAGGGCCTCTTTTGGTTCCCAGTCCGGCCCTGCCTGCATGCAGGAACCAGCTCTTGCTTCCTAATTCCTGTTCATGATGCAGCGGCTGGAGCGCTGCAGAGGAAACTTCAGGACCAGGGCAGAAGATACATGTATGTTAATTTATTTTGTATTTATTTATGTGTATGGATGTGTGTATGCTTGTGTTATGAGTGATTGTATGATGATCGCTGCTCGTGTGAATGATAGAGTGCTTGCTGTGAGAATGCTGTGTGAATGTGTGTGTGTGTGTGTGTGTGTGTTGGTCGGGGGATGTACAACAACAGCATTTTAAAAAAGACTTTGTTTCACAATCCCCCCTGCCCTCCTTCCAAAATCAGCTCTCCTTCTGAGATGCTGTGGAGCGCAAGGGACAGGGATGGTATTTATTTACTGGACAACTATCATAGATGTCCAGTAAAAAAATTGCTTTCCCCGTAGGTCCTCCAGCGCCTTGCATACACACATAATCACTTTGCTTGTGTGTGTGTGTTAGGCGCTGTGAGGCCCTGGGGATAGGAATGGTATCTTTTTACTGGACATCTATCATAGATGTTCAGTAAAAAATACCATGCCTGCCCCCTTGGCCCTCTTGCACCTCACATACACAGATAATCATGTTGATTGTGTGAGTGTCTTAGACACTGTGAGGCCCCGGGGATAGGAATGGTATCGTTTTACTGGACATCTAATATACCACGCTTGCCCCATAAGCACTCCAGTGCCAATTGAAAACTGTTTGGCTTTTTACCCAATATTTTTAAAAGTATGTTCTGAAATGCAACATTTTAACCCATTATTTATAATAAATTCCCATGGGGAGAACCCCCTTAAATGCCACATTGGTTGGCTCGGGGTACCTCGCTACGCTTGGTTGTTATGTCGTATCTCACAGAAATATTTAGCCCCACCACTTAAAAAATTCATCAACCACCACTGGCCCTAGCAATATGCGGGGAGCAGGATGGGGGGAAGATGGCATAGTGGTGGGAGCAGGGCCCATTGGTGGGAGACGTGAGGGGGGAGCTGACGGTGTGTGGTGGGTTGGGAGAGCCAGGAGTGGGATGGACAGGGCCAGGAGTGGGATGGAGAGCCCAGAGACTGTGATGGGAGCAGGTGGGGGAGCCCAGGCAGGCACTATACTGAAAGTAGGATGCGGTGAAAGCGCACAATCGTTCATAGCCATTTGGATTTGCTGCTCATTTGCCATTTTTTGGGTGGAGGGGGGCGGCCTGTCCACATTTTGCTTGTGGGGGCAGGACAAAAAAGTTTGAATACCACTGTCATACAGAGTTTTCACTGGGCCCTTAAGACACACTCCACTGATCATTAAACAGAAAAAGCAACACACGTACATGACAGATTTATTGTTCAAAAGGTCAACAGGCTGTGTTTTCAAAAGGCAAGTTCCAGAGACCAGTCAAAAGCGCATTTTGAAGTGGCATCCCCATTTGCATTTTTTTGCCAAGTTTCGGTTCTACATTTGTCTCTTCCGTCCACAGAATTGATGTTGCGGGGTCGTCGCTTCTCTTTAGGTGTTCCGAGAGTCCACTCAGCTCTGGTGCCCAATGAAACCTGAAGAACTGGTGGAAGAACCCGGCCGCACGCCTTATCCGCAACAGCCTGTGGCACCAATGTGTTCTCCCGCCCCAACTCTTCACGGCCGACAGCTGACAGCGAGCTCTGCTGGCACCGCAATGCCGGGAAAAGAGAAATGCTGTCTCAAGAGATTACTGGAAACTGCTGCAAGTCCGTCAAAACCAGAATCTCAGCAAGAGATTCGATTCATTTCCACTGTCTCCCGAACACCTTCATCATGGCTAAACGAGAGAGATTATTATCAAATGTTTGTTGCATCCCAAAAGAGCTTTATGCCTAAATGCTGGTGACTTGTATGCGTTGTATTGTTTGCATGTAATGGTGTTTATTTTTTATTTTTATTTTTTTTATTTACTTGATTTAACATACTAAACCTCCAGATTCTCACTGATCACATGTTGCTTTGTTCAAAAAGAAGGTCTAATTAGCTTTGTGGTGAGAGCGTGTCCTCTACCGTGTCAAGTCCCAAGTTGAGTAAGAAAGAGGCTACTGCAATTGACAATTTTGTGTTATTGCCACTCTTCATGAGAGACCACCAAGCATCTTCTTCATAAGTGTGTAGGTCCTTGAAGAGATGGCCCATGTGTGTATCTCTTTGAGCTGCTGTACCAGGACACGACAACAGCAGGTGTTGGATCGTTTCCGGTGTTTCCTTAGTATTACACTAACGGCAGCTACAAGAGCTCGACATACCTCTTACTGCTAAAATCGCATTCGTTTTCTAAAGGTTCAGTCGCGCTCTTAGAAACGTTGCGCGCAACTTTCTGTCTAGAAATGTTGTCAATTATTCCATCAGTTCATTCACTTTTTGCATGTTAATCTGTACGGGAGTGGTTAATTTATTCTTTGATGCTGCCTCCAAAGTCCCAATCCAGACCTATTCTTTAAAACGTTTTTTTTTTTTTTTTTGAGGGTTTTTTGTCCAATTCCTCCTCCGTACTTCCAGTCGCTTCCAGTAGAATACTGTTCTTGTTGGCCCAGGATGATAACTTTTTGTGTTTGCCTCCTTCCATTTCTCTGTAGATTAGCTCAAAGTTTTTCGTCCGAGAACTGGCTCGGATTTTCCTAAATAGAATCAAGCCGTTCATGAGTACGGTGCCTTTAAGTGAGACCAGACTCAGCTCCCTTCTGATGGAGGCCATTGATGTAGAAGATGGTAAATTGAGAACTTTTGGCCAGTATAGGCCTTCCAATTTTAAGCAAGTTTTTCCTGGTATATATGCCACAGCTTTCACGCCGTAGGTGATTGCTGGAATTACTTTGGCTTTGTAGAAGTCAATCACGGGTTTCACAGAGAAGCGCCCACATTTTCTGGCCATGATCTTAGTTTGGGATGCCAACATTTTAATTTTGCCGTAAAGTGTGGCCTGCATTGCTGTCTCCCGTGGGCTGTTGTTTAGTGTTATTCCCAGGTATTTAAAGTCTGTTACCTTTTCCAATTTTTCTCCCGTGATATACCACTGAAGTTTTTCATTTCGTTTAGTGGTTTTCTCAAGCACCATTATCTTCGTTTTTGCTGTGTTAAGTTCCAAGTCATTCTTCTTCAGGTATGTAAGCAAGCAATTTAATTGGCTTTGGGCTCCTATGGTGGTCTGGTACAATGATTTTGGTCCAATAATGTTATATCGTCTGCATACAGAAGGCCGCAGAGTTTCTCGTTGCATAGCGTTGGAGGGAAGGTTATTGATGTTTATTCACAATCCTTGAATTCCCCCATGTATGCATTGTACAGGGACAGGGTCAGAGGGCATCCCTGTTTGACCCCTCTGGCAGTAGTGCTTTCTTCTGAGAGTTGACCTGCACCGTTGAGTATTACTCTCATTGTTGTTCTGGAGTAGAGTTGCTTGATGGGGTCCATTATAGAAGAGGGACACCTCCATATAGCCAATTTAGTCCACAGTTACTCCCGATTAACACGGTCAAACTCTTGGACTGGTGTTTATGCACAGTGAACTAAATGGGCAGCAGCAAAAAAATTGAACAATTGAACATGTGTGAATGTAGTTAAGGGTGCTGGGGGCTGCCAGAGATCAAACATATTAAAGAAGGTAATGGGGAGAGAGTCTTTGTTATAGTACAATGGGCGTTCATTACAAGTTGGGCGTGAGGGTAAAATACAGCGGTATTACCGTTTACCACTGCATTAGCACACCACCCGGCTATAACTTAGTGGAAAGTAGGAGGATTCACCTCCAGCTATGAGCTTGAGGGAAATCCAACAGCTTTCTACCACATTTCAGCAGAATTACTGCAGTGGAAAAACTGCTGCAGTAATTCCTTCAAAAATCCTCTATGTAGTCCAATGGACTTCAATTAATGGGGACTAGCACCACCTATTGCCACTTTTAATCCAGATCTAATACCGCCAGACAAAGTGTTGGTAACAGCATTACAGTTTGGTTGTATCTCTGCAGATTTACTGCCGAGATACCACCAAACATGTAATGAGCCCCATTGTACCCTAAGGACTATGGAGTTCTGGATTCGAACTGTGCTGATGTTACAAAATGATTCTAAAGTCATCTCTGGACCATAAACTGACTCTTTTAGATGCTTAACTGAGATAATTACATCTCTGACCCTCGTTCTTGTCCCAGTACTTGAATACGTGGTATTCACCTCTGATTTATGAGCATCTTTCCACTTTTTGTTAGACTCTGCCCTCCTCAACCCAAAGTATTCAATACCTTGATTACCCACAGTTTAATAGTTTAAATGATTTCAGTCTTGTGGACAGGGCCATACGGAAATTGAGCAGAGCTATGGTCTTATGTTCCTAGTGCGGTACTCCTCTGGGTCACTCCTGAAGTGAGGAATAGTCTCTCCTAGGGGCATGCAGTGCGAGGCCTTCAGAGTGCAGAAAGATGAATGTAGCCGACCGCAGACTTGAAGTGGTAGACAGCCTAAGGGCACGATGACAGAATGCCTTGAGGCCTAACCCCAGAGTTTCGCTCCAGAGTTAGGTATAGGTAATGGGTGATGACCTTGAGAGGGGCGATGGACTGCTCTAATGGTCTCTGATGATCAGTCTGTGTCAGATGGAGGTTTTATGGAAGCACATACCTGACCTCAGGAGAGGTAGAGACTGGATGCTATGGCGGCACATGCAGAATAGCATACCAGATAAGAGAGGCATGTTAAGTGTGTCACACAAGCTGCAGGGCCAGGAGCCATGTCACATTGGGAATTTTGGCTGCATCTCTGAGCATGAGCATTACTTTATGCTATGTAAAGAATGGGAGGAACTTGTGAACGTCATTTTCAACATTGCCTGAAACCTTTAACAATCGTGGGAGGCCCAGGGAAAGCGAACAAAATGGTAAAGCATGTGTTGACCCAGGCAGTTGAATGTATCAATTACTCAGCAAGGCAAAAGATAGTATCCAAAAATATTATTAATCCCCGCAATTTGAAAATATGTTAGAATGATTCAAGAAAATGAAGAAAGAGATTTCCCAAAGGCAAAAAAGAAAGGTCCTACTTCCTCCTCATATCCTTTCACACCCTCCTCTCCCCCATAGTCCTCTTCTGTCAGCGCACAGTCCACGTTAGCTCAGGAAATGGAACCAGAAGGAACATTACATGAAAGGGAGGGGGCTGCTGTGGTGATAGAAAAAGTGGCCAACATCATGTTGCTTTCAGATCTTCCCCAGACAAGGAAGAAAAGGTTTACCTGTCATCACAGACATTAAACACAAGATACTAAATAAGTGGAGAGAAATGGTGATATTTATCCAGTATCATGTTCAAATTATATAACTTGAGGGTAGACGTGAACATATTATTAGAAATACTGGGATCACTAAGATTGAATCAAGCCTGTCCAGGAGGTAGTATATGTGTGAAGCTGCCACTTGGGAGACAATGGAAAGGAACGTTGACTCAGCCCGAAGGAAGACTGATAAGTGGAGCATACCTGACTCGTAGATCACTTGTTTCTGTGCCATATACAGCTCAGGAAGTCATGGATTGTTTTCAGACTCTAAACAATGCAAACTATGAAGAATCATAGTACTCTCCAAGCGTGGCAAGTAAGGAGTAATTAGTTTAGATTCTGTCATATTTAGTCATTGGCAGCATCAGAAGTTCAGCCATTACAATGGCAGCGGCAGTATCTGATAGATGGCACATTCAGCTGAGAGAATAACATGCACTTGGTTCTCATAAAGCTGTGGCAATACAACTGTCACCAAAATGGAAGATTGTATTTTCATCTTTTTTGTCTTCTAGGAATTGGTCGATATTGGTAATGTTGTATTCAACATTAAGTGAAGACTAAACAACTAGAAACAAGTATTTGGTTGGTAATCTGTTAGTAATCAACTAGAAGTCAGGACGCTGAATAGTCTTCATATAGTAGTCTGATAAAAAAGAATACCATGGCTTATTAAACAATACTAGCCATAATCTTCAAATACTATAATAAAACAGGTTAAATACTGAATTTAGTATTCAATTTGGGTAACGGAAATGCTGCATATGGGGGTACATTTCTTCAGTGACATTCTGGAGAACAAATAAACAAGGTTTAGAGCAATGTGCAACATGTCAACTAATTAAGGAATCATAGATGTAATAGCCGCAGCTCCGGACGACATCCAGTATCCAGTAAGCATCCCAGCAGCACCCGCGGCCTATGATTGGCTTCATCATTATTCACCCGCCCTCAAACTCACCAATAGGTGGTAGCCGAAGGGCAAGTCAAAGGGCCTGTCTGCACCTGTCCACGACGGGACGAGTCGCTTCAGCTCATTCTTTGAGTACCTTGAGTATTACTTTCCGAGTGCATTCATCCATCCCATCCCAGTCCTAGCTCATCCCAATTAAAAAATGCCTAACGATTTGTCAGTTACACCTGAGTGTTCTACCTGATCCTTCCATGCTGGTTTCACACCCTTGGTCTCCCGACAAATGAACAGTCGATCCACCCTCTGACCTACCTGACCTACTCTGAAGGCACTCTAGGAAGGCTCACTGCCTGTCCAAGCCTGTTCGAGCAGAGCACAGGGCCAGGAACTCTGCCAGCTGTGTTCAAGACCAGTCGCCCCCTTCTTCCCACCCGATGGCTACCCTGTGCAGCACCTTTAGATAAGTATCTGATGTATTTCCTAAACCAAGCGCATGCATCACCACCTCTCAATCTGCACTGTGCTGACACGTACTACTGATACATCAGGCTGCCCTCTCGTCAACTGTGTATAGCAATCTGTAACAATATGCACCCTCTACGTGCTTGTATGTATTACAAAACTGTAACTATCCACACTTGCAGGTTCCTTATGCTGAAACTATGTGCCACTGTGAACTCCACTATCCTTACACTACCCCAAATTCACTACCTCACTTACACCATGTATTTGAGAGGTCATGTTGTGCCACCTGCCTAATTGTGATGTATCACACTGTAGTCAACTACCGGATCGCCCATTTGTCTTACATTATTCTGACATTCTAGTATTGAACTGCTTTTGCAACAAAGGCTTTGATGTGCTTTAACTGATTTGCCTGGACGGTTGTTGCTTTGAATTGTCACAACTGAACCACATTTAGCTATTACTTTGATTGTTGCTCCGGTATTGAATTGCCACACCTGAACCGTATTTTGCTATTACTTTGATTGTTGCCCCTGTATTGAATTGCCACAACTGAACCATACTTAGCTATTACTTTGATTGCTGCCCCTGTATTGAATTGTCGCAACTGAACCACCTTTAGCTATCACTTTGATTGCTGACCCTGTATTGAATTGCCATATCTGAACCTTATTCAGCTATTACTTTGATTGCTGCCCCTGTATTGAATTGCCATATCTGAACCTTATTCAGCTATTACTTTGATTGCTGCCCCTGTATTGAATTGACACAACTGAACTGCATTAGCTATCGCTTTGATTGTTGCTCCCGTATTGAATTGCCACAACTGAAACATATTTAGCCTTTGCTTTGATCGCTTCCCCTGTATCGAATTGCCAAAACTGAACCACATTTAGCTATCACTTTGATTGCTTCCCCTGTATTGAATTGCCACATCTGAACCGTTTTCAGTTATTTCTTTGATTGCTGCCCCGTATTGATTTGCCACAACTGAACTGCATTAGCTATCACTTTGATTGTTGCCCCCGTATTAAATTGCCACAACTGAACCGTATTTAGCCATTACGTTGTTTGCTGCCCCTGTATCGAATTGCCACAACTGAACCGCATATAGCTATTACTTTGATTGTTGCCCCTGTATTGAATTGCCACAACTGAACCATATTCAGCTATCACTTTCATTGTTGCTACCGTATTGAATTAACACAACTGAACCATATTTAGCTATTACTTTGTTTGCTGCCCCTGTATTGAATTGCCACAACTGAACCGCATTTAGCTATGACTTTGATTGCTGCCCATGTATTTCATCGCCACATCTGAACCACCCTGTCTCTGATGCTCTCTAGAGACAGACTTGAATGACCAGATCACCAGGTTTACTAAATATCAACACAATGTACATACCAGGTATTTACTCAGCACTACTGAGAGTAATTCTTCACCTAATCTACTTAACTAATGAATCAAGCCCAATCTTCACCTTTGCCTCCACAGACTTCCCATCCTCTAACACCATGACCTACAACCATCCACCTACACCACTCACCTATGCATCCTCATCACCCCACCTGTCTATCCCTTGCAGCCCCTCTGCCAGAAACTTTAGACTACGTGCCAGGCTACCCAAATTATTCGAACCCCATGCCAGGGACTCCCCTCACACTAACTGGGCTATACCTGAACACACAGGCACACCCACCATCCAGTACAGGCACAGACCCACGCACAACTCATCTCACACCCATGTCAAGCACAAGCCTGAAAACATTGCCCCCTCGCTAACTCCCACTAAAACTATCACCCCTCTTATCAGAGGTGCCCTAATAAATGCACACTCCTTAGAAGCCCATGCTACAGACATTGCAGACCTTATACTAGGAGAAAATCTGGACTTCTTAGCTATCACTGAGTCTTGGCTCCACGCAGCCGCAGGCCCAGCTCTCATGCTAGCAATCCTAGAAGATTACACTATCCTCAGAGCCAACAGGACAGAATCCAGAGGCGGAGGCCTCACCCCAATTGCCAAAACTCACCTAAACATGAGATTTGCCACTTCGGACAATTCCAACTCCTGTGAATCGCTAATAGCTAAACTGCCCATTGCCAACTCCCAAATCCTCACCATTGACCTACACTACAGACCCCCTGGCCCTCTAGGCACATTTGAGGAGGACCTTATAACCAACCTCACCAACAACTTAAAGAACACGTCCCAGTGCCTTCTCCTAGGAGACTTCAACCTAGGCTTCAAAGACCTCAAAGAGCTGACAACACCTTATCTGAGTTAGGATTTGTCCAAAGAGTAACCCTACCACCCACAATAAGGGGAGGACCCTTGACTGGGTGGCTGACTATAATTGTTTGGCCTCAATCACCACCATCTCACCCCAGCTCTGGTCTGACCATCATCTTCTTACCTTCTCTCTCGAAGCATCGACCCCGACCACCGCCAACAACTTACTAGCCCCAGCCATCCCAACGAGAAATAAGAAAAACATTACAGCCGAAAAACTCAACCCCCTTATTCTCTCAACCTTGAATTCACTTTCAGAAACGTCTAATCCCCACACCCTTGTAGATGAATACAACAAAACCATGAGGTCAGCTTTAGACTCCATTGCTCCGCTAGAACCTAGAAAAAGCAAACCTAAAAGACATCTGAAAACATGGTTCTCCCCCTATCTGAAATCTCTCAGACTCAAAAAGTGCAAAAGCGAACAGGCTGGGAGATAATCCCCCTCCGATAACAATAAATCCAACCTCATCAAAATAACCGCTCTCTACACAAAAGAAATCATAATCGCCAAGCAAGAGTCCTACAACTTGAGAATATCACAAGTTAACTCTGGAATAAAATAATTATTTACTATCCTCAAAGAATTGGAAACACCCATTCCAGTTCCCGACACATGTGTGAAAGACAAAGAGTGGTGTACCAGGATCAAAAATGCCTTTTCTAATAAAATTGCTGGCCTTCAAGTCAAAATCAATAACAATAAAGAATCCCTCTCCTGCACCACCCAGGTAGCCAACACCACCATCCCAAATTCCTACACCAAAACCCAAACTTTGCATTAGCTTCTCCAAAGTTTCCATGCTAGAGGTTGAAAAAATCATTCTCACCCTCAAACCATCGAACTGCCAGGGTGACCTCTGTCCCTCACAAATCATCAACGACGCAGCCAGAGACATCTCACCTTTCATCACCAAGCTGTTCAGTTTGTCCTACTCCTCAGATACTATCCCCAGTAACCTAAAAGAGCATGGGTTCTCCCTCTACTCAAAAAACCTTTCTTAAACCCTTCAATACCCACGAACTACAGACCCATCACCACCATCCCCTTCCTGCTTAAAATACTACATAAGACAGCCTATCTTCAAATACAACAATACTTAGAAGAAAAAAAACCTCTTGGGAATCCGTCAGTTGGGCTTCAGACCTCAACACGGGACTGAGACAGCACTCATTGACCTTAAAGCACAAATTGACACACTCAGAGACAATGGAAAATCTGCTCTACTACTTCTACTTGACCTTTCAGCGGCATTTGACTTAGTAGACCACAAAATTCTCTGCAACCACCTAGACTCGACAGCCCACTTCTCGCAAGAGGCTATCAGCAGGATTCAATCCTTCTTCAACAACAGGTCTATGCGTGTCTTTTCTACCTCAGCCTCCGCTGACCCTATACCCATCACCTGCGGGCTTCCCCAGGGCTGATGCATCTCCCCCATCCTGTACAATGTGTTCACGAAGCCCCTGTTCGATTATCTTGACGGTCTTGGTATCACCTACACCAATTATGCTGATGATACCCAGATCCTCATCCCATTGACGGGAGATTACAACAAGGATTTGGCCTTGGTGATCAAGGTGTACCTCATACTCCAGGCATGGATGACCTCTCATAGTCAATGCCTGAATGATGACAAGACTGAGCTCATTATCCTTGGCACCACCCCCAACCTAAACAAATTGAATCACAAATACTCTAGCTTTATCATTAATGGCAACACTATTAATGTAGCCAAAGAAGTTAAAATGCTAGGTTTCTACCTAAACTGTGAATTCCCACCTACTCACAGTACCTAGATTTAAACAATCCAAAAGTGGAGGTAATAGCTTCCAGGTGAAAGTGGCAAAACACTGGAACTCGCTGCAACCCACCTTAAGAACACCCCAAACCTACCGTCATTTCAGGCGGAATAACATTCAGTGGATAAAGGAAAATTACAGTTAGCCTCACCCTTGCATGCCCTCCCTATGTACATTCTGTAAATCACTTTAATGTATCTGCCTTGTTTTTACACCTGCACTAACCTATGTACATAACTGTAAACCAATGTACAGCAATGTAACCACGCTGAGAATATCCTTGTTGCTCCTGCACCCTGATACCCTTGGATCTGGCGCGTATTGCAAATGAATAAAACAAACAAACAAACAAACAAACATAGAGTATAAATCCTGATGTGGATACTACAAAAAGCAACATAAATCAGCAGATTATCCAATTGCAGATTCCAACAGAAACAAAGGAAAATAACCAGAAAGGCTACAGAGAAAACATAATCACGTTAACACAGAAGAGGTCCTGACAGTTAATGCCTGGTTGTAGCTTGCTGTTAGGTTTCACAAAGGGGGGTGACCAGTTGGATGTTTGGGCAGTGAAGTTATTTGGACAAGGCTACACGCTAGAGTTTCAACAAACCCCAAACTTTCAGGCATCACCTACACTCCCAAGTGGAGGAACCAAGCCAAAATGAAAGGTCTCTTTCAGGGTATATAGGCTTAAAAGGAAACAGAGTAATCTCTTCTATTCCAAAAGGGACAGACACAGTGTTTATGATAGCCTTCAGGGAAATACTCTGTGGTTCTGGATCTGTAGAGGCTGAAACTGGCAGCCAAGAATCGCAGATGGACACTTTGAAGAAAAATATTTCTCTAATGAGGAAAAGGGAGTTCACTGATCCACTAGATGTGCAGGACACCTATAAGCACCTGCCCATCCAGGAGTATGTCAATAGTTACTCAGATTTGCAGTCCGGTACTATCATTACCAGTTCCCAGTGTTCCCTTTGGCTAATGTCTGCACATAACACATTAACAGGATTTGGCAGCTGTGGTGGCACCTCTATAGCTGAAACACACACAGGTATTTTCTTATTAAGATGACTGGTTAAACAAGGCGACGGGCAGCAGGTACCAAAGGTGTGCAAGCTATTAAGTTCCCTGGCACTTCTAGAGAATTTGGACAAATCGCGGTTACATCCTTCTTACAATTTACAATACCAATGATTCAAGTGGGCAAGGTTTGGAAGCCTTACTTAATAAGGAAGAAAACCGAGAACTGTGGGAGGAGCCAGTTCATGGGCATTCCTCAAATTGAAGGATCTAGTGTTGTGTTCAGATCACTGCACTGATTTTAGGAGAAAGCCTTTGTGCTAGACAGAATGGACAAACCCTATACCTTGGCCTATGGCAGCTGGCAGGTGGAGTGAACAAAATGTCTGAGCTAAATCTGTCCATGGCCTGCCCACTCAAAAGTTGTGAATCACCTGCTACAGATTTCACTAATGACTTAAACATGTACAAAAATACCATGTATAATTTAATTGATGAAGACACAAAAAGTGCATCATTTCACAAGATAAATCCTTAAGAAAAAAATAAAGGTGTTGCACAATGAATACAATATTCATCACATCAATTCAGTCAAAACATATATAAAGTTGCTTATCCATATTGACAATGGTATTCTAACAAATATAGCAATAATATATTCATGAAGTAAATAATGAATTTGACATCAATAAGTGTTATAATGAAGTCATCATATGCGTTTTGGGACAATAATGCACCGTCCTCAGGGTGAACCCTCATTCTTCCTAGAAACAGTAATATAAATAGAACATTATTACCAACATCATGAAAACTAAAGAATTGTAAGCAAATAATTAAATAAAGATACCCATCCAACCTTTAAACAAATTCAAATTCTAGTAAAGCCTCATGTGAGGGCACCCGGTAATTAATGGCGTCCATGGATAGTGTAGACCCTATCAGCAACAACTACAGAGCCACAAATATATATAAATATAGTAGAGACTGTAAAAAATGTGGAAAGGGAACAAAAACAAGACCTCAACCCGTAACACCCGTGCAGTGCTCAGTTATAAATATACCTGTCAAATCAGTAGGATGAAATCCAGAGTTTATAGTGGTTAAATTACTCTGGCTTTGTTCCTCCTAGAAACCAGATTGTATATCATAAACAGTACTTCCTAGGAACAAATACACTTAAGTCAAATGCATTTCAATGCATAAATAACATTCACAGAATCACAGTACAGGCTGCTTTTTTTTCTTTATCTTTTGCCTGAGTAAGAGTGATTAATCGTTGGCCCTTCAATCACATTATTGCAGTGTTGACATGCAGGACATGGTGACGTTCTGGATTAAGATAATCTCAACTGTACCCCAGCCTCACATTCTGCATGGATTAAAGATTGCCTCAAAGAGTTTTTTTTTTCATAGGCAAAGATTGGTGGTGTAGGAAAAAGTTCATATGTAACACTATCGTTGGAATAGAAGTGGGATATAACCTGTGCAGGGTGAGCTGGTCTCCAAATTTCATTATTGGTCATTAGCATCAGTATCAGCATAGGAAGGCACCCCTAATCCTCCCCAAATATACACGAAAGTGCAAAGGTAAATGCTGACAAAAGGTGCTTAGACCATAAACATCAGAACATTAGAAAGTTTCTCTCAGTGATGGTGAGATCTAGCACAGCCGACATGTGTTTCCACCTAGGGTCGTCCTCAAGGCAACTGGTTCCCCTAATGTTAGTGTCTGCCAAGTAATCTTCCAAAAAAATGTTGAGAACTTCACAATCAGATCTATTGTTGTTGCGTACTTCTTTAATTCCCCAATTTTTCAATAGAGTTATTCTGTCCTATATTGTCTGTCCATTAAATCAAATGTCATCAGGTTAACTGGTTCAGATTCTTATTTTCATGTGTTGTGTTGTCAAATTGTAATCTTCCTTTTTCAAATAGTCAAGTAGGTTCCAATACCTAATAATTCCCTGCTTATTTTTTGGGCTACATCCCGGGTGGCTCCTGTTTCCAGCACACACCCAAATTAAAGAAGTAAGCAACAACAATAGATCTGATTGTGTCATCATCTACCTTTGCACTTTTTTGTAACACTATCTTGCTGCAAAATGTTCCAATGTTTAGAAATTACCTTGTTAACCCTATTGATTTGTCTGGAGTGTGTATAATCATAAATTAACCCACTTTGATCAGGTGCTGCACATTCCTCTAGTAAGTTATTTCCTTCCAAATTAGACGCTGTATGTTTCACTGCCTGCAAAGTAGCCAAGTCATATTCCCTAGCTTCAAAATGCTGAAGCATGAAAGCACATTGTCTCTCATACTCCATAGGATCAGAAATAATCTGACGTAACCTCGCCGGTAGACTGTAAGGTCAACTTTCAACCATGCTCGTTGGATGAAATCTCCTAGCAAGTAAACTACTATTTCTATTAGTCGATTTCCTATACAAAGTAGTAGCAATATGACCATTCAATAAAGATACCTGAGTGTCAAGAAAATGTATGTCTTCCTGATCTGCGCACAAGGTGCATTTAATGCGTTCATGTAGAGAATTAAGATTCTCTAACAAGTCCAGCAGTACATCATGTGTGCCTTGCCAAACACCAAAGATATTATCGATATAGCATTTGTAAAACACCAAGTGTGATTGTGTGGACTCTGTATACAGTATCATCTGCTGTTTGAAGTGATAAATAAAAAACATTGGCCACACTGACCCCCATCGAGGTGCCAGTTATTTGGAGGAAAAAACACCTCTAAACCTGAAATGATGGTTCCTCCAAAACAATGCTTTTAAAGGAACCATTCCACGGCACTCTAACTCTTCCTCATGGGGTGTAGAAGTGTAGAGACTTGTGTTAGAAAGGAGAAGGCGGACACCTGGAGGTGAAGAGAAAGATAGGTGTATTTGTGGAAGACCCCCAGGATCGGCCAGAGACTCCCTGCTCGGGAGGCTGGTTAGAACTGCTCTACCATATCGTTTGCAAACACTAGCGGTGCTCAAACGATATGGGAGGTCAAACCATAACACCTTTCCCCCATAAAAACAAAAAAAGGGCAAACAAATCAGGGGAAAAAGGAAAGGTAAACCAGAAGGGAGAAATGAGGGAAGGTGGGAGAGAAGGAGTGAGGGGAAGCATGGAAAATGAACAAGGTGAGGATGGGAATGGCAGGATCCAACACACCAACAGAGCCACCCCGATAAGATCATAAATAAAGTCAGTAATAAACAGAATTGTCTCTCAAATTCAGGGTGATCTTCCTCCCAGTGGCAGACACATCCTTGGAATTGGCACCAAGACCAGAACCATTTGGAGCAGTCTCATCACTTACAGGTCACAATGAGCTGACGGGCCACCACTTGGGGGAACAGTGAACAAGGCTTGGGGGAGCAGTGAACAAGGCTGTAAAAAGACCACTTCTTCCCATCATCCAGTACCACATTCTTCTTCCCTACACTTTCAACTCTCCATGGTCTCCCATATTTGAACAAACCCATAAGCACGTTCCTTGAACAGTTTACCATGGGTGCCTCTGGTGGGATCACAATGTTCTTTGTATTTGGCCTGCTTCTATCTCACTTTCCTCAGCCTGTAACTTTATGCTCCCATCCATGTATTATCATTCCCCATTCACGCCTTTTGATGGATAATAGTCCTTCCGCAGGCACCCCAGTGCCTGGTCTATTGACTCTAATCCCCCTTATTGTAATGCTTTGTTGACGCACACAAATCTTCAGGAGGTGCAACTGTGCTTCCTAGCGGTTTGACGTTTCACAGGACAAAGTGTGAACACCCAGCTGCTTTGGACAGCAATGTGTGTTCAAGGAAATATAGGACAGTTGACAACGTTACTGAGTATTGGTACTCTCCGAATTTTGGAGAAGACCTTGACCAAAATGCGGTCAAAAATAACAAGTGCAGGTACAGAGGGCCGGTTAGAGATGGACCATTTATAGCAGACCCAAACAACATCCTTTGCCTCATGCACATCACACACATCGTTACCCTTTTCCAATGGCAATCTGCCTTTGTCTCCAGCCAGGTGAGTTTCCGTCCTCCCAAATCTGTCTGTGTCTCTTCTTTGGCCTCCCAAATCTGTCTTTGTCTCTTCTTTAACAACATAGTGATGTGCCCTATGATGGGGAGCTCTCTCTACTATAAACATTGACAGTGTATATTGAATTATTTTAAGCAAAATAGGTCTCTAGATATGAAGCAAATTTTAAAGAAGGGATGGGGCCAAAATACTTCCAGTGAAGAATATCCAGGATTGAAATGTGTTGGTGGAAATATTCACATTGCTAAAAAGTATATCATCTGCAGACCCAACATGCCACTCATTTGTATATGGTTCAACGATCCCACTTCCCTACTTTGGACAGAGCAAATCCAGCAGAGGGGAGGAAGCTGATGATCGACCCAAACCTGGTGCAGTGTTCACCTTCTCGAATTAACAGCAGCCAGTGGAGCATCCTCTTCCTGATACCTGCCCCTGAACAGAAGCATGGGATCAATTCTGGCACGAGGATAGGATCAATGCTGGCACAAGGTTGCAAATGCTCGATGCCAACTAATGCCTTCTCGCAGAATCACGAGGGGGTGGGAGGCTCACTCAAACAGACATCTGTAGGACGTCCATCCTTTTGGCATACCCGCTATCCACGAATCACATTTCACAAATGTGCTTTTGCCTTCTCTTAGCAGATTGTTGTGACTTATTTGACCAGTAAAAAGTGTAATTAAAGGCAAATAGTTACAAATTGTCCGATCCAATCTCAATACCTATGCATGTACTAGTCATGATAGAAACAACTTATTTGAAACAAGTCACAAATAATACAATATAAAAGCTAATGTCATAAAACTAGAGGAATCACTCTTTCAAGGAATGACTCTGCAATTCCATTTTCCCCATACCAAAAAATAGTCTGTGCAGGGTAATTTGAGATATTGCCTCAGTACAAGTTAGCTGGTCCGGATTTAACAGTGCCGGTAAAACCGTACCACCACCGTTTCCGGACAGGCTAACTACGAGTTCTGCGGCCGGTGGTGTTACACCCGCAAGGTCTGACTTGTCAGGCGTAATGCCACCAGCCACAGACGGATGTGGAAACACTGGTACCATTACCGCATGGTGCTAGTGTTTTCACAATTCCCATTCCCGTGGAGTCCACGGGAATGGGGAGTACCGGAATGCCGGCTCCAGAATTATCAGACCACCGGGGCTGTAATGCCCCGGTAATTTCGGCAATTCGAGAGCCGTTAATTAATTCCAAGTCTGGCGGCAACCTGCTGTTTTTTCCGGCTCGGTTACAGCCGGAATTGGAATGAGGCCCCTTGTTTTCAAAATGGCCGACACAATTAGAAAACAATGCACAATCCACTATTAAGATGCTGTGACACAGTACGGTGGGGGATCCTAGGTATGAGATGGCATATCACTTGGGATGGCAGTCCATCTGTAAACTGCACTACACACAGTGCCAAGCTTAAATCCTTCACGCCTTGATACAGCTCCCCCGTGGAGAGCGATAGGAAACCTTTCTCGTACAGGAACATTTTGAATGCGAACCTGATGTCATTTATGACATCACATGCAATGCATTCAGAAAGAAAACCGGTGCTCAGTCAAGATGATATATGCTGCTGTATCTAATAATTTTCCTGACATTTCAGGTTTAGTATTGAGAAAATTATCATTGATTAACAGAGTTTCTGCTGCTGAATAAACAGTAGAAGTTTAGAATGGCACTCATGTTTTTCTCCCGATCTGATGTTCCCTGAATACTAACAAGGGCACATCAGCATGACATCTGATGAAGCAGAAGCTGCTGAACCAAAGGAGCAAGACAGAAGGCAATGAGCATATGGCTGGCATGGGAGTGCTGAACTGTGCTTGGCTGCTTGCTCCAGGGATCCCTTCCAGCGCTCAGTCAACGGCAGGCACATGACTCAAATGACCCAGGTCAATGTAAAAGCTCAGCATAAATTTCACAAGTGAACTGAAATATCACCTTGGCCAACATTGGACAGTACTTATTAAGTAATCGTGTGGGGACCGTCTCGCCCAATGGGCATTTGCTTAAGATTGCATGTTGAACAGTATCGTTTTGGAATTAAGTTTAATGCAAACTATCAGCTGTATACAATTCTGTTCCTCAGTGTTATCCATGTACACTTAAAGAAAGATAAACCAATCAAATATACAACCGGAACATTCTCTGTGGCTACCCAGTGACCCGCCAGCAAGCAGGAACTGTATTGGCCCCAAAAACATCAAATGTTGACTTGTTGAAATTAAGGTGGGCACCAAACTGGCACTTCACTTTAGATGTCATAAATCATTGCACTGGTCCTGATGATGACATATCACACTATTCAACCCTCCTTTCCACCACTATCACCAAAACCACTGTTGTTAAAGCATTTCTGTGTGTCATGTATGTGAATTTACAATGCTCAAGTAAAAGACCATGTCCTCATGAACTACCTGGCTTGTGAAGACACAATAGCAGCTGAAAGTTGATAAGGGTGTTGACTGATACCTTGTACTGAGTCAAACGTATGTCACAAGGGATTTCTATTGATGCGTAAGTAACAGGTAGCATCTTAAAACTAGTAGGTTGAATGTAACTGGCTCTCTATCCATCTATCTCTAAATACCAAAGGCCAAGGATGTCTATGGCAATTGGTCAAAACACCATATTTACCACTAGTTGGCAGCACTGTTGAAAGTAGAGAACTGCTCAGGACTAGACGTGTCACTGCAGTCTATGTTAATTCAGAGGCAGCTAATTGTATAGAGCTTTCTAATTGCCCTGACGTTTTGCTTTCCATTTATTAGTGAAACGGGACACGAAGCACAGCGAGAAGTGATTTAGACCCGAGGTATACGTTATAAATGGGAAGGCAGAGTTACAAGTCAGATCGTTTGGTTTCTCTGCAGAAAATAACGTCAACATATTATATATGCTCCTTAAACGCCTTCATAGTTATCATTGTTTTCCACCCGGCGTTCCAGGCATTTTGACACGAAAATAACCGGGAAGCCGTTGTGATCTACGTTGTAATTGGGAACCGTGAGGTGCAGAACAATGTGTTTTATGTGTTCTTGCATAATTAAAACATTAGCATATCTTAAAGTAGAGGCAAGGTTCAATGAGTTTAAATACCTTCCAATTGCTGCATCTCTACATTAAGCTTGTAGTGATTATAACGAAATCAATTCCTGGTAATACATTTCCTCGATTGGAACCACTTATGGATCTGCCCTAGTGGATGCTTTTTCGTTAAACGTAGGATACACCAGTGCAATGCACATCAAGGAACACCTTTCAACTGGCTGTGCAATACTGATAAGAGGATATATCATCAGGGGACATTTCCACAGTGTGCCCGTTATCATCGAAGACAACACTCGCCTGTTTCTTTGCACACATGTCCATACGTATGGCCTTAATGAGCGCGGACAAGCTCTTTCTGTTATTCTATAAATAAATAAAAAAACACTCACCTCATAGAGTGAAACACTAAGAGGATGTAGAGTGAGTGGATGGATGGATGGAATGAAGATAGTAAAGGTAAGAGTTTGGATAATTGAGAAAGGCTGGTTGGATGATAGAACATAGAAGAGAAGTGGGACCTTTAGAATGTGAGAGTGTGTGGATGGGGATGATGGTTGAATCGGGAACAAAATGATTCATTTGAAGCACATTGATTTCAAACGTGTGGATTTGTGGAGAGGAATCCGATTGTGATCATATAAATTATAACACAGGCTGAATTGTTTTCCGAATGGGGATGATTGATAAGGCTGATACATGGTAAGAGTGATACGTGTTGAATAATGAGAGGTGGAGGGGAAAGGGACTAAGGTGACGTGGCTAGTTTAGGGTGCCTGTTGCCTGTAGATGGGTCTGTGGTTCTAATGCACCAATTAGAGGGATACGTGTTTGACTTAATGGTCACAGGTTCGTTACTACTGCAGCTCCACCCATCCCCTAACCCTTCTGAGCTCAGTGACTGGTTGGTGAGGGGAGGTGACTAGACGTTTGGGTCTAGACGTGTGGGAAGATGAGTGATGGATGAAAGTGTAGATGAGTGAGTGACACAGTGAAGGTCGGTGTGCAAATAAGTGAATGAATGAGTAATGAATATTGTATTGATGGTTAACTTCGATTGGGCGTGAATAAGCAAGTGGACTGGATGCTATGAGGCAGGATGAGTGAAGGAATGTTTTGATTATTTAGAGCCTGACTGATGGAAGGCAGATTAAACTAGGACATCATTTTGTTGAGTTCTGGCCAAGTTACCCCAATAAATAAAGAGCTATACAGTCTTTATATTGAAAATTATATGCCGAATTACATGGCCACGGTAGTGACCATATAGTTATGCTTAAGTTGCTGTTTCCATAGGAAGAGCACATTTTGGGCGGCTTATAACTTCGCTCTCCCTGGACGGATCCTCACCAAACTTTGCAAAAAAAGTAGTTGGGTCACCCCGAAATGGTTACACAAAATGGGGGTGTTCTGAGAACGTTGTTTGTATTGTTCGTTGTCAGGGTGAAAGTGTTTTAAGACCACTCCTTTTGTCCGCTAATAGTACAATTTCCTAGGGGCGTCAACCGACTTTTTGTCCACTAAAGAAACGATAAATCCGGCTGGTGTGCGCCGACATTATGTGATAATCCTATGACTGGCGCTATTGACCTGGCTGACTTGCTTTTGCGACACTAAATCATATCTCCCGCCCCTAAGCCTGATATTATCAAAGCATTCATATTCCCCGCCTCTCTCCGTGACGTTACAGGGTGCGTAATCAAACGCGCCCAGTCGTCTCCAGTCCTACGCGACTTTACACAGAACCCGGAAGACAACACACATTATGTCACAACACAGCGCGCCACAATTCGGAATATGAAACTGTGATTTAAAAGCAAACAGCAAGATTGTAAATGTTGTAAAGTACATTTATTTGACATCAAATATTTAGAGAATATTCAGCCATTTGCATTTGTCTTTGTTGTCGATCCGCAAAAGTTCATGTTGAGGCACGCAATGTTCCTTTGCGGTACAGAGGGTGTTAGATCAGCTTACAACTCAGTGTGCCACAATTCGGAATATGAAACTGTGGTTTAAAAGTAAACAGCAGGATTGTACATTTGGTAAAGTACATTTATTTCTCATGAAATGTTTAGTGAATATTCAGCGATTTGCTATTGTCTCTGCTATCGATCAGCAAAAGTTTATTTGGAGCCACGCGTTGTTCCTTTGCGGTAGATAGACTGTTGGTTTATGATAAAAGCAGTAAATGGTCGCTCTGATAATCGGAAGGTTGCTCCAACAACGAGCCATTAGACCACCCTATTGGTTGGTATGTTGTTTGTAGCCGCTAGTACTGCGTAAGGGCATATTGGTCCTTAGCGATTGTCCCATAAAATGGTGAGGGTCATGAAGTTGCATATTTGGACCTGCACCTGGCAGTTGAAGACCCCATCCGCTGGAGTCTGTAAATCGTGACATAGGCAAAATGGAGCCACATACCTGTTTTAAAAAACATAAATTAGTCTCACCAGCCGATCTCCATTAAAAATCATCATTTTATTTATTAGGGCGTGAAACTATTTGCTATCGCTATCACTATTGCTATATATTTTCCCATTCATATTGCGCTAAGAACCGTGAGGTATCTAAGCGGTGCTTATTATTAACCACGGTGTGTGGTGCTCATTTATCAACCACGGAATGATGAAAGGCTGAGTTTGGCCTTGACGGGATTCAAACTTGCGTTAGCAAGCTGTGCACGGATGTTAAAGCGAGCGCTGTACTCGCTGTGCCACTTAACAGGCTACAGTGAAGTGGCACAGCGAGTACAGCGCTTGACCGCCTATAGACCGGTTAAATTATTTCTATTAACCCACCCTGTGTCATCTGCCTTTTTCAGAGCCCTCTAAATGACAAGGGATCAATTTGGCAGTGATAGTGCGCGGTAAAAAACATTATGCCACTTTCAACGAACAAGTTCAACTTGAGCGGTCTTTAATGCTACGCTATTGTAATTATATTTGGTAGAAAATAATCTAAAGGGTAACTTACAGTAAAATTGCAATTTCCATTGTCTACGAGTGGTGCAGTCCCAAAATACGACTCCGCGTGTGCCAACGATCTTTCGCATAGTGATATAATATATAAAAGTGGTTTTGTTTCAGAAATTTCATCTTTATCTTCTCTTACGTTTTAGCAACACTCCTTCAAGAGAAGTCTTTCATCACAATCTCTGTCTGTCAAGGTCAAAACACAATACAACCTTATAGTCCGCTTCGTGAGCCTCTCCGGGGCCCGAGAAAAAAATGGAAGCAGCTGACCTTCACTGTGAACGAGCATAAATTCTTACTTTGCAACATTCTGTGTAAAGCCATCTGTAGAAGTTGTGGAAGCAGCTGACCTTCACTGTGAACGAGCATAAATTCTTACTTTGCAACATTCTGTGTAAAGCCATCTGTAGAAGTTGGTTTTTGCACGCCATGTTTGTATATTGTTTGCGTGATATTAAAAAAAGTTTGTTTAAAGGACGTTATGGTTCTAAGTACAGCCGAAAGACCCCTGAAAATCGCAAGTTATGGTAAGCTTTGAAAAATAACTTGCGCCACCACCGTGCACTGCTAAGACTAATACCCAGGACATCAAAGATGACATCGCAAATGTCATTGATGAAATCACTGATGACATCACGTGTGTATGTACTTTTCATGGAATTTGTGTACTAGGGATTTTTATTATAATGTTGCGAAAAAAGTGTCAAGGATATTGCAATAAATATCATACCGTTATTAGTGCTTTGAATGATGCATTGATATAAATAGTATTGTATTATGGGATTCTATCTAGTATACTGAGCTACTAATGGAGAAACATAGCATTGTGTGCAGAGTACAAGATGAAAGTATAATATTTGTCATGTTAATATGTTGAATAATGAAATAATAATTGTCCTGAAATGTTCGAAAATTCACAAAATGGGGTTGTTCTGAGGACGTTATTCGTATTGTGTGATTGCTTAGCTGTATGCAATGAGGGAATGGCACAGAGAGTAAAGTGGACGCCGTCCGCGGACACTGCGGCTGTTCGTGGACAGGGCGTGCTACATCCGGGTTTTTCCAGGAAATCCAACATGGAAAGAAGACTGTACGGATCAGCCAATCAGATGTCGAGGTTGTGGATTTGTGTTGAAAGAGACTGTGTGTGGTGAAGATGGCAGAAGTGGAGAAAGTCAGGGTGCTGGTGCTCGGAGATATGTTTGTGCATGGTTTACAGCAGTAAGCTGAATGCAGGCATGTTGCAAAGAACTTTGATGTGAAAGGAGTGGAGGTGGTGTGGAGCAGTGTGCCTGATTGCAATGTACAGGGAATTGTACAAGTTTGTGAGGATATGGCCACGATGAAAACTCTGCATGTGGTAGTTTTGCACTATGGTGCTTTCCATTTGGGCAACGTCAGTGCCCCTACTTTGTTGGCTGATTTGGAACGCTTGGTTCAAGCAGTAATGAAGATCCTTCCAAATGCAAAAGTCATTTTTTCTGGATTACTACCTAGGGCAATATGGGACAATAGTTCAGTTTTTTGTGCTCAGCAAAATATTGCTAGGTGTGTCATCAACCGAGGCATGTGTGCCTTCATGCTTAAAGCTGGTATGTTCTTCTGTAACAATGAGAATATTGATGCCGGTAATGCTGTTAATTTTAAAGAAGATGGCATTTCTTTATCTTTTACCGGAAATGCCTTTCTATTTTGGAATGTAAGGGTTGCTTTGGAGAAGGTTATGTGAAGATTTTAGGAGTAAAGTAAGAAAAAAAATACAAAATAACAGGTGTCTGTCAAGCATCTGTAAAAAAAAAAAAAAACGGCTCTTTTCAGAGCCAACTTCAAAGGGGAAATGGGGCACACTATTTAAATTTACATTCACCACGCTCAGATTTTCGATGTGTCCGCGGACATGGCGGTAGTCCGCGGACATGAAAATCACTACGAGGGGGTTAGTATTTTCTATGTTACATGTATATGAAGTCAGGGATATTATGGTTAAGTTGTGCTACTAAAAACTTATGAAATTCAGTGAAAAAACTTTGTTAAAGGGACGTTATGGTTAAGTTGCGCTACTAAAAACCTATGAAATTCAGTGAAAAAACTTTGTTAAAGGGACGTTATGGCTCAAAGTAAAACCGAAAAACCCCTGAAATTCGGCATTTATGGTAACATAAGCAACCATAACTCGCGCACCGTGCACTGCTAACACTAACACCCAGGACATCAAAGATGACATCACAAATGTCATTGATGACATCACTGATGACATCACATGGCTGGCTCTCCCTTTTTACCCTTTACTGACATATCGAAGCCACATAGTTTTCTTCAGTAACAGTCAGGAAGTAAAAATTGAAAAGGTACTATATTTGTACACTTAGGGTCCAGTCACATCATATGAAACATATACATAGCGGAAGATACAGGCTTGAAAGAGAGCAATCCTTTCTGTGCATGAAGATAATCATTATGTTTATCAGCACTTTCTCATAGTTTTATTTTTATTACTCTACCTTCCCTCTATATGCTCATATTTGTATACATTATACTCATTCTCCATAGAGTGAATGGGAAAAATGTTTTGCTCGCGCCTACAGCCCAAACCGCTGGACGGATTTCCACCAAATTTCGACCAGGAGCAGCGGCTTGGTCCCGAAAGCGTGCTTTTGCATATTTGGTGAAAATCCGTCCAGTAGTTTTTTTTAAAATGACCAAAAAGTAGGTAAAAAAAAATTAGTGATATCTGTGTTCGGTTCGCGGACACACTTCGCTGTTCGCTCCGCGGACACTGTCCTGATTGGCCAATCGTCTTGCGTGATGTTCACGGACATGCAACGTGTTCGCTGATTGGACGCCGTGGAGCGTGAAGCGCGTCAGATTTTTCGGTAGCGCCCGCCATCTTGGATTCGCGGACGTCCCCGGACAGCGCGGTGAAACTTTGTTCAAAATGTGTATTTTGTAGAGTGCGTTGGTGTGTAGGAGTGTTTGGGGAGGGTGGGAGTGTATGAGATAGGATGAAAGTTGTGTTTTTTATGTGTTAGACGTTCTTTTTGTGTTCGATTTGTTTGCGGCCATCACGGGTGTTCTGAAATGTTCTAAATAAACTGACTAGGGGGTGTTCTAAGGAGTCAATATGTGTCCATTTTGTTCGCAAGCAAAGTGAAACTGTTCTAAGAACACTTGCGGTGTCCTGAAATGTTCGCAAATAAACAAAATGGGGGTGTTCTGAAGACGTTTTTGAGAACAATCCCGGTGTCCTGAAATGTTTGTAGGGGGTGTCCTGAGGACGCTGTCCGTATTGTTCTCTGTCAAGTTGAATGTGTCCTAAGAACACTCGCGGTGTCCTGAAATGTTCGCAAATAAACAAGATGGGGGTGTTCTGAAGACGCCTCTAAGAACACTCGCGGTGTCCGGGGAGTGTTCGTAGGGGGTGTCCTGAGGACGCTGTCCGTATTGTTCTCTGTCAAGTTGAATGTGTCCTAAGAACACTCGCGGTGTCCTGAAATGTTCGCAAATAAACAAAATGGGGGTGTTCTGAAGACGCTTCTAAGAACACTTGCGGTGTCCGGGGAGTGTTCATAGGGGGTGTCCTGAGGACGCTGTCCGTATTGTTCTTTGTCAAGTTGAATGTGTCCTAAGAACACTCGCGGTGTCCTGAAATGTTCGCAAATAAACAAGATGGTGGTGTTCTGAAGAGGCTTCTAAGAACACTCCCGGTGTCCTGGAATGTTCGTAGGGGGTGTCCTTAGGACGCTGTCCGTATTGTTCATTGTTAAGTTGAAAGTGTTCTAAGAACTATCGCGTTGTTCTGAAATGTTCGTAGGGGGTGTCATGAAAACGGTGTCCGTATTGTTCGCTGACAAGTTCAAAGTGTTCTGAGAACACTCACATTGTTCGCGGACATTAAAAGTTTCCCATAGATCATAGTTGAAATGTTTGACTCTATGGATGTGATATGCTGCTGTGGTTGTTGCCAGGGCATAGAGTCTTGGGTGCATGGCCATTTGGCCATGCACCCAAGACTCTATGCCCTGGCAACAACCACCGCAGCATATCACATTCATATTTGCTTATAACTTTGGGTGAAAAACAAATGTATAAGGAACAAAGGTATTAGATACTATGGATGTGATATGCTGCTATAGTTGTCCTTATTATTGTATACTTACTGTTTGGTCTAGTAATGGGAGCAGCTGACCTTCACTGTGAACGAGCATAAATTCTTACTTTGCAACATTCTGTGTAAAGCCATCTGTAGAAGTTGGTTTTTGCACGCCATGTTTGTATATTGTTTGCGTGATATTAAAAAAAGTTTGTTTAAAGGACGTTATGGTTCTAAGTACAGCCGAAAGACCCCTGAAAATCGCAAGTTATGGTAAGCTTTGAAAAATAACTTGCGCCACCACCGTGCACTGCTAAGACTAATACCCAGGACATCAAAGATGACATCGCAAATGTCATTGATGAAATCACTGATGACATCACGTGTGTATGTACTTTTCATGGAATTTGTGTACTAGGGATTTTTATTATAATGTTGCGAAAAAAGTGTCAAGGATATTGCAATAAATATCATACCGTTATTAGTGCTTTGAACGATGCATTGATATAAATAGTATTGTATTATGGGATTCTATCTAGTATACTGAGCTACTAATGGAGAAACATAGCATTGTGTGCAGAGTACAAGATGAAAGTATAATATTTGTCATGTTAATATGTTGAATAATGAAATAATAATTGTCCTGAAATGTTCGAAAATTCACAAAATGGGGTTGTTCTGAGGAATATATTCGTATTGTGTGATTGCTTAGCTGTATGCAATGAGGGAATGGCACAGAGAGTAAAGTGGACGCCGTCCGGGAACACTGCGGCTGTTCGTGGACAGGGCATGCTACATCCGGGTTTTTCCAGGAAATCCAAAATGGAAAGAAGACTGTACGGATCAGCCAATCAGATGTCGAGGTTGTGGATTTGTGTTGAAAGAGACTGTGTGTGGTGAAGATGGCAGAAGTGGAGAAAGTCAGGGTGTTGGTGCTCGGAGATATGTTTGTGCATGGTTTACAGCAGTAAGCTGAATGCAGGCATGTTGCAAAGAACTTTGATGTGAAAGGAGTGGAGGTGGTGTGGAGCAGTGTGCCTGATTGCAATGTACAGGGAATTGTACAAGTTTGTGAGGATATGGCCACGATGAAAACTCTGCATGTGGTAGTTTTGCACTATGGTGCTTTCCATTTGGGCAACGTCAGTGCCCCTACTTTGTTGGCTGATTTGGAACGCTTGGTTCAAGCAGTAATGAAGATCCTTCCAAATGCAAAAGTCATTTTTTCTGGATTACTACCTAGGGCAATATGGGACAATAGTTCAGTTTTTTGTCCTCAGCAAAATATTGCTAGGTGTGTCATCAACCGAGGCATGTGTGCCTTCATGCTTAAAGCTGGTATGTTCTTCTGTAACAATGAGAATATTGATGCCGGTAATGCTGTTAATTTTAAAGAAGATGGCATTTCTTTATCTTTTACCGGAAATGCCTTTCTATTTTGGAATGTAAGGGTTGCTTTGGAGAAGGTTATGTGAAGATTTTAGGAGTAAAGTAAGAAAAAAAATACAAAATAACAGGTGTCTGTCAAGCATCTGTAAAAAAAAAAAAAACGGCTCTTTTCAGAGCCAACTTCAAAGGGGAAATGGGGCACACTATTTAAATTTACATTCACCACGCTCAGATTTTCGATGTGTCCGCGGACATGGCGGTAGTCTGCGGACATGAAAATCACTACGAGGGGGTTAGTATGTTCTATGTTACATGTATATGAAGTCAGGGATATTATGGTTAAGTTGTGCTACTAAAAACTTATGAAATTCAGTGAAAAAACTTTGTTAAAGGGACGTTATGGTTAAGTTGCGCTACTAAAAACCTATGAAATTCAGTGAAAAAACTTTGTTAAAGGGACGTTATGGCTCAAAGTAAAACCGAAAAACCCCTGAAATTCAGCATTTATGGTAACATAAGCAACCATAACTCGCGCACCGTGCACTGCTAACACTAACACCCAGGACATCAAAGATGACATCACAAATGTCATTGATGACATCACTGATGACATCACATGGCTGGCTCTCCCTTTTTATCCTTTACTGACATATCGAAGCCACATAGTTTTCTTCAGTAACAGTCAGGAAGTAAAAATTGAAAAGGTACTATATTTGTACACTTAGGGTCCAGTCAAATCATATGAAACATATACATAGCGGAAGATACAGGCTTGAAAGAGAGCAATCCTTTCTGTGCATGAAGATAATCATTATGTTTATCAGCACTTTCTCATAGTTTTATTTTTATTACTCTACCTTCCCTCTATATGCTCATATTTGTATACATTATACTCACTCTCCATAGAGTGAATGGGAAAAATGTTTTGCTCGCGCCTACAGCCCAAACCGCTGGACGGATTTCCACCAAATTTCGACCAGGAGCAGCGGCTTGGTCCCGAAAGCGTGCTTTTGCATATTTGGTGAAAATCCGTCCAGTAGTTTTTTTTAAAATGACCAAAAAGTAGGTAAAAAAAAATTAGTGATATCTGTGTTCGGTTCGCGGACACACTTCGCTGTTCGCTCCGCGGACAGTGTCCTGATTGGCCAATCGTCTTGCGTGATGTTCACTGACATGCAACGTGTTCGCTGATTGGACGCCGTGGAGCGTGAAGCGCGTCAGATTTTTCGGTAGCGCCCGCCATCTTGGATTCGCGGACGTCCCCGGACAGCGCGGTGAAACTTTGTTCAAAATGTGTATTTTGTAGAGTGCGTTGGTGTGTAGGAGTGTTTGGGGAGGGTGGGAGTGTATGAGATAGGATGAAAGTTGTGTTTTTTATGTGTTAGACGTTCTTTTTGTGTTCGATTTGTTTGCGGCCATCACGGGTGTTCTGAAATGTTCTAAATAAACTGACTAGGGGGTGTTCTAAGGAGTCAATATGTGTCCATTTTGTTCGCAAGCAAAGTGAAACTGTTCTAAGAACACTTGCGGTGTCCTGAAATGTTCGCAAATAAACAAAATGGGGGTGTTCTGAAGACGTTTTTGAGAACAATCCCGGTGTCCTGAAATGTTTGTAGGGGGTGTCCTGAGGACGCTGTCCGTATTGTTCTCTGTCAATTTGAATGTGTCCTAAGAACACTCGCGGTGTCCTGAAATGTTTGCAAATAAACAAGATGGGGGTGTTCTGAAGACGCTTCTAAGAACACTCGCGATGTCCGGGGAGTGTTCGTAGGGGGTGTCCTGAGGACGCTGTCTGTATTGTTCTCTGTCAAGTTGAATGTGTCCTAAGAACACTTGCGGTGTCCTGAAATGTTCGCAAATAAACAAAATGGGGGTGTTCTGAAGACGCTTCTAAGAACACTTGCGGTGTCCGGGGAGTGTTCATAGGGGGTGTCCTGAGGACGCTGTCCGTATTGTTCTTTGTCAAGTTGAATGTGTCCTAAGAACACTCGCGGTGTCCTGAAATGTTCGCAAATAAACAAGATGGTGGTGTTCTGAAGAGGCTTCTAAGAACACTCCCGGTGTCCTGGAATGTTCGTAGGGGGTGTCCTTAGGACGCTGTCCGTATTGTTCGTTGTTAAGTAGAAAGTGTTCTAAGAACTATCGCGTTGTTCTGAAATGTTCGTAGGGGGTGTCATGAAAACGGTGTCCGTATTGTTCGCTGACAAGTTCAAAGTGTTCTGAGAACACTCACATTGTTCGCGGACATTAAAAGTTTCCCATAGATCATAGTTGAAATGTTTGACTCTATGGATGTGATATGCTGCGGTGGTTGTTGCCAGGGCATAGAGTCTTGGGTGCATGGCCATTTGGCCATGCACCCAAGACTCTATGCCCTGGCAACAACCACTGCAGCATATCACATTCATATTTGCTTATAACTTTGGGTGAAAAACAAATGTATAAGGAACAAAGGTATTAGATACTATGGATGTGATATGCTGCTATAGTTGTCCTTATTATTGTATACTTACTGTTTGGTCTAGTAATGGGAGTCCATGTTTTTCCTCTTCATTTCTGTGATAAAAGAAAATAGCATGTTAGTATTAGTATTTTGTAATGACTTATTACATTGTATAAGCAATATACTTTTATTTTTTTTCGACCCTCATATTTAGTAGAGTACAAATCAGAGTACTGTGCAATTTGCTCAGTTTCTGTATTTGTTGCTAAAATTATTGGGTCTGTGGGAGAAAAAAAAAACCATGTTGGATTAAAAAAAACCTTTTTCTGTTATGCTACAGTTTATTTGTTTGTTTTCAGTGTTCACTTGTTGTTTCTGGCTAATGCTTTATACTTTGCTTTGTTGTATTTTTTTTGGAGGAGTAGCATATTCTTCATTTGTTTTGATATTATAAAATTTTGGAGCAGTTAGATACCAATTGGCGTATTCTAACTGTCTATTTTTTTAATATATTTTAGTGGTTTTGATTTATCTATTTGGATATTGTTAAATTTTGGGACAGTTAGATACCAATTGGCGTATTCTAACTGTGTATTTTTTGGCCTAATTTAGTTGTATTCATTTATCTGATTAGTTGTTGTAGAATCTTTGAGCTGTTAGATAGCTTTTGGAGTATTCTAACAGTTTATATTTTTTAACACAAATTTATTTAAAGGTTTAAATACAGTTTATTTATCAAATTTTGGTTTTAAGAACATCAAATAAGCATTTGTAAGATTTGCTGGTAATCTCTGCTTTAGAGTAATGGTACTATCATTACATTCAAACCATCCACTTTTCTTTTTTATATATGCAGTGTAGTGCCCTGAATTGGTTGTGGCTCCTGCATGGTAGATTATACCTATTGTTGTGAAGGTTTTCTTACCAAGTGATATTTGACCATGTGTGAATCCAGTCAGCTTGCAGTTGTTTTTTGTACCATCTGCATTGTAACGTAGAAGCATTAGTATTACGTATTTACTATGTGTTTGTATTACTAACGTGGAGCGATTATCTGAATTGCAGGTAGAGCATAATCTACCATAGTTTGCATTTTGTACAAGTTGCCGAAATGGAATGGATTCACAATTTGGTATTGATATATATATGAAGCGTTCATTGGGGATTTCATCTTGTGTCACATTGTTGCAGAGAGTGCATGTATGTTTCCACATGTATGAAATCTGAAAGATTTCATTTATAGGTATGTTTTTGTTTTCCAGTACTTGTAGTAAGTACATTAGAAATTCTTGTGGATCTTCCTGTGAGTTTATAGTGAATTTCACCATTCCAGCACAGTAGTCCAATTGTCGTTTTATTCCAAAAACACTATATGTGTTGTCAGGATTGTTTGCTGCATTTCTGTGAAGTACTAACATTTGCAAACACAATGGGCCGTTACCGTGTAAGTAAATGTTGTCAACAATTGGTGGTAATTGAAATAGAATATTCATTGCTACCTTTGCATAGCAACTTACACCAACTATATTTGAGAATTTAAATGGTCCAGGTAGTTCTGTATCTAACTGCTTTTTTTGGAGTTTGTCTTCCTTCTTTAAAGAAGTACCTGGTTTACTTTCTCTAATTGATTCTTTTTTGTTTGTGGTACTTGATGAAGTATTAGTTTCTTTTACTCTCTTTGGAGGATTTGCAGTGACGTCCTGTTGCATTTCTGTTTGATTTAGTTTTCTTTTACAACGTTTTAGTTTTTGTGGAACAGAATATGTGTTTAGATGGGGAGTGTATAGTGAGCGAAGTCTATTATATTCTAAAATGCAAGGAATATCAGCGTTTTCTTTACTTGCATCAAAGTTGATTAGAAATAGACCGTCAAGTGTACGTAAGCGTGATAGTGCTACGTAGCTCATTCCTTCTTTAAAGTCTGTGTTACCAATATCTATCATTGCTTTGTCTAGGGTAAGACCTTGTGATTTATGAATCGTGACTGCGTATGCAAGAGTTAGAGAAAAGTGTTCTCTGCGTACATACATATCTTTGAAGAGAAGGAATCTAGCTGTTGAGCGTCCTATCCGTTTTACTTCTGAAAGTTTGTCAAAGAGTATATTGACAAACTGAATTTTGTTGTCACGTGGGTATGTTTGAAAGCCAACAACTGTACCCAGTGCTCCATTAACTAGTCCTTGGTCCACGTCAAGGTTACGTTTAAGCATTACTCTGCAATTTAAGGATAATTTTAACATCTTTTCTAAGCCTGCTGTGTTTGAGATCGATTTTTCTAAATGATTTAGTCTTGTTGTGGCTTGGTCACACATGGGTAGTGTCATACCATGTACATCTAGTTTGTCTGTGGCACTAATTTCCATTATTGGTTGCATTTCTTTACTTAACATTATTTCATTGAATTTGAGACAGCTTGCAAGAGTTGGCATTAAGGCCATACAATTGACATTTTTGTGGGCTAATTGTTCCATAACATCTGCAGCACATGCATTATCGCCATAAAGTGCATTAATGTGCCGGGTTTTCAATGTTGCTTCTGCTCCTTTAGAAAGTATACCAACTCTCAAACTTTTTAAAATGTTGGCATAAGTGAGATCTGCAGATTGGCGCATGTTTTCTGTTAATTCTCTGTATTGGAAATGTTGCCAAAGGTTGACATTTCCAATGCTGCCAACAGTTTTACGGCAGAGTTTGTGTCCTAATGTTTTAAAAATAGGTTCACCTTTTACTGGTGTTAATTGAAGCAGATCTCCAAAAACAATAATGTGTTTTCCTGCAAAGAGCTCTTCATAGTCTGTTTTGAGTACTTATTGTAATCTGAGGTGAATCAAAGCTAACATCAGGTTGGAGACCATGCTCACTTCATCTATTAGTAGCATTTTCATTTGTTTCAATACTCTGCGTAATTCCATTGCAGCTTCTGCAGAAAGTTTGTAATAGTCTAATTTGTTCTGGTGTTCTACTGGTAATAGTAGTAAACGGTGTAATGTAACACCACCTATGTTGTAGGCAGCTAAACCTGTGGGGGCAGTGACAATAGCTGACAGTTTGTTGTTTGTCAATTGTTGAAGGAACTTACTAATGATTTTGATTAGGAATGTTTTGCCAGAACCAGCTTCACCACTGACGTACAGTAGTATAGGTTTATAATTATGGCAGGAACATTCTTTATTTTCATGTTTTACACCATGTGCAATTTGTTTTGTTACTTCTTGAAAAATGTTACTTTGCTCATTGTTTAGTTTTGATTGTAGTATAGTTAAGTCTTCCTTATCTTCATACTGACACATGGTGTGTTCTACTTCTATCATAGCTAATTCTGCCTCATTTGTTATTAGTGGTTCTCCCAGTGGTTCTTGGCTTCCTGTTACAGAAGGTTGACTACTGTCAGGAGTATCCTTATCTAGTTGGGCTTGGAGTTCTTCTTCATGTTGCTGTTCATTGTGCAACATTGTTTTGTACTGTGTAAAGTTTACATCAGTTATAGTGCTTTCATTTGCTTTGAAAGCATCCTCATATGAGTCATAGTTATCTAGTAATTGTTCTTCTTTTCTCCATGGTTTGAAGAGTTGTAGCAGGGACATGTAATATACTTCTTTATGTTGAGGAGTCTTCAATGACAATTTGATATGATTAATTCAATTTGGTTTAGTGAGTTTAATTAAGCTGCCTTCACAGTCTGTCACTCTATATTTACCTTTTTCTTTCATCAGGTTTCATATTTTTGTATGTGTAGTTTTGGGCTATTTGGTATAGACACACGTATTCCAAAGTATTACTTCTGTTTGGGTAGTATGTGTCCAAAAAATTGTTTTTTTAAATGTCTTGGCTGTTGGGATCATGTTTGGCTATTGTTTCTATATCTTCATATGATTTTAGAACTCTTTTTCTAGATTTAGCTGAACCAAGACTTAGCCATACAATATTTTCAGATTTACCATACAATGAAGAACCAGTTAAACGATCAGCTGCTTCATAAGAACCACATTCCCTATGGGTGAGCATTTTTATGCCCAAGCTGTATAATTTCTGAGATACTGTTTTATCTGATGACAGGTCATTCCAGAGGTCTTGGAGCTCTGTCTTTTCTGCTTTAGTTAAGTATGCTGTGACATATCGTGCAACTGCAGTAGAATTTGTCTGCAATGTACTGCACATCTATGTTTGCATTCCATAAGTGGGCAATGATTGCATTATAATCATTGATATATTTTTCTTCTTCTTTTCTTTTTATGTAATATGTATTTTTAGGTGACTTACCTTTAACACTATGTGTAACTGAAGACATGAGGTTGTTTACTTGACCTGTATTTGTAACTGGTCTAGGGAAACCAAATCAGCATTTGGTGTAGTGTTTGCCTTTGTTTTTGTATTTGCGACGACAATATTTTCCACATTTGTGTCTTTGAAATTGTAAAATTTGTGCACGAAAATCACTATTTGTGGCTTCTGATGGAATTTCACAAGGGACATATTTTTCAATAAACTGTAAAACAGTGGCATCACTGTCTTGACCAAATTTAGGAGCATCTTTAATCCATAAAAGCATGTGGATATGTGGTGCTCCTCTGGCTTGGTATTCTTTTCTCCAAAAGAAGTGTTGGACTTCTCCAAGGGGAGGAACAGTTTTATTACAAATAAAATGTAGCATAGCAATGAAGCGATGGTGAAAATATCTTGAAACATTAACAGGATCCAAAGAACAAAGTTCTCCAGGTGTTAGAATATCTATGTTTGTTTTGTTTTTATTTGATATGCGTAGGAAATCATGTAAATCTTCCCATGCATATTCTGCACAACTTAATGTAACAAACCAAGTGGGTGGGCCAAGGTTTCTGATCATACAACGTACATCTCCATGACGTCGAAACCAGTACTCTTTAGTACCACGCATATTTGCTAATAGATTTGTAATATTCGATTGTAAAACCTCATCCTTTTGTTGCACTTTCTCTAATAATTGTGTAGCTGTCATATTTTGAAAGTGTGATTCTGATTTTAATATGTGTGCAACTCCGTAACATAAAGTTGCTAGTTCACTTTCAAAGAGTAGGTGGAATATGTATTCCACATTTTGTCTAAATCTGGGATCTTCAGAATACATCCGTTATGAGCGGTATTCTGAAGCTGATATTTGAATAGATCTATCATCATACCTTCCTCCTTTGCCAGTAGGAAAGAGTAGAGGAAAAGCAGGTGCTTCTATACTTTTTTCCCATATACTGATTGGCGATGCTTTTGTTTGACGCATTTGGTAAGTTTCTAGTACATCTTGTACGGTGTCATTACAGTGCAAAGGATGAATTGTATAATGGTCTAAAGTATTTGATATTGTAGCAGGATCTAGTAGCTCAAATTGACCAGCTTCTTGTGTTTCTTGAATTATTTCAGTGGTATCTTTCAAGTTTTCTTCAATATTAATTTATTTGTAATATTCATTATTCTCTTTAAGATATTGGACAGCTTGTCTAACTTTATATAAATCTACTAGCTGTTGCCATATTTTTTTGTCTTTTGTAGGTACTCCATTTACTAATATAATTAAAGATTGCTGCATTGGACGTTGCACTCCTAGAGTATGCACATTTTCTTTTAGATTTAATGGTAAATAAACTACTTTTCCACGAATGCCTTTTACCAATTCAGAGGGAGGTAATTTTGCTGTTTTTGGTTGAAGGTGTATTATTGCTTGAAATGGGTGTACTGTTTGAATTATGATGCTCTCATATAAATTAAGTTGTTGTAGAGGTTTTGGTACTGGGTTTAATTCCAAATTATTTGTGATAGAACGTGAAGGAGTTTGGTTGTTGTCAAGTTTTGTAGTGCAATAACTGCAAAGTATTAAGGGCTCAGTTATTTCATATTTGTTTTCTGCTAGAAGGTAGAGAGCTAATTCAAACCATTTAGAATCTTCATTGTCTTCTATTTTGTATGATAGGTCCACAGTTTTTGTGTTACTTTTATAAAAAATTCTACGGCAACATACACATACATGGTTTGGTACTTCAGCTGATGTACTTTTAAATTTTAGTATTTCTTTTTTTATGTGTTTAGCAAAAGGTTGCCATGTGTAGAATTGTTGCTTAATTGGTTTAAAGCTATTTCATTCTGTAAATGGCTTTCACTTCCAAAATATTTTTTCTGGATATAGTGAATTTCTTCGAGTAGGTCTTTTGCTGTACCATGTAGAATGATGTTATATAACTTTGCTAGTGCTAAAGCAGGACATTTGGCATAGTACAGTTTATAGACTAGATTTCTTATAGTTGAATGATATTGATGATATCCTTTTGATATCATGGAAAGTGGTTTTACAAGTAGGTCCTGTAATGCAGGCCAATGAATGTCCTTGTAGTCCTGTGTACTTGCACACTGGACAGGTATCTATATTTTGCAGTAATTTAATGTTGATTTTGTCTTTGCTTTTTACATATTTATTGAGGAATTGGTGTAAAGATTTGAAACATTGTTTGGGAATGTTACACATTGACGTGCATGGCCATTTGTACACTAGACATTCTGATTCAGTTGAATGGAGGGGTAATTCTAAGTTTTCAGGGCATATTTTTGTAAGGAGTACTTCTTGCTCCATTATGGTATTATTCACTTTTTCATAACCTCGACCACTGCTATTTATGGCAATTGTATTTGTTTGCTTTTGTTTGTACGCTTCTTCATTAAAATATGGTTCTGTGCTCGTAGTGTAATTCCATTCACCTCCGCAGATACTTAAGAAGTTCTTTCTGTTGACATTTCACTTATTGAGAAGTCTTTTTTGTAATTTAGTTATTAGTTTTGGTAGTGGTTTCATTTTGTTTAACAGTAAAATAAATACATTTCTTTTGAGAAGAATTGCACTGTCCATCAATGCTTCTAAGATTAATTTCCTACGATAGGTTTTAAGCTTTGAACCTGATTTCTCTCCTGTTTTTATAAGATTTTGAAGGACTTTGTGACAGTATATTTTGGCTAAAATACTTTTCTTGGTATGCTTACTGTGCACTATATTAAAATTTGAAGAAGTAGTTTTATCTGTACTGATAGCTGATTTTCTGTTAATTGTTTTTTGGTTTGTTTTACATTTTGATAGAGGAAGCGAAGTTGTTGTACTTGAAACTTCTTGTGTTTCACTAAATGATTGTATTAGCTGTTTTGTTTCAACTATTTTTACAAATTCTGCTAGAGATGGATGCTTATGTTGGACACCTTTATTTTCATTTGCTCTACTTTTGGGTTGCTTTCTACAGAGTTGTCTTTTGGTAGGCATTCATTAGGGTCTGTTGAAAAAAATAAAGAAGATATGGGTTGGGGTGTTCTGGAATGTATGTGTGCTGTGTGCATGAGTGTTTGAGTAAGATGATAAAGATGTATGTAATGGTGTGTGATTGTGCATTGGGAACTAAAACTAGTAGGGATAGGTTTCTTGAATTTATATGTTACTAAACTGGGGTTCAGATGACAAAAAAAGTAAGCTAGTGGTGTGGAAAAGTACAAATAGTAAATCTAATGTATACAATTAAAACAGTTGTTTGTTCTATAATATGAAAATTGTAGTAGTTCAGTTGGCTAATTTGTGTGTCCAAAAATAGAAATTTGTGGGCCATTCTGGCTGTAAATCGCTGTTTAAGACATGGACATTTTTGGACAAAATGGTACAAAATCTCTATTTTAAGAAACCAAAATAGCTCGTATTAATGTTATAGTATATTTGATTAATAATACAAATATTATGGTGATATTTTACTTACTTTTTTTTAAAATTAACAGGTAACTTCATAGTTTTTCTTTCTTCTTCGAATTCGGCTGCTTCTTTTCAGGAAACTGGTCTTCACTGCAATTGTAAAAGCTTCAAATTAGTAACTTTGTTTGTATATAGCACTGTTTTTAATTTAGATATTGATTTTTTTTAATTGAAATCCTCAGTGCCTTCTGTAAAACCATTAAACTAATTTATTTACATAAGATACATTGCATCAGTTCAGTACATATGATATGTTCTTAATGAACAAATTGTATTGAATGACTAACTGTAGCAAAAAAAATATCTTTACTATGTCTTGTGAAATTTATAATATATTAGTGAATACCACTATTTCTGTAAGTAAACTGTTCTAGGTAATAGCGCCTCAATGTCATGTCTAATTTAAAGTAATTAAGTAAATAAATAAATAAAAACAAAAAATATGAAATTGTATAAGTATTTTTATAAAGGTTTAAACATAGATTGTGTTTGCATGCAATTTTGTTTGAATATATGTAGTCTATATATTTCATTTAAAAAATGTTAGTTTAACATGATTTGAGTGTGTGTGTATAAAGAAAGTAAAAAGTATAAAGGTTTATAAGTCATAGTTGATTTTAGGAAATTGAAAAAAGTAAAGTAAATTCATTTTACAGATTTTACAAGGTAAAAGTCTGTTTGAAAATGTTTTCATCTACCATAGCTCTCAACTCACACGCTTTTGGCGGGTGTCACACGCCTTGTAAAGGGCAGACTCAGCCGCCAAGCCTCCTGCACGCCCATTCATTCCAATGGGCGTCTCACCCGCCAAAAACAAAATCGGGTGATTTCACCCGCCTGTAAAACAAAGTTTGTGTTCATGCATATGGATATGCATGGAGCTGCAAGTAGAAATCTTGAAGACTTGTACAGTATTTCTGGTAGATGCTGCTTGCCAATGATATGACACTTGTACTCAGAGAGATTCAGAGTACATTTGCAGTGCTGATCTATGATGATGCAGTTAGATGTAGAGGTCTTGAATGTGATTGGTGCATGGTCATGTGATTTTTGAGGTACATCCAATGTTGGAATGGCAGAGAGAGTGTAGTGGAAATGGTAGAAGGGCTGTTCATGTTACGATATGTCCGCGGACATGGCGGTAGTTCGCGGACATCGGGAGTTACATCCAGGGATTTCTGGGTTCAGAAGTCATGCAAATGAGAATAAGCCCTGAAAGGGATTGGTCAGGAAAGTTTGGTGGGTGTGTTGTGCCAGGAGAGATTTTCTCAGATAAAAAGTTTTTTTCACTGAATTTCATAGGTTTGTAGTAGCGCAACTTAACCATAACGTCCCTTTAACAAAGTTAAACAAAGTTTTTTCACTGAATCACATATATATATATATAACCATATGCCTTGAACACCCTTACGTCGAATATATTTATGGTGGGGTAAAGGGTTCATTTTCTGGGGGAAATGGTCAGGATGGGTTTTTAGGGGTCGGAAACTACGGTTTGGGGACAAAAATAAAATAAAAAATAAAAAATAATGAATGAAAAACTTAAATATTCAGGTTTTCAAAGTATATGTTTCGATATATAAGTGATTCGGTATATAAAACCTCGGTATGAAGACATGTAACCAAATAAAGGCTACTTCTATGGGGCAGAGTCATATTTACAAATGTGTATGAGTGGAACTGGTGAGCCATGGTACACTTGAGGATGAGGGGAAGAAGAAAGTGGGAAAGGAATAATAAGCTTGAGGTGGCTTAATGTGTGAGAGTGTGCATACTTGTGATCTGTTTGTCATTGCAAAAGAGTTATGTTGTGTTGTTATTAGTGTTTTATGAAGTGCAAAAAGCTTGCTGATACTGAAGAAAAAGAAAGCAACCTCACCGCCACAGATTCACAACCAAAGGCTCATGCATCCATGAGAAAACCTTGTAGAGCGTTCTAAAATGTACGATGACACCAAAGTCAATAGGGAATCTTTTCCAATAGAGCTTGCCAGAAGGGAGAAAATTCATTGCATGTTCACTTTTTTGGACAACGAACGTACATGCTGACTGTGACGGATAAACTTCCGGGGCACCAGTGGTCCAGGGATGAATATCGGTTTCTAAATCATCAATCAACCCCACACCTCAAGTACACCAGAAGGGATCTGAACAGGTTGGAATACAAGTACATTATAAGACCATCTTGTCCAATTTCGGTAACGTGGACAGAACAGCAGGCTTATCTCCGCAAGGTTGTGGATCGTTGGTTAGTTGCAAGGCAGTGAAAATACAATTATTACCCAATGATAAAAGGGACTTTTTAGTCAAGGTTGTAGACAAATATCTACTTTATTATTACTAAAACAGACAGTTATAGCACACTACAATTACAACCCACACAGTATTGTAAAGGAACACAGAGGGCAGACAGTGTCACGATGGAAAGGGATGCATTCTGGAAACTGACAGGAGGGTAGTTGGTAAAGAAATCAGTCTTACTGTTCAAGGTTATTTGGTTTCAACACCAAAGGGGCAAATGGTCATAACTGTCTCTAGGAGCCTTTGGAGAAGGACCTGGGGGGGGGCAGAACCAAAATGGACCTGTTGCTGAAGAAGTTCTTGGTGCTCGACAGCGTTGAGGCGGTTCCAGGGGGATTCACAGCCCATGAGACAGAGTTAGTGGCGGGAGACAGCTGCGGGTACCAGGTGGCAGGTAGTTCGGCAAGAGAGGCTGGAAGGACGTCTGCAGGTTGTCCAGCGCTGTGGCTCAGGCCAAGAATCATTGTCTCTGTGCTGGTTGGCAGATCTGAAATGCTAGTCGAGGCATCTCAGACGGCTCTAGTGATTGTGGTAGGACAACAGTTAGCGGTGCAGCTGGATGCGGTTTGAGGACTCGACTGTCTCAAAATTGTCCTTAACAAGATGGACGCTGGATGATACTTGTGGGGCACTCCTCCCAACTTCTTCACAAGGCTTGTGTCCTTTCAAGGCGGACGGCCCAAAGCTCAGGAGGGTGTTAACAGGCAATGGCCTTGTCTTTTGTCCAGAGACTCTCCTGCACTTCCCACTTAGGAAGCTTGCTGTCAGAACCTAGCGGGTCCCGCTGTTTGCTGGCTGGGTACCAGTTCTGTAGCTGCTGGACAGGTCCTCTGAGTCTGGTATCTCCCTCTGTTCCCTGGGAGATGTTTAGGGGAGGGATCTTGATTCCCTCTTGGAACTCCTGGCCTTCCTTGAATGGCAGAAGATGTAAGGTAGACTGTACCTTCAGCTCCGGTCCAAATGATTCATTATTCTTACTCCTTGCAAAGTCTTCAGATCATCTGATCAGTGAGGGGCTCAGCCCTCTTTGAAAGCACAACGGGCCCCAGTGATTGGTGTAGGCTAAGGCCACCTTAATGAAGCAATCATGGGTCCCCACCAACAATTTTCAGTTATGTTTCAGGTCAGAATCAGAGCGCTTGGCAACAAACAGTGGAAGGATTACAACATTTACTTCTAAGTCCCACCTATCTTCCTGTCTACTGTACATCAAAGTGTCTCCCTAATTAACTGAGCCCTATCTGGTGCTTGGTTATACCACGGCCTCCTTTGAAGTAGGGGGTTGCAGTCAGACTTTAGTCTCCTACAATTCACATTCTTCCCTGCTCTTAAAGGGGTGGTGCCAGACAGGACATTCAATACCCTTTCAATCAAGGCGGGGTGTTAGTACCAAGTTGACACATTGCATTACAAAGAGGTGTTGTTCTCGGGTCTCCATTGTCACTTCTTGCACCCAGGCCCCCATGAGGTCTGCTAATTAACATTAATCAGTATTCGCCTCCACCATCACGGTGTAACAATGGAAATGCAAATCCATGGGGCCTTGAAATGATAATCAGGTTGCCTATGGCCAGAGGCTTTTGATCCACCCACAGCTGGCAGGTGTCAGCTACACATGACAGGGGAGGGTGTCGCTGGTAAGCTATGTCCTCACAGTGTGCATGACTATTTTTCTGCTGTGCGATGAGCATGGAAAACATGTGCGCGAATGGCCCCACATATTTTCCGGAGGCTGATATACCATCATTCATTCTTTTAAATAAACAAAATCAAAAAGCCCAGGTGAGGGCACTCTCACTGAGCGGATGATCAAATTCCTCACACCGACAAAGAGCATAATGAGCCCAAAGATCATATTTGATGAATTGTTCCTTCTCATGTGGTGGGTCCTAACAAAATAACTATGCATGTTGTAGCATGATCAGAAGATAGCCATCTGCTGGATAGGCAAGCAATGGTGGAAACTCAATGTAGGTGTGATATGGTCAGTGCATTTAAGGAGAAAAAGTAATAATAGAATAATTAGGACATTAAGGAGAAGTTAGAAATTGGCCACTATGAAAGCTTGAGACAGACAAACTGATCAAGTGACCAATCCCAGGAACAATCACAGATTGATCTACGGCCGAGTGGTTATAAAAGTGGCTGTGGAAAAGCAAAGAGGATGACAGCACAGGACGAAGCAAATGTGCAGACTACCGCTCACTGTCTGGAAATGTTGCCTCAAAGGGGCAGGCAGCCTGCTGAATGTGGATAGGCACCACTGCTGCCAGATTTTTGGTAGAGCACAATGCCACATAGAAGAGTGGCTATTGTAAGCAGCAACTATTGGTGGGCTATACTAGGGAGACAGTGGTAGGAATTGGAAAGCCTGAAGTCTGAATTTTCCATAAGCAAACTGGAGAACATAAATTGAGAGGGAACTAGACCCCTGGCAGCAGGGAAGCAATATAAACGGCCTAGAGACAACCACATATCCCCTGGAATGGGGAGACTTATCTGTTGGTTGGCTGATGGGAGTATCCAACATGAAATTGCAAAAAAGAAAGGAGCAAGGCCTTGATGTAGTGAAGGAGAAAAGGAATCGCGTGGAAAGGATGACCAGACCAGTCAGAGTGTGAAGGATGATACATCCTTTCATGAATCCATAAGTGAGACTGACAACAGAACACCCAGTCTCTAAGGATTCTTTGAAAGTATGAAGCGGAATTTCGGAGAACCCTGGGTAGAGTGAATTCTACTTGAATACATTGCTATCAAGAAGCCTTTTGTGTTGTGTTGGAGATTGAGGCCATATAGTCGTAGAATAGGATTTAGAGACATTTAAATTGTCCTGGATTAAAAAAAGGCTTGTTGTAGTTCAGTTTTAGCTAGGTGGCTATGAGAGCTCTTAAAACTAGGCTGTGATCTTCTGTTGATAACCTTGTCTAAATGCAGTTCAAGATGCGGAACACTTACTGTACCAACATTGACACCATTTTTGTATAACAATTCCTTTTGATTTATAGATCATCGCTAAGTTCCTGTAGGCCTTTTCCCATATGTATCCTTAAAAACCCAACAAATAAACACTGTTGGAAAAAGTCAGATGCTCGAAGGCTGTGCACTTCCCTGTCCCTCAGTGATGTGGCACTTTCTCATATCTCTTCCTATCTCTAAATTCTACCATGGACTAACCTTGTCTATCAGAACATCCCTTGTCTTTGACTAGCAGGGGTGTCTGATCTCCTCTCAACTCTCCACGGGTCTAGCAACTGTGTCTTCTGCTCAATCTTTTCCATCCTTCTCCACAAATAGGTATAGTTCTCTCATTTTCCAACTTCCATGACTCTTCTTCTCCAGCTAGCTCATGCCCAAACCTGCCTAACAACTCTCTCTTCAGATGTTAACAATGTATGACAGTGTCAGGTGGGGATATGGACATCACTGAACCAAGGTCAGGAGGCCAACCAATGTTTTCAACAGAGCCGGTCCTGCCCCAGAGGTGGGGTGAGGGGATTAGGAGGGTTCCACTCTGCCCCCTGCATGTGCCTTGTTACACGTGAAGGCACCAGCATCAATCAACACCCAATGCTTGAATTAAAGTGTGCTGCCAGAGTTATGTTGCTTTCATTTCAGGAATCAATCTGCCAGAAAATAATGCAGCAAATAGAAGTCACTGTGGTCTGGGTGAACAATTCCCCAACATTGTGAAGGGCACAGAGCAAGTGGCCTGAAAACCACTGTCACAGTGAAAAGTGTGTAAGAGGTGAATGAAAGTTAGAGGGGAGATGGAGAGGGTAGTAGATAAGATGAAGAGAGGAGAATAATAGAGTATGGAGGAGAGTAAAGAGTTGAGTAGAGGATGTGAGAGAAGAGCAGAGGATAGAAAAGGAGATGAGGAGAGGAGAATGGATTGAGGGGGAGAGGAGTGTGGAGGGTAAAGAGGAGAGTGGAGTGTAAAGGGGAGTGGAGGGGAGAGTGGAGTGTAAAGGGGAGAGTGGAGAATAGAAGGGAATGTAGGGAGTAGATGTGTAGTTAGGAGTTTGTGGGTGTATCCGAGGGACAGAGAAAGGCATGAGAGAGGCACACGAGGGAGGAAGAAGAAGAGAGTGGAGAAGGGGACAGAGAGGGAAACTGTGAGGAAGGAAACATCAGGGACAAGAATGAAGGGCATAGAAGTGTCGATTGAGAGGAAGTAGACATTTCAAAAGACACCAGATCTTAGTGAACCCTAGAGTATTGTTAGGCTAGCTTACCCCTAGGAAATTGTGAAGGAAGTGAAATAGAACAGGCTGAAGCCTTTAGGCAATCACTCTAGTCAGAATTTTAGATAGTGGGTGTTACCAATCTGCAGTTGAAAACCTGGGTAATAGAGAAACCTTGGTTTGGAAGATGGGAATCCCACAGGAAATATGAGAGGGCAGCCCTTAGAGTGTCACATTTCCTTCACATTCCATCAAGTTTATGAATCATTTAAACTTGCACAATACAAAACCCTTGAGCCATCCTTTGTAATTTGGGTATTTTAAAGGCCACCTGTGACAACATTGTGTCATTGTGGGATTGCTAAGGCTTGCATTCAGAGGCAGTCCAGAGGGTGAAAGGCACAGATCAGAAGCAGAGGATACCTGTGCATGTGTAGCTACTGAACCCCTGGATAGAGAGATCTTAGGAGATGGAAATAGAACCTGAGTTTTCAAACAATTACAAATAAATACATTGCATCCTCTGATTTTTTTATTTCAGCATGTTTTTTGAAAATCTGTCTCTCTCTATGTGTTATACCCTCTGACATTGAAAACGACACACCAGAGATATTGGTAACCCCAAGCAAAATGTGAGTTGTGAAATACTTATTGGTAGTAAAGTACCACAGAAACAGACAGATGGTGACCAACTATGTAGTGATTTACCACAGAGTCAAGATCAAAGTGGATGGCACAGACATATAGGGAACACAGAGCACAACCAAATCTGCTAAACACTGTATATGTTATAGTATAGCCTAAAATCACTTCCTCATACAATGTTCCAAATTTATGAAGATCAGTAAATTTCCCAAAAGGTAGCATAAGTGCATTATCCCTTATTATATGCCATCTGTGGTCGAAATATGAGTTTATTGATAGCCTGTATCTGGCATGCATTTAGTTTTCAGCTCTTGTCAGGGTAACTCGGTGTCAGGTGCTGCTATGTGTGTAAATATATTTTTATTTATTGGGTCTGCTTCCATTATATGTTTGTTTTCATCAGTCCAAGTGTGTTCTAATCTCATCTATGTGTGGGCGTTTGTAATTGTAGGGCCTTGTATATCTGCACAGCAATTTAGAGCTCTTATGGCAGAAGAGCATGGCCAATTTAAGGGAACATCAATGTTAGGAGTGGATGTCATCTCTATCACTGAACATTCCTACCTGCAATGGGAACTCTAGATAAAAAATGAAGTATTTATTTTCATTTGTATTTATTTTTCCATTTGTATAGCGCTCAGACCTGGAGGTATCACAGCGCTTGTACAGAAATTGTGAGAGCAGACAGTCAAAAAGATACATGGCAGAGGGACCAACAGATAAACGGTATTGAGCTAGGTTATGGATATTTGTTCAAAAGTAAAGTCTTTAAAAGTTTGTTGAATCTCGAGAGAGAGGGCTTGTTTCTAATGTGGTTAGTGAGAGAGTTCCAGAGGGTGGGTGCCGTAACACAGAAGACGAGGCCTCCTGCTTGCTTGCGGTTGAATCTGAGGTAAGTAGAGAGCAGCTGGACAATGACCTGAGGCATCAGGTCACTGGATTACTTGCAATGTCGGGATCATGAAAGAGGGGGTATTCTGGTGAAGACATTAGTGTGTTAGGACAAGTGTTTTAAAGTCAATGTGTGCTTTTAGCTGTGTTTGTTCTCGCAGAGGGGCGCCTATGGACTATTTTTTGATTGTTTAAGGGACTTAGGTCTGGTCACTCTAAGTTTCCTAGGGTCATTCAGGCATGGACCCCTTGCTCAGTGTGCTCAGAGAGGCACAGCTCCACCTCACTGATGAGGCCCAACAAGGCTGAAACACGTGTCTGGGATTGCTGTTGGTACTCTTGTTCAGAAGAGAATTGCCATAGCATTTCATAGCATAGCACAAAGAATAGCCTGGACACCTTTTCCAAGCCGTCTTGAGGGTCCCAGACCCTTTGTAAGCATACCCTGCACCCAGAAACTCGATGAAGAAGGATAGCAAGGTTCTCTCTCCCAAGCTGTGCTGAGGTTCCGCACCCCTTTCTAAGCAGACCCGGTTCCCAGGTACTGTGACAGGGAAGAATAAGCACTGATCTTCCTTTCAATTGCTACAGGTCTCATTCTCTGTTCTCAGTACCCCCGTTGGTCCACTCTCCTGCCCAGTAGTATACTCAATGTTCTCATTCTCAAAGTTCTCTCTCTGACTTTGCTTTCACCCACAGCCTTGGTTTACTCTCCTGCATATGCAAATTTTGAATTCTTCTTTATTACTGTTAGATATATGCTTTCCTAATATGGGTCTCAGACCCCCTTCACTTGTGTGCTCTATCCCAGTGAAGATCCTGTGCTTCACATTGGTACTCGAGCACTCTTTGGGTCTCCCCAACCCTGGATTAGCCACTGTAGTACCTGAAGGGTCTTGGATACACCCTCCAGTTGTTTGTGGGTCTCCCAGGATCTTCAGCAGATTTCTGTGTCTCACTGGGGCCTTCCCTGGTCTTCCACGGGTCTCCTTTGAAGTTCTGCGGTTGTTTCTCTGCACTCCAGCACCATCAGTCACTGGTGAGTATCTTTCCTCTTCTACGGTCTGTCTTGAGGCTGTGTGGTGCTGGTGGCTTCCACTGCATTACACAACATCATCAAAGCAAAGGTAAGCCCTGGGAGCTCATTACCAGCATTGCGCGAACTAGCATGAACCTTTGAATTCTGTCCGACCTGAATTCCGCTGTGTGCTTCATTCAGTGGTTTCTCTGCTCTAACTTCAAAAGAAAAAGAATATTGTGTGCGATCACTCAGGGCGCCTGGAGTCAGCCTACTGTTGTTTGAATTTCTTTGTTTGGCTGGCCACTCCATGATGGCCGCCCGCACCTCATGCACCTGAGTGCCTGGTGCTCTGGAGTTGCTGCGGCCCTTGATTGGCTGTGACTTTGAACATCTTTGCCTATTGTAGAGCTGGCAGGCTTGGCCGGCCTGCCTTGCAAGGCCCACTCCTAAGGCCCCTGTCTGCTCCTTATCTGCTGTAGTGATGCTGTTAGGGGATATCCTTCACCCCCCTCACTTCAGCGTTCAGGATGTTGCCCCCATGCTCTTCAGTGGAACCTAGACTACCATGACTTTCTCACCTCCATACGAATGTGTTAGGCCCCTCCCACTGGACTCATTCCTACCCCTTTTACTCTCCCTCCTTCTCTCCATTCATTTTACCCTGTCCCCCATGCTTACAGCCTGTGATTGCACTGTGTCTTCACCAACCAATTTGAATTTAGCTGTGTTTTCACCTACTGTTACCAATTTGAATTTAGCTGTGTTTTCACCTACTGCTACCAATTTAAATTAGCCGTGTTTTCACCTACTGCTACCAATTTGAATTTAGTTGTGTTTTCACCTACTGCTACCAATTTGAATTTAGGTGTGCTTTCACCTACAGCTACCAATTTGAAATTAGCTGTGTTTTCACCTACTGCTACCAATTTGAATTTAGTTGTGGTTTCACCTACTGCTACCAATTTGTATTTAACTGTGTTTTCACCTACTGCTAATAACAAGAATGTAGCTATGTTTTGAATTTTACTGTGCCCTTGTGGTTATATTGTGTGCTTTTTCTCTTGAACTTGGCTGACCCACTGATTGTATTTTGCTACTCTGCCTCGCTGGTCCTATCCTGATCTTCCCCCCACTGGTTCTCCACCCCAGGTCTTTCTTTCTCTCTCTCTCTCTCTCTCTCTCTCTCTCTCTCTCTCTCTCTCTCTCTCTCTCTTTCTCTCTCGCTCTCTCGCTCTCTCTCTTTCTCTCTCTCTCTACTTCACCCATGGTGCTCTCTGTCTCACTTATCTTCTCTAACGGTTTCTCCATTGACTATCCTTCCCTTATCACTAAGTCTGGCAGGAAGAGGTTCAAAAAGGATATCTTGGTCTCTAACCCTGGTCTCCCTATCACTGACACTTATACCAGCCCTTCCTCCAGACAGACCCTCACCGACATCCTCTTTGTCAATCACTCACCAGATACATGGACTCTTCATATGGTCTCTGTGCGCTCTCATTTCTACTCTTCTAGCATTAATGGTGGCATCCGCTGGGAGGCCCTCTTGGCCCACTCAGTGTCTACCTGATTGGCACCGTCTTGGTACAAGGCCCTCAGGCCAACCTCCTCCTCTTTGATAGATGCTTCCCAAGCCTCATCAATTTCCTTTCATCTCCTTCTGTCCCCTTGCTCCCTTCCTCGGCTTCCTTGCCTTCCCTCTCTGCCTCCCCTTTGGCTATCTTGCCCCTTTCCTCTTTCCTCTCATGCCCCCCATCGTGTTCCATCTTCATTTCCTCCCACACCACTGCAGGGTGTACCTCTGATCTGTACCTCTCCCCGGAAGTCCTTCAAGGAAGGCAACCTTCTCCATATTGCCACTCTCAACTCTTGCTCAGCCATCAAACACTCCTCTGACATCTGCCGCCTCCTGAAAGAACTTGACCACGATGTCCTCAGTCTCAGTGAGATATGGTTAACAGCCAGCTCTGTCACAAGCTTCGACACTCTCCTCCCTGACGGCTACAAGACCTACTCTGCACCCAGATCCACCAGGACCGGAGGCGTTGTAGCCCTGATCTTCCCAGAGTGTATTCCTGCATCTGTCATTCCCATGAAGACCTATTCCTCTTTTGAAATGCCTTGTCTGCAGGCTTTCCATCTCTCCAGACAATTCTCTTATCGGGGCCACTATCTATCGGCCAACTGATCAGATCACTTCCTCCCACTCTGAGTGAGCGGACTTCTCCTCCTCCGTCCTGGCCTCAACCACTCACACTCCACTCCTCCTTCTTGGTGACCTCAATATCCATCTGGATGCTCGTGTTCCTCCTTTAGACTCTTTCGAGACCTCTGTGATTCTCTCTCTCTTTCTATTCTACCCTCTGGCCCGACTCATTCTGCAGGGCACACGCTGGACGTTTTGATCTCCTCTGACCTACACTCTATATCCCTCTGACCACTCCTCTCTCCTGGAGTGATCAATCCCTGATTTCCTCCAATCACTCCCTCTCTACCCCTCAGGCCAAGCCAACTCCAAACTGCCACCTACATTCTAGGTCATCCAACCCATGAAACGAGTGTCAAATGAGGGTTTCACTGACACTTTCTCTACCCCTCCTCCTCCTCCTCTGGCTGGCTCACATCCTGACACAGCCCTTTCCATGTTCTACTCTTCTATCTCTGATACTCTGGATGTTCTTGCCCCTGTCATGAGGATCCACCTGAAGCCCAAAGCCAAATGCAACGCTTGGTATGACTCTGACCTAGCTACCTTTAAACGCAAGTGTAGGTTGGCTGAGAGGAAATCTACAACAGGCTTCTTGTACGTCCTCTGACAAACTGGCCGAAGCCTGTTTCAAAGGCAATACCGGCTCCTTGTCTGATCTAAGAAGAAAGCCCACATCCAAGCCCACATCTCAGCGGCATCTAACAACTCAGCTGAACTCTTTAAAATCTGCAAGGAGCTGTCCAACCCTTCTGCAGTCTTTACCTCTCCTGTCTACTCCCAGACCTTTTGCACAGCCCTTGTCTCTCTTTTCATCTAAAAAAACTGGATATCCTCTACACCCTCTCGTCCTATCCTCCTCTTCCCCCTTCTCTATCTGCTAACTCTGGCCCTCCTGCAGCTGTCCTCTCTTCCTCATTATCTTCCTTTCCACTGTTCTCCCCTGACAAGGTTTCAAGACCGGTTCGATCTATGAAGGTCTCGTCAAAACAGGTTCTTCCCTGTTCGTCTAAAACCATCAAGGACCACATTTACAATGTTGCACCTGCTGCGGCTGACTTCGACAACCTCTGCTTTGCCTCTAGAGACTTCCCCTCCCCTCAGAAGCACTCTCTTTCTTCTCAAGAAACCCACAGCTGACCCCTCATGCCCGGATAACTATTGCCCGATCTCCATCACGCCTTTCCCGGGCAAACTCCTGGAAGAGTTGGCTATCTCTCAGCTTAATCTTCACACCAATCCCGTTGGTTGTCTCCATGACCATCAGTCTGGCTTAAGAGCTGCCAGAAGCATGGAAACTGCTCTCCTGAACATCTGTGAAGACCAGCTTTCCAACCTTGACTCTAACATCCCTTCTGTCCTCATACTACTCAATCTCTCTTCTGCCTTTGACACAGTCAACCATACCATATTGCTCAACTGTCTCCATGTTAACCTGGGTATCACCAATCAGGCCCTGGCCTGGCTGACCGCTTTCCTCTATGATCAGCCCTCCCAGGTGCAACATCTGTCCTTCCTTTCCGCTATCTCAATCTCTACCTGTGGATGACACTCACCTCGTTTCAGGCTTCCATCCCCCATCTCTTCCCCTTCTCTCATCTCTGACTGTCTGTCTGCCATCCAGGAGTGGTGTTCCACCAATGATCTCTGCCTTAATTCCAGTAAGATGGAGATTCTCCTTATCGGCACACCTAAACCCTCCTTTCCTGCCACTCTCTGGCCGGCCTCCCTTGGCTTGCTTTCTGCTTCCTGCTGCACCAGTGAGGCTAAGAACCTTGTGGTCTTCTTTGACTCCCCACTCTCCTTTTCTCCACACATCGCTGATGTCTCTAAGAAGTCAAACTACCAATTGCACCTCCTGAGAGATATTCTTCCTTTCCTCTCCTTCCCCCAGAAGCTTGCTCTCTCTAGAGCTCTGGTTCTCTCTAGGCTAGACTACTGCATCAGCCTCTTTCCAAATCTGCCTGCTTCTATCCACCCTCTGCAAATCCAAAACAGGACTGCAATACTTGTCCTTGTCTTCAACCCGTGGGATTGTATCATTCAAAACCTGAAATCCCTTTATTGACTCCCAGTTGGTGCAAGGATTCCATTCAAGACCTTCTGCATTGTCCACAAGACTTTTTGGGGCATGGGGCCAAAATACCTTCAACTCTCCCTCCCTCCCTTCCCAAGCAAGCTCTTCGCTCCTCCACCTTCAGCTCCCTCAGGGTCAGTCACTTCTCCAAGCAAAGAGTTGGGAGTAGATCTCTTTCCTTGGCTGAGGCCTCCCTCTGGAATAGCCTCCCTGCCACTCTGAAACTTGAGGAGAACCATCTCCAGTTCCAGAAGCACCATAAGACCTTCCTCTTTGCTTCTGCCTTCACTCTTCCTATCCCCTGCTGATCTGTCTGCTTAAGCGCCGTGCACTTGGTTACCCTCTGATTTCGGGCCCAGGTCCCTGCCCACCCAGCCACACACCTGCACTGCCTCCTGGCAACCCCTGTACTTGGGTTTGTTTCTGGAACCCTACAGTCGCCTTACTTGCACTTATCAGACACCGCTTGTCTGCGCTTTAAACCTTGCACTTGCCACCTTGCTGGCTGCACTACCAGTTGTTTTTTTGTATCCCTTGTTCAGCACTTTCCACTTCTCCCATTTCCCTTGCACTTTGTCCTTCCTGCTCCGCTGCACTTGCACGTTCTCAATGTCACTGGGCCTAGTACGATTGTTGTTTTGTCCTTCCTTGTTACCCTCTCTTGCATTGTCACACTCTGAAACACTTGTGTATGAGTGCAATAAAAATAAAATATCATATCATATCGTACAGTCTGCCTTTAGCTATGCAGGCCTCCAGGGAGTACGCCTCTGTCCAGGGCACTGTATGCTTCTCTGTGATGTTGGTCTGCACATCACTTGCCAAGCTCTCAGTCAATGCTGAGCCAAAAATGAAGATGCCATCATTCTCTTCCCTCTCTGCTTTTAAATGACAGCTGACCAATTGGATTGTTCAAAAACTAGAGCGTGTGATTTCTTTCTTGTCAGTGATCTACAATACTTATGGCTTCTTCCTAGGCCAAGTCGTTCTTACTTGGGATATACTGCAAAAATACATGGGAACATTAGGCAGTGTGGAATTGGAGGGATTTGGGGGAAGGTGGTGAGGTCAAAGGGATACCACATTTTCCCGGAATCGTCACTACTCTCAATGGGGTTCTCCCTCCCCATGAGATCCTCCCACTGAGTACCACTCACAGGGGAACAATCAGTTAGAGGCTTCACCTCCCTGGCCTCATGGGAAAGGGCTCCCACTAGGGATGGAGGGACATCTGAAGATTCATCAAAGATGTTTCTGCTGTGGAATATGAGTTTCATATTCCACCTCTTTAGCTGTGCCACATTCATGGGCAGTAGCATCCATGCAATCAGGCTCTGCATAGTGCCCAGTATTAGGAATGTGTCAGCACAGGAGCTGCGGCTTTCAATTGTCATATTCTTTGGGAAGAGCACCAGGAGTGATATGGTTTAAAAGCTGAAGTTTTGGTGAAAGTTAACAGGAGGTCAAATATGACAGAAGTGGTGGGGTAGCACACTCAGTATTGTTTTGATTTTAGGGCATCTAGGAGAAAAAAGAAGAGTCAGGTGGGGCAGGGTGAATACACACAGGCAAGTTTGCTTCATTGGGTGTAGGAAACAATGGCTAATGTGAGGGAGGCTAGGGAGGGGATAGAGGTGTTGGGGATGGAGATGTGAGAGGGAGGTGCTCTTCTAACCTATTTATGTATGGTTCCCTTATATCACTCCTCTACACCCCTGTGATTCTAGTCAACGGTGTCAATGCATGGGGCAGAAAACAGAAAACAGAAGCTGGGCGGCATTCACACGATAAGATTGTAGCTTAGCCCCTGATATCAATACAATGATTCTACACTATTTGAGTGTTCCTTGAATCAAATAAAATGACAAAGGAATTGGGCTCCTGGGACATTTCAATATCCCACACAGTGGCCACAGGAGAGTTCTGGGCCTTCTTCCATCTGCAATTATGAGTCTCTTGCCATCAATTTCTTATTTTCTGAAAAGGCAGGGATCTTTCTCTGTTCTCCAGTAGAGACAAATGTATTTTAGTGTTGACAGTGAATTGTCAGACAGCTAATTTAGTGCAGTAACAATCTTTAGAAGGTAATGCATAGATCATGCCCTGAGATATGGACCTTTGTTGGGATACAATGCGACTGGAGTCACAGAAGAAAGGAGCCCAGTCCTTCCATGGGAGACAGTGATACATATATCTCAGCATGAAGCACACATGGAGGATTCTATGTCATTTCAGCAGCGGAAATCACTTAGAAGTAATATATTTATTTATTTTTTAATATACTCATACCCAAAATGTCTTTGTATATACATACACATCACGTACAATTCTCCACATAATGGTCCACAGAAAACAATGTGATGGTATATTATGTGACTTCGGTTTCACATTTCATTTGGGGCAGGTTCAGCTATGCATATAAAATCAGTTTCAAATCAGGTTAAACATCCTCCGTGACAATTCACCTAAAATGTCATGACTTGTCAGATAAAGTTTTACCATAAAATATAAAAATTGTATGTCTTTACCTTCCATAAATATCTGCCACTTAAAAGACTTGTCAGCACAGTCTATCAAATTATTGTATGATTTGACATAGTTACTTCTGATCATGTTACGCAATGAATCATAATATGTTCCAATTTCTCAATCACACTATCACCATAGAGGCGGCACATACGGTCGGATCTTGCAAGTCCAATTTTCGCACCTTTGATCTCCAAAACTTGGCTAACATGACATTTTAGCAATAGATGGGGCTCATTCTAGTATGCCAGTCCAGAAAAAAGGGTGCCGGTAAGCTAACCGGCAACATTGTTTCCTGACCGACATACTACGAGTCTGCCTGCCAGAGCCGCTGTGCCCAAAAGGGCAGACCCTGCCAGACACAGTGGCCACAGTAGGAAGACCATCATGGAAGCACCCGCACTGTTAATAACAGTGCTGGTGCTTCCTTGGCCCCCATTCCCATGGAGCCCTATGGGAAACCATGGGAATGGGGACTTACAATTTACCGGCACCTGACTTTCCGGAACGCCGGGATTGTAATACCCCGGTGTTTCTGGCAAGTTCAGCGCAAGTAAATATTTACGGGTCTGGCAGCAACCTGCCGGTAGTACCAACATGGTTACGGCATTGTCTAATAATGAAACTATTAGGATAAGCTAAAACATATTTGCGTCTTAGTTTACACATCATTCTGTATTGGATGTAGGGACCACTAATGGCCATGGTAGACAATTGTACTATGTTAGTCTCATAGCCATAATCCCCTAGTGTGTGTGTGTTAACCAGCATTTGCATGATCTTAAATGCATGCGATCAGTCCTTCTTACAAACTCTTCAAACCATGTGCTATGTAGCACCAGGATCTTTCCCATGATTCCAATCAATCCAATCTGTGTAGTTTGACACATTTTTTTTTTTTGTAAGTTATAGTTTATTACAAACTTTTATTACAAAACATTCACTTTTGTTACAAAACATTCACTTCACCGCTATTCCCATTTTCTCTTTCCCATCTCTATTTATAGTCCGGTGGTCTCGCAGCTCATCGCTATCGTCGACATCACTTTCTGTTCAGATACAGTATATCACTGAATCCATGAAGTTTACGACTGCGCATGTCAAGTGGACCGAGCTTCCACTTAGGACGCGAAACCACCACTCATCCATATTCATGTTCAAGGGCACGAACTTCGCTAGATGGAGTGTTCGTAGATCTTTAAGGATTGCACATTCTGCTATTAAATGTCTAGAGGATTCTACTGCAGCTCCACAGTGTCTACAGGTATTATCCAAAGTGGACTGATCGTGTCTCATGAATAGCATTTCCTTTACTTTAATGGCATTTAGTCACAGGCGGAGAAATTTATCTCGATGGTAACGTGATGGAAATTGCACCAAATAGCTTGGGATTACGTTCCGTTGGTTCTTTATAGGTCCAAGCTTTAGTGCAGATGCTAACCCATCTAGTTTTTCTAAGTTTGTCATCCAGGCCCATTCATGTATCTTGCGTTTTGCAATTTTGGGTTGCGCAAAAAGCAACTCCATCTTGATGTCTGCAGCAAGCATGATCTCACTTACACCTTGGACCCATTTTGAAGTTACATCTGTGTGCGGATGTCTGATTGATGTGGCAAATATTTCATACGCTGGTTCCGGATTTGGCATCTGCATCTTTCGTAGGAGCGCTAGAGATTTCCAAAGAACAGTTTGACAAAGGCTTACACATAACTTACCATAATGGTTCTCTTATCAAGATGCAGCAGTTTTTCATGGCACAGGACCACCTTACTGAAGAAATCTACCATTATGCCTTTAATCCCAAAATCCAAATGAAGGAATTCAACTGATAGCGTCTTATGCATTCTAAATGCAGTATTTTTGCCTCAAATTTGCTCAATTCATCGGTCAAATTGTGTCCCCACACTTCAACACCATACAACAAACTGGGATAATTTTTGTTGTGTAAAACAGTAGTATTGTCTGTATTGAGCAACCTCCATTTCTCCCATTGAAGGAGTTTATTGTGTGTATTTTCATACATTTGCTCTTGGTCTCATCCCAGTTTAGATTCCATTTTAAATTGTCATTAATGAAAACACCCAGATATGTATAGCACCTAACACATTCAAAAGGTTCGTTGTCACACCCCACACACATTTTGAGCAAACTATCTTTCTTTTTCCTGTAAATGCCATTATCTTAGTTTTACTGATATAAACACCCATCCCATTAAGTTTTGCATATTCTCTTAGAGCATCAAGCAAGTTTTGCAGACCCTTCGGTGTGTGGTCTAAAAATAGCAATTCATAAACATATCCGTGCCCATTAATTTTCTGTATTCTGACTTTGACAGGATGGGTCGCTAAACTGTCCAATACCACTGCTAGGTCGGTGAGATACAGATTGTGTCAATGGAGGTCATTACGACCCAGGCGGTAAGTACACCAACTTTACCAACATGGTGTAAACTACGTTTACACCATGGTGGATGGCGGATTTACCACCCCATTCCAAGGTGAGTGGGGCGGTAAATCCCCATTTCCCATTTACCCTTCCCCATTCCCATTTTTGCCCCATAGGGCATAATGGGAGTGGGGAAGGCGCTAATTACGGCACCGTAAATTACGGTGCCGTAATTAGCACCAAGGCGGTTTAGGTCCATGGATTTTAACACCTGCTAAAAGCAGCCGTTAAAATTGGAATCAGGCGTTTAGGGTTAACGACGGCGTTAACCCTTAACGTCTGGGTCGTAATGACCTCCAATGCTAATAACTACCCTGTTTGACACCCCTGCTCGTTGTAAATGACTTAGGGCCTCATTACGACCCTGGCGGAAATCGTGGTGCAATATGCACCATGGAGCACGGCGGAAAGCTGCCGATACCGCCATGGGGGTTGGCGGATTTACCGCCCCATTCCGACCTTGGCGGGGCGGTAAATCCCCATTCCCCATTTTACCCTTCCCCATTCCCATTTTCGCCCCATAGGGCATAATGGGAGTGGGGAAGGCGTTAATTACGCCACCGTAAAATACGGTGGCGTAATTAACAACAAGGTCCCGTAGCGCCATGGATTTCTCCGCCCGGAAAAACCAGGCGGAAAACGCTCCATGGCGCTACGGGAACTCGTAGTAGGGCGGACGGGTCCGCCGCGAATACCGCTGGCGTAAACCCACTCCGCCAGGGTCGTAATGAGGCCCTTAGACAGCTTTCCCTGACCATCCAGGTGCACCCTAACACTTGTATCTTTACGCAGCAACATGATCATGTTCAACAAGCCACAACGAATATTACATGCAGTGAGCTTATCCACAGCCAATTTCGCATGACCGTGTCAAAAGCCTCAATAAAGCTGATATGTGCGCTGGCGGCGTATGTCGTCTCATCCATGCATATTCAATGGCTGATACTAAAATGTATAGATTATGTATTGTGCTGGACTTAGTCCTAAAACAGATTTGATTTGGCAGTAGAATTCCATTATCTGTAATCCATTGTTTCAATTCAACCAGCAAAACCTTACCAAATATATTAGCAGGTATGTCTAGCAAAGCAAGCATCCTATAGTTAGATGGGTTATTCCAGCATCCCTTATTGTGCAATGGGGAATGTGACTTTCATTCCACAATGCAGGGAGTATACCACACTCTCCAATGTGAACAAAGAGACAGAGAGGATATGCAATACTTGTGTTTATAACTTTTTGGAAAGCTTAATCAGGCTATTGCAGGCTCCATCAGGACCAGCTGCATGGGAATTATGCAGCCTCGCTATAAAATTAGTTAACTCGGCTACTGATGCTTGACAAATCCATGTTTCCAATGGCTAAGATGCCTCTATGTCTATTCGTGTGTCACAGCCCAATGTCTTTGCAATATGCATACACCATACAGTCTCAGAAACACTATTAATGGGCATCACCCTTTTGGCAACCTCCCTTATCCCAGTCCATATACCCATGTTATTACCACTTTTGGTGTGATTGGCAAGCTGTTGCCAAACTTCAATCCCACATGTGTGCCAATGTTCTCTTAACCACCTTCGAAAGTCCGTTTTTATTGTTTTAATGTGCTTCAAGATTTCTATTGCTGAATGCAAGCCTGCTGCAGAGTGTAAAACCGCTGCAATGTTGACCCGCAAAAGATTTTTAGCAGCATTAATTCTACTATCATAACGCTGAGCTTTTTTAAACCCGCTATTCCAGCGTTCTTGGGGAATTTTGTAGTTTCTTCTTTCTTGTGTGACCTCTTCAATACTTGTGGTTAATGCTAGAAAATCATTATTTATATAGAGTGCACCACTCCCACAATCATCTGTATGTCACTGAATGTATATGGGGAATGCCCTTTCAATAACGAGCCTCGCTTCGTCTAAGTTTACCGCATTCCATTGTATGTGGTTCTTACCATTATTCACATATGTCTCCTTTAAGGTCATATATATATCAGACTCTCTGTCATTCGTTACGGGTTTGAATTTAATACACAGTGGCATGTGATCACTCCATACACGTGTGAGAACAGCCATGTCCTCCACCATGTTCAGTGACACCTTGTTGGCAAACACATAATCAATGGTGGAGGCTCACATTCCACTCACACGCGTGAGTGGAATGTGAGCCTCACGCGTGGCTTTTTGAGCATCACAAGGACAGAATCCATTCAACCTAGTGAGTTGATGTGAGACTAGCAATGTCGCCCATGCATTTTCCTGTTGATTAAGGGCAGATGACTTAATTGGAGCAGACTCACTCACATCAAACAGACTTTCATCGCATGCACCTATCTTTGTTTTCAAATCACTCACTATCCATAGGGGGGCATTATGGTCAGTGTCATCTAGAACCTTTTTGACAGTCTTTATATTTTGTTTGGTTGCCACAACATTAGGAGGATCATAAATATTAATCAAAACCATATCACTCTGTTTGTAGCCAATTCGAACTACTTGAACTGAACCCATCATTCGTCTTAAGTGCCATTGGTGGGAAACAGAGACCAAAAGTCCTCCCTTAGGATGACCAATGGATCCCTTTGTGGCTTGTATCTCCACAGTGCTTCTGCCATCAAATTCATACAACTCTGTCATCCACGTTTCCTGCAGAGCAATCATACTAAATAGATGGGTATAAGTCAGTAGGCCATCTTCAGCACAGAGGTGTGCAAATCCCCTTGTGTTCCAAGAACACATTATATTTTGGTCATCGAGATATTGATGAGAAGTGGGCCTTAAAGACCTTGGCGAGCCATTGCCAATATCCATATCCATTATCAACCTCCTCTGGGGTGTTGTCTTCTGCACTCAATTCATCAAGACCTCCCTGTTAACTAAATATGTCTTCTACTCTGTCCCATTGTGTCTTTTGGGATCTCACTTCAGTGGATTTGTGCATGGCAGTGACATATTTTTTGGCTGGTGGAAGATTTCTGTTTTTGTGGGGCGTCATTTTTACCAACGTGTATCCAAGTCTGTATAATTTGTTCTCATACTATAGAATGTATTCTAGTGTAGCTTCACATGTAAATCAAATCTTGGATAACAATGTTGTTGTATCCGCTAATTGATCTACAATCTTAATGCCTTTCGAGGTGATAACTCGAATGGCTACTACAGTGTGCAAAATGCACAATAAAATTGTCCAATTTAATGGAGGTTCATGCTCAGAGGATGGAACTTGCCATAATTGTAAGGCTCAAATTTCCGCTCTAGAGTCAACATCTATACTGGCTACCTTAGGGCTATCTTGTAACTGCTCCATATCACGCCAACATTAATGTGTCTTAGTTTGTCCACTCAACCTAGCTTGACAGGCAGTGGTTATCAATCGGGAAGCAGAGCCCACATCATATTGTTTTTGCATTTTTCTCATGATGGATGGTGCGGAGGGTGACTCATCATCCACAACGAATAGGCCTTGGATGTCCTCCTGTTAGTTTGCTTTTTCTTCTTGGAGAGTTGAATGTCTGTGACACGACTACGATTGGCGCATCTTCCATCATTCTCATTCTTGAGTTCAACCAAATAACTACGTATGTCATTCCCTTGTGGATGATTTCTTACGCAGGGTAATGGTGATGTTGGTTTACTATGAATAGTTTGTACTATACCACAACTGGGACTATCTGACTTGGACCGGTTGATTGTCTTAGTACTGGGTTGCACAACTTCAACAGTCAATGTATCAAGGTGCACAACACTGAGGCTAGCATTATCCTCACTAGAAATGCACATATTTTTACAAGGTCTAATTCCTTTGGCTTGTGATGTTGCCTTCTTTTTTTCGTTTCTTCAGTTCTCTTGTGGGCATTGTGGTAGTTGCAATGTTTGTGTTGGATCTTTGTGTCTCTTCTGCAACTGTAGTGGTATCTCCTATCAGGTCTGAGTTAGACACAGCTATGGTGTTAGTCCCCTGTTTTCTCAAAGGTTTCCTACTTCAATTGATGCTTTTGTGTAAGAGAAGGGAATTAACATCAAGTTTGTTTTCTAGTTTTTTACATTTATCAACAATTGTAGAGAGCATGTTCTCAAATACTCTGAACATTGCCGTCGAAGTCATGCTTGTGTCTCTGATGTCACTCACATTAGACTCATGTGTAATGTCTAGGTTTTGCTGTAATTCAGAGATCTCTATGGGCACAGTTCACTCACTGTTGGGTAGTGTGCCTGTCGCTGTGGGCAAGGTTGTCTGACATAAGTTGCAGGACAGGTCGCCCAATGCTACATCAAGCAAAGCTTGTGAGTTATGATAATTTTCATGTACACAATGGAGCAGTGTAGAAGTAGGATTAAAAGTCTCAACTACATGTTCAGAAAGCATATCTACAGTGCGCACATCTGTTTCTGCAGTATTCTCTACAGCATGCACATGGTTATCGAAAGCCATGTTACCAACCATGGTTGTATCATTGTACACTAAATTTACAGATCAATCTTTCACACTCATTTTACTCTTGTTATTCTGTGTCATTTGTAATAATGGTGCTACTTTGTGGTTGAGATCTACTTTGTCTGTGTTAATGTCAACGATTGGTGCTAGTTCTTGATGTACCATGATGCATGTTTGATCAGACAAAGTCACATCCTCAGCAATGGTGTTAACTGTCGGACTAATCATTCTATCAATCATCTTACTATGCAAACAACTCAATCGATCGCATTTAGTCCACTTATTTTTGGGTAGTAAATTGTGATTTTTATGGATTGAATAGCAGTCGGTGGTTTTACAATGGTTTTAGGTAGACACACCGTCCCGTGTCGTAGCGAGTAGTTACATTCCAGGGGCCGTTTAGGAGGAGCAGAGGAGATCATTGCGGGTATATTAGTCACTCTGGTTCTCATCCCCCCAGTTGTTCTACAGGCGCAATCACCGGGGTCAATTCAACACAAATTCTATCAGCACAGCTCACATTAAGGTGGACATTGGATATTGCAAATTCCACTAGAAACCTGTTGTCCAGCAAAATCGCTATATGTGAAAGAAATATCTTTACAGCTGAAACTATGAACGCTATTGCTTCACAGTTTTAGTTTATCCAGAGCCACACAGACCTTACTACTCTCCACTAACAACTCGGCGACCCAGCGAAGAGCAAACAGCACTCGCCTGAGCACTCACTTGATGAGCTTGCGCAGATGATCGTGGCCGGCTCTATATGAAGAACTTCTGGGTTTTAGGGGTGGGGCTTGCAAAGAAAACTAGAAAAAAGTATATATAAAGACTTTAACTTTAAGTGTTGTCCATACTTTCTATACTTTCTATGTAAATTGGATAGACCTTAAGCAGATAAGTCTATTTTTTTAGTATTTTTGAGATCTTGTTAGCGTACCAAACTTCAGTGCAGTAGTCCAGCAGAAATCCAGTAGAGCCCAGTAGATTAGTACGCCAGCAAACAGCACTCGCCTGAGCACCCCCATGATGTACATTACTTCTAAGTAATTTACTTAGAAGTGTTTTTTTTAAAAATTTTACTTTATTTTTAGATTTGGGGGTCCCCCCGTGTCCCTCTACTCCTTCACTACTACCCATACCCAAGCCCTCACCACCCCCTTTTACTCCTAAACGCACAACTCGGAAGTCATCATTTCGAGGTAAATTACTTCGAATGATTTCCTTTGGTGATACCATGGGATACGCATATAGAGGCATATTTGGCAACATCTCTTCCACTAACCAAAGAAGCTCAAAGTTTGCATATTCTTAGACAAATATAACCAGTACAAGTGATAAAAAGGGATCTCTCATCACTTCTACTCATAGTCATCAACTTTAGATTGAGAAGAATTAAGTTTCATTTAACCAATAAAAAACAAGCAAATCATACTGACATATAAAATAGAGCAAATAATTGGAAATGCAGGATATCCTAATCCTTGGACCATGCTTGACCCCAGTTAAAAAGAACACCAGCCATGTTATAAATCATTTGGCGAATGTTTGATGCTATTATCTGTGCAGTCTATGGTAAATGTTGGCGCTTTTGTATCACATCATGAGTCAAATGCACAATGAAGCCCAGAGTTATACAACAAACATGATAACTTTATATGGTATGTATTTAATTATGTATGGGTATTTCTAATGTGCCTATACACAGTGAGCCTCATTACGAGTGCCTGAAATTCTGGCAGGTTACCGCCGGACTCATATTACCATTCTGCCTCCGTGATTCCCAGAATTACCAGGGCATTACAACCCCGGTGACCATTGAATTCCGGAGGTGGAATTTGGTAAATCCCCATTCCCATTGAGTCCAATAGGACTCAATGGGAATGGGGAAGTGGAAACACCGGCACCATCTCGTGCAGGCGGGTGGTGTTAAACCCGCCAGGTCAGACCTGGCAGGAATGACACCTCCACCTGCAGAACTCGAGATCACCCGGTATGGAAACAACAGTGGCGCCGGATTTACCGCCACCGTTATTTCCATACTGGTTACCCATAATGAGGCTCAGTGTGTTTCAAGGTGAAATAAAACAAAGGGGGGGGGGGGGCTGGGATGACAGAAACAAAAAATTGTGCTACTAGGCCTTCTGACATTAGGGTCATGCAACTGCAGTAAACAAGAAGTACAGGAGAGAGGAGAGAGGGGGGAAGTGCCAGTCAGGGTGGAAGGTACAGTGAGAAAGCGAGAGACAGGGAAAAGCAGTGAGTGCAGAGGAAGGAAGGTCCAACAGCTAATTACAAGCTAGGGGGCTTAAGGGGTGCAGGCCCAGCAAGGCTAGTGCAGGGGACGGGGCCCAGAAGGACAAGTGCAGGTTAACGGGGCGGGGGAGAACGAGATATCAAGTTATGGGGTAGACCAGATGAGGAGGGCCTGGCGCTCTGAAGAATCTGAAGGAACCAGGCAGTCAGTCAATAGACAGATGGTAAAATTGGAAGGGGAGGGAGATAGGGAAGGAGGAAAAGAAAAGTAAGTTCATGAGAAGCTTTTCAAACTTAAGGAGATCCGGCCCAAGTCTGAGAGGGGTAAGGAGGCCATTCTGGAGGAAAAATGTCAGATCTGCAGGGAGTTGGAGCTAGATGACTGAAGTGCTCTACCCGGAAGGTATTTATGGAGAGAGTTCGATGTAGCGGGGTCCCATGCCCCAAAAAACCTTGTGAATGATGCAGAGAATGATGCAGATGATCTTGAACTTGATCCTTGCAGCTACCGGGAACCAGTGGAGAGATATTGGGGCTGGGGAGATGCTGTTCCTGGGCTTGAGGCCAGGGATAAGACTTGCAGTTAGTCAGATTGAGGAACAGGCTGTTGCAGTAGTCCAGCGTGGAGAGGACCATATCTCTGGGGACATTGAGTTTCTGGGGGAAGGTGAGAAGGTGAGAAGGTGAGAAAAGGGAGAATGCCACTGAGGAAGTGCAGTTGAAAGTCAGCCTTCTTGGCAAGGTCTGTGATGTGAGGAGAGAAAGAGAGAGAGGAGTCCAAGATGACACCAAGATTGTTTACTTCAAAGGAGGGTGAGGGGAGTGTGTCCATGGACGGTGGCCAGAGTGTGGGAGGGAAGGAGGGAGCAGGGGTCCCAAAGAGAAGGATCTCTATGTTACTGGCTATAAGGCAGAGATAGTTAGCAGTGCACCATGCCTGCATAGCATAAAGGCAGTCAGGAATGAGAAAGGAAGAGGAGGAGACAGATGAGGGAAGCTTGAAGTAAAGCTGCGTGGCATCCGCCTAACAATGGAAGTTAGGAGAGAAGGTGAATATCAAATGGACCAAAGGGACCAGGTAGATGTTGATAAGCCAATGTGAGAGGATAGAGGCCTGAGGGACACCACAGGTGGAGAGTGAGATGGAGCAGAGAAAAGGGGCCAGTTGAGCCTGGGATGGTCAGACAGAGGGGAAGCAGGTCAACCAGTCTAGAGCCAGGTCTGGTATGCCACAGGTATCATGGAACCAATTTATAAGGGTGGCATGATTGACCATGTGAAAATCAGAGGAAAGGTCAAGAAGGGTGAGAACAGAAGGAGGGATGGAATCAAGATTAGAGAGCAAGTCTTCACGCGTGTTCAGGAGTGCAGTTTCCATGCCTCTGGCAGCTCTGAAGACAGTATTGCAAATACTGGCCAACTTGCACCATTTTACGGTGGTAAGTAACAGAACAATTCAGTATTGCTTTGTTTGATTAAAATACTTGGGCTATGATGTCCCTGCATATGTTTTTAAATTATAGCACTGATGGTAAATCACGTTTGGAATGTGTAGGTCTCTTTCTATCAATGGAGAAGATGTGATGCAGTATCTTATTATGTCAGCATAATACTCATCAAAGTAAATATTACTTGGTGAGTAAACTATTAACAAAAGGGAGCTGAAATATTAACCAGGCTGTATCCTTTTGTTGGAACAATCCCAGAGATGGAAAAATCACCATTTGAGTTATCTACCCAGAGAATGTTTTCTCACCCACCCCAAAGTATACACTTACATATGACATGACATTAGCAGTTGATAGAGGCACAGCACTGTGTTTTTCTCAGCAGATCAATGTAAAAGCATGGAAAATAAAAGCAGCTGCAGGACATGGTCTGAGTGTAAACACAAACTTGTAAACCTAACTCGCTTGGCAACAAACTGCCAGTTGATGGATCCCTAAATATCGGCCATGCAAATGCTCTTATTGAGTGGAAACGAATGTGTTGACACCCTTAACAAAATAGGCAAAAGGTACACAATCGCTATACTTTGGTTGTGTTTGAATTCCATAGGAGGACTTCAGCACATAAATATGTTTCTAAATTTTACATTCTCTACTATAGCATTCGTCCAATGGAATATTCCACGTGCAATACATTACAGCAGGGGAATAAAGCATATTTTATTCCTCCCTGATCACCCATTGGTAAGGGGAGGGAACATGGGAACAGGAGTGACATAGCGATGTTGGGGAGGCTGCCAGGAGTCCAGGTATTTTTTTATTTTTTTTGTCTTACATTACCTATGTTTCCCTCGTCAGATAAGGGTCAGGCACTATCACACCACCACGGTGGTGATGGGCGCAGTATTAATATTTAACCTGAAATAATGAACCCCACATAATCTTTCAACCCCATCTACTACTTGCTGACGTGAACAGCACAGGAGTGGAAAAGGAATACTAAAGGGGCCAGAGACAGCATGCAACACAGCATGTCATTGTTAATGAGCATCTATCACCAACAGGGTTCATTTGACCGCCAGGTTCACAGTCACACATTACACAATTCAAGCTTCAATGCCATTGTCTATCAGATGCCACTCAGTATCCCTTGATTTTGAAAAACGTTTCTGCTATGATTATTTATTAACACCTTATGCTGAAAGGCACAGTTGACTCATTCGGCACATTGAAGCCAAACACCTCCTTCAATCCTTCCATTTTGGCCTCTGACACAGATGCAGCACAGAAACGACTACTAACAAGCTGATTTATGATGCCATTAAAATCCTCAATGATGGCATGATAGTCATCCTTGCCTCCTGGTTCTTCTTGATCTCTCAGCAGCATTCGACAGTAGACCACCAGACACTCGCCGACATTCTACATCGCTGACTGGGGATAAGCAAGATCATGCTCAACTGGTTCAAATAATACCTTGCTAATCACCACTTGTTCATGCAAATGAATTCCATCATCTCCCCTGTAATCTTCAATCTTAACATGGAATGGCTCAGAACTCTAATAATTCCACACAACATTCCCCAATACACAGTTCACATGCAGCTCAGCCTATATATATATATATATCCTCCACTGAAGACATCCACAGGCTCAAGGTCTGCCTCACATTGATCCAGTTGAGGTTGTCCAGTGCTTGCCTGAAGCTCAACCCATCCAAAATGGAATTCCTACTGCTGACCAACAATACCAAATCTCCCCACATGCAGACCTGTCTTTCTGCTATGAATCACGAGGACTTCACACCCCAGCTGCCCACCTGCACCAAGTCCCTTGGGTTCAACATTGACAGGTGCCTCTCCTTCAAACAGCACCTAGCAAGAAAGACACAAATGGATTGGTATTATCTTTTTCTCCTGTGGAAAATGAAGGTATTCATCCCAGAACACAACTTCAGATCTGCTATTCAAACCTTGGTCCTCTCCCACCTGGATAGTGGCAATGCCCTTTCAAAGGCTGTTGGGGGCTACCCTGGTACACCTGAGATGGGTCTTGCATGCTGCAGCACATCTCATCAAAGGACTCTGCAAATTCAACTACACCACTCTGACCCCCATCGAAACTGCATAGGCTCCCGACGCAAGCCTGTATTATCTGCAGATCCTGCTGCATCACCTACAAAATGTGAAATGGAACGGATTCACAATTAGGTATTGATATATAGACAAAGCGCTCATTGGGGATTTGTTCTTGTGTCACATTGTTGCAGAGAGTGCATGTATGTTTCCACATGTATGAAATCTGGAAGATTTCATTTATAGGTATGTTTTTGTTTTCCAGTACTAATAGTAAGTACATTAGAAATTCTTGTGGATCTTCCTGTGAGTTTATAGTGAATTTCACCATTCGAGCACAGTAGTCCAATTGTTGTCTTATTCCATAAACACTATACGTGTTGTCAGGATTGTTTGCTGCATTTCTGTGAAGTACTAACATTTGCAAACACAATGGGTCTGTACTGTGTAAGTAAATGTTGTCAACAATTGGTGGTAATTGAAATAGAATATTCATTGCTACATTTGCGTAGCAACTTACACCAACTATATTTGAGAATTTAAATGGTCCAGGTAGTTCTGTATATAACTGCTTTTTTTGGAGTTTGTCTTCCTTCTTTAAAGAAGTACCTGGTTTACTTTCCCTAATTGACTCTTTTTTGCTTGTGGTACTTGATGAAGTTTTAGTTTCTTTTAGTCTCTTTGGAGGATTTGCAGTGACATCCTGTTGCATTTCTGTTTGATTTAGTTTTCTTTCCGAACATTTTCCTTTTTGTGGAACAGGATATGTTTGTAGATGGGGGGTGTATAGTGAACGAAGTCTATTGTATTCTAAAATGCAAGGAATATCAGCGTTTACATTACTTGCATCAAAGTTTATTAGAAATAGACTGTCAATTGTACGTAGGCGTGACAGTGCTACGTAGCTCATGCCTTCTTTAAAGACTGTGTTACCAATGTCTATCATTGCTTTGTCTAGAGTAAGACCTTTTGATTTATGAATGGTGACTGCGTATGCAAGAGTTAGAGAAAATTGTTCTCTGCGTACATACATGTCTTTGAAGAGAAGGAATCGAGCTGTTGAGCGTCCTATTCTTTTTACTTCTGAAAGTTTGTCAAAGAGAACATTGACAAACTGAATTTTGTTGTCACGTGGGTATGTTTGAAAGCCAACAACTGTACCCAGTGCTCCATTAACTAGTCCTTGGTCCACGTCAAGGTTACGTTTAAGCATTACTCTGCAATTTAAGGATAATTTTAATATCTTTTCCAAGCCTGCTGTGTTTGAGATTGATTTTTCTAAACTATTTAGTCTTGTTGTGGCTTGGTCACACATGGGTAGTGTCATTCCATGTATATCTAGTTTGTCTGTGGCGCTAATTTCCATAATTGGTTGCATTTCTTTGCTTAACATTATTTAATTGAATTTGAAACAGCTTGCAAGAGTTGGCATTAAGGCCATACAATTGACATTTTTGTGGGCTAATTGTTCCATAACATCTGTAGCACATGCATTATCACCATAAAGTGCATGAATGTGCCGGGTTTTCAATATTGCTTCTGCTTCTCTAGAAATTATACCAACTCTGATACTTTTTAAGATGTTGCCATAAGTGAGATCTGCAGATTGGCGCATGTTTTCTGTTAATTCTCTGTATTGGAAATGTTGCCAAAGGTTGACATTTCCAATGCTGCCAACAGTTTTACGGCAGAGTTTGTGTCCTAATGTTTTAAAAATAGGCTCACCTTTTACAGGTGTCAATTGAAGAAGATCTCCGAAAACAATGATGTGTTTTCCTGCAAAGAGCTCTTCATAGTTTATTTTGAGTACTTCTTGTAATCTGAGGTGAATCAAAGCTAACATTAGGTTGGACATCATGCTCACTTCATCTATTAGTAGCATTTTCATTTGCTTCAATACTCTGCGTACTTCCATTGCAGCTTCTGCAGAAAGTTTGTAATAATCTAACTTGTTTTGGTGTTTTACTGGCAGGAGTAGTAATCGATGTAAAGTGACACCGCCGATGTTGTAGGCAGCTAAACCTGTGGGGGCAGTGACAACAGCTGACAGTTTGTTGTTTGTCAATTGTTGAAGGAACTTACTGATGATTTTGATTAGGAATGTTTTGCCAGAACCAGCTTCACCACTGACATACAATAGTATAGGTTTGTAATTTTGGCAGGTGCATTCTTTGTTTTCATGTTGCACACCATGTGCAATTTCTTTTGTTATTTCTTGAAAAATGCTACATTGCTCTTTGTTTAGTTTTGATTGTAGTGTAAAGTCTTCTTTATCTTCATAGTGACACATGGTGTTTTCTACTTCTATCATAGCTAATTCTGCCTCATTTGTTATTAGTGGTTCTCCCAGTGGTTCTTGGCTTCCTGTGACAGAAGGTTGACTACTATCAGGAGTGTCCTTATCTAGTTGGACCTGGAGTTCCTCTTCGTGTTGCTGTTCATTGTGCAACATTGTTTTGTACTGTGCAAAGTTTACATCAGTTATACTGCTTTCATTGGCTTTGAAAGCGTCTTCATATGAGTCATAGGTATCTAGTATTTCTTCTTCTTTTCTCCATGGTTTGAAGAGTTGTAGCAGGGACATGTAATATATTTCTTTATGTTGAGGAGTCTTTAATGACAATTTGATATGATTAATTAAATTTGGTTTGGTGAGTTTTACTAAGCTGCCATCACAGTTTGTCACTTTGGATTTACGGTTTTGCTCATCAGGTTTTATATTATTTTTGTATGTGTAGTTTTGGGCTATGTGGTATAGAAACATGGTTTCCAAAGTGGTACTCCTGTTTGGGTAGTATGTGTCCAATAAATTGTTTTTTAAAATGTCTTGGCCGTTGGGATCATGCTTGGCTATTGTTTCTATATCTTTTTCTAGATTTAGCTGGACCAAGACTTAGCCATACTATATTTGCAGATTTACCATACAATGCAGTACCAGTTAATCGATCAGCTGCTTCATAGGATCCACATTTTCTATGGGACAGCATTTTTATGCCCAAGCTGTATAATTTCTGAGACACTGTTTTATCTGATGACAGGTCATTCCAGAGGTCTTGGAGCTCTGTCTTTTCTGATTTGGTTAAGTATGCTGTGACATATCGTGCAACTGCAGTAGAATTGTCTGCAATGTACTGCACATCTATGTTTGCATTCCACAAGTAGGCAATGATTGCATTGTAATCATTGATATATTTTTCTTCTTCTTTTCTTTTTATGCAATATGTATTTTTAGGTGACTTACCTTTAACACTATGTCTAACTGAAGACATGAGGTTGTTCACTTGACCTGTATTTGTAACTGGTCTAGGGAAACCAAATCGGCATTTGGTGTAGTATTTCCCTTTGTTTTTGTATTTGCGATGACCATATTTGCCACATTTGTGTCTTTGAAATTATAAGATTTTTGCATGAAGATCACTATTTGTGGATTCTGATGGAATTTCACAAGTGAATTTTTTTTCAATAAACTGTAAAACAGTGGCATCACTGTCTTGACCAAATTTAGGAGCATCTTTAATCCATAAGAGCATGTGGACGTAGCGCTCCTCTGGCTTGGTATTCTTTTCTCCAAAAGAAGTGTTGCACTTCTCCAAGGGGAGGAACAGTTTTATTACAAATAAAATGTAGCATAGCAATGAAGCGATGGTGAAAATATCTAGAAACATTAACAGGATCCTGAAAACAAAGTTCTCCAGGTGTTAGTATATCTATGTTTGTTTTGTTTTCGTTTGATATGCGTAGGAAAGCATGTAAATCTTCCCATGCATATTATGCGCAACTTAATGTAACAAACCAAGTGGGTGGGCCAAGGTTTCTGATCATAAAACATACATCTCCATGGCATCGAAACCAGTACTCTTTAGTACCTCGCATATTTGCTAATAGATTTGTAAGATTTGCCTGTAAAACCTCATCTTTTTGTTGAACTTTTTGTAATAATTGTGTGGCTGTCATATTTTGAAAGTGTGATCCTGATTTTAATGTGTGTGCAACTCCGTAACATAAAGTTGCTAGTTCACTTTCAAAGAGTAGGTGGAATATGTATTCCACATTTTGTCGAAATCTGGGATCTTCAGAATACATTCGTAATGAGCGATATTCTGATGCTGATATTTGAACAGGTCTATCATCGTATCTTTCTCCTTTGCCAGTAGGAAAGAGTAGAGGAAAATCACGTGCTTCTATACTTTTTTCCCATATGCTGATTGGTGATCCTTTTGTTTGACGCATTTGGTACGTTTCCAGTGCATCTTCTATGGTGCCATTAGAGTGCAATGGGTGAATTGTATAATGGTCTAAAGTGTTTGCTATTGTAGCAGGATCTAGGAGCTCAAATTGACCAGTTTCTTGTGTCTCTTGAATTATTTCAGTTGTATCTTTCAAGTTTTCTTCAATATTAATTTCTTTGTAATAATCATTATTCTCTTTGAGATATTGCAGGACAAGTTTATGTAAATCTACCAGTTGTTGCCAATTTTTTTTGCCTTTTGTAGGTACTCCATTTACCAAGATAATTAAAGATTGTTGCATTGGACGTTGCACTCCTAGAGTGTGCACATTTTCTTTTAGATCTAATGGTAAATACACTACTTTTCCACGAATACCTTTCACTAATTCAGAGGGAGGTGATTTTGCAGTTTTTGGTTGAAGGCGTATTATTGCTTGAAATGGATGAACTGTTTGAATTATGATGCTCTCATATAAATTAAGTTGTTGAAGGAGTTTTGGTAGTGGATGTGATTCCAAGTTATTTGTGATAGCACGTGAAGGAGTTTGCTTGTTGTCAAGTTTGGTAGGGCAGTAACTGCAAAGTATTATGGGGTCAGTTATTTCGTATTTGTTTTCTGCTATAAGGTAGAGAGCTAATTCAAACCATTTAGAATCTTCATTGTCTTCTATTTTGTATGAAAGGTCTATAGTTTTTGTGTTACTTTTATAACACGTTCTGCGGCAACATACACACACATGGTTTGGTACTTCAGCTGAAGTGCTTTGAAATTTTAGTATTTCTTTTTTGTATGTGTGTAGTGAAAGGTTGCCATGTGCAGATTTGTTACGAAGTTGGTTGACAGCTAATTCATCTTGTAAGTGGGTTTAATTTCCAAAATATTTTTTCTGTATATACTCGATTTCTTCTAGTAGGTCTTTTGGTGTACCATGTAGAAGAATGTTATTTAAATTGGCTAGTGCTAAAGCAGGACTTTTTGCATAATACAGTTTATAAACTAGATTTCTTATACTTGCATGATGTGTTGATATCCTTTTGATATCATGGAAGGTTGTTTTGCAAGTAGCTCCTGATATGCAGGCCAACGAATGTCCTTGCAGTCCTGTGTGATTGCGTACTGGACAAGCATCCATATTTTGCAGTATTTTAATTTTGATTTGGTCTTTGCTTTTCACATATTGATTGAGGAATAGGCGTAAAGATTTGAACATTTTTTTGGGAATGTTACACATTGACGTGCATGGCCATGTGTAAATTAGATATTCTGATTCAGTCGAATGGAGGGGTAAATCTAAGTTTTTAGGGCATATTTTTGTAAGGAGTACTTCTTGTTCCATTATGGTATTATTAACTTTTTCATAACCTCGACCACTGCTATGTATGGCAATTGTATTTGTTTGCTTTTGTTTGTACGCTTCTTCATTAAAGTATGGTTGTGTGCTTGTAGTGTGACTCCATTCACCTCCACAGATATTTAAGAAGTTATTTCTCTTCACATTTCGTTTATTGAGAAGTCTTTTTTGTAATTTAGTTATTAGTTTTGTTAGTGGTTTAATTCTGTTTAACGCAACAATAAATAAGTTTCTTTTGAGAAGAATTGCACTGTCTATCAACGCTTCTAAGATTTCTTTCCTACGATAGGTTTGAAGTGTTGAACCTGGTTTCTCTCCTGTTTTTATCAGATTTTGAAGGACCTTGTGACGGAACATTTTGGCTAATATACTTTTCTTGGTATGCTTACTTTGTACTATATCAAGATTTATAGAAGACGTTTTATTTGTAGTGATAGTTGATTTTCTGTTAATAGTTTTTTGGGTCGTTTTACTTTGTGATAGAGGAGGCAAAGTTTTTGCACTAGAAACTTCTTCTGTTTCACAACATGACTGTATTAGCTGTTGTGTTTCAACGTTTTTTTACAAATTCTGCTATAGATGGGTGTTTATGTTGGAGCCTTTTCTTTTCATTTGCTCTACTTCTGCGTCCCTTTCTACGGAGTTGCTTCTTGGTGGGCATTCTTTAGCGTCTGTTGAAAAAAATACAGAAGGTATGGGTTGGGGTATTCTGCAATGCATGTGTGTTGTGTGCATGATTGTTTGAGTAAGATGATAAAGATGTATGTAATGGTGTGTGATTGTGAATTGGGAAGTTGAACTACTAGGGATGGGTATTCTTCAATTAATGTGTTACTAAACTGGGGTTCAGATGACAGAAAAAAGTAAGCCGGTGGTGTGGAGAAGAATAAATAATATAGGTAAAGCTATACAATTAAAACAGTTGTTTGTTCTACAACATCTACATTCTAGCGGCTGAGTTGGGTAATTTGTGTGCCGAAAAATAGGAATTTGAGGGCCATTCTGACAGGAGATCACTGTTTAAAACGGGGGGATTTTTGGTCAGAATGGTGCAGAATCTCTATTTTTAGGCACAGAAATACCATGAATGCACCGTACAGTGCATGTGAGTTATAAATCAAATATTATGGTGACAATCTACTTATTTTTTTTTCAAAAATGAGTAGTTTGCTTCTTAGTTGTTCTTTGAAAATCAAAATCGGCTGCTTCTATTCAGGAGAATGGGCTTCACTGCAATTGTAAAAGAAAGAAATTAGTAATTTGGTTGCTCTATAGCACTGTTTTCATTTTAGACATAGATTTTTTTTAAATTGAAATGCTCAGCGCCTTCCTGAAAACCATTAAAACTATATTATGACTAAGAGTAGGAAAGAAAATATCTTTACTATGGTTTGTGGAATTCATAATCTACCAACGTATACCACTATTCTTGTAACTAAGCTTTTCCACGTAATAGTGAGTCATTGTCATCATAGCTCTCAACCATGTGTGTCGCAAAGGCGGGTGAAATCACCTGATTTTGTTTTTGGCGGGTGAGACGCCCATTGGAATTAATGGGCGTGCAGGAGGCTTGGCGGGTGAGTCAGTCCTTTACAAGGCGGGTGACACCCGCCAAAAGCGTGTGAGTTGAGAGCTATGTGTCATAGCCTGCTTTTGCACGTAACAGTGAGTGAATGTCATTGTCTGCTTGTCCTATATAAATGTATGTAAGTACTTATATAAACGAAAAAAATTAAAACCAATTATGTGTTTGTACAAATATTATTGTTTGAGATTTGATCATAGAGTGTGTATGTTATTTTGTGTGATTATATGTCGTGTATATATTTTATTTCAAAAATGTTAGTTTAATAGTATTTGCATGTGTGTGTGTGTATGAAGAAATTAAACGATATAAAGGTTTGTAAGTGACAGGTCATTTTAGGACAATGAAACAATGATCGTCCATTCATTTTTCAGATTATAGAAGGTAAAAGTCGGTTAGAAAATGTGTTCATGTACTGTGAAGAAAATATGCATAGCTGTACTTTCTGTTCATGTATATGGATATGGACCAAGCTGCAAGTAGAAATATTGGAGATTTGTATAGTATTTCTCGTAGATCGTGGTTGTCAATGGTATGAGACTTGTACTCCGAGAGATACACCGTACATTTGTAGTGCTGCTCTATGATGATGCAGTTACATGTAGATTTATTGGATTTGATTGGTGGATGGTCATGTGATTGCTTAGCTACATCCAATGAGGGAATGGCACACAGAGTGAAATCGAAATGGTAGAAGGGCTGTACATGTTACGATACGTTCGCGGACATGGCAGTAGTTCTAAGACACTGCGTATTACATCCGGGGAATTTGGGGAGGGGAGGTATGGAAATGAGATTGGATGAAGCAAGGGATTGGTCAGTAAAGTTTAGTGAGTGTGTTGTGCTAGGAGAGGTTTTCTCAGATATTGTTTTTGCAGAGAGAAGAACAGATAGCTATGGCTGAGTGTTTCAAAACACAGATTGCATGGATTTTGGGAGACTCATGGATTATTGGTTGAAGGTGCATGCAGAAAGCTGTGGAGTATCTATAGATCTTGGATTCCCACATGTGGAAGTGCACTGGCATGGAGTGCGTGAAATGAAGTGGTTGGACTTGCTACCTCTCTGTGCAACTTTGAAGATAGAGGAACATCCAGACATAATTGTAATTCATTGTGGAGGGAACAGTTTAGGACATGTGTCTGGAATTTCTTTGCAATTTGCAATGAAAGAAGGACTTCAGAAGATAATGGACATGTTTCCAAACTCTAAAATAATTTTTTCACGGATTGCGCAGAGACAAGTGTGACTTTGTTCTTTCTCATGTGGTCCACAAATGGAGAAAGCAAGGCGTAATGTTAATAAGGCTGTTTGTGCCTTCCTAAGAGATTTTGGCATGTCCTCTTTTAACAATGAAAATATTTTGTTTCGTAGTACATACATTTTTCGCAAAGATGGAGTCCATCTTACTTATGCTGGCAATCAGATTTTTCTGAGAAATGTACAAAATGCATTGCGACCTTTTTTAGAAATACAGCATTCGTTTTGAAGTACGTCTTACGTAGTTAAAATGTTTTACATTCAAACACCTCCCAAAGGCTCTTTTCAGAGCCACCACTTCTTGTTAGAGAAAAATGCATTGGTTTCAATAGGGTACCAATGCAATTGTTTTTATGTTCGCGGACCGTCCGAGGACTTTCACGAAATGGAAATGGCTATGCTTTATGTATCTTCACTTCTATTTTTTAACTGTGAAAGGCGGCTCTGAAAAGAGCCTTATTTTTTTTTTATTTTTATTTTGTATTTTTTTTGTTCTTTTTTATACACGGCACACTTGGAGAGGAGGGAAAGGAGGGTAAAGGGGGGGACACCAACCAAAGGGATAAGAAAGGGCGAGCTGAGAGAGGAAGATGAAGAGTGGGTTTTATTTGGGAAGTGAGCAGGTCTCCTGGTGCTCTGAGAAGATCGTCTCAAAAGCACTCCGAAGTCGCTCCCCCCTGCAGAGTACTGTGTCACAGTACACACATACAACTGTGACCCTCGAAAGGTAAGGGTCATCAGAATTCTGTATGGCCTGTGAGGCAGCTTGAGGAAGACGCTGTCCCACAGAGGTGTTCCTTGTGGTGACAGGATCAGAAACGGAGGATGTAGAGGCAATCAACCTACTACGCTTCTCGCAAGGTACAACCTTGCGAATGGCCCCAGTGTGGAATGAGCGCAGGTGTCGCTTCATGGTAGTGGTCCCAAAGCTATATGAACCATGCTTCCCGCGACTGACTCATTACAGGTGACACGGTTCGCATGAGACTTAGGACCGTTTCCATGAACGGTAAACAACCGCCACACCCAAGATTCACGCCGACGGTGGGTAGTAGGGATTTCCTCTACCTCATTCTCGTCATCCTCTTCTTCCTCCTCTGTATCCTCACTCCTGTTCCCCTCTTCAGGCCCTTGGGGAAATGGTGGTGGTGGAGGGGGTGGGGGTGGTGCTGAGGCAGATGTAGCACCATGTGGTAATAGTCGAGCCATGGATGTCATAGGCTTGGAGATGGAAATCTCAAAATCTGCAAAGTATGCAGCAAAATGCAGTGTGCTCTGTGGAATAGTCAGAAACACAATGAGAATGCGCTCTAGGGCGTGGTCTTATATAGGGGTGCTTGTGCACGGGTCGCGGACACGCGGGCCGTCCGCAAGACAGATCGAACATCAAAAAAGGTTCAAAAAGTCACAAAAACTATGTGGAAAGTTAGGATTAGTATGTGGGATTTGTGGTATGGTGATTTTTTAATGAGAAATATTGTGGATTACTTGGAAATGTACTTTTAAACTGGTCGGGGACACGAACAGTGTCCGCATTTAGAGCACGAGATGAGCGTGGGCGCGGTCACTTGATTGTTTTGTGAGCAGGTCTGCTAAGGTAGCGGTCGTCCGCAGGACACCCGATGTACGGACATTGTTTTGCGCATGCGTGTTGATGTTCTACGGACAGTGTTCGGTCCTGAACTAATTAAAAGTGCGTCACATGTAAAACGAACAGTTACGGACAGCCGTTTGTTCTTAGCACAGTTTAATTTATTTGCTAACAATACGGACAGACATAGCGTTTCAAGCACACCTCCATTTTTGTGTATTTACGAACAATTCAGGACACCACGAGTGTTTTTAGAACAGTTTCTGCTTGCTATCGAACACTACGAATAGGCATAGTGTTCTTAAGGACACCTCCATTTTTGTTTATTTACGAACATTTCAGGACGCTACGAGTGTTCTTAGAACATTTTCAACTTGCATGAGAACATTACGGACAGATGTAGTGTCCTCAGGACAGTTACATTTTCGTTTCTTTACGAACATTTCCGAACAACCGCGGTGTCCGTGGACACCTAAATTGGTTTTATCACAAGGAACTGAAAATAATTACAACACAATATAAGAAAAGTAACTTTATTTCATATATATATACAATTATGACTGGGAAGGTGGGGCAGAAACGGAAACAAAAACAGGAGAATTAGGGATTTCTAGATAACTGGGATCAGGTGAAGAAGGGAAGGAAATCTCATTGAAACGCTTTGGTCCATAGACAGGGTTTGGGGTTAAGTGCGTGGGATAGGGTGAGGGGGGACAAGTGCAGGTTGGACAATGGTGTGCTGTTGGGGGTTTCACATAATTTTCCACAAAGTTTTTCAAATCCATAAAATTTTGCATAAGGTCATCCATTTTTTGATTAATCTGCTGTGGAGTGATATCCTCTGATTGTTGTTGTGAGATGCTTGGAATTTTTGTATGGTCTGTAATAAAAAAAATGTATATGTTCAATGTATACAAAATAATATTTATTAATTGGTTTATATAGTAAAGTGTGTACCATTAGGTGGACGATTTTCTAACATTTCCTCTCGTGGGAAATGCTCCTCTAGCCAGTCGAGAGTACTACACATTTCTGTGAGAAAACAAAAAAGTAATATGTTTGGGTGTTATTGTTAGCAGTGCACAGTGGTGCAAGTTATGGTTGCTTATCTTACCATAAATGCAGAATTTCAGGGGTTTTTCGGTTTTACTTTGAACCATAACGTCCCTTTAACAAAGTTTTTTTTACTGAATTTGATAGGTTTTTAGTAGCGCAACTTAACCATAACGTCCCTCTTAACAATGTTTTTTCACTGAATTTCATAGGTTTTTAGTAGCGCAACTTAACCATAACGTTCCTTTTAACAAAGTTTTTTCACTGAATTTCATGGGTTTTTAGTAGCGCAACTTAACCATAACGTCCCTTTAACAAAGTTTTTTTTTACTGAATTTCATATGTTTTTAGGAGCACAACTTAACCATAATATCCCTGACTTTATATACATGTAACATAGAACATACTGAACCCCTAGCTAGTGATTTCGATGTCCGCGGACTACCGCCATGTCCACGGACATATCTATAATGTGAGCGTGGTGAATGTGAATTTAAATAGTGTGCCCCATTTCCCCTTTGAGGTTGGCTCTGAAAAGAGACGTTTTTTTTGCAGATGCTTGACAGACACCTGTTATTTTGTATTTTTTTTTCTTACTTTACTCCTAAAATCTTCACATAACCTTCTCCAAAGCAACCCTTACATTCCAAAACAGAATGGCATTTCCCATAAAAGATAAGGAAATGCCATCTTCTTTAAAATAAACAGCATTACTGGAATCAATATTCTCATTATTACAGAAGAACATACCAGCTCTAAGCATGAAGGCACACATGCCTCGGTTGATTACACACCTAGCATTGTTTTGCTGAGTACAAAAAACTAAACTATTGTCCCATATTGCCCTAGGTACTAATCCAGAAAAAAATACTTTGGCATTTGGAAGGATGTTCATTACTGCTTTAACTAAGTGTTCCAAACCTGCCAACAAAGTAGGGGCACTGACATAGCCCAATTGGAAAGCACCATAGTGCAAAACTACCACATGGGGACTGTTTATCCTGCCAATATCTTCACAAACTTGTACAATTCCCTGTACATTGCAATCAGGCACAGTGCTCCAAACCACCTGCACTCCTTTAACATCAAAATTCTTTGCAACATGCCTGCATTGAGCATACTGTTGTAAACCATGCACAAACATATCTCCGAGCACCAACACCCTGACTTTCTGCCATCTTCACTACACACAGTCTCTTTGAACACAAATCCACAACCTCATCATCTTATTGGCTGATCCCTACAGTCTTCCTTCCATGCTGGATTTGCTGGAAAACCCTGGATGTAGTGAAGTGGGAGAATGGGACAAAAGACTCCCCCCAATCTCCTCGCGCCCCTGGCCTAGAGGATCGCGACCCAGACACCCGCCACGAGATGAATTTGCCTATCTACCAGATGACCAAATACCCTGGTACAGGAACATACGGATGTGCCCATTGGCCTGCCCACCAGCCTGCCCTGCTCAAGACGACACCTGCGGCATGGATGAACTCGACTAAACCTTTCAACAGTAAATAAACACATCGTTAGAGATGCCATGACGTCCTAGCCAACTGTCAGAACACCCGTGCAACCATGCACACTGGACATCCCCACACCAATCCACAAGAAGAACATATTCAGTGCTATGACGTAGGTGACGGGCACACCCACTGACGTGCATCTTTATTATTTTTCACATAGGTTTTCCAAAATGCAGAAACGCAAGACGCACAAAGCACTCATCTAAAATGCTTGCTGACGCTTCTCCTAACCCTTGCATTGTGATGAAAATACAACGAAGACATGATACTTCCTATGAAGCACTGTGATACTGCAACTCAAAGTGCCGTGCATTAAACATCCCCACCTATGCACCAGGCCCAAGTAGGCCGCAAGCAAGAGCCTCCACGAACATTGAACGAGCAAGAGTACAATTGCTGACCCTGCAGAACGAGCCCAGCGAGAACTGACAGCCAAGGTCGCAATGTTGCAACTCGCATGCCACCAGCCGACGCCAAGGTCGCACCTGCAAGCTAAGCCAGACACACAGTGGAAAATACAACTCTAAATGTGCAGAATTCTGCCTCAACCACGGTCTCTCCTGACGTGACCAAGCCAAACCTGGCAGGGTGCCAGACCCAGGAGGGAGAAGTCGCCTGGGTCCCATGTTTGAGACACAGGCTGCAACAATGAAATGACCCAATGGACACCTACAGCGATGGGAATAGTCTGCTCTCAGGCATATGAGCAAATCCACGCATTGTCTGCACAAACACATAGTTACATATTGTTGCAAATGACAGGTACACCGCGAGCTGGGAACAACGATGGTCCCAGACTGGGGGGCTCGCGAGTGGACCAATCAGAACATGGGGCACTCATCACTGACACCATTAACCTTAGCCAATCATTAGGGGTCTTCGTGTAACAATTTTCAAGTATCTAATAGAAGGGACAACCCAAGTATACCACCTGACTGACCCTTAACCACTAACAGCGTTCTCTATACGTATGCTATACTAACCCTACCACTCGAGGAACCAATCCAGAGTGGCGATAGGTTTTTTGCTAACTTTCCCAGGTGACGCAATTAGCGCGTCATACTGAGGCAAAAAGGGGCCTGCGAGCCCCACGAATTTCGAGAGTCAGGACGGACGCGTACAATCCTAGACCCATCCCTGCCGTTATCCAATAAATAGCAGTAACACCTTGCTTCTTGTGTGTGTCTCATACTCATTTTTGGGATACGCGGGAGGAGTTGGGGCCTCCCAGCCCGGAGGTCCGCGGAAGGCCCAGCCGACCCCGGGAGAAACCCCCTGACAAGTTGGAGGCACTGCTGAGATCTGTTTAAGATCTGCCTTTCTATTTTATTTTTCCGAGTGCTCTCAATGCGGGGAGGCCCGGCGGTGCGGCCCCCTCTGCCGCTGCCCCCTTTTTGAGGACTACAGGACCATCGCGGAACTGCGAGAAGACCGGACAGCACAATCCGGATATTGGCCTTCGGGAGCCAGTTGAGAAGTATCCTGCCCGTGGTTGGCGAGTGTCCAGACGTGGTCCAGACGAGGGGAGGTGGCGAGCCGTTTGGAGGGGTGCACGCAGTCGAGCGGCCCCGCATCAAGAGAACTTGGTGAGTATGCCACGCCCAACAAGCAATGTGAAATTGTGAGGGAGGGGGGAGGAATAGAATACGGGAGGTGGGAGGTGTTACCAAGGTGCGCGGCAAAGGTTTGATAAATTAGTATTGACGGTGAAGTGAATGGTAGCTGGACAAGTGCGAGAGCAGTCCGCTACGTTACGAAGAAGGGTGGGCGGAGCACAAAAACATCACGTGCGGCCGCTCGTAGACACTGATTGGTCTAGGTCGCGACCACCTGTAAGGGTGTGTGTGTGCGGTTTCCTACGAATTGGCGATTATTGATCAATGAGTAGATGAGGATCCCTATTGATCGAGCAGAAAACTCGATAGATAGATGACGTTTCCCTGTAGGCGGTAGCTAGCTGGTTGCCTAATACGGAAGATAATTGGCTGGTTAAGCCCTCCTGTCGAGGGGCGTATTACATGCGAGGCGACGCAGCGTGCGCAGTCTGATTATATTGTTGATTACCTTGTTCCAGGCGTGACAAGAGGACAGCTGTGGGGTTAACGGGGATAGATGGCAAACTTATTTCAAACTTTTAAAACATGAAAAGAACTTACCTGTAGTTTTGGAAGAGGTCGGTGACGTCACCAGTAGGGCTTTCATAGGATACCTCGAGCACAAGGCATTGTTGGAGAGTGGTGGGGAAGAGAATAATGGTAAGGGAGTGGAGACGGAGATAAACGGTAACGATTATATTGGGGCAAGGTGAAGAGAGGGACATGGCCGCGCACAGAGAATGCCGGCCACGACAAGTGAGGAAAGAGGAGGAGGGGTGAAATAAAGTGGGACGGCTGTATAAGCACGTCACACAGGGCACGCAGCCGCAGGGGGCTACGTGCGCCTCGGCGTAGGGGGCCGTAACGGTGTAAGTTGAAAGAAGAAAAGAGAGAAAAGAATATATAAATGCAAATGCTATATTTTACTATTTTCTTTTAGCGGACGATCGCAAGTCCCCAAAATTACGGGGCCAGGTAAAACATCTGAAATTGTATAGCGTTCATTATTAGCAAGATAACCGCTACCATATCGAGGGAGATAACAACACAGTGCTACTATGTCATACGGGACAGGATCGGGAGGGTAGGGGAACACCCTCACTACCCCGCTACAGCATATATGTAAAACACTGTCACCCCATAGGGAGAAACTGATTAAATACAGCATAGAATGGACACAGGGAACGGACAACAAAATGACGACACCATGGACGCCTAATGGCAGTTTCGACCCATATGTCCAACACTCAATATTGACCCATCTACATAACACATACAAGGGGAAGAAATTGACACACCATGTGGAGGTGTTTAACTTATGGAGGATGTTCCAGGGGTCCCGACCAGGACCGAACGGAATGTTCACTGTTGGGGAAACAAAGGAGGAGAAGAAGGTTAAGGAGGAAGAACAGAATGGGGAAAAAGAGAGTGAAGGCAGACAGTGCACGGGGAAAGGACAAGAGGGAGGAGAAAAGAGTAGCAACCTAAACGAAAAAGAAATAAAAAAGGAACAGGGCGACAACATGCCCCTAGCGAAGGTAGTGAAAAAAGAGGAAGGGGGGTTATATCCTTTAACGGAACTACGAGAAATAGTGAGAGAACAATTAAGGGCGGCTGAGGGGTATTCGAACCCAGCATACAGCCCACCACCATATACAGCTACAGGTGGCTACACGGGAAGGGAGCCGACAAGTACGGTAGGGTCAACTTATACGAAGATGCCTGCAGGGGAGGGGAAGACTAGCGAAGAACAAATTGCAGCAATAGGACATGATGAGTGGGTAGCTGCACAGGTATTATTAAAATTGCGAGGTTCATTAACAGGAGAAGAGAAGGAGGTAGTAAGGAAAATGAACGAGGACAATGAGAGTAAGAGCGAGATGAAAGGGGAAAGGGGGAAAAGAAAGGAGGAAGAGCTTCTACGAGAAAAAGAAGAGATTTTGGAGGAACGATTAGCAGAATTAAGGAATGAGCAAAATGCCCTGATCAAGCAGCTTGAGAGGGAGGAAAGAGAGAGAGCACGGGAAAGGAAAGAAAGTAAGAATGAGTTGGAAAAAATTAGGGAACGAACTGAAGAACGAAACAAGGAAGCTGAAAGGGTAAAGGCAGCAGCAGAAAGGGTATCTCGAGCAGCACAGCGCGACAAGAAAAGAGAGGAAGAAGAGAAAGAAAAGGAAATGGAAATATGGAAGAGGAAAATACTATCAGAAACGACAAAGAAATACGAAGAAGGAAGGATGATAGAAAGCATATTAGAGCGGGAAAGAGAGAGATGGGAAAGGAAGAGAGAAGAGGAAAGGCTATTGGAAAAGATGAGTAGTGAAGTAATGGAGGAATTAATAAAGAAAAGAGAGGAAATAGGTAGAGAAATAGTAGAGAAAAAAGAAGGGGAACGAGAAGATAGGAGAGGGGAGAGTGAAGTAAGGAGATATGCACGCAGAGACACAGAAGTAGCAACAACATCAGCACAAAGGGGAGCAATTGGTAAAGAAGAAACGGGAGGAACGGATTTAATAGATTTAAAAACAGTGACGATTCGGGGGAAAAAGACAGATTGGGGGTTGTCGCTCCTGGATGACTTTTGTAGTGAGGAAGAAGAAGGAATGGAGAGAGAAGGAAGAAATAGGGAAAGGGAAAGCTTAGATAAATTGTACATCACCCGGACTAACAGGGAATCACCATGGGCCAGCAGAAGAAAGGAAGAACTGGGGGGAAGTGAGGAGGAAGAGCAAGGAATGGTGGGAAGGCACACACGTGCTGCTACACCCTCATCATCCCGACCAACATGCTCAACCACCCCGCACTCATCCCGTGCAATATGCCCACCTACACCCGCACCCGCCCCTCACGAACACACACCCTACGCTGGCAGGCTTAGAGATCTCCCTGGACGCAGGCAGGAAGAACGAGTACACACGCCCACATCAAATAAAGGAAATGATAAAAGAAGGGGAAGAGATGAAGGAGAAACAGTTACGAGCAGGTGAAATATGGACATAACAGACGATGTAGAGGACACGGAAGAAGAGGAGGGGTATACGGACTCGACTCTGGGCAACCCAGGGGGTCAGACAGGACACAACCTAATGCCACTTTTGGAGAGGGGAGGGGTTAGGACACAATACGTCCCTTGGAAGCATGCAGACAAGGAAAATATAAAGTGCAGGCTCCCATCATTAAGTGGAGGTGCGGGGAAATGGATATATGAGATGGAAAAACACACCGCAGGACAGAAACTAGCAGTAGGAGACGTGAAGGGCCTACCAATATCAATATTGGGGGATGCAGCAGATGACATCTGGAAGAGAGCGGGCTTCCCCGGGGTCACAATAACAAACACATCACACGACAGGGCGCCATTCGCAAACTGCAGACATGCATTATGGCAAGCACTGAGGGTACAGTACCCAGACACATCAGACATAGGAGCAATTACATCACGCAAGATGCGTGAGAACGAAGATCCTGTTGATTATATCCAGGAAATTCAAGAGAAGTGGCGTATGGAAACTAGAGAGCAATGGGACAAGACACCAGCAATATTTTATCATATACTAATACAAGGGCTCCCGGAAGCAGTGCAGAAACAATTGAAGAAAGTAGTGGGGATGGAAGCAAAGGCTTGGCCGGAAATACAACTGACGATAGTACATCATTGTAGGACATGGCAAGAAAAGATGAAACAAAAGGAAGAGGATAGGAAAGCGGAAGAGGCTAAATTAGTGCAGAAAAAACTTACTAAGTACACGATGGAAGGTGCACTAATAACTAAACCTACAACAATGACACCAAACCCCACGCAAGTGGTGGCCGCACAAGATCCCTCCCAAATACAATCATCACAGATCATAGCACAACAGCTGCCACCACCCCCACCATACACAACTAACATGGGAGGAGGATACTCAACATCAGGAGCTGGATATTATAATTACAACAGGGGAAGGGGAGGAATGATGAGGGGGAGGGGATACGGCTATAACACACAACAGCAAGGGGGAGGATTCAGAAGTTTCTACCCCACTGGGCAACCAGTATACCAGGACATTTCCCATGGCAGACCAGGGAACCACCTGTATGTTGGATTTGTGGATTATTAGGACACATGTCACGCACATGTAGAATGAGACCCGGCACACCAGCATGGGCAGAACAGGGACAACAAGGGCCTACAAGGGAACAGCAGGGTCACCAACAACAGCAGGCACAACCGGGCAATACGCAGCAACAGTTAGTAACACAACAACAGCCACAGACATATTCACTACCGCAACAACAGGCAGCGATATCACAACAACCTCAAGTGCAGCAAGTACAGCAGCCCAATCAAATTCAGGACCATAAGGTAACCTCCACCAATACACAGCTACAGCAAACACAACTGGGAAGGGTGACGGTCCTGGGACACAACCCTTACACAGGAAGTGGTCAATCATTATACCCACAATAGGACAGCCCACAGACGTCCTTGGTGTGTCCCATCCTGTCGGTAACACCTAATAGTGCGGAGGAACCACGCATAGAGGTAACGATAGGTGACAAAAGGTTATCATTCCTTGTTGACACTGGGGCAAGCCGGTCTTGCATAAGGGAAGGTAAATTTAAGATGTCAGGTGAGGCCATGAACACCCAAGGATTCTCTGGGGCTAGGGGGTTGGTTCCCTTTACTGATAACATCCCCTTATCGATAGGGGATTATGACATGTCCGTCCCGCTTTTATATTCAAGGGACTCGCCAGTAAACATACTTGGGAGAGACATAATGAGCAGGTTGAATATGACAATCTCCTTCACGGAGGATGGCATAATTTGTTCCACTCCTGGAATAAACATGCTCACTGCACAGCAAATTATGCAAGCATACTGTTGGCAGACAGTGATTAGGGCTGAGCCAGTAGGTGGCGAACTGTTCCAGTATGGAACAGACATGGCATTCTCATGGATGCCAGGAATAGAAGGGAAGATCTGGAGGAGGCCAACAGCCTATCTGTTCAGACCAGAAACACCAGCCAATGAACCAGAAGGAAAGGTGATTTCAGTGAGCATCGAGAGCATTATAGTGACTGCTGATTACATCGCAGTACATGCCCAAGACCGGGAAGGAAGAGCATGGAGGGCAGTGATAGCCCTGACTGAGGGATGCAGGCTCACCCAGGTGTCAGACGAGGAACTCTTTTCAGAAGACAAGGAAGAGGGTGAAATGGTATTTATGATGAGTGTAGATATATGGCTAAGAGTGACATACAAACAAGTGGCACAGAAAATTGCAATGGCACTTGAAGCACCCACATCTACCCCAGTTCCCTTTTTCGAGGAGGATATGGCAAAAGTTCCAACATCATTGTGGACTACTAGTCCCTATGACGTGGGTTGCATAAAAAGTATCGGGGGAGTAAGAATAAAACTGAAAAAGGGTGCAATACTCCCTAGAGTGAAGCAATACCCACTATCAAAAGAGGCAGATGAGGGCATATATGAAACAATAACGGCCCTTATAAATAGTGGTATATTGGTACCATCAGAATCACCATGCAACACGGCCGTGTATCCAGTGCGCAAAGCTAAAGGAGGGTCTTGGCGTTTCATCCAGGACCTCAGGCCCTTGAACAACATTGTAGAAGCAGAATACCCCATAGCAGCAAACACATTGGCAACCATATTATGTGGAATTCCAGCAGAGGCATCACGATTTACAGTGATTGACCTCAAAAATGCCTTTTTCTCAATACCCCTGCATCCAGATTCACAAGATCTAACCAGCTTCACGTACAGAAACACAAAATGGAAACACACCAGGTTACCACAAGGGTACTGCGAGTCAACCTCAATTTTCAACAGAGTAATACAGATGGACTTGGGAAACATTGAATTGGAAAGTACAGTGTTGCAATATGTTGACGACATCATAATTTGCAGCACAAGTGAAAAAAGGTGCAGGGAGGACTCATTGAAAATGCTGACAATATTGGCTGAAAAGGGTTACAAGGTAGACTAAGAAAAATTACAGTACTGTCAGGAACAAGTATTATACATTGGTCAACTGATATCCCAACACGGAAGAAAGATTGCACCACAAAGAGCACAGGCTATATCAAATACGCCATTACCACAAACAGTGAGGGAGCTGCAGCAGTTCCTGGGATTGTGCAACTACTGTAGAGCATGGGTATTTGATTACAGCTCATACATAGGACCCCTACTTGAAGCATTGAGAGAAGCAAACAAAGGGGAGAAAAAATTGGGGTGGACAATGGAAATGAAGGAAGCATTTGATGAATTGAAACACGCAATATCAACTGCTCCGGTACTGGCCACCCCAGATTATGAACGACAGTTCTTTATCTTTTCACATTGCGACTCAGCAGTAATGAAAGCAGTATTGGCTCAAAAAACAAGCATGGCATACAAGCCAGTAGCATTTTACAGCGGTCACTTGGATCCTGTTATGTTAGGTCATTTCCCTTTCGAACAAGGCCTCGCCGCAGCTGCATTTGCGGTAGAGAAATCATCATCTATTACAACGGGGTGCCCGACCACACTATTTGTGGAGCATGCACTATTTGCAATATTGAACAAGCCTAAGTCCACACTAACCACGCAGAGGGCGTCAGATTATGAGATTATCTTATCTAGACCAGAACTATCTATTGTTAGATGCAGCACAGTTAATCCTGCAAGTTTATAGCGGAAGTTATTGAGGAGGGTGACTATGCTCATGATTGTACGCAGACTACCAAAATGTACTCATGTACTAGAAAAGTTGAAGAGGATGCGCTAAATGGAGGAGAGCTCTTGTTCATTGATGGGTCATCAACAATACACCAAAGTGATGGGATAAGGAGAACTGGGGCAGCAGTTGTAAAAATGACAGAGGAATTGGTGTGTGTGGCGGTGAAATGTGTACAGTTACCACAACATTATTCTGCTCAAGCAGCAGAATTAGTTGCACTGATCTTGGCGTTGCAGTAAAGCTTTGACAAAAGAGTTACTATATATTCTGATAGCGCATATGTCACGTCAACTGTCCACTCGGGATTGACAAAATGGCAGAGAAGGGGGTTTAGGAGAGCAGACGGCACCCCGTGCAACATGCTATCTTGTTAGCTGAATTAATTGAAGTAATAAATAATCCCCAGGAACTAGCTTTGGTTAAATGTCCCGCACACACTAATGGAGAAGATCATATCTCAAAAGGGAATGAAGCAGCAGACGCACTTGCCAAGTATGCTGCGTATTTTGGTGAAATATGGAACCCCCCAGAGTCAGAGAGAGGGAGAGGGAGGGGGATAGCTAAAGAGATGTTGTTGAAAGAAGGGTACACCCATCTCCCAGCCACACAGATAATGGAATTACAAGCGGCAGCACCAATGGCAGAAAAAGAGATATGGGTAAAAAGAGGATGTACAATTTCACCAACTGACGCACTATGGCGTCAGGGTAACACTGGAAAAATGGTTATGCCGTTGGCACTATTGAACACCGCCCTGAGCCAGCTCCATCACCCAGCTCATACAGGGAAGGAAGTTATTGCAGCACGAATTAGGGAAGATTGGTTCTGCCCCGAGTTAAATTCTCATGTAACAAATGTTATCAGCAATTGCCTTACATGTCAACAGTTCACGGCCGGTCACACGCTGCAAGTGATAAAAGGTACTATACCCCGGCCAGAGGGACCCTTCCTGCACATTCATATTGATTACGTTGATATGATCAACGTATGTCAAGGAAATAGGTATATGATTGTAGTAGTATGCCCATTCTCCAGGTGGATTGAGACAGGACCCTGCTCACATCCGGATGCGTTCAGAGCAGCTACATTTCTAGTGAGGGAGGTTTTCCCCAGGTGGGGAGTGTGCGAAGCACTGCGGTCAGATAATAGCCCACACTTCGCTAATGAAATGTTTCAACACATCACGTCCTTACTGAACATCAAGCATAAATTTGCGTGTGCATATCACCCGCAGACCAACGGCATATGTGAATGCCTGAATGGCCTATTGAAGGAGGCAATCGCAAAGATACAGCAAACAACAAAGAAGAGTTGGTTGTATTGCCTTCCGCTAGCTCTATTTGAGCTAAGGAATAGACCAGGGTCTGACCACCACCTCACTCCTCACGAGGTGGTGACCGGACGTCAAATGCGCCTTCCTCTAACGCCAACATCAAGAGCATTCACAGACTATGAAAACACTGCAACTGTTCTTGGTGATGAAATGTACCAATATGTGTCTTCTTTGATTACTAGTGTAGTGTTTGTGTCTCAACAGCTCGAGGGCACGCGTGGCGGGTCTAAGAGTTATCAACAAGAAGACGCCGATAAAGAATAGGAAAAGGAAAAACTGTGCAAAATTGCTAAAGGTGACCACGTGCTACTCCGCAATTTCAATAGAAAGTGAAACAGCCCACGCTTCACTGGTCCCCACCTGGTAGAGGAGGTATCTACGAGAGCAGTAAAGTTGCAGGATAAGCGTGCTTGGAATCACCTACACGACGTGAAGATCTGCAAACTCCAGACCCGCCCTAGCGTTACCGACAGGGCCATTGGAAGAACAGCGACAGCGTCACCTACGGAGAAGGAGACGTCTACCACAGCTGCTGACCTTAGTGTCTCCATACCCTGTCACCCCCCAGAATCCCCAGAGACAAGTACTGAAATAGACTGGTGATTTGCATACCGCCCATCCCATGGTCACGAGATCAAAGAGTAAACAGACTTCTGCCAGTTGAGCCCCAAACACTCTGCCCACAAGCCCCCTGCCCACGACAGCCACCACCCAATTGAAGGACATTGTTTTTGCACACATACACATGTAAACACTTGTATGTTTTCTTTTTCTTTCTCGCACATGCAGGTAACGTGTGCAATTGTATTGCTAAGAAGATAGATAACTAACAGCGTACATTGCCCAGGAGTAGATGCTACCCACAGACGATAATTACCCTGAAGCCCTATCACACCAATTTGTATATCACATAAAAAGGCCAAAGTACCTAAAAAGAAGGAGGGTACGTGTTTACTACACCACATTTATCTTGGCCATAGAACAATCAATGCCCCATCTCCACCAGCACTTACCTGCTCTAAGAGATAGATCGCTTAGATTGGCGTGGGAACAGCTCTTCGCCTGGGCACTGAACGACTACCTGATAGGGAGGGCTTGATAACGACAACTAACAATAATAACAAGCGTATTGAGAATTTTCAGGCGGGCAACTTTACCGTCAAAAGAATAAGCTGCCGGACTGCAGCAAGGTAAGAGCAAATGCCGGTGAGACTAGCTTCTGTAATAAAAATGATAGGGGTTTTGGTGATCACTGGTTTTTTGGCTGCCTCTGTATGGCAGAAAAGTTATGCTATCAATATTTTGGCTGCACCCAAACCTAACGTACCCCCACCCACGGCTGCAACAGGTGTTACGTCAGGTGGTACTAGCAACCCTCCACATAAGGGAAGTAGAGTTAAACGCAGCACATGCTCAGATAATAATGGTATTGATAATTACATAACAGATTCAGCACACGTCTCGAACAACATGTGGTACCAGCACATGACCCAAATAGGTAAGCAGACAACAGAAGACAGCTGCTATGTCTGCTCATTGATCCCATACGCCATGAGCGCTTCTCGAACATTCGTTGCCACAGAAATAGAAGAAAAGACGGCATGATATATAATTTACCTGGCACTATTCCAAACGAGAGGGCGATTTCAAGGAACGGTGGTGAGACTGGTGTGGAAAACGCGAGACACATATCCATACGAAAACAACTTCCTCAAGTCTTATTTGAGTTACCACAAGAGCAGTTTGCATGCTGAAGCATTCAGATACATGACAAGTGGTCCTGAAAAAGGAGAAACGAAGAAAGTAACACTACAATACCTACCATGTGACTGGTACGCCACTGAAGTTCCTGGTACACAAGGCTGTTGGGAAAGACCACTGGTAACAATAACGGGGAAGGTATACATGAACAATAAATGGGACATAGGAGTGGTTGGCAGCAACATGGTAACAAGAGAAAATATTAACACCATTGATGAACACAATAACAGATGTTGGACGATTTGGGGCAAGTACGTACCCATGCTGACATGGATGGAGAAGGATAAAGACCCAATGAGCATACTGCCGCTGTCTGCACCTAAGCTATGCTACCAACACAGAGAAGAAGTGGACGTGGGATACAACACCAACTATGCCAGCGTGTTAGAGTTACCAGAGGGGGGAGCAGGAACAGCAGTATTAATGGACCACTACTGGGCCTGCGGAAACAAGGCATACCACACACTGCCCCCTCTGTGGAACGGTATATGCACAATGGTACACATTAATGTACCATCACTAGTGGTGCCCCAGAAACATGTGAACATGGCGAACTTCCCCAAAATGGATGAAGGAAACAAGAGGAAGAAGAGATCGGTACAATCTCAGAGGGGGTCAGACAACGACAACAACAACAACAATAATGTCCTGAATAGAAAAAAGAGACAAGGAGAACCTCTGACAGGAAATTACCTATGGGGAAGGTCAGAAACAGCACTCACTTCAATCCCACCTGAACACAGATTATTGAGCAGAGCAGCAATGTTTTTCTCGTCAATAATACACCCTGGACTACAAGCTTATGCAAACGCAAAATGGCTCAAGATAACCCGATGGGAGCTGATGATGACAATTAATTCAACAGTAAATGGATTCAACGCAATAAAAGAGGAACTGCGAGCAGTGAGGATGGTAGCACTACAGAACAGATACGTATTAGATCTCCTTACAGCAATGGAGGGAGGAGTTTGCGCAAAGATAGGACAATCATGCTGCACATTTATTCCTGCTAACGATGCCGACAATGGTACACTCACCGAAGCAGTATCACAACTGGCCCAGATGCACTCCAAAATGATGGAAGAAAGTAAAGGAGTGAAGAAGGATGACAGCTGGTTTTCATTGTTATGGTCATGGATGCCATCATGGCTGTCGGACGGGCTGAAGATTATAGTTGGATGTATAATACTGGCTGGAGCTGCACTGATTATAATAAGGTTCTGGAAAGCCCGGAAAGCACGCACTACAGACGAAATGATCGAAATGGTTGGTATGCACCCCTTGATGCCAACTGATGATGGCCAGCACACAGACACAATAATAAAGGAAAGAGAAAAGCTGCGCAAACAGATCATCACCAACCACCTGGACCCGTCATCTGTGAAGCTCAAAAACCCAAGAAACCCGAGGAGTTACATCGGGAAATGGGTATACTGCACACCTGGAGGAAGTTCTGTGTATATGTATTGGTCATTTGAGGACCATGTCAACCACTATGGACACCTAGGAGGAGTAACTAAAATATGGAGAGTAAGAGGAGATAAGGAAAAGGATATGTTTGTGGTCGACAAGAGGGGGGACTGAAGTGGGAGAATGGGACAAAAGACTCCCCCCAATCTCCTCGCGCCCCTGGCCTAGAGGATCGCGACCCAGACACCCGCCACGAGATGAATTTGCCTATCTACCAGATGACCAAATACCCTGGTACAGGAACATACGGATCTGCCCATCGGCCTGCCCACCAGCCTGCCCTGCTCAAGCCGACACCTGCGGCATGGATGAACTCGACTAAACCTTTCAACAGTAAATAAACACATCATTAGAGATGCCATGACGACCTAGCCAACTGTCAGAACACCCGTGCAACCATGCACACTGGACACCCCCACACCAATCCACACGAAGAACATATTCAGTGCTATGACGTAGGTGACGGACACACCCACTGACGCGCATCTTTATTATTTTTCACATAGGTTTTCCAAAATGCAGAAACCCAAGACGCACAAAGCACTCATCTAAAATGCTTGCTGACGCTTCTCCTAACCCTTGCATTGTGATGAAAATACAACGAAGACATGATACTGCCTATGAAGCACTGTGATACTGCAACTCAAAGTGCCGTGCATTAAACATCCCCACCTATGCACCAGGCCCAAGTAGGCCGCAAGCAAGAGCCTCCACGAACATTGAACGAGCAAGAGTACAATTGCTGACCCTGCAGAACGAGCCCAGCGAGAACTGACAGCCAAGGGAGCAATGTTGCAACTCGCATGCCACCAGCCGACGCCAAGGTCGCACCTGCAAGCTAAGCCAGACACACAGTGGAAAATACAACTCTAAATGTGCAGAATTCTGCCTCAACCACGGTCTCTCCTCACGTAACCAAGCCAAACCTGACAGGGTGCCAGACCCAGGAGGGGGAAGTCGCCTGGGTCCCATGTTTGAGACACAGGCTGCAACAATGAAATGACCCAATGGACACCTACAGCGATGGGAATAGTCTGCTCTCAGGCATATGAGCAAATCCACGCATTGTCTGCACAAACACATAGTTACATATTGTTGCAAATGACAGGTACACCGCGAGCTGGGAACAACGATGGTCCCAGGCTGGGGGGCTCGCGAGTGGACCAATCAGAATATGGGGCACTCATCACTGACGCCATTAACCTTAGCCAATCATTAGGGGTCTTCGTGTAACAATTTTCATGTATCTAATAGAAGGGACAACCCAAGTATACCACCTGACTGACCCTTAACCACTAACAGCGTTCTCTATACGTATGCTATACTAACCGTACCACTCGAGGAACCAATCCAGAGTGGCGATAGGTTTTTTGCTAACTTTCCCAGGTGATGCAAGTAGCGCGTCATACTGAGGCAAAAAGGGGCCTGCGAGCCCCACGAATTTCGAGAGTCAGGACGGACGTGTATGATCCTAGACCCATCCCTGCCGTTATCCAATAAACAGCAGTAACACCTTGCTTCTTGTGTGTGTCTCATACTCATTTTTGGGATACACGGAGGAGTTGGGGCCTCCCAGCCCGGAGGTCCACGGAAGGCCCAGCCGACCCCAGGAGAAACCCCCCGACAGTAGCACGCCCTGTCCGCAGACCGCATAACTCTTAGACAGCCCTTCTACCATTTCCACTTCATTCTCTGTGCCATTCCCTCATTGGATACAGCTAAGCAGGCACAAAATACAGGGAACGTCCTTAGAACACCCCCATTTTGTTTATTTTTTAACATTTCAGGACACCGCAAGTGTTCTTAGAACACATTCAACTTGCCAGCGAACAATATGGACAGCGTCCTCAGGACACCCCCATTTTGTTTATTTACGGACATTTCAGGACACCGCGATTGTTCTTAGAAAAGTTTCAGCTTGTGTGCGAACAACATGGACACATGTTCGGTCCTCAGAACACCCCCCATTTAGTTGATTTAGATCATTTCAGAATATCCGTGTTGTCCGCAGACAAATCGAACACAACAAGACGGTCTACCACCGAAATTAATACAATATTTAACCCATCTCATACTCCCCCACCATCCCCAAACACTCTTACACACCAACACACTCTACTAAATACAATTATTCAACCAAGTTTCACTGTGCTGTCCGCGGACGTCCGCAAATCCAATATGGCGGGCGCTACCGCAAATCTGATGCGCTCCATGCTCTTCACCGTCCAATCAGTGAACACATTGCATGTCCGCGGACATGACGCAGGCTGGTAGGCCAATCAGGACACTGTCCGCGGGGCGAACAGGGAAGTCTGCCCGCGGACCGAACACAGATATCACAAATTTTTTGTGACCTACTTTTTGGTAATTTTAAAAACAACTACTGGATGGATTTTCACCAAATTTGCAAAAGCACGCTTTCGGGACCAAGCCGCTACTCCTGGCCCAAATTTGATGAAAATCCATCCAACGGTTTGGGCTGTAGGCGTGAGCAAAGTTTTTTCCGCATTCAGCCAATGGTAAAAAAATTGTTTTGGGACCCCCCTTATAACTTTGCCTCCCCTGGACTAATCCTCACCAATCTTTGCAAATAATTTCAGAGTGGGCCATATACTTTTTTCGCAAAGTCTGGTGAGGATTCGCCGAGGGAGAGCGAAGTTATAAGCCACCCAAAAAGTGCTCTTCCTATGGAAACTGCAACTTAACCATAACTACATGGCCACTACCGTGGCCATGTAATACATATACATATATTCAGTGAAAAAAACTTTGTTAAAAGGGACATTATGGTTAAATTGTGCTCCTAAAAACCTATGAAAATCAGTGAAAAAACTTTGTTAAAAGGGACGTTATCGTTAAGTTGCGCTACTAAAAACCTATCAAATTCAGTAAAAAAACTTTGTTAAAGGGATGTTATGGTTCAAAGTAAAACCAAAAACCCCTGAAATTCGGCAGTTATGGTAAGATAAGCAACCATAACTCGCGCCACCGTGCACTGCTAACACTAACACCCAGGACATCAAAGATGACATCACAAATGTCATTGATGACATCACTGATGACATCACATGGCTGGCTCTCCCTTTTTTCCTTTACTGACATATCTAAGCCACATAGTTTTCTTCAGTAACAGTCAGGAAGTAAAAATTGAAAAGGTACTATATTTGTAGACTTAGGGTCAAGTCATATGATATGAAACATATATATAGCGGAAGACACAGGCTTGAAAGAGAGGAATATTTCTGTGCATGAAGATAATCATTAGAGTTATCAGCACTTTCTCATAGTTTTATTTTTATTACTATACCTTCCCTGTATATGCTCATATTTGTATACATTGTACTCACACTCCTTTCCTTAGGGTTCACTGACATCATTTGATACACATACATACAGTAAGTAGCACCTTTGAAAAAGAGCAATCATTTCTCTGCATAAAGATAATCAGTTAGGTTATGAACTCTTTCTGCTACTACTTCTGCTTTTTTGCTTACGTCTCTGTCCCTGTAAATACTCATATTTGTATGTACTGTTGTCTCTTTGTGTTTTGTCTGTATTAAGTGTAATTATGTATTAAGTGGGTTTTATTAGCTTCTTATTACATGTTAGATTATGAATATTGCACCTTCATCATGTATACTGCACACACTGCCTATGTTTCAGCATGAGTTGCTTAGTAAACTGTATAGAACTTCATAATAGAATGCTATTTATATCAATGCATTGCTTAATGCACTAATTAGCTCATGATATTCATTCAAATGATCCTTCACACTTTTTGGTCAACATTATAAGAATCCCTCCTACAGAGTTTTCATGAAAAGTAAATGCACATGTGATGTCATCAGTGATGTCATCAATGACATTTGTGATGTCATCTTTGATGTCCTGGGTGTTAGTGTTAGCAGTACACGGTGGCGCGAGTTATGGTTGCTTATCTTACCATAACTGCCGAATTTCAGGGGTTTTTCGGTTTTACTTTGAACCATAACGTCCCTTTAACAAAGGTTTTTTACTGAATTTGATAGGTTTTAAGTATCGCAACTTAACCATAACGTCCCTTTAAAAAAATATTTTTTTACTGAATTTCATATGTTTTAGTAGCACAACTTAACCATAATATCCCTGACTTTATATACATGTAACATAGACCATACTGAACCCCTAGCTAGTGATTTCGATGTCCGCAGACTACCGCCATGTCCACGGACATATCGAAAATGTGAGTATGTTGAATGTAAATTTAAATAGTGTGCCCCATTTCCCTTTTTGAGGTTGGCTTTGAAAAGAGACGTTTTTTGGGGGGTTTTTTGCAGATGCTTGACAGACACCTGTTATTTTGTATTTTTTTTTTCTTACTTTACTCCTAAAATCTTCACATAACCTTCTCCAAAGCAACCCTTACATTCCAAAACAGAATGGCATTTCCCTTTAAAGATAAGGAAATGCCATCTTCTTTAAAATAAACAGCATTAATGGAATCAATATTCTCATTATTACAGAAGTACATATCAGCTCTAAGCATTAAGGCACACATGCCTCGGTTTATTACACACCTAGCATTGTTTTGCTGAGGACAAAAAACTGAACTATTGTCCCATATTGCCCTAGGTACTAATCCAGAAAAAATTACTTTGGCATTTGGAAGGATGTTCATTACTGATTGAACCAAGTGTTCCAAATCTGCCAACAAAGTAGGGGGACTGACATAGCCCAAATGGAAAGCACCATAATGCAAAACTACCACATGGGGACTGTTGATCCTGCCCATATCTTCACAAACTTGTACAATTCCATGTACATGGCAATCAGGCACAGTGCTCCACACCACCTCCACTCCTTTAAAATCAAAATTCTTTGCAACATGCCTGCATTGAGCATACTGTTGTAACCCATGCACAAACATATCTCCGAGCACCAACACCCTGACTTTCTCCACTTCTGCCATCTTCACTACACACAGTCTCTTTGAACACAAATCCACAACCTCAACATCTGATTGGCTGATCCCTACAGTCTTCCTTCCATGCTGGATTTGCTGGAAAACCCTGGATGTTGCACGCCCTGTCCGCAGACCGCATAACTCTTAGACAGCCCTTCTACCATTTCCACTTCATTCTCTGTGCCATTCCCTCATTGGATACAGCTAAGCAGGCACACAATAGGGAGAACTTCCTCAGAACACCCCCATTTTGTTTATTTTCGAACATTTCAGGACACCGCAAGTGTTCTTAGAACACATTTAACTTGCCAGCGAACAATACGGATAGCGTCCTCAGGACACCCCCATTTTGTTTATTTACGGACATTTCAGGACACCGCGATTGTTCTTAGAACAGTTTCAGCTTGTTTGCGAACAACACAGACACATGCTCCGTCCTCAGAACACCCCCCATTTAGTTGATTTAGAACATTTCAGAATATCCGTGTTGTCCGCAGACAAATCGAACACAACAAGAGGGTCTACTATCTAAATAAATACAATGTTTAACCCATCTCATACTCCCCCACCCTCCCCAAACACTCTTACACACCAACACACTATACTAAATACAATTATTCAACCAAGTTTCACTGCGCTGTCCGCGGACGTCCACGAATCCAAGATGGCGGGCGCTACCGCAAATCTGACGCGCTCCACGCTCTTCACCGTCCAATCAGTGAACACATTGCATGTCCGTGGAAATGACGCAGGCCGGTTGGCCAATCAGGACACTGTCCGCGGGGCGAACAGGGAAGTCTGCCCGCGGACCGAACACAGATATCACAAATTTTTTGTGACCTACTTTTTGATAATTTTAAAAACAACTACTGGATGGATTTTCACCAAATTTGCAAAAGCATGCTTTCGGGACCAAGCCGCTACTCCTGGCCCAAATTTGATGAAAATCCCTCCAGCGGTTTGGGCTGTAGGCGTGAGCAAAGTTTTTTCCGCATTCAGTCTATGGGAAAAAAATAGTTTTGGGAGCCCCCTTATAACTTTGCCCCCCCTGGACTAATCCTCACCAAACTTTGCTTTGCAAAGAAATTCAGATTGGGCCATATACTTTTTTCGCAAAGTCTGGTGAGGATTCGCCCAGGGAGAGCGAAGTTATAAGCCACCCAAAAAGTGCTCTTCCTATGGAAACTGCAACTTAACCATAACTTCATGGCCACTACCGTGGCCATGTAATACATATATATATATATATATATATATATATATATATATATATATATATATATATATATATATATATTCAGTGAAAAAGCTTTGTTAAAAGGGACGTTATGGTTAAATTGTGCTTCTAAAAACCTATGAAAATCAGTGAAAAAACTTTGTTAAAAGGGACGTTATGGTTAAGTTGCGCTACTAAAAACCTATCAAATTCAGTAAAAAAACTTTGTTAAAGGGACGTTATGGTTCAAAGTAAAACCAAAAACCCATGAAATTCGGCAGTTATGGTAAGATAAGCAACCATAACTTGCGCCACCGTGCACTGCAAACACTAACACCCAGGACATCAAAGATGACATCACAAATGTCATTGATGACATCACTGATGACATCACATGGCTGGCTCTCCCTTTTTTTCCTTTACTGACATATCTAAGCCACATAGTTTTCTTCAGTAACAGTCAGGAAGTAAAAATTGAAAAGGTACTATATTTGTAGACTTAGGGTCAAGTCATATGATATGAAACATATATATAGCGGAAGACACAGGCTTGAAAGAGAGCAATATTTCTGTGCATGAAGATAATCATTAGAGTTATCAGCACTTTCTCATAGATTTATTTTTATTACTTTACCTTCCCTGTATGTGCTCATATGTGTATACATTGTACTCACACTCCTTTCCTTAGGGTTCACTGACATCATTTGATACACATACATACAGTAAGTAGCACCTTTGAAAAAGAGCAATCATTTCTCTGCATAAAGATAATCAGTTAGGTTATGAACTCTTTCTGCTACTACTTCTGCTTTTTTGCTTACTTCTCTGTCCCTGTATATACTCATATTTGTATGTACTGTTGTCTCTTTGTGTTTTGTCTGTATTAAGTGTAATTATGTATTAAGTGGGTTTTATTAGCTTCTTATTACATGTTAGATTATGAATATTGCACCTTCATCATGTATACTGCACACACTGCCTATGTTTCAGCATGAGTTGCTTAGTAAACTGTATAGAACTTCATAATAGAATGCTATTTATATCAATGCATTGCTTAATGCACTAATTAGCTCATGATATTCATTCAAATGATCCTTCACACTTTTTGGTCAACATTATAAGAATCCCTCCTACAGAGTTTTCATGAAAAGTAAATGCACATGTGATGTCATCAGTGATGTCATCAATGACATTTGTGATGTCATCTTTGATGTCCTGGGTGTTAGTGTTAGCAGTACACGGTGGCGCGAGTTATGGTTGCTTATCTTACCATAACTGCTGAATTTCAGGGGTTTTTCGATTTTACTTTGAACCATAACGTCCCTTTAACAACGTTTTTTACTGAATTTGATAGGTTTTTAGTAGCGCAACTTAACCATAATATCCCTGACTTTATATACATGTAACATAGACCATACTGAACCCCTAGCTAGTGATTTCGATGTCCGCGGACTACCGCCATGTCCACGGACATATCGAAAATGTGAGCATGGTGAATGTAAATTTAAATAATGTGCCCCATTTCCCCTTTGAGGCTGGCTTTGAAAAGAGCCGTTTTATGGGTGTTTTTTTGCAGATGCTTGACAGACACCTGTTATTTTGTATTTTTTTTTTCTTACTTTACTCCTAAAATCTTCACACAACCTTCTCCAAAGCAACCCTCACATTCTAAAACAGAATGGCATTTCCCTTTAAAGATAAGGAAATGCCATCTTCTTTAAAATAAACAGCATTAATGGAATCGATATTCTCATTATTACAGAAGAACATACCAGCTCTAAGCAATAAGGCACACATGCCTCGGTTGATTACACACCTAGCATTGTTTTTCTGGGGACAAAAAACTTAACTATTGTCCCATATTGCCCTAGGTACTAATCCATAAAAAATTACTTTGGCATTTGGAAGGATGTTCATTACTGCTTGAACCAAGTGTTCCAAATCTGCCAACAAAGTTGGGGCACTGACATAGCCCAAATGGAAAGCACCATAGTGCAAAACTACCACATGGGGACTGTTGATCCTGCCCATATCTTCACAAACTTGTACAATTCCATGTACATGGCAATCAGGCGCAGTGCTCCACACCACCTCCACTCCTTTAAAATCAAAATTCTTTGCAACATGCCTGCATTGAGCATACTGTTGTAAACCATGCACAGACATATCTCCGAGCACCAACACCCTGACTTTCTCCACTTCTGCCATCTTCACTACACACAGTCTCTTTGAACACAAATCCAAAACCTCAACATCTGATTGGCTGATCCCTACAGTCTTCCTTCCATGCTGGATTTGCTGGAAAACCCTGGATGTAGCACGCCCTGTCCGCAGACCGCATAACTCTTAGACAGCCCTTCTACCATTTCCACTTCATTCTCTGTGCCATTCCCTCATTGGATACAGCTAAGCAGGCACACAATATGGAGAACTTCCTCAGAACACCCCCATTTTGTTTATTTTTGAACATTTCAGGACACCGCAAGTGTTCTTAGAACACATTGAACTTGCCAGCGAACAATATGGATAGTGTCCTCAGGACACCCCCATTTTTTTTATTTACGGACATTTCAGGACACCGCGATTGTTCTTAGAACAGTTTCAGCTTGTTTGCGAACAACACAGACACATGCTCCGTCCTCAGAACACCCCCCATTTAGTTGATTTAGAACATTTCAGAATATCCGTGTTGTCCGCAGACAAATCGAACACAACAAGAGGGTCTACCACCTAAATAAATACAATGTTTAACCCATCTCATACTCCCCCACCCTCCCCAAACACTCTTACACAACAACACACTATACTAAATACAATTATACAACCAAGTTTCACTGCGCTGTCCGCGGACGTCCGTGAATCCAAGATGGCGGGCGCTACCGCAAATCTGACGCGCTCCAAGCTCTTCACATCCAATCAGTGAACATATTGCATGTCCGTGGACATGACGCAGGCGGGTTGGCCAATCAGGACACTGTCCGCGGGGCGAACAGGGAAGTCTGCCCGCGGAAAGAACACAGGTATCACTAATTTTTTGTGACCTACTTTTTGGTAATTTTAAAAACAACTACTGGATGGATTTTCAGCAAATTTGCAAAAGCATGCTTTCGGGACCAAGCCGCTACTCCTGGCCCAAATTTGATGAAAATCCGTCCAGAGGTTTGGGCTGTAGGCGTGAGCAAAGTTTTTTCCGCATTCAGTCTATGGGAAAAAAATAGTTTTGGGACCCCCTTATAACTTTGCCCCCCCTGCACTAATCCTCACCAAACTTTGCAAATAAATTCAGAGTGGGTCATATACTTTTTTCGCAAAGTCTGGTGAGGATTCGGCCAGGGAGAGCGAAGTTATAAGCCATCCAAAAAGTGCTCTTCCTATGGAAACTGCAACTTAACCATAACTACATGGCCACTAGCGTGGCCATGTAATACATATATATATATTCAGTGAAAAAACGTTGTTAAAAGGGACGTTATGGTTAAGTTGTGCTACTAAAAACCTATAAAATTGAGTGAAAAAACATTGTTAAAAGGGACATTATGGTTAAGTTGCCCTACTAAAAACCTATCAAATTCAGTAAAAAAACTTGGTTAAAGGGACGTTATGGTTGAAAGTAAAACCAAAAACCCCTGAAATTCGGCAGTAATGGTAAGATAAGCAACCATAACTTGCGCCACCGTGCACTGCTAACACTAACACCCAGGACATCAAAGATGACATCACAAATGTCATTGATGACATCACTGATGACATCACATGGCTGGCTCTCCTTTTTTTTCCTTTACTGACATATCTTAGCCACATAGTTTTCTTCAGTAACAGTCAGGAAGTAAAAATTGAAAAGCTACTATATTTGTAGACTTAGGGTCAAGTCATATGATATGAAAAATATATATAGCGGAAGACACAGGCTTGAAAGAGAGCAATATTTCTGTGCATGAATCATTAGAGTTATCAGCACTTTCTCCTAGTTCTATTTTTATTACTATACCTTCCCTGTATATGCTCATATTTGTATACATTGTACTCACACTCCTTTCCTTATGGTTCACTGACATCATTTGATACGCATACATACAGTAAGTAGCACCTTTGAAACAGAGCAATCATTTCTCTGCATAAAGATAATCAGTAAGGTTATGCACTCTTTCTGCTACTACTTCTGCATTTTTGCTTACTTCTCTGTCCCTGTATATACTCATATTTGTATGTGTTGTTGTCTCTTTGTGATTTGTCTGTATTAAGTGTAATTATGTATTAAGTGGGTTTTATTAGCTACTTATTACATGTTGCATTATGAATATTGCACCTTCATCATGTATACTGCACACACTGCCTATGTTTCTGCATGAGTTGCTTAGTATACTGGATAGAACTTCATAATAGAATGCTATTTATATCAATGCATTGCTTAATGCACTAATTAGCTCATGAGATTTATTCAAATGATCCTTCACACTTTTTGGTCAACATTATAAGAATCCCTCCTACAGAGTTTTCATGAAAAGTAAATGCACATGAGATATCATCAGTGATGTCATCAATGACATTTGTGATGTCATCTTTGATGACCTGGGTGTTACTGTTAGCAGTGCACGGTGGCGCGAGTTATGGTTGTTTATCTTACCATAACTGCTTAATTTCAGGGGTTTTTCGGTTTACTTTGAACCATAACGTCCCTTTAACAAAGTTTTTTTACTGAATTTGATAGGTTTTTAGTAGCGCAACTTAACCATAACATCCCTTTTAACAAAGTTTTTTCACTGAATAACATAGGTTATTAGTAGTGCAAATTAACCATAACGTCCCTTTTAACAAAGTTTTTTCACTGAATTTCATAGGTTTTTAGTAGCGCAACTTAACCATAACGTCCCTTTAACAAAGTTTTTTTACTTAATTTCATATGTTTTTAGTAGAACAACTTAACCATAATATCCCTGACTTCATATACATGTAACATAGAACATACTGAACCCCTAGCTAGTGATTTCGATGTCCGCGGACTACCGCCATGTCCACGGACATATCGAAAATGTGAGCGTGGTGAATGTAAATTTAAATAGTGTGCCCCATTTCCCCTTTGAGGCTGGCTCTGAAAAGAGACGTTTTTTTTTTGCAGATGCTTGAAAGACACCTGTTATTTTGCATTTTTTTTTTCTTACTTTACTCCTAAAATCTTTACATAACCTTCTCCAAAGCAACCCTTACATTCCAAAACAGAATGGCATTTCCCATAAAAGATAAGGAAATGCCATCTTCTTTAAAATAAACAGCATTACTGGAATCAATATTCTCATTATTACAGAAGAACATACCAGCTCTAAGCATGAAGGCACACATGCCTCGGTTGATTACACACCTAGCATTGTTTTGCTGAGGACAAAAAACTGAACTATTGTCCCATATTGCCCTAGGTACTAATCCAGAAAAAAATACTTTGGCATTTGGAAGGATGTTCATTACTGCTTGAACTAAGTGTTCCAAACCTGCCAACAAAGTAGGGGCACTGACATAGCCCAAATGGAAAGCACCATAGTGCAAAACTACCACATGGGTACTGTTGATCCTGCCCATATCTTCACAAACTTGTACAATTCCCTGTGCATTGCAATCAGGCACAGTGCTCCACACCACCTCCACTCCTTTAACATCAAAATTCTTTGCAACATGCCTGCATTGAGCATACTGTTGTAAACCATGCACAAACATATCTCCGAGCACCAACACCCTGACTTTCTCCACTTCTGCCATCTTCACTACATACAGTCTCTTTGAACACAAATCCACAACCTCAACATCTGATTGGCTGATCCCTACAGTCTTCTTTCATGCTGGATTTGCTGGAAAACCCCGGATGTAGTACGCCCTGTCCGCAGACCACATAACTCTTAGACACCCCTTCTACCATGTCCACTTCATTCTCTGTGCCATTCCCTCATTGGATACAGCTAAGTAGGCACACAATACGGAGAACGTCCTCAGAACACCCCCATTTTGTTTATTTTCCAACATTTCAGGACACCGCAAGTGTTCTTAGAACACATTCAACTTTCCAGCGAACAATACGGACAACGTCCTCAGAACACACCATTTTCTTTATGTACGAACATTTCAGGACACCGCGAGTGTTCTTAGAACACTTTCAACTTGACACCAAATCCATTCTGCTTATTTACGAACATTTCAGAACAGCCGTGTTGTCCGCAGACAAATCGAACACAACAAATGCATCTAGCACATAAAAAAATACAACATTGCACCTATCTCATACTCCCCCACCCTCCCCAAACACTCTTACACACCAACACACTCCACTAAATACAATTTTTAAACCAAGTTTCACCTCGCTGTCCGCGGTCGTCCGCGAATGCAAGATGTCGGGCGCCACCAAAAATCTGACGTGCTCCACGCCCCATGTCATCCAATCAGCGAACACGTCGGATGTCCGCGGACTTCGCGCAAGCCGCTCGACCAATCAGGGAACTGTCCGCTGAGCGAACCGGGAAGTCCGTCCGCGAAGCGAACGGAGATATCACTATTTTTGTTGCCTTACATTTTGGTCATTTAAAAAAAAACTACTGGACAGATTTACAACAAATTTGCAAAAGCACGCTTTCGGGACCAAGCCCCCGCTCCTGCCACAAATTTGGTGTAAATCCGTCCAGCGGTTAGGGCTGTAGGCGTGCGCAAAGTTTTTTCCCATTATGTCTATGGGAAAAAGCAAAAATTTTGGGACCCCCCCTATAACTTTTCCCCCCCTGGACCAAACCTCTCCAAAAAATTCAGAGTGGGCCATATACTTTTTTTGCAAAGTTTAGTGAGGATTCGTCCAGAGGGAGCGAAGTTATAAGCCGCCCAAAAAATGCTCTTCCTATGGAAACACCAACTTAACCATAACTATGTAATATATATGTGTACGTATATATATATATATATATATATATATATATATATATATATATATATATATATATATATATATATATTCAGGGAAAAAACTTTGTTAAAGGGACGTTATGGTTCAAAGTAAAACCGAAAACCCCCTGAAATTCGGCAGTTATGGTAAGATAAGCAACCATAACTCGCGCTGCCACCGTGCACTGCTAACACTAACACCCAGGACATCAAAGATGACATCACAAATGTCATTGATGACATCACTGATGACATCATGTGGCTGGCTCTCCCTTTTTTTCCTTTCCTGACATATCCAGGCCACATGATTTTCTTCAGTAACAGTCAGGAACTAAAAATTGTAAATTACTATATTCGTAGACTTATTCTTCAAGTATGTTCTTAGAATAATTCCCTTATGGTCCAGTCATATCATATGAAACATATACATAGGAGAAGTCACAACCTTGAAAGACAGCAATCCTTTTTGTGCATTAAAATTATCAGTAGATTTATCAGCACTTTCTGATACTTTTGATGTTTTTTTATTACTGTACTTTCCCTGTATATGCTCATATTTTTATATGTTGTACTCACGCTATTTTCCTTAGGGTCGAGACACATCATGTGATATATATAGATAGGGTAAGTAACAGCTTTGAAACAGAGCAATCATTTCTCTCCATAAAGGTAATCAGTTAGGTTATGAACACTTTCTGCTACTATTGCTGTTTCTTTTTCCTACTTCAATTCCCTTGTATATATTCATATTTGTATGTGGTGTTGTCTCTTTGTGATTTGTGTATAATAATGCAATTATGTAGTAAGTGGGTTTTATTACCTACTTATCACAAGTTTCACTGTACGCAAAACTCTAATATGTAAACAGTTATCATTTCAATATTCAACATGGCAAGCTTATGAATATTGCACCTCCATCATGTATGCTGCACACAATGCCTATGTTTCTACATGAGTACCTTAGTATACTGGATTGAAGTTAATAAAAGAATGCTATGTATATCAATGCATAGCTTAATGCACTGATTAGCACTTGATATTTTTTCCAATAATCTTTGAAACTTTTTTTATTAACATTACACTAAGAATCCCTTGTACAGACTTTTCATGAAAGGTAAATGCACATGTGATGTCATCAGTGATTTCATCAATGACATTTGTGATGTCATCTTTGATGTCCTGGGTGTTAGTGTTAGCAGTGCACGGTGGCGGCGCGAGTTATGGTTGCTTATCTTACCATAACTGCTGAATTTCAGGGGGTTTTCAGTTTTACTTTGAACCATAACGTCCCTTTAACAAAGTTCTTTCACTGAATTTCATAGGTTTTTAGTAGCGCAACTTAACCATAACGTCCCTTGAACAAAGTTTTTTTTACTGAATTTCATAGCTTTTTAGTAGCGCAACTTAACCATAACGTCCCTTTAACAAAGTTTTTTCACTGAATTCAAAGGTTTTTAGTAGCACAACTTAACCATAATATCCCTGACTTCATATACATGTAACATAGACCATACTAACCCCCTCGTAGTGATTTTCATGTCCGCGGACTACCGCCATGTCCGCGGACACATCGAAAATCTGATTGTGGTGAATGTAAATTTAAATATTGTGCCCCATTTCCCCTTTGAAGTTGGCTCTGAAAAGAGCCGTTTTTTTTTTTACAGATGCTTGACAGACACCTGTTATTTTGTATTTTTTTTCTTGTTTTTTTTTCTTACTTTACTCCTAAAATCTTTACATAACCTTCTCCAAAGCAACCCTTACATTCCAAAATAGAAAGGCATTTCCCGTAAAAGATAAAGAAATGCCATCTTCTTTAAAATTAACAGCATTACTGGCATCAATATTCTCATTGTTACAGAAGAACATACCAGCTCTAAGCATTAAGGCACACATGCCTCGGTTGATGACACACCTAGCAATGTTTTGCTGAGAACATAAAACTGAACTATTGTCCCATATTGCCCTAGGTATTAATCCAGAAAAAATTACTTTCGCATTTGGAAGGATCTTCATTACGGCTTGAACCAAGCGTTCCAAATCAGCCAACAAAGTAGGGGCACTGACGTTGCCCAAATGGAAAGCACCATAGTGCAAAACTACCACATGCGGACTGTTCATCGTGGCCATATCCTCACAAACTTGTACAATTCCCTGTACATTGTAATCAGGCACAGTGCTCCACACCACCTCCACTCCTTTCACTTCAAAGTTCTTTGCAACATGACTGCATTCACCGTACTGCTGTAAACCATGCACAAACATATCTCCGAGCACCAACACCCTGACTTTCTCCACTTCTGCCATCTTCACTACACACAGTCTCTTTCAACACACATCCACAACCTCCACATCTGATTGGCTGATCCGTACAGTCTTCTTTCCATATTGGATTTCCTGGAAAAACCCGGATGTAGCACGCCCTGTCCACGAACAGCCGCGGTGTCCGCAGACGGCGTCCACTTTACTCTCTGTGCCATTCCCTCATTGCATACAGCTAAACAGTCACACAACACGAATAACGTCCTCAGAACACCCCCATTTTGTGAATTTTCGAACATTTCAGGACAATTATCATTTCATTATTCAACATATTAACATTACAAATATTATACTTTCATCTTGTACTCTGCACACAATGCTGTGTTTCTCCATTAGTAGCTCAGTATACTAGATAGAATCCCATAATACAATGCTATTTATATCAATGCATCGTTCAAAGCACTAATAACGGTATGATATTTATTGCAATATCCTTGACACTTTATATTAACATTATAATAAAATCCCTAGTACACAAATTCCATGAAAAGTACATAAACATGTGATGTCATCAGTGATTTCATCAATGACATTTGCGATGTCATCTTTGATGTCCTGGGTGTTAGTCTTAGCAGTGCACGGTGGTGGCGCGAGTTATATTTCATAGCTTACCATAAATTGCGATTTTCAGGGGTCTTTCGGCTGTACTTAGAACCATAACGTCCCTTAAACAAACTTTTTTTAATATCACGCAAAAAATATACAAACATGGCGTCCAAAAACCAACTTCTCACAGATGGCTTTACACAGAATGTTGCAAAGTAGGAATTTATGCTCGTTCACAGTGAAGGTCAGCTGCTTCCATTTTTTTCTCGGGCCCCGGAGAGGCTCACGAAGCGGACTATAAGGTTGTATTGTGTTTTGACCTTGACAGACAGAGATTGTGATGAAAGACTTCTCTTAAAGGAGTGTTGCTAAAACGTAAGAGAAGATAAGGATGAAATTTATGAAACGAAACCACTTTTATATATTATATCACTATGCGAAAGATCGTTGGCACACGCAGAGTCATATTTTGGGACTGCACCACTCGTAGACAATGGAAATTGCAATTGTACTGTAAGCAACCCTTTAGATTATTTTAAACCAAATATAATTACAATAGCGTAGCATTAAAGACCGCTCAAGTTGAACTTGTTTGTTGAAAGTGGCATAATGTTTTCTACCGCGCACTATCACCGCCGAATTGATCCCCTGTTGTTTAGAGGTCTCTGAAAAAGGCAGACGACACAGGGTGGGTTAATATAAATAATTTAACCGGTCTGATACCCTGTTGTTTAGAGGACTCTGAAAAAGGCAGACGACACAGGGTGGGTTAATATAAATAATTTAACCGGTCTACAGGCGGTCAAACGCTCTACTCGCTGTGCCACTTCACTGTAGCCTGTCAAGTGGCACAGCGAGTACAACGCTTGCTTTGACATCCGTGCACAGCTTGTTAACGCAAGTTTGAATCCCGGCAAGGCCAAACTCAGCCTTTCATCCTTCCGTGGTCGATAAATGAGCACCACACACCGTGGTTAATAATAAGCACCGCTTAGATACCTCACGGTTCTTAGCACTATATGAATGGGAAAATATGATTATTTTATTATTAACATACTCAGTTGCACTATCTTCGATAGCAAATAGTTTCACGCCCTAATAAATAAAATGATGATTTTTAATGAAGATCGGCTGGTGAGACTAATTTATGTTTTTTAAAACAGGTATGTGGCCCCATTTTGCCTATGTCACGATTTACAGACTCCAGCGGATGGGGTCTTCAACTGCCAGGTGCAGGTCCAAATATGCAACTTCATGACCCTCACCATTTTATGGGACAATCGCCAAGGACCAATATGCCCTTATGCAGTACTAGCGGCTACAAACAACATACCAACCAATAGGGTGGTCTAATGGCTCATTTTTGGAGCAACCTTCCGATTATCAGAGCGACCATGTACTGCTTTTATCATAAACCAACAGCCTATCTACCATAAAGGAACAACGCGTGGCTCCAAATAAACTTTTGCTGATCGACAGCAGAGACAATAGCAAATCGCTGAATATTCACTAAACATTTCATGTGAAATAAATGTACTTTACCAAATGTACAATCCTGCTGTTTACTTTTAAACCACAGTTTCATATTCCGAATTGTGGCGCACTGAGTTGTAAGCTGATCTAACACCCTCTGTACCGCAAAGGAACATCGCGTGCCTCAACATGAACTTTTGCAGATCGACAACAAAGACAAATGCAAATTGCTGAATATTCTCTAAACATTTGATGTCAAATAAATGTACTTTACAAAATTTACAATCTTGCTGTTTGCTTTTAAATCACTGTTTCATATTCCGAATTGTGGCGCGCTGTGTTGTGACATAATGTGTTGTCTTCCGGGTTCTGTGTAAAGTCACTTAGGACTGGAGAGGACTGGGCGCATTTGATGACGCACCCTGTAACGTCACGGAGAGAGGCGGGGAATATGAATGCTTTGATAATATCAGGTTTAGGGGCGGGAGATATGATTTAGTGTCGCAAAAGCAAGTCAGCCAGGTCAATAGCGCCAGTCATAGGATTATCACATAATGTCGGCGCACACCAGCCGGATTTATCGTTTCTTTAGTGGACAAAAAGTCGATTGACGCCCATAGGAAATTGTACTATTAGCGGACAAAAGGAGTGGTCTTAAAACACTTTCACCCTGACAACGAACAATACAAACAACGTTCTTAGAACACCCCCATTTTGTGTAATTGCAACCATTTCGGGACACCGAGAGTGTTCTTAGAACACATTCAACTAGACATATTACAATATGGACAGCGTCCTGAGGACACCCCATGTTTGTGTATTTATGAACAATTAAGTACACCGCGAGTGTTCATAGCTCATTTTTACCTTCCTTGCGAACAAAAATGACACATACTCCGTCCTCTAAACACCCCACCATTTAGTTTATTTACAAAATGTCAGAACAGCCGTGTTCTCCGCGGACAAATCGAACGCAACAAAAACGTCTAGCACATAAAAAAACAAAACATTGAACCTATCTCATACTCCCCCACCCTCCCCAAACACTCTTACACACCAACACAGGGCACTAAATACAATTTTTTATCCACGTTTCACAGCGCTGTACGCGGTCGACGCCGAATACAAGATGGCGGGCACCACAGAAAATCTGACGCGCTCCACGCCCCTCGCCGTCCAATCAGCGAACACGTCACATGTCCGCGGACATGACGCAAGGCCATGGGCCAATCGGGGTGCTGTCCGCGGAGCGAACAGGGAAGTCCGTCCGCGAAGCGAACACAGATATCACAAATTTTTTTGCCTTACATTTTGGTCATTTTTTAAAAAATACTGGACGGATTTACACCAAATTTGTAAAAGCACGCTTTCGGGACCAAGCCGCCACTCCTGCGCAAATTTGGTGTAAATCCGTCCAGCGGTTCGGGCTGTAGCCGTGCGCAAAGTTTTTTCCCATTCAGTCTATGGGAAAAAAACAAGTTTTGGGACCCCCCCTATAACTTTTCCCCCCCTGGACGAATCCTCACCAAACTTTCCAAGAATATTCAGAGTGGGCCATATACTTTGTTTGCAAAGTTTGGTGAGGATTCATCCAGGGGGAGCAAATTTATAAGCCGCCCAAAAAGTGCTCTTCCTATGGAAACACCAACTTAACCATAACTACTGCCGCTACCGCGGCCATGTAATATATATATATATATATATATATATATATATATATATATATATATATATATATATATATATATATATATATATATATATTTAGCAGCAATACAACTCGGAAAATAAATAAAGCATGCTTTCGGGAGCAAGTCTACGCTCCTGCCACAAATTTGGTGAAAATCTATCTAAGCGATTTGGGCTGTAGGCGTGAGCAACCTTTTTTCCATAGTGTCTATGAGGAAAACCACACATTTTGGCACCCCCTATAGCACCCCCTATAACTTTGCGCCCCACTGTACGAAACCTCACCAGACCTTGTAGAATCATTTTGAGCGGGCCATCATGTACTGATTCTGCAAAGTTTGGTAAGCATTCGTCCGGGGGGGGCAAAGTTATAACCCGCACAGAAAATACTCTTTCTATGGGTTCAGCAAGACTGCAGGCCCTGTAAAATATATATATTGGTAACCTACGTGATCAAGCGGTTTGCATACCGCGAAACGCATCGTTTTTTCTACCAGGATGTTTCCCTTTCCTGACGCATAAACACTGAAAAAGAAGAAATTTTTGTTGCCAGGAATCTTTGAGGTGTCTGGTTTCCTCTTATTTGTTGCAGGGACATTTCTCCTCTGCTCCTGCTCTTGGGAGAGCACTCCACCAGCTGCCTTTCTCAGGAAAAGCTTCTTTTTGCTATATATATATATATATATATGACATCACACGTGCATTTACCTTTTATACAAGGGGTTGTGAATGTAATGTTGGCAAATAAGTATCAGGGACAGATTTACACCAAATTAACAAAAACATGCTTTTGGGACCAAGCCGCCGCTCCTGACGCAAATTTGGTGAAAATCCATCCAGCGGTTTGGGCTGTAGGCGTGAGAATTCTTTTTTATCATTATGTCTATGGGAAAAAAAGACATGTTGGCACCCCCCCTATAACTTTGCCCCCCTTTGACCAAACCTCAACAAACTTTGCAAAGAAATCCATATACTTTTTTTGCAATGTTTGGTGAGTATTCGTCCAGGGGGAGCGAAGTTATAAGCTGCCCAAAAAGTGATGACATCACATGTGCATTTACTTTTCATAAAAAGTCTGCAAGATATTCTTATTATAATGTTCACAAAAAAGTGTCAAGGATCATTGGAATAAATATCATGAGCTACTTAGTGCATTAAGCAATGCATTGATATAAATAGCATTGTATTATGAAGTTCTATCCAGTATACTAAGCTACTCGTGGAGAAACATAGGCATTGTGTGCAGCATGCATGATGGAGTTGCAATATTCATAATCTTGCCATGTTGAATAGTAAAATGATAACTGCTTTCTTATTAGAGTTTTGCATACTGTGAAACATGTAATAAGTAGCTAATAAAACCCACAGACAACAACAAATACAAATATGAGTATTTACAAGGAAAGTGAAGTAAACAAAAAAGGAGCAGTAGTAGCAGAAAGTGTTCATAACCTAACTGATTATTTTTATGCAGAGAAATGATTGCTCTGTTTCAAAGCTGATACTTACCCTATGTATATGTATCACATGATGTGACTGGACCATAAGGAAAGTAGTGTGAGTACAATGTATACAAATATGAAAATATACAGGGAAAGTACAGCAATAAAAAAAACAACAGAACTATCAGAAAGTGCTGATAACCCTACTGATTATCTTCATGTACAGAAAGGATTGCTGTCTTTCAAGCCTGTGTCTTCCACTATGTATGTCTTTCATATGATGTGACTGGACCCTAAGGGAATTACTGTAAGAACATACTGAAGGATAAGTCTACAAATATAGTACCTTTTCAATTTTTAGTTCCTGACTGTTACTCTCAACAGAGAGAAAACAACGTGGAAAGTGGTACACAATTCGAGATGGTCATACATGACATTTTAATGAAATATTAGCGTGTAACCTGGGGGAACCGAGTGGTGGTCTACATGCACCTCTGTGCTGGACTCCTCATAAGCACGTTAAAAAGACCACTACACACAAAGGTTGTACTTGCGTTTCATTGCAATAAGCCACACAGAACAAACAAATAGAATGTAACCCAGAAATAATGTTCAGATAATAATAAGTTAATGCTCGTTCCGGTATACAATCGTCGAAAATCAAATTTACATTATATTCACCGTTTCCATTCTCTTGGTGTAACTCAGACCGTAACGCTCACTGCGTTCGCACCAACGATTCTTCATAAACTGAATTTATATGTTCCTTACCCACTTTTGGAATGCATAACCTTATGATATCTTCATTATTACAAACCTCCTTTCATTCAATTCCTTTCGGAATAGTCCCTTTATCTCAAAGTCAAATAACAATTGAACCTTATACTGTGCGTCTGATGCGTGGACTTCCTTAGCTCGCAAGCAAAAATTCAAAGCTGGTGACCTTCACTCACAATCAAAATACATTCTTACTTTGCCACAACTTGCCTCACCGCATCCATGAGAACTGTTATTCTGATCCACGTTCAGCAGGCACTGCAGGTGGTTGCCTGAGGTGCCAGGCTCTAGGGTTCACCAGTCTGACTCCATTATTATTTTAATTACATTTTAACACTGACACATTAGCCCTTTATTTGCCGCGCTCTGGGTGTAGCACCAGCACATCAATTTAGAAACATCAACGGTTTTAATTAAGAGTGTAACATAACCTGAAATTGCTTCTATTTAATATTAATAAATATTGGGCAAGCAATATAAACAATATAGAGGAACGGGCATTCGGAATGTAGTATTACTCTGTAATACCACAAGCTAAGGTTGGGTTGCAGACTGCAGAAGCAACAATCTATGTTTACAAGTCCAAAATTCCATGATTATACATCTCCATCCCTTGAATGCCAAAATGCAATCTCTTTCACCTGTACTTAAGGCACATATTGTGGAACACCTCCAAATGTACTGTGTGATTTTCGTGACAAAAAAATACCCATTTTTGGCTTCTTGCAGCTATATCCCATCCCATCCTCATCACCCCTCACCTCCACAGAGATTATTTGATAAATTTGACAAGTGCAATGTTGTGTTTTTTAATATATTTTTGCCGCGATGTCCGCGGACACCAAACACGGATCCAAGATGGCGGGCGCATCAAAACAATCTGACGCATTCATGCTTTTCACCATCCAATCAGTGAACACGCCACATGTCCACGGGTATGACGCGAGCCAATTAGCCAATCGGTGTCCTGTCCGCGGAACAAACAGGAAAGTGTGTCCACGGAGCAGACATAGATATCACACATTTTTTTAGACCTACTTTTTGATCGTTTTAAAAAGAACTACTGAAAGGATTTTCACCAAATGTACAAAAGCATGCTTTCGAGTCCAAGCCGCTGATCCTGCCACAAATTTAGGTAAAATCCGTCCAGCGATTTGGGCTGTAGGCGTGCGTAATTTTTTTCCCCATTCAGTCTATGGGAAAACAAGAAATGTTGGGACCCCCTCTATAACTTTGCCCCCCCTGGACCAAACGTCCCCAAACTTTACAAAAAAATTCAGAGTGGGCCATATACTTTTTTTGCAAAGCTTGGTGAGGATTCTTCCAGGGAAAGCAAAGTTATAAGCCGCCCAAAAAGTGCTCTTCCTATGGGATTAGCAACTTAACCATAACTACACAGCCACTGCCGTGGCTGTGTTATATATATATATATATATATATATATATATATATATATATATATATAAATATATATATATTACAGTTATCCTTTAAGTTGCTGTTTCCATAGGAAGAACACTTTTTGGGTGGCTTATAACTTCGCTTTCCCTGGACGGATCCTCACCAAACTTTGCAAAATAAGTATATGGGTCACTCTGAATTATTTTGCACAGTTTGGTGAGGATTCGTCCAGGGGGGGCAAAGTTATAGGGGGGGTCCCAAAACTTTTTTTTTTCCCATAGACTGAATGGGAAAAAATGTTTGCTCGCGCCTACAGCCCAAACCGCTGGACGGATTTCCACCAAATTTGGACCAGGAGAAGCGGCTTGGTCCCGAAAGCGTGCTTTTGCAAATTTGGTGAAAATCCGTCCAGTAGTTTTTTTTTAAATGACCAAAAAGTAGGTAAAAAAAAATTAGTGATATCTGTGTTCGGTTCACGGACACACTTCCCTGTTCGCTCCGCGGACAGTGTCCTGATTGGCCAATCGTCTTGCGTGATGTTCGCGGACATGCAACGTGTTCGCTGATTGGACGGCATGGAGCGGGAAGCGCGTCAGATTTTTCGGTAGCGCCCACCATCTTGAATTCGCGGACGTCCGCGGACAGCGCAGTGAAACTTTGTTCAAAATGTGTATTTTGTAGAGTGTGTTGGTGTGTAGGAGTGTTTGGGGAGGGTGGGAGTGTATGAGATAGGATGAAAGTTGTGTTTTTTATGTGTTAGAAGTTCTTTTTGTGTTTGATTTGTTTGCGGACATCACAGGTTTTCTGAAATGTTCTAAATAAACTGACTGGGGGGTGTTCTAAGGACTCAATATGTGTCCGTCTTGTTCGCAAGCAAAGTGAAACTGTTCTAAGAACACTCGCGGTGTCCGGGGAGTGTTCGTAGGGGGTGTCCTGAGGACGCTGTCCGTATTGTTCTCTGTCAAGTTGAATGTGTTCTAAGAACACCCGCGGTGTCCTGAAATGTTCACAAATAAACAAAATGGGGGTGTTCTGAAGACGTTTTTGAGAACACTCCCGGTGTCCTGAAATGTTCGTAGGGGGTGTCCTGAGGACGCTGTCCGTATTGTTCTCTGTCAAGTTGAATGTATTCTAAGAACACCCACGGTGTCCTGAAATGTTCGCAAATAAACAAAATGGGGGTGTTCTGAAGACGTTTTTGAGAACACTCCCGGTGTCCTGAAATGTTCGTAGAGGGTGTCCTGAGGACGCTGTCCGTATTTTTCTCTGTCAAGTTGAATGTGTTCTAAGAACACCCGCGGTGTCCTGAAATGTTCGCAAATAAACAAAATGGGGGTGTTCTGAAGACGCTTCTAAGAACACTTGCGGTGTCCGGGGAGTGTTCGTAGGGGGTGTCTTGAGGACGCTGTCCGTATTATTCTCTGTCAAGTTGAATGTGTCCTAAGAACACTCGCGGTGTCCTGAAATGTTCGCAAATAAACAAGATGGTGGTGTTCTGAAGACGCTTCTAAGAACACTCCCGGTGTCCTGGAATGTTCGTAGGGGGTATCCTGAGGACGCTGTCCGTATTGTTCTCTGTCAAGTTGAATGTGTTCTAAGAACACCCGCGGTGTCCTGAAATTTTCGCAAATAAACAAAATGGGGGTGTTCTGAAGATGCTTCTAAGAACACTCGCGGTGTCCTGAAATGTTCGCAAATAAACAAAATGGGGGTGTTCTGAAGACGCTTCTAAGAACACTCGCGGTGTCCGGGGAGTGTTCGTAGGGGGTGTCCTGAGGACGCTGTCCGTATTGTTCTCTGTCAAGTTGAATGTGTCCTAAGAACACTCGCGGTGTCCTGAAATGTTCGCAAATAAACAAAATGGGGGTGTTCTGAAGACGCTTCTAAGAACACTTGCGGTGTCCGGGGAGTGTTCGTAGGGGGTGTCCTGAGGACGCTGTCCGTATTGTTCTCTGTCAAGTTGAATGTGTCCTAAGAACACTCGCGTTGTCCTGAAATGTTCGCAAATAAACAAGATGGTGGTGTTCTGAAGACGCTTCTAAGAACACTCGCGGTGTCCGGGGAGTGTTCGTAGGGGGTGTCCTGAGGACGCTGTCCGTATTGTTCTCTGTCAAGTTGAATGTGTCCTAAGAACACTCGCGGTGTCCTGAAATGTTCGCAAATAAACAAAATGGGGGTGTTCTGAAGACGCTTCTAAGAACACTCGCGGTGTCCGGGGAGTGTTCGTAGGGGGTGTCCTGAGGACGCTGTCCGTATTGTTCTCTGTCAAGTTGAATGTGTCCTAAGAACACTCGCGTTGTCCTGAAATGTTCGCAAATAAACAAGATGGTGGTGTTCTGAAGACGCTTCTAAGAACACTCGCGGTGTCCGGGGAGTGTTCGTAGGGGGTGTCCTGAGGACGCTGTCCGTATTGTTCTCTGTCAAGTTGAATGTGTCCTAAGAACACTCGTGGTGTCCTGAAATGTTCGCAAATAAACAAGATGGTGGTGTTCTGAAGAAGCTTCTAAGAACACTCCCGGTGTCCTGGAATGTTCGTAGGGGGTGTCCTGAGGACGCTGTCCATATTGTTCTCTGTCAAGTTGAATGTGTCCTAAGAACACTCGCGGTGTCCTGAAATGTTCGCAAATAAACAAGATGGTGGTGTTCTGAAGACGCTTCTAAGAACACTCGCGATGTTCGGGGAGTGTTCGTAGGGGGTGTCCTGAGGACGCTGTCCGTATTGTTCTCTGTCAGGTTGATTGTGTTCTAAGAACACCTGCGGTGTCCTGAAATGTTCGCAAATAAACAAAATGGGGGTGTTCTGAAGACGCTTCTAAGAACACTCGCGGTGTCCGGGGAGTGTTCGTAGGGGGTGTCTTGAGGACGCTGTCCGTATTGTTCTCTGTCAAGTTGAATGTGTTCTAAGAACACACGCGTTGTCCTGAAATGTTCGCAAATAAACAAAATGGGGGTGTTCTGAAGACGTTTTTGAGAACACTCCCGGTGTCCTGGAATGTTCGTAGGGGGTGTCCTTAGGACGCTGTCCGTATTGTTTGTTGTTAAGTTGAAAGTGTTCTAAGAACTATCGCGTTTTTCTGAAATGTTCGTAGGGGGTGTCCTGAAAACGGTGTCCGTATTGTTCGCTGGCAAGTTCAAAGTGTTCTAAGAACACTCACATTGTTCGCGGACAATAAAAGTTTCCCATAGATCATAGTTGAAATGTTTGACTCTATGGATGTGATATGCTGCGGTGGTTGTTGCCAGGGCATAGAGTCTTGGGTGCATGGCCATTTGGCCATGCACCCAAGACTCTATGCCCTGGCAACAACCACCGCAGCATATCACATTCATATTTGCTTATAACCTTGGGTGAAAAACAAATGTATAAGGAACAAAGGTATTAGATACTATGGATGTGATATGCTGCTATGGTTGTCCTTATTATTGTATACTTACTGTTTGGTCTAGTAATGGGAGTCCATGTTTTTCTTCTTCATTTCTGTGATAAAAGAAAATAGCTTGTTAGTATTAGTATTTTGCAATGACTTATTACATTGTATAAGCAATATACTTTTATTTTTTTTCGACCCTCATATTTAGTAGAGTACAAATCAGAGTACTGTGCAATTTGGTCAGTTTCTGTATTTGTTGCTAAAATCATTGGGTCTGTGGGAGAAAAAAAAAATCCATGTTGGATTAAAAAAAAAAACCTTTTTCTGTTATGCTACAGTTCATTTGTTTGTTTGTTTTCAGTGTTCACTTTTTGTTTCTGGCTAATACTTTATACTTTGCTTTGTTGTATTTTTTTTGGAGCAGTAACAGATTCTTCATTTGTTTTGATATTATAAGATTTTGGAGCAGTTATATACCAATTGGCGTATTCTAATTGTCTATTTTTTTAATATATTTTAGTGGTTTTGATTTATCTATTTGGATATTGTTAAATTTTGAGACAGTTATATACCAATTGGCGTATTCTAACTGTGTATTTTTTGGCCTAATTTAGTGGCATTCATGTATCTGATTAGTTGTTGTAGAATCTTTAACTGTTAGATAGCTTTTGGAGTATTCTAACAGTTTATATTATTTTAACACAAATTTATAATTTTGGGACAGTTAGATACCAATTGGCGTATTCTAACTGTGTATTTTTTGGTCTAATTGAGTGGTATTCATTTATCTGATTAGTTGTTGTAGAATCTTTGAGCAGTTAGAGAGCTTTTGGAGTATTCTAACAGTTTATATTTTTTTAACACAAATTTACTTAAAGGTTTAAATACAGTTTATTTATCAAATTTTGGTTTTAAGAACATCAAATAAGCGTTTGTAAGATTTGCTGGTAATCTCTGCTTTAGAGTAATGGTACTATCATTACATTCAAACCATCCACATTTCTTTTTTATATATGCTGTGTAGTGCCCTGAATCGGTTGTGGCTCCTGCGTGGTAGATTATACCTATTGTTGTGAAGGTTTTCTTACCAAGTGATATTTGACTATGTGTGAATCCAGTCAGCTTGCAGTTGTTTTTGGTACCATCTGCATTGTAACGTAGAAGCATTAGTATTACGTATTTACTATGTGTTTGTATTACTAATGTGGAGCGATTATCTGAATTGCAGGTAGAGCATAATCTACCATGGTTTGCATTTTGTACAAGTTGGTGAAATGGAATGGATTCACAATTTGGTATTGATATATATATATGAAGCGTTCATTGGGAATTTCTTCTTGTGTCACATTGTTGCACAGAGTGCATGTATGTTTCCACATGTATGAAATCTGGAAGATTTCATTTATAGGTATGTTTTTGTTTTCCAGTACTAATATTAAGTACATTAGAAATTCTTGTGGATCTTCCTGTGAGTTTATAGTGAATTTCACCATTCCAGCACAGTAGTCCAATTGTCGTCTTATTCCAAAAACACTATATGTGTTGTCAGGATTGTTTGCTGCATTTCTGTGAAGTACTAACATTTGCAAACACAAAGGGTCTGTACTGTGTAAGTAAATGTTGTCAACAATTGGTGGTAATTGAAATAGAATATTCATTGCTACATTTGCATAGCAACTTACACCAACTATATTTGAGAATTTAAATGGTCCAGGTAGTTCTGTATCTAACTGCTTTTTTTGGAGTTTGTCTTCCTTCTTTAAAGAAGTAGCTGGTTTACTTTCTCTAATTGATCCTTTTTTGTTTGTGGTACTTGATGAAGTATTAGTTTCTTTTACTCTCTTTGGAGGATTTGCAGTGACGTCCTGTTGCATTTCTGTTTGAGTTAGTTTTCTTTCACAACGTTTTAGTTTTTGTGGAACAGAATATGTGTTTAGATGGGGAGTTTATAGTGAGCGAAGTCTATTATATTCTAAAATGCAAGGAATATCAGCGTTTACTTTACTTGCATCAAAGTTGATTAGAAATAGACCGTCAAGTGTACGTAAGCGTGATAGTGCTACGTAGCTCATGCCTTCTTTAAAGACTGTGTTACCAATATCTATCATTGCTTTGTCTAGGGTAAGACCTTGTGATTTATGAATCGTGACTGCGTATGCAAGAGTTAGAGAAAATTGTTCTCTGCGTACATACATATCTTTGAAGAGAAGGAATCTAGCTGTTGAGCGTCCTATCCGTTTTACTTCTGAAAGTTTGTCAAAGAGTATATTGACAAACTGAATTTTGTTGTCACGTGGGTATGTTTGAAAGCCAACAACTGTACCCAGTGCTCCATTAACTAGTCATTGGTCCACGTCAAGGTTACGTTTAAGCATTACTCTGCAATTTAAGGATAATTTTAACATCTTTTCTAAGCCTGCTGTGTTTGAGATTGATTTTTCTAAATTATTTAGTCTTGTTGTGGCTTGGTCACACATGGGTAGTGTCATACCATGTACATCTAGTTTGTCTGTGGCGCTAATTTCCATTATTGGTTGCATTTCTTTACTTAACATTATTTCATTGAATTTGAGACAGCTTGCAAGAGTTCGCATTAAGGCCATACAATTGACATTTTTGTGGGCTAATTGTTCCATAACATCTGTAGCACATGCATTATCGCCATTAAGTGCATTAATGTGCCGGGTTTTCAATGTTGCTTCTGCTTCTTTAGAAAGTATACCAACTCTCTAACTTTTTAAAATGTTGGCATAAGTTAGATTTGCAGATTGGCGCATGTTTTCTGTTAATTCTCTGTATTGGAAATGTTGCCAAAGGTTGACATTTCCAATGCTGCCAACAGTTTTACGGCAGAGTTTGTGCCCTAATGTTTTAAAAATAGGTTCACCTTTTACTGGTGTTAATTGAAGCAGATCTCCAAAAACAATAATGTGTTTTCCTGCAAAGAGCTCTTTATAGTCTGTTTTGAGTACTTCTTGTAATCTGAGATGAATCAAAGCTAACATCAGGATGGAGACCATGCTCACTTCATCTATTAGTAGCATTTTCATTTGTTTCAATACTCTGCGTAATTCCATTGCAGCTTCTGCAGAAAGTTTGTAATAGTCTAATTTGTTCTGGTGTTCTACTGGTAATAGTAGTAATCGGTGTAATGTAACACCACCTATGTTGTAGGCAGCTAAACCTGTGGGGGCAGTGACAACAGCTGACAGTTTGTTGTTTGTCAATTGTTGAAGGAACTAACTAATGATTTTGATTAGGAATGTTTTGCCAGAACCAGCTTCACCACTGACGTACAGTAGTATAGGTTTATAATTATGGCAGGAACATTCTTTATTTTCATGTTTTACACCATGTGCAATTTGTTTTGTTACTTCTTGAAAAATGCTACTTTGCTCATTGTTTAGTTTTGATTGTAGTATAGTTAAGTCTTCCTTATCTTCATAATGACACACGTGGGCCGATTCATGGAACAAATGTGCGCCGAAAATCTTCGCGCAAGCAGGCGCAAGCAGGCGCAAGCGGAAAAACGATTCATGGAAGTCCCTGCGCGTGTTTACCTTGGGATGTGCGCCAAACCCGTGCATGGCGCACACGTCACTGCAACATCCCAAAAGACGTGCGCGACGCGCACAGTGAAAGCGCACAACCTCGGCGCATACACCAGAAAGTGGGCGGAACACGGGGCATAACGCGCGGAATGGGGAACAACTCGCGAAAACAAGGGCGTAACTGGGGATGTACTGCAGGGAAGCAGACGGAACGCCCACACGCACCCGAACCACACGTATTCATGGAATCGAATAGGGCAAAGCCACGCACAGCGAAAGACACGCACAAGCCGATACACGTCCGCCACACGAAGGCAGGCGGTAGCGTCCCTGCGCATCACAAAAGTGGCAACATACAGCAATTGTGCGAGCGGGGCACGTGTATTTCAGGGGTTCGCGTGAAGTTTCTCACGCGATCGGGCCTGGGGGAGCGGGGTACCACTCACCGTCTGCCTTGCGTGTAGAAGAACGCGTAGCCAACAGCCGCTGTGAAGTAATAGCGTGTGAACCCCAACGGATGGAAAACACACGCACCGCACGAAAAGCACGTACAGAACATAAAGGCACGCGGGATCACCAAGCCCTGCCAGGGCAACGCCCGTGCGCAAAACGTCACAGACGCGCTTACGCTGTAAGGGCCTTTGGTCCAATGAAATCGCGTACGCGTGCTGACGCGCTTACGCGCTAAGGGCCTTTCCTCGATTTTCACGCTGACGTGCAGGATTTTCACGTGCCAAATCACTCCGTATCAAGCTGGCCACGCGAAAACACACGGAAGACCACGCTCCTGCCCAGAAGGCTGAATTACTGCCCCCCAGTGCCCCGAGCAGCCTCCCACGTGCCATCTGCTGCTGCCTGCCTGCCTGCCTGCCTGCTGCCACCGTGCCCTGCCATTTGGTGCCTGCACATCAGCCATCTGCAGGTGTCCAGTTGCTGTGTCCACCCCTGCTGGAACAGAAGACTCCCGACTCGGATAACATCGCTCCACAACCCAGCCCCAGGACCCAGTTGCCCACCCACTCCTGCCCCTGGGGTTGCCATGTCGGGCACATCAACATCTGGCACCAGTGGCAACCCCCGGCCAGAGGAGCAGAGGGGCACCAGCTTCACTGCCACCGAAGTTGGTGTCCTGGTGGAGCAAGTCCTGGGGCAGTATGATGCCCTCTTCGGATCGTCCCGCGCCAACAAGGAAGGACGGGAGAGGATCTGGGCCGACTGTGTGGTTGCCATCAATGCGGAGGGGGTGGCAACCCGCACCATCCAGAAGGTCAAGAAGCGCTGGGAAGACTTGAGGTCCAGGACCCTCATGAAGGCCCGGCGCCTCGTGGAGGGGGGCCGGGGCCGCATGAGTTCCATCCAGTTGAGGGTCCTGGAACGCGCACACACAGCGCTCCAAGCATTGTGGCCAAGCATTGCTGTGTGAGACAGGGCATGTTGCAGTGTGCTGGTTGTCTGATACTTGCCTGCATGTGTGACATAGGCCATGTACGCATGTATGTGTGCAGGGACATCATGGGAATGCATGTGCGACTTGTAATGTGTGAACCGCACGGTTGTTGCATGTGTTTGAATGCGACATGGGGAGCCCTGTGCAGATTGCACACATGAGAGCATGGCAGTCTCTGTTCCTGGAAATGGGTGGGGGCGAGGGATGGGTGCTGATGCCAGATACATATGTGGTATCCATGTCTGTGTGCCTGACCTGCGTGTCTGTGACTTGTGAGTGCCATGGATGCATGACACATGTCTGTGACAATGTACAGATTCACTGATGCAGCCTAGTCATCCTTGTATGCACTGTGATTGGGGTGTACGGGGCCAGATGGATGTGACTGAGGTGAAGTGTGTGCATGTGATAGGCATGACCCATTATGCATGTGAGTCACATTACATTGTATGATTCGAGAGTCCATTGGACATGCATTGAAATGTCCATGGCACGCACCATGACTGTCACTGTGTGTGTTTTGCCTGGACTGACACATGTGTTGTGGTGTGACATGATGGAAGTGTACTTTGACAGTGGCACTCATCTGCTATTGCTTCCTGTCTAGGGGACCATTGTACAGTACCCTGATGCTTGTGTTCTATGTCTCCCTCTACGCAGCGGCTAGTGAAGGAGAGGGCGGAGACGGCGCTGTGGAGCAAGGCGGCGGGGATGCCCCCACGGCTGCAGCGGAAGGGGTGGGTGAGCCCCCACAGGGGCCTGCTACGGCGGTAGACGGCGAGGAGCCATCCAGGTTGGTGGTTTCCACAGAGGAGGAGGAGGCCGCCACTGAGGCGCACATGGGGCCTGGTGGGGGCATCCCTGCTGGTGCAAGTGGTGCAGTCCAGGGGCAGGGGCAGGAGGCAGCACAGGTCACTGTGGAGGGGCCTGTGCATGTCGCTGTCCCTGAACCTGTGGGTGCACCACCTTGCACCAGCAGGGATGCCCCGTCCCAGGCCCGTCCGCAGGTAGAGGGGATGTCCATGTCATCTGACACCCCTCCACCTGCGGACGAGGGGACCCCTGGCCGTGTGGAGAAGGTCCTGATTGGGGTCGCGATGCGCACGGCTGTGATTCGTGATGCCGTGCGTGCTTCCCAGGAGGAGCATGCACGTCATCACGAAGAGCACCGTGCCGACGTGGCCCAATTGGGATCGGCCATGTTCGGGGGTTTCCTGCATGTGTCGGCCAATCTGGCGGCCCTCTCCTCCTCTGTGGAGACTATACGCCAGTCGTTCTCCTTGCCGTCTTCCGGCCCAGATGCCACCAGGGCCCCCTGTGGACCTGCCCTGACCAATGCAGCCAGCTCGGTGGGGATCCCATCCCTGCCACAGTCGGGAGTCAGAGGTCCAGCAGGGGTGGACAACACAGCAACTGGACCCCAGCAGATGGAGGATGTGAAGGCATCATCGGGCAGGGCACGTGCACAATGGCGTCGGTGGTTTCCATCATCCTGGATGCCGTTGTGCTGGCAGAGGCAGTGGCATCGGAGGCAGCAGCAGGCTTTACGTGGGAGGCATCATGGCTCGGGGCCATCAAGATCAGAGGGGCAGGCATCGGCCGGAGGACAGGAGAACCCTGGGATGGTAGTGTCTTCCGTGTGGGAGCAGTTGGTCCAGCGGATAGGTGCAGAGCGGCAGCGGGCGGAAGAGGAGCGGCTCACCATGGTCAGGGCGGAGTTCTCCATGCGTCGGGCGTTGAGGCGGGCTGAGTGCCTCGAGGAAGCTCACAGGGAGTTTGAGGTGAACATGGGGTTATCCCTGCGAGACCTCGGGGCCAGGACAGAGTCCCGCCTCCAGGACATCGACATGGAGTTCGATGATGCCCTGGCCGGCAACATCACAGAGTGAGCCGCAGGACTTGCCCGCTGCCATTGTATATAGTTCTTTAGTTAGTTAGTGTTAGGTTTCCTTTATTTTTTGAGATTTTTTTGGACCGCTCGGACAATGGCCACTTTTCTGTATATAGTTTTTTTATTAGGTAGTAGTAGGTTTCATTTATAGTGTTGGGCTCATGGACCCTGGAATATTCTTGTGTATAGTTGGATTTTTTAAAATACATTTTTTTGATTTATATTTGTGTTCACCATGAGGCAATGGTTTTTCCTTATTTTTTTTCACCATGATTTTGCTTTGGACAACATTAGTTTTTGGATTCCTTTGTTTTTTGGATTTTTACATTACTTATCGGACATGGACAATTTATTTTGTTATCCCCATTGTTGTATGTTTGATTAGTTTACTTCATTTTCTTCGAGAATACATGTTTTTATAACTTTCTTTTGTGGTATTTTCTCATTGGTTTCATGCATGTCATGATATGGGTTTTGACATTCACTTGCACCCATTGTGTATGTGTGTGTGACGGACATGTGTTCATTTACATACTTGCCATTGGGGTTGTATCATGTAATTGCATTTGCTATGTGGGTGGATGCAATCCTTGGCTGGGTGTTTGTGCTGGGTATTCTGCCCATTACTGCCATGATTGTGTATCGTCAGGACCTGGGGGCAGGGGGACATGGTTGGGGGCCTGCTGGCAGGTGCCCCACAGTGCTGGGGGGTGGGGGTGGTGGGGAACATGAGTTGGACATGGGTGGGGGCCTGCTGGCAGGTGCCCCACAGTGCTGGGGGGTGGGGGTGGTGGGAGACATGAGTTGGACATGGGTGGGGGCCTGCTGGCAGGTGCCCCACAGTGCTGGGGGGTGGGGGTGGTGGGGAACATGAGTTGGACATGGGTGGGGGCCTGCTGGCAGGTGCCCCACAGTGCTGGGGGGTGGGGGTGGTGAGTGACATGAGTTGGATATGGGTGGGGGACTGCTGGCAGGTGCCCCACAGTGCTGGGGGGTGGGGGTGGTGGGAGACATGGGTGGGGGCCTGGTGGAGGCTGGCCCTGGTGACTGGGGGGGTGGGGGTGGTGGGGGACATGAGTTGGACATGGGTGGGGGCCTGCTGGCAGGTGCCCCACAGTGCTGGGGGGTGGGGGTGCAAGGGGACATGAGTTGGTGTTCATTAGTTCAAGGAGACATGTGCCTTTGCTGGGGGCATGCCCATGTTGGGTGGGCTGCCTGCGGGACATGACCAGGGATGCAGGGTAGTCCCCTGTGGTGTGGGCTGCCTGCAGGGGCCGTGGAGGGTGTACAGGGAACACCTGGGAGGACCCACACTGTCAAATCACATGTAGGACTCCCCGGCACCCCTGAAATACACGTACCCTGCTGATATCGCGTGTAGAACTTCACGCGCACCCCTGAAATACACGTACCCTGCTGAAATTGCGTGTGGAACTTCCCGCGCACCCCGAAATACACGTTCCCTGATGGAATCGCGTGTGGAACTTCACGCGCACCCCGAAATACACGCGCCCAGGCCAATCGCGTGTGGAACTTCCCGCGCACCCCTGAAATACACGCGCCCAGGCCAATCGCGTGTGGAACTTCCCACGCACCCCTGAAATACACGCGCCCAGGCCAATCGCGTGTGGAACTTCCCGCGCACCCCTGAAATACACGCGCCCAGACCAATCGCGTGTGGAACTTCCCGCGCCCAGGCCAATCGCGTGTGGAACTTCCCGCGCACCCCTGAAATACACGCGCCCAGGCTATTCGCGTGTGGAACTTCCCGCGCACCCCTGAAATACACACGCCCAGGCCAATCGCATGTGGAACTTCCCGCGCACCCCTGAAATACACGCGCCCAGGCTATTCGCGTGTGGAACTTCCCGCGCACCCCGAAATACACGCACCCTGATGGAATCGCGTGTGGAACTTCACGCGCACCCGGAAATACACGTACCCTGATGGAATCGCGTGTGGAACTTCCCGCGCACCCCTGAAATACACGCGCCCAGGCCAATCGCGTGTGGAACTTCCCGCGCACCCCTGAAATACACACGCCCAGGCCAATTGCGTGTGGAACTTCCCGCGCACCCCTGAAATACACACGCCCAGGCCAATCGCGTGTGGACCTTCCCGCGCCCAGGCCAATCACGTGTGGAACTTCCCGCGCACCCCTGAAATACACGCGCCCAGGCCAATCGCGTGTGGAACTTCCCGCGCACCCCTGAAATACACGCGCCCAGGCTATTCGCGTGTGGAACTTCCCGCGCACCCCTGAAATACACGCGCCCAGGCCAATCGCTTGTGGAACTTCCCGCGCACCCCTGAAATACACGCGCCCAGGCTATTCACATGTGGAACTTCCCGCGCACCCCTGAAATACACGCGCCCAGGCTATTCGCGTGTGGAACTTCACGCGCACCCTGAAATACACGTACCCTGCTGATTTTGCGTGTGGAACTTCACGCGCACCCCAAAATACACGTACCCTGATGGAATCGCGTGTGGAACTTCCCGCGCACCCCTGAAATACGCGTACCCTGCTCGCACGGGGCCAATCGCGTGAGGTACTTCCCGCGCACCCCAGTGATACACATAGCCCGCTTGCTGTGCTGGTACACGGTTAGCGCAGCCCTTTGCGCTGGATTGGGTATGTTGATGGCTTTTCCCTGCGCGGGAGGCGTTCTTGGGGGCGTAACTGGCGCTGCTGCAGGGTCGCTGCGCCACTGTGCGCCACGGCTGGTTTTGGTGGCTGGAATCCATGAATACGCTGTGCGCGGAAATGGATTTCAGCGCACGCGGCTGGTGCAGGGATTCGCACACGCACACTGTGCGCCAGCCGCGTGCGCCACTTGTGCGCTGAATTCTATGAATTACCCCCATGGTGTTTTCTACTTCTATCATAGCTAATTCTGCCTCATTTGTTATTAGTGGTTCTCCCAGTGGTTCTTGGCTTCCTGTTACAGAAGGTTGACTACTGTCAGGAGTATCCTTATCTAGTTGGGCTTGGAGTTCTTCTTCATGTTGCTGTTCATTGTGCAACATTGTTTTGTACTGTGTAAAGTTTACATCAGTTATAGTGCTTTCATTTGCTTTGAAAGCATCCTCATATGAGTCATAGTTATCTAGTAATTGTTCTTCTTTTCTCCATGGTTTGAAGAGTTGTAGCAGGGACATGTAATATACTTCTTTATGTTGAGGAGTCTTCAATGACAATTTGATATGATTAATTAAATTTGGTTTAGTGAGTTTAACTAAGCTGCCTTCACAGTCTGTCACGCTATATTTACCTTTTTTTTCATCAGGTTTCATATTATTTTTGTATGTGTAGTTTTGGGCTATTTAGTATAGACACATGTTTTCCAAAGTATTACTTCTGTTTGGGTAGTATGTGTCCAATAAATTGTTTTTTAAAATGTCTTGGCTGTTGGGATCATGTTTGGCTATTGTTTCTATATCTTCATATGATTTTAGAACTCTTTTTCTAGATTTAGCTGGACCAAGACTTAGCCATACTATATTTTCAGATTTACCATACAATGAAGTACCAGTTAAACGATCAGCTGCTTCATAAGATCCACATTCTCTATGGGTGAGCATTTTTATGCCCAAGCTGTATAATTTCTGAGATACTGTTATATCTGATGACAGGTCATTCCAGAGGTCTTGGAGCTCTGTCTTTTCTGCTTTAGTTAAGTATGCTGTGACGTAACGTGCAACTGCAGTAGAATTGTCTGCAATGTACTGCACATCTATGTTTGCATTCCATAAGTGGGCAATGATTGCATTATAATCATTGATATATTTTTCTTCTTCTTTTCCTTTTATGTAATATGTATTTTTAGGTGACTTACCTTTAACACTATGTCTAACTGAAGACATGAGGTTGTTTACTTGACCTGTATTTGTAACTGGTCTAGGGAAACCAAATCGGCATTTGGTGTAGTATTTTCCTTTGTTTTTGTATTTGCGAGGACAATATTTTCCACATTTGTGTCTTTGAAATTGTAAAATTTGTGCATGAAGATCACTATTTGTGGCTTCTGATGGAATTTCACAAGTGACATATTTTTCAATAAACTGTAAAACAGTGGCATCACTGTCTTGACCAAATTTAGGAGCATCTTTAATCCATAAAAGCATGTGGATATGTGGTGCTCCTCTGGCTTGGTATTCTTTTCTCCAAAAGAAGTGTTGCACTTCTCCAAGGGGAGGAACAGTTTTATTACAAATAAAATGTAGCATAGCAATTAAGCGATGGTGAAAATATCTTGAAACATTAACAGGATCCAAAGAACAAAGTTCTCCAGGTGTTAGAATATCTATGTTTGTTTTGTTTTTATTTGATATGCGTAGGAAATCATGTAAATCTTCCCATGCATTTTCTGCACAACTTAATGTAACAAACCAAGTGGGTGGGCCAAGGTTTCTGATCATACAACGTACATCTCCATGACGTCGAAACCAGTACTCTTTAGTACCACGCATATTTGCTAATAGATTTGTAATATTTGATTGTAAAACCTCATCCTTTTGTTGCACTTTCTCTAATAATTGTGTAGCTGTCATATTTTGAAAGTGTGATCCTGATTTTAATATGTGTGCAACTCCGTAACATAAAGTTGCTAGTTCACTTTCAAAGATTAGGTGGAATATGTATTCCACATTTTGTCTAAATCTGGGATCTTCAGAATACATCCGTAATGAGCGGTATTCTGAAGCTGATATTTGAATAGGTCTATCATCATACCTTCCTCCTTTGCCAGTAGGAAAGAGTAGAGGAAAAGCACGTGCTTCTATACTTTTTTCCCATATACTGATTGGCGATCCTTTTGTTTGACGCATTTGGTAAGTTTCCAGTACATCTTGTACGGTGTCATTACAGTGCAAAGGATGAATTGTATAATGGTCTAAAGTATTTGATATTGTAGCAGGATCTAGTAGCTCAAATTGACCAGCTTCTTGTGTTTCTTGAATTATTTCAGTTGTATCTTTCAAGTTTTCTTCAATATTAATTTCTTTGTAATATTCATTATTCTTTTTAAGATATTGGAAGGCTTGTCTAACTTTATATAAATCTACCAGCTGTTGCCATATTTTTTTGTCTTTTGTAGGTATTCCATTTACTAATATAATTAAAGATTGCTGCATTGGACGTTGCACTCCTAGAGTATGCACATTTTCTTTTAGATTTAATGGTAAATAAACTACTTTTCCACAAATGCCTTTTACCAATTAAGAGGGAGGTAATTTTGCTGTTTTTGGTTGAAGGCGTATTATTGCTTGAAATGGGTGTACTGTTTGAATTATGATGCTCTCATATAAATTAAGTTGTTGTAGAGGTTTTGGTACTGGGTATAATTCCAAATTATTTGTGATAGAACGTGAAGGAGTTTGGTTGTTGTCAAGTTTTGTAGTGCAATAACTGCAAAGTATTAAGGGCTCAGTTATTTCATATTTTTTTTCTGCTACTTGGTAGAAAGCTAATTCAAACCATTTAGAATCTTCATTGTCTTCTATTTTGTATGATAGGTCCACAGTTTTTGTGTTACTTTTATAAAAATATTTACGGCAACATACACATACATGGTTTGGTACTTCAGCTGATGTACTTTTAAATTTTAGTATTTCTTTTTTGTATGTGTTTAGCAAAAGGTTGCCATGTGTAGAATTGTTGCTTAATTGGTTTAAAGCTATTTCATTCTGTAAATGGCTTTCACTTCCAAAATATTTTTTCTGGATATAGTGAATTTCTTCAAGTAGGTCTTTTGCTGTACCATGTAGAAGGATGTTATTTAACTTTGCTAGTGCTAAAGCAGGACTTTTAGCATAGTACAGTTTATAGACTAGATTTCTTATAGTTGAATGATGTGTTGATATCCTTTTGATATCATGGAAAGTGGTTTTACAAGTAGGTCCTGTAATGCAGGCCAATGAATGTCCTTGTAGTCCTGTGTACTTGCGCACTGGACAGGTATCTATATTTTGCAGTAATTTAATTTTGATTTTGTCTTTGCTTTTTACATATTTATTAAGGAATTGGCGTAAAGATTTGAAACATTGTTTGGGAATGTTACACATTGACGTGCATGGCCATTTGTACACTAGACGTTCTGATTCAGTTGAATGGAGGGGTAATTCTAAGTTTTCAGGGCATATTTTTGTAAGGAGTACTTCTTGTTCCATTATGGTATTATTCACTTTTTCATAACCTCGACCACTGCTATTTATGGCAATTGTATTTGTTTGCTTTTGTTTGTACGCTTCTTCATTAAAGTATGGTTCTGTGCTCGTAGTGTGATTCCATTCACCTCCGCAGATACTTAAGAAGTTCTTTCTGTTGACATTTCGCTTATTGAGAAGTCTTTTTTGTAATTTAGTTATTAGTTTTGTTAGTGGTTTCATTTTGTTTAACAGTAAAATAAATACATTTCTTTTGAGAAGAATTGCACTGTCCATCAATGCTTCTAAGATTAATTTCCTACGATAGGTTTTAAGCTTTGAACCTGATTTCTCTCCTGTTTTTATAAGCTTTTGAAGGACTTTGTGACGGTATATTTTGGCTAAAATACTTTTCTTGGTATGCTTACTTTGCACTATATTAAAATTTGAAGAAGTAGTTTTATCTGTACTGATAGCTGATTTTCTGTTAATTGTTTTTTGGTTTGTTTTCCATTTTGATAGAGGAAGCGAAGTTGTTGTACTTGAAACTTCTTGTGTTTCACTAAATGATTGTATTAGCTGTTTTGTTTCAACTTTTTTTTACAAATTCTGCTAGAGATGGATGCTTATGTTGGACACCTTTATTTTAATTTGCTCTACTTTTGCGTTGCTTTCTACGGACTTGACTTTTGGTAGGCATTCTTTAGGGTCTGTTGAAAAAAATAAAGAAGATATGGGTTGGGATTTTCTGGAATGTATGTGTGCTGTGTGCATGAGTGTTTGAGTAAGATGATAAAGATGTATGTAATGGTGTGTGATTGTGCATTGGGAACTAAAACTAGTAGGGATAGGTATTCTTGAATTCATGTGTTACTAAACTGGGGTTCAGATGACAAAAAAAAGTAAGCTACTGGTGTGGAAAAGTACAAATAGTAAGTCTAATGTATACAATTAAAAAAGTTGTTTGTTCTATAATTTGAAAATTGTAGTGGTTCAGTTGGGTAATTTGTGTGTCCAAAAATAGAAATTTGTGGGCCATTCTGGCTGTAAATCGCTGTTTAAGACATGGACATTTTTGGACAAAATGGTACAAAATCTCTATTTTTAGAAACCAAAATAGCTCGTACTAATGTTATAGTATATTTGATTAATAATACAAATATTATGGTGATATTTTACTTACTTTTTTTAAAAATTAACAGGTAACTTTTTCTTCTTCGAATTCGACTGCTTCTTTTCAGGAAACTGGTCTTCACTGCAATTGTAAAATCTTCAAATTAGTAACTTTGTTTGTATATAGCACTGTTTTTAATTTATATATTGATTTTTTTAAATTGAAATCCTCAGTGCCTTCTGTAAAACCATTAAACTAATTTATTTAAATAAGGTACATTGCATCAGTTCAGTACATATGATATGTTCTTAATGAACAAATTGTATTGAATGACTAACTGTAGCAAAAAAAAAATATCTTTACTATGTCTTGTGAAATTCATAATATATTAGTGAATACCACTATTTCTGTAAGTAAACTGTTCTAGGTAATCGCGCCTCAATGTCATGTCTAATTTAAAGTAATTAAGTAAATAAATAAATAAATAAAAAAATATGAAATTGTATAAGTATTTTTATAAAGGTTTAAACATAGATTGTGTTTGAATATATGTAGTCTATATATTTCATTTAAAAAATGTTAGTTTAACATGATTTGAGTGTGTGTGTATAAAGAAAGTAAATAGTATAAAGGTTTATAAGTGATAGTTGATTTTAGGAAATTGAAAAAAGTACAGTAAATTCATTTTACAGTCTGTTTGAAAATGTGTTCATCTACTATACAGAAAATATGCATACCTGAAGTTTGTGTTCATGTATATGGATATGCATGGAGCTGCAAGTAGAAATCTTGAAGACTTGTACAGTATTTCTGGTAGATGGTGCTTGCCAATGATATGACACTTGTACTCAGAGAGATTCAGAGTACATTTGCAGTGCTGATCTATGATGATGCAGTTAGATGTAGAGGTCTTGAATGTGATTGGTGCATGGTCATGTGATTTTTGAGGTACATTCAATGAGGGAATGGCAGAGAGAGTGTAGTGGAAATGGTAGAAGGGCTGTTCATGTTACGATATGTCCGTGGACATGGCGGTAGTTCGCGGACATCGGGAGTTACATCCGGGGATTTTTGGGTTCAGAAGTCATGCAAATGAGAATAAGCACTGAAAGGGATTGGTCAGGAAAGTTTGGTGGGTGTGTTGTGCCAGGAGAGATTTTCTCAGATACTCTTTTTGCTGAGAGAACAAAAGATAGCTATGGCTGTGTGTTTCAGAAAACAGATTGTTTGGATTTTAGGAGATTCGTGGATACATTGGTTGAAGGTGCATGCAGAAAGCTGTGGCGTAGCTGTAGATCTTGGATTCCCACATGTGGAAGTACACTGTCATGGAGTACGTGGAATGAAGTGGTTGGACTTGCTCCCTCTCTGTGCTACTTTGGAGACAGAGCAACATCCAGACATAATTGTAATTCATTGTGGAGGGAACAGTTTAGGACATGTGACTGGAATTTTTTTGCAATTTGCTATGAAAGAAGGACTTAGGAAGGTTATGGACATGTTTCCTAATTCTCAAGTGATATTTTCACGGATTGCGCAGAGACAAATGTGGCTTCGTTCTTCTTCATTTGGTCCACAAATGGAAAAAGCAAGGCGCAATGTTAATAAGGCTGTTTGTGCCTTTCTAAGAGATTTTGGCATGTCTTCTTTTCACAATGAAAATATTATGTTTTGTAGTAAATACATTTTTCGCAGAGATGGAGTCCATCTTACTTATGCTGGCAATCAGATTTTTCTGAGAAATGTACAAAATGCATTGCAACCTTTTTTGGAATTACAACAACGATTTTGAAGTAGATGTTAAGCATTTACAATTTTTGACTTACAAACACCACCCAAAGGCTCTTTTCAGAGCCACAACTTCTTTCCAGAGAAAATTACAATGTTTGTATTGGAGTAGCAACCCAATTTTTTTAATGTTAGCGAACTGTCTGCGGACTTCTAAAAAATACAAAGAGCCCTGCTTCATTTATTTTCACTTCTATTTTTTAACTGGGAAAGGCGGCTCTGAAAAGAGTCTTATTTTTTTTTGATTTTTGTAATTTTGTATTTCTTTTGGTTTTTCAGACACGACACACTAGGAGAGGAGGGTAAAGGAGGGTAAAGGGGGGGACACCAACCACAGGGATAAGAAAGGGTGAGCTGAGAGAGGAAGATGTACAGTGGGTTTTATTTGGGTAGTGAGCAGGTCTTCTCGTGCTCTGAGACGATAGTCTCAAAAGCACTCCCAAGTCGCTCCCCCCTGCAGAGTACTGTGTCACAGTACATACATACAACTCTGACCCTCGAAAGGTAAGGGTCGTCAGCATTATGTATGGCCTGTGAGGCACCTTGAGGAAGACGCTGTCCCACAGAGGTGGTCCTTGTGGTGACAGGATCAGAAACAGAGGATGAAGTAGAGGAAATCAACCTGCTACGTTCTTCGCAAGGTACAACCCTGCGAATAGCCCCAGAGTGAAATGAGCTCAGGTGTCGCTTCATAGTAGTGTTCCCAAAGCTGTACTTACCGTGCTTCCTGCGACTGACTATCATTTTGCACTCATTGCAGGTAACACGGTTCGCACGAGCCTTAGGAACATTACCATGAATGGTAAATAACCGCCACACCCAAGACTCACGCCTAGTGCGGGTAGTAGGGATTTCCTCTACCTCATTCTCATCATTCCCTTCTTCCTCCTCCGCATCCTCACTCCTCTTCCCCTCTTCAGGCCCTTGGGGAGGTGGTGGTGGTGGAGGGGGTGGGGGTGGTGCTGAAGCAGGTGCAGCACCAAGTGGCAGTTCAGCAGCCAAGGATGCCATCTCGATGATGGTGTAGTCTGCAGGTGGCAGCAAAAATCACTGTGTTCTGAAGAATAGCCAGAAACACAATGGGAATAAGCTCTTGGGCGTGGTCTTTTATAGGGGTGCTTGTGCGTGGTTCGCGGACATGCGCACTGTCCGCAGACAGATCGAACACAAAAAAAGGATCGGAAAGTTTCAAAAGGTATATAGAAACTCAAGATTGCTATGTGGGACTTGTGCCATGGTGAGATTTTATTGAAAAATATTATGGATTAACTGAAAATGTACTTTTAAATTGTTCGGGGACACGAACAGTGTCCGCATTTCAGGACACACGATGAGCGTGGGCGCGGTCATATGATCCGTTCGCGAACTAGTCCGCTAAGGAAGCGCCTGTCCGCAGGACACCAAGTGCAGTGAGATTGGTTAGCGCATGCGCATTGATATCTTCTGAAGTAATTAAAAGTGCGTCACACGTGAAACAAACATTTCAGGACACTGCGTGTGTTCGTAGAACAGTTTAAACTTGGTAGCGAACAGTAAGGACAGATATAGTGTTCTTCAGGACACGTGTAATTTAGTTTATGTACGAACATTTCAGGACACCAATTGTGTTCTTAGAACAGTTTCAATTGGGTAGCGAACACTACGAACAGGTATAGTGTTCTTCAGGACACCTCCATTTTCGTTTACGTACGAACATTTCAGGACACCAATAGCGTTCTTAGAACAGTTTGAACTTGCTAGCGAACAGTACCAGACAGGTATAGTGTTCTTTAGGACACTTTAATTTTTGTTTGTTTACGAACAATTCAGGACACCTCGTATGTTCTTAGTACAGTTTCATGTTGCTAGCGAACACTACGAACAGTTGTACTGTTGTTCAGGACACATCATTTTCGTTTATTTACAAACATTTGAGGACACCAATTGTGTTCTTAGGACAGTTTTAAGTTGATAGCGAACATTACGGATAGATATAGTGTTCTTTAGAACACTTTAATTTTTGTTTCTTTACGAACATTTCAGGACACCACGTGTGTTCTTAGAACAGTTTCAACTTGCTAGCGAACAGTACGAACAGGTGTGGTGTTCTTCAGGACACCTCCATTTTCGTTTATGTACGAACATTTCAGAACACTTCAGATACATATGTGGTATCCATGTCTGTGTGCCTGACCTGCGTGTCTGTGACTTGTGAGTGCCATGGATGCATGACACATGTCTGTGACAATGTACAGATTCACTGATGCAGCCTAGTCATCCTTGTATGCACTGTGATTGGGGTGTACGGGGCCAGATGGATGTGACTGAGGTGAAGTGTGTGCATGTGATAGGCATGACCCATTATGCATGTGAGTCACATTACATTGTATGATTCGAGAGTCCATTGGACATGCATTGAAATGTCCATGGCACGCACCATGACTGTCACTGTGTGTGTTTTGCCTGGACTGACACATGTGTTGTGGTGTGACATGATGGAAGTGTACTTTGACAGTGGCACTCATCTGCTATTGCTTCCTGTCTAGGGGACCATTGTACAGTACCCTGATGCTTGTGTTCTATGTCTCCCTCTACGCAGCGGCTAGTGAAGGAGAGGGCGGAGACGGCGCTGTGGAGCAAGGCGGCGGGGATGCCCCCACGGCTGCAGCGGAAGGGGTGGGTGAGCCCCCACAGGGGCCTGCTACGGCGGTAGACGGCGAGGAGCCATCCAGGTTGGTGGTTTCCACAGAGGAGGAGGAGGCCGCCACTGAGGCGCACATGGGGCCTGGTGGGGGCATCCCTGCTGGTGCAAGTGGTGCAGTCCAGGGGCAGGGGCAGGAGGCAGCACAGGTCACTGTGGAGGGGCCTGTGCATGTCGCTGTCCCTGAACCTGTGGGTGCACCACCTTGCACCAGCAGGGATGCCCCGTCCCAGGCCCGTCCGCAGGTAGAGGGGATGTCCATGTCATCTGACACCCCTCCACCTGCGGACGAGGGGACCCCTGGCCGTGTGGAGAAGGTCCTGATTGGGGTCGCGATGCGCACGGCTGTGATTCGTGATGCCGTGCGTGCTTCCCAGGAGGAGCATGCACGTCATCACGAAGAGCACCGTGCCGACGTGGCCCAATTGGGATCGGCCATGTTCGGGGGTTTCCTGCATGTGTCGGCCAATCTGGCGGCCCTCTCCTCCTCTGTGGAGACTATACGCCAGTCGTTCTCCTTGCCGTCTTCCGGCCCAGATGCCACCAGGGCCCCCTGTGGACCTGCCCTGACCAATGCAGCCAGCTCGGTGGGGATCCCATCCCTGCCACAGTCGGGAGTCAGAGGTCCAGCAGGGGTGGACAACACAGCAACTGGACCCCAGCAGATGGAGGATGTGAAGGCATCATCGGGCAGGGCACGTGCACAATGGCGTCGGTGGTTTCCATCATCCTGGATGCCGTTGTGCTGGCAGAGGCAGTGGCATCGGAGGCAGCAGCAGGCTTTACGTGGGAGGCATCATGGCTCGGGGCCATCAAGATCAGAGGGGCAGGCATCGGCCGGAGGACAGGAGAACCCTGGGATGGTAGTGTCTTCCGTGTGGGAGCAGTTGGTCCAGCGGATAGGTGCAGAGCGGCAGCGGGCGGAAGAGGAGCGGCTCACCATGGTCAGGGCGGAGTTCTCCATGCGTCGGGCGTTGAGGCGGGCTGAGTGCCTCGAGGAAGCTCACAGGGAGTTTGAGGTGAACATGGGGTTATCCCTGCGAGACCTCGGGGCCAGGACAGAGTCCCGCCTCCAGGACATCGACATGGAGTTCGATGATGCCCTGGCCGGCAACATCACAGAGTGAGCCGCAGGACTTGCCCGCTGCCATTGTATATAGTTCTTTAGTTAGTTAGTGTTAGGTTTCCTTTATTTTTTGAGATTTTTTTGGACCGCTCGGACAATGGCCACTTTTCTGTATATAGTTTTTTTATTAGGTAGTAGTAGGTTTCATTTATAGTGTTGGGCTCATGGACCCTGGAATATTCTTGTGTATAGTTGGATTTTTTAAAATACATTTTTTTGATTTATATTTGTGTTCACCATGAGGCAATGGTTTTTCCTTATTTTTTTTCACCATGATTTTGCTTTGGACAACATTAGTTTTTGGATTCCTTTGTTTTTTGGATTTTTACATTACTTATCGGACATGGACAATTTATTTTGTTATCCCCATTGTTGTATGTTTGATTAGTTTACTTCATTTTCTTCGAGAATACATGTTTTTATAACTTTCTTTTGTGGTATTTTCTCATTGGTTTCATGCATGTCATGATATGGGTTTTGACATTCACTTGCACCCATTGTGTATGTGTGTGTGACGGACATGTGTTCATTTACATACTTGCCATTGGGGTTGTATCATGTAATTGCATTTGCTATGTGGGTGGATGCAATCCTTGGCTGGGTGTTTGTGCTGGGTATTCTGCCCATTACTGCCATGATTGTGTATCGTCAGGACCTGGGGGCAGGGGGACATGGTTGGGGGCCTGCTGGCAGGTGCCCCACAGTGCTGGGGGGTGGGGGTGGTGGGGAACATGAGTTGGACATGGGTGGGGGCCTGCTGGCAGGTGCCCCACAGTGCTGGGGGGTGGGGGTGGTGGGAGACATGAGTTGGACATGGGTGGGGGCCTGCTGGCAGGTGCCCCACAGTGCTGGGGGGTGGGGGTGGTGGGGAACATGAGTTGGACATGGGTGGGGGCCTGCTGGCAGGTGCCCCACAGTGCTGGGGGGTGGGGGTGGTGAGTGACATGAGTTGGATATGGGTGGGGGACTGCTGGCAGGTGCCCCACAGTGCTGGGGGGTGGGGGTGGTGGGAGACATGGGTGGGGGCCTGGTGGAGGCTGGCCCTGGTGACTGGGGGGGTGGGGGTGGTGGGGGACATGAGTTGGACATGGGTGGGGGCCTGCTGGCAGGTGCCCCACAGTGCTGGGGGGTGGGGGTGCAAGGGGACATGAGTTGGTGTTCATTAGTTCAAGGAGACATGTGCCTTTGCTGGGGGCATGCCCATGTTGGGTGGGCTGCCTGCGGGACATGACCAGGGATGCAGGGTAGTCCCCTGTGGTGTGGGCTGCCTGCAGGGGCCGTGGAGGGTGTACAGGGAACACCTGGGAGGACCCACACTGTCAAATCACATGTAGGACTCCCCGGCACCCCTGAAATACACGTACCCTGCTGATATCGCGTGTAGAACTTCACGCGCACCCCTGAAATACACGTACCCTGCTGAAATTGCGTGTGGAACTTCCCGCGCACCCCGAAATACACGTTCCCTGATGGAATCGCGTGTGGAACTTCACGCGCACCCCGAAATACACGCGCCCAGGCCAATCGCGTGTGGAACTTCCCGCGCACCCCTGAAATACACGCGCCCAGGCCAATCGCGTGTGGAACTTCCCACGCACCCCTGAAATACACGCGCCCAGGCCAATCGCGTGTGGAACTTCCCGCGCACCCCTGAAATACACGCGCCCAGACCAATCGCGTGTGGAACTTCCCGCGCCCAGGCCAATCGCGTGTGGAACTTCCCGCGCACCCCTGAAATACACGCGCCCAGGCTATTCGCGTGTGGAACTTCCCGCGCACCCCTGAAATACACACGCCCAGGCCAATCGCATGTGGAACTTCCCGCGCACCCCTGAAATACACGCGCCCAGGCTATTCGCGTGTGGAACTTCCCGCGCACCCCGAAATACACGCACCCTGATGGAATCGCGTGTGGAACTTCACGCGCACCCGGAAATACACGTACCCTGATGGAATCGCGTGTGGAACTTCCCGCGCACCCCTGAAATACACGCGCCCAGGCCAATCGCGTGTGGAACTTCCCGCGCACCCCTGAAATACACACGCCCAGGCCAATTGCGTGTGGAACTTCCCGCGCACCCCTGAAATACACACGCCCAGGCCAATCGCGTGTGGACCTTCCCGCGCCCAGGCCAATCACGTGTGGAACTTCCCGCGCACCCCTGAAATACACGCGCCCAGGCCAATCGCGTGTGGAACTTCCCGCGCACCCCTGAAATACACGCGCCCAGGCTATTCGCGTGTGGAACTTCCCGCGCACCCCTGAAATACACGCGCCCAGGCCAATCGCTTGTGGAACTTCCCGCGCACCCCTGAAATACACGCGCCCAGGCTATTCACATGTGGAACTTCCCGCGCACCCCTGAAATACACGCGCCCAGGCTATTCGCGTGTGGAACTTCACGCGCACCCTGAAATACACGTACCCTGCTGATTTTGCGTGTGGAACTTCACGCGCACCCCAAAATACACGTACCCTGATGGAATCGCGTGTGGAACTTCCCGCGCACCCCTGAAATACGCGTACCCTGCTCGCACGGGGCCAATCGCGTGAGGTACTTCCCGCGCACCCCAGTGATACACATAGCCCGCTTGCTGTGCTGGTACACGGTTAGCGCAGCCCTTTGCGCTGGATTGGGTATGTTGATGGCTTGTCCCTGCGCGGGAGGCGTTCTTGGGGGCGTAAATGGCGCTGCTGCGGGTCGCTGCGCCACTGTGCGCCACGGCTGGTTTTGGTGGCTGGAATCCATGAATACGCTGTGCGCGGAAATGGATTTCAGCGCACGCGGCTGGTGCAGGGATTCGCACACGCACACTGTGCGCCAGCCGCGTGCGCCACTTGTGCGCTGAATTCTATGAATTACCCCCATGGTGTTTTCTACTTCTATCATAGCTAATTCTGCCTCATTTGTTATTAGTGGTTCTCCCAGTGGTTCTTGGGTTCCTGTTACAGAAGGTTGACTACTGTCAGGAGTATCCTTATCTAGTTGGGCTTGGAGTTCTTCTTCATGTTGCTGTTCATTGTGCAACATTGTTTTGTACTGTGTAAAGTTTACATCAGTTATAGTGCTTTCATTTGCTTTGAAAGCATCCTCATATGAGTCATAGTTATCTAGTAATTGTTCTTCTTTTCTCCATGGTTTGAAGAGTTGTAGCAGGGACATGTAATATACTTCTTTATGTTGAGGAGTCTTCAATGACAATTTGATATGATTAATTAAATTTGGTTTAGTGAGTTTAACTAAGCTGCCTTCACAGTCTGTCACGCTATATTTACCTTTTTTTTCATCAGGTTTCATATTATTTTTGTATGTGTAGTTTTGGGCTATTTAGTATAGACACATGTTTTCCAAAGTATTACTTCTGTTTGGGTAGTATGTGTCCAATAAATTGTTTTTTAAAATGTCTTGGCTGTTGGGATCATGTTTGGCTATTGTTTCTATATCTTCATATGATTTTAGAACTCTTTTTCTAGATTTAGCTGGACCAAGACTTAGCCATACTATATTTTCAGATTTACCATACAATGAAGTACCAGTTAAACGATCAGCTGCTTCATAAGATCCACATTCTCTATGGGTGAGCATTTTTATGCCCAAGCTGTATAATTTCTGAGATACTGTTATATCTGATGACAGGTCATTCCAGAGGTCTTGGAGCTCTGTCTTTTCTGCTTTAGTTAAGTATGCTGTGACGTAACGTGCAACTGCAGTAGAATTGTCTGCAATGTACTGCACATCTATGTTTGCATTCCATAAGTGGGCAATGATTGCATTATAATCATTGATATATTTTTCTTCTTCTTTTCCTTTTATGTAATATGTATTTTTAGGTGACTTACCTTTAACACTATGTCTAACTGAAGACATGAGGTTGTTTACTTGACCTGTATTTGTAACTGGTCTAGGGAAACCAAATCGGCATTTGGTGTAGTATTTTCCTTTGTTTTTGTATTTGCGAGGACAATATTTTCCACATTTGTGTCTTTGAAATTGTAAAATTTGTGCATGAAGATCACTATTTGTGGCTTCTGATGGAATTTCACAAGTGACATATTTTTCAATAAACTGTAAAACAGTGGCATCACTGTCTTGACCAAATTTAGGAGCATCTTTAATCCATAAAAGCATGTGGATATGTGGTGCTCCTCTGGCTTGGTATTCTTTTCTCCAAAAGAAGTGTTGCACTTCTCCAAGGGGAGGAACAGTTTTATTACAAATAAAATGTAGCATAGCAATTAAGCGATGGTGAAAATATCTTGAAACATTAACAGGATCCAAAGAACAAAGTTCTCCAGGTGTTAGAATATCTATGTTTGTTTTGTTTTTATTTGATATGCGTAGGAAATCATGTAAATCTTCCCATGCATTTTCTGCACAACTTAATGTAACAAACCAAGTGGGTGGGCCAAGGTTTCTGATCATACAACGTACATCTCCATGACGTCGAAACCAGTACTCTTTAGTACCACGCATATTTGCTAATAGATTTGTAATATTTGATTGTAAAACCTCATCCTTTTGTTGCACTTTCTCTAATAATTGTGTAGCTGTCATATTTTGAAAGTGTGATCCTGATTTTAATATGTGTGCAACTCCGTAACATAAAGTTGCTAGTTCACTTTCAAAGATTAGGTGGAATATGTATTCCACATTTTGTCTAAATCTGGGATCTTCAGAATACATCCGTAATGAGCGGTATTCTGAAGCTGATATTTGAATAGGTCTATCATCATACCTTCCTCCTTTGCCAGTAGGAAAGAGTAGAGGAAAAGCACGTGCTTCTATACTTTTTTCCCATATACTGATTGGCGATCCTTTTGTTTGACGCATTTGGTAAGTTTCCAGTACATCTTGTACGGTGTCATTACAGTGCAAAGGATGAATTGTATAATGGTCTAAAGTATTTGATATTGTAGCAGGATCTAGTAGCTCAAATTGACCAGCTTCTTGTGTTTCTTGAATTATTTCAGTTGTATCTTTCAAGTTTTCTTCAATATTAATTTCTTTGTAATATTCATTATTCTTTTTAAGATATTGGAAGGCTTGTCTAACTTTATATAAATCTACCAGCTGTTGCCATATTTTTTTGTCTTTTGTAGGTATTCCATTTACTAATATAATTAAAGATTGCTGCATTGGACGTTGCACTCCTAGAGTATGCACATTTTCTTTTAGATTTAATGGTAAATAAACTACTTTTCCACAAATGCCTTTTACCAATTAAGAGGGAGGTAATTTTGCTGTTTTTGGTTGAAGGCGTATTATTGCTTGAAATGGGTGTACTGTTTGAATTATGATGCTCTCATATAAATTAAGTTGTTGTAGAGGTTTTGGTACTGGGTATAATTCCAAATTATTTGTGATAGAACGTGAAGGAGTTTGGTTGTTGTCAAGTTTTGTAGTGCAATAACTGCAAAGTATTAAGGGCTCAGTTATTTCATATTTTTTTTCTGCTACTTGGTAGAAAGCTAATTCAAACCATTTAGAATCTTCATTGTCTTCTATTTTGTATGATAGGTCCACAGTTTTTGTGTTACTTTTATAAAAATATTTACGGCAACATACACATACATGGTTTGGTACTTCAGCTGATGTACTTTTAAATTTTAGTATTTCTTTTTTGTATGTGTTTAGCAAAAGGTTGCCATGTGTAGAATTGTTGCTTAATTGGTTTAAAGCTATTTCATTCTGTAAATGGCTTTCACTTCCAAAATATTTTTTCTGGATATAGTGAATTTCTTCAAGTAGGTCTTTTGCTGTACCATGTAGAAGGATGTTATTTAACTTTGCTAGTGCTAAAGCAGGACTTTTAGCATAGTACAGTTTATAGACTAGATTTCTTATAGTTGAATGATGTGTTGATATCCTTTTGATATCATGGAAAGTGGTTTTACAAGTAGGTCCTGTAATGCAGGCCAATGAATGTCCTTGTAGTCCTGTGTACTTGCGCACTGGACAGGTATCTATATTTTGCAGTAATTTAATTTTGATTTTGTCTTTGCTTTTTACATATTTATTAAGGAATTGGCGTAAAGATTTGAAACATTGTTTGGGAATGTTACACATTGACGTGCATGGCCATTTGTACACTAGACGTTCTGATTCAGTTGAATGGAGGGGTAATTCTAAGTTTTCAGGGCATATTTTTGTAAGGAGTACTTCTTGTTCCATTATGGTATTATTCACTTTTTCATAACCTCGACCACTGCTATTTATGGCAATTGTATTTGTTTGCTTTTGTTTGTACGCTTCTTCATTAAAGTATGGTTCTGTGCTCGTAGTGTGATTCCATTCACCTCCGCAGATACTTAAGAAGTTCTTTCTGTTGACATTTCGCTTATTGAGAAGTCTTTTTTGTAATTTAGTTATTAGTTTTGTTAGTGGTTTCATTTTGTTTAACAGTAAAATAAATACATTTCTTTTGAGAAGAATTGCACTGTCCATCAATGCTTCTAAGATTAATTTCCTACGATAGGTTTTAAGCTTTGAACCTGATTTCTCTCCTGTTTTTATAAGCTTTTGAAGGACTTTGTGACGGTATATTTTGGCTAAAATACTTTTCTTGGTATGCTTACTTTGCACTATATTAAAATTTGAAGAAGTAGTTTTATCTGTACTGATAGCTGATTTTCTGTTAATTGTTTTTTGGTTTGTTTTCCATTTTGATAGAGGAAGCGAAGTTGTTGTACTTGAAACTTCTTGTGTTTCACTAAATGATTGTATTAGCTGTTTTGTTTCAACTTTTTTTTACAAATTCTGCTAGAGATGGATGCTTATGTTGGACACCTTTATTTTAATTTGCTCTACTTTTGCGTTGCTTTCTACGGACTTGACTTTTGGTAGGCATTCTTTAGGGTCTGTTGAAAAAAATAAAGAAGATATGGGTTGGGATTTTCTGGAATGTATGTGTGCTGTGTGCATGAGTGTTTGAGTAAGATGATAAAGATGTATGTAATGGTGTGTGATTGTGCATTGGGAACTAAAACTAGTAGGGATAGGTATTCTTGAATTCATGTGTTACTAAACTGGGGTTCAGATGACAAAAAAAAGTAAGCTACTGGTGTGGAAAAGTACAAATAGTAAGTCTAATGTATACAATTAAAAAAGTTGTTTGTTCTATAATTTGAAAATTGTAGTGGTTCAGTTGGGTAATTTGTGTGTCCAAAAATAGAAATTTGTGGGCCATTCTGGCTGTAAATCGCTGTTTAAGACATGGACATTTTTGGACAAAATGGTACAAAATCTCTATTTTTAGAAACCAAAATAGCTCGTACTAATGTTATAGTATATTTGATTAATAATACAAATATTATGGTGATATTTTACTTACTTTTTTTAAAAATTAACAGGTAACTTTTTCTTCTTCGAATTCGACTGCTTCTTTTCAGGAAACTGGTCTTCACTGCAATTGTAAAATCTTCAAATTAGTAACTTTGTTTGTATATAGCACTGTTTTTAATTTATATATTGATTTTTTTAAATTGAAATCCTCAGTGCCTTCTGTAAAACCATTAAACTAATTTATTTAAATAAGGTACATTGCATCAGTTCAGTACATATGATATGTTCTTAATGAACAAATTGTATTGAATGACTAACTGTAGCAAAAAAAAAATATCTTTACTATGTCTTGTGAAATTCATAATATATTAGTGAATACCACTATTTCTGTAAGTAAACTGTTCTAGGTAATCGCGCCTCAATGTCATGTCTAATTTAAAGTAATTAAGTAAATAAATAAATAAATAAAAAAATATGAAATTGTATAAGTATTTTTATAAAGGTTTAAACATAGATTGTGTTTGAATATATGTAGTCTATATATTTCATTTAAAAAATGTTAGTTTAACATGATTTGAGTGTGTGTGTATAAAGAAAGTAAATAGTATAAAGGTTTATAAGTGATAGTTGATTTTAGGAAATTGAAAAAAGTACAGTAAATTCATTTTACAGTCTGTTTGAAAATGTGTTCATCTACTATACAGAAAATATGCATACCTGAAGTTTGTGTTCATGTATATGGATATGCATGGAGCTGCAAGTAGAAATCTTGAAGACTTGTACAGTATTTCTGGTAGATGGTGCTTGCCAATGATATGACACTTGTACTCAGAGAGATTCAGAGTACATTTGCAGTGCTGATCTATGATGATGCAGTTAGATGTAGAGGTCTTGAATGTGATTGGTGCATGGTCATGTGATTTTTGAGGTACATTCAATGAGGGAATGGCAGAGAGAGTGTAGTGGAAATGGTAGAAGGGCTGTTCATGTTACGATATGTCCGTGGACATGGCGGTAGTTCGCGGACATCGGGAGTTACATCCGGGGATTTTTGGGTTCAGAAGTCATGCAAATGAGAATAAGCACTGAAAGGGATTGGTCAGGAAAGTTTGGTGGGTGTGTTGTGCCAGGAGAGATTTTCTCAGATACTCTTTTTGCTGAGAGAACAAAAGATAGCTATGGCTGTGTGTTTCAGAAAACAGATTGTTTGGATTTTAGGAGATTCGTGGATACATTGGTTGAAGGTGCATGCAGAAAGCTGTGGCGTAGCTGTAGATCTTGGATTCCCACATGTGGAAGTACACTGTCATGGAGTACGTGGAATGAAGTGGTTGGACTTGCTCCCTCTCTGTGCTACTTTGGAGACAGAGCAACATCCAGACATAATTGTAATTCATTGTGGAGGGAACAGTTTAGGACATGTGACTGGAATTTTTTTGCAATTTGCTATGAAAGAAGGACTTAGGAAGGTTATGGACATGTTTCCTAATTCTCAAGTGATATTTTCACGGATTGCGCAGAGACAAATGTGGCTTCGTTCTTCTTCATTTGGTCCACAAATGGAAAAAGCAAGGCGCAATGTTAATAAGGCTGTTTGTGCCTTTCTAAGAGATTTTGGCATGTCTTCTTTTCACAATGAAAATATTATGTTTTGTAGTAAATACATTTTTCGCAGAGATGGAGTCCATCTTACTTATGCTGGCAATCAGATTTTTCTGAGAAATGTACAAAATGCATTGCAACCTTTTTTGGAATTACAACAACGATTTTGAAGTAGATGTTAAGCATTTACAATTTTTGACTTACAAACACCACCCAAAGGCTCTTTTCAGAGCCACAACTTCTTTCCAGAGAAAATTACAATGTTTGTATTGGAGTAGCAACCCAATTTTTTTAATGTTAGCGAACTGTCTGCGGACTTCTAAAAAATACAAAGAGCCCTGCTTCATTTATTTTCACTTCTATTTTTTAACTGGGAAAGGCGGCTCTGAAAAGAGTCTTATTTTTTTTTGATTTTTGTAATTTTGTATTTCTTTTGGTTTTTCAGACACGACACACTAGGAGAGGAGGGTAAAGGAGGGTAAAGGGGGGGACACCAACCACAGGGATAAGAAAGGGTGAGCTGAGAGAGGAAGATGTACAGTGGGTTTTATTTGGGTAGTGAGCAGGTCTTCTCGTGCTCTGAGACGATAGTCTCAAAAGCACTCCCAAGTCGCTCCCCCCTGCAGAGTACTGTGTCACAGTACATACATACAACTCTGACCCTCGAAAGGTAAGGGTCGTCAGCATTATGTATGGCCTGTGAGGCACCTTGAGGAAGACGCTGTCCCACAGAGGTGGTCCTTGTGGTGACAGGATCAGAAACAGAGGATGAAGTAGAGGAAATCAACCTGCTACGTTCTTCGCAAGGTACAACCCTGCGAATAGCCCCAGAGTGAAATGAGCTCAGGTGTCGCTTCATAGTAGTGTTCCCAAAGCTGTACTTACCGTGCTTCCTGCGACTGACTATCATTTTGCACTCATTGCAGGTAACACGGTTCGCACGAGCCTTAGGAACATTACCATGAATGGTAAATAACCGCCACACCCAAGACTCACGCCTAGTGCGGGTAGTAGGGATTTCCTCTACCTCATTCTCATCATTCCCTTCTTCCTCCTCCGCATCCTCACTCCTCTTCCCCTCTTCAGGCCCTTGGGGAGGTGGTGGTGGTGGAGGGGGTGGGGGTGGTGCTGAAGCAGGTGCAGCACCAAGTGGCAGTTCAGCAGCCAAGGATGCCATCTCGATGATGGTGTAGTCTGCAGGTGGCAGCAAAAATCACTGTGTTCTGAAGAATAGCCAGAAACACAATGGGAATAAGCTCTTGGGCGTGGTCTTTTATAGGGGTGCTTGTGCGTGGTTCGCGGACATGCGCACTGTCCGCAGACAGATCGAACACAAAAAAAGGATCGGAAAGTTTCAAAAGGTATATAGAAACTCAAGATTGCTATGTGGGACTTGTGCCATGGTGAGATTTTATTGAAAAATATTATGGATTAACTGAAAATGTACTTTTAAATTGTTCGGGGACACGAACAGTGTCCGCATTTCAGGACACACGATGAGCGTGGGCGCGGTCATATGATCCGTTCGCGAACTAGTCCGCTAAGGAAGCGCCTGTCCGCAGGACACCAAGTGCAGTGAGATTGGTTAGCGCATGCGCATTGATATCTTCTGAAGTAATTAAAAGTGCGTCACACGTGAAACAAACATTTCAGGACACTGCGTGTGTTCTTAGAACAGTTTAAACTTGGTAGCGAACAGTAAGGACAGATATAGTGTTCTTCAGGACACGTGTAATTTAGTTTATGTACGAACATTTCAGGACACCAATTGTGTTCTTAGAACAGTTTCAATTGGGTAGCGAACACTACGAACAGGTATAGTGTTCTTCAGGACACCTCCATTTTCGTTTACGTACGAACATTTCAGGACACCAATAGCGTTCTTAGAACAGTTTGAACTTGCTAGCGAACAGTACCAGACAGGTATAGTGTTCTTTAGGACACTTTAATTTTTGTTTGTTTACGAACAATTCAGGACACCTCGTATGTTCTTAGTACAGTTTCATGTTGCTAGCGAACACTACGAACAGTTGTACTGTTGTTCAGGACACATCATTTTCGTTTATTTACAAACATTTGAGGACACCAATTGTGTTCTTAGGACAGTTTTAAGTTGATAGCGAACATTACGGATAGATATAGTGTTCTTTAGAACACTTTAATTTTTGTTTCTTTACGAACATTTCAGGACACCACGTGTGTTCTTAGAACAGTTTCAACTTGCTAGCGAACAGTACGAACAGGTGTGGTGTTCTTCAGGACACCTCCATTTTCGTTTATGTACGAACATTTCAGAACACTCGCACTGTCCGCAGACACTTTTATTGTTTTTTTAAAAAAAACGGAAACTATTCACAATACAATATAAAAATTAAACTTTATTTAACATATATTAATAATTTATGACAGAGAAGGTGAGGCAGAAACAGAAACAAAAACAGGAGAATTTGGGGTTTCAACATGATTGGTATTAGGTGAAGAAGGGATGGAAATCTCATCAAAACGTTTTCGATTATGGAGAGGGTTTGGGGATAATTGACTGGGATATGGTGAGGAGGGACAAGTACATGTGGGGCAATGGTACAAGGTTTTTGGTTTGAAATGATTTTCTACAAACGTTTTTAAATTATTAAAATTAGCCAACAATACATCCATTTTTTCTTCTATATTGTGAAGACTTATCCATAACAGGGTTTTCTGAAGATTTTTCTATTTTGGTATGCTCTGTACAAAAAAATAATATATATGTTAAATGTATATAAAAAAAATAATAAATAAATGGTTTATATTATAAAGTGTTTACGATTAGTTTCACTATCTTGTGACATTTCTTCATGTGGGAAATTGTCCTCTAGCCATTCCAGAGTACTAGACATTTCTGTGAGAAAAAAAAAAAAAGATAATATATTTTTTAATCTAATACAGAAAGTGTATAACTATATGAGTAAAATGAAGTACACTTACTATTTCTGGTAAGATAAGTCCTATGTATTCAGTGGGTCTGGTCTTGTTCTCAGTTCTGTTGTGTCTGTGAGGTAATTATGTTGGAAGCCAATTTATCTTCTTGTGGTATATTCCATTTCAGAACATATTGTATTTAAATGAATGGTTAGTGTGTTACATATATGGGTTACATTTCTTATGTATTACTATATATAATGTGTTTGTGTGCTGCTTTTTGAATTTGTTAAATGTTCCTATATTATGATATAACAATCAAACATACCCCACCACCCCCCCCCACAGTTTTTAGGTAGTGGTACTGTTCTCCGAACATGTCCGCGAACATTAAATAAGTTCGCGGACATCAAGTTCATAAGAAGAGATCTAGTCAGTTCCATATGACATGTATATAAAGTCAAAGTCATTATTGTTAAGTTGTGCTACTAAAAAACTATGAAATTCAGTGAAAAAACTTTGTTAAAGGGACGTTATGGTTACGTTGCGCTACTAAAAACCTATGAAATTCAGTGAAAAAAACTTTGTTAAAGGGACATTATGGTTAAGTTGCGCTACTAAAAAACTATCAAATTCAGTGAAAAAACTTTGTTAAAGGGACGTTATGGTTCCAAGTAAAACCGAAAAACCCTTGAAATTCGCCAGTTATGGTAAGCTAAGCAACCATAACTCGCGCCACCACCGTGCACTGCTAAGACTAACACCCAGGACATCAAAGATGACATCACAAATGTCCTTGATGACATCACTGATGACATCACATGTCTGGCTCACTATTTTTTCTTTTGCTGCCATATCTAGGCCACATGGTTTTCTTCAGTAACAGTCAGAAACTAAGAATTTTATTTTATTTGTAGACATATCCTTCTAGTAGGTTCTTACAGTAATTCCCTTAGAGTACAGTCACATCATATGAAACATATACATATGGGAAAACACAAGCTTGAAAGACAGCAATCCTTTTTGTGCATAAAGATAATCACTAGACTTATGAGCACTTTCTGATAGTTCTGTTGTTTTTTTTATGGCTGTACTTTCCCTGTATATGGTCATATTTGTATACATTGTACTCACACTACTTTCCTTAGGGTCCAATCACATCAAGTGATACATATACATAGGGTAAATAGCAGCTTTGAAACAGAGCAATCATTTATTTGCATGAAACTAATCAGTTGAGTTATGAATTGTTTCTGCTACTACTTGTGCTTTTTTGCTAACTTCACTTTCCCTGTATATACCCATATTGGTATGTGTTCTTGTGTCTTTGTGTTTTGTCTATAGTAATGCAATTATGTAATACATGGGTTTTATTAGCTACTTATTACATATTTCACAGTACACAAAAATCTATTAAGAAAACAATTATCATTTCATTATTCAAAATATTAACATTACGAATATCATACCTTCATCTTGTACGCTGCACACAATGTTATGTTTCTGTATGAGTAGCTTAGTATACTAGATAGAACCCCATAATAGGATGCTATTTATATCAATCCATCGTTCAATGCACTTATTAGGGTATATTTCTTGCAATGATTCTTGAAACATTTTTCGCAACATAATAAGAATCCCTTCTACACATATTTCATGAGAAGTACATACACATGTGATGTCATCAGTGATGTCATCAATGACATTTGTGATGTCATCGTTGATGTCCTGAGTGTTAGCCTTGGCAGTGCACGGTGGGGGCACGAGTTATGGTTGCTTAGCTTACCATAACTGGCGAATTTCAAGGGTTTTTCGGTTTTACTTGGAACCATAACGTCCCTTTAGCAAAGTTTTTTCACTGAATTTCATAGGTTTTTAGTAGCGCAACTTAACCATAACGTCCCTTTAACAAAGTTTCTTTCACTGAATATATATATATATATATATATATATATATATATATATATATATATATATATATATATATATATATATATATATTATGTGTGTATCTTTACACTGTTTATACACTTTTTATAATGCAAGAGGACCTGGTGCAAAACTTAACAGCATGTGGCATGCACAGCATGCGAAATGTGAACATTGCAGCGTATGTATATGAATTGGGATTCACAATATATAGCATGCTAAGACCACTTAAGACCTTTTCATGTTCAGTTTAAGTACTCCACATAACAGCTGATTCTCCAATTTAGTCCAAATGACATATGTTACCTTGTTTATTTGCAATTTTCACAATACCTTGTTTGTATATCGTATATACTGCACATGGTCTGGGTGACACACGGTACCTTGTTTATTTGCTATTTGCACAATGTCTGATGTATATACTGTACAGAGTGCACACAGCCCCGTCCGTGGTGCAGTTGATGAATTTCTAGCAGGCACACTGCATCCATGGTTATATCATCAGGAGTTTACATAGCACATTGCACTTTAAGAGCGTAGAAGGCACTGGCACCCGCAAGGTTCTACTTGCCAGTGACCATCTATAGAATTTTCGCTATACCCATTGCACAGTCCACTCAGTATGAGATACGCGAGGACTTTGGATCAGTATACTGCACTGTATACACCAAGATGCTAAAATAGCCACAAGGAACTACTGCCAGTGATCCACTGTACAATATTTGAGGCATGCAATGTCTCTGCATCAGCATAGTGCACCTTATATACTGGTGCAGCCAGAGAACCCACTAGGGAGCATCCACCAGGAGCAAGCAGGGCCCCGGCACCCGCAAGGGCTCACTGCCAGTGAGCCTTGCATTATGTTTGAGGCACATGCTGACTCTCATACCAGCACATCGACTTTATATACCTAGATGGCAGGAGAACCAACTAGGGAGTACTTCATATACGTTATATACCTCATGCTCACATTCATATTTAAATGTATACATGTTGTTTGCAAAAAGGCCTGACAATACACTGCATTGCGGTGTGCTATGCTGGTAGTCCATTGCAGTCCACCCAATCTATCAAAAAATATACATGCTAAAGCCTCACCATGGAGCATTAAAGCGGGTGGAGGCATTAATCTGTCTATCCACTCGCATTTGACACATTGCACTTTACACTTTGATATTTCAGGCACTATATGCATATATTCTGCATTATATGTCACCTTGTTATTTATGGGCCTCATTACACGGATGACGGTAAGGGTTTACCGGTACCGGTATTTTACCGGTACCGGTAAATCCTTACCGCCTTACTACGTGGTCCCTTTGCGGGTTGGGGAATCTAACGCCTGCTTTTTGCAGGTGTTAAAAATCCAACCCGCAAAGGGACCAGGGAGCTAATTACGGTACCGCAATTTGCGGTACCGTAATTAGCACCTTCCCCATTCCCATATAGCCCTATGGGGCAGAAAATGGGAATGGGGAAGGGCAATGGTGGAAGGGGGAATTACCGCCCCGCCAACCTTGGAATAGGGCGGTAATTCCCCTTTCCACCAAGGCGGTGCCGGTATTTTACCGGCATGAACCATGGCGCTAATAGCGCCATGGTTCACCGCCATCCGTGTAATGCGGCCCATTGTATACTTAATACATTGCACTTTAAAGATCCAAACATCCTTTGGACACTTATCGTCAGGGCATTGCCTACTACTAATACCATAATGGTGTAACAACATTCATATATTTCAATAGGTTAAACACATCAGGAATGACAATCTACATTATGGGATTGAACTCATTGTCATATCTATTTGCCATTCCTGCTGAGACGTACAATACATATGAATGTAGAACTCATTGTTTATCCTGATGCTTTTTTGTACTGCAATACCCGCCTTTTTAGCCCACTACAGTGCAACAAGTGTCTAAAGGAGGAAGCTATATGCTCTGCTACAAGATATATCTATGCAAACTGGGATATTCAAAGATGGCAGCATGCATGGACTCAATGGTTTCATTTAGCGTGCTAGCAGTTACTTCCAACAACGTCAATGTAGGACCAAACATCCACTATAAATCACCAGTCCTCTTTTCTTTACACTCAAACCCAATGAAGCCTGTGTAGGGTGAAATGTGCTGTTTTTCTGTCTTTGCTGCTGCCCTTTTTGTCCATAAATAATGTTCTAATAAAGGACTCTTTGCACAGCAGTGATTCCTGGGATCCAGGTTATTTATCAACTTCTACTTTTGCCTGAGTGCCGCTGCACCCTGGACTGTGTGACAGTCCTCTTTCCTCTCATATATATATATTTCATTTTCATTTTCATTGAATATATATATATATTCAATGAAAAACTTTGTTAGTGATGGGTTATGGTTAAGTTGCAATAACAAAACCCATGAAATTCAATGACAGATCTTTGTTAAAGAGACGTTATGTTTACAAGTAAAAATGAATAACCCTTGAAAATCGCCAGTTATGGTAAGCTAAGCAAACAAAGCTCGCACCACCTCCCTGCACTGCCAAGACTAACACTTGGGACATCAAAGATTACATACATCACTAATGGCATCACATATGAAATTAATTTGGATAAAATGTCTCTAAAAGGGGTTGTGTTTATAATGCAAGTAAAAGATGTCAGGGGTGATCAGAAGACCAATCATGAACTAGTTAATGTATTAAAGAATGTACTCAACTGAACAAAACATGATATTGGACTGTGTTAATATAGAAACCTAATCTTACATACACATCAGCAATGGTGCAGCATTCACCATAGAAGTACAATATTTTTAAGCTGGTAATTTTGGACAGTATAATAATTAATGGTACCTTATCAGACCTTTGAGTAATGATGAATATGGAATATATACCTAATATCTAATCATTCAAGACTTACTACATACTTGTGTAAGTATAAACAATACATATGAAGACCCACAATGCATATACATCTGAGGCACATAAAGGGACACTTTAATACGGAGGAAAGAAACAACACCACCAAGAAATGACAAAAACAATAGACTTGGTAATCAAGTATAAACATGCATTGTGTGTTTGAGGCTTAGTTATTTCGCTATGCATGTGCTCCATGAACTGAGGTCATATCTTAAGGAAAGTGCCTTAACAACATACAAAGTTAATGTCTACATATGTAACACCTTTTGATTTTTAAAATTGGTTCTATTATTGACCAAAACCACATGGCCTAGATAGGTCAGTGAACAAAAAGAAGTGGCCCATGTATGTGATGTAATCGGTGATGTCATTAATGACATTTTTGATGTCATCTTTGATGTCCTCCTGAGTGTTATTCTTAGCAGTGCACATAGGTGGTGCAAGTTATGGTTGCTAAGCTTACCATAACTGGTGAATTTCAAGAGTCTTTTGGTTTTACTTTTAACCATAACGTCTCTTTAACAAAGGTTTTTCAGTGAATTTCAGGGGTTTTTGTTAGTGCAACTCAACCATAAAGTCCCTTTAACAAAGTTTTTTCAGTGAATTGTATAGGTTTTTACTCGTGCACCCTTAATGTTCTACAATTTCCTAATATTATACTCTCCCCCAATGTGGCAGAAATGGATACCACATACAGTGCCGTAGTCCACGGATGTTAGGCAACATTCACAAAGCCAAGAATCATAGGGGACACCCAAAAAGGTTGTACCCAATCACCAACAAACAGATGTGCATAACATCCATACTAATGTTTATGACACACAAATATAACTTTTGTACAAACAATTACTTCAAACATTCTAATTATTTTTTCATTTACCAGACATTATAATGGAATGCACCAATCAGAAACCATAACTGTGCACTTCATATAATCTCCTCAGCACGACTCTGCATACAGATTGTGAAACACCAGGTGCTTATTGGAAAACACATTCCCGCTAAATAGTAAGTGCATTGTATTTATTTCTCTATTAATAGCGTTCATTGTATAAACGCGTTATCAGACAGATGCACTTTTTGTTTTTCTCACAGAAATGGCAAACACACTTGAGTGGTTAGAGGAGGACTTCCCTAAAGAAGAAATGATTGACTATAAGATCTCTAATGCTACACAACACATATTTTAATGTAAACAAATAATGTAATTTGTACACACCTTACTAAAATAATAATTTCCTTTTTTCTTACAGTACATAGTGTTCACGAACAAACCACGCCCCAAATCAATTATACACAATCCCAAGGATTACAAAGAGAAGCCCTATCCAAACTGTACATAATCAAATTATAAACTTGTCTACAAAATTGGATGAACTAAGGTATGAATTTTAATAACTATTTCAACATGTCAAGAATCATGTCATTAAAAATGTTCCCTATGACTCTCCTTCTTGCACCTGCCCCTCTTTTCCCCAGCAATCATCTCCATCAAATTCTGAAAATGTAATTAAAGATGCTTTGATGAAACCTCACTCCCTTCCATCCCTAATCCTTATTCTACAGAAGTTCCTAATTCTCATATTTATTTTTCCCATTTCGATTTCCCATCCCTTTCATAAATAAATATATTTTGTATACTGTAAATGTGTTGTATATTGTTGTGTGATATTTCTTTTTTTTTAAATGCAATTATGGGTCTGGTGACACTACGACTGTCTGGGGTGTACGCACTCAAAATGGAGGTGCCCCTGAACAAGCTCGATGTCTGGAAATGTCTGTTTACTAATGACGCACTTTTAATAAGTTCGCAGACACTGCAACTTTTCTACAGAGACCCAGTACATGCACCCTGTGATTCCCAGCTGAAAGGTGTCTGCGGACAGCCATCACGACCACGGACGGCCGCAGACGTCATCATGTGACCACACCTGTGCAGCATGACGGTGTGTCCATGAATGGTGTATGCAGCTGCAGACAGTTTCAAAGTGCATTTCCTGACAATTTAGGGTTTTCAAGCTGAAACATTACCCTTCAACAGCTCCCAGACCCATTCTTGGTTAATCTGGCAACTTTTTTCTACTTTTCAAGGCCTTGTTGCAACTCGGTTGTCTCCGGATAGTGAGACTTTACATGGACATATCCTCTATAGGGACCCACCCATTTCTTTTCCTCATACTTTATCTGGCTATGCTGGAGAGAGCACCTGTTTGTAGTTCCTGAGATCCTGCTTTGCAGATAAGTTTTGTGTAGACCATCACGGCATCTGCTATGCCCATTTCTGCGCCACAACCACCCCTACCACGATCTGGAGTTACTGTAGATGGGAACAGTCACAGTGATACAGAAGAGGAGGATCAAGAAGAAGTTGAAGATGAGGTAGAGGTAGTCCCTATCTCCAGCACTCGGAGTGAGACTTGGGTGTGGCAAGTTTTTACCACCGCAGGGTGTGTACCAAAGGCTCCGGGAGCCAAGGTTCGATGCTCTGAGTGCAAACTTGTACTCATTCACAGAAAACTGGGCCTGTACTCCTACGGGTCCACCTTGGGGCACTGAGAAAAGGCGGTACTATTCTCAGGGAAAAGTAGGGTGATGCACTCTACGCCATCTTCTTCGACTACTCCTGTTACCACAAGTGAAACGCCTTTTGGGCAGAGGATCCCAGCGGTGGCCTCACAGGCCATACAGAAGAAACCTGTTGACCTGTTTCAAGGGTCACAGTGCTATTTATGTACTGTGAAGCACCTATCTGTGGGGGGGAGCAGTTTCAGAGTGCTTTTGAGGCTGTGATCAAGGAGCACAAGAAACACTGCCACCTACCTGATTAAGATCTGCCCAACATTTTCCTCTCTCCACCTGCCCCTTCGTCATTGTGGTTGGTGTCCCTTCCCTCCCCTACATTGCTTCTCCTACACAAAAAAGCCAAAGAAATTACAAAACCAAAAAAACTCAAAAAAGCTTCCTTTAGGAGCCGCCTTTCACGGTTGAAAAATAGAAATGATAAAAAAAGTCACAGGCCCCTGTGCAGCTTGCATAGTCCACGGACAGGGCGTTAATCTGCGGAATTCGAAAAAATTGGCAGGTGTCGGTTTCTCGGCAGGAACATCATTTTTATTGTTTTGTGTTCTAAAATGGTGACTCTTAAAAGAATTTTTGTGTGTTTTTGGCTTTAATATTTTTTTTTTATATTTGGTTTTTTAAACTGAAATAAAAACATTTTACTGAACTTAATAATTTTTTCTAACTTTCACAAAAACTACTTTCATGCATTTTGAATGTTTTTCAGAAAACTTTGATTACCAACATCAGTTAAATGGATTCCATCTCTCCAAAACATTTTAGCAACATCAAATGTAATGTTCTCATTATGAAAAGATTTCATGTCAACATCACGCAGAAAAGTACACACAGCTCATATTCAAGGTGCTAGACATAACCCAGAAGTGGCTGGTGCTCACAGCTCCCGCTACCTTTCAGAAAAAAATTGTCAGGGCCACCTCCTCCAGACCCAAGAGATATCATCACTCTAACCAGTTGTACATCCCCATAATAAAAATGGTCCAAGCAGGTGGCGCCAGCTTCCCTCACATTGCTGCTAAACAATGGAATACCCTTCCAAACACCCTCAGGGCAGAGACATCACCCATGTCCTTCCAGAAAACCCTCAAAACCATGCTCTTCAACTAGCCTGTTCCCTCCGTATCTCATTCATCAGCCCCAGTCTCGTGTCCAATGGACTTCAATCCATCCGGCTTCCTATTAACATCTGCACCCACTAGTCCCTTCTCCCCTCTGTGTTACACCACATTCATTAACTGATACCTGTCTGCTACCAGGTTCACTGTAACCACAAATGAAAGTCAGGCTGCTCTCCTGTTTCCTCGCCCTGTTTCATGTAACTAAGTAAGCTTGCTTGTAACACCGCCCCAATGAACTTGGGCTGCTTTGTGTGATTTATAAATGTAAAAAAATAAACAAAAGAAAAACATGAAAGTTGCACATCACTTTTTACATTTGTGGACCAAATAATCTTGTATGCATCCACATCTGTCTCTGGGCAATGCGATAAAAAATAATTTTCGAATTTGAGAACATTTCCTTCAACTTTCCCAATGTCTCATTCATTGCAAAAATCCATGAAATTCCAGTCACATAACCCAAACTGTTTCCTCCACAATGAAGTATAATAATGTCTGGATGTTTCAATTCAACCATAGCTGGATATAGTCTTGTCACGGCCACAGCAGAGTTACATGATTTAACAGATACCACTGAGGTGATTTTTTGTAAGATAAAAGTCCACCTTCCTATTATGGACATTGAGATCTCTTTCATGGCATATCTGCTATACAGGTTGCTATTTTGTAGCAGTGAAGGGAGGGTGAAAATAGAACACATGTGGTGGTTATCGCACACTTCCAAATCTGCTATCCACATTTACAATCTCTTTTGTTCATGTTCTAAGTCTTATCCTTCACTATTAACTTAACTTTGCTATTTGGAAGAACGGTGCTACACAAAACAAACACTGGTCAATAGGGTCACATCAGTACCATACAAGATAGAGCACACAGCAGTGACAGCCCACAGAGCACCCATCCGGCACAAAGCTTAGGAGGGCATAACCCCCATGATGCCTTATTGCCTGGGCACACTCTGTCTCCTGTGACAGCCCTCCACTGCCCTTCTAGCAGTCTCACAAATATGTCTGTGGGAAAAAGGCTGCAAGCACTTTATTTAGGCAGTTATAGGTGACTTGTAACAAAAACATCACAGCTTCATCTTTCTACACCTAGATGGCTTCCTAGCTATACCCTCAGATAAAAAATAAAGACATATTCTTCATGGTGGTGTTTGGGCAGGAGGTCTTCCTATTATACTTCTCCCTAGCCATCAATCGCTGTACAGTTACCTTTTCTCTACATTTGGTTTTCCACTTCACATGTGTTTTACATTGTTCTACTTCCCAATTGACTTTTCACAAGCCACTCTAGCACTGTTGTTCAAAACATGTTCCTGTGCATCACCCTTGTGGTCTGTCAGTACTTTCGATTAGATGCAACATGCAACCCCTCCATGACACTCTGGTGGCTAATGTCACCAACATATTTGACCATATCAAGAGTTGATTGTGGCTAATGCCACTGGAGAGTTCATCCAGCATCTAGATCCCCTACATGCTCACTTGCACAGTAAACTGACAATGCTGGAGTAGTAAGGCGGTACTTGTCTTGGATTTAGGATGCCACATTTTATTGCATTTTTAATTCAATACTGAAATGCATTGCAAAACATGACACAAAACCCACCCCGAGGAAGGAACAGAGAGTAAGCAAAGTTAGCACAATTCGCACTCTGTGTAATGACTATGGGTTGTGAGACAATTAAACACCACAACGTTCTTTAAAAAGGATTTGTTTCTGAGATGGAAAAGGACATTAATAACATAATTAGTCTCCAGGGCCCTGTTAGGGATGTTGTCAGAGGGCTATACCTAGTTTGATGGTATGTACTATTGTGGTAAAATGGTGGCATAGCATGGTTATGGTAATGCCCTACATTGTGTGACAAGATTCCCTTCCATTACCTGTATTCTATTTAGAGTCAAATCTAAACACAGATAACTGGGCCTAACACATTTTTGACAGTGCTACCTGTCACCACAGCCACTTATCTACAAGGCTGCACTACTGTCTTTGACAGATTTGTTCATGAAACATTTTCCATTGTGAATGGTTCATCAATCACCCATGCATCATACACTTTTAAACTTGTTTGCTAAGAGCACCAAACTTTACCTCCTGTTTACCACCCTTGGTAAAATGTGTTACCTCATTTTACATGCTGTGGCTATTCCCTGTAACTTCACACCCTCTTTGTCATTGAATACACTTAGACACAGATGGCACAACCACACTGATTCCATTTTAAAAATGCTTTTCTTTTACGTGCATTATTATTTGAGAACATGTTGTGCAGTATGAACATTAATACAAAATAGGACCTCTACATTAGATTGTATGACCAGTCTGTATTCATGAATAAACATCCACGGTTCTTATCTTACCACAGACCTTGGGTCCCGACACAATTGGCAGAAGACACAGTCTAAGAGAGAAAACAAAACCAAAACTCAACAGCAGGACAACTTTATTGTTCTCCCTTTGCACTTTCGAATTTGTATCTCCTTCAAATGCTAAAAGGGTATTTTTCATAAAATGACCAGTTGTCATGTAAAACTGACTGTAAAAGTAAACCCATTTATCCGTACGTGCACCTCACATTACAAATATACTCACTTTAAGTGTGGGTGAGATTTCTGCTCTGTTATCATGGGAAACCACTCTGAACTGGATTATCAGCACACATGAGTAATGCAGATTCTGCAAAGACCAGACACCCACGAAGGACACAACTCATCTGTCAAGGCCTTACGTTCCTGGAAAATCTTCCACAGCACGATTCTGGCCAGTCACTTGCTTGTCTGTCTGCTGTCTGCTGCTCTGCTATTCTGTCAGCTGAACTCCATCTGCCCACACCCGTTTTGTCACCAGAATGTATATGATATCCCTGTCAATCTCACTAAAAACTTGCCTCTAACATGACGTGCATCATCACCCGATCTGTTTTCTCTGGAAACATAGCTTTTTGAAAAGATTTGTAACAATCATTTCCTCTGTGTGCAATGACGCTTTCACCAGAGTGCATATCTTTCTTGCAGTTTGTGCAATGAAATCACAGCCAGCAAAATTGTGCCTGCACATTTTAACTCCACTGAAAATCACTTTACTTTTGACATGTCATCTGAAGCATTTTGCACTGCTTTGTTAAGGGTAAATTATCAATTAATAGGAAAGGAGTTAATTGGATAGTTTTGATTAATATGTATATAGTGCAAACCAGACAGATAACCTGCTCACCCTGAAGTGGATCATTTTAAAGTGTGCTTACTACAAGAAAGTGCATTTCTGTTTGTAATATAGGCCAACTATTTGATGACTGTATTCTGTTTACTGTCTCCTCTGCATATAATGGCATGGCTCACGTACTGTCCCTCATATATAGTATCCCACAGCCCACAAATGGACCATGGGGTCATTTAATTATTAATAGTACCTTGTTGGGTTTCTTGGCAGACAACTTCAAACCAGGTCTCAAACTGTTATGCAAGCATGCAAACCAAGTTCGAGGACTGTGCATCATAGTTGATTCAAGCAAAGGACAGACATTGATCGTGATCGAATACAGGTCAGTAGTTTGAAGGCGGCAATCAAGCAATGCAAGTCGGATAATGCACTAGTCAGTTGAAATTGGACCCAGTTTGTGACGGGTGTATCTGTTGGTTAGGATCAATGAGGCATACTCCCGAAGTCCATATCGATGTCTGGAATGGCTTTGAAGAGGTCACCTTGATATTCCAGTATGCAGTTCCCTGAGGCGGCAGTTTGAGGTCAGGCATGATAAAATCATTTTGTAACAGCTGGGAGGCAAGTGACATCCATGCGGTTTGAGTTGAGAGTGAGCAAGAAGCAGTTGATTCAAGCTAGGGAAGTGATTGGGTCAATGAGTTATGAGGCGGTGTCAAGGTGGTTTGATCGGTGCAAGCGTGTTGGGCCAAAGTGTTTGAGGGCAGCATCTGCATAGTACTACGCAGGGTACAGATGTCAAGCAGGGCTGAGGCAGAAATACGTTCAAGTTCTAAATGGATCGTGTGTGCTCCCAGTGTCAGTTCTACCGACCAGGTGACAGAGAGGATTTTGGTGACTGAATGTACAGATAGAATTTAATGGTACAAAGTGGAATTGAAAGGTTGCTGTTTGAGGGCTTTGTCGACTGTCTATGAAGTTCAGCAATTAAGGTGCTGGTGGTTCGAAGGTGCGAAGGCTGCGGCTGCAACAGAGATATTCTGGTTTGATGTGGCAACAATGCGCTCAGCTGGCGTGGCGTGGCAGTGAACTTGTCTGAACATCCAGAAAAGCAGTTCAATGTGGTAGAGAGCCAAAGGAAGCTCAGGACGGCCTTAGTGGTTTGAATTGTCCAATCAGGCCTGAATCATGGTTCAAAGTAGTTTGACTGGAGACCACAAGATTCCTGGCTTCCCTGATCTTCTGGATGCTATGAGTCCTAGTCCAGGGACTCAAGGATGTGTTTTGGTCCTTATGCTCATTGTCACAAGTACCAGGTGTGCTGGTCCACAACTGCAGGTGTCCTTTAACACTTTGAGATCCAGTGTACCATTGTGGCAGGCAGAGTGGTAGGTCTTGTCCCAGCAGCAGGCCATCCCCAATAGTCCCTAGAGATGGTTAGGGGCCAGAGCTTGCCACTGCATTGGACACTCAGTCTTCACCCAACTGGCAGGCGACTTTGGAGAGATCAGCTCCCCCAACAGAGGTCAAATGAAATCTGCTTGAAGGGGTTGATGTCCAAAAGATGATTCAAAGAAGTGGTGTGAGACCCCTTCTTTTAAAGGTAAAAGTCCACATTAGCTTGGCCTAAAGCTGGCCTGCTTTACAAGTCCAATCTCTATTCTTCAAAGAAGTAGACTTTGCTCTTCCCACATTACCCCAAAGTGCTTTGTGCTAAAGAAAATGGAGGGGTCAGAAAAGAGAGTCAGAGAGAAACAAGGTGGTGGAAACCTCCTTCAACTGCCTGCACCAACCACACCTCTTCCCGCGCCTCCATACTTGCGTGTAAGCCACGCCCCCTCCACTACTTTTCCCAGGACTCCAGGCCCGCCAGGGTGAAGCCCGCGGGGATAAGGGCGCGGGTGTTGGCGTCCCGCGGAGGGTGTTTTGGCCCAGGAGGGCCTCCATACTTGCGTGTAAGCCACGCCCCCTCCACTACTTTTCCCAGGACTCCAGGCCCGCCAGGGTGAAGCCCGCAGGGATAAGGGCGCGGGTGTTGGCGTCCCGCGGAGGGTGTTTTGGCCCAGGAGGGCCTCCATACTTGCGTGTAAGCCACGCCCCCTCCACTACTTTTCCCAGGACTCCAGGCCCGCCAGGGTGAAGCCCGCGGGGATAAGGGCGCGGGTGTTGGCGTCCCGCGGAGGGTGTTTTGGCCCAGGAGGGCCTCCATACTTGCGTGTAAGCCACGCCCCCTCCACTACTTTTCCCAGGACTCCAGGCCCGCCAGGGTGAAGCCCGCGGGGATAAGGGCGCGGGTGTTGGCGTCCCGCGGAGGGTGTTTTGGCCCAGGAGGGCCTCCATACTTGCGTGTAAGCCACGCCCCCTCCACTACTTTTCCCAGGACTCCAGGCCCGCCAGGGTGAAGCCCGCGGGGATAAGGGCGCGGGTGTTGGCGTCCCGCGGAGGGTGTTTTGGCCCAGGAGGGCCTCCATACTTGCGTGTAAGCCACGCCCCCTCCACTACTTTTCCCAGGACTCCAGGCCCGTCAAGGTGAAGCCCGCGGGGATAAGGGCGCGGGTGTTGGCGTCCCGCGGAGGGTGTTTTGGCCCAGGAGGGCCTCCATACTTGCGTGTAAGCCACGCCCCCTCCACTACTTTTCCCAGGACTCCAGGCCCGCCAGGGTGAAGCCCGCGGGGATTTGGGCGCGGGTGTTGGCGTCCCGCGGAGGGTGTTTTGGCCCAGGAGGGCCTCCATACTTGCGTGTAAGCCACGCCCCCTCCACTACTTTTCCCAGGACTCCAGGCCCGCCAGGGTGAAGCCCGCGGGGATAAGGGCGCGGGTGTTGGCGTCCCGCAGAGGGTGTTTGCGGACCCGTGGTGGTGCATCTTCTGGACTTTGTCCCTTTGACCCTGAGGCGGTACACGGACACAGTGTTTTGGCGGTGAAGAGGGAGACTCGGCTTGGATACACCTGGGAGAAGAGGGTGATGTAAGTGCAGGCGAGGGACTGTACGAGGAGCTGTTTGCCTGTGTGTCTTGGACAAGAGGGTAGAAACATTGGGGTGGACCTACTAAATTCGCAATGTCTCTCCTCAAGTCCCTAAGAACTTTGAAAGCCCAGGGACCACCAAGGAAACCCCTCCCTCCATTGCCAGCTCTCTCACCCTTCCCCCTCCCCTCATTTTGTTCAGAGGTTCTTCTCACCCGCCAAACGAGCGGTCCCAAACCCAAGCGAAAGGTCCTTGCTGTGAAGAGGTTTTGCTCCAAGGGTCAAAAGGGAGCGCCAGCCAAAGCTCCAATCCCGGATGTGCAAAACTCTGTCCTAATTCATGGGGGTGAGTCCCTCCCATGTTCCCCCGAACCCCCACTAGTGATGAAAGATGGGGGCTGCCGGCTGCCACAGGGGGGCAGTATAGCCGTCGGACAAGGGACCAGGGAAGGTCCAATACCTACTAACCATGGCAGTATGTCTGACCCTTGCGCAGGTGGGGACCACACCTCTAAGCCTCAGGAGGACCAGGCCATCATAGGCCCCAACGGAGGAAGACATCCAGGGCCGATGTCCTGTCCATCTACTGCAGATGTGCTCTCTCCCCTTGTCTCCACCTTGAGCCTCAGTCCCCCCAAGGTGTTATCCGTCTCCGGTAATCTTGGCCCCGGATTAGAGATGCCGGAGTCCAATGAGGGAGATACTGCAGGAATCAGAGTACTAGCCAGCAGCTATCCCTCAGTAAGCTCCACTTCTGCTTGCAACATCGTGGCTTCTACCCCGTCACCATGTTCTGTCATTCGTGCCAGCCCGGGAAAGTCACTTTCTAGCTCCACTCTGGCTAGCCCAATTGCGGGGGGCAGTACATTTATTGATGACGACCCTGTGTGCAATCTTTCCCTGGACAATAGAAGTCTTGGGAGTGTACCTATGCCCACAGAGTGCCCGTTGGTCAGCACTTCTCTCTACCTATCTCCACTCAGGGTGTCCATGCAACCAAAATGTGAAACCTCCCCGGCTGTAGGGCCGGTTATTAACCCCCCAACCGAGGTGGTTCTGTCACTCGGGGGGTGTAAGTGCAACCAAGTTTTGGCTGAGTTGGCGGCCATTAGAAATTTGCTCACAACTCTAATAGCCATTAAGGGGAGGGAGCAAAGGGAGGGGGAGCCCTTTCCCATTCCGATTGTCTGTAAGGGTCCCTCTGACTTCCCTCTGGTACACCCCAAGGATCAAACGCCCCTGTGTCCCGAGACTATAGCTCCAACATCTTCTTGCCCCAGCCTGTTGTCTGAGTTTGCACATTCAGACATTGGAAAAGATCCCAGGGCAGGCGGCACCAAGCACAGTGAGCTTGGTGGGGTGGTGGAATTAGCCCCAAGTCTAGTAGTCTTAAAAAGTCCTAATCATGAGGGTAAGATTGTCCTTGGTTCACGGCACAGAGTCGGCCCATCTCAGCTTCCTGTTCATGACCAGAATGGTCGAGCTACAGTGTATCTTCACAGTGTACCAAAAATGGAAAAGAACATGTTGGAGTCCAGGGAATCTCTTGTAAACAAAAGTGTACACTGGTTACGTTCCGTGAGGGGATGTTCCTTTGTGTCCAGGGAATCCTTGGTAGGCTGTCGGAGATTGGCCAGTGTGGGCAAGAGCCCGAAGGACATAGTGGAATTGGCCTTTTTGGACTGGAGACTGGCGAGCAGGGTCCTGGGTCAATGGGGGGGAACGGGAGGGACACCAGGGAGCGGAATTCTAATTAGCCCACACTCTTACTTAGGCTTTATATCGCCCATGAGGCCAGTCAGGAGGTCTTACCCCCTGTCTGGGGCAAACCTCACTCCCCTGGGCCGTGACCACACAGGCTTTTTGGGGATCAAGCCCAGGCAAGGGGAGTCATCCAGAGGGTGATGGGGGCCTTTGCTTCACCCTTTCCTTTCCCTAAGAGACTTTTTGCTGTACTACTCGAGTATATGGTTTATTGATCGTAATTGCTTTTTGTGTGATGTTTTGTTTTGTGTTTGATGGATTTTTTTCAATCCGAATAAACTTGTTGACTGACTGACTGAATAGGGTCAATAGGGTCAATAGGGTTTAGATATGCAACACCCAGGTGTAAGGCCAAGCTTTTTGTAAATGGGTTTGCCCCTTGATTACTGTTACCAGGTCATCTTCCTGTGGAGCTGATGTCCCTGGGAGAGGGATCGCCCACTTCAAAGGAAGGGTGACATTGTTACAGTCCATTCTGCAAGCCTTGAAAGATAAATCTGTCAGATTTTGATCACCATCAACCTGATCCACTGTTTTGCCATGCCCACATTTCGAAACTAACACAGCTCAGAAAGAATTGCACAAAGTCTCTTGTGGTTCTGCAGGAAACTAGCACAGATTGAAGAAAGACCAGTGCAAAGTTTCTCGTGTCGCTACACAAAACCAACATGGGAACGAAACACCACGGTCTCTGTGTAAACACAGAAAAACTGGTGAACTTTCAGTGGCTGCGGAATCGTAATGCTGATTTTTCAGAATGGGCAGAACCGGATTCCAAATGCGAATTTCGCACCTTTCACTTCGCAGGTAGAAATATTGCATACCTCTCTGTGTAATATCAATTTGATGTGACTGTAATGATTATTAACAGTGCCATGCACCATTCCATATCTCAGACATGGCTTATATTTAGAGTTTATCCTATCATCAGCAAGGGCCAATCATGATATATTTGACAGGGGTGCATATCTTAAATGCTGTTCTGCAGTGTCTTCGTTACCTCATCGTCTAGAGGGCACATGTTTTGTGCCTGTGTAGGGCACTATAGAGAGGGTGCTGCAATCAAGCTACTGTTGGAGCAGTGCCCCAGTGTACACTATGCTTTTGGCATGGCGTCTATGATAGAGGAATCTGATCAGCAGATTACCCTTTCAGAGATGTAATTACCAGCATCATTTTATTAAATTATTAGAACTCCATAAAGCCAAGGCTTCTAATCTGTCACAAAGGGATCCAGCTGCGACATGCTTAATCACCAACAGGCTCTCAAAGTGGAGCCTAACAACAGAGACCCTTCATCCTTGTCTTGCACACGTCCTACACTTAAGCTATTTTTTTGGAGTCAAATTCTACTGCATTACTTTAATAATTTAAATCTGGATATTAGGTGTGAGACAGGCATGCTATCAAGAGTCGACACAGACAAGTGAAAAACTTTATTCTCAATGGTCAGGGTGGTATAACAGCTAACTTACCATAATCGTAAGATGGGAATGTTCCCTAACGGACTGTAAACAAAGGGAAGTCTAAGTCTGTCAGTCCAAAACAAAATACTGCCTGTCAGGGGTGTTTCTAGGTCCAGAAAAGATCAGGGGCTAAACTCTATTAAAATCTGGTTCCTTCAATTCCGGTTCACCACACAAAATGCTCTTCAGCTCATTGCAACTTGCTTGATCTTCTTTGTTCCATATTAACTTTTTAGGTTGTGCATTTTTGAGTTTGTCTGGGAGGTTAGCAGCTATGCTAGAATAGTTTAGTATGAATTGCCGGTAATAGCGGTTAGCCCCAAAAAAGCACTGAGTTCCCTCTTGGTTTTGTGCCGTGGAGTTTGTTGTGTGGCTTTAACGTTCTCGCTCTGCGGTTTGACCAAACCATTGCCTACAAAGAAACCCGGATATTTCACTGCTGACTGTGATAGGTGGTATTTTCAATAACCCATATTTTCATAGAGCTTTGATAACTTCATAGAGATGTAAAACATGGTCTGGCCAACTTTTGCTGTGTATCACAATATCTTCTAAGTATGCCGCACAAAAGTATATGAATGGTTTCAGGACACAAGCCATAAGACGCTCGAATATGGCAGGTGTCCTGTGAAGGCTGGGGGGGGACGAGAACACTGTTTTCTCTTGGTCTGTGGGGCTGAGGTGGCCACCAATACCCTTTTGTAAGATCAATCCTCAATTAGATAGTCTATCCTGGGCATCAGATAGTTATTGAATAGGGAGATTGAATTGGGTTTTCTGAAATTAATACAAAATCTCCATGATTGATCAAGTTTTGTCACTAAACACAATGGTTGAAGACCAAGGACACACAGATGGCTTAATAATATCAGGTTTTATCCTTTCCTCCACCTTTTCTTCTATTATTTTTGGGGGTCTAATATTCACCATTTTTCTTTGACGTGTTCTAAGGGAATGAACAACGTTTTCAACTCTCCCTGGTTGATCCACAAATACATCAGGGAACTGGGCTAATAATTCAACAATATCTTCCTGCTAGGATGGAATCAGGTCTGGGGAAACAAATGTGTTTTCTTGGCTGACGCCCATGAGAAGAGTGGCTATCATTACTGTGGAATCCTACAGATTTACAGACAGCTGTATCTATTGTTTCCTTCAGGTTGAGAAAAAAGGTAGTCAAAGGAGCCTTTCTTCTCAGGTAATTTATATGGCTGAACCACTTTGATACCATTTTACTTTTGGACGTTGGTAGCAGGACTAAGACTGATTGTCCTATGGAGAAGGTTCAGGTATGGCCTTTCTGTCATAATTAGCCCTTTGATGTTCTTGTGCTTGTCCAAGATATTTCCAGACCATTTCTTTTACCGTCATCATATGTAGACGTACATTTTGTGAGGTTTGAGAAACCGGTAGGATGGCCTCCTCTCACTATTCTCATGTCTCCTTAGGCCAGAGGTATTCAAAATGTGAGACAAAACCTTGGTAGGCCACGGCCGCATATTTATATAATTTGTTTTTGTTTTAGGGAGGAAAAAAAAGCAGGCAGGGGAGCCCTGGGCAAGTGCAGCTCATCCATTATGGGTGAGCGGGAGTTGACCCAGTGGCCCCCTAACCTATTATGGAGGAGGCAAGGAGCCAGCCCAGTGAAACACTGAGCACTAACTCAACTGCTTTCTCTAGCTGAGTGAGTGCTCCTGGGCTAGCTGAACTGTTAAAGGGAAACATTGTTTCCCTTTGATAGTTCAGTTCCCCAGCCGCTCATGCTCAATGAGCCATGTGAGGCTGGGGACACTTTGCTTCGCCAGCCTTGCCTAGCACATTTTAATTGCTGGCAGGGAAACTGCATGTCTGTATGTGCCAGAGGAAGCTCCTGTGACTCCTTGCACATACAGACAGAGCAGGCTGGAGCAGGGTGTTTCAGCACAAACACTCAAGCCCCTGCAAGCATGTGCAGGAACCAGGAAGCTCTTGTTTCCTGATTTCTGTTCATAATGCAGGAGCTGGAGGGCTGGGGAGGAAACTTCTGGACTGGGGCAGAAGGTATGTTTATGTTCATTTAGTTATTTATGCATATGGATGTGGTATGCTTGTGTTATGAGTAGGTGTATGATGATAGGTGCTTGTGTGAATGATAGAGTGCTTGCTGAGTGAATGCTGTGTGAATGTGTGTGTTTGTATGTATATGTTGGTCAGTGGAGCTGATTTTGGCAAGGGGGGGTTGTACAACAAAGGCATTTTAAAAATGCCTTTGGTGTGCAATCCCCCTACCCAACCACCAAAGTCAGCTCTCCTTCTGAGGTGCTGTGGATCCCAGGGGACAGGGATGGTACTTTCTTTTACTGGACACCTATCAAAGATGTCCAGTAAAACATGCCATGCTTTCCCCCAGACCTCCCCAGTGCCTTGAATACACACATAATCACTTTGATTGTGTGTGTGTTTTAGGCTCTGTGAGGCCCAGGGGACAGGAATGATATCTTTTTACTTGACATCTATCATAGATGCCCAGTAAAAAATAGCATGCGTGGCCCCTAGTCACCACAGCACCAAGTGCAAACTGTTTGGCTTGTTCCCCAGTGTTATTTTTGAAAATATGCTCTAAAATGCAACATTTTCACCCATTATATTTTTTAAATCCCTGGGGGCATAACCCCCCCCCCCACCACCCCAGAATCTGTTTGGTTGCTGTGGCATATCTGGGAGAAATAATTATGCCTCTCCACTTAAAAAATTCCCTGGCTGCCACTGGCACTCAGACTGTGCTGGGAGCAGAGTGGGGCAAGCCCAGGAAGTGTGGTGGGAGCAGGATGGGAGGGTCCATGGGGTAGTTGTAAAGACTGGGGGAGGGTTATCTGTACTCCTGCTCCCTATATGGTGGAGTCGAGGCACAGAGCACCCCAGCCAAGATTCTATATTGTTGGTAGCAATGGACGAGCAATCAAGGCTAAGCTCTCAGGAGATGATGCGGGCTGGTTCCTAAATACAGTGTAGTCCCCAAGTACCCACAAAGGAATGTCCACACACTATGTTAGTGAAAACACAGTCTTTTTATGAATAAGGTTCAAGGTTATATACGCAATCACAATAACACACTTTGTACTCTGGTAATACTATAATGGCAAATTACGAGATACGCGAGGACTTTGGATCAGTATACTGCACTGTATACACCAAGATGCTAAAATAGCCACAAGGAACTACTGCCAGTGATCCACTGTACAATATTTGAGGCATGCAATGTCTCTGCATCAGCATAGTGCACCTTATATACTGGTGCAGCCAGAGAACCCACTAGGGAGCATCCACCAGGAGCAAGCAGGGCCCCGGCACCCGCAAGGGCTCACTGCCAGTGAGCCTTGCATTATGTTTGAGGCACATGCTGACTCTCATACCAGCACATCGACTTTATATACCTAGATGGCAGGAGAACCAACTAGGGAGTACTTCATATACGTTATATACCTCATGCTCACATTCATATTTAAATGTATACATGTTGTTTGCAAAAAGGCCTGACAATACACTGCATTGCGGTGTGCTATGCTGGTAGTCCATTGCAGTCCACCCAATCTATCAAAAAATATACATGCTAAAGCCTCACCATGGAGCATTAAAGCGGGTGGAGGCATTAATCTGTCTATCCACTCGCATTTGACACATTGCACTTTACACTGATATTTCAGGCACTATATGCATATATTCTGCATTATATGTCACCTTGTTATTTATGGGCCTCATTACACGGATGACGGTAAGGGTTTACCGGTACCGGTATTTTACCGGTACCGGTAAATCCTTACCGCCTTACTACGTGGTCCCTTTGCGGGTTGGGGAATCTAACGCCTGCTTTTTGCAGGTGTTAAAAATCCAACCCGCAAAGGGACCAGGGAGCTAATTACGGTACCGCAATTTGCGGTACCGTAATTAGCACCTTCCCCATTCCCATATAGCCCTATGGGGCAGAAAATGGGAATGGGGAAGGGCAATGGTGGAAGGGGGAATTACCGCCCCCCCAACCTTGGAATAGGGCGGTAATTCCCCTTTCCACCAAGGCGGTGCCGGTATTTTACCGGCATGAACCATGGCGCTAATAGCGCCATGGTTCACCGCCATCCGTGTAATGCGGCCCATTGTATACTTAATACATTGCACTTTAAAGATCCAAACATCCTTTGGACACTTATCGTCAGGGCATTGCCTACTACTAATACCATAATGGTGTAACAACATTCATATATTTCAATAGGTTAAACACATCAGGAATGACAATCTACATTATGGGATTGAACTCATTGTCATATCTATTTGCCATTCCTGCTGAGACGTACAATACATATGAATGTAGAACTCATTGTTTATCCTGATGCTTTTTTGTACTGCAATACCCGCCTTTTTAGCTCACTACAGTGCAACAAGTGTCTAAAGGAGGAAGCTATATGCTCTGCTACAAGATATATCTATGCAAACTGGGATATTCAAAGATGGCAGCATGCATGGACTCAATGGTTTCATTTAGCGTGCTAGCAGTTACTTCCAACAACGTCAATGTAGGACCAAACATCCACTATAAATCACCAGTCCTCTTTTCTTTACACTCAAACCCAATGAAGCCTGTGTAGGGTGAAATGTGCTGTTTTTCTGTCTTTGCTGCTGCCCTTTTTGTCCATAAATAATGTTCTAATAAAGGACTCTTTGCACAGCAGTGATTCCTGGGATCCAGGTTATTTATCAACTTCTACTTTTGCCTGAGTGCCGCTGCACCCTGGACTGTGTGACAGTCCTCTTTCCTCTCATATATATATATTTCATTTTCATTTTCATTGAATATATATATATATTCAATGAAAAACTTTGTTAGTGATGGGTTATGGTTAAGTTGCAATAACAAAACCCATGAAATTCAATGACAGATCTTTGTTAAAGAGACGTTATGTTTACAAGTAAAAATGAATAACCCTTGAAAATCGCCAGTTATGGTAAGCTAAGCAAACAAAGCTCGCACCACCTCCCTGCACTGCCAAGACTAACACTTGGGACATCAAAGATTACATACATCACTAATGGCATCACATATGAAATTAATTTGGATAAAATGTCTCTAAAAGGGGTTGTGTTTATAATGCAAGTAAAAGATGTCAGGGGTGATCAGAAGACCAATCATGAACTAGTTAATGTATTAAAGAATGTACTCAACTGAACAAAACATGATATTGGACTGTGTTAATATAGAAACCTAATCTTACATACACATCAGCAATGGTGCAGCATTCACCATAGAAGTACAATATTTTTAAGCTGGTAATTTTGGACAGTATAATAATTAATGGTACCTTATCAGACCTTTGAGTAATGATGAATATGGAATATATACCTAATATCTAATCATTCAAGACTTACTACATACTTGTGTAAGTATAAACAATACATATGAAGACCCACAATGCATATACATCTGAGGCACATAAAGGGACACTTTAATACGGAGGAAAGAAACAACACCACCAAGAAATGACAGTAACAATAGACTTGGTAATCAAGTATAAACATGCATTGTGTGTTTGAGGCTTAGTTATTTCGCTATGTATGTGCTCCATGAACTGAGGTCATATCTTAAGGAAAGTGCCTTAACAACATACAAAGTTAATGTCTACATATGTAACACCTTTTGATTTTTAAAATTGGTTCTATTATTGACCAAAACCACATGGCCTAGATAGGTCAGTGAACAAAAAGAAGTGGCCCATGTATGTGATGTAATCGGTGATGTCATTAATGACATTTTTGATGTCATCTTTGATGTCCTCCTGAGTGTTATTCTTAGCAGTGCACATAGGTGGTGCAAGTTATGGTTGCTAAGCTTACCATAACTGGTGAATTTCAAGAGTCTTTTGGTTTTACTTTTAACCATAACGTCTCTTTAACAAAGGTTTTTCAGTGAATTTCAGGGGTTTTTGTTAGTGCAACTCAACCATAAAGTCCCTTTAACAAAGTTTTTTCAGTGAATTGTATAGGTTTTTACTCGTGCACCCTTAATGTTCTACAATTTCCTAATATTATACTCTCCCCCAATGTGGCAGAAATGGATACCACATACAGTGCCGTAGTCCACGGATGTTAGGCAACATTCACAAAGCCAAGAATCATAGGGGACACCCAAAAAGGTTGTACCCAATCACCAACAAACAGATGTGCATAACATCCATACTAATGTTTATGACACACAAATATAACTTTTGTACAAACAATTACTTCAAACATTCTAATTATTTTTTCATTTACCAGACATTATAATGGAATGCACCAATCAGAAACCATAACTGTGCACTTCATATAATCTCCTCAGCACGACTCTGCATACAGATTGTGAAACACCAGGTGCTTATTGGAAAACACATTCCCGCTAAATAGTAAGTGCATTGTATTTATTTCTCCATTAATAGCGTTCATTGTATAAACGCGTTATCAGACAGATGCACTTTTTGTTTTTCTCACAGAAATGGCAAACACACTTGAGTGGTTAGAGGAGGACTTCCCTAAAGAAGAAATGATTGACTATAAGATCTCTAATGCTACACAACACATATTTTAATGTAAACAAATAATGTAATTTGTACACACCTTACTAAAATAATAATTTCCTTTTTTCTTACAGTACATAGTGTTCACGAACAAACCACGCCCCAAATCAATTATACACAATCCCAAGGATTACAAAGAGAAGCCCTATCCAAACTGTACATAATCAAATTATAAACTTGTCTACAAAATTGGATGAACTAAGGTATGAATTTTAATAACTATTTCAACATGTCAAGAATCATGTCATTAAAAATGTTCCCTATGACTGTCCTTCTTGCACCTGCCCCTCTTTTCCCCAGCAATCATCTCCATCAAATTCTGAAAATGTAATTAAAGATGCTTTGATGAAACCTCACTCCCTTCCATCCCTAATCCTTATTCTACAGAAGTTCCTAATTCTCATATTTATTTTTCCCATTTCGATTTCCCATCCCTTTCATAAATAAATATATTTTGTATACTGTAAATGTGTTGTATATTGTTGTGTGATATTTCTTTTTTTTTAAATGCAATTATGGGTCTGGTGACACTACGACTGTCTGGGGTGTACGCACTCAAAATGGAGGTGCCCCTGAACAAGCTCGATGTCTGGAAATGTCTGTTTACTAATGACGCACTTTTAATAAGTTCGCAGACACTGCAACTTTTCTACAGAGACCCAGTACATGCACCCTGTGATTCCCAGCTGAAAGGTGTCTGCGGACAGCCATCACGACCACGGACGGCCGCAGACGTCATCATGTGACCACACCCGTGCAGCATGACGGTGTGTCCATGAATGGTGTATGCAGCTGCAGACAGTTTCAAAGTGCATTTCCTGACAATTTAGGGTTTTCAAGCTGAAACATTACCCTTCAACAGCTCCCAGACCCATTCTTGGTTAATCTGGCAACTTTTTTCTACTTTTCAAGGCCTTGTTGCAACTCGGTTGTCTCCGGATAGTGAGACTTTACATGGACATATCCTCTATAGGGACCCACCCATTTCTTTTCCTCATACTTTATCTGGCTATGCTGGAGAGAGCACCTGTTTGTAGTTCCTGAGATCCTGCTTTGCAGATAAGTTTTGTGTAGACCATCACGGCATCTGCTATGCCCATTTCTGCGCCACAACCACCCCTACCACGATCTGGAGTTACTGTAGATGGGAACAGTCACAGTGATACAGAAGAGGAGGATCAAGAAGAAGTTGAAGATGAGGTAGAGGTAGTCCCTATCTCCAGCACTCGGAGTGAGACTTGGGTGTGGCAATTTTTTACCACCGCAGGGTGTGTACCAAAGGCTCCGGGAGCCAAGGTTCGATGCTCTGAGTGCAAACTTGTACTCATTCACAGAAAACTGGGCCTGTACTCCTACGGGTCCACCTTGGGGCACTGAGAAAAGGCGGTACTATTCTCAGGGAAAAGTAGGGTGATGCACTCTACGCCATCTTCTTCGACTACTCCTGTTACCACAAGTGAAACGCCTTTTGGGCAGAGGATCCCAGCGGTGGCCTCACAGGCCATACAGAAGAAACCTGTTGACCTGTTTCAAGGGTCACAGTGCTATTTATGTACTGTGAAGCACCTATCTGTGGGGGGGAGCAGTTTCAGAGTGCTTTTGAGGCTGTGATCAAGGAGCACAAGAAACACTGCCACCTACCTGATTAAGATCTGCCCAACATTTTCCTCTCTCCACCTGCCCCTTCGTCATTGTGGTTGGTGTCCCTTCCCTCCCCTACATTGCTTCTCCTACACAAAAAAGCCAAAGAAATTACAAAACCAAAAAAACTCAAAAAAGCTTCCTTTAGGAGCCGCCTTTCACGGTTGAAAAATAGAAATGATAAAAAAAGTCACAGGCCCCTGTGCAGCTTGCATAGTCCACGGACAGGGCGTTAATCTGCGGAATTCGAAAAAATTGGCAGGTGTCGGTTTCTCGGCAGGAACATCATTTTTATTGTTTTGTGTTCTAAAATGGTGACTCTTAAAAGAATTTTTGTGTGTTTTTGGCTTTAATATTTTTTTTTTATATTTGGTTTTTTAAACTGAAATAAAAACATTTTACTGAACTTAATAATTTTTTCTAACTTTCACAAAAACTACTTTCATGCATTTTGAATGTTTTTCAGAAAACTTTGATTACCAACATCAGTTAAATGGATTCCATCTCTCCAAAACATTTTAGCAACATCAAATGTAATGTTCTCATTATGAAAAGATTTCATGTCAACATCACGCAGAAAAGTACACACAGCTCATATTCAAGGTGCTAGACATAACCCAGAAGTGGCTGGTGCTCACAGCTCCCGCTACCTTTCAGAAAAAAATTGTCAGGGCCACCTCCTCCAGACCCAAGAGATATCATCACTCTAACCAGTTGTACATCCCCATAATAAAAATGGTCCAAGCAGGTGGCGCCAGCTTCCCTCACATTGCTGCTAAACAATGGAATACCCTTCCAAACACCCTCAGGGCAGAGACATCACCCATGTCCTTCCAGAAAACCCTCAAAACCATGCTCTTCAACTAGCCTGTTCCCTCCGTATCTCATTCATCAGCCCCAGTCTCGTGTCCAATGGACTTCAATCCATCCGGCTTCCTATTAACATCTGCACCCACTAGTCCCTTCTCCCCTCTGTGTTACACCACATTCATTAACTGATACCTGTCTGCTACCAGGTTCACTGTAACCACAAATGAAAGTCAGGCTGCTCTCCTGTTTCCTCGCCCTGTTTCATGTAGCTAAGTAAGCTTGCTTGTAACACCGCCCCAATGAACTTGGGCTGCTTTGTGTGATTTATAAATGTAAAAAAATAAACAAAAGAAAAACATGAAAGTTGCACATCACTTTTTACATTTGTGGACCAAATAATCTTGTATGCATCCACATCTGTCTCTGGGCAATGCGATAAAAAATAATTTTCGAATTTGAGAACATTTCCTTCAACTTTCCCAATGTCTCATTCATTGCAAAAATCCATGAAATTCCAGTCACATAACCCAAACTGTTTCCAACCACAATGAAGTATAATAATGTCTGGATGTTTCAATTCAACCATAGCTGGATATAGTCTTGTCATGGCCACAGCAGAGTTACATGATTTAACAGATACCACTGAGGTGATTTTTTGTAAGATAAAAGTCCACCTTCCTATTATGGACATTGAGATCTCTTTCATGGCATATCTGCTATACAGGTTGCTATTTTGTAGCAGTGAAGGGAGGGTGAAAATAGAACACATGTGGTGGTTATCGCACACTTCCAAATCTGCTATCCACATTTACAATCTCTTTTGTTCATGTTCTAAGTCTTATCCTTCACTATTAACTTAACTTTGCTATTTGGAAGAACGGTGCTACACAAAACAAACACTGGTCAATAGGGTCACATCAGTACCATACAAGATAGAGCACACAGCAGTGACAGCCCACAGAGCACCCATCCGGCACAAAGCTTAGGAGGGCATAACCCCCATGATGCCTTATTGCCTGGGCACACTCTGTCTCCTGTGACAGCCCTCCACTGCCCTTCTAGCAGTCTCACAAATATGTCTGTGGGAAAAAGGCTGCAAGCACTTTATTTAGGCAGTTATAGGTGACTTGTAACAAAAACATCACAGCTTCATCTTTCTACACCTAGATGGCTTCCTAGCTATACCCTCAGATAAAAAATAAAGACATATTCTTCATGGTGGTGGTTGGGCAGGAGGTCTTCCTATTATACTTCTCCCTAGCCATCAATCGCTGTACAGTTACCTTTTCTCTACATTTGGTTTTCCACTTCACATGTGTTTTACATTGTTCTACTTCCCAATTGACTTTTCACAAGCCACTCTAGCACTGTTGTTCAAAACATGTTCCTGTGCATCACCCTTGTGGTCTGTCAGTACTTTCGATTAGATGCAACATGCAACCCCTCCATGACACTCCGGTGGCTAATGTCACCAACATATTTGACCATATCAAGAGTTGATTGTGGCTAATGCCACTGGAGAGTTCATCCAGCATCTAGATCCCCTACATGCTCACTTGCACAGTAAACTGACAATGCTGGAGTAGTAAGGCGGTACTTGTCTTGGATTTAGGATGCCACATTTTATTGCATTTTTAATTCAATACTGAAATGCATTGCAAAACATGACACAAAACCCACCCCGAGGAAGGAACAGAGAGTAAGCAAAGTTAGCACAATTCGCACTCTGTGTAATGACTATGGGTTGTGAGACAATTAAACACCACAACGTTCTTTAAAAAGGATTTGTTTCTGAGATGGAAAAGGACATTAATAACATAATTAGTCTCCAGGGCCCTGTTAGGGATGTTGTCAGAGGGCTATACCTAGTTTGATGGTATGTACTATTGTGGTAAAATGGTGGCATAGCATGGTTATGGTAATGCCCTACATTGTGTGACAAGATTCCCTTCCATTACCTGTATTCTATTTAGAGTCAAATCTAAACACAGATAACTGGGCCTAACACATTTTTGACAGTGCTACCTGTCACCACAGCCACTTATCTACAAGGCTGCACTACTGTCTTTGACAGATTTGTTCATGAAACATTTTCCATTGTGAATGGTTCATCAATCACCCATGCATCATACACTTTTAAACTTGTTTGCTAAGAGCACCAAACTTTACCTCCTGTTTACCACCCTTGGTAAAATGTGTTACCTCATTTTACATGCTGTGGCTATTCCCTGTAACTTCACACCCTCTTTGTCATTGAATACACTTAGACACAGATGGCACAACCACACTGATTCCATTTTAAAAATGCTTTTCTTTTACGTGCATTATTATTTGAGAACATGTTGTGCAGTATGAACATTAATACAAAATAGGACCTCTACATTAGATTGTATGACCAGTCTGTATTCATGAATAAACATCCACGGTTCTTATCTTACCACAGACCTTGGGTCCCGACACAATTGGCAGAAGACACAGTCTAAGAGAGAAAACAAAACCAAAACTCAACAGCAGGACAACTTTATTGTTCTCCCTTTGCACTTTCGAATTTGTATCTCCTTCAAATGCTAAAAAGGTATTTTTCATAAAATGACCAGTTGTCATGTAAAACTGACTGTAAAAGTAAACCCATTTATCCGTACGTGCACCTCACATTACAAATATACTCACTTTAAGTGTGGGTGAGATTTCTGCTCTGTTATCATGGGAAACCACTCTGAACTGGATTATCAGCACACATGAGTAATGCAGATTCTGCAAAGACCAGACACCCACGAAGGACACAACTCATCTGTCAAGGCCTTGCGTTCCTGGAAAATCTTCCACTGCACGATTCTGGCCAGTCACTTGCTTGTCTGTCTGCTGTCTGCTGCTCTGCTATTCTGTCAGCTGAACTCCATCTGCCCACACCCGTTTTGTCACCAGAATGTATATGATATCCCTGTCAATCTCACTAAAAACTTGCCTCTAACATGACGTGCATCATCACCCGATCTGTTTTCTCTGGAAACATAGCTTTTTGAAAAGATTTGTAACAATCATTTCCTCTGTGTGCAATGACGCTTTCACCAGAGTGCATATCTTTCTTGCAGTTTGTGCAATGAAATCACAGCCAGCAAAATTGTGCCTGCACATTTTAACTCCACTGAAAATCACCTTACTTTTGACATGTCATCTGAAGCATTTTGCACTACTTTGTTAAGGGTAAATTATCAATTAATAGGAAAGGAGTTAATTGGATAGTTTTGATTAATATGTATATAGTGCAAACCAGACAGATAACCTGCTCACCCTGAAGTGGATCATTTTAAAGTGTGCTTACTACAAGAAAGTGCATTTCTGTTTGTAATATAGGCCAACTATTTGATGACTGTATTCTGTTTACTGTCTCCTCTGCATATAATGGCATGGCTCACTTACTGTCCCTCATATATAGTATCCCACAGCCCACAAATGGACCATGGGGTCATTTAATTATTAATAGTACCTTGTTGGGTTTCTTGGCAGACAACTTCAAACCAGGTCTCAAACTGTTATGCAAGCATGCAAACCAAGTTCGAGGACTGTGCATCATAGTTGATTCAAGCAAAGGACAGACATTGATCGTGATCGAATACAGGTCAGTAGTTTGAAGGCGGCAATCAAGCAATGCAAGTCGGATAATGCACTAGTCAGTTGAAATTGGACCCAGTTTGTGACGGGTGTATCTGTTGGTTAGGATCAATGAGGCATACTCCCGAAGTGCATATCGATGTCTGGAATGGCTTTGAAGAGGTCACCTTGATATTCCAGTATGCAGTTCCCTGAGGCGGCAGTTTGAGGTCAGGCATGATAAAATCATTTTGTAACAGCTGGGAGGCAAGTGACATCCATGCGGTTTGAGTTGAGAGTGAGCAAGAAGCAGTTGATTCAAGCTAGGGAAGTGATTGGGTCAATGAGTTATGAGGCGGTGTCAAGGTGGTTTGATCGGTGCAAGCGTGTTGGGCCAAAGTGTTTGAGGGCAGCATCTGCATAGTACTACGCAGGGTACAGATGTCAAGCAGGGCTGAGGCAGAAATACGTTCAAGTTCTAAATGGATCGTGTGTGCTCCCAGTGTCAGTTCTACCGACCAGGTGACAGAGAGGATTTTGGTGACTGAATGTACAGATAGAATTTAATGGTACAAAGTGGAATTGAAAGGTTGCTGTTTGAGGGCTTTGTCGACTGTCTATGAAGTTCAGCAATTAAGGTGCTGGTGGTTCGAAGGTGCGAAGGCTGCGGCTGCAACAGAGATATTCTGGTTTGATGTGGCAACAATGCGCTCAGCTGGCGTGGCGTGGCAGTGCACTTGTCTGAACATCCAGAAAAGCAGTTCAATGTGGTAGAGAGCCAAAGGAAGCTCAGGACGGCCTTAGTGGTTTGAATTGTCCAATCAGGCCTGAATCATGGTTCAAAGTAGTTTGACTGGAGACCACAAGATTCCTGGCTTCCCTGATCTTCTGGATGCTATGAGTCCTAGTCCAGGGACTCAAGGATGTGTTTTGGTCCTTATGCTCATTGTCACAAGTACCAGGTGTGCTGGTCCACAACTGCAGGTGTCCTTTAACACTTTGAGATCCAGTGTACCATTGTGGCAGGCAGAGTGGTAGGTCTTGTCCCAGCAGCAGGCCATCCCCAATAGTCCCTAGAGATGGTTAGGGGCCAGAGCTTGCCACTGCATTGGACACTCAGTCTTCACCCAACTGGCAGGCGACTTTGGAGAGATCAGCTCCCCCAACAGAGGTCAAATGAAATCTGCTTGAAGGGGTTGATGTCCAAAAGATGATTCAAAGAAGTGGTGCGAGACCCCTTCTTTTAAAGGTAAAAGTCCACATTAGCTTGGCCTAAAGCTGGCCTGCTTTACAAGTCCAATCTCTATTCTTCAAAGAAGTAGACTTTGCTCTTCCCACATTACCCCAAAGTGCTTTGTGCTAAAGAAAATGGAGGGGTCAGAAAAGAGAGTCAGAGAGAAACAAGGTGGTGGAAACCTCCTTCAACTGCCTGCACCAACCACACCTCTTCCCGCGCCTCCATACTTGCGTGTAAGCCACGCCCCCTCCACTACTTTTCCCAGGACTCCAGGCCCGCCAGGGTGAAGCCCGCGGGGATAAGGGCGCGGGTGTTGGCGTCCCGCGGAGGGTGTTTTGGCCCAGGAGGGCCTCCATACTTGCGTGTAAGCCACGCCCCCTCCACTACTTTTCCCAGGACTCCAGGCCCGCCAGGGTGAAGCCCGCGGGGATAAGGGCGCGGGTGTTGGCGTCCCGCGGAGGGTGTTTTGGCCCAGGAGGGCCTCCATACTTGCGTGTAAGCCACGCCCCCTCCACTACTTTTCCCAGGACTCCAGGCCCGCCAGGGTGAAGCCCGCGGGGATAAGGGCGCGGGTGTTGGCGTCCCGCGGAGGGTGTTTTGGCCCAGGAGGGCCTCCATACTTGCGTGTAAGCCACGCCCCCTCCACTACTTTTCCCAGGACTCCAGGCCCGCCAGGGTGAAGCCCGCGGGGATAAGGGCGCGGGTGTTGGCGTCCCGCGGAGGGTGTTTTGGCCCAGGAGGGCCTCCATACTTGCGTGTAAGCCACGCCCCCTCCACTACTTTTCCCAGGACTCCAGGCCCGCCAGGGTGAAGCCCGCGGGGATAAGGGCGCGGGTGTTGGCGTCCCGCGGAGGGTGTTTTGGCCCAGGAGGGCCTCCATACTTGCGTGTAAGCCACGCCCCCTCCACTACTTTTCCCAGGACTCCAGGCCCGTCAAGGTGAAGCCCGCGGGGATAAGGGCGCGGGTGTTGGCGTCCCGCGGAGGGTGTTTTGGCCCAGGAGGGCCTCCATACTTGCGTGTAAGCCACGCCCCCTCCACTACTTTTCCCAGGACTCCAGGCCCGCCAGGGTGAAGCCCGCGGGGATTTGGGCGCGGGTGTTGGCGTCCCGCGGAGGGTGTTTTGGCCCAGGAGGGCCTCCATACTTGCGTGTAAGCCACGCCCCCTCCACTACTTTTCCCAGGACTCCAGGCCCGCCAGGGTGAAGCCCGCGGGGATAAGGGCGCGGGTGTTGGCGTCCCGCAGAGGGTGTTTGCGGACCCGTGGTGGTGCATCTTCTGGACTTTGTCCCTTTGACCCTGAGGCGGTACACGGACACAGTGTTTTGGCGGTGAAGAGGGAGACTCGGCTTGGATACACCTGGGAGAAGAGGGTGATGTAAGTGCAGGCGAGGGACTGTACGAGGAGCTGTTTGCCTGTGTGTCTTGGACAAGAGGGTAGAAACATTGGGGTGGACCTACTAAATTCGCAATGTCTCTCCTCAAGTCCCTAAGAACTTTGAAAGCCCAGGGACCACCAAGGAAACCCCTCCCTCCATTGCCAGCTCTCTCACCCTTCCCCCTCCCCTCATTTTGTTCAGAGGTTCTTCTCACCCGCCAAACGAGTGGTCCCAAACCCAAGCGAAAGGTCCTTGCTGTGAAGAGGTTTTGCTCCAAGGGTCAAAAGGGAGCGCCAGCCAAAGCTCCAATCCCGGATGTGCAAAACTCTGTCCTAATTCATGGGGGTGAGTCCCTCCCATGTTCCCCCGAACCCCCACTAGTGATGAAAGATGGGGGCTGCCGGCTGCCACAGGGGGGCAGTATAGCCGTCGGACAAGGGACCAGGGAAGGTCCAATACCTACTAACCATGGCAGTATGTCTGACCCTTGCGCAGGTGGGGACCACACCTCTAAGCCTCAGGAGGACCAGGCCATCATAGGCCCCAACGGAGGAAGACATCCAGGGCCGATGTCCTGTCCATCTACTGCAGATGTGCTCTCTCCCCTTGTCTCCACCTTGAGCCTCAGTCCCCCCAAGGTGTTATCCGTCTCCGGTAATCTTGGCCCCGGATTAGAGATGCCGGAGTCCAATGAGGGAGATACTGCAGGAATCAGAGTACTAGCCAGCAGCTATCCCTCAGTAAGCTCCACTCCTGCTTGCAACATCGTGGCTTCTACCCCGTCACCATGTTCTGTCATTCGTGCCAGCCCGGGAAAGTCACTTTCTAGCTCCACTCTGGCTAGCCCAATTGCGGGGGGCAGTACATTTATTGATGACGACCCTGTGTGCAATCTTTCCCTGGACAATAGAAGTCTCGGGAGTGTACCTATGCCCACAGAGTGCCCGTTGGTCAGCACTTCTCTCTACCTATCTCCACTCAGGGTGTCCATGCAACCAAAATGTGAAACCTCCCCGGCTGTAGGGCCGGTTATTAACCCCCCAACCGAGGTGGTTCTGTCACTCGGGGGGTGTAAGTGCAACCAAGTTTTGGCTGAGTTGGCGGCCATTAGAAATTTGCTCACAACTCTAATAGCCATTAAGGGGAGGGAGCAAAGGGAGGGGGAGCCCTTTCCCATTCCGATTGTCTGTAAGGGTCCCTCTGACTTCCCTCTGGTACACCCCAAGGATCAAACGCCCCTGTGTCCTGAGACTATAGCTCCAACATCTTCTTGCCCCAGCCTGTTGTCTGAGTTTGCACATTCAGACATTGGAAAAAATCCCAGGGCAGGCGGCACCAAGCACAGTGAGCTTGGTGGGGTGGTGGAATTAGCCCCAAGTCTAGTAGTCTTAAAAAGTCCTAATCATGAGGGCAAGATTGTCCTTGGTTCACGGCACAGAGTCGGCCCATCTCAGCTTCCTGTTCATGACCAGAATGGTCGAGCTACAGTGTATCTTCACAGTGTGCCAAAAATGGAAAAGAACATGTTGGAGTCCAGGGAATCTCTTGTAAACAAAAGTGTACACTGGTTACGTTCCGTGAGGGGATGTTCCTTTGTGTCCAGGGAATCCTTGGTAGGCTGTCGGAGATTGGCCAGTGTGGGCAAGAGCCCGAAGGACATAGTGGAATTGGCCTTTTTGGACTGGAGACTGGCGAGCAGGGTCCTGGGTCAATGGGGGGGAACGGGAGGGACACCAGGGAGCGGAATTCTAATTAGCCCACACTCTTACTTAGGCTTTATATCGCCCATGAGGCCAGTCAGGAGGTCTTACCCCCTGTCTGGGGCAAACCTCACTCCCTTGGGCCGTGACCAGACAGGCTTTTTGGGGATCAAGCCCAGGCAAGGGGAGTCATCCAGAGGGTGATGGGGGCCTTTGCTTCACCCTTTCCTTTCCCTAAGAGACTTTTTGCTGTACTACTCGAGTATATGGTTTATTGATCGTAATTGCTTTTTGTGTGATGTTTTGTTTTGTGTTTGATGGATTTTTTTCAATCCGAATAAACTTGTTGACTGACTGACTGAATAGGGTCAATAGGGTCAATAGGGTTTAGATATGCAACACCCAGGTGTAAGGCCAAGCTTTTTGTAAATGGGTTTGCCCCTTGATTACTGTTACCAGGTCATCTTCCTGTGGAGCTGATGTCCCTGGGAGAGGGATCGCCCACTTCAAAGGAAGGGTGACATTGTTACAGTCCATTCTGCAAGCCTTGAAAGATAAATCTGTCAGATTTTGATCACCATCAACCTGATCCACTGTTTTGCCATGCCCACATTTCGAAACTAACACAGCTCAGAAAGAATTGCACAAAGTCTCTTGTGGTTCTGCAGGAAACTAGCACAGATTGAAGAAAGACCAGTGCAAAGTTTCTCGTGTCGCTACACAAAACCAACATGGGAACGAAACACCACGGTCTCTGTGTAAACACAGAAAAACTGGTGAACTTTCAGTGGCTGCGGAATCGTAATGCTGATTTTTCAGAATGGGCAGAACCGGATTCCAAATGCGAATTTCGCACCTTTCACTTCGCAGGTAGAAATATTGCATACCTCTCTGTGTAATATCAATTTGATGTGACTGCAATGATTATTAACAGTGCCATGCACCATTCCCTATCTCAGACATGGCTTATATTTAGAGTTTATCCTATCATCAGCAAGGGCCAATCATGATATATTTGACAGGGGTGCATATCTTAAATGCTGTTCTGCAGTGTCTTCGTTACCTCATCGTCTAGAGGGCACATGTTTTGTGCCTGTGTAGGGCACTATAGAGAGGGTGCTGCAATCAAGCTACTGTTGGAGCAGTGCCCCAGTGTACACTATGCTTTTGGCATGGCGTCTATGATAGAGGAATCTGATCAGCAGATTACCCTTTCAGAGATGTAATTACCAGCATCATTTTATTAAATTATTAGAACTCCATAAAGCCAAGGCTTCTAATCTGTCACAAAGGGATCCAGCTGCGACATGCTTAACCACCAACAGGCTCTCAAAGTGGAGCCTAACAACAGAGACCCTTCATCCTTGTCTTGCACACGTCCTACACTTAAGCTATTTTTTTGGAGTCAAATTCTACTGCATTACTTTAATAATTTAAATCTGGATATTAGGTGTGAGACAGGCATGCTATCAAGAGTCGACACAGACAAGTGAAAAACTTTATTCTCAATGGTCAGGGTGGTATAACAGCTAACTTACCATAATCGTAAGATGGGAATGTTCCCTAACGGACTGTAAACAAAGGGAAGTCTAAGTCTGTCAGTCCAAAACAAAATACTGCCTGTCAGGGGTGTTTCTAGGTCCGGAAAAGATCAGGGGCTAAACTCTATTAAAATCTGGTTCCTTCAATTCCGGTTCACCACACAAAATGCTCTTCAGCTCATTGCAACTTGCTTGATCTTCTTTGTTCCATATTAACTTTTTAGGTTGTGCATTTTTGAGTTTGTCTGGGAGGTTAGCAGCTATGCTAGAATAGTTTAGTATGAATTGCCGGTAATAGCGGTTAGCCCCAAAAAAGCACTGAGTTCCCTCTTGGTTTTGTGCCGTGGAGTTTGTTGTGTGGCTTTAACGTTCTCGCTCTGCGGTTTGACCAAACCATTGCCTACAAAGAAACCCGGATATTTCACTGCTGACTGTGATAGGTGGTATTTTCATGGGTTGGCAATTAACCCATATTTTCATAGAGCTTTGATAACTTCATAGAGATGTAAAACATGGTCTGGCCAACTTTTGCTGTGTATCACAATATCATCTAAGTATGCCGCACAAAAGTATATGAATGGTTTCAGGACACAAGCCATAAGACGCTCGAATATGGCAGGTGTCCTGTGAAGGCTGGGGGGGGACGAGAACACTGTTTTCTCTTGGTCTGTGGGGCTGAGGTGGCCACCAATACCCTTTTGTAAGATCAATCCTCAATTAGATAGTCTATCCTGGGCATCAGATAGTTATTGAATAGGGAGATTGAATTGAGTTTTCTGAAATTAATACAAAATCTCCATGATTGATCAAGTTTTGTCACTAAACACAATGGTTGAAGACCAAGGAAACACAGATGGCTTAATAATATCAGGTTTTATCCTTTCCTCCACCTTTTCTTCTATTATTTTTGGGGGTCTAATATTCACCATTTTTCTTTGACGTGTTCTAAGGGAATGAACAACGTTTTCAACTCTCCCTGGTTGATCCACAAATACATCAGGGAACTGGGCTAATAATTCAACAATATCTTCCTGCTAGGATGGAATCAGGTCTGGGGAAACAAATGTGTTTTCTTGGCTGACGCCCATGAGAAGAGTGGCTATCATTACTGTGGAATCCTACAGATTTACAGACAGCTGTATCTATTGTTTCCTTCAGGTTGAGAAAAAAGGTAGTCAAAGGAGCCTTTCTTCTCAGGTAATTTATATGGCTGAACCACTTTGATACCATTTTACTTTTGGACGTTGGTAGCAGGACTAAGACTGATTGTCCTATGGAGAAGGTTCAGGTATGGCCTTTCTGTCATAATTAGCCCTTTGATGTTCTTGTGCTTGTCCAAGATATTTCCAGACCATTTCTTTTACCGTCATCATATGTAGACGTACATTTTGTGAGGTTTGAGAAACCGGTAGGATGGCCTCCTCTCACTATTCTCATGTCTCCTTAGGCCAGAGGTATTCAAAATGTGAGACAAAACCTTGGTAGGCCACGGCCGCATATTTATATAATTTGTTTTTGTTTTAGGGAGGAAAAAAAAGCAGGCAGGGGACCCCTGGGCAAGTGCAGCTCATCCATTATGGGTGAGCGGGAGTTGACCCAGTGGCCCCCTAACCTATTATGGAGGAGGCAAGGAGCCAGCCCAGTGAAACACTGAGCACTAACTCAACTGCTTTCTCTAGCTGAGTGAGTGCTCCTGGGCTAGCTGAACTGTTAAAGGGAAACATTGTTTCCCTTTGATAGTTCAGTTCCCCAGCCGCTCATGCTCAATGAGCCATGTGAGGCTGGGGACACTTTGCTTCGCCAGCCTTGCCTAGCACATTTTAATTGCTGGCAGGGAAACTGCATGTCTGTATGTGCCAGAGGAAGCTCCTGTGACTCCTTGCACATACAGACAGAGCAGGCTGGAGCAGGGTGTTTCAGCACAAACACTCAAGCCCCTGCAAGCATGTGCAGGAACCAGGAAGCTCTTGTTTCCTGATTTCTGTTCATAATGCAGGAGCTGGAGGGCTGGGGAGGAAACTTCTGGACTGGGGCAGAAGGTATGTTTATGTTCATTTAGTTATTTATGCATATGGATGTGGTATGCTTGTGTTATGAGTAGGTGTATGATGATAGGTGCTTGTGTGAATGATAGAGTGCTTGCTGAGTGAATGCTGTGTGAATGTGTGTGTTTGTATGTATATGTTGGTCAGTGGAGCTGATTTTGGCAAGGGGGGGTTGTACAACAAAGGCATTTTAAAAATGCCTTTGGTGTGCAATCCCCCTACCCAACCACCAAAGTCAGCTCTCCTTCTGAGGTGCTGTGGATCCCAGGGGACAGGGATGGTACTTTCTTTTACTGGACACCTATCAAAGATGTCCAGTAAAACATGCCATGCTTTCCCCCAGACCTCCCCAGTGCCTTGAATACACACATAATCACTTTGATTGTGTGTGTGTTTTAGGCTCTGTGAGGCCCAGGGGACAGGAATGATATCTTTTTACTGGACATCTATCATAGATGCCCAGTAAAAAATAGCATGCGTGGCCCCTAGTCACCACAGCACCAAGTGCAAACTGTTTGGCTTGTTCCCCAGTGTTATTTTTGAAAATATGCTCTAAAATGCAACATTTTCACCCATTATATTTTTTAAATCCCTGGGGGCATAACCCCCCCCCCCCCCCACCACCCCAGAATCTGTTTGGTTGCTGTGGCATATCTGGGAGAAATAATTATGCCTCTCCACTTAAAAAATTCCCTGGCTGCCACTGGCACTCAGACTGTGCTGGGAGCAGAGTGGGGCAAGCCCAGGAAGTGTGGTGGGAGCAGGATGGGAGGGTCCATGGGGTAGTTGTAAAGACTGGGGGAGGGTTATCTGTACTCCTGCTCCCTATATGGTGGAGTCGAGGCACAGAGCACCCCAGCCAAGATTCTATATTGTTGGTAGCAATGGACGAGCAATCAAGGCTAAGCTCTCAGGAGATGATGCGGGCTGGTTCCTAAATACAGTGTAGTCCCCAAGTACCCACAAAGGAATGTCCACACACTATGTTAGTGAAAACACAGTCTTTTTATGAATAAGGTTCAAGGTTATATACGCAATCACAATAACACACTTTGTACTCTGGTAATACTATAATGGCAAATATGTACAGGTCTACGTGGTACCACTCTTAACTATTGATTCCTTTGAAATGCGACCACAGCTAACAGCACCAAATAGCATACAAATCCGATTGTAAAATGAATCAACGATAGACACAGAAAGAAAGCAAGTTAAATCAATCAATGGCAGAACCGTCTCCCATCTACCTAGAGACAGTTCTGTGCAAGTATCCCCCCACCTTGGCAACCTGTAAATAAAGCGTATTGACAAGCCCAATCCAATTATGCTTAATATAGTCCTGATTCCTTCTAAAGGTTCTACAATCCAAAAGTACCTGGTTTCATAGAGTTCTTCAGTGATTCGTCAACGGGACCTTCTTCAGTGCACTCCCTTTAAGGCAGGAGCCACGGGTCATCGAGAGTGGGTGAAGAAAAAGGGTGAACATTGTAATTGCGGCAGCAGCTTTGGTTCTTGCAGTGCTCATTGACGATTGGTCGAAAACATCCTGCAAGAAGAGGCGTGCAGTGCACCTCGACGACAAGCGTTCGTTGATGTAGAGAGGTGATGAAGAACTTTGTCTCAGCAAGGGTGTCGGGTCGTCGACATCTCTGTGGGTTTCCGTTGGCGGGAAACCCAACGGCGGATTCTCCTCGGTCGTCGGCAGCCTTGATGTTCTCCGGCAGGACGAAAGCGGTCGATGGTGATTAGCAAGGGAGTCCTTGTATCAAATGTCTTAGGCAAAGGAGCACTGCGGCTCCGGTCAGCGACGGCAGTCATCGACGGAGATGGACTTCAATGTCCAGGCACTTCGCTATGTGATTCCGCGGTGGTCCCCGGCTCCGGTTGACAGCCTTTCGAGGGTCTGACGTCCAGTGAGCATTGGAAAAGATCAGCTGGTGCATGATGGTCCCTCGTAGCTCGGGAAGAGGTCTCCTAACCAGGCCCTCTCTTGGATCAGTTCCTTGAAGGCGCAGCAGCTTTCAGACTGGTGAAGGACAGCAGCAACAATCCTTCTTCCAGTGGGCGTCAAGGTTAAGCATCAAGTATCAACTTCAGCTTATGAACGATTTCCATCAGTGAGAGGTCCCCAGATATACTGTTGATCTCCCATTCACTCTGCTGGGTCACACTCTGGCAACCAATCATTCAGAAGGGCATTCAGGCAGTCAGGCCATTCGTCTCCATCCAGACACTCACAACACAGAATGTGGATTCGGACAAGCACTCTGCCATTCAGCACTCCACACTACATTCATCCCAGTTTCGGGCAGGGCTGTCTCAGTCATTGTGTCAAACACCAGATACTAGACACCCATATCATGAAATGTGTATTTGTCACACACTGCATTCACCCAGGTCCCACACCAAGGGCATACCCACAACATACAGTCATTGGGAAGTCTCCAGCCAGTCTGGCCTGGACTTCCCCACACTACCATATATGGAACTTCCACCCATCAGCCAGTCAGGGGGAAGGGACAGAGTCAGGGCTTCCCAGGACTTCGGATAAATAAGGTAACAGGCGATAGAAAGCAAGAGACCAAAGGAGCCATCTTGTTTCCTATCAGGAATCAACTGATACCAGTGGCGGGGCCTGGGTATCCCAGAATGGAGGATACTCAGAGCACCTGTCAAATTCAGCATTGAGTTGCCACCAGCCCATAGCCTGCTCCGTGAGCCACACACAGGTGCATACATACAGTAGGAGTACAGGGTCATACTCCCACCCATGTGTGCCATAAGGGTATCCTAATGGTCTGTTCACCAAACCAAAAAGAGGAAGAGCCACACCACCAGGAGGCCCACATGAACTCCTGTGCGAAAAACAAGACAGAACATACAAGATACAAGATAAATCAATAAAGGACAAGGGTATGGAGGTCCTGTTCCTCCAATGCATTTCCAGACTCACAGTAGTCGTGGGAGCAGGGTAGGTAGAGCCCAGGGACATTGGTATGAGCAAGTTGGGTAAAGCCCAGGGTCTCCGGTGGAGTGGGGAGAGCCTAGGAACTGGGCTCGAAGTGGAATGGGGGAGCCCAGAGACTGTGATGAGAGCAGGTGGGGAGCCCAAGCATTATACTGGGAGTAGGGTGCGGTGACGGCAGGCAATCGTTCATATCCATTTGGACTTAATTTCCATTTTGCATTTTTGGGATGACCCGGCATGCAACATTTTGCTCAGGCGGGGCCCAGGCCAAAAACGTTGGAACACAACTGCCTTAGTATTATCCAGCACATCCCGGGGCCCTCTCCTAGAAAGTATTTCAAATAAGGAATATCCTAAGGAGGCATGAGGTGTTTTCCTTATGCAAAGCAGAGCACGTGGGATATTTGTCCCACTTTCTTTTGTCTGCCTCTACTAACTTACTTAGAATCCTTTTTTAGTGTTTGTTCAAAGCACTTCAATAAGCCATTGGTTTTAGGGTGATATACTGAGGTCCTTAGTGTCTTGATGTTAAGGATTTCTATTACTTTGCACATGAGACGTGGCATAAAGCTGCTGCCCTTGTCTGTATTTCTTTAGGGAATCCTACTCAGGAGAAGAATGATATCAAAAGCTTGAGTGTTTGTTTAGCATAATTAACTATAACTGGGATGAATCAATAACTCAACATAGATGTTTCTTGGGGTCCCACTATATCGATGGCAATCCTAGAGAAGAGAATAGCAACAATGGTGAGTGGTTGTAGAGGTCTCAGCAGAACTGGGGTGATTGTGGTATTCTGACATAGATAACATGGCAGCACAACATTCTTAATGTCTGCAGAAACCCCTGGTTAAGAAAGCTCCTGTGTTACCTGACTTTGAGACTTTCTGACTTCTAGCTAGCCTGGGGTCATTTGGGAGTCACCCAACGCTAATAACTCTCTCCTATGGCTTTGTCATACTATTAACTGGGCATGAGGATTTCCCTCAGTGGTGGTATCTCCTTTATAGAGTAGTCCCTTTTTAAGAAGAAGACAAGGCCAACTTGACTCCTTCCTTCTTCCTCCAGGATTGCTTTTATAAATGCCCCAGTAAGTATTGGACTGTTTCTTTCTGCAAACAGCAAATCTGGGAGGGGACCAACTTCTATTGTCTCTTGTGGAGATGTGTCTTTCTTCAGGATATCGGCCTCCCACAAATCCATGAAAAGCTCTATCTGTGTCATTTTGGGTCAGTACCTGCTGGGGTACTGGAATTAGGGCTATCTCTAGCACCCCTTTACCACCCTTTCCCCCCTCCTGCACTGTTTATGGATTTTTCCCATGAGTATGTAAGAGTTTAACAGCACCGCAGTAATTGGGATAAATGATTCCTGCCATCACGTCTAATCCATATCTCGGGCTAGTTCTGATTTTGATGCTAGCCATATGTATGTCCATCTAGTGGGGCTTATACTAACCCAGTGGGAATTAGGCATCTTTCGCCAGCTTTTATTACCACTACATTGAAACTCTGTAAGTCAAAGCCAATGGACTCTGCTGTAGCTACCTGTAAGTGCACTGACCTTGATGCTCAATTTTTATACTTGTATCAGTTGGTCCTGATCTTGCCACTGACACCTTATGTGTTGGGCCAGAAGAAGGACACAGACTCTGACTTTCCATCTCACTGATGATTTTTAATAACCAAAAGGAATAAATGCCTATCTCTCCCTACGCTAATGGTTTTCCCTACCTAACGGAACTAACTAAGGTGCTCATCATTGAGAGTTCAAATTAGAATCAGTAAACTGTCCAAACAAATATATTCTAATCCTACCACTATCATAACAACAAAAACCAGGAGAATGACTTCCTTTTCCTATACACAGTTTCTTCACCAAGTTTAGTTCATTAACATATTCTCAAGTAGTTCTTGGTAACTACTTTTATAAAGTCACAACATTCTGATACTGGGTTCTTCAGGTTTTCAACCTTCTCTTTCACTTGATTACTCTTCCGTTCCTTCTTATTCTCTTCTTACCTTATTTCATTTGTATTTATCCTATTCCTTTGATAGGGTAACTTTATCCAACACTTAGAACTTCTTGGTTCTCTATCTTTATTTCACAGTCTTTGGTCCCATTTCTTATTCTCTTCTTACCTTATTTCATTTGTATTTATCCTATTCCTTTGATAGGGTAACTTTATCCAACACTTAGAACTTCTTGGTTCTCTATCTTTATTTCACAGTCTTTGGTCCCATTTTTGAGTTTCGTGATGACAACATATTTTGGTAGTGCCTCATACCTTTCTTTACTGGATGTTTTTGGAAGTATTCTTAGAGAGTTCCTCATAAGAACGGGAGTCCTTGTCCGCAAAGGGGGAGTCTCTACCGCTGAGGTCCCACTTGCCTCTCCCTATAGGGAGGGAGCTGCAGAGTGGGATCAACTCCCTAGCCTCACAGGGAAAGGCTCCCCCTTGGGGCGAAGTGACAGAGTCCTGTGATTCACCAGAGCTTTCATATAGAATTTCATACAATATGCCACCTGCTTCTAAGTGCTGTCAATGAAGCTGTTATTGATTAATCAATAAGTCCTGAGCAGGGGGGCATAACAACTTCAGGTAATGGCCCTGGGCCCTTTACCACTTCAAGTAATGCCCATGGGACCATAGTTTCCCTGGGGCCTTAACGAAGGCCCCGGGGCCTTACGTGAAGTGGTAATGCCCCCCCCTGCAAAGGGCTTATTGCTATTAATAACCCAGCACGCAAGTCTGGCGTACTAAAAGCATTTTCTTTCTGGTCAAACATTGGCTGAGAGGCTGTCACCACCACCCCCCCTTCTAATACCAAGTATTACTCCCGCCTAGCTCAGAACTATGAATAGCCGAATCGTCCCTGGCTACAAATATGGAAAGTGCAGGGTTACCCTGTTTTAGAGGTACATAAGCTATCCACCCATGACTGCCTCTAGTAAATGCCTCTAAGCAACACTAATGCCACGAGGTATTGTTCCATTATATGAAATCACCGAAAGAAAGATGCATGGGGATGGGCCTCCTGGTCGTCATATGCCTTCCATCCTCTGTATCCAGTGTCTTCAATCCTCGCCTCGCCGACAGCGTGGACTGCGGAAGTCCGCTTCCAGTGGTGGGTTTCCCTGCTGGGTTCTTTCTTCCAGGCGATGTCAGGGACCACAGCAAGAGTCCCCCATCGCCCAGGATTTGCGGAAGCCTTCATGCTGCATGTTCGTGTTTCCCGGTGAGAGCTGAGCCGCGCTTGATGGAAACCTGTCCCCTGGCCTGGCCATTGATACCGAACAGCGGGCTGCCTTCTTTGAAGGGGCCCAACCTTGCTGGGAGCAGTAACATGAAAAGAAGCCGGCACTGCAGCGCTCGCCTTTGAACATGGAAGCATACAAAATGGGCCGTCCACAGACATGCTCCGAAATGCCAGGGGAGCTTGTGATTGCGGACATGCGGCTGTACGACAAACTCCCTCGCATCGTCGTCTAGCCTGCAACCGCATTTCCAGGCCCCTTTTGCTTTTGCATTACCATCTGCTTATTATTTTGGCCAATTAAAAAACAAGATGGCGTGGGATAAACTACCTTACGTTTAAAGGATTGTACAAATGCCTCAACTTCGGTCATATTCATAAAAAAAAAATACCATGTAAGCTCAATAGGTGTCTATTTATGAACTTGTGTTTGAATCCGCTGTGCATGGGAGACATTTAAGGTAGGTGGAAAACAATTACCTTCGGTTGCGATCTTTGCTGATTGTGCCATAGTGAATGGATTGATGGGGGATAGCAGAGGGACAACGCGTTTGTCTTGGCAGCACAGCGCAGCACAACACAGGTTCGGATCCGCTTAGGCACCAGTCTCTGCTATTAAGCCCGTTAAATATGAATACTTATAAATTGAGGATTTTATTTTTAAAGCATGGTTTGGTGGAGATAACATGGAAGATAAAGGGACCACATCCACAGACCTCCATCTCGGAGGGTCCCCACATGGCTTCATGATGCTAAGAGGTCAGTGGACTTTGTACTGCTAAACCAATGAGCCACCTCGTGATATTATATTGTAAGCTGTTCAGGTTCTCAACATGCTGCTTTGTTTCACAACCAAGTCCCCTCCGGATCAATTAATCCTGTAATCTACTCTATATTCACTGCAGTGCATACTCTCTGGTTGTTCGCTATAGCACAACATGTCCAGCGTGTTGTCCTTTCTTTGGGGGATCCACTAATAATGTGCAATTCATGTTATTTACTTTGAATGTCACAATGGTTAAAAAGATACCTCAGTGCGTTAAGCAATTCCAGCTGAGACCTATATTAGCACGATTGACTCCATCTTTCATCTTTCTGAGGCCTTAAACCATGTACATACAAAATATGGTGACAGTAACACTTATTATGCTACAAAACAATGCACTGCTAAAACATGGGCATACAAAATGTAGTGACAGTAATATTTTCTGTGTTATAAAGCAATGTACCCCCACCAGGTAGTGGACATCAGTGTCTTTCAGGTCTCGTGCTTGCTCACTCTAAGCACACGTTTTTAAGACGTGGGCAGCAGGTTTCAGCCTTGAAATATATGTATCACTCCTAATGAAGAGCATAATGAATGAATTGTAAGGAGTGCTAAAGCAATCACATTGGAAACAGTGAGGCCAAAGTGTTCTGTCTAATATCCCTGATGTTCCACCAGACAACACTGTGATGGTGGACAGATCATCTTATCTCAATGTTTAGTGCTGTGCTGTCTTTGGGAAAATATGTGCCTACTCACATTGCGGTGTGATTTTTTAGTCCACGCACTGCTCTTTTTTACATGTAAGCCATTTCAGTGGAACGGTCATGAGGCAGAAAAAAGGCAACTATAACGCAAAGGCCTACGACAAGCTCATTTTCAGGTCTGCTTATCGGAAACAAAAACAAAATGGTTTACCTTTTTGTTGATTCTCAAGTGTTCTACTTTACCTCATTAATACACATGTCCACGTCTATGTCAAACAATGACTGGACGCATTTGACCTTATCACACCGTTTCTTTTGTTTGGTGTGATTAAATCCTTAAAATACAGTAGTAAAACTCAGGTGGAGAGGTGCACAGCTTCATTTCACTGATGAGGCCCAACAAGGCTGAAACGTATGTATGGGTTGCTGTTGGTACTCTTGTTAAGAAGGGAATTGCCATAGCATTTCGGTGCTGGACTGCCCATGTGGGTGGGACAAAGACTGATATGCAAATGGTTATTTCCCATCTGTGAAAGGTACAGTGAGCAAAAAGCAGATGGCTGCGAAATATCAAATGGTTAAAAACCACTGAACAGGTTACCATGCCGTGTTCTTTTGCGCCTCCTACCTTTTTTGCATGTTAAATAGGGTGCTGATACTTCCAGAGTTCCATTCAAGTCATTTTGGTTAATTGTGTTATTCGTGTACTTTCAAAGTAAGAGCTACACATTATTTTGTTGGTCAACGCCAAACCTTCATAAATAAATGTATCTTGCTCTGCAACACGGACTGTGAAATATGGTAGTCAAATGAGCACAAACATGCAGACTGGCCTCAAATCCATCCTAGCTCCATCATTTAACCCGTATGCGCGATCTTGAGAAACACTTTTAATTCCATAGAGCGGATCCTGTAAACTTTGGCGTTCCCTTTTCCCCCCAATAGCTTTAAACAAATATATTGTATTGCATTTACAACCATAATAAACAACACCAACAAACATATGGGCCTGATTCACAGAGCGTTTTCCTATGGGATTGCACCATTATAAAACGCTTCTGTAACACAACACATTCTTTTTTTATCTGTTTGTAACATTCCTACTTCTACTAAAATCCCTCCCCCCCAATTTTGCCTGTGCATGCCATGTCTGGATATATACTTTTTTTTTTTTTTTTTTTTTTTTTTTTTTATTTTATTTTATTGTTTCGGTAGTAAATTTTACTTTACACCTTTACAAATATTAATAAACATAAAAAACATCTAAAGATCTATTTTGTACAAATACAACCAAATTTCATTTCCTCTAAAACAGACTTTAAGATAAAATCCTTCGGGTGAGCAGAGACAGTGTGATTGCAATCATAAAACTACTACAATATACTGTGAACGTATACAACTTAACAGGACAACATCCACCCAAAAGCACCCTTATAGATAATAGGGCAGAGGTGAGCGAAAAAGGAAGGGAAACACAACAAGCAATCAATCAAAGTTCAATAACACACAAAACATAAGTAAATACAACAGTAAGTTCAGATCCAAACTAATCATATCGGCCAAACCTCCTGTTACCTATGCGAAGGAGCCAGCCTTATACTGTTAAAACTTGCGTGATTCATCGTCAACAGCTGTTCCTCAATCAGAGTAACCAGTCTAACAGTTGCTAGTATAATAGCATTCGAGGAACCCTGCATGCATCTTATCCATACTAGATTGGCTTCAAAGCTTGAGTAAGAAAAGAACAAAGAAGCCAAACAACACAATCTTTGATTCGCAAAGAATTTACAGTAGATAAATAGATGTTCTAGCGTTTCCTTTTCCAATCTATTCAAACAAAATCGACATCCGTGCCCCATTGCCAACTCTCCATAACCGGCCCAAGACCGAATACGCTCTCCCGTGTGGATAAGATCCAAACGGAAACGCATATAGGTCTGTCTGGCCCTTTTATCAGGAAAGCATAAGATATAAGGTAACCTTGGGGTCACGGCATGTCTGAACAATGCATAGGTCGCAAAGGAGGAGTATTCCCCAACCTTGTCAGAATTTAGAGCCCAAGCGTTGCAAAAAAAGCGAGTTCTAACTTTGCTTGGGGTTGAGGTTAGGTCTGTCAAGGTCATATTGAGCGAAGCCAGAGTCGCCATTATTTCCTCCTTTACTTCCCGAACCGAGGCCGGGCAATGATTTTCTATCATTATATGAAACTCCTCATAGAGTGAGTTAGGGGGAGGTACAAGAACTTTACAAAAGGCATTTACCTTCCTCCAAAGATATTTATCAGCTAGGGAATAGAGTCCCAACTCGTGTAGTATGATGGAATTTGGTAAATAACTTGGTAGCCCTAGAATTTTCTTCCAGAGCTGACCTTGGATTTGATTTAACAGGGGCCCCAACTTCAACAGGCATATATCAAGAGTATAAAGCAGGATGGGCTCTATCTTCATCGTATAAAATTGGATAAGGGGCAAGAGAGAGAAGCTGCAGTATTTAGCGTTGATTATTTCAGACTAAAGAACTTCTCCCATTCCGGGCCTGAAATCACCGCCACCATGCGAAGATCAACTTTTCCTACAGGATTTCTTAAAATGGCCCATAAGTCTCTGCCTTTTTTTTTACACAACAGGCCAATCATGTATTGGTTGGCTAGAATATGGGCTGCACGACGCAACAGGGTTAACTGTTGCTTATAGTGCGCCTGAATCATGTTCTTTTGGCGAATATACGTATATTGACATGTCATTCGCTTCCTTAGTATGCGGAGATCGCAATTTCTTTGCTTTTTTAGACATGCGACCTGGGTAGCATTGACCTGGGCACCCACAATAGAGGACTTTTCCAAAGGCTCTTTCGCAACATCTACCAAATGCATATGAATCATTTTAGCATTCATTGCATTAATTTTGGTTACATTCGCTGTGGAGGCCTTAACATCGCAATGCACTAAAATATCCCTATTTACCAGAAATGACACTTTCCTGCATCTGGCAGGAGTCCAGTTTACAGATATTGTATTCCTGTCACATGACACTAAGGTTGCAGGGGCAGAAGCTAGATAACATTCCACTCCCATATGCAAGCGGGAATATAGCATATGATGATCACTCCTATTCAAATCTAATATCTGTATTGGTTCAAGCAGCCCAGAGCATGCTTTAGAGGCAAGTATGTAATCAATGAGGGAAGTGGATGAACCTCGCTGCCAAGAGTATTGAATGGAATTAGAAGCCAATTGAATTGGGTAAATCCCCCATAGATGGAAAAGTGATAGTAGTTTCTGGCCTCTATCCTTGGCCTGTTGCGTGTAGGCTGAACTATTAGAAAAGGGTCGTGTTATACTCTTTAGATATAGATAGCAATTCAAATCACCTCCAATCATGATTTCATAGTCAGGCCATTCCCTAGCTGCAATAGATAGAATCCGTTCTAGGTCTTCAAGAAGCCTATCTAGCGAAACCGCTTTGGGATTCCAATAAATGGATAATAATAGCAGGTTCATATCTTTGGAGCTCTTAAGCGTCAATTTTACCAGCACACAGGAGGCCGAGGAATCCACTGTAGAAGCTGAGACTTTCAATCTGTTGTTAATAAGAATCGCTATACCTCCTGCGGGGCGACCTGTGGTAACCCTTTCTGCCACCCTGGAGAAACAAGAGAATCCATCTAGGCTAAAGAGCTTTAATGCCATAGTCTCTTGCAGAAATAAAATGTCAGGCATCTTGTCGGGCTCAACTTGCTTGTACCATGCAGTAAGATTGCCTAGCCCACAACAATTCCAAGAGGCCACATTCAAAACTGGAAATTATGAGCCTGGCTTGGGCTCAGTGTTGGCGACAGACGCTTTTATTAAAGGTTCCAACCAGGCTAGACCACTTAAGGCTTGAGAAAGTGACGCCAATTGCAACGATAATTTATTGACTTGTGAGTCGGGAAGATCGCCCGCCAATGCAGTGGGACATGCTGGGTGAGAGGGTTGAATCCAATCAAGAAACGCCCAAGCAGATTCCATATCATAGAACAATCTGGGAGTGAGACCAATAGAATGAAAGTCTTCAGCAAACTCGAAGAGCATTTTGGTAATAATTTGAGACTGCACTCTACAGAGAACTCTGTTGTTATTATGGGACGCTAATTTGACCCAGTCCAGATCTTTAGATGAAAGATTTCTTAGTGCTGGAATCTGAAAAAATGAGTTCATTAAAAAGGATCTATTTATACGAGCCGGCCCATTTATCTCTGGATTACTAGACCAGCCTACTATTAGTTTCATATCCTTTGGTGTATGCACAAAGGAAGGCTCTGTCAGGTCAGACCCTCCCTGAGCAACTAGGGGAGGGGCTTCAATATCAACACAGGGAGCGCTCGCCAGAGACCTAGAAGCCAAGGCAGTAAGTGTTGACCCCGCAGTGCTGTTTGGCTCAATATAAGGTACCTCCTGTGCGGCAGCGTGACCCACTGTCCCCTGGGCCTCCAGCTCGGCAGTTGCAGGTATTTCCTGGATGGCCAGGGGATTCTGTAGGGACGCAACCGCTGCTTCTAGCTTGAGAGCTGGCGACCCAGTAGCCACTTTTTTAGAGGCAGTGTTGGGGAAAAAGCATTGCATCTTAGGTTGTGATTTATCAGGGCCTGTCCTTAGAGGGAGGAGAGGCATGATCTGCACATTGCCGCTCTTCAGGGCGGCAATCTGCAGATGCCGCCTACTTTCCTCGTCTAGGTCGTATAAGGCCATTCCCAAGTCGTCATGGCACGTCTCATTTTTAAGACAAGGCCTCATCTCCGTCACCGAGGCCCTATCAGAGCCGGGAGTAGCCACCTCGACTTTCTTGAGCCGCGCTTTGGTCTGTTTTAAGCGCTTCTGAGCTCTTAGGAAAGATTTCCTAGCTTTTCGCGAGATAAAATTCCTACCATCAAGTTCAACGGGTTCATCCTCGGGTTCTGAGGATGGTATAATGGCCATGTCAGAAGACCTAGACTGAGCATTTACCAAATCCACCAGAATGGAGGGGCTGTCAGGCAGGGAAGTTTGCTTATCTTCGGCCAAGACAGCCTCTCCTTCAACATCCTGAGGGCCTGGAGTACGCGGAGCGGCAACAAGCTTATATACAAGCTGCTCCATCTGCAGCAGCCGCTCATGTTGGAGTTTCAAAGCCTCAACCACATTGATATCATCCACCCCCTCTTGTTCAATTCTGTCATTCTTCACACCACTCACCACCTGTGAATAAGATCTTTGTGGATGTTCTATCGCTAACACAACCCTGTCTGTTTGAGTGCTTTGCGAGGAGGTCATGACACCAGTTGGAGATTGGACGTGGGAAGCTGCTATCTTTTCTAGAAGTGTTTCAACTTGGGCCACATAAGAGGATCTAGAACGTTCTTCAGCTATAATGAAGCCCTCCATTTTTGCCATTTTATCTCTCATTAAGGAAAGCGAGCCCTGCATCTCTCTGATGGAATAGTGCGTGAGTTCGTGACCTCTATCCAGTAGGTTGAGCAAGCTTGAAATTACGGGAAAATTAACTGTTTCATTATTAGGGGCGGGTATCCTCAACTCCTCCGGGGTTGAAGCTAGACCGCCCTCTCCCTTTGGAGCAGCAGGATCAAAGCCCTCTGATCTGGAATCGAAAGGGCTGCCGCCAGCTGACTGAGTGGGACCCGTAGGCGCAACTCCCCCAGCCTTGTGGTCCTCATGCAGGCAGGCGGACCCCCCTTCGATATCTCTGCATGACATCAACCCCAGCTTACTCGAGGTGCCTCCCGCATTTTCGCTGCTATATAATGGGGGCTGGTGTAGGTGAACTTGTTCACGAAATGGGAAGGAGGAGGCAGCTGGAGACGACGGGCCCAACGAAATCCGCATTCTTCGACCCAATTCGTTAGCAATTGCGGGGGCCAAAATCGAGGTATCAGAATTGCAAGAAGACCTTTGCTGAGCCTGGGGATGAGAGCAAATTGCAATCTGACCCAAGCAATACCCATAACCCCCCTCACCTACGGCCTCATTCGCCTCCTGTAAGGAGAAGGATGATTGCAGTAAGAACGAAGGCTTTCCAGCCAAGGATGGGGGCTTGGGCGAGCATAGAGAAGCCTCATTATCATACTCAAGTTTGCCCTCGCACGTCGCCCCCTCTACCAGATCCTCCTGAGGGCCACTCATGGACAATGGCATGTTACTAAGCGGAGGCGACAGAGGGGGCAGCGCGTTATCTAGGATGTTGGACAGATGCTGGGTAATCCCTTTGGAGGCAGAACCGGATTTCCCACTTCTTAGAATGGGACCCATTTTCCCTCGGTCCACTGGCTACCAGACCAACTGTGCGGCAAAAACGAAAAATAGCCGCAACCCTCTTTTAGGGTAGCGTATATAGCCGAAGCCAAACAAGGGTAGTTAAAGCCTAAATGCCCCTCACCTCACGTCCCGCGAACCGCGAACAGCCAACAGTACTTAGGATGTACTTGGCAGGTGCGCGGCGCGGGTGCGCGAGGAAGCTGAGGTTAACAAGGCTTCCTGGGCGTCACTCAATCCAAGGGGGCGGGGCCTAAGGAAAAAAAACACAGAGAGAGCACATTACCACCCCTCCAGTCACACAGTGGAAACAACAAAGGGACAAAAAATAATGTAACAAAGAGGGGCCCTAACGCATTAATCGAAACAGGGGAAGGTGGAATGATAAGGCAGTTCAATGGGAAGTTCAATGGGCAGGGGCAGGTCGGAGCGTACTAGACAGTCACCTCCTATCCACGGGTAGGGGCCAGGCAAACTGTGTGTAACACAGAAAGACGTCCTCCAGGCGTGAAAAACACTCCGAGCCGTAGACACTACGGCCAAAGACAGCTGGTAGTACAGCGCAGAGCAGAGGCGGCGCTGCAAGGAGAGTCCAGGAAACAGCGCAGACCAGTCCGAATGCACAGCCAACAGTACTTAGGATGTACTTGGCAGGTGCGCGGCGCGGGTGCGCGAGGAAGCTGAGGTTAACAAGGCTTCCTGGGCGTCACTCAATCCAAGGGGGCGGGGCCTCCTATCCACGGGTAGGGGCCAGGCAAACTGTGTGTAACACAGAAAGACGTCCTCCAGGCGTGAAAAACACTCCGAGCCGTAGACACTACGGCCAAAGACAGCTGGTAGTACAGCGTAGAGCAGAGGCGGCGCTGCAAGGAGAGTCCAGGAAACAGCGCAGACCAGTCCGAATGCACAGCCAACAGTACTTAGGATGTACTTGGCTTCTCCCTCTCTTGGTGCGGCCGGCGTGGCCTCCACCTCACCATTTTCAGCAAGCAAAGTCACAGTTAAAGCTATCCATCACTGGATATCTATTCGAAGCTCGGCTCTTTGTTCATGCAGTGCTTTTTCCCATGCTCCAGTTTCTGCAGCGACCTATTTTTTTAACTCCCTCCACCATCTGCATACATTCGGTTCTCTAGCATCTTTCCATCTCATAGCAATGCTCCGCTTAGCCAATATATACATGACATTTTTTATTCTACTTAGTGGCTTATCTTTCACAGTTCAATTAAATCTACCCAGCATGGAAGCCTCTGGGGTCTAAATATCCAGAACTATGCCATCTTTGGATGCCTTGTGCGCCAGCTCCCTCCAGAACTCTTACACTGTTGGGCATTCCCAAAACATGTGCACCAGTCCGGCATTTGCCACCCTGCAACTGGGGCATTCTTGTCTGGTTGGACCCTTAAAGGTTGCAATAATAGCCGGCGTGAGGTATGATCTATGTGTAATATACAATTGTATTAATTGCAGTCTGGCGTTCCTAGAGACTTTTTTATGATACAACTTCACTTCTTTCCATTCATTATCTCCAAACGCTCTCTCCAATTCCATTTCCCAACCTTCCCTGCACTTCAGTACCAACCTCAAGGCCCGGTCTATCAGCACTCCATAGATCCTAGAGACTGCGTGTCCACCCTCTGCCACCAAAAGTAGTGTCTCAATATCTTCACTCTCTATAGTTTCCTTTGCACAATTCGGACATCTGTCCCGCAACACCTTCATCACTGTGTTATGTTACAGGAACTACCATTCATGTATGCCCGTGGCTTCTTGTAACTCTCCAAACGTCATCTGCCACTTTTCGTCACTTAGGTCCCGTACTGTCGCTATCCCACATTGCTCCCACCTTTTCCGTACTACTGCCATGCAACTTGGTTTACCTTCCAGGACTCCCGCTATCGGGGCCTACAGCGAAATTGAATCCACCAGTCCCATTGTTTTACAAGCCCGTTTCCAAACTCGGATGTCTAGTTCTTCCAGATAAGGACACCCAAGATTCACTCCAGCAGAAATCCAAAGTTAGTCTCTCAGGTACCTTCCCGTGACAGCTTGTTGTAACAGAGATGTTTCTGTAGTGGGGTCATCAGCCATCCATTGCACCACATGCTGCAGCTGACACGCCAGGAAGTGTAGCTCAATATTTGGTATTTTTAATCCTCCATGCTAATATGGACTCTGTAGTATTTCAGGGCTACTCTATTTCTCCCCTCCTGCCACAGGAACCCCGTACATAACTTATCTAAATCCCAAAAGAACTGCCTCGTGATGTTGTACGGGACAAAAGCCTTGGCAGCACCACGATTTTCAGCAGCGCTGCTCTGCCCATGACTGATAGGGGTGGTTTACTCCAAAATTCCATAGATTTTGTCAACCCATGCATGGCCTTCACCGTATTATATTTGTGTTCCTGTGTAGGGTCTCGATAAATATTGATCCCCAAGTACCTAAGGGAGTTCCTGCTCCAGGGAAGAGGAAGGACCGGCAAGTCCTCCTCTGCTACCGACGCCATTGCAGCCAGCGTGAATAAGTATGACTTACCTTTATTATTCTGATACCTGTCAATGCACTAGCATTGACCAACACCTCCAGGATGTATGGCAGAATCACTCCCGGATTTCTCACATAGAGCAACATATCATCTGCATACATGGACACCACATGCTTCACCCCTCCTGTTTCTATCCCCACAACTCCATATTCCTGTCCCAAATACATCTCCATAGGCTCTGCTACCATAATGTATAGCGTTGGAGACAGTGGGCAGCCCTATCTCGTGCCCCTGTACAGCTGTCATTTGCTCGAGTAAACATTTCCAGTTCGGACCCTGGCTATTGGCTCGGTATAAACCAGCTGCACCCATCTCCTGTACTGTGGCGCAATGCCCATCTTTGTCATTGTGGCGTACAACCAATTCCAGTGCACCGAGTCAAAAGCCTTAGTCGAGTCCAGTGAAGCCACCACACACTTTTCCCCGCACCCTGTGGAGTTGTAGATCACTTGATGTAATCTCCTGAGGTACCCTGTGGTGTTCCTCCCCCGTACATACCCGGTCTGATCCGGGTGGATCAGCACGTGTATTACCCTGCGGAGCCTGTTAGCCAGGATGGCTGTGAGGTTCATGCTGTCGTGATTCAAATAGTGACAGTGACCTATAGGATCCACAGACAGTGCGTATCTTGCCTGGTTTCAGTAATGGTTCTATCAGGGCCTCTCTCAGTATACTTGGGGAGTATATTAGCTCCATATACCTCATTGTTAATTTTAGCCATCAATGGCGCTAGCGTATCTATGTATACTTTATAAAATTTGCTAGAGAGACCAACCGTGCCCGAGGCTCTGCCCGAGGGCAACATTCTACTGGTGGCAGCAAACTCCTCCGGGTTTATGGGTGCCTGTAAAGACTCTGCCTGTAGTGCATCCAATCAGGGTAGGGTAATAAGGTCGAGCACGTCCTGCAGGTCCTGGTCCACCCCCACCAGTGGTTCCACGTAGAGCTCTTTATAGTAATCGGAAAAACCTCATTGATACCCGCCTGTCTGTTTATCTCCACCTGATATCTGTTCTGGATGGAACATATAGGGTCTCTGGTGTTGTTTCGTCTCCACAACCATGCCAACATTCTCCCAGGCCTGTCCCCCTGTGCATGGCTCCTTTCCACAAAGCTTGCATAATTAAATTTCCCCAATCTGTCACAGTGTGTTAGGCATGACTGCTTCAGTTTTATTACCTCCTGCATATACTCCCTACTTACCTTCGCCACCCTCTCCAATAGCATCAACTTCTCTTCCATGTTGTGTAGTTCATTTATGATGACTCTTTGAACCCGTCCAAATTCCGCTATCATTTCCCCTCTAATAACCACCTTATTTGCTTCCCATACCATACCTACATTTTGCGCATTCCCCTCATTCACTGCAATATATTCAACAGTCCTGTTCCAAATGTGCTCAGCAAAAGATTTGTCTAGCAGTGCCTCGCTTCTCAACTTCCACGTCGGTATGTGTGGTCTCAGGGCAAACACCTGCCATCGCACTACCAGTGGGGAGTGGTCCGACAGGATTCTAGCTAGGTATTCTGCTTCCGAAAACTCAGCTGCGCATTCCTCACCAGCAAACAGATAATCAATTCTTGTGTATACCTTATGTGGTTAAGAATTATGGGAGTACTCTCTACCTCCTTTGCGTTGTGCCTTCTATAGATCTCATAGATGAAAGTGCTTCAGCAGCTAGTTCATCACTTTAGCCAGAGGAGACGGCCGTTTGTGCTTCACTTCTGATCTGTCCTTGGCGGGGTCTGAAGTACAATTAACCCCCCCCCCAAAAAAAAAAAACAGTATCCCACATCTATTGGTCCTAGCCTTGCATACAATGACCTAAAAAACACTGTGGCATTATGGTTGGGGGCATAGGCATTCAGAATACATATCTCACGGTTTTCCAATATTCCATGCAACACCGCCATTCTGCCCTCATTATCCATCTTCGTAGTCACCACTTTAAATGGGATAGAGGGGTCTACCCATATGAGGACCCCTCTTGCATATGTCAAATTATTGGAGCCCACCATCACCCCATGCCTCTGCCAGGTTTTTCTGTCTTTGTGCGTACAAATGTGTTTCCTGCAACAGTGCCAATCCAATCTTATTCCTCTTAATATGCCTTTCATTCTTTTGCGTTTCACATAATTATTAAGCCCCCTTACATTCCATGTCATGATTTTAACCCTATCAGCAATCATAACATCCAGTCCGGGGCATCAATGAGGCCTCCAGTCCATTGGTCGCCATAGTAAGAGCTTGATGCAGCGTTCCACCGTGTATGCCAGGCACCCCTGTTCCCTCCCCCATCCCACCCTCAAACCCCACAGTAAACCACACTGAAACTCAACCTGTTCCGCTATGTAACCTATTCTGGGACTCTCCTGTTTCCGCGCCATTCAGCCCAGCCACTAGGCTAGGTTATTGGTGCCCTATGGGCAGGCCCTATACTATGGCCCAAAAACTACTTCTCAGGGGGGTAGTAGGTCCGCTCTCTGCTTTCCCTCTACCGGACATCTGTGCCCAAAGTATTGCTCCTGTTCCCTCTATAACAGATCTTATCAGTCTCATATTATTCATACATTTCGATAGTCATGACGTTTAAACATGTCTGCACCCCAATTCACACCCCTCTCCTCCTTTGTTGGCTGTGCTATATCCAACCATGCAGGCATCCTCTCTCCTCTTCTAGGCGCGTTGGACCTGTTTGTATGTGTCCGGTATTTGGGCACTGTCCATCCTCTCATGCGCTTCCGTCAGTGTTTCAAAAAGCATAACTTTCCCATTGTGTATCACCTTCAGTTTTGCCGGATATAACAACAGATACTTTAGGCCTGCCTTTAGTCGTGATGTACTGTGCTCTTCTCTTCTGAACCTGGGCAGTGTAGTCAGGGTACATGGCAATCTTTGCTGAAGCTCTTTGTATCAACCCTCCTGCTCTTGAGAAGGACAGGATGTGGTCTTCTGACGTGGGCACGGTGTGCTCGTTCTATTGTAAAGTTCCTCTGCCCCTATTTCTTGTATCAACATGATCTCCACATACGTTTTAGGATCCATCCTCTCTGCCCCCTAAGGTAGCTTCATAATCTTGATGTTATTCCTGCACACCTGTCCTTCTGCCTCCTCCACCCTGCCTTCCAGCATTTGAACTTTCTTCTGGAGAATGTCAATGCCCTTCGTAGTTTGCACCCTCACTTCTGTGTTCTCTTTTACTTGCTCTTCCAGTTTCCCGGTGTGTTCTGCTATGGCTCGGACGTCCTGTCGCAGCAGCGCCACATCGATGGCCACTGCATCAATCTTGGCCTCAAGTGTCTCTTTGAGTGAGGCAATGGCCTCTAGGATCTGCTGTTGCCCCGTTTCCGCCATGGTTTCTGAGGGTGATGGTGATGGTGATGCCTGCTGCTTGTCTGTATCCTTCACATCTTTCTCTTGTCGGTTGGACTGGCCCTGTCCAACATTTTCTAGTGTAGTTTGCTTATTTTTGGACTTGCCATCCTTGGTCGTCATTGTGCCCAGCCGGCCCAGTGTTGCTTTCTGTTCTCGCCTGCACCGAGGGGGACTTGCGTGCTCTGCTGGGGACAACCTCACTGAGTCAGTGACTCACCACACCAAGGGGAACCACAGCCTGCTTCTTTGCCAAATTTTCTTCTTCTCTACCCCAACATAGGGGAGGTAATTTCGGGGTCAGCCTCTGCAAGCTTCCTCTACCTTTCTGCTCCCTTTAGTGTGCCACCACTTCTTGAGGTCAGCATCATGTTACTATGACCGTCTTGGTTGCAGTGGCCTGTGTTTCTTTTTTATTTTTATCTATTTTTTCCTTATTTTCTCTTTTGTTAGTATTGTTTCCCTCTCTTTGGGCTAGGACGTGCAGGGCTCTTTCTCGACTCTCCCAATGCCTAGCAGTTTAGCATTGTTTGTGCACATTTTACAGGCCCCGTGTCTATGGGCCACTTGGCATACTCAGATCACCTGCCTCTCTGTGTGCTACGACCAGTAACCGGGGCCTGAGTCTGCAAGTCCGTGTTTTCTTGGAGGCCTATCTTGCACTCTGGGAAAAATGAATATATCTTATTGTTGATTACACCATCTCTATAGGAGCACCGTTCGTGTGCTCAGCCCATTTCCCAGCTATGAAGCCACGCGGAAGGTGAAGAGGAGCCCTCCTACAAAAAAACATGTTTAATTACATGAACGCCAGGATCCCCTGCCTCCTTATCTCCTCACCGTCTTCCTTGTCAGACTCAGAGCAGCACTCCCTCCTGTTCTCCTGTGGTCACCCTCCCCAGGCTCCTCGTACAAGTGTTTCTCTGCACCACACATCCTCAGCACATGTCCTGACTCACAGAGTCGGATTGCCCTCAGCTGCCTGCCACAATATTTCTCTGTCCCCCACTCACTGCTTATGGCAATCCATTCAGTCATTCACCGGCCCGTTCTTCCAATCTGCCGGACCGAATCACAATGCATCTCCAAAATCGAGCCTCAACGTCCGTCCTTATGGCCTTCACTGCCTCATGGCTGCAGGCTACAGCAACCGTGCTGCCTTCACCCTTATGAGTTCCTGGTGTTCTTCCCACCCTACGGCCATTCAGTCCTGTGCCAGTCCGCCTAGGGTGGTGTGCTCACAATGCTTCCCTGGAGTGCAAGGATCCGTCTTGTCCCTACTGGCTTTCAGTTACTTCCATTCGGAAGGTCCATTACACGCACCTCCTCCACGCTTGCTACTGTGTCCCACGGCGAGTCACTGATACTTCCATTCAGAGCCGTCTCGCAACTTGCTGCATGGCTCATGGCCGTCTCTGGGGTCGGAGTGGCCGTGATGTAACAAGTGCTAGATCCTGACTTGGCCACACTGTATACTCTCTCGCTCACTGAGCCAGTCCTCCGGCAGCAGCATATGCGCTCTCATCACATCCCCTCCAGGTGGGTGACTACAGTAGAATGATGTAGTTGTCAGCTTCACGTATCCACATCATAAATCGGCCACTCCAGCCAATATTCCTGAGTCTGGAGCTAGGATGTTAAGGTCTCGTCCCTTGGACGCTTGTCCTCTGCTTCATCTCAGCCACCAGTCCGCATCCCCCACACATCCAGGCCCCTCATGAATGTCAGCCGGCACACAACTGTTTCACTGCTTTTTGGCTCTTCCTGTTCCTGCTTCCTGTGTCAGTCCTGCTTCATTCCTGCTATCAATTTGCCACAGCCATTCCGTACGCCTCGCATGAGCCTGTTATCTCTGCCCTTTGTTCTCCAGCAGCCACCATTTTGAATTCATGCCGACAAAACTTCAATTAACTGCATCTGCCCCCAAGTCGTTATCTGTGCTGTGGCCTCTTCCAACGATGCAAGCACTGCATTACCTATGCCTTCATGTGTGCATATCTCTGAGATGAAGTGAGTAAATTGGTTCAAATCATAGCTTTTTAGCACTATTATACAGTATCAGTAGGATCTCTGCGATTGTACGTCCTATCCCATGGCTCTGTAGCCACACCTCTCTTTCCCCCAATAGTTATTGGTCACTATGAGTGAGGTACATATTTGATCAAATCCTGGTACAGGATGGGCCTAAGAGCATACTGAACATAACCCAATTACACTTCAAACCCTTTACAAGAACAGCATAATCAGTGCTCTTATTAATTTAGGATGACATGAAGACCAATATGGACATCAACATCAGCTTGCCCCTCATACTCCTAGACATTGTTTTCGCTTTTGACACAGTAATGCATTCTTCATTAAGCAAGACACTGGGTTGCGGAAATGAGTAACATGATACTATGATGTACTATATAACCTCATTACGCATGTACAAACCAGAGACTGCATGTCCAACCCCTACAAATAAAGCACACACAACATACTGTATGGATTCATTATCTTGGGATCAAGCCTGTCATGCTTGCACTTTAAAATGCACATGATCCCACTTCTTTCATCAAGAAACAACAACACATGTGCTATACCTATGTAGACTTCACACAAATAACCATCAAACTCAGAGCCAACAAACACACATATATTGGCCTTACTATATCTCTCGCAAAGTTAACTATCGCATGACCATAACATACCAGAAGCACAAATCAGGCAAGTCAGCAATCAAGATGTGCCCTACTAATACCATAACTCATACACAATCCCAATGCCTACAGAAATGAGCACTTACTCAGAGGCAGAGAAATCCATACAAAAGTTAGGAACTCTGATGACCAGCAGAATAACATGGAATCACAATCAACATGATTTCAAATGTTTTTCCACCCAGACTCAGGTGGATAATGCCCTAACTCAGCATCCCATAAGTACAACCTGTGGTTATTGCACTGGTGCTATCAATACTCCATTACAACAGTATGTACAATGGTTTTCCAGGCTATTAATTAAGGAAACCACATTGAATGCAAAAAACAATGAAGACTGCTTAAGGAACTTGCAATGAGTAACCACATCTCACCAGCACTAAGAGTATTACACTGGGCAGTAGTTCAAGAAGGGAATGCATTTCAAAGTGATTTGCATCACTCACTGTGCACTTCAGGGTTGAGAAGGAATTTAAGATCGAACAGCAAGGTACTCTTAAATACTTCAGAAAAAGGTACAGTGTCTTGGCATTGTTTTTAGAGCCAAACACTGGAACTTACTTCCAAGGAGAATTTGGTCAATCCGTCATCAGCTCAGATTCTGGAAATTGCAAATAACTTGGATGTTAAAATTAAAATACTAACCCACCGCCAAACACACAGATGAGATCTGCAACAGATTTAATGAAACCCCTTATAAAACAAATCCAGAGCACTGCAAATAAAGTTAGCATCAGCATTGCTCCAAGTATGATGTCAGAGAAGGCCGTCCACAGACAACCCTCCAAGTTAATAACCTGAGACTAAATCCACACACAACACCCCGCAGCATGGCGGCTCAACTACAGTCTACTTAATCAATGAACGGTCATTGAGCTACACACCTTGTTTCTGCATCTGGACTGCACATTATGGTGCCATGTTATTACAGCACATCCTAGGATATCAGCAACAGAGCCTCCAGCAGTGGACTACTGAGAAGAGTGGGCCCTTTTAAGTTTTTTCTCTGTCACTCTCATGTGCCCATTGTGACACAACGACCGGATGTTCCAACCGTTTTATTCTCAGAGGTGCTCCCACTGCTATTTTGCCACACTGTGATGTCCTCCTATGGGCACCAACATTCTCTACTCCTGGCCATTATGCAAAAATATGGAAACCCTTGGACTGGTAATGAACACAGCCAAACAACATGTTCTATGGGATGGTTCCCACACAGGTGGGAATACAACCACATTTTAGAACACTGTATCTTTCACAGAAGAGAATTATACATGTGCATATCAGTACAGACCCCATCTACAAGAACAGCCCAGACCTAAAAAGCTAGGCAATGTTCCTATTTTCCTCCTTACCCTAAGAAAGAGTAACAACATCAACCTCATTGTTGGGTGTCATCGGTGAGGTGAAGATTTGCCTTTCTAAGCTCAGTGAACAAAGGGTCTACATATGAATTAGCCTCAGCAACTTATTCCTATTATAATTTTGATCTATCTGGATGAGGAACTACATGTGTTTATAGCATCTGAAGAAGCATCTAAGATTGTAGCTGTAAATTACAGTTTAGAGTGTACACTATTAGAGGTTGTTTTGGTGATATAATTCCAACTTTGTATATACAGCCCTTTCAAGTGCATTGTTAAGATGTTAATCAAAATTGTGGGATACAGAGTTCCGTTATTAAAGATGACCCATTATTCATTTTCAAAGGCGAGTATGAGTGCTGTACATGATAGGCACTCACATGTTTGTAAACCTTGTTGTTCTCATACCTATTATTGCAAACGTGTAGTGCAATAACCAATATATAATGTATATAATAGAGTGCTTAAATATGAGGTTTATACCTCATAGTCACAGGAATTGGTATGCACTATGCACTTTATATTTTATGAGTAAGGTGTTATACCTCATAGTCTCAGGAATTGCTATGCATTATGAACTTTATATTTTAGGAGCAAGATGCTTATCTCGCAGTCTCAGCAACTGTTATGCATTATGTACTTTATATTTTATGAATAAGATATACATTAACAGATATGCACTGAACACCTTAAACTCTTTTAATACCATATAAATATTGAAATAATATATGTAATGTAATTGTTAATTTGTAATGTGCCTATCCACGTGTGTGTCTCAAGGTGCAACAAGGCAAGGTGGTGTGGGGTGGTTGGAACAATCCTACTAGGCCTTGTACTTTCGGGTGGTGCAGGTGCAGGTATTTATAACGCGCTTAATTTTTTGTAAGCTCGGATCCAGGATTCGAACCAGTGTTGCTCAATATGGTCTTGCTTCCAAGACCTATGTGTTGTTACTGAGATATCCTACCTTCAGTGCAAAATGTGGGTTAACACTATGAACACCTTATTAGTTGTGGGATACTTGCAGTTTAATAAGCTTACTTCTTATGATTAGACATTTCTATAAAGAATTTGATGTGCACAGGAGCAATGAACAACCTTGGCATCTAGGTTGTAAGACAAAAGTGAGAAGAAACACGTTCCCAGTTTGGGAACTCGCGTCCCCTGCACACTATATAAGGTCTGTAAAAAACAGACTAATATCCTTATGATGATTTTAGTAGTTCTTGATAGACATATTTTCAATAGCAGTTCAATGTATGATATATATTTACTGAAAACAATTTTCAAAAAATGACAATTAGTTTATTATCACAAGTTTCTTCTTTTATTCATGGTGTTGCAAAAAGCCCAACGTGTTTCGAGTTAGTACTCTTCATCAGGGGCAAAAGAAATTCTATAAAAGAGTTACACATAAAACAAATTAAGTTTGAATATAATTACTTTAGTGTCTATATTTTCAACTGATAATGATTCTCTTAATCTCATATTCATTAAGTAAAGGTCTTTATAAAAAAAGCCAAAGTTAGGATATAAGCATTTAATATATAACAAAAAATTCAGTCTTTCAACCTGAAAACAACAAACCATTAACTGTCTAAATGGTCCAAAGACATACCTTGTTGCATATTTCAGAAAATATTATTGCAGCAAGAGACCACCTGTATTTAATTCTAAAATCTATAGCTGCTTGGAAACTTATAACTGTGGAGAATACAGCTTGTGGGACTCAACTAGGTAGCAATAGAAATGCTAACCTTGTAATCAGTAAAACGCTTCTTAAGAATCAGCAGGTAATTACATCACAGCAGGTAATTACATTAGATAGACTTCTCATCATCCAAATGAATGTTGAATTGTCAGTTGAAAAAGAAGTAGTTGTTGTAGAGAATGATGTTTATTAGTTCTATTGCAAGGGTTTTGTGAATAGAAATTCCTTTTTCTCTTAGTATGAACCATTCCAGTGCTGTAATGCCTTCAACATGGGGTATGGACGTATCCAAACTGCTAACGTCCATAGTAAAAAGGAGTAGATTTGGTGAATTGAACGTCATTGTTCTGATGGTCTGTAAAAGGTATGTAGTATCTTTCAGAAAGGTAGGTATCTTCTGAACCACAGGTTGTAATGCTGTATCTAACTATACAGCTAATGGCTGAAAAATACTGTTGGTGCCAGCGACTATGGGCCGGAAAGGTGGATTTGTCATGCTCTTGTGTATTTTTGGTTAGCCATAAAAGACAGGTGTCACTGAGAATATGTTAATCAAAAATTATTCTGTTCTTTATGATATCCAATCATTTTCACTGGCTTTGTCCACCACACGTTTTAACAAATCCATTATTGTACTGATCCGATCACTGTCCAATGGCAAATAGGTTTTGGCGATCATTAAGTCATTTTAGACAACCAGCATTATATAAGTCCGTGTCCATCAGGACCAGCGCTCCACCTTTACCCGCTTGTTTGATAGTTAACATGTTATCTTCTACCAGATAATTAATCATTTTCAATTGATGCTTTCGTATATTTTGTCTGTGTGATGTTTCATACTTTAATCTTCTTAGCTCTTTCTTGGTTTTCAATTTAAATAAGTTGATCAAGGGGTGATTAACTTGTGGGTGGAAACTGCTTTTGGTCTTCATTTCCAAGTAGTCCTGGGTTTTGGTTCTAGGTATCACATCATCAAGATTTTCAATAAACCCTTTAACTTCCATTTTACGGACCAGTTTGAACAGGTTAACTTCCTCTTCAAATAGGCTCATATTGTTTGATGGTATGAAAGAAATTCCAAGGTTTAACGTGTCCATTTGTGTTTTTGTCAGTTGTTTTGATGAAATGTGGATCACTATTGGTGATGTTATTTGTTTATCTGCCTTTGTTTTATTTTTCCCTTGTCTTTTTTGCCTTCTCCTAAAAAAAGGTTGTGCCAAAGGTTCAGTTTTTCCAGCGACTCTTTGTTGTTCCACTAGTGGGTCTGTTTGTGGTGGTACTATCTCAATATTTGAGCTGGTGGCAGGATGTTCTTGTAGTTCACTGCTAGTGACTTCACTGCTGTCTGTATTGTTATTGCCAGTGGGTTGTCTCGGTGGGCCCGATGGGGTGGGTCTTGGTCAATTGTTCCCATAGTATTCTTGCCAGGAGTAAACTATTTCTCTTGCATAGTCCAGGGTGTCTCTCTGAAATTTTCAAATTTTCTTCTGATCTATATCTCTTTTGTAGCCGTCAAGTTTTTTATTGGTACCCTGAAGGATACTTTGTAATTCTGTCCAAGTTTTTAATTTTGAGAGTTGTGTCGAGACTTCTTCCATTCCCTGATTGATGTTTGCCAGTGATTTTTCCAATTCCTCAATGATGAGCAGTATCAGATCTAGAGAACATTTGTTTAAGATTTGTTCCTATCTCTTGACAAATTCATGGTTGTCTCTGCAAAGAGTTGGACGTAGGTAGACTCTAGGTCCTCTCGGTATCCTTTTGACTTTATAATATTGTGTTAAGGTTGTTGCATGAAGTTTTTGGCCGATTTCTCTCCTGATCAGTCATTACAATCTTTGGATGAGAATTTCTGGGTTTTCCGTGCTGGTGGTCTCCTTACTGGTGTCTTTTATTAGGCCTAATATTCTCTCAGTTTCCTCGTCTGTGAAAGCTAGAGATGTAGCTGATTTGTCTGTCAAAGTATTCATTTTAGAAAATGACATTCTAATTTCAGGGTGCTTGTGTTAGTAATGATGTCAACCACCTAGGGGGAAACAAAGATCAATGCAAAATGTGGGTAAACACTATGCACAACTTATTAGTTGTGGGCTACTTGTAGTTTAATAAGCTTACTTGTGAGGATAAGAAAGTTCTATAAAGAATTTGAGGTGCAGAGAAGCGATGAACAACCTCGGCATCTAGGTTGTAGGACAAAAGTGAGAAGAAACAAGTTCCCAGTTTGGGAAATCACGTCCCTTGCACACTAAGGTCTGTAAAAAAGAGACTAATATACTTATTATGATTTTAGTAGTTCTTGATAGACATATTTTCAATAGCAGTTCAATGTATGATATATATTTACAGAAAACAAGTTTTTAAAAAAATGACAATTAGCTTATTATCACAAGTTTCATCTTTTATTCATGGTGTTGGAAAAAGCCCAACGTGTTTCGAGTTAGTACTCTTCATCTGGGGCAACACATTTTGTCAGTGAATGATGTTTATTAGATCTATTGCAAAGGTTTTGTGAATAGATATTCCTTTTTCTCTTAGTATATATTCCAGTGCTGTAATGCCTTCATCATGGGGTATGGACGTATCCAAACTGCTAACGTCCATAGTAAAAAGGAGTAGATTTGGTGAATTGATCATCATTGTTCTGATGGTCTGTAAAAGGTGTGTAGTATCTTTCAGAAAGGTAGGTATCTTCTGAACCACAGGTTGTAATTCTGTATCTAACTATACAGCTAATGGCTGAAGAATACTGTTGGTGCCAGCGACTATGGGCCGGAAAGGTGGATTTGTCATACTCTTGTGTATTTTTGGTTAGCCATAAAAGACAGGTGTCACTGAGAATATTTTAAGCAAAACTTATTCTGTTCTTTATGATATCCAATCATTTTCACTGGCTTTGTCCACCACACGTTTTAACAAATCCATTATTGTACTGATCCGATCACTGTCCAATGGCAAATAGGTTTGGCGATCATTAAGTCATTTTAGACAACCAGCATTATATAAGTCCGTGTCTATCAGGACCAGCGCTCCACCTTTATCCGCTTGTTTGATAGTTAACATGTTATCTTCCACCAGATAATTAATCATTTTCAATTGATGCTTTCGTATATTTTGTCTGTGTGATGTTTCATACTTTAATCTTCTTAGCTCTTTCTTGGTTTTCAATTTAAATAAGTTGATCAAGGGGTGATTAATGTGTGGGTGGAAACTGCTTTTGGTCTTCATTTCCAAGTAGTCCTGGGTTTTGGTGCTAGGTATCACATCATCAAGATTTTCAATAAACCCTTTAACTTCCATTTTACGGACCAGTTTGAACAGGTTAACTTCCTCTTCAAATAGGCTCATATTGTTTGATGGTATGAAAGAAATTCCAAGGTTTAACGTGTCCATTTGTGTTTTTGTCAGTTGTTTTGATGAAATGTGGATCACTATTGGTGATGTTATTTGTTTATCTGCCTTTGTTTTATTTTTCCCTTGTCTTTTTTGCCTTCTCCTAAAAAAAGCTTGTGCCAAAGGTTCAGTTTTTCCAGCGACTCTTTCTTGTTCCACTAGTGGGTCTGTTTGTGGTGGTACTATCTCAATATTTGAGCTGGTGGCAGGATGTTCTTGTAGTTCACTGCTAGTGACTTCACTGCTGTCTGTATTGTTATTTCCAGTGGGTTGTCTCGGTGGGCCCGATGGGGTGGGTCTTGGTCGATTGTTCCCGTAGTATTCTTGCCAGGAGTAAACTATTTCTCTTGCATAGTCCAGGGTGTCTCTCTGAAATTTTCAAATTTTCCTCTGATCTATATCTCTTTTGTAGCCGTCAAGTCTTTTATTGGTACCCTCAAGGATACTTTGTAATTCTGTCCAAGTTTTTAATTTTGAGAGTTGTGTCGAGACTTCTTCCATTTCCTGATTGATGTTTGCCAGTGATTTTTCCAATTTCTCAATGGTGAGCAGTATCAGATCTAGAGAACATTTGTTTAAGATTTGTTCCCATCTCTTGACAAATTCATGGTTGTCTTTACAAAGAGTTGGACGTAGGTAGACTCTAGGTCCTCTTGGTATCCCTTTGACTTTATAATATTGTGTTAAGGTTGTTGCATGAAGTTTTTGGCCGATTTCTCTCCTGATCAGTCATTACAATCTTTGGATGAGAATTTCTGGGTTTTCCGTGCTGGTGGTCTCCTTATGGGTGTCTTTTATTAGGACTAATATTCTCTCAGTTTCCTCGTCTGTGAAAGCTAGAGATGTAGCTGATTTGTCTGTCAAAGTATTCATTTTAGAAAATGACATTCTAATTTCAGGGTGCTTGTGTTAGTAATGATGTCAACCACCTAGGGGGAAACAAAGATCAATGCAAAATGTGGGTAAACACTATGCACACCTTATTAGTTGTGGGCTACTTGTAGTTTAATAAGCTTACTTGTGAGGATAGGAAAGTTCTATAAAGAATTTGAGGTGCAGAGAAGCGATGAACAACCTTGGCATCTAGGTTGTAGGACAAAAGTGAGAAGAAACAAGTTCCCAGTTTGGGAAATCACGTCCCTTGCACACTAAGGTCTGTAAAAAAGAGACTAATATACTTATTATGATTTTAGTAGTTCTTGATAGACATATTTTCAATAGCAGTTCAATGTATGATATATATTTACAGAAAACAAGTTTAAAAAAAATGACAATTAGCTTATTATCACACGTTTCATCTTTTATTCATGGTGTTAAAAAAAGCCCAACGTATTTCGAGTTAGTACTCTTCATCTGGGGCAACACATTTTGTCAGTGAATTTGACAGCTTTTTAGTAGGGCAAATAAACCATAACGTCCCTTAAACAACATTTTTTTACTGAATGTGCTAGGTCTTTAGTAGTGCAACTTAACCATAGCGTCCCTTTAACAATGTTTTTTTCCCTGAATTTCATAGGTTTTTACAAGGATACCCTAAGTTTATAAACATGTACCGTACAAAATAGTGAACCCGCTGGCACCATGTTAATGCGCGCAGCAGTCACAGAGTATGCGGCTGGTCGCGGCCATCAGGTGGCATCCAACCTGCTTAGAAAGGCACAGGTTCTTGTACATAGTGGTACCATTCAGCAAACACAAGGAACATATACAAACGACACCATATACGCGAATTGCAAGGGAAAAGAGATTAGGTATGGAAACTGGGTACTTATGAAAGAAACAGAACACAGGCATCGGGAGTGCACCATAACGTAATGCACCAATAAGAGAAGTGACATCTGCCACACTTTTGCTTTACATAGGATCAAAGAACAAATGGCCACAGTAAGGACTGGAAAGTACTAAGACCAGAACATAACTACAACTTAGTAAGCACAGTAATGTTTGTCTGATAATAATTGCAAAAGTGGTGCAGTATACAATGGTAGAGAAGCATAACGTTTCTTTTTCTATGCAGCATTGGCAAGCACCTTAGAGTGGCTGGAAAATAATTTCCCTCATGACGAAATCACTTACGATAGTAACCCTATTGGCATGCACTGCAGTCTGAAATGTAAAATATTTAATATTTAATATCTATTGCTTTATGTACACCTAACAGATTTCAGAACAGAGTAGCGGCCCACATAGCTCTGAGCTGTAAATGTTTTGGAACAATTTCTGCTATGCTACATTACCTTTGCAAGTAATGGCAACCATGTCAGCCTGTCTCACTAGGCACAGCAATGGAGAAAAGTATTAGCGCCCCTTCCTGTCAACCATACCCTTATTACCGATAATCCCCACTGTTCCATTCCCATGGGCAGCATGATGAAAATGGTAGTATATGGCACGTGCGCTTCTCCAAGTACAGCGAGGGCCACGCCCCAGTAAAGCGGTAACAGAATTTCTTCCCTTTCCACTATTTTCTTTCCAGCACCCCCTCATTTGGTACTGCTAAATAGTCACACACACATCCACCAATCACAGTAAAGAGCTCTCCATGTAACACTATCAGTTCTGTACAACATTCCTCTGCATTGACATCACACCCAGAAATGTTATTGTGCAATCCCTTAGACTCCACAGTCCCATTTCCTTGCCCGCCATCCTCAAAAGCCGTGGATGAGGCTTACATGCTTTGTGCTGGTGTGGGGGAATAAATATCAACCAGGGTAGGGTATTTTATCTTCAGTGGTGGCTCTGTAAAGAGCCTTTGTTTATGCTTCTAGAGAAACACCTTTATTTTCAATTTTTATTGGGTTTTCTGTTTTCATCTCCTCACATTCTTACAGTAAACTTTTTAATGCCTCCTGTAGATGGGCAAACAAAAGAGCATCACCAATGCTGGACACAGAAACACCATTTGTATGGAAAAGCACAGCATTTTGAGAATTAATGCTGTCATTGTTGCAGAAGAACATCCCACGAGCGGACAAAAAATCAAACATGCTTCTGTTGATGAGACCCCTTCCAGCCTCTGCCTGGGAACAACATGCATTAGGATAGTCCCATACTCTTCTTGGTGGTATGGTGGAGAAAACCACTGGGGCAGTGGGAAAAAGCATCTTCACTGCATTCATCAACCTCTTCAGTTGATGGAACAAACCCAAATGCATTCCGCCATAACGCACAATGACGACGTGCACTGTAGTAAAACTAGCCACTTGTCTGCAAAGTTGAAGCATAATGCTGAAACTGCGGACATGGACAGCGCACCACAATGCATCCACTCCTTCTAAACTGAAATTGCCATCAAAGTGTCTTTCCTGGGCATACTTGTGCAGATCTACCACAAAGGCATCACCCAAAATCAACACAATGTGTTTCCCCATGTCAGCTCCCCTCACTACGCAGAGTAATGAAAAATAGTATTAATGCCCCTTCCTGTGAACCACACCCTCAGTACCTGATTGTATAATACCCACATTCCCATTTCCATTGGCCAGCATGATGAAAAGTGCAGACTGTGGCACGTGTGCTTCCAGAAGTACGGCGAAGGCCACGCACCAGTAAAGCAGGAGCAGTCGTTCTTCCCTTTCCAAAATTGTTTGTCCAGCACTATCTCAATGGGTACTGTTAAATAGTCACACATGCATCCACCAATCACAGTCAAGATGTCAGCATATAACACTGTCATTTCTATATAACTCTTCATATTTTACGTTACACATTCAGACTTCAAGTGTTGTGTGAATTGAAAGCACCTCCATAACACAGTTCAGTAAAACTAACCAAGACTTCTGCATCCAGATTCATCCAAATCGCAGGAGTGGGGGAATACATTTCATCCAGGGTTGGGGAACTCGTCTCTAGTGGTAGCTCTGAAAAGAGCCTTTAAAAATAAATACAAATTAAATAATTCAAATAAATACGCACTAGCATAGAGCCTTGTTTGTTTTTGCTCTTTATCTGAGTTTCTGTTTCCTTTTCCTCCTTTCCTCCTTACATTTTTACAAGATTCTCTTCAATGCTTCTTGCACAGTGTAAAACAACACAGCATTGCCAATGTCGGTCAAAGAAATGCCACTTGCATGTAACCAGTGCAAATTTCGCTCATTAATGATGTCATAGTCTGTGGAGAACATCCCAGCAGGGCACATAAACTGACACATGCTTCTGTTTATGAGACACCCGCTGACTTCTGGATGGGGACTTATTACATCGGCATGGTCCCATGCTCCTTTTGGTGGTATGCTTGAGAAAACCACCTTGGCAGTGGGAAAAATCTGCATCACTGCTTCATTGACTTCTTTAGGTGACGAAGCAAATGTCCACATGACATGTATCCTAAATGTTGACCTCCAAAATGAACCATGACAACATCAACAGTACTGACAGAGGCCACACATTTGCAAAGGTCAACCATACCACCCAAAATGCACTCATAGAGATTGTCCCAGAAAGCCTCCACTACTTCCAATGCAAAATGAACAGCAATGCCTCTTTGCACAGCATACCTGTGCAGATCTTGCACAAAGGTATCCCCCACGTTCAGCACTCTGCGTCTAACCATCTCTGCAAGCCTCACTACAGAGTATTGGGAAAAAATAGTACCGCCCCTTCCTGTGAACCACACCCTCTACACTTGATTGGATAATCCTCACAATTCCATTTCCATGTCCACCATGCTGAGAAGGACAGAATGTGGCATGTGCGCTTTCCCTGCTACATCGAGGGCCGCACCCCATTAAAGCAGGCAGAGTCCTTCTTCCCTTTCCAATATTGGTTTTGCAGCTCTCCCTCATTAGGTACTATCAAATAATCACAAATGCATGCAGCAATTACATCCAAAACCTCTACATCAAACACTATAAATTCTGTACAGCACTCCGTATGTACCATTACACACTCAGAGTACATGACTTGTGTGATTTCAAAACACCTCCAGTTAAAAGTTCACAAAAAGTATCCACATTTTCAGCCTCCATATTCACCCAGAGCGGCACACATCATCACTAAGTACAGCTAGAAATTTTCTTTCCTCCCATCGCTCCAGTAAGTGCAAAGAACCAATACTTCAAAGTGCAGTACAGTAGTCAGTAATCTGCGCAATGCACACTACCCAAGCACAGAAAATATTCAGTTCAACCCTATCCACTTCTCTACACACAGTATTTCAACACAGCACTCAGTGGACACACTGCAGGAGTGGTCATGCCAAAAGCTCCAGCCATGGACTAAAAACTGTAGGATGGGATAACAATCACCACACCCATGGAAGCAACAATGTATGCAATGTTCACAAACCACACACAGAATGCAACAATGGCAAATCTCCTTGCAAGCAGGCCACATAGTTGTCTGTGCAAGGGCTCCAGCCATGCATCCAAGATGCTAGTCCCTCACCACACACATCACACCATAGTACACCCTATGTTTAAATGTTCATGTCATGTGCAATGCATTCCCCAGCTGCAATTGAGCCTGCCAACTTTCACCCTTGCCACATGTTTGCATGCATGGCTGTATGACAGTGCGTTGGGTGTGGTGAACGGTATGTGGGTGGCTGTGTACATTGTCCATATTTGAAATGTGTGATGCTGAGGACTTAATTTCATGGCACAATATCTTAAAGAACTTTCTACAGCAAGGTTCTTATAAGGGGCACACCATTGCAAACGCAAATGCTCACATGTGGCTCCCTAATGTGCAACATGTGCAATGACCTACACCGTATGGTAATATATGAATAGAACCTCACTTCGGGTGTTCTTCCAAGTCTAAAATGTCCTCCACAACCATTCTTTAAAGGTCACCACCATCAGAGAGATGCAGAGTTAAACCTGCATGGCTGCATTATGTTGTTGTGGCTATTGTCAAGGCCTAGGCTCTTGGGTGCATGGCCTACGGCCTTTGGCCATGCACCCAAGAGTGTAGGCCTTGCCCACACCCACCACAACATAATAGAGCCATGATTGCGCACATGTGGCCATGTACAACAATCCACAAACATACCATAGAAAGAGTGTTATAAAGGGCAAACTATAGCAAACCCAAATGGTCACATGTGGCTCGCTAATGTGCAACACGTGCAATAACCTACACCATATGGTAATGTGCGGATATCAGTTCACCTCTGCTGTTCTACCACATCTAAAATGTCCTCCACAAGCATTCTTTGAAGGTCACCACCCTCAGAGAGATGTTGAGTTAAAACTGCAAGGCTGCATTATGTTGTAGTAGCTGTGGTGAAGGCCTAGGCTTTTGGGTACATGGCATACGGCCTATGGCCTTTCGCCATGCACCCAACAGTGTAGGCCTTGCCCACACCCAGCACAACATAACAGAGCCATGCAAACGTATGGCAATGTACTACAATCCACAAATGTAACATATGCAGCAACACTTCTGCCCAACCCCCGCACCATAATACAGCGATGCATGCACACATTTAACAGTTAGCAGAAACCACAAACATACCACAGGGTCCGGCACCCCTACCAACTTCTATTCACATAGCATTGTATTACTGCCAACACAACCGCAAAATCTTCACAACAGGGGCCCTGCTCCCAGCACTCTATTAGGTGCACAGAAACCAATACTTCATGGTGCAGAACAGTAGTCAGCACTCCGCGCAATGGCCAGTACCAAAGCCGATAAAATATGCTGTTCAACCCTATCCACTTCTATGCACACAATACTTCAACACTGCACCCAGTGGACACACTGCAGGAGTGTACACTCCATCAGGTCCAGCCATGTACTACACACTGTAGGATGTTCTACTAATCCCCACACCCATGGAACCAACAGTGTATGCAATGTTGACAAACCACACACACAAGGCAACAATGTGAAACCTACTTGCAACCAGGGCACAGAGCTGTCGGTGCAAGGCCTCCACCCATGCATCAAAGGGCCTATGGCCTTCCCACACACAACACATCATAGTACCCTATGTTAAAATGATCATGTCATGTGCAATGCACTCTCCTTCTGCCATTGATCTGCCATCAGTCACCATGGAAAGTGGTTGTTGCATCAGCTATCGTGCCGTAACACAGGCTGCCTGCATTCACCACACATGCAAGTCGCCTGTGGAGGTATCCACAAATTGGTGAAATATGCACAGATACTGCAGGCCCACCACAGTCTTCTTCCACCTAATTAGATATATCAGATGGACCACTTGTCACTCCTCCACCCTTTCCATCCCTTCTTCGCACCACCACATGGGGTAAAGTATGTTTTCCAGGCCCTTCCAGCACTGCACTGTCCTCCAATACACCATGGCAGCGTTTCCCAAACATTTGGACACACAGCACGCTTCCCTCTATCCATCCACCGGCCGCTTCCAATGTTTTGCCGACCTCACGGCATACTGCAAGCCAATGAGACTTTTGTCTGCTGAGCGAACAGGGAAATGGGTCCGCGGAGCAGAGCCAAATGTCACTAATTTTTTGAGACATACATTTCAGTTCTTTGCAACAAAAGTACTGGTCGGAATTCCACCAAAAACACAAAAGCATGCTTTCGGAACAAAGCCCCCACTCCTGATGCAAATTTGGTTACAATACTTCCAGCCGTTCGGCCTGTAGGCATGATCAAAGTTTTTGCCTATTCAGTCTATGGAAAAAAAACTATTATTAGGACCGCCCCTTATAACTTTGCCCCCCCTTCACTAAACCTCCCCAAAAATTCAGCAGGCCCCATATACATTTTTAGCATAGTTTTATCCAAATTCTTCCACGGAGAGCAAAGTTATAAGCCGACCAAAAAGTGGTCTTCCTATGGGTTTAGCAACTTAACCATAACAACATGCCTGGACCGGGGGCCTTGTAATAAATATGTACACTCAAGTAAAAACACTTTATATGCAGGGACATTAAGGTGAGAACTTAATGCAACAAAACCCTTGAAATTCAGCGAAATCCACCTTAACTTTTCACCACCTGTTGCGCAGCCTATGAACACAATGATGACATCACAGATCACATCACTGATGACTTAACTAATTACATTACAACAGTAAATGGCATTAAGCATGTCCTTCAGCCGTGGTCAGTTTGCATGGCCAAATATATTTTAACACATGAATGGGTACTAGTCATGTCTTTCAGTTATGGACAGTGGTCACAACCTTCACCCATGTGCACTGAATATGTTTTAAAACACTAACAGGGTCCAACCATAGATTGTGGCCTTTACTAGAGGATACAACTTCCAACCGTGGCCACTGTATATTATATACGCTGATCAGGCACTAGCCATGGACTTTAGCACAATACTGGACAGTGGCCACAATCTTTGGTTGTGAATACTATATATTCTGTCATATAAATGGGGCACTAACCATGGTTTTTGACCTTGAGCAGTTTGTCCATCTTTTAGCCATTCCCACTAAATATTTTAAAATAATAAAATGCAATAAGCGATGGCCTTGGGCAGTGCCCACTGTGTGTTATATAACACTAACCAGCCACTAGCTATGGCCTTTGGACCTGCCCACTGTATATTATATACACTAAACAACCACTAACCATGGTCTTCAACTCAATACTAGCCAGTGGCCACAGCCTTTGGCTGTGCCAACTGTATATTCTAACATATTAATGGGCACTATCTATGGCCTTTAGCCACGGCCACTGACTACACCTTTCACCATTGCCCACTGTATATTATAAAACAGTGATGGGCTACTCGGTATGGCTTATAGCCATACACATTGGTCTTGCTGAACACTAACCAACCACTAGCTATGGCCTTTGGTGCTGGCCGGGGACCACACCCTTTGTCATGGCCAAGACCACGGCCTAAATTGTTATTAAGGTAATCTTTTCATTAGCTAACTTATGAATTATGTTATTCCTAATTCCATTACTGTTGTAATCAGTTATGTACAATGTAATTAGTGTTGTCACCAGTGTTGGCATCAGAGATGTGATTTGTAATCTCATCAGTGTTCTCATACAACATGTAATTAGTGATGTCTTCAGTGATGTGATCTGTGATGTCATCAGGGTGGTCATAGGCTGTGCATCAGGGAGTGTGAAGTTAAGGTAACTTTAGCTGAATTTCAGGGGTTTTGTTGCATTAAGTTCTCACCTTAATGTCTCTGCATCAGAAGGGTTTTGTTATTCCATAGATTTGTAGAACTCTTCCACACCACTAGCATGGTCTTCGGCCATGGTGATTGGCCACGGCCCATTTAAAAATACTACCAGACCATTACCCATGCCATGGCCGGTGGGCATGGCCACTCAATATTTTAAAACACAAGCAACCCATTGTTCAAATATGTTCATCAATCACAAACTGATTTTGTCCAGTTTTGACTTTGGTATTGTTATGTATAAAAGATGGCAGGATTTGACAACTCACAATGGGGCTGATTCATGGAATTTGTGGGCCGAAAAACGGGGATTTGTGCACCATTCTGCCCGCAAATCCCTGTTTAACAAATAGGGATTTGCGGGCAGAATGGCGCACAAATCCACGTTTTTTGGCACACACATTCCATGAATCAGCACCAATGTTTTTAGGGAATTCACTGTGAGATTGAATTATTTGCCATGGAACACACACTTTGGTTCAGCAGCGTGCTCCAAGCCGTTTCTTTTATGGCTGGTCTTTTGCTGACTGTTTTGATACATCACACGACCCCAACTAATCACATTTAAGCAGCACAGGAATGGCAAAATAAATGACTGGCTGCAAGAATAACTTACGTGCAGATACTTCCTGCACCCATAGTGAAAATTAAAAGCTGGCACCCATGAATATACGCACAGTAAGTGAACATATATCTTAAAGTGAAATATACAAATGTAGTTAATTTGACCTTCACCTTAGAATAAAGTGTGCAAAACAAACTAGCATTGGACTTTAAAAAAAAAAAAAAGTTATGTACACCAGAAAAAGAACCTTATAGAGGCCATTCGCCATTAAATATTCTGGCAAAGAATAAAAGGGGCTCACCTTTTAAACCCAGCAACCTGTTGTGACATATTCCCTGGTAAACAAAATCCCAATATGAAACAAGTGATTTTGGTCTTGTGGGTAAGGTTCTGCACTGGGAACATGACAACCTGAGTACAATTCCTGGCAGCCAAATAGTTGTTCAAGCTTGCCAACATCAAAAAAGCCAGGTGTTGTGTCTGCCCTCTGAAAACAAGTTACTTTTTACCCACATGTGTCCTTTACTTGTTCCCAGAAAATCAGCCTCAATGAGGGGAGAATAACTGCACCAGTGTCCAGGATTACAAACTCTCTTGCCACATTGTAGACAAAAACTCTTGACTTACTTGCCCTCTAATTGTTTTCCCTCCTCAATCTCCCCCTCATGTTTTGTTTTCATCAATACTGTGTTTTATAAAGATGACTTGAAAAGTACACATTCCATCGCCTCACACAAATATATAAATCCTTATAGAACTATGTTAGACAGAAAGTGTACAATTGTGGCATTAGACCCAAATACTAAAATGCAATTCAGCAAAAGGCAAATATATGTTCTCTGAGTGCAAAATCTTCAAGGACTGACAGTAGCATGGTTTAAACAAAATAATGAGGATGATGTGTGTTATGAGATATTTAAAACTATGAAAAAAGACAGCATTCGGGGCTGTGGACTGTCTCCCATTCAAGCGGTAATTGGAACGACCCTGCTTAGCTTCAAACCGAGGAAGAATCCGGCCCCCTGTTCTTCTGTCTAACTACTGTGTGTGTGTGTGTGTGTGTGTGTGTGTGTGTGTGTGTGTAAGTGACCCTAGGTAGTGTTTACTCTTCTTAAAGAGGCACCCTTCAGAAAGTATGCTGGATGAGTGGGGAATCACATAAGAGTCATGTTTTTAATATTTTTCTGCTTCTTAAAATACATGGTAGATCTGTGATGGCCACACAAAATAGCTATGCACCTGGTTTTGATTCATATTTTCCCTGTTCCAGTTTTTCTATGACTCCTGTATAATGACACATACAAACACTGCCTTTGCAGCCCTTTGATTTTGTGAAAACTCTTTTTACCATTTTTTTTTTTTCATAGCAGCATTACCCGCAGCATGTTCAGAGGCAGTGTATGGCTATCAATATAGTATATTTATTGCACTTGTTTGCACTTTATTTTTTACATTGAACGAGTGTGGCGCTGTTATGCAGCAATACAGTGTGTCCAATAAATTACAGCAAAATAAAAAGCTAAATTGCCACTTCCCCAGCAAATTTGTATACTTTCTATAACATGAAAATGAAAAGCTTTGCAAAACCTCTGCAGAAGCGATATCTAGACCGATTTCCATTTTTTCTTTCTTTTTTCTTTTTAACCAAAGAGATACAATAAAAATAACTCTTTATTTTTTGCATCTCACTCATTTGGCTGAACACAATAGTTGCACCAAGCTGTGCCCCCTCTGCATGCCCTGTAGAGGGCACAATCCTGCTGCTTTTGTTGTTACAGTTCTAGTTGAATGTGTGAATGTCCTCATCCACGGCTCAGCGATAAAGGTTACAACGGAGAAAGCATTTGGCATTTGGTGTGTCCTGGTAGGCTCCTGCAAGCAATGTTGGCATTTCTGGAAAGTAAGGAAGACAACATGAACCTTTGTGGCCTGCTTCATAGAAAGCAGGAAAGTGAATTTCAACTGCAGCCAGCTGGAGATTGTGTGTGTTCTAGGAGCATCTGCTTGTCAAGTTCTTTGAAGGTGCCTGACATTTCTAGCTATTTGAGAGCATTACGAGAGCATTTACACTGTAGATATCTGCTGCCATTTTCCCTCTGATGTTGTGGCAGATTTGGTTGCAGATGCAATTCTTCCAAGGAGTTTTCAGCTGAAATTCAAGCAGATCCAGTGATCAACAGTGATAATCTCGTGGACAAGGGTACATTTTCTGATGAAGCATGTCATCACAGCGTGTAGACCTGGTTGTGCAAAGTCCCTTTTCGATGGGTGTAATTGTGTGAATCTCCCATTTTGTCAAACACAAATCTGCAACATTTCAATTTTTTTCAACTATCTTGACAGCAATCTTTTTTGGTCTTCACAATTCATATAGCAGAATAATTTCACTGAAAATTGTCATTGCGGCTAAAAATCATTTCATAGGAGTGTGTGTGAAGCACACATAAATACAGTTTTGTTTAAAATGAAAATACAACCACTTTTGCAAAGGTTTATTCCTTATTAGTGCACGTGACACATGGCTCCTACATGACGCATGACTCCTCACCTAGCATCCACCCCTCTAACAAATGTAAAATAAATGAAAAAAATCACAAAAAACATATAATCAGTTCTTATAAATAAAATTTGTAATTATCTGCGTTTTAGCATGCGCAAATTGCAAGTATCACACAGCAGACCGAAATATGTGTCCAGATTTGTCTAGTCATGAGGAAGTAGTCAATCATCAATCCCAGAGCAGTCACAAAAGCAAAAACAGAAAGTGGAAGTTGTGTAATGTCTAGGCTCATAGCTGACAAGTTACCCAGTTCCATGCAGAATCTTTGAGTCAGTTCTGTTTTGTTTTTCTTTTTCGCACTGCATGCTGGAACTTGTAGGCCCACCCTTGCAATGGGAAATAGTAACAAGTTTCAGCATGCATTTGGAACTACAAAATTAGACTGGGTTGAGGTGTCATGCATGAAACTGTGAAACTTGATAGGAGGGTCAGGTGGCCCTCACGTCCACATCGCCTGCTCGGTGCCCATGGGCACAGGAAGGCGGTTTCAGCAGATGCTGCACCTGAGATTTGCTGAACAAACCAGCCGGACTTGAGGAGCCATGGCCAGGACCTGGGACTCGCCCTGACTACCTTCCCATTTGCCTGAGTGTTCAACTGCTGTGTTTGGTGGTACTCTCATTCTGCTCTGGCCCTCTGTGGCTGGTCGGTCAAGGCCCTGTGCTCTGGAATGCCACCTCAGGGGGCCTCAGACTGCCTCCCAGAGCCCTGGTAGCTCTCCCCTGAGACTTCCGCTGGACCCCAGGTACACCTGAGCCACAGATGTAAGCCTAGTCTTGCGCTCAGGCCCATTGGGAAACACCTGCACTGGGGTCACCTCAGTGGGTGGGGTTGGCTCACCACCTTCCGGGGGCACAGATCCAGGTGCAGAGGAGGCATTCTATGTCACACAGCCACTTCGCAGGAAAACATTTCCCCTGGACTATTAAGCCACACAAAGTGGGAGATTAAGGAGCCCAGCCAGAGACAAATGTAGGAGTCAGCTGTGCCAGTCATGACTCGGTCCACCTGGTGCGACCACCCCAGCCAGTTAGACACTTAGGCCCAGCTGAAGGACCAGATGGCTGGGTGGCCATGATGTTGTGCCTGCATTGAGAGCCTGGTCCAAGGTCCAGGGCATAAGCTGCACCTACGCGCACTTTGGGCAGGGCTTAAGATGCCATCCTCAACCAAGGCCCAGACTCTCTTCCCTGCCTCCCACGGGCTGGGACTTGCCACTCTGCCACTGGTTGGGGCATGGCCTTCTGGTCTGCTATGCTGACCAGAAACTGAGAAGAGATATGCCCACCCAGACCACACCCCGTGGGGGTACCCAGGGTGGGTGGGAGGTTCCCATGCACCCTACGGCCTATCAGAAGGAGGTATGATGGAGACCCTTGTGGTACTGCCACTGCAGCAGCGCCTTGACACATTTTTTGGCTCAGGGGATGGCTTTCCATAGATTACAGCGAGGTAGCTGCTCTGCTACTTACAAAACCCTGACCCAGAATGAGCTGGTCTACGAATGATTTAGCACCAGGTTCCCCATGAACATGCAGTGCACTAAATGAGAGAGATGTTGCCCATTTCTGTCCACTCTCGAGTCTTGAGGTAAGCAGCTTTACCCACAGGCCCAGAGGCCAATTATCCTAGGGCCAACTGAGGCTCCACAGCACTGCAGTTTTCTTACGGTTTAGGGCGGATTCTGACTTAGATGCATTCAGTAATAATCCCACAGATGGCATCTTTGCCCCAGTAGCTCCTCAGCCAAGGACATTCACCAAATGTCAGAACCTGAGCAGGATTACTATTGCAAGAACACATCATCAGATGGGTAAATATAACCTGTCCCACGGTGGTCCAAGCCCAGCTCACATTGCCTATTAGTTGGTGGACAATCCAATGCTTATTGAATTCTGCTTCACAATGATAGGAAGAGCCGACATCAAAGGATCAAACTGCAACATTGATATGAATGCTTGACTGCTGCAAACCAGTTATCCCTCTGTTAACTTTTCTGGTACATCCATCCTTAAACCGAAAAGATCAGAAGGATTGTGGGACCCCGCCTTTATGGTCTGTATTCATACTGAAAATTTAGATCAAGCAAGCTTTTGCCCTTCTGCTCCATGGGAGGTTTATGTCCTCCCTGAGCATGCCTCAGGACACATGCATTATTGTTTGACAGGTGTACCACTACAGTCAAACTCCCCACCTGCCACTGTCCCCTGAATGTGTCGAGCCAGAAACGAGAGCCCTACGTGGCTCGCTCCCCGCCTCACCAGGTAAGTGAAAAAATTATAAGAGGAGTGTTATTTCATTGGCGGCCCCAGGACCTCCCACTTATTCTGCAAAATCTCTCTTCACAATGCCAGACTAGAGTCAAGCTCAACATAGTCTCCTTTCCCTGCTAATTATGCCAAGCCCGTTCCCTTGGCAATGGTTTCACTAGAAAGTAGTTGGGGACAGTGGGAAAGTCATTCATCCATTCATGCACATCATTCTGATGACAAGGCATTGGGCTGCCTTTAGAGATTAATAGTTTCTAACACCATTTACCTGTACTTCATATTTTCACTTTGACATTCAGAGCACTGGGTAGACATCACATCAACACCTGCCGCAGACCTTTGTGATGCTCTGTTTTAATGAAACAGTCTGATTCCCCTGGTCTGCACTGTTAGGAAAGATTTCGTAATTGTAGGTAATTTTCCTTCCATGTGGCAACCCCTAAACTTTTTGCTGTTGTTTTTCACCTTGTTCTTGACTTTGCCAGAGAAGTGCAGCCTTCTGCCGCACTCCTCTGGGCTTTCGCTCCTTTCTTACGGGGAAACTGACATGCCCTTAAGACAGTCAGTACCGGGGAACGCTGTTTCCCGTAGTTTCTTTTATCATGTTGCGGCTTTCGTGCAACATGACACAAGAGGGCACTGTAAGCTAAGTTACAGCTCTCTTGGGTCTCTAGCCTTCTACAGGCCCTAGATAATCGTTTAGGATTGTATTTGATCGGTGCAAGTGATTCAGGGACGGGAATGGTGGCAGCGATCGTTTCTTTGTATTTTGAGCTCCTTTTGGCGTTCTAAGCGCGTTTTCTGCGCTTAACCCAAAATGGTGGCCTGGCTCCCAAAATGGCCAGACCACGAGGCTCCTTTGTCCTGTCCGCTGACCGTCTTGCTCCCTTCCCCAGGTCGAGCCGACCCGGGGCCTTCCTTATTTGGGCATGTACTTTCCCGCGAAACACGGATGCTTTCGCGGGCTTCTACATGTCTTTTGTGTGCCTCCAGGGTGTGGGCTGGGATGTCTGGTCCCAATACACATCCTGGGTGCCAGAGAGTCTAGGGTGGTGTGAATGCCTGGGACCACCGTGGTCCGTGATTGGTCCACGAATGGTGTGTGTGTTGATGAGCGGATCTCCCATTGGGTCCCCTCCGTTTTGGCGCGAAGGGAACCGTGGATAAGAGGGGGCTGGAAACACCACTACCATGTCGATCTCCTCAGTTCTCACGAACGAAGGAATACAGGAGCCAAGTATCCTGCAACCAAGAGGCTGGACCGAGGAATCGCTGGTGACCCGCTGAAGGACTTCTGCTCTGCACTGCTGTCGCCTTGTGAAACCCTTTTCACCTTTGATCGAACCAGAAGGCCTGTACTGGTGCTTCGTCCCTTGGAATAGCGGGAACAGCTATTCTCGGCATCTTCATCATCTCCTGCCAGTAAGCCTTCGGAAGCGTCTCTGGGCCATCCAGTTGACTGACCAGCTTACACGGGAGTCTTGCTCTGTAACAGCCGCCAGGTTGTGTTGTATTTCGAGTCATTGTCACTCTCACACGCTTCGTACACTTGGCGTTCCCAGGTCGGAAGTGAGTAGTGTACATTTGGCTCAGACACACACGGCCGCTCCGTTGCCCTGCTGTGGTGACAAAACTGTGCAGGTTTCTTCGATTGGGACGTCTTTTTACTCAACACGACGACGGGGCGTTCCCTGCTCTTCTGAACCTGCCAGCTGCTGAAACTGATGCGGAGAAGCCTGGGTCTGCTTGCATCGGGGACCGGTGAGTAGTTTAGCTAGGATCTGGTCGCCCTCCTGCAGGAGCCCATTGCTTTTCCCCGCTGTGTAAAACAGCACCCTTTTGCCGTACTCGCGCTCTGCTTCTGCCCACTGTGGAGGCTGCGCTTGAGTCGCGGAACTTGTTCTCCTTCATTTGTGCACTGAACTGAACTGCCTGAGTTCCTTAGAAGAGACTCTCCTTTTGCCCGTTGGCACCAGCGTGTGCAGGTACTTTTGAGCACAAGGCTCCACTCTTCGCAGGGCTCGGACTTCCATCTAGTTAGGTGCCTCTGAAGGCGAACTGAGTCTAAAGCATTGTATCGCACTGCCTGTTTTCCTTCCCTTGCAGGTGGACTACACATTTCGTGCATATAACGCTTGCGACTGTCGTATTTGTATATATATTGTGTTGATATGGTATGTGTTGGCTTAATATTGTTATATTGTGATTTACTCGCTACGGTCATTGTTTTAAAGGCCTTAAAATAAATGTGTATATATTTTTGATATAACAACTGTTTGGAGTAGTTTGTAAGTGATCTTGCTTTGTGTGCTCATTGCGGGCTTTCAGTCACCCTCACCCCTCTTGAGACCTAGTCTTGACCGCCGCGATCGCTACCTTGATTGGTCTGGCTCGTCCAGAGGTTACCCTGTTCCAAGTAATTAGGTTGGCCTTCTGAACTTCTGCGCCACCAGGACAGAGTTCTGAAATCCGTCTTAACAAATTGGTGTACAGCGGTGGGATACGACTGGAGGTATCCAGTGTTGCGCACGAACTAGGGCATTTCAGGTTATTCCAACCAGGACACGTAGTGAATTGTTGTAGTATAACTTTAAAAAGGCCATAGTCCTATCTAACAGTATGGAAACAAATACCTTGTTAACTTTAAATGCTTCCAAATCAGAAACATTGAAGAAGATGTGTGCGGAGAGAGGTGTTTCCTCTCAAGGCACGAAATTGGAAATGATCCAAAGAATCGTGGCGTGGCAAGAAGCGCAGCTTGACGCTATAACTTCTGAGGACAGTGCGGAGGGTTGTGGGGCTGCTCTCACTGGTAGAACCGACGGTTCTGCCGCTGCACTGATCCATCGCGACCACGAGGACAGGGAGGACGAGATGTCTAATGTTTCCTCTGCCAGTGCTGATGGGGATGCTATGCTTGAATTCAAGAAGCAAGAGCTGCGGTTTAGGCAGCAGGAGCTTGAATTCAGCATAGCCAAACTAAAAATCGAACAGGCAGAAAAACAGAAAGACAGGGATCACCAGTTGGAACTGGCCAAGCTTCAGGTTGCAAATGGGTCCAAGGGTCCTGGACATGGGTCTGGGGCTTCCTCTCATCCACGGTTTCCGAAAGATCTGCTCAGTGTGTATGAGGAAAGGAATGACATTATGGACTGGCTGAATGCGTTTGAGTATGCATGCGAAGTTCAACAAGTTGACAATGCTGATAAGATTGCCTGGTTACTCAGCAGACTGCCCCATTCTGGCTGTAGTGCCATTATGGAAATGTCGAAGGCTGAGCGAGCTGATTTCGCAATGTTAAAGCAAACTCTCATTTTAAAGTTTGGGAAGACTCCGGCCCAATATTTGAAACGGTTCAGAGAGTATAAGAAAAAGGAAGGTGGTACTTGGGTATCTTATGTCACTGAATCCTTGAAAAACTTAACTGGCTGGGTCGAAGGGTATAAGGTTTCTACCTTCGAAGGCATGATAAATCTTGTCATGCTGGAACACATTTTTGCTTCTTCTTCCCCGGAGTTTAAGCAGCATTTGGCCGATTCGAAGGAGATAGATCCTAAGAAGCTGGCCATTGCAGCAGACTTATGGGTGTCACATCGAGTGTCCCATAAGGACAAAACTCATCCTGGTAAGCAGGAGGAAGGGAAAAAGTCCAAAGATATGGAGGGTGGAGAATCTGCTAAATCTTCTTCCCATAAGGGCCACAAAAAGAAAAATAAGGGTAGGACACAAGAGAACTCACAGGGTAGTGGAGGTCAGCCTCCGAAACAAAACTCTGGTTACAATAAGCCTCCCTATGTAAACAGACCCAATGGATCTTGTTTTGCTTGTGGAGCAACTGACCACGTGAAGGGGGATCCCCGTTGTAAGGTTAGACCTTTGGGGGTTCACTCCGCTAATCTGGCCTTCTCCTCCTACGAGGAAGAAGAGATTACAGGAGCATCCTTCTCCTCAGACTCATTTCCCAGCGGGATAGAGGCTGAGGTAGTTTTAGTGTCCCTGGGTTCCTGGGAGCCTAAGGTCGCAGAGGCTTATGCTAGGATTCCGGATAATACCAAGCACTACTTTAAAGACAGTGTGCTGATCAATGGAGTAGATACTCCAGCTCTTAGGGATAGTGGGTGCAGTCGCACTGTAGTGGATTCTACCTTGGTAGACTCAGAGGAAGTTGCCAGAGCTACTCTGATGCCCACTAAGTTGGCTGACGGCCCCCTCCGTATGTTTCCCGTAATACCTGTAAATCTTACTTTAAATGGTACAGCAGTCAGGATTCCAGTGAGCATTCAGAGAAACGTCCCGGGAAAGGTCTTGTTAGGTAATGATCTCAGAGCTTTAGGGCTCGTAGGAGACACTGCCGAAAGACCCTACACACGGTCTCAAGCACGGGCAGCATTGGCCAAGCCCAATACGCTGCCCCAGCCGAAGGGGAAACCCAAGGCGAAAGGAGTCGACAAGTCACGACGAGGGAAAGAGAATATTCCCCCGAGCTCGCCTACCACTGCGGTGGAGGAAGTTGGTCAATCGCCCGGGCCTGACGAGGAGGTGGCGATGCCTGAAGTATTCGACCCCAACGATCATCCTGAACAAAAAGACTTGTTAGTTGAAGGAGGTCCTGATAGGGACGAATTCCGTAAAGGCCAACGTGAGTGCCCATCTCTGGAAGGCCTAAGGAGACAGGCCTGCTCCCAGCTTGAGGGTGAACCTCCTGGGACGCATAGGATTTATTGGGAAGGTGGACTCCTGTATAGCGAGCCCACAGAGTCTACAGAAGGAGAACATAGGAGGTTGGTGGTTCCCCTTGCTGTTAGGCCCTTCCTCCTGCAGTTGGCGCATGAAGTTCCCCTTGCTGGTCACCTTGGTATGAAGAGGACCAAGCAAAGGTTATCCATGCACTTCTACTGGCCCAAGATGGGGGTGCAAGTAGAAAGTCACTGCAGGAGTTGTACCTCCTGCCAGTTGTCTGGTAAGGTTGGCGCGACAATCCAAGCTCCGTTGGTACCGCTCCCAGTTGTGGGGGTACCATTTGAAAGGGTAGGGATCGACATCGTTGGTCCCCTTGACCCGCAAACATCCTCGGGCAATAGGTTTATCCTGGTGCTGGTCGACCATGCAACCAGGTATCCTGAGGCCATCCCATTGAAAACTGTAACTGCCAAGTAAGTTGCAAAAGCTTTACTCGGCATATTTACTAGGGTTGGCTTCCCTAAAGAAGTTGTGTCAGATCGTGGCAGCAACTTTATGTCAAAGTATATGCAGGCTATGTGGAAAGAATGTGGGGTCACCTACAAGTTCTCTTCTGCATACCACCCCCAGACCAATGGTCTGGTGGAACGTTTCAACAGAACGTTAAAGAGCATGATTGGGGCTCTGGAGGAACCTCAGAGAAGAAAATGGGATCTTCTTTTACCATGCTTACTGTTTGCCTACCGAGAGGTACCACAGGAGGGTGTTGGCTTCAGCCCCTTCGAACTTCTGTTCGGTCATCCCGTACGGGGACCCTTAGCCATCGTCAAAGAGGGATGGGAGATGCCCACTCCCCCTGTTACTACCAACATAGTTGATTATGTGCTAGGGCTCAGAAAACGGATGGTACTTCTGATGGGCTTGGCTAGTGATAAATTGAAGGCAGGGCAAGCGCTGGTGAAACATTGGTACGACCAGAAAGCTTCCCTCATCAACTTTACACCTGGTCAGCAAGTCCTGATCATGAATCTCATAAGGCCTCGAGCTTTACAGGACAAATGGTCAGGCCCTTACACAGTGGTGGAGCCCCTGGGTGAGGTTAACTATTTAGTGGACCTTGGAAGGCCTGGACAGGCTCCAAAAGTGTTTCACGTGAATAGGCTGAAGGCTTTCGTCCCAAGAGTCGAAATCGCAGCACTGGTACTGGCTTCAGATGTTGAGGAAGAGGAGTCTGAACCTCTCCCCGACCTGTTCCAAAGCGGTCCTTCAGATAGCTCCTTTGAGGGTGTCCGAGTGGCCCCTCACCTGACTTCTGATCAGCAGGCTGAGGTGAAAAGTTTGCTTAGGCAGTTTTCCCCCCTGTTTTCACAGTCGCCTGGTTTGACACCTTGGTGCAAACATAACATTGACACAAGGAGACAGTGTACCTACCAAAAGTAGGGGATACAGGATGTCAGACAAAGTACGGTCTTATATTAAGACCGAGGTCAACAAGATGTTAGACCTTGGGGTGATTGAACCCTGTAGTAGTCCTTGGTCCAGCCCTGTGGTTTTGGTTCCAAAGGCAGGCACTTCTGAATTGAGGTTCTGCGTGGATTACAGGACTCTGAATGCTGTCACCAAGACAGATGCACACCCCTTGCCTCGAACAGATGAGCTGGCGGATACTTTGGGTGCCTCCAAGTACCTCAGCACGTTTGACCTCACTGCTGGCTATTGGCAAATAGCTTTAGCAGAACATGGCAAGGAGAAGACAGCATTTTCTACTCCAGACGGCCTTTACCAATTCTGGGTAATGCCGTTCGGGTTGAAGAATGCACCTGCCACTTTCCAGAGGCTTGTGAATCATGTGTTGAATGGGTTGGACGAATTCTGTCTTGCATATCTGGACGATATAGCAGTTTTCAGTGCCACCTGGGAAGACCATGTGAAACACCTCGGGATTGTGCTCCAGGCTCTTCAGAAAGCACACCTGACCATAAAGGCTAGTAAATGCCAGATTGGACAAGGCTCAGTGGTTTACCTTGGACATGAAGTAGGTGGAGGGAGGATACAGCCTCTACCCAGTAAAGTACAAGCAGTACAAGACTGGCCTACCCCCACTACGCAAACCCAAGTGAGAGCCTTCTTAGGACTCACGGGGTATTACCGCAATTTTGTGGCAGACTATGGCACCATAGCTGCTCCTCTGACTGCCCTCACAACTCCGAAGAAACCCAAGAAGGTAACTTGGACCGACGAGTGTGAGAAGGCCTTCAATGGCTTAAAAGACTCCTTGTGCCAGGCCCCTGTCCTCAGGGCCCCTGATTATCAAAGACCTTTTATCGTGCAGACGGACGCCTCTGACACTGGGATAGGAGCTGTACTATCACAAGTAGATGAGAAGGGTAAGGAACACCCTATCGGTTTTATTAGTCGCCAGCTTAAGGACAGAGAGCTCAGATGGTCCACGGTAGAGAAAGAATGTTTCTCTGTTGTGTGGGCCCTAAGGAAGCTGAGGCCCTACCTCTATGGGACTCACTTCACTGTGCAAACTGACCATAAGCCGTTAAAGTGGCTAATGAACATGAAGGGGGAGAATCCAAAGTTGCTTAGGTGGTCCATAAGTCTACAAGGCTTCGACTTCACTATTGAGCATAGGCCAGGTGTCCAACATAGCAATGCTGATGGGTTGCCCAGAATGTTTAACCGACCTGAACAAGAGACTCATCCAGGGGTGGATTAGTTCCCCCTGTCCATAGTCTGGGAGGGGCGAGTGTTAGGAAAGATTTCGTAATTGTAGGTAATTTTCCTTCCATGTGGCAACCCCTAAACTTTTTGCTGTTGTTTTTCACCTTGTTCTTGACTTTGCCAGAGAAGTGCAGCCTTCTGCCGCACTCCTCTGGGCTTTCGCTCCTTTCTTACGGGGAAACTGACATGCCCTTAAGACAGTCAGTACCGGGGAACGCTGTTTCCCGTAGTTTCTTTTATCATGTTGCGGCTTTCGTGCAACATGACACAAGAGGGCACTGTAAGCTAAGTTACAGCTCTCTTGGGTCTCTAGCCTTCTACAGGCCCTAGATACTCGTTTAGGATTGTATTTGATCGGTGCAAGTGATTCACGGACGGGAATGGTGGCAGCGATCGTTTCTTTGTATTTTGAGCTCCTTTTGGCGTTCTAAGCGCGTTTTCTGCGCTTAACCCAAAATGGTGGCCTGGCTCCCAAAATGGCCAGACCACGAGGCTCCTTTGTCCTGTCCGCTGACCGACTTGCTCCCTTCACCTTCCCCAGGTCGAGCCGACCCGGGGCCTTCCTTATTTGGGCATGTACTTTCCCGCGAAACACGGATGCTTTCGCGGGCTTCTACATGTCTTTTGTGTGCCTCCAGGGTGTGGGCTGGGATGTCTGGTCCCAATACACATCCTGGGTGCCAGAGAGTCTAGGGTGGTGTGAATGCCTGGGACCACCGTGGTCCGTGATTGGTCCACGAATGGTGTGTGTGTTGATGAGCGGATCTCCCATTGGGTCCCCTCCGTTTTGGCGCAAAGGGAACCGTGGATAAGAGGGGGCTGGAAACACCACTACCATGTCGATCTCCTGAGTTCTCACGAACGAAGGAATACAGGAGCCAAGTATCCTGCAACCAAGAGGCTGGACCGAGGAATCGCTGGTGACCCGCTGAAGGACTTCTGCCCTGCACTGCTGTCGCCTTGTGAAACCCTTTTCACCTTTGATCGAACCAGAAGGCCTGTACTGGTGCTTCGTCCCTTGGAATAGCGGGAACAGCTATTCTCGGCATCTTCATCATCTCCTGCCAGTAAGCCTTCGGAAGCGTCTCTGGGCCATCCAGTTGACTGACCAGCTTACACGGGAGTCTTGCTCTGTAACCGCCGCCAGGTTGTGTTGTATTTCGAGTCCTTGTCACTCTCACACGCTTCATACACTTGGCGTTCCCAGGTCGGAAGTGAGTAGTGTACATTTGGCTCAGATACACACGGCCGCTCTGTTGCCCTGCTGTGGTGACAAAACTGTGCAGGTTTCTTCGATTGGGACGTCTTTTTACTCAACACGACGACGGGGCGTTCCCTGCTCTTCTGAACCTACAGCTGCTGAAACTGATGCGGAGAAGCCTGGGTCTGCTTGCATCGGGGACCGGTGAGTAGTTTAGCTAGGATCTGGTCGCCCTCCTGCAGGAGCCCATTGCTTTTCCCCGCTGTGTAAAACAGCACCCTTTTGCCGTACTCGCGCTCTGCTTCTGCCCACTGTGGAGGCTGCGCTTGAGTCGCGGAACTTGTTCTCCTTCATTTGTGCACTGAACTGAACTGCCTGAGTTCCTTAGAAGAGACTCTCCTTTTGCCCGTTGGCACCAGCGTGTGCAGGTACTTTTGAGCACAAGGCTCCACTCTTCGCAGGGCTCGGACTTCCATCTAGTTAGGTGCCTCTGAAGGCGAACTGAGTCTAAAGCATTGTATCGCACTGCCTGTTTTCCTTCCCTTGCAGGTGGACTACACATTTCGTGCATATAACGCTTGCGACTGTCGTATTTGTATATATATTGTGTTGATATGGTATTTGTTGGCTTAATATTGTTATATTGTGATTTTCTCGCTACGGTCATTGTTTTAAAGGCCTTAAAATAAATGTGTATATATTTTTGATATAACAACTGTTTGGAGTAGTTTGTAAGTGATCTTGCTTTGTGTGCTCATTGCGGGCTTTCAGTCACCCTCACCCCTCTTGAGACCTAGTCTTGACCGCCGTGATCGCTACCTTGATTGGTCTGGCTCGTCCAGAGGTTACCCTGTTCCAAGTAATTAGGTTGGCCTTCTGAACTTCTGCGCCACAGGACAGAGTTCAGAAATCCGTCTTAACATGCACCAGTTCTAAGTCAGCTGCTAGACATCAGCCAAGGCAGAACACTGGCGCCGAACCTCAGGAAGTGAACTTAGAGAGGTGACCACTGCAGCTGGGGAGATCCACAGGAAGGGCAGAGCTCACATCTGGAGTCAGTTCCACACCTCGTCCAGCCACAGCATCCGCCAAGCCCTGCTTTGCGACCCAGCCCAACCAAACCAGCCCTTAAAGCCAATCCATATGCCCAAATTACAGATATGACTTGCCAACTTCCCTTGCCTGCATTTTTCCAACATGTCAAAGGCTGTTTACTTTGGAGAAGTGCTGCAGGTATGGGTGTGGCATGGCGCTAGATTTACATAATCTCCCCCAGATTTTCAAAGACCATCAAGAGCTTAACAGACTCAGATGGAACCACTATGCTATCCAAGGTCAGGTCTCGCTCTCTGGCGAAACTCATCCCACGGTGCCCTGCCCTTAACAACGAAAAGAGAACTGCCCCCAGGGATCCTGGTACAGACCAAATGCTCCAGTGTCATACATTTTCAGGGCTATTTGGTTTGGCAAGTGAGTTGTTACAAACGGCTTAGCAGATTACGACTTCCATGGCCACTGTCCTGCTATATAAACCAACACATTTTCTGGGGTTTGATGAGAGTCAGCACCAGGCACCTTAACCCAGCATTCGGTTTACCCCACAGCCCCAGTTCTGCTTTCCGAAAGTGGCTCCACTCCAGCTCACTGGGATTCTTACCCATTTAAATTTTGAGAATAGGTTGAGATTGCTTCGGCCCCAAGACCTCTATTCATTTACTTTACCAGATAAAACTGGGTTTCTAAGCACCAGTTAGCCTGACGAAAACTTCCTGCTGAACCAGCTACTAGATGGTTTGATTGGTCTTTCACCCCTGTACGAAGTCAGGCAAATGATTTGCATGTCAGGACAGTTACGGAACTCCACTAGATTGTCCTCTTGCTTAGCCCAGCCCAGGCAAATTCACCTTCTTTCGGGTCCTATCACACACGCTCATGCTCCAACTCCCCAACATAGCGGGATAGATGGGGCAGTGGTGCGCCTGCCGCAATGCCTCAACAGGATCCCAGCTCACCTTTATTGAGCCACTGGGTTTCATTCGGCCCTCCAACTGGTGCAGTTGTTAGATTAGTTGGCCTATACTTCAAGGCAGTAGGGTAGGTAACCAAAATCACTGCAGACCTCTATACCTTTCATGGACTTCGATGACCAACAGTGTAAACCGGTCGGGCTGCGCTGAGGACAGTCCCCCAGAGTCAACATTCATACCGGGAGCATGGGGCCTTGTCCACCATTGCTGCCCCATTGACCACTGAGAGGAGCCAAGATGGTTGCCAGAGGAGGGAGTGGCAGTGGTCAATCACCCTAATCCGTGTAGACAGAGCGAAACTGCTGCCAGAGGGCTTTAGCACTGTTCGCTGGAATGGAGAGCCACCCTTCCCACAGGGCCTTCCCAGCTGACCCAGAGTCAGTTGCGGCATACTCCCATGAAGGATATGTACCCTGTGGGGGCCAGTTATGCTCGGGTGGTGGTCCTGTGAGAAGTTCTGTCATTCTGGCAGACCAACCTGCCTACTGTGTTGAATCCTCTGGGCGAACTGCACAGACCCCACTTCTTTACCTCTTGACAGTTTTACTCCCTCCTGAGCTCTCTTTTTCAAAGTTCTTTTCAACTTTACCTTATGGTACTTTTTGGCTATCTTTCACATGCCCATTTTTAGCCTTATATGGAGTTAAGCACCCATTTTTGGATGCATTCCCAAGCAACTTGACTTCGAGAATAACCGATACCAGCATGCCAGGTGCCGCTACCGGCCTATCACCATCCGTGGAGAGGGTGAGCCTCGATCAGAAGGACATGGGCCCTCCCAGAGACACTGGGGAGTAGGTCTTCTGTGTGCCACATTTTCCATGCCTGCCATGGAATGAGTTATCTCCTCTTCACTCACTGTTACTTGGGGGAATCCTGGTTATTTCATTTTGCTCCACTTACTAATATGCTTAACTTCAGCGGGTTGCCCCCTTTGATCTGAGGTCATAGTCGGGGAGCCGAAGCTTGGGCGGAAGGCCATCTGGTCCTTCCATTAATTTATAATACCAACTAGCAGATGGTCAGGCTCGAAACGCAGGTAGTGCAATGCAATTGAATGGGCCTAGGTGGGAAGGTCCCCTGGTAGGAACTTCCACTGAAAGGGGGACGGTCAACCCACATTCAAACCTGGCACCCAAGGGAGGGGACAGCACCCACTTACATCCTAGAGCTTTAGCTGGGAGTAATAGAGCTTTTGCATATAGGGAGAAACCAGGACCCTACAGGTGCACCTCGGGTCTACCTCTTGGCAGGGGGACGGTTGATCCACGTGTGAGGCAGGTGCCCAAGTGAGGGGGCAGCACACCTAGCCATCCTGGAGCCCTGGGTGGGGCATGTTAGAGCTTTTACCTCCAGTGAGGGGGGGGACCCTGCTGGGGCTACATTGGACCACCACTGGGCACAGGAACCGTCAGCCTGCATGTTAAGCAGGTTCCCAAGGGAGGAGGCAACGCCTCTAGCCATCCTGAAGCTCTGGTCGGGTCATATTTCGGCTTTTCCTTCCAGAAGGGTATGGGGACCCTGCCAGAGCACCCCAGTACCACCGCTGTGAAGGAGGATGGTTGACCCACATGCAAGGCAGGCACCCAAGGGAGGGCAAAGCACCCCCAGCTGTCCTGGAGCTCTGGCCAGGGTGCATTAGAGAGTTTCTCTCCAGGAAAGGACTGGGAACCGATGGGGTGTGGTCATTGGCTGACGTAAGGGGGGGTCTGGTGGTGTTGTGATGGAGCCCAGGTGGCCAGCAAGAACCAAGTGGAGATCATACAGGACCCAGCAACACTGTCTAGATCAATCCAGAGAAAGGTGACTAAGCGTTCTTGTAATCTGTGTACCCCGGGTGACAGAGGGGGAGGTTTGGGCAAAAGTGTCCAGCCCCACTTATAGACCCAACTGGAGAAACCTTTCAAATTGTCACCCATCCAGGCTTCCAGAGCAGGCAGGCCATCTGCTTATTCCATTTATTCCTATGGCCAACTACCAGATGACCGGGCTTGGAGCACGGCCATCTGGTAGTGCAATGCATTTGAATGGGCCCAAGAGGAAAGGACCCCTGGCAAAGTAATGGCAGGCCACCAGGGTCTTCAGCTGGGCAGGGGGCTAGTCAACAAACATGCATGGCAGGCACCCAAGGGAGGGGGCAGCGGCCCAGGCTGTCCTGGAGCACTCACAGAGGAGTGGTAGAGCTTTTCCCTCTGTGGAGGGGTGGGGACCCCATCAGTGAACCTGAGGAACACCACTGGAATTGAGAGGGTTGTCACACATGCAAGGTAGGTGGCCAAAGGAGGTGACAGCACCCCCAAACTGCCCTGGAGCTCTGGCAGGGGAGCGATAGAGATTTCCCCTCTTTGGCTGGACAGGGACCACACAGTCCTCCCCAGAACCGCTGCTTGGCAGGGGAATGGAGACGCACATGTTGGGCAGGCACCCAAGGGAGGGGGCAGCACCCTGCCCATCCTGGAGCTCTGGCTGTGGCACAATAGAGCTTTTCTGTCCGGGGAGGTATGGGAACCCAGAGGGGCATCCATGGGGCAGGGCCTTATTCATAGCTGCCAAGATTCCCAAATTCCATGCAGAGTCTTTGAGCATGTCCTGTTTTTTTTTTTTCTTTCTCACTGCATGCTGGAACTTATGGGCCAACCCTTGCAACTGGAAAATCGAAACTATACGTTTCAGTATGCAATTGGAAGCAAAAAGCAGGACTGGCTCTAGGAATTATGCATGGAACTGGTAAACGTGGCAGGGAGGTAGGCTGCTGCTAGAAGTGCATGGCATGATTATCTCTATCTTATTTTTTTTATTATCTGGATTGAAGTAGTTTGCGAGAATGTGATAAATCTCAACAAAGTGTGTTTAGCAGTAACATTTCTATGTAGTTATTTTCACAGTTATGTACCAGAATTTGTTTTTGGGTAAGTGCTGTTTGCTATCAGTAAAAAACACAGCACCTCCATAGAAACATTTAGCAATTTAAAGTAGCGTATGTATACTTAGATAACATCAACACCCAATGTGCTGGTATGTAGTGGAGCTCCTAAACAACTTCACAACTTTATGAAGTTTGTTGTAATGAAATGTGCAAAGAGAAAGTATTGCAACTTCACACACACGTAGTGCAGACCATGTGCAATATAAGAGGTGTAGAGACCCACAGCTGTAGTTCAGCAACAGCAATGACCTGGATCACAAATGTTATGCTATTTGGTATTTGCATAGTGACTACTTCCATTGTTAGGGCTTTGAAGCTATGTGGGTGGAAGGCCCTCAGAAGACCGTATTCTGTACGAAAATGGAAGTTAATGAGCATTACATTGCATGCAAAAGGTAATTAGAATTAGGTGACTATTCTATTACTAGCATAGCTGACTAGTTTAAATCATTTTAGACATGGTGAAGAACATTGTGTTTAGGCGTAGAGATGACTGCTATGTCAGTGACTATATGACAGCCAGGGGAAACGACTTATGAATTTCCCGGGGGGAGGAATACAGGAAGTGACATCACTGGCAGTTATATGACCGCAAATTTGCATGTAGTCGCCCACCTGGTGCAACGGCGCGGGGGGGGGGGGGGTTGGGGCACGCGCTGCGCAGAAAAATGGAAACATTGGCTAGCATGCACTGCATATACTAAAGTCAAGTAAGAAGGATATTTAAGCCATCGAGTTGCATTCCAGTAAGACATCACTGCCCCTACTCAACCACTCTATAATCGTCCAGGTTGTAGTAGCCCTCCCTCAAAAGGCAGAGCAACACAACTAGGATGGGAGAATGAAATGCTTGCTAAACAGATGGTACAGCTGCAAGGTGGAGTACCACCACCACCACCAAAAAAAAGTTCCCAATTCAAGGGAAACGAGAAGTAAAGATGTTTCCCGATTAAAAACTACCAAGCAAGACATGTGTGGTGCCATAGTTCAGTAAAACATCAACAATTCAAACTTACAATAGTGCTGCTGTAGATTGGCCAGCCACAAGTGACATTTGCTAAGATGTTACCTCTGGGTAACCAGATAGAGTTAGGGATGTAAATCTTAAACCTTTCAGTGGACACATCAGATGTTCTGCTGAAGTATAATGCAATCCTTGCTGAAGTATAATGCAATCAAGTGTGGTTTCAGACTTCGGGGGAAGAGTGTTAACTGCTTTTAACATTGTAGTGTACCAGAAATTCTGGTAAAGTAGTGTACAATGTTAAAAAGCAGTTACCCAGGCTCACCCTGCACCAAAGTGATGTTTGGGACTGATGGAAGCACTCGCGTCCAAATGTTGTAGCCATGGTTGTCTCCATGTTTTAAAAACTCCCACTTTCCTGGTTTTCAACATTCATTTGATACACCCCTTATTCAAAAAATGAAGGAGTTAGTTAAAAAAGTACACCCCACTTATGCTTAATAACGTCTTACCGCCCAAGAAACGAGCATACACCTCATTTGTCAGGGACTGCTATTAGAGGCCCTGGTAGGGCCGGTGCTATCACTAGGCAAGGTTAGGCGCTTGCCTATATGTTGGAAATGTTAGAGCTGCAAAATGCTTTTTTTTAACCCCCCCACACTATTGCCTTGCCTGGTGATAGCACCGGTCCTGTTGTTAGTTACTGTCTGCAGTAAGGCTGGCTGCAGCAGCAGACCAGGTGGCGCAGTGAAGTTTGGGAATTGGGGCCGGGTCAGGGTCACGATGGGTGAATGGGCATGGTGGCAGCGCTGGCACCTGTGCAATGTGCATTAGCACGCCATCAAGCACCACAAGTGCCCCCTTGACCGATCCGATCGCCATCTCAATGGTATGAATGCTGCAGTGCAGTGCGACGATGCAGGAATCAGGGCAGGTGAGGAGGACCCCTGGACCGAGGTGCCGTGCCGACTACACTGCCAACCAAGTAAGTAGATGTAGCTGTGCGCAAACCCACGTTAAACGTGCTTACTTACTTGCGGAACACGCATGCTGAAAAACTGCATTGAAGGGCTATGTGGCGGATCAAAAATGGGTTCCACATCAAGCCCCAAGCAGACTATTCAAATCAACAAAGCCAGAGTCAGTGCCTCCGAGATACCTCAGCAAGATTGGGGCTGGGGGACTGGGGTGTGGTTGCTGAAAATGGCAGTGTGTCGGTGACGAGCAACGCCGCTGCCAGCGAGACGAGGCCCAGTGCCAGGCTCAGCGCCTTCACCCGTCCCCGGGGCTCCATGGCTGGGGCGCAGGGCATCAGGGGCTGAGAGCGGAACTACTGTGGGGGGCCATGGCCAGCATGGAGCCTGCGCCCCCCCTCAGACTGCAGTCCTCACTCAGTGTGGATGGCTCTACCGCTTGCTTCCCAGGAGCGAGCGCTCCAGGTTCGCCTAAGCCACAGTACTTCCATAGGTGGCTCAAAGGCACTGTCAACCTGTGGTAACATAATATTGCCTGAGCTTTACAAAATGTCATGTCATGTCATGAGGGTCCGTCTGAAGTCTCCCAAAAAGTGCTCTTGGTACCACTCCGATCTGGCAGCTCTAAAACGCAAGTGTAGGGCAGCTGAACGGAAATCGAATTTGTCGGGCGAACCCTCTGACAAACTGGCCTGCCACCTCCTTCAAAGGTGATATCGACTCTGCATCCGCACCAAGAAAAGAGCCTTTATTCATCCCTGCATCTCCGTGGTATCAAGCAACACCGCCAACCTTTTCAGTCTGTAAGGAACGGACCAATTCTGAAGCAGCCTCTTCTTCTGTCACACCCACCCAGGAACTTTGCTCGGCCCTGGCTGCACACTTCATCACAAAAACCGAAGACATCCTTTCCTCCCTCCCTTCCACACTACAACATGCACCTACACTGGAGCCTCTTTTGCCCCCCCCCCCACCCCTTCCCCTCACTTCCCTCTCACCCGCCTCACCCGCTGAGGTCACCAGACAAGTCCGGTCCATGAAGGCCTCATCCAAATAGGTGGACTTCTGCCCCTCCAAAACCATTAAGGACAACATTGAATCCCTCGCCCAAGCCTTGGCTGATCTCTGCAATCTCTCCTTTTCCACTGGAGTTTTTCTAACGACTCTTAAGCACTCCCTTGTGCACCCTCTGCTCAAGAAACCCCTCTGTCGACCCCTCCATTCTGGCAAACTACCGCCCGATCTCTATCACTCCTTTCCTGGGCAAACTCCTGGAGAAGTTGGCTATCTCTCAGCTGATCCTCCACACTGAATCTTTTGGGTGCTTCCACGACCATCAGTCTGTTTTAGAGTATCCCGAGGCACGGAAACTGCTCTTCTGAACACCTGTGTAGAACTGCTCTCAAACTTGACACTAACACTCCCTCTGTCCTTGTTTACCTTGACCTCTCCTCTGCCTTTGACACAGTTAACCACAACATCCTGATTGGACGGCTCTGTGACACCCTGGGAATCACAGTTCAGGCTCTGGTGTGGTTAACCTCCTTTCTCTCTGACGCCCCTCCCAGGTGGAACTCGGAGCCTTTCTCTCAACTATCGCTCTCTCAACCTGTGGCATACCCCAGGGATCTAACTTATCCCCCTGGTTCTTCAACGTCGATACGGCTGCCGTGGCACGTGTGATTGCCACTTTCACCTCTAACTTCCAGTGCTACGCGTGTGACACACAACTATCTTTCAGGCTATCCTCAGTCGCCTCCTCCTCCTCGCTCATATCCGACTGTCTGTCCGCTACTCAGTCACCCCTGCTCCCGCCTTCCTACTTTCACTCTGGCCGGCCTCCTTTGGCCCTGTGCCTGCACCCACCTGCAAGGCTAAAAACCTTGGAGTGATCTTCAACTCCACTCTGTCCATCTCCTCTCACATTTCTGACGTCTCTAAAAAGTCTATCAGCTAGACCTCCTCAGAGGTACTCTACCTTTTATCACTTTCCCCCAGCGGCTCTCTGTCTCCAGAGCCCTGGTTCTCTCTAGGTTGGACTACTGCAACAGCCTCTTCCTCAACCTCGCTGCTTCTGCCCTGCGCCCTCTGCAACTCATCCAGAACAGAAGCAGAAGACTTATCCTTGGCCTCAAGACCAGCGACTGCATCTCTCTGCCACTGAAATCCCCTCACTAGCTCCCTGTGCATTCAAGGATAAAGTTGAAGACCCTCTGCATTGTCCACAAGGCTTTCTGGAGCCTTGAACCTACCTATCTGTAACGTTGCCTACCTAAATACTGTCCCTTCCGAGTCCTCCACTCATCTTCCTCCAACCTTCTGCGAATGAGCCGGTTCTCCAAGCAGAGATTTGGATGGAGATACTTATCCTCAGCAGGGGCCTCCATCTGGAATAGCCCCCCTGCCACCCTCCATCTTGAGCCTGATCTCCTTAAGTTCCGGAAAATCCTTAAGACCTTCCTTTTCTCTTCTTCCTTCTCTCTCCCTCTCTCCCTCCTTTTCTCTGCAGCTTGCTGACTGGCCGCCTGGTGTACCTCAAAGTCTCACAGGTCCCTGGCACCACACCAGTCCTCTCTTGCACTTGCCTCAGCGCCCTGCACTCACCCTACCCTCAATGCACTTGGGAAAGGACCCAAGAGAGTGGCTCTCTCTGCACTTACCCTAGTATCTACCGACTGGGTACACTTGGACCACCCCTGGCGGTGATTGCCGAGGGCAGAGAGTTCAGCAGCGCCATAGCAGGTGCGGGCGCTGCCTCTTCTGACTGTAATGTCACATAGTACATCAGTACTATGTGACATTACGGAAGTCAGAGCAGGCTTCAACCCACCCCCTCCCTTGACTTTCGCGCCACTTGGGGTGGGGGTGGGCCGGGGGCATAAAAAGGCGCCTATCCTGATGGCTGCCCACCTTTGCTGCTGGCTGTATCCTGTTCTCCAGACGGCTGGTGTCCTTTCTGCGTTCCTGGCTTCCCGGTGTTGGACCCTGCTATTCGAAGACTTCACTGCTTTCCTTGCAGCGTTCCTGGCAGAAATATTTCTTTGCAGCTCGGGCTTGTTTTTGTGCACGGTGCACCGCTTCATCAGAAAGAAGGTAGGTGCCATGTTTATTTTATTATGCTTTGTTCTTCTAAGTCCTTGACCCCTTTGTTTGTGTTTTCCCTGTCGGAGCCGTACTATGCATGATTGCTCTCGTGTGCGTGTACTAAGTGTGTGTTTGTGTCAGCATGAAAGTATGAGAGTGTGTGTTTTCACTGGTCCCCTTTTCCAACTGTGTTCCAATGTGTGCCCCCACTGTGTCCCAATGTGTGCCCCCACTGGTCCCCGTGTCCCAGTGTGTGCCCCCACTCGTCCGCTGCCCCACTGGTCCCCTTTTCACACTGTGTGCCCTCACTGGTCCCTGTGTCTCAATGTGTGCCCCCACTGGTTCCTGCGTCACAATGTGTGCCCCCACTGGCCCCCGTGCCACAATGTGTGCCCCCACTGGTCCCTGTGTCCCACTGTGTCCCAATGTGTGCCCCCACTGGTACCTGTGTCCGTATGTGTGCCCCCACTGTGCCCCAATTTGTGCCCCCACTGGTCCCCGTGTCCCAGTGTGTGCCCCCACTGGTCCCCTGCCCCACTGGTCCCCTTTTCACACTGTGTGCCCCCACTGGTCCCTGTGTCTCAATATGTGCCCCACTGGTCCCTGTGCCACAATGTCTGCCCCCACTGGTCCCTATGTCCCACTGTGTCCCAATGTGTGACCCCACTGGTCCCTATGTCCCACTGTGTCCCAATGTGTGACCCCACTGGTCCCCGTGTCCCAATGTTGTGCCCCCACTGGTCGCCGTGTCCCACTGTGTGCCCCCACTGGTCCCCGTGTCCCACTGTTGTGCCCCCACTGGTCCCTGTGTCCCAATGTTGTGCCCCCACTGGACCCCATGTCCCAATGTGTGCCCCCACTGGTCCCTGTGTCCCACTGTTGTGCCCACACTGGTCCCTGTGTCCCAATGTGTGCCCCCACTGGTCCCTGTGTCCCAATGTTGTGCACTGTTATATTGAGTTTGGGAGTGGCGCGCGGGGTGCGGTAGGAGTGGGGTTCGGTGGGAGTGGGGCGTGAGGTGGGGGGGCGCATTCCTAGTTTTTCACCCTGGGCACCAAATGGGCTAGAAACTACCCTGCTGCCACCACCCATAGTGTGACAGAGGCTGGGCCTTTGTGGGGCCTCAGGCTCCAAAATGAGCCTATTCATGAAGAAAATAAAAAGCACACACCTTCTTTTGCTGCGATGACCATCATCAAGGCAAAAGAAGGTGTATGCTTTTTCTTTTATCTTCATTAATAGGTACCTAATGGAGCCTGAGACCTCACAAAAGCCCGGCCCCTGTCGCACTAAGCATGTGTGGCAGGGGCCGTGGATCGGGCTGCTGCTTGTTGATGAAGCAACAGCCCGATCCTTTGGTAATATATCCTCTTTTTTTTGTTTTTCTTTTCAAACTGTGGATGAGTGCCCTCTGGGGCATGAGGCTGCGGCCCACCAGAGGGGCGCGCCCCACAGTTTTTTATACCGCTGCCTAAGCCCTCCCGTCCAGGACCATACACCAATATGAGTCCTAGAGGGGAGGGCTTAATCGGACATGTTTGCACTTTTACCCGGCCGGAGAGAAGTGATGCAGTATCGATGGAAAGGGCCATCGATGCTGCTTCACTTCTCTCCGGCCGGGGTGGGGCTCGGGCCCCGGAGCCCCCCCATACTCAGCGCCCCTGATGACAGCTTGACAGAATTTTTTATGGGACTCAGCTGTATTGCTTAGATTGCAGTGCAAGAGGGCAAACAGGTATTATAAATAGTCTATCAAAAGCTGGGGCAACAGTTGAGGGCTCTGCTATTCTCTAGATGCAGAATACATGCACACTGGATAACGTGTAGTTAAGGCAAAGGCAACCTGCTACCCTCCACTCCCAATACTGGCTTCTTGCATTCAAGTCTCATTTCACTAGCTCACAGTACCCTTGCTTTCTCTCTTGGTCTCGCTCGCTTGCTCACTCTCTCTGTGTCTCTCTCTCTCTCTCATCGATACATTGTATTCCATGTGCAGCAAAACAAGCGTCCGTGAGTTGACAGATGATGGGGAAGGGCTAGGTAGTCCTTAAACTCCAGCCAATTACCATAAGGAATAGTTTATTTCGTTAAGGGAGGTAAGAACCGTTGGTTCAAATGCACAGTTAATGCCATGTAGCCAGTGAGGTGCCTGCACATCTTCCTGTTCATGATATTTCCCACCCCACACTTACCTATCCAATGCATATACCTGCAAAACAACGACTGTATCATTTAACTGAGGTACAACTTTCCATGAAGAAATAGCCTGATTACAAATTGTCAGCAGGATCAGCATTTGCCATTAAATATATACATATATTTTTTTTTTCAAAGAGGATTATGGCAGAGTTGAGGAAAAAAGACAAAGTCTATCAACAGAGAACTCATGGCAGTGGCTTATGAGCAGTTTGGCTGGCTTTAAACAATTCTCCTCACGGATGGCTCGTTGACATTTCTGACTGTGATCAAAGGATCTGTTGAGGTTGCCTTCGCACATGATGCTTGCTCCCCTGCTGTGTACCTGCTTTATTTAGCTTTCTCTACCCATGACAATTTATGAGATGACTCTTTGGGCAAATTCAAACATTATGCTGAGGGCGTGTAATGTGTATGTTGTTCCCAGTCATATTGATGATATTTCTGAAAATAATTTGAGTATCCAGACTGGTCAGTCACTGCTTTCTTTTGCTCCACTCTACAAATTGCTGAAATATGGAATCCATCCTCTCATCAAACTACCATGTTCCCACTCAGCTTCATCCATCACTTCTTCACCATGTGGTATTCCATGAAGCACTGGTCCTTCTCAAAATTCCTTCACCTAGTGAATAAAGAGATCAGGGGATTGTCCCCACATCCCAGCTAACTCAATCTCTATGCTCAAACCAACTGTTAGTTACCCTCTGAGTACTGCATTCCACCTCAACTTATGTGTCCTTCTTCTGCAGTACAAATAGAACTCCCTAACCATTGCAGATAAGAATACAACCATCTATCAGCTGTTGAGATGCAAGTTCAACGTCCCAAACACAAGAGGTGGTTCAGACGGTGTGCATTTGATGAGCAAACAGAGCTGGTCATTCAGTGTTACCATTTTTGCATTTAACTTAGCATGTTTACACATGTGGTGTGTGTAGTTAGTCTCAGCACACGTTAGAGTACATCACACAGTGAAAGGAGGAGCAGCAACATATTTTTAATCATGATTAGAGTTTAGGCCCACACTAGTTTAAGGGCTTTGTAGCTTGCGTTAATGAATTATGTCGTATTGTATTTGTATTTAGAAGAACTCGGAATGTGTTGCTCTAGTAGGTAGTGAAAGAGTGGCTGAGGTACCAAGTAGTGTAACATTTAGTAGAATACATGTTGATGTTTAGTAACATAACTGCTCTTAGCTGTGTTAGAAAAAGTTCTGACATTTTGGATTAGGCCCTGTTATAGGTTGTAGCTTATTTAGTGAGAACATTAGACCTCATCTTGGAGCTTATGTTTTGTTAATTTAATTAGATTTTATTTTTGCTTCCCATCAGCGAGAGTACATACAGCCAAGGTCCCTGGAGGGAGGCGGAAGTGCTGGCAGATAGTTAATGGTGCGAGGCCGAGGAGTCCGCATGAGCTGAGAACAGAATACATTATATTATGTCGATTAGATTAGTGCAGAAGGTGGGAAGGGCAATCTGGTGAAAACAAGACATGGGGGCTCATTCTGAGGTAGGCAGTAAGGGATTAATGGCACCGGTAAAGGTGCCGGAACCGTCAACCCCTTACCGCCTTATTACGAGTTCTGCTCGCTGGACCTGCTAAGGCCTCCTGGTGAAACCAGGCATCCTTAGCGGGTCCCGCAAGCAGACCAGGTAGGTAACAATGGGGCCTGTTACTAATGGGCCCGTTGTTAGCACCCTCCCCATTCCCATTGAGCCCTACGGGGGCTCAAATGGGAATGGGGATGGGTTCCTTGAATGAGGGATTACCGGGCCCTCCAAGGTCGTAATGGTCTGGTAATTCCTCATTCAAGGAACCCGGATCCGTTACCCGGTAAGGGGGTAGCCATGCCGCTAATAGCAGCATGGTTACCCCCTACCTCGTAATGACCTCCATCGTGTAGAGATATTGCCAGAATATTGAAATAGGTTGTGGTTATAGAGGTCACATTGAGAAATGTCAGGTTCATAGGAACTGCAGGTGTCAATCTAAATAGAGCAAATAGATACAAAAAATGAATTCCCAAGATCAGTGCCTTGGTTATGTTTTTATAAAGCCACCTGGTTCCCAAGAGAGATAGGGAGAGATGCCTACTAGGAAAGCAACATGTTTCAAGATTGGAGTCGCAAGAGATGTTGCTAGAGAGTACAGTTGTGAGGTCAAAGAGCCGTTTGGGATTGCCAACTCGTCTGGTTGCACAAGAACATAATATTCTGCCGATTTTATTATCACAGGGTATTGACTTCACTGTTCACATCAGTTCCATAATTGCTCCTTTTCTAGGGTAATACAAGTTACATGTTATCTCAAGTTTTTGGCCAATAAGAACAATCCATTGTTTTAACAAGTTACCTGAAAAGAATTGGCCAATTAGAACAAAGCATTGTCTGCTGACTGCACAATTAGGTCATTCACAGATAGCTGCATTCATGTCGTCAAAGAAAGGTAATTTACGAATGGGGTAATAGCATATATGTGTAAATAGGAAATGTGTGTTGGTGTTGGACTTGTATTTGATAAATGTTGCATATGTAGATTTTGCATTTTTTCCAATATAACACTTGTAAATGAAATGGGTGTGTCGAGAAAGCATTCAGTTTTTAGTTCTATGGAGCAGACTTACACACCCGGCCATATTTGCATGTAATAAAACCTGTTTTTTTCTTGCAAAACTTGCACTCTTTATTGACCCCTGGGATTGTATTTTATTGATCGTTTTGTAACGTACACAAGACTGCCAAATAATTCTTAATATGTTCCTCCTAGGTCTGCAAGGCTCACTTTAGACATGCAGTGGCACATTTGTAAACCTCTATCCACTTTCCACTATCACATCATTGTAAATTGCTGTACATCATTGAGCTGTTAGTCAGTACTGTTCACTCTCATGTTCCCAATTTCATCCTCCAGCCCCTGGTAAATTGGTCATCCATATTTCAAAGCCCTATTCGTCTGCATCATCCTTAAACAGGAATGTTCTTCCTGGTCAAGATTTTCATGTAAAGTGGATCTATTTAAGGCAAAATGGAATAAGACATACATATAAATGCACATATAAAATATGGAATGCAAAATTCCTAGCGTCCAGTAAGGTTGACAGGGGGCATAGCTGTAATTTGAACCAGTTGAATGACGGTTTGTTTGGTCCTGGCATTTGAAAAAAACATTTTGCACGGGCACTTTGGTTTTCTGAGTTGGTGCAATAAGAGAGGATGTGTTTCCTGCAGTCTGAAGCTGAGCATGCAGACAATGGCGATGGGTGCAAAATTTGTCTGGGTTTGTTCTTCTCTCTGACTCAGTATCCGTTGCGCTCTCACAAACGTATCCCAGTGCTCTTCTGTAATGAAGGAATTTACACAATGAAAGTATTTGTACCATTGACAACTTGAAATCAAACTCCAACAGACTGCAATGTTGCAATTGGCGTGGATAGCAGTCAAAAATAGCGCTCCTTTAAAATGAATGATTGACCCTGATCATGACCTTGACCTACACCTGAGATTTGTTAGTCCACACACTCAACTACCTACCGTTTTTCCACCGATTACATTCAATAAACACATCCTCAGCTGTTGTCTGAATGAATCAACTCAGAATACGAATGTGTACTCTGGCCTGAGGAACTACTTTTTAGGCCCTATAATGTTACTTGTGCCAGATGCTGAATGTAGGGATTGTGATGTGTGAGAAGGCTTTAATGAAATGCAATATGCATTTAAGCCAGTGATGGCCATACATGAAGTAGTACTAGCAACTAGGGCAGTGTCTGAAAGCTGTACTGGATGCAGTTGATGAGTGGATGAGTGATTGCCCTAAGAGGTGCTCAAGTGGGATCTGGTAATGTACTGGCTCTGCATTAAGCCATACACAAATCCCATGTCATAATTGTACTCCTCCATGTTTAACTCATGAAGATATGTGAGTAACCTTACCTCTCACTAAAGATAGGTAGTGGTTAGAGATAGTTCTCATTAGGCAGTACTGAATGGCCTTCCTCGTGGCCGCACATTCTGAATTAAGTTGTGTTGTAATAATGCTGTTTAATAAAGCAAATTGCCTATGGAAAAATCCTCAAGTGGGTAGTGGTGCCTCACACAACAAAAATACATGCCTGTCATTTTTTATCATGGTCTCATCCAAGTAAATCAGCATTCACAGAACAAAGCAACATCTGGTGTACTCTACCTATTCACCAATCACGAGGTCGTCTGTGTTTGGCAGACACTCAACTAGAGTGCCTATAGCACTGCCTACAACTACTACCCTACACAAAATGTAGAACCTCATGAAATAAGGCGGATAAACAAAAGTGCTCTCTGTAAAATTGTAGAATAGTCAATCAAGTTCCTAGCACAACATCCTCAAAAAGATTGTGCTCAGGCATAAAATAAGACAATCTCTAAAAGCTGTTGCCTACCACCACCCTCCAAATAATTCAACCTCCCCTAAAGGTAGTGGCAACGAAAGGTGCGGACAAATCTACATTGTCATGATTTATATTGCTGTGCATGTAATCAAGTGCTATGCGAAAAATGTTTAAGCAGATGTTGGTGCAACATACACAAATAAATGCCTTCCAGATCCTGTGCAACCTCCTACTATCACCATCCCCAAATATAATAATTCAAGCAATTGGCAAATGATACTCATTCAGGTATTGTTGCATCATATATCAGATTAGCCTGGCATTGCCACTGTTTATCCTCAGTAATAGCCCCCAAACAATGTAACATTACACAACAGTGTTGGCACAATCAAGTGCAAGAATATATGCTCACTCTAATGTGTAATCAATGAACAGCTTGGTGCACAATTTTCAAACAAGGTGGTGCAAAATATGGTTGCACAGAGTAAAATCTGTCCCAAACTGTGTTGTAGGCAATTGCCCCTGGACACAGCCTGGTGTGCACACTTTCTCCTTTCCTCTGATCTCTCCCTCTCAACCCCTGAGGCCAAGCCAAGTCCAGCACCGCCACCTAACTTCCGGGTCATCTGACCCATGAAGCTTGGGTCAGTTGCAGCTTTCTCCGCCACTTACTCTCCCACTCCTCCGGCTGACTCACATCCTGACACAGCCCTTTCCAGGCTCCACTCTTCCATCTCTGATACTCTTGAGGTTCTTGCCCCTCTCATGAGGATCCGCTTGAAGTCCAAAGCCAAGTGTAACTCCTGGTTTGACTCTGACCTTGTCACGCTTAAATGCAAGTGCAGGGTGACTGAGAGGAAATGGCTAGCTTCCTGCGTATCCTCTGACAAACTGGCCTGTTGCCTGCTCCAAAGGCAATATTGGCTCTGTGTCTGCACTAAGACGAGAACCCACATAAAAGCAGAAGTCTCTGCGGCATCTAACAACTCGGCCAAACTCTCTAAAATCTGCAAGGAGCTGGTCAATCCTGCTGCAGTCTCCACCTCTCCTGTCCCCTGCCAGGCCCTCTGAATGGCCCTGGCTTTTCATTCCATCTCTATAACCCCGGACATCCTGTCCCACCCTCTCATCCTCTCCTCCTCCTCCATCTACTCTCTCCTCTACCTCCGGCCTCCCTGTGGCCAACTTTCCTCCCTCTTTCTCTTCCTTTCCTCTCATCTCCCCTGATGAGGTTTCTAGACAAGTCCGTTCTATGAAAGCCTCATCAAAACAGGTTCTTCCCTTTTCTTCCAAAGCCATCAATGACCACATTGACACCCTCGCTCCTGCCCTGACTGACTTCTGCAACTACTCCTTTGCCACTGGAGCCTTCCCTTCCCCCTGAAGCACTCTCCTGTGCACCCTCTTTTCAAGAAACCCTCAGCCAACCACTCCGCCCAGCTAACTATCGCCCAATTTCCTTGACTCCTTCCCTGGGCAAACTCCTGAAAAAGCTGGCCATCTCTGAGCTTAATCTTCACACTGAATCTGTTGGTTGTCTCCATGACCATCAGTCTGGCCTCAGAGTAGCCAGAAGCAGGAAACTGCTCTCCTGTACATCCGTGAAGACCTGCTCTCTAACCTTGATCATAATCTCCCCTCTTTCCTCATTTTACTCAATCTCTCTTCTGCCTTTGAGACAGTCAACCATGCCACCCTGCTCAATCATCTCCGTGATGACCTGGGAATCACCAATCAGGTCCTGGCCTGGCTGACCTCGTTCCTCTCTGATTGACCCTCCCAGGTCCAACTCGGGTCCTTCCTTTCCTCTATCTCACTCTCTACCGGTGGTGTTCCCCAGGGGTCTAACCTCTCTCCTGGCTGTTCAACCAATACCTGGCACCTTTCGCCCACCACATTGCCAATATCTCCTCCAACTTCCAGTGCTGTGTGGATGACACTCAGCTCATTTTTGGGCTCCCCTCTGCCACCTCTTCTCCTTCTCTCATCTCAGACTGTTTGTCTGCTATCCAGGAGTGGTGTGCTGCTAACGATCTCTGCCTTAATGCCAGTAAGACGCAGATTCTCCTCATCTGCACACTTGGACCCTCCTTTCCTGTCCCTCTCTGGCCAGCCCCCCTTGGCCCTCTTCCTGCTCCCACCTGTGAGGCTAAGAACCTCAGCGTCATCTTCGACTCCACACTCTACTTTTCTCCTCACATCTCAGATGTCTCTAAGAAGTAAAACTACCAACTGCTCCTCCTCAGAGTTATTCTTAATTTGCTCTCCTTCCCCCAGGAGCTCACTGTCTCTAGAGCCCTGGTTCTCTCTAGGTTGGACTATTGCAACAGCCTCTTTCTAAATCTGCCTGCTTCTATTCTCCGCCCTCTGCAACGCATCCAGAAAAGGACTGCACGACTTGTCCTTAGCCTCAAGCCCAGGGATTGTATTTCTCTGTCACTGAAATCTCTGCATTGGCTCCCAGTGGCTGCAAGGATTAAATGCAATACCCTCTGCATTGTCCACAACGCCTTCTGGGGCCTGGGTCCTCAACACCTCCAACACTCTTTTCGTAAATACCTTCCTATTCGAACTCTTCGCTCCTCCACCTCCAACTCCCTCAGGGTCAGTCACTTCTCCAAGCAACAAGTTGATGGTAGATCTGTTTCTTCAGCAGGGGCCTCCCTCTGGAACAGCCTCGCAGACTCTTTGAAAACCGAGGAGAACCATCTCCAGTTCCGGAAGCACCTCAAGACCTTCCTCTTTGCTTCTTCCTTCTCTTTTACTCTCCCCTGCTGATTTCCTGTTTGATACTGAACTGGTCAATAAGTTACCCTCTTATTTCAGGACCAGGTACCTACCCACCTAGTGGCGCACCCGCACTGCCTCCCGGCAACCCTAGCACTTTTGTCTGTATCTGTAACCCTACAATCACCCTACCTGTACTTTTGGAAACATGCTGTCTGCACTTACCCTTGCACCTGCCATCTGCTGGCCGCACTTCTTGTTATTGTTTTGATCCCATCTACAGCACTGCCCCCCTCCACTTTCCCCTGGCACTTCTCCTCTCCTCCCTCTCTGCACTTGTGCGATTTCAATGTCACTTGGTCTAGTAAGATTGTTGTCTCTGTCCTCCATCAGATTCCCCCTTCCTTGCCTCGTCGCACCTTGAAACACTTGTGTATAGGCGCATTACAAATGCCATATCATATCATTTCACTTGGGGAAACATGCAAGGGGGGATGGGAACATGCAGTAAATAGGATAACAGTAAAATAAATAAAACAATAAATAAAAAGTATGGCTAGCCAGTGGCAAGTGCAAGGCTAAGTGCAGACATATCATAAGGATGCCCCCACCAATGTTAACATTATTTGCAGATTAAAGTGCTACATTAAAGCACAACATTAATATTGACATAGTCTTATGTGCTCAGTTTTCCTTGGGTTGTCTTGGATTTTATGCAGTCAACTTAGTCTTAGGGAAATGCAAGACATGTCTGGGATTCTGAAGAGGCCTTTTCATTACCCTGGTGCAGACCCCAAGCATAGTTTAGGATATCAGAGCAGCAATAATATTAAAAGAAATAACCCATAGGGATATTGCGATGAATACTTCTGTAAATTGTCAGCACATGTGCAGTAGCAGTAGAAAGGATAGAAGTGTGGAACTATGCGCTTTTGTTATAACCATTGGCAGAGAGCATGGCAATGTTCGTGGGGGGTGTGGCATTAATTCACAAGGTTAGACTGATGTTTAGCACTGAACCAGGGATGTCAGCGACAGCAGCTCTCTCAATCTGCTCTGAATCATGTTATCAGTGAGGATGATAGAGCTGTTCTGCAGCAGACCTCTTCCTCATCACTCTGACGCATGTGGCTCTTGAGATGACAGGCAAGACAAATAATATACCCCTTTGAAAGTGGCTATAGTGCACCTCCCGCTGCCAAGCACTGCTCATGCATATTCAGAGGAAGTGTGGAGGCGGAGGAACTGTGTTGTCTTCCCTGTATGCTATATGCACAAATATCCACTTCAGTATTATTCATACAACTGACCATTTGCACAGGGCTGGTGTAAAGTTGAAAAACTTAAAGTGAGACTGTGTTGATTCTTCATGACAAGTTCACAAACATTCCATTTAGAGCTTTGGAATCATAGCACACATGCTGATAAACCAGCTGAGTAACCCTGATTCTCAATGGAATGCACCAGGAGGAAGTACCGCAAAGTATTGCTTTGCCGTGCTACTCTGTAATGTGGACTTTATTACTGCTGTGCGGTCCGGCATGTTAATTGAATTCAATTTGACAACAATTGTATAGATAGTTGTATGCACAATATAGTTCACTTTAGCACTTGTGTCTGGAATAGTGTCCTTTATTTTCTATCCATATAGATTCAATCTTACTGAGGACTACAAGTCCACTAGTCAGCCCCGCCCTCTGCCCGGTGTCACCTATATCATCAGAATCCACGCGCGCGAACCAGGAGGAAGTACCAGAAAGTACTGCTTTGCCGCGCGGCAAACAGCGCCAATACATACTAGAGACCGTTTGGTTACGGTGTGCTCTTTCCCTCTGCTTTTCCTACAACTATGGTATTCTATAAATCAGCATATTACTCACATGCTAGTCGCATTATATACTTTGAACACCAGCTCAAAAAAAATAATCCGAGCCATCACAGCTTCATTAAAACGTATTGTGGATGGCAGTTCAGTAGTTGTAAAAAAATACAAGAAACTTGCAAAAAACAAGAAAGATCTTATGGATAAGTGACTGAGTAAGGGCAGACCAACCTCACTGCTCCTTACTGCAATAAAGATAACCTCTGGCCTAACAATTAAACCCTGGGAAACCCCAAACAAATGTTTGCAACTAGTGAAGATCACCCAACTAGACAGAGAAATTCCATTAATAAATCTGTACAGAAATCCAGCAAAGATCACAGATGATAGATCATGTAAAGAATTGGAGGGACTCCTAGATATTATAACTAAAACTGCTGACATAACCAATGTCATTGTACTAGGAGATCTCAATCTTCATGGTTTAGCAGAACAAAATGGTCCTTACACTACCACAATCTTAAAATGGATGTTAAAATCTTAACATGGATGTACATCATGGAGGACAGACTCCTTATAATGACTAATGGTGCCTTCCTAGGTGATCTTCCCCCTCAGTACGCCGGGCGCAGAGGCTCACAAGAAGGTATAACAGACTTCATATATTTAAACAGAGAAATCTTTCCAGTGGCACATAAGTTTGAGATCTTTCAGCAGGTAGAGTGTGACCAGGATATGTTTACCCTACTATGGGCGTGGAAGCTTCAAGGTTCTCAGCACCTTAAAGAAAAGTACAAGCCTCAATTGGTGATAAATGAGTCAAGCACGCCATTTTGATTGACTGATCTAAAGTTGCATGAGTTAAATGTCCAAGACTCGCAGAGAAGAGAATAGCATACACACCTACCTTAATCTTCACGCCATGACAGCCTCTAAAACATATTACAGAAACAAGCATTGTTTCGATAGAGGTAAAACAGAAAAAACAGACCTACAAAAACTCAAAAGATTAGCCATGCAGTTACCTTCTGTAGAAAGAACGGTAATGTTAAGAACAATAACATGTAGACATAGGAATTGGATCAGAGGCAGGAGAGCCAGATTTTTCCAGCGGGATGGTAAAACTATGCTGAAACATCTGGCCTCTAAGAACTTGGCTGTAGCATGGAGTCTATTAAATTAGGCCACACATACTACTCAGTGTCCAATACAAATTAATGGAGTCACATAACTCCAATGGATAACATATTTTGAGAACATTTATGCAAATCCTCCTTCATTAGTGACCAGCACATCCCGCTCAATCTTCAGAATTGGAAATTAATGATCACAGAAGAAGACATCCAATATTACACCACAAAAGCAAGAGAATCTAGGGCACCAGGGCACGATGGCCTAAATAATGCCAAGTTCAAATCCCACCCAAAGATGTGGGCCACCATTCTCAATAATGTATTTGCAAATATATTGTGAAATGGTGCCATACCTTCCTCAGGGTGTCAATCAGTGATTGTCCCTATATTTAAAAAGGGCAATAGCTCCTTGCCATCGAATTACAGACCAATTGTGCTCTTAGATGCGCCTGGGAACATTTTCGCCCGATTTGTGTTGAGGGACTTTAATGAATGGATAAAATCACAGCAAAAACATGACCAGAGTCAAACAGGATTTTTGGCTGGCACGGAAACAGCCATCAATCTGATGTCTATTACAGAATTAAAACTCAAGCATATTCTGCCAAACAATCTCTTTATTTTACCTTTGTTGATTTCCGGGCAGCATTTGACTCCATCTCCAGAGAGTTGCTAATGAACAAATTAGAGGAAGCAGGCTGTCTGGATACTTGAGAGCCATTATTAATCTGTTGCACTCAAACACCTCAATACAAGTAAGGTTACATTTTGAGGGGCTACTCTTCAACCCTATACAGAATCACAGAGGGTTGAAGCAAGGTTGTTTACTTGCTTTGGCCCTCTTTAATTTCTTCATTTCGACATAAAAGATTCCTTTGAGCAATATTTGTTGATACCTCAATAATGCGAGTAAATGAACACCAGCTTTGTTATATGCGGACAATTTATTCCTACTCTCAAAAACCCCTATGGGACTCCAAAAACTTTTGGATGCCCTGGCTACATTTATCCAAAAAAATCAGCTAACAGTAAATTTTGATAAAACCAAAGTAATCCGGTGCAGCTTGAAATGAGGTAACTCCGCCAAGCTGAAATGGACTTTGCAAAATAAGGAGTTGGAGGTGGTCCATCAATATATGTATGTAGGAATTAATGTAACCGATGATTTGCATAACAAAAATATCTTAATCACATTGAAAAGTAAAGTAAACATTGCAATAGCATCAATAAAAATGACCCTTGCAAAATATGGCAAATTTTCCACTTGTTCAGCCGTAACATATTGTAACATATTATATTAGAAAAGTAACACCAATACTCTTTTTATGGAGTATTGGTGTTATACCTGTGATAAAGGCCACCATCCCACCGGATGTGACGTTTGTTGAGCATTTGTCTGATGATGTTCGTAGGAGAGGGCCGGATTAGTTTGTGTAGTAGCTCCTAATGTGCATGACATAGAATATTTTCTGATCTTTAAGATTGTGTCTTGTTGTCTTATTTTCTTGATGGTTTGTGGATCTTGAGCCACTATGTACCCAAAGTCTGACAATTGTAAGATCCTCATCATTCAGAAATTCGACTTGATCAAAATACCCGGAGGTGATGTCTGCCAAGGTGGGAATATCCTCAAATATACTTAGGATGCTGGCTCTGCAAAGGTTGTAAGGTTGTAATGTGTATGGGGAGCTGGGTGACATTTCATAATGAGCCAATGGTATTTGATTTGAGGCTCCTTCCTACTTGTGGTATTTTCTGATTTGCTGTTACTTTTATGTTGGAGCATATCCCTCCAACTATCAGTTGCTCTATATCAACATTACCATGCGCACTCGAATTGAAGGCGCTGCGCAAACCGACCAGCAGCTAGCTTCTACATGCAGCGCTACTCACCCACAAAAATACCGGCAAACAAAGACAATACGGACAATTTTGGACACTCAACATTCTCTGCGCAACTTTCACTTGTGGGAAAGACTTTCTAGCCAGTGAAGAAACTGAAGCCTTGAACTCTTGGTCTCGCTGTGAAGGCATAAAACAGCGTTTCACATCTGAACTCAGCCTACAGACATTGACGCCAATCACATGAGTGAATCACGCCCCTGCAAATGCAGGATGGAGTACACACCCTACTAAAGATCAAGGTAAGCCCATAGGGGGACATCACAGCACACAGTAAAGAGAAGGGAAGGGCCCAGGGTGATCGGGTGAATTCAGGTCTGAGTGTACACCTTGTATTTGACAGGTATTCCACTGGGTGAAACAGGGGAAGTGAAGACTCGAGGTCAAGGAAGGCTTGTCCATTACTCCTGCAGAGACACAGGTGAGTGTGACATAGGGCCAGTTTGCGGAGTTACTTCACTATGCAGCTAGTAGTTTTGGCCATTGTTGCTGAATAAATATTCTTTAAATATCAGAATTTGTTTACATTTGAACAAAAAACACCCTCTTGGGTACTATTAAACAGTCTGTGACTAAAGGACTGAATATCCATTTGCATCTGCTGGCCACTTTTTCATTGGTGCCTAAGGCCGTTTTATGGTCCAGTCTGACCATATGAGCTGCCCCTGCCCATTTCCTCAAAATTAAAAAAATTAAAAATAACCTTCTTTGTTTTTTTTACATTTCAGGCTAGGCAGTTTGAAGACCACTGCTCTAGATGTACTTTTGTATAACCCAACGCGAGCCAAAATGAAATTGTATCAAAATGATTGGATTGATATACAAATACTATGTCTAACCTATAACAGCAACAATCCCTTTGACAATAAGAATTACTGAACTATGGAAGTATATTTGGCAAAGCACCCATCTTCGATCTATAGATCACAGATATTCCATCTAAGGCTCTGGCCGACGAGAAAAATATTAACTAGACAAATAATTATCACTAAAGATAAGAACATCTGTCGATTTTGTAACAATGACAAAGAACCTGAAACATTGAGACATCTGATAGTAGCTTGCCCAAAACGCTGTACAAATCGACAACATTTTCGAAATAAACACTTTGAATAAATGCGGATAGTCACGCAGGAAAAACTATGGTATCTAGTATTCTCTTTTAAATACACCACATTGCTTCAATTGACTTAATATGATCATTATCATTAGAACAAAAGCATCTCAATACTTGTTAAACATATAAGGATACTGTTATTGATATAAATATGAGAAACATGATATGAGATGCCCAGAATAACAATACATGAATGTGACCAATATATGAATGTGTAAATATATGAAAAGGAATTGCACACAAGGAAATGGGAATATGATGGATACTGTAGGGTATTTTGTGGAGATTTGGGGCCTGACGGTATTTTCTTACCGCCGAAAAATAACTTAGCAACAATCACTCCTTGTATTCAGATTGGGCCATGTACAACAATAATACAGTGGACATGCATTATTTCAGCACACAGACATGCGTATTTGTTATGCGTGGTTGGTATGCGTGGTTGGTGGTATTTTGGTGAGCATAATTCCCTTGTTTTATTTGTGGCCCCAATATCCAGAACCCCTTATTTTTGCTTAGATTTTTCGTGTAATCACTAGAGAGACCTCAGGTTTGCATTTCAGGAACACCACATTTTCATTTTTAGTGTGCCACCATGGGCAATTTCTCTCTGTCTTATCTACGGCAGCGAGCTATCATGTGGTATTTTCACTATCTTATATACGGTAGTGAACTATGTCCCGGGCCTCCCTTTTTGCCGACTCATAGACCTCCGACAAACTACAACACACACAGTTAGTTATAATTGCTCATACTGAATTACATTGTGCACACGGCTGCAGCAAATTTGACGTTTAGCTACCTTGAAAATGACAATTGCACTGTCTAAACATCTCCCCACATCATCAGCACTGTATTGGTAAATATAAAACACACCACCCGTATGCTTTCAAATATTTTTGTGTATTATAAAAGTTGCATTTAAACACGATCTCACTCGGAAAATAAATAAAATAGCACAGTAACAGCATTGTCTGTGATACACTGAAAAGAGAGTGGCGGAGACAAGAACTCAATTTGCAACATTAAACATGTGATTAAAGCACAGGAATCTCCTTTCCTACACTGACTGAATATTTTCGTACACACTCAGCCCCCACACTTCTGTAATTACCTTATCTGTTCAGCATGAGTTTTCTTCAGCTGTTCTCTTTCTGAATTTGGCTCCCTTGAAGATTAACCCCAGTGAAAACAAGCGTCTTTCGTTCTCAAACCGGGGTTATTGCCTGGAATTCTCAGCTTTTTCAGCAGGAATGCTTCAGCCAGGAAACAGGTCCTTCTCCCAGCTCTGCCAAATCCCGACTGTTCTCCCCCTCTCTTCAAGCTCCCCCAGCAAAACTCTCATCACTGCCTCTAGCATGATACTTGCTATGACGCTGCTCCAATCAGAAATCAATCATGCCATCTCCTCCCTCACTACACAATGGCTCATTTCTACAGTAATTATTTTTAACCAACTGATTTCCTGTTCCTTCGAGCCCTTTTGCTTCCTGTAGTTATGTGGACAGAGCAGCAGAGAAAAAGAAAAAAAATGAATGTGCGTTTAAAAGTTCACTTTCAGAGTAGGCCTAATTCTGCAGTGGAGACACATTTTTATTAGTGGGTTATGTTAAATGCAGTTTTATTAGTCAGGTTATTTATTAATAATGTTAGTTATTAATTTTCAAATGTGTCTCTTGCACCATAGGCATTTCAGGTGAAAAATAGTGTGCATTTTTGAATGTGCATGTGTGCTTTTAACTGTAAAAATAGATTTGCATCTTATATGTTAAAATCGTTTTTGACTGAATAGCCTGTCTTTACTTATATGTCCATGTTAATCTGGCAACACATATAGCAATGCACCACACCCATGTGGTGGTGCTGCATCAAAAAAATTGCTACCTGTGCAGTAGTGCTGTACTCTGTGCTGTAACACGCCAAATATCCTTACAATACCTTGATAAATGTTTATGCAAACTCATATGTTAGCACAATTAATTAAATATCAACAAGACCGGTCTATACAAAATTAGAACTAGAAAATGTATTAAGGCAAAATATGCACTGTTTGAAAAAGATTATATTATTGATTGTATTATAATGAATGAATACTTTTAGATTTTTTTCTGTGTATAAATCCTTGAGCAACAACATTTTGGACACATTAATGTTTGAGCAAGATTTTAAATTTCCTGTTTAGCTTCTTATTTAACTAAATTAAACATTTTAACGTTTCTCTGACAATTAACCATTGTAAACTGATTTATGAAATCAAATCTTGTTCCTTTAAAAACAATGTTTTAATATACCATGTAATATTGAAAAGTTGATTAATTCAGCTATATCAATTAAGAACATGGTGAGGTGTCTCACCATGCACCCCTACATTCTACAACACAAGATTGTAGATCAGGGACAATTCATTTAAAACAGATTCATCTTTTCACAGCCTGTAAGAAATGAAAGAAAGCAAGTCAGTAGCCTTCATATGCAGCTCAAGCCCAGAACAGCTAACAGTCATAGAGCACAGCTTGAGTATACCAACTTCATTATGTCTTGTGTGGTGATATGGTCACAACAGCACTGAAAAAACAAAGCAAACTCTGCTATAGTTCCCCTATAGACTGGTTTCATTAAATATACCCAATAGGATGTTCAGCTTAGAGACAAATCTCACCAATTAGTGAAACAGTTAAAATAGTTAACACAGTGAGAACATAATTAAAAACTTCATGAGCCTGTGCATGGACAATAATACACCACTCAGCATATCCCACATTGATTAAGAGTTTCACTACACCCAACACTATGCAATGACAGTCCTCAATTTGTCAAGAATTGGTACCAAATAAAAGTTCACTAGATGTGTTTGTGCTAACAAATGAAGAAATGGCATATAATTTGAACTGATCAGACAGTGAGGTAGTCCTGACTAAGTTTAACTTAGCAACACTGATTAGTGGAGTTACAGTCTGTCTTAACCCCAAACTAGACAATTACTGTAAAAATTGGAAACAAAGAAATTGAGGAATTTTCGTCATGACACCCATGATTATGAATTTGATGTAGTCTATACTTGGAAGAAAGCTTATCAATCTCAGATGTGGATGTTTCAAGTGTGGAGAGTGAGGGCTGACTTCCTTCTGCTGCTTTAGACAGAGCTCCTATTGAGACAGGCGTGAGTGAGAGTGATGCTGGAACTTTGTGTCCACCTTTGATCATGGCACCCAAATCAACATCTTTTTCAGACTTTAGACAGGACCAGACATGGCTGTGAGAAAACTGCCACCAAAATGCTTTTCCCACTACTGAGGATGGTTCTGATGACTTAATTGAATTTAAACCCAAAAGTACCTTTCACAGGATGGTGACATACAGAGTGGTTGTGGTATTTAAGCAATTGGTCTGCAAAGGTTTTGGACGTATACAATTCCAACCTGGTGGTAGAAAACATTGAGTAGTAACCAACATAAGATCTTGAAAGATTTGGCTAACAGTTTTGGGCTGACATTTAAGGCAGCAGATAAAGGTGGTTCACTAGTTGTCAAAAATACGACTGACTAAATCAAGTATTGTTCCTAATTGTTGAATGATACTGATACTTATATGCCATTATGGAGTGATGATCCCACTATGGCCTCGACATTACTGACAAAGTTGGTACTTGGTTGAGAGGAATTGTATGGGGAAATTTCAAGCAAAAGCAAAGGTTGTCTATGTAATGCTTATCCGTTGACTCCCATTTATTATATTCTTCCAAAGATACTTAATTCTTTGGTAAAACCCCCTGACCGTCCGATTGTGGCTGCACCAACAGTTTATTAGAACCACTGGCACAGTACATAAACTGCATTATTCAACTATTTGTTATGCAAAACCCAACATACTTTGAAGATACAGGTGACTTCCTCCACAAGTTGGATACCTTATTTATTGTTCAACCCAATGTCACTCTATTTTCAAGTGATGTAGTGATTCTATGCACATCTATTCCTCACGAGGATGGACTATCTTCCATGGAATGATCCTTACTTCATCAGGAAGATATTGGGGTTGATAAAATTGTTGAACAGACCTTAAAGAAGGTGATTCTGCACATTTTCTTTTGATTTGCTTGTGACTATTTCCTTCAGATCAAGGGGACATCTATGGGGCAACCATTGTCGTAAGCTATGTGAATATTTGTATGCATTATTTGGAACAACATACAATGTTGCCCATAGAACAAGCCAAGTCCTACATAGCCTTTTACAAAAGTTATATGGATGATATCTGTGGTCTATGGATTGGAACTGAATTTGAAAATCTTGTGTTTCTGGAAGGACTTAATCTGATTCATTACCATATCAAAGTTTCCTGGAACATAGATCAGAATAATATCCACTTTTTGAATAAACATATCCACCATGTTAATGGGAAACTCATAACATCTCTATTCACTAAACCAACAGGCAAAAACAGTCTGTTACATGGAAAACGTTTTCACCCTGAAAATAGGATTCAGGCACTCCCTTATAATTAGCTAGTGAGACTGAAACCGTTATTTGGGATTCTAGTGAGCAGAGTGATCTGATGTTAGACCGGTTTCGATCCAGGCAATATGATGAACATATATTTGTCTCAGCTAAGCAAAGAGCATCAGCTTTAAAATGGCATGCTTTGTTACAGGAACATCTAAAACCCCTAGCAGGTGATTTAGTTGCACGTACACTTATTCAAGACAAAGCACAAGATCAAAAAGTTTATTTAGATACATTGGAGTATCCTGCAACATGAAACTGTAACAGCAGACCTGTTTTATATAGACTGCTCATTTTTGCCTACAAAAATAGGGCATCTATGAGGAATGTTTTGGTTCATGCTGACTGAGGGGTATGGCTGAAGCAAAATCTGCACAGATTGGTATGTGTCCGTGTTATTCATGCCAACATTGTAACAACATAATACAGGGCTCCTCTATAAGGCACCCTTCGACTGGTAAAGAGATCTGATTACTGTCCTTTTCAACATGTGATTCTGCAAATGTAATTTTAATTTTGCTTTGTGGTGTCCCTGTGGATTTGATTATGTGTTACTGAAAATGAAAAAGGCAAATATATGCTGGATAGAGTACAAGTCGCAGACACACACCAAAAATCTAGATATCCAGTCGTGGTATATTTGGAAGAACAACATCACACTGTGGCACAATTATGATTTGTGATGTTGGAACAAGTGACTTTTCCTAGAAGAGGAGGTGACACTGTCAAGTTAATCCACCAATGCAAAATATAATAGATTGATTCATTTTCTTCCATGAGTCCAAAGGGAATGAACTTGGATTTTGAGAGAATTGTTTTATTTGAGTCTCAGTCTCTAATCCTTTATGTATTGCTTTGGTAAAGATTCACATTTCGTTTGGATGCAGTAATGTGTACTATCTTTCCATGCTAGACTCTTAGGTAGGCCCACCTGGGCAGAGGGTACGTTTTGTTTGGGCTTAATTACTATATTTAGCAGTTGTTGATCTTGTAGTTCAACTTAACAACACAGGTTCTTAACTGTTGGGTATTGCTTAGTGCTGGGCCACCATCAGGGGCAGTGGCAGTGTTTCTCATCGTGGTGTATCGGTTAGACAATTCTCTCCTTTTTACTTTCAGGTTTTAGTATAACATAGAGACACCCTGCTTTGCATATACCTTTTTTTAATGGTCTTGAACTGGTCAGGCTTTGGTGATGGACTAATATACATTTGATGAATTAGAATAATGCTGAACCTTCTTTGGTACCCCCTAAGAGTGTGCAGATGGGCTCTGGACAATTTATTTTTCCTTGACAGTATTCGCTGCCGTAGAGAGTAGAACCACATTGTCTGCACAGAGGAGAATGATCAATATTTTGCTATTTTTTGCTGGGGCATCTACAGAAGAATAAAGCAGTGTAACCGCAATGTTGTTGTTAAAAATGAAACATGATAGAGGCCATAATGCAGTCTTGGTGGATACCTTTAAATACCAGAAAGGAGTTAGTTGTTTGTCCACAAGGGCCCCATCTTAAATATTCCAAATTCTCAGTATATGAGGACTTTATAGCATATAACAATTCCCAGGGGTTCCCCTGGTTGGCAAATAAGCACAATACATGAAGCTTTACATGGTCGAATGCTGTGCGACGATCGAAAAACAATAATGACGGGAAACATGTTTTTTTTGTAACATACATTTGGATGAATGAGCCAATCCAAAGGATTGCTCGATGGTTACCACCCCTTTTTCGAAAGTCTACCTGGAATAAGATGTTTTAGTCAGAGGCCCACTGGATAAGCATGTTTTCCAGGGCTTTCAAGATGTGAATAATTTCAGCATGTTTCCAAGATGGGGGTGGGGTTTGCTATAGTGGCAATTATGTTGAACATGGCCAGAGGTACATGAGTCATCATCTACGTTCTTGTTTGAATAAGTCAATCAGCAATGTGTAAGTATAGGGATCCATATTGTTGGTTCTTGTTTGAATAAGTCAATCGGAAATGTGTCTGGCCCCCAGCACCTGGCTGAATATTGAAAGCTTAAAGCCAATTCATCTTCTTCCATTGAAAACACCAAGTGCTTAGATGGGGACTGGACTATAGATGACACAGGGGAGATAGTGTTATTCAAGACTGGGCTACTGCTATAGCGCTTTTTCACATGTTCATCATATATTGTCTCGGGAGGATAGCTCAGGGGCAACGTGCACACCTTGGAAGCAAGACGACACAGAGCACCGGTGGTTTGATCCCCGGCTCTGGGCTTAGAAACCTCTGGGTATTAAGTGTGTTCTAAATAACCTATCATATCCAGTGGTCGAAGTGTATGAAAAGAAGTAGTGGAACTATGTCCCCTACTTGCCTGCACCGCTCCCCACGGACCCCATGGCTGCCTCCCCTCCCATGCACAATAAAACCCCCAAAAAACATGTGCCTTTGAGAAAACGTCCTGTGCAGTGCTCTGAAAGTGCAAGTTTCAACTTCTTGCTACACTTTTATTTTAAAACGAAACCGTTCCGGAATGGTTTCTTTTAAAAATAAAAGTACAGGAACGGTAAAATGTAATTAAAAGAAGTAGAGGAGCATCACTCCCGACCACTCCCGCCCACTTCGACCACTGATCCTCATATCATATCAGACATTTTCTGGAAGAAAGAAAGACAACCTCAAGGAGTCATTAGCGTTCCCATGGGAAACTATTTTACAAAATTTTGAGTAACTACACTTTCATACATCTACGATGGAAGACTGAATCTCCTACCCAGTTTGATATTGTTTACCCACCCTCCACACTATCATGAAAAGGTAGTGCATTAAGCAGTAATTTCAGGATTACATGTGCCACATCCAGGGTGGCTATGTGGATGTACATAGATGGAGAAATGTGCATACTTTCATTGAACTTTGTACTGGACGTGCTTTAGAATCGCACGACATTTGTACTGTAAATGGGTAATGGTACATTTCAAGTGTTGTACAAAAGTGACAGTGTTGGTTGATGGCAGCTTCAATGTGACTGGTGGATGCGTGTGTGCCTATTTACGCGTAACCCAATGAAGTAGAACTGCAGAGAACATATTGCAAAGGGAGGAAGGACTGCTCCAGCTTCACAAGGGTGCGGCCCTTGCGCTACTTTGGGAGGCACAAGTGCCAAAATGTGCACTTTACACCACCTTGCCCAATTGCCATGGCAATGTAGGGATTGGCCAGTCAGGTAGTGTGGGTGTGGTTAACAGGAAGGGGGTGGGTGTAACTGTTGTACATTATATTCTGTATACTGAGGGTGGCTGACATGGTAAAATGCATTGTGTTGACTGTAGGTGATCTCTTTGTCATAGATCTGCACAACTATGCCCTGCAAAGACACTTTGACAGCAATTTTCCTTTGGAAGGAGTGGACACATCATGGAACTCTGTGTATGAGTGTAAATTCGACAATATGCATGCACTCTGCAAAGACCTTGTCACTTTTCCAGTAGTAGATGTCATTGTCATCCATTACGGAATCATGCATATTGGTTACCTGCCTTGAATAGATTTGTTCCATAGACTGAGGAGATTGCTGAATGTCGTGAGGTACTTTTTCCCACCGCCAAGGTGCGTTTCTCATCCATAATACCATGAAGAAGATGGCCTACTGCTCATGGTTGTTGTTCCAAGCCAGACGGAAGGTGTTTCATCAACAGAAGCATGTATACATGTATACTTTTTTATCCGCTCGTGGAATGTTTTTCTGCAACAATGACCGCATTCATTGTGGAAATGCAGAGTGTTTCCAAGAAAATGGTGTTTTGTTGTCACTCATTGGCAATGCAGTTTTGTTTGCTCGTTTACAGGATGCAGTGAAGAATTTACTGTACTAATGTGAGCAGAAGAACTAATGAAAACCGAAAAAAGGTGTTTCCGTAGAAGCATCTAAACAAAAAACAACCGGCTCTTTGAAGAGTCACCCTTTCCCACAAACTACCCCTACCCTGGTTGCAAGTTATTCCCCCATGCTGCACGGAGCGTGAAAGCTACATTTGCAGAATTTTACGAGTGGCAGCCACGGAAATCGAACTGTAGGGATTGTCCAATCACATGATTAGGGTGTGTGCCAAAAGGAAGACAAACTACTGCTTCACTCAGGCCCAGCCCTTGACATACTTGGGGGCTCGCACGTGCCACATTCGGCGCTTCTCACCATGCTGGCCTATGTAAATGAGACTGCAGCGATTGTCATACCAGCTGTTGCGCAGGGTGTGCATCACAGGAAAGCGGCACATGCCACATTCTGCACTTCTTAGCATGCTGGTCAGTGGAAATGGGACTATGGCCTTTGGCCAATGAGGTGATCAGGGTGTACGTGCAGAAAAGAGCTCCAATAGGGAGAAGGAATCCTCCAGCCTCACTGGGGTGCGGCCCTAGGGTTCATTGGGGAAAGGCACGTCACACATTTTATACTTCTCAACATGGTGGCCAATGGAAATGAGACTATGGATTTTGGCCAATCAGGTGCTCTGAGTGTGCGTCACAGGAAAGGGCAGCATTCAGTTTCCCCATTACTTTGTGTACTGCAGCTGGCAAACATGGCAATAAGTATAGTTTTTGTTGTGGGTGATGGCTTTGTGGAAGATCTATGCATGTATGCCCCCCAAGAAGACTTGTCTAGCAATTTCAGTTTTGAGGGAGTGGACGCTTTGTGGTGTAGTGACGAATCATGCTGTTTCAGCGGACTGCTTCTAGAATGTCGATGCGTGTCTTCTTCAGCAACTGTACATTTTGTGATTCTGCACTTTGGAGCCTTCTTTTTTTGTTACATGCCTTGTTCCCATGTGTTTAGTCCATGTTTCCTACTTCCAAGGTGCTTTTCTCATGTATACCCCTGAGAATAGTGTGGAAGTATTCCAAGAATTCCTGTCGCCAGCAAGAGGTTGGAAGGGGTCTCATCAACAGAAGCATGTGTGACATTGTGAGTGCTGCTGGGATGTTCTCTTGTCAGAATGAGAATATTGCTTTGCGATACATACACTTTTTCAAGGCAAATGGCATGTCTTTGTCGCGCAGTGGCAATGAAATGGTGTTTCACAATCTCCACAGTGCAGTGAAGACCCTATTATAACAATGTCAGCTGACATTGAAAACACACATTTATGTATGAAGACCGCAAAAAAAGTATTTCCACGGAAGCACCTTAACAAAAAAAAAGGTTCTTTCAAGAGCCACCACACCTAATGATGTCTGCTCCCCTGGTTGAAACTTATTCCCCCTCTCCTGCACTCGCCCAGCAGAATAAGTCAGCAAATATTGCAATAGTTGCAGGGTGGCATATGTACATGTGCCCCTTTTGCAGATGGCGGCCATAGAAATGGGCCTGCAGAGGCTACAGTATTGGGCAATAAACTTTGTGGGTGTGGTGTGTACGGAAAGACTGTGGTACACAGTGTATTTGCCGGCAGAAATGCAGAGGGTGCGGTTATGGCTTTGTGTTTCATGAGGCACGCAATCATGCCGATATTTACAATGGCGCAGCATGTTACACAACCCTAAGTGCCGTTTGCGATGCAGAAGGCATTTGCCCAGTTCATGCGTTTGTTTCAGATCTCTTTCAGAAATTCCTAGCGCATTATGCAGCCACCGATGTGGCAGCGTCATTTCCTATTTGGTCCGTGAATGCAGACAGCGCGGTTCATTGCAAAGAAGAGTATTGTGGCTTTGTTTGACAAGTGCCAATGGCATCCTTCAGCTATGGGACTATGACGTTTCACAGCACAAATACTTTTCCACAGCTATAATGTTTTTACTGTGCCAGCCATCCAGATTTTTGCACACCCCATCCAAATTGGCTTGGTGGTCTTCTTGAAAGTAGTGACTTTTTTTGTACTTAGTGTTGCACTGTGGCTCTCTTGAAAATGCTCTGGAACACCTACAAAAACCTCTTTGTACAGCAACCCCGTTTGTAACCGATTGAACTACAGTGTTTACCACACTACCATGCCTCCCACCCGGTATGCGTGCATTGACAATTCTGTTGTTGATCTGTGAAAGGTGGTTTCTTCATTTACCTTTTTCCCATTCACAGTTAATTTTTATTTATTATAGTGTTCTCACACATGCCACAGAAGGAACATCATGGAAGGTCCGGTACAGAAGGGGCAGCAGCTGTCTGGATACGATTGGGGACGTGCCCGGAGACTGAATTATTGGGTGGTCCTGCTCCCATAAGGACCGTTCCCATGCCCTTCCAAGTGCCTTTCCTTTGTACAGTAGAGCGCTGCAATACATGCACAATACAATGCCCTTTAAGGGTCTCTAGCGCGGCATATGGTTTGCAAAGGTTGTTTTACAGCTCTACTGCCCTACAGGAGTGTCCCACTTGTTGACCCCAGCAGATTTGCACAATGCTGTACATGAAAATACCCTATGTAATTGCTGGAAGGGTGGATGCCTGCCCACTGGTCCCTTGTGCTTTGTTTTCAGTTGTTGTCATAAGCAGTAGAAACAGTTTATGCTACGCCGTTACTGTTAGGGGCAGCATTCACGGATATACATACATTGTGGAATACAAGAATGTTTACAAGGATGGGAAAGACAGCTTCATTACGTGCAGCAGGAAGCCATTTATTCTGTGCGACCCATGCAGCTACATCGCTATTCTAACCGGCACTAAGATTGTTTGCGCTCTGCATATTTTTCTGTTTCCTTACTTGCCTTTACATGCACTAGTATGTGCGTGAGGAGGGTGCAGCAGCTTCGCCATTTTGTAGACTAAGTACAAACTATCCCACCTGCACTTACATATTTCCTTCAAATGTACGACCGACAGGCGAACTCTTGATACTTTCCGTCACACCGCTCAGTGCATACACAATGTATTTGTTTCACGTGTCATGGAAAGGCAAGCAGCAGATAAATGAAAGTAATGCAACATTTAATACAGCCACCTAACAATTCATGTTGCTGGTTCTTGTTTAACAGTGGCTGTTATACATTTAGGAGTACTGTAGCCACACATGTGTAGGTTTGCAGAGCCACCCATGATGTCAGCAGCAGTACTTTAAATGTGGTAGCTGTCTGCATGATTCCATAGGGCTGGTGACAGGGGCGGTGTTACCAGCATACAGTGGATGACCTATGCATGGGTCTAGGTGTGGAACAGAAACACATGCATTCCACAACTACTTAAAAGTGCATTAGAAGTTGCGGCCATGCAGCCACTAATGGAGTCCTATGGTTACTTGCAGTGTGATTGCACGTATGCCAACCAGGTACAGTGTCCCTAGGAAAAGTCCATATTGCTAATTTGTACTCATCTCGGCCAGCACTGTGCGGCACAGATTTATCATGCCCTGTTAACACAAAAAGAGTGCCTACTACCGCACTACACAACATTTACTATTTACATCTATAATTGGTACGATACGCCAACACTATTCGGAAAAGTAATGGGTGGCTCAAATGGATACATACACCAGACAATTTGCACTTTCCACATGTTTATCATGAGGTCAGCCAAGGAATTAGTAACAAAACGTTGTTAACAAAATTTTATGGGTATGTTGCTGTATAAAATACCGATCCTCTTTACAGAAAACGCTACGCTAAAGCAACATTCTGCTTACAGTGGCCTACTAAAAACCTAAGAAATTCACTAACAATGACATTTGTGATGTCATCTTTGATGTTATGGGTGTTAGTTTTAGCAAGCAGTGCATGGTGATGGTGTGAGTTATGGTTGCTTAGCTTACCATAACTGTCGAATTTCGGGGGTTTTGCAGTTTTACCTGTAACCATAACGTCCCTGTAACAACGTTTTTCAAGAGAATTTCATAGGTTTTTGGTAGTGCAACTTAACCGTAACGTCCCTTTAACAATGTTTTTGTTAGTGATGTATATATAACTTGGAGAGGAAGGATAAATCAGGGGCAATGCGTTTGTCTTGGAAGCAAGGCAACGCTGCGCAACACAGGTTCAAAATTCGATTACCGTGCTTAGAAACCACTCGCTGGGATTAAGTGCATTATAAATGAACAATAAAAAAGAATTCTAAATATATGCCCGCCATATATTTAAGGTGCATCAAACTTCCTAAGAACTTCTTCAAATTCCATTGTTAATAACTTTTGATTTGAGTAATGGATTTGGCCGAAATTTAGAAAGTGATTAGGGACCTGCAGGACCCGCAGATAGCAACATTTCATGAAGAATTGTTAAAAAATAAAAACAATAGGAAGACATAAAAAGAAATATTTGCCAAAGTTGCGGCCTACTTCCCATTCATTTTCCCATAGGCAAACAAGGTCAATTTTAGCCAAAGCGCACAGCCCAAACCCAGGGACTTAATTTCACCAAAATGCCAGGGCTAGTGGAAGTGACATCACATAACCCTTGACCACTGCTGACTTCACAGGAAGTGATGTCATTTGACCCCATCCCGAAGCAACATCAAATGAAACGATGGGCACATGACCTCATCCCGAAGCAACATCACATGAAGCGATGGGCACATGACCACGACAAAACAGGAAGTGGCATCACATAGCATTGTTCGTTCCTAAGTACACTGTGAAAAATATGGTTAAGATATTACTATAATGTGAAATACATTTCATACAAGAATGGATCACCATATGTATTCTTTATATCAGTGTGTATAGGTCCATATTACCAAATTACTGTGAATGCAAGCAGACGTCCAAGGCCAAATGATAATAATGTGTTATTTTACAGCGCTTTAAATAGAACAAATATACATACAATATCACCCAACTTATTTTGGTACTCATTTATTGACCTTAGAAGGAGGAAAGGCTGAGTTGAGGTGTTTAAGAACAGGCTAAATCAGTGACTCACCCACTGAAGTGTGCCTGAAATAAACCTTTAATGAGTCTAGCATTTATTGTATAGAAATCCAGAAAGACAAATGATTTGTTATTCCTATTCTTTCTTATTTAGGGTCACTGCTACACTTGTGGAACCCCCTGTTTGTTTTTAAAAGGCCTGAAACAAAAAAGCCAGCCACTTCAGAAACAAAGAGCCACATGGCAGTGGCCACAGCCCAGGAGTTTCCATTTAAAATCCCTCCTTTTTTTATGGGTAGCAAAGGAGACCACAGGGGTAGCAAGGGTGACCTCATCGGTTACTACTGTGACCCCTGGCAACTCCAAATGACGTCCCTGACCAAACCGCTGTACGGATTTGGCCAAGTCGGAAGCATCTTGGGCACAAAGCAGTCAGAAGCGTGATTTTTGTGGTGTGGGGTTATTCCGTACAGTATTTATTTAAATATTTGATGGAGAAGGGTGGCCCCCTTGTCAAAAAAAGATATTTATATCTCGGGTAAATTACCAGAAATGGGGTTTTTAGCAATGAAATGGCCGCCATCTTTTTTTTTCTCAATACGAGAGATAGCCACGGCTATAGCCAAGGATAACAGGAAATTAAAAGTAGTTAAAAGGCTATTTGCAGGTCAAAATAATTGCAAATGACATTAGTCTAGAGGTGGGGAGGTGGCTGGAAGATATTAAGTGAAATGTTGGAGTTAGAGGAGGTCCAGGGACAATGAGAGAAGTTAGGGGGGTGAGGAGACCTTGGAGTTCATGTGGAGAGCTGGCAGTGAGTCGGGGGACACTTGGATTTTAGGGGGCCAGGGAGGGATTTCTTTTGCACAATCGATTTCCCAATAACCACGGCTACTAAAACCTACAAATAGCCACAGGTATGTTTAGTTCCATGCCCATGGCTATAGATTTTGGGGTGTTTTCGTTTTATTGCTTTTTAAAAGATAGTTGTATTTGCACAGTGACATCAGGGGTGAAAAATCAGCCACTGAAAGCCAACATGTGATGGTGTGTATGCGGGAGGGATTCGCTAGACTCCATCAAAACTCGCTTAGACAAAACAGATCAGCGACTAGTGGAAGCTGAAACAAGAGTGAACTTAGTGGAAGATGACGCATCCACCATGAGAAATGAACTTACTACACACTCTCCAGGCACGCAGTCCAGGTTGAAAGAAAGAATGACGATCTAGAATCATGCTCTCGTCGTAATAATATTTGCGTCATAGGAGTCCAACAGAATACATGTCTACCCCAATTTCACAGTGGGAGTTCAAGAGGAGAGGAAATCCTTCTTGGTGGTCAAGAAGAGGCTGCGGGGTGACAATGTAAAGTATGCAATGCTATATCCTGACAAGCAACGGGTGGAGTGGATCAACAAGACCTTTTTTTCATGCTACACAACAAGGCCATGAAGTTTCTAGATAACAAGCTACCGACTCCCTGATCTACAAACATGGTTCCTGACAACTGTTTTGAAAGAGTGACCAAACTGCCCCTGACCACACTATTCCTATGATTTACTATGCACAAAACGTTGTGCACCTGAAATACGGCCGGTGTAGCTTTTACTATGCAGTTAAGAATTGTAGCCCCCACATCTGCAGACCAACTAATGATGCAGGGCATGCTGCCTCCTGACAGGCTCAACTATATGAGAAGTACGTCAACACTTATCCTCTTTATTTGTACCTAAGTCCTGTGCTGGCCAATTTGACCCTGTAGACCAGCTCCCCCATGCAATGTTGCTTTAACAGGTTGGGATGTTTCTCGGGGGTATCATCTCCCTAGTTCCAGGGATGATGCGGGAAGGCAGTGGGAGGGGTTTGCTAAGTTTGTTAAAAAAGCACTTAGTACACACACTGCACTTACAGCCGAGATAATGAGCATCACAAGCAGGTCCTTAAAGGCCTCCCTGCCCCTTTCAGACTTTAGCCAGATCTTCTTAAGTTCTGGAAGCTTCTCAATGCCCTCCTTTTCTGTTCCTCCTCCCCTCTCCCTCTCCCCTGCTAATCTCACCCTCTGCCTCTTGACTGACTGCCTGGTTCCTTCAGATTCCTACAGGGCACCATGCCCTCCTCGACCAGTCTACCCCTGCCCTTGGTCGTCCCAAGTCCCCTGAACACTCCCACCTGCACTTGCCATTCCGGGCTCCCTCCCCGTGCACTAGCCTGGCTGGGCCTCCCCCTTGAGCCTTCCAGCCCCGTTTCTCGCATTTAGCATGTGGACCTTCTTCCCCTGCACTCTCTACATTCCCCTGGCTCTGCCCACCTGTCCTCCCCTGGCACTCGCTTAATCCAGGGCCCTTCTGCCCTGACCAGCACTTCCCCCATTCCCCCGCCCCTGCACTTCTTGTTACTGCACTTGCACAATCCGAATGTCACAAGGCCTAGTAGGACCATCTCTTTCCCCTTCAACCCTGTACCCCTTGTCTTGTTGCGCCTTGAAACACCTTGTGTGTAGGCACATAATAAATAGCCAATAAATAAATAAAGGGTGCAGAAATGAAGGGCCGTTAGAAGTGCTGTACCAGTGACACCGGTGTCAGAGGGAAATTGTGACAGAATGTTGTGTAAGCAAAGATTGGTTGGGGACCAGCAAACTCGGAGATGCTATAATCCAAGAACCCCTACCCATTCAGTGAAAATGAAATCCCAGTTCCAAGGGGGGCAAGAACAAACTCTCTGCCAGCAGCCCCAGATAAACGAAAAAGCTAGCACTTTTGACAGGCGCTACATTCCATTATTCAGTAGAGAACAAGCTGAAGAAGGGGTACACACTGTATCTCAATATCCATGGAGCCAAGCACAACCTAAGAGAATCGCAGAGAGACAATGGGCCTCATTACGACCCAGGCGGTAAGTTACCGCCTGGGTCGTGCCTTTACCACCATGGTGTAAACTACGTTTACGCCATGGTGGTTGGCGGACTTACCGCCCCATTCCGAGGTTGGCGGGGCGGTAAGTCCCCAATCCCCATTTACCCTTCCCCATTCCCATTTTTGCCCCATAGGGCATAATGGGAGTGGGGAAGGCGTTAATTACGCCACCGTAAATTACGGTGGCGTAATTAACAACAAGGTCCCTTAGCGCCATGGATTTTAACACCTGCTAAAAGCAGGTGTTAAATCCTCCATGGCGCTAAGGGACCTTGGAATCAGGCGGTAAGGGTCGGCGCTGTTTACGCCCCCGTAAACCCCTTACCGCCTGGGTCCTAATGAGGCCCAATGCAAGGAAAACATCAGACTTCCTCTATCCATACTATCCAGGAATAGAAAGGAACAGGCTGTTAACCTTTATTTGGATTTTACTTTGACAAGAACTATTAGAACTTGTTTAGCTTAGCACCATCCAAGGGGCTGAGGGACTCATAACATTAGGAGTGATAATGTAGCTGCCAACATTTGGAATTCATTTAAAGAGAGAGGGACAGGGAGAAAAAATGAAATGTCAAGTTGCCTACTCCCCTTGACCTTATTTTTTATTCTGTCACCCCTCATGTTGTTACAGAACTCGTTTAGTTTTAGTTCAACCCCTAGTACCTTCAGGTGTTTGCCCAACTCACATCCTGGCAAAAAATCTAAATCACACTACTCGATTATATCCTCAAATATTTTTGGCACCAAGAATAGTTGAACGCACTTTCTAAAGGGCATCTGAATGTGGGCATCACAGATGCCCACTTTAGATTCCCCATTCCATTCGTGCAATTGCACAAAAAATTGGGGCATTTTTAGAAGTGTTAGAGTGCATCCCAAATTCACAAGCACGTTTCACTTAAAGAAGCAAACAACAACAAAAAACGGTTAACCTGTTTACCCTCTTTGACCAGTTGCAGGAAGGGTGTAATGAATGAGTGGGCGATTTATGAACTTTCGATGTATTTATTTTTTACTTGTTTAAATAGGAACAGCAAGCAGTATGATCCACGTTTGTCCCACTTACAGCTAAAGCCCCCAAACAGGAATCACCGTTGTATTTATGTTTTCACATTTCACAATGAAAGGCCCTTTAATTATGTCCCAAAGTCCACATGGGTACTGGGCTCCTGTCACTAGGCATGCTCTTCAGAAATTAATATATCTAAGGGTGCAGGCCAAGAGATCAATTGCTCTGCTGCCCAACCCTATAGAAATGTGCAGGCTATGTTTAAGAATAAGGAGACCTGGCACTTACCAAATTACAGTACATAACAATCGCACCAGCTACACATTTCTTGTGTGCGTTAATGTTCAGCAATTTGACTCATATTGTAGAAAATGTACAATAGCCAAACCTAGCAACCTGCACATTCACTGCTGTTGACAGCTGTGATTTTTGAGTATCGGTATTGGTTTGCAAAGCTTGTTTCCTCTGCTACAGAATGAATCAAGTCGGTGTAACAGGAGAAGTCAAGATACTTTACATCAGGGGTGTCCAACTCCAGACCATGAGGGCTGCGAACCTTACAAATTTTCAGGATATCCCTCATTCGTATTCATGAGCTAAATTGACATATATTTAGAATCAGCATATGAAAATACATCTCATAAATATGAATGAGGGACATCTTGAAAATCTGATATTTATGAGACCTGGAGTTGAACAACTCTACTTTACATGGACTGTGCCTACTCAGATAACTGCATCCCAAGAGAGAAATGCCAATGTGGAGATCATGATTCACTCACTGTTGAGAGAGATATAGGGCCTCAATACGAGTTTGGCAGTAAATCAGCAGTAAATTGACGGATTTACTGGCAAGCTCTTGTAACATTACCACCACTTGGTCCCATGGCAATGCCATGGGATTACAAGTGGATGTATGTCAGTGTGAATCCCCATTTTGCAGTCCATACAACTATAGGAGATGTCCTACAGCATGCTTAATCTGATGATTTTTGTAAGTCAAGTGGTTCATTTACCTCCAGCATTTTGCAGGAGGTGAATCCTAGACTTTACTTCTAAACTTGCAACTAGGTGTTATACCAAAAGTGTCACCAGTTCAATTACTGCAAAAAAAGGTCAGTAATGGAATTAATGTAACTTTTTTTTTTAACATACTACCAATCCTATAATCAGGCTCATAGTATTTTGAACATGCTTGGGGACTGAGTAGGTGTTTAGCAGCAGTAGAAAACATTTCTGTTATTTTTCAGTATTGAATGATTTCCCTCTCTGCCAAAATACAAGCTTCAAAGATGAAATTCATCCTTTATGCATGCTTTTGGGTGGTGGTAATACATCAAATCTCCTTGAAATTAATCATAAGGAAAAGCAGAATGAGGAATGACCTGAAATAATGCACACCCAAAAAAAGTTCTGCATTTATTTATTTATTTATTTAAATTTGTATAGCGCGCAAGCAGCCCAGGGGCATTGAGGCGCTGTTACTTGCATGAGCTTAGTTACAGGCATGGTATCAGTAAGAGGCATATTACAGATAGGAAAAAGCAAGGTTATCATTACAGATTATGCGGTTGGTCAATACAACTTAAGCAGTGGGTCCTATGGTTGGTGTTCATGCTGCTGCGAGGGAACTTATGAGAAGAGGGTGGTTTTCAGTGCTTTGCGGAAGGCTAGGAGGGAAGGCTCACTGCGGATGGTGGGAGGTAGGGCATTCCAGTGAGTGGGTGCGAGATAAGAGAAGCTGGATCCACCTGCTCTGGATCTTTTTACTAGTGGCACAGAGAGCATGTTGGTGTAGGGTGATCTTGTTGGTCTTGTAGAGGCGACGGAGTGGATTCTTTGTGAGAGGTAGTCGGGGGCAGTGAGATGGATGCATTTGTGTGTCAGTGTGAGCGCTTTGAAAATTATTCTCTCCTTTATTGGGAGCCAGTGGGCTAGTTTTCTGGCTTCCGAGATGTGGTCCCTTTTGGCAATACCTTGGGCTGCTCGGAGAGCACTATTCTGGATGACTTGTAGCCTCTCCAAATTTCTTTTTGAGGTTCCTAGGAAGAGTATGTTGCAGTAGTCTAGCCTGGAGCCGGTGATGGCTCTGGCTATGTTTGTGCAGTTCTCTTTGGAGAGGAAAGGCCTGACTGCGTTGATCAATTTAGCATGATATGCGGCTGAGGAGGCAATGGCGTTGACTTGTCTGTCCATGGAAAGGTTAGAGTCTAGATAGACTCCAAGAGTTTTGACTGAGTCTGAAACAGGTATTTTGATGGTGTCGATGGTGAAGTGACTGAATTGGGAGTCAAGTTTTTTTAGCGTTTCGGGGGAACCTACCAATAGGAGTTCTGTCTTGTCAGAGTTGAGGCATAGTCCATTGTCTGCCATCCAGGCTTGGATGGTGTTGTAAAGGTTGTTAAGGGTCATGGAGTCAGTGTCGTAGTTGCCTGTGAGGGTAAGGAGGATCTGGGTATCGTCCGCGTAGTTAGTGTAGGAAAAACCCATAGCGTCGAGGATGCGGAAGAGGGGTCGTGTGAAGCTGTTGTAGAGTGTGGGGGAGAGGCATGAGCCTTGGGGCACGCCAAAGAGTATGATAGTGGGTGAGGCAGAGGCTAGATCGGAAAATACTTGCATGGTTCTGTCTTGTAGGAAGGATGTGATCCATGCTGTGGCGTCAGGGGAGAACTTGGCAGTGGAGGAGAGATGATGGCAAAGGACGTCATGATCTACGAGTTCGAACGCTGCAGATAAGTCAAGGAGTAGGAGAAGAGCTGGTTTGCCCATGTCTCTGGCATCGTCCATTTGGTTTTTCAGGTCAAGTAGGGCGGTTTCAGTCCCATGTCTAGGGCGGAAGCCAGATTGACGGAGTCCCAGGAGTTTGTTTTCTTCGATGAAGTGCTGAACCTGCAGATAGGCTGCTTTGTCCAGTATTTTGAGGAGGAAAGGGACAGTGGTGATGGGTCTAAAGTTGTTGGGGGAGGTGGGGTCGAGATTTGGTTTTTTTAAGAGGGGGCGGACCCATGCTTCCTTGAGGGAGGTGGGGACTTTCCCTGTTGCGAAGGAGGCATTAACGAATGCTGTCAGGAAGGGAGCAAGCGCTTCCGTGCAGTCCTTGATGAGAGTGGCTGGGCAGGCATCACCTTTACAGTTGGATGCTTTGATGTTCTTCATTATGTTAATGATGTCCTTTTCCTGTATGGATTTGAAGGAGAAGGGTTGGGGAGGTTCTTGGGCTGGTGGTGGGGCAGGGATATGAGTATTGGGCAGGGCTTGTTTGGTAACTAGTATTTTGCTTTGGAGGCGGCTCAGTTTTGTTAGCATTGCCGTTTGAATTTCATCGCACCAGGCTTTGTCTTTGGTGAAGTTCTGGGGGGTGGCAGTAGGAGTCTCTAGCTCCCTAAAAATTGCAAAGATTTCTTTTGTGCTGGATTGGGCTTCCGAAATTCTGGATTCAAAAGATTTGGATTTTGCCCGGGTGATAGCTTTTTTGTACTCCGTAGAGCAGGCTTTAAAGATCAGCTTGTCTTTGTCAGTGTGGGAAGTTTGCCACTGAGTAAGTGCTGCCTTTTTCTTGTTACGGAGTGCGAGCAAGTCTGGGGTGAACCAGGAGTTAGAGTGGGTGGTGGGTTTGTATTTACGGGGTTTTAGTGGGGCAATGGAGTTGATAGCTGCTTTGATGGCAGCATCGTAGGTTGATGCAAGAGTTTCTGGGTCTGTGGAAAAAGGTGGTCTGAAGGCTGGGTCTTGGAGGAAGGGCAGTAGTCTTTCCTTAGTGAGCTGGCGGGAGCTTCTTGTGAGGCAAGGTGGTAGGGGTTGGGGTGGCGGGGAAGAGGAGCTAGTGGTGAGGATGCTAAATGTGATGATATGGTGGTCAGACCATGGGGTAGGATTTTTTCCAGTGATGATGAGTGGGCAGTTGTGCTGAGCAATCCAGTCGAGTGTTCTGCCCTGAGTGTGCGTTGGGCTAAAGATGGTGTTCTTATAGCCTAGTGTTGTTAGGGCTGAGTCAAAGGATTTGGCTGCTGGGTCCTTTTTATCCTGGAGGCCTAGGTTGACGTCCCCAAGGAGAATGGCTTTCGAATGTTTTTTGAGGTTGTCAGATAGAAGATGGATGAGGGAGGCTTGGAAGTCTCCTGTTGGGCCAGGAGGGCGATAGACAATATGAGCGGTAATGGTACAGTTGGGGGAGAGGATAATTTTGACTTGGAGGTAGTCATTGTTGTTGTGTAGGGATTTTTCTACCTTTCTAATACTATAGCAGTCCTTAGCGATGATTGCGACACCTCCACCTTTAGAGGGGCGATCCTGTCTGGTGATGGAGTAGCCAGAAGGGAGTGCCAGGGAGAGCGCAGGGCCAGAGGCCTCGTGTAGCCAGGTTTCAGATATCATGAGCAGGTCAAGGTCATGGGTGGTTATGAGGTCGTGGATGTCTAGAGCGTGGGCGCTGATGGATCTGGCATTGATCATGGCGCATTTGAGGTGGGGTTCTGTTACGACTAGGGAGGGGTCTGTGGGAGGAGAGGGTGAGGTGATGGGCATGGTCGGTGTGGAGTTGGGGGCTCCGGTGATGTTGTGGTGGGCGGCAGTAGAGGAATTGCATATCACACATTTTGCACTGGGGGGTGCAGTTTCAGTGGTGGTGGGCACAGGTGAGATCACATTTGGCACAATAGCATTCACAATGGGGGTAGAAGAATTGCATATCACACAATTTGCACTGGGGGGCGCAGTTTCAGTGGTGGTGGGCACAGGTGAGATCACATTTGGCACAATAGCATTCACAATGGGGGTAGAAGAATTGCATATCACACATTTTGCACTGGGGAGCGCAGTTTCAGTGGTGGTGGGCACAGGTGAGATCACATTTGGCACAATAGCATTCACAATGGGGGTAGAAGAATTGCATATCACACATTTTGCACTGGGGGGCGCAGTTTCAGTGGTGGTGGGCACAGGTGAGATCACATTTGGCACAATAGCATTCACAATGGGGGTAGAAGAATTGCATATCACACATTTTGCACTGGGGGCGCAGTTTCAGTGGTGGTGGGCACAGGTGAGATCACATTTGGCACAACAGCATTCACAATGGGGGTAGAAGAATTGCATATCACACATTTTGCACTGGGGGGCGCAGTTTCAGTGGTGGTGGGCACAGGTGAGATCACATTTGGCACAATAGCATTCACAATGGGGGTAGAAGAATTGCATATCACACATTTTGCACTGGGGGGCGCAGTTTCAGTGGTGGTGGGCACAGGTGAGATCACATTTGGCATAATAGCATTCACAATGGGGGTAGAAGAATTGCATTTTACACATTTTGCACTGGGGGCGCCATTTCAGTGGTGATGGGCACAGGTGAGATCACATTTGGCACAATAGCATTCACAATGGGGGTAGAAGAATTGCATATCACACATTTTGCACTGGGGGGCGCAGTTTCAGTGGTGGTGGGCACAGGTGAGATCACATTTGGCACAATAGCATTCACAATGGGGGTAGAAGAATTGCATATCACACATTTTGTACTTGGGGCGCAGTTTCAGTGGTGGTGGGCACGGATGGGGAGAAATTGCGGGTAGAGGAGGTACTATTAGGGGTGGGGTGAAGTGTATCATTTGCTGCTGTATTGGGGGTAGTTGAGAAGGCTTTAGGCTTTGTGGTTGTGGGTAACCGTCTGAGTATGGCCATGTAGGTGGGTGGGGTGGGTTGCGAGATACGGGAGCATAGCCGCGCATTGCGGATGTTAGTGGGAAGGGGATTGGAGCTGATGGTGGGCTCTATAGTGCGAGCACGTAGTCTGGAGCTCCTGGTGGCCAAGTCTTGGTGTAGGAGGAGGCAGTGGGCAAGCTCCTTACCTCTGTGACGTCGCATAGTATCGTGGCAGATGGCAGACGAGCAGCGAAGAGCTGCAAAGAGGAGTGCAGGCCTTGTCCTCTGGCCTTCTCCTCGCGGCTTCGCCTGGCGGGGAGCCCCTTCTCCCTTTATGGTGGGGGGGGTGGAGCCGGCAGGGCGGGAAGCCGTATCAGGCTGCGGGCTGCGGGCGGGAAGCGGCATCGATTCGGCGGGAGATTCGAAAGATGCTTTCCTGAAAGCATTGTGGGCGGTGATCATGCCTTCCATGGTGGAGGCCTTTGCAATATGCGCAAGACGTGCTGGATCAGCTGGGGCTCCGAAATGGAGATTGTAGTCGGCAGACAGCTGATCGAGCACAGCAAAGAGGAGTGCAGGCCTTGTCCTCTGGCCTTCTCCTCGCGGCTTCATGCTTGCATGCTTAATCTTTATATATAAATGTGAATTTATATAGTTTGTGTGCGTGTATGTTTGTCCAGCTATACCAATGCACACTGTTGAACCCACATCTACCACATTTTGCATGGATTCCTCTTTTGTCTGGGGCAAGATCGTAGTCTATGTTTGGATGCAAAAATCTTATATGAAAAAGAAATGTTGGATGTGTATGTTTGTCTGGCTATACCAATCCACACTGTTGAACCCACTGCTACCACATTTTGCATGGATTCCTCATTTGTCTGGGGCAAGATTGTAGTCTATGTTTGGATGCAAATAATTCACTACGTAGACCCCCTCATTTACTGATGCTCAGCGCAATTCACTACAGTAGGTACTAGAAGGAGGCAACATTTGGAAAAGTGTCTGAAGCAAACTGTTTGATGTGTTGCTTATTCCTTTGAAATGTATTACTACTTTATACAGTCCGAAGTTGTTTATGAAAGCATTTTTAAAGGGAATAAAAAAAGACATTTTTTTTATCACACCACTCCAAATATGAGAAATGGCATGCTTACAGTTTACTTGAGTTCATTCATAAGAAGAGAGCACAATCAATCAGTCTTTCTTGGACATTTTCTCCAATCTGCTGAAGCCAATGAGTGACTGAAACATGCCGCACAAAAAACGAACACCACTTGGAAAAGCTCCAGCTGATGCAAAGCGAAAAATCAATGTCAAGAGCTTCTGAAACACAACAACAAACAGCAGCACAACTTGCCAACCACAGGACAAGAGCAACTTTCTCCAGGGAAAATGAGATGCCAGAGCAAACTGAAGCAAGACTTGCCGACATGAAGACAAGAGCAACATCCTCCAGGGCACATGAGACACCACTCGATCAGGACACAGGCAATTCAGGGTACACCAGCTAGTAATTTATATTAGTTAGTTAAAGCATTTCTCTGAAAAAGGAGGTCCTTAACGTCTTTGTATTTTTTGTGAAAACAGTTGTTGGTGTGAAATAATATTCGTTCTTGATCTCATTCAGACATAGCACAAATCATGTTCGTTTTCCACAAAGTGCTCAAAGTTTTGTAGACCTCTGGAGAGCTGATTGCAGCTTGGAATAATGCCGTAACACAACAGATTGACAGAGTTGAAAGTGGTCAATATCCCATGGTAATGACCCTTCCCTACATCGATAAGGGTTAATTAAACTATACTTTTATCAATGTGACTGGGATTATCAGACTTTAAAATGTATTTTTCTTTCATCCATATAAAACAACATCCGATATTTAAGGCCATGTTATATATTTGGCTGTTTGTGAACCTACCGTCAATTAAATTTCTTTTTTTGTGCGGGAGATGCTGTGAAGGGCAACACTTTTGGTTGGTGCAGCGGTAGAGTATTAAATTCAATTGCATTCCAAGTGTAGGCCCCTTTGCTCAGAATGGGCTTGGCTGGATCCCATCAGAAGAAAGCAAAAGCAGAGCAGTAGTTAGTAGAGAAAGTCAATTGCAAGCTCAAAAGAAGGCATCTTGGAATGTGAATACATATACATCAGTGGTGGTGGACGTGGCGGGTGACATGGATGGAAAAGCAGAACGAATGCAGGCTTTCAGTCTCTGAAGTCAGTTTGTAGGGCAATGCCTGCGCCAGTGTACATTTTAAATGGCTTGACACATTTTACCCAGTAAATTACATGCAAATTTGCAGATGGAAGAGTGTGGAAAGTTTTCTTTTTTTTGTGTCGTATTTTTGCAACGAAAGCAGTCGCTGACATAAACCGTGTAGCCTGCTCACTAAAACAGGCTGTTTTAGAAAGAAAAGAAAAAAACCCTATTGCTGGTGGTGCTTGAAGAACAAGGGTTGCGATGCTGCCCCAAGCTCATCTGAAAACAGCGCTTCAGCAGAATGCTGCGGATCTGAGGTGAAAGTTTAGTCTGCCGTCATCCCAAACTGCCAGCTTTCTGAGCGAGACTTGCTTCATCAAGACGGTCTCTTCATGTGAAGGGACATGTCTTTCTCGGAAACGTGACAGTTTTGATGGCTGCTGAATAAACATCCATCATTTTGGAAAATAGATGACGCTATAATTATGTGAGGAGACACTGGGCCCCCATCTCCTGCGCCTTTTCTCAGCTGAATATCAGTACATCTGTTTTCTGACATTCTCTTGGTTTTCCAGTCAAAAGCTGCAGACGGATCAATATGTCTGTCCTTACTCAAATGAAATTGCGTGGGACTGGTAGCTATCATATGTACATTATGAATATAGGGGCCTGAAGCATATTCCCTTTGACAAACAAGAATGCTCGATTTTTTAAATGTATTTTTTTAAATAAATGGAAGAAAGCAGCAGCGTTTAACATGAACTGCAGGGTAGGGTGAGATGGATTGGGGTTTTCATGCACGCCTTGTATAGGCTCAGGATATCAGTCAGAATATTTCTTGGGCCTGGCACGGTTCAAGTTATGTTACGATTTCAGCTCAAAACCTCAAACAATACCAGATTGACTGGTTACGTTTATGCAACGTTAGCCCCCTCCTCAAATTGAACAGCTCATGGTCTGGCGTATGACATTACAGCTGACGTTACAAATGACTTATCATTCACAATAGAGGCTAGCGCATTCCTACCTGCAAGTGATTGGTTGAACATCTAAGACCATGCACAAAGGCTTGGATGGCTGGCGTTGGGCCCACTCGATTTCCTCAGAGGAAAAGCGTTTAAGGTAATGGATACCTGCCGAAACTGACAAACGGCAGTGGGGACGACAGGCAAACATGCCCACAAACGGAAGAAGCACATACATCACCACTTACTCACTCACTCACTCAAACTCTGGGTCTTTGTGCCTTTGTCAATAAGCAATATTTTAAGTTGCGCAAGTGTTCATATTATTAATATCACTCTATAGTGGCCTAGTTTAGGTCAAAATAATGTACATAAATAGTGACGGGAGGGACGTTCAAACGCGGCACACAAGTCTTCACTCTTTATCAAGCCGAATGCCAAGCCCACTAAGCACTCAATGTTGTGGTCATCAAGCACATACAAGTGTATACAAGCTCAAGCACAGCACTGCACATCACTGCGTGGCCAGCAGCAGGTTTAGTGGCTGTTGTGAAGATCAGTAGATGAGGCAATATGCTTGATGTGTCTAAAACCCTGCACATGGGTAGTGCAGTGTTCACCCACCGCTAAACCTTTGACACAGTGGAAAGGTAGAATTAATTTGCTGCCTAACAGCAGACATAGTGCAAATCATATACATTCGTTGGTTAAAGCATTTCTCTGATAAAGGATTATGTTTTCGTATTTTTAGCGAATAGCAGTTGATGATGTTTAAACAATCTTCCTTGTTGACCATATTACAAATGCTGGCTTTAGATGCTGCCTACCAGACGACATAGCACAATGTGCCAAGCATGCATTTTCATGCAGGTGCAAATGCTCGCGAACACTATGGAGCCCGCCAGCTTTTTTTGCACCAGTGAAAAGCAGGCAGACTCAATAGAGATCCATTGTAAATGCTGTCTCTCATACTTGAATGGCAGGCAGCGACTTCTGTAACAAATAAACGCTGTCCCACATGCTCGCATGTCAGACAGTGTTTATTTTTTACTGTGAGCAATGCTTACCATGGTTGAATGGTAAGCAGTGTTCACTCCGACATGTAAGCTTATCAGAGAGCCTTTAATTGCAATTGTTTACTATTTACTAAAGATGAATATTCTTCTACATGACCAGACAAGGGCCAGGGTCAGGTTGGACCAGCATTGTGGCATCTCTGTCTGGATTTCGACCAGTGTGGGCTTGAAGCAAGGGTGCATCTTGACACCAATGCTTTATAACAATTACCACTCTGATTTGAGAGTTGCCCTTAATGGCCTCACATCCACTCCCCCCAAACTTGGTTCCATCATCTTTTTGCAATGGTTAGGCTATGCAGATGATTTGGTCATCTTAGACCTTACTCCCGGTGGTTTACAAACCCCATTGAACAACTTAAAGATGTATAGCGCCAACATCTCTCTGGTCATTAACACCAGCAAAACCAAGATCATGGTGTTTTCTCGATCAAAAAAAAAAAAAACTCAAAAGGTTTCATGGAAACTTAAAGAGGACCGCATTGTGGAAGTGCTGGTGTACACATATCTGGGCATTCATCTAGACTCCAGATTAAAGGGAAATATACACCTGGATCGACACTGGGACGCATTGGAGCCTTAGCTAATATGGGAGGAGGTTTCTCCCTCCCCACTCTCCTTCAATTATATCAGGCTAAGATATATTCAACCCTTATGTATGGGGCTGTTATTAGGGCTCTGACAAAGAAGGAAAAGGTGGATAAATTAGACCGTACCGCATTAAAAAAGACTTTTGTGACTCCACCATTATACATCAATTGAAATGGCATATCTAGAATTTAATCCCATACTCATCAACCTCTGGATCCAACTGAGCTGCATCACCACTTTATGGAAGCTGGTAAATTCCCACATGTCTACTCTCCAGGGCATGATCCATGATGCTCTGCAAACTTTGATGATGCCTGCCAGCCACATTGCTAAGATCAAAGCTAGATCTGATATCTGGGTACAGAGGGGACCTGGTCTGCCACTGGAGGTCACCTTTAATGTCTTCGAAGCTCGCATGAAACACGCAGTGGATGACATTGGCTGAGAACAAACCAATGTCAACTTGGCCACTCATCACCACGTGCAGGAATATGTTCAACACATATAACAAAGGAATGTAACAGCAGTATACGTCAAATCTTTCATTGGCAACTCCTTAATCTGGGACTACTTAAAACTAAAGTTTAATACAGTCCAGACACAGGAAATAGAAGGGGCCTCGACAAAGACAACTAATGACGAAAGGAAGTGTTCATTATGTGAAGACAGCATGCTCAAATCCGGCAAACCACTGCTGGTGGAATGTGAATCACTGCAGACCATGAGGCGTCAGGCATCTCCGGCAGCGGGAATAGAAGGGGAACTCAACACGGAAGACACATGGGCCCTATTCATGAACGGTGACGGTGAGCATTAAGTGTGTATCATCTACTTCACTCTACTTTGGCTGAAGATACACCTTATTTTAAATATTCTATCTGAGTGTCGGTCCTCCGGTCTTGCTAATCAGAAAAAGCATCTGATAAACTTGCTTGTCCTGCCCTCTTTCGGACTTGATGCTTGGGACATAGTACACTAGTCTCTTTCCAACACATGATGGCTTTAATGTAAATGGGATTTGTATTGTTTTTAAACTGTTAAAGGTGTTTTCTGAAAAGTTGCAACAATCTGTAGCAAAATAACAATAAACTAAAAAATCAAATAATTGTAATTGTGAGCTCCTCTTGCCATGCGAGCATGGCATGCAGTGCTCACAATCACACATAGATGTTGCTTGGCATGCCAACGTGCCACACAATGTTTACTCACATTGTACTTTGGAGTGCAAATGTCGAGAGCAAAAGTCGGCAAACACGCTTGTATGCTGCCTTTTGCCCTATACATTTGCACCCCACAAATTTGGCAACAGTGACCTGGCTACGCCTGAGTGCAAGCGTACCAGTTCCCATCGGTCAAAGTACATCTACGAGCAACACGACCTCGCTAGAGCAGGAAAGCAAGGTGTAAACTGCCTTATGCCTTTGTTTTCCACCTTGATTGAACACCCTGGGGATTACATTTTGAACCCCAAGTATTGTCTCACTACAGGTCTAAGGTAGGGTCATTTGACAACAACATGGTAATTGCAGCAGGATGAAGACCAATATTTACAATTGCATGTATTGGTGTTCATTCCATAGAACGTTCCATATTTGCAAAGTCTACTGCAAAAGTAAAGAATAAGAAGAGGCAAACACATCATTCTTCTTTGCTTTTAAAATATGTTTTGTCAGAAAATGTAAATCCTGGTTGCCAGAAATGGATGGCAGAAAGCATTGACAATGGATTCATTTGGAATTCGCCTGCTTTTAGCCTGTGATAACAACAGCTTGGATCCCTTAGGAATGCAGTCCATTAACGCATGCTTGAACATGTCATGGTGGTGTAAAAGCATGCATCGTTTGAAGGTCAAGGAGGAATGTACAGTGGAACAGTTATGTTATGCCCCTTAACCCTACCACACCTTTACATGGAACAATACTTTCAAAGAGGGTAAAGCAAGGAATCATGTCTTGGTTTTATAGCTTGATTGACATCGACAAGATTATACACTGACCCCAGAATATCTAAACAGGTGAGCAAACCCTCTCAAGTATCATATGAACTTGTAAAAGGACCAAAACAATGTAATTTACCTTAAATAAGAAATGGGTCACAGATTACAATACAAACTTTATGATCTAATCATTTTAAATAAAATGTAATAGAATGCTAACTAAAAAAAAAACTCAAAAAAAAATGCGAGCCAATGAAAGGGATATGGTCTTGGTTGCCGAAAGCGTTGACAGAAAAAAAGCAAAGATAGCAACGCATCACAGACGAGCACATTCTTCAGGAAAGACCTTGTTTGACCCATCAAAAGCAGCAGATAAAGATGTGCTCGTGGAACACGAGAGGCCACACTCACCTACTATCCACGAGCGACATGGACCTGGGGTCATACGACCTAATATGCCTACAGGAGACTTGGCTGACTGAACCACCCTCAATGAGGGGCTTTGAACTTATCCTGGCACCGGCCAAACAAGGGCACCTAGGAAGACCTTCATCGTGGCTACTGATCGCCTGTAAAAACGATTGTGGGATCAAACTGAAAGAAACTTTGATGAGCAACTTAATGATACTGATGGTCAAGGCTTCATGGTTTTGCCAGAAAAACAACAAAGTAGGGCATGAAAAATGCACATTAATAATAGCTAACACCTACTGGAACCCAGCGAGCACGGAAACAACTGTTTTCTTAGAAAACATAGAGGCTGCAATAGATGAGGCACTGGCAGAGCACTTGGTAAAATGCTTCCTGATCTGCAGGGATCTGAATGCCACCTGTGCAGGTGCAGCAGAAACTGGAAAGAAACAAGTACACAGCTCGACAGGTGAACAGCAGGGGGAAACTATGGACACAACTGATGGAAGCGAGAAACCTGTAATACAATAAAGAGCAAGATGTTACGTGTTGTTTACTTGCCTCCAACCCCCTCACACAGGAACTCTATAAGGTTTTCCAGCATCACTAGTCCTAAAAAAATGGACCGTCTGCTATAACTGATTTACACAAATGTATAACAAGTTTATTATTCAAATAATTCAAACTGAATTTAAACAAAAACACTACCCTCACCTAACACAGTGTACTAAACATTAAAAAACAAATATAAAACAATTATAAAACATCAGATAACTTATTCATACGACACAGAAGATATCACATAACACATAAAAAAATCTCAATGTGTCACTAAAACAACAAGCATCCCAACATGTTTCTGTTCTTAACTGCCCAGTTCAGGTGAACATTCTTCAGGGGATAAATTTAAAAGCATCCACTAATCTCTTCCACACCGTGTTGAAAGGGTAGATTCAGGCACCCAAGGGGGTAAAAGGAAAACAACCTCCAAGCCTGTAAAAATAAAGGAAAGGAGAAACCTAATGAGTTCCAAAGAGGGAAGGAAGTACTACAAAATGTAAATGGAGGCATGGCACAGGGATTATGCCACACTCACAAGGGTCCCAAAGGGCACCCGCAGATTTACCTTTAAATGGTGAAACTTCAAAGCACGTCACAGGATGACAAATTTGCTGGTTTCCCTCCAAATGAGAAATCAATACTTCAACAAAGCGTCACAGTCCGCTAGAGTATCGCCACACCTAAGTAAGACAAAACCAATACACAGAGACCACATGCTCTGTTATATCCAGAAATCACACTGGCTTCAATACCACTGCACATAAAATCAAGGCTCCAAATAACAAAGTGAATTACCTCCACAAATGTAGGGATCAAGACTGCAATTCACAATTCAGAAATGGACAAGTTGAAATGGAAACATCCATACGATCAAGCAATAAAGTACAGAGTCAATCTGGAAAGCAATGGGAACATAACAGTAAACACCATTTATCTGGCATTACCAAAACCTCAGCTAACAACATGCCGTCAACATGCACTAGAGGGCAAACAGAAGGGGGTGCTTATATTTCACACACGTGAGGAGACCATGCATTATCTAATGTGTAAAGACAACTACTCAGCGTCCATGCTGTCCAACCTCCACAACGTAAAAGAAACGCGGAAAATGGATAGCCACACAACATGTGTAAAATAAGTGTAAAATAAAGTACCCCAACCACCAAATAATGCAAAAGGTGTCACGACATGGAGACAATATCATGCACAGAGTCACATCCAAAGGCGAAATGCTGGTAGCGTGCTCACCTATACACACGGCGGGGTTTATTCACTCCACTTGCAGCATTCAAACATACTCAGCCAGCACTCGATTCAGAGGAGCCATGGCTGCTGCACAATCTCAAAGTGTCTAGGGTTGCGCAGCAACACAAAGAAAGGACTCTGTTAAAGCATCTATGGTTGTGCGGCAACACAAAGAAAGGACTCCACTTCTCGAAGTTAATCAGGAGTACAACAACCAAGGGGGCCATATTGGAACAGACCCAGGATCAACTGGTGTAGAGGAGTTTAGTGAACACTCAGCGCATCAAAAAGATGTAAATTGCACTAACTTTATCAATTAAACTAAAAACCAAATTGTTCACCAAAATTGGGTGCCCACATGGTATATGCATCACACAATGTCCAAAATTATATTTGGCTAACCAAATGCCAATCAATGCTTTCATTGAGCCCTAGCACATTGCTTTGTAATTTGAAAATTATTTTTTGCTCTATATTCAATAATTTTCGACCTGTTTCAATTTTGGTATTTCCATGCACCTTTTTCAAAATCAGCCATGTGAAGTCATTGAAACCATGTTTCTTTTCAATAAAATGTTTCACAAGAGGGGCAGTTATCACTTGATTCTTGATACAGCTGCGATGTTCCACCATTCGAACTTTACATTGCCTATTTGTTTTTCCCACATAATGTAGGCCACATGGACAGGTGATCAGATATACAACATTAGCTGTGTTACAATTCGTCATTTCAGTGAAGACCCACTTAACATCAGGTAGAATTTGCAATAATCTAGTTTCTTTTGTTTGTCCACACATGCTGCAATTCCCACATGGAAAATGTCCTTTTACTTCAGGCAACCCCACAGTCTAGTTTGCCTAACTTGTGGTATCTGCATTTCTGTCACATCATTTCTGATCAGAATATTTCGTAAATTCTGGCTTTTTCTGAAAGCCACTAGGCGAGGCAACACTTCTTTACCACGATATATTTTCTTCCAAGTTTTCATCACAATGTTTTTGATTTTGTAGGACAAATTTGAGAAAGTATTAACAAATACAGTGCCAATCTTTTTAATTGGCCTACTACTTTTCTCCAAAAGTGCCTCACGATTGTTATTGTAAGCTCTTTTTGAAGCATTTCTTATAACTCTAGGCGGATAGCCTTTGGCCAACAACTTGTTGGTCAATACATCCGCACTTCGGGCAAAATCATCTTTAAGACTACTATTGCGCTTCAGCCTCAAAAATTGTCCAAATGGCAAATTGTTCTTTAAATGTTTAGCATGGTGGCTATTGAAGTGCAATAAAGAGTTCATATCAGTAGTCTTGTTATAGGGCTTCACTTTTAAAGAACCATTGTGATGGAAAATGGTGATGTCTAGAAAATGAGTCTCACAATCACATATAGACCCAGTGAATTTCAGAAACCGATTTTGTTGGTTAACCCATGTCACAAAACAATCTGCCTCTTCTCTTGAGCCATCCCATATGATCAGTATATCATCTATATACCTCAGCCACTTCCTCAAATGATTGCTGAAAGGGTTGGTGGCTGGGTATATTACTGCCTTTTCAAAATACTCGACATAAAGATTGGCTAAATTCGGGGCCATGGCAGCACCCATGGCTGTACCCTCAATCTGTTGAAAGAAAGAACCCTGGAATTGGAAAAAATTTTAGTCAGGGCAAACTCCGTGCACCACAGAATGAAAGCATTACTCACACGATGGCCATCCTCTCTATTCATCAACACTTCTTCAACCACCTCAAGTGTGGCTCTTTGGGGTATAACAGTGTACAAAGATTGAATGTCCAAACCTATCAGCAAGGACTGGCCCGGAATAAACTCAATGTTTTCCAATTTATTAAAAGCGTCAGTGGTGTCTCGCAAATAGCTTTTCATTTTCAAAACAAACGGTCTCAAATAGAAGTCTGCAAATTTGGACAAAGGTTACAAAATTGAATTCACACCAGACACTATGGGTCTATCAGGGGGATCAACAAGTCTCTTGTGTACTTTGGGCAAGGTGTAAAAAACAGGTACTCTTCCTTGATCCCTAATCAGGAATTCAAATTCTTGCTTACTAATCATTTCGGCATCAAAAGCTGCAGTCACCTTTTCTTTGATAATTTTTTTGAGTTTGGCAGAGGGGTCATTAGCCAGTCTCAAGTAGCTCACATCATCAGATAGCAGTCTTTCACATTCTCTTACATAATCACTACGGTTCATCAACACAATCGCTCCTCCCTTATCTGCTTGTCTAATAATCAGGTTCTTGTCTTTTGCTAACTTTAGTCCCGATGCTCTTTGTAACCTACTAAAGTTGGAGTTGCGAGACTTTTCGCCAGACTCCAACTTAAGAACCTCTGCCAGCACCTGTCTTTCAAAAACTGTAGATTCGGCAGTATGAGAGTAACTGGGAGCACAGAACGTAGATGTATTGCGCAACCCACTGAGATTATTACTGGTGTATCCTCCATGTTCACTGAAGTATTCATTCAAATGTACCTTGCGCATAAATGCAAAAAACTCTATTCTAAATTCAAAAGGATCATGAGATTTAGTAATGATTTAGTAATGACAAAACTGAGACCCTGTGTATAGGTGAGCACGCTACCAGCATTTCGCCTTTGGATGTGACTCTGTGCATGATATTGTCTCCATGTCGTGACACCTTTTGCATTATTTGGTGGTTGGGGTACTTTATTTTACACTTATTTTACACATGTTGTGTGGCTATCCATTTTCCGCGTTTCTTTTACGTTGTGGAGGTTGGACAGCATGGACGCTGAGTAGTTGTCTTTACACATTAGATAATGCATGGTCTCCTCACGTGTGTGAAATATAAGCACCCCCTTCTGTTTGCCCTCTAGTGCATGTTGACGGCATGTTGTTAGCTGAGGTTTTGGTAATGCCAGATAAATGGTGTTTACTGTTATGTTCCCATTGCTTTCCAGATTGACTCTGTACTTTATTGCTTGATCGTATGGATGTTTCCATTTCAACTTGTCCATTTCTGAATTGTGAATTGCAGTCTTGATCCCTACATTTGTGGAGGTAATTCACTTTGTTATTTGGAGCCTTGATTTTATGTGCAGTGGTATTGAAGCCAGTGTGATTTCTGGATATAACAGAGCATGTGGTCTCTGTGTATTGGTTTTGTCTTACTTAGGTGTGGCGATACTCTAGCGGACTGTGACGCTTTGTTGAAGTATTGATTTCTCATTTGGAGGGAAACCAGCAAATTTGTCATCCTGTGACGTGCTTTGAAGTTTCACCATTTAAAGGTAAATCTGCGGGTGCCCTTTGGGACCCTTGTGAGTGTGGCATAATCCCTGTGCCATGCCTCTATTTACATTTTGTAGTACTTCCTTCCCTCTTTGGAACTCATTAGGTTTCTCCTTTCCTTTATTTTTACAGGCTTGGAGGTTGTTTTCCTTTTACCCCCTTGGGTGCCTGAATCTACCCTTTCAACACGGTGTGGAAGAGATTAGTGGATGCTTTTAAATTTATCCCCTGAAGAATGTTCGCCTGAACTGGGCAGTTAAGAACAGAAACATGTTGGGATGCTTGTTGTTTTAGTGACACATTGAGATTTTTTTGTGTGTTATGTGATATCTTCTGTGTCGTATAAATAAGTTATCTGATGTTTTATAATTGCTTTATATTTGTTTTTTAATGTTTAGTACACTGTGTTAGGTGAGGGTAGTGTTTTTTGTTTAAATTCAGTTTGAATTATTTGAATAATAAACTTGTTATACATTTGTGTAAATCAGTTATAGCAGACGGTCCATTTTTTTAGGACTAGTGATGCTGGAAAACCTTATAGAGTTCCTGTGTGAGGGGGTTGGAGGCAAGTAAACAACACGTATCATCTTGCTCTTTATTGTATTACATATATCTATATCCCCGTTGGTGGAGTAGGATGTTTTCATGTTAATAGGGATTCTTTATACCTATTTAAACATATTAAGGAAGCGAGAAACCTACATAATCTTCACAAAGATTTTCCAGATCCAAAGTGTCCTCCAGCATGGGAAACAAACTAGTCTAAGGCTACAATAGACTACATTTTTGTGACTGAACCCATCCTGGCAATAACCAAATCTTTTGAAATAACACGAGTAAGAGCCATTGATCATAATCCCCTGTCGACCACCTGGGAGTCACTATGTCCCCTGAACGACTACATGGAATTCAACATTACCACAAACGTGCAGGGAAATCGACTAAAACTGACAAGAGAGTCCATCACTGACATAGAAAATAGATTCAGTTCTATGTCAGAGAAAATCGGCGTAAATAAAATGGATTATATTCCTCTCCTGACAAAATACAAAAAGACGGCAACTTCAAGAAAGACAAGCGGAAACCCTCCAAGACACGTGTTTGATAAAACATTGGTTGAGAAACGCAGCGAACTTCGAAAAAATCCAGCGCAGAGCAAAACTTTTAGCAACATCAGCGGCAGTAAAAAAAGCGGAGGTGGCAACAAGATGCTACAAGTCATAGGTAAAAGGTCATAGATCGATTCTTTACCAGAAAGATGCAGAAAACATTCTAAAACTAATAAGTGGAAGAAACATAAGGGAATTTTGGAGCACCCTGAGATCCACCTATGAAGTCCAAGAAAACTCCATAATAAGTGAGATTGGTGAAACAACTTGGACAAAACATTTTACAAGGATGTACCTGGCTCCAACAACTTCAATAAGGGCATTAACAGAGCATAATTCAGATCCATGGGCAAGAGTGGATGACCCAGAGGAAGTCCGACTAAAGATCTCTGGCTTAAAAAACTCAAGAGTGCCAGGTCCCGACGAGATCACTAACGTGGATTTAAAATCAAACCAAAAGGAGTGGGCCAGTCTCCTGAGTAAAATTTTCAGAAGATACACGGATTTGAAAATTATACCACCCTCATGGAAATCAGCAACAGTGGTACCAATTTTCAAGAAAGGAGACAAAAAGGACCCAGCGAATTATAGACCAATCGCGCTTCTTGATGTAATAGGAAAAGTGTTTGGTTCGATGCTTCTCGACCACTTCAAGATCTGGGCCTCAAATGCCCCCTGCGACGACCCCTTCTAAACAGGATTTAAGAAAAACATGGGCACGGCGGCGAACATATTGATGCTGAATGTGCTGAAAAACAAAGTATTGGAAGGAGGTACAAGAATCTTTGTCGCTTTCATCAACCTTACTCAGTCCTTTGACCACATAGACAGGTTGAGTCTTTGGTCAAAATTGGAAGCCTGGGATTGTCCAGCCGCTTTACTGAATCCGATCAAAGCCCTGTATACTGAAACCAACATACGCATCCGTTTGGACCAAAATGGTCTTTTGTCATCTCCAATTGTAACAGCACGAGGTGTGAAACCGGGGTGCCCGCTGGCGCCGGCTCTATTTCTGGCATTCATTGGTGACATTAACGATGAAGACACAGAAATACGTTCATTCCCACCAAAAATCTGCAAAACGCCAATAATGAGGCTTCTCTACGCGGATGACCTCGTCCTATTGGACCATACGCCAATAGGACTCCAACGCCAATTAACAAACCTACAAAGCTACATGGAAAAAAATAAATTGGAAATCAATGTAAAAAAAACAAAATTCCTGACATTAGAAGCTTCTTCGAGAAAAAAATAAAAACCTCGATTAAACCTGGAAGGAACACCAATCGAAAGAGTATTTGATTTCAAATACCTAGGGGTTACATTGGACTTCTCAAAACAGGATAAAGCGATGCAATTAGCCTTAATGACCAAAGTCAACAAAATGGCAGCCCAAGCCAGGGCCATAGACAAAAAGTTTGGCAGATACTCGCTAATTCCAGTACGAGAATTCTACAAGAAAAAGGTGATGCCAACTCTAACATATGGAGGAGACGCAATGATACACTTACCATCAGAAATCTGGTCAAAAATGGAGGCGAAATTTTGGAGGAAAGTGTTGATGCTACCAAACTCCACCCCGGGTGCTTCGATTCGCCAAGAGCTCGGCCTACCATCTTTTGAAAGCACAGTGACACAATCAATGCTAATGTTGTACAGGAAATGTCGGATGGCGGAGCCTTTTTCAATTTATAATCTTGTAAATCAGGAAATAGAACAAAACACCAGCAAATGGCTCATAAACTGGAAAGAAGAGAACACCAGAGTGTTGGAAAGGATACAGTCCGATTGAAGAAACATTAATAAACAACCCAAAGAAAATACTCACAACAATAAGAGAGCTCGACTGGATATCAACCCTGGAAACAGCAGGAAAGAACAAACTAACTACACACCTGCCCCCAAATACTAACAAAATTAACGAACTACAAGAATACATCAAGAAGTTTCCATCCAAAAAGGGGAGGGACCTGTTGCTTTGCGCCCACCTAAATTTGCTGCCGACAAATGAGATCTTGGCTATCAGAGGCAAGGCTGAAACAAATTTCTGCTGCTTCTGCAAGACTCAAGAAAAAGAAACAATCTGTCATCTAGTTCTAAAATGTGCCGCAAACCAGCATATAAGAGAACAATAATTAAGGCCCATTTTCTCAGATTTCATCATCTCAGATGAAGATATATGTTGGTCTCGTTTGATTGGAGGTGATAAAACGAGATGGCAAATAGCTACATATAAAATACTGGAAGCCGTAAATTTGCCGAGGCTACAGCCAAAAAACGAGGGCACATTTTAGAGAGCCAAGTTCTTTTTTCTTTTTTAGAGAGCCAAGTTCTTTTTCTTTATGAAAAACTATGACAAAAGCCCACTTTGTAAAAATCTTTTGGATTAAACACAAAGAAAAAAAAAAAGAAAAAAAAATAGAATGTTAACTAATTAATTCATTAATCTTTTATAGCACGCTACATTCCGGAGAGCAGTCCCTAAGTAAGGGACTGGAATGATAACCTGTTTTACTCTGCATTGTCTTGCTTCCAAGACCAACATGTTACCCCTGAGCTATCCTCCTGGCCAGTTGTAAATGATAGAGGGACTACTGCAGAATCCCTACATGTATATGCATGTGTACTTCGTCATCCCTCTACCTTCATCTAAATGTCTTGTTGGAAAATATCTCTCTCCCTGTTGTACTGTCCACTTGCGCAGAGTGACACAAATTGCTTATCTCTGTTTGTGCCACGACAGGTATGGATGTTGCACTCTGCTTACCAAAACAACACCTGTCTGTACTGTCATCTCTCCTCTGATTCATTCTAAAGTTCTCATGTTGGGGAATTGATGGAATAGCAATGGAGCAGTGTTTGTGCCTCTGACAAAGTGTGTTATACTTTTCTCTTTGGTTCTCTAACTTTTTGAAATGCAGCATGACCACTTGTCAATTTCTGTCAAGTGACTATAATATAGAAAGCTGTCTATGAGTACTAACAACACCACTTTTATTTATTTTTTGCTGCAGCAATGACACAACCCCATGAATGAGGAACTAATCAAATGAATCTTGTGAAAGGAAGTTTGGGTGTAGAGCGAACAGTGACTGGAAACGTTTACTGAAGGTGATGTTATGCAGTGCTTATACAAGACACCCATTCAATGGCTGCAAATAATGCATGGTACACGTTGTAGGTACTCATTAACACTTTTAAAGGCATGCATGCCTATCTATGATGCAACACAAGCACAACATGCCCTTAATGGTTACTGCAAGTGGGCACTGGATAACAATTGCTGAGGGTTAAGTGAGAACAAAAATCAGGAAATGGGTGGATATGCTGTATTGTAAAAGACCCAGAACAAATAACGTGCCTATACCCAAGGAGTTGTTATTGAATATGGGCAGAGTAATAGAATTGCACACACTCAAAGTAAAAGAGCATTGCTCTTCTAGTGGGCATTGTGATTTGAAACAATGCATTTGACAGATGTCATGATTATTAGGCCTGACTTTGCCTGTTCCCCTATGAGCACTGGTCCTTGGAGGGATCAAACTGTGCACTGGGTACTTGATAAATGACTGAATTTGGCCTCAACCTGTGCTAGGTATCATCAATGTATGTGCTTTTTATCACCACTAATGGCAGGTTTTCTTCACCAATTAACTCTTGTAAAAAAATAAGGGAGTACAGAAAAAAACAAACAGCCAATTATATTGAAAAGATAATTTACAAGATGAAATACTTGGTGGGCAGTACCAGGCGAACACCAAGTTCTTGAACCTCTGGTCTACCAAGGCTGTGGTGTGGATGCTTGTCTGATTGCTGATGTGCCTATGTTTCACGCATGTGAGGTTTATTGCCCCGACTAACAACGAAAACAGAACTTCAAAGCTTGTGAGCAGAGCCTTTTACTGAGGCTTCTGTTAAAAGCTGGTCACAACTTGCCATGAAAATACAGGTAACACAGTGTGATGGAGTGTGGGGTGGAGTGTGGTGGTGTGGACGGAAGAGCAACCACTAACAACACATTTATGGAATGTGTTTAGACCATATACATTTGCAGCGGTTGAGTAAACAATAAACTAAAGCCACCATGTGCTGAAGAAGTATGTATAGTAAAAAGGTATTTTGGGGTATACCATTGTTCTCCTAGTCCAGCCAGACCCTGCCATGTGTGTCTGTAATCACTGTGGACAGTGCATGCACAATCAAGTGTTTCAACAGCTATTGAATGACACAAAGACACCTGGTGCCAAAATGATACACCACTGTATTAGCCGTGTATATAAGATACTTCAGAAACACATTAAGGACACCGTATGTCAACGAAGTGGCAAATATAGATTATACAAATAAATATGTACAAACATCTCTCTCACTTACCAGGAAATTACAGTAACTTGGCAAATGTGGTTGCCTTATATCTTTCAAGTGACATGCCAACATGATCCATTCCATTCGGAGGATGCTAATCCATTCCTGAATTTCACTGTGGATTCTGGGACTTGTATTCCTGGATTTACAATGGGGAAATCTAGGGCTACTTGACACAGATGTCTGGCTATTTACATGAGATACACTTGCCATAAGATGGCAGGACCTGGTTATGTTAGGCTGTACTTTAGTGAATTCATGTTATATTATTCCTGGGTATCTATATGAATCTGTACACAGGTATTTGTGGTTCGTTAGAGCTGCCACAAGATGGAATAACCTCTCATATAAGGCTACCCATGACTTAGTATGTCAGTAGCAGGCCTTATGTGTTTGAGTATACAAATCAGAAGATTAAAGTACCTGCCCATATGAGGCTATGCATAATGGTGGTATCAGGGACTGTGAGGTTATTTGCAAATAGGTTGTGAAGGTCATTAGTAGCTGTAATAGAAAACACAATGCGGTATCCGAGAATGTGATGCTGTACCTGGCATGTCAACGAGCTGACTGATCTGATGTGTGAGCATACACAGTTGCCTCACTGGCATGTTTCTGTAACTTTGGTTAGAGTGTTGTTTCTTTGACACATGATACCAAACCAAACTTGGCAAACATGCAAGGTTGTAAATGGGTATGTGAGTGTATTTGCTTTGTCCATAAGATGCAAGTAGCTAGGAATTTGAACACAGTTGGTCTTTGAGTGTCAGATATTTTTGATTCATCAATCAGCATACAGTCCTAAATCATTCTACTATCTCAATAAATGGAGCATATAAAAATGTATTAAAATGTGTTTTTGATTAACGAGCTTATTCAGAAAGATTGAAACAACCAAAGTACTTACAGGCCGATTCATGGAATAATTAGCGCGGCGCAAGTGGGCAAAAACGTGCGATTCGCAGTGGAATAGCGAAAATCGCAGTGCAAGTGCGAAAATCGCACGAAAAGCAGCGCACGTCGATTCATGGAAGGCCGTGCGCGAGAAAACCAGCGGATGTGCGATAAAAAAGTGCGCGGCGCACGTTGGCGCACAGGCCATCTAACAGCGTGCGCCAGGTCACAGCGAAAATCGCACAGGCCACAGCGAAATTCGCACATAGCGCGGCGCACGCAACAAAAGTAGGCGGAACACGGGCGTAACACTCGGAACGGGGAACAACTTGCCAAAACGTGGGCGTCACGGGGGAAGTACAGGGCACAAGTGCGCGGAACGCCCACACGCTCGCCTACAACACGTATTCATGGAATAGAATAGGGGAAAAAAGCGCACGCTCAAACCAGCGCACAGGCACAAACACGACCGCCACAAGAAAGCAGGCGGTAGCGTCTCTGCGGCTGTAAGAAATGTGCGCCAAAAGGTGCGCCAACAAATAGAACCTATATACTGCCATGATGAATGTCCCATACTGTGGCCCTCCAGGAAAAATGACGTGCAAAGGGGTACCCACAAACACGGACACCCGCTGACAAAAAATACGTGTGCGTGTATACCGGGGTGCGCGGGTAGTCTCACACGCGATTTCAGCAGGGTACGTGCATCACAGGGGTTCGCGTGAAGTCATTCACGCGATCGGGCATGGGGGAGCGGGCTACGTGTATTTCAGGGGTTCGCGTGAAGTTTCTCACGCGATCGGGCCTGGGTGAGCGTGCTACGTGTATTTCAGGGGTTCGCGTGAACTTTCACACGTGATCGGGCCTGGGGGAGCGGGCTACGTGCATTTCAGGGGTGCGCGGGAAGTTCCACACGCGAATAGCCTGTGCGCGTGTATTTCAGGGGTGCGCGGGAAGTTTTACACGCGAATAGCCTGGGCGCGTGTATTTCAGGGGTGCGCGGGAAGTTCCACACGCGAATAGCCTGGGCGCCTGTATTTGAGGGGTGCGCGGGAAGTTCAACACGCAAATAGCCTGGGCGCGTGTATTTCAGGGGTGCGCGGGAAGTTCCACACGCGAATAGCCTGGGCGCGTGTATTTCAGGGGTGCGCGGGAAGTGCCACACGCGAATAGCCTGGGCGCCTGTATTTGAGGGGTGCGCGGGAAGTTCCACACGCAAATAGCCTGGGCGCGTGTATTTCAGGGGTGCGCAGGAAGTTCCACACGCGAATAGCCTGGGCGCGTGTATTTCAGGGGTGCGCGTGAAGTCATTCACGCGATCGGGCCTGGGGGAGCGGGCTACGTGTATTTCAGGGGTTCGCGTGAAGTTTCTCACGCGATCGGGCCTGGGTGAGCGTGCTACGTGTATTTCAGGGGTTCGCGTGAACTTTCACATGCGATCGGGCCTGGGGGAGCGGGCTACGTGTATTTCAGGGGTGCGCGGGAAGTTCCACACGCGAATAGCCTGTGCGTGTGTATTTCAGGGGTGCGCGGGAAGTTTTACACGCGAATAGCCTGGGCGCGTGTATTTCAGGGGTGCGCGGGAAGTTCCACACGCGAATAGCCTGTGCGCGCGTATTTCAGGGGTGCGCGGGAAGTTTTACACGCGATTTCTGCACGGTACGTGTATTTCAGGGGTGCCGGGGAGTCCCACATGTGATTTGACAGTGTGGGTCCTCCCAGGTGTACCCTGTACACCCTCCACGGCCCCAGCAGGCGGCCCACACCACAGGGGACTACCCTGCATCCCTGGTCATGTCCCGCAGGCAGCCCACCCAACATGGGCATGCCCCCCAGCAAAGGCACATGTCTCCTTGAACTAATGAACACCAACTCATGTCCCCTTGCACCCCCACCCCCCAGCACTGTGGGGCACCTGCCAGCAGGCCCCCACCCATGTCCAACTCATGTCCCCCACCACCCCCACCCCCCAGCACTGTGGGGCACCTGCCAGCAGGCTCCCACCCATGTCCAACTCATGTCCCCCACCACCCCCACCCCCCAGCACTGTGGGGCACCTGCCAGCAGGCCCCCACCCATGTCCAACTCATGTCTCCCACCACCCCCACCCACCAGCCACCAGGGTCACCCTCCACCAGGCCCCCACCCATGTCTCCCACCACCCCCACCCCCCAGCCACCAGGGTCACCCTCCACCAGGCCCCCACTCATGTCACCCACCACCCCCACCCCCCAGCCACCAGGGTCACCCTCCACCAGGCCCCCACTCATGTCACCCACCACCCCCACCCCCCAGCCACCAGGGTCACCCTCCACCAGGCCCCCACTCATGTCTCCCACCACCCCCCACCCCCCAGCAGTGCAGGGGCACCCTCCACCAGGCCCCCACTCATGTCACCCACCACCCCCACCCCCAGCCACCAGGGTCACCCTCCACCAGTCCCCCACTCATGTCCCCCACCACCCCCACACCCCAGCAGTGCAGGGGCAGCCTCCACCAGGCCCCCACTCATGTCACCCACCACCCCCACCCCCCAGCCACCAGGGTCACCCTCCACCAGGCCCCCACTCATGTCACCCACCACCCCCACCCCCCAGCCACCAGGGTCACCCTCCACCAGGCCCCCACCCATGTCTCCCACCACCCCCACACCCCAGCAGTGCAGGGGCAGCCTCCACCAGGCCCCCACTCATGTCTCCCACCACCCCCACCCCCCAGCAGTGCAGGGGCAGCCTCCACCAGGCCCCCACTCATGTCACCCACCACCCCCACCCCCCAGCCACCAGGGTCACAATCCACCAGGCCCCCACTCATGTCACCCACCACCCCCACCCCCCAACCACCAGCGTCACCCTCCACCAGGCCCCCACTCATGTCACCCACCACCCCCACCCCCCAGCCACCAGGGTCACCCTCCACCAGGCCCCCACTCATGTCTCCCACCACCCCCACACCCCAGCAGTGCAGGGGCAGCCTCCACCAGGCCCCCACTCATGTCACCCACCACCCCCACCCCCCAGCCACCAGGGTCACCCTCCACCAGGCCCCCACTCATGTCACCCACCACCCCCACCCCCCAGCCACCAGGGTCACCCTCCACCAGGCCCCCACCCATGTCTCCCACCACCCCCACCCCCCAGCCACCAGGGTCACCCTCCACCAGGCCCCCACTCATGTCTCCCACCACCCCCCACCCCCCAGCAGTGCAGGGGCACCCTCCACCAGGCCCCCACTCATGTCACCCACCACCCCCACCCCCCAGCCACCAGGGTCACCCTCCACCAGGCCCCCACTCATGTCTCCCACCACCCCCCACACCCCAGCAGTGCAGGGGCACCCTCCACCAGGCACCCACACATGTCCCCCTGCCCCCAGGTCCTGACGATACTCAATCATGGCAGTAATGGCCAGCATACCCAGCACAAACACCCAGGCAAGGATTGCATCCACCCACATAGTGAATGCAATTACATGATACAACCCCAATGGCAAGTCTGTAAATGAACACATGTCCGTCACACACACATACACAATGGGTGCAAGTGAATGTCAAAACCCATATCATGACATGTATGAAACCAATGAGAAAATACCACAAGTGAAAGTTAAAAAAACATGTATTAAAGATGAAAAATAAGTAAAAAAATCAAACATACAACAATGGGGATAACAAAATAAATGGTCCATGTCCGAGAACAAATGTAAAAATAAAAAAAACAAAGTAATCCAAAAACAAATGTTGTCCAAAGCAAAATCATGTGGAAGTAAAATAAAGAAAAAACATTCCTCATGGTGAACACAATAATTAATAAAAAAAATGTTTCTTCAAAAAGCAAACTATATACACGAAAATTCCAGGGTCGATGAGCCCAACACCATAAATGAAACCTACTACTACCTAATGAAAATAATATATACAAAAAAGTGGCCATTGTCCGAGCGGTCCAAAAATACAAAAATTAATAAAGGAAACCTAACACTAACTAACTAAATAACTATATACAAAGGCAGCGGGCAAGTCCTGCGGCTCACTCGGTGATGTTGCTGGCCAGGGCATCATCGAACTCCATGTCGATGTCCTGGAGGCGGGACTCTGTCCTGGCCCCGAGGTCTCGCAGGGATAACCCCATGTCCAGCTCAAACTCCCTGCGAGCTTCCTCGAGGCACTCAGCCCGCCTCAACGCCCGACGCATGGAGAACTCCGCCCTGACCATGGTGAGCCGCTCCTCTTCCGCCCGCTGCCGCTCCGCACCTATCCGCTGGACCAACTGCTCCCACACGGAAGACACCACCATCCCAGGGTTGCCCTGCCCTCCGGCCGATGCCTGCCCCTCTGATCTTGAAGGCCCCGAGCCATGATGCCTCCCACGTCGAGCCTGCTTTTGCCTCCGACGCCACTGCCTCTGCCAGCACGACGGCATCCAGGCTGATGGAAACCACCGACGCCGTCGTGCACGTGCCCTGCCCGATGATGCTGTCACATCTTCCATCTGCTGGGGTCCAGTTGCTGTGTTGTCCACCCCTGCTGGACCTCCGACTCCCAACTGTGGCAGGGATGGGATCCCCACCGAGCTGGCTGCATTGGTCGGGGCAGGTCCACAGGGGGCCCTGGTGGCATCTGGGCCGGAAGACGGCAAGGAGAACGACTGGTGTATAGCCTGCACAGAGGAGGAGAGGGCCGCCAGATTGGACAACACATGCAGGAAACCCCCGAACATGGCCGATCCCAATTGGGCCACGTCGGCACGGTGCACTTCGTGATGACGTGCGTCCTCCTCCCGGGAAGCACGCACGGCATCACGAATCACAGCCGTGCGCATCGCGACCCCAATCAGGACCTTCTCCACACGGCCAGGGGTTCCCACGTCCGCAGGTGGAGTGGAGTCAGGTGACATGGACATCCCCTCTACCTGCGGACGGGCCTGGGACGGGGCATCCCTGCTGGTGCATGGTGGTGCACTCACAGGGTCAGGGACAGCGACATGCACAGGCCCCTCCACGGTGACCTGTGCTGCCTCCTGCCCCTGGCCCTGGACTGCACCACTTGCACCAGCAGGGATGCCCCCACCAGGCCCCATGTGTGCCCCAGTGGCGGCCTCCTCCTCCTCTGTGCAAACCACCAACCTGGATGGCTCCTCACCGTCTCCCACCGTAGCAGGCCCCTGTGGGGGCTCACCCACCCCTTCCGCTGCAGCCGTGGGGGCATCCCCGCCGCCTTGCTTCACAGCGCCGTCTCCGCCCTCTTCTTCACTAGCCGCTGCGTAGAGGGAGACAAAGAACACAAGCATCAGGGCACTGTACAATGGTCCCCTAGACAGGAAGCAATAGCAGATGAGCACCACTGTCAAAGTACACTTCCATCATGTCCCTCCACAACACATGGGTCAGTCCAGGCAAAACACACACAGTAACAGGCATGGTGCATGCCATGGACATTTCCATGCATGTCCAATAGACTCTTGAAACATTCAATGATATGTAACTCACATGCATCATGGCTCATGCCTATCACATGCACACACTTCACCTCAGTCACATCCATCTGGCCCCAAACACACCAAACACAGCGGATACAAGGGTAATTTGGCTGCTTCACTGAATCTGTGCATTGTCACACACATGTGTCATGCATCCATGGCATGCACAAGTCACAGACACGCAGGTCAGGCACACAGACATGGCTACCATATATGTACCTGGCATCAGCACCCATCCCTCACCCCCACCCATGTCCAGGTACAGAGACTGGCATGCTCTCATGTTCAAAATCTGCATAGGGCTCCCCATGCGGCATTTGAACACATGCAACAACCATGTGGGTCACACATCACTGGTCGCACATGCATTACCATGATGTCCCTGCACACATACATGCATACATGGCCTATGGCACACATACAGGCAAGTATCATAGAACCAGCACACCGCAACATGCCCTGTCTCACACAGTAATGCTTGGACACTTACCGCTCAACTCCAGACGGGCCTCCCTCTCAAGGATCTGGGCGTGGAGCGCTGGGCGTACGCGTTCCAGGACCCTCATCTGGATGGAACTCATGCGGCCCCGGCCCCCCTCCACGAGGCGCCGGGCCTTCACAAGGGTCCTGGACCTCAAGTCCTCCCAGCGCTTCTTGATCTTCAGGACGTTGCGGGTTGCCACCCCCTCCGCGTTGATGGCAACCACACAGTCGGCCCAGATCCTCTCCCGTCCTTCCTTGCTGGCGCGGGACGATCCAAAGAGGGCATCATACTGCCCCAGGACATGCTCCACCAGGACACCAACTTCGTTGTCAGTGAAGCTGGTGCCCCTCTGCCCCTCTGGCCTGGGGTTGCCACTGGTGCCAGATGTGGAAGTGCCCGACATGGCAACCCCAGAGGCAGGTGTGGGTGGGCAACTGGGTCCTGGGGCTGGGCTGTGGAGCGATGTAATCCCAGTCGGGAGTCTTCAGTTCCAGCAGGGGTGGACACAGCAACTGGACCCCTGCAGATGGCTGATGTGCAGGCACCAAATGGCAGGGCATGGTGGCAGCAGGCAGGCAGGCAGGCAGGCAGCAGCAGATGGCACGTGGGAGGCTGCTCGGGGCACTGGGGGGCAGTAACTCGGCCTTCTGGGCAGGAGCGTGGTCTTCTGTGTGTTTTCGCGTGGCCAGCTTGATACGGAGTGATTTGGCACGTGAAAATCCTGCACGTCAGCGTGAAATCCGAGGAAAGGCCCTTAGCGCGTAAGCGCGTCAGCACGCATACGCGATTCTATTGGACCAGAGTCCCTCAGCGCGTAAGCGCGTCTGTGACGTGACCCGGACGGGTGTTCCCCACTCAGCACGTGATGACGGAGCACACGTGGAAATACTGCACGTCAGAGTGTCATCGCGTGTAATTGGACAAAAGTGCGCGTACATGCGATTGGCCTATGTACGTGTATTTCATGGGTGCGCGGCCACTTACACACGCAAGTACGTCAGCGAACCTGTATCCCGTGGTGCGTGTGAATTTCCACACACTATTGGACTGTGAACTGGATTCCAGGGGTGCGCGGGTCACACGCTCGCCTAGAACACGCGCAAAGCATACATTTGCGGACTTTAACAATAACAAGCTCAGACGCCAGGATGAACATACCGTTCCTAGCAGCAGTGGCAGTGGGCTACCAAAGGAGGAGGAGGAGGATAGTCAGGGCCAGAATATTCACACCCAGAACCAGCCTTTTCGGGATGCCTGATGACCAGGTGTATGGGAGGTACAGGTTTCCACCACACATTATACTGGACCTGGTGAGTGAGTGGGAGGATGACCTCACATCACCCACCCTGTGCTCCCAAGCACTCAGCCCCCTGGAGAAGGTCCTCAATGTACTGCACTTCTTAGCCACTGGATCATTTCAGCGGACAAGTGCCATAGTGGGTGGGGTGTCACAGGCCACCCAGTCACGCTGCCTACACCAGGTCTTGAACATCATCACTGCACGCCCATCAGTCCGCAGGCACATATACCTGCCCAGAACACCTGCAGAAAGGCATGCTGCCGCCCTGGATTTTTACGCTGTGGCACGATTCCCCAAAGTGCTAGTTGCCATCGACTGCACCCATGTGGCTCTACGTCCCCCCAGGGCATCTGAGCACATCTATAGGAACCGCAAGCACTGGCATTCCATCAACGTGCAGGTAGCATGTAATGCCAAGGGAATCATCACCTCAGTATATGCCAACTATCCCGGCTCCACCCACGACAGCTTCATTTACCGAATGTCCACCCTAAGCCGGGACCTAGAAGCTGGGCGGCATGGCGATACATGGCTGCTTGGTGAGTATGTATGCCACTGCACATGAATGCATGTTGGATACTGAGCAAGGTCACAACCCCACCAATGATACCAATCACCACCTCCACAGGGGACAGTGCCTACCCTCTCAGCCCCCACATGATGATGCCAATTCGGAACCCCACCACGCCACCCGAGGTAAGATATAACACAGTCCACATTACAACCAGGGGCATAGTGGAGCGCACATTCGGAGTGCTAAAGTCACGCTTTCGCTCCCTTGACCGTTCTGGCGGGCAGCTGTTATACGCTCCCCCAGTAGTGTGCAGGATCATAGTGGCAGCATGTGTCCTGCACAACGTTGCAACACGCCGGGGCCTGGCCGTGGACATGGTGGTGGCCCCACATCCCCAACCACATGCACAGCCGCTGCGCATGGGAGGGGAAAGGGCACGGGGGGAGGCAGCCCGTACACAGCTAGTGGCTAATTACTTCACATAGAAATCACACCCCTGTGGAGTGCACACTGCCCTGGCACATTCCATCTGACAATCAATGATGACTCAACCTGACACTGATCCTGAATGTCTGGAGAATGAACCGTGAATACCATATCAGCCTGAGATTGTTCACCTGGAAGTGTCACAATGTGTGCATCCCTACCCACACAGACACCACCAATGCAGTTTTGTGAAGTTACACATTGAAGCAGCTAAAATGAATACCCACTTGCAAAATGCAACAAGAGGACAGTGCCATGTCAGCCAACCCAACCCCAGCACCGCCACACGACACACCGTGCCATGTCATGCTAATTGCAGGTAAACAAAGTAATCCCCACAACATGACATCAGTCTCACTATGTACAGTGTCCCTATTAGAAACCTGCAACACCTGAAATGCTCACAGCAATGCCGGACCAACAACATACTTGAGCACGTACTACCATTAACATGACATCACAAATGTTACATATTAGTAGTCTCACCACCTGGAAATGCATGCACTCCCACCACTACCAACTGTGCAGTGTTGGCGCCATGTAGAGTTGTAGGTGCACTGCTGCCAACATGGACCCCATCTCCAGACTAGAGGTCCTTGTGTAGACATGAGGAAGGGACCTGCAAATTGGGAGGTAGACACAGAAGAAGAGTTACACATCAATGCAACATGCAGTGTACAACACAACAGCAATATGCACTAGGAATGTATACACAGTATTGACTACAGACTGCCCACACAGCTCATGGGAGTCCAACGTCACTGTGTAATTCACTGTCACTTGGGCACACCCTTTGCAAGCCCATGGAAACGGGAAGCAGGATGGGTGTGTGTGACTCAAACCCAAGCATCTGAACCAAATACATTACAAGCCTGCATGTGCCCAGCCACAATGCAGCGTATGCCCACAGGAACCACGGAAGCCAACAAATCGTCCCAAAAAAATTGGGAATAAAAGAAATAAAAATAAAAATAAAAATAAGAAACAATCAAAAATGGCCATTGATGGGCCCGGGGGGGTTGGGGAGGCCACCCAGGAGGTCCGAGGACAGGATGCACACCAGAACCCACCTGCGTGGATCCTGGGAAGATAAAACACCTCCATGGGCTCATGGCCCACACGGCTACCCTATTGTGGGAGTATCACTGCTGTCGCTATTATCACCCTGTGCAGCTGCATCCGGAGGTGGTTGCACTATGGGAGGCAGCCCACGCAAGGCCCTAGTCTGCTCCTCCATGGCTGCAAGCATGCGGGTGTGGTAGGTCTGGTTCTGGAGGATGAGTGTGCGGAGGTCCCCATGCAACAACTCACGGGATGCCCGGACCTCCGCCCTCGTTGCCTGCATCTCAGCTGAGAGCGTACGGGTGAGACGCTCCAGCTGCTGTTCTGTCCTTTGGTGTGTTGAAGCCTCAAGCTCAACAAGAGTCGTCCTGAGGTGAAGGAGCTCCTGCCTCAGGGCTTCCCTGTGGCCCTGGGACTCAATGGAGATGGCCTCCTGCAGAGTCGCCAGTGCCGCCCGCCTGTCCCTGTTGGACCCCAACATGTCCTCCCTGTGTGACTGGCAGATGGAGTCGGTTGCCTGCTCTAGTCGCTCCATCAGCCTTTCTGGGGGGACAATGGAAGTGGCCACCCTATCCATGGCCTGAGCCATCATCTCGGATGATGCAGCCTGTTGGGTTGCCATACTGTGAATGGATTGCTCCCATGCGGTATTGCCGGGTGGCGTACGGCCACCACGTCGGCGGGCACCACACCTGTCTGGGGCAAGGCGAACTGCGCCTTGCTGTGCCGGCACTGCCTGAGGCTGCAGGACTGCATTCCCCCTCTGATCTGCTGGCCCAGGAACAGGATCAGATGTCGCGGAGTGTGACCCTGCATCCGTAACCACCGAAGGCGTAGCTGCCAACACTGACATCCCCATGGAGGGTTCTGACCCTGGTGAAGGTGGGTGAGACAGAACAGAATCCCTCCCTGGAACACTCACCTGCGACGGCACGTAGGTCTCATCCGAATCAACACCTGAGTACAGCTCGGGGGAGGTGCAGCCAGAGACACCCCTTGAGAGCACGACCTGCAGCACTTGTGGGTTCTCCCCCACCACCACACCACGTCCCTCACTGGTGGTTGGTCGGCCCTCGGACCCCTCCTGGGTCTGCACCATCTCCACAACCCCAGCAGTATCAGGTGCTTCTTCCCCTGCAAAGACATGAAAACAAAGAAATGGAAACAGGCATTAGCACCATGGCACACAATGAGGGCTGAGAAGCAAGAGAACCAGTACTTGATTGACACATGTCCCACATGACTAAAACCCTCCCATGCATGGACCCTCACTGCGTATGAAGTGCAGGCAAATGGCACACACTGATGACACCAAGATGGAAGATGAACACATTTTCTGCATGCTGCCTGGCAGTGGCATCACACATTGGCCTGTGATTGCCAGGTGAAACACACATGCCATCACACAGATGGCATGTACCATTGCTATTGAGTGAAGATGGAGAGGAGGGCAGCACCTATTCATTCAGTCCAGTTCCCGCATGTAATCGCTTTTCTAATTCTAACAGGTCAGATTTTTCACCTGGAGCTGCCAGTCTGAAATGGTCCAATTGCACAGGGACATGTGTGTACAAATGATATCCAGGTAACAAAGTCACTCCACTTTACCATACCCATGTCAGACATGTGACTAGTGGACAGCGACATGCCTAGTGAAAGTGGTGGAATGCAAACAAACTGACTGAATGAACAGTGAAAAATAAGCAACTATGTTGTGGCAAGGTGACACTTCAAGGGCAACTGGCGTGCAGTTGGGCTAGATGTCTACTGTTGGCAGAAGGGATACTGCTATGGCCAAATGCAGCTGCGCAGGAAGGATTGCATGAAGCACATGGCTGACCCATACGACTCAGGCGCACACACTCTCACCTGGCACACAAACAGAAGCCCTCACACACACACCATGCACATGGATGACACACACATGCATGTGCACTCACCGGACAATGCCTCGTAATCAGCCAGATCTCCCACGCCTTGGATCTGTTCCTCCGTGACGTAGGTCCCAGCGACTGACTCATGTGGAGTGAGTTCCATGTCTACTACTTGAGACCCACCTCCAGTCACTAGAGTTACGGCATGACTTGAGGCCAGCTTACTCTTTGCCCTGCGCTTTAGGTCATTCCAGCGCTTATAGCAATCATTGGCTGTGCGCCTCACGATTCCAAGGGCACTTACGATGTCCGCAACGGTCTGCCAGTGTGCCTGGCGTTGTGCAGGTGTGGTCTTGGATCCTGCAACAATGACCATCTCGTTGTCATGTCCGGACACATACTCGACAAGTGCATTCAGTTCGTCATCCGTGAAGCTGGGCTTCCTGGATGGGCCGGACTGTGTAGCCGTGTCTGGGGCATCAGCCAGTGCCGGACGAGCACTCTTCCTCTTCCGCTTGGAAGGTGGTGGTGATCCGGAGTGTCCTGCGCCGCTCTGGACACTAGGGGCAGGAGCCCTGGTGGACTCTGTATCAGGAGTGTGGGATTGCACACTCAGCATGGGAGTTGGTGCAGGCATTGGCTCTAGTGTGATGGTGTCAGGGGGAATGTCAGCAGCATGGACTAGGACCGACACTGTCCTGGCTGGGTGTGTGAGGGCTGGGGTGGATGGAGCCGCAGCTGCCCCTGCAGCCTCTCTGCCCTGCCTCCTTGGTGCAGCAGATGACCTTGCTGGCCCAGATGCACGTGGCATGGTGACATCAACGTGCACCAGCGCACGTGTCATAGGCCTGCTGACCTGGAAGTCAGCCATGGAGTCAGCCAGATCTGGTGCCACAATGGGCTGGTCCAACAAGGGCTGAGCATGGATGGTGTCAGCCACATCAGCCTCAACGGGAGGGGCGGGGGGATTATGGGTGCCCTTGACTGGTCCTCCACACATGGGGGGACAGGCTCACCCTGCAAGTAACAACCACGTCCCCTACCGGATCCACCACGGCCACCACTTGTGGCTCTTCCACCTTTGCCACCCTTACGGAATCCTCGCCTCCCAGCCATGGCACTGATGTAAATGTGCGTATGGGAGTGGCTGGAAACTATTGTCCTGGGCAATAGGGGGTCAAAGGGGTTGGGTACCAGATGGTAATTGTACCCTAGTGCTCTTGCAAGGCTGATTGTAACCCCTGGGGAAAGATGACGGGTCACGCTACGCACAGGAGCCCCAAAAAAGGGAGATGACGTGCACGCAACCCCTCCTAGACCACGTGTGCAGAAAGAAAAACCTGCACTACGCTGTGGCACCCAGTAACACAAGAATGAACGTATGCGTGTCACACGCAGCCTAGAATGACCTCTGAAGGGGTAGGCTACACACGGGGCAAGCACAGATGTTAGATACGTGCGTGACTCACCGTCTGCCTGGTAAACGAGCGTGTAAAAGGAGCACGTTTGGTTGGCAACACCCCCGCCAAAAGAAGATTTGTACGCTGTCTGAGGAGACAGGACAACAGTAGAAGGGAACACTGTTTGAAGGAACAGGCCCAGGTAAACCAGTAAAAGCGAAAAAAGAGAAAAAGCTGTCAGAGGTAACAGGGAATACGAACTTGAAACGCCGTGAAGTAAATCGAGTGTGAAACGACAAGAAGTACCGAATTCACCCACTCGCTCTCCACGAAAAGCAGGTACAAGGAAAACGTGTTCTACACGTACCTTTTATACAGGGCCACACGTCCAGCGTCACTTACGTGGCGTGTACGCGCTAGGGCCATTTCCACCAATTACACGCTTTGTCACTTCTGCGTGTAGGGACATTTCCTCCAATTACGCGCTTTGTCACTTCTGCCTGTAGGGCCATTTCCACCAATTACACGCTTTGTCACTTCTGCGTGTAGGGCCATTTCCACCAATCACACGCGATGAGACTCTGACGTGCAGTCTTTCCACGTGTGCTCTGTCATCACGTGCTGTGTGGGAAACACCCGTGCGGGTCACGTCACAGACGCGCTTACGCGCTGAGGGCCTTTGGTCCAATAGAATCACGTATGCGTGCTGACGCGCTTACGCGCTAAGGGCCTTTCCTCGATTTTCACGCTGACGTGCAGGATTTTCACGTGCCAAATCACTCCGTACCAAGCTGGCCACGCGTAAGCACACGGAAGACCACGCTCCTGCCCAGAAGGCGGAACTACTGCCCCCCAGAGCCCCGAGCACGCTCCCACCTACCATCTGCTGCTGCCTGACTGCCTGCTGCCCACGTGCACTGCCATTTGCTGCCTGCACATCAGCCAGGGGTGCTGTTGCTGTGACCACCCCTGCTGGTACCGAAGACTCCCGACTGGAATTCCATCGCTCCACAGCCCAGCCCCAGGACCCAGTTGCCCACCCACTCCTGCCTCTGGGGTTGTCATGTCGGGGCAAACACCATCTGTGACCACTGACAACCCCCGGCCAGAGAGGCAGAGGGGCACCAGCTTCAGTGCCACCGAAGTTGGTGTCCTGGTGGAGCAAGTCCTGGGGCAGTATGATGCCCTCTTCGGAAGTTCCCGCGCCGACAAGGAAGGACGGACTCGGATCTGGACTGACATCGTGACTGCCATCAACGCGGAGGGGGTGGCAGTCCGGGACTTACAACATGTCAGGAAGCGCTGGGAGGACTTCAGGTCCAGGACCCTGAACAAGGCCCGGCGCCTCTTGAAGGCAGCGGATGCCAAGGGGCGCTGGGGCCACTTGTCGGAAGAACAGATGGGGGTCCTGGAACGCATATCCCCAGCGCTCCACGTCCAGGTCCTGGAGAAGCAGACCCGTCTGGAGTCGACCGGTGAGTGTACATGCATCCTGATTGTGAGCAGTGCGTGTGGTGATTATTCGGTATTGTGCAGGTTGCACATCTGTTTGTATGGGGTCGAGTATGGGTGGGGGTGTACATGGCCATGGGGCTGACACATGCGAGGGCTGTAATGTGTGAGACATGGATGGTGCTTGTGTGTGTAGGCTTGCATGGCAAATGCAGTTGTGCGTGCACACATGTTTGTATGTATGTGTATGTAAGTAGACATGTCCGTGATGTCACGCATGTATGTTGTTTTGGGCTGCATGTATGAGCACTGTGTACATGTGCATGTGTGTGTATTTGACAAGGGTGCAACAGTGATGCAACATGGATGCATGTGACTGCGGTATGTGTAAGCCTGATTGGCAGATGTGACATGGATGCCCGTCTGAACAGTGCGACACTTGGCAGAGGTGTACACATGCATGCAAGTGTGGTGGTGTGTGTACATGTGTGGTGCACTTCCTGTGTTGCATGTGATGTCTGGGTCACCTTTGGCTGCTCATGCTGTTGTATGTGTATGGATGGTGGTGGCAGTTGCGATAAGGCTGTGGTATGGCTCATGTGTGCGAGTTGCAATGACATGTGTGTTGGGGATTGTGATGACATGTCTGAGGTTTGCCAATGCCACTCATGTGCAACTGTCATGTGTGTATGTGTCCATTGTACAGTGCCCTGATGCCTGTGTTTTGTTTCTCCCTGTCTGCAGCGTCAACTGATGAAGAGGGCGGAGAAGGTGCTGTGGAGCACAGCGGCGGGGATCCGACCGCCAGCCGGAGACGCAAGGCCCGGCTCCCCTCCCGTGTTGTCATCTCGTCGGGGAGTGAGGAGTCCGGTGCCGCGTCCCAGGCCGCAGCTGCCGGGGGGAGGTCCAAGAGGCGGAGGTTGGAGTTGGACTCCTCGGCAGCAGAAGGGGCAGCTGGGACCCCACAGGGCCCAACAGGGGAAGATGGCACGGAGTCATCCAGGTTGGTGGGGGGTCTGGTGGAGGAGGAGGCCGTGCAAGCACCAGAGACGGGGTCTGGAGGTGGGGATCCCACTGGTGCTAGTGGTGCAGTCCAGGACCAGGGACAGGAGGCAGCACAGGCCGCCGCGGAGGTGCCTGTGTGCAATCCTGTCCCCGATCCTGTCCCTGCATCATCTTGCACCAGCAGGGATGCCTACGTCCAGACCCGTTTCCAGGCAGCGGATGAGCTGACGTCAACTGGCCTTCCTCTGCCTGCGGACGTGGCTATCCAGGTCCGGGTTGAGCCTGTCCTGGCTGGTGTGGCGTTGCGTCAACGGGCCATGCGAGGTGACCTGCAGTCTTTTCATGGAGAGACTGCACGTCATCTCGAATGGCTCGTTGACCACGTCAGCCTGCTGGGACAGGTCACCCAGACCGGATTCCTCCGTCTGATGGTGCTTGTTCCGACCCCCTCCTCAACTGGACCCCCTACGCGCCAGTCGTCCTCTGTGCCATCTTCCCACCCATCAGTCACCTGGGTGCCCTGTGGAGCTGCCTCTGACAGTGCGGCCAGGCTGGTGGAGGAGGCATCCCTGCCACAGTCGGGAGTCGGATGTCCAGCAGGGGTGGCCACATCAACAACTGCACCCCAGCCGGCGGAGGATGTGCAGGCAGCAGGAGGCAGTGCACGGGCAGAGGCAGAGCAGCAGCAGCAACATGGTGGGAGCCATGAAGGCTCGGGGCCTTCGACATCGGAGGGGCAGGCATCGGCCAGAGGTCAGGAGGACCCAGGACAGAGAGTGTCTTCAGTGTGGCAGCGGTTGGGCCACGCCATAGGTGCGGAGCGGCGGCGGGCGGAAGAGGCGCGGCTCACAATGGTCAGGGCGGAGAACTCCATGCGGAGGGCCCTGAGGCGGGCCAAGTGCCTCGAGGCAATCCGCAGGGGGTTGGAGGAGGACACGGCGTCGTCCCTGCGGACCCTCGGGGCCATGGAACTGGACCGCCTCCTGGACATCGAACAGGAGTTCGATGATGCCCTGGCCCGGAACACCACTGAGTGAGCCGCTGGACTTGCCCGCCGCCTTTGTATATAGTTCTTTAGTTTTAGGTTTCCTTTGTTTTTTCTTATGATTTGGAGTCGACGGACACTGCTCCACTTTTTGTATATAGTTGATATTTAGGTAGGTTTTTTAGGAGGTTTCCTTAGTTCAGTTGTGATGATGGACCCTTGTTATTTTTGTACATAGTTCTTTGTTGCATGGAGAGTTTTTACATTTCACTTTGGACAACATTTTTTGGATTTGATTTTCTACTATTGTGTTTTTATGCGGACATGCAGCTTATTTTTTCACATTTACATTGTAGTTATTTTTCTTTCTTTACCATTCGTATTTTTGTCCAATACATTTTTTTTCCATTGTTCACTGTGTGGTTTCATCTCATTGGTTTCATGCATGTCATGTTGTGTGTTTTCCCATTCAATTGGAAAATATGTGTGTGACGGACATGGGTTCATTTGCTTCATGAACATTGGGGGTGTAACATGTGTTTTCATTTCCATGTGGGTGAATGGGTTACTTGGTAGGGCTTTTTGGCTGTGGAGGCTGACCATTACGCACATGATTGGGGATTGTGAGGACCTGGTGGGGGCTGCACATGGTGGCAGGGGGGTGGGGGTGGTGGGAGACATGAGTGGGGGCCTGGTGGAGGTTGACCCTGCACTGCTGGGGGGTGGGGGTGGTGGGAGACATGAGTGGGGGCCTGGTGGGGGCTGCCCATGGTGGCAGGGGGGTGGGGGTGGTAAGAGACATGAGTGGGGGCCTGGTGGAGGCTTCCCCTGCACTGCTGGGGGGTTAGGGTGGTGGGAGACATGGGTGGGGGCCTGGTGGAGGGTGCCCCTGCACTGCTGGGGGGTGGGGGTGGTGGGAGACATGGGTGGGTGCCTGGTGGAGGGTGACCCTGCACTGCTGGGGGTGGGGGTGGTAGGAGACATGAGTGGGGGCCTGGTGGGGGCTGCCCCTGCACTGCTGGGGGGTGGGGGTGCAGGGGGACATGAGCAGGTGTGCAGGGTAGTCCCCTGTTTTGTGGGCTGCCTGCAGGGGCCATGGAGGGTGTACAGGGAACACCTGTGAGGACCCACCCAGCCTAATTGCGTGTGATAATTCCCGCACACCCCTGTAATACACGTACCTGGCCAAATCGCATGTGAGAATTCCCGCGCACCCCTGTAATACACGTACCCAGCCGAATCGCGTGTAGAACTTCCCGTGTACCCCTGTAATACACGTACCCAGCCAAATCGCGTGTGATAATTCCCACGTACCCTTGTAATACACGTACCCTGGCCAATCGCGTGTAGAACTTCCCACGCACCCCTGTAATACACGTACCAAGCCAAATCGCGTCTGATAATTCCCACGCACCCCTGTAATACACGTACCAAGCCAAATCGCGTCTGATAATTCCCGCGCACCCCTGTAATACACGTACCTGGCCAAATCGCATGTGAGAATTCCCGCGCACCCCTGTAATACACGTACCCAGCCGAATCGCGTGTAGAACTTCCCGTGTACCCCTGTAATACACGTACCCAGCCAAATCGCGTGTGATAATTCCCACGTACCCCTGTAATACACGTACCCTGGCCAATCGCGTGTAGAACTTCCCACGCACCCCTGTAATACACGTACCAAGCCAAATCGCGTCTGATAATTCCCACGCACCCCTGTAATACACGTACCTGGCCAAATCGCATGTGAGAATTCCCGCGCACCCCTGTAATACACGTACCCAGCCGAATCGCGTGTAGAACTTCCCGTGTACCCCTGTAATACACGTACCCAGCCAAATCGCGTGTGATAATTCCCACGTACCCCTGTAATACACGTACCCTGGCTAATCGCGTGTATAACTTCACGCGTACCCCTGATATGCACGTTACCCGCTTTGCGTTCCTTGTTTGGCAGCCCTGTGGACTGGTCCATGGTTAGCGCTGCCCTTTGCGATGATTTAGCGATTTTGATGGCTTTTCCTTGCGCGAGGGCGTTCTTGGGGGCGTTACTGGCGCTGCTGCAGGGTCGCTGCGATACTCTGCGCCACGGCTGGTTTGGGAGCCTAAAATCCATGAATACGCTGTGCGCGGAAATCGGTTTTAGCGCACGTGCCTGGCGCAGACAATCGCACGCGGACACTCTGCGCCAGCCGCTTGCGACACTTTTCTGCGAAATTCTATGAATTACCCTGTTAATGTTTGGCCAAATTCTGTGGATCTTTATATTCATAAAGATTTATAAAGTGCACAACCAAGGCCTGAAGGCATCCGGAGCTAGAAAAGCAGACTGCCGAAGATCACTTAACCAGGAGATTTAAACAAAGAGAAACGTCTTTAAGGCCTTGTGTAACAGCACATGGTCAGCCAGTTCTCGAAGTTAAGATGGAAGGACGTTGCACAATTTTGTGGCAAAGACCTAAAAAGAACACCCCCCAGCGTGGGCTTTATAAAATCTGTGAACAATAAATTAAGGGCCTGCTTCACAGAAGCGTTTTATAATGTTGCAATCCCATTGGATAACGCTCTGTGAATCGGGCTCAAAGTTTGAGAATAGGAGCGTAGAATTCCAAATGGCAAGTAGCACACAAGTTTTTGATTAAAAAAAGAAGCGCTTGAATGCTGAGCAGCATGTTGTAAAAAGCAGATAATCTTAAATTCGTTGCACTGCTTATCCGGGAGCGAATGAAGCTGACATAATAGAGGTAGGGTGTGAGTAAGCCTCAGAACATGAAGGGCAAGGCATGCTGCACAGTTCTGCAACACCTGAAGACGGTGTAGCAAAAACCCCAGTTGCACTAGGTAGATGCCATTGCAGTAGTCAAGAGACCCCATGCTTGTGGCGGTAACTACTTGAGAACGAAGATGTGAGGAAATAAAAGCAAGTACCTTTATTAGAAAACCAGCATTGCACATAGACGTAATCTGTGCCTCTCTGGACCCAGAGGAGTGTAATTTAATACTTAGGCTTTTTACTGAGGAACTTGGTACAGGGCACAGGCCAAGGAATTCGGACCAAAAGTCAGAGTTCCATAGACAGTTAGACTCTTAGGGACCAATTAACAAAATCTCTATCTTTTCTCCAATTAACTTCAGCCAATTTTCTGACATACAGTCCCTAATTGTCTAAATATACTTCCAGGGTCCGATTCAGGAGCATTAAGTTGAAAAATCTGCATAGGTGTAATACCGAACACCATAAGATAAAATTAAACCTGCTAGAGGGTGAAGATAAATGTTAAAACGAAGAGGGAAAAAGGATGAGCCCTGCGGTACACCACAAGTGTAGGGTACAGGATCTGACTTAGAAAGGAAACAAAGAAACTGTCTGAGAATGGTCTGATAAGAAAGAGGAAAACCAAGATAAAGTAAGTCCAATGATAACTACCTCTTTCAGGCAATTGAGGAATATGGCATTGTCAATCATATCGAAGGTTGCAGAGAGGTTAAGTAAAATAAGAACTCCAACCTCACTGAGGTCCCGGAGCATGGCCATGTTATTGAGAACAGAGATCATCACAGATTCAGTTCTTCTGAGAAGTATAAAGCCTGCTTGAAAGGTGTGAAGGAAAGAGTTTGATTCAAGGTAGCATCAGAGTTGAGGGTAACAATTGATTCCATAAGCTTAATCAGCAATGACAGTAAAAGAGAGGTAGGACAATAGATATAGGGTTCAGTGGGATCAAGATGAGATTTCTTTTGCAAAGAGGTAACCAATGCATGTTTTAAAGATTTTGGAATAGAACCACTTGAAAAAGAATAGTGCAGCTCATCAGTAAAGAGAGAAACAGAATTTAGCATTGAGATAGAAAGAAACATAATTGAATTGGATCCAGAGGAGAAGATTTTAGTTTATTTAAGACAGAAGCCACCATTTCCTCTGCAACTGGATCCACTTGAAATAATTCACTGGTGTCGAGCATCATCACATTGCTTATAACCGAGGGGTAGGTTGGAGAAGTCGCTCCACTAGAAACTTTTTAATGTTAAAATGTAGACATTTTATCATTAAAAAAGCACTTATTGAATCACCGGTTTCTTGTGAGTGTAGCAGGTCGATTTGTGGAGGAGGAGGATGTGCTCACAACTCTTTAAGAACCCTCAAATGTTCCCGAGAGGAGCAGGCCACTTTGACTATACACTCTCCATAGCATTGAGCTTTTGCTTCTTTAATGGCAGGAAGGAAAGCAGACAAAGCCTTTTTGTAGTCCTGTTTTGCTACAGGAGAGTAGTCTGTGTGCCATTTATGTTCAGCCTAATGTCATGTGCGTTTAAGCACCCTAAGGTTTGGTGAAAACCTAGGAACAAAAAGCTTAGTTCAAAATATTCCAGTTCTGACAGGTGCCAATTGATCGCTGGCCGGGCCATTGCCTTTAGTAAAGCTGTACAGGGATCCAAGTTATCAATATCCCTCATAGATGTCATATTCACTTATCAGCATTGGGATATTTGAGCTGGAAGAATGTTTTTTTTTTCGAGAAGCGTTGCACATGATGAAACAGTGGGATAGAATAGTGACAGAGAGGAAAAAATATTTCAAAAGGAAGAAGAAAATGATTGGACCAAGTAACTGGTAATGGCTGAAAAGTACCTGTCACAGAAATGTCTGAAACAATTACATCCCGAGTATTGCCTTTACTATGTGTAGGTAAATTATTGCTTAAGTGAAGATGATAATTAGTCAGAGCAGTCTCCAGTTTTTCGGCATGGAGGTCAGATGGATTGTTGGGACGCACATTAAAATCTCCCAACACAATCAAATTGGAATAAGTCAGTGAAAAATCACACAACATTTGAGTAAAGCTCTTAATGAAGGAAAGTGTTGGACAGGGAGGAAGACGATAAACCAAAAGAATAGAAATCAAAAAATTAGGAGAGTGCTGAAGATGGGTTAGTAAAACTTCACAAGATAAATTATGTGGGACATAGTTAACCTCGAGTTTTAAGGAACTTAGCTACATCAGTGCCATACCACCTCCTAAAGCCGGGGTGGGGTGGTTAAGCCTCTTAACCATATAATTAGGTGGCAAGAGCTAATAAATATCAGGATTAAAAGAGGTGGAAAACCATGTTTCCGTAATACATAAAATATCAGGTTTTACCTCATCAAGTAAGGTAAACATGTCATGACTATGTTCTCCAGCCAATCTGGCATTGATTAGGAGGTCATGGACCAAATAAGACTCTTGACCCGTACTAAACTTGTTAGGCAAAAGACTGGTAGCAGTACCCATAATAGAAGGAGAAGCAGCTGACTGTTAGCCGACTGAATGGTAGTTTTCTCCATGTGAGAAGTAGAAAAACCAAAAGGGAAAGTAGTTACGGGTACGAGGTGGATTAGATCCATTCTCAGATATTTCAAAAATATTTGAGTTTTGGCAAATGTCAGCCTGAGGGTTCGCCTTACACGGCCCATCAGACCTCAGGTTATTGTGACATTTTGAGGAAGTCAGCAACTGTCTGGCTCACCCGAAGCACGGGTGGGTGCAGACTGGCTTAACTTGACATGTGCTTGTGTTCCCGCTGGACAGATGCTATCCCCGGCACATAAGTTCCTCAAGGAGATCACTTGGGCTATGATGCGGCAAGCCCAGGAGCCAGAAGAAACACGGTAGAAAGACTTCTGTCTAGATTTTCAGTATTATAATGAGACAACACATTTTAAAACAAGTTAAACACACTCGAAGTACTGATGATATTTTATTTTAAAGTATCTAGACCCCAGACACAATTTCTCACAATTAGGTTTCCAAATAAAAGTAAGAAGTGAACAATAGCTGTCAAACATGCACACAGATTGAGAGTGATCTTACATGTGCATAATACCTACATATCATACCTACATATACAGGATGCAAAACACATTGGTGAACAATGAAATTCAAAGTGGGCTTAAAAGTTTGTCAAATATTAACATACACGTTTTAGGGGAAAATATTTCTAATAAAATGTAGTATTTGAGAAGAATGCTCCATGTAAAGTTATCTGAGTAGAACAAAGGCTCGGCATATTATATACTTGCACTAAGGTACGGTCAGTGCCTTTATTTGCAGACCTTCATTGGATTAACCTGTGAGGTACACCGTCATATTCCACGCATATTGTTTACACTACACATGCAACAGGTATAGGACACATCTTTTGGCTTGTGGACTTGATGTTCATTCCTGGTAGTGAAAACTTTGCACAGATATGAACCAGGTGTTCTTTTTAATTTAGCATATTTCCAAACTTTATGCCACCAATCATTTCATGCACATCCAGTTGGCACCAATTATAAAAACACTTAACAATCACCAGAAGGAGACAAAGGAGCAAAGGGAAAAGGGTGAATAGAGGTCCAGAGCGAAGCTAGGGCCTAGTGGTAAAACTGGACATCACTTCTTTAAAAAGTTGCATTTACATAATTGGCAATAAATATGTCCACAATGCAATAGACTCTTTCAAGTTAGGATTGAGTATCTTTAATAGATTGGTGGACATTTGGACGTGCAGATACCGATTCCTTCGGATTACTCTTTCTGTACTCGTTGCTATATTTATGTATATCCTCACAACAGGATATTCCCTTTGCATTTATATATTTATTTATTTATTGAGCATGTGATATGCACCTATACAACAAAAAGGCATTTCCAGGTGCCACAAGACAAGTGGGGAGATAACAAGAGGAGTAAATAATATTGACAAAAAACAGTCAACATACAATGGTGGTCCTACTAGGCCTTGTGACATTGAGACTTGCAGTAAAGATAAGTGCAGCAGATGGGGAGGGGTGGAGGAAAGGAGCAAAGATAGGGCATTCTGGTGAGAGCCCAGGAGGGAAGTGACAAGGGGTGCCAGGGGAGGAGGTCGCTGGCTGAGTGCTATGGTGGGGGAATCCCAAGAGTGGGATCCACAGCCACATGCAGGGGCCCAAACGGTCAGTGCTTATGGGGGCAGGGTGCTGGTGTTGAATGGTCAGCGGCCTGGTAACTTGTCAGATTCATGGAGGTCCAGGCCGCCACTCTCAACAGCAGTGAGGTGGTTAGAAGGGAAGGGAAAGAGGTACTGAAAATCAGAGTTTTGCAAAGTTTCTGGAATTTAAGGAGGTCCGGCTCAAGTCTGAGAGGGGCAGGGAGGCTGTTTCAAAGAGAGGCACCAGCTGAACAGAGAGACCTGCCCCTCACTCTCTGCTTGGAGAAGCGCTTGACAATGAGAGAGTTGGAGTTAGAGGAGCGGTGGGTTCTAGCAGGGACGTATTTAGGGAGAGAAATGTGGATATAGCATGGTCTCAGGCCCCAGAAATCCTTGTGGATGCTGCAGAAGGTGTTGAATGTGATCCTCTGGGCCATCGGAAGCCAGTGGAGAGATTTTAGGGCTGGAGAGATATGGTCTATGGGCTTGAGGCCAAGGATAAGTCATGCAGCCCTGTTCTAGGTTAGCTAAGGGGGCATTTGGAGGAAAGGGTGAGATTGAGGAAGAGGCCGCTGCAGACATCCAGCCTAGAGATTACCAGAGCTCTGGATAAATTGAGCATTAGGGAAAGGTGAGGAAAGGGTGAATGCCTCCAAGAAGGTGAAGCTGGAAGTTGGCCTTCTTGGCAAAGTCCAAGATGTGAGGGGTGAAGTAAAGAAAGGCGTCACAGATGACCCCAAGGTTTTTGGCCTCACAGGATGGTGAGGGTAGAGGGCCAAAGGAAGGCCCCCTTTGTCATTGGGAAATTATGTGGATAGGTCTGACTGGTCCTTTATCTGTATGAAGTTGCTTGTTTTCATTTTAGAGAATGGTTTAGTTTTCCCCCAATGTGAAACAATTGCTTTTCTCTGTGGATTGTAATAATTATACCTGTTTCCCTTAGCCACTATCGATTTGTTTACACTTTTCATCGTTTCTATAATTCCAGCACTTTGAAATCACTTGGTATCACCTCTCTTGCATTTCGGACTTAGCTGAAAAGCACTGAGCGGTCTACTTTACCATCCACAACTGTGCTTGAGTTGTGTGGCCCTCTGGTAACTTTCCATTTTCACATTTGAGTTGAGATAAAAGTAGAATGGGTCTCAAGGATGTGTGGTTTTGGAAGTTGTGGTGACCTCCACTTTCATCTTCAATTTCTCTGTTTGTGTCTGAGGATTTACAAGAGAAAATAGTGACCATCATTTATATTTTGTAAGTGGAATTTAATGTGCAAAAGCTTAAGTTTGGCTATATTTTGAAAAGTGATATGGATAAGATAACGATACAGATGAAACTGACGTTTTAGTTTCCCATGTAAAGTGTCATGTATCCTTAACTAAAGTGTTTCTATATGTATGCCTAGGCTGTAACTACAAAACAAGATAGTTGGAGGAGAAAGTTGAGGAAGAGGGCAGATTGAATGGTGGACATACATGGGGCATTGCCTAAGATTTCATGATGTCATAAATGTTAATTAATGGGAAATCTCCTTGTAAACTGAGGTGGAATTATTCTGTGTGGTGCAACATCTAGATTGAGGTGTAGTGCTTTATGGTCTTTCAAACGTGGGCTTGGGGAAACTGCCATTAAGAACAGTTGGAGACCATTAATGTGGAAGTGAACAAGGAGTGCAAAGTACATTCAGTGAGAGTCCACACAGGGGCTTAGTGATGTAACGCACTGTTGAGCTTGAGTGAAAGTTTGGGGGTGGGGGGACTTGCTGGTTTCTGCAATACGAAATTGCGAATCCACTGAGAGATTCAAAGACGAGGGTGAGCGTTATGTACTTGTAATAATTAAAAATGGGAATTGGTTTATTAATTTGTGCAAAATATGTCAATGTACTTAAATAATAAGAACTTGATCGGCCATGTGCATAATTTATTGAGGCTATTTATTTTGTTGTACATTGAAAAATATTCCAATGCAATTGTAGTTATTTAAATGTGTAATACACAATCACGAAGTAACATGATTTATTTGTTTATTTATTTTGTCATTTGTATTACACATGGAACCCGGGGACAACAGGGCGATGGCTTACATGGGGGCAGCGCAAGCCCTAGGTTGCAAGAGGTTACAGTCATAGTTAATACAATAGTTACAGTAAATGGTTACAGTGGTTCACAGCATATGTGATGCGTACACATTATGCAAAGCTAGATATCTAACAGGTAGTAGTTGCAATGGGTCAAAACATAAGTGATACACATAAGTTATTTAGGTCTAGATATCTAACAGGTGGAGATGGTGTTTCCGAAAGTTGTTTGATCGGATGGGTTTCGGTTTGTCATGCCTCATAGGCACAGGTGGTCTATGTGGAGTAGATTGAAGCGCTTAGGAGCGCTCTGCAGCACTTCCCCCAAGATGGTGCAGTCGAAGGTTTGCAGCATTGCAGGCTTTGCAGAGGTTTCTGTGGTCCAGGCTCCGCCCGGGCATCAGATAGAGTTTATCAGAGGTCTCCGGCAGAGCAGTGTTGCGTTGCTACTCTGCTATAAGCTACGCTCTGTAAGTTCGCACAGTTCTTTTCATTCTCTTGAAGCTCGTATTGTGAAGTATCTTGTGCTTAATCCCTCTGTGTTTTCTCCATACACTCAGAGCATTTTTTGAACCCCCGCAATGCTCTCCCTCTCAACCCCAGATCCGACCCCAGCCTGAGTCCTTTGGAGACATCTTTTCAGTCGGTGCGTCCCTTCACTGGTACCCAACCCCTCAGTTGTTCCCCACCCATTCATACCTCTGTTGACACACTAAACATGTTTTCCTTTCTCGCAGCCACTTCTTGTCTCTACCTCACCTCTGTGGCAGCGACGCAGGACCTCAGCCTTCAGAGTGACTCGCAGTCACTCCCGCTTTCTTTCCACCATGGGGCATGTACGCAGTCAGTACAAACGGATCCGGGTAGGTGCAGGCTTCTGTTCTTCTATTCTCTCACCCTCTCGCTTATCTCAAGCTCTAACTCTTCACTTTTTAACTCTAGTCACGTTTTAACTCTAGTACAACTCACACTGCAGCTCCCCTTCCTACCTGTGCAACCCATGGGTCATTCGGAAAATGCCCACCAACAGTAATACGCAGTCCTTCCCACTATAGACTCCAGGCTAAAGGTAACTTTCTCCCACACCATTCAAGTCTTTTATAACCGAAGTCTCTCCTCCTACTAATGACTAGTTTTGTATTCACAGTACCTATAGACAATCCGTTTCACCGCTAAGTCATGAGAAGTCCTTTTCTCTGACCTGGCACATAGAAGAAAGTACACCCAACAAGAACAGGAATCAGGGTTTTCTTCCCCAGGGGGTTTCCCTGGAAACCGTATTCTGCCCTGGCTTCTGCCTCAGGGGAGGAAAGGGTGGCTAGGTGGATTCTCAAATCTTCTGGCCTGCTGCCTCTGATACAGGTTAGTGCCTTTATATTTGACTGTTGCTTGGGTGACATTCCGTTGATTATTACAGGGTTCAACTAGATTTGGGGGTCTTGTGACTTAACACTTGTTTCCAATCCAGGGTGATTTTTCAGGAATCAATGTAATTTCAAAAAAGTATGTGCACATACAATAGAAAGCAAACATACATTTCAAACCACCATGTTGGAAGGCGCGGACATACAATGAAAAACAAAAAATATGGAAAAGCAGAATATTAAACCTTTTTTTAAATGTTACTCAAATATAAAGACACATTAGTACAGAAAAGGAAATGCCAAAAATCATGTCCACATCCTAATACATGAAGTTGGCTTGTTTTGACTAGTATCACATTGAAATATGTATTGACCACCTCTCAGCCAATTAGAATGCTTAAAAAGTATACAATAATCTGAATACGTTGACTGAATATCAAATACCCGACTATAGAAGCAGGCAGGAAAACTAACAGAAATGATTCCTCTGCATTCAAGAAACAGCAATGTAATTTACCACCAGGATTTAGTTTTGAAAAACACACTCCCTTTATGTGAGGTTCTTTTTTTCACTGAAACGTCAACAAACACATGTGTTCAATTTAGTGAAACTGTTTACATTTACTTAAAACCTAAGGTATGCTCATGTAAAAACGTCTGCTGGTCAAAAACCTTTCTAGATCAAATAAGTATAACGTTAAAATGTTTAGTGTATATAAAGAACCTTGCCATCTAAATATTTCAAAATGTAACCATGGTTTGTTGATTGTGTTTACTTACTATTAATCTATCGTTTTTTACTTAATCCTACAACACAAAAACCTACATTGCTATTTCCACGATGTACTAATAACCCTGTGTGGGGTCAATATTTTTTCAGATAGTGGTCCTTCCCCAGCTAAAACCTTGCAGGAGGGTCATTATCACATGATAATGACCCCTGCCTCGGACCATAAGGCAATATTCAGTTCTGTATAGTAGGAACCATGTTTATTCCATTGGCACCTGTTCTATACCCATAGATCTGAGATGTGTAATATTTGTTTCTTCATGTTGTTCTGCACATTGAGTCACTAATGCATAGTCACTGCTGTGCATTCTGATGGCTCCGTTATGTTCCAAAATTATATATATATATTTTAATTATCTTCAGTCTTTTACAAAACATACGATTACACTTGCAGGAAAGAGTACAATATGGCACATAATATAAGGTGGTGAAACAAGTTGCATATGTACAAGGCCTTCAATCATGGTAATATGTGAATCTTATAATTTATATAGATTTTTTATTTTTGCCTTTGTATGTGAAGGAGATGAATGGGGTTTGGAAGAGTTGGTATCAGGTTCTTAGTGGAGACCAGGGTGTTCAGGAGCATATCATGCATTTCAGAATATGACAAGCAAATATCCTACATCACGGATCAAACTAATCTAGACATTTCAACAAGATATGTTTGCATGTTTTCTTCCTTTTTGAATGAGATTTTCTCAATGTGGGTCTTCCTTCCATTTCTCAACAGGAGTGGCAAGAGCACGCTTCACTTTTCTGAAGATCTTTCCGATAACATATGTTACAGCCCACAACAGCCAGTGTCCAGCATTAACATCTAACAATGTATACCCATGCACATACTTGTGGCACCCAATATCACTGTGAGGTAGTCTTGGGGAGTCTGTGGTTCCCCAATATCATTTTAATTCAAAATAGTTTTATTTTATCATGAGACGAAACATGTGAGGCAGGGGCCTATTTCCTTTGCACAATTTCAGTCAGCGCCTGCGATTGAGTGGCACAATCTTTGTTTTGTACTGTTTTTCCATTGTGTATCAGACAAGGTGCTTCGAGATGTTCTGTGTTGATTTACTCTTAGTGTGTCTAATGGTGAACTATTCTATGTGTAATTGATCTCTTTGTGCAATGAATCCCTCAACCAATGTAAATTTACTGAAAATATTTGTAATATGCTACACTATGAAATTTCCATATTTAAGCAGGCAACTGAAAAAATAATTCTCTCATTATTTAATTCTCTTAAGACTCACCTGAGATTTAAAAAAAAGAAAACCATGTGCATAATTGTTCTCTGATTTGTTACACTGTCTGATTATTGTTGCCCTGCTCTATGTAATCCACAGTTATCTGTCCATCTTGCTGTGTAAACCTTTGTGGGCCAAGCGGTTGGCAAAGGTTTTCTTGGTATTGTATAGGTCAATTTTCTTTGTATCCTGAAAAGTGTAAATAAATCCACTTTCCTTGTTCCATTTGTAAGTTTGTTTTGATGTTGTGAGAAGGCGGTCTCACTTTTAGTTGTTGTACATTACTTACCAATGTCAGTATATTTCACGTATAGCCTTTTCGATTCAAACCAGTTCTCTGCTTTCCTTGCTTCTCAATCAAATGTTTCAATATCACTTCAGTTAGCCCTGAATCCAATGAATTCTGCAAGATGTATTGTTAATTAGATTTGCAGGACGAAGACAAAGAATTGCTTGCAGTTTCTTGTAAAAACAACTTTGTTTTGGGTTGGTTTTCATCTTTGTAGATTTCAATGTCCAGTTTCATGATGCTTGTATGACTGTATTCCATAGTCTTCTTACCATAATTTGTAACTCATGTAGGCAATGTGCATACATTGTTAGATCTGCAATGGCAATGTCCTAAACTAGACTATCATCAGTGTACAGGTACTAGTGGATTATACGTGGATCCACATTGTCTGATGTGGTCTGACATACTTACCTCTGCACAAGATTCCCAATATGAAATAGTTTATTTATGGTTGTGTGAATTGCATGTCCATTGCAACCCCACAAATATGTGAATGTACCGTAATGACAAATAGAGATATTTTGTTGTTTAGTGTGAAATCCAACAAGTCCATTATCATTTAGATATGCACTTTGAGGCTTGCTGAGCATGCCTTCAAATAATTGTACATTTCTCAATGTCAAGCTTGTGGTCATCGTCTTTTGATTTATAGCATTTAACCAGCTCCACAGTGCCAATGTTAGAATATGATTGCTATCGGATATTGCTCCACGATTTAATAAGTGATTTAACCAATCGCCAAAATGATCTAGTACATTGGTCTGGCTGCCCTAGATACTGCCTTCAAATACAACTGAGCTGCACACAGTTGATGCCTCGTCTCATGAATACAAATACTATAACCAGTTATTACAAATGCAACCCTACAACCACAACCATTACCAATCACCCTCTTCCATTTTGTTCCTGCCTCAGAATGTGTTCATTTTTTTGTAACCTCCATCTTCACCATCACCTCCTAACCCATCTTCATTCTCCCATATCTGCCTATCCCAATTCTACCCTTCCTTTTCCACAGACCAATGTCTGTAAACACACTTGCGGGGACACAATACGCTAAATAATAGGACAAGGGTAGCCTCTGTAGGACCAACATGGTGGTGATGGGCACAGTACATCTACTCTATAACATAACATATTTGGTCATTTTCAAAGAAATGCCAATAACATGCAGGACACTGCCAAGGTCAGGACTTGTTGTTGGTCCCCCTGCATGCAATTTCTCCTTTTGCAAGGGAGAGTGCACAAGTAGAGAAAAACAAGGCAACATTGTCTTTACTCTTTAGTTCTAGGGCCTCATCACGAGTTGGGTGGTAACGCCGGCGGTATTACCGCCAGCCCTATTAGCCCTACCGCCAAACCCTCCGGTGCTATTAGCGCCGGATCACGGGTTTGGCAGAATGGTTTGTGCCCATTCCCCATTGGGCCCATTTGGGAAATTTTGCACTATTACCGCCGGCGGATTTCCAGAGCTGGGGGGACATCCACCAGGGCCATGAGCTGGCGGACCCTTAAATGCTGTGGTAATAGCGCTACCGCTGCATATAAGGGTTACCACCAAACTCGTTATGAGGCCCCTAGTCTCCTCTTGGAAAGAAATGAACCACCACCTGAAAATCATGCTTTGCAGGTATTGTTTACTCATTCATTCTGATGTTGTCCATCTGCTAATGAGCAAATGTCTATTTGAGATGGGCTCCATCGAAATCCATTAATTTTGCCCCTGCACAAAAATCCTGCAAATATAAAACAAAATGCTGACTCGAGATGGAGGAGTAAAAGCACAGTTAAGAGTTTAGCTCTGCTTCACGGCCTCCACCAAAGTGTTTGAGCATAAAAATGGGCTGGAGTGCAAAATTAAGCGGTAAAAGATTTATGACTTTCTTTTACACTTTCATGTTGTGCTCCACCTACTCTAAAATTACCTTCCTTATTTCTTTGATAAAGGCTGCCAAAAAATGCACCTTTGGCTCAAGAAGTAGATTTTGATAGAAGATACAATTGGTTTTAATGGGTAGTTGGTATATAGACTGATATTGTTCTGTCTTCATTGATAATACATGTAAAAGACAGTCCCAATCAGCGTGATCAGACTTGAACTGGGTTTAACATCATGGTGGGCACAATATATAAAAAGAAGCCTGTCCTTTTTACATAAACTAACACAGTCTGAAAAGCCCACGTTCGGCTTATATCTGTATGACTGTTTAAAAGAAAGGCCTAATTCGAGTCCCTTTCTGAGCATATTCCAGAAGCTATGTTTAGCTTTTCAAGAAATGATCAAGAATTGATCAGTCTACACATGTTGGACTCTGAATATATAAAGAAATTAAATAAAGTGGTGGGGCAAGAGGATGGACTGGAAAGACCTAGAAAAACTAAAGCTGTTCAAAGAGAAAATTAATTACTTCCTCTCCGTAGATAAGCTTAGACCTAATCTATCAAAATTCCCGTCCCAAAAACATAGGCAATGGTAACTGAAATTTCGTTTAAATGCCCTCACGACGCTAACCTTTATTGGTCCAAACATTGGCATGCCGAAGGAACTTCGTGGTTGCTGGTCATGTGGACAGGTCCTAGAGGAATCCCTCTTTCACTTAGTTATGGAATGTCCTGCATTTGTGAAAGACAGTATTAGTCATCTTGGCCAATTTGTTCACTCAATTTGACAGCTCCTGACTAATTCCTTATGGGCCAGGCTGATGCAAACCTCAAACTATCTCTGAAGGTATATATTGTTACTGTATGAATGACTGTAATGTAAGCCTTAAGCACATAATCTTAGCATGCATTTTGGTTGATGTAGATGTGTTTCATGTTAGGAGGTTACTGTAGGGAGAAAGTTAACCATGGATTTTGCCAGCTCTGAACACAGGAGTTGGGGGTGAGTCATTATAGTGTGTTCTAACCTTACAGAATCATTAGGCATTTGATATTTCTGGGGTGCGGGGGAGCTGTTCTCTTACCAGGGTATGATGATTCTGGGAATGGTTTGCACAGCATTGCTGACATTTGTGTCTCTCTGGTGGAACAACATGCTCTGGCAGGACAACTTTTGAATGTCAGTATTTTTGGACGTATACCAGATGAATACATTCCAGATTGAATCAAGTTTCCTGCCAGAAAGGGGATGCGGGAAGGAGGGGAAAACTATTAAATGACAGGTTATTCCAAACTGTATGTAACTTTAAATATCATGGCAGATAACCTTTCCTAAATGCTTTCATATTTACGAAGCAGTGGATGTACTGTTAAGCATCGTGAAGCAAGACCCAGACAACAGGTTCAAATTCATACTCAAAACAAGTTTATTTAACTTAAATGCGAGGTGAAGTAAGGCCTAATGTGCCCTATGATAAGGTGGGATTTCCCTGCCTAAAGGAAACTAAGGATAGTCCGTGTCAGAATGTCCAAATCAAGTATCTGTCTGTGTCCAAAACCCAAACTTGCCCTCACAACTTACACTATACAATGTGTAGGGATGCCAGACTCAAAAGAATAGTGTTCAAAAACAAAGTTCAGAGCTCCCTCGAGCTCTTGACCTAGGATCAGCTTCCCCTTCCCCAAGTTCAAAATAGTTCTCAGAAAATTGGCGTCCCTTCCGCAAGAGTTCAGAGCTTTTTTCTTCCAAAAATAATACCGTTTCTTGGAACACTTCCCAAGTCGGGATTCCCTTTCCCCAAGAGTCCAACTCTCTCTGCTTTTCAGAAATAACACAGTTCCTTGGGACACTTCCCAAGTTGAGGTTTCACTTCCCCAAGAGTTCAGAACTTCCCGCTTTCAAAATAAACACAGTTCTGTTTCTTAACTTCACTTTCTCATACAGGATGTGGCAACACAGAAACTTAACTTCAAACCTACTTTAATTGGCTTATTCCAAATACGGTACTCAGTCTAGGCGCAGTTGTAGGACCACACGGTCCACCCATTACAAGTCACGCAATCAAACCACTTCTTACTGCTTCTATCAACATAAAGCCAATGGTTCCATCTGATTGTGCTGCTTAGTTGGTTCCTCAGTGTCCCAATCTTTGGACAGAGTCCCGTGGCTGGCTTAGCCACTGTGCACTTTAGTATTCTTGTTTGCATTCCTCTGGCTCTTGCCAACACAGTTTCTCTCAGCCTACAATGCATGTGCCCATCTTGACTTCGGGCCACTCTTTAGTTTCTAAAGTTCATATTTTCCTTGGTATTCTCTTGGCTTTGTGACTATTTTTTTCATAAACTGTGTTCCTTGTCTTCACCTCCATGCACTACTTTGCTTGCACTCCATTTGTGAGCATTCAATTGATTCTGCACTCTGCGGTATTCACAATTGCCTTCAATACTTTTCACTCTGTGTGGTTTTCCAAATGCTTCAAGTTGTTTAATTTTACTCAGTATCTGTATTCACAAGTGCCCTCAATTTGTTTCAGTTCATTCGATAGCTTGACAATACTTGTTCCAGTATTCATCAATACTATTATTCACTCGCTGTTTGCAAAAGGACTTGCATATATGTTATCGGAGCACCCTGGTTGGAGTGTGTATTGGTTTTGCACTCACCAGTTGCACACAGCAGCATTCTTTCTCTTGGTATCTTCCAAGCCAGGCTTCTACAGGCTCCGCGGCTTCACAGCTTATCTTGACTCTGCCTTCCTCTTGTGGTATGAACTGTGCATACTGTCCACTCTCCTGGCTTCCTTTGGTGGCAGCTGCGGTCACGGAAGGCTCCACAGTTTCTCCCCACCAGTCCTGCTACGGCGGCAAGCAGGACCTCTGGAGCCTCACACAGCTGACCACGGCTACGGCATCGCCTTCTCCTGCACAGCACTGCTCCAGCCACCTGTGTCACCAACTTCCTTTCCACCAGCCCGTTTGTTGCTTCTGAGAACTGCAGGCATTTTTATACTCCTCATGTGTGTTAAGTGTCCCCAGGTGTGGGTCGTTGAGTTCTCTTGCCTGACTTTGGAGGACTCCATTAGGCAGACATGCCTGGTTGTTCCACTGATATGGCTCCATAGTTCTCTTCCTCGTCTCAGTACCAGAGTGGTGTATGGTACTGGCTGATTTAATAAAAGAAGTGTTTGTACTTCTGTTTGGTCTCCGACATATGTATGTGTTAGTGAACTGAGGATGTGTTCTCCTAGTTGGTCTCTTCCTCGTTGCAGTACTAAGGTATTGTTTCTGCGGACAAGTTTCGAAGGAGGAGAATGGAAATGGTTGACAATATTGCACAAAGGCTTTAGAGACAGATGGCTTGTTATGAACGGGGAAAGTGCAATACTGTGTGACTTCAAAGATGTCCCCTTCTCATTCCCCAGGTTCCCCAAGTTCCCACCATCCAGGTGATCCACCCTCTCATATCCATCCCTAGTGTTGCGATGCAAAAGTGATGGCGTTTCCCAGGCCAACTGAGAGGGTTATTATGGGGAAAAAGAAGTGAGAATGCCTTCAGGTTCCTCAAAATACAATACCAACCGGTATAAATTGTTTGATTTGATGTGCTCTTTAATACAGTGGCTCATATGTAGAAAATACACACTGTTCTATATAACATTCTCAGCTTTCACCTTCCGTTGCATTCCTTTATGCTGGCAGGGAAATAGAGATTGGCATAGTTATGCTCTCCTATTTTGTCTGCAAATACAATATTTATTTCAAGCTAGGCAAGACTCAACTGTCAAAGAAAGAGAAACTCCTGGAAGATTGAGGCAGTGATCATGAGGGGCAAAAGTGGGGATATTTTGGTCAACTACATTGGCCCTCATTACGACCCTGGCGGAGGACCATGGTGCAATTTGCACCATGGTCCATGGCGCTAAGCTGCCAACTCCGCCATGGGGGTTGGCGGACTTACCGCCCCATTCCGACCTTGGCGGCGCGGTAAGTCCCCAATCCCCATTTACCCTTCCCCATTCCCATTTTTGCCCCATAGGGTATAATGGGAGTGGGGAAGGCGTTAATTACGCCACCGTAAATTACGGTGGCGTAATTAACGACAAGTCCCGTAGCGCTATGGATTTTACCGCCTGCAAAAAGCAGGCGTAAAAATTACCATGGCGCTACGGGAACTCGTAGTAAGGCGGAAAGGTACGCCATGCATTACGCTGGCGTAAACCCCTTTCCGCCAGGGTCGTAATGAGGGCCATTGTGTTTCCAGTGTTGGTGGATCTAATATGCATGGGGGACTTTTAGAAGAGGGTGCTCACAAGACCATCAGGACCAAATGTTATAACACACACATGGCAATTTAAAGGTTCACAGTTTTCTAGAGGGAATTATGGCAGGTAAAGAAACTATTATTGTGAAGAAAGAATTATGAAGTGTATTATTTATAATATTAAAATGCTGGCAACTCCACAGGTGGAGTGAATGGTGCAAAGGGGAACTCACCAGACTAGGATTTGGAGAGGGACCCTGGAATGCCCCTTCTCGCCCCCATGAACATGACGGCCCGAAGAGTCAGAGACGTACGAAGTCACTCACTATTCAGCGAGGCCCCAGGAGGACCAGTGACTGACACGTATGCAGAAATATATTCTCTCAGACAGCCTTTCAGACCTTATCCAGTCAATGTCTTTATGGATACAGGTGTTTCAACAGTGGTCATAGACCCAAATGCCTTGATGGATGATTTTGATTAATACAGAGAAACCACTGTGCTGACATTATTACTGACACCACAACATAGCTATTTTAGTCATGAAACACACTTGCAACATTGCACAGTGTTACACAAACACTTGTCTATTCAAAGAATACGCTTACCTAGTTCTGTAGATAGAGGACAGATACATACAAATACTGTCAAAAGCTTTTATAATTTTTTTCATTAGCTAAGTGCAGAAACGCTGAACGCAAGGCAACAAAGAGATGCAGAGCTGGCTTGCAGAAGCTTATGGCAAATAACCCTATGGAACAACATGATCACATAAGGAGCCTTAAAGAACCAAATACAACTAACCTAGAGGAAACTAAATCTGAACTGTAAATATTCATTGTGCTTGTGTAATAATGGAGTGTCAAGTATGTATAAAAGCAATGTATCAAGGCAATTGCGGGGGCATACGCTCCTAGAGCACTTGTGTAAAACTCTTCCACGATATAAAGACAAGATTTGTAAATATAGCGCAGAATGGACGAAAAGCACAGAAGTTAAATTGACCAAGCCATGGCCACAATGCAGAAGTTTCTCCAAAAATGTGCAGTAACCATTACAGATAGACCTACAAGAAACTTATAAGGGGAAGAGGTTGGCCAATTTTAACAGCGATATTTGAAATCTGGTGAATGTTTCAAAAGGACGAGGGAGAAGTAGCGAGGCGTCAACAGATGCTAAGCCAGCAGGAGACACTTGGGGCAGCACCTCGGCCCTCACTCCCCCACTTTCTCCTGAGAACGAGAAAGAAGGAGCTGCATCAGAAGGTTTATACCCTATACAGGAGCTACAGGCAGTGGAGCGGTAAACACATCCAATGTTTCAACCTCCACCATATATCAAGGAGAAGGGGCAAAAAGGGTCAGACAGTCAGATAGTGTAAAGGGAGCACACATCGAGGCCCAGACTAGCACCAAGGAGGTGCTAGATGGCATCTCATCAAATGAATGGGTATCGGGCAGATACTTCGGAAATTGGATGGGAAGGCAACAGGGGAATCAGCACGGGCGATTAAAGAAATGGAGGGTTATAAGGGGAGATGCAGAGATAATGGAAGAAGTAGAAAGAAAGGAGAAAGAAGAAGAGGAGGGATACAAAAAAACATGGAGAGACATGCTAAGGGAAGAGGAGAAAGAGCGGGAGCAGTGAGAGATGAGGGGGGAAGAGCTTGAAGAAAAAGAGAGGCGAAGGGAAGAAGACGAGAAAGAAAAGCAAGCTTTAGTGAGAAGGGAACAAAGAAAGTGGGAAATAGAGCAACTGATAAGAGAGCGCAAACGCAAGGAGGAGAAGGCGTGCGCAGTAAAATACAAAAGAATAATGTGGGGAATGGGCAAGGGAGACGACAAAGCAGGAGGAGGTAGGAAAATGAAGCCAGACAGTAGTAACACGCAGGAAAGGACTACCACTCTATCGGACAAGACAGCCGCGGGGTCCTTCGGGAGAAGGGGTAGCGGAGGCTTGATTGACTTTGAAGGGAAGCTCAGTGAAGGCACAAACTCTAGGAGGCTGAGCTTTGCAGACAATTTCAACAGTGATATGGACACTGACTCAGACAAGGACACCGAGGAATGTGAGGACGAGGGAAGAGGGCGACTCAAGCATTTGTCAACAGGGAAAAGTGCAGAGAGGAGCGTGACCTGGGAAGTAGGGAAAGACACAGGGGGATTTAGGGGTGACAATGATGATCTATCACACCAGTCCAGAGATGCATCATGCAGTATGGATGACCTGACCCCATACATGCAGAGGCTTAGAGATCTTCCAGGGTGAAGGAAGGGGTAGCTGGCAAAGGCATGCACTGACATTAAAGATTCATAGAGACTTGATAGGCAGATCATGGTTAACACAAACGGCGAATGGGCGAATGGGGAGATTGTTGGTGGAACCAGCAAAGAAATGTATGGGCACAGCCAGCATGAACATCTTACTTTATACTGGTATATATTGATGGGTCCGGCATGACAATGCATTGGGAAATGCATTTGTGCACTTTTGGTGACTTGCATCTATTGTATTTTTTTCATGAATTACGCTACACCCTAAAAAAACGATTGCAAACTGTCTGGTCTTTTACACAAACTTTCAAAGAATGTGTGCTATGTAATGCACCATTTTAGCTCATTATTAAAAAAAAATATTTCATGGAGGGGGAAGAATCTTCCGACCTGCCCAAACCCATTTTTGTTAATTCGGGCCCCCTTGCTATGCTCATTCGAAATCGCATACTTGTGGCAAATATTTGCAACCTGCAATATAACAACTCAGCAGCCACCACTGGTGGCTGGTATTTTTGGGAACCTCGCTCCATCCCCTTATTTCTATGCTAGATGAAACATTTAAGCTTTCATTAATAAACATGTTTACTTCTTTCACTTGGATTAGTGCATGCCCCTGCAGCAGAATAATCATCATGGGCATTGCCCACACATGAATGTCCGAGCTGGGGCGGGGTGTGGCGGGCCCCGTGCTTTTTTAAGGAGCTTGGGTGGGCGGGTGTGCGGGGGCTCAGCATGGCTTGCAGAGGGGCCTTCTAATTTTGTGCTGCGCCACTGATTTGGGTTCTGCTCACCTTGAACGCATTCAAGTGTGATGTGAATGGTTGAGTGGGGCCACAAACTGGACCAGGACCCTGCTCTGGTGTAACACTGTTTAAGAAAATAAGTGCTCGACACAGAGTCTCGGAAGTGAGAAAGCCATGGAGTGACCCACCCCTCCCTACTCAAACTCCTTCTTTGAAAGGGCTTTGTGGAAGTTTCATTCACGGGCCGGTCCTGGAAGGGGGCGGTCGTTGACTAATGCACCTCAAACAAAGAGCTCTGAAAATCATAGATGCATTGGCCCCACTCTTGATGGAAGTGCACACCTCTCCTCACAACTAACCCTGTTAAATAGGTTTCATCTATCATAGTTGTATCTGACTCTATGTGCATTTATTACCAGGGAATTTTGATGATACTAAATCCTGGTCAATGATTTAATTTTTCAAGCGTTGCTCACACAGCATTTTGCTCCTGTGTAAACAGACAGCTCAGGCCTCACCAGGGAGAGTATTTTCGGCTTGTTTAACACATCAGTGCCACAGATAATGAGTACTTCTGTGTCCATTGTTCTGTAGATGTTTCATACACTAGCAGTAGCCTGCATTGGAGATTTGGGTTACCCTGTTGCATTATGTATGTTTTACATATAGTTCCCATGTCAAATCTCAAAAAATGACATTCCCCAAATGCTTGATTGTGGACAAATCACACCTCCCTCTCGGTTCTTGCATCTGGAAACACGGGTGCCAGACACATCTGCAGGTTGTGTGCTGTGATGTCACTTGAAGGTGGGGTCAAATGTCTTCACTTACATTGACCATGTCAGTTTGGTGAAATTACGTGCCTGAAACCATCCCTGGACGTCCTGTTGGCACCTGTTATATTCAGCCATTACAAGATTGTGTGTGCAATAATATCTACAAAAGATCCAAGGGAATATTTAAAAAAAAATATTTCCACCTTGTGAAAGACCTCCAGTTGAGTTTCACCAAACTAGTTCTGAATTACGAAAAGTATCTTCATGGAAAAGCATGAGAATATCAACAATATTTTAAAAATAAATCATTTCAAACCATTTATTCATAAATCACATATCACAAATGCATCATGAATAGAATACCAACATATCAAATGTATCACATAATAAATGCAAACTTGCATTCATATATTCAATCATACTAATGCAGCAATGTACGGATGAACACAAAATGCATTCAAATGATGCAGCATATCACACATGTTTTAAGGCACTCAACACATTGATGCACAGAGAATATCTCATATAGTAATATTTCAATGAATGTGATATCACCATATTTTTGGAGTTACATGTTACAGAGTCTGATTACTAACCAATCACCACTATTGTATCATTAAGTTAGAGGTTCTTTACTGTTGACATGTTTCAGCACATTAAAGGTTGTGCATGTCAGTCCTCTATGTCTTTATCAGGCCAATACATTACCTATTCAATACCCAGGTTTATTTCATCCCCCGCCCCACGCCCAGGAGTTCAGAATGATTTGGTCTGTTTCTACAGGAGCTGCAATTGCTCATCCCTGAGCATCAGTATTGGGGACCTTTATTCTCCTGTGCTCATTTTTTCACTGTGGTATATTTTTGGCTTTCCGCCCCTTTGATCGTCTCCCTGTTTTCAGTGGTTTTAGGTTTTGCCAGCAGAAATTAGCCCAATAGGTAGTGAAGGAAAAAATGGTGTTTAATGGCTTTTCAGAATTTGCTCAGATTAAATTTAAATATAAGGGGAGATGAAAGTTTATTCCAAAGCATAGAACCATAAACAGAGAAGCTCCGTCCACCATCAAAGTTAAGTCTGAATTTAAGTGGAGTAAGAAGCCTAAGTGTGGATATGTGGCGTGGTTGAGTGGTGAAGCCACAGGTCAGTCTGCTTGCAAGGTAATAGGGAACCTTTCCATAGATGCACTTGTGAACCAGAGTAATACAGTGGAAGTAATGTAGGCACGATAGGTCAGAGTCAATCCAATACTTTTTGAAGAAACTAGAAGAAACTAGTATTACAACATTTTTGTTGTAATACTATTTTGAAGAAACTAGATTACAACAGAAAGATTGTTGCAATAATCTAATTTTGAGTCAAGGATGGCAAAGCAATTGCTGCCAATTACTGCTATGTGGTCCAGAGAAAGAAAAGGGATTATCTGTCTAAATAGTCTACGGGTGTAGGAGGCGTTGCTTACTACCTGGTTCATTTGCGATGAAAAGTTTAACAAAGTGGCAAAGTATATAACTATTGATTATTAAACCTTGTTAAGATATATTGGGCCTCATTCCGAGTCCAGCGGTAGCTCTGCCGGAAAAATCGGCAGGCTGCCGCCAGACCCGGAATGAATTACCGCCTCCGGACTTGCCGGATTTACCAGGGCATTACAGCCCTGGTGGTCTGGTAATTATGGAGGCGGAATAACGTTACTTCCCATTCCCATGGAGGCCCATAGGACTCCTTGGGGATGGGGACCATGGAAACACTGGCACTGTAATTAACGGTGCCAATGTTTCCATTTCCATCTGCAGGCAGGTGGCGTTACTCTCGCCAGGTCAGACCTGGCGGGAGTAACACCACCCTCCTGCAGAAATCGTAGTTAGTCGTCTGGAAACAGTGCCGGTACGGTTTTACCAGCACCGTTAAATCCGGACCAGCTAACTTGTAATGAGGCCCACTGTTAGATTACCAGTGTAGCTACAGAGAGACATACTTTGGGAAATTGTATTGTCCCAAGCAAAAATGCCTGCTCTCGAGGTCTATCAGACTTTAAGAATGTAATTGTTATAGGTATATATTGTTTGGAGTTCTGGTAGTGAAATAAAAAAGGAACATTATTTTAATAGTGATTGAATTAAACACACCTGGATTAGGGCATTCTAACATCCACACAAACACATTCCACTCATGACATCACTCACATTGGGCATTCAGCTGAGCAGAAAAAAAGATCAGAACAAAAACACAACACAATCTCATAGCAAAACACTTCTTCTGTTAGCTAGCGGCTTTTATACAGAGGCTATCCAAGGACGTCATTATTTTTCTCTCCCTTTAGTTGTGGCAAAAGCACCTCACTACACACATTCTATTTGAATTTTATTATATGACATATTTTGTGTGGCATGGTGAGGGGTGCAAAGATGGCAGTAGATTAGTGAGTCTTGAACTACCCCACATTGTTTCCTGCGCTGGTATCAACACATTGCAATCACAAGGATGGAGTGTTGAGGAACACCATTGATTCCATTTACCCAGCTTCCCTCCCCAAGACCCAAGGTTGTGCATCGTAGATCAGAGAGAGGTGAGTGCATCCTGGTTATGCCACCACATCATGCCACACCACCAGCCATGCTACTGCTTGCCAAGGACACCACTGCCACAGTCTCGGATCCACCACTTGCAGTACTGTGGCAAAGTGAAGTAAATTGTGATGGATGATAGTTTCTGGCGAAACATAACTGAGGTTTGGGGCTGTTCCTGCTCTTCAACACCATCAGTAGACCATAGGGACATCCTTAAATCCTGTAGTGGGAAGTTGGGAAAGAGGATGTGAATGCCACCCTTCCTCACCACATCCATTGGTTTCCGATTGGGGCATCATTTCTTCTCAGAATATTTTGTATAGAGAAGTGAGAGGATGTTAGTGGTGTCTTGATATGCTCTACCTACCTTCTAAATATGTAATAGACTGCCAATTAGTCTGTGGGAAGAATCTGTGTATGAGGCTATACAGTCCCTGTCTTATTTAGCAACGAGAAAACATTTTATAGCAAGGTCCTTGCCCATTTCCAACCTTAAGTGCGTGATTCAAAAGTTGGAAATGAAATGTGGGAATCGTGACCTGAGATGGCCTGTGTTTCAGAAATGCTCTGAGCATGGAAGAAAGGAGGACATAAATCTAACCATTGCAGCCAGCCCTACATATTAAGGGGTGTACCGGCCACGTATTCTTCCTAAATATAGGCACATTCTCCCAAAAAGTAAAAACAGAGGGGAAAAATGCTCCCAACAAAAAATGGGAAACCAACACATAGGACCTTGTCCCCCTGCTTTCACCCACACAGTTCAATGTATATGTTTTAACCATTAGTGCATGTTGTACCAGAGCAGGAAACTACTGTTATTACTGAATGATTGGAAGAAGTAAACAGGTATCTTATAATGTGCATGAATATCTATGTGCAAATAATTATTACAAAACAACCATTTGTGTTTTCTAGCTAAAACATAGTTTTACTCTTGTAAGAAATATTCCCAATGGGAAATGGATTTACATTATTACTCCCCAAAAAATCAGTTTATTCCCAACTTTAAAAAGTAGGGAGGAAAATACTCCCACTTCAAAATCTTGTCTGGAGCACTGTTTGTAGCCATATATGATCAGGCAAAAGTGTTGCAAGACAGATTGGATGGAAGAATCAGCAATACAAGAGAATCTGGTGTTTTAAGGGAGTGTTCAGGAGCATCATGACCCCAGTATGTGGGCTCCCATCAGCCCCTCCCTCTTACCACGGTATTAACTGCCCCTGTTTGAGACAACTCAAAAGACAAATAGAATGCTAATGGAGATCACAACGGCTGCTCCTGTCCGAGCCAGGTACACCCATGGAGATGTCATCAACCCTGCAATTGTCCTTCCCCACTTGAACTGTGAGCATCTCCGCTGCCCCAGGACCTTCTCTTCTATCTGGAACTATTCTTCTTCCTCGCTGGAGCTGTCATTTCCTGCTGAAATTGTAGTCTCATGCTAGAATTGTGATTCCCTCCAACAGATATTGTTCCCTCCTGCAGTTTCCATTTCCCCTTGGAACTTTCGGTCCCTGAGGGTCTTTTGACCCTGCAAATTGCAGTGCCTGCAGTCTTAACCTGCACCGTCCTCTTTCCTGACCCTCTACGATTTCCTACTTGCAGATTCTGCAGATGTATCTTTTTGTAACTGTGTGTTGCATTGCTCCCCTTAATGAGCCTCAGGCTTGTCCCCACTCCTGAGCCTGTGCACTGTCTTACTTCCTTGATCCTTTGCAGCTCTTTCTAAATATAGATGTCATATTTAGTGCTGTTGTGGTGCTATTTTGCGCCAGGTTCCTGTTTTAGGAGTGTGTGCCTCTTCCATCTCCCAGTGCATGCTGGTGCCAGTCGCCTGTGTGCTAGGTGTCAAACCCCACATTCTAGACATGTGTGCTGACCTCCCACTCTGAGCATGTTTACTGCACCCTCCCACGCTCAGAGCCTGCGTTCCACCCGTCAATTCTTTTTTCTGGTAATGTTGTCTGCTATTTGTGACTGTATGCCGAATGTTACATTTCGTGTACATGTCCCCCTGAGGTTCCACAGCTTTACGCATTATACTTTCCCCTTGACAGATTTGCTCTTTTTCTCGCCCACTGACCTGAAGGCAGTGACAACTTTGCCGCGTTCACGCCTTGTATGGCATAATTGCCACATGTCGCGCCTATAAAGTCATAACAACTCTGAACCATGGTGACAAAATACATCACATAATTGATGGCATTTCTTATAATAGACACATTATAGAACTTAAAACGTCCCCAGTTTTACATTGTGTGTTATTTCTTGCAAGAAGTGTAATTTTCTTCCATGTGACACTAGTTTCTTTTGTTTCATGTTGCCCTTTCCCTGTAATATGTTGCACAACGCATTTGCGTACATTAGTTTGCCTATCTTTGTTCTTCAATCAGTATTTAATACTACTTAACCACCACAGAAGCCCTTATTCGGGGCTAGATTCTGATGTGTGCGTGTGTGTGTGTAAAAAGCAGGAACAACTCATGTTTTAAATGCACCATATTTTAAACAACAAAGACTGTTTTACGGACATGAAAACCTCATCTTTGTCATGTGCCTGATTTCCTGCCTGACAATGCCCGTGTTAACCATCTGAAATGCAGGGCAGGCACTGCGAGGGGATTCTCCATACAAAAACCATAATTCTGCATGTCAAAAACGATGAATACACACGTTTTTCCCTTTATAAAAATAGCATTTCTTAGACTGCAGCACCACTTTTCTAGTTCAAGATTTAGAAAAGTGGTATTCTTTTAAGAAATGTTTGCAGTGCCACTGGAGCATTTTTTTCTGTACAAACGATAGATTTTAGCAGCTTTTACTGCAGGAAAACACAACATCACAACTCCAATCCTCCCACCCATCTCAGAATGATGGTGCTGGAATCTGGAGGGACCAATGTCTGCTTTCCACACGACTTTCATCACGAGCTTAGAATCGCCCTGATTTTAAGGTGAATGCAAATGTAGGAAAGTGTTCTTCTATGAATGAAGATCACTTTCCCTAAAAAACACCATATTCAGATAAAGCAAGAATGTGGCAGCATGGCCATTCTAGACCATTTGCTGGAGAGCCATTTGTGCTCTTTGTTTAACACATTTCCTCACAAATAGAGATGAGGGTTTGGTTTAGGTATTCAATTATGGTGTGGGATGCAGGGTGGTTGCAGGGCATCTCCCCCTTATTTTTTTGCGAGGAAATGGGTTAAACAAATATTGCAAGCACATGGGCATACAGCAAGTCTTCTCAAGCAAACATCATAGAAACAGCCTGGCATCAAAGCCACCACTTTTATATATACCTGATTTACTGCATGACAACAGCCTTAGCAACCATGAGGAATACAGGGCAGCCAATGAGAGGGAATTTTATTTTTAAAATCACTGGTTTTGCACGTAAAAATAAGGAGATCAACTAAAATACTGCTGAGGTGTTGTTATTCTCTATTGCACCCTTTTCCCTGCCTAAAATAGCATTTTCCAGACTGCACCACCACTTTTCTAAATTGTGGAAAGCTTAAAGAGAACTTCGCAAATTAGAAACGTGGCACACTTTAAAGAAATGCTTGTGCTGCCACTGATCCACATATTTCTCTTACAAAGAGAGATGTTAGCAGCTTTTGCTGCAGGAAAGCAGGACACCTTTCCTCCAGTACTATCACACACGTCTAAATGGTGGTGTTGGAAGCTGGAAGGTAGAATATCACCTTTCCACACTTATTTTAGCACAGGCACAGAATCTGACTCAGTCATCTGCGTTATTCACAGAAATAACGTCTTCTATTCACATGGTGCATATAGGAACCACTTGCATGTACACGTTTTATGTTTTATCAGTTTCATGCTAGAATTGCGATTCCCTCCTACAGATATTGTTCCCTCCTGGAGTGTCGGTTTCCCCTTGGAACTTTCGCTCCCTGAGGGTCTTTAGACCCTGCAAATTGCAGTGCCTGCAGTCTTAACCTGCACCGTCCTCTTTCCTGACCCTGTACGATTTCCTACTTGCAGATTCTGCACATGTATCATTTTGTAAGTGTGTGTTGCATTGCTCCCCTTAATGAGCCTCAGGCTTGTCCCCACTCCTGAGCCTGTGCACTGTCTTACTTCCTTGATCCTTTGCAGCTCTTTCTAAATATAGATGTCATATTTAGTGCTGTTGTGGTGCTATTTTGCGCCAGGTTCCTGTTTTAGGAGTGTGTGCCTCTTCCTTCTCCCAGTGCATGCTGGTGCCTGTCGCCTGTGTGCTAGGTGCAAAACCCCACATTCTAGACATGTGTGCTGACCTCCCACTCTGAGCATGTTTACTGCACCCTCCCACGCTCAGAGCTCACGTGTTCCACCCGTCAATTCTTTTTTCTGGTAATGTTGTCCGCTATTTGTTGCCGAATGTTACATTTCGTCTACATGTCCCCCTGATGTTCCACAGCTTTACGCATTATTCTTTCCCCTTGACAGATTCGCTCTTTTTCTCGCACACTGACCTGAAGGCAGTGACAACCTTGCCGCGTTCACGCCTTGTATAGCATAATTGCCACATTTTGCGCCTATAAAGTCATAACAACTCTGAACCCTGGTGACAAAATACATGACATAATTGATGGCATTTCTTATAATAGACACATTATGGAACTTAATACTTCCCTCTTTTACATTGGGCCTCATTACACTGACGGCGGTAAGGGTTAACGGTCACCGTTAATGGTACCGGTGACCGTTAACCCTTACCGCCTTACTACGAGGTCCCTTTGCGGGCTGGAGACTTTAACGCCTGCTTTTTGCAGGCATTAAAAACCAACCCGCAAAGGGACCAGGGAGCTAATTACGGTACCGCAATTTGCGGTGCCGTAATTAGCACCTTCCCCATTCCCATTATGCCCTATGGGGCAAAAATGAGAATGGGGAAGGGCAATGGGGAAGGGGGAATTACCGCCCCACCAACTTTGGAATAGGGCGGTAATTCCCCTTTCCTCCAAGGCGGTGCCGGTATTTTACCGGCATGGACCAAGGTGCTAATAGCACCTTGGTCCACCACCGTCCGTGTAATGAGGCCCATTGTGTACTTATTTCTTGCAAGAAGGGTCATTTTCTTCCACGTGACACAATTTTCTTTTGTTTCATGTTGCCCTTTCCCTGTAATATGTTACACAACGTCTTTGCGTACATTAGTTTCCCTAACTTTGTTCTACAATCAGTATGTAATACTACTTAACTACCACAGAAGCCCTTATTCGGCGCTCGATTCTGATGTGTGTGTGTAAAAAGCAGGAACAACTCATGTTTTAAATGCACCATATTCGGAACAACAAAGAATGTGTTGTGTGGACATGAAAACCTCAGCTTTGTCATGTGCCTGATTTCCGGCCTGACAATGCCCGTGTTAACTATCTGAATTGCAACGCAATCACTGCGAGGGGATTCTCCATACACCAGCCCTAGTTCTGCACGTCAAAAACGATGACTACACACTTTGTTCCCTTTAGAAAAATAGCATTTCTTAGACTGCAGCACACTTTTTTAGTTCAAGTTTTAGAAAAGTTGCAGTCTTTTAAGAAATGTTTGCAGTGCCACTGGAGCATTTGTTTCTATGAAAATGATAGATTTTAGTAGCTGTCACTGCAGGAAAACACAAAATCATAGCTCCAGTCCTCCCACCCACCTCAGAATGGTGGTGCTGGAATCTGGAGGGACGAATGTCTGCCTTCCACACAACTTTTATCACAGCTTACAATTGGGCCCTCAGTCTACTCACACACTGTGCCACCCAGGCCCTGATTTTGAGGTGCATGCAAATATAAGAACGTTTTCATCCATGAATGAAGAACACTTTCCCTAAAAGCGCCATATTCTGATAAAGTGAGAATGTGGCAGCATGGCCGTTCTAGTCCATTTGCTCGCAGCCCTATTTGTTTGAGGCTCATTTGTTCTCCTTGTTTAACACATTTCTTCACAAATAGAGATGAGGGTTCGGTTTAGATATGTATTTATGGTGGGGGATACAGGGTGGTTGCAGTGGCCCTCCCCCTTATTTTTTGCAAGGAAATGTGTTAAATAAAAATGGAAAACCAATGGGCCTGAATTTTCTCGCGTAACCATCATAGAACCAGCCTGACATCAAAGTCACTACTTTTGGATATACCTGATTTACTGCATGACAACAGCCTTAGCAACCATGAGGAATACAGGGCAGTCACTGAGAGGGGATTTTCTTTTTAAATTCATTGGTTTTGCAGATAAAAAAAGATCAACTAAAACACTGCTGAGGTTTTGTTATATTCTATTGCACCCTTTTCCCTGCCTAAAATAGCATTTCCAAGACTGCAGCACCACTTTTCTAAATTGTGGAAAGCTTAAAGACATTTTCACAAATTAAAAAAGTGACATTCTTTTAATAAATGCTTGTACTGCCACTGATCGACATATTTCTCTCACAAAGAGAGATTGTAGCAGCTTTCCTCCAGTACTATCAACCACCTCAAAATGGTGGTGTTGGAAGCTGGAAAGTAGAATATCGCCTTTCCACACTACTTTTAGCAGAAGCACAGAATCCGGCCCGGAGTCATCTGTGTTATCCATTCAAATAACTTATTCTATTCTCGTGGTGCATATAGAACCACTTGCATGTAAACATGCATTATTTTTTATCATCCATGACTTCTACTCCCATTAATATTTTTTGTTTACTTTTAGACTTTATGTTTTACACTCTGTCTACCTTTACACCACCTTCCAGAGTTAGCACAGTATTTTCAGATTGTTTCGGGATTGACGCTCTAAACACTTACAAAGTAATTCATAGAATTTCGCACAAAAGTGGCGCACGCGGCTGGCGCACAGTGTCCCCGTGCGATACACTGCACCAGCCGCGTGCGATAAAATCCTTTTCATCGCACAGCGTATTCATGGATTTTAGCCTCAAAAACCAGCCGTGGCGCAGAGTGGCGCAGCGACCCTGCAGCAGCGCCAGTTACGCCCCCAAGAACGCCCTCGCGCAAGGAAAAGCCTTCAAAATTCCCAAATCATCGCAAACGGCTGTGCTAACCCTGGACCAGTTCACAGGGCAGCCAAACAGCAAACGCCAAGCGGGGAACGTGTATTCCAGGGGTGTGCAGGAAGTATCACACGCAAAAACAGCAGGGTACGTGCATTTCAGGGGTGCGCAGGAAGTATCACACGCAATTCCATCAGGGTACGTGTATTCGAGGGGTGCGCGGGAAGTATCACACGCAAAAGCAGCAGGGTACGTGTATTTCAGGGGTGCACGGGAAGTATCACACGCGATTCCATCAGGGTATGTATATTTCAGTGGTGCGCGGGAAGTATCACACGCAAAATCAGCAGGGTACGTGTATTTCAGGGGTGCGCAGGAAGTATCACATGTGATTCCATCAGGGTACGTGTATTTCAGTGGTGCGCGGGAAGTATCACACGCAAAATCAGCAGGGTACGTGTATTTCAGGGGTGCGCGGGAAGTATCACACGCGATTCCATCAGGGTGCGTGTATTTCAGTGGTGCGCGGGAAGTATCACACGCAAAATCAGCAGGGTACATGTATTTCAGGGGTGCGCGGGAAGTATCACACGCGATTCCATCAGGGTACGTGTATTCCAGGGGTGCGCAGGAAGTATCACACGCAAAATCAGCAGGGTACGTGCATTTCAGGGGTGCGCGGGAAGTATCACACGCGATTCCATCAGGGTACGTGTATTTCAGTGGTGCGCGGAAAGTATCACACGCAAAAGCAGCAGGGTACGTGTATTTCAGGGGTGCGCAGGGAAGTATCACACACGATTCCATCAGGGTATGTGTACTTCAGTGGTGTGCGGGAAGTATCACATGCAAAATCAGCAGGGTACGTGCATTTCAGGGGTGTGCGGGAAGTATCACATGCGATTCCATCAGGGTACGTGTATTTCAGGGGTGTGCGGGAAGTATAACACGCAAAATCAGCAGAGTACGTGCATTTCAGGTGTGCGCGGGAAGTATCACACGTGATTCCATCAGGGTACGTGTATTTCAGTGGTGCGCAGAAAGTATCACACGCAAAAGCAGCAGGGTACGTTTATTTCAGGGGTGCGCAGGGAAGTATCACACGCGATTCCATCAGGGTACGTGTACTTCAGTGGTGCGCGGGAAGTATCACATGCAAAATCAGCAGGGTTCGTGCATTTCAGGGGTGCGCGGGAAGTATCACACGCGATTCCATCAGGGTACGTGTATTTCAGGGGTGTGCGGGAAGTATCACACGCAAAAGCAGCAGGGTACGTGTATTTCAGGGGTGTTCAGGGAAGTATCACACGGTTTCCCCCGTGTGGGTCCTCCCAGGTGTTCCCTCTACACCCTCCACGGCCCCTGCAGGCGGCCCACACCACAGGGGACTACCCTGCACATGTCCCGCAGGCAGCCCATCCACCAAGCCCCCCAGCCAACCCACATGTCACCTTGCACTACTGCCCACAAACGCATGACCCCCTGCACCCCCACCCTCCAGCATCCAGGGGCACCCTCCACCAGGCCCCCACTCATGTCTCCCTGCACCCCCACCCCCCTGCATTCAGGGGCACCCTCCACCAGGCCCCCACTCATGTCCCCCTGCACGCCCACCCCCCACCAGTCAGGGGCACCCTCCACCAGGCCCCCACTCATGTCCCCCTGCACCACCACCCCCCAGCATCCAGGGGCACCCTCCACCAGGCCCCCACTCATGTCCCCCTGCACCCCCACCCCCCAGCACTGTGGGGCACCTGCCAGCAAGCCCCCACACATGTCCAACTCATGTCTCCCTGCACCCCCACCCCCACCAGTCAGGGGCACCCTCCACCAAGCCCCCACTCATGTCCCCCTGCACCCCTCATGGAGTTCTCCGCCCTGACCATCGTGAGCCGCGCCTCTTCTGCCCGCTGCCGCTCCGCATCTATGGCGTGGCCCAACCGCTGCCACACGGAAGACACTTTCCGTCCTGGGTCCTCCTGCCCTCCGGCTGATGCCTGCCCCTCCGATGTCGAAGGCCCCAAGCCATCATGGCTCCCACCACGTTGCTGCTGCTGCTGTGCCTCTGCCGGTGCACTGCCTCCTGCTGCCTGCACATCCTCCACTGGCTGGGGTGCAGTCGTTGATGTGGCCACCCCTGCTGGACGTCCGACTCCCGACTGTGGCAGGGATGCCTCCTCCACCAGCCTGGCCGCACTGTCAGAGGCAGCTCCACAGGGCACCCAGGTGACTAATGGGTGGGAAGATGGCACAGAGGATGACTGGCGCATAGAGGGTTCAGTTGAGGAGGGGGTCTGAGCAAGCCCCATCAAACGGAGGAATCCGGCCTGGGTGACCTGTCCCAGTAGGCCGACGCGGTCAACGAGCCATTCGAGATGACGTGCAGTCTCCTCATGAAAAGACTGCAGGTCACCTCGCATGTCCCGTTGATGCAACGCCACACCAGTCAGGACATGCTCAACCCGGACCCGGATAGCCACGTCCGCAGGCAGAGGAAGGCCAGTTGTTGTGAGCTCATCCCCTGCCTGAAAACGGGTCTGGACATAGGCATCCCTGCTGGTGCAAGATGATGCAGTGACAGTATCAGGGACAGGATTGCACACAGGCACCTCCGCGGCGGCCTGTGCTTCCTCCTGTCCCTGGTCCTGCACTGCACCACTAGCACCAGTGGAATCCCCACCTCCAGACCCCGTCTCTCTTGCTTGCACGGCCTCCTCCTCCACCAAACCCCCCACCAACCTGGATAACTCCATGCCATCTTCCCCCGTTGGGCCCTGTGGGGTCCCAGCTGCCCCTTCTGCTGCCGAGGAGTCCAACTCCAACCTCCGCCTCTTGGACCTCCCCCCGGCAGCTGCGGCCTGGGACGCGGCACCGGACTCCTCACTCCCCGACGAGATCACAACCTGGGAGGGGTGCCGGGCCTTGCGTCTCCGGCTGGCGGTGCGATCCCCGCCGCTGTGCTCCACAGCACCTTCTCCGCCCTCTTCATCAGTTGACGCTGCAGACAGGGAGAAATAAAACACAGGCATCAGGGCACTGTACAATGGACAGATACCCACATGACAGTTGTACATGAGTGGCATTGGCAAACCTCAGACATGGCATCACAATCGCCAACACACATGTCATTTCAACTTGCACACATGAGCCATACCACAGCCATATCGCAACTGCCAGAACCATCCATACACATACAACAGCATGAGCAGGCAAAGGTGAGCCAGACATCACATGCAACACAGGGAGTGCACTACACATGCACACACACCACCACACTTGCATGCATGTGTACACCTCTGCCAACTGTCGCAGTGTTCAGATGGGCATCCATGTCACATCTGCCAATCAGGCTTCCACATCCCGCTGTCACATGCATCCATGTTGCATCACTGTTGCACCCTTGTCAAATACACACACATGCACATGTACACAGTGCTGATACATGCAGCTGAATACAACATACATGTGTGACATCACGAACATGCCTACTTACATACACATTCATCCAAACATGTGTGCCCACACAACTGCATTTGGCATGCAAGCCTACACACACAAGCACCATCCATGTCTCACACATGACAGCCCTCGCATGTGTTTGCCTCACGACCCTGTACACCCCCACCCATACTCGGCCCCATACAAACAGATGTGCAACCTGCACACTACTGGCACATCACCACACGCACAGCTTACAATCATGATGCATGTACACTTACCGCTCGACTCCAGACGGGTCTGCCTCTCAAGGACCTGGACGTGGAGTGCTGGGGATATGCGTTGCAGAACCCTCATCTGATCTTCCGACAAGTGGCCCCGGCGCCCCTTAGCATCGCTGCCTTCAAGAGGCGCCGGGCCTTGTTGAGGGTCCTGGACCTGAAGTCCTCCCAGCGCTTCTTGACATGTTGGAAGTCGCGGACTGCCACCCCCTCCGCGTTGATGACAGTCACGATGTCTGTCCAGATCCGAGTCCGTCCTTCCTTGTCGGCACGGGAACTTCCAAAGAGGGCATCATACTGCCCCAGGACTTGCTCCACCAGGACACCAACATCGGTGGCAGTGAAGCTGGTGCCCCTCTGCCTCTCTGGCCGGGGGTTGTCAGTGGTGCCAGATGTTGCAGTGCCCGACATGACAACCCCAGAGGCAGGAGTGGGTGGGCAACTGGGTCCTGGGGCTGGGCTGTGGAGCGATGGAATCCCAGTCAGGAGTCTTCGGTTTCAGCAGGGGTGGTCACAGCAACAGCACCCCTGGCTGATGTGCAGGCAGCAAATGGCAGGGCACGTGGGCAGCAGGTAATCAGGCAGCAGCAGATGGCAGGTGAGAGCGTGCTCGGGGATCTGGGGGGCAGTAATTCGGCCTTTTGGGCAGGAGCGTGGTCTTCCGTGTGCTTACGCGTGGCCAGCTTGATATGGAGTGATTTGGCACGTGAAAATCCAGCACGTCTGCGTGTAATTAGAGGAAAGGGCCTTAGCGCGTAACCGCGCCAGCACACGTACGCAAATTCATTGGCCCAGAGGCCATCAGCGCGTATGGGACCGGAAGGGTCGTAATGAGGCCCAATGTGTTAGGAATTAATCTATCTCCTTTTGTATATTAATGCAATCTATTTCCCTGTTGGTGGAGCGAGATTTTTTTGGTGAACAGGGTCTCTCTGGTTTTGGAGACACCTATATAAATTTACTAGTGAGTTAACAGTTGCCAGTCCAAGGGAACACCATTCTGCATGGCCTAATGGCTACACAGAAGGGGCACTTATGATGACAGGCCGAAATCACAGAGACATGCAGCCATCAACATTACTTCATATACCCAAACATCCACATCCACCATTGCCCAAGGACACTCTACCTGCACCCATACACGGTACATGGCCATAGCCAAGGCGAACATGGCAAACTCACTGCTCCCCTCCGTAGACCACCACATCCACCTGGCAAGTGAGCCATCCAACAGCCATCAAGATGCTAGTCCATCGTGGCCACAACACCCCATCACATGCATCACAACATTCAACATCCCACCATGCACTGGCGGCAGAAGGGTCAACCAAATACTTAAATCCACAAAAGGTGAGTCCACTTCTGACATCTCTGATGATGACATGTGCCCTCACCCTCGTCCGTGACCACATGTGGCCATCTGTAAACATAGCACTGGGTACTGACTGTGAAGGTGGGATAAAATTCCTTCAGTGACACATGGCCCAACACCACTGACATCAACATGCAAATCCTCTAGACCATAGTTAGATGAAAGTAACCCCTTGGCACAAACTCCCAAGGTCTATACACCCATGGGACACACAAAGAGAGTAACCATGCATGTACCACAAACACAACACACATGAGTCATGCCAAAGTCACTGGGACCACAATGCATGCTACACCTGCTCACACTACACTACTGTGTCCTGTGACCATTGACCACAATAAAATGCATACGCATCACATGTCATACACATCCAGACACATTAAACTGACAGGGTAGACTCACCACCAGCCTTGGTCTGCTCTTGCAATATGAGGACCTGATCATGTAGTTCCGTGTTCACTCTCTACAGGACCTTGAGGTGGTGTTCTGGAATCATAAGTTGTCCGCTCGAGTGCCCCTCTTATGTCAGTCCAGCACTGATGGCAGCCCTGGTTTTCTTTTGGCACCAGATACTGAAATAATCCTATCCCTTCTTGATGTTGGCAGCGGTCCATTTAGCCAATCCCTTGATGTTCACAGCTGTGGCAATGTCCTGCCACATCCGCCTTCAGCTGTCCGCCCCAAGCTGCTGCTCTGGGTGGAATATGGCGTGATTGTATTTAAACTTTGTTTATTGGCATTTGGTGTAAATAACAGAACATCAGCGGTTAGCATTACTAAATATCAGACTCAGTATACAAGCAATCAAACATTGATAGGTAACCAATCAGTGCTTTTTGTGCCAAGGGGGATAGAAACAAACCAAACATATAACACTTTTCTGTGCTTAACAACTGGACTCTCCTTCAGGGTGGAACGAAGGGGCTCCAGGCAGGAATGCAGGCATGGTACGGGTGCAGAGGAATGGGTGATAGATGGGTCCAGTTTAGTAAAGTAAAAAGAGGGCTGAGCGTGGTTTGGGGGCAGTTCACAATCCTATCAGGTAAAAGAGCCATACTACTTGGCAGGGGTTCATGGAGGTTTGTCATTGGAGGGGTGTGGCATATCAAAGACAAGTGTTTTTCCAAGCTTCATTTGCTCCAGCTTGCAGTTCATCCAGGCCTTTTAGTGACCCAGCCCATGCTTTTGTCTCAGCTTCGCACCAAGTCTCAAGTTCAAGGTACCACAATTTGTATTGTGGCCCCTCTGTCTATTTCCAAGACATGGCAATGCAGCGCTTGGCGAGGATGCAGGCTAAGTCAATGAGCCTGGTGCTATGTTTAATTTCCCTTCTTCTGGAGTAAGCCCCAAGCAGACACTTCAGTGGGTTCCAGGTATATCTTGCGATACCAGCCGCCCTGCAGGAGTGTTCAACCCGGGACCAGAAAATGTATTCCTTGGAACATTTCCAGAAAATGTGAATTAGGCCTGCACCATCAATTTTGCACCAGGGACATGACAAGCACCTATTCTTACTGAATGTTGCCACTCTGATGGGGGATCATGTACGTGCGATGGAGCACATTGATCTGGAGCAGCCTAAATCTGGCATTCCATGAAACGTTCTTAGGGAAGTACAGTCCAAGTGTCCATAATCATGACACCTATATCAGATTTCCAAAGTGTCTTCAGGTTCAGGTTTTGTGTGTTTAAAACGCATAGTATGCAGCCATATAGCCTTGAAACAGGCCTTCAGCCATCCTCCGGCATATACATCAAGGTCAGGAGTTCTGTCTTTTCCACCTCAGCCAGCCACCCTTGCCAACTGACACTCGCAACTCTTTTACCATTCATGTATCCCAGGAATTGTCCCATTGGCAGCCCTGTCTGTTGGATTAGGTTATCCGAGTCTCTGAACATCCCATTCTCATACATGTCTCTCATATATGTTACCCCATGTATTAATTCCCCATATTTCCCAGTGCCTAATGATTGCCAGGTCATCTCTAGTTTTACATACATCAGCGCAATAGGAGCGTTAGATGAGTAAGGGTGGCGGATATGGAGGAGCTTCATTGCTCAGGACCAAATCTTCCTGACCACAGTCAGAAGGAGTGGTAGGGTATTCATACAGCGGGGCGGAAGCCATAGGATTTCTTTGAGGTGAGCAAGTGAGACCCAGTTCAGAAGCCGCATTGACTCGGACAAGGCGTTTGCCTCGTGTGTACACTGTTTGGGCATTTGGAGCCTCGTGTGTTTTATGAAATACGGGACTTGGCTTTAAAGTAAGAAAAAAGAAAGAGGAAGAATAAGAACACGTGTTTTTCTCGTCCGGATGGTTTCTGAAGAGTAAGAACTTGACCTAGGGGCCATTTTCAAGCCAGAACCTGTTCCGCGTCGCACTATCTTTGGGCAACTCATTTGGATACCTTATCTTTTAAGTGTGGTTCTACTCTAAATCCATTGAAAGGATTATCATTATAGGCAGCGGAAACACGGCTAATGTGACTGTGCTATTGACAGCTTTGGATCCTTGGAATACGATTAATTGCAAGATTGCATTAAGGATCAAGTTTAGATCCATACCCACCAGGATTGGAGAGGACGTTTTACTCCAGAATTTCAAGAAGAGCTACCCCTGATGAATGTCAGACAACTAAAAGTCAACAGACAGAAACATGTTGGGTTATTATTAGTATGCAACAGATGATTTATATACTAATGTTTGTATGTCAAACGTTGTTTTAATGTTGTATGTTTTTTTCATTTTATATTGATATTGTGTATGTAATTGTCCCGTTTATTGAGAACCTGGTTTTAGGATTATTCTTCAATCTGTGTACTTATTTAACACAGTCTTTTAAATGATATTGATTTTTCTACAATAAAATAATGTTTTTTTACTGATTTAGTCCCTGGGCCTCATTACGACCCAGGCGGTAAGGGGTTAACGGCAGCGTTAACAGCGCCGACCCTTACCGCCTGAGTACGAGGTCCCTTAGCGCCATGGCGCTTTTAACACCTGCTTTTAGCAGGTGTTAAAATCCATGGCGCTAAGGGACCATGGAGTTAATTACGCCACCGTAATTTACGGTGGCGTAATTAACGCCTTCCCCACTCCCATTATACCCTATGGGGCAAAAATGGGAATGGGGAAGGGTAAATGGGGATTGGGGACTTACCGCCCCGCCAAGGTCGGAATGGGGCGGTAAGTCCGCCAACCACCATGGCGTAAACGTAGTTTACGCCATGGTGGTAAAGTCACGGCCCAGGCGGTAACTTACCGCCTGGGTCGTAATGAGGCCCCCTGTGTGTGACACCTTCTGTTTTCCCATTCAAATGTGATTTTGAACTGTTTTCTTCTATACTATATATATATATATATATATATATATATATATATATATATATATATATATATATATATATATATATATATAGGGTTCGTCAGAGAACCATTTTGTGACAGAGCTTAGTTAGGTAGCCAGATAGTATAGTTCCAACCGAGGTAGTTGTACACTTCCTGCACTATATGGTAAGAACAGGACCTTTAGGGAAAGTCTGTGATGGTTCGGGCCCCAACAGAAAATCCCTGAATCACATGTCTAGGAAGCAAATACATTGGGCCCCAATGTAGTAGGAAACATTTGTGAAGCAGTACAGAAATCTAGGGAGAACAATCATTTGCATGATGGACACTGCCACCCCCAAACTGCAACAACCGTGTGCACCTTCTGCACTTACCAGAAACAAAAAAAACATGACACTAGACAAACTACTCCCCGGCATCATGCCCACTTTGGACGCTCTACCTGACAACCTTAACCCTAACAGCCTAGTGGAAGAATTTAACAATATCATGAACAAAACTCTTGACAACATCGCACCACTCAAGCTCAGAAACAGCAAGCCAAAGAACCACCTGAACAACTGGTTCACCCCTCTCTTAAAAAATCTGAGATTAGAAAAAAGGAAATGGGAAAATACTTGGAAAATTAACCCCAGCCCAGAAAATAAACTGAAATTAGCTAAAATCTCTTCTCATTACAAAAAAGAAATCATCTTAGCTAAACAAGAGACCTACAATAACAGAATCACACAAGCCAAATCAAGTACTAAAGAACTGTTCACCATACTCAGAGAACTGGAAAACCCAATAACACCTCAAGACAACTGTCTTAAAGATAAAAAGTGGTGCTCCGAAATCCAGCAAGCCCTCTCTAACAAAGTCCGAAACCTCCAAAAGAAAATAGAACTAAAACGTGAGACCCTAGCACCCAATATATTACCGCCTATCAAGACACTTCCTAACTCCAAATCCACTACGCAATTCCACTTCTCCAAAGTCTCCATACTAGAAGTAGAGAAAGTAATACTCGGTCTAAAACCATCCAACTGCAAAGGAGACTTATGTCCAGCACAACTCATCAAAGATGCCGCACGAGATCTAGCACCATTTATCACCAAGTTAATTAATGCCTCCTTTACCACAGGCATTATCCCCAGTAACTTAAAAGAGTCCTGGGTGCTCCCACTCTTAAAAAAGGCTACTCTAGACCCCACTATACCCACTAACTATAGACCTATTACTACGGTACCGTTCCTTCTGAAGATACTGGACAAGGTGGCATATATACAAATCCAGAGCTTCCTGGAACAAAACCAACTACTAGGCTCCCGACAATCTGGCTTCCGCCCTCTTCACGGTACAGAAACTGCATTGATTGACCTGAAAGCCCAAATAGACAAAGTAAGAGATTCTGGAAAACCAGCACTCCTCCTGCTACTAGACCTATCGGCCGCTTTTGATTTAGTGGACCATAAAGTCCTATGTAACCACCTAGATTCAGCAGCACACTTCTCCACTGAGGCTGTAGCATGGATACAATCCTTCCTCAGTGACCGCACCATGAGGGTTTTCTCACCTATAGCAGCTGCAGACCCCATCCCTATTACCTGCGGTGTGCCACAGGGATCATGCGTTTCACCAACGCTATATAACATATTCACTAAGCCCCTGTTTGATGATCTGGACCATCTGGGTATCAGGTATACCAACTACGCTGACGATACCCAGATCCTCCTCCCACTCACAGGGGTTTACGAAAAAGATCTAGCAATGGTGAACAAAATATACAGCATCGTTCAGGCATGGATGGCAACCCATGGCCTATGCCTGAACGATGATAAAACTGAGCTTCTTATCCTAGGCACCGCACCCCTCATCAAAAAACTAAGCTCAAACTACTCTTCCTTCATCATAGATGGGAACTGCATACAAGTTGCCAAAGAAGTTAAAACATTAGGCATCTACCTTGATTCTACCCTATCATTCTCCAAACAGGTAAACTCCCTAGCTTCCTCGACAGCCTACACATGTAAGCTCATTAGAGCAGGAAAACAATTCCTTTCCCAGCACAGTTGTCTAACATTAGCCAGAGCCCTTATCATCTCTAAACTAGATTATTGTAACGCACTGTACATAGGAGCCACTAAATCTATCATAAACAAAATCCAGATACAGCAAAACAAGGCCCTCCGAGCGGCATTGAACATCCCCAGGAGAGAACACATTACAGTAATAAGAAGGAAACACAAATGGCTCTCCACCCATGAGAAAATCAGACTCAAAACTGCATCTCTCACATACAAATCCCTACACAACAAAGCCCCCCAATATCTTAAGGACAGATTCACCAGAACACACCCCACAAGACAAACCAGACTTGCTTACACCAATCGCTTACAAGTACCACGCTTTAAACTGACCACCATAGGCGGAGCTAGCTTCCCAGTCAAAGCTGCTCAATTGTGAAACGAATTACCCACTACTGCGAGGCTAGAACACTCCTTTTCCAAATTCAGGCAAATTGTAATCAACTGGCTAACGACAGCAACTGCTAATTGAACCCATGATAATGCTCACGCCTGTTTGCTACACAGTATCTGCACCATACGATTGTAAACTTGTATTGTAAACTTGCACCTGTAACTGGTAATGTCTGTAACTGGTAATGTCTGTAACTTGTAACTGTAACCTGTAACTTATGCTCTAAGCTGTACATATTCTTACTTTCTGCGCCCTTATACCCCAGGGTCCGGTGCGCACAATAAATTCTAAATAAACAAACAAACAAACAAACTCTACCCATAAGGGACAACGGTAGTCTGAACCAAAAAGACATGGACCTCTTCAGGCCCTCCATGATCCTGAGAGTGTTCAGGGTGTGTGTGCCTTTGAGCATGTGCGTGATGTGTATCTCCAAGTATTTGCAAGATTGCACCTCCCAGGGAAGGCTCAAATCTGGCAGTGAGTTCTCATTCACCCTTCGGAGGCTAGCCAGGGGGAATAAGCAGGATTTCCGCCTGTTAAAGACTATTGAGAAGTTGTCTAGTATGTCCAGTACCATTGGGAGGTTGTGTTGTGGTTCCCCTATAAACAGCAAGACCTCATCAGCATACAATGATATCAGGTGTTGGGTTCCCCCTATAGGGATGCCTGGACTCAAGTAATCTTGGCACAAATATACTGCGAGAGGCGCAAGGGTCAATATATATAGCATGGGTGACAACGGGCATCCCTGGCGGGTACCGCAACATTTATTCAACAATTTGGAAATCTGCCTGTGTCATTTTACCCTGGCAGTTGGGGAGGTGTATAGCAGTGTAACCCAGCAAATGAAGCTGTCCCCCAACCCGAAGCTCTGCAGTGAGGCAAGCAGCCATTCCCAGTAGACTGAGTCGAAGGCTTTAATTCCATCTAGTGATGCCAATGCACAGCTCTCAGCACAATGTTGGCCTGGTCAATGATATTCTGTAGCCTGTCTAGATTTAGGGTAGTGTTGTATCCTGGAACGAACCCGGTTTGGTCTATGTGTATCAGTGAGGCAATTACTCTGAGAATGCAAGCCGCTAATACAGTAGTAAGAATTTTAACATCATAATTTTGCATTGCCAAGGACTCTTATGAGTCACACTTGTCCATAGGTTTGCCTGGTTTGGGGATAGGCACGACCAGAGTTTCTTTAACACTCGCTGGAAGTATGCCTTTCTCGTAAGCCTCCACAAACACTTTATGGAGCAAGGTTGCCAAAGTGACTCTGTAGGTCTTGTCAAATTCCGGGGGGAGTCCAGCACTCCATGGGGCTTTGTTGGTAGAGAGGGAGGTTATTGCATCAGTGTGTTCCTCCACTCAAATGGGCTGGTTGAGTAGGGCCATTTGTGTCTGTGTGAGCTTCGGGAGCGGAATTAGCAAAAGTGCCCCATTGATGTTATTTTGGGGTACCTGCCTGTTGTGGCTGGACAATTGAGTGTAGTATGGTGTGAAGGTGTTATTTATTGAGAGTTGGATTTCCATGGGGCCGCACATTCGTCATGGAGTAAGGTAGTCAGGGGCCTAGGGTGTTATCTCTTGCAGAGCGATGCTAAAAATCTGCCAGGTTTGTCCTCCTCAGCGAGTGACCGGGCGGTACGCGTAGCGTAATGAAACCTGGAAAGCCTTTCCCATGCTTCAAGACAAAAGACCTGGGTGTCTGCTAGCTTCTCCTCAGTAGACCACAGAAAAGTGTTCCAGGCCTCCTGAGTTCGAATTTCATCCTTCATAGCTTTTAGGTCCTTTCACAGTTTGCAGTGTATGCCACCAGCACCTGCGATCACCTCGGGTGACCACTTTCAGTGTTTCCCAAATAGTTCCCCATTCTTTAACATTTCCAATATTGCATTCCAGGAAATCCATCAGGAAGTCCTGAAGCGTCTTTCGGAAGTCTGGGTCGGTCAGTGCTCCCAATGGCATGCGCCAAATTGGGATGGCGGATCTTGGGTTTGTGGCAGTCCATTCACTCACCAAGGGTGAGTGGTCAGAGATAGAGCAGCCCAGTTATTCCACGCTGCATATTTCGGCCATCTGTCCAGACCCAGCGAAATAATAATCAATTCTAGTGTACAGTTCGTGGGGGGATGAATGATAGAAGTAGCCCCTAGTGTCAGGGTGTAATTCTCTCCAAACATCCACCAGATCTAAGTCAGTTATTGCTGTGTTTAAAGCGATAGTGGCTGGTGGTGGGCTTCAGGAGGGGGGGGGGGATCTGTCCATTGTAGTGTACCTTACACAGTTAAAATCTCTGCCCCATAGGAATAAAACCCTTGTGTCTTGACACAGGTGTACTGCTTATGGCCTGCACATGGGATTGGATCTTGTGGTTTGGAAAATACGAATTCACAATACAAATTTTCCTATGTTCTAGATAGCCTGGTAATATAGAAAACCAGCCCTCCTTGTCCCTCTCAATGTCAATCAGTTGGAATGGTAGTGAGTCATCTATCCAGGTGTGCACCCCCCTAGCAAATTTAGAGTATGCAGCCCTGTATCCTGTCCTGCCCCAGCGGTTCAGAATCACTTCCGGTTTGTCTGCCAGAAGTTGTGTCTCCTGGATCAGAGCTATAGATATTCGTTTCATTTCAGGAAGGATTTTTAACCCTGTTCTACGGAGATAAGTCCCCCCCCCACATTCCAGGTTATTATTCTAATTAGGGCCATGAGCAAATAATTGGAGAAACCACACCAGCTAGAACCCCACCATCCACAGCCCGTGGCAACATATCCCTCTTGTACCCTAGAGACACTGGCAGTGTTTGCCCTTCAGTGTTGTGGCAGACTGCACATGCCGCAAGAGAAGAAGAAAACCTAGCGTACCCATTCCCGGTATCCATGCCCCCCTTTCATTACGCCGTAGGAGCATATTGCATGGAGCGAACAAAGAGAAGATAACAATAACAACAGAACAGTGGAACATTTCCCAGCAGAGGGTATTGCTAGGGTATAACGGTACTACCAAGGCCAGAATCAGCTATTGAGTACCAGGTTGGGGGAGCCAGCAACAGGACGGTTCCCAGAGTCAACTTGGGGTGGGCAGATAAGTGTAGCAGTGGGAGACTAGGCTTTTTGTCCCTGTTGAACAAAAGGGTGCTGTTGAAGCGGTTACAGTTACAATTACAGCTGATGTTATGATAGGCCTGTGGGTTGTGTGGCATCCGAAATTCAGGACATATCTTAGTGGTTCTTCAAACTTCGCCAGAATGTTGATGCTGAAACAGGGCGTTGCACTGACAGCGGGCTCAGAGCAGGCCGCTGGTGCCAGGTATTCTTTCAGGTGTCAGTTTCTACTTTGTTAGCCAGGTTATTATCTATATAGTGGCTGCCTCAGGACTTGCAATGTATTGCTGTAGATTATCTTCAGTGTGGCAGAGTACATACGCATATATTTAAATATATATGTATAAATATATATATATATAAGAGCCCCAATTGTTGGAGCCTTGCCTTAATCGGCACAAAGGAGTTCCTGGCTCTTTGGACTGTAGGTGTATAGTCCAGGTATATTGCAATCCTGGAGCTGTCAATTTGTATGTAACCGCCTTCTCTGGAGTGTTTGAGGATGAATTTCCTATTGCAGAAATTTAATATCCTGGCTATGATTGGCCTTGGGTGGGATCGGGCGGGGGCCTTTTCTGAAATGAGCAATGAGCACGTTGAAAGGTGAAGCCCTGTGAGAGGTTGCCAGGTCTGATTTCTTGCAGCAGCATATTCTCAATGTAGATCATAGGGTCTGGTCCATCGGTCCCCTCTGGGAGGTCCAGTATGCAAACATTGTTCCAGTGTGTTCTGCCCTCAACATCCTCAGCCCATGATTCCAATGCCTTGTTCCTCATTTCAAGCTCCCTAACACGTGCCAACAGGTCTTTAGTGACATTGCACGACTCGTTCAGCCCTAGTTTGCTGGTTGTGACCCTCTCAGCCAGTTGCCTGGCATCATCACGGGGGAGTTGTACATTGACTTTAACCTCTTCAATTCTGGTTTCAAGGGATGATCGTAGGGCGGAGATTTCAGCGAGTACCTGGTCCTCCTGGGGATTTTGTGTTTGGGCGCCATCATCAGACTGGCTGGCCTCACGTTGGTTTCTTTGGCCAGCAAATGAGTCCATGATCGATGGTTTGCCCTTATTCTTCATTGGCGAAATTCCAAGGTGCTGAGGCAGAGGCAGGCACCACACAATCAAGGTATTTGTGCATGAGGGTGGAATGAGCCCGTGCGTCCTGGTTTCCTGCTGCTGATTTGGACAGTTGGTCCTGCATGTATACAGAGTTGGCTACCAATGAGAGTGGGTAGGCTCTTCATCCTTGTTATTCCCGCCTCAGAGTTGGGCCTGGAACTACCATGTTGGGTACAGCTGGCATGTGAGTGAAGGTTGTTAGGGAGAATTCTCATTTATGGCTAATTTTCCTCACCTAGTGAGTTCCCCAGCAGCTTTGCTGGACTTCTGGAGTTTCTTTCTTTCACTTGATAAGAGTGTGAGCTTTTCCCCCACTCTTACCCATGTTTTGCCATGTGTCTTTTACCTGTTTTATGATTGTGGACTCTGGAGTACACCACTTCAGTAGACCCCTTTTTTTGTGTGTTACACAGAACCTTCAGTGCAGTGACACAGGGTTGTCCTTTAGACTTCCCACCGACTCCATTTCTGGGGCTGACTACAGGCCCCCAGAAAAGGGTAAAGTTGCCATTGACTTTAATTAGTGAAATTACCACAGATCCAGTACACCCCATCTTCCATGGAGTGCTGGAAAGGGTTACTTCATATCCCTTTCTATCTTTACCTCCCATAGCATTGTTTTGCTGTTTTAACATTTAGACTTGGCTGGTGGCAGTGGTATCAGTGATATCTACCCTAACTTTTCTACCGCGATTATATTAGATAAACGTGGTTTTGTTTTAGGCTATTATATTAGCCTCAAACTTAAACCCGCTTGACCAAATACTTTTTCTTTTGGCTCTGGTAGGGTTTATTAGCCATTTCTTTTTGTTAAAGTCCTTCTTGTGTCTTACTTTGCGCAGCAAACCAGGTTTGCCTCCTTTGTTCACCATCTTTTGGCGGGCTTCTGCTCAGAAGCGATCTTCCAGCGCCTGGGTGTCTAGGAGGGCTGAATGTGAGGGAGGGGAGAAGTCACCCCCGGCACAGGGTATCCTAGGAAATCCAAGTCGCACTTTGCCATGATTGGCTGAGATGGTTGTCCGGGCTGGACAACCCCCCTGCTGCGTGATTGAGAGCCAGGCTGTGTGAATGGGGGTTTTGCGCATAAAAAGCAGGTCCCTTGGCCTAGAAGTCAGAGAGTCGCCACTGGAACTACATGGAACCAAAGGGAAGCGGATAAGAAGTCGGCTGCTGCAACTACCCTTCCCGATGAAGACCTGCTGCAGTCCTGAGCTATCTACCCTTCGACGACCAGAGAAGATCCAGACCAGATTCTTCTTCCCTTGAGCTTGTTGGGGATAACCAGCTCATCTTCTACAGCCAGAGGATCCTCTCCTTGGTCGAAATCGCTGCACACTGCTGTAGTGGTCCGGATAGCCATCTGGAGAGCCCCTCCTGTTTTTATGGAGCGCATCTTTTATTCATCGTCGCTGCTGCGGCTTCATTCCTGTCTATGGGCCTCATTCCGAGTAGGGCGCAAAGGGATACCGGGCACTGTTAAGGACATTGGTGCCGGTAAACCCTTTGCGCCCTACTACGAGGTCCCTTTTCGGCCCCGTCCTTAACGCCTGCTTTTACCAGGCATTATAGACGGGATCTGCAAAGGGACTTCAGAGCTAATAACGGTACCGTAATTTACGGTACCGTTATTAGCACCCTCCCCATTCCCATTGAGCCCTATGGGGGCTCAAATGGGAATGGGGATTGACATTTTCAATGGGGACTTACCGGTCTCACAAAGGTCAGACTAGACCGGTAAGTCCCCATTGAACGAGGGCGGACACGGTACCATTAATGGGCCTAGTCATGGCGCAAATAGCGCCATGACTAGCACCAACCTCGGAATGAGGCCCTATGAGTGTTCTTTGATCCTTTTTGCCTAACTATAATATTGCCTATGATTTTTGCTTCCAACTCCCTCTGGGTATCTCAGGTGCTAAGAGTGTTTTTGCACCAATACCATTTCTTGTCACGGATACGCGTTTATTTAGTAGACCGAACAGTCAAAAAGCGATCGCAATCATATTCACGGTAACGTGTCTTGTTTCATAACACCGGTCCATTCAAACACAGGGTACTTACCTTGAGTCATACCGTACAAAGTGAATTGGTTAGTTGTAGTATGTTTTACGTGTGGTTTTGAATTTAATAGAAGAGTTGTGTTTATGACAAATGGTTTAAAAATAAATGTACTTATATTTTTCTATCTGAAACCTTGAGTCAGTGTTTGCTTGAGTTACAGTAATTGTGGTCCCTTTGTGTAATTTCTGCTACTGCTCATATACTCTTGAGATAAGCCTGGGTGCTCCGCTACTGCTACCACTTTAACATAGTAGTACAGGCTTGTACCAAAGGTAAAACCTGTATTGCCACCTGTAGTCTTAATTGTGTTTAGTGGTCCCTAAGGGCACTGCACAGGATTCTGCCTAACAAAGGCGAGTAAACAGGCACACATTGGAAGGTAGCCCGATGTGCAGCCTCCAGGTATACAGGCCCCAAAGGAACCAGGCAGTAGCTCCAAGTTGTTTTAAGGTACAGGTAACCAGTTGGGGGACATTTCCCCTGCCATCCAAGGGCCAGTAAGCAGCAGACGTCAGCAAAGCATGTGACTAAAAAGAACTGCAGTGGTGGGGTAACCAGGAGGTACTCGTGGGTTTTATGCATGGGCGGCATCTCCAAAGTGTGCAGCGCCATGAGGCAGTTGGTCGTTTTGTATTGGAACAAGTAGGGATAGCACAGTGCTATTATGATTCATTCAGCGTAACATTGTAATGAGGTGCTGGAGTTGTAGTGTGCCTCCGCTTCGTAAGAACTGCCGTTGTTTCTCTCTAAGGCTCCGGCAGGCCAGTGAAGGATGGATGTTACTCCCAGCACAATCATCAAGTTAAATGGAAGGATTGATTGATTGCCCACTACATAGTCCAGGGCACCACTGTAGCCAGGTAAGCTTGCCCAGTAGGGAAGGCAATCGTGCGCAGGTGGTCCCAGCAGAGGGCTGCCAAGACCTCACAGTGCCCACTGCTGGAACTCTGTGGGCAGCCTGCTCTTTTATGCACCCCCCCACACCCACCCGCAGGGCGGTAGTTTTGTAAATTCAGTCCAGCTGGAAGGACCGTCACAGCGCGTACAGCACTACTGGGAGCTCCGGGTCGCAGATGATATGATATGATATGATTGGTTATTTATAACAAGCTTAATACCCAGAGGTTTCTAAGCACGGACCCAGGGATCGAACCTGTGTTGCTCTGTGTCGTCCTGCTTCCAAGGCGAGCACGTTGCCACTGAGCTATCCTCCTGAGATGTGCAGTAGGGTCGGGTGAGCATCGCAAGGAGCCGCTGATCTACGGGTGAATGCAGAGGTTCCCCTTATTGAGGGAGGACAATTTCCCCAGCCCGCTCACCTGGTGTCACTGCTGGTGGGAGTGTGGCAGTTACTCCACTTCACTGTCTGGGCTCCACCCAGCAGCAGAGGACTGCAGGGCTGTTTGATAGGTGGTGAGGACCTGCAGCCTCCAGGGTCCGCTGCGGCCATCATTTTGCGCAGCTCGGGGCTCAGGTAACTCATCGGGGTTCTGTGGGTTGCCGTGTCTGATTTGTGTCGGAGATACACCGATTTAGTTGGTGCCATGTTCTCCTTGCTGAAAAAGCAGTCAATAAAGAATTTTTTGCCACTGCAGAGAGGATCAGTTCAGGATCTCAGCAAGAGCATCGGGGAGACCAGTCCTCACTGCATGTGCTCAGGCCACACCCCCGTGAATAGGGCATCAAAGTGCTCAAGCACCTGGTCGCACAGTATGGCAACCTCTGCCACCAAAAAGCTGGCAGCCCTCATCTGCATGACCCTTGAGGTTAAGGTGGATGTAGACGACATGTTGGTGGTGATGCAGGCGGATAGGCACAGGGCCTGGGATGCACCTGTAACAAAGATACAATTTGAACAACCATCGGTGGAAGGCCTCTACAACACTGTGGCCTACAGGCATGCGGCCCGTTATAAAAATTAAAATAAATATATAAATAAATAATTAAAAGCCCAACTTTGCCCACTCACATCACAGGGCCCCAAGTATGGTCAGTGTACATTGACTCCCCTCCTGTAGCCAATGCCAATTCAGGAAATAATGTGCAAACAGACAGTGACAATGTTCCTGGTGTCACCTGAGCATGGACCAATACACTCACACATGCACAATCAACGTCCAGATGTTCATGCCTCTGCCACACAAGCAACCTAGGCACCTCGATATCACAATTCATGCAACTGCCAATGTGGCTCACATGTGCATGACTGACAAGTAGAAATCAACTACAACGCATTGTGACTGTGTCCATGCCACATGTGCATGCCCATAGATAGGCTGGCACCCAGCAACACACTGTGCACCCCATGACGTTACCCCCTCCCCATGAGTCTCAACATCCCACTCCCCACTCTGCATGCAGCTACAGATCAACATGTTCACCCTTCAACATTCCCCTACTCATTGTTGTCGTACCACAGCCCACCTGGAGCAAACTGTGCACCTCATACACACTGGAGGGTTTCCAGGGTTGTGCAAGCAGGTCAAGATGTGTGCAGGACTGGTTGCAGTGAGTTGTCAGTGGACATATTGAACTCCAGGTGCAATAAGAAAGAAGTCCTAAAACACGTAAGTTACACACTTTACGCCGTGCAAACTGCACATGCCCAAACTACTAGGATTAGTGTGCGCATGCGCAGGAAGCATCTGCGCAGGGTAATCTCAATGGTCGGTGGATGCGGAGCACAGTCATAGACAGCGTTGCTTGAAGAATCTGCATATACATGGAGCGAGTGCAGAACTACTAATACATACTTGAACAGCTGACAAGGATGGCAGGGGAACTGGCAGGGCTCTGAGACCAGTTAGGGGGAAGGGACGACCAGCAAGATGTTTCAGGGGGGAAACACAGCTGCCATGTGGTGAGGACACACCACTTGCACAGTCTGGCACCAGCACTGTTGATGAAGGTTCCACAGGTTCCCCTGTGGGTCAGGGACAGCCACCAGTTGCAGACAAGGGACAGAGCAGAAGAGGAAGTTTGAGGAGGATGAACCGCAGGTCCTCATCGACTATGTGGAGGAACAACACTCCGAGCTGTACCGCAGGGCTGGAAGCACCCTGACAATGGCCCAGCATATACAGAAGTGGCAGGAGGTAACTGACCTTGTGAATGCATGTGGAGAGGTGCACTGCAAAAAAGGTGCACAAGTGGATGGACAAACTAACCAGGCAGACCAAGGAAAAGCTGGGTGCAAATGCGTCTTCAGCCCAGGCAACTGGCGGTGGTTTGCTGCTTGTTGAGGATCTCATGCTATGTGAGGAGGTTGCCTCTGGCCTCATTGCAACTGAACAAGTTGGAAGTGTTGGAGGTACAAGCTGCAGGTAAATGATTGGTCTAACTGTGTCATTAGATGAGGACGCCAATGCACATGTCAATGTGTGAGTGAATTGGTAGTGCGCAGTGGCATTCAAATTATAGGCATTACATTACAGGTGTACGCAAATGTGGGTCCAATACACATGGTTTATGGCCTGCTGATTGAATGCGTGGAGGACACTTCACTGTGCCTTACCATATAAGGGGGTATTTTGCATCTATTTGGCCGTGTGGGGAAAGCACTAATGCTTGCGTCTCCCGGGCCACCTCAGCAGAAACAAGTAATTGGACTCAGACTAGTAGAAAGAAAAACACACATATATCATCTAAGATTATAAAACAACTGGCTCATTACAGGCCCTTTATTTATTGCATATATGTATAGATACCAATAAACAAACATACACTTGGATATATAAGAATTCAAATATAGCTTACATCACCGTCCAGCATGAGGCAGAAGAAAACTTCATCTTCGCCACCAACAACACTGCTTAATCCCTTAGCATGTAGGCAAAGAGATCACTGTGTCTGGCGGGGTCTGAAGCGGAGCGTTCTCCCTTTTAGCGAGACTGCATCACCCGGGAGTCCAAGTTCCAACTACTTTCTCACTACAATGCTCTCTCCTTTATGGGGGAATTTCCCCACCCTTCTCAAATGCGTTCTGCTCTCGGCCGAAAAGCAGATCACAAGTCGAAGGGACAGTGGGTGGAAAAATCCAGTTAGAAGTGGAAAAACCCAGCACCCTTCACTCTCGGCGTTCATTCCCAAACCCTTTATCATGCACCTGCAGTGTGCTCCGACTCCTTTTCTGTACTCGTCCTTCAAAGGACAATTAAATAACAGTTTTCCGTAGTAAGTCCACGCGAATAATATTTATATGACCTTGCTCTGTTTTTGCTGCTACTTGCTCATTCTGTGAGGCCCGCAGAAATGCAGGCATTATTACTGTGATGGAAGATGAGTGTTCAAAGATGGCTGCACATCGACACCATGTTATTCTGGCTCGCATTTTTCACAAAAGCTTTGCAGGGGGATATGTTGACATGGATGTGTGTCCATGTACTGCATGGCAACATGAACAGTTACTCTGTCATGTCTGTGCAGTGTAAGACGTCAATGTTGTGTTTACTCACATGGCTGATACACTGGCAAAGGGTCATGCATATCTATGTCATTCAATGCAAGGTCATATGTAGTAAATGGTAGGTGTCCAATGGCAGTGACATGTGGTGGGTAATCCACTTCAGGCATCATGCCTGTAACCGGCAACATTGTCACGTTGTCTGTGGTAGCAGTGCTATTTGTTGTTTGCATGCTCGAATGTAAATGTATGTGTGCTCTGGTGACTGCTGTGTCAGCCACTTGCAATACATGCCAGTGGTGCATTGTGTGCTTTTGTATCTTGTTTCCAGGCTTACTATGAGATTTGCTGGGGTGATGACTGTCACCTTGGCATTGTCTGTCCAGACGTGTTTAGGTATTGGATTTAGCTGCCTATTGACAAATCATGGCCACATGGCCAAATGTGGGTGATTATTACTTTTGTGCTGCCTGCTATTGTTGTGAGTCATGTGTGTTTGCAGATGTATGCATGATTTGTGTTGGTTTGGTTTTTTTAGGTGCAGCTGAGGGGGAGTAGGTACCAGTGGGCACACAGGGGATGTACAAGCAGGCACCAGCCGTGCCAGGGCAGCACTGTGTGGCGAGAACCTGCTGCTGTTGTAGAGCATCATAAGCATGCCTAGACAGGACTCGTCAGGGGAGGAGGAGGATGATGATGTGGCAGCCTTATTGAGGGAGATGGTGGATGAAAAGCAACTCAGCAGTCCCAACCCCATGTTCCTCCTGGAGGTCATAGTTGACGAGGAACTGGATGGGGGACAGGAGACAGTACCCCTCCCTGTGGTGAGCTATGCTGCTTCAAGTGGCACAGTGACTGCAGCATTGCATACCCATGTCATGGACTCGATGGTGGTGTATGCAGGTGCAATGCTCAACTTAGCTCTGTGGGGGCACCGGGAAACCTCTTCCATGTGGTGTCTGTGTAAGGACCCTCTGGTGGTACAGAACCCCTGGGCGTGATCCTAAAAGGGATATAAAATACTGCGTTAATGAGAGAGGTGGATAGAGCTCCTCCCTCCACCCTGTACCCCCCCTGGGTTCCCAACTTTCGTGGTCGCGGCTCACCTGATTTATTGGGAAGAGAAGCTCTCCATCCTGCTATTTCTTGAGCAGTGGCGCAATAGGTGTAGAGTCAGTTACGTCACTGACTGTGGTGGTCTATATCCAGCCCAGGCCTCCTGTGGCGTGGATCAGTGTCCTTTTACCTTGCGGCATAGATAATTGTAAAGGGTGGTTTTAAAGTTCAGTTTGGCTGTGCGCACTGTGCCGTATGCACGTGTGTCCTTTTGCCGTGTAAGAGTTCTGAGCAGTTTTGCTTCGGGGCACACAGCGTACTGGCTGTGCCCTCTTCCTCTATGCTCGACACTCTGTAGAGTGTCTTGATGCAGAGCTCTGCCCCTTTGGTGCGTGGTGCTCTGTTGTGGATCGTCTAGTTGCTGCCGGCGTTGACGGCTCTATGGTGGTGCTTTCTGATCGCCACTTTTCCCCAAACACAATGCTGCTTTCACCTTCTTCAGTTGCTGCCTTAATGGTATGCACAATGTTAATACTGTTCATAACGCTACTACTTTGCGATGTAATTCCACTTACTAACTGTTGTCTTGGTTCTTTTCTCTTTCCAGCAGGAGCGGTGACGGAGGAGTCGAAAAGCCGAGATGCCAAGAAGTGTTGCTGCCAAGAATTCACACAAGGATAACCAGGTGAGTGCTACCGAAGATTGGAGATAAGGTCCGTAGAGCAGAGCTCTGTCTAACAGCTGTTTCTTTCTTCTTTCAAGTCCGGAGAGCAGGAGCAAGGCTGGTAAGCGTCACGCTGCAGTGGCAGAATAACGTGAAGCACGGAACCCTTGCCTGGATGTGGCTTAAATAGCCAACCACAACCAGCCACACCCAATGACTAAGCATGCCCAGCCCCACCCAATGACTAAGCATACCCAGCCCCACCCAAAAGGCAGAGCCAGCCACACCCAAAGGCAGTCCTGCAGCACTTTAAGTGCTGCTTGGTTTATTCTGCCTCCATGTTGGAGGAATAAGAAATGGCAGGGCATAGTCACTTCATGAATAAGAAAGGTGGCACCTGGCACGCCACGCTTGGGCCCAACTCTTTTTGTTCTTTCTCAACCTGGTACAAGAACCCCAGTGGTGCCTTGGAAACCCCGGCCTGTGTGCATATGTGCCTGCTACTACACTAGGGTGGGTGCAAGGGGCAAGGCCAGTGTTGGCAGGGCCAGTGATCGTGACAATACTCCCCCCTAAGGCCCCTCTCAAGGCCCCTCTCAAGGTAGTTCCAGGCACTCCGGGCCCGGGTTTACTCGGGTGCTCGCGATGGAATCTTTTAATTAGCAGAGGAGCATGCACATGTTCACTGGGTTCCCAGGACCTGTCTTGTGGCCCATAGCCCTTCCACTCGATGAGGTAATACAGCTTGGACCGTGTTACTTTTGAATCTAGTACCTCTTTAACTTCGTATTCAGGTTTGTCATGTATTGGTTGGACAAGTTTTAAGAGGGATACGGGGAACACCGGGTGGATACGCATGTTAGAAGGCAAGGATAACTTCATAGTGACTGGGTTAATTATTGCTTGGGACCTTTAGTGGGAACATTTTTGGAAGCTAACCATACTGCGTCACCAATTTTATAAGTGGGGGCCTCTTTCTGATGTTATCTGCAAATCTTTTATGTCTTTCCTTGGCCCGTGTCAATTGTTCAGTGGCTTCCTTGAGACTTTGGGCGATTTTGGTGTGTAAAGTTCTTACAGCGGGCATCTCCAATTCTTCTGGCAAGTCAATAACAGAAGTCTGCGTGTGTCGGCCATATAAGGTGTAAAACGGTGTTTGTCCAATCGTGGCATGATGTGAGTTGTTGTAAGCGTATTCCGCAACCCATAACATATCTTTCCATATCGCTTCTGATTGGTGGAGTAAACATCTTAAGTATTGTTCAATTGTCAGTTTGGTTCGCTCAGTCTGGGAATCTGTTTGAGGATGATGACTAGTGGATAGACGTACGTCGACTTGTGCTAACTCATAACTTTTTCCCAAAACTTGGAAACAAACTGGCTGCCGCATTCTGACACCAGGACCGATGGGAAACCATCTTGCAGACAATTTGCTCTAAGAATACTTTCTCCAAAGTGGATGCGGTGGGTAGTCTTTTCAGGGGTATGAAGTGAGACATTTTGGAGAATTTGTCGACTACAACCAGGATTGTGTTATAACCATTACAGGGGGGAAGGTCGGTGATGAAGTCCAGGGTTAACGTATGCCATGGTACGGGAGGAATTGCTAGTGGATGAAGGAGTCCTGCGGATTTGTGTTTGTCAGTCTTGTTCTGCGCGCAAATCCCACATGCTAATACATATTGGGCAATATCTTTTCGCCAGGGTGGCCACCAGTAGCCGCGCATGATCCTGGCCATTGTCTTTGTCAATCCAGGGTGTTCTTCCAACAATGTGTCATGGTAATTGGCGATGATCCGTTCTTGTTGCACTGCAGTCGGAAGATAGAGGTGGCCCATGTAGAAGGGTAATCCATCCTTGAGTGTGTGTTTTGTACTTTTCGAGTTCAAAGCCTATAGGTCTTCTGTACTCATCTGGTGCAATACGTCGGCCTTTAGTTCATCCAAAGGGGATATTGTTGTAACGCCCAGGAGTTTGTTTTTAGGTATGATGGCAATTGGTTCTGGGACTGTGTACGCAAATTCCCCCCCCCAGATGAGATAGGGCATCTGCTTTGCTGTTGCATGTTCCCGGGCGATAGGTGATAATGTAGTCATACTCTGTGAAAAACAGAGCCCATCTCAGCTGGCGGGGTGATTGTGCCTTGGCAGACCTCACCTATTGCAAGTTACAATGATCGGTGATAACCGTGACCATGTGTCTGGCCCCTAGGAGATAATACCTCCATTCTTTGAACGTCTACTTGATTGAAAGAAGTTATTTGTGTGTGATGGCATAGTTCCTGTCATGATGCCCGCTCCCGGGGAGCCGGTTCAAGCCCTGCGTCCCCGAAAGCGGACATCCAGTCCCCAAGGAAGGACCCAGCAACCCCATATGGGGGCCCTTTGGACAGTGTCCTGGCGCCTATGGCGCCAGGCTCATAAAAGACATCAGTCCTGGCGCCATAGGCGCTAGGCTCATTATGGAAGTGCTTGGGTGCACTTACCTGATGCAGACCATGCTGCAGGATCCCGGCCTCCTTGAGGCCTGAAAGGAACTACTTTACCTGTGGGACTAATTTACCATCCGGGCGTGGCCGGGGAAGGATACATACCTGATTGGAGGAAGGATACATACCTGCAACTTCTTCCAAGGCTATTTAAACCCCACCCGAACAGCCACACGTGCTTCGCGTTGTTCTGCATCTAGCAGCTGGACGTTCACCGTGTCTGCTCCTGCATCCTGACTTCTGCCACGCCTGCCAGCATCCTGGATCACCTGCAAAGGAAGAGAAGAAGAGAACAGAAGAAGGAAAAGTCCTTACCTGCCAAATACCGCATCCCGGAGACATCTCGCCGACAATCCTGAAAAGGAAGACTTTTATTTAAAAGCTCATTGCGTCGATCGCTGCAGCGCCGCATTCCACTCACCTTTACAGGGCGCCTCCATGTTCAGCAGCGATCATCTTGATTCGCAGTCACGCCCCAGCGCCTAGGGAGAAAAAGATCAGAACAAAAGGTGAGAGAGAGAAGGGAATAAGGAAAGCTAAATCTCCATGTTAAGACTTACCTGTTGATTCATTCCCTCTTCATTTCGGGTCCGCGTCGCATCCTGGCATTTCCGGACCCCGGCCCCTAAGGGGAAAAGAGACATCAGCGTTAATGAGCGAATGAAAAGACATTACCAAAAAACACTCATTAAAGACTTACCTGATTTCTACAAGGATTTCACCTCTCATCTCGGGTCGGTGCCTGTTCCCCGGCATTCCGTACCCCGGCCCCTATGGGGAAAAAGACACTAGCATTAGTACATTAATGCATGGACACAAGGGGAACCTCTTATCAAAAAACTTACCTGGAAGCCAAGCAAGTTTGGTTCTCACCAATCCGAAAATCCAGTGAAGTAACTGGATACCAACGCGCCCCTGCATCAGAAGCAGGATGGAGAGCTTGTCCTTCCAGACCCTAAGGTGAGACGCTACGAGGAATCACAGAAGGGTTTCGAGGAGGGTGAGAGGGGAAAGTGGGAGGCTGATTGCATTACCCCGCAGACAGTTAATCCCCTATTTTCGCCTACAGAAGGATACTTCTGTGAGCCAGACAAGCCAGATTTAGGGGCCCGGTCCAGTCCGTCTTCCGAACCCTGCGCATCACCTTAGAAGAGGTCACAGCAGTGCGAACCAGGCCAGCGCCTCCGTGGGAGTCAGGTGAGCGTTAAAGAACGCGAAGCCTTCCTACAAATTCCCACCCAGGCGCTATGGAAAGTTCTGAGACTGATCAGTTGGCCCAATTACTGGGGGAATTACGGGCCGAAGTACATGCTGCTCGTCAAGAGACTAATGCCCTCAGGAGGGAATTAATAATATCAAAGGAAAGAACTGATGACCTGGCCAGACAGCTTTTGCAAGGTCAAGCTGGGCAAACTCCTCTACCCGGTTCCGGAGGGAAGCCCACTCCTGTGGTTTCCAGTAACCCTGTGCAGATTAATCTACCCGGAAACATGCTGCTGGCCCCACCCAAACGCTTTGCTGGGGACCCCAAACGATTCGCCGTATTCATGAATCAGTGTCGTTTGCACTTCCTATGCAGACCTGGGGCCTTCCCTAATGATCAGACCAAGGTAGCCTTTGTATTGTCATATCTCAGCGGCTGCACTGCCGATTGGTCAGTTCCACTGGTTACTCAAGATGACCCGATTCTCCGTGATTTTCAAAGGTTTCAAGCAAGCATGGAAAGGTTATTTGCTCGACACTCTCAGGGGCAGGCTCTGGATGACGAACTTCTATCCCTGCGACAGGGCAATCAGGACCTCCTATCCTATATTGCAACCTTTAATAGACTAATTGTGGAAATGGGATGGCCAGAGGATAAAAGAGTCATGTTGTTTTATCGAGGCCTATGCGGAGAACTTAAAGATGTCTTGGACCAAGTTGTAAATCCGCCCCAAGAATGCACAGAGTATATAGACTTAGTGGTCCAATTGGATCACAGACTTCAAAACAGAAAAGCAGATCGGTCCAGGTTTGAGACCCGGGTGTTGGTCAAGACCCATGCTAATCCCAAGGGAGTTGATGTCTCTGAGCCTATGCAAATCGGAGGGGTTAAAGGACCCTTAACTCAAAAGGAACATGAAAGGAGGCGGCAGTTAAAATTATGGCTTTATTGTGGGAATTCTGGACACTTTCTACGAGATTGCCCGGCAAAGCCGCCCCGAAAGGCGGTAGGAGCCGCTGATAAAAACCATGAAGACTCTGTTTCGGGAAACGACTCCGCCCGACAAGTGTAGGGGTCCACTTGCCGAGCTTGAAAACTAACTCTCAGACCTCGCATTTCATTGTGCCAATGGTTATCGTAGATCCAGAACAGCCTAAGCGGTTGCATGCAATAAAGGCATACATCGATAGTGGGGCAATTGGAAACTATGTGGATCGTGAATTGGTCTCTAGGATTAACCTCCCTCTCCGTCCTAAAACCAGCAAAGATGTCATCACCACAGTCGATGGAACTGAAATTGCCTCTGGACCGGTAACACATTCCACTACTGGGGTGACTCTTATTGGTCCCGACGGCCATCGGGAGGGTGTTGTGTTTGATGTAATCAAGGCTCCACAGTTTCAGTTTATTCTTGGAATCCCTTGGTTAGAGACACATAATCCTCGAATTGATTGGCGAGCTAAGAGAATAACCTTCCCGGATTGTACACAAACCTGCTACCCAGAAAACCTGAAGATTAATCTAGCATCTGTAACCTCTGCCTCCATACAACTACCTCCGGAATACCAAGACTTTCAGGACGTCTTCCAAAAGGAACAGGCCAACAGGTTACCTCCTCACAGATCGTACGATTGCCAAATCGATCTGGTGCCCGGTGCACAACCCCCTTGTAGCAGGATTTATGCCCTTACCGAACCTGAGAATTTGCATTTGAGACAATATTTGGATCAATACCTAGCTAATGGTTTTATTCGCCCGTCAAAGTCCCCGGCATCCTCGGCTTTGTTCTTCGTGCCCAAAAAAGAAGGCGACCTTAGAACTTGTATCGATTACTGCGCATTGAACCAGATAACGGTTAAAAACTGTTATCCTCTGCCTCTGATCCCTGAACTCCTTGACCAGGTGAAGGACGCTTGCATATACACCAATTTAGATCTCCGGGGGGCTTATCATCTGGTACGAGTTAAAGAAGGCGACGAATGGAAAACTGCCTTCCGTACTAAATACGGATTATTCGAGTACCAGGTGATGCCTTTCAGATTGTGTAACGCGCCGGCTGCCTTCCAATACTTCATGAATGATGTCCTTCGGGAACTCATCGATGTTTGTGTTGTCGTATATATCGATGACATTCTGGTGTACTCCTCTTCGGAATCTGATCACAGAAAACACGTCAGGGCAGTACTTGAAAAACTGCGCCAACACAAACTATTTGCTAAATTGGAGAAATGTGCTTTCCATACCACAGAAGTCGAGTTTCTAGGTTTCATCCTGACACCCAAAGGAGTCCGAATGGACTCAAGAAAAGTGGATGCCATCCTCAAATGGCCATCACCTAGCTCTGTAAAAGGGGTTCAAAGCATGCTCGGCTTTTCCAATTTCTATCGCAGGTTTATCCCGGAATTTTCACGCGTGGTACAACCCATTACTGCACTCTTGAGGAAAAATAAACGTTTTGAATGGTCTGAAGAAGCCGAGCAGGCCTTTCAGGATTTAAAAGCTAAGTTTACCTCTGCACCTATATTGAAACACCCGCGTCCAGATCTCCCTTATGTCATCGAGACTGATGCATCCAGCCTAGCCATGGGAGCTGTCCTGTCCCAAAGAGATCCCGAAACCAACCAACTGCATCCCGTAGCATTTTGGTCCAGAAAATTCTCTTCACCCGAGGTTAATTATGCAATCACGGACAAAGAATTGTTAGCCATTAAGTCCGCTTTTAAAGCCTGGCGGCATTATCTGCTTGGCGCTAGACATACCATCACAGTGATCACTGATCACCGGAATTTACAGTATTTGAAAACCGCCAAGGCTCAGCCATCACGGCAGCTCCGATGGGCTTTGTTTTTCGCTGAATTTGATTTTGTGATTACCTATCGACCTGGCTGCAAGAATGGCAAAGCAGACGCCTTATCCCGAATTGGAATGGGAGAATCTGATACAAACTCAGAACCAGTACCAATAATTCCCGAACAGAGGATTCTAGACATGACTTCGTTACAGACGCTTGAAGACATTCAAGCCAGAGTGAAACAACTCCTGGACCCTACAACCTTACAGGATTGGATACAAAAGGGATCAGACTGTACTATAGATAATGGTTTACCTTATTTCCAAGGACGCTTATTCCTGCCACATAAGGAATTACACGAACTGGTTATTTCCGGTTATCATGCTGCATTAATAGAGGGACACCCCGGTATTGCCAAGACAGAGGAAAAGGTGAAACTACAATTTTGGTGGCCCTCTTGGCGAAAAGATGTTAAATCTTTTGTGATGTCCTGCGGTGTTTGCACCCAAAATAAAAGTCAAATGAAAAGACCAGCCTTCAACCTCTAGACATACTGCCAGCACCCTGGCACACCCTATCAATGGACTTTATTACAGACCTGCCTCCTTGTTCGGGGTACAATACTATTCTGGTAATTGTGGATTTGTTTTCCAAAATGGCCCACTTTATTCCTTTGAAAGGTTTACCTTCAGCTTCTTCTTTGGCTAGGACAGAATAGGACGGAATACCAAGACTGTCCTGAAAGTCTTGGTATTGGTATTCCGTCCTATTCTGTCCTAGCCAAAGAATTCCTTGAAAATATTGTTCGGCTACATGGATTCCCATCTATACTAATCTCTGACCGGGGAAGCCAATTCATTTCCCACTTCTGGTGCAAATGTTGTCAAATGGTGTAGATCGACGTAAGATTATCGACCAGTCACCACCCTCAGACCGATGGTCAGACCGAGAGGACAAATCAGACCCTTGAGCAATACTTACGGTGTATGTTACAGCAATCTGAAAGCAACTGGAAAGACATTCTTTGGAAAGCCGAATACGCATATAATAATTCGGTACACTCTGGAACTGGCCACAGTCCTTTTTATACTTTGTTTGGGCATCACCCTCGAACCTCAAAGCTTGACTCACCTCAGAACCTCGGAATGCCTGCAGTAGAACATCTGCATTCTACAATTACCCAAGCCTTCAAAGAGGCAACTACGCATTTACAACAAGCCAAGAGAAAATACAAGGAGAATGCTGATCTACATCGGAGTGAAGCACCTCCGTATCAGATTGGGGATCAAGTGTGGTTAGCTACCAGACATTTACCACTCAAAGGGCCTCGAACTTTTAACCCAAAATATCTGGGACCTTATTCTATTACGGCAATAATTAACCCAGTGGCTGTTAAACTTAATTTACCAGCTAGTATGCGAATTCACCCTGTTTTTCATGTGTCACTTCTGAAACCAGTGGTACCCGGAACCCGACTACTCAAACCTCCAAAACCTATTCTAATAGATGGGGAGCCCGAATTCGAAGTGAAGAACATTTTAGACTCAAAAATGTTTAGGTCAAAACTGTTCTACCTAATTGATTGGAAGGGGTACGGACCTCAGGAGAGGTCGTGGGAACCCAGCGACCATGTGCATGCACCTCGATTAGTCAGGAAATTCCACAGACTCTTCCCAGACAAACCAAAACCCCCGGAGGGAACAACCTTGGGAGGGGCCTTGGGGGGGAGTGCTGTCATGATGCCCGCTCCCGGGGAGCCGGTTCAAGCCCTGCTTCCCCGAAAGCGAACATCCAGTCCCCAAGGAAGGACCCAGCAACCCCATATAGGGGCCCTTTGGACAGTGTCCTGGCACCTATGGCGCCAGGCTCATAAAAGACATCAGTCCTGGCGCCATAGGCGCCAGGCTCATTATGGAAGTGCTTGGGTGCACTTACCTGATGCAGACCATGCTGCAGTATCCCGGCCTCCTTGAGGCCTGAAAGGAATTACTTTACCTGTGGGACTAATTTACCATCTAGGCGTGTCCGGGGAAGGATACATACCTGATTGGAGAAGGGATACATACCTGCAACTTCTTCCAAGGCTATTTAAACCCCACCCGAACAGCCACACGTGCTTCGCGTTGTTCTGCATCTAGCAGCTGGACGTTCACCGTGTCTGCTCCTGCATCCTGACTTCTGCCACGCCTGCCAGCATCCTGGATCACCTGCAAAGGAAGAGAAGAAGAGAACAGAAGAAGGAAAAGTCCTTACCTGCCAAATACCGCATCCCGGAGACATCTCGCCGACAATCCTGAAAAGGAAGACTTTTATTTAAAAGCTCATCGCGTCGATCGCTGCAGCGCCGCATTCCACTCACCTTTACATGGCGCCTCCATGTTCAGCAGCGATCATCTGGATTCGCAGTCACGCCCCAGCGCCTAGGGAGAAAAAGATCAGAACAAAAGGTGAGAGAGAGAAGGGAATAAGGAAAGCTAAATCTCCATGTTAAGACTTACCTGTTGATTCATTCCCTCTTCATTTCGGGTCCGCGCCGCATCCTGGCATTTCCGGACCCCGGCCCCTAAGGGGAAAAGAGACATCAGCGTTAATGAGCGAATGAAAAGACATTACCAAAAAATGCTCATTAAAGACTTACCTGATTTCTACAAGGATTTCACCTCTCATCTCGGGTCGGTGCCTGTTCCCCGGCATACCGTACCCCGGCCCCTATGGGGAAAAAGACACTAGCATTAGTACATTAATGCATGGACACAAGGGGAACCTCTTATCAAAAAACTTAACTGGAAGCCAAGCAAGTTTGGTTCTCACCAATCCGAAAATCCAGTGAAGTAACTGGATACCAACACGCCCCTGCATCAGAAGCAGGATGGAGAGCTCGTCCTTCCAGACCCTAAGGTGAGACGCTATGAGGAATCACAGAAGGGTTTCGAGGAGGGTGAGAGGGGAAAGTGGGAGGCTGATTGCATTACCCCCCAGACAGTTAATCCCCTATTTTCGCCTACAGAAGGATACTTCTGCGAGCCAGACAAGCCAGATTTAGGGGCCCGGTCCAGTCCGTCTTCCGAACCCTGCGCATCACCTTAGAAGAGGTCACAGCAGCGCGAACCAGGCCAGCGCCTCCGTGGGAGTCAGGTGAGCGTTACAGTTCCTTTCTGCGGAAGTGAGTTTTTTTGACTAATCACCACTGGATGCAAGCGGCCTGTTTCAGGGTTTTTCTGTGAAAGGATTGCTCCCATGGTGATATTGGAGGCGTCTGTCTCAACCATATATGGGAGATCAGGCTTTGGGTGTAGTAATATCGGGGCCCAGGTAAACATATGTTTCAGTTCTTGAAAGGCCATCTCAGCTTCTGTGGACCAGACGAAGTGTTGATTTTTCCGCAGTAAGTTTGTGATTAGATGCACTAGTGGAGAAAAACCAGGGATAAAATGGCGGCAAAAATGTGCAAACCCAAGGAAACTTTGTACTCCCTTGACCGATGTGGGTGAGGGCCAGTTGAGAATCGCATCAACCTTGCGATTGTCCAACCGGATGCCATGAGGGGTAAGGATAAATCCCAAAAACTCAACTTCGGTTATGTGAAGTTGCATTTTTCTAGCTTTGCATGCTGACAATGTTTTCGTAGCCTCTCTAGAATGGCCCTTACATGCTTGATTTGTTCTTGCTCCATGGTGGAATATGCCAGGATATCATCGATGTATACTATAACACAGATATCCAACAGGTCTCGTAATACATTGTTCATCAAACTTTGAAATGCATTACAAAGCCCAAAGTGCATCACCTGGTATTTGTAGAGGCCATACTTTGTCCTAAATGCTGTCTTCCATTCATTCCCTTGTTTTATTCGTACCAGATGATAGGCCCCACTGATGTCCAGTTTGGTGTAGATCTGTGCGTCTTTCACTTGGTCTAGGAGTTCCGGACTGAGCGGCAACGGATATCTGTTTTTCACCATTATCTGGTTCAGTGATTGAAAGTCGATACAGGCCCTGAGGTCCCCTTCCTTCTTTGGTACGAAGAAGAGGGGTGAGGCCGCTGCAGACTTGGATGGCCGGATAAAGCCGTTCGCCAGATACTGGTCTAGGGAGGTCTTCAAATGGCGGTTTTCCTGTTCCGTTAAGGCGTAGATGCAACTGCAAGGGACCTCGGCACCCGGGACAAAATCGATTTGGCAGTCATATGCCCGATGTGGAGGCTGTGTTTCTGCTTTTTCTTTTTGAATGACGTCCTTGAAGTCAAGGTAAACGGGAGGTAGTACACCCATCAGACCCAACAGTGGTCCTTTTCTGTTGTCGACAGCTCAGACGTGTTCCACCGAAGGCTGCAATTCTGTTGCATAACAGGAATGGGTGCACTCCCCGGAGAAGGTCAGCACTCTAGCATGCCAATCAATGTGCGGGTTGTGGGCTTTCAACCAAGGGATCCCCAGGATCAGCTGAAACTCTGGGGCGCTTATCAAGTTGAAGGCAATGTTTTCCTCATGGCCGTTCTGGCAGAGGAGGGTTACAACGTCAGTGTTGTTGGGTACCATCAACTGTTGTAACGTTCTCTGTTGCAGCCTTTGGACACGTGGGAAGACCAATCCAAACTACCAGATCCTGATCAATGAAGTTTCCTACCGCCCACTGTCTACATATGCTTTCATTGCTTGCATCTTAGACGGCTGTTGATGGCATATCAGGATCACTGGCAATACAAAGTGTGAGGTCTGTGGTTCCTTCTCCTCGTACAAAAAACGGACCCCTATGTATGCTGGGTGCTGGAGTTTTCCGGGTCGAGGTCAGGGTTCTCCTTTTCCAGGGCACCTAAGGTTTTCCGAGGGGGTTTTACAGGACACTCGCTCAGGAAACGCAGTGACTTACCACAATATAATCACAGCTGCTGCTGTCTTCCTTTTTCCCTTTCGGCTTTGGTAAGCAGGCTTCGTACCCCCCCGATCTGCATAGGTTCTGGTTGATTTTCAGATTGCCGGGGTGGAGTCTCCCTAGGACGTATATACACTGACTTCCCTTCTGCCCGTGCCTGATCAGTTCTTCTATCCTGGAGTCTATGATGCTATGATCTAGTCGTACTGTAAGATCGATAAACTCAGCACAGCCGCCAGGTGGGTTCATGACTTGGGCTAGTACATCTTTTAATTCACTCCGCAGACCCCTATGGAATGGGGTTGTTCTCTTTTCATCTGGCCAGTTGGTCTCGGTGACCAGTCGGTTGAAGGTGGCTATGTAAGTTAGCAGGTCCTGACTGCCCTGTCTGAGTGACAATAGTTCATTTTCCAAGGCCTGTCCTCTGGTATGGCGGGCAAATAACTTTTCCAGTTCTCTCTAAAACCCTCCAAGGTCACGCAACAAAGGATTGTCCTGATTTACTAGGGGAATGGATCAATCAGTGACACCCCCCCCAGGTATGATAGCACAAAGGCAACTTTGGGGAACATCCCGGGCCTACACAAGAAGTGTAAACGGCACTGATTCATAAAGATAGCAAATTTCTTGTGGTGACCTAAAAATCCTTCCAGCGGGGCCAAAGGGATGGCACCAGGCAGTACAGGGTGTGTGGGGGGCGTTGTACTTGATGACGGGGCCTGAGGGTGACTCCCCGGTAATGGGGCTTGACTCGCCTGACTCTGAAGCACCTGTCGAGCCAACTCATCAGTTCGATCCCTGTTCACAACTAATTCCCTTCATAGGGCATTTGTTTACTGTCGGGCAGCGTGGACCTCAGCTCGGAGTTCCCTCAACAACTGGGCTAAATGGTCTGTGTCTGAAGTTTCCATGATGCCCATGCAGAGGTTCAGAAATGGCTTCACGTCCTGTAATGCTCACCTTAGCTTTGCGGGGGCACCAGGAAACCTCTTCCGTGTGGTGTCTGTGTCAAGACCCTTCCGGTGGAACTGAACCTCTGGGAATGATGCTAAAAGGGATACACAATACTGCGTTAATGAGAGTGGTGGATAAGGCTCCTCCCTCCACCCTGTACCCCCCTGCCCCTGGGTTCCCAACTTTCGTGGTCACCGCTCACCTGATTTATTGGGAAGAGACGCTCTCCATCCTGCTATTTCTTGAGCAGGGGCGCAATAGGTGTAGAGTCAGTTATGTCACTGAATGTGGTAGTTTATATCCAGCCCAGGCCTGCTGTGGTGTGGATCAGTGTCCTTTCACCTTGTGGTGTAGATATTTGTCTGTAAAGGGTGGTTATAAAGTACAGTTTGGCTGTCCGCACTGTGCTCTATGCACTTGTGTCCTTTTGCCGTGTAAGAGTTCTGAGCAGTTTTGCTTCGGGGCAAACAGCGTCCTGGCTGTGCCATGTTCCTTCTATGCTTGGTGCTCTGCAGAGCGTCTTGATGCAGAACACGGCCCCTTTAGTGCGTGGTGCTCTGTTGTGGATCGTCTAGCAGCTGCTGGCATTGAAGGCGCTATGGTGGTGCTTTCTGAAGCACCGCTTTTCCCCAAGCACAATGCTGCTTTCACCTTCTTCAATTACTGCCTTAATGGTATACGCAATGTTAATACTGTTCACAATTCTGCTACATTGCGCCGTTATTACACTTATAAACTGTTGTCTTGTTTCTTTTCTTTTTCTAGCAGGAGCGGCGACAGAGGAGTCGAAAAGGTGAGATGCCAAGAAGTGTTGCTGCCAAGAATTCATACAAGGATAACCAGGTGAGTGCTGCTGAGGATCGAAGATCAGGTCCGTAGAGCGGAGCTCTGTCTAACAGCTGTTTTGTTCTTCTTTCAGGTCCGGAGAGCAGGAGCAAGGCCGGTAAGCGTCACGATGCAGTGGCAGAATGACATGAAGCAGGGAACCCTTGCCTGGGTGTTTCTTAAATAGCCAACCACACCCAGCCACACCCAATGACTAGGCATGTCCAGCCCCACCCAATGACTAAGCATGCCCAGATCCACCCAAAAGGCAGAGCCAGACACACCCAAAGGCAGTTCTACAGCATTTTAAGTGCTGCTTGGTTTATTCTGCCTCCATGTTAGAGGAATAATTAGTGGCAGGACATAGTCACCTCATGAATAAGAAACGTGGTGCCAGACATGCCAAGCTTGGGCCCAACTCTTTGTGTTCTTTCTCAACCTGGTCCAAGAACCCCAGTGGTGCCTTGGAAACCCTGAGCTGTGTGCATATATGCCTGCTACTACTCTAGGGTAGGTGCAAGGGGCAAGGCCAGTGTTGGTAGGGCCAGTGATCGTGACAGCAGGTGATGGTTTGCGTGCAGACACACAGGCCATGCCAGTGCAGAAACAAGGCAGGCAGGGTCTGCATCCTCGCATGTACAGCGTCCGTGCACACATGGTGGACGTATGCCTGTAGCAAGGTTTGACTTGGATGAGGAAGTGGTCTTTGAAATAGTGCAACAGGGTGAGGCGATGCAGGATATTGGCAGGGACATGCATTGCCTTGCTGACAACATCATTTCATCCAATGCCACTGTGTTCATGGAATTCCAGCTGTTGCATGGTGAGATATCTGCATTGAGAGAATGCCTGCATGATGATATGATGGCCTCAAGGGAGACTCTATGTCTTGAGTTGTCATCCCTGAGGGTCGACATACACATCCGGATGGATGCTTCAAGGTCAGCTATGAGATCTGACTTGAGTGAGGCATGCAAAGAGACACACAAGGACCTTGTAGCACTTGGCGGCCTGCTGCATGCAGCAGTGGCACATGTGGCAGCTGCAAAGGAGGACCAGGCACTGGCACATGTGGCAGCTGCATAGGAGGACCAGGCACTGGCCTTGCGTGGATAGGAACCACCTTCACATGGGGAACCGAGGGTGCCTCCTAGTTTGGATTATGTCAAGTAATGCTGGTTTTTGGTGTACCTGCACTACTTTTTTATTTTGATTCTCACGTCACCATGCCACTTACTCAACATCCCAAATCACTATGTGGACCTTGATGGATGTCAGTTTTTACATTTCATATTTCGTGCCCAGGACAAGGAGGTCTTCTATTTTTTTATTTTGTGATGAACATTTCAATGTGCAGTTGCTTCGCTCAGGATGGTACTTTTGAAGTTGTGATGACCGAGTTATGATCTGGAAATAATGTTCAGTGACGTCAACTGACATGCTGGTTTCCCATGGAACATGATGGCGCATTCAGGTAGGAATTCTATGTTGACCCATGTAGTAGTTTACATGTGTCATGTGTGTGCCTGTGCAGGTGTTTATTGATACTCATGTAGTTGTTGCCTTTTCAGGTCAATTTGCTTTATCGGATTACGGTCACCTTGTGAATGCAAATAGCACACTCTCCATTTGCCCTTTTCCCCATTCCCTCTGCTTGACACTGACCCTCCTTTCGCATATTGTGAGGCACAGTGATTGGTAGGGGTGGTGGTGATATACAGCACAACAGCATGGACCCCATGTAAGGTAGGACACGCAGGGGCTTTACATTTATGTTTGGTTTTGTGTTGCGGTACTGTCCTGATGTGCCAGTAGTAGGGTTGTGCTTGATTGTGTCTGTCACACTCAACTGTGTCTCTGCAGGAGCGATGGATGAGCCTCCCTTGACCCCAAGCTCTCACTTCCCCTGTTTTCACCGGAGGGATTCCTGTCAAATACAAGATATACACTTAGACCTGAGTTCACCTAATTCCCCTGGGCCCTTCCCTTCACTTTACTTTGTGCTGTTATGTCCCCTGAGGGCTTGCCTTGATATTTAGTAAGGTGTGCACTCCATCCTGCATTTGCAGGGGTGCGATTCGCTCATATGAATGATGCCAATGTCTGTTGGCTGAGTTCAGATGCCACACGCTGTTATATGTCTTCACAGCTATGCTGAGTGTTCAAGGCGCCAATTTCCTCACTGGCTAGAAAGTCTTTTCCACAAGTGAACGTTGTGCGGAGAATGTTTAGTGTCCTGAATTGTCCGTATTGTCTGTGTTTGCCAAGGTATTCTGTGGGTGACTAGCGCTGCGTGTAGAAGTCAGCTGCTGGTAGGTAAGCGCAGCATCTTAAATTTGAGCGTGCCTGGTAATGTCTCTCGTTTTCCCTTGCAGGGGTGGATTATGTGATATTAGCGCCACGAGTCCGGGTTCAGTGCTATCAGAGACTTGGTGGTCTGGTAAGTTTGCACAGAGGCTTTGGTAAGTATGTACTGCGTTATGGGAGGGAGCGCAGTGCAATAGTCTCTGCGTTATTGGGGCGAGCGCAATGACTTATACCTATTCTTTATTTTGCAGGGGTTTGTGCGCTCGTACAACTGACCTGGATTCCAGCGTTGCGGAAGATTCAGTAAGTATGCGCAGCATTATTGAAGTGCGCGTGCTAACGCTGTTCTTATTTGTTCTTACAGGTGCCGGTGTTGAAGTCCCCTCTTGACCGGAGATAGCTGCGGCGTGGAGAAAGCACGGAGTACCTGTAAGCAGAAGCAGAATGATCCAGAGCAGGTAAGCAGAAGCGGGAGGATCCGGAGCAGGTAAGCGGAAGTAGGATATGTTCCAGAGCAGGTAAGCTGAAGCAGGATGATCCGGAGCAGGTAAGCTGAAGCAGGTTGATCTGGAGCAGGTAAGCAGAAGCTGGCTGGTCCAGAGCACGGCAAGTGTGTTGCTGATGCAGCTCTCAGTAAGCAACACGAAGCACTGGAAGAATCTTGGGTGTGACTTATATAGCCAGCCACACCCAAACACTAGAGAGCTCATGAATTGTCATGCACTTCCTGTTTGGCAACAGGAAGTGGTAACCAGGAAGTTACTACAAACACTAGGAAGGAACTAAAGGAGGGATTTGCTATGGGTTCTCTGTGTGTCTATGCCAGGCCTGCCAAGCCTCCACCCAGCTTGCCTCAACTACCAGCCTGATACCCAAGACAGTGTCATAGTGGTGATATGTGTTGGTTTGTCCCAGTTGGCAGCTGCACTTTTGGTGATCTTTCAGTGCTGATTGGAGTTTTGTAGGTGTCAGATGCATGCTGGTTGGGCTCTGCGCGCTGGTGGTCCTTCTGTGCACGTGGCTCTGCTGCTGGACTATTCGCTGGCATGATCATTTCATGGTTTCATGGAAGGTCCTGTATTCCTTGCATGCTGTGTCCTGTCATGTTTGGTTACAAATCCATCATGCTTGTGCATCTTACGCACCTGAGTTTCACCTCACAACAGATGGAATTATACACATGACATGCGCCTTGAGTATTTCTGCATTATTGATAATTTAAAGAGTTTTGATTATGTTTTTGGATTGGTGCAGGGCAACGTCCACCATGTGTGCTGTGTCACTTGGCCATGCCATACTGTTTGCCTGCTGTGGTTCTGCTTCCTCGACGTGCTTCCCATACATATACTAGGATATTGCCCACAACCCCACCCACAGTACCGTGTTACAGGTGACCGTGGCCATATGGCCTGCCCCTCAGGTGTGCATGGATTCACCTGTAATCACTTAAACTGGCCAAAATGGCAGCTGCTGAGTCAGTGTGATGTGGTGCTGGTCTGTCCCCACTAAGCCAGCCACTACACACACATTGTAGTTCCAGTGTATCTTCCATGCTGGATCAAGCCAGTGTTGGGGTTAACTGCTTGCATTGACATGTTCACCCACTGCACTGGCATCACCAAGCACACACAGGCCTGTGGAGATGAGGACAGGGGAACAGGTCACCTTGTGTTTGGTTTTTAGTGGCACATGCTCATTGAGTGGATGTCAGTCAGTCATTTTCTATGTACTTGTTGCTGCTTCATGCATCGTCAGCGGGAAATGGGAGTGCATATGTATGTGCTGTTCTGCAATGGCCTTGGTTTTGCTTTGTTGGATGTCACAAGGTCATGTTGCTTTATTGGTTGGTATGTGTTGGCGAGTGGCCCTGTTTTCTGTTGTTTGCGATTGTGTGTTTTGCTTTGTTATTGGTATGTGTCATAGAAGTAACAGTGGCCTTTTTGGCATGTTTTGCGTTGAGGTTGTAGTAGTGGGTTTTGTGATGTTTTTATAAGTATGAGGCACACACCACATGTCCACACTGGACTGCAATTCTCAGGTAGTGCTCTACGGCCCAAAAGGACTTGCCATGTTTCATTATCAAAGGCATTCTGGGATGGGGTTCTGGTGTGGCTGTCACAATGTATGGTTTTCATGTGAAGTATGTCTGGACGAGCTGGTTCTGTATTTGCTGGCCCCTGTCCCTTTGACCTGCTATTGGTATGGGTCCTGCCTGTGGCTGCGGGCACAATCCCTCATAAACCTCTATTGGTATTCCACGACATGTGGCTATAATATGCAAGAAGCAACATGCCAATATGATCTTACATGACACAGCTGGTGCAGACAACAGTACTCCACCTGAATGGTTGAGCCAGTGGAAGTGTGATTTCAGCACTCCAAATGTGCATTTGATTATGCCTCTGGTCGCAAAGTGTGCTGTTTCGTAGCAGAGCTCCGATGGAGTGGTGGTGTTTCGAGTGGCGTCATCGGGTATGGTGAGAGCGGGTATGCGCTGTCTTCTGTGTTTGACAAGGAAAATAGGTATTGATTTTAGAATGTCAAGGTATGTTGGTTTGGATTTGATGTGGACCACAATCTGTGTGTTTTTGTGTGTGAGCAGGGTGATACTCACCAATGAGCCACTTGTTTCCAAATGTTCCAGATACCAGTGCCTCACGGATGGGGGAATGGTGTAGCATGTACCTGTTGTGGTTGGATCCCGGCTAGTTTGTGTTCACATGCATTATGTGTCCCTTGATGTCACAGATTACCTGCATGTTAAGCGAATGCCAATTTTTTATACAGGAACTGGATTGCGCGCCTCGCCTTTCTAACTTTTTCACATAATGATATGGGAGTCCCAGGCTCCAGAGGAAGCAGCACCTGGGTTACTATGCCCCACTTTGGAGAGACACAATGATGGTTTTTCCCCCTCCCCCAATTTTGGTAAAGATGTGTGCTCCAGGAGCGGTGTTGGTTCCTGGTCCTCTGAATAGAAAACATGTTCTCACTGCAGCAACCATAATCCTTAGAGACTGAAAGAGCAACTAAATTGGTAACACCTGGAATGAAACACAGCCTCCCTGATGATTGTTTGTGACAAGAAAGCACTTGGAGGAGAAGAACTAAAGAGCAACTGAATTGCAGCACTTGGTATTTAACCCTGTTTATACTTGCAACTGAACTGCAGCACTTGGGATTCAACCCTGTAATACTTGGACATTCTTGGGATTTAACCCAGTTACTTTTTGCATCAAGTATATTTTAACTGGGAACTGGAGTGCGTGCCTCGCATTCCTCACTTTTTCATATGCCAATTTTTACAGTTCCCGTATTTGTGTCCCGTGGTTCATGGGGGCTGTAGTGCAAGATGTGTGCAATCTATTGCTGCGATTAACCGTGGGAACTGGGCAACGGCACAGAATTCTTTTGCCACTGTTTGCCTTGCCTGCATGCTGCATGGTATGTCAGTGTGGCTGTGCACATGTGCAATGATGCAATTTAGGACCTGTTGAGGCAGCGTGATTGTGTGGGATGTGAGATACTACCAACTATGGCTGTGGTCCGTTGGAATGTTCTGGTGTCCAGGAAGTGTAGTGCTGTTAGGACTTTCACCAAGGGAGATATTGGCTGTGAGCACATGGTTTGTGACAATTTTCCCACTCCCAGGCCAAATCAAGGATTACATCGGGGGAAGCGGTATGTGCCATAGACATCCTCATCGGGCATGCCGATTAGTGTTGTGCATGTATGGTGGATTCTGGCCCTCCTTCTCCTTCTCCTCCTCCTTCCATGTAGCAGTAGGTATGCAAGCAGTACAGGGACTGGCATGGTGTAGGTCTTTCACTACGTTTGCACAGCAGGTTCAGTTTTCGGCGATTGCACAGCACACTCTCACATTGCGCCTGCTCACGTGTGGTGGTGGGGTTTTGTAGCAGTTTGGTTGGACCAGGTCCAGAGGTTATTCTGTGAATACGGTTTTGTTCCCTAGATGCCCATGTTATCCCTCCCCACGCCCATGTTTTACCTCATTTCTCTGTTTTAATGAGGGGGTTTGCATATTCTCCCCCCTTCTTGTCCTTTGTGCTGGCCAGTCCTGCACGCCTCGCACAAAGGCGCACACAAGTGGTGCACAAGGCAGAACTGTAAATCATTGGTTTTATTATTGTGATCTTTTCTGTAAATGAGGCCCTATGTGTACAGAGGTACTGTATTTTATTGTACAGGTCTCAAAGAAACTTCACAACTCGGCACCTTGCAAGGGATGCCGTAAAAGCACTGGCTTTACATATAAACTGCTCTGTGTTTTTTAATCTGTAAATCACAAATGCCATTTGTTCCAGATAGTGTATTTTGTTTTTCGGCTAATATTGAAAAGATGATGAATTATTCAGATGGATCTACAGAGACAAAGAGGTATTTCTATTATTTGTTATACATGACACAGCCACCGTTGTGGCCGTGTAGTTATGGGTAAATTGCTGTTTGCATAGGAAGAGCACTTTTTGGGTGGCTTATAACTCTGCTCCCCTGGACAATTCCTCACCAAACTTTGCAAAAAAAGTATATTGGCCACTCTGAATTTATTTGCAAAGTTCTGTGATGTTTGGTCCGGGGGGGGAAAAGCTATAGGAGGGGGTTCCAAAACATCTTTTTTTCCCATAGACTGAATGGGGGAAAAACTTTGCGCACAGCTACAGGTCAAACCGCTGGACGGATTTTCACAAAATTTGCAGGCAGGTATAGGGGCTTGGTCCAGAAAGCTTGCTTTTGTACATTTGGTGACAATCCGTGCAGTATTTTTCTTTAAAATGACCAAAAAGTATGTCTCAAAAAATTAGTGATATCTATGTCCGCTCTGCGGTCACACTTTCCTGTTTGCTCCGCGGACAAGATAACAATTGGCTAATGGGCTCACGTCATGACCGCGGACACGCGACATCTCTGCCGATTGGCTGCTGAGAGACGTGTTCTCGTCAGATTGTTTGGCTGCACCCGACATCTTGGATCTGCCGATAGCGGAGCAACAACCAGCGTACACATGCTATATTTATAAAACTCTTTTGCTGTTTCACAGAGCGTTGGGACAGGGTCAGACAGTAAGACATGGGTGATCAATGCATTTGTTCTGGGGGTCGGTCTTCACAATGTATTTTCTATGGCCACCTTGTACGCACAGAAAATTAATGGTGTAATAACGGTAGCATTTCAGTCCATGCAGTGCACACAAAACTTGTTACTGTTGTAAGGAGATGCATAGTGGTAGCGAACATTGAAATTGACAATATGCCATAATTGCAATACTTTTTCCTATGGGTATTATTATATTCATTAGTACGCCGCCATGGGTGTGACATGCTACAGTGGTTGTGGCCAGGGCCTAGAGTCTTGGATGTATGGCCGTCGGCCGAAGGCCGAAGGCCTTACTTCCAAGACTGTAGGCCCTGGCCACAACCACCGCAGCATGTCACACCCATGGATACACCCGTAGTATTGCGTATCGATTGCTAAATTGTGGGGAGTGTGTGCAGTCTTGGGTGCATGGGCAAAGGCCATGCACCCAACACCAAAGTTGTACGTACTGGACGTGCAAGCCACTGCACACCCATCCCATGTAATATCTATGGACATACAGCTAGGAGTGAAGCCTCTGGCCAGAAGCAGTGAAGGATACCATACTTATAGAAAAGAAAACACTACCACACATCACTGAGGTGGTTGTGGGGAGACCCTGCACTCTTGGGTGCATGACCGAAGGCCATGCACCCAATAACAAAGTTAGAACCTCTTCATGATGTATTTTCTATGGCCACCTTGTACGCACAGAAAATGAGGGGTGTAATAACGGTAGCATTTGAGTCCATGCAGTGCACAGGAAACTTGTTACTGTTGTAAGGAGACGCGTGTTGGTAGCGAACATTGAAATTGATGACATGCCATAATTGCAAAACCTTTTCCTATGGGTATTATTATATTCATTCACCACCATGGGTGTGACAGGCCAGGCACCCAATAACAAAGTTAGAACCTCTTCATGATGTATTTTGTATGGCCACCTTGTATGCACAGAAAATGAGGGGTGTAATAATGGTAGCATTTGAGTCCATGCAGTGCACAGGAAACTTGTTACTGTTGTAAGGAGACGCGTAGTGGTAGCGAACATTGAAATTGACAACATGCCATAATTGCAATACTTTTTCCTATGGGTATTATTATATTCATTAGTACGCCGCCATGGGTGTGACATGCTACAGTGGTTGTGGACAGGGCCTAGAGTCTTGGATGCATGGCCGTCAGCCAAAAGCCTTACTTCCAAGACTGTAGGCCCTGGCCACAACCATCGCAGCATGTCACACCCATGGATACACCCATAGTAATGTATATTGATTGCCTGGTTGTGGGGAGTGTGTGCAGTCTTGAGTGCATGGCCAAAGGCCATGCACCCAACAACAAGGCTATAACCTCTTCACTTACAAGCCCACGTGGGTTTTATCTAGTGCAGTGGTTTTGGCGAAGATGTGTACTTTTGGGTGCATGGTTGCAGGCTGTATGCCATTCACCCAAGCATGCACCCAAAAGGAAACTTGCAGTTATAAGCCACTTCACAACCATATATTGAAATGTATGGACATACACCTAAGATTTTAGGCCCTGCCCACAAACAGTGAAGCATTTCAGAGCTACAGAGACACCCCTACTATTCAACATCAGTCCGGTGGCTGTGGGGAGGGTCTGCAGTCATGAGTGCATGGCCGCAGGCTATGCACCAAACAGAACAGTTGTATGTAGTGTACTTACACGGCACAATGGGTGTGATATGGTGTGGTAGTGCATCACTCAGGTGGCTATGTGGAGGGGCTGTAATCATGGGTATATGGCGGAAGGCCATTCCCCCAAAAGCACATTTGCATGTAGTGTACTTATATGCCGCAATGGATGTCATATGATGTGGTAGTAGTGGCCAGGATGCAGAGTATTTGAACAAAGTAATAAGAACTGCATTTGTAAGCAACTGTGCATTTTATATCCTGTACACCCAAAAATTGATAATTCTATGGCCTCAAACTCACGTCTGTAGCCTGTGGCTACAAAGTACTGTAACATATCACAGTTATTGGTACACTTGTACTATGCAACATCATTAACATGGCTGTGGGGAGGGCGTAGCATTTTGGGAGCATGGCCAAAGGCATGTATGTTTCCACATGTACGAAATCTGGAAGATTTCATTTACTGGTATGCTTTTGTTTTCCAATACTAATAGTAAGTACATTAGAAATTCTTGTGGATCTTCTTGTGAGTTCAGAGTGAATCTCACCATTCCAGCACAGTCATCCAATTCTTGCCGTATTCCATGAACACTGTATGTGTTGTCAGGATTGCTTGTTGCATTTCTATGAAGCACTAATATTTGCAAACACAATTGGTCTGTACTGTGCAAGTAAATATTGTTAACAATTGGTGGCAATTGAAATAGAATATTCATTGCTACATTTGCATAGCAACTTACCCCACTTTCATTTGCAAATTTGAATGGGCCAGCTAGATCTGGATCTGAGTGCATTTTTCGGAATTTCTGTTCCTTCTTTGCTGACGGCCCTGGTTTACATTCCCTAATAGGTTCTTCTTTGTTTGTGGTAATTGCTGAAACTTTAGCTTCTTTTCGTTTCTTTGAGGAATTTGCTGTTGGATTCTGTTGCATTTCTGTTTCATTTAGTTTTCTTTTACCACGTTTTACTTTATCTGGAACAGAATATTGTTTCAGATGAGGGGTGTACAGTGAACACACTCTATAGTATTCTAGAATGCAAGGAATATCAGCTTGCACTTTACTTGCATCAAAGTTCATTAGCAATAGACCGTCAAGTGTACATAAGCATGATAATGCTACGTAGCTCATGCCTTCCTTAAAGACTGTGTTTCCTATATCTATCAATGCTTTATCTAGGGTAAGACCTTAGGATTTATGAATGGTAACTGCATATGCAAGAGTTAGAGAAAATTGCTCTCTACGTACATACATGTCTTTGAAGAGAAGGAATCGAGCAATTAAGCGCCCTATCATTTTCACTTCTGAAACTTTATCAAAGCGAATATTGACAAACTGAATGTTGCTGTCACGTGGGTATGATTGAAAGCCAACAACTGTACCTAGTGCTCCATTAACTAGCCTTTGATCAACGTCAAGGTTACGTTTAAGCATTACTCTACAATTTAAGGATAATTTTATTATTTTTTCAATCCAGCTGTGTTGGAGATTGAATTTTCGAAACTATTTAGTCTTGTTATGGCTTGCTCACACATGGGTACTGTCATACCATGTACGTCTAGTTTGTCTGTGGCGCTAATTTCCATTATTAGCTGCATTTCTTTATTTAACATTGTTTCATTGAATTTGAAACACCTTGCAAGAGTTGGCATTAAGGCCATACAATTGACATTTTTGTGCCCTATTTGTTCCATAACATCAGTTGCACTTGCATTATCGCCATAAAGTGCATAAATGTGCCGGTTTCCCAATACAACTTGTGCTTCTTGCAATAGTACACCAACTCTAATACTTTTTAAGATGTTGGCATAAGTGAGATCTGCAGATTGCTGCATGTTCTCAGTTAATTCTCTGTATTAGAAATGTTGCCAAAGGTTGACATTACCTATGCTACCAACAGTTCTCCGGCAGAGTTTGTTCACCTTTCACTGGTGTCAATTGTAGAAGATCTCCGAAAACTATAATGTGTTTCCCTGCAAAGACTTCTTTGTTGTTACTTTTAAGTACTACTTGCAATCTGTGGTGAATCAAAGCCAACATTAGGTTGGAGACCATGCTCACTTCATCTATTAGTAACATTTTCATTTGTTTTAATACTCTGCGTAATTCCATTGCAGCATCTGCAGACAGTTTGTAATAGTCTAATTTATTTTGTTGCTTCACTGGAAGCAGTAGTAATCGGTGTAAAGTGACACCGCCTATGTTGTATGCAGCTAAACCTGTGAGGCCATTGCAACAGCTGACAGTTTGTTGATTGTCAATTGTTGAAGGAACTTGCTGATGATTTTGATTAAGAATGTTTTCCCTGATCCAGCTTCACCACTCACGTACAGCAGTATAGGTTTGTAATTTTGGCAGGTACATTCTTTATTTTCGTGTTGTACAGCATGTACAATTTGTTTTGTTACATCTTCAAAAATGGTGCGCTGATCTTTGTTAAGTTATGCTTGTTGTACATTTAAGTCTTCTGTATCTTCTTGATACTGATACATGGTGTTGAAGCAAGAGACCAGGTGAAATACCCAGTCAAAAAGCCGCTCTCCGAGATCCCAATCTGGGTTATAATTAATTTCAGATCATATAGGCATTCAGTATCAATTTGTAGAAGTAATGTTCAAAAAGACTCAGAAGATGTAGTTATGTTTCAACGATGATTTTATCTGTCAAACCATAGTTTTATGAAAAAGTAAATGGTTGTCACTAATAACGTTTTTAGTGAGGAAGAATTTGCCACAATAGCTCAATAATCAGACTAAGTTATGCCAATGCATTTCAGAATAGATATTCCTTCATCAGGGCAAGTCTGAGATTGGTAAGTCAAACATAGCAAATTGAATTAGGGCTATCATAGTCAAATAAACAAACTGCCCCGCCGAGCTCAGTGAAGTGCGTGTCACTGAAAAGCAGTATCGTCACGGAGAACGGAGTGGAGCTGTTCAATTTGCTACGTTTGACTTACCAATCTCAGACTTGCCCTGATGAAGGAATATCTATTCCGAAATGCATTGGCATAACTTAGTCTGATTATTGAGCTATTGTGGTAAATTCTTCCTCACTAAAAAAGTTATTAGTGACAACTATTTACTTTTTCATAAAACTATGGTTTGACAGATAAAATCATCGTTGAAACATAACTACATCTTCTGAGTCTTTTTGAACATTACTTCTACAAATTGATACTGAATGCCTATATGATCTGAAATTAATTATAACCCAGATTGGGATCTCGGAGAGCGGCTGTATGACTGGGTATTTCACCTGGTCTCTTGCTTCAGTTGTTATTGTTGGCTTGGGTGTCTCCAAACCTTTTACAGCCTGCTCCTGCACAAAGGACTACTTCTGAAAAGACTGATACCTTTTTGAGATTTGATATACCCTTCACAAGTAGATGAATTTTCCAGTGGTGCCCACTCATTTTGCTTCCTACTGATACATGGTTTTTTCTACTTCTGCCATAGCTACTTCAGCCTCATTTTCTATTAGTGGTTGTCCTAGTGGTTCTTGACTTCCTGTTACAGAAGGTTGACTACTGTCGGAAGAGTCCTTATCTAGTTGGGCCTGAAGTTCTTCTTCCTGTTGCTGCTCATTGTGTAACATTGTTTTATATTGTGTAAAGTTCACATCAGTGATAGCGCTTTCATTTGCTTTGAAAGCATCTTCATAGCAGTCATAGTTTCCTCTTTTCTCCACGGTTTTAAAAGTTGTAACAGAGACATGTAATACAGTTCTTTCTGTTGAGGAGTTTTTAATTACAATTTTACATGATTAATTAATCTTTGTTTGGTAAGTTTCACTAAGCTCCCTTCAGAATTGGTCACTCTATATCTACGTTTGCTTTCATCGGGTTTTACATTATTTTTGTATGCAAAGTTTTGAGTGGTATAGACACATGCTTTCCAAAGTGCTACTCCTGTTCGGATAGTATGTGTCCAGTAAATTGTTTTTTAGAATGTCTTGGCTGTTGGGATCATTTCTGGCAATTGTTTCTATGTCCTCATATGATTTCAGCACTCTTTTTTTAGATTTTGCAGGACCAAGACTTAGCCATACTATGTTGTCTGATTTACCATCCAAAGCAGTACCGGTTAAACGATCTGCTGCTTCATAGGCGCCACATTCTCTATGAGAGTGAATTTTTATGCCTTGGCTGTACAATTTCTGTGATAATGTTTTGTCTGATGCTAGGTCATCCCAGAGGTCTTGAAGCTCTGTTTTTTCTGCTTTTGTTAAGTAGGCTGTAACATATCGTGCAACAGCAGTTGAATTGTCTGCAATGTACTGCACATCTATGTTTGCATTCCATAAGAGGGCAATGATTGCATTGGAATCATTGATATATTTTGATGTGTCCCTTTTTTATGTAATATGTGTTCTTAGGTGATTTACCTTTGACACTATGTCGAACTGAAGACATGAAGTTGTTTACTTCACCTGTTTCTGTAACTGGTCTAGGCAAACCAAAGCGGCATTTGGTGTAGTATTTACCTTTGTTTTTGTATTTGCGGTGACAATATTTGCCATATTTGTGTCTTTGAAATTGTAAAATCTGCCCATGCAGCTCACTATGTGTCTGTTGTGAAGGGATTTCACAAGTGACATATTTCTGGATAAACTGCAAAACAGTGCCGTCACTGTCATGACCATATTCGGTGCACCTTTGATCCATAACAGCATGTGAATATGTCGTGCTCCTCTCGCTTGATATTATTTTCTCCAAAAGAAGTGTTGCACTTCTCCAAGGGGAGGAACAGTTTTATTGCAAATAAAGTGTAGCATGGCAATGAAACGATGATGGAAATATCTTGACACATTAACTGGATCTAGACAGCAAAGATCTCCGGGTGTTAATATATTCCATGTTGTTTTTGTTGCTGTTTGCTATGCGTAGGAACTCATGTAAATCTTCCCATGCATATTCTGCACAACTTAGCGTAACAAACCAAGTCGGTGGTCCAAGGTTTCTGATCCAACAACGCATGTCTCCATGCCGTCGGAACCAGTATTCCCTTGTACCACACATGTTTGCAAACAAATTTGTTATACTTGCTTGTAAAACCTCACCTTTTTCCTGTACTTCTTGTATTAACTGCATAGCTGACATATTTTGAAAGTGGGTTCCAGATTTCAAAATGTGTGCAACTCCGTAACATATTGTTGCTAATTCACTTTCATAGAGTAGGTGGAATATGTATTCCACATTTTGTCTAAATCTGGGATCTTGCGAATACATTCATAAAGCGTGGTATTCTGATGCTCCAATCTGAGTGGGTCTATCATTGTATCTTCCACCTTTGCCAGTAGGAAATAGCAGTGGAAAAGCACGTGCTTCTATACTTTTTTCCCATATACTCATTGGTGACCCTTTGGTTTGTCGCATTTGGTAAGTTTCTAGTGCACCATATATGCTTTCATTGCAATGCAATGGATGAATTGTGTAATGGTCCAAAAGAGTGGATACTGTAGCAGGATCCAGAAGTTTGAATTGTCCAGTTTCTGATGGCTCTTCAATTATTTCAGTTGTTTTCCTTAAGCTTTCATCAATATGCATTTCCTTATAGTACTCGTTATTGTCTTTTAGATATTGCAATGCTTGTCTAATTTTATGTAAATCCACCAGTTGGTGCCACATTCTTTTGTCCTTTGTTGGTACACCATTTACCAAGTTATTAAATAATGCTCTATTGAACATTGCACTCCTAGAGTGTGTCTATTTTCCGTTAGATCTAATGGCAAATAAACTACTTTGCCACGAATGCCTTTCACCAATTCAGAGGAAGGTAATTTTGCTGTTTTTGGATGAAGGCGTATAATTGCTTGAAATGGGTGAACTGTTTGAATTATTATGCTCTTATACAAATTGAGTTGTTGCAGGATTTTTGGTAGTGGGAACAATTCTAAATTATTTGTAATAGCACGTGAAGGAGTGTGGTTGTTGTCTAATTTTGTAGTACAGTAACTGCAACATATTAGGCGTTCAGTTAGTTCATATTTGTTTTCTGCTAAAAGGTAGAGAGCTAATTCAAACCATTTAGAGTCTTCATTGTCTTCTATTTTGTATGCTATGTCTACATTTTTTGTGTTCCTTTTGTAAAAGGTTCTGCGGCAACACACACACACATGGTTTGGTACTTCAGCCGATGACCTTTTAAATTTTACTATTTCTTTTCTGTATGTGTGTAATAGAAGGTTGCTATGTGCAGAATTGTGGCTACTATGTTTTAAAACTATAGCATTTTGTAAGTGGCTTTCACTTCCAAAATACTTTCTCTGAATACGGTAAATTTCTTCTTGTAAGTATTTGGGTGTACCATGCAGAAGAGTGTTATTTAAATTGCCTAATTTTGAAGCTGGAGTTTTTGCATAGTATATTTTATACACTAGATTTCTTACACTTGAATGATGTATTGATATCCTTTTGATATCATGGAAGGTGCTTTTGCAAATAGGCCCAGAAATGCAGGCTAATGAATGACCTTGTAGTCCTGTGTATTTATGCACTGGACAAATATCCATATTTTGCAGCACTTTCATTTTACTTTTGTCTTTACCTTTTACATACTGATTGAGGAACTGACGTAAAGATTTGAAAGCTTTGTTTGGAATGGCACACATTGATGTGTACAGCCATTTGTATACTGGACGGTGTAGTTCTGCTGAATCTTGAGGTAATTCTGAGATTACAGAGGATACTTTTGTAAGCAGTGTTTCTTGTTCCATGATGGTAGTATTGATTTTCTCATACCCTCGTCCACTGCTATGGATGGCAATTGTGTTTGTTTGATTTTGTTTGTATGCTTCTTCATTAAAATATGGTTCTGTGGTTGTTGTGTGACTCCATTCACCACCACAAACATTACAAACTTTATAAACATTCCGTTTATTGCTGAGTTTCTTTTGTAGTTTGGTACTTAGTTTTGTTAGTGCTTTCATCCTATTTAACACTAATATAAACAACCTCCTTTTCAGAAGGATTGCACTGTCCACGAGAGCTTGTAGGATTAACTTTCTATGGTAGGTTTTAAGGGGTGAGGATGATTTCGGTCCTCTTCTTAGTAGATTCTGAAGGACTCTGACGAAACATTTTTGATAAAATACTTTTTTTACTATGGGTTCTTGTTACACTATCAGGATTAGTAGGAACATTGTTAACTGTACTGGTAGCCGATCTTTTGCCAACATTTTGGTGTTTTGTGACACATTTTGATGGAGGACGTAAATTTTCCGTAGTTGAAGCTTCTTTTGTTTTGCTAACCGACTGCATTAGCTGGTTTCTTCCAACATTCTCTACAAACTGTACAACAGATGGATGCTTAGATTGGGCACTTTTATTTTTATTTGCTCTACTTCTGCGTTCCTTTCTACAGAGTTGCTTTTGGGTAGGCATTCTTTATTGTCTGTTGAAAAAAAGAAGGCATACTTTGGTCTGTTGTATAATGTATGTGCGCTGTGTGCATGTGTGTATGAGTCTGATGGGGAAGCTCTTTGTTATGGTGTGTGAATGTGCTTTGGACTCTTGCAATGATTTGGTAAGGCTATTTTACTGTTTGTATACTAGTACAATTTGCTTCAGATAAGACTACAAAGTGGGCTAGTGGTGACGAGAAGTGTTATTAATAAACGAAATGCCATAAACTTGCAACAGCAACTACTTTTCTAAATCTAACCTTCTAATTATTACATACGTTATTTGAGTTCCAAACACACAGGGATTTGTGAGCCATTCTGCCTGTTATTCCTTGTTCAATAAATGAATATTTGTAGGTAGAATGGTTCAAAAATCAATGTTTCCTTTGGTGCCCAAATTAAACAAATAACCCATGCAGCCTCTTTGAGGAGTAGTTACAATATAAAGGTAGTACTGTACTTACTTGTTTTTGCAAAATGACCAGGTTTCTTCGGATAATTCGTCTGCAGTGTAGATGCTGTTGATTCTCAGGAGAGTAGTCTTCACTGCGATTCAAAAAAACTAAATTAATTACTTTGTGTGTTTATAGCAGTGCTGATACTGCAAACATTAATTGTGCATCGTTCGTCAGAGCATTCTCCTTTAATATTTGAACCCAGTGCATGTGCGCATTTCACTTCACTCTGTGCAGGCTTTGCATGGTATTTGCAATATGTTACTTGCAAGTCCTTCAAAATTGCTAACATTTTTAAGGTTATGAAAATGCCTTGTTTTTACAATGTGTACTATCAATAGGAGAGAGGTTTGTAAGTGATAGGGCATACAAGTAGATGGGAAAAAAAATTCTACTTGCAATTTAAAAGCACAATGCTGAAAAATCGGGAGACCCTCAGAGGGAGATGTCACCACAGCAATCGGGAGCGCTTACTTTTGTCATACGATTACATTGTAAGTAGCATTACTGTAGGTCGTACACAGTATACAACTCTGACATTTACTAATTCAAAATCGAGTTTCGCCCTAAATAGGCATCCTTGCAACGTTTGTATAGTTTATGCGGAAGACAGTAAAACGTTGTGCTGTTTGTCAATGATAAATCGGACATCTTGCACTTAAAAGGGGGAGCGTTGGTATGTATTGCCTATGCACATTTAGCAGCATTAATTTGTTTTCCATTAAATCATAAAGGTTTCACATGTTCTCCGACTGAAATATAAATACCTGTACTCTATACTTATGCATCAGCGCATGCATGGATCTGTACGTAGAAATGTGCAACACTTGCATAGTAGCTTCTGAAGTAGGTGCTTTGCAATGATATGCAACTTCCATTCAGAATTATCAACAGTAATTTTGAAGTGCGCAATATTGATGACGGAGTTACATTTAGCGATTTTCAATGTGATTGGTGGATGGTTGTGTGACTGCTTAGTTGTGTCCAATGAGGGACTCGATTTACTACCGCGGTGGAAAGGGTGAAAGAACTGGGTCAGAGTTGCGTGCCGCACTTAGGCAATGCTTGTCCGCGGGTAGGGCGTGTCACATACGGGTTTCTACAGCAAATCCTGCATGGAAAGGGGACTGTAGGCATCAGCCAATCAGATGTTCACATTACTCTTTTGTGTCCACAGACGGTGCGTATACTGAAGATGGCAGAGGTGGAGAGGTTCAGGGTTTTGGTGCTTGGAGAGATTTTTGTCCATGGCTTACAACATTATGCAGAGAGTAGGCATGTGGCACACCATTTCGATGTGAGAGGAGTGGAGGTGGTGTGGAACGCTGACACTGATGACAATGTTGCGGCAGTTCTGCAAGTTTGCAGACACATACGTACGATGATTTCTCCTCATGTGGTAATTTTGCACTACGGTGCTTGCCATTTGGCCTACGTGACTGCAAGTACTTTGTTGGCAGATTTGGAACAGTTGGTTGAAGCACTCATGAGCATCTTTCCAACTGCGAAAGTAATTTTTTCTGGTTTACTCCCTAGAGTACAATGGGACAACAATTCTTTTTTCTGTCCAGATCAAAGTATTGGGAGGTGTATCATTAATCGCGGCATGTGTGCGTTTATGTTAAGCGCTGATATGTTTTTCTGCAGCCACGAAAACATTGTTCCAAGTAATGCAGATTATTTTGAAGCAGATGGTGTTGCGCTATGTTCTTTGGGAAATGTGATGTTCTTTTGGAATGTAAGGCTTGCTTTGGAGAATGTTCTGTAATGGTTGTAGGAGTAAAGTAAGGACAAAAAATACAACAAAAATAAACAAAATAACAGATGTCTGTAAGGTATCTGGCCAAAAATTTTAAAAAAACTGCTCTTTTCAGAGCCCACCTTAAAGGGGAAAAAAGGGAATAATACTTTAATGTACCATCGTCACGCTCTGATCCTATACATGTCCGCTGACATGGCGGTAGTTTGCAGCCAGCGCACATCACCAATGGGAATTCCGTGGTGGAGACACATGCAAATGAAAATGATCGGGCCTAGGGATTGGTCAATAAAGTTCAGAGGGTGTGTTCTGAACAGCAAGATTTAGTAAGACCATCTTCTCCCTGACAGCAGACCACACAGCCATGGCTTTGCGTGCTCGCAAACAGATTATCTGGATTTTCGGAGGCTCATGGATACATTGGTTGAAGGTACATGCAGAAAGCTGCAGTTTATCTGCAGATCTCGGATTTCCTCATGTGGAAGTGCACTGGCATGGCGTGCCTGGCATGAGTGGCTCGACTTGGCACCTCTCTGTGTTACTTTAGTGACAGAGCGTCCTCCAGATATACTTATCATTCATTGCGGAGGAAACAGTTTAGGCCATGCCTCTGGAATTTCTTTGCAATTTGCAATGAAGGAAGGACTTGCGAAGCTCATGGACATGTTTTCAAATACATTTTTTCCCGTATTGCACAAAGACAAATATGGCTGCGTTCTTCTAGTTTTGGTCCACAAATGGAGAAAGCGAGACGCAATGTGAATAAGGCTGTTTGTGCCTTTTTGAGAGATGTTGGCATTTCCTCATTCCACAATGAAAACATTTTGTTTCACAGATCTTTCATTTTCCGCAGAGATGGAGTCCATCTCACATATGCTGGTAATCAGATTTTTCTTCGCAATGTACAAAATGCATTGCAACCTCTTTTGGATTCACAATAACCTATGTGACAATCTGTTTTCTCCAATCCACAGTTTTTGACCCACACAACACACCACCGAAAGGCTCTTTTCAAAGCCACCACTTACTCCCAGCGTACACTTCATTGTGTTTGCTCCCCTTGCACCCTCCTTTTTTTTCTACGACTGTCCGCAAACTTTTCCACAACTTCGCAGGGGTGTACAACAGCCACTTCATAGTTCTATTGTTAAACTGAGAATGGTGGCTCTGAAAAGAGCCTTTTGTGTAATTTTTGTTGTTTTCACGTTTATTGGTTTTCAGCACACGACACACTAGGAGAGGAGGCCAAAGGAGGGTAAGGAAGGGACACCAGCCACGGGGATAAGAAAGGGCAAGTGGACAGAGAAAGATACAGGGTGAGCTTCACTTAGGTAAGGAGTAGATATTCTGGTGCTCCTTGACCGTAGCCTCAAAAGCACTTCAAGAATTCTCCCCCCTGCAGAGTACTACGTCACAATACATACACACTATTGTCACCTTTGAAAGGTAAGGGTCAACAGTATTGCGAATGGCTTGTGAGGCAACTGGAGGGAGGCGTTCCCCCACAGGAGTGTCTCTTGGGTGGGAGGATCGGACTCGGCGGATGCTGTGGAGGAACTCAATCGACTACGCTCTTCACATGGCACCACCTTGCGAATTTCCACAGTGTGGAACGAAGTGAGTTGTCGCTTCATGGTTGTCGTACCAATGCTGTACACACCAGGTCTCCCGCGACTCAGCACCACCTCGCACTGGTTACACCTCACCAGGTTTGCACATGCTTTTGGTACATTCCCATAAACGGAAAACAACCACCACACCCACGACTCCCGGCGAGTGCTCCTAGCGCGGAGTTCCTCCACTTCATTCTTTCCCTCCTCTTCTTCCTCGCTCTCTACATCCTCACCCATATATCTCTCTGCAGGACCTTGGGGAGGTGGTGGCGGATTTGGGGGTGGTGCAGAGGCTAATGAACCAACAGCAGCCATGGAAGCCATGCCGATTACTTTCCTTTTGGTCACTACAGCAGTAAAGGCAATACACCTCAATCTGCTGTAGCTAGAAGGACAATGAAAATCCGCTCGGGGGTGTGGCCATTTATAAGGGTGGAGGAGTGTGCCTCGTGACCATCTTCATCCCTGCAAAGCGGTACGAACATTTTACACAACAAGTCCTCAGGTAAGCTATTGTCTGGGATATGTGAAATTATATTTTTACACTCGACAATATTTTTCCTTGTGTCTACACATTCTTTTGTACTGCTGCGGAAGCATACAAACTGCGCAAATTAGTCCACAGGCTCAGCGTGGGTGCGGTCACATGATGACGTCCTGAACACATCCGCGACAGAAATGGGATTCCGCTGAACAGCTAATGAAGAGTTACAAACGTGCGCATGCGCGCAAATGTCCTACGGACAGTGTTTGGGTTCTCAAACTAATTCAATGTGCGACACAAGTGAGAGGGACAGTTAGGGACAGGCGCGATGTTCGCTATATTTAAGGTTGTACTGTGTTGAAATGTTTCATCTTGTTTGTAAGCGGCACAGCGAGTTATGATGTCCTTAGGACGCCCCTTTCTGTTTATGTGCTCACAACTTGAACAGATGTTGCAGTCAAACATCAACTCCATCTTACTTGACATTCGTAAAGGTAGGCCTTTACAACAACCACATTCCATTCCTTGCGGATAGGTCGAAGAGGCGAGCTGCGCTGTTTGCAAACGTTTTAAGTCTTTTTTTAAAAAAAATCCACAAAACTCTATAACTACAACTACTATACAAAAACATTCCAAACACACACACACACACACACTTCAATCCAAAGAAATAGCGGGGAAGCAGATACTGATACAAATATAGAGGAAATAGGATTCAACACGGGCTGGTTATGAGGCGAAGATTTCTGAGGGGAAGAAGGGAGGGATATTTCATCAAAACGTTTATTTTCTTCTTGAAGGTTTGGGGATGGTTCACTAGGGAATGGAGAAGCGGGGCAGGTAGAGGTGGGACAATGGTAACGTACTTTTCCTCTCACGCAGTCTTTCACAAAATCCCTTAAACTTTTTAAAATTGTCATTCAGTACATCCATTTTCTGCTCAATCCAGTTCATCATGTCTTCTTCTGTCTTGTTTGTTGGCCTTTCTTCTTTTCTTTCCTGGTCTGTACAAAAATAATATACATATATTAAATGCCTATAAAATATTGATCAGTATTTTGCCTATGCAGAGCAGTGTGTACCATTATTGTCACTGTCTTCAGACATTTCCTCATGTGGAAAATTGTCCTCCAGCCACTCCAAAGTACTCAACATTTCTGTGTCAAAACAACAGAAAGAAATTATTATTTCTACACCACATCCTAAAAAAATGACACACACATACAAAAAAAATGACCTTTAATCACTATTTTGATGTAATTTCCCTTCGTCCTACTGCGTCCGTCCACTGTCGGTCCAGGCTGCAGACTTTCTGTGAAGTGCTTATGATGGAGGCATCCTTTTTTATGTATGGTACCATTCATTTCATTCTACATGGTTATTAAATGTGTCGTTTCCATTTCACACCTTTAGATTTCCATATTTACTTATAATGTCTTTATGTCCTTCTTCTACGTTGCAGATTTTTTGTGTAAGACAATAGTACATTTTCAGATACCCCCTGCATCTTTGGGTAATGTTCATCCCGTCAGCCCCCTGTCCGCAAACAGAGCTCAGTCCGTCCCTTTCTAATATCAATAGGGAGGGGGTTCTGTATGTTCTATGTTAAAAGTATATCAAGTATGTACATTATACTACATATCTCCCACAATCACATGATGACAGTGTATATTCAGCACAAGTACCCCTTCCAAAAACCTGAAAAATTCACTACGAAAAACATTTGTTGAGGGGACTTATGGTTAAGTTGTCGTACCAAAAACCTGTATACTTCATTAAAAAAACAATCCTACCTCCCCATTATGGTTCAAATTAAAACCGAAAACCCCCTGAAATTTGCCAGTTATGGTAAACTAAGCCCCATTCCTGCCATCACCACTGTGCACTGCTAACACTAACACCCAGAACATGAAAGATGGCATCACAAATGTTATTGATGACATCACTGATGAAATCACATGTTTTCATTCCCTTCCACATATATATATATGTACATTCAGTAAAAAAAAACTTTGTTAAAGGGATGTTATACTTCACAGTGAAACCAAAAAACACTGCACATTCCCCCATTACGGTAAGCTCAGCAACCATAACTCGCAGCATCTACGTGCATTGCTAAGACTAACACCCAGGACATCAAATATGACATCACAGATATCCTATTGGGGATGATTCCTTTATTCGCTGACTTTTTGCGTGCTTCTGCACAGAAGCCCTCCTTAAGGCGCCTGATAGTCTAGAGGGGAAGGATGTGAGGGAGGGATCTCTTGACCACTGCCATGGGTTGCCTTAGCAACCCAAGTTGCAATCTTGTCTGATTGGCTAAGGGGACTGGCCTTGCCAGGCCAGCCACCCTGCTGTGTGATTGACAGCCAGGCTGTGTGAATTGGGGAAAACTGCATAAAAGCAGGTCTCTGGGACTGGAAGAGCAAAGTTGCCACTGGAACGAAAGAACCAACGAGGAACTGGAAGAAGAGGACCCCTACCACGACTGAACCGCCTGGTGAAGCCCTGCTGCAGGTCCGAATCTCCAAATCCGACGACAGAGAAGATCGTCCAGGAAACTTCTTCCCTTGAGTTGGTGGGACCAACCAGTTTGCCCAAACTGCAAGCCAGTCCCCTCCTCTGGTCGAATTCACTGTACCGAGCTACAGTGGGCCAGATAGCCAGGAAGGTCGGACCCTGCTTGGGTTCTAAGGGGTGCACCTTTTATTTGTTGATTTGCTCTGCTGCTGGTTTCTTCCCTGGGTGGTGCAGGACCCTCCAGTCTTCCTACTTTGTGTCAGTCCGACAGTCGCTTCAGAAACCGTGACCCTGCAGATACCACCAGGAACGTCCGCCTAAGCTACAGCTCCCTCTCCGTTTCAAGGTACTGTGCAAATCTGGTTGTCCGTTTCGGTCAGCCGCGGTGAAAGTCTTTGAAATCTTTCTCCAATCTGAGGGCTTGTCCTTCTCTTCTCTGTGAACTTACTTTTCTACCAACCAACCTCATCCAGAATCTGTGCCATAAATTTTACCACAAACTACCCTGAACTGTGTGATCTTGAGCAAAAGACTTTTGTCCTATTGACTTTGGCCCTAAGCCTTTTCTATCTGATCTCCTCACTGCAGTCTCTCTTGTTATATTGCCCTGTTTACTTAACTGTTGGTTTTGCCTAATGTTTTATAACTCCCTTTAAATTGCTGGAGTGCCATTTTGCTCCCACTTCATTTGAGAGCTTAACTTGTCTGGAATTTAAGGGAAGTGGTGTGGTGTATTTATGATTGTGATTTTTGACTTGCTTAGAAAGGTGAACTGTTATACAACTGATAAGTAAACAAATATATATTATTTTACTTAGAAACCTTGAGTCAGTGTTTGCCTGAACCATAGTAATTGCTGCCCTTTATGTAACTCTTGTACTGCTCACTAACTCTTGAGATAAGTCTGGCTGCTCCGCTACTGCTACCACTATAACTGTGAAATACAGGCTTGTACCAAAGGTGAAATTGTACTGTCACTTGTAGTCTTAATTGTGTGTGGTGTTCCCAAAGGGTACTGCATACAATTCTGCCTAACAAATACCAACACCACCATACACCAAACAAGAGAACACTGTATGTTTACAATAAATATTTATTAGACAGCCCAAGCCAATGTGACACAAAAGGCTGCCCTTCGTACACAAATGCCTATATGCTCTTGACAGAAAATCTAAAAACAGACCTGCATGCAGAGCTCATGATATTTCCAGTCTACATCCATCAGAACAAAAGCAAAGCTATTGCTGTACAGTTCATCTGTCCAGTAAACGAACCACCCTTTGTCATTCTGATGTGTCAGAGTGTGTGGAGACCAAAGGTCAAATGGCAGCAGATCATGTTCTAAATGCCAGTAACATAACATCAAATAAATATTTATTGGCACAGTATAAAGACTGAGTTTTACAATTAACAACATAAGTACAGTCTACAACTCTATAAGAAGATATTGTATAGGTCCGAAAATGTAGTCACGTACTATCAGTGAAGTATACAGATTTGGAATGACACAAGGAGTGATTCAACATTTGAAATTTCCAAAAAAGCTCAATAACATACCATAAAACGTGCATAGATCTCTAAAGGTAGGAGACACACATTCTGAATTGGAAAGACACATCTAAGTAATTCAGACAAGTATGATGTTTTCATAAACACACAGTAACATAACATATAACATAATCCATACAACTGTATATGTTGATATGTATAAGTCCAAAAACATAGTCACACACTATCAGTACAGTGTGATGATGAGGAAAGACATCCCAAAAGTGTCGCTCTACCTTACTCTAGAAAGCAAAGTGTACTGGTGAATATAACAAAATACACTGTATTAGTTTGAAACACACACATTAGCCTAACAACATAGGCAAATAGTGCATAAAACTCCATAAGCTGCCATTCTCTATAACCAAAAAAAATGTAGCACTTCATTATCAGCAATGTATACTTATTAAGAATGACACCTTAAAGTGTGGTCCCAAAAAGATTTCAATTGGCATACAATCTGAGTAACATTTAACATGAGATAAATAGTGCATACAAGCCTCTAAGTGACATGTTATAGATCAAAAATGAATGTTTCACTATAAACGTAGTATATCAATAAGGATTAACACCTGACAGTTTGATTAGAGGGGACGATTGGCATCTGCATACTAACGAGAAGTGTACAGCGGCCATTGGAGAGTTCAGGTATAATGCAATGGTTTGCCTCCCCAGATCTAGTGTTGGGATAAGCAATACATGGGATACCTGGGGTTTCCTACCTGAGTTGTGAAGATCCTGGGGTAAGGCCGCCTGGTATAGACAGACAGGCAATTGGGTGGCAAATAGTGAATGACAGGGACTCTGGTCAGAATACACATTCCAGGCAAATACACGTGAAATGCTGGACTCCAAAAATAACAAATGTGACACTTGAATTGAATTTAGAACATATTTTAGTGACATGTTTGCAAAAAACAGCAATAGGGATAACATTAGAACAGAATGTGCACATGTGCATGTATATACACAGAAGGGACACCAAAGCAGGGAATGGATTTTTGCAGTTATAAACATTTTCATTTGTTTGAACAATGAAGCTGATTAATGATTTATAATCTAAAGAAATGCAATAACGTTGTGAATTGTGTATATTTTCTCTTTTGTGTCACTGTCTAACTAACAAAATACCTTGTTGTGTCTCTAAATGTACAAACATGAATATACTTATTGAATTAATTTAATTCATTTTTTTCTTTAGAAATGTATTTGTTAAGAATACAGAACGCATTGCCCCTGATGAAGAGTGAATTTCGATACTCGAAACGCGTTGGGCCACATTTTTATTGTGATCTATGATTTGTTGTCATAAAAATGAATAAAAACTGTTTGTTTGATAAACAGATGAGTTGTAAAAAAATAATTGGGTGATTTTAGAATATCTTTGAGAGCTGAGCAAAGCAATTTAACTTGTTGAAGCAGAGAAATATTTCTTGTCAAAAATTGTTAAAAATCATTAGGTTACTATCAGTACCCTATAAAACTCCTTTACAGTCCTTGTGCCTCTTGTTGATAGTGTGCAGGGGATGCGGGTTTCCTTACTTAGGAAACCTTTGTCCCATTATTATAGTATGCTCACATTGGAGCGATATCCTAAATACCTTGGCTAGAAAGGGCCAACGTAGCCTGCTTAGGTCCAGCTGGATATTCCTATCCGTACCTATAACCTTTTAGCCTCCATATGATTTTGAAACAATAGTTTCTTAAACATTCAAATGAACTGCTACCTTTTAACTGTTTGAAATCATTCAACTCCGTGGGTAGGAAACACTCTTTCACAGAGCGTTTTCCAATGGGGCGTTGCCATTATAAAACACTTCTGTAAATTGGGCCTTTTGACACACCTGTTGATAACTTGAAAACACTAACTACGTTGAATGGGCCAGCAAGACCAATTCACTATCATGTAAAATGGACTCAAAGCCACAGAGAAGTGAATATGGAAGATCAGGTTTACGCTGACTGTCACCAAATCTGAAATCCGAACCACCTCAAATACTCCAGGAAACCACCACAACACGCCCCCCACCAAAGCCCTTTGTAGGACTAGCTCCTTTAAAACTAAGCTACACGAGCTAGGCATCATATTGTATGCTGACCTCAGCATGAATTCACAGGTCTTCACGACAAGCAAATCTGCATTCCTTCAAATTACATCCCATAAAAATAAGTCTACCATACCTGCCAACAGGAAACACCCTGTTGTGATAGGAGCATCTATTAACTCAAGTCTGGGCTACTGTAGTAAACCCCTTTTCCCCGCTTCAATGGCTATCAAAACAAAAGGATGCAACTGATCAGGAAAGCCATACATAGTCTCATCTTTGGCTTAAGGCAAGTCTGACCAGACACTTAAAAACTCAAAAGCATACCTTTGATTTCTGTCCAGCTAGGTTCTCTTTTTATATAGCTTATGTACCTTTCATACAAATGATGTACCTTTCATACACATGCCAGAAATGTTTTGTACCATAGTATATATTGTTTCCGACTATTTGCATAGAGTGAACAAAACACAGAAGTCTATCAGAGTGCACTACAATACAATACATATTGATTAATAAAATTAAATTCACAAACAAGCTTACATTAAAAGACATACTAATTGCAGTCTTGCTTTTTAAAACAATTTAGCCAATTTAAAATCGGAATTCCATAACAGGTTTATAAACCTTTCCAAAGACATAACTCATTCCAGATATGCCTCCCACCCCCCCCCCCCCCCAAAAAAATGTTGAAGGAGGAAGTTCTGTGAAACTTAGAAGTCTGCAGATATAGAGTATGCTTACAGCAAATTCTTCTCTAACCTCTGAAATGACCAATGTTCAGACAGATGTAAATTGACTGCTTTATATGTTAAGCCTGTAAAGTTAAATGCTGTCCTATCTTTCAGTGGAATTCAATGAAGTTCTTTCAAAATGGGAGAAATATGGTTACATGTTCTATCCATGATACCAATTTAGCAGTCACATTAAAAACAGCCTTTAGAGGAGCAAGAATATTTTGAGAAAGAACCACCAAACAACATTCCTTTAATCAATCTGAGAGAGAACAGGAGCTTGAACTAAAGATGTAAATGGCAAGAAGACTCAAGAAACCGGATTACCTTGAGGTACAACTGTGAAAAGTAGCAGACTTCACCAGAGAATTGTCATATAGAATAAAGGAAAACAATAGATCGAAAGTGAAACCCACACATGTAACAGTGATAGCTAATTTGGTAGGACCCTGGGCCATACTCAAAGCCATAAACCAATAGAGAAAAGAGGATCTTATATGAGAGTAGGAAAGCATGAAGAACTCAGTCTTGGATGTATTTGATTTTAGAAAAATTGGCAGCCATCCAGGACCCAATCCCCTGTAGGGACCCATTTTTGGGTGGGACCAAGCCTGATTTGCATATGGTCTTTCCCCTTTCTGTAATGGCTTGGGCATGCAAAGCACGATGGACTGGAGAGTTTCCCAGAGCGATGCCAGAGGTTATGATTACTTTTAAAACTTTCAGCCATCAACTCTTTTGTTTTCATTTAATCACCCTGAGTATGACATGTATGTCCAGACATAAGCATCATGCCTGCCGGGTCTAGATACCCATACCCAACCTACTCCTCACTGATGAGGCCCAATAAGGCCAAAATATGTCCAGGAATGCTTGTGGTCTCATGCAGATGGGATGTGACCTAGCAGTTTAGGCTGTTATGCTTCTTTCTGGGGTGGCAGCAAGCCTGATTTGCATATGGTCTTTCTCCTTTCTTTAATGGCTTGGCAGGCAAAAAACAATGATCTTGAGGGTTGTTCAGAGTGATTCCAGAGGTTAAGGTTAATTCTAAACCTTCCAGTCACCACCTCTTTTTGTTGCAGTCACTGAGAACATCAAAATAGCCTCCAGATGAAATCCTTGGGAAAAGCTAAGTGTCCTCCAAGTAATGGCACAGGGGGAAGGCCCAGTTACAAATTAAATCTGCTCATGGTTCCCTGTTTAGATTTAAAAGCACAAGACAGGATTGACCCTTTGGGGAACTTCCTTTCCCCATACCCCACTGTAAAACCTACTGTTGGCTGCTGACCAAAAAGGAACGCATCTACAAACTCTGCCATTGATGCCCATATGATGTAATGGACTATTTAGAAGGACCTCATGTGGGATTACAAAAAAGGCAAGCAGTCCTCCCATCATCCAGCACATTTTTGCCCATCATCCAACACCTTCAATGTGGTGGTCTGCATGCTCCTGCCAGGATGCAATCTGACTTGGACACACACCTCTCAAGAAATGTTCCTACAAAATGTAAAGACGTAACTGGATAAACAATGGATAAACAATCAGGCTCTGAATTAAAACTAGATAAGGAAAATAATGCACGTGAGAGGTCACTAATTGAAAAATTAAGGAAGCAAAGGATGAAAAGCACTCCTTAAACTTACAAGATGGACTTGGGTAGCTGGATGCTAAGTCAATTTCATTTTGGTAAGTATTGAGGAAAGATTATCTAGATTCGAAGGAACACAATCCAACCAAATTCCAGTTGTTTATGGTAAACCCAATACTACCTGTAAGAAAAGACTCAGACGAACCCAACATTGGCAAGTGCTCCAATCAATTTATAATAACCAAAGTTCTGCTTGAGAGCCAAGAAAACAAGTGATTAAAGTCAAATCTGCGCCTTTAAGTACTTCCCATTACCCCCAAAGACCTGCCCTTATTGTTCTAATATCTTTCCAGGTCAAATTGGAGAGCCTTCTATTCTATTAATGAGCCCGAGGAGCCACCAAGGAATGTACTGCTTTGTATTGCTGGTTTTATTTCCATAGTGTTTTTTGTTATCTGTCTCGGAAAGTTATTTATTTTTTCAAAAGCTGGATAGCCGAGTGCAAGTTAATAATGCAAGAGAAATGAAATGTGTATTTGAGCTAAAACATTTTTCTAGCATACTTCAAAACTTATGCTGACTCATTTTTGTATACAACTAAAGGATCCATGCATCACTATCATTTCCCAGTATGCCGTGTATTTCCTTGAGCCAAGACAATACTAAAAGCTTTCCCCCCCACTACAAGCATCCCTCATTTTCCCTCTCCCCTCTTCCCCTGAGTAAGCAAGTCTACTGTAACGTCTCCTACCACCTTATACTACACACACATATGCTTACATGACCACCCTGGGCACATGAGCTACCAGGACAAACTTAATCAAGATAGGATGAATCTCGTCTCTTTAGTTCTACTACACGCCCCGCCCCCACATCAGCAACTAACCCAGAACAAGAGTGGTTTCATTTATCAGACCTTGAGGCCTCTGCTCTCTCTGGATAAACATCTTCCTAAGTGACACCAGCAAACACATGGAATCATATCGGCACTCAGGACCATGCTACTTCTCATGGCCGACATCACATGTTTCACATCAGCCTCTCCTCTATTACACTAACAACCCCCCAGCCCCTCCTAACGCCCCCCTCTCTTTCTTACAGGCCGTGCACAGCAAAGGCAACACAACTGGCAGAATGAGGCTTTTCAAGACCAATGAACATGATGTTACACTACAAGGGTTGCTAATGACTTCTAAATGCGGTAGGTCAGAAGGTAGGGGTGGTTTACGTGTATCTGTGTCTGTTTGGTAGTCTCTATGTATGCCTGACTGTGTGATTCTCGGTATGTTATACGTGGCTGTTGATAGACAGTGTATATTTCTATGGATATGCGTACTTTAAGCGCGTGTGTGTGTGTGCGTGTGTGTGTGTGTGTTTTTTGCTGAAGGGGTGTATTCAGAGATTGCCAATGTGGGCACACAGTCTCCACACACTCCTCAGATTCCACATCCACTGATTTGAAATAGCTGCCGCCAAAAATCAAATGCATGTTGTTCATTGCTTCATCACGTATATTAATTTAGTACATCATTCGATAAAGTCACAACCATGCTTTACATTTTTAAACTTTACTAAAACAATACAATGATTCCAATGGCAATAAATAACTTCTATTTAAATCAAATCAAAAGGATGTATTTCAGTGAATGGCGCATTCTTTATAAAAGATGCAGGAAGTAAAAGAAACACGTGTTTGAAAATCTATAAATATCATGTTTGGAGCATATACAATGTATCCATATGGCCGTAAAAGCAAGTGATGACCCTCTACACAGAAGCCATACTGTTTTGTCTCTCAAATTACCATTTGTTCAGAAGAAAACAGATCTTATGTGCATGATGTTTACAGAAATGTTGACAAAGGAATTAGAAGAAGTGCAAACAACAATGGTAAATTCCCAGTTCAACAATAGTTCCTTGAAATGTATTCATGCTACACATGGCAACGACCCCATGCACAAACAATACCTATATCAGTCAGTTGACACCAGTTTTGCAACATTACTATATACAGAATGTACAGTAGACAATATCACATTATTTCTATGTAAACACAACATGTTCACAGGTCTTGCACTGGAATGTTATCATGTTGGTTTCTGGGGAATAAAATAATAATTACTACAAGGGCAATATGCTGCTCTGTTAGCCGGTGACGGTGTAAAAATGCGAATGATTGAAGATTATACAGTATGCAACATTTGCATCACAAAGGCGTGTGGCGTAGGTACACATTTCAGAAGAATTAAGACAGTAGCTACATTTACCCATTGTACCCACAAAAACATGACATAAGATTACCCGAATCGTAAAGAAGTTATTCGGTATAGTATACATGATAAAATTATGAAATCGCTCTGAACAAATACAATCTTAATGGAACGTGCCCTGAATACATAACATATTCACAGATTCACACAAATTTACACAATTTTGTATCTCACTACACACAAGCATAAATAACCCTGTGTACACCCTCACTCCCTCTGCCCCTCCTTCAATTTGACAATGGGATAAACAACTATCTCCTTGTAAATAGTTGGAGATCACCAGAGCTGGTGATATATTTTTGTTGCCTTCCCGCTTTAAAAATAGAGCAGTAGTTTTGCAGGAATGACTCCTTAATAACCACGCTAGAACTGAAGACAGGAACATGTTAGTCTACTGCAGCTAATGGTCCAGAGGAAGGTGTGGTTAGTCGGATAGTTGCAGTATATGCAAAAACAAGTTAACCAGAAGAAAGTATCTATTCCATTCTCCGTTGCAATATACATGCTGCATATTGTGAACATTGAGTATGAAGCGTCAACTTGTGGAAAACACAGGTCCTTTGGGGAATTATTGGGGATGGGAGGATAGCTCAAGGGCAAAGCGTTTCTCTTGGAAGCAAGACAACACAGGTTTGAATATCGGTCCCATGCTTAGAGACTGGTCTCTAGTATTAAGCGCATTATGAAAGATTGATCGATATATCATTTTTTACCTTAGTTCCTCTAATCATTAGTGTTAGATAATATTCAACATCGCCAGATGCTATTTTTCCTTGCACTTTCATCAAAAGGACAGCACAACATTAAATGTATAAGTGCCTGGATTGGCGAATCACCACATCCACATTTACTCTCAAGCTGCCACTTATTCGTCCATGGTGGTGCAAGTCAATGGAAGCAGATTAATTTTATATCTCATAATCAATATCCAAATCACAGAGTTTGCAAGTACAGTGCATCTTTTAAGGAGTCACTACTGACATACTGAGCCTTAGGCAGCTCTGGTTTCTCACTCTTTTCGTCCTGTGAATGGAGGCACATGCACTCAACCTTTCTGTGGATCAGTGGTTCAACATGAGGAATTTTAATACAGGGACTTGGTACCCACGCTTACTAGAGTCATTCCAAAATAGACAATCCACTTGGTTATCACGTGGACAGTGATGCTCAAGATGCATGTCATGATTTCTTTGGTCATGTTAAAATATTGACTACTCAGTATTCTCAGGCAAAGTAGTAGTGTTGATCTTGATATATTCTGTTATGCAACGTATTCCACATTGTAGATGTTTACAGCAGGCCCGAGTAGGTTTAGGTGAACCCAGCATAGGTTGGAGAAAGTGGATTTTCTTAATTGTAATTGCGTGTGAATCAGAGTAACACCAAATTCCTGCCACACTAACAGTCACTGGTGCAGGCTTGATTTTATATATTGGGTTAATAGCAGATCCTTTAGGCTTTATTGTATATCTGAGAATTACACCATGAATGTGTGCTGTCTTATTGGCTCGGGGCTTGTGATTCACCCAGACTTATGTGTTTCCCTTCAATCTGGATGTGCAGCAAATATGGTGTCAGAATGCTTATACAGTTTTTTTTGGTAATGTTGGCAACGGCATGTTGTACTTCGCAAAACCCAGTATTTCCCCAGTCTAAATCAACAACCAGTGAATCCATATACAGATTAAAGTGGTGCTAAAACATGCCCTCTTTATATGCATTGTGAGAAGGGAATGGCAGTGGTTAGGTAGCCAAGTAGGCCTAGAACAAACACTGATGGAGGGATTGCTGCCGATCTCAGCCAGTATATGTACTCACTTTGCCACCCACCTGCACTGCCTCCTAGCAAACCCTTGCACTGGGGCCTGTTTCTGCAATCATACAGCCCGCCCCCCGTTCTCTCTCTGCACTTACCAGAGTCACCATGTCTTCCGCCTCAAACCTAGCACTAATCACTTGTTGGCTGCACTACTACTGTTTGTAGCTTTTTATAATGTATTTATTTATTTCAATCAATCAATGGTTGTGGCATGCCTGAGTCACGAGGATGGTCCATACTTTAAAACAATTCACACAGCCTAATAGAGCTGAAAGGCCATAACATGCATCAGTACCCTGATGCTGGGAGCCAGTAAATCAGGTGGCTAGGAAAGCGGGCTGAAACCGGCAATCTCAACCCGCGTTCCATGCCGCCTGATGGCTGATTCCCTCTGCTGTCATCGCACCCCTCACGCTCCGTCCTTGTTTATTTTGATTTATTTCCCCCCCCCACTTACCTTATTCCGGCTGCGCCGAGAGCCGCCACTGCAGCCACCCCTTCAATTCAGCTCCCATAGGCCGACATGGAAAGGGAAGCTTCCCTTTCCATGGTACCCATTTTGGAATAGGTTTTTCGTCCCGCGATCGGGACACTGCAAGGCCTTCCATTCGTGGATGGAAAATACTTTTAATTAGCCTTGTCCCAGCTCTTGCGAGCGGTGCTAATAGTGTTAAGCCCCCGTTCCAAGGGCTGCAATGGGGGTAACAGCCCAGTGCCCTCGTCATAGGCCCTCGCTTCGCTCGGGCCAATAACTTAAGCTGCTGGGCCGATACCACCACATTCCAGTCATTGGAATGGGGGGGTTAATGCCACAGTAACAATGTTGTTTGTATCCCACTACAGTTTTCTTCATATTGCAAGTTCACTATAGCACCTGCTCTAATGTTCACTGTAACTCGCCAAAGCCATACGGGACATTTGTCATAGTGACATTTTGTTTAACTGATTCCTTGGTCCTGGAATCCATTACAGAGATGGGGCAGTACAATTCCGAGTTCCTCCTTTTGTGGTTCTAGCTCACTGAGTCTATGATAGAAATCTTCCAGAGAATTGGTCCAGCCACCATCTCGAACTGAATTTGTTGTGTCTGGGAATGCAAAAGCCATGTTGGTTTATGCTTAAATAGTCAAATGTGATTAGCAGAGGCTCACTGTATATGTTGATAGATGGTGACGATCAAATACTTTTGATTATTTAATTATTATTATGTTTTTAAGAGTATGAATAATACAAATGCAAAGACATTTTTACACATGGTGTATTGAGAGAATTCTTCTACAAATCTGAGGATTCTCATGTTGCAACAAGATCCAATCACCTAGCGATATTACAGTTACATCGTTGGTTGTTTGAAAGTAGAATGTTATTTTTATGCTGGCATCTTCGTTATACTTGATTCCTTCTGTGAAGTGTCTTTACATCTTTAAACCTGAATGTCAGTATTTCCAATGTTTGTAGGTGTTATCCATTTGTTTGTAGTAACTTTGTAGTATCCTACTGTATGGAGGATGGAAATGTATTTTACACCATTGTATAGATTCTGGAAGTTAGGAGTATGCAACCTAGAACTAGATCTTCTAGGGAATGATGCAGAGAATATTGTCAGTTGGGTGTGAGATTTAGAAACATCCAGATGTACCAGTGGGATTAACCTTATAATAAAGAAGACTTAAGAGATTCATCAAAGTATGTGGATCATTTCACTGGTGACAAGCGTCACTGTGAGCCCCCCACCAAGCAGCTCCAATGCGGGAAAGATCCCCCATGTGACCTTCGTTTCCCCAAACCTGAAAAGGAAGAACGCACAAGACTGGCCCCAGTGTGACACAAGAGGAAGGTGACGCGCTGCATGCCCCTACACCCCTACTGTGTCCAATATAAAATAAAAGGGAAGAAAGGACCTCATCACCAGCAGTGCGAGCTATGGAGTGCTACTGTTACCCTTAGCATGAGCCACAGAGCGCGATTACAGTGCACAACGGTGTTCGGCCGTAGTAACACTAGAGGAAAAGACCTCAATGCATCACATTGCATGACACCAGTTTGGTTTCCCTGGGAACTGACACAACATTGAAGTATGTTCCTTGAAAGGAATCACCATTCGCGCACACGGCGGCCTCGCTGTCTGGTCAATTTCCAAAGGAATCATTGCTTGCTCTTGTGCAAGGCCGTTTCACTAGTGTTATTTTCCTTTGGTGAAAAGTTAAAATAGAGCGTGTCACCTGTACGCGCTCTTCCCAGCAACTTAAATGTAAAAATAGAGTTTTTCAGTTGTCCACCAACGTGTCTATGCAAATGATCATCTTTTTGTGCTCAACTTAAAAAAAATAATAATAAAAGAAAAACAGGATAAAAGTTTAAGGCAGAATACGAAGAAAAGGCATTACCCTTTCCAACTTTGCACTCAGTTTGATTCAAGTATCACCTTTCCAGAGGAGTAACCTTTTACTCCACCTGCCTGCAACTTCTTGGTACCACCTCATAATTATTTTTTGGAAGTCCAAGGAGAGCCCACCATACATTGGAAAAAATGGAAAAAAAGATTAAATCATTATGCATTGGCAGTACATGGATTGAACCTTTCTGGTGACAGGAAGATATGCCTGTTGATGCACTGTTTAGGGAACTATAGTCAGTAGCAATTTGAAAGTCTACCTCCACTGTCACTGCATGAATCAACAGGACTCACAGAGTATGAGAAATGCATAAAGATGCTAGATAAACACTGTGAAAATTCTGTGAGCATGATTTTAGAAATATACCACTTCTGCAAGATAAAGCAACACAATTGAGAGTTAGTAGAACAATATGTTACAGCTCTTAGAGGCTTAGCAGCCTCTTGTGAATTTTGCAGCACCATCAAAAAAAAAAAAAAATGAAAGACTAAGGGACCAATTCATGTTGGAGTTGAATGGTGAACAAGTTAGAGAGGCATTGTGGTCATAAAGTAATATGTTCATTGAGGAAGTTCAAAGTAAGTAGAACACACGCACAAGTGTGTGAAGGAATTACAAAAAAGGACTGAATCAGACTATAAGAGATCTGAAGAAGCCATGGACGTTTTGGTGTTACAACCAAAGAGAAGTGACAAGAAACATAATCTGAAAAAGCATGGAACACGGAGGATGTGTAGCAAACAGAAAGAAGGAAAGGGTGATGAAGAAAAGCAAGATGACAGAAGAAGAGGCTTTTATTGTGACAGTCTTTTTCACATTGCTAATAGTGATAAATGCCCAGCCATCAGGGCCATGTAGAACATGTGTAACTGGAGAGGGCATTGTACGTCCTGTTGCAAAACCAATCCAGAAAATATTCATTGTGTTGATGAATTGTGTGAAGAAATTGATGATTGCACATGCCTTGAAGATGGCACAGTAGATGTGATCACCTTAAATGGTGATGATGCTGATGTTGAAAAACCAATGTCCACCATTAAGGTTGAAGGAGTTGACATCAGCATGGTAATTGATTCTAGTGCACCCTGCTTCTCAACTCTGTCTTTGAAACCATGTTTAAGCAAACCATTTCTCTCAATTATGTTGACATAAGGCTGGTAGCTTATGGTGGGAAGAGAATTGAACTAGAGGGTTGGTTTTGGGCAACCATAACATTCAAAGATCGATCTGCAAAAGGGAAGGGATATGTTTTTCACATCAGAGAAAGTTGCAGATTGAACTTGACCCTAATGCAGATGATGTTGTTTATGCAATAGAAGGTCTGAATGATTTGTGTCAACACGGTGTATTTTGTGAGGAATTAGGTAATATGAAAGGTTTCATCCATGAAATTAGAATGAAAATCAATTCTACATCTATGGTACATAAATTGAGTCCCATTGACTATCAACGCTGCAGTGAAAGAAGAAGTGGAGATTATGGAAAAATACTGGTTGATTTAGAGAAATGAAGCCTCTGAGTGGGTTTCACCTTTGGATGTTTTACACAAGGCAAATGGGAAGTTGAGATTGTGTATTGATCTCAGAGCAGTGAATCGTTGTGTAAAACCGCATAGGCATCCTTTACCCAATATTGCAAAAATGTTATGAACTATAAAGAACACAATAGTTATGAGAACGTTAGATTTAAAATCAGCGTATCATCAAATTGTTTTACACCCGTCCTCTAGAAGTATTACAGCTTTGATCACTCCAGAAGGTTTTCCAATATAGCATATGCCTTTGAGACTAGTTTCTGCTACTTCTGTTTTCCAGCGCATAATGTACTGACTTTTTCACAATATGGAAGGAGTTCTATGTTTTCAAGACAATGTTCTGATGTATGGAGGTAGTCAAGAAGAACATGATGTCAGATTTAGAAAGGTTCTTGATAATTTTATTAATGCAGGTTTAAGTTAACCTTTATCAAGGAGAAATGCAAGTTTAGCAAGTCTGTAAGCCAATACTTGGGTCATGACATCTCAAAATTAGGAATCAGACCAAAAACTAATTTTGTAAACAATATTGTTAACTTTCCAAGTCGCACTGACAAAGAAGAAGTGATCTCGTTCCTTGGTATGGCTGAATATTATGCCAAATGTATTTCTGAGTTGGCAGACAAATCTATCAGCATGAGAGGTTTAGTAAAGAAGAAGAGCACATTGCATTGGGATGAACAATATGAACGTGAATTTCAGGAAGTAAAAATAGAATTAGTCAGAGCTCCCATGTTGAGCAACTTTGATCCAAGTAGTAGAAGTGTACTGACAACTGTCGCCGGTAATCAAGGATTGGTGGCCGTGCTTTCCCAGAAGACAGAAAGGGTAGAGTGTACTATAGCTTTTGCATCAATGGCGCTGAGATGTGCAGAAAGAGAAACTATTCCACTATTTAGAAAGAGATTTTAGCGATGAAATGGGCAATTGAGAAGTTTTCTTTTTTTTTTTGTTTCTATGGGTTGTGAAATTCATTGTAAGGTCCGATCACAAACCTTTGCAGGAGATTCTCACCATGAAGGGTTTGATAGCGTATCGTCCAGGATTCGCAAGTGGGTGACAAGTTTACAATAGTACAACTGTGAGATAAAGTATCTGCCAGATATTAAAAACAAAGCTGCGCTATGTCTGTCGAGATTGCTGAATGTAGTTGAGGATGAGAATAATGAAGAGGATAAAGACGAACAAGTTGCGAGTATCTATCAAGAAGTGGTAATGGAGAGTGAATGATGGAAAGCCATATTGTCTGATGCAGCAATGGTTGATGTCAAGTAAAGACTTGAAGCTGGTCTTAAGAGTAATCAGATCAAGAGTGGTATGAATCCTGATGCCATTATGCTGTCTTTGATGACATTTTAATAAAAGACGGTTTGGTTTTGAGGGAGATAAGTTATTTCCCCCAGTTAGCATTTGGAAGAACATTGTGGAAATAGCCCATGAAGGGCATCAGGTGATGTCCAAACCAAAACAGTTATTAGGACAAGATTATTGGTGGCCAGGCATGGATGTGCAGGTTGAAATGGTTGTCCAAGAATGCACTGAAGGAGAAGGTGCAGCAAAAGGGTATGTCACAAGGGTGGACCAAAACAGTTGTTAGGACAAGATTATTGGTGGCCAGGCATGGATGTGCAGGCTGAAATGGTTGTCCAAGAATGTACTGAATGAGAAGGTGCAGCAAAAGGGTATGTCACAAGGGTGGAACCAGTGACTCTTATGTCTATTCCCTCTATGCCATGGGAATGTGTAGGGTTGGACATCACAGGGCCGGTGTGGTCTCATGGTCTGCTCAAATACGGCATTGTCTTGGTAGACATGTTGTCACAATGGGTTGAAATGGCTTGACTACAATGTTTGTACCAAGGATATTTTCAATTTTCTTGATGAAATCTTCAGAAGGGAAGGCTATCCCAACACCATAAAAATGGATATAGGTGTTCAACTAATTTCTGAGGAGATGAGTAGTTTTTTAAGAGAGAATGATATTGAACTCAGAAGGAGTTCAATTTATCATCCCAAAACAAATGGGAGTGTTGAAAGATTCAATAGGGTGATTAAAGAGAGTATGAGATCTGCCATCTCGGAAGGGGGTGATTGTAAAAAGGCTGCTGAATATACAGTTGTAGACTATAGATTTACCCCTCATGCTACCATAGGTGTATCTCCTTTTGAAGTTCTAAGGGGAAGGAAGCCCAATACCTGAGGGTTTCCAGCTTGCTTGGGAAGGGCATGTGTTAAAAGTATTGATCTGATGTGATCAAGGATTATATTGGCAAGAAGCAGGTTTACAATATATCTCGTTTTGATGCCAGAAATGGCACAAAGGAGTGTGTGGTCAACTGTGGGAATTGGGTGTGGATATACTTTTCCCACAGCAGAATGGAAGGAGGTGTTGGTGGTCAAAATCGATAGAGGTAGTTAAAAGATTACATGATGTGGTTAAAGTGTCAGATGGAAGAGTTTGGAATGTTAACAGAGAATGCAAATGTGTGGAGAAACAGGTCTATGCACAAGCTAATTAACTTTGTGTTCAGGATTGTAATGTCTATAAAGAGATGATTCGGTCAAGAGTACATGTTCATAAAGAAAAGAGTTGGAACAAAGGTAATCCTCTTCCAGTGTGAGTGTGTGAGAGACCTTTGTATCTTAAAGATTATGCAGAATAGTTTGTCTCCACTTTTCATCTATGCTTCAATGCTGTTTCTTTTATATAGTGTTAATATTATCCTGTTTGTTCATTTCAAGTTTTATTCACTCTGAGGTTTTATGTATAAAGTTTAGTTAGGTCTTTTACATCATTACTCCAGGTAATATTTCCCGTTTTGTTTTGTTCAATGTGTGAAAAAAGAGAGATGTGTAGGTTCCCACTGTATGGAGGATGGACATGTATTTTACATCATTCTATATATTCTTGAAGTTAGGAGTGTGCAACCTAGAACAGAATGTGGAATGTAGATATTCTAGGGAATGATGCAGCGATTATTGTCAGCTGGGTGTGAGATTGAGAAGCATCCAGATGTAACGGTGGGATTAACATTGTAATTTATAATAAAGTAGACTTACAGATTCACCAGAATACCTGGTTCATTTCAAACTTCCACTGATTTTTATATTCATTTCTTTCAATATATTATTATTCCTTTTTTTTAAAGGAAATTATTACAACCTCTGACATGTAGAATTCCTTGTTTCAGTGGGCCCGTCCTTTGAACGTGCAAATCACATTTGAGCAGCTCCAAGCTTTGAGACAGTCCATTGGAATCTTGTCTCTCAGCCTGCTGCCCCTTGTATCTGCATTGCCTTGCCCCATGTGCAATGACAATTGGCAATATGGCTTGCTGACCAAAGGGTGCCACCATGCATTTCGTTTGACTTATGGGCGGCTTCCATAGGATCACTATGATGGCCATACTTGGGCAAGCAGGAGGTATTGCAGCGCCTACTGCTAACAGAAGTTAACCCTGGCCCTTCTTTGAATGTGAACTGGTAGCCGCATATCGATGTATCTGGGATCAGGATGGCTTCCTTTGGCACTCTCTTTGCTGATTTCAAAAGGTTTTTCCAACCAGGGGCCACTTGCTCAAGGGGGTTAACGGGCAGTTCACCCAGAACCATTGCAGAAGTCTGGCAGGCTTTATCCACCATTTTGCTAGCATCCTTTTGATAATTTTGGTAGCAACTATAAATCTTGCTTGAACTTTTCAGAAACCATTACATGATTTCAATGCACTTGGCAAAGCGGGCTAAGTCCTTATTTCTTGTGGTGTTTTGAGCATTTATCACTCTTTCCAAGCTTCTTAGGGGTGACTCAGCAGTCACTAAAAGAGGTGAGAGTAGTAACAAAACCTCAGCTTCCGATTGCTGTTGGGTGTACCTGGCATTGCCTACCACAGGGATCGATAGGGTTTGTATATTTAGACTTGATGATCACCTGGAGCCTGTTTTATGGATTATTGGGGGTGCTTTGCATTCCTTTGTTTGCAAGTGCTCTCTAATAATGTCTTTGATAGAGGGGATCACAGACAAACATTTTCTGGACATGGACGAAAGGGGTGCTTTATAGTTATGTCCTCTGAAATCATGGATATATCCTTCTTGTTTCTGGGGAACTCTATCTGGTCATCCTCAGCTACCAATGGGCCACTTGTTCCAGAGAAGTGATGAGTTAAACCTTCTGGCACAGCCAGTCATCGAGTGCTCCAGTGCCTCCAAGATTGATCTATCAGAGGGGATAGTGATTTCATGACCGTCTAAGCATCCAGCTGGGTTATGTGCTGGAGTACTGGCTACCTGCATAGGGGGGTAAGGATTTTCTAAAACAGCTCCTATAACTAACATGTCCAGCTCTGTTTCGGCTTGCTTGGGATGTGTTGAAGTCCTGCTTATGCTCTCTTCTAAGGCCGGTGATTGCTGCTGGAGTGACTGCTGCTGTTTAGTTTCATCCAAGCCTAACGGGTCGCTAATTGCATTGTGGTTTCAGTCACCTTGTTGACGAGCATACTTTTAGGCCCCATTACAGGATGCATATTAAGTTCAATTCCATTCATGACCAATCTTATCATTGACTGAGTATATTTGTTTATTCCACGGAAATTCTTGAGTTGAGGAAGCGGTTTTACTCCCTTGTTTTTTGCAGGGAGAATTTTCTTAGAAATTGGTCTTGGTGCCATATTAGAGCATTTGAGGGGAGTTGTGTGCTACTATCTGAGGTGAAAAGATGTGGGAGGCAGCAAGGAGTTCTATTCCCCTACCAAGGTACTCATTTCCAGGTCTCAGGACACACGCAACAGTCCAGACAGAAGCCTTGCTCTCAACCTCCAAGCAATATTTGTAGTAACTCTTTCTAAGAAATTTTGTAGCAGCCCAATAGCCACCGGCACAGGGCTAAGGACTGCTCAGGGCCCCTTGGCACCTGCCTCCCAGCTCCGCTGCCACTAATGCCACTGTTCACAAGAATGGGGCATCAGCACCTGGTAAATGCTCCGCGCTTGGAATCAGTTCGAATGAGGGTCCAAGAAACTGGGATGTTGCAGTCCCATCGAGCAGTGCCGCCGCACTGACACTACTGTGGCAACAGCTTCTGACTGAACTAACCTGCCTATTTAATGGAGGGCCTGGATGCAAACTTTCTGGATATCAGGGTAATCACGGTAAAGCAGAGGGCTTCAAAGGGTACTCCCATTGTCTCTGTGTCTTTGTCTCCCTGTGTCCCCATGTCCCTCTGCATAGACAATCAGCAGGGTGCTGTCTACACTTAAAACTGAGTCAGGCTTCCTATGCAGGAGCCCAGGACACAAGAACCAGGAAACCAGGATGAACCACTCTTGCTCACTCTGCCGCGACCGCTCGGGGTCACAGGATTGCTCAGGGCTTCTCAGTTCTGCCACATAGTCTCTGTCTCTGCATGTCTCTATTGCCGTAGTGACAGCCAAGTTCAGACAATGAAATACCTCAAACCTTCATAGAGTTCTGTTCATTTCAGGATAGAAATGGTACAACACCGTCCCTGAAATCTATTCCCCCTCTTGTAAACAACCGAGGTCTCTAGCTGCCATAGAAAAAATGTAATCCCGTGAGTGCCGTAGGATTACACTAATGGTCAGATTTGGGGCTTGATTCATGGAAAAGAGTGCATTAATCCCACATGTGCCACATGCTGAGATCGACACTGCGCAAGCCTGCCTGCAGAATTTTTTAAAAGTGCTATGCATATTCATGAAATTGTCTGCGCAATGCCCACATATACGCAAGAACACCCCGACACAGCCCCACGCAGAGCAAAAACAGCAAATACAGCAATCTTTGATTGCTCCCCCGGGTGTTAATACAAGCACCCTTCAAACAGTGCGTGGGGTCCCCCACAAGCAGGCCTGCATCTCGGGGATCCTGCATGTGATCCCACATAACTGTAACCGGCACCCCGAGGACATGTTTACAGTTTCACGCAAAGCATTTATTTTCCCTGTCAAACTGCATGTGAACTCTTGTAAACAGTCCCTGCACCCCACTATGCTGCGTAAGTGACATCACATGACCCTTGGTATCTGATGAGATCACTGGAAGTGATGTCATTTGACCCCACCCCAAGTCACATCACGGGAAGCGATGAAACACAACCCTTCACCCCTTGACAAAACAGGAAGTGGTATCTCATATCATTGTTCCTAAGTACACTACGAAAAATATGGATATGATATCACTGTAAAGTGATATATATGTCATACAATAATGGATCACCATATGTATCCTTAATATCAGTGTGTATAGGCCCATATTCCCAAATTAGTGTGAATGCAAGCAGATGTGCAAGGCCAAATGATAATGACGTGTTATTATATAGCTCTTACTCTTAAGTGCTTTATATAGAACATACATACATACAATATCAGCGAACGTGTTTGTTACTCATGTATCAACCTCAGAAGGATGAAAGGCTGAGTTGGCCTTGCTGGGATTCTAACCTGCAACTGGCAGATCACACACACGGAAGCAGCGAGCGCTCAAACCATTGAACCATCTTACCCGCTATAGCTATCTTGCCGGCTATAGAAAAATGAGCAATTACATGTCTAAATGTTCTCAAAGTCAGAAAGCAAATTACACACTGTAGCGAATACCATTAAACTGGTAACTGAGCTTTAACAGCAGGCCAGTTCATCTGCAGGTCTGGTGCAAAGTTGGCCACATGTCAAGCCTGCGTTCATCTACATTTAGGCTTCAGAGGTTGGAAAAATACATACCATTGAGAGGGTTCATAACTGTGTACTAAAGAATGTAGTGTAGCACAGGGAAAGCAGTGCACTCACATGGCATCCCGTACTCTGGGCACTCGTTACCTCATACATGCAAACATCCTGAACAACATGGAGATAGGAATGATAGACACATTACAATAAATCATTACTTGTGGCACAATGAAATCAAGGGCCCCTTATGTGATCAAACATTTCTACACTGTACCCAATCTTTTAGGCTCAAGGTTTTTGTCAAGTGACCGAGGACACCGAGATGGAATGTTCTGTGATGATTTGTAACAGAGACAATAGCAGAAAAAAGCAAGCTGTAACTGCAACTTGCAAAAAGAAAATACATAGTCCAAAATGGATGTGTATTCTACTCTAAATGTTTTTTTGACGTTTTTGTCTGCATTGTGAATTTGAGGTGTTTAAGTATAGACTAAATCAGTGGCTCACCTCCTGAAGTGTGCTGCATATAAACCTTTGAGTCTAGCAATTATTGTATAGAATTCCAGAAAGACACATTTTGTGTTATTCCTATTCTTTCTTATTTAGGGTGGCTGCTCAAAGTATTACACTTGTGGAACTCCCTGTTCTTTTAAGAGGCCTGAACAAGAAAGCCAGCCACTCCAGAAACAAAGAGCCACATGGCGTTGGCCACAGCCCAGGAGCTTCAATTTTTATTTTTTATTTTTTTTAGGGGTAGCAAGGTAGACCACATGGGTAGCAAGGGAGACCACAGGGGTCGCAGTTATGACCCTTTGTGACCCCCAAATGACATCCCTGAATTGAGACGTGTTTTGCTTTTCAAACACATGTAATGACCTCAGCACTTACCCTATTACATGGACTAAACTTTCTTGGACTCAGGAAGGCAAAGATGGACACATAGACTGTTAGTTGGAAAATAATTGGCTCTTTCAGGCCCTTTAATCACATTTCATTAGTATACATATCAGTCCTGAGGCAGGTAGGCAGAGAGATCATGCACCAACGAATGGGATCTGGAGCGTCCTCCCTCTCATCGAGACTTCAACACCCGGGATTCCAATTCTCTGTCACCTCATGGGGATTGCACCTCTCTTCTTATGGGGACAAATCCCTGCCCCTCATAAGTTAAAGACTGCCCCTGGCTGAAGGACAGACAGCAAGCATGGGAGGCAAGAGTGGGAAAATCCAGACAGTGGAAAAATTCAGCTCGTCTCCTGCGCTCCCGTTCCCAGCATCCCTTATAAATGAACCTGCACATCTCTGACTCCCTTCTCACCTAGTCCTTGAGCGAACAATGCGAAAACTATCCTCCACTGTGAGCTCATCTGATTCACAATAAAATATTGCAACTGTTGCAGAAATCATGTGTGCCTTCTAACTGAGCTCGCAGAAACGTAGGCCTTTATTGTGGTTTGGAAGTGAATGTCCAAAATGGCCGCACAGTGGCGCCATGTAATTTAACTCATTTTCACACATGCACTACAATCCACCCTTTGGACAATCAACTACCATACCCCAATGAAACAAATTACGGTTTCTGAAACCGACGGCACATCCCTACTAAATTAGGAATACATGAAAAATAACAAACAACTAAAACCAAAACAATCACAAAAATACAAACAAAAGCATAGAGCGATGCCTCAGGAATCCAGGAAAACAGTTGATCCCACCAACTCCCGCCCAGATCTTGAGTTACTTGGGTAACTGCTGTACCCATATGCAGGCAGCTTAGCCTTGTTGTACCTGTTTGCCACCACCTGTGTGAGCAGCTGGCCGGTGTCCCCCCGCCGACCCCCCAGGAATTTGTTACACCACACATTGTGCTGTTGTTTGCAATAAAAAGGCAGTGGTTTTTATTGGTACAGATATGGTTATTGGTAACAGTAACAATACTTGCATATCTATCATATACCCTTTTGGGTGCTGGGTCCTGAGGTTCTCCCCTCCGACCCGTGCCGCCTTCGCTGTCCCACGACTTGTGTTTCTGGTCATCGTGCAGTGACCTGATTTCTCTTCCCTTCTTCTCTTCTCCTTATTTCTGGGGTGGGAGGTAGTTCGGTAAAAGTGAGTCTTGGAAGGCACTGAGGTCACAGTGCACTTCCCTTTGTGTTTTGGGTCCCCGTGTAGGGTCCACAAAACTGCTGGTGTCTTGTCCACCAGCACTGTCCTTATATGCACGTAGGTGCTTTCTTGGGAGCTGTAACCCAGCCCCCAGGCCGGCACGGTGCCAACTGCCTGAGTCCCCCACCCCCTTAGGGGATGGGGGCACCTTTTGCTCTTGCAGAGCTTCCTGCTTTTTGTCTTGGGTGGCTTCTCCCACCCCTTTGTGTTGCGGACGAGCAAAGTGTGAAATCACACCCTGCCCGTCCGTTCTTACTGTCCCCGAGACAGCGTGTCTCTGGGAAAGCTTTGCACCGCGTGGGGGGCGTTGGCCCGAGCGGGCCTGTGCCCCCCACCCTGGGCCTGCTGTCATGGTACAGCCGTTACCCCGTCTTGCCTGGGTGCCCTGCGGCATTCCCCATAACTGCTGTCCCCATATGCAGGCAGCTTAGCCTTGTTGTACCTGTATGCCACCCCTTGTGTGTGCAGCTGGCCGGTGTCCCCCCGGACCACCCCCCAGGAATTAGTTACACCACACATTGTGCTGTTGTTGGCAATAAAAAGGTTGTGGTTTTTATTGGTACAGATATGGTTATTGGTAACAGTAACAATACTTGCATATCATATCATATACCCTTTTGGGTGACGGGTCCTGAGGTTCTCCCCTTCGACCCGTGCCGCCACACATAGACTGGTTTTTGGCAGTCTGTGTTCCCCCCAAAAGCTTCCTTATTTGCATCCCCTATTTGCTAGTGTGTCTGTGATTTCTCGTGTTGATAAGTGTGTTCCATCCGTGTGGAACAGTTCAGGGTCACCTAAAGTTATGGCAGGGTGTTTAATGAAACCTATGCCCCTGGAGATACAGAATTTTTCCATGCTTCTGTTTACTTTTCTCCTGGATTCGTCTATGGATTTATAACAATTTGCCCCCTGCCATATTTTTCTGGGTAGGATTGCTGAAAAATATATTTCTGTCTCCTTCCAATTGTGCGCAATCCCTGCTAGGGATGATATCATGTCTTCGTAAAGCGTTCTCCTGCCTGTTTTTACTAAATCGTTTCCCCCTAGATGTATTATTAAATATTCTGGGGGGTCTCTGTAGGCCACTAACTCAGCCAGTTTGTCATGCACGTCATTCCATAGTAGGCCCCTGTAACCCCACCAGGATGCAATCGTGTTTTTAAATGGTGTGCCGTCTTTGGTTTCCTCAGCCCAGCGTCCCGTCCTGAAAACGAACGAGTGTCCTATTATCCAGGCAGATTTCAAAGAGGTTCTCTGTTCTGTTGTGTCATCTGCAGGGGGAATGAAAAAGGGTGGGGGAGGCGGGGGGGAGTGAAGAGAAAGTTGTGCTATATTAGCTCCAGTCTGATGTATCTTTTAAAACAATCCGATTTCCACCCCCGTCTTTTTAATTTGTTGTGCACCCAGCCCTCCTTGCCATGCAGAGGTTGCTGCACCAATTCTAAATGAGTGAGTGCCAAATTTCTTAGGGTCCCAGCCTGCTCTGCTAATCACTTTCATGAGCACTCCCTTAAATTGATAATGGCTTAGTGCCGTGGCGTCCCTATGTATTAGGAATCTCCCCCCCACTTTCGGTCGTAGTGCATAGTACTGGTAGGTAATGCACACCGGGCAGTTGGCTGCATCGTCTATGCAACAAATATTTATGACTCTTTTTGCTCCCGTTTTCGAGCGTTTTATATCGATGCATACGCATTCTTTGCTTACCCTGGTTTCCATGATCCCCAAGCCGTTGTTTGCTGTTTTGCTGGACGCTATCAGTTCCCCCACTCTGAAGGCCCCGAAGTAAGCCAGAAAAAAGGCTGCTTTAAACAATAATACCTCGTAGGGTTGCGTGCATAAGTCTACAAGTAAAGCCGTGATTTTTAACAGTTTTGGAAAATCTAGTGGGCGGCGGGTATCTATCTGTGGCCCCTCGGCTTTTCCCCAGCCTTTCATTACATATGCGATTAGTGTGCTGTGGGTAAGATCCGAATCCCCCCGTATCTTTGAAAAATACGAGATTGCTACTAAATGCCTTTTGGCCCACTCTTTCTTAAAACCTTGCTCATGCGCCCATTGTAGAAAGATCTCTATGTCTTTCTGTGTTATCAGTTCTACATGCTTTAAACCTGTTATTTTAAAAACGGTTTGTAAACACTTACTGTATTGTGCCGTGGTACTACTGGCAAGTGCCTTTTCTGCCATCTTTTCTAGGAACCCCGTCGCAGGGTTCTTGCTTCTTGTAGGCTGCATGCAGCTGGCACCCGTTGTTGAGATGCCTGTTTGTTGTAGCACCCGGTACCCTGTGCTCTTTCTCACAGGTGATGATGCTGTTTTTTCTATTTGTCCATAATTCTCCAGCAGTCTGCCGGAATCTGCGTTCCCTTCTCGCTGGCGTGTGGTGCTAGTTCCCGGAATCTGGACCACTGAAAGCGAGATAAGGCATCCGCAATGTTATTATCAGCCCCAGCGATGTGCCTTGCTCTAATAACTATATTTTTGTGTAATGTGGCTGCTGTGATAGCTCACAGCACTTTGAGCACTTTGTGGCATTTTGTGGTTCTCCTGTTTAGGATCCCTACTACTGCCATGTTGTCGCACCATATCATGAGCTCAGTGTTGGCTAGCTGATGGGCCCATAAGTTGATGGTTAACCAGATTGGGAATATCTCCAATAATGTGATGTTTATTACCCCATCCTGCTGTGTGCCAATACTCTTTGCCCAATATGGCCCCGTAGCCCCTGCTGCCAGCTGCGTCTGTATAGAGCACCCTTTTTCCTTTGGTGTTAACTGGTGTGCGCCAGAGTATGATCCCGTTGTATGTCTCCAGGAAATTGTTCCAGATCTTTAAATCTTCTTTAACCTCCTTTCCTAGCCTGACGTGCCTGTGTGGTTTTCCGCATGCTTTGGCCTTCCACTCTAGGCTCCTGGAAAAGACTCTTCCCTGTGGGATGACTCTTGCCGCAAAATTTAGACTCCCTGCTAGCGATTGTAGCTCCTTTACTGTACCTTTGTCTTTGTCACATAGTTCTTGTATTTTACTTTTTAGTTCTATAACTTTGTTCCTTAGTATTCTGCATACCCCTGCTGTGGAATCTATCTCTATCCCCAAGAATATAATGCTGGTGGATGGGAGTGTTGTTTTCTCTTTTGCTAATGGGATCCCCCATTGTTTAGCCAAGTTTTGTAGCTCTGTTAAAGCTTTGTTGCAATCGTCCGATTTTTCTTTACCTATGACCAAAGAATCGTCTAGATAATGGATCACCCTGGCGTCAGGCATTTGTTTTTGGAAGGCTCATTGGAAAAATGAGCTGAATTGTTCAAATAGCGCGCATGATACTGCGCATCCCATTGGTAAGCAGCGGTCCACATAAAATTTGTTGTTAAATGAAAACCCCAACCAGCGCTGGGAGCTGGGGTGGACCGGCAGTAGTCTAAAAGCCGATTCTATATCCAATTTGGCCATCAAAGCGTTCTTACCGCAAACCTGGATTAGCCTGAGTGCCTCTTGGAAATGGGTGTAAGTGACAGCTGACTCCGTGTGTGGAATCCCGTCATTGAGTGAATTGCCTTTGGGATAAGATAAATGATGAATCAATCTCCACTTTCCTGGCTCTTTTTTAGGTACTAAACCTAGTGGTGATACCAAAAATTCTGAAAATGGCATAATGTCCCAAGGTCCCGCTATTCTACCCAACTGCAATTCTTTGTCTAATTTTTCTTTTATTACTTTTGTGTTGTCTTGTGCTGATTTTAAGTTTTTTGGGATCCTCTCTGACCCTTTCTCCTTGAAAGGGATTACGAAACCATCTGTGAAACCTGTCCATATTGCTGTATTGATTGTTTTGTCGGGGTAGTCCCTTATTGCTGTAAAAGTTGTGATGATTTATCAGTGTTTTGCCATGCTCTAGTTTTATTACTGTCCCGCTAGCGTTCCTCTTTCTTATCATTTTGTGACGGGAGTCGGGTGCAGTTACATGTGGGGTGCTCGCCCCCACAGTTGGTGCAGGTGTGTTTGTACCAACACTCCTTCCCCCATGTACACTGGTTCTTCCCATAATTCCTGCATGTTGGCTTTAGAGAGGTGGTTGTTTTTATTCTGACTCCAGGCATTTGACTTAGCCGCCCATGACTGATTCTTCCGAAAGGGCTGCTCGTTCTTTTTATGCATCTCCTTATCTTGCCCTCGACTATTGGATTGTGACTGGGGGTTTCTAGTGTTTCTGCCTGTGGGTTGTGTCACCTCCTCCTCGGATGTTAGTTCCCCGTTCATTATGTGGAGGTCATTCTGGACTTCGTCCCATTCTATTGCTGTTCTTTCAGACATACTTCTTCTGAATCTTATGTCATATGCTAACCAAATCTTTCCCCTGTGTGTTGTTTTTACCTCTCTTATTTTATCCGCATATGCCCATAACTTTATACCATCCCCTGGAAATTTTTCCTGGTAGATGCTTGCGAGGACGGCGAACGCCTTGAACCAATTGTCCCAATTTTGTTCCACCTGTGCATTTCTTGCTATGGCCTTCTCCTCTATCTTTTTGGGGTCCCGGAATGCATCTCTGCTTTTGCGTTGGGCTTCGATTAGTGAGAAAATCTCGATAAATTATTTTTGCCAGATAGCTTCCTTAATCGTTATGTCTATGTTCCATGCTAAAGATTTGTTATATCTATTGAGTATCTCTGTCTCAAAATTCTTGAATCTCAGCTCCAACTGTGCAGTGCTGAGAGTTATGATGTCCCCATTGATGTTGCTGCCTAAGCCAACTGGGTCTGCTATGTTATTAATGGGATTAGCCCATGCTTGTAAAGGCCCCTGTGCCCCATCGTTGTGCCTCCTCCCGTGCCTGTTAACTCTGTGGGTGTGAGGTTTTCCACTATTATTGTGGGTTCAAGTGGGCGGTCCTGCGCCTCAATCTCCTCTGCTGGATTTATTAGTTTGCCCTTTAACTCCGCTATACTTTGTTGCATGACCTTAATGCTTTCACATAATGTGGACACATTTCTATTCATTTTACCTCCTCCGCTGTAATCTGCTGATCTGCTCTTCTTTGCCGGTGCTGGGGAGATGTCTTCCTCGCTTGTTGGCTGCGCTGGACTTCCCTTTGGCATCCCGTACATATTTTCTCGCACCCAGGCCCAACCATAGACTTCTGTTGCCTCTGCTGCCGCCTGTAATAGTGGGGATATTATATTCTTTGTTGTGTCTTTCGGTGCCTGTGGTTTCCTTTTTGGCGCCATCTTCTATTGGATAGAAAAAATGCTTTGCTGATTATGACAAAATACTTTGTTCCCCGTGCTGGGGTACTGTTGTTCTGTTAAACAATCTGTGTCCCCCGTAATTGGGGTACTGTTCTCTGTGCCCCGTATTTAGGGTACTGCTCTCTGTGGGTGTAGCCCTCTGTATTCCCTGTGCTTTTGAGGAAATGTAGCTGGTACTGTGCTTTGTCTTGTGCCAGTATATTAACAGTTTTGTATTTGAGCGCTGCTCCTGTGATTTACTGTAGGCAAAACCAGGGTTGCTCTTAAGAGCCTGTTCAAAAGAGGGGTTGAAACCCGTGATTGCCGTGACTCTCGCGTTATCTTGACCACCGACTACTTTAACTTTGCATTTCACATGTGCTATGAAATGACAACCTCGGAAAAATTGCTTTTGAAACGCTCTTTGTTAATAACAAACAAATTCAGAGGGCGTGGGTCGCGAGAACCGTGGTTGTCGTGACTCGAGTGTTATATTGCCCAAAAATGTAAACATCTGAACAAATGCTTATGAATACCCATGATGTGTGCTGCTTATTTATCGACCTCTGCCGGGATTTGAACCGTAGTCAGCTGTCTCTGCACGAGTTGTCAGAGCGGGAACTCTACTAGCTGAGCTATTCGGCTGGCTGACGCTTGTTACAACCTCGGGCTGCTGATAAGCACACGTGGGAGCGGCCGTGCTTTAAAACCTGCGTTCGTATGCACTGTCCCCCTGTCACGTAAGCTCTACCCGCTTTCAATAGGAAAAAATGTAAGGCAGGGGGGGCAGTGCATTTTCTGTATGTTTAAATTAATTTAGTGTTTATGTAGCGCTGCTGACCCTCAGGTGTCTGAGCGGTGCTTTATGTTGACCACAGTGTGTGGTGCTTCTTTATCGACCGCGGTGGGATGCAGGGCTGATTTTGGCTCTGCAGGGATTAAAAAATGCGTCTGCCGGCTCTGTACGGATGTCGAGGCAAGTGAACTGCTTGCGGTGCCACTTGGCCGGCCTGTGGGGAAGGGTGAAGGAAATGTGGATCCTTCTGCAATAAAATGAAACGGCTGATTTTTTGACACCGCCAGGACTCAAAACTGTGTTGGGAGGTTCTGTAGAGCGAGCAATCTACTCACTGTGCTATCTGAGCGACTGTTAATTATAACCCCCCCCCCTTAGTCCAACAAACAATTTAAAACCCGGCTGTTTCTATGTCCGTCCCGCGCCACTCGTTTCTCCTGCGTGGCTTAGGCTTTTGCTGCCGGAGCGTGACTTACTTGACGATGCTGCCGCCGACTCGAATTTGGGCGAAGACGCTCTCTTGTTGCTTGAATAAGTCACGGTTCCTCAGCGTGGGTGTTGCTGCAGCCCTGCGCTGTTAGGTCTGTTGTCCTGCCGTCTTCGGTCAGATGAAAGGGGTTTAAGCTGCTGCCGTCTGTGTTCTGCCGGCGCTGATGTACCAGGACAATGATACCCCACCGGCCGGGATGCTTTGAGCTCTTCACCAAAGCCCAAGTCAACACGCTGAGTAAACAGCGAAATTGATTCGGGAAAAGTGAGTCTTGGAAGGCACTGAGGTCACAGTGCACTTCCCTTTGTGTTTTGGGTCCCCGTGTAGGGTCCACAAAACTGCTGGTGTCTTGTCCACCAGCGCTGTCCTTATATGCACGTAGGTGCTTTCTTGGGAGCTTTAACCCAGCCCCCAGGCCGGCACGGCGCCGACTGTCTGAGTCCCCTACCCCCTTAGGGGATGGGGGCACCTTTTGCTCTGGCAGAGCTTCCTGCCGTTTGTCTTGGGTGGCTTCTCCCACCCCTTTGTGTTGCGGACGAGCAAAGTGTGAAATCACACCCTGCCCGTCCGTTCTTACTGTCCCCGAGACAGCGTGTCTCTGGGAAAGCTTTGCACCGCATGGGGGGTGTTGGCCCGAGCGGGCCTGCACCCCCCACCCTGGGCCTGCTGTCATGGTACAGCCGTTACCCCGTCTTGCCTGGGTGCCCTGCGGCATTCCCCAAAATCAGATCATACAAATTACCAATATGTTTCTCAATAGAAATTGAACGGTCATTTAGATCAAAACAGCACATCCCTTCAACACTCATTGCATCCCAAATTATGTTTCAAAAACAAATAATCAATGGCAGCTCTGTTTTGTAAAATAGCCTTTCTATCATTTCTGCTGTCCAAAATCAGCTCCATCGAAGCTTGAGAGGTTTCAGTAAGCCCTTTAACAACTACACAAGCTAACCTAATCACGGACTTATAACCACCAACGGCCAACCCTCATACACCCACCAAGGAAAATGCAAGCGCCAAAACCTCAGGTTCAGACAATAAATGCACATTAGAATCACAATCCAGCAACAAGGCAATATCATGAACAGAACGAGTAGTGAGATGAATTGCAGGCAGTAAAGGAAACATCATAAAACCGAGCCATGTCAAAGCACAAGGCCCACCAGAAATATTTGCAGGAATGTAAGTGAGGGTAAAATTACCACAGGAAAATAGCCAACCTGTTGGATGTGTCACATGCCTAAGATGACTGACAGCTACAACAGTAAAATTACAAAACATAGTATTAGATACATAAGTACATGCACTATTAGAACATGCACTTAAAGGTTTCTCAAAATCCGTTCCACTCTACTCATATGTCAAGTCCAACTGCTGACATTTACCAATGTGTTGAGGATCACAAGTCATCGTATAGCAGACATCAGCTGAAGCAATGTCGTAAGTGACAATACCTGTCATATTTCTCCATATACGATCAGTGTCAGAACAAAACTTGTAGTACTCATAGACGGAAAAAGAAGTTCTCACATCTGAGTTCTCCACCAGAGTATCATTATGCAATACTCTGGAAACGTGTCGTAGCACTGGTGCCGGCGTTGGTACGGCCATAAAACACATCCAAATGAAGTTTGAAGCATCATAAAGATCAGCCAGGCAAAAGTGTAAGATGCTCAAAACCCAACGGGCTAGAAAAATCCACATTTTCTCAGGTTGCTTGACAACTGCAGCATAGCCATGCTGCACAAAAGACAAGGACGTCACGGAAAAGGGCAAAGCATCCCTCCCATGGTCACAACATCTCCTCGACAATACAGACGAATCAGCATTAGGCAACGTGGTAACATCAAAGCTGGTAGTCGTCAACCAGATCATCGAAGTCAGTCGTACAATGGAGACATTAGCCACCTCTTTTCACATGTCCCCAGACCCTCCCAAATAGACCCCACACAAGTCCACAAGTGCACACATCACAAACAGGGTCTGAAAAAAAATGAAAACAAAAAAACAAGATATACGTGAAGTACTTCACTCACGCACACGCAAATCACATTTTCAGCGGGAATGTGGCTCCATTTCCTCTTTCCTGGTTCCATCACTAGAGCAACTTGAGCCTCTCCTGCTGCAATTACATCTGCTGAAACCGGCGGCCCACTCGGTTTCTCAATCCAAACTTTCGCACCCGGAACCATTTTGACTGATGAGCCAAAACCTGTGTCCCCACGTATAGTTACCACTGTGGGCGGCTCAGCCTTTTTCATCATGGATAATTCTACAGGGAAGATAATTAGTTGTGCCACGCTATCCCCATTATGAATTGGTAACATTTTCCCTACGCTATTGATCAGAATTACTTTATTTCTCCCTGATAATCTGCATCCACAATCGCTCCTAGTACCTGGATCCCGTTCAATACTAAACCAGATCTAAGGGAAAGCAATCCCATTTGTTCTGATGCAATCTGAACTCCAATTCCCATTTCAATAACACTGATTCCTGTTGGTTGAAGTCAGATCTCTTCCATAGCATGCACGTCCACCCCTGCAGACTCAGGTGTCGCTCGATAAGGAGCCAGAGATCCATGTAACATTTCCCAATACACCAACATTTCAAATGCCCTATTTGGTTTCATTTGTAAAGCTGGTGTTAACATTTGCATCAATGGAGTTTCACCATTTGCAATTAGTCTGTTAATCAACACTTGCACCGCATCCAGAATGCGCTCACACCAGCCTTTCAGCTTACCATCACCAATCTTTTGCAACTGTTCTTTCAACAAACCATTCATTCTCTCAATCAGTCCCAAAGACTCAGGTGATAAGGGACTTGGAAAATCCATTTAATGCCCTTCTCCTGACAATAATCCTGAATCAGTGTTCCTTTAAATTGTGACCTATTGTCACTTTGAAGTTGTAAAGGTACACCACAGGATATATAGGGGTGGGGGGCGATGGGACCCTCTTGTTTGTTATCGGGGGGGCTGACTCTAGGGGGTGAACAGGGAACAGAAAATACAAGTGTAGAGTGAAAGGCTACCCCTCTCTTAGACGCACAGGAGGTGCAGGGCACCAACAGGAGGCTAGGTTAACTTATAGACTAACCAATGATCAGATGGTTGAACAAGGGAATTTGTACAGGTAAAACAAAATGGCCCTCATTACGACCCTGGCGGAAAGTAACTGACCTGACCGCTATAGCGTAAATAGCGTTTCCGCCATTGCACGATGGAGTAAAGTGCGGCTAATTCTGACCCATCGGGCACGAGCATTACGCTATGGCGGAAGTGCAAAGTCCGCGATGGCGGAAATGTCCCCAAAACGCCCCTCACCGCCGTCGTACGGCGTCCTAGGTGCAATTCCGCCACCCATCATAGCGGTCACCGTAATGAGCGGTAATCGCAAAATACGGTGACCGTAAATATACGGAAACGGAAGTAAAAACATGGGGCCGGAACGGGAAACAGCACGCCGTACACCTATAAAATCAGAATCCCAACACAACCATCAAAAATCCGACCCTGAGACACATCCCAACCCGTTAGCCACCCTAGTTAAAACAATCAAAATGGGAAAAGTTGCTAAAAAAGCGTGCGACCGCAAGCGGCAGGTCCACTTCTCCCATGAGGAACTCACCGTGCTCACAGAGACCCTCCAGGAGAATGCTGCCGTCGTCTTCTCGACGCAAATGACCAGGACGGCACTTGCGAACAAGAAGGCCATATGGGCCCTGGTGGCACAGCGGGTAAGTGCGGTGGGGACCGCACCCCGCACCCCACAGCAATGCAGAAAGCGATGGGACGACTTGCGGATACGCGTACGGAGCATACTATCAGCCAACCGTAACATTGCCACAGCCACAGCTACCGGGGGAGGATCGGAATCACCCATCAAGTTGACCCCCTGGGAAGAAATCTGTGCCTCCACCATTGGAATGGAGAATATAGAGGGAGTCGGAGGGATGGAGAAAGGAGTGCAGACATCTGAAGAATCAGGTAGGTGGGCCAAATAAAACAATGCTAAATCCACAATGTCCAATCATGTGAAGTACCATGTGTCCACACAGTGCAACAGAAACACATGTCCAGGAGAACGGCCACATACATTGGCCTGATAGCGCACTTTAAAACTCACATCAAATACATTAACAATCAAAAATCCTAAAAACACCCTCTACACGTGCAGCATGCACACCCAACTGCATCCTCAATCCACACAAAAATGAAACCACCTCCAAGGCCCTGACCCAAATCACCCTCAGGTACCACCCCAATGCATGTGATACATTGCCATTCCAATTTCCACAGACCCATAAATAACGCTCGCCCTCCTTTACTCCACCACAGGGTCCGATTCAAACGACGAGCTGCAGGACACCCCTACCAGCACACCTGCAAAGAGGGCCAAGACCAACGGCCAAAGACCCTCCACCTCAGCTGCACGGATCAAGACACGGCAGCAGCACAAATCAAGTGGCAGCACACAGGAGGGGACTTCAACAGGCACCCCAGCAGCCAGCATGCCCACACCAGCAGCACCACAGGTCCCCCCAATGGATGCCACAGAAGGCACTGCTTCTGATGGCAGCAGCACCATAGGTGACACTGCATTAATGCCAGCATGCTCCGACACAGACAACGGTGCTGTCGATGTAGGACCCATCCATGACCTGTCTCAATCCCCCTGTTTGTTTCATCCCGTACACCATGAGGATAACACGCAGGGGCACCCACAAGACGACGACTGGCCATCCCCCACAAGCCCTGTGGCAAGGCAACATGAGGTGATCAGCCCCTCTGTGACACCACCGCAAATGGGCATGGCCCAGCAGAGGCAACAGTCCCTCGACCAGGTGATCGTGCAACAGCAGCAACTGGCCACGCTCCTCAAGGAGCATGCTGATGAATGTGGGGCTTCTAAGGCAGCCATAGAAACATCTACTGAGACACTTAGGGCACAAATGGAGCGAAGTACAGAGACACTAAGGGTACAAATGGAGCGAAATACAGAGACACTAAGGGTACAAATGGAGAGAAGCACCGATAGCCTGAGGGGGGAACTGCATGCGACGTCCAAAGACGTATGTGGTGAACTTGCCGCTGTGCGCCGTGTGCTCACTGAGCTCTCACAAACCCTTAGGGACATGCATGGACGTGAGCAGGCCGAGACATCATCCGTTGCAAGTTCCGTCCAGGGCAGCCCCCAACGTAGATCTGGGAGGAACCTGCGCTCCACAGGCAGGGGTACCCCTGATACCCGGAGAGGGGGCTTGCAATAGCGTCTGCCCACTGACAATGAGCATCTTTGGACACTGGTGTTCGGGGGGGAGGTAGGAGGGTGGAGGGGGGGTGTTGGGCTTACTTGGGTGGCGGGTCGATGGGGTGTGTAATATAATTTCACATATGCTATAAACATTACATAATCATCCAATGAGATGTGTGGACATTGATCTTTGTGTACGAGGCCTTTATAGGTGTACAGTCCACATTGTGCATGTTCCAGACACACACAGTGCCACAAGTCCCGTGTCCATGCATCAGCCACCAGGCGTGAGTGCTAGAAGCATGAATCTATGATATTCTGACGAATTTCACGGGCCTCCTGTGCCTCGCGGACTCCTTGTGGTGCTGCCACATCCCCAGCCTCATCATGACCATCTTCAGGTGCTTGCAGTTCTGCGTCAGGGGGCATGGGCACATTTCTACGTACGCACATGTTGTGTAGCATGACACATGCCATGACTATCTTTGCAACCTTCTCATGGCGGTACAGGAGTGCCCCGCCAGACCTGCTGAGGGAGCGGAAACGAGCCTTCAGTAGGCCGAATGCCTGTTCTATGACTACACGGGTACGTGAGTGGGCATGGTTGTAGTCCTCCTCATGCTGGTTCTGTGGGTTCCGGAGTGGTGTAAGGAGCCATCTCTTCAGTGGATACCCGGCATCACCTGTATGTGGACAATAAAGGATGTTTGTGGAATGACATTGCTACGTACGCATCCCCCCCCCTTCCTGCCAGGTCATTGCCGCATCACATACCCCACATTATCATGCATGGAATGAGACTCACCGAGTAGCCAGGATCTGTTCCCTGCATGTCGCTCCATGTAGCGTGGTATTGTAGAGTTCCTCAAGACCATAGAATCATGGGTTGATCCAGGAAATCAGGCACAACAATGTGTAAAGATCCTGTTGGAGTCACACACCATTTGTACATTAAGAGAATGATATTGTTTCCGGTTGCGGTACTGGACCTCCATGGCATGTAGGACAACCAATTCCACATGGGTGCAGTCGATGGCACCAATGCAACCCGGTATGCCGGCAAGTGCATGGAATCCCACTTTTGTGTTTGTAATCTCCAGCTCCGAGCGTGGTAATGAGATGTAGTCGTCTGCGTGCTTCAGGAGGGCATCGAGCACTTGCAATAGTGTCCGTGAGAACAGTGGCTGTGAAATGCCATGCAACTGTCCGACTGTGTGCTGGTAGGTGCCTGTGGCCAGGAAGTGGAGTACAGACACCACCTTCAGTAGGGGTGGGATGGCGGTTGGGCTATCTATCATGCTGACAAGGTCAGCGTGTGTCATGTCCACAATGGCGATTATGGTGTCCCGGTCCAAACGGTAGAGGGTGTGGATCTGCTCAGCAGTGAGGTTGAATGGATGAACTCGGAGGCGTGGGATTGCGGGCTGCCTGCGTGGTGGTAGTGGCTGTGCTGGTGGGCCTTGCTGGCCCTGCCTTGCCCTCCTCCTCCTCCTGCTGCGTCTCCTCTGTGCGGCCGGTTGTTGTAGTAGTTGGTGTTCGTCTTCTTCTTGAAGTTGGAGTACTTGCAGTGCTATCAGGTCCCCCAGGGCCAACATCGCTAGTCCTGCCGGTAGCATTTTGGAGTGGGTGTGGTTGTGGGAGGGGGTTGGGTGTGCAATTTATGTGTTTTCAGGCTGTGTAGCCTCCACCTGTGGTGATTCATTCCACCTGTGCCAGCTGCAATCCCCTTTGGGCGAGCACTGTACCGAGGTTCACCGACGGGCGGGGCGTCCCATTTGTGAGTGAAGCCAGTTGCCATTTTCACACACTGCCGCACTACATGGATGAATTTGTGATTTCAAGCGGTCACAGATGCCTTTTCGACGTGATGTTGCAAATGAGGAATTCGAAGGACAGCGCTTTCGGTTTTCAGCTAGCGGCGAGGAGACGCCCACAGGTCTGACTGCAAATATAACGTTCTATTGTTTAATGTCCTTGGGACAGGGGCCATGGCGAGAATGCAATGATTGATATGAATAGTATGGGATGCGCAATAGCGTAGTGGACGATTAGGCAGGACGTTCCCAAATACATGTTACTTCGCAACACTATTATTCCGGCCTGGAGCACAGTGGATTTTGCAGACTGCATTACGCACAGACTCAATGGAGATTTCAAATGTTATGTGAGTAAATAATCAGGCGTTTTTATACCGGGATGAGGGAATGATGTATGGATGCATGGACAGATGATTTAATTGAGAGTTTGCCATGTACATGGCTTTTTGGAATCTATCCCCTTCCCCTGCGCTATGTGATGCAGAGCTGCCATAGTGGGACCATCGTCTATCTGCCCTTGTTGAACCCTCCCTGTCTTGACGCGCCTTCCAACACTTGTGTCTATGCACGTTACTAATCCCATCTCATGGATTCTGTTTTAACAGACGCATGCACACAAACATTCGTTTGTAATAGTGTTTTCACCTTGATTTATATTGTTATGATTGGCAAGTGATTTTTGGGTGGAAATAATCCTTTTGAGTGGGCTAGCATGCATATGGCTGTAGATTTAGTGTGATCATTGAAGTGAGTAATGCTAATGAAGTTCTGATGCCCATACTATTCTTTTTCATTTCATTTGGGTGACAGGTATCTCCTCCCCTTTTGCCGCTGCCATCTGTATGCCACTCCTGCAGATGGCTTTTACTCCCGACACCTGCTGCTTCGAGTTAATCAGTGGAGCACCATTACGATCTTATGGGACGATCGCCAATGGGTCACATGCCCTTACGCAGTACTAGTGGCTATGAGCAACATATCAACCTTTCAGCTGGACTAGTGCCTACCTAATGGGACGGCCCTGCGGTTCTAGGCGCTTCCATGTTGCCTTTTTGAACGTGAATGTAGCCCCTGTGTACCATGAAGGAACAGGGCGTCACACAAGGAGTAGCTGGTCATTTATTGCGGATGCAGCCCACAGTATTGAAAATATTTTGGGGTTTATGACCTAATAGCTGTATGGGCTTGGTGAATTTGATGTGCATTAAAATTTTATTCTGATGTTAACCGTGTAGCGTTATTCTTTGCAAGTAATGTAGCATATTCCTATTTGTGGAGCGATGTATTGTGAGTAGATCTGCATTGGGTTCCGGCTTCTGAGAATAGTTGCGTGGTACTGTACTGGCCGCGTTTGCCTATGAAGCCCAGTAAGGTCAGGGATAGGGGCTGCCATTATGACTGTTTTAATGATGTCATGCTCAGGGGCGGGGGATTAGCTTTTGTGTAACAGATGCCGGTCAGCCAGGTGGATTGGTGGAATGATGTGATTATCAGAAAATGGCTGGTCACAGGTGCCTGTGTTTGCGTGCGTTTCTTGGAGGGAGACTGAGGTCATGTCCATTGGAATAGCTTCTGTATTCGTGCCATCTGTGCCCTGCAGCTCCCATTGGCCCCTCTTGAGATGAGCCTGGCTGCTCAGTCACTCTGCCAACTTGTGTGGTACATGCTAATGCTGATGGTTGGTTTGTTTACTGGCATGAGTACAGGGCTGGTGCAGTCTCCCTCAGGATACTGCTTTGAATGTTGCCTTACACTGGTGTCAAGCGATGGGGGCCTGTTGTTGTTTTGTCTCATATTTCAGTTCATTTTGCTGTACTTGAACCTTCACATGCCTGTGCTGCATCAGTACGGCAATGGTGACATGCCAAATATGGATGGCCACTCACAAGGCACTTGGAGCCCCTACATTCATTTGTTCGTTGGCATGCATGGGTGACTTGTACATTTCACTGGTTGCATTGTGTAACTTCATTGCACCTACGAGGAGTTGTGCAATGTGGGCAGGGAGTGGTGTACAGGCACTCAGTAGGGCCATTTACGGTTGGTTCACGATGCCGTAATTCTCACCATGGCGGAATGGTACTTTCCGCCATGCTTGATGGCGTTAAGTAAATGTCCGCTGGGGTATGAATTCGCGTACCGTTGCGCCATGGTGGTAATTACGGTTTTGCATGGCGCGCGTGCGCGTACTTGGTGCAGTTAGTGTTGGCGTTCACTACGGTGTCGCTAATGGCATCGTACTTTACGGTGACGGGTCATAATCGCACCTAGCGGTATTCGATGGCGGTATTACATTTCCGCTATCGTTTTTCGATTTCCGCCAGGGTCGTAATGAGGGCCAATGTATTCATAATGAAAATTCATTTTTAAAAAGCCAACAAAAACTAGACCTTTGATCTTGCACAAAGTTGAAAAGCAATCAATTCTGTATGTTGTGTTGGTTAGTAACAACAAATGTGAAAATGCATGTACTGCCAGAACATTAACAGTACGTAATTATTGTCAAACAATAATTACGTACTGTTAATGGTCTTTGTTGGCTTTTTGAACATGAATTTTCATTATGAATACATTTTGTTTTACCTGTACAAATTCCCATGCTCAACCATGTGATCAATTGGTTAGTCTCCTGTGCGTGTAAGAGATGGGTACCCTTTGACTCTACACTTGTATTTTCAATGTACACCATAGTACATTGCCACTTAATCTAACAATTTAATGGTATTTAACTGAGTAGTTCTTTTGCATGGTAATATCATCAGGTAACCTGAATCTGTGCCCACAATCATGCATGCATATTGACATCCCCTACTAATTGGCATCGGACCAATGTAATTAATCTGTCAAATATATCCAGGTAATTTCCCTTGTTTCAATGTGCCTTGAATCACATGTGGAATGGATCTCTCTTTCTGATGCTGATACACTGAACATTGCAAAATCACTGTTTTAACTACTTCCAAATGAATGTTAATTCCTCAATCTTGTACCCACCTGATAGTAGCATTTTCTCCAAGAAGCCCACTTTTCTGGTGTGCCCACTTAGCAATCCCTTCCAAATCATCTTCCTCAGACATTTATCTTCAACAGAATTGAACCAACATTCCAATAGTCTGTCGCGCAATGTGCATCCACATGATTCACAGTCACCTCACATTTCTGCAATAATTTGCCACAGTTCTTTTCCCCATAACTTTTTTGCATCAATTTTCCACCCTTTCTTTTGCCATGTCGGTAGCCAAAGAGCTAGCCCATTAAACACGGACAATGAGTTAGTGTACACATAACATTGACCAGGCGCTTCTTGCTTCAATGCCTGATAAACTGCATACATTTCTGCAAACTGACTACTTGTTTCCTTCCCTGATGTCAGAATTTTCTTCATTTTGAGATTGTACGACATGGCCTTCCAGTATCGCTCAGTCCCCACATATTTAGCTGAACCATCAGTGAACCACGCATGTTTAGTTTGTTCACTAGTCAACTCCCCATAATGGACTCCCCATTTCACAGGAGACTTACAGGCTTCTGTCCCATCGGACACTTCTAAATCAACCAACGGACACCAGCCACTTGTTCGTGTAACTTTGCAATTCCACCCTTCCCTGTTTTGACACGATCTTGAATGTTCCATTTCCATTTAATAATGCTAGCCTCTTGAGCATGTCCTATTCAATGTGTTTTAGAAGAGCTCAATATCCATTGCATTATCAGAATTTCTGGTCGGATCAATACATCATGATCTATGGTCATTTGCTCTGTATCCACAAGAGCCCAATAGCATGCCAACAACTGCTTTTTGAAGGGAGTGTATCTGTCAACTTACGACTCCAAAATCGCAAAGGAACAAGCTTCCTGTCCTGTTTTTGTCATAGACTCCAATTGGCGTAATTCTCATGTACAGACACATTCAACTCAACATCACCTGCTCTCAACAGCCATAAATCAAGCACTTTTTGAATTGTATCTTTCGCTTGCTGAAAGGCTTTCTCTTGCTCCTTACCCCATTCAAAGTCAAATGTCTTACATGTCACTTTGTAAAGAGGCGCTAGAATCTGCCCCAAATGTGGTATATGCTATCTCCAGAATCCAAACAACTCTATCAATTATTGAGCTTGTTTCTTACTCACAGGTGTAGTGAATTCAAGCATTTTTTGTTTGGCCTTTGGCACCATTTCACAAAGCCCATTATGCCACTGAATACCCAGAAAAATCACGGCCTCCGCCGGACCCTGAATTTTAGCCTCATTAATTTCCCATCCTTCTTTTCTCAATCCTGCAATCATTACTTCTAGGTGCGTCCGCACACTCGACTCATCCTTTCCCTGAATCAAAATATCAAAATAGTGCAAAATATGTACATCATGTTTGCATGGTATTTTGTCCAAGTGCTCTGCCACCAGCCGGTGGCAAATAGTCCGCCTGTGCACGCACCCCATGGGCAAACATTGAAACGTATACTGCGTCCCATTCCAAGAAAATGCAAACAGTTCTTGACATTCTTCTGCAATTGCCAGGGTGAACAATGCATTTGCCAATAGTATCTGAAATGTCATTATGCCCCCATGAATACAATATTGCTTCTTGGACCCTCAGTTTGTGGCTAAAGGAACCTGCGTTGGGGCATCTTCAATTTTCCCACAATGACGGGGGTACACATCAATGCACTCTCCCCAAACTGATATGTTTTACCTCCTAGACCTAAAGTCAATCCCTCCAGAATATCAAAGCCAATAATATACACAGGTATGGGGACAATCAACACTTGATATTTATTCCTTTTCAAATTACCAATTTTCATATCAACTTTTGTTTGGACTGTGGGTGTCTCTTTCCCTCCCAGTCCAGTTATGGTAAAATGTCTACCATTAAACCTTAAAGGATTACCATGGATCAATGAGGCCTCTTCCCCGGTATCAAAGCTTGAACCTCTTGCATATTTCCCGATTGTCAGAATAATTTCCCATTCACATGAGGCCGTCGGTCAACCTTAATGCGGGCAGACGCTACCAGAGTTTGAACACAATCCTATTCATATTTTGAATGCGTGTATTTTGATTCTGTCTCCAACATCGCACTCACCACTTTTTGCAGGTCAGCCTAAGTTGGCTGCTAAGGTGAATCTGTCCCCATGGACCCCTTATCCATCTCCTCTTCAGACAGCGCGGAAGGGGACTTGTCCCCAGCTCGCTTATTCATATCTTGTCTTTTTACCTATTTGTACCGCTCTTTTCCTTGAAGCCCTCGCTTTTTATGTAGCTGGTACATTTCCCGGGTTTCAATCCCGTCAATGTCTTCTCGTGGCACTCAATCTTTTAGTAGCACCAAAAACATGTCTTTTCTCAGCACACGAGAATCTCTACTGTTGGAAATCTTTCCAGGAGACAGCTTGTCACTATGTACCTCTAACTCTCTCTCACTGGGTCTCTCTTCAACTTTGTCCCTTTCCCCAAGGTCGGCTAACTGTCTGATAGCATCGACCACTTCATCTGTTAATTTACCTGTCATCCCCATAAGCAAAGTCTTAATTACATTCTTGTAGGACGGAGAAGCAGTTTGAATGATTGTATTTCGGCTGAAACCGATAATGTAGATGGCTTCTTTCGTAGCATGCTCCATAAGCCTTTGGATTGCCTCTTTCATTGTGCACCACCTCTTCTCGTTATTAGGCCAGTCCAACATAATCAGATACTTGCAATTACACCCTTGAGCAGCTAACTGCAACAAAGACATTTGCGACTCTCTCCCATGGGCACCAGGAGACGGCCCTGCACGTAATACCTCCTGAATATGAGTTTCATGGGACAATGGCAGACACCTTGGAGAATCGGTCAGATCCACAAGAAGGCCTTCCTCACCACCATCAGATAACCTGACCAACCAAGATAACAGAGAATCACCAGCCCTCTGTTTCAATTGATTGATGATTTCCCCAACCTCTTGCTGAGAGTAATGCTCCATTGTTGTCAAATCCAGCATACCACCTCCAGGATTATTAGGATGTGGCCAAGCTTGTCTACGTGTAACCGGTTTAACGCTCACTTCCATCCTATCAAGATCTAGTTTAGATGGTATCTCCCTTTTTGAGCCACTCTCTGAACTGGGGCTGTCAAATACATCCTTGTGCCACTGGTCGGGATCCCAATCAACCCCTGCAGAGGTAATTACTGTTGGAACTTTGCGGTTATTCACTCCCCCTCATCTTTTCCGATATTTGTATCAGGGCAACTCTTACAGCAGCTCTTTCAACCACTTCTTGATATTTATCTGCCTTATCATGATACAATATCATCTGAAGTTGTTGCATTAGTGCAATCTGTTTCTCAGCAGCCAACTCTTTTTCCAACCTGAAGACATTTGCCTGCAATTCTGCATTGTGCTGATGCATCTTTCTGAATGCATGCAACAAAGTCCAACCTCGACTGCCCAACAGTGAGCACTCCTTTCCCTTCTCTGTGCATACCTTTTGCAAGCGAGCCACGACCTTGACAGGACTCGCCGCTCCTATACTCGTATCCAGGTCTCCCTCAAACTTCTGCCACAGGCCCCAGTATGTGCCAGTTTATCATATGGTTGCTTTGTCCACCCTGGAATCATCACTTCAGGACAATCTCAGCCTATGGAACCACCTTTTTTCCTAAATAGGGAACTCATGATTTCAATGGATTTTTCAAGTTCCCTATCAAAACCTCAACAACAAAACACACAATTCACAAACACAAAACTCAAGAAATTGCCTTTCTGTGTCCAAGCTTCAGATTTGTTTAAGTTCTTGGAATCATCATTTACAGCATAAGAACCCTGTTCACAGCGCCACTATGTTTTGTTTTTCAGATACTTGTAATGACCTCAGACCTTACCCTATTACACAGACTAAAAGTTCTTGGACTGAGGAAGGCAATGATGGACACTTAGTCCATTAGTTGGAAAATAATTGGCTCTCTACAAGCCCTTTATTCACATTCTACTATTATACATATCACTACAGAATAAATGCAACTGGTTATACATAAATACATGTACAAGGATAAACACAATAGGTACACATCACCGTTATTGTAGTTGTAGGAGAAAGCTTCATCTCGGCCTCGACAACACTACCCAGTCCCGAGACAGGTATGCAGAGAGATAACGCCTCAGCTAATGGGGTCTGGAGCAGAGCGTCCTCCCTCTCAGCGAGACTTCTATACCTGGGGCTCCAATTCTCTGTCACCTCATGGGAATTGCACCTCTCTTCCTATGGGGACAGATCACTGCCCCTCATAAGTTGCAACTGCCTCCAGCCGAAGGACAGACAACAATTATGGGAGGCAAGAGTGGAAAAATCCAGACAGTGGAAAGATCCAGCTCCTCTCCTGCGATCTTGTTCCCGCAACCCCTTAGCAATGCACCTGCACATCTCTGACTCCCTTCTCTGCTCATTCTTGAGCGAACAATGAGAAAACTATCCTGCACTGTGAGCTCATCTGCTTCATGCTAAAATATCACAACCATTGCAGAAATCATGTCTGCCTTCTAACTGAGCTCGCAGAACGTAGACCTTCATGGGAACATGCAATAGGAACTGCCCAACATGAAACTAGCTTGAACGACAGAGATAATCCCCATTTCATCCTAAAAATACATATTCTATTCAGTACCACCAATAACTTTGCAAACAAATTGAGCCTCATTCCAAGTTGGGCGGTCCGGTATAAAAGTGCCAGTATCAACTGATACCAGCCCTTTTACTGGACAGGCAAACTACGTGTGAGGCAGACCACAAGCACAGAATACACTGGCGCTGGTATAAAGTATCCGCAAATGAAGGCGCCTGTGAATCCACCGCAGTTAAGTACCGGATGTCCCCGTAACCCGCGGCGGTATCAATGGCATAACGGCAACACAGCCACATCCCGAGTATGTCCCTTCCGGTAAAACTGCCAAAGAGATGGTGGTAACACAGGCAAATACTAGGTGGCAAAACCGCCACCATAAAGCAGGCAGAAAAGGGCAGAAAATGCATGCAGGTATGGGCAATGAGGCCACAGGTGCACCCAATGCATCCAGGTCCACCCAAAGCAACATGGAGGAGCTGAAAAAGACCACACCTTCAACAGACATACTTTCAAATACCACCATGCCGCCACTGACTGCAGTCAGCATTGACCTGCAGCTGCTCCAGGCCAACACAGAGCTGTAGAGGCTGGAGGACCAACAGAGGGCCCAAGAAGCAGTGGATAGGAGGATGAGGAATGTGAGGAGGAGGAGGTGCCAGGCAAGGTGTTCACCTATACCCCAAGTACTGGCCACAACATGGATCCTCAATGACATGGAAATCCTAACATTGTACCACCATGACAGGGAGAGCATAGCATCAGAATCACCATAGCATATTGAATCAGAAAACTCCAGCCATTGTTACTCCTATTATTGTTGAGAAGGAAGGTCAAACTTTTTTGCCTACGTTGTTGACTGAAGAAGGAAAAGTTGTCCAAGTCCCCATATTACCAGCTCAACAGAATATACTTAGCCCTAAATATTGTTTACTGAGGAGTCTGCGTATTTGTAAAACCTTCATGCCCCCTATTGCTGATGATTTCATGAAGAAGAACATTATGTATTATAGGAATATTATCATCACTAATGTAGAGACCTCAGTGGGAAATTAACCTAGAGATGCCCTGGGAAATAAGTTCCTGGCATGGTTATGCCAAAAGACTGGCCTAGGCATTGTGAGAATGTCGGACCTTAAAATCATCTGAAGGGTCAAGATAGCTCAGTAGTGCACTCAGGGTTGCAGGGTGGCATGGACTGTATACTGGTGGGTTGCCGTTTAAGTAACATACCTTCCTATTTATCCATCTGCAATGACTTGTCGAGAGTCTCTTCGGACCTGAAGTTAATTGTTGATTTTTCTGTTGTATAGAACTGATGTCTGTGAATGATGCACCCTCTCTGTATTTTCATTCGTTTCTGTGTTACTGTGTTTGTCTTATTGTGTATTATGCCCTGAGGCCTGCGGCTGTGTTTGTGCATTATATGAAATACAAATAAATAAATAAATAAATGTGTCTTCAGCATATTCCAGGAAGACATTGGGCCTCATTACGACCCTGGCGGAAATCGAAAAACGATGGCGGAAATGCAATACCGCCATCGAATAGCGCTCGGTGCGATCATGACCCGTCACCGCAAAGTACGATGCCATTAGCGACACCGTAGTGAACGCCAACGCTAACTGCACCAAGCACGCGCGCGCGCGCCATGCCAAACCGTAATTACCACCATGGCGCAACGGTACGCGAATTCCGACCCTAGCGGACATGCACCTAACGCCATCAAGCACGGCGGAAAGTACCATTCCGCCATGGTGAGAAGTACGGCATCGCGAACCAACCGTAAACGGCCCTACTGAGTGCTTGTACACCGCTCCCTGGCCACATTGTACAACCCCCCGTAGGTGCAATGAAGTCACACAATGCAACCAGTGAAATGTACTAGTCATCCATGCCTGCCAACGAACAAATGAATCTCAAGAGTGCCCAATGGGAGCTGCAGGGCACAGATGGCACGAATACAGAAGCTATACAAATGGACATGACCTCAGTCTCCCACCAAGAAACGCACGCAAACACAGGCACCTGTGACCAGCAATATTCCGATAATCACATCATTCCACCAATCCAACTGGCTGACCGGCATCTGTTACACAAAAGCTAATCCCCCGCCCCTGAGCATGACATCATCAAAACAGTCATATTGGCAGCCCTTATCCCTGACCTCACTGGGCTTCGTAGGCAAACGCGCCCAGCACAGTACCACGCAACTATACTCCGAAGCTGGAACCCAATGCAGATCTCCTCACAATACATCGCTCCCCAAATAGGAATATGCCACATCACTCGCAAAGAAGAACGCTACACGGTTCATATCAGAATAGAAATTTAATGCACAACAAATTCACCAAGCCCATACAGCCATTAGGCCATGAACTCCAAAATATATTTCATTATCGTGGGCTGCATCCGCAATAAATGACCAGCTACTTCTTGTGTGACGCCCTGTTCCTTCATGGTACACAGGGGCTACATTCCCGTACGAAAAGGCAACATGGAAGCGCCTAGAACCGCAGGGCCGTCCCAATAGGGAGGCACTAGTCCAGCTGAAAGGCCGAAATGTTGCTCCTAGCCACTAGTACTGCGTAAGGGCATGTGGCCCATTGGCGATCGTCCCATAAGATCGTAATGCTGCTCCACTGATTAACACGAAGCAGCAGGTGTCGGGAGTAAAATCCATCTGCAGGAGTGGCATACAGATGGCAGTGGCAAAAGGGGAGGAGATACCTGTCAACCAAATGAAATGAAAAAGAATAGTATGGCCATCAGAACTACATTTGAATTACTCACTTCAATGATCACACCAAATCCACAGCCATATGCATGCTAGCCCACTCCAAAGGATCATCACCACCCAAAAACCACTTGCGAATCATAACTATCTATATCGAGGTGAAAACACTATCACAAACGAGTGTACCTGTGCATGCGTCTGTTAAAACAGAATCCATCTGATGGGATTGGTAACGTGCATAGACACAAGTGTCTGAAGGCGCGTCGAGACAGGGAGTGCTCAACAAGGCCAGATAGACGATGGCCCCACTATGGCAGCCCTGCATCACATAGCGCAGGGGAGGCGGATAGATTCCAAGAAGCCCTGTACATGGCAAACTCTGTATCAAATCATCTGTCCATGCATCCATACATCATTCCCTCATCCCGTAATGAAAACGCCTGTTTCCATACTCACATAACATGTGAAATTTCCATTGAGTCTGTGCGTTATGCAGCCTGCAAAATCCACCGTGCCCCAGCCCGTTATTCCAGTGTTGTGAAGTAACATGTATTTGGGAACGTCCGGCCTCATCGCCCACGTCGCTATTGCGCATCCCATACTATTCATATCAATCATTGCATCCTCGCCATGGCCCCTGTCCCAAGGACATTGAACAATAGAACGTTATATTTGCAGTCAGACCTGTGGGCATCTCCTCGCCGCTAGCTGAAAACCGAAAGCGCCGCCCTTCGAATTCCTCATTTTCGTCGAAAAGGCATCTGTGGCCGCTTGAAACCACAAATTAATCCATCTAGTGCGGCTGTGTGTGAAAATGGCAACTGCCTTCACTCACAAATAGAACGCCCCGCCCGTCGGTGAAGCTCGGTACAGTGTTGCATGAGGGTCCACCGTTACTCGAGTACTACGTTCCACTGACCCTTCACAAGTCTGTTCGCGACTGCAAAGATTGTATGTGAAACAATGGGACCATAGCCGAATGAACATATCGACCAATGTTACACTGCCATCGGGTACAAATACATGATTGCAATAGCAAGATGCCATTCGTCGAATTGCAGCGTTGTGTGCGGGACGTGCTCGCCCAAAGGGGAGTGCAGCTTGCACAGGTGGAATGAATCACCACAGGTGGAGGCCATACAGCCTGAAAACACATAAATTGCACACCCAGTCTCCTCCCACAACCACACCCACTCCGAAATGCTACCGGCAGGACTAGCCATGTTGGCCCTGGGGGACCTGATAGCACTGCAAGTACTCCAACTTCAAGAAGAAGACGAACACCAACTACTACCGGCCGCACGGCGGAGACGCAGGAGGAGGAGGAGGGCAAGGCAGGGCCAGCAAGGGCCGCCAGCACAGCCACTACCACCACGCAGGCAGCCCGCAATCCCACGCCTCCGAGCACATCCGTTCAACCTCACTGATGAGCAGATCCACACCCTCTACCGTTTGGACCGGGACACCATAACCGCCATTGTGGACATGACACAGGCTGACCTTGTCAGCATGATAGATAGCCCAACCGCCATCCCACCCCTACTGAAGGTGGTGTCTGTACTACACTTCCTGGCCACAGGCACCTACCAGCACACAGTCGGACAGTTGCATAGCATATCACAGCCACTGTTCTCACGGACACTATTGCAAGTGCTCGATGCCCTCCTGAAGCACGCAGACGACTACATCTCTCTACCACGCTCGGAGCAGGAAATTACGAACACAAAAGTGGGATTCCATGCACTTGCCGGCATACCGGGTTGCATTGGTGCCATCGACTGCACCCATGTGGAATTGGTCGTCCCACATGCCATGGAGGTCCAGTACCGCAACCGAAAACAATTTCATTCCCTGAATGTACAAATGGTGTGTGACTCCAACAGGATCATTACACATTGTTGTGCCAGATTCCCTGGATCAACCCATGATTCTATGGTCTTGAGGAACTCTACTATACCACGCTACATGGAGCGACACGCAGGGAACAGATCCTGGCTACTCCGTGAGTCTCATTTCATGCATGATGATGTGGGGTATGTGATGCGGCAATGACCTGGCAGGAAGGGGGGGGGGTGCGTACGTAGCAATGGCATTCCTCAATATTCCTTTCATGTCCACATACAGGTGATGCCGGGTATCCACTGAAGAGATGGCTCCTCACACCAGTCCGGAACCCACGGGACCAGCATGAGGAGGACTACAACCATGCCCACTCACGTACCCGTGTAGTCATAGAACAGGCATTCGGCCTACTGAAGACTCGTTTCTGCTGCCTCAGCAGGTCTGGCGGGGCACTCCTGTACCGCCATGTGAAGGTTGCAAAGATGGTCATGGCATGTGTCATGCTCCACAACATGTGCGTACGTAGAAATGTGCCCATGCCCCCTGACGCAGAACTGCAAGCACCTGATGATGGTCATGATGAGGGTGGGGATGTGGCAGCACCTCAAGGAGTCTGCGAGGCACAGGAGGGCCGTGACATTCGTCAGCATCTCATAGATGCATGCTTCTAGCACTCACGCCTGGTGGCTGATACATGGACACGGGACTCGTGGCACTGTGTGTGTCTGGGACATGCACAATATGGACTGTACGCCTATAATGGCCTCGTACACAAAGATCAATGTCCACACATCTCATTGCATGATCGTGCATTGTTTATGGCATATGTGATATCATGTTAAACACCCTATCGACCCGCCACCCAAGTGAGCCCAACACACCCCCTCCACCCTCCTACCTCCCCCCCGAACACCAGTGTCCAAAGATGCTCATTGTCAGTGGGCTGTCGCTATTGCAAGCCCCCTCTGCGGGTATCAGGGGCACCCCTGCCTGTGGAGCGCAGGTTCCTCCCAGATCTACGTTGGGGGCTGCCCTGGACGGAACTTGCAACGGATGATGTCTCTGCCTGCTCACGTCCATGCATGTCCCTAAGGGTTTGTGAGAGCTCAGTGAGCACACGGCGCACTGCGGCAAGTTCGGCACATACGTCTTTGGACGTCGCATGCAGTTCCCCCCTCAGGCTCTCGGTGCTTCTCTCCATTTGTACTCTCAGGCTCTCGGTGCTACTCTCCATTTGTGCTCTCAGGCTCTCGGTGCTACTCTCCATTTGTGCCCTTAGTGTCTCTGTACTTCTCTCCATTTCTGCCCTCAGTGTCTCAGTTGATGTTTCTATGTCTGCCTTAGTGCCCCCACATTCATCGGCATGGTCCTTGAGGAGCGTGGCCAGTTGCTGCTGTTGCACGATTAACTGGTCGAGGGACTGTTGCCTCTGCTGGGCCATGGCCATTTGCGGTGGTGTCACAGAGGGGCTGATCACCTCATGTTGCCTTGCCACAGGGCTTGTGGGGGATGGCCAGTCGTCGTCTTGTGGGTGCCCCTGCGTGGTATCCTCATGGTGTACGGGATGGAACAGACAGGGGGATTGAGACAGGTCATGGATGGATCTAACTTCGACATCCCCGTTTTCTGTGTCGGAGCATGCTGCCATTAATGCAGTATCACCTATGGTGCTGCTGCCACCAGAAGCAGTGCCTACTGTGGCATCCACTGGGGGGACCTGTGGTGGTGGTGTTGTGGGCATGCTGGCTGCTGGGGTGCCTGTTGGAGTTCCCTCCTGTGTGCTGTCACTTGATTTGTGCTGCTGCCGTGTCTTGATCCGTGCAGCTGAGGTGGAGGGTCTTTGGCCGTTGGTCTTGGCCCTCTTTGCAGGTGTGCTGGTAGGGGTGTCCTGGAGCTCGTCGTTTGGATCGGACCCTGTGGTGGAGTAAAGGAGGGCGAGCGTTATTAATGGGTCTGTGGGAATTGGAATGGCAATGTATCACATGCATTGGGGTGGTACCTGAGGGTGATTTGGGTCTGGGCCTTGGAGGTGGTTTCATTTGTGTGTGGAGTGAGGGTGCAGTTGTTTGGCAGCCTGCAGTTAGGGTGTGCCTGCTGCACGTGTAGAGGGTGTTTTTAGGATTTTTAATTATTTATGTATTTGATGTGAGTTTTAAAGTGTGCTATCAGGCCTATGTATGTGGACGTTCTCCTGGACATGTGTTCCTGTTGCACTATGTGGGCACGTGGTACTTCATATGATTGGACATTGTGGTTTTGGCATTGTTTTATTTGGGACACCTACCTGAATCTTCGGATGTCTGCACTCCTTTCTCCATCCCTCCGACTCCCTCTATGCTCTCCATTCCAATGGTGGAGGCACAGATTTCTTCCCAGGGGGTCAACTTGATGGGTGATTCCGATCCTCCCCCGGTAGCTGTGGCAATGTTGCGGTTGGCAGAAAGTATGCTACGGACGCGTATCCGCAGGTCGTCCCATCGCTTTCTGCATTGCTGTGGGTTGCGGGGTGCGGTCCCCACCGCACTTACACGCTGTGCCACCATGGCCCATATGGCCTTCTTGTTCGCAAGTGCCGTCCTGGTCATTTGCGTGGAGAAGACGACGGCAGCATTCTCCTGGAGGGTCTCCGTGAGTTCCTCACGGGAGAAGTGGACCTGCCGCTTGTGGTCGCACGCTTTCTTCGCTACTTTTCCCATTTTTCTTGGTTTCACTAGGGTGGATGACGGGTTGGGATGTGTCTCAGGGTAGTATTTTTTATGGTTGTGTGGATTTTGTGGTTTTATAGGTGTACGGCGTGATGTTTCCCGTTCCGGGACCATGCTTTTACTTCCGTTTCCGTATATTTACGGTCACCGTACTTTCCGGTTGGCGCTCACTGCGGTGTCCGCTGTGATGGGTGGCGGTATTGCACCTAGGGCGCCGTACGGCGGCGGTGTGGGCCGTTTTGGGGTCATTTCCGCCATCGCGGACTTTGCACTTCCGCCATGGCGTGGTGCTCGTGCCCGATGGGTCGGAATGAGCCGCACTTTGCTCCATCGTGCAATGGCGGAAACGCTATTTACGCTATGGCGGTCCGGTCGGTTGATTTCCGCAAGGGTCGTAATGAGGGCCATTGTGAGCAGGATTGGCATCCGTACAGATATACCAAGGCTGGTAAAGCTGGTTTCTGTACTGCACTTCCTTGTTAAAGTCATATTCCAACACATCATATGCCAGCTGCATGGCCTATCGCAGCCTACATTTTCAAAACTGTTGGAGAAGGTGCTGGATGCACTCCTGCTGAATGTGGGACAGCAAATTGCACTCCCAACCACCATGGCACAGGGGAACACCACCAAGGTAAGATTCTATACCATAGCAGGAATGCCAACTGTGGTAGCTACCCGGGATTGCACGCACGTCGAGCTGGTGGCACCCCATGCCCTGCAGGAAATCTACAGGAACCGTAAGCACTGAACGTCCAGGTCACTGAACATCCATGCCACCTGTGATGCAGATCTCACGTTCACCCACTGCTATGCCCGGTTTCCTGGCTCAACCCATGATTCCATATTCCTGCACAACAGCACGCTGCCAGCATACATGGAATGGCACAGAGGGCAGAGAGACTAACATACTTGGGCATTGGGTGAGTACAAACCCAAGACAAGACAGGCTTCTGGCCACCGTGATGAGACACGACACACCGAGCAGCAGTGAATGGTCAAACCGTGCAACAAAAACAGGCGAGACACACACACTAGACCACAGGTACTGCAATGCAACAGTGTAAAACCCACAGAAAGCATGACATGCAAGTGGGTCAGTCATGGTCAGGACATGAAGGATAGTTCAGAGGCAACATGTTTGTCCCGATCCCACTCTTATGAACCACTCCTGGTATTAAGCATGTTATACATGAATAATTACACATATACATTATAAATGGTTGTGTAGGTGTGTAAATAGTATGTGCAGTGCAGTGCAAATGGCCCTCAAGGAGGCACAGATATGACATGCAACAACAGACCCAAGTACCAATGTCACTAACTAGAGTCAGCGTAAGCATCCATCTAATTTCACAAGTCAGTTGATCTACTGCCTGGCAAACTGTGTGTCAGCATGGGATGCCAATCCCCAGACACCCATTGTGCGTGCGGATGAACTCGAGTAAGGAACAGGCCAATGCCACACCAAGGGGAATCAAACAAATGGGGTGCCAAACATGGCACCCAGTGCATCACACTGTCATACATGACATGTCTGCCAGATAAAATGCCACAGGGGGACCCCTTGGTAGTAATGGACATGGCATGTGTACCAGACTTGTCTTGTGTGTTCACACCAATGGCTGTTACATTTTTGGGGTGTGAACAAGATTAGGCATGTTTGTAGCCCCCTCCCCCACGTAGCATACTCCACTTGAAATGGTCCAAACATGACTGGGTGTACAAGCCTGACACATGTGACTTGTCATGTAACCCTGACCATCTGGTCCAGTGTGATCATTGCAGCAGTGGCATGGCCCAGGGAACGTGCCATGCAGTGGGCGCACCCTTGCATTCAATCAAGTATTGTCCGCATTTCGCTCAGTTGTTCTCCAGCAAAGGTGTGTATGTCTGCCTGCTGGCACTCAATCTGATCCAGACATAAACGGATTGCCCGCAGGTTGCCGGTCACTAGTGATAGCAGACTATGTAGATTTGGGGAGTGGATGGACGGAAGCCATGTGTAGTGTCACCCTCATGTGGCTCCTACTCCTCCCTAATCTCCTCCTCTTCTTCAATTGTGTCAGACACATTGGCAATGTCCAACTGTGCCATGGGACAGCGTGCATACCGCAGGAGAGTGCTGTTGCATCTCGGGGCAATGTCCACTGGCACATGTGCAGTGTCACCACCTGCACTGGTCTATGGCAGATCAACAGTGTCTGGGGTCTGGGCAGCTGCAGTTGGTGGCGATGCTGGGTTGCTGAAGTTGATGGTGGTGACTGGGCAGCTGCAGCTACAACCGCAGGTGGCTGGGCTGGGCCCACACCACTGCCATGATGCCCGCACTGGCTTGCAGTGGGTTTGGCCTGTGCAGGTGTGGGAGCTGTTTATGTGACTGTGTGTGAGGGTCCTGCGTCATCACTGTCTGTGGACAGGGTTCCTGTTGTGGAATTAAGATAGGTTGTTACCACTTTGCCAATGGTCATGCATTCAACAGACCACATTTTGTGTGTGTGTCCCAATGTTGTTGGTATCATAAGTCACACATGGGTGCTATTGCTCAGATGAGTGACCATGCAGAGGGGCGGGGGGATCATGCTGGGTGTGTACTATGTCCATGCATGAGCATTGATTCGGGGTACCACTGTCCATCACGGGTGTGTGCTGTGTGACATGGCATGTATCAGGCCACTTGCCATGCCCATTGTTCTATGCTATGCTGATGTGCTCTATGCTATGCTGGTGGATTCATGCAATGGGGGGGGGCATGCACACGTACATGCACTTATACTTACTGACATCTCCATGGGTCCCTTCTCCAGCCTCAGTGCCTCCAATGCTTTTGATTCCCTCCATGTGGCAGATGCTGCTAAAATGCTCCTCCCATGGCATCAGTCGTAGGGGCAGTGCCGCCACCAGTGGCTGTGTACTCCCTCCTGTGCTTTGCTATGGTACTGCGGACCTTCGATTCAATGTCGTCCCACCTCTTGTGACAGTCCTTCCTTAGGCAGGAGATAGTTCCCCCAGCGGTCACACTGGCCACCATCTCTCCCTATATAGTGGTCTTATGTTGTCTGCTTGTTTTTCGCTGCCTCACCCCAAACAGTTAATGTGCATGTTTCAGTACTGTGTCTACTAGGGCAGTTAGCTCTCCATTTGGGGTCCGTGGGCAGGAATCCTTTCCTGGTGTGCTCTTGTCCTGGGACATCTTTTTGGCTCAGTTCTGGGCCTGGATGGCTGAGGGAAAAGGTGGATTGAGTTGAATTCTGCTTTTTTTTAATGATGGCTGCCACAGTCCTTCCAGTGTCAGCTGTGTTTCTATTTCCTGTGCTGTTATTACTGCCACTGTATACTTTTCTGGTGTTCCCACTATATTTTTGGCGGAGGGGTTATTGCTGCTACATTCATTCCGGTGTTGACAGAATTATTATTTTCATCCGCTAATACTGGCATTGTCGTATTGCCACTTCGGGCATGGGTTTGTGCATATGCCCATGTACTTATAGTATGCCGGAGAGTCCTCCACTTGCCCCGCCGGAAACATCCGGTATTGGCAGATTTTTTGTGGATTACTCGGAATGAGGCCCAGTGTTTCGTCTAAAAATAGGAATAAGGTATGTTAGTTGGCAGCAGACCCTTTAACACCTTATTGTAAATTGGCAAAATCTGGGTTTCCGCTACCTGTCTCAGGAAAATTCCCTAGGTTTAAAAATGATTTATCAAGTTCAGGACTTCAGGTGTAATGCGCTGATGTATTGTTTGTGAAACAGAACTGCATGGTATTTCTTTCCAGGTCTGTAGCTTTCACCTGCTTCTAGAGCCGGAATGAGCTCAGCACATCCTCCCTGGTTATAGACATCATATTATTGAGCACAGGATGTGCTACACGTTCCCAATTCTGGCGGATTCATGCATGGATTGATTGCCCAAGTTAATAACTCCAGTGACCTATACATTTTTTTTCCCAACAATTAGACCCTTGCCACATCTGAGGCATCGTCTGACAACTCAGAACTCTTGAAATAAGGCTAGATGAGGTGCATTTTTAAAACGACACAAACAGGCCCAGGGTTTGGGATTCATGAGTTAAATTAAAGTGGGATTTTCAAATAAATCAAAGGGGAGCATTGGCAGCTTGCTTGGAAACTGTAATATGTCCTCCTATCCCTGACTTCTGAGGCTTTTTCTGCCAGGTGGTCAAGAAATGAGTCACTCACAGTTAATGTAATTGACCTGTGCTTTTTTATTGGCTTGGTTGATGCTGAGTTATCTTTAGTAGTCATATGCAACTGCCAGACCAGTGGGGTCTGGGCTTGCTTCAAATGTTGTCAGACCTCGAGACCTCGGGTATGTTTTATCAGATCTCACTGAGTCCACAGAGCTGTGGGTAAGAGCCACAGCATATTGGCAACAGACTGCCACATTTGTTGAAAATTAAGAATGCATAGCTGCTCGTTAAACAGGAATTTTTATATTCTCGTTCTCAACCTACTTGTCTGTTTGAATTTCTCACGTCTCTCCACTCCCCACCTCCACTTTCATGCCCCACAAAGGCAGCGCTGTCTTCAACTCCCTGCATGTCTTCTCTTCTTTGCTCCTGGTTAAGACTGGTCTGTCACCCATGTGTGTTCCCTCCATCTTCTTCTCTCATTAATCGTCGCGTATTGTCAATTTTATTTCAAGGTGCTGCTGCTCTTTTATCCCTGCATCAATCACTTCCTTCTACAGGGCTTTCTGGTCTGTGACTTCACCTCTTCTCTCTACTCTCCCCAGGAGGTCCATCCTGCCTTCTTCTTTTCCGCACACCTCCTATAAAGGCCTATTTGCTCTCCAAAATCATTACTCTCATCCAGGTTTGTTCTGCCTCCTTTGCTTTCTCTAATCCTTCCAGCTATTTCTGACCTTTTTTTTTCTCTTCCTACACTCGTTTCACTTCATACTGTGCACAGTTCTGCTGCTCCACTGTCACCACCCTCCTGCTCTGCTCTCCTCCTTTTCTCACCATCCTTGTTTCACAATGCTACACTATTTATGACATGCATCACACACAGCTTACACTGTGAACAGCTTTTATGCTCAGGCAGATCCACACCGAGTGTTTGTGAATTACAGGCTTCTCCCAGCTCTGGCGTATGGTCCCCACCACACATGGATAATGTATTACAATGTCAATGTGTGTCCTCAGCTGTGTGGTTTGGCCTGCGAGTGTCTGCATGCCTCCAGTAAGCAATTATGCTAGAGATCCTGCCTCCATCTTTCCTCGCAAATAGTTTTCATACAAATTGCTATTGCTTGCCTCTTCTGTGGCTCAGTAGTGATTTGTACAATGCCTATGTGGCTCTTTTCTTTGAACAGATTCACAAAAGAAAATGTGTCACCAAATGGATGTAGCTCGTCGTCCACCAGACTTGAAACCACTGTTAAATATTTGTTGACGGCAAATGGCGGGTCCCTAAAGCCATCGCTTCTTTTGTATGTCTTGCTCTTTTAAGTTGATTCTCATCTGCATATGTCCAGCATCTGCAGTAACTTCAGTTGACTTAACAAGTGCAATATAAGCTTGTTGTACTTCAGACATCCTTTGTGGTGAGTAGTGATGTAACAAACTTTACAAACATTAGTGTCCTGAGTAGATAAGGAATTCTCACTGGGGTTTGTTGACATTGTTCGTGAATGGAAAGGATTGTAAGACAGGCTACAGATGGACTTGGGATCCCTTCCTTTTCATCCTTTCGGCCCTATACCACAAAGTTAATAATGGCAATCGGCTCCTTGATCTCCTCATCCCCATCCGCAAATTTAAGACATGGGACTTTATTACACCACACATTATTAGAGTCAAAGAGTGTGAGCGTGGACGCACATCCCTCTCAATTACATATTAACTTTGGGTGCACTGAGCCTTCGCCAGTTTCAAAACTGTCGATTTTGATTGACCATCAGGCAAGGGCTCCTTAAGAGGTGGTGTCATTCTCTTTTTGTCCATTGTCGGTGAGTTTCTCGGTGTTGAACTATAAGCAAAGAAATCCATTTGTTTTTCACCCATTCCAAAAGGTTTTGAATTCCAAGTGTTGTCAGTCACAATTACAAAAGCTTTGAAATTATTGATCAATCTATATATTGAATGAAAAAACGCTGTTAAAGGGATGTTATGGTTATTAGTAAAACAGAAAAACCTCAGAAATTCACCAGTTATGCTAAGCTAAGCAACCATAACTTGGGCCACCACCGTACACTGCTAAGACCAACAACCAGGACATCAAAGATGACATAACAAATGCCATTGATGACATCACTGATGACATCACAAATCGAAGCATTGTTCCTTTTAAAATTCCACACCGTTTCACCAATTTGCACCAAATTTTGAATAGTTCCCTGTTAGGACCCTCCGGATATTACTTGCTATATGACTTTTAGACACACCACCCTGTTCCCCGGATTTAAGCATAGGTCAAAATTTGTGGGTTAGTGGCTTGGTGAAGTGTTGTTCCTTATACAATTCCACACGGTTTCACCGATCTGCACCAAATTTTGCAAAGTTACCTGTTAGGAACCTGCAGACGTTAGTAGCTACATGACATTTCATTCCCCCACCCCTTTCCCTGGATTTCAGCACCTTCACATATGAGACGGTTCCCTGAAATCAGCAAAACATCAATATGGTCGTAGAAGGGCCGGTCCTGACACGAGGAACAAAACTCAAGGTCCAGGCCATAGGATGCACTGTTTCCAATATATTTGCACTGCAATGCATTGCAATGAACTGCACCATGCTAGGGTAAGGCGACAGGTGGGGAGAGAGAGCACAGAAGGTCACAGTATGCAGCAGCAGCACACCTAATCTAGCCTCCCCCAACATCTGCTCCAGGTATGTGAGCCAGCCACGAGTACTTCTGTTAGAGTCCAATATATTATGGAAAGATAACAAGGCACATAAGAAAATAGTAGAGGAAGTTACACAACTTAAAGAAGAAGCTTCAAATCAATATGGCACAAACAATGATGTCACTGTGATAGAAATGTTGCTGTGATATGAAAAAATCAATTGAAGAGAGAATCATTTATGGACATGAGAAAAACCCTTTTTACACAATCCACACTGTCATCAAGTGACATAAAAACCTCTCAGGAGCCCCAAAAATTAAACTAAATCTACATTTGCATCCACTTTATCTATTCATTTTTCCTAGAAGTAATTAGAGTTGTCAAGAAAGGACATTGTTTAAAAAAAAAGAGTGACCTTTGCATAGTCTTATCCTGCTCTCATGCCTTCACTTGTCCAGTCAAAGGTACATCTGATGAAGGGGAAGAAGAGGTGGGAAGCTTCAATGAATAAGGCATTTTCTGAGTAAGACAACCAAGGTAGTGAGTAATGACCAGAGCGAAACGAACCAGAAAGATGGAGAGAGAAACGAGAGTGAAAGAAGAGAGAGAGAGAGAAAGAGATAGTAGCAGATAACCATACATAAAGCTTCTTCTTAGAGTTCCTTAGACCATAACAAAATGCTTGTTGATATTTTCCGGTTCACACTACATAATAACATTGGTTTGTTCAGTGGACCACTGTGCAATGTCAGAGTACATAATTCACCTCTGAGGGACTACTTTTTGTGGTTGTTTTGTTTTATTTTATTCTGTTTATTTTGTGACAAAAAGCAATAAGGGGTTAAAATGTAACCCTAAACCAACATAAGGAGACCCCGACATTCATGCAGTGTCAATGACTCTTGTTTAGTGTAGTGCAATGTGATTGTCACTTACTGTACTGTGTTAAGATTGTGTTTGCAGGAAGATCTTGAAACACTCGTGTATAGGCGCGTTACAAATACCATATCATATCATATCATATCCCATGCTATATTTCATGGACTTACTTCTATGGTATCTCTCTTTAATCGCCCCATTCACATTTTTGATTGTGTTGCCTTAAGGTGAGGGACTTTTATTGACTTTTATTGAGATGTTAATCTCCTTCAGAGTGCTAGAGCCCAATTTTGGCCTTTTGCAAGGTGCTCACTCTTGGTTAATTTTGTTCTGCCCATGATGAAAATAGACCCTGGTTGAAGGCACCAATCTCTCTTTGATGCACTTAAGAGGGTACTCAATGAAACAATTAAATTGCATGTTTTATGTGCCCACTCTGTGCCTTCTTCTCCCTTTATACCCCATTGAAAGAATTCACTTTTGAGACAACCGTTTAATGTCCTTGTGCATTGGAACTAATGCAATTATTAAAGGCATCAACCAGGGATCAACATCAAGCTTTTCCTGGAAATCCTGCAATGGCTTGTCACTTTCAAGATTTCCCCTACTTGTTCTGCCATTTACTAACACAACAGTGGAACATGATCCCACAGAAGAGGTAAATTAAAGATGAGAACATATAATAGTTATACAGTATTGTATGCTGTAAGAATTGGTATGCTCTGGGGTGTTGTATTTTATACTGTAGGAGATGGAATGACCATACATGCCAACCATCCCTATTATGTAGGAGCGATTTCATAATTATTAGAGCAAAATGTTTCTGTTTTCTCATAGATTTGTTCTTTCACCCACCCAAATGTGTCTTGGTGGTGACAGTCATGGGCTTTGTTTGTATTTTTTATCTGATATTAATTATGTGTACCATAGTGAGCATGCTTTCAACCAAATCGTATTCATTGAGTAACTGTTTACAGCCAAAATATCATTCTGCCACTGTCAGATTTGCGCACACGCTGTTTCTTCGGTGACACTTTAAAGTAACATTACCTATTGCTTGTGTACCCCTTTAGACAATAGTCGAAGAAAAAAGAGGAGCTACTACAAAAAGATGAAGAGAGGATTGCGTGGCAGATAAACTCAATCCTGTGTGAGATCACATGATCAAGTAAGCAAAAATGTAATCTTCCGTGCTTGGCAGGCTCTGGGCTGGAGGCGAAGGGAACCAAGATCAGTCATTGGATTTTTCTGAATATCTCTCTGTGTGTCTGAGGTGCATGCAGGGTCGCATTCAAGATCACATACTTTGATTATTCTATCCGTGGCTTTTTATGATTACACCTTTTAACCAAACCATCTTCCCAGGTTATCTGTACTATCAGTGAGCACAATTCTTGGTATGATAGGGACTGCTGCCAAGTCCACTTAAAGGAGATTAGATTCATGAATGAGCACAACAGAATCCAAGTGGGAATCAACATGAATTTGAATCCTCTATTACAAAGCATGTGCGGTTTGTCTATTTCAGCCGCCTATATGCTGAAAGTGAGCGGCCCCAAAAAATGCAATTAAATCTCCCAATAAGTCAATCAGGACACTTCCCCAGAGAGAATGAGACCAAGACCAAGTGCTGGTTATATAAAAGGACGTTATCTAATATAGGGCAAGCAGAAGCTACTCTGCTCACGCCGAGAGCGCTCTGCATAAAACATGTTACAAATTACTTTTATACAGCTTTATCGTCATCGAACAGAGGGAAGGCCTAAGGGGCACATGAACAGTTGGGATGGTCACTAGGGGCGAACACCTACAGGTGTCATAGAGTCAAAGGGCTGTGGTTGGCTCGGGAGCAGGTGGTGTAGCGGTGATGCTTCTTGGGTCAATCGGTCAGCTGGGCTCATCGACTTGGTATGCGAGATCAGCAACTGTCATGGTGTTTCGTTATTAAATAACCATTTGACATTTGCCCTTGTGGCCACACATTCCCATTCATCCAATACCATGATCTGCTCTGTCCAGCCTGTTCTGAGACCTGTGAGCTTAGACACTAAAGGAATAGACGTTTCTCAAACACAGGTTAATTTATCATTGGGCAGCTTGTTCTAATCGCATGCAGGGCGACACTTGGTTTTCTTCTTTTGGGGCGCGATCAATTAAACATACTTGGGGGTCGCCTCTAGCTGTTTGATCATGTTTTAGAGAATATGGTGATGGTATTCTTTAAGGCCTGGGTCTGTTGGGTGGGGGGGCAGTTTTATATAGATGAATGGCTTCTGTTGTTTGTCCCTGTGCTGGGCTGTGGCTGGGTCAAATGAGGTAAGACGGAAGACAGGGGATAAAGTGTAAAGTTTGTTGCAATCTCGCGGCTAGTCTCCCATGAGAACCGAACAACTGCAGTGCTGGCAGAGGGGAGGGGGCGGGAGGTTTAGTTTGTCTGCTGTGTGTACCTGGCTGGGAGAGCCGCAGGCCTGTGTTCTAAGTTCACAGCTGGCAGGCCAATACGAAAATAACAAAATGGAGTCAGTAGCCCACAAAATGGAGTCTAGTTCAATTCTGATCATATGCTGTCTTAAGGGGAGTCACAGTTCCTAGGGTGTTCCCGCGCGGGTGCTCCGGGACCAGGGCCCTGGGCCCAAAGCAGCCTCACTGGGCCCACCCAGGAAGTGTAAGAATGGGGGGTTCCAAGACCCTCTCCTCCCACACATTCCCTCCTTTCGTTACTCAAGTAACACATATTGTAGCTGTCCCACCTCTTATGCTCTTCTTCCTCAGCCACTGCTTCATCCCAGGCAGGTGTTCCTTTTATTGGCATCCATGCTCTACATACCACCCTGAGGCTTTCCCCTCTCCTAGCATATTCATCAGGGGTGCAGGTCATATAGATACACACTTCCTCACGCTCCATGTCCAACCATACTTCCTTATACCATTGTAACTCTTTGGGTTCCTTTATGGTTGTGTGATATAAATGATCTACTCTAATCCCTGTCTTGTATATGGCAGTCATTCTATATTTGGGCTCTGAATTATCTCCTGTTTGTACATCAGCCTCGTGCTTTATTTGCGCCACTCCATTTGCACAGCCCATTGTTACCATCATCAGCGCACCATTAGGTACTGCATTGGTGCAGCATATGAGTCCTAATTGGCACACCCAAAAAATAAGAAGCAAAAAGATGATGAGTGGCATGAGGATTTTCACTGTCATTCCAAGCTACGATGGTACCCAGGAAAAAAGATTGTTGAACCAGGTGCTGGGCTGTGCTCATCCTTCGTCTTTCAGACGTTCTCTGAGGTTGTGCACCACTGCAATGACATGGGAAAGGGAGTCGTTGTCCACATCTGCAGAGAGTATGAAAGTGCAACATGTGCTTCCGATTTTTCGGCAAACACCTCCATCCATTGCTGTTAACAGGTCTGGCACATACCTCTTCTGCATAGTCATTAATCGCAAGGCTCTGAGTTTCACTTTGATAACATTGAATCGTTTTTTTTCAGTGTCATTGGCCAGCTGGATGAGCTCCCACCTTGTTATCGGAAGCCATTTTGCATTCGCCCTTGCCTGGATGCTGGGAATGAGGAACGCAAAGAAGGTCTCAATGGAGCTGAACAGCCAGAATCGATCAGGATCTGCGCCCAGAGTTCTGATGATCTAACTGAAATATAGATTGATGATCGTTTCTTCCTTCACATTGTGATTTGCAAACTTTCTTCAGCTATGGCATACACAGGAAACTTTTCAGACAGCGTTGGAGACAGTTTGTTTGGTGCTGCCACCTGTGCGTTTTATCCTTGGATGTGACTTTCTGGGATCACCGTGAGTGCGGAATGCAGCGTTGCCAAGGAGAACGTGCCCCTCCATAATTGCGGGAGGTGCAGGTACGCCAGGTTGCCGCAGACCCAATACGTGACCATCATCGCAGCCGTTCCTTTCTTCATGTCAGGTACTATGAGGGTTTTGCTGCAGTTCTTGTTTTCTCCCATGTTCCTTTTACCTTCCCCACGGAAGCAGAGATGATATGAAATGTCTTTGCAGTTTGAAGGGTTTTTCGATGGCAGCAACCCAAGTGAGTTTCATTATGTGTTCAGTCCATATAGGAGCGCATGTTTTCTGCACCCAGGAACGTTTTTCTTCAGACAGACCTCGCAGTGCTTCTGCCTTGCACATTATTTCTTTGTTTTGCCACTTATTGTCCGAGTGCAGCGTTCCCTTTATCACCAAAAAAGGCTCCTTTACACAAATTACTTCTTGCGGCCGGGAGTAACATGTCTGTTCATTTTGTAACAGCTCAAAGGAGAGTGTATGTGCTTGAAATGTATTTTTGATTCTACACAGCGCAAGATGTAAGAGACATTGTGCCTCTGCAAATGGAATTTCTTGTGGCAGCAATACCGTAGGGGTGCCCGAGGCATGGGGTATGAGTGAGCAGATGTAACAACTTTTGTTTGTTGTCTGCTTTGCCATGTTGTTCATGTCAGCATACCATTTGTTTGTTTGGTGTGGGTCTGAGGATCATCAACTGTATCTAGGCCGAATTTATAATGTTCTTCCCATTTCTCCTTTTGCGTTTCCCTCTTTTTCCTCCTGTATCCACCCCCCTTAAATCCCTGAGTTCCCTGGTTATTTCCTTTCCCCTCCCACTCAGTGTATAGGCTGGAATAGCTGATAGACATATGTCTATTATCTCTGTTTTCTTCTCTGGTGGTGATGCTACCTATTGATGTGGATTCTGCGACTGGCATTATGGTCGGATAGGGGTGATTTTGTACCCATGTGAGTTCAGAAGGCGTTCTGTCATTCATTGTGTAAATGCTAAAATCAGATTCATTGAAATATTGGGGCTTCTGTGTGGCCTGCATCATTGTGCCATTTGTGTTGTTATTGTATTCATTCCAGTGACTCCTGTGGGCCCAAATTAACTTAACGCTGTCCCAAATTAAATGTGTTCCTTGTTTAATTGATTTCATGCCCACGCCCCCCTGGTTCATATCAGTTGAAATAAAAGCTATTGCCCAATACAAGAACGGGCCAAATAATGTTGAAAGGAATACCACTGCACACACAAACAACACACACTCATATGAATAACTAGATTAAACATGACTTCTTCGTCTATTCCTATCTACACTATTATTTGTTGCCGCTGGGGCCTCTTCCATGCCCATTGTAGCTCCTAATAAATGAGATACAAGCATTTGTTAAGTATACTTGTTAAGCTTTTCATTATTTACATTGTTTACTTGTGAAACACTTCAGTTTTTCAAGTTTTCCGCACTTGCTTTTTGTCTCTTAATACAAGTGAATACTTTTGCATCCTTCCTTTCCACCTGCCCACACCTTGAGTCTGGGGAAGAGGAACCGAGGGAGACAATTTACTACCAGCTTAAAACAAACAAAGGAAAAGAAATGAATAAAAAAAAAGAAAAATTGAGAGAGAGAAAAAGAGAAGGAGCATGGAGGTAATTTATCTTCATCTTTATACAGTGATTTTACATTTCAACAGAATGTTCTTATTTACTCTTTTATTTATCCTTGTTCTGTGCCTGCAATTCATTTCTGTATTCTTGCTGTTTTACTTTCTATGTTTGCGCGCTCTGCTCATTTCTGTTATCTTCATAGTCTGTGCCGTCTGTCCTCCCATGAGCCTTGTGAACGTCTATTAAGTGCATCCAATACCTCATGCCCTGCACCTTGACTGCTGTAGGCGTGCAGTATATTATCTTGTATGGGCCATGTAACCTTGGTCCGTTCCATCTTCGCTCAAAACTCCTCACATATACCATGTTACCTGTGGCTGGAGTGGTTGTATCAGTGGCATTTTCCTGTGTAAATGCTGGCGCTATTTGTTTTGCTCTGGCTCGCGCTGCTCTGGTAAGTTTTCTAAGATACTCATGGAACTCTTCTCCTAGGACTGTGGCACTCTGGTGTTCATTTGATTGCCTGCGCAGGGGTGAGTGGGCTGTATGCATCCTCCTACCTGTCACAATCTCATGGGGTGACAGGTGGTGGTCCTTGCTGGGCTGATTCCTCATCTCAAAAAGTGCCAAGGTTAAACAATATACCCCGTTCTTTTTGAGTGTATGGCACAATTTTGACAATCTACTCTTGCAATCCGTTCATTTTTTCAAAAGTCCCATTCAATTGTGGATGATAAATTATACAGAGCATATGAGTTATACCTAGCATTGCAGTAATATGCTTGAACATGTCATTCACAAAGTGTGTCCCGTTGTCGGAACGTATGACATCACAAATGCCCTAGCGGGGAAACACTTCCCTGACCAAGAACTTAGCGGCACACGCTCCATCTGGATGAGCGCAGGGGCCTGCTTCCACCCACCAGGAAAAGGGGCATACCACAACAATCAAATATCGGGCTCCATTGCACCACTCTCCCATGTCTGCACGGTCTACATGCAGCTCTCTGAATGAGCCTTTGGGTTTTGGCAATGTTCCTCTGAGTGTTTGTAACGTCATGTCAGAGTTGTATGTTTGGCATGTGATACATTCTATTATTAGCTTTGTCACTTGCTCCTGTAGCCCCGGGGCAAACCAATCTTCCTGTATGTCTGCGATAATGTGCTGCTTTGCATTGTCGGCTGGGAAGTGCAGTTGCTGGAATGCTACCTCTAGCAATTTTGCAGGCGTCACTGCCTTACTAGTATTATTGTGTCTCCATAATAGATCGGTGGATGACTGGCTACACCCTCTTTTCACGCATGTCTCCTTTTCCTCACCGGGGGCATCTTGCTGAAGTTCAATAATTTGAGAGACTGGCAATTAGTTCAATCCTTCTGGCTGCTCTTCCTCTACTTCCTTCTGTAGTATGTACTCACCTGTTGAGCTTTTTGGTAAATAGAAGGCTTCTTTGGTGGCAGCGTCTGCTGCCGTGTTCTTAAATGAGATGACATCATCACCCCGTGTGTGGGCCTGACATTTCACGACTGCTACAAGTGTAGGCTCTTTAAGCACGTCACTTAATTCCCCTAGTAGTGTTGCATGCTGGACTAGGGATCTGGCTGCTCTTCGGAATCCTCTCCTCCCCCATCTTGCTAATACTCCATGTACTGCTGTTGCCATGTAGGCAGAGTCTTTGTATATGGTGACTGCGCACCCTTTCACTGTGTGTAATGCTTCTATGAGCACGACCAGTTCTGCTGCTTGGGCTGAGAAGTGCAATGGTAACCTTTTTTGTACAATCACTTCAAATTCCCCATCTTACACCCAAACTACTGCTGCTCCTACGTGCTTTTCGCCTGTTTCACAATCTATGGAGGCAGACCCATCGACAAAATACATTTCCCCTTCTGGTAGTGCATTTTCGTGTTCTGTATGTGTATCACCATCGTCACCTGTGTATGTGGCACAATCATGCTGCTGCATGTCTTCGGCGGTGCATGCTTCTGTGAGAAAAGTAGCAGGGTTTACACTTTTGCACCGCACAATGTGAATGTTTGCATTGGATATGATCAACTCATACACTGTGGCCCTTTGGGTGGTTAGTGTGCTTTTTGACCTTTCCAGGATGGCAAAAAGAGTGTTCTACATATAACGTGACGGAGCATCCCATCACGATTGTAGAAATCTTTTTGATTGCGAACACGGCAGTTTTGAGAGCCTGTTCACAAGCGAAATGTCCTTGCATTACTGCATCCAGTGTTCCACTGTAGAATGCCAGAGGCTTGTGGCCTAAGGATGTTTTCTGTGTCAAAACAGCTGTCATGACTGTGACATTGCAATGTGAGAACAAATAAAACTTGCGCTCATAGTTGGGGGTTGCTAGAACTGGTGCTGTGGATATCTATTCTTTGAGTGTGTTAAAAGTTGTGTGCATTTCTTGTGTCCATTGTAATTTAGTGTTTTCTCGCTGTGCTTCCATGAGTGCCTGCAATAGGGGTTTGGTGTATGCTGCATAATCTAGTATCCAGGCTCGGCAGTAAGTACACATACGTAGGAACTTTTGCATTTCTTTTACTGTGTTAGGCTCTTTTACTGCTTTTGTTGCTGCTGCTCTGTCAGGTATTATTCTCTTACCATCTTTGGCTATCAGCTGACCTAGGTATAGCACTTCTGTCAAGCAATATTGCAGTGTTTGTCTGTCTACCTTGTGCCCTTTCTGTGCTAAATGTTTTAAACAGGGTGATGGAATCCTCTCTGCAATCCTTTTCATCTTTCCCGCAGACCAACAAATCATCCACCTATTGAATTAATGTTGCTCGTCGTGTGTATGCTCCCGAGATCTTCGAGCAATATTCTGTTAAAAATACTGGGACTTTCACAATACCATTGGGGCAATCTGCAGTGCTCATATCTTTTCCCCCCTAATGTGAATGCTGTTAGGTACCAGGAACCTGGGTCAAGAGGGATCGAAAATAATGCATTTTTCAGATCCACCACTGTAAAATGGGTGGCTTGTGTTGGAATGCTGCATAATATTGATGCAGGATTTGGAACAAGCGGGAACTCCTTCTGTACTACGTCATTGAGGGGGCGTAGGTCCTGGATCATCCTCCACGCCCCTCCCTTCACTTTCTTGATCAGATAAATGCAAGTGTTGCAGGGCGAGTTAGATGGCACTATTATTCCCTGTATCATAAATGCACATATTGTCTCTTTTATTCCTTCTTCAGCTTCCCTAGATATGGGTATTATTTTACCCGGGGTAGAATGGCTCCAGGCTTCAGTTTTCTTTTTACAGGTGCTATTTCATGTAGCAGCCATACACCGGGTTGCCTCTGGTCCACAACTGCTGCAGTACTTGGGACATATCTTCATCAAAGTATGCTGGGGGTGCTTTGACAGTTGCTATGAGGGGTAGTGGCACATCTCTTTTTTGAATCTTCAAGTCACAGAAGATTGCAATCTCCATCACTATTTCCCCATCATTTTCTGCGTCACTAAAGAGTTCCTTGTCTGTTAAATCCTGCATGGCTGTATTGGCGTTGATGCACAGCACTGTCCTCCACTGGCATCCATGCATGTTGATTGCAATTACTGCTACTCTTTGTGACGACACCTGTACTGCATGTATATCCACGGACACTATTGAACCTGGCACTATTTCTGGGTCTGCGATTGGGCAGAAAATGAATTCTGAAGGTACCCTACATTTTTTACTCTTCAATTCTGGCACCACTCTCGCTAATATTCTCAATCCTTGTATGAACATATCTGGATTTACAGGTATGCCATGTGTTTGCGGGAAGTGTGCTTGAGTGTGAATGGCTAGCATTGCGCGAATTGCACATATGCCTGGTGAAGAACACACTATTCCTAAGTCAGTGAAGGATATGGTCATGTTAAGTTTGTTGAGAAGGTCCCTTCCCAGCAAATTAATGGGAGACTCTTCGTAGTATAGCAGGGGTGCTCGTACAGTTCCCCCCCCCCACTGTTATGTCTAGTTCTTCAGTGTATGGAATCTCGACCACCGCCCCAGAGAATCCTTGCGTTTCCAAAGTCCGATTAGAGAGTGGGAACCTGCCCTCTTTGAGGAATGATTTTTCCGCTCCCGAATCCACCATAAAGATGAATTGTTTGTTTCCTATTGCCGCCCCTACCAGTGGTTCCTCTGCTGAGTTAAGGGTCGTCGACAGTACTGGACACACAAGTCTTCCCTGTGGGCTGTCCTATGCTGAATGCCATGGGAGTTCATCAACATCAAAAACATGTCCTGTTACCATTACCGTCCCTCTAGAAGGTGCAGGTTCTCCTTTTGCAGTGATAGCGTAAGGGTTAGTGTGAGTGGGGGCAGTAAATTCATGAAACTGGGGGTGTTGAGATGTGTTCTGTGGGGGCATCTGGCGCGCGTTCATGTACCTAGGGTCAGGCTGGTTCTCTCTTCTATTCCCACCCATTGGTAACCCATAGGCGCTTCCTGGGTGGGGGTGTCCATTCTGTTGTTCGGCTGGGTAGAAATTAGTGGGCCTGCTCTGACATTCTTTCATGAAATACCCCCACCTCCCGCAATTCCAACACTGTCCTTTCCCTCCTCCTCAGGGCCCTCCGTACCCACGCCCCCTCCTCTTGGCCTCCTGAATCCTCCCCTATTGCCCCGTCCACCTCTCAATGGCCACTGTGGTCTCTCATACTGTTTTTCCCCTGAACATGAGTCCTGGCTGTTACCTGTCCAGTTTGCTGCCATTTTCACTGGTATTCCCATCTGCCCGTCGTCCTCCTCTCGCTCCCTTCCTGTCATGTTGGTTGCTGCTGCTGTACTAACCATCAATAATTTGCTTTGTACTAATTTAACCTTGTCTGCCAACCGCCGCTGAGCTATCTTTTTTTCTTTCTCTTTGATCCTTTTACAGTGGTGCACTATTATGCTTTGAAGTTCAGGCCAACCCTTGGCTTCTATCCCAGCTATTATATCAAGGGCCTTCTGAACCTCAATTGGGAGACCCCTTTTTATTATGAAATAAAATAAGGATGTCGATTGGTCCCAGGCCGTACCCGTTTCCACTCTCCACATATCCTGCACCCGGAGAATGAAAGGCATCGCATCCTCCTCATCTCCCATTGTACACTGAATTACTGACTGTAAATCTGTTGTATCTGGAAATGTGTCCCTTAGGGCATCCCACACTCTCGCTCGTACTGTGTTGAAGGAGGCCCCATCATGGCGGTCACAATAGAATGTTATTCCCGGGAACCCAGCCTTCGCCCAGACCCTGTTTGCCTGGTTTCCCACTGCAGATACTAGCAGGCTTTTAACATCCCCTACTGCCAAGGGCACTCCTGCCGTGTGTTTCTCAAATGTGTATATCTACTTACTGGCACCTCAGGACAGTGGGGGTAACTGTTTGAGCAAGTTGGCCTTGTCCATTTGGGACCATAGTATGTAGTTGGGCCTTCCCGCCCCCCTGTGTATTAATGACAGCTGCAGATTTTTCCCCCCCTTGTTGGTACTCACCTTCTCCCCTCTTTTCCCTTTTACCGCCATGTGTCATGTTCTGTTCCTTAACCTCCCTCTCCATTTTTCAATAGGGGACAATCCCTCCCCAAATGGAGCCACACCTGTGGCAGCTCCCAACCTTCTTTCTTCTTCATTCTGCTCCTCTATGTCACACCAATATTCTTCCTCCCTATCTGATACCACCCCTCCCTCTTCTAGCTCATGTTCACTGTCAGCTGTGTTTATTTCTATGATTTGTGTGGGGGTGTCATTTATTCAAAATAGCATCTGTCCCTTTCTCCAACCTTCTTCCACCGCCCCTTCACTCAGGCGATATGTCACGTTTCGCTCTATTCTGGGGGTGAGTGACCCTCCCTGTTCCCCCATAACCCTAAGGTGGGACAGCTCAGTTCGAGCCATCGTTAGTCCTGAGTCTAAATCCTGCGTGAGTTTCTCGATATCAATGGTGGGGGTACTCACCTGCCTGGTTATTCCTTGGTTCTCATACGGGGGCGGTGCTGTGGCAGATAGCTTAAATATGGATGACAATGTGGGTTGTGCTACGTATACAGGGTCACTATATCCTTCTGCGGGGAAATGATTTTGTCAATAACGGATATACACTTGTAACCTCCACCTTATTTTCATTCTGTGTAATTGGCCCTTCACTGCCAGTTGTTGTCAGGGGAGATGCATTACACTCGCCACTTTTACCTGGGGGAACTTCCTCGAACAGCCGCCACAGGTCCATATTTAATGAACGGACAGGCATCCACCATATCTAGCACAGCCTTATCGAAAGATCCCCCCGGGGGCCAAACTTGGGGCAATCCTTCTCCCTTCAACTCCGTGACCCACAGGTCATGGTACTTGTTGATTTTCTCTGCGTATCCTGGCAGAGTTTTAAAGATATGGACTAGGGGTGTCTCTGCGCCCATTGTACCCAGCTAAAAGACTCTTACACTTCTTATATGACCAATTCAGTATGTTATGCAATCTTCTTCAAAGGAATGGACTGTTTACTCACTTTTCATCAGTTCTAAACCACATCAATTTGAGCACAATTTTCTTCAACACAATGTCAAACCAATTTCATTAATGTTCATCAACAAGAAACAATGCTTTCACAAAAGACCGACACTTAACAAATATCACGTACAACAAATAACATGGAAAACATACATAAATTCTACCTCACCTTCCCTAATATCCCCTTCCTACCCCTCCTTGATGGTTTTCCTGTATTCTACAATCCCTTTGACTAATTCTCTCCCTTTACCCTATCTATATGCACCAGAAAGGGAGAAAGATAGATAAAAAAAAAGTAGTAAAAAGCATTTCGAAATACTACTCCGGGTCGTCCTTTGAGACCTCTATGCATTTCATCTTACCTCAGTTTTCCTGTATCCATATATCCTGTACTAGTCGAGAAAGCACTATGCAGTACCGCCTTCCACCCCACAATGGAGATAGGATCCCTTTATATTGGCTAAAGAGGTGAGACTTTTGAGGTCATTGTGTGGTCTGGAATGTCTATCTGATAAACAAAAAAGGGGACTCTAAATCTAAGATCTGAACTACACATAAAAGACTAGGCCACAAAGGGGCAAATACCACAATGGTCCTAAGTCTTACTATGGGGGTTAAAGACGGGTTGTTTAAACATCATAAAATCTTTGCTGATCTGCTTTGACACTATGAAGGGCGGAGGGGAATTGAAACACCTTTGCGGTGTAGGTCTGCATAACCCGAAAAACTAGGGCCTTTAAGAGTAGGTTTTACAAAAAGGCCTTTTACACGTGGTTCATTGCATTCTAATTTTATTCATCTAAGTCATATTATCTATTCTACTTGCCTGAGTGTTCTCATAGTTACATACTTCACGATAATGAGTTGCAAATACTTAGGTCATTATCCATACTCAATTGAACAGTTCATTATTAATTTCTACACATGTAGGTTCTAGCATATATTGTCATTTTAGAGTCACATTAGCTATGGCAGCGGGTTGCTATATTATTTTCACACAATATCATGCACATATTTACATTGAGCTTCAAAACGCGGTAACTTCGTGCTGGCATGTACAGTGTTATGTTCTGCTATACATTTTGTTATTGCAATTCATCTCTATTACAGAACGTCTTATTACACGTTAACACATATCACACCTTGATAACTGGATTCTAATGTTACGGCTTTTGATCACACATATATTATACATTACTAATGTGCTGATTGTCTTACCACAAGTCTTACATTATTCTACAAAAAATGAGAAGCTTGTTCTAATCGCATGCAGGGCGACACTTGGTTTTCTTCTATTGGGGCGCGAACAATTAAACATACTTGGGGGTCGCTTCTAGCTGTTTGATCATGTTGTATAGAATATGGGGATGGTATTCTTTATGGCCTGGGTCTGTTGGGTTGAGGGGGGCAGGTTTATAGAGATGAATGGCTTCTGTTGTTTGTCCCTGTGCTGGGCTGTGGCAGGGTCAAATGAGGTAAGACGGAAGACAGGGGATACAGTGTAAAGTTTGTTCAATCTTGCGCTTAGTCTCACATGAGAACCAAACAACTGCAGAGATGGCAGAGGGGAGGAGGCGGGAGGAGTAGCTTGTCTGCTGTGTGTATCTGGCTGGGAGAGCTGCAGGCCTGTGTTCTCAGTTCACAGCTGGCCGGCCTATACGAAAATAACAAAATGGAGTCGGTAGCCCACAAAATGGAGTCTGGTTCAATTCTGATCAAAAGCTGTTTTAAGGGGAGTCACAGTTCCTATGAGCGTTCCCGCGCGGGTACTCTGGGGCCGGGGTCCTGGGCCCAAAGCAGCCTCACTGGGCCCACCCAGGAAGTGTAAGAAAGGGGGGGTTCCAAGACCCTCTCCTCCCACACAATGCCTACGAAACTGAAAGTACACATACAAAAACATAGCAAAGGCTTTTCCACAGATATACCATCGAATCTCAGAAATAGAGGTCACAAAGGCCCTTTGCTCTCAGAAGAAGCACAAAGCCCCGGGCCCTGACAGAATTGCTGTTGATCTCTTTAATGAGGATCCAGCTGTCTGGGCCCTGATTATAACTTTATTTTTTAACTGTTTATGCTTGACCAATTTTGTTCCAGCAAGGTGTCGATCATGCAAAATTGATGTGATTTTTAAAAATGGCGACCCCTGCACTCCAGGTAATAATAGAGTCATACACCTAATAGATAGTCTAGCTACAATGAACAGAAAGATCTTTTTAAACCAACTGGAAAAATGGGTATATGATAAACGCATTATTACTGAGTTACAGTCTGGTTTCATATGTGATATGAGCACTATTGACCAGGCGTTTTGCCTTTTACTAATTTTAACCAAATTTGTGATTTTAAAGAAAGTCCCTTAATATTTTCTTTTTATAGGTTTCAAAAATACTTTTGACTATGTGAACTGTGAAGGATTTTGGACCATTTTACGAGTGGTTATGTAAGGTTAACACAGCAGTAGTGAGACCACAGACCCATTCCCGGCCTCCAGAGGTTCCGAAAAGGATGTGTCCTTGACACACTACCCTTTTTTTTTTTATACATTGATGACCTGGCAAATACATGTTTCCAACTCTAATGTTGATGCTCCAATGACAGGCAATAAAGAGATTTTACTATATGTGGATGATGCAGTCCTCATATCTAAGACTAGAATGGGCTTGCAAAAACAACTTGACATAGCAATTGGTTTCTGCAAAGAGAGGAGTCTTACCATTAAACAACAGAAAACAATGAGGAGCGTCTGCCACCCAACACATAAGTGTAAAGCAAATATTACTCGGGATGCTGTATCTCAGTATCAGGTTCCGAAAAGATATCAAATGGTCCAATCAAAAAGCAAAACGTTCTCTTACACTTACATAAGGCACAAATGAACTCTGCACTTCCAATACCTCTTTGGGGAACTTCTGGCAGTTAACAGTTGTTGGGACCTATAAGAAACAAGCAGTACCCTTTGCAATGATGGTCTGGTGTCGTTGGACAACATTTAAAATAAACGTATGACGTGTATCCTCGTCTAACTACAGAGCACCCCTACAACTCCACTATGCATGGAAACATGTATGCAGTCAGCAAAGTTTTAATTCAGAGCAAACCTCTCCTCCATTGGTTGCGTTTATGTAAAATAAATACGTTGGGATGTCCTAAAGTCACTGGGAGGGAAACCATGGATTTGGTTTCGCCATGTTCATTTTTGACTTCGTTGAACTCTGCCTATTTACTGACAAAGATACCTTCGGTGTTATACCTGATGACATCTATGAGGAGATTAAGTGAAAATTAGTAATTCTCTGTATAGAGAAAGAAAAAGATAAATAAATGTGCGCATCTTTATCTTTGTATAGATTCCCCGGATATATTGTACATAAAACCACTTGACTACCCGAAAAGTACCTGAATGGAATTGTCCCTGTTTTTAGAAGAGTGTTGAACACTACATTTTGTTTACACTATTTTCCAGTTGCTGAATTTCTCTCCAAATGGGCTTCCAATCATACCAAATGTTGTCTTTCTGTCATGATGTGATAGAAACTATATCTCACTTTCCTTCGGACTGCCCAAAATATTCATCTTTATGGGAACGATGGATCCTCCCGGTCCTGCTGAAACATCAGGCTTGTTCCCCCTGCGATGCTCTTGTGCTCTGAAAAACGACTTGCCCTAAAGATGTGGTATTTGCAGTGACTAGTTTTTTAGCCAAAGTACAGCGGTAAAGATTTAAAGATAGTATGGCCAATTAGCTCTCCTTACTACTGTATTTCAAGCGGTTTTAGTGGGTTTCATTTTCACTTCTATAGTCTTGATCCCGAAAATACAGTTTTCTGAACTGACTGATTCCTTAAGGCTCCCTTCTCCCTTGTCTGTTCTTGTTTCTTTAGTAACGAGTACAGTGTTCATTTGTATTTATTATAATCATGCCATATTCTGACTCTTTACATTTCATTTCATTTTCTGTCTGTTCCTTTTGTTTGTTTGGTAATCAGGAGAGTGTTCATGTTGTTTTATTATAACCATGCACAAGCACACTCCTTAGGTTTTATGTCACCCCTTGTTCCTTATGCTTTCCGAGATAACCCGGACAGTGCTCATATTTTTAATTATAACCATACATTTTGTGTGACTGCGCGGGCTATGCCCTATGAACGGTGACATCAATTAAGAAAATCAGGTTGGTCATGTAAAGGTCTGGATGGGGACGGGAAGGGTTTTGACGAATGCCTGTTTATGGACAAGACTACCGTTGCTGTAGATGGGATGGCTTTCAGGAGGAAAGGACATATTTTAAAGAAACCGACAGCTGAGAATCCTGTCAAAGTACATCTGGTTGGTGGGATCTCCTATAAGGGGCCAGGATTGCTGATTTGATTTTCAGTGGAAAATACACATATAGTTCTTGAAAGAGCAAATAATTATGGCAGTTGTCATATGCAAGGAGGCATTACCAGGAGAACACCGATCATGCATCAAACAGAACAATGTCTCCACAGACCCCTCAGAAGCAGCCTTTAAAGTGAACAGGGGTTCACTTGGGACTAAGCTCCCCCAGAAGCTACTGTGCTAAAACCTATGTTATTAATGTGGTATGATATGATACGTATAGCAGGGTGTCAGGGAATTGCTTGTTTGTCTCAATGAGGCATCGTTGCACCAAACCAACATATACTTTAAACAGATGTTGTTTGAAAAATAAAGACTCCCCACAGTAGCTGAAACTGTAGAGCTCTATTGTGGAAAATTGAGGTCTTGAGTATCGGTCTGATGTTAACATGATCAGGCATTAGCCTGATCTCCAGAGGAATGGAGTTCAAGAGACTGCCCCCCCCTTCAACAGAAGGTTCTGCCTTTTCATGTAGTAAGCCTCAAGGATGGAATAATCAATAGGGCCAGCAAGAAAGAACTCAGATGTTGGCAGAACGTACACTTATGCAGTAGAAACTGTGGGCCCATGAAATGAGTGGCTCTGTGGAATAGGAACAGAGAATTTAACTTGTCTAATCATGGTGCCAATGTAAGGACCGCAGAGCTGGAGAGATATAGACTCAGAGACTGAGCTTCACTCTGGTTCTTGCACAGCCATATGTCTGTACACCGTTCCTTTACAGAGCCCCAACTAGATGTCAATGTAGTAGTCCAGTCTCCCATGTATGCAAGCATTCATTTGATGGACCCTGAGAAGGAAAGATAAATAGTTAAGGGATTTTTGAAGTGTGAGTAGGTAGAGAAAACATGATTTGACACTACAGTAAGATGTGATTTAGGCTCCAGCTTGCATTTTTTAGTGTTCCCAAGTTCCATATTGTTTCCATGGGCTGCAAACAGCTGCTCAAATGTCAAGGTCAAAAGGAGGAAGAGCATCCATATGGGCCAGACCTGCTCATGGAGGATGATTTCACAAAGTAAACTGCTAATGCACGGACTGGAGACAATTCCACTTGCATTATCTACTGCTTAACAGCATGATAATGGCAATGACATTCTTTAAAGTGGTAAAAGTTGACTTAAAGGTGGTGTTGGTTCTAGTCGGTGTAGGTGCCATTAGTCGTAGAAGGTATGCCAGTTATTGCTGCATGTTCTTAAGTGTGTTCCTCTAATCATGCCAATGTTTGTATTCTCTCACCTCCATCTTTAAGATTCACATGAAGATCTTAAGACAGACTGATTGTACCCAGCATTCAACCATCAAAACTAGAAATACTACCAGCATTGTATGCCCCTTCTCTTACCACAGTCATGCTGCAATATCAAACTTTTCCAAGGTGGTCTCTTGAGGATGTGTGTGATTGGGAGTAGTTCTTAATTTCTTAGCTGCGTTGATTTGGGGCTGTTCCCTGCCCTTGATTTTTATGTAGGGGCGATAATGGGGTGGAGTGAGTGTGCAACACGAGCAGATGACTTCTAACTATACCCCTGCACATTTGGCAAGTCACCCCACTCAAACGTATTTACTGTACAGTCCTGGGTGGAAGATGTTTGAGGGTTTGATGCATAAGTGATATTATAAAAATGATATGTATTTGAGTGCTACAGCTGCTTTTGTTATTGTGGCAATATGGTTTAGTGTGTGTTTTGAAAATAAACATGATGGCTATCTGGAATGAAATCCTATTGTGCTCTAGCACCCTGTAGCGTCTCTTGTGCTAGATGGAATTACCAATAAATATTCAGACCAAATAACCGGACAGACTCAAGGAATATGTGTCTCTTATTGCTCCAGTTACATTGTCACTCGTATTTTCATATCGTTTTAGCATGACTTCATATATCTTCTCCATGACATCACTCTGCCCTTGTCAGATTTCACTCAGCGCACCATGATGTCCAATAATGCGTGCTGACATCCTTCCATACGGCACCCTTCCACACTCTCAGTGTAAGGGTACATTTGATATGGCTGTCTGAGTGCATATCTTCTCTCAAACAGTTGATGAGGTATAGGCATAACACACGGAATCTCACAGAGGGCCCTACTCCTGCTGTTCCGGTATGATGGTCGGGCCGAGAGATAGGGAAAATGCATCCACCTGCTACTCTACACTATTCTAACTGAAATAGGCACAACACAGAACGTGTGTTATGTCATTTAAATAAATATGCTGAATGTAGATAATGAGTACCTAGCCAGTCTCCAGGGCCCAAGGGAGAGCCCGGGACCAGAGGTCCTTGGATTTCTGGAAAAGACACCTTGCACACCAGTTCTCTCCCTTAGTCTTAGTTAGTGTTTTTCCTTGGTTCGAGCGGTCAAACAAAGGCTTATAGTTTGTACACAGATACTCAGTTACCACACTTTGTGTCTTCAAATGGACATGCACAGTTAATGTATCTTGGATTGGGGCAGGCTCAATGGTCTTGATGAGTGACTTGATCATAGAATGCTAAACTAAAAGTTCACTCTAGTGTCTAACAATAGGGGAAGTGTCTTGACAGAACACTAGCACGGCATGGGCATCCCTAAAGTGGGTTACGCTTTACTTGCTTGATTGAGCAAATCAATGTAGAAAGTGGAGCTTGAAGACTGAGGCCGCATATTTCGTTAGTGCAGCTCCCCCGTAGAGAGTGCTTGCCCTTTTTCCTCAGATGCTTAGCATGAAGGTCGTTCCAAAATCATTGAAATTATGTTTTGTGAGACTGAGTGGATATGCTGCCAGAATTTCACCCACATCCTGGCTCCATAACTGCAAAGAACTCTGAAAAAACAATTTGTCCATTTTCAGATCGCTCCTTGAACAGGATCCAGGGGTCTGTTTTATGTTCAGTCCCACCTTGGGAAATCCAACTTTCACATTGAAACAAAATGTGAAAATGTCAGTTAAGGCAAAGAAAAGGCCTTCTTAGGTTGGGCTAATAATAGATGGTGTGAGTCCTCAAAGAGGGGCTAATTCCGAAACATTAGAAGGCATGCTTAGTTACTTTATTTTTTGTTAAACAACAATAAGGCTATAACTTCTAATCATAATAGAACATTATGTTTTGTTGATTTTGGCAAATGTTGCTTTCTGTCTAATATGTTCCTGTCTTCCCATGTAAAGGGTGTTTGGACACAACCATCATGTATGATTGAAAACTGGTACGAAAGAGTTTTATTATAAGGTCTATCAAAGATTATCATGAGCGGGAGAATAAAGTGGCTGACACAGTGATATAGCTTGTGAAAAGACAGTTTAAGGTAACAATGGGCCTCATTACTAGTTGGGCGCAAATGGATACCGGGCACCGGTAAGGACACCGGTGCCGTTAATCCCTTTGCGCCCTATTCCGAGTTCCCTTAGCGGGTCCCTTCCTTAACGCCCGGTTTTTCCAGGCATTAAGAACGGGTCCCATTAAGGGACTTTAGAGCTAATAACAGTACCACAATTTGCGGTACCGTTATTAGCGCCTTCCCCCTTCCCATTGAGCCCTATCGGGGCTCAAATGGGAATGGGGAATGGCTTTTTCAATGGGGATTTACCGGTCCCGCAAAGGTCGGAATAGACCGGTAAGTCCCCATTGAACGAGGGCAGACTCGATACCGGGATTGGAGGTAGTCATAGCGCTAATAGCGCCATGATTACCTCCAAACTCGGAATGAGGCCCAATATGTTCTGATCTAAAGGAAATCCCTTACAATGGTCCAGGCATATGCTGAGCTAGCTCCAATGTCCTATAGTTTGCCTTTGGTTCCGGTTTATGGATCTCTGGAGTTCTCTGACCCTCTTCCTCTGTGTCCATATGTGAACACCTGTCCTGAAATGATATTATTCACTAGGTCTGCTTCACCAGTTCGATGTTTTGGTGGGTCTGCCTCTGGATTGTGTCATTTTTCGCTGGTCTGAGGGACAGGCTCAGTAGCTCAGCTCTTGTCTGACATCCCTGCTGCTCTAAGGTCTGGTCCCTGGCCGGCGGTCACTGGTTTCCCCAGCAGCTCACAGCCCCTGTCATATGTTCCCTGCCCTTTGGAGAGTTTGCACCATGTGATACCTCCACCCATCTCTGAAATCTGCCCTAGATGTACCTGATCTGCAAGAAGCTTCTTTGTTTTTGTCTCTGTAATGGTTGCCTCCCGGAAATCGCCCCTTCCAGCTTTCTTCTGTCCTCCTGCGCAAAGAGGATGGGTTGTATTCCTCTCAGCATCACACAGATTTACCGGCGTGATACCACCAACTTTACAATGAGGCCTTATGTCTTTTCTCAGTATATTTACATGCAAGCTCCTCAAAATGTTATTGATCCTTTAAGTACTTAGGGCCTGATTCGTGGAATGATTTTGCATGGTTCAAAGTGACTTTGAAGTGCTGAAAAGGGACTTTGTACTGCAGACAAAACCCCTGATTCATGGAACTGTGCAAACTCTGTGCAAAGTGAGTGCATACTCATTTTTGCAATACAAGATGAACTTGCACGGAATTCGCACTGCAAAAATACACTTTGCACAGTTCCATGATTTGTGCCGGCAGTGCAAAGTCACTTTTCAGCGGGGAATTCCCTCAAGAAATCATTGCAGGCTCCACCCACTCCCGCATTCCGTTTTCTTGTGGGAAACAATAAGTACTTGAAGGAGGAAAAAAGACAAATTTACAATGACCCCTATTTTGCATCTCATTGCTTGCCTCACAACCAACAAAGGGCATCTTAATGTGTGCCCTATCAGAATTAAATGCCCTGTTCCCCACTTTAGACTTTTCTGCAAACAAGGGAGAGGTTTACGCATTCCAATGAATATCCGAAATGTGCAAACGGCATGCACGTTGAAATGCGTAATAATCAGAGGCCTTGCAGTGCACCTGTGTGGACTAGGCACAGGAAAAGAGGAAGTGCATGAGAGGTTCATTTCTGAATGTTTCATACTTTTTCTTCTTGCATTTCTATCCTTCAAATGAGGATAGAAATGCAGTTTGATGCTTCACATGTTGTCACAGTGGCACGTACTACTAAGCGCCTGACCCTCTGAAATGCTCAAGCAGCAACCAGGTTTGCTGGGGGCCAGTCATACATTGGTGTCATGAGTGCACTTCGAACACTATAGACAGTGCATATTGTGTGCTGCTGTCCAGCCTCCCTGCAATGTGCCGGTCAATTTGAGAATAAGAGGACATGCGAGGTTATGAAATGAACGCAAATGAAAAAAGAGCACCCTCTGCGTGTTGTTATTATTTTCTTTTTTCGTTAATTTTGGACAATATGCCCCATTGTCTTCATCTCCCAAAATGAAGCTCGTGTCACTGCAGATAGGAGGAATTCCCAGTACTAACCTGAGCCCTTGAACAACTCTTAATATGGCAGTGAAAGGCTTCACAGCGACGCGTGTGCGGCTAAAAGAGTTTTTAAGATCCAGGAAACAGGAGGAAACAGTGGTTGTGCTGGTTTGCGGACTCTGGGCTACACGAGTTACTTTGCCTATGTATGTGTCACATTGTTATTTTACTCCAAACGTGATTGCAGTATTAGACGAGGCAGGAGAGTTATGTGGCCATGGTTTTCTCTCACCCCCTTGTGTGTTTATTTTACTGCAGAGTATGGTTTTCCTACAAGTGCCTTTAGCTGTTTCCCACACGTGTGCGTTTCGGCGGGGTTCTGGTTTTAATTGACGGTGGCCCTCATTACGACCCTGGCGGAGAACCATGGTGCAATTTGCACCATGGTCCATGGCGCAAAGCTGCCAACTCCGCCATGGTGGTTGGCGGACTTACCGCCCCATTCCGACCTTGGCGGGGCGGTAAGTCCCCAATCCCCATTTACCCTTCCCCATTCCCATTTTTGCCCCATAGGGTATAATGGGAGTGGGGAAGGCGTTAATTACGCCACCGTAAATTACGGTGGCGTAATTAACAACAAGTCCCGTAGCGCCATGGATTTTTCCGCCTGCAAAAAGCAGGCGTAAAAATCACCATGGCGCTACGGGAACTCGTAGTCTGGCGGAAAGGTACGCCATGCATTACGCCGGCGTAAACCCCTTTCCGCCAGGGTCGTAATGAGGGCCGGTGAGTATGTGACTGATGGATTTTCTAGCTGCACTGGCATGCCACTTGGAATTTCCCTACATCCCTGCTCGTGAACATTTTCGGTCTCTCTCTGAGCCCACTGAGTACCCTCTGGACGTGTCCTCTGCCCCTCCCAGGGAGTTCCATGAAAACTTCTCAAATGAAACTTTCTCCAGTGCAAGATGCTTAGGGCACCGCAAATGTGCTTGTCCACAGTTATAGAGTTGACTGATGTAAGTAAAACTCATACCTTAATTACAGGAGATGCATCTATGCACACCTTCGGCCTCATCACGAGTTTGGCGGTAATCCTTAAATTCGGCGGTAACACTATTACAGCTACATGTAAGGGTCTGCCAAGTCACGGGTTTGGCAGCATTTACCCCCAACTCTGAGCAATTACCGTGCCTTAATACCGCCGACGGTAATCGCACCGAAAATTCCCCATTGGGTCCAGTGGGGAATTACCTTTCCGCCAAACCCGTGATTCGGCACTGATAGCGCCGGGATATGGCGGTAACACTATTAGCCCTGGCATTATCCCAGCAGTAATACCGCTGTAATACCACCAACTGTGTCTGGGAGGATGCAGCTGCTGAATGGGTGAGCGTCTAGCATCTCAGGGCTGATGATTAATCTCTCTATTTACATCAGGACTGTGGTATAATATTGCTCTTCTCTTCCAATGGTTGTGTTTACATAATAGTATGGTTTGTGTATGATGTTAATGGCCCAGTGAAAAGCAAATTAATATGATCAATTTCAAGAGTGTGAAGCTTGATGTATTCTCCAGGTGCATAACTGCCAGAGGTTCTGTCTACAGAGCTGAAATATCAAAGGGATGCAAGGGTATCCCTTTTCAACTCTCTAGCTTGCCCAGAGCTGGACCTTTTTTAAACAATCAAAAATCTAAGATAATGCAATGTAATGCCCCCCAGCACTCTGCACCTACACATCGTTGAGCTTTTAATCAGGCTTGGCAACCAATTTTAGATAAGATATGCAACGTTGCATTTCTCCATTCAAAAGCCTGCATTTAATCTCTTATGTTCATTTTATATCCCATGTCTTCCGGCGCTGGCCTGGGCAAGGGGTGAACATCCTTCATCCCAGGCCAGGGACATTTCCCATTGAACACACCGCCCGCACAACCCAGGCCAGCTGAATAGAGAGGCACTGTACCTGCAAAATAATATTGCTGTTAAACAAGAGATGGGCTATGCCCCGAGAATTTGCATGACCTCAATGAGACATAGACACAAAGGTTCATTTTTGTGGGGATAACAACAGGGATCCCTCTTTATTTACAAAAACAGATACTTTCTTTATTAAACATTACTATCCTGATAACACCATATCCCATTCTATATTCCACTGGCATGAATGTTTTTTGATTTTTTTAAAAATGATCCACTATGTCAGACCTTCCCATCCTTAGAAGGGTAATCTTGGACACACATAGGGTAGTCACAATGGAACAGACCCATGATCTACACATGGCTCCACCGACTTTAGAGGGAGGCCATAAAATGGCCACTGTGGGTTGTCGCACTGTCGGCCGGCCTAGGACAGACCCCCCACTCCACTCCCCTACCTCACACCAGGGTACAAACAATTCAGAGATTTTTCCTAGCCTCTCCCCATTCCTGTGCCCAACTAAACAACACAATAAGCCTTCGCCTAGTTAACCCTCTAATTCACTATTAACATGCACTATAAGAAACTAACTATAAACACCTGTACTTATAATCTATACACATACACTTCAAGATACATGCATATATGTAATCAACAAACAATAACATAAAGAACATATAATGCATTATTTTACAAAGGGGTAATGGCTGCAGTCAGTCACCCCTTTCCATTATCTTTAGTGGTGCTATCCTGGTGGTGGAAAGAGGGTCATGGTCTTCTGGAGTGAACCCGTTCGCCTCGTGGTACCACACGATCTACCCACGCAGGCCACAGCCAAACAAAATGTCCGTTCTTGGGTCCCATTCCTTGTGGGTCCCCACCATACTCATCATCGCTATTCAAACAATGTTTTAGCTTCAGGGTTGCTCTATGCCCTTTGGGGACACCCACAATCACTGTAGCAACCCTGTGGCACAATAAGTGCTCTTCGGCAGGCCCCTTGCCCTTTCGGCGCAACATAATTTCCACACTGCATCCTGCATCCCCTTAAATCTCCTTGGGTGGTCCCGAGGCCTTGATAGCCACACACAATCAATGCCAGAACCACCCAACAACATTCTTTTTTCAGGCGGTGTCCCCGTTACCATGGTGATACCATTGTCTTGCTTGGTACCTTGGCATGGTAAGAGCTGGAACTAAAGAATCATGACAATAGGGCTCATTGTAAGTCTGGCAGTACACGTTAAAAGGGTTCGTAATGGTATTACCGCCACTTTGACCATTACGCCAAATTAGGAGGTAACTGTATTACCGGCAGCTGTACTACCGGTAATAATATGGTAATACCGTTGGCGGTATTCACACCGACGGATTTAACGTTGGTGGTATTACCACCAAAATCATAAAAGGGCATTACAAGTTGGAAAATGGTGGTAAAACTGTTCGGGCAGTAATACCGCCACATCACAGTGCATTTACCTCCACCTAGAAGGTCGGGGTAAATGCATACAGGTTATGGAAATGAAGACACAGGTGCACCCAATCCACTCAGGCAGGGTACATAAGGCCCACAGTTTCCTCAAATACACTTTCCAACACCATCATGTTGCCAGTGGCGTTTGTGCACATGGACTAGCCACTGCTCCAGCTCCTCATTGAGCTGCAGAGGCTGGAAGAACAGGACACAGAGGAGAGGAGGAGGGCAGGAGAAAGAGATGAAATTCAAGGCAAGGGCCCATACCCCAGGTCAGGTCCTCACCCAGGTCCTTGAGAGACAACCAGCTAATCACCCTGTACCGGCTGAACAGGGAGATCATTGCTGAGCTGCTCACCCTGATCCAGGATCACATAGAGAGCAGGATCAACTTCAGGACAGCCTTACCCTCGCTGCTTGTGTCTGTCCTGCATTTCCTGGCAACCAGCACCTTCAAGCACACCGTGGGCATGCTGCACAGCATGTCCCAGCCCACATTTTCCAATGTGCTCATGCAGGTGCTGGAAGCACTCCTGTGCTATGTCTCCCGGCTCATGCCCCTGCCCACCACCCCGGCAGAGGAGAATGACATGAAGGCATATTCTTATGCAGCAGCTCACTTGCTCAACATCACTGCTGCTCTGGGCTGCACCCATGTGGAGTTGGTGGCACCCCAGGTATCTGCAGAAGTATACTGCACCCGGAAGCAGTATCACTCCATGAATATCCAGGTCACCTGTAATCCTCACCTCCTCATTAAACACTGTTGTGCCCACTTCCCTGGTTCCTACCATGATGCATTGGTCCTGAAAAACAGCATACTGCCGGCATACATGGAGAGGCACAGAGGGCAATGGACGTGGATATTGTGTGAGTACGAGTGCCATCACACAGACAATTCATGCAGCCCAATTGACATGTCATGGTAGGGCGGGTTCACCACAACTGAAGAAGGCCTGCCCTGTCATGGCTATCTACATGCAGGAGCTGCCCTCAGACCCTGCACATGGCAGACTACAGCCCACAGGATTAGGACATGAGTGTCAATGCTGAAGTAAATGGCCTATGCATGTTCACCCAAAAGGCTAGCAACACATTCATTGGACTACTGGAACCACAGTGCACATTACACATCCCTATACATGTATCAACATGCTTCAGCACTGCAACTAAGGAATGCCAGACTGGTAGATGTAATGCCATGTACTCAACTGACCATGGATGTGAATACATCATGGAATAGACACAGACAACCTGCACAAGTATAACTAAATACCCATTATGGCACATGCATGGGAGGAAGGCACAGGCCCAACACAGGCACCATGGCATGTTGCCCTGTCAAACACAGACCCTGAAAGCGATGAGTGCTGGCTGTGAGCTGTCTGCTATCTGTCCCACAACAGAGCACGTGTTGCCCCCGAGGAAATGCATCCATGTTCAAATACAGTTATGGCAAGTTCTTTGCCAATACTTGGGGAAAGCACAGTAACTGTGTGAATACTAGCCGATGTCCAATGTGTGGTCTGTAAAATGAAACGATGGTTCATTTTATATTCCTATGTAGTGAACTACACATTCTTAGATCACACTACTTGAGACCTATGCCTATGGTTTCAGGCATTAGATCTTCTATCCAGGCCCTAGGTTGTTGTAGAAGCTCATCCGAAGCACCCGTTGTACTCTCTGTTTTTAAATGTATCTACCAGGCCTGCGTGAGAAGGGCTAAATTAGTAAAAACTTGTGCTCAGATTCTAAAGCTGTTTCAGCTTGCACTAGTGTTCACCCTGTTACTTTGGGATCTCATTGTTTTTCTGGAGCCACATATGAACCATACAGGATATTTGACTTATGATTTTAAAATGGTTATCTTTTATCCCCACAGTTTTTGTGTAGTTATATATAACTTATTTGGCTTGATTGATGATTGATTTTAACTTATCTATCTATTAAAATTGGTACCAGGTTGTGACAACTCTCCAAAGCAATGGTATTTGGAAATGCCAATGTTGTGATCATGTATGTCCCCTTTTGATAAAGTTGTATTTCTATGTTTTTATTTTTGTGTGCATTGAAGATTGGTTGAATAGATTGATATGCACTAAATTGTCTACTGTGATTTACATGTGAAATGGTTTATGTGTTATGGGTGATAGCAGAATAAAAAATTAAATTAAGTGAATTACCCCCACAAAAAAAGAAATACTTGTGAAATGCATGCACAGACTGTCTATCTGCATGCCGTTGTAATGGGCAACACATCCACAATACGTTGTGACTGACACCTATGAACTTTGCCCTTGCAGGTGACTCTGGATACCGCCAGCTACCATGTCTGATGACACCATTGTGGCATTCACTGGTGCCACTGGAGGTGGCGTACAACAGGGCACATGTCAGGGCGAGACTGCATTGAGCAGACCTTCTGCCTGTTGAAGGCTAATTTCCGGTGCCTACAATGGTCTAGAGGGGCCCTAATATACAGGCCAGAGAATGTGGGACCAATAGTGCTTGCCTGTGCTAGGCTGCACAACATTTTCATCAGGCGGGATATTCCCCTGACCCGTGATGAGGACATTCCAGCCCCAGAATAGGAGGACACACTACCTTCATGTGCTGTGCTACACACAGTGATCGGCAGCGGGTAGGGATGGATGTCTAGTTCGGCAAGAACTGATTGACAATTTATTTTGATAACAATTGAAATACACTTGCTACACACCTTTGTATATAGTCACATTATTAATTAAACACTTGCAAACAGTAACGAATGTCCTAGCATTTTTTTAAGTGCACAACTATTTAATGTGCAAATGTCAAACAACCCTCTCCAAAAACCGTCCCCAAAAACTCTTCCCAAAAACCATCTGAAAATACCATCCCAATATACTATCCCTACAACACCAATCCCCTGCCCAAAAACCCTCAAAATACACCATCCCCAAAAACCCTCTGCAAAAACGCTCCAGAAACACCATCCCCAAAACTCCATGCCAACAAAAGCCCTCTTAAAACCCCATCGCCAAAACAACATTCCTACAACACCTGCCCCTCCCCAAAAACCCTCACGGAACTCTACAACCACAAAGGAATTCCATGTCTTGATGAAGGCTGTTTCGAAAAACTGGCTAGAACGTCCTAGGATAGAGACATTCTGCTATTAGGGCTGCAACACAGCGTGCCGACATACAACCTGATTAGAAATTGCTTGTTCGCTAGTTTTCTCCGAGAAGGAAAACATTTCCTTTATCATAACGCACAACACCTCTGCATTGTGAAAATATTGAGTATCCGTGAGAAGGGTTAAACAACGTCGAACATTACATTATTGTATTTGTTTTGTGCATAAGCTGTGGCACTTGTGATATATATCATTGCAAATTGTGTTTAATTTTCTGGTTTGGTGGTGTCTAAACATTATATAGATACACAGTTACTGTACTAAACTCTGGGTGTGAATATAGTTTTCTCGCCGTCTATGTTTGATATTATTGTTTTCAAGACATCAATCAACCATTTGGTGGTCTACGTCTTTGGGCCTCATTACACGGAAGGCGGTGATCCAGGGTGCTATTAGCACCCTGGACCATGCCGGTAAATTACCGGCACCGCCTTGGCGGTAAGGGGATTTACCGCCCCATTCCAAGGTCGGTGGGGCGGTAAATCCCCCTTCCGCCATTGCCCTTCCCCATTCCCATTTCTGCCCCATAGGGCTCTATGGGAATGGGGAAGGCGCTAATTACGGCACCGCAATTTTGCGGTGCCGTAATTAGCTCCGAGGTCCCTTAGCGGGTTGGTATTTAACGCCTGCAAAAAGCAGGCGTTAAAGCACCAACCTGCTAAGGGACCTCGTAGTACGGCGGTAAGGGTTAACGGTCACCGTTGCCATTAACGGTGACCGTTAACCCTTACCGCCGTCCGTGTAATGAGGCTATTTGTTTGTTTTCCACATGAATTATGTTGTTTATTATAAAAAACAAAAGAACAATTTCACTTGTATAAGTAAATCCTCTGGCATCTGTGCTGATGATGTGTTACTCTCCAGCTACCGATAGGTGTCCCACATAGCAGTTAATGTGTAAAAAGGATGGGTAACCTGTCTCCCTGTGTGCATAATGTGACGTATTCCTTAAATTAATGTCAGACAAAACTGAGGTGATGATCGTTGGCTGGTAGCAACATGCTTGTGGATTCCTCTTGTATATTTTTATTTATGGGCCTATACCCATTTCCAGTGATCAAAGTCAAACATATAGGCTTTCAACTTGAACTCTCATTTTCTCTTGACCCATGAGTCAATGCCCTGTCCAGATACATCTATGTGCATGTGTTGTCATTCAAAATAATCCTCCCTTTCCTTCCTCCTTTGGACCATGCTACCATGGTGGCAGCTAGAAATGGGGGAGTGGAAAGCTGCCCAGAGCAGTGTCAGTGTTTCAAGTTTATGCAAAGCCTTCCACCCAGCGCATTTTTGATTATAGACTTACAAAAATGTGGGATCGCTATTAAATTGTGTGCGCTAGTTGTGTGTTTGCTTGAAGAATAAAGTTACTCATTTTTGGAGGTATATTATGCCAGCTGATTTTTGGATTGATTTGGAAGTAATCTATGGATAAAAAGGATGGACTTGTAAAAATAATAATTTCTGAAACTAAAGTTAAAAAATATATGGTTTGAGCGCAAGATATCCGCCCGAACCTTGCATTCCATTTTTGATTATAGTTTGCCTCCTTGTGTGAGAGAAAGTATGCCCAGACATCGGTCCCTTGCTCGCTCGTCCATAGGGAACCAATCTGCACTTCAATGATGAGGCCCAACAAGGCTGAACATGTCTGGGGTTGCTTGTGTTTTGGTGCAGAGGGGACCTGGCCTAGTAGTTTGAGCTGTGCTACTCCTATTAGTGGTTGTACCTCACTGATTTGCATATAGCTGGACCCCTTTTACAATGGTGCAGATGAGCTAAAAATACATGGTGTGTGAGGTTGCCCAGAGCAGTGCCAGTGGTTCAGATCTATTCAGAACCTTCTACCCACCACTGTTCTGGTCATAGGAAGCTAGGCAGTGACATGCCACACTGTAGCCTCCTTTCTTCCTTTCAAATAATGTTCAGGTACTGTCGTAGGGCGGAAACATACTTCTCCACACTTTCTCCACTTTCTTGAACCCTTACATCAAAGTTACATCTCGCCAGAATAGTGCTAGTCTTTTAGGGTTGAAATCTGCATCCAATTTGCTAAACACAACATTCAGTTCATTGGAAGGAGATGGTTCTGAGTCTTGATCAAGATCAGGCAATGTTTCAAAAATCTGTTGTTCCTCATAGCCCAAAAATCGCATGAAGAGGGATACCTTGTGGACAGTGGAAATTGTATTGCCACATGCTGCACATGGGTAATGCATAAAACCCTTCTTCCACTGATTCCACTTTATTTTCACTGGAGCAGCAGTAGCCATAAAAAATAGGGGGATCTGGCACACCTGGAATAGCCATATTGAAATGTGTTCAGCACCTGATATTCCAACCAAGATTTTCTGTATCTGCCCATTTCCAAAGAACTGGGATAAAGAAGAGGACAGGCAACGCATGCTGTGCCAACACACAATTATTTTATCCACAATGGCTGCACGTTTGCAGCTTTGTAAGGTCCTTTACTCTGCACTGCTGAGTCGCAATACTGTTTTCTCACTGTCGATGGGACCCGCTCTTTGGTCCTTAGTTTACTGAATACTTTCCTCGGTACTTACTTTGGTAAAGACGTTTGTAGGCATGTGCAATCTGCCTGCGCCCACTCACAACAAGGATGCGTAGTCCATGCACAGCACAGGGAGACCAAGCCTCCGTAACTCCCTGCAACACTCACTGGTTCTTAGCTACACAGAAGTAAGCGCTGCAGCCACACCAGCTAGACTGACGCCGGGACAACTTCAGGGCTACGCCGAGACACAGAGCAGGGACAAGACCCCACCAGAGAAGCCAGCACAACAGCTTTCTGCTTAGTGATGCTGGGGGTCGCCAGTCACACCTAACTCTTCGCCAGTGAAATAAAGATGACCCTTACACAGCAGGTAAGGTTTCTTGCTTATTTGTTGTAAAATAAGCTGTCTTACAGTGACCCCCAACTCCCTGCCTCCATCAACTCCCTACATCTCTCTTTGTTCTGGCTCTGTTAGAACCCAGTCAAACTTACATATTCCACCCCTTCGACACCACCATGGAGACGCAATACAAAACTTTTCATTGGTGGCTCCCCACATTAGGCATTCTTGACCTTTTGAAACATGCCTCACTACTGATCACCCGACTTTAATACAAATACATGAATATGATATGACTGTATCCTGTTTCATTTTTTTCCAGTTGATTTTTTTCATTGGCATCCGCACAGCACCAAGAAACCTTAGGCTGTACCAGAGCGCAATTAAACCAATAAACAAAGAAAAGAGATAATGATTACGGTCTTAAATGTGCTGGGACAGTCAGCTGCCTACTGTGGGAATTTTAAACTATATCTCTTACCAGTGATGTCTGTGAGTTGAACACAGAAATGGGCAATTAGTTTATTTGACACTTAGAAGTTTCCCCTCCACACCATCCGAGGGAGGACATCCAGAAAGACCTCCTTGGTTATGCTGTTGGTTCAAGAATGTATACGAGGTACGGCGGCCGTTTCCATTGTGGTTGCAAAAGTTGTCAAAGTGGACGGGAGCGGCTGTGAGCGGTGCTCCTCTACTTTTTTTAAGTTGTACTTTTCCTATGCTTTTATATTAAAAAGAAACAGTTGTGGAAGGGTTTTCTTTAAAAATAATAGTGGAACGGTTTCTAAAAAGTACAGGAAGAAGTTAAAACTTGCACTTCGGTGTGCTGCACTGAACATTCCCTTAAACAGCAGGGGCCCGATTACAGAAACTTTGCACTGGTTCAAGTGCAAAGTTTGCACGGTATTAGCACTAGGGCAAAGTTTGCCCTATTTTTAGAAACACTGGGACACATTAAAATCCATTGCACCTTGACAAGTGCAGTTTGTCATATTAAAAGCACCAGGGCAAAAATTGCCCTTGTGCAAAAAAGATGCATTTTCACTACATTTTTGCACTGGGGCAAAGTTTGCCCTAGTGCTTACACGGGATGGTATTAGTACTAAGGCAAACTTTGCCATGATGCAAAAATGCATCACACATGTATCTTTTTAGCACTATGGCAATTTTAGCCCTGGTGCTTTTAATCTGCCAAAGTGCACTTTTCGAGTTGCAATGGTTTTTTAATGTGTCCCAGTGTTTTTAAAAATAAGGCAAACTTTGCCCTAGTGCTAAAACTGTGCAAACATTGCACTTGCATCAGTGAAAGGTTTCTGTAATCTGGCCCCAGGTGTGTTTGTTTGAGGGTTTGGATTGCGTGTGGGAGGGGACATGGGGATGTGGTTTGTGGGAAGTTGGGGCAGGCCAGCAGGGAACGAAGTTCCACTACTTCTTCCCCTACACTTCGACCACTGGGTTGCAGCCCATGTCATAGTGTGGGGAAAAAAATCAAGAAAAGTATATAATCTTACATTTGTGCTCTTGAATGTTGAGCTCTGAATGCCATATACATCGATCAGTGATGTCATTGACAGAAGCACCCTCTTTCCATTCTCGAAAGACCTAGAAAAATGCAACGTCGATTCCAACTCGCAACCTACCAACTGACTGCCCTCCGAAATATGCAACCCCCAAATCCGGCACTCCATCCACCACCCAGAAGAGCCTGGAATCGACGACATTAACAGACGTTAACAGTCTACAAAATGTTAAAATAAATACAATACATTGAATACAAAAATCTGTTGTTGGTTAAACCGGCACAGCACTGCTACGTTTTTATACTTCTTTTTTGTATTTTCTTTGAAACAAGACAAGTGCATTTTTAAATAATTCCTGGAAAGAAAAAGACGGTCTAGTAACTAAAAGTCAGCACCAAGATGCTCTTCTCCTTCCCCAGAGTGCCTATTCCTTTCAGGAAATGGGGCTTAACAGGGAAATAAGTTCAATTTGTCTAACAAATCACACTATGATTTACTACCTGCGTCACATGGCGATTCCCAGCAGGCTGACACAATCTTCCCCGCTGTCAGAGCCGCTCACCTCTTAAGCAGTGTTGTTATGCTGTTTGGACAGTGCAGGTAATTGGAAATGATTTCGCCTTTTGCCGTGTGTTTCAGGTAGAATGCGAGAGTGACCCGCCGCGTCACTAATCATCGCAGATAATGTCCCGGCGGGCCGGGATTATCAGGGTTAGTTTAGTGAGCGGCTCTGTCGTGGCACGTGTAGAGAATGGGTGATCGTTGCCGAAGAGCCTTTTAAGAGCTTAGACATTCACGCGGGAGTCTTTCAGGGATGCACTGGGGGCAATCCAGATGCTGCGTCCCGCTTCAGTGCAAGCAATTAAACGACGCCTGCCCCCCCCCCCCTCCCTCCGAATCAGCACCAAGGCGCAGTCTGGGAATGTGGCAGCTTTAAAGCCTACTCACAGAGTGAAAGAGGGTCCATATGAATGCGTTCACCGGGAGGATTCTCACAGGTGCATCAGCAAGGCATGGACTGTTCTAGAAGGCACACATGTTACAACCGCTCCTGCCTTTCAGGTTAATTATTTTGTGTTTATTTTCTTTTTAGATCTAAACTTCACACTTTTGAGTAACCTTATTGAAAATATTGACGCTTCCTATTGTGGGGCAGTTCTGTGGACGCACGACCTGTATCGATCCGTGCTGGGGCCATCCAGCAGGTTATTCAGTTGCTGTGTTCATACGACATGGAACATTCGCCCGGGGCGGCCGAACTTTCATTGTAGCCATGAGCACAAGGATGGGGAGTGGCCCGGGGGCCACCCCGGCTACACACACAGATCTGGGATCACCTAGATCAGTACAGGGCTGCAGTACCATGATCACATTGCATCAACTTGCAGGCCAAAATGAGACACAGAGACAGAAGTGCCAGTCATAGATTCTGCTGCTCTACTAACCACATGTGCCAGCTGAGGCTCCTTTTATTGAGAGCCAGTCATGACACAGTCATGACGCACACTTTTAAAGGGTACGTCACCACACTCCTCTTTTTTCATAACAAAGTAACAGGCAAGCATTATACACGTTACCCAATTTCACAGTTGCGGGTGCATTCAAGTACTTGCTCCCATCTTGCTCAGCATCTGGGACAGACGGCTCAACACTGCATGCAACTGTGGACAGTGTCCTTTCCATCATCCTTTAGCCCATGGTTGCACACCCCCCTTTGGAAGGTTTCCCTAGACGTCAGTGTTTCCTGATATCTGCACCAGGCAGCAGTGTTCTGCTTGGGAACATCTTCAATGGAATTGCAGTCTGTGACTCTTGTGGTGGTCTTCCCGTTCCTCCACTACCCGTGAGGTTCATCAGTTGTTTGGGCTGGGTGACCATTTCCCTTGCATTGGCACATTAGAAACTACCAGATGGGCTTGGGTGATGACAACGACTGGGGAGTGCAAGGTAGCAGTGCTGCACAGTCCCTTCCATCCCGGTGGGAGTTGGAGGTAAGCAAGTGTTCAGCAGACCCAGTAATGATGTAAGATGGCAGAGGTAACATCAGTCAAATCCACAACACGCAAAATGCTGGTGCATTTGGTATTAGTCCTGACTGGTATGGTGACATCATCCCTAAAACATAAGGAAGAATGTGTAAGTAACTGAATCTTAACAGCTCTTTCTTGTGGTTTCAGCCATGTCCTTTTTTTAAATATTTATATTCCATAACTCTGAATATTCCTCATTAATGTTCTCCACTTGTTCAGTAACCTTGTTCAGTAACCTTTCTCATTCCTCCCCGTTTACAGCTCTTCACCCCTTGATCCCATCTGTTGTGTAAGACAAAAAATATCTAAGTTCAACTGTGATTAAATGCTATATCATATCTCTTTGTGCTCCTTTTTATATTTTTTCAAACATTCATTATCATCGATTGGTATGATGGCAGCCTGAAATGCTTGTCCCTGATATAAGTCCATCTCTATGCACAAAGATAGGGGCACCACCCACTGTGCTCTCTGTGGTGACAACTCATCAGGAATAAGTACTCTTGGAATGCCAGAAGTGTGGCGGATGAGTGAACAGACATGACAAGTCTGCTGCCTTTTTTCTCCCCACCCTCTTCACATGTCTACACCACAAATTTTCCACAGCAAAGCTATGCACATTCACCATACTATCAAAACCCATCCCTTCATTTACAATTGCATTTGGGTCAGTATCTCTTTTTGTTTGGGGTTTTAACATTTCATGAGATCCTATAACACTACCTAAATATTAATATTAATATTTACATCATTATCCATCGTTGCTCCGAAACAGAGAAAACAATGGAAAAGGAAAAACAACAACCAAACATACATCCAATGCATTCATACTTTTTAACATATTTTTTTCAATATTTACCCACAAAACCTATTGTATGGCCATTCAAATGACCTAGCTGGAATGAGCACTGACCTCTCTGGAAATACATAACTCAGTATTTTTCTGATGACTCTTCCCATTAGAGTCTTGATCTTGCGAAGGTAGAGAAGAGCTGGCAACTTTCCACACATCAGTAGGGTGTATTTCCTTCTACCCTTACTGTGCTCGGTGTGGCGTAGACATCAGTGCGTGGGCCACGGACGCGTATTTCACTCCAGCGCCAGAGAAATGAACAGAGATACACAAGGTCTCCAGGGAAGAGCGGTGGTGTGGCAGGTCTCCAAAATCTCAATGGATTCCCTCTGTTGCAACTAGCTGTTTGTGTGAGGAAGTAACCAGTGAAGATATAATTCTGACAGGTCGGGTTAAGTACCTAAGGTAGTCCCTAAACTGAGAGCTTCTGAGGTTGTGTGTGTAGGTGAGAGTGATGTGTGTATTCGTCTTCTGACACTATCTCATGGGGTTATAAATTATGATCTTCACTGGCTGAGTCCTCAAATTAAACAGTGCCAGGGGAAGGCAAACAACCATTTTTTTTGTTCAAAACATCATTTAGAATGCCGATTTCTTTTACCAGTCCATTAACTCTTTCCATGAGTTCGTTGGCGAGTGGGTGATACACCAAAAAGAACCTGTGCTTTATACCCAACAAAGAAGTAATCTCTGCAGAAAAAAAAAGTCAGTTCCATTGTCAGACTTCAACATTTTGCGTATACCCCACTGAGGGAATACCTCCTGCACCAAGAATCTTGTTGCTGATTTATCATCATGGTGTTAACAGGGTCCAGCCTCAGGCCACTGCGAGAATGGACAAATGACAATGATGAGATCATGAAAATTACTACACCTGTTCATCATGTCCACATACTCAAAGTGAAGTCGGGTCAAAGTGCCTTTTAAAGACTTCATGGTATTTCCAGTGTTGAACTATTGACATGTCACGCAGTTAGATATGAAATTACCTGTTCCTGCAAATTAGGTACAAACCAACTTGGCTGGACGTTCACCACTGTCTGTCACCAAGACATGTGTGAATGGTAATGTAACCTCTCCACACCAAGTAACACCAGAGGCATTACTACGTTCCCTGTAAGCTCCTGTATCCACAACAAATCAGTGGGTGAAAGGGCACACTGTTTCACCCACAGCTCTTTCTCAACCTTTGGTGCTCTCTCTTGCATTTCATAATTTGAATCAAGGAACTGTATACAGGACTGGTGTACCTGTTGGACCACAGTTTCTGTGACCTGGGAATCTGTAAATGGTAAATGTGCATCCTCCTTTGCTGCTCTGTCAGCTGCATTATTCCCAAGTGCAATTAGGCCAGTATTGTTATTTAACAATGCATATCTCTACTGGTAGTGTTCTGAGGAATCTGAAGCCATCCTCACTTCTACCCCCAAGATATTCTCCTCTGAGGGGGTCAGAGAATGGCTGTCACTATCAGATACTGACCCTGGGGGTGGAAATGCAATGGAGGATCACTTGGGTGGAGGAGATTTGGTACAGACACACTTCCCCGATTTCCTTTTATAATAAACCCAACATCCCACAGGCCTTTATAGGTTATTATCAGTCCCTTCCCTGTTCTTTGCATAAAACATCTCCCAGTGAATATCATTCAGGTACCGGGACACACCAGAGCAATACAGTATCTCTTTGTAAATTTGTTCTCACACAAACACCACTTAGGTACTGGGACAATGAGGCCACCATAAACACAGACAACAGACTGGAAGAAGAAACATGAGCAGTCTAATGGTTGGACTCATTATAATGGAGCTGGGAACTTTAAAAATGGCTCAGTTGAGAGGCTTGAGGGGAATCCCGGGGAGAGGCATGGCAAGAAGTCCAGAGAAGAGCGCAGAGGAGAGTTCCAGGACAGAATTTGTGGTGGCAAGAAAGTACCTTCCCAAGGTGGTGGGAGGTGTAGAGAGCATGATGTAGGGCAGTGAGCGAGAGGGTCTCATTGGCAGTCTGAGGCAGAGCTGAGGCACCAGTAAGGCACAGAACGGAGGTACCAGGAGCATCAGAGAGACTCCTGAATGCTCACAGGAGCAGAACCACTGACAGCAGTCTACCGGAGCTCCAACGTAAGCAGCAGGGAAGCGATGAAGCTGTGGAAGATGCTGCATGATCGAGGGAACAACAGTGAGCAGACCGCAAGCAGAGACTAGTCTCTGGAAATGCACAGAAAGTGGAAAGCAGACCGTGAGAAGACAGATTAGTCCACCTGGGTGGAAAGTGGGCCCCGGACACAGTGGATGGTCAGCTTAGAGCAAAAAACTTTGAATTGAGAATATCTGAATTGATTATAGGCAAAACCAATGTGAAACAGTAATGCACATAATGAGAAGCCGTGAAAGCAAGCATTGCCAAGAGTTGAATTAGGAGGCATTGCTAAGAGCCAAGAATAATTGTGTGAAAGAAAGATAATCATAACAAAGCCTGTATGATATTATATATGATATGATAAGTCATGTATAACGTATGCAAGAAAAACCTGGGGAAAGCGGGCTATGTGTGATAATGAAGAATCCTGAAACAGAGAATAAGTTTCCTTGCAGGAGAGTGTACTGGGAATCTTATGATGGATTGCAGGGTTCAAAACTGAGGGGAGCTGGGATTTCTTTCACTCCTGTTTCCAGCATGGTAGAGCCTGGTCAGCTTGAAACCAACAGCTACCAGGACCTACTTTTGGCTCCTTAGGCCAACGAGTGCCTTGCAAACATGTAAATGTGACAATAACATTGTGCATTTGAGAATGTTAATAAAGAAGAATTAGAACACATCTAATATACATTTAAACACAATGTTCATTCAACATGGACAAGTTAAAAGGAGCATCTCTGGTAGCTCCTGGTTTCCCTGTGGTAGCTCCTGCCTAAAGGAAGATGCCTGACAACCAGGTGCTGGTTTTAGCTCCTGCTCACCGAACCTCAATTTTGAACCCTGGATTGTGCAAAAGAACTGTAACAGTAATTGTGTTTCCTAGTAGGAAAGTGTACTGGGAAGCCTATGTTGGTTTTACAAGTGAAAGCTGCTATACAAATGAAAGATGACTGCATACGTGATGATAAAGCTTCAAGGGCACTTGAAAGGGGATTAAGTCAAGTCTCACTGTGAAGCTGAAACTGTGGCAAGATATTTATGAAACAGATGCAAGTAAGGTGTGCCGGTTACATGACCTGTAATGGGTGGACCGTGTAGTCCGACAACTGCGCCTAGACCAACCACATCAACCTGAGGAAAAGCCACTTTGTGATTTTTGTGATTGAATAAAGGAAGAAAAACAGATTGTTCTAAATTTGAGGAATTTAACATTATATTTTGGAATGTTGAAGATCACAAGGAATTGTGTCACGTGAAACAGTGAAATACTTGAAAGCGCCGGGAAGGGAACCACACTTTTGAAACAAGAACAGTTGGAACATTGGGGAATGGAGAAGCCTTTTCTATTTAAGAGCTGGAAGAAGCTCTGCACTTTTATATTGTACACTTCTCATTTTATGCCAACATCCCTACACATATGATACAATTATATGTGAGGGCAAGTATAGGTTTCGGACACAGACAGACTTCCTGACACAGATTATCATTAGTTTAAGTTAGGTAGGGAAATCCCAATTTAGCTTAGGGCAAGTTCAGCCTTCTTCCAACCTTCATTTTATTTGTAATAAAAGTTTGTAGCCCAAACTTCATTCAGTTGTCTGTATCTACTTCATGATGAATTCACAGTGTTACTGTTTTTTTTAATCTGGATACTAGCACAGCATTCTGGACGGAGGACCCAGATGATCTAAACCGTCTCCGGAGCCATCTTGACAACACTCGAATGCACATTGGACGTGACATAGACAGAGTCAGAGTGAATAGTGACTGCCTTCCATTTACTCATCTATAGTGCCTATAATAATGCTAACGCTTCTATTGTTTGGGCAGAATAATGTGAAAGTAATCCCTTTTTCACTCCGACTTTGTACTCACCATCCACAAGGCCCAGAACTGTCACTCCTGTTTGCCTTTCACCCATGCCCTGATCAATTGTCAATGAATAATCAACAAAGAATACCTCTCATCCCTCTAGTGTATCTTCCTTGACATTCATGCTCTCATTCCCTTCTCCTTCATAAGTCACATAATAACATCATCAGGTTTCACTGGCTAAACTACAAATGTCGAAGGATTGGCTTTATGACACCTCACTGGATGACCATTTAACAAGATGACCTCATATCTAAAAGCTCTCTGCATAGTGAGGGTAAATTTGGATTTCTCTAAAATTGCAACAATTGCATGTTCTACACACATTGTCATTGGGTAGCCCATAGTGATGACTGAAGACTTTTGAATAGCAAAAGCTGCTGCCACCAACGCTTGCTCACAAGGGAAGCAACCTTGCATAACTGGATCTAGGAGTCTGCTATAATAAGCTAAAGGCGTATGACCCAACAATATTTTCTGGGTGAGGACCACCGTAATTACCTGCCCATTGGAATGTGAAAACAAATAGAATGACTACTTATAACCCAGGCTTGCCAAGACTGGAGAATTACTATTGAAGTCTTGAGCTCCCGGAAGCAAGTTTTCATTTCTTCTATCAACTTAATCAAACATATCTCTTTCTGTGCTTCCTTGAGTCCTTGCAACATAGGCCTCATGTAACTAGAGTAGTCAAAAATCCAAGACCTACAACAGTTACAGAGTCCCAAAAACTGCTGCATCTGCTTTATGGGAAAAGGCTGTGGCATTTTCTGAACTGTCTAAGCTCTCCCAGGGATCACTTTTCTTCCTGTTGGTGATATTACATTCCCCAGGTATACTACATTTGTCTGACAATACTGTCATTTATCCTTGTCCACTGAGTACTCATAGTCTGTGAGCAGGGTGAGAAGCGTTATTGAATCTCCCCGACACTGCTCCTCTGAAGTGCTACAGACTAGTAAATCATTGACATACTGAATCAGCACTAGACACATGCAAATTCCCCAAATCCATCTGAACCACTTGATAAAAAAAACTCAGGGATTTACAATAACCCTGTGGTAATCCTGTGTGCTGAAATCTTTGGCCACAATATGTAAATGCAGAAAGGTACTGAGAATCGAGGTGCAGGGGGACTGAGAAAAATGCATTCTTCTGATCAATTACAGTAAAGTGTGAGGATTCAGTAGGGATATTGCAGAGAATGGTAGCAGGATTTGGATCCACTGGAAACTAGCCTCAATGATCCTGCACCATCCTCCAACTGGACCTTTTTGCCTTCTTCACAGGATAGATAGCTGTTTTACATTGTGACACAGAAGGCTAAATAATACATTGCTTCTTCAATGCACTAATGGTGTCATAAATGCCTTCACCCACCCCCCTAGAAATGGGCAACTGTCTCACACGTGGCAATATTGCACAAGGCTTTAAAATTATCCTCACTGCTCTTATGCTATTCGGCAACCCCACACATGAGCATCACTAGTCCAAAAGTGACTAGCAACCTTCTCCAAATCTTCCTCCAAATATGGTGTTGTAGTTCTAACAATAGACATATGGCCTCATTAGGAGCATGGAAATCCAGGAAAAATGCCAGGAAAAATGCTGGTAATACCAGATCCAGCATTTTTACCAGAACGGCACACTCCGAGCTTGCCAGTAGGAGCAGTGAACTACTGGCATGCCTGATCTGACAGGGGTTCCGGCCCCTACCAGCAAAGAAATCTGCAATCACTGGCACTGGTACTACTCTCGCCAGTGATTGTGGCATAGCAATTCCATGGAGTCCTATCTGCCTCCATGGAATGGAAAGTTACTGCTGTTGCCAGCACCCGTAATATCCCGGTAGCACTGGGCTATCGGGGACAGGTAAAAGTAAGGTGGGTTTGCCGGTGAGCTGCTTGTAGAACAGGTGAGCTACTGGCAAACTTGTAATGACCCTCATAGTCTGAGTTCTCCCTATGCTCTATTATCATTTGGCAAGGTATTACCTCCTCAAAGACCATTTTCCTGTGTCCTTGGCATCTTCAAACAATTGTTCATCCCAAGGCCCATCATCGCTCATCTACTAAATTATAGAGATTGAAATGCTCTCCGATGTGCAGTAAGAGAGAAGGGCAACCTAGTACTTCGGTCCAGCAAAGTTCATATATACCCTAATTTCCCCATAGAAGTCCAGCCAGCACAGAGAAACTTCCTTGGAGTAAAAAAGAAGCTGCGAGAAAGGGGCACAAAATAGACAATGCTGTTCCCGGCAAAATTAAGAATTGAACTGAATCAAAAAATATATGTCTTCATTGTGCCAGAAGAAGCAACAGCCTTCATTGAGTCTAAGCTTGTGGTCCCAGGTGCGGGCAGCCGACAGCCACCTCCGTGAACTGTCTGCCAAACACAAAGTGTACACTACACTCTGTTACTTTTTCCAAACAGTTTGTTGTATACAATTGTAGGTTTACGATATGGAGCCATTACACATTATATGTATAACCCCTACTGAGGTACGGTCCAGAAGATTCTTATCCTTCACAATTTCTTTCATAATAAAGCTATTAAAAGTTCCATACCGGCTCCTGTGAATCAGCCACCCCTGTGCAGAGTTGCATGTTTTGTTGTGGTATATGGGAATGGGATTGCACTGCCACAGTTTATAGGGTGATGAGGGAGGGGGAAGGAAGGGAAGGGGTGTTACAAAGTAAAATCATGCATGGCTATTCTTACGCACAGTGCTTAAAACATTTTACCTGTCACATTACACATAAAGTGAGAGCTAGAGTTGTACTATGAACTGTTGAATCCTTTTTTTACAGAAGGTATGTGATGGCTAAAGTAAAATGCATGAGCAGGTATTTTAGATGCTTAGCTAATCCCGTCAAGATGGGTAACTTGTTATTACATGCAGAGCGCCATGGGACAAAAATATTATTTCTACAAGTTAACATCACAAAATGCGGGCTTCACAAAAAAAACTGCTGTAAGAATAAATACTACACGTCTTGCTCTTCTCAATCAATGGGAGTCCTGACAATATTACATAGGTATCTCCTATTTCAACATATAATAACGCATGTAGACTCTCAAGGAAGATATGTAATTGAGTATGGTAGAATCGCATACAGGAATATGCTGTCGGTTAACATATATGACAACAATATTGTTGATTCACAAATTTACACAACAGTGCTTGAAATAAATGTTTCTTACCCCATGGTATGATATGATATGACAGTTTATTTATATAGCGCCAATACACAATGTAAGGATGTGAAATTAACTATCGTACTAGGGGCCTGACACCATTTCAGTTAGTGCAAAGAGCTAAGATATAGATAAGGAAGAGAGGGGGAGAGTGGGAAGGAAATGGAAACAGACAGGTGACTACCGTATTAGGCCTGACAATATTTCTACTAGAGGTGGAGAAAACAAAAGGTGAGGAAGAGCGGTGCAGAAAGGGAGTGGAGGAACAAAACAAGCAACTATCATACTAGGCCTGACAACATTTCAGATAGTGCTGGAAGGGGGGGAGGAGAAACAAGTAAGGGAGGGGGAGGAGACAGACAAGGTTGCTATCATACTAGGTCCAGGGAACAATTCTGATAGAGTAAGTGCATAGAAGAAAGTAAGAGAATGAGGGGAGAAGGAGAGAACAGAGTGTAAGCAGTCAAAAAGAGTGGAGAAGCAAGAGGGGAGAGCGAATACAATTGCAGAAGTTAGTAGTAGCACATAATGTTGCAAGCCTGGATAAAAGTTGAAGATGGGAACAGCATGATTCAGGGCAACCATGAGAAGGGGTGACACACCGTGAATCAATGAAGTCCATAAAAGTCAAATCCAGCATTGGCCACAAGACAGTAATGGTGAAACCAGAATGTATCAGGACAGACTCCTGCAGAAGTAGGCTGGAGGGGGCAGGGGGAGCAGGGCAGAAGAATTAAGCAAAACAGCCAACACATGTCTGCAAGAAGGGGGGCACAAAAGAACATCACAGGGGTACCAGAGGGGTGGAGATAGCCTGTGGGAAAAGAGGGAGTAAACAGATGTTGGTGCATGATTACCTGCTGTCTGAGCAGGGGTTCAGGCCCTGGATCCTCCTGTTCCGAACAGGTCAAAACAGGAAGTTACCTTTTTCTTTGCCCTTCACTTCGGACGGCTGGGTGAGAGAAGCCCTTGATCTAAGAGTTAAGAGCAGGAAGGATGAGGCAGGACTAAGAAAGTGGGCAGCGCTTAGGCCAGATGACCAAGATCCACTTGCACCTGCTCCCTATCTGCTAAGGAAAAGAAGCTGGAGGGCTCCTTAAGTAGGGAAAAAGAGTGGCAACCAGGAAGGCACCAGATGGGTGGGGCTTAGGCCAGGTGACCAAGATCCACTTGCACCTGCTCCCCATCTGCAAAGGAAAAGAGGCTGGAGGGCTTGTTAAGTATGGAAAAAGAGTGGCAACCGGAAATAATCCAAGTGGGCGGGGCTTCCTAAGTGGGTAAAAGAGCAGCAACTAGGCAGGCAGCAGGTGAACAGGGGCTTAGGCCAGGTGACCAAGATCCACTTGCACCTGCTCCCCATCTGAAAGGAAAAGAAGCTGGAGGGCTCCTTAAGTAGGGAAAAAGAGCAGCAACCAGAAAGGCACCAGGTGGGCGGGGCTTGATAAGTGGGAAAAAAGAGCGGCAACTAGGAAGGAACCAGGTGGGTAGGGCTTAGGCCAGGTGACCTGTGCTATGAGGGGCAACGTCAACACTATTTTGAACATGGTGCTGGACGGCACCACTACTATGTTAGGGGCCTGAGCAAGGATTCTCGCACTGTACTCAATGGGATGGGCAGTTTAAAACCACTGGATGTGTGAAGAATATTGTATACTGGGGTCCATGAAAACATGTTTTAATCCTCAGTACATGATTCCTTTTCCAGGATCGATCTGTGGCTTCTTTCAGCTACTCTTATGAGTGGTGTATCCTTGGTCTTGGTATACACATTACCCTGTGCTTCAAGGGTCTCCCAAATTAGTATCTGAATCTAATATCTGAGACAGCATAATATATATATTTTTTTTTGTACACTAATACTGATATAGTAGACACAATAGGCACACTCTGGAAAACATTCAAAGTGTACATTTGGGACACTTCGATGTCTACAGAATTTGGAGTTCTGAGTTTGAGAAGGAGTGATAGGGGCATTAAGGTGAGAACTTAACACAAAAGAAAACCTGAAATTCAGCTAAAGACACCTTAACTTTGTGTCCCCTGTTGCGCAGCCTATGACCACAATGATGACATCACTGGTTAAATCACTAATGGCATCATCTATGATATACACAAAGGTCAATGTATTAAAACATTGGATACTATTTAAAAGTTACTTGTACTTTGTACAGTGTGTGTTTTATTTCAATTTTAACATGTTAATCAAGTACAAAAGATACACAGAAAGAAATATATATATATATATGTACATGTTTTAAAGGAAATGTTGAATGTTAAAACGTCCTTTCTTCTCTATAAATATATACATTTAGAGTTATAATCATATGTATGGAAATCATAAAATATATCCTAATGTCACTAATTGTGGTCATAGTCTGTGCAAGAGAGGGCTCGGAATTAAGGTGGCTTTAGCTGAATTTCCAGGGTTTTGTTGCGCTAAGTTCTCATCTTAACGTCCCTGCAACTAAGGATTTTTCCTTGAATTTCAAAGGTTTTGTTACAAAGTATTGCTCACCTTAACCTCCATGCAACTATTTTTTTTTTCTTTGAATGTCAAGGGTTTTGTTATTCCATAGATTGTAGAATGCATTCAGACCACTAGCATGGTCTTCGGTCTGTCCATTTTAAAATGCTACCAGAATGCTAGCCATGGCCTTCAGATTGTAGGCTGTGAGAACTCAGATTGTATTTAGGCAATGTGCAGTGAGATTACATTATTTGCCATGGAGCGCACACTTTGGTTAAGCAGTGTTCTCAAAGGGTTACACCCCTTTTCAGCGCCATTATTTTGGCGCAGGCTGATTTGGCACACCCATTCCACCACAGCACCCATTTCAGTGCGCCCTTTTCAGCACGAAAGCCATTCCGCTGCCATTATTTTGGTGCGAGGGATGTTTGGACGTGACTGTGGCTGACATTGCAGCCAGTTCTATATGCCCTCATGCTAAATAAGATCACATGGACTGCACTGCAAAATACCTCACCTCCCCCCAATTGTGTTGCTTTTCTTTTAATTAAATTAAAGTTTAAAAAACATAGGCCTTGCACGCTGGTCTGCCAGAGTTTGAGGTCCATCATTTAACCACTATGCCACAATGGCATAGTGCTTGATGGGGCATACATTTCATACTTAGCCTATATTTTAATATGTTCAATGATAAAAGGCTAGGTATTAAACTTGTGAAAATTCAAACAATACCATCATTGTAGCATAATGATTAATTGCTGTGTCTTGAACTCCTTAAGGCCAGGGTTTTCTGATAGCAGGGTCCAGCATAAATGTGATTTTTTTTTTTCATTTTTTCAGTTTTACATTGTCGATCAGAGACGGTGTAGTCCTCATTTTGGATATATGTGCAGTAGAATGTGCAATGTGAAGGTGTGTATGTCATCTGAGAGGGTGTGCATCTAATTTATTTGTTTCATGGGAGCGAGTGTGTGTACATGGTGTAAAGTTGTTTATGAGGGCTAGTTGAAAGCAGTTTATTATGTTGCAGTACATAAATGTATGTCATGTTTAATACATGTTCAATTCTGCAACGGCGGTGTAATACATGTCCCATCCTGTTTTATAATGTTGAAGTAAATACATCTTTTTCACATTTAATCCATATTACAAAATGTAAATTACCTGCAGGTTCATGTTGTGCCAACTGCGACCACTCACGCCAAAACATCCTTGCGCCGAGACGTCCGTGCCCCAACTGTCTCCGTCTAACTGGGCGTGCTCAAACAGAACCTGCAGCGAAAAGGTCACGCCATAAAGGCGTGCACCTAGCTCGCCATGCCGAAATGTCCTATCCCCTGCTCCAAACCTCTTGTTTTATGGCCAGTCTCTTGGTGACTGTTGTGATACATCGCACAATGCCAACTAACCACATATAAGCAGCACGGAAATGGGATAAAAAATGACCACTGCAAGAATAACATATGCCCTGCGACTTTCTGCACACAGAGCAAAAATCAAAAGCTGCCATCCATAAATATACACAGTGCTGCTGTGCTTCAAAGTGAGGAAAGGGCTAGCCCCCTCAGGCCATGTTGCTCTAAGTGGTCTTGTAACTTTGCCTCATTTATTAGGCGTCTGGCCTGAGGAAGCTGGCATTTTCCTGAGTTTGAAGCTAAGCAGTGTAAGTCCTGGTTGCTGCATGGATGGGAATTCTGGGTAACTAGTGATGTTTCACCCTGGATGTCACTGTAGATGTAAAGCTATCTTCTTTATTATTATGTATAAAACATTGCAGGCTTTGAGAACTCCCAGTGTTTTTAGTTAATGCCCTGTGTGATTAAATTATTTGCTGAGGATCACACACTTTGGTTAAGCAGCATGCTACAAGCCCCTTGTTTTATGGCTGGTTTCTTGATACTGTTGTGATACATCGCACGGCCCCTACTACCCGATTTTAAGCAGCACAGAAAAGGGTAAAAAACTATTGGCTTCAAGAATAACATATGCCCAGGAACTTTTGCCCAAATAGCGAAAATCAAAAGCTGGCACCCATGAATATACGCACAGTAAGTGGCCACATATTTTAAATTAAAACATACAAACGTAGTTTAATCTACCTTCTCCTTAGAGGAAAGTGTGCAAGACAAAATAGCATTGGACATTTAAAAAGTAATGAACACCGGAAAAATAACCTGAGAGAGGAAATCCTGCTATAAATATGCTGGCAAAGTGTAAAAAATGCTCACATTTTAAACCCAGCAATCTGTAGTGAAATAGTCTATGAATAAAAATATCTCAATATGGAACAAGTGCTTGTGGTCTTGTGGGTAAGAGTCTGCACAACCTGAGTAAAATCCTTGTATCCAAATACTTGAGCAACCTTACCAAGCTCAAAAAAACCCAAGGGGTTGCATCCGCCCTCTGAAAAAAAGTTACGCTGTCCACCCACATGTGTACTTTACTGGTGCCCTGAAAAGCAACCACAATCAGGGGAAAAAATCTGCACTGCACCAGCGTCCAGGATTGCAAACTCTCTTGCCACAGCGTGGGCAAATACTCATGACTTACTTGCCCTCTCATCATTTCCCCACCTCACCCCATGTCTGTCTTTCAACAGTACTCTGCTTATAAAGCTAACTTCAAAAGCACACATACTATAGTGTCACAGAAACTTATAAATCCTTATAGAACTATGTTAGACAAAAGTGTACAATTGTGGCATTATTCCCCCCATCTTGATTGTGAGACTACAAAGACAAGAATGCAATTCCGCAAAAGGCATACAAAATGTCTCTGAGTGCAAAACTTTCAAGGACTGGCAGTAGCACCGTTTAAAATATAATAATGCAGATGCCGTGTGTTATGAGATATTTAAAACTTTGAGAACTCACAATGTTTTTAGGCAATGCACAGTGAGATTAAATGATTTGCCATGTAGCCCACACTTTGGTTAAGCAGCGTTCTCCAAGCGGCACCCCCCTTTGCGGTGCCACCATTTTGGCACGGGCCGATTTGACAAAGGCATTCCGTCGCAGTGGCCATTTTGGTGTGCCGTTTTCAGCTCGAAAGCCATTCCAGCACCGTTATTTTGGCGCGAGGGATATTTGGACATAGCTGACATTGCATCCACGTCTAAATGCCCTCATGCTAAATAAGATCACAGGACTGCACTGCAACAAACCTCAGCACCTCCCACTTGCATTACTTTTCTTTTAATTAAATTAAATTAAAAAAATACATCCTTGAACTTTACTCTGCCAAACTTCAAGGCCCAGCATTTAACCATTAGGTCACAATGGCCTGCTGATTCATGGGGCATACATTTCATATGTAGACTATAATTTAATATGTTCAATGATAAAAGGCTAGGTATGAAAATCCAAACAATAACATCATTGTAGCATAATGGTTAAGTGCACGACCCAAACTCCTTAAGGCTAGGGTTTTCTGATAGCAGTGTTCAGCATAAATGTGATTTCTTTATATCATTTTTTCTGTTTTATAAAAATGCAAATGCTGTGTGTTATGAGATATTTAAAACTAAGAAAGCATGCAGCTTTCAGGACCGCAGACTGGCTGGCAGCCATGCAGTAACCAGGACCGACCTTGCTTAGTTTCAAAGCGAGGAAGGATTAAGCCCCTTTAGTCCCTGCTTCTCTAAGTGTTCTTCTAAGAGAGGGCCCTATGTATTAGGCAACATGGCCTTAGTGGGATGACCCCTTCCTCCCTTTGAAGCTAAGCAGAGTTTGTCTTGGTTACTGCAGCAATGGGAAACCCACTGTTGCTGTAAAAATACCTGTTTTATATGTGCTATGGTAGACTACAGCAAAAGGCAAGAAATTGTCTCTGAGTGCAAAACCTTGAAGGACTGATAGTAAATAATAATAACTCAGATGACTGTTTGGTCACCCATCCATGCAGTAATCGGATCTTACCGTGCTTAGCTTCAATGCAAGAAAAGCGCCGGCCCATTCCTTAAAGTGGCTTTGTAAGTTTGGCCCATTTATCAAGCAACATGGCCTGAGGAGGCTGGCCCCTTCCTCACTTTGAAAGTAAGCAAACCGGCCTGGTTACTGCATGAATGGGAGAGCTGGACGGCAATGTTTCACCACAAACGTCACTATAGTTATAAAAAAGAAATTAAAAAATGTAACAGCGTGTACCCGCGGTTACATTTTTATTTGTTTTTATTTGTTTTAATAATTATAGTGACATCGGGGTTGAAACATCACTGGCCATGTCCAAAGACTATGGCCTGTGACCCAATTGCCGTCCCAGTCTCCTATTCATGCAGTAACCAGGATAGTTTACTTAGTTTCAAAGTGAGCAAGGGGCCAGCCTCCTCAGGCCATGTTGCCTGATAAATGGGCATAACTTTGTTCTTTGTAACCTCGGATATAGCCATGAATATTAGAAAAACAGCTGAAAAAAATGCTTCCCTGTGCCCCCAGACCATCACGATCTGTGCCAGCTCCCCCCACCTCTGTGGAGAGTCTCCTCACCTCCCTGTCCTCTTCCTTTCACCCCAGAGCACACAATGCTTCTGTGATGCAATTTACTTTCAGATGTCGACTATGAGCGGCTGTAGCCAAGGCTACAGAAAGCTTTGTGTTGCAAACTCGGTCCCTGGACCCCCTACAACTCCAACCTTTCACTCAGTGCATTGTAGCCATCCCCCCACCTCTATCCTGATGGCATTTGTATGTTTTTTCTTAACTGAAAATAGCTTTTTACTGCATTTAATTTTCCCTTAACCTCAGCTATAGCCACGAAACTCTTGATTCGAGAGAAATACAAGATGGTGGTCATTTCATTTCTGAAAACCATGATCCTGCAATGCACCATGGGAGATATATCTATCATTTATTTTAAAATAACTATGGCACAGAATAGTCCCAAACCACGCATGGATCGTGAGTTAACACTTCGTTCCCAAGTTGTTTCAGACCTGGTCTAATTCCATCCAGCGGTTTAGGCTATGCGCTTTGGCAAAAATTGACCTCTTTGTCTACGGGAAAATGAATGGGAAGTAGGCCGGACTTTTGGAAAACATTCTTGGTATGCTTAATAACTTTTACATTTTTTTACAAATTGTTAAAAAACGTTGCAGTCTGGGCTGGGGGGCAGAGACTTTTAATCACTTCCGAAAGTTCGGCCAAATCCGTTACTCGAATCAGAAGTTGTTAACAATAGAATTTTGAGGGGTTCCTATGTGTCTCCGACTCCACCCTATAATATATATATATATATATATATATATATATATATATATATATATATATGTATATATATATATATATATTGCAAAAGGGTGTCAGGAAAAAGGTGCAGGTAGGCAGATGATCAACACCTCCAACTTCAGCCAAAACTTGCCCAAGCACTCACGACCATTTACTAAGTTAAAAATTATTTTCCTTTATTTTATCAAAAGTTGTGCAAAACATCATAAAAAGCATACATAGCAATACCTGGTCAGACCAGGCATAAGGCACCACTCACCCCAACGGGTGCAAAAACGCCACGCGTTCCGCGTGACTCGCAAGCTTCCTCAGGCTTGTAGTTGTTCCCAACTAGTGTGTTCTCGTGTTTATATTAACTCATAGGCCATGTCATGTGCTCCTCCCAACCGTTACTCACGTGTCACATGATACACAGTTCAAATTTTACTGAAAAAGAACTCTATGGTTCTGCATGACGGAAAATCCGCCATCTTGGAGTGACTAAGGTCTAATACACCGTAGGTGTAAATATATGAAGATAAAATACTGATAAATTATTTGAAATTGAACTAGCTCGTGTAGATAGCAGAGACAGGGGGAGTCAAACATGCCATGCCTGAGCGAGAGCAAATTTATATCAACTTAATGACGAGATCTCGCGCCAGTGCGCAATTGCAATATTTGTTGCCTCACCGCACGCAAATAATTCTCCGCGGTGTGGCAAACAATCTGCATGAAGGGGTGAGTACAAAAAAAACGAATACAGCGGCTACAGCCCAATATCAGTAATGCCAGCCCGCACAATGCATGAAAGGAAGGGAATCTTCATCTATGTGGCAAGTGTACTCAATCAATGACGGCTTGGGCGCAATGCATGTTGGACCTACTAGTCCCTAACTCGCCAGGAAAATGCAAGTGCATATATTGGGGACTGAAGCGAATTCAGCCAGAAATACAGACGCCTTTCATCCCATATGGAGTAGTACAGTACTATGGATAGATAATACCTCAGTGTATTAATAAAGTGCTAGTGCAAGATTAGAGCAGCATGTTTTGAAGTTATTCGGACAAGTGTCCAAATTGATGACTTTATCTAAAAAGGTTATTTATGCTACTCTGAGAGCACTGAGATAATGAGGCAGAGCGCAGTCTAGGGGCTGACAAATGTTTTCCTATGTATATATATATATATATATATATATATATATATATATATATATATATTAGGAAAAAGTCAGTTTGAACCAATTCACACATTCCACAATGCAACCTAATAGCCATCGCTGGAAGCTCATCTCCAGTCTTGAGCCACAATAACAATGCATTGTGGGTATGCACATTAGCTCAAATGCAAACCCTTTTCTCCAGGAAATTGTCTTTGTCTAAGAGGGCAGTGCTACTTTATACATAGCTTAAGCAATCCAAGGCAGACATTTGCAAGGCTGCCAAGATGACTACATACCTGGTTTCACCCTTATTAGGGATTATCAGTGCACCTGTGGTTGGAGTATTTAGTCATGTTTTCACAACACCAAGAAAGTTATGGTGGGTTTTAAAAGTTCTGACAAAAAAACCTTTCACCTGAAATGTGAAAGTTGGAAAGTCCTTTTGAGCCAAGTCACACATTCCACAACACCACCTAGTAGCCATCGCTGGTGCTTCACCTCCAGTTCTGGCCACAACAGCAAGGCATTGTGGGTACGCAAATTGCAATTGCCATATTCAATTTCATGGAGGATAAAGTTTGCATTTGAGCTAATGTGCATACCCACAATGATGTTGGTGAGGTAAGGTATGCCAAAGGTCTGGGGGTTACTACATACTACCCGTTCAGCTCCTTGGGCCCAACAACCCTGTCCCCCAGAACAAACAGAGGACTCAGCCAATTGCAAGATAAACTGTCATTTATTTAAAAAAAACACCAAAAAAACCCCAAAAAAAACAAAAAGGATCATACAGGGCATTCAAAAATCTCTGGAATCACCATTCCCAAACCTGTGTCAAGACGTTTTGTTTCAGTGCGTTGTCACAACATGGGCCCTTCACCAAAAAACATATCCCATGATTTGGTTGGGTGTTTGAAGTGGTATACACTATGGATCTTAATTGATTGCCCCTTCCCCAAGAAACTATCTATTACATTGTTGCAGGGTCACAGGATTACAATTGGCCCGTGACCTCTGCCAGCCACCCCTGGATGGCTGGAACTGGTCTCCCCAGGCCTGGGACACAGCTCTGTTCTCAGCACTCTGTGCACCTCTTCAAGGTGATGGGAATGACTATGTGTTCCCTATGTATCTGTTAGCATTAAAACTGGTGGTTGCTGAAACAAATGCACAGCAACTGCATCTAAAAACTACCAACTGTCTGCTGCAGAGCAGAGTTCTCAGTTGCAGGGTATTTTTCTCCTGGCCTTCTATTGCTGTCAGATCTTTTCTTAGTGCATTATTTAATCCCTGGGCCAATGCTTTATCACCAAGGATCTCTTGTGGGACTTACTGCAACAGAGCTCCATAAACTGCTCTGTGGGACCTTTTCACATTTTCTTCTGATCCCTGCTCCCTGTCCGCTACCTTAATACTGCCTGGCTCTTGTATTTCGCTGTCCCCCCAGATTTATGCATGTGATGCCTATATGCCTGCCTCTTGTATTTCGCAGCTCCCTCCTATTGTATGCATGTGATGCCTGCATGCCTGCCTCTTGTATTTTGCTGCCCCTATGTTGTATGCATCTTATACCAGTATGCCTGCCTGTTGTATTTTGCTGCCCCTCCCTGTTGTATACATGTGATGCCTGTGTGCCTGCCTCTTGTATTTCGCTGCCCCCCCTGTTGTTTGCATGTAATGCCTGTATGCCTGCCTCTTGTATTTCGCTGCCCCCCGTTGTATGCATGTTATGCCTGTATGCCTGCCTCTTGTATTTCGCTGCCCCCCTGTTGTATGCATGCGATGCCTGTATGCTTGAATCCTTCATCTCCTGTGCCTCCCTCCACCCAAGGGAGCCCTCTCCTGCTATCCCCCTACATCAACAATCCCTCCCTGCCCATTGTGGGAGTTTGTATTGACACATTATGGTGGCACCATTACCGCCTTGTTGCTGATGCTTTGATTTGACTTTTTGGACTCATGTGACTCATGTATTTCATCCATCTCGAATCTTGTCGTTCTCATGCTGAACTTCCTGAAGCATCACATAATCATGGTGACCTTGAATCATGTTGTGCCCATCTACGACTTGAATCCTGGATTGCACTTGCTGACCTCTTGCAACATTATTTGTTCAGTATTGACCTCTGCAACTTGATGTGCTCTCTCCACATGCTTATGTGCTCTATAACACTGTATTTCACCGACTTTGCTTCTTCTTCTTTTTCACCACAAACACTGCTTCTCTGTCTTCTCTTCCTCTCCCTGTCTTTTCCCTCTCACCTCTTCCCCACCCCTCTCACTATATTCTATGCACTTACTTTATCAGAAATGTCGTCAGACCTAGTATGATAGTCGCTTGTTTGTTCCTCTTCCTCCCCTACTCTCCCTCACCTTTTTGTCAATCGCCAGCACTACAAGAAATGTTGTCAGGGCTAGTACGATATTTGCTTGTTTTGTACGTCTCCTCCCTCCCCCCCATTTCCCTCACATTTTGTCATACCCCTGCACTCCCAGAAATATCATCAGCCCTAGTACAATAGTCACTTGTTTTGTTCCTCTCCTCCCACCCCCTTCCCTCAACTTTTATCGTCCTCCTGCACTACCAGAAATGTCACCAGGCCCAGTACGATAGTCGCTTGCCTGTCTCATCTCCTAGCTCCCCCTCCCTCCCCTCCTTATGAATATCAAAGCTCTTGCACTATCTGAAATGTCGTCAGGCCTAGTCCGATAGTTAATTTCATATTCTTAATGTCTCAAGGCCTTGTTAGAATGGCATTGGGCCTCATTACACGGATGGCGCTAAGGGATTACTGGCACCGGTAAGGGCACCGGTGCCGGTAATCCCTTAGTGCCATACTACGAGGTCCCTCAGCGGGTCCCGTCCTTAACATGTGGCCAGATCACACGTTAAGGAAGGGACCCGCTGAGGGACTTCAGGGCAAATAACGGTACCGCTAATAGCGGTACCGTTATTTGCTCCTTCCCCATTCCCATTGAGCCCTATTGGGGCTCAAATGGGAATGGGGAAGGGCCTTGGTGAATGGGGAATTACCGCCCCGCCAACCTTGGAATGGGGCGGTAATTCCCCCATTCACCAAGGCGGTATCGGTAAAATACCGGCGGCAACCATGGCGCTAATAGCGCCTTGGTTACCGCCGTCCGTGTAATGAGGCCCATTGTATTTTCCCTTGCTCCCTCCCTTGCCTTGAATCGCTTTTAAACACATGTGTATATAGGCGCTATACAAATAAACTATCAATCAATCAATGAAGGTAACACTTTCCCGACAAAGATTGTCCAAAATCTACTCGATTTGTTTAGATAAACCTGCATACGCTACTAGAGGCTTTAGGAAATCTCCTTGACACTGGGGCATGCCAAGGGGCAAAGTAGGCACAGGGCATGAGTTCAGGCTATACCAATGTTGTACTGTGCTAAGTGACCACTGGTCATGTCCCTGTACTGTGCTAAGTGACCACTGGCCCTGTCCCCAGGCCATGTAGAGTAGACACAGATGGTCGCTTGGTGGTGCCCTGGGCATGGTTACATTCCATGACCCTGTCAAAGTGGCTTCTATTCATTAAAAAGATGCCATGACCAATGGGTCCAAATGTGTGGTTCTAGTGTGGCAGTGGATAGACTGTTGATCATGCTTGAGCCAAGTTGACAATGGGGATACCATTTGATATGGTGCAACCTGAGATACTATTTGCCAATGGCCAGTGGGTGCTTTGTGTGTTTCAGGAATGTTTGGGACATGGCTAACGGCCATTCCCTATGCAAAGTGGCTACTTGCAACAAGCCATGTACAATGGCACATTGGATTGCTTGATGTGTACCGATCAAGGCAATGACAACATCCTGTATACTATTGCTACCAGGCTTTAACACAGGTCATGACCAGTGGCTATATCTAATAGCTTGAGTGTGTCCAGAGCATTGCCAAAGTCAATGCACCTGGCAAAGTGGCAATAAGGCATGGCCACCAGTACTGCTCAGTGAACATATCCAGTGGTTTGAGGTTGCCACATGTCATATCCACAATTAAATGCTCATAGCACTATGAAACAGACTATTAGGCAGAAATATATGCAGTACCCTTTGGGAACACCACACACAATTAGGACTACAAGTGACAGTACAAATTCACCTTTGGTACAAGCCTGTACTACATAGTAAAGTGGTAGCAATGGTCGAGCAGCCAGACTTATCTCAAGAGTAAGTGAGCAGTATCAATAGTTACACAAAGGACAGCAATTACTATGATTCAAACAAACACTGACTCAAGGTTTCTGAGTAAAATAATAAACATTTATATACACATCAGTTATAAAAAAATTCACTGAAGTAAAGCAGTTGAAAAATCACACTTTTAATAAAGTGCACCACACCCAATAGATTCTGGACAAATTAGGCTCAAAATGAAGTGTGAGCAAAATGGCACTCCAGTAATTCAAAAAGGGAGGGAAAGACAAAGTTATCAAAAAAGGTAGCAGTACCAACAAGTAATAGGCAGGGCAATCTAGAAAAAGGAACTACAGTGAGGAAATCAATTCAATAAGCCTGGGCCAATGTTAATTGGTCAAAGCCTGTTGCTCAGGATCACACAGTTCAGGGTAGTTCACAGTTAAGTCTTTCCCAAGGGTTCAGGACGAAGTTCGTCGGCAGAAAAGTTAGCTTAAAGAATGGAGAAGGACAAGCCCTCGGATTGGTGAAAGGTTTCACACAATTTCACCGCAGCTGGACGAAACAAACAACCGGATTTGAACAGTACCTTAAATAGAGAAGAAGGCTGTAGCTGAGGCGGACGTTTCTGGCAGGTCCTGCAGGCTCACGGTTCCTGAAGCGACTGTCGGACTGACACGAAGTAGGAAGACTGGAGGGTCCTGCACTGCTCAGGGAAGAAACCAGCAGCAGAGCAAAGCAACAAATAAAAGGTGCGTTCCTTAATACCCAAACAGGGTCCAGTCCTCCTGGCTATCTGGTTCACTGCAGCACTGCACAGCAAATTCGACCAGGAGAGGGTGGCCTTGCTTGGAGTTTGGGTGAACTGGTTGGTCCCACCAGCTCATCAGAAGAAGATTCCTTGCAGATCTTCTCTGTCATCGAAGTCTGAAGATTCAGACCTGCAGTAGGGTTTCACCGGGAGGTTCAGTCGTGGTAGGGGTCTTCTTCTGTCAGCTCCTCTTCGGTTCATTCGTTCCAGCTGCAACTCTGCCTTTACAGCCACGGAGACCTGCTTTTTATGCAATTTTCCCCCATTCACACAGCCTGGCTGTCAATCACACAGCAGGGTGGCTGTCCCGCCAGGACAGTCATCACAGCCAATCAGATCAAATTGCGACATGGGTCTCCAAGGAGACCCTGTGCAGGGAGTCCTAAACACCTCCCTCAAATCATGTCCCCCCAAGACATACAGGTGCCTAAGGAGGGCTTCTGTGCAGAAGCCTGCAAAAGGACGGTGAACAAAGGAAACAAACCTGGTTTGGCACTCAGAGTAAAACACGAGAAATACTTTTACAAAAAGAAATGGTGAATAAACCCAGCTGGAACTGTATACACACGTATATGGTCTAGCGGGTTTAAGTTCGAGGCTACCAAGATAGCCTAAAACAATACAAGGGTTATTTAAGATAACCACGGTAGGAAAAATAGGGTAGTTACCACTACCACCAGCCAAGTCTTAATGAAAAGGGAGCGAAACAATGCTCCAAGAGAAATAGACAAAAAGGGATAAGTATTAGCCCTTTCCAGAACTCTATTTAAGATCGTTTGTACTGGGTCTGTGAATTTTACAAGAGACTAATAAAGTCAATGGCAACTTTACATGTTCTGGGAGACAGTAGTCAGTCCCAGAAAATGGAGTTTGAGTTGGACATCTGAAAAAGACAACCCTGTGTTACTGCACTGAAGATGCTGTGTAACACATAGTAAAAAGATGATGCCTATGGAGTAGGTGAGGCTCCACGGTCTATGAACACAAGAACATGTTAAACACACACAACAAAACACATGTAAGAGTGGGAAAAAAAGGCTCACACTCTTACCAGGTGAAAAAAAAAAATCCTATAAATCCAGCAAAGCTGCTGAGGAACTCAGTAGGTAAGGGAAATTAGCCATTCTGGAGAATTCTCCCTAACTCAGACCATGCCCCAAAGACACCTCTCTGTATGATTAACTGTATCATGAAAACCTTATTCTACTTTCATATTTCAGGTAAAGTCTTTTTTTTATTTTATTTTTTTATTCAAGCCTTTCTAAACCCACCATAACTTTGCTGGTGTCTGTTCACATGGCCCAATGCTTCAACAACAAGGGTATCAGAATATACTGCGCTGATGATCCCTAATACGGGTGAAACTGTTTTCTCTTCCTCCAGCCTTGAGAAATGTCTGTCTTGATTTGATAATGCCATGTAAGATAAATACAATATTCTTCATTGAAAGCAATGCATTGGAGCTAATTTGCCTACCCACAATGCCTTTCTGTGACCTAGAACTGGAGGTGAACTTCCAGTAATGGTTACTGGGTGGTGCTGTGGCATGTGAGACATGGCTCAAATGGCTTATTCAACTTGATCATTAAAACCTTTAATATACAATGAAAACCCTTGGTAAGGGGCCTTATTTTTAAGTTTATGTTAATTTAATATTTGAAATTCATTGAAAAACTTTGTAAGATTGATATAATAAGTTGAAATGTAAACCATGGATAGGAAATTCAGTAATAAAACATTGTTAAAAAATATGTTATAGTTGCAGAGCAATACCACAAGCACCCCTTGAAATGTGCCACTTACGGTTCCAAAAGAAGAATACCTTGCGTGGCAACATCATGAAGCAACCATAAATTAGCCACCATCATGCAATACTTTTAATGCCACATATTCCCACAAAAATGTAACAAACAGTCCCAAGGTTCTAGTTTGATTTGAGGGCCAACACAAAACGTAGCCGAAATGAACTATTACTATTATTGTCAACACCTGATTTTCCATCCCAATCAGCACAATGAGTGACACCATGCGCATTGCGGGGTGGTGGCTGAGTTATGGCTACGCTGCGATGGAGGTATCAAAGTCATAATTACTTTAGGAGAAAAGCTTGTGAGCTTGTAGGGTTCTGTTGTTTTTCCCTAGAACCATAATGTTTCTTTGGCATTCATTGCGTTTTTTTCTGAATATATAAATGTTTATAAGCTAAGGGACGTATGTCTGCAGACACTCAGGGCCTGATTTACAAAAGCCGTTTTCAATGGAAAAATCCCATTGAAACACACTTTGTATATCAGGCCCTTAGACTGCACGATGAGATCGCAAGCAAGGGAAAATGGGTGTGATACAAATGCCAAATGGTTTACAATAACATCAGAGACTCCCAGACGGAACTGTCCGTCGTATGGACAAGGTCAAGTGCTCTCTTTGAAGTGGCATTTTTGTTGCGGACTTCACAAACTGTAGGAAATTCCCACTCTCTCAGAGACTTCCTTTCTAAGGCGTTTCAAAAAAGTCATTATTTTTCTCTAAACTAATAATATTCTTGTCCCAATTCTCGACTATTTTTTTTAAGCTAATAAAGTATTTACACGTACCCAAGACGTTTGCAGCGTTCTGTGGTAAGGGCAAAACTAGATTCCTCTCTCTGAAATCTGAGCAATGGTGAGCTCAGGGATGTCATTGGGGGGAGCCAGCGGTAGATGCTGCTACCCGTGGCTGCCCCTCTCCTACCCATAGACCTGTCCTTGCAACCCTTCGGCTACTGGACAAAGAAGCAGTGTCAAGAGCAGATATCTGTGTTGCACCTGAAAAGGCGGTTGTAAATGCACCTAATTGTGCCACAGCAATTTTCACCTGGAATCTAGAGCTCATTAGCTGGAGAAATAACACGAATGCAGGAAAAACCATGAAGCCGCCATCACTAACTGGTTGGCAGTCCATTAGTGAAGCATGCCTGAATGGTTGGGTTCAGAGGCGGGGCTGTCTGTTTCAAGCGCGTACCCAGTACTGTAGCAACAGGAAGGCTATGGGGGCCAGGGCTAGCTAGTTGGGAATGGATAAGAGCAGGCTTCAGTACTCAGTGACAGCACATCATGAACGCAAATCTCATCAGTGTTTCTCATTGTCTGCTTAGCACATCCAGTGAGCCACTGGGCCTGTGATAAAAGGGGTGTGTCTCAGTGGCTTCTGCCACCAATCCTGCTTGGGCACTGTGTGAGCTGACCCAGATCTGGCAGACCTGCATCATAGGCACACTGGAGATAGCCACAAGGTGAGATAATTAATTTACATAAAGTTGCCCTCCGCCTTTGAAGTAAACCATCTGTTTCTTGCTCAATCAAAAAGTATATATGTTTGGAGGTATAGCTCATGGGCAAAGCACTTGCTTTGGAACAAGAGGATGCAGTGCAACATGGGTTCAGTTCCTGTTCAAGTGCTTAGAAGCTAGAGAAGGCTGGCATTAAGCACGATATAATGGCCAAAGAAAATAATGAAATGAGCCTTTTCTATGTGTGATGTATGGGTGATGTAATGGAGCTGCTGCTTCTGTATATATATATATATATATATATTTTTTTTTTTTTAAAATAAACTGCAAATACTGTGACCTGCAACACATCCTTCTCCTCTAGCTCACATGTAATAAAATAAACTGTGGCTTACTTACCAAATAAGCAAAACAGAAAGGTGAGGCTGGAATGTTTCAAATCATTCATAACCACTGGCACAGCTCTGGGCAACCCCCAGCCCCATTGTTTTTCTGGCTGGACTTGTGTTGGTCAGATGCTGTTTCCAGTCTGTGGGCAGACACTTGGCAGGCACTGGATATCTGCACTTTGCCGGTTGGGCCTCTTCAAAATGCTCTGTCTGTTTACAATTTAGCTCAAGTGATGTACAATAGTCCAGGTTTTTGTGTTGAATGTCTGCTTACATTCAAAGTAATTTGGTAATATGGCATATTCACACACTTATATTAGCAGTACATATGCGTATCCATTCTAGTATGAAATGTGCATCATATTACAGTGATATCATGACCATATTTTTCTTACTATACTGAGGAACAATGCTATATGATGCCACTTCCTGTTTTGTCAAGGGGTGAAAAGTCCTGTGCCATCACTTCCTGTGATGTCACTTGGGGTTGCGGTCCAATGACATAACTTCCTGTGATGTTATCAGAGTTCTCGGTGCATGGGATGTCACGTCCGCTACCCCAGGCATTTTGGTGAAATGACGTCCCTGGGTGAGCTTCCAGTAAAGGGCATGATTGGCGAACTGTGAACCACTCTACCTGTGTTTGAGAAAGACTACAGTGGAAGGGGAAGGAAGGGAGTGCGTATTGGGTGGTGATTACAGTAATATTGGGTCATAATTAAGCAATAGAACCCGAGCGCCGGGGCATTACCGGAGTCGGTAATGCCCCTGATGTGACGGTTCTATTGCTATTAGTACCCCGGCCCGCAAAAATTGTGTGACCGGGGCACTGAAAGCTTTTTTTTTTGTCCTGAAACGCTGCAGCGTTTCGGGCGCTGCAGCGTTTCGGGAGTTAAAAAAAAGAAAATGGCCACCACCATGGAAAGGGAAAACGGAGTCCGTTTTCCCTTTCCATGGCGGCCATCGGGAGCGGATGCGCTGGGAACACAAGTGTTCCCAGTACGTCCGCTCCCGAAAAAGGATCAAAAAGAAGGTAAGTGGGGTTGGGAGGGCGGGAGTGGGACGGGGGGAAGAGGGAAAAAAAACGAAAAAAAACGTACCTGCGTTCCCGGCGGGGACGAGGGAAGCCCCCAACCGTGTGGAGGCGCAGAGCGGGGATGGCCCGCTCCGAGTCTCCACACAGCTGGAGGCTTCCCTCGTCCCCCGCAGGGGGCGCAGGACCAAGAAGGTAAGTTGGCGGGGCGGGTGGGAGGGAGGCAAGGGAATTTAAAAAAAAAAAAGAAAAAAAGCGTACCCGAGTCCCCGGCGGGGGGCGAAGGCAGCCTCTTAGCCGCGGGGAGGCTCGGAGCGGGGATGGCCCCGCTTCAAGCCGCCTCATTGGCTGAGGGGTTGAAATGCCCCCCGCCGGGGACAAAGGCTGTGGAATTCCGAGGGAGGGATTCCCGGCTGGGTAGGGACCTGGCGAGAGCCAATCAGAATGCTTGTTGCATTCTGATTGTCTCTCGCCGGGTTACTAATACATTTTACAATCAGGGTCATTTAATGACATGTTGTTCTCATGAGATGGAGCATGATTGCAAAACTGCAGAAGGCTGCAGCAGATAAACCCCCAGTTACTGTACCTCAAGTAGCATCATTAGAGAAATAGTATCGAATATTCATTTCTAAAATTCCAACACTAGATTTGGCATCTGTGATTTTCAGACAAGTGTCGCAAAGAATGACACGTTTTTTTTTGTGTTCGCAATTCATTCTCATATCTCTTTTCGTACTTTACGCTTACCGCAGCAGAAACTGCTTTCCCGCTGTCTGCTATTTTTTCTCTTGTCCGCAAATCCCAAAACATCACACTTTCTCTGGCTAGTTTGTGTATTCATTTATTGATTTACTGACCGAGGGCCTCATTACGACCCTGGCGTTAACCAATGGTGCTATTAGCGCCATGGTTAACGCTGGTAACTTACCAAATCCGCCATGGTGAAATGGGGAATTACCACCCCATTCCAAGGTTGGCATGGCGGTAATTCCCCATTTACCATTGGTTCTTCCCCATTCTCATTTTTGCCCCATACGGCTCAATGGGAATGGGGAAGGCGGTAATTACGGTACCGCAAATTGCAGTACCGTAATTACCTTCAAGGTCCCTTTACGGGTCCCTACCATAACGGCTGGTACAGACCAGCCGTTAAGGTCACGAGCCGCAAAGGGACCTCGTAGTAAGGCGTTAACGGGTTAACAGCGCCGCAACCTTTTGCGGTGCCGTTAACCCCTTAACGCCTGGGTCGTGATGAGGCCCTGAGTGTTTGATTTACTTATTTTCTTTAAAACATCTTTCCTCGCCTGGACATATCGTGGCTACCTATGTTTTCACTGAAATCCTCGTTTTCCTGCAGAAAGCTTGACTTTTATTTTCTCCATAAAAGAAATGTAATAACTGCTTTGAAATGTGACATGTTTGTACTACATCAACATCTGAAACAAAACATTGGGCCTCATTACGAGTCCGGTGGTAACCACGGCGGTAAAACCACCTGGTTACCGCCGGACTCGTATTCGCATTCCGCCTCCATGACTCCCGGAAATACCAGGGCATTACGAGCCTGGTGTCCTGGCAATCCCGGAGGCGGAATGGTGTAAATCCCCATTCCCATTGAGTCCCATAGATAGGACTCAATGGGAATGGCGAAGTGGAAACACCGGCACCATCTCGTGATGGTGCTGGTGGTTCCACGTCCGCCTGCAGGTGGGAGGTGTTCGGAAGATCACTTCCCGCCTGCAGGACTCGGGATCGAGCGGTCCGGAATTAACAGTGGCGGCCGGTTTACCGCCACTGTTAATTCCGGACCGCCCGACCTGTAATGAGGCCTGTAACGTGAACAAAAAACATAACATTGAACATGTAAATAAAAATGCAGCCTATCCTGACAGTTAAAGGAATTTGTCAGGGCAGTTGTTTTTTTCATGAAATTGCTTTATATGAGCAGCCCGTTAAAAGGACGAATGACTACCGGAAAACAGTGGGTGCCCTGTGAATCATCGACGGCGTTGTGCCAAGTACATTATCATGTTCTCTTTCAACTGACGATTTTCTAGGCATCCCGGCATTTCTTTTGGAAAATGAACATGTAATATGGTCAGAGGACGAGTCTTGAGCATGTTCGCTCACCCTGTTCTGTCCGGTCCATCGACTGAAATAGAACCACTAGGTATGAAGGCATTTCTCTGTTTAGTGAAAAGCAATACAATAGTACATTTTCAAATTCTAAACTGAAGGGATTTCAGGCACAATCTCATGCCTGCCTTTTTTGCAGTGCAAATGAAGTAAACAGGCCTGACTTGTGCACATGGCATGCAGTGTTCACAATTAATGTATGGAATTTGTCTGTATTTTGTTGGTTTAATCCACAGCATTCATACAGGTATCAACATTTCCTGCTGGTGTAAATGATCTTTCATTTGTACGACATAGAAAAACGGGGAGGTGGAAACAGATATTCTGTTCGGTGACCCCTCTCCACCATCGAAATGTAGAAAAATGTGGAGTAGAGGAAACCCATGGTCAAAATGTCAACACATGCATTGTATGCATAGATTATCCTCTACTTCACGAGGAAAATAGGTCCCACTTTAGGCTCCTTATGGCATTCAAGGAGCAGGACCTCACTTTATATTGTCTTTCTGCCCAAATCAGGTATTTCCTACTTTCCCTCACCCTTTCAAAGTCTTCGCTGATTGGTTGTCCCACAAACAACTGTCCTGATACATTTGCAACACAAAATAGCAGTAGTGTGGTGGAACCAAAAAAAAAATAATATCCATCAAGGTTTCATACAAATGGAAACTTTAATAAAATTAATCAGTGCGTACAAGTAATTCAAAACAGTAAAGACCCATTAATGTAAGGTAAAGACAAATAATGCCAACATTGATCAGAAAGAGCACTCTGGTTTGATAAGCAGGGGTGCTAATTCTAGAGATTGTGGCAGCAATGTCAGTGTTTTAAGTATATGAATTCTTATATAGGCCCTCTTCCTTTTCCTTTTTGAACTTTGTCTTTCAGCCTTGACAGCATCGAAGCCTATAATTCTCAGTGATTTACTGAGGTCGAGTCATGTCCAGATGTTAGACACATGAAGTGTCACTGGTGGGCCAGTATCCATTTGGGCTCCCATTGGGTCGAGTCAGTGTTATAGATGGTGAGTAGACAGCTTTTATTGGTTCATATTTGCACTCAAGTTGGCAGCGAAAAGACGCTTCTACTGGGTCGAGTCAGTGTTCAAGACGGGAGAGTCAATGGCTTTCAGTAGGTTGAGTCTGCATTCAAGTTCTGTTGCTTCCACAGAGTTGAGGCAGCAATCATGTCAAGATGATGTGGTCCACATCAATGCGTCAAGCCAGTGTCTGGTGGTCCAAAAAACAGCAAGGGGTTTGAAAAGGCGTAGGGGTGGGAAAAGTAGCCCTGTGGGTCTTGTAGTGCCTCAAGGTCAGTCAAGCATTGTTGAACCAGCTTGAAAGAATTGTGAGGCATTGAAAAAGATTCCTATCTAGTTCTGGATTTCTGGGATGCTGAAAGGCTCAATCGAGGATCTCCAGGGAGAAGGTGCATCCTACGTTCTGCACCTCCACTCCAGGAAGCTGTCTGACACCTACAATGCTCTCTGTGTAGTGAGCCTGTACTTGGGTTTATCAAAAATGGCAGACAGGGCATGCTCCACACACAATGTTTCAGCACAGCCCATTGTTATAGTGGATGATTTTTAAATTGCAAAGGCTGCTGCAGGCAATGTTCTTCACTAGGAAAATGCCCTCTCATTACAGGACTTAAGATCCCACTGTAATATGCCAATGGTTTGAGCCCCATTGAAGTTTTCTGCATGAGGACAGCCTTAATCATGTATCCATTTGAATGTGAGAATAAATACAATTCTTCTTGGTAATTTGGAATCCCCAACACAGGGACTACTTAGTGCTGGTTTCAGTTCCTCAAATACATTTATCATCTTGTCTGTCCACATTATGGGTATCTTCTCTTTCTGTGCTTCGTTCAATACTTCTAAAAAAGTTAACGACCCACATGCACCAATAATTACATAGCCCCAGGAATTGCTGTAATTATTTCACTGTCTCAGGATAGGCTGCACTTGCAATTGCCTCTGCTCTGTCAGGCATCACCCTCCTCCCTTCCATTGGCTCTTTGAAATACTGTCCAGTTGTATAAGCACCTTATAATTGCCCAAGAAAATAAATAACTAAATACATATCATCTGTCCAAAATATAATACTTCTTCCTGGCAATACTACAATGTATCCTTGTCCTGCTTTTATAACTTCTTAGCCAATAATGTTAATAACATCACTGAGTCTCTTCTACACTCAACCTCTATGGTGTTACACACTAGCAAATCATCAACCTTTTGTATGATTTCACTGTGTGCCTATACATTTCCCACCATTTGTAGCACCCTGTTGAAGACACTGGGGGACTCACAGTGCCACTGTGGCAGCCTTGTATGTTGGAGCCTAATCTCTCGATACATACACGCGGTTGAGTTTTTGATAATCTTTGTGCAATGGTATGTAATATTACCATAACGTGTGTAGCAATACGTGATATGTTACACAGAATTGTAGCCAGGTTGAGCACAACTGTAAATCCCCCTCCAAAATGCTGTTTATGGGGCATAAATCTTGTATGAATCTCCAAGATCCATCCTCCTGCTTCTTTCACTGGGTACACTGCAGTGTTACATAGGGATTCAGATGGCACAATAATACCCTGTTGCATTAAGACAGTAATTGTTTCATACATGCCTTTGTCTGCCTCCTTTGACATGGGATACTGTTAAATTCAGGGGAAGATTGCTCCTTCCTTCAATTGTATTCGTACTGTTCCAATCCCTTTCAGCAGACCTATATCATAAGGGCCACTAGTCCATAATAGACTTGGCACTTTGACAAATCTTTTTGCAGAATAGATGGTGTCTTTTTAGCCAGCAGAATTATCTGAGGTGTTTCCCTGTATTGTATTTGCAATTGTTATGGAATATAAATTTTAAAGGGTACTTCATCATCAGTTTCTTCTTCGAATATCTCATCATCTGTCATGTCACTTAACTACTGTGCTGAGTCCAGTGCTATTGTTGTGTGTCAATTAACACCTTCCTCGTCTATCCTGTGTAGCACTACTCTGTCCTCTTGCAACACCACTGCTTATAAATGTATTGTTATTATCTCTCCTTCTGCTTCTGCCACATGCATTGGTACTTCTGCTCTGAACAGAAACTCTGTGGGTAATTGTAATAATGTATCCTGTAATCACGGGAGACAACCATAACAATAATTTTACTCCATTAAGGAATAATTCTGAATTCAAAGGCATCCCGGGGAATGCTTTCTGACCATGGAATGCTTTAATACACTTTCTCGCATTTGCAAAATGAATGGCTGGCAATTAACATATTATTATCCCTTCCTCAGTGAATGAAATTGTCATTATTAATTTAATTTACTCATCAAATCTCTTCCCAATAAGTTAAGTAGTGTCTTTCGGGAATACAGCAATGGTGCAGCTATCTTATTTTCTACTACCATTATAGGTAAATCTTTTGTGAATGGAACCTGTGTCATACTCCAGAGAATTGTTGTGTCCATCATATTCCTGACAGCAGAAACCCTCCCTGACACAAGGTCTGGACACTCTGGTGTCAACTAAAAAGGAACATGCCATATCTCCTATTGTCAACTGTACCTGAGGTTTCCCTTCTGGGTCAGGAGTTACTGATTGCACTGGACACTTCAAGCTTCTATGTGAGCTGGCCTATTGTACATGCTCCTCCCCATTCCAGTGAAGAGCTTCCCTCTCACCACTGTCACACCACCTGTCTTAGGCAATGGAGTTTGGGGCAATATATTCCTTTTCTACTGTCTGGCCTGTTGTGTTTGCATTTTTAATGGATTCAGTGATTGTTGTTGTACTTGTGGCTGCTGCTGTACCTGGGTTGTCTGCTGCAGTGGTGTCTTGTGCATCTGTGACTGCATATGTGGCTGCGCATCATGCTGTGGATATGATTGCTGTTGCATGTATTGATATGTGACCTTGTTCTTGCTCTGTCTGTGTATGGTGTGGCTGGGGAAATACAGGCTCCCCTCTTGGGCCAGGTTGTTGCCATCCTTCGTTCATTGCCCCTCTGTTCCTACACCCTTGCGCATAATGCCCTTTCCTTCCACATGTCCAACATTGTCCCCCAAGCCCTCCAAACCCTCCAAATCGGGGTCTCATCCCATCAAGACCTCCTCCATATCCACCTCCAACTTCATACCCTCTTCCCCTCAGTACGTACACCATCCCCCTGGGGTAATAGTTACTTTTTCCTCTTCCTCCCATGCATCTGCTTGTCCAATGCTGTGGATTTTTTGCTCATAATTTTCACCTCCAACGTTTGTTATTGTTACTCCCTCTACCATTATCTTTGACAATTTTTTGCACCAATAACCTTCCTCTCCATGCCTCTCTTCTACTGTGTTCCTTTCCTTTTTCGTGTTTCATTCAGAAATAATGAACACTATTCATCCATATTTTGGGCCATTGTTTTATCTCAATACCTACAACTTTTTTTGTATCTGTTTCTGCACTCATCTGGAATACCCTAGCATAAAAAGTGATAAAACACAATCATATGTTTGTCCCAACATTCCCTTGTTTCCAAATGCCACTTCTCTTGTATTTCTTGTATATATGCCGCTGGATATGCATCTATCTTCTGCATGTTAAAATCGCACTCATGTTTGATGTATCTGGGAATTGTACAAGTAATGCCCTCCAAACCTCTGCTATGCTGTTGTTAAAAGGTGAACCATCATGTGCAGTATTTTGTGCCTTTATATCGGGCTGTCCTGCCCTTTTCCACACATCTGATTGCTCTCCCAATATCAAAGCAAATAAACTCTTCACATCCTCTACTGCCAATGTTATCCCTTCTGTCCTTTTCTCAAACTCATGAATCAATTTTCCTGCCCCTGCTGTCAATGATGGTAATTTAGCCATCAATCTTTCCCTATCTGTTTGTAGCCATGGTATATACTGAGGCCAGTCCCCTCCCCTTTTGGAGCAAACGCAACTGTGTCATCCCACCTTGCGAATTGGCACAACCCCACCTTCCTTCTGTTTGGATGCTATCACCAAATGGCCTGTTTGTTGGCCTGGCAAGTTCACTAATTTGTTTACATATGGCATTTTCCTACATGAGTTTATTGGGAGAAGCCCTGGGAATGATGGGCCCCTGCACTGGCCTTCTTTGTAATCCCACACATCTATTACTGTATATTCTGGTATTTTTAGCTTACTTGCATGAGGGGCGTGTTTCCTCCTCTTCCTCTCTTCATAATCCCACTCATGTTCCTCTTGCTCTATCTCTTCCATCACCTCATTGCATACACCTCCCCAAAAAACCTCATCTACACTCCTCTTTCCATTTCCTCTTGTATGTTTCTGCTAGCACTGTCTGCAATGTCCCTTGTGTTCTCTTTTCCTTCTGTGTCCTCCATGACCTTCCTTCTAATGCTATCACTAACCACCCTTCTTAAACTCTTCTCTTCTTCTCTCCTGCTTATCCCCTCTTTCCAGGACCTTCACGTTGCCATTGTTAGCGTTCTGTCTATCTATTTGAAACAATATCTGACCGTCCACCCATTTGTCTGGTGTAACTGCTGTTTCTTGCCCCCTCCCTTCATATTGTTCAGCTTCTTCATCTCTTCTTTTACTTCCTTTAGTTTTGTTTCTAGACTGCATTGTTTATCTTTTTCTACTCATATTACTAATGTGATTTTTGTTTCTTTATCCCAAATAACACCTTCCCCTTCCGGGGGCACAAACCAGGGATTACTGTACAGTAGAGCAGCTGCTTGCTATGGATATAATCCTGACACAGTTGAGAACAGAGTGCATGGTTGAGGAGGTGGGAGAGCTCTGGCATCACACGCTCTTCTTCTATTTTACCTATACGTTCTTGTTAACCTGCTGTTCCTCCTCAAACATCTTCGAAAATATGAATTTGCTCAGTCTGCTTTGTAATTTTCTTCCCTTCTGTGTTGCGTGTAGATACATGTATATATGTTGCAGCAGATCTTACCAATGCTTCGCTTCTTGAGACCACAGTTGAAACATTTTCCCAGCCTTGTCTTTGACCCATTATTCATGGTATTTAAGGATCTTTTCTTTATATTTGGGAAGCACCTAACACCAATGAATAATGGAGTGTCTGCCATTATAAAAGATAAAACTCAACTTACCATAAATTCAAAAATTGCAGTTTCAACAAACTCTCCCTCTCATCTACCTTTCCTTTTCTCTCCTACCACCTCACAATTCTTTACAACGTATACATGATGTCCCCTAAATCACACCAACAATGCACATTTATTACTTCATTCTATTCCATACTTACCTGCAAACAATCTCTAACAATACACAACACATCTCTATTACCATCCTAATATATACCAAAACAACACCTACATATAATCAACATCAAAAAAGTCTATTCTACGCAGCTGTCTTCCCTTTATATGGGATATCTTCTCTTTTATCTCTTTTACTGCTCCCAAAGGAAGCTGGGCTTTACGCCCTATCAGACAGACTTCCCTAAATACTATCAGAATAATCTTCTTTCTCTCTCTCTTCAATAATCTTTAATTTAGCATTAAACAATAATCAACAATGATCTCCCCCAATATTATCCCCAGAGATTTCATTGCGCACAAGTATCCTCATGCTATGGGACCCCAAGGTCCATCAGTGTTAAGCCTCCTCTATTTGCCTGTTCTGCCCTCTGTGCCCAGTCTGCCACCTGCGAGACCAAGCAGGACTTGTGGAAACTGGGCCCATGCCAACCTCTGCATAGTTGCGCATGTAATCCTCTCCCAGCATGCCAACACTACTGTCCAAGGAGATGCAGCGAGGTGTGCTTGACCTTATGGCAGACTCTGGGGATCTTAGCAGTGCCTCAAAATGTTAAGATAGGCTCAAGTTTACTAATAAAAAGAAAACTCAATAAACAGATTAAGTCCAAGTGAATGAGAAAACCCAGCTTTATTCAGATAGGAACGGCAGAGAAAGCAAACAAAAGACAATCTCAAAATAGTGATAGGAACAACATGGTTTTAAGTTAGAAAATCCTTGCTGATGTCATGGTTAGTAATTATAATTACAATCTCTGCTCTCTTAATTAATTGTTCTGCCTTTGGCGTGGGTGGGTGTAGTAATTCTATGTATAAAGCCTAGGTTAGAGATGGTGTTGTCCACTGCTAAGGCATGGGGATCGTTGAGGTCCTGGAGGCACAAATTGAGGTCTATGGAGGTCAATGGAGGTCCAAGTTGAAGTTGGAAGGCTAAGGGGCTGATCCGCACTTGTGAAGATCGATAAAGCCTGGTGAGAATTCCATACTTTTCGGAAAACCATAAGCATTCCAAGGCTGAAACCGAATGAGAAGAAAGGATATATCTTCAAAGTGCTTCAAGGGGACCTGCTCCCCTCCCGGGTGAAGGACGAAGTCTGGGAGGAGCAGAGGAATCATTGGTTATGGCCTTGACTGCTACATGAAAGGCGTTGAAGAAAGAAACCCAATAGTGTTAAAGGCAAATTAAACTTTAACAAGAGTTGAAGGTTGTGCGTTGTGTGTGTGCCAATAAACGCGTAGTTTAAAAGACAATTGCTGAACTGTGATGAGAGTATACAAAATAACAAAGTGGTCCTGCAAGGCAGAATTGCACATTTGAAGTCTCTGTAAAACATTTGAAGTTGTGATAAAGCAGGAAACAAAGGCAAAAATGTAAGCACGGTTCTGAGGACGGTTGATGGAGTGGAAAACTGAGTGGAAAAACAAGTACCAAGATGCATTGGTGTTGAAAGATGATGAAGATTGTCGGCAAAGTGTGAACTTTAAGCATGCCAAGAGGGCGAAGTAAAGAAACGCTAATTCCAAGAAACTACAAGTACCAAGAAGCATTTTTGGTGAGAGTTGATGAAAATTGTCAAATTGTTTAAAGAGTGGTCAAAGGGTTCATGCAGAGGTCAACGTAAATGTCTTGCAGTCTTGAAAGTCTTCTACAATAAAAGTAAAGTAAGATAAAAAATTAAATGAAACAAAACTTGGTTAAGGGAACCGCACAAAGAGAAAATAGGGTTTGAGCCTGGCAGAGGCAGACCCATGTGAGATGTGAAATCGCAAATGTTGGTGAAAGAAAAACAGTCTCCAGACGAGGGAAGCTCGTGGTGAACTAAGGTAAAGTAAACCTCATCACAGACCCCAGCCTCTCCACCACAACCCAGACAGAACCTCCCATTCCTGCACCCTGTTCTCATTCTCGCAAGTAACTCCCAAGGAAGTTGAAGACATCATAAAAAGCCTAAAACCTTCCCATTGCCAAGGCGATGTCTGTCCTGCCGCCATCATCAAGGATGGAGCGAAAAAATTAGCCCCTTTCATCACCACCTTGATTAACTCCTCATTCACGTCTAACCAGGTACCTAACAATCTCAAGGAAGCCTGGGTTATTCACTACTAAAAAAAACAACCTCGACCCAAATGTCCCCACTAACTACAGACCCATCACCACCGTCCCGTTCCTTCTAAAAATACTGGATTGCGTAGCTTACCTACACATCCAGAAAAACTTAGAGGAGAACAATCTCTTAGGACTTAGACACTCTGGTTTCAGACCCAGACATGGAACCTAGACAGCCCTCCGAGATCTAAAGATACAAATGGATGAGGTGAAGGACAAAAGCAAATTAGCAATCCTGCTACTACTTGACCGTTCTGCAGCCTTCGACCTTGTCGACCACCAAATCATCACCAATCACTTGCCCACAACAGCAGCTTTTTTTCACTGATGCCTCTGACTGGGTTGAATCATTCCTCTCAAACCGGAGCACCAGAGTCTTCTCTCCCTCTACATCAGCTGACCCAACTCCGATAGTGTGTGGTGTACCTCAGGGATCCTGTGTTTCACCCACTTTATACAATATCTTTACCAAACTACTTTTCAACCACCTAGACAACTTGGGTGTTGTCTACACCAACTATGCAGACGTCACCCAAGTCCTTATTCCCCTCACCGGCTGCTACGACCACGACTCCAAATTGCTCAACAATATCTATTTGGAAATCCAAGCCTGGATGGCCACCAATGGCCTTTGTCTCAATGACAATAAGACTGAGTTAATGATCGTGGGTACTCAGGCATGCCTGAACAAAGTCGATACCAGATACTCCTCCTTTGTCATTGATAGCAACATAATCAATGTATTTAAAGAGATAAAAACACTAGGGGTTTACCTCGATTCAACTCTTTCGCTTAAAAAACAGGTGAACATTGTTGCATCCTCCACAGCCTATACTAATAAACTGATCTATAGCTGCAAATCCACTTGCTCTTTCGAAAATTGACTACTGCAACACACTTTTTCTTGGTTCCTCAGAACATAATCTAAACAAACTCCATGTGCTACAGAATAATTCACTTAGAGCAGCACTCAGTCTCCCAAAATCATGCCACATCTCCACACACAGACATAACGCAAACTGGTTACCCATCCATGACCGAATCACTCTACGCACTCTGGCCATCACCCACAAATGCCTCACCAACGCAGCCCTGAAATACCTGGCTGACAAAATCACTTACACCAACCCACACGCACTACCAGATCATCGCACTTGCATAACTTAGTGGTCCCAAGATATAATCTAAAAACAGCAGGAGGGGCCAGTTTACCAGTCCAAGCTGCCAAACATTGGAACTCTAGCCCCATCCCCCTCAGGCAGGAACCCTCCTTCCTCATTTTCAAAGTCGGTATAAAAAACTGTTTGAGCAAAAAACCTCCCCAGTAAGTAGTACTTACTAGGCCTGCTATACTTTGTCTATACTTTGTTCAATCACCTGTTAGCCTTCTATTGTACTTGTCTCCTGCATCCCAGATATTGACCCATATGTAACTAGGGTCCTTTCTGTTTTTCTGTATTCTTGCTGTCTCTAAACTGTATGCCCATCCAAGTCTGTAACCTTAAGTTTTCGAGTGCCTAGTTACCTCAGGGTTAGGCGTGCAATACAATAATAAACAAATACAAAATACAAAAACTTCGATAGCGTGGTTTGCATCAGCCTGGAAGAGCTGTTCCTTTTTATACCCAGCCTCAGTCAAATTGTGCCTGTGCATGCCACCTTTTATCTTAACAGGGAGTGTTAACAAGTGGCAAGTATATGTAGTTACGATTACGTGTCTGACTCTGCCTGATCTCATTAAAGGGCCAGAGCCATTGCAAGTCATTAAAGTTAATCTTCCTGGCATTATTCCTCATCTTCCTTGGCTCAGTAGTGTTATCAGTGCAACGAGGGGAAGAATTATGGGAGCTGTAAGTTGCCATAAAATCAGTAGGGACAGGAGTTAAATGGGCTGTGAGAAAAGGGGGATACCATGTTTCACCGTCAGGTTCTTCTTCCCCACTCCCCGAGGACCCCTTACCCAGGTGTTCCTCCCTCGCGTGTCCACCCCCAGGGTCAGGATCCAAAAGCAATGGACTTTCCCTGGCCACCTGGATAGAGTATCCCCACGGACTAGGTCGTGAAACACCTTCTGGTTTTTCACATCCCCATCCCCTATACGATGTGGACAAATCTGTTTCACAGGGAACCATGAAGGGAAATCCATGATGCTCAGATATTTACCTTTCCCATGTTTTACTGTGAAAATATATGGTTGTAAATCCAGGAACAATTGCATAACATGTGGATTGGACGCCTTTCGCTGACCTACCCAGATAAGGGCAGAATGGTCAGTTTCAATAGGATATACTTTCAAATATCCCATAAATGTCTCTTGTACACCTTCCTTACCTTTCTAATGCCGTGTCTTGCCCCAGGGTTCTTTGTTTCTGGTCCCCAAGGAACCCCCCTAACCCCTAGGACTGAGGATCTCCAAAGTTCAGAGGTGGAAAACCGGACAGCTTTTCCAAATACCTTTCCCTTAAGGCTCTGGCTACCCGTTGAAGGAATGTTTGGTATATTAAGTTCATTGGGTGAATATTTTGACCAATCCTATCTTGGTGCAGGAGAGGACAAAAAATTTGACAGCCAATTTTTATCAAGGAACATTGGAGGAGCTGTGCTGGAACATCTTGTATTAATATGGAAAAGTTGTGAAAATCCCTAGCAATTATTACTTCTTCTGGAAGGCCTGGTATAATGGTTGAGAGTAGGAGGATCTGCTTTCCTGTAATATTGATAGGTATGGGTATCTTGGGATATATTCATTATCCCCATGTACACAGGCAACTCTGACCAACTTCTGGTTTTTAAGATCTCTTTGCGAAACAAGGTCTGCTCTGAGAGTGGGAGAATGGCAAAAGCATTCATTAACAGATTTGATATCCTCTTATGGTTCTTCCCATCAAACACCCTATTTCCATTGGTTCTTCTGTCTGATTTTTAAGAAAGTTTCTAGCTATGTGACCACAACTTCAAACATTTTACAGAGACTTTCAAAAGTGTGATTCCACCTCGCAGGACCTCTCTGTTACTTTGTATGCTCTTGTCTGTGAGAAAAAAGAAGGTGTACCCACTAGTCCCATTGGGTCTCTTTCTCAGGTGGCCAGGGCTCGGCCATCGCCTTTGGATCCAGATCCCTGGGTAAGGGTCTTCGGGGAGTGGAAGTGGGACACCTGATGGTGAGATGCAGTATCCATCCCCCTGTTACACCTTTACCCCATCCTACCAAGTAGTATATTTGGGGACTTCACCACCCCCACTTTCCTTACATGAGCAGTTTCACACAGACAGCCGTATCTGGGAGAAAACAGACTCATCCCTGTGCATTACACCTGACATGTCCCAATACTGTGGTCAGGCAGAATAAGGCAATTATGGTCAATGACACACACCTTACGTCCATTAAACTTGTCCACACGGATAAAATGCAGAGCATGAGAGCACACACTGAGCAAGGCAAGACAAACAAAGGAATAGTGTTTTCCAGATGGCACCTGAACTAGGGAAAAAGTCAGCAAACCGAGAAGGGAAATAAAGGAGGGAGATAACCTTGACATTGTCACTGAGAAACTGTTACTTTCCAGAAAGCTTCAGATTGGAAAGTGTAAGGCCAGGAAATCAGACTGGAGGGTCCTGCATTGTGTCACAAATACCCAGGGCCCTCCTGCATGACTGAGCGATTAGGTGAGGAGCTGCAGCCACCATTTTACCATCTGTGGCTCCATGATTACAGCAGTGCCAGAGAAATGAGCAAAGCCGATGAGCTGGGGAGTTTGATACAAGACCGGTGTGTGTTGAGGTCAAGATTGCAAGCAGCAACGTTCTATGAGGAATGCAAGAGCAAATAATGAATGCGTGTGATGAAAGATAGCAAGTAAAGCTCAACTGCTGATGGATGTTTGAACTCTAATGTGAAATCGCAAAGGTGCAAAATAAAGTAACAAAGTAGTCCGGAACCGCGGGTGTGTTCAATCGAAGGTCTCTGTAAAGTATCCAGAAAGAAATGGCTGAAACGAAAGTGGAATGTTGCATTATTTGAAATGAATTGAAGTGGTCCTGTGACGGTTTAAGCAAAACCCAACACACATTTGAAAGTCTTATATTTTTGATATTAAGAAGAAAACATAGAAAGTGAGAACACATGGTCCGAGCCCGAACAAGGGAGACCAAATGTCAACATTATGGTAAAATGGAGTCTGTGCCCGATGGAAGGAGACCCATGAGGACCACTGGAAGCGAGAACTTGTGAATGTGAAAATCCTGATAAGAAAGAAACTTTGGTGCGTGTTTGCTGCGACAGGCCCTCTACAGTAAGAGACTGTTTTTGGAAAAAGGCTTTGGCATAACCCCTGTTACCTATACTTTGAACTACATCTTCATGTCAGAGAAGCCAGTGTTCGTGCGAAGCCTCAATTTGCCACCTTACCCCGTGCTGAAAATGTGGAGAAGGGAAGCCAACTGCTCAACTATCCTGACATATTATTCCTTGAATACTTTTCTTTTTTAATACACTATTGTCCCGCACCATTTGTATTTAGAAGTAAGGATTGGCAATTGGTTTATTAGTATAGGCCCTTTTATTTTGATGGACACTACTAGGACTGTGTTATTATTATTTGATGGGCATAGCTTGCTCCCATCCTTAGATTTAGGCTTAGATAGGTGTTCTACTAACCCACTGAAGTTTAATAAACACACTTGAACTGGGATCACTTGTGTCTGTCTTCACTGCTTGATACTAGGCCTTCCTTACTTGTGGTGGCAGGAGTGTGATGTGACTCAATTGAGACAATGTGGGGGACATAAAATTCAAGAAACATAGTCACAGAGCCTCATATCCCTTAATCATCACGAAATAATCTGTAGGCTTTGATATGTGTAGCAGTAGAGAAGCTACTATCACTGCAGGGAAAAGATTGATGATCCCCACAGACTTAGTCCTAATACCCCCTGCATGTTTTATATAAGACTGGTGCCACAATCTGGCCTGGGCTGGAAGTTTGGACTAGATGTCCTGGCAGTTGGCATAGATCCCAACTTCTGAGTAGACATAAAGGTTCTTCTACAGAATCATGGCGAAACTCATTTTGAAATAAATTGTGGGGACAACATTGCACAGGGAATTCTTGTGAAGGTTCTATTTCTCTATTTTAAGTAAGTAAGTGAACCAGAAGAAACTGAGAGAGGGAGCTTAGGTTTTGGAGAGGCAGATGAACCATCTGTCACTGAGGTAAAGAGGGAAGAAGAACCCACCATCCTTACCGACCTAGCCTTCACTCAGCAAAATGATCGAGCACTCAGAGAAGCCTTTTAACAATTGACTCCTGGGGTGGAAGGACTAGAAAAGGGGATCCCCTTTTTCTTCCTGAAACAGGGATTACTATATAGAAAGGAAACCTTGAGAAAAGGCCTAATTAAAACTCAGTTAGTAATCCCCAAAACCATCACAAGATCGTGCCAGAGATTTCACATCCTCATTTGACATGGGGACATTTAGAACAAACTAAAACCCAAGCGCACATCAGTGGGAATTCCTACTGGCCAGTTATCCATGCTGACTTAAAGAACTTCATTCAGACATGTGACATATGTCGGAAAACAACGCATATAACTGCCCCTCTAAACCCCTTACTAATAATAGAAGTTCCTTTCTCCCGAATTGGGATGGATATCATTGGGCCATTGGCAACCTCTAGATTGGACAATAACTACGTTCTCGTAATCAATGATTACACTACCCGATACCTGGAGGCGTTTCCCATGTGGAACAATGCAACACAGCGAACCTTAAAACACCTATTACCATTCTTCTCAAGGGTTGGTTACACCAAAGAAATTCTAATGGATCAAGGATCCAATTTTATGAGCAAACTCATGGGTGAGGTCAAGGAATTACTACATATTTCCACATTAAAAATCTTGGTTTACCTCCTCCAAACTGACAGATCGGTAGAGAGATTTAGCAAGACCCATAAAATGATCTTGAGAAAACTGGTAGATAAGGATGTGAAGGACTGGCATCATATGATCCCTTTAGCCCTATTTACAGTAAAGAAGACCCCTCAGGAATCCACTGGATTTTCTCCTTTTGAACTACGTTATGGGAGAGAACCAAGGGATGTCCTAGACATGCTCTTGGAGACCTGGGAAGAGAGAGAAGAGACACCTATTAACCTCTCCCAAACAGCTACCCGCTTCCGAGAGCATATGAAACTTGTTTGAAATCTACTCTACACTCACATGGAAAAAGCCCAAGCCCACCTATGACTATAAGGTACATTTAGGATCCTTCTCAGTAGGACAAAAGGTATTAGTCCTCTTACCTACTTCTGAAAATAAACTCTCTCAAAGTGGCATGGGCCATGTGAGGTATTAGATCGAACTGGGACCTGTACATATAAAATAGCTCAACTTGATAGGAAACAAAAGACCCACCTTTACCACGTACATCTCTTAAGAGAGTAGAAAGAAAATACTTTCTCTGCCATGATACTATCTTGTCTGGTACCAGAGGAGAAATACATATCAGAGCTTATTCCCCAAGACCTATCGAAACAAAATCAAGAAGATTTAAACAATCTGGTTATGCCATTCACTGATGTATTCTGTGAGAAACCAGTGATAGGACATGGTATTTGTCATTATATCAGAACTCCAAAGTGAATAGTGGTCCCTCTGAAACCATAGAGACTCCCAGAAGCCCAAAAACAAATAGTGGTTGAGGAAGTGAAAAGCGTGTTGAAGGCAAACATTACCGAGGCCTCTTCAAGTCCATGGTCCTCCCCTATTGTATTGGTAACCAAACCTTATCATTCTTGAAGGTTTTACATAGACATCTGGCAGGTTATGGGATGTTTTTACCCATGCATCCGAGCCCTACCACAAAACTGTGCATTACTGGTATTGAAAACATCATGATGGCCAGAACTCCCCAGAAAGTGCACAGGGAAAACATAAAGAATAGGCTGCCACCCATTTTTGCCTATGTTTGTGAGCACAGGAGGGCACTGCCTAAAACCACCATTGGGCTAGACACACAGTAGCCTGAAACCATTGGGAATGGCAATGCTGATTGCCAAAAGCAACCCAGAGCTGTTGGGAATTCATTTTCTTGATGTCAAAAATTTGCTAAAATCATGGCTCACAAGACCATTCTAAAGATTCAACCTTCTTGTGGGGTGTTCCACATCACCACTCTACTGTAAGGATTCCCATCAAAACAATGTTAAGCAAGGATCATATACTATCAAGTAAAATCCTTTCTTTTTGAAATGTATTAATTCAAGACAGCTGTCAAAAATAGGTGCAGTACCGGCATTGGACACTGACTGGCACTGGCGCTCTTTAAATCCTGACAGGAGAGCTGTCTTGCAGAACTGTGCAGTGAACAGAAGGGGGTCTTATGTAATTAAAAGTTCAAAAGACTTGTTTTTCCTGAGAACCATTAACACCTCAGAGACACACACAACAGCCCAGGATATTACATGGCCCTATTGATTAAGAGGGAGGAGTTTCCCCTGCAGCTTGCAGGACCCAACACAATAGACCCTTTCAATTGAATAGAAATGCAGATTAGGGTGTAGCTGGCAACAGCTGCCCTGCCAAGAAGGAGAGACCTGTGATCCCTGACTCACCAAGCTTCTGGGGGCGGGCCAGACTGGATTGTGGATTCATATTGCAGCAAATATATGTTTAAGTTAAATTGCTTATAAAATCTTGTTTTAAGCTCACAGAAATGTACAATTTGGGTGTCCTCAATATGGAAAATGCCCTCACGATCTGAGACGAAACTCCACTTTGTGCGGTGTTCTGGGACCGAACCCCGCTATTTATTATTATTGCAGACACTGTGTTTAGGATAGAGACATAGTAATTTCCAGTAATATGCTCAGGGAAGGGGTGCAGGTCTGTGTAAATTTTGAGGAAAAACCAATATGGTGAAAGTCACTAAAAAGCACAAAATGTTGCCATTTTTTAACCCAAGCTCTTAGAAAGATCAGAGTTGGGCGAGAGTGTATCTTAAATTAATCTGTGAAATGTGTATGCAATTTCAACAACGTGTGTATCTGGGAAACCTGTTAGTTATGAAGAATTCATTTTCTAAGTAAAAGCAAATGGGCATTTCTTCAATAGACTGCAAGACTCTGACTCACTCTGACACACTATCCCTTCTCAAATCAGGTCACAGAGAATCCTTGACCTATCAAATCATGAGAGGGTTGGGCATGCAGACTGAGCCGACCCACCCACTTTCAAAACACATAAAAACAGACTGCTTGGACATGCAAGACATTAATTTTCCATTTTCTTGCAGAGCATTTTGCGGGACCACACAACATCTAGAAGGAACATCCAGAACTCAGACTCCAGATAGACTACATAACTTAAAGCAAAGGCCTAACCCACAAGCTGAGAACTCTTCTCAGCAGGCCTTCAGAATCCAGCAATCCAACCAAACTATTCTACAGCCGGGCAAGCTCTTAGATTCTCTGCCAAGAACTTTTGCCAGAACCGGTAGCAGACCCAGAAAGCAGTGCTGTATCCAGAATCCACTTGATCCAGACCAGCAGAACAACAGACCAGACCACTGTGAAGTGCCGACAGCAGAACCACAGACCAGACCAGACCAGAACCAGAGATCCAGAACCAGAGAACCAGTACCAGAAACCGCCCATAGTCCAGTCCAAACCTGCTGACCAGACCCTGACGGCCTATTTCAAATTCATAGTGTGAGTACTCAGCCAGAACTGTGCAAAACCAATCTCTTAGTTTAAAATAATCTAATTCAAACTATTTTAGCCTATTTAGAACTGCATCATAAGAAATCGTTTGTCCATTCTGCAAAACTCTCACCTGTCATTCTGAGCTTTACTATTATTTTGAGAATCTACCTCGATTAAATCGTTCGTATCTTTTGAACCGCGTGTGCTAGGCACGTGGTTTAACTTTCATCTTAAAGCTATTCTAAGATTCTAAGCTTTCCAACAAGCCTATAACTGACTTGCTACTCCCTATAGTTCCTCCATAATCGCGATCGACGCACTCGGAAAAAAGTGCTGTGAATTGACAGTTTGCTTCATTTCAACCATGTGTAAAAATATCTGTCTTTTGCTTCCATTACTGAATCCCGTTTTCAACCTGATAACCACCCCTGAATCATTGTTAGGGCTGACCTGAACTGATTTAAAGTATCTCTCACTCACCCTGAACCTCTAGAGGGAATTAAAAGCATTTTCACCATATTTTTCCCTTCTTTGCATACCACATTTAAAAGTATTTTGCCTGTGTTTTGAAATCATCCCTGTGATCTAAACTTGCTAGGGGGGAACTGAAATTCGTATTGTATTGTGATTGTATTCTTGAAAACCGTGTGCTTCACTTCCATCTCCTTATATTGCATAGGGGGGGAGTGAATTGCCACCAGGGGAAAAGTGAATATATTATCTCTTGTGAAACCCTATCAGTTATTTCTGTACTGCATTCTTTCCATCATTGTTTTTCCTTGAAACCATAAAAGCATTCTCAGTTACCTTATCCTCCCTAAACTAAGTAATTAAATCAGTGTGCTAGTGTAACATCATCTATTGTTGATCAACATTATATTCATAAGTGTGCTATCAATTATTAATTTATTCATCAAAGTGTGATATATATATCTTGTTTACTTTCTCAATAAACCTTTTAAATTGCAAAACAAACCTACTTCTTGGCTCAGTGAGATCAGGGGGATTCATAGAGAGGGGTGTTATACAAGGGTTTATCATCCAGGGTATAACTTGCTATAAAAGTATATAAATAAGGGCTTCCCTTGAGCAATCCCAGACAAGGCACTGACTTAGTGGGAGTGCTTGATTGGAGTCACTTAACAGACTGGGGGCCCGTCCGGGATTCTGGATTAGAACTATCACTTGTGCAGATTAATACAGTGTGCTAACTGACAGGATATATAAATTCTGTTGGATCACCACGCCGTGTAACACTGTAAAAACACCCCTCAAAGGAACGCTCTAAGGAAACGGTCTGTTTTGCATAATAAAATACAAACTTCTGTAAGTCAGGAAGGAAATTAATTTCCAGAATGACGACCTTGGTAGATATCAAAATAGCCAAAGAACACCTGTTACATAAGATATTTGTGAGAGGTGAGTGGGCTCATCAGGACCAGGCGGTCTGGTTGCAGGCAATCACACCCCAGATCACTGAAACAGGGTCAGACATATGGAGAGATCAGGCCAAGGATGAGCACAACAAGATTGCCAGGGTAGCGGCATATTTATATTTATATATGGGAGCCATACAGGACAAATGTGCTGAAGGCCAAGATCTTGCAGATAGGCAACTCCTGGCATTAGAGAAGGCCCAATCTGACCTGGTATCTTCTGAGCAGAAGCTGCAGAGGAGCCAGGAGTCAGAAAATGATAGTAGGCAGCATATTATTAAAATAAAGGAGTATATGGATATCCTGCAACTGGAAAAGTCTGACCAGGATAACAGATTTCTGGCCTTGCAGAAGGAGTACCAAGAAGGTTTGGACGCCCTACTGCAGAGCCAGAAAAAGCTGGAGCAACAACTGGACTTCAATAGGGCATGCGCAGAGCAGGTAGTCACCCTGCAAAGCCACCTAGATAGGGAGAAGACAGAGAGCAATAAACTGATTTTGAAAGACCTGGATACCCAGGCAGAGTTTGATCAAGAATGCCAGAAAGCTGGTGCTTTCAAAGGCAGAGGGACGACCTGGCGGCACAGATGCAGGCTCTTAGTCAGGAAATGGACACCTTAGGCCAGGAAGTCTGCCAATTAAAAGAAAAAAAATTGAAGAAAATCACTTGGCCCTCCAGAGACTGGGTGACCTCCAAAAAGAGCATCAGAACTTGTTAAAGCACACCAGGAGGGTGGAAGATGCTCTGGCAAGAAAGGAACAGGTCAGTAGGGATGGGACTCAGGAGGTAACCCTCCTGCAGCAAAGACTGGCCCAGTATTCCAGGACCAACCAGGAAGCGCAGAGAGAAAATGAGGCTCTCTGTCAGCACAATGATAGGCTCCAGCAACAGGTAGCCATGCAGGAGAGACTGATAGAGTCTAGTAAGGCCTTAACTGAGGAACTGAAAGCGCAGGCTCTTGCATTGCAACAGGGAGCAGGGGCTGACAGAGATGAAGTTCGCTGGGAAAGGGAAACACCTGAGCATAACCTCAGGAGCCCTAGTACCAGAGGCCTTCATCTCTCCCAGTCCTTGGACTCTGCCACCCCCATGTCCCCTGGCACACATGAGCACAGGGCCACAGGGATGGCAGATTACTATCCAGCCAAAAGTATGGGGTTCATAGGCCAGTACCTCCAAGGAATGGATGGGTGGGCATCCGGGTATGGGCACCCAAGCACAGTGCAATTTAGTGGGGAACCCCAGGAAAGTAGGCCCACTAAGGGCATCCTAAAAACCTCTGCCCAGTTAGGTCAGTGAGGGGTACCCATCAAATACTGGCAGCAAGGAAGGATCTGAAGACACCTCTGAGCGGCCCAGGACACAGGAGACTAGGTCCCCACATTCTGCCAGCCATTCCCAGGCTCGCAGAATCCGGGAAAACCTGGAATATCAGACGGGCACCTCTGGGAGCAGTGCCTCTGAGTCAGAGGATGAGTGGACCAGGGTTACCCGAACCAAAAAGGCCAATAAGGCAAAAAGGGCCTTGCTTAAGGACCCCTTAAAGCAGATCAAGGCAATAAGGAGTGTCATAACCCCTTATCACAAGAACGCCAAGTATTCTGTTTGGGAACACTTGGAGCTTTATGAGCAAATGATGGAGACTTTCCATTTGAAAGACAGCAGTAGCTGCATTCAGTATGTAAAATGGACATTCTCCCCAGAATACTCCAGTTTCTTTGCGGGGCTGGAGGACCAAAATCATTCAAGATGTTCCACCCACAGGGCGGCCATCTTGAAACATTTATCTGTTCACAGAAATCCCCAAGAGGCTCGCAAGGCAGCCTACAATTTGCAATGTGTGCAGGAGTTAAATCGTGCTTTTGAGCAGACTACAAAAAGGGTACGCATGGATAGTAAATAATTTGTTAATACGTTTTTCCATGCCTTACCCAAATACATAATGACCCTGCTCGTGAGAGATTTTCACGAGAAAAGATCTTTAGAATGGGTCATTGAGCAAGCCACCCGCATCTATGAGGTGCAGAAACCGGTGGAAAATAAGAATCAGCCCAAAACCCCCAAAACCAACAGCACCCCTGCTGCTGCCAAGATGGCAGAGGTAAAGATTGCCCCTGTTTTAGATTTGGAGATATGGGGACCTAAAAACCTGCCGGCACTGAATAATTCTAAGCCCAGAAGGCCCTCTGGCCAGTCACAGACAGGGAGTCAAGAAGGTAGTCCCACAAATGGGGTCCCTCGCTCCCCTGACTATGTAAGTCCCCGCTATAAGGGAAACAGTCCAATCCTGGGTTATGTGTGGACTCCTCCAGCCCAAGGGGGGGGGGATCCAACCAAGCGCCCAACCCAGGGACCTTCCCTCTGCACTTCCCCCAGGAGGGCAGAAATTCACCAAATCCTGGGCAGAACTTGTTCCCCAGGTATCCACCCAACTTCCAGCCCCAAAATCATCCATCCTTCTGTCCCCAATTCCCTGAGCCCAGATAGCTGAATCCGGGAGAGGGGAGGCCAAGGGTGGAAGGGTACCCAAATCTTCCTAACCCAGGGTACTACCAGAGAAGGGATAGCTACCCTTCCCGGGATCAGCCCAGGGGAGAAAACAGAACCCCGTATCAGCCTGAGCGGGTTTCCCAACTTGAGCGCCAGGTCCAAAATATGGCACAGGAGCTGGGTCGCGTGCTAAGGGCTCAGCAGAACCCTCAGATGGGCATGCCGGCACAGAATGCACCGAACTCTGGGCCTGGTGCTCCAGAACAATGATGGGGGCAGCACCCCGATAACCCAACGGTTCCCAGGCAGGAGGCACAAGGGGAAGGGGGTGTTAAGTCTTGGGGGCGCTTCCTTCCCCACTTGCAAACAGCCCCTGGAAACTCAGGAACCGGAAACAAAATCTCCTACCCCTGGAAGTCTGCCACCCAAGGAGCAGAGAGGAGGTAGGAGAAACAAAGGACCCAAACAGACCCATTTTGTGGAGGAGGTACAGGTCTTCCATTTTGAGGGAGAGGGATCCCAAGAGGATCCTGGGGAAATGATCTTCTCCTTCAGAGATGGGGGAACTCCTCCCAAGGAAAAATGGGTCCCAAGGGATTCCAATCCAGACTTGGTAGATGTGGTGATTGAGCTGTCGCCGCCCATCATTCTATCCCAGAACCAACAATACCGAAAACCCCTGGTTCAAACCCATCCTGGTGACTGCCTCCAAAAAGGGGGGAGGGCGGCCCAGAACCGGAACCAGGGGAACCTAAAACCGAATCAATAGACTGGGTAGATGTGGCGATCGAGCTGTCGCCACCCATCATCCTATCCCAGAACCAACAATACCAAAAACCCTAGTCCAAACCCATCCTGGTGACTGCCTCCAAAAAGCGGGGGGCAGCCCAGAACCGGAACCAGGGGAACCCAAAACCATATCCAGTTGCCAACTTTTTCTTTCAGATTCCCGAGACTCTCCACAGAATTTTGCCCAGCACTCTTCTCTCTCAATGTCCAAAACCAGAAAATTAGCCCACCAGTTGTCCAAAAATGTGCATTATCTGTGCCCCCTTGAGGAGAAGAAGGGAAGATACTATGCCCCAGTACAAGTACAGGGGCAGGGTACAATTTTGGCACTGGTGGACACTGGATCCCAAGCTACTCTTCTGTCCAAAAGGGCCTTTGATGAACTAAATGCAGGAAGGGGGGAGAATTACTGAATTCCTCTCACCTCTCTTCTTGGACAACTCCAGAACTTTGACGGGAAGGAAATTCCCGTCGAGGGGACTGCAGATTTGGACATCAAAATTGGGCGACACAAGGTGAAACATCCGGTCATAGTAGTGACTCCAGAGGTCACCCCTTGTTTACTAGGGAATGACCTCCTGAGAAGGTTGTCACCCCTAATAGATTGCGTAAACAAGGTCCTCTGGACCCAGACTAGCCGACCAATAAAATTAAAGCATAGTGTCAACCATGTTAGTTTAAACGGCACGTTCCACATGGTTGAATAAAAATCTGACCAAATAGAATTTCACTTCCAGAACAACCAAATTCCAGACGTAACAGTAATAGCAGTAGGACAACAGACTGGTGATGGGGGGTCCTCTCTATTTCTGAAAATCAACCTTCCATCCAGTTTAAGGTGGTATTCCACACTGGAAGGAAACACTCTGAAATTCTTTACTAATCCACAATCAGACATTCCCACTCCGATAGTCCAGAAAGATGTGAAATCAGCTCAGAGCCTGGCCGATATTCAGCAAATTGGAGAGCAGTTGTTCATCCCTGTTCAGTTAAATGATGGGAAGGACTCTGTTCTCGCCCGAGTGTGTGTAAACAACGGTAAGAGCTTCATCAGCGAAGCCATGTTCCACCAACTCCCAAAAGATCCAGCCATTCCCACATTCAAACTGATAGACAAATGGGAAATGGATCTGGAAACACCCAATTCCAAACATCTCCTGCCAAGCAGGTGTATGCTCAAAATCTCCATTGGCAACAAGAGCATAGTCCATAATTGTTGGGTCGTGCGAGACGTCACTGCCGCCTTTTACTTGGGCAGTGATATTCTCAATCGCTTTGCCATTAGTTTGGACCTAATAAACTTCAAAGCTTGGTCCCGATTCGCGAATAATCCCATGGGCTTTGATGATCCAGAAAAAGCATTTAGGTCAGCTCAATTGCTACCTTATGCAGTTGAAATTCAGGTTAAAGAGGAAGTCACCATCCCAGAAAGGACCCGACAATTCTCCCTGAAAGTGAAAGTTAAAAGAGGACAAAAATTGAAAAACCCTGATGCTTATATTCATCTAAATGCTTCTCTCCAACAGCAAGGGTTGGGGGTAAACCCAACTCCATTAGTCAATATAGAACATGACACCATTCCAATAGAGGTGGATAACAGCGAATTAAAGAGTATTACTCTAGCCGCAGGCACCATTATTGGAATGGCGGTTGATGACCGACATTTTTCCATTGATCTAGGAAATGAACTGTTAGGATCAGTCCCCAAGGACTGTTTTGACAGTGACAGTGATGACAATACAACACCAGACAGGATCTTTACCCGGCATGGGGGGAACTTCCTGGTGTACACTTCCTGCCCTTATGGTAAGGAAGATGTGACTTGTGACTTCAGGATTGATGATGTGATTTTCCAGGTCCATGAGGGCTGCCTTTCCCACCTGAAGCCTCCAGTCCAAATTAGCACTCTGACCAGGGACTTCTCCACCCAGCTGGAGGAGGCCGCTGAGATAGCAAAACCAGAAGTCTTTTCAGGCTTCAGGCAGATGGTGGAAGAGAGAGTCAACCTAGCTGATGCCTGCGTGACTCTGGAACAGAAGCAAAAGTTGAAACAAGTTTTCTTGGATTTCCAAGATCTCTTTGCGGTAGACTCATATGACTGTGGTCGCACCAACATCCACACAACAATTCCCATGGACCCTGGCATGACTCCAGTGTTTGTGAAGCAATATCGCTTGCCTCTCGCATCCATGGAGTCCCTTACTGAAATAATTAAGAACCTTGAGTCCCGGGGAATAATCCATCCAGTCCACAGCACCTTCAATAATCCAGTGCTGGGAATATTGAAGCCAAACGGCCAGTGGAGACTCTGCGCCGACCATAGGGAGATCAACAAATGGGTCGATACTTCCTGATGGCCTCTGCCCGACATTGACCAAGGGCTGGCCCAGATTCAGGGGTCACAAGTATTCACTGCAATAAACCTGACCAATGGATACTGGACCGTGCCTGTCAGTGGGGAGGACCAATACAAGCTGGCTTTTACCTTTGGGGGCCAGCAGTACACATGGACCAGGACTCCCTTCGGATACCTCAACTCCGGCAATGAGTTCCACATTTTCCTACACAAGGCCATGCCCGACCTGGGTGCAGGTGTAACCTGGCTTATGTAGATGATGACCTCATCAAAAGTTCAACTGTGGAGGAACATATAGCGGAGATCCATTATGTTCTGACCAGGTTGAGGGCCGCCGGAGCAAAACTTTCCTTTCAGAAAGCACAGTGGTGTAGAACCCGTGTTAATTTCTTGGGGCATGAGATTACTCCTCAGGGTCTCTGTCCAAAGGAAAAGAAAGTGGAAGCACTCCAGAAACTGAAAGACCTCACAACTCTGCGGGAAGTAAGGAGCCTCCTTGGACTGACTAATTACAGCAGAAAGTTCATTGAGGGCTACGCAGAGATCACCAGACCCCTGATTCATCTCTTGAAGTGGGGGTGAAGTGGGAATAGGGTCCAGAACAATCCGAGGCAGTAAGACAGCTCAAAAGAAGCCTCTCACAAGCGCCTTGCCTAGCTTACCCTGTCAGAAACAAGGAGTTTTTCTTGGAGACAGGGTTCTCTAATACGTGCTTGACAGCAGTATTATACCAAAAGCATGACAAGATCAATAAAGAAATCTCCTATGCGAGCAAAACTTTATCCTCTGTGGAGGAAAAATTCAACGATTGTGAGAAGGCACTCCTGGCAACGGTGTGGGCATTGAAGAATTACCGTCTTTTCATCCAGGGGGAACACATCATAGTGGAGACTCCACACCAGCCTCTGCAATATCTCCAAAGTGACAGAATCCGGGCCGGAAATGTGAGTAATTCCCGAATTACTTCCTGGATTCTGTCAATGCAAGGCTTTCCTGTGGAGGTCAGATATGCCCAAAACAAGAAGAGTCCCCTCGCGCAAGGTCTGGCTGTCTTGCATGATTGTGCCAGAGAAAACTGTCTCGAGGACGAAAGTCTGAAAATCAAGGACAACATGGAGGCATACCTTAATTCCCCACACAAAGTATTTGAAGATTTGAAGAAGACAAGTGTGAGGGAATGCCCACTGTCTATTTGGATGAATGCTCTTACCATGTTGACAACAATGGGGAGAAAGAACTGGTGGCCGGCGTAGGGAATGCATCGGTGAATGAGTCCCCAGAACCCTCCACTGGATACAGAATTGGTCCCCGAAGTAGTCAGGTGGCAGAATTGATGGCTGTGTATCGAGCCATCCTCACTGATGTCCAACATCAACTCCACAAACTGGTCATAATCACAGATTAAGATTATGTACGGAACGGGTTTGTGGAGCAACTGGTTAATTGGAAAACCAGAGGCATGTGATGTGCTAATAACAAACCCTTGAAACATGGGAAGTTAATTCAAAACATTGATGATCTGGTCACCTCGAATGGGATGACCATCTACTGGAAGAAGATCAAGGGTCATTCCAAAGTAGAAGGACCAGACAAAACTGGAAATGACTTAGCTGATCAGCTGGCCAAAACCGGGGCCATCCAAGGGGATCTAATAGAAATAGAGTCCCTGTTGGGGGAACTCAAGGTCACTGCTATCAATAGGTCCCAGACAAATGCTCACAATGATCTTTCAACTGCACAATGGAGTAAGGAGACCCCAGATGCTGATTTGATTACGGCTCAAAAAGGGGATCCAATAATTGGTAAGTTTTACCAACACATTGAGGACCCTGACGGATACCGATTATGTTGGGAAAGAGGACCTTAGAGTGTTGATGAAATGTCCAAAAATGTTCCAAATCCAAGACGGTTTGTTGGTAAGGAAATCCCAAGCTGGCCATGATCAGTGGGTGGTCCCTACCTCATTCCGAAGCCTGATGTTAAGTCACGCCCATGATGCGGCCACCGCCGGTCATAGGGGGTTTCATACAACACTTGAGATCTTAAGAGAGGTTGCATACTGGCCACACATGGGGCAGGACCTCAACCAATACTTGAAGGGATGTCTTGTGTGTGCACAATTTCAGCCAACATCCCTCACACACCGGGCGCCTCTCCAAAAGAGGGGGATGACACTTCCATGGTCAGATTTGCAAATCGACTTCATAGGCCCCGTGATTCGCTCCTCTAGGGGAAACAAGTACATGTTGACAGTCATATGCTTGTTCACCAAGTGGGTGGAATGTCTCCCGGCCCCAAACTGCAAGGCAGAAACAGCAGCTGCCCTGATGATCAACCACATCTTTTCGCGTTTTGGTCTACCCCAAAGGATTGAGTCAGACAGAGGTAGCCATTTTAACAGCGAATTAATGATACTGGGGGTTAAAAGGAAGCTACATATTGCTTATCGGCCAACCTCTTCTGGTGCAGTGGAGAGATACAACAGAACCATAGTGAGCATCTTAAACAAGTTTGGGGCAGATTCTGGGCCAAGTTGGGATATCCAATTACCTCTGGTCCTAATGGCCATCAGATCTACCCCTTCATCTGCAACTAAAATGTCACAGTTTGAGCTGATGACTGGACGCAAGATGGTGCTTCCCCAGCATTTGCTCTACAGGATCCAAGAGCAGACATTGAGAAATGCCTCCACAACTCATGAGTATGTGGAGAATTTAAGGAAACACCTTGAACATGCTTTTGCCTATGCTCAGCGGAATCTAGAAAGATCAGCTGATAGCATGAAGACCCATTACAATTTGAAAACCACCATGAAAGAGTACAATGTAGGAGACCGGATTTATCTATACAATGTCCAAAGAAACCAGGCCAAACAGCGAAGGTTTTTGCCTAGATGGAAGGGACCTTTTGAAATTATAGACAAGATCTCCCCAGTCGCTTACAAGATCCGCATCCCCAAAGGTAGTTTGGCAGAAGGGGAAGACAAATGGGTCCATATAAATCAGTGTGCCATCCCAGGCACACTCTGCAGCAACTGGAGGAGTCCTCTGCAATACCAGAGGGGGCTGCTCCAGAGTAATTCAGTTCCAACCCTAAAATATCCCACATATAGTCTCTAAAATATTATGATTCTTGAATGAAAATGTCTTCTGATTATATCTTGTTTTTTTTAAAATAAGAATATAAATGTCTCTTGATTTATAAAATGTATATGCCGCCCCACTATATCAATAGTGGGGGAGAAATGTCTACGAATAGGTATTGCCGCTTTGCTTTGTCATCCTAGGAGAAAGAAAACCTGGAGACTGACCACGGAAGACGACCTGGGGACCGGGAGCAAGGATCCGAGGGGCCCGGGGTACCGCCCAATACTCCCATCAGGACCGGCGAGGAGAACCGATCGATGCACCCTGATGGAGGAAAAGATGCTGAACTTCCCAGATCTTGCGAGTTCCATCAGTGAAAGATTAGAATGGCCATCGCAGGAGGGGGTGCTTGTGGGATGTTTTTACCCATGCATCCGAGCCCTACCACAAAACTGTGCATTACTGGCATTGAAAACATCATTATGGCCAGAACTCCCCAGAAAGTACACAGGGAAAACATAAAGAATAGGCTGCCACCCATTTTTGCCTGTTATGAGCACAGGAGAGCACTGCCTAAAACCACCATTGAGCTACACACACAGTAGCCTGAAACCATTGGGAATGGCAATGCTGATTGCCAAAAGCAACCCACAGCTGTTGGGAATTCATTTTCTTGAGGTCAAAAATGTGCTAAAATCATGGCTCACAAGACCACTCTAAAGATTGAACCTTCTTGTGGGGTGTTCCACATTACCACTCTACTGTAAGGATTCCCATCAAAACAATGTTAAGCAAGGATCATATACAATCAAGTAAAATCCTTTCTTTTTGAAATGTATTAATTCAAGACAGCTGTCAAAAATAGGTGCAGTACCGGCACTGGACACTGACTGGCGCTGACACTCTATAAATCCTGACAGGAGAGCTGTCTTGCAGAACTGTGCAGTGAACAGAAGGGGGTTTTATGTAATTAAAAGTTCAAAAGACTTGTTTTTCCTGAGAACCATTAACACCTCAGAGACACACACAACAGCCCAGGATATCATATGGCCCTGTTGATTGAGAGGGAGGAATTTCCCCTGCAGCTTGCAGGACCCAACACAATAGACCCTTTCAATTGAATAGAAATGCAGATTAGGGTGTAGCTGGCAACAGCTGCCCTGCCAAGAAGGAGAGGCCTGTGATCTCTGACTCACCAAGCTTCTGGGGGCGGGCCAGACTGGATTGTGGATTCATATTGCAGCAAATATATGTTTAAGTTAAATTGCTTATAAAATCTTGTATTAAGCTCACAGAAATGTACAATTTGGGTGTCCTCAATATGGAAAATGCCCTCACGATCTGAGACGAAACTCCACTTTGTGCGGTGTTCTGGGACCGAACCCCGCTATTTATTAATATTGCAGACACTGTGTTTAGGATAGAGACATAGTAATTTCCAGTTATATGCTCAGCGAAGGGGTGCAGGTCTGTGTAAATTTTGAGGAAAAACCAATATGGTGAAAGTCACTCAAAAGCACAAAATGTTGCCATTTTTGAACCCAAGCTCTTAGAAAGATCAGAGTTGGGTGAGAGTTTATCTTAAATTAATCTGTGAAATGTGTATGTAATTTCAACGACGAGTGTATTTGGGAAACCTGTTAGTTATGAAGAATTAATTTTCTAAGTAAAAGCACAGGGGCATTTCTTCAATAGACTGTAAGACTCTGACTCACTCTGACACACTATCCCTTCTCAAATCAGGTCACAGAGAATCCTTGACCTATCAAATCATGAGAGGGTTGGGCATGCAGAATGAGCCGACCCACCCATTTTCAAAACACATAAAAAGAGACTGCTTGGACAGGCAAGACATTCATTTTCCATTTTCTTGCGGAGCATTTTGTCGGACCACACAATATCTAGAAGGAACATCCAGAACTTAGACTCCAGATGGACTCCAGAACTTAAAGCAAAGGCCTAACACACAAGCAGAGAACTCTTGTCAGCAGGCCTTCAGAATCCAGCAATCCAACCAAACTATTCTGCAGCCGAGCGAGCTGTTGGATTCTTTGCCAAGAACTTTTGCCAGAACCGGTAGCAGACCCAGAAAGCAGTGCTGTATCCAGAATCCACTTGATCCAGACCAGCAGAACAACAGACCAGACCACTGTGAAGTGCCGACAGCAGAACCACAGACCAGACCAGACCAGAACCAGAGATCCAGAACCAGAGAACCAGTACCAGAAACCACCCGGAGTCCAGTCCAAACCTGCTGACCAGACCCTGACGGCCTATTTCAAATTCATAGTGTGAGTACTCAGCCAGAACTGTGCAAAACCAATCTCTTAGTTTAAAATAATCTAATTCAAACTATTTTAGCCTATTTAGAACTGCATCATAAGAAATCGTGTGTCCATTCTGCAAAACTGTCATCTGTCATTCTGAGCTTTACTTTTATTTTGAGAATCTACCTCCATTATATCGTCCGTATCTTTTGAACCGCGTGGTTTAACTTTCATCTTAAAGCTAAGATTCTAAGCTTTCCAACAAGCCTAAAACCGACTTGCTACTCCTTATAGTTCCTCCGTAATCGCGATCGACGCACTCGGATAAAAGTGCAGCGAATTGGCAGTTTGCTTAATTTCAACCACGTGTAAAAATATCTGTCTTTTGCTTCCATTACTGAATCCCGTTTTCAACCTGATAACCATCCCTGAATCATTGGTAGGGCTGACCTCAACTGATTTAAAGTATCTCTCACTCACCCTGAACCTCTAGAGGGCATTTTCAGCATATTTTTCCCTTCTTTGCATACCACATTTAAAAGTATTTTGCCTGTCTTTTAAAATCATCCCTTTGATCTAAGCTTGGCGGGGGAGGGACTGAAATTCGTATTGTATTGTGATTGTATTCTTGAAAACCGTGTGCTTCACTTCCATCTACTTATATTGCATAGGGGGGGAGTGAATTGCCACCAGGGGAAAAGTGAACATATTATATCTTGTGAAACCCTATCAGTTATTTCTGTACTGCATTCTTTCCATCATTGTTTTTCCTTGAAACCATAAAAGCATTCTCAGTTACCTTATCCTCCCTAAACTAACTTTTAAGTAATTAAATCAGTGTGCTAGTGTAACATCATCTATTGTTGATCAACATTATATTCATAAGTGTGCTATCAATTATTAATTTATTCATCAAAGTGTGATATATATATATATATATCTTGTTTACTTTCTCAATAAACCTTTTAAATTGCAAAACAAACCTACTTCTCGGCTCAGTGAGATCAGGGGGATTCATAGAGAGGGGTGTTATACAAGGGTTTATCATCCAGGGTATAACTTGCTATAAAAGTATATAAATAAGAGCTTCCCTTGAGGAATCCCAGACAAGGCACTGATTTAGTGGGAGTGCTTGATTGGAGTCACTTAACAAGGTCAATGCTATCCCCACCTTCGATGTCTATCCTATGCCACGCATCGATTAATTAATAGATAAACTTGGAAAAGCCACATTCCTATCAACACTAGACTTAACCAAGGGATATTGGCAGGTCCTAGTACATGGACCTGATAAGGAAAATATAGCTTTCTCAACACTGCTGGGACAATTCCAGTTCAAAGGTTCCCTTTTGGCATGCATGGGGCAATAGCCACTTTCCAACGGCTCATGTCTAGGATATTACAGCGCTATTCTGATTTCTGTAGAGCCGTTAATTGAAAACATAGTGATTTATAGTAAAACTTGGGAAGACAATCTTTTCCATCTTTCTACTAGCATGAGAACCCTCAGAGAAGACAGCTTAACTGCCAATCCATCCAGATCTAAACTGGCTCAATCAGCCATGAAATACCTCAGCTTCTTTGTAGGGAACGGCAGATACAGCCCCAACAAGAAAAAGTGAAATCCGTCCTAGATGCACCCACACCAATGACCAAGAGAGACCTCAAGGCATTCCTAGGATTAATTGGTTATTACCTTAGTTTTATCTAGAATTTCGCAGACAGAACAGCTAGATTAATCAATAAATTAAAGCTAGTGCAGTTTTCTCCTCGCAGATGAAACCTTGGAACGTCGATTCAGATCAAAGATGGCCCGGACAGCTCCATTTTGTATTGTTTGCAATTTCATAATGTTTGTTTTGGAGGTGCCCATCAACAGACTGTTACAATAGTCTAGTTTTGCATTACTGATTGCACCAGCAATCACAGCTATATTCTGCTCTGATAGATATGGGTGAATCTGCAAAAGTAAATTTGAATAGAAAGCACATGTATATTTTAGGTACAAGGTATGTCTCTTAAAAGACAACTGGGAGTCAAAATGGACTCCAAGGATTTTTACATGTTCAGATACTGGGATGTTATTGTTATTTATCTTAAAGCTAGTATGCCAGTCACACAGCTTTTTTACTTTTTTTGGCGTTCCAATTATTAGTAACTCCATTTTCTCCTTGTTCAACGCTAGGGAGTTTGCCACCATCCATCTTTGGATTGCGATCAATACATTGTTTACTCTTTGAGCATCCTCTTCATAAGCTCCTGATAGCTCAAAGACCAACTAGGTGTTGTCTGCGTAATTGGTAAACTGTACACCAAGTGCTATGAGCATATCACACAAGAGCTTTGAGAAAATATTAAAAAGTAGCAGAGATAAACAGGAGCCCTGTGGAATGCCACATGTGAGGGGAGTCTTCCTCGAAGCAAAGTTTCCCTTAGCGACAGCTGCCATTCGGGTCCCAAGAAGGATTTCAACCATTTTGCTGCATGGGGTTTGCACTTCCCCACTGCTATTAATCTTTCAGCTATGAGATAATGGTTTATTAAATCAAAAGCTGAGCATAAATCTAATAATAGAAGTAATGCTGTATTTCCTTCTTCAGCAACAGTGGCAAGATTGGATTGTAGGTCCAGGGGGGCCGTTTCCGTACCATGCTTTGTTCGAAAGCTGGATTGTTCAGAGGCAACTGAGTCATTACTCTGAACACATTTTTGATACTGTAGATATGCAATCCTATCAATTATTTTCAGTAAGAACGGCACATTTTTAATAGGTCTGAAATTTCCAGGAATAGAGGGATCCAAGTTTTCTTTCTTAATGAGTGGAGTTATCCAGGCTTCTTTTATATTTTCTGGGACGTAAACTTCATCAAAAGATTGGTTCACAAGCTGGGTGACCCATGGGGCTAGAGTATCCACAAAATCATTAAATATTCTAGCTGGGACTAGGTCCCCTTTACATGAGGTGGGTTTTAAGCTATGGATGACTTTGAGTTCTTCTTTTTCGGATACTTTTTTTAAAGCAAAAGACAAGGGACAATTTTGCTGTACAAGTGCATGTGATTTCAGCACAGTTTCAGTGTCAGGGAACACATTCACCTGATATTTAATAACCTGTTGATGTTTCTGTGTTTTATTAATATAACCGTTGTGTAAGGCCTGGCACTAAGCATTGTCTTCCTGATTTTGGGTGTTAGACAGTACGCTTTTTAGTTCCTGCAGAATTGTAAATAATTATTTTGATTTTGATTTTGCCTGCTGTATTCTTTCATTCAGGTTTTTTGCTTTGGCTTTGAAGTTTAACTGTTTGTAGGCATTCAAAGTCATTTGTAAACACTGGCTGACTCAGCTGTAGATGTTTTTCTCCAGTCACGTTCAGCTCTTTGTTTTGCTCTTCTGGCTGTCAGGATTTCCGAGGAGTACCATTTATTCTGGCCTGTGTATTTATTTTCTTTGACAGTTTCTAGTGGAGCTAGGGAGTCAAAGTCTTTATTGGTAGCCTTTCTAATGGATGAGGTAAGTTTTTCTAGACGGGTGTAGTCTCCTAGGGTTGGCAGTAATGGTATTACCTGTGCTCTAAAAGTCTCCTTGGTCATGCTCCTGCAATTCCTAGAAAGCATGGATGGTTTAGTCTTTGCTAGAAGTGACACCTGAAAGGATGGTATAGCACAATCAAAGTTCACATGCGAGTGGTCTGACAACACACATTCCTCGATCGCGGTGATGATTATTTAAACGTTTTTTACTAGAAGCCAGTCTAGAATATTGCCACAAATGTGGGTTGCAGATGAGACCAATTGCTTAAATCCAGTGGACTCAAGTGTTATTTTCAGGTCCTTAACTTCATCATCCAGCGGGTTATTCTCCTAGAGATTGAAATCATCCAGGATGATGAATGCAGTGGAGTCTTTGGAAGCACTGCCTATCTAAGGTAGTAGCTGTTCTTCAAACAATGGTGTGACTCTGGGTGGTCGATACAGTAGCAGCATAGTAAGGGAGAAAGTGGGGTTAATGTTTGATTTTACTAATATTACTTTGCAGTTATCAATTTCTGGAATACTGGAGGTGTAGAGCCTCATGGTTTGCTTAAAAAGAATGGCCACCCCTCCTCCCCTACCTTCCTCCCGGTCAGCATGAAGGGAAGAGTAGCCTGCTTGAGTAGCCATTAACATGGCATGGTATGTTATTTTAGTCATCCAGGTTTCGGTCAAGAATAATATGTCAAGATCTTGCTCTAAGATTAAGTCCGATATTTCAGAGGCATGCTTTATTAATGATGAAGTATTTAGCAAACAACATTTAAGCTTCTTATTTGCAATTTTTAGGCATGTTTGTGCATCCCGACCTGATTGGGTTACTTGAGAATCATTGGCTACCACAAGTCTAATTGAGGGGGCTCCTTATTTATTTCATTTTTATATTTCGCTTTATGTAGCTAGTGTTTGGAACATTCATGTTCTTAAACTCCTCAGCCACAGCCCTTGGGTCTGCTCTTTCCTGAATTGCCTTCTCTCCTACCCCATGGGCCTTGAAATCAACCTTATGGGGCAGGTTATGGATGGCAATTTCAGATATTCTAAGAGAAGCAGTAACAGTGGGAGTTGTACATTGTGAGTGGCCATGGGAGTATTTTTCATTATGGTTTATTGTTCTTTCTGCCTTACCAATGTTGTCAACACAGTCTGTTAGTTTGCCTTCCCCATCGGTCTTAATAGCACCCTCATGGGGACTGACAGTGCCAGAGCATGCAGTTGCTGAATGTACGGATGAGATTCATTGGCCATTATTTGACACAGCTATGTTTGGAAGCAAAGTATGAGTCAATAATGTGTTTATTGTATTGGTACCAACCTTTGATGTCATGGTTTAGGCAAAACCCATTGCACATTCGAAAGTCTTATATTTTTGATATTAAGAAGAAAATGTAGAAAGTGAGAATACATAATTGGAGACCAAATGAGGAAGACCAAATGTGAACATCGTGGTAAAATGGAGTCCGTGCCTGAAGGAGGGCAGCCCATGATGAACAATGGAAGCGAGAACTTGTGAATGTGAAAATCCTGATAAGAAAGGAATTTTGGGGCTTGTTTGCTACGACACACCCTCTAAAGTAGGAGACTGTTATTGGAAAAAGGCTTTGGCGGAGGGTCCTGTTACCTTTGCTTTGAACTGTTTCCTCGTGGCAGAGAAGCCAGATTGTGTGCGTCGCTTGAAGGTGCTGCGTTACCCCGTGCTGAAAACGTGGGGAAGGGAAGTCAACTGCTCAACTATCCTGACATATTATTTCTTGAACACTTTTCTATAATATTGTCCTGCACCATTGGTATTTAGAAGTAAGGATTTGTAATACGTTTATTAGTATAGGCCCTTTTATTTTGACAGTCACTACTAGGACTGCGTTATTATTATTTGAAGGTTGTAGTTTGCTCCCATCCTTAGATTTAGGCTTAGATAGACGTTCTACCAACCCATTAAAGTTCAATAAACACCCTTGAACTGTGATCACTTGTGTGTGTCTACACCGTTTGATAACATGCATTCCTTACATATCAAAGTTCAGCAATTGTCTTTTCCATTACGCATTTATCGGCACACGCACAACCTTCAACTCTTGTTACAGTTTCATTTTCATTTAACACAAACCAGGCCTTTGTTGTCTTCGATAACTCACTGGTCGTGTTAATTGGGTTTCTTTCTTCAACGAATTTCATGCAGCCGTCAAGGCCGTTACCAATACCTCCTCTGCTCCTCCAAGACTGTATTGTTCACCCGGGAGGGGAGCAGACCGTCTTGAACCACTTTGAAGGTATAACCTTTCTTCTCAATTGGTTTCAGACTAGGAACGCTTACGGCTTTCTGAAAGTATGGAATTCTGAGCTGGCTCTCTCGCGATCAGCGCAAATACCAACCAGCCCTTTGGCCTTCCAACGTCAATAGCCTGGTTCGCATCAGGCCCGGAAAAGCTGTTCCTTGTCATACCCAGCATCGCTCAGAGTGTGCCTTTGCGTGCCACCTTTTATCCTGACAGGGAGTGTTAAAAAAGTGGCAGGTGTGTGTTTGTTTGTTTGTTTGTTTATTTTATTGATTTATAGAGTGCACCACACCCTGGGGTATACGGGCGCATTACAAGACATCTTAGTGAAAAGGTTCAAGCATACAGTTGATCGTACATGTGAGATATATACAAATACAGGAAGTGTTCAGAGGAAAAAACATAGGGAAAGTATACTCTGCAAAGTATAAACGTAAAAGGTGGAGCTGATATGAAAAAGACATGAGTAGGCATCAAGGGAAAAATATACACGTAAATAGGGGAGAAGTTCTGAGCAAGACATGAGTAAGCGTTAGTAAGCATCAAAGATGGAACATAATGATGTGCATCTAGTTAGTAAAAGAGATAAGAGCTTAGTAGAACATGGGTGATATTGTTAGATATTGGAACTCTGAGCAGACAGATTGTTGGTGTCATTCATATACAGCCATTTTTTGGCATTGGACCTGAAGTTACGGAAGGACTGGTTTGTACGCAAGTGAACTGGGAGAGCGCTCCAGGCTTAGGCTGCTTGCACAGGGAAGCTGATGCCACCAGCTCTTTTCAGTTTGACGTGTGGTACTGCAATGCAAAAGGAATTGGCTGACCTAGTGGGTCTGGATGATGTTTTCATGATAATTTTGTCTTTCAGGTACTCTGGTGCGGCATTATTCAGGCATTTGTGGGTAATGGATATACGTTTGTATTGGATCCTATCTTTGATGGAGAGCCATTTCTGGTTCCTTCTTGTTTCTGTGACATGAGCTTTCCTTGGGAAGCTCAGGGCAGTTCTTAGAGTGTTATCTTGTGGAGGTTGGAGCTTGTTTAGTACTAGTTTATTGGCTCCTGTATAGAGTGTGTTGCAGTAGTCAAGTCTGGATATTATTAGTGCCCTCGCTAGTATGAGGCAGTTGTTAGTGGAGAGGTACAGTTTGCAGGCATGAATAAGCTTGTGTATGTATGCAGTAGATGAGGCTGTCACATTGACTTGCTTTCTAAGGTTCAGTGTAGAGTCTAGGTAGAATCCTAGGGTTATACTGTGTCCTTGGCAGTTTTGATGATGTTACCATTAATGTTGAAGGATGAATACTGTGTGTCTAGTTTGTTCAAGTGATTGGGGGTACCTAGGATTAGAATTTCCGTCTTCTCATCATTCAGGCAGAGGCTGTGGGTAGCCATCCATGCCTGAATGATAAGGTATATTTTGTTTGAGAAGGCAAGGTCTGCGTCATAGATTACAGTTAAGGGTATGAGTATCTGAGTGTCCTCTGCATAATTGGTGTAGATGACACCAACATGATCTAGTTTGTCAAATAGAGGCTTAGTAAATACGTTGTATAGTGTAGGGGAGACGCATGAGCCTTGCAGCACTCAGCACGTAATAGGGACAGGGTCCTCAGCCGCAGAAGATGAGAAGACCCTAATCGACCTGTTACTTAGAAATGATCTGATCCAGTTTCTGGCCTCTTGGGAGAAGTTAGCCTCAGGCATCAAGTGTTTGCATAGTATGTTATGGTCCACCAGATCGAAGGCGGCTGACAGGAGGAGCAGTGCACATTGTTTGTTATCTTTTAGTAGGTCTGTTTACATCTTCAGATCAATTAGAGCCTTTTCCGTGCCATGGAAAGGACTGAAACCCGATTGTCTGAGCCCCAGTATGTTATTAGTCAATAGATACTGCTGAATTTGGATATATGCTGATTTGTCGATTATTTTAAGTAAGAAGGGTACCATAGTTATCAGGCTGTAATTAGTTGGTATGGTCGGGTCAAGGGTCGCTTTCTTGAGCAGCGGTAGGACCCAGGCGTCATTGAGGTTTGTGGGAACCTGGCAGGTCCTGAAGGAGGCATTTATTAATTTCGTAATCAAAGGTGCTAGGTCTCTGGCTGCTTCTTTAATTATTGGTGCCGGACAAATGTCACCTTGGCATCTCGAGGGTTTTAGAAAAGAAATGATCTTTTCGACCTCGGGAATACTTGCGCAAATTTAAATTCTTGTGTTTTAGGGGATAACTTATTGTGTCGTTTCTGATTTGTCTCGGAGCTGGCTATGAGGAGCCGTTTGGTAGCTATTTTTTTTTTGTAGGGTGGCAATTATTTTAGCGAGGGCATCTTGAATGTCTGTATGCCAGGTGCTATGGGGGTTTCTAATTCCCTCAGGATTGAGAAGAATTCTTTCGTGCTGGAACTAGCATTCTGAATCCTGACGTTGCATGTTTCTTGTTTGGTTCTGATGATTTCAGCTTTGTAGTGGGAAGTTATTTCAGATAGTTTGTCTTTGTTTTCTTTGGAGGGTAGAGTCTTCCAGCTAGCTTACAGTTTTCTTTTTTCTAACCTAAGGGCCTTCAACTGAGGGGTGAACCAGGTGTTGAGGTGAGCTTTAGGTTTAGTCTTACAGAGTTTAAGTGGGGCGATGTGATCCAAGGCTTGAGACATAGTGTTATTGAATAGGTCGACAAGTTTGTCTGGGTCTTGGGCCTTGGTGGAGTTTAGAGTCGGGATCATGATAGGCATCAGCTTATCTGAGGTGATGTTGCATTTTTTTCTCATGACAAGAGGTGGTGCAAGAGTTTTAGGTTTAGTAGTGAGTCGATTGGCATAGATGGAGAAGGAGATAAGAGAGTGGTCGGTCCAAGTATGGGGCTCGATGGTTGTGATGGATGTGGCACAGTGGTAGTCGGCAACCCAGTCTAGTATTCTTCCTTTCTCATGCGTGGGTTGGCTAACTCTTTGCTTGAAATTTAGTTCAGTTTGCGAATCCGCAAGTTATTTAGCTGCCTGATTGGTAGGGTCTGAGAATCCTAAGTTAAAATCTCCTAGTATTAAGAACTGAGAGGTGCATTTAGTGTTGTCAGAAAACATTTTGAAAATATCCTCCTCAAAGGTTCCAATAGGTCCAGGAGGCCTGTAAATTAGGTGGACAGTTAGTCCACTTTTGGAAGTGGCTAGTTTGACTGTTAGCAGTTCGCAAGATTTTACTAAGGGGGCAGATGATACTCTGAGGCCTAGACTAGTTTTTGCGATGAAGGGCACCCGCCGCCTTTGGAGGTTCCTCTGTCCATTTTTATTAGCGTGTAGGAGTCAGGGATGGCCAAGAGGAGGATGGGCCCTGCTGCAGCATGAACCCAGGTCTCAGAAATTGCTAAAAATTCTAGATCGTTGTTGATGATAGTGTCAGCAAGATCTGTCGCAAGAGCGATGATAGATCTGGTGTTTATTAGGGCGCATTTAATGAGGGAGGTTTTCTAGAGGCTTGTGTTATCTTTGACTATTTTGGATTTAGAAGTGAATTTTTTGGTTGTAAGGCTTTGTTGTTTAGCCACTGTAGGAACAGGTTTATTTGGGTGGATAATTGAATACGCTTTTACCTGATGTGGGACCTCTTATAATACGTCTTTAGAGAGTCTCGAGCCAAGTCTGCTATTGCGGTGGTCGCTGCAACAGGGTTTGTTAGCTGTTGGTTTAAGATGCAAATAACTTTATCCACTGACTTGGAGTAAGGTAGGACGGATTAGGTTAGTTGGAGAAATAGTTACTAGGTCTGATGGGTATTAAGCTAGGTAGGAAACACGTTGGTGTGATGTTATGAGATTCAAGGATATTTTGACTAAGTGGAGGAATACATTTTGTGGGTTTAATCTCCCTATGGGGATTCATGTTTAGTGTAGTGGTTGTTTCTGTGAATTGAGTGAGAATGAGCACTAAGGAATATAGGAGGCTTGCAACTAGAGGGAGCACATGGCCATCTGGGTAAGGCTTAGTGGCGGGCATGCTAAAGGTCAGTATGGGTGCTAGGGTGTTTAGTGTAGGTTCTGTGTTCTGTGGTAGGTATGGGGGGAGGTTAGGCAGTGGCGTTTGCTATGCAATATTCTAGGCACTGTGGCTGGTTGATAACAGGACATCAGTAGACTGCAGAGTGCAGGTAAGAGCAGTCAATTAGGAGCAGAGCAACAGTAGAGTACGGATGAAGTGTAGTCGATTACTCAGATTAGTTACAGCGTTGGAAGTATCACTCAGAGAGCTATACTAGTGTGGGCCTGGCAGTACGTAATGACATAGTATGCAGTGGTTACAGTACTTAGTGCATAGTTAAACAAATTACACAATATGCACAGGTTACAATGTGTAGTTGGGATTACGTGCCTGACTCTGAAGGAACAGAGTTATTGCATGTCATCAAAGGTAATCTTCCTAGCCTCATTCCTCATCTTCCTCTGCTCTTTAATGCTGTCTGTGTAAAGTGGGGAGGAATTATGGGAGATGTAGTTTCCCATAAAATAGGTAGGGACAGGGGTTAGGTGGGCTATGCAAAAAGGAAGATACCATGTCTCATCATCAAGTTCTTCTCCCCAACTTACCCATAACCTACTACCCAGGTGATCCTCCCTTGCTTGTCCACCGCCAAGGTCAACATCCAAAAGCAATGGCCATTTCCTGGTTACCTGAGTATGGTATCCCCAGGGACTAGGTTCTTAAACACCCTCTTTTTGTTCACAGATATACTTCTATAATGATACCATCACTCCTGCATCATTTTTAAAATATGACAATTTCTTTCATTTTTTCTTTTTAAATATGAATCCAGTGCCTTGCTAGCTTTTTTGGATGTTTAATAGATTTTTGATTTATACTTCAGTAAAACTCCAAAAGCTTGTTCTGAGAGAATATTTTGGTAATCACAAAGCAAAGAGATAAAATCTCCCCACACATTTTTCAAGAATATGCAATTGATTACATAAAATATCCAAATATTTCTTCAACACTTTTTTCTTTCTTTTTGGCAATGTATGAGATGATATGACCATGTAAAGCTGCATTATTAGCATCCCAAATATAGACTGGATGAGGTAGCCACCTCTTTATTAATTTCAAAGAAAAATGGATGAAATGTATTAAATGATTTTTCAAATGTATGATCCTCCAACAGAAAGTTAATACATTTCCATGTATTACAACCTTTATCCAAAATGTTCAATTCCAGAAATGTGGTTACAGGTGCATGGTAGAAATAACTGGACTTTCAATTCTAGAGTCTACGATTGTACTAGATAAAGATTTAGACATACATCTCTAGAGCCGCTGGCATCCTTCCTAACCACAAAAACAATATCTTCCTAGACAACTTCCACCTCCCAAACACCAAGCCCAGCAAATCAATTAAGGAACCTCACTTCAGCCTTCTAGACACCCCCAGACTCACACAACACACAAAAGACCCAACACAAGAAAAAAGGCATCATCCTCAACCTAATCATCACTGCATTTTCTTTCCTCCATTACAGCTCTCCTCTCCCGCTTGACTGGTCTAACAACATAGCATGCCTTTCAACATCCTGCACAACACCCCAGTCAAGCACTCCCACCAGAAAACCCAGCAGACGAACCTTCAGGTCCTTCAAGAAATTCCCAATGGGAATCCTCACAGAAGCCTTTGCCAACCTACACCTTACACGGACTGAACACCCGCAAAAGAACTGTGACCCTCTGTTGGAAGTACTGAATACCACCTTCACAGCCTCCATCGACCAACACGTGCACCTGCAAACCGAATACCTTCAGCACTCTAGAACATGCAAGAACTCAACCTCAGCAGAAGAGTCATGAGGAAGCAAGAGACAACCTGGCACCACTCCAGGACTTCATCCGGCCTGGCACTCCTCAAAGTACTCTGAGCAACCAGCCATCAACTAATCAACACAGCCAAGGCCTCCTACTATCAGAATACCATAGCAGAAGCTGACAACAAAAGGAGAGCCCTTTTTAAAGTGGTCAAGGAGTGCATCAACCCTCTACCCCACACTGCCATACCAGACTCCATCAAAAACCCAACACCATCAACACCTTCTTCATCGACAAAATCAGCAAGATTTGCCAGCACATAGACACCAGTTCTGCATCCACGTATCCACATCACATCCCTAATTGTGAAATCACCACACTCTAGACACCATTAAAGACACTCTTGACAGAGAACCTGGTAGAAATCCTGACTGCTCTCAAAGCCACATCTTATAGAGATGACATCCTCCCAGCATCCATCCTCACGATCCTCCCTGCTGAAGCTCTCTTACCCTACCCGGAGATCATCAAAAGCTCCCTAACTCAAGGCACCTTCCCATCGACCCTAAAAACAAATCTTCCCTCTACGAAAGAAACACGCTCTGAAGCCCAACATCTTAGGTAGCTATTGCCCCATCACCCATCTTCCCTTCCTATGTAAAATCATTTAGAAAGCGGTAGCCACATAAATGCAGCAACACATCATCACCAACAATCTCCTTCAAACCTAGCAATCTGCATTCAGACCCAGATGCAGCATAGAGAAAGCAATCATACAGTTGGTCGATGATGCCTTCAACATCTGTGATGATGGCCACCACTATAAGCAACCTTATCATACTCTGGCTCAAGTCCTACCTCACAAAGCACAAGCAGTTTGTTCAGATGGACTCCGTTAGATCGTGAATGCTACCCATCACCTGTGGAGTCCCACAGGTTCCATCCTATCCAGTGATCTTCTATATATACATGGAGTTTCTAGGACATCTCCAAGCCACACACAACGTCCACCAATATGCCAACGACACACAGCTATACCTCAAGATCGACTCCATCAAGGACATCAATAGGCCCAAAACCTGTCTCTTGCTGAACCAGTCTTGGATGTCCAGTGCATACTTCAAGCTCAACCACTCCAAGACCAAATTCCTACTACTCACCAACAGCACCGAACTCCCAGACATACAGACCTGGCTATAAACCTTGTTTGTTGATCCACATCAACAAACGCCTGTCCCTCAAGACCCGCATAGCTATGAAAACTCAGACAGCTTGGTATCAGCTCTCCCTCCCGTGAAAGGCCAAGCCCTTCCTCCCTATGGACAGCTTTACATCCACCCTTCAAGGACTGGTCCTATCCCACCTTGATGGGACAATGGATTCCTTGAAGGCTTCCCGTCATCCCCCCTTGTGCCACTAAGAAGTGTCCTACATGCGGCCACAGACCTCATGAAGGGTCTACACAGATATGACCACATCACCCCGGCCCTTATCGACCTTCATTAATTCCCACTGCATGCACAAATCACCTTCAATTCTTGCTTCATCATCTATAAGGCAGTCGCCCTGAAGTCACCCAGCTACCCTGCTGAGAGTCTCTGCATCTCTGGTGGACAGTGTACCACCAGAAGCCAGGACAAGTACAGACTTGAAATCTGCCACTGTAAAAAGGAAACAACCAGAAAACAAGCCTTCAATGCCTACGCCCCAAGACTATGGAACCTCCTTCGCATCGGCTCCCGACTCACCCCCATGCTCCTACAATTCAGGAAGCGCTGAAGACCCACCTCTTCAAGGAGTCTCTCCTCCTCAACAGCATGGCCATCACATCGCTGCTTGCTCCATCTGCCCCTCTCCTCCCTGCCACCACATACAGCTGTACCCCTCCTCTGTCCCCCTGTATCCTACCCCCCATTGTATATCTTTTCTGTTGGTATCATGGAAAAGCACTACATTATGCATCTGTAATGTTGTACATCACTGAAAAGCTTAGGTCAGTGCTCAATAAATACATAATAATAATAATAATAATAATAATAATAATAATAATAATAATAATAATAATAATAACAATAAAATATATGTCATCAATACGGCACATTGTATTATGGAGACTAGAGTGAAAAGAGAAATCAAAGTTTGTAGGGTGTGCCCGTCTCCAGGAGTCAACCAACCCAACCTCTGATAAACAGTGCAAAAACTCCTCATTCTACTGTTTTTTCATTGACAGGAAGATCTTCTAAACAAGGGTCCATGATGTTGAAATCTCCACGCATAATCAAGTTAGGGAAGTCAGATTGTATTCACACTCTTTTAATATCGACCAAGAAACTAGGTTCTGGGGTTGTAGGACCATGTATATTAATAATGGTACAGATTTGAGAATGGAATTGAATTTAGCATTTCTAGTCAGATATACTGGGAATAACAAACCTGTTACATAATGCCCAGATTGCACAGAATAATTCATTAATCCTATTCAATGGCTCCAATAGGAGACAAAAAATAAGAGGGGGATTTAAAAGTAAAAAGCCACCCCACGATGGCTAAACAAAATTTAAAAGCATGCCAGTTCCTATCCCAGGGTTATTGAAAATAAATGGTTCAAGAATTACCAAAATCAGAGCAGGTAGTCAATACAGCTGCTGATGTTAGGGAGGGGGGGGGCAAGAATACACACCCAAACCCAGTGTATAATAGTTCAACATGCAATAAAGAATCGTGCTCAAAATGAAAATGAATGAAAACGTGAATAAAAGCCACATTGTGATTTCAGTAGGAAAACATATGAGAACTAAATCGCCTAGGTGGAATACGACATGGAAGGCATGGGCACCTCAGTGGTAAAAGGGCAGCAGTACTCAAAAGGGTACCCAAAGTACAAGGGCAATACTTTACCTCAAATGGGGTTTTGGGTAAAGCGCTGTGAGCTCAAATCCAGCAACCCTAAGTACAGATGCAAAAGTGTCGGCTCACTGAACGACACCAAAGTACACTACACCATGTGTAGTATGTGTCTACTCCAACATGCCTAGGAAAAAACAAACAGAAACCAAGCCACAATGTATGGATAAGTTCTCTAGTCTTACAAAGAGTCTAGGGGGTATATAAAGCATATTAGTGTAAAAGGTACAGCATATAAATGAAGGCAAGTACCTGGCTATAGTGGCCATAGGGGGCCCCGTGTTTTCATGTTGGCTCTAATCTTTATGGCCGTAGGCTGTTGGCTTTTAACAGTCCGTCTGAAGACGAAAAGAAAAGGCAAAATAAGTGGCATGTCAGAGGTGCTGACCGCAATTGTAGGAAAAGCTTTGATGTCTTCTAAGGCAACAGGCACATACTCACCAAGCCGTTGGCGAAAGGAGGAGTTGCTATCTCCGCCGGGATTAAGCATGCGAGTCTTCAAAGAGTATGGCACATGCGGTCGCTCTGTTTGTTCAAACAAGTCAACCCGTTTTGTAGCGTACTGCACAGTGACCAAACCATTGCCGTGATGCAAAGTAAATGGCACAGCCTGTCAATAAGTAGAGTGAAATCAAAGTTTGTAGGGTGTGCCCGTCTCCAGGAGTCAACCAACCCAACCTCTGATAAACAGTGCAAAAACTCCTCATTGTACTGTTTTTTCATTGACAGGAAGATCTTCTAAACAAGCGTCGATGATGTTGAAATCTCCACGCATAATCAAGTTAGGGAAGTCAAATTGTATTCACACTCTTTTAATATCGACCAAGAAACTAGGTTCTGGGGTTGTAGGACCATGTATATTAATAATGTTACAGATTTGAGAATGGAATTGAATTTAGCATTTCTAGTCAGATATACTGTGAATGCCAAACCTGTTACGTAATGCCCAAATTGCATAGAATAATACATTAATCCTATTCAATGGCTCCCCTCCACAGTCAATTTTACAATTATGTAACAATCATTGGATAAAGAAGAACGCATGGTGCGTAGACAACTAAAATTTAGGGAATGGAAATCACAGATAACAAACATAGTGGTGTACTGGATGGTGGGTATAAGTAGAGTGGCTGCTATGGAAATAACGACATTGAAACTGAGTGTGAAGGTATATGGGAACATTATTATTAATAGATGTTCTCTTTAATGGGAGTCGGGCTAGCTGAAATGTTTAAATACTGAGAAAAGATAATAGATAGATACTAATCTATGGTCCCATGGTAATTCGTGTCTGTGATTAACATAGATCTCCTCTTTGGTGGGTTTGATGTGTTCACATTACCGTGTCCATTTCCCCACTTTATAGATAAAAACCCTTAATAAAATATATTATGAAAAGAAATAAAAGGAGTAGACATGTGCGTTGTTATCCTTGTTTAAGGCAGTTAACGTTTTATTTGTTTTACTTTTCACTCTTTGGCAAGAATTAGCCATTTCAATTATAAAATGGAGGGCAAAACAAATGCCTATGTCTTGAGGCTCCAGAATCAAACGTATTCTAAATGCTATCTACATTTAAATGTGTCCATTAAAAAATATGCAAGCGATCCCATATATAAGTACAGATCTGTGTATGCAGATGCACTACTCAAATGTTGTTTGTATCACAAATTTGCTTTAGTGACACTGTAAGCCAACTAACTTAACTGCTCCAATCCATTCACTATATCCTGCTAATTGTCATATTTGTAATTACCTTTTAAATGCATCACACATAAACAGTTGTAACCAAGGCCTATTACATGGGAAGCACTGATAAATGGTGATCAGGGAGTTATGCAATTAACTCTGAGCCTAGTCTAACAGAACAATAACGTGGCCGGGACTCAATCATTGCTTGATTCCATGGAGGCCTATCAAAAGTAGCTGGTAGAGAGATTCCCAGACCCCCCTTTGTTTGCATACATTAACTTTGGGTTTCACCCTAAGTTAACAGGGCAATCCAGACGTGGACCCCTTGCTCACTGTTCTTAGAGAGGCAACAGTTTCACCTCACTGATGATGCCCAACAAGGCTGAAACACGTGTATGGGGTTACTGATGGTACTCTGGTTCAGAGGAGAATTGCCTAGCATTTTGGCGCTGGATGATATGCGGGGAAATTTCTTCTCTGTGAAAAGGACAGTGAGCTAAAGACTTGGTAGAGTCTCTCCCAGGGGTTATTCACACAAGAACAGGTCATTGGGCTGTGTTCGTGCTGGTAGAGAGATTCCCAGACCCCCCCTTTGTTTGCATACATTAACTTTGGGTTTCACCCTAAGTTAACTGGCCAATCCAGACGTGGACCCCTTGCTCACTGTTCTTAGAGAGGCAACAGTTTCACCTCACTGATGATGCCCAACAAGGCTGAAACATGTGTATGGGGTTACTGATGGTACTCTTGTTCAGAGGAGAAATGCCTAGCATTTCGGCGCTGGACTGCCCCTGGGCAGGACAAAGGCTGATATGCGGGGAAATTTCTTCTCTGTGAAAAGGGCAGTGAGCTAAAGACTTGGTAGAGTCTCTCCCAGGGGTTATTCACCCAAGAACAGGTCATTGGGCTGTGTTAGTGCTGGTAGAGAGATTCCCAGACCCCCCTTTGTTTGCATACATTAACTTTGGGTTTCACCCTAAGTTAACAGGGCAATCCAGACGTGGACCCCTTGCTCACTGTTCTTAGAGAGGCAACAGTTTCACCTCACAGATGATGCCCAACAAGGCTGAAACACGTGTATGGGGTTACTGATGGTACTCTTGTTCAGAGGAGAATTGCCTAGCATTTCGGCGCTGGACTGCCCCTGGGCAGGACAAAGGATGATATGTGGGGAAATTTCTTCTCTGTGAAAAGGACAGTGAGCTAAAGACTTGGTAGAGTCTCTCCCAGGGGTTATTCACCCAATAACAGGTCATTGGGCTGTGTTCGTGCTGGTAGAGAGATTCCCAGACCCCCCTTTGTTTGCATACATTAACTTTGGGTTTCACCCTAAGTTAACAGGGCAATCCAGACGTGGACCCCTTGCTCACTGTTCTTAGAGAGGCAACAGTTTCACCTCACTGATGATGCCCAACAAGGCTGAAACACGTGTATGGGGTTACTGATGGTACTCTTGTTCAGAGGAGAATTGCCTAGCATTTCGGCGCTGGACTGCCCCTGGGCAGGACAAAGGCTGATATGGGGGAAATTTCTTCTCTGTGAAAAGGACAGTGAGCTAAAGACTTGGTAGAGTCTCTCCCAGGGGTTATTCACCCAAGAACAGGTCATTGGGCTGTGTTCGTGCTGGTAGAGAGATTCCCAGACCCCCTTTGTTTGCATACATTAACTTTGGGTTTCACCCTAAATTAACAGGGCAATCCAGACGTGGACCCCTTGCTCACTGTTCTTAGAGAGGCAACAGTTTCACCTCACTGATGATGCCCAACAAGGCTGAAACACGTGTATGGGGTTACTGATGGTACTCTTGTTCAGAGGAGAATTGCCTAGCATTTCGGCGCTGGACTGCCCCTGGGCAGTACAAAGGCTGATATGGGGGAAATGTCTTCTCTGTGAAAAGGACAGTGAGCTAAAGATTTGGTAGAGTCTCTCCCAGGGGTTATTCACCCAAGACAGGTCATTGGGCTGTGTTTGTGCTGGTAGAGAGATTCCCAGACCCCCCTTTGTTTGCATACATTAACTTTGGGTTTCACCCTAAGTTAACAGGGCAATCCAGACGTGGACCCCTTGCTCACTGTTCTTAGAGAGGCAACAGTTTCACCTCACTGGTGATGCCCAACAAGGCTGAAACACGTGTATGGGGTTACTGATGGTACTCTTGTTCAGAGGAGAATTGCCTAGCATTTCGGCGCTGGACTGCCCCTGGGCAGGACAAAGGCTGATATGCGGGGACATTTCTTCTCTGTGAAAAGGGCAGTGAGCTAAAGACTTGGTAGAGTCTCTCCCAGGGGTTATTCACCCAAGAACAGGTCATTGGGCTGTGTTCGTGCTGGTAGAGAGATTCCCAGACCCCCCTTTGTTTGCATACATTAACTTTGGGTTTCACCCTAAGTTAACAGGGCAATCCAGACGTGGACCCCTTGCTCACTGTTCTTAGAGAGGCAACAGTTTCACCTCACTGATGATGCCCAACAAGGCTGAAACACGTGTATGGGGTTACTGATGGTACTCTTGTTCAGAGGAGAATTGCCTAGCATTTCGGCGCTGGACTGCCCTTGGGCAGGACAAAGGGTGATATGTGGGGAAATTTCTTCTCTGTGAAAAGGACAGTGAGCTAAAGACTTGGTAGAGTCTCTCCCAGGGGTTATTCACCCAAGAACAGGTCATTGGGCTGTGTTCGTGCTGGTAGAGAGATTCCCAGACCCCCCTTTGTTTGCATACATTAACTTTGGGTTTCACCCTAAGTTAACAGGGCAATCCAGACGTGGACCCCTTGCTCACTGTTCTTAGAGAGGCAACAGTTTCACCTCACTGATGATGCCCAACAAGGCTGAAACACGTGTATGGGGTTACTGATGGTACTCTTGTTCAGAGAAGAATTGCCTAGCATTTTGGCGCTGGACTGCCCCTGGGCAGGACAAAGGCTGATATGCGGGGAAATTTCTTCTCTGTGAAAAGGACAGTGAGCTAAAGACTTGGTAGAGTCTCTCCCAGGGGTTATTCACCCAAGAACAGGTCATTGGGCTGTGTTCGTGCTGGTAGAGAGATTCCCAGACCCACCTTTGTTTGCTATCAAAAGTAACTATGTGTTTTCAAAATAATTCTTCTTTTATGCTATTCTAGTTTTAGGGGAATGGAAAAACAGTAAAAAAGTGCAAACCTCTATTTTTAGTTACATTCTTAAGCCATGCTATAATCCAATGGAACTGCATGGAGAAGTTTAGATAACGATTCTACACTACTTTCTTCAGTCTGACACTTGACCAGAAAACAGAAACGTATTCCATATTATCAAGCTATGTGTACAGTGATGAATCTGATATCATCAATCCTCTACCCGAGGTAGCCTCTCCTCATGTGGTCAGGAGACGGCCTATGCTACCTGATCCTGACCCTGGAGTTTGCTATGCAAGGGAGGATCACATGAGGGGAGGTGACCCTCTGGGGGAGAGGGAGGCATCATCAGATGATACTTGGTATCCCCCTGTCCCTTCTAGGCACATTACCTCTATTCCTCATGCCTTGATGGCATATTTTTATAATCCCCTTCAACAACCTGCAAAGCCTGCTGACAGTATCCTTCAATACTCTGCAGCAAACTTAATGACAAAGACTGACATGAGGAAGAGGGCAACCAGAATGAGCATTGATCGACTGAAGCAGACACAGGACAGACCATAGTTTTTGGTTAAGGTATGGAAATACCTCCTAGATTGGGGACAGTGAGGCATTTTCCAATCCTCTTTATTATTTAATGAAGGTTTATACTAATCACCATGAGTCGTTTGTGTGTGTGTCTCATTCCTGTTTCCTCACATATGATGACAGGAGTGGGATCGGGCGGAGTTGACCCAAACTGGGGAATCCTCATATTTGAAAAACATAGTCACATAGTTTCTGATCCATCAGTAGCTACAGAATGATTCATTTTGATTGATTGATATTTTATTTCTATCACGCTCATACACAAGTGTTTCAGAGCGTGAAAATCTATCTAGAATAATCTATGGGATTCAACCTATTTAGTAGCAGGGGAGAATTGGTGCAACCTGGAGACAGAATGTTAATTCCCACTGACCTGGTTCTAGTCCCCGGGTTACTTACATTAGGTTAGCCTCTAAGTAAAGTCTAGCTTGACGATATGGCCTAGAGGTCCTAGCAGGCATCATAGATCTCGACTATAGAGGTGATATGAAGATTGTAATTCAAAACAGTGTGAAAGAGGCATATAAAATAAAGGTGGGAGAGAATTTAACTCAGGGAATCTTGGAGAGAGGTATTTTCCAAAATGGAGGAAATCAGGAAAGCAGATAAAAAGGAGAGAGGGGGTGGGAACTTTTGGGAAGGAAGATGAAGATTGCCCAATAATATCTAAGGGGGTACAACCGAACCCACTTGGCGAGGAAGCTGAGATCATTACTGATTTAGCATTTGCTCAAAGGAACGACCCCTTGCTAGCAGAGACAAGAGGCAAGACTGAAAGGAGGGCCATTCTTCTTTCTAAAACAGGGGCTCCTTTATAGAGGAAATTTTAGCCCATTGGTATTCCTAGAACTCAGATTATGGTGCCTAATAGTCACAAGAAGATGGTGATGGAAATGGCCCACTCCCACTTAACAGGTGGTCACTTAGGGACAGCCAAGACATAGGAACTGGTAATAAGCTGATTCTGTTGGCCTGGAATCTATGCTGATCTGAAAAATATCATACAGACTTGTGCAATGTGTCAAATAACTAGTTCTCAAATAACTCCTACAGCTCAACTCCAACCTTTGCCTATCATTGATGTGCCCTTTTTCCACATAGGGGAAAGATGTAATGTTATGCTTTTGATTGACTTATACTCCCTTATTTCAAGAATATCCTGCTGATACACCTGAAGTTGATTACTTCTTTCAGTTACATGACTCTTCTTCTTCTTCTTCTTCTTCTTCTTCTTCTTCTTCTTCTTCTTCTTCTTCTTCTTCTTCTTCTTCTTCTTCTTCTTCTTCTTCTTTCTTTTGTTATTATTTAATATCTTTTTACATCTCTTCACAGTGTTTTAATGTTGTGCTCTCATTCTCTATGTGAGATGTAGTTCAGATACTTTAGTTCACCTGTCCGCCATGTCAAGTGTGGTTGCTTGGAGTGCGTCAGCTCAAGCGAACCATGACTCTGGTAGAAACATCTTCACAGGTCTATTGGTTTAGGGGAAGGGTTATATTGGCATTTAGGTAGAAAAGAGTGGGCTTCTTTGCACTGAAGGAGAGATCAGCATTTGTAGCATATCATTTATCACTAACATAACTTTTAGTGTAAAATGGACTAGTTAACAGGTAGTGGGGGCAGCACTAGAGCGATGTGCAACTGAGACCGAGAGTTCCCATACATTTGAAGACATGCACTAGAGGATTGTTTTTGTGAGAGGAAGTGATGTTAAGGCCAATCTTCAGGGCTGTGGTACCATGTCGTTTCTAAGACGCTTGCTTCTGCGCATGCCAGATGAAAATGTTGTGTCAGGGCTGCACAGTTGCTCACCATCTTTTTTCTTTTTTTTCTGTATTCAACAGTGAGAATTTAATCTAGTATTATTGCATACTGGACATCCCTCTCCTTCTTGGACATCCGGGCAGGTAACATTTGTCAGCTTTGGTTTTCTCTTTCTTTCCTTTTTCTTTTATCTATTTCATTTTTCATTTTGTTCGGGATTTTTCTTTTTGTTGCCTTTGGTTTGGTGATATTAGGGTACCTTTGGTGCAGAAACAGGGGTTATACATTCCTGAATGAAATATTTTCCTTTCCTTCTCCTTCCGACAGTTTCTCCTTTTATTCACCTGTGACACATTTAGGACCACACTGGGAGACCTATTAGTGTCAAAGGTATGTTTTCTATAGCATGGCCAATTTTGTTCATCTTGTTGTTGATGGGTACTAGGTAGACATTTGCTTTATTTTTATTATTTCTTTACTTTTATTTTTGTACAGCATATTTGGTCCCTTTTTGTTGATGATTCAGACTCTCAGTGAGAGATTATACAGGTATAACGCATGATATTGGGTCTACATAACATTATGCATAATGTTAATTTTAAACATTCGTTTCTTTTCATATTGGTTGATTTCTTACTGGCTGGTTCATTATTCTTTGTGTTTCTTTTTGCTTCTTCTTATTTATTTAATTAAACAGACTTGGCCCTGATGGTAGTCTCTGTCCCAAGTACATTTATTAGCCTAACACATCTGTTACCCTCACTTTGTATGTTTATTTTGCATTAAACTACTGAATCTTCAAAGTCATGTTGAAGAAATGTTATGTGTATCATTGCTTGGAATCATTTGTTAAAGAGTTTTGTAGGTTCATTTGGTGAGCATGCAGTACCTAGGGAGACGCTTTGGGTATTTCACTACGTGTGCTGTTTCACTTACCGGAAGCTTTTTTTATGCAATGTGAATTACCCTGATATTTGCTGACACCGCACTTGTATCTGTAAGAATCTGGAGACCTTGTCCTACCATGCAAACACCAGGCACTAGCCCGTCATTGAGGGCTGAACAGGACAAATGGACAACCAAACTCAATGGCCCTCATTACGACCCTGGCGGAAATCGCGGTGCTAAATGCACCGCGGAGCACGGCGGAAAGCTGCCGATAGCGCCATGGAGGATGGCGGATTTTCCGCCCCATTCCGACCTTGGCGGGGCGGTAAATCCCCATCCCCCATTTTACCCTTCCCCATTCCCATTTTTGCCCCATAGGGTATAATGGGAGTGGGGAAGGCGTTAATTACGCCACCTCAAAATACGGTGGCGTAATTAACGACAAGGTCCCGTAGCGCCATGGATTTCTCCGCCCGGAAAAACCAGGCGGAAAACGCTCCATGGCGCTACGGAATCTCGTAGTAGGGCGGACGGGTCCGCCGCGAATAACGCTGGAGTAAACCCACTCCGCCAGGGTCGTAATGAGGGCCAATGAGTAGAATTGAAATGGCTACTTGACAAAATTAAAAGCAAAAATAAAGTGATCAGCTGTTGCATGCACTAGCAGCTTTATGTTATTCGTTTGAAACCATGGTGGGAGAGGTGAAAGTTGATGTATCGCTGCTGTCATGAGACTTGTGTAACAATGCATTCTGTGCAAAAAGCGAGCGGTTTACGAAGTTGGCATTCTTCACAAACAGATAACTAATCTACAGGAACGCACAAGAGAAGAAAGTTGAGGATGCAGAGGGAAGAGTGTGCAAAAACAATTATTGGGATTATTGGTCTCTCAGAGAACAAGACCCAACATGTTATGTAGAAACACTCCTACTATAGGAAATGTGTCTAGGCAAATTATTGCAAGGATTTACTTTGGGAGAGCACAAAGTACTTGGATGAGAACGTACCCCCCGCCCCCTCACTCACCGCCCAGGGAGCACCTTTTGGACCCCTTATTGCAAATATACTAAACTATAAAGACAGAGAGATGATACAGAAGTTTTCATAACAAAGCAGAAAGATCCTGTGAGGTGGAGTATCACTGGCTGTTTACCCTGACTATATACATCACAGGTGCAGAAGATTCTCATTTGAACCTATCAAATTTAAACTCTGTCAACTGCAGCTGAAATATGTGCTGATATTTCCTGCTAAAATGAAAATAATCTACAATGGAATGACACACTTATTTGAAACACTTAAACTTTGCACAGAGACCCATGGGCGATCAATCCAACAGGCTGCATCTTGATAATAACAAACAACAACAAAGAAAGACATTTGTCTGTGTTCATCAAATGGTGTATGTGTCTTGCCCCCTTGTTTACTTAAAATGTGTATTTTCATTACACACATTATGTATGAACCATTATGCCACATTCAGTTTAACTCCACACTGACAAACAGAAAATATCACAACTCCCTCAACTTCTGTCGCTACATGTTTCTTTCCACAAATACATTTTTTAACATTTGAACTGGAAATTCATGAGGAGATAGCTCTCCAGATATCTTTTAATTGTTCCCTATTTCGAATCTTAAATTCAAATACCTTCCTAAATAGTAACAGCTAATTATTTCTTAAAAACGAATTTCTAGCAGAGACATTTCTTAAAAACGAATTTCTAGCAGAGAATTGAATATCTTTATAAATGTTCTTCTCACGTGACAGGACTTCACATCCACTGTTAGGCAAAAGTTTTTTGCAATTGCCTCTTCCATGACACAGAAAATGATGCACTTTACAAATGAATATGAAAAACCTCGCTCCTGACATGCACAGAAAGGGGAGAATTCTACATTAGGTGGACCCAATCTGTGAAGTGAAGTGGGGGGATAACTAGTTTACTTTTAGAAAACAGTAAAACTATGTTCCTATGTTGTTTACATATACCAATATTCTGTGCATTCTAAAATGAAAACAAAGCTTCCCAAAAATCCAAGCCTGAAGATTCTTAATGCAACCTACCAAGGGTTGTCTTTTACTTTGATGCATATACTTGAACCAAACAGCACCACATATATACGATTGAACACAATACCAAGGGGAGGTTATATATTAAGAGTAATCCATATTGATTTTGGTGTTTTGTGTATTATTTAATTGATAAAAAAAATCTTGTGGTTGGTGTGGGGACAACATAAAGTGCCTTAACTAATTTGTGATGCAACAGAATTAATTGGAAATTTACACTGCATATGTTTTCGGAATATTTAATACACTGTTCGTCAAGTGTCAAAGTTATAACTATGTATTGCTGTTTTAGAATAGATTATAAACATATACATGTGTTCAACCTATATGTGTGATAGTTGGTATTTGAAGACTTGGCAAGATTCTTACAGGCAGTGGCCAAGTTGTCTGTGGCCCTCATTACGACCCTGGCGGAAAGTGACTGACCGGACCGCCACAGCGTAAATAGCGTTTCCGCCATTGCACGATGGAGCAAAGTGCGGCCCATTCCGAACCATCGGGCACGAGCACCACGCCATGGCGGAAGTGCAAAGTCCGCGATGGCGGAAATGACCCCAAAACGGCCCACACCGCCGCCGTACGGCGCCCTAGGTGCAATACCGCCACCCATCATAGCGGACACCGCAGTGAGCGCCAACCGTAAAGTACGGCGACCGTAAATATACGGAAACGGAAGTAAAAACATGGGCCCGGAACGGGAAACAACACCCCGTACATCTATAAAACCACAAAATACACACAACCACTAAAAACACCACCCTGAGACACATCGCAACCCGTCATCCACCCTAGTGAAACCAAGAAAAATGGGAAAAGTAGCGAAGAAAGCGTGCGACCGCAAGCGGCAGGTCCACTTCTCCCGTGAGGAACTCACCGTGCTAACAGAGACCCTCCAGGAGAATGCCGCCGCCGTCTTCTCCACGCAAATGACCAGGACGGCACTTGCGAACAAGAAGGCCATATGGGCCCTGGTGGCACAGCGGGTAAGTGCGGTGGGGACCGCACCCCGCAACCCACAGCAATGCAGGAAGCGGTGGGACGACCTGCGGATACGCGTCCGTAGCATACTTTCTGCCAACCGCAACATAGCCACAGCCACCGGGGGAGGGTCGGAATCACCCATCAAGCTGACCCCCTGGGAAGAAATCTGTGCCTCCACCATTGGAATGGAGAGCATAGAGGGAGTCGGAGGGATGGAGAAAGGAGTGCAGACATCCGGAGAATCAGGTAGGTGGCCCAAATAAAACAATGCCAAAACCACAATGTACAATCATGTGAAGTACCACGTGCCCACATAGTGCAACAGAAACACATGGCCAGGAGAACGTCCACACACATTGGCCTGATAGCGCACTTTAAAACCACAATAAATACATAAATAATTAAAAACCCCAAAAACACCCACTACACGTGCAGCAGGCACACCCTAACTGCAGGCTGCCAAACAACTGCACCCTCACTCCACACACAAATGAAAGCACCTCCAAGGCCCCGACCCAAATCACCCTCAGGTACCACCCCAATGCATGTGATACATTGCCATTCCAATTCCCACAGACCCATTAATAACGCTCGCCCTCCTTTACTCCACCACAGGGTCCGATCCAAACGACGAGCTCCAGGACACCCCTACCAGCACACCTGCAAAGAGGGCCAAGACCGACGGCCAAAGACCCTCCACCTCAGCTGCACGCATCAAGACACGGCAGCAGCACATATCAAGTGGCAGCACACAGGAGGGAACATCAACAGGCACCCCAGCAGCCAGCATGCCCACAACAGCACCACCACAGGTCCCCCCAATGGATGCCACAGAAGGTACTGCCTCTGGTGGCAGCAGCACCATAGGTGACACCCCATTAATGGCAGCATGCTCCGACACAGAAGACGGGGATGTCAGATCCATCCATGACCTGTCCCAATCCCCCTGTCTGTTCCATCCCGTACACCATGAGGATACCACGCAGGGGCACCCACAAGACGACGACTGGCCATCCCCCACAAGCCCTGTGGCAGGGCAACATGAGGCGAACAGCCCCTCTGTGACACCACCGCAAATGGCCATGGCCCAGCAGAGGCAACAGTCCCTCGACCAGTTAATCGTGCAACAGCAGCAACTGGCCACGCTCCTCAAGGACCATGCCGATGGATGTGGGGGCACTAAGGCAGACATAGAAACATCAACTGAGACACTTAGGGCACAAATCGAGAGTAGCACCGAGAGCCTGAGAGTCCAAATGGAGAGTAGCACCGAGAGCCTGAGAGTCCAAATGGAGAGAAGCACCGAGAGCCTCAGGGGGGAACTGCATGCGACGTCCAAAGACGTATGTGCCGAACTTGCCGCAGTGCGCCGTGTGCTCACTGAGCTCTCACAAACCCTTAGGGACATGCATGGACGTGAGCAGGCAGAGACATCATCCGTTGCAAGTTCCGTCCAGGGCAGCCCCCAACGTAGATCTGGGAGGAACCTGCGCTCCACAGGCAGGGGTGCCCCTGATACCCGCAGAGGGGGCTTGCAATAGCGACTGCCCACTGACAATGAGCATCTTTGGACACTGGTGTTCGGGGGGGAGGTGGGAGGGTGGAGGGGGTGTGTTGGGCTCACTTGGGTGGCGGGTCGATAGGGTGTTCCACATGATATCACATATGCCATAAACAATGCACGATCAAACAATGAGATGTGTGGACAATGATCTTTGTGTACTAGGCCATCATAGGCGTACAGTCCATATTGTGCATGTACCAGACACACACAGTGCCACGAGTCCCGTGTCCATGTATCAGCCACCAGGCGTGAGTGCTAGAAGCATGCATCTATGAGATGCTGACGAATTTCACGGCCCTCCTGTGCCTCGCAGACTCCTTGAGGTGCTGCCACATCCCCACCCTCATCATGACCATCTTCAGGTGCTTGCAGTTCTGCGTCAGGGGGCATGGGCACATTTCTACGTACGCACATGTTGTGGAGCATGACACATGCCATCACCATCTTTGCAACCTTCTCATGGCGGTACAGGAGTGCCCCGCCAGACCTGCTGAGGCACCGGAAACGGGTCTTCAGTAGGCCGAATGCCTGTTCAATGACTACACGGGTACGTGAGTGGGCATGGTTGTAGTCCTCCTCATGCTGGTCCCGTGGGTTCCGGACTGGTGTGAGGAGCCATCTCTTCAGTGGATATCCGGCATCACCTGTATGTGGACGATAAACGAATTATGTGGAATGCCATTGCTACGTACGCACCCCCCCCCCCTGCCTGCCAGGTCATTGCCGCATCACATACCCCACATCATCATGCATGAAATGAGACTCACCGAGTAGCCAGGATCTGTTCCCTGCGTGTCGCTCCATGTAGCGTGGTATTGTAGAGTTCCTCAAGACCATAGAATCATGGGTTGATCCAGGGAATCGGGCACAACAATGTGTAATGATCCTGTTGGAGTCACACACCATTTGTACATTCAGTGAATGAAATTGTTTTCGGTTGCGGTACTGGGCCTCCATGGCATGTGGGACGACCAATTCCACATGGGTGCAGTCGATGGCACCAATGCAACCCGGTATGCCACCAAGTGCATGGAATCCCACTTTTGTGTTGGTAATTTCCTGCTCCGAGCGTGGTAGAGAGATGTAGTCGTCTGCGTGCTGCAGGAGGGCATCGAGCACTTGCAATAGTGTCCGTGAGAACAGTGGCTGAGAAATGCCATGCAACTGTCCGACTGTGTGCTGGTAGGTGCCTGTGGCCAGGAAGTGGAGTACAGACACCACCTTCAGTAGGGGTGGGATGGCGGTTGGGCTATCTATCATGCTGACAAGGTCAGCCTGTGTCATGTCCACAATGGCGGCTATGGTGTCCCGGTCCAAACGGTAGAGGGTGTGGATCTGCTCATCAGTGAGGTTGAACGGATGTGCTCGGAGGCGTGGGATAGCGGGCTGCCTGCGTGGTGGTAGTGGCTGTGCTGGCAGCCCTTGCTGGCCCTGCCTTGCCCTCCTCCTCCTCCTGCGTCTCCTCCGTGCGGCCGGTTGTAGTTGGTGTTCGTCTTCTTCTTGGAGTTGGAGTACTTGCAGTGCTATCAGGTCCCCCAGGGCCAACATCGCGAGTCCGGCCGGTAGCATTTCGGAGTGGTTGTGGGAGGAGACTGGGCGTGCAATTTATGTGTTTTCAGGCTGTATGGCCTCCACCTGTGGTGATTCATTCCACCTGTGCAAGCTGCTCTCCCCTTTGGGCGAGCACGTCCCGCACACAACGCTGCAATTCGAGGAATGGCATCTTGCTATTACAATCATGTATTAGTACCCGATGGCCGTGTAACATTGGTTGATATGTTCATTCGGCTATGGTCCCATTGTTTCACATGCATTCTTTGCAGTCGCGAACAGACTTGTGAAGGGTCAGTGGAACGTAGTACTCGAGTAACGGTGGGCCCCCATGCATCACTGTACCGAGTTGCACCGACGGGCGGGGCGTCCCATTTGTGGGTGAAGGCAGTTGCCATTTTCACACACAGCCGCACTAGATGGATTAATTTGTGATTTCAAGCGGCCACAGATGCCTTTTCGACGTGATGTTGCAAATGAGGAATTCGAAGGGCGGCGCTTTCGGTCTTCAGCTAGCGGCGAGGAGATGCCCACAGGTCTGACTGCAAATATAACGTTCTATTGTTCAGTGTCCTTGGGACAGGGGCCATGGCGAGGATGCAATGATTGATATGAATAGTTTGGGATGCGCAATAGCGAAGTGGATGATGAGGCCGGACGTTCCCAAATACATGTTACTTCACAACACTGGAATTACGGGCTGGGGCACAGTGGATTTTGCAGGCTGCATAATGCACAGACTCAATGGAATTCTCACATGTTATGTGAGTATGGAAACAGGCGTTATCATTACGGGATGAGGGAATGATGAATGGATGCATGGGCAGATGATTTGATACGGTGTTTGCCATGTACAGGGCTTCTTGGAATCTGTCCGCCTCCCCTGCGCTATGTGATGCAGGGCTGCCATAGTGGGACCATCGTCTATCTGGCCTTGTTGAGCCCTCCCTGTCTCGTCGCGCCTTCAGACACTTGTGTCCATGCACGTTACCAATCCCATCTGATGGATTCTGTTTTCACAGACGCATGCACAGGTACACTCGTTTGTGATGGTGTTTTCACCTCGATATGGATAGTTATGAGTCGCAAGTGGTTTTGGGGTGGTGATGATCCTTTGGAGTGGGCTAGCATGCATGTGGCTGTGGATCTAGTGTGATCATTGAAGTGAGTTGTTCGAATGTAGTTCTGATGGCCATTCTTTTCTTTTTCTTTTCTTTTGGTTGACAGGTATCTCCTCCCCTTTTGCCACTGCCATCTGTATGCCACTCCTGCAGATGGGTTTTACTCCCGACACCTGCTGCTTATTGTTAATCAGTGGAGCAGCATTACGATCTTATGGGACGATCGCCAATGGGCCACATGCCCTTACGCAGTACTAGTGGCTCGGAGCAACATTTCGGCCTTTCAGCTGGACTAGTGCCTCCCTATTGGGACGGCCCTGCGGTTCTAGGCGCTTCCATGTTGCCTTTTCGTACGGAATGTAGCCCCTGTGTACCATGAGGGAACAGGGCGTCACACAGGAAGTAGCTGGTCATTTCTTGCGGATGCAGCCCACAATGGTGAAATGTGTTTTGGAGTTCATGGCCTAATGGCTGTATGGGCTTGGTGAATCTGTTGTGCATTAAATTTCTATTCTGATATGGGCCGTGTAGCGTTCTTCTTTGCAAGTGATGTGGCATATTCCTATTTGGGGAGCGATGTATTGTGAGGAGATCTGCATTGGGTTCCAGCTTCGGAGTATAGTTGCGTGGTACTGTGCTGGGCGCGTTTGCCTACGAAGCCCAGTGAGGTCAGGGGTGAGGGCTGCCAATATGACTGTTTGGATGATGTCATGCTCAGGGGCGGGGGGTAGGTTTTGTGTAACAGATGCCGGTCAGCCAGGTGGATTGGTGGAATGATGTGATTATCGGAATTATGCTGCCTGTGTTTGCGTGCGTTTCTTGGTGGGAGACTGAGGTCATGTCCATTGGTATAGCTTCTGTATTCGTGCCATCTGTGCCCTGCAGCTCCCATTGGCCCCTCTTGTGGTTCTTTTGTTCGTTGGCATGCATGGGTGACTTGTACATTTCACTGGTTGCATTGTGACTTCGTTGCACCTACGGGGAGTTGTACTATGTGGCCAGGGAGTGGTGTACAGGCACTCAGTGGGGCCGTTTACGGTTGATTCGCGATGCCGTACTTCTCACCATGGCGGAATGGTACTTTCCGCCGTGCTTGATGGCGTTAGGTACATGTCCGCTAGGGTCGGAATTCGCGTACCCTTGCGCCATGGTGCTAATTACGGTTTGGCATGGCGCGCGCGCGCGTACTTGGTGCAGTTAGCGTTGGCGTTCACTACGGTGTCGCTAATGGCATCGTACTTTACGGTGACGGGTCATAGTCGCACCGAGCGCTATTCGATGGCGGTATTGCATTTCCGCCATCGTTTTTCGCTTTCCGCCAGGGTCGTAATGAGGGCCAGTGACTGTTCACTTGGTTGGTGACTTCCGCCACATACATTTAGGGGGCTCCTGTGCTTTGATTTTATTTTTTGTTATTTTTATGAAATAGAACCTTAACTCCAAACACAGCCAGTTTCCTGTCCCTGAATTGTGGGTGGAGTTATTTACTATGGGGTGTTAATTCAGATGTCCTGTTTTATCAGAATTAATAATTGTATTTAAAGAACATCGGGCAATGCTACAGGTCACCTATTGCATAACTTTGAAATGCAATTAAACTGATGGATATTTTCAGGGGCCATGCCAGGATACTGTTCATTTTTGGACTGAAAGTAACGATTAAGCAAGCATTGACAAAGCCAATACATTTGAGTTCTATAGAGGTACTCTATAAGGAATGGTCAGGTATTAACATTCTATTCCCTGGTACTGCCTCCTTTTGATGGGTCCTGGCATAATATGTCATACTATTTACATCATCACCACGGGATTACCATCACATTTGCACCATAGCAAGGTACCACCATGTAATGCACAGGTAGTCAAAGAATTGTCATGTGTGTGGGCGTATGTGTTCAGTTTTTGTGGTTGTGCATGCAGTAAATGTGATGTTTGGGTGATGTGTATGGCAGAAATTGTATTTGTGTGCGGCCAGTGTATAATATGGTGGTCTGATTATAGGGCAGAATGCATGTTTGCAGGCAGTGTGTAGGGGTAGTGTATCTGTGGGGAAGTGTATGTCTCGGGAAGTGTGTGGTTGTGTGTGTATCTATGTGATAGTTTGTTCATGGGAGCAGTGTTTGTGTGTGTTTGTGTGTTAAGTGTACTGGGGCAGTCTATGTAGACAGTGTTTGGGAAATGTGTGTGCATTGTGTGTGGGGCAGCATGTATAGGAACATAGTGTGTGTATGTGGGATGCAGTGTGTGTAGGGCTATGTGAATGTGGGGGCAGTGCGTGTGTAGAGATAGTGTGTTTGTGTGTGTTTGTGTGTAGGGTTTTTGTGGATTAATGAGGCCACCATGTGTATCAGGTGCAGTGTGTGTATGCAGTGCAGTATGTGTGGGGGTAGTGTCATGGGGTAGTGTGAATGTGCGAGAGTGTGTGAGGGCAGTGTGACTGTGAGAGGTAGCATGTTTAGGGCAGTGCTATTTTGGACATTGTATGTATATTTGAGGCACTTTGTGTTTTTGGAGGGAAGTGTCAGGTGAAGGCAGCATGTGTGTTAGAGTAGTTTGTGTGTGGGTGGGATATGATGGGGGATGTGTTGGGAGGCAATGGGTGCAGTCAATGTGTGTGTGGGCATGCATGGTGCATGTGATCGATAGTGTATGTGTCTGTAGGTAGGATGTGTGTGCAATGTGTTAGTATGTAGATAGTGTGGGGGCAGTGAGTGTGCAGGCAGTAGTTGTGGTGATAGTTTGTGCATCAAAGTGTTAGGGACATGTGTTTGGTAGAGGCTGTGTGTGTGTGTGTTTGTTAAGGCATGTGTGTATGTATATGGGCATAGTGTATGTGTGTACAGTGATTCTTATTTTTGTGTCTAGAGACAGTATATGTTGAGCGAAATGTGTGCAAGTGTGTGGGATGTGTTTGTGTGGTGGAAGAATATCGTCATTTGGGCATGTAGTGTATGCGTATGTTGTCTTTATTTTAATGTGCAAGTGTAGGTGTGCTGCAGTGTGGCAATGATTGCATGTTTGGGAGGGGCTGTATACATGTGGGTTCAGTATGTGAGGAAAGTGTGTAGGTACAGTGTTTAAGCACAGGGTGTTGAGGTGCTGTGTTTTGGGGTTGCATGTATGGGAAGGAGTGTGTGTGTTTAGACAGTATGTGTGGGGTGGCTCTGTATGGGGGCAGTGTTTGGGGGCCAGTGTGTGTTACAAGAGGTTTGTTTATGAAAGCAGGGCATATGTATTTGTGAAGTAGTGTATCTATGTGTGTGTGTGCGGAGGGGCATTGCACTGTGTATAGGCAGTGTGTATCTATGGAAACATAGACACACACTGCGACTGAGTTGTTGTGAGGCAGTGCAGTTGTGGGGCACAATTGTGTTGTGTTTGTGAGGGGCAATTTGTGTGTGGGGGAGTTCAATGTGTGGGTGCAGTGTGGGTTTGTGTCACAACAGTTGTGTGGCAGCATTTTCTGTGCATGCAGCGTGTATGTATGCGTGTAGCTGGTGTGGAGCAGTGTGTGTGGACACTCTGTAGAGGCATTATGTAGGGCCAAGTGTGTGGGAATTCTGTTTAGGTAGTGTGTGGGTGCAGCACGTGAGAGTGCATTTATGTGAGAGAGAAGTGTGTAAACAATCAGTGTGTGTGAGTAGATGCTTGTGTGTTTGGTGCTTGTGGCACAGTGTGTGGGTATGTGTGTGTGTGTGTGTGTGGTGGCAGTTTGTGTAAAAGGATAGTGTGTTCTCACCAAGAATGAGTGAGAGCGATGTATGGGGGGAGCAGTTTAGTTGAGGTTGGAGTGTATGTGTATGTTTCTGTGTGTATCTGCTAGGTTGAGGGGAGCTATCATGGGGAACACACACTTTGGGGCTGTGTGTGATGCTGTGTGTGTGAACAGTTTGTGTAGACTTTGTGCACATGCATAGGTGTGTTTGTGTGTGCATTTGTGTGATCAGGGTGTGCATGGACAGCACGCTGTGTTGGCAGAGTATGTGTGTGGGCAGCATATGGGAGATGTGGGTGTGTTTTTGTGGTCAGTGTGTTTGGGGGGCAGTATGGGTGTGTGGGTGCAGTGTGTGAGGGCAGTATGTGGGAGAAGAGTGTATGAGTTTCTGTGCATGATGGTCAGTGTGTTTATGGTGGGGCATCATGTGTGAGGTCCATCACTGTGGGGACATTGTGTTCTGTGGCAGCACATTTGAGGTTGCAGTGTATCTAGGGAAAGAAAAAAAAAACATATGCAGGGATCATTGCATGTGAGGAGGCACTATGTTTCTGTGTGTTGACTGAGTGTGTAGGGGCATTTTGTGGGTGGGTGCATCAAGATTGTGGGAAGTATGTGTGCTGGTAGTGTGGGGGCAGTCTGTGAAAGTGCTCGTGGAGGTCACTGTGTGTATGGGATTCAGTGTGTTTGTAGTGAAGCAGTGTGTGTGTGTACGTGTGTGTGTAGAGGCCAAATGTGGGGGGCATGTCTTTGTGGGAATTATGTGTTTCTGCGTCTTGTGTTGTGTGTGTGTAATATGTCGGGCACTGTGTGGGTGTATGGGTGTTTGTGTGTTGCTCTGTGGGCAGTGTGCATGAGGATGTGTATATGGCATGTGTGGGGGCAATGCAGGTGTGCAGGGCAGGGTGTGGGGAGCAGTGTGCCAGGGAGCAGTGTGGCAGGGAGTGCATCCTGGGGCAATGTGTGTGTGTGTTTGGGAGGATGGGTCATTTCGGTGGCAGTATATGTGAAGGACAGTTTGTGTGCAAAGATGTTGGCATGTGTGGGACTATGCGGGGTGGCAATGCATGCACAGTGGAAGTGTTTGTGTGTGTGTGTTGCCACAGCATATTTAGTTAATGAGCAAAACAGGGGCATGTTAATAAATATTAGATTTTAAAATCGTGCAGAAGTTATTGACACTTATAGAATGATGAACTTTACAATGCTTAAAGAAAAACAACCACAAGTCAAAAAATACTGACTGTAGAGCCAAGTAGCATATTGATGAATTTGTGATGATATTCCAATAAAAATTCCTATAACAAAAATGATTCAAACAAGTTGTACCTGGCATGTCATATTGCTGTCTAGTACTCTCTGTCTGCACCCAAATATTCGGTGTACCCGTGGTGAGAAGTAGCAGACTCAGGCACAAAATAAACTGATACAAAGAAAGTAGAACTGCTACTGAAGAAGGTTCATCCTGATTGTTTGTCATTGAATAAAGCATGACCAATTTGTAATATCAAGGAACCTTTACAGTATTTATTAATAGAATATATCTTGGGAAGATTAACCCAAAGAAATTGTCCAGAAGGAAAAACCCACATACACAAGGGGCTGTGAAATTAAATGACTTGTATTGAAAACACACAATTAATAAGTACAAAACATTTTTTCATTGATTACAAACAAAAACAAATCATAATGTTTCCAAAAGAAAATACAACATAAACATAGTGTTGTGGAAAGAGATTCTAAAATGGAACATATAACAAGAAAAAAAGAGCAAGAAACAAGCAAAAAGTGTTTGGAATGTGCAAGGAATGTAGCACATATCTATGTTAATCAACAACTTGTATTCTTTAGAAATATGTTTGTGAAAAAGAATTCCTCTGTCGTTCCAGTAATCTTAGAACTATCTAATTGGTGGGTTCTATCTGAATCCCAATGTGCGGATGTCTGTTCTGGTAAGTTCAATTGGGACAAGGGGATCCTAACTAGTTCTGTGCCAACGTCGCAGGGGGTATATTGGTGGGGGTTCCACATCAAAGTGTAACAATCAACATACAGTATTGTCTCACTAAACCATGGTAAATTTGTTCATAAATCCCCCTTGCTTGAAAAATGATGTTTCAGCGGCCATGGCGTCCATCTTGTAACCAAATTAGAGGGACGTGGAAGCCACCTTCTTCAGGGCGATTGAATGACCCCTGTGGTGGGGAAACCAAGAGAAAAGCGTGGGTCAATTATTCTCATGGTGCAGTGGTGTTTCCCTGCTGGACTTTTCAAGGTAGATTAGTAAAAAAGGGATGAATAAATCAGAGCATGAAGGGAAATAATTGCTTATTGATAAATACTAAAAATTGAAAGGGGGGAGACCTGATATAGGAGATGTTAAGCTCATATCTCTAGTTGGCTGTGGTGGGCGTATGGAATAAATATCTCACCACAGAAACCTTGTGGGCACACTCTTGATCGTGCAGGCTCTCCGGTCTGGGTGTAGCAGAGTACAGGACTGGTTGCTGTGCTTGAAAGTAGGGAGGAAGAAACAATGTCGACCACCCTGGTCTGAAGTGTTCTTATCACTCTACAATGGTTAATGGTGAAATTCTGTTGGTATAGAAAAGTGACAGAGATGCCAGTAAGGGCGGGGATGTGCGAGGGATGAGGTTATGAGACATGGAGTGTGCCATTGCCTAGTGGTGATTGTCTGGAAAATGATTTCCGACAAATAAGGCCAGGAGCTGCAGGCCAATGTGGCTATTACAGATATACGTAGGGTGTTATCTGCAAAAAATAAATAAAATAAGTGAATGTGGTACTTGGATGCAGCGGTTGGTTTGTCAATCCGTGCGCTCTTCTGTGAGGAAAAACCAAAGCTGAGAGGGCTCAATTGGTAAATTGCTGTGAGTCCTTCGTCATGCGTTTCTATAGCGGGAAAGGCCAAAAAGGAGAAATGCTAAATGTACTAACAAAGCTAACAGTTCGTATGTCTCTGTGAGATTTGGCTCACATGTGAGTCATTCTCTTGTGCAGAATAAACATTGTAACGAACGTAACGAACGCTCTCCTCCAGGGAGGTCGTGTGTGTACTTATATTGACCGTTACCTGAGGTAAATCTTGGCCGTGTGCAGAATCTAATCTGTGGTATCTGCCTGCTCCCGAATGTAAGGGGTTTGGCGTCTGCAGAGCTTGCTTGCCGTTGCTGTAAAGAATAGGAGCGAGGGCTGGAGGTGGAAGGGGGTGTGTGTGTCTCTCCGCCAATCAGGATGATGAAGGGTTTCTGAGTCCTGATTGGCTGTGTTGTTTACAATGCGGAAGTGGACACTGCCGTTGTGGTCTGTGTCTCCGTACTTTCCGAAGTGTTCTGAGTGTGATTACTCGAACGTCTGTAACTGTTATGAAGCAGGCAGTCCGGAGGTAATGTTGGAACTGGGAATAATTGTGCACGCGGCTGCTTTGACTAGCAGTATAGATTTTGCGCGATCCGACTCGACTGAGACCCAATCAGGATGCTGAAGAGTTCAGTGTCCTGATTGGCTGTGCTGTTTGCAATGCGGAAGAGGATGATGCCATTTTTGCCTCTGTCTTCGTGCTATACAAAGTATTCTGAGTTGAATTCCTCAAGCATCCGCAAACGTAGAGAGGAGGCAATTCAGAGGTAATATTGGAATCTGGAAATAATTGTGCGTGTGGCTGCTTTTACTAGCAGTGTAGATATCGCGCGATCCGACTCGCCTCAAAGGGGTGTGTTACGTGTAATCATGTGGTTCATGATCATACACTGCAGGTGTAGAGTCAAAGTATGGTGTGGATAGTGCATTATGAGTGCAAGAAAAATTGTGCATCAAGATGCGCCTCAGTGTCTGTCTTGGTTTTCGGGTGTCCTAATTACTCTCTGTCTGCCTTTCTCTCTTTCCCTCTCTCTGTATTCTTTTTCACTCTGTTTCTCTCTCTCTCTGAAACGGTCATATTTTCAGATGCAAATTTGCTAGAGCCAACAAGCGCCAGTTTGTTATGGTTGAATTGAAGGAGCAGCAACACAATTAACCCCTAATCTGGTATTTGGAGACATGTATTGACATTCCGTATGTCCCACAGAATTATCACAATCACACTGACGGCACATTGTCTGCATAGAGTAGGTGAGAAGGATGTGTACATATTCTTAGGAGTGGAAGAGATCTGACTGACAGACGTTGTAAGAGACCAGAAGACCAGACTTCTAGTTCTACAACTGCATTTGTCATTTTGTAACAATGTGCAAGTCAGGCATCATTACGAGTATGACAGGGTTGTAAAAGATGGTGTTAATACAGTAACTCTGTTACCACTGCACTACCACACCACCATACTACAACTTTGGTGATGAGGCAGAGGAATAATAGGCAGAATTACTGCCAGTTGTAATTCTGCCAAAATCCCCCTGGAGTCCAGTGAACTCCATAAATGGGGACCAACACCGCCATACCACCACAAGTAATCCAGCAGTAATTCAGCTGGACCAAGTGGCAGCAACATAATTCCATTTGGTGGTATTCCGGCTGATTTACAGCAGTATACTGCCAGACTTGTAATAAGGCCATTGTGTTTAACCTGAGCGCAAACCTTTACTTGAACGAAAGACATTTTGACAAATTAGTGGATGTTCTCGGCAAAAATAAGACTAAATAAATAACTATTTAATTGTATTAACATTGTAAATTGGCTCCTTTTATAATGTTATAACACTAATTTCTAACGATCTGTTCCTGTATAAATTGTAGCATAATTAGAATGGTTCAGTTGTCTTTCTGAGAAAAGCACTTTTAAGATTAAGTTTCATTATCTAAATTTTCTTAATAACTGTTGAAAACTTCAATAAACAAAAAAAATCTGAATACATTCAACAGTAACATATTGATGCAGCTGTCCCTGCATGGACAATTTCCGATTTATTTTATGGACAGGTTCATATTAAAAAAAAACATAAAAAAAATGTTGGTTACGTTTTTAAATACTTTTAAACAGGGTTTTCACCTAAGACAAACATTTTTTTTCAAATATCTCAAAATTAGCCACTTTGATTTTGATGTTTTTTTGTTAAGCCCCTAGATCTTAGCAAAAACTAATGACCTGAAAAAAAGGAATATCAATCTAGGCAATTTCAAGATATTTATGTTTTAATGGTTATATCAGGAATGCATAGAATGAATATCCATCTTTTATACAAACTCTACACTTACATATAGAAGATTTATTTATTTATTTTTTTATTTTATTTATTTGCATTTTTAAAGCACTCACACAGCCCGTGGGCATCTGTTACAGGAATTCTTTGTTGTTAGTTGCATAATTGTTGTTTTTTTTTTCTTAGTTGTGTGTTTACATTGTGCTTAAATACCCAGAGATTTCTAGCGCAGACCCGGTGATCGAAATTGTGTTGCTTCGTGTAGTCTTGCTTCCAAGGCGAGCACGTTGCCGCTGAGCTATCCTCCCGGGACAAGATGCAGTTTCATAGATTTAGACTATTAGTATGAAATCCCACAACAAAATCAGGAATGACTTTGCTGCAAGTTTTCATATGTGTACAAGATGCATAGGAGATGTAAATGACATACATGTATAAAATGTAAACCCCTGTACACCTCTTATACACATTGAAAACTCATATCAACGTTAGACCTCACATTAATATCACCTTACATATCAATTGGAGGCGTATAAGACATGGGAAGAATGGATGTACACATTTTATACAAACTGGAAACATACGTGTAGAAAATATACATTTCATACATCTAAACTAATATACATATGAAAACTCATATCAAAGTCAGGACTGATTTTACTGTAATTCTTTAGGAGATGTAAATTTGGTACAACTACTAACGTTACAATTCCTATATGACTCAAATACCTATAAAATGTCACATCAATGTCAAACCTTGGTTAAATGTTATTTTTCATACGTATAGGAGGCATTTAGAACATGTGCATTTCATGACTTTATACTAAACGCTTATATGTCATAAAATCAAAAATACCAAACACAGATACGCCTTACACTACTAACACTTTCATCATTCATACATACATACATACATACATATATATGACACACACATAAAGCCTATGCCATGGGCTCTCACACCACAGACAAACAAGACTACGCCACAAGCTCTTACACCACACACTCTTATGACACACACACTCTTACAAAACACACTCCCGAATGACAATGCAGAAGAAGACATTGTTGGTGTGGGAATGGATGGGGAACAATGAGTGCAAGCCCAAGGTGCTTCTAAATAGGGGATGATAAAGAATAAGTGAGAAGGCGTGCATAGGCTTGTAGGGGGGAAGACCCACTGAGACAGGAAATGAAAGTCATGTGAGAAGAGTGGCCATTACATTAGTATGTTGTTGGCTTGCATGATTCTTGTACAATACTGCTTAATGCTAACACATCTCTGCCTTTTGCAGAATGTATCATGAGGGCAGAAGCATGGCATGCCTGGGCGGAATGTTCAGCGGTGCTTCTGTGCTATGGTAAGAATAAAAGCCCACGGTCTCTGGAAAGTACACCCTCTCATCCCGCTGTGCACTTTTCTGGGAAAGGAGCTGGCTTGTTGGCCCCTTTGATGGATAACTTCTACATCTGCACAAACAAGTCTGTGCTTATCACTGACTCATCATAACAGAATACAGTTTTTGCCAAAGAATGTGCTTGTCCATGGACTGGGAGAAGCCTCCCAAGGTAATCTGTATTACAGAATGTTTGCATCATTGGGGGAGCAGAAACCTCTGTCTTCCCATGCTCACATAAAGCCACTTTTCCTCTATTTCTCAGTGTCCTGTTGGTTCTTTGTATACGTGAGCAGTGGACTGAGGCTCTGCAAACCCTAACATATGTAAGCATAGGAGAAACGAGGGTCACTCTTTATTCATACAAATACATTAACAACATTTATTATTTAACATTAGCACCCAGGCCCAAGCCCGTGTTCTGAGCGACCTGATGGCTTTTTCCCCTGCCCGCCATCTTCCCCCACCCTCTCTGCCCTTCTCTTTTCATTTGTAATCCGCCCAGCCCCACTTACTGGATTACTGCACCGCCGCTGCTCCTGCCTCCGCTCTGTTGACCTTGCTGGCTACCATGGAAATGGAAGAGGGGCTCCATAAGGAGGCCTGCCTTCTGGATATATGATGGCATCTTCAGTGGGTATTTTTTTTCAGTGAACGGGATGCAGTGCGGCATACTGTTCATTCAAACAGAACACTTTGCTCTTAGCACCCCATGTTACTGGATTGGCAGCCCTAGGTGCTAATAGCAATAATCACTGCTACGCTCGGGTCTTTAAGTTGGACCCCAGGCCGTTACCGCTTATTCAAGATCGTGGAACGGGTGATTATTGCTAAATTCCTAACCCATCCCCTCTAATACGATTTGTGTTGAATTTAATTCTGCCCTGCAGGAGTACAAAGGTAAGTAGAGGCTAAAGCACCTACTCATCCCTAACACTTCTAGAAAGCAAGAGCCAACACAATCACAAAGGTCAAAACAGGCACAGTTAAGAGATACACTCCCATCACCTTTTCCGTTAATGTGGGCCGAGGGAAGGCTGTACCCTCATGAGAGGTGTGAATGTAGTTTAGTAGCAACCCAAATGGTGAAGTGTAAAAGTCCAAAATGAAGGAATCTCCAATCAAGGTTCTATAGAAATGTGTATGCTTAAAAAAAACACAGCATGTACAATAATAACTAACTAGAAAACACTGTAAATACCCACACCTGACGAAAGAACACAGCATATGCCATATAGCCAGAGGCAGGGGGGGGAAAGGCAATACAAAACACAATGTTCATAGGATTTGATCTTAAGTTGCAAAAAGCAATTTGTGTGACCTAGTAAGTATCTAGAGCCCAATGATGGGACAGGGTGGTTCGATGCGGTTCACATGCCACAGTTGTAATGTTTAAACGGCAAGCAGATGTTGAAAAAGGATCGAACCAAACAAAGCTAAAGATCAAATTTAAGTGCTGCAGATCATGGGAGTTACTGGGCATGTGTTGAGGTTCGATGGTGGGCAGGCTGATGACAGGATGCCCAGGCAAGTTGGTTTTATGCAGATAGTCGAACACAGCAGTTTGGGAAGACCACCGGTGTTGGGTTTTTTCAGCAACTTATTCAATGATGAAGAATGGAGGGGAGTGGCCAACAGCCGAGTGATGAAGATGTGATCTCTCGCAGCTCTGCTGCCCGTTGACAAATATCCTCAAATATCCTGTTTTGGCAACTTTTAGAAACCTGCACATACACATTGGTGAGAAAGAGAACACCTGAGGGGCGAATCCTGAAATTTGGGAGCTGGGAAGTCATTCCCGACGGGGTTGCCTGGACCGAGCACCATTGGGGCCAAAGCGCGAGAACCCAGGAAGATGGCTGCCACGCGCCAGCCATGCTGGGCAAAGGACGGCATTCCCCAAGCTCCACCAAACCTCACAGCGAGGAAGAAGGCAGCGCTACTGCTCGGAACCCGAGCAGATGCCCCGTGGGGGGACTTGTGACATGAGGAAATACGCTGGTCCCACTCGCCGCCACTGACAGGACCACAAGGGGCAGAAGGCAATACGGCCTGGAATCCTGAGCAGAACCCCGCAGAGCGGATTGTTGGGGACCCGGGCCAAAAGAAGTAGAGAGGTGCCTGTGTGCGCCCCCGAACGGATGGTGGCCGGCTGTGGGCTTCCTCCGCGGGATCCGAAGGCACTGGAAGCCGTGCCGGAAGGGAAGACACCCATCCGGAGGGAAAAATGGACCGGCAGCATCGGAGGACAGACACCGAAGCTACCCAATGCCCGCAAAAACTGCCGGGAGGAAGACGGAACAACGCCCGTCTGGTCGTCTCTGCCCAAGCCCGTGGAGGTGTGCGGGGGCACCAGAAGTCAGAGGGGAGAGAATCTGCGTCTGCCGTGGCCGATACCCAGCCCAGAGGTACAGCGATCCCCCTGTCCGACCAGGCACCGCAGGTGCCCTTGCCCATAACTCTCTTCTCGGACCGCGGTGAGCCTGCGAGCACGATCCTGTGCCCACTGGGAGGATCCACCAACAGGGAGGGCAAACTTCCACCTGAAAAAACAGCGGAGCACCGCGGGGCCCCAGGGAACACAAAGGAAGCACCCTGACCTAGAGGAGTGCCCCAGTGGTGGAGGGCCCTCTCTCTCCCCCAGACCCAAGCCGCGGGTCTGCCAGTGCCGCACCTGTGACAGCGACGGGATTGCCGTCACAAACAAGACCTGTAGCAAATATGGGCATATCATCTCTGGAACAGTGACTTGCCAGCACTTGAACCATCAACATCGTAAGGGGGCCCAGCCGTGACCTTCTGTGCTGAAGGGGGGAGAACAGGGGGACGCACCCGCCCCGGTGTCTTCCTATTAAGTGGACATGCACACTGGTCTGGCAAAGACACCTATTCCATCTCATTCCCTTCCACCCCGCATTAGCTCCTGAAATAAGCTGGAGTGAAATAAATGGGGGGAAGGACCAAGAACATGCCTCAACAAATGTGTCTGCGCGAGCAGCTCTGGTGCAAGTAACAGGGCCCTTGCACCTCTCCAAGAGTCCAACCCTGTGTGGTACAGCCCTGAGTGACATGGGATCAAGTGGGACCTTGCGCAATAACAGGAGTAAACTGTGTGACACTGGAGTGCCCTGAGAGGATAGCACAGCGAGCATCCGTGCCCAGAAGCTCCACGAGACATAGGAATACGCACTCACTCAGGAACCCCAACTTTGTGCCGGAACGGAACACACCTTATAAACCCTCATTGCTCCAACACTCGGTGCTTAACGACAACATGGGCAAAGACAAGGGCAATAAAATGTCCACGCAGAGCACGATGGACCAGTATGCCATCAATGCACCTATGGTGTCGCTCAAGGTGGACCCGGAGGTGAACTCCTTCCCACCAGAGGACTCCTTAATTTTGAAGGATGTGATGGGGCGATTGCCAACTCCCGCTCCTCGATGGAGAAACAAAATGGATGGCATCTCCACAGAGGTGTCCTTACTCTGCCACAACCTCCAAAAACTAGGACAGGGGAGGTGGAACAGCAGGTATCCCGGGTGGAAGACGACCTGGGAGGAGTGAACCAGCAACTGTTGCAACCATTGTCCCAACTGAAGACCCTGGAGGAACGAGTGGACGAGGGAGAAGCAGGTCCCACCACAACAACATTTGCATTCTTGGCCTCTCGGAACGGATGGAGGGACCCATCATGGAACTCTCTCTGGAGCAGTGGCTGGCAGATCTCTTTCCACCAAAATCCATGTCAAATTTCTTTTCTGTGGAACGTGCCCACTGAATACAAATGGGTCGCCCAACCCCGGGTGCATCCCCAAGAACAGTCATTGCCAGACTCCTCAATTACCGGGATAGGGACGCAATCCTGCAAATGGCCCGAGCAAAAGGAACTATCACCTACAATGGGGCCAGAATCACCTTTTACCTGGATTATATCCGCTAGGTCCAGAGGGCCAGACAATCCTTTGAACATCTGAAGAAAAAGCTCCATTCCATGAATGTTAAATACGGACTCCTCTTCCCAGCCCAATTGAGAATCCAGCACGAGGGTAAAACAGTCTATTTCACAGACCCACAGGAAGCATGGACCTGGGCTGAGACCCACATCACTGGGGATTGGACCAGGACTGATTGGACTCCCAGAGGAAGACCAGGACCCCGCCAGAGGCGAGACAGGCCTGCCCATCAACCTGCACCAGAGATCCAGGAGGAGCCGGAAGGGAATGCTGATCCCTAACAGTCCTAATGGGGTGATAGACAAAGGCAAGATCTGAAGGGAACTCCCGGCGCCGACTGAAGCTGACCCCACACGCGTCATTTGCTCCGGAACAAGCATTCAGGAAACCTAAGATCACGGAGATAAGCTCTTGGCCCTGGAGCAATGATTATAATAATCAGGAGTCCTCTCCACCAACATGTCAGACTATTGACAGATGCCAGGACCCCTGACCCGAGACTTCTGATTCACATCAAGTGCACTAAGTCTCGAGGAAGTTAGAAACAGTTGGTTCCATTTTAGTTGACCTGGCGACCTAGTTCTTCGGTCACCAGATGAGATTGGGTGACAGATAATTCACGTTGGGGAGGAGTATGGGGAGGGGGGAGGAAGGGAGGGTTTACACTGTTCATGCACAAGGTAGCTATGACAATCCGCCACCATCCACAACACCGCCACTTTCTTTATACCGGATACACACACCTCTGTTCCAGGCAACCACTAATTCACCCACAACAAACGAGCCTAATTCTCATCATACACACCACCTCATCCTTCACATCATAAATCCCACTGTGGAACACTACTGACCATACCACAGATGTACAAACTCCACTAGCAAATGCAGATCACTTTAAACCCCTTAAATTCCTCACTTGGAATGTAAATGGCATGGGATCAAGCATTAAACGATGCCTCATTGTTCGGTTCCTTAATAGGCGCTCCCCTGATGTGGCCCTCCACACTTAGCCAGTTTTTCCGTAGGACTAACTATCACCTGGCGTTCCATGCAGGGTATACCATGGGGTCACGGGGAGTCCTGATCCTCCTGCATAAACATCTCCCATTCGAACTGACTGCAGCAGAGCTGGACCCTAGTGATCGTTTTGGGCCAAGGTGCGCTGTGGGGTGAAATACTAGCGGTATACACCCCGCCCGGACTGGCAGAGTGACAACCCTACTAGCTCAGCACCAACCGGATTTATGGATCCGGGGGGGAGATTTCAACGATGTGCAATGCAATACCTGAGATCGAACCCACATCCAGAATCGCAATCCCAATACACCCACTAGGTTGGCTACCTTTTTGTCCGCACTGGGCCTATGTGATGTCTGGAGGGAACTTCACCCCGTAGACCAGGGCTTCTCCTTCCACTCAGGAGCCCACGTGTCCTTGTCCAGGATAGACCACTTCTTTCTCCCAATGCCTGAGGCGCATAGAGTAACTCTCTGTAGAGCTGCTCCCCCGTGGCATCTCAGATTACTCCCCTCCAGATATGGCGCTTCGCACAAGTCAACCCCTGCCTCCCAAGACATGGAGACTGAATAACTATTATCTGGGCCTTCCCGAATTTGTAGAGTTCATCACTGAGAAATCCGATGAATACTTCGAAATTAACGCAGGCACGGTAGAAGACCGGGTCATAAGGTGGGAGGCACACAAAGCAGTGCTTAGAGGGGAAATGATCACCTGGGTGACCAACAGAAATAAACAACACCACAGGAAAGTGGTTGAGGCAGAGGGGGAGGTAGAAAAATGGGAATCCAGCTACATATTAGATGCCACCCTAGAGACACATCACTCTCTCCTAAAAGCCAGGGAAGCCCTTCACAACACAGCATTAGACAATGCAAAACAAGCACACAGGAAATCCAGTTCTAGGCTCTACAAATGTGGTGACAAGGCGGGCAAGTTGCTGGCCTGGTTAGAGAAACATGATGAGGGGCATAGATATGTCAGACAGATTGTTGACAATGTGAACAATCCGGCCCAAACAGACTTGGATATAGCAGAGGCATTTGCTAAATTTTATGCCGATCTGTACAGGGCTCCAGTGGCCCCAACAGACCCGTCCTTTCTGGACGAAATTGTGATCCCACAATTATCGAAGCAGCAGAGAACACGCCTCGATAGAGAGCTAGAGGAAACCGAGATTGCAGAAGCCATCATCCATTTGCAGTCCAGGAAGACGCCGGGACCCACCGGATTCCCGGTTGAGATGTGGAAGAGACTGGGCAGCGATGAGATGGCAACACCCCTCCACAAACTGTTCCTTGCAGCAAGAGAGCAGGGCACTCTCCCCTTGGACCTGAGAAGGGCCAGCATCGTGGTAATCCCAAAACAGGGTAAACCCCCTGAATTATGTACATCATATAGACCAATATCACTTATTAACGGAAAGACCAAGGTTCTCGCTAAGCACTAGCGAATAGGCTGCAATCGGCCATATCCTCTTTGGTTCACCCTGATCAGTGCGGCTTCATGCCACACAGGTCGACAAGAATGAATCTACGCCGACTCAACCTACTACTGGAACGTGCCCCAATTCTCGAATCACCACTTGCTCTTCTAGCAATTGGTTTTGAGAAGGCGTTTGATTCAGTGATATGGGAAAGTCTGTGGGTGACGATGCGACGAATGGGGATTGGAGAGACCTTTATTAGTTGGGTGTAGCTTCTATATGAGGCACCACAAGCGGAGGTCAGAGTAAACGGTTGGTCCTCCAGAGCCTTCCCAGTAGGCAGGGTCACATGGCAGGGCTGCCCGCTGCCCCCCTCCTCTTTGCGTTGGCAATCGAACCCCTGGCTCAGTGGCTCCGTCAGGTCACTACATAGTGTGGGTTCTGATGGCCGGAGGGATGGGAGATAGGGTCTCCCTCTACACCGACGACCTGTTATTCTATCTGAGTGACCCGAACCAAGCATGTCCGATAGTGGCCCGGATGTTGGCGGCTTTCGGGGACTTTAGCGTTCTAAAAGCGAACTGGGGCAAATCAGTCCTTTTCCCAGTTAAAGGAGGAGACCGGGCGGTCCCCCGGGAGGCCACTTGCGGAGTAGAGAGGGAGGGTTTTTGCTATCTGGGCGTATGGATTTCTGGGAACCTCTCGACCTATGTCTCCAATAACCTGCATCCATCAACTGATCGCCACGCGGAAGATGTGAAGCACTTGATGCTTATCCCTCTCACATTAATGAGTAGAGCAGCGCTCTTCCAGATGTTGGCACTTTCGCATTTTGTATACGTGCTGCAGAATGCCCCACACACAATACCAGACTCAGAATTCGTCCGAGTTGAACGCCTACTCAGGAAATTGATACGGAAGGGCGGGCAACCCTATATCGCTTTGACAACGCTGCAAAGGTCCATTTGGGAGGGGGGTATTGGAGTCCCACATCTCCGGTCCTATTACTGGGCTGCCCAATTAACAGTGGTCAATGACCTGCTGCATCGTGAACCATGAACTCCCACACATTAGGGCAGAAATATCCATTGTACAAGATACCCCACCACTCGTCACACTATACCAGAACCTCACTAGACGCCCTCCGCAAACAATTTCCACACATATCGCAACCGCCTGGAGACAGGCACACACACACATAGGCTGGGGGAACAAAATAACTTTGGCGCAACCATTGTGACACAAGTATATGCTTACTGAGGTGGGGAAACTTGCTGTATGGACCTGGCGGGGGAGGCAGGAATAACCATAGTCGGGGATGTAATAACAGATGGCTCTATTTCCTCGATCGAGGCGCTGCAACAAAAAATCGGACTCCCGAGACTGAGCGCTATCACTATGTGCAACTGTCGCACACCCTTAGTGGTCATAGACAGGCACTCACGGACGCACCGGAGTGTACCCCCCTGGAGCGTAATCTTTTTCCGCAACACATCCCCACCAAAGTCACGTCAATTCTATATAAAGCCATAAATTAATTTGCTACCCCGGAATTGGACAGCCTTAAAACTAAATGGGAAAGGGACGTGGGCGCCATAGAACCGGAGGACTGGGTTCAAGTACTTATGCACCCATGCAAAATCGCCATAGACTCCAAAATCCGGTTGATACAAATCAAGATATTGCACCGGGTCTATTACCCCCGAGCTGCCCTATTCGGCTGGGGGCGGGCCTCGGAACCCAACTGCTCGGGGAATGCCCCCAGATAAAAACCTTCTGGACGCAATGCTGTCAAAGATAGACGAGGGCCCTTGGTCACACAGTGACACTGGAACATGCGAAGCGTTTATTAGGGGTCCCAGATGAAAGTGACGCAAACAAATGGGAGACTATCTTCTTATCTACTGCAATGCAGTTCATAAAAAGTGATATCGCACAGAAGTGGGGAGCCCCAGAGTGTACGACCCTGGGCCAATGCTCCGCCAAAATGGACACCTGTGCAGTGAAAGAACATAGAATATATACCGCATGGGGATGCCCAGAGAAGACCACCAAGATCTGGGGGAAGTGGGAGGAGGGTGTAAACTGAGAACCAATGCAAAAAATTGGAAGAATGAATGGGAGAGTACTCAGTAATATAACATTGGGTTACACAGCTGCGAAAAGAAGTATGAAGCGGTACGACCGATATGCCAATGGACCGGATAAAGTGACGAAGGCGTGGCGGGGGGGTGATTGTTTGTATGTTATGACATTGTGTTTATAAAACAATAAAATGTGATATAAAAAAATTATGAAGAATGGAGGTTAGAATGGCCCCTTGAACAGTGCAGATGCAGTGGTACATCTTTGTTTAAGCTAAAACAACAATGCACCGATCCATGGTGTTGTGGGGTGATGTTAATTTCAAACATGCAGGCCAGTGGTTTGAAGTTCAGTGGGTGTTAAAGGCAGCTCTTGAGAGTCTGTGTGGTTTGATCTGGGTCAAACATGCTTGATTTAGGGATTGCGTTAGTTGAGCAACAAAATGGCAGGAATCCTAGCTGTCTTAGCTCTCTTGAGCTCTGAATTGCACTCCAGGCTCTCAGGGCCAAGATGAGTTGTTTTCTCAGGCTGGTACACACCTTCCAGGTGTCCTTCAACACGGTGGGGTCCTGGGCAGCAGTTTGGCTGGCAGAGTTACGGGGCTTGTTCCAGCAGCAGGTTCACCCCCAATGAACCATGGGGATTGTTAGGGGAACTGCTCGCTTCTAGCCTTGAACACCCATATTCAGCTCACAACTGGAGGTGTTTGGAAAACACTGCTTTCCTAAACAGGTCAAATGGAATCCTCTACAAGGGTTGAAGTCCAAAATATGATTCAAATAAGTTATGGGGGATACCTTTTTTTAAAGGCAAAAGACTCCATGTGATGGGACCAAACCTAGTGTGTGTTAATGTTAAGATCCTTGTTCTAGGAATGTATTGTATTTTGCTTTCTCAAATCACACCCAAAGTAATTTGGGCAATAGGAAGTGGTAGGGACAGGAAGAAGAGATAGAGGCAGAGAGAAACAAGTTGGTGGACCATTGCTCCAGATGTAACAAGCTCTGTTTGTCTACTCTAATCCCTCCCATTCCCGTCAAAGTAGATTTGAAGGCTCTTCGATATGCAGCACCCAGTTTTTAGGCCTAACCTTTTGTGATGGGTGTGCCCTTTGATTCTTTTTCCCATGTCAGCTTCCTGTGAAGTAGCTATCATGCTGGGAGGGTGTTATCTACCCTCACAAAAGGAAAGAAGCAAAACAATCCCCAAAGATATAGGGCCTCATTACGAGTTTGGAGCTATTAGCTCCATGGCTGCTGCCAAACCAGGCTCCTTTACCGGGTTCCCAGAATGGGGAATTACCGGTCCAATCCGAGTTCGGAGGGCCTGGTAATTCCTCCCTCTGGGAACCCGGCCCAGAGATTCCCCATTCCCATCTGAGCCCCCATAGGGCTCAATGGGAATGGGAGAGGGAGCTAAAATGGGCCGATTACGACCGGCCCATTGTTAGCTCTCTCTTCCCCTCGGGGGACCCGGTAAGGACGCCTGGTTTCACCAGGCGTCCTTAACGGGTCCCGCGAGGGAACCTCCAAATTTCACGGAACGGGTTTAATGGGTCCGCCTCCATTAGCGGAGCCCGCTAACCCGTTCCGCAAAGGTCATAATGAGGCCCATAAGCATGCTGGATGCAGCAGGATTAACCTGTCTTGGGGAAGTACACATATCCATTCCACAGCTGGGCTTATTGGGCTGACACGTGTGATGTCAACTTGATGTGGCTTGATAACTGAGTATTGCTGTCCACCATATCACAACTCAGGTATGGCTTACATTGACAGCTTAACTTGCTGCCAGGACAGCAGTTTATTAGTTATGAATTTTGTAGAACAGGGATGCATGCCTGCAGCTGTCAGGAAGGTCCCTATGACCCCCTCAACCTGCTCTGTGCCACTCCTGATCAGGTGCTTCAGATGGGGCTACTGAGGCAGCTGGTCACAGGTTTATTTGGCATGGAGCTTTAGGGGAATCCTATCAGCAGATTTATCTGCCTGAGATGGAATTAACCACATAACTATATCAACTAATAGACATTTTAAAAAGGGATGGCTTATACACCCTTGCCAAAAGTAGAGTGCTCCCAGTAATCCCGTGCTATGTTTCCCTGGTGTGTGTTCTTTATAGTGGGATCTGACCTAACAGCTGACATGTCCATAGTGCGGTTAAAGAGGGAGCCATATGGTGGTTGTGACGGAAGAGATCCCTGACCTATACCTGTCATCACCCATAGTAGGGGGGAAGTTAGAGGCCTCAGTAGGTGGTCCCTGCACCTAGGCAGACCCTGACCTGCCCTACTTCCACTCCCTGTCTTACACCAGGGTACACACAACACCTGTTTCCCTTCCTCCCAGCTTATACCCCTAACCCCCTATACATTCCGTGCTTAACTATAAAAGTGCTCTATAAATAATAACTATAACTATATATTCCTACTCATATTCATACACATAGATATGCATGCACATGCACAACAAAGCACATGCTAAAACATATCATAACACATAGGGTACGGTTGTAGTCAGCCACCCCTTCTATTTACCTGGTCTCTGGTGCTGACCTTGGTGTTTATGGGGAGTGGGCTCTATGATGACGTTAGAGGCTGTTAACCATCAGGCTGCTCTTGTGGGGGCCAACATCCAGCATGCAGAGCCACCGAATTTCACTGCATGTCCTGCACAATCTAACACTTATTTGATGGCCCCCGTGCCTGCCACACTCATCACTGTGCCTTCAGTGCTTTCACAACTTCGTGGGTGAACCCATTTCCTCCTGGGCTGCCCACGATCACTGCACTCCTGCAGCACGTTTTCATCTTCCCGGGTGGCCCAATGACATGGGGTGCAGCCCAAAAAGCTGCTGCACTGCTGACATGCTTTTTATTTATGGGTGGCCCCATGACCACGGGGGCTGCCCACAATCACTGACGCAGCACCTGCACTTTTATCTCTTCTAGTGGCTTCCCTGTTGTCATGAGGATGCCACTGTAATCACCACTGCTCCCTTGGTGCACAGTGAGACCTTGTGGCAGGACCCTCTCTTCACTGCATTAGAGTGGTGCAGGGGCTGGGCTGCAATCCTTCCAAAGCTCCGACAGGTTTGCTTTACACAGACCTCCATATGTTGATCCCATGACTTTGGGCAGAACCAATTTGCCCCAGCGTCTCCTCTTTTCACTTGGGCATCCCAACATGGTGGCCCATACATGTTCTTCAATGCCCCATTTATGGGGAAGGGCAGACTTCCACCACCACCTCTTAACCTCTCATGCCGAACTGCACAGCCCAGGAGGACTTCTCTTCTGGGTCCGCCTCACCAGGCCTTGAAGTGGTCCAACACGGGGCATGGGCAGGTTACCCACTTAGGGTCAAACTGCACACACAGTGTGTACTGGGCTTTTTTTTCTTCTTCCTATCCTGGACCACTACGCTCACCCAATCTGGGACTTTGCCCTCAGGTGCGTCCAGTTTTTCCACCATCCGGGGTAGGCTGAAAGCTATCATGGTTCCTGTGGAGGACCAGACTGTCCTGGCAAAATGACCCGGTCCATGGGTAGGGTGCCAGGTTGTCCCCCAAATGTGTCCTTGTGAATAAAGTATTTTTTACCCCAGGTGTGGCACTAGTGGCCACACTCCCACCATGCTTTTTCTTTGAATCATTCTTGGCGGGGGAGCCCACTCTTTTTTTCTTCTTAATTAACCTTCCATCCAGCCCCAAGGTCGCCTGGATGGTTGTGTCCAAGTAGCTTCCTTTAGTAAATACAAATATTACAAAATACACAAACACTACATCAAATATGACATTCTTATACCTCGCTGTTTGTGTATTTATTTCTCTATTTCCCTTAGGCGACCAACATGTAGTCCTGTCTAGCTTGGCCTAATTTTGGCCACGGGATAAACAAGCATAGATGGCACATCCTGACAGGGGTAAGAAGGTGGAAGGACTGGAGCTGGAATTAGATTTAACTGGATGAAATCATGGCCAAGTGGAGGCAGGTGTATCGAAATGATACTTATTGGCAGGGGAGAGGTGGCAGTAGACTCTACCCTCCCCTCTGTTTTAGGGTCAGCAGGAGATGCTGACTCGTGAGAAGGAGTCTCATCCAAACAACTCATCTATAATACATCATAAAATATGACAGGGAACCATTTCTCTCAACTGATAGGAGGATCCAAAGGGAGAAAAGACGTCCACAGAAAGAACATGGAATGGAGGAGAGAAGAGGTGAAAAGTTGGCAGTCAAACATCAAGCCACGGTTAAAAGTAAAAAAAAAAAAGTAATGAGCATTTGTTTACTGCTGCTCCACCCCCTTCTTCGCCTTCCCACCTCCACCCCACTCTCCACTGGCCCCATGCACAACCACACTTCCCCCAATTGAAACCCCATACCTGGGTCCTGCCTTTCCTCCACTGCATCTCAAAGCTATGTTTTTACAACAGTACTATCAAGAGTGAAGAAAACAAAGCAAAAGAACATTAATTTAAATACACTTTTAGTTCAGTCATTGTTCCGCACAGCATGCAGCTCCCGCCCCTTTCCAATCATCCCCCATTCGTACATGTTAAGGGACATGCCCAAAACTATAGCCAACCACACATACCTTCCATTACCTATATAGACAGCTGTGCATGGAACAATGGATACTTAATTGTGGATGAAAAACGCAGTTCTCCCTCGGGATGGGATTTGTGGCAGCTCTGGAATAGGTTTTATGTCCCAAGTATGGGTAAGCAAAATTACAGCCAAAAAAATGGAATTGGAGAAATTCAACAATTCTATCCTGCCTGTGGGGCGGCTTTCCACCTTTTCTGCCACATCTTTCATTGATTTCTTTTTTTTGGGTGGAAAATGATTGTTGTTTGGGGTCTAAAACACACAAAAAAGACACTTTGGGAGACGAAAAAATGAAGGGGGAAAAACACCCATAATATCGTATTTCTATGTTATTTTGGGTGGGAAAGGCCCCAAACTGCCAATTCCACTCTGCTGACGAAATTGGCAGATTGGCTTATTTTGCATGGAATCCACAAATTTTGCCACAGAACGAAATTCAGCAATTTCACCCAACATAGTGCCAAGCAGTCGCTTCAAATAAACAAAAGTAATTCAGTGTGCATGATAGCTCAGTAAGTTGTGCGCAAACAAGGGGGTCCCGGGAGTGTCTTGCTACTGGCCTATAGCCTGGATTAGAGTCTCAACCAGAGTCTTTAGCTCACCATCCTTTTACAGAAGAGACATTTCCAAAACTCATCAGTCTTTCTCCTGCCCAAGGGCAGTCCAGCACCCGAATTCCAGGCAATTCTCTTCTGAACAAAAGTACCATTAGCAATCCCAGACACGTGTTTCGGCCTGGTTGTTCATTGTCAGTGAGGTGTAGCTGTGCCCCTCTAAGACCAGTGAGCATGGGTTCCACATCTGGATTACCCTATTAACGTTGGGTGAAAACCCAAAGCTACTTAATATGCACAAACAAGGTGGGTCCTGGGAGTGTCTCTCTACCGCCCTATATCGAGTCTCAACTAGAGTCTTTAGCTCACCATTCTTTCACAGAAGAGACATTTCCAAAACACATGTTTCAGGCAGTCCAGCACCGAAATGCCAGGCAATTCTCTTCTGAAAAAATTACCAATAGCAACCCCAGACACGTGTTTCGGCCTGGTTAGGCATCATCGGTGAGCTGGAGCTGTGCCCCTCTAAATTGTGACACTTGAGTGTTACCAGCAGGGTCTAGGTTCGCATCTCTTGAAGGAAAGCAGTAAAACAATAAAACATAGGTGCACTTCCCTGCCATTAAGGAGCAGTGCTGCAGGTGATCTAAATGAAGGCAACTATTGAAGATTTCCCTGTAGGGGAAGTCGTGAGACCTTTGCACCAACCTTTGTAACAGTAGTTAGGACCCCTGCAGACCCAGTGGTCTTAGTGGCCAGGGTCTTAGTGGCCATACCAACATTCCATTTTCAAGGTGATAATGAATAATATATGACTGGGGATTCAGGGGTGGATCCAGTGCTCGGAAAGAAACGTATACAAATTAGAACAAAGAAGGAATATGGTCTGTTCTCTTTCGCATATTTCTTAGTGGTGCTGCAGCTTCACAAGCCCATGGATTCTGGGAATCAGGCTTGTGTTAAATGGTGCCCCTGACGGGCCTCACTTGATCGCCAATAGCTGCGTTTCTGCGCTGCTGTTCACACAAGTTTAACAGTGTGTCTGTTTGAGAGGCTCCTTGATTCGGTGCCCACAGTCTTTAGCAACCGCACGACAGTCGAGAGCAGAAATCAGCGGCAGAAAATCAATCTGTGGTGGAGTCTTTCTACTGAATAATGAATGAACGATGAGATGTCTGGCGTTTGGTATCGCTCAAGCAGCCGGGACTGTCCACGCTTCTGCCTCTGCTTTTGAAATCTTCCTAAACTCTCTGCAAATGAGACAGAAATGCATGCACATGTTTTCCCACCTGCCCTTTATTAGTGCTATTGGCACCTGTCCTAGTTTTCAACATGACACGTTCCCAGTAGTTCGGCAGCCATTTTAGGCGATATAAAGGGACATGGGGAACTTTACCTATTAGAACCTTGCAAAGTCAGAGGTGGGGGAACCCGAAAACTAATGGGAAGATCTGAGCCAGAGTCGGTCCATGTTTGTAACTCACACTCCCTTCTTCTAGTGATGAGCAGGTATGTGGGGAAATCACCATGTATAAAGTAGATACTGGACTCTAATCCCAGCTACATGTTTTAGATAAAGTGAGCAATCCAGAATAAATCACATTTGTGTGGCTTATCTGCTACAACTGAAGTGCCAACAATTGATACGTTTTGTGGTGAGGTGGGGAAATATAGGAAACCATATATTGGGTTTATATATCGGGAGAGGTGTGCAGATCAGCAATGTATTTTGTGCAAGGGACATGTTTGTTGCTAGGTACCATGCGGTGCATTTGCCATCTGCAAGGGGATGCTGCAGAAGTGCTGCCATACGATACCTGTTCATTGTCTGAGAGAAGCATGTACCACTGCTGCCCATGTTGCAACTCTTCTGTTTATAGATTATTCTTTCAGTGCCCCTGACTGAGAAATATATACCTGCCCTCCCTACCGCACAGTCACGTCCCTAAGACGGCTGTGATCCTGTGTAATGCCTTAATAAAAGCGGGTAGTGGCTTTCTGCTCGCCAGTTGCTTCTACCTTCAAGCTGGCTACGGAGTGTTTTGTGTCGCATGCATATTAGCTGGGCCCAGCCTCCCCGCAGCCCTTAAAACCCACCAAATGGTTTGACACAAGTATCAGCAATCAACTTTTTAAAGGCGTATTAAATACAGTGGAGTTATGATGAGGGTCCTGGTTAAGCAAATTAAGCATCGTGCTGATCCACGCTGCAAATGGCTCCTGCCCCTCCCACCAACATCCAGTCCCCACTTTCCAGTTTTGAGATTCTGCGTCATCATGAGCTCATTTGACTGAATATTTCATAAAGAAACTGAGCCACAGCGAATCTATGTCATCACTGCGCTGCCCGCAACTGTGCCAATGAAAATGTTGACGCCAATTATGGTGCGGCGCAGTGATCAGATAGATCACTTTTCCCGCCACAACACCCAACCCCCGCCCCCAGCCCCACTTACCTTTACTGTGTCACACATCTGTGTGCGGCGCCAACTCCCTTGTACCCCTGCAGCGTCAGTTCCTCCCGCTTACGCAGGCCGGTGCTGACACTGCAGGGTCCAATTCTTTTTTTTAAAAAAGGTTTTCTTTTTCCTGTCCCCTGCTTACCGTAGTGGTAAGCGGGGGACCACCTGCAACTCCCGACTCCCATTACTGCAACCATGCAGAGCGGGGGATGCCCCTACAGCCCACGCTCCACTTGTTTGCAGTAATGGGAGTCGGCATACTCTAAAATGCCGAAAGCGCAGTAAAAGCACAGTCAGCATTTTAAAGTTATAGTTTTTGTATGTTTCCACCACAGCTAAAGAAGAATTCCACCTCCTGCTCTAAAGGCCAATGATAGAGTGGGTTTCAATATACCTGAATAGCTGCATTTACAGCTGCCCCGCACCACATGTGAACGTACCAAGTTGACCAGCATTAATTCCCAGGCAGGTTAGGTGAACATTTGACCAAAATTCAGGAAGTACCGATAGTTACACCACATGTTCTCATCACAAGAAGTGGCTTCACTTAACCATTGACAAGGATGACCTCACAGGGCGTTGCATGGACTTCAACCAGATCGCATTATAGGACGTGGTATCATGGATGTAAACATTTATTTAATCTTAATATGAATACGAAATAGGTTCTAATGAAGAACATGACACAATATAGTTACAACGATATCCCAGCTAGCTGCCTTGATATGTCAGTGAAATACACAGAAGAAACAACTGTAAGAAACCAAAGGATGTCCCACCTACTCATCCCAGCGGATCTCTCAGGTGGCCAGGGCATGGCCATTTACTTTGGATCCAGACCTGGTGGTGGACCAGTCTGGGAGAATCATCTGGATGAGGGGTCTTCGGCTAGTGGGGGTGAGGCAACCAATGGTGAGACGCGGTATTCCCACTTTTCGCGTGCATATGACCCATCCCATTTTATAGGATTCTCCAATGTCCCAACTCCCCACCCCTTTTCAGACAAACATTGGGCAGAGGAAGAGGGCGACTGAGAGTAAAGAGGCTAACCCTTACAAATCTCAGTTGACTTCTCCGGCTAACTGGTCGAGCAAAGTCAGGCATTTGACTTTAAGTACATACATCTGATACCAATTAGCTCTCCCCGCACAGATAAAAGGCAGAATATAGACACACACCTTGAGCAAGGTGAAACACGGGCAAGAGCACAACTTCTGGGGTGAAGGCAAACCTTCTGGAGCAGAACAATGGTCAGAGGTATGAGAGCAAAGAGGAGAGAAACCCAGGAGTTGCCTGCATGAGGATGTTGCCCCCAAAGAGCCATGAAAGACATGTGGAGAAGGTCAAATCGCAGACAAGAAAACTGTATTGTGTTTCAAGTATGCCTGCAGCCCTCCCAGGTGAACAGCAGAATTGGGGAGGTGAGGCAAAACCTGTGGTATTAAACTTGACTTGTGAATTGAAACTGCAAAGAAAAGAAAGGAATGCCCACAGCCAGAGAGTTGGCGAGCGATGTGGAAGACTAGTTTGTGTTAAGCAAAGATTGATGTTGCCACAGTATATCGCACAATTGAAGGCTGCACGCATGTGGATGAGTCGCAAAGGAAGGCAGACCTGTGGTGAACATTGAATTACTTATAGCTGTCAAACCAGTGATACTGAGTAGCGTAGTGGTCCAGCGAAAGCAAGAAGCCCATTCGAATGTGCCTGGAAAGGAGAAATGTTTGTCTTAAGAAGCGATAAAGTGAATGAACTATAAGAAGCAAGGTGATCAAAATTAACTTTGGGAAAAGAGGGGATGGAAAAAGTTGAATGTTGAAGGTTTGTGCTTATGACATCGAACTACCCAGACCAAGAGACACTTTGGCAAATAACACAAGAGTGCGAGTTGAAGGGAAATCGAAGTGGTCCTGCTGAGGTCTATAGCAAAAGCCACTCACATTCAAAAGTCTTCGACATCAGAAACAGGCCTGAGCCCAACTGAGGGAGACCCGAAGTGTGATAAGTTAGGGGAAGGACCCCTAAAAGATATGAATAAAACTTGGGAAAGGGCACCCCTGCAAGTCTGGTATTTGTAAGGTCCGAGCCTGAATGAGGGAGACCCACGTGAATTTGTTTCTTTGAGAGGACTGAGCCCGATCGAGGGAGACTGCCGTGAGCTTTATGTTGTACTGTGTTTTGAAAGCTGGAATGAGAGAGTTTAATGTGAAGGGGCACGTGGGCCTCGATCCACATTTTGAACTGCCTTTGTTTTGAGAACCTGAGCAAGAGTATGTCATTCTGTCTATGGAGACCACCATACTTTGTGGTGTCTAACGTGGGGAGGAGAGCTGACTCAGCCACGTTGATTCTTCATATTCTAACACTGATTTTCCTTTGAACACATATTCTCCTTTACATATTTTTTATACAAGAGATAGAGCAGGCATGAGATTTAGTTAGTGTAGGATATTTTAATTTGGCAGACCCAACTTGGACTGTTTTCTTGATTATTTGATGGTAGAGATTACTCCCATCCTAGCTATAGAGCAAATTAGGAGTTTTTCCAAACCCTGAAAATTAAATAAAGGTTTTTTCAACTGTACATTTTTTGTCGGTGTCATACTTGTGATACCATGCCTCTCATACATATGGTTTTAGAAGTGGGAAACAACTCAATTGAGACACATTTTGGGACCCTAAAATTCCAGAAACATAGTCACAGAGCCTCAGACCCATCTACCACCACACAATAATCCATAGGCTTTGCCATTCGTAGCAGCAGAGAAACCACTATCGCTCCTGGGAAAAGATGGATCATTTCCTCTGACTTGGTTCTAATACCCCATTCAGGATGTTACATAAGATTGCCCCCAAAATCTGGCCTGGCCTGGAAGTTTGGTCTAGATGTCCTAGCAGGCATTACAGATGCAGACTTTTGGGGAGACATAAAAGTTCTCTTACCAAACCATGGCAAAACCCCATTTGAAATATGCGCTGTGGACAAAATTGCACAGAACATTTTTGATAAGGCTCTATTTTCCAGTTCTGAAGAAGACATTGAACCAGAGGAAACTTATAGCTGAAACTTACACTTTTGAGAGGCCAATGTGATACATACCACTGAAGAGGAACCTACCTTCCTTCGCGATCTAGCCTTCGCCCATCAATCAAGTACTTGCAGAAGCTTTCTTAAAAGAGATGCCACAGGGAGAGGACAATAAATGGGCAACCCCTTTTTCTTCCTGAACAAGGCTTATTATATAGAAGGGAAACCTCCGGGGACGGCCTAAGTAATACTCAGTTAGTAATACCCAAAACCCTTCGCAAGATCGTGCTAGAGAGTGCATAATCTTATTTGAAAGGCAGACAGTTGGGACAATCTAAATCCCAAGCTCACATCCGTGGGAAATTCTATTGGCTGGGCATCCATGCTGACATAACTTCATTCAGACAAAAAAAAAACAGCTCACATATTCCCTTACCTGCCCCTCTAAACCCATTGCCGATAATAGAATTCCCTTTCTCTAGAATCGGGATGCATATCATTGGACCTTTGGAAACTTCTAGACTAGATAATAAATATGTTCTCGTATTCGTTGATTACGCCACCCAGTACCCAGACACCTTCCCATGCGGAATAACACAACCCAACAAATGTTAAAACACCTGTTGCCATTTTCTTCTAGGGTTGGTTTCCCCAAGGAAATAAATGGATCAGGGATTCAATTTCAAGAGTAAGCTTATGGGTGAAGTTAAGGAACTACTACACATTACCAAGCACCTTAAGAACCTCAGTTTGGCACCCCCAAACAGACAGATTGGTAGAGAGATATAATAAGACCCTCAAAAATATTCTGAGAAAGTAAATAGACGAAGATGGGAAGGACTGGGATAGTATGATCACGTGGTCCATATTTGCAGTGAGAAAAACCCATCAAGCATCCATCTGTTTCTCCCCTTTTGAGTTTTTCTACGGTAATGAGCCAAGAGATGTCTTAGACATGATCTGGGAGACCTGGGAAGAAAGTGAAGAGGCGCCAATTCCCCTCTCACAGACAGCTGCCTAATTGCGAGAGCACATGAAACTCGTCCAGAGTCTAGCCCACAGTCACTTGGAGAAAGCTCAAGCCCAACAAAAATGTACCTATGACAAGAAGGTACATCTAAGATCTTTTTCAGTAGGACAGAAAGTTTTAGTACTGTTACCTACCTCTGAAAATAAACTTGTTTCAAAGTGGCACAGCCCTATGAGGTGCTAGAGCAAACAGGAACCTGTCAATATAAAATAGCCAAACCCGACAGAAGGCGAAAGCCCCAAGACTACCACATAAATCTCCTGAAAGAGTGTAAAGAAAATCATTCTGCTACTCGCCAAGAGCTAGCTAAACATAAGCAAGAAACAGCATTAACAATGCTTTTAACAGCATTATTACTGCATTCCCTGACGTATTCTGTGAGAAACCAGGGAGAGTAAATGGTAGTTATCATTATATCAGAAATTCAAAGGGGAAAGTGGTCCATTTGAATTCACATAGACTCTTAGTAGCACAAAAGCAGATAGTTGTTGATGAAGTAAGAAAAATGTTGAAGGCAAACATCATCAAGGCCTCTTTGATTCCATGGTCCTCCCCTATTGTGTTGGTGACTAAACCTGATCACTCTTGGAGGTTTTGCATAGACTCCAGACAGGTCAATGCCATCTCCACTTTCATTGCCTAACCGATGCCAGACATCGCTGAGTTGACAGATGAAATTGGAAACGCCACATTCCTGACAAATCTAGATTTAACTAAGCAATATTGGCAGGTCCCTGTATACGGACCTGATAAGGAAAAGACAACTTTCTCGAAGCCAATAGGACTAATCCAATTCAAAGTCCTCCCTTTTGGATTGCCTGGGGCTGCACCACTTTCAAACAACTCATGGACATTATATTACAGCCTTATTCTGATTTCTGTGGGGCCTATGTTGATGACATAGACATTTACATAAAACCTGGGAAGACCATCTTTTTCATCTTTCTACTATTATGAGAACCCTCCGAGAGGCTGGCTTAACTGCCAATCCATCAAAATGTAAGTTATCTCAGTCCACAGTGAAATACCTAGGCTTCTTTGTAAGGAATGGCTGTGTCCAGCCCCAGCAACAAAATGTGAAAGCCATCCTAGATGTCCCCACACCCAAGACGAAAAGAGATCTCAGCGCATTCCTAGAATTGATTGGTTATTACAATAGGTTTATCACAAATTCTTCAGATAGAACAGCTAGGCTGATAGACAAATTAGAAATGCGGAACCCCAGGATATGTGTTGGACTGATGAGGATGAAATGGGCAATAATCCATCCTAGGTACTAACTTCTAAGGAGAAAATTCACACTTGTCACCGACCACTCACCTTTGATATGGATAATTCAATGAAAGGATTCCATCCCTCGATTCATGCAATGGTTCTTAGACCAGTGTCCCTACTGTTTCACTGTGGCATACTGAACAGGTAAGGAACAGGGGAATGTTGATTTTCTTTCCTGGTTTCCCTGTGAAACAGATGCGGCTACATCTCATAGGGGAGAGGTATGTGAGAAACCAAAGGGTGTCTCACCTACTAGCCCCCGGGGATCGCTCCCTCAGGTGGCCAGGCAATTGGCTAACAACTTTGGACCGTGGGGCTGAACTGGTTCAGGAGGATCACCTGGGAGAGGAGTTTTTGGGGAGTAGGGGTTGGGCGACAATGGTGAGATGCGGTATGTCCCCTTTTTGCGTACACATGACCCATCCTATTTTATAGGATTATCCAATATCCTAATTAGCCCCACTGCCCTTTTCACACAAGGGCCAAGAAAGAGGGCAGCTGAGAGCTAAGAGGCTGACCCTTACATATCTCATTGGACATGTCCTGCTAATCGGGTCAGTCAAAGTCAGGCATTTGACTCTAGTTATATACATCTACTACCAATTATCTCCCCGAACAGAAATAAAAGGCGGTACATAGAGACACACCTTGAGCAAGAGCAGAACATCTGGGTGAAGGCGAGCCTACTAGAGCAGAGCGTCAGAGGGATGAGAGCAAAGGGTAGAGAAACCTAGGAGTACCCTGCAGGAGATTGTTGCTTCCAAAGAGCTATGAAAGACACGTGGAGAAGCCAAATACCGGAAAAGGAGACTGCATTGTGTTTCAAGGATGTCAGTGACCCTTCTGGATGAACATAAGAGTTAGGGTGGTGAGGCCAAGCCTCTTGTATTAACCTTGCTTTGTGAATTTAAACAGCAAAGACAAGTAAGGAATGCACACAGCTGGTGACTTTGCGAGCAGTATGAAAGATGGTGTGTGTTAAACAAAGATTGAAGTTGCAAGAGTGCGAGTTGAAGGGAAAGTCGAAGGGGTCCTGCGGGGGTCTATAGCAAAAGCCACACACATTTGAAAGACTTCGACATCAGGAAAAGGTCCGAGCTTAACTAAAGGAGACCAGAAATGTAATAAGTTAGGGGAAGGGAACCCCTAAAGGATATGAAATATACTTGGGAAAAGGAACCCCTACACAAGTGTTGTGTTTGAAAGGTCTGAGCCCTACTGAGGGGGACACACATAAATTTGTTGCTTTGAGAGGTCTGAGCCCCATCAAGGGTGAATGACGTGAACTTATTGTTGTGTTGCTTTAAGAGGTCCGAGTCCGATTGAGGGAAACCCATGTGAACGTTCTGCTGAACTGTGTTTTGAAAGCTGGAAATAGAGATATTAACGTGAAAGGCCATGCCAGTCTAGATCCACATTTTGAACTGCATTTGTTTTGAGAACATGAGCAAGATTGTGTCATCCTTTCTATGGAGACCACCTTAGTTCATACTGACAAATGTGGGTAGGAGAGCTGACTCAGCCACATTTATTCTTGATATTCTAACTCTGGTTTTCCATTGTATACATATTCTCCTTTACATACCTTTTGTACAAGAGATAGGGCAGGCATTAGGTTTTGTTAGTTCAGGCCATTTTAATTTGACAGACTCAACTAGGACTGTTTTATTTATTATTTGATGGTAGAGATTACTCCCATCCTAGTTAAAGTGCAAAGTAAGAGTTTTTCTTAACCCCAAAAATTGAAAAAATGTCTTACAAACTGTACCTTTTGTATCAGCATCATACTTGTGATACCATAACTCCCTTACATAACATAGGTCTGGTACACTGCCTACAAATGCCAGTGCAGCCACTTTTGACCACCTTTTGAAGTTCCACCTTCTAAATGCTGACAATGACATATGTTAAAAATTATAGCCTCAAAAGCCATGCATAGTCATGATATAAAAAGGAATGGCTAGCATATGAGGTTGCTGCCATCGTATTCTAAGACTGCTTCCCCATGTCCAGGTTCTGAGATGTATGCCAGTTAAAGCATGATATGCCCAGTATAATGACCATATGCATGGTGTATCCACACATGTGGCCACAATAGGCCAAGTTATGTGCGCCTTAAAACCCCTCGGGAATGTAAACGTATGACAGCTGAAATCCCAAGGCTTTATTTTGTCATGATATGTAAGGTAAATCCTAACACATGCATGTGCTAATATTGTATAACAAGTTCAACCTCAAATGTCTCAAAATTGTATTTGTATTTTATATTTTATTTATATATAATATATACGCTATATAGAATCAAATGGTACACAAATGTGAGCAAAATAGAGGACAAATGATTAGAGAGAAATAATGTGGTTTTTGAGTTGGGATTTAAAAAAGGAGAAACTGGGTAAAGTCCGAAGAGACAGAGGTTGAGATTTCCATTGCTTAGAGGCCAGGAGGGAGAAAGAAAGGAAATGAGAGCGAGTGTGGGGGGCCAAGGTACAGGTAGGAGAAAGAGGGACTGTGAGCAAAGACCTTGTGGAGGAGAATAGAAAGAAACAAGTGAGAAGAGATAGGGAGGAAGTAGTCCATGTAGGCATTTAAAGCAAGAAAAAATAAATTAATAGAAGGTGAGCACTGAAAGGCAGCCACTGAATTTGGTGCAAGTTAGTGGAGATGGAGTCCCTGGGAGAGAGAGAACAAAGCATACAAACAGATGATGAATAGATAGAGCAAAGAGGGGCTAGATGATACTCTGGGGAAACCTGAAGTAGAAAAGGCAAGAAAAGACAAAAGAAGAGATCAGGTCTTTAGAGGCATGAACAGTAAGAAACCTGGTAGCTGTCACAATGATAAAAAGCTGGAAGCTGGGAGCAAGAGATAGTGGACATTTGAGAGCAGAATGTGTGAGACAGGCATGGTATCAAGAGATGACACAGGAAACATTGGTTTAAGTTTTAAACAATAAACATATTTATTTAAGGTCAGGATTGTGAAAGGCCTAGTGTGCCCTATGTCTAATTTGGGATGTCCCTCCACTGATACAACTAAGGAAAGTCTAAGTCTGTAAATCCAAAACAAAAGTCTGTGTTAAAAACATATGCTTGACCTCACATCTGACTAAAGACAGTGTAGGGATTTTCTTGTTTAACAAATATAGTGTTCAAAAGTAAAATACAAAAGCAGAGTTCTGCTGGAGTTCTTCTCTGGCTCCCTTCTTGAAGATCAAATAACAATAGTTCACAAAGTTCACCAATGTTTCTCAGGGCTCCCGCTCCACTTTTAAAGCAATCTGATTAATACATGTCAACAGGCTTCTCTCCAAATTAAAAAAACATGTTAATTCACAACATTCCCCAAGCTTCAAAGCCCTCTGATTCATAAAGGTTAATGGGCTTCTAAGGGTTCCCTTCCCCACACAAAAAGTCCCCGGGTTTCACAAAGTTCAACATATTTGTGATGGCTCCTTTCCCCGTGCCCTAAATACCTTCTGGTTACGAACGGTCAGCGGGTTACTCAGGGTTCGGTTACCCAAGCTTTAAGTACTTTGATTCACAAGGTTCAATGTCTGTTCTTCTGTATTCAGCAGGGCTCTGGGTTCTCCTTTCCAAAGTTCAAAGTCTCTTGTCACACCATTCAACAGTCTCACCATACTTGACAGGAGCTCTAAGTTCCCTTTACCAAAGCTCAAAGCACTTTGAATAATTCACAATGTTCAACAGTAGATTTCTTAGTCGCCTGGATGGCTTTCAATGTTAGTTGGGGCCTCTGGTCTAGGCGCAGTTGATAGACTGCATTGCTCACCCATTTCAGGTCTCTCAACCATATGCTGTTAAATTCCAAGCTCTCGTCATTGTGCCTTGTTCAAGCTTTGCTCCACATCATTATGCTCACACATCATTTTGCTCACACTTCATTTTGCTCCTGTTTTCTGTTGCACATTAGTCGTCCCTGATACTTGCAATGGTTTGCCCATTGTTCAGAGACCTCCCATCACATGTCTTTCCTTGTATGCAGTCGCTCTGGTTCAATGTTTAACACACTTTAAATTTCAGGCCATTGTTCACTTTTATACTCGGTTATTCTCTTGTTAAGACTTCTTGCCTTCATTCAGAGACTTTCGACAACGTGCCAACTTCACGCGACCACTCCGCTACACTGTGTCCATTCACTTTCATTGTACACGTCTACACTTAATTGTCCTCTTTTTAAGGCTTTCCGCCTTCATTTGGAGAGTTTCGACAACATGCTGACTGCACACGACCACTCTGCTACACTGTATTCAGTCACTTATTCACTTGCGCACCAGGTTTCTTAACAAATGAAACGCACGGGTTGCTCTGTGGGATCTTGCTGCTTCTTCGCTTCCATGGTTTCTGCCCTTAGTCACTACTGGGTCACGTCTCAATCAAGGCGAACAAGCACTCTGAAGCCATCAGTAAGAGACAGTCAGTCCTCATGGCCTCCTCTTACTATTGCGAGTGGCTCTCGGAGACTCACTGCTTTTGCCAAGCTCACGCATTCACCTCATCTCTGCTTCACCACAGTGTCTTGCAGTTACAGTTTCTTCCACTCCCAGACATTTCTGCATCTCTTCCTTTCTGCCCCTCTCCCAACACACTCTCCTTGCTCTCAGTGGTTTCTCCTGTTATACAGCTGCCAGTCAATAATAGGTTGCAGGTGCAAGGTATCAGACTCAATTGACTGACTTTGCCTGACCCTATCAATGGGACATGTTTGGTTTGAGTAATTGTATTCCTCATTCTTCCTCTTCCTCGTGTCAATACTTTATTGGTATTTCCTAAGGGAGTTCTGCATTGATCTTGGAGGCTTCTTCCTTGTCCCAGTACGTGATGTAAATTCTGAGGGTAGGACAGAATACGACTGAACATATCCTATAAAAAATGGTAGAGAGTCAGGTAAATCAATGTTGGAAAAGGGGGATGCCATGTCTTGCCCTCACGCACCTACTCCCCCATTTCCAAGGACCCTCCACTCAGGTCATCCTCCCTCACTTGTCCACCCCCAGGGTCAAATCCAAAAGCAAGGCCCTTCCCTGGCCACCTGAACTTAAGAGCCCAAGGAATGGAGGTGAGAATGCCTTCAGGTTTCTCACAAATGACAGCGAGGGATCAAAATGAATACCTTGGTTTCAAGCCAAGGTGGCTGGATAGAGGGAAGCAGGGGGACATGAACTGGGAGAGAGGTAAAACGGGAGGAACAGTAGAAGCAGGGATGACAAGGACCTCAGTTTTAGTAGGATTCTTATTTAACATCTAGGATTGGATGGAGAACAAACAGGCCAAAATAGATGAGTGGATGGAATCAGAGTATGAGGTGAAGAGAGAAGTCATCAGCCTGCAAATGGCATGAACAACCATATGCAGAGATGCCAGCCCTTTGCCATTGTGAACCCCCACACTGATGTCTACAAGTCTACCTGAATCTTCCAAATCATCCACCAATGGAGTCCAGAATCGACCGTTTTGGCTGTTCCGCTGGAAAGGGAATTTTGTGGGTATACAATATTAAATTGACACAGGCAAGGGGGGTGATCCCCTAAAATGGGATTAGGAGTCTGCAGCAGTGATTGAAATGAGCGGGAGTGGTTGGGAGCGGTGCTCCTACACTTTTTTGTAACATTTTACCATTCCAATACTTTTATTTAAAAAAAGGAAAACGTTCCGGAATCGTTTAGTTTTAAAATCAAAGTGTAGGAAAAAGCTGAAAATTGCATTTCAGTGCACTACACAGAACATTCCCTTAATAGCAGGCACACTGGTTTGGGTGTTTGTATTGCTCGTGGGAGGGGGCTTGGTAATGGGTTTTGTGGGAAGCGGGAGTAGGCCAGCAGTGAACATAGTTCCACTACTTTTTTGTACACTTTGACCACTGGTCTGCTGTAAAAGTAAAGAGGTTTTGGGTGGTGTCAGGGGGCTGATGCAGGATGCACAGAAAACTGAACTCATGAACTATTGATCAGTGTCACCCCACCTTAACCTGTGTGCCTCTTTATACCTCAGGTCACTGGCACCCTCAGCACCACCCTGACTACTCTTCCTATGCCCCTTGCTTGGGTCTCTTTCCTCCTGCCTTTTCAGCCTGATTTGGGTCAACCTAACCTACCCATGCATGTCTGTCCATACTGCCAAGGGAGTTTTGCCCCTCTTTCGCACAGCTTGTTGATGCTACATCCTACTCTGCTGTTGACACCACCTCCTCTCACACTACAATTGCCTCTGTTGTTCCCACCTTTCATCTGACACTATCAATTCCTCTTCTTTTGTTACCACCTCCCCTTGCTTCTCCCCTTCTTGCCCCTAACAACTCTTAATCACTCCTCCTAAGACACCCCAGCAGTGTTCTATAGCCTTCTCCAACAACCCACACTGCCAGTTTGAACTCTCTGGATTTTTTAGATCTCCACTGGTTGAAACTTTAGATAAGGGTCTGCACCTGCGTTCTCTGAATGAGACATGGTTTTGATTGGTTGCTGTTTATGGGTGCTCTTGGGGCTGATTTGGGCTCAGGTGGTCGGGATGAATCCTATAACTGACTTGTCCACTATCTTGAAATTCAGATGTCTCTATCTGACCCTCCAGCTCTCTTGTATGTCCAAATATCATATACACACCAGGAAAACACTTGATAAGTCAACCAAACTATTAATTTCTCTGAGAGCATTAAGCATATGGTGAAAAACTGTATCCCAATATGTGGGCGTCCTGCCATGAACCAATGCTTGTGGAACTTTGTTTCCCATGTTGCCAACTCTCCAAGCAGAACATTGCAGACTGACAACACTGTTTCAGAGGGACTGTTGTGTTGACTGTCTGATTTTCTCTCTTTGTCCAATAACATTCATGATGTTATTAGTAGGAGGGACAAAGTAATTAAACATATGCTACCGCTGCAGGGTAATTGAGATTATTCAATTGTAAAGATAAATATATCTCTTTCCACTCTGGAAATATGGTCTGTCCGGGGAGAGCTTTAGACGCTCTCATTGAAATGGCATGTGTACTAATATTGCCCTGCATGTTCTCACAAGAGGTGTGATCTGGTTTTAAGATGTGCATGCCCTAAGCGGCTTGTGGTTTTGAGGAAGTGCATACCGGTGAGACGCCTCTCTGGAAAGGGACTTTAATTGGCTCCTCTGATGAGCTCCAAGGGAGGGAAGCCAGGGGAACGTCCAATGTCACCTCAATGCCTAACACCTAGTGATCAAAGTGGCACCTGGCCCCGGAGTCACTACCTTGGTGGTGCCCAGAACAAGGTGTTATGTTCTACGATAATCAGGAAAGAGACAAAGACTTGTATAGGTTGGGTTTAATTGAGATCACAGGATACAACCCCCCAGCCAGGGGAGCAGCCACCAACCTCCACAAGTGGAATATTCCCAGTTCCAAACCAATACCTTCCATCACTGAACCTTGTGATGCAAATGCATAACAACAGTAACCATAACATGCACTGCTAGCAACCTATTGACAGTGATGTACTGTAGAACTATACCCAGTACAGAGTATCAGTAATAAATGGAGTGACAACCCTAACACAAGGCAGTGGACTTCATCACCATTATGCCTCTCTTCTTATTGCCCTCAGGATTGTCAATCAGATTTCTCCTAATATATTCCACATTGGTCTGATGAACAGCCACCCACTGTAAATCCAAATATGTGTAGGGTTTAAATATGCAGAACCATCTCATCACCCGCCGATTGGTCTCCTTGATTCTGAATAACCCAACCATAGGGGCATGACAGAAGGCTAGAATGATGGGTCTTGCTGTGGGATACAATTTAAGTGCCACTATGGACCACCAGGTATCAGACACTCAAACTCAATTGTGGCTAAATTCATCTTTCTATGCTGGAGTATTCCACTCTTGAAAAATGCCGGCTGCTTGACCCACTTAATAGTTTGTCATATAACGGCACCGAGACTGAGCAGGGGTGAGGCCTTCTCAGTAGATTTTGACAATTGGACATATTTGAACCTTGATAATTTAAGTTGATTCATTATTGAGCCAGCAATGTCAAAGGGTTTGGTATAGACCTCCAATAACAGCTGACCATGCTAAAAAAGGGTATGACATTCTTCCCTTGTCTTGGGAATGGTACATTCTTCAGTACTTCTCACCTTGTCACCTGATAATGGACAGTTGCTTTCCTACTTTAACGCCTGAGTGAGATGACATGCTGAAGGGTTGGCTGCAAGACCTCAAGCAAAAAGATTGGAATGTGTCCATTGCTCTTCCCAGCTGTTACTATAGATGAAGGTGTCATTGTGGTAATCCCCTGATAAGGCATGAGGGATTTTGCACATTGCATCTTTCACCGTCTGGATGGTAGCTGGTGCCCATTGAAGTACAAAAGTTAGGAACATAAAATTAAATAGACCCATGGGCAAGATAAATGTGAAATGTTCTTGATCTTCAGATACCAACAGGATCTGACAATATCCTTTTGTGAGATGAAGGGTTAATATATATTTAGCTGATCCACACTACTTGATCATTTCCTCAATCCTGAACATCAGCTATGCACCAAATTTCGAGATTGTGTTAATTTTTCAGAAATTGATGGGAAATTGACAACTGCTGACTGATTTAACGACAAGGACACAAATGCCTACCTTTAAATTCCTAAATAGATTCCTTCAGTTGCATAGTCTTTTCTGCTTCTCTTTGCCATCTTGTAGTTTCTGTTGGGCCTGGGGTCTACAGATTTATCGGCAATCCTGGGTAACTTGGGCAAGCTACCAGTTCCCATTCTGTGCTTGTTTCATCGTCCCATATTTCATTCAGGATATACAGGACATCATAGGGATCCCTACTGCAGACCAACTAGAATGAATAATAGGCTGTTGATACTTGGGGCCTTTTCCAACAGCAAACAAAGCCTCTGGTAGATGCTCATCCTACATTCTTGTGTCCTCTGACATACATTTTCAGAGAAATCTCTTCAAAATCTGATAAAATTGTTCCATTAGTACACTGGTCTGGGGATGGTAAATGGAGGTTAGGAAGGATTCCATGTTTAAACATCACTTTAGAAAAGACTTGAAGGGGCAAGGGTGTCCTTTGCGCTGTATCTCTTTCGGGAACCCAACCCATGAGAAGTAGGGTATCAGTTTTGTGCAGGGCTAAACATTGTGGGCAAATCTGCCAAGTATCAAGTGGTATAACCTGAAATACCTAGAAAATGTTGATTTCCTGTTTTGGAGGGGCTCTTGGGATTCATGACATCGAAGCTAACTCTGGAAAATGGTTCCGAATTAGGGTGCAAGGAATTAAGAGGGGCTCTCACCAACATAATTCTGGAGGTCGCCTGGTACGCTATGACGTTTAAGCTGTATTGTTGGATATTCTGATTGGCCCCACTAAACTAAATGGCTAAATACATGTGCCTGGGCTTTTGTGACCCCTGTAGAGTCCGGTTGAGAAGTGGGAGTGGGAGAGTTCCGGGAAGGCTCTTCTCAACAAGCGAGGGACTGATAATAGATACTTGTTTTGACAATTCCACTTTATATTATTGGTGGCCTCCTACAACGGTGCTGTCTTTTCTAGAAAGTAAGGACCTCTGGTGTTCTACTGACCTCTGCAAAGGTAGCTGTTGGAAAAGCTGACCTTAGAGCATTTTTTTTTTGTTGCTAGGCGGTAGTAAACTCCTTCCAAATGTAGAGGGGTCCTGTCCTGACTCTGTGAATCAACAGGACCGAGAGATGTAGGGATTTGAGGGTTTGGTTCTCTCTGATGTAGTCTTCCTCTCAGAACTATACATATGAGAAATTGAACCCAAGGAACGCTCTCAGTATTCCTGAAACAAGCCACCTCAGCTTATTCAGTTGGGGTGCATTGTACACAAATCATTTGGACAATCAGGTACAGTCCCTATATGCACCTCAAAACTTGCAGCCCCATGATTAAAATGAAGAACATGAATTACTCCTTAATAATTTGGGAACCATCTCTAGTGCACTACCTACTGCTACCTACCTACTTCCGGCTGAGGTCTTGTATCTCCTCTCACCTCCTCAAATGATCTTGGGCCAACCCATCCTCCTTGTTCCTTTTTGCCCCTTCAGGTTGGGGGCTTGCAATCCTTCTATTCCTCACCTGTTGTCTCCTCCACTTCTCTGTTACCAGGTCCTCCTCTAACACTACTACTGTCTCCTCGGTTGTTAACACCTCCTTCTTTGACACTACCACCACCTTTTCTTTCTTTACCACCTCCACCTCTGTCACTATCACTTCTTCCTCTGTTGTTAGCATCTCTTCCTCCTCTGCTGTGCCCCTCACTTGCCTCCAGCACCTTCAAGCATCTCTTTCTATCCTTTTAACTGACTGCCACTCACCAAAGCCTTCTCTAACAAGCCCCGCAATGGGACTGAACTGCCTAGCTTTTATAGGTGTCTCTTTCCTCTGCATTGCTGGGAATCTGGGTGGGAATGCACAACTATGTTATTGGTACGAGGCAGGGTTCTGATTGCTTGCTTTTTCATGGTTATATCCCCGTTGACTGTGTCTTCTACCAGGAGGAATGCTTGCAAAATGTCTTTTTCCACATTGTCAACTCTGCAGTCAGAATGTTGCAGATTGGCAGGATTGTATCTGCAGGATTTAAACATTTGCTGTGTTTTGTTCTCGCTTTGTTCAGTAACCTCCCTTATGTTATTAGTGCACTGAAAATAGCATAGCAGATATAATGGCTCAATCCCATTGGAAAACGCTCTGTGAAGCAGGCCCTAAGTCTCTAGAACACCTAATCCATATTTTCTCTCATTCAACTAGGTTTTCACAGTTTATTTTATTCTCTTGACGCTTACCCACTAACGCTGTCCAATCAAATGGTCGAAAATAAAAGATCGAATGACCATTTGATCGAAGTCAAATGGTCGGAAAAAAAAGGTCAATTTTTTTTATTTATTTATTTATATATTTTTTTTAGTTATGGTTGGTTAAAAAATATTTTTAATAAAGAAAAAGGGGGATTGGGAGGGGAACCCCCCATAAAATAAAAATAAATAAAAAATCAACCTTTTTTTTTCGACCATTTGACTTCAATCAAATGGTCATTCGATCATTTCGTTTTCGACCAGTTGACCTACAACTGACACATTAAAGGGTGCCAATGTTCACACTTCAATCTATTAGTGTGCAGGCTTCAACTGCATACAGAAGCCAAGAGACATGCAGTCTCTCTCTTTTTTCCCTCTTTTTTCAGTTCACATTTACCATTTTCAGAGGCTAAAGTTGTCTAAGCCACTGTTGGCCTTCAGGCTTGTACTCTCAAAATGTCTATTCTGGATTTTCTTTTTGGAGAAGAATTCAAGTACACTTCCTTTCAACGAATAAATCACCATGTGCCCAGGGTTTCCTTGAGCACATTTCAAGGCCATCACACAGCCACTGATTACACTTGTATGGACGTATGATCTTTCTTAAAACTATGTTTGTTGAAATACACCCTAGACACCAGGTTCAAAATCCATGTTGGCTGGAATAACATGCACTGACACTATCACAAACATAATTCCTCTCTGTTTAACCTGCCTTGCATGAATCCGTCTGTGTATGCTATTTTCTCTTTTTGCCTTATATCTTCCGCTCTAACCCTTTCATCTTCCTATGAAATTTACATTTCTTATAGCCCTGGTGGAGGCACAATATGCCCCCTTGAAGACGTACCTTGATGTCAGAAGACATTACAGCACCAGATATGTCCCGGTTAAATTAACCAGTGATTAAAATATTCCATATGTATAAGTTATTATATCTTTGGAGTCTCTTCACATTTTCTTCACTGCTCCATTTTGTGGAGAAATAACCCTCATGCAATACTCCCCACCACAACAATCCCACCCCAGAGACAGAAAAGAAACAGTCTGTTTTTAATCCAAATATTTTGTTCCATTTAAAATAATAAATCATGAAATCAAAGCTGGTCTCTTAATTTTCAAAGCAGGGGATTTCAGCCACTATGTTTGCATTAAATACATTAGACTTTTATACAGAAAAGAAATGCAACCAGGCCAGCAAAGCCAGCAATAGTGACAGAAGGGTGCTGTACAGAACCACGTACATTAAATTATTGTCTCACAAAGGTTTTCACTTTAATTCACACATGCGTCAATATGTATAAAGGCAAATATTCTACTAATCTACAAAAAAGATATACATACACATTTATTAGCTCTCATTACAACTCTGGCGGTAGCCATGCCGTTATAAACGGCACGGCTGCCACCAGAGTTGCATTTTTTCTGGCACCCGTGAATTGCCAAGAACCGGGGCATGCCGAGTTAGGCGGACCCAGTAAATGACCATTAATGGGTGCCGGAATCAAGGGCCTCCCCAGCCCCATTCTGCACCATAGGGCTAAATGGGGATGGGGACGTTGGATGCACCGCACATTCAGAGTTGTGCCGGTGCATCCGACATGCTATGCTCGCGGGTGCCATTACTCCCGCCAGAAAAAATCTGGTGGGTCAAACGGTTCCCGTGAGCAGAGCCCGTAGTATGGCAGTCCGGGAAGTACTGTTCCGGCATGCTTACTGGCACCGGACATGCTTATAATGAGGGCCATTGACTGGTTATTTTGATTCCAAATGACTAAAACACGTTTTAGAATACATTTCAAATCTAAACAATTCACTTTTGTTTCTCTGAAACTCTCAACAAGTGTTATCATCAGAGAAAAATATTGGTTTAACGTTTAACTTTCTTGTTCTGGGACTGATTCAGTTCTAAAATGCTGGACAATTTCTATGGCTCACTAATATTTTCTAGCTTGGGTATGGATATAATAATGTTTTGTGGTATTGACTTGGTTAAACTTATAAATGCTTGGGTTCAGGAATTCTATTTCTTTTGCAAAGCTTGGAAAATACAAACTAACTCTCAATTTTCAGGAATCAGGTCAACATTGTCTAAATCCCATATGCGCATATTCATAAAGGTCTAGTATTCAATTCATTTATTGACTTGGGAAGATCCCAAACAGGTAGGCTTGACATTCCTCATTTAGTTTCAGTATCTCTAAGGTCCTTATATATCTCATATTGCTAGATAAATGCCTCATTAAGATGAAAGTACCCAGGTTTTAACTTGCAATTATCAATCGCAAAGCAAGTATGCCTTGTATTATACTTACCCTTTGAGTGGCATATTTTAAAAACCGGCTTCCCTAAAACTATTTTAATGACTTTATGGGATTGAAGGACATTGTGTACAATGCTCTTGGATTATTGTACTCACTTCTGGACTGTCTTTTAAAGACTCGTCACAACTAGACACATTAACCAGCTCTAGGCAACTCAGCCAGGCTTCCTTTCAGTCTGTCCACCTACTTCCAAAATCAACCACCAGCAATCTGGTTCTGCGCTGGGATAGATATCTGAATTCAGGTCCTTCTGAAAAAGACCCCCTTAAGGAGAGTTTCTATTTTCTAGTTGGAACTCAATGACACCTTTCTCGTGTCAGGCAGCCTCTCTCCTTTTGCTAGTTTCCCACAAATGTTCATTTATTTGCATGTGTTTGGGTTTATATACCTCTGAAATGCCAACCTTGCAGCATCATTTGATGCAGAAGTTTTGGAATAGGAAGCACTTGTGGTTGGTTTCATTCACTTACTCAAACACACCCTCATTGTTGCTTTGATTGACCACATTTACTTTAACATGTCACAAAGGGATGTATTGTGTGAGTTAGCACTCACTTCAGGTATTATGATCAAATGGGACAATAATATGTCTGTTCCATAATATTCCCTGCATGGATCTGTGCAGTTAATACGAATGAGATATATATATATATAGGATTGCTAGACAATTTTTAATTTAGAGACATACATTATTTATTTGTGACTGCACAGATAACATAGTTATTAATATATGCAACTTTATTACACATTTATACATTTTAATGTAGCCTTTAACACGTATGGTGTGATCTATTTCTCCCTCAATTCAGATCTATTAATTGTTTTTTAAATTGGACAAAATGTTTAGAAATTCGAACCAATAATGTGTTCCCTCATTTTCACTTTTAAACATATTCGGGCACATTTTCTAATCAATGGTGCGGAAGTGAATTTGCATTTATGCATGGATTTTAGCATTTTTGCAATAATTTTATGCAAAAATGATGAAACACATAGTTAAGAGATATACCTCCTTCACCTTTTCTGGTAACGTGAGCTGCGGAAAGACTGCACTCCCAAGAAGGGTGTGCATGTGGTTCATTAGCAACCCAATCAGAAATTATAATAGTGCAAAGTAAATTAATGTCAATCAATGTTCTATGCAAATATATACTTTAATCAAACACAATGTGTGGAATAATGACTAACTAGAAAACAATGTACAAACTCACCCATGTAGAAAGCACACAGACCATTCATAGATAGAAAAGATGCAGCACTATGGGTATTGAGGCAGGATGATAAAGGGTAATTAAAAGACCACCATGATCCAAAAGCATGTTTCTTGAGGTTGCAAAGGAGATTACAATGACCTATCCAGTCTCTAATACCCAAGGATTTCGGAGGGGAGCAGCGATCAGTGAGTATTATTTTTGCAAATGTTTTGGCAGTTTGACAGTGACAAACTCGGCTTTTTAGCATCATTCATGGGTTAGTTTTTGTTCAAGGATGTGGAAGTCATGATGTTCCAGAAGAAAGCTTGCATTGAATAGGTGTAGAAAGGAAGGTAGCTGTGGTTTCAAAGCATCTATTCGAGCTTTACGGATCAGGTGGTCTCCAGGCTGGGTTATCAGTCGATGTTCAATGGTGGTGACCCGGTAACAGGATGCACAGGCGAGTTGATTTGATGCACAGGCTTATAGGTCGCTGTTCAGGGGAGGAGAGAGTTTAGTCAATTGACTTACAGGAATGGATATGAAGACACTGGTGCTTCAAATTTTGATTTGAACAATACAAAGCAGAGATATTTCTTTGGTTTGAGCCAGGGCAAAAATGTGCTTTGGTTGGCGCAGTTCGGTGGTGAACGGAGTTTAACGATAAACGGTGGGTCAGAAAGCAATGAACTTCTAGGGCAGCTTCAAAGGGTCCTGGAGGTTCACTCGACATCGAACGTGCTTGAATCACAGCACACAGCGTGTCGGCATTGAAGATACAGGTATCTTGGCTGCTCAGTCTTTGTGGAGCTGTGAGTACAACTCCAGGTTCTCAAGTGCCAAGGGTCAAGGTTAGCCTTTTCTCAGGCTCCCAAACAAAGGGGAGGTTGCCACACACCTTCAGGGGTCCTGCAACATGATGAGGTCCTAGACAACAGGGTGGTGGGGAGAGATGTAGATCTGGGTACAGCAGCAGAGTGCAACCCAAATGTCTGTGGGGATAGTTAGGGGACAAAGCTCAACTCTGCCTTGGAAAACCTGTTTTCACTAATGAGTACTTTAGAAAAGACTGCTCTGTCAGCGGTGTCCAGCAAATTCTTCTTCCAGGGGTGATTCAAAGAAGTGGAGGGAGACCCCTTTGTTTGATGGTAAAAGTCCACAGGTGATTGAACTAAAGCTAGCCTGCCTTGATGGTCCAATCTGGGTTCTTGAAAGACGTGGACTTTGCCCTTTTGACATCACACCTAAAGTGTTTTGCTCCAGTGTAAGCGACAGTAGGAATAGAGAGAGGCGCGAAGGAGAGGACAAGATGGTGGAAGTCTTCTTGCACTGTACAGAACCATCCTGTGTACTCCAAACCCTCCCCTTACCTTCTCACTAGGAACAAAGTCCTTTTGAAATGCAGTACCCTGCGGTGAGACCCAGCCCTTTGTGAATGGGTGTTCCCTTTTATTCCTATTCCCTGGCCAGCTTCCTGTGGAGTGTTAGTCCCTGGTTGTCCCTGAGGAAAGTGTGTTATTTGCCCTTAAAAAAAGTAACAAAAAGAGGCACTTGTGACCTCAACCTACTATGTGCCACTGGAAGAGCATGTGCTGCATATCAGGATTCTTATTGTACACTCTTTGATTTTTACATGGAGTTTATGCAAGGGGAATCTGATTAGCAGATTAGCCTTTCAGAGATGGAATTACCTGCATCATGTTTTTATTTAATACAAATCAAAAAGGTCAGGGCTATCACAACCAATTATTAAGCTAATTAACACTCTTCAAAACTGAGTGTTTGGGTAGAGGCAAAGCCATAGTTCACACAGGCAACCCAGATAGCCTCCATCTTTCATTATATGCACATTTTGGATACTGTGGTGGAGAGCCTGAAGGGTGTGCCATTGTACATTGATATGATATGATATGATATGGTGTTTGTAACGTGTCTGTACACAAGTAGTCCCCCATTTTCAGACCCAAACTGAACAGGTTGTTTGCCATGTCTTTGGAATACATTGTGGTGTCATATGGGCTGCTATTACAAATCCTTACAAGAAAGGTTAAAAGAAGTTGCAAGATGATTAAGTCAGAGCTCTTCCCAGATTGACACAATGGTAGATGGTAGTCAAATTGCATATAGTCACCCACATGTGTTGTATTTTATTTTTATCTAACTCCCATCACATTTTTCCAATGTCTAGGTACTTAATATTGCCCATCCATGGGAGGCGTGGATCATCAGCCATTCCTTTGTGAAGTCAGGATGTGTTTCTGAAAAGTTGAGGGACTGTAATTCACTTAGATCCAGTTGCACATATATTTGGGATATTCTAGAAACCACTCTCATTTTGGGATTTTATAGAGGTTCATCATGGAGACAATTATATCATGTAATGTTAGGCCATACAAACAACATATAAGGCCTGATTGATAGATTTATCAGCACAGAAAATCTGTGCTTTGCATCCCAAACTGTGTGCAGAATCCAGTTTGTTGATTCATGGAATGGACTGCGCAGCACTTTTTTGTACCTTGCAGGGAATTTGTGCAAGCTCAGCACGTCACTGCGAGAGGGCGAGTGCCTTGCATGAGACACGATGCAGTGCCTGGCTGCGGCTTGCACAGAAGGCCAGGTAGGGTGCAGAACATGGAAAATTAGGAAGAACAAGGCAAAAAGTGGGCATTATGAGGGACAGCCCGCAGGCATTCCATTGCTCGCCCACTATTGCGTGGAATGATACATATTCATGGATCCGAGCGCGCAACCTTTCAGCAGGGAAATGGCCATGCAAAGCCATCATACTATCCGCCATCCAAAGGCAGGCATAGAGACACTTGTGCATAGGATTCACTGCACAGGAGTAAGATTGGGATACAGATGTAGGGGTGCGTCTATGCAGCCGGGGTTCCGGATGTAACTTAGGGGTGCATGTCTGCAGTGTAACGGGGTGCAGGGATGGTTTATGGGGGTTCGCACACACATTTTCTGAGTTTTTCCTGAGTTACAAAGTATTGTACGCATGCTGTTGGGGTGCCAGTAACAGTTACAGGGGACCCCGCACAGGTTCCCTCAGATGCAGGCCTGCTTGCGCGGTCTCTATGCAATGTTTATAGGGTGCATCTATTCACGCTCGGGGGAGCATGAAAAGGTGGCTGTTCTGGCTGGTTTTGCCTTGCGCGGGGTTGTGTCGGGTGAATCCCGGCAGTGATATATGTATACAGTTACTTTGCGAAAACAATTCCATGAATACGCAGAGCACACATTGTTTATTCTGCGTGCAGGCTCCAGCAGTGTCCTTCTCAGCACTTGGCCCTTGCGGAATAAATGTGCACTTTTCCATAAATCAGGCCCATAACCTATAAAACAATTAGGTGACGCATTATTTTTCTCATCAGTGGTTGTTAATCTGCAAATTATGTAGGATCGTTTGGTGCCCAGCAATTAACTCATTGGTACACAAACGCATTGCCTTCCTTGAGTATTTAATCGAGAACCCTGGCCCTCCATGACCCTTTCCTCAGGAATGTTTCCAGGAACTGAAATGTTTGATAGAGGCTGAGCTGTTCACCGGAACAGTTAATTTAAGTCATAATATGTTTTGAAAGGGAAATGAGTGTTGGAGGGAATGTTGTGGGTGGGTAGAACATGGGTGATATTTCAGGAACTGAAGCTGAATCAATGGCTTCCACTCCCGAAATTAAAAGCAAGGTGACATTCTAAGCATTCCTCTCAATATTTCTGCCACTGGCGGTTGTCTTGATGGCCTTTCACCATCTACAATTCCCAGTCTTCCAGCCAATTGGCTACATCACCAGCTTTAATGCACCTTGACAACCCGCCACTTCTATGAGTGGATGGCTACAACCCATTAAGTGAAACAGTGTATGATTCCGCATGAAATGCAGCACTGTGGGAGTGCACAGCAAATAATCCAGTTATCTCACAATCCCTTTCATTTTACCTTGGGTGGGAATTGTGCATTGCTAATTAACTAGAAGGCTCCATTCGGCATCTGCAAAGTTCTCTGTCTTAGTCATTTGCTTTTACACAGCTTTAGATCATCAAACGGCACTATTTATTTCCATTTCACACATCAACGTTTAGAGTGGGGAGGACATGGGCCACTGTACACTGCACACTGGACTGTGTCGTGCTTTTTGTAATGCAGGGTCAATAACCATGTTGTATTATAAACTGTGTAGTGTACAGTAGATAAATACTCACCACCAAGTCTGGGTTGCTTGTGGTCTTGCGCAGATGCAGTGTAAAGTAGCAGTTCAGGCAGAGCTCCTCCTATAATAACCTTATTTTAAATTGTATGTTTACCCATCTGTAAAGTGATTTAGAGAGCTACCCAGAGCAGTGATGTTTATGATTGCTCAACGCAATTGCAGTGGTGCGAGGTCCATCAATAAATATCCTAGCATTGAATCAAATTAATTGGTTCTGTAGTATTGTTTTGTTTGTTGACCCTCCTTTCATTTCTTTTACCCTTTCCCAATGTATATTTTTTTGTTCCCTAAAAGAAAAGAAAATAGGATGAACCTGCACGAATGCCTTAGCTCTGCGATAATGATATTTGACATGTATTATTCATTAAAAGCGATTCAGTCATCTCACTTAGATTGCGTATACGCAGGGCTCAAGTCGAGGGTACACGCGGGTGGATGGAGTCCACCCACTTTTTTCAGAGGGTTGTCTCAGTCCCCCCCCACCCCAGCTAAAATGAGAAACATTGAATGTCCTCTTTGAATTTATGAATTAAAGCCAACCTCGGGTATGGAACCACAGCTGTTAGATTTGCAGGCCGACACCTCACCACTGCACTATATATTACCTGATGAAAAATAACAACACAGCTAAAGGTGAAATGTCTCATTTCGGTACTGCAAGTTCCAGGGAAAACATGTGTATTGGTTCATGGAGTTGAAAACATGCACACCATTTAACGTTTTCAAAAACACTATTAGAAAAAAAAAATATCCTCTCTTGGTTTTGTGTGTGTTGATTATGAAAGGCAAATGCCTTTCGTCCTGTGCAATTTGGGTGGTTTTGCATTGCCAATGTAATATAATGTGCACATTTCACCTTGATACACTAATTTCTGGCGACGTCACAATTCATTGCATTTGTCGATGAGTCCATCCACTTTAGTTTTTAGGACTTGACCCCTGAGTATACGTCACGCTAATTAGAACAGATTATACCCGATGTGGGCCCCTTGGTTGTCATACTTCTAGTCCTAAACTACACTCACTGATGATATATAATGCAGCCAAAGCCATGGGCTACTTGTGGGTTAGTGAAAAAGGAATGTGACATTGCAGTTCAGGTTGGGCAGTGCCCTTTCGGGTGTAAAACACCTTAATTTGCCTTTGGTTTGTCCCTGTCCCTTTTGCCATGATAGGCTGAGTAACGACGGATAGCAGATACCAGACCAATGTCAGAGGTTATGATTTATTCAAAATATTCCACTTAACTCTGTTCAATTGTGCTTTTATCACAACATTTAACTTGTTTGTTTGTTTGTTTATTTATTTTGTATAGCGATCCTGACCCAGGGGTATATGGGCGCTTAAACATCAAGTTACAGGCAAAGGTGAGGAACATTTGTACAATTGTGCAGCATATGTATAGTTGACAAGAAAGCAGTTAGTGCAGAGATAGTAACCAGCAGACATAGTAAAGGATACATTCATACATTAGGCATACATACATAATTGGTTATTTGTTGAGTAACCAAGTGATGACCTTAGTTCTGAAAGGTTGTAAGGTGGGGGTGGATTTGATATCCAGTGGAATGGTGTTCCACAGTTGTGAGGCTAGAACTGGGAAACTGGATCCACCGGCTCTTTTAAGGGAATATTTGGGCACCGTTAGTTGTAGTGTATTGGAAGATCTGGTGCTTCTAGTATTCTGTCTTAATGTGAATTTATTGGTGAGGTAGGGCGGGGCTAGGTGGTTAAGAGCTTTGTAAGTGAGGCAGATGGTTTTTAGGTCTATTTTTTGTTGGATGGAGAGCCATTTGCATGAAATTCCTGTAGCCGAGATATGTTCTCTTCTAGGAATATTTAGGGAGGCACAGAGTGCATTGTTTTGTCGAACTTGCAATTTATTGATTACCGTTTTGTTGGCACCTATATAAAGGCTATTACAGTAATCCAGTTTGGATTGTATGAGTGCTCTGGCTAAAGTGAGGCAGTTGTTGGGGGAGATCAGAGGTCTGCAAGCCCTAATTAGTTTACCAGTGTAGGCAGTGGCTGAGGTGGTCATATTAATTTGTTTGGCGAAGTTGGTATTCGTGTCTAGGTAGAAACCAAGGGTTTTTACACTTTTGGCGATGGGAATGGTGTGACCGTCAATGGTGAAGCTGGTGTAGCTGGGACTGAGTTTCCGCATGGTATTAGGTGAGCCGACAAGGAGCAGTTCGATCTTGTCATCAATCAGGCAGAGGCCATGTGTGTCCATCCATGCCTGAATGATGGAGAAGACTTAATTGATCCGGTTGGCATCCGAGTTGTAATTGCCGGATAAAGTGAGGAGTATCTGAGTGTCATCTGCGTAATTAGTGTAGGTGACACCCAGATGGTCCAACTTGTCGAATAGGGGCTTTGTAAATATATTATACAAAGTGGGTGAGACACAAGATCCTTGTGGGAAACCGCAAGTAATGGGGATAGGGTCGGCCGCTGCTAGGGGTGAGAAGACCCGCATGGTCCTGTTGTCCAGGAAGGATTGGATCCATGTGACCGCAGAGTGGGAGAAGTGTGCTGCCGATGACAAGTGGTTGCACAAGATTTTGTGGTCAACCAGGTCAAAGGCAGCGGAGAGGTCGAGGAGAAGGATGGTTATACAGGGATTGTTATAAAATATGTATGTTTGTATTGTCTTATTTTAATTTGATCGTGTAACATTATTATAATTGCATTTTTGACATTTTGAAATGTTGGTGTTAGATGATTCAAACATTTAGCCATTTCTCCCCCAAAAGCACACACCTAGGTGTTGACACACATGTTGCGGTCGGGATGCCACCTTAGAGCCGCCCATTGTGGCACATGAGTTGTTTAGGCACCAGAGCTGCCTAGTCTGTGAATCCCGAAAGGTCACAGTCCTTCTTCCTCTTCTGTCGCCCTAATTTCAGTTTCTATGTATTAAGTCACACTTTCAGCCAATCCAGGCTATACCAGTTAGCATTTTGGACGATGGAGATGTGTTGTATTCTTCAGGGGGTCACATCCTAAAAATTAAAGTGGGGGACACATCAACAAACGCAATGGGATATGACGCTGCCAGAGATGGCCTTGTTTTTACATTTCTGTCAGTCAGTCAATATTTTATTCTGATTTCTTAATTAACACTTTTAAGAACGGAATGAAAACAAAAGCAGCATAATCGTAAACCTATTCTCTGTGATATAACAATAGCAAATAAAATCACATCATAATAAGACAAGTGCATCCTAAAACTGATTATCGAACTTAACCAGTTAGGTGTCTCAATAGGCCGCTGTCACATATTAATGTATATTATAAAGAAATCCGAGTTTATCACGCCGGGCATTATAAGTGATACCTGCTAAAATGCCAATAGTGGCAGCAAAAGCTGCCGCACAAGAAATTAAACTATTTGTCATGTTTGTCTGCAAAGTATGTTGGCACCCTTTGAGTGATATTGCGGTGTAGAAGACAATGGGCCTCATTATAAGTTTGCCGGTCCGGAAAAAAAGTGCTGGTAATAACGGTTGCCAGCACTTTTCTGAACCGGTGCACTACATTTTGATGGTGGGGGACACATGACTTACCTCCAGCCAAGAGCTGGAGGTAAATGAGGCCCCTATCCGCATTAAACAGCCGGTATTTCTGGCCCCAGTATTACAGGTGCCGGACATACCAGTGCCGGATATACCACCAATTCCCATGGGACTCCATGGAATGGGGGAATTACTGGTATTTAAATGGTGACCAACACTCATTTTTCAAATTCAGTTGCATTAATTATTACAGTATGTGTCCACATTGCAACAATTGTTAGAACAAGTGTAGCCACTTGTGAGAGTTAGCTAAGCTCTGAAACGGCTCCAGTGGTAATTATGCACTGCACAGAAGCAGAGTAACATAACCTATAGCCTTTAGGACCCAACGCTGGATCCTGATGGAGAGAGATGGAAGGAGGCCCCGTTAATGACACTACGGTACATTAATGTGTGCAGCGGTGACTGTGAGGGATTTAGTGACATGGAGCTTCTGGGGCTAATCAGTGCCTCGGCTCATTTGCACTTCTCTTGCCCTTCTGGTCTGAGCAAATATTTCCAATATTAGCTCGTGCCAAACGAGTAAAAGGACCTAACTGACTGGAGTGAGCTGAAATTGAAAATTAATATTATAGAACATGGCCATTGTATAATTGGACTCTTGCTGTCCCTTCATTTAGTATAATAACTTAGAAAATCGAGCGAGGCCTCAAATCAAGGCACGGGGAGAGGTGGCCATAGACCAATAGTACCAGGAAAAAATAATTTAACGATTAAACGTCTCTCCATTCTGGCTCCATCTTTCTCTTTCTAACGCAGCATCAGGTTTCCTTTTCCCTTTCTGTTGCAGTGGAAAATAATTGGTAGCATTACTGAATGAATGAACAGGTGTCGAGCTGTTCGGCAACCATGATACAGTTATCTTTATGAGGACCAGGCATTTACCGTAATATTTGTTTTATAATTACTATTATAACTCACGGTCCGCTTTGATGGCAGGGACAGTTGTTATATTCAAGCAAAGTACACATTTGCGCACTTTTACATTTTGAATATACTCTACCTGATTTACAAAGTGTTTTTCACCAAATTGACTTTTGCACCTTGTCCAAGCACTTTGCGCCCCACAGCGTTAGGGACACATTATCCCAAAGGAAGGGCTAACTCAACTAACTACACACTGTGGCATACCCGTGGAGGTGCAGGAGTTATTGCTACTAAATCAACATGCACCACCCAATCCTCAACTGGGGCAAAGGGCACAGAAAGAGGCTACCCGCTACCATGTGGGGAAAACATTTTGTGCATGAATCACACCAGGTTTTGTGAACACACTCCAAACCCACATCCCTGGCAGGTTTCACTGATGAAAGAGGACAAGTCCGGTCCCCCCAACAAAATATCCAGAGAATCCCTGTCTAGGCGCCACAATGAGTGTGTGCACAATGAAAGAAACAACACACTGCAATGTCATCTGCCTCTACATGCCAGTAACCTACACGATCACACACAGAACACCCATAACACAAGACCAACAACTTCAGTAGCCATTTACAACATTTGGACTGCATGCAGTGCCATCAACAGATAACCCAAATCTCCAACAATAACAACACCAAAGACCGTACAGACACCTTAGAAACCCACATGTATCAGAAGATGATACACTGCAACCAACACTTGAAGGACTCACACACCAAACACCTTGACACATAGCCTGTTAAGATGGAAAAGAATATACATATCAACACATAATACAGTCAGAACACTGTATTCATGATTGTAAGAGCTCATAGCCACACAGATGTTGTGAAAGGACAACATGCACACACCTATTGGTGGGCTTGCTCACCACTCTCCGTGACAGAATATGAGCACTTACACTTGCAGGTGACTGTTCACAGTCAAACCAGTTCCATGTAATAATGTCCCCACACAAATATCGCCATGCAAAAATATTGCCGAAATATGGCAGTTTTTTGTGGGGACATTATTGCATGGTCACCCATATAATATCGCCACAACCTTTTCCCGGCGATATTATGTACGGCGACCATATATATGGGGATAATATTACCTGATACCATCAAACCTGTGCCATGGAACACCTCATTCACTCAGAGCACCATACCAAATTACTGAATATTGTTTGCTCAACTAAAGCAGACCACATCGCATATAGACCTCCTATAGAAGAAATGTACTGTCACCAAAACACATCACGCCTGCAGACATTGCAAACACCAATTTCAACGTTAACACAAAAACAGAGCAGGCCCAAATAATAGCATATATACGATATGTAAGTAGAGGCAACATGTCCACAGTCACTGTCGACATTCTGGCCTGGTCTGGTAGACCACTCAAATCATCCAGTGCCAAAATCTGATTTGCCATTGCCACAGCAATGTGTGAGGGAGAGGCATGAAACAGCCCACCAAGAGCAGCAATTCCATGGTGCATAATTTCTGTGAGAAACCTGAGGGTATCCTCACTTCTTCTCCCCCTGGCTCCTCTTCTCAGGTGGGCAGGCAAAGGCCATTGCTTTTGGATCCTGACCCTAGGGGTGGAGAAGCGAGGGAGGATCACCTGGGAGGAGGGTCCTTGGGTAATGGGAGTCAGGTGCCCACAGAGAGAATTGGTATCCCCCTTTTCCCTATTGAAGATTAACCTAACCCTACCCCTAACCTTGAAAGTCTACTGTAAGCCAGCTCCCCTCATTTTACCACATTTTACCTCTGACAGTACAGGCACGAGGAAGAGGTGACTGAGAGAGATAAACACTAACAACCCATTTCACCACTCTAGTACTGGGCCAGGAAGCTGCCTGCAGAGTACTGTGAGGGTCAGCATGTCCCTTTAAGTATAGTCAGGCAAGCCCAACTGAGCTTCCAAACCTGCAACATGTCAAGTGGTTTCAGGTGTATGAAAGGAGAACAAGAGAACTGCAAGGAGAGCAACAGGAGGCAGCCGTGGTAGGATCTGAGAAGGAGTCTGGATGCAGGCCGACATCCTGGAGGACCTGTGGATCCCTGGGTGAGAGAGGCCATTGGGCTGTCACAGGTGTGGGAGCCTCCATGTGTGAGAATGAGCAGCTGGAGCTGCGAGCGAGCAGGTCAGAAGATAGGAAGCCATCCACGTCTCTGCAGAGACAGCAGAGTTGCCAGCGTGTGCAAGACTGTACTCGCCATGCAAGCAGGGCTCACAGAGGCCAGCCCGCCGACCTGCAATGCCGAAAGGAAGCAGGAGGAGGCAGAGGAAGGAATGCTGAAGAGTGGTGAGTGTCGGGTAAAGCCGCTTCAAAACAGGGCACTCTTAGCGGGCTGCATATATGAAAGGAAGTAACTAATTGAATGAAAACATGAAAATAATCTGAATTATGCATATTGCATACCGAACAAAATGAAAACTCAAAACCAATGTCAAATTATGCATATTGAGTACCGAACTGACTGAAAAAATGAAACAAATCAGAATTATGCATATTGAATACCAAACTTAATGAAAACTTGACAGTAAGAATATTGAATACTGAATTGAATACAACCTTATGGGCAAAGCAAATAGCAGATGACAGCAGAAGGGAAAGTGCCCATGTGAAAGTAATGTACGGAAAACAGTGCCAAAGAAAGGTGGGGCGTGAATAAGACCACCAGAAGGTGAATTTTATAAATGAATGCAGTGTGGCAAGGCCAAAGGCTGGCAGGAGGTGTGTGGCATGTTGTGGTAAAGCCAGAAGAATGTTGGCAAAGCCAAGAGGCTAATTAGGAAAAGCTAGAAAAGTGTAAAACTGCACATAAAACCAAGAGTCTGACAAAGAAGAGCTAAGTGAATGTGACTCTTAACAAAGGGTCAAGTACAGAAGATCCTGTGTGGGCTGAAGAGCCTACGGATCCTGGCTGCGTGACCTGTGATGGGTGGACCATGTAGTCTGATAACTGTGCCTAGACCAATGAGCCCTAAATTGTGAAAACCAAAGACATTGGGCCTCATTACAAGTCCGGCGGTAGCTGTGCCGGAAAAACCGACAGGCTGCCGTTGGACCCCTAATACCATTCCGCCTCCGTGATTGCCGGATTCACCGGGGGATTACAACCCCGGTGGCCCGGTAATTCTGGAGGCGGAATTCTGTAAATCTCCATTCCCATGGAGTCCCATAGGACCCCATGGGGATGGGGACCATGGAAACACTGGTTAGTCTATGACAGAGCCGGTGTTTGCATGTCCACCTGGAGGCGGCTGGTGTTAATCCAGCCAGGTCAGACCTGGAGGGAGTGACACCTCCCGCCTGCAGGACTCTGAATCAGCCAGTCAAGAAACAATGGTGGCAGCGGTTTTACCGCCAGAGTTGTTTCCAGATAGGCAGGGTTGCAATGAGGCCTATTTTGAAACCTACCAAGGAGAAGCATTGTAAGAAAACTGGTGATGCAATCCCGAAGGCAGTTCAGGTTGACTGAGAGTTATGTTGAACTTTTTGAATAGACTAAAATGAAATACAAGTGTCTGAATTAAAGTTTTGGGGAAAGGAACCCTGAGACTTGACAAATTTCAAATGTTATTTTGAGAACAAAGCCCCAAGACCTTTTTTCGTTTGAACTGTGTGTCATTGTACTTGTGAAAGGGAACCACGATAATTGTGTTGAACTATATTGCCTTGAACTTGAGAAAGGTAATTTTGGAACTTTTGTGGAACTTCATGAACTTTGGGAAGGGCAGCTGAAGACAAAACTAAGAGCTGGAAGAAGCTCAGAATTTGTTATTCACAATTTATTTTCTTATTGATATCCCTACACATTGGTTAGCTTTATTTGTGAGGGGGAGGATACGTGTTGTTAGTATAGGGCAAGTTAGGCCTTCGACAATTCTTACAATTTGAGTTAGTACATTATTTCTGTTTTAACTTTGAATCTGTTGTCTGTGTCTTTCTTCATGATGCCTTCCCATTTACCTCAATTGCACTATTTACTGGTGCATGTACTCCCTCAATGCATGCATCTCCTGCAAAGTTCATCCATGGCAGCTACCAATCAATGGTTCTTCTGGTTCATATTGTTATATTACTCATGGAGGATCTGTCCTTGTCAGCTTCTCACGTGCTGCAACTCCACCATCCACTCAGATTGGCTCGCAGTCAAGTTGACCCCATCTGCGTCTGGCCTTGTCAGGTGTGTTGGAAATGGTCTACCCTGTCATAATGAGCTAGACAGTTTGGAAGGGACATCCTGTACCTGATCTACTTGGCCCACTTAGCATTGCAGACATAACATATGTTGTTATCAATGGAGCTGACCCAGAGATAGCCCCTGCAGCTGTGGACACACCATAGAAAACCACATGTGTGTCTTGCCCCACAAGTGCCCACTGTCTTTGGCACCACCAGCATATGTAGGATGTTGTGTCGTGGTCACACAAGATGCCGGCAAGCTGTCATCAGTCTGTCCCTCTCATCTAGCCTCTGGCATGAAAAGAGGGAACTCCGCCTCATTCTGGTGTTGAGATAAGGCCCATGCATGAGTTCACTAAATATATCATTCCAATCAGTAGACACATACTCTGAGGAGGAAGAGTCATGAGGCCTGTTCAATATTGTCTGCTAGCAGTGGGGATGTTCACCAGATTCTCCTAGCTGGACTCCTTTGGTAGATGTTGCAGCCTTATGATCCTCTTGTGAATCCTCACCTGCAAAAAGAACAAAAATCAACTATCATACACCTCACCATGTAAGGTCTTAGGCTATGATGTTTCCACAATGTACCACAATGATCTAGCATCACATAGGTCTTAACAGGCTAATGCCATCCTACACTACTGAGCACATCACATGCTGGAAAACAACTAAACTTGCTACTTGCAATTTTCACTCAACGAAAATGTCATGCACACCATCACATCTGTGCATCATCCCTGGTAATGCCTGCTATGAACATTGAACTTCCATCACACCAAACACATGCAATGACTCTAAACACACAAAATGTCCTCTTACTGTGTACACTATGCAGGACCCATGCCGGATCTATACCTGAAACATTCAGTGAAAATGTGGTGTTCCACATTTCCACTGAATGTTTCAGCCATCACACATCGAATGCACACATGCCAAGGGCACTGACCACATTACCAGTGACACAGCACTCAGCGTCCCTCATTTTCACCTTCTCACTCTATAATTTCCCAGTCTGAATCCCAATACTTGGACATGTCCCTGTAGAGACTGAGCTCCACATTTCACAGCCCAAATCATTTACCCTATTACAGAAAATACCACATTGTGCCGATCACTCACAGACATTAGAAGAGTCAATGTCTACAATCTGCACATTTCTACCTGACACTCCCTGATTGGCCTTTTGGAAGACAATACAATGAGAAACAGTGTATGATAATTGGCCTGTAAGGCCCTGTCCCTCCAATCTACCTACACTTGTTTATGTGACAAGGCAGATGTGCTCCATACACCCATATCATATGCACAAATACTCTGTAGGCTTTCTGGACTATGGATACCTTTACCCCTAGCCAACGTGTGTGCAAACAAAAGCATTAGCAAATGTCAGAATGAGGTTGATTGAACAACAAGCACTAGTGGGCCTTTGCTGATGTGATTGGGTGCACATTTACTATGGACGGTAAATCATAGAGGCTTTGGATGAATCTTGTGATACACTGCAAAATGAATGGAGCAACTGTGCTTCACACCCACACATTGGAAAGTACATAGGACATCCTCATATGCACACTCTGGGGGTCTCAATTAAGGCACTTAGAGGACTTGATTATCTCCATACCAACATACAGGTGTATGTCAGTCTCAAAAATTATCTCATCAACAGAGTAGGGCGGTTGATTTTCCTGACACTGATTGTCCTGAAAATATGGACACAGTACTCATCTAATACACATTATTCAAATTGATTCAATTTATTAACATCAATAAAGTTCATAAACAGACCCCTATAATACAAACGGTGGATAGGTACCATACATATTAATCACTTACAAATCACAAAAAACAATGTCTAACAGATTTCAGACACAGATGACATAAAAATACAATATTGAGCACTCTAAAAGAGTCTCTAAAATATATTTCCCAACATGTTTCTGTTCTTTTTGCCGCAAATGGGTGAACATTCTTCAAGGGAATTTCTCTTTAAACTGTAGATTACTTCAACACCATGTGACAATGGTCGATACGCATCAGAAATGCAATGCTGGCAAAAGCCTAACAAAGAAAAGCAAACATACACCCTTACAATCTGTCGTGAGAGATAAGCTTACAATTAGAATATACTCCCCCCATCGCTGTAAAGAATCATTGTGGCAGGGACTTGGCATTGGTCCCAAATTGACCAACTCTATTGAAAAATTACAGACTTTACCTCTGCGTTGTACTTTGTCTGTGGCATGCTCTCTCAAAAGTCAATGACCTCATGCCTAATTAACAGTCAACAAAGGCTCGCTGAAGCCTATGGCAATTCAAACGTACCCTCTGATACATCAACTTGCCGTAGTGTCAAATACTACCCATACTGTTAGAGCCATTCTATAGTACTTCACACATAATCAAATTACACTGCAAGGGCATCAACATTACACTCACCTCTATTTTCAGGACAATCAATTCCATGAAAATCAACCGCCTTACTCTGTTGATGAGATCATTTTTGCGTCAAATGAAATATAACTATCTCCTTGTTGTACATACATAGGTAGGTCTACCCCTCACCGTGGAGACAGGCTTTTTCTAATTAGAGGGACGTTATTAAGGTATCTGGACATTGCATCAAATGCAATAGCATTGAATGCCATACAAGAGAAAAAAATAAGCATCGAAAAAAAGCATCGAAAAAAAAGCATCAAATGTTTAGTTTTATTAAAATGGAGTGTAAAGGTTAAAAAAAACATGAAAAAAATGCATTTGATACTTTTTTTTCTATGCTTTTTTTTCTCTGGTACAGCATTCGATGCTATTGCATTTCATGCAGTGACTATAAACCGTGAATAAAGCCTGTTTTATATATGTATGTCAGTCTCAGACATGAAGTTGGTGCCAAACATTTTATCTTTGGCACAAGTAAGGAAATCTATCTGTGACCCTTAGCTAGCAAGGTGCACGAGAGACTGCAAACTCGAGTTTTCAGTCCTATTGGACATTCTGAAATACCCTTCCCCCATAATCCCTGTCTGCCACTGCCAACACACTACTCTTCACCAACCTGCAGGTTTCACACCCCCATTCCTTTCTTAGGCCAGGGTGCAGTACATCTTTTGAGGTATCCACAATCTGCCTCTTATCTTTTCTGCTCCTGGATTCATTGGGAAGAGTCTCCTGCAGGGTTGAAGATTCACTTTGATACAGAGGCCTGGTGCCACATCAATACCTGATGAGTTGTTGCTGTTTGTGGGGGGTCACTTTGGACTATGTGAGAAGGTTTTGGGGCGTGTGAGCGACAGCAGAATAGACATCTGGATGAAATGAGCAGGAATTCGGCCCCCTGCCCCAACCAATCCCTGACTAATTCCTTGCCCTGCCTTGACAGGATCTGTGCTTGATGGGACAAAGCTCCAACAGGCCTCTAAACATAGCACTGGCACATGTTAGATTGAGGTTTGAGGCATCTCTGGGCCTTCTAACCAACTTAAAAAGCAAGCTAAACTTGGTGGCTGTGATAGCTACATTTAAAGTAGCCCTTCCTCTGAACCTAATGTTCTTGTCTCTCATAACCCTTAGCAGGAAGCTCATGATAATGTCTGAGTTTCAACACCTCACTTCAGCTGCTAACCCACAGATGCTTGTTTTGTTCCCACCGGGGTAAAATGTATGTGTTAGAGACGGAGAGAGATGGAGAGTGAGAGAGGAACATAGAGAGAGAGAGGGAGAGAGAGAGAGAGAGAGAGAGAGAGAGAGAAAGAGAGAGAGAGAGAGAGAGAGAAAGAGAGAGGAAGAGAGAGAGAGAGAAAGAGAGAGAGAGAGAGAAAGAGAGAGAGAGAGAAAGAGAGAGAGAGAGAGAGAGAGAGAGAGGGCATTGGGAACAAGAGAAATTGAATCATTCTGCAAATGGCATGGGCTAGGTCTGCAAGGTTGCAATGTGTAATGCATTGTAAGGCCTACTCCTGCGTTCCCCTGACTAACCAACTCTCCTCTACGATCTCCAACCACTTTACACCACAAAAAAAAACTCTGACAGATGGCTGCCACAGGCCTACCCATTAGCACATCATCGCTAACTGAGCAATGACTACCCTTTCTCATTTAGACCTATCACACTCTCCTACATCAGTGGCTAAACTGACCCAATTCAACATAGCCTTTCTGATATTGGGCTGTACCCTAAGGATAGAGGCAGAGGAGGAGCTGAGCAGTGCAGCTGCCCCTGAGACCTATGTGCGGTGCAGTGGATCCCAGCACTGTCGCCCCTGCTCAAGATTTCAGGGAAATCAGGCTTCTACAATTAGGATCTCAACTAGGCGGTGCAGGTTCTGTCTGAGTGCTAAACCAGCTTCACCTCATGGGCTCTAGTGCCTACGACTCTGTGTGGGACAGACATTGGCGTCCTTGAGAGCATTGGAGTGACCTGATCAATGTGGCGGGAGGACTCCAGGTCTCGAAAAAAGGAATGCCCAGCGATGGGAAACAATACGTAAGATGGAAGTGGGAAGACCTCTCAGGTAAATTGTGCTGCAACAGCGCTACAGAGTCAAGTTAACAGATACACTAAATATCTATTGCATGAGACAGTATATCATTACCTGTGCAGGTACACTGCATGTATCACTGCTCTCCATAACACACAGCCGAGTCCCATGAATAATGTTATCGAGCTGTCATGTAGTTACTACAGTATGCATATACATTGCAGACGAAGTATAACTAATCCCTCAACTGTACACGGTTGTAATAGGAGCACATAAACATATAATTCCTGCTACTTTCCTCTTTTAGATATGTGCACTATAGCCTTACGGCTGTGTCCCCAGATAAAGAAATGCACTAGAGCTGTCATATTGTCTTTATCATCTTCAATACAGTATTTGATGATTCCATATCCACTCTTCTGCTTCAAATGTCTCCAATTTAGAGATTTGAGCCTTCCATACAGTGCCTAAACTGCAATTTGTGTTGTAGCTATTGCTCTGCTCCTCTCTCTCGCCATTTCTGCGGAAGGGCCATGCTTCCTACATTGCTTCAATGGCATTACATATGACAGGAGGCTCTATACAAATATAACATAACATAACATAACAATAACATATGCGCATATGAGGCCTACCATAATAATACACCTGAGGGTCAGCCGTTATGACTTACAACCACCAAATACATGCTAGGTTATTTGGGACTTACATACTCATTTCCTCCTTCTCCTTCATACCGAATATATGTACACTGGTGTCCCTGTCCATGCTCCTATTCAGCTGGTAAATATCTTTTGGTGGAGTGTGGGGAATGTGTGTTCTGTGTTTGGAGGACTGCTTGAGGTTTGCGCACCAGTCTGCCTTCCATTTCTACCGCTGCAGCCAATTTTACACCTAACCCCATAAAGTGTTTGTGACGGAAAAGGGGGTGGGGGATTAGGGTGTCTGAGCATCCTACGTGGCAGGATGGGGAAAAGGTGTTAGAATAAGAGGCATACTGCATCACACCCATCAGTGTCCCACTTCCACTCCCTGAGGACCCCCCATCCAGGTGATCCTCCGTCACTAGTTCACCCCCAGAAACTGGATCCAATAGCGATGGCTGTGTGCTGGCCAACTGGATGACAGATCCCCGGGGACTAGTTAAGGAGACACCTTCAGATTTCTCACAGCAAGGACTATGACCTTTACATCGCCATCAACAGCGATCTCCAGAAGGTAAAGGCACGTGTTGTAAGACTTTTGCACTTCCGTCATGCCAGGCAAAGCGCTCTGCAAGCAAAAGGACATACAATTTGGGCAAAAGCAAAAGTAAACCCTATGGAAAGGCCAATGGGTACAAGCGTGCTATGCCTTCCGAGCCCTCAGTGATTCCCATTGAGGAGTGTGAAGGAGGTCAGGCACCGGCGCAGCACGGGCTGGATGTGGCAGAGGGGACCCCCGCTGCCGTATGCGGGACACATTACCAAATATTTTAAATATAAGAGCGCAAAAGTGACGCTTGAGCTTGCAGTTCTTGCTGCCCTGGAGACAAAGACTAACAAATTTACAAGCACTCCGTCCTTTGGTGCTGCCTCGAACACATCATTCGGGGATATTGACAATAACTCTTTATTACAGCTGTGTTATTTGATGTGCAATGTGGGCCACCCTCTGAAGGCTGCAGTCCCGTTACCCACCGCCAAGTTGCCTTCTATCGGTGTCCCCCCATTCATTCCTTTTCTTTCCTTCCTCCTTTGCTCCTCCCTGTCCTACTTCCCTGCCCCCGCTTCCATCCCCTTACCGCCCTTAACCTTGGGCGGTCCCTCTGACCACCGAAAGGCTTTCGGCCTCACCCAATTTGTTTCAGATGCAAAACTCAACTCCCGCCGAAGTACACAATGAGGCGCACCTGAAGCTGCGGCCAATAGTTTTGGGGCCCACCCACCTGTCTGGAAATACCTAAATCTCTTATGATGATCACACAGAGCATCGAGAGGTGGGATCTTCTTGGGAATGATTTGAAATTTGCAGTAAAAATGATTTAACATTTTGAGTGCGAATCCACGAAGATGTGCTCAAGCAAAGCAAGTTTACCGTACAACTAGAAGGTGGCTTGGTGGAGTGCCTGAAGGCGGCATGCAAGGAAGATACGGCTTTCATGGGAGAATATCCACATAATCAATCTATTGGGGCCCGTGCCTCCGAAGATCGGCCCATTCTTATCCCCTCTCAAAACCCTGAGGTTACGAGCAGTCAGATAGGAATGCCAACATGAAAAAGTTGTCCCCTTTTCCCTCGAAGAAGATTTGAAATCAAGCCCCTCCTTACATTATTCGGGGCGCAAACTTGTTCCTGTCTTGTCGTTGCTTAAAGCGTCACAAAAGTTTGGACAAGGGGACTAGTGGGGAACTCGTCACATTTCTTTGTGTTGGTCAAAGTCTATGTCTGCTTGTTTGGACAGCTTTGGCCAACCTATAGCTGGGTGGGCTCTATGTGTGCCCAGCCGAAAAGTTAAAGGAATGACAAAAATCCATACTTAACAAAGGTACGTTACAAAAGCAATTTTATATAATCCACATGTGTGATGCAATAGCATACATTTACAGTGACACAAATATTCAATATAACGTGTGTGATGCAATAGCATACATTTACAGTGACACAAATATTCAATATTGACAGGAAGACAAAACAATAATAATAATTATAATGACTATGTTTCCCTTTCAGTTCTCAGTGCCAAAATGTCATGATCAAAGAAAAAGGAACATAAGTGCAGCCCTAATCAGTTGCTAACAATTGTTTATAATAACATACAATAAACCAGAGCAATTGTAAGAATATTGAAAATATCACATTCATTCTGTGAAGCAATCTCCTCTAAGGTTTGCAAGTTGAGCAGAGTTTCTGGACTAAATGAGTTCTACGTGTGAAGAGGCTAGTCATGAATTGTTTTCACCGTTTTTTGCAGTGCCTAAACTCGGGTGATCAGGCTGACCTTGAAGGTCTGAGTGTTTGGACTGTAAGGATCTCTCAAAATATAGCCAACGTGTTCAATGGAAGTTTCGTTAACACACTGTTAGAATTGGAAGTTGGAAATAGTCTGTCCATAGTCATCTTCTGTGAATTGACTAGTGTGTACACGTTTCGGTGTATCTATGTACAGGACACCTTATTCAGGGCGTCCAGTGAGCAGACCTGGCTGTGCTTGAAGCGTAGTCGGTAGTGGGATCCCAACCTCCCTGGGAGAATCCAAGTTGGGTGGGGCACTTGGGCAGGGCCAGAGGTAGAAAGCTGTTTTTGTATAGACTGTAGACGGTGATGCAGCTACCTTAGTGTGGAGGCCCAAATACCTGGTGATGGTCTTTGTGCATAGACTTATTCCTTCATTGTGGCCAGGAGGCCATCTTGTAGTTGCTGTAGAGAAGGTTGGGGGGGGGATGAGGGGCCTATCCTCTGTAGAGACCTTCCTCTAGTCAGCAATAGAAGTCTTGATTCAAATGCTCCTGTCCCTTTGTAGTTACTGCTGCTCCGAGTGTGGCCTAAATGTGCACTGCGCGGGTGGTCAGATAGACACCTCAGTCCAATCCCCATGCTGTTACCTAATGCACAGATTCGTAGGAGAGCTAAACTAAAAATGGCTGCCACCAGAAAGGAGGTCCTTGTGGTGTCACCTGAAAACAACATTTCCTAGCCACTAAACTCAACAATCCTGACTATAGTCAACCAGAGGGAGTCGTTTAAACAGCTGAGGAAAAGATCTGCATGAAAGAAGAAGCAGAATCATCTGAATGTGGGCACATTGATTAGCTGGCTACTCAAAGACAACGTGGAGGTGCAGCATTCTTTTCCATATCCCTCTCCCCCTAGAAGCGTTGTCTTTGTGGAGTTTGTGCCCAAAGTGCCTAAGGTAGCACCTTTGGTGATGGGAGATGAGGTGGGATGGGGGGCTACCCCACCATGGCAGATGTGGATGCAGGAGGTCTTCTGATTCCCCCTCCATCTGCACTGGCGAGCAACCAGGCGCTTGATATTCTAAAATGTACAATCAGGAAGATTGCAGCTAAAGGTCAGAGCCCACATGTAAATAGAAGGCAACTTTTGAGTACCAGTGGGAAAATACCCACCCTTTGCTTTCTGACCTCATTTGACTTTGATTACATCGAACCTGTGAAAACTGGTTAGGGTGTCTGTGCAAGGGTACACTGTTGCCTACCAGTGACAGCTTCTTTGATAAGTGTGCAAGCTGACTCCCTGGAATTTCTTGGTTATGATCTGAATGTGGTTCCCATTGTACCGTTAGTAGAGGAGTGTTGTAATCACTGTGCTTGTTCATAAAGCCTGAAAGGGGCAGCTGGAAAAGGCAAAAATGTAGTAACAGGCACAGCGATTGACAATCCTCAAGGCTGGCAATGCCTTAAGAGTATGTTTGTCTGTGTTGAAGGTGCAGCTAAATTCAATTTAACCTGGCCTCATTTAATAGCAGAGGTGATCCCCATTTCCTTCAGAAGGGTGCCTCCCTTGATGTATTAGTGAATCATTTTGTAGTTTTGCTCCCAGTAATCTGGTTAACCATCAGCACCTGGTGGATGGGTTCAGCATTCATCAGGCACTGCCCAAAAAAGGTATGGTGCAGCACCCGCTTTGAGGCCTACTAATCGCAGTAAAGCTGGAGTTACAATCCAGTCTAGCGTTTCCACTTGACCTGTATGGTTACGTCTTGGCCGTTGAAGTGATGCCGGGGGAGGCTTTAAAGCTAAAACAGGCATTTTTGCTTGATATTTATGCCCCCCCCGAGGAGCCGCCACTGATGACATATTTACCTATGTAGATGCAGTGATTATTAGCTGGTTAAGAGTGACAGAGGAGGATGGTAATATCTCGTGTGGTGACCGAAATGCCAGGTGTGGGGACCATCTGAAAGTGGTAACATTTGGAACTGTGGCTAAGGAAAGCAAAATGGTGCTGAAGGGGGGGAATGTAAGGGGCAAAAGTTGGCTTCAATATCTGTGCGAATGGGGAATGATGATCCTAAATGGGAGAACGGATGGGACATTACTGGGGAGCATACCTGGCAGGATGAGAACAAGAGGGCTACTTTGGATTACGCGTGCTGTAAAAATGCAATGACTGAGAGACTGAGTTCCTTCTCTATTTGTATCAGTAAGACTAGCGATCATGCAGTCCTTAGTACAATCTGGTCAGCAGTCCCATTGGGCCAAAAGACCAGGCGCCCGATAGATCTGGTACCATCTCAGGTGGGAAATAGGCTGAAGTGTACAGAACGTAATGTGATATGAGCCTATGAAACATTACGACATGGTTCCCGTTCTGTAAATGAAATTGAACATTGGTTGAAAGTACTTGCTGGTTGAACTGGTGTCAGGAGGGGCAAAGTGATAACAAGGTCTGAGATAAAGATTATCCATTCCTATGATCATGAGATTAATGAGGTGAATAGAAGGTTATGTAAGCAGTTGAGGGATTTAACTAACTCCAACTCCGTAATTTATTCTGTATGGAGAAATTCCCGCAGGCTGAAGAATGAATATAGAAATGTAGGTGCAAGAAGGCAAAAAGAAGAGAATGTTGAACGTAGTGCCAGTTTTCAAAGCCAGAGATCGATTCGCCCCCAAAAACTACAGGTTGTTATCTTTACTTAACATCACTGGTAAGGTATTTGCCTCCTACGTGCTGGAATACCTGCAGTCTTGGGTTAGCGAGAATAGCATTTTACATCCCTTCCAGACAGGTTTTCGACTGGGGTCCAGCACGGTTCATAACCTTGGGGTCTTAGACACAATAATCTTGTAGGCAAAGTTAAGACCTAGAGCCTCAGTGTATGTTGCTTTTGTAGACTTTAGAACTGCTTTTGACCAAGTGGACCGTATCATCTTCTGGAAGAAAATGCGGAAGTGGGGCTGTCCGAGTTGACTGCTAAAGGTTATTGTAGCTTTGTATACTAACACAACGGCCCAGATCCAGTTAGGGGATGATGGCCTGATCTCAATGCAGATTAGCAGGGGATTGAGGCAGAGTTGTATGCTCGCACCTTGCTCGTCAATATTTGCATCACTGATATTTGCTTGGTCGTCTGATGGGAAGGCCCAGATGTTCCCCTAAAATTGGGAGTTGTTTGGTTCTGGGGATTACCAGTGTGTTCCGACCATTGCAGGACCAGTAAGTGCCCATTTGAAAAGCAATTCCCCATTCCCATTTGAGACCCGATAGGGCTCAATGGGAAGGCGTCAATAACAATATAGCAAATTGCGGTACCGTTATTGACCCCGGTAGCCCTTTGCGTGTCCCGTCCATAACGCCAGGAGAAGGAAGAGGAGTTGTGGGGTGTAGCCCTTATGAGCCGTCAACCAATGTTTGGAACTGATGTTATTATTTAGTTGACTCCGGAAGAGAGGCCTATCTATTCTGAGTTGAAGGTTGCTGTCCTCTAGAAATTCTAAAAAAAAAAGAACAGTACATTAATAGCTTCTGAGAGCTCACCAAGAAGGGTAGTCAAACTTTTGAGGAATTTATGCATCAATCCTGGGCAATGACGCAGGGCCGCCCAAGTCGAGGCAGAGTAAATGATGTTACCATTCAGCAGGCTAGGAGAGGGGCAGCCTCCGCCCCCACGCCTGTTCCTCTCCCCCACAAGCGCAGAGACACGCAGTCTCTGTCACACAATGCCGAGGAAGGGTGAGGTGCGAATAAGAGCCTCGCCCTTCCTCCAAACAACAAGATGCTAAGCACCTACGGAAAACCAACAGGCACGCAGGGCCCAGGTTCAAAGACATGCCCCCGCCTCAGGGGGCCAGACATGTCGGCTTTCCGGCCAGGGGCTGGCGCACAGGCCCCACTACTATACACATCAAAGACCCAGGGCTTCCCTGGGTCTTATAAATAAGAGCAGAATGCTCTAAGAAAACACAATCTGTTTGTGGGCCCTGAACGGGGACTCAAACTGACAGGAGGTTCGCTGTTCACTCAGGGTCTTCCACACTTTGCTTCTTTACCACAAAACCCTCCCACCCTACACATAAGGGAGAAGAACAAAGGAAAAGAAGTACAGCGCACTGTATGGTGTCCACAACGAGTTGTGGGACATGAGAAGGCGGCACGGACGAGAGGGGGTAACCTCGGGACCCGGTGCCCAAAAGTATGATATTATTATGATATGTGATTATTTGTGTATTTGCATAACCATATCTGTACAATAAAATCCTATGGCCTTTTATTGCCAACACTTGACAAAATGTTGTGAGACAAATCATTTCGGGTGAGTGTAGGGGTTCGGCCTACAGTATGCATGCATATGGGTTCATCAGTTACTAGCACATCTGAGTGGTTGGGTCACAGGTAACAAAGTTGACACATGTGTGGGCATGTTTTATCTAATTCCATTTGAGAGTATGGTTAAACAATGCAAAATGGAGGTGTACCAGAATTTAGGTGACACGAAATTAACGGAGCCGCAGAAGCTTGCAAAGGCTGCCGACTAAGGCTGTGGTTGGTGTATCCAAGCCAGATGACAAGACGGTCGAGAAACATAAATCGAAAGAGGGTAAGGACAAACAAAGGTTTACACCCTCTTGCCAAGAAAGGGCCACAACATTCTGAGTGGAGTACCCCATCATTTACATTAGGCCTCATTACAAGCTTGCCGGTACCGTAGTTCCCGGACTAGCAAGCTACGAGTTGTGCTCGCGGGTGCCTTTCTGCCTGCCAGGTCGGACCTGGTGGGCAGAGCTGCACCGTGAGCACAGCATGTCAGATGCAGTGGCACCATTCTGAATGGTGCCTGTTCATCCAACCTACCCATACCCATTTAGCCCTGTGGGGGTCAAATGGGAATGGGGAGTAATGGATACCGGGCCCTGGCAAATAGGGTCCGCCAAGGTTGTAATGGCCCTGTACGTCCCCATTGCCAGAGGCTGGAAAAAAATGAAAGTTGGGTGGCGTCCTGCGATTTTACCTGCAAGGCTACCACCAAACTTGTAATGAGGCCCATTGTCTGCTCCAGCCGAAAGGAGAAATTAGGGCATCCACACTCCCTGGCTGCTTTACATGCAAAGATCGGAAACATAGGAAAGGAGATCCTCCCCTGCAAGGGTAGACTGAAGCTAGCCTTAGTTAGTGTCAGACTCATGGAGGAAGAAGAAGAGGTATAGATAGTCAAAGTGGGCATCTTAGACAATTAATTCCCACTTTTCCTGGGGAACGCTGAATGTGCCCTACTTTCCTGGGAAAGGTACTGGGTCTCCCACAGAGGCCCCCAATTCCCGCGAACACAGATATTTTTTTGGACCACATGCTCATTAATGGGAGCAAAGCCCAGCACGTTGTGATGATGCTGAGAATATTACAGCTGTCCGATGACAGTGGGTGAGAAGCACCTGATCATTCCAGGTCCTCAAAGATTGGTCCAGGGATTCAATAGCCTACCCCAATGCCCCCTGGATATCAGGGAGTTCAGTTGTAGGGGGAAAACCTCTCAGCTGTGTTGCTGTAAAAGATTCCATTCAAGTTGATCGTCTGTTTGGAAATGATAAACTTGATGACGTCAAAATTATTGACATGGTTACACAATCGAAGGCCAAGGAAGCAAATCTAGTAGCAGTCCTGGTGGGAGTGGGTCTAGGGTCTCTTCTGGCTGATGATGGCATAAAAATAACTTTGCCGGTACTACCCAGTCCAAATCTAGAGTCCATCGAGACTCCTGCTTCTGCCACTGAAGCACCTGCTGAGGCAGCACCCAAAATAGTGACCTCATGGTTGTCTACAGGGATAAAGCCTGAAACTGTGGTGGAGGACACAGTAGCTTTAGACCTCACAGGTCTTACTGAGCTAAGTGTCTCATTGTTAGCTGGGGGCCTCAGCCAGGCTGACTTTTGCCAGCTGCAGCTTGACTGTCCAACTTTGGCAGTTCTGTGTGAGTAGGCAGAGAATCTATCCCCTGGGATTTTCAAGGTGTACTGGGAGAACGGTCTTCTGTACAGTGAGCCCAAGACTTCTGAGGTAGGAGACAGCCAGCATTTGGTAGTTCACAGTCGGAGTTTGGTGGTTCCCCAGTGCCACAGAAGGTTCCTGTTGGACTTGTTTCACAACATTCCTTTGGCAGGTAACCTCAACATGACTAGGAAAGCTGACTGGCTGTTGCCCCATTTCTACTGGCCCCAGATGGGGTCCAAGATAAAAGCATTTGGACAGTCCTGCCACACTTGCTAATCATCTTGCAAGGCAGGCAAAGTCACCAAGGCCCCCTTATTCCACTACCTGTGGTTGGGTGGGCATGTGAGAAAATAGGTATGGACATTGTGGGTCCTCTGTATCCTCAAACCTCCTTCTTGTAACCGGTATATCTTGGTCATGGTTGTCCATGCCACCCGGTACCCTGACGCTGTCTCCCGGAGGAGCATCGAGGCCCCTGTGGTCGAGAAGGTTCTCATCTGGATATTCTCTCCTGTGGGATTCCCTAAGGAAGTTATTTCTGACAGGGGATCCAACTTCATGTCCGTGTATATGATGGCAATGTGGGATGATTGTGGATTTGGAAGAAAGGACCAAGGATAGAACACCTGCAGTGAGGGCTTCACACCCTAAAAATCATGAATTTGTTGAATCATTATTGAACCAGTTATTGTTAAAGTCATGAAAAGTTTTACAATTCCTTAAAAAAGATGGAGTGATCAATGTAATCTTCAAAAATTAAAAAATCAGCAGATGCCAAACAGGCCAATGCCTGTTGGACCAGTTGTTCCTACATCGGGGCAGGATCTTCAATATATACATGAAAATTATAATAATCATATCAACAGTATTCAAACAATATCAAAGATTTAAAAACATACATATTGTGATTAGAAATCGTAATTATAGGACGGCGATAGCCGCCTCATAGTTAAGGTGAGTCAGGGACACATAGGAACCCCTCAAAATTCGATGGTTAATAACTTTTGATTCGAGTAATGGATTTGGCCAACATTTCCGAAAGTGATTATAAGTCTGCAGGTTCCCCCAGACTGAAAAGTTTTGTAAAGATTTGTTAAAAAAACAAAATGTTATTAAGCGTCAAATATTTCTTTTTCTCCAAAAGTGTGGCCTACTTCCCATTCATTTTCCCATAGACATAAAAGGTACATTTTTGCCAAACGCAAGCCCAAACTACTGGATGGATTTGGACCAGGTCCGAAACAACTTGGTCACGAAGCGTTGACTCGCGATCTGTGCATAGTTTGGGGTTATTTCATGCCGGGGTAATTTGACCGAAATGGGGGTGCCCGCTTCTCCAAAAATAATAGCTATATCTCCCATGGTGCATTGCAGGATCATGGTTTTCAGAAATAAAATGACCGCCATCTTATTTTTCTCTCAATGGGAGGGATATTCACGGCTCTAGCTGAGGTTATTGGAAAATTAAATGCAGTAATAAGCTATTTGAGGGTAAATAAAAATACATATGCCTTAACGGCTGAGGTGGGGGGATTGCTAGAGGGCACTAAGTGAAATATAGGAGTTGGAGGAGGTAGAGGGACTGAGTTTGCAACAAGAAACTTTCCGTAGACCGGCTATAGTCACAAATAGGCGACATCTCATAGCAAACTGCGTCATAGAAGCAGTATGTGTTGTGAGGGGAAAGGGAGAGCGCTGGGGAGGTGAGGAGGCCGTCTGGGGCGTGGGGGTAGCTTCAGGGGTGGACTGGCCTATAGGGAACTCTGGAGATTTCCTGGTGGGCCTCTGCACCCTGGGCCTCTTTTCTGTGGTATTTCCAAATGTTCTCATAGGAAAAGCATTGGGCTTGCTGAAAATGTGTCATATGGGGCCACTTTGAACTTTATTTCCAGGGCCTCTTTTGGTCCCCAGTAATTATTTCCAGGGCCTCTTTTAGTTCCCAGTCCACCCCTGGGTAGCTGGCACAGATTTGTGGGGCACTTGGTGAGGTACAGGGGCAGGAAAGAATTTCTTGGGCCTTTTTGCTGATACACGCGGCTTTAGCCGAAGCTGCAAAAGACTACAGATAGCCAAGAGTATGTGTAATTCGATAATCACGGCTATATAGTTTGGGGTGTCAGTGTTTTATATTTTTTTAAAGTAATATGCTTAGGTATAGTGACATTGGGGGTGAAAAATCACTGGCCCTGGTCATTGACCTGGTAGGTATTAGAGAACCTTCTTTATTTTGGATGTGTGTTTTCAGACTTTTGAGAATGCAAGACTTTGGAGAAAGATAGAAGAAAATAGTTTAACATAATTAATATAAAAAGGAGCAATTGTAGTCTAGTTCTAGATGTGCCATACAATGTATTTTAGGTTGTGTATTCTCACTTATGGTATTATGTTGTGTGGGTGTGCTAGTTTACTGTTATGTATTTTTTTGATGATTCTTGTTTTCAGTTACTTTACATTAGTACAAAAGTAGTTTTGCTCTTTATTCATCATTTAAGCTAGATTGTAGTATAAAACTTAAAGTCAGTCTCCCATTTAACTGACTTTGTGTAGCCGTGGCTATGGTAAAAGTCAATGAACTGTAGCCGCAGGTATAATACAAAATGTTTTAGTTATTTTTTATTGTATTTGTGTATTCATGTATGAGGAATAGTCCTTAAAAGGACTATTTTGGGGTAAACTGAGTGCAGAACTTTAGCACATCAGGAATACTGTTTTGATGTTATGAAGGAACAACGCATTTCCTTCATCAGTTAAGTGTACTCAGTCACGTCTATAGAAATTGGCCATGTAGAACTGTATGTTGTTGTTCGCAAACCATAATTAGTTGTGGTCTGTCATGAATGTTGAAACTGCTTTATTACCATTTCCTCGGGATTTCTCAATTTTACCATTAAATCTGGTGGTCCATCTCCATATTTGCCTCCTAGTGAGATTGGAAAAGATGAAGATGGTGTGAGGAATAGTTCCATTCGTTTTCCCATGTCTTGTTTCATCATTAAAGTAAGAGTCACCCCAGGTACATTTCCCAAATCATTGCCTCCACAATGAATTAGCATGATGACTGGGTGCTTTGTACTTCTCAGACTTCACAATTTTGGGAAAACATGGAAACAATGCATTCCCCACAATCCAAACCATTTAATTGTAAAATCTCTCAAACCAAGGTATATGTTAATGTATAGGGGGTAATTCATAGAATTCAGCGCACAAGTGGCGCACGCGGCTGGTGCACAGTGTGCGTGTGCGACAGTCTGCGCCACCCCCGTGCGCCAAAATCCATTTCCGCGCACAGTGTATTCATGGATTTTAACATCGATTACCAGCCGTGGCGCAGAGTGGCTCAGCGACCCTGCAGCAGCGCCAGTTATGCCCCCAACCCCTCCCCGTGCGCCATGTACAGCGCACAAATCCCATACATGGCGCACATTCCCAAACCACGAAAACGCTTGTAAAACTTCCCGCGCACCCCTACGAATACACGTACCCCTCTGCGCGGGGTGTTTCACCCGCGATTGGCCCAGTGCGAGTGGGTTACGTGTATTACTGGGGTGCGCGGGAAGTTTCACACGCGATTGGGCCTGTGCGAGCAGGGTACATGTATTTCGGGGGTATGCAGGAAGTTTAACACGTGATTGGCCCTGTGCGAGCGGTGTACGTGTTTTTCGGGTGTGTGTGGGAAGTTCCACATGCGATTGGCCCTGTGCGAGCAGGATACATGTATTTCGGGGGTACGCGGGAAGTGTAACATGCGATTGGCCCTGTGCGAGCGGGGGACATGTATTTCGGGGGTGCGCGGGAAGTTTCACACGCGATTGGCGCTGTGCGAGCAGGGTACGTGTATTTCCGGGGTACGTTGGAAGTTTCACGCGCAATTGGCCCTGTGCAAGCAGGGTATGTGTATTTCAGGAGGCGCGGGAAGTTTCACACGCGATTGGCCCTGTGCGAGCATGGTACGTGTATTTTGGGGGTACACGGGAAATGTCACACGCGATTGTCCCTGTGCGAGCGGGGTACGTGCATTTTGGGGGTGCACAGGAAGTTTCACACGCGATTGGCACTGTGCAAGCAGGGTACGTGTATTTCGGGGTTGCGCGGGAAGATTCACATGCGATTGGTCCTGTGCGAGCGGGGTACATGTATTACTGGGGTGCGTGGGAAGTTTCACACGTGATTGGGCCTGTGCAAGTGTGGTACGTGTATTACTGGGGTGCATGGGAAGTTTCACACGTGATTGGGCCTGTGCGAGGGGGGTACGTGGATTTCAGGAGTGCGCGGGAAGATTCACATGCGATTTCACTGTCAGAGCGGGGTACGTGTATCCAGTGGGGTGCGCGGGGAGTCCCACATGTGAATTGGCAGTGTGGGTCCTCCCAGGTGTGCCCTCTACCCCCTCCATGGCCCCTGCAGACAATCCACACCACAGGGGACTACCCTGCACCCCTGTTCATGTCCCACAGGCAGCCCATCACCCATTGGCATGCCCCGCAACCAGCCCACATGTCACCTTCCACTAGTGATCACCAAATCGTGTCCCCCAGCACCCCCACCCCCCAGCAGTGAGGGGCACCTGCCAGCAGGCCCCAACTCATGCCCCTCAGCACCCCCACTCGCCGGCAGTGAGGTGCACCTGCCAGCAGGCCTGACTCATGTCCGCCAGCACCCCCACCCCCCAGCAGTGAGGGGCACCTGCCAGCAGGCCCGACTCATGTCCCCCAGCACCCCCACCCACCCACCAGTGAGCCTCAGGCCCTGAATCATGTCCCCCAGCACCCCCACCCCCCAGCAGTGAGGGGTACCTGCCAGCAGGCCCCGAATCATGTCCCCCAGCACCCCCACCCCCAACAGTGAGGGGCACCTGCCAGCAGGCCCTGACTCATGTCCCCCAGCACCCCCACCCACCCAGCAGTAAGGGGCACCTGCCAGCAGGCCCCGACTCATGTCCCCCAGCACCCCCACCCCCCAGCAGTGAGCCTCAGGCCCTGACTCATGTCCCCCAGCACCCCCACGCCCCAGCAGTGAGGGGCACCTGCCAGCAGGCCCGACTCATTTCCCCCAGCACCCCCACCCCCCAGCAGTGAGGGGCACCTGCCAGCAGGCCCGACTCATGTCCCCCAGCACCCCCACCCCCCAGCAGTGAGGGGCACCTGCCAGCAGGCCCCATCTCACGTCGCCCAGCACCCCCACCCACCCAGCAATGAGCCTCAGGCCCTGACTCATGTCCCCCAGCACCCCCACCCCTCAGCAGTGAGGGGCACCTGCCAGCAGGCCCCAACTCAAGTCCCCCAACACCCCCCCCAGCAGTGAGGGGCACCTGCCAGCAGGCCCCGACTCATGTCCCCCAGCACCCCCACACACCCAGCAGTGAGGGGCACCTGCCATCAGGTCCCGACTCTTGTCCCCCAGCACCCTCACCCACCCAGCAGTGAGCCTCAGGCCCCGACTCATGTCCCCCAGCACCCCTGCCCCCCAGCAGTGAGGGGCACCTGCCAGCAGGCCCCATCTCACGTCGCCCAGCACCCCCACCCACCCAGCAATGAGCCTCAGGCCCTGACTCATGTCCCCCAGCACCCCCACCCCTCAGCAGTGAGGGGCACCTGCCAGCAGGCCCCAACTCAAGTCCCCCAACACCCCCCCCAGCAGTGAGGGGCACCTGCCAGCAGGCCCCGACTCATGTCCCCCAGCACCCCCACACACCCAGCAGTGAGGGGCACCTGCCATCAGGTCCCGACTCTTGTCCCCCAGCATCCCCACCCCCCAGCAGTGAGGGGCACCTGCCAGCAGGCCCCGACTCATGTCCCCCAGCACCCTCATCCCCCAGCAGTGAGGGGCACCTGCCGGCAGGCCCGACTCATGTCCCAACAAACAACATGTCCTAACAAAACAGACCCATGTCCCTAAAGCCAACCCTAATCCCACTTTCCCCCCAATCCAAGCATGCAACCATCCATAGAACCCACTCCCAAATTACCCATGCCATGATTGTCGAAATGAACCACCATGCCCATGCAGGAATGCACAACGTAGCCACACAGTGGCAACACGTGACTGAGGAAATGTTCAATGAGACATGCACAAAAGAAATAATAAAAAATTTATTAAAAAACATAAAGAACTGACTTGGAGGAATAGTAAAATGAAAATCAATGTACAATGACCGATGTAGAAAAAAAAAAATTGTAAATCCAATGAAGTTAATAAAAAGAAAAATCATGTAGAATAAAAAAGTGGTCCATTGCCAATGTCCATAATGAAAACATAATCCAAATACAAAACAACCATAGATCCATGGGAATATAGTAAAAGAAAGTATATACAAGTCTGCAACTATATACAATGTAAGTCCAAATTGTCCATGATCCACAAACAAAAGGAAATCTACAAAAAAGTCCTATGAAGAAAAAACTATATACACATGAAGTGGAGAAATGTCCATTAACTCCAAATTAAAAGAAAAAAAAAGGAAACCTATCACTATCTAACTATATACAATGGCGGCGGCCAAGTCCTGCGGCTCACTCTGTGATGTCCCGGGCATCATTGAACTCCATGTCGATGTCCCAGAGGCGCGCCTCTGCCCTGGCCCCGAGGTCTCGCAGGGATGCACTCATGGCCTGTTCCAACTCCCTGCTAGTTGCCTCGAGGCACTCTGCCCACCTCAATGCCCGACGCATGGAGAACTCCGCCCTGACCATGGTGAGCTGCGCCTCTTCTGCCTGCCGTGCTCCGCATCAAAGAGCTGGCCCAACCGCAGCCACACAGTAGACACTTCCATTCTAGGGTTCTCCTGCCCTCTGGCCAATGCCTGCCCCTCTGATGTCGATGCCCCCGAGCCATCATTGCTCCCACCTAGAGACTGCTGCTGTTGCTGCTGTCCATGTGCCCTGTCCGATGCCTGCACATCCTCCATCTGCTGGTCTCCAGTTGTTGGGGTGTCCACCCCTGCTGGATCGCCGACTCCCGACTGTGGCAGGGATGTGATCTCCACCAAGCTGGCTGTGTTGGTCAGGTAAGGTCCACAGGGGGCCGTGGTGGAATCTGGGCCAGGAGACGGCAGGGAGAACGACTGGCGCATAGTCTCCACAGAGGAGGAGAGGTCCGCCAGAGTGCGCGACACATGTAGGAACCCACCGACCAGGGCCCCTCCCAAGAGTGCCTCGTCACGGCGCTGCTCTTTGTGATGGCGTGCGTGCTCCACCCACGAAGCATGCACATCATCACGAATGTCACGCGTGCACAACGCGACACCAACCAGGATGGAGCCCATACAGTCGTGGGACCCCTTGTCGCAGGTAGTGGAAAGGCAAATGACGTGGCACCCCCCCCTACCTGCGGACGGGCCTGGGACGGGGCATCCCTGATGGTGCATGGTGGTGCAGTCACAGGGTCAAGGACAGCGACATGCACAGGCCCCTCCGTAGTGACCTGTGCTGCCTCCTGACCCTGACCCTGGACTGCACCAGTTGCACCAGTGGTACTACCCCCGCCAGGCCCCATGTGCAGCTCAGTAGCGGGCTCCTCCTCCTCTGTGGAGACCACCAACCTGGATGTCTCCACACCGTCTTCCACCATTGCAAGCCCCTGTGGGGGCTCACCCGGCCCTTCCGCTACAGCCGTAGTGGCAGACGCGGCACCAGCCACCTCGCTCCCAGATGATGGCAATTCCTGGGAGGGTGGCTGGGCCTTGCGTCGCCACCCGGTGGAGGCATCCCTGCCGCTTGGCTCCACAGCGCTTTCTTCGCCCTCTTCTTCACTTGATGCTGCGTAAAGGGAGACATAGAACACAAGCATCAGGGTACAGTACAATATTCCCCTAGACAGGAAGCAATAACACATGAGTGGCACTGTCAAATGTCACTTCTAGACTGTCCCTCCACAACACATGGGTGAATGCACGCAACACACATGCAGACACAGTCCCGGCACCTGCAATCAACATCAGCATCCATGTACAAGGGCCTCTGATAACCAAAATGTTGCCTTCAAACTCACATGCATCATGGCTCACACTGATCCCATGCACACCCTTCACCGGAGGGTCATGCATCATGGCTTGTACACCACAGACACAGTGGATAGACACAGTGGATACAATGGTGACGCCACTGCATGAGTGAATCTACACATCATCACGGACATGTGTCATGCATCCATGGCGTTTCAAAGTCTCACACACACACTTCTCAGACACACACACATGTGCACCATACAAGTACATGACAGCAGCACCCATCCCTCACACCCCCTCCATGTCCAAGAACAGAGACTGGCATGCTTTCATGTGTGCATTCCGCATACAGCTCCCTATATTGCATTGGAACACATGCACCATCCATGTGGTTCATACATTACTGGTCTCACATGCATGACCATGATGTCCCTGCACACATACATCCATACATGGCCTATGTCACACATACAGACAAGTATCAGACTACCAGCACACTGCAACATGCCCTGTCTCTGCAAATCCTGGCCACGTCCCTACCGCGCCCACCACGCCCACCTTTTGGAGGTCGGCCACCTTTGCCTCCCTTACTGCTTGGTCGCCTCCCAACCATGGCACTGACGTTGTTGTGCGTATGGGAGTTGCAGTAAACAATTGTCCTGGGCAATTGGGGTGAAAGGGGTAGGGTACTATATGGAATTTGTACCCTAGTGCTCTAGCAAGGCTGTATGTGACCCCTGTGTATTCAAGCTGGGAAAATGCAGGCTTGTCCTGTGTTTGGGTTAGATCCTTGGGTTCCTGATGCACACACCCCTCCTGCTTCCCCTTTCCATGGGCTTGCAAAGGGTGTGACCAAGTGACAGTGACTTACACAGTGGCATTGGGCTCCCATGAGCTGTGTGGGCAGTCTGTAGTCAAAACTGTATGTACATCCCTAGTGGGGATTGTTTTTGTATTGAACACTGCATGGTGTATTGATATGTGCTTGTGCATCCATGTCTTTCTCCTTATTCAAAGGTACCTTCTTCATGTCTTCACAAGGCCGTCTCCTTTGCATATGCAGTTCATGTTGTATGCAGTACACTGACACATTTGCATGACAGCAACACTCTGCAGTTGGAAGGGGTCGATGTGCTGGCTTATTCAGGCTGTAAGACTTGCACTACTTTGATTTTGTACTGTCATATTTTGGCAATGTTTCATCCTGTGTTGCTGTATTGGGTTGCTGGTAAGTATTTGGTCATGTGTGCTGTTTGTTATTGATTACTGGGAGCATATTGTCTGTGGCCTGTTTCCATTTGGGACAGTGCACTTTGTGACAATTGTGTCATGTGTTGTGCATTCCTTTGTTTGCTTTCACATTGCATGACATGCCATGGTGTGTTGGGTAGGGAGATGGGGAGGGATTGGGGGACATGGCGCTATTTTCATGTTGTATTTTGCAAGGGGGTAGTCATTCATGCAGCATAAATGTGTGTCTTTTTGTGACACAGCATTGGTTGTCTTTCGGTAGGTAGGGATGCACACATGTAACACTTCCAGGTGACCAATCTCCGGCTGGTATAGTTGTGACAGCTGACTGTCCCTTATGTCATCATCATTGATTGTCAGCTGGTATGTGCCAGGGCTGTGTGCACTCCACAGTGGTGTGATTTTAGGTGAAGTAATTAGCCACCAGCTGTGTACGGGCTGCCTCACCACGTCTTTCGGTAGGTAGGGATGCACACATGTAACACTTCCAGGTGACCAATCTCCGGCTGGTATAGTTGTGACAGCTGACTGTCCCTTATGTCATCATCATTGATTGTCAGCTGGTATGTGCCAGGGCTGTGTGCACTCCACAGTGGTGTGATTTTAGGTGAAGTAATTAGCCACCAGCTGTGTACGGGCTGCCTCACCACGTGCCCTTTCCCCTCCCATGCGCAGCGGCTGGGCATGTGGTTGGGGATGTGGGGACACCACCATGTCCACCGGCAGGCCCCGGCGGGTTGCAACGTTATGCAGGACACATGCTGCCACTATGATCCTGCACACTACTGGGGGCGCGTATAGCAGCTGCCCACCAGAGCGATGCAGGGAGCGAAAGCATGACTTGAGCACTCCAAATGTGCGCTCCACTGTGCCCCGGGTTGCAATATGGGCTGTGTTGTATCTTACCTCGGGTGGTGTGGTGGGGTTCCGAATTGGCGTCATCATGTGGGTGCTCAGAGGGTAGGCACTGTCTCCTGGGGAGGTGATGATGGGTATCATTAGTGAGGCTGTGACATTACTCAGTATCTGACATGCATGCATGTGCAGAGGCATTTATACTCACCAAGCAGCCATGTATCGCCATGCCGCCCAGCTTCTAGGTCCCGGTTTAGGGGTGACATTCTGAAAATGAAACTGTCATGGGTGGACCCTGTATACTTGGCATTTACTGAGGTGATGATTCCCTTGGCATCACATACTACATGCACGTTGATGGAATGCCAGTGCTTGCGGTTTATATAGATGTGCTCAGTTGCCCTGGGAGGACGTAGATCCACATGGGTGCAATCAATGGCACCTAGCACTTTGGGGAAGTGTGCCACCCCGTAAAGATCCTGGACGGCAGCCTGCCTTTCTGCAGGTGTTCCGGGCAGGTATATGGGTCTGCGGACTGAAGAGCGTGCAGTCATGATGGCCAACACCTGGTGTAGGCAGCGTGACTGCCTGGCCTGTGACACCCCCCCTACTATGGCACTTGTCCACTGAAATGAACCAGTGGCCAAGAAGTGCAGTACATTGAGCACCTTTTCCAAGGGGCTCAGTGCTTGGGAGCACAGGGTGGGTGGTGTGAGGTCATCCTCCCACTCACTCACCAGGTCGAGTATATGTGAGCTGGAAACCTGTACCACCCATACACCTGGTCATCAGGCATCCCAAAAAGGCTGGTCCTGGTTGTAAAAATTCTGGGCCTGACTATCCTCATCCTCCTGCAGTGTCCCACGATCACTGCTGCAAGGAACAGTATATTCATCATAGCGTCTGAGCTTGTTTGTTGTTTGCGCGTACTTTTATGCTGCATAGGTCTGCATACGCCTGCTTCCTGCTGGTGTACATGTTTCCGGATTAGCGCATCTTTTTTGGCGCCCGTGTTTCCCCTGTTCGATTCCATGAATACGTATTGTAGGCGCGCGTGTGGGCGTTCCGCGCATTTAACTTCCCCCGTAACGGCCACATGTTCACGCGTTGTTCCCCATTCCGCGTGTTACGCCCCGTGTTACGCCCACTTTTGTTGTGTGCGCCGCACTATGTTCGCTTTCGCTGTGCACGTAGCGCACGGCGTTTTATGACGTGTGTGCCTGCCTGCGCCACGCAGGATATTAGCGCACATCCCAGGATTTACACGCACACGGACTTCCATGAATCGATGTTCGCGGCTTTCGCACGCTTGCGCTGTGATTTTCGTACTTGTGCTGTGATTCGCACGCTTTCTTCACGCTTGTGCAGAGATTTTCGGTGCACATTAATTCCATGAATCAACCTGTTCGATTCCATGAATACGTATTGTCGGCGCGCGTGTGGGCATTCCGCGCATTTAACTCCTGTACTTCCCCCGTAACGGCCACATTTTCACGCGTTGTTCCCCATTCCGCGTGTTACGCCCCGTGTTGCGCCCACTTTTGTTGTGTGCGCCGCACTATGTTCGCTTTCGCTGTGCGCGTAGCGCACGGCGTTTTATGACGTGTGTGCCTGCGTGCGCCACGCAGGATATTAGCGCACATCCCAGGATTTACATGCGCACGGACTTCGATGAATCGATGTTCGCGCTTTCGCACGCTTGTGCTGTGATTTTCGCACTTGTGCTGTGATTCGCACGCTTTCTTCACGCTTGTGCAGAGATTTTCGGTGCACATTAATTCCATGAATCGACCTGTTAGTTTCTCACAAAAAGCCAGCAACCAAAACAGCCCACTGTCTCCAATCAGTCACACAGTGGTTTTCTAACCAGCCATGATATTTGCAGCATTCCTCTGTTTCCAGGTAAATAATTGCTAAAATTTCTAGTAGTTTGTTTGAGCAGGGTATGCATGATGTGTGTGTGTTGTACTTTCTAATTGGTCGATGGTGCTATTATTATTATTTGCGGCTGTCCAACAGGACCCCAGCGTGTGGCATTCCAAATCGTGGGCAGATCCTCACACACACACAACTCCCCCATTGTATCCATGACTATATTTGAGCAAGTGACACATTGTGTGTTTGTGGATGAGTGGTAGCCGCGGCCATCTGAAATTCTGGATGGGTGGCATCTTATATGCATTCAGTGTTTTGCGGGATTATAAAAGACTAGTGCAGTAGGAGAGGACCATGAGGAGGTGGTGCTGGTAGTCATGTTGGTGACAGTTTCTGGAGTTTGGTGCAGTGGAAGACATATTTTGCAGTTTTTGCAAATAGTTGTGCTGTCTAGTAGGGGCTCTTGTATAGCCACATCTATGAAAAAGCATGTGTGTAGGCATGTCAATTCTATCCTGTGTTCATTCATTACGGCTGGAGCCGGGGATATATTTAAAGCCAAGTCTATAAATATACCTTTTCTGTGCTTAATTTTTCACTTATTGGATTTGAAGGTTTGAAGGCCAATTTAGCTTGATTTGGGGATAACACGAAAATGTGCATGTAGCCGCGGGTGCAAATCAGGATGTGTAGCCGCGACGCATAGCCGTGGCTATGAAAGATGCTAGGTGGAGTAAAAATGGGGGGGATGTGAGTTTAATTGTTTGTTATTGGTTGTTGTTACTTTTGCATTTGTGTAGGGCTTAGTGATAGGTTGTGCAGAAAATGTGTCAGCTATCTCAGTAGTTTTATTGCTATATAATCCTCTTTTTTGGTGTTTGTTTTGGAAAGTAGAAAAGCCACCATTTTAAGCAGTTGTGTCCTTTTGGTTCCAGAACTCAGACTGTGCACATGGCAGGAGTGTGGCTGATGTGAAAGTAAGTGTTAGTCGTTATTCACACATATGAAGTTTTTTTTGCAGTGTGTGTGTGTTAATTGTAAGGACCATTGCTATCAGATGGTGTTCATTATTATTTTCTTCATTTGCTGATATTGTACTTTTAATGTATTTTGAAGTATGCAGTACTTGTAGGTGTTTGGATTGTTTTCTGAGGTAGTTCAATTGCTGGTGTTGTGCAAGTTCATGTTTGTAATGTGCTTATTTTTGTAGTTGCATTGTTGTCATCATCTCAGTGGATTTGCACTAGATGTATTACAGTTAACTCCCATGAAACATCAACCTATATTCAAAATATAGTGTTACTGCTGCAGATGGGAGGAGGAGAAGTATGGAAATCTTTCTTAGTGGCCTTTGCAGTATCCATCATGATTTTTCACATGAAGTGGAATCTCTCCCATTCCTTAACCATGGCAACTCCCTCTGCTACCTATTCGAGGCATCGTGCAGACAGGACCTTCATCAATGAATCTCGGAAGAGTTATGAGTCAGTGCAATGTTCACTTTGTTATGATATCTCTGTTGTAGTTTAGAAAAAAAGGGAGAACATAAATTGCCAATTAAATAAAAAATAAAAAAACTGCAGGTACTCTGTTGTTCTGAGATTAAATACTGCTGTTTTCTAGATGTGGCATCTTCCTTAACTACCCACTCGCAGCATTTTGTACACATGATGTTCATCATGGTTAGATTGGGTGTCGGTGTTAGGAAAGATTTCCTAATTGTGGGTAATTTTTCCTTCCATGTGGCAACCCCTAAACTTTTTGCTGTTGTTTTCACCATGATCTAGACCGCACTCCTCTGGGCTTTCGCTCCATTCTTACGGGGAAACTGACATGCCCTTAAGACAGTCAGTACCGGGAAACGCTGTTTTCCGTAGTTTCTTTTATCATGTTGCGGCTTTCGTGCAACGTGACACAAGAGGGCACTGTAAGCTAAGTTACTGCTCTCTTGGGTCTCTAGCCTTCTACAGGCCCTAGATACTCTTTTTGGATTGTAAATGATCGGTGCAAGTGAATCACGGACGGGACTGGTGGCAGCGATCGTTTCTTGTGTTTTGAGCTCCTTTTGGCGTTTTAAGCGCATTTCTCGCGCTTAGCCCAAAATGGTGGCCTGGCTCCCAAAATGGCCAGACCACAAGGCTCCTTTGTCCTGTCCGCTGACCGTCTTGCTTCCTTCACCTTCCCCAGGTCGAGCCGACCCGGGACCTTCCTTATTTGGGCATGTACTTTCCCGCGAAACACAGATGGTTTTGCGGGCTTCTACAGGCCTTGTGTGTGCCTCCAGGATGTGGGCTGGGATGTCTGGTCCCAATACACATCCTGGGTACCAGAGAGTCTAGGGTGGTGTGAATGCCTGGGACCACCGTGGTCCGTGATAGGTCCACGTATGGTGTGAGTGTTGATGAGCGGATCTCCCATTGGGTCCCCTCCGTTTTGGCGCAAAGGGAACCGTGGATAAGAGGGGGCTGGAAACGTCACTACCATGTCGATCTCCTGAGTTCTCACGAACGAAGGAATACAGGAGCCAAGTATCCTGCAACCACGAGGCTGAACCGAGGAATTGCTGGTGACCCACTGAAGGACTGTTCCTCTGCACTGCTGTCGCTTTGTGAAACCCTTTTTACCTCTGATCGAACCAGAAGGCCTGTACTGGTACTTCGACCCTTGGAATAGCAGGAACAGCTATTCTCGGCATCTTCACCATCTCCTGCACGTAAGCCTTCGGAAGTGTCTCTGGGCCATCCAGCAGACTGACCAGCCTACACAGGAGTTGTTAGGCGGAAACCTGTGCAGTTCCCTCTGGGACCACTGCAAAAGATTTAGGACTACAGGCGTTGGCGGTGAACACACTTGGCAGCAGTCTGCACCACACAGATTCACGTGGTAGCTGTGGCTGAGCAGTCAGACTTCTCTCAAGAAAAGTTGAGCAGTATGTGGAGTATACAAAATAGGGCAATTCTTCACAGCAAGACAAGCAAACACGCAACGAGGGTAAGTGTTAAGATATTAAGGTATTTATTTATAACAAAATGTCTATGAAAAACACTAAGGCAAATCATGGCAAACAAATCAAACACAATTACTCTACGGAGTAGACGATCAATCCCCCTAGCAATATCGACAACTCTAGGTTCTACTGGTGCCACTTATTTTCAGACAGAGGTGTATACCTCAACCCAGATGACACTCGAATATTAGTTAGGACGGGAGAGAAAAAAAAGATAGGCAGGTTACGGAATCAACACAGTTCGATCCTATCGGATAAAATGCAAGGCAGGAAGGCAAGAATCACAATAGATCGTAAAGTTCAGAGGCTAGGCCCACTCGGAGAGAGGCAAGGCACGATGTCCCAAAAAGTCTCTAGTGGAGATGCATTCAAGTCTGTATTGCAAATTGTTATCGGTGGATAGAACCAGTTCAGAACAACGAATGAGAAAAGCTTGGAGGCGACCCAACAGAACGGAGAGGATTAAGACACCTCACTCGAACCGATCGAAAGGGAAGCCAGGCGGACACAGTACCTTGTTGTGGAGGGCAGCTCCGGCGGGGGCAGTTGTTCCTGGTGGTGGATGCACACTGGTTCTTTGCCAAGAGTAGAGATGATCTCGTCGTCAAAGAAAATGAAGTCCGGTGCACCACCAGGGAAGAGACCAGCCGCGGAGTGCTCCATCACAAGGCACCACCTTTTGGTCGTGGTTCAGGGGTAGTGGCTATCCGGTTGCCGAGGTGCTTCTGCACGGGCAATTCGACCACTGCGTCCTGAGGGGAATAAAAAGCAAAGGGGGCTGGTTGTTCCCACCAGCCAGGGGAAGAGACTCTCCGGCAGGGAGATCTCCTCTGTCGTCGGGAAGTGGTGAGTCGGTTCTGCAGGGCTCCACCGGAGGTGTCGTCGTGCAGGTCGGCTCAGCGTTACCCTCGTCTGATTCTTAGGTCCTGTCGCGACTTCTGAAGATCCAGTCCCAAAAGCCCTGTTTTTATGCAGAAAACCCCCATTCATTCAGCCTAGCTGTCAATCAACACATGCTAAGTGGTGAGCGGGAAGGCTCACCACCTGGGCCAATCACTCCAGAGTGCGACCGGAGTTGGCAAGGCAACTCGGTCCAGGGTGCCTAAACCCCCTCCCACACCCCTGTGGTAACCCAGAAAGAATGGCACCACTTTGGAGGGCCTCTGTACAGAGGCCCGCCAAAAGTGGAACAAAGGGCTCAACCTTTGGTTTAGGAGTCACAGAGACGAACACAGATGCCATTTTACAAACCGAGTTCTGGCAGAAAATACCACTCGATAAACCTATTTAAGATAAGTAGATCGGTGGTACGTCAGAGATTAATGAGAAAAAGTATCAATCTCCAACAATGGGACGAGTCCCATAGGGTTATGCTCGGGGACGAACATAACAAGTAGTTTCCACTGCCACCAGCCAAAAATCGACGAGGGGGGGACGGGACAGTGCCCCCTCGAGTAACAGATCCAGGAGTATTCGAATTACCCCTACTAGTATGTCCACAATAAGATGGTTTGTACTAGTTCTGTTAGTAAATTTAGGTCTAGTAAAGCCAATGGTGACTTTACATGCCCGGGGAGACAGTAGTCAGTCCCCGGGTATGGAGTCTATGGTGGGGGACCCACTAGGGCGCCCCCATGTTACGGCATGTAGGGTGCGGTGTAACACACATAGAAAAACATGAGACCCTATGGAGTAAAAGACCCCATAGCCCATCAAACACATTGACATTTCAAAAGGAATTACACACATACATGTCCAAGAGTGGGAAAAAAAGAGTCTCACTCTTGGCAGGATGGAAAAAAACAAACTCCAGAAATCCAGCAAAGCTGCTGGGGGACTCACTAGGTTAGGAAATTCAGCCTAAACAGAGAATTCTCCCTAACAGGAGTCTTGCTCTGTAACCACCGCCAGGTTGTGTGGTATTTCTAGTCCTTGTCACTCTCACACGATTCATACACTTGGCGTTCCCAGGTCTGAAGTGAGTAGTGTACATTTGGCTGAGATACACACGGCCACTCCGTTGCCCTGCTGTGGTAACAAACTGTGCGGGTTCACTTCGTTTGGGACATCTTTTACTCAACTCTGCTGCTGCAGAATCTACACGACGACGAGATGTCCCCTGCTCTATTGAACCTGCCAGCGACTGAAACTGACGCGGAGAAGCCTGGGTCTGCTTGCATCGGGGACCGGTGAGTAGCATAGCTAGGAACTGGTCGCCCTCCTGCAGGAGCCCATAGCTTTTCCCCGCTGTGTCAAAACAGCACGCCTTTCCGTACTCGCTCTCTGCTTCTGTCCACAGTGGAGGCTGCGCTTGAGTCGCGGAACTCTGTTCTTCATTTGTGCACTAACCTGAACTGCCTGATTCCCTCGAAGAGACTCCCCTTTTTGCCCGTTGGCACCAGCGTGTGCAGGTACTTTTGAGCACAAGGCTCCACTCTTCGTAGGGCTCGGACTTCCTTTTAGTTAGGTGCCTCTGAAGGCAAACTGGGTCTAAGCATTATTTCGCACTGCCTGTTTTCCTTCGCTTTTAGGTGGACTACACATTTCGTGCATCTAACGCTTGAGACTTGTTTGTATTTGTATATATATTGTATTGGTATGGTATGTGTTGGTTTACTAGAGTTGTATTGTGATTTCTCGCTACGGTCATTGTTTTAAAGGCCTTGGAATAAATGTGTATATATTTTTAATATAACACCTGTTTGGAGTAGTTTGTAGGTGTCCTTGCTTTGTGTGCTCATTGCGGGCTTTCAGTCACCCTCACCCCTCTTGAGACCTAGTCTTGACGGCCGCGATCGCTACCCTGATTGGTCTGGCTTGTCCAGAGGTTACCCTGTTCCAAGTAATTAGGTTGGCCTTCTGAACTTCTGCGCCGCCAGGACAGAGTTCAGAAATCCGTCTTAACAAATTGGTGTACAGCAGTGGGATACGACTGAAGGTATCCAGTGTTGCGCACGAACTAAGGCATTTCAAGTTATTCCTACCAGGACACGTAGTGAATTGTTATAGTATAGCTTTAAAAAGGCCACAGTCCTATCTAACAGTATGGAAACAAATACCTTGTTAACTTTAAATGTTTCCAAATCAGAAACATTGAAAAAGATGTGTGCGGAGAGAGGTGTTTCCTCTCAAGGCACGAAATTGGATATGATCCAAAGAATCGTGGCGTGGCAAGAAGCGCAGCTTGACGCTATAACTTCTGAGGACAGTGCGGAAGGAGGTGGGGCTGCTCTCACTGGTAGAACCGACGGTTCTGCCGCTGCACTGATCCACCGCGACCACGAGGACAGGGAGGATGAGATGTCTAATGTTTCCTCTGCCAGTGCTGATGGGAGGCTATGCTTGAATTCAAGAAGCAAGAGCTGCGGTTTAGGCAGAAAGAGCTTGAATTCAGCATAGCCAAACTAAAAATCGAACAGGCAGAAAAACAGAAAGACAGGGATCACCAGTTGGAACTGGCCAAGCTTCAGGTTGAAAATGGGTCCAAGGGTCCTGGACATGGGTCTGGGGCCTCATCTCATCCACGGTTTCCGAAAGATCTGCTTAGTGTGTATGAGGAAAGGAATGACATTATGGACTGGCTGAATGCGTTTGAGTATGCATGCGAAGTTCAACAAGTTGACACTGCTGATAAGATTGCCTGGTTACTCAGTAGACTGCCCCATTCTGGCTGTAGTGCCATTATGGAAATGTCGAAGGCTGAGCGAGCTGATTTCGCAATGTTAAAGCAAACTCTCATTTTAAAGTTTGGAAAGACTCCGGCCCAATATTTGAAACGATTCAGAGAGTATAAGAAAAAAGAAGGTGGTACTTGGGTATCTTATGTAACTGAATCCTTAAAAAACTTAACTGGCTGGGTTGAAGGTTATAAGGTTTTTACCTTTGAAGGCATGATAAATCTTGTCATGCTGGAACACATTTTTGCATCTTCTTCCCCGGAGCTTAAGCAGCATTTGGCCGATTCGAAGGAGATAGATCCTAAGAAGCTGGCCATTGCAGCAGACTTATGGGTGTCACATTGAGTGTCCCATAAGGACAAAACTCATCCTGGTAAGCAGGAGGAAGGGAAAAAGTCCAAAGATAAGGAGGGTGGAGAATCTGATAAATCTTCTTCTCAAAAGGGCCACAAAAAGAAAAATAAGGGTAAGACACAAGAGAACTCACAGGGTAGTGGAGGTCAGCCTCCGAAACAGAACTCTGGTTACAATAAGCCTCCCTATGTAAACAGACCCAATGGATCTTGTTTTGCTTGTGGAGCAACTGACCACGTGAAGGGGGATCCCCGGTGTAAGGTTAAACCTTTGGGGGTCCACTCCGCTAATCTGGCCTTCTCCTCCTATGAGGAAGAAGAGATTACAGGAGCATCCTTCTACTCAGACTCATTTCCCAGCGGGATAGAAGCTGAGGTAGTTTTAGTTTCCCTGGGTTCCTGGGAGCCTAAAGTCACAGAGGCTTATGCTAGGATTCCAGATAATACCAAGCACTACTTTAAAGACAGTGTGCTGATCAATGGAGTAGATACTCCAGCTCTTAGGGATAGTGGGTGCAGTCGAACTGTAGTAGATTCTACCTTGGTAGACTCAGAGGAAGTTGCCAGAGCTACTCTGATGCCCACTAAGTTGGCTGACGGCCCACTCTGTATGTTCCCAGTAATAACTGTAAATCTTACTTTAAATGGTACAGCAGTCAGGATTCCAGTGAACATTCAGAGAAACGTCCCAGGAAAGGTCTTCTTAGGCAATGATCTCAGAGCTTTAGGGCTCGTAGGAGACACTGCCGAAAGACCCTACACACGGTCTCAAGCACGGGCAGCATTGGCCAAGACCAATACGCCGCCCCAGCCGAAGGGGAAACCCAAGGTGAAAGGAGTAAACAAGTCAAGTCGAGGGAAAGAGAATATTCCCCCGAGCTCGCCTACCACTGCGGTGGAGGAAGTTGGTCAATCGCCCGGGCCTGACGAGGAGGTGGCGATGCCTGAAGTATTTGACCCCAACGACCATCCTGAACTAAAAGACTTGTTAGTAGAAGGTGGTCCTGATAGGGACGAATACAGTAAAGGCCAACGTGAGTGCCCATCTCTGGAAGGCCTAAGGAGACAGGCCTGCTCCCAGCTTGAGGGTGAACCTCCTGGGACACATCGGATTTATTGGGAAGGTGGACTCCTGTATAGTGAGCCCACAGAGTCTACAGAAGGAGACCATAGGAGGTTGGTGGTTCCCCTTGCTGTAAGACCCTTCCTCCTGCAGTTGGCGCATGAAGTGCCACTTGCTGGTCACCTTGGTATTAAGAGGGCCAAGCAAAGGTTGTCCATGCACTTCTACTGGCCCAAGATGGGGGTGCAAGTAGAAAGTCACTGCAGGAGTTGTGCCTCCTGCCAGTTATCTGGTAAGATTGGCTCGACAATCCAAGCTCCATTGGTACCACTCCCAGTTGTGAGAATGCCATTCGAAAGGGTAGGGATCGACATCATTGGTCCCATTGACCCGCAAACATCCTCGGGCAATAGGTTTATCCTGGTGCTGGTCGACCATGCAACCAGATATCCTGAGGCCATCCGATTGAAAACTGTAACTGCCAAGTCAGTTGCAAAAGCGTTACTTGGCATATTTACTAGGGTTGGCTTCCCTAAAGAAGTTGTGTGGGATCGTGGCAGCAACTTTATGTCGAAGTATATGCAGGCTATGTGGAAAGAATGTGGGGTCACCTACAAGTTCTCTTCCGCATACCACCCCCAGACCAATGATCTGGGGGAACGTTTCAACAGAACGTTAAAGAGCATGATTGGGGCTCTGGAAGAACCTCAGAGAAGAAAATGGGATCTTCTTTTACCATGCTTACTGTTTGCCTACCAAGAGGTACCACAGGAGGGTGTTGGCTTCAGCCCCTTCGAACTTCTGTTCGGTCATCCTGTATGGGGACCCTTAGCCATAGTCAAAGAGGGATGGGAGATGCCCACTCCCCCTATTACTACCAATATAGTAGATTATGTGCTGGGGCTCAGAAAACGGATGGTACTTCTGATGGGCTTGGCTAGTGATAAATTGAAGGCAGGACAAGCGCTGGTGAAACATTGGTACGACCAGAAAGCTTCCCTCATCAACTTTACACCTGGTCAGCAAGTCCTGATCATGAATCCCATAAGGCCTCGAGCTTTACAGGACAAATGGTCAGGCCCTTACACAGTGGTGGAGCCCCTGGGTGAGGTTAACTATTTAGTGGACCTTGGAAGGCCTGGACAGGCTCCAAAAGTGTTTCACATAAATAGGCTGAAGGCTTTCGTCCCAAGAGTCGAAATCGCAGCACTGCTACTGGCTTCAGATGTTGAGGAAGAGGAGTCTGAACCTCTCCTCGACCTGTTCCGAAGCGGTCCTTCAGATAGCTCCTTTGAGGGTGTCCGAGTGGCCCCTCACCTGACTTCTGATCAGCAGGCTGAGGTGAAAAGTTTGCTTAGGCAGTTTTCCCCCCTGTTTTCACAGTCGCCTGGTTTGACACCTTGGTGCAAACATAACATAGACACAGGAGACAGTGTACCTACCAAAAGTAGGGGATACAGGATGTCAGACAAAGTACGGTTTTATATTAAGACCGAGGTCAACAAGATGTTAGACCTTGGGGTGATTGAACCCTCTAGTAGTCCTTGGTCCAGCCCTGTGGTTTTGGTTCCAAAGGCAGGCACTTCTGAATTGAGTTTCTGCGTGGATTACAGGGCTCTGAATGCTGTCACCAAGACAGATGCACACCCCTTGCCTCGAACAGATGAGCTGGTGGATACTTTGGGTGCCTCCAAGTACCTCAGCACGTTTGACCTCACTGCTGGCTATTGGCAAATAGCTTTAGCAGAACATGCCAAGGAGAAGACAGCGTTTTCTACTCCAGACGGCCTTTACCAATTCATGGTAATGTCGTTCGGGTTGAAGAATGCACCTGCCACTTTCCAGAGGCTTGTGAATCATGTTTTAAATGGGTTAGACGAATTCTGTCTTGCATATCTGGACGATATAGCAGTTTTCAGTGCCACCTGGGAAGACCATGTGAAACACCTCGGGATTGTGCTCCAGGCTCTTCAGAAAGCACACTTGACCATAGAGGCTAGTAAATGCCAGATTGGACAAGGCTCAGTGGTTTACCTTGGACATGAAGTAGGTGGAGGGAGGATACAGCCTCTTCCCAGTAAAGTACAAGCAGTAGAAGACTAGCCTACCCCCACTACACAGACCCAAGTGAGAGCCTTCTTAGGACTCACGGGGTATTACCGAAACTTCGTGGGAGACTGTGGCACCATAGCTGCCCCTCTGACTGCCCTCACCATTCCGAAGAAACCCAAGAAGGTAACTTGGACCAACGAGTGTGAGAAGGACTTCAATGGCTTAAAAGACTCCTTGTGCCTGGCCCCTGTCCTCAGGGCCCCTGATTATCAAAGACCTTTTATTGTGCAGACGGACGCCTCTGACACTGGGATAGGAGCTGTACTATCGCAAGTAGATGAGAAGGGTAAGGAACACCCTATTGGTTTTATTAGTCGCCAGCTTAAGGACAGAGAGCTCAGATGGTCCACGGTAGAGAAAGAATGTTTCTCTGTTGTGTGGGCCCTACGGAAGCTGAGGCCCTACCTCTATGGGACCCACTTCACTGTGCAAACTGACCATAAGCCCTTAAAGTGGCTAATGAACATGAAGGGGGAGAATGCTGATGGGTTGTCCAGAATGTTTAACCGACCTGAACACGAGACTCATCCAGGGGTGGATTAGTTCCCCCTGTCCATAGTCTGGGAAGGGCGGGTGTTAGGAAAGATTTCGTAATTGTGGGTAATTTTTCCTTCCATGTGGCAACCCCTAAACTTTTTGCTGTTGTTTTCACCATGATCTAGTCTTTGCCAGAGAAGTGCAGCCTTCTGCCGCACTCCTCTGGGCTTTCGCTCCATTCTTACGGGGAAACTGACATGCCCTTAAAACAGTCAGTACCAGGAAACGCTGTTTTCCGTAGTTTCTTTTATCATGTTGCGGCTTTCGTGCAACATGACACAAGAGGGCACTCTAAGCTAAGTTACTGCTCTCTTGGGTCTCTAGCCTTCTACAGGCCCTAGATACTCTCTTTGGATTGTAACTGATCGGTGCAAGTGAATCACGGACGGGACTGGTGGCAGCAATTGCTTCTTGTGTTTTGAGCTCCTTTTGGCGTTTTAAGCAAGTTTCTCGCGCTTAGCCCAAAATGGTGGCCTGGCTCCCAAAATGGCCAGACCACGAGGCTCCTTTGTCCTGTCCGCTGACCGTCTTGCTCTTTTCACCTTCCCCAGGTCGAGCCGACCCAGGGCCTTCCTTATTTGGGCATGTACTTTCCCGCAAAACACAGATGCTTTCGCGGGCTTCTACAGGCCTTGTGTGTGCCTCCAGGATGTGGGCTGGGATGTCTGGTCCCAATACACATCCTGGGTGCCAGAGAGTCTAGGGTGGTGTGAATGCCTGGGACCACCGTGGTCCGTGATAGGTCCACGTATGGTGTGAGTGTTGATGAGCGGATCTCCCATTGGGTCCCCTCAGTTTTGGCGTAAAGGGAACCATAGATAAGAGGGGGCTGGAAACGCCACTACCATGTCGATCTCCTGAGTTCTCACGAACAAAGGAATACAGGAACCAAGTATCCTGCAACCACGAGGCTGAACCGAGGAATCGCTGGTGACCCGCTGAAGGACTGCTCCTCTGCACTGCTGTCGCTTTGTGAAACCCTTTTTACCTCTGATCGAACCAGAATGCCTGTACTGGTCCTTCGACCCTTGGAATAGCGGGAACAGCTATTCTCGGCATCTTCGCCATCTCCTGCACGTAAGCCTTCGGAAGTGTCTCTGGGCCATCCAACAGACTGACCAGCCTACACAGGAGTCTTGCTCTGTAACCGCCGCCAGGTTGTGTGGTATTTCTAGTCCTTGTCACTCTCACACGATTCGTACACTTGGCATTCCCAGGTCTGAAGTGAGTAGTGTACATTTGGCTGAGATACACACGGCCGCTCCGTTGCCCTGCTGTGGTAACAAACTGTGCGGGTTCACTTCGTTTGGGACATCTTTTACTCAACTCTGCTCCTGCAGAATCTACACGACAACGAGATGTCCCCTGCTCTCCTGAACCTGCCAGCGAATGAAACTGACGCAGAGAAGCCTGGGTCTGCTTGCATCTGGGACCGGTGAGTAGCATAGCTAGGAACTGGTCGCCCTCCTGCAGGAGCCCATAGCTTTTCCCCGCTGTGTCAAAACAGCACGCCTTTCCGTACTCGCGCTCTGCTTCTGCCCACAGTGGAGGCTGCGCTTGAGTCGCGGAACTTTGTTCTTCATTTGTGCACTAACCTGAACTGCCTGATTCCCTCGAAGAGACTCCCCTTTTTGCCCGTTGGCACCAGCATGTGCAGGTACTTTTGAGCACAAGGCTCCACTCTTCGTAGGGCTCGGACTTCCTTTTAGTTAGGTGCCTCTGAAGGCGGACTGGGTCTAAGCATTATTTCACACTGCCTGTTTTCCTTCCCTTTTAGGTGGACTACACATTTCGTGCATCTAACGCTTGAGACTTGTTTGTGTTTGTATATATATTGTATTGGTATGGTATGTGTTGGTTTACTAGAGTTGTATTGTGATTTCTCGCTACGGTCATTGTTTTAAAGGCCTTGGAATAAATGTGTATATATTTTTAATATAACACCTGTTTGGAGTAGTTTGTGGGTGTCCTTGCTTTGTGTGCTCATTGCGGGCTTTCAGTCACCCTCACCCCTCTTGAGACCTAGTCTTGACCACCGCGATCGCTACCCTGATTGGTCTGGCTTGTCCAGAGGTTACCCTGTTCCAAGTATTTAGGTTGGCCTTCTGAACTTCTGCGCCACCAGGACAGAGTTCAGAAATCCGTCTTAACAGTCGGTATGAGAGGAGTTTGTGTACTGGATACCACTGCTGATAGAGGCTTCATTTGCAGTTGGAGTTGTTGATGCACTGGTGGATGGAGGTTACGTAGGTGGTGCTGATCTCCTTCTATTCAAAGAATGGGCCGATGCATTTTTTTTCATTTGTGATGTTCATGTGCTTTATGATAGTCATCATCAACCTCATTCCAATGGATTCGCACTGAATCGTTAATCATAATAGATGTTCCCAGGCTTTGGGATGGAACATCTCAATGTCCACGGCATAGAGGTTTATTGCAGAAGATGCAAAGTACATACTGTGGCTCTTTTCAGGAGCAGTGTTCTTTCACTTTGAAGAAGCACCCACTGCCAGCTGTTTATTTTCATTTTTGTGTACTTCTTCCATGGTGGTGAAGGATTGTCGACCCAAATGATGATGTCGTCACTACTTGAGCTCTCATGTCCAGACATGTTGGAATGTCTTACTATGAAGGAAAAAGGAACACTTTCAAAAAGACAAGTGAAAAAAGACAATGCTGCAATAAATGGAAAAGTAAAACAAAAAAAAAAGGAAAAGTAATTTGATAAACTTGATTTGTTTGGTAACTTGTTCTTCAAGTTTACTTATCCTAGCATATTTTCTCTTGTTCTCCAAGTAAATAGTCTACCCTATTTTCTTTTGGACTCTAAGTTTAGATCATCCCATCCTTTGTTCTACATACAACTAGTATAATGTTCTTTGTTTATTTTCACCCAGTTTATATATCATTGTTTGTTTTTTGTAGTGGCATTTTCTTATAGGTTTTTATATTGTTGTATGTTTTTTTTTTAACCCAAGTTGGATTTTCTTTCTCAATGATCCAATGATTAGTATGTGCAAAGAGAACAACAGTGAACTATGCACTAATGTGGTATTTTTTATATAGTGCATGTGATGCACTGCATTTAAAATATGAGGGTCATAAAAATGTGTGTTATAAATTGTGTTTATTAATGTGTGTGTGTCATTGAACTGATTTTGTTTTCTGTTTTTCAGATAGAAGGATGTTATATATTTATTTTTAAACATAGATGTATAGCCACAGCTACGATCCATCCCAATGAGCCATTGGCATTTGGAGACTTGGCTAACCGCAGCAACGACCGGGAGTGGAGGGGTGTCCTAGGCACGATTTCGATGAAAAATACACACCCGCTGCAATAGCTGTAATGTGTGAAAAGTGCATTCTTCACTTGCTCCCTTTTTAGTGTGTGTTTTGTTATTAATATTTTGCATTACATTTATGGAAAGAAAGACACGCAATCAAATAACTGCAGTTATAATATTTGGGGCATAATTGGATTTTTTGGAAACCACGGCTAAACATATTTTTTGAGAAAAAAAATAAAGGTGGAAAACGTTTTAAATATGTATTGAGTCTAGTGTTTGCAAAAAAATAGTGTAACATTTGAAATAATTTTTAATCAATAAAAATGCATATACGTGTTCCCACTTGAAAAGGGTAAATAAATTTTCAAACAGAGTTTGTTGTAAACAGGTTTATTGGGCAGGGTGTGGGTTTTCTTTCTGTTTTAGTTAGAACAAATGATTTATCATGTTCTGTAGTGACATCTTCTGGATTTTACTGTCCATGATTACTCTTAAATGTTCAATGTCCTTTTTCATTGATGGGTCCTTGTTGTGGCACTTTCTTTTTTAATCTTCTAGAGACTTGAATCACTTCTTCATCTGTTTTGAAAATATTTGAAATATTTTCAAACAATTGAAGATATAATACACTTTCAAAATATGTTTGTTAATTGTATACACATTTGATAGTTTAATAATATGTAGATAAAATATATGTGTTTGTTGACTGATATTTGTTCCTGTAAATATAATTGTAAGTCTCATTTTACATGAATATATACAATGTACTTACAAAATCCTTTTAGTGGTGTATTTTCATCAGGAGAATTGTATTCAGTGTCTTCTTTTTTAACCTCTTCCTCTGTAGGGTCATTTTCCTCCAGCCATTCTTTCTACTGTTCCATTTTAGTAGTGGTACAGTGAATCACTTCTTTTGAGCTCAGAGTTAGAATTTGGAATGAAGGAATATTAATGAGGAGAGAAAGTAGAATGTTTGTGTTTGCGTTGTTCATTGTTTGTGTGGTGGGTGTCTGCCAATAGGATTTCAATTACCTCAGACGCTTTTGAATTGTATAGAGCCTTTGAGAGAATGTATGTTTTCAATGATATTTATATATGGCCATACAATTGTAGATAATATTGTATTATTATATTATGAGTTTTTGTGCAAAGTACATTATTGTTTGAGGGTGAGGTGTAACCTTAGGAAATAGTTCTGTTTTGTGGTATATGTATAGTTTCATTTGATATTTGAAACATGAAGCCAATTTCAGAAGGAGAGGACTCTCTTTGTTCAGAAGATTGTGGAACATGTTTTGAGAATGGGGTAATTGTGATGTTGAGGAAATAGGCGATGAGTTCTCAAAGCATTGGCTTGCAAAGTTTTTTTGGTTTTATAATATTATTTCAGATAGAATGTTTGAAATGAGAGGTATATGCTGCGATTGCGGACAAATATTTTTGACAGGGAGCACAGTTTTTTTTTTTCTCTTTGGGAAAAGAAAATTAAAAATCATCTAAAGAAAGTGCACAGACACTTTTTCAAAATGTTTTGAATCATCATAGAGATGAAGAGTATTGTTCTGATTGAAAATGTTGGTGATACGTTGGTAAAATAACCTCAAGGCTCTTTTAAGAGCCACCCAGAGAACCTTTTAAGCATATTGGCAAAGGAAAATATGTTTGATACCCTTTTTTAAATTAACCGCAGTTACGGTAGTAGCCTATAACAAGTTGTGTCCTGTCAGGCATATTGCATCCACGTGTACCAGCCACAGGACAGACTATACGCGTGGGTATGAGTATGCAAATGGCATGTTGTGTATTTTTGGCAGGTGTAGCTGCGTTTGTGACTATCATACTTTAGCGGAGGGCATAACCATTCCAATTTGTGTGCATTTATCATGTTGTTCCATTGTGTGCATTACAGATGTCACATGTGTTTCTGATTTTATTCCCTCCTGTGTACCTTTATGTTGTTTGAATTATTATGACTTGTCAATATGTCCTTTTGAATCTGTAAAAATTGTACGGTAAGCCACAGCTACAGGTGGTTTATGCGATTCGCAGCTATGAATGGGTCAATCGCATGTCGTGTTTTTTTGCGGCCTTTGATAGCCATGGGTACCAATTAGACGTATCATAGCTGTGGGTACGGGCACTCAAATGGAGCGTCCTCTATTTTTTGTGGATGCATCGACGGCTATTACTATCATGTTTTTAGCCGCGGGAATAACCATTCCAATTTCTATGCATTGATCGTGTTGTTCCATTGATTTTACACCACACAATTTCACATGTATTTCTGATTCCATGCCCTCATGTTTACCTTTATGTTGTTTGAATTGTTACAGCATGTCAATATGTCCTTTTCAATATGGAAAAATGGTACATGTAGCCGTGACTACTGGTGGTTGACGTGGTTCGCGGCTATGAACGGGACAATCGCACTTTGTGTTGTTTGGCAGTCTTTGATAGCCACGGGTATGTATCCATCACTATATACGCGACTATTGCTGGTTGTATTCTGGTGCAGTGATCATATTATATTATGGATGTTTTTGCTCAGATTTGTACATGTGTTTCTTTTTGGATGTTCTCACCAGAAGGCTAATGTGAATTGATTTTGAAATCTTTGTAATATGTGTTTTTGAGCGCATTACAAAATGTTCATGTGACCACGTCCATAGGTGGGTTTTTGTTGTGTAACCAGGGTTATGGCGGTGGTTTAGTTATTGGGGAAAATTAGGGAAACAAATACATGTTTTTTAGTAATGTAGTGTGTAAATATTGTATAAAAAAATCTTTGATGGATTATGTTGGGGTATATTGATTGATATAGCTCGTAATAGAAATGTGTTTGTCATTTTACTTGTTTGCTTTCTACAGTCCTCCTTTTGTGCTATTGAATTTTGAAAGCTAAGAAAGTGACATGTGTATGAACCTTTGACAGTATCATTCTGTGTTTGGCTATGGTGAAGAACTATTCATTATTTGGAGAAGCTGAAGGTGAGTGATGGTGTGTTTTTATATATGTTATGTACTATTTGAATTATTGTATTTGTAAGACAATTGAAGAATCTTTAGGTGTCTCATTTGGTCAAGTTTATAAGTATTGTTTGCAAAGTAGGGTGTTATATATTTTACTTCAGTGTCTTTAGGAGAGTGATGAAGTAGTATGGCATGGTATGCTATGCTTATGTTTGCCAGAAGATATAGTTGCAAATAAAGGCTGTTTCTCAGTGATATTGCAAGATGTGATATGAATGATGATGCATGAGACATCCTAGTGTGAACCAAGCAGTATAAATCTACAATTGACAACTATTGTGGCTGTGTGTGTGCTTTGTAGTTGGGTATTAAGCTGTTTTGTTGTGACCCTGGTGATTTTCTACTGTGTTAGAATTGTGGAAGTGTGAAATCATGAAGTAAAGAAGGTGAAGTTATAATGGCTAAGTGGGTAGGGCTTTTCCATAGTATATGGGACATTTTGTTTTTATAATGCAGGGTTTTCAATGTCATGTAATTGTTTGTAGTAATTTTGAAATAATAATGAACAATCATATTTGGCATGTTTCCAATTTTCTTGCAAAAAGTGTGCTTTGGATGTACAGGAATCTATTTGTGTTCCATGCTATGTAATGCAATATGTTGTTATGCAATGCACTGACATAGAGAGATGTTAACATAATGGGGGTACACAGTGGGTTGGGGGAAACAGTAGTATGGATGAGGTTTGCTAACATGGTTTTCTGGGTCTGCTTAGATCGCTTGGCCATTGCAAGTTTAGTGCAGTGGGGATGTTTAGTGAAGTGAGGACATACATATGGATATGTTTTGTTAATTGTAGGATAGTAGGTCTGGCTGTTGGCCCAATGATTGTTGAATAGATAGAAACAGTTGAGGCATTTGACTTTATATGTTATTGGATGAGGATGACTAAGAAGGATTGATTAAATGGGTGTTAGGAGGATGAAGTTTGTGACAGAGCACAATTATGTGAGTAGCAGTAGATGGAATGTTGTCTATCTGGAGGTGACCTACAGTCCTTAAGCAGAGGGTTGTGAGGTGTGAAAACTGGAGCTGGGTGGAGTAACTCCATGCCAGTGCATTATTTTGCAGCTTTATTATTCTTGATACCTTTGTCATAAATGGTTTATGTATATATTGCTTGTATTATGTGTATGCTTTATTAAGAATGTTTATGTTATGTAAGAAATGGGTAATGTGGTGTATAACATTAGCTCACTTTTCATTTAGGTTTATCATTGAAAAATGTATGGTCCCAAGCACAGATATATTAGAAGTTGGCAAAGTTAATGGCCACTTGCACCTCTGCTTCCTTTCAGAGCATGTGGCAGTCATGGCCAGCTCCTTAGTGGTAGAGGTTATTTTGGTGGTTTAATGTGCTATATTTGTCATTGCAGCTAGACCAAATGGCTGATTTTCCAGCATCTGTTGTGTCAGGTTATCTATATCCTATTTTTTGGTATTAGCATAATTGACCTAAAAACATTTCACCTAAAACATTTGATCAAATTGTTTTGACTTTTGTTTGGTCAAATTTAATTAAATATATATGTATGGGGGTTGGTAAGGATATAGATTAGGTTGAGGAGAAGGGGCATTTTAGAACAAAAAAAGGTCAAATAAATTTGATCAAATGGTGACAACATTCCTGAGAATAATACCAGCAAAGTTGAAAGAGGATAAGCAGTCAGTATTCTCCTTGCACTACCCAGAGGCGCGCTGCCCTGGCTAAATTTACTCAGAACATTTGTTCCCTGTTTTCCCCTTCCCTGCCCCTTGCACTCCCTCCCTCATTTTCTGTTTGCACTTTTTGTTCTTATACTTGTATGATCTAAATGACACAAGTCCTAGTAAAATCATTTGTCTTGTCTTCCGCCTGTCTTCCCTCCCTTGTCTTGTGGCACCTAGAAATACTTGTGTACAGGTGCTTTATAAATGACTTATGATATATCATTTGGGATGTTCTTGGGGATAGATTTGATAATTGTGGGTCATATGATAACTGTCCACCTCGAATCAGACTTGTGCATCACCGCCACTTTCGCAGGCAGTGCCACTTGAGCCCTCCACCCTTGAGTCACTCCCTCGTCACTCTCTATGTTTCACTTACCAAGGAGGCATGCCTGTTGTCCCATGTCTGTGGCCATGAATACATCAGGCTACTGTTTCACAGTAACATGAAGTCCTGTGGGGACTTAGGGATCCTGGTGAAACAGGGTGTGCAGGTCATGTCTGCATCACATGTAATCTGTACATGTAGGGTTTGCTATTGTTTTTCAGTTCTGGAAGACATTCTTCCTTCAAATGAGTGACACACATGGCATATCGCACATGTGTGCAGTTCAGGAAACCATTGGTGTTTGGGAACTGGTGAATGATGTAAAATCATCTTTTTATATCATCTACTGCCCCTGGGATTTTGGGTAGCCATATGTGCTGTTGCATGGTTTAGGGGAGCTATTACCACCTTTGTCAATAACTGTGGGAATGTTAGCTGCATCAGGTCATGAACCATGCAAAATGTGTATTGGGAGGAGTTTGTTCAAAACAATGGCGTGTAGCTACCAACTTCAAATGGTGTGATATGGCAGTGTGTATATTTCCTTTGCATTCAAGGTCTCTCTCATTGATTTGGAGTTTGTAGTTGATGGTGGGCTGGTGCAGCTAATGACGTTTCCTTATGTTTTACTCTTAGGACAGTCTGATCCTGGGTATCTGTCGGGTATGACGTCTTTCATCGTCTGCCTTTTCATCCCCAGGCTTTTCAAAGTGCACATTCCATCGAATGTGCTCATCGACTTTATTAGGGGGGGGTGGGAAACGCCAGATAAGGGTTTGGGCAGGTGGGCAATGACAAAAAATAAGTGTGGGAGGGGGGTTTGGGTGGGTATGCCCCAAAAAACAACAAGAAAACCAACCAAACAACCATGAGCACATTCGATGGAATGTGAACGTTTAAAAGTCTGGGGACGAAAAGGCAGGCAATGAAATGACATGGAACCATCTGTGGCCATCATGTTCTCCTCCTTACTTGCAGGGCCTTCTGTTGCATGAATGTTATTATGCTTTAATCAGTAGGGACATATAGGGACATATGATACGGCAGGAGGGTTCCACCAGGTTGTATGGTACTCCGAGTCTTCTCTGAGGTGCTGTCATGATGCCTGCCCCCGGAAGACCAGACCAGGCCCAACAGCCCCGGAAGCAGGCATCATGCCACTTGGAGCATGCCCAAAAGCCCCAGTTAGGGGCTGTTTGGGTACAGTCCTGGCGCCTATGGCGCCAGGCTCATAAAGATAAAGTCAGTCCTGGCGCCATGGGCGCCAGGCTCATTATTGATAACTTACCTGAAGCAGACCATGCTGCATACTCACCTGAGGCAGACCATGCTGCATGAAGACTCAAGCCAAATGAGGCTTAGGAGGGACTATTTTACTGAAGGGACTATTTTGTTACTTGGGTGGGGCTGTGGAAGAATACTTACCTGGATCTTCTTCCAAGGCTATTTAAACCACGCCCGGACAGCCACACGTGCTTCGCGTTATTCTGCTTGCTGCAGCGTAACGCTCACCGTGTTTTCAGCAGCTCCAGTCTTCAGCCACGCCCGCTTCAGTCCTGTTGACTCCTGAAACAAGAAGACAAAAAGGATAAAGGTTAGAACAGGAGTTTTAACTTTAATCCTTACCTGAATCCTGATCCATTTTGCCACGGAACTGAAAGACAGAAGTCTTTGAAGCATCGCTTCGCATTCCTACGGCGCCGCGCTGAACTCACCTGCTTGGCGGTACTTCAGCATTCCATCACGCTCTCTCCATCTCGCGGCCGCCCTCCGACACCTAAGGAGACAAAGACATCAAGGTGAGCAAGGGGACTCTCTAAGGCCATACAAGCTACCCCCAAGGACTTACCTGATCTACCACGGGAGGTACTCACCTCATTTCGGGTCAGCGCAGTCAACTCTGCTTCATCGCCGCACCCCGGCCTCTAAGGGGAGAAAGCAAGGACAATACCAGTTACCCCCCACAAAACTTACCTGATTTACCACGGGGGTCTCACCTCATCTCGGGTCGGCACAGTCAACTCTGCTTCATCGCCGTACCCCGGCCCCTAAGGGGAAAAACACTATAGACTTACCTGAATCTTACCAAGTGCCATTTGGAAATCTTCGAGTGGATTAATCGGCAACCTGCAAGGAATCGGACAGAGTGAAGAGCAGACATTTGAACTCTTATGAACAATTGGACTTTAGAGTCAATACTGGAACTCACCAATTCCTCTACACCAGTCAAGTAACTGGTCATCAACGCGCCCCTGCGGTCGACGCAGGATGGAGAGCTCATCCTTCCAAACCATCAGGTGAGACTAAGGAGGGGACATCAAGAGTGATCAGTGGGAAGACAACGGGAATGGGGAAGGTGGGTTGACACTCAATTCCACGGGTGGTTAATTCCTCTTCTCCTTTGCAGAAGAATATTCTTGCGAGCCAGACAAACTAGGCTGAGCGGGCCAGTCCAGTCAGTCATCTCGGCGCTACACGTCACGCTGGTGGAAATAACAGCGGCCCAGTTCCGGTCGACGCCCCCGTGGGAACCAGGTGAGCGTAACAGGTGCAGGTAGGCTTGTCATGTTCACAGCGGGTCAAGTGGATGTACCTCTGCTTCCTTTCAGCGCACGTGGCAGTCATGCCCACCTCCTTAGTGTTGGAGGTTATTTTGGTGGTTTAATATGCTATATTTGGCATTACAGGTAGACCAGCATCTGTTGTGTCAGGTTATCTACATCCTGTTTTTTTCCAAATCCTGTTTTCTCTGTTATGGCTTGTATTGGGTTTAGACATATCACACCCTTTTTTTCTGGATGTGGCATGAATGTTAAATTATTATGGTATGTAAGAAATGGGTAAAGTGTTGTATAAGATGTCAAATGAAAGAGGTGCATAACGAGTTGGAGGAAACAGTATTATTGATGTGGTTTGTTAAGAAAGTTTTCTGGGGCCAGATAGGGCATATGGCCATTGAAACTTTAATAGATGGAGATGGAAAAGGAAGGGAGAACATACATGCTGATATATTTTTTGTTGATTAGCAGTAGTAGTAATCAGTTTGTAGGGGAAAGCAGGATAGTGTTGTATTATTATGCTGAAATGGGTGGAATCAGGAGACGTAGTTAATTGTGCATGCTTGCTGTTGAGGATGGCTAAGAAGGTGTAATTAAATGGGTGCTGGGAGAAACAAGCGTGTGGTAGGGCCTAGTTAAATGAACACTAATATACTTAATGGTGTATACTTGAAGTTGTCATTTAGCTGTTAAGTAGAGGTTTGTGAGACGTGTTATAGCACTACTAGAGGACTTAGCCATTCAAAATGCAGTGATAGTGGTGATGGGTAGTAGAGTGAATGTGGACATGCTGATATGTTTTGTTGAGTATGAATAGTCATTTATATTAAAGATTCTTTTTTTAATTATGGTGGCTAATTTGGGAAATGTTTGTGTTGGCTGTCATCTGAAAATGGAACAAGTGTCTTTTTTATTTAAATCATGGTGGCATATGTTCTTCTTGTGGGCGGTGTACTCACTTTATTAAATATCTTGACAGGAATAAAAAAAATAGAAAATTATCTTCCCCCAGGAAACTTCCAAGGGTGCAAATAACTATTAGACCTGGCTAAAGGGCAGACACAGGCTTTTCTGTTCTGCAGCTTTGAGTGAGTGTCTTGTTTTACTTGGCCTTTCAAATTCTGGGTTAGAGCCATTAAAGTCCATCTCCACCTGTTAGCCTGGGATTCAAATGTATATTTTATATTGAAATTATAAAGAAACACAATGCCTGAATGTAATTATTTCTTTTTTTTTAATACAGCTTGTTTTGTAATATACCACCAAAAAAACAACATTGAGCTATAAGAAAGGGTCAAACAGTATCACTTTTTAAAAAGTAGTGTTTTTAAATCTGTAGATACAAATCCGGTAAATAATGCAACAAAAATCTAGTGTTGAGGATAGTTTTTAAAATGTTTAAGTTGAAATAACAAATATGCCAACACAAGTTTTTGCTGGAACCGATAATGTTTTTGTTGGGAGTAAAAAAAGAAAACATGTTTCAAATGTGTTACTAGCTAGGAAAAAAAAGAACGATTTTTAGAAGAAAAGGTAGCAAATGTGCCATTTATTTGAAACATAGGAATAAGGATATATATATATATAGGAAAATGTATTACTCCCAAGTTTTTACCAATCTTTGGAGAAGCATGAAACTAAACTCTAGATAGGTTTTTTGCAAATGATAAAAGTAAAAGTAATCATTAAGAAAGCTTTTGATATGAAAAGAAAAGAAAAGTGTTAATTTTTGTATTAATTAAACTTAAGAAATTGCTTAAGGTGATTACAGCATTCTATACAAATATACAAACAGTTCATACGCTTACACGTGACAACTTTTGAGACATCTTACTTCTCATACTGAAAGATTTTCTAATGAGTAGAGTTACTTTCAAGGAAAGAATGTTCCACCAGCTATTGATGAGAGTGGACGTAGCTATGAAGTCCAAAATGATGTGATTTCTAAAAAAATAATACGGAAATGGAAACTTTAAGTCAGTCAAAAATGAAACAAAAAGATGGATTTTTTTTTATTGCACGAAAATGATAATTTTCAAAGACAGATCAAGATGCTACAAAGAATAGATGTCTGCGAAGTTTGTGAAAGACAGGACTTTTCAGTCATTCTAGATTATCTTGATAAAAGTAGATGTAAGAGTCAGTTTCATCATATACAGATGCTGGCTACACATCATACTAAAATGAGATACCTTCTAGTTAAACTGTATGAGTGCAAAACACCAAGTATGTCTCTTGCAGTTTTAAATCAAATACTTTTGAATGGAACTGTAGAAAGTTTAGTTTATCCAATGCAAATGATAAATATGATGCACTAAAAAGAGTGTGTTTATGTAGTTGAATCACTTACAGGAAGTGGAAATGATGATCTTATGCTTTCAATGGATCAGATTAATTTTTCAATAGAATAAAAGAAATATTGCAATTTTTGCAGTTGTCTTCTACTGAAAGACCTGACATTGTTTGTGTATCTTGTCAAAACACTTTTTATAAGTCTCAAGCACAGCTAGTGTGTGTTGAGAACAAAATTAAAGACACTGTAGAAGATGCTTGGAAATAACTGTATCTGTATTTGTTTGTAGAAAAACAATTTGACACAAGTGAGGCCATTCATGTTTGTATACACTGTTGGACTTTAAAATCAAACAGGTAATTCCGTCAAGAAGTGTCTTAAACAAGCTGGTAGTGCCTGATATCCCTCTTTTGCTTCATAAATGTAACATGTTTGAAGTTATTTCCTTATAAACTGTTTATCATTTTCAAGTTATTTTTAGACTGCAAACAAATCTGCCTAACACGTCATTAGAGCAAAGTGTGAGAGGCAAAGTTGTGTATTTAGCCCTGAATTTGGAAGAAAATGTTAATACTCTAGGAGTGAAGCATGACATTGCAGATTCTTTATTTGTTTTAGAAAATGCTGTTGCGACTAAAGATAAGAGAATTTGGCAACAGCTTATCGATATTGAAAAAGTGAAAAACGCATTGGCGTTTCTATTGGAGCACAATGATTTATACAAAGGCAGTCTGACTGTACCAGACTTGTCTATGCTTGATGTTGAGTCAACAAACAAAACCAGTGAAGGTCAGTTTCAGTGTCTATCTGTTGCAGATGGGAATCGTTTGTATGAACATTACACAATTAATCCTCTACACTCACATGAAGTCATGAGCGACAGTTTAGAATTGAATCAAATCAAAGCAACGAAAGGTACACCAATTAGTATCTGGGAAAAGGCATTAGAAGCCTGTTGTTTTCAAATGCTTTTTCCAACTGGTACTGGAGGGAGATTCGATGATCGGAAGGTGCAAATCTCTGCTTCAGAATATCGTTGTACAAGAATGTATTCAGAAGATTCACGATTCAGCTCGAATGTCGAATACATTTTCCCCTTATTGTATGAAAGTGAATTTTCAACATTATGTATGCTGTTGCTCATACACTTCACACCGAAACTCGATTTCAAAATCTTACTGCATGTGAGATGCTGCAACAGGTGAAAGAAAAATATGAAGGTTTAGAGGGAAAATTCACGAATATTCTTGCTACAATGAGAAAAACTAAAGAATATTGGTATAGGAGACACACCGAGGTCAGATTCATGATCAGAAACTTAGGATCGACTTTAAGTTGCATTGAATATGGTTGGGATGATCTTGCAGAGTGGATTCAGGAACCTAATGCAAAGGAAGACAACATAGAACACATGGCACCAGGGGAATTGTGTTCTATGCAACCTGTAAGTGTATCGCAGTTTTTTCATCACAGATTTTTAGCCATGTTACACTTTATATGTAATAAAGAAAATGGTCCACTAGGCCCTGTAGAACATTTCTTTTGGAGGAAAGAGTACCAGGCATGTGGGGCTCAACATATACATATGGTGTTGTGGATTACAGATTCTCCTTAATTTGTTAAGGAGAGTGATGGCTGTGTGATGCAGTACACTGAAAAATATGTCACTTGTTCTATTCCAGCCCAGCACATGAATGCTGATCTACAGAACAAGGTAGAAAGGTTTCAAAAGCATTACTGTGGAAAGTACTGTCAAAGAAAATACAAACGTAAAGACAAGTACTACACTCAGTGCAGATTTGGCTTTCTAAGGCTTGTGGCACCAGTTGCTCCAGTGAATAGTGTAATGTCATCTGTTCGACACCATGTTACTGGTAAGTCACAGAGGAATACCTATCATTTAAAAAAAAATAAGGAATTCTAATGTATTAATGATTACAATCCTGTCATTGTTCAGCTGTGGAATGCAATTACTAATGTACAGTTTATTGCTGATGATTCAAAAGCTTTTGCTCGTTATGTTACAGCATACATGACAAAAGCAGAAAAGAGCAATGCAGCTGATTTATGGGCAGATTTATCATCAGATAAAAGTCTCAGTCAGAAACTTGTAAGCTTTGGTTTGAAGATGGTTTCACAAAGAGAGTGTTGTAGCTATGAAGCTGCAGATTGGCAAACTAGTATGCTTCTGTATGGACGTAGCGTTAATGTAGTTTGGTTAAGTCTTGGACCAGCTAGTACTAGAAATCGGGTATTGAAGCCTTTGACTGAAAATGAATTTGAAAATCAACATGACTAATACATATTATTCAAATCAATCTGAATTGTTGGAGGATCTTTGTTTATATGAAGTAGCACAACGCTACTCATATCAAAATATTGAAGCAAACAGTGACAGAGGACGGTTTAAAGTACATGGATGTAGTGGTTGTCTAGTGAGACATGAAAAGGCAAGTCTCATTAACTACATGAAACGTCTTGCCAAAGTGCAGAGAAAAAGGAATTATTCTATTTTTGTATTTTTCAGACCTTCTCCCCCTTGTGTGGGGAGAGTTATTTACTTGGAAGTTTAGAAACTTTTTAACAGTCATTCTTTGCTAAAAAAAAAATAATTACATATGCAAAATATGAGCAGTATTTGGACTTATTGGAGAAAGAACTATGTCAAGAAGAACTTTTGGAGGCTAAATTGGCAAAAGAGACTCCAGAGGACAGTCAAGATTCTGCAGCAGAAACTCAAAATGTTCTTGGTGAGCCAATTATTCAAACTGATTTTGAGCTTGCTATGGAGGAAATAGAAATTGCAATACAACAAAGTAAAGTTGCTTATGTGAATTGTGATGAAATTGTTAGTAAACTTATTATAGAGCAAAAAGAAGTTTATAATACAATTAAAGATAGGATCTTACACGGTTTACTGATTGAGAAGGGTTAATACTCTTGTGTGAAATACAAACATGTATTGTATGTTAGTGGACAAGCAGGAACAGGTACATCCTTTTTAATTAATGCAATAAGTGCTATGATCCAAAATGTAACAGCTTCCTCTTTGTTTTGCATTGTAACTGCTCCAACAGGTTTAGCAGCATTTAATATAGGAGGTGTTTACATTGCCTGTTAATGTTACCAGTGGAGCATGACAACAAACTAGAATAATGAAAATATGCATCAAGTTCAGGACAAGAAGTAGGAAAAGTTATTCGAAAATTAAACACCTTGATTGTAGTTGGAGTAAGTATGGTGGCTAACTTGATGCTAGTTTTCATTCACTTGTGAATGCAAGAGGTTTTGAAAACTGAAAGGGCAACCAGTTTTCAGACTGCTGCAATGTAAGGATGCTCAAAAAGCACAGGAAGTATTGGTCATTTTAAACTTTGGAATTGTTTTGAATTCATTAATATGAGGCAATCTAGAGACATAGAGGAACATGTGAAAGCAGTCTTAAAGGGAAGACTGATTTCTAACATGTTTCATGTAGATTGCAGTCTATCTGATGTCATGTTGACTCTTAAGAAAAGCATTATTGTTTGTGTTGCTTTGATGTCCACACTTACAGAGTATAACAAGTTTAACCATACAATGCTACTGTCAGAGATGCAAAATATTGTAGAGATACAATAATTTGATGTTTTAGATGGTCATGGTATGCCTTTAGAGCTGGATAAGAGAACAAAAGCTTGATTAGGTGAACTAGAATATTCAATTTCTAAAACAACTGGTCAGGAAGGAGTTTTAAAAGCGTGCAGCAGTGCACAAGTAATGTTGAAGAGGAACTTGAATGCAGAAATTGGTCTAGTCAATGGAACGATGGGAAGAGTGATTGCATTTCACACTTTCTGCACAGTACAAGAATTGAACATGTTGAAGTAAAGTTTGATCATGTAGAAGGACCTCACTTGATTTCTCGGAGCTCTGCATGTTTCATGGTTTTTGAGGATACCTTTGTGAAAAGAGCACAGTTTCCATTGTGCTTTGCTTATGCAATAACTATTCATAAATCACTAGGGTTGACTTTAGAAGCAGCACTTATTGACATTGGTCATAAAGTGTTCAAAGAAGGAATGTCATATGTAGCTTTGTCATGTGTGAAAAATATATGTTTATTTTTAGTAAACTTTGATGAAAGCAAAGTGACAGCTGACATTTCTTGCATTGAAGAACATAATAGATTGCATGTACTGCATGCTCCTCATCTGAACCTTATACCTGTACCTGTGAAGCACTTATCCAGGAAACGTAAGGAGTCAGTGAATGCACATTCAAATGAAATCAGTCCTTGTAAAACTAAAAATCAACAGAATTTAATAGAGTTGGAGAGTCGTTCAACTGTAACATACTCTCATTGCAGCTTTAGTAATGAAACAGGAGTTGAATGCTGTTCTAACGCAGATATGTGTATGTTGTTTCAAATGACAACATTGATGCAAGCAATAGCTTCAACAGCAGAGAAGCTGCCATGCGTTGAACTTTCATTTCTTAAAATATCTGTAGATGAAAATCCTCACAGTTTACATTCAGCAATGTCTATCCGAAATGTAGTACCTGTTGCAAGTGGAAATCAACAATTTTCTCAAAATATACAGGAGGATAGTCAAGATTTATTAATGAATGTCTTTTAGATATTAGTTTGAGAAACTGTTACAGTAGATAGGTTTGTAGGAATTAGTTACGAGTGGAATCAAAGATGTCTGAAATTTAAGAAAGGATATTCTACTCAAGATCTCTGTGAAATATTTGTGCATCCACATTTGCCTGATCGGAAAAGTTGAAAATCTTCTGATCTAGTAACTAAAGCATTCCATGACATGCAATGCAGTGACTGTGGTTGTAATTTACAATCAACACTGCAAAATCTAGTTTTTTAATAAGTATGTAATGATTATGTTTCAAAGATACAATCAAGATGTTAGTAAAATTAGCTTGTCAATAATGAACTTTGTAAATAGTCAAGTTTCTTTTAGTAAACAACTTTTAAAAAATGTGTAATTACTTTTCATGAGGGGGCATCCATTGAATCTGGGCATTTCATGACTTTGGTGCATACAGAAGTAGAATGGCTTGTTTGTAATGACTCTATAGTCACACACACGCAAGATTGCCAAAGGGTTTAAAGAACGCTTACATAATGTTGTTAGAAGCAACATTTTAAAATACATGTGTAATATTCTTTGAAATTTGAAAAAGAAAAATAAGATATGTACAAGTGTTCCCTAAAAGTGTGATGTTACATAAATGGTTCATGTGCATTATTTTGAGTGTGAGGGAGTGTAGAAGGTGATGACTGTTTACATATGAAACAAGTAAACAATAGATTGTAGATAGAAAAACATACAATACAATTGAAATACAAAATCAAAATAAATGAATGTAAATGTAATTTTGTTGATTGTATAAATATGTTTTATGCACAGTGTTGAGTTTTTAGAAAAGTCAGACAATCTATTCAGTCACTAAACTGCATATCCTTTCATTTTGTATGGTAGGTTTAAGATAATTGTGATTAGCTTCTAAGGTGTGCAGGTAGCAAGAAAAAGTAGGCAGACCAAAATATGAAAGAAGTTATGAAATTGCAAAGTAGATATCATTTGTATAATTTAGAATACATTTGATATAGTAAAAAAGGTATTACACACTGTGTAGCAGGATCAGTGCTAATAGAAGTTTAGATAATAATTTGTAGTTTTACTTTTTTTTTTTAAATATGGTGTGTATGATTTGAAATGTCATTATGAACTTTTCATGTGTGTAGGTGGCTAAACAAAGGACACACACAGATTTGATAAGACGTATGGACATTACATTTGTTATGTTTATTAGTGTCTATCACTAAGCATTACAGGTAAGCTGATGTTCCGTGATTAACTTAACCATTGCTCAATTGTGGCATCTCCCTTGACTACCCATTTCCAGCATCCTTTACACATGATTTGCATCCTGGAAAGGTTGGGTGTCGGTAACAGAGGAGTCAGTGTAGTAGATACCACTGCTGATGTAGAGACTTCATTTAATTTATACATGGTGTTGTTGCTGTACTGGTGGGTGGAGGTTCTGCAGGTGGTGCTGATTTTTGTCTTTACAAGGAATGGGTCCCACGGGCTTTACAATATTCATCATCAACATTGTCCCAGTGGACTCTCACCAGATGACTAATCATTATCGATGTTCAAAAACTTTGCGGCAAAATATTGTATTGCCCACGGCGTAGAGTCTTATTGCAGAAGGTGCACAGGACCTCCTCCACCTCTTTCATCGAGTGGTGTTCCTTCACTTTAAAGAAGTGCCACCTGTCTGCAGTTTTCTTCATGCTTGTGTGCGTCTTCCTTGTGGTGAAGGATTGTCAACCCAAACGATAACGTCATCCTCACTGCTTCTACTGTCATGGTCAGACATGTTGCAATGTCCAACCAGGGAGGAAAATATAAAATAATAAAAATGAGAACACGAAAAAGACAATGCAGTGGACATGCCCAAAAGATGTACAAACTGAGCAAGGTCAAAGGCCATGTTTAGTGGCCCATTTATGTGTTAGAATATATATTCTGGGCACAGCCAAAGATAGTGGTTATGGGCCTGTATTGTGCTAATATCCATGGCTAGGGCCTGACCAGTGTATATGATATACAGTGGACACGGTTGAAAGCTGTATCCACTGATAAAGGCCAAGATCAATGGTTGGTAGCCTGTTAGGGTTTTAAAATGTTTGGTGCACATGGGTGAAGATTGTGACCCCTGTCTATAACTGAAGGCCATGGCTACTACCCATTCTTGTGTTACATATATTTGGCCATGCACACTGACCATGGCCAAAGGCCATGCTTAAGGGCAGTTACTGTTGTAATATAATTAGTGATGTGATCTGTGATGTCATCATTGTGGTCATAGGCTGTGCAACAGGGGTGCACGGTTAAGGTGGCTTTAGCTGAATTTCCAGGGTTTTGTTGCATTTAGATCTCACCTCAACGTCCCTGCAACTAACGTGTTTTCCTTGAATAGACATATAAATGGAACAATAAAAAATTGTATGTTAATGGCAGAAGCAAAATAAAGGAAAATATTTATATATAGAAGACAAACATATAGGACATAAAACAAAAAGAACAAAACAATATATGATTACATATAGTAATAACGGTACACTTAATAAATGGTATGCTACAGAGTCCAGGAAGCTATGTGACATAGCTACTGCTAGATGGAAAACCAACCGAAAAGTAGCCAAAACACAAAGGACAGCATCAGTTTACACTGTCACAGGGATGAATCGATGTAAGGTGGAACTAAAAAGCCAGAGTAATGGATGGCATTCACCCTATGTATAGTATTCATAAAAGCTAAACTTGTAGTGAGTGAGTAAGAGAAAATCTCCTATGCGAAAAAAGAACTGTACACCTACGGTGACAAAATGTAAAACTGGGTGGGACAACTCAAAAGAAAGATGCCAACCATGCTAAATATATTCATATGAGAATGGATCACACACATGTCAATGCCAATGTCCACACTCCGTACAACTAAGCAATAATAAACCATGAACTGGGGTTATGCAAGTGCAATATGAGTGATGTTATTTGGCGGTAAGACATGTAATAGTAACTTATGTTAGCAGTCTTGTAGTCTGATGGTTTGGTACTAAATTTGCTATAGCTATAGTAAACTCACAGCAGGGGTCATCATATGGTGACCTGAAAGGATAATCAGAATGCTAAACAACTTAAAATGTGCTAAATGAAAAGAGTTTGAAATCCGAGATGCAAACTATGCTCATACCTGTATATTTGTCATGAAGATGGTGAAGCTCAAAATTGGAATGTGCTCGGGAGCAGACAAGCACACGTAACACTATCTGACCTGGTGCCATTTTGACTGCTGCTGCCAAAGTCATTTGATAGGAGCCACGTGTCTGGCCATCCACATATGACATACCAAACTGGCATAAATAAGAGGGTACATTTATAAAGGTAATAAAGTGGAATAGACTCACTGGGTAATCACAAGTTGGGTGGTAACCCTTCAATGCATCAGTAACGCTATTACCACTGCATATAAAGGTCCACCAAATCACGGGTTTGGCAGTAATTACCCCCAGCTCTGAGCTGCGGGGAAATCCGCCGTGAATTTGCTGATTTTCTGCGCTATTACCGTGCGGTAATTCCACTGACGGTAATTGCACTGAAAATTCCCCATTGGGTCCAATGGGGAATGGGGAATTCCCGAATGGGCCCAATGGGGAATGGGAAAGGACCGTTCCGCCAAACCCGTGATCCGGTGCTAATAGCTTCAGACCGGGTGGCGGTAGTGCTATTAGCGCAGGCGGTATCCCGGCAGGAATACCGCCGGGATACCGCCCAACTCGTGATGAGGCCCTAAGTGTGGAATTACCTATAAGTTCACATATAACTCAAAAGAGAATTAGCGTAATTAAGGATGAGGGGATATGATATGATATGGCATTTGTAACGCGCCTATACACAAGTGTTTCAAGGTGTGACGAGGCAGGGAGAGGGGAACAGGGGGGAAAGACAGACAACGATCCTACTAGGCCAGGTGTCATTCAGATCGCGCAAGTGCAGGGGTAGGGGGAAGGGAAAAAGTGCAAGGGGAAGGGGAGAGGGGGAAGCGCTGAACAGGGTAAGTAGAATAAAAAATAAATAAATAAATAGGGCCAGCTGGTGGCAAGTGCAAGGTAAGTGCAGACAAGTGCTGGGAGGGGGGGGGCTGTAGGGATGCAGAGACAGTCCCGCAGTGCAGGGGTTGCCAGGGAGGCAGTGCAAGTGTAGAGTGGCTGGGCCAAGGACCGAGGTCGGTGAGAGTGGCCCAGGTGCAGGTTCAGTGCAGTTTCAATGAAGAATTTAGCAGGGGAGAGGGAGTGAGAAAGCAGAAGCAAAGAGGAAGGTTTTTAGGTGCTTCCGGAACCGAAGATGGTTCTCCTCAAGTTTCAGGGAGGCAGGAAGGCTGTTCCAGAGGGAGGCCCCTGCCGCAGAGAGAGATCTACCCCCAGCTCGTTGCTTCGAGAAGCGGCTGACCCTGAGGGAGTTGGAGACAGATGAGCGAAGGGCTCGGGAAGGAAGATATTTAGGAAATTTGCGGTACCGTTATTTGCTCCCTGGACCCGCAAAGGGACCTCAGAATAGGGCGCAAAGGGATCACCGGCACCGATGTCCTTAACGGTGCCCAGTATCCGTTTGCACCCACCTCGTAATGAGGCCCACTGTAAACTAATTACAAAACATACAGGCATATTCAGTCTAATAAAGACAAAATAATAGAAGACATAATTTTATTACATTTGCAGCATAAAAACTTGTAAAAAAGTACATTTCATAACACAGTTAACATGACTAAAGTGACAAGTGCGCCATAACATCAATGTAATGCATACATTGAAAGGATTTTTACAAAAAGGATCACAAAGATAACGTTGGTAGGTATTGCTTCCCTCAACAAAACATTAGTACATAATAGTTACTTGTAAATGCCCAATTAATTTTTACCACTGAATATAGCACTAACCAAAACCCAACATGTTTTGTTCTTTAGTATGTTTTTATACAAATGAAAGAACTTCTTCAGGGGGATTTAATTCTTATGACATCAAAGATCGTTCTCAACATTCAACTTTCTTAGACAAGACAACTATTTCCAAATGGTACAGGCAATTAATATTCATTCCTATTGTGTTAAAATACCTAACAAAAACATTGTAAACAGCATTTATTAGTGCTATTGATCAATTAATTAAGTACTTGTCAAGAGAATGAAATAGCTTGAGAAGCACTTACAGCTAAACTTTAATTAGTTTCTTGTCTGTTAATGCTTGTTATCCTTCTGTTTGACGATCAATGTATCTCATCCTTACTTTTGTCTATTTCAGCGTCATCGCATAAGGTATAAGTCTGTGGATTATGCAGGTCTGGTTTGTTTAACTTAGGTAAGTCAAACGCGGGCGTCTTTTTAAAAAGGATAAGCAAAACTAGCTATTCAAAATGCTGGTTCCCCTGTCCGTCATTTACGCATACCTATATGCTTATGTACACCTAATGTGTTGGCCATTTTATAGAGAAGTGCATACAATTATAGAGAAGTGATTACTGAATTACTTAATACCAGATGTTGGATCTCGTATTTGCGACCACATCCATTAACCCCATAAGAGAAGACAAACAATTACTGCCATGGGTAACCAAAGTTAAATGAGTCTCCGTTGGTAAAGCAATTCTTGTTATTTTATTATATCTCCCCTGTCAACGTTGGCTTCTAGAGTAACACATTTCCTATCTAGATACCTTCCCAGGAGTTCCATACATGTACATCTGGCGTCCTTCATACTCAGAGGGGAAAATTTAGAGTATATTGTGCCAATCCACCAGCTCGTTCAGACCACTTCAACTCTATTACTCAGAAAGATGAGGCGGTGTTCTTTTTCATAAAGTCTAATTTTCTTATTTGCCAAATCCCCACTATGTGGAATCTGTAACAAGACAGTCCATCTTAATGTGTCATGCAAATGTCCCATCCTAACAAAGTGTCCCACCAGAGGGGCTGGGAGTACTGTCTTTTTAATACAACTTTTATTCTCAGTTATACGTATTTTGATTTTTCTCTCCATTTTACCTATATCTAACTTTCTGCAAGGACACCAAGTGGCATAAACACCCATTTGTGAGCTAAAATTAGTGAATTATTTTTGTGACCAATGTTTAATGAGGCCAATGTTCACTTCTTTCATTCTTTTAGTTGATATACAGCAACTAAAGGATCCACATGGTGTGGCCTGTAGGTTTCGATAAACCCCAAGTTTCCGTAATGCTAATTTGTTTCTTATTTGATGTATAAACATCTTTTTTAGTTAACACATTTTTCAGGTTGGACCCTCGTTTAAATGCACACAAGGAGTGATTCATCGGATGCTCACCTCCATTCATAATATGCCTATTCTTGTTAACAATACTATTGATCTTGTTGGAAACATGATTAAACATGCTCACAAAGACTATTTTCTGATTGTCATTGGGTTTACCTTTTTATTCTAGTAGCGCCTCTTGGTTTTTATTAACTGCTCTTTTGCATGCCTTTGTAACAATTGACTTGGGATACCTTCTTGCTCTCAATTTGGAACAAAGCTTAGTTGCTTCAGATTCAAAAATTCCTTTATTAGAGCTATTGCGTCTGAGTCTCAGGAATTGTACTGTGGGGAGATTTTCTCTAGTGCAGCATGGATGACAACTACTAAATAGAAGTAAAGAAAACCTATCATTAGCCTTATGGAATGGTTTCACTTTCAGTGTGTTGTAAGCTTCATCTGCCTAAATTGTAAGATCTAAAGAATTGATTTCAGATGAACTATATACAGAAGTGAATTTCAAGAAGTGATTCTGATCATTGATCCACACCATGAATGCATCGAACATTAGGACATCACCATTCCATACCACCAATGTGTCATCAATATATTGTCTCCATAATAGGATGTTTAGTAGGAAAGGGTTAATTTCACTGAAGATTTTCAATATTTCAAAGAATTCAACATAAAGATTGGCCACAGAAGTTACCTATATGTTCTCCACCACCTTCCACACACACACACCAATGGGCTTGTTGAGTGGTTCATCAAGACCCTCTAGACATGATAGGTGTCTTGGAAGAGCCCCTCAGAAGAAAATGGCATATTCTCTTGCCATGCCTCGTATTCTCCTACTGGGGGGTGGCACAGAGCTGTGTCAGGTTAAGTCATTTTGAGCTCCTCTTTGGCCATACCGTTAGGGGACCGCTATGTCTGGTGCTGGAAGGTTGCAAGGGCAATCCCTGAACTCCTTCCCACAACATGGTGAACTATGTGCTTGGCCTCTGATCACGGATGGCCACGTACAGGGAACAGAACACCCAGAGCCTGAGGGGCAGCCAGACGCTCATGAAAATCTGGCATGACCTGAAGGTGACCATGATGGAGTACACGCCAGGCCAGATCGCCTGGATTATGGTACCCCTCAAACCCAGTGCATTGCATGACAAGTGTACTGGGCCCTATGTGGTGCTGGACAGGATCATTGAGGTTAACTACCTAATTTATGCAAAGAGCCTGAGGCAGAAGCATTGGGTGTTTCATGTCAACTGGCTAAAACCCAATTTCAGCCAGGATGACTTGGTGATACCTCTGGTCACAGATGACGAGACAGAGGAGTAGACAGATCCTATCCCTGACTTCTTATATGCAGATCACACCGACAGGTCTCTCGAAGGAGTTCAACTCTCCTCAGACCTCACCAAACAGCAAAGGCAAAACTGCTAGCAGTTGCTGCACCAGTACGAAGGTCTGTTCTCCCTGACTCCTCGAAAGATTGGTTGGTGGGTCCATGAAATTGACACCAGAGCCAGTAAGCAAGTGAAGAATAGGATTCACCAGATGTCAGACATGGTCAAAGATACCAGGCCTTGGGGCTATCGAGCCATCCTGCAGTCCCCAGCACTAGCCTTTAGTACTGGTCCCTAAAAATTCTTGGTCTACTTTTGCATGTATCATCGGGTGCTCAACTCTGTCATGAAGACAGATGCACACCCCCATCCCTCACGCAGACAAGCTAATGAACTGATTAGGCACTGCCCAATTCATGAGAACCTGTGACCTCACAGCTGAGTGCTGGCAGGTCGGTCTGACCGATCCTGCAAAAGAGAGGCTGGCATTCTCCACCCCGGATGAGCATTACCAGTTCACTGTTATGCCATTTTGGCTTAAAGATAACCCCAGTCACCTTCCAGAGGATGGTAAAGACCATGTATCCCACCTGGGAAAGGTGCTTCAAGACATGTCGAAGGCTGGCTTGATTATCAAAGCATCCAAATTCCAGATAGTGCAGGGTACTGTAGCTTAGCTAGGACACCAGCTCAGTGGAGGAAAGAAAGAGCCTCTCCAGGCCAAATTCCTTTCTGGTCCTCACAGGATAGTACCAGCATTTCATTAAGGTGTATGGGACTCTTGCCCTTCCCCTGAAGGATATAACTTTGAAGAAGCTGCTGAAAAAGATGACTTGGATCCCTGTCTGTCAGTCATCCTCCCAGATCTTTAAGGATGACCTGTGCCAGGCTCTCATTTTGAAAATCCCAGATTTTGGCAAAGAGTTTATCATACAGATGTTTATAAAATTGGCATCTGTGCAGTGTTAGCACAACTGAACTCTGAAGGGGATAGAACAACCTTGGCACCCCTGAGTAGGCGCATGTCCAAACAAGAGCACAACTGAGCCACCATTAAGAATTAGGTGTCTGCAGGAGTTTGGGTAGTAAGCAAGCTGAAGCCGTACATTTTTGAGTCCCACCTCACTGTCAAAACTGACCACAGACCTCTGAGGTTGCTTATGGCCATGCAGGGAACCCAAAGTTGGTGCATTGGGCTATATCACTTCAGCGATTGGACATGGACATTCAACACAAACCGGGGGGTGCAATACCTCAATGCAGATGGACTCAGTAGGTACTTTCACCAGGATGATGAGCCAGACCCTTTCTGGCTGGGGGGCATGTGAGGGATTGCCATCCGGCAATGGTTAAAAGTCCTGCATTTTTTTTCTTTTTAGTACATACAATGATGTGGGTGATTCCTTCTCCAAAGAGGTTATCTACTAACCAGGTCCCCCTTTTTCACGACTCCATGCCAAAAGCAAAGTGTACTTTTGCCCTATTGCATCAAGAGCCTGATAAGCAGCACTGGTTCTGTTCATGGCGCAGAGCTGGTTCAAAGGTCACATGATGCCCAATTGACCGCTGCAGAAAAAGAAAGGTCACTGCAGCACAAGGGCTACATTTAAGATGTGCCCCCTGTACCGAAACTACAATGATCTTGAGTTCCCCCAATGCTGGTGGCAGGGTAATCTCTAAGAATAAGCTATGCCTGAGTGTAGACATTGTACATAACGAAACTTATGATCATGGCCACCACATCCTCATTGATATTACACGCGTGTCAGGTCCTGTGATTCAGCTGTGTTTGCGAAGAGAATGTGTATTTCGGTCAGGTGGGCTGCTACTGACACACGCAGGACAGAAACCCAGAGGATCCAGCCTCTCTTTTAATTTCTTAGGAAGGGCCAGTAACAACCGGCCCCAGAGACAGCTGTCCTTGGCCCAGGTTTCAAAATAACACACCCATTCAGTAGGAGTAACCTCACACCAGGGTCATGCATATCCAAAGATCTTTGTTGTCAGAAGGAGGGAAGGGGGTGGGAGTAGGAAAGGCAGCAGTGTTCTGGACACTGGAAGAAGCCTTCAACATCTTCTTTCTCACTGTCTCTCTTTCCCTTTCCCATCGCCTCCACTTTCTCTGGAGCAAAGCACCTTGGATGCAGGATAAACCGGATACAGTTCACTCCAGACAGGCGCACGGATTGGTTCCCTAAATCAGCCTAGCTTTAGACCAATCACCTGAGTAATGTGCCTTTAAAAGAAGGAGTCTTGCACCCCTTCAGTAGAATTCCCTCAGTTCCGCAAGGATCCTTTAAGGCTGAAGAGACATTTTTAACACACTCACCTGCACATCCTTTGTCACAGTTGCACTGCCCAAAGCCCTCCGCTAGAGGTGAAGAAGGAGCCATCCAAGACAGAAGGAAGATCTGTCCCCTAACCACTCCCAGGGAACATCAGGAGTGACCAATGCTGTGGACCAGGACAAACCACTCTGAAACAGATTTTCTCTCGCTTCTGCTGACTGTCACTGCTGCCTCTCTCATGACTCCTGTTGGCTTGTCACCTCCTATGGCTCCTGCCGACGCGACTCTGGATGCTGGGATGTGGAGGGATGCTGTTGTGGCCATCTCCAGGCCCGGGGAGTAGCTCCAATGCCTTTCCGTATTACACCATCATTATGCTTGCTCCTGGCACATTGGTTGATTTGCTTGCCAAACAAAGGAAGCAGTGCAAGGTATCTTGACCCAGTATGTTGAGCTGCGCCTGGAGCCTACTCCTACTTACATTTTCAATTCTGATCCAATCACATGCCTTATTTCTACTCTAAATCCTGCCCCAGCTGATGCAGTGAGTTTTTTATATTGATATTGACAATTTATTTCTATCGCGCTCGTACACAAGTGTTTCACGTGTTTGAAGTGTTTCAGCAGTACCTGCTGAAACCATGCATCTTGCTGCAAAGCTGTGTCCACACCGCCACATATCACTTATCTACTATACATGATTGATTCCTTGTCCACTTCCACACTAAACTCTCCTGCTACTGGCACTGTGTGTCTGTTTCCAGCTTTCATTGACAACATGCGCCCTTCTGTTACATCCATGTGTGCATTCTCATGTACCATTATGCCATCCATGTTTGACAATTTGCCTCACACAGCCCTGCACCTAGCGCTGCTCTCTCAAAGCATGTATGGCATGGTTTAACCTGCTCCAAGGTTTGAATCGACTATCAGATGTCCGATTGCCCCAGTAGCAGCAGTAGCATCAATGGCATCTAATCATAATTGACGTATTGACCATGCTTTTTCGTTGGGAACCACTTCTGCTACTCTCGCAGCCAATATCATTGAGCTCATAATGCCCACAACTCCAGAGGCACCTATGGGGGACCTTGATGGCCCTGTGCTCAGAACATATTGTCTAAACCTGTTTACCTACTTAGTTGACTCTATTGAGGCCATTATGTAGGCAACTTTAGGAGCACCCACTTGTGATATGGTAGAGCCATGCTCCCCTAACACTTTGTTAAATCCTGGTTGAAATGTGTGTAGTGGCTTTTTGCTAAAATGTGTGCACTCTTGAATACTTTGTCTCTTGTGAAAAATTCCACTGAAGTAGCAGATCTCAGCCCCAAATTCGGAATTGACACTCTGTTTCTGACAACGTCATGGCTGCATCCAGCTGCCAGTCCTTCATTGTCCCTAGCTGCACCAGACTACCACATCATCTTATCATCTTGCACAAAGTTCGAACAGACAGGGTTGGAGCAGGAGTAGCTGTTGTCTTCTCCAAAGCTCTCAAGATTCACTCATTAGATGTTCATCCCATACTTTGGTGTGAAATCTTGCTTATCAAACATCTGGTAAACTGTAATAAGACCATCAATTCCTCATGCATATATCATCTCCCTGATGATATGCCTGAGATTAAGTAGTCATTAAATGAAATTGTTGGACACTTTTTCACCAATTTGTCAACCAATATTGTCCCGGGGGATCATAACCTTGTATATTCGGACACCAATGACAGGGAAGAACTTACTTGCTTAACTGCTCTCGCTGAGCTCAACCTTTCTCAATTATTCAGAGGCCCCACACATGTGAAAGGTCACACTATTGACTGGATAATTACAAATACAAATTTTGTCTTGAATGTCGGCCCCACTGCTTGCCCATGGTCTGACCACTTTACGACATTGTTGATTTACTGATGCCTAGCAAAATTAAGATGACTCCTACTAACACAACTAAAACGTTGTGCTCCAAGTTTAATAATAGCACTCCTCAAGCTATGGCTACCATGCTCAACCCACTGCTATAGGACTCCTTCATGGGAAACCCCTGAAACAAACGGTTGATCTGTACCACACCTTATTGCAGGGAGTCCTGAATGCTGTCTCACCACTCAAGCCTAAAGCTGTCAGAGGTCAGAAAAAAGCATCCAGCAACTGACTGTCTTACCATTAGAAATGTTTGCACAGCCAAACATTAAGCAGAAAGGAAATGGCGTATGGCTGGCCTTGAAGAACATAAAACAGAATGTGCCATGGTGTAGTTGCATATAGATTAGCTCTTGTTGCCTCCAGGAAAGAGCACTATGACAGCAGAATCTTCTCAGCAAAATATGCTACAATTCCCCCTTGAGAATGGCCATTGTACAAATACCAGACCCTCTGATTCATCTGATTGGTGTAATAAACTCACGGCACACCTCGATTAAAAAAGTACTAATATCAGGGATAATATCAGAGCCAAACTGTCCTCTAAACATCCTTCCAATGCTCTTTCTAATTCCTTAGGGCTCCCTTTATCACTGCTGAGAGCTATGAACAACCTAATTCCACAGTTCATTTTCTCCTCTGTGTCAACCGACAAAGGGGCTGATTCATGGAATTATTTGCGCCGAAAAATGGGGATTTTTGCGCCATTCTGCCCGCAAATCCCCATTTGTTAAACAGGGATTTGCGGGCAGAATCGCACACAAATCCCCGTTTTTCGGCGCAAATAATTCCATGAATCAGCACCAAAGTCTCCAAAGTAATGTTTGAGATCAAAGCCACCAATTGAGTAAACAACATGTGCCACAGCAAAGTTATTAAGGAATGTGCCCCTCTGTTGATGCATGCCATTACTAGTATTGTCAATGCTACCTTTTCCACTGGTCTTATGTCGAATTCTTTGAAAAAGTCCTGCAGTACTCCCATTTTAATAAAAAAAGCTTCTCAAGAGCCTTCTAACCCTGGAAATAATTGGCCTATCACCAACATCAGTTTCCTCCTTAAAATCCTGGACAGAATTGTTTATTTACAGTTGCAGCATTTTGTCATTACCCATAACATACTGGGTACCCACCAGTCAGGCTTTTGACCAGCGCTCAGCACAGCAACCTCCATGTTGGACATTCAGTCTAGCATTTTTGATATCCTAGATGAGGGCAAAACTGGTCCATTTTACTGTTGTGACTCAGACAGGATCTCAACCTTGACCATCTCGCCGTCAGTTGGATGCACTCTTTATTACGTGGAGGTACTGCCACAGTGGTGCTGGGCCAATTGGCTTCCAATTAATTATTCAGGGAGTTCTCCAGGGAGTATCCATGTCTCCCCTCCACTTTAATATTTACCTAAAGTTTCAAAACTAAGCTAATGATACATAGCTGTTGTTTACGTTTTCTGGCGACATTGTCAAAGACACCAATCACATAAACAACTTCTTCAATGTCATCAGCTCATGGATGAGAGGCAACTGGCTATGCCTGAATGAGCAAAAGACTGAATTACTCTAGCTGGCGGCACCTAACACTAGCAAGAAACTTGGTGGTTCCTATGACTTTATGTCTATAAATACTTATACCATCCTTATATTGAGGAAAGCCGAATACTTGGCCATCTACCTTAACACTGAGATGAATTTGGATGCACAGGTATCAGCCACTGTTAATTCCAGTCACTACAATATTTGCCTGCTTCGTCAATCTGACAATTTATGTCTAACTTCAGCACTGCTGCCATAGCCAGTGCTATCATCGGGAGCAAACTTGACTATGGCAAGGCATTAATTGCCAGTGCAACATTCTACTAAGTTGTAAGGCTGCAAGTGATACAGAACTTGCCCTCTTGGATTGTAGCTAAAATCCCTAGAATCCCTAGAAGATATCATATCACTCCAACACTGAAACATTCTACAAGCGTAGATACGGCTGCAGTGCACAATGAATCAAGCACGATAGTACAGTTTAATCACAACAATTCTGTCACCAGCCACCGGAGAACTGTCAGCCTACCTTCTGTGCATCCCTCATCTTTGTTCTTCTCACTTGTCCATTCTGTCTCACTATAGAGATGCTCGCATTGCATATGGGTCTCTTTCACTGCATAGCTTGACTTGCCTGTGTTTCATCTGGCACCCATATCATCTGGCATTGGTCAAATCTCTTAGCCTCCTTTTTGGGTCATCCCCTGCTGCCGGACTCTCTCCACTGGGCTGGACTTCCTTCTTGTGCTCCTGACTCGTCTGCTCCTGCTTTGCTGCTGATTTTTCTGTTCCCTCAGCTGTCACCCTCCTCCTCTGATGCTGGAGCAGCGCAATACCCCGCTTGGTGACCTGGGTGACGTTGTGCTCTGATTCATCTGCAGCTGTCTTTCTGCTAGGCTGCCTGGTGAGCTCATCATGCTTTTTGCAGTTTCCCCTTTTTTCTCTCTGCCCCTCCCATCTCCCTGCCATCTCCCTCCATGGTGCTCTCCATTTCCCCTATTTACTCGAACTGCTACTCTATCACCTATCCTACCTCTCTTTCGAAGCTTGGAAGGAAAAAGATCAAAACTGATCTCCTGGTCTCCAACATAATCTTTGTTGTTGCCTCTCCAAACCTGTGTACTCCCCACATGGTCTCTGTCCTCTCCCCTTTCTCTTCATCGCCCATTAATGGTGGCACCAGATGGGAGGTACTATTGGCATGCTTCTCATTGTCTACGTGCATCATCAATGTCTATCAGAATAGCACTGTCATGGCCCAGGGCTGTCAGCCCAATCTCCTCTTTCTTGATGGGCTTCCTCATCATCATACCCCATCAACTTATTGAGGCTGAGGGTTGTCAACCTCACCACCAATGAAGTTGCATGACCATTTTCTGTGCCACTATGAGTCCATCTTCCGTGCTGATTAGCAGCTTTGGGCTTCTACCCATTGAAGGATCTGGGACAACATTATGGCTGCCATTAATGCAGAGGAGGTGGTAGTCCAATGTCAAAGTTAATAAGTGCTGGGATGAAATGAGGGTTCAGAACCAGAATAAGTCGAAGGTGGACATTGAGACTGGACACAGTGTTGCGGTCCATTCTCATGCTCTCCATTGTCTGATACCACTACAGGGCTGGATCCTGAAGAGCGTGTACCCAGCACTTAAAGCCCAAGTCCTTGACCTGGGGGCCAGGGTTCAACCTGCTGGTAGCTACACAAAGGTAATCAGCTCCTGCATTCGTACAATGACTTGGATGAGATGGCATGGAGTTGGGGATGGAGAAAGTATGTTTCCCTCTATAGGGTGGTGTCTAATAGGTTTGTTGAGTGGTGGATCATTAGCAAACTGACAAAATAATAAGGAACATATAGGCCTAGTGGGGCCACACTGGGCCTGTGTATATTTAGTGAAACAATGAAATCAATCTCTGGCAGATATCCAAAGCATGTGTACATGTCATTCTGTATTCATGTCTTGTTTTTCAGTGACATTCACATGAGGCCAATGCTCTGACAAGTGCTGAAGGATGTTTACTCATCATCTGTTCAGAATACATCTATCCATGCCTGCATGTGAGGGATGTTGACCATGGGGGGCTGTGGTAGTTGAATGACAGGAGTGCAGATTGTCTCACAAGTAAAAACATTGCATGGATGGAAATCTTTTGTTTGTGATTCTCATTTCAACATTCTCATTCTACTCTGCTGTGTCCATGCTTTTTCCATACTGCAGATGAAGCACAAAACATTTAAAGGGTGACAGGGAACATGGTTGCATTTAGTTTATGTTTCATGGAGAGACCAGCATCCAGTAGTGACTCTTGGAAAATACACTTGTATTGTATATAGTTCTCCCAGAGTATCCGGGATGCGCATAGCAATATGGACAGAGTTTAGTATGTGAATTGGAGGGCAAGTGCCCATGTTCCCTTCCTATGATGCTGTCTCTGCAGGCATGCATTTGAGGCATGATTCGTGTCTAGAGAAATTGACCTATTGTCTTTGCTCTAATCTCTGCATGTCACAGTGTGTAATCATTCTTACAATGATGTTTTTCTTGTGTCTTTCTTTGACAGTGACTCAAGCAGCTGAAGAGCGACCTGCCCTGAGGAGAAACTGCATATCAGGGACAAGACCAATAGATTGCACTGTACACCCCAGGCACTCTCCCTGGCATTGAGCTTCATCGAGAGGCATGTGTCTGGGGTTGTGGTTGCTTCCGACAGCAGAGCTGCTCTGGAAGAGGACATAGTTGAGATCATTCTTGTGGACACCTGTGGAGCAGAAAGACATGAAGTGTTTCCCAGGAGAGACAGGAGTCACAGCTTCTAGAGACTTCAGTCGTAGTGGCACGGTTGGGTGTTGAGGGGGAGGAGGACATCGAGTGCCTACTCTCTGTGTCTTTGAGATGATATGAGGGTGTAGGGCATGCTGCAGACGTGGGCATGAAACAGGAGGCTGTGCAGGACACCATGGAGGTTTCAGTACATCCTCCTGCCCCAGCCTCATTAACTACAATCCTATTTTTCTTCTTTGATGTCTCTATCTAAACAATGACTGGTTCTTCTACAGACGAGACCATCCAAGCAACAGAGCTGCCACTGTTGGTGTGTGGATTGTATCAGACCAATACTATGATGCTGTGATTTTCACTCAGCAGCAGGCAGCACAGTGTCACAGAGAGGTGGTCATGCTCTTCATCCACCTGGTGGTAGCACTGAGAGGTGGTGATCTCTATGGACAGGACACTTCCAAGGCCTCTTCCTCCACTTCCACATCTGAGCCCCAGACTACCTCAAGTGGGGCCTCCATGCCTGACATCTGCTTTTGCTCCTCTGTTGCTGACCTGCTATTGCTGTTTGGATATGCCTTTGTCCCTTTTGTAGGTGGAGATCCGTAACCATGCTCATGAGTTAGCATCCATGAATGGACTGCTGGGGGAGGTGCTGGCCTCTGGCCCTGCTCTGGTGCCCAGTGGAGAAAAGACTGGTAAAGCCCAACAATCATTCTAGGATGGTACTACCATGGGTTCCTCTCTCTGCAGACAATCAGCTTTGCAGAGTGAGAATGATTTGATATGATATGATTGGTTATTTATAACGCGCTTAATACCCAGAGGTTTCTAAGCACGGACTCGGGGTGTGAACCTGTGTTGCTCTGTGTCGTCTTGCTTCCAAGGCAAGCACATTGGCCCTAAGCTATCTTCCTGAGACTAATCAGTGCCTGTGATACATTGCCAGGCAGAGGTAGTTGTTCTGTTAGAGAAAGTATGACACTCAGATCATGGCAGATAGGAGGGTGTAAAAGATCTAAAGCATTACCCGTGCATAGCAGGAGGCCTGGCTAAGGGTCCAGACACAGGTGGCAGCTGTGTTTGCACTGAAAAGACAGTAGGAGGAGGACAGGCTGGAAGCCCAGAGGTGCAGCACATGCAGCTGCCATTGTCAGGGCCAAGGCTGTGGGTGTAAAACCATGACCCATACTCAGGCTTCAATAGTGGAGGAGTCTCTAAATTCTGTTCAAGACATTGAGACGAGGATGAGACAGTCATGAGAGATGCTCCACATGCAGTGATAAGCCTGCATCTGGGAGGGCAGTGTGCAGGCAGAGTTGACCTTGACCCAGGCATTAGCAGAAGTGAAGGAGGACATAGACAATTGAAAATGGTATGCAAATGTCTGTGATCATGTATTATTTGCAAAGGTTAGTTGTATGTTTGTTTTCATAGGTTACCTTATCTGTTTGTGTATATGTTCATATTTTTCATAGCTTTTTCAAAATTACTTTTCAATGACAATCCATGGTTTTGCATTGTTATTGGAACGTATGGTGAATGTATTTTATTGCTATTGAATGTTTGTCTGAGTGGATTGGTGACCATGTTGCTATGTGTTTGGCATATACTCTCCATGTTTCAGGGGACATGGTATGAGTGTAAGAAGATTATATGCAATAGTGTGTGGATGAGTCGGGTAATTGACATGTTCCTGTAGCCAAGTGTGCCCATATATGATGGCACAGTGTAGGTATGTATCAGAGTATCAAGACACCTGTATGTACATGGTCACTGAGTAGTGTTAGCAGGTGTTGTGCTCACAGTTTTCACATGTATGCATTGCAGGGAAACATATACCTTGCATAATGCCCTCAAGTGTTTGGTAGACCTGAAGGCACATTATTTTTGGAAGTGGTTTGAGTGAGTTTATGTTTGCAGTGAGAAGTTTTGAACATGTATTCCTATTGATTTCATTTGTGTTCAATGATGGCGGGGCTTGCTTCTGGAAGCTATGGTGCACTTACTTGACCACATGGGTATGTGCACAAGGATGGGAGTAGCTGGCAAGGGATCAATGGTAGGGTTTGGGGAAGTAACAATGATGGAGTGCAGGCAAATACCTAACAAGGAATGTACATGCAACAAAGAGATGTAGCAGAGGGATGAGATGGTCCAATAACAGGCTCAGTGGGAAGTCAAGGGAGCGTAGAGGGAGGTGTTGTGTAGGAGTCATTCCTTATGGATGATGGCATCGGGTCAATTCATGAGAGGTCGAAATGTGATGGTGACTCAGCGGTTAATGGAGAAGGTGTTGCAGGGTCTTTTTATGGATTTTGTCAGAGGGTTATTACATAATTTGGTGGTATGTTTGTACCATGGTAAAATAGTGGCAAAATAGTGGTTATGGTGATGCCCTTTATGATGTGACAAAACTTCCCTCTAATACCTGTATTCTACTTAGGGTCAACTCTAAACGCAGGATAGCAGGCTTTGTACATGTGGGAACTCGACAGCGCTGTCACTCCAGTCACTTATCTACGTGACTGGACTACTGTCTTGGACAGATTTGTTCATAAGACACTTTTCATTATAATAATTCAGCAGTCACACATGCATCACACATTTTTAAACTTACTTGCTAGGACCCTAAACTGTACCTCCTGTTTTGCCACCCGTGGTAAAATGTTACCTTTTTTGACACACTGGGGCTCTTCCCTGTGTTTTCACACCCTCTTTGTCATCGAATACACTTAGGCACAGAAAAACACAGCCCCACTGATTCAGTTTTAAAAATTGCTTATTTTACATGCACTTGTTTGAAAACAGGTTATGCGATATACACATTAATACAAAATAGCATCCCTATATTAGATTACATGACCAGCCTGTGTTCATAACAAAACATTTGTATTTCATATCTTACCCAGACCTTGGCTCTCCAGGCAATCGGCAGAATATACAGTCTAAGAGAAGAAAAAAAAAAACAAAAGCACAATAGATGCAAAATTTCTTTTCTCCATCTACACTTCAGCAAATGCTCAAAAACCAAACTGTTCATAAAGTGACCACTTAATCCTTACTGACTGACTGACTGTAAAGATAAACTCAGTTATCCATACATGATCCTCAATTTTACCAATGCTCACTTTCAATGTGTGAGACTTCTGCGCTGTTATCATGGACAGCCCCTCTCTGAAGTGAATTATCAGCACACAGGAGTGTTGCGAATTCCGCAGTGCTTCGCCACCCACGAATGACAGGTCAAGGTCCCACATTCATGGAAAACCTTGCAATGCACAATTCTGCTTTCTCTGCCTGCTTCTCTCCCGTCGTCCTTCTCTGATCCACATCTGCCTCCACCCCTTCTGTCAGCTCAATTTATCCCCTAACTCAGTCAATCTCACTAAAACCTGCCCTTTCTCCTGACATATACATCATCCGAGCTGGTATCTCTGGAAGCATAGCTTCATTAAACAAAATTGCAACAATCATTTCCTCTGGTACAATGGCACTTTTCATCAGAGACCATATTTTCCTTAACAATTTGTTAAATGAATCACAGCCAGCAAACTGCCTGCACTTTTTAATTCTACTGTAAAATAGTACATTACTTTCGCATTTCATCTGAAGCATTTTGCACTGCTTTGTTAATGACAAATTATTAATTAATGGGAAAGTGTTAGTTGATTAATTGGGTTAATACATGTGTACAGTGCAAACTGGACAGATGACCTATTCACCCTGAAGTGGATCAGTTTAAAAAGTGCTTATTATGCATTTCTATTTGCTGTATGTATTTTTCCATTCAGTTTACTGCCTCCTGTGAATATAATGTATGTCCCACTTACCGTCCCTCCTATAAAGTGTCCCTAAATTTCGATTATGCACCCCTACACATCTGCAGTATCACCTACTACATCTGTATGCATGGATAAATAAGTCCTGTGTTCCATTCCCTTCTTTCATGGCATGCCAGAGTGGAAGTCTTCACATGTCCTTGTTTCTGTTGGATTGTAGGGATGAAGAGATGCAAAGGTTATCAGGAAGGTGTCTTGGGGATTTGAGGAAGACAGGCTTTTGATGGTGCATGCTATTTTGAAGGTGACCTGTCTTTTAGGTTTGAGCCTATGCTCTTCAATGAATGTTGCTTTGCTGTATTAGTCTTAGTAATGATTGAATGAATGATGCTGAAAGATGTAGGATACCTTTTAGGTTCATCAAAGGGTGTTGTCCATAAAGGCTTCCAAGGAGGTGTAGACCCCATAAAGGTGGAAGGGGTCCAGGGTTTGCATGACTGGTGTGATTTATTTTGCTGGGAATTGTAATTCATTATGGTTGCCTTTTGGTAGTGATTATTCCCATGTTTGTTACTATGTGCACCTTGAAGGAGAGGTGTCTGTCTTGGAAGACAATGGCCTGTGCGCAGGTGGACAGCTATTGCAGTGGTTAAAGGTAATGTTACCTTTGCACATTGCTTTCTTTTTTCACAGTTAAGTCACTGCCCTAATCCCTTACCAAGATATAGTTAGGGTAGGACAGACATTCTACAGGCTAGTTCCTGCTTGTGAGAGTTTAGATCAAGGTGTAACACAATAAGATTCCTTGCTCCTCACACATCAGTTGTACTCTCTGTAATGATTGTAACCCCTCTATCTCCCTCCAGCCCGTACAAAACATCTTCACTCATTGATGACGTTGCTGCTTAAAGGCAACATCATGGACATGTCGTCACAGCTACCTCACACATGTAACCATAGGGCCCATCAACACTACAACTGTCACCACTACATGCCTAACATGCAGAATACATTGACAAACTGAAGCCCACACATGACCTTTAAACTTTATTCATGAATGAGACCTGTATGCCACCCACCTACACTCACTAGACATAGGGCCTCATTATAAGTTTGCCGGTCCGGGAACTGTGGTACCGGTAAGCTTGCCGGTACTGTAGATCCCGGACCAGCAAACTACGAGTTGTGCTCATGGGTGCATTCCTGCCCACCAGACTGGCAGGCAGAAAGGCACCCACAAGCACAGCATGTCGGATGCACAGGCACCGTTATAGACGGTGCCTGTGCATCCGACCTCCCTATTCCCATAAAGCCCTACGGTGGCGATTGGGAATAGGGAGCACCTTTTTTCCGGTGCCCGTGAATGGGCAATTACCGGGTCCGGCGGGGCCAGAATGCCCCGGTAATTGCCCATTCTCGGGTGCTGGAAAATATTGCAAGTTTGCCGGCAGCCTGCCGGTTTTACCAGCAAGGCTACCGCCAAACTTGTAATGAGGCCCATAGACCCTCATCCACAATGCCCAAAGCTTACTATCAAGTGACTGTCCATATAAGAGGGTGAGAGACATTGCCTTCATTCACTCTGTTTCATGTACATGTACCCTAAGGGTCTTCAACACCAGTGGCTCTTTGCTATAACTCTCCAGCTCCTTCCTGTTTTCAGCAACAGACACAGCCAACTTGAACATCATGCCACTCCCGCACAAGGGCAGTCAATATTCGATTTGGGACTTCAGAGACTTGCTCAACATGATGTGTCTCAATCACCCGAACCCTTTCTTTCTCAGAGCCTTCGATATTCATGTATTCATGGCAATCCTGCAACACATTGACTGAAGGAAGGTGTCCAGTGCATTGTCAACACTCTAAACCAGACACTGCACAATAGATACAACACACATACAAGGTTATATACAATTCCTCATCATGAAAAACCTACACACCATATGTCATGGGTGTCCAATCTCACTGTACTTGTTGGTGCGAGAGACAATTGAGTTTCACCTTAGTCATACCACCACTGTTAAGAACATCATTGTGTAAGGCATCAAACATGGATTCAGATAACTAAATGTTTCCTAGTGTTAGCTGTGATGAGAGACCTCAGCATCCTCTTCCTTGCATGGACCGACGTCAGAGAAAGTACCATGACAACAAGTTGCTTATCAAAATACTGTACAAAAGTGCTGCTGGCAACGTCAACCACCATGCACCTGTGTGACACCACACACTGTAGCCCTGCACTTCCAAAGCCTGGCACTGAAAGTCACAACCTCTACAATTGAGGCATCAGTAGAGAAGGAGTGACTTAGGCAATGTCTTGCACCTGCATGAATGGCTAGCTCAGGTAAGTGTGCACTACACACTTACCTGCTGCACAGTGCCAAAGCCAAATTATCCATGACCACCATATGCAAGGAGAACAACAAAGGCAGATTGACCTTTGAGCCATGGAACATTGAATGAAGGGTTGCCACAACTGTGGTCCATGCAGGATTCAAACAACATGTAATGCATCTTCGTGCATTAGCTATTCTGGATTCCGATGCACACAAATGATGGCCGATGTTCATTGAAGTATACTTTGAACATGGTGAACATCCTCCCTGCTTTTGTACTCCAGACCCATGCATGTGCAGCAGGTCCTTTAGCTTGCAATCATCCACAGCTATTTGTGTGTTTTTTGGGGGGAAATCCGGCCCACTCTTCTCATCACGAGTTTGGCGGTAACCCTTAAATGCGGCAGTACTACTACTGCCATATTTAAGGGTGCGTCAAATCAAGGCTTGGCGGATTTACCCCAGCTCTGAGCTGGGGGCCAATCTGGCATGATTTTGCTGATTTTAGGTGCTATTACCACAGGCGGTAATACCACAGAACATTCCCCATTGAGCTCAATGGGGAATGGGAAATTCCCGAATGGGCCCAATGGGCAATGGGGCGTGATCCGGCGCTAATAGCGCGGGGGGATTTGATGGTAGGGCTAATAGCCCCTGCGTTAATACAGCCGGGGTTAGCACCCAATTCATGGTGAGGCCCGTCTAAAAACACACTTTTAAATGTTATGACGGACAGTACTTATAGTGTCTCAGTCCTCAAAAGGATATCTTTTTTTTTAAGAACAAGTCCGTCTTCACAGTGTGGGTTATACATGCTCACACAAACACACACACACCTGATGCAGCACACTCAAACATATGCACCTTCATCTACCCACATACACCACACATCAGACACACCACACATTGGGCTCACCAGACACAAAGAAACACACATACACCCCTCATCTACACCTCTTATAAATTGCGTGTTTACAGAAATCACGCTTATGTTAACAGGGACGCCAAACAGTTGAAAGCAAGGAACCAATAACTTCCCAGTACTAAAACTGAGCACGTATTTTACATCGACCTTCGTCCGGGCTTCTTTCATGTGGTTCACCTTTATACCCCTGGAGTTCGGGCTAAAAATAGGACAAAAATAATCCTGACCATCGAAACTAATGAAACTAAGTAGCTCACGATATGACAAACAGGGTAGCTACTGGCAACACACGTTTAGGGAACATTTGTTATAAATGCTGCATTGTATAGCCCTTGGGGTCCATAACGTTGGTGAAAACTACTAATCTGACAGGGCATTAATTCATCAAGTTGGCTTTGGCCAACATATCAATCCAATACTGGGTTTACTTATTGGCCCGTCTGGACAGCCTGAGCCTGTCTTTAAATTACAGTAAGCAACCTATATATAAACATCAGCTGTTCAGGTGGCAAGGCTGAGGAAGATCTTTGAGGAAATCCACCACTCATGGAGAAAAGAATGACTTTCTCGTTTGCACTGGTGTTTGTTTGCAATAAGATTGCACTTTCTATAACACCTCCACCCATGTCATTGATATGATATGATATGGCATTTGTAACGCGCCTATACACAAGTGTTTCAAGGCGTGACGAGGCAGGGAGAGGGGAACAGGGGGGAAAGACAGACAACGATCCTACTAGGCTAGGTGTCATTCAGATCGCGCAAGTGCAAGGGTAGAGGGGACTGGGAAAAGTGCAAGGGGAAGGGGAGAGGGGAAAGTGCAGTACATGGTTAGTAGAATACAACATAAATAATAGGGCCAGCTGGTGGCAAGTGCAACGAAAGTGCAGTACATGTTTAGTAGAATACAACATAAATAATAGGGCCAGCTGGTGGCAAGTGCAAGGTAAGTGCCGAAAGTAGGATACAGAGACAGTCCCATAGTGCAGGAAGGCAGTGCAGGGAAGAGTGGCTGGGCCAAGGACCGAGATCGGTGAGTGACCCAGTTGCAGATTCAGTGCAGGTTCAGTGATTTTAGCAGGGGAGAGAGGGAGAGAAAGCGGAGGCAAAGAGGAAGGTTTTGAGGTGCTTCCGGAACCGGAGATGGTTCTCCTCAAGTTTCAGGGAGGCAGGAAGGCTGTTCCAGAGGGAGGCCCCTGCTGCGGAGAGAGATCTACTCCCAGCTTGTTGCTTGGAGAAGCGGCTGACCCTGAGGTAGTTGGAGGTGGATGAGCGAAGAGCTCGAGAAGGAAGATATTTAGGAAGAGAGATTTGAAGGTATTTTGGCCCAAGGCCCCAGAAGGCCTTGTGGACAATGCAGAGGGTTTTGAACTTAATCCTTGCAGCCACCATTCAATGATGACTGTGGGCAGAGCTACAACAATGCAATTCTAGGGACCAGTCTGGGTGTAGTACAGGGGCACTAATCAGGTGACTTTCTTGTCCCTAAACAATTCAAATCTAGCAGCATGCTAAAAACCAGGGGCACTGTCAAATACAGAAATCCTTACAGCATCCATTCCAGTGACAGCTTTGAATAGGTCCACATTTCCTTGACCCGCCAGCGTGTTTCTTCTCTTTTTTCAGTGAGCACCTGTTTTCTCCACTCCTCCCCCAAAAATCCATCCAGAGCAATGAAGTTAAGGATGGAGACGCCATCTCCTGCAATATAAGGCACATGGCATGTTCTACATAAGGAGAAAACCGTTTTGGGGCTTTTAGACGTATTAGCAGGGCTCACAATCAATCACAATTAAGTCTCTTCTAGGCTGCAAGCAGAAGCTAAATAGCCCCAGCTCCCCCCAATTTCAAACTCTGTATCAGGCAATCCTTCTGTTTACATGCTCTCAAAGAATAGACATATTCATCCGCCTGTACATCACCAGAGGGCTGTCATGCTGAGTGAAGCCTTTTACCTCTATTTGTCTAACTACTGTTTCCTTTGTCAGATAAAAGTCTGCGAGCGCTTCTCAGTCATTGTTATGCAGGGGCACAGTCCTCTGCTGTTTGCAATCTCAAATTGACTGTCTCACCTATCAAGCGCATCCTCTGCACTGGCCGTATCTACAGGGCCGGTGAAGCATGTACAATCAGGCCTTCTGCCTCTGTGCCCTTCTGATCCTGAGTGTGGCCGCATCCGGCTCACCATCTGCACGGTGTTCTGCCTAACGCTTACATGATTGTTTGCAGATGTAATGAGACCCCGAGATTTCGAAGTGGCAAAGCTGTTAGGTTGTCATTGCTTCACTTCCGGAGAGAAAACATGCACGCGGCCGAGGATGAGGCTGATTCGAAGTGAATAGCTGCTTAAAGGGCATTTTCCGAAGATTCTGCTCTGGAGTGTGCAGGACTGGAAAAAAAAGCAAAGAGCAAGACAGCGAGTCCCACCTTTAAGATGTATGCATGTATTGTAGGAAAGCCTAGCGACAAAGCCTTATTCATGATGCCATGGATGCAGCGTTGAATACCGCCATGGGATTGAAGTAAAATCAATGCAACATTTTCCTCAGAATACCCGGCCTCCTTCAGACAGGTTGGGGTCATAAACTAGTTTGTGTCCGTTATTTGAAGAATGTATTTATGTTTATAAAGCACATGTTACTGGCTAGGAGGCATAATAGTGCTAACAGGACGTACAACATATAATCATAACATATAAAAACAGGGACTATGCCTAGGAAAGGGCGGAAAGCCCACAGGCCAAGCCTTGCTGGGGCGCTCTAGTTAGACAAGGGGTTAGACAAGGGTTCATGTGCAAGTTCCAGTCTACCTGCCTTTCTCTCTCTCTCTCTCTCTCTTTCTCTCTCTCTCGTTCTCTCTCTATGTCTAGCTATCTCTCTCGCTATCTATGTACCTATGTACCTACCCATATACCTATCTGGAAATCTATTTCTCTATCTAGCTCTCTCACTATCTGGCCATCCATCTATCTCACTCTCTCTGCCTATCTATCTATCTATCTATCTATCTATCTATCTATCTATCTATCTATCTATCTATCTATCTATCTATCTTGCTATCTATCTACTTATCTGTTCACATATGTTGCTACCTAGCTATCTCTCTATCTAGCCATCCATATATCTCCCTATCTATCTGTCTATCTATCGCAATCTCTGTCATTTTGTCTTTGTCCTTCTTTCCCCTTAGTTCATCCTTTCCCAGAAAGCCTGGAAGGTCTTTATGCCTTACATTTCCCAAGCTTGAAAGGGCTAAAATGAAATCCTCTCATTGACACACACCACTTCACTCTCCCAAAATATAGAATTCTAAAACGAATCCCAGGTTTATCTCGCTTCCGTCATTTAGTACATCTCTTTATCCTTGTTTTACCGATCTTGGAATAAAATGAGGATAGGCAACTTCATGCGCCGCACCACTGTGCAGCATTGCAAGGTTGCCAGGTTTTTAATCCTGCTTGGCAAGTTTGTCATGTAGAATTGAATCACTCTCATTTCCTCTATAGCTTCAACTTTGTATTTCACACCTAGAATCTTTGACTGTTATATAGCTTTGGTATGTAGGAAACATTAGGGCACAGCCACTATCCTTGACATCTCACAGGGTCAGGGTTTCTAAAAGTGAGTATGTTGCTAGGAAGCAGGAGCTTATTATACAACGTTAAGTAGGAGATTCATAAGAGCAACAACATGCCATGCCAGTCTCACTAGATGACTGGGTGGCAGGAACACATATAGGCAATTCAAGGTCCCTGGTCCTCCAGTACAAACTTCCTGTACAGCAGCATCTTGAGTGCTTTCCTGATCTTTAATGAAAGCGAGTTGTAAAGATGTCTAGTGTGGGCTGTTGTTCCACTGTATGAAAGGAAAAGATATGTTTCTTGGTCTTCGCTTTCCTGAATTTGTTACCTTTCAATTTTGTGATGCTGCAGCTTCTGGAAATCCACTGGCCTCCACAAATGTTGAGATTTTCTGGGAGGTAATGTGAGGCTTGAGTTGATATTGCCCTCAATTATAATGCAGACTATTCTGGGCAGGGATCGGCATCCAGGAAATCTTGTTTAGGATGGCAGAGATAAAGCTGAAATGTGTCTTGCATTGGCATCTTGCATCGCATTGAAAGGTGTGCAATGACATTTCCCAGGTTTAACCGCACTTAGGTTCGGCATATAGTGCGGAATTCAAAGGTTAGTATACCTAGTTGTGAAATTTGGCTGCTTGGGAATTCTTAGCGAGTCGAAGATGGTGTATTAGCCACATATTATTTTATTTAAAATTGTGATTTGGTTTTTATCAAACATTTCATAATAAATATATAACTAGATATCTACCACCACAATTCATTCATAAACTAACATAGTTCATAAAACTTAAATTGTTTGCATTACCCATAATATGAAGCCAACCCAAAACACTAAAATGTGTTCAAATCTCAATATTCTATACCAATATCTATAGAGAACTCCTTTGCATTTCTCAAAAAAGTGCTTAAAACATACAGATGTTCCAGAGTCTCAATTTTGTGAGGATTGCGACAAAAACAGAATATCCTCCTTGCGTTGGGAGTCACAGCACACACCCTTTCTTAATGTATCTAAGTTATTAAAACATAAAAACATGTAAAACATTGCATTTTGTCTATTCACAAATCGTTCAATATACGTTTAGACCTTGTTTGAAGATGGGAAGACGTCTGAATATTCTTACACGGTAATATTTGTGTTTAGCTTTTTACCACACACAATTCACTCTCTATATATATATATATATATATTTTACTGCACATTTTTTACAGACTGTTTGCTGCAAAATCCAGGGGATAGCCTTGGTTGAGGCAAAATGAGTTGGGGAGGAGGTTAAAGGTACATAGTCTATTAGGTAATGAGCAGAGTGTCCTCTCCACACTTTGTGGCAAATAAATCGGTAACATATATGCAGTAAACAAATCTGCAGTGGAAAAGTGTGCAATCAATACAACTGGAAGCATCTTCAAACCTGGTACCAGATGTATTTGTGTAGGCTTCCTCTCTACAACTAATCTGAAAATCATCTAATAAGTATTGCTCTCCTTGTTTCAAGTTCCCTTTTCCATCATTGTTATATATTACCCTTTTTGCTTGCATTATTTTAAATATGATCACTGTTTTAATTAACTGAGAATGAACTAATGAACTGAGCTCACCACAATGAGGGGTCATTGTGGTGAGCTCCTAGATCCGTGCATAGATCAAAGATGCCTTGTGTCAAAAATGGGCTTTGGTGGGCCACACTTATGACTGGGATGTGCATCATGCTACATTTTAAGTTTGGACCCTCTGGTGTCTGTCTGGTAGGTTAGGGGCACACCTGGTGATCACAGAGTCTTAGAACCTCAGTTGTTAGCCTAGTTGTATGACTAGATTCATGTGGTTAATGTTGTGTTGTGAAAGACGTCGTTAAGGTTGTATAGGACAAGGAGACTAGAGTACCCTCTGTCCATTTGGATGGAGTGAGTCATAAATAATTGCTATGGTTTTTGCTTCAGTGATGACTTTGGTCCTGGCCCATACTCATAGTCATGTAATTGACCATGTTGATTTCTCTATACTTGCAGTTGTATGACTACTGTTTTCTCGATTATCTTGCCCAGATAGGGAAGGTTGGTGATTGACTGGTCATTTAAGTTGAAAGCTGAGCCAATTTGTTTCTTTGGAGCTTTTTTGTATGTAGAAGTGAGAATATAAAGCATGCATTTAGGAATGTCGGGAAAGTCCCTTGTGAGTGAGACGCATTGATAAGTTGAAGGAGGGTGAGGAGCACATGGCTTCTAACTGATGTGATGATTGTGGGGGGCAGGATGGCATCCATTTATGTGGTGGTTTGAGGGTTGCATGGATGGTGGAGAGCTCGTTATAGGGGCAGATCTGATGTTTGGCCACTTAGGTACAGTCCTATGGAGGACAGGATGGATGGCTGAGTTAGCGGAGGTAGTGTTGTCACATTCCCGCTCATCACAGATTCACGTATGTGAGGAAACTAGTCCCTGCACCATCTTCATTTTCATCTGATTGTTGGTCTTTGGTGAGAAGGTTTTTTTTTTTTTTTTTTGTTTTTCCAATAAGGCAACCTCATCTCATGATATTGTCAGTCAACAAGTTTATTCGGATTCCGAAGAAAATCCATTAAACACAAAAAAACATCATACAAAAACAATTACATTCAATATTCCAAGAGATAACAGAATGCACCCCATCGAAAATAATTGGGGAGGAGAATAAGTAAAACTAGGAGCCCCATTATCATCAAGAAGTCCCCCATTACAAGGGCCTATCCCCCAAGGAACCTGACCAATGACGTCCCAAAGGGGTGAGGTTAGCACCAGACAGGGGGGAGGGTCTCATAGTTAACCTCGGGGGGCACTCGAGGACTATTAGAGGATGACTACTGATTAGAATACCACTCCTGGGTGACCAACTAGTCCCCCCACATTGTCCTAGGACCGCCCTTGCCACTCCCAGGTCCCAAAATGCAAGTTCCACAATGTCACCCTGCTGATTGTCCACTCTTGGCATTCTGCGACACCCTGCCAAGGATTCCCTGGACACAAAAGAGCAGCCTCTTACGGACCGCAGCCAATGTAGACTTTTGTTGAGGAGGGCATCCCTTGACTCCTTCCTGTCCCTTGCCAACCCGGGTACGCCATGCAAGTACACGGTAGCTTGCCCGGTCCAGCCTAGGACATAAGGTGGAGATAACTTCTCTCTACGCCACGAGCCATAGGCTCTCCCCTCTCCAGGAATGAGGCGTGTTGGGCCCGATTTGCTTGGTGCAGTTTCCTCCCGAGATGTAGGTTTAGCCTTAGATTGGGGCACTCCATTGGACACTCTAGGCTCGACACAAGTACTGGGGTTGATACCCTTGGCTGCTTGTAGATTCCCAAGCACCATGCTAGAGCAAGGTTCAATGAACGTGGGTGACACAGGGGCCTGTACTTGATGGTGTGCCAGGGGGTGGGCCAGGGGTGAGACGATGGGTCCTTTGCGAGCTATTAGAATGTTACAGGGCTCCCCCTCGCACTGCTTTTCCCCCTGCATTCCTATGAGGACTGAGAGCAGATTTTTGATAACTGCCAACTCAGCCAACACTTGGATGCATACACATTTACACACCCTGGCTGTAGAATCACCCCCAATTGAGGGGTCAGTGGCTGGTTTTGCAGCGGAATTGGGGTCATCAGTTTGTTGCTTCGGAACCCCGGGTAAGGATAGATGAGAATGCGAGCTGACTGAAGGGCTTAACGATGACATATAATCGCTCCAGAGACTACTATTGTCAGAAGATATATTCAGCGGGGGTATGTCAATAGGCGGACTGCAAAGATGCAGGCTGCCCTCGTTGAGTGAGCAGACAGGGGTGGAGCTGGACGGGCCCACCTCTGTGCAAGAGCCAGGGTTAGGGCAAGGGACTGGGATGAGGACCATGCTGAGGGATCCGGGGGTAGAATTTAGTGGAGGACAGCTGCTTTCCAATGTTACAGTCCCGGCCGCTTCCCTCTCTTGTTCCCCCTCTTGCACTCGCTCGAAACAGGATTGGCCGGATACAGGAATCCCAATTGAGGCGCTGGGTATCGAGGGGAGCTGAGGCGTGGGGAGCTCGACCTCATCAGAGTTCTGGAGGGCCGAGTTAGGGGGTTTAACTGTATGACACTGTTGACGCTGCCTCCTGACAACCAGCATCTTGCGATCCGATTTAGGACCGTTAACATGGGGAGCAGACGTGAGGCCAAAAGGGGGGGAGGGAGGGGCAAAACAGAGGGAGCTTTCCTTGGCACAGCATGAGACTTTAAGGACCTTAGAGACTTTAAGAGAGTCATGGTCAACAATCTCTGTCCCCCCTTGGCAGCAGTTGGATTAGTGGTTGCTTGATGACTGTCTCTTATGTGGCTTCGTGTGGTACTTACTCGTGGTCCTCAATTTTCTGAGTTTACAAGCCGGACCAGGCAGGTCTCCCGCCGCAGGCCAAACCTTTCCCCGCCGCGTTCTTCACCTCGACACGGTCCAGCACAGATCGTTGAAGGCCAGTCTGTCTAGCCCCCCCACCGATCCGCGAACACCCCAGCGGACCGCCAACACCCCGCGCCCTTGACCCGCGGGCTTCACCCTGCCGGGCTTGGGTCGCGGGAGAAATACACGGGGGGGCGTGGCCACCAGTAAGGAGTCCTTCCAGGGACAAACAGCGTTCGCCGCGGGCCGCCAACACCCCGCGCCCTTGACCCGCGGGCTTCACCCTGCCAGGCTTGGGTCACGGGAGAAATACACGGGGGGGCGTGGCCACCAGTAAGGAGTCCCTCCAGGGACAAACAGCGTTCGCCGCGGGCCGCCAACACCCCGCGCCCTTGACCCGCGGGCTTCACCCTGCCGGGCTTGGGTCGCGGGAGAAATACACGGGGGGGCGTGGCCACCAGTAAGGAGTCCCACCAGGGACAAACAGCGTTCGCCGCGGGCCGCCAACACCCCGCGCCCTTGACCCGCGGGCTTCCAATATTTAGATCCATGAAGGTTGAAGGGTGTATTGTCAGAAAACCAACAAGATGTACCATTGATAAAGCAAGGCCTACACGTAGCTTGCCAACTTGTAGATTCTGTACATATTGTTTCCTTGAGGGAAGCAGTTCATAGGTGCCCGAGTTACACAATATCAAAAGGGCGGAATGTGGTTGCTGAAATTCGTGGCTATGACATTCAGAGCAGCAGAGGAAGGTGGGTTTGGCAATGAAAAGGATCTATAAATTGCTGTTTTTTTTTTAAGACCAGTGTAATTGTGTCTGTCAATTGTTTGCGTTCCTAGCTGAACACCCCCACAACCATCCCCTCAGATGAACAGCCGTCTTCGGCCTGATCATGTTAACCTTATATACTTCCCTTGAGAATACATCATGCTCCTTCATTTGGTGTTTGGTCCAGAATCACTATTCATTTGTCTTCGCTTGCAAGAGCCCATCTTCCAACAAATTGACAGAAATGTATCAGCAAGTGTTTTGGATGGTGAATTCAAAGGAACCCTGTAACTGCTCTGCGCAGCTATTGAGGGTAAAGAGTGCCTCCCGAAGCTGAGAGCCACTTCAAATCCACAAGCTGTGTCAGTGGCTACAATTCCGACACGCAAATCCACTCCTCTTCAGAGACTTCAAAATTCCCAACCCGAATTTCACATGTCTGTGGGACACGGAGTTGAGAATAATCTATTACAAAAAAGTAGAACAGTCTGACCTGCGGTTATTCAGTGATACTGGACCGCAGAAGTGACCATCGCTGTTGTGCCCTGGATCGGTAGAAAAAAAGTTGAACATGAGTCAGATCTGCGGTTAAAAACTAAGATGGCAAATTCTTTTCTGCTGAAAAAGTGTCTGTGTCCCGATACTGTTCTTCTCTGCCAGAGCCGTGAACACCTGAAGGGCGATTTAGAACCACAGCTTTGAGTTACACGTCCCTGGATCACATGACATCCTTCCTCAGTGTCACACATTTTATGGGATGAAACATCGTCAGAGTATATTGTGATTATAAACATGCACTTTCATAGGAATTCCCTTAATTCACAGAATTAATCTTTGATCACTTCTAAGCAAATACACATGTTTAATTTTTTCCTGTTTGCCGTGTTTTTGCCAAGGCTAATTTACACGTCTACACTTTCAACGTGACTTTTTTGGTATGGCCATTTTCATCGACTTATTTTTATAAATAAAAATATATTTTTGTGTTGTATTTTTGGGGAATGGCATTGGGGGTGGCACGATGAGGTAGTGGGGGTGGGTTAGATAGGTCAGATGGGAGATTCGGGGTGAACCGCATAGGACTCCATGGGGATGGGGACAATGGAAACACCGGTTTCGTCTATGACGGAGAGTGTGTTTCCATTTTCGTCTGCAGGCGGGTAGCGTTACTCCCGCCAGGTAAGACCTGGCTGGAGTGACAACTCCCACCTGCAGGACTCGTAATATGCCGGTCCGGAAACAACAGTGGTGGCAGATTTACCACCACTGTTGTTTCCGGACCGGCAGGGTCATAATGAGGCCTGTTAACTCTCCGAATACGGCCTTGAAAAAACACTGGCAGGCACTTGAGTGAAAGGTTTGATGTTAAAGCGTGGTTAAAGTGAGCTCAAAGCGTTCCCATGAGGAAGTGTTTTGGGCAGGGAGAAACAAGAACTGGGTGGGAATGGTCATAGGGATTAGTACGGCCAGGGGCAGTCAATGGGTGGGCACATAACCAAACAACACCTCCAGGTTGTGCGTGTACCTCCTCATATACCATTGCTACCTGTTTGCACTCTAATACAATAGTTTTGGCTTATATGTGTTGACATCTAATAGCCCAAACTAAAAAGGGGTATGATATGATATGATATGATATGATATGACATTTATAACGCGCCCATACACAAGTGTTTCAGGGCGCGACAAGGCAAGGGAGGGCAAACAGTGGGAAACAGACAATGATCCTACGAGGCCAGGTGTCATTCAGATCGTGCAAGTGCATAGGTAGGGGGAAAGGGCAAGTGCCTGGGGGAAGGGAGAGGGGAAAAGTGCAGCGCAAGGGATAGAAAAATAAATAAGATAAATAAAAGCAGCCAGATGGTGGCAAGTGCAGGGTAAGAGCAGAATAAGTGCTGGTAGTGGATTGTAGGGATACAGAAAAACAGTCCCCAGGTGCAATGGGTTGCCAGTGGGGCAGGGCAGGTGTGCAAAAGCGGGGCCTGGCCGGGACCCAAGATCAGAAAGGGTTGCCAGGTAACCAGTGCAGTTTCAGCCAGAAATTTCAGCAGGGGGGAGAGGCAGAGACAGCAGATGCAAAGTGGAAGGTTTTGAGGTGTTTCTGGAACCAGAGATGGTTCTCCTCAAGTTTCAGGGAGGCAGGAAGGCTGTTCCAGAGGGAGGCCCCTGCTGAAGAGACAGCTCGACCACCCATTCGTTGCTTGGAGAAGCGACTGACCCTGAGGGAGTTGGAGACGGATGAGCGAAGAGCCTGAGAGGGAAGATATTTAGGAAGAGAGAGCTGAAGGTATTGCGGCCCCACGCCCCAGAAGGCCTTGTGGACAATGCAGAGGGTCTTGAACTAAATCCTTGCAGCCACTGGGAGCCAGTGCAGAGATTTCAGTCCTGGAGAGATACGATCCCTGGGTTTGAGGCCAAGGACAAGTCTCGCAGTCCTGTTTTGGATAAGTTGCAGAGGGCGGAGAGTAGAGGCAGGCAGATTAAGATAGAGACTATTGCAATAGTCCAGCTTAGAGAGAACCAGGGCTCTGGAGACGGTGAGCTTCTGGAGAAGGAGAGGAAAGGAAGAATACCTCTGAGGAGGTGCAGCTGGTAGTGGAATTTCTTAGAGACATCTGAGATGTGAGGCGAGAAGGAGAGTGTGGAGTCGAAATGACCCCAAGGTTTTTAGCCTTGCAGGTGGGAGCAGGAAGAGGGCCAAGAGAGGCCGGCCAGAGAGCTGCAGGGAAGGAGGGAGTGGGTGTGCTGATGAGTAGGATCTCAATCTTACTGGCATTAAGGCAAGGGTCATTGGCGGCACACCACTCCTGGATAACAGACAGACAGTCAGAGATGAGGGAAGGAGAAGAGGAGGCCGAGGGTAGCCTGAAATTGAGCTGGGTATCATCCGCATAGCACTGAAAGTTGGGGCAGAGAGCGGCGATGCGATGGGCAAGGAGTGCCAAGTATTGGTTGAACAGCCAGGGAGAGAGGTTAGACCCCTGGTGGACACCACAGGTAGAGAAAAAGATCTCGGAGAGGAAGGACCCGAGTTGGACCTGGGAGGGTCGTTTGGAGAGGAAAGAAGTCAGCCACGCCAGAGCCTGTCCAGTGATACCCAGGTTGTCACGGAGGCGGTAGAGCAGGATGGCATGATTGACAGTGTCAAAGGCAGAAGAGAGACCAAGCAAGATGAGGGCACACGGGGTGTTGAAGTCAAGGTTGGAGAGCAGGTCTTCACGGATGTTCAGGAAAGCAGTTTCCGTGCTTCTGGCAGCCCTGAAGCCAGACTGATGGTCATGAAGACAACCGACAGATTTGGTGTGGAGATTAAGCTGGGAGATGGCCAGTTTCTCCAGGAGCTTGCCCAGGAAGGGAGTGATGGAGATTGGGCGATAGTTAGCTGGGCAGGAGGGGTCAGCAGAGGGTTTCTTAAGAAGAGGGTGCACAAGGGAGGGCTTCAAGGGGGATGAGAAGACTCTGGTGGCGAAGGAGTGATTGCAGAAATCGGCCAGGGCAGGAGCCAGGGAGTCAATGTGGTCCTTGATAGTTTTGGAGGAACAGGGGTTTACCTGTTTCGACGAGGCTTTCATAGATCGGACTTGTCGAGAAACCTCATCTGCAGAGAAAAGGAGAAAGGCAGAGAAGGAGGGAGAGGGGGTGGCTGCAGAAGGATCAGAGGAAGAACAGGGAGGGAGGCGATTGGAGGAGAGTGAGGACAGGATGTCCTGAGTTTTTGAAATGAAGTGAGAAGCCAATGCCGTGGAGAGGGCCTGGGAGGGGACAGGAGAGGTAGAGACTGCGGCAGGATTGGCCAGTTCCTTGCAGATTTTAAAGGGTTCAGCCGAGTTGTTAGATGCCGCAGAGATGCAGGCTTGGATATGGGCGCTCTTCTTGGTGAGAACAGAGAGCCGGTATTGCCTTTGCAGCAGGCGGCAGGCCAGTTTGTCAGAGGATGAACATGAAGCACGCCATTTCCTCTCGGCCACCCTGCACTTGCGTTTTAGGGTGACGAGATCTGAGTCATACCAGAAGTGGAGCGTGGAGAGGGCTGTGTCAGGGTGAGAGTCAGCCAAAGGGGGCGGAGGGATGAGAAGGTGGCGGCGAAGGACTCAACTAACACGCGCTTCATGGGTCGGATGACCGAGAAGGAGGGTGGCAGTGATGAAGGTGGCTTGGCCTGAGGGGTAGGGAGGGTGAGGTGGGAGGATAGGAGAAATTGATCATTCCAGGAGAGAGGAGTGGAGAGAGGGACAGAGAGGGGAAGGTCAGAGGAGATCAGAGCATCAAGAGTGTGACCTGCACAATGAGTCGGGCCAGAGGGGAGAATGGAGAGTGAGAGAGAGTCGCAGAGGTCACAAAAGTGTCTGGAGGGGGGACAGGAGGCATTCAGGTGTATGTTGAAGTCTCCAAGAAGGAGGAGTTGAGTGGTTGAGGCCAAGAGTGAGGAGGAGAGGTCCACCCACTCAGAGACAAAGGAAGAGATCTGACCAGGTGGCCGATAGATAGTAGCCACAGTAAGGGAATGGCTAGGAGAGAGAGAGAGCCGGCAGACAAGGCATTCAAAAGAGGAGTAGGTCTGCGTAGGAGTGACGGAGGCAGGAATCCACTCAGGAAAGATAAGGGCCACCCCCCCACCAGAGCAGTTGGGCCTGGGCAAGGAGAGTATCTTGTTACCGTCAGGTAGGAGCATGTCAAAGCTGGTGACAGATCTGGTTTTGAACCATGTCTCAGTGAGACCGAGGACATCGACATCGAGGTCAAGTTCTTCAAGAAGGTGGCAGATATCAGAGGAATGTTTGACAGCAGAGCGAGAGTTAAGAGTGGCAATGTGGAGAACATTGCCATCCTTGAAGGACTAAAGACAGAATTTGTCCTTGCCCCTATCTATTTTTTGCCAATTTAAAAATGTCATGACATCCATTTTATAATCTCAGAACTGCAAGCGAACACTTCATCACATTTGAAGAGAACAACTGCCGTTGCTGAATGCACCTTTGGTGAAAGAGGATTGGAGATTAAATACGCTAAGCAATGGTGGATTCTCCAGTGAACAGGAAATCCCACAGAAAACTAAGACTGCCAATTAATGAGGGCACATAGAGGAGGAAGACTCCTTTTTATTATTTGCGGGATTAGATGTATGAAACAATTTACCTGGGCAAAGCAAAATACAGAAAGAAATAGTATTGTTCTGCTGTGAAGAGTTCTGCAAAGAAGTATGGAAACAAATTAGTTACTGTGACTTTCCAGGTCTACAGAGCTCAAACAATCCAGACTGATCACCATGGGGAAGATTTTGGGGGGTTTTACCTGGACCGGAAATGTTTTAATTACAGAGGCAAGTCTAATATGCAGTAGCCTTAAATGCCAGGCTATTATGCAAGTTTATGCAAAAAGGACGAGCATACCCGTCCTTGGCACCTAAGGGGTTGTATGCCTAGGCATCCTCCATTTAGTGACTACTCTGAATATATGAAATACCCCACTCCCAAGTAATTGTTCCGGTTCCAGGGGCTGGGAGAGTGGAAGGTTCTGTTCAACACTTTTTATCTAACTACTACCAGTATGATGACCTGGACCAACATAACATGAAACCAGTTTTGAATGTGTTTGTTATTAGGTGCCTTGTTCATGTCAGGCATCTGTGTGGGTCTACCAAGTCCCCAGTTGGGATTTCTGCAATATCTACCTTTCTTTATAAATCGTGATGGCACAGGTGAAACACATTTACCTATTAGTGTCTCTCCTGTTTGCATTGTTGAAATGGTTTGGTATCAAAATCAGTATTTTACTATTTTAAGATTGGGATTAGCTAAAATATGAGTATTGTGTAGATAAGGCATAAAACATACATTTTCTCTTTTCTATCAAGTTGAAGGAAAAGGAGAAGGAGTTAGATTGCACATACAACGCTTTAATACTGTTTGTCATGAACTGTCCACCTGGTTTTGTAAATATATTTCATGATATTTATTGTAGTTTGCACTTGCTGGTAATGTGTCATTGTGCTTGGTTGTCTTGAGTTTTTAGATGTTTATTTTTATTTTTATTTTTTGTGTATGCATAATTTGTATTCGTATATATAGTTTTGTAAAGTCAAATTTATTTGAATTTAGTATCTCTGACCTAGCTATTCCTAATACAGGAATCTCTGTCACTGACCCAGCTTCTGCAGACAAAGCAGCTTGATGTTTCTAATAAAATACACTTAAACCCAATATAAGCCTGTCTCCTGTACTTTGGGAGAGAACATGTCAAACTAACATGAAGGCTATTTGGCCTCCCGCTTCTCACACCATCTAACATGTGATGATTGTGTCAGTCTAGAAAAATAGATACCTCTCACGATCAATGGCAATGTATTGTGTTGGCCGAAAACCAACCGTCTCATGTACTAAACGTCAGAAATACAGACTCATAAGTTTAACCTGTGTGCGGCCATTTTAATGTAGCAAGAATCACCATTTTGTTCTCTAACGTTTGCTCATTGCTTTTTGTTATAAACTGCTTAGCCGACAGCTTATTCTGCTTATTCTGCTTATTCTGCTTCACTGTTACATTGTTGTTCAATGCGAAAGAGCAAGGCCACGAGGCTGGGAGTTATTCGTTGAAACATAACGTGGGCAGCCACAGAGAGGAATGCCCAATCCCCTCCCGCATATAGCCTTGGAGGAGAGCAACACAGCATTTAGTCATTTCACTGATGCCAGCTAGTCTCGTTAATATGGTAGAAATGCTAGAAAGGAACAGTTAAAGGCTTGAATTATGCTTTCCTTACGGCCCCCCTTTCCTAAGCCCAGTAGATCATGCTGGCTCCCAGGACACAAATAGCAAATAGTAGATAGCAAGGCCTGGAATGCAACTCTTCCCCCGTCCGCAGCTTGCTCGCAAGAACAGAAGCACTGTGTTCTGTTCAACAAAGAAATATGTCTCTAGACTCGTAATGTTGCATATTGTTGCTAACATAGATGTTTGAAGGTGTCATATTCGTTGAAATTGTCAATCATCAAACCCAGTTCAAAGAAACTATACAATGGGCGGTGTTAAACATTTCATGACTGATTGTAAGATGTCCATTTTGTATATATTTAACTGATGTACGTTATTTGCTCTCTTGCGTCCCTCGAGGTCTGGAGACACACGTCATGGTGCGTGAGACCGAGTTGGCCAACTGAGACCATTTGCTTTGCAATAAACCCTAGCTTTTGGGAATACAACCTTGTGTCTGGCGTATCAGTTTGTGTGTGGTGATTTGCCTTGTTTCCACTACGCGAGGGTCCCCTAGGGGCCCCTTCAATTGAATCGCTCTTCTTCGTATCACACTCTTTTTTTCTGATCCTATATTTTTTATCACTGAACTGTTTCTGACAGCACCATGATAGATGTGTTAACGCCAATGTCATTACAAGGATTAATGACCCATTAAGTTTCAGGTTGAATTTAACCCTATTTAAATAAAAATGAACAGGTTCACTTTTTGCCTTTTTAGATTTTGTTGTATTTGTTGGCCCAGTGAACTTTGGAACTACAGAATACCTCAACATTAGTCAAGGCAAAACAGTGGGCCGCAAATTGTGGTTCAGGAATTTTTCCAAAGTCACACAGGGAGTCAACGTATAGCATTGGATTCCAGTGCAGTTTACAGAATAAAAGTAAATGTGTGCAAGATGTTATGGCCATTCGAGAAAGAATTAGTAGTTTGGGATAAGCACGCAAGAGCTCCTTACAGTCATGCAGACCTCCAGAATGTTCATCAACCAAATGAGTGTTCAAGATGCTGATTGCATTAAGTTACACATTTTAATGTGGCATATCTCTTTATTTTACTGATACAATTGTTATATGCAAGAATTGCTGTATTTGAATGTCATATTGTTCTGATTGTATGAAAGGTAATTTCATTATGTCCATTATACAAGCGGGGTATGTCCATTATTCAAACAAAATAAATACAAAAAAAGTACAAAATAATGTCCATGCAGGCTGGGTTGCGAAAAAATAAAATAGAAAAAAATAAATGCATCTTTCACAGGCTCATGTACACCAGGGTGCATGAAGAAGGGGTGGTGGTGGTAAGAGGATGGGGGTGTGTAGAGACATGGACAATAGCATCACCTAAGTGGTCCAACTGTAACCACCATCCTGTAGTAGATCCTGGATGGTGCACTCTGACCATGCAGTGCCAATGCCTGGACCTCATTGACTACAGCCACTCATGAGAGGAATGCATGAGGGTCCCAATAGCTACAAAGTTCTGATGATGTATGTCGTGAGGGACCAAAGAGTCATCATGCATGATGACCATTGATGTCTACAACTACATGTTCAGAGATCATCTCAAGGAATTAATCTCTTGGTGGAAGTAGTCTCCTGTGGTAAATATTTAATCATGCAGAGATTTCCTCAAGGAATCTGTGTCTTGGGGATGCTTGTGATCTTGTGCCGAAGGGATGTGACCAAGCAGTTTGGGCTGGACTGCCCCTATAGGGGTGGGAACAGGCCTGATTTGCACATGCTCTTTCCTCTTTTGTAATGGCTTGGCAGGCAAAGAATGATGATCTGGAGGGTTCATTATTTCTAGACCTTCCAGCCATTACCTCTTTTGTTTTGCTTGGACCCCATTAAGGCCAACATCTCTGCCTGCAGGCATTTACTCTGGTATTCCATGTCTTGACATAATTATTCTCTTACGGCCAACATCTCCACATGCAGTGTTTCCCTCAACATGTCCATCTCCTTCTGCTGGTAGTCCCTTGAGGCCAACAATTCATCATGCAGGGATTGTCTCAAAGCTGAACCATCATGTGATTTCCCTGCCTCAATTGTTGCATGTCCTCTCTCCTCACCTCCCACAGTGGGCAGAGTTCAGCATGTGTTCAGCATTTGAGAAGATGGCTATTTCTGCCAGCTGATGGATATCTCTGTCCAATTCCTGCAGGTCCTTGCCCCATTGGCACTTGTTCACAGCAACTACTTCTCCGATTCTAATTGTCTATCAAGCCGGGATACTGAATCCCAGGTCCATCACAGTGAGAGCACTGTCATTGGCTGGTTGTCTACAACTCTCTGACTGACACCAGACTCTGCTGCAGGCTCCACTATTGACAAATGCACCCTTGCAGACATTGAAGCCACCATTGAAGCCGGGCTTCTCACTGCCAGGCCCAGGGTCTCCTGGCTCTCCTTCTCTGACTCAGCAGCATCAAGGAACTCAAGGAGCTCAATAGCATCCAGATTACCCTGTGGTGTAGTGTCTACTATGTCCCTTGTTATATCCTCCACATCAGATTCTGCAGCATCAATTGATGAGTCAGAAGGCCTGCTGATGATGACCTGCAATATGAGGGGATTCTCACCAGGCAGAGCAACCTAGGCTCACTGGTGGATGGTTATTCCACTTTAGCCTCCTCCTCCTCTTCTTCCACCTCCTCATCTGCTGTGTCTTTACCTGCTTGAAGTCACACAGTAATATTCAGAGTCCTACCTATCTAGCTGAACGTGTATATATGAATTCAAATGCATAGAGAAAAAAAGGTCCAGCCATGCACACATCACATATTGAAACTGGACACTCTGAAATGTGAAAGGCACAACTGACTGACATACAATGCTCTGTACAATCATGCCAGTGCATATCAGGACCTGCATCAAGCCATTGGTTACAGGAGTAGGCAACCATCCATACATACATACATACATACAGACATGTATGTGAGTGGAAGGCCTAACAGTAGACCACTGGAGGTGCGTGCCTCATTGCTGAGCTCCTCTCTACTTCAACCATGGTTACTTGCAGCATGTGGAAGTATCACGTTTATTCCAGCTGACTAAACCTGCTTGGAGGCATTAATGTTGCCAAAATCCCCAGCGCCCCATTGGCCAAGGCCTGATTCATGGTTTCCTATGCCCACATGCATGTCAACTATGTGTGATGAAGATGCAACATAGACAAGACTAGTGTACACTTGCATGACCACTGAACAATCGATACCCCTTATGTGAAATTAACATCACTCAAATATCTCATGGTCAGCCACTGCAACTCCTGTCTGGAACATACCTGCATGCGACTTTGCACTGGCAAAGCCACTCATCCACTTCCACTTCCACTGGCCACCAGGGCCAGTGAATAGATTACTCGGATGTCATCCACTGCTTGGGGTCATTCAATGTGAGCCAGCATGTTGACAATGCACTATCCAGAAGCATGCCACTGTGAGCATGTCAGTGAAATGTGTATTGCATGCCATTGCCACATATAGGTGTGTTGTCGTTTGTTAAAAAATAGAAATACAATAATGCGGGCTGCAAGATCGATGTCACCCGGAAAAAAAGACTTCAAACATCCACCTATGATTCACAACATGTACTGAGTACCCCAGACAATTGTACCACAGCATTTGATAGCATATCATGTGAAGATGGAAGCATATATGACATGCACACATGGCACCTACCTGATGAGGCTGCAAAGCTGTCCATTCCTCACACACCAACCACCGGCTCATGGCTGATGAGTCCAAATGTCACATTGTCAAATGGTGTTAGCTCATCCACATGTGGTGATCGGTCTGAGATAGCCTGGGCAGCAGCCATATTGGTGCCAAGCTTCTCCTTGGTCCATTACATGAGGTCCCCCATCCTCTTGTGGCCTCCTCTGCAGTGTGCCTTGCCACACCACAGGCGTTGATGTGATCTGTGACCACCTGCCACATCCTCCACAACTATGTCACAGGAAGAGTACTGTCAGCCCAAGTGTACAGGTCGACCTGGTGTTCCTCAATGTAATCTGTGAGGATTGTCACCTCCTCACCTGTAAAACGCTTCTTCCTTGGTGGCCCCTTATCCTTGACCTGTGCCTCTTTGTGGGCTCTGAGTGTCCCTGCTCTGCAGGTTGACCTCTCCTGTCCCTGGTGGGCCTTGGTGGTACAGGGGCAACTGTAGTCTCACTATTGCATTTAGCAAGTGGGTCCTTCTTCTGCCTTCTTCCCCATACTTTTCCGCTCCCTCTCTGTGGAGCCCTACCCCTCATCATGCAAGCAGTGTTAATGCTAATGTACCCTCAAATCTCAGCACAAATTCTGCATTTCACTCACGGGAAACCTGCACCTCCATGCACTAGGAAATGCGCATTGCACTCCATAAATATCTCCCCTTCTGTGGATGCCAGGAAATGCGCCTGCACCCCATAGATATCTCTCCTTGGTGCACATGAGGGAGGGCATGTCATGTACCCCATTGCACATGAAGGTGTGCTGCACGTGGTGCATAAATTACACACATATCCCCTTCCTCAGATTTTCAGACTGCTGCCTGGTACATGAATGCTGGACAGTTGATCCATCAAGTTACTCCTGACTCGTGCCATACCTTGCCTCTGCCAGCCATATTTTGCCTCCAAAGCTCACTCCTGCTGCCTGGTAGTGGGTCACTGGCTGCTGTGGACCACGCTAAGAAGTGCTGGGATGACCTCAGGATCCTGAGCCAGGAGAAGGCGGCCCTCAAGGCAGGTGCTTCTGTGGAGGTGCACTCTTCAGGCCTCCATCGGGTGTCACCTCTACATCTCTGGGCTCTTGAGAGGATAAACCGAGATGGCCATGCACAGGTCCTTGATCTGCAGACATGTATCCAAGCTGCTGGTGAGTACTCACACAGTGGCCTTTTACACAGAATGTGTGTGTCCTGCATGGGTATGCATGAATTGAGCTGGTCTGTTCTTTTCACGACATATGTGCTGCACAATTATTGACTGGCATGCAGTCTAATGCCGATGCTGAGCGTATGTGATGGCACACGTGTGGAGTGGACAGGTGTAGGAAGCAAATTTTGGTGACAAAAAATATAGTTGTGTGCATTCAATGTGAGATGCTGACAGCAAGGCCTCAGAAAGGTACAGTTGCCAGATTGAGATGTTGTGGGCATGTGAGGCACATTCATGCACACCTCCTTGATGGGTTCTTCAATTGTGTATGATGATTGCATCATCCCCACTCAGAAGCTGAGACTGACACATGCATATTGATGTGTGGTTATTGGCAATGTAGTGCATTTGATGATCTAAAATTACATTGTGATCTGTCAGGCTACTGAATGCGGGGGTCATACATGGTATGTCATCATGACATTTGTAGAGGTTGAGAACAACTGCATTGTTGTTTATTCTTAGCAACGGGTGCATGTATGAGTTGCATGCATTTAAGTTAGACTTTCAGGGGTGCTACAGACACATGTGGCCAGGTGCCCTTTCCATGGTTATGCCTGCAGGATATACTTGGGTCACTGCTTCATTGGTATTGTGATGTGCAATGAGATATTGTTTTACAAGAGGGTAGGGTAGCCCCTGGGGTGTTAAGTGTGGATTTAGGGCAAAACTATGAAACAACAGAAAGGAGTGATCCACACTGTAGTTAGACATAAAGATCACTGTCCTAGTTTTTCTTATTTGTACCAAAACATAATTCTGTGCTCATATATAGAGTCACACTTATAGTAGGAAAATACCAGGAAATGCAGCTGGAAGAAAAAGTTAACCATTTATTAATGAACAAGTTATGAAAAATCAAAAACAGATAAAATGAATTAGACAAGGCTTGAAAATAAATTCTTCAAACACAAAAAGACATACATTTCTCTAAGCATAGTAAGCAGAGTCAGAAAGAAAACCATGTTTAACAATAACATATCAGAGACATTACAAAGAAGTACAAACAAAAATGAATGTAGAGAATTGTAACTAAAAATTAATGAGTACACAAAATTGCTCTGTGGTAGACCTAATGTTTTTGTTCACACAGTTTACTAAAATTGTCTATTCCCAGAGATTTCTCTATTCATGATGTGTATAATGATCGATATGTGATCATGTTTTGTAATCTGACAACGTGCCCGTTTTTAAGCAAGAAATGATTATACCAGTATTGCTGCTCTAAAACTTTGAAATAGGCAAATACTGAAGACACTTTTCGGCTATCGCCATCTCTGTTGGCACATATTTCAAAGCCTTCCTCAGGGCAAACATGGTCCTAGAAATAGTCCAGGAGACAAAAACGGAGGTAGATATATGTATTTTATCAATGAAGTCTTATTCCAGCATATAATAGGTATCTCCTACCAAAGTTAAAACATTTTTGGAGTAGGCGGTACTGCTTACATGGGTTTGAGGAAAGGCTGCCTGCATAATACTAACCCTGTTTGTTGAACAGGGGTATGCAGACTAGTGAGCCTATTTGGTTTGCTGGCGACAAGCCTCTCCCACCGGGGGGCTGCGGGCCTGGGTCTCACGGCACTCAGCTGGAATCACTTAAAGGTCTACAAATCGGGGGGGGCTGAAGAGTCCGGAACAAAAAGGAGAAAAGGGGAGGGAAAAGAACAGAAAGTGCTGTAAGGGTGTCGGTCACATCTACTAGTGTCACATGTTCCTTTTGAAAACGAATGCACCATTGCACATCGGGGTCTTTTAAAGTTAAATTCATTAAAGGTTGAAGACCTCTTACCAAAAAATGTTTTTTTGACTGCTTGTGAACATGCGGGTGTGACTGAAAGTCACCGCGGCTGATGGTGTTTCCTCAGAGGACATCAAATGTGGCCGAAGTATCGGTCAGGAAATAATCTGCGTGGACAACATACGATGCTGTATGCAAAAAAAGGGGGACAGAAAAAGGAGATACACATCTCGAATGAGGAAGTCATTTGTGAAAACAGTTGCCAGGGAAATATTCCTGGTCAAGAGAATGCGCCGCTGCATGGATGGCGTGGCATGGAGTAAGAGAGAGAAAAAGAGAAAGGAAAGGAGAGAGAGGAGAGGGGAAATGGGAAGAGATGATAAGAGGAACCAGCCAGGCAAAGGAAAAAAAGGGAAAGGGAAACCAAAAGAAAGTGGGAAGGTAAGAAAAAGGGGAGGGGGAAGGGGAAAGGAAAAGGATGAAGAGTGAGTAAAAAGTGTGCCGGTACCTGGCATTCAGGGAGAGGTTTTCCTCATAGATCAGGATTGACTGAAGCGTGCAAGGTTAATTGCATGCTGGATGCAGGGGCGTGGCAATTCATCACGGTTACCCTGTGTGTAAAGTGCACCCGCACTGTGAGGGGCGCATTGTGAGAGCAAGCCTGTTGACAGAAAAGCATCAGATGGAGGCTAGGTTAGAAAGGTTGTCGACTCAGACTATGTGGGTGAGTAGAGAGGCACGAAGTCAAACTTACTGAAAGTGAATGGCTGGCACAGGGGAACCTGCGAGCGAGAAACGCTGCAGAGATGTTCGCTGTGAAGTCTGTGAATGGCTCAGAGTGTCTAGTTGTCATGGAGACCTAGAAAAAACTGGTTGCATGATTCCGCGGGATGGAACTGACCATTCATGGTGCAGGGGGTGAACATGTGAAATGGAGACCTAATGCATCCGTGAAAATTGCTCAGTTCGCCTGTTGAGAAATAACAAAAACGGCAAAAAGGGTTGAAAAGACGAGCCATGCCGATGTGTTGTATATTGTGTATGTCAGTGAACACAGATGGAAAGAGAGGAAAGAAACAGGGGTATGGCTCGCTGGGCACATTGTATGCTTCAGAAAGCGGCCGTTCATTGCATTGGGAGCGTCAGCGCAAGGACCGAATTTCACCATGGTGATTTGGATGTTAGGGCTGGCAATGGAACCCGAGGTAAAGTACATAAGTAAACATTGTGAGGGAGCACTGCACGGATGGAGAGTGCAGAAAAAATAATTGATAAGCATGCGTAACATTGGGCACAAAAAAAGGTGGACAGAGTGTGCCACAAAACATGTATATGACACACCTATCTATCTATGTGTGTGCGAGAGGGACATTGAAACTGATGGAAAATGGAGGTCCGCTGAATGTGTCTATTGCTGCATCAATGCTGCATCAATCCTTATCTCGAACTCCGTGGATAAGGAAACCACGGAGAGGGATCTCAGAGAAAATGGACGGGCACCAAGGGCTGTAAAAGTCCTAAGTCAAGAACGGTACCATGTCAAAACAAAACACCTTTCGTGGGGCAGATGAATTCTTCATTAAGGCCGTGTTGGAACAAATCCAGTCTATAGATCCATTTGGCTTCTTTTTGTAATAAGGTCATTGTAAGGTTGGTAGAGGATACAACTGTATCCACTATCCACCACAGGATATCATCAGCGGTATGTTTTGTTTCCATGAAATGATTTTGTGTTCTTGCATCTTATTCTTGAGCGATGTTCGCAGATTCTCATGTGGATCAGTCTCTCAGTCTGTTCCACATATCTTAAGCCACATGGGCATTCAATCACGTATATCGCATTTTTGGTTTTGCAATTTGTCAGACTCCTGAGGCTCCATTGTCTTTCATTGATCTTAAATTCCTTAATCTTTCTGGTGAATTTGCATGAAGTGCTGTTGCCACATGGAACGTGTCCTACTGTAGACCTCAAATTCCATAATCCCAGTCTCTGGGCTGGGCTGGAGAATTTTGAGTGTATCATTTGGTCCCTTAGGTTTTTCCCTCATTTAAATGTGAACCGAGGTGTCGGTTCATTGGGTAGACTCAATCTGGTGAGCGCCCAGTGTTTAGTTACTGATTTTCAGATCAGGGACGTATGTGCCCCGTGTGTAATCACACAAGTGGTTCTTGGTTGCTTTTTGTTGCTTTCTTCTTTTTCAGTGAGGAGAGCGTCTCTGTTGAAAAACCTGGCTCTTTTGCATGATTTGGAAATCATGTGATGGGGATAACCTCTTTCTGTCAACCTATGATCAAGGTCATTGGTATGTTCATGGAAGTCCTGAATATCTGTACAATTTCTTTTAATCCTGAGATATTTTCCAAATGGCAGGTTTTCTATTAGGTGTCTGGGATGGTCACTCTTAAAGTGCAAAAGAGTATTTCTGTCGCTTAATTTACAAAATAGGTTACGTTTCAAAGAGCTATTGTTGTTTTGAATTTTGAGGTCTGTGTCGCTGCATTCCATCGTGAACTGAATATTTTTATCAACATTGTTGAGCGACTGAAAAAAGTTATCTAAATATGGTCTCGTGCCTTCCCATATGCAAAGAATATCATTGATATATCTTTTCCATATTTTAATCCATTTTTTGAAGGGATTCCTTTCTGATAGTATGTTTGTTTCCTCAAACTCTGCCATGAACAATATCGCCAAGCTGGGAGCGAATGTTGCTCCCATCGCGGTACCTTTGGATTGGAGATAAAATTGCCCATCGAATTCGAAATAATTTTTAGATAGGGCCAGTGATAGTAGTTCCGTCATGAAATTCTCCGGTACTCTGTTCTGTAGGTTGAATTGTATTAAGCATCTGCGTACACATTCTATTGCTAGTTCTTACCAACAGGTGAAATCTTTCATCAGATTCTGTTCCCTCAAAGGTTTGAATGGTTTGAGTCGTATGACGTAGATACGTATCTGTCTTGATACTCATGGGTTTAAGAAATGAGTCTATGAATTTACAAACTGGTTCTAAAATAGAACCACACACAGAAACAATAGGGCGTCCTGAAGGATTAGTAGAATTTTTGTGAATTTTTGGAAGGGCAAATATGGATGGTATTCGTCCCTGATTAGTAGTGAGGAAATCAAATTCCTTTGTGGTAATCCACTTGCGAACCCTGTCATATACAGCCATTTCTGTAATGTCTGCTAGGATACTTTTTGTTAGGTCCTGTTTGATTTTCTTATAACTTTCGGTATCAGCAAGAAGGGTATGTACCATGTCCTTGTGCAATGAGTTGTTGCCATGTGTATGTGGCACACATCAATATGCTATGTTCACATGTGGATGTCTCATCAATGTGATTTGTCGTTTTGCTTTCACTTGTGAGACTGGATTCATTCTGATTTCAGAGCATTGGCCTTTGTGCATGAGGTAATTGTTTGTTGACTCATGCTGACTGCATGATACTGATACTATTGAGGAGAGTGCACATGCAGCATTATTTTATTTAATTTTTTACATTTATATAGCACACAAACCAGCCCAGGGGCATTGTGGCGTTGTTACAAGCAGGCTTACCTATTTACATCTACGGGGGGAAACAAGGAGAAAACAGAGAAATATCCTGACTGAGGTTTGTCGTTACAGTGAACCTAGTAACAGTGAGGTACCAGCTAATGACAACTGTGTAAAAAGTATGGGAGGGGGGACTAATGGGTACAGATGTTACAAAAATTCCGGATAGAGAGGGTCAGTAGGGTGCGAAACTTGGGCTGATGATTGGTGCAGAGTGGGTTAGTTGAAGAGCATGGTCTTGAGGGTTTTCCTGAAGGACGTGTGTGAGGCCTCTGCCCTGAAGGTTTTTGGTAAGGCATTCCATTGTTTAGGAGCAATGTGAAGGAAGCTGGCGCTGCCTGCTTTGACCCTTTTTATTGTGGGAATGTACAGCTGGTTGGCGTGATGAGCTCTCTTAGGTCTGGAGGAGGTGGCTATGACAATTTTGTCAGACAGGTAGAGAGGGGCTGTGAGCGCCAGGCACTTGTGATTTATTGCCAGCGTCTTGAAGGTGATCCGTTCTTTGACCGGGAGCTAACGAGCAGCGTGCCTGGCATGTGAGATGTGATCTCTTTTGGGGATGTCTAATGAAGCTCTGAGAACATTGTTTTGAATGACTTGAAGTCTGTTCACACTTTTTGCCAAAGTGCCAGCTAAAAGGACATTACAATAGTCTAATTTGGCCCCAATGGTGGCTCTAGCTATTGAGAGACAATTCTGCTTAAACAGGTATGATTTAACTGCATTTATTAATTTAGTTGTAAATGAGGCAGAGGAAGCGATAGCTCAAACCTGCATGACATAGACAGTGTGGAGTCCAGGTATACCCTCAGAGTCTTTACTGAGGTTGAGACAGTGATAATTGTGTTAATAATGGGGAAGTCACTATATTGTTTAATGAGTTTGCTGAGAGTTTCTTTAGGGCCGACTATAAGAATCTCGGTTTTGTTTCCATTGAGACAGAGCTCGTTAGCTGCCATCCAGGCTATGATGGTGGCATAGATATTATGGAGAGACTTGGCATCTTGTTTGTAAGAACCAGAGAGAGGTATGAGGACCTGAGTGTCATCGGCATAGTTTGTGTATGCTATGCCGAGGGTGTCCAGATTGTCGAAGAGTGGTTTAGTGAATTGATTGTACAGGGTAGGTGCCATGCAGGAGCCCTAGGGGACTCCACAGTGAATGGTAGTCGGTGGTGCACAAGCCTGGTTGGAGAAATCCTTCATGGATCTCGCTTACAGAAAGGAAGTGATCCATGAAGTGGCTTCTGGGGAGAATTGAGCTGCGTTGGTGAGAAGTCTACTGAGAGTCTTGTGGTCATCAAGATTAAACGCAGCAGATAAATCAAGGAGGAGGAGAAGCGTTGGATTGCCTTAGTCCATGATTTCTGTTATTCGGTTCTTAAGGTCTAGTAGCGCAGATTCCGTACTGTGACCTTGGCGGAAGCCTGATTGCATCTTACCAAGGATGTGATTGGACTTGAGGAAGTGCTGGATTTCATTTTAAGCTGCCCTGTTGAGAATTCTTAGGAGAAACAGAACTGTGGGAATAGGGCGGTAGTTGTTGGGGGACGTAGGGTCTAGAGTGTTTTTTTTTTAAGAGAGGGAGTACCCACGCTTCTTTGAGGCAGGGTGGGACAAGGCCGGATGCAAAAGAGGCATTAATGAACGCTGTCAGAAAGGGTGCAAGGGAGTCAGCACATTCTTTGATGATATTGGCTAGACAGATGTCACCTTTGCAGATGGAAGGTTTAAGGTGTTTGAGGAGGCATAGGACTTCTGTTTCAGTGACATTTCTGAAGGAGAAGAAGCTCTTGTCTTGGAGAGTGGTGTTTTTGATGGGCGAAAAAAGGGTGGGTCAGACTTGGGCAATGCTTTGTGGTGAGCTCGAATTTTGTACTGCAGAAGGTCTATTTTACTGAGCATGGCTGTTTGAATACTTGAGCACCATGATTCATCTTAAACAATGTCATCCGAACTAGTGGTAGGAGTGACTAGGTCTCTGAAAATGGCGAACATTTCTTTGGAATGAGACTTAGCTTTTGTTATTCTGATGTTAAATGAGTTGGCCTTAGCTTGGATAATGGCTTTTTCATAGTGGGCAGACAACTTTTTGAATTTATCTTTAGAGGAGGCACTGGGATTGGTTTGCCATTTGGTCAAGGTGTTATGTTTGAAGGTGCGTAGTGCCTGAAGTTCTGCTGTAAACCAAGAATTGGAGTGCATAGATTTTTTGCTTTTTTTTGGTTCTAATGTGGCTATGACGTCAATTGCTTTTTTGAGGGTGTCATTGCAAAGTTCTGCTAACAAGACAGGGTCATTAGAAAAAGGGGGCTTGACGGCAGGAGCCTCAAGAAAGAGTAGGAGGTTTTCTTTGGTATATTTTCGTGCACTTCTAGCCGTTGATGGTGGTGCAGACGTGTATGTTTTAGTGGCAATCACTCTAGGGATGGTGATTTGAATGAAGTGATGGTCATTCCAAGGGCAAAGGGTGTTGGAACTGATGGTGGCAGAGCAATTGTGGTCAGCCACCCAGTCTAGGGTGCAACCTTTGCTGTGGTTGGGGTTAGTCATTCTTTGCATAAACCCCTTTTCCTTGAGTTCCTTTGCAAGTGCTTTAGCTGGATTGTCTGTAGGGTTATTGAGGCCCAAGTTTAAGTAACCAAATAGAATGGTTTTGGTGGAAGTTTTAAGGTTATCCCCTAGGAGATGGAGTAGGTTACCCTGAATGTCTGAGGCCGGGCCTGGGGGCTGGTAGAGAATATGTATGGTATTTGTGTGGTTAGGGGAGGTGGAAAGTTTAGCAGAGATGGTATCAGCATTATCTTACAGTGGGAAGTTGACTATTATGAGGGATAGAGCTTCTTTGACTATGATAGCTCTACTTCACCCCCTTTCATATGCTGTCTGTCTTGACAGTGAATAGTGTAGCTTGGTGGGAAAGCTAATGTGATAGCAGGACCGGCTGCTTCATGAAGCCAGGACTCTGTAATGGCTAGGATGTCCAGGTCAAGATTGGTGAGAAGGTCGTGGATCTCAGTGGCATGGGGGGGAGAGAACGTGCATTTATGAGGGCACATTTAAGTGGGGGAGAGGGGTGCTATTATTGGTTGAGGGGGTGACTATGGTTTCTGTAGGAGGTGGGTTGTGGACTCCAATGGGCAAGGAATGGTTGAGTGATTCATAGCGAGAGATGAGCGAATCTTGAGTGTGGCATGAAGGTTTTCAAGTAGTGGCATGGGCCCCGTAGGGAGTAATTTAGTTGATGCTTTTGGAGAGGAAGCGGGCATGCGGTAGGTGGAGTCTGTGCGCGTAGGTGCAAATGGCCTGGTGAGCGTATGCCCAGCATAAGGTTTCTCAGAACCGTTGGCCTGTGGCAACTTTGGTATTTTAAAGACTTGTTGCTGGACCTAGTTGGTGCATCAGCACATGGGGTAGGTGTATTTTTTTGTGTAGGAGAGGGAGGGTAGAAAGGGTGTAGGGGATCTAGTCTGAGTTGGGGCGAGAGGGGGCCATCTCGCGCAGTGGATGGTAAGCGGGGCAAAGTTCAATGAGGTTCTATAGGCCGTGAGTGCACAATGGAGGTATACAATGGAGTAAAAAACAAGCTGCTCAACTATAGCAGTAAGCAAACATGTGGGGAAGGCCGGAAGGCCCCGTAGTAAATATGCAGTGACAAAAATACAGTGAGGGCAAAATGCTCAGCTACAGCAATTATGAAGCGTGTGGGGCTGGCCCCGTACAAATAAATGTGATGGCGGGAATGCAGTAAAGGGCAGAATGCTAGGCTATGGCAATAAGCACTTTGGCACTTGCACTTATGATTGATTCCTATGTTCTTTGTTCCCTTTTTCTACAGTTTCTGCAGCTGGAGCAGAGGGGACAAGCTGTGCTGTGGAGCTGCAACCCAGAGACAGGTCTGAAGGCACAGGTGCAAACTCTGGGCACACCCAGATGTTTCCTCCTTTTCTGGGGGCGATGTGCATGGGGGAGTGTCCCATACATCTGGCAATGCTGCTGAGTGTGAGTCCCAGGATTCGTAACTGGTTTACACCTCAGCAGCAGTGGGGCAGGCTGCTGGTGCGTTTGGCATACATGGCCCCCAAGCCATGGAGAACTCATTGAAGGTAACTGGGAAGATGGAGGGAGGGAGGCCATTACAGGACTGCTCACAGTGCCTGGTGGAGGTACTGAGGGGGATTTGTGCAGGATGCACCTGGCCCTGAGATAGAAGTCTGTGAGGTCCACAATGGAGGGGTCAGCACAAGCTCCTTTTGCAGGGCCATCTGCTGCAGCATTACCGACCTTCACTGATGCCTCCATCCAGACAGAGGCCGCAATTCAGGCCAATATGGCAATCAGGGATTCAGTGCTAACACTGCTGATAGATGGCTTGAGGCGGCAGGTATCTAACTGTGATGCTGTGCAAGCATCTCATGAGGCGCTTCTCGGGCATCATGGCTAGATGGGTAACATCTTGTCACTGGAAAGAGGAAAGTTGGACACCAAACAAAATTAGAATAAATTAAAAAATTGAAAAAAAATGTAGAATCCATTCATTAGTGGTAGTTAAATGTTTTTTAGAGGAGCAGACTGTGCAGAACCCAGAGACACCTGCGCTCAATATAATCACAAAAAGAAAAAAATCGGGTGAAAAACACTTGGCTAAACAGTCGCTCTCATGCTGTTCCTCTTAGAAGGTTATTCAAAACAATTTCTGAATCTGTTCCCAATAAACTATTCAAGAAAGTGTCTTTCTTCTTTGTATGAAATCTATTCGAGATTTGCTTCAGAAGGAGGATATGATTTGTTACAACAGTTACACGTATTCACTTTGAAGCCCAGACTGAAGAGAAATTACTCTCATACAGCGTGAGTCCTCCGCACACGCACGTGAAATGAGATTTACAATCCATAGCAACATACACATGTTCAGACGCCCCCACAAATTGTGTGCATTCGAATTAGGGATTCTGTGATTTGGTTGGGTTATGATTCACCGTATTACAGAGAGTAAAGCCCTGAAGAAGGAGTTCATATATTCCAAAATGCATTGTCAATAAACCTCTCGACTGTACAAAATAGCCCCATTGAATTTTTCTTCAATTTTTCCAAAAATATTCAAAAACGTAATTGTTTTTTTTACAAATCATTTCCTCCTTCTGAAGCACACTTCAAATAGATTTCACACAAAGAAGAAGAACACGTTCTTGAATAGTTTATTGGGAACAGATACAGAAATTGTTTTGAGTAACCTTGTAGGAGGAACAGCATGTTTAGCTGAGTGTTTTTCACATGGTTTCTTTCTTCTTGTCACCGCTTGTCACACCTGCCAGCAGCACTGGTTTCCTGTTGTTTCTCTGGACAGGCAACTGCAATGGCCCCTTCCTGTTCCTCCTCATCTGTGCATCAGTTATTCTCAACTGAGTCCTCCATGCCAGCTACTACCATGGACAGTTTGGATGTGCCTGTGTTCCTGGTGGTGTACTCCACCGAAGCAGACTGTCTTCCAGTCGGAGGAAAGTACCTGCATCTCACACACATTGCCATGCAACAGACGATGCTGACAGTGAGGAGGCAAATCCTGGATGGCATTGCCAGAAGGAGGAAGCAAGGAGGTGCACACATGGTGCAAGTGAGGCAGGAGGCACAACGGCGCCTGCAGGCTCTGGTGTTGGCCCAGGTGCAGTTAGCGAGGCAGCAGGAGGAAGAGAGGCAGCATGCACATGAGACAGCAATATCCAGGGCCGAGTTTGAAAAGAGGACAGCGCAGATGCGGGCTGCCATCCTGGAGGATTCTTGCAGGGTAGTGGAGTAGATTGAACATGCAGGCCCTCCAGTAAAACAACAGAGGCCCACCCTCAGGAGTGGGAAGAGGCGAGTGAATTGGCCTTGTCTGAGACATTGTCAGAGATAGGCATGGACTAACCAGCTGACTCCTGTATATATTTCAGGAGTTGTAGGTTTCCTTTTGTTACCCATTGTTTTTCTTTTTTCTTGATTATTTATTTGTTTACATTTTTGTACCTAATTGTGCATCTCCAACTAGGTTTGTCCTATGGCTGTTGTGTGTTTAGGGCACACAATGTGGGTCATCTTGTTAGTGGCCTATTTTCTGGGGGACAGGTGTGCATGCTTCATGTGATGTTTTGTTTGATGCCTTTATTGGCAATGTACATATGTGGACAAAAGTAGAAGAGGAGAGATGACATGTTTTGAGTTGCACGTGTTTGATATCTTTTTCATTGACATATGTTGCTTGGCTAAATCTGTGCTTTACAGTACATGCATGCTGGTCATTATTGTACATGGTGTGCATGGATGTGTCTACCATGTATGCTGTGGTTGGCATGGCACTCCCTTTGTAAATGCGTTCATGGGTGTTGGGTCATGTTGGGGGTTGTTTGAAGTAAGCATGGTGGCACTACTTTGATTGACTTGCCTATTTGGCCAAGTAGGGAAGGGATCATTGGAATTGTGGAGGTGGCAAGGGATGGTAGTCTGATGCCATTTATGGTGCAGGGGCATTGCATGTTTGTAGTCAGTGTTTCAGTGGTATTTGAGTATGTTTTGGATTTTTTGTCTAATGTTGGTGATGTGGGGAGACATTTCGAGATGAGAGATATGTTTCATGATGATGTTTTGGGTCTGCCTTCGAGGATGGGTGTTCATTTGTTTAGGTGTCTGGCGAGATGTTCCATGGAACGGGGATATTTGAGGCATCTGTTGGCAGCACATTCACCTCTGGCTATTCACTTTCTCAGGAATCCTGTTTCTTGGACGTTGTATTCCTTCATGCTACCACAGCAGTTTTGGTGGCCCTTTGGCACTTGCGTGTCCATGTGGATGTGCTCACACTTTCTGAACAGGTATTGCTTTTTGACATTTGGGATGAGGGGAAGGGATGTGGTCTCACTCTGATTCACTGGGCTACACACCTCACATGTGTACAATGTCACCTGAAAGAGACAAAGGTATAGCTGCTGCGATGATTTGGTTGGCTGTTGTTGTGCAACTGTGTGTGATCCAAGAAAGAGCCATGGAAGAGCTGACTCTCCTGTATTCAACAGCGCTGCTTCAATGTGGGTCTGTGTGATCACTGCACATTTTCGACTGTGCATACGAAAATATGTTTTATTTTTATTTTTTACCACATTTCGTCACCTGTATATGTTGGGAGAGACCCCCTGCACCTCCCCCATCCCCCACCCATATTTATTATTAACTTTACTCATCCCCTCACATATATATGTGGCAAAATGGGGGTGTTGAGCTTCAACATTGTTGTTTGCGCAGTAATGGGATGTGCAGTGATGACATGCTATCCTTGAAAGTGATCATGATAGAGGAGGATATCTGCTAGATGTTGTTCATGGAAGACACAGGACAGAGGCGCTGAGTAAGGGAAGTGCTCCACAGTGAACTAGGCAATGAGTGTTCATGATGCATAACTGCCAAGTGTTGTTGGTGGTACGACGATTATAAAGCTGACACCACCATCATATTGAACAGGGCCCGCACGCCTCTTTGTGACCTTGTAGGGAAAGTGAATAGGTGTGGGTTTCCATAACAGATGGGTATGTGAGTGTACCCTTTTCTCAACTGGTCATGGGAATTTGCCAGCATGCTGTATTGTGTGTTCAGCAGGCACCACGATTAGTACATCAGTGGAGTCCAATTGTTGTGTCCCGATGTGCAAAGGGTATGGGGACATCCCATGGGCTGTTGTCAGGCAAGTGTTGTAGCCACATTACATGGTATTGTATGTGGTCTAGTTAGGTGGACTAGGGATTCATCATGGACCTCTGTAAGAAAGATGGTTCAATGTATTTCATATTTCATCCAACTCCTGCTATCAGTTCTGTGCACATAATGATTAAGTGTGGAGGTTGGGTTGATATGTATTTGGGGTGCTTTGTTGTGATGTGGCACCATGTTGAGACAAGTACCTTGTGGGTGAGGAATGGGTGTAGAGTGATGCAGATTAGGAGGCCCACTTTAGTGGGAGTATTGGGATGAGGGTGGACTTGTGGTGGCTGCCTTAAGTTAGGGGCTGGAAAGCAGATTAGTGGGGTTGCTGAGACAAGTGCAGACTTGTGGCTGCTGCAAAATGTTCAGGGCTGGAAGACAGTTTAGTGGGGGTAAGTGAGTGCTGCCTTAATGTAGGGGGCTGTGCGCAGTTTAGTTTGGGTAGGTGGGTGCTGCTTTAATGTAGGGGCTGGGTTGCAGTTTAGTGGGGTTATGTGTCTGTTTCCTTCCTTAAAGTAGGGGGCCGGAGTACAGTTTCGTGAGGGTGCTGGGATGAGGACTTGTCGGTTGCAGGAGAGGAGTGGAAGTAATGATGATTGCTGTAAAGTAAACCTTGATTACTTTTTTGCATATGTCCGGCGCAAAGTTTGTTCGACAGCGATATGCTCTATTTGTAATGGGGGCTTGTTGTGCGCGTGCTGAGCGCAACTTGTTTTTTCTTGCGCTGCACATTTCTGCGCGCACTTAATTCCATGAATCCTCTCACGTTGATCGCTATTCATTTCATCTGTGAAATGTTCTTGCTTACGATTACTACTTAGCGCTGATTTAGCATTTTTGTTGTAAATTAGGCCCTGTGACTTTTCGCAGCTTTGAATTCCGTTGCTGTGTTGTGCCTTTACAGAAGGTCAATAACCATATTCAAATCACTATTTGCTCATACCCCAAAGGGACTACTCCAGCCTGAGACCCAGCCACGAATGCAGGGGGAGCATATTACCAGAGCTGGTTTGTTCTAATTGGGCTTAATATACCCAATGCACCATGAATGAGTAGGCTCAGGAATATCGCCTACTCAGATTTCCCACGCCCTTTGGGGGACTTAAGGCACAAAATAAAAAGCGATAATTGGAAACACATGAGCAAATGTTTCCATTGGTTTTCTTGGTGAGCAAATCAGAGTGAATGGATATAAAGGGAAGCGAGTGAGAGCCAGTATGGTTTAAGGCGAACGTAGGTGAACAAACGTAATATGTCTAATAACGGTGGAGTGTCTAGAGAGAAGCCCCACCCCGAAGCAACGACAAGTGTAATTCCAAGTATGGACTAGTTTGAAGCCATGACGATACTACTGTTTGTAAATTGACACATGAGGGCTGGCTTGGTTCACCCCCATTCAACCCTCAAACCCTGGCCATTGATCTCTCCGTGCCTAATTTGAATTTGGTATGCCAAGTGTGAGCGTATTGTTTTAATGTCAGTCCCGTGTCACTTACCCTGCCTCAGTCCACCTGCTGGTGAAACCACTGACCTAGCCGCCCTGTTTCTCTAGACTACCAGACCAGCAGTCAACATGTTAATCCTTTAGCTTCCATTGTGACCTTAAACTATTGGAGAACCATCTTCAGTTGCTTTTCTAATCATTGTCACATACACATGCAATGGAGTAAATCATTTCTAGGTAACAGCAGGGACGTCATTTCAGCAAAATGCCAGGGGTAGTGGAAATGACATCACATGACCCTTGAACTCTGATGACATCACACGAAGCAAAGTCATGTGACCCGACCCTGAAGTGACCTCATGGTAAGCGATAGAACATGACCGTTCACCCCCTTAATGAGTCTAGCCATTATTGTATAGAAATACAGAAAGACACATTTTTTGTTATTCCTTTTCTTTCTTATTTAGGGTCACTGCTCAAAGTATAACACTTGTGGGACCCCATGTCTTTTTAAGAGGTCTCAACATATATTCCAGTCACTCCAGAAACAAAGATACACAAGGCACTGGCCACAGCCCAGGAGCGTCAATGTAAACAAAACACACTTTTTATTTTATTTTCAGGGGTAGCAAGGGAGACCACAGGGGTAGCAAGGGATACCTCAGGGTTTGCAGTTGCAACCCCTGGCAACCCTCAAATGACGTCCCTGGGTAACAGATGAACAGATGACAGAATGTTAATAAGCAAATGATAAAGTTGCTAAAGCTACATGAGCTGTAGAAGGAACATTATACATGTGTTCCGTTAATAATTTGACTTAGCACAGTGTATTCCTTCATTATGATGTTGTTATAATTCCCTGTATTCTCTTTTTCTTTTGTGTTTTTTTATTTATTTTTTTACCATGTAGCTGCACGAGTAAGTCCGAGGCAATCGTTTCTCATTTATTCCATATACCGATAGACCCACAAACCATTGTTGCAAAGATGAACAAGCTGACTCCAGCTTCTGGGACTTTTGAGACTTCTCTGAGCAATTTATTCAGGAAGAATTCCCCAGACTAATCCAAACTAGTTATATCATTTAGCCTTTTTGGTGGCAAACATTCCTAAACGCAAAAACAAATATGGAGTTGTACTGTGTAGCTTCAGGGAGGCCGCTCTGCAGAGATTTTAGCCAGCAGCCAAATGAACGGCAGCATGTCACGTCTCCATCGAGCTCGTACCCTTGACGACCGCAGATACAGTTATCACAGCGAACAACCCGCAAATCTCCCGCCTCCCAGATCAGATGCAGCGAAAATAGAACATGCCAAAATCCATGGCTCCGAAATGCTCCTATATTTTGATGCTTTGTGAAATTGTCTTTTTTTAGGATCACATTACATCTTCGAAACACGATACTAACTGCCTTCGCTTTAATGCTGGAATAAAACACCTCCTGGGGGCTCTGAATACATGTTTTCCAGCATTGAAGATGCGATTGTGTTAATGGTAATGTTGTAGCATTGCGTATTGTTAGACATTGCTGTGATCAATTAAGTTTGGGCGCAATTTTGAACAGACGCACAGTTTGTAAACATGTCAGAAATGTCAACAGGAACACCTTTTTAAAAACATTTCTTTTTTACTTTCAGAAACCTGTTTTAGTCATTGTTAGTAGAAACACAACAATACATCAGAAGCAGGGACATGAACAAAAAATATAATGAATTAAAAGCATGCAATCTGATGAAACAAAGAGTGTATAATTTGAGGGGTTTAAGGAGTAAGCACTAATCATGATCAGTTTAACCTAAACCATGACAGATTTCTGTAAATGTGCATAAGTACATTCCACTTTATAACAGACAAATTATCTCTGCATAATGAGTGGAAGTCATAAACTCAATTTCAATCATACATATTGGGCCTCAGTACGATAGTCGCGGTACAGTGACAATGGTGCCGGAAATGCTGCCGGCGCCGTTATCACTGTACCGCCACATTACGAGTTCTGCTCGCGGGTGCCGCTCAGCACTCGTGGTCAGACCAGGCATGCCGTGCGGCACCCGCAAGCAGAACTGGATGGTAGCAACGTTATGAATGGTACCGCTGCTACCGTCCTCCCCATTCCCATTGAGCCCTCTGGGGGCTCAAATGGGAATGGGGACGTACCGGCTCCGGGTCCCGCGAAAGGGGAATTACTGTGCCCGCCGACATCAGACTGGCCCGATTATTCTGCTTTTGCGGGACCCGGAGCCGGACCCAAGTTTGGGGGTAGGGCATGGCTACCTCCAAACTTGTAATGAGGCTTATTGTCTTTCAATGCATAATTCGAAGTGGAAGCCACATAAAAAATAGCAACGTAAACGCAAATAATCAGAAATAAAAAGCAAACAATCTGATCAAAATGTGGATTGCAGTGTGTCAGACAGGAACAGGAAATTATGTTCAAGACCGGTTTGAAATGAGCCCTTTCAGATTAAGCTGATTAGTACATGCAGAGTGTGCAATGAAGCCAAAAGGAAAGCAGGGAAGACAAGATAAACATGGGAACTAGCTGGGCCTGATCCACAAAGTATCACATAGTGGCTGCATCACCTAATCAATGGTGCCATATCATATCAATGGACGATATCACCACCCTCCAGATAAGTGTAGGCTCTAGCAGAGAAAAGCATTATTTCACTACTGACAATTAAACATGTGATGGCAAGGCACAAGTCTTCGAAATTACTAGTAATAATTCTAGCAACATTGCTCATGTTTTTAGCTCATCAGTGCCTTGCAGTAGGACGCAAACCTTTTTACAATTCCATCCAAACCCACGTAAAAGAAGCTGATAACCAACGCAATGGGCCTCATTATAGGTTTTCCATCACCCGTGAATTGGCAATTATCGGTGCATTCCAACCCCGCCGGACCCGGTATTTGCCCATTCGCGGGTGCCAGAAAAAAGATGCTCCCCATGGGGTTTAATGGGAATGGGGAGGTCGGATGCACCGGCGCCATTTATAACGGTGCCGGTGCATCCGACATGCTGTGCTCACGGGTGTGGGAAGAAAGGCACCCACAAGCTCAACTCGAAGTTTTCCTGTCCGGGAATTACGGTACCGGCAAGCTTACTGGTAGTGTAGTTCCCGGACCAGCAAACTTAAAATGAGGTCCAATGAATGGCCACGGGACAGAAAAAGCCAACTGCAGATGGTATCGGCCATGTCGTTGCGGTATATTTTGAATTGGTACAGAATGAGCGCATGTTCCAACTATGGGCACAGCCACTAAGAACATGGTGACTGAAGAGGAACCCTACTGAACCACAGGAGATACCTTGGGAAAAATATTCCATCACTCTATGGATCGCCTGTGGTGTTAGGGGAGGGGCCTAACCGCATTTATGCAAGTAAGTCCCAACTTAATTAAAAAAGATCTTCTGGCACTGAAATGCTGCGCCCAGGGTCGACTACGACAGAAAGTAGGCCTGGGAAACAAATGAAAAATGGCCCACATGGGTGACTTGCACATTATTAGTTTGCAGGAGGTGCCAGTTTGGGAAGACTTCGTTGTAGCATTGTCTAAAAGATGTGTGGAAAATTGTGCTTTTTAACATAAGTTAAGACTGGTAACATTTGCATATCTATCTGTTAAAAAGTTAACCATCCCACACAATCAAACCACATACGTCAATTAAATGGGCCTTTCATCACTGTATTCCAATTTGAGGAATTTGCACATGTTGGGCTGAGACATTTTTGCATTGTCTGTAGTTTTCACGCAGTGCATACAATTGCTGTTAGACCAACAGGCACCATGAACGAGTGAGTACGCATGGCATGGTTAAGGAGGGCCTTTTAGCCTCAGACTTTGGTACCTGGCAATATGTTACTTCGGTAAATTGAATGAAAATACTTACAGGGTAATTCATGGAATTAATGTGCGCTGAAAAGGGGAGCGCAAGCGTGAAAATCGCAGCGCACGCATGCTAAAGTCACGCATGCAGCCGCTTGTCGATTCATGGAATGTATTGTTTTTCCCGGGATGAGCGCCAAAAATTCGCGGGTGGCGCACACGTCACTAAACGCTGGGGAACAACGCGTGAAAATGTGGGCGTTATGGGGGAAGTTCCGCAGCTAAATCTGCGCAACGGCCACAGGCACGCTAACAACACCTATTCATCGAATCGAACAGGGGAAACCCACGCGCCACAAAAGACGCGCTAATCCAGAAACACGTACGCCAGCAGGAAGCAGGCGTAAGCGGCCCCGCGCAGCATAAAAGTGCGCACAAAGAACAAACAAGCTCATATGCTACAATGAATATACCGTTCCTCGCAGCAGTGGTTGTGGGACACCGCAGGAGGAGGAGGATAGCCAGGCCCGCATTTATTTACCCAGGACCAGCCTTTTTGGGATGCCTGATGACCAGGTCTATGGGAAGTACAGGTTTCGGGATGCCTGATGACCAGGTCTATGGGAGGTACAGGTTTCCACCACAAATAATGCTAGAACGGTTGCTGAGTGGAGGATGACCTCACATCACCCACACTGTGCTCCCAAGCACTGAGTCCCTTGGAAAAGGTGCTCAATGTACTGCATTTCTTGGCTACTGGGTCATTTCAGCGGACAATTGCCATAGTTGGGGGTGTCTCACAGGCCACGCAGTCACGCTGCCTACACCATGTGTTGGCGATCATGAATGTCACCCCTAGACCGGGACCTGGAAGATGGGAGGCATGGCGACACATGGCTCATTGGTGAGTACAAATGCCTCTGCACATGCATGCATGTCAGATACTGAGAAATGGGAAAACCGAACTAATGACAACCATTATCACCTCCCCAGGAGACGGTGCCTACCCTCTGAGCACCTACATGATGACGCCAATACGGAACCCCACCACACCACCTGAGGTAAGATACAACACAGCCCATATTGAAACCCGGGGCATATTGGAGCGGACATTCGGAGTGCTCAAGTCACGGTTTCGCTCCCTTGACTGCTCTGGTGGCCAGCTGCTATATGCGCCCCCAGTAGTGTACAGGATCATAGTGGCAGCATGTGTCCTGCACATCGTTGCAACCCAGCAGAGCGTGCCTGCGGACATGGTGGTGCCCCCACATCCCCAACCAAATACACGGCTCCTGCGCATGGGAGGGGAAAGGACACGTGGTGAGGCAGCCCATACCCAGCTTGTGGCTAATTTCTTCACCTAAAATCCCACCCCTGTAGAGTGCACACAGGCCTGTTACATACCAGCTAACAATTGATGATGATGACGACAAAAGGGACAGTCAACTGTCACAACCATACCACCCTAATATTGTTTTCCTGGAAGTGCTACATTGTGTGCATCACTAGCTACTTAAACAGACCCAATGCTGTGTCAGTAAAAGGCACACATTCATGCAGCATGAAGGACTACCCCCTTGCAAAATAGTACACCCAAATAGTGGCATGTCACCCAACCCCTTCCTAACCCCATCTCAGCTACCCAACACACCATGGCATGGCATGCTATGTGAAAGCAACCAAATGAATGCACAATACATGACACAAGTGTCACAAAGTGCACCGTCCCAAATGGAAATAGGCCAGAGACAATTTCCTCTCACTAATTAAAAAGATATAGCACACATTAACAAATACTTACCAGCAAGACAAAACATTAGTACAGGACCCAACAGTGGGAACGTATGACAGTAAAAAATGAAAATAGTGCAAGTGTCACAACCTGACAAAGGCAGCACATCGACCCCTTCCAACTCCAGTGTGTTGCTGGTAGGCAAATGTGGCAGTGTACTGCATACAACATGAACTGCATCTGCAATGGAGACCGGCTCGTTAAGACATGAAGACGCTACATGCAGATATGCAAAATGACCTGCATGGAATACAATATACAAATCAACCATGCAGTGGAGAAAACATCACAAATCCCCACTAGGGATGTATACACAGTTTGGACTACAGACAGCCCACACAACTTATGGGAGCCCAATGCCTCTGTTTAAGTTACTGTCACTTGTTCACACCCTTGCGAGCCCATGGAAAGGGGAAACATGTCTGTCAGGAACCCAAGTTTCAAACCCAAACACAGGACAAGCCTGCAAGTGCCGAGCTGGAACACACAGTGGATGCCTACAGGAGCCACACAAAGCAAAACACTGTAACATGAATTTACAATCTGAAAGAAAATTGTTATCAACAAAAAAGGAAATGCAAATTAAAAAAATGAAAAGAAAAATAAGAAATAAAACAAAATGAGAAGTAAACAAAATAAATGAAATAAAAAATCACAAATGAAAATACTAATTGAAATTAATAAAAGAAAAAGAAAATTAAAGGCTCAAATTAAACATGAAATAAAAATAAAAATAATAAACTTAAAAAATAAGAAGAAAAAAGAAAATCAAAAAATGAAAATCCATTTCTAAATTTTCTATTCGGAATCAAATATGAAAACCAAAAATAAAAATATAAATAAAAAAATGTTGCCAAAAAGAAACATGAAAAAGAAAAATCAAAAATGGCCATGTGTCGCACAGGGGGGGTCGGGGGGGGTTAGGGGTGGGGCACCCAGGAGGGAGGAGGTACAGGGTTCACCCCACCCCTATAGTGGGAGAACTGCCGTCGCTGTCATCACCTTCTGGTGGTACATTAGAAGGTGTGCGTGGTATGGGAGGCAGACCATGCAAAGCCCTGGCATGCTCCTCCATGGCAGCAAGCATGCAGGTCTGAAAGGTTTGGTTCTGTAGGATGATGGTACAGAGATCCCCCTGCAGCACCTCACGGGTAGCACGGATTTCTGCCTGCAAGGCCTCGCGTGATGCCCGGATCTCCTCACGGGTTGCCTGGAGCTCAGCTGAGAGTGTGCGTGTTAGATGCTTCAGCTGCTGTTCTGACCTTGTACTCTGGGACACTTCAACTGCACCCAGAGTATCTCTGAGGGACCTGTGTTCTAACCTCAGGGCATCCCTGTGGGCCTGTGACTCTGCAGATATGGCTGTGTGCAGAGTCTTCAGTCCAGCCCGTCGGTCCCTGTTGGATGCCAACATGTCCTCCCTGTGTGAGCGGCACATGGACTCTGTTGCCTGCTGCTGGAGCTCCACCTGCCTTTCAGGGGGGAGAATGGAAGTGGCCACCCTATCCACGGCCTGAGCCATCATTTCACACAATGCCCCCTGTTGTGCTGCAATAGTATAGATGGAGTTCTCCCACACAGTATTGTCTGGTGGCGCATGACCACTGTGTTGGCGGGCACCACACCTGTTTGGGGCAAGGTGATGTGCACCTTGCTGTGCTGGCACTGCCTGAGGCTGCAGGACTGCATTCCTCCTTTGATCTGCAGGCCCAGGAACAGGAGCAAATATAGTGGAGTGTGACCCTGCATCCGTAACTGCCACAGGCGGACATTCCAACACTGAATGCCCCATAGAGGGGTCTACCCCCAGTGCAGGTGGGTTGGACAGAACAGCATCCCTGCCAGAATCACTCACCTGCGACAGGACATTTCTCTCAATGTCAGATTCAGCACCTGAGGCATAGAGGTCTTCGGAGGTGTACCCAGAGACACCCGTGGACAGGATGGTCTGTAGGACTAATGGATTTTTACCCACCACCACCCCACGTCCTACACTGGTACCTGGTTGGGGCTGTGAGTACTCCTGGATCTGCGCCATCTCCTCCTCCTCAACAGCATCTAGTGCCTCATCACCTGCACAAACATAAAACAAAAGTAATGAAGACAGGCATGAACAGCATAGGTGACACACATAGGCATCACAGTCTACACATTGAATACATAAATGAGACATGTCACACATGACACTAACTCTGGCATGCATGCACTGGCAATGAAGTGGAAGGGGAGCCTAAAAGCAGACGCTGAGGAGTCCAAGATGGAAAAGCAACACATGTGCTGCATGCTGCATAGCACCTCCATCACACATTAGCCTGTGAGTGGCATGGACAATCCACATACATGACATATTCCAGCACACATATGGCATGTAGCATAGCCATGGCAGATTTGACAAGGACACCCAGATGGTAGCAAATCAGTACTGTCCCCCATCCATGTGAGATGGACATCAAGAAATAGAACAGGCAAAAGAGTGTGACAAAACACGCATGTGTCACACGCTGCAACAAAGGCAGTGTTTTCTAATACAGTGATGGCAGGCACATGGATACATCAATGGTTGGTCACTGACAGAAGTCAATTGTCATGTTGAACATTCAAACAGGGCCCCGAAGTGATTATGTGCAGAGCATGTGTAGGTGCACAAAAGTCAATCAGCCTGATGGTTGAAATAATTTCCATAATAAGTAAAGAAATGTGGGGCATTTTGGGGTGAAATCTATGTCTGAAGTATGGTGAATTTTGTGCAGAACGGCACAAAAATTTGTGTTTATCATGCAAATGATTCCATCAATCAGGCAGAATGAACAGGAAAACAGTATCAACAATGTTGTGGCAATATGGCAGTTGAAGGGCAAGTGCAGTAATCAGGTGCAAAGTGTAAACTGCGGTCAGAAGGGATACTGTGAAACCCAAGGGCGGGGGATGGTTTGGAGGCACCACATGGGTGACGTATAGCAGTCATGACTACACAGCCTCACCTGGCACTCTACCAGAACACATCACCCAATCAACATACACATGGTTTGCACACACATGCATGGCCACTCACCGGACATTGCCTCAAGATCTGGTAGGTCTCCCATGCCTTGGATCTGATCCTCTGTGATGAAGCCTCCAGCGATTGACTCATGTTCTGTGAGTACTTCCTCCTCTGGTGGAGATTCACTGCCAGTCACCAGAATAGAGGCATGATTAGAAGCCAGCTTGCTTTTTGCTCTGCGTTTGAGGTCATTTTACTGCTTTGAGTAATCATCAGCTGTGCGGCTCATGAATCCAAGGGAACTAATCTTGTCCGCGATGCACTGCCAGTGGGCCCTACGTTGAGCAGTCATAGTCTTGCACCCTGCCTTCACCAGCATTGTGCGGCCATGGGCAGACACGTAGCCCACAAGTGCATCTAGTTCCACATCATTGAAAGTCTGCTTCCTTGACATGCCAGAGGGGTGAGCCGTGTCTCGGGTACCAGCCTGTTCCATAAGAGCATGCTTCTTCCTCTTGAGTGGTCGTGCGGACCCGCAGTGGCTTACGCCGCTCTGGTCGGTAGGGGCTGAAGCGCAGGTGGACTGGGCACTGGAAGTAGGCAAAGGCACGATGATCAAATGTCTCACTGCAGGCATTGGCTGCTGGATGCTGTTGCCAGGACCAACCTTGGTGTGATGGTCTGGGACCAACACTGTCCCAGCTGGGTGACTCAGAGCTGGGTTGGATTGAGCTGCAGCTGCCCCTGCAGCCTCCTCACTGTGGCTACTTGGGACAGCAGATGACATTGCTGCCCCAAATCCACATGGCCTGTTGACAGCAACTTTCACCGCCACACGTGGCTTTGACTTCGTGACACGGAAGTTGGCCTGTGAGTCATCCCGTGCCAGTTTGGGGAACAATATGGGCCGAGTTAACAGGGCCTGATCTGGGATGGTGTCAGCTGCATCTCCCCCACCCATTGGTGCTCCACACACTGGCCTCTTGGGACACCCTGCACATCCTGGCCACGTCCCCTACCGCGGACACCTCTTGGAGGTCGGCCGCATTTGCCTCCCTTACCACTTGGTCTCCTCCCATCCATGGCACTGATGTTATTGTGCGAATGGGAGGTGCAGTAAACAATTGTCCTGGGCAATTGGGGTGAAGGGGCAGGGTACTATATGGAATATATACCCCTGTGCTCTAGCAAGGCTGAGCCCTGGGGGAAGATGACAGGTCACGCAATGCTCAGGCACCCCAAAAACAAAATGTAATGTGCATGCGATCCCTGGTATCCCACGTGCATGGAGAAAAGGACCTGCACTACGCTGTGGCACACAGAAACACAAACATAAGCGTAAGCGTGGTACACGCAGGCTACAATGACCTCGAATGGATACGCGACACACAGGAGCAACCACAGTTGAAAAATACTTGCGCGACTCACCGTCTGCCTGGAAAAAGAACGTGAAAAAGATGCACGTGGGCGCGTAAGCAACATCCCCGCCAAAAGAAGAATTGAACGCTGTCTCAGTAAACAAGGAGTACGAACTGCAACCGTTGAGAAGTAATTGCGTGTGAACCGACAAGAAGTACAAGAATCACCCGCTCGCTCTCCACAAAAAGCATGTACAAAAAAAGGCGGCCTACGCGTACCTTTTAACCCTGCCCACACGTACCACGTCACTTACGCACTTACGCACTAAGGGACTTTCCTCCAATTACACACAGTGCCACCCAGACGTGCAGTTTTTGCATGTGTGGAATCACTATGCACCCGTGTGGAGGTAAACGCCCGTGCTCGTTACGTCACAGACACACTTACGCGCCAAGGGCCTTTCCTCCAATTACACACTGATGTGCTGTTTTTTCACGTCTCAAATCACTCCGTATCAAGCTGGCCACGCAACAACACACGGAAGACCACGCTCCCGCCCAGAAGGCCATTTTCCTGCCCCCAGACCCCCGAGACGGCTCCCACCAACCATCTGCTGCTGCCTGCTCGCCTGCTGGCCACGTGCCCTGCTATTTGGTGCCTGCACGTCAGCCATCTGCAGGGGTCCAGTTGCTGTGACCACCCCTGCTGGAACAGAAGACTCCCGACTGAAGTTCCATCGCTTCACAGCCCAGCACCAGGACCCAGTTGCCCACCCACACCTGCCTCAGGGGTTGCCATGTCAGGGGAAAGAACATCAGAGACCACTGGCAAACCCCAGCCAGAGAGAGGCAGAGGGCTACCAGCTTCATTGCCACAGAAGTTGGCATCCTGGTGGAGCAAGTCCTGGTGCATTATGATGTCCTCTTCGGAAGACCACGCACCGACAATGAAGAACGAAGAGGATCTGGAAGGACATTGTGGCTGCCATCAACATGGAGGGGGTGGAGGACCGCGACATAGCACACATCCGGAAGCGCTGGGAGGACTTCAGGTCCAGGACCCTCAGGAAGGCCCAGCGCCTCTTGGAGGCAGCGCATGCAGAGGGGTTCCGGGTCCACCTTACCAACAACCAGATGAGGGTCCTGGAACGTATACAACCAGCGCTCCACCTCCAGGTCCTTCAGAGGCAGACCCGTCTGGAGTCGAGCAGTAAGTGTCCATGTGTACTGATTGGACTCAGTGAATGTTGAGGTGTGCCAGGAGTGTGCAGCTTGGATATATGTCTGGAAAGGCCCATGTATGGATGTGTATGTGCAGGGCGCATGTGAGTCCAGCCATGTGTGAGGCACATCAATGGTGTATGTGTTCAAATGCATGATGGCCAAATGGATGTGGGGATCCACACATGTTAGCATTTCTGCATATATACTATGGCATGGTTTGGGTGTGACACATGGATGCTGGTTCCTCCTTCATGTACGTGCACAGTGTACATGTGTGTGTGTGTGTATTCGACATGTGTGCAACTGTGATACACAATGGATGCATGTGACACCGACATGTAGGAGGCTGATTGGCAGATACGACATAGTTGCCGATGATTGCACTGTGACAGGTGGTGGAGATGTACAGATGCATGTATGTCTGGTGGCATGTGTTCGGCACTCCCCATGTTGCATGTGATGTCAGGCTAACGTTTGGATGTTCATGATGTTGTATGTGTATGGATGCTGCTGCCTGCTGCAACATTCCTGTTAATTTGCGCATGTGTGTGGGTTCAAATGATATGTGTGTTGGGGAGTGTGATGCCATCTGTGAAGTTTGACACTGCCACTCATGTGCAAATGTCATGTGTGTATCAGACCATTGTACAGGGCCCTAATGCCTGTGTTCTGTCTCTCCCTGTCTGCAGGGTCAACTGATGAAGACGGCGGGGACAGTGCTGTGGAGCACAGCAGCAGGGATCCCACCGCCACCCGGAGATCGAAGGCCCAGCTCCCCTCCCAGGTTGTCATCTCTTCGGGGAGTGAGGAGTCTGGTGCCGCGTCCATGGCCGCAGCTGCCGAGGAAAGGTCCAAGTGGCGGAGGTCAGAGGTGGACTCCTTGGCAACAGAAGGGGCAGCTGAGTTCCCATAGGGGGCTATGGAGGTAGATGGCATGGAGTCATCCAGGTTGGTGGGGGGTTCGGTTGAGGAGGAGGCCATGGAAGGCCCACGCAGGGGGCCGGGAGGGGGCGATTCCACTGGTGCTAGTGGTGCAGTCCAGGGGCAGGGACAAGAGGCAGCACAGGCTGCCACGGAGGTGCCTGTGTGTAGTCCTGTCCCCGATCCTGTGACTGCATCATCCCGCACCAGCAGGGATGCCTTCGTCCAGACCCGTTCTCAGGGAGGGGATGCGCGAACAACAACTGGCCTTCCTCTCCCTGCGGACGTGGCAATACATGACTGGGTTGAGGCTGTCCTAGCTGGGGTGGCGTTGCATCATCGTGGTATTCGGGATGACGTGCAGACTTCTCTTGAGGAGATTGCACGTCAGTTTGAATACCTCATTGACCACGTTGACCTACTAGGACGGGTCACCGGCGCTGGGTTCCTCCGTGTGCTGGATCTTCTACCAACCCCCCCATAACTGAACCCTCTATGCACCAGTCGTCCTCCATGCCATCTTCCTGCCCAAGTATCACCTGGGCACCCTGTGGAGCTGCCGCTGAACCAGCGGCCAGGCTGGTGGAGGACACATCCTGTCACAGTCAGGAGTCGGAGGTCCAGCAGGGGTGGCCACCTCAACAACTAGACCCCAGCAGGAGGAGGACGTGCAGGCATCGACAGGCAGGGAACATGCACGGCAGCAGCAGGCTCAAAGTGGGAGCGATGATGGCTCGGGGCCATCAAAATCATAGGGAATCGGCCGGAGGGCAGGAGGACCCTGGATTGGGAGTGTCTTCCGTGTGGCAGCGGTTGGGCCAGCAGATAGATACAGAGTGGCGGCGTATGGAGGAGGCATGGCTCACTATGGTCAGGGCGGAGAACTCCATGCGCAGGGCATTGAGGCGGGCTTAGTGCCTTGAGGCAACTCGCAGGGAGTTGGAGGCTGCCATGACTGCATCCTTGCGAGACTTCGAGGCCAGGAAAGAGGCCCGCCTCCGGACGTTGAAAAGGAGTTCGATGATGCCCTTGCCCGGAACATCAAAGAGTGAGCCGTAGGACATGCCCGCCGCCTTTGTACATAGTTCTTTAGTGTTAGGCTTCCTTTGTTTTTTGTTTATTTTGGAGTTCATGGACTTTGCTCCACTTTATGTACATAGTTATTTTATAGGATTTCTGGTAGGTTTCCTTTGGTTTGGGCATCATGGACCCTTCGGACTTGCAGTGTATATAGTTCCAGACTTGTACATACTTTAGTTATTTTAACATCCCATGGATCAATGTTTTTTTTGGGGATTTTTTCATTTACTTTATTTGGACATTAGAAATGGACCACTTCCCTTTTCTCCTCTTGTGGATTTTTGTTTAACATTGGATTTTAATTTTTTTGTGATTTCATTATCTCTTAATTTACAACTTTGATTTTTCAATATGTTTTTTCATTACGTATTTTAATACATATCATATATCTTCATTATTGGTGTGGTCTACTCTCATTGGTTTTGTGCATGTCTCTATGAGCATTTCCTCAGTCATGTGTTGCCACTATGTGGATCTGTTGTACATTTATGCATGGCCATGGTGGTTCTTTTGAGATTCTCATGGCATGAGTATTTTGGGAGTGGGTGCAGTGAATGGTTGTGTGCTTGTACTGGGAGGCAAGGGGGATTTGTGTTGGCATTAGGCCCAGGGGTCTGTTTTGTTAGGACATGGTGTTTGGTGGGCCACGCGTTGGGGCCTGCTGGCAGGTGCCCATCAATGGTGGGTTGGTGTGTGGGGGCTGGGGGACATGAGTTTGGGCCTGCTGGCAGGTGCCCGTGAAATTGGACATGAGTCAGGGCCTGTTGGCAGGTGCCCGTCGATGAGGGACATGAGTCAGGGCCTGCTGGCAGGTGCCCGTCTTGGGTGGGTGGGGGACATGTGTTGGGGCTCACAAGTACATGGTGCCATGTGGGCTGCCTGCAGGGCCTGGTCAGGGGTGTAGGGTAGTCCCCTGTGGTGTGGGATGCCTGCAGGGCATGTGGAGTGGTGAAAGGACACACCAGGGAGGGCTCACACTGCCAAATCGCATGTGAAACTCCACGCGAACCCCCTAAATACACATACCCTGCTCACACCAGGCCTATCGCGTGTGAAACTTCACATGCACACCCAAAATACACGTGCCCCGCTCGCACCAGACCTATCGCATGTGAAACTCCATGCACACCCCCGAAATACACGTACCTCACTGGCGCCAGGCCTATCGCATGTGAAACTCCCCGCGCACCCCCGAAATACACATACCCCACTCGCGCCAGGCCTATCGCATGTGAAACTCTCTGCGCACCCCCAAAATACACGTACTCTGCTCGCGCCATGCCTATTGCATGTGAAACTCCACGCGCACCCCTGAAATACACACAGGGAGCCCATCCACCCTGGGCATGCCCCACAGGCAGCCCACACCACAGGGGGGACGTTTTCCATGCACTTTAACTGGCGCGAGCGGGGTAAGCATATTCCGAGGGGTGCGCTGGGAGTTTTACACGCGATTTCACTGTGCGAGCAGAGTACCCGTATTCTGAAGGGGTGCGCAAGTACATTTTCACGCGTTTTGGCTGCCGTGAGCGGAGTACGCATAGTATTTTCACGCGATTACAGTGTAGCGGCCCTGTAAACTGGTCCAGGGTTAGCGCGGCCCTTTGCACCATATTGGGGATTTCGATGCCTTTTCCTTGCGCAAGGGGCGTTCTTGGGGGCGTAACTGGCACTGTGGGATGTTCGCTGCACCAGGGCTCAAAATGGCTTGGGAAATCCATAAATACGCGGTGTGCCAGAAAGCTGTTTAGCGCATGCAGCTGGCACAAGCTGGCACACGGTCCGTCTCTGCGCTGCTCGCATGCTGCCTCCACGCTGAAATCTACGAATTACCCCGTTAATGCATTGCAACGCATCTTGGAAGAGATGCTAGGAATTTCCATTGAAGAAGTGATTATATAGCAGGGCCAGAGGGCCATAGGCTGCTGCATGTGTTAAGCACTTTCACCTGTTTTTATCACAAATGGAAGCACAAGTGAATACTTTTCTATGAGAACTATACAACTCGTATTTGCTGGGACGCTGTCTGCGGATGCAGTCTGCGATGTGCCACGGGTTAAACGGCATATGTTAACCCAAGAACTATACATAGTAATTGGGATAATACAATCCCATAGTTTAGTATTTTGAATACATTAAAATATCAGATGCTTTCCTACTGACCTTCTGAGATTCCAACTTTTACTCTAGCTAATCATGCCACAATATGATGTTTAGCTCATTAATGATATAAACACATCTTATCAAAGTGGAAACAGGATGGGCTGTAAGGCTATCATAAATCAAAATGTAGATATCTAATATGCTATTAAGACATAGTTGGACTGAATGCTTACTTATATTTCTGTGCTTGCTGTTGCTATGATAAAGACTTTCATGTTGGCAGGTGGATGTCCCCTTGGAGTAAGCGTATCTCCATTCCAAATTTACAGTACACAAACGGATCAAGAATTGCTTTGTGTTTTTAAGCTACCGAGGATATAGTATGATTTCCGATGGACCTAAACTGTGCAATAAACAAAATGGCTGTTAAAATTATACATTACAACTATTTAAAATCATTTAAAAATCATTGGAAAACTATATAGCAAGCCACCAACAGTTCAAATGATTAACTTCGCAAAAACATACAGCTGAGGTGATATTTTTATAACAAATACTAGCAAATTATCCTTGCTCTCCTCTATCGATCCATGTACATGCACATATTCCCACGTTCATACATAACAACTTCCATGTCCTTCTGCAGACTACCTACCGCACGTTGCAACTTTTTGTAATACAACTAACAAGTCAAGTTTTTCCAAGCAGCTGTCCTCTCTTCTGAAAAGCACAGCCGAAGCCTCCTAATTGAATATATTATGCGCAAGAGAAACAGGATTAAAAAAAATCAGAGGGGATGCAATATTATGGGCCTGCTTCAGGGAATTATGCTTAGAAATCAGACAATGGACGCGTGCCAAAAAGAGGCCACTGCGCAAGACTGGGCGATTAAGAAAATCTGCGTGCAATGCGTATTCATGAATTTGATTGCGCAAAGTAACTGTATTCACAAGTCCTAGCTGGAACGCTCCGACATGCCCACACGCAAAGCAGGAAACTGCCAGATTAGCTACCTTTGCGCGGTTCCCCAGGCGTGAATAGACGCTCCCTTCAAATTCTGGAAAAGTGTGTACGGACCCACATAAAACATTCCTGCACCCCAACATACAGCGTATGTGCACCTCTACCTTACATCAGAACCCCGATTGAGACCACGCACCCCGAAATATGACATGCAATGTCACATGCATGCTGGACATCCTACGTGCAAGTGTACTTATGCCAGCCTTCGGATGGCAGATCCTATGTAGGACTTGCATGGGCATTTCCAACCCGAGACATTGCGCGATCAATTCCATTAATATATCTCTTGTTGTGCAATAGTGGGCATGCAAGGGACTGCCTGCAGGCCGTCCCCGGAAAGCCCACTTCTTTGCACGTTAGTTCCCATTTCTCAACGGGTCGCACCGGCATGCCAGGGCAGCACAAAATCCACTCAAGTCCAGGAAAAGTCCTGCACATTCGATTCCATGATTTGACAGAGTTGCGTGTGCAGATTGGGCACAAGTACCCTATTTTCTGGGCAAAAAATTCCATGAATCAGCCCCTATGAAATTATGAATGCATTCATTTCTATGGCATAAATGTATTTTAACATTCACGACTTTCACAAACACTAATTTGCATCCCAAATATTTACACAGCATGAATTAAAGATTAGACACATCAAATACTTTTCCTGTATCATTCTTGAATTCCTTTATCCATGTCCATGCCTCAGACTAATATATGAATGTTATTAGAAGGTTGCAATTCCCAAAAAAGGGACATAAATCGATACAAGACACTCATTCATGCCTATAAAAAGGTGTTTGTGTAAACATAAATTATATCTGGTTTAATGTTGCATGCAAATCTCATTGCAGATCAGATCCCTGTCTGAGTGTATAACAAGGGACACTAAACATTCTGCTCACATTTATAGTATGCTGGCAAAATTATGCAAATCATTAAACAGGACCGTGGACACTCCTGCTTCAGGGCAGACTTCCCCAACTTCAGAAACAAATCAATGCACCAGTATACTGTTTTGATATGTAAATAACAGTGTGCCTATTGCAAAGCTTACCAGTACTCTTCTTATTACTATTTCTTCGGAGTATGAAAGTCTGACTCAATGGGATTCCAAAGCTGTGACATATTGCTTACATAGAGCCAGATGCAAGGGCAGGTGCTCAATAAACTGAGATATCAACCATGTACACATAGGCCATAGAGACATCTTTGAGTCGCTTTAGGCCTAAATACGAGGAGTAATCTATGGATGTGTGTGTCGTGCCTGGGGTTTCCCTTCCTTTTTAACAACAATTCATGCATATAGGGCTCTAACATACGTTGTAATAGGTTGCAACATAGCTCTGTGGATGCACACATCTCTTGCTGATATCTGCAATCGCTGTTTGAATGTCAAGTCTACCTTGATCATGATGAGCTGAGCAGGGAGCTTGCCATTCTGCTTGCAGCTGCATTGGACAGTGTTGGAGAGAGAAACTAGAGCTGGACAGTTTAGCAGATACAGAGAAAGGCTCTGGCCCTCTCTACTCTAACCCTCAGGCTCAGTGACGTGATGCAGCAAACAATTAAGCTCTGCTGTTAAACAGCAGGTAGTGCCGGAGAGTGAACCTCTACCTACAAAGTGTAAACTTAAAAACTGCAGCAGTAAGAGCGAGCACGACTCATCAAGTCAAACATAAGTGACACAATACGATTTTAGTAATCTTCTGCTCCTTGCCCTCAATGCTGCAGGAAGCAGTCAGACTTCAACCCCTCGTTACAATTCCATGCACTCTGCCCAATGGGTGCTGTTGATTGACTGACCGCAGGTGCTCCTGCAGTCCAGTGAATGACAAATAGGCACCTACCACAAGCTGGTTAGTTTGAATTAAGTAATTTCATTGGCATGAGCAGCAGCAACATGCAAACAGGTGCTTGCGCATTATGTTACTCAGATTCATGAAGATGTCCTGGCTTGTACATTTAATGAGCTGGGTCGGAGGTGGAAACACTTCAGTGCTTCACACAATTCACTGTCCATCCACTGAAAGCAAGCTACCCACATTACACTTTATTAAGGTACCCACATTACACGTTATTGATATGAATGCAATGTGGAGCATGCATTAGTTAGGTTCAAGACCAGCCCACACTTAACCAAACAAAGACTCAATTCGGTTACCATACTTGTTCGGCCCAAGGCCGAATTTCCAACTGGGCAGACAAACACTGCATGTCCTATATGCACAAGACAAAAAAGACAATTATCATTTTTTTTCAGTGAGGCCAGAGAGATGAGACTTTCATTTCTAGGTACAGCTGTGCATTCAATCCATCAATCAATGATACTACACATGAACATGCCTGTTACACATAGCTGGTCAGAAAAGACAACACATTGTTATGTCCTTTCTCTGCCCATTGCCTATAATTTACCGAGGATAGCACTCAAAAGACTTTTTTTTGACAATGTGGGGTACATTACAAGCCCAGCAGGACTACCCTACATCATCAAACCACATCTCAGCAGTCATCAGCAGAATAGCTGTGCTGGCTCTGTTGAGCAGAATTGCTTTGCATTGAAAATGCATTTCGCAGTCACCAAAATAATGGCTGCGCTGTCTTACCAGCCACACACGGGGCACGATGAAACACAGAACACCCTAGAATTGCTGCCAGTATTTTCTTCATTTGCACCAGAGAAAAAAAGTCAAAGGCCGAGTTGCTATGCTGCCAGCTCAAAACTTTTCACTGAAAAAGAAAATGTTCTGCATTTTTAAAATGACTGTGCCCTGATGCTCTTTGTCATCTTTTCAACAGTACTCAGTTTTGATCCAGACCCAGCTATGTCCATCCATATTCAGCTAGTGCTCCAGCAAATGGGGGCATTTCTCATTGAAGGACAGGCTGAGTCAGGCAAGATCTGTGAAATAACAAAGAACTTCATTCCAAGCCGTATGCAAAACACCTTACTTTTGCAACAAAATATCACAGATAAACTCTTTACAAAAAGCCCTCTACCTCTCCTAGCTCATGTCAGTTTCAAAGGGCCTTTTATTTGAACAGATGCATGTGCATTAGAAACATGACTGGGGCTTTGGAAAGGTTCAGAAAATGGATGTGAGGAAGGCCGCATTGTAAAGTGATAGCCAAGGAAAATTAACCACGTGTAAAATTGTGCTTTTTACAAACAAGAAAATGTTTGTTTAAAAGTAAAAGATTGAATTAAGGCCCTGTCCATGCATAGAAATATGATGGGGGTTGGGTATAAAGCATATATAGGATATTAAATTCCAACAGACTTGCTTTCTGTTTCAGGAAAGAAAAATAAATAAATAGATACATTTCTGTGAAGCAAGCAGAACAGGAATTGAAGACCCTGGCTTCAAAGGTTCTTGCTTCTTGGGAACAGGATCTACCTCCCTCCAAGTTGACCCACCCCCGGGGCATATGAATAGGTAAGGGTGGCAGATCTTGCACCCTCGTCAGACAATGTGGCAGTGCTCCAGCCTGGGACAAAGGATTTCCAGGACACATAGGTGCGACTTTCTGGTAGCACCTCCCCTCAACTCAAAATAAAGAGCTTCAAAGGCAAATCCATGGCAACGCTGGACTAAGGCTGTCTAGAGCCTGACAGTTGGCTGGGGGTTGGGAAGAATACCCTTATTTGGAATACAAAGCTGGCCCATTTGGGGCAAAAAGACTTTTCTTATTTAATACATTTTAAGGCTTTTATTTCTGCAACCGGAAAACACTGTAATGCAAAATGTTAACAGTTCAAATGTCATTTTTGTATCATCAAAACAAGACCTTGTAGCTTTCCCTAGCATGTAGGGGACGCAAATGGCAGGAAAATGTAATTCATTTAAAAAGTATGCATGCTACAACTTTGTAAATGAATGCAAGCATGCTGAAAGATTATTAGAATGCCTAAATAACATTGTATACATTTGGGAGTTGGAATAACAGGTTCAGTGAAAAATATGGAATCTGCCTATGCGATTTTCAAAAGTACCACAACTGCAAAAATGTGCATTTTGTGTCATAACTGAGTTTGGCAAATGTAACTGTGGGAAGGACATGGGCATTGTAAGCACACACCATAAAACTGATGTCATGTCCCTGAAGTCCAACCGGCTGACAGGAAGGCAGTGACTGCCACCCCTGTCCAATCCAGTTGTTAGAGGCTTGTCAGGCCAAAGGTCTGCCCCCATTGTAAATCCTGTGATGTCATCCGCCTTATAAAAGGTGGAGGTTCAGCGAGACAAAAAACTGACGCTTCTGACTTCTATCTGTCCCTAAATACTGCATTCCGATTTTGTCTGTTGAATCCGTTTTTCAAACTGTTTTGACATTTAAATCTGTGAAAATAAGAAAATGCAATTTTTCCACGTGTGATTTGGCTGCACTGTGTTTTTCCTTCCCAAGTCGATTTTCTGAACTGTATGCCCGTTGTTAGGAAATTGCTTTCTAGTTTTGCTAGTGTTCTTATACTGTTATACTCATTTGTGCCTTTTCCATTCAACCGAGCATGTAAAATAAACAATAAATAATTTCGTGGGCCGCTTTGCTAATTTTTCGGGGAGCTAAATGCGGTTTTTCACATCCTATTCAGTGGGGGAAAGTCGGATATTAATTTCAATTGCTGCCTAGTGTATTTGACTCCTTGCTACATCTCCCCATCCACACAACGTTTGATTAATAGGGGTTTGAGGGAGTGTTGCAGGGGAATGATTAACTGTGATACCATTTAAAAATCCACTCAAATGTTACTTGCTTTCTTGCAAGTGTGTAGTGTTTATCTTACATGAAAAGGTCCAACTAAATGTGTTCCATCATTTTTCTGTGTAATTATCAACCCACTGGTGATTGCTGCCCAATATTAAATGTGTGTGATTTCATTTAAATATTAAAATAAATAAATATTGTGTTACCACCGACCGGCCTGGTTCATGGTCCATTGTGGCCCAGGGTATTTGTAAAAGGGGGTGTGAGATGGGTTGGGTGCCATCTCAATCTGAATTCTTAGTAAATAAAGTAAAAGTGTTTTAATTGTGTGCTGCATCCTAGTACAGTAGCAAGAGTCCTGTTCTAATTTGTGACACCCTTTTAGAATCCTTAACAGATTGGTTGCTTGTGCCGGGGATTAAGGAAGTGTTTCCACCTGTGACAGCTTAACGCAGCAGGTCAACCAAGAATAGGTAGAAATACTTTTTGTTGTTAGAACACTGTGTTACACTGTAGAAGCGCCTTCCCAAAACATAGACCCTAAGTATCAAGCCTGTGTGTTAAGATCAATCAACCCCGAACTAGACACAAAGCAACAGAATACAGGTTACCATTATAATAAATAAATTAATAAATAAACTACACTCTCCATAATGACCACAGTAGAGATAAATATGGCTAGGCAGCACATTCTGCACAAATTATTTGTCAGAGGGGAATGGGCACAGCAAGAGGAGGAGGTCTGGGAGAAATGATGCAGCAGGTCGCCGCCATGGACATGGATGTTTGGCAAGATGGTAACCTGTTACATCAAGTCTTGAGTGAACTGTATATGACTCCAAGCATTAAAGCAGAACATATTACAATGGCCCGATTCACAGCCTACATATATCTCTGCATGGGGATTGTGCATGAAAAATCTGAAGAAAACAGAACTCTTGTGCAAAACCAATTTGAACTCTTAACTGAAATCTAGTCTGAGCTAAAACTTTTGGAAGGGAAATTGCAAAAGAGCCAAGATTCTGAGGTCAAAGTTGAAAACTACATCAAACAGCTAAAAAAGGACTTGGCTCTACAACAACAAAATAATTCAGACCAAGAGGCACAATTAAATGCATTAAGAGTGGAGTGTCAAGAAAAGGTTGACTCTTTGGAGGAGAGTCAACTGAAATTAAAACAACAAGTGAGATACAATACCATCAGCACAGAGAAAATAGTCACTTTACAGAATCAGATAAAAAACTTGGAAGAGGAAAGTAATACATTAATTATTAAATAACTCCACTTTCAATCAGAATTGGATGAAGAGCGCCAGAAATTAGGCACCATAACGCAACAAAGGGATGACCTGGCTGAACAAAGTGGTGCTCTGTATCAGGAGAAAGAGGCCCTATACCAGGAAGTGTGCAAATTAACAACCAATATGGAGAGAAGGGAGTCAGACCTTCAGGGACTGATTGTCATAAAAGAAGAATGTGAAAAATTAATGGGACATAGGAGACAAATGGAATTCGAGTAAGAGCAGGACATAGAGGCTCAAAATGTGCAGAAAACGGAGGTTCACCTCCTGCAAAAGAAATTGTCTCAGTGTTTCCAGACAATACAGGCAGCGGAAAGAGACAATGAGGCCCTCTGTGAGGAGAACAATGGACTCCACAAGCAGGTGGCAGCTCAAGAGCGGGTCATAGAGGCCAGTCAAGCCCTGATAGCAGAGCAAAAGGCTCAGGCCTTTGCCTACTATCAAGAGGTAGGGGCCGAGAAGGAGAAACTAGGGAGGTTGGAGAAAGAGTATGCTAGGCTAAATCCAAACTTGAGAAACCCAAACAAGTAGAGAGAGAATAGGGCCACCCCTGATCACAGTGTGATGCCCTCTGTTCTAAGGGCCTCATACCCATTTAACACTTCTTATACAGAAGGCACTGCTGACTTTATGTCTACTGGTTCACATAAGGCAGAAACCATGAGGCTGTCAGGATTAAACTGGCCTAGCATGATTGATCTGACAGGTCAGCACCCCTCAGAAATTGATGGATGGGTGTCCCTGTCTAGATATACAAATATTATGGCTAATGTCTCTGCCCAGGAACCCTCCTATGAGGAGAAAGTCAGGGAATTAGACCTTCAGAAGCACTATCTCCAAAATGGCCATTTGGTTCAATTTGCAGAAAAACAGCTTGAAACGAGGCCCCAAAAGAGCATTAAAAAACCGTAACTCAATCAGGACAGTGGGGGAGATCTTCCCTAATCCTGGAAGCAGCGTGACAGGGGAGAAGATCTAGGCCCCACCATTCTGCGAGCTACTCACTAGCTCAAAGAATCAGGGAGCGCCTAGAAGATACTGAGGGGACCTCAAACAGTAGCGGCTCTGACTCTGAGGGTGAGTGGACTTAGGTGACGCGGCAAAAGAAGGCAGATAAACAAAAGAGAGCTATGTTGATAGACCCCATTAGACAGATTAAGGTTATTAGGAATGTTATAACACTGTACCACAAACATGCAAAATAATCTGTCTGGGAGCATCTGGAACTATATGAACAGATGATGGAGACGTTTCACAACAAAGATAGCCAGAACTGCATAGACTATGCTAAATAGACGTTCTCTCCGGAGTACTTCAGCTTCTTTGCTCGACTGGAAGACCAAAATCATTTAAGATGTTCCACCTACAAGGCGGCCATCTTGAAGCACTTTTCCACCCACAGAAATCCCCAAGAGGCTCGCAAAGTGGCCTACAATTTGCAATGCAGAGAATTTCAGGCACCAAGAGAATGTTTGCAGGAGCTAAAATGCACCTTTGCACAAACTACCAGGAGGGTGCGCACAAATAGTAGAGAGTTTATAACTACCTATTTTGATGTGCTCCCAAAATACATAATAACCCAGCTGCCGAGAGATTTTCATGACAAAATGACCCTGTTATGGGTAATAGAGCAGGCTACCCAGATCTATGATGTCCAAAAACCTGCAGAAAATAAAACCCAAACAAAAAAAACCCACCCAACCAACACCCCTGCTGTTGCTAAGGTGGCAGGGGTGAAAGTTGCCTCTATTTTAGACCTAGAAATGGGGGGGGCTAAAAACAAACCTTCCCAAACACAGTAAAATCACAGGCAAGGTAGGCCATCTGATCAATCAGCAGCAGGTGGCAGTCAGGTAGGTAATCCCATCAATGGGACCCCTAACTCTCCTGATTACATAAGTCCCAGATACAAGGGCAACAGACCTATCTTCGGGTATGTATGGACTCCCCCAGCCCAAGGGGGGATCCAACCAGGTAAGTACTGCCCCAGGAAACTTCCCTCCTACTTCACTCAGGAGGGCAGTAATCCCCCAAATCCAGGGTTGCGTTTTTTCCCCGATATCTACAAAACCCCAACCTGCAGGACAACCCTCCTTTCTTTCCCCGGTTTCAGGAGTCCAGACCACCCAATCCGAGAGAGGGGAGGTCAAGGGTGGAGAAATACCAAGGGAATCTCCAATACCCAGGGTACTCTAGAGAAGGGATAGTTACCCTTCCCGAGAACCACCTAGGTATGAACAAAGACCCCTGTACCAGCCGGAACCGGTGTCCCAACTAGAGCACCAGGTCCAGAACGTCAAGCAGGATCTGAGTCGCATGTTGAGGGCTAAGCAGAACCCCCAGATGAACATGGCAGCTCAGAACCCTTCAAACCAAGTGTCTGACACCCCAGAACAATGACGGGGAGAGAACCCCGACAACACACCGGTTCCAGAGGAGGAGGCTCGGATGGAAAGGGGGTGTAAAGCCCTAGAGGAAGCTTCCTCCCTCACCCATGATAAGCCCGTAGACACCCCAGAACTAGAACTAAAATCTCCTTCCCTCGAAAATCTGCAACCCAGGCCACAGAGGGAGGGTAGGAGAAATAAAAAATCAAAAAGGCCATTTTGTGGAGGATGTTAGTTTTCTCCAGTTTGAAGGGGAAGAATCCTTGGAGGATTCTGTGAAGAAAATCTTCTCCTTCAGGGACGGGGGAATTCCTCCCAAAGAAAAATGGGTCCCAAGAGATCTGAATGAAGATTGGGTGGGCATGGGGACTGATTCAGAATCACCCATCCCTGAACCCCAGAATTGTCATCCTGAGAAAAAAATATTAAAGGAGGGATCCTCCCCACAAACTGGTTCTGGTGACTGCCACCAGGTAAGAGGGGACATCACAGAGCTAAAGGAAAAAGGGGATTCCAAAATCCCACTTATTTCAGGATGTCAAATTTTTGGTACAGATTCCCAGACTCCGGCACAGAAAAATGAAAGAACCCCCCTGCCCCGTCGGAGTCCAAAATAAAGAAATTAACCACCCAGCTTGCCCAAAATGCCAATTACCACTGTCCCCTGAAGGAGAGTGAGGGGGGATTCTATGCCCCTGTGCGAGTGCAAGGGCAATGTGCATTTTCAGCAATGGTGTATACCGGATCCCAAGCCATTCTTCTGTCAAAAAGGGCCTTTGAGCAGCTAAATTCAGGAAGGGGGAGAGACACCAGATCCCTCTCTCCCCTCTTCCTGGGCAACTACAGAACTCCGATGGGAATTAACTTCCTGTTGAGGGGACTGCAGATGTGGAAATTAAAATTGGCCGATATATGGTGAAACACCGGTCATAGTCATGACTCCAGAGGGAACCCCCTGTCAATTAGGGAGTGACATCCTTTGCACGTTGTATCCCCGCTAATAGACTGTGTGAACAAGGTCCCTCTGGACTCAGCCTATCGGGCCAATAAAATTAAAACAAAGTGTCAACCATGTTAGTTTAAATGGCACATGCCAGATGGTTGAACAAAAATCTGATCATATTGAGTTTAATTTCCAAAATAAACACCTGATGTTACAGTAATTGTGTAGGACAACAAACTGGTGATGGGAACTCCTCTCCATTCCTGAAAATCAACCTTCCTTCCAATTTTAAGTGGCATTCCACACTGGAAGGAAATACTTTGACATTTTATACCAATTCACAATCTGAAAATGCCAATTCTATAGTCAAAAGTGTTGAAAAACCATCTCAAAGTTATCTGACATACAGAAAATTAGAGAACAGCTGTTCCTCCCTATTCAGTTAAATGAATGGAAGGAGTCTGTTCTCGCTCAAGTGTGCCTGAACAACGGAAAGATCTTCATCAGCGAAGCCATGTTCAGAAAACTCCCAAAAGAGCCGAACCATTCCCACATTTAAATTGATTGTTAAGTGGGAAATGGGCCAGGATACTCCCATTTCCAAACATCTCCTTCCTAGCAGGTGTATGCTCAAAATTGTTATAGGTGACAAAAGCATATAGCATAATTTTTGGTTGTGCAAGATGCACCTGCTGCATTGTATTTAGACAGTGACATTCTCAATCAATTTGCAATTAATTTGGACCTTAGAAATTACAAGGCCTGTTCCAGAATAGGGGGCAATCCCATGTGCTTTGATGATTCTGAAAAAACATTTTGCTCAGCCCATTGCTGCTGTATGTGGTTGAAGTTCAAATTGGAGAGGAGGTCACCATCCCAGTACGGACCCGACAATTCAAACTGGACTTAAAAATTAAAAGAGGACAGAAACTGCAAAATCCTGATGCCTATGCACATCTCAATGCCCATCTCCAACAGCAGGGGTTGGGGTTAAACCTGACACCATTACTCAGTGTAGAACACAACACCATTCCAATATTAATGAATAACAGCGACCGTAGGAGTATCAGTTTGGGCGCAGTCACCAGTATTGAAATGGCGGTGGATGACCGACATCTTTCCATGGATCTGGGAAATAAACTGATAGGACCAATCCCCAATGACTGCTATGACAATGACAGTGACAATGACATACCACCAGACAGGATCTTCACCTGGCATGGGGGGAATTTCCTGGTGTACTCTTCCTGCCCTTACGGGGAGAAAGAGGTGACTTTTGACATCAAGCAGGATGAGGTGATATTCCAGGTCCACAATTACTGCCTCTCTACCTGACACCGACTGTCCTGTCAACACTTTAACCAGAGACCTCTCCACCTAGCTGGAGAAGGCCACTGAGATAGCAAAACGCAGTTGTTGAAGAGCGGGTCAACCTTGCTGATGCCTGTGAGACTGAGGTGCAAAAGCAAAAGTTGAAACGGTTGTTCTTATATTTCCAAGATATATTTTCTGTGGACTCGTACGACTGTGGTCACACCGAGATACATACTACCACAATTCCCATGGACCCTGGAATTTCTTCTGTTTTTGTGAAGCAATATAGTTTGCCTCTCGCATCCATGGAGTCCCTGATGGAAATAATCAAAAACCTGCAGTCCCATGGGATAATTTGTGCAGTCCACAGCACCTTTAATAATCTGGTGCTGGGGATTTTAAAACCAAATGGCCAATGGAGACTCTGCGCAGACCTTAGGGAGCTAAAGAAATGGGTCCACATGTACCGATGGCCTCTTCCCTACATTGATCAGGGGCTGGCCCAGATCCAGGGGCCAAAGGTGTATACCACTTTTGACCTGAAAATTGATACTGGACCATTCCCATTAGTAGGGAGGACCAATAGAAGCAGGCCTTTACCTTCGGGGGCAGCAGTACACGTGGACCCGGACTCCCTTCAGATAGATCAACTCTGTCAACAAATTCAACATCTTCTTACACAAGGCCATGCTCGACTTGGGTGAAAGGGGTAACCTGGCCTATGTGGATGATGTCCTGATAAAAAGCTCAACTGTGGAGGAACACATATCTAAAATCATTATGTTCTAACCCAGTTGAGGGTTGCTGGAGCAAAACTGTCCTTCCAGAATGCACAGTGGTGCAGAACCCTTGTCAACTTCTTGGGGCATGAAATAACTCCTGAGGGTCTCTATTCCCAGGAGAAGACAGTGGAAGCACTATTAAAACTAAAAGACCCCACAACTCTGCATGAGCTCAGAAGCCTCCTTGGACTGACTAATTACAGTATGAAGTACATTGAGGATTACACAGATGTCACGAGAGCCCTGATCCATCTGTTGGAGGTGGGGGTCAAGTGGGAGTGGGTCCAGAACAAGCCGTGGCAGTAAAACAACTCAAAAGAAGTCTCTCACAAGCACCTTTTCTAACTTACACTGTCAAAAACAAGGAGTTCTTCTTGGAGACAGGGTTCTCGAATACATGCTTGACAGCAGTATTATACCAAAAGCATGACAAGGTCAATAAAGTAATCTCCTATGCAAGCAAGACTTTATCCTCTGTGGAGGAAAAATGCAATGATCTTGAGTAGGCACTACTGGCAATGGTGTGGACATTCATAAATTACGGCCTGTTCATCCATGGGGAACACATCATAGTGCAGACTCCACACCAGCTGTTGCACTACCTCCAAAGCGATAGAATCCAGGCAGGAAAAGTGAATAATTCCAGAATTACTTTCTGGATTCTGTCCATACAAGGCTTTCCTGTGGAGGTCAGATATGGCCAAAACAAGAAGAGTCCCCTTGCGCAAGGTGTGGCTGACTTGCATGATTGTGGCAGAGAAAACTGTCTCGAGGTCCAAAAGTCTCAAAACCCAGGACAACAGGGGGCGCTGTTGAGCAGCCTACAAAATGGCTGCTTAGCTCTGAAGCTCCGTGCCTAGCCGCTGATTATCCGGCTACATCTGCGGTTCTTGCCATAATCCTTCATTTTCATCTGGCCCCCTGCGTTGCTGACTGCCTGGGCTACCTGCACGCCTGATCCTGGAGCGAATCGGACTCCCCAAGGCCCCCATCTGACTACTACGCTGTGCCTCGCTGGAGGCCGACTCTGGGCCTGCGGGGGGCCTCTGTGACCGCTGCGAGCCGGCTGTGTGCCGCCCTCTGGAGCTTCCGTCTGCTGCCCCGGACCTGGCGCCTCCAGAACCAACACTTTCCCCGGAAACTGGGCCGCTCCACACGCGCAGCCCTCCTGACTGGACCCGGGCTGCCGGAGACCCCCGCCCCTCATGTGTGGCGCGCGGCTGCTGCTCGCCCTGGCGGTAGGGTGTTCTGGTCCTACGCCGATTGGAGGAGGCGAGCGGGGCCGCTGCGGTGGCCTGCACTTTACCTCCCTTGCTCCGTGGACCTGCGGCGAGGATCCCGCTCTGACCACCTGCGGGGGCCCGCGCCCGGCGCTCTACGGCGGGAGTTCATCCCGCTACTACGCGCGGGTGCTCTGCCTCTGCTGAGCCGCTGGGGGTGAGCGGCGGCGCTCCTGTCCTGGGTCCTCTGCCCACTGCTGGAACTCTGGGGCTCCCTGCTGAGTTCTCCCCGCTTGGGATTGCGGCCTACAGGTGAGGAGCTTTGCGGTGGGTCCATCTGCCAGCCCTGTCCCTGCTGCGGCTGCTCCCCCCCCAGACTGCCTAATAACAACTTCGGTCCCTATGGGGCTGTGACCCATTGGAGCTGCTCACGTCAACGAGGGCCCCCCGCCCCCCCGGTGGCTGCGCGACTGGGTTTCCTGAGACTGGGACCCCTCCATAATTCGACCAACTGGATGGTCGATTAGCTGCAGACCCACAGTAGCTGGTTGCCCTCACTACGCCTAGTGCAATCTGCCGACACTGTCACACCCGCTGCAGACCCTCCACTCCACAGAGGCCCGCTTCCTCCACACCACCATCTTCTCCCACGGTGCGACCACACCGCACCCAGACTCCTACTTCCTACAATGTCGAGCCGCTCCAAAGGAACTGCCAAAGGGGGTACCATGGATAAGTTCGCTAAGGCGATTCCTCGAGCTGAAGCGGCCCACATGTCGCCCCCACAAGAGGAGCTCGATAATGACACCATTCCCGGGGTTGTGGCGCCAGATCTTACCACACTAATGGAATCGATGGCCAAAAACTTCGCCTCATTCCACGAAAAGCTTGACGACATCAATGCAAACGTTGCCTCACTTAAAACTCGTGTAGATCAGGCGGGATATAGAATCACGGAGGCCGAAAATAGAATCTCCACTAATGAAGATGCTATACACACGCTCCAAGACACTGTGGCCTCCTTGTCGCGGGACATGAAGAGTGTAAGGGCAAAATGCGATGATTTGGAATCTCGTTCCCGCAGAAATAACCTGCGCATCATCGGGGTCCCCGAGAACGCCCTCAAAGGGCGGATGGAAGACGCTGTGGAGAAACTGCTTAAAGACCTGCTTGACAATCCGGCCCTCTCCCCATACTTCACGGTGGAGAGAGCTCACCGGGCCCTATCACCACGACCTAAACCGGGCGACAGCCCTATGCCCATAATCGCCAAAATTCTCAACTACCGCGACGGAGACCTCATCCTCCGCCTGTCACGGGAGAAGGGTGACCTACGACTGGAGGCCCACACCATTAGAATCTTCCCGGATTTCTCAGTGGCGGTGCAGCAGGAGAGACGTCAATTTCTCGGCGTTAAGAAACTGCTCAGGGAGCGCAACGTCCCATATGCCATCCTGTTCCCCGCACGGCTCAAGATCACCCATAATGGCAAATTGTACTTTTTCACCGTCCCAGATGAGGCGGTAAAATTCATCGAGATGCAAATACCGCTCCACAATCCGGGGGATGGCCACGCTGGCGGCATCTGAACACGCACTGTGTGGCCCAACGGAACTTACTGAATCTGCTGATCCCTGATTTGTGATATGCTATTGGCAACATGGTTCTGTTTACTATGAGGTTGTGGTTCGCTATTGCATGCATTTGTGTCGTGGTCTGGCTCCTGAAGGTTAGGTGCTGGTCACTCCTTTCTGCTGGACTCGGGGGCTGACCAACCGCCCCGGCCTTTGGCCTTGGCTGACCTGGGGGGTGCTCTCGGGCTCCGGGGTCCGACCCTATAATCCGCCCGTTGCAGTAACATGTCCCGGTCTGCACATGCTGCCTTTAGTATGCTTAAATTGACGGCTGCGTGGTGTCAACTCATCCCACTAATGCAAAACCATGGCCCGTGCCTTTTAGGTGCTTTGCTTACACGTGATCCAGGAATCTTACTAGGCAATGCTGGCACCCCCTATTAACCTCGTCTCTGTATTCACCATGATACATAGCTCTGGTACGCACACTTCATTTGTCATCTCTGAGATACACTCCATGGGGCCAATGCGTTATTGATCCGGCCTGCCCTTTAATAATCACTGTCACTTGTTGCTTAAACCGCAATGCTCCGATGCCTCTGCGGCAGCCCTTATTTCCCACTTGAGATGAGGGGGCATCCACCACATGACTGTTGTAACTGTTTGTATTGTAACCGAATTGCTACGACGCATATACTGGTCCCTGTTTCCCACTTAGACAGGCGGGGCCATACATTACATGACCGCCAACACTGCTCGTCTTGTAAAGGAACCATTTGGTTCCAAGCGTGCTAGTGCACGGCAACGGCGCACCCCACTGCGATTGCACTGTTCTCGGATACACTTTTGTTGTGGGTTAGCCCCTGTTGGGCTTTTGGACAGTCTGAGCCAAGTTGGGGACAGCTCAGCTGCGTACAGCTCAGGGAGGGTGATGTTCACACTACTAATCTTGGGTTGGTGGTGAGGGTGGCGGGCGGGAATGGGGTGTTATTCCAAAAAGGCACACGAGGTTTCGCGGCACGTGTATTGAAGGGCAGCAAGCGCACTTTCAATCCCAACTCCTTGGGCTCACACTATCACTGGAAATGGGATGTTCACTGAGTCGTGCGTTGTGCGATTAGATATTTACCAATGAAATGTCTACCGTCATAATGTCCTGGAACATCCGGGGTTTAAGTAACCACACCAATGCCCGTAAAATCATGGCCTATGCTAATAGGCATAGCTGTAGGGTACTATTTTTACAGGAGACACACTCCAATGGTCACATCCCAAGGACCATAGCCCCATCATGGGGCCCCGCCAGATTCTTCACCTCTTACTCCTCCCAATCTAGGGGCGTACTCACGATGATCCATAAATCAATCAAATTCATATTGCATAAAAGCTACATAGATCCTGAAGGACGTTATGTTATATTACATTGCACTCTGATTAATAAAGAATATCTCCTGGTCAACACATACTGCCCCAACATAGACTCTCCCGAATTCTTTGGCGCTGTAGCCACCATACTGCTGGGCTTCGTGGGTGTACCAATTATATGGGGAGGAGATCTGAACCTTATTCTGGACACTGTCCTGGACAGAACTGGAACTGCTACCAGAGCTCTGTCCAGTGCTGCACGTCAGTTACGCAGGCATATACAGATACTGAACATCTGCGACGTCTGGAGGACACTGCACCCCCAGCGGCGGGAGTACACCTATTACTCGTCTGTGCATGACAGCTCATCTAGGATAGACCTGTTCCTGGTGTCAAGGGAAATTATGGGCAGGGTGGGGGGCTCCTGGATCCTACCTCGCACACTATCAGACCATGCCCCAATTACAGTCTCGGTGGAACTGGGGATGCCCATCCCAACGTTCAGCACCTGGCGTTTTAAATCTGAGGCCCTCAAAGACATTGTCTTCAAGGCTGAAATATTGGCTGACATCGAATCTTTCTTTGAGCGCAACTCTCTTCAAGATACATCAGCCGCAGTGAGGTGGGACGCCTTTAAAGTGTATATTAGGGGAATTTCTATCTCCCGAGAGGCTGGAGTACTGAAAGCAATAAGAGCTGCCCTTGGGCGCTCTGAAGCCAAACTGAAACAACTAGAGCTGCAATGCCCCACGGCTGCTGACCCCGGTACACTCGCCCAAATCAGTGATGAACTCCGGATATATATCACACTTGCTACCAACGAAGTCCAATACTTCAGCCGCCCACAGGCTGCCAGGAAGTATGGGGAGGGGGACAGACCCGGGAGAACGCTAGCGACACTAGTAAAAAGGGAATCTGGTCGGACGCAGATTACCTCCATCAAAGATCAACATGGCAACCCACAATGGGCGGACCAACGTATCTTAGACATATTTACCGAATTTTATAGGTCCCTCTACTCCCAACCTACCGAACACACCGAACAACACATGCGCAAGCTCCTTGACCAGATCCCCACCTCTGAGATATCCCCTCATACCCGGGACCAACTGGACTCCCCGATTGCATTGGACGAGATAGTGACGGCCATTTCAGACCTACCCAAAGGTAAAGCACCGGGCCCCGACGGGCTTACCACTGAATTTTTCCAAGAGCACATCGCTAATTTGGCCCCTAGGCTGCTCGAAATCTGGGACGAAGCACTACGCGTCTCCGTCCTTCCCCCTTCCATGCGTGAAGCTGTCATCACGGTGCTGCTCAAACCTGGCAAACCTGACAACGAATGTGGGTCTTACAGACCTCTTTCCCTTATGAACCTCGACACAAAGATCTTTGCTAAGATCATAGCGAACCGCTTTTTACCCATCATGACAGACTTGGTTCACGAGGACCAGGCAGGCTTCGTCCCCGGTAGGTCCACCTCCCACAATATCAGAAGGTTGTTCAACGTTATGTCCCGTATAGACCAGGACGTCCAGGCTGTAGCAGTCACTCTGGACGCTCAAAAGGCCTTTGATATGGTCTCCTGGAACTATATGTGGCTGGTACTTGAAACAATGGGCGCTGGCCCAAACATGATCGGGTTCATCAAATTACTATACACTTCCCCTGTTGCACGAGTAAGAGCTAACTCACTGACATCTGACCTCTTCACACTTTTCAGGGGTACCCGACAGGGTTGCCCCTTCTCCCCGATCCTTTTTGCACTGGCGATAGAGCCGATGGTGGATTATGTCCGTTCACGCCATGCCCGCAAAGGAATAAGACTGTTTGATGATCCCGAAATCATTTCCCTATACGCTGACCATGTCCTACTGTATAACAGGGAACCCACGGCCCATCTTGACCGTATACTAAGAGATATCACCTGCATCGGCACCCACTCCGGGTACACAATTAACTACTCGAAGTCTGAGATCTTCCCTCTTACTAAGTCTACCATACAACCCACCACCGAATACCGCCTTCGTTGGTCTCCGGATGGTGTCAAATATTTGGGTGTGCAAATATCCCTAACCAAATCCACCTTGCTCGCCGATAATTACTCAGCTGTAGCACAGATAGTTGAAATTAAGCTCTCACCGTGGCGCACCCTCCCATTATCCATGACAGGTCGTCTCTCCCTCATTAAAATGATTTTGCTGCCGAAGCTCCTCTATACTTTCAACAACATACCCGTATGGCCTGGGGTGGACTACTTCTCCAAACTACATGCACTATGCGCACAGTTCCTATGGCACTCCGGTGCGGTAAGCAAGAAATGGACTGATATGGTGCTTCCATACAAACGAGGGGGAATTTCTGCTCCGGACCTGATGCTGTATTGGACTGCGGCCCAGGCCCAACACGCCACTCATTGGTACCCCGGTTCTCCTGCTCGCCCACATGTTAAATTGGAACGACTGGCAGCCGCCGGCACTAACATAATGTCCCTGTAACGTTCACCTGGTTCCCACGGAGGCGCGGCGTCGAAGGCGCAGAACTCTGAAGATGGACAGGAAGGGCCCCTCTATTCTGGCTTCCCTGGCTCGTTGGATACCCTCCTGTGCGTGAAAAGGGAGTATTACCAACTGTGGAACAATGCTCAAGCCTCCCACTCCCTTCCAACCCTCCACGATACCTCCTCCACGATTCCCCGTGAAGCCTCACCTTAGGGTTTGGAAGGATGAGCTCTCCATCCTGCTTCTGATGCAGGGGCGCGTTGAAACCCAGTTACTTCACTGGATTGAGGATTGATGGGAGTTCAGGTAAGCTTGACTGTTCAGGTAAGGCGCTGTAAAAGTTCTGTTCAAAAGTTCAAGCTTAATAATAATGTTCGTTGTCTAATTGCAGCAAGCGCTAATGCTTATGTCTTTTTCCCCTTAGGGGCCGGGGTTCGGAGTGCCGGAGATATGGCGCCGACCCGAAGTGAAACAGTTCTGGATGAGCGCTCAGGTAATGTCTTTGCATTCGCTCATTCAATGTCTTTGTCTTTTTTCCCCATAGGGGCCGGGGTCCGGAGATGCCAGGAAGCGGCAGGACCCGAAATGCAGTGGGAATAATCCAACAGGTAAGACTTAAAAGGAAACTGAGCTTTCCTTATTCCTTTTCTCCCTCTCACCTTTGTTCTTGTCTTTTTTCCTCTAGGCGCCGGGGCGTAGCTGAATCCGGAAGATCGCTGCTGAAGATGGAAGCGCCTTGCAAAGGTGAGTAAAATGCAGCGCTGCAGCGATCGAAACGAAATGCCTTTAAAATGATGTCTTCCTTTTCAGGGCCGTTGGAGAAATGACTCCGGGATGCAGATTTAGCAGGTAAGGGCTTTTCTTCTCCTATTCTCTTCCTTTCTCCCCTTGCAGGTGTTCCAGGGTGCTGGCAGGCGTGGCTGAAGTCAGGATGCAGGAGCTGACACGGTGAGCGTCCAGCTGCTAGGTGCAGAACAACGCGAAGCATGTGTGGCTGTTCGGGTGGGGTTTAAATAGCCTTGGAAGAAGTTCCTGGTATGTATCCTTCCACCAATCAGGTATGTATCCTTCCCCGACCACATCCGGGTGGTGAAGTAGTCCTACAGGTTAAGTAGTCCCATTCAGGCCTCAAGAGGGCCTGGATGAAGCAGCAAGGTCTGCATCAGGTAAGTGTGCACCCAAGCACTTAAACACATATCCTCTTCTATGAGCCTGGCGCCTAAGGCGCCAGGACTGGGGTCCGCTATGAGCCTGGCGCCTAAGGCACCAAGACTGAGTCCAAAGGGCCCCGACTTGGGCCCGCTGAGACTTCCCTGGGGAAAATGATGTCTGCCTCTGGGGTTGCTGGGCCCGGCCTGGCTCCTTAGAGGTAGGCATCATGACAGTACCCCCCCTCAAGGCCCCTCCCAAGGTCTTTTCCTCCGGGGGTTTTGGTTTGTGCGGGAATCTTCGATGGAATCTTTGAATTAATCGTGGTGCGTGAACATAGTTTCTGGGTTCCCAAGATCTTTCCTGAGGTCCATATCCTTTCCAATCAACAAGATAGAAGAGTTTCGACTTAACTATCTTGGAATCTAAAATGTCTTTCACTTCGAATTCTAATTCTCCATCAATTTGGACAGGGCCTGGGGGCTCAGACAGTCTGGTTCCAGGTTGTACTGGTTTTAGAAGAGATGTGTGAAAAACGGGATGAATCCGCATGTTGGATGGTAAATCGAGTTTAAAGGCCACTGGGTTGATAATAGCTTTGATGGGGTAAGGCCCAATGAATCTGGGATTAAAAGTTCGCTGACCCTTGAGGGGTAGATGTTTAGTTGCTAGCCATACCTGATCTCCTACTTGGTAAGGAGGAGTTTTACTTCGGTGCAAATCAGCGTTTTCTTTATACTTTTTCTTGGCTTGCTGTAAGTGGGTTGTAGCTTCTTTGAAGGCTTGGGTTATTGTGGAATGTAGGTGATTTACTGCAGGCATCTCCAGGGTCAGAGGTGGATCTAGGTCAGAGGTCTGAGGATGGTGACCATACAGGGTATAAAAAGGAGTCTGTCCGGTTCCAGAATGCACTGAATTGTTGTATGCATATTCTGCAATCCAAAGGATGTCGTTCCAATTCAACTCGGATTGGTGTAACATGCACCGCAGATATTGCTCGAGAGTCTGATTGGTTCTCTCGGTTTGTCCGTCGGTCTGGGGGTGGTGGCTGGTGGATAACCGCACGTCTATTTGTGCTAGTTGGCAACATTTCTTCCAAAAGTGGGAGATAAATTGACTTCCACGGTCTGAGACTAATATGGAAGGGAAACCATGTAACCGCACTATATTTTCCATAAATTCCTTGGCCAAGGTGGAAGCTGACGGCAATCCTTTTAAAGGGATAAAATGGGCCATTTTGGAGAATAGATCCACTATTACGAGAATCGTGTTGTAACCACCACAAGGAGGCAGGTCAGTTATAAAGTCCATTGACAAGGTGTGCCAAGGTGCTGGTGGAATGTCCAAAGGTTGAAGTAGGCCGGCTGGCCTTTTTTTTTTACTCTTATTTTGGGCACAGATTCCGCAAGACAACACAAATGACTTTATGTCTTTTCGCCAAGAAGGCCACCAGAAGTGGCGTTTGATCTTTTCTTCTGTTTTCGCGATACCGGGGTGTCCTTCCATTAATGATTCATGATGACGGGTAATGACAAGTTCCTGCAATTCTTTACTTGGCAGAAATAACCGCTCTTGGAAATAGGGTAAATCATCCTTAACGGTGTAGTGAGGACCCTTTTGACTCCATTCCAGTAAGGCAGAAGAGTCAAAAAGCTGTTTTACTTGAGCTTGGATGTCCTCAATGGTTTGCAATGAAGTCAAGCCCAGAATTCTTTGTTCCGGTATGATTGGCACAGGTTCTAAACTCGAATTGGGTTCTTCCATGCCTATCCGGGATAAGGCATCTGCCTTACCATTCTTGCAGCCAGGGCGATAGGTAATTACAAAATCAAATTCCGCAAAGAATAAAGCCCATCGGAGTTGTCGCGAAGATTGAGCTTTGGCCGTCTTTAAATACTGCAAATTTCTGTGGTCCGTAATTACGGTGATGGTGTGTCTTGCACCGAGAAGATAGTGACGCAAAGCCTTGAAAGCTGATTTAATAGCCAGTAGTTCTTTGTCGGTAATTGCGTAATTGAGTTCAGGTGGAGAGAATTTTCTGGACCAAAAGGCTACAGGGTGTAGTTGGTTAGTTTCTGGGTCTCTTTCCGACAGGACAGCTCCCATGGCCGAACTGGATGCATCGGTTTCCACGATGTAAGGGAGATCTGGGCGCGGGTGCTTCAATACAGGTGCAGAGGTGAATTTGGTTTTCAGGTCCTGAAAGGCTTGTTCAGCCTCAAGAGTCCATTCAAAGCGTTTGTTTTTCTTTAGGAGAGCTGTGATGGGTTGAACAGTTCGAGAAAATTCCGGGATGAACCTTCGATAGAAATTGGCAAAGCCAAGCATGCTTTGCACTCCCTTCACAGAGCTAGGAGATGGCCATTTGAGAATGGCGTCCACTTTCCGCGAGTCCATTCGGATTCCTTGAGGTGTCAGGATGAATCCGAGAAACTCCACTTCTGTGGTATGAAAAATGCATTTTTCGAGCTTGGCAAATAATTTGTGCTGGCGCAATTTCTCAAGAACTGCCCTAACATGGTTTCTGTGATCAGATTCTGAGGAGGAATACACCAGGATGTAGTCAATATAAACGATGACACAAACATCGATAAGTTCCCGAAGAACATCATTCATGAAGTACTGAAAGGCGGCAGGTGCGTTGCACAAACCGAAGGGCATTACTTGATATTCGAAGAGCCCAAATTTGGTGCGGAATGCAGTCTTCCACTCGTCGCCCTCTTTTATACGTACCAGATGGTAAGCTCCTCGGAGATCTAGCTTGGTTTACACACGAGCATCTTTTACTTGGTCGATAAGCTCAGGTATCAGGGGCAAAGGGTAACGATTCTTAATCGTTATCTGATTTAGGGCGCGGTAGTCAATACAGGCCCTAAGGTCTCCTTCCTTTTTAGGTACGAAGAACAAAGCGGAAGAGACTGGTGACTTTGATGGGCGAATGAAACCATTGGCCAGGTATTGATCCAAATACTGGCGCAAATGCAGGTTCTCAGGTTCAGTAAGAGCATAAATCCTACTACAAGGTAGTTGTGCATTGGGTACCAAGTCGATTTGGCAATCCTAAGATCGATGGGGAGGTAAGGTGTTAGCCTGCTCTTTCTGAAAAACGTCTTGGAATTCTTGGTATTCAGATGGTAGCTGTACAGGGGTGGAAGTTACAGAGGCTAGACCCATAGCTGGATTCCTTGGGTAACAGGTTGGTTCACAATCAGGAAAAGTTATCTTCTTTGCTCGCCAGTCTATTCTCGGATTATGTGTTTCTAACCAAGGGATTCCAAGAAGTACTTGAAATTGTGGGGCCTTGATCACATCAAACACGAATGCTTCCCGATGTCCGTCCTGACCCACCAGAGTGATTTCAACTGTGGAATGCGTTACAGGCCCTGAGGCTATTTCGGTTCCATCAACTGTAGTAATTACATCTTGGGATACTTTCGGGCGGAGAGGAAGCTTAATCCTGGAAGCCAATTCACAGTCTATGTAATTTCCAATAGCTCCACTGTCTATGTATGATTTTATAGCATGCAACTGCTGAGGCTGTTTTGGGTTCACAAGCACCATTGGCATGACAAAATGCGAGGTCAAAGAGTTTGTTTTCAAGCTCGGCAAGCGGACCCCTACGCTTGTCGGGCTAGGTCGTTTCCCTAACCAGGTGTCAATAACTCGTTATCAGTGGCTCCAACCACCTTCTTGGGTGGTTTAACTGGACAACTTTGAAGAAAGTGACCGGAAGTTCCGCAATACAGACAAAGTTGCATTTGTCGCCTTCTCTCTCGTTCCTTCTGCGTTAATGGTCCTTTAACACTGCCAATTTGCATAGGTTCGGAAACGTCAGTACTCTTGGAGTTAACGTGGTTCTTGATAGGTACTCTGGTTTCATACTTGAGCCGATCTGCTTTTCTATTTTGAAGTCTGTGATCAAGTTGAACCACTAAGTCTATGTAGTCTGCGCAGGCCTGGGGTGGATCTACTATCTGAGCTATAACATCTTTAAGCTCTCCGCGCAGGCCTCGATGAAACAATGTGATCCTTTTATTTTCAGGCCATCCGGTTTCCACAACTAGTCTATTAAAGGTGGCGATATAGGACAAAAGATCCTGATTACCTTGTCGTAAGGATAGCAGTTCGTTGTCAAGGGCCTGTCCCTGCGAGTGTCGAGCGAACAATCTTTCCATGCTGGCCTGGAAGCCCTGGAAATCCCGGAGAATGGGATCATCCTGATTTACCAATGGAATAGACCAATCGGCAGCACAGCCACTGAGGTAAGATAGTACAAAGGCTACTTTGGTCTGGTCGTTGGGGAAGGCCCCGGGCCTGCATAAAAAGTGTAAACGGCATTGGTTCATAAAAACGGCATATTTCTTGGGATCCCCCGCAAAACGTTCCGGCGGGGCCAAAGGCATGTGTCCAGATAGATTGATTTGTACCGGGTTATTCGAACCCATTGTTGTAGAAATATCTCCGGAAACAGGTAAAGGAGTGTGCTCTGCCTGGCCCTGCAATAACCTTTTGGCCAGATCATCAGTTCTTTCCTTGGATAGGATTAGTTCCCTTCTGAGAGCATTAGTCTCCTGGCGGGCTGAGTGCACTTCTGCCCGTAATTCCCCTAAAAGATGAGCCAGCGGATCTGTCTCGGAAGTCTCCATAGCGCCCAGGTGGGAAATTGTGGTAAGGCTTCGCGTTCTGTATCGCTCACCTGGTTCCCACGGAGGCGCGGCGTCGAAGGCGCATAACTCTGAAGATGGACAGGAAGGGCCCCTCTATTCTGGCTTCCCTGGCTCGTTGGATACCCTCCTGTGCGTGAAAAGGGAGTATTACCAACTGTGGAACAATGCTCAAGCCTCCCACTCCCTTCCAACCCTCCACGATACCTCCTCCACGATTCCCCGTGAAGCTTCACCTTAGGGTTTGGAAGGATGAGCTCTCCATCCTGCTTCTGATGCAGGGGCGCGTTGAAACCCAGTTACTTCACTGGATTGAGGATTGATGGGAGTTCAGGTAAGCTTGACTGTTCAGGTAAGGCGCTGTAAAAGTTCTGTTCAAACGTTCAAGCTTAATAATAATGTTCGTTGTCTAATTGCAGCAAGCGCTAATGCTTATGTCTTTTTCCCCTTAGGGGCCGGGGTTCGGAGTGCCGGAGATATGGCGCCGACCCGAAGTGAAACAGTTCTGGATGAGCGCTCAGGTAATGTCTTTGCATTCGCTCATTCAATGTCTTTGTCTTTTTTCCCCATAGGGGCCGGGGTCCGGAGATGCCAGGAAGCGGCAGGACCCGAAATGCAGTGGGAATAATCCAACAGGTAAGACTTAAAAGGAAACTGAGCTTTCCTTATTCCTTTTCTCCCTCTCACCTTTGTTCTTGTCTTTTTTCCTCTAGGCGCCGGGGCGTAGCTGAATCCGGAAGATCGCTGCTGAAGATGGAAGCGCCTTGCAAAGGTGAGTAAAATGCAGCGCTGCAGCGATCGAAACGAAATGCCTTTAAAATGATGTCTTCCTTTTCAGGGCCGTTGGAGAAATGACTCCGGGATGCAGATTTAGCAGGTAAGGGCTTTTCTTCTCCTATTCTCTTCCTTTCTCCCCTTGCAGGTGTTCCAGGGTGCTGGCAGGCGTGGCTGAAGTCAGGATGCAGGAGCTGACACGGTGAGCGTCCAGCTGCTAGGTGCAGAACAACGCGAAGCATGTGTGGCTGTTCGGGTGGGGTTTAAATAGCCTTGGAAGAAGTTCCTGGTATGTATCCTTCCACCAATCAGGTATGTATCCTTCCCTGACCACACCCGGGTGGTGAAGTAGTCCTACAGGTTAAGTAGTCCCATTCAGGCCTCAAGAGGGCCTGGATGAAGCAGCAAGGTCTGCATCAGGTAAGTGTGCACCCAAGCACTTAAACACATATCCTCTTCTATGAGCCTGGCGCCTAAGGCGCCAGGACTGGGGTCCGCTATGAGCCTGGCGCCTAAGGCGCCAGGACTGAGTCCAAAGGGCCCCGACTTGGGCCCACTGAGACTTCCCTGGGGAAAATGATGTCTGCCTCTGGGGTTGCTGGGCCCGGCCTGGCTCCTTAGAGGTAGGCATCATGACAGTCCCTCATACTGCATCAGCACTATATATCTGACTCCCCTATCGATCCAATCAGTGCGACCCTGCGTGCCTGGGCACGCCTGGTGTGTCTGACATCTGACTCCTTCCCTTACTATAAATGGCTCCCGGTAGGGGCGTTCCCGGGCCTGGAACCCACGCATGACACTGCTCTTGCCCGTCACTGGGGCTCATTAGGATACCACGCATTATCGGATTTCTATCCGGAAGGCAGGTTCATTAACCCCCAAACATGGAAACAGGGACACACCAGATCCGCTCTAGAGACCCTCCAATACTTTAGGCTCCGAGCTGCGTTTCGCACTAAATGGCCCTCATTTCCAGATGAGCCCCCTGATAATCCGGCGATCGCATATATCACCAACTCGGGCGGCGCCCGTGGCATCGTCTCCTCATTATATAAGATCTTACAAGACATCACTCCGATCCCAGCGCTCAGAGCACGCGACGATTGGGCAGCTGAACTGGGCCTAGAAATATCCGACAGGGTCTTGGAGGAAATGTTCCTACACACCCAAAAGGTCTCTCTCAATTTCCGCCACCGGGCCATACAATACAAACTCCTAAATAGGCTTTACTATACCCCGCACAGGACTTCGAAGTTCACCCGCACCACGGTGCACCCCTGCCCTCGCTGTGGAGCAGAGGGAGCTGACCATCTACATATGTTTTGGTCCTGTAATAGACTATCTGAATTCTGGGAAAGCATCCTAAATACACTCACCGAGATTATCAAAACGGTGGTCGACCCTGATCCCTTAGCAGTCCTTTTCGGGGCCTGGAGAACGGAGGACACTAGACGTCTGGCTAAATTTTTAAACATAAGCTGTATGATAGCCAAGAAATGCATACTCCAGAGTTGGAAAAGTTCCTCCCCTCCGGCCTTTAAGAAATGGCTGAATTTGCTCACCTGGTCACGAAACTGCGAGGAGGAATACCTGACCATGCTCCCCGCCCACTCTCGCCCCAAGAACACCTGGGTTGAATTTAACACCTATCTTAACAACCAAGGTGAAAGTACACCCACAACTGACTTGTCCCCTGCCCCACAAGCGACATCCCCCACATCATGAGGCCTTATATCCTCTGCTTAAGGCTCGCCCTGATGCTATTGCTATGACTGCTGTACTGTGATTACTGTGTTGCTCAAGAATAATATGTTATACACATGTGTTGCCTTGATGTATGTGCCTTGTGAACCTCTGCCTGCAAAAATAAAAGTAAAAAAAAAAAAAACCCAGGACAACATGGAGGCGTACCTGAATTCCCCGCACAAAGTCTATGAAGAAGACCAGTGCGAGGGAATGCCCACAGTTTATGTGGACGGGTGCTCCTACCATGTTGACAACAAAGGGGAAAAGGAATTGGTGGCCGGGGTGAATGATGCCTTGGAACCCTCCGCTGGGTACAAAATCCGTCCCTGCAGTAGTGAGTTGGAGGAGTTGATGGCAGTTCATAAGGCCATCCTCACTGCCGTCCAACGCCACTCCACGAACTGGTCATAATCACCGATTTAGATTATGTCCGAAACTGGGTCGTGGAGCACCTGGGTAATTGGAAAACCCGAGGCATGCTGTGTGCTAATAACAAACCACTTAAACATGGCAAGTTAATAAAAAACATTGGTAATCTGGTCACCTCTAATGGGATGACCATCTATTAGAAAAAGATTAAGGGTCATTCCAGAATAGAGGGGCCAGACAAAACTGGAAATGACCTAGCTGATCAGCTGTCCTAAACTGTGGCCATCCAAGGGAATCTCCTGGAGATCGAATACCTGTTTGGGAAATCCAGGTCACTGCTGTCACTAGGTCCCACACATATGCTCACAATGAACTCTCAACTGCCCAGTGGTGTAAGGAGACCCCGATGCTGATTTAATTACGGCAGAGAAAGGGGATCCGATTATTGGGAAATGTTATGAACACATTGAGTACCCTGAGAACTTTCCTCTGACAAAAACTGATTACATAGGGAAAGAGGACCTCATGGTGTTGATGAAGTGCCCCAAAATGTTCTGAATCCAAGACGGTTTGTTGGTAAGGAGATCCTTTTCTGGTTGTGACCAGTGGGTGGTACCTGCCTCATTCCAAAGCCTGATGCTAAGTGAAGCCCATGACGTGGCCTCAGCCGGTCATCGGGGGTTTCACACTACTCTAGAAATCTTGTGGGAGGTTGCATACTGGCCACATATGGGGCAGGACCTCAACCAATATTTGAAGGGGTTTCTTGTATGTGCACAATTACAGCCAAGCTCACTCACACACCAAGCTCCCCTCCAGAAGAGGGGGATGACATTGTCTTGGTCAGATTTACAAATAGATTTGATCGGGCCCGTGATTCGCTCTTCTAGGCGGAACAAGTACATGTTAACAGTAGCGTGATTGTTTACCAAATGGGTGGAATATCTCCAGGCCCCAAATTGCAAGGCAGAAACAGCAGCTACCCTGATGATCAACCACATCTTCTTGCATTTTGGCCTACCTCAAAGGATTGAGTTAGACCGAGGAAGTCACTTCACCAGCAAAGTAATGTCAATGATCTGGGAGATACTTTGGGTAAAAAGGAAATTGGGTATTGCATACCATGGGTCATCTAGTGGGGGAGTTGAGAGGTACAATAAAACAATTGTGAACATTCTAAACAAAAGTTTGTGCCGATTCTGGACCAAGTTGGGACATCCAATTACCACTTGTCCTGATGGCCATCAGATCTACACCATCTTCTGTGACCAAAATGTCTCCATTTGAGCTAATGACTGGACAAAGAATGATGCTACCTCAGCATCTGCTCTATAGAACACAATAGCAGACACTGATCAACGCCTCCAAAACATATAAATTTGTTGAGAATCTAAGAAAACATCTTCAGCATGCTTTTGCGTACGCTCAGTGAAATCTGAAAAAATCAGCAGAGGGGATGAAGACACAACCAAAAAGGAATACCAAGTAGGATACAGGGTCGACTTGTACAATTTTCAAAGGAACCAGACGAAGGAGAGAACATTTTGCCCCTCCTGGTGCTGTCCTTTTGAAATTGTAGATCAAATTTCACTTGTCGCCTGCAGAATCCGCATCCCCAAAGGAGAGCTGTCAGACGGGAAATGGGTCTACGTTAATCAGTTAAAGAGTTGTCATCCCAGACACTGTTAGTGGCTGATTGAGGAGCCAAGGGAAAGTCAAATAGAGGAGACATCTGGAGAATAAGAACAAGAAAAAGAAGAAGCAAAAGGGAACAGGTAGGTCCATAGTTATATCTATCTAACAGGGAGTACTTTTCTTCATTATCAGTGCAAAAAGGTATCACAACACCATGGTGTAAATATTGATAGTTATCTTTGCCTTGTTAAGGAATTATTTGCTGATATTGTTCGAGTACTGTAATTAATGAAATGCATGTTGTCCCACTGATGTCACCTTTCAGGGAAGACAGTCAGTGGGAACATTTTGTAACCTGTTTTTATTTATCCACTAGTTAGTACTGATTCAGTTCCTTTGTATACAAAGGAGGACTTCCCCAGGGACCCAGAAAAGGGAAGGAAGGAAAGGGGGTGTCACTCCACACTCCAACGAAAGCCAAAGGGAGGATCATGGCGTATCGCTCCCTGGTGAAAGAAGAACTCCACCCGATGAACCCCATGTTGCCCTACTTTCCCTCAACAAGAAGTCTCAGAGAAGCAAGGGGGATCTGTGGGGTACAATACCAGCCAAGCAGAACTTCCCTACATCACCAAACCACATCTCAGCTGTCACCAGCAGAACGGCTGCACTGGCTCTGTTGAGCAAGATTGCCTTGCATTAAAACTGTGTTTCGCAGTCACCAAAATAATGGCTGTGCTGTCTTACAAGCCAAACATGGGCAAGATAAACACAAAACACCCCGAGAATTGCTGCCAGTATTTTCTTCATTTGCACCAGAGAAATGAAGTCAAAGGCAGTGCTGCTATGCTGCCAGCTCAAAACTTTTCACTGAAAAAGAAAATGTCTGCCTTTTAAAATGACTGTTCCCTGATGCTCTTTGTCATCTTTTCAACAGTACCCAGATTTGTTCCACTGAGACCAGCTATGTCCTTCCATATTCAGGTGGTGCTTCAGCAAATGGGGGCATTTCGCATTGAAGGACAAGCTGTGTCAGGCAAGATCTGTGAAATAACAAAGAACTTCACTCCAAGCCATACACAAAATGCTTTACATTTGCAACAAAATATCACAGATACACTTTTTTACAAAAAGCCCTCTCTCTCTCCTAGCTCATGTCAGTTTCAAAGGACCTTTTATTTGAACAGATGCCTGTCCATTAGAAACATGACTGGGGCTATGGAAAGGTTCAGAAAATTGATGAGAGGAAGGCTGCATTGTAAAGTGACAGCCAAGGAAAATTAACCAAATGGTGCTTTTTACAAACAAGAAAATGTCTGTTTAAAAGTAAAAGGTTGAAATAAGGCCCTGTCCTTGCATATAAATGTGATGGGGGTTTGTTTTAAAACATATATAGGATATTTAATTCCAACAGACTTGCTTTCTGGTTCAAGAAAGAAAAGAAAAAAAATACATACATTTTCTGTGAAGCCAGTAGAACAGGAAGTGTAGGCCCTGGCTTCAAAGGATCCTGCTTCCTGGGAACAGAATCGAACTCCCCCCAAGTGGACTCACCCCTGGGGCATATGAATGGGTAAGGGTGGCAGATCTTGCACCCTCGTCAGACAGTATGGCAGTGCTCCAGCCTGGGACAAAAGATTTCCAGGACACATAGGTGTGACTTTCTGGTAGTACCTCCCCTCAACTCAAACTAAAGAGCTTCAAAGGCAACTCCATGGCGACTAAGTCTGGCTAGAGCCTGACAGTTGGCTGGGTTTGGGAAGAATGTCCTTGTTTGGAAGACAAAGCTGGCCCATCTGCGGCAAAAAAACCTGTTCTTATTTAATAAACTTTAAGACTTTTATTTCTGCAAACGGAAAACGCTGTATTGCAAAAGTTTAACAGTTCAAATGTAAGACCTTGTAGCTTTCCCTAGCATGTAGGTGATGCAAACGGCAGGAAAATGTAATTCATTTGAAAAGTATACGTGGTACAAACTTGAAAATTAATGCAAACATGCTCTATGATAATATGTACACATATATAAAATTGTACGATTTGAGGTGAAGTGGTTCCCACTAGAAATTGTGAGAGATTATTAGAATGACTAAATAACATCATCGAAAATTGGAAGTTGGAATGACAGGTTCAGTGTAAAATATGGAATCTGGCTATGTGATTTTCAAAAGCTCCACCACTGTAAAAATTTGCATTTTGTGTCATAACTGATATTGGCAAATGTAACTGTGGGAGGGCCATGGGCATTGTAAGCACACACCATGAAACTGATGTCATGTCCCTGAAGTCCAATAGGCTGACAGGAAGGCGGTCACTGCCACCCCTGACCAATCCAGTTGTTAGAGGCATGCCAGGCCAAAGGTCTGCCCCCATAGTAAATCCTGTGATATCCTCTGCCATATAAAAGGTGGAGGCTCAGAGAGACAAAGGACTGATGCTCCTGACCTCCCGCTTCAGCATATCCCGAGATCCAGACATTTCATACTCACCCTCCAAGATTCCAGATTCCACTTCCAGAAAAGGGATATCTAATCCAGGCCCTCCTACGCAGGCAGAACAACCCTCCTGAAGTAAACCCCACAATAATTCAGGGAGAAAGTGAAAGGTGGCTGAATCCTCATTGGGATTATCCAGCGCTACCTGCTTCCCCTGCTTCCTGCTTTATCCAGCTGATGCGCTGCTGTGCCGTGACCAGAACCTTGCCCCGCTGTTGAGATACCAGGTTGGCGGTCCATAATCCCAAAGTCAAGTGCTTATTGTAAGTATCAACCCACCCCATAGAAAACATAGCATATCCCATTTTGATACCTTGCCATTTGTGCCACACTATAAGTAATCACATCAAGACCCTGGGAACTTGTTAAAGTATCAGAACCCTCTGTGTATTCTGTTCCTTGATTTCCCTGTGCGTTCTTTCCTATCCTGTTAGCCCATTGTTTAAGTCCTTAGTCATATTTGGAATAAATTAATTAAATTTGCATCTAAGTGTGAAGGGGTTACACTTGCAAAGTAACCTGTGTCGCGGGCGGCGTTCCTCTTTTCTAGCCACTGAAATACAGTTTCAGTAAAACTTGTCATTTTCTTTCCAAACCGATTTTCCCTATCCATGGATTCACTTTTAAAAACAAATTTAATTTCCCAATAAGAATCTCATCCAATCATTAATTTAGAGTTATCCTTTCACTTTCTTGTTATTCCTACGATGTGTATCTGTCCCTTAGCGTAAAAACTGCATTCCGATTTTGTCTGTTGAACCCGTTTTTTAAAATTGTTTTGACATTTAAACGTGTGAAAATAAGAAAATGCAATTTCTCCACATGGGATTTGGCTGCACTGTGTTTTTCCTTCCCAAGTCGATTTTTAGAAATGTATTCTTGTATGACATTGCTTTGTAGTTTTTCTAGTGTTCTTATACTGTTATACTCATTCGTGCCTTTTCCATCAACCGCACATGTTAAATAAACAATTATTAATTTCACGGTCCGTTTTGCTCTGTTTTCTGGGAGCTAAATCCGCTAAAATTGCTGCATAGTGTATTTGACTCCTTGCTACATCTCTCCATCCACGCAAAGTTTGATTAATAGGGGTTTGCGAGAGTGTTGCAGGGGGAATGATTAACTGTGATACCATTTAAAAATCCACTCAAAAGTTGCTTTTACTTTCTTTCACGTTTGTAGTGTTTATCTTAAATGAAAAGATCCAACTATGTGTTCCATCATTTTTCTGTGTAATTATCACTCCACTGGTGATTGCTGCCCAATATTAAATTTGTTTGATTTCATTTGATTTTTTAAATAATTATTGTATTACCACCCACCGGCCTGGTTCATGGTCCATTGTGGCACGGGTTATTTGTAAAAGGGGGTGTGAGACGGGTTGGGTGCCATCTCAATCTGAATTCTTAGTAAATAAAGTAAAAGTTTTTAATTGTGCACTGCATCCTTGGCCAGTAGCAAGAGTCCTGGTCTTGTGTGGTGTGTGACGCCCCTTTACAATCCTTAACAATGGGGTGTCTGCACCATTTACCGACAGTGCTGGAAATTGACATTGTTAACTGTGGGATCTCACCACTGGCGCGGGGGGGGGGGGTTAGGAGGGTGGAGTTGGAGAATTTCAAAGCCCCTTATGAATAAATGTTTACTTTTCAGGAGATTAATTATTAACACCTCAAAAATAACCCAGAAGAGGAGTACTCCCTATGATGTTGTAAGCAAAGAATAAAAAGGTGTGCACCTTTTAAACATACAAAGCTTGTTTAGATATTTTGTGCAGAATTCAATCTTCCTAAGAAGCCTTTCACAAGTGGTCTAGAGGGTAAGTCTCTTGAGCTTCAACCTGAAGACATGTGTTTGAATCCCGGCTTCAGACATAAACAAAGTAAAACCAATAAAACCCTGGAACGGGCAGTACATTAATTTCCCAGACCAGAGATCCAGGTACACTGATTTTGTCAGATCTTGGATCCAGGAAAATACACCCTATTGACCAATGCTGATTACAGAACTGAATCAGCTTTGTACACATCTGTCAACCTACACCAAGCAGGTCCCAAAGTTTTTCCGCATCATTGATACAGTGTTGCACTGATTTGCGTTAGCTTGGCCTTTAATAAAATGCAAAGAGAAGCTAAAAAATGATAGAAATGCTGCCAACATGCACAGATAGCAAGCAATAGAAAACACCAACCCTTATGTTCTTATTTAATTCATCACTGACGACAGACGGTGACACTATATTTTAATAAAGTAGCAATGAAGGTTTCAGATCTTATTCATATTTACACCAATGCCATATGATGCAATTACATTATCTTTGACATGTATGGCCTGTTTCTGAGAACAAGTGAGTATTAGGCGGTGCAACCTGTCTAGCCAGTAGTACACAGGCAACTGGGATTGAGATGATCAGACATGAGGGAATACTGCCCTGAGAGGAGTGTGCTCTAAAACATATATGTCCAGTGTTTGCAGCTGAAGAAAGTACAAATGACTCTATATGTTGCTCAAACATTCCGAAATGAGTGCTAATTACCTATACATTTTCAATTGTATTCTGGAATTACCCTTGGAGAGTCCACCTGGAGGGTTGTTATGCATTATTGTCTGAGACGAGTAGGCCTCTGTGCTGAATGTTTCATTATGTCGTGTTAAAGAGGATACCTAGGCATGTTCAAACAATCAATGTATTTATCGTTTTGCTAATAAATTGAATTCAATGTTCTCAGATAAATACATTATACATAAATGTTCTTTTGTTATGCATGCTACAATATTTATGTGAGATAATATAGCGGGCAAAAATGAGTACGTTGAACTGTGACATGTTTTGCACTACTAGCCTAGGCTGGTCCTCAAAAACACTTTCCTGAAAGCTCATTAAGTCAATAAATACATATTTGAAAACCAAATCATATATTCAATGAGTTAATTTTATCATTCACCAATGTGTGTGAGACTATGGAAGAGGATCAAAATAAATTACAAATAACAGTTTCTTAAATGCATATTGCCCTTGATTTTCTTTTTCAATTAACTAGTTATTCCTTTATTTACCAGTAATAATTTCCCGAACTTTAAATACAGTTTGTTAACCTTTACAGTCGAGTACAATTTTGTCAATTGTACATATCATCCAAATACATTTTATGGCATAACAACATATCTTTGGTATGCAGAAATATCAATATGAACATGTTGCAGCCAGCTTTTCAAACAAGTAGAATAAGGGCCTGATTCACAGAACGTTTTCTAGTGGGATTGTGACATTATTTTCAAGCCTAGAAACAGTTGTGTTCAGACGCATTATAAATGACTTATCATATCATATTGTTATAAACTGATTCTGTGAATCAGGTCCAGAGTCTGTTGTCATGGGCTCTGCTGGCCAGATGTGCTCTGAAATTCCAGATTACACATGTTACGCAAAATTATTCAGTTAATGTTGTGCAGCAATGGAGAACTCATTCAATAAGTCTTGTGTATTACTAATACTCACTGTTTTTATAGTGATTAAGTTAGCATGTATGTTTATGTTTATTGTGTTTATATAGCGCTTTACTCCAAAGCGCTGTACATTATAACAACAAGAATACAATAACAGTAGAAGCAATTACAAGATATGAGTCAACCCAGTAATACAGCAACTAAAACAATTTGCCAGTGGAGTAAAAGGAGGGAAGAAGGGGTGGAGAGGGGAAGGGAGTGGGGAACAGGAAGTGAAATACGCTGAAGGCGAGAGAGGAGGAGAGGGGACATAAGAGGAGAGAAGGCAGGGGGAGAGGGGTAAGATGAGGAGAATAAAAGAGGGGGGAGATGGGATGGCGGAGGAGGATCAGGGTATCAGGTAGGGGAGTGGAGAAGAAGAGATTTTAAGGAGACACGAAAGGAGGAATAAGTGGGGATGGAACAGAAAGAGAGGGGAAGGGAGTTCCAGTGGAGGGGGGCAAGGAGCTGAAAAGAGCGAAAGCGAGAGGAGGCACATGGGGATGGAGGAACAAGGAGAAGGAAGTGAACAGCAGCTCTGAGGGAACGGGAGGGAGTGTAGAATGAGATGAGAGAGGAGAGATATGGGGGAGCAAGATCAAGAAGAGATTTAAAGACAAGATAGAGGAAGTGGTATTTGAGTTGGGAATGAAAGGAAAGCCAGCCAAGCTGTGAGAGCGAGGAGGAGATGGAGTCGTGAGGAGAGAGAAGACAGAGGGTGCAAATGGTAGAGTTGTAGAGGGATTTGAGGGGGGGGGCAAGATGAGAAGCAGGGAGTCCGAAGAGGAGAGAAGAACAGTAGAAAAGACAAGAGAAGAGAAGGGAGGAGATTAAAGGTTTAGTGGCGTGGAAGGTTAGAGAGGAGTGTACTTTGAGAATATTGAAAAGGTGGTAGCGACATGCGCGGGAAGTGTGAGAAATATGGTGGGTGAAGGAGAGGGAGGAGTCAAAGTAAATGCCTATATTACGAGCATGGGCAGAGAGAGGAAGATTAGCAGGAGGAAAGTGAATAGAAGGAGGGGGAGAAGGAGGAGGAATAGTATTGGAGGGAAAGAATAAGACTTCAGTCTTGTCTGTATTGAGAGAGAGAAAGTGGGATGACATCCAGTTTTTAATGGCAGTAAGACAAGAAGAGAGCTTAAGATGGAGGTCAGGAGTGAAGGAAGAGAATGAGAGGAAAAGTTGGGTGTCATCAGCATAGAAGTGGTGAGAAATACTGAAGGAAGAGGTGATAGGGGCGAGAAATGAGGTGTAAAGAGAAAAAAGAAAAGGGCCAAAGACAGAGCTTTGGGGTACACCATAGTCCAAAAGGAGTGTAGAAGAGGTACGACCACCCCAGGAGACAGTAAAAGAGCGGTGGTAGAGGTAAGAAGAGAGTCAGTTGAGGATGCAGCCTTTGAAACCTAAAGAGGAAAGAGTGTTGAGCAGTAGGGGGTGATGAACGGTGTCAAAGGCTGCAGAGAGATCAAGGAGGATAAGGACAGAGGATTGCTTAGAGTAGCGAGCAGTGAGGAGGGAGTTGAGGACCTGGGCGAGGGCAGTTTCAGTATTTAGGGCGAAAGCCAGATTGAAAGGGGGGAAGGAGAGAGAAGTTAGTGTCAAACGCAGAGAGCTGAGAGAAGACTATGCGTTCAAGTAAATTAGAGAGGAATGGAAGAAGAGAGATTGGACGAAAGTTGGATATGAGATGAGGATTAGCGGAAGGTTTCTTCAGAATAGGGATGATAGTAGCATGCTTGAAGGCAGAGGGGAAGGTAGCAGAAGAGAGACGAATATTGAAGAAGGAGGTTAGGTAAGGAATGAGGCGAGGGTAGATCTTGGGAATAAGGAGGGTAGGGAGTGGATCAGAAGGGGCAGCAGTGGGATGAGATTTGGACAGGAGAATGGAAACTTCAGACGGAGTGACAGGAGTGAAGTCAGTCATACAGGTAGGGGGGCTGAGGGAAAAGTGGGGGATTGTTGCAGAAAGCGCAGGAAGTGATGTTTTGGAAAAGAGAGAGAATCTTGGAGGAGAAGAAGTCAGAGAAGTCGGAAGGGGATAAGGGAGATGAGGTTGAGGGGTGGAGAGAGGAGGCGAGAGAGGGATTGAAAGATACAACGAGGATGAGAGACTTGAGAGTGTAGAAGGTTAGAGTAGTAAGAGCGTTTAGCAGAGCTGAGGCTGGAGTCATATAGAGAGTGGTAAGAGAAGTAGGAAGTCTGGTTAGATAGGGAGGGGAATTTGAGCAAGCGACGCTCGAGACGGTGTAGGAAACGACGCATGGACAAGAGGTGGGAGGAAAGCCAAGGTTGAAAAGGTTTAAGAGTAGGGTGGAAGGATGAGAGAGGATAGAGTTGATCTCGACTGGAAGAGATTGATGAAGACAGAGAGGATAGGGCTTCATTAGCCGAGAGAGAAGAGAAGTTGGAGGGAGGGGGAAGAGAGGAGGAGCAAGTATCGTGAAAGAGAGGAGGGCTAAAGTAACAGAGATCTCTTTGAAAGAAGGAAGAGGAGGAGGGCGAAGGAAAGGGTTGAGGGAGAGGAGGAGTAAGGGAGAAGGAGAGTAGGGCATGGTCAGAGAGATAGTTGGGTAGAGTAGAGACGGACGAGGAGGAATAGGTAGAGTTGAAGGTAAGGTCAAGAGTGGAGCCAGAGGAATTAGTAGGAGGAGAAGGGAGAGGAGATAGGAGGTAGGAGTCAAGGATGGAGAAGAGAGGGGAAGGATGGGGAGGGGAGGTGAAGATAGAAATCACTGAGGACAGTAAGAGGAGAAGGAGAGGGGGAGATGAGAGAGAGGAGGTGGTCAAGGTCAAGGTCTTCATTAAAAGGTAAAAGGAGGAAAGGGGGCCAGGAGGTCTATATATAATTAGAAAAGAGGTAGGATGAGGCGAAGAGAAGGATTTGTAGAGGTATTCAAAGGAAGGGAAGGTTGGGAGAGGTACAGAGGAGGTAGAAGATATTTAGGGTGGAAGAGGAGTCCAATGCCTCCACCACGACCAGAGGAACGAGGGATGTGAGAGAAGGAAGAGGAGGATGTAGTGAGAGAAGCAGGAACAGTAGAGTTGTGAGGTGGGATCCAGGTTTTAGTTATACGGAGGAAGTGAAGGTTAATTCAGAGAAACATGTCCAAGACAGCTGCGGTCTTATTACAGATGGATCTAACATTCCAGAGAGCAATGTTGATAAGCCTGGAAGGTTGGATAATAGGGGGGTGGGTAAGATTGGGACGAAGGGGAAGGGAAGGAAGGGGATGGGGTGGACAGGGAAGGGGGTTGAGAGAGGGAATGGACATGATGATGAGGGGAAGGGAAAGGAGAATGGGGAGGAGAGGGAGGGTAGGAGAGGGGGAGGAGGGAGAGGAGTGAGGGGGACGGTGAGAGTGAGGACTGGCGATGTGCATGACAGAGAAGCTTGAGTGAGTGGGTTAGTAGGGTCCAGGAGAAAAGGCGGGTCGTAGGAAGAAAGGGCACTGAAAGTATCAGGAAATATAAGATAAAAGAGGACCAGGTGGTGGGGGGTCCAGCCGAGAGGAAGGCCCACGATGAAGGTCCAGGGACCAGGTGGAGGCAGGCAGTCCTTCGAGAGAAGAAACTCAGTGGGGACAATGGGACGATAGACCGTAGGGGTCCAGGGGTGGCAGATGGTGAGTAATCAGGTAGGATTATAGCGGTAACAAATTGGTTTGAAGAGATAGATGGCTCTGGAGGTCGCAGATAGCCTTCAGAGAGAGATCAAGATTTGGTGAAGGCCAATAGTCAAGAAAGATCCAGGGGGTAGCAGGCAGTTTGCAGATCCAGGGATTACGGTGGTAGCTGGCAGACAAAGGGAAAAAGGGGATCCCAATAGTGCCAAACAAGTCGTTTTGGTGGGAGCAGGCAGTCCAGGGACACGCGAGTCCGATGAAGGGGGCGTGGTTAGTAAATATGAAGGGACCAAAAGGCGGCAAAGGTCAGTAAACAGGTAGGTCCTGTATTATGGCAACCAGAATAGGGGCAGCAGCACTGAAGGTGGCAGGTAGTCCGTAGGATTGGGTCAGCAGGATTAAGGCAGTTAGTGGAGGAGGCAACGACAATTGTAGGCAGAGCACTAAATGGATGCCCAGTGGTGGTAACAGAGGCAACCAGTGTAGGAGGCAGCAGCACTGAAGGTGGCAGGTAGTCCGTAGGAGTGTGTCCATAGGATTAAGGCAGCCAGTGCAGGAGGCAACGACAATTGCAGGCAGAGCACTAAATAGTTGCCCAGTGGTGGTAACAGAGGCAGTGACAGTGCCCGCTCTAGTCAAGGAGAGGCAGGGACAGCAGTAGGCACCGCAGGCTATGAGGTGAGAGTAAGAGCGGCAGTGACAGGCCCACTACAGCCAAGGAGGCAGAGGCAACAGCAGGATCCTCTAGGCAATGAGGCAGGAGCAGGGGAAGCAGTGAAACCCCACAGCAGTTAAACGCCACTACAGCCAAGGAGGCAGGGGCAACAGCAGGATCCTCCAGGCAATGAGGCAGGAGCAGGAGAAGCAGTGAAACCCCACAGCCTTGGAGGGGCTAGAGCAGAGGAGAAGCAATGGAGAAATGCAGACCCTGGCCAGCTGAAGATCACCTCATCCTCCCAGGATGAGAGCTGGAAGGCCAACGGAAAGATAGCTGTGGGGCCAGGATTTGGAGGTGACGACTCACCGCAGTGCCAGAAACAGAGGAGGGCAGTGAGCCAAGCAGCAGAGGAGAGGCCAGGGCTGAAGCGTATGCAGTCCCCAGCACAAAGAAGCAGCAGAAGCTTGAGAGGTGTGGCCCCAACACCCGAATCTGCAGCACCAAGGTAGAGGCTGGAGAGACGGCGCAGAGGTGTCAGCAAAGAAAGGCAGAGCAAGCCGGCAGAGATCCAGGAAACCGGATCGGGACAACGCCGAGGAGGGGCCGAGGCTGGGAGGCGCTGGCACAGAAGGCACCTATGGGCGGAGCAATGGCCGGCAGAGGCTCAGGACAACAACACTGAAGAAGATCCGCCAGGCGCCGGTGGCGACCAGCTGCAAAGGAGAGGCAGGGAGGCAGGCACGTCCAGCAGTGTCGCCACAGCAGAAGAGATGGAGGCAGCAGGCACAGGCGCTGACTCACCGCAGTACCAGCATCAGAGGAGAGGTGGTGAGCCAGGTAGCAGAGGAGAGGCCAGGGCAGGAGCGTCTGTGATCCCCAGCACAGAAGAAGCAGCAGATCCACACCACCCGAAACGGAGGCTGGAGACGTGGAGGAGAAGCCAGGACAGGGGTGCCCGCGTTCCACAGCACCAGGAAAGGCAGAACAGGGCTGTCCAATGTATGAGAGAGCAGCAGCCGAGTAGGAGCCGAGGTCAAGGTCATCGGCTCTCCGTCGCACACAGGGAGAAGCAGGAACAGCTACGGCTAAGTTTCCCCAGAGCCAGAGGGGGGGGCCGGAGCAAAGAAGGCACAGATGCGGGCGGCAGATCTAGCGGAGGCCTGGCAGACCCGCTCCAAGAAAGGCGGGAAGAGGCCCGAGTTACGACCAGAGCCCCAGAGCAGGAAGGGAGGAAGCAAACATGCAGAAACTCAGTCCGGAGATGCACTAGGTAACTAAGTGCCGGTAAGAAGAGTTCAACTGGGAAAATTGTTGTATTTGTTGAATTAATAGGGTTTGATTCAGCCTGAGGTAGAGAGGCGCCGGTTCAGGCAACCAGGCTTCTGCGCCACCTGGTGTCTTTACCAGCTGCTGTGTCAGGTGTGAAGGTTCCATGTTTGTATAGATGTATTAGATGTTGCTTATCTTAATTGTACATGCATAAGAAATGTTTTATGACTTGTTTTGTTTTCATGATCTTTTGTATTTTGTACTTCTGCTGCTTGATGCTTTATGGTTTAAGCTGAAATAAAGCTATTATTCAATTCAATTCAATTCAATTATTCAATTGATACACAAAACAACCCATTTAGAATGATGTATTTTTTTATACATATCTCATTATAAATTTAAGAAACATGATTTGTTCCTGTAACAGTCGCTATTTCAGGCAACTAGGTTGTGTCTAGTAAAAAAAAAACAAGCATTATGATGCACAATTCAGTATTTGATAACTAATGTAATGTATGCTGTGAGGGTGTGCTAGTTTGTAAAATGAATGCAAAGCACTATCTTTAGCAATAGTACAAAAAGACTGATGCCTACACGGTTATGTTTATCACGCTTAATAGTTTCACCTCCTGTTGAAGAAAATGAATATGAAATTAAGCTTTGTTCATAGCCAGTCTAATTATATCATTTAACAATATAAAGTAAACTTGATATTGTTATACATTCAGGTTTTGTTTATAGTACAGTTTCATAAATAATTCAAATTACTTACATACCTATATATAAACACAATCTTACAGGTGGGGGCAGTGGAGTAACTTTGCTGAAAATGTTGGGGGGGGGGAGCATGACATCTAAAGGAAAGGGGTCCCTGTCAAATGATGGGGAAAGAACTATGTGCCACAAAAGTTGGAAGGCGTGCAAACACCCTAGTCCCCTTCTAAAATCACATCCATGGGTGACAACTATATTGGAAAGGATTCAGATATAACTGCAGTTTATTCATCTTCCTGAAACCCATGTATCAGTTCAGAGACCATTTCCATTCCGTAGATGACCTCACACCTTCAGGTTAGCAAAGTTGTTGGGTTTCATATGTACAAATCGACATAGGACATTATTTCCAGCCAGCAGAATCCCACACAAGCTTAGCGACATGCTCAAAGGTGAAACATGCTGAATCCATCTACTATTCAATAAGTATCATCCATAATAACGTTACTATAAAAAACATTCACGTCATTGTCTTTGTTAAGACCATATTCAATTGTTCGCAAAGTCAATGTTTGTGATCCATCATTAATTCTCCATTTCCACCTCTTTGGTTCTACAGAGCTCGCTCAATGCTGATACATCATACATCTTGACTTTTATCACCTTTTTGTACTATTTTCCAATGATGTGACAATGGGTATCTTTCATCTTTTATATATGTCAAATTGTTGTAGATCCTTCTGTGCAGTTGAAATCTTGTGCTCCCAGCCATGTATAACCTGTGGCAGGCACATATGACAACATAAACCACTTAAATATGTTTTCCTTTGGTAAACTGCCTGTTATTAATAACATTAATGAGTTTATTTGTGTAACTATGGGTTTTGTTTGATGCAATTGGACACCTAGTGTTGCACCCACATTTCTAAATCTGAGATTTCTGTGATTTAATGTATCCAACACAAGTAAGTTGTGTAGTAGTCCAGCGACTCAGAGATAAAGTTCTGACTGCAGTAGAACTTTGCATAAAATACGTGGGTTATTGTCAATGTATTGCCAGACCTATTTATCCGATTGCAATATATGTCAATGCTATGTTAAGATTTTATGAATGATATGACTTTGGGATGTGTATTGTGTGTTAAAGTTGACAGTACAGGGAAAAGTATTACCAATGGTTTTTAGATAATCTTCTAAGAAATGTTCACCTGTTTGTGTTAAGATTTCTATGATCACTTTATTTATTGTTTTGTAATCTTATAATGTTTGTGGACATTTAGGTTTATAGTTTTTTCTAGAGTGCAGTTGCTTTTAGGCCTTTCAGTGGCAGCTTTGAGCTAAAGAGATAGAGTTTGTGTAAGGTATTCCCACATGGTTTTAGCTGTAACTCCATCTCAGGTGAAGGAAAGCCTTCACTGGGCAAAATTGTGTTATACAGCAAGGTAAATACCCAATTATTGCAGCAATTAACAGGCATTAACAGTATGGGTTGAGACTGTTAATATACAATTGGAATTGTGTCACAGGCAATCCCTTGGAGAAGAGCCTCAAGCGGACCAGGCAAAACATGACAGAAAGAGAGCTGCTGAACAAGGTTCCTCCTTTTTCGAGCTTTGACTGCGGATAACCTCCTGCAAAAAAATAAAAATAAACCTTCTACGCATATGGCCATAATTATTAACACTCTGCACAGGATCAGAGAGGTCAATTTCAAGGTTATGACATGGAACAACACGATATTAAATCCATGCAAAAAATATAATGATGAACGATTTGAAAAATCTGTTTTCCCATTCACCCTTAAGCTATATGGTTCTTTGTTTGAAAAAAAAAAACCTGCCAGGTATATACAACTCTAGGTCATGGTTGACATGTGAGTTTGGAATTTACTATAGTTATTACTGAAAAATCACAACTCCATAGCTTTTAACTGGCAGAACACTACCTAGATCAGGGAGGGTTTTATATTCTGATAAGTAATTGTCAATCTAGAAGTGTCCTCACTACATGCACATGCCACCTTCTAGTACTGTTGTGACAAATCAACTTCTGGGCATAAGTGGTCCAGAGGTGAAGATTGGTTTCTAAACCATCAATCAGTCCCACACCTCTAGTACGCTAGAAGGGATCCAAACAGATTGGAATAACAAGTCAATTATAAACCTCCCTGTCCAATTTTGGTAACAGGAACATAACAGGAGGCTTGTCTCCGAAAGGTTGTGGATCGTTGGTTAGTTGCAACACAGTGAAAAAACAATTATTACCCAATGATAAAAGGGACTGTCCAGTCAAGATTGTATGCACATATCTACTTTATTAACAAGAAGTTTGATAATCACCATGCACACCTATATTTTGAGTGTATATAGTAATGATTCAAAGTAGTTAAATCGGGAATAATAAGTGATTTGAGGTGCAGGGGAGAGGTGCTCAGCCTTGGTATCTAGGCTGGAATACATACATGGAACAATAGTTTCCTATTTAAGGAAACCCGCGTCCCCTGCACACTATCAACAAGAGGCTAAAAGCCTGTATAGAAGTTTTAATAGGTACAGTCAGTAGCCTAGTAGTTTTCACAGTTTTTAAATAAATTTTTAAAGTTATTCTTAAATCATCCAATTATTTCTTGACAACTTTTCTGTTTATCCAACAAACAGTAGTTTATTCATTTTATAACAACAAATCATAATTCACAATTTAATGTGGCCCAACGCGTTTCGAGCATCAATTTTCACTCTTCATCAGGGACAATGTGTTCTGTATTCTTAGATAGGAGTACAAAAAATGGCATCATCGCATGTTTTCAACCAATAACATTAGTTTAAGAGATTTAGTCTTGTAACAAAGGATGAACTTATTCACCAAATGCTTGGGAGCCTATTGACTTTGTAGACAATAACATCAATAGAATCGGAGTGTGATTGGTAACCTATTAAGAAAAAAAGTAGTCCTACATGACATCGTGAAGTGAGTCTAGGTTTTATTCTACACTTCATAAATCACCACGGGTACTTGGCATTTGTCACCATTGTAGTTCTTACATGTCTAAATAGCACAGGAACAGGATCTTGTTACACCATTCCCCACTTTTTTTCTTAATAGGTTACCAATCACACTCCGATTCTATTGATGGTATACTCCTATCTAACTAATGAAGTACCTTGTTTTGGTTCAAAAGTATAAACATGAATACATATCATTAGATAATTAATGTATTACTTTTTTCTACAGAAATTGTATTGAATGTTAAGAATGCAGAACACATTGCCCCTGATGAAGAGTGAAAATTGATACTCGAAACGCGTTGGGCCACATTAAATTGTGATTTATGATTTGTTGTTATAAAATGAATAAACTACTGTTTGTTGGATAAACAGAAAAGTTGTCAAGAAATAATTGGATGATTTAAGAATAACTTTGTGAGCTAAACAAAGCAATGAAATTTATTTAAAAACTGTGAAAACTACTAGGCTACTGACTGTACCTATTAAAACTTCTATACAGGCTTTTAGCCTATTGTTGATAGTGTGCAGGGGATGCACATATCTTCTTTATTATCATCACAACAGAGAGTTGTAGCAGACTACGAAATACAACCCACCCTGTACTGGAATGCAGATGACAGACATTTTAAGAAGGAAGAGGTATGCACTCTGGATACTGACAGGAGAGTAGCTGGCATAGTAAATAATCACAGCAGTTCTAGGATACTTGATTTCAGCACAAAGGGAGCAATGGGTCATAAAATGTCTCTAGAGGCCTTCGGAGAAGCACTAGGGGGACAGAACAACAACGTAGCATGTGCTGTATATGTTGTTTGTGCTCGATAGGGTCGAGTCGGTTTCAGGGTGCTTTGCAGCTTCTGTGACAGAGTTCAAGATGGGAGACAGATGCGTGTATCAGGCAGAAGGCATATTGGTGAGCGAGGCTGGATGGATGGCTGCAGGCTGGCCTACATGGGGGCTCTGGGTCAGGAATGATTGTCTCAGATTTGGTCAGTGGTTCTGAAGCACTGATCGAGGCGTCATGAACGGCTCTAGCGACTGCAGTGTTACAATAGTCAGCTGCGCAGTTGGTTGTAGTTTGAGGGCATCAACTGGCTTGAAAACATCTTTTAAGGCGGACATCAGTAAATGCTTGTTGATCCATTCCTCTTAGCTTCTTCACTGGGCTTGTTTAGTCCTTTAAGGAAGACAAACCATAGCTGAGGAGAATGTTGTAGGCAGATGCCTTGTCCTTGGTTTGGTTCAGAGACTCTCTGACACTTTCCACCTATGAAGCTTGCTGCAGAGTCTAGCAGGGCTCTCTGTGTGCTGGCTGGGTACCAGTTCTGGAGCTGCTGAAGGGTCCTCTGGATTCAGGATCTCCCTCTATCCCCTGTTCTCTAGGAGATGTTTAGGGTAGGGATCCTATTTCCCTCTTGGAAATCATAGCCTTCCCTCACTGGCAGAAGATGTAAGGCAGGCTGTATCTTCAGCCAGGGTCGAATGATGAGTTATTCCTTCTGCTTCTGGTGAAGTCTTCAGATGATCGGGCAAAAGAAGGGCTCAGCCCTCTTTTGAAGCTAAATGAACCACAGTGATTGGTTTAGGCTAAGCCCACCTTAATGAACCAATCCTAGGTCCCCACCAACAATCTCCTGTATGCATAAAGTCATACCCAGAATGCTTTGCAACAGAAATGGTAAAGGGGTGAAAACATGTACTACTAAGCCCCACCCATCTTCCTATTCTGTTGTGTATCAAAGGGTCTCTCTGGTTAATGGATCTCTCTGTGGTTCATGATTAAAGCAGCAGGTCTCCCGTGAAGTTGTAGCAAGACCAGACTTTCTGGCTCTGTCAAACCACAAACTCATACCTTCTGAATGGGCTCCCCCTGCAGGGATGACTACTGTAAACACACAGCCTCAGACATAATATTTCACTGTCAATCAATACGGAAGGTAGGAGCTGGCATCAGGTTGACACATTGCATATGAAAGGATGTTGGGTTTACCTGTCTCCTTTGTTATCCTCAGCAGCCAGGGTCCATTTAGGCCTGTTTGAATTACTTTGATTAGTTTGCAAAGCTTCCACCAGCTACAGTGTTCAAGAAAAGGACAGAGCAGATCCATGAGCCTCTGTTAGATAATTTGGCTGGCCATGGCAGGGGGGAGGGTTGCCCCCCCTCCTTTCTGGAGATGCAGTGTGTACTCCACCTGTCAGATCCCTAAGAAATATGACAGGGGGACTGTGCCAGTAGGCTGTGTCCACCCAGAGTACACAGATAGATGCATATGTCATGCAGTAAGCATAGGCAAATGTGTGCAGATTAGCCCTACACATTTTCTGGAAATTGATCTACCATCTTCAATTTCATTTAAAATTTCAAAAAAGCCCAGGCGATAGGTCAAATTGCTCGCAACTATGTAACACCTACGAGAAACGATTGAGAGGTTAAGGTCACTTTTGGGTGCTCTACACTCCAATCCAAAGACATTGCTTTTGGAGAGTTCCTGCTGTCCTATGGGATTATCAATGCAACTCAAGTTTCTGTATGTTTGCGGGTTCAGGGCCCTCTCAATGGTCACTCAGATGATCAGTCAATAAAACCTCTGGCAGGGCATGGTCATTTTCAGCTAATGGGGCTTCTACGCCCACCAGTGTGTCCTACTCATCTACTACCCATTCAACAGAGACAGACTAAGGTACAACATTATCTGATTCTTTTCAATCTTTGATTTGAGGTCAGCCTTTTAGGCTGGTCATTGGAAACCTCTGACTTGAATGTGGAAGAATGTCTATCTGGCTAAGCACGTTTTCTCCACTGACATTTATCAGCATGAGTTGTGGGTTTAACTTAACCTGTGACTGGCAGTTGCACTTGAGCTGAATCTGTGTGGGCCAGCCAGAGCAGACAAGGAACATTTAACACAGCCCTTTGGAAACTATGGTGGCTTTTTGGGTTTATAGTGATTATTTCAACAGTCAAAGTTTCGAATGCAAAAGTTTAGACAAAAATGCGTCGAAAAAATGCATTTAAAAAAAGAATTTAATGGGCCTCCTGCCCCCTTTTTTGAACCCTTAACACCGACTTTAGTCAAAAAAAAACTTTACCTGCAAAAAAATAGTTTTTCGATGCATTATTTCTCGAAACTTGCATTCGAAACATTTTTTTCAAAACAATGCCTAGATACCTCTTTTTGATCTTAAGTTGTATGGTCTTGTACCTAATGATGCAATTACAGATTACCAGGACACCATTTACTCCGTTACTGCTCATCTTCACAGTCAGGAAATCAATGTACAGTAACTAAATAGAAAACACATTTTTCAGATGCTGGAGGTAGGCTGAAGGTTGACTGGCAGTTTATTCTGGCGATTAAATGAACACATTTGTATTGTTAGCCTACATTTGCAATCAGACTTGTATAGTACAAACTGCATGCACTTTATGTACTGTTTTTTGTAGAGTGAATAACCTAGTTGTGAAAGCAATGCGATGTTGTACAACAAATGGGCATGCTAATAGTGTACAGGAACATGTATGTAGTTAGGATAGACTACTAAGAGTACACTTGGAAGTACATGAAGAGACGCTATACATAGCGTTAAAGGCAGGGAATACAGGCTTGGGAGAAAAGGCAGACCCTGTCTTAATGAATTTGTGGATATGCATCTGTGCTTCTTTTAAAGGACAATTGCTTTTATTTTCACAACAATATGACCCTGCACATTTGAGCCCATGGGTCTGCATCAGCGATCCCGTGCTATCCTCTTCTACTAATCTAGTACAATCAATAATTTTGGTGATATCTGATTGCTGGTCATGAAGATCGTGCAATTCGGCAGGTCGATACTAATCGGGAAGCATTAGCCAGGGAATGTGACCATCTCAGTACTCATGTTCTTCGTGCAAGACTCTATATTTCATCACCAACGTTTTCATCCCTTTTAACAAGGACTTGTGACTCAACATAATCTCTGACATGAGAAGGGAGTCTACTCCCATCCTCCTTGTCTGACAGATGATTGTTTCAATCAGGTGATATTGTTTGTGCTTCTGGCACTTCCTCCTAGTTTCATACCAGATACTCACTTGCCCTGACTTAGTCAAGGTCGGGTTTATATTGTTGATGCAACAGGTTGTAAGTTCCACTACAGATGCATTTGCCCAGCGAACATTAGCATGCTCTTCACCTGTCTGGGACTAGTGGTGGAGTGCATGTGCATCATTGGTGCTCACTTCTTCCCAGTGACTCAGTGAAAGCATAAGCACAGAGAATAGCTAACAAGCAATGGCCTTTACCATCCAGTTTTGCCAACTGCAATATGTAAGTGAGCCTGTTTTTATTTTCTGTTACTGAACATTTCCATGAAGGATACAGGGAGTTCATATACTGGTGTTAGGCATTTTCTGGCAAAAAGCAGCTGGCTTTCAATTTCGAAGCTGTGCTTGGTGTAGAACCTAGATCATCCAGCACAGCATCCATATAAAACACATTAGGCATACGCTGCAAGAGGTGTGATGAGTGTCTGAAAGGTTTTACTGCATTCAGTGGGTGCACTGCTCTTCCAACTGTCCAGTGGTCTGATATGGAGCAGATCTGTGATGCTGATGGCTCTTCCCGTTTTACTGTGCCAGGGAATTTCGACGAATCCAGGTACAAAACATTGATAGCATATATGGAAACAAAAAAAAAGCTCCTCGTCTCCTTCTTTGGATGTTGAAAACTTCTAAGGGATTCCACACTTGCAGAGTTGCCAGCTATCCGATCCCTCAATATACTAATACATGCTAAGGCACAGGGACATATCGCCCAGGGAGATCTTAGTCACTGAACTCTATGACACATAAAAAAGATATGCACGTTTTGATAATGTTTCTCTCCTTGCTGTACTTTCCCAGCTGTGCAAGTCTCAAAATGTCTCTTATCGCCAAGAAGGCAGACTTCCTCCTTCCTTCTGTATCACCATGCTCTTAGAATACCCTTGGTGGATGTCGTGGGAATAGGCAGAGATACAAATACGCCCTTTTCAGATTCTTTCAGATTCTTGGAGAAGGGGAAGAAATGCCAGCCCATAAAACCTCTCCAGCTTGGAACAAAGAGAGGACTGTGAAAGAGCAGAAAAGGATTTGCTGAAGGATGGCATGCAGCTCAAAGCACGGATGAACACAAGGGTTTTTGGTTTTTGGGAGCATGAGGCCAGGTGTTGGTAGGTCAACAAGGAGACTCACAGAGCAAGGGCTGTGGAAAACAAATGTAAGATACGTGGCAAACCGGGAGGGGCAATGACAACATGAACACGCATCAGAAAGTAGTAGGGATAGGAGGAGGAGAAGAATTCTAATGAGAGGAGGAACACAGTAGCACATTTGTTTGTGTGCGCTATTGTGAGAGTCCTTTCTATTTACATTGTGTGACTATCTATTCCTAGTTGCCTACATGTACCTCTCTTACAAGACAAATATGGCTGCCATCTTGGAGTCCATCTAACTGGAATCCTAAATAGATCACCTGTTAATTCCAGGAAACCAGATCCTCCCCATTCATACTTTATTTGCCCTCTATGTATCCCTCTGTTTCCATGATCTCCGCACGTCTTTCATGATTAAGCTGTGCTATTTACTCTTTTGTACTGAATTGGTTCTGATCATGACAGTATACCCTCTCCAACGAATCCCTCCCATCAATGACGGATGTGTCTGGGAACTTAAGGAATAGTTTGACCAATTCTGGAACATGAAAAAAACTTAGCTGGTCCCAAATACCTTTGCCCAGAGCCAATACCATTTCAATCTATGGGACCCGGGAACTGGCCTATATGTTTCAGTGAATCCCAAATCAAAGTGATTTAAAGTCTTCCTTGCCGTGGATCATGAGCAAATCTTTTACGGATTATTAGCTTGGGGCAGGATTTGCAGATGTGCTATTAATATGGTTTGTAGGGACGTTTAAACGTGCAGTCATATGCCCAAAGGTATCTTGGTGTAACACGGTTATTATAGATGTCTTTAAGCAGAATGGGCCATGTATAAGGACTGCAAAATCAGGTCGTTTGTTTTCATAAAAGGTTAAAACAAGAAATGTCTTGGGATTTCTACTCACAAAAATTGGAAGTCTTGGTAAATGTATTGGACTAACTGGAAACATTATGCAGAGATGGTAGAATAAATCCCCTTTCTAAGTCTTATGCATTGCTCGGAGATGAAAAATGCAACACCACAGCTGCACCAATTATGCCATAACTACAACACAGTGCTATAAAATAGAGCTACAAGGGACACAGAACTGCAGATTGTCCATTGTTGTTTAGGTTATCCAAATGCCTGCAAGGAAAATATAGGTGAGACTAGCCAAAGCTGTATGAAAGGATGAACCTATTTAGATACAGCCTCTTGAACCACAAAACAGAAACACCAATGGGCCACCATTGCACACAGGATGGGCACAAATGATGATATGAAAAGGTTCCACTCCTATACCACCCAGTGTTAATCATGGGAGCTTAAGTAGTTGAAGATGCTTACTTAAAAAAGCATAGGTCTAAGCACAGATATGAGATTTGTGACACACTATGGTCAACTTTGAGCCCTGTACGAGCAAAGAAATAAAATCACTAATGCCAAACACAATCCAATACCACCTGCTACCCACAGCTGTGAGACACCGCTGTCTAGAAGCCCAAATGATTGAGGACAGTTAAGATCCAGGCCAACCGCAGACTCACATGCTGACTACTCATTATTGGGCATGAGGCGCACTGAGATTAACAGTGGACATTGCACCATTCCAAATGAGTAATACATTTTGGTCATGCCCCATGAAATGCAAGCAAGGAAGGTATGATTACGCTTGAGGAGTACTGAGGTAACATTGGTCCTTTTACCATTTAAACATCGAGAACATGTTTTGAAGTGGTCACGTTTTATGCAACCCAGTAAATATAAGAAGCTGAATTGAAATCCCTAAACAGCCCTGGCAGAGCAAAAGGCTACCAAATCCACCAATCGAATATGTGAGAGACACATGCAAACCATAACCTCCCTTTAAAGGTTTTAATTATTTCATTTGAATAGGTTTACAAAATAACATAATTCATTTTTCAAACTTCATTGAGACCCATTTAAGATTGCTTGTTCCTAATGCTGAGAACATACCGTGTTTGTCCATTTTGTGTGAATAAGGTCAACTCTCTTAAAATGCATGACTCATCACTGCTAGAAATGTGATTTGCTTTCAGTGAATACTGTTTTTGCTCGCTGTTAGATGTATGGTCCTTTAGATAAGGTGGCTATGTCAGACCAGCATTCCGTGTGTATACATCCATGCACACAATACAGTTTAAACTGAAAAGAACTGTCATTTTCTGTGCGAAAGAGCTGACGAGTGTGTGTGTCATTGTTACTCGCTCACGTGTGTGCATAATCATGTGTTCATATAAAAAATCATAATCTTGTGTTCATATAAAAATCCATAAAAGCAGAAACGATAAAATGAAAAGAGAACAATAAAAACATTTAATACAGTTCATAACAAAACATAATCATAAAAACAGTCCACCAATGTATAATTAGCCTAAACACATTCACATTAAAACAACTTTGAAGCTCTTTTTATGTTGAAGAGAATGGTTTTGACAAAACTCACTTCCACCCCCCACGTGTCTGTCATAGACATAGCCCCCAACATGAACAAGGATGCTGGATGGCACTGATTGAAATGGTTAGCTTTCAGATTGTAGCTACAATGGATTTCCTAATTCTGTCATATTTTGGACCGAACAATATCACAGGAAAACCTGATTCAAGAAAATGTAGACAAGAAAGGCAATTTATATTAGCTGGTAAATTGTTAGATCATTTAGATGATACCACACTTGTGTCCAAAGATTAAACTATACTCATTGTAGTTATTCCAAAGAAGGTACCACAGCTTGCATTTTGTGCGAGTTCACAATTCAGATTGCATGGTGCCAGTCCTTCCTTTGAAAGTGCTACTACAAATCAGGAGGTTGGTTTCTGCTCTTAGCATTTTATAGAAGACTGGCCTAGATTCTAGCCTCACTTAATAAGCTACATATTCACCACATCTTATCTTACTTAAACACGGGAACACTAGGAAAGCACAATGGCTGGGACCCGAACTTTCTAGTGGGACAGTAGTGATGTATACTCTAGGGTAGGAGTGAGTACATTGTCCCTTACGTTGATTTTTGGACAAGGCACATATGTTTAAAAACAACTAATTGTTTGTCCAGCAGCCAGTGCAGTGTTCAAGGCCACGCTATATGTGATAAAAAAAAAACGCCCTCAGCCGAAGCAGCAGTTTCCCAGCTTCATTCTGCACTGTCTGCAGCTTGTTTAGAAGTCCCAAGTAAATGTTTTTTTTTTTTTTCTGAAAAACCAAATGGGAAGAATGAAATGCAACTATGATCATACCTTTGTGGTGAAAAGACACCTGGGTAATAAAGTACTTTAGTCTTCTTAAGTGAGAAAAACATGATTTCACGACAGTTGAAATGTGTAACAAGGTCAGATCCATGTAAATGATTATGTCAAGATTTCCTTCATTGTGAAAGGGTTTGGGAATGCCCAAATGTCTGAGGCTACAATCTAGAGTTAGATGAGCTTAAATGGAGCTTACTGCCAGCACTTGAGCCATATTGGGGTTTATTTCTTTAAATGTGCTTCCCATTCAAATGTTATGGTGGTTAGTCAGTGTCTCACAGTGCTGGCAGTGGGGTTCCTTTTGCCTGACAGTTTTACTATATCTGATTTTGGTTAGAATAATCTGAAATCAATAAGCCACTCTGATGAATAAGGTAAGTGGGTGATTATTAAGGTAAATAAAATATGGCTGACAATGAAGAGCCCTACTGGTTTCTGCATGTCAACACCAAGGGATTCGAAATGAAGGTGGCAATAGTTACCATTTGCATGTGACCAGACAAAAAGGACCAGTACCATTCCTCATATACTACAGAAAAACAAAAGATGTGGTGGCTGGAAGATTTACAATTCATCTCAACCTCTGCATCAGTCTGGGCAACCCTCCAGACCATTGTTCCTTGACTACAAGTTATTACAGAGAGGAAAAAGACCATATGCAAATCAGGTTTGATCCCACCTTATAAGGGGCAGTCCAGGCTAAACTGCTTGGTCAGATCCCTTCTGCATGAAATCACAAGCAACTCCAGACATGTTTTGGCCTCACTGGGTATCATTAGTGTGGTGTAGTTTGGATCTCTAGGCCCACCAGACATGGGACTCATGTCTGGGCATACCTGTCCCACTCGGGGTGACTACTACTAAACAAAAGATATGATGACGGGACATTTTAGAATTAAGCATAATCACTTGCATTGATGTAGGCAACACACCAGAGCATTGTTCTTCAACTGCCATGCCATTACACAAAGGTGGAATACCATATGCAAATCAGGCTTGATCCCCCCCAAAAGGGGCAGTCCAATGCAAAATGGTTTGTCACATCCCTTCTGCATGAAACCACAAGCAACTCCAGACATGATTTGGCCTCAACAAGTGGCATCGGTGAGTTGTAGTTTTGATCTCTAGACCCAGCAGGCATGGGACCAATGTCTAGGCATACCTGTCCCACATGGGGTGACTACACCAAAATAGTAGATATGATCATAAGATAAGATATGATGAGTGGAAGGTTTAGAATTACTCGCAACCTCTGGCATTGCTCTGGGACAACTATCCAGAGCATTGTTCTTTGTGTGCCAAGCCATTTTTTGGATGAAAGCCTAAGTTCACAAAGAACGGACACATTTCATAGAAGTGTGTAATATATTCAGTTATTGCAAGATCATTTTGCAATATGCACCCATTTAGCCAAATCATTCTGTTTAGTTCTGAAGATGAAGAAACAACATAAACACTGTTCTAAAGACTAGTTTACACGCAACTTCTGGCGGCGGTCTGGGGATGATATCTTGATGAGAGGTTAATCTTGTTTCAGGGGGCTTCCACAGGGCACTCCAAAACAGTGCAGACTTCTTTTCAAAATTATATTTTACATGAGGTATTGTATTGTAATCCTGCAATGTCCTGAATAAACTCCATGGCCAATTCTAATGCAGATGGTAATTTGGGAAGGCAAATAAAAAATGCTAATTTCTTGAATGAACCCACAAATACCAGTATGTCGGAAAATCTGATAGTTAATGGTGAAGTCCCTGGTCACATTTAGTCATAATTTTGCAGGGTCTAGTTAATGGTCTAAGTAGGCCTGAAGGTGCTCTTTTGGTGCTTTTTTACGGCAGCATAAACTTCACAAGAATTCACATAATTGTTAATTATGTATTCTCACCCCTTGCCACTAACAAGATTGATCCATCAAATCTATGGTTATGTTTATACCAGGATGGGCAGCTAATTGTATCCTGTGGGTCCAGGAAAGTGCTAATATTCTCCTGTCTGTACTAATGATAAAATCCCTCCTTGTACATGGAATAATGTTCCTTGATGTAATTTGCTGAAGTTACACTTATTTGTTCATACATTCCTGTGCATTAGATTCTGCAAAGCATCGTGTACCAACCAAGTTCTATTGATGCACTGCCATCATGGAGGTTAACTTTTGTAGATGCCCTGGAAAGTGTGCTTGCATTGCCATGTCTATTTCCGTGTATATACGTTATAGGAAATTGACAAAGGGACAGAGATCAAATAAACCTCTCATGTCTTGGTGCAAACTCTTCATGGTTTATTTTAGGAAGTGCAGGTTCTTATGAACTGTCCATGCTGTCATTGTTTCTGCAGATCCTTCCAAATAATATCTCCACTGAACCCTAACTGCTAATTACTCCATAGTATACATTGTGGAGTTCTATTCTGTACTGGTCAATGTCTGTGAAAGGAACCATATAGGGTGTGCACCCATGCTGTTCCTATGCCGTTCAGATGAAATAGCGCCAGCGGCATTGGGTGACGTGTGTTTCTATAATCAATGGAAGTCTCATAACTAGGTGTATTAATATGGAAACAGTTGTAAAAGCTGTCTCTGGTATGTGGACAGTTGTTTCTTACTTGTTACTGGACACGTCCCATGCACCCTTCTGAGTTAACTTGCAATGGATGATGCTACTGGTGAAAATCCCTTAATTTCAAGAGAAGTTTGAAAATCCCACAATTATTTACACCTGTTTCACAATTTCTGCTGCAGACCAACGTAACGCTTCCCCCATCTTAGTTTTATCCATTATTACACCGTGTGTGAAATGTTAAAACCCAAGAAAGTCCCAATCGTGTGGTCTAACATATACATATTGTGTTTTTAATTTTACAATATGTAAGTCCATGATTATTCACTTCTTTTACATGGACGTAATGTTGTTTCATGTTTTCCAAGAAAAGAAAATGTCATCTAAGAACAGTATAACACGGTGTCTATGATATCTCTAAAATGTAATTCATCAGATTTGTAAAGTGTCTGGGGATACATGGTCCAATTGATTATTTGGAAATCCTTTGTCGTGTCCTTCTTGTAGATGTTGTAACCTTTTCAGGTGCTGCTAATTAGTTTCTGATTTCAGCCTCAAAGGATTCTGGTCCATGTAGTGATAACAAAGTTCAGTCATTTGTCAAAGGTCAGTCTAACCTCCCCCAATTTTGGGTCAGAACTGTGTTTTGGAGGGGTGTTGGTTCCTGGCCACCTGACATGATTCAACTTTGTTATCACTACATGTACCATAATCCTTTGAGACTGAAATCAGAAACTAATTAGCAGCACCTGAAAAGGTTACAGACTCCCTGAAAAATGTTTGAGACAGGAAATTACTAGGAGGAGAACATCAACAGAAGAATTGGAACTGCAACACATGGCATTCAACCCTGTTATTATTGCATAATGGGATTCAACCCTGTTACTACTGCATGTTGTTGTAATTTAACCTAGTTAATATTTGCATTAAGCATTTTTGACTGAGAACTAGGGTGCACGCCTGACCTACTTTTTTCATTGTTTGAAAAAGAACATTTCGCCATCCTTCCTGAAATAATCCAGGAAAAGAGAAATACCCGGAACTAAGGACGTCTCCTTGGAAGAAACCATTGTTGTTGGATTTATCTATTTGCTTTCATTTGAACACTTTTTGGCTAATCCTAGATCAAAGACAATGTTCCTTACACTTCTTAGTTGTTCATTTCTAGTGTGAGGGTCAGATATGTTGTGGACACAAGGACAGTTTACATCATTTTGACAACAAGGCACAGACTGATATTTAGTTTCCTATGCAGGGAAACTCTCTTTAGGATAGGGACAGAGAGGCCTATATCAAACACCTTTCTTTTAATAAATATGTCTGATGTTGAAAACACTACCACTTTGTGTCGCCCTCTCATGTCTGACCCCTCACAAAACCAACCAGATACAACGCTATAGGTCAAGAATACGTGGGTCTTATACCCTGACTGCAAACAAAGCAAACCGGGAAGAGTTGTATATTGGCCAGGAGAGTGAACCAAATGGATAAAAATGCAGCAGTGCAAATCTAGGACCTGCACCCAAATAAGAACTCAAGAATAAGAAGGTTAGGAACCCTGATGATAAGCACAGCAAATAAGGAAGAGTTGTACGTGGGTCAGAAGAGTGAACCAAGCGGACAAAAAACAAGAGTGCAAGTCTGGGACCTATATGAGAAACCAAAGTATAAAGTGAAAAAGATTAAGAGGGTCTGGGACCCTGTGAGAGACAGTCCATGAGAGAACACTTGCTTGGCAGGAGGCTGAACCAAGCCATGTTAAAACGTTGTGAGTCTGGGACCCGCACCCACATGAGAGGTTGGGAGTAAGAGGGCCAAGAGCCCTGGAACTCACAGAACTGTGATCCTACCTAATATAGTAAACTGTGCCAAGTTGGTAGGATAAAGAAGCATGAACACAAGATGCATTCCCTTGTGAATTGCCCAGTGACAAACAGTATAAAGGGGCTCAGGATCCCCAAAAGGAATAGGCATAAAATAAGAAGACTAAGGGAAAGGAACACAACCCTAGCATTGGGATCCTGTGCTTGGTAGCGGAGCATGCCAAGCTGATAGGATAAAGAACTATGAAGCCGAGAACCAGTTCCTTGTGAGGAACCCAGTAACATAAGATAAGAAGTGTAGGGAAAAGAGCACAACCCTAGAATTGGAATCTTTTATTTTGGAATGTTATTTTTTTTCACTTTTTATTTTTCTACCAGAGAGACTGGGAACTTTTCTGTTGGTTGAAAACACAAAGAACACTTTTACTTAGAGAAAAGATTATCGTTGCACAGCTGATTTAGATGATTAATGTTAGGGACAGAAGTAGGTCTAGAGACATGACAGTGACAGACATTTCATTTTTGACTTCTTTACAATGTCACTGGTTTCCTTTGAGGTAGAGATATTCCTCTTAGCTTTAGGGCTATATAGGCCTTGTTCCAACCATTGTTTAATTAATGAAAGTACTTACCCAAAAATATGCCACCATTGTGTCCGAGCCTTGCTTCTGCACCCTTACAGAGCCCACTTCCCTGCAGGAGTTAATTACAAATGATCTATGTGCTCATTTCCCTGCAGCAGTGCATTGTAAATTCGTATGCACCCCTTCACGGCAGAGGAATATGGGAACATGTTTGTGTTTGTCACTCTCCATGGGAGACAACAGCAAATATTAGGTGTGTGAACTCTTCCCTCCAAAAGTGTGTTAACATTTTTATCTCTGCCCTACCGCGCGCGCGCGTGCGTGCGTGCGCGTGTGTGTGTGTCAACTTCTTTGTAAGAGTAGGGCAACGTTTGGACATATGCTAAATGTTGCTGTAATACACCACCACTGCAATTACACCCCTTTACTTGGAGGAGGATGACATGTGTGTGTGAGCCCCTTTCTCTGTGGCAGTGTTGCAAAAACTCGTTTTTTTTTCCCCTGCAGGAGTGTATTACAGATTATATGTGTACACACGTCCTTGCAAGAGTGCAGCAAAATGTGTGTCTGCTACTATCCCGGTAGAAGCTTGACAAAAATTAGGTGTGCAGCCCCTTCCCTGCAAGAGTGTGACACAATATGTGTGCACACCCTCTTGTCTGCATGAGGAGGAAAACATGTGTCTGCACCCCTTTGCTTGGGAAGTGAATAATGTGATGTGTGTGCTACCATTTCTGCAGGAGTGTATGTGAAATCATGTCTGCACCCACTATGTGTGTGTACATCCCCTTTGTTGTCGGGGTGTAGCAAAAATTAAGTATCTAGTGACTGCTCCACAGGAGTGTGTTTAAAATAATGTTTCCCTCCAATCCCTGTATGAACACATTAGCAACTGTATGTGCGGCCAGACTCTCCATAGGAATGCATCGAAATATGTGTGTGCACCATTTCCCTATTGGAGATTGGCCAAAGTAGGAGTGTACCTCCATCCTTACCTGACTGCATTAGAACATGTGTTTGTGCACCTACTTCCTCTCAAAAGTGTTTTAGAAATTGTGTGTACCACCTTTCATCAGTAGGTTTGAAAATAATATACATGTGTCCCTTTTCCTGTGGAAGTGTGGACAATTTCTTGGTGTATGCCAATCTACCTGCATTAGTGTGGCAACAACTAGGTGTGCACCACTTTCATGTGGGAGCTCATTATAATCTACTCCTATTGGTTACATCAACATTTAATTTTATGACCCTTGTGACAAACGTGTGCCCCTCTCCCTGTGTTCCTCACTGGAGTATATTTGAAATTGTTTCTCTTCAGGCTGCATAATAGATGTTGTGTTCCTTGCCCTGCAAACATATTTTACAAAGAGTGTGTGTGTGTTGTGTGTGTGTGTGTGTATGTGTGTGTGTGTGTGTGTGTGTGTCTCTCTAGCCAACGCGCTGCAACATTTAATTTTGGGCACAGAAGTTTTACAGTATGTGAAATCTGCCTGCATGCTATTTCCCTTGTCAAATTACATCAACATATGTGTTTGTGCCGAACTCCTTGAAGGAGTGCAGTAAAATGTTCGTGTGCACCCCTGTGCCTGTGGCAGAGAATTACAGATGATATGTGTTTTTCCATTCCCTGGGGAGGGTGAAGAAAAACGTGTGTGATCACCCTTCTCTGTGGTAGTTCTTTTGAAATTGTGTGTACACCTTCCCATGTGAAAGTGTGAAAAAATGTGTGTGTGTGTGCAATCATCCATAGGTCAAAAATATATGCGTGCACTCTCTTCCTTGGGACAATAAGGGAGATGCTCGTATATGAGCCATTCTCTTTGGGAATGTGGCAAACATGATGTCCTTCTCATGAGAGTGAAACACAAAATAGGAGTGTGCTCCATACCCTCTGGGAATGTGTTCAACGTTTTGTGCTAAACCCACTTCTCTGTGGGAATTTATCAAATCTGCATGTTCACCCCTTACGTATGGGTGAGTGTCAGACACGGTTTGTGTGCCAACTTAACTGAAGGAATGTGAAATCATATGTATGTTCACCACATTCCATGTAGTAGTGCCTTTGATGTTGTCTATGCATCCTCTTCCCTGCAGGTGCATTCCATAAGTTCTATGTGCACCCATTGTCCTGTAGGATTTCTTCAAAACATAGATGTGTGCCCTTCCTTTGGTGAGGGCATTGGACATCGTGTGAGTTGGGGGATAAATGTGTGTGTGTGTGCCCCATTCCCTGTGCTACTACAGGACAAATCAGATGTCCAGTCCATTCTACATTGGGGTCCATTTAATATTGTTTGTGCACCCCTTCCTTGCAGAAGTGCATTAGGAATTAAGTATGTGCCCCTTCCTGTACAGGGGTGTGGGAACAGGTTGTTATGTCTCTCCTTCCCTACAGTATTTTGCAAAAATGGTGGTGTTACATTCTTGGTCTGGACATCAGAACGTGGCAGGCTTGGCAGTTCATACTCAGGGGCATCATCACAGTGTTTATCCTTCTCACCAGAACAGAAGCCTTCAATCATCAACACCACTGCAGTGTAATTTAATATTCAGAAATGAGTCACACATGTATCCATGATGACAATAGTATTTGCATCCCCACTCATCTGGCCTAGCTGTCCAGCCTTTCACTCGGATATAGGTTATACTCTGACTCCGTTTTTTGTGGCCATTGACTAGAAAAGGACTGTTGATGTGCTTCCATAATCGCTGGGATCTTGCTGCAGCCTTCTGGGATATGATGAATCTCAGTCGTCCAACCTGAGGTACAGAGAGACTTCTCCTATTGTCAAGGACAATTGCAGCAGCAGCAGCAACATGTTCCTGTTTCACACAAGCTGAGAGCCCACTTAAGGTGTTGATGGCACACAGACAAGTGCTGATTGGCATACAGACTGCTTGGCTAACCAATATTGAAATATCATATTCCTTTCCAATTTGTTGCCAACTATAGAGCCACCACCTGTGCAGCATTGAGCCGGTTACTTCAATACACTGTTATCCAATACACTAACCCAGAAATGATGAAGCATGCACAATCAGGAAGCGTATCCCACAAGGCTGGCTGTGTGTGTGTTTGGGGGAAAGGGAGTGGTGAGAGACAGAGAGAAATAGACCACTGCAAACCTTGCATTGGGTTATCCTTTTTCTAATAACATGGTTCTTGGTAGGAGGGGCTATCAGATGCCAGACTTCTGGCTTCCCTTCATGTTTGTTCTTTTTTAAGCAAATGCTCTTGCAAAAAACCTGAGAGTGCAATTTTGCATATTTCAACTGGTATCTCGTCTTTGGGATTACCTCCCTTTTGCCAAGGACGAGATAGCTCGTCCTTGGCACTTAAGGGTTAATGAAGGAGAAAATGTTAGAAGGCATTGAATGGCAAAATACCGAAATCGCCAAAAAAAGGCCTTGGCACTGGGGGGGGGGGACCCATGCAGTTGAAAGGTTAAGTAAGTGTCATACTATTCTCCACAGTGTGGAATGTTCCCACTTCCACCTTAAATAAGGGTTCAATAAAGGATGCCAAAAGATATCCTATTGGTTTCTTTGATGCAATTTGGGTGTGGATCAATACAGAATATTGACAGCATTGGTATCACCAGCTGTGCAACGTTTGTCATGATGGGTCTTTGACAATCCTTTATTTTTGGACATGTTCTTTTCTAAAGATTATCAATGGAAGTACCTCACTAAGGGGCACCGGGCAATGCCTCACACACTGGGCCTCATTACGACCCTGGCGGAGTGGGTTTACGCCAGCGGTATTCGCGGCGGACCCGTCCGCCCTACTACGAGTTCCCGTAGCGCCACGGAGCGTTTTCCGCCTGGTTTTTCCGGGCGGAGAAATCCATGGCGCTACGGGACCTTGTTGTTAATTACGCCACCGTATTTTACGGTGGCGTAATTAACGCCTTCCCCACTCCCATTATACCCTATGGGGCAAAAATGGGAATGGGGAAGGGTAAAATGGGGAATGGGGATTTACCGCCCCGCCAAGGTCGGAATGGGGCGGTAAATCCGCCAACCCCCATGGCGCTATCGGCAGCTTTCCGGCGTGCTCCATGGTGCATATTGCACCACGATTTCCGCCAGGGTCGTAATGAGGCCCACTGTGTGGCTTACTGAGAGTGTTTTTGCACAGAACAGATATTGTGAATGAGCTTCTACAGAGTCAGAGTGAAAAAGGTCCATGGATTGCTTGGCTTTGCTTGACCGTGCTTTATCTGTTGTCAGTTACAGCATTGTGTTGCTTACAGAATCTGTTGAGCATATGCAAGGTTAGATTCCAGTGGGTGAAAACAAACAATCGCAGCTTATAGTGTGGATGTTTTGTATGAGTTGCTAAATCCCCAGGGATGTTGCAATATGTATTAGTCATTTTCCTATTCCAATACAGATTGCACCGAGCCTCATTCAGTAAGGAAAGAAATGAAGACCTGACGCTTCCAACAACAACTTAGTGTCACTTAGATAACACCTGTCTTGTTCACAACTCCATTGATATATTTGTGTCTGTTAACTATTATTAATGTTCACTTTATGAGTTGTAAACTTCTCACTATCACGGTTTTTCTCTATGACCTGAGCTAGGTTTGTGTTAGGTTTGTGCTTTACAAAATAATAATAATAATAATAATAATAATAATAATAATAATAATAATAATAATAATAATAATAATAATAATAATAATAATAATACCTTTAATGTTCTTTTGCTTGTTGTTGCTTAACATGTCAAAGCACCAATGCTGTAACTAGATTGGTCTTGACTTTCCACTGGATAGCATTCACGACTTTATAAATGTATACAGTGTGCAGGTCGAAAGATGCAGCTCTACAACCTGAACAAATAATTACACACACAATGTATGCAAGCGGACCAGCATTAGTGGCAATAGGTGGAGTTGGCTTTGGGGAATTGGCACTGGGAGAGGAAATATAGTGCACAATGAGGAGAACTAATGTCAATAGTCACTGTGCTGGCCTGGTTTGTCCTGACATTGCTTGACGATGAAGCATCTCACTTCCACTTCAGGATCTCTGACTAAGAAAAATACTTTTAGAATATTTGCACAATGAATGCATTCAAGGTTTCTATTGGCAAGAGATGTTTCAGGGAGTGTGTGTGAATCCATCAGTACGTCTGTCTAACTACTGATCTTAAGATGGCTCAGCATGAGGGTTCTCATATCTATACCCTTCTTGTTTCCTTGCAACAAAGGATATAGTCAACGTCTTGATGGTCATCATCACCAGATTCAAACACATAATTATTGCCCACATAAGATTATTAGTACATTGTCATTGGTGAGCACATGTTCATTGAACCTGCATATCCCAAGGGTGTTTGCCCTTTCCTCAAAGTCTGATTATACATTTGACAACAAATGTAAATTCTTGTGTTAGCTACTATGCTCGACCAAGGTGTCCAGTCATAATATCGAATACAACATTTCGAATGTAAAAAAAGTCGAATCAAAAATGTCAGAAAAAAAATGTCGAATTATTTATTTTTTTTATATCTTTTTTTGGGCTCTAGTTTATATAAAAAAAATAGGTAAAAAAAAGGGGGGGGGTTGGGGCACCCCCCCATTTCGAAAAAAAAGTCATAAAAAATAAATTCGACATTATTTTTTTCGACTTTTTTTTTCGTCTTTTTGATTTCGAAATTATGTCTATAAACATTACATGAATTCAGTCAACAGGCATACTCAAAGACTGTTTCCCGTCCCTCAAATATGTGCTTTTTTTAAAATTTCATTTTGGTTTATTAAAAACCTTTTAGCATTTAATTAATCACACACATTCCCACATATTAACAAGAGGAATGTATTACATTCCAATAACAACATCTCAAAACATGAAGTTGTTTCTAAAATGTTTTATCAAACACAGTTTTTAAAAATGTTACTGTGGCTAAAACCAACAATGTAATTCCCCCACTTATTAAAAGAACCAGCAATCATCAGGTGTCAAAGTGCTTAATATGACCAACAAGGTCTTAAAGTGTGTTGTTCTAAAAGTAAATAGGGCCATGCAAAAAAGCAATATGTGATGCAGATTCTCAACCATTCATCCTTTTAACAAAAACGACATTGCACATCTGTCGGCCTAGTGCAACGTCTTACAGACAATACTTCTTTGATTGGAGTAAGTTCAACCAAATCCTCATGACCTGAGTTCTAAAGAAGCTATTGGGAACTTACTCAAGTATATTGGAACAGAACCACGGCGGTGGACCAAGGTGCTATTAGCACCTTGGTCCATGCCGGTAAAATACCGGCACCGACTTGGAGGAAAGGGGAATTACCACCCTATTCCAAGGTTGGTGGGGTGGTAATTCCCCCTTCCCCCATTGCCCTTCCCCATTCCCATTTTTGCCCCATAGGGCATAATGGGAATGGGGAAGGTGCTAATTACGGCACCGCAAATTGCAGTACCGTAATTAGCTCCCTGGTCCCTTTGCGGGTTGGTTTTTAACGCCTGCAAAAAGCAGACGTTAAAGTCTCCAACCCGCAAAGGGACCTCGTAGTAAAGCGGTAAGGGTTAACGGTCACCAGTACCATTAACGGTGACCGTTAACCCTTACCGCCGTCCGTGTAATGAGGCCCCTAGTTTTGTGTGTCAAATGGTAAAATAATGTCTACTTATTTTCCTTCTCAATCGTTAATATCCAATCCAGTTTCAAAAGTTTCCATTTCACCCTGTTGGGAATTCCCCTTAGGATGTCCTCTGAGACACACACTTTGTCAAGCAAATTTCTACATAGCAATTCCCATTTACGTCATAAACCATCTAGGAAATTTGCCATTTGTTTTTTAAGATGCCAAAGATCAAAGACAGTGCTTCTAGAACACATTTTCTAAAATAGGCTAATGATTTTCATTCCACCATTGCTTTCAACGAGATCAGTCCTAACTCTCGCGAAAAAAAAGGCCTTTCAAATTATACCTTCAACTACCAATCAAAGGCTCAGTGGAATGAAAAACAAGGATTCAGAGCCATATGTAAGTGCTGCCGTGACCTTTAACTTTTACATCTCTAGCAATGGCAAAATGGAAAAGCTTCAACATGTTCTATCTAGGACCTTTGCTGATTTATCAGCATGTTTGCATGTGCTAATATGTTTGCCAAGAAATTCAAATGCTTGTGTCAAGTTCTGGTCACAGCCTACCATAGTGAATCAACAGTGTGCCCCAAAGACCTTCAATCAAAATATGCTAACATATTTGACAAGACAGCAAATGCTCATGTCAGCTGTTGTTCTCAAACAAGCAGGGTTCATAGACATTTAACCTACCCTCAAAGTGTACTCATAATTTTGACATGAATTTTAAATACTGATGTGGGTCAGCATTTGTGATCGATCAAGACTTACAAGAGCACACATTCAATCAACCATCATGCCACAAAAACATTTGAACGTCCTTTATAAAGTGCTAATACATTTAAAAAGAAAAATACATTATAATTTGTATCTGCTTCTCAATCAATTCATACATTAGGACACACTCATTCAAGCCAACCTTGCACAACATGTGGAGGGAAATTAAGAGGCTTGTCTATTATGCTTTTTCCAATGACATACAGATATTCTTTTAAAGAGGTTTGCATTTGCGAAAAAAACAAATTCTATTCAGCGATGCCTAAAAAAGGACCTAAAAATCAATGCCTTAAAAATGGTATCTAAGTAAACTCTCCAGCACTCAAATAAATAGCAACACCAATCCCCCTCCTCACTTTCTAAATATGATGTGTGACTGCAAAAGAGCCCCACGAGCATGTTCCTTATATATATATATACCAGTGAATCTGCCTATCCACACACATTTACCCCATCTCTTAAAAAGTCACAAAGTTGAGCAGATCCTGAATAACAAAGAATTTCTTGTGATTCAGGATTTTGCCAAGTAGATTCGCCCAGGTATAATCAATGTTACTCATCTTAACATGCTCAAAAGTATTAAATGCCTTGCCTGCTCATCAAAAATCCAAAGTTGCAACATGTTGTATGGACCCCCAAAATGTGTGCTTTTGTTTTACACCTTGTCCTGATTTTTGCAAGGCGATGGGGCCTTCAGCTTCGCTCCACTGGCCTTTTTCTCATTTGTTGTGGGGGGTGACTAGTCCATCAGACTGTCGGTGCTTGGATGCTGTTTCCCTTTTGTCTTTTGATTTGTTGTGTGTTTGGTCTTTTGGTGCAGTGCAGCGGAGATGCTTTTGTATCACCCTAGACTTGAGTAAGGGTGATGTTTGGTTATTTTTGGGTGTGCCTGGGGATGGGCTGGTGGCAGCGGTTGCATGTTTGCCATTTTTTGCTAGATTTGTGGTTGTCTAGTTCATGTTTGCCATGCTTGGCTGCTTACTGTGGCTGGTGGCCACAAGGTTTTTTGCTTGTTCTTTGGGCATTTTGTTCTTTGGCCTTTTCTGCCTTGTCGGGTTGGCCATTCTCATTTGTGGTCATGCATTTGCACGGGTGGGCTGCTGTTTTTGCAGGCTGTTGTATGTTGTGTGTGTGTGGGTACGGGAAGTGGACTGGGGCTGTCTGATCCTGTGCCAGCTTGCATACATGGATCGGTCCCACAGTGATTCCTGATTGGACAATTGCTGGTGTGCATGACTGGTTCAATTCTCCAGTATTAGATCTTTCATAGATTCATATGCTTTGAATATTCCTGTTCATCAGTCTGTGGGCCTCATTACACGGTAGGCGGTAACCATGGCGCTATTAGCGCCATGGTTGCCGCCGGTACCGTACCGAGTCCGCCTTGGTGGATGGCGGAATTACCGCCCTACTCCAAGGTGAGCGGGGGCGGTAATTCCCCAATCCCCATTTACCCTACCCCATTCCCATTTTTGCCCCATATGGCATGATGGGAATGGGGAAGGTGCTAATTACGGTACCGCAAATTGCGGTACCGTAATTAGCTCTGAGGTCCCTTTGCGGGTCCCGTCCTTAACGCCTGGAAAAACCAGGCGTTAAGGGAGGACCCGCAAAGGGACCTCGTAGTAAGGCGGTAAGGGTTTACCGGTACCGGTGCCCTTACCGGTACCGGTAAACCCTTACCGCCTACCGTGTAATGAGGCCCTGTGAATCTTCGGCTACACCTTTTCCCATCTTACTGAAAAGACAAAAATAATGTGTGTGCCCTGGAGAAGGTGATGTCAATTTATTACATGACAGCCGAAAGTTGGCATAAATATCTCATATGGAGACCATGACCACACACATGTATGAATATAGACTAATGTGTGCTGATATAACACAACACCTAGTTTATAGAGTTAGCTTACCACCTGGTACTTGCACTAAGCTGGACTGATGTATTTGATAAGTAATTTAATGACTACAATTGAGCACTTTACACACAACACTTGTATTTGTTGCTTGTCTGTATGTCTTTTTGTCAAAGTTTCGTGTGTTTGTATTTGTGTACGTACATGGGAACTGCACTTATGTGACAACGTATCAGTGTTTATTTCAACGGTCTGTTTCGATTTGAAATTTCTTCCTTTTGATTTATTTTGAATGTCCATTCTTTGTTTCTACTGTCAATAGATGACATTATATATATGTTTTGTGTATTTCGTTTTTGTGCAAAGTGTTTCTATTGCATACATTTGTTTATAAACATGATGACTGTCCTCTCCGAAGTTGTCTGAAATACTTCTTGCATTAAACAATTTAAATGGTTAGATTTGTAACTTCCATTGGTTATGGTTCATGGGTCCACCTTTTGAGCTAATGCACATAGCCTCACTTGAGGAGACACCATACAAGGTAGCTTTCCTCATTGCTGTTATGTCAATAAAAAGGATGTGAGTTACACTACCTATATGTTTCAGAACCATGTGTTTCTATGCATAGAATCAAAGTGGTGTTAAGAACACATTAAAGATGAGATCTTAACATTGTGTTAAGCAAACAAATGGGTCCAACTTTGAACCTGTGCATATGGCTTTAATAAAGAACCGTGTGAACAATCTGACTTTGCTTATCACAATCAGACTTTCCTTATCACAATCACATCCACTCAAATGTTAAATGATGTAGATGCACTAACTGTGAACATTTTGTGTTGATTCAGAAAAGTAAAATGGTGTTAAGAACTCATCCTGGGTTTTCACCAAAATTCAGATACATGTTTCAGTTAACCAACCAATAGAACATCCAGCTTTCTTCCCATACTCTCAAAATTAAGGAGAAAGGTTGCTTCATGCACTTGATGTTAGAAGAACAGTAATGAACTTCCTTGACCAAAAATCTATCAGGAAAACAGATCAATTTTTGCTTCAATTGCAACAGAAGGGAAGGCGACCCAGTCAGAAAAGCAACCATTTCAAGTTGGATCATCCAATGTAAATATCAATGTTACACTGTGTCAAATAAAACACTCCTTTCCAAACTGATGTCACTAAACACATAGTACAGGGACAACACTTGCGCTCCTTGCAAATGTGCCTTTGGTAGCACTATGTGAGGCAGCAAAGCGGAGTTCAGTGTACACATTTGCACAACTGTATTGTGTACATGCGCATGAAGGTCAGACTCGCATTTGGGACAAGCAGTGTGAAGGTATTTATTTGCAACATTACCTTTGGCTCAGCTGCCACCTATTTCAGGTACAGCTTGCTAGTCTATGCATCGAATGTGAATGCAGATTCTCATGCTCCTGAAGGCAAATATGGCTTACCAGTAGTCATCTTTCTGTTGCTTGTGTTTGCTTAGAATCACATGTGCCCACCCATCTTTCCCGCAAGGGAGCAAAGGGCACAGATAAAAAAAGGGCCTTCCTATCACGTTTACTCTCAAGAGAAAAATAACAATCTGAGGATGTTAACACATGAAGTTTATGGGTAACTGTACATGTAGCTCAAAGATAGTGTTGCAGGAACGACTCTGTAGATGCACTTTTTGAATTTGAACATTTAATACTCCACAAAAACAACCACTTGTTGCAGGTATATGCATATCATGCAATTCCGGCCAGATACAAAATACAGGAAGACTATTGCTGGTATGTAATATTTGTCCTAGTCATTGCTGCTTGACTTTATCTGCTTAGTTTAAACGTCTAACTAGTATATTTGTGTGATAATGTGTTGCTTGATTTGAGTGTGGTATATCTGGTTAACTGTACTATTACACCACAACCAAATCTATTGAAGTATGTGTTACTACTCATCCTGTGGTACATTGATTGTTTGGCTAGACATACCTGTCTGGTGCTCAATTAGGGAGGCCTCTCAGAACCCCTGCATAGACACGGTAATAACATCATGCTAATACCGGGCTCTTAATACCGGACCTGGAAGTAACGTCATCACGTTGGAATGGGAAATGCGCCGGCGGCCATCTTTAAAAACACAATCCATTGCAATCCCCCTAAACCACAAGTTGTGTTCAGGAGAGACCAGTGCCAATCCCTACAACATGTCAAAGGCTACCAGGAAATCAACCCCCCGCCTGCACAAAAAGCATTTTTCAGACGAAGAAATGACCATGCTGGCGGACACACTAGCTGCCCATGCTGAGGAGATCAACCAGCAAAACCTGAAAAGGGAGGTGCAGCAATGTAAAAAGGAGATCTGGGCGGAGGTAGCCCGCAAAGTCTCAGCAGTCAGCACCACCCAACGGACAGTCAAGGACTGTAAAAAAAGGTGGGATGACCTCCGCCTCAGGGTACGGAACATCCTGGCCAGCAATAGGAGGGAGTCCATGGCCACAGGTTGGGGTCCCCACTCACCCACAAAACTCACATGCAGGGAGGAGACTTGCAGTAGCTTCATATTGATCGAGTCCATTGAGGGATTTGGGGAGATGGAGACGGGTGCTGCAACATCTGCAGATGGCGGTGAGTGACCCTGCAGATCTCTGTAGGGGAAACATGACGTAGCACAAGTGATGTGGAAGAGAGTCTAGGAAAGGCAATGCATGTCCCAACACACACATCAACATATCCTTGTCCAGATGGTGGCCTAAACCCTGCCACACTGAAATGCATGCTGAGTGCCAATCCCATTACCAACACACAGCCAACACACACGGACCGTGCCCATGTAATACATCACACAAAGCCCAATACAACTGCATGCCACCTGTCATGCAGCATCCCTGCTCTGAGACGTCAGGTCGCATGCCAAAATGGCCCCTTCATACTACTCTTTGTGACACACCTGTAAGATATGAATGCATGATCAATGAAATTCTCCACAGCACCATATAATGCATCTTGCATGTAAAACCATCACTGATGCTCTGCATCTCTTCTACCCCCCCCAGGCACCGATGGAGAGGATGCCAGTGAGGAAACAGCCACAAGCGCATCCATGTCCTGGCACAAGACCACTCCTACAGCCAAGACCACCTCCGGGGCAGCCTCGCAGGCCACACCGAATCCCAGGGAAATAGCCACAAGCGCATCCACGTCCCGGCACAAGACCACTCCCACAGCCAAGACCACTTCCGGGGCAGCCTCGCAGGCAACACCGAATCCCAGGGTGAGTGCCCAGGCCAAGGCCGCACATGAGGGCCCCACATCAATGCCTCATACCGGGACCACGGAGCTGGTAATACCAGTGGAAGGCGAGGCCAGTGGCAAAATGTCGGCAGCAACAAGTTCGGTGGGCGAGGCAGCAGCCACTGCCCCACTGAGTGACATAGAAACTGCAGTGGAGGAGTATATGAACGAGGATGGACTGACCCATGTGGCATGTCCACACTCCCCAAGCCTTGTGTCCACCCCCCAACCCCACACTCAGCCCTCACCCACCAGCAGCAGTGCGAATCCTTTGCTACATGATTCGGACCTCAGCCCCCTCCCCGAGGACAGCACTGCCAATGCAGGCCCGGTGGCAGCCCCCTCAACCACTGCTGCTCCCACCACCAATCTTGAGGCATGGCTAACAAGGGTGGAGGCTAGACAAGACTCAATGTTGGACCTTGTCCGACAATATGTTGTGGATGGGGAGGACACGAGGCATGAAATTGTGCAGGCCATAGCGGCGAACACAGCCGCTGTCAATGTCTCAGCATTGATGATGCGAGACAGCCTGGGGGCCATCACGCAGGTCCTCACGTCTATCCTGCTGCACATGCAGCAGCTACAACCCACACCAGCGGTGCAAATCACCACGGCTTCAACCCCATCCGCCTCCCCCCCCATCTTCCACACCCGCTTCCTCTGCACCCTCCAGCCCTGTGTGTCCAACAAGACGGAGTGCGAGGCACTTAGAAATGCTGCCCCCGGAGAACAAGAAATCAAGGAAATAGTGTGGGACAATAATGGGAGTGGGTCAGATGGTGTCAGTGGTGTATGGGTGTATTAGGGGGATTTCATTGGGGTTTTTTGGGAGTTGATTGGGGGTATGGGGAGTCCATTGGTGGTTTTGGGATTTCATTGGGGGTATGGGAGTTGATTGGGGGTATGGGGAGTTGATTGGGGGTTTTGGGAGTTGATTGGGGTTTTGGGAGTTGATTGGGGGGTATGGGGAGTCCATTGCGGGTTTTGGGAGTTTATTGGGGACATAGGAGTTGATTGGGGGTATGGGGAGATGAATGGGGGGGTATGGGGTGTTCAATGGGGGTTTTGGGAGTTTTTATGTTGTAGGGGTTGGGGGGTAGCACATGTCTGTAGTTTATATTAATACACCCGTTGTGTGAAAAATCATTCAATGCCTGGACATTGTTCATTTCGTGTGTATCCTTTTAATTCATGACAGTTCACAGTGCCCAACTCCCCACATTCCCTGTGTGCATGTCCACATGGACCCAGTGCACAATGTGTCACTGACACATGTCTATCGACGTCCCTGTGGGTCAGAAGTATTCGCCAATCAGTGATTGGCGTACTGCACGGCCATCTTGTGCATCATGTACTGGCAGGGCAGCTGCTTCTCCTCCATCTTCATCCTCATCATCCTCACCCGGTGCATGCATGTCAATGTCAGGTTGCAGTGGTACATTTCTCTGGACGCTCATGTTGTGCAGCATGACACAGGCCATTGTGATCTTTGCCACCTTTTCAGGCCTATAAAAGAGTGCTCCCCAGACCTGTTTAGGCAGCGTAACCGCGCCTTAAACAGCCCAAAGGTCTGCTCAATCACAACACGGGTACGGGTATGAACCCGAGTGTACTCCTCTTCATGGCTGTTCTGCGGGTTCCGCACAGGGGTAAGTAGCCACGGCTTCAAGGGATATCATCCATCACCTGCAAGCAAATACAAATAGGTTTATGTGAGTCACTCTGAGCTGCCACCTTCAGGATTCACAGCCATGGCCGCAGCTATTTGCTGTCGACATGCACACGTCCCTGTACGTATGCACACACATTATTTAGATGCATTCTATACTGCAATATGTTGTGGTAGTCTGGATGGCGTTGTACAGATGATGCAGGTTGAATTCTTGCATGCTGATGCGGATGTGCTATGGTTGCATGACAATTCCTTGTCTCACATTTTTGCTGTGTATACTACATTGTGCATGGTCACACTAGCTACATTGGCACAGTTGCAATCATGTTTAGTCATGCATTGCTTGACATACCTATGGTGGCCAGGTTGTGCGTCTTACATGTTGTCATTGATATCTGGCGTTGCTCCAATGTGTGCCAGTGATGTGTAATGTTCGGGTTGGGAGGTTCAGGTCAGGAGTGTTTAGCTCTGCGTGCATTCTCCACTCACCGGCCATTCCCACCCAGGTGGAGTATGCATCCCCCACCCATTCCCACGCAGGTGGAGTATGCATCCCCGCATTCCCACCCAGGTGGAGTATGAACCCCCCCATTCCCACCCAGGTGGAGTATGCATCCCCACACCATTCCCGCCCAGGTGGAGTATGCACCCCCCACCCCCATTCCCACCCAGGTGGAGTATGCATCCCAACACATCACAACCCCGATGCACTGCCATGTCCCAGTCAGCCAACTCACCAAGCAGCCAGGCACATCGTCCAGCATTTCGCTCCATGTGACGGGTTAGCGTGGAGTTACGCAGCACCATGGCATCATGTGTCGATCTAGGATATCGTGCGCAGCAATGTGTGATGATCTTGCTGGAGTCACATACCATCTGCAAATTGATGGAGTGGTATTGCTTGCGATTGTGGTACACCACCTCTACGGCATGGTAGACTACCAATTCTACATGGGTGCAGTCGAGGGCACCAACACAATTGGGCATGCCTGCCAGTGCATGGAAGCCTACTTTGGTGTTGACTATCTCCTGGGCAGTCTGTGGTAGGGATATGTGGTTGCTAGCGTGCTTCAGGAGGGCATCCAGCACTTGGGTCAGCATGCGTGAAAATAGTGCTTGTGAAATGCCATGCAGCTGGCCCACTGTGTGCTGGTAGGTGCCTGTGGCCAGGAAGTGGAGCACAGACACCACCTTTAGTGGCGGGGGGATGGCAGTGCGTATTTCTATGAGGCTGACGATGTCATTGTGTATCATGTCCACTATGGTGGTGATGGTGTCCCGGTCCAACCGGTACAGGGTGTGGATCTGCTCAGGGGTTAGATTGAATGGACTGGGGCTGATGCGAGGGATTGGTGGCTGCCTACGAGGTACTACTGGCTGCACCGGTGGTAATTGCTGGCCCTGTCTCAACCTCCTTCTCTTCCTGCATCTCCTCTATGCTGCCTGTTGCTGTGGCCATAGTTGTTGTTGTAGTTGGTGTTGTTGCTGTAGTTGTAGCAGTATAGGCATGTCCTCCAGCCCCATTATTGCAAAAGCTAGTGGTATCATTTTGGTGTAGGAAGGGGTGTGGTGTGAGGGTGTACTCCTTTTATACTGGGACAGGCTCCATTGACTCCACCTGTGGTGATTGGGTGCACCTGTGGCAGTTGCCTTGATTGCAGATTGCTTGTTACGGGTGGCCCGCGATGCCTGTATGGCCGCCATCGTGCAGGCCCTAATTACCGCCTTCGGGATGCCGGTAATTGCATGCCCACGTGAGTTGTGATGTCCTTCTATTACCGGCATCCCGGTATTTACTCCGCGAAGGGGCACGTGTACATGCGCAAGCCGGTATGAAGGGGCACGGTATGGGCGGTGGCGGTATTGGCAGGTTGTTGGGTCATAATGCCCCGGACCCGTTAACAATGCCAGTATTACCAAGAGCCAATGAAACCATAAAGATAAAACAGGCACAGTTAAGATGTGTACATCCTTTGCCTTTTGTGGTAACATGGGCAGAGGGAAACCTATGCTCTTAAGATTGGTGTGAATGTGATCCAGTAGTGACCCAAACAGCACAGTAATACAGTCCAATATAAAGGGAATGTCCAATCAAGGTTCTATAAAAATATACCTGGAGTTTATGAATCTGCTTTGATTCACATGCTTTGCATAGGCTGCCATCTAGCGGTTGGTGCATCATGTTAAATATTGTTTTTTTAAACCGACGAAGTGGCGTAGAGATGTAACACATCCTCTGATTGTTTTTTTTCCTACCGCTGAGTTTGCATGCCGAATGTGCATTATGTCATCCAGCATCGGTATGCAGTAATAAAGTCGTGGCAAAAATATCGCCTTTACAAAAATTCACGGCAAAAATGCTGCGGTTTGACCCGGTAAATGTGTACCCCATTATACCATTCAAAGGGAGCGGTAGTTGCGGAGGTGTCCCCTGCTCCCCTTAAATCGTATAATGGGTCTGGGAGTTGCAGGGGTGTCCCCCGCATCCTTTACATGGATTGCGGCGGCAAAACTACAGCCTTTTTGCCACTATTTTTTGTGTAAACTGCTATTTTTGCTGCAATTTTAACACATGGAACCCCAGCATCAAGGTCTAAGAACACCGAAATCCACATCTGAGCATGGAGATGAGATTGGCGGTGCAACAGACAAAGGCCGAAAGGCACAACACATGGAAAAGGTGATGCAGTAGGGAGAATGAGGTCACAGTTATGTTTCTCAAACTTGGAGAATGCCTTTAATCCCTTTTGCATCTTAACATACACCTGTAACATTTAGCTTGCATGTTCCCAGCTGTCCCATTTGAGAATACACCTCTTAAATTTTGCCCACAGTGCAATACAAAGTTCCCTTGAAGGACATTTACTGTGTGTGCAACAGTTGTCTTCCAAGGGACTACCATGACTCTCGGTGTAAGTGGCTGTACACTCTTTAAGCCAAAAACATTAAAGGAGCTTCATACGAAAAGGTAGGTAGCCTAAGCTTTGCAGTCAGAAAATAAATTGATCTAACTGACCGCTAATGCTTAAGACCTTGAGGTGGAGGAAACAGACACCGACTTTAGAAACTAAGCTGATGCACAATATTACCAGCCCTAATGAAGCTTTTGGAAGCACTAGTTTCTCCTCTTCTGTCTTCCTTTCTTGAATCATCTAACTGTCTCGACCCTGCTCAGTCTGGCTTTTGGCCTAGTAGAGGTACAGAGAGCGTTCTGGTCTCAGTACAGGATGACTTGACCAGGCTGGTTGATTCAGGTGGTGTCGGAGCCCTGATATTATTAACTCTTTCAGCGGCCTTCGACACGGTCGATCATCCTACCCTGATATCCCACCTGGCTCAAATCAGTATATCTGGCCAAGTTCTTGAATGGTTCTCCTCCTTTTTAAGGGACAGATGCCAATCCCTTCTGTTGGCCCCCTATCTTTCTAAATCTTCTGATCTCGCCTGTGGTGTCCCTCAGGGTTCTGCTCCGTCACCCATTCTCTTTAATATATATATATGGGCCCTAGTTTGTCTCATCCACTCCCTCAGCATCAGGTGCTACTCATGTGCTTACGACACCCAGATCCTGATCCGGCTTTATCTGGACCGGACTGAGGTTGTGTCATGCCTTCATTGGTGCCTGTCGGCCGTAGACGAGTGGATGGGCCTTAACTGGCTAAAGTTGAATGAGGACAAAACAGCGGTGCTGGTCTCCCCCCCGGACCTCCCCCTTTGGATCTCATCCTTCTGGCTTTCCTCTCTGGGCTCCCTTTCTGTTACTGCAGCGAAGGTAGAAAATTTAGGAGTCACCATGACAGCTACTCTTTCGATGGAAGCCCAGATATCCTCAGTCTGTAAGACTGGGTTTTTCCATCTGAAAATCCTTCGACAAATTCTACATCTTATACCTCCAGCATTGCGGCCACTGGTGGTGTCCGCAATGGTTGCTAGTCGATTAGATTATTGCAATTCTCTTTATCTTGCACAGCCAAAGGGGCTATTCCATAGATTACAGCGCCTTTAGAACTTTGCTCACCCTATGGTGTGCACATCTCCCCAGCCAGGCGCCGCCTGCACTGGTTGCCGGTGCCACAGCGTCTTGAATTTAAGTCACTCGGTATTGTGCATCGAGCACTTCATGGTATTGGAGCAGAATATATGTGTCAAATTCTCTCGTTACCTTCCTAGACGTTCTCTGAGATCTGAGTCAGCCAACTTATTTTGTGCCCCACCCTTTCTCCCCTCCCATCTTGGCAGCCATGCTTCCTCTGTGGCTGCAGCACAGTTATGGAACAAACTTCCTGTAAAAATGAAACCGATTCATAACCATCTGGCCTTCAGAAATTCCCTGAAAACATTTCTCTTCTGCTTATTAAGGTGGCCAACCATTAGCCACTCCCTCAGGAATGTGCCCTTCTCTTTCCAGGTCCATGATGCCCACGGACGATCGTGCACTCTACAAGTAATCATAACATAACATAACATAACATAACATAACATAACATAACAATATGTAGAGGAAACATTGATTGCATCCTTGCAGTCAGCCCCATCTCTGTAGGTCCAAAATTAGGTCGTGCTCTGCAGACAACCCCTGTAATTCATAAGGCTGCAGAAGATCCCAAGCCCAAAAGACCGGACAAAAATGCATTCTTCTTTCTCCGCTTCTGCGAAAAATCAAAGATGGCGGAAACAGGAACAACTGTTTAATCAAAGCCATTGACCAGACACACCAGGGATGCGGGGGGACACACACAAGGACAAGGCGTTGGAGATTTTGATGGTCATGTTGAAACCCAGACAAAAAACAACAGAAGTCAAAATGGCACTTCTACATTACCACCATCATATTATAACACTGTGTAGATTACCTGCTTCACCCCCTCGATAGCCCAATAGAATTACCTGGAGTTATCTGTGTGCGGCACTTAGCTGTAATTTAGGAGTAGGCCAGGCATCACAATTAGATGGATTTTTGGAGGTAGGAAATATATTGCACATAGCTGTATTTTGGGGGTAGGTAATGTGTTATGCTCAAATGGATTCTGGGGAGTATGAAAGGTGTCACACTTAGATGGATTCTGCTGGTAGCAAATGTATTGACCATTGCCGTATTCTGGGGTTAAAAATAAATTGCACTGTAATTTGGGAGTAGGAAAGGCGGCACAATTAGATGGCTTTTGGGGGTATGAAATGTATTGCACTTAGCTGTCTTTTGGGGGTAGACAATGTGTTGCACTTTTGGGGCGTAGGAAAGGCATCACACTCAGATGAATTCTTGGGAGTAGGAATGGCGTTGCACTTTTAAAGATTTTTGTGGTTAGGAAATGCATTGGATTTAGCTGTAATCTGGGGGCAAAATGTATTGCACCTAGCTATATTTTTGGAGTAGATAACACATCACACTTAGATGAATATTGGGAGAAGAAAATGTATTACACCTAGCTGTCCCACTTAGATGGATTTTGGGGAAGGAAATGTGTCACACTTAGGGCCTCATTACACGGAAGGCGGTGAACCATGGCGCTATTAGTAAAATACTGGCACAGCCTTGGTGGAAAGGGGAATTACCGCCCCATTCCAAGGTTGGCGGGGCGGTAATTCCCCCTTCCACCATTGCCCTTCCCCATTCCCATTTTTGCCCCATTGGGCTCTATGGGAATGGGGAAGGCGCTAATTACGGTACCGCAAATTGCGGTACCGTAATTAGCTCCACTGGTCCCTTTGCGGGTTGGTTTTTAACGCCTGCAAAAAGCAGGCATTAAATTCCCCAACCCGCAAAGGGACCTCGTAGTAAGGCGGTAAGGATTTACCGGTATCGGTAAAATACCGGTACCGGTAAACCCTTACCGCCTACCGTGTAATGAGGCCCTTAGTATTTAGGGGCAGGAACGTTTTTGCACTTACAGTTAGTATGGGGGCATGAAAAGTGTCACACTTAGATGGATTTGGGGGGAGAAGATAATGGGTAGGTTAACACATGTGCTACGCTTTGCAGAAATTGTGTAGTTTAGCAGATGTATTGCATATGAAGAACTGTGAAGGCTAGCACATGAATTGCTCATAGCATTAAATTGGGTTGGTTAGCTTAAAAGAAACTGTGAAGGGTAGCACATGTAAAGAAGCTACAACTACAACAAAAGTAGTCTAGCTGGACACGTAATGGCTTTGGCCCTTACACCAGACATGGCTCAACACCTCTGTCATTAGAATACCGCCGCAACATACAACAATTTCCAGTTCAGCTGGTCACATATCGTGTCTCTTGTACTAGCGCTCTGTCGTGACCTCTCTCAGTACTCATCTGCATACCTTACCTCGTGAGTTACTTACTGGAGCCCCACCAGCCCACTTAATTCCTAATCTTGACCAAATGCACACACGCATTCTAAGCCTTTTCTGAGAATGTTTCCATACCTGGACTTCGGTCCCTGAGGGTGTTCCTACCACAAAGCACGTTGCGGCCATACAAATGGGAAAATGTGCTACTTAATTGACGACTAGAACTACTACAATGACTACTACATGCAGCTTTTATGCAAATCTCCAGAGCCGGTGAATATCCAACAGAGGTACCTTACAAGGTTTATTTAAATCATCTATTGTTTTTGATTAACTTCTTACGGGTAGGATTAACTTCTTACGAGTAGATAATAAATATGATTGTTACATGAAACATGTAATTCTAGAGGGAAGGCACACTGTAATCAACGAAGTTTTTAAGTCAAAGAGCTTCCAACGGGCACAAGTCTGTGATGTCACATCCTGTGATGTCTTTTGCCGTTTTGTTGCTTCCCATGGCAACCACTGGGTTAAAGTTTTCTTTCCCAGTAAATCTTAAAGTAGGCACCCCAGTTCACACACAACTTCGTGAATAGGGCGTAGAGAAAGAAATCACGTGAGGCGGTTTCTGAGTAAATAAATCCAGCTAACCCGCAGCCCCTGAACTATTTAAGTCAATGGCATCCACCTTGCAGGGTGGACCTGAGCTATACTTACATTCGGCCTACAGTGTGCCGTGTAATTGTCAGGCAAACCTTATCATTTGTAAGCCATTAAACTGCATCATTAAAACATACAAGACACTTCGTCTGGCACATTAAAAAATAAAAAAAAGGGAAAACCAAAAAAAATATGTATCTGAAATGTTAGGAAGTGACAGCAGGTTCGTCCTTAACCTCTTCAGCGTTGGTTGCTAAGGAACTGCGACACACCAGCATGTGCGCGCACCAGCGGCTGGTCCGAGGGCTGACAGGTTGATTAATTCTCCAGAGCACAACAAATACTGCGTTTTGAATATTTTAAATACTTCAGCATAAAAAAGTTATTCCCTTGAATTTACACAATATGAATTATAAATAAACCAATAAAATGCTGACGAAAACTTTCCCAACTTTTTTTTTCTATTGCTCTCAAGAGTGACTTTAATCTTAATTTTCTCCAAGATAGGCGGATGCGCCTACTTTCCTTCCATGGCGATGTTGGCACTACCTAGTGGAGTGTGGTACCCGAAGCGTGAATAAACACACTGGAAGAAACTGTCGGTTTCCCAGTGAAAAATACACGTCCCAAACTTAATTATAGAAGAAATACGTCATTTTAATCTTGAGCAAAATATAAATTCACAGTAATATGTTTTTCTGTGACAATATGACAGTTATGGTATGCTGTGGTTACAACAACCTTTATTTATACATATATAAAACCATGTCCTAATTCACGCGTTTATTTTTTTTTATTTTTTATTTATTCAACAGGTCGTTTGGTTTACACATCGAAAAACCTTTAACCTTTTGTCCCACCATTTACATACAACCATATCATGTTCATATTCCAAGCTGGTATCCGCACTCAGTCTGTACCTCGCCATGTTACCAAGCTCCACATCTTTGGTACTTTTTGCCAGGCCTATGAATGCCCCAAGGTACCGGATTTTAGACGATGTTAGCCTGATTGACCTGTCAGTACCTTCTTCCGAGTTTTTTCTAATTCAAGTACATCTAGTTTCTTGAGCATTGTGATTACCAGTTGACGTGTTTCGCTCTTCACATAGTGCTTGTTCACATACAGAGGGCAAGGCAAGAAGGGCTTACATGAATACAAGTAGTCCTATTTCTGTGTTGATTATCTGGAAAGCACTGTGAATAACCCCATGGCACCAACGGCAGACATCTTGTAACAAAGTAACATAGCGTGTGTCATGCACAATGAAAATAAACATGCAATATTTAAAAGTGAAGTCATAAATCAGCCATGCCTAAACAGAGGTACACAAGGGGCGGCTAGACAGAGAGAGCGGGGGAAAGTGGAGGAGTGACGAGATGAAGCCCAAAATGGATACTCTCCCAGACAAAGGTGTAAACCTCCAAAATATGTAAACGTAAGTCAATCTCACAACTAATAGGAGCCTATGAAGTGCTGGTGCAAATGGCATATCTAAAATTGGCATGATATAACATGCTAATAACCTGCCACAAAATATGAAAGTGCCAATACTAGCAGCTATAATGAAAACATTTACAAAATCCATCAAAAAATAATGCCCAATATGAAGCACAACTGTATAATAAAGTGCAAATGCATCGATTATATTGTAGCATGGAACCCTCCATATAAAGTGCAACTAAACAGGCAAACATTGCAAATGCTGGTCCTCAATAAATGGGGAGGAAGGCCTGAACGTCAATGAAGTGCAAATGCTAGTCAATCTTCACACTCAAAGAGGGTCTATAAAGTGCTAGTGCAGATGACATATGTGAATTGTGCACGATCTAACATGAAAGCATGATATAGATTGAAATAAAGTGCCTCTGCTAGCAGCTATGAATAGCATGTTTACAGATTCCAACACATAGTCATACTGTCAAGATCTGAGGTCCACGTGGATTAGTATACCTCCCTCCCCAAGCACCAGTCAGAGAATAGTATAACCACTCGCTGACCGGTTATTGGGGCCACAGGTGGTAGGAACAGGAAACACCGGGTCCCGGATGGCTGCAAGCAAAACACAGGGTTTAGTATGCAAGGTATGAGGACCCGATCGCAAAGTGCAGACACGTTTGCGAACATGTCATCCTGCTGCGTGATAGCGCTTGGTCACGTGAGGCTTTTCAAAAGGCCTGCGATTACAACAGTGGGTCCGTGATTCACGAACAGTTCAGAACTGCACTTTCTACTGATCTAGGAACATTCAACCTCAAAATGTTCCCCTTGCACAGTTCCTACAACTATTCTTACTAATGAAGGCAAGTTCTTTTTAACGCACACTCCAAAATAAAGACAACCCTCTAGGGAAATAGGCCAGGGCATAGCTTTGCAAGAATAACAAGATTCAATTGTACAGAATACAAATATCAGCAAAGGACTCTGCTGCTCAAAAGCGCTCTAGTTAATCTGAGAACAATCAGAAGCTTAAAAAGCCATGTGGTGCCATCATATACAGTAAGAACTGATACTACTGATTGGTAGGCGCGTATAGATGGGCCTTCTCCAAAGGGGATGCCAAGCTACAATTGGTTAGTTCTGTTGCCATCGATCAGTCTCCATGTGGGTCAGCTGGGCTCTTCTCTGTCTTGGGTGAAGGTCAGGTTGCTCATATAATAAATACATTGTTATATCTGAACTAAACTAACACGCTAAGTGCCTTACTCAATCATTATGGCATGCAACTGGGCGGCAAGGAGGAGGGTGCCAGGGGGAAGGGAGGATTAAATACAGTCAGGCTGACCCATACATTCAGGGCTTCGTTGACTCCACACTTTGTGCACTCAAGGTCTCCGCCCAGGGTTTGATCTTTAATTTATCCCTCCCTGTACCTCGTGTTACAAAGGCTGTGTTTTATGTTGGCAGGAAAACAATCGAGAATGCTTAGATCTTCAATGAGCATTTGATTTCTGCTGGGCCAGAAGGGTCGCTTGCTTATCATGGAAAGTAGAGGTGTGGGGGTCATGTCAGTGATGTGGGGCTGGCTCTGGACTGGCCTGGTGGGGATTAGGGGCCTGCTGGCAGTTTAGGGGAGATGAATGGACGCAGCGTGAAGCTGGGTGTTGGCTCACGCTCTTGCAGGGCCATTCCGATAAACAACGGAGGGACAAGGTGGAAGTGAACTCCTGTGAGAACGGGCTATCAGATTCATTCTGCCTTGATGAGGTTGGGCCTAGTGAACTCGGTTCAGGGAGTTTGGTGAATGCAGCGCAATCGTACAAGCCTGTGCTTCCGGGCCTACTGCAAAATGGAGTTTCGTTCTATGGGCCTCATTACGAGTTGGGCGGTAACGCCGTCGCTAATAGTGGTGGTGCTATCTGCCCTACCGCCAAACCCACCGGCGCTATTAGTGCTGGATCACGGGTTTGGCAGATTTGGAAATCCCCATTCCCCATTGAGCCCATTCAGGAATGCCCCATTCCCCATTGGGCTCAATGGGGAAATTTCACGCTCATACCGCTGGCGGATTTCCCGCTGGCGGTATGAGCGCGAATTTTCGGAGGATTTCCCCCCAGTTCAGAGCTGGGGAGAAATCCGCCAAGGCCATGATTTGGCGGACCATTAAATGTGGCGGTAATAGCGCTACCGCCGCATTTAAGGGTTACCGCCAGACTCGTGATGCTGCCCTATATGTTTTCTGGTGCTGCACACCTACTGTTGGTGCTACATTGCTCCTACTTTGTGTTTAATAGTGTGGTTTTCTCCCCCCTGATACACTAATCACTTTATATGGAGTACACATCACCTGAAAGTGCCTAGGGGTGTGGGATATACACATGTCCATCCAACACTCATTATCCATTAACAATCCAGTACAGAGCACATACTTGGAAGAATATTAGCAAAACTGCTATTTATCTTAAAAATGGAATCAGCTCTTGCCATCCCTCCTCCCCAAGAGCCATCACCACCACCAGCTGAAGGACATAAAGGCATAGTACTTCCGAATACAATGAAGAGAACAGGAAGGAAGATGAGGTAGAGGAAGTACCTACCTCTTGCACCAAGAGAGAATCATGGGTGTGGTCGTTCTGTACCACTGTTGGGAATGTAACAAAGGATAAAGCTACCAAAGTGAAATGCACTGAGTGCAACATTATACTCAGTCGCGGACTACCTAAGAGTACTCCTACGAGACCACCTCCATGCGCCGCCAAACCCATTCCAATCACTGCAATGCTCTCAGAAAAGCTATTCCTTTCCTAGCAAGTAGTAGGCTGTCTTCCTCCACCTCATCTTCCTCAACCAATACTGTAACCATACAGCCTAGTTCTGTGGGACACAATATCCCACCAACTACATTGCAAGCGATAAAAGAGGCTGTTGATCCACATCTTTAGAAGGCAACATTTCTTTGTATATACCTCAACACACCACTCTGCAGGCGAGAGCAATTTTGGCGTGCTTTTGATTGATTGATTGATTGATTTATTTATAGAGCGCTTTACACCAAGGCGCTCTACAATGGAACAACAAAATACAGAGTAATAACAACAACATAACAATGTGAGCAAAGTGGCAACTTGAATCATTCAACAACAAAACAGTGCAAAGAGCAATTCTATGACAAGACTGGAGGCGAGCATTATGCTTCATCTTCTTTTATTTCTACCCTTCAGCAGTTCAACCAACATATATAACAAATCATGAAAAAATGTCTTAAAGTAGCAACTTTTCTTTTTTCCAAAAACTACACAATCCATGAACCTCTGTAGTCCATGCTCCCTCCACCAGTCACAATCCACTTCCTGTGCCTGGGCTCCTCCTCTTCTTTTACTGCTCTTCAAGCAGATAAGTACTATTTCTTTCCTCTCCCAATGCCTGTAGTAGAAATTGGCTGACTGAAGAGGGGAAATGTGGATTAATGATAGAACATATGTTTAAAGAGTGTGTCTGGCAAGGGGAACGTGAGAGAATTGGTTTGGCGGAAGTCTTTACCGAAAAAAAAAAAAAAATAATAATAATAATGAGTGATATGTCATGCTACGCGCGCGCGCGCTAAGCGTAGTAATTTTCCCCTACCACAGGAACACTCGCACGGGGGCCTCGGCGGAGCCCCAGGGAAACTCCCTTGACCGATAGGGACGGCCGTGAGGCTGACGGCCCCGTGCCGTATACCCGGCACTCCAGGGGTTCAGTCAGCCTCACGAGCGACCGGAGACAGGTCGCGCATAGCCTCCCACTGGAGGCCGGAGCTTGCGCTCGAAGCGCGGGGCGGATCGCCTCTTCGACATACCCCCCACCCGCGGGTGGGCGGAGCTAGCGCGCGAAGCGCGGAGCGTCTCGCTCCAACAACATAGCCCCCACCCGCGGGTGGGCGGAGCTTACACGCGCGAAGTCGCGTAGCGTCACAGCGAAGCGGCGAAGGCAAAATTATCTTTCGCCAGCGTTCGTAGACGCAGAGTTTCTCGACCCCAACTAGTTGGGAGCGAATTTAGCGATCGTTCGATCACGCACAGCACGATCAGCTGAGACACTAACCTCAGCACTGCTCCTAGTCCTCTAGCCACAGGAGCTGGGCGATTCGAGGCCAGGAGCCCTACACTGCCGTGAAGCAGTAGACGATTGATTGGAGGCCGGAAGGCTAAAAAAGGACAAAGGTGCAGCCACATACACAAAAAAAAAAAAAAAAAAAAAAACAGAAAACATCATAAGAGAGTGGTGGGCGTGCTAAGACACCTGTTCCAGGTATTTTAGGCACACAGCACAGAGGAATATGTCAGACTTTGAGTGGAGTGAGGAGGAGCAATCCCTGGACCTCGCTGCCAGCTTCAAGCAAGTGCTGGGTAGCTCTCTCATGGATGCAGTGGCAGAAGGGGTGAGACCCCTACAAGAAAGGCTGGAGACCTTAGAGACTATACTCTCGCAGCCAAAGTCCAGCACCAAAGGGGATAAGCGCACGCCCACAGAACCCTTGAATGAGGGGCATAAGGGGAGAAAACTAGCCCTAAAGAGGAAATCCTCTGACGACCCCCGGGGCTCATATGAGGAGGCGATAGAAAAGGCCTCGGAGGTGCCTGACGCTTTTGCTAAGCTCAAAGAAGCGTACCTACTAAAGCAGGCAGTGCCGAACCTCACGACCCCCACTCCAGGGGAGGATAATATTGGAGAAGACCTCGGCTCGGAGGAAGAGCTAATAGATGAGCAAGGCTCTTTAGGAGATGAAGAAGTCGAGGAAGAGGACTGGACTAGACCCAGTGGTGGCAAGAAAGCGAGGAAGGAGAAACACCTCGTAGAGAACGAGGAGGATATGTTCGACCCAGACAGCATACGTAATCCAAGGTCCACCGAGTGGCAACCATCCCCCCGAGTGACTCAGTATATGGCAGCAAGATTACGCAAGCCACTAGACAAGGAGGTTAGACAGCGCCTGCGGGCAGAGTGCCCGCGCCCAGATTTGCCAGGAAAGGTAGCGGAAGCACCGGAGCTTGACCCAAAAATGCTGACCTTCGTAGCCAAGACGAGCAAGGACCCCCGTAAGGGGATTGACAGATCCTGGAAATCCTGCCAGGAGAAGCTATTAGACTTAGCAGGTCCGCTCGCAAAAATTATGGACCTCGCAGAGAGGGCGAAGGACACGGGCGAAGAAGTGGATCCGGAAGCCCTCGCAGGGTGGGCTCAGAGAGCCGTCTGCCTGCTTGGAAACGCGAATTGTGCCATCGCGTCAGAGAGGAGAAAGGGCCTATTGCTCAAGATAGACTCGAAATTGAGTGATCTGTCATCATATGAAGCAGGGGAAGGTGCACAAGGCCTCCTGTTCGGAGAGACCTTTGGGAAGGAGATGGGCCGGTTCGTAGGAACATTCGCGTCGCTAGAGAAGGCCCAAGCATCTATTCGCAAGATATTCCCCAGCAGAGTTTTTGGAGGGACCGGCCGCTACAGAGGTCGCGCTGCCGGTCGCTACCAAGGAGGGAGAAGACCTCAGAACACCAGGGCACAATACTGGGAAAACAAGAGCCAAGACACCTTTTTCCCGTCCAGGGGGAGATTCCCAAGAGGCCGAAGGCCCAGAGGATCGGGAAGAGGCCAAGGATTTACACCAGGTGAGAGCGATTATGTATCCCCCAGTAGGGGGGAGGACGCGCAGATATTTAGAGAATTGGCGCAAGCTTTCAAGCGATTCCTGGATACTGCAGACCGTCAGCGGTCTACATCTAGATTTCATAGAAACCCCAGTGCAGCGATACGAGCCGCGGGGTCAGAGATTAGCGCAAGCAGAACTAGCATGGCTAGACAGCGAGATAGAGCAGCTAGTCACCAAGCAGGCGATAGAGAAATGCGAGACAGCCCCGAAATTTGTGAGCAATATGTTCCTAGTACACAGGAAGGAGAAGGTACGCCCGGTGATAAATCTCAAAGAGCTGAATGGCTGGATCATATATCGGCACTTCAAGATGGAGGGCGTCCATCAGCTCAGAGACTCCCTAAGAGAAGGAGATTGGTTGACGCGTCTAGACCTAAAAGACGCCTACCTCACAGTACCTGTTCTCGAGGAGTACAGACCATTTCTAGCTTTTCGCTGGCGAAGTCGATTCTGGCAATTCAGATCGATGCCATTCGGCCTTGCTTCGGCACCATGGGCTTTCACAAAACTAATGAAGCCGGTAGCAGCAGCAATCAGGGAGAAAGGAGTGAGGCTCATTATCTACCTGGACGATCTCCTGCTTCTTGCAGAAGATCGGGAGGTATTAGTGTACCAAACGAGATGGGTACAGGACCTTCTGGCCTCGCTAGGGTTCCTAGTGAACACAGAGAAATCAGATACCATACCAGCGCAGAGGTTAGATTTCCTGGGATTCATTCTAGACACCAAGAAAGCGACCTTAGAACTTCCAGCTCGGAAGATGAGAGACATCAAGAGAGAGATCAGAGTATGCTTAGAGAAGCAACAAGTATCTCTCAGGACATTAGCGAGAATAGTTGGGCTGCTAGCAGCATCTATCCAGGCCATTTTTCCGGGGCCACTGCACTACCGTGCATTGCAGAGATTGAAGATAAAGCATCTGCAGCTAGGTCTGAAGTACCATCAACAAGTGCCGCTGGATCAGGACTCGATTACAGAGCTAGAATGGTGGTTAAAGAATATGGACGCCTGGGATGGGCGAGCCATATTCGGAGACAAACCGGACTTGATAATAGAGTCGGATGCCAGTCGGAAAGGCTGGGGAGCCAGATGTGGGTCTTTACAGACCGGAGGCAAGTGGAGCGAAGAAGAGCTTCGTCTACACATAAACTGCCTAGAGCTCCTAGCAGGATCATTCGCGATCAAGGCCTTTACGAAAGAGAGAGTGAAATCTTGTGTTCTGCTGAAGATGGACAACATATCAGCAGTGCGCTACATCAACCATTTGGGTGGTACGAGATCCAAGATGCTCGCAGAGTTAGCGAAGGATCTGTGGCATTTCTGCCTTCGATCAGGGACGTCGGTGACAGCAGAGTACCTGCCAGGGACACGGAACGTAGTAGCAGATTGGAACTCGCGGTACCTGACGGATTCCAGCGATTGGAGGCTGGATCCAGCAGTGTTTCAGAGACTAGACACGAGATGGGGACCATTGCAAGTAGACCTGTTTGCCTCCCGGCTCAATACGCAGAAGACCAGCTATTTCAGCTGGAGGCTGGATCCGGGAGCGCTAGGAACAGACGCGTTTCTGCAAGAGTGGATAGGAGGTCCACATTACGCTTTCCCTCCCTTTGTGATGTTGAGCAGAGTATTGGCGAAATGCCGGAGGGAGAAAGCAGAACTAGTTCTAGTAGCACCATTATGGAAGTCTCAAGTGTGGTTCCCCACCCTAATGGAACTAGTATCAGACATTCCCAGAGTCCTCCCCGACGAGGAGCGACTACTCACGGACCCAGCTGGGTCGTGTCATCCTCTGAGAGTGAGAGGGACACTCCCGCTAGTCGCGTGCAGGATATCCGGAAACGTTGGGCCTTGCCAGGAATTTCGGCGCAAGCTGCTCAGCTTATCGCTGAATCCTGGGCTCCATCCACTAGGAGGAGCTATGACTCAGCTTGGGCAAAATGGACAAGCTGGTGCAAGGACAGAGGTGTTCATCCCGTTTCGGCACCTGTAGTGGAGATTCTGAACTTTCTAGCGAACTTATTACAGAGCGGTAGAGCTTTCCGTACTATAGGAGTGTACAGATCGGCGATTTCTGCGGGTCACACGCCATTAGAAGGCGTCCCGGCAGGAGAACATCCGGCGGTGGTTAGGCTCATCAGAGGAGCTAGATTTAAAGCGCCGCCGGATCCCAAGTATACCACGACATGGGAAGTGACGACAGTGCTGCGCCTACTAGCGAGTTGGCCGACTAATGAATATCTCTCGCTTAAGCAATTATCGGGAAAGTTAGCGATGTTGCTATGCTTGATCTCCTGCAAGAGAGTATCGGACGTAAGAGCACTAGATGTTAACAGACGATCCTTCGGGCCGGAGGGAGTTACATTCTCCATAGTCAGAAGGACCAAGACAGGGACATCTACGGTACATTATCCGTATTTCCTGAGTAATTCGAAATGGTGCGTAGCACGATGCATCAAGGAGTACGAGAGTAGAACGGCAGAGTATAGAGCAGCAAGTACTACTCAGTTATTAATTGCACGCAGGAAGCCCTATCACGCAGTGGCATCAGCTACCATCGCAAGATGGGTCAAGGAAGTTATGCAGGCAGCAGGTCTGAATGTGAGCACGTATGGAGCTCATTCGGTGAGGGGGGCAATGGCCTCGGCAGCCGTGAGAGCAGGTGTGCCTTTGAATGAGATAATGCTGGCGGCAGACTGGTCAAGCGATAGGACTTTCAAAGAATTTTACTTTAAGCCAGCGGAGAGTTTAGCAAGTACGGTGTTGGGTAAGCTTTGAACAAGCATAATGCTCGCCTCCAGTCTTGTCATAGAATGTAGATTACCCCTGCTATCTGCGCAGGGAGTATTAATTCTATTAAAGACTAGGAGGCGAGCATTAAATTCCCACCCGAGTCTGGTACTGTGTATACGATGGCAATGCTTTATTATGTATCAGTACGAGACGTTGGCACCACCCTAACATAATCTTGTGTTGATCTTTTCATAGGAGAGGATCAGAAGAATAACTGATGGTGAAGACGGAGCAGAGAGGGTCAGGAGCACAGAGCCCTCGCAGCAATTAAGTTAAAGTCCGGAGAGTCTTCGCACAGTTGTCGAGGATCAGTTAGAGACTTTCAGAGCGAGTAAAAGCAGAGGAGGAGCCCAGGCACAGGAAGTGGATTGTGACTGGTGGAGGGAGCATGGATTACAGAGGTTCATGGATTGTGTAGTTTTTGGAAAAAAGAAAAGTTGCTACTTTAAGACATTTTTTCATGATTTGTTATATATGTTGGTTGAACTGCTGAAGGGTAGAAATAAAAGAAGATGAAGCATAATGCTCGCCTCCTAGTCTTTAATAGAATTAATACTCCCTGCGCAGATAGCAGGGGTAATCTACATTGACTGAGAGGGGGGAGAAGTGGAGTGGGAACAGGAGAGTAAAGGTGTTACGCTCACCTGACTCCCACAGAGGCGCTCGCCTGGTTCACGCTGCTGTGACCTCTTCTAAGGTGATGCGCAGGGTTCAGAAGACGGACTGGACTGGGCCCCCAAATCTGGATTGTCTGGCTCGCAGAAGTATCCTTCTGTAGGCGAAAATAGGGGATTAACTGTCTGCGGGGTAATGCAATCGGCCTCCCACTTTCCCCTCTCACCCTCCTTGAAACCCTTCTGTGATTTCTCATAGCGTCTCACCTTAGGGTCTGGAAGGACGAGCTCTCCATCCTGCTTCTGATGCAGGGGCGCGTTGGTATCCAGTTACTTCACTGGATTTTCGGATTGGTGAGAACCAAACTTGCTTGGCTTCCAGGTAAGTTTTTTGATAAGAGGTTCCCCTTGTGTCCATGCATTAATGTACTAATGCTAGTGTCTTTTTCCCCATAGGGGCCGGGGTACGGAATGCCGGGGAACAGGCACCAACCCGAGATGAGAGGTGAAATCCTTGTAGAAATCAGGTAAGTCTTTAATGAGCGTTTTTTGGTAATGTCTTTTCATTCGCTCATTAACGCTGATGTCTTTTTTTCCCATTAGGGGCCGGGGTCCGGAAATGCCAGGATGCGGCGCGGACCATAATGAAGAGGGAATGAATCAACAGGTAAGTCTTAACATGGAGATTCAGCTTTCCTTATTCCCTTCTCTCTCTCACCTTTTGTTCTGGTCTTTTTCTCCCTAGGCGCTGGGGCGTGACTGCGAATCCAGATGATCGCTGCTGAACATGGAGGCACCCTGTAAAGGTGAGTGGAATGCGGCGCTGCAGCGAACGAGGCAATGAGCTTTTAAGTCTTCCTTTTCAGGATTGTCGGCGAGATGTCTCCGGGATGCGGATTTAGCAGGTAAGGTCTTTTCCTTCTTCTGTTCTCTTCTTCTCTTCCTTTGCAGGTGATCCAGGATGCTGGCAGGCGTGGCAGAAGTCAGGATGCAGGAGCAGACACGGTGAGCGTCCAGCTGCTAGATGCAGAACAAAGCGAAGCACGTGTGGCTGTTCGGGTGGGGTTTAAATAGCCTTGGAAGAAGTTCCAGGTATGTATCCTTCCTCCAATCAGGTATGTATCCTTCCACGACCACGCCTGGATGGTAAATTAGTCCCACAGGTAAAGTAGTTCCTTTCAGGCCTCAAGGAGGCCGGGATCCTGCAGCATGGTCTGCATCAGGTAAGTGCACCCAAGCATTCCCATAATGAGCCTGGAGCCTATGGCGCCAGGACTGATGTCTTTTATGAGCCTGGCGCCATAGGCGCCAGGACACTGTCCAAAGGGCCCCCATATGGGGTTGCTGGGTCCTTCCTTGGGGACTGGATGTCCGCTTTCGGGGACGCCGGGCTTGAACCGGCTCCCCGGGAGCGGGCATCATGACAGCACTCCCCCCCAAGGCCCCTCCCAAGGTTGTTCCCTCCGAGGGTTTTGGTTTGTCTGGGAAGAGTCGGTGGAATTTCCTGACTAATCGAGGAGCATGCACATGGTCGCTGGGTTCCCACGACCTCTCCTGAGGTCTGTACCCCTTCCAATCAATTAGGTAGAACAGTTTTGACCTAAACATTTTTGAGTCTAAAATGTTCTTCACTTCGAATTCGGGCTCCCCATCTATTAGAATAGGTTCTGGAGGTTTGAATAGTCGGGTTCCGGGTACCACTGGTTTCAGAAGTGACACAGGGTGAATTCGCATACTAGCTGGTAAATCAAGTTTAACAGCCACTGGGTTAATTATTGCCATAATAGAATAAGGACCCAGATATTTTGGGTTAAAAGTTCAAGGCCCTTTGAGTGGTAAATGTCTGGTAGCTAACCACACTCGATCCCCAATCTGATACGGAGGTGCTTCACTCCGATATAGATCAGCATTCTCCTTGTATTTTCTCTTGGCTTGTTGTAAATGCGTAGTTGCCTCTTTGAAGGCTTGGGTAATTGTAGAATGCAGATGTTCTACTGCAGGCATTCCGAGGTTCTGAGGTGAGTCAAGGTTTGAGGTTCGAGGGTGATGCCCAAACAAAGTATAAAAGAGTGTACCGAATTATTATATGCGTATTCGGCTATCCAAAGAATGTCTTTCCAGTTGCTTTCAGATTGCTGTAACATACACCGTAAGTACTGTTCAAGGGTCTGATTTGTCCTCTCGGTCTGACCATCGGTCTGAGTGTGGTGACTGGTCGATAATCTTACGTCGATCTTCGCCATTTCACAACATATGCGCCAGAAGTGGGAAATGAATTGGCTTCCCCGGTCAGAGATTAGTATAGAAGGGAATCCATGTAGCCGAACAATATTTTCGAGGAATTCTTTGGCTAGGACAGAAGCTGAAGGTAAACCTTTCAAAGGAATAAAGTGGGCCATTTTGGAAAACAAATCCACAATTACCAGAATAGTATTGTGCCCCGAACAAGGAGGCAGGTCCGTAATAAAATCCATTGATAGGGTGTGCCAGAGTGCTGGTGGTATGTCTAGAGGTTGAAGGAGACCGGCTGGTCTTTTCTTTTGACTTTTATTTTGGGCGCAAACACCACAGGACAGCACAAAAGATTTAACATCTTTTCGCCAAGAGGGCCACCAAAATTGTCGTTTCACCTTTTCCTCTGTCTTGGCAATACCGGGGTATCCCTCTATTAATGTATCATGATAACCGGAAATAACTAGTTTGTGTAATTCCTTATGTGGCAGGAATAAGCGTCCTTGGAAATAAGGTAAACCATTATCTATGGTAAAGTCTGATGCCTTTTGTATCCATTCCTGTAAGGTTGTAGGGTCCAGGAGTTTTTTCACTCTGGCTTGTATGTCTTCAAGCTTCTGTAACAAAGTCATGCCTAAAATCCTCTGTTCGGGAATTATTGGTACTGGTTCTGAGTTTGTATCAGATTCTCCCATTGCAATTCGGGATAAGGCGTCTGCTTTGCCATTCTTGCAGCCAGGTCGATAGGTAATCACGAAATCAAATTCAGCGAAAAGCAAAGCCCATCGGAGCTGCCTTGATGACTGAGCCTAGGCGGTTTTCAAATACTGTAAATTCCGGTGATCAGTGATCACTGTGATGGTATGTCGAGCGCCAAGCAGATAATGCCGCCAGGCTTTAAAAGCGGACTTAATCGCTAACAGTTCTTTGTCCGTGATTGCATAATTAACCTCGGGTGCCGAGAATTTTCTGGACCAAAATGCTACGGGATGCAGTTGGTTGGTTTCGGGATCTCTTTGGGAGAGGACAGCTCCCATGGCTAGGCTGGATGCGTCAGTCTCGACAACATAAGGGAGATCTGGACGCGGGTTTTCAATATAGGTGCGGAGGTAAACTTAGCTTTTAAATCCTGAAAGGCCTGCTCGGCTTCTTCAGACCATTCAAAACGTTTATTTTTCCTCAAGAGTGCAGTAATGGGTTGTACCACGCGTGAAAATTCCGGGATAAACCTGCGATAGAAATTGGCAAAGCCAAGCATGCTTTGAACCCCTTTTACAGAGCTAGGTGATGGCCATTTGAGGATGGCATCCACTTTTCTTGAGTCCATTCGGACTCCTTTGGGTGTCAGGATGAAACCTAGAAACTCGACTTCTGTGGTATGGAAAACACATTTCTCCAATTTAGCAAATAGTTTGTGTTGGCGCAGTTTTTCAAGTACTGCCCTGATGTGTTTTCTGTGATCAGATTCAGAAGAGGAGTACACCAGAATGTCATCGATATATACGACAACACAAACATCGATGAGTTCCCGAAGGACATCATTCATGAAGTATTGGAAGGCAGCCGGCGCGTTACACAATCCGAAAGGCATCACCTGGTACTCGAATAATCCGTATTTAGTACGGAAGGCAGTTTTCCATTCGTCGCCTTCTTTAACTCGTACCAGATGATAAGCCCCCCGGAGATCTAACTTGGTGTATATGCAAGCTTTCTTCACCTGGTCAAGGAGTTCAGGGATCAGAGGCAGAGGATAACGGTTTTTAACCGTTATCTGGTTCAATGCCGGTAATCGATACAAGTTCTAAGGTCGCCTTCTTTTTTGGGCACGAAGAACAAAGCCGAGGATGCCGGGGACTTTGACGGGCGAATAAAACCATTAGCTGGGTATTGATCCAAATATTGTCTCAAATGCAGATTCTCAGGTTCGGTAAGGGAATAAATCCTGCTACAAGGGGGTTGTGCACCGGGCAAAAGATCGATTTGGCAATCGTACGATCTGTGAGGAGGTAACGTGTTGGCCTGTTCGTTTTGGAAGACATCCTGAAAGTCTTGGTATTCCGGAGGTAGTTGCATGGAGGCAGAGGTTACAGAAGCTAGATTAATCTTCAGGTTTTCTGGGTAGCAGGTTTGTGTACAATCCGGGAAGGTTATTCTCTTAGCTCGCCAATCAATTCGAGGATTATGTGTCTCTAACCAAGGGATTCCAAGAATAACCTGAAACTGTGGAGCCTTGATTACATCAAACACAACACCCTCCCGATGGCCGTCGAGACCAATAAGAGTCACCTCAGTAGTGGAATGTGTTACCGGTCCAGAGGCAATTTCAGTTCCATCGACTGTGGTGATGACATCTTTGCTGGTTTTAGGACAGAGAGGGAGGTTAATCCTAGAGACCAATTCACGATCCACATAGTTTCCAATAGCCCCACTATCGATGTATGCCTTTATTGCATGCAACCGCTTAGGCTGTTCTGGATCTACGAGAACCATTGGCACAATGAAATGCGAGGTCTGAGAGTTAGTTTTCAAGCTCGGCAAGCGGACCCCTACACTTGTCGGGCGGAGTCATTTCCCGAGAGTCTTCATGGTTTTTATCAGCGGCTCCTACCGCCGTTCGGGGCGGTTTTGCCGGACAATCTCGTAGAAAGTGTCCAGAATTCCCACAATAAAGACATAATTTTAACTGCCGCCTCCTTTCACGTTCCTTTTGAGTTAAGGGTCCTTTAAGCCCTCCAATTTGCATAGGCTCAGAGACATCAACTCCCTTGGGATTAGCATGGGTCTTGACCAACACCCGGGTCTCAAACCTGGACCGATCTGCTTTTCTGTTTTGAAGTCTATGATCCAATTGGACCACTAAGTCTATATACTCTGTGCATTCTTGGGGCGGATTTACAACTTGGGCCAAGACATCTTTAAGTTCTCCACGAAGGCCTCGATAAAACAACGTGACTCTTTTATCCTCTGGCCATCCCGTTTCCACAATTAGTCTATTAAAGGTTGCAATATAGGATAGGAGGTCCTGATTGCCCTGTCGCAGGGATAGAAGTTCGTCATCCAGAGCCTGCCCCTGAGAGTGTCGAGCAAATAACCTTTCCATGCTTGCTTGAAACCTTTGAAAATCACGGAGTATCGGGTCATCTTGAGTAACCAGTGGAACTGACCAAGCGGCAGCGCAGCCGCTGAGATATGACAATACAAAGGCTACCTTGGTCTGATCATTAGGGAAGGCCCCAGGTCTGCATAGGAAGTGCAAACGACACTGATTCATGAATACGGCAAATCGTTTGGGGTCCCCAGCAAAGCATTCGGGTGGGGTCAGCGGCATGTTCCCAGGTAGATTAAGCTGCACAGGGTTACTGGAAACCACAGGAGCGGGGTTCCCTCCGGAACCGGGTAGAGGAGTTTGCCCTGCTTGACCTTGCAAAAGCTGTCTGGCCAGGTCATCAGTTCTTTCCTTTGATATTATGAATTCCCTCCTGAGGGCATTAGTCTCTTGACGAGCGGCATGTACTTCGGCCCGTAATTCCCCCAGTAATTGGGCCAACTGATCAGTCTCAGAACTTTCCATAGCGCCTGGATGGGAATTTGTAGGACGGCTTTGCGTTCTGTTACGCTCACCTGACTCCCACGGAGGCGCTGGCCTGGTTCGCGCTGCTGTGACCTCTTCTAAATTGATGCGCAGGGTTCGTAAAACGGACTGGACCGGGCCCCCAAATCTGGCTTGTCTGGCTCACAGAAGTATCCTTCTGTAGGCGAAAATAGGGGATTAACTGGCTGCGGGGTAATGCAATCGGCCTCCCACTTTCCCCTCTCACCCTCCTTGAAAGCCTTCTGTGATTTCTCGTAGCGTCTCACCTTAGGGTCTGGAAGGACGAGCTCTCCATCCTGCTTCTGATGCAGGGGCGCATTGGTATCCAGTTACTTCACTGGATTTTCGGATTGGTGAGAACCAAACTTGCTTGGCTTCCAGGTAAGTTTTTTGATAAGAGGTTCCCCTTGTGTCCATGCATTAATGTACTAATGCTAGTGTCTTTTTCCCCATAGGGGCCGGGGTACGGAATGCCAGGGAACAGGCACCAACCCGAGATGAGAGGTGAAATCCTTGTAAAAATCAGGTAAGTCTTTAATGAGCGTTTTTTGGTAATGTCTTTTCATTCGCTCATTAACGCTGATGTCTTTTTTTCACCTTAGGGGCCGGGGTCCGGAAATGCCAGGATGCGGCGCGGACCCGAAATGAAGAGGGAATGAATCAACAGGTAAGTCTTAACATGGAGATTTAGCTTTCCTTATTCCCTTCTCTCTCTCACCTTTTGTTCTGGTCTTTTTCTCCCTAGGCGCTGGGGCGTGACTGCGAATCCGGATGATCGCTGCTGAACATGGAGGCGCCCTGTAAAGGTGAGTGGAATGCGGCGCTGCAGCGAACGACGCAATGAGCTTTTAAGTCTTCCTTTTCAGGATTGTCGGCGAGATGTCTCCGGGTTGCGGATTTAGCAGGTAAGGACTTTTCCTTCTTCTGTTCTCTTCTTCTCTTCCTTTGCAGGTGATCCAGGATGCTGGCAGGCGTGGCAGAAGTCAGGATGCAGGAGCAGACACGGTGAGCGTCCAGCTGCTAGATGCAGAACAACGCGAAGCACGTGTGGCTGTTCGGGTGGGGTTTAAATAGCCTTGGAAGAAGTTCCAGGTATGTATCCTTCCTCCAATCAGGTATGTATCCTTCCCCGACCACGCCCAGATGGTAAATTAGTCCCACAGGTAAAGTAGTTCCTTTCAGGCCTCAAGGAGGCCGGGATCCTGCAGCATGGTCTGCATCAGGTAAGTGCACCCAAGCATTCCCATAATGAGCCTGGCGCCTATGGCGCCAGGACTGATGTCTTTTATGAGCCTGGCGCCATAGGCGCCAGGACACTGTCCAAAGGGCCCCTATATGGGGTTGCTGGGTCCTTCCTTGGGGACTGGATGTCCGCTTTCGGGGACGCCGGGCTTGAACCGGCTCCCCGGGAGCGGGCATCATGACAAAAGGGAGGGGGAGGGAAGGATTGAGTGAGTGTAGAAGGAAGGGAGAGAGAGTGTAAAATAGAAAGGGAAGGTGGTAAGGGAGGGGAGGGATTAGAAGAGGGGAAAGACAGGGGAGTAGAGAGGGCAGGGGGGACTTCAAGGTGGGGAGTGGAGGAGGATGGATTTAAGGGAAGTGCGAAATGAGATGAGGGTAGTGGAAGAGCGGATTGAGAGGGGGAGGCAGTTCCAATGCAGAGGAGCAAGAAGTTGGAAAGAGCGGAACCGGGAGGAAGCGCAGGGGGAAGGAGGTACAGAGAGACGGAAGTGATCAGCGGAACAAAGGGAGCGAGAGGGGGAGTAGAAGGAGAGAAGGGAGGAGAGATAAAGAGGGGCAAGACCATGAAGGGATTTGAATACAAGGCAGAGGAAGTGGAATTTTAGTTGTAGGTGGAAAGGTAGCCAGCCTAGTGGAGAGAGCGAAGAGGAAATGGAGTCACGGGAGGTAAGGAGACAGAGGGTTTGAATGGCAGAGTGGTATATAGATTTAAGAGGGGCAAGCTGAGATGAACGAAGACCAAAAATTATAGAGGAGCAGTAGAAGACGCGGGAAAAGATGAGTAAGGAGATTAGGAGTTTGGTAGCATGGAATGTGAGGGAGGGACGGATTTTGCGAATATTGTAGAGGTGGTATCTGCAGGAGCGGGAGGTCAGTGAAATGTGTTGCGAGAAGGTGAGAGAGGAGTCAAAAAGAACATCTAGGTTGCGAGCATGAGTGGAGATAGGGAGATTGGAAGGAGGAAAGTGGATCAACGGGGGAGGAGAGGGAGAGGGAAGAGAGTTAGCGGGGAAGAAAAGGACTTCGGTTTTATCAGTGTTAAGTGAGAGAAAGCGGGAGGACATCCAGTTCTTGATGGCTGTGAGACAAGAGGAGAGTTTAAGGTGGAGGTCAGGTGTGAAGGAGAAGAGAGAGAGAAAGAGCTGGGTGTCGTCCGCATAGAAATGATGGGAGATGCCAAAGGAGGAGATGATGGGGGCAATGAGGGAGGTATAGAGAGAGAAGAGGAAAGGGCCAAGTACATAGCCTTGAGGAACACCGTAAATAAGAGGGAAGGAAGGAGAGGTCTGGCCTCCCCATGAAACAGCAAAGGAACGAGAGGAAAGGTAAGAGGAGAGCCATTTTTGAACAGGGCCTTTGAACCCGAAGGAGGAGAGAGTGTGGAGCAGGAGAGGATGATCGACAGTGTCAAACGCGGCAGAGAGATCAAGGAGAATAAGTATGGAGGATTGCTTTGCATGACGAGCAGAGAGGAGCAAGTTGAGAATCGAGGTGAGAGCAGTTTTAGTGGAATGTTTGGGACGGAAGCCAGATTGGAAAGGAGGAAGGAGAGAGGAAGTCGAGACAAAGGAAGAGAGTTGAGAGTAGGCGAGGTGTTCAAAGAGTTTAGAAAGGAAAGGCAGAAGAGAGATAGGTCTGTAGCTGGCAGTGAGCAGTGGATCAGCAGAGGGTTTCTTAAGAATAGGAATGATCGTTGCATGTTTGAAAGCAGAGGGAAAGATAGATGAGGAGAGGCAGGAGTTCAAGAAAGTGGTAAGGTAAGGGATAAGAAGAGGGTACATTTTAGGGATGAGAACAGAGGGGAGAGGATCAGAGGGGGCGGTTGTGGGGTGGGCTTTGGATAGAAGGGAGGAGACTTTGGAAGGGGAAACAGATGAGAAAACAGACATGATGGAAGAAGGAGGAGAGGGGGAGGAGAAGAGAGGGAGTCAGAGAGGGAGTTAATTTTTTGCCTGAGTGTGATGATTTTGGAGGAAAAGTAGTTGACAAAGTCAGAGGGAGAAAGTGTGGAATTAGATGAGGGGTCGGGAGAGGGAGGAGAGAGGAGGCGGGAAAGAGTTTGAAAAATCCGACGAGGATGTGAGGCTTGAGACTGTAGAAGGTTAGAGTAATAGGAGGATTTCGCCATAGCAAGGCAAGAGTTGTAAAGTGCATGGTAAGAGAAGTACGCCTGAGAAGGTGCCGCATAGAACGAAGATGGGAGGTAAGCCAGGATTGAGAAGGTTTCTGAGTAGGGTGGAAGAGAGAAAGGGGATAGAGATGGTCAAGGGCAGTGGAGATGGAAATGGAAGATGAGAGGGAAGAGAGAGCATCATCAGGAGAGAGTAGTGCAAAGTCATGGTGAGATGGAAGAGACGAAGAGCAGGTGTCAGAGAAGAGGGTAGTGTCAAAATCATGCAGGTGACGACGTGAGTAGATTGGAGCTTAGGGATTAGTAATAGTGGAAGATGAGCGAGGAGAAAGGGAGAAGGAGAGTAGTGCATGGTCAGAGAGATAGACAGGGAGAGAGGAGACAGGGGAGGAGGGATAGGAGGAGTTGAAGATGAGGTCAAGAGTGGAACCAGAGGAGTGAGTAGGGGAAGAAGGAAGGGGGGAGAGGAGGTAGGAGTCAAGGATAGAGAGGAGGGGAGAAGATTTGGGGGGAGAAGGAAGATGGATGTTAAAGTCGCCAAGCACAGTTAGAGGAGAGGGGGAGGGAGAAATAAGTAAGAGGAGGTGATCCAGGTCTTCAAAGAAGGAGGAGAGAGGGCCAGGGGGACGATAGATGATCAGGAAGGAAATAGGGAGGGGAGAGGAGAATGATTTGTAGAGGAATTCAAAGGAAGGGAAGGTGGGAAGAGATGGGGATGAGGAGGAGGAGGTGTAAATGGGGTTGTACAGGAGAGCGACGCCTCCACCGCGGCCAGAGGGGCATGGAGTATGGAGGAAAGAGGAGGAAGAGGTGGTTAGGGAAGCTGGGACAGAGGTATTATGAGGGGGAATCCAGGTTTCCGTTAGGCAGAGGAAATGAAGGTTAAGATGAAAGAATAGATCGAGTGTCTCGGCGGTTTTATTACAGATGGATCTGGCATTCAAGAGAGCAGTATTGATGAGGGCAGCATGGTTGGAAGTGGGAGGGTAGAAAAGGTAGGGGCGGTGAGAAAGGAAAGGAGGGTGGCTAGGAGAGCGGGGGAGAGGATAGTGGAGGGGACTAAGCATCAGGAGGAGCGAGGAGAGGAGAAGGGAGAGGAGTAGAGGGGAAGGAGGGGAGAGGGGGAAAGGAGAGAAGCGGAAGGAAGAAATGACAGATCGGATAGAGTCAGGGGGAGTAGGTACTGGGGAATCAAGTTGGGAGACCAAATTAAGATGGCTCAAAGGTGGACTCGAGTCAGTGGTGTGAGACAGCCGGGAGGTGCTAAAAGAGTCAGATGGTGCAAGTTCGCTTGACTGAGATTGGAGGAGTCCAGGTGCTTGAGGCAGGAAAATGGGGAGGAAGTTCTGAATTGTAGCAGGCGGTCACAGGTTCAGTGATGAAAGTTTACCGGCAGGACCCAATATGGTCAAAAGGAGTAAGCGTCAAGGGCGTGGCTGGAGGAGAACTGTTTTCTGAGGCGAGAAGGAAAGTAGCAGTTTAGGGCCACTGTACCTAAGTATGAGCCACCAGGTTATAAGGTGGTAAAAAGGGCAGATGCAGAGAGATGACCAGCCAGCCATTTTGAAGCTGTAATCAAGGAACATGAGAAACACTGCCCCCTACTTTAGATGTAACACACGTGCAACATCTTCCCCTGTTCACCTGCCCCTCCATATCAGTGCTTGGTGCCTAATTTCCCTCCCCAACTTACGTTCTAACCTCTACTACAAAAAAATGAATAAAGCTTTCTTTAAGAACCACCTTTCACAGTTATAAAATAAACCTAAAAATGCAATCTTATAGAGTTGATCTACTTTACATTTCTCAGTAAAGTACATTGAATCAATACGAGGTTCCAACATTTCCATTAGCATTTTGTGTTATGCTAATGGGACTAATGTGGCATTCATCCCCCATTCTAGGGACTGGAACAGGGATAATGGGCTTCCAGCCCAGGTTATCAGCCCAAGCGAAGCAAGGGACGATAACAAAGGCTCTGGACCGTTATCCCCCTTTCTAGCCCCTGCAATGGGGAACAAAGGCCATCACCACCCTCGGTTGCCAAAGCGGTAACCTGTGGTGTTAAAAAAAGGATTTTTCTTCCTACACTGCAACACGTGCGGCATCCCGCTGTAGGAAGGAGAATCCTTCTCCAAGATGGCCACCATGGAAAGGGAAGGCGGTACTCTGTACAGATCCCTTCCCTTTCCATGGCGGTCTGCCGAAGGGAAAGACCGGACCCTATGACCATATTAGAACAAGCACATTTTTTTCCCTGTCAAATCTATCCCAATTTCAAAAAATGTTACCACATAGCTGGTCCCCGGTGGACATGGACACTTTTTCCCCATTGGTCGTCCCTCATGGTCACTTGTCAAAAAATAAAACACGGACACATTTGCAAAACCATGTTTTCAGGTCCTTGTCAATGCTCCTTACATGCATTTGCTGGAAATCCACACATGTTTTATTTTTTCAAAAGTGTCAAAATGTACGTACATACAACAGTCATATAACTTAGCCCCCATTTGACATAATCCATTCAGACTTTGCACAAACATTCAAGGTGGTGTCTCTAATCGTTCTGAAAACCTTTGTCTACATTTGTCAAACTGCAACAAAGTTATAAGCCATCTCAAAATTTTGAGACCCCTCCTCTAATTTAGCACCCCCTGACAAGATCCCACCAAACTTTGCAAAACCCTTTATATCTATATCTAAAATCTTTTTGCAAACCTTTGTGCACATTTATCAAATGGCACCATATTTCTAAGCCGATATAATATTTAGGGACACTCCCTCTAATTGTGTTCCCTCTTAACAAAACAGCACCATTCGTAATCATGTCTAGAATGATATTCCAAAATGTCATGCAGTTTCATTGAGTGGCGCCAAAGCAATAAACCATGCAAAACTGCTTTTCACCAACCCTGTCATGCATAGATAAGCATAGATGACCCGGATCATCTCAGATGTTCGTGAACATCACAGGACTGCCCCAGACTGTTTGCGGACATGGGAGAAGAAATACTCCCATTTTGTTGGCTTTTTAAGGCCATATCCCATCCCATCCTCATCACCCCTCACCTTATGGTTCATTAGTTTGACAATTGCAATGTTGTGTTTTTTAATATGGTTTTACCGCAATGTCCGTGGACACGCGGAACCTGTCTGCAAATCCAACATGGCAGTAGTTTCCAAAAATCTAACGCACCTCACATGTTTTTTATTAACCAATCAGCGGATGTACCCGATGTCCGCAGACCTCACGTCGGCCTCTGGGCCTGTCGATCAGGGAAGTGAGTCAGCAGACCGAACCCAGATATCACTCATTTTTTGGTACTTTTTGGTTGTTTTAAAAAAAACTACTGTACAAATGTACACCAAATTTACAAAAGCACGCTTTCGGGACTAAGCCGCAAATTTGGTGGACACCCCCCTGTAACTTTGCCCCCCCTTAACAAAACCACACCAAACTTTGCAGGATCGATCTGATGTGCCCATATACTTCTTCTTCAACGTTCTGTGAGGATTCGTCCAGGGGTGCAAAGTTATAAGCTGCCCAAAAAGTGCTCTTCTTATAGGTTGAGCAACTTAACTATAACTACAGGGCTGCTACTGCAGACAGTGTGGAAGGCCTGAAGTAGCAGCCCTGCAAAGTTTGGTGTTGTTTTGTCAAGCGGGGGCAAGGTTATAGGTGGGTTCCCAAAATGTGTGGTTTTTCCAATAGATGCAATGGAAAAAAAGTTTGCTCATGCCTACAGCCCAAACTGCTGCACAGATTGACTCCAAATTTGTGGCAGGAGCGGTGGCTTGCTCACGAAAGTGTGCTTTTGTAAATTTAGTGTAAATACGTCCAGTAGTTATGTTTAAAGCAACAAAAACATAGGTAAAAATAAATTAATTATATATGGGTTTGGTCCGGCTACTCACTTTGCTGTTCAGTCCACGGACGGGCACCTGATTGGCCTAGAGGCTGACGTGTGGGCCAGGGATATGGGACGTGTACACTGTTTGGATGGTAATGAGCATAAGGTGCGTCATCTTTTTGGAAACGCCCGCCATGTTGGATCCGCAGACAGTCGCAGCTGACTGCAGACAGCATATTGTAGTAAAAGTCTGGAAAACATATTCTTGGTCATTTGGTGGTGGAAAGAGGGTCTGAGAAGGGTGGCAGAGTTGAAAAAAAATTATAAGGGGCTGATTTGTAGGTTGAAAAAGGCTGGGCAGATGTCGTAGCTGTCCGGAGAGACCGCAGTAGTTAATGGGCAGTGCCACGAATGGACGGCTTGGAAAAGACATTTGGGGTTATTTGATGGCTGGAAGAGGGCATAGACATGAGAGGGAAGTGGAATGAAGGTAATGTGGAGTTGTTTTTATAGGTCAAAAAAGGGAGTATGGTACATAATTGTTATATAGTTAATTATATTGTGGTGGTAGTGGTCAGTGGACAGATTCTGGGGAGCATGACCTGAAGCCATTGCCCCAAGAATATGTGCACTGGGAACAACCATCACAGTAGTAATATGTGTGTAGTAATTATAGGTAATGTAATAGGAGTATGGCCAGAATCACTATAGTTGCAATATGTGTACAGTAATTGTAGGCAATGTAAAGGGAGTAAAACATGTTTATTATATGAAGGAATGATGTAATTGAACTGTATATGGTACTTATTATTGGCGTACAATTGAGGATAGTGCTCACAGAATATGTAGTTCATTATAATTGCTGTGGTTACTTAGTGTTGTAGCGTTATGAAGCTGCAATGTCTGGTTTCTTTTCTGTCCCTTATAAACAGTACATTTTAAGTACTATGTTTGGTACACCATTACTGTATGACACACTGCTGTTGTTATGATATTACATAATCAATGGGACATTGGGAAAAAAATCTGTACTGGATTAACCCTTTAAGTGCCAATGGCGAGGTATCTCGTCCTTGGCAGTGCACACGCAGTGCCAAGGACGAGATAGCTCATCCTTTTCGGCACCTTGTTTTGAGCGATCCCTGCAAAGGTCCCCCCTCACTGCCAGGGGGCTGGATTACCTTCAGTTTCACGTCGGCGTGCGTAAAGCACATCGCCGTGAAACTGAAAGTAAATTCCCCGCAGCAGCCATTTTCAGCAGCTGCGGGGTAGAGAGAAGGTAAGAGACCTTCTTGTTCCGCCTCGATCTACAGCTGTATTTCAAGCTGGAGATCGAGGCGGGTATCGTTGGAAAGGGGAGATTCTCCCCTTTACAACGATACCCATTGTGTGGCATTGCTGCCCGCGGATCAGGGCGCTCATTTGTGAATTATTGATTTGACTGGTCTTTTTGAACTATTATGGTCCTTATAAACTTTATGAAATACAAATTGATGTGGATGTGAATATATTAACATTGTGTTGACTGTAACCTTAGAAACAGTCACTTTTTTGTTATTGAGAGATTCTTCAACATTTTAGGAATCATTCTTTAACCTTTTAGGAATCACTGTATAATACGTTTGGTCAAACTTTGTTTTTGATAATATGTATATTTGTTTATAGTCTGTTTAGGCCTAAGAAGAAGAGGAGTCCATCCTCAAAACGTGTCGCCAATTGAAAGCAGACTACTGGCAACATTTCCTTAATTTATTTTCTTTCTCTGTAACAACATTGTGATTATTTTTGTCTCTGTATCCAATGCACAATCTAATCCAAAACAAAATATATACACTTTTGTGTTTTTACAAAATTGGTTTTGTTTGAATTTCATTATTTATTCATGAACATTATTACCTTAATGTTATAATAGTTGGTTTATCAAACACATAATAGTGTGCAGGGGACGGGAGGGTTCAAAAGCTTGAATCTTCTCTTTCTCTATTTTTGTTATGTCCATAAGGATACCACTCTGAGCACACAATCCGCAATGGGGATAGGTTTTTTGGGGCAGGGCCCGGATGATGACTCAATGACACAACAAAACTGCGGAGCATGCATTGTAAAGTTGAGATGTACTGGAGAATCTTGAATGCCCCTTATGATCCCTGTCGGTTTTTGTAATAAACCACAGTTGCCATTGGCTGAGTCCCTCTGTTTATTCTGGGAAGGGTGTTGGGCCCTTGGGAGCCGCACAGACCTTCGGATGACCTCTGGTATACTGGAGAACCATCCTAACAAGTTGGTAGCAGAGTCCATGGTTGGGCTACGTTAGCCCGGCACAAAGCCAACACTCCTGCCACAGAGCCTCATGCTGCGGGATGGGATGCCTGTTGGGTTTCGAGAAATCAGCGAAAATGCTCCCTGTGTAAAGGTCGTCAAGAGCCACCCATGGGAATATCCTGCCCGCGGTCCACAAGGATTCCAGACGACCAGAAGAGTGAAGCAGCAGCTTTGAGGGACGCAGCAGCCAAGCAGCATCAGCAGACCACGGAGTGTAAGTATTGACCCAGCCACAGATCAACTAACAGGTGGTTTAAGGGGGGTATTGAGTATTGGGGAGTATCATAGAGTATTGTTTAGTATTGTCAAGTATTGTGTAACATTTGTGAAGTTTAGTAGGGACAGGAGCAGAGGTATATGTCATTATTCAAGGTTAGGGCACATTGGTTTTCCAGGTGAAAGATTCTGGTGAACAACCTAAACTATTGCCTCGAGGACACGGATGACAGAAGTTATTTAAATAGTGGATTTCCTGTGGGTTGGGCAAATTAGCTTGGTTCATAGATAACGGTATACCCGTAAGGTTTAGCAAGGGGGCTGGCCTAGATTGCGGAATGTGATTCGTCTTGTTAAGTTTCGAGGAGGCAGCTGCTAACAAGGCGACGCTGTAAGTACAGATCAAACACGAGAAAATATTGGTATACTCTGCAAGGAGGCAGGAAGACAGCTGTGGGGTTTGTATTGGGGTTGTGTATGTTTTTTTTTGGGCAACAGTGTTCTAGCATTGTGTGCTCTGTAAGTGATTCTTAGCACTACCTTGTTTAGTGAATAGGTGATGTCGTCCGTAGGTTTTTGCACCGAATTTAGAGAGCATGGTGTGTTGTGAACATGGTGGTGAAAACACTTTAAATTGATAAAGGAGGATGACCAGTGGCAGTGCGCAGCATGGGCATCAGCAAGATTTGCAGATGTGCCTGAGGAGGCAGAGATTTGTAGAGGGGTGGTGCGTGAAGCAAGCCTGATAGGTGATTGTGAAGCCAGTGAGGCTTGGAGTAAATAGAAAGAATTTTCATTACCCTGTGTTTTTCCCACTAACAGCAGAATATCGAAATCCTAGATTTGAGATCACGTAAGAGCAAATACAATGTATCAAGGGAAGTGTGGGGGTGACATCCCCTTACAGCATCTGTGTAACACCCTCCAAACTTATAAGAATAAGATTTCTAAATATAGCATAGAATGGACTAAAAGCACCAAGGGTAAATTAACGAAACCATGGCAACCATGCAGAAGTTTCTCCAAGGATGTGCAACAATCACTACTGACACACTTACAGGGTACCTTTAAGGGGATTCTAGCAAACAGCATGGCAATATTCAAGCTGTGGAGGATGTTTCAGGAGAGCGAGGGGGACACAGCAAGGCACAGATAGATCAACTAGCACAAGAGCGCACATGCAAGGAGGAGGAGGCGCGTGCAATCAAGAAAATAAGAGCATGATGGACACTGGGCATGGGAGACAGGATGAGTATGGGGGCAGGATGTAGGCGTGCAGAACCAGACAGTACAACATTGCCAATCAGGACTACTACAGTACCGGAAGTAATGAGCATGGGATTGATTTGATCAACTTCCGAGTGTAGTCTGGGAGGACACAACATCTAGGAGACTGAGTTTTGTGGACTACTTTTGCAGAGATATGGAAACATAGTTAGACAATGACGTAGGGGAAACTGGAACCAGAGCAGCATCACACGACTCTTATAGTTTGCTCCCATACGTTGGGAGATTTAGGAATCTCCCAGGATGAAGGAAGGGGGAGATGGCCATAGCATGTTTTGGTACTAGGGCACGGGGGGTCAGACAACTGTGTGTGAGTGATTAGAGGAGAACCAGCAAAAGCACACACCAACCCCAGAGAAGCAGACAAGCACATTAGGCTGACTCGAGGAGTGAATGGGGAGGTAGGGTTCACACAACTGCCCCTTTTGGAAAAGGGAGGGGGGTGACCTCAGTATATACCATGGAAACACCTTGGTAAGGAAAATGTGAGATGTCAGTTACCCTCGTTAACCACGGGTGCAGGGAAAAGGATATAAGAAATGACGAGAATGACTGCAGGACAGAGATGAGCAGTGGGGACGTAAAGGGACTACTAGTGGTGATCCTCAGAGAGGCTGATGATGATGCATTCTTCCCTGCAAACACTCTCCCCCTTCATCCCCCAACATAGTCTATTTCCTTTACTTCATCTACTCTTTCTATCTCTTCTACTGCATATAATCTTGGTCTTTACCTAGATTCTAATCTCTCTTTTACTCATCACATTTCTCTCACGTCTCGCTCTTGTCGCTTTCATCTCTATTATATTCGTAAAGTTGACTCTTCTCTTACTTTCCATGCCACTAATATTTTCACTCTGCATTGATCTGTTACACTTTTTGGTCTCCCATCATCTTGTCTTGCTCCTTTAAAATCTATCTACCATTCTTCAGTTTGTGTACTCTTTCTCCTCTCCTATCGTAACTCTATTACAGCATCACTTGTCTCACCCAGCTGGCTACCCTTCTATTTGCAACTTAAATTAAATTTTGTCTGCTAAGGGCCTCGTCACGATTTGGGCGCTATCCCCAGGGGTATAACCGTCGGAGCTATTAGCGTTAACGACAAACCCTGTGGTGCTATTAGCGCTGGATCATGGGTTTGGCGGAACAGTAAGTTCCCATTCCCCATTGGGCCCATTTGGGAATTCCCCATTGGGCCCAATGGGGAATTCTCAGTGCTATTACTGCCAGCGTTATTAGCACCGAAAATCGGCAAAATCGCAGCATATTTTTCCCCCAGCTCAGAACTGGGAGCAAATCCGCCAAGCCTGTGATCTGGCAGACCCTTAAATGCAGCGGTCATTGTATTACCGCTGCATTTAATGGTTACTGCCAAACTCTGATGATGCCCTAGTCTTTAAATCTCTTTATGGACTAGCCCCTAACTATCTTGCTGTGGTTGTGTCTTTCTATACTCCCTCTCGCTCACTTTGCTCTTTCTCCCTCTTTAGGCTGTATGTTCCCCCTCCCTGTGCCCAGTCCCGCTTTCGGTCCTTTCAGCTTCTCACACCACTTCATTGTAACACTCTCCCTCTCTCCATTCGGTCTATCTCTGTGTACTCTCTTTTTCGTGTCTCTTTGAAAAATCACCTTCTCATTGCCCCTGATTGTTGGCTATCAACATTGTTGTTTGACCAGTATAACTCATCATTATTGTTGTACTGTCTAATTTTAACTGTGCGCATCACTTTGGATTAAGGCGCTTCATAAATACAATAAATATACAAATACTAAAAATGTAAAAGAGCAGGGCCACATGGCAAGCTTTAAGGACACAATACCCAGACACGTCAGATATTAGTGCGATTATGGCCCACAAGATGGGGGAGGATGAAGTAGCCTTACACTATATTCTGGTGATCAAAGAGCTTTGGTGTCTTGAAAAGCGAGTACAGTGGGACAACATAGTAGCTTTATTTTACCACATATTGTGCCAGGGGATGCCAGAGCTGGTACCGAAGCAGCTCAAGAGGTTACTAGGCATAGAGGTGAAACCCTGGCCAGAAATAAAACTCACAATAGTACATCATTGTAGGTTGTTACAAGATATAAATAAGGAAGAAGAATGAGAAAAAGAAGAATGAGAAAAAGAAGGAAGAGGAAGCAAAGCTAGTGCAAAATAAATGATCCAAGTATGCCTTAGACTGTGCGGTAATGACAAGCGCAGGAGCACAGGGGACATCACAGCAACAGTATGCACCGCTGCCCACAGGGGGAGTAGTCATGTGGCGGGGGGAACATGCAGCAAGGGTTTGAGGAAGAGGGGGGCCACCCATGGTGCACGGATATGGCGACCAGATACATCACAACCAAGGGGGATTCCCAGGAGGGTTTAGAGGATATGAGCAACAGGTGCAGCAGGACCAAGGGGATTATGGGGGTGGTTTCCAAGTGCAAGGGAGGCAGCTACCACAGTGCTGGTTGTGCAGGCAGATAGGGCACATTTTGAGAGTGTGCAGAAGCAGGGGGTGTAACAGAATGGGGGACCGCAGTCCCAGCCAGCATATCAAGGGGACAAGAACGAGTATTACACACAAGACCAAGCACAATAAAAGCAAGGACTAACACCAAGCACACACCCACAGACACACCAGCCCATGACACAGATACCAGAGATTCAAGCACCCATGCTGTTTTAGTTGCAATCACCCCAGACTATAGGTAACAAATAGCAGGCACTGCAGATACAGAACAGCATAGAACCAGGTGATGGGACAGTTGCACACATAGGGCCTCCTTATGACCCAGGCGGTAGCCGTGCCCTTATTAAGGGCACGGCTTCCGCCAGTAATGATTTTTTACTGGGTCCCAGAAAAGGGCAATAACCGGGTCATTCTGACCTTGGCGGCCCCGGTAATTACCCTGTTCTGGGACCTGGAAAAATAAATCCCCATTCCCATTTGAGACCCATAGGGCTCAATGGGAATGGGGAGGATGCTAACAACGCGCCCGTTAATGAGCGTGTTTTGGTACTAGGACACGGGGGGTCTGACAACTGTGCGTGAGTGATTAGAGGAGAACCAGCAAAAGCACACACCAACCCCAGAGAAGCAGACAAGCACATTAGGCTGACTCGAGCAGTGAATGGGAAGATAGGGTTCACACAACTGCCCCTTTTGGAAAAGGGAGGGGGGTGACATCAGTATATACCATGGAAACACCTTGGCAAAGGAAAATGTGAGATGTCAGTTACCCTCGTTAACCATGGGTGCAGGGAAAAGGATATAAGAAATGGCGAGAATGACTGCAGGACAGAGATTAGCAGTGGGGACATAAAGGGACTACTAGTGGCGATCCTCGGAGAGGCTGCTGATGATGTATTCTTCCCTGCAAACACTCTTTCCCTTCATCCCCCACCATAGTCTATTTCCTTTCCTTCATCTACTCTTTCTATCTCTTCCACTGCACATAATCTTGGTCTTTACCTGGACTCTAATCTCTCTTTTACTCATCACATTTCTCTCACGTCTCGCTCTTGTCACTTTCATCTCTATAATATTTGTAAAGTTTGCTCTTCTTTTACTTTCTATGCCACTAAACTTCTAATCTCTTCTCTTATTTTCACTCTGCTCTCCGATTGATCTGTTACACTTTTTGGTTTCCTATCATCTTGTCTTGCTCCTTTAAAATCTATCTACCATTCTTCAGTTTGTGTACTCTTTCGCCTCTCCTATTGTTACTCTATTACAACGTCACTGGTCTCACCCAGCTTGCTACCCTTCTATTTGCAACTAAAATTTAATTTTCTCTGCTAAGGGCCTCATCGTGATTTGGGCGCTATCCCCAACGGTATAATCACTGGGGCTATTAGCGATCACGTCAAGCCCCCTGGCGCTATTAGCGCTGGATCACGGGTTTGGCGGAACAGTAAATTCCCATTCCCCATTGGGCCCATTTGGAAATTTCCCATTGGGCCCAATGGGGAATTCTCAGCGCTATTACCGCCAGCATTATTAGCACCGGAAATCGGCAAAATCGCAGCGTTTTTTTTCCCCCAGCTCAGAATTGGTGGCAAATCCGCCAAGCCTGTGATCTAGCAGACCCTTAAATGTGGCAGTAATTGTGTTACTGCCACATCTAATGGTTACTGCCAAACTCTCATGAAGCCCTTAGTCTTTAAATCTCTTTATGGACTAGCCCCTAACTATCTTGCTGCTCTTGTGTCTTTCTATACTCCCTCTCGCTCACTTTGCTCTTTCTCGCTCTTTAGGCTTTATGTCCCCCCCTCCCTGTGCCCAGTCCCACTTTCGGTCCTTTCAGCTTCTCGCTCCACTTCATTGTAACGCTCTCCCCCTCTCCCTTTGGTCTATCTCTGTGTACTCTCTTTTTCATGTCTCTTTGAAAAATCGCCTTCTCCATTGCCCCTGATTGTTGTCTATCAGCATTGTTGTTTGACCAGTATAACTCAGCATTGTTGTTGCACTGTCTAATTTTAACTGTGTGCAGCACTTTGGATTAAGGCGCTTTATAAATACAATAAATATACAAATACTAAATATGTAAAAGAGCAGGGCCACATGGCAAGCTTTAAGGACACAATACCCAGACACGTCAGATATTAGTGCGATTATGGCCCACAAGATGGGGGAGGATGAAGTAGCCTTACACTATATTCTGGTGATCAAAGAGCTTTGGCGTCTTGAAAAGCGAGTACAGTGGGACAAAATAGTAGCTTTTTTTACCACATATTGTGCATGGGGATGCCAGAGCAGGTACCGAAGCAGCTCAAGAGGTTACTCGGCATAGAGGTGAAACATTGGCCAGAAATAAAACTCACAATATTACATCATTGCAGGCTGTTACAAGATAAAATAAGGAAGAAGAATGAGGAAAGGAAGCAAGAGGAAGCAAAGCTAGTGCAAAAGAAATTATCCAAGTATGCCTTAGAAGGTGCGGTAATGACAAGCGCAGGAGCACAGGGGACATCACAGCAACAATATGCACCGCTGCCCACAGGGGGAGTAGTCGTGTGGCGGGGGAACATGCATCAAGGGTTTGAGGAAGAGGGGGGCCACCCAGGGTTCACGGATATGGCGACCAGATACATCACAACCAAGGGGGATTCCCAGGAGGGTTTAGAGGATATGAGCAACAGGTGCAGCAGGACCAAGGGGATTATGCGGGTGGTTTCCAAGTGCAAGTGAGGGAGCCACCACAGTGCTGGTTGTGCAGGCAGATAGGGCACATTTTGAGAGTGTGCAGAAGCAGGGGGTGCAACAGAATGGGGGACCGCAGTACCAGCCAGCATATCTAGGGGAGAAGAACGAGTATTACACACAGGACCAAGCACAATAACAGCAAGGACTGACACCGAGCGCACACGCACAGACACACCAGCCCATGACACAGATACGACAGATGCAAGCACCCATGCTGTTTTATTTGCAATCACCCCAGACTCAAGGTAACAAACAGTAGGCACTGCAGATACAGAACAGCATAGAGCCAAGTGATGGGACAGTTGCACACATAGGGCCTCCTTATGACCCAGGCGGTAGCCGTACCCTTATTAAGGGCACGGCATCCGCCGGTAATGATTTTTTGCCGGGTCCCAGAAAAGGGCAATAACCGGGTCATTCCGACCTTGGCGGACCGGTAATTACCCTTTTCTGGAACCTGGAAAAATTAATCCCCATCCCCATTTGAGACCCACAGGGCTCAATGGGAATGGGGAGGATGCTAACAATGAGCCCGTTAATGACGGGCCCGTTGTTAGCATCCTGGACTTCTAGTGGGACCCACAAAGGACGCCTAGTCTGACCGGGCGTTCCTTAGTTGGTCCTGCAGCAGTCCTCGTAATAGGGCAGCCCGTAATGAACGTTCATTACAGGACCACCAGGGTCCTAATGAGGCCCATAGACTCGATAGCAATTTTCCCCATTAGGAGCCTGGGGGGAGTCACCATGGTGGGGAGCAATCACCTTTTTGGGAATGGGATGTCCTTATACCCTAAATAGGAGAGCCCACAGACAGACTTGATTTGATGTGTTCAATTCTGTTGATCACACCCAACGCTGCGGAGGAACCACGCATAGGGGTATCGATAGGTGACAAGACTTTTTCCTTTCTTGTAGAGACAGGGGCGCTAAATCCTGCATCCAACAGGGGAGTTATAGGTTCTCAGGTGATGACATGAATACTCTGGGGCTATAGAAGTGGTTCCTTTAACAGGCAATGGTCCTCATTACATGTATGCTGGTCTTGAAATAGTGTTACCGGTAGAACCATACCAGCACCTTTTTATGGACCGGAGCAGTTTGAGTTGCCATTAACACTGGCACCGCAAGTGACCAACTGAAGCCGGCAACACTGTTGCCGGAATTCACAGAGAGATGCCACAGCAGTGCCTGAGATACCAGCATGTCGTAAGTAAGTGCAAATTCCAAGCAACACAGACATGCATGGACATGCCGGTAGCAATGTGAAAACAGTGCCAGAAACACCAGCTTCACGGACCAGGCATTAAGTAGATTAAGGTGTGTGGAAACATGCCACAGGTGCCAAAAAATTCACACAGGTGTTCCCAATGAGCAGTGCCACAGCACGAAAGGACCACTCCCACACCCCTTACAACACCACCATGCTAGCAGTACCAGTACAGTAATGGAGCTGGAGGCCCGGCCTGCAGGCCTACTACTTGAAGCGGCAGGGAGGCAGAGGATGCAGCAGAGGTGCTTGAGAAGGAGGGCCATCATGGCCCAGCAAATACCCAATGTCCAGCAGGTTGCAGCCAGCAGGCAGCCACCAATTCCAGGTCTAAGGGCCAACACCCTTTCAACCTGAGCTAAAGCCAGATCCACACCATGTACCGGCTAGACAGCGACACCATGCGGGTCATTACAAGTTTGGAGGTAGTCATGGTGCTATTAGTGCCATTGCTTCCTCCAAACTCGTGTCCGGGTTTTTTTAATGGGAACATACCGGGTCATTCCAACCTTGGAGGACCCGATAAGTCCCCATTCAAAATACCCATCACCATTCCCATTCGAGCGCCCATAAGGCTCAATGGGGTGGGAGCTAATAACGGGCCCGTTATTAGCTCCCTGGTCCCCTTGCGGGACCCGCAAAGAACGTCTGGTCTGACCAGACGTTTTGAGCGGATCCCACAAGGGAACCTCGTAATGCAGCGGTGAGGGGTTAACGGCACCGGCATCCTTATCAGAGCCGTTAACCCCTTACCGCTGTACTCGTGATGACCCCCCATAACTTCAATTGTGGACCTGATCAATGACGACCTGGTCAGCCTCATAAATATCTCCACAGCCATCTCCCCCTTGCTCAAGGTAGTGTCTGTGCTACACTTCCTAGCCACAGGCACATACCAACAAACTGCGGGTGAGCTGCATGGGATATCGCAACCCTGTTTCTTGGGTGTCCTGTCCCAGGTCATTGATGCACTCCTGCGTCACGTTGGTGAACATATCAGCCTAGCCAGGACTGCTGACCAGGTTAATGGCACAAAAATAGCCTTCCATGCTCTTCCAGGCATGCCAAACGTCATCAGTGCTTTGGACTGCAGACATGTGGAGCTGGGGGCCAGGCATGCTGTGGAGGCAGTGAACCGCAACAGAAAACTTATCATTCACTGAACGTGCAGATGGTATGTGATGCACGCTACCTGATCACCCATTGCTGCACCAGATTTCCCGGTTCAACCCACGACTCCCTGGTGCTGAGCAGCCATGCTGCCTGGGTACATGACACGTCACAGTGGACAGCATACCTGGCTGCTGGGTGAGTCTAACTACAAGGGCATGCGCGCTGTTGAAATGGGGTGGGGGCAGAAAGATCCATAGCTTACCTGGCTGCTGGGTGACTCTAACTACAAGGGCATGTGCACTATTGAATTGGCGGGGGTGGGGGGCAGAAAACACCATTGTTTACCTGACTGCTGAATGAGTCTAACTGCAATTATGAGTCTATTCGCTCATACAATTACAAAACCACCAATAAAGTGCACAGAGGCCAGATAGGGTGGGTAAAGGGGAAGGTAGACCATGAATAAGAGCAAGGATCAGTAATTGCAACAATAGTACAACAAGTAAAGATAAAACAGGTTAGGGTAGACAAACTTACTTTGTGTTGTGATACCATTAAACATGCAAGTGCACAGGTGTTACTCAGTAATAGCATGCCTGAGCGCAAGGCTTTGACAGGCGTGTCTCAATTTTGGAAAATGATCCAGTGCATGCATGACAACATTTATTCCATACAGCAAAAAAAAAAAAAAAGAAAATAAAACTTCATGTACAAGAATTCCCCATACCAGAGTGACAAAGAGAAGCACACATACAGTCAAGCAAACCAACTACACCTAATGCACAGAGAATATGTATGTTCCCACTCGCATTACACCATTTGCCTGCACACCAATTGGCCAGGTCCCCTGCCTGATAGAAGTACACAAAAACACATGAATCTCATTTGAAATCTAAATGTTTTCTAGTACATATCTCAGATTTTGTGTCATGGACACATTGGTATTATGGCATTGTAGAGCAATAATGACACATACACCAGTTCCATCTGTGTCATTTGTACTAAAAGGGTCAGAGGTCATGTTGGCTGTGAATGGTACATGTGAATGCCAATACACACCACACACTCAACACACATTCTCACAATGTGCATTTCTGGTACCCGAAATAGGGCATATGCTAGCTAAACTGCATTTGGCATGTACATTTTTGTCTTCTCAAGTGAACAATATACAGCCTGTGCACACATGATATGGGCAGAAGTATGACATTGTACACTTTCTCTTGGTCCTATGCAGGTGATGCTGGTTATCTCCTGAAGCCATGGTTATTGACCTCTGTGAGCCAACCACACAACATCCACGAGCAGGCATACAACCATGCCCATGTATGTACTCGGTGCACAATTGAACAGACATTTAGCCTGTTAAAGGTGAGGTTCGGGTGGCTGAGCCGATTGGGGGGAGCACTAACGTACAGCCCTGTAAAGGTGGGAAAGATAGTGGTTGCCTGTGCCATGTTGCAAAACATGTGTATCAGGCGCAAAGTCCCACTGCCCCCTGACATGGACATGCATTCACCAGAGGCGGAGGAGGTCAGTGATGAGGAGCTGCCAATTGCACAGCGCCATGATGGCATGGATGAACGCGTCACATGAGATGAACTTATACACCACTACTTCTAATCACCTGTCAAACACGCAGGACAGGTCAGCTAGCGCACCGAGCACTGGGCACTGCACATAAATAAAATCACTCACTCTGAAAAATCAATGTCCAGTCATGATTTGTTTACAACACCAACTATAATTTGTGATAAGAAAATATATACAAATGTGAAAAGACTTAACTCCCAATACTATACACTCCAACTATCCCTTCCCACTGCCCCTCCCAACCATCCCTCCCTACTCCCCCTCCCCAACTATCCCTCCCCACCACTCTTCGCTAACTGTCTCTAGGCCACTCCTGTCATATTTTGCAATGTACATTAGTACGAGTCACAGACAGGGCACCTATGTGTCCATGGCCCATTTGCAACCTCTTTCTGGCTCTAGTATGTTGCTGCGTGCCGATCGGGACAGCCGCATAGATCGCTGGCTTGGGCTGCTCTGCACAGAACCACAATGTGTTGTGCTTGTTGATGGTGTGGGGGGTAGTGCCATGGCCATTGTTTGGGTGATGGATGACATCATGCTGTTCCCCTCCCTTACCCTCCACGACATCTGTAAAATGCCACGTGTGCAGTGACCAAGTGTATTTGCATTACGTCTTTCACTGGCCTGCACATGTTCATGCATGAATTGGGCCTCCTGAACATGCTGCTGCACCAGGGATGTCAGTGCATCCTGCTGTTGCTCCATCCTGGTGACGTGCCCTTCAATGTCCCTCACACTGGGGAAGGGTGGACTTTGGGTGCTAATTGGGCCCATGGGGCTGAAGCGCAGGGGCTCCCCAATGCTGTGGTGTGTTGTCTCTCCAGTTTACACACCACCTTTGTCCGCTGTATTGTCTCCAAAGCACGCATGTGCATGGCCTTGTGGCAGTGGTGGTGGTGGTGGCACTGCTGCTTCTGGGGCTGCCGGGATGGGTACAGCTTGTGGTGCCTGTAGTACTGTAAGAACCTTGGGCCTGCGGTGGAACCACAAGGGCACCACGGGGGCCTGATGTGGCTATGCTGGAGGAACCATGGGTCTGTGGTGGCAGTGCTGGAGGCACCATAGGGGCCTGGAGTGGCTGTGTTGGAGGGACAATGGGAGCATGAGGTTGCTGGATGGATGCAGCTGTGGTTGCAGTTGCAGGTCTGTCTGTTGAGGAAGTTAGGGGTGTGGCTTACATACTTTGTGATCTCGTGTTGGGGAGGGTTGTGCCATGTAAGATGTCCCGATGTGCCTGCTGCATGTAGCACTTACAGGGACCAGTGGAAATGTGTGCTCATGGGTAAGGCTGGCTAGGACGAGGGAGTCACATGTTTCCTTCGTGTTTGACACTGGTCATTTGTGGGTGGTGTAGGTGCTAGCCACAGACCTGGCTTTGTGCCTGGACTTGCATGGTCGGAAACACTCCAATTTTGCTGTGGCTGGGGATGTGTGTCTGAGTTTCAGCAGGAGCATGTTATGCTGGTTATACACAGTGCCTGTGCTATGTTTTATGTGTGATTGGGGTATGAGTGATATTTGGGGTGAAGGTGTATGTCGTTATGTGCATCCAGGTTGCAGGCCAGGAGGTGTGGGGGTCCGGCAGGGCTGTTTTGGTATTGTGCACAACACACTTGCCATATTTTGCAGCTGTAGAGTGTGCAGGGTAGACAGGGAGATTGATTTGACATTGAGGTTACATGTACTCACCAGCCTCCTGGGATGTCATGGCTCTGGCCTCCGCAGCACTGTCACCTTCTAGGCTGCACGTCTCCTCCCAGGGCTTCCCAGGGCTTCAGGTGGATAGGGGATGTGCTGCCGCTACCTGTGGCCATAACCTGTCTGTGCTGGGCTGACAGGAGATTGCGCTCCCTCAAGCGCAGGTCATCCCACCTTTTATGGCAGTCACACACTGTGTGGGGGTTGTGCCAACTGCTGTCACTTTGTGGGCAACCTCCTGCCAGATGGTCTTCTTGCGGAGCTGTGCGTGCCTGGGTTGGTAGGTGGAGAACAGTTTGTCTGCATTTTGAACAATGGTGGCTACCAAAATGTTTAGCTCCATCTCGCTGAACCAGAGTTTGTGCCTCCAGGTTGCACAGACTTTTGATGTCATGATGTATTATCCAAATCTGTGCTCAGGATTTAAGTATATGTCCTGTGCTCTCAGGATTGTAATGGATTGTGTTTATTAGTGGCCGCCGGTCGATTTCCTGTTCGTGCGATCACTGTAATACTAGTCAAGGTAATTGTGGCACTGTTGTTACTGGTGCCGGTGGACGAATGTGAGTGATGCCGAATTCAGAGTCACCAGCACAGAGGGTGCTGGTATTGCCATTTGGGTGGGGTTGTTGTAATTACCAGCATGCCAGAGCCATTGAATTTGGCATGCCGGAATGCGCATTCATGCCAACACGGAATCAACCATTGTTTCCGGCAGCTGGTGTTCACGGACACAGTGGCAGAGGCATGCTGGTAATTAGGATTTCTTACTGGCAAACTCGTAATGAGGCCCAATGTCTCCCTTTCTATAGGGGAACACAGTTTATCTTTGCCTTTACTTTACTGTCAACAGACACCTGTGAACATACTAGGGAGAGACATTATGAGCAGACTAAACATGATGATTTAATTCACAGACAAGGAAATAGTGTGCGCCTCACCATGGATACATTTTCTCAATATAAGGGAAATCATTCAAGCCTATTGTGGATGGAAGGTGGAGAGGGGGTGCCAGTGGAAAAGGAGCTGTTCCATTACCACACAGAGATTGCAATTGCATGACTACCAGGGATTCAAGGGAATAAGTGGTGCATTCCGAATGAGTATTTACTCAGACCAGAGAACCTTTGATGTGGCAGAAGGGACAATTGTACCACGGGAGACTGAATCACTGATTGTGGGAGATGAGTGGATAGCAGTACACAAGATGGACAACACGGGACGGTCATGGCGAGCAGTGATGGCCGCATCTGAAGGGTATAGATTGACCGCAGTGACAGACAATGAATTATTCAGAGACAACAGGTCAGTCCATGAGATGGTGTTCAAAATGAGTTTGACATATTGGATAAAGATACTCTACAGAGAGGTACCAAAGAGAATGGCAATGTCGCTGAAAGCACCGCAATCCTTCTGTGAGGAGGACCTGGCCAAGGTGCCCAGCCTCCTGTGAACCACTACTCCCTATAATTTGGGGCTTTTGAAAGGAGTGGGAGGGTTGAAGATAAAACTGAAACCAGGAGAATTCTTACCCAGAGTCAAACAATTTCCACTCTCAAGGTAAGCAGATGAAGGCATTTATGATTGCAGTATTAGTGAAACAGGGTATCCCAGTACCATCAGAATCACCATAAAACACTGCTGTGTACCCAGTCAAGAAAGCAAATTGGGGTTATAGCGTTTCGTACAGGACTTGCGCCCGCTTGATCATTTTGGAGAACCAGAATACCCTTTGGTCCCAAATCCTCCAACAATTTGGTGCAGCATTCCAGCAGAAGCTACTTCTTTCACGGTCATAGACTTGAAGAATGCCTTCTTCTCTACCACTACACCGACACTCACAAGACGTGACTTCCTTTATGTATAGAAACAAGAAGTGGAAACATACAAGACTTCCTCAGGGTACTGTGAGTCACCCTCCATATTCAACAGGCTCCTCCAGATGCACCTAGGCAATATACAGATGGAGAACATGGTCATACAGTACGTAGATGACATTTGGATTTAAAGCCCGACATAAGAAAAGTTTAGAAAGTACTCAGTGCACATGCTGACAATGTTAGTTGACAAGGCATACAAGGTGGACAAAGCCAAACTACAGTACTGTCAGAAAAAAGTGCTATGCATTGGACAGATGATCTTCCAACATGACTGACAGGTGACTCCAGAAAGGGCGGGAGGCAATAGGCAGAAAACAAAACCCACAACGGTGAGAGAGATACAGCAATTCTTGGGGTTATGCAATTACTGTAGGACATCGGTCTTCCACTACAGCAGTTAAACCAGATCCCTACTGAGTGCTCTGAAGGAAGCACAGAAAGGACTCAAGATAATACGATGGACAATAGAAATGAGTGAGGCATTCAATGAGCTGAAAGAAGCAATGTGCACAGCTCCAGTGTTGGGGATTCCAGAATACACAAAATAATTATTTTTGTTCTCACACTCTGATGGGGTGCTGAGGACAGCAGTACTGACACAGAAGATCTGCTTGGGGTACAATCGTACTAGCATATTACGTGGGAAGCTCGACCCAGTAATGAGAGGACACTATCCATGCAAACAAGCTTTGGCTGCTGCCACATTCGCAGTGGACAAATCAGCAAGTATTACAATGGGGTGTAGAACCACTCTTTACGTGGAGCATGCCCTCTTTGCAATGCTGGAGAAACCAAAGAGCACACTGACAACACAGAGAGCATCAGGGTATGAGGTGTTACTATCAAACAGATCACGTAAGGTGGTGAGGTGCAGACGCATTAACCAAGCAACCTTTCTCGTCGACATCTTACAAGGAAATTGACTACTCACACGACTGCAGAGAAAACATATAGGAATTCAGTGACAACTGCAAGGTACAGGAGGACGCACTTGAGGGGGGGATATTTGTTTTGTTTGTTTGTTTTTTTGTGCCTATATAGCACGCCTAACCTAGGGTTAAATGGCCGTATTTCTTGGATACATAGTTACAGTATACATAATATGAAAAAATGTACAACAGGGTACAGTATAAAGAAAGAAAAATTTACAGGGAGTTATACAATTTTCAATATAATGCAATTTACAGTAAGGTGTACAGAATATACAGATACACCAAGGGTCTGGTGTATGAGGAGAGTTAATTCAGACAGGTGTCATAGATCTGAGGTCATGTAGATTGCTAGCAAAGGCGGTTCAGAGGTAATTGAGGCAGCATGGTCAGTTAGACTGGGAGAAGAGCCAAGTTTTTATTTTCTTCTGAAATGAGGGAAAACTGGGTCAGTTCTGAGTTCTGCGGGTAGTTTGTTCCAGGTTTTGGCTGCGAGTACTGGAAAACAGGAAAGTTTACATTTAGGAATGTTTAGGCAGTGAGCGTGGTTAGCTCTGGTGGGTCTGAAAGAATCTTTTCTGCAGAACTTGTTCATAAGGTACTTGGTGGCTGAGTTGTTGAGGCACTTGTGTGTGATCATCAGCATTCTGAAGGTTATTCTGTCTTGAATAGGGAGCCAATTGGCATTGCGGCAGGTTTGAGAGATGTGATTAGAGCGAGGAATGTTAAGGGCTGCTCTCAGGGCATTGTTTTGCATTACTTGTAACTTGTGCATGTTTCTCTTGCTGGTGCCTAAGTATAAGGTGTTGCAATAGTCCATCTTGGACATTATAAGGGCTCTTGCTAGTGTGAGGCAGCTGTCCGTGTTTAAAAAGGGTCTACAGGCATGAATTAGTTTGGTAGTATAGGCTGTGGTGGAAGAGGTGGCATTTTTTTGTTTTTGGAGAGTTAGTGCAGAGTCTAGGTAAAAATCTAGAGTCTTTGCTACTTTGTCAACATTAATATGATTGCCATCAATGGAGAATGCAGAGTATTTTTGGCCTATTTTATTGAGTCTTAGATTGGAGCCGATAAGGAGGATCTCTGTTTTTTCGTTGTTAAGACAAAGGCCATGGTTGGCCATCCAGGCTTGTATTTGACTGTAGATGTCATTTAGGAGTATAGAGTCAGCTTGGTAGTTGCCTGATAGGGTTGTCAGCATTTGCATATCATCAGCATAGTTTGTGTAAGATACGTTTTGCTGATCTAGGTAGTCGAACAAATGCTTTGTAAAGTTGTTGTAGAGGGTCGGGGGGATGCAAGATCCTTGAGGGACTCTACATGTGATGGGGGAGGGGTTAGCTGTGGCTAAGAAGGAGAAGACCCACATGGATCTATGCGCTAGGAAGGAGTTGACCCAATCGGCAGCCCTGTTGGAGAATGATGAGGCTGTGGTAAGGTGATTAGTTGGGATGCTGTGATCAACTAGATCGAACACAGCCGATAGGTCAAGTAAGATGAGCAGAGAAGGCTTGCCAGAGTCTCTTGCTTCGTCCATTTGAATCTTTAAACCAGGAGGGCTGTTTCGGTCCTGTGTCCTGGTCTAAAGCCCAATTGTCTAAGGCCTAAGAGATTGTTGGACTCCAGGTGTTTCTGGATTTGAATGTAAGCCGCTTTGTCTAAAATAAAATACATTTTATTCATAGCAATAAAAAAAAACTACATGTACCAGAATTTTCCAGACCAAAATTACAAAAAGAAGCACAAATACAGTCAAGCAAACCCACTACACCTAATGCACAGAGAATACGTATATTCCGACCCACATAACACCATTTGACTGCACACCAATTGGTCAGGTCCCCTGCCTGATAGAAGTGCACAATAACACATGCATCTCATTTGAAATCTGAATATTTTCTAGTACATGTCTCCGATGTTGTGTCATGGACACATTGGTATTATTACATTGTAGTGCAATAATGACACACACACCAGTTCCATCTGTGTCATTTGTACTAAAATGGTCAGAGGTCACGTTGGCTGTGAATGGGCCATGTGAATGCCACTACACACCACACACCCAACACATATTCTCACAATGTGCATTTCTGGTACCCGATATAGGGCATATGCTAGCTAAACTGCATTTTGCATGTACATTTTTGTCTTCTCAAGTGAACAATATACATACAGCCTGTTCACACATGATATGGGCAGAAGTATGGCATTGTACACTTTCTGTTGGTCCCATGCAGGTGATGCTGGTTATCACCTGATGCCATGGTTATTGACACCTGTGAGCCAACCACACAACATCCACGATCAGGCATACAACCATGCCCATGTGTGTACTCGGTGCACAATTGAACAGACATTTGGCCTGTTAAAGGTGAGTTTCTGGTGGCTGAGCAGATCGAGGGGAGCACTAACGTACAGCCCCGTAAAGGTGGGAAAGATAGTGGTTGCCTGTGCCATGTTGCAAAACATGTGTATCAGGCGCAACGTCCCACTGCCCCCTGACTTGGACATGCATTCACCAGAGGCGGAGGAGGACAGTGATGAGGAGCTGCCAATTGCACAGCGCTGTGATGGCATTGATGGAAGAATCACATGAAATGAACTTATACACCACTACTTCTAATCACCTATCAAACACGCAGGACAGGTCAGCTAGCAGACTGAGCACTGGGCACTGCACATAAATAAAATCACTCACTCTGAAAAATCAATGTCCAGTCATGATTTGTTTGCAACAGCAACTATAAATTGTGATATGAAAATATATACAAATGTGAAAAGTCTTAACTCCCAATACTATACACCCCAACTATACCTCCTCACTGCCCCTCCCAACTATCCCTCCCACTCCCCCTCCCCAACTATCCTTCACCACTAATCTTCCCTAACTGTCTCTAGGCCACTCCTGTCATATTTTGCAATGTACATTAGTACGAGTCACAGACAGGGCACGTATGCATCCATGGCCCATTTGCAACCTCTTTCTGGCTCTGATATGCGGCTGTGTGCCGATCAGGACAGCCGCATAGATCGCTGGCTTGGGTTGCTCTGCACAGAACCACAATGTGTTGTTCTTGTTGATGGTGTGGGGGGTAGTGCCATGGCCATTGTTTGGGTGATGGATGACATCATGCTGTTCCCCTCCCTTACCCTCCATGACATCTGTACAATGCCACGTGTGCAGTGACCAAGTGTATTTGCATTACGTCTTTCACTGGCCTGCACACACTCATGCATGCATTGGGCCTCCTGAACATGCTGCTGCACCAGGGATGTCAGTGCATCCTGCTGTTGCTCCATCCTGGTGATGTGCCCTTCAATGTCCCTCACACTGGGGAAGGGTGGACTTTGGGTGCTAATTGGGCCCATGGGGCTGAAGCGCAGGGGCTCCCCAATGCTGTGGTGTGTTGTCTCTCCAGTTTACACACCACCCTTGTCCGCTGTACTGTCTCCAAAGCATGCATGTGCATAGCCTTGTGGCAGTGGTGGTGGCATTGCTGCTTCTGGGGCTGCCGGGATGGGTACAGCTTGTGGTGCCTGTAGTACTGTAAGAACCTCGGGGGCCTGCGGTGGCACCACAAGGGCACCACGGGGGCCTGATGTGGCTATGCTGGAGGAACATGGGTCTGTGGTGGCAGTGCTGGAGGCACCATAAGGGCCTGGAGTGGCTGTGTTGGAGGGACAATGGGAGCATGAGGTTGCTGGATGGATGCAGCTGTGGTTGCAGTTGCAGGTCTGTCTGTTAAGGATGTTAGGGGTGTGGCTTACATGCTTTGTGATCTCGTGATGGGGACGGTTGTGCCATGTAATGTGTCCCCATGTGCCTGCTGCATGTAACACTTACAGGGACCGGTGGAAATGTGTGCTCAAGGGTCAGGCTGGCTAGGACGAGGGAGTCACATGTTTCCTTCGTGTGTGACACTGGTCATTTGTGGGTGGTGTAGGTGCTAGCCACAGACCTGGCTTTGTGCCTGGGCTAGCATGGCGTAAACACTCCAATTTTGCTGTGGCAGGGGGATGTGTGTCTGAGTGGCAGCAGGAGCATGTTATGTTGGTTATACACAGTGCCTGTGCTATGTTTTATGTGTGATTGGGGTATGAGTGAGGTTTGGGGTGAAGGTGTATGTCGTTATGTGCATTCAGGTTGCAGGCCAGTAGGTGTGGGGGTCCGGCAGGGCTGTTTTGCTGTTGTGCACAACACACTTGCCATATTTTGCAGCTGTAGTGTGTGCAGGGTGGACAGGGAGGTTGATTTGACATTGAGGTTATGTGTACTCACCAGCCTCCTTGGATGTCATGGCTCTGGCCTCCACAGCACTGACACCTTCCATGGACCTGAGGTGCAGCACACAGCTGCACGTCTCCTCCCAGGGCTTCAGGTGGATAGGTGATGTGCTGCTGCTACCTCTGGCCATAACCTGTCTGTGCTGGGCTGACAGGAGATTGCGCCCCCTCAAGCGCAGGTCATCCCACCTTTTATGGCAGTCACACGCTGTGTGGGGGGTTGTGCCAATTGCTGTCACTTTCTGGGCAAACTCCTCCCAGATGGTCTTCTTGCGGAGCTGTGCGTGCCTTGGTTGGTAGGTAGAGAACAGTTTGTCTGCATTTTTAACAATGGTGGCTACCAAAATGTTTACCTCCATCTTGCTGAAGCGGGATTTGTGCCTCCAGGTTGCACAGACTTTTGATGTCATGATGTATTATCCAAATCTGTGCTCAGGATTTAAGTATATGTCCTGTGCTCTCAGGATTGTAATGGATTGTGTTTTATTAGTGGCCGCCGGTCGATTTCCTGTTCGGGTGATCACTGTAATACTAGTCAAGGTAATTGTGCCACTGTTGTTACTGATGTCGGTAGACCAATGTGCGTGATGCTGAATTCAGAGTCACCAGCACAGAGGGTGCTGGTATTGCCATTTGAGTGGGGTTGTTGTAATTACCAGCATGCCAGAGCCATTAAATTTGGCATGCCGGAATGCGCATTCATGCGAACACGGAATCAACCAGTGTTTCTGGCAGCTGGTGTTCATGGACACAGTGGCACAGGCATGCTGGTAATTAGGATTTCTTACTGGCAAACTTGTAATGAGGCCCAATGTCTCCGTTTCTATAGGGGAACATGGTTTATCTTTGCCTTTACTTTACTCTCAACAGACACCTGTGAACATACTAGGGAGAGAGAGCAGACTTAATATGATGATTTAATTCACAGACAAAGAAATAGTGTGCGCCTCACCAGGGATACATTTTCTCAATATAAGGGAAATCATTCAAGCCTATTGTGGATGGAAGGTGGAGAGGGGTGCCAGTGGACAAGGAGCTGTTCCAATAATACACAGAGATTGCAATTGCATGACTCCCAGGGATTCAAGGGAATAAGTGGCACATTCCAAATGAGTATTTACTCAGACCAGAGATACCTTTGATGAGGCAGAAGGGACAATAGTACCACGGGAGACCGAGTCACTGATTGTGGGAGATGAGTGGATAGCAGTACACGAGATGGACAACACGGGACGATCATGGCGAGCAGTGATGGCCGCAGCTGAACGGTATAGATTGACCCCAGTGACAGACAATGAATTATTCAGAGACAACAGGTCAGTCCATGAGATGGTGTTCAAAATGAGTTTGACATATTGGATAAAGATACTCTACAGAGAGGTACCACAGAGGATGGTGATGGCGCTAAAAGCACCACAATCCTTCTGCGAGGAGGACCTGGCCAAGGTGCCCAGCATCCTGTGAACCACTAGTCCCTATATTTTGGGGCTTTTGAAAGGAGTGGGAGGGTTGAAGATAAAACTGAAACCAGGAGAATTCTTACCCAGAGTCAAACAATTTCCACTCTCAAGGTAAGCAGATGAGGGCATTTATGATTGCAGTATTAGTGAAACAGGGCATCATAGTACCATGAGAATCACCAAAAAACACTGCTGTGTACCCAGTCAAGGAAGCAAATTGGGGTTATAGCGTTTCATAGAGGACTTGCACCCGCTTGATCATATTGGAGAAGCAGAATACCCTTTGGTTACAAATCATGCAACAATTTGGTGCAGCATTCCAGCAGAAGCTGCATCTTTCAAGGTCATAGACTTGAAGAATGCCTTCTTCTCTACCACTACACTCACAAGACGTGACTTCCTTTATGTATAGAAACAAGAAGTGGAAACATACAAGACTTCCTCAAAGGTACTGTGAATCACCCTCCATATTCAACTGGATCTTCCAGATGTACCTAGGCAATGTACAGATGGAGAACATGGTCATACAGTATGTAGATGACATTTGGATTTAAAGCACGACTTAAGAAAAGTCTAGAAATTACTCAGTGCACATGCTGACAATGTTAGCTGACAAGGCATACAAGGTGGACAAAGCCAAACTACAGTACTGTCAGAAAAAAGTGCTATAAATTGGACAGATGATATTCCAACATGGCTGACAGGTGATTCCAGAAAGGGCGGGAGGCAATACGCAGAAAACAAAACCCACAACGGTGAGAGAGATACAGCAACTCTTGGGGTTATGCAATTACTGCAGGACATGGGTCTTCCACTACAGCAGTTAAACCAGATCCCTACTGAGTGCTCTGAAGGAAGCACAGAAAGGACTCAAGATAATATGATGGACAATAGAAATTAGTGAGGCATTCAATGAGCTGAAGGAAGCAATGTGCACAGCTCCAGTGTTGGGGATTCCAGAATACACAAAATAATTATTTTTGTTCTCACACTCTGATGGGGTGCTGAGGACAGCAGTACTGACACAGAAGATCCGCTTGGGGTACAAGGTACTAGCATACTACGTGGGAAGCTCGACCCAGTAATGAGAGGACACTATCCATGCAAACAAGCTTTGGCTGCTGCCACATTCGCAGTGGACAAATCAGCAAGTATTACAATGGGGTGTAGAACCACTCTTTACGTGGAGCATGCCCTCTTTGCAATGCTGGAGAAACCAAAGAGCACACTGACAACACAGAGAGCATCAGGGTATGAGGTGTTACTATCAAACAGATCACGTAAGGTGGTGAGGTGCAGACTCATTAACCAAGCAACTTTTCTCGTCGACATCTTACAAGGAAATTGACTACTCACACGACTGCAGAGAAAACATATAGGAATTCAGTGACAACTGCAAGGTACAGGAGGAGGCACTTGAGGGGGGGATATTTGTTTCGTTTGTTTGTTTGTTTTTGCCTATATAGCACGCCTAACCTAGGGTTAAATGGGCGTATTTCTTGGATACATAGTTACAGTATATATAATATGAAAAAATGTACAACAGGGTACAGTATAAAGAAAGAAAAATTTACAGTGAGTTATACAATTTTCAATATAATGCAATTTACAGTAAGGTGTACAGAATATACAGATACACCAAGGGTCTGGTGTATGAGGAGAGTTAATTCAGACAGGTGTCATAGATCTGAGGTCATGTAGATGGCTAGCAAAGGCGGTTCAGATGTAATTGAGGCAGCATGGTCAGTTAGACAGGGAGAAGAGCCAAGTTTTTATTTTCTTCTGAAATGAGGGAAAACTGGGTCAGTTCTGAGTTCTGCGGGTAGTTTGTTCCAAGTTTTGGCTGCGAGTACTGGAAAACAGGAAAGTTTACATTTAGGAATGTTTAGGCAGTGAGCGTGGTTACCTCTGGTGGGTCTGAAAGAATCTTTTCTGCAGAACTTGTTCATAAGGTACTTGGCGGCTGAGTTGTTTAGGCACTTGTGTGTGATCATCAGCGTTCTGAAGGTTATTATGTCTTGAATAGGGAGCCAATTGTCATTGCGGCAGGTTTGAGAGATGTGATTAGAGCGAGGAATGTTAAGGGCTGCTCTCAGGGCATTGTTTTGCATTACTTGTAACTTGTGCATGTTTCTCTTGCTGGTGCCTAAGTATAAGGTGTTGCAATAGTCAATCTTGGACATTATAAGGGCTCTTGCTAGTGTGAGGCAGCTGTCCGTGTTTAAAAAGGGTCTACAGGCATGAATTAGTTTGGTAGTATAGGCTGTGGTGGAAGAGGTGGCATTTATTTGTTTTTGGAGAGTTAGTGCAGAGTCTAGGTAAAAACCTAGAGTCTTTGCTACTTTGTCAACATTAATATGATTGCCATCAATGGAGAATGCAGAGTATTTTTGGCCTATTTTATTGAGTCTTAGATTGGAGCCGATAAGGAGGATCTCTGTTTTATCGTTGTTAAGACAAAGGCCATGGTTGGCCATCCAGGCTTGTATTTGACTGTAGTTGTCATTTAGGAGTAGAGAGTCAGCTTGGTAGTTGCCTGATAGGGTTGTCAGTATTTGCATATCATCAGCATAGTTTGTGTAAGATACGTTTTGCGGATCTAGGTAGTCGAACAAAAGCTTTGTAAAGATGTTGTAGAGGGTCGGGGAGATGCAAGATCCTTGAGGGACTCTACATGTGATGGGGGAGGGGTTAGCTGTGGCTAAGAAGGAGAAGACCCACATGGATCTGTGCGCTAGATAGGAGTTGACCCAATCGGCAGCCTTGTTGGAGAATGATGAGGCTGTGGTAAGGTGATTAGTTGGGATGCTGTGATCAACTAGATCGAACACAGCCGATAGGTCAAGTAAGATGAGCAGAGCAGGCTTGCCAGAGTCTCTTGCTTCGTCCATTTGAATCTTTAAACCAGGAGGGCTGTTTTGGTCCTGTGTCCTGGTCTAAAGCCCAATTGTCTAAGGCCTAAGAGATTGTTGGACTCCAGGTGTTTCTGGATTTGAATGTAAGCCGCTTTGTCTAAAATAAAATACATTTTATTCATAGCAATAAAAAAAAACTACATGTACCAGACCAAAATTACAAAAAGAAGCACAAATACAGTCAAGCAAACCCACTACACCTAATGCACAGAGAATACGTATATTCCGACCAACATAACACCATTTGACTGCACACCAATTGGTCAGTTCCACTGCCTGATAGAAGTGCACAATAACACATGCATCTCATTTGAAATCTGAATATTTTCTAGTACATGTCTCCGATGTTGTGTCATGGACACATTGGTATTATTACATTGTAGTGCAATAATGACACACACACCAGTTCCATCTGTGTCATTTGTACTAAAAGGGTCAGAGGCCATGTTGGCTGTGAATGGGCCATGTGAATGCCACTACACACCACACACCCAACACATATTCTCACAATGTGCATTTCTGGTACCCGATATAGGGCATATGCTAGCTAAACTGCATTTTGCATGTACATTTTTGTCTTCTCAAGTGAACAATATACATACAGCCTGTTCACACATGATATGGGCAGAAGTATGACATTGTACACTTTCTGTTGGTCCCATGCAGGTGATGCTGGTTATCACCTGATGCCATGGTTATTGACACCTGTGAGCCAACCACACAACATCCACGATCAGGCATACAACCATGCCCATGTGTGTTCTCGGTGCACAATTGAACAGACATTTGGCCTGTTAAAGGTGAGGTTCTGGTGGCTGAGCAGAACGGGGGAGCACTAACGTACAGCCCCGTAAAGGTGGGAAAGATAGTGGTTGCCTGTGCCATGTTGCAAAACATGTGTATCAGGCGCAACGTCCCACTGCTCCCTGACTTGGGCATGCATTCACCAGAGGCGGAGGAGGACAGTGATGAGGAGCTGCCAATTGCACAGCGCCGTGATGGCATTGATGGAAGAATCACATGAAATTAACTTATACACCACTACTTCTAATCACCTATCAAAAACGCAGGACGTGTCAGCTAGCACACTGAGCACTGGGCACTGCACATAAATAAAATCACTCACTCTGAAAAATCAATGTCCAGTCATGATTTGTTTGCAACAGCAACTATACATTGTGATATGAAAATATATACAAATGTGAAAAGTCTTAACTCCCAATACTATAAACCCAACTATCCCTCCTCACTGCCCCTCCCAACTATCCCTCCCACTCCCCCTCCCCAACTATCCTTCACCACTAATCTTCCCTAACTGTCTCTAAGCCACTCCTGTCATATTTTGCAATGTACATTAGTACGAGTCACAGACAGGGCACGTATGCGTCCATGGCCCATTTGCAACCTCTTTCTGGCTCTGATATGCGGCTGTGTGCCGATCAGGACAGCCGCATAGATCGCTGGCTTGGGTTGCTCTGCACAGAACCACAATGTGTTGTTCTTGTTGATGGTGTGGGGGGTAGTGCCATGGCCATTGTTTGGGTGATGGATGACATCATGCTGTTCCCCTCCCTTACCTTCCATGACATCTGTACAATGCCACGTGTGCAGTGACCAAATGTATTTGCATTACGTCTTTCACTGGCCTGCACACACTCATGCATGCATTGGGCCTCCTGAACATGCTGCTGCACCAGGGATGTCAGTGCATCCTGCTGTTGCTCCATCCTGGTGATGTGCCCTTCAATGTCCCTCACACTGGGGAAGGGTGGACTTTGGGTGCTAATTGGGCCCATGCGGCTGAAGCGCAGGGGCTCCCCAATGCTGTGGTGTGTTGTCTCTCCAGTTTACACACCACCCTTGTCCGCTGTATTGTCTCCAAAGCATGCATGTGCATAGCCTTGTGGAAGTGGTGGTGGCATTGCTGCTTCTGGGGCTGCCGGGATGGGTACAGCTTGTGGTGCCTGTAGTACTGTAAGAACCTCGGGGGCCTGCGGTGGCACCACAAGGGCACCACGGGGCATGATGTGGCTATGCTGGAGGAACATGGGTCTGTGGTGGCAGTGCTGGAGGCACCATAGGGGCCTGGAGTGGCTGTGTTGGAGGGACAACGGGAGCATGAGGTTGCTGGATGGATGCAGCTGTGGTTGCAGTTGCAGGTCTGTCTGTTAAGGATGTTAGGGGTGTGGCGTACATGCTTTGTGATCTCGTGTTGGGGACGGTTGTGCCATGTAAGGTGTCCCCATGTGCCTGCTGCATGTAACACTTACAGGGACCGGTGGAAATGTGTGCTCAAGGGTCAGGCTGGCTAGGACGAGGGAGTCACATGTTTCCTTCGTGTGTGACACTGGTCATTTGTGGGTGGTGTAGGTGCTAGCCACAGACCTGGCTTTGTGCCTGGGCTAGCATGGCGTAAACACTCCAATTTTGCTGTGGCAGGGGGATGTGTGTCTGAGTGGCAGCAGGAGCATGTTATGTTGGTTATACACAGTGCCTGTGCTATGTTTTATGTGTGATTGGGGTATGAGTGAGGTTTGGGGTGAAGGTGTATGTCGTTATGTGCATTCAGGTTGCAGGCCAGTAGGTGTGGGGGTCCGGCAGGGCTGTTTTGCTGTTGTGCACAACACACTTGCCATAATATTTTGCAGCTGTAGTGTGTGCAGGGTGGACAGGGAGGTTGATTTGACATTGAGGTTATGTGTACTCACCAGCCTCCTTGGATGTCATGGCTCTGGCCTCCACAGCACTGACACCTTCCATGGACCTGAGGTGCAGCACACAGCTGCACGTCTCCTCCCAGGGCTTCAGGTGGATAGGGGATGTGCTGCTGCTACCTGTGGCCATAACCTGTCTGTGCTGGGATGACAGGAGATTGCGCCCCCTCAAGCGCAGGTCATCCCACCTTTTATGGCAGTCACACGCTGTGTGGGGGGTTGTGCCAATTGCTGTCACTTTCTGGGCAAACTCCTCCCAGATGGTCTTCTTGCGGAGCTGTGCGTGCCTTGGTTGGTAGGTAGAGAACAGTTTGTCTGCATTTTTAACAATGGTGGCTACCAAAATGTTTACCTCCATCTTGCTGAAGCGGGATTTGTGCCTCCAGGTTTCACAGACTTTTGATGTCATGATGTATTATCCAAATCTGTGCTCAGGATTTAAGTATATGTCCTGTGCTCTCAGGATTGTAATGGATTGTGTTTTATTAGTGGCCGCCGGTCGATTTCCTGTTCGGGTGATCACTGTAATACTAGTCAAGGTAATTGTGGCACTGTTGTTACTGATGTCGGTAGACCAATGTGCGTGATGCTGAATTCAGAGTCACCAGCACAGAGGGTGCTGGTATTGCCATTTGAGTGGGGTTGTTGTAATTACCAGCATGCCAGAGCCATTAAATTTGGCATGACGGAATGCGCATTCATGCAAACACGGAATCAACCAGTGTTTCTGGCAGCTGGTGTTCATGGACACAGTGGCACAGGCATGCTGGTAATTAGGATTTCTTACTGGCAAACTTGTAATGAGGCCCAATGTCTCCGTTTCTATAGGGGAACACGGTTTATCTTTGCCTTTACTTTACTCTCAACAGACACCTGTGAACATACTAGGGAGAGAGAGCAGACTTAACATGATGATTTAATTCACAGACAAAGAAATAGTGCGCGCCTCACCAGGGATACATTTTCTCAATATAAGGGAAATCATTCAAGCCTATTGTGGATGGAAGGTGGAGAGGGGTGCCAGTGGACAAGGAGCTGTTCCAATAACACACAGAGATTGCAATTGCATGACTCCCAGTGATTCAAGGGAATAAGTGGCACATTCCAAATGAGTATTCACTCAGACCAGAGATACCTTTGATGAGGCAGAAGGGACAAAAGTACCACGGGAGACAGAGTCACTGATTGTGGGAGATGAGTGGATAGCAGTACACGAGATGGACAACACGGGACGATCATGGCGAGCAGTGATGGCCGCAGCTGAACGGTATAGATTGACCCCAGTGACAGACAATGAATTATTCAGAGACAACAGGTCAGTCCATGAGATGGTGTTCAAAATGAGTTTGACATATTGGATAAAGATACTCTACAGAGAGGTACCACAGAGGATGGCGATGGCGCTAAAAGCACCACAATCCTTCTGCGAGGAGGACCTGGCCAAGGTGCCCAGCATCCTGTGAACCACTAGTCCCTATATTTTGGGGCTTTTGAAAGGAGTGGGAGGGTTGAAGATAAAACTGAAACCAGGAGAATTCTTACCCAGAGTCAAACAATTTCCACTCTCAAGGTAAGCAGATGAGGGCATTTATGATTGCAGTATTAGTGAAACAGGGCATCCTAGTACCATCAGATTCACCATAAAACACTGCTGTGTACCCAGTCAAGGAAGCAAATTGGGGTTATAGCGTTTCATACAGGACCTGCGCCCGCTTGATCATATTGGAGAAGCAGAATACCCTTTGGTTACAAATCATGCAACAATTTGGTGCAGCATTCCAGCAGAAGCTGCATCTTTCAAGGTCATAGACTTGAAGAATGCCTTCTTCTCTACCACTACACTTACAAGACATGATTTCCTTTATGTATAGAAACAAGAGGTGGAAACATACAAGACTTCCTCAAAGGCACTGTGAATCACCCTCCATATTCAACAGGCTCTTCCAGATGTACCTAGGCAATGTACAGATGGAGAACATGGTCATACAGTACGTAGATGACATTTGGATTTAAAGCACGACATAAGAAAAGTCTAGAAATTACTCAGTGCACATGCTGACAATGTTAGCTGACAAGGCATACAAGGTGGACAAAGCCAAACTACAGTACTGTCAGAAAAAAGTGCTATAAATTGGACAGATGATATTCCAACATGGCTGACAGGTGATTCCAGAAAGGGCGGGAGGCAATACGCAGAAAACAAAACCCACAACGGTGAGAGAGATGCAGCAATTCTTGGGGTTATGCAATTACTGCAGGACATGGGTCTTCCACTACAGCAGTTATACCAGATATCTACTGAGTGCTCTAAAGGAATCACAGAAAGGAATAAAGATAATACGATGGACAATAGAAATGACTGAGGCATTCAATGAGCTGAAGAAAGCAATGTGGACAGCTCCAGTGTTGGGGATTCCAGAATACACAAAATAATTATTTTTGTTCTCACACTCTGATGGGGTGGTGATGACAGCAGTACTGACACAGAAGATACGCTTGGGGTACAAGGTACTAGCATACTACAGTGGGAAGCTCGAACCAGTAATGAGAGGACACTATCCATGCAAAAAAGCTTTGGCTGCTGCAACATTCGCAGTGGACAAATCAGCAAGTATTACAATGGGGTGCAGCACCACTCTTTACGTGGATCATGACCTCTTTGCAATGCTGGAGAAACCAAAGAGCAACTGACAACACAGAGAGCATCAGGGTATGAGGTGTTGCTATCAAACCGATCACTTAAGGTGTTGAGGTGCAGACTCATTAACCAAGCAACTTTTCTTGTCGACATCTTACAAGGAAGTTAACTACTCACACGACTGCAGAGAAAACATATAGGAATTCAGTGACAACTGCAATGTACAGGAGGACGCACTTGAGGGGGGGATATTTGTTTTTTTTTTTTTTTTGCCTATGTAGTGCGCCTAACCCAGGGTTAACTGGGCGTACTTCTTGGATACCTAGTTACAGTATACATAATATGAAAAAATGTACAACAGGGTACAGTACAAAGAAAGAAAAATTTACAGTGAGTTATACAATTTTCAATATAGTGCAATTTACAGTAAGGTGTACAGAATATACAGATACACCAAGGGCCTGGTGTATGAGCAGAGGTAATTCAGACAGGTGTCATAGATCTGAGGTCATGTTGGTGGGTAGCAAAGGCGGTTCAGAGGTAATTGAGGCAGCATGGTCAGTTAGACTGGGAGAAGAGCCAAGTTTTTATTTTCTTCCGAAATGAGAGGAAAACTGGGTCAGTTTTGAGTTCTGCGGGTAGTTTGTTCCAAGTTTTGGCTGCGAGTACTGGAAAACTGGAAAGTTTATATTTAGGAATGTTTAGGCAGTGAGCGTGGGTAGCTCTGGTGTGTCTGAAAGAATCTTTTCTGCAGAACTTGTTCATAAGGTACTTGGCGGCTGAGTTGTTTAGGCACTTGTGTGTGATCATCAGCATTCTGAAGGTTATCCTGTCTTGAATAGGGAGCCAATTGGCATTGCGGTGGGTTTGAGAGATGTGATTAGAGCGAGGAATGTTAAGGACTGCTCTCAGGGCATTGTTTTGCATTGCTTGTAACTTGTGCATGTTTCTCTTGCTGGTGCCTAAGTATAAGGTGTTGCAATAGTCCACCTTGGACATTATAAGGGCTCTTGCTAGTGTGAGGCAGCTGTCTGTGTTTAGAAAGGGTCTACAGGCATGAATTAGTTTGGTAGTACAGACCGTGGCGGAAGAGGTAGCATTTATTTGTTTTTGGAGAGTTAGTGCAGAGTCTACGTAACAACCTAGAGTCTTTGCTACTTTGTCAACATTAATATGATTGCCATCAATGGAGAATGCAGAGTACTTTTGGCCTATTTTATTGATTCTTAGATTGGAGCCGATAAGGAGGATCACTGTTTTATCGTCGTTAAGACAAAGGCCATAGTTGGCCATCCAGGCTTGTATTTGACTGTAGATGTCATTTAGGAGTAGAGAGTCAGCTTGATAGTTGCCTGATAGGGTTGTCAGTATTTGCATATCATCAGCATAGTTTGTGTAAGATACGTTTTGCTGATCTAGGTAGTCGAACAAAATCATTGTTAAGTTGTTGTAGAGGGTCGGGGAGATGCAAGAGCCTTGAGGGACTCTGCATGTGATGGGGGAGGGGTCAGCTGTGGCTAAGGAGGAGAAGACCCACATGGATCTGTCCGCTAGGAAGGAGTTGACCCAATCGGCAGCCTTGTTAGAGAATGATGCAACTGTGGTAAGGTGATTAGTTGGGATGCTGTGATCAAATAGATCTAATGCAGCAACCTGGTCAAGTAAGAGGAGGAGAGCAGGCTTTCCGGAGTCTCTTGCTTCGTCCATTTGAATCTTTAAATCCATGAGGGCTGTTTCGGTCCTGTGTCCTTGTCTAAAGCCTGATTATCTAAGGCCTAAGAGATTGTTGGACTCCAGGTGTTTATGGATTTGAATATAAGCTGCTTTGTCTAGAATTTTTAGTAAAAATGGCACAGTGGTTATAGGCCTATAAGGTATTGGTATGTTTGGGTCCAAGTTGGGTTTTTTGATGAGAAGCATGACCCAAGCATCTTTTAGGTTTTTAGGTACTGAACATGAGGTGAAGGAAGCATTTATGAAAGAAGAGATAAAAGGGGCAAATTCTTTGGTGCCTTCTTTTATGATGGTTGCTGGGCAGGAGTCTCCTTGGCATCTAGATGGTTTGAGACTTTTTATTATTGCTTCAACTTCTGCTGGAGTGACTGGAGAGAATTCAAAGGCTGTGATTTGGGAGTTGTGTGTGGATGAATTAGTGGTTAGCTTGGTCTGTTTTAAGGTGTGAGTATTGGGGTTGGAGAGGGCTGATAAGCTAAGCCTTTTGGCTTAAATTTTAGATTTAAGTAGAGAGATTTTGTTAACTAGGGCTTTTTGGATGTTGGAGCACCATAGAATATTTTCATTGCAGGTGCAATGGGGATTCCATTTCTTTTCAGATGGAGAAGAAGAGCTCCTTGGTGTTGAATTTTGCATTTGAAATTCTGTTGTTGTAGTTGTTCTTTTTTGTCTCTATAATGGGCGATTTGTAGATAGATGAGGCTTTAGAGTATTTTTTTTTGCTTTGGATGGAGAGTTTTTTTTTCCAAGTAGACTCTGCTTCTCTTTTAGCTTTACGAAGCATTTTTAGTTCAGTTGTAAACCATTTATTTAGGTGAGCTACAGGTTTGGCTTTCCTGAGCTTAAGCGGGTCTAGGTGGTCAAGAGCGTTTAATAGATTCTGGTTGTATAGTTCCACCATGGAGGCAAGGTCCAAGTCTGGAGGCAATTGTTGCTGGATGATAGGTTGAATTAGAGGCAGTAGTTGTTCTAGTGAGATTAAGCGATTATTCCTAGTTAATGCTGGAGGGGCCTGGAAATCTTTAGGAGTGTGCTGTTTGGCATCAGTGATTTCAAAGATGATGACGTTATGGTCGGTCCATGCACAAGGGGTGTTGGCAAGAATGTTAGTGGTGCAGTTAAATTCTGTGACCCAGACCAATATTCTACCCTTGTTGTGCGTAGGGTCAGTTATTTTTAGTGAGAAGCCTAGTTTTGTGATGATATTTTGGGTGGCTAGTGCATTGGTGTCCAAGCCATCGTACAGGCCTAGGTTCAGGTCACCAAGGAGAAGAATTTGTGAGTTAGGCTTAGTCTTTTTGGGTGAGGAGGTTGGATAGATTGTCCTCAAAGGATGAGACAGGGCCAGGTGGTCTATAGATAGTATGGATGAGGAGTGTGCGGTCTGGGGAGAGTTGCAGTTACATCGAGAGGAGTTCTCCCGAGGGGAGGGAAGTGGTGTTGCATACTTTGAAAGCTAGTGAGTTTCTTGCAATGAGGGGCACTCCACCTCCTTTCTTAGTCGTTCTGCCAGATCGAAAGATGTTGTAACCGTCAGGATTTGCCAGCATGAGGGCAGGGCCAGCAGCTTGGTGGAGCCATGTTTCTGTGATAGCCAGGAAGTCTAGTTTATTAGTAGTGATAACGCCTGCGATGTCTAGTGCGTGGGCGATAAGGGATTTTGCATTAATAAGGGCACCCTTGATAGTAGTTGCCTCAGATTGTGAGGGCAAGAGGTTTGTATGGTGCTGGGAAGTGAGATGAGGTGTGGTTAGTTGTTCTTTGGCAGTGAGATCTTTGACTACGGTATTTTTAGGTTGAGTGTAAGAATGCATTTTATTTTGGGAACTGAGTCTGGTATTTCTGATGGTGGTAGGGTTGGGTCTGCTAAATGTGTCGGCTGGATTGGGTATGGTGATGGACGTGCGATAAAAGATGCTCAGTTGTGGCATCCCTCTGTTTAGGTTACAGTGAGTAGGGGTTGATATAAGTATGTGAGGGTAGTTAGTTAGTAGTTTAAGAGTGAGTTGGAGGGAGACCAGTTGGTAAATGGTTTGAATGGTGAGTGCCCTAGTTGCCATGGGGAACAGGGTACTGGGATAAGATATCTACTGTGATAGCAAATAATGGTCCTGTGATGTTGGTATCAATATTAGATGCGGCGGAGCTCGGCAAGGCTAAGCAGACGGTCTAGTACTGTTACTTAGAGGCTAGGTACAGTCTAGTGCTCTTACTGAACGGCTAAATACAATCATATCATAGGTGAGTATATGAGTTGGTAATTGGCTGTCAGGCACCGTTACAATGCAAGCGAAGTATTAGAGATGCACAAAGGTCTAGGAGCTGTAGTATGAAACAGCATTGGTGTAGCAATAGACGTTAATAGGAGGCATTAACAGCATAGGTAGGCATATGAACAGAGAAGAACTCTAGTGTAATGTTATGGAATAGTAGCAAGGTAAGCATAAGATACAATAGATTGTCACAACTTAGAACTTAGGGAGGAGGATATCAATCCCCTCTCCCGAACCACAGAAGCCGAATGGATCGACCCTCCCACCGTGGTTGGCACGGGCGCCTGGATTTTTTGAAGTACAGGTAGCCACGTGGCAGCCAATGGGGGGAAGAAGGAGATAGGGAAAAGGGATGGACTAATAAAGGTAAGGAAGGGAAAATAACTAGACATAAAACAGCAAAGTCACATACAATTCCTGACTTGATAGTGTAACACCCTGGAAACCTAACCTGACTCTCTCTACATAAACTAAGAGGACATAACATAAGTTTTCACAAAACACATGGAGCAATATACATGACCTTTTCGAATGTTAGTGACCATGACTTACAAAGCAATGACTTAAAGCTACTTCAAACATATAGCAAGCAATGACACTGAGACAACAACATGCCCCAGTTATGGGTTGACACAAACTCCTGTACATAGCACGACGCTTTCCCCTTGTGGAGAAAACAAGTTGACCGAGGAAAGCAGATTTTAGCAGACTTTTGGTCGTTTCTGGTTTGCAATCATATCCATTCCGTAATTCAGAACGTAGCATCAAAACATAGGGTTCATAGTAGCAAGCAGCACTAGAAATACTATTAATAGGGCACACTTCAAGGAAACACACTTAACTAATGGTCTGGACGTTTCCTCATACCGTCCGGACAGCAGAGAGTAAAGCATTGCTCAATACATGTCGCTGCCGTGGCCCAGGAGGACACAGAGCACACATAAACACTTAACTGAGTGTCCGGGCACCTCCTGTGGCTGCCCTGGACCTGACGGAAGAGAGCGAATCACACATTAACCAGCGTTCCCCGCCGCGGCTCGGGAGATGCGAATGCCGCCACACATGGTCAGCGTTAGTTCTTCCGTTGCTCCCCTCCGCCTCACACTTTGCTGCTCTACTTCTGCTGCTGCCACCGCCCGTGCTCTCCAACATCAATCATCAGCACCTGAGCATGGGCGGGCGGCAGTTAAGAGCACATTCTCCTAATGCAAAGTGCCTGCAGCTGGTTACCAGTGGGCTTCAGAAAACAACACCCATTCCCCATTCCTGCTGGGAATTGTAGTGTTTTCCCCTATCTAGGCGATACACGGCTTCTCCTGCACCACAACCCCTGATTCCTGACAGTGATGGTAGTAACAACAATAGTATATGAGCAAGGAAGGACTGGTGCTAGTACAAAGTTTGAAAAACAATCACAGTGTAACCATAGGTGACAGTGTGCAACGACAGCGATACAGCGAGGAATCAGATCAGCAATGAACACAGATACGCAAATACAGTATCTAGATATAGTGGATTAGCAATGGGAGTAGCCGTGTCAGTTGGAGCACATGATTTATGAAGCAATAGCTGGCAGAACAGCAGCAAAGTAGCTGATATAGCTCTGGGTGTATCAAGATTCGACAATGACTATGAAAAGAGAGTTGAAGGGATTGGGGCACCAGTTGCCAGAAGGCCTTGTGGACAATGCAGAAGGTTTTGAACTGAATCCTCGCCACCACTGGGAGCCACTGCAGAGATTTCAGTCCTGGAGGGATACAATCCCTGGGCTTGAGGCCAAAGACAGACAGACAGAGATGAGAGAAGCAGAAGAGGTGGCATAAGGGATCCTGAAAATGAGCTGAGTGTCGACTGCATAGCACTGAAAGTTGGGGCAGAGAGCGGCAATGCGGTGGGCAAGAAGTGCCAGGTATTGGTTGAACAGCCACAGAGAGAGGTTAGACCCCTGGGGAACACCATATGTAGAGATAGAGATAGAGGAGAGGAAGGACCCAAGTTGGACCTGGGAGGGTCGATCGGAGAGAATGGCGGTCAACCAAGTCAGGGCCTGATTGGTGATACCCAGGTTATCACTCAGATGGTTGAGCAGGAGGCCATGGTTGACCATGTTAAAGGCAGAAGCGAGATCAAGGAAGATGAGGACAAGGGGTGTTGGAATCAAGTTTGGAGATCAGGTCTTCATGGATGTTCAGGAGAACAGTTTCTGTGCTTCTGGCAGCTTTGAAGCCAGGGTGATGGTTATGCAGCCAACCTACAGACTCAGAGTGAAGAATAAGCTGGGATATGGCCATCTTTTCCAGGAGTTTGCCATGGAAAGAAATAATGCAGATTGAATGATAGGTGGTCAGATAGGAAGGGTCAGGAGAGGGTTTCTTAAGAAAAGGGCGCCCAAGGGACTGCTTCAGGGGCAGGGGAAGACTCCAGTGGCAAAGGAGTGGTTGCAGAAATCAGCCAGGGTAGGAGCCAGGGTGTCAATGTGCTCCTTGATGTTTTTGAACTAACAGGGGTGATCCTGTTTTGAAGAGACTTTCATAGATCGGACTTGTCTAGAAACCTCGTCTGAGGAGAACAGGGAAAAGTCAGAGGAGGGAGGAGAGGTGGCCGAAGTAGGGCCAAAGGAAGCACAGTGAGTAGAGGGAGGAGGGGTGAGGAAGAGAGAGGACAGGATGTCCTGAGTTTTAGAGATGAAATGAGAAGGCAGGGCCGTGCATAGGGCCTGGGAGGTGACAGGAGAGGTAGAGACGGCAGCTGGATTGGCCAGCTCCTTATAGATTTTAAAGAGTGTGGCCGAGTTGTTTGATGCCGCGGAGACGCAGGCTTAGATGTGGGATTTCTTCTTGGTGTGGACAGAGAACCGGTATTGCCTTTGTCAGAGGATATACCGGAAGCACGCCGTTTCCTCTCAGCCACCCTGCACTTGTGTTTAAGGGTCGTTAGGTCTGAGTCGTATCAAGAGTTGCCCTTGGCTTTGGGCTTCAAGTGGATCCTCATGACAGGGTCAAGAACATCGAGAATATCAGATATAGCTGAGTGGAGTATGGAAAGGGCTGTGTCAGGATGTGAGTCAGCCAAGAGTGTAGGGGTGGGTGAGAAAATGGCGGCAAAAGCCTCAACTGACACACACTTCATGGGCTGGATGACTGAGAAGGTAGGTGGCAGTGAGGGGATTGGCTTGGCCTGAGCGGTAGAGAGGGTAAGATGGGAGGAAAGGAGAAAGTGATCACTCCAGGAGAGAGGAGTGGTGAGAGTAATCGAAAGGGAAAGGTCTGAGGAGATCAGAGCATCCAGAGTGTGCCCTGCATAAGGTAGATTAGTCTGTAAAAATAATTGTGTGAGCCTGAGGAGAAGGCCACTGAGTTTGTTATGAAGAATTGTGTGGGCCTGTGGAGAGGGCAAGTGTGAATATAGGTTTGTATGTAACATTTATTTTTTGTTAAAATAAATATGGAGACTTTTTATAAGCAAAGCAACTATGAATGGCATTTTTGGGCAAATTGTGAGGAAAGCTAAATTGCACGATGACAGGAGGGAGGCACTCACGAGTGTGGTAAATAAGTTGGGTTGGCAAAGTGGGAGAAATGGGAACTATGGAATCACCCGTGGAGCATTGTTTCACTGAATTGCCCCATTATATAGATCTAAATTTTGAGTGGTTGTGGGACACAGCAGTGAAGTGTTTCTGAGAATGGCCAGGAGATGGAACGTTCGCCTGCATCACTATAGAAAACATGTACACATATTTATTGGTGACATATGTACCAAACTAAAGAGTAGACAAATATTTTATTAGGCCTAAGGAAGCTGTATGAAGAGAAAGAAAGAGTAACCCACCAAAGAGGTGGGGAAAGGTATTGACACAGCAATGCCACCCACCACACCACTCTCTCCCTATGGGATTTACCCCAGTCTGAATCCTGCAGCAGGGTATACAAACCAACGACGGGTGTCCCAAAGAAGGGACAAGACTGACATACGAAAGGAAAAGTCAGAGGTTAGGACCACTACTACTGAGTGAACTTCATCAAGTAACAAGAAGTACTTAGCTGACATAGAAAAAAGTGTGCCATGGCAGCAAAAAAAACATGTTCAGAGTAGTAGAGAGTGAGAAAGAAAGAGCAGTCAGAAAAAAGAAGACACGAGGGTTGATGGGAACACTGGGTGTCTGTATGTCCAGAAAAATAATGTTTGAATTAGATGACAAAACACCAGAGAAGGAGGAAGGGCTACCGACGAAGATGGAGGAGCAGATGGGCAGAAAGGGGGATGTGGTAGGAAGAATGAATTGGATGAGGAAAGAAACAAGGAACAGTAGGAGCGCCTTGATGTTTTCGGGCCATAGTTTGCACACTCAAATGCAATAATAATAATAATAATAATAATAATAATAATAATAATACGGAGGAGAAAATGAGAAAGAAAAAGAGAGAGGCACTGGGGAGGCAGTAGGGACTGGGCGCAGAACCTTAGAAATAGGCCAGGAAGGAATGTGGTAGCCAGTGCTGCAAAGGTCAGGGGAGGAGCACAGTAAATACCATGGCAGGGCATGGACAGAGACACTTTGATGAATAGCTTACCCTCCCTTTTGGCGGGGGCAGGCAAATGGATATAAACTCTTGAGAAATAAACAGCAGTGATTCACCTGGTGATCGGTGCTATGGATAGCCTATTCACAGCTTTATTGGGTGAGCGGGTTGGCAAAATATGTGAATTAACAGTATATGTCAGAATTGAATTAAGTTGTATTATTCACAATGGTGTAACCTTTAATAACTGCCATGCCCTCGTGTGGAAAGTATTGAGACCTATGTACCTAGACACATCAGACATGCAGGCAATCTTGACATACAGAATGAAACCCGACAAATACCCCACACAATACATATAACAGATACAGGAGATGTGGATATTAGAGAAACAACAATCATGGGTTGTGAACATACCAATATTTTATCACATTTTACTCAGGGGGCAACTCCACCAATGTGCAGACACTCTTGGAAAAGGTAGTTGAGATTGAGGCAAAGGGGTGGCCAGAGATACAGGCCAACTTTTGTAAGGAAACAGCAAATAGAGACAGACACAGCATATAAATAAGTCAAGGCAGAAGCAAAATTGGTGTATAGGAAATTAGCAAAAATATCCATTGAAGGGGCTCTACTCACAAACATTGTTCCATGACAGCTTGAAGCAGCTCACACACAACAAGGGGAGTTTCTCAGTGGTGGCATGCCACAGGGAGGAGTATACCCACAGCAAGGCAGAGGGTTCCAACTACAGGGAGGTGTACCACCCACAAGAGTATTATCAGCAAGATGCGTATTAACTGCAGTTAGTATACTGTAAACAGGGCAGAAGATATTCACATCAAGGGAGGGGGTATGGATTTGGGGGAGTGGGACCCAGATTTGGAGGACCATGTATTGTGTTTGGACAAAGGGGACACTTTGCACAGATGGGCCCGCACGGACAACCGCAGCTTTATGGATAAAGGGGGAAAAAGGGGCCTCAAGTATATGTGCAACCTGTGCAGTCACAGTTCCAACCAAAGTCCATGCAGCATCAGATGCAACCCATGCAGCCACAGTTCCAACCACAGCCCATGCAGCAAAGAAGCAACCCATACAGCAACAGTTCCAACCACAGCAGGTAACCTTTACATCGACTGTCCAACCTGAGGGCTGAGGGTTGCCAAGACACCACAAACACACAACAGCAAGGGACAGTACCACAGAACACCTTACAGGCACGAGCTCAAATATACACACAGGTGGACAACACACTTATAGCACAGAACACAGTACCACACTACACAGGAGTGACAATACTTAGAGATAGCCCGTTCCCATTTTCAGAACCATGCCTAAATGCCCAATAGGTCAGCCTACAAAGGAAATGTGTGTGCCTGATCCTTTTGGTAAATGAAGACCCCAAAGAGAAACAGAGGTAGCAGCAAAGATTGGACAAAAATAAATTAAAATTGTTGGTCGACACAGGAGCCACCAAGTCCTGTATCAAGGAGGTTGATTTTCCCTTAACAGACAAAGTAATGGACACACAATGATTTTATGGGGCTGCTGTAATAGTTCCTATCACAGATGACTTGCCTCTCACAATAGGCACACAACAAATAGTAGTTTCCCTGTTGTATTCAAAAGAAACACCTATCAACATAATGGGGAGAGACATAATGAACAAATTAAACATGACGATTTCATTTTCAGAGCAGGGTATTGCATTTTCAACCCCTGGAATTTTCTATGAGCGGGTCACAACAATCATACAAGCATTTTGTGCACACAGCAACCCGAGAGGCTAAGCACATCAAACCGAGTTATTATTGTATGGGGCACACATATTTCTATGGTGGACACCCAGAACGAAAGGCAAGGTATTTTGATTGGCCACTAGGTTTTTGTTTAGACCAGCAGGACACAAAGAAATTTCACCATGGACCACACTCACAGTGTATTTCGAAGCAGCACTTAAAAGGAAGGACATGGTAATTTAAATGGGACAGACGAAGAGGGTACAGAGTGGCTCATGGTTCTACGTATTGACCCGACATTAAGACAAACAGACTTGACAGATGAGCAACTGTTCTCAGAGGGTCAAGAGGAGGGGGAGATGTTATGCCAGATATGCATCCCATACCAGGTAAATATAGAAGAGAGACAAGTCCCCAAGAGGATGCAGATAGTGGCCATGTTATCACCTCACTTCTGGGATAATTTGAAAAAAGTGCCAGAGGCACTATGGCCCGGGGGGACCCATGATGTAGTGTTATTGAACGAAGTAGGGGCAATGTGCATACATTTGAAGGAAGGGGCATTGTTGCCCCAGGTTAAACAATACCCACTATCATGAGAAGTGGACGATGGCATATATGACACACTCCACAATCATGGTGACAGGTCATAATATAACCATCAGAATCCCCATGCAACAAAGACATTTACCCGGTGAAGAAAGTGAAGGGCTGGGCTTGGATATTCATTCAAGATCTGTGCCCCTTTGAACAACAGTTTACACTGGTACCAAACTCAGCCACCATATTGTGCAACATCCCCACAGATGGGACATGCTTCACAGTTATTGATTTAAAGAATGCAATATGTGTCATCCCATTGCATCCAGATTCCCAGTAGCATAATGTGTTCACATACCACTGGCCTGGTTCCAGTTTGCTTGTTTACCATAATGGTATTTTGCGTCCCCGTGTGTGTTCAACAGGGTGATCCAGCTGGACCAAAAAGTAACTTGCAAATGTTCATCAAAGTCATCCAGTACGTGGATGACCTACTGGTGTGCAGCAAAATGAATGATCAGTGCAGGCAGGACTCAGTGACTCTGCTGACATTATTGGCAGAGAAAAAATGCAACATGGATAAGGAGAAATTACAGTACTACCAAAAGAAGTAGTTTACATAGAACAAATAATATCAGTAGACGGCAAGAGCTTCACTCCAAAGAGGGCAGAAGACATACACGGCACACCACAGCCATGCACAGTCAAGCAGATGCAGCAGTTCTTAGGGCTGGGCAACTATTGCAGGGTCTGGGTCTATGACTATTCCACATATACTATGCCACATTTTCAGGGGTAAAGGAGGCCCAGAAAATAAAAGTCTCATAGTGTGGACACGTGAAATGCTTGACTCATTTGAGAACTGGTGGAAGTGTTAGCCCACGCACCAGTTTTAGCAACCCTATATTACAAGCAAAACTTCTATTTGTTCTCACATTCGGATAACACAGTGATGAAGGTGATGAAGGCTGTCCTCACTCAAAATAAGCCACAAGGACTGAACCCACAGGCATATTACATCAGTCTTCTAGACCCAGTAATGCAAGGCCACTTCCATATGAACAGGCACATGCCACAGTGACATTTTCCATAGAGAAATCAGCAACAATAACTATGGGCTGTGTAGTCACGTTCTAAATGAAGCATTTGCTTGTTGCGATACTAGAAAAATGAAATTCCACACTGACAACTCAGCGAGCTTCAGGTATGAGGTGATAATATCTAACCCATCAATTGAGGTAGTGAAGAATCAGATTGTGGAACCAGCCAACTTCATAGTATAGCCGTCAGAGTTAGGGAAGTATGTGCACAATTGTGCCTCATACATGGACTCCACTGAGGAAGCCACCAGAGTACAGGAGTAGCCCATAGAACGAGAAGACATGCTCTTCATTAATGATTCATCAACAATAGATTTGACAACAAGTTGCAGACATTTGGGTGCAGCGGTGGTTTGTCATCAGGGAGGAGGGTTTAAGGTGCAGGCTCAGGTAAAGTTGCCACTGCACTGTTCAGTGCAAACAACTGATTTGACAGCTCTGATAATGGCCATAGACATTTCAGAAGACCATGCTGACACAATATTCTTCTATTCTACCAAAATCACACCTACATGCACTTGGGAGTGGCCCAATTGAGAAGGAGTGGGTTTGGGAGGAGTAATGGCTCCTCTGTGCAACGTGCACAGTTACTATCCTGATTAAGAGATTTATTGTGCCTCCCAGTAGCACTGGCTGTAGCAAAATGTGCTGTCTGTATCAACAGCACAAATTTAGTTTCACAAGACAACCATAGGGCTGATCCACAGCAAAAGAAGCAGAATTTGTACCACTTCACACAACACTGTTCATAAAGGATCAGTAGCCATTGATGGCATTATTGGGGGGACCACCCAACGTACAATACTTTCGGAGCAATTCAATGCATTACCAATTGCCCAAGTGATAGAGTTACAAGGGGGTGTACCCCATCAAGGTGTTGTGGAAGATGAGGGGCTGCTCACTGTCACCCACAGATTTTTTGTGCTGACAGAGAAGTACAGAGAAATGGGTAATGCCTAAAACAGCACTGGATAAGTTGCATCACCCAGTACATCTCTCAAAGGAGCATGTTGCTGCTGAGATTAGCAAACACTGGTTTGTGCAAAATTTACTGGAACTGGTAGCTGAATTTGCAAACAACTCTGTGATATGCCAGAGATTCACACCTGGTCACACACTAAAAACTGTTAAAGCAACATTGCCATGCCTGGCGGGCCTTTTTGGCATTGACATATTGACTTCTGTTGATATACAGGACAGGTGTAACTCTTATAGGTGCATGATTGTAGTTGCAAGTCATTATTTGCATTGTCTTCAGGCCGGCCCATGTGCCCATAATGATGCCAAATTGCCAGCAACATTTTTAGTACGCAAGGTGATACCCAGGTGGGGAGTAGACAAAATGTTGAGGTCTGACAATGAACAACAATTTGCCAATTATCTTTTTAAGGAGATAACCTCCTTACTTGGCATAAAGCATAAACTGTGTTCTGCGTACCATCCTCAAGCCAACAGTCTTGTTGAACACCTTAATGGCCTGCTTAAAGAGTGCATTGCCAAGTTATCAGACACACTCATCAAGAACTGGCTCTACTGTCTGCCTCCTGCTTTGTTTGCATTAGGCAATTCCCCTGGCGCTGATCATCATTTGACTCCACGCAAAATTGTCACTGGCAGGAGAATGCATGAATCTCTCAGTCCTGCACAGACAATTTCAGATGCTAATAGGATTGTGCAGCTCCTGGAGGATGAACTTAAGATGTATTTAAATGAACTCACAATATTTCTGAAATATATTTCACGTCGGATTCAACCATTTGAAGTCAGGCCTGCTCACATGTTATCAAGTACATACAACCCATCAGCCCAAGAGACTGAGAAATCTGCAGCACAACTTCCATTCTATCCTGGTGATAAAATCCTGATCAGGAACTTAATGAGGTCTTGGAAGCAGCCACAATTTACTGGACCCTACACAGTAAGATATTGCACCCCAACAGCAGTTAAGGTGGCTGCGAGGCATCCATGGATTCATTTTACAGACATTCACTGGGACAAGGCTGGTGCTCACGTACAGGAGAAGAAAGGGGGGTGACTGATGGAAGTATAAACCAATTCACTCTGACATTCTTATCCTCATTTCATCTTCACAGAAGATCAGGTGACAGCCCAAAGGAAGCAAGAAGAGAGAAGGGGTTGCATAATCTATATTTTTGTAGTGTACTACTGTTGATTTTTGTTTTTATATTCATTTGGGGTTTATTTGAAAGAGGGCAGTTTGTGACTAGTAGGAGCAATGAAGAGAAGTATGACATAAAAGAGAAGTGTTTAATTCAGCATTGTGTGACAATAGCATTTGGGGCAGACATGGCACTGAGTATGGCACCATATGATATGAAAACGGTGGGTTGAGAGAGGGTCAATGACACATGTTATGTGTGCTCCCTCATTCCACATGTTACAGGGACACCCTAGGTATTTTTCCTGCAGATTATGTCAGTTTGAGAGGGGGGCTGTCTGATGCATCTGGCATTGTACAATACAAGGGGTCTGTCCACTTTACAGATGAGAGGAAGTAAGTGTATGATGACAGTTATATGAAACATGGTGATTGTAGAGGCCATCAAACACAACATATTGGAATATATCACAAAAAGGGGTGAGATGGGTGAACAACTGTTCACAACACACGGCAGACTATCGTGCACATATGCTACAGGGCATAGCATACCATTGTGCCATACTAGACCACTAATGTGCATTGGGGGTCTGATTTTCATGATGAAGGGAAGCGAGGGGAATGTTGCAATGTTGGGTGGAAGGACTGGTATGAAATGAAGAAAAAGTGGCGAAAAAGATGGAAAGTATTAATTGGGTATTTTGGAACAAGCATGTCCAGGCTCTAACCTGGATAAATGAAAATTAACAACTTTTACACATAGGGCACTCAGATGATATTCTTTATGTTTCAGATGTAATGGATCGATTCAATTGGGGACCAATACAGGGTGCCAAAAGGTGAGGAAGTTGCAATCTTTGAGAAGGGGGACTGCAGCTTGATTGGCTTTAGGTAGGTGTGTGTGACCCAGGCATACGCCCAGATTCCCCCAGACTGCAGAGATAGGAGGTACTTGCTCCCTAGTGACACTGTACAGCCCCACCCTCGTGATAACCCAGTCAAAATTAATTTCTGTTGTTGCACTATTCAACAAAGACTTATATATAAAAAAGAAATGAGCATGGAGGTGTCAACACGTGATCGGCCTGATCTTTGCTCTTGCATAGAATTTGCAGGGACAAAATTACTGATCACATAAATCATCTGATAGACTGGACGTCATTCCATCAGAGTTTCGCCTGTTCAGCAAAGTGTCTACATTTTTCTCATCACTTTTGCTTACAGGGGTCCAATAAACAGTGAACTCAAAATGGATACAATTTACCCGCTATGAAATATTACAAATGGTGAATTCACCAGAGAAAGGTTTTAATGCAGTGAGGGAGGCACTAAGGGTTCTAAGACTGGTTGCATACCAGCACCAGTACATTTTCTTTCTTTTAATGACAATTGAGGCTGGGATTTGCAAGAAGATAGGGAGTCGCTGCTGTACCTTCGTACCAGCAAAAGATGCATCCAATGGAACTTTGTCCAAAGGTATTGAAGAGCTGCATACACTCCATGAGAATATGACAACAGACACAAACCCAGAAACACCTGGCTCAACCTTTTTTGGGGGTCCCCACATGGTTGTCTACCATTTTCAAGATAACTGTCCCAATCCTCATTTTGGTACTCATCACCTTGTGTCTCTGTCATATAGGGTTAAGAACTTGTAAGGGAAGCAGTGGAGGGGGGACATATATGGTGCCCTTAAATGTTGATGGGGCAAGGGAAGCTACACCTCTCATACGACACATACAAATACAAATAGAAATTCCTGAATGTTGTCCCCGGGGATGGTTCACAATGGCACCCTAGATAGTGACAACTATGTGGCCTTCTGGGTAGGTTGTTCGGCTGAAGAGGAGGCTTGTTTGATATTGGATTGCTCCCCAGAAGTATATGAGGCACAATGGGGAGTCTGTACAGGGTAACAAGGATATGGATACCAAAGGAAAAAAACATGGAGCTGACAGCAAAAGATGTGTCGATCGATAGATTGATCAAAGGGGTGGAATGTTTTAAGGATCCAGATCCAGCGCTTTCTAGGGGGGTGCCGATATCAGTTACACAAGTAACTTGGTGAAGTAAAACTGACGTGGTGGATGACATGGGAGTGGCAACATCATTGAACGTGGCATAGATATAGTTTGTTACGATGCGAATGAGGTGCAACACAAGAAGTCTCATGTGGGAAAGCAATGGAGGTTGTGTGAGTTGCTTCAGTGATGGGTTAGTTGGCACATTGCTGGCACAGGGTAGGAGTGTGAGGTTTTTTATGGGTTGCAAGGGTAGAGTGCTTTTGAGCAATAGGGGCCATGTTTTGTAGAACTATGTTAGGAAAGCATTGGTGTAGACAACTCATAATAAAGGGCTTTAAGCTTGAGTGGCAGCAAATGTGCATTTTTTGAATATTCAGCAGAAACAGAGCACAGTAATGTTGCAAGACAGAAGTTTTACAGGAGAACGCAGTCCTAACAGAGTCTCTTCAATTTGTTCTTTCAAAGCCACAGAGCTAGGCACCTGGGAGTCTAAGAATATAAAATATAACTAACATTGTGTATGGCAATTCTGTAGGTAGTTTATAAAAAGTTCAGCCGCTGTGGGCGGCAACAGGAGCTCATTGAATTCACTTCAGTTCCACTGGATTGTCTGATTCTTATCTACCAGCTGTTTGGGTCCAATAAAACGTTGTTACTTCTTGCATTGCGTATGCTCCTTTTTTGGATCACTTTTTCTTTACCGGGATTAATTTTGTCAGAGGTCCCTGGGTATGTCATGATGCAGCAAATCAATATCAAAGGCGGCAGGATGGAAGGGGCAGAGGATTTGAAAGTGCAGTGCAGCTTTGGGTCCTTGTCAGTTACTGATAAACATTTTATCAATTCTTCTGGCTTATATGAACCTTATACACATGACTATTACTGGGTTAAGCAGTTATTCCTAGGCATTGTAGTTTATGTATATCTGTTTGAGGCCCTCTCTTTTAATCTGATTTCCCATCATTAACCTATGGGAGGTGCTGGTGGCCAGGCAACAGGTTAAGCACCAGGGAATCCAGTGACATGAAAGAGGGGGATCACACAACCAGAGCCTGTCTCAGATAAAATTATCAGGGTAGCAGGAACCTATCTCGGGGGAATGGTAGCAGCTATTCCACAGTAGAGCCCAATGGGCTCACACCAGACACATTAACTTCATGACTGTGAGTATTTCTCTTTGTACTGCATTCCCCCAGCAGGATGATTTTGTCATTTAATCATTGCATTTTATAAATATCTCTCAGGGGAAAAAAATTCACCCTCAAAAATATCTAAATCATAAAAAACAGTTTTATATGTTGACAACAAAGACATATGCTGCAAACTTCTGTCAGAACACACAGGCCTCTTTCATCGCCATAACATCCTCAAGCTTGTGATGGTCCATCTCAAAGTTTGTAAACAAAGGACCCTGACCAGAAGGGCAAGGGAGAATGAAATTGTTCCAGGGCAGCAAGGTCAACTCAGAGGCAAACAAATGGAGAAGCACAGACACAGCATGAGGCAAAGTTTGGGGAGGAACTGGGAGACATTAATTAGAGGGAGGCAGATTAATACGGGCATGTGGACCAGGTGGACTAGACCCTAGGTTTGAAGCGGTTGAGATTAAAATGAGGAGCAGACGAGAACATGGGGCATTGCTGGGCAGTACAAGTTATTAACTAAGCCAGGATTGTGAGAAGGAGAGATGTGGGGCATCTATCACCAACAGGAAATAAATAAAGGTGGCAAAGGCAAAGTCAAAAATAAATAATTCAAAAAATAAATATTGCAAAAGCATTGCACTAGACATTAAAGCAAATGTATTAATGGAGATGAAAATGTGAATAAAGGTGGAAATATAAACAGTGGAATAGAATCTGAAATAGGTCTGAGGTTTGTATGTATTCATTGATTTAAAGACCACCTTTAGATCATTTATAAAGCACAGCATTGTAAGGCACTCATATAAAGCATTGCATCTGGCAAGGGTGCAAATCAATAGCTTTTAAAATTTGTATTAACAAATAGAATACTGAGGGTACCAGTTCTCTGTACAGTTTTTAACGGCATTCTCAAATCACGTTTGGTATCCTCTTCATGGCATCAAGCTGTGACAATTCTGCTATATAATAATGGAGGAAGGGACCTGCCATGCAATTATCAACCCATCTCAATTTTACATGGAGCAGGAAACATTTTTGCAAAGGCTGTTGGCTGTTCTCGGTTATCTACTGAGTTGGACAGATAGCAACAACGTATAAGGTATCCATCAGGCGGGATTCAGACAAAACAGGAGCAGAGTGGATCAATGTGTCTTACTCTCTCTCCAGATTCAATAATGTACAGTCTTATTCAAGATTAAGTTGTATGCTGCTCTCCTAGACCTAAAACAGCCTTCGACTTGGTTTTGACAGCCACCTTATGGCAAATCCTCTCAGCCCGCAATGCTCCCTCAGAGTTAATTTTGATTATTTCTTCATTATATTCCCACAACCAAGCCAAGGTACGCTTTGGCTTAAGGGATGAAATAACAAGAGCATTTGATGTGCGGAAGTGCATGAGACAGGGCTCTGTCCTGGCAGCCCTTCTCATTAACACTATGTTCAAGAAATCATTGACGTGTGTTATTGAAGGAGTTTCAGGACTGTCCAAAAATGGGGGCAGTGAAGTATCCAGCACTTGGTTATGCCGACGATGCAGTGATTCTATCAACACCCCCCTTAGGTCTTGGGAAGGCTCTTTCAGCTTTTACACTGAAATGCAGAGACATGCAGTCGAATGTTGAACATTGAAAAATCCAAAGTTATGATCTTTAGGCCCCATTTGGTTTGTGTTAACAGCTGGTATTATCCTTTTGTACCAAGTGAGAGTGAGTTAATTTATCTAAAAAAAAAAACTCTGCTTGTCTAAAAAAAAGTCAGAATCTTTCAGAGTAAACAATGTCACACTGGAAGGTGTCAAACATTTTGACTATCTTGGGACTAGGTATCATGAGTCTGGGAATTGGACTCTTCAGATAGAAAAGTCTATTGTTAGCATGGAAAGAGAAAATGAGGCCATGAATTATTTTTGGGTAAGACATGGCAGCGGAGACATCTCCCCTGAACTTGATTTATTCCAAAAACAAAAGGTATGGTGGGGGCACGCCAAATTAGCAGAATTACACTCTTCGAGTGCAAGTTCCCTAAGAAGTTGCTATTGCTACCAGAGAGCGCCCCCTTATCTTTAATCTATCTCGAACTATATGGTCTTCCAGTGGGTGCACTGGTGAGAAATAATCCAGTGAGATACTAGCTGAGACTGTGGAGCCAGGAAGGCTTAGAACCGTTCCGAAATATTTAGTCATTTTTTTTAGCCTTGGTGGTGGAGGTAAAAACTGTAACTGGCCCAATTATGTAAAATAAAAACTGTTTAACCTATCTCAATCTAAGAAATCTGTGGGAAGACCCAATTAGCTGTCTAACAGTAAGAAAAAAGAATGTCAAGACTGCAATGAATCGCCTGTTACGTGAGGAACTAATGAGTGATGTGCTAAGAACTGACTGCAGCTCCTGAATACATCAGAAACAGATTATCTGTGGGTGCTAATCCATGCATTGATGTCATTACCATGACTTATGAAATATCCTTATACTTTTGTTTTAGAATGACGATTTTACTGGTCGGAAGCATCACATATTTATGGAAGGATCAAGGGTCAGCCATGTGTCCGATATGCAAGAGTGTCATTGAAAATGTGCTGCATTTTATGTTAATTTGCCAAACAACTTTAATTCTTAGCCAAAGATAGTTGAAACCTCTACTAAATTCAGCAAGGGTTAACCATCTGAGAGAGGCATTACTGTATTTCAGCCAGCCTATAAGCCAAGGGGGCCGATTCATGGAATAATTTTGCGCCGAAATTGGTGGCACAAGTGAGAAAAATCCAGCAAGCGATTCATGGAAGTATGTGCGCGTGTTTTACCTGGGAGCTGCGCCTAAACCGTGCCTATCCTACACGTCACTGCGACATCCTTAATGCTGTGCATGACGCGCACAGCAAAAGCGCACAGCATGTAGTCCACACACCAAAAAGGGGGAGGAGCACATGCAAGGGGGAACAACGCGTGAAAATGAGGGCGTAACTGGGGAAGTACTGTTGGGAAATACACAGAACTACCACACGCTTGCAAACAACACGTATTCATGGAATCGAAAATGGAAAACCCACGCACACCAAAACACACGCACAGGTGTAAAAATGTCCGCAACACAAAAGCGGGCGGAAGCGCCCCCGTGCAGTATAAAAGTGCGCTCAAACAACAAACACGCATATACAGCTACGATGAATGTCCCATTTGTTGCAGCAGTGATCGTGGGACACCGCAGGAGGAGGAGAATAGCCAGGCCCTGTGTTTTTCTGCCCAGGACCAGCCTTTTTGGGATGCCTGATGACCAGGTCTATGGTAGGTATAGGTTACCACCACATATCATCCTAGACCTGGTCACTGAGTGTGAGGATGACCTCACATCACCCACTTTGTGCTCCCAAGCACTGAGCCCCTTGGAAAAGGTGCTCAATATACTGCATTTATCGCCCACTGGGTTATTTCAGCTGACAACTTCCATGGTTGGGGGCATCTCACAGGCCACGCAGTCACGCTGCCTACAACAGGTGTTGGCAATCATGACTGCGCACCCCTCAGTCTGCAGGCACATATACATGTCCAGAACACCCGAAAGGCAGGCTGTTGTCCAGAACTTTTACAGGGTGGCACACTTCCCCAAAGTGTTTGGTGCCATAGATTGCACATATGTGGCCCTACATCTACCTATGGCCACTGAGAACATCTACCGCAACCGCAAACACTGGCATTCCATCAACGTGCAGGTTGCATGCGATGCCCAGGGAATCATCACCTCTGTCTATGCAAACTATCCTGGGTCTACCCATGACAATTCCATATACAGAATGTCCGCCCTGAGCCAGGCCCTGGAAGCTGGGAAGCATGGCAACACATAGCTCATCGGTGAGTAGAAATATCTGTGCACATGCATGCATGTCACACACAGACAAATACAGAAACCCAACTAATGACAACCATCATCACCTCCCCAGGGGACAGTGACTACCCTCTGAGCACCCACATGATGACGCAAATAGGGAACCCCACCACACCACCCCAGGTAAGATACAACGCAGTCCATATTGCAACCAGGGCCATAGTGGAGCGCACATTCGGAGTGATCAAGTCATGCTTCCGCTCCCTTGACCGCTCTGGTGGGCAGCTACTATATGCACACCCAGTAGTGTGCATGATCATTGTGGTAGCATGTGTCCTGCACAATGATGCAACACAGTGGGGCGTACCGGTGGACATGGTGGTGCCCCACATCCCCAACCACACGCACAGGTGCTGCACATAGGAGAGGAAAGGGCACGTGGCGAGGAAGCCCGGACCTAGCTTGTGGCCACATATTTCACGTGTAGTGCACACATGCCTGGCACACACCAGGTAACAATCGATGATGACAAAGGGACAGTCAATTGTCACAACCTTACCACCCTGAGAATGTTTCCACAGAAGTGCAACATTGTTTGCATCCCAAGCTCTACTTAAAGATAACCAATCCCGTGTCACCAAAAGGAACACATGCAAGGTGCATATCCCACCACCCCCCTGCAAAACAGGCCATAAAATTCACTGGTATGTCACTGAAACCCTCTCAACCCCCTTGAACCATGTCCTCCATGCCGTGCCATGGCATGCAACAGCTAAACAGACAACCAAATGCACAACACATGACACTATTGTCAATAAGTGCAACATGATAAATGTAAACAGGCACGAGACATTCACACCTGACATGGAATCTGATAAAATCACTTGGCAAAATCTCCCACACATACAAAGGGGGTCAGCATGAGTATGGCGGTAAGCCATGGATGGTGCCGGTACGCCACTGGCACCATCCATACCGTACTGCCATATTACGAGTAACCCTGGCGGGTGCCTTATGGCCCACAAGGGCAGATCTTGCTGGCTCAGTGGAGGTCGCCACAGCTGCACCTGCAGCTACCACTACCGTGGGGCCGTGTCAGCACATGTAACTGACTGTCCGGTTGCAAGGGCACCATGGTCGGATACAACAGCAGCATTACCTGGAGCCGCAGGGGATGGTGGCATGGCTGCACCAGCACGTGGCTGGACATCCTGCCCCTGTGGTGCACCCCTGCCTCTTCCCCATCTGCGGCCACCCACACCACCCTGGACTCCAAGTACTCCCTGGTCACCCCAGCCACATGCCCGACCACTCCCAACACTGGCAGGACGCCCAGCTGAGCCCCCCTTAATCTTTGGTGGCCTCCCAACCATGGCACTGATGTACTAATGCGAGTGGGAGGTGCACTGAACAATTGTCCTGGGCAATTGGGTTGAAGGGGGCACGGTACGTGATGGTAGATGCACCCCTGTGCTCCAGCAAGGCTGCTTGTGGACCCTGGGGATAAATTACGGGTCATGCAATGCTCAGGCACCCCAAAAATACAAGAAAAACATATACGCAACCCCTGTAGCCCACGTGCGTGTAGAAAAACCTCACGCAGTACACTGTGGCACCCAGGAACACAAAAAGCATACACGATGAACACGTGGGCTACTATGACCTCAATAAATGGGGTACGCGACAAACAGGGGCACCCGCAGTGGGAAAAATAGCATGCAATAGCGTGCACGACTCACCGTCTGCCTTGCGTGGAAAAGAAATACCCGTAGCCACTGTACCCGCTGTGAAGTAATCGCATTTGAACCCCAAAGTAGGAAAAACACACACGTTGGTCTCCACGGAAAGCACGTACAGTGTGCTGCAGACCCGTGGATCATTTACATGTGCAGAGGGAAATGCTTGCGTGCGTTACGTCACTTACGCGCTTACGCGCTAAGGCCCTTTCCTTGGATTACACGCTGATGTGCTGTTTTTTCACATGCTAAATCACTCTGAATTGGGATGGTCATGCGACATCACATGGAAGACCACGCTCCTGCCCAGAAGCCCCCAGCTTGCCTGCTGCCAACGTGCCCTGCTATTTGGCGCCTGCACAGAAGCCATAGCAAGGGATCCTGTACCTGAGACCACCTCTGCTGACCCAGAAGACTCCCAATTGGTGTACCATCGCTCCACAGCCCAGCCCTGGGAACAAGTTGCCCACCCACACCTGCCTCTGGGGTTGCCATGTCCAACTATACACCATCTGGGGCCAGTGGCAACCCCCAGTCAGAGAGACAGAGGGCTGCCAGCTTCACTGAAAATGAAGTTGGCATCTCAGGTTCACGCCTCGTCAGGGATGAACGGAGGAGGATCTGGAAGGACTTTGTGGATGCCATCAATGCGGAGGGGGTGGCATCCCGCGACTACGACCGTGTCTTGATGCGCTTGATGGACTTCAGGTCCAGGGCCCTCAGGAAGGCCTGGCGCCTCATTGCTGTTCGTGGAGAAGTGGGGCACCAAGACCAGCTGACCAACATCCAGATGAGGGTCCTGGAGTGCATTAACCCAGCGTCCACCACCAGGTCCTCGAGGTGAAGACCCATCCGGAGTCGAGTGATGTGTCCATGTGTTGATCTCCAGAGTAGTGCATGTTGAGGTGTGTCCGGTGTGTGCACCTTGGACATATGTATGGCATGCCCCATGTATGGATGTCTGTGTGCAGGGACATGACAGTGAAGCATGTGAGTCCGGTCAAGCGTGTGCAACGACAATGGTGTGTGTGTAGCTATGTATGATGTGCACCTGCATGTGACGGCGTACACATAATTGCATGCCTGTGTCTGTACCTGGCCATGTCTGTTGTGTGAATCATGGATGATGATGTCTCCCTCATGGACATGCCTGGTGTACATGTGCGTGTTACTGTGGTGAGTGTGTGACTGGGAAACGCCATGGATACATGACACATGCAAATCTCGATGCGTGCTTTGACTGTTGTAGCCTAGCTGTCGATGATTGCACTGTGATGGGAGGTTGACAAGGACAGATGCATGATTGTGCGGTGGTGTATGTGCATATGTGTTGCTTGCAAGGACCCGTGTGTTGTGGAAGGTGATGATGGCTATGACATACGACAGTGCCACTCATGTGCATTTGCTTTGTGTCTAGCAGAGTTACGTTCAGTAATCTGATGCTTGTGTTCAATGTCTACCTTTCCACAGCGGCGTGTGAAGAAGAGGGCGGAGACGGCACCGTGGAGCAGAGTGGTGAAGATGCCTCCACCGGTCGGAGACGCAAGGCCCAGTCACCCTCCCAGGTTGCAGCATCTTCCGGGAGTGAGGGGACTGGTGCCGCGCCCATCACTACAGTCGCAGCTGCCGAGAGGAGGCCCAAGAGGCCAAGGTTGTGAGTGGGCACCTTGGTAGCAGATTGGGCAGGTGAGAACCCACAGATGCAGGACAATGCGGAAGACGGTGTGGAGGCATCCAGGTCAGTAGTGGGTGAGGAGTAGGAGGAGGCCGCATTAGATCCACACGTGGGGCCTGGTGGGGGTGATTCCACTGGTGCAAGTGGTGCAGTCCAGGGGCTGGGACAGGAGGCAGTACAGGTCTCCACGGAAGTGCCTACGTGTAATCCTGTCCCTCATTCTGCGACTGCATCTCTCTGTACCAGCAGGGATGCCTCATTCCAGGCCCGTCCGCAGGCAGAGGATGTGTCCACATCAACTGACCTTCCTCTACCTGCGGACGAGGCAATCTGTGACAGGGTTGAGCCTGTCCTAGTTGGTGTCTCGATGCCCACATGTGTAATTTGTGAGGATGTGCGTGATTCCAGGAACTGGCTAGGACGGCTCATTGTCGCAGGGTTCCTCCATCTGCTGGACGCTCTTGCGACCCTCGCCTCCTCTGCACCCACTATGCGCCAGTCGTCCTCCATCCCGTCTTCCGACCCAGATGCCACCAGGGCACCCTGTGGACCTGCCTCATCCACCGCGGCTAGGCTGGTGGAGATCACATCCCTGCCACAGTCGGGAGTCGGAGGTTCAGCAGAGGTGGTCACCCATGCAACAGGATCCCTGGCAATGGAGGATGTGCAGGCAACTTCCAGCAGGGCACGTCCACGACAGCCCCAGGGGTCGTCAGCATCCCGGAGCCAGTTGTGGTAGCACAAGCAGATGACTTCAAGGCAGCAGCACCAGGCTCGATGTAGGAGGCGTCTGGACTCAGGTCATACAACATCACAGGGGCAGGCATCTGCCGAAGGGTAGGAGGACCCTGGACTATTTGTGTCTTCCGTGTGGCAGTGGATGGACCAGCAAATGGATGCAGAGCGGCGGCGGGCAGAGAGGGCATGGCTCACCATGGTCAGGGTGGAGAACTCCATGGTGCGGGCATTGAGCTGGGCACAGTTTCTCGAGGAGACTCGCATGGAGTTGGTGGAGAGCATGTTGGCGTCCCTGTGTGTCCTCGAGGACAGAGCCCAGTCCTGCCTCCGGGACATAGACTAGGAGTTTGATGATGCCCTGGCCAAGACTGGTAAGAACGGTGAGCCGTAGGACTAGCCCGCCACCATTGCATATAGTTTATAAGGCTTAGGTTTCCTTTCGGTTTATTTTTATTTTGGAGTCGATGGACATTGATCCACTTTTTGTACATAGTTGTATTTTGTAGGGTTTTTACCAGGTTTCATTTGGTTTTGGGATCATGGACCCTAAGAACTTTCATTGTCAATAGTACTGGAACTGAGGATTTTTTTCTTTTATGTTTTTCACACCCATGATGTAATGTTTTTTTTTTTTATTCACCCTTTGGATTACGATTTTTTGTTTGTGGACATGGACCGCTTTGAGGATTTGCTTTTTCTTTTATAATCACATAAACTTATTTTTCCTTGGCATGGTTGCTTTAAGTTTGGTTGATTTAAGTTTTTAATACATTTTCATCAGTTGACATATTTGTGTTGTCTGCTCTCATTATTGTCAGTCGTCATTGCCTCAGTCATGTGTCACTGCTGTGTGGCCATGTTGGGCATGTCTTTGGGTGCATGCATGTGTGCTTCTGTGAATGATATGCCATGGAGCCTGTATTGGGAAGTGGGGACAATGGATGGGTGTGAAGTTGCAATACGGGGCAGGGGAGAAGCGTGAGGTGGCATTTGGGTGAACATTTGCTACATGCATGTATGTTGTGACAATGTGTTGGTTGGAAGGACATAAGTCGGGGACTGCTGGCAGGTGCCCATCACTGGTGGTGGGACATGAGTCGGGCCTGCTGGCAGGTGACCATCACTGGTGGGGGGACATGGGTCAGGGCTTGCACGTGCATGGTGCCATGTGGGCTGCCTGCGGGGCATGGCCAGGGCTGTTGGTGGTCCCATGTGGTGTGGTCTGCCTGCAGATCATGGTCAGGGGTGTTGGGTGGTGCCCTGTGGTGTGGGCTGCCTGCGGGGCATGGCCAGGGGTGTTGGGTGGTCCCCTGTGGTGTGGGCCCTCTGCGGGGCATGGGGAGGGGGAGAGGGGCCACCCCACAGCCAAATCGTGTGAAAAGCACACTCGCGTACCCCGGAATACATGTAGCCCGCTCGTGCCAGCCAAATTGCGTGAAAAGTGTGCTTGCGTACCCCCTGAATTGCGCACCCGCATGGTGAGGAGCCGTGTGCACTCCCTGCAGACAGCCCATACCACAGGGGACCACCCAATAACCCTGGTCATGACCCGCATACAGCCCACACCACAGGGGACCACCCAATACCCCTGGACATGACCCGCAGGCAGCCCACACCGCAGGGGACCACCCAACTCCCCTAGCCATGCCCCACAGGCAGCTCATCACCCCTGACCATGACCTGCAGGTAGACCATCACCCCTGAGCATGGCCGGCAGGCAGCCCATACACCTTGACCATGCCCCGCAGGCAGCCCATCACCACAGGGGACCACCCAACACCCCTGGCCATGCCCTGCAGGCAGCCCATCAACCCTGACCATGACCCACAGGCAGCCCATCACACCTGGCCATGCCCTGCAGGCAGCCCATCCACCTTGACCATGCCCCGCAGGCAGCCCATCACCACAGGGGACCACCCAACACCACTGATTATGACCCACAGCCAGCTCACACCACAGGGTTTTTTTTCACGCAATTTGCCTGGCGTGAGCGGGGTACACGTATTCTGAGGGGTGCACGGGGAGTTTTTCATGCAATTGGGCTGGCACAAGCAGAGTACGCATATTCCGAGGGGTGCGCGGGGAGTTTTACATGCGATTGGACTGGCGCGAGCAGGGTATGTGTATTGTGAGGGGTGCGCAGGGAGTTTTACATGCGATTTGGCTGGCGCAAGCAGGGTACACGTATTCGGAGGGGTGTTCAGGGAGTTTTACACGACATTGGGCTGGCACGAGCGGGGTACGTGTATTCCGAGGGGTGCGCAAGGAGTTTTACAAGTTATTGGGCTGGCACAAGTGGGGTACGTGTATTCCGAGGGGTGCACAGGGAGATTTACACGCAATTGGGCTGGGGTGAGCGGGGTACGCATATTCCGAGGGGTGCGTGGGGAGTTTTACACACAATTGGGCTGGGGCGAGCGGGGTATGCATATTCTGAGGGGTGTGTAGGGAGTTTTAGATGCGATTGGGCTGGCACGAACGGGGTACGCGTGTTCCGAGGGGTGCGTGATGAGTTTTACACGCGATTGGACTGGCGCAAGCGGGGTACATGTATTCCGATGGGTGCACAGGGAGTTTTACGCGCGATTGGGCTGGCGCGAGTGGGTACGCATATACGTAGGGGTGCGCAAGGAGTCTTACATGCGATTGGGTTGTTGTGTGAGGATTGAGTGGCGTTTTTCGCATGATTTTGTTGTTTGGGGGCTGTATGCTGGTCCACTGGCCTTTGCGCCATGTAGGGGATTTGTGCAGATGTTTTTGGTGCAAGTGGCGGGGTTGGGGGCATAACTAAATACTCACAGCCAACTCTCAAACATTGAACATTCACTTGATATATAGACCTCCTGGTCCCATCAAGACCTTCATAGAAGGCCTATCCACTATTCTTTCAGAAAACCGAAAAGATACATCCCAAACATTACTGCTTGGCGACCTTAATTTTGGTTTCAATGACATCAATGACCAGCAAGCCACCACAGAATCTAACATTCTAACGGAACTGAGCTTCACTCAAAGAGTAAATGAGCCAACTCACAACAAAGGGAGAATTCTAGATTGGGATACCGACCATAACTGCAACATATCTACCCTAACTATTTCACCCCAAATCTGGACAGACCACAACCTGATGTCCATTACATTAGATACTAAAACTCCCACCCCACAAAAACTCTTTGCGCCACCTATACTTACCAAAAATAAAAAAAATATAGCAATAGACAAATTAATCCCTGGTATCTTGCCTAATCTCAACGCTTTACCTGCTAATTTAGAGCCAGACCTCCTAGTGGAAGAATACAACAAAACTATGAACAAATCTCTTGATAACTTCTCCCCTTTATAACTCAGAAATAGTAAACCTCATAAGCATCTGAACAACTGGTTCACCCCCACCTAAAAAACCTCAGACTAGAAAAAACAAAATGCGAAAATACTTGGAAACTTCACCCTACTCCAGAAAACAAACTGAAACTAACCAACATTTTATCTCAATATAAGAAAGAGATCCTCTTGGCTAAACAAGAGACTTATAACAATAGAATCACTCAAGCAAACTCCAGCATGAAAGAGTTTTTCTCCATACTCAGAGAACTTGAAAACCCCATTACAGTTCAAGATAATTGTGTCAAAGACAAAACATGGTGTTCTGAAATCCAGCATGTGCTAGCAAACAAAGTCCTAAACCTCCAAAAGAAAATAGAATTAAAGAGTCAATAACCACTGCCTCACCGCCTAAAACTACAGCACCTTCCAAAATCAAACCTCACACCCAATTTCACTTCTCTAAAGTCTCCATAGTAGAGGTTGAGAAAGTAATACTTGGTCTCAAACCTTGCATTTGCAAAGGTGATCTATGCCCATCACAATTGATTAAAGATGCTGCTAGGGATCTAGCTCCATTTATCACTAAGCTGATCAATGCATCCTTCACCACTGGCACTATTCCTAGAAACATAAAGGAATCATGGGTACTCCCACTTCTCAAAAAGCAAACTTTAGACCCGGCTATACCTACCAACTATAGACCGATTACAACTGTGCCATTCTTGCTGAAGATTCTGGATAAGGTAGCATACATCCACATCCAGAACTTCCTAGAATCTAACCAGCTATTAGGCTCCCGTCAATCCAGCTTTCTGTCCCTTACATGACACTGAAACCACACTTATTGACCTCAAAGCTTAATTAGATAAACTAAGAGACAATGGAAAACCCGCATTACTTCTTCTACTAGACTTATCTGCAGCGTTCAACCTAGTGGATCATAAAGTCTTATGCGACCACTTGGATTCAGCAGCCCACTTCTCCAGTGAGTCTATAGCGTGGATTCAATCATTTCTCAGTGATCGTACCTTCTGCAGCTGCTGACCCTATCCCCATCACTTGTGGAGTGCCACAGGGCTCATGTGTTTCACCAACACTATATAATATCTTCACTAAACCCTTGTTTGGTGACTTGGACCATCTGGGTATCATCTACACTAATTATGCAGATGATACCCAGATCCTCCTGCCACTACCGGGGACTACAGTGAGGATGTAGCAATGGTGAACAGAATCTACAGCATTGTTCCGGCATGGATGGCCACTCACGGTCTCTGCCTGAACGATGAGAAAACAGAGCTTCTCATCTTGGGTACTACACCCCTTCTCAACAAACTAGGCGCAAGCTACTTTTCCTTCATCATTGATGAGAACCTTATTCAAGTAGCTAAGGAAGTAAAAACACTAGGTCTATACTTCGACTCTACTCTATCATTCACCAAACAAGTAAATACTCTAGCCTCAGCAACAGCTAATACATGCAAACTTACTAGAGCAGGTAAACAATTCTTATCCCGAAGAGTTGCATGACCTTAGCCAGAGCCTTGATTATCTCCAAACTAGATTATTGCAATGCCCTTTACATTGGAGTGACCACATCTACTATCAATAAAATACAGATACAGCAAAATAATGCTCTTCGAGCCACACTGAATAGCCCTAAGAGAGAACATATCTCTGAAACAAGAAGGAAGCACAAATGGCTTTCCACCCTTGAGAAAATTAGACTTAAAACTGCTTCCATCACATACAAAAGTCTAAACAACAAAGCCCCACAATATCTAGCAGACAGATTCTCTAGAACCGCATCTTCCAGACTAACAAGATTAGCTAATACTAATCGCCTTCAGGTACCCCGATTCAAACGCTCCACTATTGGAGGCTCCAGCTTCCCTGTCAAAGCAGCCCATTTGTGCAACAAGTTACCCACATCACTGAGAATGGAACAATCCTTCACTAAATTCAGGCAAAACTTGATCAGTTGGTTAATAGAGACAAACGACAAATGAATGCACAAATCTGTTCTTATTGTATATATTTCTTGCATATAGTTCTGGTCTTGCTTACAACTGTTATTTCCATATTGTTAATTTAAATTGTTGCACTGTTTATTCTTTGCTCACTATTGACACTCTGTAATTTGTAACTATTGTACCAAGCTGTACGTTTTCTTATGCTCTTGCACCCTTATACCCTCGGGTCTGGCGCGCATAATAAATACTAAACAAACAAACAAACTGGCTCAGCTGCAGGGTCGCTGCGCCACGCTGCGCCACGGCTGGTTATGGATGTTTAAATCCATGAATACGCGGAGCATCAAAATGGGTTTTGGTGCACTCGGCTGGCGCACGCTCCCTCTGTCCACCAGCCACGTGCGCCACTTCTGCGCTTGATTCCATGAATTACCCCTAAGGTGTTGTATATGCCACTGCTCGCTGCGCCACGCTGCGCCACGGCTGGTTATGGATGTTTAAATCCATGAATACGCGGAGCATCAAAATGGGTTTTGGTGCACGCGGCTGGTGCACGCTCCCTCTGTGCACCAGCCACGTGCGTCACTTCTGCACTTGATTCCATGAATTACCCCTAAGGTGTTGTATATGCCACAGCTCGCTATTTTCATAGAGCATGGCTGTAAAGAGCTAGAATGATTAAAAAAAAAGTGTGAAGGTTAACAGCTATGGACAACCGGCTTGGCTGGCAGGTTTCTATGAAGGCTGCAAGCAGAGCTCCCAGGGTTAGCTGGATTTTAAATGGTTTATTTTGTCTAGTCTTTGAGCAGAGGTCTCCTTGTAGTTGACTCCTGATTTTCTTTTTTCTCTCTTAACATACTTTTTATTGAAGATGATTTATGAATTACACTAAATGGGACAAACGGGTTTTAGTGATGTCATTAATGTAAGGGCGTGCCCGCTTTTATGTCTTCAAAATGATTGTCTGCTAATATTCTTGTGTGTGTTATCTTGTTGCTTTTAATGTTTTTTTTTTAACCAAAATAAAGCTTTTGATGGACATAAGTCACCCATGCTGGTGGCAGGGTAAACTCTAAATAAGACTATGCCTACTTTAATGCATATTGCATGGTTCTACCTTTGATCACAACCACCACATTCCAATTGATATTGCACATGTGTCAGCTCCTGTGAGTAAGCTCCTCTGTGGAAGGTGATGTGCATTCTTTTTTATATATTTGAGATTTAGTTTACATTAAAAAAACCTTACACAAAATACAAAAGACGAAACATACTTTAGGTTTAAGAGCAAAACATACACTACATTAACATGAATTGTGTATTGTGTATTCTGGTCAGCTGGGTTTAGTCTGCCAAATGGCAGGATCAGATGTTGGGGGGACGGGATTACTCTTTGATCTCTTTGTGAAGGCAGGTAGCACCCATATGCTCAAGACAGCTGCACAACAGGAAGCTGTCCTGGGCCTGGGCATCAAGGGAGCACACCCATGCAAATGGAGTAGCTTCACACCAGTGTGCTGCATATCTAAAGGCTTTTGTTCACAGTGAGAAGGGAAGGGGCAGGATCATGATTGGCAGGAAGGCTCTGGTCAGGGGAAGGAGGCTGGCCACCATCTTGATTTTCACTCTCTCTCTTTCCTGTCACCTCCACTTCCTGTGGAGCAAATCACTTTGTGTGTGCCATCAACAGGGCAACATCCAGAGCTGGAACTGGTCGACTACAGCAGGCTAGCTTTAAGCAAATTACCTGAAGACTTTTGCCCTTAAAAGAAGGGTTCTTCTACCCCTTCAGGAGATTTGTTATCTTCCTATCAAATCCTTTAAGGATGCAGATACATTCTGAAGATCTCCCTGGGCTTCCTTTGGGAGAGTTGCACCCTCCAAAACCTTGGCCTGAGGTGAAGAAGGAATCATACAAGGCAGAAGCACTATCTGCCCCTACCACTTCCAGGGAACATCAGGAGTTCAGTCTACTGTGGATCAGGAACTACCACTCTGTACCAGAATCTCCTCAGCTGGCAGAGCAGACCCTGAATGGAAACCACCTGTTCTCAAGTCCCCCTGAAAGTGCCTCACAGCAACTGGGGGAACATACCTGCCAAAGCGCCCTTGCCAGTGCACCAAATTGGTTGCTCCATGTTCACTGCACCGGGAGCAAGAAGGAAGTCGACGGTGCTGTTTGCTGTTTTCCTCCATCAATTGAACAGTTGCTTTTACCTCCGACCAGCTCAAAACAGCACCATGTCCCAGCCAAAGTTCTTCACCTGCTGTGCCTGAAGCAACTGCTTAAAGCCGTAACCCAAACCGGATCACTGGAGAGTCACTCACCGACTCTGACCAGAGGTTAAAACTGTGGCTTGGATCAGATACCCTCAACCAACAGCCTCATTATTCGCAAATCAATGCTCCCAAGATCACCACTTTGATGACCATCGTTCACCGACTCAAACTGATAGAGCATCACTCATGAACCACTCCAAGCAGCTAAAGACTGCCATGACCTGGCCAACTGCGAAGCATTCCTTGGACCAGATGACCTGCATGCTTGAAGAGCCGCCGTTCTACCATATAGACTATCTTACTTAATGGCCGCTTGCTGCCGGGGCCTCCACGACCCTACATGCCTGAACTGAGCTTGATCAGCTTGCATCAACGATAAACTCCCCGTTTTACTGTGTCAGCCCACCACAAACTGAATCCAGGTACTGTTGACTTTTCCCTGCCTCCTTGGTTCACTTGGACCCTAGAGACTGGTTCGGTCACGAGCACACCTACTTTCAACAAAATATCCTTTTTATGGTAGTACCTTACCTTTCCCCCCTGGAACTATACTCAGAGTGCTACTTTTTACAGCCTGTTGCATTTTCTTTGTTCTTCCTTTGTGGTGGGTTTTCATGTAGTAACTCTTTTCATTCTACATGTAGATGGTGTGTTTAAATACATGTTTTAAATATGTTTATAGAACCTTGATTGGATATTCACTATATTTTGAACTATGATACATTGTTGTTTAGGTCACTACTGGTTCCCCTTCACACCCCTCTTGAGAGTATAGCCTTCCCTCAGCCCATATTACTACTAAATTCAAAGGAAGTACAACTTTTCACTGTCCCTGTTTTACATGTATGATTGGAGCACGTTTTGGTTTGTAGCAGTGCACTGTCTGAGTGGGCCATTTTTCCACTACTCATGCTTGTACTCCTGTGAAGCTGAATCCAATTTGTCACAACTCAGTTCTGAATGAATGGATCCCACATATCCATAATCTTCATGTGGATAATTGTTTGTGGTGTGTTATAGCCTATTTGGGAAGACAACTTATGAGTTTCCTGCTTGAGGGTTTTTGAGAAAAGGTTGTGTCATGGCACCCACCCTATTCCACGTGTTTATTAATTATCTGAACAGGACGCTCTGTAAGATATAGATGATGCACCTTTAGTATGTTCAACATCCACAGCTCTACACTTACTTGCAGATTACATGTTTTGAAGGCCTATGATAGTTTATTGCCTTGTTTCTTGCAACGACATTTCTTCATATGCCTCCTCTTAAGCCAAACCTACTGGCAATCATTGGTTTTCATGAATAACTCCACAAGCTCTCCTCTTCCTCGGGGAACTCTTCTTCTCATTTGTATTCAATTGTCAATGTATTGCTGTGTTCCATCCATTTGTAAATAAAGTTCACATTCCATGGCTTATTGTTGAGATTCACAATTTCAACAATTTTTCATTTAGACTTGAGGGATTAATTTATTTACCAATGCGTCAAGATCACAGAACTCCAAACCTAGCACAACCTGGCATTTTAGTGGGTGACCATGGCGGTCCATGTCCACATGCTACTCACAGCAAGTGTTTTCAATGCTCACATCGGTGCAACACACAGCCAGTTTACCCACGAATTTCATTATCTCAAAGAATTTATTTATACAATAACATTTGGTTTGTGATTAGCAATGGGCGTTCATAGTTTTGTTTTTTGGTGGCAACTTAATGGGTGCATCTCATCTGTAACCCTTTGGCTGCTACACAGCAGGAGCACCATAGCAGAGTTGATGTTAGGGAAGGTGCATAGGAGGAATGTAGGCTCCACATTTCAACATCTACATTTTAGAGAGGGTTTGAATTTTAGCTAGGGCCAAGGGTGTGAGACTCATAGATGGACTCAAGGGTATGAGAATCAGGCAGAATCTAAATAGATGTCAATGCACAGAACACATGATAGAACATGATCAATTTGCTCCACAGTTCTATTTTACTGGGCTGAGTTGCACAAAAAAAAAAAAATGAAACTAGCCTGAAACTAATATACTCATTTACCCTACCCATGTAACATGTAACAGATTCCCATAATAACATTTAGTGCACATTAGTCCATTATATAAACTGGATGCAGGTTAATGGAAATTCATGATGCTCTGGAAATGGAAAACTTTAAACGTGAAGGCTGAATCTGTGCTGTGTTGTAAGATATGGAATGTGAGATCCATTCTCCTAAAGACACTGCATTTTCTTGGAGCAGGAAGCCCATGTGAGATATATAATTTTCTCTTCAGCAATGCAGTTTGCACAATGAGAAAAGAACACAGGAAATCATGTGCTATTTTAGTGGGATGATCTTGTCAAGGTTTTTTTTTTTTTTTTTAGTAACAGGGTTTTATGAAAATGGTTTGAGGCAGAGAGGGCTGGGCATTCTTGCACTCACTGGCGGAGGGAGCAGAAGGCTGGTTCCTGGACTGACTGTCTGGTGTCTGAGGCTGTCTCTCTCCTGGGTTGGCAATCCTTAGAAGAGCTGCAAAGTCTTGAGCGACCTTATCTATGAATGACCCTGGGTCACTGTCAAGCTGAGTCGGGGAACATTGCCAACAGATCTAGGTAATTTTGCAGTAAATTGAGGAGAGTGAATTGTATGAGAGAAACATTTTACTGGTTTTTGTCAGATAGAAATACATTTGTTTTCTTAAAATAATTCACAATCTATATTTTTCGTTATTAATCAATTTTTTGTCAAGATAAGAAACTCATAGCTGCCAAGAATTGAGAGAGAAACATTCAAGGTTACATCAGACCGTGTATTAGCCAGTCAGCAATAAATGTGCAATTGAAGTTTATTATAAGAAAAGCTATTTAATGCGTGTGCACTCTATAATGAAATCCATTTTCAAGTATAAGCCACTATATGGCGTGCAGCATAATGCAACTGTTTGGTCATTTTATGAATTTAAACATTTTATAAAGCCAGTCCGGCGGTAACCGAGGTGGTAAAACCGCCTGGTTACCACCGGGCTCGTATTATCATTCAGCCTCCATGATTCCCGGAATGTTCGGGGCATTAAAACCCCGGTTTCCTGGGAATCACAGAGGCGGAATGGTGTTAATCCCCATTCCCATTGAGTCCTATGGGACTCAATGGGAATGGGGATCATGGAAACACCGGCAGCAACTCATGATGCTGCCGGTGTTTCCTCGTCCGCCTGCAGGCAGGCAGTGTTAAACCCGCCAGGTCAAACCTGACGGGAACATCACCTCCCGCCTGCAGGAGTCGGGATCAGGCGGTCCGGAAACAACGGTGGTGGCGGGTTTACCGCCACCGTTATTTCCGGACCGCCTGATTTGTAATGAGGCCCTATGTGTCTGAATTATTGTGTTAACACATAGACTGAGGTGCAACAGTTGGTATGCTCATTTTACTGTAGGCGGTAATTCACATTACCATGTGTAGCAAAGCATAAGGTAAATTGCTTGTGGGAGTTGAGTTTTTCAGAAGTGCTATGCGTGTGTGTGAGTACAACTATTTTCTGATGTGAAATCATCAATGTATTTTGAGACACAGCCAAAAGGGCATACAAGTGGTATTGTACATAAGATACCACAAGCAGGTAAGAGTGTACTAAGTCCAGTAAATATTTACCATTAGTGACCCTGGTGAAATAATTATTAGGCAGTATTCTGAAATTAGTCTCACCACTATGAAAATACCCCAAAACGTTTTGTTGAAAGATCTATTGATTAGATAGATCACAATTGTTGAAAAAGGAGCCGAGTAGCACTAAATCTGTGGCATTTGGTCTTTATTGTCACTGAGGGTGCCAACCCATTTTTCGACCAGAATTCTTTCAAAGCACTACTCAGTGAATAGAACTACACCAGGCATCACGCCCCATCAATTAATTTTTCCAGAAATATCAAAGCTTGCCTTGATAAAGACCCTTCAGTGGTTGAAATATGTGTCTGCACCCACAGTGACAATAAAGACATAATGGCACCATTTTAGAGCTAATGGGCTACTTTTTCAATGAATTGTGATCTATATAATCAATAGATCTTTCAACAAAATTTGCTTACAAACTGTGTACGAAGCGCCAATACCGTGGGAATCCAACACTAACTCTCCAACTCTTTGCCTGGGGCACATGAGCACTGCCTCATTGGATTCCTGCAACTGGCTGCTCCTACTTAATACTCTGAATTATGCAAGTTTAGCGTGGTAGCCATTTGTTCCTGGTGCTCTCATCCCTTCTCTAAATCATTACCCCTATAAATGTACCACAATATATTGCCAAGAGCTAAGAACATATCACCATACCAAACATACTGCTAAATATCACAAGATACCAAATATAACCCAAAAAAATCTACAGGTGATAACACAAACATGTGCACATATGATAATGGCTAACAGTGCTGGAGCTCTGTTATCTGGTGGACTCAAACTAGAATCTAAGAAAGACTGATCCAGGAACCAGCATGAATTTATTTTGGTCCTATTATGATCAGAGGACACTGTGAGGTCCACACGATGGGCAAACGGTGGAGCTGTGTCTAGAGCGAAAGATGATCTTGTGCAAGGTGGTCTGTCTTACAGCTGGTAACTGGGTTCTTCTACGGCTGTATCTGCGCCTCTGTTTGGCTAGTCTTCAGGTGGTGCAATATGTTAGTAGTTGGAAAAATGATATGGGAGTGTGCCATAGAGTAAGTCTAATGGTCTCTTGCCTGAAACAATGGCTGTTTTTGTATACACTTGGTATGGCCATCTTCATAAGCAGTGAGTGGATTCTCATTGAGGACATGCAACATTCATGGGGGGCATGGGAAGATGTTTTTGTTTTTACCCACAATATTGGCAGATCAGCATTGCTGACACAAGCTGATTTTGCAAGATGAAGTTGTCAAAGCAGATTATGAGTAGAAGAGGCAATATTTGTAACAATTTGGATATAAAGTGCAAACTTTAATGGGTGTTTGTTAGGTATGGTTTACTGGATTCTTAAAATGATATTATGTATCTGAAATTTTTCAATCGGTAATACGACATTTTATTTTGTCGTTTAGGTAGTTGTTATATATTGTAGCATTTTGTATTATATGAATTCGTCATATTTGGATTACATATTTTATAGTGTGGCGGATATGCCCAAAACACATATGTTAATGATGGAAAAAGAGAATTTACATTTATAATAATAGTGAAGAGAAATAAATTCCCGTATGAATCACTTTGTTTCAAATTGTTCTTTACATGCGGATGGACACAGGAGAATCAGGTGAGCAGCTCGAAGGCAAAAGGAGGGTAGGGGAGGCTTGTATTGCTTTTTACAGAAGGCTTCATGAAAAAGTTAGATATTTGGAAATTGTGCAAAAGTTAAAGTGGGGCTGTTCTTCAAGGAGGCCATCAAACCGGTTGTTTCACAGGAAAGAAGACTGTCTTGGCAGAAATAATCCTCCAAAGCCTTATCACTTATAAAGCAGGATAACAATATGATTGCCATTATTAGATATGTTTCTCCCTTTGTGAAAATCGTGTGCAGTACATAGTGAATCATTGCTGAAAGCAGTTTGATGAGTAGCAGAGAATGTTTCGAAATGAACCAGAGTCTTCATTCCTTCTAGAGCCCTTTGCTCTGCCACCCCCAACTCGCTCAGGGTCTGACACTTCTCTAGCCAGAGAGTGGGGTGGGGGGGAGTAGATCTCTCTCCTCTGCAGGTGCGTCCCTCTGGAATGGCCTCCCCGCTCCTCCCAGACTTGAGCTGGATCACCTGAAGTTCCAGAAGCAGCTCAAGACCTTCCTTTTTGACTGTGCCTTCTTTCTCTCCCTTCCCTGCTAAATTACCTGTCTGCTGCACTGAGTGGGTGCTTGGTACCCTCAGAGGCTCACTGAGTTCCAGGATCCTCCTTGACCAGTCTTCCTTGCACTGTCTCTTGGCCTTCCGTGCACTTAGGGGTTGTAAGATGTAATTCCCTACAGCCCCTGCCTCCTAGCACTAACCTAGAGCTGTGCTGCCCTGTCAGCACTTACTCTGAGCCAGCTGCACTGTTCTCACTTCCACTTCCCCTCCCCCACACTTCTCCCTCTCCCATCCCCTTGCTCTTCTCATTGCCACACTTGTACGATCCAAATCACACAAAGCCTAGTAGGATTGTAAGTCTTGTCTTCCCTGTGTGTTCCCTCCCTTGTCTTACATAAATGCCATATCATATTATTTCTTTGGCCTCCAGTGAGTGCCATTGTGCAGATCTTCATCCCCATAATTAGAGGGATGCCTGGCAGCTGTATTGAAATGTTGTGACGCCTTTAGTTCTCCTGACCCCGAAACACACCATACGTTGCTTTAACTGGGTTGAGATGGCATTATACAACTCGGAATCATATCTTCAGAGCTGCAGACGTCAACATATCCTCTTATCTTCCCACTTCAAGTAAATAACACGCTGATTGCACATTATTTTTAATACTTTGCCAACTTTCAGATATTGCAGCATTTTGGTGGCACATCAAGAATCGATGTGTGGTCAATCACAGAAAATTGCCCATCTTGAGTTGTGACGCTACATAGGTTTATGATGAAAAGTCACTCGCTCTCTCTATAATCAACCAGGCTGCTATCACTGCTGATTAGGAGAATTTTTTGGCACTGCTGTGTAGGGTTAAAGGCTTCATTTTAACAGAAACCAATTCATAGTTTGACTGTGTGCTTCCTCTCTCTCTTGGAAACCCACATGTATGAATTGTGTCTGCTTTCTGGAACATGTTTTTCACAGTAAGGCCAGCCCCGTTATTTTCAGGGGGATGTTTGTGTGATTACATTTCATATGTCAGATAATAAATGAACAATGTTATACATAATGATGCAAAATCCTAAAGAACGTGCAAGTTAAGAAATATGGAACAGACCTTTGTCCTCTAAAACTATGTTTGCTGCTGCTGACGTAATCTTAATGATTGTTTAAAATCAAATAAATACACTGCTCTCCGACAGGCCCCTGCTATCACGCCATTTTCTGAGCATCACAACAGATGAATGCCTTCTGCCTCAAAGTGGAAGGACTTCAGCACCCCGTAGCCAAGGGCTGGCACCAACCATGGAGGTCAGCATACCGCTCTCCCAGGCATTATGCAGGGCATGTATTCATCCAGCGCTTTGCATGTAATATGTAATTTGTCCCAACACCTATGCACAATGTAGGCAAATAGGTGTGACCCAGTTTTAAAAAAATAATAATAAAAAAAACTGATGCTATTGAAGAGAGATGTTAATGTTAATGTTAATGTTAAAGGACATTTGTACCGCGCACCACCAGAGTGGTCCCTTGGCGCTCTGGCGGCTCTGAAAGAGGAGGGGAGGTTGAGTTAGTGGGAGGAAGCAGGAAAAGTGCAAGAGAGCAGTGATGTGCTGTTTGCGGCAATGGTGACAAATTGTAAGATTTAAAAACACACCGTTTGGGAAAAACACACCAACACAACATTCTTTTTCACACCTTCCTTGCAATCGCCAATATTTTGAACTGCAACTAGTTTTTTCCAACTACAAAGTGTATTAGTAGGGAAGGATTGAAAAAGCATGCCTTAAGCAAATTTGTCCGTATAGGTTATCAATTTTTTAGTGGCCAGGCCATTAAAAGCCCTCCTGCCACTGAACGCCATTTGGAATGTGAGGCAACAGAACCAATACAGTTTTATGTTGAAACATTCAATTGATTTGAATATGACCAATAATCAGCGCTCTGGGCTCCACAGACCGGTAACGCTCCAGGGGCCCAAGCAAAGTAAATTCCTCAACACAAGCCCTGTGCACGATTACTGGCCAATGAAAGCAATATCGGGGTGATTATTGCTGATAGCATCTTGGGTTTAAAAATCAAGGTGCTAGTAGTAATGTATGTGTTTCCCAGCACGTGCAGATCCCCTTTAACATTTATATAGCATCCTGGGAACAGCTGAGAAGCTGTGTCCTGGTTCTCCAAATCCAACAGATGAGTGGGATGGAAGCGGGGAGAAGATGAGAGGCAGCTGGGGTAGAGGAGCAGCTGAGGTGGTGGGAGAGGGTGGAAAGATAGTGTGCATGTGCCAGCAGAACACAAATTGCTCCGAACCCAGGCAACAATCTTGAATCTGCCCAGACTGGGAGCAAGTTTATTGGCTGCCACATCCGCCGCGGCCACTATTATGTCTAACAGGCCGTTTTCTGGGATGGGTGATGTCCTCTCTCTGTGACCCAAAGCAAAAAGATCTGAATTGGCACTATCTAGATTCACACAAAGTCAATATAGTGTCTAGATCCTCAAGAACTTGCCTTGTCGCTGGTCCTCTTTAACTTTTAGATTCTCCCAACTGGCTGAAAATAGGAATACATATTGAATGGGTTTTAAAATGGATGGTGATGGCAACTACTTTTATTTATCAATATTTTCAGACAGTTTGGTGAATGTAAAAGTTAAGCAGGACCAGCGATGAGGCAGATTCTGGAGGATCTACACACTCTATTTCATTTGTGTCCGTCTATAGAGGGGCAATTCCAAACTATTAGCTTTGGGTCACAGTGGAAGGACATCATGTATCCCAGAAAATGGCATGCCACCCCAAACAGCCCCAGGGGTGGGTGTGGCAGCCAGTACACTTTCTCCAGACGGCTGTGCCTTTAATGCCACCATCTCTGGCATCATTCTGTAGAAGGTGATTATCTTTCTCTTAATAAAGGGCTCTACACTGAGGTACACATGGCTCGAGATGCAGTATGTAAACGTCCCTTCCCCACTTTGATCTGGCACTTAACACCTGGAAGAGCAGCATTAACAACATAAAACTAAAAAGAACGTCAGCACCCCTTTCATTCAAGATCTCTCTTTTGGACGCAAAATGAGCTCAGTAGTCAACCCCGTTCAGTGTAATTGAACATGTTCAGGAGAGAGTATCCACTGTTATAAATCAAACTCACAAGACCCCTGGTGATGTTTATTCTGATGACTGTGATGCATTTACCCTGGCTGATCTCTGAAACAATGCAGCCCCAACCGAATGGAAGGCATGTGCTTATGGGGTGATGATTCATCTTCATTCCAGCTTTGAAGTCACTCAATTGTTTCCAACGGACGATAGAGTCACATTAAAGATACTCTGCACACTCTTTCCCATTCAAATTTCCAAAATAGATGCATATATTGGCTTTCCATCATAAGCCAGTAAGTTGTTTAAGATCACGTCAACGCTGCACCATCCAATAACCCATATTTCTTAAAGTTGAATACCCCCACAGAGCGATATGTGCCTGACTTACATTATTGGAACTTTGGAAGTACTTCAGTCATACTCTGAGTAATCCTTTATCCACATAGATTTCGGGAAAATATACAAAGCTATCTTTTTTCAAAAAAAGTTAATGGAGCCACAAGGCTGATTCTTGCTTCCAGACGGACCGGTCCACATCATCGGAAGGAAGGAAAAACCACAGGCGGCACCAATCCATACATATTGATTTGTACAATGGAACCAGTTATCCACCCATATTTCAGCTGATTCAAAATGTTGAAATTCTGGTATTTCACCTAAGAGGGTTTTTCCACCACCTGATCTCCAAAGGAACCATCTTGGAAACATCTGTATCACTACAAAAATAAAATTAAAAAATAAACATTGAGTAATTGATGCCACCTCAAAGTAAAACAAGCATTGGCAATGGCAATAGTTTTGGCGTTTACAGTTGTTATTTGCATTTTGCATTTATAGGCACTAGGGTGCAAAAGGAGAGTGCAACGTTTTAAAGAAGGATGAGATAAGGGGGCCAGGAGTGCAATGGAATGCGAAGGGGAACAGAGCACCTTGAAGGAAGCCATTGATAAATGGTGCTGATGATGAGCAAGCGGAAATATGAGCGATAAAGGGTAAGCGAGTAAGAGAAAGAATTAGTGTGAGAGGAAGGATGAGAGAAAAAGTAAGGGCTGAGAGCAAAGTTGAGAGTTGAAGAAGACGGAATAGACGTAGAGAGTGACAACATGCTGAGAGAGAGAACGACAGCAAACGGAGACAGAGAGAGTGTGACAAAGTGAGGAGAGAGCACAATTATTGGAAACATAGATGATGCAGCAACAATAGAAGCCTTTGCGTCAGCAACATCTAGGACAGTGCCCTTCATTTTGACATTGAACATAAACATGGGAATGAATATGAATTTTTGTTTATAATATTGTTGTGTACAGCACATAACTATGAAAAGAAAACACGGGTGTGCATTAACATACATGTATGATCTTGCTTGGTCATCCTTTAGTGCAATGCATATGCACAGCAATGGGCGCGGATAACCCGAAATATGTATCGGCTTATCAATTATTTGTTTATGTGAGGAGAGTTGTAATGTAGATTTTCAACTGGGATGAAGGATGAGGCTAACACATTATCAGCTATGGCACTGGATCATGCAAACTCACATTAGGCCACTGGCTACTATAGGTCTCAGTGTTTTGAAAGAAGTTACAAATACATACTTGCAACAAGCTGAGAGATGTATGCACTAGGGCTCCATAGGAACTAAGGAGTTTCTGGCAGGAGATCCTGATCTGCATGGGGGAGATCATGGGATTTCCTATCCTTGAGGATCCAGCACTGCTGATTTTGGGACTTAGAGGAGAGGCAATGTCAGAAATGGTTAATACTGACGAGACAACTAACTAACCACTTTGGCCTTCATGACGCAACTGGAGTTGTTTCTTGGTTGATGCCTACCATATACAATATGGATACACATGTTATGGGATCTTATGGCAATGGAATCTATGATGTGCTCTGTGCGTCATCAGTGCAGAGACCGCCAAGTGCACACAATTAGCCATCAACACATAGCACGAGGCAACACCACCATGAAGCCCCACCCACAGAGTAGATGTCACAAAAAAGATTTCCCATATTTGGAAAAACAAAAACACATCCCAGGCAGTACAGCAACCACACTGGGAACAAAAACATAACAATAACACGGAGTGGGTTGGCTGCACAGGCAACAAATGGCCTGGTGAACACCCAGTGCATTGGTCCCAGTCTCGGCCGGGCAGAGAAAAAAGACAAAGCCCACGAAGGCGCTGGCCAGCGGGGCACAAAAAAATGCCTGTGAATGCACTGGCCAGCAGGGCCCCACCTCGCCATATCATCCCAGGCACACCACATGATACGCTGTGGTGGCAGAACACAGTAAAGCTCGCTTTCATGAACAAGCCTGCATACAGCCACAATAAGCATGCACCCGAACAACGATGCAGCGCAGAAGCCCAGGTCCCAAACATCACACACAATTTCAAAAGGAGCCGACTTGAGGAACTCATTAAAGCACGGTCAAAAATGGTGGAAGCACAGCCCTCCTTGAAAAAACAAGGCCCAGATGGTGCATCGGCCATTTAATCGCCAAGCGTCGGCAAGTTGCCATGTGAAAGCCATAGACTGCTCCCGAATTCCCCTTTCTCTTTTCTCTTTCACATTATCAATGTTTAATAATGCCACCAGTTGCGCTAAAACCAACAAGGGAGAATGGAGAGAAATACATATGTGGGAGAAGTGGGGCTTTCACAGAGATTAGGCAGAGACATAACAGAAGGAAGACACTTTGGAAACTGAGACAAAGCAGCGTATCTAGAGATAGAGTTGCAAAGGAAAATGTCACCAGGGTGTGACATTTACCAAAATGTGCACTTTGAAGAAATTCAAGCACTTTCCCCAAATAATCTATGGGCCTCATTACACGGAAGGCGGTAATGGTTAACGGCCACCGTTAATGGTAACGGTGACCGTTAACCATTACCGCCTTACTACGAGGTCCCTTGCTTTTTGCAGGCGTTAAAAACCAACCCGCTAAGGGACCTCGGAGCTAATTACAGCACCGCAAAATTGCAGTGCCGTAATTAGCGCCTTCCCCATTCCCATAGAGCCCTATGGGGCAGAAATGGGAATGGGGAAGGGCAATGGCGGAAGGGGGATTTACCGCCCCACCAACCTTGGAATGGGGCGGTAAATCCCCTTTCCGCCAAGGCGGTGCCGGTATTTTACCGGCATGAGCCATGGCGCTAATAGCGCCATGGCTCACCGCCTTCCGTGTAATGAGGCCCTATGACTCGAGCTTAGAATAGTAAATAGAATATGCTGGGGAAGGCTTGCTAGGGTGTAGAAAAAAGAAATCACCACATTGGCGACATTTTCCAAGCAACGTTTTCACATGGAATCCAAAGTGGTTGCTAAAATGGTGATTGCATCTGGGCTCTTCGCTAGGAACACAGACATTGGGTTTGCCTCATGACAGAATGTGTTGGAACCCAAAGCACCCAGCTCTGCAAATTGCTTTCTCGTCATCAGCAGCACAGCCTATATTCGACATTATTATTAATATTTATTTATTTATTTATTTATTTATATTTATATAGCGCGCAAGCAGCCCAGGGGCATTGAGGAGCTGTTACTTGCAATAACTTAGTTACATGGTACATATGATAGCGATTGTCTTTAGGTACAAAACACAACATTCATCTCTCAATTAAAACATATTAAGACATCGGTGGCAAGTAAAAAGGAAATATTTTAGAACACACTATTGGACATACACTCTTTTTTTAAAACTCTTTTGAAGTTAGGGCCTCTTTAATTTCCATACAGTGCGAATTCCTTCATTTTTGCAGGAATAGATGTGCAGTCTACTATTCCAGTTTATGGAGCACGTATGGGCCTCTCCTTAGTTCGCCTTAGCGGGGATCGGATTCCCATACGCAACCAATGCAATCCAGCATTCTATAGTGTTTTTGTGTTGCTGTTTAAAACTCGCCTGTATTATTTTGTGCGCTTTCGTGTTTATCTTCAAGGCCTTTGTAAGCAGACTCTCATTGACTAATTTTAAAGTGCCGGTGCCTTTGTTGTTTTACTGAGCAACGTTCTGCAAAAGTGATTCTAAAAACCATCTCGAATGGCAATTAAATCATAAAACACGGTGAGCTTCTAGAGATAATAAATGAATGCAAGAATGAGGTGTTTAAATTAAATATGTTGTCAACTTGCACTAAAGAAACCTTAATAAACTGCATGCGATTAAATAACCAACTAAACCGCCCGCCCCCCGCACAATTTTCAATAGTATTGTATCGCAAAGACAAGGCGAACAAACCTGAGGAAAAAGAAAATAAAAAAAAACGAAGAATTGAATTGAGGGGCTTTCGTCTTTTCACGAGAATACTCACTTTGAAGGCTGGCAGGCGTCTCTGAGAAGCTGCACTTTCTGGTAGTATACGAAAAGCGCAGCCCCTCAGGATTTGAGGATTATAAACTAAACAGCTGTTCCATCACTGACAAAACATTATCAGAGCATCTGTCTATGTTTCCAGCCCCACTTTTCTCAGCCAGTTGTGCTTTTTAGCGATATGTCAGAATGTGATCCTCGCCTGCGTCTGTTATTGGGAAACAGCAATTAACTACTGCTGGAAATGTAAAGCCTGTGGCATCGCTCGCTGGTCTGTGCAACTTCCAAAGAGACTAACCAAACGCCAGTTCCTAAACTAAGCAGCCTACTCGACCATAGCTGACTGCATTAGAACATGCTATCATGAGCTAGGTCATAAATCCATGTGCTGAAGCACCCTTTGGCTCATTATGTCAAAGCTCTACGCATTTGATCATTCCTGGTATAATAATCCATACCTACATGTACTAGACATAAATCACAAACATTATATGATACTGGCACATACTTACATACAATGGTGATCACTAGAGCATGGCCACTCAAGCTACAACCTCAAAGTAATTGGGATCCCCTCAGTAGACCAAGGGCCAGATTACAGACATTGTGCACCAGTGCACGTGCAAAGTTTGCATGGTATTAGCACCAGGGCAAACTTTGCCCTATTTTTAATAACACTTGGACATACTAGATAATTATTTCACCACGACAAGTGCAGTTTGGCATTGTATAAGCAACAGGGCAAACATTGCTGTAGTGCTAAAAAGATGCATTTCCTATGTGTTTTTCACCAGGACAAAGCTTGCTCTTCTGCTAATGCCATTCCATATTAGCACTAGGGCAAACAATGCCCTGGGGCAATAATGGAGAGAACATGTATCTTTTCTGTTGTATCCCTAGTTTGTGCCCCACTTTGTTTACATCCTCATAACTGGCACACCACGTGTTCTCATCTTGGTGGTATTCTACAAGCACCGTTCGGTGATTGGGGATGCCCCAACCACCTGAAACGGTGTAATTGTATGTAATTTCTAATCAAAATTGACATCCCTGTTCTTCAAATACATATTAATGTAAGTTCAATGCTGTGCCATTATGTTGCTTCTCCAATTACAAAGGAGAACTATACAAAGTACAACATCATCCTCCTCCTTTGAAACCAGCTCCTTGCGTTAGACGTTAGTAGACCACACTTGCTCCCACACAGCCATAACACATGTGTAATAGGCCAAACTGACCATATTGACACATACAGTGAAATCTAATTAATTTAAGAATGTCAACATCTCTAATACACACCCAACAATGAAGGAGGTACTTAGCAATATACTTACATACAATGGTGATCACTAGAGCATGGCCACTCAAGCTACAACCTCAAAGTAATTGGGATCCCCTCAGTAGACCAAGGGCCAGATTACAGACATTGTGGACCAGTGCACGTGCAAAGTTTGCATGGTATTAGCACCAGGGCAAACTTTGCCCTATTTTTAATAACACTTGGACATACTAGATAATTATTTCACCACGACAAGTGCAGTTTGGCATTGTATAAGCAACAGGGCAAACATTGCTGTAGTGCTAAAAAGATGCATTTCCTATGTGTTTTTCACCAGGACAAAGCTTGCTCTTCTGCTAATGCCATTCCATATTAGCACTAGGGCAAACAATGCCCTGGGGCAATAATGGAGAGAACATGTATCTTTTCTGTTGTATCCCTAGTTTGTGCCCCACTTTGTTTACATCCTCATAACTGGCACACCACGTGTTCTCATCTTGGTGGTATTCTACAAGCACCGTTCGGTGATTGGGGATGCCCCAACCACCTGAAACGGTGTAATTGTATGTAATTTCTAATCAAAATTGACATCCCTGTTCTTCAAATACATATTAATGTAAGTTCAATGCTGTGCCATTATGTTGCTTCTCCAATTACAAAGGAGAACTATACAAAGTACAACATCATCCTCCTCCTTTGAAACCAGCTCCTTGCGTTAGACGTTAGTAGACCACACTTGCTCCCACACAGCCATAACACATGTGTAATAGGCCAAACTGATCATATTGACACATACAGTGAAATCTAATTAATTTAAGAATGTCAACATCTCTAATACACACCCAACAATGAAGGAGGTACTTAGCAAGTAAGCAGATTTAGCCTTTGGCAAGTCATAAAAGGTTGCAATAAACCTGGGGTCTGCAACCTATGATTTCCCACATGTGTTGGACTACACACCCCATGATCCCTCACAATGGACTATATTTGCTAGGGGTGATGGGATTTGTAGTCAAAAACACCTGGAAAGCCAAAGGTTGCAAAACCCTGGAATAAACAAATAATTATTACATTGTCAGGAGAAGCACACAAGAGAAACACGAACAATACATAGTGAAATATAAAAATAATAATAATTATTATAATAATTAGTGGACTTATTAGCTGCTGACCTAGCTTCTGGAAGCAGGTCACAAGGGACCAATGCAAGGGAGTGTGAGGGTAGATAATTAGGTGGCTACAGATCTACAAGCAACAAGGAAGGAAGGGGGAGAGCAGATTGCCAAGTCACAGGTTAGGTAAGGAGCGTAAGGGAAAACAAAAAAGTACTCCTTAAAATAGATATACAGCTTCATTCAAAAACATTCAGAAGATTTGAAGATATTTGCACAATACCAGGGGTATAGAAAGGTGGATGGCATGTATTTCCTCATAGTAAACAAACTCTTTTCTACAACAAGTCTTTTCTCTACAGGTTTCTGTGCTTAGACATTTATCACTGCATCATTTACCAGCCAACTAGGTGGAATAATACAGGAGACTTGGCTGCTTTATATATGACCATGATGACTCTGGATCATCATGGATGACTCTCTCCAATCCTATCCTTTAAGAACATATCCACTCCTAAACCACTCCTTCTAACACTAGCTGACTGTTTCTCTTAAATATTACACCTGACCTACAGCACCTCTCACTAGCCAATGCACCTTTTTGACTTACTGCACAAAAACCCAGACTCGTTTAGAGTGGAAAAGGTTGCTTTAATGTGACAGGTCAAAGCTTACAAATAACCGCTTACCTGGCTCCCTGGCCTTACAAACTAACAAACTGTTTTAAACCAAACCAATTAATAATTAACACTTTCTTTTCCCCAACAATTAAATAATTAATTAATTAAATGAATCCACTTTCTCCCTAACCATCCCTTGGTCCCTACCGTCTCCTTACCAATTCTCAAAGCGTCCCATTTTCTCCCCGGGGCCATGCTCCTTCAGGTTCAATGCCTGTTCCCCCGGGGTAGCTCATTTGTGCAAACAGCACCACCCCCATCCTTTCCTGCGTTATTCCCCCATTGTGCTTCCTTCCCCACACATCTAAAGGGGCCATGCACCCGGCAACCAAACAACTTCCCAGACCCATAACAAAAACTCCCCTCTACACCAATCTCCTCTTACCTATGACCTGCAGCGAGTCTGACCTGCCACATCAGCAACAGATATTATATATCACAACTTTCAAAACTAATGCCCCAACCTGTCACATAAAACTACCGAAACAATATAAACATTGAACAAATGGTTATACTCCCCGGAAAATTTAAAATAAAGGATAAACCCTGAATGAAACCACCTAGAAGAGGCCACACCCCACCCCTCCAGAAAATAAAACCAGGAACCTAAAATAACCCAAAAAACAAAAGGGGGTGGGTTGGGGGGGGTTCTCAATCTTAAATCCCCAACCGTCGCCTGCTTCCCGAACCTTCCCTAGCCCTTAAATGCCCCTAGAGAGGCGCTCTGTGCGCAGGCCTCCTCGCTGGCCTTTGCAGCATTAAAATAACCCAGGGGGAAACGCTTCGCGTTCCTCCCAGTTCCCCCCTTTTCACTTACTGCACAAAAACTCAGACTCATTTAGAGTGGAAAAGGTTCCTTTAATGTGGCAGGACCTGGCTCCCTGGCCTTTCAAAATAACAAACTGTTTTAAACCAAATCAATTAATAATTAACGCTTTCTTTTCCCCAACAATTAATTAATTAAATAAATAAATCCACTTTCTCCCTAACCATCCTTTGGTCCCTACCGTCTCCTTTCCAATTCTCAAAGCATCCCATTTTCTCCCTAGGGCCATGCCCCTTCAGGTTCAATACCTGTTCCTCCGGGGTAGCCCGCTTGTGCAAACTGCACCACCCCCATCCTTTCCCGCGCCATTCCCCCATTGTGCTTCCCTCCCCCCCATCTAAAGAGGCCATGCCCCCGGCACCAGAAAAACACTCCACCGAGGTGTTCTTTCTGCCTCACCCCCACCAGTTCTCCTTACTTCCAACTCCTTAACATATATCCCACCAACAAGCTCAAGTCCGCCACATAATGACTATTCCCGAAAACCGACAAGTGAACACCATCCTCTCTAAATATCATGAACCCTTCATAAACTATTTCCTTATGGTCCAAAACCTGTACCGCCACCGGGGCACAACATTTTACCATCTCTCTGTTTATCCCTTTCCTTGCCCGCTCTATCACTCCCTCACTTCTCGCTCCTCTCCAAACTCTCTGCGGCAACAACTTAGTCCAAACTACAGATACTTGAGGCCACATTTCATGGACCCATAACAAATCCCTTTTCATTTTCCTCACAAGAGCCACACCCGTATCTCTTGCCAGGTAATTTTCCCCAGCATGAATAATCACCCCGTCTGGAGACCCGTAGTGTTCCCTCAACCCCGCCAGCATAGGAAACTGATCCCAGCGAAGCCCCCCTAAACCAGACCATCTTACCAAAACATTTTTATAGCTGGAACCCAATTGTCTGCCAAAAACCCTTTTCTCAGCTTCTTTCCCCGCCCACTTAACAATGGAATGCCCCACAATCCAAATTTGTGCAATCTGCTCCGGCTTCTGAGCAGCATCTGAAAAAGAAATTAAAAAAATCACTTACAAATCAACAACAAACTACTAAATGCAACTTTCCAGCTAACTTCTGAAAACTCTATCAAACATCCCCTTTGCCCAAATCCCTGACATACCCTGTGTATCTCCCTGACTTCCAACACCCCAAACTTTTCACCTTCTCCTCTGAATACCCCATCCTACTACTTTCAGATGCTTCCCCCATCCTAAATGAATATGTTCCAAAATCCTGCGCCTTTCCCCCCACTGCTACCAGAGCTTTCCGAAGTACTCCCAAAACTTGTTGCGCTGATAGTGGCTCCCCCTTCTCATGCTGGAAAAGCAAACCTGTCCTACCCACACAATGCTCCTTCCAAACCAAACATTTCTGAACCGGGCATAATTCCTTACTCCCTCGACCCAGCAAAACCCAAGAGCCTTTTCTTTTTGATCTGTTTTAGACCTCCTGATCCTGATGTCCAAACCTAACTCAGTAAAGTGAGCATCTTCCCATTGCAGCCCACCTACCCATCCTCCACCCCCCACCAACTCAGAAACCCTAAAGGCCCCAAAAAATAGCCAAATAAAACAAGTTTCGAACAATTCTCCTTCCCAGGCCGACCAGCAAATTCCCCCCCACCACCTGACATAGCCTGGTTAGCAATTCGGCCGATATCGGTCTCCTCTTATCTTTTTTCCTCTTACTTTCCCTTGCCCATCCTTCCAACATCCTGCTTGACATTTCTCCACCGCTCGGCTGAAAACCACAAAACCACTTCCCATAGAAAGCAATACCTGCCAGTTTCCCCGTTATAGTTGCTCTAGACCAGCCCCTATCCATGCATCCATGCATCTCAATAGGAAATTAGTGACATCATCCCTTCTCTGTTCTTCCGCATCTCCCCAACCTTTCCAACTACGAGCTCCCCCTCCCATAAAATCCTTCCAAGCTCTCCTATAAGCCTCTCTAGATGCAGGAGCCAGGGAACCCTCCACCAATGAAAGCACTCTCAGCTTCCTATCTTCCACAGCTCCTCCGGAATCCTCTGCCCCTCCTGACCCGCCTCTGGAGCCAATCCACGGAATCTCTGCCATTGAAAACGAGATAACGCATCAGCGATGCCATTATCCTTGCCTGGCACATGTCCTGCCTTGAAAACCACATTCAATTCCATGCAACGCAAAACAAACCCTCTCATCAGCCTCGCCACCCTCAGATCCCTTGCTGACTGCCGATTCACTACATGAACCACGCATTCATTGTCAATGTTAAAATTCGCTTTCTTGTTTTGCAACTCCTTCTCCCACAACTCCAATCCAACCAACAAAGGAAAGACTTCCAGGAATGCAATGCTCCTTCCCTCCGTCAACCAAAGCGATGGCCACTTCTCTGCGCACCACTTTCCTCCCCAAAACCCTCCAAAACCTCCTGCACCTGCTGCATCTGAAAATATCTGAACTTCCCAACACACCGGATCTCCCTGAAACCACAAGGTCACTCCGTTGAAGCTCTCCAAAAAATGCAGCCATATTCTACAATCTTCCCGCACTGCACCTGTTACTCTTATCCGGTGATGTGGGCACTTTGCTCCTGCCATAGACCGCGCCATGTTTCTGCCAAAAGTCTGCCCTGGGGCTACCACCTTGCATGCAAAATTCAAATGCCCCACCAAACGCTGCATTTCCACTACCATCTGTTTCTTGGCCCCCACCGCCTTCTCCAGCAACCCTACCAATTTGCTCACCTAGTTGTGCGCAAGCGTGAGGTCATCGCTACTGAATCCAGTTCAATCCCTGAAAATGTCAAAACCACTGCTGGCCCTTCTGTTTTGTCTTCCGCTAGCGGCACAACTAGATCCCCCATCAAATCTTGGAACAACTTTAGCATCTCTGCGCACTCTCTTTTTCCTTCCGCCCTGCTAATAAACAGAAAATCATCTAGGTAATTCAGTACACTTTGACAACCAGAACTGTATGAAAAAACCCACTGTAAGAAGGAACTGAGCCACTCAAACAAAGCGCAAGAAATTGCACATCCCATTGGCAAAGCTTTGTCAATGTATATCCTGTCCTCAAATTGCAAACCCAACAGCCAAAAATCCTCCGGGTGCACCGGCAACAACCTGAAAGCCGCCTTAATGTCACATTTGGCCATAAAGGCCACACACCCTGTTTCCTCACCAAATCCACTGCCTGGTCTACACTTGCATATATAACCCCGCATTCCTCAGGGGCAATGAAATCATTAACAGACATGCCCTCGGGCCATGACAAATGGTGTATCAATCTGAATTCCCCCAGGGCTTTCTTAGGCACAACACCCAGCGGAGAAACAACTAAGTCTCCCGGCAGATCATCAAATTGTCCCATTATCCCTCCTGCCACTATTTCTTTGTCCAATTTCTGTTTTACCACTTCCACATTTTCTTTGGCTGGTTTCAAATTTTCCGCCCACCGGCGCACCCTTGGTCCTTGATAACCGAGCCTGAAACCATGACAAAAACCCTCACTCAAAATCTTAGCCCCTTCCCTGTCTGGATAAGACTCCAACCACTTCTCCAGCACATCCAACTTAACTGGCGTAAAAGCCTTTGTCCACAAACCCTCTGCCAACTCCCGACCCCCCGTCTCCTTGTTGTAAACACTGAGTGAGAGAGTGTTTCCCTGCACATTTGCTACATTCATGTTTGAACCTACAGAAATTCCTTGTGCATTGGTCCCTGTTAAATGCCCAACACGCTTCTGAGCACTGCCCTCTGCCTCCTCCCCCCACCACCTCCTGGGCGGGGCGACCAAGAAAGGGCCAGAAAGGCAAAGGCAGTCCATTTGCTGTGTGCAAAGTTGGGGCAGGCCTTATTGGCGCCATCCATTGCAGCCATAAATCCATATCTATCTCCCCCCAAACCGCCTGACTGTCCTCCGTCATTCTTGCTCTAAATTCCTCATCATAACGCACCCACGCAAAGTTCTCCGAAACTTGTAAACGCCTTCCTGATCACATCCATATATTTTAGCAGAGCCACACACCGCTCCGGAAATTTCTCACAATATACACTGGCTTAAATAATAAAAGCCGACGTCCAATTTTCAATTGTCACCGGTACTCTTGGGCGCGAGGCCAACTCTCTCTCCTCTTCCGTCCTTAGAACCCTCCTTTGCTCTCACTTCCCTATGAAGCAGTTTAAACACGTCCACAAATTCCCCTGCCTGAATCTTATCCTTAGTCGCTGCCATCAAGTGTACCCTCAAAGGTTTTGTGATGCCCATGTAAGGTAGCTTTTTCTCCTTTCCCTTCACCTCCGCTTCTTTCTCTTTTGAAACCTGTACCTCAAGCGCCAATGGGTCAACCACTTTGTCCCTTTGTACCTCCACCAAGTAATTTCCCTTGTCACTCACCATGGCTCCAATAGCCTGTACACCAATCTCTCTCCTTGCCCCTTGCAGACCAGACCCTTCATTTCCTGCCCCCATTCCCATATCCCCCCTCTGCCATGCAGTTGACCAGTCCCTTTCCCGCTCACCTCTTTCTGACCTAGCATCGCCTGCATGCGGTCTGGTCTCCACTCCAATGCTCCTCATCTCTTTTCCTACTGGGCTCCTACTGCGGGGACAAAACATGTCAGCAGTCTCACCCATCCAATTGTTCTCCCAACATCTAGCCCCCAAACTCCTTGCTTCCGTCTTTCCTGAACCCACCTAGAACCCCTTCTCTCATTCCCTCTTCTCCTTACCGCCCTATAACCTTCGTCCTCCCACTGCCCCGCATATTCCTCAATTCCAGCTTCATCACCCCTGAAATACCATTGTTGATACAAGCTCATGCTCGGGTCGCATAGATCCTCTTCCTGTGAGCCCAGGGCATCCGGCCCATCACTCCTTTGGCATCTTCTCGGCGGGGCCGCAGAAACCCCATCCTGGGCCTCTTCTCACAGGCGAGTTGTGCTCTCCTCCACCCTGTGATCCTCATCGCTAGGGGCCGTGCTGCGCCCTCTAGACTGTCCTTGCGCCACCCGAGGAGGAGCCGTTCTTAAACCCTCTCCGTATTCATCCTCTGTCACAGCGGGGGCTGCACAGCGCCCTCCGCCCGACTTCCTCTTAGGCAGGGGGGCCATTCCGCACCCCTCCCTCACCTCAGTAACTGATGGGAACCTTTCTCTCCTTCTCCCACCTGCACTCTTCTGCAGGTATTTTCCTCCCTTCCCCCTCGTCCTACTGCCCCAACTTGCGCCCCATCACCCCCACCATCCTGGTCCCCCTGCCCTACCCTATTTTGGCCACACCTGACATACCCCACCTCCTCCTGGTCATCATGTACCCCCGCCCTATCCACCTCCCCATCCAAACACACTTCTCCCCTGGATGCTCTCCTGTCAATCTCCCTCCTCAACTTCCTGCCCCTGGATTCCCATACCTCCCCTCTACCAGCCACCTGGGTGCACGCCACTACTGCCGCGAGAGCCCCATCAGCTGCTGCTCTATGCAGCGGCCTCCCTCCACCTACCACTCCCTCTCCCGTGACCTCCACCACTGCCCCTTCCAGTTGGGCCTTAGATGCCCTGCTAATAATCTAATAATTTCAAGGGCCTCCCTAAGAGCCCTGGCATCCACGAGACTCTTATTACTGGCTCCCATCCCCACCATGGCGTACTCAAATAATATAGTATTCCACTAAAATATATCTACAATACTACACCCGAGCAAAACCTACCCAGGGGCAATTACTACAAAAAACGCCCTGGAAAACAATACAGCCCAGGGGAGTAAAAAAACTCCTTTATAGAGCCCTGGAAGAGTAATAAAATTACTGCTAAATTATGAATTATGATTTTTTTTTTTACTCTTACTGGAGCCCCAACAATATCCCAAACTAGCCCTAGGAAATTAAATAGCCAGCAAAACACAATGCCCTAACCAATAAGGTGGAGGGGGCCTAAAATACAGCAAACACACTGCCCCCACTCTGTGATATCATAACGGCACAGCAATTGAAAATATGCAGAAAATAACAGTGCGGACCCTTTAAGGGATCCGCATTGCCATCCGCGACCGGCGAGAGCTACCGCACGTAATAACTGCGTAGCCGGCTGAGGCAATCAGACAGCTGACACCCGGTGGATAAGGGGGGGCCGTAACGAGGGGGCTGCTTACTAAAATAACAAAAATTCCTACACAAATTTAAATGGCCCTCAGCCCCCTCCCGATCCGTGAGCAAGACTGCAGCTGTATTTAAGCGGTCCCAAAGCGCCCACAACAATATCCACACTGGTTGGATACATATATTAACTGAACAAAGGAAAAAGAAATACTGGACACAGAAACCCCCGTCCCCCTGCTACGAGACGACGGGAATGCCCGGAGTAATGAAGACTTACTAAAGTAAGTGGAGGTACCTTATTTGTAGCACCTCCCTATAAATCTTTTTAACATTTTTTTTTATATATCAACACTAACCGCTAACTGTTAACCCAAAATCCTACTATTCTACTCCTCACCTCACAACCACAACCCCCTAAGCGGTCTAACCAGGGAAGGCTTGTGAGCAGGCAACAGGACTTCTCAATCTTAAATCCCCAACCGTTGCCTGCTTCCCGAACCTTCCCTAGCCCTTAAATACCCCTAGGGAGGCGCTCTGTGCACAGGCCACCTCGCTGGCCTGTGCAGCGCCAAAATAACTGCAGGGGGAAACACTTCGTGTTCCCCCTGGGGCCCCCCTTACAGTAACCCTCACGCCTCTAGCAAGCAATAAACTGCTCAATCTTCACTGGAATGCACCTAAACTCATCACACCTCATCAACCACATCACCTTCAATGTGTATTTATGAGGAAAAACAGCTGGAATATATCGAACTCTTGATCATGAGAACTGAGACATAAAACCTACATGATTCCTGCTGTTATTAAAAAATGTACAATAGTCCTGTAAGAGTTTTCCGTAATTAGTCAGTTCAAGTATGAAACTTCAAACATAGTAACAATGGCAGTCTCTTTTGTGTGATCACAATAGTTTGTCTTTGGCAATTACAATGACAGAATCTTATAGTGGACCAAAATTACAAATGTTTACATGTAGTGCCCGCAGCTCTTCACCTGGTATTCCTTGCTAGTTTACACACGGACTAAATGGTTGCATGACGATAAAGTAAACATTACACTATCAGAAAAGCTATAAGTGAAAGTGTGGAAATGGCAGTCTCCATGTGTGGACCCCTGACAGCCTTCACATACATCTCACTTGTTGCTTACTGTGGGAACTCTGCAATTTTCATGTTTACCAGTGTATTGCAGGACCTTTCATTTTCCCAAATGTATGTTTCATTAATGGTAGTAAATGGTTAAGTCTTTGCCCCGGGTTTTAGAAGAATTTGGCTAGTCGAAAAGTTTGACGAATGTTTAGGGAAGGACAAGGATTTGAAGTCGGGAAAGTTACAAGCTTTCTCCGTGGCTGAAAAGATTTCCGGACAGCATTTGCACAGTACCTTTAAAGTGAAGAAGAGCTGTAGCTGAGGTAGTTGTTCCTGCCAGTTCGAGCAGATCTCGCTGTTCCTGAGCTTCAGTCGTAGGGACAAGAAGGAGGACGCTGGGAGGTTCCTGCACTGCCCAGGGATGAGGCCACAATCTTTGCAAAATGTCAGTTTAAGGTGTGAGTGCCTTAAAGACCACAAACAGGTATCCTTCCCACTGGCTATCCCGTTTTCCGCAGCACTCTGCAGAAAATCCGACGAGGAGGGGACGGTGTCCAGGCAGGTTACGAGTCAATTTGGACCCGCAGCAGGGCTTTAGCAGTCATCCAGGAGTTGCACCAGTCATCTTCCTTCAGATTGTCTTCTGTTCTTCCGTTCCAGTGGTCGACTCTGCTTTCCAAGTCCCAGAGACCTGCTTTTAAACAGTTTTCCCCAATTCATTCCAGCCTGGCTGTCACTCACACAGCAGGGTGGCTGTCCTTGCCCGACAGCCAGCCAGCCAATCATGCCAGAGTTAATTCAGTTCTCCTAGGAGACTAAGCACAGGGGGTTTCGGGCACCTCCCTCATATCCTGTCCATCCCAGACACTCAGGCGCCAGAGGAGGGCTTCAGCAATGAAGCCCGCCAAAGGCCAATGAGCAAAGGGACCAAACTGGGTTTGGCACGCAGAGACGAACACAAGAAGGACCTTTCCTAAAAGAAATGGCAAAAAAAGTTGACCGGAGTCTGCTTTTACAGATAGGTCTTGGGCGCCATATAGAAAAACATGGCTGACCCGAATTTTAGCTACCGTTGATAGCAATCGGGAAACATCATGGTGTTTGATCTAAACCACTGCCACCAGCCATTTAAAGTAGAAAAAGGTAACATTTGACTGTTAAATTAGTGTTTTGACTCAGGGGAAGATAAGCAACCCCTCCAGCACTCTATAGGAAGATAGTGTGTGCTGGGTCTGTAAATTTGAAGAGACTACTAAAGTCAATTTAACTTTTCATGTTCTGGGAGATGGTAGTCGGTCCCAGAGAAGGTATTTAAAACCTTCGGAAGTCTGAAAGACATCTCTGTGCCACTGCACTGAAGGTGCTGTGTGACACACAGAAAAAGATGATGCCCATGGAGATGTTTTAAAACTCCATAACCAAAGAACATAAAAGTAAAACACATTGAAAAGTTCAAAGCCCCAAAATATTGCGAAATTGATGGAGGGCTCTAAGGTAGAGGGAATTTAGCACTTGGGTGAGAATTCTCCGCAACAAGGAGCAACATCTGTGGAGAGGGGACCTGTCCCTGCCTATGTTTACCCACCTGTGATGTCCCTCACCCTTCCTGTCCTCCTTGAGCCATGGGGACAGCCAGAAACCAGTTCCACCTGTCGTGTCCATCATGGAGGTGGGCTCTGGAGTGGGGAAGCAACAGCCTCATAAGCATGAGGAGAGAGGACCTGGCCCTCATTTGTTTGGCTGATGTCATGTAATTGCTGACCGTATTGGTAGTGTACAGAGAAACTGAAGAGGCCCTTTCAGCTGGTACTTTTTTTGTCCTTAAACAGTCTCCCTCTTTTCTTCTCCTTCTCCCCCAACTTGCTCTATTTTTCCACCAGTAGGCCTCCTGTCCTCTCTGCCCTTGCTTCCCCCTCTTCTCTCACTTTCTCTCTCTTTCTTTCTCGCTCTATTTCTTTCACGCGCTCTCATTCTCTTTTTTCTTTCTCTCTCTTTCTCTCCTTCTTTGTCCTTCACTCTTGTTCTCTCCTTTTCTCTCTCCCCTGTCTCTCTTCCACTCCCTCTCTCTTTCATCCTCTCTTTGTTCTTTCTTCCTCTTTCTCTTTCTCTCTCTTTTACTCTCTCATTTTAGTTCTCCCATACTCTCTCTCTTTTTCTCCCACTCTCTCTTTCTTCCCCTTCTGTTCCCTTTCCCACTGTTTCCCCACTGGCTATTGTCCTCCTCACACCCCACTATCTATCTCCCTGCTCCCCAGTTGCCCGTTCTTTCTTTTCCCTCACCTCTCCCCAGTTTCTCTCACTCTCTCTGCTCCTTCCCAGCAGCCTTCCCACTCAAACATGTCCCTCTGCAAGCCCTTTCCTTCCTCCCTTTGTGTACCGCCCACTCACACCCTCTCTATCCAAGGGTGCTCCCCATGCACCTGGGTCCCATGAGAGTGGGTGTGTCTAGCCTTTATGCCAGCCATTGATGCTCCACCTTGTACCTTCAGCCCTCTGCAGACAATCAGCTGTGGCCAGTGTGCTTAATGTGCTCTGCCGGCAACAAGACTGCTTCTCTGCCTGTAATCATTCATTCATTGGTGTTTCCACTTTTTTTGATGTAACCTGCCTGTTATTGCCAGAGGGGTGACAGAGTCCGCTTGCACACACAATGAACCATCAACGGGTCTGTTAATCCCTGGCTCGAAACTGTGGCTCTGCCTGGGCTCTCCCACACAGCCTTCCCCAGTTTGGTCTGCTTCTCAAGTCCACAGAAGGGTATTGGTGCCAATTCTAAACCTAGCTGGTAAACAGGGGTCCTGCAGCAAACTCCTAAAAATGCACCAGTTTGCATGATGTGACTGGTGGCTGTACATTATTGAGACATTGGCACAGCTCTTTAAACCTAAATACATCCACTTTAGGGGTATTACCACACCCATTTTGGAAGAAGGTGCCACCCTTTTAGGAGATGACTGTGACTCTGTCAAACATGGCCCCATCAAGGTCAAACATCATGCCACATTTTGGGTGCCGGGATCACAGTTTTTAACCTAGGGCAAGGTTGTGCACTGAGTTGGGGTAAACTTCAAGGCTCTATTCCACCCAAGGGGGAGATAGTTGGAGTTTCACCCCACTTCCGTGTTCAGAAATGAAACATGTGGTTCTGCCTACAGGTCAGTTATAGCTTACCTACCAAGAAATGCCCAGGCATGTGGTTGGACTATGTACCAATCAATGAACTAACACTTTTTCTGATACGCCTGACCCTTTTCTCACTTTTATTTATTATCTAATTTCCACACTTCCTTTTCATTCTAAACCTTTTGAATGGGTTGTCCACTCTCAAAGCTCTTTCTACCTGGAATTACTCTCACTTCTTTCCCCACTTCAATCTGGCACCTGCACTGCTCATATGCCTGGATCTTTTTTTCATCCTATCACAAATGCTGTAATTCTTTTAATCACTCTAAACATTCCAGGCCTTTTATTCTTTCTTACTTATCAGCAGCATTTAATATGGTGGATCACATTATCCTCTGTTATTCACTTTCTTCTCTTGGTGTTTATGGAGCTGCTCTGTCTTGCTTTTCCTCTTATCTATCTGATCATTCCTAGTCAGTGTTTTGGCGTGGTGTATGTTCTTCCTCTCTTCACTACTCTCCACCAACGTTTTGGCACCCTGCATATTTCAGTTCTTGCTTCTCTATTATTTACTCTTTATACTATTCCTCTCTCTCCTATTATTTATTATTTTCGTCTGAATTGTCACTTTTATGTTGAGATTCCCATATCATTGTCTCTTTCTCTTCGTGTTTTGATCCACTGCACTCTTTTATTTCTGACAGAGTCTGCAATCTAGTCCTGTATGCTTGATCAATCTCGCCCTCTTAATTCATTACAGCTGACCTTCTCTTTTCCTGCTCCCTCACACCATTGCTGTCACTCTCCTCCTTCTATTTTCTTGCTATAATATCTCTCTCTCTCTCTTTCTCTCTCTCTCTCTCTCTCTCTCACTTTTTCTATTTAAATGTCCTCTATTGCTCGTTACTGCCACTATTCATTTGATATTATCTAGAAGAACATTCCTGTTCTCACTTTGTCTTCTTCTAAGTCTGTTATTTCCACGCTAACCTTTTTTTGATTGACTATTCATTCATCTTTTCATCTTCTTGGGATGCAAGCTTATGCTTTTCCTTCTCCTTTGAGCTCCATTTTTAAGTGTGCTATTTGTCCTGTGTTTCAGCTTCCGCCTTGTTCAATCTCAATTCACTTAGCCTCTATTGTTGAATTCTCCTTTTGTGCCCATATTCAGCGCTACACTCTCAGTGTTGTGTTTACATGCATTGATGCTGTGGCATCCCCTTATTTCTCAAACCTGATTTTGGTTTACCCTCCTTCTTGGCCAGTATGGTCCACTTTTCTAGTTTTCTTTTTGAACGTAGCTGTGTCTGCTCCCGTTCTTGTTCCTTTTCATTGTCTTCCTAATTCGCAGCTTCTCTCTTCTCATCATCATTACGGTAATTACTTTGTGAGGATTGCATTTTATCCACTCAGGCATAGTTGTTCTGTTTTTGTAACCTGCGTACAGCGCTTAGACATAATTGCGTTATGAAGCTAAATAAATAAATAAATGCATAAAACTAGCTGTGCCTGGTGTATCATATGCCAATATATCACTATCTCTACCACATTCTCTCTATTTCTGTCTCAGCCCTAGTGTTCTCTCTGACTGGAATCTGGTTAGCGCCCCCTGTCTCACTCTGTGAATCTGTCTCTGTCGCTCTCTCTCTCTCTGTCTCTGTCTCTCTGGGCATGAGCTGCATGACCAGATGTGGATTGTCTTGAGACACGCCAGCCTATGCTGATTTCAGAGCGACCAGGAAAGAAAGATGAACTCTTGAAGGGTGTGGGGATTTTTGATGGTTACATTTAGAATGATAGTGGCAGGGATAGTGGATTCCCTCCAGAGGCGTTGCTAGGGAGGGGCTAAAGGGGCTATAGCCCCTGGTCTTTTGGTTATAGCCCCGGATAGAATCTCAGGAGCTACAAGCAAAAGGCTAGCTAGCCCCCAGTCCCGATAGTTCAGACATTAGCGTAGCCCCGGGTCTTTTCCAGACCTGGCAACACCCCTGCTTCCCTCAATGGGGGACAGGGGGGGTGGGAATCCTGGTATTTGGAGGTATATGTTGTCCTTTCATGTGTCCTGCAGGATAGTCGCTGTCGTGTTGTGTGTGGGGGTTGGAGGGAGTGCTGTGGTCCTGGCAGACCTTGTAGGTGACTGGAGGACCAGGAATCCTGATCGACAATTGTGCTTTCTATTTTCTCTTTATTATTCTTGTTTGTGCGTGCTTTAAACATGTTCAACACTACCAGCAAATCAGTGGTTAGCATGCATAATTAAACATTGGCCTGGTGCTAACAGAAGGAACATGCTATTGGTTTTAAACTGAGTGAAGTAAAAAAATTGTAAAAAGAAACAAAACAGGAAAATGTACATGTACTACACTTCTAGTTCACAAAAACTCATTAAAAATCTATTTTACTTCAATAGTAATTTAACTGCATACCGGACGTTATAAAGTGCAATATGTGGAGATGTGTTTGTTGTGTTTAAACAGTATGCCCAAAACGGTTCACTCTTGATGTGATCATATCCATTCACTAATTTACCCAGCAAGGTCATATATGTGTGCCCGTGAATTCGACATTCAGTTAAGACATGTTTAGATGTTTCTCGTTGGTCCTTGAGAGTACACATACAGTTAAACCTGTCATCGAATGGCATAGCAAGTTTAGGACCGATACTGGCCAACAGGGGCAGCTTGTTGATTCTAAGTAACAGCAAAAACCTTTGCAGTTCTGGCGATGAACACATCCTTAGGTATCCCTGAGGGGTAAGGTACTCGTGGGTTAGTGTTTGTATTTCACAATGATTTTTAAGTTTTTCTAGGTGGCTGAAGTTACACATCCAGTCCCACTTTCCCAGTTTTTAACAAAAAATGTTTGTAAACTATAACACTCTCTATCCCATAGTACTCTTTATCCCACTCAGGCACCTATGCGAGTGTCCCAATGGTTGTGTTTACCAACTTTGCAAAATTGTCATGAGCTTCCCCAGGGTTAGATTCACCCAACTGTTTTAATAAAGGGCATACAGGCATTGATTTTGATGTAATGTGTAATAAACACCTTATTTTAACTACCTGAGCTTGTAGAGATGTTAACAACCTCAGCTCTAACCTTAACAGTTCAATTGGCACACTCAGTACAAGCCCAAGTATTTCTCTCCAAAATGTAACTTCCAAGGTTTTCAACCAAGTCAAATCACAAGGTATAAGGCGTCTTAACCGTACAACATTGTGAACAAAAGCACTGTTTATACAAAAGTAGTACCACCTAGTAACTAAAGCCAAAGCTCTTTCTAACAATGTTGGAGATCATAGCTGTTAGAGCAACTACTTTCCTGCTCTTCTCTCGAATGAGCTTGGCATAATTTGTGCAACTCCTGCAAAGATTTCATAATGCAAGTGTAATTATGTTCACATATGATCAGATCGTCTGCATACATTATGCAGTTCAAATTGCAATTTTTGTATTTCAGCGGGAAATTGTTCAGTTTAGCTAACTCCATAGGAAGGTCTACAAGATATATGTTGAACAGAGTGGCGCCAACACACAACCCTGCCTCACCCGTAGAAGCGTAGACAGGGTCAGTGAAGAACCCCTGCTGTCCAAACGCACCTGAACATGGGTATTTTCACATAGTCCATGAACTGCATTAAGCCATTTAATAGCAGAGCTTAGACCATAATATATTATGATAAACTGTATCCAACACAGCTTGAAAATCAATCACTGCTGTGTTTAAGTATGGACCATTTTTCCGTTCTGTCTCACTTGTAAGAATATCCATTATTTGAGGGAATGAGAAGTACTTGACCTGGATCTAAATCCCATCTGGAAATTATCCAGGGCATGATTTTGGTCTACCCACTTTGTCAGCTGCTGCAACAGATTAGATGCAAACACCTTCCCTGTTACATCTAACATTGACAGAAATCTGCAATTTACTGGGTCAGACTGTTTGCTTTTCTTATAAATGGGCACTATAAAGGATCTTTTCCAAGATGTTGGAATTTTCCCTTCCTCTGAGACTTTAGTGAATAGATTGTAGTGGAGTTGTGACCAATACGCAGGTTCGTTTAAAAAAAAAAAAAAAAAAACAATATTGGCTATACCATTACGGCCCAGAGTTCTTGATATATTTAGCTTTTGTATTAGGTTCTCAATTTTGAACTTTTTGAATTGCAGGTCAAAGCTTTCAGTATGGTTTGGGGTAGGTTCATGAACTGCAGCAGCTGATGTATACAGTCCACTCATATGCGCTAATAGGGCTTATTAATGGCTCAACTTTCTTAGTGTTACTTGCGTTCTGGAGTTGCCACATCGTACACATGTTCTTAGTAGTAGCTATTGCAATTAGACACTGCCGTTGTGCATTTTTATGAGAGCTATGCCACCATTTCACCCATCTATGATATCTATTTTTCATGGCACTAGTTATCTTAAAGGATTTCTTGTCAGGCAACTGCAATGATTTGATCCTACAAATATTCCTTCAAATACCTCTCCCAGCATTTTGGATCTCTCTATCGAATCCATGATGAGGGTTAACTCTTAAGTTGAGAGAAAAAGATGCCTTAGTCGATGCAAAACATGCCGTAAGCTTAGAGATTCAGGCTTCAATTTCATCAGCCGTTAGTGCTGGAAGGGCCTCATAATCTCCCTTATGCTGCACTTGAATGTACTTCTCCATGTTTTCAATAAACTGAATGAATTGTACACAACTCTAATCTTGACACGGACACTCTCCTTCATTTTATTCATTCTGCAGAGCCCAAAAACCTAGCAACTTGTTTAAAGTGTGGACTTGAAATGCAAAATCATCCACGAAGAATGCTTCCAACTTTCAACTCTCCACCGAGGACAAGCAAATTGACCTATTGGGTATTTCAGGTGGGTGGTTCAAGGACAATTGCATGTTCAACATGGACATACTCCTCCAAAAGAAATAGATCATTACCAATTTTATGCTGAATAGACCAGAAGGTGGAATGGCCCTGATCTAGTCAGACAAGCTCCTGATCACAAACACTGAGTCTACAAAAAATTCAGCAATGGGATCCTTAGCCTGTAAGTAGGGCTGAATGAAATTGTGAAATTCTGTTGCACGTAAATCCACCAATCTGGCACCCCTGCATATCTAAAAGAGCAGCGCAAAGTTACTTGTGCCGTCTGGCAACCCCAAATGAGCCACATGAAGTTTCTTGTGCCGCTGTGCGAACCTAGCATGAATTAAAAAGAGCAGAATGGAGTTTATTGTGCCGCTGCACGGACCTAATACGAATAGAAAGGAGCGCAACACAATTTCTTGTGCTACTGCGCACACTCAGACCGAATCGAAAAGAGTGGGACAAAGTTTCTCGTCCCGCTTTGCGGACCTTGTACATATCAAGAAAGAATGCAGCACAAAGTTTTTTGTGCTGCTGTGTGAACCAAGTAAGAATCCAACAAAAAGCTATGCAAAGTTCCTCTTGCTGCTGTGGAAACCTAGAACAAATGGACAAAAACAGTGGAGCAAAGTTTCTCGTTCTGCTGTGCGTTCCTAACACAAATCGAACAAATCCAAGTGTGATGTTTATCGTGCCTCTGAATGAACCTAGCATGGTTAAAAAAACATCTGCAATGTTTCTCGTGCCGCTGTATAATATTAGCACGGATTGTGGAAAACTGTGCTTAGTTTCTATTGCCACTGCAAAAACCTACCACGGATCAAAAAGGAAACAACGGAAGTTTGACTTGCCACTGCACGAAACTAGTATAGATCGAAAAGAACTGCACAATGTTTCTCATGTCACGAACCTAGCATGGATCTATAGCAGACCCACAAAAAGTTTATTGAGTCACTTCGCGAACTGCTCACAAATCAAAAAAACACACAGTTTCTTGTGTGGCTGCACAAAACAGCACAGATAAAAAAAAATCTGTGCGAAGTTTCCTATTGCGCCACACAAACCTAACATGGGCACAAAACACTACGCACCGCCCAAAACTGCACGAAACTGAGGGAAATTTCGGTGACAGCATTAAAGTAATGCTGATTTTGCAGATCAGTCAGAAATGGAATCTATTGCGGATTCAGAACTATTCACTTTGCGTGCAAAAAATGCGCTCACTCCTACCTGCAAGTGTTGAATAGATCACATCACCTGTGTCTCACGTATGGTGGTTTACCATCCACCTGATATAATTTAGATTTAATTCAGTTGTGGTCTGATCTCCTCAATAACACTGTGGCTATACTTGATGAAATCCTTATATTATGAGATAATCATCTTTGGCTAGACTCTCCTGCACACAAACCAGCCAGCCAATTTAAATTCATCATGGATAACTTAGGCTTCACAACTTGGGTCAACATACTCACACATAGGTATGGATATATGCTGGATGTCATCAAGTCAATAAATATCCCACTGGAGATGCCCACCCTTACAGAGGTGCCATGGTCAGACTACCAATTAATCAAGAGTCATTGAATTCACCAGAAAAAATAAGAAACAATCATGGGTTCCAACTACACCACGGTTGGCAATCACACCCATTTCTATTTCACTTCTAAAACAAGATTACAAATCAGAGTTTCCAGCAAGCACTCGATCTTACAAATGTTAAAATTAACTGTATTTGGGAGCCTCAGACCATACTGGTTTCCATGATCTTAGAAGTTATGAATACTTTTGAGATTGTACCACTAGTCGTCTTTAAGAGATTTGAAGCACCAATCTACCTGGATGTGAAATTCACCATCTCTGGAGGTCAGTGCACAGCAAGAAGCTCAACATCACCAGGCTGGAAAAAACTGTATGATGGAAACATCCAGGAACACGCCTTTCCTCTATGCACTTTGTCTCTACAACAAACTACAGATTCAGATAGGACTTGCTCCATACATCCTATGCTTCAGGAAGACTTGAAGGTCCTACTCTTCAATGAGCATCTCACCAATTGCTAATTGCTCTGCTCTGCCCTGCCCCAATTCCCCCCTTCTGCTCTCTACACCTCCCCTGCATTGACTATCCATCCTAGCTCCTCATCTTCCCCACTTTTAATTTGCTTTTAAACTAGTAAAGGGAATGAATACCCCAGGAAAACATACATCCCCTATCAAGCACACTATAAATGTATTGACAACCCCCACAGACTTTAACTCCAATGCTTTGTTTGCATTATACTCAATTCTGCATGCTCTCAAGAAAGTAACTATTACCCTTATACATAAAAAAAAAATACCCTTGATTGAGAGGACACACAACGACCACAACCTGTGGCAGGTTAGAGGAACGTCCCCTCCTTTAATATGGAGGGGCCAAGCTGACTACTGGATTACCAGCCCATTACAAAACAAGCCTCCAAACTCACAACCATTAGATAGGATCTTCAGTCAAAGCAGCCGTAGACTTTGTTGCATTTTTTTCAATTGTGTGCTCAAGTATACACATGGTGTGTGCCCGTCCATGATTGATTTTGAAAATGTTGAGAAATGTGTATGATATTTGACTCTAAAAAATAGGAATACCTCTTTTTATCATCTTTTAAAAATACTCTAAACTGGTTGTGTCTAAGCATTCAGACAATAAACGGTATTGCAACATTGTTATCACTCATGTTACAAAGTTGGATTCCGTGTCCTCTGCGATTCGAAAGTTGGGTCAAATTTCAGACTAGTTATTTTAAGAATGTAGGATTTCATGAAAGTTATGTTTGCCCCTCCCTCTTTTCCTTCCAGATCACCAAAACGTCATCTGCTCTGATATTCCAAATGCACATTTGCTTTCTCCCCTTCAATTCAATTATCCCAAATCTCAGAAAGTGTTATAGAAATTAAGGCATTTTCATCATAAGCCAAATTAATGTATATGATTTGCATTCTCTTTTCATGTTGACGTATCATAAATATGATTGTATGTCTTTGTCAAGAGTAAGTTGCCATTGCATTAAACACATAGTGAAAGGCAGTGTAATTTTAATGATGTGGTAATTGTTTCATAAGTCATATACATTTCATAAAGATATAAGACGTTCACCTATTGTTGCAAGTGTTCTAATTCTTCTAGCCTATCATCCATTGATGAGATATGATTTTTTTTCTTCATTGAGGCGACCAGAAAGATATTTGAGATCTTCTCTGAAATTCTGCCAATCAGTCACAGATGTTCTGACATCAAAAGCTGTAAAGTTACTTTCAAAGAGTTACCTTCTTGTAGGAGATTTGGAGTTTACTAGGGGCTCTGTTGGGCTTCGTCCCTTATGTTTGTCATAAGAGTGTTGCAGCTTTCCAGGTAATATTTCCAATCCTGTGAAGAAGTACATCACAATTGGAGAGAGTAGTCTTCCATTACCATTGATGTTTCCCTTAGTAGAAGTGTCACCTACACTAACACCATTTGAAATGCAAATTAAGGCAAATGCCTAATCAATTTCCTATCAGAGAAAAATGCTGTATTTAGAAAGTGAATAGTTAAACAGGGAACACAGTCGGCAAAAAAACAAAAAACAAAGCCACAATGTTGGGATAAACCACCATCAAAAACATAGGGCATTACTGTAATAAAAGTAGCACTGAAAATGCACTCCCCCTCCACTCAAATATGGCTATGGTTTAACTAATAAGTCCTGTTTCTGTTGCAATGCATAACAACCCCTTTTTCAATTGAAGTAATTGTGGTATCTGACCAGCATCAACAGAAGTCGTGTGACTTCTGCACTGATTGTCCCCAGTAGGGGGTCACATGTCACTGAAGTGTCTTCCACTCCTCTCGTGCACAAGGGAGCTTCTCGTCAGCATATTATGTTCTACTCTGGGTAAGTGTATGTTCAAGATTTACTGTGACACTTACACTTGGGGGTCACCAAATCAGTAGGAGAAGAACTGCACTTAAAGGTCCTTCTGCGTGGCAGATGAGTGTGGTAAGTCAGAATCCATTGTAAGAAAGCGAGTCACAAGTTCGAAACAATCTTTCCCTAAATCTATCAACTCAAACCCGATTCTATGAGAGAAAGTACAAGATGAAACTTGTCAGGGTGTCTGTAAATTAACAACAGTCCTCTGTCCTGAATCCTTCTCTAACCTATCACTGTCTCTATTTCCCGAAACGAAAACAACAAAACAACAAACAACTTTTTTGAGCTATTAACATGAGGGAATGGCGGCTGGCTCCTGATCTTAGCCTTGTTCCTGTTATTGAACACCTTTTCCCATTGTTCCAATTCAGGAAATACATGTCATGGGGTGCTGTGATGTTCTCCATGTGTTCTAGCCCAGTTCTTACTCTGTCTATTCCTACTCTGGCATTTTTACTGTCTTTCTTCCTGCCCACTTCTGGGGTTCTTTCAGTCTCTCCACAATCTGGTGCTCCTCTCCCTCTTACTCCAAACTCTGAGGTGTTCTCTGTCCCTCCCCACTCTTGGGGCCTTCTCCTTCTCCCTCTCCACTCTGGGGGTCGCTCTAACTCGCACCAGTCTGGGACTCTTTTCCTAATGACACCCCACTATGGGGTTTTCTCTGTTTCTTCCTACTCTGGTGTTCTTCTCTGTCCCACCCCTTCTGGGCTGTTCTTCTCACACTCCTCCTCTGTTGTATTGTTCCTCATTCTCTCTCTTTTGCCTGCCTCCCTTTACAATGTAACCACCAATTACATGATTGCCTCGAGGGCTGCTCTGTGGGAGGTGTGTTAAGTGTTTCTTTTGTTGTGGAGCCGCTCACACAACTTTACAGCTTGGCTCATTTCAGCTTTCTGTGGCATTCCTCCCTCGGGATTGTAGCTTCTTAATTGGTGCGACATTTCAGCTGGGCTCCATGTCTGCCTTACGAGGCCTTCCTACCTTGCTCTCACAGCTTCCCAGGCAGGGCAGAGTTGCTTACACAAACTTTCAGTTGGGAGCCCTTACTGTCTCATTCTTAGGGCTGCCCCAGCTGGCTTTTCACTGCATCTCTCTGAACCCTGGTGTATGTCCTGTCTGGAGAGCCAACACCATTGTTATCTCACTCTCCCACTGGTCACACACCTTTTTCCCTTTTTGAAACGATTACATTCTGCTAGGCCTGATGAGACTGCACCGTAATGGGTTGTCAATGAGACACTGTTCCATGGGGGTGATTTACTTGTCTCTCCTTAGTCTTTGCACCAGATTGGGCACAAGTCAAGCCAGGAACTATGCCAGATATTACACAATGATGTGTTTAGTTAGTGAAAAAGCTAGCCTCTAAATAGCCCACTGAGGTGTTAGTACCAGTGGGAGGGATGGTGACTTACACCCCTCTTGGCTCCTGTCTCCTAAGTGGAAATCACCACCAGAGGGACACTGCTTACCCTGTACTCTAGTGGATGTTAAACATAGTGGGCACTCCTTCCTAGTCCCACTGGGGTGAACTCCCCCATGGGATGAGTTGACAAATTACCTAGAAATGTCAAATAAACCCACCATTATATTTAGGCCCTTTTCTGAATTTTCTGGAATCTCAGTCAGTACTCCTTTCTGCCAAAACCATTTTAAAGCAAATCCTTCTTCTGTGGATTCCTTCTCCTGCTGACCCTTTCTCCCCTCCACGGCTTCCTTGACTACCACAACTGTCTCTCCCTTGGCTATCTTGCCCTCCCCTCCTTCCTCTTTTACCACCCCTCAGGCTTCTTCTACACCTCTGCACAGTGTACCTCTGATTTTTACCCCTCCCCGGAAGTTTTTCAAGGATGGCAACCTTCTCCATATTGCGACTCTAAACTCTTGCTCAGCTGTCAAACACTCCTCCGACATCTGCCGCCTCCTGGAGGAACTTGACCTCGATGTCCTTGGTCTCACAGAGACATGGTTCATGGTCAGATCTATCACCAGTTTTGACACTCTCCTCCCTGATGGCTACAAGATCCTCTCTGCACCCAGATCCAACCACTCCGGCAGGGGTGTAGCCCTGACCTTCCCTGAGTGGATTCCTGCCTCTGTCATTTCTAAGCAGGCCTACTCTTCTTTCGAATGCCTCATCTTCAGGCTCTCTCTCCTGGCCATTCCCTCACTGTGGCTACCATCCATTGCCCACCTGGTCAGATCTTCTCCTTCCTCTCTGAGTGGACGGCCCTCTCTTCTTCCCTCCTGGTCTCAATGACTCAACTCCTCCTTCTTGGAGACTTCAACATACACCTGGATGCTTCCTGTTCTTCCACTGGACTCTTTTGGGACTCCTGTGACTCTCTCTCTCACTCTGTATTCTCCCCTCTGGACCGACTCACTCCGCAGAGCACACTCTGGATGTTCTGATCTCTTCAGACCTTCCCCTTTTGATCCCTCTCACCACTCCTCTATCCTGGAGGGATCACCTTCTCCTTTCCTCCCATCTCACCGTCTCTACCCTTCATGCCAAGCCAACTCCAGCACTGCCACCTACCTTATCGGTTATGCGACCAATGAAGCGTGTGTCAGTGGAGGCTTTCGCTGCCACTTTCTCCCCACTTCCTCCTTCCTTGGCTGACTCACACCCTGACACAGCCCTTTCCAAGCTACACTCTGCTATATCTGATAGTCTTGATGTTCTTGTCCCTGTCATGAAGATCTGCTTGAATCCCAAAGCAAGTGCAACTCTTGGTAGGACTGAGACCTTATCACCGTTAAACGCAAGTGCAGGGTGGCTGAGAGGAAATGACATGCTTCCGGTACTTCCACTGACAAACTGGCCTGTTGCCCGCTCCAAAGGCAATACCGGCTCTCTTTCCGCACCAAGAAGTGAGCCCACATCGAAGCCCGCATCTCCGCAGCATCTAATAACTCGGCCAAACTCTTTAAAATCTGCAAGGAGCTGGCCAATCCTGTTGCAGTCTCTGACTCTCCTGTCCCCTCCCTGGCCCTCTGCATGGCTCTGGCTTCTCATTTAATCTCTAAAACTCAGGATATCCTGTCCTCTCTCTCTTCCTCTCCCCCTCCTTCCTCTACTCCCTGCTCTTCCCCTGGCCCTTCTTCGGCCACCTCTCCTCCCTCCTTCTCTGCCTTTCCCCTGTTCTCCTCAGGCGAGGTTTCTAGACAAGTCCGATCTATGAAAGTCTCAGCAAAACAGTTTCACCCCTTCCTCCAAAACCATGAAGGACCACATTGACACCCTGGCTCCTGCTCTGGCTGATTTCTGCAACCACGTCTTTGCCACTGGAGTCTTCCCCTCCCCCCTGAAGCACTCTCTTGTACACCCTCTTCTTAAGAAACCCTATGCCGACCCTTCAAGCCTGGCTAACTATCGTCCAATCTCATCACCCTTTCCTAGGCAAACTCCTGGAAAATCTGTCCATCTCCCATCTTAATCTTCAATCTGAATCTGTTAGTTGTCTCCATAACCATCAGTCTGGCTTCAGAGCTGCCAGAAGCACAGAAACTGCTCTCCTGAACATCCGTGAAGACCTGCTCTCCATACTTGATTCCAACACCAACTTTGTCCTTATCTTACTTGCTCTCTCTTCTGCCTTTGACATGGTCAACCATGCCATCCTGCTCAACTGTCTCCGTGATAACCTGGGAATCACTGGTCAGCCCTGGCTTGACTGACCTCCTTCCTCTCCGATTGACCCTCTCAGCAACATGAATACCTGTCTCCAAAGTAGGTTGTTTGAGTTATAATATCACTCTTTGGAGGGGTGTAATGAGTTTATGACTTGCTCAGGGACCAAGGTTTAAAGAACCTCTAGTAGAGTGTTGTTCCCCAGCCACTGGCTTATCAGGTTTTCAATGTAGCATCTATTTTGATGAGAATTCCATTAGGGAGTAGACACAGGGTTCATAATTTGCACTGCAAGAATGTTTTGGTCTGAACAACTTCATTTAAAAGGCTCTTTTTAATAACCCAAATAGGGGTGGTCCCTTTGACACTAATGGTTTCATGTATCAATTGTAACTTCTCCTGAAGTAACTGGATCAGGAGCAGGTTTTAAAGATGTCATGTTATGTTATGTTATGTTATGTTGATTTATACCAACCTCCGCTACCATTTACATGGTCTCCAGGTGCTCAAGTTGCTCTGTAAGAAAGTGGGTGGGTTGGCTTACTGAAGGAAGAAGGATAGGATAGAGGTTGTGCTCATGTGTTGGTGCTTGCAGAACCAGGAGACACTGGTATCTGTGGGTGTCAGCATTCTGAGTGTGCTTTGATTGTGTGCACTTCGGTTATTGTGTACAGAGGTGCAATGTCCAGTGTCTGGATTTTTTGTTATTTATGGCAGTTTGATCTTGTGGCAAATGTATGGCTTGCGTTTTTTTTGTGTAGTGAGGCTAGCTCATATGGGCATGTGTAATGCATGGGAGGTGTGCGGGAGAGGAGCGAGGAGCAGCAGTGTTTAGTATTTAGTAGTGTGTGATTGTTTTATTGTTTGTTCCAGGATCGGTGCTGTCCCATGATAGCCTTGGGTCCAGGGATCAGTTGTGGGAGTTTGTAGGAGGTGCACATTTTTATGTTTATCTCAATGAATTTAATAGCCAGGTTTTCAGTCTTTTTCTGAAGGTTAGGGACCCCTGTGACTCTCTCTCTCACTCTCCATCAAATTCCATTGTTTGGCTATCAATGGAAGAATGCAGTTTGTCTGAATTTGCTTTTCTCAAAGTTTTTAGTTTTGATTTGGAGGTCGTTGCTTGATCTTAGACTTCTTCCTCGTTGGTAGTATTTGATTTTTGCTTGGAGAAATTCTCCTCCTTGCCCATGTAGTGATTTCTGAGTGATGCAGAGGGATCTGAAGTTAATGTGTTTTTTACTGGGAGCCTGTGGGCTTCTCACCGCTGGTGTTATGTGGTCTCTTCTGTTTAGTCATCCAAGTGAAACTGGGTGGCCAACTTTTCAAAGTAAAAAAAAAAAAGGCATGCCCTCCCCCTTCATGGTGGGTCTGTAAAACTATGTGCAGAAAATGATGACCACCTTGGGATCCAACCAGTTTATCGAGCACCTCATGATGTCTTTTGTCAGCCTTTTCCTGACTATTAAGGTCTTTCTCAAGGAAGATCTCAATAAAAGCAGGATTAGCCATGTTTAACTTTGAAATCCCCCTTTTTTAGGCCTCCTCAAATTTGGTAGTAGTGGGAATAAAACATTTTAGGGGCAGGTGACCTAAACTCTCATTTGTCCTCTGTTCAGTGTAGATGCTATTGCGACAGGTTGCTGGTCACCTCGTACAAGGAGACTGTGTCTCTTTGAGCCAGTTATAAAGGGTTTTCTGCTCCACTGCTCTACTGTGGTTAATCAAGCAATGGGACATGCCATATAAGTTTCTGAGTGGGTCTGACTCTGAATCGGGTCACAAATATCCCATATCTGACACCACTTCTGGTATATCAGAATCAGGATTTGGACAAAGAGACACAGTTTAAGGGTTCTTATTGTTGTCGACTTCAAAAGAATTGTTCCCTAGGTCTACCAGCTCAAACCCTATTCTGTAAGAGAAAGTTAAATAAAAGGTGCTTGTTAGGCTGTGTGCAAATGAATAACAGTTCTCTGTACAGAATCTTACTCTAACCTGTCAGTGGCCCTCATTACGACCCTGGAGGAAAGTGACTGACCGGACCGCCACAGCGTAAATAGCGTTTCCGCCATTGCACGATGGAGCAAAGTGCGGCCCATTCCGACCCATCGGGCACGAGCATCACGCCATGGCGGAAGTGCAAAGTCCGCGATGGCGGAAATGACCCCAAAACGGCCCACACCGCCGCCGTACGGCGCCCTAGGTGCAATACCGCCACCCATCTTAGCGGACACCGCAGTGAGCGCCAACCGGAAAGTACGGTGACCGTAAATATACGGAAACGGAAGTAAAAACATGGTCCCGGAACGGGAAACATCACGCCGTACACCTATAAAACCACAAAATCCACACAACCACTAAAAACACTACCCTGAGACACATCCCAACCCGTCATCCACCCTAGTGTAACCAAGAAAAATGGGAAAAGTAGCGAAGAAAGCGTGCGACCGCAAGCGGCAGGTCCACTTCTCCCGTGAGGAACTCACCGTACTCACAGAGACCCTCCAGGAGAATGCTGCCGCCGTCTTCTCCACGCAAATGACCAGGACGGCACTTGCGAACAAGAAGGCCATATGGGCCCTGGTGGCACAGCGGGTAAGTGCGGTGGGGACCGCACCCCGCAACCCACAGCAATGCAGAAAGCGATGGGACGACCTGCGGATACGCGTCCGTAGCATACTTTCTGCCAACCGCAACATTGCCACAGCCACCGGGGGAGGATCGGAATCACCCATCAAGTTGACCCCCTGGGAAGAAATCTGTGCCTCCACCATTGGAATGGAGAGTATAGAGGGAGTCGGAGGGATGGAGAAAGGAGTGCAGACATCCAAAGAATCCGGTAGGTGGCCCAAATAAAACCATGCCAAATCCACAATGTCCAATCATGTGAATCACCATGTGTCCACATAGCGCAACAGTAACACATGTCCAGGAGAACGTCCACACACATTGGTCTGACAGCGCACTTTAAAACGCACAATAAATACATAAATAATTAAAAACCCCAAAAACACCCTCTACACGTGCAGCAGGCACACCCTAACTGCAGGCTGCCAAACAACTGCACCCTCACTCCACACACAAAAGAAAGCACCTCCAAGGCCCCGACCCAAATCACCCTCAGGTACCACCCCAATGCATGTGATACATTGCCATTCCAATTCCCACAGACCCATTAATAACGCTCGCCCTCCTTTACTCCACCACAGGGTCCGATCCAAACGACGAGCTTCAGGACACCCCTACCAGCACACCTGCAAAGAGGGCCAAGACCAACGGCCAAAGACCCTCCACCTCAGCTGCACGCATCAAGACACGGCAGCAGCACAAATCAAGTGGCAGCACAGAGGAGGGAACTCCAACAGGCACCCCAGCAGCCAGCATGCCCACACCACCACCACAGGTCCCCCCAATGGATGCCACAGAAGGCACTGCTTCTGGTGGCAGCAGCACCATAGGTGACACTGCATTAATGGCAGCATGCTCCGACACAGAAAACGGGGATGTCGAAGTCAGATCCATCCATGACCTGTCCCAATCCCCCTGTCTGTTCCATCCCGTACACCATGAGGATACCACGCAGGGGCACCCACAAGACGACGACTGGCCATCTCCCACAAGCCCTGTGGCAGGGCAACATGAGGCGAACAGCCACTCTGTGACACCACCGCAAATGGCCATGGCCCAGCAGAGGCAACAGTCCCTCGACCAGTTAATCGTGCAACAGCAGCAACTGGCCACGCTCCTCAAGGACCATGCCGATGAATGTGGGGGCACTAAGGCAGACATAGAAACATCAACTGAGACACTTAGGGCAGAAATGGAGAGAAGTACAGAGACACTAAGGGCACAAATGGAGAGTAGCACCGAGAGCCTGAGAGTCCAAATGGAGAGTAGCACCGAGAGCCTGAGAGTCCAAATGGAGAGAAGCACCGAGAGCCTGAGGGGGGAACTGCATGCGACGTCCAAAGACGTATGTGCCGAACTTGCCGCAGTGCGCCGTGTGCTCACTGAGCTCTCACAAACCCTTAGGGACATGCATGGACGTGAGCAGGCAGAGACATCATCCGTTGCAAGTTCCGTCCAGGGCAGCCCCCAACGTAGATCTGGGAGGAACCTGCGCTCCACAGGCAGGGGTGCCCCTGATACCCGCAGAGGGGGCTTGCAATAGCGACTGCCCACTGGCAATGAGCATCTCTGGACACTGGTGTTCGGGGGGGAGGTAGGAGGGTGGAGGGGGGGTGTTGGGCTCACTTGGGTGGCGGGTCGATAGGGTGTTCAACATGAAATCACATATGCCATAAACAATGCACGATCAACCAATGAGATGTGTGGACATTGATCTTTGTGTACGAGGCCATCATAGGCGTACAGTCCATATTGTGCATGTACCAGACACACACAGTGCCACGAGTCCCGTGTCCATGTATCAGCCACCAGGCGTGAGTGCTAGAAGCATGCATCTATGAGATGCTGACGAATGTCACGGCCCTCCTGTGCCTCGCAGACTCCTTGAGGTGCTGCCACATCCCCACCCTCATCATGACCATCTTCAGGTGCTTGCAGTTCTGCGTCAGGGGGCATGGGCACATTTCTACGTACGCACATGTTGTGTAGCATGACACATGCCATCACCATCTTTGCAACCTTCACATGGCGGTACAGGAGTGCCCCGCCAGACCTGCTGAGGCACCGGAAACGAGTCTTCAGTAGGCCGAATGCCTGTTCAATGACTACACGGGTACGTGAGTGGGCATGGTTGTAGTCCTCCTCATGCTGGTCCCGTGGGTTCCGGACTGGTGTGAGGAGCCATCTCTTCAGTGGATATCCGGCATCACCTGTATGTGGACGATAAACGAATAATGTGGAATGCCATTGCTACGTACGCACCCCCCCCTTCCTGCCAGGTCATTGCCGCATCACATACCCCACATCAGCATGCATGAAATGTGACTCACCGAGTAGCCAGGATCTGTTCCCTGTGTGTCGCTCCATGTAGCGTGGTATTGTAGAGTTCCTCAAGATCATAGAATCATGGGTTGATCCAGGGAATCGGGCACAACAATGTGTAATGATCCTGTTGGAGTCACACACCATTTGTACATTCAGTGAATGAAATTGTTTTCGGTTGCGGTACTGGGCCTCCATGGCATGTGGGACGACCAATTCCACATGGGTGCAGTCGATGGCACCAATGCAACCCGGTATGCCGGCAAGTGCATGGAATCCCACTTTTGTGTTCGTAATTTCCTGCTCCGAGCGTGGTAGAGAGATGTAGTCGTCTGCGTGCTTCAGGAGGGCATCGATCACTTGCAATAGTGTCCGTGAGAACAGTGGCTGTGAGATGCCATGCAACTGTCCGACTGTGTGCTGGTAGGTGCCTGTGGCCAGGAAGTGGAGTACAGACACCACCTTCAGTAGGGGTGGGATGGCGGTTGGGCTATCTATCATGCTGACAAGGTCAGCCTGTGTCATGTCCACAATGGCGGCTATGGTGTCCCGGTCCAAACGGTAGAGGGTGTGGATCTGCTCATCAGTGAGGTTGAACGGATGTGCTCGGAGGCGTGGGATTGCGGGCTGCCTGCGTGGTGGTAGTGGCTGTGCTGGCGGCCCTTGCTGGCCCTGCCTTGCCCTCCTCCTCCTCCTGCGTCTCCTCCGTGCGGCCGGTTGTGGTTGGTGTTCGTCTTCTTCTTGGAGTTGGAGTACTTGCAGTGCTATCAGGTCCCCCAGGGCCAACATCGCGAGTCCTGCCGGTAGCATTTCGGAGTGGGTGTGGTTGTGGGAGGAGACTGGGTGTGCTATTTATGTGTTTTCAGGCTGTATGGCCTCCACCTGTGGTGATTCATTCCACCTGTGCAAGCTGCTCTCCCCTTTGGGCGAGCACGTCCCGCACACAACGCTGCAATTCGAGGAATGGCATCTTGCTATTACAATCATGTATTTGTACCCGATGGCAGTGTAACATTGGTTGATATGTTCATTCGGCTATGGTCCCATTGTTTCACATACTATCTTAGCAGTCGCGAACAGACTTGTGAAGGGTCAGTGGAACGTAGTACTCGAGTAACGGTGGACCCTCATGCATCACTGTACCGAGTTTCAACGACGGGCGGGGCGTCCCATTTGTGAGTGAAGGCAGTTGCCATTTACACACACAGCCGCACTAGATGGATTAATTTGTGATTTCAAGCGGCCACAGATGCCTTTTCGACGTGATGTTGCAAATGAGGAATTCGAAGGGCGGCGCTTTCGGTCTTCAGCTAGCGGCGAGGAGATGCCCACAGGTCTGACTGCAAATATAACGTTCTATTGTTCAATGTCCTTGGGACAGGGGCCATGGCGGGGATGCAATGATTGATATGAATAGTTTGGGATGCGCAATAGCGAAGTGGACGATGAGGCCGGACGTTCACAACACTGGAATTACGGGCTGGGGCACAGTGGATTATGCAGGCTGCATGACGCACAGACTCAATGGAATTTTCACATGTTATGTGAGTATGGGAACAGGCGTTATCATTACGGGATGAGGGAATGATGAATGGATGCATGGACAGATGATTTGATACAGAGTTTGCCATGTACAGGGCTTCTTGGGATCTGTCCGCCTCCCCTGCGCTATGTGATGCAGGGCTGCCATAGTGGGACCATCGTCTATCTGGCCTTGTTGAGCCCTCCCTGTCTCGACGCGCCTTCAGACACTTGTGTCCATGCACGTTACCAATCCCATCTGATGGATTCTGTTTTAACAGACGCATGCACAGGTACACTCGTTTGTGATGGTGTTTTCACCTCGATATAGGTAGTTATGAGTCGCAAGTGGTTTTTGGGTGGTGATGATCCTTTGGAGTGGGCTAGCATGCATATGGCTGTGGATTTGGTGTGATCATTGAAGTGAGTAATTAAAATGTAGTTCTGATGGCCATTCTATTCTTTTTCATTTCATTTGGTTGACAGGTATCTCCTCCCCTTTTGCCACTGCCATCTGTATGCCACTCCTGCAGATGGATTTTACTCCCGACACCTGCTGCTTCGTGTTAATCAGTGGAGCAGCATTACGATCTTATGGGACGATCGCCAATGGGCCACATGCCCTTACGCAGTACTAGTGGCTCGGAGCAACATTTCGGCCTTTCAGCTGGACTAGTGCTTCCCCATTGGGTCGGCCCTGCGGTTCTGGGCGCTTCCATGTTGCCTTTTCGTACGAGAATGTGGCCCTGTGTACCATGAAGGAACAGGGCGTCACACAAGAAGTAGCTGGTCATTTATTGCGGATGCAGCCCACAATGGTGAAATGTGTTTTGGAGTTCATGGCCTAATGGCTGTATGGGCTTGGTGAATTTGTTGTGCATTAAATTTCTATTCTGATATGGACCGTGTAGCGTTCTTCTTTGCAAGTGATGTGGCATATTCCTATTTGTGGAGCGATGTATTGTGAGTAGATCTGCATTGGGTTCCGGCTTCTGAGTATAGTTGCGTGGTACTGTACTGGCCGCGTTTGCCTACGAAGCCCAGTGAGGTCAGGGATAAGGGCTGCCAATATGTTTTAATGATGTCATGCTCAGGGGCGGGGGATTAGCTTTTGTGTAACAGATGCCGGTCAGCCAGGTGGATTGGTGGAATGATGTGATTATCAGGAAATGGCTGGTCACAGGTGCCTGTGTTTGTGTGCGTTTCTTGGAGGGTGACTGAGGTCATGTCCATTGGAATAGCTTCTGTATTCGTGCCATCTGTGCCCTGCAGCTCCCATTGGCCCCTCTTGAGATTCTTTTGTTCGTTGGCATGCATGGGTGACTTGTACATTTCACTGGTTGCATTGTGTGACTTCATTGCACCTACGGGGAGTTGTACAATGTGGCCAGGGAGCGGTGTACAGGCACTCAGTGGGGCCGTTTACGGTTGATTCGCGATGCCGTACTTCTCACCATGGCGGAATGGTACTTTCCGCCGTGCTTGATGGCGTTAGGTGCATGTCCGCTAGGGTCAGAATTCGCGTACCGTTGCGCCATGGTGGTATTTATGGTTTGGCATGGCGCGCGCGCGCGTACTTGGTGCAGTTAGGGTTGGCGTTCACTACGGTGTCGCTAATGGCATCGTACTTTGCGGTGACGGGTCATAATCGCACCGAGCGCTATTCGATGGCGGTATTGCATTTCCGCCATCGTTTTTCGATTTCCGCCAGGGTCGTAATGAGGGCCAGTGTCTCTAAATTTCATATGAAAACATCAAAAACAAAAGTAGAAAGAGTTTGTGGAACTTTTAACTCAAGGGATCTGCTGGCACCTGAACCCAACCTATTCCTGATAGTAAAGGCCTTTGCCCCTTATTGCAGTTCAGGAAAGACAGTTCCTGGGGCGATGTGAGGTTCTTGCTCTTTCTCTTCTCACTATGGGATTCATTCACTCTGTCTTCCTCGACACTTCCTGGGTTCTCTCAGTATCTTCCAACTCTGCAGCTCCTCTCCTTCTCATTCCACACTCAGTGATGTTCTCTGTCTCTCCCCACTCTGGGGCTCTTCTCCTTATTTATCCCACTCTGTGTTGCTCTCTGGCTCCCCCCCCCCACTCTGGGGCTCTTCCCTGTCTTACTCCCCACTCAGGAATGCTCTCTTTCTCTCCCCACTCTGAGATTCTTCTTCTTCTCACTCCCCACTCTGGGGTATACACTGTCTCTCCCCACTCTGGGGATCTCCACCTTTCAAATCCCCACCACTTTGCATTCTCCTTTCTCCCCACTCTGGGGATCTTCTCCTTCTCACTCTCTACACTGGGGTGTTCTCTGTCTCTCTGCCCCTCTGATGCTCTCTTCTCCTTCTCACTGGTCTCCTCTGGGGCATTCTTCCTCTTTCCTTCTCTTTTGCATGCCCTTTGCAGAGGAGGCACCACAGACCTGATGGCCTCAAGGTGTGCTCCCCTGAGGGGCATTGAGTCAAGACTGTTCTCCTGTTGTTGCGGACCACTTATGCAACATTTTGGCTGTTATCCACTTTGGTTTTTCCAGGCTCTTCTCCCTCAGGTTTGTAGCTTTTTGGTTGGAGCTGAGTCGCTTATGTGACTTTTCACATTGGCTTTGCGTCTGCCATCTGAGGCTCTCCATTTTCCCCCTGACACCTTTTCAGGCTGGCCAGATTAGCTTATGCAACCTTTCAGCTGGGCTTTGCATTAAGCTTCCAAGGCCCTCCTGCCTCACTCTCACAGGTTCCCAGTCAGGGTGGAGTTGCTTATGTAAACTTTCAGCTGGACTCCACATGGGCCTAACAAGGCCCCCCTGGCTCATTCTCGCAGCCTCTTGGCACTGTTCTGGCAGGCATGCCGAGGCATCTCTTTGCATCCTGGCTCCTGTCCTGATCCAGACCGCCGACACCAGTGTTCTCTCTCACCGACAACACCCCATTTTTCCTGTTTGTCTTGGTTAAATTCAGCGAGGACTTCTGAGACTCCTCCTTGATTGGTTTCTGCAGGACACTCCTCCAGTGGGCTGGGTCACTCATCTCTTCTTACTCTTTGCAGGAGATTGGGCACAGGTAAGGTCAGAAGCCAAGTCAGCCATGACAAAGGGTCTCTATAGTTATTGTAAAGCCTAGCCCCTAAATATCCTACAAAGGAATTATTGCCTGGTTGAGGAATGGTGTCCTATACCACTCTTGGGGTCCCTGTCCTCTAAGCGAGTGTAACCTCTAGAGAGATCACACTTACCCTCTCCCCTAGGAGTTATGTTTAGTAGGATCACCTCCAATGTCTCAAAGGGGTGGCTTGCCCTTGGGGAGATGTGACAAACGCACTGGAGTCGTCACAGTAGACACAAGGTTACAGGTCAAATTAATTAGGCCATACTGTCATACTTTAAATCCCAATGCACCCAACAAAGAAGGTATTTTTGAAAATGATGATTAAAAAAAACACTTTTGGATTAAGAAAACCTTGAACGATGGAGGATTAGTAGGCACTTAGCTGGGGCTCAGCATCCACAAAGCCATTTTCTTCGGCTGCAAGCCATGCTCTCCACAGAGCATAATTTTAAATGGACTGGCAAACTAAATTAAGGTGAAAAAGTGAGGTATAATGCTGTTTTGAATACATTTTTTGTGTGAGCTCATGTTTCAATAGTGACCAGGCGGAAGAGAAGCAAGGAGTCGAGAAAGAAATGTGTTTCTGATTGTACACCTGCACGAGATTGTCATGTAGGTGAGCAATTAGATGATTCCTTTGGAATCAAACTCGATTTTCAACCTGATCAAAACCACGTGGATTCCATATGAATTCATTTGTAAATGCCAATTGGAAAGAGTATTTGTAGCCTGTTTACCTTTCACGAGATAGACAAGAAAGAAGAAAGTGTTAAAACAAGTTTGCTTGGTTTCACTCTTTTCATCTCCCCTAATAACTTTCCTAGACTCCAGCATTGAATTAACACTTTAAAGAAAATAACCCTGAAAATGAATTAAATCCTTCATGGGCATCCAGTGATTACTGATAGATTGGATTTCTTAATTCTTCAAGGGCGACACAACCCAGGTAATCATTTGTATATTTAAATCAAACCAAAATGCCCTCAATATAGGAGTTACCCAGATGTCAACCGTTTAGCGGTGGTCTTACAATACATACATGTAGCCCCACTGTTGTATCTTTTTTCCTCAAACATTCCAAATCTGTGTGGACCATTCACAAACCACATTTAACAATGACAGAACTGTGTGATCCCCTAATGAAATTTCTGAATGCATGTTTTAACAATTTCTGTTTGAATTCATCTAAAAATGTCACCATTTATAGAGCTAACCAGAGCCCTGGTAACCTCCAACCTTGGTTCCATGACTCCATGTATGCAGGACTCGCACATCAGTACTTATTTACATATATCTGGCGTGAAAGCGCCAGCATGAGAGGGACAAGGCGGTCTGTGGCGGTCCCATAAAAGGAAGCATATCTCTCCCTTGGCTTTCCCTCTTTGTTCATATTTACTCACTGCCTTTCTACAACTTCGCTATTTGTGAAAGCTTAATTTAATTTTAGTGTACGTGCACCAATTTAGTAATGCCGGTTACAGCTTATATTGCATTTTAGCTTTTACTGTATTACTTATTTTTTTTAAAACCTACTTTTAAAACGGAATCCATTCAGAGTGTTTTGAAATTCAACGTGCTTAAATATTGCGTATTTTTAATTAATTAGAATTCATTAGTTTCGTGAAGCTGTTCCTTTTGCTGTGTACACCCACCTCATTGTGTGTGTAATTGACAAAATCTTTTCTATGGTCTGAACCGCCGCTGACAGAACTACAATTCTCTTCACGGCTGTAGTTAGTGACTCAGTACGTATTTACATATCTGGCACAAGAGTACCGGCATGAGAGGGACAACCTTGTCTGTGGTGGTCCCATAAAAGAAAGCCTATCTCTCCCTCAGCGTTCCCTCTTTGTTTATATTTTCTCACTGCCTTTCTACAACTTTGCAGTGTGTAAAAGCTGTTATGGAGAATTCTCCAAATGTACTAATTTCTCTTATCTTTTGAGACCCCCAGCAATTTTGCTGGATTTCTAGGATTTGATTTTTTACCTGGAAAGAGTGTGAACCTTTTCGTCCCACTCTTTCATGTATTTTGATGAGTGTTTTTCTTTTGTGTTCTTTGGTTATGGAGTTTTAAAACAACTCCAGTGGCATCATCTTTTTATGTGTCTTCAGTGCAGTGGCACAGGGGTGTCTTTCAGACTCCCCAAGGTTTAAATACCTTCTTTGGGACTGACTACTGTCTCCCAGAGCCTGTAAAGTTAAATCAACTTTCCTAGGCTTTTTAAACTTACTGACCCAGCACACAGGGCTCAAGGAGGACAGGAAGGGTGAGGGACATCACAGGTGGGTAAACATAGGCAGGGACAGGTCCCCTCTCCAAAGATGTTGCTCCTTGTTGCGGAGAATTCTAACCCAAGTGCTAAATTCCCTCTACCTTAGAGCCCTCGAGCAATTTCGCAATATTTTGGGGCTTTGAACTTTTCAATGTGTTTTACTTTTATGTTCTTTGGTTATGGAGTTTTAAAACATCTCCATGGGCATGTAGGGTATTTTGTGGAGATTTGGGGCCTGGCGGTATTTTATTACCGCCGAAAAATAACTTAGCAATAATCACTCTTTGTATTCAGATTTGGCCATGTGCAACAATAATACAATGGACATGCATTATTTCAGCACCCAGACCTGCATATTTGGTATACGTGGTTGGTGGTATTTTGGTGAGCATAATTCCCTTGTTTTATTTGTGGCCCCAATGTCCAGAATCCCTTATCTTTGCTTAGATTTTTCGTGTGATCACTAGAGAGACCTCAGACCTGCATTCTAGGAATACCACATTTCCAGTGATAGTGTTGGTGTGCCACCATGGGCGAACTCACTGACTTATTTACGACAGAGAGCTATATGTGGTAGTCTTGTGGTAATTTCCACTACCTTATATACGGTAGGGAGCTATGTTCAGAGAGTCTCTCTTCCCGTTGGCTCATGTACCTCCAACAAGCTATGCTACAGTCACTCACAATTATTCATACTGATTCTGACATGCACACATCTGTCTTAAAATGACCATTGCACTGTTTAAAAATCTCCCCACATCATCGGCACTGTAATGGTAAATAGAAAATAAAACACCCGTCTGTTTTCAAATATTTTTCTGTATTATAAAAGCTGCATTTAGACACGATCTCATTCTTTACAGAAATAAATAAAATGGTACAGTCAAAGCATTGTCTATGACACACTGCAAAGAGCGTGGCGGAGAACAGAACTCAAATTGCAACATTGGTATTTGATTAAGACACGCACAGGAATCCTACACTGACTGCATATTACCGTACACACTCAGCTCCCACACTTCTCATTACCTTATCTTTTTAGTTGTTCTCTTTGTGAATGTGGCTCTCTTGGATTAACTCCAGCAAAAAGGAATGCTTGCCTTCTCAAGCCGGGGTCATTGCCTGGAATTCTCAGCTTTTTCAGATAGGAATGCCTCAGCCAGTGGAAAGGTTTTTCTTTCAGCTCTCCCCAATCTCGACTGCAGCAGGACACAGGAATCTGCATTCAGTCAGGACCCCACAGCCAGGTCTTCTCCCCAGTAGTGCAGAAAGATGTCTGCCTGTCTTTTTCCCTGATACTGCCCACTAAAACTTTCCTCTCAGCCCTCTGTATGACGTGTCCCAATGAAACCCATCATCTCTCATCCTCCTACTCTTCAACAATAGCTTCGCTTATACATTTGCAATTGTTGCAAATCTGACTTCCTTCTCCTGCAGTTACTGTGCACAAAAACACGGAGAATCAGGCAGAGAAGAGAAGAAAAAAAAAATCTGCACACGCATTTAAATGGTTTTCAGAGTATGCCTAATTCTGCAGTGGAGAACACATTTTATTAGTGGGTTATATTAAATAAGGTTTTATTAGTCAGGTTAATGGTTAATAGGTTAGCTGTTAATTTTCAAATGTGTCTCTAGCAATATAGGCATTTCAGGTGAAAAATAGTGTGCATTTTTAAATGAGCACGTGTGCTTTTAACTGTAAAAATAGATTTGCATCTTATATGTTAAAATCGTTTTTGACTGAATAGCCTGTCTTTCCTTGTTAATCTGGTAACCCATATAGCAATGCACCGCACCCTTGTGGTGGTGCTGCAAAAAAAATGTGCTACTTGTGAAGTAGTGCTGTACTCTGTACTGTAACACGCCAAATATCCTTACATATACCCTCCTTATGTTTTTAGAACTTGGCTATAATCCAAGCCAATTCCTAAAAACAACTTGTTCTATTTTTTTTACAATATAGCAATCCAACAAAATGAATATTCATGTGCATCAATGAAAATTTGCAATCAACATTTCATCTGAGTCCATCAGTTCATAAAATGTTCCACATTTGCCTTCTCAGTGGAAGTGGCATTACTTTAAGTTTAAATTTTCCAAGTCAATTAAAAACAATGAAATAAAACAACTAACTAAAACAAATAAGTAATATAACAAATTAAAATAAATAATTAAAATAATAAATACGTGGAACTTCATATGCCGGAACTTTTGTTTTGTCTCTTTTGGTATGTCCCGACCAGCGATGTTATTCGGTTCATTCGAGTACTCTTTCATCTTGGCAATCTTGAATCCACAGTATTCATCTCTTTTGGCATTCCGGTTATTTTGTCTTCACCTCCACCTGGAGGCAGGCATCTTTTGGTCTTCATCCAGGGGATTCCAGGACTCCATCGTCTCCCGTGGCCTCTGATCCCGGAACCTCCGACCAAATAATGTTAATTGTCTAAATCAAAATAGAAAATAAACAGATTAAGTACATAGCACAATACTAACTTCATCCTTTTGCCAAAAATAAAACATGCTTGGTAAAAATATTTCGTTTTTTTTTTCTTTCTTCTGAAATTAAACACAAGTTAAAAGAAAACAAACACATATAAAACAGCATTCAATATTTAATACACTTTCTCTCTGCACACCAACCATGAGCTTCCATTATATGTGCATTTATTTATTTTTTTATTTTTTTATTTATTTATTTATTTATTTTATATTATATATTTTACATATACTACAATGTTTATGTGCCATCATAACAATCAACTTTTTAACTTCTTTGTCACTGCCTCCTGATTGTACTCATTTATTTTCTCAAGGGACTCTATCTGTTTCTACATGCTCAAGCTGCCTGATCTCATGCCTGGGATGGCATGGTTTGATTTGATTTACATGGACAAACTGCTCTATTGCTGTTTCACCTTCATTTTTCAAAATTTTATACACTACAGGAGAAACCTTATCTATAATTCGAAATGGCCCCTGCCAGGCTGCTAGAAATTTAGAATTTTTCTGTTTACTTTTTCCAAAATGAAACTTGTACACCTGATCCCCTACACTGTATTCCTTTACTGATGTCTTTTTGTCATAATATGACTTAGCACTGTCAGCAGCCCTTTCCAGATTTCTCTGCACAAAAGCAAATGCATGTTGCAAATGCCTCCTCAGTTCATCAATATATTCATGAACTGTGGATGCACTCACTAGAGTTTGCTCATGTGTTCTGTATAGTAGGTGTTGTGGTAACACCATTTTCCTACCTGTCAAGACCTCATGGGGGCTAACACCTGTTGCTTTGGCAGGAGTCGACCTGATTGCCATCAGAACCAACGGTAAACGTAAATCCCAGCTGGAACCTGCTTCTGCCACAAATTTCTTTAAAATATCCACAACAGACCTATTGCTTCTTTCAACTGTACCTGAGGACGCCGCCCGATATGCGATATGTAGTTTCCTTTTCACACCTAGTATTTGCCATACCTTGCTCATTAGAGTACTTGTGAAATGACTTCCTCTGTCTGACTCAATTCTTTGTGGCAACCCAAACCTTGAGAACACATGGTTCACCAGTAATGTGGCTGCTGTTTGCGCACTACAATCTGGTGCAGGAATGCACTCAATCCACTTTGACATCAAACATACCACACTCAAAATATAACGGTGTCCCCTGCTCGACCTTTTTAAAGGACCTACATAGTCTATTTGCAAATCTGACCATGGGAGAGTTAGGCCTCTTTTCATCAATGGTGCTCTATGCATTGGTGAAGCAGGTTTAAATTGGGCGCATACTAGACATCCTCTAGTATATAATTCCACATCTTGGGACATATGTGGCCAGTAAGCATAATCTTTTAGTATTTCTAATGTTTTTTGTGAACCTCTATGGCCTGCAGTTATGGCATCGTGTGCATGGTGTAGCATTAGTCCTCTGAATGAAAGGGGTACTACCCACTGTATTTGCCCTGTTATGGACTCTCTAATCATGAGTCCATCCTGTAATCTAATTCGTGTTTTGTTCTTTAATAACACCCTCAACTCTTCTTTTCCCATACAATCATTTTCTGTTAAAGGATTTTGTTCAGGATCTATCAAATGATTATAATAGATTCCCAAAATGTGATCATTCTTTTGTGCCTCAATCAAATCTTGGTCTGGCGTGTCATGACTCCACTGCACCACCGGTTGATCTACCTCCTTTGGTGCTTTAGAACGTGTGACTGCATCAATTTGTATTTCACCCATTAAATAATCAATAGGTAGCAATTCTCCCATCACAGCCCCAATCTTAGCCAGATGGTCTGCCTTATCATTTCCCTCCTTATCCTCTCCTGGTGTTTTTAAATGCCCACGAATTTTTCTCCAGTATATTGTTAAATTATTTTCTGACACCAATTTGTCTATGGCTTGTATCATTTTTCCATGTTTAAGTGGTTTTTTGTTGTATGTAACCATGCCTCTTGCTTTCCAACCAGGCAAATACTCCACAAAGCTATTCCGTGCATAGTCAGAATCAGTCACCAGGACAATTTCACTGAACTTTTTATCAACTGCAGTAGCAATTGCTTTATAGATGGCTGCCAATTCCGCCACCTGACTGCTCCTATCTCCAATCCTCATCCCTATACTAGGAACGCCTTCACATTTCAACCAGACATTTCCTATTCCTGCCACTAATTGTTTATTACTGTCATTTTCAATGTGAAAAGCACAACCATCCACATATACAGTTGGCAAATCCTTGCATGTTTTTTCATCAAAAGCTTTGTGTGGTGATTGTTCAAATTCCTGTAAACTAGCTTCCACTTCCATTTCATTTGGTATTTGTTCAGCTGCACAGTCATGTAAGTCAGCTAACCCTTGAGCAATTGGGCTCTTTTTATTTTGTCCATATCTTACTTCTACGGGAAAACCTTGTAATGCCAGCGTCCATGAAGTGATTCTGGATTGCGCTAGATTGCCTGATCTAATTCTTTTACTCTCTAAAAATTGCAAAGGTTGATGATTTGTTTCAATAATCACCTTTTCTCCCTGAACAATGGGGCGAAAATGTTGTAGCGCCCACACAGTGGTTAATAGGGCCTTCTCACATTCATTAAATTTCATTTCAACTTGGGAAAATGCCTTACTTGCATATGCAATGGTTTTGTGATTCAAATCGTGTTTTTGTGATAACACTGCTGACATACAATGTTCAGAAAAGCCTATTTCTATAAAGAAATCCCTGTCCTTTATGGGGTATGCTAAACATGGTGCCTTTACAAGACATTCCTTCAATCTAGCCACTGCATCAGACTGCTCTCTTTCCCATCTCCAGGGAGTATTTAGTTTAAGCAGTTTAGTCAATGGTTGAGTGATTTCTGCATAATTCTCAATGAACTTTCTGTTATAGCCTGTCATCCCTAATAAACTTTTTACTCCTTTCACATTTTTAGGATCTTTTAATCTTTGAATGGCCTCTATTTTCTTCCTTTGTGGATTTAGCCCATGTTCAGTCACTTCATGCCCTAGAAAGTTCACTTTTTTCTTGCACTATTGTGCTTTTTGCAAAGATACTTTGGCGCCTGCTTTCTGCAATTGGCCAAGTATATGTCTTATTTCATCAAAATGGCTTTTAAGGCTTTCATTTTTTATCAGGACATCATCCACATAAACTATTGTTCCTCTTTCCGCTGCATCCGGCATGGCCTTTCTCAAAAATATGCCAAATTCACTCCCACTATTGATGTACCCGAACGGAGCTCTAAGCCAGGCATATTGAGTCCTGTCAAATGTAAAGGAAAATAGGTGTTGTATCTCCTCTGCCAATGGCACACACCAATATCCAGATGTGAGATCTAATGTGGTAAATACATTTGAACCATGTATCTGAGCTAGGCCCTGATCAATGAATGGTAGTGGCCATCTAGATACTGGTACTCTTTTATTTAACTCTCTTAAGTCTGCACACAGCCGCCATTGACCATTTGGCTTTAACACACCTAAAATAGGCGTATTGGATGTGCTATGAATGGGCCTAATTATTCCCCGTGATTCCAAATTTTTAATAATCTCTGCCAATGATTCTAAACATGCCAGCGGTAGTCTATACTGGCGTACAAACACTGGATTTCTGCTACAACCTTCTGGTAGTGTGGCCACATGTAAATCAGTTAAACCACAATCATAAGCATCTTTTGCAAATACATCCTTAAACTCCATAAATATTTCCCTCAGGTCGTTTCGATCCCCATCGCTGTCACATGCATCCGCTAAGGAGATCTGCTCTTCTACCATTCTGGAAAATTCTGGAAACTCTTCTGGTAAAGGAATCTCAGCGCTTTCCTCTAACTGTGTGGCTGTGTCTTTTTGTAGAGCTGCCACTTTTAAATATTTTGGCATATCAGCTTCCACTTCAATGGGCTGATTTCCTGTTTCATTTTCATTTAAATTAAATATTATGCAATCCTCTTGATGGCAGCACACTGTCTCATTTGAATCATAAGGATACACAGAATGAATTTTAAATATTCCTTTGGGCTGAGAGTCCAGGTGTTCTGGCAACTCGCCCTTGGCATCTACATATTTTTCAGGAATATTCCCAATCACCATGTTATTTAAATCTGCCGTATAATGTGATTTTTGTATGGCCATTCCTAATGGGGAGTTTTCCTCTAAATGAATATCCTGACAACCTTTATTATTTACCATGATTTTTACAGATCCCTCACCAATGTCTACCAATGGAATGTATTCATAATCCAGGCCTTGCTGTTTTATGGATTCATTCAGGCATACAAATGCATCAGAGCCTTTCATCTGCTGCCCATTTTTGCATTTCAGTGTTATTGCAAACTGTTTTGTAAATGCAGGAATAATAGTATCTTTCCTCATTTGTAATTCGACTGCATAAGGAACCAGTTGTGCACAATGATAAGCCCTTCTTTTGTCTTCAAATTCAGGTGCCGGACCACCTAGGCGTGACCATATTTTTTGATTAAGGAAATCTAACACCATACACATTCTGTGCATGATGTCATTGCCCATGTAAAATTCATTTTGTGCTCCACTCACTATCCATACATTATGGTAAATTATTTTCTGCCCAATGCTAATTTTAAGCATGCATCTGCCTGCAATTCGGTTTTCAAAGTCTGGACTGTCCAACCCAGAAACATATTGGTTTTTAATCCTAAATTTCGGGATTTCTTCCCTCTCCATAATTTTTTGCAACAATTTCTCATTAATGAAACTCCTTTCATGTTCAAGCGCTAAAGTGGCTTTTATTGTTTTAAGATAATCATTTATACCAACGTGAACCCATGGTTGCTCATCTTCCATGTGTATTTCTGCCAGAGTGGTAATGTGTTTTTCTGAATCTGTTTTAGGAACAATATTCTGTTTGCATGTATTCTCTTTTAAGTAAAAACGTAATGTGTGCTCATCTATAGCAGTCTGCCAATCTTTCCTTGGGTCCAAGTATATTTGTACAGGTAGTTTTTCATTGTCGCTCTGATCTTTGTCTTGACACATTAATATAACAGTGACACTAGGTATGCAGCTATTCTGGAGATATACCTCCACAGCATCATTTGTTTTGGCAACGGTGTGACATTCTTTTATATTGCTGTTTTGTGATTTTAGTTTCTTAGGCCTCAATGGTTTTTTGGTTAAGGACCACAGCACTCCATTCACCCCATCTATGAGAGGAGACAATCTTTTCAGGCAATCTGTCCCCATCAGAAATGGAATTTCACAAATAGATGTGATCAATACCTCTTGTTTCATTCTGTGCTTTCCTATTTTTATGTCAACCTCAGTTACACCTATGATGGGCACCTCCTCCCCATTAAAGTTATGCACTGGGCCTTGATTTGCCTTCACTGTGATCTGACTCTGTGGAGGCCTCCCTTCATTGATACTCTTTACCAGCTCCTTGGACATAATTGTGGCCTGTGCGCCAGTGTCAATCATAGCGAAGGTGTGGCATTTTTCTTCTACAGTGATGGGTGCATAATATCTGTCCTCAACTTCCTCTAATACACATAAGAAATGTGAATTCTTACTGATTTCAGGGCTCACCTTTCTCAGGTCTTTTTCACTTTTGGCTAAGCACATTGGTAAATGAAAAGACATTTTTCCCTCCTTTTTACCCATTTCTGTGCGAGATATTTTATTCATTTCTCCATGATCAGAAGTTTTTTGGAGTGTGGCCACTGTTCGCCCATCCATCTGGGTAACATCAGAGACCACATTACAACCTCCCAACTGAACATGTGTAACAACGTCATTCAGCAATTTGTCATTTTTTAATTCTGTGCATTTGTGATCATTTAGTGTAATACCAGCCCTTGCAGCCTCTTCAAGAATATGTGGCTCAAAGAATTCTTCAGGTGATTGACTTGTACCCTCCTTGTGAGTATTTCCTTTTTCTGTCTGTGTTTGGTCATTGTTTTGCTTGCCCAGGGAAGGAGCTATGGCATCCCCACTTACTCCCTGTTCACTGGTATTCCCCATGCATGAGTCATTTTTCTTAAATCTGTCCCTTTGTTCTTTTGGAATTCCTAACGTTTCTTTTTCATTTGTGCAAATCTTTACTGTTTTATTTAGCTCTAAGTTAAACCGTACCTCTTTTTTAGAAATATTTGCACTTTCTGTCACAATTTCATTTACTGGTACTTTCATTTTTAATCCATTAGGCATCTCAGAGTCGTTATGCAAAATTATATCAGAGCAATCTGTCATTTTGGCACTGCAGTTATCATGAGTACTTAGTCACTTTTCGGAAGCCCCCTGGTCATTGCTATGGCCATCAGCCCCCTCTTTGGAAGGTTGTTTTTGCGCTGTATAGAGCTTTCCTATTTGCTCAGCTAACATTTTCACTTGGGCCTCAAGGCACTGGAACCTTTCCATCTCTCTAGGATCCTCTTTCTGTGGCCTAGGTCGATATTGGTTGTTTTCCCCCTGATTGGATCTATTCTGATACCTCTCAGGTGATTGATACCGGTTGGGATGGTTTCTGAACTCTTGATTCATTTGTGGAGGGGAGCGGGTTGCACCCATCCTTTGATTATAGTCCCCTGGTGGGGAATCATTGTACTGGCGTGGACTGTAGTTCACGTTTTGCCTCATGTCCTGTCTCTCAGATTGTGGGTACTGGCCCCTATGTTGATTTCCATTATCAGTAAATCGATCCACATATCGGGGCCTATCCTGATTACCATATATCATGGTGTTGGGATCAAACCTACTCTGTGTCCCCAATGACTGGTAGGGACCATCATTTCTTTGATCTTGATTTTGTCTCTGGTTATTGTTCATACCTGCCATATCAGGCCGATATCTTACCCGGGGTCTATCCCCTAAATATCTAGGGCTGATGTAGCTCTCTCTATTACTAGGATCATGTGTTTGGAACATTGGTACAGGAAATGGCGATCTTTGTTGATTACCCCTTTGTTCAGGTGTCACATTATTTTTACCTTGGCTTTGAGCAGACTCAAGGGACATTTTGGCTGACCTGATTTCCATTACTGTGGCTGAGGGTTCCTTAGATTTAGGCCTAGTATCTTTCATTTTATCACTTTCTCTACCCTGACAATAGAGTACCTCATATAGCTTAGTGCTTTGATGTACAATCCATTCAAGGGACTTGTCACGGTCAAATTCACGGACCAATTGGGATATGATGTCTTTCTGTAGCCCATAGAAGTATGCGGTTTTAAACTCATTGGAATTTGAGTCAAAAGATACATCAAAGCGAGAGAATGCTCTTTTTAAGTCTTGTAAAAATTGGCGAGGGGATGTATTAGGTCCAGCAGTAATAGTGTACGCGACTTTCTTTGCCTCCTGCAATGACTGAAAAGGAGAAAAATGACACCTAATTTCTTTTTCAAACTCCAGCCATGTCATATTCTGCTGTTCATTTAATCCCCTTATGATGCTGGCCGTCGGGGCATCTAAAGTTAAATGAAAATATTGTCTGTACTGTTCCTTAGGTATCTGGAGCGCTTTAAAAATGTCATGTACCGCTTCTAAGTGATCCTCAATGCAGCATTCACCTCCCTTTTTAAATGGTTTGATCAGGGCTTTAATGGATTTCATTATTTTTATGGGGCTACTTGTTGCAATGCATGGAATTGCACTATTTTGTGATTCAATCCTGTTTTCAGGTGTATGAGATTGGTGGCTGCCCCCAATGGGAGTATCAAATCCCCCAAGGGCGCTGCAACCAAGTTCAGTCACCGGCCCAGTCACTGGGGCACTAGCTCTTTGGGCAGAGCTAGAATTCACCTCCACTCCATTGAATGTGGTACCCTGCCGCCTCTCCTGGGACCTGGGAATGCACATTTGCTGTTCTAAGTCCTTACACTTTTTAAGGAGTCTGTTGGCTTCATCATGCAAATAATTATTTTCATCACTCATTTTATTAATCGCCTCCTGCATATCGCACATTTGTATTTGGCATTCATTGAACTCTTTATTTCTCTTGTCTCTTTCTTGGATCATTTTAATCATTTCTTGTTCTACACTCTGGAGATCACCTTCTTTTTCGCAATGTTCTTTTTGTAAAATCTGCATTTCTGAAACAACCTCATCTTTATCCTGCCTAATGTGATCCACTAAGGCTTTTAAGTGTGTCAATTCTTGCTCACTATCTTCAAATTGTTTCTTGCTTTTGGATAACTGAGTATCAAAGTCTCTGCATTTTAATTGCATGTCTTTTTGGCATACATCCAATTCTGCTCTCAACATTTCCTGATTTCTATTTGCCCCATCTAATTCAGTCTTTAACCTGTTAATTAGCTGAGTATCATTCTCTTGCATTCGCAGGGACTTGTTTAAAATAAACCATATTTTGCCGCATAGCCGTATTAAACAGTCTTTCTCTGCACTTTTATCGGCTGCATTCAATAATCTTGTAAGGCAGACCTGAATTATGCTGCCTTCTGCAAAAATATTGTCTAGTTTTTCTTTCTGCACCTCACCCTGAATGCGGTTACTCCATTCTAACGTGCTATTCGAAGACCAATTCCCATGTGCAAATAACTTTGCCTCTAAATATTGCACTAGATCTGAGAATGTGGTTTCCCTTTGTGACATTCTGAAATTCGTTTTTAGTGGCACACTGCTATTATAAAATGGGTTCCCTTTAATGTGCAAATGGCAGTGTGAGACACGCTTGCCACGCCCAGTAGGTACTCTATGATCACTTTCCCGGCCTGCAACGCACCATAAATATGTAGGGTATTTTGTGGAGATTTGGGGCCTGGCGGTATTTTATTACCGCCGAAAAATAACTTAGCAATAATCACTCTTTGTATTCAGATTTGGCCATGTGCAACAATAATACAATGGACATGCATTATTTCAGCACCCAGACCTGCATATTTGGTATACGTGGTTGGTGGTATTTTGGTGAGCATAATTCCCTTGTTTTATTTGTGGCCCCAATGTCCAGAATCCCTTATCTTTGCTTAGATTTTTCGTGTGATCACTAGAGAGACCTCTGACCTGCATTCTAGGAATACCACATTTCCAGTGATAGTGTTGGTGTGCCACCATGGGCAAACTCACTGACTTATTTACGACAGAGAGCTATATGTGGTAGTCTTGTGGTAATTTCCACTACCTTATATACGGTAGGGAGCTATGTTCAGAGAGTCTCTCTTCCCGTTGGCTCATGTACCTCCAACAAGCTATGCTACAGTCACTCACAATTATTCATACTGATTCTGACATGCACACATCTGTCTTAAAATGACCATTGCACTGTTTAAAAATCTCCCCACATCATCGGCACTGTAATGGTAAATAGAAAATAAAACACCCGTCTGTTTTCAAATATTTTTCTGTATTATAAAAGCTGCATTTAGACACGATCTCATTCTTTACAGAAATAAATAAAATGGTACAGTCAAAGCATTGTCTATGACACACTGCAAAGAGCGTGGCGGAGAACAGAACTCAAATTGCAACATTGGTATTTGATTAAGACACGCACAGGAATCCTACACTGACTGCATATTACCGTACACACTCAGCTCCCACACTTCTCATTACCTTATCTTTTTAGTTGTTCTCTTTGTGAATGTGGCTCTCTTGGATTAACTCCAGCAAAAAGGAATGCTTGCCTTCTCAAGCCGGGGTCATTGCCTGGAATTCTCAGCTTTTTCAGATAGGAATGCCTCAGCCAGTGGAAAGGTTTTTCTTTCAGCTCTCCCCAATCTCGACTGCAGCAGGACACAGGAATCTGCATTCAGTCAGGACCCCACAGCCAGGTCTTCTCCCCAGTAGTGCAGAAAGATGTCTGCCTGTCTTTTTCCCTGATACTGCCCACTAAAACTTTCCTCTCAGCCCTCTGTATGACGTGTCCCAATGAAACCCATCATCTCTCATCCTCCTACTCTTCAACAATAGCTTCGCTTATACATTTGCAATTGTTGCAAATCTGACTTCCTTCTCCTGCAGTTACTGTGCACAAAAACACGGAGAATCAGGCAGAGAAGAGAAGAAAAAAAAAATCTGCACACGCATTTAAATGGTTTTCAGAGTATGCCTAATTCTGCAGTGGAGAACACATTTTATTAGTGGGTTATATTAAATAAGGTTTTATTAGTCAGGTTAATGGTTAATAGGTTAGCTGTTAATTTTCAAATGTGTCTCTAGCAATATAGGCATTTCAGGTGAAAAATAGTGTGCATTTTTAAATGAGCACGTGTGCTTTTAACTGTAAAAATAGATTTGCATCTTATATGTTAAAATCGTTTTTGACTGAATAGCCTGTCTTTCCTTGTTAATCTGGTAACCCATATAGCAATGCACCGCACCCTTGTGGTGGTGCTGCAAAAAAAATGTGCTACTTGTGAAGTAGTGCTGTACTCTGTACTGTAACACGCCAAATATCCTTACAGGCATCATCTTTTTCTGTGTGTCACACAGCACCTTCAGTGCAGTGGCACAGAGATGTCTTTCAGACTTCCGAAGGTTTTAAATACCTTCTCTGGGACCGACTACCATCTCCCAGAACATGAAAAGTTAAATTGACTTTAGTAGTCTCTTCAAATTTACAGACCCAGCACACACTATCTTACTATAAAGTGCTGAAGGAGTTGTCTAGCTTCCCCTGAGTCAAAACACTTATGTAACAGTAAAACGGTACCCTTTCCTACTTTAAATAGCTGGTGGCAGTGGTTTAGATCAACTCCCATGATTTTTCCCGACTGCTAATAACGGTAGCTAAAAATCGGGTCAGTCATGTTTTTCAATGTGGCACCCAAGACCTATCTGTAAAAACAGACTCAGGTCATCTTTTTTTGCCATTTCTTTTAGGAAAGGTCCTTCTTGTCTTTGTCTCTGCGCACCAAACCAGGTTTGGTCCCTTTGTTCATTGGCCTTTGGTGGGCTTCAGTGCTGAAGCCCTCGTCGGGCGCCAGGGTGTCTGGGGTAGACAGGGTGTGAGGGGGTGCCCGAAACTCCCTGTGCTTAGTCTCCTAGGAGACCTGAATGCACTCTGGCGCGATTGGCCGGCTGGCTGTCCGGCAAGGACAGCCACCCTGCTGTGTGAGTGACAGCCAGGATGGAATGAATGGGGGAAAACTGTTTAAAAGCAGGTCTCTGGGACTTGGAAAGCAGAGTCAACCACTGGAACGAAAGAACTGAAGAGGAGAGGAAGGAAGAGGACTGCTGCAACTCCTGGACGGCTGGTGAAGCCCTGCTGCAGTTCCAAATTGCCTGAAACTCCAATGAAAGAAAAGCCCTTCAAGGTTAATTTCTTCCCTTGAGTTTAGTGGGAACAACCAACTCGCAAGCCACCTGGACACTGTCCTATTCTGGTCGAATTTTCATCAGCGTGCTGTTGAAAACCAGATAGCCAGAGGGAAGGAAAGCAGCTTGTGGACTTTAAGTCACTCACACCTTAAACTGACGTCTTGCTACAGCTTTTGGCCTCTTCCCTGGATAGTCCAGGAATCTCCTGACGTCCTCCTTCTTGTCCCCACGACTGAAGCTCAGGAACAGCGAGATCTGCTAGAACTGCCAGGAACAACTGCCTCAGCTACAGTTTTCTTCATTGACAAGGTACTGTGCAAACGCGGTCCGGAAATCTTTTCGGCCATCGAGAAAGTGCATGAAACTTTCCTCAACTACGAAGGCTTGTCCTTCCCTTAACATTCGTCAAACTTTTTGCCTAGCCAAATCCTTTAAAAATTTGTGGCAAAGACTTAACCGTTACATATCAGAACTGTGCTATCCTATACAAAAGACTCTGAACCATTGACTTTGGCCCAGGCCTATTGAGACGAATTGCTGGTTGTTTTTTACTGAAATCCTTTGCCCTGCCTATGAATGTATATGGGCTGCCTATTCTTATAACCTTGTCTTTTCCCTCCTTTATTAAGTATCTGAAGTGCCATTTTGCTCCCAATTCATTTTGGAGCTAAACTTGTTCATTTACTTACCGATTGGATTTTTGCGGTGTATTAATGTGTGATATTGGACTGCTTGCGCTAGAGTAATGTTTTCTAAATGACTGAGTAAATAAATGTATATCCTTTACCAAGAAACCTTGAGTAAGTGTATACTTGAATCACTGTATTTGTTGGTCCTTTTGTAACTTTTTCTACTGCTCACTTAAACTCTTGAGATAAGTCTGGCTACACAGCCATCGCTACCGCTTTACTGTGTACTACAGGCTTGTACCAAAGGTGAAATTGTGCTTACACTTGTAGTCCTAATTGCCTTTAGTGTTCCCAAAGGGCACTGCAGGTGTTTCTGCCTAACAAAAGCTTAATTTGATTTTAGTGTACGTGCGCTGATTTAGCAACACTGGTTGTAGCTTCTATTGCATTTCAGCTTTTACTGTATAACTTATTTTTTTAAACCTACTTTTAAAATTGAATCCATTCAGAGTGTTTTGAAATTCACTGTGCTTAAAAACTGCATGTTTTTAATTAATTAGAATTCATTAGTTTCGTGAAGCTGCTCCTTCCACTGTGTACACCGACCTTCTTGTGTGTGTAATTGACAAAAGTTTGTTTAGGGTCTGAACCGCTGCTGACAGAACTACACGTCCCTTCAGGGCTGTAGTTTGTGCCTCAGTACTTATTTACACATCTGGCGTGAGAGGGAAAAGCCAGTCTGTGGTGGTCCGTTGCGCTCTGGGGTGCCAGGGATTGCTAATATTTACTATTCATAAAGTTAGTTACCATGAGTGCTGCTCGCGTACTGGCTCTTGTAAATGCATCAAAAATCAAATCTGATCTCAGACTCTCCCAGCAGGCCAATGAGGCACACTGCCCTCAAACTTGTTTGGCCGCCACCCGTGAACTTTATGATAAGAAGAATGAAAATCCACCTCTTGCTACAGGGCTCCATAAAGGTGAGCCGGGGGAGGGAGTTTTACTGACTCCTTATGTCCTGACCCCAAAGTTGAAACACTGTGGTCCTCTACATGTAGGTATAAATAAGGCTCCTGAGGGAACTTTCTCTCCTATAGATAATCTAAAAGAAGATAGAAGTGTTATTTTGGAACAGCTAATCCTGGATACAGGGTCCAGGAGGAGGGAAAATAACGAGTCTACGAATATTCAGCACCTGCTCTCTCCAGCCAAATGTTCCATCACATCGAAAGACACACCATGGTGGCACTGATTATCCTATTACTAAATACTAGATCATTATTAAAACATGTTGCTACATATATTGTTCCATACGACATTGATATATGTGCCTTAACCGAAACCTGGCGTCATGCAGCGGCTGGTTCATCACTGACCCTTGCTACGCCTGATGGCTTTAAGATCCTCCACCAAGATAGAACAGAGGATATAGGTGGGGGAGTAGCCTATATTTTTAAACATACCTTGGACTTTTAGAGAGTCGACAATCCCAGCCATTGAGGGATGTGAACTGATGCAGTTTAAGATTAGGACGGATGTGGAATCTACTTTTAACATTGTTCTCGTATATAGACCTCCCTCACAGCTGCCCACATTTGTTAATCAATTGTGTAACTCCCTGCTCTCTTTTCTCAATGAGAACACCAATGCATTAGTTCTTGGGGATTTCAACTACTGGTTTGGTGATAAGAAACGATACTGGCGCAAAATTATTAGAGGGTGCCTTGCTGGGATTCGGGATTTGAACAATTTGTTAACAATCCCACTCATGATAAATACTCTCAACTGAATATCTCACTCTAAATTGTCTTTATCCAGCCAGGAAATTGCCCCATGTCCCTGGTCGGATCATTGCTTCATTCAATTCGAAATTAGCTGTGTGAAAGTGCCCATAATGACAGAGTTATCTACAAATGCAGCCCCCGCGAGATATTGTAAGAATCTTACACCTGACACAATGTGCCCTTGGCTCCCAGCCTTGGAGAAGGAGACACACGATTTGGAGGCAGTAGATGACATTGCTGAAACATATGACAATACCCTTCAGTATGCCATTGACAGACTGGCACCCCTTAAAAATAAAAATAAAAATCATTCAAAGACAGGCTAATCTATGCTTCTCTCCTGAGCTTCAAATGCTTAAGAGTGCCAAGATTAAATGCCTCTATTCATGCAAAGCCTCTCCGACTGAGACAGATAATAGAACTATAAGCAGGTGGCTAAAAGTTATATGAAAGCTGTCATATTGGCAAAATAAAATCCTCACTCAACAGCAGAATTAGCCTAGCCCAATCTCAGCCCAGATAATTGTTTAGAATCTTGAAAGAATTAGAACATCCAGCTCAAAATGCCAAAGACATTATTACTAGAGACACAGAATGGTGTTCTTCCATTCAGGATGCTATGCTGTATAAACTTAATATGATTAAACTTAACATCGATCAGGCCAAAAAATCTACAACACTTCACGGAAAAGTTACTCCTAGTTTGACACAGAAAGATTGGGGCCAGAATGAACAATATCATTTCAAACCTGTATCTGAGGAGGAACTGGCCCTATTAATAAAAAATGTAAAACCAACCTCCTGCAAGGGGGATGCATGTCCTGCACTCGTTATAAAAAACCTGCCCCCTTCTTCTCATTGGTACACTTTGTACATTTGTGAACACTTATTTTAGTGAGTGTCATGTCCCTGCGTCTATTAAGAACACATAGACCTCGCCCCTACTTCAAATAACAGGTCCCTCTCCGTCTAATCCTTTGAATTATAGGCCCATTTCAAACTCTCCTTTTCTGCTGAAAATACTCTATTGAATAGCCTACACGCAAGTCTTGACACATTTAAGGAACAATAACACTCTCAACAATTGGCAATCGGGATTTAGGGAGAACCATGGTACGGAAACTGCCCTTCAGGAACTTAGGTCCAGACTTCTCTGTATTGCTTGATCGGCTACTAAAATTGGCAGGATTATCTGACCCAGCAACACTTTGGGTCCAATCATTCTTGTCGAATCATTGGTGTAGAGTCAGCAGTGCTTCGGCAGATGCGATTCCAACTCTACTCACACATGGTGTACCACAAGGGGCCTGCCTGTCTCCCACTTTTTATAATATGTTTTTGTTCTTGAGCTCCTTGAAGAAAATAAAATCAACTTCATAAATTATGCAGATGACACACAATGTGTCATCCCTCTTCCATCAATCAGATTTATGAAGTTATCCAACGATGAATGTGCGACAACGGTCTGGTACTGAATATTGGTAAAACCGAACTTATGACGTTGGGCACTTTGGCCAAAAACAGGAAAATGGGCTTTGAATATGCCCAGTTCCGTATTGATGGCTGTGTCATAGACACCAAGAATAAAGTAAAAACGCTAGGTGTCTATTTTGACGGCAATTCTATGAAGGCTCCGGTCAGGAGCATGGAATCATCAGCCTCATACCATATTAAACTCCTGACGCAATCCCGCCCATTCATATCTATCGCAAACTGTGAGATACTCACTAGAGCCTTAATTGGCTCAAGGCTGAATTGTTGTGGCAGCTTGCTTATTGGTCTGGTAAAACCGAGATAGGCCACCTTCAGGTAATTCAGAACAATGCAGTCAGGATTGCCCTGTACAATAGACAAAGTGAACATGTGTTGGGTGCCAGAAGAAGCTTGCCCTGGCATCCAATAGAGGCCAGAATTTTTTTCACCTTTTAGTAATATCTCAGAAATGCCTGACAGGTCCCACACCTTTTTTACTTAAGTGAAGTGTTAGAGACGAAATTGAATGCATTCAATCTCAGATCTAACAATACAAACCAACTGAGATCCCAGTTTACAGATCGTCTCAGGTAAAGGAAGGAGCCTTTTTGCAGCAGCCCCGTGGCATGGAACGCTATCCCCCCAGACATAAGGAAGGACAAATCCACAGCTGTGTTCAGAAATAGACTATCCTGTTTAGATAAATAGGATGGAATTACCTTCCAAGCTTTGAACGTGGCTTGCATATTCTCCCTTGTAATAATTCTGTGGCCGCCTTGTTTTTTCTGGTTCCACATATGTCTATGTGGTGCACCCTTAAACCTCCGGGTCAGTTGTGTGCAATATAATTAATATAACATAACATAACATAACATCACACCAGTCAGTTAAAGCTAATTCAGAACAGGGCAACAAGCCAGACCTTGCACCTCAACATGCAGAAGACTTTCTCGCCTGCACTCCGTAACATAAGTTCATAACCTTTGAACGTGCTTAAAAATCCTATGCCTGCCCATTGGAGCTTAACAAACAGAGTCCAAATGACTCAGAGCTCTACACCTAGTTTATGAATTGTAAGCCCACAGGCACCAACCTCCTGACAACTAAGAGATTTAATAAGAGAGTCATAGAGGAAGATTCTTTGCAACAGAATGGGCTTAAACCTTGGAATGTACTATGTAACTCATTGAGGAATAATGCAATTGCACCAGGTTCAAATGCAACTTGAAAACAGCCTTGATCAATGCTGTTCTGCTTTTCCTGATGCATCCATCACTCTTCATGAGGCTATGGGGATATTTTATGTTATATTGTGACCTTTTAACAAAGTGACATTCAATAATTTTACACTCCCTGGTATGTAGTGCCACTCCAGAATTCTAGTGATAAGAAAGAGGCTGTTTTAGAAATCAATATTTTGTATTATTAAAAATATAATGAATGCAAAGGTGGTTCATCTGTTTTTTACTAATGGGATACTGGGACGAGGAAGAGTGAGGCAGTGTTAAAGTTGTACCAGAACAAGGAAATCAACAAAGGGGTAATGGAATACTGATATGAATAAGAATGAGGTGGCAATCATTTAACAGATTACTAATGAAGTAATGAGATGAGGAAAGGGGGGTGGGAGAGTCCAACAGATTATTATTGGTGGACTGGGAGGAATAAGAGGGAGGTGGGTAATTCATCATATTACTGATCTAGTACTCAGATGAGGAATGAGGAGGTTGTGCAATGCAACAGATATGATGGGGTACTGAGAAGTTAAAGAGGGAGTTGAGGGTAATGGAGTACTAGGAATAGGAAGAGGGTCCTGGAGTAATGACATTGATTACTATTGGGGTACGGTATGGGAAAAAAGGGTGTGGAGATGATGTAAGTGATTACTATTTGGGTACCGGAAAGAGGAAGAGGGATGTTGGGGTAATGTAACAGATTACTATTGGGGTACTTTGACAAGGAAGAGGGAGGTGGTGTAATGGAATACTGTGATGAGGAAGAGAAAGGTGGGCAAATTGTGTAATGGAATGAGTTACAGAGATGTTGGGTTAATGTGATGAATTGTTGATATGATACTGTGACAAGAAAGAGGGGTGATGGTAATGCAAACTATTACTATAGTGGTACTGGGTAGAGGAATTTGGGGGCAATGGCGTACTGGGACGATAAGGAGGGATGCATGGGTAATTAAATTAATTATTTATGGGATACTTGGATGAGGATGAGGGAGATGGCAGTAATGTAAGGGATTACTAATGGGGCACTGGTTGAAGAAGAGAGAGGTGGGGTAATAGGGTACTGCGACAAGGAGGAGGGAAGCAGGGTTAATGGAGTGCAGGTATGAGGAAGTGGGAGGTGGCAATAATGTCATAGATTACTAATTAAGTAATGAGACGAGGAAGAGGTGTGTGGGGGTAATGGAATAGATTGCTATTGGGATACTGGGATGAGGAAGCGTGCAGTCGGGTAATGCAACAAATTACTGCTATAGTACTGGGATGAGGAATAAAGAGGGGGAGGCAATGAAACACATTGTGACAGGTGTACTTACAAGAGGAAGGAGTTGAGGGTAATTGCATGTGGACAAGGGAAACAGAGATGGGGTAATGTAGTACTGGGCCCAGGAAGAGGGATCTTGGGGTAATGTAATGGATTACTAGTGGGGTACTAGGATGTGGAAGAAGGAGATGGTGTTATTGAGTACTGGAACAGGGCAAATGGGGGCCAGCCTAATGAAGTAGTGGGACTAGAAAGGGTGAGCTTGGGGGTAATGTAATAGATTACAAATGTAGTACTGGGATGTGGAAGAGGGATATGGGGTCAGTGTCCCCGAGGGATCTAACCTATCCCCCTGGTTTTTCAATGGCTAAATGGCCCCCCTGGCCCTTATGGGGTCCTGATAAGGACAATCTCTGTCATACTGGAATTGAGGCAGAGGCTGTTTGCAGCACAGCACAACTGAATTGCAGACAGACACTCAGGTATGAGTGAGGAAGAGGCCGAGGGTAACCTGAAGGAGAGCTGCGTGTCATCTGCATAACACTGAAAGGAGGAGGTGAAGGTGGCTATCATAAGGGCCAGGATATGGAGAGGATAGGATATCCTGTGTTTTGAGGTGAAGTGTGCAACCAAGGCTGAGCAAAGTGCCTGGGTAAGTGAAATGGTGGAGGAGGCTGCGATTGGCCAGTTCCTTGCAGACTTTGGGCCTGATCACGACTTTGGCGGTAACACCGGCGGTATTACCGCCGGTGGTATTAGCCCTACCGCCGAACTCCCCGGCGCTAATAGCACCGGATCACGAGATCGGCAGTAATGTAATTCCCCATTCCCCCTTGAGTCCATTCGGGAATGCCCCATTCCCCATTGGGCTCAATGGGGAAAATGTGCACTTTTACCGCCAGCGGATTTACCGCCGGCGGTAATAGCATGAATTTTCGGCGGATTTCCCCCCAGCCAAGAGCTGGGATGAAATCCGCCGAAGTCCTGATTTGGCGGACCCTTAAATCCGGCAGTAATAGCGCGACCGCCGGATTTAAGGGTTACCGCCAAAGTCGTGATGAGGCCCTTTGAAAAGTTTGGCCGTGTTATTGGATGCCGCAGAGATGAAGGCTTGGATAAAGACTCTTTTTTTGTAGTGGATGCAGAGTCTATACTGCATTTGGAGGAGGTGGCAGGCCAGTTTGTCAGAGGTGCACCCAGTGAATCCCATTTTGGTTCAGCTGCCCTCTACTTGCGTTTAAGGGCAGCCAGTTCGGAGTTGTACCAAGAGTTGCACTTTTTTGTAGGCTTCAGTCGTACCCTCATGACAGAGGCAAGAATATCAAGGGTGTTGGAGACGGAAAGGTTAAAGTTAGAGAGGGATGGGTCAGGGTGAGAGTCAACTGCAGGAGTAGAAGTGGCAGAGTATGTGGAGGCAAAGGCAGCCACTGACACTCTTTTCATGGAACATATGACCTTGTACACATGAGGGAGTGCTGGGATTACTGATGCAAGAGGAGAAGAGACCGTCAAGTAAGAAGAGAGGAGAGTGTGATCAGTACTGTAGAGAGAAGTAGTGAGAGGGATATATAGAGGGATGTCGGTTGAGATGAGAGCATCCAGGGTGTGGCCAGAGATGTGCGTTGGGCCAGAGGGTAAAATGGAAAGAGAGAGAGAGAGTCACAAAGATTATAGAAAGTTCCTGAGGAATCAAGTGAGTCGAGATGGATGTTGAGATCACCCAGTAGGAGGAGTTGAGAAGAGGAGTAAAGGGGGGAGGGTGCCAGGTCAGCCCATTCCGAAAGGAAGAGGGAGGTCTGACAAGGTGGCCGATAGAAGGTAGCCAGCAGGAGTGAAGTGCTAGGAGAGAGGGAGAGCCTCCATACCAGGCACTCAAAGGATGAGTAGTACTGAGTGGGAATGACAGACACAGGGATCCACTAAGGGAAGATCAGAGCACCTCCCCCACCTGGTCTGTTTGGTCTAGGCAGATAGAGTATATTTTAACCTTCTAGGAGAAGTGTGCTAAAACTCGTGACAGAGCTATCCTTGAACCAGGTTTCAGTGAGGGCATGAACATCAAGATCCAGGAGTTCAAGTAGGTTGCAGATGTCAGGGGAGTGTTTAACAAGTGAGAGGTGTTGAGCGTGGCAATGTGGAGCTGATTGAGATCTCTGAGAGACTTACGGGGGGAACAGAGGACAGTGGTCCCTCCCATAATTGGTGAGAGTGCCTGGGGGACAGAAATAGTAATGGGCAGGAGAGCCAAGGCCACAGTGGGTAAGAAGGGAACCAGTGCAGGAGGGGCCGCAGGGGTCAAGGGAGCCACAGGTACCCTGCTAGTGTGTGGCAGGTTCACCAGATAGGAAGAGGCTGAAAAGATTGTCAATGTGGGGGTGATGGCAAGGGGGCCATGGCGAAGGTAGAAGGGTGGTTAGGGGGCGTCAAGGGAGCCAAGGTGGGCAAAGCTGGCAAGGAAGCTAGGGATACTGAAGGATCTAGTGCAGAAGGAGAAAGAAGGTTGATATGGCAAGGGAGGAGCCTATCAAACTGAATAATGTTGGGTTGAGGGCCCTGTACCAGGATGGTACCATTGCAGTAGACATTGATGATGACCCTGGAGGTGGAGAAGAGGGCAAGAATGACCTCCCAGCGTGCGCAACCAGTAATGGGTGAGGAAGAGAAAGGAGAGGGATCAGCGATCATATGTAGAGTTCAAAGGTCGGGTGAGGGAAAGTCAAAGAGGATGTTGGTGAGAGTCTCTCTGGCAGAGGCAGTGATGTAGTTGTCTGCTATAGGAATGCATGTGTTAGAGCCTAGTTTGTCCTTCTTATGTTTCTTCCTGCTGGACTTAGTAAGGGGTAAAGGATAATAGATAGAGAAGCAGTTTGAGAAGATAGGTGAGATAGAAAGTGCCATAGCAAACAGCAAAGAGTGAGATGCACTTAACCAGACTGAGTCCACAGATGCACAGGGAGAGGAGTAGGCAGGGGCTGGGGTGACAGGGCACAAGACTGGGAAAAACACTGGGAGCTGGGGGGAGCTAAAGTGAATAGAAAGCAGTGACCCCCCAAGGAAAGGGGATAGCGGGTGTAGGGCTTAGGGGAATAACAGCACAGAGAGAGAATGGAAACTGAGAGGGGATAAGGGAACAGGTAACAGACTAGACAGAGAACAGGGGGGGTGGACATTGTCAGCACATTGTCATGAAAAGCAGGATGTGCACATAGCTAAATTCAATTTTAAGCAGCAGCAAGGCAATCAGGATGTGCACACAGCTAAAAGCGATTGTAACAGAAGCAGGACGTTCAAGATGTGCACAGAGCTAAAAAGCAATTTTTAAACAGCAGCAACAATCGGGATGAGCACACAACTATGAATGGATTTTGATCAGCAGTAACAATTGGGATATGCACACAGCTAAAAGCAATTTTGAACAGTAGCAAGACAGCCCGGATGTGCACACAGGTAAAACGTGACTTTAAAACAGCAGCAACAATCAGGATGTGCACACAGCTCAAAATCAATTTTTAAACAGGAGCAACAATCGGGATGTGCACACAGCTAAAAAGCGATTTTAAAATAGCAGCAACAATCGGGATGAACACACACCTAAAAGTGATTTTGAGCAGCAGCAAGACAGCCCAGATGTGCACACAGCTAAAAAGCGTCTTTAACCGCAGCAGCAATCGGGATGAGCACACAGCTAAAAAGGGATTTTGAACAGCAGCAATAATCGGGATGAGCACACAGCTAAAATGGGATTTTGAACAAAAACAACAGCTCAGGACGGGGATCATCCCTTCTGCTCCCAACCTGATCCCTTCACCTGTTCTGCCTGGGAGAATGACTGCTCCTGCTTTTTTCATAGCAACAGGGAGGGGAGCCACACCTCCTAGAGAGAGATAGGGCACAGAACCTGGAGCATTGATCCATTACAAAGGACCACACAAATAAAGAGCAGAAATGCAATCACCTGCTCTCATCCATGCCACAGAAGAACCTACAGTGTAGTGCTGTACTCTCGAGTTGACCCGGAAGAGCTGCCAACTGCTTATGGGTGCAGGCATCTGGACAACAGGAGAGGTTGAAGGACAAATTGCTGTGCCCTCAATGGGGGCGTTTAACGCTTGTCCTTGCAGGCGGATTGAGGGTCTCCCCTGAGGTTAGAGACCATGAGTGCCCCCATATATCTTCATACACACCTGTTGGAGACAGAAAAAGAAAAAAATGATGGGATGGGGCCATGGGGCTTCTCTTATCCGGAAGGGATGCTGGTGGAGGAGCTCTAGCCCCATTGGAGGAGGTAAGTATTTTCTTGTTTATTTTTTTCATAATAAATCCTGACTGGGAGGTGGGGTCACCTACCTCATTGGTTGGACTGGGACGAGGAAGAGGGATACAGGTGTAATGGAATACTGCAATGGGGAGGTGTGAGGTGGGGTAATATAATTGATTACTTATCGGGTACTAGGAGAAGAAATAGTGAGGTTGGGATAATGGAGTAATGGAAAGAGGAGGTGGTGGTAAAGGTAGAATTGCTAATGTGGTACAGGGACGAGGAAGAGGGAGTTGGGGATGTGCAATTGATTACTTTTGGGGGTACTGGGATGAGGAAGAGGGAGGTGGAGGTAAATGTAAAGGTAGAATTAATAATTGGGTTCTGGGATGAGGAAGAGAGAGGCGGGTGATGTACAACACGTTACTATTGGTGTACTGGTACGAGTTTGAAGGAGGTGTGGGATTGGAGTGATCTTCACTACTGGCATGCCTAGAAATTCAAGACTAACATTGTTAAATCACATGTCCAATGAAAAGAAATGTTATTGAAAACATGCATCAGCAACAATTCAGGTTCTATTGTGCAAATGTCATTTAGAAACTAGCTTTTAAAGCTAATCTAACACCCCCCCCTAGCCTCCAATACCACACATTGAAGGTTATTTTTGGAAGCAAGCCCTGTATTTTTATAATTAAATAAGGGACTGCTTACTAAATTAACTTAACATAATACTTTTCCTCTATCTAGCATTTACCGTGCCTGCCACTTCTCAATATAGAATGTTGTCAAGTTGTACTCTTTTCTATTGCCACTAAAAATTAATTGTGCTTCAGAGCGTCATCTGGAAAAATATTTGGAAAATAAATCTACACTATCCCCAGGCCAAAAACCTTAAGAAACCTTCTCTTGCCCTACCAGCATGCTCCCCAGCCTCAAAACTACCTTTCTCACTCCCCTTATAATATTTTACAGCTATTTTCAAAAAAGGAATCTAGATTCAAATCTCAATTTTCAAAATGACAGAAATTCAGAAATAAAAAACTTTGGTCCAGCAATGCATCATGGGAGATATAATTAACTTCTTGGGGAATTGGGCACTCCTCGCTTTCCGTCAAATTTGAAAATACAACAGGACGGATTTATGCCAAAATCGACAAAGGATTTCCTCAAGAGCTTTGTGCACAACTTGTTTCGTATTTAGCAAAAATAAGTCCAGCATGTGGTGTGGGAGCAAAAACGTAACATTTTACCATGGGAAATGCATCATGGGAGATATAACTAACTTTTTGACGAATTGGGGACTCCTCTGTCTCTGCTAAATTTTAAAAAAATTAAAAAAAACTACAGGACGGATTTATGCCAAACCGACAAAGCAGTTCCAACAAGAGTTTTGAGCACAACTTGTTATTCAGCAAAAGTCAGACTAGCATTTGGCTGTGCGTATGAGCAAAAACTGCACATTTTCTCAAGGGAAAACTCATTCAAAAAGTGAAAAATTCACACTTTGGTTGACTCTTAATCATTTTTTTGTAACATGGATTTTAATGAAATTTTCAGGTTTGGGAGGCTGTGGTGGGAAATCCAGGTTGGAAAATGTTGCGCTCATTCGCCCGAAACTTCAAATATTAGTAATGGCGACCTTCAGAGCATATTTAATTACCTTCTTGCAAGATGGAGGGCAAAATGAAAGAGTACAATCCAGTTTGTCTCGCTTTTTACTCTTTCCTTTGCTACTCTGCCTGGCAAATGGTTAAAACTGCATGCAGGGGACAAAACATGATGTTGCTGCAAACACTGGTAGTCCCTTGTTTGCAATTAATATTTGATTTAAAAGGACTGTGAGTGGGTATTTTTGAAATGAGAGGAGTGCCAAGGGAACATTTTAAAGCAAGGTATAATGCTGGTAGACCTTTATTTTTCCCTCCAGTTAATTTTCTGACCCCTTCCAAGGCATACAAGTGGCATGATGCAGAGTTTTCATCTCTGCTGTGCTTTCCTCCTCCATTTTGAAAGATCACCATGTTTTACGTTGCATGAGATTTTCATAAAGGTGTAAAAAAAATGGATACCTATGGAATGGGCCTTATTAGTGTACTATTCTGGATGTTATGTTGGAGGCCTAAGGTGTGCAGGGGCCTTGTGGAATGCTTCTGTGGAGCTTGGACTGCTGGGGCACCTGGGAGTTCCACATGTTACAGTTGTGGACTTGGAGCTGGGAAGCTAACCACGGTGGAGGCCTGTGATCTTCTCTCCTACCTCTTACCAGTACTATGAAACAAAGAAGCAATAAAGCATGTCCCTTTTCCACTTACCTGGGTCAGCCTGGTTCCTGCTCCTTGTACATCACTGGCCCAGGCTACCACCTGTAGGCGGCAGGTTACATCAATTAGCATCCGTTTTTGGGTAGGTAGATTCCATAGGTTTACATTTGTAAATGCCACCTTCAAAACATTATTTGAGGCCTTGTTTACATTTGTAGAAAGCAGAGAGTAAAACTGCAGAGTAAGGATAATGTTGCTTGGTTTTACTCTTCAGTTTTACATGGTCATAGTCCCCTGCATCCAACTAACATAAAATGACCGCCACATGTTTTATATAAAAGGTGTAAAATGGACCGAATCATTGATTAATCACATGTTTCATATTGACAACAACCCTGGGCCTCATTACAGAAGCATTGCACCACTTCAAGTGCAACTGTGCATTCTATTATCACCAGGTCACAACATGTTCTGGTAAGAATCTGTTTAGTCTTGATGGATGTTTGTACCTGAGAAATGTTTGCACTAATCCTAAAACCTTGCCCGACTGATATTAGAGCAACCAATTGCCTTTAAGAAAAAGCACATTTCAAGGGGCAACTGGGAGAAAAGAGGACCGTGACGAATCGGACATAGCTAATGAATAATAGGTTGTATGCAAAAAGGGAGAAAATGCTTTGGATTAATACTCTATTGCCAGAGACCGCGCTCTTGGGCGTGCAAGTAGGTCCTAAATGATTCTTTAATCAGACATATGCGGGTTCTGTCAGTCTTAGGCCTGGATGATCTTGTCCATTGATAACTCGAAAGACCAGAATTTCGGACAATAATCTCCGCCAAATAGCACTAATTATCCGCCTAAAAGCAGTAAATGTGGCAGCATCGCCATGATAGAGCCGCCCTAGTAGGAATTTACCCTAGACTGGCAGGCTTCCTGTTTTTGGCCCGCCAAGGTGTGAGGCTACTGTCCTTATACAATTTATGCTCTTCCGATCCTCCTGTTAAGGTGTCCGAGAATAAACCAAGTGAAACTGAGCCAGTTTTGGATGACTCCATCTCTTCCTAACAAATATTCTGAGCCTCTACCCTTCCCTCTTTTAGACTTAAGAATAAGCATGTTTGATGGCATTGCAGCACACACGATCGAGAGTGCAAAAGCTAAAATGAGTTGCATTGTGTCTCGGCTGCTGCAGTGTAGTAGGTCTTGCTTTTGAGGAGCGGTTGCCAGCTGCCTCCGAAAAACATGTTGAGTGGGCAGAGCATGAAAGCAAGCGTGATGTAAGAGAAGTCACGCGTATTATATTAATTTAAGGGCACTGTCTGCAGAATACCAATCCACACGTTTTCTTTTTTCAATGTCTACTTCATTTAGGCTGTATTTATTGCAGGGCAACGTTCCGCACTGAGTTTTTTTCTGGTAATAGTATGCTGGCCCACCGACCCTCTGTTTCCAATGTTTCAGCAATGTATTACTTTTTTAAATACATTTTAGCAATTAGAATGGATATGAATAATTTGAACAACAAACGAGTTAACACGTGTCATCCAACAACAGGAAGCGAGGCGTGGAAAAACGGTCCAAAAACCATATAAAAAGAAGAGAGAAGAGGGGCGGATAGCACACTGGTTAAGTGCTCGTCACACACATGTGCCCAGCCTGCATTCCTGGCAGGGCCGACTCAACTCTTTATCCTTCTGAGGTCAGTAAAATGAATGCCAATCATGTATGTAAACATAACAACTATTATTACAGCTCTAAGAAGAATTAGTGATATGCTATGAAACACTGTATGAAAAACCTGAAATAATAATAATAATACTACTACTACTAATAATAATATTAATAATAATAATAATAATAATAATAATACTAATTGTTATTATTAGTATCATTAATACAATGAAAAAATATGGGGGTTCATGCAATGTGGTCCGGGGGGGGTGTTCGATTACACAATTATAAACACCAATTATAAACACGCTATACGTATGGACTGTGGAATCAGCAGGGGCACATCTGTGATTCATAACGTTTTGCCACCCAAAAGACAGTCAATGCCTTAAATTAACACAAAGACGGTATGTGGTGAAAAAAGGACTGCACTCCACTTGGAGCCTATATTTCCGAGGCATCAGGCATATACTTTCAAGGAACTTTTTATGGGTGTTAGTCCTTGCAGTGCAGAGTGGTAGCGCAAGTTATTGTTGCACAGCATACCATAACTTGCGGATTTCTGGGGTTTTTAGGTTTTACCTGTAACCAAACGTCCCTGTAACAACATTGTTCCACTGAATTTCATAGGTTTTGTAGTGGTGCAACTTAACCATAACGTCCCTTTAACAAGGTTTTTTGTTAGTGAATTTCATAGGTTTCTAGTAGGGCACTTTAAGCATAATGTTGCTTTAGGGTAGTTTTTTCAGTAAAAGGAAAAGGTTTTTACTAAGATATGTAGACGTCACCTAGTTGGCATATGTGCAATTACACAGCAAGTATCCCTAGGACTCCATTAGTGACCACATGTCCGCATCTTCAAATGCACTTTTAAGTAGTTCTGGAAGCGCATTTGTTTACGTTCCACACCTAGACCCATGCATAGGTCATGCACTATACGCTGATAACACTGTCCTGTCTCTAGCCCTACATATTCATGCAGTAGGCTACCACACTTCGTGGGTGGCTCTGCAAACTTAGCAATGTGTGGCTAAAGTACTCCTAACTGTATAACGGCCACTGGTAAACAAAGAACAGCAGCCTGCACTGTGACGTTGGCATGTTAAATGTGGCATTACTTTGATTTATTTGCTGCTTCCCTTTCCATGATCCATTAAACAGATACATTGTGAGTGCACTCAGCAGTGTGACGGAAAGTATGAACAGGTCGCGTGCCACTTATACAGTTGAATAAAACATGTAACTGCAAGTGGGACAGTTGTAGTAAGGCTGCAAAATTGCAAAGGTGGTGCACCTTCCTCACGCACATACTAGTGCATGTGAGGAAACAGCAGACTATGCAGAGCGCAAACAATCTTACTGGTGGTTAGAAAAGCAGTGTATGTGCATGGGTTGCACTGAATAAATGGTTTTGTGGTATGCTTAAATTAGCTGTGGTTGGCGTTGTTGCAAACATTCTTGTATTCCACAATGTATGTATATCTGTGAATGGTACCGCTAACAGTAGTGGCGTAGCATAAAGTGTTTGTACTACATGTGATGACAACTCAAATTAAAGGACAAAGCAGCAGTGGGCCGGCTACTGCCTTTTGAAGAATGACATTGGGCACTTTCATGTACAGCATTTGCCACATCTGCTGCAGGCAACCTTAGGGGCACTCCTATAGGGCAGCAGAGCTGTAAAACAACTTTTCCAAATCATTTACTGCGCTACAGACCCTTACCCGGCAAAGGGCATTGTATTATACATGTAGTGCAATGCGCCACTGTACACAGGGAAGGTACTTGAAAGTGCATTGCAACGGTCGTTACAGGAGCATTAGAATGAGTGCCGCCTATATAGGTGAGGGCCACCTAATAATTCCGTCTACCGGCACATCCGCTATAGTATGTGGGCAGATGCTGCCCCTTCTGTACTGGACTTTTCTTGGCATTCCTTCTTTGGGGTGTGTGAGAACACAATAATAAATAAAAATGCACTATGGAACGAAAACAGGCAAAAAAAGAAAGCACACTTCACAGATGAACAACGGAATTGCCAATGCATGCATGCAGGGCGGGAGGCATGGCATTGTGGAGAACACTGTAGTTCAATCGGTTAGAAAGGAGTGCGCTTTACAAAGAGGTTTCTTTGCGTGTTGCATAGAGTTTTCTGGAGAGTCACAGCACAACACTTACTACAAGAAAATATCACTACTTGCAAGAAAGGCACCAAGCCAATTTAGATGGGGTGTGCAGAAATCGAGATAGATGGCACAGTAAGATGAACGTTATAGCTAGGGAAAAGTATTTGTGATGTGAAACGTCATAATGCCATTTGGGACATGATGAAAAAATTCACAAATGCATTTCCTTGCAATGTACCGCGCTATCTCCATTGATGGACCAAATAGAAAATGATGCTGCCACATCGGTAGCTGCATACTGCGATAGAAAGTTATGCAAGAGATCGGAAAGAAAATCATGAACTGGGCAAATGCCTCCTTCATCGCAAACGGCACTGAAACTCGTGTAACATGCTGTGCAATGTTCCCTGCACAATGAATAACAATAATATCCTCATGGTTGGGTATCACACACACAAACCAAAATCAGGCACTTCATTGTACCTACTCCATAGCACTACACATGCACATCATAGATTAGTAAATGAGTAGTGAGTGCACAGTGTTTTGCATTCACTTTCACAGACTATGTCAGCATACCCTAAAATCTGCAAATACACAGTGTATCACCATTGGTCCATTCACACCATACCCACAAACTTTATTGCCCAATCCGTAGCCTCTGCATGCTCATTTCTATGGGTGTCATCTGCAAATGGGACGTATGTACCACATACCACCCTGCAACTATCGTGATATTTGTGGACTTTTACTGCTGGGCATGCACAGGAGTGGGGAATAACTTTCTACCAGAGTAGCGCACGTCATTGGTTATGGTGGCTCTTAAAAGAACCTTTGGTTTTTTTTGTATTTTTTTTCTTTTTTACAGGTGCTTCCCTAGAAACACTTTTTTTGGGGGTTTTCATAAGTGAATGTGTGTTTTTAGCTTCAGCTCACATTCTTACAGTAGGGACTTCAGTGCAGTTTGTAGATTGTGAACAAACATTTCATTGCCACTGGCCGACAAAGAGATGCCATTTCCCTTGAAAAGGTGTATATATCGGGAACAAATGTTCTCATTCTCACAGGAGAACATCCCAGCAGCACACACGAAGTCACACATGCTTCTATTGATGAGACCCCTTCAGACCTTTGGCTGGCGACATGAAGCATTGGAATAATGCCACGCGATTATCGGCAGTATACATGAGAAAAGCACCTTGCCAGAAGGAAAAATGCGCTGCACTGCTTTCATCAAAATCTTCAGTTGACTGAACACATGGGAACAAGGCATATAACCCAAAAAGAAGCCTCCAAAGTGCACAATCACAACATGTACAGTTGCCGAAGAGGCCACCCGTCGTCATTCTAGAAGCAGTCCATCGAAACAGCACAATTCCATACCACTCCACAAAACGTCCACTCCCTCCAAACCTAAATTGCTAGACAAGTCTTCTTGGAGGGCATACACGCACAGATCTTCCGCAAAGTAATCACCCAAGACAAAACTGTGCGTCTTGCCATGTTTGTCAGCCGTAGTGCACAAAGTTATGGAAAAGTGAATGCCTCCCTTTCCCTTGACGCACCCCCAGAGCACCTGATTGGCCAAAGGCCATAGTCCCATTTTCATTGGCCAACATGGAGAGAAGGGCAAAATGTGCCTTTCCCCAATCACTGTGAGGGATGCTCCCCGGTGAAGCAGGAGGACTCCTTCTCCCTATTGGTGCTCTTTAACATACACCCTGACCACCTGATTGGCCAAAGGCCATAGTCCCATTTCTATTGGCCAGCATGCTCACAAACGCAGATTGTGGCGCACACCTTTCTCCAAGTACCACCAGGGCCACACCCCAGTAAAGCAGGAGGAGTCCTTCTGCCTATTTACGTGCTTTCCTCTGACGCACACCCTGGGCAGCACTACAGTCCCATTTCCATAGGCCAGCATGGTGAGGAGCGTCAAATGTGGCACGTGCAGTTCCCCAAGTACGTCGAGGGCCGGTCCCAGTGCAGCAGGAGTCCCTCTTCCTATTGCTGCACATCCTAAGCAACTCATTGGACAATCCCCACAGTTCGATTTTCATGGCCGCCTACTGCAAAATCCCTGCATGTGACTTTCGTGCTTTGTGCGGGCAAGCAGGAATAATTTGCAACTAGGGAAGGGGGAGTTCGTAGTAAGGGGCCACTCTCAACAGAGTCTGTTTTTTTTTGTTGGTGTAGATCCTTTTCCAAAAACACTTTTTTGTCTGTTTTTAGTAGCTTTTGTGTTTTCTTCTATGCACATTAGTTCAGTAAACTCTTCACTGCATCCTGTAGACGAGCAAACAAAACTGCATTGCCAATGGATGACAACAAAATGCCACTGTCTTGGAAAAACTCAGCATTTTCCACAAGTAACAAGGTAATTGTTGCAGAAGAACATTCCACAAGCGGACATAAAAGTGTACATGCTTCTGTTGATGAGACATCTTCCTTCGTCTGGCTTGGAACAACATCCATGGTCAGTAGGCCAGACTCTTTGCAGTATTATAGATGAGAAAAGCACCTTGGTGGTGGGAAAAAGCATCCTCATGACATCCAGCAACCTCCTCAGTCTACGGAACAAATGTAAACAAGGCAGGTATCCCATATGCATGCCGCCATAATGAATTACGATAACATCTACCACTGGAAACGTGGCAAGGTCTTTGCAAAAGTGCATGCACATCGAAGAAATGGCACTCATACACAATGTTCCACAATACGTCCACTCCCTCCAAACCAAAATTGCTGTCAAAGTTTCTTTGCATTGCCTAGTTGTGCAGATCTATTACAAAGGGATCACCTACAGTTAACACAATAAGTTTTGCCAGGTCAGCCATCTTCAGTACGCAGAGTATAATGTGCAGCCGTTTCACCTCCCCTTCCTGTTAACCACACCCATACTACCTGATTGGCTAATCCCCACATTGCCATGGCAATTGGGCAAGGTGGTTTAAAGGGCAGATTTTGGCACGTGTGCCTCCCAAAGTAGCACGTGGGCTGCACCCGTGCAAAACTGGAACAGTCCTTCTTCCCTTTGCACTATCTTCTCTGCAGCACTAATTCATTGGGTTACTGGTAAATAGGCACACATGCATCCACCAATTGCATTAAAGCCGGCATTATCAAACACTGTCACTGCTGTTGAACACTTGAAATGTAACGTTACACATTTGCAGTGCAAATGTTGCACCATTCCAAAGCACATCCACTACAAAGTTCAATGAAAGTATGCACAATTTCGCCATCCGCATACATCCACATAGCCACCCAGGATGTGGTACGTGCAATCCTGAAAGTACTGCGTAATCCACTACCTTTTCGTGATAGTGAAGGTTGGTAAACAATATGAAACTGTGCAGGGGATTCAGTCTTCCAGCGTATATGTATAAAGTGTTTTTTTTTTTTAACATGCAAGCACGCCATTTTTTTCTGTATTTTCTCTTTATATGCATTTCTGGTTGCCTGTCCTCACATTTTTAGAACATTCTGGTCAATGCTTCTTGCACAGTGTAAAAGAAAACGGCATTGCCAATGGAGCTCAAATGAATGGCATTTCTACGGAACCACTGCATATTTTGCAACCTCATGATCTCATAGTGGTGAGAACATGCCAGCAGTCTGCATAAACTGACGCATCAATCTGTTTATAACACAACTTCCGACCACTGGTTTGGGACAAATTACACCATCATGGACCCACACTACTCTTGGTGTTATGCATGAGAAAACCACCTTGGCAGTAGGAAAAATATGCATAACTGCGGTCAGCAACCTCTTCAGGAGACAGATTAATCGGCCACACGACATGTAACCCAAATGTACACTTACATAGTGCACCACGATACAGTCCACCACGGGTGTTGCTAGATCTGGAAAAGATCAGGGCTAAGCTAATGTCGGGACTGGCAGGACTCGGGGCTAGCTATAGCCTTTTGGTTGTAGTCCCTGAGCTTCTATCCGGGGCTACAACCAAAAGACCCGGGCTATAGCCACCTAAACCCCCCCTAGCAACGCCTCTGCAGTCCACGTTCATGACGGACGCCACAGATCTGCAAAGGCGATCCATCCTGCCGAAACTGCTGTCACCCTGACAGGCCAAGAAAGTGTCCACTCCTTCCAACCCAAAATTACCAGCAATGCATCTTTGCACGCATCACCTGTGCAGATGGCACGAAAAGGTATCACCGACAATAAGCGCTGTGCGTCTCTCCATTTCGAGCACCCTCACAACACAGTATTGTGGCAAAATGGTACCGGCCCTTCCTATTTTTTTTTTTAAATCTTTTAAATTTGTTTATTGGCATTTATCATTTTACATGTTTCATGGCATTTTGCTTGCCAACAGTTAGAGGATTGTAAGCATTGCATAATAAAAAACATTAACATTTTAAACAGAAGCAACTTTAACTGTCTCCACGTTTGGTCCCAGTGTAGTGGGTCCATGTCACTTAGCATAAGGAGGGTGGCTGGGCTGGGTGGGGGTTTGGGCCAACAGGGCCCCATTTGGGTTGCATCTAGTCAATTCTGGGGCATTGTAATTTGGTCTCAGATCAATGTTCTCTGGACAGTTTATGTTCATGGAGGCTTATCGTCTGAGGGGTGAAATATATTTCCTGTGATTTTCTTCCATGCTCCTAATGTCATGCTGGAACCATCTGTAGTCCTGGCTACGCTGTCCTCCCATGCCTTTGTTTCAGCATTCACCCACTGCTCTAATTCTGTGTACCACACTTTATATTACGGACCAGCAGGCTTCTTCCAGGACATTGCAACAGTTCTTTTCGCCAGTATGCACATTATGTCCATTAATTTTGCCAGGTGTTTGAGTTTAGCTGGTCTGGGGTATGTTCCCAGGAAGCATTCATGCGTGGGTCCATTTGTACCTGGTCAAACCTGCCTCCTCACTTGTCCGTTTTATTTTGTCCCAGAGGGACTGCGTCTTGGCACATGACCAGAACATGTCATGGAGCAGATATGCGCCATCCGCCCTGCACCAGGCACAGTTAGGTGGTGTTTGCTTGTTGAGTTTCGCCATCTTGAGTGGGGTTAGGTATGTTCGGTGCAGCATGTTTAATTGTATCAGCCTGAATCTATGGTTTCTGGACACTGCTTTGGGGAACTTCAGTGCTTGGCCCCAAGTGCTCGGTCCCATTCCCCATCTGTTATTTCTCGCCCCACGTCAGCCTCCCATTTATTCTTCAGTTCCACACTCCGTGGGTTAGGGATGTCGCTTAGGTGGCAGTAGATCTGGGACACTGGTTTCCATCCCTCGCCCAGGTTTATTCAGCAGTGTAATTAAGGGGTCTGATTCAGGTTCTTCTGGCCATGTTGTCCATTTGTTTCACACTATGGTGCGTAGCCTTTGGTACCATATGAATTGGCCTGTATGGATTCCATCCTCTTCCTGCAGTGTCGCAAATTCCTTGAAAGTGCCGTCAGCGTACAACTCCCCCCAAGTGTAGACCCCTTTCTTTTCCCAGTGCCTGACATGCTGCAGATCGGTGTCTGTCCTGCCCAGCTCTGAGATCATTGTTTTTTCTGTGGAGTATGGGTTCTTTAAATGGGCCAGTGCCTTTGTTCTATGCCATATTTTCCGTCCCAGGGCTGCTAAGAAGGGTGCATTACGCAGCAGTTGGTGGGGGGCCATAATTAGTTCTTTAAGATGTATCAGGGAAATCATGGACTGCAGTAGGGGTGTCTCAGATGTGATGTTGTCCGCTAACCACTTGGTCACGAAGCTGAGCTGTGCTGCCAGGTAATATTTTTCTAGGTTTGGGAGTTGGATTCCCCCCTGTTTATATGGTAGGACCAATGTGGAAAGCGCTATCTTGTGTCTGCCCTTTCCCCACAGGAATTCATGAATTATCGTCTCCAGTAGACGAAAGAAAGGAGCACTGATGTAGTAGTGCACGTTTTGGAACCCGTATAAGAATCTGGAGAGGACAATCATTAATTATTGATGCTCTGCCCATCATTGACAGGGGGAGTTTTGCCCAGAAGTTCATTGATTTGCACATTGCAGGGATTGCTGCCTTTGTGTTGTGCTCATGCATTAGTTCAGGGGTGTGCATTATTTGGATTCCCAGGTATCTGAATGAGGTGAGCGCCCACTGCATCCCCACCAAGGGAAGTTCTTCTATGCTCTTACCCCTTAAGCCAGGCAGGGGGAAGAGACAGGATTTTACCTTCCTGAATTGTATGCCTGAGACCTTAGACTAGTTATCCAGAATGTCAAGCATGGTGGGCACATTGACATGCGGGTCCCTAACATACAACAGCACATCGTCCGCATAGAGCGAAATGATGTGGTCCACTCCACCCAGGCATATCCTCGTATCAAAGAATTGCTTTCTAAAGTAAATGGCTATGGGTTCCAGTCCCAGTATATAAAGCATGGGGGACAGCGGACAGCCCTGCCTGGTGCCCCTGCATATGTCCCATGCCTCTGATACATGTTTCCCGGTCTTTACCCGTGCTTTTGGTTCTGGTTAAAGTGTTTTGATCCATCTAATAAACCCTGGGCCAAAGCCAAAACCTTCAAGGACGGCCGCCAACCACTCCCAGTATACGGAATCAAACACCTTAATGGCATCTAGGGACAACAGTGCGTATGGTTCTGTGTATGTGTCATTTTGCTTCATGACGTGTTGCAGTCGGCGTAAGTTCATGGTAGAGTTTCGGCCCAGAACAAAGCCACATTGATCCATGTGCACAATATCACCTATTAGTTTGGATAGCCTCTTAGCTAGAATTGTTGTCAGTATTTTCACGTCATAATTGAGCATGGCTATTGGACAGTAAGAATCACATTTGTCCGTGGGTTTGTTGGACTTGGTGATTGGGATCACAAGGGTCGCGTTCATGCTCTTAGGTAGCATCCCTCTTTCGTGTGCCTCTTGGAAAACCTTGTGTAGTATGGGTGTCAGGGAAGTCTCGTATGTCTTATAGAACTCCATGGGTAACCCATTGTTCCCGGGAGCTTTGCAGGTGGCAAGGGATTTAATTGCTTCAGCTATATCTTCAGCTGTGATATCCACCTCTAGGGCTGCGGATTGTGCAGGGTACAGCCTGGGCAGTCCTATCTCCTCTACTGTATCTGTCATTTGTTCTCAGGGGACCTGATCCTTGTGGGAGTATAGATGTTCGTAGAAATGCTTGAAGGTGTCATTTATGCCCTATTTCGTTTGATGTATGTTACCGTCCGTGTCCTGTAGTGCTGTGATTGTGTGTCTGGGGTGTTCTTTTTAGCATAACCAGGCCAGTAGTCTGCCCAGTTTGTCTGCTTCCGTGTGTGCTCTGTTTGTTTTAGTGGTGTAGTCAAATTTGGCCAGCCTATTCCAAGCTGTCATGCATTTATCTCTGAGTGTTTTAAAGTTGACTTCTCTCTAGTGGGTATTTATGGGGGTGGATTCCAACCTATCAACCTCTCGCTCCCACTGTTCCAGTTCCTCCCTCAGTTGTTCTTGAATGCCTCCCGCTTTTGTTATAATTTCCCCCCTTATTTTTAGGGTGGTTTAGGGTGTCCCACATTGTGCTCATGTGATCAACACTTCCTGTGTTTACTTCTATGAAGTTGTCTATGAAATATTGCAGCTCTTCTTTGAACACTAGGTCACTCAAGGCCTCCACGGGAATTCTCCATACAGGGATAGGGGGTCTAGGGCCAGTGTGGTTCCATTTCACCAGAAGTGGCGAATGATCTGAGATGGTTTTCCCCAGATATTGTGCCCTATCCATTTGTGATAGGTGTTCCTTGCTTATGAAGGCATAATCTAATCTCATATGCAGGCCGTGTGGGGACGAGAAGTATGAGTATCCCTGTGTGCCAGGGTGCAACTCCCTCCATGTGTCTGCAAGGTCTAGCCTGTTCGTCATAAGGGTTAGAGCTGTTGTAGCCGCAGATGTGCTTTTTGGGTAGGGCTGGCACCTGTCCAGCTCCAGGTCATGCGCACAGTTAAAGTCTCCTCCCCAAAAGAAAAGGCCATTTCTGTATGGCGTGATTTTGGTGTACATTGTGTTCAGATGTGCCGGGATGTTTTTGTTGGGAAGATAAGAGTTCACTATGCATACCTCCATTTGCTCCATCTGACCCCATATCATCACAAACCTGCCCTCAGGGTCTTTTTCCGACTTAATTAAGCGGAATGGGAGTTGAGGATGAATCCAGGTGTATACCCCTCTGGCTTATCTGGAGTAGGCGGTTCCGACTCCTTGTCCACCCCAATGTTCGCTTAATTTAGCCATAGATTCTGCGGTGCAATGTGTTTTTCTGTATTATTGCTATTTGTACTCCCTTTCCCTTTCTGTGTAGGTAGGACTTGATTCTGTTTCTCCGGAGATAAGTGCTTAAGCCCCTCACATTCCATGTCATTATTTTTATTCTAGTTGCCATGGTGGTTTAGGGTTTTTTTTCTGATGCTCCGGTTCCCTGGTGGGGTCGAGTGCAGCTTCAGCCAGGCCACTGTCGACTTTCCCCTCTTGCTTTCCTAGCTTCCGCAAGTTTGCCTCTTTCCCTGATCCCCTCGCCCCTGCCATGGAATCGTCTTGAGACTTATTAACTGTTATAACTCTCATTCTGGTGAATGAGGAAAACAAACAAAACAACTTCGAACTGCCCCTAGCAGTTGCTTTCAACTTGCAGCGCTCAGGGGGTCCCGAGCCTTCTGGGCCGCTCCTGGCCTTTCGGAACAGGTGGTGTGTAGGCGGGCCGCCTGCACAGTTTCTGGTGGGGTGGGTCACTTTTCGTTTTCATGCGTGGTCCTTTGAACTCCTGTCCAATGTTGCTATCCTTTTAGTAAGTTTCAAGTGCAATATGGTTGTCTGTTCCATGCATTGTGAGAAAATCTGATTTCCCTTTTTTGCAATAGCTGCTGCTTGGTTATCTCATGTCTGACTTTACTGGTTGTTCTTCATCATCTGCAAGGTTATTATGTTGAAGCCACATATTTTCTGCAGCTGGGGTCTCCAAGAAGACCGCTTTTCCCTTATACAGTACTTTAAGGCGGGACAGGGAAAGCAGCATATACTTCAGGTTGAGTTTCTGTAGTCTTGCTTTTTTTGAATGAAAGAGTTCCTTGCTTGTTGCACTGTAGGGGTATAGTTGGGGTACATAACTATTGTAGAGTCCTTTCTCCTGATCTCTCCCCCCTCTCTCGAGTATATCAGTATTGTTTCTCTGTCGCGAAAGTTTAGAATTTCGGCTATTATTGGGCGTGGGTGTGGCCGCGAAGGGGGGGGGGGCTTCTGTAACGATCTGTGGGCTCACTCTACAGTAAACCCTTGGGAGAGTTTCCCTGGTCCTATCTCTTGTTGTAGCATTGTTTCAATGAATTCCGTTGGGTCTGGGACCTCCATGTCCTCCGGGACACCTAGGATGCAGATGTTGTTTGGGCGGGCGCATCCCTCGGCGTCTTCAGAGCACGCTTCCAGTCTTGCCACTTTTTGTTCCAGGTCTTGGACTCTCATCTTTAAGTCTTGGGTGCTCTCGACATTGTCTTGCAAGGTGGTTTCTGTTACAGTCACCCTTTCTGTTAAGTTGCGGGCGTCCTGACGCAAGAACTGTATGTCTGACTTTACTTCCTCTATTTTATTGTCAATTAATGTGCGGAGTGCTGCTACTGCTTGTAGGACTTGCATGTCCTTGGGGTCTTCTCCCAGGGTCGGCGGCTCCTCAGTGGTCTCAGTGTCTTGTTGTGGTTGCTGTTTGGGTCTAACTGTCGTAAAGGAGTCCATTGTCACCGATTTTGGTTTGTTTTTAGGAGGAGACATCACCTTCTGCAGGGCCTTCATTTTTCTAAGGTGAATCTTAGTTAGTTATCCTGCTGGCCAACTTGGCGGTCCCTTGTCCTGTTGTGGTTGCCTTTTCCCCTCCAACTGTAGAGCTGGCTGGATCCCTGTGGTTCGGTGGGTGTGTGGGAGTTACAGGTCGGGGCAGCACTTTGGAGTTCCCTTTGTTCCTGTTTGCAGTCAAGTTAGCTTGGGTGTGACCCAGGTTGTGGCATATATCACATTTGTTCACTCCCTGCCCCGTTGCGACATCTGCTTTATGGTGCTTGCCCCATTGTTGATTTGCACTCGGGGGTGGGTGTTCCAGGGGTGGATTGCGGGTTGGCTGGCAGCCACACTATATGTTCATGGTTTAGTGCATTTGCTGATTACTGTAAGCCCTTACAGGTCACATGCCCAATTATGTTGGTTACAGTCGTTTGGCAAGGATGGGGCTATTGTTAAGCTTTGTGGCACTCGTGTCCGGGTTAGTGCCAGTTTGCAGCGTGTCTTATAAGTGTGTGTTGCAGTGGGGCACCAGATGGTTTTATGTGGTTATCCCCAGCTTTCACTGACTTTGGCAAATATTAGCGTTTTGCTAGTGTTGAGGTGCAGCAGGTGCCTTAGTTGGCACAGTTGTTCTAGGCGCTGGCCGATTCGCACTTGAGGTTTATGCCGGGCGTCCGCCCCTTCTCACGTGAGCCCAGTGCTCTTCGTAGGCCTGCGGTCAGCCCATGGTGCCTTGCTCGTATTATCCCCCAGGTGCCCCAATCCAGCCCGGGGCCTGTGGGTTCAGGTGGATGATTGTGTGGGCTAGGGCCCACCACAGACTTGTGACTCTATTATTGGCAATATGGGGAGGGGGCCTGACACGCAACCCCTCTCACTCACCATTCCCTCCGAGTGCTGGGCCTTTTGCTCATTCGGGTCAGCCGGAGCCTCTATCAGCTAACGCGGACCAAGCAGCCGTCGTTAGCACCTCCTTTCGCGCTCCTACTTAGTGCGGTGCGCCTGTCCCCACGTGTCTGATCTCATACACGGTACAGGCTTACAGCGGTCTGGCAGTTGCTTCAAGGACCGGCAACTTCGCCCCCTGCTTGTTTCTGGCTGTGTTTTGTTGTCTCTGTGTGGGCACCATGCCCCAGTGCCCCTGCTACTAACGCACAACTTGCTGGAAAGGTCTTTGCGCGCCGCCACTCACCCCAAGTTCTCGGCCAGCCCCCCTGCTCTGGTCCGCTTTCATACCTCCCATTTGTTACCCGTCCATGCAGGGATCACTCAGACATGGGAGCAGGGTGCAGCGCCCGGTGGCATGTCACTCACAGTCCCCTGGTCAGCTGGTCCGGGTGCCGCAGCCTCTCTCCCCCCGGGTTGCACCGTCCCGGATTCCTTCTCCCGTCACCTAGTCCACAGCAGTGCCGGCGGGGGGGCCGCCTTCCTCCACCATCTCTCCAGGCCGTTCGACCTCGACCGTGGGGCACTTCTGTGGATCTGTATCCAGGTCCTCCTCCAATCGGCGGTATTCCGCCATCACTGTGCCCGCCTCCTCTGTTGCTCAGGGGCTCCCGATGTCTCGCTCTCGACACACGGGGCCCGACACCACGATCTCAGCAAGGAGCCATCTCTGGCTGCTGCGGAGTCAGGTGAGGACCGCTGCAGTAGCTGTAGTAAATGTTTTGTGGTGGGCACTGCTGATCTCATGTTCCGGCGCACCTTCTCGCAGCAGCATTCTATCTCGCAACGAGCGCCGCCATTTTAGGTGCCGCAGGGGCTCGCCTTCAACTACTTCGTTTTCTGGGTTGCAGCTTCCGAATTTTCTTTGCAATGAAGTCGTGTATAGGAAAAAGGTTCTTCTATTCCTGGAATCGACTTTTATTACTGTGCACGTTGTTTTAATGCTGCTATGTTTTCCGTTTCAGGATCATGGACAGGAGCTCCTCAGGGTTCCGTCCTTACGCTATGCGTGCTGGCCATGCCCCCCACCTGCCCCTTCCTATGAACCACACCCTAACCTCCTAATTGCCTATTTCCCACAATTCCATTTCCATTTCCACCCTGATCATAATGGGAGAATGTGCACCTGCACTTTACCCATCTACAGTAAGGGCCACAGCGCTGTAAAACTCTGACAATACTTCTTCCTTTTGCACGTTAACTTTGATCGCAAAGCCCCTCCACCAGAAACTTCTGCTGAAGAATGCACTATTGCATCATTCACAAACATCGTAACATGCCCCCGCACACATTTGGCTATGCACACGACATTGCAACCCTTTCCACACCCACAACAACACTGTACATCCAAGCAAGCGACCATGTGGGCACCCAACATTATGCACAAATGTTACATACATAGCAGCAGTTCTACCCATCTCCCCAAACCATAAAACACCCATTGATGAACATGTGTCATACTTAGCAGAAGCCATAAACATAGTGCAGCCTGCACCACCCCTATGCACCACCATGCACACACTATTGTGTCACTGCCAACCAATGAACACCACCTGCACAACATTGGGTCTATTCCAATAAATCTGCACACAGCAAAGTAACCAACGACATAGAAGCTGCCCTTAAACTATACCCACTTCCATCTGTGGCCTCACTACCCAACTTCTGACTGCACCATCTCCTGCTGCACACCAAATACTGTGGCAGGTTCCAACTATCACCACAACCATACAATGCACAGCACACGCTTAGCAACTTACTTGTGCTACTGTAGCACATTGACAATGTGCTCCAAACGCATTCTCCAAAGATCAACACCATGTGCCTCATACACTGCCAAACCTGCATTGATCCAGTGGGTCTGCTCCTTGCACACATTCCCCCACAGTAATTCAACAATACATTTCACCATATCACTAACTACCACTATGCACATATGCACCACTGCCAGCAGCACTCCTAAACAACCTCAACATGGCAATGGGCATGCACATCATTAAATACAACTGTTATCACAATGTATAAACATAACACTGTCACAGGCACCACTATGCCTTTCATTCACATACTATTGTCTTACCCACTTCCACTCAGAAACAATTGTTTCACTGGCAACGTGAACACAACATGTTTACAACATTGCCCATACTGCAAGAATTGTGCACACAGCACACTAGCCAAGCCCATATAAGCTGCCCTTCAACTATACCCTTCAACATACTGACACTATGTAAGCATTGCACCCAGTGCCCACACAGCGTGACTTTTCACTGCAGCAGCTCTAACCACAGGGCACCACCATGGAGCTATGCAGTAACAAATTGCAACAGTTACCATAATGTACAAACAAGACACTGGGGGTCATTACGACCCAGGTGGTAACCATGGCGCTAGTTGCGCCATAGTTGCCGCCGGTATTTTACCGATTCCGCCAATGGTAAATGGGGAATTACCACCCCATTCCAAGGTTGGCGGGGCGGTAATTCCCCATTTACCATTGGCCATTCCCATTTTTGCCCCATAGGGCTCAATGGGAATGGGGAAGGTGACAATTATGGTACCGCAAATTGCGGTACCGTAATTACCTTCAAGGTCCCTTTGCGGGTCCCTACCTTAACGGCTGGTACAGACCAGCCGTTAAGGTCGGGACACGCAAAGGGACCTCGTAGTAAGGCGTTAAGGGGTTAACGGTGCCGCAACCTTTTACGGCGCTGTTAACCCCTTAACGCCTGGGTCGTAATAACCCCCACTCTCTCCTGCATCCCTGTGCACTTTCAATCACATACTATGAGTGTGCCCACTACCATGCACAAAGTATTGTGCCACTGCCAACCTACCCACAATCTGTTTGCAACAGTGGCCTATAACGGCTTAAATGTGACCCACCCCCATTCCTTACATGTCACCACCCTCTAACTCATGCACATTGAAAATGCATTACTGTGGTGCGTGTCCTCAAGGCCTAGGCTCTTCAATGCATGGCCTATGGACTACGGCCTTCGGCCATGCATCCAATAGTCTAGGCCTTGAACACACTCAAGGCAACATAATGCCACCATGCATGTGTCCATATCAGCAACTGCGACAATCCACATACACACCACTGCCACCAACACTCCTACCCAACCTGTACACCGCCATGGCGCTACACAGCAACAAATGGCAACAGTTAACATAATGGCCATGTGGGCAGCTACCATTTTGCACAAATGTGCCACACATAGGTAGCAGCACTTCACCCCAACTCCCCCACGCCATAAAACACCCAATCACGAACATAGGTTGCACTTACCAGAGTGCAGAAACATATCACATCCTCCACCACCTCCACCCACAGCCATTCACAAATTATTGTGTCACTAACCACAACATTTTCACAACATTCGGCCTACTTCAACAATTCTGCACACAACATAGGCCTTGAACACACCTACAGCAACGTAATGCCAGCATGCATTTCACCATTTCACCAACTAAAACCATCAACATACACACCACTGCCACCAGCAGTCCTACCCAACCTGCGCACCACCATGTACCTATGCAGCAACAAACTGCAACAGTTGACACACTGTGGAAAGAAAACACTCTCTCAGCACCCCTATACACTTTCATTCATATCTTATAGGCGTACCCACTCCCATTCGCAAAGTACTGTGTCACTGCCAACCTACCCACATTCAATATGCAGCACTAACGCTACTGCAACCAATCTACACACACCGCACTATGCAAGCACCACCTTGTACCGGATGCAGAGTCAAACATGCCTTCATTTCCTCCGTTATGTATGTTGCAGCCCTATTCTCCTCAGTGCATGCCCTACAGCCTATGGGCTACAGGCTTTGGCCTATGCACCCAATAGTGTATTCCTTCCACAGACCCACCTCACCTTCATTCACCCATGTATGTCTCCAAGTGCCAACTACCGCATTCCATTTGCAGCGCACTGTCACACGGCTCGCACACAACCTATGTCATGTGCAATTCACTCTCCATCTGCATATGACCTGCCACCACTCACCACGAAAAGAGTTTGCCACAAACAGGTTGCGACCGAAGCTAAGGGACCGATACAACAGCTGCCTCCAATCACCACAGAAAATACTAGCCTACGTATGTCACATGAACCACTTCTCTCTCCCCCAGCCATTCCTTCCCTTATTGCCACCAACAGAATGCAAACTGTACATTTCCCAGACCCTTCCGCCACTGCACTGTCCTCTGATACACCATGGTGGCTTTCCCCAAAAATGTTGCTGCACAGCACACTTCCCTCCAGACAACCACCGGCCGCTTCCAAACTTCTCCGACACCATGCCGTACCGCAATCCAATGACACTTCTGTCCGCGGAGCGAACAGGGAAATGCGTTATATATCACTAATTTTTTGAGACGTACATTTCAGTATTTTACAAAGAAATTACTTGTCGGATTTCCACCAAACACACAAAAGCATGCTTTCTGGCCCAAGCCCCCGCTCTTGGCTCAAATTTGGTGAAAATCCGTCCAGCCGTTTGTGATGTGATGTCATCAATGACATTTGTGATGTCATCTTTGATGTCCTGGTTTTTAGTCTTAGCAGTGCATGGTGGTGGCGCGAGTTATGGTTGTTTAGCTTACCATATCTGGCATATTTCTTCAGTTTTTGAGTTTTACTTGTAACCATAACTTCCCTTTAACACAGTTTTTCCAGTGAATTTCTTAGGTTTTAATTAGTGCAACTTAACCAAAACGTCCCTTTAACAAAGATTTTTCAGTGAATTTCATGGGTTTTTACTAATGCATGCTATTTTTCTACAACTTACTAATATCATACTTACCCCAATATAGCAACATTGCGGTCCAATTTACAAAGTTGCACCTTAAAACTCTGCCATTTGCCAACTTCTAGCATCATTTTTAAAACTTCTGCACACTTTTTCCAACTTTTTCCACCGCTTTGGAGTTCGCTGATGTTCCCAAACATGTGACGTCATCACAGACTATCGGGACAGTGTCCTGCGACCACATGCAGCATAATGACGTGTCCACGAACACGTCTGCACTTCGCAAACAGGTTGGTGCTTCGCAAACAGTTTGCAACTGCATTTTTCAGCACATATAGGAACTTTGAAACTCAAAATGTACCCTTGCACAGCTCCTACACCTATTCTTACTCATTATCCATTAACAATCTAGCACACACCACATGCTTGGAAGAATATTAGCAAAACTGCTCTTCATCTTAAAAATTTCATCAGCAATTGCCATTCCTCCTCCCCAAGAGCCACAACCACCACCAGCATCTGGAGGACCTACACAACGAAAGAAGCACATTGCTTACAAAAGACAATGAAGAGGACCAAGAAGATGAAGTATAAGAAGCGCCTACCTCTAGCACCCAGAGAGAATCATGATTGTGGCAGTTTTTTACCACTGTTGGGAATGTACCAATGGATAAAGCTAACAAAGTGAAATGCTCTGAGTGCAACATGGATTCAGTCGTGGACTATCAGGGCAGTACTTCTATGGGACCAACTCCATGTGCTGCCACACCAAATCCAACCACTGCAATGCTCTCATAAATGTTGTTTCTTTCTTAGGAAGTAGAATGACTGTCTTCCTCTACCTCATCTTCCTCAACCAATACTGTTACCACACAGCCTACGTCTGTGGGACACAAAATCCCACCAGCTACCTTACAAGCAATCAAAGAGACCACTGATCCATATCTTTTTTAAGACAACAGTACTCTGTATATACTGCAACACACCTCTCTGCAGGGGGGAGCAATTTCAAAGTGCTTTTGAATCTGTAATCAAGGAGCATGAGAAACACTTCCCCTACCTTAGATATAATTCACGTGCAACATCTTCTCCTGTCCACTTGCCCCTCCATATTTGTGGTTGGTGCCTCTTTCCTCATTTCCCTCCCCACCTTACTTTCTGACCTGCAAAAAAAGAAACAAAAAAAACCCAAAAAAGATTCCTTTAGGAACCACCTTTCACAGTTATGATCTTATAGACTCCATCTACTTTGTTTTTCTCAGTATTTCCATTAGCATTTTATATTATGCTAATGGGAATAATGCACAATTGCATACTGGAGAAAAATATAAAAGGACAGAAACAATTTTCGGTCCCAAATACTTTTCTCTAGCATACAATAAGGACCATAATCGATGGACTTTTATAACTATCCACAGTCTCCACAGCCCCATTTCCAGGCCATGGATCATTAAAAGAACCGGATTGCACATGCACACCATCGCAGAGGGCAGCCCTTCTACCCTTTTCAATTTTATATTTGTAACACTCCCTCAATGCTTGCTTTCAAACAGTTACACATCCATCCACCAATCACTTCCAAAAACAGTACATATAACCCTATTAACATATTAAGCTTCCACACACCAACAAGCACTTAACAATCTTCTACAACTCTTTTGCATCTGCATTTACCTTACTTATACAAGAAATTGAATACCGTGCTCCTATAAATGCACATATGCATTGTGCAGTGAGAGAAGTGCATAAATAGAATGAGCAGTACGGATGGGCAAATGCTCATGCGAACCCAGGAGGAAAGTGGCAAGAGATGCCAAGGTAGGACACCACTGGCTAATGATGGGAGCAGAGCAGTAACAAGGGTGGGATGCATCTTAACCGTAACGTCCCTTTAACATTTTTTTCTGTCAATTTATTAGGTTTTTACAAGTGAAAATGTTTCATGCTCTTACATCACGGTACATAAGTTATTAATAATTCCTCTTTCCATTTATATCAAAGAACTATAAACCTCCATTAGGAAACATATTTTTTGCAACACATACTTATGTTTGTCGTTATCGACAGTGCATGCTGGGATGAAAATCATTGTTCAATTGCCTACAACATAAGACTCGACCATGACCCCAGGTCCACCAAACCACACATACCATTCACTGCCCCTACCCTGCATCCTAGCTCACTGTCCACTATACCCTAATGCTATACCCTATATCCAGTACCCTATATCCAGTGCTCATATCTTGCAGCCGTTGCCAGTCTCCAAATCCATGGGGCATGGGCTTTGGCCATGCTGCATTCCCCAATAAGCAAATCCAAGTACATATTTGCATTTGCCGATGGCCAGGCCCACTACCCAGACACCACATTTATATCACTAGTTTTCGTACTTACATTCTTCACTTTGAAAAATAAAACACAAGACATAATTCCAAAAACATGCTTTCAGGTCTTTGCTGATGCTCGTCGCACAAATTTGTTCTAATCTAATCCACCATTTCAGGCTGTAACTGCGATCAGAATATGTTTTCCCATTCAAATGTATCACTTCGGCTATGGCACATCCTCCAATAAGCAAATGAAAGTACACATTTCTCCTTGCTGATGGCCAGGCCATTGCCAAGCCAACATTGTTATATGACTGTGTTGTGTACTTACATTTTCACACTTTCAAAAAAATGAAACACAGGACATATTTGCAAGACCATGCTTTGAAGTTCTTGTTGATCCTCCTTGTACACATTTGCTGCAATCCCATCTAGCACTTCAACCTGCACCCACAACCAGAATTTCTTTTCCCATTCAAACCTATACCGATTTCAAAAAACTTTACCACGTAGCTGGTCCCTAGTGGCCCTCCCCACTTTAACTCCATTGCTCATCCCTCGTGGTCATGGCCCGTAGCAACATTGTCAGGGTCATGGCGCTTGGACATGACCCGGGCAATCTGGCCACTTCCCATGGCCACAGGCTTGGGATGCTTTTAAAAAAAATAAGTCACGTTTGCAAAACCATGCTTTCAGGTCCTTGCCAATGCTCCTTGCATGAGTTTGCTGCAAATTTGCCCATGTTTTATTTTTTGAAAAGTGTCAAAATGTACGTACATACAATAGTCATATAACGCAACCCACACCCGACAAAATCCATTCACACTTTGAACAAACATTCACGTTCTGTCTATAATCTTTCTGAAATCTTTTGTGCACATTCGTCAAACGGCAACAAAGTTATAAGCCATCTAAAAATGTTGAGACCACCCCTCTAATTTTGCCAATTCTTAACAAAATTCTACCAAACTTTTCAATGACATTCATATCTAGGTCTGTAATCTTTTTGCAAACATATGTGCAGATTCATCAAATGGCACTACATTTAAAAGCCTTTAACATATTTTGGGACCCCACCTCTAATTATTTTCCATCTTGGCAAAACAGCACCAAACTTTGTAGAACCATTCAAAGTCCGGTCTAGAATGACATGCACTTTCATTGAGTGGCGCCAAAGTTGTAAGCCATCCAGAAACTGCTTTTGACCAACCCTGTAATTCAGAAATAGGCATGCACGCCTCCGAACTTCACAGATGTCCGCTGACATCACAGGGCTACTCCAGGCATTCAGACTGTTTACAGACTTCTGAGATGAAAAACACACCCGTTTTGGGGCTTTTTATGGCCATAGCCCATCCCATCCTCATCACCCATCGGCTCCCCAGAGAATGTTTCATTAGTTTGACAAGTGTAAAGTTGTGTTTTTAAACATGCTTTTACAACAAGGTTCGCGGACAGTGGGAGCTGTAATATATAATACAGAAAGAGCAGTGGCATTGGATGAGAGGTGCATTGCATATTGGAACATCATTTCACGGAATCTAGCACTCATTTTCAGGGATCATCATTAGAAAATAATATAACAACACATCTTAATGTAGATAATGAAGAGGCCAGGGGATGAAAGACTACTGTATGGCCCAGGCTGTTTAGGCTGCAGTGCAGTGGTTGCTACTCCATAATGGGAGGTGGGGCAATGTCCCACAACCAATTGTGGATCGGCCAAGGAAGAGATGATGCGCAAGGAAGCTGCCAACAGTCAAATGTAGTGTAGGGTCCAGCAGAGTCAGAGAGACTGTGTCGATAGCCACAGTGTCCCATTACCAAGGGCCCATGGGTGATGAGTGCAATCCTTACCCTAACACACACAGCTGCCTGCATCATCATGTACCATCAGGCAATGGGTGGTGCTGTAGATCATGTCCCATACAAAGCCATGAGGCAACCGACTGAGCTCACATCCTGGATCTGTTCTGCACACAGTCTGTCTGGGCTGGAAGCCAGCTTCCCTGATGCCACGCACGCTCCATGGAGGAGGAAGAAGATGCCTGCATGCATTGTTAGCCAAGAGCCAAAAAGAGGATTGCATTTTATGGGAACTGGGAGATGAATGATCCCGCGATGCACATTTTTACACATCATGTACCCAATAACTACACAACATCAAGTGTGTTAAAGTTTGGAGGATGGTCTAGGGGCAGATTGGCAAGGCATATGTCAAAAATTGGGTGCAAACAGATGAGGCAGTGGGCTATTCTGGGGCAATAAGATTGACTTTTGACATTTGACGCATGGGAGCTCATTTTGCTCTGGAATGTGCATTGCTTGGAAGGGGCCGCTTACATTTGCACTTACATGCAAACATGGTCCCTCTGCATTTTTCTGCAGAGTGCAGAAATGAAGTGTAAAGAGACGGCAAAAACCTTTTTATACCTCTCTTTGATCTCGGAAGTGGAAGCAGAGTAAACAATGACTTCTATGTAGTCATGGCAGGCAGCGTTTACAACGATTTTCTATAGAATCTGCCTGCTTTCTGCTGGTGTAAATAGCAGTCATTTTTCATAGGAAATCATGGACTTTATGCCAGCATGAAAATGGCATGCTGGCGTAGAACCAAGTTGTTTTTTAAGGCAGAGGATAAAAGGGAGTCGGAAACGTAACTCTCGTCCCACCCCGGCCCTCCACATTCAAAAATGATGTAAATTCCCTGGAGCAAGAGTGGAAGCATTACGACAGACTTACCACTGTAACACCTTTCTTTAGTGCCTCCATCAAAGTGCCGGGGGACCCCAAAAATGAGACCCATGGTGCTTAATGGGACATATCCTTGTGAGGTTTACAGGGTAAAGTGAGTGAAAAAACAAATAGGGTACAGCAGGGATGGCAAGGTTCAGCTCTAGAAAAATATGTTTCTACCATTTTTGCGATTGCTACTGTCCTTTGAAAAATATATCCGACTTGCCATTATTTTGTTTGATTTTTGTATGTCTTTGCTACCAGCCTTTGTAACCTATATTTTCCCTGCCTCTAGTTGTTTGCGACAGACCTATTTATTTTTGGGAGCTTTATTTTCCATTTCATTGTTTAAAACAGCAAGAATAATTATTATGCAGAGTGAGGTCAGCCGCAATTTTACAATTTTACAGATGGCTGAACAACATTCATCTGGTAAACAAGATTTGGAATTGGCCAATTCAACACTGAAAATACTTTTAAGCCGGAAGATACAGCCAAGCTTGGAAAAAAACAACTAACTTCACAGTAGACCGGGAATTTTTCTGGGTGAACTTGAGCAGCAAACCTCGAAAATAGAGAGAATAATTACCTCGGCAGGCACCAGAAGGTAAACAGGAAAAGGGACCCCCTCCAAATGCAGAGATGCTCAAACACACTCCAATATGCAGCCTCTCTCCTCTGCACCAGCAAACAATAGAATGCAGCTATACCCCTAGATTAATTCGGCCTAGCTGCAGACAAAAATATACACCACCGTGAACACCCAACAAACTTTAGAATGCAGCTATCCCCCATCTCAAATCGGCCTTGCTGCACACATACTACTAACCCCACACAACCTCAACACCACACCTGGCATTAAAATGCAGCCACCCACCATGAAAATGTGGCCTCGCTGCGCACATACAGAGTGCAACAAAGCACTACTTACCTCCCTACTCTTTCAACTGACCTGGACCACGGTCACCAAGGGTGTTGAACCCACAGCGCTTTGAGATAATGCCAGTGGTGAAAAGGCACTATACAAATGCCAATTATATAACATAACATAATGGGTGATTTACAGTGTATTGTAGTTGGAGACCTACATTATGATAGGTGTTACCCCTTTCCACACTATATCAAACTTACATATCTTTTACAGTTTCCCCACCACTGTTTGCTGTCAGAGGTAGCTCCTAACTGGTTTAGGTAAATGGAGGCGTCTAGTCTCCTCACAATAAGCTAGATCTTCAGCCAGGATGCTAGCGTGGGTGGCGGACCTCTGACCCAGGATCTAGCTAGATCTACCATCACCACCATGCATTCCATGCTCACAAATGGGTGCTAACATTTGCCTGTCTCAAATACACTGAGCAACCATACATGGGGTTCATTAGGAATGCTAGACGGAATCACTTTGTTAACTGTATAACCTGACCTATCACCCCAGAGGATGGAGGTCAGGTTCACCGGGAACAATGTGGCTCTCTTTATGCTCATGTGTCGGAATTTTTGAGTGTTTGTGAATCGCTGCGTGGCCTTTTGAGCTTCAGCTGCTAAATAATATTCACTAAGGTCTGGGATTTCTTGTCAGTGATTTAAGTGGGCTGGGGCTAGCCCGGACCAAGCGGCGGCAGGCTCTGTAAATTCTGTCTGAGAAAGGGCCTTACCGGGGCCCCCTTAAGTCCCCTGCTAACCCACTAGGCTGCTACATGGCAAGTCTTTTTTTTCTAAAGCATGAAGCTCTCGCGTTTAAGCAAAAGCTTCAGGTTTTAGAAATAAAAAAGCCTTGCCTTTCGTTTGTCATGCTGACTCCGCTGCCAATCACCCCTTTCATCATAGAGGCCGAAGTGATGATCCCTGCATCTCTAATGGAAGGGGTGACTGGCTGTGGGTCGTCGACTCAGTGAAAAGGTGAGGCTTTTTTTGTAAAGCTTGAAACTCTCGAGAGTTTCAGATTTTACAAAAAAAAAGCCTTGCATTTTGATTGTGCCGCTGACTCCCTGCCAGACCACCCTTTCATTAAAGATGCAGGAATCATCACCCTGGACCCGATCTCTATTGAAAGACGTGCCGGGTAGGGGGTCAGCACTACAATTAAATGCCAAAGCAAAACTTATCTGACCTGAATGCTGGCAGTTAGGCCACGACCCCAGCCCTTTTGCAAAATCTATCCAGGGTGAGGGAAGTGTTGCCTTTTAATTGAGTTGCCAACCCTCTGCCAGGGGTGGACTGGCCTTTAGGGACCTCTGGAGATTTCCTGGTCGGCCTCCCGACCCTGGGCCTCTTTTGTGTGGTATTTTCACATTTTCTGATAGGAAAAGGCTTTGGGCTTGCAGAAAATGTGTAATATGGGGTCCCTTTGACCATTATTTCCAGGGCCTCTTTTGGTTTCCAGTAATTATTTCCAGGGCCTCTTTTGGTTCCCAGTCCACCCCAGCCCCCTTCCAGACCACACTCCTTAAAAGCCCCTGCTCGAGCCTGCAGGCCACTTAAGGCATTGGTTCTAGTCAACCTATCGCACAGCATTGTGCAAGTCTCTTAAGATATGCATGTATGTTGGCTCGCCCATACTACTTTCCTAATGATATTCTTCACCCTCTCCCAGAATGGCTTCAGAGGGATCAGTGGGACATTGTTGAATATGTCTAACAATTTAGGTGTAACCATGATTTTTGCCAGTGATATTCTGGCAGCCAGTTTTGTAGTATTGACTGTGTTGTTGATCCTTAGGTGTTTTATCTAATCAGGCCCCCACCTGAAGCTGTTGTTATAGTCCCATTGTGAAGTGCACAGCGTCAATGTTAGGACCTATGGTTTCTCCCAATTGATTCTTAGGCCAGACATCTATTTAATATCCTACATGACCAGCTTCAGATTCTTTTGAGGGTATTTTGTGTATAGTAACATATTGACAGTGTATAAAGATATTGCGTTGACAGATGAATATAGTTGTATCCCCCTATGTGCATGGAATTCCCTAATGCGGCATGCTAAAGTTTCTATCGCTAAGGCGAAGAGTACGGGGGTCAGAGGGCAACCCTTTCTGGTGTCTTTGGATGGAAATATTGGCTTGATCTTTATTTTGTTTGCCACCACCACTGCACTAGGACGTTTATTCAATACATATATCGATCTTATAAAGTGTGTATCTATGCCAGAGTGCCTCAGTATTTCAAGTGGGAATGGCCATTCAATGGAATCCAATGTGGTGGCCACCATCTGTATTGACTATTCTATGCAAGTTGCTCACTTAGTGCGGCCAGGTATAAACCCTACTTGGTCTTTTAATATTAGCAGTGGCATTAGTGGGAATAGGCAATTTGTTAACAATTTAGGTGGTATTTTATTTTATCCGTATTCATTAACGACAGGGGTCTGTATGAGGAGCTTTTGTGAGGTGGTTTCTTTTGGATTAGTAACACCATAATTAGCGCCATACGATTGGTTTCCAGTAGTTGACTCCTGTTAAAGGGGGCCTCATATATCGTGATTACGTTTAGGGCCATTTGATTAGCATATTCTTTGGAGATCTCCGTTGTCAGAACATCAGTGCTCTTTATTGCTTGGAAGAGGCTTAATGACTTGTTGTATTTTCTCAATATGGAAGGGACGGTTTAGAAAGTTGCTTTGTTCTGGTTCCGGCCATTCCAACACTACCTGGTCTAGAAATGTAATAATCTTTTCAAGAGTCGGGTTGGCCTTAGAAATTTACAGGTTTGCATAACACTCTGCAAGGATGCCATTTATTATTTCATTGTCCTTGACTATTGTTCTGGTAAATTCTTCTATACTCAATTATTTTCTTGATTTTTCTTCTTGATTTGCCCAAGCTAGAATTCTGCCTGGACAATCGGCTTCCCCGTACATCATGGCTTGCACCAGTCTATCCAAATATTTAACCTCCCTTTCATCCATGTCATTTAAATTATTATTTGCTTCATGCAATGAATGCCCACTTACTTACCTAGACAGATACCATGAATATAAACCTAAAAGGTTTCCCATTCTGTATTAAAGATGTCAACGGCAGACCCTTAAACATTTTCAGGAAACAATAAGGAGACACACAAATTACAAAAAGCACAGGTTTGATGCAAATGCAATAAAGGCCGGCAGGTAAGTGGATCTCATAAAACCACAAAGATTGAAAACTCTCGACCCACCCACATTGAGCTGCAGTATTTAAAGACAAAATCGACAAAATTCGAATATATTTGTATACATTCTAGACATTAGGTGTAAGTCCATTCTACACATCCTGTTGGCTCCTGCCTATACAGAGCATTTACTACAGAAATGTCCTATCCTAGTTGCCTACTGCAACAATATGTAACATTATGTGTGCATCACATCACAGAGGACCTAACATACAGCCATTGAGAAGAGGGGAACCTGTCCCCCTGGCAACAACTGGAAACACTAATTTTCCTTCCTGTGTGACTGGACAGTCTGGCAACACGAGTTATTCCCAAAATCTTCTGCTCTCCCAATTTAGAAACCAGTATTTGTTACTATTGCATACTTGTCTGCACAAGCCAAGGAAGCAAACCATTAGTTCATAGTGTGCTCAACTCCCTGGGGAAGGATTTGTGAGAAAGTATAATCAAGTACTAATGTTTTGGATAATAACTTTATATTTGCGCTATCCTCACCCCTCCACTACTCTGCAACCGTAAAGGCTCGCTAGAGTGCGGTACAAATGAAACCAAATTCAATTAAATGGCAGAAACATTCCCTGTATAGAGGTTCAACAGGCCTAAACTTGATTTACTAATACACAAACCTGAAGCCAATTTAATAAAATGTCAGAGACAAATTCAAAACATCGCAGACCTGTTCACTTCAATAGTATTTAATAGTATTCTTGCAGCTTATACTTTCAACTACATTTAGAATGTTGCACATGCATATTACACCCCCCTGTTAGTTGATCTATCAACTACACCACCTTTATCCTTCATCTTGTCAAAAGTAGTTTTTGATACCCACACTTTAAGGAGGTTTCGTTAATCTCCTCTATATAATTCTTGGCTACATGACAAAAAACAACAATCCCTATCGGCAGTAGGATCAACATAAGTTTCAAAATAATAATCAGGATCATTAGGGCAATTACATAGTGTTCCTTCTGGGCCAATTGGGTGACAAAGTTCAACCATGCAGGGATCATCCTTGTTAGACCATATTTCAGTTTGGGTTTGGGCATATCTCACAAGAGGAGACTCATCAATAGATTTTGTAGCGAGCGACATCATGGGCATTGTCATTACCATCACTTTCCTGCAACACTGCAGAATCAGTTGGCAAAACAAAATAAGTAGCAAAATAACAACAGGTATCAGTACTTTGAGGACTCATCCATGATGGCACCCATAAAAAAATTGATGTTAACCAGTCATTGTTCTGAACCCCACCCTCGTTCTCCATGGGGGTGCGCAGAGTGTGCAAAGCTTGTATTGCTTGTTTTGGGCTTCCATTGTCTGAATCAATGGAGGGTGGTTATGTGCAGCAAGAATTACCTAGTTTGGTGTAAACTCCCCCATTAACAGATCAAGGGCATAATGGTTCTGCAAGGTGGTTAGTCTTATGGCCCGAAGTTCTTACCAAGTTACATTTACCCATTCTCAGTATCATTGGCCATTTTATTGAGCTCCCACCTCGTTAATGGCAACCACTTGATGTTTGCTCCTGGTTGCATCCCAGCAGTGAAAAATCTTCTGCTCTCCCAATTTAGAAACCAGTATTTGTTACTATTGCATACTTGTCTGCACAAGCGAAGGAAGCAAACCATTAGTTCATAGTGTGCTCAACTCCCTGGGGAAGGGTTTGTGAGAAAGTATAATCAAGTCCTAATGTTTTGGGTAATAACTTTATATTTGTGCTATCCTCACCCCTCCACTACTCTGCAACCGTAAAGGCTCGCTAGAGTGCGGTACAAATGAAACCAAATTCAATAAAATGGCAGAAACATTCCCTGTATAGAGGTTCAACAGGCCTAAACTTGATTTACTAATACACAAACCTGAAGCCAATTTAATAAAATGTCAGAGACAAATTCAAAACATCGCAGACCTGTTCACTTCAATAGTATTTAATAGTATTCTTGCAGCTTATACTTTCAACTACATTTAGAATGTTGCACATGCATATTACACCCCCCTGTTAGTTGATCTATCAACTACACCACCTTTATCCTTCATCTTGTCAAAAGTAGTTTTTGATACCCACACTTTAAGGAGGTTTCGTTAATCTCCTCTATATAATTCTTGGCTACATGACAAAAAACAACAATCCCTATCGGCAGTAGGATCAACATAAGTTTCAAAATAATAATCAGGATCATTAGGGCAATTACATAGTGTTCCTTCTGGGCCAATTGGGTGACAAAGTTCAACCATGCAGGGATCATCCTTGTTAGACCATATTTCAGTTTGGGTTTGGGCATATCTCACAAGAGGAGACTCATCAATAGATTTTGTAGTGAGCGACATCATGGGCATTGTCATTACCATCACTTTCCTGCAACACTGCAGAATCAGTTGGCAAAACAAAATAAGTAGCAAAATAACAACAGGTATCAGTACTTTGAGGACTCATCCATGATGGCACCCATAAAAAAATTGATGTTAACCAGTCATTGTTCTGAACCCCACCCTCGTTCTCCATGGGGGTGCGCAGAGTGTGCAAAGCTTGTATTGCTTGTTTTGGGCTTCCATTGTCTGAATCAATGGAGGGTGGTTATGTGCAGCAAGAATTACCTAGTTTGGTGTAAACTCCCCCATTAACAGATCAAGGGCATAATGGTTCTGCAAGGTGGTTAGTTTTATGGCCCGAAGTTCTTACCAAGTTACATTTACCCATTCTCAGTATCATTGGCCATTTTAATGAGCTCCCACCTCGTTAATGGCAACCACTTGATGTTTGCTCCTGGTTGCATCCCAGCAGTAAAAATCTTCTGCTGTCCCAATTTAGAAACCAGTATTTGTTACTATTGCATACTTGTCTGCACAAGCCAAGGAAGCAAACCATTAGTTCATAGTGTGCTCAACTCCCTGGGGAAGGACTTGTGAGAAAGTATAATCAAGTCCTAATGTTTTGGATAATAACTTTATATTTGTGCTATCCTCATCCCTCCACTACTCTGCAACCGTAAAGGCTCGCTAGAGGGCGGTACAAATGAAACCAAATTCAATAAAATGGCAGAAACATTCCCTGTATAGAGGTTCAACAGGCCTAAACTTGATTTACTAATACACAAACCTGAAGCCAATTTAATAAAATGTCAGAGACAAATTCAAAACATCGCAGACCTGTTCACTTCAATAGTATTTAATAGTATTCTTGCAGCTTATACTTTCAACTACATTTAGAATGTTGCACATGCATATTACACCCCCCTGTTAGTTGATCTATCAACTACACCACCTTTATCCTTCATCTTGTCAAAAGTAGTTTTTGAAACCCACACTTTAAGGAGGTTTCGTTAATCTCCTCTATATTATTCTTGGCTACATGACAAAAAACAACAATCCCTATCGGCAGTAGGATCAACATAAGTTTCAAAATAATATTCAGGATCATTAGGGCAATTACATAGTGTTCCTTCTGGGCCAATTGGGTGACAAAGTTCAACCATGCAGGGATCATCCTTGTTAGACCATATTTCAGTTTGGGTTTGGGCATATCTCACAAGAGGAGACTCATCAATAGATTTTGTAGTGAGCGACATCATGGGCATTGTCATTACCATCACTTTCCTGCAACACTGCAGAATCAGTTGGCAAAACAAAATAAGTAGCAAAATAACAACAGGTATCAGTACTTTGAGGACTCATCCATGATGGCACCCATAAAAAAATTGATGTTAACCAGTCATTGTTCTGAACCCCACCCTCGTTCTCCATGGGGGTGCGCAGAGTGTGCAAAGCTTGTATTGCTTGTTTTGGGCTTCCATTGTCTGAATCAATGGAGGGTGGTTATGTGCAGCAAGAATTACCTAGTTTGGTGTAAACTCCCCCATTAACAGATCAAGGGCATAATGGTTCTGCAAGGTGGTTAGTCTTATGGCCCGAAGTTCTTACCAAGTTACATTTACCCATTCTCAGTATCATTGGCCATTTTAATGAGCTCCCACCTCGTTAATGGCAACCACTTGATGTTTGCTCCTGGTTGCATCCCAGCAGTGAAAAACTAAGCAAAGAACATGTAGGCACTGCTGAACAACATATACTCCTGCAGTATCTCATTCAACTTGTTTCTTGACTTCTACGTTAAATAGTTACCTAAGCATTGGCGGTGCAGGCTCAGAGATTGTCAAACTTGCTGATGAAATAATTACATGCACTTGGTCATTGGATGCTTCCCAATTGCTGTGATGTTAACATCAGGTACCATCAGGATGGGAGCTTGCAGTGTTGCCATCGAACAAATACCTCCCAAAGGTGGTGGTAGTTGTGTGTACGCCAGTCCAGCACACACCTAGTATAGGTCCAAGGGAGCTGCGGTACCCCCCTCTATATCAGGAAGATCGACAGTTGCATTGAGTGTAGTTAGAATTTGCCCCCACAAACTTGCTGCTGTTGCTTCTGAAACACAAGGAAAACCATGTCATGTGAGTTTCATAAATTTATAGGGGGCTTATGTTGATCAATCCATTTTAAACTATTCACGTACTTGACTCATATGGAAGAACACATTTCATTTATTTTTAGAACCACATTTTTGGGGAGCTGAAACATGCCCCCTGCCCTGCATCCATTTTGCCCTTTGACCCATTCATCTTCATAGAAGACATCACCTTTTATCTGTAAGTTAGGCCTACCTCCATAATGCGACCTGCTCTTCCCTTTAGCAGTGAAACAATGGGATTTGTGTGATACCCTGAAAACAAACTTCTTCCTAACTCGCTTTTCCCCAAAGTCAGTCATTTGAGCCTGTCCTCTTGTTTGATACCTAAGTTTGAGATCACTCGAACCTTTTTCCTATGCTGTCATATTTGACTTCACATAATTGTTGACATATACTGTTGTGTTCACTTCCACCCACTGTATCCAAACCTTATATCCAAGAACAGTGTCTCAAATTCCTCATAAGGCTAGATGAAATAAACACCTTATGATCTCTAGTGGCATCTCTTGAGGTAAAAGCAACCTGGGTGTGGCTGCTGCATAAGGATCAGTGAACAGACAAAGCAGTGATTGCTCAATATCTCTTTCCCCACACTTTCATGATGTGATACCACATGTTGTCCTCTGCATTGTGCTGCACACTATCAGATCTACCTGGAATAACTCTTGTATCCACAATGTTCCTTTTAACTCTGGACCTGAAAAAATGAACTCTCCCTAACAGTTTATCTATCTATCTATCTATCTATCTATCTATCTATCTATCTATCTATCTATCTATCTATCTATCTATCCATGTATCTATCTAGTTGCATTTTTCTATAGCGCCACTAACCCGTAGGCCTCAGGAAACTTACAAAGAGAAACTTGGAGACAAGAAAGAGAAGGACAACAGCAAAACAAGCCAGAGACCACAGAGATAAATTGTGTTGGAATATAGGCATATTAGGATGTGGAAATGCTTTCAAGTTGTTTATCCAAGTTCAGCATTTGAAAAGAAAAGTATTTAGATGTTTCTTGAAAAGAGTGGTTGCGTTGCTGTCAGCAAGATGTTTGGGGAGTGCATTGCACATGGCGGGAGCTCAGAAGTTAAAGCTGGATATCCCAATTTTCTTCAAGATGATGCGTGGTTGACTCAAGCGAATAGAATTATTAGAACGCAGGGTGCGTCTAATGGGTTTCTTCATTATTCTGGTTTTCAGATTGAGCTGTGCCTCATCCTGAAGGCATTTAAAAACTGTGACTAGGCCCTTAAACTGTAATCTTTGTCGAATGGGCAGCCAGTGTAAGCTCCTGCAGGCTGCGGTAACGTGTGCTTTACGCTTCAAGCCACAGTCCAGAATACAGCGCCATTCTGAATAACCTGACATTTTCTGATATTTGTCTGTGAGGTTCCTAACAATAAACTGTTACAATAATCCAATTTAGAATTAATGATAGCAGCTGCTATCATTGCTCAATTAGCATCAGATAGAAAAGGGCAAATGTGCCATAGTAGTTGGGTGAAGTAACAGTATGTGGATTTGAGAAGGCTGACCTGATGGTTGAAAGAGGGTTGGGATCAATAAAGACTGCCAACGTCTTTACTGCTTTGGAAACAGGAATAACATTTTGGGCAATGGTAAAATTGACATAATTAGAATCAAGCTTGTTGGGTGCCCAGGATGACAAGCTCAATATTTGAGTTGTTAAGAGTTAATTAATGCCTTGCCATCCATTTTTGTATCACCAGAAAGATGTTATTGATGTGCACAGAGTCATTGGTATATACACCTGATAACCTCAGAACGATATGTGTATCGTCGGTTTAATTTGCAAAATACACCCCCAGAGTAGACAGGAGGTTGCAAAGTTGTCTGGAATAGACATTAAAAAGCAGGGGTGACAAACATGACACCTGAGGTACCCCACCATTAAGAACAGTCCTGTTGGAGTACGCAGTATCCTTTGCAACATTAATAATTCTTGGACCAAGAAAGGATTTGAACCATGCTATGATATGATATGATATGATATGGTATTTGTAACGCGCCTATACACAGGTGTTTCAAGGCGCGACGAGGCAGGGAGGGGAGGAACAAGGGGAGACATAACAAACGATCCTACTAGGCCAGGTGTCATTCAGATCGCGCAAGTGCAGGGGTGGGGGAGGGGGAAAAAGTGCAAGGGGAAGGGGAGGGGGGGAAGTGCAGTAAGGTAAGTGGCGTAAAGTAATAAATAAAAAAGGGCCAGGTGGTGACAAGTGCAAGGTAAGTGCAGAACAAGTGCTGGGGAAGGGGGGGGGGCTGTAGGGATACAGAGACAGTCCCGCAGTGCAGAGGGGTTCCAGGGGATCAGTGGCTGGGCCCAGGACCGAAGGCCGTTTAGAGTGGTCCAGTTGCAGGATCAGTGCAGTTTAGTGAAGAATTAATTGCCAAAGGGGGAGCCTCTGCCAACAGTAGATAGTCTATCCAAACAGAAGACAATGATCTACAAGATCAATAGCGGTGGAAAGATCTAAAAGTAAAAGCAGCACTACATTTCCCTCTTCAATTACACATGCAATATGTGACTTCAAATTTAGCAAAGCTGTCTCAGTCCAATGAATGGGACGAAAGATTGCTGAACTGCAAGAATGTCTTGGCTTTCAACAAATATTTGGTATTGCATATTTGTTATTTTAGCCAGAATTCTAAAGATAAAAGCAATGTTGGTAATATGGTGGTAGTTACCAATTTCTTCCGGATCAAGGTTATCCTTCTTCAATAAGGGGGTAACCCAGACCTCCTTGATGTTTTCGGGTACAGTGACCTCTTGGAAGGAATGATGTATAACCCTTGTGACCCAGGGAACTAGTATAGAGATAAACTCTTTAAACAATGTAGCAGCAAAAATATCACCTCTGCAAGAGGTAGGTTTAAGGTTGTGGACTACTTCCAAGACTTCCTCATCTGATACTGTATTGAATGCAAAAGCACCAAATCAGGAACAGGTCCTTTCACCACACTGGGAGTAAGATCTGTAGTAGCAGACAGTCATTTTTCCTGGTCTTGTATATTGTCCTGATATTTACGTGTTTTCTCTGTAAAATCATCATGGACACGTTGACACCAATTGTTATCTACAGGTGGTGAAGTAGTAGTACATCCTTTTAGTTCCTGTAGGATTGAGAAAAGCTCCTTGGACCATGATTTTGCTGCTAGAATTCGAGTATTTAAGCTTTTACAGATTTGAAGAGTTTAGCAGTCTGTTTGTAGGCACAAAGATTGAAATCAGTAGGACATTTTTGCCAGGCGTGTTCCAATTTTCGCTTCTCTGCTCTAGCCTCAATTACCTTACGCATGAAAGGCACTTTGAGAGTGGTAGACTTTTTCTGATGTGAAAGTTTCTGACGGGCTAATGTATCAAAAGGCTGGTCAAGAGCATGTCTAAAACCAGACATACAGACTTTAAGAGAGGGGTTTTCCTCTAAAGACGGCAATAAGAGAGAGACTAGTGCACAAAAAGCTTTGTGGGTTACATTGCAAAGGTTCTGAGGCAGACAAGGTGAAGAAGGCTACTGAGTGCACGTTGGAGAAGCCTTATTGTCACTTTGAAAGAATACAAGATAGTGGTCAGACCAAATACATTTCTCAATGATATTATGAGAGATAATTAGATTTTTTGATAAAAACCAGTCTAATGTGTCACCCCCAATATGGATAGGCACCTTAACATGTTGAACAAAATGAAGAGCATGAAGAGTCTCTAGAAGTGATGATGCCTCCAAATCTGAAGGATCATTTGCTCAGGGATTGAAGTTGCCCAAGATAATAATGGTCGAGTGCAGTTCAATGTGTTTAGAAACATTACTTCTCCCTGGCAATGCAATGGTTTCAGCATTAGTAACGTTATAACCAGCAATGCCCCAGGGGGAGAGAAAACAGAAATAATTGAACATAAGAAAACCATGATGCAAAAGATAAGAACATGATACAGTATATACTGTTTATATTCGTCTGTGTTCTTTCAATGCCGTGATGAGGCCATCATATCCTGCCACCCAAAATGGTGCAAAGAAGAAGACATTGCTGTTACTGGATAAAAAAAAAGTCAAATCTATACTACTGTTGATACCCTCTGCCCCTTCCTTCTCTTGCTGCTGGAGTGGGAGGGAGGCGTGGGGGCGGGCAAAGTAGCACTCCACATCACTTTGGTGGATCCATGCCTTTTCTGCCAGAGACTTTGATGGCTGTGGAAGTAGTGTAGACAACCTTGAAAGGTCCCTCGAATTTTGTATCCTTCCACTTGTAGATGAAGTTCCTAGTGAAGAGGTGATCACATGGGATGAGCGGTTGTTGCAGATGCTATGATGACTCCTATTTCAGAGGCGATCACTACTCTTCTGGTGGATCATGATCATTGCGCTGGGGCCCAACATGGCAAGATATAAAACTGACAGATTTGTATAGTTTCCTAAAGTACCCCTGGAACGCTTCCCCTGAAACGTGTGCTGAATTGTGTGCACCAGAAGCTGTGCATGCAGGTGTGAGAAGAGAGTGTAGCCTCCTGCTTGTGATTATTTCATTCAGCACGAAAAGAGGCAAACAGTGCAACCATGACTTTTTATGTGTATAATGTAACATTGTTTCAACAGACTATTCATGTGCTCTACCACTCCATTGGCCTGTGGATGAAAAATAGAGCACAATTTGTGTTTTATATTCAACAAAGAAGATATTTCCATTAACATTTCATTGACAAAATGTGTACCATTGTCAAACTTGAGCACATCACAAATCCCCATATCGGGGAAAGACTTCTCGTCTCAGAAATGTGGCTGCAAATTTTGTGTAGAAAGTGAAAACAGGGACCTGCTTTGATCCATCATGTGAATGGTTGAACCACAGCAATGCGATCATGAAAGTTACTGAAACTGTTGTTATAATAATGTATGTAAATATGTGCCTTGTAAAGCGCTTTGGATGAAAGCACTATATAAATAACAACGTTGCGACATGTGGTGTATCTTTGCCAAGTAATACAATTAGATATGAAATCAGCAACAAGCTCTTGGAGATTTGGATTAACCATTCCGCTTGCAGATTGGCAGCAATGTATTCTTTGAACGTGTGCATTGGAAAATGCAACTGCTCGAGAGCAATGGTAAGCAATTCTTGGGGAAATAACTGGTTTTACTGAAACGTCCTGTCTCCATATGAGGTCTCAAGGTGAGAGGGAAAATCCGTTGTAGAGGAGAGAGTGCTTGGATTGGGCTGTGATGTGCCTTCAACAGGGAACTTGAGGTTGGTTGGAATTGGAGCAGACGCTAGAGAATGCTCTGTGACCCCTACTGACCTGCAGGGACAGCAGCGGTCTTTCATGGTGTGCTAGCTGAGCTGCCCCTGTAACTAGCCCAGAACCACATTTAGGCTTTTGAAAACTGTGTCCACCATCAACACTCTGATACTGTGAGTTCCTGACTTTGATGAGCTGGAGTTGAGGGATTACATTAGTTTTCGTCTGTGGCAGTAAGGTCCTTGAAGCACAGGGCACAACTGTTTAATTAAAAAACTAGGCTTTTTCCCTCTATTTTGGGTTAGTCAAATCTAAGTGTTTTGCATTTATTTTGTGTTTAAAAACAAGGCTTTTTCCCCTCTGTTCTAGGAAAGTCAAATCTGAGTGTTTTTGCATTCTTTTGTGTTATAAGCAGGCTTTTTTCTCTTGATACCGCTCTCTGGGATCTCCTGCCTCTATCCAGACATCTAGCCTCTAGGTCTCTTGCTTCTGTTATTGACTCTGCTTTTCCTTGTCCTGGACAATTGATTGGCATCTTCTGGATTGTTGCTCAGCCTTCTGTTGGAGTTCTGTCTTGTGCACTGCAGTTTCTCCCTCTCTCCCTCGCTCCTTCTCTCTACGCCCTCCCTCCATGGTGCTTTGAATCTCCCCTATCTTCTCTAACTCCCACTCTATCACCTATCCTATCTCTCTTTCGACATCTAGAAGGAAAAAACTCAAGAAAGATCTCCTGGTCTCCAATCCAGGCTTGCCCATCGCTGACACCTATGTCAACGCTTCTCCAGGAAGACTGTCACTGACATCCTCTTTGGCATTCCCTCTCCGCACCTATGGATTCCCCATATGGTCTCAGTGCTCTCCACTTTTGCGTCCTCTCCCATTAATGGTGGCACCCATTGGGAAGTACTCTTGGCATGCTTCTTTTCGTCTAGGGCCATCATCAACGTCTAGCAAACTGGCGCTGTCATGGTCCAGGGCTCTCAGCCCAATACCCTCCTTCTTGATTGATGTCTAATGTCTCTCAACAACTTCCTCCGGTCTACTGCTACACTTTCTTTTACCTCCACTCTGGCCCTTCTGCCCTCCCCGATGGGTGTACCACATTCCTGTACCCTTCCTCAGAAGACCTTCAAAAGTGGCAACTAGTTCCAGTTAGAACACCCTCATCTCTCTTTCTTTCATCAAACACTCCTCTGACATCTAGCACCCCCTTGAGGATCTTTACCTCGACATGCTTGCTCTCACCGAGATATGGATCATGGGCCAGCACTGTCGCGAGTTTTGACACTCTCCTCTCAGAGGGCTACAAGATCCTCTCCAATCTCAGGCCTAACTGGTTTAGTGGCAGAGTGGCCTTGATCTTCCCTGAATGGGTCCCTGCTACTATCATACCCACCCAGTCCTACTCCGCCTTCAAATGCCTCATCTGCAGGCTTGGTGTCTCTCCTATCCTCTCGCTAACTCTGGCATCGAACTACAGGCCACCTGGGCCAGTTTCCCTCTTACGCTCTCCTAGCCTCCAAATCCAAGCTTCTCCTCCCAGGAAACTTCGGTATTCACATTGAGGCCCATTATGCTGTCTTTTGATTATTCTGCAACCTCTATGACACGCTTTCCCCTCTCCATTCTTCCCTCCGGTCCGATGCACTCAGCCGGACACACCTTGGATGCTCTCATCTCTGCTGACATCCCCATTCTGCATGAAGATTATGGTATATATCCAAGCCCACATGTCTGGGGCCTCTGACAGCACAGCTGAACGTTTCAAAATCTGCAAGGAACGTGCCAATCCTACTGCAGTCTCCATTTCTCCTCTGCCTTCCCTGGCCCTCTGCACTGCACTGGCCTTTCACTTCATCACTAAAACTCAGGACATCCTGTCCTCTCTCTCATCCACACCACTCTGCTCTCAGGCCTCCCTTGGCCCCACTCCTGTTCCCTCCTACTCTCCTATTTCTCTCCCATATCACCTGATGAGGTTACCAGACAAGTCTGTTCTATGAAAGTCTCTTCCAAACTGGTGCACCCCTGCTCCTCTAGAACTACCAAGGACAACATTGTCTCCATTGCATCAGCCTTGGGCAATTTCTGTAATCTCTCCTTTGCACTGGATCCTTCCCCTCACTCTTCAAACTCTCCCTTGTGCACCCTCTCCTCAAAAAGCCTTCTGCCCACCCTTGCTGTTCTGCTAACTACCACCACACCTCCATTGCCCTTTCTGGATAAATCCTTGGAGAAGCTGGCCATCTCCCAGCTTATCCACCACACTGAATCTGTTAGAAGTCTCCACAACCACCAGTCTGGCTTCAGAGCTGCCAGAGGCCCGGAAACTATACATTCCTGAACACCGGTGATGACTTGATCTCTAACCTTGATTTTAACTCTCCTTCTACTCTAATCCTTCTTGATCTTTCCTTTGCCTTTAATTTGGTCAATCATGCAACCCTTATAAATTGGCTCTGTGATACCCTTGGCTTCACGGATCTTGCTCTCGACAATTCGATCTCCTTCCTCTCTAACTGACCTTCCCAGGTTCAACTGGGCCCTTTTCTCTCCTCCATCTGACTCTTCACCTGTGGTGTCACTCAGTGCTCTAACATCTCGCTTTGGCTTTTCAACATCTACCTTGCCCCTCTGGCCAGTTTGAGCTCCACCTTCTCTCCTAACTTCCAGTGTTAAGCAGATGGCATGCATCTCTCCTTCAAGTTTCCCCCCTCTCTCATTCCTGTCTGCCCATCTCCTATTCAGGCATGGCTCACTGCTAATGATCTCATCTTTAATGCCAGTAAGACCGACATCCTTTTAATTAAGACCCCTGCTCCCTCCTTCCCTCCCCACTCTGCCCCCCCTCCATAAGCCCCCTTCCCTCACCCTCCTGTGAGGCAATCAATCTTGGTGTCATCTCCAACTCCTTTCAGCTGCACCTTCACAGAGGTATTCTCCCTTTCTTCACCTTCCCCCAGAAACTCAAGTCTACAGAGCTCTGGTCCTCTCCAGGCTGGACTCCTGCAACAGCCTCTCTCTCAATCTCCCTAACTCCACCCTTTGCCCCCTTCAACTAATCCAGAATAGGACTGTAAATCTTATCCTTGGTCTCAAACCCAGAGACCGCATCTGTCCATCCCTAAAATCTCTCTACTGGTTCCCGGTTGCTGCGAGGATCAAGTGTAAGACCCTCTGGATCATCCAAAAGGCTTTCTGGGCTCTGGGACCCCACTACATCCAACTCTCTCTACCTAAATGCCTTCCTGCTATAGCCCATTCGGTCTTCTAGCTCCAACTCTCTGCAGATCAGATGCTTTTCAAAGCAGAGAGTGGGAGGTAGATATCTCTTCTCTGCAGCTGCCACTCTGGAATAGCTTACCGGCCCTTCTCAGACTTGAGCCAGATCTCCTAAAGTTCTGGAAACATCTTAAGACCTGCCTTTCCTCTTCCTCCTTGCCTCCCCTGCTAATGTTCCTGTCTGCCACTTAATTGACTGTTATGTTCCCTCAGATTCTAACAGGTCACCCGGCCCTCCTTGTCCAGTCCACCCCTGCACTTGGTCTCCCCTGGTCTCCCCTGAACCCCCTCCCTCAACTTACACTTGACCTTCTGGACCCCGTCCCTCTGCAATAACATAGCTGTGCCTGCACCCCTTTATTCCTTCCAGCCCCTTTCCTTGCACTTAGCATGTGGACTTTCCCTCCGCTGCACACTCTGCTTTACCCTGGCTCTGTCCATCTTGCTTTCCCAGGCTCTCTCTAAACCCACATGCCTTTCCGCCCCAACCTGCACTCCCCTCATCCCCTTTTCCCTGCACTTCTTGTTATTGTACTTGCATGATCCGAAAGTCACAAGGCCTGGTAGATCATTTTGTTCTTGTCATCCCTCACCCCCAACCTTGTCTTGTTACGCCTTGATGCACATTCTGAATAGGTGAATTATAAATACCCTATACAATTAACACAATAAATAAACCCAAAACAATAAAATGGCAGAAACGTTCCCTTTAGTGTTGTTCAACGGGCCTAAACTTGATTCACTAATTACCAAACCTGAACCCAATTTAATAAAATGACAGCAGCAAATTCAACACACGGCAGACCTGTTCACTACAATAGCATTCAATAATATTCTCGCAGTTTATACTTTCTCCAACTTTTAGAATGTTGCACCTACATGTTTACGCAACTGTGTGTGCATTATTGTTGATGAACTGCACAATCTCTTGCAGTTTTTGTGCTGTAAAACGGGGGTCTTTGATCGAGTCATTTTTGGATCTCCTCCTATGGCATAGCCGTAACAAAGAAGTCACTTCAACCACCAGCAGCACAAGGGAGTGGTCTGATAGAGTCCTGGGTAGCACTATACACATCTTGAAAAGCTCTTCTGGATTCTCGTACTTGTAGTCTGAAATCAGGGAATATCCGGATTATGGAGGGGCCAGATTTGAATGATCCCTTCTCCCTTGCTGCTCTATGTATCGTGCCCCGGTCTCTGAAGTTGAATATGCAAGCTACCATAGGTCTCACCGGAGCTCAAGGCTGAGGCCTCGGCCTCAGATACCAGTGTGTCCGCTCTACCAGGAAACATTGGAAAAGGGTGGGGGGCATTATCCAGTTTGTTGATAAGGAACTTTTCAATTAATGGTTCTATTTTTCCACTTGCTGTTGTATCAGGGAGGACCTCAGATGTGGTTGTGGTTCTAAGTTATACAATCGTATTTAAAACCGGATAAAAAAAAAAATATTTAGAAAAACTGCTCTGTGACCGCACAGAGCGGTCTTTCTAAATCGAATTGTTTGCCCTTGCAATGCACACAAGTGCATGCAGGAGCTGACAACCACGCCCGGACCCGTAAGCGCTGTTGGGGAGAACAGGTAAGTGTTTGGGTGTTTGTGTGTGTGTTCATGTGTTTTGTGTGTTGCGTGATTGTGTGCCTTTAAGTACGGGGGAGTCTTGTGCAGGGAGGGAGGCGGACAGACTGAGGTAGGGGGTTTAGGGTTTATTTTCAACCTTTGCTACCTTCACCGCCAGATGGGGCTAGCAGTGTAGTGCCCTGTGTAATAATATGGTCCTAGTACAGACTGAATCAAAAGGGTAGAGGTATCATCAATACAAGATATTTCCAATCTAGTGTGAAAAACACAAATCCAAAAAGGACAAATAGAAGACCAAGTAAACTAAAAATGTAAAAACAAATACTGTCAAATAAGGTAATAAATCAAACTGGGAACTCGGTTGCAGATATAGCATGACATGAAATACCTTGACATTAAGTATCATTATGTGGCACTTGACATGATCTATCATGACATACTGTAGCATTGCATAACATGCCATGCATCATTTATTATGTATTATAACATGGCATGACTTATCATGCAAATATTGCAAAATGTCATATAACATAATGTGGTATGTCATTTGCAAACTAGAAGTATACCATCGTTATCAGACTTTTGCACCAGGACTACTTCTGTGTCAGGACAGAATTGCTCCTTTGAGAGCCAGCACATCAATCAGAGATGTTTATCTTAGTAAAAACGTGATAAAAACCTTTGCATGAATGTTAAGACTGTCGGAATGCGCACATTTTGAATGGTATAAATTCCAGTACTAAATATTTTGAACATGTGTTAATTACATTATGGTTATGACCAGCCATATTTGGTTATTTTGCTGTGACTGCCAGTAGCAATGAAGGGGGAAGAACTCAATTTGTAGTCTCTTCACACTGGTTTGAAGACAAGAACTGTGCTTGTACTTCCATTGTATTACACCCAGAAACTGCACACATGCAAATAGCAGAAATGTTTAGTACTGTCGTTAGTGCTACAACCAACAGAAATCCAGGTGATGATCCAGCACTGGGATCAGTAAGAAATGGTGCCATCTCGGAATGGTGATTTTAGACATTGTTGTGTACAGCGTAATACCAAAATGTTGACTATTTTCATGAATTATTTCCTTGTTTCAATGCACAATTACATCTGTGTTTATATTGTTTTTACGATTTGTTTGTTTCTGTTTTGAAAAAAGAATATCCTGATGTAGTAAGTATCTGAAATATATACAAAATATGTTAGAAAGTGGTATGTTACATATCTAGTTAGGCTACAAGGGGCTGCACTCTGTTGGCATTCATATAATGTGATTTTACATTTGTGAATGTACACATTAGGGCTGAATTGTGAGACAGACATTGAAGGAAATAACCTTTTCTTTTCAAATTGCTCTGTGCTTGACTGCCATCATCATAAGGAGCACTGCATATCTGCATGTCTATGCCCAATGAAGGTCACCATTTTTCTCAGGAATTTTTTTCCCTAGAATTCCTGGCTAAGAAGACCATTTTCAGTGTGGAAAAGTGGTAATGTCCAAAGGTTGTTCTCAAGCAAGTACAGTAGGACAGTAACAATTATGTTCTGTAAATGATACATTTCTGCTTAAGAATCCAATGAAGAGTTGCAGCATCATTCTGATACCGAAGGCCTGTTGCCATGTCAAAACCCGGTGATTTATGGCTGGTGGTGGCAGGGAAGTAGGGAGATTTGATTTTGGACTGTGTGGGACGAATGTGGGCATTGTGGGAGACAGCAGTGTAGACCTGTGAGCAAAATGAGCCGGGATTCTGGCCCCTGCCCCAACCAATGCCTGAGAAACACCTTACCCTGCCCCAGATAGGCAAATGTCCCAGCAGACCACTGAGCAAAGCACCTTAGCATGTTAGAGTGAGGTTTGAGGCCTCTCTGACCTGCTAACCAACATGCTAAGAAATGTAAAATGTGTGACTGTGGTCCTCACATTTTTAAGCTTCCCTTCCAGTGAACCTTGTGTTATTGCCTCACATAAGTCTGGGCAGGATATGGTCATGTCTGAGTTTCCACACCACCCCTTTCCCTTATCTGCCAACTCACAGATACTTGATTTGTTCATCATGGGGTAAAATGTATCTATTTGAGAAAGAACAAGAAAGAGAGAGAGAGAGAGAGAGAGAGAGAGAGAGAGAGAGAGAGAGGCGTGGAATTAGGAGCTAGAGTAAATGGGCCCAGTATGCATATGGATAGGGGTTGGGGTGCAGGGTTGCAGGTTATTTTGCCTTGTGAGGCTTACTCCTGCCTTTTCCCAACTGTCTTCCTGCTAAGATCTCCTCCCACCTTACTGTACACACACAAACGCAATACAGACAGCCTCTACAGACCTAGATGTTAGCACATCAGCACTAACCAAGCCGCAACTAAGCGCTCTTCTTTAACCCTGCCACTCTCTCCCACATCAGTGGCTAACCAGACTCAAAGCATGGTAGTCTATCAGATATTGGCCTGTTTCCTAGGGACCACATACTCACAAATGTCTTCTGAAAAAGAACAGGAAGTTGGTTGGCATTAAGGATCTGGGTACTAGCTCTGCCTTTCCGTATCTCTTTTACACTTGGGGAGAGGCTGCTCCTGCCTCTTGGCAAGGCACCAGAGTACTGGACATGTCAAAACGCACACAACACTGCACAACCAAGTATCCTCCCCTGGAAGTACACCTCAAGAACAGAGCAGCACCGCATTGCATCATGGGTATTCAACACATTACTTAAGAATATGAGCCAGAACCCAAATGGAAAACCTAGAAATTGATATAGAAATATTAATATCAAGTAGGTTGAGGCGATTGAGTTTTAGAAGTTAGGTCATGTAAGAGATGTAGAGTAAGACTCGGACAAAGAGGCATGTTAAGCGTTGGTTGCAGACCTTTATCTATCACAAAATTATAAGAGGGGTTGGGAGGAATCCTATCTACCCCTAATCGTAAGAGTGGTTTCCTTGCCTCAACAAAACTAAGGAAAGTTTGTGTCACGCTGCTAAACAAAAATAAAAAAGTGTCATCTGTTCTGTGTCCAAAACCCTATACAGACCCTTGCACACAAACTCAATTTAAAGTTTAAGTTGTAAAACAGGGATTTCCGTAAGCTAGACAGTTGCAGATTTCTTTCAGAGTTCAAAACATAAGGTTCAAAGGTGCTAAAAACAGAGGAATAAAGTTCCACCAGGAAAAGGGGCTTCCCTTCCCCTTGATTTCTTCTGATAGTGTGAATGTCACTGTCTGTGTGGTTCTCCCAGAAAAAAAGTCAAATAATGTTCCACTGTTTCAAAGGGTTCTCCCCTGGTGTATCTTTCTTTATACAATATTTCACTTCACAGTTTCAAAGCGGACGACTTTTTCATTAAGCTTCTCCACTTATTATGCTTCCGCAATTTTAAGGAAAATAACTCTTTATTCCTTCTGTTTTTCATCATCCTATATAAACCATCCTATTTAATTTGTGTAAAAGGTTATTTTATAACAATATAACAATAAATACAAACAAATAAAAACAAAAATATATTAATACAGTACAAGTCTAGGAGGTGGGGGAGGGGGGTAAGCCTTCCCATGGGTCTCCTTTAAAAATGCAGTTCTCTTGTATCTTCAATTAACATTAAAAGGGTGTTGATCTTCCCTTTTCCTTTAACTGTTCCTATTTCTACCCCTGGTATACTCTCTGCTAGGATATTGTGACTTTATCATTGAAACGTAAAAAGGGGTATTTGTCTCCCCTTCTTTATTTGTTCTCACTTTTTAGCCCTGCTGTACTCCCTACCAGGGCATTGCGGCTTTATCATTGATTCTTAAAAGGGGTATGGGTCTTCCCTTTTGTATTTGTTCTCACGATTCCACAGTTTCAGGTTTACTTCTCTTCTCACTCCTGGTTTATTATGCGGCAGGATATCACAGTTGTGTTTCTTGGGTGTGGGTCCCAGACTCAAACAGTGCCTGGTTTACTCTCCTGTAGAATATCCTGCCAGTTCCTGCCCCCTCACCACTATCATATTGGAACAGTCAGCGAAAAGCCATATGTGGGACCCTCTACATCGTTCCTATACTGCATCAAATGTATGAGAGACGTTATGAACTTAGGCAGCCATATAGAATGTACCCTCAAACTGAAAATGTGGAAGGATGTCATGTGAAATATTGCTATATGGGAGGATGTCACCTGCCAAGATGTCAGAATACATCTGTGGACATCATGAAGGTATGAAAAAGACAAAGTGATGTCACGAAGGAGATATATGAACATATGTGGAAACAATATGAAAATATAAAGTAACAATGTAACTGAAACACTAAGAGTAACATGTACCTAAAGCTAATGAAATCATGGATCTAACAAAAATAAAGCAACTTACTGACCAATAACTGTCAACTTGTCACCCCTGCCCCCGCCAGTATCCCCTTGTCACCCCTGCCCCTGCCAGTGTCCCCTTTCACCCCTGCCCCCGCCAGTGTCCCCATGTCTCCCCTGCCCCCGCCAGTGGCCCCTTGTCAACCCTGCCCCCTGCCAGTGTCCCCATGTCTCCCCCTGCCCCGCCAGTGTCCCCTTGTCACCCCTGCCCCCCGCCCGTGTCCCCATGTCACTCCCGCCCGTGTCCCCATGTCACCCCTGCCAATGTCCCCATGTCTCCCGGCACCCCGCCAGTGTCCCCTTGTCACCTCTGCCCCCCGCCAGTGTCCCCATGTCTCCCCTGCCCGCTCCAGTGTCCCCTTGACTCCCCTGTATCCCCCTTTTCCATCCCCCTTCTTCTTCACCCTCTTTTTCCCTTTTCCCCCAGTGTTTGCTTTCTTTCCCCCTTCTCCTCTTCCTGCCTTTTCTCCTTGCCCCCTCTCCCCTCTCTCTCCCTCTCCACCACCTTTCCGTCCCCCCTCCTGTCTTCCATCCGTCTTTTTCAGGCACTACCCCAATTGCCGTCAAGTATAATAATTTGTAGCCGCCTGTCTTGTAGATGTTTCCCCCTCTACCTCCCTCTCTCCACCCCACCCCTTCACCTGTAAACTTGAATGCACTTACTCTTATCATCGGTCCCTCGACCACTGATAACAGCTTGTCTGTCCCCCCTTTCCTTTCGTTTTGTCCCTCTCTCTCCCTCCCCAGCACTATCTGGAATAGTCATCAACCTTCAACTGATAGTCACTTGTTTTGTTCCTCTCCTCTCCCCTCTCCCACCTCCTTCCCACTCCTCTTGTCACTCTTGCACTGCAACAATTGTCGTCAGGCATAGTAATGCTACTGCTTGTTTTGTTTTCCCTCCTTCCTCTCTCGACTCTCCCTTATTGTTACATGCACTTGTACTATCTATCATGATTTGATATTTATTTCTCACATTCTGTACTGTTTCAAGGACTTGTATGTCTGTACTGTTTTTCTTCCATATTCCCTCCCTCCTTGAAGTGCTTTGAAACACTTTGTGTATAGGCGCTATACAAATAAACAATCACTCAATCAAGCAATACACTGTAATGCAAGGTAGAAAGATGACGTATAGAAGCTTGCTATAGAGGACTATATAACGTGGCAAGGACAGCCATATTAGGAAAAAGGACACTGGCTCACGTTGAACATAACCAAGCTACCTCACAGACAGGCCCAGGCTGTAAGAATCAGGAGACGTGTGAAAAGAGTTTTGTGTGCTGAGCCGATAATGAGTCAGATTAGTCTCAAGTTAACAATGCTATGTTCATAAGGATAAGCACAGACCACAGAGGGAGTACATGGAATAACTCTGAATGAGGGACATTCTTCAATAGATGGAAGAAGAGTAAATCATCTGTGAGAGCCAAACTGTTGGTCAATTAAAAGTGTATAAAGTTCAAATGAGATCCAAGAGGAGCAACAACACCTTCCATAAAATGCATCAAATACCATCAATGGAAGGATGAAATTGGCATATTCGTGTTCTCTACACATGTGATTTAGAAGGCGACACCAAAGGCTATTCATTACAGCCTTAAGCTAAGATGATGGTGTGCTTTCCCTTGAATGTTCCAGGACAGTGAGCAGGCACAAGGTCAAGGTCAACTAAAATGGAAGACTTTGGGCCTCATTACGACCCTGGCGGAAGACCCTGGTGCTATTAGCACCATGGTCAATGCCGGTAAGTAACCGACTCCACCATGGAGAAAGGGGGAATTACCACCCCATTACAAGGTTGGCGGGGCGGTAATTCCCCCTTCCTCCTAGGCCCTTCCCCATTCCCATTTTTGCCCCATAGGGCTCAATGGGAATGGGGAAGGCGCTAAGTACGGTGCCGCAAATTGCGGCACCGTAATTAGCACCAAGGTCCTTTTGCAGGTCCCTACTTTAACAGCTGGTCTACACCAGCCGTTAAGGTCGGGTCCCGCAAAGGGACCTCGTAATTAGGCGCTAATAGGTTAACGGCGCCGCAGCCTTTTACGGCGCCGTTAACCCATTAGCGCCTGGGTCGTAATGAGGCCCTTTGTCTGATAGCCTGACTATGAGAAATGATGGGCTAATTGGAAAAATGGGGCGTAGTCTGAGGGATTCAAACACCTAGGTTTCATTTCACATAGGTGCTGCTAAGGAGCCAAAGGTCCAAGGTTGGGATAATATGCCAACCAATCAGTGAGGTTGGGGGGGCAACTTAACATATAATGTTCCAGTTGCCAATCCAATGTTGTTATGTCCACTGTAACAGTACTATATGTATTTCGAGGTAGTTCAAGGCGTGCCCTATAGATAAGGGGTAGCCAATGATGCAGTCATCCTTATATGTTCTATAAGTAGATATGTTCCCTTCACCAATCCCTTCCTTTGATAGGTTTTGGATTTTGTCACATAGAATGATATCATAGATGATGCATGTTGGGGTATAAGACCTCCATGTAATCAAATGTGGTTGTGAGTGTGCAAGCATCAGTATGATGTCTGCCAGTTGACACAGATTAATTCAATTGAAAATAAAGTAGTACTTTGCCATATTCTTTGAGTCTATCGGTTTATTTGGTCTAAGATCTATTATGCCCCGTTGATTGGAGGCAAACTGGTCGGTTGAGGGAAAGTCTATGGAAGGGCACTCGAACTGAGTCATGGATGTAAGTAGAACAAAGAAAGTGGTAAAACAGGGGGAGGGATTGTGTTGTAAATAATAAGTATAAAAAGTAACAGGATTTTTTTGGGAAGATTACAAAGAGAAATAGATATTTCAATTCCTGGTTCCAAGGGGACAGAAGGGTATGAAATGGCATTGATAAGGTGTCTGTACACAAGTGTGTTCAAGGGTACACACTAAGGTAAAGGGTATTAAGGATTGTGGAGGCAAGTTTCACAGAAGAGTGTGTATCAAACTTAAGAATAGAGTGAAACAGGGCAGAGATACATTTACTAAGATAGTAAAGGAAGGTGTAAGCAGTTAAAATTAAACTGCACGTGTGTGGGGTTATAACATTTTCAACATAAAACTTTTGTTGTGTTTAGACTGATGAAGATACAATGATAGTAAAACATTAAGATATTGGTAAAAATTAAGTCCAAGCGATCTACATCAATCAGGAAGGAAGAAAACGAAGAAAAGTAGTATATCAATATCAATAAAGAAGAGAATCTTAACATACTAATAATACAGGAACAATATAATAAAAATTGATAGAAAATCTAAACGAAGGAGAAACAAAAGATAGTTGCATGGATTAAAAAAAATAAAAAATAATAAAGTGAGCAGTTAAAATATATCCTGATGGTGCCTGTACCCATTAATCGGTGTGGTATATTTAATCAAATAAAGAACTGAATAAAACAGCGGGTAAGTATTGACGATCAAAACCGATCTATCATCATGGGGGATACACCTCTTTTACATTTCTGCAGGGCATTACCGAGATACACAGCAAAAATAAGGAAATATCATTTGAAATGGTTAGAGACACAATCAATAAGACATCCATGCCGTGATCTCAGGAAGGTTTGCTTTCAAAAAACGTATTACGGCGTATGACGACATATGTGCATGCCACGTATAAGGGGAAAAAATCTGTAGAAAAGACCAGCGATTTTAGAACTTTGGGAAATGTACCAGAGTCTCAAGGGAGATTCAGCTTATACGGAGCGGATGCTCAATCAGCATAAAGGGGAGGACTTTAGCGGGCCCGGTAATTCCCATTCTCGGGACCCGGACCTGGTACATCCCCATTCCCATTTGAGCCCCCATAGGGCTCAATAGGAATGGGGAGGATGCTAACAACAGGCCTGTTAATGGCATGCCCTGTGTTAGCATCCTGGTCTGCTAACGGGTCCCCCTCTGCACGTCTGGTCTGGCGAGGCGACCTGCTGCAGACCTCGTAATGTGCTGGCCCAGAATGAACGGTGCCAGTCCCTTACCAGCACCGTTCATTCCGCCGCTGCCCACCTCCTAATGAGACCCATTGTCTTTAAACAGATTAGACCTTGATGACACAGAAGGAGACAAAAGTCACACAAGCTGGGGCATGAAGATGTCAGATGAAGAGAGGGAGGAGAATTAGAGGGTGCAAAGAGAGGGCACATGGAGGCTTTAAAATAATCAAGTGCACAGAAAGTGATCAAATGTCAACATTTGGAGGACCATAATGAGAAGACACCAGAACCAACACCACACACTGAGCAACCACCAGCACAATCGCTTAGTACGGGGGATATATCCCTGCCATATGTAAGTAGTTTAAGATTATAACCAGGAAGTAAACAAATGGGCGAGGCTAGCTCTGCTGTGAAGACAGGGAGTGTAGGTAAATATGATTATGAATCAGGATTTTCACACTTGCCATTATTAGAGAAGGGGGAGGTTGACCACAATATATACCATGACCACAGATGGATACAGATAATTTAAGATGCACATTGCTGAGCTTAACCTCCATTTTTGGAAAATGGTTTTATGAGTTAGAAAGAATGGCATCAGTAATGACGTTAGCTATAGGTGACATAAAAGGGTTGCTAGCGGCGATTCTATGGGAGAGAGCTGATGACATTTGGAAACAAGCAGGTTTTGCAGATGTGACTGCGCAAAACACGACACATAATGGAGCACCATTCATTTAATAATTGCAGAGCAGACGTATGGCGAGCGCTCACAATGCAATATCCCAATGCATTGGATATGGGTGTGATTATGACTAGGAAAATGGGAGAGGATGAAGATCCTGATGCCTTTATTCAAAACATTCAGGACAGATGGCGGCACGAGTCGCGTGAATCATGGGATAAAACAATAGCATTATTTTACCATATTGTTTGTCATGGGCTGCCTGAGCCAGTGCAAAGATAAATGAAAAACAATGGTGGGAATGTAAGCAAAGCCATGGCCAGAAATGCAGTTGACAATCGTGCATCAATGCTTATTAATGCATGAGAAAAATAAGAATAAAGCTGAGAACAGAAAGCAGGAGGAAGCAAAGTTATTTCAGAAGAAAAATAGCCATTTAGTTAGCATTATAGATAGGCAATAAAGGAGGGGAGCACAGGAGCCACAGTTAGGGCACAAAAATAACACAAGATATCACGCAGATCAAGGTGGGTACAATTTTTGGCCAAGTGGAAGAGGCAATAGTCTAGAGGAGTAGGACGAGGTGGATTTCAAAACTCTCAGGGAAGAGGAGGATATAATGGTGGCAGCCACAGCAATGATGAAATTGTGGAAGAATAGGACACATAGCTCCGACACACAGAATCAGAGGAGGAATGCAACAGAATTGGCAAGCTCCATGATGGGGGATGGGTTATGCTCCACACTATAATGCAGAACTGCAGGAATATTATGCCCACGATCACACACACGCTCAGGCATATGGCCTGCACCCCCAACCAATGCAGCCAGTACTGCTGCAAATGCAATCGCTGCAAGGGTAACACCAGCAGACACCCATGCAAATACAACCGGCACAACTGCAGCAAGCACAGATAGAGCAGGCTATGGTACCAAAATGGAACACAACCCCTGGATTCCAACAGGCACCTGCAGCCAAAATGGGGGTTGAGACTGTGATAGGAGGAAATCCTTTCACAGGTATGGGGATGAATTTATATCCACAATAGGACAGCCCACAGAGTGACTTGATGTGTTCAGTACTATCAGTGATACCAGACTGCCAAGAGAAACCAAGGGTCAAGGTGATGAAAGGAGGAAACACAGTATAATTTCCAGTAGGCACCGGTGCCTCTCATTCCTGTGTCCGCAATGGAAAATACCAGATGTCAGACACTGCGATGAATGCTCAAGTGTTCTCTGGGGTGATGTGTTTAGTTCCTTTTACAGACAAATCACCAATTTCTATAGGAGATGAAGAATTGAGAAAGGTGATTAACACAGCCCCTCTGTTAGGGATCCTTATTCTCCCATTCAAATGGGGAAGTAAGGACAGTAGTTCTTACACAGAAAATGACATTAGGACATGGACATAAACCATTGGCATACTACAGTGGGATTTTAGATCCAGCAATGAAAGGACCCTGTCCATGTGAACAATATTTAGTTGCTGCTGCATTCACAATTGAACACATTTCAAGTGCAACGATGGGGTGCCCAATAATGTTATTTGCAGAGCATGCATTATCCGCAATTTTAGAGAAACCCAAAAGTACATTGACCACACAAAGAGTGTCGGGGTACAAGGTGATTATTTCCATCCCTGCGATTAAAATTGTTAGATGTAAAAAAGTGAATCCAGCAATTTTTATAGCAGAACCAGTAGGAGAGGATGATTATGTACATGATTGCACAACTTATATTGAGAATTATAACGAAATTCCCCAAGCCACAGAAAATGCAATTGGGAGGGGGGGAGGTTGTTTTTATTGATGGTTCTTCAAAAATTGACCAGACGACTGGAGAAAGGCATACGGGAGCAGCGGTAGTGCAACTGAATAGTGAATGTTAAATTGAGGTAGTAGTTAGCATGAGATTGGGCCTCATAACGAGTCAGGAGGCAGCCGTGCTAGAAAAATCATCAGGCTGCCGCCGAACGCAAAATACCATTCCGCCTCCATGATTGCTGGAATCACCGGGGCATTACAACCCCGGTGACCCGGTAATTCCGGAGGCAGAATTCCATAAATCCCCATTCCTATGGAGTCCCATAGGATATACAACCAGCACAACTGCAGCAAGCACAGATAGAGCAGACTATGATACCACAATGGAACAATGGAGGGACAATGGAAACATTGGTTCTGTCTATGACGGAGCCGGTGTTTCCATTTCCACCTGCAGGCGGGTGAAATCTCCTGCCTGCAGAACTCGTAATCAGCCGGTCCGGAAACAACGGTGGCAGCAGATTTACCGCCACTGTTGTTTCCGGACCGGCAGGGTCATAATGAGGCCCATTGTCTTCAAATTATCCAGCATAAGCTGCAGAATTAGTGCTGCTCATCGAAGCGCTGTAGACCTTTGAGGATGAGGAAGTGCCAATATACTCTGACTCAGCCTATGTGACGTTTACTGTACATGCAGGTTTGCCACCCTGGAAAAAGAGGGGCTTCCTCTGCACAGACGGCACTCCAGTGCAACATGTGGCCCCATTGGGTAGGCTTATAGAAGCATTAAGTCTCCAGTTGACCGTACAAGTCGTAAAATGCTCTGCACATTCTGAACAAGCAGACTATTATCCACCCACTTCTATTTCATAGGAAGAAGATGGTGAACAAATGATAGGACAGTGCATGCTAGCAAAGGAGGGCTTTAACATTCTATCTATTGTTCAGTTAATTGAAATAAAAGGTCAAACTAAAACAAGAACATGTTTTATGTTGAAATCGGGGTGATCTTTATCCCCCACTGAGGCAGTTAGAGATAGAACTGCACTGGAAAGTCAGTTATGCCTCTAACATTATTGAGAGTAGTGCTGGAGCAGCTTCACTCCCCAGCAGACACGACCCGAGTGAGGCTAGCAACAATTGCAGATGAGTGCTTCTCACTCAATCTTTTAGGGCACGCGGCACAGTTCATTTTGAATTGCATAGTGTGCCAGAAATTCACTGCAGGGCAAACTTTGCCAACAGTGAAAGGAGCAATCCGTAGACCCAATGGCCATTTCAACATCTGAATATAGATTCTGTAGACATGCTACAAATATGTAACGGTTACATATATATGCTGGTCCACAGTATGTCATTTCTCTAGATGGATAGATGCAGGTCCATGCACACACCCCGATGCACCCTGCACTGCCAAATTCCTTGTATGCAAAGGGTTTCCCAGGTGGGGGTGTGGGAGGTTTTGCGATCTGACAATGGACCGCATTTTGTAACTGAGCTGTTTGAGCAGATAGTACTTCTGTCAGGCATAAAACAAAATATCTCATCCGCTTATCAATCATAGGCGAATGGCTTCTGTGAGAGATTAAATTGATTATTGATGGAGCGCATAGCAAAGTTAAAGATTACTTTGAAAAAGGGATGGCTACATTGCCTGCCCCTTGCTTTATATGTCATTAGAAATCCTGTTTAGATCACCAGCTACCTCCTCATGTGTTGGTGACTGGACGCTGTAGGAGAAACCCATTGACTCCTCCAACTAGGGTAAAAACTGATGCCCAAAGTGTAGCGAAAGCATTAGGTGATGAAATGCATGATTATTTAAACGCATGATTGAACGTGTTTCTTTCATGTCTCAACAGATCAAGAACAGAAGGGAGGGTTCAAAAAGAAGTGACAAAAACAATCACGTGCATGAAACAGAAGATTTGCTAAAATCTCCAAGGTCACTTATGTGTCTATAAGAACTGAGTTTCGGACCCTCTGTGGCAAAGCCCATGCAGGGCAAGGTTGCAGTGTTGAGCGACGCATGTGCACAGGAGACGCTAGCTAGTTATACATAGCACGCATCACTACATTCACGCTTCCGTACCTATTGTCCCCAAAGTTTTGTTGCTCTGCCGTAAAAAACCCTCGCGACACAGGTGCACAGGAGACACTGCCTGATTATATGTAGCATGCATCATTACGTCCATGCTTCTGTGCCTATAAAACCTGAGGTTCAGACCCTCAGCTGCAAAGCCCTCACGGGACAAGGCCATGGATTTGAGCAACAGGGGTGCACAGGAGACATTTCCTGATTATACATAGCACGCATCGATACGTCCAGGCTTCCCTGCCTATAAGAACCGAGTTTCGGACCCTTTGCAGCAAAGCCTTCTGGACAAGGCAACAGTGTTGATCGACGCAAGTGTGCAGGAGACGCTGCCAGATTATACGTATATGAATCGCTACGTCCATGCTTGCATGCCTATAAGATCCAAGGTTCGGACCCTCTGCGGCAAAGCCCTCGCAGGACAAGGCTGCAGTGTTGAGCGATGCAGGTGCACAGGAGATGCTGCCTGATTATACGTAGCTCGCATTGCTAAGTCCACAATTCTGTGTCTATAAGAACTAAGGTTCAGACCCTCTGCAGCAAAGCACTCACAGGACAAGGCCACGGTGTTGAGCAAGGGAGGTGCGCTGGAGATGCTGCACGATTATACATAGCATGCATCGCTACGTCCATGCTTCAATGCCTATAAGAACCGAGGTTCAGACCCTCAGCTGCAAAGCCCTCACGGGACAAGGCCATGGATTTGAGCAATGGGGGTGCACAGGAGACATTGCCTGATTATACATAGCATGCATCGATACGTCCAGGCTTCCCTGCCTATAAGAACCGAGTTTCGGACCCTTTGCAGCAAAGCCTTCTGGACAAGGCAACACAGTTGATCGACGCAAGTGTGCAGGAGATGTTGCCAGATTATACGTATATGCATCGCTACGTCCATGCTTCCATGCCTATAAGATCCAAGGTTCGGACCCTCTGCGGCAAAGCCCTCGCAGGACAAGGCTGCAGTGTTGAGCAATGCAGGTGCACAGGAGATGCTGCCTGATTATACGTAGCTCGCTTCGCTAAGTTCACATTTCTGTGCCTATAAGAACTAAGGTTCAGACCCTCGGCGGCAAAGCCCTCACACGACAAGGCCACGGTGTTGAGCAATGAAGGTGCGCTGGAGATGCTGCACGATTGTACGTAGCATGCATTGCTATGTCCATGCTTCAATGCCTATAAGAACCACAGTTCAGACCTTCTGTGGCAAAGCCCTCGCAGGACAAGGCAGCAATGTTGAGCGACGCAGGTGCACAGAAGACACTACCTGATTATATGTAGCACACATCACTATGCCCACGCTTCTGTGCCTATAATAACTGAGGTACAGACCCTGTGTAGCAAAGCCCTTGCAGGATAAATCTGTGGTGTTGAGAGACACAGGTGTGCAGGAGACGCTACCCGATTATATGTAGCACAAATTGCTACATCCACACTTCCGTGCCTATAAGAACCATGGTTCAGACCCTCTGTGGTAAAGGCCTTGCAGGGCAAGGCTGCCTTGTTGAGCAATGTAGGTGTTTTGCGATGATGGTGTAGTGACATAGATTGTGGGTGCAGAGTTCTTCACCCTCCTGTCTGCGACCGCAAGGCAAGAGGGTGCAGGTAGAGTTATCTTTGCTACACTCCACGCAACCTCCCCTGACTTGTGCCCCTTCTCCCTGCAACCAGTCCTCGCAACCCCCCCACCCTTGTGTCTCCCCTGCATACGTGCAATCCCTCGCATCTTAGGCTGCATGCCCTCCCTGCTTTCTCAGACCCTGTGTGCTCTGTCGCAACTTTGCAGCGTGCACTCCCTTGCTTCTCTTGCCGCATGTGCTCCCTCTCAGAGTAGGCTGCATGAACTCTCCCGCATTCTCAGGCCATGTGGATTCCCCTGCAACTCAGGCTGCATGATCTCCCTTGCAATTTGGCCATGTTCTCTCCCTTGCATCTCTTCCTGCATGTGCTCCCTTTCATTGTAGGCCGCATGCATTCACACATTCTTCTTGCATTTTGCCCAGTACTTTCCTTGACCTATTGTGTACTGGATTGACTTGTGTTGTGCTCCACAGGTTTTAGGAATTACATTGCATTGCCTGCATTCTTTACTCCCAGGCCCCTGTTGTGTATTGTGCCTTATTAATGGTTTTGACCGTGTATTGTTCCCTATGGCTTTGATATTGTGCTGCTCTCTGCGGTTTTGACATTTTGATGTCCTCTACGGTTTTGGCATTACATTTCATTGCCTGCGTTCTTCACTTCTAGGGTCACTTTGTTGCTCTGTGCTTTGCTGTTCGTTCTGTATTGCTTCTTTATTTTTTACATCTAGGTTTTATGTTGTCCTCTGTTCTTTGCTTTTGCTTCTGAATTGCATCGGAATTCGCAGGTCTGTTGTTCTTGCTCTTTGTTGTTTTCCCCTCCCTTTTTGTGTACCCCTCTTGTGCCTCCCTCACATCCACCCCCCCATGTGCCCCTCCCAATTGGGCTCCCTTCCCCCCTTTCCTCCCTGCACCATGGTGCTCTCTGTCTTACCTATCTTCTCTAATTGCTTTACTATCGACCATCCTATTCCTCTCACTAGGTCTGCCAGGAAGAAGGTCAAAAGGGACATCCTGGTCTCCAACCCAGACCTCCCAATCGCTGATACCTACATCAGTGCTTCCTCCAGACAGACTCTTGTTCCCAAAGCTCTTCAGAAAGCGAACATGATAGATGTGCATATTCTCATGGCCTCTGCACAATTGTAAAAAGCAGAAGGTGGAAGTGGGAGTTTCTGCACATTTCAAAGTACTTCCTAAGGACCTGATTCATTGAATTATTTGTGCGGAAAATATGAATCAGTTTATTGATTAATGGAATCAAATGTGCAGTATTTTCCTTGGACTTGCAAGGATTTCACGGCTGCCCGGCACGCCCCTGCGAGCGGTCCAGTGACCTGCATGAGACACCATGCAGAGCATGGGCGTGGCTTGCGCAGAGGGTGGGGAAGGGTTGGAACACAGAAAATGGGGAAGAACATGCAAAAAAGTGGGTGTTTCGAGGGATGGCCCACAGGCAGTCCATCGCACAGCCACTATTGCAAGAACAATACATATTCATGGATCCAACCGTGCAACCTCCTTGGTCTCCTATAATGTTTTTGTTGCCCCCCCACCCCTTCCCTGCCCCCCTGTGATGTTGTTGCCCCCACCATCCCCTCCCTGACCCCTGTGATGTTGTTGTTGCCCTGACGCCCTCCTTGGTTCCATCTTTGTCCTCCCCCCAACCCCAGCTTTGCCAGCTTCTTCTTCCTGCTTCCCTTCCCCCTCATCCCTTCTTCCATCCCCCCCTACACCTTTCACTGCATGAGTTGTCCGGATTCACTACAGTTTTCACCATCACCGACCTGTTGCCAACACTTGGATTGACTTATGGACACTTTGACTTCAATGCATCACCATCTCACTTCTCATGCTGGGCCTCCCCTGGATCTCGTACTCAGGTTGGCCCTGAATCATGCTGTGCCCTTCATTTTCTTGATTCCTTGCCTACATTCTGCTCCTTGCAACATTACCTGTTTTACTGACCTCTGCAACTGTATTCGCTCACCCCTCTCTGCTCATTTCATTGTGGTATTCTCTGTTCTGCTCTTGTCCCTTCTCCATCTCTCCTCCCACCCACCCTTACATTTTTCTATGCATTTACTCTATCAGAATTGTCCCTCGATCTAGTTTGATAGCAACAATTGTTTGTCTCCTCCCCCTTCACATACTTGTCCCCCCCTCCAGCACTATTTGAAATGGTGTCAGGCCTAGTACGATAGTTGCTAGTTTTGTTCCTTTCCTCCTTTCTACTCCCCTCACCGCCATCACATGTACATTTTAGCTCTACCAGAAATGTCATCAGGCCTAGTATGGTAGTCGCCTGTCTGTTTCCCATTTCCTTCCTATCTTAGTCTCAATGTCACCTGGGCGAGAATGATAGTTAATTTCACATTCTTGTTGTTCATGGTCTGTAAGAATGTCATTGTATTTTCCCTTGTTCCCTCCTTTGCCTTGAACTGTTTTAAAACAAATTGTGTATATGTGCTATATAAATAGACTATCATATCATAAACTCCCAGCAAGGAAATGGCCACGCGAAGCACTCATAACATCTGCCACCCAAAGGCAGGAGTACAGACACTTGTGCATGGGATTCATCGCGCAGAGGTAAGATCGGGTGTTCGGTTTAGGGGTGCGGGCACGCAGCCGGGGTTCCAATCTAACTTTGCTCATACGCAGTGTAGTGGGGTGCAGGAAGAGTTTACGGGGGTTCGCACACAGATTTACTGACTTTTACCAGAGTAACGATAAATCGTTTGCATGTTCTCGGGGTGCTGATAACAGTTACGGGGGACCCTCTGCAGGGACCCCAAGATGCAGGCATGATTGCAGGAGACCCCTTGCACTAGTCTGAGGGTGCATGTTTTTGTGCCCGGGGAACATGCAAAGGTGGCTGTTTCTGGCTGTTTTTGATTTGCGTGGGAGCATGTCACGGGTGTTCCGGCCGCGACTTGCATATACGGTTACTTTGCACGAACAATTCCATGAATACAGAGAAAATGCTGAAGAACTTATGTGGGAATGCCTGCACTGTAACGTTCTCGACGCGCAGGCATTGTGTGATTTCTGCACACTTTTCCATTAATCTGGCCCTACGTTCCTTCCATTGCGAAATGGGCTTCCAGCAGTCTCATGTCCACAGTGTGCCTCTCATATATTCGTTTTAGTTGCAGGCTCCCAACACTAATGTATGTATAGTGGATGAGCAGAACATCATTTACACGGGAGCACAAACCCCCAGAAATGTGTAAATCACCTTTGTGAAAAAGGTGACCTGAGCATTCCCAATATTAATGCTTCTAAAAAATAATTAAAAAAAAACTCCTCTATAGAATTTTTAGGTGCATGATTTTTAGAGTATCTGTCCCAGTGTGGGGAGTCTCCTGCATTGGGTTGCACTGAAATGGATTTCAAACAGAAAGAAGAAACAGGTTTACACAGGTTAAAAGGTCATGACGTCCCAGGAGTCCTGCATCACTTAGTAGTAGCATGATGGTGGGTGTGTTCAGTGACTGAGCGCGTCAAGGCAGCGTCACCTCATGAACGCAAATAATTGCAGAGTGGAATGTGTAGTCCCTCGAGTCGTATTACTGAATATGAACATTTTCAAATATAACGCATAGAATACTTGAAAATCTAATAGCGAAGGAAGCAAGTTAAGTCGCGAGAAAGAAAACAGAGATAATGATTTAATTTTCGCCATCCAAAAATCAAATTATGCTACGTTGATTGGGAATGTGCTCTTTTTTTTAACAGACGGGTGGGGGAAATCACGAACCAGCCTTGCAGGAAACAATTTGTAAGTTAAATTAAAAACCTGTTTAAGTCCCATCTCCCCCGAACCCAACCCACTCACATTCTATAATTGTCTCTATTGTTTTGTTCATTATCAAGCACATTATCTGGTCTATCAATACCTGTGTATTTCATAATGAGAAAACGAACAGAGTTGAAGAAAACGAAGACAGCGCTGCCGAGAAGAGTCTGGCGAATGCTTCCATTTCTCCACTGAATGGAAAATCCTCTTCACACGTTAACAATCAGGGGCAGAAAAACAATACCTTCTGTGTAAGCACAACTCTGGGAAAGATGCACTGGCAAAGCCAATAGGCATCTCTTTAGTTATTGCATTTCCATGACCATATTCCAAGCCACAGGGTTAATATTCTGATGGACAGTGTTGGGAAGGAAATTAACCTTTCCCATCCCCATAGGCTCTTTAGAGTAAGGCGGGTCCCATAACCACATTTGCAATGTAACAGGGGGGAGGGAGCTGTGATAATAATCCCGGAACGGACACAATATTAGATATAAATGAGTAGACTTAGTGTGCACGTGTAAGGAGACGCCATTTTTGTAGTTATGGTAGATACATTCGGCCCTGCATGGCAGCGCAGTAAACACAGGCCCGACAAAGAAACCTGAACAGGCCCAAGGACTAATGGTAGAAAGACCTGTGCTGCAAATTCCCATAGAAACTTTTCTTTGTTCCTTAACTGTTGTGAATACTTGTTATCCCAAAGAGGAATGTGCCCTGCATGGCCGCGATACAGCACCAGGTACCTTACTGTGCACATTCATCACAGCCGGGCCAAAGCAGACCTCCAAACCCACCCAGCCCACCAGGAGTTATGACGCCCACAACTGCCCCAGTCCAAGAACCCTGAATTCCGCGATAGTAGGTGACCCCAAACCACCAACCATAAACCCAGTGGTCATAAAAGATCTGAAAGAACACAACCATTTCACCTTATTTCTTAATGACAGACTTGGTAATAAGAGGTACAAGATGGAATAACCTAGAGTCCAAAGCGAGGGTGGAAACCTTGAGTGCAGAGAGTGCGATATGAACTGAGTGAAGAATGTGTGGGTCAGCATTATCTTGAGCTTCCCTCTGTGCTAACTGCCGAGTTGCCCAGGTGCACGCCATAATGATAGAGTAGCATTGTCTTACAATAGTAACTAATGAGGAACGTGACCTTCAGTCCCTGGAGAGATGAGCCCAGCGGACCCCACGTGATGGAAGATGGACTGACGGGGCTGGGGCAAATTACAGCCTGGCATCCTTATGGAGCAGGCCGCCCATGTATGAGGTCTCACCAAACAGCCACGCGTGTTTTTAATCTATGTATGATGTAATAATGACGATGTGTTGCCTTATAACCTTCTGCTTGCACTCATTTTTGGCAAAATGTTCTCACGCAGCAGTGTTCTTTGCTGGCTTACCTATTTTTGTGCAATTAATAACATGTTATCCTTGCAAGAAATCTCTTGGCCTTTTTTCCCTAGCAGGTTGTATTTTTTCTGGTTTTAGTGTTCAGGGAGGTGCCTTCATTTGCTGATCCCGACATAATCCCAGCACCCCCCGTTCCTGCAAAGGTGCCCAGGAAGCCTCTCTGGAAGGGCTGCGCCCAACTACAGTGACCAGTCCCAAAAATGCATATCTCTGAGTGGATTCACAGGAACCATCATTGGAGAGTTCCTGTCTGCTCTTTGGAGCAGGGCATGGCTCAGAGGAGAAGGGCAGGCCGGTGTTGTTGGAACACTAAGATGGAGGAGTTTGGGTGAATGCGCGCATTTGAATATAGCCTTGCAAGGGATAACAAGTAGTGGGCAAGTGTATGGGAAAATCTGAAAAGTGTGAACATGCAGAGAAGATATAGAAATTGGGAATGTGGCATGTACATGGCTTATTTAGTTTTTTTTGTTTTTACTAAATTTTCAAAGAGAATAATAATGAAAGGAAAATGGAAGTGAGGAGAGAAGGTGGCGCCACTCACATTGTTTAACAAAGAAGAAAATAGGAAATACATAGGAGGCATGTATAATTAGAGGGCTCGGGAAAAGTAGTGGTTGTTATTTTAGGTTGTTATTTTAGTTTTTTTAATTTGTGTATTTTATTGTTTAGGGGTTTAGGGAGGAGGCCCAGGAGGGTCATTGTGTGATTTGTGGTGTGTGGGAACAGTGTGGTTTGCATGATTAAGGAGACTGAAACTAGAAGAAGAGGGTGGGGAGAGAAGCTTTTTTAACTAAAGTAGTAGGGGGAAATCAGTGACTGTTTTTTGACCCTCTCTAAAGCTGTCTGGTGCAATAGCCACAACCAGTGGGTGACTGAAACAAGGGGAGAGGGGATTCCCCGCTCGTGGCCAGAGCAGGGCTCCTATGACAGAAGAATTCTGCAACACATGTCCAGATTTTTTACAGCAAAGTACAAACGGAAACAATTACAGAACAGAAGGGAAATATTTAACCGCAGGATAATGTTTTAGTATACAGAGGAGTGTGAGGGAGCACGAGGGGCACACAGCAATAGCAAAGGCACAGGCCTAAGTGATGATGGGAAAACATCAGCAGGGCACAAGGGAATATATCCCTTAGCATCTCGCCCCACAATGGGATAAACAAATCCAACGTATGTGTCAACCTCTGCAACAGCACGGTGTCCCCATATGCCTCCCCTCCAGATGTTGCAGCACACACAGACATTAATGCAAGATACCTAGAAGTAGCACTGGTGTTGACATACACAGAATTTGCCAGACTGCGGACTGCACATGACTTGACTAATGCAGATACACCAGCACAGGCGGGGACGGATGAGTGGCAGTCAGGAGACTACTTATTTGGAATAGACAATGCGCCCATAAGAACCATACATACAGAACCTGACAGCAAAACTGATGGCTTGTGTTATGAGAATGTTGGTTCCCGCAGGGGAGAGGAAGATGGGTTGAGCACATTTGATAAGGTCGAGGATGATGAGGATGAGGATGCAAAACAAGCACTTGAACTCACCCCTAGAGTAGAGAGCTTATGGGATGGCAGGTTGAGAGAAAGGTTTGGTTAGATGGCAGTGGCAAGGAAAAAGGGAAGTGCGAAGAAGGGTGTGAGAAGTAAACAAAAAATGCAGATAGCCCTAATATACAAGGGTGCTGGGAAACTGCACTATGTGCCATGGGCACAGATGGACAAAAAAATATAATAAATACAATTCTGGCCCTTTCGGCGGGCGCAGGGAAATTGATATATGCATTCGAAAAACAATTGATGGAAATACCCCTGGCAACAAGATACATCAAAAGCTTATTGGTGGCCACTATCGAAGATCAGGCTGCCGATGTGTAAGTGAAGGTAGGGTACCCGGGAGTAACCCTGAGCAATGATGCACATGATGGAGCGTCCTTCAATAAGATTATAGTGAAAGTGGGGGATGCGCTGCAGCAAGCGTTCCCACACACCGCAAATTTGCAGTCTATTATGCAGTGTACCATGGGTGATAATGAGAATGCCGCTCAATTCATTCTTAAGGTCCAAGAGATTTGGAGGGCAGAAACGAGAAACGCATGGGACCAATCAATACCTTTTTTCAACAGTATTATCAAACAAGGCCTACCCAAGGAAGTGCAACAAGTACTAGATCAAATTGTAGGGGGTCAAGGTGAAGGGGTGGCCTGAGATTCAGAGCATAATAGGGCACCATTGTAGGAAAATAAAAAAGAATGAGAAGAAAATTACCAAGAGGCGACAGGCTGAGGAAGCAAAACTAGTACAAAATAAATTAGCTAAGGTAGCTATGGAGGTGTCAGTATTGGCACCATCACAGAAAGAAGTGGCAGGATACACACCTGACTTCACAAACGCCAGAATAGCAGTGGTGTGGGCTGAAGGAGGACAAGGACAGTGGGGCTGAAAAACACAGTACCCTCAGCCACAGAGGTAAGGAGGACAACAGCGAGGAAGAGGTGGGTTCAGAGGATCAAGGGGGGAGGGGGTTGGTGAAATGGGACCCCAAGTAGGAGGAATGGGGCAATGTTGGAACTGTAAGAAGTTGGGGCATTTTTCAAGGAAGTGCAGGGGCAGGCAAGGAGTGGGATACTGTTATGGCCAACAGAACTATGGCACACCACCCAAAGGGAACCCCCAAGGGCTGACTCCCAAAATGACTTCCATACTCTATGAGGTACCTTCAAGCTTACACCCAGTTGCCCCTGCAAATATCAGGCCCTCCCTCACAGTGACACCACCAGTAGGAGATGCAACAATACCCGCCTCATAACAACTTCCAGAAGACAGGAAACACAAACCCCTTTAACGTTGCGCCTAGTGGCACAATAGCTCTGTTAACAATATTGGGGAAAAACCCTTTTCAGTCCCGGGACAAATACCTGCCCTGATTAGGACAGCCCACAGAGAGCACTTGTGTGTCCAGTCCTGTCAATGACCCTCAACCCAGAAGAGGAACCCTTGGTGGGGGCAGAGATAGGAAACAAGCAATTCATCTTTATGGTGGATTCGGAAAAATGAGAAATCATGCATCAGTGAAGGTGACTTCTCGTTATCTGGCAAAACTCTCATGATAATCTCATATTCCAATGCTCTCTGGGTGGTCAGGGTAGACTTTGGTCTTTCCAAGATAGCAATTACTGAATGATCCATGTACAATGTCACTAAGCAGCCCATTAGAATTGTGGAGCTTTTTTCAATGGTGAAGGCCGCTGCAGCAAGGGCTTGTTTCCATGTGCACTTCCTTTGCATAACTGAGTCCAGTAGACCGCTGTAATAGACCAATGGCTTGTGGCCCATAATGCTTTTCTGTTTTGGTATATATATATATATATATATATATATATATATATATATATATATATATATATATATATATATATATATATATATGTATATATATATAATTCTTATGTGTAAAACTGGGTGGCGAGAACTGGGGCTGTGGAAATCACTTCTTTCAAATCATTGCAATGTTGTACCATGTCTGCTGTCCATTGTAGTTTGTGGTTGCCTTTTTGGGCTTCCTTGAGACACTGTAAAAGCAGTCTTGTGTATGCTGCATAATCCAGAAACCATGCCCTGCAGTAATTACATAACACCAGGAATTTCTGAATGTCTTTTACTTTAACAGGTTTGGGTGTGACGCTCACTGTTGCTGCTCTGTCTGGTCCTATTCTTTTGCCGTCTGCTGAGATGAGCTGTCCTTCGTAAAGCACCTCAAACCGGCAGTACTGGAGTTTGGCCTTGTCAAACGTGTACCCCTGTCGGCCAAGACTCATAGCAGGGTGATGGAATATTTTTTACAGTTTAGCTCACTGTCACTACAAACCAGTACATCGTCCACTTACTGGATGACAATGCTGGGAACATGGATGTTGCCTAAGTCTTTGTGTAGTATCTGGTTGAATATTCTTGGACTCTCACAATACCCTTGAGGCAAACAAGTGTATTTGTAGCTCTTTCCGCCATTTGTGAATGCTGTGAGGTACTGGGAGTCAGGGTGTGAAGGTATCGAAAAGAAGGTGTTCTTTAAAATAACCTCTGTGAAGTGCATTGCTTCTTTAGGGATAATTCACAATATGTTGGCAATGTTTGGAACTAGAAGACATTCCTTCTCTACTACGTCATTAAGTGGATCATTCTCCAAGTGCCCCCCTTTGCTTTTTTGACTGGGTATATGGCAGTATTGCATGGTGAGGTAGAGGGCACTATTAACCCTTGTTTTAGTAGAGCCTGTATCGTGTGTTTTATCCCTTCTTCTGCCTCCCTTAAAAATGGGTATTGTTTCACTTGTGGTAGTACTGCTGCATTTATTAGTGTGATCTGTACTGGGGTCAATTCCTTTAGTAGCCTGACGAAGCACAATGAACTGCTTGCCTAGTAATAATAAAACATAGAGAGACACATGCATGGTAATAACTAGCCATTGTGTAGACGATGCATAGCAGTCATGCAGAATATTAATGGAGCCTACACAACAAAAAGTTTACATAATGGACATCATGCATTTCACGTTCTAAAAGTACTACAAATTGTGTATAACAGGAATTAGACAAAGCAGGGGCTTGCATAACCAGAACAAAGCTCCAAAGGAACATGCATGTGAAGACAGGACCTGCCCCTGTCAATCCATACAAGGTTCACTATCTTCCATGGTGTTTATGACACAATGTTTGGTGATCTTCAGCTTTCTGTTGATTGTGGTGGTCACCATTCTCCATCACGAGGCACTCTGACTCTCAGACAAATCCCTAGCCGAAATGTTAATGGGAGCATTCACAGCTTCTCATCTCACTGTCTAACATATTAGAATAGATATCTGTTGGCAAAGGGTACCCCAGACTTGTGTATATCTTCTACCCGTTATCTTCTTTGAGACCATGGCACATGGGCTCCAGGATGTCTCATGCCTCTGAATGAACTCACCCTGACCTCCTTATAATACTGATTTCCGGTTATGTCTGGACCCCTAAATATGTCAAACCACGGATCATTTTTATCACCTGCAATATACATTATCTTTCTCAATTTCTGTATTTACCCTTACCTTAAACCCAATGCCCCTCTCTTCTCCTTCTATTCCTTGTCTATGTCTACCCTTCTTGTTTTTCACCCATGGTTATTTGCCCCTTTACTCAAACCCAGAACTAAGCCAAGGACTAGGAACAGCTTTTTGGGATTTGTTTTTCCAAATCTTTTCTCTCTCTTCTTCTTAAACTTCTTTCTCGCATTCCCGCTTTTCTATCCCACTCAATCTATACCATGCTGCTAACACCTATTAGCAATTACTTTTGCAGTGTGCACTAGAAGCATCTAAATAAAAACATGTACAGCAAGAACTAAACATTTTAAAAAGTAGGCATAGCAAGAATGAAATAAATTGATAAGATGCCTCACAATAACCAAATATAGTGAAGAGCACACATAGGAAAAAGTAACCATTAAAATAGAATGATTAGCAAGACATAGGGCCTCATTACGAGGTTGGCAGTAACCCAATGGTGTGACCGGTGGGTTGCCGCGAACCCCATAACACCCTATACATCCTATCTGGCACCTGAAGTCCTGGTGGCGCGGGAAGTCAGACGCCACATTTCATAAATCGCCATTTCCATAAAGACCTGTAGGACTCAATGGGAGTGGGGAGACGGAAGCACTGGCAGGCTGATCGTGCTGGTGCTTCTGTGATGACTCTGACTACCAAGGCAGCTGTGTCTGGCAGGGTCAGACCTGTTGGACGCAGTGGACCCGGCAGGCAAACTCATAGTATGGCAGTCTGGAAATAAGGGTGCCGGTAAGCTTACCGGCAGCCTGGATTCCGGACCGCCACACTCATAATGAGGCCCATAATCATTGAAGAAGCGAACATATTATGAACTAAAAATAATGAGGGACATGTTTAATATTAAAAATGTATATTAAGTGGCAAACATATGAAGATTTGAATTGAATGAACAGCTTGTCTATTAAGAACTAAACACAATAGGGCTCCTTTTGGAGTTCCCTGTAAAACACGGCTGGGGCCTGTTAGTTTTTCCATTTCGCTTAAACAGGTCCAGGCAGTGTAATCTTCCTCATTTTCATTACTGAGTGCAAAAGGGTAGCATAAACATTCAGCATACACGCGAGTAGTCTACACGTTCACACTCTGCCGTGCAAACTGAATAAACGCTGCTTGAATCCTATATAGTTTGCTGGCTTTTTGCTGGTGTAAAAATCCATCCACAGCATTTGCACCCACATTAAAATACATGCTTGGACAAATTGGTGGAGTATGTGTATGGCAGAGGGGAAGAGGGCAGCAAAATCATTACGCATGGTCCACCCAACACTCTCCACCATACAAAAGATTGAAAATGAAGAGTTATGTGAATTTAAGGTATAAATGTCCTGCGCATGACTATTACTCTTTTTTTTTTCATGTTCCGCTTGGAGCAAACTGAGCTCTAATGAGAAGAATGAAGATATGATGATAAGATATGATATGGCATTTATAACGCGCCTATATACAAGTGTTTCAAGGCGCAACGAGACAAGGGGGGGAACAAAGGGAAGACAGATAACGATCTTACTAGGCCAGGTGTCATTCAGATTGCGCAAGTGCATGGGAAGTGGGGAAAGGAAGAGTGCAAGGGGGGAAAGGGAGAGGGGAAAGTGCAGTACATGAGAGGTGGAATAAATAAGATAAATAAAACACATAAAAAACAGGCAAGTGCAAGGAAGTGCGGCCAAAGTGCTGGAAAGGGGACTAAAGGGATACAGAAAACAGTCCCCAAGTGCAGGGGTTGCCAGGGAGGCAGTGCAGGTGGGCAGTTGACAGGGCCTGGGCCAGAGATCAGAAGGGTGGCCAGGTAATCAGTGCAAATTAAGTCAGGAGTTCAGCAAGGGAGGGGAGGAGAGAAAGCAGAAGCAAAGAGGAAGGTTTTGAGGTGTTTCCGGAACCGGAGGTGGTTTTCAGGGAGGCAGGAAGGCTGTTCCAGAGAGAGGCCCCTGCCGAAGAGAGTGATCTGCCACCAACTCGTTGCTTGGAGAAGCGACTGACCATGAGGGAGTTGGAGGCAGATGAGCGAAGAGCTCGAGAAGGAAGGTATTTAAGAAGAGAGAGTTGAGGGTATTCCGGCCCCAGACCCCAGAAGGCCTTGTGTACAATGCAGAGGGTTTTGAATTTAATCGTCGCAGCCACTGGGAGCCAGTGCAGAGATGTCAGTCTGGGAGAGATACGATCCTTGGGCTTGAGGCCAAGGACAAGTCTCGCACTCCTGTTCTGGATAAGTTGCAGAGGGCGGAGAGTGGAGGCAGGACGATTTAGATAGAGGATGTTACAGTAGTCCAGCTTTGAGATGACCAGGGCTCTGGAGACAGTGAGCTGCTCGGGGAAGGATAGGAAAGGAAGAATACCTCTAAGGAGGTGCAGCTGGTAGTGTGACCTCTTAGAGACGTCAGAGGTGTGAGGGGAGAAGGAGAGTGCAGAGTCGAAGATGACCCCAAGATTTTTTGCCTTGCAGGTGGGAGTGGGAGGAGGGCCAAGAGAGGCCAGCCAGAGAGCTGCAGGAAAGGAGGGAGTGGGTGTGCCAATGAGTAGAATCTCAGTTTTACTGGCATTAAGGCAGTGGTCGTTGGCGGCACACCAATCCTGGATAGCAGACAGACAGTCAGAGATGAGGGAAGGAGAGGAGGAGGAGGAGGCCGAGGGTAGCCTGAAAATTAGCTGGGTGTCATCCGTATAGCACTGAAATTTGGGACAGAGAGTGGCGATGTGGTGGGCAAGGAGTGCCAGGTATTGGTTGAACAGCCAGGGAGAGAGGTTAGATCCCTGGGGGACACCACAGGTAGAGAAAAAGATGTCAGAGAAGAAGGACCCAAGTTGGACCAGGGAGGGTCGGTCGGAGAGGAAAGAAGTCAGCCAGAGCCAGACCAGTGATACCCAGGTTGTCACGGAGACGGTTGAGCAGGATGGCATGATTGACAGTGTCAAAGGCAGAAGAGAGATCAAGCAGGATAAGAACGCAAGGGGTGTTAGAGTCGAGGTTGGAGAGCAGGTCTTCACGGATGTTCAGGAGAGCAGTTTCCATGTCTCTGGCAACTCTGAAGCCAGACTGATGGTCATGAAGACAACCAACAGATTCAGTGTGGAGATTGAGTTGGGAGATGGCCAGTTTCTCCAGGAGCTTGCCCAGGAAGGGAGTTATGGAGATTGGGCGATAGTTAGCTGGGCAGGAGCGGACGGCAGAGGGTTTCTTAAGAAGAGGGTGCACAAGGGAGTGCTGCAGGGGGGGAAGGGAAGACTCCAGTGGTGAAGGAGTGTTTGCAGAAATCCACCAGGGCACGAGCTAGGGAGTCGACGTGATCCTTAATAGTTTTAGAGGAACAGGGGTGAACCTGTTTCGATGAGACTTTCATAGATCGTACTTGTCTAAAAACCTCATCTGGAGAGAAAAGGGGAAAGGTAGAGAAGGAGGGAAGAGGGGTGACAGCAGAAGGGCCAGAGGAAGAGCAGGGAATAGCGGGAGGGGGTTGAGAGGAGGAGAGTGAGGACAGGATGTCCTGAGTTTTAGAAATGAAGTGAGAGGCCACATCCGTGCAGAGGGCCTGAGACGGGACAGGAGAGGTAGAGACTACGGCAGGATTGGCCAGTTCCTTTCATATTTTAAAGAGTTCAGCCGAGTTGTTAGATGCCGCAGAGACGCGGGCTTGGATATGAGCTCTCTTCTTGATGAGGACAGAGAGCCGGTATTGCCTTTGCAGCAGGCGGCAGGCAAGTTTGTCAGAGGATGAACCTGAAGCACGCCATTTCCTCTCGGCAACCCTGCACTTACGTTTTAGGCTGACGAGGTCTGAGTCATATCAGGAGTTGCACTTGGCTTTGGGCTTCAGACGGATTCTCATGACAGGGGCAAGGATGTCAAGAGTATCCGATATAGCAGAGTGGAGAGTGGAGAGGGCTGTGTCATGGTCAGAGTCAGCCAGGGGGGGAGGAGGAGGTGAGAAGGTGACAGCGAAAGCCTCAACTGACACGCGATTCATGGGTCTGATGACCAAGAAGTTGGGTGGCAGTGACGGAGGTGGCTTGGCCTGCGGGGTAGGGAGGGTGAGGTGGGAGGAAAGAAGAAAGTGGTCACTCCAGGAGAGAGGAGTGGAGAGAGGGATAGAGAGGGGAAGGTCTGAAGAGATCAGAACATCGAGAGTGTGCCCTGCAGAGTGAGTCGCGCCAGAGCTGCTGATTTTACAAGAACTTACTTCTGTTGCAAAACAAACGTTGTTTGCTGTTGGAATCTCAGCATTGCGAGCTGTCAAGGGGCTCTTGCTGGTGTCCTTAGCTTCCTGGAGGAGGCAGGGCTTGCGCTGCACACGTGACCTATCACGTGACTTTAATCAACCTTAAAGCGCAGAGCCAACCACTCTTGCGGCGTTAAGCCCGTTGGTGTAAAGGGCGCTGGCTGTTGTGCGGCTGTTTGGCGCTGAGGAGCGCAATACAAAGGTAACTGATTGCCGGCCTGGATACAATTTGTTGATTCCCATTATTTATACTGGGGAGCTTTAATTTGTAGCGCTAAAGCGGCTCTCTGCCGTGTTTGGAAGAAAAGTGCTCCTACATGGAGCTTGAAAATTGGGAATCTTAGGGAGGCCGCTTTACTTTGAAACAAAAAAATAAAAAAAATAAAAAAATGTTTAAAGCCTATTATTATCCAAACACCAAATGAGACTTCGTAGTTCACCTGACACAGAAATCATGCCTGACCAGGAAGGTTCATATTTGGGTGGAGGGGAGGAGACAGGGATTGTGGCTCATAATACCCACATCCAAACTCCAAGTCAGCCAGCCCTGGCAATTGTGCAAGCCCTAATTCACACACATGAGCAGCAAACAATGGAGGAAACTGCCCCTATTTCCCTCATCCAGAAAGGATGGAAGCGGGGAGTAGAATATACAATCACAACAAAGAAAATACAGAGCAGAATAAACAATCACTTCCCAGGAAAAAAAATAAAAGTGTGAATGACCTGACTGATCTATCTTTTTGCACATGGCAACACCATGATTGCGCCCAAGAGGTCGAAGGAAGGGTATCCCCCCTGAAAGGCCTCAGAATATCCCTCTGCCTACAGATATTAACATACAAAATGAGGCAATACTCGCCACTCCTCAAGCCTTTTCAGATGGCCCTGTCATCGCCCCTAGCAGTGACTCCCCTCAAACCAGTGACGGTACGTTGTCAGCTCTTAGTTTTGTCTTAAACTCTCTGGTTTCAGTTTTTGAACTTCTAAAATCGGAGGTGCAGACCCAGGCTGGCTTATTGTTGGAAGGTACTAATGAAATGTCCAAGAATGAATCAGCTATGGTGTATCTAGATAATATCATGAACACCATTCTGGTTCCCACCCTAAAAGAAATGCAAGTCGAAGGTGTGAAACAAGGATTGGACATTACCCAAATTTACAGTTTATTGAAGGAGGGCACCAAGGGAAATGCTGCCACACAGGATCTCTTAAAAGATCTTCCGAGGAAAGTCTTTAACCTCCAAACCTGCAGTCAGCCCATCAGGGAAGAGGCCTCTAAGGACAGTACAATCTCTGATAATACTCCATTATCAGACTCAATTTTAGAAGAATTTAGGAGATTGGCCAACATGCACATTGATGAGATAGAAGAGATCTCTGATAGTTCTCTGGAAGAGAATGTTAAGGCCCCAAAAGGCTTGTCTCTTAATGAAATCAACTGGATTCCAGAGGCTTCTCAAAATTTTAAAGGGAGAAAGAGGCAAAAAAGGAAATGAGGGTGCAGTGCAAAACCCACAACCTCATTACCGCTGTCGAAAAGAGCCCAGTAAAAAATCAAAAAACAAAAAGAATCCGGTTATGAAAAACACAGGCACAAGCTCATTTCTAGAAAATCTGGCTCTGCCAACTGACGGGCAATTGTCAGAAACTATCACATCCATCACATTGGTTCCTGATTTGTTACAGAGCTCCAGCCGAAACCAAAACAATCCCACCAAATTAGTTATCGGTAAAAAAGGAGAAAAAGGGCTTCTCGCATCAAAAAAAGATCTTCAGAGCCCAAAGGCGCAAACCTCAAGTGTAGGTTTGCAAACCACCCCCAGTAATATCGCCAAAAAAAGTCCTGAAGACACAATGTCAAAAACTAGGGCATGGAAACATGAATATCGCTCCGATATTTCTAAAAAAGAAGGCACAAAATATCCACCAAGAAAACCCTACTCAGGAATCTACAAAAGTAACTATGAAAACTTCTGTGAAATTGGCCCCGATATTTCTGAAACTCTTACCAAAACCGGTTCCACCAACAGCCCAGACTGTCCCTTATCATCCAACTTATATTAAAGAGGAAGGGGTTTTAAGATCTACATCAAATGAGATCAATAGCAAGAACGGTATGGGGAAATTCAGAAATCTCGCATCTTCCACTCAGGGGAATGATGGACCTTCGCACACTATACCTGTAAAGAAAAATGATGAACTGGATGTGGGCGACTTCAAAATGCCAAAAGCGTGGCTGAGACTAGTCAAACAAAATAAGAATAAATCACTTTGTAGATCTGTGCTATTGTCTGAAATAAAAAAAAATCATAACCTATTCCTTTTTTCATCAGAGGTCATCGAGTATGTAAAATTTCCACTAAGGGAGGACAAGTTCTATGTGGAAATTGGACTGAATTCGAGCAGGGCCCAACAAGCCCTTTTCAATAATAAAAGTGATCTTGCAAGAGATGGCCTGATGGTCTACAAGACAAGTGAGGAGGGTTCATCTGAGATTGACCCCAGCTTAAAACAACTGGAGTGGAGGAAACCTTAAAGAACGAAGGACCAGCCGGGAATACAAGAGAGTCTGGCAGGACTACGGTTGTAGGATCAAGTATAAATGAAAACCTTATAGCCAAACTCCCAGAGATAATCTCCCGAATAATTCTGAAATTGGGGGCTGAGGAAAATAGCCTTTAGGCAAAGGGGTCTAAGGGTAGTTTCCTGGAACATAAGAGGACCTAGCTTCCTGAAAAGTAAGCAAGTGAAAGAGGAACTTTTAGGACCAAATGATATTTTGCTACTCCAGGAAACGTGGCTCGTCAACCCTATAGAGATTGAGGGTTTCACAATCTTAAATTTACGAGCCGCATAAAAACTAAAAGGGAGACCGGCAGGTGGGATGATAACTGCATTCAAAAACTCCAGCATAAAAGAGATCATACCTTTATGCAACAATGAAGGCGAGATACAAGCATGTAAAGTAAAACTGGAAACGATGGCCCCTCACCTCATTATAGCAATCATCAACATCTACTGGAACCCCGCTAACTCAAAACTGCAGCATTTCTTGGAATCTCTGGACTCTGTGCTCACAATGGTGAAGACCGATTATGAGGGAGCGCATATCTTATTAGCAGGGGATCTAAACACAGATTCCATCCACCCCGGGAGTAGCTCGCTTGTGAAACCAAAGTTGAGCAAACTACGAAAAGGAAAACTGTGGAGAGACTTTTTGACCTCCTGGGACCTTGAAATGATCCACGTAAAATTCAAGGGTGATGATAAAGTGGGTGTAACTTGGCATCAAGGGCCCCTTGGGTCCACTCTAGATTACATCTTCGTTTCTCCCGGTCTCTCAGTCCTTTGCCCCAATTTTGCTCTAAATTGGAAGGGGGGAAGTGATCACGCAAGTTAAGAACTTCTGTTTCCTGATATACAGAAGTCTAGGTATCCCAATATTACGCAGAAAATCGAAGGTCGTAAAGGAAAACTGAGAGTATTAAAGTATAAACAGGGTGGGAATGCATTGAACAAACTTCTCGAAGAAGTTCCTCTCTCATTATGGCATGACGAATTCCACCCGGAGAAATTTGGGAATTTCGTCTGTTCTATATGTCCGCCAAGTGAATTAAAGGCTGCAAGCAAGCAAGAACATCTTCACCTCTGTGATGAAGAAACGCAAAAGAAAAAGAGAAGGCTGCGACAAACATTGCTTTGCATAAGAAATGGGCAAGACGATCCAACTACACGTAAGAAGAGCTAAGATTGGCCAAACAGACCTATAGAAACTGGTCAAAAAACCATAAACATCAGAAAATACAAGAAGACGGAGAGAGAATGCTTTACCTACTCAATGCAAATAATTGCAGGCACTTTTGGGCGGCGTTGACCCAATTAGAGAGTCGCTAGAACAGTTCTCTATGCAATCTGGTCCCAGAGAAAGAGTGGGTGGCATATCTGTCAAACAACTTCAAACAAACGGGGTCCATCCACTCTATTTTGCCATCAGACACTCACTGGTCTCTCACATTTGAGGAACAAGTTATTGATGAGTTTATACTATCATCCTCCACATCAAAAGCGGCAGGTCCCAATGGACTCACCTATCAGGTCCTTAAAGAAAACCCAAAAATGTGGGACAAGCTGCTAAACAGTCTGTTTAAGGAAATCTTGCAAAACAGGATTTTTCCACCATCATGGAAGACGCATTGGTCATACCATTTTTCAAGGGGGGGCGATCGGTTAAGCCTGGAAAACTATCGCCCAATCGCCCTCCTTGATATTGACAGTAAAATCTTCATGTGGTTGCTTCAAAAAGATCTCACACTCTGGGTGGACTCCAAGCAGATCCTCTCTCAACACTAAACAGGATTCAGAAAAGGGCTTTCTACCAGCTTAAATGGTCTCATTCTGAACCTACTTAGTGAAAACTCAAGCGACAAAGAAGGTGTTCCGCTCTATGGTGCTTGGGTCGACCTGTCCAAAGCATTTTATCTAGTAGATAGATCCCTTCTGTGGTGGAAACTACACAGTTGGGGGATTGCAGCTTCTCTACTAGCAATGCTCATGGAATTGCATAGGAACACTACTATAAGAATGAGGTTGGATGACCTTGGCCACCTGTCAGATAAAATACAGGTATTTAAAGGAGTGAGGCAAGGTTGTCTTGGTGCCCCCATGTTCTTCAATGTATTCCTGTTAGACCTTGGAGATTTTTTGGCCCCTTCTTCAATGGCCAGCCCGAGGCTAAATGGGAGGAGAGTTCAGTGGTATGCGGACGATTCAGTTCTGTTGGACAGTTCAGCGATAGGTCTGCAGCGGCTTTTGTCCAAACTAGGAGAATATGCTATACAAAATGGGCTGATAATCAACTCCTTGAAATCGAAGATTCTTATCTTCAAACATCCCAAAAAAATCTGGACTCTAGAAAATGGGCATTGGACGGGAAAGTAGTTCCCCGGGTTGAAGAACTTACTTAACTTGGTTACGAAATCTTAGCTTCCCCTTCTCAGAACAAAGTGTCTATGGTTATTTTGGACAAAGCCACAAAGATCATCTCTCAATTGAAGAAATTGAATGGTAAATTCTGCAAATTCTCATTTCTTCCTCTCGTCAAATACTATATGGCCAAAGCTGTCCCGGTACTTCTGTAAGGGCTAGGGGCAAAGCCTCTGCTCTGGCATCACAATTGGGACAAAGTCGAGGGGCTCCTGTGGAAAAAATCACTAAACCTTCCAATGTGTACTTCACTAGTGAGCCTCAGATTTGAGTTGGGTCTTACCTCATTGGGTTGTCGAGCCGATTGGAAACTCCTTTCCCTTTATCGTGAAATAATAACAGCTAGTCAGTCTACACTCTACTTTGAAGTAAACGAACATCTCAAAAAAGCCAAATCAAAGCAACTTAATGGTTTGAAGAAGAAAGTTGGAGATATTCTGATCATGCTTGAAATATCACCAGAAACCCTTATTTGCAACCCAAAGAAAGTAAATCTCAACCCACCGAACCTTTTTCTAAAAGTGGATAGAAAACTGGGTTCTCTTCCTCGCTACCTCCAAAAATTTCCAGATAGAGCCATAAGAAACAATTTTTTGAGATTAAGACTCAATATTGCCCACTCAGGAGAAGTACTGACCAGAAGAAACCAGGGTGACAAAGCCATTAAACTCTGCAAACATTGCGATCTTCCAAGCCACCAATCCCTCAAACACTTGCTAATGGAGTGCGAGGGCACCTGGGAAACAAGACTATCATTGCTCAGAAGATTTGTGGCCAAAGAGGAGAGCTTGATGGGTGACCTGTTCTGGGATAGACTGATTGCAGGCCAAGAAATCATGCTCACGGCTAAAATAGTAAAAGTTTTGGAAAAATGTTCCATACTCTTATGCTCAAAAGTCATGAGCCAGACATTCAAGCACAATGATGGCCCTGCCTGGCCTTAGCTAGGTCACCCATGGTTATCTCTGAAGATCTTTTGTTTTTTATCTGTTGGGCTTTTGTTTTCTGTTTTGTACTAAAGAGTTTCTTCTTTTTTCTTTGTAAAGGTTTTCCATTTAAAACCAAAACAAATAAATAATAATAAAAAAAGAGTCGGGCTAGAGGGGAGAATAGTGAGTGAGAGGGAGTCGCAGAGGTCCCGAAAGAGTTCAGAGGGGGGACAGGAGGCATCCAGGTGGATGTTGAAGTCTCCGAGGAGGAGGAGTTGAGTGGTTGAGGCCAGGAGTGAGGAGGAGAGGTCCGCCGACTCAGAGAGGAAGGAAGAAACCTGACCAGGATAAATATATAAACATGCTGGGTAGCATGCATATGAACAACTGAACGTGGTGCTGTTTCACAAAGCTATTTTCAGTGTAAGCCTAACTTACACCTGGAAAAAGGTATACATTATGCCGGCAGAAGAAACAATGATTCATGAACAGGTGTACTCTTTATTCACAGTCAAATGTAGGAGTGCTTTGAGAATGTACGTGTTGCTGGAAATTCTTTTAAGTCTCAGATCAGCGCACTACTTTCCCCAACAGAATGATGAAGTAACTTTCCCTAGAATGGGCATATCAAGAGGCGTGTCCTTGAATTTGTGAGCATGTATGGTGGTGTGTGAGTAGAATTTTGAAAAAGGTGTAATTTACATGGTGTTCACTAGCATGGACACAGGTACTTAACATGCCAGCAGGGCCGGTCTTTGTGTCAGGCGGTGCAGGCGGTTGCCTGATGTGTCAGCCTGTATGGGGCACCTCACCAGTAGTCTGAGAGGGGGCGCTTCACCAGCAGTCAGAGTCCTTATCTAGTAATACTGTTTGTCACTTGTGTGTGTAAATGTATGTTTTTACTAAAAATGTGCCAGACCCAGTGTGACTAAGCGCATGCAAAGAATCTCTCTGCAATCCGATTTCGTGCTCTCCTGCAAAGCCAGGCACCGGCCACCACCTTGATTTGTATTGATGCTACTAAGCAAGCAGTCTCGGGCAGGAAATAGTAACATTTGTTTCTTTTACTTCCCCTGGTGACGCCAGCCAGGCCCTAGGCCTGGCCGCACCGCACATCCATTTGTGCACTGACACAGGGGGTTGGTTGATTGATTGGGCATCCTGCCCTCGTGTGACCCTGTGTCTGTTGCCGGAGGAGGAATCAGGATCAAGGCAGAAGGAAATAGGAAGGTGCACAGCCAGGAGGAGCCCAGCTACAAAGCCTAGAAGCCACTTTGTGCAAGGCCGGCTGTCACTGTGTCAAGATTGGCATAACACAGTTAACCATTATAATTGGTAAGTACTCCTTACCGTTACCTTTCCAATACTGCATCAGCCTCCATCAGCCACTTGGATAAAGGTTAGCTCTGAGCCTGTGATTTCTCACAATGCGCACGTGTTCTCTTCATATGTGACACCTTCAATATTGAAATCCATTGGTGGACAAGCTTTCACCATGAATGCTCTTAATGTATTAGGGTAAAAAAAAATCTTCATTTCGTTTTGTGCTGATTTGATGGATCGGACTGTAACCTGATCAGGTAATGAAAAGGCAACCTTATTTTGCATGCATTTCTGCCATGTACTGATTGTGCACAGTGCAGTACTAATGTTTCAGTTACGTTCTAAGTTTTGACTGCATGCTCACAAGAAGAGTGTTTGTAAAACAGTTTGAATTCGAAGACCTACTGTTCACGGACACAACATCTGTCATGCTTGAATTGCGTGTGAGTACAGGTGGCACGTGTCCAGTGAGCTAAAGCCATAGCTCCCAATGAAAGTACATGTCTGGGTGTGGCATCTTTTAGAAGGGCTCAGGTCCCATAGTGCTCTGAAGGCTTAATGATCACAGGCATTTTCTGAGGCGCATGTTGTCTGTGGGATGTTGGTCCAACATATGCAAAGGTGTTCTATCCAGGACACCTGAAAACTAAGGATAATGCCGGAAAATTATAAACTATTTCATTAGCTGCTGAATGCATAGAGAACTAGGATCTTGCAGTCAGGACTCACATGAGTCCTTGGACTTTAACGTGATCGAAATGCTGTGACCTGGAGTAGTGAAACAATCACAACATTTACAAAAGTATAATGTCTTGGGTTCAGGCACCTTTGCTTTTGTAATGTGGGTACCATTCGCGCATCCCCACCCGAAGAGAAGGAAAAAAGCAGCCTCTTCCAAAGGGTAGGAGAGCGGGAAAGGAATTAATTTCCAGCAGCTGTAAGCAACCTTCTAATGATATATTTTGCAAACCTCCAAGCTGCTGTTAGTGATTTAAAGTCTATAAACACTGTTCAGGTGATATTGGGGCTTAAATCCTTGATCTCTCTTTTTCACGTAACAAGTTGGGACTTCTTTGCCAAGGCCTTCGGAAAGAAGGGTTTATTGTTGGCCGTTTTATGTGATATTTTTTTACTTCCAGTTTTACTGTCATTACAAGAAACTGATGTTTGTTGGCAGCCTCCTCCTGGTTGTGTTGGTATGGGCAACTGGAACAACAACGCTAATGAAACGCTGGAGTGTCTTATGCAAAGGTCAATTAATCGGCTGTTTAATCTGTAATAGGAATGCCCATTTAATTACTGCCATTTACATACTGCAGCACACAGCCCCTTTTGTTCTTTCATGATCTACACACCCGTGGTGGAGTGCATTGATATTAGGGCTCTGAGTCTGGCCTGTGGCGTGAGTGCGGCTTTGTGACTAAGGACAGACTTGCTTTACAGACTTCTATAAAAGAATACCATCTAGCTAGAGTCACATTCCACAAACAAAAATGAGAGCAAATCTTCCTTAATAAAATGCGCTAAAGTAAATTAATATTTTGGTCGTTCAAATTGGGCCACAGCAAATGGGGCAAGAAGAATAATCCTGCACTTATTCCACCATAAGTGAATGAGCAACGGAGGCAAACAGGTACAGTTTCACCTAACGCTACATGTTGCTTCATTCTTAGAATCTATAGGTTAAAACTTGAATTGTCTTGCACAACGCCTATGTCCATTGGACACTCAGCTAACACAAAAAGTGCATTTAAAAAACCTCAAGGCTCATTGAAATTCATCACATGTTGAAAAGGAGAAAATTAATACAAATAAAAACAAGTAATGGCCAGAATACAATGAAAAAGTAGCATTATCTCTCAGATGACTGCTATGAAAACCCCCTGCAGGCCCCTGACAGAACCAAGTCTGATGTTACTGCTGGACAGAGCTAAGTCAAAGATATCACAATATTTCGGGTGGCGAGGGGCATGTATTGGATGGGAATTAATACAGGTTCTAGCATAGCTATGGATGGTCACTGGGGTGTAAAACACACACAAGCTGTACGTCTCTCCTCAGATCTCCTCTATTTCCATTCTTCAATTACAATGGCAATGATTCTGTCTTATAGTTACACTCCCAGTGCACCGAATAGTTACAAATGACTGGGTAATCATTGCCTGCATGGGATGGGTGTGTTGCTAAACAATGTATATGGAAGTGTCTTGGCATATCCAGACATTAGACATGTACTCATGAATCTTTCAGTTGTGCTATTTTACACACATATCATCAGACTCATTTCAATATTCCTAACTAGCAAGTGTCCTCACACCATTAGTGGCATGTTGAGTGATTCTCAATGCTTTGGCCAACACTACTTCGAATGCTGAGACTTGTATATGTATTGGGACAATAAAACTTCAATTCTTAGATTACAAAATAGACTATAAATCCCAGCCCACTCCCAGGGTGTCACATATGACCACCATGGGAGTTTCCACACATGATTTCTGCATATGATGCTCTGGTGATATACTTTTGGGGTGTAAGTCTTGAAGAGAGCAAAGCATTTTGCACATAGAGAATTGTGTGCCACTCTCTGAGGGAGATGGCTGGCCCACTGCTCTCGCTGGGTGCATGGAACCTGGTGCAGTACTCGTGCCAGACTACCACCGGGCTGGCAGCCTGGCATAGTGGCATACTCTTCAGTGCCTGGCATAGTGGCATACTCCTCAGTGCCTCTCACTTCCACCCCTGTGCTGCCTCTGCAGGGCCTGCCCGGCCGGGGGAAGGTCCCAGTGGTAGCCTGTGACTCTTCTCAGTCACTACCTTTAGGCCTAGGGAATGATCCTCTCTCTTTTCGGCTCTCCCGTTCTCATCGCTGACTGCGGCAGGTATGCATACGACGACAGTGCATGTTTGCATTGCATAGCAGTACTTGCGCCCCATTTAGTTTAAATGTCCACGTTCAACACGTGTAATTCTAAACATACAATTTTTGCTGTTGTCATTTTTGGGGATGGGGGTTGCAAAGATGCTTCCCACCTGGGGTGCAATCTGGTGTAAGACCGGCCCTGCATGACAGTGTGAAATTTTAAATGAGCACAACAAAATGTGTGGGTAGGATGGAGCAAGTGGATATGTGCATTGGAGAAGGCTTATATCAGAGGAAGAGTTTTTGTATTTTGTACAATAAAATGTGACTTACTCCTGTGAATTTGCTGGTGGATGAGGTAACCTTAAGTTGTCTATGTTATCCGTTAGCAGTTTAGTGAATCCCCGTTTCATGCCAGAATTCGTAACACATAAATGAAAGGTATGCCAGTTGTCACTTTCATCAGAACACAGGTGTCTTAGTTAATAGGCAGCATAGTAAGGAACATTCATGTTGAGAATTAAATATATTGAGGAACATGAATAACACTTATAATACCGCTGATGCATATACATAATGAAGCAGTAAAGATACAGGGCCACTTAGTGGCAATCTTGAAATGAGCCATTAACAATGTTTCTCTTATTGCATTAGAAACAGCTTATTTGTGCCTAGCTTCAGCCTATGAAGGCACACCCATGTAAAAAGATAAGCCTGAAATGGTTACACCCTGAGGTTTGTTTCCTCATCGAAGGCAATATCAACACCAGACTACGTGATCACAATGACACTATATCACTCTCCTTCCGCAACAGCCTGTCTGCCATAACATGAACCTCCTCCCTCAAGGCCCCTCATACCATGCAGGGCATTCCAATGACATCATCTCATCTTCAAATCTTCCTCTCCCTAAATAAACTTGTACTGCACTAGCATAGACAAGCATTACCTCTTGACAACCACCTGGGCACAAAAAACTCCATCCATCTCGCACACAAAACGAAACATCAAAGATTACCTTCTGATCAATTTAAAACATCACACCCCATAACTTTAGAACAAAATACTATCAAACTCTATGCAGACCCTCACCACCAAAACAGACATCTTGCAAAATATTGACCATGAAATTACCATCACACTAGACAACTTCAGTCTCATAATAACATGGTGACCCAAACCACCAGAAAAAAAGATCCAACAAATGGTGTGACTATGATCTAAATAAACCTCCATAAACATGTAAACAGAAGGCAAATGGAGAAAAAAAGTAGAAAAGATAACAAAGATCCTGATGGCACCCTCCACTTAAACTGACCCTTGTCCAGCTCCCATAATCAAAGCAAATAGATCCCTACTATCGCACCACAGAGCACAACTCTGCACTGATTCATTCTGAACTGGCTCGTACCCCACAGAGCTCATAAAAGCAATAGTTTGCCACTCGTGAAAAAAACTCATCTGCTAAAGAATCCAGATAACTATAGACCAATCTGAAATCTACCATTCATAGCAGTATGCATGCTGAAACTCGGATGCAACAAATTCACCCAATTCTTATAAATGCAGAACCTCTTCCACAGCCTATTCCACAACAATCAATCAGGATTCCGACCCAAAAGAAGCACTGAAACCCCACTTCTATACATGAGAGAACACAGTTTACTTGCACTAGATAGCAACGCTCCAACCTTCCTGTTACTTCTAGATCTATCTTCTGGATTTTTAAATGGTCATTCACCCCACACTTAATACACAAATGCATTTTCAGATGCAAGACTGCCCTATGATGAATTTATTTCCTATCAATCCCTAGCCAAGTTTCTCAGGTGTGCTTCAGGGATACATCTTATGCCTATGACTCTTCAATGCCTGCATCAATCCATTCACTCACATTATAGAACAATTCACACCTACATTTCAATGATACCCAGATGACCCACAGCTTGCCTTCTCCAGTTCACTGTAGGATATTTTGTGTAAATATGGGGTTTGGTGGTATTTTCTTTGAGTGGTAATTTGGTAATACTTATCCTTGCATTTAGATTGGGTATGGCCTCATATCATTCTAGTGACCATTTCTTGTTACATTATATTGGCAAATCTAGTAATATATACTACTGGTGGTATTTTGTGGTAATAGGTTATTTAGTGGTGAGCATAGTTTCCTTCACTATATTTAACCTCATCATAAACAAAACCTTCCTTTCTATTAGAATACCTCCCAGTGATCTATCGAGGGCCTTGGAACTATACACACAAGGGGACCAACAATTTTATGTAGAGTGCCACCTACAGCCTGTGGCTGGTATCACTGATTTATTTACACCAGTGATCTAGTGATCTATGCGCACGTAGGCATCATTACTGGTTCATAGACCCCAGTAATCTATGTGTTATATTAGAATCCCCCAAACAACATGCAATGGGGGAACACACACATACACCTATTTATCACTGCTCAGTCTGTTTGTTCTTCTATCTGCATGGGCACATTGGCAAATGTATTACCAGAGAAAATGAATCTTCCCCATGTCCGCATATGCAATTCCCAAAGCAACAAAAACTATGAACCATCTGTGTTTATATATTGGTTATATTGCAGACAATTACAATTCACGATACAAATCTTACCATGTAAATTTCAGCATTATCTGTAATAAAACAAGAAGAGAAAAAAAAATAACAGATACAGTGCAAATAAGCCCTTTTTAAAAATAGGCATCACTTTTTAGGATTCTAAACATGACGAATGAAAATGCAGGGGATTTTCTTTGTTTGCTACTCTGACTACCTGGTATTTTTAGATCAGACATTCGTCAAACAACGGCACCCAATAACCTCAGTTCAACTCTGTGTGTGTGCTTACCAGAAAGATTTGTAGCTCTCTCCCCCACACAACCTTCTTTCACTCGCCTCAGAAGAGAAGCCCCAGCCAACAAACTGCTTCTGTTAATCTTAGATGTTTGGGTATGCACGGTGAGGACAGAGGGTTCTCCAGCCAGTGCTGAGTGAGACCAGGCACATCTGTCTCAGAGCACAGTCATCCAAACTAACTTCTTTCTGACCCTCTTCCCCTCAGCAAGGCTCTGCACCTACCCGTTTTGCCTACATAATCTATCTGCAGACACTCTGCTCCAATCAGGTTGAAAGGCAGCATCACCCTTCTCTTTTGTACAATAGGATCTTTGCCCAGGGAGCAACTGTTTCAAATTTCATTTCCACATATTCACATGTTATACTGGCAACATAAAACTGGCTATATTTGTGTGCCACATTATTGCTGGCAACAAAATGCCATCACATTCAGTGACGCGCTACACTCTCAAAGGCGCTACAAACATTATAAATCGCTATATATTACTACATTATCCCTCCTTTTCTGACAATTTGGCAATAATCCAAGCCACAATTGGAGGACACCCAACTTGTGCTCCTCTTTCCTTTTAAAATATATGCACATTGGGATATATTTCATTCCCTATTGTTGCTAATATCACAAGCAACATCTTCACCTTTACGGACAAAATGATTAACCATCCTCCCATCACTAATACTACAACAGCTAAACCCACCAAAGTGCATTCCACGCAGGTTCCCCAATTAAACATTTCCACTTCCATTATACCCAGGCTACTAACTGTAATATTGTCCTTTCTCAAATTCATCCTAATAGTGTGTTTTTCTTTATGATTCAATAAGAACTCCACATCTGGGTCTATTGGGAATGTATCCTTTTGAAAAAACTCAATATTTTCCACTTGCTTTCCCAAATATCATTTGTAATATGGAACAAAGTTAAAACCCCAATTGAAACAACTGTGTCCTTTGGAACCTGTAAGTAGAATACATCATATTTCAATTGCTTGACAACAAATGTTCCATGATTCAAATGCATCATCGTTAAATTTTTCATACAGGTGCTGACCAACCATTTTTTTAACCATTTTAGCTGGTGCTACTTCCTCACCACTCAGATTGCTAATGACTACTTAACATCCTCCTGATATACCTGGATCAGATTTAAAACCACAAATAGCATCTGTAGCATCAGGAAAAAATTGTTTACCTGGACACATGTAATTTTGTTCTTTAAATATTAAACATGTTTCCAGGTTCGGGATCAAGTAAACTTCAGGCTCCCATGACTGAAATGCCACCACCTCTGGAGTCTTAATTTTTATGTATTTATCTTCTTGCCAAAATCCCACGTTATATACACATTTAGTTTGATAAATAAGTTCAGGAGCTATATATGGAATGCATAATAAAAACCCAATTTCCATCCTTTCCAAATTCACATATAAGGGCATTGCATTGCCCATTTCAAATGCAATTTCCCTTCTGGTTAAACATTCTATCATTTGATGAATAATATCTTGTGAAACAAAATATAACGGTATATGTCCTTGAATTAATTGGGAAATTGCAGCCTGGACTTCCCTCATGTAGTTTGTCAACAATCTATCAACAGGATTTATTACATGCACAATTTCATTCAACATGCGGTCATGCTTAATTATCAGTTTTGTGGTATGCTGTACAATTTCAGCCTGTTTGTTTATTATCACTGCAGTTTCATTTATAAATTTCGTAACTTAATTGTTGTCCTTTAGTACTCAGTGTCCCTACTGAAATGGCATTGGCTGTTGACATTGTAGTACCTATTATAGCTCCAATAATAGACATTACCAATGAGACTGCAAGCATTACTGCTCCTCATTTTCCTCTCCTTTTCTTTATGTCCGCTGCATTCACAAATGTTTTTTCTAATTGCATCAACATATCTCTTATTGACTGCTTGGTGTCCTCTTTTCTTAACTCTAGCCACTCTTTAGTTTGCTCAACCATGATTCCAGTGTTGTTGAAATGTTTTTCCATCAAAGTATTAGGATTCAAAGGTATATAAATATTCTGAAAGATCATCCTTCTATTGCTCATAATAAATCCGGGCGCTTCTTCCACTGCAATGCCAGATGCTGGTCCAGGCTCAATGATAACCTGTGCTTCCATAGTTTTGAGATTCCCTACAATCACTAGTATTGTAATCCATGTCGCTGGCGCAATCATCAATGATATCCGTTTTACAGGTTTGGTCTTCGCTCCCGCCCGGGGCTTTTTCGGAATCCCTCCTCACGGATTCCAGGACTCCATCATCTCCCATGTCCTCCGGCTGTTTCTACTTGCTCAAGCCTCCTGTCTTCATGTTTGAGATGTTTGGGATGACAGGGCTTAATTTGGTTAACATGAACAAATTTCTCTGTTACCGTTTCACCTCCTGTTCTTAATATTTTATAAACCACTGGAGACACCTTATATATGATTTGAAATGGCCCCTGCCAGGCCGCCAGAAATTTAGAATGTTTTGGTTTACCTTTTCCAAAATGAAATGTATATACCTGATCCCCTACACTATACTCTTTCAGAGATGTTTTTTATCCTAATATGATTTGCACTGTCAGCAGCCCTTTCCTACTTTTGCTGAACAAAAGCAAATGCATGTGGTAAATGCTTCCTCAGTTCTTCCATACATTAATGAACTGTAGATGCACTTACAAGTGTCTGCTGATGTGTCCTGTATAACAAGTGTTGTGGTAACACCATTTTCCTACCTGTCAATACTTCACGAGGGCTCCGACCTGTTACTTTGGCAGGAGTTGATCTGATTGCCATCAAAACCAGAGGTAAATGTAAATCCCAGCTAGAACCTGCCTCTGCTATAAACTTCTTCAATATATCCACAACAGACCTATTACAACGTTCAGCACCCCCAGAAGAAGCGGGTCTGTATGCAATATGTAGTTTTCTTTTTACCCTCAGTATCTGCCACACTTTACTCATTAAAGCACTTGTAAAATGACTTTCTCTATCTGATTCTATTCTCTGTGGTAACCCAAACCTTGAAAATATATGATTTACCAGTAATGTGGCTGCTGTTTGCACACTACAATCTGGTGCAGGAATACACTCTATCCATTTTGACATTAAAAAAACCACACTCAAAATATAACGGTTCCCCCTGCTTGACCTTTTTACAGGCCCTACATAGTCTATTTGCAAATCTGACCATGGAAGGGTTAACCCTCTGTTCATCAGTGGAGCTCTATGCATTGGTGATACGGGTTTGAATTGGGCACATTCTAGACATCCCGTAGTATATAATTCCACATCTTGGGACATATGTGGCCAGTAAGCATTATCTTTCAGTATCTCTAATGTTTTTTGTGAACCTCTATGTCCTGCAGTTATTGCATCATGTGCATGATGTAGCAGTAGTCATCTGAATGAAAGGGGTACCACCCACTGTATTTGTCCCGTTATGGATTATCTAATCATGAGTCCATCCTGTAGTCTGATTTGTTTTTTATTCTTTAAAAGCACCCTCAACTCTTCTTTTCCTGTACAATGATTTTCAGTTAAAGGATTTTGTTCAGGGTCTATCAAATAATTATAATATATTCCCAAAATTGGATCATATTTCTGTGCCTTAATCAGGTCTTGATCTGGTGTATCAGAACTCCATTGCACTACTGATTGTTCTACCTCATTTGGAGCCTTAGAGTGTGTAGCCGCATTGATCTGTATTTCACCAAGTAAGTGTTCAATAGGTAGAAACTCTCCCATCACAGCCCCAATTTTGGCTAAATGATCTGCCTTATCATTTCCCTCCTTATCTTCTCCTGGAGTTTTTAAATGTCCACAAATGTTCCTCCAGTATCTTGTTAAATCTTTCTCTGACACTAATTTGTCTATGGCCTGTATAATTTTTCATGTTTAAGGGGCTTTTTATTGTACGTAATTAGGCCTCTTGCTTTCCGGCCAGGAAAATATTCCACAAAGCTATTTCGTGCATAAACAGAATCAGTCACCAGGACAATTTCATTAAATTTATTATCAACTGCAGTAGTAATTGCTTTATAAATGGCTGCCAATTCCGCTACTTGACTGCTCCTGGCCCCAATTCTCATCCCATAAATGGCTGCCAATTCCGCTACTTGACTGCTCCTAGCCCCAATTCTCATCCCTATACTGGGAGTGTCTTTACATTTCACCCAGACATTTCCTATTCCTGATACCTATTGTTTTTTACTGTCATTTTCAATATGAAAAGCACAACCGTCAACATATACAGGTGGCAAATCCTTGCATGTCTTTTCATCAAAAGCTTTGTGTGGTGATTGTTCAAACTCCTGTAAACTACATTCCACTTCTATTTCATTTGATATATGTTCAGCTGCACAGTCATGTAAATCTGCCAATCCTTGGGCAACTGGGCCCTTTATATTGGTCATACCTCACTGCAACGGGAAAGCTTTGCAATGCTAATGTCCAAGAAGTAATTCTGGACTGTGCTAGGTTGCCTGACCTAATCCTTTTACTCTCTAAAAATTGCAATGGCTGATGATTTGTATTTGTCTCAATGATTACCTTTTCTCCCTGAACAATGGGGCAGAAATGTTGTAACTCCCACACGGTGGTCAAAAGGGCCTTTTCACATTCACTGAATTTTATTTCAACTTGGGAAAATGCCTTACTGCATATGCAAAGGTTTTGTGATTCAAATCATGTTTTTGTGATAATACTGCTGACATACAATGTTCAGAGAAACCTATTTCTATAAAGAAATCCCTGTTCTTTATGGGGTATGCTAAACATGGTGCCTTTATTAGACATTCCTTTAATTTAGCCACTGCCTCAGATTGTTCTTTTTCCCATTTCCAGATTGTATTCAGCTTCAGTAGTTTAGTCAATCGTTGAGTAATTTCAGCATAATTTTCAATACACTTTCTGTACATCCTGTCATTCCTAATACATTTTTCAAACCTTTCACATGTCTAGGGTCTTTTAGTTTTTGTGTGGCCTCTACCTTCTTCTTTTGTGGGTTTAGTCCATGTTCACTCACTTCATGGCCTAGAATATTCACCTTTTTCTTGCACCATTGTGCTTTCTGTAATGATACTTTGGCACCTGCCTTTGGAATTGGCCAAGAACAAGCCTAATTTCATCAAAATGGCTTTTTAAGCTTTCATGTCTTTATCAGGATATCATCCACATAAACTATAGTTAATCTTTCCGCTGCATCAGGCATAGCCTTTCTCAAAAATATGCCAAATTCACTCCCACTATTGACGTAACCGAATGGAGTTCTAACCCATGCGTAGTGGGTCTTATCAAATGAAAATGAAAACAAATTCTGAATATCCTCCGCCAATGGCACACACCAATATCCAGAAGTGAGATCTAATGTAGTAAACACCTTTGAGCCATGCACCTGAGTAAGGCCTTGATCAATGAATGGCAGTGGCCATCTGGACACTGGCACTCTTTTATTTAATTCTCTCAAATCTGCACACAGACGTCATTGACCATTTGGCTTTAACACACCCAAAATAGGAGTGTTGGATGTGCTATGAATGGGCCTAATAATTCCCTGAGACTCCAAGTTTTTAATTATTTCTGCCAGTGACTCTAAACATGCCAGTGGTAACCAGTACTGGCGCACAAATACTGGATTTCTACTACACCCTCTGGTAATGTGGCAACATGCAAATTAGTTAGTCCGCAATCATGTGCATCTTTAGCAACGACATCTTTAAACTCCATAAATATTTTCCTCAATTCATTTTTATCTTCATCGCTATCGCATGCATCTGCTGACCAAATCTGCTCCTCTACCATTTTTGAGAATTCTGAGAAATCCTCCATTGGAGGAATCTCTGTGATTTCTTCCAACTGTGTGGCTGTGTCTCTCTGTAAAGCTGCCACTTTTAAATATTTTGGCATATCAGCTTCCACTTCAATGTGCTCATTTTCTGCTTCATTTTCATTTAAGTCAAATACTATATAATCCTCTTGGTGACAGCACAGTGTCTCATTTGAATCATAAGGGTACACAGATTGAATTTTAAAGATCCCTTTGGGCTGTGAATTCAGATATTCTGGCAATACGCCCCCTGCATCTACATACCTTTCAGGGATATTTCCAATTACCATGTTATTCAAATCTACAGTATAATGTGATTTTTGTATGGCCATACCTAAGGATGAATTTTCCTCTAAATGAATATCCTGACACCCTTTTTATTCACCATCATTTTTACAAACCCTTCACCAACATCTATCCATGGGATGTATTCATAATCTAGGCCTTGCTGCTTTATGGATTCATTCAAGCACACAAATGCATCAGTATCTTTCATTTTCTGTCCATGTTTGCACTTTAGTGTTATTGCAACCTGCTTGGTGAATGCAGGAATAATAGTATCCTTCCTCACCTGTAATTCAATTGCATATGGGACCAGTTGTGTGCAATGATAAGCCTTTCTTTTGTCTTCAAATTCATGTGCAGGCCCACCTAGCCGTGACCATATTTTTTGATTAAGGAAATCTAACACCATGCACATTCTGTGCATGATATCATTGCCCATGTAAAAATCATTTTGTATTCCACTCACTATCCACACATTATGGTAAATTGTTTTCTGCCCAATATTAATCTTCAGCATGAATCTGCCAGTAATTCGGTTTTCAAAGTCTGGACTGTCCAAACCAGAGACATATTGTTTTTTAATTCTAAATTTTGGGATCTCCTCCCTCTCTCTGCAGTAATTTCTCATTAATAAAGGTTCTTTCCTGTTCAAGCGCTAAGGTGGCTTTTATCACTTTAGAATGGTCATTTATACCAATGTCAACCCAGGGTTGCTCATCTTCCATGTATATTTCAGCAAGAGTAGTAATGTGTTTTTCTGTGTCTGTTTTAGGAGTAGTATTCTGTTTGCATTTCTTCTCTTTTAAATAGAAGCGTAATGTGTGTTCATCTATTTCAGTTTGCCATTTTTCCTAGGGTCTAAATAAATCTGCACAGATTGTCTTTCCTTCCTACCTTGCATTTTATCTTGACACATCAAGATAACAGTAACACTAGGTATACAGCTATTCAGGAGGTATACCTCCACTGCATCATTCGTTTTGGCAACGGTGTGGATTTCATTTATATTGCTGTTTTATGATTTTATTTTCTTAGATCTCAATGGTTTATTGGTTAAGAACCACAGTACTCCATTCACCCCATCTATGAGAGGAGACAATCTTTTCAGGCACTCTGACCCCGTCAGAAATGGAATTTCACAAATAGATGTGATCAATACCTCCTGTTTCATTCTGTGTTTTCCTATCTTTATTTCAACTTCGGTAACACCTATAATAGACACCTCCTCACTGTTAAAATTATGCACTGGACCTTCACTTTGCCTCACTGGGATCTGATTCTGTGGAGATCTCCCTTCGTTGATACTTTTTATCAATTCTTTGGACATAATTGTGGCCTGTGCGCCGGTGTCAATCATGGCAAACGTATTGCATTTCTCTTCCACATTGATGGGAGCATAATACCTGTCTTCAGCTTCCTCTAATATACATAAAAAGTGTGAATTCTTACTGATTTCAGGACTCACTTTTCTCAGGCCTTTTTCACTTTTGGCTAAGCACATTGGTAAATGGAAAGACATTTTCCCTCCTTTCTGTCCATTTCTGTGTGATAGACTCTATTCATTTCCCCATGTTCAAAGGTTTTTTGGAGTGTGGCCACTGTTCGCCTATCCATCCAGGGATCATCAGAGGTCAAACTGCAATCCTCCAACTGAACATGTGTAAAAACATTATTTGATAATTTGACATTTTCTAATTCTGTGCATTTGTGGTTATTTGGTATGGTACCAGTCCTTTTAACTTCTTCAAAAATCTGTGGCTCAAAGAACTCTTCGGGTGATTGATCTGCACCCTACTTTTGAGTATTTATTTTTTCTGCCTGTGTTTGTTTAGTGTTTTGATTGCCCAGGGAAGGAGTTCTAGCATCCCCACTTACTCCCTTTTCACTGGTATTCCCCATGCATGAGTTATTTTTCTTAAATCTGTCTCTTTGTTCTTTTGGAATTTCAGGTTTTCCTTTTTTATTTGTACAAATCTCCAATGTATGATTTAGCTCCAGGTTAAACCGAACCTCTTTTTTAGAAGTATTTGCACTTTCTGTCACATGTTCATTTGCTGGTACTTTCATTTTTAAATCATTAGACATTTTAGAGTCATTATGCAAAATCATCCCAGGGCAATCTGTTTTCTTAACATTGCAGACATCATTACTACCGGTCAGTATCATGGCCTTCTGCCCCCTCCTTTGACAACTATTTTTGTGCTGTACAGAGCTTTCGTATTTGCTCAGCCAACATGTTCACTTGGGCTTCTAGACACTGAAATCTTTCAATTTCTCTAGAATCCTCTCTCTGTGGCCTAGATCGATATTGGTTGTTTTCCCCCTGATTGAATCTATTCTGATACCTCTCAGGAGAATGAAGTCTATTGGGATTGGTCCTGAACTCTTGATTCATATGTGGAGGGGAGCGAGGTGGACCCATCCTTTGGTTGTAGTCCCCTGGTGGTGGTGACTCATTGTATTGACGTGGAGCATAATTCATATTCTGCCTCATGTCCTGTCTCTCATTTTGTGTGTACTGACCCCTATGTTGATTCCCATTATCAGTAAATCGATCCACATATCGGGGTCTATCCTGATTACCATATATCATGGTGTTAGGATCAAATCTACTTTGTGTCCCCAATATCTGGTATGGACTATTATTTCTTTGATCCTGACTTTGTCTCTGATTATTATTCATACCTGACATATCAGGCCGATATCCTGCCCGGGGCCTATCTCCTAAGTACCAAGGACTAATGTAGTTCTCCCTATTACTAGGATCATGTGATTGAAACATTGGTGCAGGGAGTGACAACCTTTGTTGATTACCCCTTTGGTCAGGTACCAAATTATTTTTACCTGGAATTTGAGCAGACTCAAGGGACATTTTGACTGATCTGATCTCCATCACTGTTGCTGAGGGTTCTTTACATTTTGGTCTAGTGTCTTTCATTTTATCATTTTCTCTACCCTGATAATAGAGTACTTCATATAGTTTTGTGCTTTGGTGTACAATCCATGCAAGGGACTTGTCACGGTCAAATTCATGGACCAACTGTGATATGATATTTATCTGTAGCCCATAGAAGTGTGCAATTTTAAACTCATTGCAATTGGGGTCAAAAGATACAACAAAACGAGAAAAAGCTCTTTTCAAGTTTTGCAAAAATGTTCGAGGTGACATATTAGGCCCAGCAGTAATTGTGAAAGCCACCTTTTTCGCCTCTTGCAATGACTGGAAAGGAGAAAAATGACGTCTAATCTCTTTTTTCAAACTCTGCCCATGTCTTGTTCTGCTGTTCATTTAACCCGCTAATGATGCTAGCTGTGGGAGCATCTAGAGTTAAATGAAAATATTGCCTGTATTACTCCTTAGGTATCTGGAGAGCTTTAAATATATCATGCACCACTTCTAAGTGGTCCTCTATGCAGCACTCCCCCTCCTTTTTTAAATGGTTTCATCAGAGCTTTGATGGATTTCATTATCTTTATGGGGCTACTCATTGCTATGCACAAAATTGCACCACTTTGTGATTCAATCCTGGTTTCAGGTGTATGGGATTGGTGGCAGCCCCCAATGAGTGTGTCAAATCCCCCAAGGGCACTGCAACCAAGTTCATTCACTGGCCCAGTCACTGGGGCACTAGCTCTCTGTGTAGAAACAGAAATCACCTCAACTCCATTGAATGTGGTGCCCTGCCGTCTATCCTGGGACATGGAAATGCATATTTGCTGTTCCAAATCCTTGCACGTTTTAAAGAGCCTATCTGCCTCCTTATGCAATTAGTTGTTTTCATCACTCATTATATTAATTACCTCCTGCATTTCGCCCATTTGCATTTGGCATTCATTGAATTCTTTGTTTCTCTTGACTCTTTCTTGAAACATTTTAACCATTTCCTGTTCAGCATTTTGGAGATCACTTTCCTTCTCACAATGTTCCTTTTGCAAAACCTGCATTTCCAAAATAACCTCATCATTGTCTTGTCTAATATGGTCTTCCAACGCTTTCAAGTGTTTCAATTCTTGTTCACTATCCTCAAACTGTTTATTGCTTTTAGACAATTGAGTGTCAAGATCCCTATATTTTGACTGCATGTCTTTTTGACATACCTCCATTTCTGCTCTTAACATTTCCTCTTTTTCACTTGCTCCATCCAAATCAGCTTTCAACCTGCTAATGAGCTTCGCATCATTTTCTTGCATTTGCAGGGACCTATTTAGGATAAACCATATCTTGACACATAGGCGTATCAGACAATCTTTCTCTACATGTTTATCAGCTGCATTTAATAGTCTCAAAAGGCAAACCTGAATTATGCTGCCTTCTGCAAAAATGCTGTCTAATGGTTCTTTCTATACTTCACCATAAATGTGGTCATGCCATTCTGAGGCATTATTTGATGACCATGTCCCATGTGCATATAACTTTGCCTCCAGATATTGCACTAGCTCTGGGAATGTGGCCTCCATTTGAGACATTCTGAAATTCACTTCCAGTGTCACACTGCTCTCATAAAAGGGGTTCCCCCTAATGCACCTATGGTAGTGTGAGACACTCTTGCCACGCCCAGAAGGTACTCTATAGCCATTTTCCCGGCCAACGCACCATATATGTAGGATATTCTGTGTAACTATGGGGTTTGGTGGTATTTTCTTACCACTAAAAGTGGTGATTTGGTAATACGTATCCTTGCATTTAGATTGGGTTTGGTCTCATATCATTCTAGTGACCATACCTTGTTACATTATATTGGAGAATCTAGTAATATATACTACTGGTGGTATTTTGTGGTAATAGGTTATTTAGTGGTGAGCATAGTTTCCTTCCCTATATTATAACCCCATCATAAACAAAACCTTCCTTTCTATTAGAATACCTCCTAGTGATCTATAGAGGGCCTTGGACCTATACACACAAGGGGACCAACGATTTTATGTAGAGTGCCACCTACAACCTGTGGCCAGTATCACTGATTTATTTACACCAATGAACTATGCGCCCATAGTCATCATTACTGGTTCATAGACCCCCAGTAATCTATGTGTTATATTAGAATCCCCAAACAACATGTAAAGGGGGAACACACACATACACTTATTTATCACTGCTTATTCTGTTTGTTATTCTATCTGCATGGACAAATTGGCAAATGTATCACCAGAGAAAATGAATCTTCCCCATGTCTACATATGCAATTCCCAAAGCAATAAAAACTCTGAACCATCTGTTTTTATATATTGGTTATATTGCAGACAATTACAATTCACGATATACATCTTACCATGTACATTTCAGCATTATCTGTAATAAAATAAGAAGCAAAACAAAAAAAAATAGATACAGTGCAAATAAGCCCTTTTTAAAAATAGGCATCACTTTTTAGGATTCTAAACATGACGAATGAAAACGCAGGGGATTTTCTTTGTTTGCTTCTCTGACTACCTGGTATTTTTAAATCAGACATTCGTCAAACAACGGCACCCAATAACCTCACTTCAACTCTGTGTGTGTGCTTACCAGAAAGATGTGTAGCTCTCTCCCCCACACAACCTTCTTTCACTCGCCTCAGAAGAGTAGCCCCAGCCAACAAACTTCTTCTGTTAAGCTTAGATGTTTGGAATGTGCAGCGAGAACAGAAAGTTCTCCAGCCAGCGCTGAGTGAGACCAGGCACATCTGTCTCGAGCCCAGTCATCCCGAACTAACTTCTTTCTGACCCTCTTCCCCTCAGCAAGGCTCTGCACCTACCCTTTTTGCCTACATAATCTATCTGCAGACACTCTGCTCCAATTAGGTTGAAAAGCAGCATCACCCTTCACTTTTGTACAATAGGATCTTTGCTCAGGGAGCAACAGTTTCAAATTCCATTTCCTTTCGTGCATATTTTCTGCTTGCTGCAAACACAGAAAGAGAAAGAATAGAAAAACATTCCAGTGCACGTTTGAAAAACGAATTTCAGAACATGTATTTTCACCTCATTTTGTACATGGAACTACATTATAATGTCAATGAGTTAGCACTAGTGATTAGTAATTGTTAAATTAATCAGTCAGTTATATAAATAATGTAGTCTCCTATGCATGAGGTATTCCAAAGAATAGAAAAAAAATGTGGTGCACCTTTACACTTTGCAGCTTCACATTGAGCTTTTTTATTGTTTGCATTATACATCCTGTACCTTGCATGCCTCCAGCGACATATTCACATGTTATACTGGCAACATAAAACTGGCTATATGTGTGTGCCACATTATTGCTGGCAACAAAATCCCATCACATTTAGTGAAGCGCTACACACTCCAAGGCGCTACAAACATTATAAATCGCTATATATTACTACATTATCAAACATCAAATTCAACAACACGATCAGACAATGCATTACAACCATACTAAAATGGATGACCCAAAACAACTTATGCCTCAACCCAGAAAAAACAAAGGTCATGGTCTTTGGCACACAACACATTCATCAACTTATTTTACATGGCCCACTTGCCTAGGAACCCTCTTCAGTACCACGGAATCTGGGAATCCTAAGAGATACTGACCTATACCCTAAACCATATATAACATAGCTAACCAAAAATAACTACGCCCTGCACATCCTCAGAAAGATACTCCACTACTTGAACTCTCACCAAAAGGTCATCATTACCATTTATAACAATTTATTGAGAAGCAACCTTTCAACACGGAGAGTTCCTTCCCTCCCCACTTAAGTGGTTATGCAACAGACTGTTTAACAGATTTTTATTTTAGCCCTATTTCAGACACTTATCATGCCCCTTAGATACGTCTCCCCTGAGCTAACAATGAGCCAAAAGGCAGGCCGATGGATGGGAAATATATTGGTATTTATTTAAATCAAAAGTAATAGAAATTTGCACGAAAAGGTCAAACACCACTTTGTCTGTGGCACAACACAATCAACTTCTTTCAGAATAAACAAGTCACGGATGGAATTTATAGAGTAGATGGAACGGATGGAACGTATAGAGTAGATGAAACGTATAGAGTAGATAAAACGGATAGAGTGGATCGAACGGATAGAGTGGATGGAACGGACGGAGTGGATGGAACTGACAGAGTGGATGGAACGGGTGGAGTGGATGGAATGAATAGAGTCGACGGAACGGCTGGAGCGGATGGAACGGACGGAGTGCATGGAACAGATTTAGCGCATGGGACGGATGAAGTGCGTGGGACGGATGGAGTGCATGGGATGGATGGGGTGATTGGAACAGATGAAGTGGGAGGAACAGCGGAAATGGATGGATCAAATCGAGTGAACGGATCAGATGGAGTGGTTGGACTGGATGCAGCGGATGGCTCAAATGGAGTGCATGGATCAGATGGAGTGCATGGAATGAATGGAGTGCATGGAACGAATGGAGTGCATGGAACAGATGGAGTGCATGGAAAGGATGGATTGCTTGGAACAGATGGAGTACAGGGAACGGATGGAGTGCATGGAACTGATGGAGTGCATGGAATGGATAGAGTGCATGTAATGGATAGAGAGCATGAAATGGATAGAGCGCATGGAATGATAGAAACTAACAGAGTGGATGTCACAGATGGAATGGATAGACTGAATGGAGTGCATAAAACAGAGGTAGTACATGGAACAGATGGAGTCCATGGAACGGATAAAGTGCATGGAACAGATGGAGTAGATGAACAGATGGAGTAGATAAAATGGATGGAGTGCATGTGACAGATGGAATGAATGAGACGGATGGAATAGATGGAACAGATGGAGTAGATAGAACGGGTGGAGTAGATGGAATGGATGGAGTAGATGGAACAGATGGAATAGAAAGAACCGATGGAATAGAAGGAACCGATGGGGTAGAAGGAACGGATGGAGATGGCTGAACGGAAAGAGATGGTGGAACGGATGGAGTGGGCGGAACGGATAGACTTGATGGAACAAATGGAGTGATAGAATAGATGCAGCGGATGTAACTGATGCAGTGTGTAAAACACATGGAACGGATCGAATGAATAAAAAGGACAGAACAGACTGAACACACCAAACAGCAGGCTCAGCACACCCGCCAACCTATGCATCTCCTCAGGCCTAACACAGCCACAAATCAGTCTGAATATCAACCCACCAGAATGAACACATATTCCTGACTTCCCAACCACCACACCTACTGCTAAGAAGCAGCCATCATGCAAGTGCCACACCAGCTGCACACATATCAGGTGCACCCACACACTACGGTTCCCGAGGGCGTTCAACCTACCAGCGCCTTGAGATCATACCAATGATACATAAGGCACTATATAAATGCAAAGTAACATAACACAACAAAAGTGAGTTAAAAAGAACAGCACCACAATTCTTCCCTTTCTGTAAATTTCACTTCACAAAATAATTACACTGATCAATAAAGAAGGCGCTTATGTAATGGTGTGCAATTTTGATTTTCCTGCAGGCTTAAAAGGCTAGCAGTAGGATTTCAAGATAGGTTCAAATACATATGGCAATTATGATTTCACCCACACGTTTGGTTTAAAAAAAAAAACACAGATGATATAGCGGTTTGTTTTTCAGACCCCCCTCTTAGTTTGGTCTATGTTGGGAAGTCAGACAGAAAAATTGGAATGATTTGGGGAATGTTGGGAGTTCAGACCATGCTTACTGAAAGGTCTGTGTTGGGGAAGCTATATAAAAAGGTTGGATTGATTTAACCCTTTAAGTGCCACGGGTTTTTCCCCGCAGTGCCAAGGCCTTTTTTGGAGATTTTGGTATGTCACCATTTTAATGCCTTGTAACATTTTTGTTACATGAGATATCTCAGACAAATCTGGCCCCTTTTTTCCCACATGTAGGTGGTTGTAATACCATCCAGGAATCATAGGTTGCTGTAGGGGGGTGGGGGGGGGGGGGGGTTATAACCAAAAAGTCAGATTTTTTTTTTTCTTTTTTTCAAAAAATGCCAATAAAATGATGTACAAAGAAGATTGTGTTTTTTTCCTTGTACGAGCTAGGAACAAATGGTTTGCTGTGCTGAATTCCCCAATTTCCTGGCTTTCAAGAACAGGTTGAGTAGAAACAAAAAAAAATTATTTTGATGTGGTTATCAACCGTTTTGTTAGAGGTAGGCGATTTTGGCCATTTTTGCCAATTGGACATGCGTGGACGGAATGGAAGAAAAGGGTGGGAAAGCCGAATTGGAGGACAGAAAGGCATACATTTCTACAAAGTAGATAAAATTCCAAGTTTAGGACGGGGTGATTTGCACAGGTCAGACAACAACTAGGTAGGGGAAAATTCCATAATTTGGGGAAAAAGCTGGAAAATGACCGAAAAAAAGGTATGTGGTGGACATGGTTGGCCTGGTACGGCAATGGCCTCTATAAATTTTGAGAAAAACAATGCTCCGCTACATTTCCCCGACTCTTCCATTAGGAAATAACACATTTTTTCTAATGTTTCACAAAATAAGCAATACCAGAAGCCAAGAATCGGAGCCATGGTACGCAGGAGTTTTATGCTTACGGCCTGAACAGACATACTTAGCATATGTAATTCAGAAAGACCAATGTGGTGAGGAAGGGCAAGCATACATTTTTTGAAAGACCACAAGCAGACCCTTTCAAGGGTAGGTGACTTATGCATTTTACAAAAGTGTATGGTGCCTAAAGCAACGACTAAATGTAGGTCACATTTGGGAAATGAAAGGGTTGTGTGAAAAAGGTCAGCAGTAAATGGATCGAAACGATATAAAAACAATGCAAACACAACAAATGTCATACCTTCCCACGTTCCCACAGGTGTCCCGATGAAAACAGTATCTCACATGTGTGGGTGCACCTACCTGGGGGCAAAGGGGAGAGACAAAAATGCGGCTAATCCCAAGTCTTTTCCGACAGCTGAATTTCACGATTTTCTCAGAAGGGTGCACCATACAGATATGGGCCTAGGGTGTCCGAGCCACCAAGGAAAACAGGGAAGTCCATGCATTTCTGAAAAGAGAACACCCATGGGAATCCGTAGAGGTCTCACTTGCGCAAATTGGACCTGAATATATTACCCAGAAAGCCCGGCAAAGTCCGAAATGTGGCAAAGAAAATACAATTTCCGCACATTTCACTCGGCTCACCCACTGAAATATGCTGCCAACAACACATAGCCTACCTTCCGGCGTTCCCACAGGTGTCCTGACGAAAACAGTACCTCACATGTGTGGGTGCATCTACTTGAGGGCAAAGGTTAGAGGCAAAAACACGGGCTAACCCCAAGTCTTTTCCGACAGCAGAATTTGATGAATTTCGTGGAATTGCACACCATATAGATTTGGGCCTAGGGTGTCAAAGCCACCAAGGAAAACTGGGAAACCCATGCATTTCCGAAAAGAGGACACCCGTGGGCATCTGCAGAGGTCTGACTTGCGCAAATCGGCCCAGAATTTATTACCCAGAACCCCCGGCAAAGACCCACATGGGAGAAGGATATTACCATTGACTTTGCTGGAGCTCTGGCTGCCCTGCATTACAGCTTCTGCCCACCAGGTAGTCCCGGCAGTGTGCCAATACCTCCCTGAATGGAAAAGCTGTAATGCAGCTCAGCCACAACTCCAAGACAGTTGGAAGTGATGTCCTTGGCCTTGGACATCTATAAACCATGTGGGTGTACCGTCCCCTAAGCACAGCAGCAGCTCCATGGAGCCCCGGCAGGATCCCCATTCCTCCCCAAAGGTGACATCTGTAATGTGGCACAGCCAGAGGTGGAGCCGGGGCTTGCAGATGGACAACCCACATGGGAGGCATCCACACCCAGGGAAACACCAATGTTCTGCTTGCATGGGGGGCAATTTGTGTCCTGACCCTGCAATTGTGTCCCAGCCCACCACAATATCTGCCCAGATGGCCCATTCCCACCCACACCACCAACAATCCAGCCCAGGTCTCACCTACCCCACTGATAGTGGGCCCTAATCATAGAATAATAAAAAAACAGTACTCACATAACGTTGCAGTTGCTTGCGTAGAAAAATCTGTAAACAAAACAAAAAACATGGGTTACCTATGGTCACCCCAGAAAAAACAAATCTACACTCATACTTTCCAAGAATGCTGCCCCTTGCAAGCCATCCCTGGTGGTCTACTGAACCTCAACCCCCCAGTGAAAACACATTTGCCCCTTCCTACGGTCAGATATTGGCCCCCAGGGAGGGCTACATGAGGTGCCCCCCCACACTCCATTTGGGGTGGGGGGAGAAGCCCACCCAAAATGTCAGGCAGGCCCCCCAATGGATGGGGCAGTAGGTATTGGGCACCTTGGGGCCAGATTGGCACACTAATGTGCCCTTCTGTGCCAAGGCAGGTTTGGTAAACAAACAAAAAAATTGAAGATGGCAGGCTGCATTTTAGGGGGGGCTGAGGGGCACCCTACACCGCCGTGGAATTTCGTAATGTGAAGGGGGTGCACCTCTCCACCCCCACCCCAATTGGAGAGGCGGCGCATCTCATGTATCCCTCCCTGGGGGCAGATAAGGGGGGTTGTCCTGCACTCCAACCTGGGGTCAGGTGTCCCTTCCTAGGAGCATATATTGGCCCCCAGGAAGGGCTGCATGACATGGCCTCCACTCCATTGTGGGTGGGGAAGGAAGGGGACACCACCCCTTCCCATTAGAAAATTCCCTGTCAGTTTGGGGTGCGCCACAGCCCCCCTAAAATGCTGTCTACCATTTTCCTTGGGTAACCCAACTCCTCTTGGCGCAGATGGGCCCAATAGTGTGCCAATCTGGCCCCAGGGTGCCCAAACCTTACTGCCCCATCCACCGGGGGGCCTTTCCTACAATTTTTGTTGGCCCTTTCCCCCCTCACCTCAAATGGGTGGCAGAGGCACCTCATGCAGGCCTCCCTGGGCCTCCTACAAACGGCTGCGTGAGGTACACCACCCTCTATTTGGGGTGGGGGGGAGAGGGCCCCAAATAATTGTGGGACAGGACCCCCAGTGGGTGGGGCAGTAAGTCTTGGGCACACTGGGGGCAGATTGGCACACCAATGTGCCCCTCTGCGCCAAGGCAAGTTTGATAAACAAAGAAAACAATTGAAAATGGCACGCTGCACTTTAGGGGGGGGGGCTGAGGAGCACCCTGAACCTCTGGGGAATTTTCCAATGTAAGGGGAGTGGCCCTCTCCCCCCACACCAAATGAAAGGGGGGCCATCTCAATTAGCCCTCCCGGGGGGCGGATAAGATGGGGGCTTCCCCTGCAGCACTCCCTGGGGTCAGATGCCGCTTCCTAGGAGCAATTATCTACCCCCAGGGAGGGCCACAAGGGGTGCCAACCCCTTTTGCATAAAACAAATCCCTGTTGGCTAGTGGCCCCCCAGCCCTACCCAAATCTCCCTTTTGATTTTTTATTCTTTCATTTTTTTTTCATTTTGCCCTTCCCTGGGGGCAGATGATCAGCCATCTGCCACCAGGGGGCTCTAACCTGCAGGTCCCATCCTTTGGGGGCCTGCACACTTATTCATGGTGCCCCCCCTCCAATTGGATGGGGGGGCCACCTCATGTACCCAAATCTCCCTTTTGATTTTTTATTCTTTCATTTTTTTTTTCATTTTGCCCTTCCCTGAGGGCAGATGATCAGCCATCTGCCCCCAGGGTTCTGCACATATGTGCCCCCATGCTTTGGGGGCCCGCAGTGGAGAGGGCTGCTTACTGTAAGCAGCCCCCACCTCCCACCATTTCTCAGACAGATCCCTAGTGTCTAGTGGGCATTGCTGGGCGCGGATCAAGCGCTCTGTGCCCGATCTGCGCCCAGCAATGCTTTCACAAAAGGTGTTGCTGGAAAGGGGAGAATCTCCCCTTTCCAACAACACCTCCCCCGATCTCTGGCTTGAAATACAGCCAGAGATCGAGCAGGAGAAATGTGGAGACTCACCTTTCATTTTCACTGCGGAAGCCCGAAATGGCTTCCGCAGTGAAAATTACTTTCACTTTCACGTCGGCATGCTTTACGCACGCCAATGAGAAATTGAAGGTAAGCCAGCCCCCGGGCAGTGAGGGGCGACCCCCCTCACATAGCCGCGGGTTTGGATTACTGTTTTGAGCGATCTCTACTTTGCTGGGATCACTCAAAACAAGGTGCCAAAAAGGACAAGCTATCTTGTCCTTGGCACCACAGAGGTAATGTCAAGGACGATATAGCTCATCCTTGGCATTTAAGGGGTTAAGGACAAAAACACCCCTCTTCCTTAGAGAAGTCAGAGTCAGCTGGACAACAAGAATTTATAGGATATAGTTTTCAGCGTACACTGGGAAAGTGAGCTTTGTTAATGTTGAATGGTAAGAAAATCCACCCTGTATTGTTCTGCCAAATGAGGAATAAATTAAATTAATATTTTTGGCTACATAGGCTAAGGGTGTACACAGTTTTGCCCCCACCCACTAGAGAGGAAAATGATTCAAGGCAGGTAGACTCCCCCACCTTTTGGTTTCCCAGAGTTCAGTTCTACCTATATAGCAAGTCTCTGTTTAAGATTCAGGAAAGCCAGCTGCATCTCAGGACACTCTGGAAAGATAGGGCAGGGGTCTGGTCACTCCACTCTCAAAGAGGGCCTCCCGCTCTCCACCATAGGACCCAGTCAGCTTTGAGGCCTTCCTAGAGATAGACAGCTCCACCCAGATGCACTCTCAGCAGTCTCCTCTGAAGTTTCCTTACAGCTGCCAGATGGTAAGTTTCAGCGACCTTCCTGATGGTCTGTCTCTTCGCTCTGTCCTCCTGTTTTTCTGCTTTTTCTGTCTGTCTCTCTGTCCTAGTGCAGCCCCCCTTATATAGCAGCAATGACACCACAAATTACCCTGCAATAATCCCTGCTACTATTGGATAGTTACCCTTCTCTCTGCTCCAAAGCCAGCCTCCATGTCAGGATTAGTTTATGGGTTTTGAGCAACATCTGGCAATTCCCATTTGTCATCATCTTTTGTTCTCCTTTCAACTTTTAGCAAAAACGAGTTATGTATCACAACTTCATAATTTTACTAGCACCTGCAAGACTAAACATATGTTCTGTTTCTGCTAATCATGTGGAATTAGATAAGCCGACCCCCAAATCTGTATCATGTAGCACAGCCATGTGGAACCTTTCTGTCATGTCCATAAAAAGCACAACAGTTATGAATATGTAGGTTATTAAGCATATCCCTAATTTCTATTTTCACCCACTCACCAAATCTCAAATTCTGAACATGTTCAGATCAGCCAGAAACCTATTTTAACTGGCTCTTACAGTTCCCAGAGTGGAAGAGTAATTGTATATCCCCAAAATCGCCTGGAAATTGCATAATAAATGGTTCATTGATGAAATACATATGCCTTATGATGGCTGAGAAAAAGGCTAAAATGATAATAGTTCTTTTAAATAAATTGTGACTGCTCATGTGACACATGTGACACATGGTCCTGTTCCTGTATCTGGCCATTTGTTTTCACTGTGTCAGCTTGTACCTTTATCGATCTCATTTGTGTTGGGAACTTGCTCTTTTAAATGGGTGCCTGCATTTTCACACATATTAGCCATGTTCCAGGAGGACTTTTCTTGAAGTCCCTGCTTTCAGAGTCAGCAGGTCTGGAGAACACTGAATTCTGATGCCTTTAGCAGGACATTATGTTGTGGTTGGTCATTAGATGGGAGATGTGACATCCAGGCTGGAAGTGGGAATTGTCCTTGTGAGGTTTTGCCCACAGCCAGCAAAAGGGTTTGGCTTGGGCTGACATTTTTCCATGAAGACAAAGTGGCTCTTCAAATATCACTGGAGTTTTGTTGTTGAAACATAATTAACATTGCTCTTTGTCAACCCACGCATCATGTTTTGTTTTCCTGACATTTTTCTGTCAGCAGTGATATTTCTTTTCACTTTTACTTTTTCTAAAGCTGTTTTTATTTGCACATCCTGATTTTGATGTGACAGGGATATTTGATTCCTTCTTCCTTTGTAAAATAAAATGCTGTTTATACATTGGTAATGACAGATAGGCCCCTTTCCACATAGCTCTTTAATTTTACTTGAAAAACAAAACAAATGCCAGGCCATTTTTGTTTCAGTGTTTAAAATATTGCTATTCATGTGAAAGGGACTTCTATTTGGGGCCTTTAAATGCACCCCACACAGTACCCGAATATGCTCCAAACTAGAGCACTGCAATTCTCTCTATATTGGTGTGTGTCCTCAGAAAACCTAAAATCACTCCAGATCATCCAAAATAAAACTACACAATACATACTAAATCTCACACCTTAGGACCATAGCACTCCAGCTCTAACAACACTCAACTGGTTATCTATCAACCTAAATTGGAACTAAAAATAATAAACATAACCCACAAGAGCATCCTCTCTTCTAGCCCCTCATGTCTCCATCATTTTTTAAGCTTGCCATCCCATGTAGATACCTATGGTCATCAAATAAGACTAAAGTAAGACTTCTCAAATTTCAGTGCAAACAAAGATGCAGGCACATATATCTCTTCCATTGCCCCTTCCCTATGGAAAAAAAACTACCAGATTACAACTCAGAAGAACCCAAATGTAACACCTTCAAGAAACGATCCCAAGACTTATAAACTGCCAGCCTTCAATAACAAACCTAACACACCATTGTCTTCACCCTTCATAAACCTAACACTTCACCCACCTGACTTCACTCATTCATGTGCACACCACCCGTTATTAGAACTACTTCAGCACTTAGACACCCCAGATACCCTCCCTACTCCATCTCTTCTACCCTGGTTACACCTTCCATGGCACCCATTCTGCCCCTCCTTCCATCTCCTTTTTACCACAATAGCACCTAGCGTTTAGCTCTTTAAGACCCAATAGCATTATTACCTCTTCAGTAAACTGCACTTACTTGTATTCCGAAACTACCCTCCCTTCATCGCACCTCTTCCTGCACCTTTCCTCCTCTCTCTTTCTATGTCTCTTAAGGAATTCTGTAAGATATTCACTTGTGCCTTCAAATATTCGTATGAATCCTAATTAAATATCAATAGTCTGTACATTATTTTGTATAATGGCTGTCACCAGATAACTGGCACCTTAAGGCACTTGAGCAGTCTGGCACCTGCATATAACACACCAAATGAATAAATAAAATGACTGACTTCAAATACGTATAAGCAACATACTTAGATTAGGTGTCTTGCATATTGTATTAACATGCAAAGGAAGCAATGTTATCTTGTTTGCATCATTGAATTAACAACTTCAGTTGTCCATAAATTAAATTCATACACATGTTGACAGTGTAAGTTGACTTACTGTTCACATTTTGGCAATTGTAGAAATATTAGGTTTTCAAGAATAATTTTAATGTTGGTCCATCTAAAGGCATCACAGAGCCCTTGTCAAATATCACTACACACCCTTGTCTCGCCATGTCCAGTCTCCTTCAATAATTCCTCAGACATTCCTTTGAGAAGCTACAGGCAATGCATTTGAGTTTGTGTTGGTTGGCTTCGTCACGTGTGAATATGTTTTCACCATCGCTCAGCGCCCTTTCTTGATTCCCATTGAAATTACCATTTCATTTCAAGGCCCTTTCTTGTTTTTAAATGTTATTCACAAGAATGGTGCTGTTACGAACAAAGTGCAAGACCAGCTAACTATGCAAACATTCTAAGTAACTTACACTATTTGGCTTTGATAGTGAGCATGAAATAACTTAAGTTAAAAATTAGGTGCTCAACTAGTAGCAATATATATCAGGCACAAAATCCTGTAAAGGTTATCCCTGATTCGCTCAGAAAAGACACTTACAACCTAGAGCCTGCATTCCAACTGCCAGACCCTTACTGATTCACTCCACCCAATAACCCAATAGAAAGAAATAATTCCCAATCTCAAACACATTTGCAAAAGAGCAACACTACAATTGTACCAGACTCCCAGAAACTGGTAACTCAACACATGATGCACTGATACACCACTCACAAAACTCTTACACTATCATTTTGCAGGTATGATTACAACACAAGATCTATTTCCAGCAAACACCAGAAACTTTACTGATGCCTAAGAAACGATGTAAGCAATAGAAACCAAGGGGGAGGGGCACAACCGGTAAAGTAATGCCCAAAGGCAATAGTTAGATGGATGAGCAAAGTGAGGGCTTTAAAGTAGATCCGGGGGCAGTACCTGATCAGTAATGCACCCCTTCAAAGGGTTCTATTGATATTAGTACCTCGGTACATCATATCGGGGTACTAATAGCCTTTTTTCTCGAGTTGAGAAACAGCTTTGAAACCGTTTTTCTATTCAAGAAAAAAAAGGAAAAACATGGCGGCCAGGAATCGGGGAGAAGGGACAATGTGTACTCCCTTCTCTCTTTCCGTGGCGGCCATTCAAAATATAAAAAAAATTAAACAAAAAAGATGGCCGGTATGGAAGGGGGAAAAGGGACTATAGATAGTCCCCTTACCCTTTCCATGACGGCCAGGACAAAGTCGCACCGGCCCAACAAAGGCTTTGTAGGGCTGGCAACAACAGAGCGAAGGCTAGTGAGCTTGCTTGTTACAAGCTCATTGACCCTCGCTGGGTACTAATATGCGTGACAAATACCCTGACAAAGTCACAAATCATAATACACTACCATAGACACAGCCTCCATTGCTACACCTTCAGACACACCTACTATTTTTGGCATAGCCTCCTTGATCCGCCTCCATAAGCAGGGACACACCGCTCAGAACACCCATTTCCACTGAGGGACTCGCCCAAACTACATCAAAAGACCCATCTGCTGAAAAAATATTATGTGCCAAATACACATCGAGGTAAATTCCCCAAACATGAGTAAACACAAATAAAGGCGCAAGTATGAAGGAATGCCAACCAAAAAGACTAATTTATCTTGCAGCAGCAGACAGTCATGAATTATCATAATCAATATCAAGCACACACAGCCCTCTCCGACAAACTCTTCTTGGGAGAGACCTCACAGTACATGACAAATCAATAATTTTATGATTACTACTGGAGAGGCTCCCCAACATGAACAAGAAATACAACTTCTCAAAAGTGGAGATGGAAATGCTGGTGCACGCTTGCCTTCAACAAACCTCAGAGGGCACAGTGTCACTGTCAGTCAGGGCGCCCTCTCCCAGAGCTTAACCAAAGAGGTGAATACCCTGGGCATCGACTGTGGAACATCTGAAGAACTTAAAAAGTAATGGAATGATGAGCTGGCACATGTGAGTTCTAGGCACACAAAAATATCCTCACAGTTGAAGAACAGGCACGCATTTCAGACTCTGCACGCAGATACCCCTGGAGCACAGGACATCCTTGCAAGCATGCGGAATAAATCATGGAGGGGCATACACACCTACGACACCACAAATGCCACACAAGAAAAGGCAAAATGTACCAAGCAACTCCAATGGACAGAACTCACTGTTCACTGATTTCAGGGTCAATATACATAAACATGCATAGTAAGATGTTGCACAGTACTGCATGCAGGTGGCACACCATTGACTATATAGGAACTGTGGAAGCCAATGGAATGGACAGGACAGGCTTGATGCCTCTGGACTGTGTATTTCATGTTACCCACACATTTCAGTTCATTAACTGATATGGTTGATGATCCTGGTGCATGTAAAAACACATCACCCAACTGAGGACCCTTCAACAATGTTACAGCACAAGTCTGAAAGCTAAACAGCTAAACACTGAAATGTATTGCGCATTGAGAGGTTCTATGAATCCTTTTTCTTGACATAAAACCTGGGCTGCTCAATGGGTCGGAGAGCACAATATAAAGTCCATATACCTGATCTGTGACGTCCCATTCCATTGACAACTCTACAAGCTGAACTACCATGATAAGCACATAGTGTACACAACATGAAAGGACACATAGTGGTTGACTATCCCATTGATATATGTTCCCTGCATATCCCTTGAAATGAATGTCTGAATGTAAACTGTAATAGCACTAGTGCTGCACCCTCCTACACCACCTACAGAACAAGGGGCACAAGCACAGCAACCTACACTACACGCACACATGAGTACCTAAGCTGGGAGAATAAAGGTCCATTTGAAATATGATCCACATGTTCTATTAACATCCATGTAGTGTCGGCCACCTTAACCCATGGTTCCAATACGGTTAAGCTTGTATCCATGTCATTATACAGTGGGTGGTGTGTATCCCAAATACAACACAAGGAACGCATGGCCACAGCTCTCACTGTGATACACTGACAACAACAGCTGCTAGCTTGCACAACTAACATATACTTCAGTATCAGGCATACACAAATGTCAGGCTCACTCTACAAACCATGGAATATGCCCCTCAGATGCACAAAGCATCGCCCTACACTGAACAAATCCCTTGCCTCTGCAAACTCATACATCCGAGCACCATCAATAGCTATCCTTTATACTGACCACATTAGCCAATCCCCGACAACCATATGACTTCCATCAACCTCTTCCCAGACCACATGTGAAGTACAACCTCAGCAATTACCATCACACCACTTCTCCCTCATCACATACAACACATTAACTCCATCACAAATGCCAATAAAAGCAGACATATCCGGCCATCATAAAACATTCTGCACCTCACTAAGGATCCTTGTGCACACTTCATCTCTTAACCAACTGCCCTTGAAAGCCATCAGCACCACTTCCAGCCTTTCTGTCTGGAAATATATCCAGGTATGGCCAATAAATCCTTCTGGAGACATGGCTGAGACATGCAATATGCTACCCTGAATCCAACACTTGTCAGTCATCTCAGGGCCCAACTTTGAGGAAGAACTTTTAGGACATGAGCCCAGCATCCTCTACCTGAAGATACATCACACCGATAACAAAACGCTATGCTTGTGAGCAGGTACATCATTGGAGGGTGTGAGGACATATAACGGACCAGGCCACTGCGAACGCCAAAGCTTCAAATGTGTCAAGAGAAATCAGTGACGTCCACATCGACTAGTAGACATGGATCCCTTACACACAGCTATGGTATCTGTCAATGGCTCCAATTAGTGCACACACAATAATGTATGTTTTATTGTATTTTGAGTTCATGTTTCTTCAGGGCTGGCCCTAACCAGGGGGCTTTGAAGTGCCTGACACCCTTCAGAGGTTAAAAAGGTGGGAGGGGTAACAGAAGTTACACAATATTTTCAGAATATGATGGAATGATTAGCATAGACACATTGTAGTAGGGAGGTGGAGGTGAATGGGTATGTGTGGGGAAACAGGTATGTTTTCAGGCTCTTTCTGAAAGCACTGATGGAGGGTGCAGTGCAGATGTGAAGAGGTAGAGTGTCCCATGCCCTGGGTGCCTAGTGGGTACATGCTTGCTTGTGTGTGCATGTTAGTGGAATGTGTAGGAGATGATGGCTTGCTTGTTTGGTGTTTGTGTGGGTGATGGGTTTCAGCTGGTCTTGCAGGTAAGATGGGGTTTTGTGGTTGATGGCTTTGCACGGGGTGACCTGTGAATGTTTTGGTAGGTGAAGGATGAGTTTGGCTGCTGCTTCTGTACGGCGTGCTTGGGGGTAAGGGTGCTGCTGGGTAGCTCAATGAGGAGATCATTGCCATAGTGCAGTGTGGACAGAACCTGTGCTTGGACTGCATTGCAGATGTCATCAGGAGGAAGCATGTGTCAGCAGTGCATTGGGGGACTAATGGTAGGACCTCACGTTGGATAAATAAGGAACACAGTGTCCGCCAGGGGTGTGCATTGGGCCCCCAAGTCATTTTGCATGTTTATGAATGGCATTATCAAAGAGCTATGATCTCTCAGTTGGATGCACCAGTTTTAGCGGGAGACAAGATACCGATTTTGATATTTACGGATGACGCATTGTTGTTTTGTTTAACACCTGTTGGAGTGTGCAGGCAATTGAATGTATGTGTTGCCTTTGCAAGGATAATGGTTTGGCATTGAATGTAGCAAAAACGAAATCAACGGTTTTCAAAACTCCTGTCAGGGGAAACAAAAGGGCTTCAAATTGATTCTTGAAGAGGGTCGACATCGAACAAGTGGCATTTCGGATTATTTGGGGGCTAGTGTCATGTCCTCTTGCAGATTGTCTATGCAGGTGGAGAAGGGAAGGGCTACCCTGAGTAGATATGGCGGTGCCTTGGCCAGGTTTATTGCTCAATATGGGAATGGGGCGGTGTGTGTCTCCCTTGAAGCCTATAAGGCCAAGAAAGACAGGCTGCAATATATGGGGCTGAGCTGTAGGCGCATGTTGACACTCACCCACTGCAGAAAACACATACTTGAAGAACATATTTCGCCGTCCGTCTAGTACGCCTAAGTCACTGGAGCTTTTGGAGACAGGCATGCAGGGGATGGATTCCCTTTGCTGGCTTTGGCCAGTGTTGTTCTGAGTTTGACTGTGGTTCAATGTAAATTTGGTCAAATACAGGGATACCTTGATGGAAGTACTATCGCAGCAGGGGGAATCGCGTTGAAATGAGCCTTGCATGTCAAATTGTCTCTCAAAGCCTATGACCTTGGGATCTATTGGACTAAGCCAAGTGTAATAATAAAGAATCTAAAGATGTGGTAAAAAGGGCCGCCTTTGCAAAATCACAGCAGGATGGAGCCTTAAAAGACATTGCTTCCCCGCTCCCGGTGCGATACTTAAACATTAAAAGACAGGCAGGTCTTGAGGATTAGCTCCACTATGTAAATCTAAAGTGTGAAAGATCACTATAAATACAATTCTGATTCAGCATATTGCTGATAGCATCTGTAAAATATAAGTGTCACAGCAAGGTCTCCTCTTTGTGCCCTCTGTGCAAAAGGGCAAATGAGGATCTACAGCATTTTTTCATGCTGTGTCCGGCCACAACATTGCTATGGAAGTGCTACCTATGGCCACGTTTGCGCCTTCAAGGTTGCAGGACGGTAGCAGATGCAATGGTAATCTGTTTAAATTATTTCGATATTCCCGCTGTGTTTGCAACTTGCAGGTATTTGAGATGGGCTTGAAGTTTTAGAACCAAGAAAATGGTGCTGTGATTTTTACATGATTTAGATGTTAATGGTATAAGTGGCCTCTTTTTCAAACTCTGACATAGTTAGTGTATTTGTGATTGTCAATCACTATCCTATGTTGTATTGAGTTACAATAATGGGGCCCTAAATGTACCCTAGGACTGTACTTGCCTCACATGTTATGCAATCGACTTATTGACGTATTGTGGTTTAATGATCAGATCAATGGAAGACTAGTTGCAGATAACTATTGTGGCTGTGAGCTTTGCTCTTCTACAAATTGGTGCCTTGTCTCCCTTTTTATCGTGTTCTCCTAGTTCCAAGATGTTAGAGTTTTGTTTACCTTCTTGAATGTTGTAGATAATCTTTTTGTGTTCACATTTTATTCTTGGAACAGCTTGCATAGAATGCATAACCTTGGTAATTTTTCTATGTGAACCTTTTTGTTGCTCCATCACATTTATTTATATTTGATAAGAATCATTATTATTTCTTGTTTTATATGTATTGTCTGGCTTTTATGACTTATTGGTTGATGTAAAGCAGAATGAACAAAGAAATGTGTCTGATCTTTCGTGGGAGTGTAGTTGTAGATTACATGCTTTGTTGACTGCAGCTATGTGGTGTTTGACAGAAAGATGGGAGTCTTTGGTGAAGCCAAGGCATTTCCCAGGTATGGAGATGGATATGCGTGGCGTGTCCATGGTGGGTTCCCTGGTCCAGGGGGTGATTTTTGGTTTATTTCTGGGAGTGGGAGGGGCAAGGTGAGAAAGTGATCAATTTTGGAGGGGTTGCCCTTGAGGAATTGGGTGGCCATCTAAGTGGTGTTGAGGGAGAGACAGCTTTTGAGGATGTGGAGTTGTGAGGGGAATGAGATTTGGAATTATATTTGTGTGTCATCCGTGTATTGGTGGAAATGGATGTTGTGTTTGCTGAGGGTCTGTCGAAGGGGTTCAACATATAGGTTAAAAAGGTAGTGAAGACAGGAAGGAGCATTGTGGAACCCAACACTTGACCAGAGTGGGGTTGGATCAAAAAGAGACAATTTGTATCCTGTGAGTATGGAAGGAAGTAACCTGCTCAACAGTCATATATAATGTGACTTGATGTCACATGACAAAATGATAAGCATGACCATGCTAAATATATAATTTCTTTCAATCCCTTTCTACTGAGAGTGCTATGGACTCTGACTGTTGTTACATGCAGTTGCTTAAACCATCCAAGTGGTTCAGTGCTTCAGAACTGCTGACTAGCTCTGACCCAACGATTCTTGACCCTGAACCGCTGTGTAGGTGAGTCTGCAGATGTCCATCCAGCTTCGCTCACCAAACTGTTTGCCTCCTGATACTCGCAGCTGTCTCCCATTTTTAACTCTCATCTTTAACTCTGTCGCAGAAGTTGCAAAGCACCCCGAAACTGGCTTTACCCTGTCGAGCACCAAGAAAACCCACAGCACAATGTGCACTGTGGTTATGTTCCCCCTGCTTCACCTTGGAAGGCCCTCAGAGACATTGAATGACCCATTGCTCCCTTTGTGCTGAAATCAAGCATACTTGAATTATTGTGAATATTTCCTATAAGAACCGCACTGTTGTCTGTTTCCATAGTGCCTCCTCTTTCCTTCTTTAAACTGTCTCTCCTCTGAATTCATTTACAGCATGGGTTGTATTTCGTAGTGTTGCTAAAACTGTCTGTTGTGATAATAATAAAGTACATATTTTTATACAACCTCGACTCAACAGTCCTTTTTATCATTGGGTGATAATTGTATTTTTGCTGTGTTGCAACTGCCCAACGCTCCGCGACCTTTTGTAGAAAAGCCTACCGTTTTGTGCACATTACCAAAATAGGACAAGTAGGTTTATAATGTGCTTTTGTTTCTAATCTGTTTGTATCCCTTCTAGTGTACTAGAGATGTGAGGCTGATTGATGCTTTAGAAACTTATATTCATCCCTGGACCACTGGGGCCTCAGAAGTTGATTCATCACATTGGTGGCAAGCAGTCAGAACTTGTTGGAGCCTTGTGCACAGCTTATTCATACAACAATAAAAGTACTGTTGCAGGCACAAGCTGCCAGTCAAACAGAGGAAGGAAACCAACAGAGAAACTCTAGTGAGAGCAGCAGTAGTGGCTCAAATCAGAGTGCTGGGGATAAGCCCTGGCGAAACATCCCCAAAGTGTTGGTGCAGGTTTACGAAGTGGGGAAAGATATTATTGACAGGTTTGAAGCTCTCAAGCTTGCTTTTCAGTTACAGGAGATGTATTAGGTACTGTGGGGTGTAGCCTTGATGAGTTGCTTACTGACACCAGGGACTGAAGCATTTCTTCAGTAAATTTCTGAGGAAATGCCCATTTATGAGCGCATGAGGGTGGCCCTCCTCAGGAAGTTCTGTAAAACCCCAAACCGTATCTCAAGCGCTTCAGAGAATTTGGAAAGAAAAGTGGGCAGACATGTGAAACATTCACACACTTGTCATTGAAATATCTGAGCGGGTGGGTGTCTGGACACAAAGTTGACACATTTAAAGGGATGTAAAATTTGATTACGTGTGAGCATGTATTGAACAATTGGGAGGTTGACCTACAGAAGCATCATATGGACAAGACTGTTACAGACCCTAGGTAGCTTGCAATGACTGCCGATAGCTTTGTAAGTACTTGAGTCCAGAAAAAGGCTCAGGCGAGCACACCTAAACCAGAAGAGAAATCTTTGGATAAAAAAGTTAACAAGGATGGCAAGAACAAAGGTCTGAACCATTCTTCCTCGAATTCAGGTCCCCAAAAGACTGAAGGGAAATCCCAAAGCTTTAGTTCGGCCGTACACACTGAAAAGAAGTGTGCAGGCACCCCTAACACTGGGACACCTATGTTCTCACTACCCAAATGTTGTTTTGTGTGTAAGGAGCTGGACCATAGGAGAGAGGATCCTGCTTGCAAGGGCTTACCCAAGCAAGCCAAAGTGAATGTTGGACTCATGCAAGAGGCCGTAATTAGTGTGGCCCTCCTAGAGGAGGACTTCCCACTAGGCCAAGGAGTGGCTAAATGTCGATTGTTTACACTAAGTGGGTACGGTATCAGGTCTCCAGAATCGATCCCATTTCCCAATAAAACTCAACTCTATTTAGAATATGTGTATTTCAATAGACACAAAACCCCTGTTGTCCAAGACACTGCGGCTAGCCTCGCTGCTGTCACCCGGCAGTGGGTACAGCCAGGTCAGTATATTGATGGGCCTGATTGTAGCATCTATGGATTTGACCAAAAGAGTATGTGCCCCTTGGTGATAGTAGAGTTCAGTTGGTGTGGTGGAATGACCCAGCACCATTTAGCGGTGAAAGCCTCCATCCCTGTCCCATTTCTTTTGGGTGATGATTTTCCTGGCCTAGAGATAGTCATGTTGGCTTCCCGATCGAGGGCAAAAGATGTCACCAGATTGAACACTCTCAAGGCCTTAGGGCCTGGAGTGCTTCTCGAGGGCTTGTTGAAGGGACCAGCATCGCTGGTAGACCCTGGTCCAGTTCTGCAGACTGCTGAGCCACCTATTCATGCTTCAGAGGTGCCAGTAGCCACTGAGGACACTACTTTCATAGCAGGAGATGCCATGACTTCAGAGTCGCCTGGCCTAGTGAAGGAACCTTAGCTGGAGGACCAGGTGACCATAGATCTGAAGAGTCTGCCGAAGCTGCATGAGTTTGCATCAGTTGGGGGCCTGGATCAGACTGACTTCTTTAAAGCCCAGAAAGGGTGGCCTACTCTGGTGGGCCTGCGGAAGCAGGCAGATGAGCAGGCTAAGGGCAAGGCTCCTGGACTGTTCAAAGTGTACTGGGAGGATTGAATCTGAGGGCGAGGGCACTAGAATGTTGTTGATTTCCCCAATGTCACAAAACTGTTCCTTTGGATTTGGCTCATCAATTTCCTTTAGCATGTCACTTGGGAGTGTCTAATACATCAGACTGGTTGTCTGCAGACTTTTAATGGCCGCAGTTTGTTGTAAAGGTTGAGGAATTTATCTAGTCCTAACTGACTTGTCAAGCTTCTGGAAAGTCAGGTGGTGCCAGAAAGGCCCCCTTATTTCCACTTTACATGTCTTTGTATCCTTTCAAGTGATTAGGAATGGACATTGTTGGTCCTTTGGATCCTGAAACCAGCTCAGGGAACAGACACATCTTGGTGGTGGTAGACCATGCCACAAGGTGCCCTGAGGCTATCCCTCTGAAGAGCATCAAAGCCACTGTGGCTGTGAAGGCTCTGATGGGGATATTTTCTTGTGTTGGATTCCCAAAGGAAGTAATTTCTGACAGAGGATCAAATTTCATATCAGCTTATTTGAAGGCTATGTGTGAAGAGTGTGGAGTCACGTACCGCTTCTCTAATTCCTTCAACCCACAAACTAATGGACTTGTTGAGCGGTTCAACAAAACCCTGAAAGGCATGATAGGTGGCTTGGAAGAGCACCTGAGGAGAAAATGGGATATTATACTGCCATGACTACTGCTCGCCTACAAGGAGGTGCCACAGAACGGAGGAGAGTTTAGCCCCTTTTAGCTTCTGTTTTGACACCCAGTACAAGGTCCACTCAGTCTAGTGAAAGAGAGATGAGAGGTAGCCCATCATCACCTAAACGAGATGTGGTGAACTGTGAACTTTGCCTTTGGTCTAGAATGGCAAAGTACATAGAACAGTCAACGAAAAACCTAAAGGCCAGTCAGGAGCTGATGAAACACTTGCACCACCAGAAGGCTGCATTGACAGTCTATTCTCCAGGCCAGCGGGTGTGGATTATGGAGCCTGTCAAACCCAGTGCCTTTCAGTACAAGTGGACTGCACCTTATTATGTGATGGAAAAAGTCAGTGAGGTGAACTATCTCATTGACGTGACATGACCTAAACAGATGTGCATGGTCTTTCACGTAAACTGGCTAAAACCCCAATATAACCACAATGACTTAGTCATGGGGTTAGTGATAGATGGAGTGACTGAGGAGGTAAGTCAGTGAAGAGCAGGATTTACTGGATGTCGTATAATGTCAGGGACACCATCAAGGAAGATGGTTCCAAGATGCTGTCCCCCAGGAGAGATAAAGCCATCCACAGCCCCTTGGCTAGCCCAGTGGTATTGGTCACTAATAATACCAGTGGTGGGAAGACTAAAATTGACTTTTCTATGGACTACATGGGGCTCAATCCTGTCACAAAGACGAATGCTCATCCTATTCCTCGGGCAGATTAGCTCATTGACAGGCTCAGCACTGCCAAAGTACACTAATAGCTTTGACCTCATGGCCGGGTATTGGCAGGTCAGCTTGACAGATGGAGTGAGAGAGAGGTCAGTATTCTCAGCCGCAGAGGGACATTATCAGTTTACTGTGATGTCATTTGGATTGAAGAATGCCCCTGCCACTTTTCAGAGGATTGTTATTCAAGTTTTTCTGGAATGGAAAACTTCACTCTCGCCTATTTAGGCAACATCAACGTGTTCAGCCACACCTGAAAAGATCATTTATGCCACCTGAAACAAGTACTTCAGGTGCTGCATAATGCAAGTCTGACTATCAACGCCACAAAGTGCTAAATAGCACAGAGGACAGTGATTTACATAGGCCACCTGATTGGTGGAGGCAAGAAAAAACCTCTCAAAGCGAAGGCACGGTCTGTGAAGGATTGGCACATCCCAACTACACAGACACAGGTGGGAGCCTTCATCAAGGGGCATGGGACCATTGCCATGCCCCTGATAGTCAGACCTGATGTAACTTCCAAGAAAATGACAAAGAAGGTAACTTGGGCCCCCACCTGTCAAACCTCCTTCCAGAATTTGAAGGATGGATTGTACGGGGCCTCCGTTCTGAAAGTGCCAGACTATGGTCAGGAGTTCATTATCCAGACAGATATCTATGATTTTGGGATTGGAGCAGTGTTAGCATAGCTGAACACTCAAGGGTAGAATAACCAGTCACCTACATTATGAGGTGATTGACAATATGGAAAAGGAACTGGGCCATCATTGAAAAAAGAGGCTTGTGTGGTTGTGTATGCAGTGTGAGAAACCAGACGGTGTCTCACCCACTGGTCCCCGGGGATCTGCCATCCAGGTGGAAAGGATATTGCAATCGCCTTTGGATCCAGGTCCTGGGGTGGACCATTGCAGGAGGATAACTTGGGTGAGGGGTCTTCGGGGAGAGGGAGTGGGACACCAGAATGAGAGCCGCTGTGTCCCTTTCCCTCTGGTACCTTTGCCTCATCCTATCAAGTAGCATATTTAGGAACTCTACCCCCATTTTACAACCCAAAATCTTTCACACGGACTGCCTGCAATGAGAGGAAACACACTAACACCCGAGCCGTATACCTGACCTGTCCAGGTGTAATGGCGAGGTGAGGTTAGGCAATTACTGACCATCACACACACCTGACTTCCATTAAGCTCCCCAACACGGATAAAAGCCGGAGCACAAGACCACACTCTGAGGAAGGCAAGGCACACGAGGAAACAGCAGTTCCGAGATGGCAGTTAAACGAGAGAAGAAAGACAGCAGAACAGAAGGGGATCACAAGGAGGGAAGTGCCCTTGACCTTTTTGGCAAAGGAACTGTTACGTTCATGAAACCTTGAGAATAGAAAGAGTAAGACCAGGAAACCTGGCTGACGAATCCTGAATTGTGTGTCGGAGGTGCTGGGAGCCCTCCCACAGCAATAATCAAGGTGGGGAGCATCTACAGCTGCCGTGGTACTGTCCTTGGCTCCAACAACAAAGCAACGTGAGTAACATCAACACAGCCGGTGAGTTGGGGAGACCGATACAAGACGCGTCTGTTTTGAAGCCAAAGTTGTAAACAGCAATATTGTATGGTGGGCGCGGGAATCCTTGACAGAGTGGTCTGGCACCGCTTGGGTGTTCAGTCAAAGGTCTCTGTAGGGTATCTAGCTATGAAATGGCAAAGTGAAAGTGAGAAAGAGAGCATAACTAGAAGAGAGTGAGTAATTGTGAATCAAAGTGATCCTGCAAGGGTTTGAGCAAAATCATTTGCGCAGTCAAAAGTCTTCGATTTCTGAATTAAAGGAAGCTTGGAAAAGTAGAGAAAGTTGATCCGAGCCAAGTAGAGGGAGATCAGTTGAAAGCTTTGTGTTAAAGTGAGTATCAGCCCGGCAGAGGGGCACCCGGCTTCCCAGTGAGTCACCCGAGTTGGTTGTGTGTTTAAGTGGGTCTGAGCCTGGCCAAGGTGAACCCGGGGTGAACAGTGAAGCACCCAAGAAGTTGTGCATGAAAATCCTAAGGAGAAAGGAACATTTTAATGTTTGTTTGTCGCATCAGGTGCTCTGAAATAAGCGACTTTGAATGGTAAAAGAAACTTTGGCACAGAAGCCCTGATACTGAGATTCAAATGGAATCCTTGTGCTAGAGAAGCCAGAGACTATGCTAACCTTGAGTATACCACCTTATCCCTTGGGGAAGGGAAACCAACAGCTTGAAGATCCTGACATATCATTTCTTGAACAGTTTTTCTTTTGAACAACATTATTTCCCACACTATTTACATTTAGAAGGATTGGCAATAGGTTTTTTAGTATAGTCCCTTTTATTTTGACAAACTCAACCAGGACTTTTTTATTTTTTCTTTGATGGTCAAATCTTGCGCCCATCTTTAGATTTAGGATTAGACAGGCGTTATTAAAAAACAATTGAAGTTCAATAAACACCCTTGAACTGTGAACACTTATGTCTCTGTCTTACTGTTTGATACCATGCCTTCCTTACAGCAGTAAAGAAGCTTAAACTGTACATCTTCAGGTCGCACTTTACTATCCAAACTGACGATCAGCCTCTTTGATGCTTAATGGCCATTCAAGGGGAGAACCTTAAGATTTTGCTTTGGGCCATATCCGTACAGGGATTAGATATGGACATCCAGCACAAGCTAGGATCCCAACATGGAAATGCAGATGGCCTCAGCAGGTACTTCCACTTTGATGATGAACAGGCCTTCGGTAGGGAGGCGGTTCACATATTGAGGCTGAGGGGTGGGGCGTTTGTGAGGAATTCGACCATCCGCACGGTGGGTATGCATTCATCTGGGATTTTTATTTTATTTTATAGGAAATAGAATGATGGTAGCTCAGCCTCTGGAAAATGTGTGGAGCTAATCCGCACACATTTTCCTATGCTCACCACATGACATACACATAGACCCCTGTACACAGCCTGCAGGTGCAGTCCCCCTGTCAATTTTAGTTGGGATATGGCAGGATAAGTACACAATGCATTTCCAGAAGGGGGAGGGCCAAACCTTCCCCCTGCCATCACCAGCCTAATTAACTAACAAAGGATCTATGGATCTTCCATTTCTTTTGTTGGGCCCTTCAGCAGGGGGCAGCAATTTGCCAGCAAAGGGTAATTCAAACAGGCCTGGCTGCCGAGGTTAACAAAGGATAATCCAACTATGCACTGTGTCAACCTGAAGCCAGCTCCCATGTCTCAGCATTGATTAACAGTGAACTGCCATGTTTGAGACTGCTTGTTTATAGTAGTTCACCCCGCAGGGGAACAACATTCCTTAGGTACATATATGTGGTTTGCAGGAGCCAGAAAGTCTGGTCTCACCACAGTTTCAAGGGAGACCTGCCGCTTCAATCAGGAAACACAGAGAGTTCCATTAACCAGAGAGATCCTATGATCAATAACCGGCAGTAAGATGGGTGGGACTTAGTATAACATGTTTTCACCATCCTCATCTTTTCTGTTGCAAAGTACTCTGGTTATGACCTCAGTCATACATGAGAATGTTGGTGGGGACCCAGGATTGGTTAATTAAGGTAAATGTAGCCTAAACCAATCCCTGTGGACCATTTGGCTTTAAAAGAGGGCCAATACCCTCTTTTGGCAGATCATCTGGCAATTTTGAAAAGAGTAGCAAGAAGAACTCATTGTTGGACCCTGGCTGAAGGTACAGTTGGCCTTACATCTTCCACCAGTGAAGGAACGCCAGAACCTCCAAAGACGGAAGCGTGATCCCTCCCCTAGACATCTCCCAGGAAACAGAGGGAGTATCTGAATAGAGAGTACCCTCCAACCGCTGCAGAACCAGTACCCAGTCAGCACACAGCGTGCCCTTGCTAGTATCTGCAGTAAGCTTCTTAGGTGAGAAGGGCCAGAAGGTCACTGAACTTGAAAAAAAGGACAAGGCAGCTGCCTGCAACACACTCCTCAGCTGTGACTCGTCTGCCTTAAAGGATGACACAAGCCCATTAATAAGCTGGGAGAAGTGCCTCGACAAGCCTCTACCGCCGTCTGCCTTAGAGGACATTTTTGAGCCAGTCGAGTCCCTTGAACTGCAATCGACTGCAACACTGACTGTTGTTACACTGCAGTCGCTTAAACCCACCTGAGACGTCTCAACCAGTACCTCAGAACCACCGACCAGCACTGAGACAACGATTCCAGACTCCAAGCCGCCATGTAGGACAGCCTGTGGCTGTCTGTCTAGCTTCACTTGCCGAACTGTTTGCCACCTGATACCCGCAGCCTTCTCCCATCCTGAACTTTGACACAGAAGTTGAAAAGCACCATAAAACCAACTAGACCCTGTTGAGCATAATAACATCTACCGCACAAGATTAATTGTGTTTTTCTCCCCCTGTCACTTCTCTGATGGCCCCTAAAGACTTTTTTCAACCCATTGCTTTGGTGCTGAAACCAAATATCCTTGAACAGTTGCAATTATTTACTATCCCATCTACCCTCTTGCTAGTTTCCAGAGTGCATCCCTTTTCCGTCTTTAAAACTTCCTGTCCTATGCATTCCTTTACAGTGTGGGTTGTATTACGACGTGTTGCTAGAAGTGTCTGTTGTGATAATAAAAGTAGATATTTTTATACAACCTTGACTTGATGTTCCCTTTTATCATCAAGTAATAATTGTATTTTCACTGTGTTGCAACTAACCAATGATCCACGACCTTTCGGAGATCAGTCTGCCTTTCTATTCATTTTAGCAAAATTGGACAAGGATGTTTATAATTTGCTTGTGTTTACAATCTGTTCGGATCCCTTCTGGTGTACTAGAGGTGTGGGATTGATCAATGGTTTATAAACCGATATTCATCCCTGGACAACTGGATGCCCCGAAAGTACTTAATTCTCTATCTGAAAGGAAACACAATTCAGAAGTAACAGGTTACTAATGTAGAGAATACAGTTCTTTTCTGCTATGCACTTTTCAAACTGTACCATCAAACTACTGTATCTACCGGGAAAGAGATAGGTTGCTGATACCTCATAAAATACATATCAAGTCATTTCACTAAGAGTGAGAACTCGTTTTGAAACTGTATGGTGATCTGTGAAAATGGTTTTAAATCAGCACCACAAATAAGGCTTTTTGAAATTACATTTGTGTGGAAATATATTTTAAGCATTACTAGAAACAGACATATATTTTGTTAGGCAACATGGACTTTTAAAAAGATATGACAAACATGCACAAGACTATAAGATCAACATGGGGTTGGCATCAGCTAATCAGCTAATACATTTTATTTGTCACCACTAGTTCACTTAAGGGAAGAATGCTCCTTTTGCTGTGAAATGTTACAAGGAAAAATGAAATTGGTCTAGCATTATTTTCCTTGGAATAAGGGTGAGATAAAAAACAGTTTCCACTTTAAGGATATGCAAAACTCTGTTAAAGATATTTGTATGTATTATTAATTAACAATTTGTTTCTGTCAGATCCACAAAAATATGCTTGCAACATTTAATTTACAGGTCGATTCTCCCTTCTCAGTGTTCTGTAGCTAATGGACTTATATTTAAATATAGTGGGGCAGTTCTCACTGGTGTGTGCTTTAAAAAAAAAAATCCTGTGACAGCAACAGCCTATTGAATGTTTAGGGACTCACTCTGAATGGAGTTGCCAATTGGTTGAAATTGGGAAGGCACTAGGTCTCCTGTTCGTCTGTTTCTCCGCAGCCCCATTTGATTAGATTAGGTGTCCTCCATTCTATTCCTTTTCTGGATAAGCAAGGAAATTCTTTAGGGTCCTGTCTTCACTGCCTTATGAATATTTAGGTATCAGTTTCATCAGCACAATTGATGATGTCGAAAGGCAGCAAGAAAATCCGGTCCATTCCAATTTTGGGTACCGTAAGACGTTTTACAAACTAGGTTGCCCAACTACAACAGCATCATTTAACTCTATCATTTATATAGTCTCTTTCATTGCTTCCCTTTTCTTTCGCACACTCAGCACAAGACAGCCTTCTTACTTTGAGTGGTTAATTTAACTTAATGTGTCATAAAAACATTTCTCCACTGAAAACAACAAATCCCCCTACAGGGAGTGTGAACTGTCTGTGTGCTAAGAAATGTAGCTTTCATACAGCTTTTAATGTAAACATGTGAGAATTAAATAATTGACATACTTTAAATTGTCAGGATATTCTGAATTCAGAGATATCATTTATGTTTCTGCCACATCATGCATGATGGATTTAATACAATGTGCCCATTATAAATGAGTCATGCATTTTAAAATAGCATTTATGTATGCATCTGATGTGTTTTTTAGATGAATCAGGGTCTGTATTTTCTGTTTTCATTGAGGCAATCAGTTCAACAATTTTGATTGGTAATATATTTGCAATTAGCACCTGTAATGTTGCACAATGTAAAGTCTGCTTTGTGTTGTACATTTAGCTAAGTTACATTTGTATGTGGCTTGGTCATTATCAGTAGGAAACATGGTTTGCTTATGAGAAAGACATTCTCTTGATCAAAGGAAAAATTGGTAATGTATTCTTCAGTATGAATGCCTTATACATTGCATTGGTTCATGCACTTATTCAAGACAACTGCTTCTTTGAAAATGCACTTAACTGCTCGACCCAGTACACATTAATCAATTCAATGGTTCTCTTTCAAATTAATTAAAAATACAAGACCATGATTTAGCCTCAATTTCCAACACAATGTTTATATTTAATATCATTTTTGGAGATTGGGAAACAGGGCCTATTGTCTTAGGTGCACTCAGGCTCTCTGTTTCTATTTGACTCATTGATTTAATTGGTACATTAATGGGGTCAAGAGATTCTTGATTTCCTGAGAGCAATGGTTGTTCTTTTCATCATTTAAATGGAGGTCCAAAAGGAAGATGAAACACTTAGATGTATCGATTTAATGATTTGCAGCATGTTCATGCTGTTTCAGGGCATAGTGTATTTTGAATCTCTGCTTTGCATTCTTTCACCATCTTGTAAGAGCGCACAGTTTTATGGCTACATCAGAGTTTCATGCAAACATATAACCAATGGATTCCAATGGAATGTGCATTGTATTTACATATGGTGATTGACAGGCATATTATATTGAAGTTCATTATATCATGCCACCTGCAAAGCATACTTTCCAAGCAGTGTTTTGCTTTTCCCAAAACGGAGAGTTAAAGTGAAGAGTAAATGCAAATTAACCTGGATTTACTCTTCATGTTTACACTCCACTTTGTTGGTATATCATATTGCATACAAGTTGCCCAATACCACGTATGTGCTAATGTTGGTGGTCCCCTATATGTAATTTTCGTTTCTCTGAAGATTATTCTTCCAGAATCTTGTGATTCCAACATCACAGCTTAAATGTTCCACACAATGTTAATGCTGCATGATCAGTATATTATTCTTGATGTAATAGAACAATGTTATTGAAATCAATTTAACTTACAATGGAAATATGATTCATGTACGTACAGGTCTACCAACAGATATAATTACTTCTGGTTTTATTTATAAAGCATTTTCACATTTGTCCAGTATGATTTGGTGTCTCTTCCTTTATCATGGCATTAAATTAGTGAGATGCTTTCCTGTTTGTATCCTTGATGGTGCACACTTTATTTACATTATGTGGGTTCATCTGAAAGCTTGCAAGTGGCACTTTCAGCTCACATTTTTATGTGGAATAAAGCAAAATGTCAATTTCATTGTGTTTACTGTACTTCTTAATGTCACTGCACCACACAAACCACCCACCCCCATTTTTGGCAACATCCCACGGGGGAAATGAAAAAGACAAAGGGTGTTCCCTAGGATTTCCGATTGTCTTGTTTTTGCTTTGAGTATTAGAGGTAGCTTGAGTCCTTGGACATATTGCGGGCATAACGTTCTCTATAATATATGTTTCAAGAAATAAGAGTTCATAGAATGCCACTTTGGGCTAATGTTCCAAGTAAAATTCTGTAATTGTAGTTGTTCCTTCAGTACTGGCCCTGTAGCTCTGGTAGGTCTATGGTTTTACTCTGAGGATAGGGTCCTCCAAGCATATTCTCCTTGTCCAAGAATTGATCACTAGGTTAGAAGAATTGTGAGCTTTATATTTTACTCTGAAAGAGGGGTTGGACATCTAATTAGTACAGGGAATGGATATTTGCTCCTTCTCTACACTTTACTTACTTATGTAATTACAGTTTTACAATCTAATTTTAACAATACAGTCCGAGCATTCAGCCTTTCAGCCAAGAAATTCGTACTTACTCTTCTAATTACAGTTCATTCACAGTTGCTTCTGGACATATTCAAATCATATTCAGAGACCACCTTGATTATGTGTTCAGAGGATTTCTATGTTCGTCTGGGGATGACAGATTTGCAGCTGTTTGATATGTAACCAGCGTTCTTCTGTCTGACCTGTTTTCAATATTTTTATTCTGCAGGTAACAGGGTATACCGTGTCTATAATTTTAAAGGCTACTTTCCATGAAAGCAGATACTCCTGCTCCTTAGATTTGTCCATTTTAAAGTTATATAGGGAGACTCTGTCACCTACTTCATATATCTATTTTGTGGTCTTAAGTTCTCAGAGCCATTAAGAACAATGGAAATCATAAGTCCAATTGAGTGCAGAATCCACCTCAAACCTCTTTCCAGCTTGGGTCGTAGGCAATGTGCAATTTTGATTTTACTACAAGCATTTCTCACATTTTAGTCCTCACTTCAGTAGTAAAGTAACTACATTGATGGCAATCAATAATTTGTGGATGGCCAAAATGAGAGAATATGTGATTGAGTACTGACGTTTCATCAGTCTCTGTCTTACAATTTGGGGCTGTGAGACATTTAATCCACGTTTGTAAATATGCAAGTAACTATTAACATTTATTGGTTTATGTGGGCAGAAGAAATTACTGGTTCATCAAAATTGATCTGTACTTTAACCCTTTGTAATGTCCTCCCTATTTTCTGTACAGGAGCATGGTGAGTGTGAGAACTCTTTTGGAACCAAGCACATATCAGACACATATTTAAATATTTGGAAATTTCTTGACCCTTGTTTGGCCAATAAGTGACCTGGTGACAAAATGACTGTTCTGCATGAGTACAGGAGTCAGTAGTGGCTAAACCGCCTACTCTTTCCAGCACTACTATCAAATCAACAGTGATTACAATCATAAAGGTGAAACAGACACACCTTGACAGTTATATCTCCTTTTCCTTTTGTGGTAGTTCACGCAAAGGGCATGCTATACTCTTGAGGAGATAGAAGTAGCAACCCAAACTACATAAATACAAGAGTCCACAAAAACAAATAATGCCCAATTAAGATTATATGAAAATATAGACTTTAAATAAAACAGTAACACGCACGCAAATAACTAAAAATATCAGGCAATATACCCTCCTGTAAAAGAAACACAGGAATACAGACTGTTGTACAATAGCACTCTGGGTAGATGAGCAGGGATGTTCAGGCACTTAATGTGCACAATGTCAATGTTCAAGAATGTTTTAGAAGCAAAGGCAGGGAAGAGCGGGCCTAAAAGTCGCTATGTGTACTAGGGGCATAGGGCCTCTTCACATGACCATATTCATATCTTTGGGGACTCACTATGAGTAAGCTAATCTTCTAGGAGCTTCCTGAGATGGTGAGTAGTGTCATCGTAGGGAGTGGATCGACTAGGTTAAACACATGGTTAGGTCCAATAAGCAACATCACGTGGCAGAAAGAAGCTTGGCACAAGCAGGTGATGTCCAGGTTGGTGTAGCTCACAAGCGATTCAATGCTGAAATAGGTAACAGAGCTGTTCCTTGATGTCTGGGTTGCTGGGAGGCCCAAATGAGGGTCTCCAGGGAGAAGGTGATAACTTATGTTCTGCATTTCCCCCAGATATATCTTGGCTGGCATTTACAGGGGATCCTTCACCGCCAGTTAACAGGATCTTGGTTCCAGTGCAGCCACTATAGAGGCCTTGGTCCAGCAGTGGTCAACCACACTGTTGCCTAGAGATGGTTAAGGGGCAGAGCGCTCCTCTGCCTTGGATGCCTTTTGTCTTTACTCCATGGCAGAGGACCTTGGAATGGATTGCACTCTCTACCGAGGTCCAAAATTGTATCCTTCTCGTAATAGTCCAAAGAAAAATCATTGGAACAGGATGTGCCACTCTCCTGTTAAAGGCAAGATTCCACAGGCAATTGGTACAAAGAAAGCCTGCTTTAAGGAGTGCAATACCCGCTTTTAGAATGTGTACCTTTCCCTAATGACATTGCACACAGACTAGCTTTCTTTCAGGAAATGGAGGGGACATCAAAAGGAAGAGATCCCAGAAAGAAAAACATTGCTGGACTAGTGTCCATTCCTCCCTTCCCCATTCCTACCTTCTTTCTGTCAATACTCTTTCCTCGCCCTCATCCCATGCTTGCTGGCTTCCAAATGAGTTCAGTGATCAGCAAACTCGTGTGAGAATGGCTTAGTTATGTCAGGAGTGTTTTTGAATCACTGTTCTTAAGTGATATGCTGGAAGATGTTTCTATGCCCTGCGGGCAAAGTGTTATCTTCCAACTGGAGGATCAAAGGAGGAACAAAGGGGAAGCAACCTAGATATTGTCCCACATTCAAAGCCGAGATGCCAATCATTGTCAGTCCTGTCATAGTGATAGCCTGATCACAGAGCTGATATTGGTATGTTACCAAATTGTTGTGGATGTATAATTGTGTGTCATTAACTGTCATCATGCGACACACAGGCTTGGCTTATATTAAAAGATGTAAGTTCCACAGACGGACTATGGTCTGCAAATATAATTTAGATCAGAGGTGTGGAAGATTAAAAAGACACCTCCCCCTGCAGGGACTTTGTGTCCCAGTAGCTGTCAGAAATGTAAATGTGATCTTTAAACCCTGTCTGTGCCACCACATAGCTGGTGCTGTCAATGTCATAAAACGGATTAATGGAAAGGTACATTTAAACTATACTTTTGGCAGGGAGCATCTATAAAAGGGGGGCCTGATTATCAGACCTCCCTTTGTGAAACAGTGAAACAGAATTACCAGCAGCATTACATTCAATCATACCCTTGCAATGACAATTGGTCAAAGATCTCATGTACGATCAGCATCATCTTTTTGAAATCCTGCATGATTGTTGTCAACCTCATCATGGGTGTAGTTAAATGCAATTCTTCTGATTGTAGTAGTTAATACCCACTTTCAAAACCAGATAGGGGCTTCTTTACCAACAATCCATCTTGAATGTGCAATATCTTCTCAAATGTCACTAATACGTTCAAGTCTTCCTTCCAATATTAATTTTATTCAGATAGGGGAACGTTTCTTGGATCATGGAAATATCGAGAGCCTTTTCCAATAATGGAATCTTCATTTTGAGTGGTTGTTAAATTGATATTGCAAGCATCTCTATTCACTTTCAGAAAGAGATTGTGATTGAATCATGGATGTCATATGTTTTTCTCCCTAGAATTGTTCCATATCAATTGATTGCCCATAATTTCTTGTTTTATCAGGACCCTTTATCTTAGAATACCCTATAATATTTTCCAATATGATATCATATTGTTTATCATCACTAAATCATCTATGGTTTGTATAATTTGTCCATGTTTCACAGATTTGGTGTTGGCACACAACATATCCCAGAATTTCCAATTCTTCAAGCAGTCTACAGATCAATTTCCATCATAATCTGAATCAGAGAGTTGTAGATTTATGGCAATGATGATTTGCTAGATTGCTATAAGCTCTGTCATCTGACTGTGCTGTGGACCGACTTAATAATTGGCTAGGTTTTAAGGAGTGCCATTCACACAAGTATCTCCATTTTGTCAGCCTCTTTGAAATCTTCATCTTCTTAACAGTTATCCTCAACACAGTTATTCAGGACTGCTAATCCTTTAGTCATCTGACTCTTTATTTTGTCCATATCTGCTTTTTACAGAGTAGCCTGGAATAGAAAGAAACCAGTGAGAAATCCTTGAATTAGAAACTGTCCTTTTCTGTATCCAGCCACTCTGAAAACACAGAAGGTGGTGGGAGGTCTCAACTAGTTTGAATCAACGAACAGTAGTTTTTCAATGTTCAAACATTTATTTTCATTTTTCACATGTGTTAACTTTTGCTTCCACAGGTTATATAATTTCTATCATACAAAATGATCTTATTTACGTAATCATGATTCTGAGTAAAATCCACAATTGTTTAACACATTTACGGGTTGGAAAGTCCTGTTTATAGGACTAAAGCACAGATTTTAATGGGATAGGCCAAGCACTGAGCTTTGTAAAAGATTTTTTTTCAATGGTTTCACAGCAGCGGTCAGTAGGTTCCCCAACTCCCATTCAACCCCTGCCTTCAATAGATGAACTGAGGGCTGATCAATCTCTGCATAATTATCTTTGAATTATGAAGAGACTGACAACAATCATATGGGATCTCATAGCTCACATAGGAGTGTGTGGGTCTTTCACTTTAGTGAGGGATCATTGTGCATCTGTGTTCCACACTGGAGTCAGCACATGGATGATCTCCTACAAGTGTTTGACTTGTTTATTAATAAATGATCTACACAGGAAGAGTGCCCTTTCTTACAAGGTGCAGTTTTGCTTTATGTATGTAAATATTGTATTAATTCCCAATGTGAACTTACCCAAATGGCATCCACTCATACTTCTCCCCTCAATGTCAAAGGCATGTTTTTATTGGTGTTCATGGAGAGCCAGGATGGTCCAGTATTTATTTGTCTAATTGAGATCATAGTATACTTGAATCTGTGCAAGTCTGCGATTGACTTGAGGGGAGATGCCAGGCATAACTTCTTGCTCAATTATTTTAGGATTGCACAGTCTCCATTGTCAATTGGCTGTTAGCATTCCAAATGTGGGCTATTAAATGTACTTTGGAGTTCAACAAATTATCCCATGGGATTCCATATTTTTGATAATCCCTGTGAGTCATTCTATGGATGTGGGGCAACCTGGACTCTCTTACAAATACTGGTGCCATATAGCGGTTTGTAGGGATTCTTGTGTAATACAGAGGTGTGTGTCTATAGTCATGAAAAGCAACAGAGACTCATTTGTTCTTCAGCCACTTGACTTGAGCCTGGCAATATTTCTGGAGGGACAATTTCTGAAGAATCTTCAACTTGGGTGGAGAGATTGCTATTTATGCTTTCTAGACAGATGGCTCTATGTTATCAAGGTAGTTATTAGTAACTCTGAAAACCATTTTGATTTCAAAAGAATCACAGGTAACATCCTCCACCCATTAGGGCAGAGGGAATATACCATGAAATTCCTGACTTGTCGAGTGTACAGAGTTGAAGGTATGAGAGCTATTATATCGTAATAACAATATTCATATATCTGACCAATGATAGGATTTGTTTGGTCCATTGAAACATGTTTACAATTAACTGCAATTCTAATACAAGTGTCTTGAGACAAAATTATATTCTGAGCAGTATTATTGTTGACAAATATTCAAATGATATCCCCTTTGAAATACAATCTAATAATGGAGTTGGATGTAGAAAGAGCCCTATTTACAAAATATTATTAATTAAAGTAATAAAAGCTTCATCATTAAATAAGCCTGGTCTGTTTCTGATAATTATCAGCAAAGTATATTGGCGTGTATTTCCAGGAATAATGCATTTTCCTTTCACTTGTACTTCATCAGCATACAATAGCAACTGAGTCAACTGAAATGCATCCTTGAGATAATTGAAATCCAATGGGGTTCTCTCCTTTCAGGACTAGATGTTATTGTTGATAAAAAATGAAATGTATTGCTGATCTATGTAGTATTTCAGTAACATGTAAATCCAGAAATAACATCTCTTATGTTCGAGAAATCATGACATATTTTTTGGGTTCCGATTGTGATCTTCAACACCCACCTGCTAGTAATCAAGCATTTTGAATCCATGGTGTCAAGATCAGATTATCATGTGTCTATCAAATTCAATGTAATACATGTTTTATTGTCTAAACACTTTTTTCCACCAATACAAATCATTTCTTTAATCCAGACCTGTTTTAGCTCACTGTACCTTTCACAAAGAAGAAATACCCACTTGCATTTCATTTGCACTCCTCCTGAGTGGGCACCTTCCCATAGAACAGGGTATTTGGCTGTGTTTGATTTGGTAGTGGGGCTCAAAGACCTATTTATGTATGTTAAGGAACTTGCGGTTTCAACCTAAATTATTCAGGGAAATCCAGACATGTACCCATTGCTCACGGTATTTAGAAAGGCACAGCTCCACCTCACTGATAAGGCCCAACAAGGCCGAAACATGTGTTTGGGGTTGCGGTTGGTACTTTTGTTCAGAGGAGAATTGCCTAGGATTTCGGTCCTGGACTGCCCAAGTGGGTGGGACCAGACTGATATGCACATTATTGTTCTCCTCTGTGAAATGTACAGTGAGCTAAAACGTGGTTGTAAACCCTCCCAAATGTGCACCTTCCCGTAGAACAGGGTATTTGGCCTCTTGGTAAGTGGGCTCCCAGACCTCTTTGGTTATTCTAAGATATACCTGTGCCCTGTGAGAGATAACCACACAAATCTGTGATCTTCTGTACTGTCTGTATTTTACAATGCATTCATGTGCCAACATCAGTGACACTGTAACTCCTGCATCTTGGCACAAGCCCCTATCCTTTAATGAAAAAGATCTATTGAATATATATTTGCGTTTTTTTAGTGGTTCATATAATGCCGGAATCTCATACCCTCCCCCGACAATGTCACAACCCCACCTCACAATCTGGGACAAGATGCAAGCTGTTTTAACCTGAGTATGTATTTTGTATTGAAAATAATATAGGTTAAATAGGTGGTTAAATATCTGACAACAGTACAAATGAATACAGGCAGCATGTGTACAGAAGGGATAAAAAATAAAAAAAAATAAAAAAAAAACTGCCTGCCATTGTTTCACTTTTATTTTGATTTAAAATACAATATCCACATTATTTTGTATAATCACACGAACATTAACATAAAAATAATCAAATAGAATGTAGTGTTATAACAAAATGTGCTCAGATATTTAATTATGGATTTGAATCCTCACGAAATAGTAACGCAGAGGCGAGCCAATATGGGAAAACCAGATCACATACAATAATTGTACGAGCCAATATGGGAAAACCAGATCACATACAATAATTGTACTTTTGCTTGTAGATTAACTATAATAGTGCAATCTGAGAGAAACACGTTATTAATGGTATTTTCTAATATCTGTGGACACTTGGACCCCAAAACCTCCTTCTTTCCAATAACACGACATTCAGAAGAAATCGTTTAGTAATGTGGGGAAAATACCTTGCTTGCACTGTTCAACTTGCAATCTGTACCAGCAACCACGTTTTATATAATAAGGACGAAATAAGTTCATGATACCATGCACAATATTGTTCAAATAATGTTCACTAGAGAGTGGCAAGTTATGTTGCAGACATATGATATTCTTGGCTAATTATGTTTAGATCAGCACCGTGGACATGGATCAGCACCATGGACTCACGTCTTTTGGAAATATATGGAAACGACTACTATGCACAAACCTATTTTGGAGAGACAAATCCAACTATCTGTTTAATTGCCACACAAGCATGATTTTATGAACTGAACATGGGGGGGCAATCAGCAAGTCAATATTAAAAGGCAATAGATGTTCACTCACGGCAGAATCCTTCTACTTCTGTGCTATGTTACTTAGAAAAAAGACTTTTATTTTTCTTTTTAAATTGACATTATTTTCAATAGTATGAAGGGAGAATCTAACCCCCTTTTCAACTCCGGTTTAAGGAATAGCAAAACTCTGTTTATGATATTTGTATGTAAACTATCATTTTCACAATTCAAGAAAGTGAATCAATATATGTAAATGTGTGAAGTATGTTGTGCATTGCCCCTGCAAAACCAAATATAATGTGCTCGTGTAAAAAACTATGTATTCATTATCTGTTTGTGGCAGAGGCTAATTGGCCCTGCACAATTGTTCATTCTTCGTCATTATATTTTTAAATATTCTTTTGCAAAGTTGAATTTACTGGTCTAGTGCCCCTCCTCACAGTTGTTTCTGTAATGGAATTACATTTAAATTGGGGTATTTCTCACTTCTACTTTTGATTTTTTGAACGTATTCACATTGACGTGGGCAGCCTGTCGGATTTCTCAGGTCCTCTTTCTGGTTAGTGTCACCCATTGTTTGAAATTGGGAAGGCATTACGTCTCCAGGACATTTGATTCTCCAGATCAACGAAGATGATATCCTCTGTCCTGGTCCTTTTGTGACTGAGTCCTCCTTTCCTACTTCAAATGTAGGCATTAGTTCATTCTGTCATATGTGGCAAAGAGTGAGATAATCTTATCCATCCCAAAGCTTGTATAACCTATTGCTGCAATCGACCATAGCATCTTTTGACATGACCATTTGTGTTGGCAGTCATTGTGATTGGTTCCTTTCTTCTCCTTACACCTAGCACAAGACAGCCCCAATATCTTGATTGGTTAATTGAACTTGGTGTGTCATAAGAGGATGGCTCGGCCGAAAGTGAGTTCTCTACCTAAAGAGGTGGATCTTGTTGATTCTAAAATGTTCAAATTTCATATAGCTCTTGGTATTAACATGCGAGTATGACATAAAATTAAACACTAACATTTGTCAGGATATTCTGATTTCAGTAGTATCAAATGTTTTCCACTTCATACACAAGGAGATTTTTAAAATATGAAAATTACGCATATGCCATATATGCAAAAAGACCTTCTGTTGAACAAACGCAGGAATTGGTAATGTATGTATCAGTACAATGGCCTTATTGTATTTCAAGATCTTAGGTTCATGGACACATTTAAGGCATTGCTTCTTTAGAAATGCACTGAATGGTTGACTAGATATCAATGTATCAATTAATTGTGTGTCTGACCAATTACCTAAACAAACAAGACCATGCTTTGTTATGAATTTCCAATATATGTTATGTATTTCATATGTATTTCATTTGTCAAGCAAGATACACACAGTTGATCTGCTTTTCTTTCATGCTTTGATCTAAGTGGTATGGGCTCTAGAGATTATTGCATTCCTGAGAGTAAAACTAATAGTTGCTTTGTATGAAAGTGTGGTTTTGGCTGAAATTGTATTTGCAGCTTAAATGTTCACAGAATATCAATACAACATGATATCTATATTCTGTTTTATGTAACATAACAATGCATTTTAGCCATTTTTACATATTATATTAATCTGACAATAACTGGGTCTGTCAACAGATACAATTATTTATGATGTGATTAACAATACATGTTCTGATTTCCATTTCCATGTCATCTCTCTTAAATTAGCAAGAGGATTTCAAGTTTGTTTCTTTAATGTCACACATGTATTTCATTTTATTTGGGTGCATCCAAAAGCATGTAGCATTGTACTTTCTTCTTACATCATTTTCTTTGGTATGAAGACAAGCATCAATATTATTGTATTGAGTGTTCTTAATGTCACTGTAACCACAATGTAACAATGTTTCAAGATGACTTCAATAATAATAGCTCATGTTCTTTATATGTGAGCCAGTGGCACAAAGGGGGTAATTCATGGAATCAAGAGCAGAAGTGGCACACAGCTGGAGCGTGTGCCAGTTTGCGTCAGCCGTGTGCGCCAATTTGCACCAGCCACGTGCGCCAAAACCCATTTAAATGCATCGCGTATTCGTGGATTTCCCCATCCATATCCAGCAACGGTGCAGCGTGGCGCAGTGATATTGCAGCAGTGCCAGTTATGTTCCCGACCCTGCCTCTGGCACCAAAACAGTGCACAGATCCCCTACATGGCGCAAAGGCCAGTGGACCAGCATACAGCCCCCCAACAATGAAATTGCGCTAAAAATGCCACCCAGCCCTCACGTGACAACCCAATTGCGTATAAAACTCCTCGCGCACCCCTACGAATACGCGTACCCCGCTCGTGCCGGCCCAATCGTGTGTAAAACTCCCCACACACTCCTTGGAATACACGTACCTCATTCGTGCCAGGCCAATTATGTGTAAAACTTCCTGTGCACCCCTACGACTACGTGTACCCCGCTCGTGCCAGGCCAATCGCGTGGAAACAGTCCCTCCTGTGGTGTGGGCTGGCTGCGGGGCATGGCCAGGGGTTGTAGGGGTGTCCCCTGTGGTGTGGGCTGCCTGTGGGGCATGGTCAGGGTGGATGGGCTGCCTGCGGGGCATGGGGAGGGTGGATGGGCTGCCTGTGAGGCATGGTCAGGGTGGATGGGCTGCCTGCAGGGCATGGTCAGGGTGGATGGGCTGCCTGTGTGGCATGGGAAGGGTGGATGGTCTGCCTGCGGGGCATGGGGAGGGTGGATGGGCTGCCTGTGGGGCATGTCCAGGGGTGATGGGCTGCTTGCGTGGCATGGGGAGGGTGGATGGGCTGCCTGTGGGGCATATCCAGGGGTGATGGGCTGCCTGCGGGGCATGTCCAGGGGTGATGGGCTGCCTGCAGGGCATGGTCAGGGTGGATGGGCTGCCTGCGGAGCATGGGGAGGATGGATGGCCTGCCCGCGGGGCATGGGGAGGGTGGATGGGCTGTCTGTGGGGCAAGTCCAGGGTTGTAGGGGGCTCCCCTGTAGTGTGGGCTGCCTGCATGTGGTATGATATGACATGATATGATATGATGGGTTATTTATAATGCGCTTAATACCCAGAGGTTTCTAAGCACGGACCCGGGAATCGAACCTGTGATGCTCCATGTCGTCTTGCTTCCAGGGTGAGAAAGTTGCCGCTGAGTTATCCTCCCAAGACACAGGTGCATGTGGCTCCTCACTACACGGGTGCACGAACATGGGGGTAGGCGAGTGTGCTTTTCACGCGATTCCGCTGGCGCAAGCGGGGTACATGTATTCTGGGGGTGCGCAAGGAGATTTACACGTGATTGGCCTGGCACGAGTGGGGTACGTGTATTCCGGGGGTGCGTGAGAAGCTGTACAGACAATTGGCCTGGCGCGAGTGGGGCACGTTTATTCCAAGGGTGCGCGAGGAGTTTTACATGCAATTGCCATGGCGCGAGTGGGGTACGTGTATTCCAGGGGTGCGCGAGGAGTTTTACACACGATTGGCCTGGCGCAAGCGGGGTACATGTATTTCGGTGATGCGCGAGGAGTTTTACACACGATGGGCCTGGCGCGAGCGGGGTACGTGTATTCCGAGTGGTTCATGGGGAGTTTTACATGTGATTGGGCTGGCGCGAGTGGGGTACGTGTATTCCGGGGTACGCGAGTGAGCTTTTCATGTGATTTTGCTGATGCGAGCAGGGTATGTGTATTCCTTGGTTACGCGAGTGAGCATTACACGCAACTTGGCAGTGTGGGCCCTCCTGGGTGTGCCCTCCCCCCTCCCCATGCCCCGCAGGCAGCCCACACCACAGGGGACCACCCTACACTACTGGGCATGCCCCGCAGCCAGCCCATCACCCCTGACCATGACCTGCAGGCAGCCCTCTCCACAGGGGACACCCCTAAAAGCCCTGACCATGCCCTGCAGGCAGCCCACATGGCACCATGCACTTGTGAGCCCCAACACATGTTCCCCCCACAAGTGATGGGCACCTGCCAGCAGGCCCTGACTCATGTCTCCCCCCACACCACCCCCAGTGATGGCAACCGGACAGCAAGCACCGACTCATGTCCCCCCACACCGGCCCCAGTGACAGGCACCTGCCAGCAGGCCCTGACTCATGTCTCCCCCACACCACCCCCAGTGACGGGGACCTGCCAGAAGGCCCTGACTCATGTCCCCCCAACCAACACATTGTCACAACATACATGCATGTAGTAAATGTCCACCCAAATCCCACTCCACGCTGGCCCCCAACAGTGCAACTCCAGACCCATCCATTGTCCCCACTTGCCAGTACAGGCCCCGTGGCATGTCATGCACAGAAGCACACATGCATGCACACAAAGACATGCCCAACATGGCCACACAGCAGTGACAATGACGACTGACACATGCACCAAACTAATGAGAGCAGACAACACAAATATGTGAACTGATGAAAATGTATTAAAAACATAAGAAACCATGCCAAAGAAAAATAAATGAATGTGAACATGAATGAAATGCAAAATCCATGAAAAGTGTGATCCCAAAGAAATGTGAATCCTCAAAGGGGTCCATGGCCAGAAAAAAAAAAATCTGAATCCAAAGGGTAAATAAAAGAAAACCATTCCATCATGGGTGTGAAAAACATAAAAGAAAAAAATGCACAGTTCCAGCACTATTCATAATTATAGTTGTTAGGGTCCATGTTCCCAAAACCAAATGAAACTTAGTAAAAACACTCCAAAATACAACTGTGTACAAAAGGTGGAGCAATGTCCATCGACTCTAAAATAAAAAAAATGAAAGGAAACCTAAGCCTAATGAACTATATACAATGGCGGCGGGCTAGTCCTACGGCTCACCGTTCTTACCAAGAGTCTTGGCCAGGGTATCATCGAACTCCGAGTCTATGTCCTGGAGGTGGGACTGGGCTCTGTCCTCAAGGGCTCGCAGGGACACTGACATGCTCTCCACCAACTCCCTGCGAGTCTCCTCGAGATACTGTGCCCGGCTCAATGCCCGCTCCGTGAAGTTCTCTGCCCTGACCATGGTGAGCCATGCCCGCTCTGCCCGCTGCCGCTCTGCATCCATTTGCTGGCCCATCCACTGCCCCACGGAAGACACACATAGTCCAGGGTCCTCCGGCTCTTTGGCCGAATCCTGTCCCCGTGATATTGTATGCCCCGAGTCCAGATGCCTCCTACATCGAGCCTGCTGCTGCTGCCTTGGTGTCATCTGCCTGTGCCACCACGACTGGCTCTGCGATTCTGACACCCCCCGGGGTTGTCGTGGACGTGCCCTGCTGGAAGTTGCCAGGGATCCAGTTGCTTGGGTGACCACCTCTGCTGAACCTCCGGCTCCCGACTGTGGCAGAGATGGGATCTCCACCAGCCTGGCCACGGTGGATGAGGCAGGTCCACAGGGTGCCCTGGTGGCATCTGGTCCGGAAGACGGCATAGATGACGTGTGGCGCATAGTGGGTGCAGAGGAGGAGAGGGTCGCAAGAGCGGCCAACACATGGAGGAACCCTGTGACAATGAGCCGTCCTAGCCAGTTCAAGATGGCACACAGTTGTTCGTGATATTGTGCGTTGTCCTTCCTGGAATCACGCACATCATCACGAATCACGTATGTGCGCATCGAGACACTGACTAGGATGGGCTCAACCCTGTCACGGATTGCCTCGTCCGCAGGTAGGGGAAGGTCAGTTGATGTGGACATATCCACTACCTGCGGACAGGCCTGGAATGAGGCATCCCTGCTGGTGCAGAGAGATGCAGTCGCAGAATCAGGGACAGGATTACGCACAAGCACCTCCGCAGTGACCTGTGCTTCCTCCTGCCCCTGTCCCTGGACTGCACCATTTAAACAAGTGGAATTACACCCACCAGGCCCCACATGTGGATCTAATGTGGCCTCCTCCTCCTCAACGACCACCAACCTGGATGCCTCTGCACCGTCTTCTGCATTGTCTGGCCCCTGTGGGAACTCACCTGCCCCTTCTGCTGCCGAGAAGTCCACTCCCAACCTCTTGGCCTCTTGGGCCTCCCCTCGGCAGATGCGGCCATAGTGGTGGACGCGGCACCAGTCCCCTCTCTCACGGAAGATGTCATAACCTGGGAGGGTGACTGGGCCTTGCGTCTGTGGCTGGTGGAGGCATCCTGCCGACTGCTCCACAGTGGCGTATCAGCCCTCTTCTTCACTCGCCCCTGTGGAAAGGGAGACATTGAACACAAGCATCAGGTTACTGAACGTAAGTCTGCTAGACACAAAGCAAATGCACGTGAGTGGCACTGTCATATGTCATAGCCATCGTCACCTTCCACAACACACCTGTCCTTCAAAGCAACACACATGCACGTACACCATCGCACAGTCATGCATCTGTCCGTGTCCACCTCCCATCACAGTGCAATCATGGACAGCTAGGCCAAAATAGTCAGTGCACGCATCGAGATGTGCATGTGTCATGCATCCATGGCGTTTCCCAGTCACACACTCAGGACTCAGTAACGCTCACATGTTCACCATGCATGTCCATGAGGGTGACATCAGCATCCATGACTCACACAACAGACATGGTCAGGTACCTACTCAGGCATGCAATCATGTGTGCTTCGTCACATGCAGGTGCACATCATGCATAGCAACACACACACCATTGTCGTTGCACACGCTTGACCGGACTCACATGCTTCACTGTCATGTCCCTGCACACAGACATCCATACATGGAGCATGCCAGACATACGTCCAAGGTGCACACACCTGACACACCTCAACATGCACTACCCTGGAGAGCAACACATGGACACTTACCACTCGACTCCGGACGGGTCTACATCTCGAGGACCTGGTGGTGAAGCGCTGGGTTAATGCACTCCAGGACCCACATCTGGATGTTGGTCAGCTGTTCCCGGCACCCCACTTCTCCACGAGCATCAACGAGGCGCCGGGCCTTCCTGTGGGCCCTGGACCTGAAGTCCTCACATCGCTTCAGGACATGGTCGTAGTTGTGGGATGCCACCCCCCCCACGTTGATGGCATACACAATGTCCTTCCAGATCCTCCTCCGTCCATCCCTGTTGAGGTGCAAACTTGAGAAGAGGGCATCATAATTCCCCAGGGCTCGCTCCACCAGGATGGCAACTTCATGTTCAGTGAAGCTGGCAGCCCTCTGCCTCTCTGACTGGGGGTTGCCACTGGCCCCAGATGGTGTTGAGTCGGACATGGCAATGCCAGAGGCAGGTGTGGGTGGACAACTTGGTCCTGGGGCTGGGCTGTGGAGCAATGGTACAACAGTCGGGAGTTTTCTGAGTAAGCAGAGGTGGTCTCGGTACAGGATCCCTGGCTATGGCTTCTGGGCAGGCACCAAATAGCAGAGCATGTGGGCAACAGGCAGTCAGGCAGCAACAGATGGCTCATGGGATGCTGCTCAGGGCTCTGCGGGGCAGAAAAATGACCTTCTGGGCAGGAGCATGGTCTTCCATGTGTTTTCGCATGGGCAGCTTGATGCAGAGTGAATCCACACATGAAAAACAGCATGTTTGCGTATAAATCGAGGAAAGGCCATTAGCGCGTAAGCATGTAAGTGACGTAACTATGCATGGGCATTTCCCACGTGTTAATGGTCCGCGTGGGTTTCAACACGCTGTACATGTTTTCCGTGGAGACCGATTAATGTGTTTTTCATACTTTGGGATTCACACGCGATTACTTCACAGCGGTTACACTGCCTGCGCGTATTTCTTTTCCATGCAAGCCAGACAGAGAATCGCGCATGCCATTGCATGCTATTTTTCCCACTGCGGGTGCCCCTGTTTGTCGCATACCCCATTTATTGAGGTCAAAGTAGCCCGTGTGTTCATCGCGTATGCTTTTTTGTGTTTCTGGGTGCCACAGAGTATTGCGTGTGGTTTTTTTACACACACGTGGGCTACAGGGGTTCGTTTTTCTTGTATTTTTGGGGTGCCTGAGCGTTGCGTGACCCATCATTTATCCACAGGGTCCACAGGCAGACTTGCAGGTGCACAGGGGTGTGTCTACCATCACGTACCCTGCCCCTTTCACCCCAATTGCCCAGGACAATTGTTCAGTGCACCTCCATTGACATTAGTACATCCATGCCATGTTGGGAGGCCACCGAAGGTTAAGGGGGGCTCAGCTGGGCATCCTGCCAGTGTTGGGAATGTTCAGGCATGTGGCCGGTGTGACCAAGGAGTACATGGAGTCCAGGGTGGCCAGGGTAGCCGCAGAGGGGGAAGAGGAGAGGAGAAAGAGACAAGGGTGCACCACACGGGCATAATTTCCAGCCGCGTGGTGGTGCAGCCATGCCACCACCCCCTGCAGCTCCAGGTGATGCTGCTGTTGCATCCGACTCTGGCGCCCTTGCCACCCAACAGTCAGTAAAATGTGCTGACACAGGCCCACCGGTAGTGGTAGCTGCAGGTGCAGCTGTGACGACCACCACACAGCCCGCAAGGTCTGCCATCACGGGCCATCAGGCACCCGCCAGGGTTACTCGTAATATGGTGCTACGGTATGGACGGTGCCAGTGATGCACTAGCACCGTCCATGGGGTACCCCCATACTCACGGTGAGCCCCTTTGTATGTGTGGGCGATTTTTGCCAATTGAGTTTATCAGCTTCCATGTCAGGTGTGAATGTCTCGTGCCTGTTTATATTTCTCACGTTGCACTTAATGATGATCGTGTCATGTGTTGTGCATTTGGTTGGCTCTTTAGCTGTGTCATGCCATGGCATGGCATGGAGGACAAGTGTCATGGGGTTTGGGAGGGTTTGGGTGACATACCAGTGATTGTAATGGGCTGTTTTGCAAGGGGGTGGTGGGATACGCACCTTGCATGTGTTCCTTTTGGTCACACAGGATTGGTTATGTTTATGTAGCTAGGGATGTACACAATGTCGCACTTCCATGGACACATTCTCAGTGTGGTACGGTTGTGACAGTTGACTGTCCAATTGTCATCATCGATTGTCACCTGGTATGTGCCAGGCCTTGTGTGCACTACACAGGTGTGGGAGTTTAGGGGAAATTTGTGGCCACAAGCTGGGGCTGGGCTGGCTCACCACGTGCCCTTTCCCCTCCCATTCTCAGCACATGTGCATGTGGTTGGGGATGTGGGGGCACCACCATGTCCACCGATACGCCCCGCCATGTTGCAACATTGGGCAGCACATATGCTGCCACAATGATCCTGCACACTACTGGGGATGCATATAGTAGCTGCCCATCAGTGCGGTCAAGGGAGCAGAAGCGTGACTGGAGCACTCAAAATGTGCACTCCACTATGGCCCTCTTTGCAATATGGGCTGTGTTGTATCTTCCCTGGGGTGGTGTGGTGGGGTTCCGTATTGAAATCATCATGTGGGTGCTCAGAGGGTAGACACTGTCCCCTGGGGAGTTGATGATGGTTGTCATTAGTTGGGTTTATGTATTTGTCTGTGTGTGACATACATGCATGTGCACAGAAATTTCTACTTACCAGGTGCCATGTGTTGCCATGCTTCCCACCTTCCAGGGCTCAGCTCAGGGCAGACATTCTGTATATGTAACTGTCATGGGTAGACGCAGGATAGTTTGCATGGACAGAGGTGATAAATCCCTGGGCATGCATGCAACCTGTACGTTGATGGGATGCCAGTGCTTGTTCTCAGTGGCCCTAGGTGGACGTAGGGCCACATGTGTACAATCTATGGCACCAAGCACTTTGGGGAAGTGTGCCACCCTGTAAAAGTCCTGGACCACAGCCTGCCTTTCTGCAGGTGTTCTGGGCATGTATATGTGCCTGTGGACTGAGGGGCGCACAGTCATGATTGCCAACACCTGGTGTAGGCAGCGTGACTGTGTGGCCTGTGAGATGCCCACAATCATGGCAGTTGTCCACTGAAATGACCCAGTGGCCGCAATATGCAGTAAATTGGGCACCTTTTCCAAGGGGTTCAGTGCTTGGGAGCACAAGGATGACCTCGCATTACCCGGTGAGGTCATCCTCCCACTCAGTGACCAGATCTTGGATGGTATGAGGTGGAGAACTATACCTGTCATAGACCTGGTCATCAGGCATCCCAAAAGACTGGTCCTGGGCAAGAAAATGCAGGGCCTGGCTATTCTCCTTCTCCTGCGGTGTCCCAGGATCACTGCTACGAGAAGTGGGACATTTATTGTATCTATATATGCGTGTTTAGTGTTTGCGTGCACTTTTATTCTGCGCGGGCCGCTTCCGCCTGCTTTCGTGAGGCAGACGTGTTTACGCCTGTGCGTGTGTTTTGGTGTGCGCGGGTTTGCCATTTTCGATTCCATTAATGCATGTTGTTCGCAAGTGTGCGGTCGTTCTGTGTATTTCCCAGCAGTACTTCCCTTGTTACGCCCTCATTCTCATGTGTTGTTCCCCATTAAGCATTTTGGACCCCCTTTTTGGTGTGTGCGCTACACGTTGTGCGCTTTCGCTGTGTGCGTCGCACACAGGGTTCAGGATGTCGTAGTGACATGTGAGCCAAGAGGCTCAGTGCTTAGGAGCACAAGGTGGGTGATGTGAGGTCATCCTCCCACTCAGTGACCAGGTCTAGAATGATATGAGGTGGAGACCTATACCTGCCATAGACCTGGTCATCATGCATACCAAAAAGACTGGTCCTGGGCAAGAAAATGCAGGGCCTGGCTATTCTCCTCCTCCTGCGGTGTCCCAGGATCACTGCTGCGAGAAATGGGACATTCATTGTAGCTTTATATGAGTGTTTGTTGTTTGCGCGCACTTTTATTCTGTGCGGGCCGCTTCTGCCTGCTTTTGTGTGGCAGATGTTTTTACACCTGTGCGTGTGTTTTGGTGTGCGCAGGTTTTCCATTTTCAATTCAATAAATACATGTTGTTTGCGAGCTTGTGGGCGTTCCGTGTATTTCCCAGCAGTACTTCCCCTGTTATGCCCTCATTTTCACGTGTTATTCCCCATTCCGCCTGTTCCACCTCCTTTTTGGTGTGTGCGCTACACATTGTGCACTTTCGCTGTGTGCGTCGCTCACAGGGTTCGGGATGTCGCAGTGACGTGTGCGCTAAAGTGCGCCACGCGCGGTTTCGGCGCAACTCCCTGGAAGAACACGCGCACAGACTTCCATGAATCGCTTGCGTGCAATTCGCATGCGTGTGCTGCAATGTTCATGCTTGCGCCCCCGTTTTCAGCGCACATTAATTCCATGAATTACCCTGAAAGTTGTGTCTATTGTGTCTGGGCTAGAACATTTGGGGTTTTGAATCCCTCTAATGGGAGAAACTTGGAAATAGCACTCACTATTCAAGTGTAGATGCACATATCCTCTGGTAATACAATTAATGTTCTGTAACCCTGTTTTAATTGAATCAAAGAGGAAAAGTGATCATGTTCATTGGTAGGTACAACCAAAGTGCCAAGTTGGCTTCCTTTCAAAAAACGGATCACCTTCAAGACGCTAGGCCTTACTCACAAGTGCCTTACACTCACTGCCCTGTTTTACATGTTTGAAAAAATTGTCAGAGCCACCTTTTCCAAACCTAAGATAGCCCAACATGCTAACCAGCTTTGCTTTATCACAATAAAAAGGGCCAAAGCAGGTGGCGCCAGCTTCCCTCACTTTGCTCCGAAGCTATGGACTCCCTTTCTCAACCCCCTCGGGCTGAAACCTCACATTTGTTCTTTCGGAAAACAATGAAAACCATACTCTTCAACTAACTTATACTGCCCCATTCATCTGACATAGACACCCCTTACAGGCTCCTTCTTTTGGCCCATTGGATCACTGTTCCTGTTCTGTTTACGTTAGTGTCATCCACTTTTATGTTATCATCACTGCTAGCAGGTTCACTGTTACCATGAACCTCAGTCAGGCTGTTGCTCCTCTGTCGTCTCTGTTTTTTTACCTCCCCATTGTTTTTTCATCTCATGTAACCAGTACAAACAATGTAACTAAGTAAGCCTTCTTGTAACAGCGCCACGATGCCCGTGGGCTGTCTGTGCACTATACAAATGTGAAAATTAAATAATAAATACATAATAAAGTTGTGATATTGGCGACTGTCTATAACAATGGCCAAAAGGGACCACAAGGAAAAAGGAGACTATGGGCCTCATTACACGGACGGCGGTAAGGGTTAACGGTCACCGTTAATGGCAACGGTGACCGTTAACCCTTACCGCCGTACTACGAGGTCCCTTTGCGGGTTGGAGGATTTAACGCCTGCTTCTTGCAGGCGTTAAAATCCAACCTGCTAAGGGACCTTGGAGCTTATTACGGCACCGCAAAATTGCGGTTGCGTAATTAGCGCCTTCCCCATTTCCATAGAGCCCTATGGGGCAGAAATGGGAATGGGGAAGGGCAATGGCGGAAAGGGGATTTACCGCCCCTCCAACCTTGGAATGGGGCGGTAAATCCCCTTTCCGCCAAGGCGGTGCCGGTATTTTACCAGCATGAGCCATGGCGCTAATAGCGCCATGGCTCACCGCCTACCGTGTAATGAGGCCCTATGCATTTTAGCTATGTTTGAATGTTATCAAAAACTGAAAACTGATCCCATTTGACAACAGGCAGTGTGAGACTCGGGTTTGAGATTCTGGGCTCAATCCGGTGTCAGTCAGTTTTCTAAATGACACAGTAAAGGGGGGAGCGGTGAATTCGGCATAACATATATTCTGATGTTATCATTTGGACCCCCTCCATGGTAATTTGGACTGGTTTGCAATGAAACATAAGACCAAGGCCCTCATTACAACCCCGGCGCTAAACCATGGCGCTATTAGCACCATAGTTGGTGCTGGTGTTGTAACGAGTCTTCCATGGTGAAGTGGGGAAAAACGGCCCCATTCCAAGGTTGGCGGGGCGGTATTTCCCCATTTCACCATGGCCCTTCCCCATTCCCATTTTCGCCCCATATGGCTCAGTGGGACTGGGGAAGGCGCTAAGTACGGTACCGCAAATTGCGGTACCGTATTTAGCACTGAGGTCCCTTTGTGGCACCCTACTTTAACGGCTGGTAAAACCAGCCATTAAGGTCGGGTCCCCCAAAGGGACCTCGTAATCAGGCGTTAAGGGTTTAACGGCGCCAACACTTTTTACGGCGCCGTTAAACCCTTAACGCCAGGGTCGTAATGACCCCCCAACACTTGACTTACTTGCTAACACCCTTAACCTACTAACTTATCTGCTTAGTAATGTGCAAGGCAGCTCAGTCAATAACTTTTGTGCAAAATATTCGTCTAGTTCAATGGTACAAACCTGCTCATTTTATCAAATGGTACCAGCACAGACTGTGCAATGTGCTTGGAAAGAAGCAAAAGAAAATAAACATGAAGAATTAAAATTATTTTTCGATGAAGGAATGACAAGATGTGAGTTGAGGAATGTGAAGTCTGTTTTGCTTAAAGCAAGGTTATTGTTTAAATCTTTCAGTGCAGGAACCAGCACAGAAATGTAACCCTTTTGCATCCATTTGTTGCAGCCTGAATCACTGTCAAACGTGCAGGCTGAACACGTGATCTCTGGAACCTTGTGGAGGCTTGACAAAGGGAGGTGGTGTCAGAGGCAGGCATTTTCTTACATTTTCTGTAGGCAAACATACATATTATGGACTGATTACAAGAGAGGGTTTAAAAGGGCTTTCATTCAGAGGGCTGGGCTCTCAGGAGAATTGTGGCATTCTGCTGACAGTGTGCAGGCAGGCTGGCTCATAGGCCTTTGTTGAGTCATTCATGCTGAGAGGGGAGTGAAACAGATACAAAGTTTTCCAGTGTAGGCTCTGTCCAGGCAGATGGTGGAGAGAGATTCTCACCAGCTGAGTGGAGAGAGGGAATTCCAACCTTGCAATTTGAGTGCACACAGAACCATGTGTCCTTTAGGTGGGATCACAGTATAAGTGAGGTGCACAGATGAATGCTTTGTTTTGTTACATGCTGATGCTCTTCTATTTGCACTCATAAGTGTTGATAGTTGTATGTGTTCTCTTTGGCTCCTAAAGACATCTGATAAATGTCAAGGTCAGCTATAGGAGTGTTCTGGCCATCTATCACAAAAAAGGGTGTTCAAAATCCAAAGTGAGAAAAAGCTGATTACCGTGGTGGGAAGCATTACAAATGAAATGTGTTAGCAGCTATGTTCATTTTCATTTTTGAATCACAGGGAATGGCATGTGGGAAATCAGTACATTGTACATGTTGTTTGTATTTCTCATGAATTCAAATTGCTTATAAAGCATATCCAAAAGAGGTATGTCAGTCTTGGTCTACTTGTTATGTGTCCTAATTACTTGTGATAGCATGTATAGAGGTGTAGAGCTGTATGGTAAAATGCAAGGCATAAAAGATCATTGTGAATTGGGTCATATAATAAAGGGCTGATTACATAGATGACAGTGTTCAGGTGTCCTGGTAAGTATATTCTGAGATACCACCAAAAAGATACCAAAGATAAAATACCACATGATAATGAAATTATGATCTGGTGCGCACCAGGTCCGGTTTGTGGCTTATTTCTCATGATCCCAATATATGAATATCATCAGTTAGCCCTGTGTATTTGGGGCTCACAAAAATACCCTTGCAGAACCCAGATAGGGAACCACAGCTGATTTAACTTGTCTTTCATTGTGGAGGCTTTCAATAATAGGATGTGTGGAACATGGTCAATGTTGAGTAATCCCTTATGTCTTTGTTTTTTCGGCATGATTATAATACAGACATGCATTCCTTGAACTTACTTATTTCAATGTACCTTTGTAGGTGTGTGTACAATTGTCTATGTTGTGTAGGCATCATGAAAGTTGTTTTCCGCCAAATGAAGGATGAGTTTCTTTACTGCACATTCTCCTGGTATTGCATGTTGATGCCTAACAGCGGGGGTATTACATGATGTTATTTCCATTTACCCAGTTTTGATCATATGATAGAATAGTGAGAAGCAACTTCTCACCTTCAGGGCTGTTCTCAGAGGGAGATTTGCATAGTTATTCATCTTGTGTTGTGCATGATGATGGCACTTTCAGTCTCCGTCTCAACTCTCAGCACCTGTGTGTTGAGTTTTTGCGCTGAAGTGTGGAAACAATGGCGCAAAGTGCTTGAGAGGAGGTTACTTTGTGTAAGAGTCTTCTGTTGCTTACATTGATGTGCTAACAAAAGGGTGCCGGTGACTCAAATCAGCAAGTGCTCCATTGCCAATGACTGGGACAAGCCAAGTACTGTAACCAGTATCCCTGAACAACCTTCTGCAAGCATGTTTGCATACTCTGCAAGCACAATGGAGAACTAGTTGTGAATGGCTTGCTGCACTTGGCCAGACTCAAAATCATGTCCTTAGGCATTGCAGTCACACTTTGCATGTCCCTGAGAAAAGTCAACACCCAGACTTCAACAATACTTACTGGCCTTATATTTTCTTGCATGTGTGCTTCTCTATCCATTGTGAGAATCCCATAGCTTGGTACACTCCACACTGACCACTGCTTCGAGACAATGGGGTCATTCCAAGTTTGGAGGTAAGTAAAGTCCCTTACCGGCATGGCACAAATAGCGTGCCCATGCTGGTACCAGTCTGCTATTAAAGGACTATTACGACTTTGTGGGCACGAGCTTTGGCCATGCCAGTAAGGTACCTAGCGCCATGCCGCAAAAGGCTCCCAAAAAGCCCTTACTGGCATCAAGCTAAGCGCAGATTACACTACCGACATAGTCCAATGCGTCATTAGCGGTGACCGTAAATAGCGGTGACCGTAATTAGCGGACACCGCTATTTGCGGTCACCGCTAATAAGCGGAACCGGAAATCGCGTCATCGCACAGGAACGGGAAGGAGCACGCCAGCCATCTTTAAAAAGACAATCCATTGCCATCCCCAGCACACAGGAACCCTGGGACACTGCTGATCAACTGAAAAGTACCTCCTACAAGACAAGAATGCTGAAAGCTCTGAAGAAGGGATTTGCCTACCTCAGAATGGAAAGATTTAATCAGGACGAGCTCCAGATGCTTATGGGCTCTTTGCACGAGCATGTAGGCACAGTCTTCAGCAGCAACATGAGGAGAGGGGCAGTGCAGCGTGAAAAAGAGATCTGGGCACTTGTTGCCCAGAAGGTTAGTGCAGTGGGCAACACACACCGCACAGTGAAAGACTGCTGTAAGCGGTGGGACGATCTGCGCCTAAGGGTACGCAACATAGTATTGGTCAATCGCACCCAGGCCATGGAAACTGGAGGAGGACCTAGTTCACCCATAAAGCTCACCCCGTGGGAGGACACATGTGCAAGCATGATTGGGTCGGAATCCATTGAAGGCGTAGGCGAGATGGAGTGTGGTGCCACGACATCTGCTGATGGAGGTGAGTGTCCAAAGTAAACACTGCTAAGCCAAATCTGATGAAAGTCAATGCCAAGGTCTCTCCAAAGAGTCACGCCATGGTCGGCCACACACACACTCCCTGTAAAGTAGGCTGAAGCAACTGAGACACATGCTGATGCCTGCTGCAAGGCAATATTGTACATGAAACATACCACACAAAATAGGAAATTCCACGAAGCACACAGCGTGCATGACCAAAATAGTGAGCATGTCAGACAGCACTGTTCCTGGCCAACATGAGTGACGCCGACATATGGCTGCATTTACCACCCATGTATGAAATGACTTGCCCTTCCCAACAAAAATGCCTATTACCCATAATTGTATGGATGAGCAATTGTCCCAATGTAGGTATCATGCCTATCCAAATATCACTCATGCCGTCCCTCTCTTCCACCCGCACATGCAGTGAGCATGACAGCGAAGAGCAGGACACCACCTCTGCACAGGCCACACCCAGTAAGAGGTCCCAGGCGGACAGCAACCGTCCGTCAACCTCCAAGGGACAATTGAGGGGATGCCGTGTCCCAGCAACCAAGCCACCACAGGTACACATTGCAACTGTACCACCAAGGCCCGTGGAGGGCACAGCACCACCACCCCCCCAGCCTCTGTTCTGCCTGGAGACACCTGTGAGACACCACATTCGGAGGAGTCCAGTGTGGCTGGGGAGGTGCAAGCCACGGCACCCCTCACAGTGGATGACAGCCATGAGGACATCAGGAACACCATGGAGGATGATATAATGGATGTGGTCCATACCCCAACCCAAATTGCATCCCACCAGGTATCTACGAGCGATACCGTGAACACCATAACCCCAGAGCAGTTTGGCCATGAACACACCCAGGGACATCTCAGTCCAGTATTCAGTGTTGGGGAGGATGAGCAGGCTGGGCATGCCAGCCAGATTCCCAGCACACCCACAGGTGCAGCCACAGGGCCACAGTGGGCTGACCTGCTCACTGCACTCTTCCGTGAATTTGTACAGGACAACCATCAGGCCAGATAGGAGTGGAGTACAGAGTAGTCAGCACTGGGCCAGTCCTTTACAGACAACACCAACTGCCTCTGCGAGGAGGTCTCGGCCCTCTGGCAGGTTCTAGGGCGCATTGCTGATGCCTTGGAGGCAGGACATCCCGCCCCACAACCTCAGCAGGAGGCCACGCCATCCTCCTGCAGTTCCACCCAAACCAGCCTGCTCCGCAGTTCGGTCCGTGCACTGCACCGACAGGACATGCCACCCCCTGGCTCTGGGAGTGCAGAGTGAATGTTATGGCAGCCTCATGTAGACTTCGTGGACTCAATGGGACTTGGATGGGGGAGTTGTGGGGAAGGGTGAGGGGGTGAGGGTGGGTCGGGGAGTTGTGGGGGGAGGGTGAGGAGGTGAGGGGGTGAGGGTGTGTGGGGGAATTGTGGGAGGAGTGTGAGGGGGGTGAGGTTGTGTGTGGGAGTTGTGGGGGGAGGGGGAAAGGGTGAGGGTTTTGGAGGGTCTTGTCACTTACGTTCATATTTTTACATTCAATACACCGGTTGTTTGAAAAAGAAGACCTGAGTGGACATTCATCAATGCGCATGTCTCATTTATTCATATACAGTGCATAATGTACATGTACCCCCACACCCAGTGCCCTCTATCCAACTATCATGTCACCCTCTGCTGACATGTGTGTCAGAAATAGTGTGCAATCACTGACAGGTGCACAGCATGTCCCTCCTGTGCATCAGCACTGTGATGATGTCTTGCCACATCTTCATCTTCCCCTTCACCTTCATCAGGTGGTAGCAGTTCAATGTCAGGGGGCAGGTGCACATTCCGACGGATGCACATATTGTGCAGCATTACACATGCCATGATGATCTTGGCCACCTTCTCATGCCTGTAGAGGAGGGCCCCACCCGACCGGCTGAGGCAGCAAAATCGTGCCTTCAGCAGGCCAAAGGTCTGCTCGATGACCACATGGGTACGGGTATGGGAACGGTTGTAGTCCTCCTTGTGCCTGTTCTGTGGGTTTCGGACAGGGGTGAGGAGCCACGGCTTCAAGGGATAGCCACTATCACCTGTATGAGAGGAAAATGAAGGTAAATGTCAGGGGAATCATGAAGGACAGATGTACTAGTCACACATGCCTGCAGGTTATTGTTGCCCACATGCACATGTCCCTGGGTGCATTGCCGCCATTTTCTGTCCCTCCATGTGTCCTGTACCATGGTCTAATGGTGTGGGTTTCATCATCAAGATGATGGTGTGCACTGACGTCTAGTTGATAATTGCATGGTGTATGCATACAGCTGTGTTAGTGTCAAAATAGTGCAGTGTTGTGTCCTGTGAGATTTGGCAGTAGTCTGTGCAATAATGGATCAGCATTGGCATTCCCATGGTGACATGCTGCACTCCTGTGATTATGCCGACCCTGTGCTGGACAGTGGATTCCCTAGTAGGTTCAGTATGATGCACTCCCAGGGATGCTTGTCCTGCGTGGTGATATGTTGGAGACAGCCACATGGTGCATATGCACTGCATGGTGCAGGATAGTGTTACGGAGGGTGAGTGTTGCTGATGGGTGGTGCACCTGTCGTGGGATGTGGAGTGGTTTCCTGTTAGTCATGTTGTGATAGGTGTGGACCTTACTTCATTCATATGGGATTTGTGTGTCGTGTACGGTATGTGATGGTTTGGGGCACAATGTTTGGTGATGTGCACATCGTGCAGTCACATTAACATTGGCAGCATGATGGTGTGTGCATCTCTCCCCCCTTTTCAATGCCATGTGCCAGTCCTGCTACCTAACAAGCAGCCAGGCACGTCGTCCAGCATGTCGCTCCATGAAGTGTGGTAGCGTGGAGTTCCGCAGGACCAAAGAGTCATGAGTTGATCCGGGATATCGGGTACAACAATGTGTGATGATCTTGCTGGTGTCACATACCATCTGCACATTGGTGGAGTGGTATTGCTTGCGGTTGTGGTACACCGTCTCCAAGGCATGCGGGACCACTAACTCCACGTGGGTGCAGTCGAGGGCATCTACAGAATTTGGCATGCCTGCCAGTGCATGGAAGGCAAATTTTGTGTCAAATATATCCTGGGGAGTCCGTGGTAGGGATATGTAGTCCCTTGTGTGCTTGAGGAGGGCATCCAGCACTTGGTTCAGAATCCGGGAAAATAAGGGTTGTGACATGCCATGCATGTGCCCCACTGTGTGCTGGTAGGTGCCTGTGGCAAGGAAGTGGAGCACAGACACTACCTACAGTAGAGGGGGGATGGCGGAGCTTATTTCAATGAGGCTCACTATGTCATTGTGTATCAGGACCACTATGGTGTTGATGGTGTCCCGGTCCAGACGGTACAGGGTGTGGATCTGCTCAGGGGTTATGTTGAAGGGAGTGGTTCTGGTGCGAGGGATTGGGGGCTGCTGGCGTGGTAACAGTGGCTGCACTGGTGGGGCATGCTGGGCCTGTCTCACCCTCCTTCTCCTCCTGTGTCTCCTCTATGGTGGCGTCTGTTGTTGTTGTTGTTGATGTTGTGGCAATGCAAGCAAGTCCTCCAGCTCCAGTAATGCTACTACTATTGGAATCATCTTGGTGTGGGAGGGGGTGTGGTGTGTGGGTGTGCTCCTTTTGTACTGGGCCTGACTCCATTCCCTCCACCTGTGCTGATTGTGTGCACCTGTGGCAGTTGGGAACACTGCTCAGGGCTCTTTACGGCAGGTCGGCGATGCCTGTATTTACGGCATGCCAGTAGGCACTTTTTCCACCTTCATGAGGCCGTTATTTGCATGTCCACTTCACTTGTGATCTACTCCGGTTTACAGCATGCCGCTAATGCCAGCATGGAGGTTTGCGTGCATGCGCCCAGACCGCTATTAACGGCATTGTACTTTACAGTGCCGTTAATAGCGGTCTGGTTGGTCAGAATAGCCTGTACCGGTAAGCGATGCTGGTAATCCTTTACCGGCATTGTTTTTCCCTTACCTCCAAACTCGGAATTGGAGCCATAATGTTATCCACTGACTTTTGCATATCTTCAGTTCCATAAAAATGCTATGAAAAATCAGAGTAAAATAATATTAAAGAAAACACGAAGAAAAAAACATGGAATATATCCTTCTAACATGCAAACGTATTGGAGAAAGCTCAGAGTGTCCCACTAACTCTCCAATAAGGGTTTCCTTCCAAACACAGAGCCACAACAAGGTCATGCATTATTTAGACATGCAGACAAAGGATCTAACCAGCATAATCACTGGCACCAAGAAACATCCCTCTTGCAGAAAATAACTTTGGGCTAGTGGGATAATGGCTATCCCTGGCTATCCCTTGAAGCTGTGGCTCCTCACCCCTGTCCGAAATCCACAGAACAGGCACGAGGAGGACTACAATTGTTCCCGTAACCACACCCGTGTGGTCATCGAGCTGACCTTTGGCCTGTTGAAGGCACGATTTCGCTGCCTCAGCCGGTCGGGTGGGGCACTCCTCTAGAGGTATGAGAAGGTGGCCAAGATCATCATGGCATGTGTAATGCTGCCCAATACGTGCATCCGCTGGAACGTGCCCCTGCCCCCTGACATTGAACTGCTACCACCTGATGAAGATGAAGGGGAAGATTAAGATGTGACAGGACATCATCACGTTGCCGATGCACAGGAGGGACGTGCTGTGTGCCAGTCAGTGATTGCACAATATTTCTGACACACATGTCAGCAGAGGGTGACATGATAGTTGGACAGAGGGCACCAGGTGTGGGGGTACATGTCCACTATGCACTGTATATGAATAAATGACTCATGCTCATTGATGAATGTCCAGTCTGGTCTTCTTTTTCAAACAACCAGTGTATTGAATGTAACAATATGAATGTAAGTGACAAGACCCTCCAACACCCTCACCCCCCTCCACCCACAACTCCCACACACACCCTCACCCCCTCACACTCCCCCACAACTCGCCCACACACCCTCACCCCCTCCCCCTTCCCCCACAACTCGACCACACACCCTCACCCCCCTCACCCTCCCCCCACAACTCCCCCACACATCCTCACTCCCCTCACACTCCCCCACAACTCCCCCACCCAAGTCCCATTGAGTCCACGAAGCCTACATGAGGCTGCCATAACATTCACTCTGCACTCCCAGAGCCAGGGGGTGGCATGTCCCGTTGGCGCAGTGCACAGACCGACCTGCGGAGCGGGCTGGTTTGGGTGGAACTGCAGGAGGATGGTGTGGCCTCCTGCTGAGGTTGAGGGGCGGGATGACCTGTCTCCAAGGCATCAGCGATGTGCCCTAGCACCTGCCGGAGGGCCGAGATCTCCTCGCAGAGGCAATGGTGTTGTCCGTAAAGGAACGGCCCAGTGCTGACAACTCTGTACGTCACTCCTCTCTGACCTAACCATTGTCCTGTACAAATTCACGGATGATTGCAGTGAGCAGGTCAGCCCGCTGTGGCCCTGCGGCTGCACCTGTGGGTGTGCTGGGAATCTGGTTTGCATGCCCAGCCTGCTCATCCTCCCCAACACTGAATACTGGACTGAGATGTCCCTGGGTGTGGTCATGGCCAAACTGCTCTGGGGTGTTGGTGTTCACGGTATCGCTTGTAGATGCCTGGGGGGATGCAATTTGGGTTGGGGTATGGACCACATCCATTATATCATCCTCCATGTTGCCCCAGATGTCCTTCTGGCTGTCATCCACTGTGAGGGGTGCCATGGCTGGCACCTCCCCAGCCACACTGGACTCCTCCGAATGGGGTGTCTCACAGGTGTATCCAAGTATAACAGTGGGTGGGGGGGTGTTGGTGCTGTGCCCTCCACGGGCCTTGGTGGTACAGGTGCAATGTGTACCTGCAGTGACTTGGTTGCTGGGACACGGCGCCCCCTGGCTTGTCCCCTGGAAGTTGACGGATGGTTGCTGTCCTCCTGGGGCCTCTTACTGGTGTGGCCTGTGCAGAGGTTGTGTCCTGCTCTTTGCTGTCATGCTCACTGCCTGTGGGGGTGGAAGAGAGGGACGGGATGAGTGTTGTTTGGATAGGCATGATACATACATTGGGACAATTGCTCATCCACACAATTGTGGGTAATAGGCATTTGTGTTGGGAAGGGCACGTCATTTCATACATGGGTGGTAAATGCAGCCATATGTCGGCGTCACTCATGTTGGCCAGGAATAGTGCTGTCTGACATGCTCACTATTTTGGTCACGCATGTTGTGTGCCTCGTGGAATTTCCTACTTTGTGTGGTATGTGTCATGTACGATATTGCCTTGCAGCAGGCATCAGCATTTGTCTCAGTTGCTTCGGCCTACTTTACAGGGAGTGTGTGTGAGTGGCCGACCATGGCGTGACTCTTTGGAGAGACCTTGGCATTGACTTTCATCAGATTTGGCTTAGCAGTGTTTACTTTGGACACTCACCTCCATCAGCAGATGTCGTGGCACCACACTCCATCTCGCCTACGCCTTCAATGGATTCCGACCCAATCATGCTTGCACATGTGTCCTCCCACGGGGTGAGCTTTATGGGTGAACTAGGTCCTCCTCCAGTTTCCATGGCCTGGGTGTGATTGACCGATAATATGTTGCGCACCTTTAGGCGCAGATCGTCCCACCGCTTACGGCAGTCTTTCACTGTGCGGGGTGTGTTGCCCACTATACTAACCTTCTGGACCAGGGGTCCTGTGTGCTGGGGATGGCAATGGATTGTGTTTTTAAAGATGGCCACTGTGCTCCTTCCCGTTCCTGTGCGATGACGCTATTTCTGGCTCTGCTTATTAACAGTGACCGTAAATAGCGGTGTAGGCTAATTACGGTCACCGCTATTTACAGTCACCGCTTATGATGTATTGGAGTATGTCGGTAGTGTAATCTGCGCTAAGCTTGATGCCGGTAAGGGCTTTTTTGTGAGCCTTTTGCAGCATGGTGCTAGGTACCTTACCGGCACAAAGCTTGTGCCTGCGAAGTTGTAAGTCGTAATAGTCCTTTATTAGCGGACTGGTGGCAGCACGGACACACTATTTGCGCCATGCCGGTAAGGGACGTTACTTACCTCCAAACTCGGAATGACCCCCTATGACTTTTGATTAATGAGGTATTCGTCTGTTGATGTGTCAGAGTAACTTCCATATTCTTATGCAAATGTCCATGACTCAAGCCATACTTAGTCAAAAATCATTCTTAATGAATAAGGCAAATCATTGTTAAACGAAATTCATATGCTAAAACCGTCAGATCCTGAATTGCATTCTCTTTCACCAACTCACTCAAGAATTGAAGATGATCCATCAATTTGGCACCCCTGGAACCAGTTTCTTGAATACCCCACTCCATCTCATCAACATTGGATTGCTCCCTTTACTTTATAAAGAGAGGAATTGTTCATGAATGGTATGTAAATTATTCCCATCAGGAGTTAATGGGGTACATTTTGTCGGCAATTGAAGATAAGACAATGGTGGGCTGGTATAATCATCCATTTCAGTAGCATAGCAAAGGATTACATCAGTGCAAACAATTGTGCTTGCAGTGGGGTCTCTGCAGCGGTGGCATTTGTAGTCTCTGTCAAATTCTCGTTATCTGGCCTCTTACAGAGGTATAGCATTGGCACACACACACTAGGCCAAGTTTGCATCTACCTGCAATTTTTATACATCCGAACAATACATTATTAAGTGACTTATTAGATTCTGAAATGTGCACACATTTTGAACTCGTTGGACCTTATGTCTTCTTTCAACGATGAGAAATATAGAACTTTCTATAAAAAATATAATTTAAAAAATCAAGACCAGATAAGTATAGAAGCGTTTTCCGATGCTTTGCATTCAACTATTTTCTTTTCATGGCAAATCTGAAATATGGACCTTCTGTTCCCCTGGGCCATCCCTACAGACACCATTTTTGTTGTTGTTTCTTTCCTTCTATCTGACACCTACGCCGTTAATGAAGTCCGGCACATGCTTTTTTTGCCACCTTAGACAGAGCTATATTAAACCGCCATCTGGCATGGGAAAATCTTATCCTTCGGGTACCCGCAATCAGACGCCTCTTCTGATGGCGGTGTCCCATGGTGGTGGAGCCTAGTGCTTAATATTCCTAGGACGCCTTTGCCTTGAAACTTCGACAATGGGCTGTTTTTAATTTTGGGGGGCATATTGATGCACATTACTAAATCATAAAACAACTTTTTGATAAATGATCATTGTCTACCAGTCCTTGAGGCATTGCTACTGATTTAGAAAATGCTTTGAATATTTTAAGAGAACATGTTAACAAAAAGCATTTCAATACATGCACATTTGAAGCTTTTTCCTAGCGAAATTGTCGTGGGATATTTTAAATTGGGTTAGGAGCATAAGTTAGGGGCAACGTTGAAGGGAGGGTATGGAATCAATAAACACAAGTCTCAAAATCAATGGCGATGGCCATACTGGCGTTCACAGCGCTGTACGGTCCATCTGGAACTCGGGCAGCGCCATATTTCCCAGAAGGAGCAACGAGGTGTTATTAAATCATTTGTGCAGATGTGGTAATCAGCGTCAGATGGTGGCCAAGCATTACCCCCAGGGTTGTGTGCTGGAAAGGTTACCTATTAATCCATCGTGCCGAAATTAAATGATTTCAGGTGATTATTTTATATCAGCAGAGCGGGCCACTGCGTCTCCCTTGAGTTACTCAGTATTCAAACCAAGCAGTCTCCGGATTATTGAAAGGGAGCGCTGCCAAAGAGAGGCCGCCTGGCCTTCTATGAACATGCACATGGCAGGCGCATGCTCATGACTGGCACAGCTTTTTAATAAAACATAACAGCAGGGTTTGTATTAGACCTTTTGCTATCTCGTCTGTGCACACCAGTGACAAGAGTCGTTTTGCCACAGTGTGCATTAGGGGCATTTACAGAAACTTTGCATAAGTGCAAGTGCAAATAGCAGTAGGGCAAAAATGACCCATGTGCAAAAAATCGTGTTCTGTCAATGGATTTTTCCACCATATCAAATGACTAGAGCAAGCCTTAACATTGTGCAAACGTGCACTGAAATAATAGCTTGTTCGCGCTTAACAATGTTTGCCTTAGTGCTTATTGCACATGCACCTTAACATTGCGCCAACGTGCACTGAAAAAATAGCTTGTTTGCAATTAACAATGTTTGCCTTAGTGCTTATTGCACATGCACCACTGCAATGTTTCTGTAATACTGACCTAAATCAGCCTACACACTCGCTCGGAATTTGGGTCCCTGTAGGTGGCGCCAGGATCAACATCATCCAGAGCCAATAGAAAAGGAAATATTTAAGATTATACAGCCTAAATGAAAGGCCTTTGTTAGCACATCCTTACCCCTTTCCTTACATTGCAACTATTTCACTCATTGTATGTACAATGGGCCTTGTTACGACCCTGGCGGCCGCGATTTGAACAGTGCCGGTAAGGTACCAGCACCATTCATACCGGGTCGCCACATTACGAGTTTGCTCGCGGGTGGTGGCATGCACGTCTGGTCTGGTCTGGCCAGACGTGCATACAGACACCCACGAGCAGACCAGGATGCTAACAACGGACCCGTCATTAACGGGTCCGTTGTTAGCATCCTCCCCATTCCCATTGAGCCCTATGCGGGCTCAATGGGAATTGGGACGTACCGGGTCCCGAAAATGGGAAATGGGAAATGGGAATTACCAGGCCCTATATGGGCTCAATGGGAATGGGAACGTACTGGGTCCCGAAAATGGGAATTACCAAGCCCGCAAAAGTCAGAATGGCCCGGTATTTCCCTTTTTCTGGGACCTGGACACGAGTTTGGAGGTAGCCATGCCGGTAATGACGGCATAGCTACCTCCAAACTCGTAATGAGGCCCATCGTATTTGTTTTAAATGTATTTCTATCAATGTTGAATTTCATGCTCCTAAATAATGGTCATTTTCAAGAGCTTAAGCATCTGGTAAATCAGACAGAGCATGAAATTGTTTACAACCTGAGCTAAAAATCAACCAGTTCAAATGTATTAATTTCAAAGAAAGACATCTTAAACAGACAACATGAAAGCACAGAGCTTGCATAGCAAAAGAAGGAAACCAATTCCCAATCCAAATCTGTGGATTTAGGGCCCAATTCACAGAGCATTTTTCAATGGGATTGCAACATTATAAAACGGTTTCTGTTAATCTAGCCCTATTGTAGTAAAAACACAAGCCAGCCCGAAAATGCATTTGGCTTAAATGTTGGGAAACAGTAAATCTGGTTTAATGAAAAAAGGAAAAGAAAAACATCATTCTATTTAAACCAGTGGAAACTCAAAGTGGTAATAGTGTTTTTATACCTTGCCTGTGGATATACAATTAGTTTGTCCAATGAAAACTGAGTCACTGAAATATGTGCTGCTCTGCAGTGCCGGGAACCCTACTGATTGGAGTACAGTAAACAATTTCATGAACAGAAAAATCAATGTTTCCTACAATTACGACAGAAGGCGATAACATGCACTCACCGTTTATGCCAACAAATTGGAGGAACAAAAGCAATAGGATAGGTCTCATCTTGTTGATCTGGTCAAAGACCTTTCAAAAGAGTGAAGGGTAAAGTGGGGCATTTTTCAGTAGAATGGAAAAGATCAAAGTCTGAACTCCAAAGAAAGGTCAAAAGACAATGTTGCAAACCCAACAGCTTCTGTAGAAGGTTTTGGTGGAAGGAAAACGTTACAATTGGCCTCATTACACGGTAGGCGCTAAGGGATTACCGGCACCGGTAAGGTCACTGGTGCCGGTAATCCCTTAGCGCCCTACTACGAGGTCCCTCAGCGGGTCCCGTCCTTAACGTCTGGTCTGACCAGGCGTTAAGGACAGGACACGCTGAGGGACTTCAGAGCTAATAACGGTACCGCAAATTGCGGTACCGTTATTAGCACCTTCCCCATTCCCCTTGAGCCCTATGGGGGCTCAAATGCGAATGGTGAATTGTATTTGGAATTGGGACTTACCGGGTCCTCCAGGGTCGGAATGACCCGGTAAGTCCCCATACCGCCTACCCAGACCCGGTATGCGGTAAGGGAGTAGCCATGCCGCTAATAGCGGCATGGTTACCTCCTACCGTGTAATGAGGCCCAATGTCTCCAAAATTCTGCACCATATGATTCACCAATGCAGCTTTAGCCGCATGGATTTCTATAGGGGCTTACATGGACAGTAAACATGACTTTTCGGTGGTGCGAGAAAGCTCTTTGTCATCTTAGTGAATCCACTTCTAACACCAGGTGAAGCAAGTGCTAGGGTAGTCACACCTAGAAGAATATGATTTATGACAGAATTGATCAAGGGGAGTTAATTTTGGCATAAGAACATGACCTTATATCTGGACACATTGACCAGAAGATCTACCGTTATACAAGTCATCAGAGGCATCAAGGCATTGCTCCATTTTAGTCCCCAGAATGGCATCGCAAGCATAGATTGGGAGGACGTTGTAGATTGAAGCCATTAAGGAAAATGATAAACACGCATTGGCAATGCCAATCGTTTTGGAGTTTACTGTTGTTTGCATTTTGCATTTATAAGTACCAGGGTGCAGGCAGGAGAGTGTACAATTTTAAAGAAGGATGTGATAAGGGGTGCAGGTGCGCAACGGAATGAGGAAGGGAATATTGAAATGGATGAAGCCATTGATAGAGAGTGCTGATGATGAGTAAGAGTAAATATGAGCAAGCAAGAGTGAGAGAGTTAGAAAAAAAATAAGTGTGAGTGGCAGGATGAGTGAAAAAGTAAGGAATAATATGGGTGTGTTGAGGGACACACCACACATACAACAAACAAGCTTCATCAAGTACAAAGACAACCTTATTTATGGATTTTGTCACGCAATTGTTTGAAGTCCAAAGGAGGATGCAAATCTCACACACTTACCGTAACGTGATACATTTTGCAAAGAAAGCCCAACTATAAAACCACAAAGCAACCACAGTATACGTAGGACTTTCAGGATGTCAGAGCCCGCTTTAGTGGCACTGATCATTCATGGAAGTTGGAGGAGGAGTATGATGATGAGGAGGACCAGGATTTTCCATCCATGCCCAACGTTAGTTGGGATTCCAGATGAGGAGATGCATGCAATGTACATATTCCCTGCCAATGTCATTCCAGACCTGGCCAAGGAGTGGGAGAATGGCATTGCATCACCCACCTATCTGCTCCCAAGCACTAACACCCCTAGAGAACGTACTAACAGCCCTACATTTTTTTGCAACCAGCTCTTTTCAGCACACCACTGCAATTGTTGGTGGTGTATCGCAGCACACTCAATCCCGATGCCTAAACAAGGCATTGCACTGCATAATAGCACTGGTGAGTAGGCACAGATATATGCCATGCACACTGAAGGCAAGGTAGAGAGTGTGTCAGGAGGTATATGCCATTGCACAGTTTCCACAGGTACTGGGAGACATCAACTGTACCCATTTAGTGCTAAAGCTCCAAAGAGAGAGTGAACACATTTATCTCAACCAGAAACAATTGGCATTCATTCAATGCACAGGTAATCTGTGATGCCAAGGGAGTCATCATGCTTGTGAATGCCAATTACCCGGGACGGACACATGATGGCTACATTTACCAATGTTTCCCGCTATACAGGCCCTAGCATCAGGAACCTATGGGAACACCTGGCTGATCTGTGAGTATCAACTATCAATCAATTGCAAGCAGTAACACAACACACAGAATAAACAAGCCATGACAACCAACGTAAACAATAACTATTTCCACCTTTTCAGGGGACAATGCCTGCCCGCTCTTACCATTCCTACTCACACCATACAGGAATCACGCCACTCCAGATGAGGTAAGGTACAACACAGCACACATAGCCACCAGGGTCATAGTGGAGGGCACCTTCGGGGTGCTAAATTCATGCTTCTGCTCCCTTGAGCACTCAGGTGTCATATTGCTATGTGCCCCACCAGTAGTGTGCTAGATCATCGTGGCAAGTTGTGTCCTTGATAATATTGCCACATGCTGTGGCATAGCAGTGGAACTGCAGGACAGACATCACCCTCATCCACAGCACAACCCATCCCCTTGGCACGACAAAGGGCACAGGGACAGGAGACACATAATCAGGTCATACAAACATACCTCACCTGAATTGCTGCCCATGTGGATCACACACAGTGAAGCTACATCTCTGATGCCCTTCAATGATGAAATAGGGCTAATCCAGCATTCACATAACACCACTATGAGAATGTGCACCTGGACGAGGCAAACTGTGTGTACCCATATACATCAAATCAAGTGCACAAACCAGCGACACAGTCATAGCAAGTGTAAACAACACTATCCATGTCGCTGACACAAATTCACATAACCCAATCAACACATCCTGTCACTAGTTTTACCTGCTACCCACCAACACAGGTGCACTCAGACACCCAATGGCACAGGAGACCAGAAATTTAAAGCCAGAGCATATAATATAAGCAGGATCCAATGCCTGGAAGGATTGCTTTGCCTACCCTAGGCGTGTCCCTCCCTAATATACAGGTGGAGTAAATACTCCATTCTCTGCCAAGAAATACAGCCCACAAAACAATACTCCATGTTAGGAGCTATACAGACAGACAAAAGTATAGGTTGCATTTAGGAATTTAGGAGGAATGTCCCCGTCATGTGGCATTATCTGCCCTTGAGAGCCTGCTCCAACTGTCCTCAGTCACGTAGCAATGTAATTCTATGGAAGGTCCCAAACCAACACAGAGTGCCTCAGGTTTGGTGTGCTGGCATTCCAGGGACCTGTGACCTTGCTCAGAAGCAACCGTCTACCCTTGCTGAATGCCTCAAAACAAAGTAAAGCACAAGGTCAGAGCAGGGAGCACATCCCTACACCCAATTACATAATACCGTGTACACCCCTGTGTGCCATGCAACAAGTGCAACAAAAGACTCATCAGTCTCCCATCTTCAACATTTTAGCCTCCACACCATTGCAGTGGGATATGCTCACCTCAGGCAAATGAAATTCAAATCACCACACACAGTGACCACATCCCCACCCACAACACCACCATGTCATGTGCTCCCCTGAGTGCCATGCAGTGAGTGCAAGAAATGACTCAACTTCCTCCTATATTCATCAGGGTCTGCAAAATCACCTTGTCAGCTTGCTTAGGCATGCAGTGAATGAATCAAAACTGAACAGCATTGAGGTTTCCTGCATGGAACAAGGAATCATGACAGCAATAGTTGACCAAGCGGCAACCAAGGGTGGGGTTGCAGTTTTGTCTCTCTTGCCCCCTGACTTCAATGACATTGAGCCTTAGTCATCATATTGGGCTGTCCCCAATCCCCTGAGGAACACCACTGAGTATTGTGGCTGCCACACTGCATCAGAGGCTGGTGCACAATGGCCGGGATAGCACTCATGGTCACCAGGGGCTGTGGCTGGGAAACCTTTGAGCCGTTCCCTATGGAGAGGCCTGGTGATCCTGATTGCCTGTGCCAGCCACAGTAGCACTTCCCCGGGAGAGTCACAGGACGCTGGCTCCCACCTGGGCCTACAGCTGCTGGGCTTGCAAACCCTTTTCCTCTGTGGCCAGGCCCATTGGTCTCCACCTGCTCTGGGGACCCAGTCTAAGTGTGGGGTAGCCTGTCTATCTACCCTGCCCTAGCACACATATGTTCCACAAGAAGACACATCACACCTACTATCATGGAGCCTGGCTGCAGACAAATGTAGGCGATAGCCATGCCTGCTTCAACTCACTCAAGCTATCTGGTCTGACTGCTGCACCCATATTTCAAGTTTGGCCCAGCTGAAGAACCAGGTGTGTGGGGACAGCCATCCCGACCACATGCCTGTATGGCCATGAGGCTGTGCCTGCTTTATGGCCACCGTCCAAAGTCCAGAGTTTAAGGTGCCATCTGCAACCAAAGCCCTACCTCTCTGCATGTGATCTGAGGGCCTCAGGGGTACCCTTGATTGCAGGGGAGGGAATGGGACATCAATGGTGGAGGGGAAATGTCAGAGAGTGAACGTTTGAATGGGGAGCTGCTGGGACCTGTCTTTAGTTACGGTTATCACACTGTAAAGTTGTATACCGCTCTTTTATACAACTTTACAGTGTGATAACTGCAACTTAAAAGAGGTCCAGGTCATGGACTAGATCATACCTACGCCTACTTTAAAAGGTAGCCAACAATGATTTCATTGTACTTGAAGTTACCATAGTGCAATCCTAATCAGTTAAATGACAATTATGAACTGCTATTTTGTGATAGGTATCTATCGGATCATGATATGAGTTCAGTGAAAGTAACGAACCAGCACATACATTAGAACCACTCGCCAACCCATTGAATCCATTAAAGTCAACTAGGTGATTGAATTTGGAACACTCTATCATGAGTATGTGCCTATGCAATTTTTCTTTAAAAATCTATCAAAGTAAACAATGAGTGACATTTGTTAATTTTGCACTCATTTTCTAGAGATTGAATTTATAACGCACAAATATAATTCTCAAGAAGAATTTTCTCCTGAGGAAGGGCCCAGCCGTAACGCATCAAGCTCACAATTTGATTCTTACTTTATTTCTATTGATTAAATAATTTGCTCTTTCAATGGAACACTAAGCGTCTTTTATATAACTGTTTGCTGATGTAATAGAACCAGTGAAAACTATAGATTACTTGACTTATTTCAGTTATTAAAGTGTAAAGTGTGCTGGGGATGGGAGTGTCCATAATTTTAGGAAACTGTTTTTGTGTAGACTATTGGAACAAATTTCAGTGCCAGATCTGTGTTTTTCTCTCCCGCACCCATACTATCAGTAAATTATTTGAATAGTATTCCAAAACAAAAGATACATATTAGTGTGCAGGCCACATTTGACTGTAGATACAGGTAAAGGCTGTAAGGGGTCCACATGTGGCAAGCAATCAACATCTAGGTGGTGCAAGTTAACTAAATAAGTCATGTTGAGTGCAAGGAGGCATACAGACAGGTTGCCCTGCCAAATGCATGCAAGTCAGTTGAGGTACACCTTTTGGCAAGGCTATTGGCTCTCCCAAGAAATTAAGGACTCTCTTGAAAACAGCACAGGAATTGCATACACTACAACACCATCATGGCCTGGCAAGGTGCCCCCTGCAGGGTATGCTGTGCTGGGACATTGCATGCATGGGGTGAGGCCTTTGTTGTCCTTGGGGAAGGGAAGAGCCAGGTATTGAGTGTCCTCTGGAATGAAAGGTGGTCCACTATGTGCCGAAGCCCGGACAGAGAAAGAGGATCCTCCTATTGAAGTGAAATTGAAGGAATGGGTCCCAAGGAGGAGAGACCAGCCTGATGTATGGTAGCTGTTGGGTTGCCGGCCTGCGAGTCAGTGTTGGAAGAGTCAGGACCTGTTTCATGCAGGGCACAGTGGGTGATGCACATGACCCTGAAGGTGGCCTTTGGGTCTATGGCAAGCCAATGGAGCCCTAGTAGGGCAGGTGTGATGTGTTCCCTGGGGGCGAGGGCCGGGCGGAGCCTAGCAGCTGAGTTTGGGATCCATTGGAGCATTGTGAGCCGATAGGCAGGTGTGCCCAGATTAATAGAATAGTTGTAGTCTAGGTGGGAGAGGATGATGTGCAACATTGCTGTGACTCAGTGAGGGTAGAACAGGTAAGGGAAAATTAATGTAAGGATGAAGAGGTGTAGAGAACATGATTCACAGTTGATGTGGTGAGAGTGCGACCAGTTACAATCCATGGTGCATCCCAGGTTCTTCACTGAGCTGGATGCTGGGGGTGGCGGGCCTGGGGTCTATGGGCAGCGGTTGCCTTGTGGGAATAGTGCTGTGCTACCACAGATCAGGATCACATTTGTACCAGGATTCAGATTGAGGTGGATAGCCGTCATGCAGTTTAACATGTCCATGAGGCATGAAGCAAGGTCAGGATGGGGAGAAGACATGTTCTAGGGGATCTCAAAGACTATTTGGGAGTCATCTGTGTACTTGTAGCATCTTGTGTTATGTAAGTGGAGAAGGGTGGGTTGGGCTCAGGTAGCAGAGTAAGAGGAAGAGGAATAGAGAGTCCCCCTTTGGGACCACGTTGTAGACATGGCTAGGTGGAGAAGACAAGGGTGAGAGGATAGTGATGATCCACCGGCAGCCAGTGCCAGGGAATGCATGTGTGTGACATCATCCACACCTTGCTGTTGTTCCCTGTGAGTCATGACTTCCATTCCAATAAACTATACACATGCATGACACTGAATCTCCCATATACAATGATGTGTATTGTGAGATCAACGTGAACCGCACACGATCATCACACAACCACATCCCTGAATGCAGATCATGCGATGGAAGTGTACATGGTACCATTTCTGCTGTGCCCATGGATGGCTGCCAACTCCAGCCAAATCTACCCCAACCTATGTGAGCATATCATGTGAATATGTAAGAAAAACTAACCACCTGCTCACTGCTGAGAAGTCCACTGAGGACAGCTTCAAATGGAGTCAGCTCCAACTCCTGTGGCGAACCTCCTCCATTGGCAAGGGCACAGGCCAAGTTCCCACTGAGTTTCTTCTTGGGTCATCGCATGGGGTTGTCCATATTCTTACAGACCTGTGCAGCAGTGTGCCTCTCCATGCCACAGGCATTGATGAAGACTGTGATCCCCTGCCACTTCCACATCTGCTGAGTCGCAGTAAGGGTACTGCCAACCAAAGGGCAGATATACACCTAGTGTTCTTCAGCAAAGTCTGGGAGGATTTCCAACCCCTCATCGGTGAAGCGCTACTTCCTCTCTGCCCCCTTCTCCCTCACCTGTCCTTCTTTGTTGGGTGGTTCCTCTGCCTGCTCTGCAGGTCGGTCCCTCCTGGCCCTAGTGGAACTTGGTGTTGCAGGGGCACCTGTAGGCTCACCACTCTTCTGAACACATCTCTGTCTATGTCGTCATCATCTCCCTCTCTGCAGATCCTTCCCACGCATGATGCAGTCCCAACCCAAAAAATTTGCAAAGATAGGGTACATGATGGAGAATGGAGAAAAGTGGACCTGCAAGGTTCTGCAATGCTCCCCATCAAAAAAGTAAGGTACGCAAAGAATAATGTACAAAAAAGACTGTAAAGGCAACGGATTGCGTGGCAGCCCTTTAAAAAGAAAAAATAAGGTACGCATAGCTTTATGTACAAAATAAACTACGCAATGCCTACGGTGAAGGCAACAGATTGCATGGCACCCTAACTCCCAAAAAAGAAGGTACGCAATGCGTATTTACAAAATAAGGTATGCAATGCCTACTGTAAAGGCAATGAATTGTGCTTCACACCAAAAATAATGTGCTCTGTGAAATGTGTGTCTGCCTTTGTAAATCTTCCATCTCACGCACAAGTGGAAATATGTGTCACACCTCTTAAAGTTCTTTGTCACTTCGTTGTGCCACATTGTGCGCAGCATGTAACACGTAAATTATGTGTCAGGGCCCCTAACACTTATCTTCACGCTGCTGCCTCCTGTGAGTAGGAGCCACACCAGTTCCACCTCTCTAGTGCCATGTATTGCCTCCAAACCTCACCATCTGCTGCTGCCTGGTAGTGTGTGAGTGTCTGCTAACCATCAGCACTGTCTTGTAACGCCTGCTGTTTCCTCATTGCTTGTTCTCCTGTGGCTCACCACTAAGGCTCTCTGACCACCTCAAATGCAATCTTAGTACTTCCACCTCTCTGTACCACCACCACAGTTATACAGCATGTCATCAAGGCCCAGCTCCACCACACCTGCCTCAAGGTGTGGCATGTCTGCTCCATCGTTCTCACGAACGACCAGCACCCCCAAGGTGAGACTGAGGGCTGCCAAGTTCACCTCCACCGAAGTTACATCCTGGTTCATCTGGTCCTGGTGAATTATGATGTCCTCTTCAGACCAGAGATGCAGCTTGGACAGCCCGTCAGACGATATGGGAAGTCATCATGTGTGCCATCAAGCGGAAGGTGTGGCAGTCCGTTCCATCAAAAATGTGAAGAAGCTCTGGGAAAACCTGAAGCACCGGTGCAAGAACAAGGTGAATGAGGCCCTCGAGGCAGGTGCCACTGTGGAGGTGCACCGTGCGGGCTGCTATCGCATGACACCCATTTAGCCCAGGGTCCATGGAGAGGTTCTACCCAATGCGCCACATCAAAATCCTTGAGTTGCAGTCACAGATGGAAGCGGCTGGTGAGAACCCATGGGGTACACTGTGCAACAGTGTTAATATGTTCTGTATGGGTATGCATGATTTTAGGTTATCCCTTCTGAACATAGCATGTGTGTTGCACTAATCTACCACCGGCATGCAGCCTCATATGCTGCATTTGTGATGGCAGACATCGTGAAGTGGACTAGCGTAGGTATGTGCACTGTCAGAACTTGGTGAGTAAGTGCACTAGTGCACATGCAATGTGAGTTAATGTCAGCAAGTACTCAGACAGGTACAGATGGCAGATCAAGATGCTGGGATCATGTGAAAGACATACATGCACAACATCTCTATTGGTTACTCATTTGCAAATTAAGTTTGCTTCATCCACACTAAGCATCTGAGACTGACACATGTATGGATGACCGGTGATGATAGGTTGGTGCATTGGACTTTCAGGGATGGCTGTGTGATCTGTCAGCTCACTGTCAGCCCACTGCATGAGGGGCCATTCATGACGTGTCATCATGGCATTGGTTGCGGCTCCGAGCTACAGCATTGCTACTTTTACCTCAGCAATGGTGTGGCATGCTTTCGGTCCATACTGCCATGGGTGCATGTTGCTACATGGTATCAGATGTTGTGGAAATGGCAGTATCCATATGTCACTTGTCATTTACTGTGGCTTTTCATTTTCCAATGTATTTCATGACTTTCATGTTTCCCAAATGCATTTTCCACTTTGGACTGCATATGACTGTATATTCGCTGAAGTGTTTATTATTGCTGTTTATTTCTGTTACGTGCTTGCATGTTCTTTGGTGTGTATTTTGTTTCTGGCACACTGGACATCACCCATCATTGAAATTGTGTCTTTAGTGTGTGTGTGTGTGTGCTTGTGTGTGAGAGAGAGAGACTGCCCTGCTATGTGGACCTGTGCTGAGTTTCTGCATTTGGGTTTAGTCCACTCTATCTCTTGCACCTGTGGTGAGTGTGGCAGGATGGGGTTTGTGGAATTCCTCCAGCCCTGGCAAATGATTCCAACAACCAGTTAAACCTGTTCCTCACCTAGCTACCAGAATTCCAAAGCTAACAATCTGGCGTGACCTTTTCACCCACTTTTCCTACCCTGTAATATCCATCCCCATGTTGTCCTCCTCCCTGACCCCTGCAAAACAAGGTCCACTTGTGTCCATCATGGGTGAGGTTGGGCTCTGGAAAGCCACTTGTCCCTCACCCAACAATGAACCTCCGCTTTAGGCCCAACTACCCTGAACTCTATAATTTCATCTCCCCATGCCCTACAATTAACCTCCCCCCCAGTGCCCCAATTGACCTGTACTCTATAATTCCTGACCTGGGATTCACACAGAATCTAGTTGTACCTATTGTGGGAATGGCTGGGGGAAGCTACCCTTTGATTACCTGAAAGCGTGTGTCCAGCCCTACATTCAATTTCTCCTGGAAGCCACATAAACGTGTCTGCGGCAACAACCAAACAAACCAATTGCACATAGGCCTTTGGAGAGAGAACTGGGGGACTCTTTTCAGTTGCTGGTGGAGGTGTGCTGACGGGGGGTAGCAGAGCTCAGTAGGCCCCATCTACAGGTACTCTTGTCTTCCCTCTCCATCCTACCCCTCCTTTCTCAACAACCTGCTCTATTTTTCTACAGGTAGGGCTTCTGGCCTGTCTGCCTTGTCCCCCAACACTATATCTCTCTCCCTGTGTGTCTATCTGTCTCTCCCTAGCTCTCTGCCTGCCTCTCTCTCTCTCTCTCTCTCTCTCTCTCTCCCTCTCTCTCTCTCTCTCTCTCATTGTGTCTCTGTCCCTCTCCCTGTAAGTCTGTGTCTCACTCCCTCTCGCTGTGTCTGTGTCTCTCGCCCTCTACCTGTGTTTCTGTGTCTCTCCCATGCTCTACATGTGTCTCTGTGTCAGTTTCCCTGTGTCTCTGTGTGTCTCTCTCTGTGCCTCTCTGTGCCTGCCTCTCTCTCTCTTTCCCCCCTCACCATCTCTACCAACCCCCATCTCCATCTCCCTACCCAACCCTTCCCTTTCTCCCTTGGGATCCTGTCTCCCCACTTGCATTCAAGGGTACTCCACAGGCACCCAGGTTCTATGCCAGTGGGTGTGACCAGCTAGTATGCCTGCCATCAATGCCCCTCCTTGTGCCTGTATACCAGTGCAGGCAAACAGCTGTGTCCAGTGAGTCTAATGTAGCCTGTTGGCAATTAGTTTACTCCTCTTCCTGTGATAAATCTGCTCCTGATTTCTACAAAGACTTTGGTGCCTTCATTGTGTTCCCACTTTTGAGTGCAGCTTGCCTGTTATTACCAGAGGGGTGACCCAGTGTGTCTGCATACACAACACACCCCACCTGGTCTGTTGACTCCCTGGTTAAAAACGGTGGCCCTGACTGGGGTCTCCCACACAGACCCCCCCATTTTGGACTGCCTCGCACTTCCACAATGGTCAAGTGCCCAAGCAGGCCTTGTGAGACCTCTCCACCCACTTGCATTGGCCATGGTGTGCGGAATCACCTTATGACTGGCTCGAGGTGGCTTGCATGGAATAGGTTAAATTGAGAGCTATAGCGTAGCCACCATTGCACTCTGCTTGCAGATGGAGGTTCTGGGGCCACACTGCAGGGGGGTTGCAGTCTTTGCCAGGTGGCCAATGGCATGGACCACCTGTGTCCATTGTGATCCTTTTAAATGCCAGATGTCCGCTCTCCATGCCCAGTCATCTAATAATTTAGTTTCGGAAATGCATGGTAGCTCCTGAGGACTGGCCAGCTCCAGATGTCTCCTGTTGTTGCTATGAGGTCACATGGCACATTTGGCCTGACCTCCTTCTCTGTCACCCAGGGTACATAGATGAAAAGTAAGTATAGTTGCCTTCCTCTGCCTTACTGTTGCCAGCGTGTAAGGGTCCTGTCTGCTCTTCACTTGGTTCTTGCTGACACACCCAGGCGCCACACATCCACCAGACGGCCAGGGGCTGTGGAACATGCAATGTGACAGTTGCACTTTGCCTTCTGGGAGCTCTCTTCTGACTGTCCAAGTACTTTTCTAGCGTAGAAGTGTGCCTGGCTGACAGAAGTAACTCAGAAGACTTGCACCTCAATGGCAGGGCAGCCTGTATGTCTGGCTCCTTGCAATCCACTGGATCATTTGGCGCACCTGGTCCATCTGGGTTTGGACTGCTTGACCGGCCTTGGCTGTTATTACAGGCAATGACTGGTGCATGCCCCCTCAGGGAGTGTCCCTTACATGGGTCCATCCTCCCTCCAAGCAGTGCAAATGACAAGCAGCCCAGCAGCAACCCTGCAGTTAGATCAGAGTAGAAGGGTGGTCAGCTGGCTACCGTCTCCGGATGCAGGTGAAATACTGCTGCTCAAATTGTTTATTCAGTGAGGCGGGGCATGCCCTGTAGAGCTCTTGCTTCTGGTTGCAAGCACCCAGCACCAGCCAGAGCGACTAGCTCTCGAGGCAGTCGCAGGTGGGCAGTGTGACTGAGGTGGTACACCTGTCAAATGAAACTGCATGTGTCGTAAAGCGAGCTCAGGGAGGACAGGCACCTCCAGCGGAGCAGAGGGGCAAAAGCTCACTTGATCTCAATTTTCTATATGGATGCAGCCCATTAAAGCAGGGCCTCAGGATCATTCAGACTTTTTGGGTTCCAAGCAGGAGGTGTCTGAGAAGTTATCTCAGGGTTAACTGGCTTGTGGCAGGCAAGTGTTCATTGTGATGTCGCTTTTTGATCTTTCAATGTTGGCTCTACTTATAATTGTGAAGAGTTATTCACCAAGTGTTGGTTTGTTCACGCACTAATAAGGATCATGAGCTGAGTTTATACCGTAAAGAGACATATTGGTTTTACCCTACTGAGGATGGGTTGTTGCAATAGTAATACTGATCAGTACAAGGGTTACTGCAGGTTCATACTTTGGTTTGTGTGCTTGGCATGTTCCTGGCAGATCTAATAATAAATAATTCATAGACTACCTGACTCGGTTTCAGGGTTTTGTAAGAGCAGCTACCTTGCTACGATCCATTGGAAGTCATCCACTGAGTCAAACTTTTGTCAACGGCATCACTGTGGTGGTGGCACTGCTGCAACGGTCCACGGCCTCCACGGGGTGCACAGGAAACTCCAAATCACCCTCGGCCACCCGCTGGGGTGCAGGTTGGGCGGGGAGCACTCTTCTCCCTTTCCAAGTAGCTTAGCAGAACAGATGGCCTTGGCCCAGCCAGCAGAGGTAGGGTGGATCTACCCAGCTCATGTGAGGCAGGGGGAGAGGCTGGTCCTTGTTTCACTGATTTCAGCTGATGCCCTGGACCCTGGGCCCTGAGGTGGCAGCTTCAGCCCCGTACCTTGACTGTTGCCTTGAGGTGGGCACAACCTAATGGCCGACCTGGCCATCTGGTCAGGCGGTAGGACCAGATGGCCAGAGTCATGCTGGCTTGGCTGTCTCCTACATTTATATGCATCCAGTCTCCATGAGTGCCCAATTTGTGGGGGCTTAATCGTCATTAGGAAGAATCGCCCTGTGGGATGGATGTATGGCACCGGTTCAGGACAGGCTCCTCCGTGCTTAGACCTGGGACCCAGAGCTGGTTTGGCACAACGGGCCAGAACACAGATAGAGATGTTATTCAAGACCAGCAGCTGAAGGACCAGGTCGGACCCCGGGTCCAGTAGGAGTCCCAGGGTAGAGATACTGGGTCTCTGTGAGGCGGTCATGGTCCCCAGGCCTTTCAGGAGGGTACTGCTCTAGGGAATCAAACGCATAGCCATGGATGGGTTGTGGCCCCACATGTGTGTGCTGCTGTCTAGGCCATGGTTGTCAGGTTTTCCTGTGCCATGCATGACTCCTTGTGCCAGTGCTATTTGTATCCTTTCCCACGCTACATGTCTGACAAGGTGATCTTGCTAGCCATGCAATGGTGGTACTGAGATATATGCCCAGGTGCACTTCCAATGGCCATGCCAGCAGGTTACACTTGCGTCACTTTGACATTGGTATAGTGATGTAATATGATTATCTGCATTGTTTATGTGTCCACACGTCAATGTCCTGGGTTGACAAGTCTATCTCTCATGATTGTGACTCATCGTTGGGCCTACACTTGTGAGTCAGTATTCATGCTGATTGCATGGGTGTGTGTATGTTTGCGTGTGGCAATTGCTGGCTGACTCGTTCTGAATTCATGGTACTGTTAATGTTTTGTATGCTACAAATGCATTGTCACTGTGGACTGATGTCTATGTTCTTGTTCCCCTTTCCCACAGTTGCTGCAGCTGGCAAAGAGGGAGGAAGCACTGTTGTGGAGTGGAGAATCAGGGACAGGGCCTCCAGACCCAGACACAGACTCCAGCAACCCACAAATGCCACGTCCTCTGCAGAGAGTGATATGACTGAGGGTGCTCCTGTACAATTGAGCAAGGTTGCTGAGGGTAAGTCTCAGGAGGTGATAGCGGTGGGGGATACATCAACAGTGGTGGAACAGGGTGATGCCACACAGTGGTCATCAAGGATGGAGGCCTCTCTGGAGGCATCTGGGTTGTTGGAGGTATAGGAGGTGACCATTGCAGTCCAGCTCACAGGGTCTGGTGGGCGCATCAAGGATGGTGTTCAGGATGCACCTCTGGCCCAGAGACATGAGGGTGTGTAGTCCTCTTGGAGGGTTCACACAACCTCCTGTCCTTGAGCCGTCTGCTGCAGCAGTGACCACCTTCCACGATACCTCCACCCAGACCAATCCCCGACTTGCGGCTGATGAGGCCATCCGATTAGTGGGGCAGCCCCTCCTGGTAGGTATTGTGAGGTGGATCACATCTATTCGTGATTCTGTACATGACTCTTGCATGAATCTTGTACAGCATCACAAGCAGATAAGCCTGTTCCTGGCCCGGTTGGTGACTGCGCTGCTCTCAGGTGGTCTCTTGTGCAATGGCTCCCTCCTCCACTTCCTCCTCTGTGGCCCAGTCATCCTCGAGTCATGCTTCCATGCCACTTACCACCACAGCCCCCTGTGCAACTGTCCCACCACTACTGCCCAGTCTGGTTGTGCCTGCGTCACAGCCCAAGCTAGAAGTCCCTACGATGGCACATGAGGTGGTCACTGAGCCTGCCCAGGTGCTCACACACAAACAGGCAATGGAGATACATCAGGCACTTCAGGGCAATGCAGGTTCCGTACTCCCCGACAATTACTTTCATCTGGTCGGAGGGAGTACATTCATAGGGCACACATTTCCAGGCAGCATTGGATGGAGAAAGTGAGGTGCCACATTTCACCAGGCATTGGCACCCAGAGGAGGCAAAGTGGCCCACACATGGCACAGGTTAGACAGGAGGCACACCTGCGGCTACAGGCTATGATGCCAGCCAGGGTATACTATGTGAGGCAGCAGGATGTGCAGAGGCAGCGGGCAATGGATGCAGCATTTCAGAGGACCAGGGCCAATGTGGAGGAGAGAGATGCAAGGGGGCAGGACGCCATCCTGGGGTAGTCCTGGAGGGCAGCAGGGGTGGCAGAGTTGCACATGTCCGAGACCCTGCAAGCCCCCCAGGAAAGAACAGAGGCCCGCCTATAGGCTGAGCAGGTGAGCGGAGAATCGGCCCTGGTTGAAGCCCTAGCCAACATCCCATCGGACTAGCCTGCAGCCAGTGCAAATAGTTTGATAGTCTTGGATTTCATTGTGTACCTTTTTTGTTCTTATCCATGGACATTTTTACCCTTCCTCTTATTTTAGTGTAAATATTTTGATGCCTAAAGTGCCAGGCTATTATGCAAGTCTATGCAAAAAGGATGAGCATACTCAGCCTTGGCACTTACAAGTTTTGATACTCTTCATACCACACTTCTTGCAGTCTCTTTGTCCATGTGCACATTTAATTAGTCCACTTTCTCCATGTGCATTAGTCCTATGCCTGTCAAGTGGGTTGGGGCGCCACAGTGTGTGTCATGTTGTTACTGTGATGTTTTCTGGGGGATATTTGCTCATGCTCCATGTGTGTGATGGATGTTGCATCTGTGCTGGATTAACATAGGTGGTCTCTTGTAGATGTGGGGAGGTGTGGTGCTTTAGGATTGACAGTTTTCACAGCTTTGCCATGCACATGTGTTGCTTCCCTACTTGTGTGCTTTGGAAAACAGGTATGTTATTCAATTGTGTGCATAGTACAGATGCGTGTGTGATGGTGTATGCTGTGGTTGAGGTTTGTATTCCATTGGTGAATGTGTTCATGTGTGTTTTGTGATGATGTGTGCTGTTAGTGCTTGACATGGTGCCATTATTTTGATCGAATTGGACATGTGCACATGTGTTTCACATGTGAGAGGGGAGCACCAGATGGCTGGAGGTGGCAATGGCTGTTTACATGATTCAATTCCTTATGCAGGAGCCCTGTGTGTTTGGTGTGGGTGTGTTAGTGTTGTTAGAGTGGCATTTGTTGGTCTGTGTGTAATGGTTTGCATACCGGGAGGGTTGTGATGATGTGTGAGATATATCATGCGGGTGTTTGGGGTCTCTCATTGGGGATGGGTGCGCATATGTCCATGTGTATTTCCACATGATCCATCTGGATTAGTTGTATGTTGTATCTGGTGACGGCTCATTTATCTCTGCACCTTTGCTACTTGAGGTAGAGTTTATTGTATGTTGAGTGCCTTTCTGGTCCACTGATGTTTAGGTGTTCCTTTGGCACTTGTTTTTCAATGTGGATGTGCCCACACTTCATTCACTGGTATGGGTATTTATCATTGTGGTTGCTTAGGTGGATTCTGGCCTCACTGTGGATGAGTGGACTACACTTATCACATATGCACTCAATAGTAGATTCCTGTATCCCTGCCAAGGAACGGCCACCCAGCTGCACACATCTGCAATCACCCACTGCCTGCTCTCATTTCGTGCATCACCTCTGCCACTGGAATGCATCTGTGTCACATGATTGATTATGCAGTGTAGCTGGATACATTATCAGTCTCCTTGACTCGCACACTCTCTGAAATCCTTCACATCACCCAAGCACAAGCCTGTTCTACTTGGGTCACTAGCAGGGACTTAGTCACCCCTACCTACCTTCCTACCGGCTACAATGCACACAGATTCTGAATTACTCAGACCCATCTCTGATTACACAGACTTTGGCTCTCCAAGGGCATTCAGTGATCTGAGCCCATTGCAATGGCACAAATGCACAATAAAAATGGCACATTGCATTCCAACGCATTATTATGTCACATGTACAGGGAGCAGTTAAAGTGCAGCTGATGCAACATTAGGCTGTTCAGTTGATGTGCAGTAGACTGTGGTCTACCAGGGAGTCATGGAAGATGCTACAGACCTGGAATCCACAGCAGTGCTCCTAGTTGTTCATGTTGGAGGATGATATTTGGCAGGTGTACTTCATGCTGGAGGCAGTTCAGAGGAGTTTAGTTAGGTTGTCGCTCCACATTCAACTGGTAGGGAGTGTCCTAGCAGGGGCTGCATGGGGTCAGTGCCATAGGTCAGTGGGGGTAGTGTTAGGGAGGCAGGCTAGCAGGGAAGTGCCTGGGGTTGGGGCAGAGGTCAGCAGGGCAGTGGGAGGTGGCCAGACTAGCAGGGGGTTGTCTGGGGATGGGAGCAGAGGTCATTGGGGGTAGGGGTAGAAAGGCACACTAGCAGGGGGATGCCTGGGGTAAGAGCTGAGGTTGGTGGGGTTGGTGGGAGGTGGCAGGACTTGAGGGGACTGCCTGGGTTTGGTGGTGGAGGTCAGTGGGTTGGTGTGAGGTGGCGGGACTGGAGGGGGCTGCCTGTTGTTTGGGCGGAGGTCAGTGCAGGTAGTGGCAGGTGGCAGGACATGAGGGGGCTGCCTGGGGTTGGTGGCAGAGGTCAGTGGGGGTAGTGGGAGAGAGACAGACTAGCAGGGAGCTGACTAGGGTTGGTGCCAGAGGTCAGTGGGAGTAGTGGGAGGGAGGCAGGACCTGAGGGGCCTGCCTGTAGTTGGTAGCGGAGGTCAGGGGGGGTGGTGGGAGGTGGCAGGACCTGAGGGGCCTTCCTGGGGTTGGTGATGGAGGTTAGTGGGGGTGGTGGGAAGTGGCAGGACTTGCAAGGGCTGCCTGGGGTAAGTGGCAGAGTTTATAACAGTGGTGGGAGGTGGCAGGACTTGAGGGGATGCCCGAGGTTGGTGGCTTAGATAGGTGGTTGGTGGCTTAGATAGTGGTGGGAGGGAGGCAGACTAGCACAGGGCTGCCTGGGGTTGGGCAGAGGTCAGTGGGTATAGTGGGCGGCGGCAGGATTTGAGGGGTCTGACTGGGTTTGGGACAGAGGTCAGTGGTGGTGGTGGGAGGACTTGAGGGGGATCTGTGGGGTTGGGGCGGAGGTCAGCAGGGGTAGTGGGAGGGAGGCAGACTAGCAGGGGGTTGCCTTGGGTTGTAGCTGAGGTAAGTTGGGGCGGTGAAGGAAGACAGACTGGAAGGGGGCTGCCTGGGGTTGGGGCAGAGGTCAATAGGGGTAGTGGTAGAGAGGAAGTCTAGCAGTGGCTGCCTGGGGTTACAGTGGAGGTCAGTGGGTGGAGTGAGAGGTGGCAGGACTTGAGGGGGCTGCCTGGAGTTAGAAAGGAGATCAGTGGGAGTAGTGGGAGGTATGTAGACTAGCTGGGAACTGCCTGAGGTTGGTGGCAGAGGTCAGTGGGGCTGGTGGAAGATGGTAGTACCTGAGGGGACTGTCTGATGTTGGGGCAGAGGTTGATGCTGGTGGTGGGAGGGAGGCAGGACTTGAGGGGTTGCCTGGAGTTTGGGCATAGGCAAGTGAGGGTGGTGGGAGGGAAGCAAACTAGCAGGGGGCTTCCTGGGTTTGGGTCATAGGTCCATGGGTGTAGTCGAGGTGGCAGGAATTGAGGGGGATGTCTCAAGTTGGGGCAGAGGTCAGTAGGGGTAGTGTAAAGGAGGCAGACACGCAGGGGGCTACCTGTTGTTGGGGCAGAGGTCAGTGTGGGTAGTGGGAGGGAGGCAGACTAGCAGGGAGCCACATTGGTTTGGTGACAGAGGTCAGTGTGGTTGGTCAGAGGGAAGCAGACTAGCAGTGGACTGCCTGGGGTCAAGCAGAGGTCATTGGAGTAGTGGGAGGTGGCAGGACTTGAGGGGGCTGCCTGGGGTTGGGGTGGAGGTCAGTGGGGGTAGTAGGAGGGTAGCAGAGTAGCATGGTTATGCCTGGGGTTGAGGTGGATGTCAATGGGGATAGTGGGAGGTGGCAGGATTTGAGCAGGCTGTCTGGGGTTAGGGCAGAGGTCCATGTGGGTAGTGGGAAAGAGGCAGACTAGCAGGGGGCTACCTCAGGTTGGGGCGCAGGTTAGTGGGGGTAGTGGGAGGAGGGTGAATTTAAGGTGCAGCTTTAGTGTTGTGGGTTTATGCATACTTTTGCATTGTGCGGATGCTGCTTAGAGTTACGGAGGAGGACACACAGTTTTGCTGGGTGCTGCTTTGATTTAGATGATATGGGCCACAGTTTTGCAGGGGTGGTACTTGGCCTTGTGGGGTAGCGGCCACAATTTTTTCAGGGTGCTGCTTAGAATTCGTGGGGAGGATGTACATTTTCTCTGGGTGCTGCTTTGAGTTACGGGGTATGGGCCACAGTTTCACTGGGTTGTGCTTTGAGTTATCGTTTATGGGCCGCAGTTTCGCTGGGGCACTGTGTTGTAGTTGCTCGCGCTTCCGCGAGCCTTTGTCATAGGTTCCAGGCGCGTGGAATGTTTCTTAGTTCCACGCTCGTGGCGGTGGTTGGCTTTTGAAAGGAAGGAGCTGGGAGGGGATGGATGTTTACGGTGTTCGGGTTGAAGAATAAAGCTGACTTCCAATTACCTGTTCCTTACGTTATTACACTGGCGACGAGGGTTCTTCAACCCTAACCCACGCGCCTTGTCAAGCCGTGAACATCATCTGGTGCCTCAGCTGGTCTTCCGGGCTGCGCTCCCGGACGAGGTCCAGCGCGGCCCTCGGCGTGATTGGTTTCAGCTGAGCCAGCGCTATCCTTCACTTTCAGCGATCCGGCCGGCCGCGCTCCCGGACGAGGTCGAGCGCGGCACACGGCGGAGAGTGCAGCCGTTGTCTACGGCTGAGCGGCCGCTGTCCTTAGCCACCGAGGATCCGGCCGAGCCGCGCTCCCGGACGAGGTCGAGCGCGGCTCGAGGAAGTGTGTGCGGCTGCCGCCTTGCGGTTTTTAGCAAGTCGGGGACTGAAGAGCAGAGCAGGTGAGAGGTGGACCCTGGGAGGGGGCACAGCCCTGCGGCTCCTCATAGCCGGGAAGGCGCTCGCATAGACCACGGGTGTTACGCTGTTCGGCTCCGCCTATTCCCTGAGGAAGCGAGCCTAGGGCTTCCGATTCATTGGTGGGCGTGTTTGCACTACTAAAAAAACTGATGGAAGCTGGTGTAATTAAGGAAGTAGAATCTTCAGAGTGGTTAGCCCCGGTTGTATTGGCACGCAAATCCGATGGTGGTATGAGGATGTGCGTTGATCTAAGAGATTTAAATTCAAGCATCTGGATAGACAGGCATCCCTTACCGAATATACACGAAATGCTTTCACTTGTGGGAGGGGCATCTTGTTTCTCCACCTTAGATTTGTCCTCTGCCTATCACCAGGTGGATCTACACGTCGAATCACGCCCTCTTACTTCGTTCATTACGCCGTTTGGAACCTTCCGTTTCCGGCGTATGCCATTTGGTTTGGCATCTGCCTCCGCTGTTTTCCAGCGAGTTATGCAAAAGTTGTTTTGTGGAGTGCATGGTGTGGAATATTTCCAGGACGATATCTTGGTGTGGGGCAGGTCACATGAGGAACACGATGAGAGGATTCTACGAGTTTTGGGCATTTTGGAGAAGAGTGGTCTGACGGTCAAATTGAGTAAGTGTAAAATAGGGGTGGAGAGTGTGACTTATTTAGGACACACACTGGATGCCAAAGGGACACATCCCAAGGCTGAATTGGTGAAGGCGTTATGTGAAGTGTCTCCACCCACCAGTAAAGACCAATTACGGTCGTTTTTGGGATTGGCTGAATATTATAGCAGGTTTATTCCCACGTATTCCGACAAGACAGTTGCCATGAGAGCCTTGCTCAAAAAGGGTGTACGTTTTGAGTGGTCAGAGTCGTGCCAACTTGAGTTTGAAGGCTTGAAGGCTCAAGTGGACCAGGCTCCATCGTTAGCTTCCTTTTCTCCATCAAGGAAGACAGTTTTGACAGTGGATGCCAGTGAGTATGGGGTAGGGGCTGTTCTCGAGCAGTGTTTTGATGGATCGTACCGCCCTATTGCTTTTGCGTCCAGGGTTCTTAGTGAGGCAGAACGTAGGTATGCTGTCATAGAGAGGGAGGCCTTGGCTGCTGTCTGGGCATCCAAACATTTTAGAACATTCTTGTGGGGGGTGGAATACACTATACGCACCGATCATAAACCCCTGGTGCATGTATTGACATCTAAAGGATTGTTCCAGGCATCCTCGAGGGTGATGCGCTGGATGGCAGACATGAATGAGTATAATTTTAAAGTGGAGTATTTACCTGGCACTAAAAATATGGTTGCGGATTGTCTCTCTCGTTTTCCCCGCCACGATGTAAGTGTGGAAGACTCAACACAGGCTGTGACGGGTGATTAATATGTGTTGGTGGCCAAGGTGTTTCCGGCCGTCAATGAGCAGGAGTGGGGTAGAGAGTGTGCAATGGATCCTGTGTTAAACAGCATCAAGGCAGCTCTCGCTACCGGTGCTGGCAAGGATGAATTGGATAAACAGTTCGGTCAAGTATGGTCTGAACTGTCTGTGGGTCCGTGAGGCATTGCCAGGGGTACCAGGTTAATACCACCTGAATCTCTTAAGGCCAAGTTGGTGGAGTTGGCTCATGAGGGGCACATCGGTAGATCTATGACGAAAAGAAGGCTTAGAGAAGGGTATTGGTGGCCCAAGATGGATGAGGAGGTTGAGAAAGTAGTTAAGGATTGTGTGGCTTGTTCAATCAGTGATAAGAGTAGGACAACGTCGCCCCAACCCGTTCAGCCTGTGGAAGTGCCCCAAGACGTGTGGTCAAAGGTGGCCGTAGACATTATGGGTCCCATGGACACTTTGGGTGGAGGTTTCAGATATTTTGTAGTGTTGGTTGACTACACCTCTAGGTGGGTGGAGGCCGCAGCCTTGTCCTCGATCACCACTGAGAAGGTGATTGACTTCTTGTCGGCGGTGTTTGACAGGGAGGGAGTTCCTGCTGGAGTAGTCACCGATAATGGTCCCCAATTTGTGTCGGTTGCCATGCAAGAGTTCTTCTCCAAACTAGGAATTCGTCACCATAGGGTGGCTTTGTACAATCCAGAGGCCAATGGATTAGTAGAGCGGATGAACCGGTTCGTGAAAGGGGCGGTTCAGTTGGCCCTCGCCAATGGTTTGCCATGGTGCAGTGTAGTGACTGAGGCCCTAAAGGCTTATAGGGTTACCCCTTCATCATTTACTGGTGTGTCTCCGTTTGAATTGATTAGGGGTAGGAAACCAGGCTCTAAACTCCGGGTAGCCGCTCTTGGGGGTGGTGTGCAAAGTTGCATCAACATGCAGGAAGTTCTTGACAAAGTACGCATTAAACAATCCCGTTTTTGGGAATCTCAGCTTGCCAGGAGGAAACCCCTGCGTGTGTAAGTTGGTGATCTTGTGGTAGTGAAAAATCCAAGATTCGTAGCTAAGGGTTTGTCCAAATTTATGAAGCCATGTGTCGTGACCAAAGTAGGTCATGGTTACGTTAAACTGCAAGATGGTACCAGATGGAGTTTGAGGCGGGTGGTCCCTGTTAAAGGAAAGCTGGCGGATACTGAGGACCAGTGTTGTGAGGGTGGTGGTGCTACAGTTGGAGATGGTCCCGAGTGTGCGTCTGAGTGTGTGGTTCCAGTAGTGCTGTGGCAGTTCCTGGGCAGGCTACTCGGGTGGGGCATGAAAGTGTGGAGGTGCCTGTTTCGGGAAGTGATGGTGAGTCTTCTGAGTGTGATTCTGATAATTTTGCTCTTGGCCCGACTGAGGTGGAAACAAGGGTTGCAGAGGAGTGTTCAGTGTTTGTGTCGGATAATTCGGTTTTAGTTCCACATGGAAGGGAACTATGTGAGGACTCTACTTTAGCGGAAGCTTCCAACAAGGTGAATAATCGCCCGACCAGAATGAAGAAAATTCCAGCAAAGTACAAGGATTTTGTTTTAGAATTTGCAGATGATTAATTCTTGGACTGCAGATATTTAGTAATATTCTATATTATGTCTTCTTCTGCATGTTACTTTGTTTCTTTCCTATTTCCCCATTTTTCCTTCATTGATGTTCATATGTGAATGTATTTTCATTTGTTTTGAGGTTTACAGGGGGAGATGTGTTGTAGTTGCTCGCGCTTCCGCGAGACTTTGTCATAGGTTCCAGGCGCGTGGAAAGTTTCTTAGTTCCACGCTCGTGGCGGCGGTTGGCTTTTGAAAGGAAGGAGCTGGGAGGGGATGGATGTTTACGGTGTTTGGGTTGAAGAATAAAGCTGACTTCCAATTACCTGTTCCTTACGTTATTACACACTGCTTTGAGTTGGGGGTTATGGGTAGCAGCTTTGCAATTTCTTCATTACTTTTTGACAGTTGTCCGGTGCGAAGGTACTTTGATAGCACAGTTTTTTGCTTGTGTGGGGGTGTGCTGTGGGCGTTCCTGGCACAACTCGTTCTTTGCAGTTTACTTTACACTTTGAAATCCATGAATCTGTGAATTGCGCTTGAGTTTTTGTACAGGCAAGTACCTGCAGTGCTTTTTATGGCACATTTGTTAGCACAAACTTGTTACTATACATCGGCCCCTTAGTATTTATATTTTTTAGAAAAAATGTTGTACCAATTACTGAGCTCTGTCTTTTAACTATACAGTACCATCACTACCCTTATTGTTCTGGGAGGGTAACGAATATCCTACTTGATTACTCAAATAATGTTCTTTTTTTACATGATATCAATTTTACCCAACTATTTAAATCTGCTTTTACCAAAACTTTTTTTCTCTTTTAATTTGACTTTAGTGAACAGAGATTAGTGTGAAACTTTCAAAAAGACACTCACTGCCCACTCAATCTGATTACGTTTGTGACACTTAATGAATTTCTTACCATAAAGAGTTGGTGGGAGACATAAGTGGGTTAAAATAGCACAGTTGCCGTGGGGAAAGTATAGCGAACAAAAATAATTTACAACAGATTAATACCAATTTGGACGAAAAATTGCCTCGTAGATTCACTGTGCCCAAGGCATGGCTATGGCTAAACACCACTGCACAGTGACTTTTAGGCATGGAAGCAGGCCATGGTCAATGAGCGCTGAATATATGATCACATTACACGGGGCACAGCCTTTGGCCATGACCACACACCATTCCCATTGGTTATTGTTTCTATTACACTGTGCCTGGAGTACGGTTGAAGGACAAGACCTCAGTTCAGTGAATATACAAAGTGTGATTGATGGCCATGGCCATAAATCATGCCCCCCTGAGCATTCTTGGTATGTTCACTTCATGCAAACCACATGCCCCAGATATAGTGTACACTGCCATAGCCACAAGACATCTTCAGTGGGCAATGTTGGTAAATCCACCATGCCAGAAGAATGGCTGACGGGCATGTCATAAACACAGCATTCTGTGGGCATTGTGTGTATGGTATGTTCATTATGTTCACAACATGGTTGAAGACCATGCCCTCAGAGCAGTGTTCAAAGGACATGTGGACGTGCACCAACAGGCTCATAAATGTCCATTTGAAATATTATTTTCAATGCAAATAATGAATCAGAGATGGGGACCATGCACACATTTTCATCCTGGTTTCAACCAATGGCATTTCTGGATGCTAGTCAATAGGGACCACGGACTTCTCAGACGACCTGCAATATATCTGAACACTTTTGCTACTATTGATCCTCTAAATCATTTAGTTTACCAAAAACCACTAGACAAATATTTACCAAAACAAATGATGATAAAAACTGGCCAGATTAAAGCTTCTCAATCCAGCAGTTTTTCTGTAGGTGAGAGCAAAATGTTTGAAAGGAAAATTCACATTTTGTATTCACCCTTCTATAACTTAGGATCCCCTTGAAATAATGTCACAAAACATAAAAATATTCAGAGTTGGATGCATATTGTTTCCAAGGTTTTATGCGTTTTCTATGAAATGTGCAAATCTTATTACATGGCCAACGGTAGCGGCCCTGTAGTTATGGTTAAATTGCTCAACTCATTGAAAGAGCACTTTTTCGGTGGCTTATAACTTCACCCCCCTTCCATAGACGAATCCTTACTAAACGTTACAGAAAGGGTATATGGCCCCCTCGGAATGATTCAGCGAAGTTTGGTGTGGTTTCATCCGGGGGGGGGCAAAGTTATAGGGGGTTCCAAAATGTGTTGGAATCCTCATAGAAGCAATAAAAAAAATGTGCTCACGCCAACAGACCAAACCGCTGGACAGATTTTTACCAAATTTGTGCCAGGAGTTGTGGCTTGGTCCTGAAAGCATGCTTTTGTAAACTTGGTGTAGATCTGTCTGGTATTTTTTTTTAAATGTCCAAAATGTGGGTAAAATACAATTTGTGATATATGGACTTCCTGATTCAGGGTCCATGGACACATCTCGGCCAATCAGGGGACATTGTATGCACCAACTGATAGGATTCTCAAAAGCATTAGGTGCATCATATTTTTTTAAACGGTCGTCTAGTTGTATCCACGGACAGCCGCGGTAGTCCGCAGATAGTGCGGTGGGGAAAAAGTCTGGGAAACACATTTGGGGTTATTTGGTGATCAAAAGAGGGGCTGGAAAGGGTGGAGGGGTTGAATATAGTTGATATGGAGCTATTTTTATAGATGAGAAAAGTGGGTGCAGGTGCCAGCCAGTACGCGGACACTGCGCTACTCCGCGAACAGCACTGTGAGCGAACATGTGAACAAATATTTTGGAAAACACATTTGGGGTTATTTGATGGCCAAAAGACGTGTTGGAAAGGGTGGGAGAGTGGAATACAGATGATATGAGCTGTTTTAATATATGATAAAGGGGTTTGCAGGTGCCGTCAAGTCCACTGTCAGTTCTTACTGTCTGAAGACATTATATGGATGGCAGGGGGTTCTGGGTGAGTTTTGTCATTTGAAGGTGTATTGTACATACTTGTTATATGGTTTAATTCAATTGTGGTATACCCCGATAATCTAGCCACTGGCAACACATAGTATAGTAATATGTTTATAGTAATTATAGGTATACTGTAGGGGAAGTATACAGTATTTGTTATATGGTGGAATTATATAATTAAAGTGTATGGTATTCATGATTATAGTACAATTGAGGATAGTGCTCCTAGATGTGTCCTCCGCCTTTCACACGGTAAACCATTGTATCATCATTAAACAGTTACATGATACTATTTAATGGACCAGGCACTAGACTGGATGATCTGTTTTCCTCACTAATGTCCTTTAACAACTGCAACTGGGCCCTTAGTACTCCACCACTTCACTGTGTACATGCAAAGACCCCAGGGTTTTATCATATCATAGTTGCTCTTCCATACCTATTTTGTCTCTCTGGCTGACCTGATGTTCTTCTTCTTTTCTCATTTCTAGTGTTATGTTAATGGCACACAGCTTTCCTTAAACTTCCCTGAACTTATTTCTCTTTCTAGTTTTTCATCCCTAAATGTCTGACTGCCATTGAGGCATTAGGTGTGGCTAGCAATCTCTGTCTCAATGTCAGTAAAATGGAGATCTTTCTTATTGTAACATCTGTGCCCTGTTTTACTCGAACCGTTTGACTGTTGTCTTTCGGACCTCTACTCTCACCACCCTGTGAGGCTAAAGAAATTGGGGTAATTTTTAAATACTCTCCATGTTATACTTCCTATATTTTCGTGTTTCTAAAGAGAGTCCATGCTTTTAGCATGAGCTCCTTACAGGCATTGTACCGTTTCTCACCTTCCTCCAAAAGTTAAAGATCTGTAGAGTCCTGATCTGGTTTAGGCCGGACTACTGTAACAGCCTCTTTCTTAACCCACCCCTTTGTTGTTTATGCTCCCTGTAGTTAGAAAAGGGCTGCAAGACTTATCCTTGGCATCAAGCCGAGGGATCGTATTGCTGCAGCCCTAAAATGTGTAATTTGCTTCCGTTAATTGCAAGGAGGACATTTGAGATCCTCTGTACAATTGACAAGGCTTTCAGGTCCTGTCACTACAATATGTCAAATTTTGATTCTCTAAATACTACCCTGCTAGAGCCCTCTGCTGCTGTAACTCCTATACTCTGCTTGTAAAATGTTTTTTGAAACAGTGAGCGGGAGGCATTTCTTTCTCTTCGGCCGGTGCCTCTGTTCCTGCTCCTTTTATACTTGAGCTGGACTTCCTTAAGTTCTGGAAACATCTGAACACTCTGCTTTTGTGTTTGTGTTTTACCTAATCTCTTCCCTGCTAACCTTTTTCACTGCCACTAATACTGGTGGCCTGGTCCCTCATGAACCTCACAGGTGGCAGGTGCTATATCTAGTCGACTCCAGTACTCCCCCTCCCTTTCAGCACTGCCCTTGTGGGTCTACCGCCTGGTGGCTCTGTACCACAACTTTGGGACTCTTGTGCCACAGCAGGTGGCTAGTGGTGTTCCACCTTGGCATGTGTTGACACCTTCCTTCTGGGCTCCTATTAGCACTTGGTAATCCATACTCCTTTTTCCATTCATGCACTTGTTTTATTGCACAACACATATGGTCATTTATAGCAGCAGTGTGTCAATTTTTTTGGGATAAGCAAGGGGAATCCATATGCAAAAGAATTGTAGAACATTCTTAAGGGGCAGATGGTATGTGGGATTTTAATATGTTGATAGGTTTATATGTAGATATTTTGAACTGATTGGTGGATTTATGTGTGACACATTTGTAAGCAGACAATGAGAAAGTGTTACAAACATAACAGTAAAATGGGTATAAGGGCTGTCTTCTGTGATGGTGTGCATGCTCAATCTGTGTTTTCTTACTAATGCATGACGTGGAGAGGGCAGTGCAGACTGCAGATAGTCATAAATGTTCAGTTCATTACTGCTGTCTTGGAAAGATATGGGTCAACAATCTCATTTATGGCTTGCAAGGTAGCTGGTGGGATTTTGTTCCCCACAGAAGTAGCAGCATGTGTGGTGTCATTATTGGTTGAGGAAGATAGCCTACTCCTTCCTGAAAAAGGAACAGCCTTTCTGATCGCATTCCGGTGGTTGGATTCCGTGTGACGGCGCATAGAGTTTGTCCCGTAGGAGTAATGCCCATGTTGTCAGCAACTGAGTACAAAGTTGCACTCAGTGCATTTCACCTTGGTAGGCTTAGCCTTGGGTCAACCTTCAATGGTGGAAAAGAACTACCACACCCATGATTCCCTCTGGATGCTGACGGTAGGCATTTCCTCTACCACATCTTCCTGGTCCTTTTTATTGTTTTCTGCATTATTGCATTTTTTCTGTTGTCTAGGCGCTCCAGCTGGTGATGGCTCCTAGGAAGGAGAGATGGTATTAACTGAGTGCTCTGTTCTAGATTGCAAATAGGTAAGTAGGAATAGGTGTAGGAGCTGTGCAAAGGTAAATGTTTAGCTTGAAACTTCCTAGACCAGCTAAAAATGCAGTTTTGAACGTTTTGCTAAGTCCAGACCGGTCCACGAAGTGCCAAGAAATTCGCAAACATGTCATCATGCCGCACGTTAACACGCATAGTCACGTGCTGCTGTCCCAAAAGTCTTTGATGACATCAGACATTCACAAATGTTGACGAACACAAAAACAGTGGATAAAGTTGAAAAAAAATTATAGTAGTGTTAAAAATATTGCTAGAAATTGGGTAATGGCACAGTTTGACTTCAAACTTTCTACATCAGCCGAAAATGCTGATATATTGGGGCGTAAGTATAATATTAGTACGTTGTAGAAAATTAGGGTGCACTGGTAAAACCCATGAAATTCAATGAAAAACTTTTTTAAATGGACATTATGGTTCAGTTGTACTAATACAAACCTATGCAATTCTGTGAAAAAAAACGTTGTTAAAATGCGTTATGGTTACAAGTAAAACCAAAAAAAACCAAAAATGTGCCCGTTATGGTAAGATAAGCAACCATAACTCACTGCACTGGCATGCACTACTAACACTAACACCCAGAACATCAAATGTAATTGATCACGTCACTGATGGCATCACATATTACATTAATTGTAATGGAAGGTTTCCACAGGGGGTTGTGTTTAGAATGTCAGTAGCAAAATGTCAGGCATGTATACAAGTGAATTGTGTGTTTGAAGCCTGCTTATGCTAAATATATGTAGACCATGAGCTGAAACAAAACCCTAATGAAAGTAGTTTTAAAATATACAAATAGGTTATTTTCTACATATATAACACCTTTTCAATTTTTATATTTTCACTTTCAGTAAACAAAACTGCCTAGCCTACATATGTCACTGAACAAAAACAAGTGGCCCAAATTTGTGATGTCATCAGAGATGTGATCAATTACTTTTGTGATGTCATCTTTCATGTTCTGGGTATTAGTGTTAGCAGTGCACGTTGGTGGCGCGAGTTATGGTTGCTTCAGTTTCCATAAATGACACATTTCTGGGGTTTTCCTTGTAACCATAACGTCCCTTTAACAACGTTTTTTTTCACTGAAATTCATAGGTTTTTATCAGTGCAACTTAACCATAACGTACATTTAACAAAATGTTTTCACTGAATATATATATGTATTTCTGGGCCTGCGTTGGGGCCCAGTAGTTATGGTTAAGTTGCTCATCTCAAAGGAAGAACACTTTTTGGGCGGCTTATAACTTTGCTCCCTCTGGAGGAATCCTCATCAAACTTTGCAAAGAAAGTATATGGCCCACTCTTGCAAAGCTTGGTGAGGGTTGGTCAAGGGGGGGCAAAGTTGTAGGGGGGTCCCAAAATCTATTTTTTTCCCATAGACTGAATGGAGAAAAATACTTTGCTCACGCCTAAAGCCCAAACCGCTGGACGGATTTTCACCTTTTCACCAGATTTGCGGCAGGAGCAGCGGCTTGGTCTCAAGAGCGGACTTTTGTAAATTTGGTGGAAATCCGCCCAGCAGTTTTTTTAAAACGACAAAAAAGTAGGTGCAAAAAAACTTGTGATATCTGGGTCTGCTCTGTGGACACACTTCCCTGTTCGCTCCACGGACAGGACACCGATTGGCCAATGGACGTGCATAATGTCCGCGGACAGGCAACGTGTTCGCTGATTGGTTGGAGTGAAGCGTGAGAAGCAGTACATTTTCTTGATGCACACGCCATGTTGGATCCGCGGTGTGGAACACAGCTGGAATTCAATTTTGGGGAGTGTGTTCGTGTGGAAGAATGGCTGGAGAGGGTGGGGGAGTGAGAGATGGGTCAAATGTTTAGGCGGGAAAATGCTGTGATGTGATCGCGGTATCCACGGTCACCGTGGCTGTGCGTGGACATTTAGCTCTTGTGCATGCTCCCTCTGGCTCTTTCTATTGCTGCCCTTTCATTGGCATTTTTTCTCTGGGCCAACATCACCTCTTTTCCTAGATTTTATTTTGAATCTTTATTGGTATGAGTTCTCATTTATTGGCCAAACAGGGCAGTGCCGTACATCCAGTCAGTCTCTTTTTCACACTCTCACTCTCTCACCCACATACACACATACACACAAACATACACACTCTCTCTCTCTCATTCTCTCACACACAGACATTTTCTTTCACTTTCTCTTACACACACACACTTGTCATGGCTACTTTCTATTGTTATTTGTTTGTGTGTAGGAGCTGAGTTTGCTTTCTGTTACTCGTGTTTCAGTGGGCTGCGTCCTATGTGTTAGTTGTGTGTGGGGCTACTGCCTGGCACGTCAGTTCGAGTTGGAATGATTTAAGAACCGGACGCACATCACATAGACTCTGTGATTTATTTAAGGCGTTTTTACATTATTGCTTGAAATAGGTGAACTGTTTGAATTATAATGCTATCATGCAAGTTAAGTTGTTGCTAAGATATGGCTACTGTTGGTAGTCCTGATGTTTTGCTAATGCATTGTGGAGGAGAGAATTTAGGATATATTATCACTGGAGGTTTGATTCTAGACTTAAAGCAGTTGGTGCAGCAGCTTCTGTTGTTGTTTCCTACTGTGAAGGTTTTTTTTGTTCTTATATAAGATCTAGAGCACTATGGAATGATCCAAATGTACTATGTCCCCAGCAAAATGTTGGAAGGTGAGTTGTTAACAGGGGAATGTCAGCATTTCCTTGCAGTTGTGGATTGTTCTCCTGCGACAATGACAACATTAATCCTCAGATTTTGAACTTTTTCAATGCAGATGACATTGCTCTATCCACTATAGGACATGCTATTTGGTTGAGCAATCTTAGGGATGCTTTGAAAATGTTCCTATAAGTCTCTGAGAATGTAGAGTAGAGGAAAATATGAAAACATAAAAAAAGTAAAGTTGTTTGTTTACAAGCACCTTTATAAAAAAAAAAATCTTTTCAGAGCCACCTTTAAATTTAAATCTTATACCCTGGTTGAAATATTTGTCTCTACTCCCACAAATTGTACAATATGTCCACGGACACCACAGTAATTTTGTGGTTGGTAGGCATGGAAATGGGACTCTTCATGTTAGGGGATTGGTGAATAAGGTTTACTGGGTGTAGTTTGTAAGGTTCCATGTAATAATGTCGCCACATAAATCTCGCTATGCAAAAATATCGCTGAAAAATGGCCGTTTTCTGTGGCAACATTATTGCATGGAACCCCCCCCCGTAACCCCAAACTTATTTTTTTTACTTTTTAAAAAAAAAATTTGCCCCTGTCCCCATATATATGGTCACCCAAATAATATCGCCACGTCATTTTCCCGCCGATATTATTTACGGCGACCATATATATGGCGATATTATTACCTGATACCGTTTGTAAGGAGAGATTGTTTCAGAACATCTGTTTGGTTAGAGGAGAGCAAATGTCTATGACTATGGCTATGTCTTTTAAGAAGCAGGCTGTCTGGATTTTGGGAGACTCGTGGATACATTGGTTGGAGGTGCATGCACAGAAACATGGAGTGGCTGCAGATCTTGGATTCCATCATGTGGATGTGCAGTGGTATGGACTGCGCGGAATGAAATGGCTGGATTTGGTCCCTCTTTGTGCCACTTTGGTGACACAACGTCATCCAGACATTATTATTATTCATTGTGAAGGGGAATAGTTTAGGACATGTTACTGGAATTTCGTTGCAGTTTGCAATGAAAGAAGGGCTTGGGGAAAGTGATGGACATGTTTCCAAACTCCCGAGTAATTTATTCTCGTGTTGCACAGAGACAAATGTGGCTGTGCTCTTCTTCATTTGGTCCACAAATGGAGAAAGCAAGACGTAATGTCTACAAGGCTGTTTGTGCCTTTTTGAGAGATGTTGGCATGTCCTCTTTCTACAATGAAAATATTATGTTTCTCAGCACAAACATTTTTCGCAGGGATGGAGTACATCTGACTGATGCTGGCAATTAGATTTTTCTGTGAAATATACAAAATGCAATACACCTCTTTTTGGAAATTAGCAACCCTTTTTGCAGTAAGAATTGACCAATTCAACTTTTCTAAAAACAAGCACCACAAAAAGGCTCTTTTTAGAGCCACCTCTTTGTCTATGAAAAAAGTGCAATGTTTTTGATACCCCTGCAGCAATTTCTTTGGTTTGAAGTCTGCAGTGGAGAGAGGAAGATGTAGGGTGGGCCTTACTTGGGTAGTTGGCAGTCTTTCTCATGCTCCCGGACTGCAGCCTCGAAAGCATTTAAAAATGACTCCCCCCTTAAAGAGTACAGCGTCGCAAAACATAGATGATACAGTGACTCTTGAAAGGTAAGGGTCTACTGCATCATGTGTGGCCTCCGAGGAGGCTGATTCAGGGATGTGCTGCCCCACAGTAATGTCTCTTGTGGTGACAGGAGCAGATCCAGAGGATGCTGTAGAGGAAATCAATCTACTAGTTCTATTGTAGGGGAAAACCCTCCGAACTGCCACAGTGTGGAACAAGTTTAGGTGTCTCTGCATGGTGGTGGTCCCATAGCTATACAAACCTGGTTTGCCACGACTGAGCTACATCTGGCACTCAGTGCAGCACACCTTGTTTGCACGTGCCTTGGGTACCCCTCCAATGGTGGTAAATAACCTCCACACCCAAGACTCACACTGGCTGGCACTAGTAAGGATTTCCTCTACCTCATCCTCATCTTCCTCTTCATCCCTCTCTGCATCCCCACGCCTGTTCCCCTCTCCAGGTCTTTGGGAGGGTGGTGGTGTTGGAGGGGGTGGGGGTGGATGTGGTGCTGAGGCATAAGCAGAAGTAGCAGTAGCAGCCATGGATGCCATCTACAAAGTTCTCAGGAACCACCAGGAAGTCAGCAATCAGCAGATAGGAAAGAGCAATGTGGAGCAGTGTCTGTCCTGGAAGTCCTAAAACAGAATGAGGAGCAGTTCTGGGGTGTGGCCTTTTATAGGGGTGCTGGTGAGTGCTTTGCTTACAGCTGCGCCATCCGCTGACAATTCGAACAACAAAAGGGCTAAAAAAGTTCCAATAAATATCCAGATCGCTAGGTAGATGGTCTGGGACATGTGCAAGGGTGAAGGTTCACAGTAAAATACCTTGGATTGCTCACAAAAGCACTTTTTGTGTCTCCGGATGCCCGGACTGTGTTTGTGTGCAAGGACCCACGCTCAGTGTGGGTGCGTTCACACGATGACATCGCGGACATGTACGTGAATGGGACGGCTGTCCGTATGACACCAAATGTGTGGGGATGGTTTGACGCATGTGCGTGGGTTTTCTACGGATAGTGTTTGTGTCCCCAAACTAATTAAAAGTGCAGCAAAGTGCATCAGACAGATACAGACGGGTACGATGTTCGTAGGACCCAATGGTGGCAAGCACATGCGCACAAGAGTCCGCCGGACAGGGATTGGGTCCCTGAATTAATTAAAGGTGTTTCATAATTTTGCAGACATGCGGATGGGCTATGTGTTCTACGGACATATCCACTCTGTGGACAATACGAACAGGGGGAATTTTCTTTGGACACCCTATTTGGAGTAATAGCGGACATGTGGACAGATTATGTGTCATACGGACACCTCCATTTTGATTGCAGACAGTGCAAACAGACATTGGGCCTCATTACACGGAAGGCGGTAATCCAGGGTGCTATTAGCACCCTGGACCATGCCGGTAAATTACCGGCACCGCCTTGGCGGAAAGGGGATTTACCGCCCCATTCCAAGGTTGGAGGGGCGGTAAATCCCCCTTCCGCCATTGCCCTTCCCCATTCCCATTTCTGCCCCATAGGGCTCTATGGGAATGGGGAAGGCGCTAATTACGGCACCGCAATTTTGCGGTGCCGTAATTAGCTCCGAGGTCCCTTAGCGGGTTGGTACTTAACGCCTGCAAGAAGCAGGCGTTAATTCCTCCAACCCGCAAAGGGACCTCGTAGTACGGCGGTAAGGGTTAACGGTCACCGTTGCCATTAACGGTGACCGTTAACCCTTACCGCCGTCCGTGTAATGAGGCCCATAGTGTCCTTAGGACACCCCCATTTTGGTTAATTGCAGACATTCTGGACAGCCGTGGTGTCCGCGGACACCCTAACAGCCTTAAAACAAAACATAGATATATATAGGGACAGTATACATAATATTTTATTATTGTACAAAAATATAGAAATTATGAAAGAAAGGGGGAAGCAGAAATTGAGACATATACTGGGGATGTAGGGTGCTCTACATGTTGAATGGTAGGGGAGGAAGAGATTGAGGTCACATCATAACGTTTTCGGTGATGGGGATTTTTCAGGGATGGTTGATTGGGACATGGAGAAGGGGTACAGGTGCATGTGGGAAAGTGATATTTAATTTTTTCCATGATTTGGTTTTCTACAAAGTTTTTCAAAATAATGAAATTGGTCATTAATTGATCCATGCTTTGTTCTAAACGCTGTAGATGATTTTCCACAGTGTCTGTTTTAGTATTATTCTTATTTTTTTTATGTTCTGTTAAAGAAAAAAAAAAGTGTTAGGTACATATAAAATAATGTGTATTAAATAGCTTACTTTGAAAACTGCAGTGTCTACCCTTAGTATCAATGTTTTCACGCATTTCAACCCGGGGAAAATGTTTTTCAAGCCATTCCAGAGTGCTAGCCATTTCTGTGTAAAAAAAAAAGATACATTATTTTTTAGTGTATACTACTAAAGAAAGTTTATAACTATAGGAATGAATGTAGTGTACTTACCCGTTGGTTTTTCAGTTTTCCTGTTAGTGTTTGTAGGTGTGCTGGTTATATGTGTTGTGCAGTTCTGTATAAAGTATCACTGAGGTAATTCTGCTGGAGGCATATGTTATTTTGGTATGTTCCATTATGTTTCATATGGTATGTAATTGGACTGTAGGTGTCTTGCAAATACAGTTTGTACTTCTTACTTATTTTGTAAGGTCATTTATTTATATGCTGCTCTGTGAACATGTTCATTGTGTTTGTTGTATGATACAACAATGTAAGATACCCCCTGAGCTTTTGGATAGTGTTGATGTTGACAGAGTCCATCTGCAAACATTTGCATGGTCCAGACACAACAGCCGCTAGCATGGGACAGGAGGTTCAGTATGTTGTATGGTATATCTATATAGGCTAAGGGTATTCTAGTAAAAACCTATAAAATGTATGATATCTATATCTATAGTCAGTGAAATAAATGTGTTTAAGGGAAGGGACAAACGTTGTTAAAGGGACATTATGGTTAAGTTGCGCTACTAAAAACCTTTGAAATTCAATGAAAAAACTTTATTAAAGGGACATTATGGTTACAAGTAAAACCCAAAAATCCCAGAAATTGGCCAGTTATGATAAGCTAAGCAACCATAACGCGCCCCACCACCACTGTGCACTGCTAAGACTAACACCCATGACATCAAAAATGACATCACACATGTCATTGACGACATCACTGATGACATCAAATGTGCATTTAGTTTCATGAAAAGCCTCTAAAAGGGATTGTCATTATAATGTTGCCAGAAAAGAGGTCATTTGGAGAACTATTATGAGATACATTGTTTATTAGGCAATGCATTGCATTGCTATAAACACAGTTGCATTACAGAGTTACTTCCAGCACATGAACCAACACATGTAGAAACATAGGCATTGTCTGCAGCATGCACCATAGAGGTGCAATATTCAAATCTTGCCATGTTGGATAGTACAATGATGAATGCTTTAGTTTCAGGGTTTTGCGTACTGTGAAACATGTAATGAGCAGCTAACAATGCCTCGTTTACTACATAATTGTATCACTACACACAAAACATAAAGAGACTACAACACATAAAAATATGAGCATATATAGGGAAAGTAATGTAATCAAAAAAGCAGCAGTATTACCAAAAAGTGTTCATAACCTAACTGATTTTCTTCATGCACAAAAATTATTGCTGTGTTTCAGGCCTGCTTCTTCACCTATGTATGTGCATCATAAAATGCGATTGAAGTTTAAGGAAAGTAGTGTAAGAACATGTGAGAATAGCAACGTCTCAAAATGTAATACCTTTTGAATTTTAACTTTCTGACTGTCAATGAATAAACCCACCTGGCCTAGATATGTCATTGAACAAAAAAGAAGGCGCTAGACATGCAATGTCATCAGTGATGTCATCAATGACATTTGTGATGTCATCTTTGATGTCAAGGGTGTTAATCTTAGCAGTGCACAGTGGTGGCACGAGTTATGGTTGCTTATCTTACCATAACTTGCACATTTCTGGAGGTTTTCGGTTTTACTCGTAACCATAGCGTCTCTTTAACAAAATGTTTTCACTGAATATATATATATATGTTGTGGTTACAAGTAAAATCGAAAAACCCCTGAAATTTGCCAGTTATGGTAAGCTAAGCAACCATAACTCGTGCCACCACCATGCACTGCTAAGACTAACACCCAGGACATCAAAGATGAAATCACAAATATCATTGATGACATCACTGATGACATCACATGTCTAGCCCCTTCTTTTTTCTTCCCTGCATATCTAGGCCAGGTGGTTTTATTTACTGACCGTCAGAAACTTAACTTTCAAAAGATATTACATTTATAGATATTATTATTCACTCATGTTCTTACAATACTTTCCTTAGAATGTAATCTCATTTTATGACATACATGTATAGGGGAAGAAGCAGGCCTGAAACACAGCAATCATTTTTGTGCATGAATACAATCATGTAGATTATACACAGTTGCTAATGATACTGTCTCTTGTTTGCTTACCTTACTCTCCAGATACAAGCCCCATATTTGCATGCATTATACTCTATTTATGTTTTGTGTGTATTAGTAGAAATATGTAGTAAGTGATGTATTATTAGCTAAAGCTAAAGCTATTAGCTAAAGTCTGATACAGAAGCATTCACCGTTTTATTATATAAAATTGGAAAATTAAAAATATTGCACCTCTGTGGTGTATGCTGCAGCATATACCTACATTTCTGTATGAGAAGGTTCCTGGACTAGAAAGAACACTGCAATGGAATCAGAACATTACATTGTGTAATGAAGTATGTAGTTTATTATGCATCGCCTGATAATCCCTGATACCGTTTTGCCAACATTACATTCACAACCCCTTGTATAAAAAGTAAATGCATGTGTGATGTCATCAGTGATGTCATCAATGATATTTGTGATGTCATCTTTAATGTCCTGGGTGTTACTCTTAGCAGTACACAGTGGTGGTGCGAATTATGGTTGCCTAGTTTACCATAACTGGTGAATTTCAGGGGTTTTACAATTTTACTTGTAACCATAACGTCCTTTTAACAACATTTTTTTACTGAATTTTATAGGTTTGTATTAGTCCAACTTAACCATAACGTTCCTTTAACAAAGTTTTTTCATTGAATTTCATAGGTTTTTATTGGTCCAACTTAACCATAACGTCCCTTTAACAATGTTTTTTCAGTTAATTAAATGGGTTTTTACCAGTGCATGCTATTTTCCTACAACTTACTAATATCATGCTTACCAAATATAACAATATTTGTGTGCAATTTACAAAGTGTCATCTTAAACTCTGCCATTTCCCACCTTCTAGAATCATTTTTAACACTGTAACACTTTTTGAAACTATTTCAACTAGTTTTGCATCCGTAGACATCTACGAACATCTGACTTCTTTGCGGACCTTACGGACAGTGCCACATGACCATACGCTGGCCCGCGGCATGATGACATGTCAGAGAACCCGTCCACACTTCAGGATAAGATCCATGCTTCGCGAACAGTTGGGAACTACATTTTCTACTGATCTAGGAATTTTCAACTTCAAAATGTCCCTTGCACAGCTCCAACACCTACTCCTACTCATTGGCCCTCATTAAGACCCTGGCGCTAAGTGTTTAACGGCGCCGTAAAAGGCTGCAGTGCTGTTAAACACTTAGCGCCTTACTACGAGGTCCCTTTGCGGGACCCGACCTGAACGGCTGGTCTAGACCAGCCATTAAAGTAGGGACCCGCAAAGGGACTCTCGAGGTTAGTACGGTACCGCAATTTGCGGTACCATACTTATCGCCTTCCCCAGTCCCATTGAGCCCTATGGGGCAAAAATGGGAATGGGGAAGGGCCAATGTTCAATGGGGAATTACCGCCCGCCAACCTTGGAATGGGGTGGTAATTCCCCATTGAACATTGGCGGATTCGTTACGATACCGGCAACAACCATGGTGCAAATAGCGCCATGGTTTAGCGCCAGTATCGTAATGAGGGCCATTATCCATTAACAATCTAGTACACAGTACATACGTTTAGCAAAACTGCTATTTATCTTAAAATGGCATCAGCTATTGCCATTCCTCCTCCCCAAGAGCCACCACCACTGCTGTAATCAAGGAGCATAACAAACACTGCCCCCTGCCTTAGAAATAACACACGCGCAAAGTTTTCCCCAGTCCACCTGCCCTCCATATTAGTGTTTGGTGCCTCTTCCGTCATTTCCCTCCACACCTTCAGTTCTTAGCTCTCCTGCCAAAAAGAACAACAAAAAAAACACCAAAAAACAACAAATGAAATGTTCCTTTAGGAACCACAGTTCGCAGTTAAAAAAACAGATAGACTCCATCTACTTTACATTTCTCAGTAAAGTACCTAGACGCAATAAGATTTTCCAACATTTCCATTTGCATTTTGCGTTATGCTAATGGAAATATTGTGTGGTTAATCCCCCGTTCCAAGGACTGGAACGGTGTATACCAGCCAAGCAGCCCAAGCTATCAGCCCAAGCAAAGCAAGGGTGGATAACGAGGTCTCCGGACCATTATCCCCCATTCCAGCCCCTGTAATGATGGATGAAGGCAAGTAGCACCCTAGGTTCCCAAAGCGGTAACCAAGGGTGCCAAAAAAGGATTTTCCTTCCTATGTCCTGGTGTAGGAAGGAAAATCCTTTCCCAAAATGGCCACCATGGAAAGGGAAGTTGGGGTTGCATTCAGGGCCCCTCTTTGCTTTCCATGGCAGCCTGCAGAAGGCAAAGAGAAAACCCTATGACCATATTACTATGAGCACATTTTTCTTCCCTTTCAAACCTATCCCAATTTCAAACAACCTTACCACAAAGCCGGTCCCAGGTGGACATGCCCACTTTAACCCCATGTGTTGTCCCTCATGGTCATGGCCAGTAGCCAGATTGTCCGGATTATGACCCTATTCCATGACCCGGACAATCTGACCACTGCCCATGGCTACCAGTTATACCTCAGTTACCAAAAAGGTATATCACTATTTTTGTACCTACATTATGAAACTTGTTCAAAAATAAAACACGGGCACATTTAGAAAACCATGCTTTCAGATCCTTGTTCACAAGTTTGTTGGAAATCCACGCATGTTTTATTTTTTCAAAAGTGTCAAATGTATGCACATACAATTATCATATAACCTAGCCCCCACTTGACAAAATCCATATAGACTTTATGAAAACATTTATATCTAGATCTAAAATCTTTTTGCAAACTTTTGTGTAGATTCGTCAAATTGCACCACATTTATAAGCCTTTACAATATTTTGGGACACCCCCTCTAATTTCGCCCCCTCCTGACAAAATCCCACCAAACATTGCAAAAACATGTATATCCAGATCTATAATGTTTTTGCACACCTTTGTGTAGATTTGTTAAATGACACCCCATTTATAAGCATTTAAAATGATTTGGGACCCACTTCTAATTTTGCCCCCTCTTGACAGAATCCCACCAAACTTTGAAAAAACATTTACATCTAGATCTATAATATAATTACAAACCTTTGTGTAGATTTGTCAAATGGCAGCACATTTATAAACCTTTAAAATGATTTGGGACCCCCCTCTTTACAAAATTCCACCAAACTTTGCAAAAGCATTTACACCTAGATCTATTATCAGTTCCACAACTTAAGTTTAGGTTCGACAAATGGCACCTCATTAATAAGCTTTTATACAATTTTGGGACCCCCTCTCTAATTTTGCCCCCTCTTGCCAGAATCCCACCAAACTTTTCAGGCTCATTCGGAATCAGGTCAATAATACAAGTGCAAAATCTCATGCAGTTTAATTAAGTGCCGCCAAAATTATAAGCCATCCAAGAACTGCTTTTCACCAAACCCTGTAATGCAGAGTTGGCCGCGAACCTCACAGGACATGTCATGAACATTCAAACTGTTTGCGGACTTTTGCGGCAAAAAACACTAGTCTTTTTGCCTCATGCGGCCACATCCCATCCCATCCTCATCACCCCTCAACTCCCCAGAGATTATTTGATATGTTTGACAAGTGCAAAGTTGTGTTTTCTTTTATGTTTTTACAGTGATGTCCGTGGACAGCGGACGCTGTCTGCGAATCCAAGATGCCGGGCGCATCAAGAAAATGTGATGCACCTCACGTTTCACTCCAACCAATCAGCGAGCATGTTGCATGTCCGCGGACATTACGAAAGCCAATTGGCCAATCGGTGTACTGTGCACGGAGCGAAAAGGGAAGTGTGTCCGCGGAGCAGACATAGATATCACTAATTTTTTTAGACCTACTTTTTGGTCATTTTAAAAAAAATACTGGACGGATTTTCACCAAATTTACAAAAGTGCCCTTTTGGGACCAAGACGCTGCTCCTACTGCAAATTTGTTGAAAATCCATCCAGCAGTTTGGGCTGTAGGCACGACAGACTTTTTTTCTCCATTCAGTCTATGGGAAAAAAATACATTTTGGGATCCCCCCTATAACTTTGCCCCCCCCTGGACCAAACCTCAGCAAACTTTGGCCTGCGGTAGCGGACATGTATTTATGGTTAAGTTGCTAAAACCATAGGAAGAACACTTTTTGGGCGGCTTATAACTTCAGTCCCGGAGGACGAATCCTCACCAAACTTTGCAAACAAAGTATATGGCCCATTCTGAACTTTATTGCAGAGTTTGGTGAGGTTTGGTACAGGGATGGCAGAGTTATAGGGGGGGTCCCAAAATTTATTTTTTTCCGGCAGGATCGGCGACTTGGTTCTGTAAGCATGCTTTTGTAAATTTGGTGAAAATACAATTTTGGGGAGTGTGTTGGTGTGTGTGAGTGCTTGGAGAGGGTGGGGGACTAAGAAACAAGTCAAATGCTGTATTTGTTTAGGTGGGAGAATACCTTGATGTGTTTGCATTGTCTGCGGTCACCACGGTTGTCCGCGGACATACTAAAGACTCGGCGCTCTACTGGCTATTTTACTTTAGTATGATGTTGGTTTTTTGGTCCTTAGAAGAGCATTGGGTGAAGCGGGTATGTATTGAATAGTTTGTGCATTGGTTGTAATTATTTCTTAGAATGTTAATTGGAGTGGATAGGTTTTGAGGTGGATGTATTATGTTTTTGGGTTGTGGTCATTTGGTAGGTGTTTGCTTCTATGGGTGTGTTATGCTGCGGTGGTTGTGGCCTAGAGTCTTGGGTGCATGGCCGAAGGGCCACCACAGCATAACAAACCCATGATATCAAAGATTTTGACTGTTGTATGTGGGCTGCTAAGGAGATATGTTTTCAAAAATGTGACTACTAATTGGTAGTAGTGTAATAGTGTTTATAGGATAGTGAGATGATGTGTGTTAGTTTGTTTGTTGGATTGTGTTCAGAATGTTGGTATTGTAGACTCTAGGCATTTTGGGTTGTATTTATTGGTGAGGTGTTTGTTTGCATGGCTTGTTATGTTGCAGTGTTTGTGAGTTTAATTATTATATACTTACTGTGTCCTTTGTTGAGGCTGTATGATGAGTTTGGACCAGGCCATGCAGTCAAGATTATAGTGTTTGGAAACAAGCGCTGCAGCATAATATACCCATGGAAGCAAACATTTTGGATTGTGGTTTATGGTTAGGTGTTTGCTTGAATGGGTGTGTTATGCTGTGGTGTTTGTGAGTCCAATCATTATATACGTACTGTTTGACTTTTTGTGGTTGTGTGCAGTTTTTTCATGATATGGGTAGTTGGAGCAGACATTTTTTTTCAATCAATGTGATAAAAGAAAAAATCACATTTTAGTGTATGTAGATTATAATGAATATTGCATTGCATAGTAGACATTTCTATATTTTGTCGACCCTCATAGTTAGTACTTTAGACGTACTATAATTCAAACCAGTGTACTTTGCAATTTGCTCAGTTCTTGTGTTTGTTGATTAAATCATTGGGTCTGTGGGGAAAAAAAAATCCATACTGGATTTTTTAAAAAAAACGTTCTATGTTGTGGTACAATATATTTATTTCATTGAGTTCAGTTGGAGATATTGAATATGTGTATGGTTTTTGATTTGGAAGTGGTGGTAGTATTGTTGCAATTAGATAGCAATGAAGCGTGTTTATGTATTTTTCCATTTTAATGGTATTCATCTATATGTTGCCTTGTTGCAGATTTTTTGGGCAGTTAGATACCTGTTGGCATATTCTAACTGTTTATTTCTTGTTTCATTTTAGTCGTATTCATGTATTGTTTGCTTGTTGCAGAATCTTGGGGCAGTTAGATAACTGTTGGAGTATTCTAACTGGTCATAGTTTTGAAGTTCAAGTTTTGTTTATGTTCATACACAGATTAGTTATTAAATGTTGGTTTTAAGAAAATAGTTATTAAATTTTGGTTTTAAGAATATTAAGTAAGCGTTTCCAAGATTTGCTGGTAATCTCTGTTTTAAAGTAATGTTAGTATCATTACATTCAAACCATTCACAATTCTTTTTTTATATATGCAGTGTAGTGACCTGCATTGGTTGTGGCTCCTACGTGGTAGATGATACCTATTGTTGTGAAGGTTTTCTTACCAAGTGATACTTGACCATGTGTGAATCCAGTTAGCTTGCAGTTGTTTTTGGTACCATCTGCATTATAACATAAAAGCATTACCATTACGTATTTACTATGTGTCTGTATTCGTAAGGTAGAACAATTATCGGAATTGCAGGTAGTACATAATCTGCCAGGGTTTGCATTTTGTACAAGTTGGTGAAATGGAATGGATTCACAGTTAGGTATGGATACATACACAAAGCATTCATTAGGACTTCTTCTTGTACTATATGCCTGCAAAGAGCGCATGTATGTTTCCACATGTATGAAATGTGGAAGATTTCATTTATAGGTATGTTTTTGTTTTCTAGTACTTGTAGTAAGTACATTAGAAATTCTTGTGGATCTTCTGGTGAGTTTATAGTGAATTTGACCATTCCAGCACAGTAGTCCAATACCTTATTCCAGAAACACTCTAAGTGTTGTCAGGATTGTTGGTTTCATTTCTATGAAGGACTAACATTCGCAAACACAATTGATCTGTACTGTGTAAGTAAATGTTGTCAATAATTGATGGCAATTGGAATGGAATATTTATTGCTACATTTGCGTAGCAATTTACACCATATGTATTTGAAAATTTGAATGGACCTGACCGTTCTGTCATTTGTTGGGAGTGTGCGTTGCTTCTTTGAAGAGGCAGTTCAGTTACTTTGAGCAGTAGATTATTCTTTGGTTGTGGTCCTTGATGAAGTATTAGATTCTTTTACTTTCTCTGGAGGAATTGCTGTAAGATCTTGCATAGTTTGAGTCTGAAGTAGTTTTCTTTTACAACGTTTTGCTTTTTGCGGAACAGTAGAGGTTTTTAGATGGGGGGTAGAGTGAACACAGTCTATTGTATTCTAGAATGCAAGAAATCTCAGCATTTACTTTACTTGCATCAAAGTAGATTAGAAATAGTCTGTCAAGTGTACATAAGCATGATAGTGCTACATAGCTCATGCCTTCTTTAAAGACTGTGCTACCAATATCTATCAATGCTTTATCTATGGTAAGATTTGAGAATGGTGACTGGGTATGCTAGAGTTAGAGAAAATTGTTCTCTGCTTACATACATGTCTTTAAAAAGAAGGAAGTGGGCTGTTGAGCATCCTATCCTTTTAACTTTGGATAGTTTGTCAAAGAGAATATTGACCAATTGAATGTTGTTGTCACGTGGGTATGTTTGAAAGCCAACAACTGTACCAAGTGCCCCATTAACTAGTCCTTGGTCCACGTCATGGTTACTTTTAAGCATTACTCTACAGTTTAAAGATAATTGTAATATTTTCTCAAAACCAGCTGTGTTAGAGATAGAGTTTTCCAAGATGAATAGCCTTGTTGTGGCTTGTTGACACATGTGTAGTGTCACACCATGTACATCCAGTTTGTCTGTGGAGTCAATTTCAGCTATTGGTTGCATTTCTTTTTTTGACATTGTTTCATTAAATTTTGAAAAGCTTGCAAGAGTTGGCATCAAGGACATACAATTGACATTTGTGTGTGCTAATTGTTCCATGACATCAGTAGCACATGAGTAATGGCCATTGACGGCATGGATGTGCCTGTTTTTTAATATAGACTGTGCGTATTGAGATAGTACACCAAATCTAATACTGTTAAAATGTTGGCATATGTGAGGTCTGCAGAATGACGCATATTTTCAGTTAATTCTCTGTATTGGAAATGTTGCCAAAGGTTGACATTTCCTATGCTGCCAAGAGTTTAACGGCACAGTTTGTGCCCTAAGGTTTTAAAAATAGGTTAACTTTTCAATGGTGTTAATTGAAGATCTCCGAAAACAATAATGTGTTTTCCTACAAAGAGCTCTTCATAGTCTGTTTTGCGGACCTCTTGTAATCTGAGGTGAATCAAAGCCAACATTAGGTTGGAGACCATGCTCACCTCATCTATTAGCAGCATTTTCATTTGTTTGAAGACTTTGCATAGTTGCATAGCAGCTTCTGTAGAAAGTTTGTAATAGTCTAATTTTGGTGTTCTACTGGAAGGATTAGTAATCGGTGTAAAGTGACACTGCCTATGTTGTAGGCAGCTAAACCTGTGGGGGCAGTTACAACAGCTGACAGTTTGTTGTTTGTCAATTGTTGGAGGAACTTGCTGATGATTTTGTTTAAGAATGTTCTGCCTGAACCAGCTTGACACCTCACGTTTAGCTGTATAGGTTTGTAGCCTTGGCAGGTACAATTTTTATTTTCATGTTGCACACCACGTTCATTTTGTTTTGTTACTTCTTGGAAAATGATATGCTGCTCATTGTTTAGTTGTGATTGCAGTACAGCAAAGTCTTCTGTAGATTGCTCAAACTGACACTTGGGGTTGTCTCCTTCTGTCATGGCTAATTCTGCCTCATTTGCTATTAGTGGCTGTCCAAGTGGTTCTTGGCTTCCTGTTACAGAAGGTTGACTCCTGTCAGGAGTGTCCAAATCTAGTCGGGCCTGGAGTTCTTCTTTGTATTGCTGTTTAATGTGCAAGATTCTTTGGTACTTTGTAGAGTTTATGTCTGTTATAGTGCTTTCATTTGCTTTGAAAGCGTCTTCATAGGAGTCATAGGTAACTAGTAACACTTCTAATTTTCTCCATGGTTTAAAAAGTTGTAGCAGGGACATGAAATACAGTTCTTTATGTTGAGGCGTTTTTAATAACAATTTGATATGATTAATTTAAAGTTCGTTTGGTAAGTTTCACTAAACTGCCTTCACAATTTGCCACTCTGTATCTACCTTTCTTTTCATCTGGTTTAATATTACTTTTGTATGTAAAGTTTTGGGCTACGTGGTATAGACACATGGTTTCCAAAGTGGTACTCCTGTTTGGGTAGCATGTGTCTAGTAAATTGTTTTTCAAATTGTCTTGGCTGTTGCGATCATTTTTGGCTATTGTTTCAATGTCCTCATATGATTTGAGAACGCTTTTTCTAGATTTAGCAGGACCAAGACTTAGCCATACTATATTTATAGATTTCCCATACAAGGCAGTACTAGTTTAACAGTCTGCAGCTTCTTAGCAGCAACATTCTCTATGAAAGAGCATTTTTATACCTAAACTGTACAATTTCTGTGAAAGTGTTTTTTTCAGATGATAGGTCATCCCAGAGGTCCTGAAGCTCTGTTTTCTCTGCTTTGGTTATGTGGGCTGTGATATATCGTGCAACTGCAGTGGAATTGTCTGATATTTACTGCACATCTATGTTTGCATTCCATAGGAGGGCAATGATTGCATTGTAATCATTGATATATTTTGATCTTTCTGTTCTTTTTATGTAACATGTGTTCTTAGGTGATTTACCTTTGACACTATGTCTAACTGAAGACATGAAGTTGTTTACTTGACCTGTTGTTGAAACTGGTCTAGATAAACCAAAGCAGCATTTGGTGTAGTATTTCCCTATGTTTTTATATTTGTGACAACAATATTTCCCACATTTGTGTCTTTGAAATTATAAAATTTGTGCATGATGGCCACTATGTGTTGTTTGTGAAGGGATTTCACAAGTGACATATTTTTGGATAAACTGCAAAACAGTGGCATCATTGTCCTGACCAAATTTAGGAGCATCTTTAATCCACAAAAGCATGTGGATGTGCGGTTCTGCTCTGGCTTGGTGTGCTTTTCTTCAAAAGAAGTTTTGCACTTCTCCGAGGGGAGGAACAGTTCTATTACAAATAAAGTGTAGCATAGCAATGAAGCGATGATGGAAATATCCTGATACATTTACAGGATCTAGAGATCAGAGTTCTCCTGGTGTTTTTATATATATATATGTTTGTTTTGTTTTTGTTTGCTATGTGTAGGAAATCGTGTAAATCTTCCCATGCATATTCTGCACAACTTAATGTCACAAACCAAGTGGGTGGGCCAAGGTTTCTTATCATACAGCGTACATCTCCGTGACGTCGGAACCAGTCACCATATTTTTCTTGCACTTTTTGTACTAATTGCGTAGCTGACATATTTTGAAAATGGGTACCTGATTTCAATGTGTGTGCAACTCTGTAGCATGGAGTTGTTATTTCACTTTCAAAGAGAAGGTGGAATATGTATTCCATGTTTTGTCTGAATCTGGGGTCTTCAGAATACATTGGTCGAGAGCGATATTCTGATGCTGTTATTTGTGTGGGTCTATCATCGTACCTTCCTCCTTTTCCAGTTGGAAAGAGTAGAAGAAAGGCACGTGCTTCTATACCTTTTTCCCATATGCTGATTGGAGATCCTTTGGCTTGTCGCATTTGGTATGTTTCCAGTGCATCATATATGGTGTCTTTAGAGTTTAATGGATTAATTGTAAAATGGTCTAAAATATTGGATTCTGTAGTAGGATCTAGAAGTTGAAATGGACCAGATTCTGATGACTCTTGAATTATTTCAGTGTTTTCCCTCAGACTTTCTTCCATATTGTATTATTGGTAGTATTCATTGTTGTCTTTTAGATAGTGCAGGGCTTGTCTAACTTTATGTAAGTCCACGAGTTGTTGCCAAATTTGTTTGTCTTTTGTAGGTACGCCATTTACTAAGATAATTAAAGATTGATCTATTGGATGTTGTGCTCCCAGAGTGTGTACATTTTCTTTGAGGTCAAATTGCATATAAACTACTTTGCCACAAATGCCTTTCACTAATTCACAGGGAGGTAATTTTGCTGTTTTTGGTTGAAGGCGTATTATTGTTTGAAATGGGTGTACTGTTGGAATTATAATGCTCTCATATAAGTTGAGTTGTTGCAGGGGTTTTGGTAGTGGGAATAATGCCAAGTTATTTGTGATAGCACCTGAAGGTGTTTGGTTGTTATCAAGTTTTGAAGTGCAGTAACTGCAAAGTATTAAGGGGTCAGTAATTTCATATTTGTTTTCTGCTATAAGATAGAGAGCTAATTGGAACCATTTGGAATCTTCATTGTCTTCTATGTTGTATGTTATGTCTACATATTATGTGCTATATTTTTATAAAAAGTCCTGCAGCAACACACACACACATGGTTTGGTACTTTAGCAGATGTAATTTTAAACTTTAGTATTTCTTTTTTGTATGTGTGTAGCTGAAGGTTGTCATCTGTATAATAGTTGCTAGTCTGTTGTAAAGCTATTGCATTTTATAAGTGGCTATCACTTACAAAATATTTTCTCTGGATGTGCTCTATTTCTTTGAGTAGTTGTTTGGCTGTACCATGTAGAAGATTGTTATTTAAATTGGCTAGTGCTAAAGCAGGACTTTTGGCATAGTACAGTTTATGGACGAGATTTCTTATAGTTGAATGATGTGTTGATATCATTTTGATATGATGGAAGGTGCTTTTGCAAATAGGTCCAGAAATGCAGGCTAATGAATGTCCTTGTAGTCCTGTGTATTTGCACACTGGACAGGAGTCCATATTTCGTAGTAGTTTCATTTTGAATTCGTCTTTGCCTTTCACATACTGATTGAGGAACTAGCGTAAAGATTTGAAAGATGTTTTGGCAATGTTGCACATTGATGTGCATGTCCATTTGTAGACTGGACATATTGGTTCAGTGGAATGGACAGTTGATACTGACAGGGTAATTCATAGAATTTCGCAGAAAAGTGTCGCAATCGGCTGGCGCAGAGTGTCCGCGTGCGATTGACTGCGCCAGGCACGTGCGATAAAACCGATTTCCGCGCACAGCGTATTCATGGATTTCATGCTCCCAAACCAGCCGTGGCGCAGAGTATCGCAGCGACCCAGCAGCAGCGCCAGTAACGCCCCCAAGAACGCCCTCGCGCAAGGAAAAGCCAGCAAAATCGCTAAATCATCGCAAAGGGCTGCGCTAACCCTGGACCAGTTTACAGGGCAGCCAAACAAGGAACGCAAAGCGGGTAACGTGCATATCAGGGGTACACGTGAAGTCATACACGCGATTAGCCAGGGTAAGTGTATTACAGGGGTACACGTGAAGTCATACACGCGATTAGCCAGGGTACGTGTATTACAGGGGTACGCGGGAAGTTTAACACGCGATTGGCCAGGGTACGTGTATTACAGGGGTACGCGGGAAGTTTAACACGCGATTGGCCAGGGTACGTGTATTACAGGGGTACGCGGGAAGTTTAACACGCGATTAGCCAGGGTAAGTGTATTACAGGGGTACGCGGGAAGTTCAACACGCGATTAGCCAGGGTAAGTGTATTACAGGTGTACGCGGGAAGTTCAACACGCAATTAGCCAGGGTACGTGTATTACAGGGGTACGCGGGAAGTTTAACACGCGATTGGCCAGGGTACGTGTATTACAGGGGTACGCGGGAAGTATAACACGCGATTGGCCAGGGTAAGTGTATTACAGGTGTACGCGGGAAGTTCAACACGCAATTAGCCAGGGTACGTGTATTACAGGGGTACGCGGGAAGTTTAACACGCGATTGGCCAGGGTACGTGTATTACAGGGGTACGCGGGAAGTATAACACGCGATTGGCCAGGGTACGTGTATTACAGGGGTACGCGGGAAGTTTAACACGCGATTGGCCAGGGTAAGTGTATCACAGGTGTACGCGGGAAGTTCAACACGCAATTAGCCAGGGTACGTGTATTACAGGGGTACGCGGGAAGTTTAACACGCGATTGGCCAGGGTACGTGTATTACAGGGGTACGCGGGAAGTATAACACGCGATTGGCCAGGGTACGTGTATTACAGGGGTACGCGGGAAGTATAACACGCGATTGGCCAGGGTACGTGTATTACAGGGGTACGCGGGAAGTTTAACACGCGATTGGCCAGGGTACGTGTATTACAGGGGTACGCGGGAAGTTATACACGCGATTAGCCAGGGTACGTGTATTACAGGGGTACGCGGGAAGTTCAACACGCGATTAGCCAGGGTACGTGTATTACAGGGGTACGCGGGAAGTTTAACACGCGATTGGCCAGGGTACGTGTATTACAGGGGTACGCGGGAAGTTTAACACGCGATTGGCCAGGGTACGTGTATTACAGGGGTACGCGGGAAGTTATACACGCGATTAGCCAGGGTACGTGTATTACAGGGGTGCGTGGGAATCATCACACGCGATTAGGCTGGGTGGGTCCTCACAGGTGTTCCCTGTACACCCTCCACGGCCCCTGCAGGCAGTCTACAAAACAGGGGACTACCCTGCACACCTGCTCATGTCCCCCTGCACCCCCACCCCCCCAGCAGTGCAGGGGCAGCCTCCACCAGGCCCCCACTCATGTCTCCCACCACCCCCACCCTCCCGCCACCAGGGGCAGCCTCCACCAGGCCCCCACCCATGTCTCCCACCACACCCCGCCACCAGGGGCACTCTCCACCAAGCCCCCACCCATGTCTCCCACCACCCCCACCAGTGCAGGGGCACCCTCCACCAGGCCCCCACCCATGTCTCCCACCACCCCCACCAGTGCAGGGGCACCCTCCACCAGGCCCCCACCCATGTCTCCCAACACCCCCACCCACCAGCACTGTGGGGCACGTGGCCAGCAGGCAGTCAGGCAGCAGCAGATGGCAGGTGGGAGCGTGCTCAGGGCTCTGGGGGGCAGTAATTTCGCCTCCTGGCCAGGAGCGTAGTCTCTCGTGTGTGAACGCGTGGACAGCCTGATAGGTAGTGAAATCCCACACGTCAGCAAAGGCCCTTAGCGCGTAAACCCGTCAACAGCATATGCGCGCCTATAGTCACCTGCACGTGCAGGAAATTGTTGCGTGACACGTCCCAGTGTCAAAGCGTGTGATTGGTGAAAATGGATGTACACGTAGAAGTGACAAAGCGTGTGATTGGTGAAAATGGATCTACACGCAGGAGTGACAAAGCGTGTGATTGGTGAACGTACACGCCGCGTAAGTGACGCTGTACGTGTGGGCCTGTATATAAGGTACATGTAGAACACCATTTCCTTGTACGTGCTTTTCGTGGAGAGCGAGTGGGTGAAATCTGTACTTCTTGTCGATTCACACGCGATTTACTTCACGGCGTTTCCAGTTCGTATTCCCTGTTACCTCTGACAGCTTTTTCTCTTTTTTCTCTTTTACTGGTTTACCTGGGCCTGTTCCCTCAAACAGTGTCCCCTTCTACTGTTGTCCTGTCTTCTCAGACAGCGTACACATCTTCTTTTGGCGGGGGTTTAGCCAGCCAAACGCGCTCATTCTTCACGCTCTTTTACCTGGCAGACGGTGAGTCACGCACGTATCCAACTTCTGTGCTTGCCCCGTGTGTTGCCTACCCCTTCAGAGGTCATTCTAGGCTGCGTGTGACACGCATACGTTCATTCTTGTGTTACTGGGTGCCACAGCGTAGTGCAGGTTTTTCTTTCTGCACACGTGGTCTAGGAGGGGTTGCGTGCACGTCATCTCCCTTTTTTGGGCCTCCTGTGCGTTGCGTGACCCGTCATCTTTCCCCAGGGGTTACAATCAGCCGTGCTAGAGCACTAGGGTACAATTACCATCTGGTACCCAACCCCTTTGACCCCCAATTGCCCAGGACAATTGTCTACAGCCACTCCCATACGCACATTAATATCAGTGCCATGGCTGGGAGGCGAGGATTCCGTAAGGGTGGCAAAGGTGGAAGAGCCACAAGTGGTGGCCGTGGTGGATCCGGTAGGGGACGTGGTCGTAACTTGCAGGGTGAGCCTGTCCCCCCATGTGTGGAGGACCAGTCAAGGGCACCCATCATCCCCCCCTCCCGTTGAGGCTGAAGTGGCTGACACCATCCATGCTCAGCCCTTGTTGGACCAGCCCATTGTGGCACCAGACCTGGCTGACTCCATGGCTGACTTCCAGGTCAGCAGGGCTACGACACGTGCGCTGGTGCACGTTGATGCCATCATGCCACGTGGATCTGGGGCAGCAAGGTCATCTACTGCACCAAGGAGGCAGGGCGGAGTGGCTGCAGGGGCAGCTGCGGCTCCATCCACCCCAGCCCTCACACACCCAGCCAGGACAGTGTCGGTCCTAGTCCATGCTGCTGACATTCCCCCTGACACCATCACACTCGAGCCAATGCCTGCACCAACTCCCATGCTGAGTGTGCAATCCCACACTCCTGATACAGAGTCCACCAGGGCTCCTGCCCCTAGTGTCCAGAGCGGCGCAGGACACTCAGGATCACCACCACCTTCCAAGCGGAAGAGGAAGAGTGCTCGTCCGGCACAGGCTGATGCCCCAGACACGGCTACACAGTCCGGCCCGTCCAGGAAGCCCAGCTTCACGGATGACGAACTGAATGCACTTGTCGAGTATGTGTCCGGACATGACAACGAGATGGTCATTGTTGCAGGATCCAAGACCACACCTGCACAACGCCAGGCACACTGGCAGACCGTTGCGGACATCGTAAGTGCCCTTGGAATCGTGAGGCGCACAGCCAATGATTGCTATAAGCGCTGGAATGACCTAAAGCGCAGGGCAAAGAGTAAGCTGGCCTCAAGTCATGCCGCAACTCTAGTGACTGGAGGTGGGTCTCCAGTAGTAGACATGGAACTCACTCCACATGAGTCAGTCGCTGGGACCTACGTCACGGAGGAACAGATCCAAGGCGTGGGAGATCTGGCTGATTACGAGGCATTGTCCGGTGAGTGCACATGCATGTGTGTGTCATACATGTGCATGGTGTGTGTGTGAGGGCTTCTGTTTGGGTGCCAGGAGAGAGTGTGTGCGCCTCAGTCGTATGGGTCAGCCATGTGCTTCATGCAATACTTCCTGCGCAGCTGCATTTGGCCATAGCAGTATCCCTTCTGCCAACAGTAGACATCTAGCACAACTGCACGCCAGTTGCCCTTGAAGTGTCACCTTGACACAACAGATTTGCTTATTTTTCACTGTTCATTCAGTCAGTTTGTTTGCATTCCACCACTTTCACTAGGCATGTCGCTGTCCACTAGTCACATGTCTGACATGGGTATGGTAAAGGGGAGTGACTTTGTTACCTGGATATCATTTGTACACACATGTCCCTGTGCAATTTGACCATTACAGACTGGCAGCTCCAGGTGAAAAATCTGACCTGTTAGAATCAGAAAAGCTATTACATGCGGGAACTGGACTGAATGAATAGGTGCTGCCCTCCTCTCCATCTTCACTCAATAGCAATGGTACATGCCATCTGTGTGATGGCATGTGTGTTTCACCTGCCAATCACAGGCCAATGTGTGATGCCACTGCCAGGCAGCATGCAGGAAATTTGTTCATCTTCCATCTTGGTGTCATCAGTGTGTGCCGTTTGCCTGCACTTCATAAGCAGTGAGGGTGCATGCATGGGAGGGTTTTAGTCATGTGGGACATGTCAATCAAGTACTGGTTCTCTTGCTTCTCAGCCCTCAATGTGTGCCATGGTGCTAATGCCTGTTTCCATTACTTTGTTTTCATGTCTTTGCAGGGGAAGACGCACCTGATACTGCTGGGGTTGTGGAGATGGTGCAGACCCAGGAGGTGTCCCAGGGCCGACCAACCACCAGTGAGGGACGTGGTGTGGTGGTGGGGGAGAACCCACAAGTGCTGCAGGTCGTGCTCTCAAGGGGTGTCTCTGGCTGCACCTCCCCCGAGCTGTACTCAGGTGTTGATTCGGATGAGACCTACGTGCCGTCGCTGGTGAGTGTTCCAGGGAGGGATTCTGTTCTGTCTCACCCACCTGCACCAGGGTCAGTACCCTCCATGGGGATGTCAGTGTTGGCAGCTACGCCTTTGGTGGTTACGGATGCAGGGTCACACTCCGCGACATCTGATCCTGTTCCTGGGCCAGCAGATCAGAGGGGGAATGCAGTCCTGCAGCCTCAGGCAGTGCCGGCACAGCAAGGCGCAGTTCGCCTTGCCCCAGACAGGTGTGGTGCCCGCCGACGTGGTGGCCGTACGCCACCTGGCAATACCGCATGGGAGCAATCCATTTACGGTATGGCTACCCAACAGGCTGCATCATCCGAGATGATGGCTCAGGCCATGGATAGGGTGGCCACTTCCATTGTCCCCCCAGAAAGGCTGATGGAGCGACTAGAGCAGGCAACTGACTCCATCTGCCAGTCACACAGGGAGGACATGTTGGGGTCCAACAGGGACAGGCGGGCGGCACTGGCGACTCTGCAGGAGGCCATCTCCATTGAGGCCCAGGGCCACAGGGAAGCCCTGAGGCAGGAGCTCCTACACCTCAGGACGACTCTTGTTGAGCTTGAGGCTTCCACACACCAAAGGACAGAACAGCAGCTGGAGCGTCTCACCCGTACGCTCTCAGCTGAGATGCAGGCAACGAGGGCGGAGGTCCGGGCATCCCGTGAGTTGTTGCATGGGGACCTCCGCACACTCATCCTCCAGAACCAGACCTACCACACCCGCATGCTTGCAGCCATGGAGGAGCAGACTAGGGCCTTGCGTGGGCTGCCTCCCATAGTGCAACCACCTCCGGATGCAGCTGCACAGGGTGATAATAGCGACAGCAGTGACACTCCCACAATAGGGTAGCCGTGTGGGCCATGAGCCCATGGAGGTGTTTTATTTTCCCAGGATCCACGCAGGTGGGTTCTGGTGTGCATCCTGTCCTCGGACCTCCTGGGTGGCCTCCCCAACCCCCCCGGGCCCATCAATGGCCATTTTTGATTTTTTCTTATTTTCATTTTTATTTTGATTTCTTTTATTCCCAATTTTTTTGGGAGGATCTGTTGGCTCCGATCTGTTGGCTCCGATCTGTTGGCTCCGATCTGTTGGCTCCGATCTGTTGGCTCCGATCTGTTGGCTCCGATCTGTTGGCTCCGATCAGTTGGCACCGATCTGTTGGCTCCGATCTGTTGGCTCCGATCTGTTGGCTCCGATCTGTTGGCTCCGATCTGTTGGCTCCGATCTGTTGGCTCCGATCTGTTGGCTCCGATCTGTTGGCTTCCGTGGTTCCTGTGGGCATACGCTGCATTGTGGCTGGGCACATGCAGGCTTGTAATGTATTTGGTTCAGATGCTTGGGTTTGAGTCACACACACCCCTCCTGCTTCCCGTTTCCATGGGCTTGCAAAGGGTGTGCCCAAGTGACAGTGAATTACACAGTGACGTTGGACTCCCATGAACTGTGTGGCCAGTCTGTAGTCAATACTGTGTATACATTCCTAGTGCATATTGCTGTTGTGTTGTACACTGCATGTTGCATTGATGTGTAACTCTTCTTCTGTGTCTACCTCCCAATTTGCAGGTCCCTTCCTCAAGTCCACACAAGGACCTCTAGTCTTGCGATGGGGACCATGTTGGCAGCAGTGCACCTACAACTCTACATGGCGCCAACACTGCACAGTTGGTAGTGGTGGGAGTGCAGGCATTTCCAGGTGGTGAGACTACTAATATGTTACATTTTTGATGTCATGTTAATGGTACTACGTGCTCAAGTATGTTGTTGGTCCGGCATTGCTGTGAGCATTTCAGGTGTTGCAGGTTTCTAATAGTGCCACTGTACATAGTGAGAGTGATGTCATGTTGTGGGGATTACTTTGTTTACCTGCAATTAGCATGACATGGCACGGTGTGTCGTGTGGCAGTGCTGGGGTTGGGTTGGCTGACATGGCACTGTCCTCTTGTTGCATTTTGCAAGTGGGTATTCATTTTAGCTGCTTCAATGTGTAACTTCACAAAACTGCATTGGTGGTGTCTGTGTGGGTAGGGATGCACACATTGTGACACTTCCAGGTGAACAATCTCAGGCTGACATGGAATTCCCGGTTAATTCTCCACACATTCAGGATCAGTGTCAGGTTGAGTCATCATTGATTGTCAGATGGAATGTGCCAGGGCAGTGTGCACTCCACAGGGGTGTGATTTCTATGTGAAGTAATTAGCCACTAGCTGTGTACGGGCTGCCTCCCCCCGTGCCCTTTCCCCTCCCATGCGCAGCGGCTGTGCATGTGGTTGGGGATGTGGGGCCACCACCATGTCCACGGCCAGGCCCCGGCGTGTTGCAACGTTGTGCAGGACACATGCTGCCACTATGATCCTGCACACTACTGGGGGAGCGTATAACAGCTGCCCGCCAGAACGGTCAAGGGAGCGAAAGCGTGACTTCAGCACTCCGAATGTGCGCTCCACTATGCCCCTGGTTGTAATGTGGGCTGTGTTAAATCTTACCTGGGGTGGCGTGGTGGGGTTCCGAATTGGCGTCATCATGTGGGGGCTGAGAGGGTAGGCACTGTCCCCTGTGGAGGTGGGGATTGGTATCATTGGTGAGGTTGTGACCTTGCTCAGTATCCAACATGCATGCATGTGCAGTGGCATACATACTCACCAAGCAGCCATGTATCGCCATGCCGCCCAGCTTCTAGGTCCCGGCTTAGGGTGGACATTCGGTAAATGAAGCTGTCGTGGGTGGAGCCGGGATAGTTGGCATATACTGAGGTGATGATTCCCTTGGCATTACATGCTACCTGCACGTTGATGGAATGCCAGTGCTTGCGGTTCCTATAGATGTGCTCAGATGCCCTGGGGGGACGTAGAGCCACATGGGTGCAGTCGATGGCACCTAGCACTTTGGGGAATCGTGCCACTGCGTAAAAATCCAGGGCGGCAGCATGCCTTTCTGCAGGTGTTCTGGGCAGGTATATGTGCCTGCGGACTGATGGGCGTGCAGTCATGATGTTCAAGACCTGGTGTAGGCAGCGTGACTGGGTGGCCTGTGACACCCCACCCACTATGGCACTTGTCCGCTGAAATGATCCAGTGGCTAAGAAGTGCAGTACATTGAGGACCCTCTCCAGGGGGCTGAGTGCTTGGGAGCACAGGGTGGGTGATGTGAGGTCATCCTCCCACTCAGTCACCAGGTCCAGTATGATGTGTGGTGGAAACCTGTACCTCCCATACACCTGGTCATCAGGCATCCCGAAAAGGATGGTTCTGGGTGTGAATATTCTGGCCCTGACTATCCTCCTCCTCCTCCTTTGGTAGCCCACTGCCACTGCTGCTAGGAACGGTATGTTCATCCTGGCGTCTGAGCTTGTTATTGTTAAAGTCCGCGATTTATGCTTAGCGCGTGTTCTAGGCGAGCGTGTGACCCGCGCAGCCCTGGAATCCTGTTGCCAGTCCAATAGCGTGTGGAAATTCACACGCACCACGGGATACAGCGTGTGACCCGCGCAGCCCTGGAATCCTGTTGCCAGTCCAATAGCGTGTGGAAATTCACACGCACCACGGGATACAGGTTCGCTGACGTACTTGCGTGTGTAAGTGGCTGCGCACCCATTAAATACACGTACATAGGCCAATCGCGTGTACGCGCACTTTTGTCCAATTACACGCGATGACACTCTGACGTGCAGTATCTCCACGTGTGCCCCGTCATCACGTCCTGAGTGGGGAACACCCGTGCGGGTCACGTCACAGACGCGCTTACGCGCTGAGGGACTCTGGTCCAATCGAATCGCGTATGCGTGCTGACGCGCTTACGCGCTAAGGGCCTTTCCTCGGATTTCACGCTGACGTGCAGGATTTTCACGTGCCAAATCACTCCGTATCAAGCTGGCCACGCGAAAACACACGGAAGCCCACGCTCCTGCCCAGAAGGCCGAGTTACTGCCCCCCAGTGCCCCGAGCAGCCTCCCACGTGCCATCTGCTGCTGCCTGCCTGCCTGCCTGCCTGCTGCCACCGTGCCCTGCCATTTGGTGCCTGCACATCAGCCATCTGCAGGGGTCCAGTTGCTGTGTCCACCCCTGCTGGAACTGAAGACTCCCGACTGGTATTACATCGCTCCACAGCCCAGCCCCAGGACCCAGTTGCCCACCCACACCTGCCTCTGGGGTTGCCATGTCGGGCACTTCCACATCTGGCACCAGTGGCAACCCCAGGCCAGAGGGGCAGAGGGGCACCAGCTTCACTGTCACCGAAGTTGGTGTCCTGGTGGAGCATGTCCTGGGGCAGTATGATGCCCTCTTTGGATCGTCCCGCGCCAGCAAGGAAGGACGGCAGAGGATCTGGGCCGACTGTGTGGTTGCCATCAACGCGGAGGGGGTGGCAACCCGCGACGTCCTGAAGATCAAGAAGCGCTGGGAGGACTTGAGGTCCAGGACCCTTGTGAAGGCCCGGCGCCTCGTGGAGGGGGGCCGGGGCCGCATGAGTACCATCCAGATGAGGGTCCTGGAACGCGTACGCCCAGCGCTCCACGCCCAGATCCTTGAGAGGGAGGCCCGTCTGGAGTTGAGCGGTAAGTGTCCATGCATTACTGTGTGAGACAGGGCATGTTGCGGTGTGCTGGTTCTATGATACTTGCCTGTATGTGTGCCATAGCCCATGTATGCATGTATGTGTGCAGGGACATCATGGTAATGCATGTGCGACCAGTGATGTGTGATGCACATGGTTGTTGCATGTGTTGAAATGCCGCATGGGGAGGCCTAATCAGATTATGAACATGAGAGCATGCCAGTCTCTGTACCTGAACATGGGTGGGGGTGAGGGATGGGTGCTGATGCCAGGTACATATATGGTAGCCATGTCTGTGTGCCTGACCTGCGTGTCTGTGACTTGTGCATGCCATGGATGCATGACACATGTGTGTGACAATGCAGAGATTCAGTAAAGCAGCAAAATTACCCTTGTATCCGCTGTGTTTGGTGTGTTTGGGGCCAGATGGATGTGACTGAGGTGATGTGTGTGCATGTGATGGGCATGAGCCATGATGCATGTGAGTTACATATCATTGAATGTTTCAAGAGTCCATTGGACATGCATGGAAATGTCCATGGCATGCACCATGCCTGTTACTGTGTGTGTTTTGCCTGGACTGGCCCATGTGTTGTGGAGGGACATGATGGAAGTGTACTTTGACAGTGGTGCTCATCTGCTATTGCTTCCTGTCTAGGGGACCATTGTACAGTGCCCTGATGCTTGTGTTCTTTGTCTCCCTCTACGCAGCGGCTAGTGAAGAAGAGGGCGGAGACGGCGCTGTGGAGCAAGGCGGCGGGGATGCCCCCACGGCTGCAGCGGAAGGGGTGGGTGAGCCCCCACAGGGGCCTGCTACGGTGGGAGACGGTGAGGAGCCATCCAGGTTGGTGGTTTGCACAGAGGAGGAGGAGGCCGCCACTGGGGCACACATGGGGCCTGGTGGGGGCATCCCTGCTGGTGCAAGTGGTGCAGTCCAGGGCCAGGGGCAGGAGGCAGCACAGGTCACCGTGGAGGGGCCTGTGCATGTCACTGTCCCTGACCCTGTGAGTGCACCACCATGCACCAGCAGGGATGCCCCGTCCCAGGCCTGTCCGCAGGTAGAGGGGATGTCCATGTCACCTGACTCCCCTCCACCTGCGGACGTGGGAACCCCTGGCCGTGCGGAGAAGGTCCTGATTGGGGTCGCGTTGCGCACGGCTGCGATTCGTGATGCCGTGCGTGCTTCCCGGGAGGAGCACGCACGTCATCACGAAGTGCACCGTGCCGACGTGGCCCAATTGGGATCGGCCATGTTCGGGGGTTTCCTGCATGTGTTGGCCAATGTGGCGGCCCTCTCCTCCTCTGTGCAGGCTATCCACCAGTCGTTCTCCTTGCCGTCTTCCAGCCCAGATGCCACCAGGGCCCCCTGTGGACCTGCCCCGACCAATGCAGCCAGCTCGGTGGGGATCCCATCCCTGCCACAGTCGGGAGTCAGAGATCCAGCAGGGGTGGACACCAGAGCAACTGGACCCCAGCAGATGGAGGATGTGACGGCATCATCGGGCAGGGCACATGCACGACGGCGTCGGTGGTTTCCATCAGCCTGGATGCCGTCGTGCTGGCACAGGCAGTTGCGTCGGAGGCAGCAGCAGGCTCAACGTGGGAGGCATCATGGCTCGGGGCCATCAACATCAGGGGTGCAGGCATCGGCCGGAGGGCAGGAGAACCCTGGGATGGGAGTGGCTTCCGTGTGGGAGAGGTTGTGCCAGCGGATAGGTGCGGAGCGGCAGCGGGCAGAGGAGGAACGGCTCACGATGGTCAGGGCGGAGGACTCCATGCGGAGGGCGCTGAGGCGGGCTGAGTGCCTCGAGGGTCTTCGCAGGGAGTTTGAGCTTGACACTGCGTTATCCCTGCGGGACCTCGGGGCCAGGGAACATGCCCGCCTCCAAGCCATTGAGCAGGAGTTCGAGGATGCCCTGGCCCATGACAACAACCAGTGAGCCGTCCGAATAGCCCGCTGCCTTTGTATATAGTTGTATAGTTAGGGTTAGGTTTCCTTTGTTTTTTAGAATTTTTTTTGGGTTGCGATTGGACAATGCACCACTTTTTTGTATATAGTTCCCTTTTTAGTTAGTAGTCAGTTAGGTTTTATTTGGTAGGGCTCATGGACCCAGGATTATCTTCTTGATTGGCTGATTTTATTTTTTCATAATTTTTTCATGGACATTCATCTTGTTTTGGTTGATTTGCTTTGTGTTTTTTCTTATTTGCTGTTCAATACATAATTTTTTTTTTTAATCTTCAATGTGTCGTATCATCTCATTGCTTTCAGGCATGTCATGTTGGGTGTTTTGTCATTCACTTGCAGCCATTGTGTGTGACAGACATGTGTTAAATTGCATTATTTACATTGGGGGTGTAACATGTAATTGCCTTTGATATGTGGGTGGGTGTGATAGTTGGTTGGGCCTTTTGGCAGGGGAGGATGGCCATTACGGACATGATTGGGGAATGTTGGGACCCAGGTGCAGGGGGGCATGGATTGGACATGGGTGGGGGCCTGCTGGCAGGTGCCCCACAGTGCTGGGGGGTGGGGGTGGTGAGAGACATGAGTTGGACATGGGTGGGGGCCTGCTGGCAGGTGCCCCACAGTGCTGGGGGGTGGGGGTGGTGAGAGACATGAGTTGGACATGGGTGGGGGCCTGCTGGCAGGTGCCCCACAGTGCTGGGGGGTGGGGGTGGTGAGAGACATGAGTTGGACATGGGTGGGGGCCTGCTGGCAGGTGCCCCACAGTGCTGGGGGGTGGGGGTGGTGAGAGACATGAGTTGGACATGGGTGGGGGCCTGCTGGCAGGTGCCCCACAGTGCTGGGGGGTGGGGGTGGTGGGAGACATGAGTGGGGCCCTGGTGGAGGGTGACCCTGGTGGCTGGGGTTTGGGGGTGGTGGGAGACATGAGTTGGACATGGGTGGGGGCCTGCTGGCAGGTGCCCCACAGTGCTGGGGGGTGGGGGTGGTGGGAGACATGAGTGGGGCCCTGGTGGAGGGTGACCCTGGTGGCTGGGGTTTGGGGGTGGTGGGAGACATGAGTTGGACATGGGTGGGGGCCTGCTGGCAGGTGCCCCACAGTGCTGGGGGGTGGGGGTGGTGGGAGACATGAGTGGGGCCCTGGTGGAGGGTGACCCTGGTGGCTGGGGTTTGGGGGTGGTGGGAGACATGAGTTGGACATGGGTGGGGGCCTGCTGGCAGGTGCCCCACAGTGCTGGGGGGTGGGGGTGGTGGGAGACATGAGTGGGGCCCTGGTGGAGGGGGACCCTGGTGGCTGGGGTTTGGGGGTGGTGGGTGACATGAGTTGGACATGGGTGGGGGCCTGCTGGCAGGTGCCCCACAGTGCTGGGGGGTGGGGGTGCAAGGGGACATGTGTTGGTGTTCATTAGTTCAAGGAGACATGTGCCTTTGCTGGGGGGCATGCCCATGTTGGGTGGGCTGCCTGCGGGACATGACCAGGGATGCAGGGTAGTCCCCTGTGGTGTGGGCTGCCTGCAGGGGCCGTGGAGGGTGTACAGGGTACACCTGGGAGGAGCCACACTGTCAAATCACATGTGGAACTTCCCGCGCACCCCTGAAATACACGCGCCCAGGCTATTGGCATGTGGAACTTCCCGCGAACCCCTGAAATTCACGCGCCCAGGCTATTCGCGTGTGGAACTTCCCGCGCACCCCTCAAATTCACGCGCCCAGGCTATTCGCGTGTGGAACTTCCCGCGAACCCCTGAAATACACGCGCCCAGGCTATTCGCGTGTGGAACTTCGCGCGCACCCCTCAAATTCACGCGCCCAGGCTATTCGCGTGTGGAACTTCCCGCGCACCCCTGAAATACACGCGCCCAGGCTATTCGCGTGTGGAACTTCCCGCGAACCCCTGAAATACACGCGCCCAGGCTATTCGCGTGTGGAACTTCCCGCGCACCCCTCAAATTCACGCGCCCAGGCTATTCGCGTGTGGAACGTCCCGCGCACCCCTGAAATACACGCGCCCAGGCTATTCGCGTGTGGAACTTCCCGCGAACCCCTGTAATACACGTAGCCCGCTCCCCCAGGCCCGATCGCGTGAGGAACTTCCCGCGCACCCCTCAAATTCACGCGCCCAGGCTATTCGCGTGTGAAACTTCACGCGAACCCCTGAAATATACGTAGCACGCTCCCCCAGGCCCGATCGCGTGTGGAACTTCACGCGAACCCCTGTAATACACGAAGGCCGCTCCCCCAGGCCCGATCGCGTGAGGAACTTCACGCGAACCCCTGTAATACACGTAGCCCGCTCCCCCAGGCCCGATCGCGTGAGGAACTTCACGCGAACCCCTGTAATACACGTAGCCCGCTCCCCCAGGCCCGATCGCGTGAGGAACTTCCCGCGCACCCCTCAAATTCACGCGCCCAGGCTATTCGCGTGTGAAACTTCACGCGAACCCCTGAAATATACGTAGCCCGCTCCCCCAGGCCCGATCGCGTGAGGAACTTCCCGCGCACCCCTCAAATTCACGCGCCCAGGCTATTCGCGTGTGAAACTTCACGCGAACCCCTGAAATATACGTAGCACGCTCCCCCAGGCCCGATCGCGTGTGGGACTTCACACGAACCCCTGTAATACACGAAGCCCGCTCCCCCAGGCCCGATCGCGTGAGGAACTTCACGCGAACCCCTGTAATACACGTAGCCCGCTCCCCCAGGCCCGATCGCGTGAGGAACTTCACGCGAACCCCTGTAATACACGTAGCCCGCTCCCCCAGGCCCGATCGCGTGAGGAACTTCCCGCGCACCCCTCAAATTCACGCGCCCAGGCTATTCGCGTGTGAAACTTCACGCGAACCCCTGAAATATACGTAGCACCCTCCCCCAGGCCCGATCGCGTGTGGGACTTCACGCGAACCCCTGTAATACACGTAGCCCGCTCACCCAGGCCCGATCGCGTGAGGAACTTCACGCGAACCCCTGTAATACACGTAGCCCGCTCCCCCAGGCCCGATCGCGTGGGGAACTTCACGCGAACCCCTGTAATACACGTAGCCCGCTCCCCCAGGCCCGATCGCGTGAGGAACTTCACGCGAACCCCTGTAATACACGTAGCCCGCTCCCCCAGGCCCGATCGCGTGAGGAACTTCACGCGAACCCCTGTAATACACGAAGCCCGCTCCCCCAGGCCCGATCGCGTGTGGAACTTCACGCGAACCCCTGTAATACACGAAGGCCGCTCCCCCAGGCCCGATCGCGTGAATAACTTCACGCGAACCCCTGTGATGCACGTACCCTGCAAATCGCGTGTGACACTTCCCGCGCACCCCGGTATACATGCACACGTATTTTTTGTCAGCGGGTGTCCGTGTTTGTGGGTACCCCTTTGCACGTCATTTTTCCTGGAGGGCCACAGTATGGGACATTCATCATGGCAGTATATAGGTGCTATTTGTTGGCGCACCTTTTGGCGCACATTTCTTACAGCCGCAGAGACGCTACCGCCTCCTTTCTTGTGGCGGTCGTGTTTGTGCCTGTGCGCTGGTTTGAGCGTGCGCTTTTTTCCCCTATTCTATTCCATGAATACGTGTTGTAGGCGAGCGTGTGGGCGTTCCGCGCACTTGTGCCCTGTACTTCCCCCGTGACGCCCACGTTTTGGCAAGTTGTTCCCCATTCCGAGTGTTACGCCCGTGTTCCGCCTACTTTTATTGCGTGCGCCGCGCTATGTGCGATTTTCGCTGTGGCCTGTGCGATTTTCGCTGTGACCTGGCGCACGCTGTTAGATGGCCTGTGCGCTAACGTGCGCCGCGCACTTTTTATCGCACATCCGCTGGTTTTCTCGCGCACGGCCTTCCATGAATCGACGTGCGCTGCTTTTCGTGCGATTTTCGCACGTTCACTGCGATTTTCGCTATTCCACTGCGATTCGCACGTTTTTGCCCACTTGCGCCGCGCTAATTATTCCATGAATCGGCGAGTTTTCTAGGGATATTTTTGTGAGCAGCGTTTCTTGTTCCATAATGGCAATATTACATGTTTCCTACCCTTGTCCAGTACCATGTATGGCGATTGGGTTTATGTCTTTTGTTTGTATGCTTCTTCATTGAAATATGGTTCTATGCTCGTGGTGTGACTCCATTTACCTCCACAGATGTTTGTTAAACTATCTTTGTTGATATTCCATTTATTGAGAAGTCTTTTTTGTAGTTTAATACTTAGTTTTGTTAGTGGTTTCTTTCTGGTTAAAACTAAAATAAATATTTTTCTTTTGAGAAGGATTGCACTGTCTATGAGAGCTTGTAGGATTAATTTTTTACGGTAGGTTTTAAGGGTTGTGCATGATTTCTCTCCTGTTTGTATAAGGTTCTGAAGAACTCTGTGGCAGAACATTTTTTGTAAAATATTTTTTTTGGTATGCTTACTTGCCGCTACATCAAGATGTATAGGTGCAGTGTTTGCACTAGTGGTAGCTGCAGTCTTTTTAATCATTTTCTGTTTCATTTTACATTTTGAAAGAGGAGGCAAAGTTTCTATACCAGAAGCTTATTTTGTTTCACTTAATGACTGTATTAGCTGTTTTATTTGAACTTTTTTTACACATTCTGCTAGAGGTTGATGCTTATTCTGGAGAGTTTTAGTTTGATTTTGTTTACTTTTGTGTTGCTTTCTATGGAGTTCCTTTTTGGTAGGCATTCTTTGGGGTCTGTTGGAGAAAAAAATAAAGTGTGGGTTGGGATCTTGTGCAGTGTATGTGTGCTTTGTGCATGAGTGTCTGAGTATGATGGTAAGGATGTATGTAGAGGTGTGTGATTGTGCAATGAGCTGCTATATCAGGTTGGGAAGCCTATTATTGTATTTGTCTGTTACTATACTGGTGTTCAGATGACAATACAAAGTATGCAGCTGGTGAGGGGAAGCACTAATACTGAATTTAATGTTGCAGGGTTAATACAATTGTTTGTTCTACAGTACTAGAATTCTACAGTGTTTGAGCAACAGTTAGAACATTATGGCAGTATTGTAGGTTTCTTCTGAGTTATCGTTCACACTTCTGACACTGCTGCTTTTCAGGGGAGTGGTCTTCACTGCAATTGTGAAAGAAAGAAATTAGTAAATATGTGTGTTAATAGCACTGTTGTTAATGTAGACATGCATTTCTTTGTTTTTGCAGTAGTAGTGCTTTCTGATAACTGTGCATAGCATGTACATGCACTTTCCTTTGCCTATGTGCATTCTGTATATTTGACTTAGAATCTGTTAGTTGAATGTGCTTTAGAAATGAGTACAATAGTAAGCCCACAGAGCGCACTTGGCTTCTTAAGGCAGTGTTATTGGATGCTAGCAGATAGAAGAAATAATCGTATGTTTTGTTTGCTATTTTTACAGGGTAAATGGCAGGAACTGTACAGAAAAGTATGCAATGTATGCATTTTTGAAGGTGTGGGAAATAAAGCATAAGGATTTGACGGGGTCAGCAGCGTATTACTCAGCAAGTGATTACCAAACTACTGGATGATTCTGAAATAAAGTAAGGGTTGCAATGAAGGATCTGGTGCTTGCATTGCAGACTGAAGGGAAGGGGGAGATGTTGTATGTCTTGCTTTACAACACTGTACATAGTTGTAGATGATGTGATAGACATGACTGCACCTGTGCATAGTTGAATGCTGTTGTAAATTCTAGAACGTAATGGGCAACCAGCTGGAATGAGAAGATGTCTAGATTGGAAGAACAGTTGTAGAGGCAGTGGTGTTGTTTCAGCTGGAGCCTTTCAAATGATATTGTCTTTCTGTATGCATAAATAAAGATGCATGTACTCATCCTGGCTGCGTGTAACTTTATAACACACTGGAAAGCCTTTTTTCCATAATTATACTGTTATTTCTCCCACCTTTAACATAAAATGACACTTTGTTAGATAGCTGTGTGTGTTGTGTCTGATTACTATTATAATTATTTCTAACAGAAGTTCAAATGATAGAATGTATGTTAAATACAGAGAATGTATACAAAGGAAATTGTATGTACATCCTCATCACTATAATGCATTAAATGCTATTATGGTTGAAATGTGGATAAAAAGGTGTTAGTGGTTACACAAATGATAGAATCAATGAAGAAAACAATAGTTTGTACATTGCAGTTCGTAATATGGGTAAATATAAATTTGGAGAGCAGAGAACTTTGCAAGTGACACTTGATCATAGCAGATGGGAGAAATGACAGTGAGCTTGTTTTACAGGTTATACAGGGTAAGTGGCAGTTACTCTGTTTAGATGCATTTATACAGGATATGTACATGTACTGTGCAGACAATATGCATACATGTAGTGTGTGTTCATGCATGTGGATGTGCATGAATCTGCAAGTAGAAATGTTGGAGAGTTTATTGGTAGTTGCCGTAGGTGCTTTGCAGTCACAGCCCAATTGTACTCATAGGGATCAGCAGTATATCTAAAGTGCTGAATTGTGATGATGGAGTTAGATGTAGAGTTCTTGGATGTGATTGGTGGATGGTTGTGTGACTGCTTAACAGTAGCCAATGAGGGAATGGTGCAGAGAGTGAAGAGGAAAGGGTAGAAGGGCTGTCCCAGTGTTAAAAGCTCTGCGGACACCGCGGCTGTCCGTGGACAGGGCGTGCCACATCTGGGGTTTCTTAGCAAATCCAGCATGGAAAGGGGACTGTAGGGATTAGCAAATTAGGTGTTGAAGTTCTGATTTATATTCAGAGAGTCTGTGTGTAGTGAAGATGGCAGAGGTGGAGAAAGTCAGTGTGTTGGTGCTTGGAGATATGTTTTTGAATGGTTTGGAGCAGTATGCAAAATGTAGGAATGTGGGAAACAATTCTGATGTAAAAGGAGTGGAGGTGGTGTGGAGCATTGTGCCTGGTTTACATTTGCAGGCAATGGAAGAAGTTTGTCAAGATATGACTAGGATTAATAGTCCACATGTGGTTGTCCTGCACTGTGGTGCTTTGCATTCGGGTTATGTCAGTGCCCCTACTTTTTTGGAAGATCTGCAAAACTTGGTTCAGTCAGAAATAAAACAACTTCCAAATGGCAAGATATTTTTTTCTGGTTTTTGTCCTCAGCAAAATGTTGCTAGGTTGTTAATCAACCGAGGCATGTTTGCTTTTATAACTAGAGCTGCCATGTTCTTTTGCAACAATGACAACATTGACTCTGGTAATGTGGATTACTTTAAAGAAGATGGGATGTTTGTATCTTTTATGGGAAATGCCATGCTGTTTTGGAACATAAGGATTGATTGCTTTGGAGAAGCTAATGTGAAGATTGTTGGAGGAAAATTAAAAAAAAATACAAAATAAAAGGTGTTTATTTTTTTTATTTTTTTTATTTGTTATAGTTGTATTACAACTTTTCAAATGTCATTAACATTTATATGCAACACAATAATTTTCAATCTTACAAGGCTAAAAGATAATACATTCTTACAATACCCATATTATCACATAATTATTAACAGTTCATTTTATATGCATGATCACGCCAATTCATACTATTTACAAAGGTTCCACTTAGATGGTTACTTGGCTAAGCTTACCTCTTTCAACCAACCGGTGACCTAATAGCCTTATAGATAATGCATTACCCATTATACACCTCTAACCCGGGAGCACAATTTGAAAGAATTGCACTATGGCAATCTGAATTTTCGGGCGTGTACTGGAGAACAGCTCATGCCATCTTTCGTCACTCTCCATTGGTCTTTGGACTACCTGGGTGTGTGCAAAACATCTGGTTCGTACATCGCAGAGTGCTACAGATTCTACGAACAGATGTTGTAGCGTCTCTCTTTGTTCAGGCACAATACAATATCTGCTGTAGTTTTGTTCTTTTGCCAGCTTTTTCCTTTTACAACGGACATCCCTTGTGTACCATAGGTTTAACCAGAATCTTAAATATCCCATTCTTACTTTAGGAGAAGGGCTTTTCAGCAAGTAATCTGACATCAACCCATATTTTTTAATGCCAAATAAGAGGATGTCAAAGTCCTTGTATTGGGAGCACCTTGTCATGTTTGCTTCCCAATCAGCCAGATGTACTTATTCCTTCGCTCTAACAGGATTTGATAGTAATAACTCTATTGTGATATCAGAATGGGCTAATTCATTATATACATGTTTCCTCCATTTAACAGCGAAGGGATTTACAGATTTCAGCAAATGATGCGCAATCACTTTCAGTATATTGTTACTTCCATTTTCCAGGAGGCATTTGCGTAACAAGGCACACTGTTTCCAGGATACTTGAGCATACATGGATGTCAATCCCAATTCATAACACAAAATAGCCATTGGCACAGAGTTAGGCAGGCATAAGATCTGTTTCCAGTAACCTGACTCTAATTGATCCCAGTACCACTTTTCTCTTGGCAAGAACCCTTCAATACCGTACAGCAATATCGGGAAAACTTTCATTTTATAAAATAACACAACATGTTTCATGGAAAACTTCCCATACTTCCTGATCAACAATCGTGATTGCGAAACAAGCTGTTGCATTTTTTGCTTCCTTACTAGGTCTTCAGCTTGTTTGCATACAACATTGTTGATGAACACCCCAAGGTATTTATATTGGGTCGTAGTCTGGATGCTTTCATTTTGAATTTTCCAGGAAAAGATATTACTCCTGGTGGTTTGCTGTTTTCCACACTTTAGAATTTGTGTCTTTGCGATGTTAATTTCCAACATATTTGCTTGTACATAGAGGGCCAGCTTTGTCAACATATTTTGAAAGCCTTGTGGTGTTTGCGACAATAATACAAGATCGTCAGCATATAGCAAATAAGCAATTTTTTGGCCTCCTAGTTTTGGCGGGTCACCAATACAATTATTGAATTCGAGCCCTAGATCTAAAATAAAAAAGTTGAATAGAAAAGCTGCAGGGGAACACACTTGCTTTAAGCCTCGCTCCGTTTTAATTACAGGAGTTAATTTGCCATTGAGGCAAATCCTGGCTCTCACTGAAGTGTTTGAATGAAGTAAGATTACCAATGAGAGGAGGTAGTCTGTTGTTTCTTCAATTTTTTGTACATTAAATTTCTATCCATTGATTCAAATTCAGCTCGAAAGTCAATAAACCCCAGGTATAGTGGATTATTTCGATTCGATTGTTGGGTTTGGATCATATTTATCGCAATCATATTCGAGATAGTACCTAGCCCAGCCATGAAACCTGCTTTAAAAGGGTCAATCAGCCCTTTTTCTCTAACCCAATTCTGTAACTGCTTAAGGATGATCTTAGAAAATAGTTTCTCCGGGATATCTAAAAGGGAGATGGGTCTATAGCTCGAAGGTGATGCTCTCTCTCCCTTTTTATATATCGGGACTATAATTGCTTGAGTCAAAGACTCGGGTAGGGTCTGAGTCGAATTCACTTTGGAAAAGATCTTAAACAGAATTGACGTTCTGGATTCTCTATTAGATGGAAATTGGACAACCCGTCAGGACCACTAGCTCTTGAATTGCTTGCAGATTTAATGAGGTTTAAGATTTCCAACCATTCAAATTCTAGACGGAAAGGAGGGAGTAATTTCATATTATCTATTGATATATCTCCCTTCACTGAAGCATACAGCATGCTAAAATGTTCAGCCCATAGTTGTGAGGAAACCGCCGTCGATTGTCTAACTAGCTGTGGGGGAGAGATAGATTGATTTATCATCTCCCACATTCTCGCAATATACTTGCTGGCTAGCGTTTTTAACATACTAGAACCATCCTCCTCTAACATGGAAGCTTGGTGCGACTTTAGCCTTTTTCTGTAGTGCATTTTAAGGGTGTTCGTTGATTGCTGATATTGGGGGGAAGGCGCATTCCTCAAATGCCTAAAATCAGCTCTGAGTTGTGCTTTATGGACCTTGATTTCAGGGTCAAAATAGTGTAGATGGACGCGCTTCGGAGTTACCTTAGCTCTGTGCTGTTTTATAGCTTGGATAGCGTCAGTATACACATATTTCGACCTGCCTGCCTGTGTGTCAGGCTGCTCAGACATATCTCTCAGTTTGCTGTCTAATTGCGCTAACTCTGAATCTGACCATCAAAGGCGGATCCCCCTCATATTCACCACAATAGTGCCGTGCATTAGATCTATTTTTGCCGGTTCGGCTATGCTCGTCCTCCATTCAGTAGTAAACATATTATGGTTGCTTACATTTGTTCTTAATACAGAAAACTTTGTCATTAGAGGCCAAAGTTCTCTGCTTACATATATGTAGTCGATAATCGATTTACTGTCACCCTTGTGCCATGTCTCAACTGGTAGTAAGTCCGGAGCTAGAGCACCATTAAGCATAAACAATCCTCTCGCTTTAACTAGGGTAACCCATCTCCAATATCTTGTTTGCTTTTTATTCTCTGGGCGCTCCATACATCTCAAGTTTAGATCACCCGCCAATATTAAGGCGCTAACCCTTAGGTCAGCTGAGACTAAATCTAGCAAGGAATTTATATCAAGGAAAAAATTGTCGTCAGACATGGCAATCAGGTTCCAGTAAATGTTTAGAACAGCCACCTCGGTTTTCTCAAATTTCACTTTTGCTAGAAGCATATATTTGTTCGGGCGGCCCAGAACTGCAAAGTTAAACCTCTACCCATTTTCACTGCTATTAGTAGACCAGAACTAGGCCGTCCATTAGATGAATTAATGGCAGCATTTGTATGAATTTCATGATTTTCCCAAAGTGGGGTTTCTGAAAGCCACGTCTCCTGTAAGAGTACTATGTCCCAATTATTTAGATTACTTTGATCATTATTAATCAAATGTTTAAACCCTTGTGTGTTCCAACTCACAAGGGATATGTTTCCTTCTATTCTTTGTTAATTCTGCGTACAATGATTATTGCATACGCATGTAGTATTGTTAGGGATATTTTTTGGACTGATCTTAGTCTGAACAGGAGGCTGGCTTTCAAATTTTACCCTTCGATTATTCATGGGTAAATCAGTTTTCTTCAATGTTTCCAATATTAGGCTAAACCCCAGTTTGGCAAGCGCTTTTTTATTCTGCCAGATTAAATTTTGGACAACTATGGAGTTAATCCAGAGCCTTACCTAGTTCAAGGACCCTTCTGTTACAAAGTTGACCAATGCAAAATCAGAAGAAACAAAATACTCTAATTGTGAAATCTCTGAGAATATAGCCATTACAGCTCTCCTATTTAGATCATATTGTGTGGTAGGAGGGGCCTTGCAAGCTAATACTAAGGAGTACGGAGCAGGGAGTTTTTTTATCTCTTTGTCATCATCTCAGCCCCATTGGGCAGGCTTATGTTGGCTGTTGGTTGCTTTGATGGCAAGTTCTTTGCTATCGCCTTACCAACAGCATTTTCAATCAAAGCAATAATGGAGTTTGAGAAATTGTTCTGAGACCCTTCACCATCATCAAGTGAATCAGGGGCTGGTATATTCACAGCCTCATGCATAATAACAGGAGATAAGCATGGCCATTGGTTCTCTCTTTCAACCCCATCGGATTTACTCAATATCTTCCTGCTTCCACAGCTTCTTTCGGGTGCAACTGCTCTACCTAGCACCTTTTTTTTATTAGCTATGGAGCATTCTGATTGAGCAGGGTCAGCCACCTTTTCAAAAAAGTTGGTTGTGACCGAAGTGACTGCCACAGGGTTACAATTCTCAGACATGTAAGCGTCAACGGCTTTCCTTATTTCAGCTCTTTGGTCCAATAATTGAGCAACATTTTTCACCTTTCCCTGAGTGAGTGAGGGCCTGTGTGTTTCTTCGAGGCTTTGTTGCCCTTCACTAGATTCATTCACTCGCTCGTCGCTCTCAACATCCAATATTTCTACCAGCTCATCCAATGGAGAGTAATCCATTGCCTGAACTGGGGTAAACTTAAGGGTATCCAGTCTCCCGGACTGCGCAAGTAACTGATATTTTTCTTTAATTGCCTGCGAAGCTGACAGAGTATTTCGTTTTGGCAGGGAAATGGTTTTAAAACAGTGTTTCACTGACGGCTTACCACTACTCTTTAAAGCCGGTTGATTTTTGGGTAGCTTTTTAGGTATTTCTTTTACTTTCTTATACTTTTTACTCCTGAGGGAACTACTACATGAGCTTTCTTTTTGACTATTTTGTCACTTGATTTAATTTCATTCAGCTCCTCTAAATCAGGGGTCCCATCTGGACCGGGTGTTCATTCCATAAATTTGTCATAGATGATTTCAGGAAAACGGGGCAATACAGGTAGAGTCACCCCAGATGATTTTCCAGGGATACAATTCTTGCACAATTGACAAGACCCTAGAGTGGGTTCAGTTTGGGTGGCTACTAGAGCAACACCTGTCTGAATCCCATCATTCTTGTCTTGATTACTTTTAATAGTCTCATCTATTTCACTCAGCCATTGAGGTATTTTTTCCCATTTTCCATCCAATGCAATTAATTTACGTTTGCATAATCTCAACATTTTAAATAAAGCATGCATTGTTACATTCATAGAATTTAAAGTTATGTTCAACATGTTATTATTCTCTTGGGTACAGGCTAGAGATGTATTTGTGCCATGATTGAGCATCAGGCCTGAATAGGAGATGAAGACACATTTATAGGTGAGTGGGGAGCATTTCCAGAGGGAGAATCTTCACCACTTTGCTCGCTGTCAGAAAACATTATAGGAGTACTTGAAAGGTTCTCTGACATCAGACTGTTCAAAAACACTGAATCATTTGGTTCTAGATCAATGATTGCTATATCCGGTTTATCCTGAGGATTACCCTGAAGTGGCTTAGGAATCGAACAAGTGGCAGGCAAAGATTTCAAAATAGCAGTATCAGTTAGGGACTTATCAGTAGGGGGAGTCTTATCATTACCAGCCCTAAACTGATCATTTCTCACCTCTTCAACTGGAATTGGGGAGCTATTTATGCCAGACTCCGTGACTTGTATATCCAGATCTATGGTTTTGGGTCGCTCACGCGCCGAAGTAGCTGTTTTAGCTCTAAATGCAGATAACGACCCATTACAAAACTGCCGGATATCAACATTCCCCAGTGTCCCATTCATGGAAGAACCTCGTCTAAAGTTAGAACATGCAAGGGAGGACGACCTGTTCTTGATAGCCATCAGATATTTTTTCCTACATACGGGGCTTTTTGCAGGTAGAACTTTCTGGGCCCTGAGAATCATATGTCCCTTTTTCACACTATGAGGTAAGTAAACTTTTGCAATTTGCAGCCAATCAATTTTTCAAGGAACTCACCACCTATATCCACGTATTTCCACCAACAACAATTAATAATATTGAAGTGGGGTCCCGCGCCCGCGCACTGTGAACAGTAAACAGTACTTTTCAGTACTTGCCGGTGTGTGCGCGGGTGCGCTGGGTTGTGGGTAAATGTAGGAAACAAGGTAGTGATGCGGGTCCCAGGGGGCGGAGTCACCATCCAGAGAACCACCTTCAATAAAAACAAATGAGGCACTTAAAATCCAGTGTCCACCAAGTTCACAAGAAAGGCAGCGTAAAAGACATGCAATCAGCAGTAAGAAGCGCACAGTAACCTAGTCCTTAAAGGGGCCAGGGCAGAACAGTGTTGCAGCGAAAAGATTCCTCCAGGCAGGTTTCTGCCACGCAGCCACAGCGAACACAGCAACCAGACCAGCAGAGCTCTCCCACAGTAAACAGTACTTTTCAGTACTTGCCGGTGTGCGCACGGGTTTCCCTGGGTTGTGGGTAAATGTAGGAAGCAAGGCAGTGATGCGGGTCCCAGGGGGCAGAGTCACCATCCAGAGAACCACCTAGCCCTTAAAGGGGCCAGGGCAGAACGGTGTCACAGCGAAAAGATTCCTCCAGGCAGGTTTCTGCCACGCAGCCACAGCGAACACAGCAACCAGACCAGCAGATCTCTCCCACAGTAAACATTACTTTTCAGTACTTGCCGGTGCGCATAAAAGGTGTTTATGAAGCATCTGCAAAAAAAACCCCAAAAAGTCTATTTTCACAGCCAACCTCAAAGGGGAAAATGGGGCACACAATTTAAATTTTCATTCCCAGACAGCGCGTATTACATAAGGGGATTTTGAGGTTGAGAGGCATGCAGGTGAGACTTAGCAGAGTAAGGGATTGGTCGATACGGTTTACTCAGTGTGATGTGTGGGCAGAGACTTTGTCAGAAAGTCTTAATCCTGAGAGGAGACCAGATAGCTATGGCTGTGTGTTTCAGAAAGCAGATTGTCTGGATTTTGTGAGGTTTGTGGATACATTGGTTGGAGGTGCATGCAGATCGCTGTGGAGTGGCTGTACATCTTGGATTTCCTCATGTTGAAGTGCACTGGCATGGAGTGCGTGGAATGAAGTGGCTAGATTTGGTACCTCTTTGTGCTACTTTGGTGACACAGTGTCATCCAGACATGATTATTATTCATTGTGGAGGAAACAGTTTAGGACATGTGTCTAGAATCTCTGCAATTTGCAATGAAAGAAAAACTTGGGAAAGTCATGGACATGTGTCCAAATTCCAGAGTAATTTTTTCACCTTATTGCGCAGAGACAAATGTGGCTGCGTTCTTTTTCATTTGGTCCACAAATGGAGAAAGCGAGGCGCAATGTTAACAAGGCGGTCTGTGCCTTTTTGAGAGATGTTGGTATGTTCTCTTTTCACAATGAAGGTTCTCCCCTATGCAGAGTACTGCGTCACAATACATGCACAAAACTGTCACCCTCAAAAGGTAAGGTTCAACAGCATCACGTATGGCCGGCAATGCAGCTGGAGGGATGCACTGCCCCACATGAGTGTCTCTTGTGGAGGCAGGGGCTGAAATGGAGGATGCTGCAGGGGAACTCAACCTACTACGTTTATCGCAAGGTACAACCTTACAAATAGCCTCACAGTGGAACGACTTTAGGTGTCGCTTCAGTGAGGTAGTACCATAGCTGTACAAACCCGGTTTCCCACGACTCAGCATCACCTTGCACTGATTGCAGGTACCTTGTTTGCACATGCTTTTGGTTCTCCATCAAGAGTTATAAATAACCTCCACACCCAAGATTCACGATGAGTGCTAGTAGTGGTGACTTCCACTACCTCATCCTCTTCATTACTCTCCTCTGCATCCTCGTGCCTATTCCATTCTGCAGACCCTTGGGGAGGTGTTGGTGGTGGAGGGGGTGGTGCTGAGACAGCAGTAGCACCAGCAGCAGCCATGGATGCCATCAGGACAGCTGTTTCAAATTTTGAGTAGCAAAAGCAGGATCAATCTCCAGTAGTGCTGGAAAGACAGAATGAGCATCAGCTCTGGGGTGTGGCTTTTTATATGGGTGCTGGGCATGCTTCGCGGACACCCGTGCTGTCTGAGGACAGTTTGAGGAAAGGGCTCAAAAAGTTCCAAAAAGTGTGCAGATCACCAGGGACATGGGCCCTCATTACAACCTTGGCGGAGGACCATGGTGCTATTAGCACCATGGTCCATGCCGCTAAGGTTACGATTCCGCCATGGTGGATGGCGGAATTCCCGCCCCATTCCAAGGTGAGTGGGGCGGTAATTCCCCAGTCACCATTTGCCCTTCCCCATTCCCATTTTCGCACCCGTAGGGCATAATGGGAATGGGGAAGGCGCTAATTACGGCACCGTAAATTACGGTGGCGTAATTAGCTCCAAAGTCCCTTTGCGGGTTGGATTTTTAACGCCTGCTAAAAGCAGGCGTTAAACACCAACCCGCAAAGGGACACTTGTAATCAGGCGTTAAGGGTTAACGGCGCCGACGGCGCCGTTAAACCCTTAACGCCTGAGTTGTAATGAGGGCCATGGTCTGGGACATGTGCAGGGGTGAACTTTCCCAGAAAATACCTTGGATTTCCCAAAAAACCCCACTTTTCAGCTGTCTGGGTTCCCGGACTGTGTTCGTTACGCTTAGCTCAAGTGCGGTCACATGATGACATTGTGGACACGTTCGCAAATGGGACGGCTGTCTGTACGACACCTAATGCGTGGGGTCGGTTGTGTGCATGCATGAAGGTGTTCTACTGTGGAAATCGAAATAATATTATACCTCCTATCGCATTGTTTGAATGTATGTTGGCCTACGCCAAGTTGTCTAAAACATCGTGTAAATAGATTCCGCGGCAAGGTCTTGACCTTAATGTATTGTGTAAATCGCCATCTTGGATTTAGCCGCCATTTTAGGTTCTCTTGTAGTGTGAAAGTCACCCTGAACAACAAAATGGAGGCCGAATGACATTTCGAGTGGGATTCTGGCCGTTGTGACCTCCGCACACATGAATAAGTAATATGCCCGCAGGCCACTTGTTGGGGTCGCGAACTGAGACCTTGTCCTATCCCTGACCTATGCGTAAATGAACAACTGTATCAGCGGAACTGATCAAAATGCATACATTATGGGATTGACCTGGCAACGAACCCTAGGCCTGGTTCCAAGAATGGTTAACCCACGAGGGGGTTGGCCAGAGCTGGATAAAAAGTATAAAAACCCGAGTATCCCAATGTACGCTCTCTCACACTAACATGGCAAACTACCGTTGATAGTTTGTTCTGTTACTCTGAGGGCCGAATAGCTATCCGTATGTCAATTGACTTTTGGTAATTGTTGTATCTTTGAATAAAGCGCTTTGTATGTCCTTTGTAACCTGTGTTGGTGTGTTTCCTTTGGGCTTCCCGGCCTCACATCAATTTTTCTGTTTCCACAGTTGGCGCCCGAATAGCGACCCTCAAGATTGATGCCGGATCATTGAAGGTTGACGCAGACTATCGAACCGGGATCGGACAGTGTGATTCTGCGGGCCCGACCGATCGAGAAGCGATACCTCGGCAGCGCTGCACGATCCGATCCTTGGACGATAGTCGTGTGGTCTGACACGGCATCTTGACGAGGGTCCAATTTTGAGGCGGGCAGATTTGCCAAAACCACCAAACACAAGGTAAAATTCGTTAGGTAAGTTCTTTGGTAAACCGTATGGTTCTCCTTAGGTTTGGTCAGGTGCAGTCGTGACCCGGCTCTTAATTTAACCCTGACAATTTGAATTTGGCGTATTGTATCTGCAGACACAATTATTGAACCAGGTAACACCAATTTTTTGTGAAATGCCTGGGAAATTGTCTAGCTGCTTTAGGGCTCTGCTCCGCAGCGATCGACAATCCTTGGAATTTAGCCGCCCGGCACCACAGGAGGGGTCGCCAGCGTGTACTATGTACTGTAAGTATGGCTTGGAAGTATAGTATTTAATGATATTTGGCACAGACAGACCAGACATGCCTCCGAATTTCAGTGGCCAATCAACGGTAGTTTTGAGATCCCCGAATTGAATACTTAGAATCGATCTTGTTAAAGAAAAAGGCTAGACCAGCAGCCTTTGATGTGTTACAGAATTGGAATAAAGAAGCATTACAGCAGCTTAAAAGTAGGGATAAACATGCACGTCGTCATAAAACAAACGCTGAAAAAGCATTATTATATGATAAAGAAAAGCGATCAGAATCAGTTAAAAATATGGATAGAGCCTTTTCACTCGGGATCCAGAAAATGTATCCCTCTAAAGATTTCCATGTTTCTGAGGAATTTATTGAGAAATTATTAAATGAACGCAGGCCCGATGCCTCGGCGCCACCTCCGTATGCTCCTATTTTGGGCGCCCTGCCCGTTCCTGTTGTCGCTCCTGTCGTTACTCCTGTTCCCCCTATGCAACCTATTGTTCCTAGTCCTTTGGTTGTTGTTCCTCCGCCTATCGCACCGCCCCTTCCCCCTGCACCGATAGTTGCACCTTTGTTAAATTTACCTATACCTCTGCTTCCGAGTGGCCCCGTATTGATTGAAGTCGATCCAGGTGCAGGGTCAAAGATTGTGACTCGTACTACTGTTTCTGCAGATAGGAAACAGGAATTGTTTGCATGGGCTAAGCATTGCATGGAGAAAGGTGATCAAGCTAATGTTTTTTCTACATTATCTAATTTGAATAGTTTTCCCGAGAAAAATGTTTTTATCGAAGGTTTGGGGACTCATTTGTGTGTGATGTGGGGTAGATTACAAAATTCGGATCTTCCACAAGGGGTGAGAGATCTGAATGCTTTGGCACTTTCGAGGGACACAGAGCAGAAAGTATATGGACATGTTGAAAGATTGTTTAAGTTTAGGAAAGACTTTGAAAAATCACGAGATGAGGATGATGAAGACAATAGAATATATGTACAGACACGGTTCCTTCCGTGCCGTAGATCGGCACCTGAGGAAGTACGAATTTGTATTAAAGATGCGGTTCGATGGATCTCGGATTCATCGATACCACCAGACGAAGTGTATGACACGTATAGTCAGTATACAGTAGAAATGCAAAGAAAGGTAATTCAGGTGATGATACAGCACCTGCAGGAGGAATGTGTAAGGAAGAGGGTTAGTTGCCCATAGAATTATTGGGGATTTGTAAAAGGGCTTTTTCGCCCGACACTTCTACAGCTGCCTTAGCGCTCGACCTGGCTCTATTGCTTAGTAAGCGGCCGGAGGTACCTATATCTCAGTTGCCTATGAGAGAGGTTCCTCCGACCTTTGTCCCAAAAGTTGAGATCCCCGCCAACGCGGCAACTGGTGCCCCCGCTGTGGATATCCCTGCACATTATGTATCACAATTCGTTCACGTCCCGTTTTCACGACAGGAAGTGAACACAATTTACAAAGAAATAGAGTCCGTTTTACAGTCCTCTGTGTTCACCTTGAGTGACATTGACTTGTTATTCCCTGTACTCCTACCCGTAGTTGTTTGGAAACAGGTTCGGACAATAGACGATGTGCCAGGGCTGGGAGATACGTGGGCCAATATGATTAGAATTGATGGAGAAAGACCAGCTGGTGAGAAACCACCACAGGTAATACTTACTTTACCTGATAGGATTGTCGCTAAACTAAAAACTATAATTCCAGAAAAAAGGAAAACTGAAGGCGCCACCGAATTTTTTAATAGATTCGAGCAGGTATTTTCTGACTTCAGTGGACAGGATTTAGGTACAGAGTCGGGGAAGAGGTTGTTCGTGGACAAATTTGTACGTGGATTGTTACCTGACATCCAGTCACAAATTATGTCCTCTGAGAGAGCTTGGCAGGCAAAATCTCAATCTGAGGTTTTGCACATGGCTCAGTATTATGAGAACTGTGTTAATAATGAGAAGGAAAAAATTGAAAAGAGAAAGGGAGATTTGAAAACCAAAGTATTATTACAGCAAATTATTAGAAACCCCAGAGGAGGTATGACACAAACTAGAGGTCAGTACGATCCAAAAGGAAATGCTCCTCTGAGTCCTGTAAATATTAATCAATGTGCTTGTTGCCGCCAGGAAGGTCATTGGCGAGCACAGTGCCCTGTCCTTCGCCAGAGGTCAAGCAGTGCGTTTGGGGGTATGGGTAGACGACCTAGGGGCCGCCCTGGAGCAGGGGGCCCTGACAGAGGTCAGCTTTTACAAGATTCTCAGCAACCTTTTTCACGGGAAAATCACGGGAAAATCAGACCTCGAGTATGGACTCGAGGAACATATTTGATCACCCTTCTGCTGCCTACCTTTCTGAATAGCTTCCTTCTGATGAGGCTCTATTTCATTAGGATTGCCCGAAGCAGGGTTTGGAACCTTCACCTATTCCCGTTAATCAGAAAGGCCCCTATGTTGAATTATTAGTAGGGAATAGGAAACACCAGTTTTTGATTGGCACTGGAGCACAGAAGTGCTCCATTGATCATTCTAGGGTTCCAAACATCCCACTGTCAGGGCAAACAAATGTTTCCGTAGGGTTTTCTGGTGTACCAATTGTCTGTCCGGTTTCTGCGCCGGTATCCGTTTCTTTGGGCCCTTTCACGGACCATTGTCCTTTTCTTCTCACTTCGAACTGTGGAGAGAATTTGCTGGGGTTGAATTTGTTAAAGAAATTGAACGCAGTAATTCATTGTTCTTCGGATGGAGTACGGCTAACGATTTCACCACAGCAACTTCCTAATTCTCAGTTTTTGATTCGACCTGTACCTCCCGAGTTCAGCATTGTCCCGGAATGTTTGTGGGCGGTGGACGACAATGATGTTGGAGTGTTACAGATTGAGCCTGTTAAAATAGTCCTGAAACATGGGGTGAAACTGCCGAGCATCCCGCAGTATAAAATATCAGTCGAGGGTGAACGTGCTTTGAAATGCATTGTCTCCGATTTTGTACATCGTGGGGTGATCGAGGAGTTTACAGGTAGTTTGTGTAACAGTCCGATCTTACCCGTATATAAGAAAGGAGAAAATGCAATTCCATACCGGTTTATAATTGATCTTCGTGCTATTAACCGAGTGGTCGCCCCACAATTTCCAATTGTGCCTGATGTGACGATGATATTAACAATGATCCCTGCAACGGCTACGCACTTCAGCGTTGTGGATCTAAAAAACGCTTTCTTTAGTATCCCTATACATAAAGAAAGCAGATATCTGTTTGCGTTCACCTTGGGGGGACGCTCATTTACATTTACAAGGGCACCTCAAGGGTATACTGAAAGTCCCAATATTTATAGTAGAGCTTTAAAAGAGCAGCTCGACACCCTTGAATTGGCACCTACTTGCACGCTGCTTCAATATATTGACGATTTACTTTTGGCTGCAGATTCTGAGAATGCCTGTAAAGAAGGCACTATACTGTTGCTTGTTCATCTACCTAAAAATGGTCACAAAGCTTCGCTAAAAAAAATTCAATATTGTTGTCAGGAGGTTGCCTATCTAGGCTACCTCCTGTCAAAGGAGGGGAGAAGATTAACACCTGAAAGAATAAAACACATTTCTGGCATGTCTGTTCCAAAAACACAGAAGGAAGTCAGAGCCCTGATAGGTATGGCTTCTTACTGTAGGTTGTGGATCCCGAATTTCGCACTAGTGATAAAACCGATGTTGGCTTTGACGAAGAAGGGCATTTCTCTGCCACTGCCATGGGAATCGGAACATCAACGATCATTTGAGCTTCTCAAAACCGCGCTATGTTCGGCACCGGTTCTGGGTACTCCAAATTATGACAAGGCCTTTGTGTTGTTTGTGCATGAATGTGATGGATGTGCTTTGGCTGTGTTAACACAGGAACACGGAGGGAAGAATAGGCCGTGCGGCTACTACTCCTCCGCCCTTGATCCTGTTGCATGCGCTTTGCCAAGATGTTTGCGCGCTGTTGCTGCTGCTGCCGCGTCTGTAAAACAGAGTGAGGGAATGGTCCTAGGCCATGATTTGATTTTGATGGTACCTCACTCTGTTGATATTCTATTGAACAAAACCCAAACGCAACACCTCACCTCAGCACGGTTAACAAGGTATGAACTAATTCTGTTTGCCCCTCATATTCAAATTAAGAGGTGTTGTGTTCTCAATCCGGCTGAACTCTTACCTTTCCCGCAAAACACTGTTTGCGGTGACGAAGAATTACATAACTGCCTGTATACCACTGAACAAGAAACGAAGGGCAGGATAGATCTCATAGATACTCCTTTGGATAATGCAGAAGGGGAGCTGTTTTGTGATGGCCCCTGCTTCAAACTTTCGAATGGTACATCTACAGCTGCTTATGCAGTTACTACATTGAGCAAATTTGTCGAAACTAAGAGAATTTCGCATAACTCCGCGCAGGCCGCAGAGATTATAGCGTTGACCCGAGCTTGTGAACTTTCCCAAGGGCGAAGAGTCAATATATATACTGATAGCCAGTACGCATTTGGGGTGGCTCACAACTTCGGAAAGCTTTGGTCGGAAAGAGGGTTCCTGACCTCACATGGGACCAAGATTCAGCATGGCCCCTTGATAGTGCAATTACTTTCGGCACTCACACTCCCTAAACAGTTAGCGATCATGAAATGTGCAGCACATCGCAAGGTCATAGATGATGTAGGCAAAGGGAACGCTTTTGCGGATTTGATAACCAGACAAACGGCCACAGACCTTAGCACGGACATGTATGCTTCAAGGGAAATGAGAGATGCTTGTATAATGGATGAAGGTATTGGGTCTGTGCGAGATATTCAAACTGATGCCACAATGGAAGAATCTAAAAAGTGGGCTGAAGGAATGGGGAAACTGGATGACGAAGGGTGTTGGGTGGATACATACGAAGGGAAATGGTTGCTTCCTGATTCTTATGTATTGGCAATGGTTACAATGGCACACGGTCCTACGCATGTGTGTGCCCAGCAGATCACGAAAATGTTAGAACAGGTTTGGGTAAATGACAAAATTCTGGATCTGCAAAGAGGCACGTCCAGAACTATATGATCTGCCTACAGCACAATGTGGGTAAAGGGGCAGTGACTCCAAGGGGAAGTTTCGGGCCCCCCTCTGTCCGCTTTGAGGTCATCCACTTTGATTTTATTGAGATGGAACGATGTAATAATCTAAAATATGTTCTTGTCATTATTTGTGCCCTCAGTAAATGGGTCGAGGCTTTCCCCGTCAAAGATGCTACCGCCATGACCACTGCAAAGATTATGGTAAAATAATTCTTTCCTCGATTTGGGCTACCGAGAATAATCTGGTCGGACAATGGTCCTCACTTTATCGCAGCAGTAATTTTGCAAATATGTGCAGCCCTATGTATTGAGAAACAATTTCATTCAGCTAGGCATCCTCAAAGTGCTGGGTTGGTAGAAAGACACAACAGTATTTTAAAGAATAAACTTGCAAAAACATGTGCTGATACCAAACTAAAATGGCCAGATGCTTTGCCTATTGTGTTATTAGCTATGCGTACCACACCTCAGACTAGAACTGGGCTTTCTCCATTTGAAGTAGTAATGGGGAGACCTGCTAATATTTGGGGTCTCCCGAAACCTAAAGCCCTGAGGGAGGTGGAAAATGTATTGCTTGTAGACTACTGTAACCAGTTAACTAAAAATCTGTATTTCATTTACCACCAGGTGAATTCTGCTTTACCTGTACGGTTCACGGGCCCAGGACACGATATACAGCCTGGAAGTTGGGTCCTCGTGAAGGCCTACGAGAGGTCTTCCTGTCTCGCGCCTCGCTGGAGGGGACCCCATCAGGTGCTATTGGTCACCAGGACAGCAGTGCGGGTGGCTGGAAAGAAGAACTGGATTCACGCGACGCACGTCAAGAAACTTCCTCACCCGACGCCACACGTTACAGAAGAAGCAGAACCCCTCACTGATGCTACAGTCTCTGATCTTGGAGTAGCAAACAGCGCTGTGAGTGCATCGGAGAAGTTCTCTGAGCCTGAGGAGCTTGGGGAACAGTCCATTTCGTCTCCGCAGTCTCTTGAAAAATCACTTCCGGAAAACACTGTTTCGAGCTCTGCGACTTCCGTCGCCACCGACACGTCGCTTCCCTCAGGAAGTGACGATACTTTGCTTCCGGACCAGACAATTTCGGGTACCATCAGGTACAACCTTCGACCAAGGAAATAGAACTACGACACGAGTTTCGTGCATCTGAAAAAAAAAGGAAGTGATTGGAAAATTGTCTTGTTATGAGAAAGTTTTGTTGAACAAAAAAGGTATTCTGCTGGCTAGGGTTGGGAAGGGCTAAGAAATCACGTGACTGTAGTGTCGCCAGCAACGAACATTGGGGCCGTCGATTGAGAAACTACGATGCCTGCCACCTTCACCGCTGCTCCCCGTACTGAATTTGTAAATAAGGGAGTGACCAAATCGAACAATGAACAATGTTCCTGGGCCCCGAAAACGTACTGTTGTGTTTTGATTTTGATCATTGTTATTTTTGCAACTGCTGCTCTAGGACTTTGGTATTTCGAAGAAATCTATCCTTTGAAACCTTTATTACCGACCGAGATCGTACCAACTGTTTTGACTCCCTCTGTACACCTTCACACTCTGTCCCCTAGAGACTCCCTACATAGACAAAAGTATCATAATAACACTCTGATGATAGTAATGAATGCTACTCATGCCATTTTTAATAAGAGTAATTGTTGGATTTGTACTCATTTACTGCAACATGGGAACAAGGGACTGGGATGGTATATACATCCTCTACCTTTAACAACTTCTTGCTATGCCTCTCTTAGAGCACTATTCTTTGGCCGATGGAATGATAGCATCTCAGGGAACTTTGATGGACCTAATTTGAATGATTTCAAGAAACGTGAATTGACTCCCCTGGGATGCTCGCTTTTCGCAAATAGAAGTAAACCTAACGTCGCTTCTATTTGGCCGTCTGACAAACTATCTCTTCCTTTTCAAACTCTGATTTCCTTTAAAATGGCTCCGATAGGCAATAAGGACGCTGTACCTCCTTCTTATTCTATAAAATCATAGTCCTGACTCGGTTCCCTTCTGTGTACAGAGAAATGGCATTAGGCCAATGGGAGATTTTGAAGCTTGTAAAAATATTGTAAATTTGACTGGGGAAAACAGGCCTCTGTATGTAGGAGGGCCTGTTTATTTTGTTTGTGGTAGTTTAGCAGTTCCCTGGTTGCCCAAGGATTGGCAGGGAACCTGTTATTTAGGAATATTGTTACCCGGGGTATTTGTAGCTAGTACATTGGAGGTTTCTAAGGCTCGCCCACAGCGAGACAACAACGGAGATACCCCTGGGCAAGTATTGGGGGACATAGCTAAATCGGTTGTGCCCTTTTGGGGACAAATAGCAAACTCAGAGAACATTAGGAGATTAGCAAGGGTACTGGAGAGAACGATCAACCGGACCACGGACATACTCTACAATATGACCTTAGAGCAAAAGGCGATAAGATTGGTAGCACTTCAAAATCGGATGGCATTAGATGTCATCTTGGCAGAACGAGGTGGAGTATGCAAATTAGTGGGGTCCGCTTGTTGTGTTTTCGTACCAGACTCCTCACCAACAATTTTTAAAGCAATTCAGAACTTGCATACTCTCAGTTCTGAAGTCCATATCCCTGTAGGAGACTGGAACCTTAGTACTTGGTTTTGGGATTCTTTGCGATCTTGGGGTTGGAAGGTGCTTTCTGTTATTCTGGTTATTTTAGGGATTCTGTTATTCCTTTGTTGTTGTTTTCAATGCCTCCCAAGTATATGTGGAATGATAGGGGGGTGTTGTGCTCAAACAGTGAGCGCAATAGGGCATAAAATATATACCCCAGATACAGCATCTAAAGAATTCATGTTACAAGAGGTTTTTATGAACGACCTCATGGCTATAGACATTACAGACAATGATGCGGAATCTATGGATGATAACACATGGAGTTATTTTCAAAAGTATTAGGAATGATGTTTAGCACTTGGCATAGGCCAAAAGGAGGGTCTGTGGAAATCGAAATAATATTATACCTCCTATCGCATTGTTTGAATGTATGTTGGCCTACGCCAAGTTGTCTAAAGCATCGTGTAAATAGATTCCGCGGCAAGGTCTTGACCTTAATGTATTGTGTAAATCGCCATCTTGGATTTAGCCGCCATTTTAGGTTCTCTTGTAGTGTGGAAGTCACCCTGAACAACAAAATGGAGGCTGAATGACATTTCGAGTGGGATTCTGGCCGTTGTGACTTCCGCACACATGAATAAGTAATATGCCCGCAGGCCACTTGTTGGGTTCGCGAACTGAGACCTTGTCCTATCCCTGACCTATGTGTAAATGAACAACTGTATCAGCGGAACTGATCAAAATGCATACATTATGGGATTGACCTGGCAACGAACCCTAGGCCTTGTTCCAAGAATTGTTAACCCACGAGGGGGTTGGCCAGAGCTGGATAAAAAGTATAAAAACCCGAGTATCCCAATGTACGCTCTCTCACACTAACACGGCAAACTACCGTTGATAGTTCGTTCTGTTACTCTGAGGGCCGAATAGCTATCCGTATGTCAATTGACTTTTGGTAATTGTTGTATCTTTGAATAAAGCGCTTTGTATGTCCTTTGTAACCTGTGTTGGTGTGTTTCCTTTGGGCTTCCCGGCCTCATATCAATTTTTCTGTTTCCACACTACGGGCAGTGTTCCAGTCCCCGAACTAATTAAAAGTGTGACACATGTGCAGCGAACAGTTGCGGACAAGCGCTATGTTCATAGGAGCCGAGGGTGTGATTTTCATGCATGCAGGTGTCCTACGGACAGTGTTCAGGTCCCGAACAAGATAAATGTGTGTCCCAACTTTGCAGACAGGTGAATGGGCTATGTTTTCTATGGACATATTCATTCTGGTTGCGGACAATCCGAACAGGAGCGATGTTCTTAGGACACCTTAATGTGCATAGTTACGAACATGCGGTCGTCTTTAGTGTCCCTAGGACACCCCCATTTTGGTTAATTCCAGACAGGCGGACATCTTGTGTGTCCTAAGGACACTTCCATCTTGATTGAGGACAATGCAAACAGGTATAGTAACCCTAGGACACTCCCATTTTGGTTAACTGCGGACAGGTGGACATTTTGTGTGTCCTAAGGACACCTCCATTTTGATTGCGGACAGTACGGACAGGTATAGTGTCCTTAAGACACCCCCATTTTGGTTAATGACGGACATCCCAGACAACCGCGCTGTCCGCGGACACACTATCTGACTTTTAAAAAAATAAGACACAGAGGAATATAGTAACAGCACACATAATATTTTATTATTGCATAAAAATATAAAAATTATGAAAGAAAGGGGGAAGCAGAAACTGATACAAATACAGTGGAATTAGGGGTTTGGACATGATGGATGATAGGGGAGGAAGGAATTGAAGTCTCATCATAACGTTTTTCTTGTTGGGGAGTTTTTGGGGATGGTTGGCTGGGACATGGAGAAGGGGTACTGGGACATGTGGGACAGTGATATTTATTGTTTTCTTTTATATGGTCCTCCACAACGTTTTTTAAAAGAATTAAATTTGAAATTAATAGATCCTTTTTTTGTTCCTTTTGCTGCAGATGATTTTCTAAGGTCTCTGTTTCTGTATTATTTGTAATGTCTGTATTATTTTTAATGTCTGTATGGTCTCTTAAAACATGTGTTAAGTACACATGAAGTAATGGTTATTAATTGGTGTATATAGAGAAGTGCAGTGTCTACCATTAGTATCACTGATTTCACTCATTTCATCCCAAGGAAAATATTCTTCCAGCCATTCCAATGTACTAGACATAATACAGAAAGTTTATAAATATATAAAATAAATGTAGTGCACTTACTAATTTCTTGCTAAGCTTTTCTGTTACTGCTGTGTAGGTGTGCTGCTCATTTTTGATGTACAGTTTCTGTTAGGTAATTCTGTTGGAGGCATATTTATTTTGTTTTGGTATATTCCATTATGTTGCATATGCTATGTAATTGGACGGTTGGTGTCTTACATATACAGTTTCCACTTCTTATTTATTATTGAATTTAATGTATTTATGTGCTACTTTTTTAATATGTTCAGTGTTTTATTGCATGATAAAACAATGTAAGAGACCCTCTGAGTTTTTGGATAGTGTTGATGTTGACCGAGTCTGTCCGCGGACAAGCGCACAGTCCACAGACATCAAAATCTCTAGCGCGGGTAAGGGGTTCAGTATGTTCTATGTTATATGTATATAAACTAAGGGAATCCTAGTAAACATTTATCAAATTTATATTATCTATATCTATATTCAGTGAAAAACGTTCTTAAAGTGGTGTTATTTGGTGAAAAAACATTGTTAAAAAGACGTTATGGTTCCAAGTAAAACTGAAAACCCCCTGAAATTCACCAGTTATGGTAAGCTAAGCAACCATAACTCACGTCACCACTGTGCACTGCTAAGACTAACACCCAAGACATCAAAGATGACATCACAAATGTCATTGATGACATCACTGATGACATCATATGCCTGGCTCCCTCTTTTTTCCTTTACTTACATATCTAGGCCAGTCAGGAACTACAAATTCAAAAAGTACTATATTTGTACACTTATACTTCAAATATGTTCTTAGAGTAATTCAATTGGGGTTCACTCACAGCATATAAAACATATACACAGGGCAAACACCGACTTGGAAGACATCTATGCTTTCTATGTATGAAGATGATCAGCAAGGTTATGAACACTTTCTGATAGTTCTGCTGTTTTTCTATTACTGTACTTTCCCTGGATATGCTTGTATTTGCATACATTGTATTCCTTAAGGTCCAGTCACATTATGTGATAGTTATACATAGGGAAATAGTAGTTTTGAAGCAGAGCAATCATTTCTGTGCATGAAGATAATCAATTAGGTTATGAAGATTGTCTGGTAATACTGCTGTTTTTTTTAGTTTACTTCATTTTACCTGTATATGCTCATATTTGTATGTGTTGTTGTCAGTATGTGTTTTGTTTGCAATAATGCAATTATGCAGTATGTGGGTTTTATTAGATACTTATTAAATGTTTACAGTATGCAGAACTCTAATAAGACAGCATTTATAATTTTAGTATTTGGCATAGCAATCTTATTAATATTGCACCTCCATCATGTCTGCTGCACACTATACCTATGTTTCTACATATGTACCTAAGTATACTGGAAATAATTTCATAATAGAATGCCATTTGGATTTATGCATTGCCTAATGCACTACGTAACTCATGATATTTATTCCAATGATCCTTGACACTTTTTTATTAACATTACAATAAGATTCCCTTGTGCAGACTTTTCATGAAAAGTAAATGCACATGTAATTTCATCAGTGATGTCATCAATGAAACATAACGTCTCTTTAACAATGTTTTTTCACTAAATTTCATAGATTTTTAGTAGCGCAACTTAACCATAACGTCCCTTTAACTACGTTTTTTACATATATATATATATATATATATATATATATATATATATATATATATATATATATATATATATATATGATAAAAAAGAGGAGAGGGGCGCACTCCAGTTCCCTGCACAGTAAACCTTCTCAGCTGCAGGTGTTCTCCTCCGACCGGTTTCTGTGCCAATACACGTCATCAGGGAGGCTGTCTTAACTTGCAGCTCACAGCAAGTGCAGGTGTTAACACTTAGTGATGATTCTGCTGCAAGGACTTCTGGTAGCTGTAGTCATCAGGTTTGCAAGGAACAAACTCACACCCAATCCCATAAATGGGGAAAGGGGGGGAGTAGCCTACAGTGAGGCACTCCAAAGTTGGGCATATGTTACCCCGGTGCAGCACCCTATAAGATTTCTGATATATTCAACCCTGTACGCGAGTGCAGGGAAAGCGGAAGGCACTCCAGGAAGTGAGTTCTGCTGGTAACAATTACGGCAAAACACTGAGGCAGCAATCCATTAAGTTCAGTCAAAAAATTGTACTTTATTTGGACATATGTCCAGGACAGAAAAAGAAAACACACGGTAAACGACGCGTTTCGCGGCAACTGGCTGCTTGCTCACGTTCAGGGCAATGAACACTAAGGAAGGACAATTTATCCTCATTGAAACTCTATGATTGCAGTGTAGAAAGTCACGCTCATTCTCTATTCGTTCGTTTCACATTTCCACCATTTTACGTTGGGTTCAAAAGGTAAAAAGTTAAAAACTTGCACATATTTTAGTAGATTCAAATAGAACATGTGTTCAAAACGACCATTTCTAAACATAAATGGAAACATATTCAAGTCACATCAATATTAAATCTTTTGATTTTTAAGTTTTTAACGTAATTGAATCAATGCAGTTATTTTACCCATTTGATAAAAATAAGAAAGGATTAAAGTGCATAGTGCACACAAACTCTTCATTTTTAAGACACAAGTATGTTTCAATTACAAATTCTAATACAGTAGTACCTTATTGGAATTGTTGTGCAAAATATGCTCTGTACAGCTTAGTGCTGTTAAAGTGCTATGTGCTAGCAGCCTCCACGGAGTGTGACTCCGGATAATAAAGTGCTTAGTGCATCTAATGACCTTCATTAAAATTCTCCATTTCAATATGGAATAAAGTGCTTAGTGCATAAAAGGCTTCCCTTTGGTACATTAAAGATTACATGTGTCATGATTTACTGCATGAATATAGAGTTCTAATTTACCCTTCTGGAAAGAGAAATGAGCGTATAAGTGGTAAAGTTCCTGTGTCCATACATGTTTAAGCAAAAAATAAAATGCTAACCCTGTCAAAAAAAGAGAAAGGGTGATGTAAAAATAAATGTTAAAATACTTTAAAATAAAGGGTGTCCAGGCCTCACTGAAGATTCATTATGCATGAAATTATCAAATGTTGTAAAAAATAATCTGTTGAGAGACCATCGCACCCTTGAACTTGTGAACAGCATAGTTACCAGATAAACTGCAAGCAACCTAATATATTCTGCATTTACGATATCATGAGGCTATTAGTTAAATTAAACATTAGATTAGTACTGAAAACCATTCACTATTTTAGGAGGTAAGGACTAAATCAACCATGTTGGAGTCAGGGGTTTGTTAAAATCTTATCATGCATCAAACTAGTTTCAAATGTCATTTCATCAATCAGGTGCCAAGGAATGTATATAATTCTTCATCCAGATTATGGCCATATGGTTTCTTGGTTTCATAATCCAAAATGTATCTAGTTTCTGTTTGTCTCAATAGGAGTTCCCGATTTCCACCCCTTACAGGATTACTGATGGCATGTATTCCAAAATATCCAAAGCCTTCCAATTTCCCTCCGTGTTTCTCTTGAAAATGGAAAGCCATGGGGTATGTCAGATCGATATTTTTAATTGCTCTTATATGTTGTAAAATACGCAATTTTAACTTACAAATCGTACTTCCGACATACCATTGGTTACACGGGCAGGTAAGTACGTATACAACAAACTCTGTGTCGCAAGTAATTCTAGATTTTATGCTCACATTGTTTTTCAATATTGGATGTTAATAATTCTTAGTGTTTTTAGCAAACTTGCATGCCTTACACTTTGTACATTTATAGAAACCTTCAGGATTTGCTCCCAGCCAACCTGGGAACACTGATGTACTTTTGGGACTCATATAACTTGAGACTAAGCTGTCTTTCAAAGAGGTAGATCGTCTGTAAGTAATGTTGATGTTAGCCCCCAAGGTACAACCCAAATGCTCATCTTGCTTAAGTACATGCCAATGTTTCTGCATTATGTGTCGAATGTACTTAGAGGCTTTGCTGAATGTCAAGATGAGTCGCGTTTCCGTCTCTTCTATGTCTTTTGCAATTTGTACCATAGGCATCAATAATGTTGAACGATTTTTCTGTCGTGCCTTAAAATAGGCACGGTCCAACACTTTTTTCGGATAACCCCTTTGTTGGAACCTCTGTGCCATAAACTTACATTCCTTGTCAAAAGTTTCCAATTCTGAACAGTTGCGTCGAATTCGAATGAATTCGCCATAAGGGATGCTCCATTTTAACGATGTTGGATGGTTACTTTTGGCATGGAGAGGTGTATTAGAACTTGTGGGTTTGCGATACAATTCAGTCACTAAACTATCTTGAGCCACACTTACAGTTATGTCTAAATAGACAATAGTGGTCTTGCTGTGACACTCAGTAAACTGTAAGTTGTATTCGTTTGAGTTTAGTGACTTAACAAAGTCCACCCATTCTTCTGTGGGTCCATCCCAAATGACAAATAAATCGTCTATATAACGAAGCCATAGGACAATTTTGTCCGTAAAATCTTTATTAGAAGGGACCCATACTACACATTTCTCCCACCAGCCCATCGTTAAATTTGCATATGAAGGAGCAAATGTTGTTCCCATGGCTGTGCCTTGCAACTGTGTATAAAACTTGTTGTCAAAAAGGAAACTATTGTTTGTTAGGCAGAGGTTGATCATTTCCAAAATCATTTTACCATGCTCGAGGTAGTTCAAAGATCTTGTCTTTAAGAAGTACTCACAGGACTGTAGTCCATCTTTGTGATTAATGGAAGTGTACAGGGAGACTACATCTAATGTGGCTAATTGGTAGGTCTTTTCCCATGGTATACCGTCAATTTTATTAAGGAAATCCTTCGTGTCTTGTAAGTATGACGGTAGGCTAGTAACAAATTTAATCAATGTTTCATCTACCAGTTTAGACACATTTTCCAGTAGTGCCCCACATAGAGTGACGATGGGTCTCCCTGGTGGTCTTGTTTTATTCTTATGTACTTTTGGTAGGAAGTAGATAGTGGGCATCGTTGGATGTTTAGGATGAAAGTATTTACACATCTCTTCTTCCAATAGACCTTTCTCCTTCCACTTCGTGAGTACCTTAAAAAGTTTGTCATTCATTTCTATTGTGGGATCCATATCCAGCATTTTATAACATTTGTGATACTTTAGTTGTCTGTTGGCTTCACTGATGTAATCTGACCTCTTCATAATGACAATATTAGTCCCTTTGTCAGATGGTTTAATGATATGGTCTTCTAATGTTGAGATGTTGGATAAGATATCTTGTTCACGTCTTGTTAAATTGTTGGAAATGCTGATTTTAGTCCTTCTGAACTTTTTGAGATCATTTATAACAAGATCTTGAAAGGCCTCTATGTTACCACCAGGATTGAACATGGGATTAAAACGTGACTCGAGTTTGAGTTTACTCTTATAAGGCCAGTCAGTGCTGATATTCATGAGTTCCCACTGGGGATCACTTATATGTTCCTGTTCTTGCCATTCGTTTTCTTGATGTATGAGATCTTGTAGTATGTTCATGTCTTCTATGACCACTGGAGTATATCCCGATCGTGGTTCATCTTCTTTCATTTTTGGTGGATTGACTGCAAAGAATTTTTTTACGCGGATCTTACGCATATATTTGTCAAAATCAATTCTTGTCTCGGCGTAGTTATATGGAGAGGAAGGACAGAAGTTCAAGCCAAGTTTGAGCACCTCAATTTCTTCTGCTGAGAAGGTGCGTGATGTTAAATTGACAATGGACATGTCTGGTAGTTGGTTTTGTGTAACCATTAGTTTTTCATTCCAGAGCATGTTTGTCTGTCCGTTTTGTCCATTGCCGCTGTGTCTGAGGTGACTGCTCCTCCTTGTTTTTTTGTACCTAGGTACTTGGTTGATTTTTCTCGTCCTCGTCCTCTTGTTTTTTTGTTGTTTCCGCTTCTGCCATCCATACCTAAAAGTCTCATTTCCTCTAAAAAATTCAATTTCCTTTGGGGCTGATCATTTTCGCTTTCAGTTGAATCAACATCTGAGGATGACGGTATGTTCGATGCTGCGTTATCCACATTCGATATTGTTGTTGGCAATGTGCGCCATAGGGTATCAAACCTTTTAGCGAATGTAAGGACCCTTCCTTTTTCGTAGTCTTCCTTATCACGGAGGAATTTCCGTTGTTTGCGCCGCTTTATTTCTTCCTCAAATGTTTTCAGTCCCTTTTCTATGTTAATCCGAATGGCTTTACCTTCTTCGCTCTGATTGGTTATTTTAAGTTGTTCCTCAATTTCTTGTATTTTCATTAATGCTTTTTGGCGATCAATCCCTGCATATTTTATGAGGATATTTTAAAATGTCACTGAGCACCTGTTGCTAGATTCTCCCCATTCTCTCAGCATGGCTGGGTCCTGTTCCTCAAAAGTCGGTGTGGTTAGTATTCGTAAGCCTCTTGGAATTCGTCCTACATCGATGTAATTTTGCAGTGAGTGTTCTTCCCACCATTTACTGATCTCCCTTCTTTGGAACTTTTCTAATTCTCTGAGGAGTTTCACTTCTTCTACATTGAATGTCAGGTGGTTTATCATTAGGCTTACTTGCAGCAGCGCTGGTTTGCTTTTCACAAAATAAAAACATTGCTTGCTCTTTACGTGCATTTTCTCTGTCCTTTTGTGTAGACATGTTATTGCGTAGAATGACTGAAAATAGTATGGTGCCTCACTCAGAGAAACAATTCTCTCTTCCCTTGCCAATTTCTCAAAAAGGCCTTGATGCCTGTGAGATAGTCCTTGTAGACGGCAGACCGGTTTAAGTGAAGCATATATGTATAAAGTTTCCAGAAAAACCAGCGAAACAGAATTGGACCTACCACTGTGGTTGGGTGTGCCTCCACCCTCCGATGGCTGCGTACCTCCAGCCACGTGTGTGGCAAGTCCGTTACTGTCAACTGGAACTGTAGCTTCACAGCACTGCAATGAGTTCCGGGCTATCCGGAGCAAAGAGTCCACAGCTCCTTATTGCGAAAAAAGCGGTTGCTGCGTCTTGCTGCTGTTTAAAAGGGCGGGTGCCTCTTCCAACGCCGTTTTTCCCTCGGCGTGTAGAAATGTAGTCAACCCTGTACGCGAGTGCAGGGAAAGCGGAAGGCACTCCAGGAAGCGAGTTCTGCTGGTAACAATTACGGCAAAACACTGAGGCAGCAATCCATTAAGTTCAGTCAAAAAATTGTACTTTATTTGGACATATGTCCAGGACAGAAAAAGAAAACACACAGTAAACGACGCGTTTCGCGGCAACTGGCCGCTTGCTCACGTTCAGGGCAATGAACACTAAGGAACGACAATTTATCCTCATCGAAACTCTATGATTGCAGTGTAGAAAGTCACGCTCATTCTCTATTCGTTCGTTTCACATTTCCACCATTTTACGTTGGGTTCAAAAGGTAAAAAGTTAAAAACTTGCACATATTTTAGTAGATTCAAATAGAACATGTGTTCAAAACGACCATTTCTAAACATAAATGGAAACATATTCAAGTCACATCAATATTAAATCTTTAGATTTTTAAGTTTTTAACGTAATTGAATCAATGCAGTATATATATATACACACACACTGCACACACGTTGGGACTTCCAACATTAAGGCTCAGCCTATGATTAAATATAATACAACCTGAAATAATATTGAACAAAATATTAAATCAATCAGACATTAAAACCAATATTGTTGAAACCTTAACTCTCACTATTTTTAAAATGTTCTTAATGTGTGAACATGTTAATAATATGTTTTATAAGTATGTATAATGATGATGTATTTGCGCTCGCTTGTGCTTGGGATGTAAATGATTATTGTTGTTTGGTGTGTAATGTGCTATGAAGATTGTATTATTGTTTTGCGAACTAGTGATTTCAGTACTAATTGTGGGTGTATCTAAGAAGTTAATTTATAGGGTTTCATTGTAGATGGATGATGTGATGTAATTTATTTTAAAGAGTGGTTGTAGGTGAATGGTCTGGATAATGAATTTTAAGGTGTGATTGTGCATGCATGTTTTGAAGTTAAGTGATATACGGTGTATACTATTTTTTATTTATTAATATGTTTTCTTTGGTGTATTTTGGTGTATTTTTAATATATATATATATATATATATTATGCTTACTATGCATGTTGTTTTGTTGTTGGTGTACGTTGTAAAGTTTTCTTTTGCAGTTATGTATCTTTTTGATGAATTGTGAGTGTGAGTTAAGACTGAGACAAGGTTGGGTTTAATGTTTTTTTTATGTTATGTTATGTTTAGTCTTCATGTTGGTTTTATATTTAATATTAGCATACCAATCTTTAGTAAGTTACAGATTTTTTAGGGGAAGATGTATTTCATTTTTCCCAACCATTTGCTTGTAATCGATTTGCTGTTGATTTGGTATGTTGCTTTCCATATTAAGTGTGCAGCAGTACAGATTATTCAAAGAAATATACTACCAATCTGGATTGATCTGTATGTCAGTATTTTATTTCACTAAAGCAGGAGGGCATCATGAATGTTATTGTTTATTCCACTCATATGGGAACATTATTATGCATGGAGTTTGCCAAGATTGTAACACAGATTGTCCCACATGACCACATATGTAAAAGGTAAACATTCAGTATTGGCTAGTTGCACTTATGTATGTTGTATATATTAAAGTGTGGCAATAGCAGCCACACAGTTAGGTGAAAACGTTCATCAATAGGAAACACACACATTCTTTTGGCTAATACCTTTTTGTGCCATAGTATGGATGAAAATGACATTTCATATTCCTCTCCAGGGGACAGGGCCCCAGAAAAAGAAGATTTTGTGCAAATCAGTGCAATGGTTCAAAAGATAGGAAGCCTCAAGTAAAGGGTGTGTTTTTCACTTCTCCATTCATTTTCCCATACGAAAAATGTGCAATTGTAGCTCAAGCACACAGTCAAAATGGCTGGATGGATTTACGCCAAGAACTAAGCCGGTCACAGAGCATTGGACGGTAAAACATTTTTTAGTTTGTTGTAAATCCATCCAGTATTTGTTTTCTTTTTTATGTTGGGGTAGAGCTGGATACATAAAGGTTAGTCATATCTCCCATGATGGATTGCTGGTGCCACACTTTTTTCATTTCTGAAAATTCACTATTCAAGCATCAAATTCTATAATAGATATTGGAAAGTGCCCTAAGATTATAGAAGTGGTGGACATAGGGCAGTTTTGAGGCTAGGGAGTGTGTAGGCAGTGTTAAAAAGGATGATTATTGAAGGTTTTGGGACTTAGGGATAGTGTATTCTTTTTTTATGAACATTTTTCAGAGTTCAAGTATTGGTACAAATGACCAAAAAAAGTGTAAATACTTCAAAACTACATTATATTGAGATGTGGCAATCAGTGTGATTGCTAGTTACGGGAAGAGGGGCATTCTAAGTTAATTTAGAAGCATTTGTTTTTCATATTAAAAACATTACATGAATTGTTTCTTTCCTAAATTGACTTCAAATGTGTGGGAGGGTGGTTTTATGGGATTCCTTTATTTGGGGGGGTGCTAAATATAATTTGCTTCTATTTGCTTAATGTGATCATAAAAACCTGTGCAACAAACATCTGTGGAAAGCCAATGATTCTTTACTATAGCCTTTGTTTTGATTGAACAAGCTTTATACAGGATTTAACAGCGTTGAAACCATAGCACTTCTTTCTTCTTTGTTACAGTACATAATTTGTAAACCTACCTGAAACCTCTACATCCTTTTTCCTCCTACCCATGCGGAATACTAATATCATTTGTGATGTCATCATTGTGCTTCGGGGCTGCACAATGTAGCCCCATAGTTTAGGTGGCATAGCATCCAACACTTGCAGAATTTCAGGGGGTTTGTTGCGTTAAATTGGCACCTTAATGTCACTTCAACTAAAGTTTGTTATGAATATATAATATTTTATTTGAGAAAAGTCACCCATGCCACAATACCACCTAACAAACATCTCTGGAAGTAAACAGACAGTTCAGAGGCTTCTCAGCAAGGCATTGTGGATATGCAAGTTATCTCAAATCTCAAATACAAGCGGTCTGCTCCAGAAAATTATCTTTGACTTACAGGGCAAAACTATTTTACAATTAGCTTAATGAAAACAAGACAGACATTTATCAAGATTTCAAAACATTACATACCTGGTTTCAGCCTTATCAGCAATTATCAGTAATGTATAGGTTGCCAGTTGTCTTCTTTCTTCTTCTTCTTCTTCTTCTTCTTCTTCTTCTTCTTCTTCTTCTTCTTCTTCTTGGAATGGCTCCTCAAGGTCCAGAGCCAGCTATTTCCATCTGGAGAGATGATGTTAGCCATTAGCCACTCTTGTCAGTCGCGCGCCACTGCTAAAGCTCCTCCCACTTACCAGTCTACCTAACATACTGAAGGATGACCCTGCACTGATTGACCTTTGAACCCATTTTCAGGTGTAATAAGTCAGATATTCCCCTCACTTCCACACTGATACTACTCAACCGACTATTAGCAGTTCGCTCTGAAGTCTGATTTTTTTAAAATTCCATCCAATATTGATTAACCGTCTATGGCTTTCCGCAAGCCTCACAAGTCACATAAGTGACTCTATGCACCTTAAACTTCCATCCTTTCAAACCGTCATGGCCCACTCTTAGCTGATTCAAGACAGTTTCCTCTCAGCGTGCCAACCCTGCACTCCACCTGCATCTCTTACACTGAACCTTCCAGTATACCGTATACAAGTGCCTCCCCTTCCTGCTCATATCCCAACTGCTTTGCCATTCTCCCTTAACTGCGCCTTTCACAACCACTTGAACCTCAGCCACACTTCAGGGGATCTCTATATTCGCTACCTCCGTGGTCGAGGCACAACATGCAGCACTGTCCAACAACCCGTCACCCAATATCCCACAATGACTGGAGATCCATGTAAACTCAATCCCTATCCCTATCCCCCCCACTGTGCATTTCTCCAGAAACTGTCTAATATGTACCGGTAAGTGTACGCCCAATCCTTTTTGTATGTGCTTCCTGAGGATTCCTGCCCTCGCATGATGCTCAGCGCTGATTTTGGCATTTGACAAAGATGCTTTTAGGATCCCACAGCCCAAACTATATTATTAAAACAATTCTGCCAGCAAGTGACTGCCAGTGCCATTCATCATTTATATAATGACGTTACAGATCGATACACAAACTGCATGTAAAGATCAAGCTCAGTCTCTTTTTTGCAAAACACAAAAAGTGAGCAACAGCAGCAAGACAATCACTGTCTTGCAGACACCTGTAGGCAATAATGAGACTGTTTTATTGAAGGTATTGGAGAAATTACAGAAGAGAGAAATAGGCAAATGGTGTTAAGAACATTCATTGCAGAACTATGTAGATGTAGGTCTTTGAATATTTACCTCTCCCTCATTAGATGATCAAGATCTGGAAATGCCACGTGAATGGGGTGATTCCACAAACACATCTCAGTGCAATTTTTGAATATTTTAATCAAATATGTCTGTATTGATTGACAAAAATCCTTGATGAAAATAGAGCAAGTAACTGCATTATTGTCACAAGTTGCAGCAAGTGAGAAAGGACAGAAACTCAAAATGAGTAGAAGAGGGCCTAAAAACCTTCGAGGATGACATCAAACTCAGGAACCAATGCAAGTAGCTTAGAGATAAGGAAGATCATGAAAAAGGCAAAGGTTACACCTTCGCCTAATGTGTTGATTTTCTAAGAAAAACTACTATAACCACAGCAGTAACAAGTGACAACACAATTCCGATCTCAAGGGAAGTTGTCTCAGCTTCAGACTCTGAAACCACAAACAGCGAAAGCAAACAACCTCCTAGAATAATATATTTTTTAGAGGAATTGAGACCATTGGGAATCGAAGCCAGAAACAGCTACAAAATAAATCAAGTCAGACCAGTGGGACAAAGATGAAGAGGAAAACAAGGCAGGAATAGTAGCAAAAGCGCATCAGATATGGACAAGACAGTCAGGTCGACTCGCTCTGGCAAGAAAATGATTAAATGAGCATTGACAATGAAGACAATGTATAGTGAATATCTCCAATCATGTTTTAACCTGAGAACAGAACAAATTCCTTAAAAATGGCTTTAACTTTTGCAGGACAGCATATTTTGATTATGCGGAAACTAGAATTGACTTTGATAAATACAAGTGGAAAAACTGTCTCAAAACTTTTTTGTGTGAATCCACACAAAAATAAAGCTAATACTAGTCTAGGAGGGAAGAAAGAAGTAGCCATAGACGATCTCAGCACTCTACTAGATCTGGCTCATTTGGAATCCGGGGATCTAATAGATTAAGTGACTTCTGTCCCTGATCTGGATACACTAAATAGCAGTACCAATTGGCTTGAAAAGAGTAAATGAAAGAACAAATCCAGGTTTAATCCTCTCTTCCAACCAGGTTGGGAACATTGAAGATTTTCAAGACTTAGGGCCTCATTACACGGTAGGCGGTAAGGGTTTACCGGTACCGGTATTTTACCGGTACCGGTAATCCCTTACCGCCTTAATATGAGGTCCCTTTGCGGGTTGGAGAATTTAACGCCTGCTTTTTGCAGGCGTTAAAAACCAACCCGCAAAGGGACCAGGGAGCTAATTACGGTACCGCAATTTGCGGTGCCGTAATTAGCACCTTCCGCATTCCCATTATGCCCTATGGGGCAAAAATGGGGAAGGGCAATGGGGGAAGGGGGAATTACCGCCCCACCAACCTTGCAATAGGGCGGTAATTCCCCTTTCCACCAAGGCTGTGCCGGTATTTTACCGGCATGGACCAAGGTGCTAATAGCACCTTGGTCCACCGCCGTTCGTGTAATGAGGCCCTTAGTTATACACGACCTCAAGAAGGCTAGACGACAGCATAACCGTATAAGAAACCATTTTACCAAGAAACAAATAGAATCTCTAAAAGATCTACAGAATCTCCCTGACTGCATTATCAAAGCCTCAGATAAGTTCAAAAATATAGTGATTCCAAAAAAGTGTACTATGTTAAGGAAGCTTGGTCGGTGCTACAAGAAATTAGACTTAAATCCTACACTTGAAATTGACCTCAAACCGACTACTCTACTCTCAAATTGTACAGAGAAGTGCATTCTCGTTCAAGATTGCTATAACTATTTACCCATCACGTTTTCCATAATGCCGACAAATTATTTTCTGCCTAAACTGCATAACAACAAGAAGAGACCCCCAGGCAGACCCATAGTGGCCTTAAATGAAGCATTGCTAGAAAATATTTCAGAATATGTTGATGAAACACTACTTCCCTTAGTGCTCACCCTTCCTTTGTATCTTCGTGATACCAAGGATGTATTGAGTAAACTTAACAGCGTGTCATGGGAACCAAATGTTATGCTGGCAACACTAGATTTTGTTTCACTATACGCGTCAATTCAACATTCTGATGGCAAACGATCATGGAAGTGTGTTTTGGAGATCAAGGGGCTTATCAAGGGGGTCATTATGAGTTTGTAGGTAGCCATGGTGCTATTAGCGCCATGACTGCCTCCAAACTCATGTTCGGGTTCCTTGAATGGGGAATTACCCGGTCATTCCAACCTTGGAGGACCCGGTAAGTCCCCATTCAAAATACCCATCCCATTCCCATTCGAGCCCCCACAGTGCTCAATGGGAATGGGGAGGGAGTTATTAGCTCCCTGGTCCCTTAGCGGTTCCCGCTAAGGACGGCTGGTTTTACCAGCCGGCCTTAGTGGGACCCGCTAAGGGACCTCGCAATGCGGCGGTAAGGGGTTAATGGCACCAGCAACCTTACCGGTGCCATTAACCCCTTACCGCCGCACTAGTAATTAGGCCCCAAGTCTTTACATTTTCCACCCCATGGAGAGCTGATTATAGAAATATAGTATTAAATATTAGGCCATACAACTTTGTTACTGTCAGGGACTCTGGATCCATCGGTATACAAGTGTGAACTACCTACCCCCACATACTCAAGCACTCATTTTTTTTTATCACTGCTCTGCCACCCTTATTTTTCAACACTACCTTTGTCAATTGCATACTGTCTTGGCCCCCTGACACTTCACTAACCTATCAACATGAAACCCAAAGGTCCCCCCTCTTCTCACCCAGCTTTCACCTTTATACACATGCATCCAGTTAACCAACAGGCACATGTTTACTGGGTGCCATTCATTGAAGGATTGGCATTTCAATCAAATATTTTGCACACAATTCCACCTTCCTCATATCCAAGGGCAACACCCCCACCAAAACCTGAATGGCTTCAGTAGGCAACAACCTTACTGTGCCTGTCACAATTCACAATGCCCTTGCCTGGACTCGATCCAGCAAACCAGTCTTACTGTAGCTAGGCTGAAGTTGAGCCCCATACTCCAACACACTTGTTCACCCTTTTTAATAAGGGTGAATGAACAAAGTTAGTGGAGCTGACGAAGTCGCTGAAGAGGATGAAGCACGTAGAGCGGATGAGTGCACAGAGCGGATGAGTGCGCAGAGCGGATGAAGCGTATAGAGCGGATGAGTGCATAGAGCGGATGAGTGCGTAGAGCGGATGAGTGCGTAGAGCAGATGAGTGCGCAGAGCGGATGAATGAGTAGAGCAGATTAGTGCATTGACCGGATGAGTGCACAGAGCCAATGAGTGCGTAGAGCGGATGAGTGCGTAGAGTGGATGAATGCGTAGAGCGGATGAGTGGGTTGAGCAGATGAGTGCGCAGAGCGGATGAGTGTGCAGAGCGGATGAGTGTGCAGGGCGGATGAAGGTGCAGAGCGGATGAGGGCACAGAGCGGAAGAGGGCACAGAGCGGATGAGTGCCTAGGGCGGATGAATGCGTAGTTTGTGGTATGGATATAGGTCATGGTGCAGATGTAGGGTGTGAGTGGATAATAGAGTGGAGCAGGTGTAGGATGTTGAGCAGATTTAGGGTGTGGAGCGGATGTAGGGCCTGATGGTGCTGAGCAGTTGCAGAGTGTTGAGCACATCTACAGTATTGAGCAGATGTAAGGTGCAGTGGTGTTGAGCCGATGTGCGGCTTTGAGCAGACGTAGGGTATGGTGAGGGTGTGGAGCTGGTGCAGAGTGCAGAGCGAGTATAGAGTGAGGAGCGGGTGTATTATGCGGAGCGAGGAGTGGGTGTAAAATGCGGAGCAGGTGTAGAGTGCAGAGCGGGTGTAGAGTGCAGAGCGGGTGTAGAGTGAGGAAAGGGTGTCGGGTGCGGATCAAACGGGTGATGTTTGTGGATGTATGTGGATGGAAGTGGGTGGTAGGCACGGAGGATGGAGCTGGAAGAACGAGTGATGTTTATGGACTATACGAGTAAAGTACGAGGAAGGAATGGGTGAAGTATGTGGACATAATAGGTCAAATATATTGAATAGAACAACTGAGGTATGTGATGAAACGGGTGAAGTGGATGGATAAAATGAAAAATATGGTCAGAACGGAGGAAGTATGAAATTGGACCATGTGAAGTATGTGAGTGGAACGGATGAACTGGATGGAACGGAAGAATTTGGGTCAAAAGGATGTACTGGGTCGAACGGACCGATTGGGTAGAACGGCAGGACTGGGTGGAACGAATGAACTGCGTGGAACGGATGAACTGGGTGGAACGGATGAACTGGGTGAATGAATGAACTGCGTGGAATGGATGAACTGGGTGGAACAGATGAACTAGGCGGAACGGATGAACCGGTTGGAATGGACGAACTGGTTGGAATGGATGAACTGGTTGGAACGGATGAACTGGGTGGAACGGATGAAGTATATAGATGGAAAAGGTGAATTATGTGGATGGAACGCGTGAAGTATGTGGATGGAACGCATAAAGTATGTGGATGGAACGGATGACGCATGTGGTTGGAACGGGTGAAGCATGTGGATGGAACAGGTGAAGTATGTGGATGGAAAGGGTGAAATATGTGGAATGAATGAGTGAAACATGTAGAAGGAACGGGTGAAACAGGTGGAAGAAACGGGTGAAATATGTGGATGGAACGGGTGATCTGATGTAGAATCGGTGAAGTGGGTGAAACGGGTGAAGTGGATAGAACATGTGAAATGGATAGAACCAGTTAAGTGGACAGAACGTGTGAAGATGACGTATGTGGATGGATGATTCATGGAGAAAGGATAATGTGAGGTAGAACTAATAAAAGCAGCAGTGCATAAAATGGTTGGGATCCATAAAATGGTTGATGTCCTTGTAACGGATTAGAGTGCTTGGAACGGACTGGAGTGCTTGGAAAGAAGTGGAGGGCACGAATGGATGCAAGTGCATGGAACGGACAGGAATGAATGGAATGGACTGGAGTGCATGAAATGGATTGGAGTACATGGACCGGATTGCAATGCATAGAATGGCGTGACTTACATGGAATGGTTTGAAAGAGCATTGAACGAACGGCTTTGAGTGCTTGACACAGTCATAATGAATGGACATTCGGAGTACATGGAACGGATGGAATACATGGAACGGATGGAGTACATGGAACTATTGGAGTGGGCTCGGTCTCAAGCAAGCTAAGGTAAACCACCATAGCCACATCTCCACGCTTACTCTCTTTTTTACACCACCACTCAAATAGAACACAGCGATACTATGACACCATTCGGTATAGCTGTTCTCATACCATAATTTGCCTCATACTCCCCATCACCCTAACTAAACACTGCTGGTTACACACCCTCCGGCCTAGGTGTTTCTTCTCAGGCCTAACACAGCCAATTCGGTCTGGATAACAACCTGCCAGAACAAGCACATACTCCTAATCTCTCAGCCTCCACACCTACAGCTAAGAAGCAGCTTTCACACAATTGCCACACCTGTTGCACACATACCCAGTGCTAACACGCACCTTTGACTCTCTCAATTTTCTCTACTGACCTGAACTTCGGTTCCCGAGGGCGTTCAACCTACCAGCGCCTTGAGACCATACCAATGGTACATAAGGCGCTATATTAATGCAAAGTAACATAATATAACATAACACACCTAACCATTCCTATATGCAGCAGTCTCATGCTCTTTTGACAACCGCCACTCCTGCTCCGACACCATCCTCAGCAGATTTAGAAGCCTTTTACATTTTGCAACTCTACTGTCCACCTATGTATTCCAACATATATGCTCATCCAGAAACCCCCCTAGGTACATACATTCTGTCACATGTGCCTACACAATCCCAAGCAGTCTAATGTCCAGTCTTACTCTTGTTCGACATATATGAAACAGCATGCACCATCCTTCCATGACTGAATACTACCAAGTCTTTTGTTTATCGCCCATAACACCCCATCATCTGCATAGAACCCAATCTTGCATCCACACTCCTGAAATTTTCCTATGAGACCATTGAAAGTGGTCATTCCCCAAAGATACAATCTAAAACTCAGAATAAATGGACACACCCCAGTAGGGAATGGGACAAGGGGAGAGATTGCGAGTAAAATAAAGTATGTATATATAATAGTAAAATGAGGCATGCAGAGGACTCTGCTGCTCCAAGAGCGCTCTGTCAACAATACAGAAACATTGGGCCTCATTCCGAGTACGGCGCTAACCAATGGCGCTATTAACGCCTTGGTTGACGCCGTACCCGGACCGGCAGCGCCTTGGTGGTTGGCGGAATTACCGCCCCATTCCAAGGTTGGCGGGGCGGTAATTCCCCAATCCCCATTTACCCTTCCCCATTCCCATTCTTGCCCCATAGGGCATAATGGGAGTGGGGAAGGCGTCAATTACGCCACCGTAAATTACGGTGGCGTAATTAACATCAAGGTCCCTTAGCGCCATGGTATTTAACGCCTGCTAAAAGCAGGTGTTAAAAGCACCATGGCGCTAAGGGAACTCGGAGTATGGCGGTAAGGGATTACCGCCACCGCTCTCGTTAGCGGTGGCCGCTATCCCTTACCGCCATACTCGGAATGAGGCCCATTACATCATAAGCACAATAAGTGTCATCTATGACGTTTTCTATAAGTGTTACCTAGCGCCACTCCATTGACTCATTTGGTAGGTTCAGTATAAAATGTAAGGTAACGGTGCTGCTTGATTGGCTTTTGCTGAATTTGTTGCTTCTCGTGGCATGTGGGTCAGCTGGGCTCCTCTGGGAGGGGTGCAGGTCAGTCCACACCGTCGGTCATCTCAATAGTCTAAACTACACAGTAATCATTGACATGCAATTAATTAATATAAGGCATAAAATAGGTACAAAAATGCAGGGTCGTCTATAAATTGTAGTAAACAACATACATTCTTGACCTGGACCTCGTTGGGGACAGGGGTGCGGTGGTCCAAGTGCCTTATCTGAGAGTGTCATTGTAAAATTCGTCTGCATGGCGCTTCTAGGTTCAAACAAGGGGATTGATAGGTGTTAGGACATGGAGAATATATGATCACTCTAGATTAGTTATATGGGGGCAATCTAGGGTGGCTCATGGGGAGGGGTCCCACTCTCTGATACATGAAAGGAACCCAGGGGAGCAAGGGTTAAACAGGCAATAAGTCCTAAAGTTGGGGGTGAGGGAGAGCTGAGGCGTGTATGGTGATACAAAAGTTTTCGTAAGCCAGACCCGGTCACACACAGGTCAATGATCTCAGAGGAAGAGAAGAAATACAGTGTTAACTTGCAAAAATGTGTGCCCAAGAACAGGAAAGCCGTGGCACAGACAGGGAAGGAAGTGGCGGTGAGCTGTATGCAGCGCTGGGAGCAGCGAGTGAGAGAGAGAGCTCTGTTAGAAATCACAGTGCAGCCTGTACAAGATAGAGTCGGGAATGATACAAAATGGAGTCTGGGGATGTACAAAATGAACTATATATTTGTCCTGCAATGGCTTCCATGATCCATTCACCAGGAGCCCGGACAAGAGACGTCTCCAATGATTGCATGAGCATAGGATTCACGTTATACAGAATGTAGGGGGGTCAATAAGACCCTTCCTCCCATACATTCCCCCCTTTTGTTACATCTAAAGTAACGAAGATTCTAAGGCTCTCAAACTGTTCCGTTCTTCTTCCTCTAGTACAGCTTCATCCCAGGCTGAGGTCCCCTTGATGGGCATCCAGGTCCTACAGACAGATCTAAGGCTTTGTCCTCTCCTTGCATATTCATCTGGGGGGCAGGTCATATATATGCACCCACCATTCCCATCCAGGTCCACCCAAACTTCCTTGTACCATTCTAATTCATGGGGTTCCTTAATAGTGGTATGGTGCAGGCTGTCCACCCTGTCCCCTGTGTTATACACTGCTGTCATTTGATATTTCGGCTCAGGGTTCTCTTCTGTTTGCACTTGGGCATCTTTTGCAACCTGAGACACCTCTGCCCGACTGCCCATTGTCGCCATCATCATTGCACTGTTAGGAATTGACTTTGCGCAGCATTGAAATGCTATCTGGCACAGACAGAAGATCGGCGGGAAAAATACTATGTTGGGCACTAGCAGATTCATGACGGTACCCATTCAAAAAGTGTGTTGAACCAGTTGCTAGACTGTACGCCACCTTCATTTTTACTTCTTTCACTGAGGTTGTGTACTGCTTCTATCACCTGTGATATGTCCCATTGTCAGCATCGGCAGAAGGCATGAATGTGCAACAATCACTCCCGATTTTTTGACAAACGCCACCGTCCATTGCTGTGAGTAGGTCCAACATGTATCTATTCTGCATAGTCATCAAACATAGGGCTCTGAGTTCCACCTTGATGACGTTGAACCCGTCTTCAATGTCATTGGCCAGTTGGATTAGTTTCCAGTGAATGCATTGGAACCATTTGGCGTTTGCTTGGGCCTGGCTACTTGGTATGAGTGATGCAAAAAAGGTCTATGCTGATGTGAGGAGCATGAATTTATAAGGTATTTTTGGGGTTCTTCGGTTGTTGACTGGTGTTCTGGAGGCATCTTGGCTGGTATCCTTTCCCCTTGGATATGACTCTGAGGAATGACCATCAGGGCTGAATGCAGCGTGGCCAGGGATCAAGTCCCTCTCCATGACGGCGTGAGGTGCAAATACGCCGGTTTGCCACATGCCCAGTAAGTGTCCATTAAAGCTGCTGTTCCTTTATTCATGTCTGGCAGGATAAGTGTCTTGTTGCATTGCTTGTTTGCCCCCATGGGCACTTTCCCTTCTCCGTGGTAGCACAGTCCGTATTGCAGTTGATGTTGGATCTTAATTGGCTTTTCAAGAACTGTTACCCAAGTCAGTTTGGCAATGTGTTGAGACCAGGTTGGAGTGCACAGTTTTTCCAGCCATTGAAATGTTTCATCAGATAGTCCTCGCAATGCTTTCGCTTTACACATAACTGTTTCTTCATGCCCTCTATTATCTGGGAACATTGTCCCTTTTATGAAAAAAAACGGTTCTTTGATGCAGCGCACTCCTTGGGGTTTGCTCTGGCAAGATTTCTCATTTTCAAGCATTTGTAACGAGACAGTGTGTGCTTGAAAGGTGCTTTGAATTAGACACAGTGCTAGATGAATAAGACACTGGGCATCTGCAATAGGTGTTTCCTGGGGTAGTAGGATTTTGGGTGTTCCCGAGTCATGGGGTATCAAGGAGCACACATAGCAACTCTCATTAGTTGCTTGTTTTGCCATGGTGTTCATGTCAGCATACCATCTATTAAACTGATCTGGGTGCATGGGTCTTCTACTGCATCGAGACCAAGAACATGGTATGCATCTTTTCTGCCCCGCCCCCATTTTCCTCCTCCTTCTCCCCCCTAGGTCATTTTGTACCCTTATTATCCTCTGGTGATGAACAGGAAAGAGACCAGCAACCATTTTTGCACTTTGTTCATAACTTGGCTGCCAGTACTGTGAGGTAGGGTGGGTAGGCAGGTGAGGGCTTAAATTCCAAAATGCATGTAATTGCCACTTGAGGTAAGGTCTGCGGTTGTCTATAAAGTTTTGTGTGGCAATAGTAACACATCAGGAATTGTATTTTTCTCATTTACACATCAAACTCCTTATCATCATTTTAGATTACAGAGTAGTCAACCAAGGGTATCTCAATAGTTATGTTTTATGCGGAGTAGTGAGCATAAATCAGTTTAAAACCATACCATGTCAGGTACGTTCCCTCTTGTATCAGTGTTACCCCCCTCCCAACCTTCTTTTATGTCCCCCTGAAATAAAAGATATTGCCCAGTAGAGTCCTAAACATAGCAATATAATGGAAAATACAATCACAGTAAAGTACAAGCCACACTCGTAGGAGTAGGCTCTAGTTGCACTAATATTTCCCCTACTGCTAACTATAGGTGTATTGGTGTCATTGAGGGCCCTCCTTTCTGCCATGTTTGTAGCTACAGAGTGAGATATAATGGGATAAGTGCACTTTACTTTTTTGCTTCTTTGAGAAAAAGAAGTTGAGACATTGTAGATGGAGGTAGTGGAAGATATGTGAAGGTGAAGAAACCAAAAGTGAAAAGCAGGTTGAAAATCACCAGCAGAGTTGGAGAGAAAGAGAAAGCACAAAGTCATATATGTACAGTAAACATTTTATGCCACCACTATATTAAATAGGACAGGACAAATAACACTACCCTGAGGAGTCCCATTCTCCATCAGATATTCCTAGTGAACTGGATAGTCCAGCCCCTTTGATAAGTAGCAATTACCCTGGGGATGGATGGGGATGCAGACTTTACTCATACATCAATTATAGAGCTGACTCAGGAAGTTGAATAAAGGAAGGCTGTTTTAATATCAATTTTCTGAAACAGTGAGCATAACGAACATCAACGCAATTGCTCAATCCTCTTACTAATTTTTGTCATCAATGACGTTAACCTACGTGTGTACTATCGTCACCCTATGTGGCAAATTACAAAAACCTATAAGCATGAGTGATTGTCTCTAAGTGAACATCTAAGTATATGATCCATACTAGTCTAAAAAAAGTCTAACTATGTGATTGGGTACTTAACATCAGGTGGGGCAAGTAAGCCCTCCCCTAAAAATGACCACTATGGACAACACTAATTACAGAACGTCCCATTGGTTTACACACTATAGGACCCCTACATACGCAGGTCCTCTACAATTGGTTGGCACTCTATCCTCCTTCAGTACTTTTCCACCTACGTCAGCAGCCTGCAGGCTGGCCATCCAGGAACTGGTGAGGTCGCCTTAACTTTAGCTTCCCACCAATTAGCATATCAATCTATCATCACCTCAGTGGTCTACTGTCAATTAGGCTTTTCAAGCTCGTCCTTGAAAGTGTTCTTAGCTCTGAGAAAATTAGGGAGTGAGTAGCACAGTCTGCTTCTGTGTGTAGGTATGACCATCTCTTTCATCCAACTTCATGCTTCCATGTGACTGGAGACCATGGATTCGAGCCTTTTTGTGCATTTAATATTATTTTTTAATAAACCTCTGACATCTTCCTTATTATGTTTGTGCCTTCTGAACAGGAGTCATGTTCTTTCACATGACTTTATAGCCAATGTCAGTTCACTCCAGTTTGATAAGACCTTGGTTTCTTGGCTCATCCAGCCTCGCTGAATTTCACTTGTAATTCAGCTTGCTTTTTAACTGCGACACACTAAAATGAGGCCTTCTTTGCTACTGTCCAACCTGCTATAATACGTTTAGTTTAAACATCCATAGTTCTCTTATTCCTATATATGCATACGTTGGCGCTTCCCGCAATCTATTCGCTATAAGCTTAAAGCTAGCTTCACAATGACTGTGCTGTCAGTGTTTCTTTTGCATCTGTACATGTGTAAAATAACTTGATATCTCCATCTGTTTCTGTTGCATAAGCTTCTTCACCTTGAGCACAAAATGTCACTTATCCTTATTACTTTCTTGATGCCTTATAGAATATCTGCATTCTCTAGTCACTGCATCCGTTCTATGCACGTCATCTTCGTCTCCATGTAACATATACTGGCAATGGTTAGTGACATTACCATTCATCCTTGCCTTTTATTGGCTCTGCTTCTTCAGGGATTTCATTGAAATGGCTATCATATTTCTTTGCATAGAGATATGGTTTTCTCAATGGGCACCTTGGCTCCCAGATTCTCTTAGGTACTGGCACTTTCACTGGTACTGGACTGAGTCCATACACTGCTCTTTGTCGATTCAACTGTTCTGTTTATGTCACATACTCTGGTTTCCAACATACAGGTAAAAGGGGTGGGTCGGTTGAGGTGTGGGTACTTGGCTCCTCCTCTACACTAGGATAACGTATCCCTCACTTTCACATGAGACACTCTATTTTACAAAAGATTCTTCACCCAGGAAAATAATTTCCCTTGAAACTGTCATCCCGCAATAAGTAGAGCAGCCCTCCTCTCGATACAAGATCATAAGTCTTCTCCATGTCTATGAAGATTGCGCTCAGCATTTTTCTGCAGCTCAAGGCCTCTTCAATGTGTGATGTAAGAGCATCCGTAACTGATCTATGTTCCCAAAATGCATGCTGGAACACACTCTGTTTACTCTCCGACTCCAGAAATGTCACCAGTCTTTCACTCACCATTTTCTCCATTACTTAACACAGGACAAACATCGGAGTGATGGGTCAGTAGGATCCACAGTAATCAGCTGGTTTCTCCGGTTTCAAAATCAGAGTAAGATGAGGGGGGCTTGGCCTGACTGGAAGCTGATGAAGGCATGAGCCTGTTAGCTCCTGCAGCCCTCGGCTGAGAAAATGGGAAAATCAGCCCGTAACCAGCATCGTTTGGCAGCGAGGCATTGAGCGCTGCATGTATGAGTAGATGGAGACCAAAATGGTGCAGTCCCGAATTGATCTGAAGCAGAGAATCCCGGTGGGAAAGGCGGTCCCGCAGCCCGGCAGCGTTGCCTCAGTGAAGGGGTAAAATGGCGATCGTGCCACTGTGAGCGTAAGTGGAGCCGCAGCAGCCATCACTGGGGTTCCTAGGAGTAGAGAGCCCAGCTGCTAGGGCAGACCAGCACCAGCTGGGACAGACAGGAGGAAGCAGAGCCGTGTGGGAGCCCCCCCACCCAGGTGGAGGTGAGTACATCATTCCCTGCTGAAGCACCAAGGAGGGCGTGGCAGGAATGTACCAGCACCCGCCTCAAGGTTGTTATCGCCTGGAGAGGTGGCAGCCAGACCCCGGACCGTAGATTTACAAGAAGGAGGGGAGGGGCAGGTGCCCCCCCTCCCTACACCTTTCAGTGACCGGCGAGACCACGCGGACCCCTGAGGTCTATGGTGGACAACTACGAGTCAGCAAGTTGGCCAGTTGGGCCGCTGCATCCAGCGGACACGAAGCAGCAAGTAAAGTTAAGATAAACCCACCTCTGTACGCAGCCCTGATGCGTGGTTTACAGCGCAAGAGTGTTCACAGCCGCAAGTAGATAGTGAGGGCGGGGTACCAGAGGACACGTATAAAACAACATGTGCTTGGAGGCACTGAATAGACACAGTAAGCAGTGGGACTACGTTGCAGCCCATGGGGGAGGCAGGGCTCCCTAGTGACTGTTTTCGAGAGGTCTGAAACGAGTGAGCCTAGCCCAATCTGACACAGTAAATTCACTGGTAATAAATGCCTAGTGGAGGGCATCACTCAGCAGGTGAGAAGGGGTTGGTGTTTGAAGTGCACCCTACCAGTCAGCACAATTCCCAACAGGATGACCCACCCGGTGTCTCTGGGTGAGAGAGGGCCCCATATTGGTTGCAGGGGAGAAGAGAAAACTCAGCAGGGCAGGCCTGTAGTGGAAGTGACAGTGTGCACCAACACCGCAGAGCTGGAGTTGTTGAAGGAGCCAAGAGTCATGTTCAGCTTGCTAGAGCTGGGTGAGTTGATAGTCTATGCCTGTCATTGCAACTGAACCCCCCTATCGCCACCCCTCCACCCTCACTCACTCATAAAATGAAGTCGGGGAAGTCAAAGGACAAGCCAGTCACTTCAATCAAGGAGATGCTCCAGCAAACTAAGCCGACAACTGAGTCTCCCCAGGTGGGGGAGGATAAGACCCAACCTGCCACAAGTGGAGGTATCACATTCCTGTTCCAGTCCATGCAAAAGGAAATGGCGTCCAAAATGTAGAAACTAAAAAGGTCCTTTCAGGACTTATCCCGCAAAGTGTGGCAGAATGAAACCAAACTGGGGGAGCTGGATATGGCCTTCTGCAACCATGCAAATGTGCAGGGTCAACTGGAACAGAGAGTGGCAGCGCTGGAGGCGTATAGGCAAGACACAGAAGAGAAGCAAGAGGATATGGAACATTTTTCTTGAAAGAACAATATACGGGTTAGAGGGGTGACGAGGGAAATTAAAGATCAAGAGCTTGAAGAATATATCAATGGCCTGTTCCAAGAGATACTGGGGGATGAAGAAGTCAACCTTACGTTGGATCATAGACACAGAACATACTCAAACTTCCAAACATGACAGAACCTTCTTCTGGAAGTATTAACGAGAGTTCTCTTTTTCAGGACCAAGGAACTGACCTTTCTAAAAACCAGGAAACAACGCTGTCTAGAGTATAAGGAACATCCCTTCAACTGTTCCAGGATCTCTCACAAGGAACAATCCAAAGATGGAGGCTCAAGGGGCCTTCGACTAATTGGCTAGTATATAAAGGGGTCGCTAGAGATGGGGGTACCCCTGTGCATCATGTTTCAACTGGATGGCACCCAACACCAATTTACTTCCCTCCGAGCAGCGGTCTAGACTCAGAAGAAAAAGGAAGTGGACTTGCATCTTCCAGATGACAGCCCTCAGGCTCCCTCAACGTCCACTTGGACTCAGTCTCAATCAAGGAAAAGCAAGAGGATGGAATGCCGCTGGCCCTCGATGGACAGACAGGAGAGGAGTCCTAACTCGGAAGCCCCGACTTGAGTCTTCACCCTGAACGAAGGGGTGTTTTCACCAAATGGGTAACAACAAGGCGCTCAGATGCTAAAAGGAAGGAGTGTATGCAGAGGTTCACAGGCTGGAATTAGCCAATCACAAAATGTTTATAAGCGACTATGAAGGCATCAGGAGTGCACAACATATTTCAGGCAATGTGCCAGATGTTTACCCCACACGGGGTGGTTATGTTTCAGAAGTATTTTTCTTGGCTTTTGATTATTTTTGTAATGTTTTGGTTGTAGTCCAGCTCTTTAGAAGACTATTCAGAGACAGGTCCTGATGACGAGGGGAGGCTGACCAGGGAGAGGGGCAGCTGGAGCAATTGGGGAAATACATGGAAAGGGGGGGCACAAGCAATTAGGGGTTTGGATGTGGATGCTATGGGCATCAAACAAAGGGTGGTAGAGGGATGACAGATGTGCAGACTGTGTCCCTAAATGTTCAGGGGCTGAACTCGTCAATGAAAAGCAAGAGTGTACTGTCTAAACTAGTGGATCTGAAAGCAGACATAGCCTAGATCCAGGAGACCAACTTGTTGCAGCGGGATTGGCCGTGACTTACATCTCGTTGGTTCCCCCACCAAAACTTTGCTTCTTACACCCAGAAAAAGGGGGGGGTCGAAATTCTAACAGCAGGTTCCCTTCACTGTGAACCGGGGAGGTCCTAAGGGAAACTCTGGGCTGATACATTGGGCGGCTGTTTTGAATGGCGGGCAGAGACCTGTCTTTAACATTAATATATAGTCCTAACTAACACCAAGATCAGTTTTACACTCACCTATTCCCGCAAATTGCGCAATTTCAAAGGGGGGAATTGGTGATGGGGGGGACTTTAATGTGGTTCTGGAGGGAATGGCAGACAGAACGGGCCCAATAACCCCCACGGAAATGGTTAAAGCGGTTTATCTCAAAAAAACATGGGGGACCTGTGTCTGGTAGATGTATGGAGACGGCTACACCCTCAGAAACGAGATTACAGTCACTTCTTGTACGTCCATCAAAGCTATTCCAGGATCGATTCTTTTTGGTATCTAGTCCCCTTCTCCCAGATAGCTTTGGTATCTGATCATACCCAGGAAAATCTTACGGGCGAGGTGTCTTTGTCCAGGGTATAGGAGGCACTGAAGTCAACGCTGAGAGGTGAACTGATCAGTTTAGCTTCAGCTCGGAAACATGTCCTCACAGCCCAACGGTTGCAGGCTGCAGGTTTAGTTAAGGATTGGGAAGCCCAATATAGGTTAGACGGGGCAAGGAGGACGTACAGGCAGTTGCAGGTGGCAAAGGCAGAATTGAAAGCCTTTTGGGCGGATGATGTCTCCCACAAGCTACTCAAGAAGAAACATTTTTATTATAGCACTTTGAACAAGGCATCCTGAGTACTAGCGTACAATCTTCAGGCCCTGAGCAATAGTACAATAATTGAAGAGTTGAGAGACGCTATTGGCCAGCTGCATGATGGGGAACAAATAAAATTGACCTATTGGCTCAATTTTACACCAAACCTGGTGCAGCTGAGCCTCTCCATGGCTCGACGCAGGACATGTTTCTGTTAGACTCTCCCCTCCCTTAAATATCTGAAACACAATAGCAGGCACTACAATCACCCATAACAACAGAAGAGGTCACACAAGCTATTCGGGCCCTCCCCAGGAATAAAGCTCCACGACCATATGGGTTCACAGCCCTTTTTTATGAAAAATTTGCTGCTGTCCTTGCCCCCACCCCCCACATGGTGGAAGTGTTCAACTCCTTTCTTGAGGATCGTTCTATTACCCCAACAATGGGGGAATTGTCATTAACATTGCTCACCAAGCCAAGGAAAGATCCCACGTTGTGCTCATCATACTTGCCTATAGCAGTCTTAAATTACGATGACTGCATATTTTCTGAAATATTAGCAACACGCTTAGCGAGGGTGCTCCCTGCAGTAGTGGCAGCAGAGCAGAAATGGTTTGTCCTGGGCCATCAGACATTTGACAACATTGGTCGGACGCTGGATCTCAGCACCCGACGACGCTCTTCTCTCAATCAATGCTGAAAAGCGTTTGACCGAGTAGACTGGTGATATCTGTCTAGGGTTCTCCAGGAGTTTGGGATAGGCCCATGGTTTAGAAAGCAGATATTAGCCAATTGTGTTCTCCCCTCCACGCGGATTAGGGTGAACAGGGTCTTGACAGGCCCGGTGAACTTGCGTAGGGGAACCCGGCAGGGGTGCCCTTTGTCCCCTCTCTTTTTTCTCCTTGGCGATTGAGCCATTGGCCTGTTTGGTGCGCTCCTCAAGGGATATTAAGGTTAATGAAATAGCGGGCTACCACAATAAGTTGGCAATCTATTCCGACAACCTGTTCTTCTACATGCAGGACGCCCTAAAATCTTTGCCACACATTATTTTGTTGCTGGACAGGTTCTGGGAGGTGTCACATTTAAGATTAGTTATTCGAAATCTGTGATCCTTAATGTTACAGAATCGAGGGAGACAGTGGAACGCCTGAAATCTAGCTTCCCATTCTTTTGGACCTCACAATCAATGAAATACTTAGGGGTCTATCTCACAGCGAGATACACTGCCTTATATGCAGAAAATATCCCACCATTGCTAGCGGGAGCCAAACAGGACACGGTACGATGGGGCACATCTGAGATCTCATGGTTGGGTAGGATAACAGTGATTAAGCTGACCTTATTGCCGAGATCGTTATACACATTTCAAGCGCTTCCAATTTGGATCCCCAGGGCAGCGCTAAAAGAACTGCAGGCACAGGTTTTTTAATTCATTTGCGCTAAAAGGTTTCAAGGGTTGCCAGACATACGCTTATGACAGCGTGAATAGCGGAGGGACTAGCGGTGCCGAAACATTGAGAGTTATCTTTTTGCAGCTGAAATTGCGCCTGTTTTAGAGAGTCAAGCAGCTGAGAATAACCTGAAGCATTGGGTCACAATTGAATGGGAAGCGTTGGGGTCCCACACACATCTTTGGTGCTGGCTCTCCCCCAGAGCTAGAAGAGTGGGTAGGCAAGGACTTCTAACAACGTGTACTATGTTGGAATACCGGGACAAGGCCGTATGGCGGTATACTACCACTACCTTTCCCTCACCTATGACAGGGATATGGGACAACAATGATTTCCCCCCGGGATTGTGTGGGGGGCAATTTCTTCGATGGTCTGAAGGGTCTGTACAGGCTGGGATAATTGTTTCAAGATAATCTCCCTCTCACATTTGACCAATGTCAACACGTTTTCCAGGTAACGATGCGGATAGATATGTTATGTTCAGCTGAGACATTGAACATCCCAGTCCAGTGTAGCAACCCAAGGGAAGCGGAACACGACCATCTTTGAGGACTTATTTATAGGGGACCCTGCAGCTGCAAAATTGGCATCCCTATACAAGGTATTGAATTGAAGGAGGTTTAAGGCCCTGCATGGGTATATGGCTAAGTGGGAGGAGGATGTAGGCAGGACCATAGAAGATTTGACAGGGTACAACATCTGGACCAGGGTGGGGAAGGAGTCTCAGGTGGTGCAGATTAAGGATAATTGTCTTAAAATACTATGCAGGTGGTACCTGACTCCAGAACGACTGCACAAAATGAATCCGCAGCCCCCCCCCCCCCCCAATGCTGGCGTTGTGGTTTGTCCCCTTGTACCTTTTCCCACATGTGGTTGGAAGTGCCCTCTGATACAGGGTTTCTAGGAGAAGGTTGTCACCCAAATTAAGGAGATTTGTGGATTTGCACTTAAGCTGGAGCCCCTGGTGTTGCTATTAGGCAATGTAGATTCCCAGTTCAATTATAAGCTGGGCACTAAGGGATCACGTTTGGACACCCATTTGTTGGTGGCAGCAAAGCTGGTCATAGCAAAGCATTGGAAGAGTCAAGATGAACCAGACATCAGGGAATGGAGGGCACGCATTTGGTACGTAGCCGCCATGAGTAAAATCAATGGGGCAAAGTAGGAGCGAATGCAGCAATACCTAGCAGACTTTTCCCCACTAATTGCGTATGTCAGTGGACATGACAGCCCTAATATTCATCAAAAACTCCACAAGATTTCATAATTGTCATTGCTGTAGCTTGGGGTGTATTACTTGGATAGTTGTTGCCAAAGCTCACTGAAAGTTACAGGTGTTTGCGCACCATGCAAGTATAGACATTTCTGAGGATTACTGCACCATATCGAAAATTATAATTAAAATGTTATTTATTTTATTTTGAATTAATAAGTTGATCTTGGTTACTGTTTAATTTTGGTTTTCCACAGTTTTTATGGTTAAAGAGAAGCAAAGGTTTCTTGAGCAAGCTTGACTAGGATTCACCATGTGCATTACAGGGGCATGATAAAGGAGATGTGTCTTCCTTTCTTGAGTTGGACATGGTGTGCTGCATTGATCAATGGTGTATAATGAAAAAGTGCTTAATAAAGTTTAAATTGCAAAAAAAATCAAATAAAATCAGAGGATGATAGGCCACTTCCACCCATGCAGCATCATCGCTCTGGCCCACTCCATACTATTCAGTGTCAGCACTACCTCCAAGCAGTTATCCAGAAACTTCTGCACGAGGACACATCACAAACCATCCTCTCCCGGGCTCGAATCCCTGCTCCCCTTCAAGGCTTTCCATAACTCCCACTTAGTAAAAGGCATATTCAAACAAGGCATCTACACCTCCTCATTCTCCAACACACTCACATTCGCAGTCATGAAATGTGACATGTCCTGTCTAGCTGCTATGGAATAATTTTAACTCCATCTCGCCTGACCCGACATACATTTAAATCTTCCGCACACCGGCGCCATACTTGTATCCCCAGAAAGAGCACTGCAGTACTCCCTTCCAATAATTTCTTTTATTTGCCCTAATTTACATGTTGGGCAAAAGCCCTGGCCTTTTTACACACCACAACATCCTTGACATTCGTGGAACTAAAGGCCTTCCACCATTTACGTCTTACAGCCACCGAACATTCTGATGACCTCCATGGGACCTCTGGTTTACTAAACTGTTTTCTCTGTGCTGGAGCCTGTTGCTCCACTACACTCTGAAACACATGCACTATTGCACATTCCAACTTACTGTAGAAAGCAATTGTGAACTCTGCTCTACACCTTCTCCACTACCAAATATCAAAACACAGCACCTGGCACTAAACTTCACCATTTTTTTTTTCTGATTGACAACCCTAGGGGGCAAAGCTTGTCGCTATTACTATCCTGACATTTACCTCAAGCGCAATAGACCCATCCTCACCCTCCACACAGAGTGAGGCACCAAACTCGCTGACACCCACATCAAATCGAGGCAGGAACCCTTGCCTTTAGTCGCATCCGTCCTTGTCAATTCTTTACAATTCAACAATAAAAACCCACACTCTTCTTGCATTGCCTCAAGTCTATCCTCATCCATATCTGTGCACAGGACAATTCCATAAGGTAATATGACTGTTGAAATCCCCACAGAATATAAACTTGCCCACTTGACCCAGGATGTGCTATAACACCCTTATATCCGGTTTGCACGGGTTAAAGAAGATTAGCACAACTATCATTCCATTAGCCACAAGTAGTTTTATACCTATAAATTCAATGTCCCCATCATACTCAGCCACTGAGCATTGAATATCATCCTTAACCAAAATACCAACACCACCCCTCTACCTACAGCTCTATCCATCCGATACAACACATACACTGAAAAGTAAATGTTGAGACCGCCTTTATTCTCCAATAAACTCTTAGGATTCCACTGTCATCATTTCATTCCCCTGAACTATCACAGCAGCATCATCTCCACTCATCATTCTGTGAACATCCCTATCGTAAATATTCCCTATCTTCAATACATCATCGCGGTCCTCGCCACCCCTGCAATCTGTTGGATTTCGACTGACACTCAGCCGTCATGTTAATGGTCACAATCATAAAACATAACAAGTCCTCCATCCTGACATTAAGCACCCATCCAGGCACCTCACCACTCGTATGTATCTGCTGCATCCCCACCTCCACCTACCCCTCAGAGATGTTTGGACTACTCAGTGATGTCTTCCTCTCCTCTCTCAATTTCAGAGCTTCCACAGCATAACTGATTTTTTAGCTTGCATTTGTTTGTTTTGCCTTTCAGGCCCAACTTGCTTAAGGCAACCTCTATATTGCAACACTTTTGCATGTCCTTGGTCACAGATTCCTTAATATCATGGGACCCAGCACATTTACTACATTGCTTATTTTTCCTACATGTTCGTGCCACATGGCCATATTCTTGTCATTTGTAACACCAAAGAGGCGCCTGGAGATAATGCTTAACCCTAAGGCGCTGATCCCAAATACGCACATTCTGGGATTTCGCTCCCCTTAAACCGCAGTGCCTTAGTCCTAGAGCTAGTGTCCCCATCAGAATTTGTCGTACCCAACCGCCACACATCTAACACCCCATACCCTTCAGTGATCTCACTACATCCTTATCATGCGTACTAAGAGGGACTTCATATATTACCCCTTTGCATGTGTCCCCATAGTGTTCCATCACAGTTGTAGGGTGTTTTCTAAGGCTACCTATGTCGAAAGCATTTTACCTGGTTTCCTTGCCTACACGTTTTACCAACAATCTCCATCGACTTATCACCTATACAAACTGCACCTCTCTAATCCCATTCTTTACCCATTCTGAAATAACAAAAGGGCTAACAGCCCCAAGATGCTTATCAGGACCAGCCGACTCAATGACCACTTGCCACCCCAAATTGCCCTCCATCGGCTCCTCTGCAGTTACACACCTGCTATCAGCTCTCCTTGCTGTTCACTACCTGCCCTCCCAATTTCTTCAGCCTTCCTATCCACTGCAGACCTACTGCTTAGTACCAGCTCCTTGCACCCCTGCCCTTCTCCCCTTGACACTGCCACTGCTTCTTAAAAGAACACCTTGTGAAGTATTACCTCTGTCCTCAGCAGTCTTCCTTTACCACACTCCTCTATGTTTCCTCTTTTCCCACATTTTCCACCACCCTCCTTTTGCGCCCTCATGTCTGCTGCCCCTCCACTGTGTTCCTCTGTGCTAAGCTTCACATTTTTACTCAGTTGCTCACCATTCTCCGCAGCATGCAGAGCGCCATCTCCCATGCCTTCCCCTACGCTGTTGCCTAGAGCAACCCTGTCAGTGACCTAACTCATCTCCCACAAGGTAGCAAACGGAACACTGCCCCCTATATACATAAAAAACAAATAAGTTGGACCACTTCTCACAGGGGGAGCCGTGGCCTGTGGTCAACCGCCCTCACCCCTCAACCCCCATTCCCCAGGACTGGTGACTTGTTTCCCCTACCGGGCATGTAAGTCTCTACCCTGTTCTCTCTGTGTTTCCAGCTGTGAGCTGTCTTGTTACTGAAGTACACCCTTCGATTTATTCACCATCTCACAAGATTTTAACTCACACTCACCTTCCCTGACTCAACTCGCTCTCACAGGTCATCTCTTCTGCCACCCATCCGGACAACGCAGCATGTCCCTAGCAGTTCCCATTAGAAAAACAGACCTTGGTTGACAGTCTTGTCGTTGGAGCATTGGGCCATGTTTAATAAACACCATATACATTATGGTGGGTTTAAAATGTCTTGAAAAAACACCTTCAACCTGAAACGTGAAAGTGCAATATTCCATTTGAGCCAAGTCACACATGACACCATACCACCTAACATTGCTGGAAATACACCTCCATTTCGTAAGCACATCTGCAAGACATTATGGATATGTACATTAGCGCAAAAGGTTGGTTTGTAATTAAGCTCATTTGCAAACCCACAATGCCTTGCAGATGTTCCTCTGAACTCAAGTTGTGCTTCCAGAATTGGTTACTAGGTGTCATTGTGCCATGTGTGAATTGGCTCAAATGGAATATTGCACGTTCACATTTCAGGTAGAAGGTGTTTGTATGCTGTTTTACCCCACCACAACTTAGCTGGTGTGTTTTAAACATGCCCCAATCCTCCTACCACAATAATATTGTTCATGACGTTTTCTGGTATGGCATATGTCATTGACAGGGGCCATTTACACATGCATCCGTGAGAGAGATGTCTGCTAGCAAAACTGCGCAGGAGCCTCAGCGACAGCAGAGCACATGTAGGAGAACATTGCATCGGAGCAGGTGATGAGCAAGCACAAAGACAATACCTGGATTGCCATCCGGGGACGTCTTCTGGTGCAACCTTTATGGACGCCAGAGGACTGAATTGCTCCAGCAACTGCCCGACAAGATGCACAGCAGGTGAGACGGAATACCACCCCTTCTGGCACTTCACCTATGCCAGAGACCGGATGAGGGACAGTGCACATAGTTGTGGAGCCTGATCCAAACATCACGCATCACTGCTGAATCAGTGTTGTATGGTTTATTTCCAGGGCCCCATGCACAGTGAGATATCCAGGCCTGCTGCAGAATCATGTGCAGCTTTAAAAATATGCTTCTCTTTTCCGGAAACGGCCCAGTGGTGGAGAAGAAGAAAACATTGACTGAATCCTGTTGGCAGATGATCCACAGCCTCCTGAAGGACTACAAGATCATCGACAGACCAGACTACGAAAACGATGAGGAGTGAGTTATGTACACTTTCATTGCCTGTTTGTGTTCTTTCTCTTCCAGGAACCACCCAGTGGTGTGGAAGAAAGAAACATCGTCCGAATCCTGCCGGTGGAGGTCCCACAGCCTCCTGAGGTAATCAGCAATGGAACAGAAGATGAGGATGTGCAAGCAATGTACACCTGACCTAACATGGCCTTTTCCTTTCACACGCAAAGGTCAACAGATAAGTCTTGTACACATGTTGTCTTGACTATTCATGAGACTTATGAATAAAGTGGGCGATTCTGAAAGTCACGGTCATTTGATGGCATTGCTCGTTATCATTTACCAACCAAAGAGACATGGACAAACATTTGGCTGAAGTGAATTGATTTACAAAACACTTCAGAAAAAATATGACATGAACAAAATATCTCATTCCTATTTGTTAGGTAAGATTCCCATTTATGTGTAATTTTCCTGCCAGTTGTGTACCCCCCAATGTTTTGCTGCTGTTTAACACCATAGTCTGACTTTACCAGAGGAGCCAAGCCTTCTGCTGCACTCCTCTGGGCTTTTTGCTCACTTTTAATGGGGAAACGGACATGTCCTTAAAACAGTCAGTACTGAGAGACTTTGTTTCCCTTAGTACTTTCCAATGTTGCAACTTTTTGTGCAACATGTAACAAGTGTACAATGTACCGTCCAGTACAGTACACTTGGGTCTATTAGTCATTTCCAAAGGACGTAGATAATCTCGAATTATTTTTTAGGAGAAGTGCAGATGTGCCTTGGACAGGGCTGGTGGCAGCTTATCATTACGTATATTTTTAACACTTTCCTGACAGGTAAACTGTGATTACCGCATGTGCATGATTGGGTGGCCTGGTTCCAAAATGATCATGCCATGAGGTTCTTTGTCCTGTCATTTGGCCAGCTTGCCTCTTCACCTTCCCCAGGTCGAGCGGACCAGGGTCAGTCCTTATTTGGGCATGCATTCTTCCGCAAAACACCAAGCTTTCGCAGGCTTCTGCAGGCCTTGTGTGTGTGCCTCCAGGATGTGGGCCGGAACGTCTCGTTCCAATACACATCCTGGGTGCCAGAGAGTCTTGATTGCTCTGAATTACTGGGACCACCGTGGTCCGTGATTGGTCCACGTATGGTATGCCTATATGTGAGCAGATCTCCCATTGGGTCTTCTTTGTTTTGACGCAAAGGAGATTCTGGATAAGAGAAAGCCCCAAACACCCATACCATGTCGATCTCTGGAGTTCTCCTGAATGACCCGCTGCAAGGTTTCACCCCCTGAGCCCGCTGTCGTCCCTTGGGACCCCTCTGCATCTGGTCATCCTAGAAGATCTGGGAAGACGCTTCGACCCATGGGAATAGTGTGACCAACTATTCTCGGCACCTTCATCAAATCCTGCAAGTAAGCCTTCTCGGAAGTGTCCATGGGCCAACCAGTGGGCTGACCAGCTTACACAGACCCTTTTCCCTGATACTGCTGCCGTTTTGAGGAGGCCCTCAAAACTTTTTATATCGCTAGGTCTGTGTTCACGGCACCCTCACACCAAATTTCATACACTTGGCGTTACCAGGTATGAAGTGAGACGAGTGCCCCAGAACCGGAGTATACACGGTTACTGTGTCACCCAGCCGTGGTGACGAACTCTGCAGGTGCTATGCATTTGTGCCCCTCTTGCCCCTGAAGCCTGCTGCCATGAAACTGGCCTAACCAATCCACCAAAAGTGGAGAAATCGCCACTTTCCCGCTTGGGAATCATCGCTGTATCTTCGTCGCTGAAAGCCACAGAGCCGGCAAATTGCCACACTTGAACCTGCACCCAAAGTGGACTCGACTGCCGAAGTTTGGTCTGGAGTACGCCGGGGGTCGGTGAGTAATAGCAACCCTATCCGGTTTCCCCTAGCACCTCCATCCATTTTTACACACAAGTGGCCTTTGTGGACCCTCTCTTTTGCACTGCTAGTGCGAACTAGCAAAGTATTCCCAACTCTTGAAATCGACTCTGCCCTCAAGTGGAGACCATCCTCGAATAGTTGGAACCTATTCTTCATCGCCTCACCCACCTTCCTGAGTTGCTACAGACCCTTGAAGAGACCCCGTTTTGCCCATTTGAACTACCAAGTGTGCTGGCATTGCATGTATATTTGAGCATTAGGCTCCAATCTTCTTAGGAATGGGACAGCCTCTTAGTTAGGAGTGTGTTGGATGCAGAAGGGGCTAAAGACTATTTGTGATGCCTGTTTCCTTCCCCTTTTAGGTTGTGGACCCATTCCATGCAGTAACCCTTTAGACCCCTATGGTCTTGTATATGGGTATTTAGAAAGGATTGTGTTGGCTTAATAGTATTACTGTGATTTGATTTGTGTGTCAAAACTCAAAGGCCTTGAAATAAACGTATATGTATTTTTAATATATCTACACCTGACTGGGAGTGATTTGTAAGTGCCCTTTACTCTGTGTACTCATTGAGGTCTTTCAGTCACCCTCACCCCTCCTTAGACCAAGTATTGACTGCCGCCAAGCTACCTTGATTGGTCTAGCTTGTCCAGAAGGTTACCCTGTTCCAAGAAACTAGGCTGGCCTCCTGAACCTCTGCCCACCAGGTTAGAGTTGAGAAATCCATCTTAACACTATTCCATGGTGATGCATCATATTGCTTGCTGTGCGAAACATCCCCTATTCGTACCAATTATTGCAGATGTAGTGCCATGTTGCCAATTTGCAACAAAGTGACTGCATCAGGTGAGGCATTCCTTTAACGGAACTATTGATGCACTGTGTGACCAGACTTAACAGAAGTGTACTGTGCTTTATCTGAGGCCTTCAATTTGGTTATGGGTCTTGACTGCACACAGGTGAGGAGGCAGGGTGCTGCTGGGTGTAGACCGTCTCTGCATCAGCATCTCCTGTGTCGGCAGATTTGCATTGCATGCTGCAATTGCACCCACTGGAAAACACAGAATAATGGAGCACAATGCTGTGATCACCTCTTTTTAAGCCCATACAATGTATCTTTGTTAGAGCATGTCAGCTGGATATTCTGGCCTGCCCTATTTTTCGAAAGGGTACATAGATGACGTGTAGTTATTATATATGCTAACGGTATTATTTAAATTAAAGATATCTAATAAAACAAATTTGACAAGTCATGTATACATATATCCTATGTAGTCTATACACAATTCATGTATTATTTATATATATATATATATATATATATATTCAGTGAAAAAACTTTGTTAAAGGGATGTTATGGTTAAGTTGCGCTACTAAAAACCTATGAAATTCAGTGAAAAAACTTTGTCAAAGGGACGTTATGGTTCCAAGTAAAACCGAAAAACCCTTGAAATTCGCCAGTTATGGTAAGCTAAGCAACCATAACTCGTGCCACCACCGTGCACTGCTAAGACTAACACCCAGGACATCAAAGATGACATCACAAATGTCATTGATGACATCACTGATGACATCACATGTGTATGTACTTTTCATGAAATATGTGTACAAGGGATTCTTATTATAATGTTGCGAAACAAGTGTCAAGGATCATTGCAATAAATATAATACCCTAATTAGTGCATTGAACGATGCATTGATATAAATAGCATTCTATTATGGGGTTCTATCTAGTATACTAAGCTACTCATACAGAAACATAACATTGTGTGCAGTGAACAAGATGAAGGTATAATATTCGTAATGTTAATGGGCCTCATTACACGGTAGGCGGTGAACCATGGCGCTATTAGCGCCATGGTTCATGCTAATAGCGCCATGGTTCATGCCGGTAATTCCCCCTTCCACCATTGCCCTTCCCCATTCCCATTTTTGCCCTATAGGGCATAATGGGAATGGGGAAGGTGCTAATTACGGTACCGCAAATTTGCGGTGCCGTAATTAGCATCGAGGTCCCTTTGCGGGTTGGTTTTTAACGCTTGCAAAAAGCAGGTGTTAAAGTACCTACCCGCAAAGGGACCTCGTAATAAGGCGGTAAGGGTTAACGGTCACCGGTACCATTACCGGTGACCGTTACCCCTTACTGCCTTCCGTGTAATGAGGCCCAATATGTTGAATAATGAAATGATAATTGTTTTCTTAATAGATTTTTGTGTACTGTGAAATATGTAATAAGTAGCTAATAAAACACATGTATTACATATTTGCATTACTATAGACAAAACACAAAGACACAAGAACACATACCAATATGGGTATATACAGGGAAAGTGAAGTTAGCAAAAAAGCACAAGTAGTAGCAGAAACAATTCATAATTTAACTGATTATTTTCATGCAAATAAATGATTGCTCTGTTTCAAAGCTGCTATTTACCCTAGGTATATGTATCACTTGATGTGATTGGACCCTAAGGAAAGTAGTGTGAGTACAATGTATACAAATATGACCATATAAAGGGAAAGTACAGCCATAAAAAAAAACAGAACTATCAGAAAGTGCTCATAAGTCTATTGATTATCTTTATGCACAAAAAGGATTGCTGTCTTTCAAGCTTGTGTCTTCCCGTATGTATATGTTTCATATGATGTGACTGGACTCTAAGGGAATTACTGTAAGAACCTACTTGAAGGATACGTCTACAAATAAAATACATTTTTTAGTTTCTGACTGTTACTGAAGAAAACCATGTGGCCTAGATATGTCAGCAGAAGAAAAAAGAGTGAGCCAGACATGTGATGTCAACAGTGATGTCATCAATGACATTTGTGATGTCATCTTTGCTGTCCTGCGTGTTAGTCTTAGCAGTGCACGGTGGTGGCGCGAGTTATGGTTACTTAGCTTACCATAACTGGGGAATTTCAAGGGTTTTTCGGTTTTACTTGGAACCATAACGTCCCTTTGACAAAGTTTTTTCACTGAATTTCATAGGTTTTTAGTAGTGCAAATTAACCATAACGTCCCTTTAACAACGTTTTTTCACTGAATTTCATAGGTTTTTAGTAGCGCAACTTAACCATAACGTCCCTTTAACAAAGATTTTTCATTGAATTTCATAGGTTTTTATTAGTGCAACTTAACCATAACATCCTTTTCAATAGATGAAGACCACTAACATCTTATGTCCTCAAAGTGGAAATGCCGGGTGGTAAAAAAAACAAAAAGATTTTCCTTCCTACTAGGAAGGAAAATCTTTTACCAAGATGGCCACCATGGAAAGGGAAGGCGGGGTGTATAAAGAGAACACAACAGGGCATGAGCGGGGGGTGGGGAGGAACAGGGGAGACACATGGGCATGAGTGGGGGGTGAGAGGGAACAGGGTACAAACAGGGCATGAGCAGGGGGTGGGGGGGAAAAGGAAGGAAACACGGGGCATGAGTGGTGGTGGGGGAACACGAGGAGACACGGGGCATGAGCAGCGGGTGGGGAGGCACATGAGGGAGACACGGTGTATGAGCGGGGGGTGGGGAGGAACACGAGGGAGACACGGGGCGTGAGGGGGGTACAGGGCACACACGGGAAATGAGCGGGGGTGGGGGGGAAAGGAGAGAGACAAGGGGCATGAGTGGGGGGTGGGGGGAAACAAAAGAAAGACACGGGGCTTGAGCGGGGGGGTGGGGGGTAACACGAGGGAAACACGGGGCATGAGCAGGGGGTGGGGGAACACGAGGGAGACACAGGGCATGAGCGGGGGAGTGGGGCAACAGGAGACAGACACGGGGCATGAGCGGGGGTGAGGCCAACAGGAGAGAGACACGGGGCATGAGCGGGGGGTGGGGAGAACAGGAGACGGACACGGGGAAGGAGCGGGGGGGTGGGGAGAAAAAGAGACAGACACGGGGCATGAGCGGGGGATGGGGGAACAGGAGACAGATACGGGGCATGAGCAGGGGTGGGGAGAACAGGAGACAGACACGGGCATGAGCAGGGGGTGGGGGCAACAGGAGACAGACACGGGGCATGAGCGGGGGGGTGAGGCCAACAGGAGAGAGACACGGGGCATGAGCAGGGGTGGGGGAGAACAGGAGACAGACACGGGGCAGGAGCGGGGGGTGGGGAGAAAAAGAGACAGACACGGGGCATGAGCGGAGGATGGGGGAACAGGAGACAGATACGGGGCATGAGCAGGGGTGGGGGAGAATAGGGAGACCGACACGGGGCAGGGGGTGGGGGGCAACAGGAGACAGACACGGGGCATGAGCGGGGGGTGGGGGGCAACAGGAGAGAGACACAGGGCATGATCGCGGAGTGGGGGGTACAGGAGACAGACACGGGGCATGGGTGGGGGCAACAGGAGACAGACACGGGGCATGAGCACGCGGTGGGGGGAACAGGAGACAGACACGGGGCATGAGCCGGGGGTGGGGGGAACAGAAGACAGACACGGGGCATAAGCAGGGGGGTGGGGGCAACAGGAGAGAGACACGGGGTATGAGTGGGGGGTGGGGGGTACAGGAGACAGACACGGGGCATGAGCAGGGGGTGGGGGGCAACAGGAGAGAGACACGGGGCATGAGCGGGGGGTGGAGGGGGAACAGGAGACAGACACGGGGCATGAGCGGGGGGTGGGGGGCAACAGGAGAGAGACACGGGGCATGAGCGGGTGGGGGTACAGGAGACTGACACGGGGCATGAGCGGGTGCAACAGGAGAGAGACACGGGACATGAGCGGGTGGTGGGAACAGGAGACAGACACAGGGCATGAGCGGGGGGTGGGGGGGTACAGGAGACAGACACGGGGCATGAGCGGGGGGTGGGGGGCAACAGGAGAGAGACACGGGGCATGAGCGGGGGTTGGGGGGAACAGGAGACAGACAAGGGGCATGAGCGGGGGGTGGGGGGAACAACAGACACAGACACGGGGCATGAGCGGGGGGTGGGGGGCAACAGGAGACAGACACGGGGCCTGAGCGGGGGGTGGGCGGCAACAGGATACACACACGGGGTATGAGCGGGGGGCTGGGGGGCAACAGGAGACAGACACGGGGCATGAGCGGGGGTGGGGGGCAACAGGAGACAGAAACGGGGCATGAGCGGGGGTGGGGGGAACAGGAGACAGACACGGAGCATAAGCGGGGGTGGGGAGCACAGGCGACAGACACGGGGCATGGCGGGGGTGGGGAGCAACAGGAGACAGACACGGGGCATGAGCGGGGGGTGGGGGGCAACAGGAGAGACACAGGGCATGAGCAGGGGGTGGGGGGAACAGGAGACAGACACGGGGTATGAGCGAGGGGTGGGGGGAACAGGGGACAGACACCCGCCATGAGCGGGGGGTGGGGGGAACAACAGACACGGGGCATGAGCGGGGGGTGGGGTGAAAAGACACGGGGCATGAGCGGGGGGGTGGGGGGCAACAGGAGACAGACACGGGGCATGAGCAGGTGGTGGGAGGGACAGGAGACAGACATGGGGCATGAGCAGAGGGGTGGGGGGCAACAAGAGAGAGACACAGGGCATGAGCGGGTGGGGGAACAGGAGACAGACATGGGGCATGAGCGTGGGTGTGGGGGGCAACAGGAGAAAGACATGGGGCATGAGCGGGGGGTGGGGGAACAGGACACAGAAACGGTGCATGAGCAGGGGGTGGGGAGAACAGGAGACAGACACGGGGCATGAGCGGGGGGTGTGGGGGGCAACAGGAGACAGACACAGGGGTGGGCGGGAGGGGGAGAGACACGGGGGTGAGCGGGGGTGGGGGAAGGGGAGAGACACACGGGCATTAGCAGGGGTGGGCGGGAGGGGGAGAGACACACGGGACATGAGCGGGGGTGGGGGGGGAGGTAGAGAGACACATGAGGCATGAGCGGGGGGTGGGGGGAAGGCGAGAGAGACACGGGGCATGAGCGGGGGGGTGGGGGGTAACACGAGGGAAACACGGGGCATGAGCAGGGGGTGGGGGGGAACACGAGGGAGACACAGGGCATGAGCGGGGGGAGTGGGGCAACAGGAGACAGACACGGGGCATGAGCGGGGGGTGAGGCCAACAGGAGAGAGACACGGGGCATGAGCGGGGGATGGGTAGAACAGGAGACAGACACGGGGCATGAGCAGGGGGTGGGGGGCAACAGGAGACAGACACGGGGCATGAGCGGGGGGTGAGGCCAACAGGAGAGAGACACGGGGCATGAGCGGGGGGTGGGGAGAACAGGAGACAGACACGGGGCAGGAGCGGGGGGGTGGGGAGAAAAAGAGACAGACACGGGGCATGAGCGGAGGATGGGGAACAGGAGACAAATACGGGGCATGAGCAGGGGTGGGGAGAACAGGAGACAGACACGGGGCATGAGCAGGGGGTGGGGGGCAACAGGAGACAGACACGGGGCATGAGCGGGGGGTGGGGGGCAACAGGAGAGAGACACAGGGCATGAGCGCGGAGTGGGGGGTACAGGAGACAGACACGGGGCATGGGTGGGGGCAACAGGAGACAGACACGGGGCATGAGCACGGGGTGGGGGGAACAGGAGACAGACACGGGGCAGGAGCGGGGGTGGGGGGAACAGAAGACAGACACGGGGCATAAGCAGGGGGGTGGAGGGCAACAGGAGAGAGACACGGGGTATGAGTGGGGGGTGGGGGGTACAGGAGACAGACACGGGGCATGAGCAGGGGGTGGGGGGCAACAGGAGAGAGACACGGGGCATGAGCGGGGGGTGGAGGGGGTACAGGAGACAGACACGGGGCATGAGCGGGGGGTGGGGGGCAACAGGAGAGAGACACGGGGCATGAGCGGGTGGGGGTACAGGAGACTGACACGGGGCATGAGCGGGTGCAACAGGAGAGAGACACGGGACATGAGCGGGTGGTGGGAACAGGAGACAGACACGGGGCATGAGCGGGGGGTGGGGGGTACAGGAGACAGACACGGGGCATGAGCGGGGGGTGGGGGGCAACAGGAGAGAGACACGGGGCATGAGCGGGGGTTGGGGGGAACAGGAGACAGACAAGGGGCGTGAGCGGGGGGTGGGGGGAACAACAGACACAGACACGGGGCATGAGCGGGGGGTGGGGGGCAACAGGAGACAGACACGGGGCATGAGCGGGGGGTGGGGGGCAACAGGATACACACACGGGGTATGAGCGGGGGGATGGAGGGCAACAGGAGACAGACACGGGGCATGAGCGGGGGTGGGGGGCAACAGGAGACAGACACGGGGTATGAGCGGGGGGTGGGGGGAACAGGAGACAGACACAGAGCATGAGCGGGGGTGGGGAGCACAGGCGACAGACACGGGGCATGAGCGGGGGTGGGGAGCAACAGGAGACAGACACGGGGCATGAGCGGGGGGTGGGGGGCAACAGGAGAGACACAGGGCATGAGCAGGGGGTGGGGGGAACAGGAGACAGACACGGGGTATGAGCGAGGGGTGGGGGGAACAGGAGACAGACACCGGCCATGAGCAGGGGGTGGGGGGAACAACAGACACGGGGCATGAGCGAGGGGTGGGGTGAACAGACACGGGGCATGAGCAGGGGGGTGGGGGGCAACAGGAGACAGACACGGGGCATGAGCAGGTGGTGGGAGGGACAGGAGACAGACATGGGGCATGAGCAGAGGGGTGGGGGCAACAAGAGAGAGACACGGGGCATGAGCGGGTGGGGGAACAGGAGACAGACATGGGGCATGAGCAGGGGGTGGGGGGCAACAGGAGACAGACACGGGGCATGAGCGGGGGGTGAGGCCAACAGGAGAGAGACACGGGGCATCAGCGGGGGGTGGGGAGAACAGGAGACAGACACGGGGCAGGAGCGGGGGGGTGGGGAGAAAAAGAGACAGACACGGGGCATGAGCGGAGGATGGGGAACAGGAGACAGATACGGGGCATGAGCAGGGGTGGGGAGAACAGGAGACAGACACGGGGCATGAGCAGGGGGTGGGGGGCAACAGGAGACAGACACGGGGCATGAGCGGGGGTGGGGGGCAACAGGAGAGAGACACAGGGCATGAGCGCGGAGTGGGGGGTACAGGAGACAGACACGGGGCATGGGTGGGGGCAACAGGAGACAGACACGGGACATGAGCACGGGGTGGGGGGAACAGGAGACAGACACGGGGCATGAGCGGGGGGTGGGGGGAACAGAAGACAGACACAGGGCATAAGCAGGGGGGTGGGGGGCAACAGGAGAGAGACACGGGGTATGAGTGGGGGGTGGGGGGTACAGGAGACAGACACGGGGCATGAGCAGGGGGTGGGGCGCAACAGGAGAGAGACACGGGGCATGAGCGGGGGGTGGAGGGGGTACAGGAGACAGACACGGGGCATGAGCGGGGGGTGGGGGGCAACAGGAGAGAGACACGGGGCATGAGCGGGTGGGGGTACAGGAGACTGACACGGGGCATGAGCGGGTGCAACAGGAGAGAGACACGGGACATGAGCGGGTGGTGGGAACAGGAGACAGACACGGGGCATGAGCGGGGGGTGAGGCCAACAGGAGAGAGACACGGGGCATGAGCGGGGGGTGGGGAGAACAGGAGACAGACACGGGGCAGGAGCGGGGGGGTGGGGAGAAAAAGAGACAGACACGGGGCATGAGCGGAGGATGGGGAACAGGAGACAGATACGGGGCATGAGCAGGGGTGGGGAGAACAGGAGACAGACACGGGGCATGAGCAGGGGGTGGGGGGCAACAGGAGACAGACACGGGGCATGAGCGGGGGTGGGGGGCAACAGGAGAGAGACACAGGGCATGAGCGCGGAGTGGGGGGTACAGGAGACAGACACGGGGCATGGGTGGGGGCAACAGGAGACAGACACGGGACATGAGCACGGGGTGGGGGGAACAGGAGACAGACACGGGGCATGAGCGGGGGGTGGGGGGAACAGAAGACAGACACAGGGCATAAGCAGGGGGGTGGGGGGCAACAGGAGAGAGACACGGGGTATGAGTGGGGGGTGGGGGGTACAGGAGACAGACACGGGGCATGAGCAGGGGGTGGGGGGCAACAGGAGAGAGACACGGGGCATGAGCGGGGGGTGGAGGGGGTACAGGAGACAGACACGGGGCATGAGCGGGGGGTGGGGGGCAACAGGAGAGAGACACGGGGCATGAGCGGGTGGGGGTACAGGAGACTGACACGGGGCATGAGCGGGTGCAACAGGAGAGAGACACGGGACATGAGCGGGTGGTGGGAACAGGAGACAGACACGGGGCATGAGCGGGGGGTGGGGGGGTACAGGAGACAGACACGGGGCATGAGCGGGGGGTGGGGGGCAACAGGAGAGAGACACGGGGCATGAGCGGGGGTTGGGGGGAAAAGGAGACAGACAAGGGGCGTGAGCGGGGGGTGGGGGGCAACAGGAGAGAGACACGGGGCATGAGCGGGGGTTGGGGGGAACAGGAGACAGACATGGGGCATGAGCGGGGGGTGGGGGGCAACAGGAGACAGACACGGGGCATGAGCGGGGGGTGGGGGGCAACAGGATACACACACGGGGTATGAGCGGGGGGATGGAGGGCAACAGGAGACAGACACGGGGCATGAGCGGGGGTGGGGGGCAACAGGAGACAGACACGGGGCATGAGCGGGGGGTGGGGGGAACAGGAGACAGACACGGAGCATGAGCGGGGGTGGAGAGCACAGGCGACAGACACAGGGCATGAGCGGGGGTGGGGAGCAACAGGAGACAGACACAGGGCATGAGCGGGGGGTGGGGGGCAACAGGAGAGACACAGGGCATGAGCGGGGGGTGGGGGGAACAGGAGACAGACACGGGGTATGAGCGAGTGGTGGGGGGAACAGGAGACAGACACCGGCCATGAGCGGGGGGTGGGGGGAACAACAGACACGGGGCATGAGCGAGGGGTGGGGTGAACAGACACGGGGCATGAGCGGGGGGGTGGGGGGCAACAGGAGACAGACACGGGGCATGAGCAGGTGGTGGGAGGGACAGGAGACAGACATGGGGCATGAGCAGAGGGGTGGGGGCAACAAGAGAGAGACACGGGGCATGAGCGGGTGGGGGAACAGGAGACAGACATGGGGCATGAGCCGGGGGGTGGGGGGCAACAGGAGAAAGACACGGGGCATGAGCGGGGGGTGGGGGAACAGGAAACAGAAACGGGGCATGAGCAGGGGTGGGGGAACAGGACACAGACACGGGGCATGAGCGGGGGGCGTGGGGGCAACAGGAGACAGACACAGGGGTGGGCGGGAGGGGGAGAGACACGGGGGTGAGTTGGGGTGGGGGAAGGGGAGAGACAAATGGGCATTAGCAGGGGTGAGCGGGAGGGGGAGAGACACACGGGACATGAGCGGGGGTGGGGGGGAGGTAGAGAGACACATGAGGCATGAGCGGGGGGTGGGGGGAAGGCGAGAGAGACACGGGGCATGAGCGGGGGGTGGGCGGGAGGGGAGAGAGACACACGGGGCATGAGCGGGGGGTGGGCGGGAGGGAGAGAGACATACGGGGCATGAGCGGGGAGTGGGGGGAGGGGGAGTGACACACGGGGCATGAGCGGGGGCGGTGGGGAGGGGGAGAGACACACGGGGCATGAGCGGGAGGTGGGGGGAAGGGGGAGAGACACACGGGGCATGAGCGGGGGGTGGGGGGAAGGGGCGAGAGACAAGGGGCATGAGCGGGTGGTGGGGGGAGGGAGAGAGACACACGGGGCATGAGCGGGGGGTGGGGGAGAGGGGAGAGACACACGGGCATGAGTGGGGGGTGGGTGGGAGGGGAGAGACACACAGGGTATGAGCGGGGGGTGGGCGGGAGGGGGAGAGAGACACACGGGGCATGAGCGGGGGTGGGCGGGAGGGGAGAGACACACGGGGCATGAGCGGGTGGTGGGCGGGAGGGGAGAGACACTTGGGGCATGAGTGGGGGGTGGGCGGGAGGGGGAGAGACACACAGGGCATGAGCGGGGGTGGGGGGGAGGGGGAGAGAAACACTGGCCATGAGCAGAAGTGGGCAGGAGGGGGAGAGACACATGGGGCATGAACGGGGGTGGGGGGGAGACAGAGAGACACACGAGGCATGAGCGGGGGGAAGGGGAGAGACACGGGGCATGAGCGGGGGTAGAGGGGATGGAGAGAGACACACGGTGCATGAGCGGGGCTGGGGGGAAGGGGAGAGACACACGGGGCATAAGCGGGGGGTGGGCGGGAGGGGGAGAGACACACGGACATGAGCGGGGGGTGGGCGGGAGGGGGAGAGACACACGGGCATTAGCGGGGGTGGGCGGGAGGGAGAGAGACACACGGGGCATGAGCGGGGGTGGGGGGAAGGGGAGAGACACACGGGGCATGAGCGGGGGGTGGGCGGGAGGTGGAGAGACACACACGCATGAGCGGGGGGTGGGCGGGAGGGGGAGAGACACATGGGCATTAGCGGGGGTGGGCGGGAGGGGGAGAGACACACGGGGCATGAGCGGGGGGAGGGAGAGAGACACACGAGGCATGAGCGGGGAGTGGGGGGAAGGGGAGAGAGACACGGGGCATGAGTGGGGGTGGGGGGGAGGGAGAGAGACACATGGGGCATGAGCGGGTGGTGGGCGGGAGGGGGAGAGACACTCGGGGCATGAGTGGGGGGTGGGCGGGAGGGGGAGAGACACACAGGGCATGAGCGGGGGTGGGCGGGAGGGGGAGAGAAACATTGGCCATGAGCAAGGGTGGGCAGGAGGGGGAGAGACACATGGGGCATGAACGGGGGTGGGGGGAGACAGAGAGACACACGAGGCATGAGCGGGGGAAGGGGAGAGACACGGGGCATGAGCGGGGGTAGGGGGGAGGGAGAGAGACACACGGTGCATGAGCGGGGCTGGGGGGAAGGGGAGAGACACACGGGGCATAAGCGGGGGTTGGGCGGGAGGGGGAGAGACACACGGGCATGAGCGGGGGGTGGGCGGGAGGGGGAGAGACACACAGGCATTAGCGGGGGTGGGCGGGAGGGAGAGAGACACACGGGGCATGAGCGGGGGTGGGGGGAAGGGGAGAGACACACGGGGCATGAGCGGGGGGTGGGCGGGAGGGGGAGAGACACACAGGCATGAGCGGGGGGTGGGCGGGAGGGGGAGTGACACATGGGCATTAGCGGGGGTGGGCGGGAAGGGGAGAGACACACGGGGCATGAGCGGGGGTAGGGGGAGGGAGAGAGACACACGAGGCATGAGCGGGGAGTGGGGGGAAGGGGAGAGAGACACGGGGCATGAGCGGGGGTGGGGGGGAGGGAGAGAGACACACGGGGCATGAGCGGGGGGTGGGCAGGAGGGGGATAGACACACAGGGCATGTGATGGGGGTGGGCGGGAGGGGGAGAGACACACGGGGCATGAGCGGGGGTGGGGGAGGGAGAGAAACACACGAGGCATGAGCGGGGGGTGGGGGGAAGGGGAGAGAGACACACGGGGCATGAGCGGGGGGTGGGCGAGAGGGGGAGAGACACATGGGGCATGAGCGGGGGTGGGCGGGAGGGAGAGAGACACACGGGGCATGAGCAGGGGGTGGGGGGAAGGGGAGAGAGACACACGGGGCATGAGCAGGGGGTGGGGGGAGGGAGAGAGACACACGGGGCACGAGCGGGGGTGGAGGGGAGACAGAGAGACACACGGGGCATGAGATGGAGTGGGGGGAGGGACAGAGACACACGGGGCATGAGTGGGGGGTGGGGGGAAGGGGAGAGAGACACACGGGGCATGAGCGGGGGAGAGAGAGAGACACACGGGGCATGAGTGGGCGGTGGGGGGAAGGGAGAGAGACACACAGCGTTCGTGTGCAGGCGGCAGATACCGCTCCTCGGCCCTCCGCTGGCCACTGTGTGCCGATGGCATGAGCGGGGGGCTGGAGGAACAGGGGAGACACGGAGCATGAGTGGGGGTGGGGGGTACAAGAAGGACACACGGGGCATGAGCGGGGGTGGGAGGAACAGGAGTCAGACACAAGACTTACTGTGCAGGCGGCGAGGAACAAAGATGGCGGGCGTCTCTGAAGCCAGACGCACTGCACGCTTTCACCACATCCAATGAGAGAGCACGTCAGATGTCCGTGGACATCACGCAAGCTGCTCGCCCAATCACCGTACTGTCCGCGGAGCGAACAGGGAAGTGTGTCCGCGGAGCGAACACAGATATCACTAATTTTTTTCACTTATATTTTTGTCATTTTTTTTAAAACTACTGGATGGATTTACACCAAATAAAGCAAAGCACGCTTTCGGGACTAAGCCGCCGATCCTGCCGCAAATTTGGTGTAAATCTGTCAATCTGACCCCCCTATGACTTTGCCCCCCATGGACGAATCCTCACCAAACTTTGCAAAAAAAATTCAGAGTGACCCAAATACTTTTTTTGCAAAGTTTGGTGAGGATTCATACAGGGACAGCGAAGTTATAAGCCGCCCAAAAAGTGCTCTTCCTATGGAAACACCAACTTAACCATAACTACATGGCCACTACCGTGGCCATGTAATGTGTTGTATATGCTATCCAATCTGATACATGGGCACTGTGCCTGTATAGCTGTCCCTCAAATACCTCACGTTACATGCCCCTTACATGTGTGTCAGCAATTCAACACTTTTCAGAAAACAAGTCACCCTGAAAGTACAGTGCAGCAGCCTTCATGTTCATGCTGCACGTGCCCCCACATCCGATCTGCGGATGCTACAAAAAAGCATGGATGGTGGGTTGCTGTGTTCCAATGCCCATCGATATCACGTTTCCTATTGGGAATATCGAACCCGTTTTTTTGTCCTTTTTCTTTCCCATTTTAAATTTCGGAAAACGAAAAGACACAGAATTCCCCAAAAAACAGGACTGAAGGGCTTGCTTACTCATGATCAATGGAAACGTTAGAGGGGTGCACATCCTTTTCAAAAGGAGAAGCTGGGCCCCGGCAGGCTCCGAAATTTAGTTTTGAGGGCAGGCTCTGAAATTTCGTTTTGAGGCAGGGCCCTGGCAGGGGCCACTAATCGCCTCTGGCAGCCTCGGCCACTACACGAAAAGGCATTTTTTTCTACAGCCTGAAGCTCTCGCTCGTGTGCGAGAGCTTCAGGCTTCAGAAAAAAATACCTTTCAGCCATAATGATGGCGCCGCACCTGCGAGGCATCCCTTTAATCAAGTGATGCACGTGGGCCAGCGCCACCATTATGGAGAAAACGTGAGGCCGCTGGAAGCAGAGGCCTTGCTTTCTAAATACTGAAGCTCCCGCGGATTCGGGGGAGTGTCAGTCTTTAGGAAAAAGGCCTCTGCTTCCAGTGGCCTCACCCCTTCAGCCTTAATGGTGACGCTGCCCCTTCCCAGCTGGCGGGGGGGAGGGGGGGTGGGGGGGGCAGCACCACCATTAAGGCAGAATAGGCGAAGCGCTGTCCCCTGCCAGGCAAGCCTATAGAAAAAAAAAACAGAAATTAGTTAATCTCTACAAAAGGCTGCCTGGCAGGGTTGCCAGTAGCCCATTGAGCCGGGGTTCGTCAAGGGGGCGTGGCCTAACGGGCCATCAAGACCCCCGCAGTTAGGGCACGCCCCCTCTATGAGCCCTGGCTCGATTTGTAGTGCCTCTTAAGGCACTGCCCCTAATCAAAATCGATGTTGGGTGTAAAGTGACGTCGTCGTCATTAGCTGCATCCCTACAGATGTGTTTGAATTTCCAAGTGTTTATGTATTTAATGTTTAATATGATCACGCAGGGCACAGGTGGCCCTGCTGTCAAGCATGCCCCTGAAGAGTGAGTGATGTGACGTCACCGTGCAACGGTAATATCGCCTCCTTTGTTTTTAAAACGCTTTTATGTCCTCGCGAGGGCATAAGGTACCATTTAAATACACTTTCATTATTATTATGAAAACCGCAGGGAACTGAGAAACCCGTTATTACATCAACTGCCTCGACGTTTAATTCACAACCAAGTGCGTGCCGACATTCAGCGCCAATCCATTACAGCTGCCCGTCCTCTGCAGTGCATTAGTTAAATTAATTTGGATTACGAGGCGAGACCGCGGTAGCGTTTGTTCGATGTGGAAATGCGGCATAATGAAAGCTTTCACTGCCAGTGGCACAGCTGGGTCCTCCTGACTGACAGAAGGCGTTATTCGTTGATAGAAGGCTGTTGCCCCTATTTCGGATTTGGGGGTCAGAGGAAATCGACACCCTGCAGCAACTACCCAAAACACTCCCGAAACACACATAGCACGCGCCTATTACAGCGAAAGTATATTTTCCCAGTTAATAACATGCAGGTTGCTACCGGAGGAAAGTTCATGCTGGTGAAGTGGTTTGATTGCATGTGAGGATGTAATTTGCATTTTAACGAAACGTTTGTTAATGAGCATCAATGACTCGCGCTGCAATATGAATGGCAACTAACCGGAATCAGATCATAGGCAAACTGTGGGGTAGGAAAACGCCACATGCTAAATATTAGGCCCTCATTCATGGAATTATGTCGGTGTAAAACGGGGATTTGCCTGCCATTCTGCCCGCAAATCTACATTCTTCAAACAGTGATTTCCGCACAGAATGGCAAGCAAATCCCAGTTTTACACGCAAAGAATTCCATGAAACATTGCCAAACATCTCTTGGTTTTTCTGATTTGTGGATCTTATATTGAGCAGTAATTTCAAACGTTTCTGCGTGGATTTTTTGTTTAATATTTAATATTGTGAATTGGGGAACTTAATGGATAACCCCCTAGCGTGAGCGGGGTTTAGATTCTGTTACAAGACACAGAGGATTCATATTATGCTAACTCTTCTTTACTCTTGAAAACAACAGCAAAGAAACATCATGCTTTTAAACATTTAACTCTTTAAAACATGTAACCAAATGAACAATTTTGACAACTTAAGCCTTTTGAACAGGACCCCATTCCAAGATGGCAGCCATGCCCCTCTCCACCAGTGGCGTCCCAATCTCCTTATAAGGTCCCAAGAAAATAGTCCACTCTTCTCTTCTGTAGCTGCGAGACAAAATCAAGAAGAGCAAAAGCTGTACAAACGAGAGCGGAGACCCATCCAGCGAGCGATGTTCCACTCCTGTGGATTTCCTTCAGGATACAGTGAGAAACTCCTGCACGATCTCCAGCCTCAGAAGGGAACCGCAACAAGGCCAACACAAGATAAGGGAGTGCGAGAGGTATAATACCTGCCTGTGTGTCTCTTAATTATTATTATTATTATTAGAAAATGTATAAAGCGCAGAACTATGGCCCTAGGGCATCTAGGCTCTAATAGAAATCTAAACCCCTGCTCACGTTAGTGCCAGGGGTAAGCCATTCTATGTCGAGAATGGAGGCGTCATATGATGCAAGTTCAAAGCTCTTGCAAAACCACATTAGCAAGTTGTTGGACCATCTTGTGATAAAATGTCTTGACCAATCAGCTGCTTTGAGGATATCTTGCAACTACCACCAAGAAGAACTGACTTGGAGGCCATAGCCCAAAAGGCCTCCTGATGGAAATAAGCAGGAGAGGCAGAGGGAGGCCGATAAGTAGAAGTCATAAATTCATATAATTTTAAACAGTTAACCACACACAATTTCTGATCCTCCCGAAACAAAGGATAAGAAACCGAGGTGGTGAAGTTTTTTGTGCGACGCGCGACAAAGAAGTTCATGCCTTCAGCAGAATATATGTTATTACCAACATCTAACGCCCTGGCATCAGAAACCATCTTGATAGAAATAAGACATGGCAACATAGCTAGTTTGGCAGACAGCTCTTGACGTGACAAAGTCTCATTATCTGGCCAGGACTGAAACCGGCAAAAGAACTGATTAACATCCCAAAAAGTCAAATATTTAGGCTTAGCTGGAACGTTAATCCTAATGGACCGCAACACCTTCCTAACCAGGAAATGTTTGCCCACCAGTTCCCCTTTAACCAGTACATGACCTGCCAAAATTGCAGACCAGAAATTATTAATCCCCCTATATGCTTTCCCTTCTTTGAACAATGTCACCAGAAAATTTAACTCATCTACTGTAGGGGAAAAAATGGGATCGACAGCCCTGTCTAGCACTAGCCCACCCAGCATACCCACCAAGAGGAGTAGAAACTTTGTTTGGATCTAGCCCAAAAGTCCCTGAGAACCTGGAAAGTGTCTCCCGAAAAACCCAGGTAAAGCCCTGGAGCCACAGAAATCTTCCAAGCAATTTACAGCAGCTGACCCTGTAACACAAGCTTGTGCGGACACCCTCTGATCTGTGAAAAGAAGGGGAAAGAATGGTAGCAGGTGGGGAATGTCTACCGCCAGCTCCAATAGAGCCAGAAACCACAGCTGAGCCAGCCAGAATCGAGTAAGCAATAGGAGAGACACCTGCTGTCTGCGAACTTGCAGGAGAAACCGAGGAATGGTGGAGAAGGGCTGAAATGCATATCCCCTGAGACTCCTCCAGTACTGTAGAAACACATTCACCTCCATGGCGTCCGAATCCAGATGCCAACTGAAGCAGATCCCAGACACCCACTAGGAGCTGGAAAACGTCTATGTTCAGTTTCCAGTCACTTCCATCCCAGAGAAACCTTGAATTCCAATCCACTATTGTGTTCACTAGACCGAGATATATTCCGCCTGCAGCATTATCCCTCTGTTGAGACAGAAATGGCAAAAATCCTGGAGTAGATCCGCCAACCACTTGGATCGCGTCCATCCCAGCTTGTTGATGAAACATACCGCTGAAGACATTGTCCATCCTCTGGAGGATGCAACAGTTCATTTTGTCCTTAACTCAACTGTTCACCGCAAAGGAGCCCGGCAGAAGCTCAAGACAGTTGATATGTAGTGACTTCTCCTTAACAGCCCACTTTCTGGCTGTGAATATTTCCCATTTCCTGACACCTTGCCCCCCCCATCCTGATAGACTGCAATCTGATGACAACACCACATAGGGAGACAGACCAAAAATAGCCTCCCCATTTCCAGGCTTTGATGAGCTGAAGCCACCAGTGAAGCTCTTGTAAGGATTCCTGAGAAAGACGGACAATGTTTGAATATGGAACCCCGTTCCTTAAATGAGTGACCTTCAATCTCTGAAGTGCGCGATAATACAGGGGACCCAGGAAAATGGCCTAAATAGAGGCAGACAACATCTCTAGTATCCCTTCTAGAACCCGCAGGGAAATAGACCCTTTTCCCAGATCTGGATGCAAAAGTCCTGAATTCTCCTGAGGGGAAGAAGAAGCTGGCACAATTGGGAATTGAGAAACAAAACACAGAAATCAGATACATTGCATAGGCACGAGGACAGACTTTTCCAGGTTGATGACAAACCCCAGGTTCTGTAGCAGAGAGGCTGCAAGTCTGAGATGGACCTTCAGCAGTTCCTGCTGTTTGGCTAAAAAAAGCAGGTCATCCAGATAAATTATTATCCTGACACCCCTCGCCCACAAAAACGCCATCACTAGACAAAAAAGTTTGATGAAGCACCTCAGAGCCGAGGCTAGTCCGAACAAGAGAGAGACAAACTGCGAGTGGCAACCATGCCACTGAAACTGTAGATATTCCTGATGAGGGGGATAAACCAGAACTACCAAATAAGCACCCTTGAGATCGATAGTGCCCATTCAGTCCCATTCTCTTCCATTTTGAAGTGCAGGTATACCACAAAAACATTGAAGGCCTTGAGATTTACTATCGGATGGAACCCCTCCATCTGACTTGGGCACCAGAAAAATTGAAATGAGGAAGGGAGAGTGACCACAGGAAGTGGGAACCACAGCCCCTTTGGAAATGAAGCCTTGAACCTCTATGTCAACTAGAATCTGCTTCTCCAATATGAAAACTAGTGGGAAAGGAAGAGTCTCCTGAAAGGGAGCAGAGTAAAATGCCCTCTGAAACCCAGACACCATCTGCAGAACTCATGCACCTGAGGTTAGAGCACACTTGAAGACAAATTGATCAATTACTGCAGATCTGCCACAAACTGCCCCTCTCACTGCACAACTCCTCCACTGAGCACCTCGCTATGGGAAGAAGACATCTGTACTGCCCCCGGCAGCAAATGATCCTGCACACATATCCCTGGAAGCATACTGCGCTGGTGCACAGAGCCATAACTGGGTTGGCCGGAAAAGCATGCTCTGCCTCTCCCAGCCCTGGCAAAAATACCAGGAGATATAGCCTTCTTGTTGTTTGCTTGGGCCTTGTATAAGACCGTGGAAGTGTGGACACACGAGGAGAGCTCCATTACAAATTTATCACCAAACAACAACCCCTGTGCCTTGGGGACTGCCTCTGCTGGAGCCTTATTGGCCAGTTTTGGATTTAAGCAGGCCTTTTCTGTGCTCCGTAGATAAGGCTGTGTTTGCATTCCCCAGGAGGCATATTCACCTTTGGAACCAGCGCCGGAGAACGGGCACATCTACTGGAGATTCTAGTGCTACACCTTCCTCCAGCATTCATAAGATCTGTGTGTGGGGCCCCAGCACATCTAGCAGCTTTTCTTGTCACGCAAGAAGAGCATTTTCTATGCCTTTCCGCGGATATTTTCCTTTCTTGGACTGAAACACCACCATGCGCTGATCGATCTCTGGGGTGGCAGCCACCTTATCAGGCAATCAGGCCCGTGGGCACTCAGCCTTTAACTGTTTACATGTCCCTTTCTCCAAAGGCTTCCTGACCAAATGCCTCAGAAACAACACCACTGATTCAGAAGGTTCCATTCCGCCGAGCACGACGGTTGAATATTTCCCGGGTCAAAAAAGTGCTATCCCTTAATGTCCTTTAGCACCCCCTGCTCCTTTTGAACCTCTATCTTTTTAAACCTCTTTCTTTTGGGGCTAGACTTTTCTGAGGATGTGGAGGTAGAGGAAGAAGAAGGGGAATCATTTTGTCTCCTGCACCTTTTCCGGGGTCGGAACTCATATCCTCCCTGGACCTCTCTGGTCTGACTACCCGCTCCAAGTGTTTAGTCTTGACCACACATTTTCCCTGGGCAGAAACCTTAGCCACTGAGCTAACCTCTGGAGCATCCTCCCCCTTATAGAGGTAATCAGTAACGCCTGCAATAAGACAGTCAAAGGCTGAAGCCAACGCTGTGTTAAGGTCCCACATTGCCCCATCCACTGATTCTTGCGCACCCTACAGAACTCCCTACTCACTTATTGAGGCCCAGAACCCGCTTCAATCTGCCTAATAAGGACCCCATCTGAGTAAGTACCATCCTCCACTAACACACTGTCATTAGCCCCCAGACTGACAGTACCTTTAGAAGCTGCCACGCTACTGAGGAACACAAAATCAAACCAGGCCTAATACCCTGAATATCTTCAAAGGAGTCCTCGAGCAGAGGCTTCCCCTGCCTCATCAGGCCAAAGCCATACTTCCGAGGAGAGAAGGAAAAAGCCAAGCAGTCCTTGTCACAGTGAAGAGAGGGTCCCAATAATGGCTCTCATGTCCCCTATACGCATATCAGCCGCAAGGATAAGAAACGAGAGATGTCAGTCGTTGTTTGGCCAACCACCGGGTGAACCAGTGTATCCCATGTATGGTAACAGATATTCTCATAGACAACCATTCAGCTGCCTCATCATCGAGCTCACACTCTCCTCAAGTTAAACTTCACTTACAATTCTTTATAAGGCCTCTGCACTTCATCTGTATAATCTCTTTTTGACACGGTTTATCTACACGACTCCTCCTTGCTCTCTTCTGCCCTAAAGCTTCTCAAGCCACATGATCCCTGGCGCTTCTCAATTGGCCTTGGGGCTTCCAGGCAGATATGGCGGCAGCTCCTCTGCAGCTGGTAGGAGCACATCCAACACCCAGAAGTGACACAGGCAGAACAGAATGTCCACACCTTTCAGTTCAACTCCCTATATTCTATCTCTCTGTCAATCAAGAGTAGCCCTGCCTTTGTCTTGACGTGTTTGACATGTCCTCAGCTCCTGACTTCACTGAGCAGTCACTTTAGGAGGGCCTCTATGTATCTATTTCTTCCGGTGTACGAACAAAAGATGTTTATTTTCAGGCTGCACAAGAAACAGTGATTCATTCCTTAATGTGTTTTACATTTTTCTTCCATGGAGAAATACTAAGACAGAATTTCCATCCGTGTTTACTGAACTGCATTTCAATGTTAACCAGGAGAATTAATTAGTTACTTGGGTTTTCTGTTAATGGGAAAGTTCGTTTTTTTATATATGTTATTTTCCCAGTGCAGCTTTTCACAGATAGAAATGCACTACATTTGAATATGTGTACTGCACATTGAATCTCTGTTTTTTTCTGCATTCTGTTTTGTCAACGAAGGCCTAATTCACTGAACCACTGTTCTAATGACCCAATGTGGCATTTCACCTGCTTCATACAATTCCCCATGTCTTTTCTACATTAAGACCAATTCCACCAACCTGCTGGTCTTTATCTCTAACCTGCACCCATTTGCATTTTAAAATGTATATTTTGTTGGGTGTTTCTTAAAGTGAGCACTCATTTTACTGGCTGCATCTGCACATGTTTTGTTGATTGCTATTTAAAATGAATACCCATTTTACTGGCTGCTATTAAGAACACTGTCATCTGCACACATTTCGTAATGTCTGCTTTTAATAACACTGTCATTAGCATTTATACCCATTTTGTTGCTTCAATTGAAAACACTATCATATATCTCTACATATTGCCTCCTTTTCGGATAATTATAATTGCTCGCAAAGGCATATTTGTCCGAAACAGACCATCTGCTAAGATGTATGTGTCACAGGATATCTCTCCTTTCCCATTGTCACCAGTAGCATGATCAACATCCTCATCTTAATGGACAGGGAAACCAACCATCCCACCATTAACACTACCAAGATCGCCAAGCATACCTTACTCCATTCTACCCAAGTTCCCCAGTTAGATGTATTTATCTCCATCACACCCAGGCTATTCACAGTAATATTTTTTTTTCTTAAATTCATCCTAATGGTGTGCCTTTCCTTGTGGCTCAACAAAACATCAACATCTGGGTCAATTGGGAAGGAATCCCTTTGAAAAAATATGATATTTTCCCCCGGGCCTTCCCATATGTCATTAGCAACATGAAACAAAGTTAACCCCTATTGATACAATAGTGTCCTTCGAAACAGATATGTAAAACACATTATATTTCAACTGCTTGACAATGAATGTTGCATGATTCAAATGTGTGATTTTGTAATTTTTCAAAGAAGTACTTACTAATCACCTGTTTTAATTAACCTAGTCTGCAACATATCCTCGTTCCTTGAATTACTAATGACCACTTCACATCCCCCGAGACCCCCGGATCAGGTATCAACCCACAAATAGCATCTGCTGTGTCGGGAGCAAATAGTTTACCTGGACATATATAATGTTGCTCTTTAAACCTTACACATATATCCACAATTAGAATCAAGTAAACATCAGGTTCCCAAGACTGAAATGCCACTACCCCTGGAGTTTTTATCTTTACATACTTATTATTTTGCCAAAATCCCACATTATGTACCAGTTTAGTCTGGTATATAAATTCAGGAGCAATATATGGAATGCATAACAAAATCCCAATTTCCATTATCTCCAAATGTACATATAATGGTATTGCGCTCCCCATTTCAAATGCAGTTTTGATTTGTACCATTTCCACCTCCCTTTGCGTTATTCTCACCATCATTTGATTAATGACTTCATATGACACAAAGTACAGTGGTATATGTCCCAGAATCAGCTGCAAAATTGCAGTTTGAACCTCTCCCATATATTTTTCCAATAACCTATCAATAGGATTAACTATGTTTATAATGTCACTTGACATCCGGTCATGTTTAACCACAACACTTGTGCTGTGGTGCATCATTTTAACCTGCTCATGTAATAGGACATCAGTCTCATTTATATATTTAACTTGTTTATCCAGCCCTCCTCTAATTCCATCTAAGGGCCTTTGGATTATGTCCAGGTCATGTGTCAACTCTTCTGCTTTAACACTTAGTGTCCCCACTGATATAGAATTGGCTGTAGACATAGTGGTGCCCACGACAGCCCCAATAACAGTCATTACCCCAGAAGCCACCAGCAACACTGCCACCCGCTTCCCCCTCCTTTTCTTTATAAATGACAAATTCGCAAATGTTTTTTCCAACTGCATGGCGATATCTCTGACGGATTGCCGGGCATCCTCTTTTCGCAGCTGCAACCATCCTTTTTTCTGATCAGACATGATTGTCGATTTATTCAGGAATTTATCAACCATATTATCAGGGTTTAAGTTTATGTACATATTTTGGTATATTAGCCTTCTGTTTCCCAGAATAAACCCAAGCCCCTCTTCCAAAGTGATTCCAGATGCTGGTCCAGGCTCAATGATGACCTGTGCTCCTGTGACTTTGATCTTCAACATGCCCACTATGATCAGCACCTCAAGTATCCAGTTCTCAGGTCTGGTCTTCTCTGCCTTTCTTTCTGTAACCTTTGCCTTTACTCCCATTTTCGGTCGGGGGCTCCTCTGGAGTTTCCTCCCATGGACTCCAATCCTGTGGACTCCAATCCCGTGGACTCCAATCCGGCCCTGCCAGGACAACCGATTATTAAATTCTAAAGTGAATAGAAAAGAGACAGTGTAAGTACCCAGCATAAAAAAAACTGTCTATCCCTCTTTCACTACAAGGCTTGAAAAAAAAACGTGGCCCAAGACACAGTTTCCAGGACTTGCCCTTTTAGACACCTGCAATTAAACACACATTATAGATAAACAGCCAATATTTTAAACTTTGCACCACTATACATTAAAATAATTTTCAACCAAATATACCCATTTACAGTATTTTACATTTCCACCCTTTCCACCATATTTCTTTGTCTATCCCATGTCGAAGAATCTTACTACACAGTATTAGAATAACGTAGTCTGATTCAGTGCCTTTTATGAAACCATGGCACTATTTTTTTTAAACAGCTACATATGACATTTTTGTTTGCTTTTGCTTACTCACCTGAGCATATTTCTGATTATTCATAGAGTCAAATATATACCACCTTGTACCTGCTCTCATGTCATTAGGTTATACACATCATGAAACAGTCACTCATCAATGCATCCACCAACAAATACATTTACCATGCTCTCATCATTATTTCCTACTGTCATCTTTATTTTCATTGCAATCAAATATTTAGCTGATCTCCACTTGCTCAAGTTTCCTGATTTCATGCTTTGTGTGTTAGGGCTTAATTTGGTTGACATGAACAAATTGCTCTGTTGCAATTTCACCCTCCTTCCTCATTAGTTTATATACCACAGGGGACATTTTATCTACAATCTCAAATGGCGCTTGCCATGCCACGAGAAATTTAGAATTGTTATGTCTATTCTTTCCAAAGTTATTTATACACCCGATCACCTATCTTATATTCTTTCACAGATGTCTTTTTATCATAAAATGCATTTTCACTTAGAGCAGCTCTTTCCAGATTTTGCTGTGCGAATGCGAATGCATGTTGAAAGTGCTTCCTCAATCCTTCCTCATATTTGTGAACTGTGGATGCACTTACAAGTGTTTGCTCATGTGTTATGTACAATAAATGTTGTGGCAGCACCATTTTTCTTCCTGTCAATACTTCATGAGGACTAATGCCTGTTGCTTTAGCAGGAGTTGACCTAATGGCCATTAATACTAAAGGTAACGGTAGATCCCAACTGGAACCTACCTCTGCTACACATTTCTTTAGTATCTCTATGATAGACCTGTTAATTCTATCTACATGTCCAGAAGAAAATGGCCGAAATGAGATATGCAATTTCCTTTTTACCCCCAATATCTGCCACACCTTGCTCATCACGGCACTCATGAAATGACTTCCTCTGTCTGATTCTATCCTTTAGGGTAACACAAACCTTGAAAATATGTGATTTACCAACAAGGTGGCTGCTGTCTGAGCACTACAGTCTGGTGCAGGAAGGCACTCCACCCACTTTGACATCAGAAATACCAACATCAATAAATATTTATTTCCCCTGGCTGATCTTCTCACAGGCCCAACAAAGTCGATTTGCAAATCTGACCATGGAAGGGCTACACCTCTTTTCATCAATGGAGCTCTATGCATTGGCGAAGCAGGTTTAAATTGTGCACATACCAGACACCCCCTGGTGTATAGTTCCGCATCCTGGGACATTTGTGGCAGTAAGCATAGTCCTTCAATATTTCTAAAGTTTTTTGTGAACCCCTGTGTCCTGCAGTTATTGCATCATGCGCGTGGTGCAACATTAACCCTCTGAAGGTAAGAGGCACCACCCACTGTGTCTGACCTGTTAGAGACTCCCTAATCATCAGACCATCCTGTAGTTTAATTATTTTTTTGTTCTTTAACAACACTCTCAGTTCTTCCCTTCCTTTGCAATCATTTTCAGTTAAGGGATTTTGTTTGGGGTCTACCAAATGATTATAAAAAACACCCAACACTAGTTCCTCTTTTTGTGCCTTAATCAGACCATGATCTGGCATATCATAACTCCACTGCACTACAGGTCGTTCAACTTCTTTTGGAGATTTAGAGCGTGTAACTGCATCCACCTGTATTTCACCAATTAGATGTTCAATGGGCAACAATTCTCCCATAATAGCCCGAATTGTGGCCAGTTGATATGCTTTATCGTTTCCCTCCTTATCCTCTCCTGGTTTCTTTAAGTGTCCATGAGTTTTCCTCCAGTGTATTATTAAATCACTTTCTGACACTAATATATCTATAGCTTGGATCATTTTTACATGTTTGAGGTGCTTTTTGTTATACGTGAGCATACCCTTTTCTTTCCAGCCAGGTAAATACTCTACAAAGCTGTTTCGACATAATCAGAATCAGTTATTAGGACAATTTCTTTTAATTTGTTATCAACTGCAGTAGTAATCGCATTATAAATGGCAGCTAAGTCTGCTATTTGTTTCTCCTGGCTCCAATTCTCATCTTTATACTTGGAATGCCATCACAACATATCCAGACATTTCCTATCCCTGCTTGAGCTGTTTGTCACTATCATGTTCAATATGATAATTACATCCATCTACATACACGATTGGAAAATCTTTGCACACATTTTCATTAAAAGCTTTGTGTGGTGATTGTACACATTCATTCAGACTGGACTCTACTTCTATTTCATTTAAAACACATTCAGCTGCACAATCATGCAGATCTGCTATCCCTTGAGCAATTGAGCTCTTTCTCTTCTGTCCATATCTTACTCCTACAGGGAATCCCTGCAATGCTAATGTCCAGGAAGTAATTCTGGACTGTGCCAGATTATCTGATCTAATCCTTTTACTCTGCAGAAATTGCAAAGGCTGATAGTTCATTTCAATGATTACTTTTTCTCAACGAATAATAGGATGGAAGTGCTGCAACGCCCAGACAGTGGACAGAAGAGCCTTTTCACATTCACTGAACTTAGTTTCAACTTGAGACAATGGGCCTCTTTACAAATCGCCCGGTATGGAAACAACGGTGGCGGTAAACCCGCCGCCACCGTTGTTTCCATGCCGGGCGATCACAACTCCTGCAGGCGGGAGGTGATGTTCCCGCCAGGTCTGACCTGGCGGGTTTAACACCGCCCGCCTGCAGGCGGACGAGGAAACACTGGCAGCATTACGAGATGCTGCCGGTGTTTCCATGATCCCCATTCCCATTGAGTCCTCCGTGATTCCTGGAAAACCGGGGTTGTAATGCCCCGGTAATTCCGGGAATCACGGAGGTGGAATGTTAATACGAGTCCGGCGGTAACCAGGCGGTTTTACCGCCTCGGTTACCGCCGGACTCGTAATGAGGCCCAATGGCTTTGCTTGCGTAGGCGATAGTTTTATGATTCAAATCATGTTTTTGAGATAATACAGCTGGCATACACTATTGAGCGAATCCTATTCCTACAAATAATTTTTTATTCTTTATCGGATAGGCTAAACATGGCGCCTTCATGAGACATTCTTTCAATTTCTCTACTGCCTCAGACTGCTCTATTTCCCTTTTCCAGGGTACACTCTTCTTCAATAATTTGGTCAAAGGTTGGGTGATTTCAGCATAATTCCCAATAAACTTCCTGTTATATCCCGTCATCCCTAGTAAACTTTTTAGACATTTCAAATTAGTAGGATTTTTCAATTTCTGTATTGCCTCCACCTTTTTCTTTTGTGGATGTAATCCATGTTTAGTCATTTCATGGCCCAAGAAATTCACTTTCCTTTTGCACCATGGGACCTTCTGCAAGGATACTTTAGCACCTGCTTTCTGTAATTGATCAAGAACATGTCTAATTTCTTCAAAATGACTTTTATGGCTCTCATGTTTAATCTGAACATCATCCACATAGACTATGGTTCCTCTTTCCTCTGCATGTGGGAGTGTTTCTTCTCAAAAATATGCCAAATTCGCTCCCACTATTGACATACCCAAATGGTGTTCTGGACCAAGCGTATTGCATTTTATCAAATGAGAATGCACTAAGTTTTGAATGCCTTCAGCCAATGGTACACACTAGTACCCAGAGATAAGATTTGATGTGGTAAACACTTTTGATCTATTAACCTGAGCAAGACCCTGATCAATAAATGGGAGTGGCCATCTGGACACTGGACTCTTTTATTTAGTTCTTTCAAGTCTGGACACAAAAGCCATTGACCATTTGGCTTCAACGCACCTAAAATGGGAGTGTTTGAGGTACTATGAATGGGCCTGATAATTTCTCTGAATTCTAAATTCTTAATTATCTCTGCCAGGGACTCCAAGCATGCCAGTGGCAATCGATATTGGTGCACAAATACCAGATTTCTACCACATCCCTCTGGTAATGTGGCAACATGCAAATCAGTTAAGCCACAATCATATGCATCCTTGGCAAAAACCTCTTTAAATTCCATAAATATTTTTCTCAATTCACTCCTGTCCTCTTCACTGTCACATGCATCTGCAGACAGGATCTGCTCCTCTACCATTTGTGAAAATTCTGGAAAATCCTACAATGTAGGAACCTCTGTGCTTTCTTCTAAATGTGTGGCTGTATATCTTTTCAGAGTTGCCACTTTTAAATATTTTGGAATGTCAGCCTCTACTTCAATAGGCTGATTCAAATAATAGGCAATTCTCCTGGATACAGCACACTGTCTCATTGGAATTGTAAGGATAAACAGATTGCACTTTGAATATTCCTTTAGGTTGGGAGTCCATGGACTCTGGCAACATGCCCTGTGCATCTACATACCTCTCAGGGATGTTCCCAATCACTGTATTGCTGAAATCTGCGGTATAATGTGATTTTTGTATTGCCACTCCAAACGCGGAATTTTCCTCCAAATAAATGTCTTGACACCCTTTGTTATCCACCATGATTTTGATGGGTCCGTCCCCAATCTCCATCAATGGTGTATATTCACATTCCAGTCCCCACTGCTTCATGGATTCATTTAAGCACACAAATGCATCAGCATCCTTCATCTGCTGTCCATTTCTATGTTTTAATGTTATGGTGACTTGTCTGGTGACCTGTAACTCAAGTGCATGTGGCACCAATCACGCATAATGATAAGCCTGTCTTTTGTCTTCAAATTCAGGTGCAGATCATCCTAGTCGTGACACTTTTTTGTTAAGGAAATCCAACACTATACACATTTTGTGCATAATGTAATTTCCCATATGAATATCATTTTGTGTCCCACTCACTATCCACACATTGTGGTATATGTTTTTTTTTGGCAATGGTAATTTTTAGCATGCACCTTCCTGCAATTCTATTTTCAAAGTCTGGATTGTCCAACCCAGAAACGTATTGTTTTAAACCTGAATTTTGGGATCTCCCCTCTTTCCATTATTCTCTGTAGTAATTTCCCATTAATAAAACTCCTTTCCTGTTCAAGTGCTAACGTGGCCTTATCATTTCAGAATGGCCATTTACATCAATATGTATCCATGGCTGCCCATCTCCCATATGTATTTCAGCAAGGGATGTGATGGTTACCTCAGGGATAGTATTCTGCTTGCCCTTCTATTCCTTTAGGTAAAAGCACAATGCATTTTCATCTATTTCAGTTTGCCATTTTTTCCCAGGATGCAATCAAATATGCATGGATTGTTTCTCCTTTCCACTTTGCTTTTTTCCCTAACACATCAGGATGATAGTGACACTAGACACAGAGTCATTATGATGTACCACCTCAGCATCATTTGATTTAGCACCAGTATGGTATTAATTTACACTGCTGTTTTGTGACTTTACTTTCTTAGGCCTTAATGGTTTTTATGTCGGAGACCACAGAACACCATTCACTCCATCAATGAGGGGCAACAACCTTTTCAGGAAATCTGTTCCCATCAGGAATGACATTTCACTGATAGACGTGATCAATACTTACTGTCTCATTGTGTGTTTTTCTATCTTTATTTCAACCTCAGTGACACCTCCGATAGGTACCTCCTCACCATGGAAATTATTTACTGGGCCTTCATTTTGTTTCACTCTGATCTGATTTTGTGGGGATCTCCCTTCATTGATATTTTTACCAACTCTTTGGACATAACCGTGGCCTGTGCACCTGTGTCAATCATTGAGAACGTATTGCACTTTTGTTCTGCAGTAATGGGAGCAAAATACACTGATTTCAGTATTCACTTTTCTCAGGCCCTTCTCACTTTTTTGCCAAGCACAGGGGTAAATGAAAGGATAGGTTTCCCTCCTTTTTGCCCATCTCATCTCAGGAATCGTGGTCTGTCTTGTCACGTTCAGAAATCATCTGGAGTGTAGCCACTGCTCGCCCCTCTGTTCGGGGACCATCAGCGTTCACACTGCAGTTCTTCAATTGAACATGCTCATGAACAGCACATGGTAACTTGTCATTTTTTATACCCATTTTGTTGCTTACATTGAAAACAGTATCTTATATCTCTACAATACAAAACATTAACATGAAGCAACTATTAGCAAAAAAGCATGTTGCAGTAAAAAGTACTTATCTGCTGTGACGAGCAGCAAAGAAGAGGACAATGGACTATGTATTTGGGACTTTACAAGGAGGCTTTGCCCCCAATTGATGGAGAGGGGCGTCGCTGCCATCCTGGAATTGGGTCCTATCCAAATGGTTTCAGTTGTCAAAATTGTTAATTTGGTTACATGTTTTAAAGAGTAAAATGTTTAAAAACATGATGCTTCTTTGCTGCTGTTTTTGAGAGTAAAGAAGACTAAGCATAATATGAAGCACCTGTTCTAGACATAGAATAACTCCAAAGTACACACAATTCCAGGTGCTGTTTCCCATACACATTGATTCACTACATACAATGCCATTTTAATTTTCGTGACAAATTACATGGATCTGTACACACACACTGAAGTAGGCTATTTACCTTCTTAAACCGATCCATGCTATTTCAGGACAGATTTCTGAATCTTAGTAGTAAACCTTTTCTTTGTGTTTTCCGACACTATGGGCCTCATTACACGGATGGCGGTAAGGATTTACCGGTACCGGTAAAATACTGGTACCGGTAAATCCTTACCGCCTTACTACGAGGTCCCTTTGCGGGTTGGGGGATTTAACGCCTGCTTTTTGCAGGCGTTAAAAACCAACCCGCAAAGGGACCCAGGGTGCTAATTACGGTACCGTAATTTGCGGTACCGTAATTAGTGCCTTCCCCATTCCCATTATGCCCTATGGGGCAAAAATGGGAATGGGGAAGGGCAATGGTGGAAGGGGGAATTGCCGCCCCGCCAACCTTGGAATGGGACGGTAATTCCCCTTTCCGCCAAGGCGGTGCCGGTATTTTACCGGCATGAACCATGGCGCTAATAGCGCCATGGTTCTCGCCATCCGTGTAATAAGGCCCTTTGTAGTGAAACTGACAGCATCTCCAGCCTTACCTGATTTGAATGTGGGTGAAGACGTTTTAATACCTATGGATCATTGCCTAATTTATACACTTGCAAAAACAGTTACATCCTATACTTTCAATGCAATGAAGTGTGCCATGTTTGTACATGGCAGCTGCTAGGACTGATCACTGTCATGTGGCCATGCACATAGACCATTCACCCATCTATCTATCCATCCATCAATCAATTCAACAAAACCTTTAATCTATATGTGTCTTAGTTTTTTATGAATGCTTGTTAATGACTCTTAATTAGATTACGCTATGTGGAGTATTCAGCCAGCGTCAGACTGGTGTATAACATTGGCTTGGTCACCAATGAAAAAGTGTCTCACACTTGCATTGTTTCTCGTGTGTGAAAGACAGTTTGAGTGATACCCAAGATGGAGTAGTTAACTAAAATATTTCCAAATTGTGCCTTCCAAGAAAATATGTGTTCTGTGACCCTAGTCAAAAGTACTAGCTGCACTGAGAAGTAAATCATCAAACAGGCCCACTTTGACCAACAGCACTGGCATGTTATGCTTGCACATTGGGCATTGCCCTATTGCCCAATTGAACTGTCCAAAACTGCCATCACTGTGTAATCGGAAATCAGACTAAATGAGATGTTTATATAGAGATGGCTGCCAAAGGCAATGGCCCTCATTACAAGTCAGGCGTTAAGGGTTTAACGGCGCCGTCAGCGCCGTAAACCCTTAACGCCTGATTCACACTTTAACGCCTGCTTTTTGCAGGCGTTAAAGTCCAAGGCGCTAAGCGACCTTGGTGCTAATTACGGCACCGTAATTTACGATGCCGTAATTAGCGCCTTCCCCATCCCCATTATGCCCTATGGGGCAAAAATGGGAATGGGGAAGGGCAAATGGTGAATGGGGAATTACCGCCCCACTCACCTTGGAATGGGGCGGTAATTCCGCCATCCACCATGGCGGAATCCGGCATGGACCATAGTGCTAATAGCACCATGGTCCACCGCCTGACTTGTAATGAGGGCCAATATCTGGTAATATCTGGTCTCAGAGCTACTATTATCAACCTTCAATGGCCATGAACGTTTCATGCATATTGATTAAATTGCAATTCATTTGCATACCTGGGATTTTGTGAATTGCCTACAGATCACATTAAGATCAGAAAGCAATCATAATCCATTGTCTCTGTAGATGTTCATATTATTGATAACAACGGAAAACCACTATGTCTCAATTTCCTGATTCATCTGTACAGTTCTAACAATCACAGGACTGTGAAATGGGAAAATGATATCTAGAGGCCAACCTACCTGTCATTTATAGCAATTTGGTACCAACTTTGGAGCTGATTTCAAGGCCTTTTGGTTGTGCTCTTAGAGAAATCTGTAGATCCTATAAGTTCATACTGGATAACAAACTGTATTCTCTGCACTCAACATAGTATAAGAAGAGAGCAAGCTGATTTGATAAAGAGTGTCAAGCCAAGAAAGAGTTCTGCTTGAAACCATTAAAACCAGACATACTACTGATCAGGCAGCAATCCAAAGTGCCATGGTGGTTTACAAGGAGATGATATGTCAGAAGAAGAAAAAAATCCATGGATATGAATGGGAACATTTTTTTGAATTCTTCTAAGCCCACCGATTCCAATGCATTCTTTAGAGTAGTTTCTATTGAGGAGTGGGCTGATAAAGCAATTGGGTATAACTGTTATACATGCTGATGCTGTGTGGCGTACAGGCACCTTTATAGCATAAGGACATTTAACCACCTGTTTTGGTTCTAAGTATCTATTATATTGTTTTGGTCTGATTATGACGATGAAGGGAAAGTTTAAGCAATGTTTTAGTTAGTTTGTATGGAAATAATTATGAAATTATCAGGAATTTCTGCAAGACATTCAGGAACTTGTTCTCAAAACACCTGCTGTTTTGATAATGGTGCTGTTTGTTTATGATTGTATTAATTCATTTTGTTGCAATGATTAAGAGACAATGCCAAGTAATAGTGTCAAGAAATGTTTTGTTTATTTTGTTTTCAAATATTCATATTGATGTTAAAGGTTTTATGCTTGTGTATTGAAATAAAGTTAAATTTGAATAATTGAAAATGTGGTGCTAGTTCCATCCATATTCTATGTCTCTAAAAAAAACAAAATGAACATTGTATTTTCTCTCAAATCTAGGTAGATGGCACCCTCTGACTACCCACCATTCATGCACTTGGTGGATTCATGGCAACTTCGGACAAAATTGCATTGAGTGATCCCTGTGTGCATTGTATGCTTCATCCATAAAGAGATTCTTCTGTACTATATGTCGGGTTTAACAGTGTAGCAAACCTCCAAAGAGCTTGGAATCTATAACAAGGCTTTTTTAATGGTAGAAAATTAGCTTGTGCTTGTCATTTTAATAAATGATTTTAAAGTCTCAATTGTGATGTGTGTATATATTAATTATAATAACATTACACTTCTTATATAGCACTACACACCCATGAGTCTCAGATTACTGAAATAAAAGAAGATATTATTATGCCACAGAGTGATACTCATTTTTTATTCTACTTCAGAAGGATGAAAGGCTGAGTTGGTCCTGGCTGGATTGAAACTTGCCACAGCAGTCTGTGGACAGATATCAGTGGCGAGCGCTTAGCTCACAGTCCTATCTGACCGGTTTACAATGCTATTACAAATGTTCAAAATATGTATTTATCATCTTCTTCATCAATTGTTCTATGCACTTTTAAAATTGTGCCTCATGATAAAATATGTAGAACGTGTGTTGTTGGTTAATGGGGCGGTATTCTGGTGGCACATACAGAACTGAGTTGTCATGATAGATAGAGAGTATAATTTGTCAAAACAAACAGCTGCACAGTTCACTAACTCATACCAATGTCCTACAATATCCTAAAATGTGTTTCCCACTCCAGTGGACTGGTCAAATAAGTGTCACCAGATATAAACAGAAAGCAATTAAGTACAGCTCCAGAATGACCATTATAAAACAGTAATAAGCGGATACACAGTCTTTCCCTTGTAATGGCACTCGTAACATGTTTTCTGTACAGTTGGAAGCAATTCCTTTGGCTTGTGTCTTAGTGAACATTAAACCTCTTAGGAATGAGATGACTGAATGTACATGGACTCTGATTAACAAAGCTTCATAATAGGTAAGCACAATGATTGAGGGTCCAAAAATCAACCGAAAGGCTATCATAATGGAGCGAACAGCCTCATGGATAGGAAAGAGCCCTATGATTTTAAAGAGCGACTGCGTAGCTGTTACGTTTGTCAATCCTGATTTATTGCAATATGTGTTACACTCAAATCTCTCTAAAGATTTTACACATAATGGATTAAGAGTACTACCTCATTCTTTCTTATTTTCACATCCTAATTTGGGACCTACCTTTTTTCCACACTCTAGCTTAGCCAGCGGGCCTTGTGCTGGTTCTGCTTCTCCTTCGTGTCTCTCTCTGTTCTCAGTTCAAAGCTCTAACACTTGTTTGCACCCCACTGCTAATTTGGCCTCTCTGGCAGTGAATCTCTCTCTGCCTTAGGATTGTGTATCTGGTACTTTGTCTGCTACTGCTATTTCAATTGTGCCCCCTATGACTTCCTCTGTGACTGTGCTGCCAGCCCCTCCTAATTGCTGGCTCAATTCTTTCTGCAAACAGATTTGAAGCTTTGTCCTCATTGCAAGAGATTGACTACTGGCAATCACTCCAGTACTTGCCAAAAATGAGGCATTGAACTTCACTTCATCTTTAGTTCAATCACGCATTTGTAATGTTGCTTGTTGGAACATTGCAGGTTATACATCTAAATATGCTGATCCTGAAATAGTAGCAAGCTTCGTTAAGTTAGAAGTTATTTTATTACAAGAAACCTGGGCCACTTCTTATTTTGGATGGCTATGTTTCTTTTCAAACTCCCAACATCAAAAAATCAAGTGGCTGTGCCTCTGCGGGGTTGGTGATTTGAGTTACATCTGATTTGGCTTTGCATGTCAATGTTGTGACTTTTACTTCTAACTATGTAAAATGTATATTAGTAGGAAACAAGAGCTCTTATATTTGTTACTGGTCCGCTTGGTGACTACTCTATAACTGCCTTATTTTGTTTGTAGCTTCTTGTATGTCTATTGTTTACTGTTCATCTATTAGTCCCATTCTTGTTGCGTCTCAGTGGAGAATAGCGGCGAAAATCCAACAATCGCTCAAATAGACAAAAAGACAAATACTCTTAGAGACCATGTGCCAAGTGAATCTCCATCATCAAAGTTTAATTATAAGTTTGTGCCCTTCGGATGACACGTGTTTCGGCAAGTTGGGGTTGTTTTACCATGGCTGAATTAACTGCGACAGAAATGAATGCATGTGAAAGGTTGTTATATCAAAATGTTTGTAAGTTTCCAAATAGCAAAAAAGAAAGCCTAACAAACTAGTAATTTACTATAAAAATACTGAAAAGTGAAGATATGACAATATAATGTAATAAACAGATTCTGAAAAAAGAACACTAAGGGGTATCAAGATATTTCCTCATACAAAATAGTATTGCAAAACTGTGATTGAACTAGAAACAACGCAAGAGAAATGTTTCAGGAAGTGAAAACACAAGAAAGGAAAAAAAATCAGTCAAACTGTCATCTAACGATTGTGAGAGAAACAAGATGTTTGCCACAGTAGACAATATAAAAAGATTAAAATTAAGCAGAACCTGGATACTAGATGTCACGTTCAAAAGCTGTCCCAAACCGTTGAGTCAATTGTATAGCATTCATGGGGAAATATCTTTCCTCTTGTGTATATACTAATGAGCCACAAAATAGAAAAAATGTATTGAGAAATATTTACTGTTATCAAAGAAAAAATAAATGACACCCACGTATACACCAGAAAATGTATTATGGACTATGAATTATCGGCAACGCATGCCGTAAAAATGATTTTTAAAGACAGAGAAATTCAGGGATGTTATTTTCATTTTAATTAGGTGATATGGCAAAATTTACAAAGATAAAAATGATGTATGTTAAAATTTGTGCCAAAAAGTGATGTAGTTACAGCATATGAAAACACAATCAAGGAACACTATCACCAAAATCATGAAAACAAAATGCAAACCTTTCTAAATTACTTCGAGGACACTTGGATAGGTGGGCAACCAAAATATGGGTGAACACAGCCCAAAATACCAATAACAAACTGGAATTGCTACAACGCTCGAGGGTACACCAAAAACCAGTAACAAACTTGAAGATTGGCACCACACCTTGAATATAGCAGTTGGACACAAAAAAAAAACAGTTTGGAAATTCATCAAAACATTGCAGAACAAACAAAAGATACAAGATACAAGAAACAACAATATTGGAAACAATAAGTGGAAAGAAACAACATAAAAAAATCAAACAAAAGTGTGCGAAACATAGCAAAATTGAAAGAAAGGGTGGAAAAATATGGGACCTTGCCATTGAAAGACTACATAAGCGGCCTTGCATTTACTGTAAACTTTGTTGTATATCATCATGAAATCATTAAAACATCAAGTTACACAAATGCATCTGTAAATAACGTTTACCAATTGTAGATATTGGCAAATGCATGTATAAATAACGTTTATAAATTAAAAATATTACAAACAAATTCAAAATTACATTAACAATAAGAAATAAATCCTCCTTACGATTTGGAAGATTCCTAGGAAAAACAAATATATCCAAAAACCACCAATCCATTCTGAAGGAAATACAAAAAACCCAAAAAAGAGAAAAAAAAACATTCCATGTACACGCATACTCCATTGAAAATCCAAAAGTCCAACGGATCAACAGAAAAATTGAGAAAAAAAACTACTATCCAAAAAAAAGGAACACCCAATGCCAAAACAAGAGTAGAAAAATAAAAAACATCAATTAGCAATCAATTTTTGAAAAATAAAAATAATAATCCAGGACTGTAAAAAAATCAGAACGTTTATTTAAGCGAAGCAGTAAGAGAAATGGAAAAAACGGCATAACGCAAATGACAAAAAAAAAATATGTATACAAAAAAATATACTTTTACTTAAATAGAAAGAAGAAAATTGGGAAGAATATTAACTAACTAAGAAAGAAAAAAGGTGAAACATAAGGCAAAAAAGAAGTCCTAAAGCTGCTCTTTCTCAACAAATAATTTTTTGTATACTGAACTCTGAGAAAAATATGTTTGCTATTCCTTGATTCGCCCATGTCAACAAACTGGCAAATATGATCATCAGTGATTCTCGGTTTACCAATCAAGTGTTGTTAAACAAGAGTGAGTTAAAAGTATACCAAACCAGGCTTGGGCAAGATTTAGCACTTTGAGGGAAAGATTTGAATTACAGAAAACTGCAAACCGACAATCTATTTTGCTGTCGCCGAATACTCCTCAAAATTATTTGTTATGTACTCTTTTTTTAAATGAGCGCTGTTTGTTATCAAGTGCCCATTTCAACCGACTTCCTTTAAATTCTGTTGCTGCATTTTATGCTTGGGCGATCCAAAGAATGTCTTGTGTGAATTGCGTAATAGTGGTCTGGATGATCTTTTACACTAGCTTTTTTTTTGCCCTATGTATGATTGTGTTCGCAACTGCACTGCATTTGTTGTGCAATTTTAACTTTTATCAATGTAGGCATGCAATGCTTTTTATCCTTCTTGCTGACTCTTCTCTAATCTCTTGGACATTACTGACCTATTTGAGGTCAGGATTTGCAATTAGGAAAACACTAAACAGTACGTTTTATATGAAACATCTGCTAAATCTTTATAGTCTGGAATTGCCTGCTTTCATGTTTTGATATAATTCAGATTTATTTATACACAAGATTGAGACATTGTTTTTACTCAGCACACTGTTGATTTTAGGGTATATTTTACTGAAATCAATCAGATAAGCAAACCTACCAAAACAAGGCACTAGCACATTTGGACAAAGGTTTAAACGTGTTACACATGCTAACACATCCACTGGTCACTCCCTCCCCTGATGTCTGTAAGTGATCGGGAGATGGTAAATATATCAGAAAGAAAACATCAGATGCTCTTGTGAGTAGTGGCACCTATGCTGTGATGTTTTGGCCCTGGGGTGTCTTCAGACAGCCAGCCATACACTGTAGGAAGACCTGTCTCTTCAGATAGTTGTGGCAATTCTTTAAACATATTTTCATGTATAAATCGAAAAGAATGACAAGGGCCAAGTTCCAGCAGTTAATATCCTCATTGAACTCTGAATCTAGCCGCAATACAACAGTTTTCATTTGCTTGTATATAGTCGATGGATATTTTTTTTTCTCCAATATGTGATGTGAAGTTGTGGATTTGCAAATGAGAATAGACCAGGATGTCACACTGCAGTGTGATTCATATTATTCAAGACAGAACACCTCTTTCCTTGGAAGCATAGTATGTTGACCATTGTATGTAACTTTACATGAAATTGAGCATGTGTGTTTGACTCAGCATTAAAGGTGTGATCACTTTGAAGCTATTTAAACATGTATCCATATACATATGCAGCAATGGAAACTGTGGGCCTAATTCACAGACATGTTTTTATAATGGCAAACTCGCATTGAAAAATGTTCTGTGAATCAGGCCCAGTGTGTTTAGCATTGCAATCCAAGGCAGTTAATCCACAAAAAGTTAAGAACTGTCAATCAAGTTACCACTTCAAAACTTCCAATCTAAATGTATTATGCTTAGTCACACACGCTGGTTTAACACCCTCTTCTACACAATCCAAAACCACAATTCTCTGACAAGTAACAGGCTGTATTCAGAGGTTAAACCCTAATTTATTTTTACTGAGACATCAAACCAAACGTGGTCCCCAAACTGTATGCTGTAGAGATTACCACAATAACTAACAAACACAGGCAGCAGGTTTTCAAAATAACCTGCTTATAAAATGCTCACTAATTCACAGTACACATGGTCATTCACATGAATCAACTATTTATAAATCTGAAAATCTAATTCTAAATAATACAAGACAACGTTTAAGCAGAACAATCTAATTCTATGATAACATTTCCGCTGTGTAAATGTGGTGCTGTTGGTTTCTGTCACATGCAAGTAAATAAGCTATGTTTCATTGTATCAGACTCTACAGGTTGGGTGTGGGGAGGCTGTGCTGTCAATTGAGAACACACAGAATATGAATTTATCAATACAGCTAAGGAACATGGTTTTGTGATTGTTTGAAAGCATAGTATCCATCCTTCCCACTTTTAGACATTTGGATTATCTAGTACAAGATCCTCTCTTTTATCTTCTGTCTCATGAGCAAAGTTTGATGTTCATTTAAAATAATTGAAGTGGCTCAACTAAGTTCCATTTTGTTCCAAAATGTCTCTTTTTAAATAACAGCCATCACAGGTCTTGATTTATGAATTATCTGTCAGGGTATGGAGCCTGCCCATTGGTTCATAACCCCAACTTTGACTACACATCTGTAAAGATGCAGGGTTACATTTACACCGCTATTGCTTAAAAAGACTGCTTCTGCTGTGTAGAAATGCAATTTGATCTACACTAAATCAGATCTCTCTTGGCTTTGAATATAGTGAGAAAGCAATGTAAATTGCACACAAAAATGTCAATGCATTATATTTGAATCAGCCCACTTCCATTGTTCCCCCTTCCATTTAAAACCACTCTAGCGTCTTGACAGGGACATTATTCTGAAGGGCATATTCCTCATTACATTGGGACTTTTTATATCTAGTGTTTGATAATTCTGTTAAGACACAGTACCTGGATGGACCCATTAAGCCTCCAGGTAATCTGCCCAGCCAGCTAGGCCCTTCCATTCTCCACTTGATCCACCTCTGGAAAACCAGGTCTGGCTCACGGAAATCAAGTTTCACTCCAGGTAAAATCTGTGTCAGGGATTGTCTTGGACATGGTCTCTCTCATCCATCAAGAGGTCATCCCACCTCATCACTATTCCAGTTAGACAAATGTTACCCTTTCTTCAGCCTTCAGAATCACAGAGCTCTCTCTACCTCTTGTGGATTTCTGCATATATAGGGGCTGATTCATGGAATTATTTACGCCGAAAATCTTGGATTTGTGTGCCATTCTGCCCGCAAATCCCTGTTTAACAAATGGGGATTTGCGGGCAGAATGGCACACAAATCCCTGTTTTTCGTCGCAAATAATTCCATGAATCAGCCCCATAATCTCTAATTTTTCACATAGTAAATAATATGACAATGCCATTTCTGATTGGTGAAATCTTCACATTAACATGCTTAACTGGTTGGCACTCACAGAGAATATAGCCCTTCTTTTAATAGGTCAAACATATTTTGAACATGTGACATGGAAGTATTCTGGACAGTTTTTATTCATAATCATGTATCTCCCATACATCCAGAAAGGAATGTTCGCCATCAGTGTGATATGATTTTCCAGATCTACAAGATTGAGCTGAATACATGCATATATGTCATGAGTTTGAGAGATGAAAATTGACTGAGCACGTTATTTTTATATAATTTATTAAGTACTGCTAAACATTAATATACCATGATGTGTGTTATTTTGTGGGGAAATCTCTTACATTTTGAGAACATGTATCACTTTTGCTTGGAACCTACTCATTTTGGTAGTTATAGACAAAATAGTTTAACGTCTCCAAATGTCATATAAGATGGTCAGTTGGATTTCTGTTGAACTCTGAATGTGAAGGCTTCCTTTGAAGTTAATCATTAACAGGAATAGCTGAAAAGGCCTCTTTGCCAAGCCTTCCATTAGCTCAACAGAAAGTGAATTTATGAGGAGCCATTGTTCACAGGCCTACTGTAAGTAAGTTCCTTAAATTCTTTCCTCTCAAAAGCAGGCTTTTGTCCACCATGCTTCCAATGCATATTTTATCAGCTGGAGAGACCACTGTTTGATTTAATTTGGAATTCAATAGATGAATATTTAATGTATGTTTCAAAACCTTCAGCACATTAACCCTTTGTTTTACATGCCTTAATGTGCTTTCTTTTGTGAACAATTTTGTGTGTTTTTCAGATGGCTTTGCTCAAGATTACCTCAGGCCTCCCAAGGTTTCAAAAGATATTATTCAAATAAACCTTTGAAAAGACATACTTCTGGTCATGAGCTGTACTTGAGAAACAGGGAAGGTAAGTGTCAGAAATTCCCGAAATTATTGATTTAGATTATTGGCAATATAGATTAAGCAGCACTATATTCCTTCTATAATTTCAACAGGTTAACATGCAACTGTGAACTTTTTGTGTATTAAATGTATGCCTTCATTCTTCCACAGTTGCATCACAACAATGTATTTAATTGTACGCATGGATAAATGACAGTGTACTTTGTAAATCATTTTCTGTAAAGAAGAAAACACAAACACTTGTTGGGAACCACATATTCCGAGTGAGATGAACATTACCGTTTATAGACAATGTCATTTTTCAAATGTGTATTTATCTAGGTAACAAATGTATTAGGATTCTGGTGTTCAAATATGAAGTGGCATTGCACTTGAAACCTCACGGCCACCTTTTTCAGGTGAATGTAGAAACCAGTATCAGTCCTTGAGCTTTCCCGCATGTTGGCATGTGAAGTTCAATAAATTATACTTGGTGAACGTTCTTTATGACATTTGCCTCCTTTGGCTGATGCTGTCCATTACATAAGTAGGTGTGTATTTACATTTCACAGAAGTGATATTTTTTCATCACAGTTGAATTAAACCCTCCTCATGTGAAAGAAACAAAGACACATGTTTTCTCCTTGCATATTGATTCAAACAATCTCTTTTTTAAAAACACTTTCATTTTGTGAAATGCTATGACATGCTGCATTGTTTGTTTCACATCTACATACTTTAAAGAACACACATATTCTTGCACTTCTTGGAAAAGGAACAGACTCATTTTAGGACTGAATTTTATCCTGAGCATTGTTTCTGTTTCAACATGATGGCGGGACAACATTTATTTTCAAAGATTAGGTTAATAAAATAGATCAATTAAATGAATTCACTGTTTGTATTTATCACTGTTACACAGTAAGTGAGCTCCCAGACCCACTGTGACCCTGTTTTTTCATTTTTAAATGTGTTTCATTCTGCACTTCTGCACCTTTTCCCAACCCCCCAATCCCATCCATGCTTTCTTCCTTCCCCTTCCAGTCTCCCATCACCTCTCCTGCCCGCAGTCTGTTGATTGGCCCTTGAGGTCTGCTTTGGAGATCTGGAACAACCCCCAGGGCATCGCTCTGTCGGAGTAGCCCTTAGATTATTTGGCTCGACTTTATTATTAGACCTCCCAGCAACACTGCAACCCCATTTTATTTTTATTTTTTATTTTTAACTTCATTTCATTCTGCACTTCCAAACCTTTTCTTAACCCCTGATCAGTACCATGCCTGTTTCCTTCTTCCTGCAGCCTCCCACCTCCGCTCCCATCCACCAACTGTTGATTAGCCCATGATGCCTGCTTTAGAGACCCGGAATACCACTTTTATAGTGTCACTAGGGCAGCCTTGTCCTGGGCAGCCGGCGCAGGCCTAAGGCAGAGTGCAGTTCTCTGTGGCAGTCCCACTCCATGTTTGCCCATGTTCATCTGGCACACCTGCCACAATAAACCTGCAGCTACTGACAAGGTAAGTGTGGTGTGGGTGGTGAGTACAGACATTACTGTACTCCAGAAAAAACCCACCATTCCTATTACCTAATATCACATGCTTACATGCATTTAGCCCAACTGTGCTAGTTAGTCATAATCTGTGTATAGCTTAATTGTGTAAGCCATATTCTGCTTCTAGGCTAATTGTGTAAGGCATCCATATGCTCCTTCTAGCCTAAATGAGTAAGTTAGCCATATTCTGCTTTTAGCATAATTGTGTAAGTTAGCCATATCCTGCTTTTAGCCTAATTGTATAAGGAAGCCACATTCTGCTTTTAGCTTTATTGGGTAAGGGAGCCATATTTCACATCGAGCCCAAATGTACTAGTTAGCCATAGTTGGAATCTAGACTAAGTGGATAAGGTAGCCATATTCTGCTGTTAACCTAATTGTGTAAGGTAGGCATATTAGTGTGTAGAGAAGCCTCAGCACACACCTCGGTCCATCAACTTTAATTAGCCAGACCTGGCATTTAGCCCATTGGGGTAAGGTGGCCACTTTAGCCTAATTGGGTAGCGTAGCTATACTTCACATCAGGTGTCTTCAAAAACTGTTCACCCTATTGCTGACCAGTTGTTTAAAGCCATGCCTCCCTTTTAAATCTCAGTGTTTTCTAAAATGGTACACTCTAGATCTAAATCTGAGTGTTCCTGTATGGCGGTGCAAAAATCAAAGCTAAGTGATATCCACTGTGGTGCCACATTTGAATGTGAGTGTTGCTCCACTGCTGTGCGAAAGTAGATTCAAACTGTTTTTCATTGCCATGCCAAGGTTGTATCTGAGTGTTTCTCCACAGCTGTGCTAAGGTGGATTCTGGGTATTCCCACTGCTGTGCCAGATTTAGTCTGAGTGTTTCTCCACTGCTATGCTAGGCTAGATTCGAGGTGTTTTACACTGTACTGCCAGGTATGAATCTGAATGCTTCTTCACTGCTTTCCTACAAGTGATTCTGGGTGTTTCTCCACTGCTGTGCCAAGGTCACATCTGAATGGTTCTTCACTGCTGTGCTAAAGCTAATTCTGGGTGTTTCTCCACTGCTGTGCCAAGGTCAAATCTGAATGTTTCTTCTCTGCTGTACTAAAGCTAATTCTGGGTGTTTCCCCACTGCTGTGACAAGGTTGAATCTGAGTGTTTTTCCACTGCTGTGCTAAAGTAGATTCTATCCACTGATGTGCTAAAGGTTAGTCCGGGTGGTTTCCACAACAAATCTGAATATGAGTGTTTCTCTCCTGCAGTGCTTAAGTATATTTTAGGTGTATTCTACTGATTTGCCAAAGTGGAATCTCAGTGTTTTTCCACTGCTGTGCTAAGGTGGCTTGTAGGTGTTTTCTACTACTGTGCTGGGGTTGAATCTTAGTGGTTCTTCACTGCTGTGCTAGAGGGGATTCTGGTTGTTTCTCCACTTCTCTGCCGGGCTAGAATTTGAGTGTTTCCACACAGCTGTGCTAGGGTGGAGTCTTGGTGTTTTCCACTACTGTGCCAAAGTTAAATCTGAGAGTTTCACCACTGCTGTGCTAAAGAATATTCTGGTTGTTTCTCCACTGCAGCGCCAATGTTGTATCTGAGTGTTTCTCCACTGCTGTGCTAAAGTAGACTCTATGGGCTTCATTCTAATTTGCTGTTCCAGAAACAACAATGCCGGTAAGCTTACCGGCACTGTTGTTTCTGGACCGGCAAACTACTGGTTTGCCTGCTGGAGCCGCTGTGCCGGGCAGGTCTGACCCTGCTGGGCACAGCGGCCACAGAAGGCAGACCTGTCACAGAAGCACTGGCACCGTTAGCAATGGTCCCGGTGCATCTGTGGTCCCCATTCCTGTAGAGTCCTACGGGACTCTATGGGAATGTGGAGTTACAATTTTCCAGCACCTGACTTTCCGGACCGCCAGGGTTGTAATCTTCCGGTGACACTGGAAAGTCAGGTGCCGGTAAAAAATTACAGGTCTGCCAGCAACCTGCTGGTTGCACCGGCACAGGTACCGCCGGACCCGTAATGAGGCCCTACATGTTGTTCACAGCTGTGCCTGGGTTGAGTCCGAGTGCTCTTCAGCTGCTCTGCCATAGTTGATTCTGGGAATTTTTCTATTGCCGTACCAAAATTGAATCTGAGTGTTCTTCCTTGCTATACCAAAGCTGAAATTGAGTGTTTCCTCACTGCTGTGCCATGGGTTTCCAGGTGGTTCCTATCGCTGTGCCAAGATTGAATCACAGTTTTTTCAACTGCATGGCCAAAGTTGAATCAGAGTAATTTAGCATTGATTTGCCAAAGTTAAATCTGGGTGTTTTTACAATACACTGCCAAAATGTATTCTAGGTGGTGCCCCAATGCACACTGTATAGTTAGCCAATGTGATGTGCCCCATAGTTGGCTAGTATTGAGCTGTACTGCACCCTACAGTCAGGCATTGTGTTGAATTGTGTGTTATAGTTAACCACGGTGTTTCAGCCAATAGTTTGCCTGCGTTGAATTGTGCTATGCCAGAATATTAGCCAATGTGTTTCGCCCCATAGCTAACCTGTGTCAATCTCTGTCCTGTCAAAAAGAAGACTGCATTGAACTGTGCCTATAGCTATCCATGCTGCAGAACTGCAATGCCCCCCACTGTTTGAACTTCAATGTGCCCGTAGTTGGACCGCCTGTGTTTAACTCTGCTTCAACCCATAACTAGCCTTTCTATTCCAAATCCATTGTTAGCTCGTGTGAAGCTGTACTGTGCCCTATTGGCCAGACACAGTGTCAAACTGTGCTTTGCCCTTTAGTTAGTCACTGTATTGTACTGCGATGCACCCAATAGTTAGTCACACTGTCTGAACTACCATGCCCTCAGTAACCTTTGCATCCCCCTCAATTATCTGGCGTTGAACTGTCCTATGCTCCCTAGCCAGACTTTAGGACCTCGCCCCTTAAATTAGCCTGAGCTGTACTGTGCTGCCCACCATTTCCTAGCCAGGGGATTGAACTGCGCCACACCTTACAATTAACCATAGTTCTACACACCCAGACCACTCCAACTGTAAAAGACACCAAGATCACATGGAACCAAAAAAAGAAAAAACAGGAAATATCTGAACCACAAGGGCTCACACCCCTGGATTCACAACTCACATTTAACCAACTACAAGTAACTACTGACAAAAAACATACACCGCAACATCAAAGTAAACTACTAAAGCCAATGAATTACTTCCAGAGACCAGGAAGCTATCCAACCAAGAGGACATTGGCTTGGGGAAATTCAACCCAAAACCCAACAAAACACCACACCTTGACTCCCCACAAGAAAGACAATGTGCCTCATTACGAGTTTAGAGGTAGCCATGCCCTTAATAAGGGAATGGCTGCCTCCAAACTCTGGTCCGGGTCCGGGTTCCTTGAATGAGGAATTACCGGGCCATTCCAACCTTGGAGGACCCGGTAATTCCTCATTCAAAAAACCCATCCCCATTCCTATTTGAGCCCCCATAGGGCTCCATGAGAATGGGGGGGGGGCTAACCCGTTCTTAGCTCCCTGGTCTCCTTGCGGGACCCGCAAAGGACATCTGATCTGACTAGACTTCAGAGCGGGTCCCGCAAGGGACCTCGTAACAGGGCGGAATGGGTTTACCGGCACCAGCACCATTACCAGCATCTTTAAACCCATTCCACCCACCTCCTAATGAGGCCCAAAGAAGCAAAAAGGAAAACAAAAACAGGAAGGAAACCATAACCCTGCAGGAAGCAGCCCACACTCAAGAATTCACAACACCTAAGAACCCCATGGAAACAACATCAAAGGGACAATGGATACAGACTAAGAAAAGAGCAAGCACAGATTAAATCTCTCGCTACCTCTTCACCTACGCCACCATTGCACAAGATAACAGACATCCGGATATCAACCCACATACAAGAACCAAAATAAATGTTGACACCATTGGGACGCCGGATGCAGCACTCCAAAAACAAGCCATTCCAACCCTGATAACACAACAAGAATCATGCACAAACGTGTGTCCATAACCTTCAACACGCCCTACATTACCAAAGACTGCAACAAAGAAACAACACTCAAACAACTCACCAATATGCACAAATCAAAACCAAACATCCCCACCATCAACCTTATCAGATTATATGATGAAAAGGTGCAACACCCAAGAAAACCCCCACATGGCAACCACAACCAGGAGAGAACCACCAATAATGGTAACCCGATCTAGACCACACCGACTCAAACAGACAAAAGAACAAACAACAACCCACAATGGAAAATAGACAAATTACACTGCAGCCTACTGATCGTAAGATCCATGGCAGAACACACAACATACATACATGACCTCCTAAGTGAGGGAGGCACAGATGTGCTCTTTGTGACAGAAACATGGTTATCAAACAACTTCAAATTTATTGCGCATGAAGCCACACCAGACAACTTCAAATCAATACACATCAACAGAGAAAACCAAAGAGGATGCAGAATCACAATGGTGCCTAAAAAGCACACCTGCTCCTCACCATTTCCCTGAAACGAAATTGAAGACTATCAATCCCTTCTCATCAAGATCAAACTCAACCGCCAAGACAACATTGTGTTCCTCCTGATCGACAGACCGCCATCCTACAATCCGAACTTTGCGACAAAACTAGCAGACTCCATTGCCATCCCATCAACCTACTATGACAACCTAATCCTTTTGGGATATTTCAACATCTGGTTTGAATGAGAAAACAAACTTCAGCTAATACACTCTGCACACTCCTAGAAACACTCCACTTGAAGCAAATAGTAAACGGATCCATGCGTAACACCAGACACACCTTTGACGCAATCTTCTGCAGAGAAGGACTCTGCACAACCACCCCTCAAACACCAATGGTATGGAGCAATCACTACCTGATACCATTCTATGTCAAATTGCAAACCCGCATACCAACCAGAAACACAATACTACACACCACTAGGAAACTAAACTGGAAGATACTAGATTAGGAATCCTTAACAGATCTGCTTGATTTAATGCAACCAAACACTACAGAACTGAAATAAATGACACCAGACTCAGCGGAAAACATACCCAACACCTGTATCACAGAGGCCTTAGACTGACTAGCACCATCAAACCTTTCAAAACCGCACAAAAAAAACTCACTGCAAGACGGTTCACGAAAGAGCTCAAAGAACTAAAATAAATGGCAAAATGGACAATATATTTAAAGAAGATTACAACTGACCAGACAAAATAAACTACCAAGGACAAAAATCAACAGTACTCAAAGTAACAACAAAAAAATACTACACTACAAGAATTGAATCGGCAACCAACCTACAAAAAGAACTCGGTATCACCAAAGAGATTAAGAAAAACCTGCATCCTGCAACAAATAAGTCATTCCAACACATGCACTATGTGACAGCAACATCAACCACCTCAGATCAAAAAAAAAAACAATCCAAAAGACCATAAAGACAAACTGTGCTATCACAAACACATTCACTGAAGCACAGATAACTGGCAAAACACTGATCACAGCAAGATGTACCTGCTTCGAACTAATAACCAAAGAAACTTTGTCCACACTTATAAAGGACACCAACCTCACAGGATCACCAAGTGACCCTTGCTTACCGGACATCTACAAAGAAATCCTGAACCGCAAAACCCAGCATTACACTTCCGTTACTAAGGAAGTTGACGCTAATCACTGGAATACTACCAAACCCCTTTAAATCAGCATACATCATACCCCTATTAATATATGAAACAGAAAGTGCGAAAGATCCCAGAAACTACAAACCATTTTCAACCTGCTCTACCTGGTGAAGATACAGAAGAACCATGTATACAAAGTCCTACATAACTACGTTAAAAAATGGAATACTGAACCGCTCACAAGTTGGCTTAAGACAAATGAGAGGAATGGAATCAGCCGTCCTATACAAATGGGACAGTCTTAAAATAAATACAGACAACAGCGGTCAATCTGCCCTCATTCTACTGCACATCTCTGTGGCATTCAACACCATTAACCAAACAACACTAATATAAAGACTGATGAAATGCAGCATAATAGACTCCTCACTAATTTGGCTAACCTCCTTCCTCACATTTTGAACTGAAAGAACTTACCTACCAACTTTCACCTCAAACACTAAAAACATCTCCTGCAGAGTCTCACAAGGATCACGCTCTCCCCCTACTCTTCAATGTCTGCATGTCCCCTATGAGAAAACTGACAGTGTTCTCCCACCTACTCCCTGGGATCCTCTATTCAGGTGGCCAGGGTAGGGCCATCGCTTTTTGATCCCGACACTGGGGCTGAACAAGTGAGGGAGGATTACCTGAGTGGAGGGACTCAGGGATTGGGTGGAGGACATCCAAGGGCAAGACATGGTACTCCCCCTTTTCCCATTCCACCTCACAACCCTTTCTCTCAGCTTTCATGGGGTATTTGCAAACCATAACATCACCCTCTCACCATTTCCAACAAATACTGGGATGAGGAACAGGCAACTGGTATTAGTGAATATTATCCATAGGAATAACATGGAGGGTCTGAGGGAAACTGGCTGTAGAAAAAAGTTAAGTTGTCCCATTCATTGAGTCAGGCATTCGCTAATTATCACTCACACCTGACTACACTTGACTGCTTTGCCAACTATAAAAGGTGTGGTTTTGCACAGCTGAAAAAGCAAGCTGGGATGTTGTTTGGACCAGAGAAGCCAAGGAGCAGAGGGCAGCAGGATCGATGGCTCAGAGGAGAATGGCATGCTGAGACATTGGCCCAGTGTTTCTGAGGGATGCAGAGTGGCTAGCCATGTCTCTAGAGTGCCGGAGCAAAGCATCTTGCAGCCTTCTGTTGGGCGGTTGGACATTGTTTGTTCCCTTGAGACATGTGCCGGATTCAACATTGTCTGAGGGGCAAGTGGTGAGACCCTGACCTCAGGCCCACACAATCAGGATGGACCATATGTCATTGCACTGGTGCCTGGGTGAGTGTCATGAAAATAAGAGAGAGAGAAAGCCAGAGAGACTCGGGAGCATGCGACTGACTGTAGCAAAGCAGGCAAAAGGAAACACATAAACTGGCACAGAGTAGAAAAGAGGAAGGAAAAGAAAACTAGTGAAGATTCAAAGAAGAGTGAGGAGATTGAGAGTAAGTAAGAGAAAGTCAAAAAGCAGAGCTCATCAAGAGATGTGAAGTAAAATGGCTATATTAAAGAGGGTGCAAGCAACTTGAAACAAGAGAAAAGGGAGAAGTGACCCAGAAGAGTGTAAAGAGTGCCAGTGGGCATAGAAAGGTAAAGAAAGTGCAATTGTACACAGGAAAGCAAGAAGGAAGGTGCCTGTGGTTACGGAAAGGTAAAGAAAGTGTATGTGTGCAGGAAACGGAAATAAAGGTTCCAGTGGGCACGAAGAGGAGAGTGCAGGTTTGCAGGAGAAGGAAAAAAAGGTGCCAGTGGGTACAAGAAAGAAAGTCAAGAAAACAGAGGGGAACAGGCATGGGTGCAGGAAGCTCCTTAAGGAAAAGGTTAAGAGCTGGAAATAAAAGTGAGTGGTTAAAGGTTGGAATAGTCACGCTTAAGAAGTGTAAATAACCTGGCATTTTCAAACGTGTCTGCTGAGCTTGGGAGAAAGGAACCCTGCGAGGCCTAAGAGCTTAACTTGTGTTTGAACTTGTGTTGAAATTGCCATTGAGACCTATGGAGTTCGAATGGGAATGGGGTGCATTTTTTTCCGGCTCCCGGCAATGTGCAATTACCAGGTCTGGTGGGGCAGTAATGACCGGATAATTGCCCATTCCTGGCCACCAGAAGAAAAATGATATCGGCGGCAGCCGTGCCGGTTTTACCAGCACAGCTACCGCCGGTCTCATAATAAGGCGCATTGACATTGTTTGAACTATGGAGAGGGTCTTATGAACAGTCCCTTCTGATTGAACTCATCCTTTTAAAGCTGAGCAACCTCCATAAGGTGAGAAGACCACCTGAAACCAATCCTGGTTTCCTATTTTTGTTAAATCATCACATTTTGCTTTTGAAAGACCTCCAAACACATTTTTGTTAAAGAGTGAGGGCAAGCATAGGTTTAGACACAGATTTCTATTTTGGAAATTTAGACCCCCTCTGCTCTTAGAAACATCAGTTAAGGGGACCAACTAGGCATTAGGCATTCCACCAACCCAGGAACTTTAGTCAATAAAGGTTATGAAAACTTATCTTTGAGTCTGTGTGTCTCTTGATACCATGCCTGTTTCACACCCCCTTGATGAAAATCATTCGAACCCATGGACTGACGGACTACAACTACGCAGATGACACACAACTAATCATGAAGATAAGTAGGACCCACGAACAATCAATAGCATCAACAATAGTCTCACAGATATCTACAGCTGAATGTCAACGAATAACATCAAATTAAGCCTGGCCAAAACAGAAATAATGGTCTCACCCCAGAAGGCAAAAGAATCAACCCGCCACTGGACTGGCCTCCAAGCATGGGAACCCAACTAGAAACTTCAAATGTGAAAAATAACCTAGAAATACTTATGGAAAATGGAATATCCTTGGAACCGCAAGTCAATGCTATCACAAAGAAGTACTTCTGTCGACTGAGACTCATCATGGGGATGCTACCGTACCTCTCTTTTCCACATAGCACCCATACAATCATATACCGATATTAACAAGAATGAACTACGCAAACAGTCTCTACCTAGGAAGGCCTGAAAGGCTCACCAAAAAAATGTCAGCGCAGTCCGAACACCGCAGCAACGATACTACTGAGTTTAAACAGAAGAAACACAATCCTACCAGCTCTGAGAAGCCTGCATTGGCTACCAGTAATAATATGCATTCAATTCAAGGCCTGCTGCATTGCCCATAAATCCTTACACAGACAAGGAGTCACATTTCTCCAGGCCAAGATAAGCCAGTATCAACCAGGAAGAGACCTAAGATCAAGCAACAACCTCCAAATAGAGATGAAGCAATACGAAAAAAGGAAATGCGGATGAACTGCATTCTCATGCTTGATTGCTAACTTATGGAACACAATGCCTAAGGAAATTAGAAACTCAGAAGACCACCTCACCTTCAGGAAACAACTTAAAAATAAGGTCATTCAACTGCCAATGATCATTACAAAGAGACAATAGCAGCAAAAGCAAAGAAGATCAAAAGACATGCAGAAAAGGACAATAGAACAGAAAAGGGACACTACTAGAGAAATCAAGGAGGACCAAAACGCCCTATCCCTCTTACCCCCTGTCCCCTAGTCATGCTCCAAAGCTAAAGAGATTGGCAAAGAGTAGCCATGACTCACAATAGACAGATCTGTGAAAGACACCCCACGTGCAGCATCTAGACATTGTGTAAAGACCAGCCATGTAAAACAGTGTAATCAAGCATGTAGACTAACCATGCATCATTCCAGAAAGTTGGGGAAGATTCAGTCTCACATAACTTACTGAAGGTTTGTGAAGACCAGTCATGCATCACTTTAGCTGCCAATCCCACAACAAGCCAAAGCACAATTATACTGAATAATGCTTGCTGAGCAACCAGAGAGCTATTGGGTGCAACCAATCTATTACACTCATAGGCACTAGTTGGGGGAAGGTAGTCTCCTCAGCCTGGAGAGGTGGAGGGGACAGACAGCAGAACTAAGCTGGAAATATTGGAGGGTACCACTAAACCGCAACAGGATGAGCAATAAAGAAATCATTTGGAGGTACTGTTGTGATTAACCAATGTACCAACCAATCCAACCTACTACAGCTCCTCCATCACAATCTACAACCACTATACACAACTATGGGCTAGCCAAAATGCACATACAAACACCAAGCATGAATTACCTTTCACAGTGAACATACTTCAGAGACACTGGACCTAACCTCAGACAAAACATACCAGTGCACACAATCCATAAAACCCAAGCCTAACCACACACAAACACACTGAAACACACACCAACACAACTCTCTCCGGCATGTAACAACAATCACAACACTGAACTCCCGCTTATGGATACAACAAACCACACCCTAACCGCACAAGATTCACACACACAACATAAAAACTAGAACACAACCCGAGTGACAGAGTCTTACCCTTATGGTTACACCCAGCCAGGTCGCACAACGACAGTTCCTCCTGGTTCTGAACCTATCCTATCCTCACTAACACAGCCGCCCTCTTTTTTTGCAGAGCCATGTGAGCTCTGGAGACAGCCCCTGGGTGGTAGTGGAGTGCGGTATAAATCAACATAAAATAACATAAAACAACGTGCAACAAATAATGAAATGTTGTTAATGTTGCAATTTCTATTTGCATTACATCTCTTGTAGTTGTGTATATATAATACACCACATTGTAAACAAAGACAGCATACAGTTTTCACACAGATATTTGTAAGAGGTTACAATACACACGTGTAATAATTCTTAAACTCAACGACCTAAGCAACGTACAAAACGGTTAGCTGAGGAAACCATTCAGCTTCAGCTCTTACCTCACAGGTACAAGTACAGCCTGCGCTCATATGATGGAATCCCACTCCTCTTGTATTCCAGGTCGATAAATCGAGCATCATTAAATTGGGTACCAATGACACATATTTTGTATAATAACTAGAAGTGTTAAAACTCCATTATGCAACACCATATGCAAGGTTGCATTTTAGTTTAGTAAGCTAGAATGACTGTGAAATATGTTAGCTTTGGGGCACCATGATTGACTGAGAAGGCCCGCAAACACGATCCTTCTGAATGCCCAGACATTAAGGCACATCCACTTCAGGTACGGTGAAGTCCAGGCTGTATGCATGCAAAAGACACACTTGGCATATTGTGGAAGTAGTTGGCCATGGGAGGCTGTATCATTTATATGGTGACTGTATAACTGGCATGCGAGGATATGGCTGTCATTTGAGACTGTAACTGGCATAACATGTTAAGATATAACTGGCACAAAATGAAAGTACTTAGCCATATAAGGCTTTGCTGGCATATAGAGATGGTGCCCTCCCACCTATGATGGTTTTGCTAAGTATGTCATTGGCATGTCTAGAAAACACTCATGGCATACCAAGAAAGTACCCTAGTTAATACATGGTGGCCAGCCAAAAAACAACTTTTGTCCACTTTAGAATCTATTGGTTGATTTATTAATAAATACTTATTTTATGTTGTTTACATCAGCAGTTCCAATTGTATGAAGACATCAAAGTCAAAGTTCATGTGGCCTCTCTTCCTGTGATACAATTGAGTTCAAAGGTCATGTGATGTTACTTACTATGATTTCATCAGGAGAGTGATGTCACTTCTTCTACCCCTAACATTTTGGTGATACGACATCCATGAATTTGAGTACCCGCCCACCCACCTTCTGCATAAATCACAGACGCAGACGTGTAAAAACTATTGGAACTGTGTGTAGAATGGACATAGAACACAGCCCTGGAGCTCATGGTATTCAAATAGAATAAAAACCATGCATAACATGTCTGCATAAACATTATATGCATGATTTCTATTCCACAGCATATTTTCATGAATTTGTATTGTGGAACGGGGGCATGGAGTGGACTATCTATGTGTGTCTCCTCCATCATCTTTGCCAAATAGAAAAACAGCATTTATGCCAGCATGACATTTTCATGCTGCTGCAAATGCAGTGGACTCCTATTGAATCCTTTGTAAATGGAAGGTAGTATGCACTCAATTTTCACTCTGAAGGGCAAAAGGGAGGCCTAAGGCGATTTTCCCAGCATTTGTCATCCCGCTTTTCAATTGTGCAGTGCAAATGGTGAAAATTGCAATGAGTGGAACTATTTGTACCTCAATACAAATGTAACAGACAGTTGGACATTGTGTTCTCTTTGATCTTCATCAAATAGTGCCTATAAAGAGAAGCTATAAATGCTATGAAACCAACTATTGTATACACTCTGGGCCCTGCTCCCTACAATACTGAAGGCACCGGATACCATTGGATCTCTTCAGCATAAACGCTTCACCTTCTTTTATACAATTTTCAAAAAATATAAATGCATGGCATGTAGTGAGTGTTTCTACAGGTTTTGCTATTTTCAGAACATTTCCAAAACTTCTTAAAGAAAAACAAGCCCAAGGAGTTGAAGGAAACCCTTTATAACTGGTTAAGCATTCGATAATTGTTTAATGAGTCAAAATCTTGACTGCAATTGAGGTTTGAAGAGGAAGAATTTGCGCAAAGGCACCTCTTAAGTGCTTTAATTCGAGCATGAATTAAGCAGGAGAGAGTTCTACAATTAATAATGCAGGTTGTGGGAAAGTTCAGAATACCCAGGTCTAAAGAGCTGAACTCTCTTGTGGGAGAATATCTGGGGATGTTGCTATAAAGATAAGCAGGGACAATACCCTGGAGACACTTATGGGCAAGACACAGGGTTTGTAAGTGATTTTTTCCTCTGAGATATTCAGCTAGTTAATTGATTTTTGAACAGATGAGACTTCTGAGATAGAAGTCAGATAATTTGTCTAAAGGCATAATTTTGTACCAACTGTAGATAGAACCGAGGAACACGTAAGCACCGGCACCGTTAATAGCAGTGCCTTTGCTTCTTGAAAAACTCTGCAGGCGGGAGCCGTTGTGCCCAGCAGGTCTGACACTCTGGGCGGGATGGCACCCACTCACAGAGTTCTTGTTGCCGGTCCGGAAACAACAGTGCCGGTAAGATTACTGGCACCGTTTTTTTCCGGACAGGCACTCTTGGAATTAGTCCCAATGTCAAGTTAGCAGTCCAGCTGAAGGATTTGATTCCGTGTGTTAGGAGATGGATACAGAGTTGGGTATCACCTGCATGCAGAGGATACCTGATGCTAAACTGATGGATAACTCTAAAGAAGCGTCATATTTAAATGTTGAATAGCACAGAGGATAGGGGTAGTCCTGGGAACTCAATGGGAAATAGGGGTTATCAAGGAGGGGAAAGAGCCAGACACTACCTTATGTGTACTGTCTGAGTGAAATGATTTAACCCATTGCAGAACCACAGTGGATTGATTGTCTTTCTCCTCCATATACTCAACTTGATTGTTATGGTCAACTGTATTGAAGACAAGCAAGTGCCCGAAAAGTCAAATTACAGTGGCCCACCCAGCATCAAATGCTTCCTAGGCATTATTCCAAATCAAAAGGAGGGTAGATTTCACCCCATCTCTAGAATGTTATTCAGATTGGTATACATCCAAAACGTTATTGTCAGAAGATCATTTTTGCTATGCAAAGATGAACAGATTTGCAGAAATGTCATGGCCTTGTGTCGAATTGAAATAGGTCCGCACCTACTGGTGATGCTGGAATGTAGAGAGGGCTCCTTTAACAAAGGTTATGTAAGGGCATAATGCAGAAGAGAAAAGGAGACTACAGAAATGGATAGAGAAATGTTCTACTTAAGAGCCATTAGAACGAGGACGTGGGATAATGGTTGAGAGAGGCATGAATAAGTTATTTAATCAATTTGATGGGTAAAATGGACATGACTAACTATTCTTGACTGTCCGAGGGTACTGGAAAAAAAAAATGGAAGTATCTACCAGGCCCAGAAAGGGGTGAGGGTGGTGAAACTACTGTTATGGGTTTTCCCTCGCAGACATTAGTTGCAGTGGTTCAATTCTGGCCGCACCATTGTATTCTGTTAAGAACAGTGACAAGTTGGTTGTAATGTTCAAGTGAGGGAGATGTGAGGGTTGATATAACTTGATGGTGCTGGCAAAGGTTCCACGCTGCATTTGCAAATGTATCCGGTCATTAGGAGGAGAAAGGAGGTGGGATACATTTTATACATCAATGAGTTTAATGAGATCCTTAGGAATCGTGGGTGGAGCAGTAAAGAGAGATGCAAAGGCAGAGTGCACCAAAAGATGTTCTAACTAAGTTACTTGCATAGGGGAGAGCCTACCAACAACCCTTTAAAGGTTTCTGAATCGAGTGTTTGCCCCGCCCTTGATTGAGTGGGAGATTTCTCAGGACAAGATAAATAAACAAAGCTTCATAATGTAGAGAATGCTGTCTTGACTAGATCAGCGAGATGAATTGGTCTGGAGCCCAAGAGAAGTGACTAGTTATGAATTCTAGCTTGGTCAGTTGAGAGATGGAGTTAGAGGGAGGAATATAACAACGGAGACATGTTTTGCTTAAGTGAGGTATCAACTCAGTCGCATTAACTGTGGAGAAAATATCTAAGTGAGAGATAGAGAGGGGACTGTGGGATGTGACAGCCATTCCACCTCCTTTGATTCACCAGTAAACTATTGTAATCAGTTGGGAGCAGGGTGTTGTTTATGAAGGGGACGATGTGGTGTGGTCTGCGGATCAATAGAGGTATGGTGTACCTGAGTTTTTAGTTGTTATCAATAATGAGGTTGTGAATGTTTTCCTTTGGGCCTCAGCAGGCCACAGTTAGTTAAGCCACAGATATGCATGTGTACTGAAAAGTAGACTTGTCGATTCTCAGGGTTTGTAGAATTGGACGGGTTTCCTAAGTGGGTTTCCATGCCCTGTGTTTTAAAGAGAACAATAATGCTATATAGAGGGGATCATGGCAGGCACAGTTACAATCAATATCAGTATCATGTGGTAAAGTACCAGACAAGGTGATATCACTGCTTCCCACAGCTTTTAACAGGCTGTAACATGCATGACCCTTGTGTTTTGGCCCTCTTCCAAACGTTGGATGTGGTCACAGCTTTGACTTCTGCCAAACGGGTTCAGGTGGAAGGGAAAGTGGCAGATTGAGTGGTAATAGACAATAGCGCCTGTAGAAGCAACATGGAACACAGTGCATAGTAGGTGCTTGCATGGTGATGAGGTCAATGAAGAGGGCAGGGTTGCCGTTCTACAGTGAGCAGCTGGGTTTAATTTGTTTTGGGGCGGGTGGTTACACAATCCTGACCTTTTAGAACGTTTAGAAAGAAAGCAATAAGCAGCAGCACATTTTGGGGCCGATTCATGGAACAAACGTGCGCCGAAAATCCACGCGCAAGCAGGCGCAAGCGGAAAAAAAGAGGCGCACGCGCACGCGTGCGATTCATGGAAGTCCCTGCGCGTGTCTTCCTCGGGATGTGCGCCAAACCCGTGCATGGCGCACACGTCACTGCAACATCCCGCAAGACGTGCGCAACGCGCACAGTGAAAGCGCACAACCTCTGCGCATACACTAGAAAGTGGGCGGAACACGGGGCGTAACGCGCGGAATGGGGAACAACTTGCGAAAACAAGGGCGTAACTGGGGATGTACTGCAGGGAAGCAGAGGGAACGCCCACACGCACCCGAACCACACGTATTCATGGAACCGAATAGGGCAAAGCCACGCACAGCGAAAGACACGCACAAGCCGATACACGTCCGCCACACGAAGGCAGGTGGTAGCATCCCTGCGCATTACAAAAGTGGCAACATACAGCAATTGTGCGAGCGGGGCACGTGTATTTCGGGGGTTCGCGTGAACTAACTCACGCGATCGGGCCTGGGGGAGCGGGCTACGTGTATTTCAGGGGTTCGTGTGAACATTCTCACGCGATCGGGCCTGGGGGAGCGGGCTACGTGTATTTCAGGGGTTCGCGTGAACTTTTTCACGCGATCGGGCCTGGGGGAGCGGGCTACGTGTATTTCAGGGGTTCGCGTGAACTTCTTCACGCGATCGGGCCTGGGGGAGCGGGCTACGTGTATTTCAGGGGTCCGCGTGAACTTTCTCACGCGATCGGGCCTGGGGGAGCGGGCTACGTGTATTTCAGGGGTTCGCGTGAACTTTTTCACGCGAACGGGCCTGGGGGAGCGGGCTACGTGTATTTCAGGGGTTCGCGTGAACTTTTTCACGCGATCGGGCCTGGGGAAGCGGGCTACGTGTATTTCAGGGGTCCGCGTGAACTTTCTCACGCGATCGGGCCTGGGGGAGCGGGCTACGCGTATTTCGGGGGCGCGCGGGAAGTGACACACGATTGAGCGGGGTACGTGTATTTCGGGGGTGCGCGGGAAGTTACACACGCAATTCCATCAGGGTACGTGAATTACAGGTGTGCGCGATATCAACAGGGTACGTGTATTACAGGGGTGCGCGGGGATGAGCACAATTGAATTGCACGTGTGGGTCCTCCCAGGTGTTCCCTCTACACCCTCCACGGCCCCTGCAGGTGGCTCACACCACAGGGGCCTACCCAGCACATGTCATGCAGGCACCCCACCCACCATGCCCATGCCCACCAACCAACCCACATGTCAACTTGCACTACTCCCCCCAATGCATGTCCCCCTGCACCCGCAGCCACCAGGGGCAGCCTCCACCAGGCCCCCACCCATGTCTCCCACCACCCCCACCACCCAGTCACCAGGGGCACCTGCCAGCAGGCCCCCACCCATGTCCAACTCATGTCTCCCACCACCCCCACCTCCCAGCCACCAGGGGCAGCATCCACCAGGCCCACACCCATGTCTCCCACCACCCCCACCCCCCAGCCACCATGGCCAGCCCCCACCAGGCCCCCACTCATGTCCCCTATCACCCCCACCCCCCAGCCACCATGGGCAGCCTCCACCATGTCCTCACAATCCCCAACACACATGTCATTACAACTCGCACACATGAGCCATACCACAGCCATATCGCAACTGCCACCACCATCCATACACATACAACAGCATGAGCAGCCAAAGGGGAGCCAGACATCACATGCAACACAGGAAGTGCACCACACATGTACACACACCACCACACTTGCATGCATGTGTACACCCCTGCCAAGTGTCGCACTGTTCAGACGGCCATCCATGTCACATCTGCCAATCAGGCTTCCACATACCGCTGTCACATGCATCCATGTGGCATCACTGTTGCACCCTTGTCAAATACACACACATGCACATGTACACAGTGCTGATACATGCAGCCGAAAACAACATACATGCGTGACATCACGGACATGTCTACTCACATACACATTCATCCAAACATGTGTGCCCACACAACTGCATTTGGCATGCAAGCCTACACACACAAGCACCATCCATGTCTCACACATCACAGCCCTCGCATGTGTCAGCCCCACGGCCCTGTACACCCCCACCCATACTCGACCCCATACAAACAGATGTGCAACCTGCACACTACCGAATAATCACCACACGCACTGCTCACAATCAGGATGCATGTACACTCACCGCTCGACTCCAGATGGGTCTGCTTCTCTAGGACCTGGACGTGGAGCGCTGGGGATATGCGTTCCAGGACCCTCATCTGTTCTTCGGACAAGTGGCCCCGCGCCCCTTGGCATCCGCTGCCTTCAAGAGGCGCCGGCCCTTGTTCAGAGTCCTGGACCTGAAGTCCTCCCAGCGCTTCCTGACATGTTGGAAGTCACGGACTGCCACCCCCTCCACGTTGATGGCAGTCACGATGTCAGTCCAGATCCGAGTCTGTCCTTCCTTGTCGGCTTGGGAACTTCCGAAGAGGGCATCATACTGGCCCAGGACTTGCTCCACCAGGACACCAACTTCGGTGGCACTGAAGCTGGTGCCCCTCTGCCTCTCTGGCCGGGGGTTGTCAGTGGTCACAGATGGTGTTTGCCCCGACATGACAACCCCAGAGGCAGGAGTGGGTGGGCAACTGGGTCCTGGGGCTGGGCTGTGGAGCGATGGAATCCCAGTCGGGAGTCTTCGGTTCCAGCAGGGGTGGTCACAGCAACAGCACCCCTGGCTGATGTGCAGGCAGCAAATGGCAGTGCACGTGGGCAGCAGGCAGTCAGGCAGCAGCAGATGGCAGGTGGGAGCGTGCTCGGGGCCCTGGGGGGCAGTAGTTCGGCCTTCTGGGCAGGAGCGTGGTCTTCCGTGTGCATACGCGTGGCCAGCTTGATACGGAGTGATTTGGCACGTGAAAAATCTGCACGTCAGCGTGTAATACGAGGAAAGGGCCATGCGCGTAAGCGCGCGTGGAAACTGCACGTCCGCGTGTAATACGAGGAAAGGGCCATGCGCGTAAGGGCGCGTGGAAACTGCACGTCCGCGTGTAATATGAAGAAAGGGCCATGCGCGTAAGCGCGCGCGTGGAAACTGCACGTCCGCGTGTAATACGAGGAAAGGGCCTATGCGCGTAAGTGACGTGACGCGCGCGTGCGTTTCCCTCAGCACTGGTTAAAGGTGAGCGGGCCCAGCAGTTCGCTGTACGTGCCTTTCGTGGAGACCGACGTGTGTTGCTGCTTCGCGCGCCATCACAACTTCACAGCTCTCAAGGACGTATCTCTTCTTTTGGCGGGGGTATTGGCTACGCGTGTTTTTCTGCATCGCGCTAGTCAGACGGTGAGTCACACACGCTCTTTTTCCCACTGCGGGTGTCCCTGTGTATCGCACCCATTTTTGATGTCATAGTAGCCTGCGTGTCCCACGCGTACGCGTTATTCGTGTTACTGGGTGCCACCGCGTACTGCGGGAGGTTCAATCCACGCACGTAGGCTGCAGGGTTGCGTGCACGGTTTTACTGCAGTTTTGGGGTGCCTGAGCATTGCGTGACCCGTCACCACATCACCGGGGTCACATACAGCCTTGCAGGTGCAGGGGGGCTGTTAACATCTTGCTTCCCACCCCCTTCACCCCAATTGCCCAGGTCAATTGTGGTGTACACCTCCCAGTGGCACCACTCCATCTGTGCCAGCACTACTACATCTGTGCCATGGTTGGGAGGCCACCAAAGGTGAGGGGCGCCTCAGCTGGGCGTACTCCTCGTGGCGGGCGTGGTCGGGGACGTGGCCATGGTGACCAGGGAGTAGGGGGACTCCAGGGTGTCCAGGGCAGCCACAGAGGGGGAAGAGGCAGGGGTGCGCCACTTGAGCACAATGTTGTGCCATGTGTCGGTGCAGCCATGCCACCACCCCCTGTGGTTCCGGGGGATGCAGCTCCTGCATCTGGCACTGGCACCCATATGACCCGGCAGTCCGTTCCATCGACTGCCACGGGCCCAAGGGTGGTGGTAGCTGCAGGTGCAGCTGTGGACACCACCACCCAGGCTCAGGGTCTGCCAGCGCAGGCTGCGTTGGCACTTGAAGAGCCCTTGGTAGATCTCCAACAGGCCAGGGGGGAAACCATAGGGGCACGCCGGGCTGCTCAGACCAAGACACGTGTCCCTGGGGCAGTCATGTCATCTGCTGCCCCGAACAGCCGGGTGATGGCACGTGCAGGGGCAGATGCACCCAACAGAACCCCGGTTGTGAGTCTGCCAACCAGGACCGTTGCGGCCAACCACCCTGCCACAGCTGATGCTGCTGCGCAGGGTCCATTAGTGGGCACCCAGCTGCCACTGACACAAGTCAGGCCTCTGGTCATCCCTCCACCTGCCACTCCCTTGGCTCAATCCACCGAACCCACTGGCCATGCTGGTCAGGGCGGCATTAGCCAGCCAGGGTCTGCGCCACAGTCCAAGAGGAGGAAGGTTGCACCTGCAGCACAGGCTGGGACCCCACACACAGCCACGACCTCCTGCACGTCGAGGAAGAAGCCTTTCTGTAAGCAGGAACTGGACTTCCTCGTGGACTACGTGCGGGGCCACAGCCGTGACATGCTAGTAGGTGCCAATAGTCAGACCACGGCTGCCCAACGTGACACCCACTGGAAGCATGTTGCGGAACATGTCAGTTCATTCGGCCATGAGGTGCGCACGGCGCAGGAGTGCAAAAAGCGTTGGAATGACATCAAGCGCAGCACTAAGGCCAAGCGTGCCTCAAATTACAACTTGACTCTGGTGACTGGCGGTGGGCCTGCACCAGAGGAGGAAGAACTCACTCCGCATGAGGCTCTCGTTGCGGAGTTCATACCACCTGAATTGGTCGAAGGAGTGGGAGAGAAGCTGGACTTTGATGCCCAGTCCAGTGAGTGTTGATGTGTGTTTGTTGAGGACGTGTGTGTTTCACTTGTGGGATGTGTTGTGCATGATTGCTGCTACATGTGACGTGTACATGGTTCTGATGTGCAAGTAATGCAATGCTACCGTCATGCATGTCTCCTCTGCCTGCATGCGGGACTCCATGTAGGCATGCTCCCTTGCCCCTCCTCCGCCCCTCTGCACCCCAGTTCTGTAAGAGGATTCAATTCAGCACTACAGCCAAGTCAACGCCTAGTCTAGAATACTGAATGAAAACCCTTATTGATATATCTTTATGTCCAGTTCATGCGTTCTGGATGACTACCCCTATATAACACCCCTCTCTTGGAATCCTCCTGGCCCCACTGAGCCAAGAAGTAGTTCTGTTTTGCAAGTTAAAAGGTTTATTTGATAATTTGAACAATAGATATATATATCAGACTTTATAATAAATTAATAATTGAATATCACACTTAATCTGATATGATAAAGATTAACAACGGAGAATCTGGCACTAGCACACTTCTTGATAATCACTAAGGAGTTGACATGAAATGGATAAGATAGCAACAATACTTTTATAGTTTCAAATGGATGCAATGTGGAATGAAATGCAGTAAAGAAAATAACTTGATAGGATTTCAGCAAAGACAATGTAATCACGTTCTTGTACAATTCACCCCCCCTTTTATGCAATGCAAGGAAATGGAAGGTAGGCACACAATTCTCAGAAATGCAATTCAAATGTAATTCAGTTCACCCCAGCAACTTAGACTACGGAAGTTGAAAACACAGGCCCAAATGCTTTTAAATGTGCTGGAAATGAAGAAAGATATGCTAAATTTGCTTTTAATTCCCTATAGAAGTTCAGGGTGAGTGGTATCTAGTTAATATTAGTCCAGGCTCACACTAGCAATGATTCAGGGATGATTAGCAGGTTAAACGAATTTCTGGCAAGTGGAAGGCAAGCAGCAGCAGCTTTTTACACGTGAAGAAATTTGCAAATTGTGGCAAAATTCGCGAATGCGTGTTCCGCGATTGCGGTAAAACTATAAGGGGTATGAATGTGGTTCTTGGTGCGATTAAAAGCTAAGATTCTAAGCTTTCAAATGAAAGTTACTGCAAGTCTCTAAGGCAAACGGTCGCGGAGATATGAGCGATTAAATAAAGGTCGTTTTTCAGATTTGAAATTTTAAAGTTCAAAAAGACAAGTGCAGCTTACAACTAGAAAATGACAGGTGACAGTTAGGAGGCAGTTCTACTCAGATTAAAATAGCTTGAATTATATTATTTTAACTAAGAGATTGGTTCTGCACAGTTTTGCTAGGTACTCACACTATATTCTTGAATTAAATGGGCCTCGCCATGGATCTGGTCAGGTTTTAGACGGGACTCTGGTCTCTGCACTTCACAGTGATCTGGGTCTGCTCTCTCTCTGGATTCTGAAGATTGAGGGATATAAAGTCTGGATCTTTCTGCACAGCTTTCTCTGGAGATTGATGGAGGTAAAGTATGGATTTTCCCGGCAGAGCTTCCAGCTGCAAATGGATTTGAAAGTCCCTATCTGTCCTGTCTCTCTGCTTTTATGTGTTTTTAAAATGGGTGTGTGTGTGCATCACTGACCCTACCTCTCTCTCAGCTTCTAATTGGTCAAACTTCCATTTCTCACTTGATTGGGGGAGCTAAGTTGTGTCAGAGTGATGTCATTTTACAGCCTGCAGAAAGTCCACTCCTCCTGTCAACTTACACACAAATCTAGATTTGAACCAAATACATATTTGCAGAGGTACATATTGTTTTAAAATTACACGCACCCCTCACATATCACAGGAGGTATCTCCTGTTCAAACTCTGCTCTTCCTGGGAGCTTGCATTCAGAAATGGCAATATTTTGCACTTTTTAACTGGTTTGCAATACCGTACATTACCCCAAATTTACACACATGTGCGCAAGGAGTATGGACATTAGTTGATGAAGTGTCAGATTTTTCACATGCACACATTTTGAGTAATATCCTCTTTTCCGCTAAAACCCCCCTGAACATACCACCGGGTCCTAGCACTTCTTAAAATGTGGGCAGAAAAATCACAAGAATTATGGTATCATTTATAAAATTTTCACATGTCCGCTCTATGAATGATCCATCTTTTTAAAGTTATGTTCTGGCCCCAAAGGGGTGTGGTTTTCCTCCAGCACAAGGTTGAATTTCTGGTTTTTCCAGTTCTGCCAAGCCAGCTTGCTCTCACAGGCAGTGCCCCTCCCCTTTGCTTCAGGAGGAAGCTACTTTTACGACTGCCGCCAATAAAACATTTGCCTGAGTCAGGACAGGGCTTTGTTCAATTTCCTGCAGAGCCCAGGTAATTCAATCAGGGAAGTGTCATATCCCTTTTGGTGTGAGCAGCAAAAGGGCAGCTAGGCCTGGGAACACAGCTGTGACTCAAGTTTCACTCCTGATGGGGGTAGTTGCCAGGCAAATTGGAATCTCTTTAAGCCAGTTCCAGATAAAATGTCACTTTTTGTTCCCCAGTTTCTGCATTCAAATAAAACTAAACATTTTCACATATGCAGCTAGAATGCTGATTCTAAGTTTAAAACTATGACATTTAAACAATTGCAACCTATGTGACACTCAAGAGTAGGTCACTCATTTCTTTTAAACATTTAGATTTTTTTAGTGTCTTTCAGTCCAAATTTACTTAAACTGCTGAAATCCACAGCTCAGCCAGTCTTGTTATAAACCTTCAAGTCACTTCAGAATATAACTTTACATTGGATCCACCTCTTAAAATGTCTTTCTTTGGCATGTTTTGGGTTCATTTATTCAGTTTTCTACAAAATCTGGTGGTTTTAAAACGCCGGCTTTTGGATAGTGGTGAGTACTGGTACTGCACCCCTTTTTGGGATTTAAGAAAATGAATTCCCAACAGTTATGGGTTTGCTTTTGGCAATCAGCATTGCCACTCCCAATGGTTTCAGACTACTGTGTGGGTAGTCCAATGGTGGTTTTAGGCAGTGTCCTTCTGTGCCCATAACATCGGCAAAAATGAGTGGCAGCCTATTCTTCATGCATTTCCCTGTGCATTTTCTGGGAAGCTCTGGCCATCATGATGTTTTCCATGTCAATACTGCACAGTTTTGAGGTAGGGCTCGGATGGATGGGTAAATACATCCCACAAGCCCCCCTCTTGCGATGGCCATTCGGTTTCACTGATGGGACTCGCAAGATCTGGGGTGTTTCCTCATCTTCTTCCAATAGATGGCAGAGTTCAGCATCTTTTCCTCCATCCGGTCGGATCGATCGGTTCTCCTCGCCGGTCCTGATGGGAATATTGGGCGGTACCCCGGGCCCGTTGCGTCTTTGCTCCCGGTCTCCGGATCGTCCTCCTTGGCCCGTCTCCAGGTTTTCTTTCTCCTAGGACGAAAAAAGAAGAGCGGCAATACCTACTCATAGACGTTTTTCCACCACTGTTGAGATAGTGGGGCAGCATATGCATTTCATCATAACGAAACATTACATTCTTATTTTGATAAAAAACAGTATAACTAAGAGACAGTTTCATGCAAATCACAATATTTTAGAGACTAGATGTGGTATGTTTTATGGTTGGAACTGAATTAGTCTGAGACAGTACCCGCTAGGATTCCAGAGGATTCCTCCAGTTGTTGCAGAGCGTGCCTGGGATGGCAACATTTCAACTGGTTTATGTGGACCCACTTGTCTTCCCCCGCTGCCAACGGACCTTTGGGGATGTGGATTTTGTAGGCCACAGGGGAGATCTTGTCGATGATCTCAAAGGGTCCCTTCCATGTAGGCAAACATTTCCGCTGTTTTGCCTGGTTTCTTTGGAAGTTGTATAGATAGACCCGGTCCCCCACCTGATATTCCTTCCTGGAAGTCTTCAGGTCATAGTGGGTCTTCATGCTATCAGCTGATCTTTCTAGATTCCGCTGAGCGTAAGCAAAAGCATGTTGGAGGTGTTTCCTTAAATTCTCCACATACTCATGAGTAGTGGAGGCATTTATCAGTGTCTGCTCTTGGGTCCTGTAGAGCAAATGCTGAGGAAGCACCATCTTGCGCCCAGTCATCAATTCAAATGGTGACATTTTGGTTGCAGATGAAGGGGTAGATCTGATGGCCATTAGGATCAGAGGTAATCGGATATCCCAACTTGGCCCAGAATCTGCCACAAACTTCTTTAAGATGCTCACAATTGTCCGGTTATATCTCTCTACTGCCCCAGAAGAAGCTGGTCTATAAGCAATGTGTAGCTTTCTCTTGACCCCCCAGTATCTCCCACATCTTTGTCATTACTTCACTGGTGAAGTGGCTACCCCTGTCTGACTCAATCCTTTGAGGTAGACCAAAACGGGAAAAGATGTGGTTAATCATCAAGGCAGCTGCAGTTTCTGCCTTGCAATTTGGGGCTGGGAGACATTCCACCCACTTGGTTAACAAGCATGTCACAGTCAACATGTACTTATTCCCCCTAGCAGAGCGAATCACGGGGCCTACAAAGTCGATTTGTAAATCTGACCATGGCAGTGTCATCCCCCTCTTTTGGAGAGGCGGGCGGTGCGTGAGGGATGATGGCTGAAATTGTGCACACACAAGACACCCCTTCAAATATTGGTCGAGGTCCTGCCCCATGTGTGGCCAGTATGCAACCTCTCTTAAGATTTCCAGTGTTGTGTGAAACCCCCTATGACCGGCGGTGGCCGCATCATGGGCGTGACTTAACATCAGGCTTTGGAATGAGGTAGGAACCACCCACTGATCGTGGCCAGCTTTGGATTTCCTTACCAACAAACCGTCTTGGATCCGGAACATTTTTGGACATTTCATCAACACTCTTAGGTCCTCTTTCCCAGTGTAATCGGTATCCGTCAGGGGAAAGTTCTCAGGGTCCTCAAGGTGCTGGTAAAATTTACCAATTATTGGATCCCCCTTCTGAGCGGTAATCAAATCAGCATCAGGGGTCTCCTTACTCCATTGTGCAATTGAAAGGTCGTTGTGAGCATTTGTCTGGGACCTAGTGATAGCAGTGACCTGGATTTCCCCCAACAGGGACTCAATCTCAATTAGATCCCCTTGGATGGCCCCGGTTTTGGCCAGCTGATCAGCTAAGTCATTTCCAGTTTTGTCTGGTCCCTCTACTTTGGAATGACCCTTGATCTTTTTCCAATAGATGGTCATCTCATTCGAGGTGACCAGATCATCAATGTTTTGGATCAACTTCCCATGTTTCAAGGGTTTGTTATTAGCACATAACATGCCTCTGGTTTTCCAATTAACCAGGTGCTCCACGAACCCGTTCCGTACATAATCCGAATCTGTGATTATGACCAGTTCGCGGAGTTGATGCTGGACAGCAGTGAGGATGGCCTGATGCACAGCCATCAATTCTGCCACCTGACTACTTCGGGGACCAATTTTGTATCCAGCGGAGGGTTCTGGGGACTCATTCACCCATGCATTCCCTACGCCGGCCACCAGTTCTTTCTCCCCGTCGTTGTCAACATGGTAAGAGCATTTATCCACATAGACAGTGGGCATTCCCTCACACTTGTCCTCTTCAAAGACTTTGTGTGGGGAATTAAGGTATGCCTCCGTGTTGTCCTTTATTTTTAGACTTTCGTCCTCGAGACAGTTTTCTCTGGCACAATCATGCAAGTCAGCCAGACCTTGCGCGAGGGGACTCTTCTTGTTTTGGCCATATCTGACCTCCACAGGAAAGCCTTGCATTGACAGAATCCAGGAAGTAATTCGGGAATTACTCACATTTCCGGTCCGGATTCTATCACTTTGGAGATATTGCAGAGGCTGGTGTGGAGTCTCCACTATGATGTGTTCCCCCTGGATAAACGGGCGGTAATTCTTCAATGCCCACACCGTTGCCAGGAGTGCCTTCTCACAATCGTTGAATTTTTCCTCCACAGAGGATAAAGTTTTGCTCGCATAGGAGATTGCTTTATTGACCTTGTCATGCTTTTGGTATAATACTGCCGTCAAGCACGTATTAGAGAACCCCGTCTCCAGGAAGAACTCCTGGTTTCTGACAGGGTAAGCTAGGCAAGGCGCTTGTGAGAGGCTTCTTTTGAGTTGTCTTACTGCCTCGGATTGTTCTGGACCCCATTCCCACTTGACCCCCCCTTCAGGAGATGAATCAGGGGTCTGGTGATCTCTGCGTAGCCCTCAATGAACTTTCTGCTATAATTAGTCAGTCCAAGGAGGCTCCTTAGTTCCCGCAGAGTTGTGGGGTCTTTCAGTTTCTGAAGTGCTTCCACTTTCTTTTCCTGGGGACAGAGGCCCTGAGGAGTAATCTCATGCCCCAAGAAATTAACACGGGTTCTACACCACTGTGCTTTCTGAAAGGAAAGTTTTGCTCCGGCGGCCCTCAACTGCGTCAGAACATAACGGATCTCCGCTATGTGTTCCTCCACAGATGAACTTTTGATGAGGACATCATCTACGTAAGCCAGGTTACCCCTCGCACCCAGGTCGGGCATGGCCTTATGTAGGAAAATATTGAACTCATTACCGGAGTTGAGGTATCCGAAGGGAGTCCGGGTCCATGTGTATTGCTGGCCCCCAAAGGTAAAAGCCAGTTTGTATTGGTCCTCCCTGCTGACAGGCACGGTCCAGTATCCATTGGTCAGGTCTATTGCTGTGAATACCTGTGACCCCTGAATCTGAGCCAGCCCTTGGTCAATGTAGGGCAGAGGCCATCGGGAAGTATGGACCCGTTTGTTGAGCTCCCTGAGGTCGGCGCAGAGTCTCCACTGGCCGTTTGGCTTCAATATTCCCAGCACCGGATTATTGAAGGTGCTGTGGACTGGACGGATTATTCCCCTGGACTCAAGGTTCTTAATTATTTCAGTAAGTGACTCCATGGATGCGAGAGGCAAACGATATTGCTTCACAAACACTGGAGTCATGCCAGGGTCCGTAGGGATTGTTGTTGTGTGGATGTCGGTGCAACCACAGTCATATGAGTCTACCGCAAAGAGATCTTGGAAATCCAAGAAAACTTGTTTCAACTTTTGCTTTTGTTCCAGAGTCACACAGGCATCAGCTAGGTTGACTCTCTCTTCCACCATCTGCCTGAAGCCTGGAAAGACTTCTGGTTTGGCTATTTCAGCGGCCTCCTCCAGCTGGGTGGAGAAGTCCCTGGTCAGAGTGCTGATTTGGACCCGAGGCTTCAGGTGGGAAAGGCAGCCCTCATGGACCTGGAAAATCACCTAATCCCTCCTGAAGTCACAAGTCACATCTTCCTTACCATAAGGGCAAGAAGTGTACACCAGGAAGTTCCCCCCATGCCGGGTAAAAATCCTGTCTGGTGTCGTATTGTCATCACTGTCACTGTCAACGCAGTCCTTGGGGATTGGCCCTAACAGTTCATTTCCAAGATCAATGGAGAAATGTCGGTCATCAACCGCCATTCCAATAATGGTGCCTGCGGCTAGAGTAATACTCTTTAAGTCGCTGTTACCCACATCTATTGGAATGGTGTCATGTTCTATGTTGACTAATGGTGTTGGGTTTACCCCCAACCCTTGCTGTTGGAGAGAAGCGTTTAGATGTATGTAAGCATCAGGGTTTTTCAAATGTTGTCCTCTTTTAACTTTCACTTCCAGGGAGAATTGTCGGGTCCTTTCTGGGATGGTGACTTCCTCTTTGATCTGAATTTCAACTGCATAAGGTAGCAATTGAGCTGACCTAAATGCTTTTTCTGGATCATCAAAGCCCATGGGATTATCCGCTAATCGGGACCAAGCTTTGAAGTTTATTAGGTCCAAACTAATGGCAAAGCGATTGAGAATGTCACTGCCTAAGTAAAAGGCGGCAGGGACGTCTCGCACGACCCAACAATTGTGGACTATGCTCTTGTTGCCAATGGAGATTTTGAGCATACACCTGCTTGGCAGGAAATGTTTGGAATTAGGCGCTTCCAGGTCCATTTCCCATTTGTCTATCAGTTTGAATGTGGGAATGGCTGGATCTTTTGGGAGTTGGCGGAACATGGCTTCGCTGATGAAGCTCTTACCGTTGTTCACACACACTCGAGCGAGAACAGAGTCCTTCCCATCATTTAATTGGACAGGGATGAACAACTGCTCTCCAATTTGCTGAATATCAGCCAGGCTCTGAGCTTATTTCGCATCTTTCTGGACTATAGGAGTGCGAGTTTCAGATTGTGGATTAGTATAGAATCTCAGAGTGTTTCCTTCCAGCGTGGAGTACCACTTTAGACTGGAAGGAAGGTTGATTTTCAGAAATAGAGAGGACCCTGCATCACCAGTCTGTTGTCCTACTGCTATTACTGTCACGTCTGGAATTTGGCTATTCTGGAAGTGAAATTCTACTTGATCAGATTTTTGTTCAACCATGTGGCATGTGCCGTTTAAACTAACATGGTTGACACTCTGTTTTAATTTTATTGGTCGGCTAGTCTGGGTCCAGAGGACCTTGTTTACGCAATCTATTAGGGGTGACAACCTTCTCAGGAGGTCATTCCCTAGTAAACAAGGGGTGCCCTCTGGGGTCACAACTATGACCGGGTGTTTCAACTTGTGTCGCCCAATCTTAATGTCCAAGTCTGCCGTCCCCTCGACGGGAATTTCCTTCCCGTCAAAGTTCTGGAGTTGTCCAGGAAGAGAGGTGAGAGGAATTTGGTAATTCCCTCCCCTTCCTCCATTCAGTTCATCAAAGGCCCTTCTGGACAGAAGGGTAGCTTGAGATCCCGTGTCCACCAGTGCCAAAATTGTACCCTGCCCCTGTACTTGTACCGGGGCATAGTATCTTCCCTCCTTCTCCTCAAGGGGGCACAGATAATGCACATTTTTGGACAACTGGTGGGCTAACTTTCTGGTTTTGGACATCGCTAGCGAAGAGATTTGGGCAGAATTCTGTGGAGAGCCTTGGGAATCTGAAAGAAAAAATTGGCAACTGGAGATCAGAGCCATTGTGGGTTCCCCTGGCTCCGGTTCTGGGCCGCCCCCCCCTTTTTGGAGGCAGTCACCAGGATGGGTTTGAACCAGGGGATTTTCTTGCTGTTGGTTCTTGGATGAGATGGTGGGCGGCGGTAGCTCAGTCTCCCCATCTCCCCAGTCTGGATTTGCATCCCTAGGGACCCATTTTTCTTTGGGAGGAGTTCCCCCCTCTCTGAAGGAGAAGATCCTTTTCCCAGGATCCTCTGAGGATCCCTCTCCCTCAAATTGGAAGACCTGTACCTCCTCCTCAAACTGAGTCTGTTTGGGTCTTTTGTTTCTCCTACCACCCCTCTGCTCCTTAGGAGGCAGACTTTCAGGGGCAGGAGATTTTGTTTCCGGTTCCTGGGTTTCCAGGGGCTGTTTACAAGTGAGGAAGGAAGCTTCCTCCAAGGCTTTACACCCCCCTTCCCTTTGTGCCTCCTCCCTGGGAACCGGTGAGTTATCGGGGTGCTGCCCCCGTCATTGTTCTGGGGCACCAGGTCCAGAGTTGGGTGCGTTCTGCGCCGGCATGCCGATCTGAGGGTTCTGCAGAGCCCTCAGTATGTGACCCAGATCCCGCGCCATGTTTTGAACCTGGCGCTCTAACTGGGAAACCCGCTCAGGCTGATACGGGGCCCTGTTTTCTCCCCTGGGCTGATCCCGGGAAGGGTAGCTGTCCCTCCTCTGGTAATACCCCGGGTTGGGAAGATTTGGGTACCCCTCCACCCTTGGCCTCCCCTCTCCCGGATTAGGTTGTCTGGGCTCAGGGAATTGGGGAAAGAAGGATGGATGATTTTGGGGTTGGAAATTGGGTGGATACCTGGGGAAAAAGTTCTGCCCAGGATTTGGAGAATTTCTGCCCTCCTGTGGGAAGTTGGGAGGGAAGTTCCCTGGGTTAGGTGCTTGGCTGGATCCCCCCCTTGGGCTGGAGGAGTCCACACATAACCCAGGATGGGTCTGTTTCCCTTGTAACGGGGGCTTACATAATCAGGAGAGCGAGGGACCCCATTTGTGGGGCTGCCTCCCTGGCTCCCTGTCTGTGACTGGCCCGAGGACCTTCTGGGCCTAGCATTATTAGGTGCAGGTAGGTTTTTAGGCCCCCCCATCTCCAAATCCAAAACGGGGGTGACCTTTACCTCTGCCACCTTGGCAGCAGCAGGGGTGCTGTTGGCTTTGGGGTTTTTCTGGGCATTACTTTTGCTATCTACCGGTTTCTGCACCTCATAGATCCGGGTAGCCTGTTCAATGACCCAGTCTAAAGATCTTTTCTCGTGAAAATCCCTCACGAGCTGGGTCATTATGTATTTGGGCAAGGCATGAAAAAATGTATTGATGAATTCTCTACTGTCTGTGCGCACCCTTCTGGTGGTCTGCGCAAAAGCACGTTTCAGTTCTTGCACAAATTCTTGTGGGGCCTGATCCTCCCCACATTGCAAATTGTAGGCTGCCTTGCGAGCCTCTTGAGGATTTCTATGAATGGAAAAATGTTTCAAGATGGCCGCCTTATAGGTGGACCATCTTAAATGATTTTGGTCCTCCAGCCCCGCAAAGAAACTGGAGTATTCCGGGGAGAAGGTCCACTTTACATATTGAATACAGCTTTGGCTGTCCTTCAAATGGAAAGTCTCCATCATTTGCTCAAACAACTCTAAGTGCTCCCAAACAGAATACTTAGCGTTCTTATGGTAAGGCGTGATGACGCTCCTGATCGCCTTAATCTGCTTTAAGGGGTCCTTAAGCAAGGCCCTTTTTGCCTTATTGGCCTTTTTGGTTCGGGTAACCCTTGTCCATTCATCCTCTGACTCAGAGGCACTGCTCCCAGAGGTTCCCGTCAGATCTTCCAGGTTTTCCCGGATTCTGCGAGCCTGGGAATGGCTGGCAGAATGTGGGGACCTGGTCTCCTGTTTCCTGTACCGCTCAGAGGAGTCTTCAGATCCCTCCTTGCTGCCAGGATTTGCTGGGTACCCCCCCCCCCCCCACTGACCTAACTGGGCAGAGGTTTTCAGGATGCCCTTAAGGGGCCTACTCTCCTGGGGTTCCCCATTGAACTGTACTGTACTTGGGTGCCCATACCCGGATGCCCGCTCCTCCATACCTGGGTGGTACTGGCCTATGAGCCCCATACTTTTGTCTGGATAGTAGTCTGCCATCCCTGTGGCCCGGTGCTCATGTGCGCCAGGGAACATGGGGGTGGCAGAGTCCAGGGACTGAGAGGTATGAGGGCCTCTGGTACTAGGGCTCCTGAGGTTATGCTCCGGAGCTTCCCTTTCCCAGCGAACCTCATCTCTATCCGCCCCTGCTCCCTGTTGCAATGCAAGAGCCTGCATTTGTGCCTTCAGTTCCTCAGTCAAGGCCTTACTAGACTCTATCAGTCTCTCCTGCATCGCTACCTGTTGCTGGAGCCTATCATTGTGCTGGCAGAGAGCCTCATTCTCTCTCTGTGTTTCCTGATTGGTCCTGGAGCACTGGGCCAGTCTTTGCTGCAGGAGGGTTACCTCCTGAGCTGTGTCCCTATTGGCCTGCTCCTTTCTTGCTAGAGCATCCTCCACCCTCCTGGTGTGCTCTAACAAGTTCTGGTGTTCTTTTTAGAGGTCACCCAGTCCCTGGTGGGCCAGGTGATTTTCTTCCATTTTTCTTTTTAAATGGCAGACTTCCTGGCCTAAGGCGTCTCTTTCCTGACTAAGAGCCTGCATTTGTGCCGCCAGGTCGTCCCTTTGCCTTTGGAAGGCACCAGCTTTCTGGCGCTCCTGATCAAACTCTGCCTGGGTATCCAGGTCTTTCAGAATCAGCTTGTTGCTCTCTGCCTTCACTCTATCTAGATGACTTTGCAGGGTGGCTACCTGCTCCGTGCATGCCCTGTTAAAGTCTAATTGTTGCTCCAGCTTTTTCTGGCTCTGCAGTAAGGAGTCCAAACTGTCTCGGTGCTCCTTCTGCAGGGCCAGAAATCTAGTATCCTGTTCTGACTTTTCCTTTTGCAGCACATCCATATCCTCCTTTATTTTAGTGATGTACTGTCTGGTCTCATTTTCTGACTCCTGGCTTCTGTGCAGCCTTTGCTCAGAAGAGTCCAGATCAGATTGGGCCTTCTCTAACGCCATCTGTTGCCTTTTTGCCAGATCATGGCCTTCAGCACATTTATTCTGTATGGCTCCCATATATAAATATAAATATGCCGCTATCCTAACAATCTTGTCGTGTTCATCTTTGGCCTTAGGAGCCATATATAGTTCACTCAGGGCCACATGTAATGGACCCTGATCTCTCCATGAGTCTGACCCTGTTTCAGTGGCCTGTCGCGTGATGGCCTGCAACCAGGCCTCCTGGCCCTGCTCAGCCCATTCACCTCTCACAAATAACTTATGTAAGAAGTGCTCTCTGGCTATTTTCATGTCTACTAAGGTCGTCATTCTAGAGATTGGTCTCTGTCCTGACTTACAGAAGTTTGTATTTTATTTTTGCAGAACAGAACTTTTCTTGGAGTGTCCCTTTTGAGGAATGCTTTACAGCGTAACACAGCGTGGTGATCCGACCGGATATGTGTATCTGGTCAGCTGGCACGCTGTATTAATCTGCACAAATGGTAGATCTAACCCAAACGTCCGGCACGAGCCCCCAATTTGTAAGAGGATTCAATTCAGCACTACAGCCAAGTCAACGCCTAGTCTAGAATACTGAATGAAAACCCTTATTGATATATCTTTATGTCCAGTTCATGCGTTCTGGATGACTACCCCTATATAACACCCCTCTCTTGGAATCCTCCTGGCCCCACTGAGCCAAGAAGTAGTTCTGTTTTGCAAGTTAAAAGGTTTATTTGATAATTTAAACAATAGATATATATATCAGACTTTATAATAAATTAATAATTGAATATCACACTTAATCTGATATGATAAAGATTAACAACGGAGAATCTGGCACTAGCACACTTCTTGATAATCACTAAGGAGTTGACATGAAATGGATAAGATAGCAACAATACTTTTATAGTTTCAAATGGATGCAATGTGGAATGAAATGCAGTAAAGAAAATAACTTGATAGGATTTCAGCAAAGACAATGTAATCACGTTCTTGTACAATTCACCCCCCCTTTTATGCAATGCAAGGAAATGGAAGGAAGGCACACAATTCTCAGAAATGCAATTCAAATGTAATTCAGTTCACCCCAGCAACTTAGACTACGGAAGTTGAAAACACAGGCCCAAATGCTTTTAAATGTGCTGGAAATGAAGAAAGATATGCTAAATTTGCTTTTAATTCCCTATAGATGTTCAGGGTGAGTGGTATCTAGTTAATATTAGTCCAGGCTCACACTAGCAATGATTCAGGGATGATTAGCAGGTTAAACGAATTTCTGGCAAGTGGAAGGCAAGCAGCAGCAGCTTTTTACACGTGAAGAAATTTGCAAATCGCGGCAAAATTCGCGAATGCGTGTTCCGCGATTGCGGTAAAACTATAAGGGGTATGAATTTGGTTCTTGGTGCGATTAAAAGCTAAGATTCTAAGCTTTCAAATGAAAGTTACTGCAAGTCTCTAAGACAAACGGTCGCGGAGATATGAGCGATTAAATAAAGGTCGTTTTTCAGATTTGAAATTTTAAAGTTCAAAAAGACAAGTGCAGCTTGCAACTAGAAAATGACAGGTGACAATTAGGAGGCAGTTCTACTTAGATTAAAATAGCTTGAATTATATTATTTTAACTAAGAGATTGGTTCTGCACAGTTTTGCTAGGTACTCACACTATATTCTTGAATTAAATGGGCCTCGCCATGGATCTGGTCAGGTTTTAGACGGGACTCTGGTCTCTGCACTTCACAGTGATCTGGGTCTGCTCTCTCTCTGGATTCTGAAGATTGAGGGATATGAAGTCTGGATCTTTCTGCACAGCTTTCTCTGGAGATTGATGGAGGTAAAGTATGGATTTTCCCGGCAGAGCTTCCAGCTGCAAATGGATTTGAAAGTCCCTATCTGTCCTGTCTCTCTGCTTTTATGTGTTTTTAAAATTGGTGTGTGTGTGCATCACTGGCCCTACCTCTCTCTCAGCTTCTAATTGGTCAAACTTCCATTTCTCACTTGATTGGGGGAGCTAAGTTGTGTCAGAGTGATGTCATTTTACAGCCTGCAGAAAGTCCACTCCTCCTGTCAACTTACACACAAATCTAGATTTGAACCAAATACATATTTGCAGAGGTACATATTGTTTTAAAATTACACGCACCCCTCACATATCACAGGAGGTATCTCCTGTTCAAACTCTGCTCTTCCTGGGAGCTTGCATTCAGAAATGGCAATATTTTGCACTTTTTAACTTGTTTGCAATACCGTACATTACCCCAAATTTACACACATGTGCACAAGGAGTATGGACATTAGTTGATGAAGTGTCAGATTTTTCACATGCACACATTTTGAGTAATATCCTCTTTTCCGCTAAAACCCCCCTGAACATAACACCGGGTCCTAGCACGTCTTAAAATGTGGGCAGAAAAATCACAAGAATTATGGTATCATTTATAAAATTTTCACATGTCCGCTCTATGAATGATCCATCTTTTTAAAGTTATGTTCTGGCCCCAAAGGGGTGTGGTTTTCCTCCAGCACAAGGTTGAATTTCTGGTTTTTCCAGTTCTGCCAAGCCAGCTTGCTCTCACAGGCAGTGCCCCTCCCCTTTGCTTTAGGAGGAAGCTACTTTTACGACTGCCACCAATAAAACATTTGCCTGAGTCAGGACAGGGCTTTGTTCAATTTCCTGCAGAGCCCAGGTAATTCAATCAGGGAAGTGTCATATCCCTTTTGGTGTGAGCAGCAAAAGGGCAGCTAGGCCTGGGAACACAGCTGTGACTCAAGTTTCACTCCTGATGGGGGTAGTTGCCAGGCAAATTGGAATCTCTTTAAGCCAGTTTCAGATAAAATGTCACTTTTTGTTCCCCAGTTTCTGCATTCAAATAAAACTAAACATTTTCACATATGCAGCTAGAATGCTGATTCTAAGTTTAAAACTATGACATTTAAACAATTGCAACCTATGTGACACTCAAGAGTAGGTCACTCATTTCTTTTAAACATTTAGATTTTTTTAGTGTCTTTCAGTCCAAATTTACTTAAACTGCTGAAATCCACAGCTCAGCCAGTCTTGTTATAAACCTTCAAGTCACTTCAGAATATAACTTTACATTGGATCCACCTCTTAAAATGTCTTTCTTTGGCATGTTTTGGGTTCATTTATTCAGTTTTCTACAAAATCTGGTGGTTTTAAAACGCCGGCTTTTGGATAGTGGTGAGTACTGGTACTGCACCCCTTTTTGGGATTTAAGAAAATGAATTCCCAACAGTTATGGGTTTGCTTTTGGCAATCAGCATTGCCACTCCCAATGGTTTCAGACTACTGTGTGGGTAGTCCAATGGTGGTTTTAGGCAGTGTCCTTCTGTGCCCATAACATCGGCAAAAATGAGTGGCAGCCTATTCTTCATGCATTTCCCTGTGCATTTTGGGAAGCTCTGGCCATCATGATGTTTTCCATGTCAATACTGCACAGTTTTGAGGTAGGGCTCGGATGCATGGGTAAATACATCCCACAGTTCCACCTTTGCACTGGTCTGCTCCAATCTTGCCAATGTGTAGTTTCTTGTCCATGTGTCCTGTGTAGATGCTAACTTCCAGCGTAGAATCTGCCAGACATATGCCATGTCGTACAGCCTTAGTACTCGATGCAGGGTATCTCACTTGTACTGTGCATGGGTCAGATGTCCCGCAGGGACATGAGTGCCCATTCATGCTCCATGTGCATTGTACGCATGCCCCTATGTGTCCTTGACTGGATGATCACTGTAATATCAGTCCTTGGTTACATACATTGCCTGCCATCTCATCAGCCTTCCCATGTCAACTGTGCCTCAGTCCTGCGTTGCACACATGTTTAGGCTCTGACAATCTGTGTGGCTCACAGGCCTCAGCCTGTTCAATGGCCAATGACTCTGTCCAACTCTTGTTGTGTCTTCTTCACACGTGGGCGGCCTCCGGAGTTTCCATCATGTGTCCTGCCCACTGTCCCAGCATCATTTGCAGTGTTGTCATTTGAATCACATGAAGCTGTTGATGCCAGTCAACAATGCCTGTCAATACACAGGTGTATGGTCAGCCTTTTGATACCATGATAGGCATCCCTGCTTTGGTACTGGGGTGGAGGGGTGCTTGGCTTCTGGACATGGTACACATTGAATGCACAATGCACGTGATGTCTGATTTTGACATTGCACTGCCTTCACATTTCCTGGCACACACCATGTAGTGCTTGTACATGTAGGTAGTGAGTGGCGTACACATTTTCTGCACTGCATAGACCCACTTCCATGGAAACTGCCACCTTTCAACAGGTCTGATCACAGAAGCTATTCAAAGTAGACCCAGCATGCATGCCAGGTCATATGTTGTGTGTCACATGTCTGCCTGATGCCTTTGCTGTCGGTGTGTGTGTGTGTCGTGTGCTTCTGACATGTGTATTGACCTTTTCCTCTCTATTTTTCAGGTGATGACGCAATGGAGGCAGAGGATGGTGTTGTCATGCTAGACACAGGGTTGGTAACGCCACATCAACCCAGCACTAGTGGGGGTCGTGGGGTGGTAGGCCACGAAACCCCCCAAGTGCTGCAGTCCATCTTGTCTCTGGCTGCCTATGAGTCCAGCCTTGATGACGACTCTGACGTCCATGTTGAGTTGGATGACCATCAAGTCCATGTGTCAGGGGTGAGTGATTCTGATGTGGACACTCCTCTGTCTGCGACACCTGCACTGAGGGATCAGACAGTCTTGGTTCCTCCGCCCGTGGTGGATCGGGACGCAGGGTCACCCTCCACACCAGTCACTGATGTGCCTGGGACATCACGTCGACGGGGGCATGTAGTCGTGCAGCCGCAGGCGGTGCCAACACAGCGAGGACCCCTGGTCCTTGGGTCCCGCAGGGGTCAAGCCTGGCAACGCGGTCGCCGCGCGCAACCGCTGTATACTGAGTGGGAGCAAGACATGACTGCCAATTCCGAACGGCAGGGGGCAGCAATGGAGAACATCGCTGAGAGCATGGAGCGTGTGGCCCGATCTGTGCTCCCCCCTGCTAGGCAGGTGCTTCTCCAGCAGCAGGCGGCACGGTCCACGGCCCGCTCGCTCAGGTTGGGCATGGCGGCCTCAGACAGGGCACGCCAGGCTGAAATGTTGTCTCTGCGTCAAGCAATTGCTGCTCACGCAGAGGCGCACATGGATGCCTTGAGGGAGGAGTATGCTTCCCTCAGATCCACTCTGGGTGTCCTTATGATGTCCCAGAGGCAGCGGGCAGAGGAGAGGTTTGCACAGCTTGAGTGTACTATCTCGGCTGAGCTACAGGCTTGCCGGGAGGTGCAGCGGTTGTCCAGCCAGGCCTTGCAGGAGGAACTCCGTGTTACATGTGCTACCTTGCAAGAGGAAGCACGTGTATCACAGGAGGTTCTGCATGCAGACCTACGTCACATCGCCACACAGAACCAGGCTCACCCGTCTGGCAGACTTGCTGCCGACGAGGGGCAAGCTGCGGCTAGGCGTGGCCAGGCTACTGTGCCACGTCCTCCTTTCCAGGATGAGCCAGACTCGGACGACCATCTATCTCCTACATAGGTCGTGCTGTGCAGGCGTTGAGCCCATGGAGGTTTTTTTTTGGCTCAGCATCATCGCATGTGGATGTTGAGCAGCACCCTGTACCTCCCCCTCCTGGGTGCCTCCCCTCCCCCCCCGGGTCGTATGTGGCCATTTTTGATTTTTCCTCTAGTTTAGTTAGTTAAGTTTCTGTTTGATAGTTAGTTTAAATAGGTAATGTAGGTTTTCCATAGTTAGTGTAATTAGTTAGTAGTTGATTTAGTTTAAAATTGCTAGTCTATTGTGCTTTCATGTGACGGTGCGGTGCTTTGTGGCTTTTGAAGGCATCCACTGTCTGTTCCAGCTGGGCCCTTCATGGTTGTCTTGTGTATGTGTTTGCTGCTTGGGTTCCTTGACTCACATATGCCACTCCTGCCTCCCTTATCCATGGGCTTGCAAGGATGGTTCAGTGTTACAGCATTTTACACAAGGGCATTGGACTGTCATATCTGTGGCATGTCTGGTGCTGTGTGACTTGTGTTGACACCCCTAGTGGGGATGATTTAGGTGTCATTGTCCACTGTTCACCTTTTGCTAGATGGGGTGTGTCATGATTAATGTGGACATTAATTGCTATGCATTGTGTAGTATGTTTCATTTCTTTCCTGTACATGTGCTTGCTGCAATTCATGCTGTAGATAGTGTTCCACACTTTGGAGGTGAAAGACGGACTGATGGTGTGATTTGTGATGTGACTCTCTGACATGGTCAAGTAATGAGATGCCTGATGAGACACACACAGATGACTTTGAAGCATTAATCATGTGTTACATGCCCTTTCTGCAGGTGGATGAGCCTCCAGAGCACCTTTGCCAGCAGACATGTCCCATTGGACGACGGAATTCTGGACCCGTTTGTTGGTGCCCACATGCACATGTGTGCAGAAGCAGAGGCACAGTGATTGCAGACCCACATCCTAGTACTGCTGACATGTTCCAAGGAACTCCAGGCAAGGTGAGCATCACAGGGGGGCCACGACACAGCAAAGCTTGCACCAGGCGAGTTGCACATGCAGGCTTAGTCACAGCACTGAGGGTGAGCTTAGACGAATATTGGTGTTGAAGCACACAATGCAGCTCAGATGTGTTTGGGGACTGATGGCTGCTGATAGTAGGGTTGTCTGGGACACATGCAGGGGCAGTGGCACATACCCTCCGGTACACCAAGGTCCATTGAGCCACTTGTATCAACCATGTAGCCTTCTGAGACATGGAAAGGGGCAGCTCACAGGGACATGCAGCAAGGGACATACTCGGGTGCAGTGCATGTCTTTTCCACGTACTTCATGATAAATGCACTGCCAACTTTGTTTCGGTCATGGTGGTACACAACTTGCTCTGTAGTCATGGCTTGCAATATGGGTCTGTCTGCTTACCCAGGGAACATTGCATGTTGTGTGAATTGTGACACATTGGTGTTCCATTTGCCACGCACCCAGCAGCGGCTGCCTTACTGCATTGACTGTGTATGACCCGTCACAGGGGTGATGTTATATATGGGTACGAAGCATCAACCACAGATTTTCTGTTTGTAGAGTAGTCTGTTGCTATGGGGCATGTTTGGTGTTGTGTTTTTGTGCAATTGGCACGTACAGGTTGTTGACTGTGTCTCTCTTTGCAGCATTGCAGTGCTCCTGTAACCGGACCTGAGAGTGCGCAGGCAGGAAGCCAGCACTCAAAACCAGAGCTAAGTGTCTTGTTGTTTTTCTTACAAACTGCTCTGCATAGGCTTGCTGGGGAGTGTACTGATGCATGGATGTATGTGTGCTTCAATTTGGTATGTTATTTTCTCCCTAATCACCCGTGATCCTATGCAATTTTGAAACCTGTACCCTCTACCCGGTGCTCCTGCTTCCCATGCCTATCCAAGCAACGTTCCCTGACCCTCTTTCCCCACTGGGGTTGCGGATGCCTGTGTAAGCCCCGAACTTGCAGGCGCCAAAACCCTAGAGGGGGTGGTTGGTTCGTACCACTCCTGAGCCTGGACTACAGAAGGCCATGACAATGATGTCCAAGTCTGTTTGGATTGTGTATGTGTTCATGCAGGTTGTACATTTTCGTGCATTCCCTAGTTTCATGTGTCATTCCACCTCCCCTCTCCTGCCGCTCATTCCAGTCATCCAGTGTGTCAACACCTGTCCCGACTGCATATCCCTGAACCTCCTTCCCCACCAGGGTCTCAGGGGCCTGTGTGAGTTTGACCTTGCAGGCACCCGGGACATGGTGGGGGTGGTTGTTTCGTGGCACTCCCGTGCCTGTACAGGGGACCTGTGACAGTACACATACATTCATGGTGCATCATCCTATGTCATGTACCACACATGTCTCACATCCTGTCGTGACATTGTTTTGCTGTGCTACCTTGGTTGTTGCATCATTGTGGTAGTACTTGGCCTTTGTGAGGTACTGCTACGTCAAGTCATCTACTGGAGGGTGTTTGGGTTCGTTTTTATGCCTTGGATTTTGTGTTTCGGGAATGAGTGTGTATTCTGAGGGTTCAGGCATCTTTTTACACACAAGGTGGGAGATGGTGACGAAGGGTTAAGGTGATCCTGTGGCCAGGTGGAATTGAGGTTTGGGGGCTCCATGACCCAGGTGCAGTTGTTCAGTGGGTCATGGTCATTTGTGAGGGAGGGGGGGTTGTTGTTGATTGTTGCCTTGCCCTGCAGTGTGATGGGAACTCTGACATAGTAATGGTGGTATCCCATGTACATGTTGTGTTCTGCTGATCAATACCTGCTCATGTGTTGTGTTTTCCTTTCAGGTGCGAGGGGATAGTTGTGGTTTGACATGCTGGGGTGTACACATGGTGGATGTTCACATGTGATGTGAAGGGAACACTGATGGTCACTTGAGTGCACATGCATATGTGGAGTGCATGTCCTTGCAGAACCACACACTTGCACTCTGATGCACTACATGTACTCCCACCCTTGCATATCCACGTGTACACTGTTTGCCTTCTGGTGCCCACTGTGTCCCGGCAGCACATGTTCTGTGACCGATCATGGATCCAGTACATGCCTGATTTGATGTTTGACGTGGTATGTCACTTAGATGTGATGCTCAGGGTGTGCATCACACACAATGGCTGTTCACTGTGCTGTGCGCTGAGCAGTGTGATGCAGGAGTAGGACACTGCACACATGAGCTGCAGTGTTGATTTTGCAATGCATGATGTGCATGTAGACAGGCATTCATTGTGATGTTACGTCCACGACTGTTGTAATGCATTTGGAAATTACTTATTTTGGGTGGGAGGTTGTTGGTCTGTCATTTCATCTGATTCCGGGTCAGGCAGCAGTGTCCGATGCCACTGTGCATTTAGGACATGGCAATGTGTACCTTATCGTTACTGCATTGGTGTATGGGTATTGCGTGCCATGACATGTTGATGTTTGGGAGGGTTTGTGTGACATGACAGTGATGGCCATGGCCTGGTTTGCAGGTGTGTGTGATGCACACCTTGCATGTCCGTGTCATCCGCTTCTCAGAGCAACTAGATGGGGGTAGATTTCTCTCCGCAGCAGGGCCCTCCCCCTGGAACAGACTTCCGGCCTGACTTGAACTTGAGGTGAATCATCTCCAGTTCTGGAAGCACCTCAAGTCCTTCCTCTTTGCTTCTGCTTACTGTCTGCCTCTCCCTTGCAGAATTCTCCACTGGAACTGCACAGGAGCTGCAACTGGGCCACTCTCACCGACCTTGGTCCCTGGCCCAGCCACTCTCCACTTGCACTGCCTCCCTGGCAACCCCTGCACTGCAGTACTGTCTCTCTATCCCTACAGCCCTCCCTTCCCAGCACTTGTCTGCACTCACCTTTGTAGTTGCCACCAGGTGACCTATGTATTATTTTTTCGGGCTACTTCCCCTGTACTGGACTCCCCCCCACCCTTCCCCTTGCACTTTTCCCATTCCCCCTACCCCTGCACTTGCACGATCCCAATGACACCTGGCCTAGTAGTACCGTTCTCTGTGTTCCCTTTTTCCCCCGTCCCTGCCTCATTGCGCCTTGGAATACTTGTGTATGGCCCATATCATGTCATATGTCATATGTGTGCCTTTTGGTCACACAGGATAGCTTGTATTTAAGTAGCTAGGGATGCAGACGATGTGGCACTTCCATGGCAACTATCTCAGGGTGGTAAGGTTGTGACAGTTGACTGTCTCTTTGTCATCATCGATTGTCACCTGGTATGTGCCAGGCCTGTGTGCACTCCGCAGGGGTGGGAGTTTAGGTGAAAAATGTGGCCACAAGCTGGGTCCGGGCTTCCTCGCCACGTGCCCTGTCCCCTCCCATGGGCAGCGCCTGTGGTTGGGGATGTGGGGGCACCACCATGTCCACCGGGACGCCCTGCCGTGTTGCAACATTGTGCAGGACACATGCTGCCACAATGATCCTGCACACTACTGATGGTGCATAGAGTAGTTGCCCACCAGAGCGGTCAAGGGAGCGGAAATGTGACTTGAGCACTCCGAATGTGCGCTCCACTATGCCCCTGGTTGCAATATGGGCGGCGTTGTATCTTACCTGGGGTGGTGCGGTGGGGTTCCGGATTGGCGTCATCATGTGGTTGCTCATTGGGTAGGCACTGTCCCCTGGGGAGATGATAATAGTTGAGATAATTAGGGTTTGGATATTTGTCTGTGTGTGACTTGCATGCATGTGCAAGGGCATTTGTACTGACCTAGGAGCCATGTGTCGCCATGCTGCCCAGCTTCCAGGGCCCGGCTCAGGGCGGACATTCTGTATATGAAACTGTCATGGGTGGAGCCAGGGTAGTTTGCATAGACAGAGGTGATGATTCCCTTTGCATCACATACCACCTGTACATTGATGGAATGCCAGTGCTTGCGGTTTCGGTAGATGTGCTCAATGGCCCTAGGTGGACGTAGGGCCACATGGGTGCAATCTATGGCACCGAGCACTTTGGGGAAGTGTGCCACCCTGAAAAAATCCAGGACAACGGCCTGCCTTTCTGCGGGTGTTCTGGGCATGTATATGTGCCTGCGGACTGAGGGGCGCGCTGTCATGATTGCCAGTAGCTGGTGTAGGCAGCGTGACTGCGTGGCCTGTGAGACCCCCCCCACTATGGCAGTGGTCCGCTGAAATGACCCAGTGGCCGAAAAATGCAGGACATTGAGCATCTTCTCCAAGGGGCTCAATGCTTGGGAGCAAAGGGTGGGGGATGTGAGGTCATCTTCCCACTCCCTGACCAGGTCTAGGATGATATGGGGTGGAAACCTATACCTGCCATAGACCTGGTCGTCAGGCATCCCAAAAAGGCTTGTCCGTGTTGCGAAAATGCGTGCCCTGGCTATTCTCCTCCTCCTGCGGTGTCCCACGATCAGTGCAGCGACAAATGGGGCATTCATCGTAGCTGTATATACGCGTTTGTTGTTTGCGCGCACTTTTATGCTGTGCGCGGGGACGCTTCCTCCTGCCTTCGTGTGGCAGACGCGTTGACGCCTGTGCACGTCTTTTGCCGTGCGCGTGTTTCCCGTGTTCGGATACGGGCCGAGTGTCATCGCGTGTGATCGGAGGGGAGTGTGCGTACACGCAAGTGGCCTGGGTACGTGTGTTTCGGGGTGCCCGGGAAGTTCCACACGCGATTAGCCTGGGGACGTGTGTTCCGGGGTGCCGGGAACTTTCACACGCGATTGGTGGAAATCCACGTGTGTTCTGTCATCACGTGCAATGAGGGAAACACCTGCGCGCGTCACGTCACTTACGCGCATAGGCCCTTTCCTCGTATTACACGCGGACGTGCAGTTTTTCACGCGCGCTGAAATGCGCATGCACGTCTGTACGCGTCACGTCACAGGGGCGCTTGCGCTTGAGGGGCCTTCTGTCCAATGAAAATGCGTATGCGTGCAGACGCGCTTACGCGCTAAGGGCCTTTACTCGAATTACACGCTGACGTGCAGATTTTTCACGTGCCAAATCACTCCGTATCAAGCTGGCCACGCGAAAACACACGGAAGACCACACTCCTGCCCAGAAGGCCGAATCACTGCCCCCCAGTGCCCCGAGCAGCCTCCCACGTGCCATCTGCTGCTGCCTGCCTGCCTGCCTGCCTGCCTGCCTGCCTGCCTGCTGCCACCGTGCCCTGCCATTTGGTGCCTGCACATCAGCCATCTGCAGGGGTCCAGTTGCTGTGTCCACCCCTGCTTGTACAGAAGACTCCCGACTCGATTAACATCGCTCCACAGCCCAGCCCCAGGACCCAGTTGCCCACCCACTCCTGCCCCTGGAGTTGCCATGTCGGGCACATCCACATCTGACCCCAGTGGCAACCCCCGGCCAGAGGGGCAGAGGGGCACCAGCTTCACTGCCACCGAAGTTGGTGTCCTGGTGGAGCAAGTCCTGGGGCAGTATGATGCCCTCTTCGGATCGTCCCGCGCCAACAGGGAAGGACGGGATAGGATCTGGGCCAACTGTGTGGTTGCCATCAAAGCGGAGGGGGTGGCAACCCGCACCATCCAGAAGGTCAAGAAGCGCTGGGAGGACTTGAGGTCCAGGACCCTCATGAAGGTCCGGCGCCTCGTGGAGGGGGGCCGGGGCCGCATGAGTTCCATCCAGTTGAGGGTCCTGGAACGCGCACACCCAGCGCTCCACGCCCAGGTCCTTGAGAGGGAGACCCGTCTGGAGTTGAGCGGTAAGTGGCCAAGCATTGCTGTGTGAGACAGGGCATGTTGCAGTGTGCTGGTTGTCTGATACTTGCCTGCATGTGTGACATAGGCCATGTACGCATGTATGTGTGCAGGGACATCATGGGAATGCATGTGCGACCTGTAATGTGTGAACCGCACGGTTGTTGCATGTGTTTGAATGCGACATGGGGAGCCCTGTGCAGATTGCACACATGAGAGCATGGCAGTCTCTGTTCCTGGACATGGGTGGGGGCGAGGGATGGGTGCTGATGCCAGATACATATGTGGTATCCATGTCTGTGTGCCTGACCTGCGTGTCTGTGACTTGTGAGTGCCATGGATGCATGACACATGTCTGTGACAATGTACAGATTCACTGATGCAGCCTAGTCATCCTTGTATGCACTGTGATTGGGGTGTACGGGGCCAGATGGATGTGACTGAGGTGAAGTGTGTGCATGTGATAGGCATGACCCATGATGCATGTGAGTCCCATTACATTGTATGATTCGAGAGTCCATTGGACATGCATTGAAATGTCCATGGCATGCACCATGACTGTCACTGTGTGTGTTTTGCCTGGACTGACACATGTGTTGTGGTGTGACATGATGGAAGTGTACTTTGACAGTGGCACTCATCTGCTATTGCTTCCTGTCTAGGGGACCATTGTACAGTACCCTGATGCTTGTGTTCTATGTCTCCCTCTACGCAGCGGCTAGTGAAGGAGAGGGCGGAGACGGCGCTGTGGAGCAAGGAGGCGGGGATGCCCCCACGGCTGCAGCGGAAGGGGTGGGTGAGCCCCCACAGGGGCCTGCTACGGCGGTAGACGGCGAGGAGCCATCCAGGTTGGTGGTTTCCACAGAGGAGGAGGAGGCCGCCACTGAGGCGCACATGGGGCCTGGTGGGGGCATCCCTGCTGGTGCAAGTGGTGCAGTCCAGGGGCAGGGGCAGGAGACAGCACAGGTCACCGTGGAGGGGCCTGTGCATGTCGCTGTCCCTGAACCTGTGGGTGCACCACCTTGCACCAGCAGGGATGCCCCGTCCCAGGCCCGTCCGCAGGTAGAGGGGATGTCCATGTCATCTGACTCCCCTCCACCTGCGGACGAGGGGACCCCTGGCCGTGTGGAGAAGGTCCTGATTGGGGTCGCGATGCGCACGGCTGTGATTCGTGATGCCGTGCGTGCTTTCCAGGAGGAGCATGCACGTCATCACGAAGAGCACCGTGCCGACGTGGCGCAATTGGGATCGGCCATGTTCGGGGGTTTCCTGCATGTGTCGGCCAATCTGGCGGCCCTCTCCTCCTCTGTGGAGACTATACGCCAGTCGTTCTCCTTGCCGTCTTCCGGCCCAGATGCCACCAGGGCCCCCTGTGGACCTGCCCTGACCAATGCAGCCAGCTCGGTGGGGATCCCATCCCTGCCACAGTCGGGAGTCAGAGGTCCAGCAGGGGTGGACAACACAGCAACTGGACCCCAGCAGATGGAGGATGTGACGGCATCATCGGGCAGGGCACGTGCACGACGGCGTCGGTGGTTTCCATCATCCTGGATGCCGTCGTGCTGGCAGAGGCAGTGGCGTCGGAGGCAGCAGCAGGCTCGACGTGGGAGGCATCATGGCTCGGGGCCATCAAGATCAGAGGGGCAGGCATCGGCCGGAGGGCAGGAGAACCCTGGGATGGTAGTGTCTTCCGTGTGGGAGCAGTTGGTCCAGCGGATAGGTGCGGAGTGGCAGCGGGCGGAAGAGGAGCGGCTCACCATGGTCAGGGCGGAGTTCTCCATGCGTCGGGCGTTGAGGCGGGCTGAGTGCCTCGAGGAAGCTCGCAGGGAGTTTGAGGTGAACATGGGGTTATCCCTGCGAGACCTCGGGGCCAGGACAGAGTCCCGCCTCCAGGACATCGACATGGAGTTCGATGATGCCCTGGCCGGCAACATCACAGAGTGAGCCGCAGGACTTGCCCGCTGCCATTGTATATAGTTATATAGTTAGTGGTAGGTTTCCTTTGAATTATTTTTTTTTTATTTGGTTGCGATTGGACAATGCGCCACTTTTTTTTATATAGTTCAGTTTTTAGTTAGTTGACATAGTTAGGTTTCATTTGGTTGGGCTCATGGACCCGGGATTGTCTTGTATATAGTTCTTCTATGGATTTTGGGATTTTTGGGATTTTTTTCATGGACATTCAACTTCTTTTTGTTGTTTTGCTTTGTGGTTTTTCTTATTTCATTTCCATTCTTGTTGATTTTCAATACATTTTTATTTTCATCCTTCAATGTGTCGTATCATCTCATTACTTTCATGCATGTCATGTTGGGTGTTTTAACATTCACTTGCAGCCATTGTGTGTGACAGACATGTGTTCATTTGCATTATTTACATTGGGTGTGTAACATGTAATTGCCTTTGATATGTGGGTGGATGTGATAGTTGGTTGGGCCTTTTGGCAGGGGAGGATGGCCATTACGGACATGATTGGGGATTGTTGGGACCCAGGTGCAGGGGGGCATGGATGGGACATGGGTGGGGGCCTGCTGGCAGGTGCCCCACAGTGCTGGGGGGTGGGGGTGGTGGGGGCATGGATGGGACATGGGCGAGGGCCTGGTGGAGGGTGCCCCGCAATGCTGGGGGGTGGGGGTTGTGGGGGACATGAGTTGGACATGGGTGGGGGCCTGCTGGCAGGTGCCCCACAGTGCTGGGGGGTGGGGGTGGTGGGGGACATGAGTTGGACATGGGTGGGGGCCTGCTGGCAGGTGCCCCACAGTGCTGGGGGGTGGGGGTGGTGGGGGACATGAGTTGGACATGGGTGGGGGCCTGCTGGCAGGTGCCCCACAGTGCTGGGGGGTGGGGGTGGTGGGTGACATGAGTTGGACATGGGTGGGGGCCTGCTGGCAGGTGCCCCACAGTGCTGGGGGGTGGGGGTGGTGGGGGACATGAGTTGGACATGGGTGGGGGCCTGCTGGCAGGTGCCCCACAGTGCTGAGGGGTGGGGGTGGTGGGGGACATGAGTTGGACATGGGTGGGGGCCTGCTGGCAGGTGCCCCACAGTGCTGGGGGGTGGGGGTGGTGGGAGACATGAGTTGGACATGGATGGGGGCCTGCTGGCAGGTGCCCCACAGTGCTGGGGGGTGGTGGGAGACATGGGTGGGGGCCTGGTGGAGGCTGCCCCTGGTGACTGGGGGGGTGGGGGTGCTGGGAGACATGGGTGGGGGCCTGGTGGAGGCTGCCCCTGGTGACTGGGGGGGTGGGGGTGCTGGGAGACATGGGTGGGGGCCTGGTGGAGGCTGCCCCTGGTGACTGGGGGGTTGGGGTGCTGGGAGACATGGGTGGGGGCCTGGTGGAGGCTGCCCCTGGTGACTGGGGGGGGGTGGGGGTGCTGGGAGACATGGGTGGGGGCCTGGTGGTGGGTGCCCCTGCACTGCTGGGGGGTGGGGGTGGTGGGGGACATGGGTGGGGGCCTGGTGGAGGCTGCCCCTGGTGACTGCGGGGGTGGGGGTGCTGGGAGACATGGGTGGGGGCCTGGTGGAGGCTGCCCCTGGTGACTGGGGGGGTGGGGGTGCTGGGAGACATGGGTGGGGGCCTGCTGACAGGTGCCCCGCAATGCTGGGGGTGGGGGTGCAAGGGGACATGAGTTGGTGATCATTGGTGCAAGGAGACATGTGCCTTTGCTGGGGGGCATGCCCATGTTGGGTGGGCTGCCTGCAGGACATGACCAGGGATGCAGGGTAGTCCCCTGTGGTGTGGGCTGCCTGCAGGGGCCGTGGAGGGTGTACAGGGAACACCTGGGAGGACCCACACTGGCAAATCACATGTAGGACTCCCCGGCACCCCTGAAATACACGTACCCTGCTGAAATCGCGTGTAAAACTTCGTGCGCACCCCTGTAATACCCGCACTCAGCCCAATCGCGTGTGAAACTTTGCGCGCACCCCTAATACCCGCACGCAGCCCAATCGCGTGTGGAACTTCCCGCGCACCCCTGAAATACACGCGGCCAGGACAATCACGTGTGGAACTTCCCGCGCACCCCTGAAATACACGCGCCCAGGCCAATCGCGTGTGGAACTTCCCACGCACCCCTGAAATACACGCGGCCAGGACAATCACGTGTGGAACTTCCCGCGCACCCCTGAAATACACGCGCCCAGGACAATCGCGTGTGGAACTTCCCGCGCACCCCTGAAATACACGCGCCCAGGACAATCGCGTGTGGAACTTCCCGCGCACCCCTGAAATACACGCGCCCAGGACAATCGCGTGTGGAACTTCCCACGCAACCCTGAAATACACGCGGCCAGGCCAATCGCGTGTGGAACTTCACGCGAACCCCTGAAATACACGTAGCACGCTCCCCCCTGAGAACCCCTGAAATACACGTAGCCCGCTCCCCCAGGCCCGATCGCGTGAAAAAGTTCACGCAAACCCCTGAAATACACGTAGCCCGCTCCCCCAGGCCCGATCGCGTGAAAAAGTTCACGCGAACCCCTGGAATACACGTAGCCCGCTCCCCCAGGCCCGATCGCGTGAGAAAGTTCACGCGAACCCCTGAAATACACGTAGCACGCTCCCCCCGGCCCGATCGCGTGAGAAACTTCACGCGAACCCCTGAAATACACGTAGCCCGCTTGCCGTGCTGGTACAGGGTTAGCGCAGCCCTTTGCGCTGGATTGGGGATTTTGATGGCTTTTCCCTGCGCGGAAGGCGTTCTTGGGGGCGTAACTGGCGCTGCTGCAAGGTCGCTGCGCCACTGTGCGCCACGGCTGGTTTTGGTGGCTGGAATCCATGAATACGCTGTGCGCGGAAATGGGTTTTGGCGCACGCGGCTGGCGCAGGGATTCGCACGCGCACACTGTGCGCCAGCCGCGTGCGCCACTTGTGCGCTTAATTCTATGAATTACCCCCTTTATATCATAGTTCATTTTTGTAGTCTTTTTGTATGGTTATTTGCACACAGAATAGTATTTGATCAGTAAGGCTAACCCTGCAACAGTGATATAAAGAGACAGCCCCACAATCAAAGTGTGTGCCTTTGTCCAGCAAGGACTAGAACTCAGAGCAGCAGATGCCCTGCCCTGCCTCCTCTTTTAGCCTGTGCATCTTTAATGGGGATGTGTCAGGATGCCGAGACGAAACATCACTTAAGCAGCTTCGACGTATTCCATATTTAGATGGATTACATGTGTCTAACCTGGAATTTAACGTCTTGCAAAACTTATTTACCGCCTGGCTCAAATCCTACTGGATTCACTGCTGCCGAGGTGGCAGAATTTGTCTGGTTGACTGAACTCGGAGTGCAGAGTAAGGGATCCACTTTGTTGAGAGACGCAACCGGCAAAGTCCATTCAAGGGTGTATTTGTTAGATTAAAAGCCGACTTCTCCCCAGTGGCAAGGAAGGTGCAGGTTAATGGAGGTGGATGGAGCTATCATCTTGCTTGGTTAAGCATCAGCCCATGACCTTCCATGTCTCTGTTACTATTCTGAGGAAGCACCGGCATGTTTAGCCAACAGTGAAGGGTCTGTTTCGTGACTTCGGGTCACGTGCATCACCTTCACAGGGAAAGTATGCAGCAGCAACTGTGACTGACAATATATAACCTAAGAGCAGAGCCCATACACTGCCGAAAACAAAAGAAATGCATTAAAATAACAAAGGTGAACGTTATATATCACACTCTAATTGCCCTACCTGCTAGCGCCCATATGCCATACTGCCTGCCTAAAATTATTTTTATATACACGTAATCCGTTTTATTTCACTATGAGCTTAGAATGGGTTTTCTACCTTCGGCTCTTCAGCACTACAGCCCTAACCCTCAATTTGAAGGGGTCAATGTCCAAAGTAACGGGATGGCCTCAGGTTGCAGAACCGTGCACCGGGAGCCTAGCTCAGCCACAACGTGCTCTCCTTGGAAGCAAGACGACACCAAGCAACACAGGTTCGATCACCGGGTCCACGCTTAGAAACCTGTGGGTATTTAAGCGCATTTATAGCAAATAAGACAAAAAACAATTACGCAACTAAAAAACAAAACAATTCCTGTAACAGCGCCTCAATGCCCGCAGGATGTGTGAGCGCTTTAAAAATGCATAGATAATTAAACATGAGGCATTATAACATCCAGGTCTTTCGTTCTTCCCCTCCCTTCAAATCTTGACATGTTTTCTTTCCCTCTCTTTTACCAGTTACTGCTCACTCTCTTTCTCCCTATCTGTTTCTTTCTATACCACAGGTCTGCATGCAATGCCATTATGAACATCTATCTTTCTGTTTCAGGAGTTAACACTGATAGGCTTCGACCAGTTGTAATCAGTGATGACAGGTAATCCTGACAGTATGTATTGCGTGATGTAATGTATCCTGAAGCATTAAGGCCATGGTTTTTCAGTACCCTCCAGGCAACAATGAAAGCTTTGATCATGTATAGCACTTGGGAAAAACTGAAATCCATGTTCGGACGTGCAAGTTCTATAGGTGCTGCTTCTATGTTCAAAACCTGATTTTCACTTTTTGACAATCTACTTAATATGGACAAATACAAATGAAAACACCACCCAATATTCCATATCAACAAATAGCAAATTCTCCTTTTTTCAAAATGGTACCCAAAGATCGTCTATAATCTCCTTTATGTTGCAATGTTAAATAAAATGTGTGCAGAATATTATTTATTGGAGTCAATGGGAATTTACAGAAACACATAGGCGGTGGCTGTTGTTAAAGAGGATAAGATCATTCAGATTGGGAAATTCCAGGAAACAGTTGGCCTGGACACAAGTCAGATGTCATTAAAAGTGAGGTGTATCATTGCCAGGTAACAAAGTGGAACATGGACAAGTTGTTCATCTACAGATACCTATTACAGTCAGTGGTGGCCCGTCCATATTGGTTGGGTGCATTGAACAGCCCTCCACAGCGAATGGGGCATCACTACATTCTTTTATCTACAGCATTCCCTGTGAGTAAACCAGGTGAGTGATGTCCATGACAATTCCATCTAATACTTGCAGTGACAGATGCTCTGCATGTCGTCATTTTGGACACTGACACTTAAAGACATTCATGTCCTGAGTCACTGCAGGCACATGAGAGCCCACCCTTTAGGTGACGAGGAAGAGGCCTATTTTGATGCTCTCATTGTGTCCTTTAACCTAGAGATTTTGGTAGCCTACACAAATAACTACAATAGTTCCATGAACACCCCTCCCATTGCCAATACCTACCATGTTATGAAAGATGCCTCTTCATCACTCCTCAGCCTGTCGCCAAACTCACTTCAGACAAATTCAACCTCCTCTCAACAGTCCAAATAGATTTTCTTTTCATTATAGAAATATGACTCTCTGATGGTCTCCAGCCCTCGATGAAAATATTCCACCAGTACGGAAACAAACACTTGCTACTCATGCAAATAAGGGAGGTAGAGGTATAGAATTGGTCTGCCTAGTCTCTCTCAAAGACTTAACTTGGTCTGTTGATAACTTACTGGACTGTGAATCACTGCCACTAATCTGTTCCACTTCTCTCACCTCATCTTTAAGATTCCACCTCATACATAGAGCTACTTACTACAGTCAAACCTTTGCCAACAATCTTGGGGATATGGGCCCCAATTTCTATGTAGTTCACCAGTATCTGACTATATTCTGTGACTTCAACAACTGGCTTGAGAAAAAAGACAAACCCATCGCAAGATATATTGCAGCTTATCTCACTTCATTGCATCTGAAAGACATGGTTAAGAGGACCACCCACATAGTTTGTCACACAATAGATATTATGTTCTGAAACAGAAATGTAATGTTCTGTTCTTCACTGCATCATTCCTATGGAGACCATATATCCATGAATTTCACAATCTTCACAGAGGCACAGTTACTTGCCAAACCATACATTGGATATGTTGCCTGTACCAAACCCTGGAAAGAAGAATGAATCATCATTGTTTTGGGAAGTTATGTGTCAAACATACCAATCATTACACTGGGCCAAACAACAAATACACCAGATGAGCAATTCTGCAAACTTTATAACTGAATTATCTCTGCCTTGGACATAATCACATCGATAAACAACTTTTAAAATCTCACATAAGAAGAAACTAGCTAAATGGTTCACTCCAAATCTAAATTGCATTAAGAAAGGAAATTGGAAACTAGATGAAGACGTGTTGAAAAAGAACTTTAAATCAGACATATTTGCTCATCATCGAAAGCAAGTTTCTACAGTTCATAAATCAACAATGCCCAGAAAGTTCACTACTCCAACTGCATAGAATCGTCACATCACAGCTAAAAGGAGATGTTTATGATCATTCAAGAATTCAAAGACAAGGCAGCTTGCAACACAAACCTACTTCCACTAAACAACTTTGTGAAATAAGCTAACTGCACGGTGTCTCAATGTAACCAAGCATGTGCGTTTAATTGCATGGGTTAGATTCCTGCAGCCCCCAGCATGCCAGCTTCCTTCACCATCTCCAGCATCAATCTTCTCCTGGAACCCACCATACCTCACATAGGTGCCACACTCCACATTCCTCACCCTGGGCTCACTCACAACTAAGATATAACCCATCCTGACAACATGTTCACCACCACCACAATACATTTCTCTTATCCACCTCCAACATCCACTGGACCCAAAACATCCATAGCAATTTTATCCCACCCTCCTTTTTTGAAATTCCACCTTCATCATTGGTTGGGGAATTGCCACACCCCTTGTTCTGCTTTTTCACAGTCATTACACACCTCTCGTTTCTTCTCTATGCTTCTGTCAAAACTTGGCCACCAATAATCCACTATCAACAATGGTTGAGTTCTTAAAATGCCTGTGTTGCCCTTGTGAGCTATATCAATCAATCTTTCCCTTAATGGTTTAGGAACAACCAATCTTCCCTGCCTATATAACACACTCTCCTCCTCTCTCACCTCCCAATAAGCTCTCTCCTCATTTTCCAATGTCCATTGCTGTGCCCATCTGAATTCCAGTGCCCCTATGGCTCCGGAAATGTTCTTATGCTCACTATCCCTTCTTCCCATTCTGACCTTCCAATAATAGCATCATGTGACACAAACGCTTGATCTGTCATCTCCTCCTCGTTTCCATATTATTCCCTGACTTCCAAGAGACAAAAAGTCTGGCATCACATTTTTCTTCCCCTGAATCACTTCCATGATAAAGAATGGCTCTACATCTATGCCACCCAGCCTGCCATTATCCTTGACACCTTATTCAGTCTCTCTGATGCAAAGATCTCCTTCATTGGTCTACGATCCATCGCTAATACAAACTTTGCTTCCAACAGAAAATGGCATACCAAAGCTTCCTTCTCTAATATTGAGTATCTCCTCTCAGGGCCTCGCAAAACTCTAGATGCATGCCCAATAATTTGCTATTCTCCATCTCACTCTATTTGGGACTTAACATCTTCTGTACCCACATCACTAGCATCCACAGTTAATATAGACTCCCTTCTTTTATCAAACTGACCTAACACTTGCGCCACATTGATTTCCTCCTTAACTACCTTAAACTCTTTCTCGTGTTTGTCCCTCCAGTCAAACTCCTCTCCCGTCCTCAACAATTTTCGCATCTCTCCAAACTTGTCCGCAATAACTTTTAAACATATTTGATAAAACTCTGTCATTCCCAAAAATGATCTCATCCCTCCGATTGTCGGCGGTACTTCAATTTCCTGAATACCAACCACCATCTCCCTTGTTGAATTTATTCTATCTGTGGCAATCTCGTGACCACCAACTCCATCCGAGAAATGCATTTAGTTCCTTAAGTTAACACCCCTCTTTTGCAAAATCTTTAAAACCATACCCAAAACTTATTTTTGTCCCTCCAATGTCTCTCCACAAATTAAAATGTCATCATGAATACCATGGACTCCTTTAATCCCTTTGAACAACCTGTCCATCACTTTCTGAAAAAGTCGAAACCAACCCAAACGGCATTAGGCAGAACTGAAAAATCCTTTCATGTGTCACAAACACAGTGAATTCCCACAAACCCTGATCCATCACCACGTGGTGGTACGCAGATGACAGGTTGTGTTTCCTTAAAACATTTCCCTTACCAATCACGTTCAATATTTTGGATATATTGAGTAAGCAGTGCCTCTTGTGAGAAACAAGAGCGTGTCTCACGTACCTATTCCGGGGGATTTGTCATCCAGTTGGCCAGGACATGGTCATCACTGTTGGATTCAGTTCCTGGAATTGGACCAATACGGGAGGATAACCTGGATGTGGGGTCTTCGGGAAGTAGGATAGGGGGACCCGATGTTTAAACACTGTATCCCCTTTCCTTTCAAACCTCTTCCCCATCCAACTCTTCTAGATTTACTGACTTTCCAACTCCCCCCCCTTCCTTTTCATGTAAACACTGAGACGTGGAAAAGAAAGATCGGGAGGATAAAAATTACTGACAGAAAACACCATCAGACACAGGAAACTGGCTTCCTTTTGAAAGCAGACTGTCCCAGTAATGAGGCCAGGTAGAGTCAGACCTCCCTTTACAGCTATGCACACCTGAACCTAATTATCTCTCACATGGCACACTTTGAGTAACTCAGGGATGCTGGAAGGTGCCGGCAAGCAGGAGAAAGACCAAACAAGCTGCAGAGACCCCAAACACTAGCCCTGTTAACGGAAAGGAGACTGCGTTGTGGAGAGGGAACTGTACCTCCAGAAGGCAAGACCAGGGGAATCTGAGGTTGCCTGGCTGTACCAACAGCAGAACACCTCCCATGGGCCAGGCAGGCAGACCCAGGTCTCTGAGGAGCAGGAGATGAGACTCACCTCATTTAAACAACTTCCAAGTTGCTCCTGCAGCTCCCAAAATTATGGAATGCTGTTTTGGGGTGCTGATATAGGGAGCACAATTATCGCAGTGCATTCAGGAACTGGGAGTCCAAAAACATATCATTGAAAACTGTGAATTGAATAGAGGAGGCTCGAGCTCGGCAGAGGGAAGTCTTCTCTGTGAACTGTAGATCTTGAACAGGGGGTCTGAACCTGGCAGAGGGAGACCCTAAAAAGGCAAGACAAGCGAGGCAAATACAGGTGTTCACAGCACCACCTCCCTCACATACACCAATGGAGGTTGAAAGGAGGTGAGCTCTGCCTGACCGAAAACCTTGACGAACAAAGAAAATTTGATACAGAATATCAGACGCTGCCGGTGAGTGAGAAGAGAAGCCAACTTGCATGAATGCATGATGCCTTAAGCTTGGAAGTACTTGCTGAGTTTCATGGAACCGCAAGTGAGAGACATTGTAACCTGAACTGTGGTGTAGGATGCAGGGGCTGCACATGTCATGAGAAGCCTTGAAAGAGGGGAAGTTCAGTCAAAGTGGTCAAACGAGGGAAATGGCATGCGTTTGAGTATCCCTCATACACTTGAAAGTCTTTGACAAATGAGAAACAAGATGTGAAACTAAAGTATCTAAAACTGCAATTACCAGAAGGCCTTGGGAGAGGAGGCAGAAGAGACAGTCAAAGTGGTAATACGGTGGTCAAGACAAATCCGTCGTACAATCTAAGGTCTTTGAAAAGTGTTAGGAATTTAGTTAAAAGGGGCAAAAGTGAACCTAACAGAGGTATGCCAAAGGAAAGCAAGGGAAAGTAAATCCTGCATGTGTTTACAGTTGAGTGAACTCTATTACATGAACAGAAGTGATCCCGACAGAGGGATGCCAAGTTAATGCAAGGGAAAGGGAAACCTGTGTTGTGAAAAAGATTGATTGAAACAAACAGTGCTATAAATACAAGGGTGAACATGACATAGGGGCCTCAGGCAAAGCAAGAAGATAACTAACCATTGTGAAGGACACTGCTCTCCAAGCCCTGCCATCTTGGAACGGATTGCTTACTGGGGACTTAAGGTGGTGTTCCCAATCTTATTATTTGTTCTGCCTTGTTCCCTGATGTAACATGGGGAAGAGAGCATTTCAGTTCAACAGTCCTGAACTAACAAAACCCTTTTGGGACCTTTCATTTTGCTGAACACTTTTTTTGTTATACTCATCATTGTCCCACGCCCATTTTGTTGGTTAGAAGTAGGGAGTGACAATAGGTTGTTTAGTATAGGCCATCTTCCTTTGACACAACACCATGAGGACAGCATTTTCTTTATTATTTGATGGTAGAAGCTTTCTCCCATCTTTCATTTAGGTTTTCCTCACCCTTACAAAAGTTCAATAAACACTGTTGAACTGTGGTCACTTCCTTAGACTCTCAGCCACAATACACCAGTTTAGTTCCCTCAGATCCATGCACAGACCCAGTTCCCAACATGACTTCTTGATGACCACTGATGGGGCCATCCAGTACCCAGTGGCTCTTTCTATCATAGCCATACCACACAACCTATTAATCTCCTTTTTTACTCAATCTCGTAGCCTTGATGCAACTAGCACACTCCCTTCCTTCAGTTCAAGCGGGTGCCTCATCCCTTTAATTTTCCCTAAACCAATTACAAACACAGTTGCATATTTACTCACGTCTATCATGCCACTATTGACTCACACATCCAAAACCTGGTCATCCTTGTTGGGATTCCACAATATGCACACTTTTTTTCTGCTCATGCCATCCTAGTAGTGTCACACCTCTCTTAGTAACATACATCTTTCCTTCTGCTTTACTTCCCTTAACTCCAATCTGGCCATAAAATACCCCAACAGCTCTATTTTGTCCATATTGTAACTGCCTGGCCTTTTGACCAGGACAAGTAGGTCCTTCTCCTCCCCTAATGCTACGCTCTCATGTACCTCTTGTGACATCAGTGATACCTTTGAACCAGGATCTGCCATAATTTCACTCTCCTCCCATTCACTACTATGTAGAGGTGGAGCCAAGTACCCCCACTCAAATTTCTGCCCCCTTGATGCCTATATGTTGGGAGCCAGAGTGTGAGACACGTGCAGTACCAGTGAGAGTACCTATACCGAAAAGAATCCTGGAAGTAAGATACCCATTGAGAAATCCGTATATGCACTCCCGACAATATGATGGCCATTTGAAAGAAATCCCAGCAGAAGTGGGAAAACAAGCAAAAGAGAAGATTAATGACATCATGCGAAGCAGAGCTGACACACCCTGAAAAAAGACACAAGACGACAGAACATAGACATTCTATAAGATCAGAAGAGGAAGTGTCCAAGATAAGCAACATTTTGGGATCGAGATGAAGATGTTCATGTTACATAAACGATGAAGAAAACATCAAGTCATTTACAATTGTACAGACGCAGTAACGCAAGCAGACAAAGTACTCTTAAAGGCTGCCCCCCCCAGAATCTCACTGTCTCCAGAGCCCTGGTTCTCTGTAGGCTGGACTATTGCAACAGCCTCTATCTAAATCTGCCTGCCTCTACCCTCCACCCTCTGCAACTTATCCAAAACAGGACTGCGAGACTTGTCCTTGGCCTCAAGCCCAGTAATTGCATCTCTCCTGGACTGAAATCTCTGCATTGGCTACCAGTGGCTGCGAGGATTAAGTTCAAAACCCTCTGCATTGTCCACAAGGCCTTCTGCGGCCTGGGGCAGAAATACCTTTCACTCTCTCTTCCTAAATATCTTCCTTCTCGACCTCTTCGCTCATCCGGCTCCAACTTCCTCAGGGTCAGTCGCTTCTCCAAGCAACGAGTTGGTGGTAGATCTCCCTCGTCGGCAGGGGTCTCCCTCTGGAACAGCCTTCCTGCCACCCTGAAACTTGAGGAGAACCATCTCCGGTTCCGGAAGAATCTCAAAACCTTCCTCTTTGCTTCTGCTTTCACTCCTCCTCTCCCCTGTTGAATTTCCTGACAGAAACTGCACTGGTTACCTGGCCTCCCTTCTGATCTTGGGCCCAGGCCTGCCAGTTGCCCACCTGCACTGCCTCCCTGGCAACCCTTGCACCAGGGGACTGTTTTCTGTATCCTTACAGTCCCCCTACCAGCACTTATGTTCTGCACTTACCATACGCTTGCCACTTGCCGGCCGTTTCTATTTATCTTATTTATCATACTATCCCTTGTAATGCACTTTCCCCTCTCCCTTCCCCCTCACACTTTTCCCTTTCCCCCTTCCCATGCACTTACACGATCTGAATGACACCTGGCCTAGTAGGATTGTTGTCTGTCTTCAGTTTGTTCCCCCTCCCTTGCCTCGTCGCGCCTTGAAACACTTGTGTATAGGCGCATTATAAATACCATATCATATCATATCATATCATAGTGAATAGATTGTGGCAATGCACTAAAGTATATGCATAAGAATGTATAGACTATGGATGTTCCAATGCACTTTAGCAGAGTTTGGCCCCAGTAAATAAACAGGCTTTTTCAGTGTGACACTGTTGGAATACGACTTAATACCTTATTTAGATTCAAGAGAAGCTTGGCTGACCCACTAACAGGAGGTCAAGGCCATGGTGAGCTTGGATGTTCATTCAGTAGCTACAAAATGTGTGAAGTCAGGAGAAAGAACATTACAGACGTCAGGGTTTCATCACTTAATAGTATTTCAAATATTGAAAAGCTCTGAAACATGGTCTCTAATCACCTGGAGGATGACAATAGATACTGAGTTGAGCTGATTTGAAACCAAGAGACAGAGTATGCCTCTACTTCCTTTTATTCTCAGGCACAGAGAACATTTCCAAGGTCAATGTTCAAAGGGCTAATTGACTGGCAGACCGCAAGAGTGATGATAGATGACAGGCTAATGAGGTGGGAAGCTATGGTTATGACCAGCCCAACAACACCTTGGTGCCAGCTTGTGTGCTGCTAGCGTGTGTGGAATAGTACAGAGGGGTGCAAGGGCGCCAACCAATTGTAGAGGGACACCTAATGTAGAGCCCTATAGTTTGAATAACCAATGGGACGTCATGTATTTGATGACATTCGTAGTGACTTGCACTAGAGGAGGGCTTAGTTGCCCCACCTGATGTTTGAGACCCAATCACCTTCCCAACAAGTATGGAACATATACCTAGATGTTCCCGTTAAGCAAATCACTTTTCCAAGTAGGCTTTTGTAGTTTTCCACAAAGATTGACATCAATGATGATGAGTTTTTACTATGAATTTTGTATTTTGTATGAAATTTGTTGAGTGAAAAGATCGAGCGGATGTTCGTTGATGTTCGTTGTAACTCCCTGTTTTAGATAATTGATATTAAAACAGATGTACTTTGCCAACTTTCTGAGTCAGTCTGTTTATTGATGTTTGAGTAAATACTGCATCTCCATCCATCTCAAAGTATTGCTAACTTGTCTTAAAGGGCCTATTGATGGGTACACTGCTTCACGCAGTAGCAGAGAGGTGATGGTTATTAAAAGACCCATCGATCTAGTAGGCTTTTGAGGGTCTCGAAATATAGTGTGTCCTCTGCCATTTATCTGGAGGAACTTCCCTGTAGATAGTGGCCATTAGTAAAAAAACTTGCAAATCACTGAAGACAGGTGGCACGGGTTCCTCATTTCACAGAATCCCCTCCCGATTTCTACAGGCAGCTGAGTGGACCAAAGGCTGCAGCGGCTGGTTGAGGAGGAGGCAATCTCGAAGGTCAGAAGCAGAAACACAAATGGTGAGTAGAAAGAGAGAGGGAAAACAATGAATTGGCAATGAGTAGGGAAAGTGATAAAGGGATAATGGGGAAAGAGAAACAGAGGGTTGGTTGGAGTATGTTTACTTTAGTGATGCAGAGCGCCACAGTTTAAGGGATGTAGACGAGGAGCAATCTATATGATAAGCCTGGAATCCTATGTCAACTGTGGACGTACCTAGGATATGAACAATCAATAATTCTTAAAGAGGATAATTGATACTCTGATCAGAGTCATTATTAGAGGCAGGAATAAATCCTGAGGAGCATTCACAGAGATTTTTGTGGGCCAGCCAGTCTGTCAGTTTGTCTGTTTGTTTGTATATTGTATGTGTTGTGTATGGTGAGGTAGTGAAGAAATGAAAAGTAATAGATTGTGGTAAAGGCTGAAAAGTTATTATTTATTTATTTAGTTGACTGATAATGTTCAGTGAATAAGTAGATTGAAAAAAAAGTGAAACAGAGGTTTGGAGCTGCGACGATTGGTGCACGCTCTTATTGTATTATTTTTCTGAAAAGTATTTATAGGTAAAAAATAATTGGTGAGTATTGACAGTTGATTGTGACTAGTCATGATGGAGTATGTTACTCTGCTTATACACTTGTGCAGACAGCTGCCAAAATACACACCCAAGCTTAAACAGTACAGCTCTGAATGGGTTAAGGGCACAGCAGATAAAATGTTCATGCCATGGCCACAAGCGGATCACTGTCCAAAGCAGTTTTGCAACACATGACAACATATTTGCACACAGCGTACACAGGAAAGAAGCTAGAAAAGAAGTTAGCTAGCTTAGAGCTTTTGAAGAAATACCAGGAGGAAAGGGAAGACGTGCCTCCTGAAGACTGGATGCTTAACTAGTGCAAAGAGTGGGGTGAAGCGCCTTCTGCTCCCCCCACCGCACCTGAAGAAAATTACGAAAGTATGAAAGATGAAGGATTATATCCTTTAAGAGAGTTTAAGGCAGTGACAGACTAAAGCAACCCAATACATAAGTCGCATGCATGCAGCAGTGATGAGAGTCCAGAAAAGACTGCAAAAAGATATGTGATTCCTAGAGTCCTGTCGGATAAGAAGAGAGGTGAACGACCAGATATGTCCCTAGACAGAGAGGAAGAAATAAATGGATGGAAAGGGGAGAACGATAATGCTGATGAGATAGCGCTCCTATAGAACAAATGGATGGGAGGTCAGATATTGCTCAAACTTAATGGAAAGTGCATTGAGGAAGTAAGGCAAAAGGAAGATTAGAACAAGCAAGATAAGAAAGACAAAAAACGATAGAAACGATTGAAGGTTGACAAAGCTAAAAGAATGAGTAGAGAAAGATGGGACCAACTGTATCAAGATGAGCAGCTGAGGAAGCAGGAGAGAGCAGATGAGTAAAGAAAGTATGATAATAGACAAAGAGCAGTTGAAGAACGGGACAGGCTAGAAAAAAGAAGAGAAGAAGAGGAAGAACATAAATTAAGAGATAAAAGAATGCAAAGATGCAGAGATGAAGAAGTCCATAGAGCAAATGGGAGAAGAGAGGTGAAAAGAGAGGAAGAGATAATGGTCAAGGAGGAAGCAAAGAAACAAAGAGATTTTGATGAAGATTTTGATGAAGAAATGGAACATATGTAAAAATATGAGTTTTTAGGTGGATGTATAACCTTATTTGTGAAAGATTGAAACATTTAGTGAGATTGTGAATGAATGATGGAATGAATGGTGGTATATAAATGTGGATGTTGAGAATAATAAAACGTTTTGAAGATTACATGTAAATAAGTATATATTTTTTGACAAAAGTTGGTGTTGTCAAGATTAAGAAATGTTCTGATCTCATATGCCAAGGTCCATTTTTTGTTGTTTTGTCAGAAATAGGAGCCTCTGCTAAAGTAAGTTCAACCACAATTGCGGATTCAACAGACTCGTCTTTCTCAGCACAAGACTGGTCAAGGGCTCTAAGCTCAAGAAATGTTCGGGCCCTGGGGAGGCTCTTATTATGCCAGACATTTGCAGTGGCATGTCCATGTTGTCCATCACCCTGGCCCCATTTTTTTAATTGTATGAATTGATCAGTGACAGCATAAAATACCAGGCAACTTTACTCCCTATGCTACATTTCAAAGTATTATTTATAGACGTGTATATTACTGAAGCAAAATATACTACATCTCAATATACTAGTATTCAGGGCCAGGTATATCCACGAATTCTAACAAGCCAAGAGGAATCTTGTCCACAAAGAGGAGTCCAGGCCAACTATGTGGGTAATGAAGGATATATCACCCAACGGGACAAAGACAGCCCGCTTGAGAGCCCTGGGGAGCTGTGCCTTCAAGGCCAGGTAACGATGGCAGCACTGGAAGTCCTGAAGTGTCATCAAATGACTAGTCAAGAAGCCTTACAAGTGGTATCAGTGCCAGCAAAAGGTCTCCTAGGGTACCTACCGGACACCACAGCTAGCAGGCAAGACCCATTCCCAATGCCCATAATTGAGATTGAAAATACGGTGAGGCCATGACTTTAAAAACACCTAAGACATTTCCGATATTTGGATGAAGGAGACAGAAAAAGGCAGGTAGAACTAAGCTGGTCGTGAAGTTAAAGAATCAAAAGCCTCAGCTCACGAGATCATGTACTTCAAAAACTCAAGAAAAAATACCAAAATTGTTCAGCGACAGCAGGGGGGACGGAAGCAGTTAAAATATGATTAATGCAACAGGTGACAATTATTACAGCCAGGGATCAGGCGACAGGGGATATGAAGGCAAGAAAAAATGTGTATGTTATAGGCGTATTTCCCAAGATGAAGTTGTCAGTACACTCCATGGAAAACGAGGAAGAAAATGGCATTCATGAATAACCAAATATTTTTGGTTGGGAAATACACGTTTTGTAACCTGCATGTCTGAGCTTGGCAACTGACGGCCGGTGAAGTGCTTCCAAACCCTCACTGAAAATCGCTTGGTTGCATGACGTGAATCATTGTCTAAATTTGAACTCTGTCCTGGGTGACACAGGCAATCGATTTGTGAATGAACCTGCACAGACCCATGGAAGTTAAAAATACAAATAAAGAACCCCCTCCTATCGTTTGGAGGAGAGGTGAATGAAGCTACGATGTCATGTTCCAGGCCAAGTACCAATCCCTTCTTAACCTTGGAAAAAAACGAGCATGGATGGATAAAAACTTCATGACAACACAGCCAGCTGGGAAGGGGGCTACCAAACGGCTGCACTTCATCAATAAGCAAGAAGGACATGGGTCAATAAATGACAACAACAAAGTCAAATGTTTCTTTTCGCATTTGGAAAGGATGATAGAGAAAAACATCTAATCCTTAATAGACAAAACGTCTTAGCCCTTTTCCACTGTATTCCAAACTGAGACAGATGCGTACAGAAGACCTAACAGTTATTGAATTTGTCGATGAGGTGCGTCTGGACACAGTTTTTCTCCACATTCGCTCTCCAATTGTGAAACATACTTTGATGGAAGCAAGTGATCTGACAGTAGTGGTGGAATCCAGGGGTGAACTAACAGAAACAAAGGACAAAATAAGAGAGCAACTCTTACAATGCTACAAACACCAATGATGTATTGAAGACTCAAACCTTGAGAATGCAACAACAACTACAGGGCAAGGGAAGCTCAAACAGGGTGGCCTTTGGGACCAAAAAGTTATGCAAACCTAAGAAAAGGTGAGCTTTATCACTACCTAAGACACAAAACAAAAAATAGTTTAACAAAGGTAGCGGGCGCCCCTCTCTCGCAAGAACAGACATGATAACCTGTTCAGTGGTTATTAACCACTTGAGAGTTCGCAGCCACTGCTTTTACTCACTGTGCCTTTCACAGATGGGAAATATCCATTTGCATATCAGTCTTTGTCCTGCCCAGGGGCAGTCCAGCACCGAAATACAATGGCAACTCCAATCTGAACGAGAGTACCACCAGCAACCCCATACACGTGTTTCACCCTTGTTGGGGATCATCAGTGAGGTGAAGCTGATGCCTCTCTAAGCACAGTGAGAGGGAGACCACGTCTGGTTGCCCCCAGGAGACCTAGGGTTACCAATCCCAGGTTCCTTAAAAAATAGTTTAACAAAGGTAGCGGGCGCCCCTCTCTCGCAAGAACAGACATGATAACCTGTTCAGTGGTTATTAACCACTTGAGAGTTCGCAGCCACTGCTTTTACTCACTGTGCCTTTCACAGATGGGAAATATCCATTTGCATATCAGTCTTTGTCCTGCCCAGGGGCAGTCCAGCACCGAAATACAATCCAATCTGAACGAGAGTACCACCAGCAACCCCATACACGTGTTTCACCCTTGTTGGGGATCATCAGTGAGGTGAAGCTGATGCCTCTCTAAAACAAAAAAATGTGAAATTGATTAGCAACTCATGTGTTCTTCAGAATGCCAAATAATTAGATATTTGAATGGTTAAAAAAATAAACAATTAAAAAAAGGGAGAAAGGTGGAGATCTCTAAGAAAATACCTTATCACCTGTAGATGTTCCAGCTAAGGATTAATTGTCCTGGTTACCTGTTGCATTGATGAGATTGAAATCACAGTAGCAGTCTAAGGAGGGAAACCCCATGTTGCTGAAAAATGATTCTTGGAATACTAGGAGTTTCTCTCACTTAGTTAAAGAGGGAGATGTCAAGTTGGGAGCTTTCGATCTTATTTGCATGCAGGAAACTTAGATGTGAGATAAACCCAGTCTGGACGACTACACTGTGCATATTAATCCTGCATCTACTCCACGGTTGGGATGTACTACTGCAGGTCTCTTTTTTACAGTCCAAAAAGGGATATGTTTAGAAGTAATGAAGGTGGAACATTCTAATCCATTCATAGAGAAGATCTTTTTGCATAGGCAGGTCGATAAAAGAGCTACATTGAATAAAGAATCAAGACCTTCGATGATTATAAATGTCTGTTGAAACTGGTGGAACAGGGCTCCATGGAATGTATAAACAAAATCTATGATCACATTGATGAGACTTCTGTGGGCAAGGAGTCATCATTGGTCATTATTTGTGGGGATCCATATAACACCTGTCTAGGTCACAGTGGCTTGGTAAACTGCACTGAGTGACTCAACTTAACACAATCAGGAAGCCGAGGATTGGCTTGGATTGCTGCAATCAATCAAAGGGATTTACACATTTTGAATGGTCATTTTGAAGATGACACCCCGTTCAAGCCTACCTGGTCATCAGGCAAACAGATGGCAATAATTGATTATATTTGTGTCTCTGGGGATTTATTGTAAAATGTGAAATCCTTTGAGGTGGTTAGGGCCATGGCCAGTGATCATAATCTGTTGAAATTATGTTTGGGAGGTGTGAATATGAAGGAGGGATAAGGCATGAGTGTGTCAGTGGATATGGTAAATGGGGGGTGCATGCTCAAGATGACCCGGAAGAAGATCGAGAGCATGGCTGATCAATACTCTGCAAAGGGTAATTTATTGGAGGACAATTTTGTGGAAAATTGCTTGGACTACACTCCAATTTTGCAATGTTTCGGAGCTGCAAAAAAAAGCAAATCATGTGGCCCCTGTAAAGGTTGCCTCACTTATAAGGCTTTTGTAGACAAGAGAATGGAGTTAAGAAGAGCATTGCAAAGTATAAGTAGATCAGATAAGGAAGTTTCAGTCATAGAAATGAAGTAATTAAAAAACACCTATAAGTACTGGTCGCAATGTTTCAGCAAAATGCAGAGGACATGCTACTGGCAATAAACATGAAAATAAATCAGGTGACATACAGGGCCACATCAAGAGCACTGATATGCTGCCTTGACTGCCTTTCAAGTAAATTGTGAAGTTACTTGACTGAACCACTTCAAAGCTCTTTCCTCTTCTGACACTCAACTGGAGATGGGTGAGATTCACAGGCCATGAGGCAAGTGGCTGGTGGAAGAAAACAAGGAGGTTTTATTGGATTTCATAAAGAAAGCAAGAGCCTCATGTGCCCCAGGTCCGGATTTAATGGCTAATGCCAGGCTAAAACAAGAACCAGTTTTGTGGGCTCACTTCCTACACATGGGACCTCATTTCGGGCCCGTTATAAGCTCCCTCCCCATTCCCATTGAGCCCTATGGGGGCTCAAATGGGGATGGGTTTTTTCATTGAGGAATTATCGGGTCCTCCAATGTTGGAATGGCCTGGTAATTCCCCATTGAAAGAACCCGGAGCTGGAACCCGGTATGGAGGCAGCCATGCCCTCATTAAGGGCATGGCTGCCTCCATACTCGTAATGAGGTACATGGTGTTTGAGAGGATTGATTTGGAACACAGTATCCCTGATTCTTGGAAACACTCTATTAACGTCCCAATTTTAAGAGAGCAATAGGGATGAAACTAAAAACTGTCACCTTATTGCCCTTCTAAACGTCATGGGAAACATCTTTGGCTCTTGCCTACTATTGCGACTGAACAAATGGTCTGAAAGGCAATGTCATAAGGACACCTTCCAATCGGGTTTTGTTAAAGGGCTGGGAACTAGTCCAAGCATTGCCTTAATTAATTTGTTGAAAGGCAGGGCCTTGGAGAGAGGATCTAGATCTTACATAGCCTTCATTGACCTGGTACAGGCATTCGACAGAGAAAGTAGAGCTAGGCTGTGGGAGAAACTCCAGAAGTGGCACCGCCCAGAGGACCATTTGGAACAACAAAAGGCACTCCACGCAGGGATTAGCGTGAGGGTGAGGCTGAATGGTGCCAGGCGATGATCTGATTAAATATACACTTTGAGAGGGCTTAAAACAGGACTTCCTTTAGCTCTGATGCTCTTCAACCTCTATTTCTTAGACATAGGAGACACTTTGAAGCATGCAAGGTCTTTTCCTCCTAAGATTGATGACACCCTGATTGGCCAACTTTTCTATGCCGACGACCTGGTTTTGATGGACCAAACTATGATTGGCCTTCAATGTCAGCTACATAGCCGAAAACAAGTTCACGCTCAACACTGCAAAAACCAAGATTATGATCATAGGATCTCACCAGAAGCGCCAAGTGGTATTTGGGTCATTCACCGATCGAACTCGTTGAGTCCTTTAAATACCTGGGAGTCTCCATAAACAAGAGTAAAATCGAGGCCATTACAGAAGTATCAATTAAAAACAAAGCTCAAACTTTGGCATATCAGGTGAGAACACTTAATAGAAAATGTTGTCATTTTTCTAAGGTGCTGGTGCTAGACTTTTATAAACTGAAAGTCACTGCGGTTTTGGCCCATGGATCGTAATCCCTGTTTCTCTTCCGTCATTTTCTATGGCCTGTGGCTGAGGGAATTATTTGGAAGAGAGTGCTCAGATTACCTAGATACATGGCTCCTCGAGGCTACAGGCCTCGCCCTTATGATAGCTGTATCGGATGGTTACCAGATACTTACTTAAAGCTGACAGACCTAATGCCAGAGGTGGTGGTCTAGCCATTATCCATAAAACAAACCTACCCATCAGACTTGCTACTACCCCATCGTACCAATCCTGTGAGATTCTCACAGCTAAACATCACCTTTCCAATGACGGTACCCTCACCATCCATGTGGTCTACAGACCACCGATACCATTGGGTTCCTTCGAGTACGACCTAGCTTGTATCCTAGCCAACAACACTAAAGACCATGCGGAAATCTTGCTGCTGGGAGACTAATCTCGGCTTTAACGACAGCGATGACAAACATGCCCAATCAGCAGCTGCACTACTGAAGGACTATGGGCTGACACAAAAAGCCTCTACCCCCACACATATCAAAGGAAGGACCCTCGATTGGGTTGCCAACTTGAATTGTAACACCACCATCACTAATATTACACTGCAATCTTGGACTGACCACTATCTAATCACCTTTTCTGCTGCTCTTGACCTCATCCGCCCCAAAATGATAGTTATGGCACCGCCACTCCCCACTAGAAGCAAAAAGGATATTACTGCGGAAAGGTTACTACCACATCTTCTCCCTGCTCTCAACAATTTGGCTAACAGCACAGACCCCACCCTACTAGTGGAAGTCTTTAATAGCGCCATGACCAAGGCACTAGACACTATTGCACCTGTCAAAATCCGCAAAGGTAGACAGACATATCACCTTAATGCTTGGTTTACACCCGAATTGAAAGAATTAAGGACTGAAAAAAGAAAGTTGCAATCTATCTGGTGCCACTCGCCTACTGAGGAGAACAAAGTTAAGCTAACAGACCTCTCTAAACTGTACAAGAAGGATATAATTAGCACAACAAAGAACACATTTAACAACAGAATAACCAAGGCAAAATCGGACACCAAGGAACTATTCTCTATCCTTCGTGAAATGGAATCATCAATACCACAGGTTGATAACACCCCCAAAAACAAGCCTTTGTGCATCGACATACAAAATGCACTATCAGATAAAATCACCTCCCTCCAAATTAAAATAGCCAACAAGAAAGCCTCTCTACTCTTACCATGGAGACCTTACATCAGCAGCAACCACCTCTAAGCACACATGATAGCACCACCCCACCCTTCAGCTTCAAGAAAATTTCCATCACGGAAACCGAAAAAATCATACTCTCACTTAAACCCTCTAATTGCAAAGGAGACAACTGCCCAGCCCAAATTATGAAGGATGCAGTCAGAGACTTAGCCCCTTTCATCTCAAAGCTCATCAACGCCTCTTTCAAGACAAGCCTAGTGCCCAATAATCTCAAACAATCCTGGGTGCTCGCACTGCTCAAAAAACAAATTCTGGACCCTTCTATTCTGACCATTTACAGTCCCATCACCACAGTCCCCTTCTTACTTAGAATTATTGACAGAGTAGCTTACCTACGAATACAAGACTATCTAGAAGCCAACAACCTATTAGGCTTACGTCAGTCTGGCTTCTGCCCCCTCAATGGCACAGAAACAGCCTTGATTGACCACAAGACCCAAATTGACGAGTTGAAGGACAATGGGAAATCAGCTATGCTACTACTCCTTGACCTATCGGCAGCTTTTGACCTAGTTGATCATGCAGTCCTATGCAACCATCTTAGGTCAGCTGCCCATTTCTCAAGTGATGCCATAACCTGGGTTCAATCCTTCCTAGCGACCCGTACAATGAGAGTCTTCTCCCCAATAGCAGCAGCTGATCCCATACAAGTCTCCTGTGGCGTTCCTCACGGATCATGTGTATCATCTTTACTAAGCCCTTGTTTGACAAGTTGGACAGATTGGGTGTCACCTATACCAACTACGGAGATGACACCCAGATCCTCATTCCCCTTTTGGGCAACTTCTTGGAAGACTCAGCCTTAGTAAATAAGATATACCTCCTCATTCAGGCATGGATGGCATCCCATGGCGGCCTATGCATGAACAATGATAAAATGGAGTTACTGATCTTAGGCTCAGAGACGGCCATTACAAAACTCAACCCTAGCTATGCCTCATTCAACATTGGCAATAATGTCATCAAAATGATGCCTGCAGTTAAAACCCTCTGCTTCTATCTTGACTCTGCACTCACCTTCAAGAAGCAAGTTAACTTACTAGCATCATCTACAGCATATACTTGCAAATTGATCCGAGCCTGCAGACCATTTCTCTCTGAAACTAACCGCATCACTTTAGCCAATGCACTTATATTATCTAGACTGGATTAATGCAACACATTATACGCGGGATCTAATAAGTACATTATTGACAAAATGCAAAGACTCCAAAATAATGCCCTTAGAGCAGCTCTAAATATCCCAAACTGAGATCACATATCTGCATTTAGAAGAGATGTACACTGGCTCAAGATTAAGGACAGGATCTCCCTCAAAACACTTTCTCTCACGTCCAAATGTCTTAATAACATAGTGCCACCCTATCTTGTAGGAAGAATAAACAAGCAAACCTCTGACTGACCCATGAGATCTACCAATGTTTACACCTTAGAGGTTCCTATATACAAACAGACTACAGCTGGCGGCTCTAGCTTCCTGGTTATAGCTGCCCAATTCTGGAATGGACTCCCTTTAGATCTTAGAACAGACCAACATTATTCCAGATTCAGACGGAAAGCCTTCATCTGGTTATAGACTAATGATGCCTAATCCTGTCAACCTCTTCACCTATTAATTGATCCCTGCTGAACCCACACCTTGACTGCAGTTTCTATAGTGACTGCTATGCCTGAACTTTTTCAACTGTATATGTTCTATCGCACCACTTGACTGCATCTTTTGGTATATCCATATGGGACCACTGGTATCACTGTAACTATGTGGCAGTAACTATGTTTATCACTGTATGCAACTATGTCTATCGCTGTATGTATGTATGTCCATACCTACCCTGTAACTAAGCTTAAAGTATCCTTGTAATGTTTGTGCCCAGCTACCTGAGGGTTTTGGTCTGCGTGTTATCAAATAAACAAACAAACAAACAAACAAACAATCTATTCCAGTACAGGTGGTCCCACGTGAACTGGGGCTGATTGCTCTAGGTCTATAGTAGATTGGTGAATGTTGGCGCTGTACAGGAAACTTATTTTGGACACGCCACCTGTACCTCTTGCTGTACTGAAAAAGGAAATGGATCTGGGATGAGATAAAACTATCAGGAAATAGGAACTACACTGTAGAGCGCTGCTTGATGGGGTGATGGCTTCAGACAAAGATCTAAGAACTAACCCAACTACTGTGCAACTACGTTTGTGGAGAGTGGACAGAATACTGACTAAAGATGATGCAAAATACTTTTCATTTGAAGTTTGAAGTGAGGGCCTCTGGCTCTATTCCTAAATACTCGATGAGATTTCCAAATAGTCACTTTAGGTCACAATTTATGAGACTTTGTCTGAATCTGTTCCCTACCAAGGAATTGCTCTTTGGAAGAACAGGCCATGGTGTCAGATATACACATTGTAGATTTTGCAATCAACCGGAAACAGTGGAAAATATGAGCCATCTTGTGATGTTCTGCACAGCTCTTACAGGTTTGAGAACAAGGTTGTTTCAGAGCTTTTTAAACAATTTTATCTACCTCCCTCCAGTTGACTGGAGATTATTTTGTTACGTGGGGACTGGATCTCATTGGTGCTTGCTGAAGTCAAATTTTTAGAAACCATATTTGTAAAGGAGATCAGACTTTATTGTGGTAACGTGAATGTCAGAAGGTGATGTTTTTGTTTTTGATAGATTTCTTTTCATGATGCCTCTGAAATTTTAAACATATTGTGATATGATGCAATGGATTTATAGGTTGGATTGTGATTTAAACTCTGAACATAGCGCTTAGATCTGCCTTAAGGCAATTGAATGCTAGATATGGCATCATGCACCCTGCCTCTCTTAATGTTACTCTCAATGGGCAAATCCCAACTTTTCAGAATTCATCAGATCTGCGCAGATATATCCAATCTCAGAAAAAGAATGACATGGATACATTACCTCCTATCACTTGAAGACTTTATAATCCACTCTTATGTTTTCTCCACCGGAGTGGGGCAATGGTGGACATAGTTCTTTATTTGCCCCCCCACCCAATTATATGTTTTCTGTTATTGTAGCATGGACTGTTGTGGCTATTTATTTTTTGCCACTTTATTTTCTATTATTCTTGAGTATGATTCACTTTTGCTAAATCCAGGCTTCCTCCTTCTGTTGTATCCCCTTCCTTGGGTGTCTCTCCCTTTATGTTTTCATGTGTTATGCTGGATACATTGTAATACGTCATATCAAATTGCTTTGTTATTCTACTCTATTGGTACCATTATGTCTGCAACTTTCATATTGCTTCTTCTCACATATACCTTATGATGTATAAACACTCTAACCCACACTCATGCCTCTTAATATAGTTTCTTGGAACATTAAATGTTTACATAATTCAATTAAGAGACAGCAAATACTATCTCATCTAAATTGATTGAAACCCTCAATTGCTTGGATCCAGGAGTCACATCTTTCCAATGAAGAGGCAGCAAAACTCAAGAAGCATTGGGTTGGTCAGGTATTTTCCAGAGCTGCAGATGGAAAAAGAAATGGTGTTATAACTTTAATTAACAAGTCCCTCAAATGTAACATACTATCTAATGATTCTGATGATAAAGGAAGATGGGTTTTGCTCAAATTGTTGATTAACTGAACAGAATATTCCATACTCAACATTTATGGCCCAACCTCTCCTGATCCAAACATTTGGAAGCTACTTAGAAATCACATGCTCCAGGTGAATCTTCACAACGTGATTGTTTCAGGTGACTGTAATCAAATTATAAACCCCTTTCTTGACAGGACGTCCAGTGTTCGTTTCACTAATACTACATCCCATAAACAATTCATTGATTTTATATCGGATCTGGGCCTTAGCGATGCATGGGGTGTGCTTCACCCCACAGATTCTGATTTAATTTTTATTCAGCACCCCATACATCGTTCTCTAGACTCGATTATATTTTGTTCCCAACTCCATTGCTAGTTTTCTCCTGAAAGCCCAAATAGAATCTATCACAATCTCTGATCATGCGCCTGTTTTTCTCCAACTAGAATCTCCCATCAACTCTAAACCCTAAAATAGATGGAGACTGAATACTAGCTTGCTGACTGATGTGCCATTTGCAACCTCTATTACCCTGCAGCATAATAATTACCTTGCTATAAACAAAAATCAAGACAGATCCACTAAAAACAATTGGGACTGCTACACAGCTGTTCTCAGAGGCAACATCATATATTTTGTTGCCAATAAAAAATACAAAAAAATTGCCAAAAAAAAATACTAAAACCTCTGGAAATTCGATTTGCCAGTTCTGGATCCCCCATGATTCTTAAAGATAAATTGTAACCCAATATTCCTTTGTAAATATGCTCAAATAGAAATCAAAAATCTATCAACTTTCCAATAAGGCGAGTAAATCTTTAGCTTCCTACCTTAAATTCAAAAAAGAAAAATCTAGAACTTTCACCTTACAAGACCACCTAGGGAATAGAAAGCGCTCAGATACTGATATTCTTCAAATATTTTCAGATTTCTACTCTAAACTATACACCTCTGAAGCTCCTCCTAATAATTCCTCCATTGATTAGTTTTTTCACAACTTACCCAAAAACTCATATTCCCCGATAGATCTTGAATCTCTTAATGCGGCAATCACCCCTGCTGAAATTCTTCCAGCCATCAAACTTCTTAAGAAAGGCAAAGCTCCCGGTCCAGATGACTTTCCCACTGATTTCTACTCCCATTTTTCTAATCTACTAGTTCCTAAACTTAGTGATCTGTATTCTCACCTCTTATCAGAAGGGAGAGCACAGGGCTCATAGGATATACATGGGGCACATCAGAGCAACATTGAGGCATAGCATGGACACCACAAACATGAACATGTGTTTTACAATAGTATGATGCACTATATTGCTGAGAGGACCCAGCAGCAGTAACATGTGGTTTACAGAGTAGTACTTACTTATTATGATGGCCTCTTCCTCATTAACTCATGGTTCAGAGTGCAATTCTAGCACATAATGTTGCTGGGCTCTGAAGTGCCAATCACTTTTTCACTTCATCAATGAGCATGGCTTTCTGCCTGCGAGAGGAGAGCCTATGTGTGGATCAGAGCCAAGGGTACATGTGTGTGTTTGGGGAGGGGAAATATGTCATGTAACAACAGCAACATCACATGGCACTACACTTTGCCACTGAGAGTGGAATGAGACAGAAGCTTGGCCTGAAGATGTACTTTGGGGCTGAACCAAGACAACACACAATGGGCCTCATTATGAGGTGGGAGGTAAGGGATTACCGGCACCGGTAAGGGCACCGGTGCCGGTAATCCCTTACCTCTCTACTACGAGTTCCCTTTGGGGGTCCTTCCTTCACACCTGATTTTTTCAGGCGTTAAGGACGGGACCCGCAAAGGGACTCTAGAGCTAATAACGGTACCGCAATTTCTGGTACCGTTATTAGCGCCTTTTCCAATCCCATTGAGCCCTATGGGGGCTCAAATGGGAATGGGGAATGGCCCTGGTGAATGGGGAATTGCTGGTCCCTCTGACCCTGGAATGGACCGGTAATTGCTCCATTCACCAGGGCAGACTCGGAAGGGTTTTGGAGGCAGCCATCGAGCTAATAGCTTCATGGCTAACTCCAACCTCGTAATGAGGCCCAATGACTCCACTGCCATATGTTATTGTGGGAACCCATCAGCATTTATATATATTTTACAGAGCAATGCTAACATATTCTGATGGGCTTTTTCAGGATGAAAACACGTTTCACTGGGCAACGTTGGCATACATTAATGTTAGAAGCTATTGGCAGGAGAACATGTTTCACAGGGCAACACTGACATGCAAGTTGTTGCACATAAATAAATGTGTTTGTCAATGTTGGCTTATTGAAGGGGAGGCAGCTTCAGACCTATGCACTGCTTCTCATGAGATCGTCCTTCAAACCCAAGAACAAACCTACACACGCTTCGCTGGGCACATTGCTTTCAGATTGCATGGGCCTGCAGTGTGAGACAAGAAGGGGCTCTGTTCTTAATTGATAAAATAACCTTCTATGTTATTGCATGGGATGGGAGCAGGGTTGGGGTTGGGTGTTCGTGCTGAGGCCTAGTTATGATTCCTTAATACTGAGTCCGTCCTGGCCCAACTGGGCCTAATTTCCAAAATGATAGTGGTTCAGTGTGCCCTCCCCACTTAGAAAACCTAACATCTACACATTCTACATTTCCCGCAAGCCCTCTTATCCCTTCTATACACCTCACCATGCCCCCTTCCATTGCAAACCATTTGGTGTGCACCCTCTTAGCGTATCGCTCTCAGTGTAAACTGCTTGCGGGGACTGGAGCTGGACATCACAACTGTCACAATTCTTTTCTCAAAAAGGTTAAGACAGTGTTCCAAAGTAGCTAAATGTCCTTGGGATCAGAAAGAAAATAAAACTCCAAATCAAAGTTTATGTATTGAGAGAATGGCTTTCTTCTCTTGGTTTTTCAGCAAAGTGTTCACAATGTTCACAACTACACCAGGGCAACTGACCCTCTTCCCTTGGTTCTCTCCTGGCTCCCTGTACTTCCAAGAAAATTCATTCCTTCTTGTGACTTTCCACACTCACTCCAGGCTACGTGCAATGCCAACAGAATTCCTTTCTTCTCAGGTCTTTCACCATGTTTGAAAACACACCAGGGTGTTTTACTCCCTTCCCCTGGTTCTCCATCAGCACTTTGCACTGCTAAGAGAATGCCTCCCTTCTCTTCGCTTTTTACAATGCTCACTAGCACACCAGGGGCTATGACTCCCTTCCATGGTTCCCTCTCAGCTCTTTGCACTGACAGCCCTGGTGTACTCTTCTGCCAGGGATTGTTGTGGGTTTTGATCCCTCTTAATGGACCTATAGTTCAATAGATAGCCCTGGTGTACTTTCCTCCAGGGGACTATCTTAGGTCCCAAACCCTGTGTATATTGCTTCTTCAGTTGTGCATAGCATACCCCTTCACACTGGTCTTTCAGTTGAGGGTCCTAGACCCCTTTACACTGGATGTTTGACCGTGGGTCTCAGACCCGTTTTTTTTCTGGTTTCTCAATTGTGGGTCCCAGAACCCATGTGTTATGTAATGTTATGCGAGGTTAAAGGTTTATATACTGTGCACTGTTGCCACCTATGTGGTCCCTGGTGGTGTGATCCTCCTTCTCCAAATGCCCCTGACCTCCCAAGCACCAGGAGCCTTGGTACACCAGATTGTGTGATCGTACTCACTCTCCGGACCAACTGTGGTCCCTCCTGCTCTTCTCTCGGGGTCTCGGTCAGTTTCCATGCTTCTCACAGCTCTGCGTACCCTTGAGGAAGGATTCTTCCCTTTTTATGGTATGAATGGAGTTGGTTGTTCGAGGTTGTCTAGTCTGCTTGCCTTGGTTCCATGGTGCACTCCACTTTGCAAGCACCTCTTCCTTGTCTCAGTAGTTATGCTCCAAATCTCTACTGGGTTGTCAGTGTTTTACATTTTCATGGGGGATCCCAAAATCAAACCAGCCCCCTTTGGTATGCTTATGGTGCCTGCTACAATTGCCCCCAGAAGAAAACCCATGGCTATGGAATGCTGGACTACACTTGTACAATGCTGGCACTTGCACCAAGCAGCAGAGGCATGGGAATACACATCAAGATGGCCACCTTGTTAAGGCCTTGCCGACATTGGGAATGCCTAGCGTTTGACGTCTTCAGCACCTCACAGTTCCAAATAATTCTAGGGATGACATGGTTAAAATCCCACGATCCAAACATCGATTGGAGAGCAAGAACCCTGACCTTCTCAAGTGACTGTGCAAATTCCAGTACGTCCAGCCGACTTCCATCCGGCCACTCCCCACAGTGCTATCTAAGCCTCTGTAACCCATTCTGGGAATCGTATGGACTCTGCCACGCAAATGTGAAGACTACCAAGACGTCTTTCAGAAGGAACTGGCCGATGCCCTGCCCCCGCACAGATCCTAAAACTGCCAGATTGACCCTGTACCGGGTGCACAAATTCAAGGCAGTCACATTTATGCACTAACAGAGCAAGAAAACATGCATCTTTGCACATATCTGCACCAGTACCTGGCAAATGGTTTTATTTGGCCATGGACGTTAACAGCAACCTCATCCCTCTTCTTCATTCCTAATAAGGAGGGGGATCTACATAACTGTATTGACTACAGGGCCCTAAACCACATCACTGTGAAAAAGAGATACCCCCTGCCCGTAGTACCATTGCTGTTAGACCAAGTCTATTCACGGCTCTACAGGAGAATACATTTCCTGCTCAGGACTTCATTTCCAGGATAGCAGCTTTTGGTGACCATTTTTGTGAGACCTACCACATCTTTGGCCCTCCATACTTCAAACAGATGCCACACATCCAGCATCCACTTGCAGTGTCCCCCCACCTTGAGGACACTGTGCAAGCTGACCACAGCCTGTGGACCTTGCCACACACCAGTGAAACAGCAATTTAAAGAGCTATCCAGCATTGCCCCCCCAGGGAGACCTATTCCAGGCCCAAGATGAAGGCATCTTGCCGAAACGTCTAAGGACCAGCACTCCATACTCCACCTGGTCCCCCCATCCTCTTCATTCAGATCTAGACATCGACCATGTGTTAGGTCACCCTCTAGCCTGGCTATATACAACCTAGTGTTATACAATTTACTGTTTTCAGCTTGGTTGTTCTGTATTGAGTACCTATACTATCACTTGTCACTATAGGTGGTGGTTACACACTGATATTAAAGCATTACTATGTTTTAGCGATGTATATTTACAATTCAGTTGCTAACTCAGTTACATTAAGGACTTGTGAAGACTAAAGACTAACTACCCGTAATGTACTGTACCTTTTACTATCTAAAATATCACACACATTATAAATGCATGACTATGAAATGCATTCAACAGCAAAATAAAACAAAAACTGTATGATTTACATCTATTATTGTCTGAATTTCTCAATTTCCAGAGTACTACTATACTTAGAGTGTTCTTGCATGCATGTGACATAATAAAATAAGTCTAGGCCTACTGCAGTCAATAAGTAGACCCCAGAATTTCAGACCTCAGAGCAAACCCCCTTTTTTGTACCTAGTATTCTTAGCCCATAGCTCTGACGGTCTTAGGGCTGTCCCTCTAGTTACCAAGACCAAGTCAAAGATGCTAATATCAATACGAAAATGGACCTTAGGGGAGCATATCATCTGGTGTGTGTCCAAGAAGGTGATTAATTGAAGATGGTTTTCTGCACCAAGTATGGGTTATACGAATATCAGGTAATGCCCTTTGGGCTTTGCATTGTTCCAGCAGCATTCCAATTCTTTATGAACGATGTTCTATGACTCTTGGACATCTGTGCAGTAGTATACATAGATGATATCCTGATGTATTCAGCCTCATTGGTGGACAACGTGAAACATGTGAGAGCTGTCCTGGAGAAGTTGTGCTAACATAATCTCTATGCAAAATTGGAGAAATGTGTATTCCAGTGCACTGAAGTAGAGTTTTTAGGCTTCATTCTGACACCACAGGGTGTTCGTATGGACAACTGCAAGGTCAAGGCAATCCTCCAGTGGCCTTCAGCTACCTCGCTCAAGACCGTCCAAAGCTTCTTGGGATTTGCCAATATTTACCAGTGGTTTATACTGGACTTTTCCAACATAGTACACCCTATCGCCTTGTTACTCCGAAAGAATAAGACCTTCAGTTGGACTCCAGAGGCCAAACATGATTTCATTACCCTCATACAGCATTTCACCACTGCACACATCTTGCAACACCCTAACCCAGTCTTCCTTATTTGCTGGAGACTGATACCTCCAACATGGCCATGGGAGCTGTTCTGTCCCAAAGGGAGCCAGACACAGGACAACTTCATCTAGTTGCATCAAATCTGCTTTTAGAGTGTGGTGGCATTACCTTTTGGGGGCACGACACCCTGTCACAGTAATCACAGATCATCGGAACCTACAGTGTCTCAGAACAGCAAAGGCCCATTCCACTCTACAATTACAATGGGCACTTATCTTTGCCGAATATGACTTTGTGCAAACCTACAACCATGGGATATGCAATCTGAATGGGAATGTGTTATCCAGATTGGGATGCAGTGATAATTAAGAAGACAATACCTATGCTGCTCCTGAAACTGTGACGATATTTCCAACGCACAAGGTGCTAGGAATCACACACACCACACCCACTGATTTAGTACAACTACAAGAAGCAGTCAAAAGACCCTTTACACGCACAACCCTACAGGCTTTGGTCAACCTGGACCTGCAACGTGAAAATATGGATTACCATACCATCGCAATCATCTGTACCTTCCTGATTCATCCATGCACTCCCAACTACTGAAGAACTACCATGATTCCTTGTTTTAGAAGACCATCCTGGAATCACCAAAACCCTTGCTAAAATACAACAACACTATTGGTGGCCCATACTCTGGGAAGACGTAATACAGTAGTTCCATACCTGTGATGTATGCACTAAACACAAGGCACAGAGAAAGAAGCCACAAGGACTCCTTCATCCACTACCGGTATCACCAGCTCCCTGGCACACAGTGTCACTGGACTTTAACATTGATTTACCATCACATAATGGTTTGAAGACTATTCTGTTATTTGACAAACTCTTATCAGAATTGCACACATCATAGCTCTAAAGGGCCTACCAAATGCCAACACATTGGCCTAGACATCCTGAAACATGCGGTTTGTCTACATGGATTCCTGTCTATAGACATTTCGGACTGGGGAAGTCCGTTTGTGTCTCGGTTCTGGAGGACATGTTGTACCATCGTCCAGATCAATGTCCACCTGATAACTAGTCATCATTGACAGACGGATGGGCAGACCGAAAGGACCAACCAAACCTTAGAACAGTACCTCTGCTTCATGTTCACACAGACCGCCAAGAATTGGGTAGATCTACTATGGGTAGCAGAATATGCTTAAAATATCACCTTGAACAGCTCAACCAGGTTTACCCCGTTCTTTTTGCTTCATGGGAGACTTTCCCGAACCTCAGTGTATGACCCACCTGAGGCTTTGGCAATGCCTACCGTCGCTACATAAAACAATCCACCACACATTAGAGCAAGCCTCACACCATTCACAGAAGACTAAAGAGTTGTACAAATAAATGCAGATAAAAAAAGAGAAGCAACCCCAACGTGTCAAGTAGACAATCGAGTGTGGTTAGCCACTAAACACCTTAAGCTGAAGGGTCCCAAGAAATGTCATCCCAAATACATAGGTCCCTTTTCGATCATCACACTGATAAGTCCCATAGCAGTAAAACTGGCATTAAAACCTTCATTTCGTATACATCCAGTATTCCATGTATCATTGCTCAAACCAGTACAGCCAGGGCCTGCGAGTTGGTTACACATCCCCCACCAGCTCTAATCATTGACAACGCCCCGGTATATGAAGTAAATGACATCTTAGACTCAAAACGTGTAACAAACACATTATAAAGTCTGGTAGACTGGAAGGGATATGCAGTGTTAGAGAAGACTTGAGAACCAGATTCCAATGTACATGCATCGCATCTGGTGGCCCGTTTTCTTCGCGACAACCCAGGAAAACCACAAACCTGACACTGTGCCATGAGGGGGGCTTTAGAGGGAGTACTGTCAGAGTCATGGGGGGGGATCCAGGGTCAAACCAGCTCCCTTGGGTATGCTTATGGTCCCATCCACATTTGCCCCCAGAAAAACCCATGGGCTATGGAAGGCTGTTTTACACTTGTGCGATGCTGGCGCTTGGATCAAGCAGCAGAGGCATGAGAAGACACATCCAGATGGCCACCATGCTAAGGCCTTGTCAGTCATTCAACATTCAGGCCGCCAAGTTTGCCTTTTCAGTACTGATCCAAGAGTTGTTGCAGCTTATCAGAGCATGTACCCCGGGCTATTTAATCAACACCCTGGACCCACACCCTTTGATGTGCGTTGTTCCTGTCATGAAGGCACCAGGACGCTTACTGTGTTTCCCCTGATCTGGATCCCTGGAGCCATCAACATGTGCCTAATGAGGATCTATCCTGGAAAGTCGGGAGAAATCGACCCAAACCTGCACCTGCAAAGACAAAGGAGCATTAATTGTCTGAACCTGCAAAGAAAAAGACAAGGCATTAACCTGTTGAACCTGAAACAAGCACAAGAAGTCAACTACTGAACGCATTGGCTCCTTCATCCAGGTAGCTGTGTTGAGCACCACATCATGCCACACAAGCTTCTGTTCCTTGTAGTAAGAAGAGAATTACAGAGACTGAGAAGTCAGTCCTGCCCTGCAGCAAACTATTGAAGCACTGCAGAAAATGAAGTTACATAGAATACATGTTTAGAGGCAAGGAAGGAGAGGAAAAAAAGGACACTAAAATGCACCAAGAGATAGGAAACAAGAAGAAGAAGAAAGAGGACATTAACCACTACAACAAACTTTTCACAAAAAGACACAAAAGAAAGCAACAGGACTAAGAGCCCTCAAGTGTCATATTACACACTACAGCAGGCCTGGTGTGCAGCAACCAGTGAAGCAACTGGTAGCCAGAGTTACTTTAGTGGATGAAGGCCCACCAACAGGGAGCCAAAGGTGAGTCAAGCCTCCTCTTGCCACTAGCGCCACAAGACTTGCGAACTAGGGAGGGGTCTATCAGAATAACCCTGCAGTAATCCACTGTATTTTGGTTGTAGGTCGGTGATCCAGCTTTCCCGAGAAAACATTGTACAATTACTAGCAACTTTCACCCTATAACCACAACCACTTCTATCCTAAACATGGCAGTACTTCATTGATCATGTCTGCACATGCTTGGGGTGGTGAGAGGTGCAGGACACTCAGCGAGGATTCCAGACGCTCCTGCAAAACATCAGGTAGGTGTTAAGTATTCTCCTTCATCCCAGTTTCTGAGAATATTCTTTCTAAGTAAACCATACTCTTCCACGTATGAGCATTTCCAGAGGAAGGGATACTCTCTGTCATACAGAGACATGGGATAAATGGAGTCTGGGTAGGGTAAGTGGGTAAGTGGGTGAGGAAGGAGTAATGTATGGCTGGCCTACCGTGTTCTCTCTAAATAGTCATCACTAGTCCCCTATGGTGTTTCCCTCCCCCATGCGATCCTCCTGTTGAGTATCACCTATAGGAGGTCTATCGGGTAGTGGCCTCACCTCCCTGGCCTCATGGAAGCAGTGACAACATCCTGAAATTCACCCAAGGCAGAGGGGGAGAATCATTTACAACCCCTCCAATTTCAAAAATCACTAGCTCACAGTATATACAATAGGACCATTTTAAAGGTCTAATTTCTGCTTTGTAAAGACACACAAGAAAACAGATATACTGTAAATAAGGGTTGAAGTGACATTTCTACATAAATGAGTTTAAGACTGGAGTAGTACAACAGAAATAATGTTACTAAAATGTATAATTGGCACTGAATTATTTGATTTGATATATTTATAAACGCACTTCAGACAGACTTAACTGCATCCAAGCACAGATTGTAATGAATTCCCATCAAAAATCATCCTTTTTAGTACTTATTGCCAGTAGACAGAAGTCAGCAGTCAGATAAACAGGTGAGTCTTGAGGGACTAATAAGGGAAAGGACTTGATGTTTTTAATCTGAAGAGACAAAAGGTTCCATAATCTACGACCATATGTTGATATGTTGAGAAGTGTCTATTGCGCTGTGAATTAATCTAGAGGATGGAATCCCTACTAGATGTTTTTCCAGAGAGTGTAGAAAATGTGAGTGCTTATAAGGGACTTTCTAGACAAGTAAATGGGGGATAAGTTATTAAGGCACTTGAAGACCAGCCATAGCATTTTAAAATCAATTATTTGTTTAACTGGAAGCCAATGTAAAGATCAGCACAGTGAAGCGATATGCATAGTTTTAGATACTGTGAATTTCAGATGAAGGTCCGGATTCTGTGCCCTTTGCAGGCGGTTGATATGTCTGTTGGCAACCCCATTAGAAGACTATGGGCCTCATTTCAAGTTTGCCAGTCTGGTAACTACAGTACCGGTAAACTTGCCAGTACCGTCGTTACTGGACCGGCAAACTACGAGTTCTGCTCGCGGAAACCTTTTCGCCCACCAGGTCGTACCTGGCGGGTGGACCTGGACCCGCGATCAGAGCATGCTGGATGCACCAGCACCATTCTGAATGGTACCTGTGCATCCGGCCTCCCCATTCCCATTGAGTCCTATGGGCTCAAATGGGAATGGGGAGCATTTTTTATCGGCACCCGGGAATGGGCAAATACTGGGTCCAGCGGGGCCGTAATGACCCCGTAATTGCCCATTCCCGGGCACCAGTAAAATTTGCAAGTTCGGCAGCAGCCTGCCGGTTTTACCGGCAAGGCTACGGTCAAACCTGTAATGAGTCCCTATATCCATGATCCATTTTGGAGTTGATCAATGCTCCTACCACCATTGCGTGGTCTTTTTGATGGATGAATGGAAGGACAAGTCATAGCAGGCAAATGGAGAACAATATAATTGTATCTTAGCTCCCATCTGTTGATTTCAGCAAAACCTGGACTTCTTTGAACTGGTCTCTATACAGTTACAGCTTCTGACTATGGGTCAAATGTGGCATGAAGTAGGCACAATACTTAACGCCATGTCAAGGAAAGAACTAATAGGATATATCTTATAGAGCACAGGAAAGCCAGAGCCTATCCAGCACTTGCCAATAACACTGGCAAATGCCATGAATATCACCAAAATGTGTATGATCAGAACACACATAAACAAAGGTTGTAATTGGCTAAATTGGCGTAACACAACATGTTTGGGCCACTCTGCATGCTATGCTGATGCCATCCCGTGAACCCAAAAACAGCAACAAAGCACAGTTAGCACTACACTCTGTGGTGGCCTGAACCCACCACACATGCGCAATGCACAGGATGATCATGCTACCGCATGGGCATGCCTTGTACTGAAATGTGAAAGATATAACTATATGTTTTAATGAAACCTTACATCTTTCACCTAGCATATAAACAAGAGAGCTGTACTGGCTCCTGAGTCCTGACACCCAAATGTACGAGACACCTCTGTGCATGGCCAGTAGTATTGCACACAGTAATCCATCTATATATATTAGAGTCAAATGTGATAGGTGTGGGTTTGTGGCAATGCATTGTTACTTATACAATTGCACACCATATCACCAATCTGCACCAATTTTTGTATAGTTACCTGGTCAGACCCTCCAGACAATACAGGCTACATGATGTGTAGACACCCCAGCCCATTACCATGGATTTCAGCACAAGTCAAAATTAGTTTGTGGTTGGCTAAGAGTTGTTCGTTATTCAATTCCACACCGTTTCACCAATCTGCACCACATTTTGCATAGTTAACCATTCGGACCCTTTGAATATTGATAACTACATGAAATTTGGACACTCCACTCCGTTCCCTGGATTTCAGCACAAGTCAACATTTGTATGTGGGTTTGTGGCTTGGCCAAGCGTACCTTATACAAATCCGTACTGTTTCACCAACCTGCAATAAATGTGTCATAATTACCCATTAGGACCCCCAGGACATTACTAGCTACATGACATTTGGACACCCCACCCCTTTCCCTGGATTTCAGCACCTTCACATAAGCATGAAATCAGCAAAACATCAATGTGGTTGTAAAATGACTGGTTGTGACACAAGGAAAAATACTCAAGGTCCCTGTGGGATCTCAAAAACAACATTTCACGGCCCTAGGATGAGATATTTCTGAGACATATGCACTGCAATGCACAGCAACAAACTGCACCATGCCAGGGTGACAGGTGGGGAGAGTGCACAGAAAGTCCCAGTATGCAGCAGCACATCAACTCTTGTGTCCCCCCAACATCTGCTCCGTGGTATGTCAGCCAGCCACACACACCCATTTTCAAAGCAGTTTACTTCAAGGTGCAAAGCAAATCAAGAGATAAGTGAATCGGGATAGAGACCTGCAGGATCATTGATTTTCAACAATTTATGAGAGTGTTATTATGTCTGTCTACACAACCCGGAAAACGGGTACTTTTGCTAGTGTATATATATATATATATATATATATATATATATATATATATATATATATATATATATATATATATATATATATATATGTGCCTCTCTTGTTTTTTCTTAAGCATTTTCTTAACTAACAAGTCTGCATGCTTGGATATGTGTGTGTGTCTATTTGAAATGTTGAGCATACTTCCCAGCATGCTACAAACCTGAAATGTGTCATGTGCGTGGGTTCTATGGTGTAGACAATGTAAACATTATAACATGTACATTTTTATATTTGTTTGTAAGTAGTCTGTGTTGCTTGGATATGTGTTTGTGTCTTTTTGGAATGTTCAGCATACTTCCCAGCATGCTACACACCTGAAATTTGGCATGTGGGTAGGTTCCACGGTGTAGATAATGTGCTCTTTGGATCATAGTTCTTCCATAGTTCTACGTTCATTGTTCCTAAAGTACAGCAGTTCATGAAAACGTAATCAGTTCATTGTTCCTAAACTTTCCACACACACATTTGAAGTCATGCGGGTTACACAAAACAGTGCTTTTGTAGTAATGTGGGTAACTGGAAACAGTGCCTGTCCCTTCAATAGTGTCCACAATGATGTTGCCCATCACATTGTGACGAATCTCTCACCATAATTACAGGAACTTCATTTCCCATGGAATTTGATGAATGCATGCCACCTCAACAGTACAAAGTGTACATGCATCAGCCGTACAAATACGGGTACGGCTCTTCAAGCTTAAACGCTTCAGCCCTAGGAATTACCATGTGAAGCATCCGTACACCTGCTAGTGATACCATAAGAAAACATGCTTATGCATGCTCTGTCAGTATATGCCAATATCCCGATGTACGAACATTCTCTTGTTGGCTTTGCGCTTAGTGCCAGTAAAAACATCTGATCAGAGGCAGAAAACATTTTATTGCTGATGCATAAATGCTTGACCAATCCTGCACTGCGACGTAAGAATACTCTTCAAGATGACTTTACCTTCAAAGCCAGTAAAACATGCAATGCTTCAGTAAGGAACCATGGGGGTCATTCCGAGGTTGGAGGTAAGGAATTACCGGCACCGGTAAGGGTGCCGATGCCGGTAATCCCTTACCTCCGTATTCTGAGGTCCCTTTGCGGGTCCTTCCTTACCTCCTGCTTTTAGCAGGAGTTAAGTACGGGACCCGCAAAGGTACTTCGGAGGTAATTACGGTACCGTAATTTACGGTGCCATAATTACCTCCTTCCCCATTCACATTGAGCCCTATGGGGCAGAAATGGGAATGGGGAAGGGCAAAAGGTGACTCGGGAATTAATGGTCCCTCCAACCATGGAATGGACCGGTAATTACTCCATTCACCATGCCGGATTTGGGACGGTTTCGGAGGCAACCATGGAGCTAATTACTCCATGGTTAGCTCCAAACCTGGAATGAGGCCCCATGTCTTTGTTTTGCGGCACAAATGCCTCCTCCCATCAAGTAAGAACACTAATCGTGTTGATTTTGCCCTTACCACCAGTAAAACATGCATTGTCAAAGTAAAAGAAATCGACTTGCTGACTACACAAGTGCCCTCAGACTCGCCATGTATGAGCACACATCATTTTGGGCTTGCCACTTATCTGAGTAAAAATGCCATGACACAGAAAGAAAATGTCCAGTCTGATTTGACCATTATGCTATAAACTACCACCTCAAACCCTCCTCCAAGCAATACAATTCATAAATTTGGCCTTGCCAAAAATACCAGGAAAACATGTAAGAAAGCATCCATGTGTCACTGCCCCTTGCCTGGGAACCCATCCTTGCATGAGCACATTCATACCAATTCACCCATCATCCACTCACCCAATGGCGGATGGTGATTTCCTTTTTTGGAGGGGCACACACATTTGCCACAAATATTCCAGAGTAACCAATTATAGAGACAGTGCCCAAACCAATCTCCCCACATTGAGAACATTTTTTGAATAATGGGTTAAAATGATGCACTATGCAGTAAACGTTCTGTGAAAAATTGGGTAAAAAGCCAGGCAGTATGCAATTGATTGTGTAGGGTAGCTCTACTCCAAAAATCCAACTGATGCAATTTGCCAAGAGTGTATAGGAGCATTTCCCAATGCATTTTCATAATGCCTTTGCCACAATATACTGCCAGTATAAAAACTTGTTCATGTCGCTGTGTCCATACATGTCCATGATGGATGCACCAATATATGCAAGTATTCCCACATAAGAACATACCCATGCTTGCTTTGTGCATAATAAAACCAAAAATGTGATTGATGGGAGGATTTGAATCAATCTGAACCGCTTTCACTGCTCTGGGCAACCTTCCACCCCACCGTTTTCTTGGTCTATCTGCGTGTAATGCCAGCAATGATACTATAAGAAAACATATCCAGGCTGGCTCTGCCAATATATGGCAATATTCCTATGAAAGAACATACTCCATTTACCTTTGTCATTACAAATGCCATGCAGCAATAATAATAATAAAAAATATATGTACAAAGTGGATGTACCAAAATGATCATGCTTACTTTATCATAGATGCCCAGCAAGAAATAGTTGATTGGCTGCATCAAAATGCCACATAATAACACTTATAAAGCTTAATGTATTTTTAGATAGCCATTAAAAAATATTTATAAAAAACATCATGCTACAGTAAGAAATGGCAAGACTAGCTCCACCAAAATGCCAGTCTAGCCACATAATAGCACATATTCTGCTTGCTTTATCATAGATGTCTAATAGAAAAATGTCATGCCACATTAAGAAATGGATAAACTAGCTTATATGATGTGATATGATAAGGCATTTATAACGTGCCTGTACACAAGTGTTTCAAGGCGCGACGAGGCAAGGGAGGGGGAACAGAGGGAAGACAGACAAAGATCTTACTAGGCCAGATGACATTGAGATCTCATGAGTGCAAGGGAAATGAAGGGGGGGAAAGTGCAGAGGGGAGGGAGCAAGGGGGAATTGCATTACATGAGATAGATTGTAAGAAAAATAGAATAAATAAGCAATGAGTAAAAGGTGCGGCCAGTTGGTGGCAAGTGCAAGGGTAAGTGCAGACTTCAGGTGTCAAGTGCTGGTAGGGGACTGTAAGGATACAGAAAAACAGTCCTCAAGCAGAGGGGTTTCCAGGGAGGCACTGAATGTGTGCAACTGGTGGGGGAGGGGACCTGCGCACAAGATCAGAGGGTAGCCAGGTGACCAGTGCAGTATCAGCTACAGCCAGGAGTTCAGCAGGGGAGAGAAGGAGAGAAAGCAGAAACAAAAAGGAAGGTTTTGAGGTGCTTACGGAACCGCAGATAGTTCTCCTCAAGCTTCAGGGAGGCAGGGAGTCTATTCCAGAGGGAGGCCCCAGCCGAAGAAGTGCTCGACCACCAACTTGTTGCTTGGAAACGCAACTGACCCTGAGGGAGTTGGAGATGGTTGAGCGAAGAGCTCAGGAAGGAAGGTATTTAGGGATAGATAGTTGATGTTAATGAGGCCCCACACCCCAGAAGGCCTTGTGAACAATGCTGAGGGTTTTGAACTTAATCCTCATAGCAATTGGAAGCCAGTGTAGAGATTTCAGTCCTGGAGAGTTACGATTCCTGGGCTTGAGGCCAAGAACAAGTCTTGCAGTCCTGTTTTGGATGAGTTGCAGAGGGCGGAGAGTAGAAGCAGGCAGATTTAGGAAGAGGCTGTTGCAATAGTCCAGCCTAGAGGGAACCAGAGCTCTGGAGACAGTGAGATTCTGGGGGAAGAAGAGGAAAGGAAGAATACCACTGAGGAGGTGCAGCTGGTAGAGTGACTTCTTAGAGATACTTTGTTTGGAGTGAACAACTGTTATAAACACAGTGGAAATGAATTGGAATTTTTTCCCAAAAATCTTAAAATTATGAAATGTTTTAGGAATTAAATTAGCCTGAATGAATGTATGAATGCATGACGTTAGGATGTGTTATTTTTTTAAAGAATTAATTAAAAATGTTCAGTGATTTTGATACATTTTTATACTTAAATCAAAATAAAATAAAAATAATGATTTAATACTTACTTCTGCCTTGTTCTCACCTGTCTCTCTCTCTACCCTGGTACCACTTTTGTTTCATTATATTGCCTTACCTCAAGGTGCCAGAGCTTGATGAGGTCCCCACCGTTTGGGTTTGTTTGACTTCTTAGAGATGTCAGACATGTGAGGAGAGAAGGAGAGAGTGGAGCCGAAGATGACCCCAAGGTTTTTAGCATCGCAGGTGGGAGCAGGAGGAGGGCCAAGATAGGCTAAGCTGCAGCAAAATGCTAGTCTAGCCATTTAATAACACATATCATTCTTGTTTTGTAATGGATGCCCATTAAAAATTCCAGAGTAGCACACCCCCACCCCTGCCTCTCTCCCCCCACTGGACAAAATCAGCTCATTTGAGGTCAGCCAGCACAAGCACATTACAGACCCATTCTAACAATATTCACTCTGTCATTTACTCACACCATCCACTCGTTCTTTCACACGTGTACCGATATACCCTACACTCACTCATTCACACACACATTACGTAATATGTAACACGTAACACACATTTGCATGCATGCACTCATACATTGAAACACACATAACCATGCAACATCCTTGCATGAATGCAGGCACACAAACGTATAAACAATATCTTTTCTTACCTGCCGTTTCCCATGTCCGTCTTTTCTGAGTCACTCCTTTCCTGGAAGTCCTATGGCTCCTGCACACCTGCCTGCACCCTCACAACAGGAAGCAAGTGCCGTTTTTTGGTTCCTGCCATGCACAGTGGCGCAGGAGCGCCTCGATCCAAAAGACAGAACTTCAGGAAGAAATTATCTGACTTCTGAAATACATTATTTGTTTTATAAGCATGATTGGGCCCTTTCAGGACATGGAGTGGTGGGGCCTGCCATGCTGTGAGTGTTGCTGGGTCACCTGCTACACCACTAATTAATTTTAATACAACTAATAGAAGGCAACTTTAAACCAGTAGCAGTTTATGAGTGCCATCGCTGGATGAACTGATGTAAGGGTTTTTTTAGGATGGTGAGATTTAATTTATAAACATTCCATTGTGAGCACACTGTCCATGTGGTTGTCCAGTTTTTCCCCAGATAGAGTTTTGCAAAACATTAAACAGTAGGCATATTAAGTTTTATTTATTGACCTTACCGATCAATTTACATTTCAATAAAGATGTAACATTTTCTTAGAAAATGTTATTAAAATGTGTCTTAAAAACATAATACAAATCCTATTACAGAATCTAATTTGAAGTCTGTGCTCACAGAATATAAATGCTATTGATATTACCCCCAAGTCTACATGGTACTATGCTATGTTGCAGTAAAGGAGCTGGTATCACAGGACGTCTTTTGTGGGCCATTTTAAATTTAAATTACATAATAAAGAAAGAACACTGCCAGACTTAGTGGACCATCATACCATCCCTTGAATCCTGAGCGTTTCCACGGGAAATAATACTCTTAATTATGCAGAATTTTAGGAGAATCCGAGACCTATTTTCAGAGTGGGGTATTGGGAATGGCGTGGAAGTTTAAGGAGGAAACCCACTTTGGAAGAATGTTCATGTGTACTAAGATTCATAAAGGAGATTAAGAGCTCAGAATATCAAGGGGCTAAGTATTCACCTCTGACGATAGTCCAGTACTCACTAGTTCGATCCCATCAGAGATGAATCAGGCCTTCTTTTGAGGTCAATAAACTGAATAGCATTAAATTATTTCATTATAAAAGTTATTATTACAGAGTGTAGAAGTGTGATGGATCCGGCATAAAGTGCTATATGATTTTTTGATGTTATTATTATATCAATGCAACCCCTCGAAGTGTAACTCCTTAGAAAATAAGCAGCCAGCACAGAAACCTCGCAAATTCCTCGTGATACATAAAGAATCAGTTGTGGTGAGGACCACTATCATAGCGTGTTTCCTTCTCACTTTTTAGCTTGATTGAACAAACCCCCTCTCCCTCCCCATTGACTAGTCATGCAGGCATCATAAACAAAAACGGGTGCTCAAAGGGTCTCTGATGTGAGCGCCCATGTCAGATAGCTCTTGTGCCTTCATTGCTGTATGTTTTGCAATGCAGTTCACCGCCAACATTACTTTTTACTATTTGGTGACTTTAGCTTCTGAACAGCCACGTTAGCAGCCAATCCCCATGCAATGTCTTACCAACGCCCACTTCTCCAGGCTGGTGTCTATGGACACCAGGCATATTCATGCTTCTTCAGTGTCAGACTGTAAGTGGGTCCTGGCTCATCAGTTTGGGCATCGTGAAACTTGCACTGAGCTACAACCAGACCCAGCTATACCTCATATTCTGGATACAGCAATTCCAAAGGGGACCAATGTCATTGCCTGTGATTGGGTCTCTTACCTCTGTGAATCCCTGCACAGGCTCTGTGGTGGCCATCATCTCTGCCTACCATCTTGGGTGAGCATCACCATTACATCCTTGCCATAGTGCAGGGGCTAATTGTAATAGTCATTAATTCTTAGCACTCAGTTGGGTAGAATGTTGCTGTCTGCAGCTGATGGAGGTCTTGAGTGAAGGGAAACACTTTGTGCAAACATTTCTCACATGTTTCTGCTGCAGCCACCATCTTCATCTGTGGGCTTACAGGGAAGAATGCCTCCACTAGGGATCACTTCCATTATGTTGCCTGTTTTTGATAGCCAATCAGCTTCAGTGCCGTTTGCCATGAACATTCATGTTGCTCTGTTGCTCTGTTTAGCATCAGTCCCCGACGTCCTTAGTTGTTATGTTGACGTTTGTTTTTCTAGGCCTAACAGAGGTGGGAGGAAATGTGTCTGCATGACGTTCCATCACATGTGCCCCCTCCCGTTGTGTTTCTTTAGGAACAATGGAAGAGGGTATCTGTGACCAAGCCCTTTGTTAGACTGTAGAAAGAACACCTATTTTGTTAAACTCTAAGGAAGTCTGGTGGTCCTGTTTTGTAGTTTTCATTTTCAATACTGTGTCTCGAGTTTCACTGGTGCGCTTATTCAAACGATATTCTAAACTCTGATGAGTGATTCATGGATTATTTTCGGCAAAAAAACGGGATTTGGGCGCCATTCTGCCCACAAATTCTGGTTTAACTAATGGGGATTTGCGGGCAGAATGGCACACAAATCCCGTTTTTTTTGGTGCAAATACTACGTCGAATTCTCCAGTTATTGCCAAAGACTGAGCCTATTATTCCTAGAAAAGCATGAGTTAAACAAGGAGATTAGATTTTGCTTTGATTAGATAAACTTGACAAAACCTCTTAGATGAATTACATGGCAATCATCTTTTTACATCTGCATGGTTCAGCAATAACTACCTGATTATAAAAAAATATTGAATACCATGGCAATCTATACTTTATGTTATTTCTTTACAGGACCAGAACACTATCAATTTTTAAATAAAATCTTTTCACAACTTAAAAAAAAAGTTCCTTCTTTGTATGTACCTCTAAACAAGAGTGAATTAAACACAGGGGAAAACGACAAGGTGGTTCCTCTACTAACACTATAGTCTGCACATCAATGAGAACACCACTATATGAACTTGCTGCGCCATGTTGGGGGCATTCTTAGTGTCTGACAGCTTACCATACCCTATAACAAGCAGTGTGCAGGTGGGAGCAATGACTGTGGGAAGGAAGTGTTACGATATTTAAAGATGCGGCACACTCTAGACCAGGACTCTTTCTTCTGGCCAGGGATGTGACACACAATAAAAATGCTTTTAAGTTTATTACATTCAGATTCAGTTTTTGAGAAGGCAGCCAAGCCGTCTCTCACACTCCTCTCAACGTACGCCCCGTGTCGCAATGGACCATGAACCAGGCCGGTGTGCAATAATGACATTTTTAGTTATTTTTCATTTTGAATAAAAATCAAACATTTAATATAGGGCAGCAATCACCAGTGTGGTGATAATTACACAGTAAAATGATAGGATACACTTAGTTTAACCTTCTAACATCAGATACACAATGCACAAAAGAATGAAAGCAAGATTATTTTTTTGGTAGTATTTTCAAATGGCATTCCCCCTGCAACAATCCTTAAATCCCTGTTAACCAAGTTTTGTGTGGGTGGAGAGGAGTAGCAAGGGGTCAGGTATACTAGGAAAAAATCAGAATGAAACTCAGACCTACCACTCCAGAATGGGAGCCCAAAATTGGATTGAGAACCCTTGAAAAATTAGCAAAATGGCACTTGGAATTACTAAATAATTATTTTAATTGATATGATATGATATGATAGTTTATTTATATTGCACCTATACACAATGTGTTTCAAAGCGCTTCAAGGCAAGGGAGGGAACAAGGGGAAATACGACATTCTTACAGGCCATGAACAGTAAGGATGTGAAATTAACTATCGTACTCGGCCTGAGGACATTTCAGATAGTGCAAGAACTAAGACATAGATAAGGAAGGGAGGGGGAGAGTGGGAAGGAAATAGAAACAGACAGGCGGCTACTGTACTAGGCCTGACAACGTTTCTGGTAGAGCCGGAGAAAAACAAAAGGTGAGGGAGAGGGGTGCAGAAAGGCAGGAGAGGAACAAAACAAGTGACTATTGTACTGGGCCTGACAACATTTCAGATAGTGCTGGAGGGAGGGAGGGGGTGGACAGTAAGAGGATGAGGGGAGTGACAGACAAGGTTACTAACATACTAGGTCCAGGGACAATTCTGATAGAGTAAGTGCATAGAAGAAAGTAAGGGGAGGAGGGGAGGAGATAGGAAAAGGGAGACGGGAGTGGAGGAGATAACACAGTAATCAGTCAAAAAGAGTAGAGAAGCAAGAGGGGAGAGGAAATACAATTGCAGAAGTCAGTAGTAACACATAATGTTGCAAGTCAGGATACACGATGAAGATGGGAACAGCATGATTCAGGGCCACCATGAGTACAAGATGCAAAGGAAGTCCAGCATGAGAGTTGAGAAAAGGTGACACACTGTGAATCAATGAAGTCCATAAAAGTAAAATCCAGCATTGGCCACAAGACGGTGATGGTGAAACCAGAATGTATCAGGACAACCTCCTGTGCGCGGGAGGGGGTGCACAAGGGAAGAACACGGGGGGACCAGAGAGGGTGGAGAGAGCCTGTGGGTTGTGCGGTTGAATGAATAAACAAGAATGATTGTGACTTTACTATAGAAGCAAGAAAACCTACGAGCTACATGGCAAAGTAGTAAACCACAGGCATACAGTTTAGAAAATCGACTTTGGGAAAGGAAAACAGTGCAACAAGAATCACATGTGTCAAAATTGCAATTTCTTAGTTTTCACAGGTTTAAAATAGCCAAATATCTTCAGAAATGAGCTAAACAGACAGAATCGAAAATCGGTTTTACTGGTGGGGTACCAAGGCACATAGCAGGTATGAACTAAAGTGAAAGGATGACTCTGGATGGGTGACAGTATGGGGCTCTTTATAGGGAGGAAAAATTGTATTTTAAATGGGAAACACTTTCACGGGCAATTCAGTTTTGTTATCAAAATGATTGGTTCTACGGCAACTATATTTTAGTGGATAGGTATTTTGTATTTTCAAAGGAAGACACAGTGCGCAAAGAGTTTAATTTGCAAGGTTAACCTATCCACGCTGCGTTCATCTCTATGGAAATTAATTAATTGATTTAAAATGGTACTAAGGACTTACACAACAGACTGAAATTATTTGGAAAGAATTGTGCTAACACATTGAGACTAACACAGATTCTTCTAAGGACAGGATACACATAGGATTCTAACAATTCTAACACATTAGGATACTAATAAGATTTCTTATAGGGTTTCTTATAGGGTTGGACAAATGGCAAGGTAACAGAATGGTGTATGCAGCTTTTTGATATTGGGGAGGGGAGATACTTACCTGAATCACTTGAATTGGGTAGTTTGGACAGCTAACTGGGTCTCTGGACAGCAGGACAAGGGTCTGGTTACTGCACAGCAGCTAGGCTCTCTTCTAGGGACACAGCGAGGCAACCAGGGTCTTGTCTCAGCGAACAGCAGGTGCATCAGCTGGGCAAAGACAGGTATGGTCACAGGATTCCCAAAAGGGGTCAGCAGCCTTTTCTCCTTTCACCCTAAATTATTGGAATTTTTGTACTTTTGAATTCTGGATAAATGGTTCTGCATGGATAGGAGGTCCTGGATCTGGATCCGCTACCCCTGGCCTGACACTGAAGCCTTGCAGGGTGAATATGGAATCTCTGGATCTCTGGATGTTGATTTTTGAATGTCTGATTCTTGAATCTCTGTTTCTTGAAAAGTCTGTTTCTTGAATGTCTGTTTCTTGAAAGTCCTCACTCTCCCTAAGCTTCCTCCTTTTATAAACCGGATGATATCACAGGATTTTAACTATGTGGACAGAACTAAGCTGGACATTCCTATAAGATTGGATAGGTCAGGCTGTGGATGTGGCCACCTACCTGTAAGCAGATTGGACCCAGGGAAGTGACATCATTTTTAGTGTGGGTGTTTTTATGATGTGCGTTGTTCTACCACAGTTACTTTTGCCCACATTAGTTATGAAACAAAATGCTTATATTTACAGTTGTTAGCCTCCTGAAAATCACATAGGACAACCCCATATTTTACAAGGAATATGCTGTTCCAACTCCCAATTTTGTGCAACGCTGTTTTGTCCTTCTGGCAATCTTTGCCATTTCTATGGAAAACATTGCCCCTAAAAATCTGCAAATGTCTGGCATATTTTCATCAACTTTCATAACTGTGTCATGTACGCTTTCTCGATAAATGTCTTTTTACTGTCATTCGCATCCCCCACATGCTAGGATCATCCACATAGTCACATTTTAATTGTGCAGAAATTACATAAAACAGTCATAATTTCACTTTACTGCTTCCTTACGTTACTGAAATAAATGCTTTAATATAAAAAGTTTTTTTTAAATAAAATGGATGGCATCTGTCACCGGTGGGCAGTCCTTAAAATGTCCCCAGCCATCCTGCCCCCTCTGTGTCAGTTCTGGGCAGCAGGGTTACCATAGCACCCTTTGATTCTGGCAGATGCAGCAGAGGAGATGTGTCACAAGGAATTTGCACTGTTCTGTGAAGTGCTGATTTCCCTTGGCCCATTGTCCCTTGCTGGGTAAATGTCAGCCAGTCTGACGAGGTTGCAAATTCTCACACACTGGACCTTTCATTGTGGAGGAGATTCCTTTCCCATGTATGTTTAGTGCCTTTGAATTTCCTGCACAGGCCCCTTTGTTCTACTGTTTTCAAATACAAATATTTTGTTCTTCCTTACTTTCTTTCACAGAAACCAAGTATTCAGTAAATAAATATAACATGCACTTAAACCACCCCAGCACCCATAACATAATGTTTCTGTGAGAGTATCTGGGATGATTTCACATTTTCAGCTTTAAAAAGTGTTAGTTCACTGACTTTGCAAAATTAATTTACACATGCTCATGTTACATGGGGATTTCACAAAATGTGTTTTTTTAACACACATTTTCAGAAAAGTCTTGACAGATCAGATCAGTTTCAGGGCACGGAAAGATTCTGTAAATAGTTTTCTTTTGCAATTGACGCATAGCCAAGGAGAAAAAGCTTTCTTTTTGAAGTCCACTACATGGGTTACTTTGTTGCAAGAGTGAACATGGGTTGTGCGGCCTGAAATGGATTTCTCTGCTCTTCACAGATTTTGCTTGACACAACATGCCATTCAGTGAGGAGTGCCCCCATTTGCTGGTGTACAACCTGAATATGGATAAACATGGCTGCGTTTTACTAAAACCCACGCTGGGTGATGTTCACAAATGAAGATAGCACCAGTGCAAAGTCGTTTTACATGCAACATTTTCTTTGGCAGCGTGAAGGTGTTTTTTTGCAAATCCCAGCCTGCACCGCTGAGCCAGTCTGCCTTTGAACTGCTCTTTTTGGATTCCCATGAAGAAACTAAGTGCAGCCATTCTCTTGGTGTCTGTGCTCCATCTCGCCCAATGTATACAGAGCAGGCACAGCGCAGCCATCATTTCTGTAAATGCTAAAAATGCAGTTTTGATCCAAAAGAATAGGTGCTCAGCTGCCACAACACAGCCATTATTTCTGTAACTGCTCAAATGCAGTTTTGTGAGGCATGGATTTCTGTTGGGCTGGTAAATATACCTCACAGAATTATGCATTGAATTATGAGGAGCTGGCTGGACAGATGCAATCACTGGGATGGGAGAGGGAACGAAAAGTAATGGCAGAATGTTAACCGGGAATGACCTGCAAAACAGCACACATATGTCGGGAAGCGAGATGGCCATTTCGGGTATAACAATAAAGGGATCAGGCTAAACTAGGGTTAATAACTGGTTTAACCACTTATAAGATCAATAGTCCTGAAATTGTAGTTCATTCTGCCGCAGTGATGCAAAACGGCTGCATGGGTTCCAGATAATGACTCCAAGCCCAAAGAAGCCTTATGAACTAACATACACCATGCACCTATTAACTTAATTCATACAGAAATCAAATTCAACAATGGTTCATGATTGGTTCCTTAATAAGGATCTGTGTGATTTGTCCATGGCTTAATTGTTCATGGCACAATTGACCATAGTCAATTTTGCCACAAAACCAAATTTGCTGTGGACAAAATCTACAAATCTATGCCCCATCCCCCACTTATCTTTTGCACGTTCGATTTCTTTCTGACTCTGCTGCGTCAGTTCCATCCATCTTACATGGGTCGGATCTGATGCCGCAGGGTCCGCTTTTCCCTTTTTGTTTCTTCTTTTTTTCCCATCTCCTGCCTCCTATCCTCAGGAAATGGGGGACACCCCTGCTACCTCCAAAAGCCATCAATACCAAACATGGGGAGTGGGGGACACCCATGCAACCCCCACTCCCCATGTTCGGTAGGGATTACCCAATTTGATCGATCGAATGGTACTGGACAAACTCAGCATGATGTAGCATTCGATCAATTAAAATCGATCAAATTGGGTAATACTCCTTGATAATTATGCAATTAGTCTTCAATATGCAATCATCTCTAATATTCAGCCTTCCCCAACACATGTTTCGACCTAGTAAACACTGGTCTTCATCAGGGAGTTAGAGGTGCTCCAATACGGTAGTCCCGTTTAATCCTGGATATTATATGGTTTATAACAATGAAGGTAGTAGGCTAGTATGCAGGGCAGAGAGGCAGCTGTAGCAAATGGATCACTGGGAATGAGGACTACTCATGTGTTGAATATTTTTATGAAGTGATTTGTTGACTGCAAGATTAATGCTGTTGATGCAGCTGATTCCGCTTGTGCATCAGTACCGTATTCATGCCTGATTGGTTGATATTATATTTCTCTTTTAACACATTGCACCGGACACTGAATATGTTACAAATAAATAAAATAATCGTTTATAAATACTGGGAAAGAGATGTTGGCAGATATACTTTACCATAGCTTTAAAAAGATACATAAATGCCAATCACCTAAAACAGTTTGTGGTTCCATTATACCGCAATGGTGAACCATAACTTCATTTCCTTTGTGTGCCAGTATTCTGAGGGCACTAATGTAAGCAAAAGGTATTTGTGAACGGTGTGATCTTATTCCAATTAATGTGTGGATCTATGTGAATCGCAAAGGGACTTGGTTTTAAACTCCCCTTTCCCTTACAATGTAAATCTGACTGAGCTTCTATACAAACCCATAAAATGATGTGTGCAGGTAGTGGGTGTCAGAGCAGAGAGTTAAAGTAAACAAAAACAACCAAAAGGAATATCTTCAATTGAAAGAATGTCTTCAGTTAGAGTGAGTAGTGGTGGAGTACATGTGTGTGCTGTGATCAAGCATTTTAGAGCTTTCCCACTTAATATATTTTAATAATTATGTGCCTACTATACTCCACGCAGGGTAAACAATAAACCCATTTTAACAACCAGACTAAAGTGAACTGTCAATCATATGAACAAATTGCATCATGGTAAATTGAATTTAAAACAAACTCATAAAATGCTATGGACAGATAATCGCCAAACATGAGAGAAACCACTGACACCACTCATGCCTAAAGAAGGTGGGCGTCATTACGAGTTGTGTGGAATGCGTTTAACGGCGCTGGTAATGGTGCCGGCACCGTTGAACTCATTCCGCACTATTACGTGGTTCCCTCGCAGGACCTGATGTGGATGGCTGGCTTATCCAGACGTGCATGGCGGGTCCCGCGAGGGAACCAAGGAGCTAACAATGGGCCTTTTTGTAATGGGCCCGTTGTTAGCTCCCTCCCCATTCCCATTGAGCCATATGGGGGCTCAAATGGGAATGGGGAAGGTCCGGTTTCCCTGAATGGGGAAATACCTGGCCCTCCATACTCGGAATGGCCCGGTATTTCCCCATTTAGGGAACCAGGACCTGGACACGGTTTTGGAGGCAGCTATGGCACCAATAGCGCCATGGCTACCTCCAAAGTCCTAATGAGGCCCAATGTGTGTTTTTTAAAGTTTAATTTGAGGTTTTCACTTTGATCTCATTGAATCTGTCACACTTATAAAATATTTTGATGCGTTCTGCTATGGCCTTCTTTTACTGTTACTCCAAATTCGGACTCAAAAGGAGAACGTGTCTCTGCTCATCTACCCTCTTTAGCCACAATTTAATAGTAGAATTTGACAATGGGAGAAGTAACACCTAGAGCATACTCTATATGTCAACGACACTGTAGCATTTATAAACGTGTGCACCACGCCATGTTAAGGTTGAAGAATTGACCAAATTGATCACTAACATAGGGAGAAAAAAAGTACTGATTACATATGATGAATGGTGAAATAGTGCTAGTATTACTTGAAAGTGTGATTGCCCGCTTCCTTTTTGTTCCCAAAACCTACAATAAAATATTTAAAGGAATCAAAATCTCAATTAATGCAATTTCAAAAATCTGGCCTTTACTCTGCTCCCTAGCTTGACATTTACAAAAAATGTATTCAATCCACACTGAATACTCCCTCTGCAAACCACAACTTCTTTCAGGTCTTTCTGCAAATGAACACTAACATTTATACAGTAACCACATCATCTGTGTCTACAGAATGTGGACAGACTGAAGTCAGAAAGCCGGGTTTACGATTCTATTTGACATTCTTGCTGATGCTTCCTTAGGAACAAATTAATTTAATTCCTTGAGTTCCTCTAGTGCATTCATACACCATAAAGAAGAGGTCCAATGTTGCCCTTAGGGTGTAAATTTAGGTCCTACTTTGTAACAACAAAAACTGAAGTCCCAGCATTCTGGGATACCTTGTGGCGGTCAGCCCATGAGACAGGTGTATTCACTATTAAAGCAATCTCACAGTTCCCAAAAACCTTAACATAATAAGATAGCAGTGAGGATTTCTCTTCCACTTCCCAACTCTAAATGGCTGGGAGGGGCTGTAATTCACCTGAGATGAGATCTCTGACAGAAAGCAATTTCAGACAATCATCACAACAGCTGAACAGGCTCATTATTTATTTTGCCGCAAGCCATTTGTAGGCTTAAGGGCCCAATTCATGGAATTTATTTCATGGTTCAAAGTGACTTTGCACTGTCGACACAAACCCTGATCCATGGAACTGTGCAAGGTTGTAGTGCAAAGTCAGTGCATAGTCAGTGAATAGTAATTTTAGCAGTACAAAATGACTTTGCACTGACTTTGCAATGCAAAAAAATACACTTTGCACAGTTCCATGAATCAGAGTGTCGGCAGTGCAATGTTACTTTTCATAAGTGCAAAGTCACTTCAAACCGTGCAAAACATTCCATGAATTGTGCCCTTAATCTCACGGTGAAATGGATATACGTAATAATACATAATGCCAAAATCTGAAACTGAAGTATTTAAAACGGTGACATTGATGGCCACACACCATTTGAAGACTCCAAAGCTACACATTTCCCGTCAGACTATTTTCCAAACACCAGAACAGGACTTAATCTAGATGGAAGCCCACTCTCAGTGAAGACTGCCTCGTAGGGCAATGGTGCCATCTATAAACCCAGTGAACACCAAAAGCAGTCACAGTAAAAAGAGTAGCAGAGAGCAGCAGATAAAATTGAGTGAAAAAAAATGATGTATTAATATTGGAGGTGTCTTGTTTTTCAGTGAACGAATGGTGCATTTTCTGTTGGAGTTAGAAATGTTGATGTGCTGTCCCTTCTGGCTGCGAAGCGTTTCATTTTACACTAAGACACTATCGGCCCGATTCATGTAATCGGACGCAGAAATGGTGCAAAGGCCACTCGCCGAGAAGGATCCTGCGCAAGTCATGGTGCAGAAAATAAATTGTGCTCCCCACGTATTGATGGATTCTTAGGTGCATTACTAGCCATCGCGCAAGTAAAAACAAGCTGCGCGAGGAATGCCCACAGCACGCCCTCACACACCCCAAAAAGCAAGCTAAAGGCTAAACCAAGCACAAGCCTTCTAGTCCACCCCTGAACCACCATCCAGTACCCCTGTCAGAAGGGGCACCCTCCCCCGCAAGCCCAGGCTGCACACCAGCTAAATCACATGCCTCACTTCGCAAGCCCAGGCTGCACCCTTGCGAAAGCACGGGCCTTCCTCACAAAGCCACACAGCACCCCAGCAAATTTGCACCCCTCACCTCGCAAGCCCAGGCTGCACCCCTGCAAAATCACACCTCACCTCGCAAGCCCATGTTGCACCCCTGTAAATGCAGGCCCTCCCTCGCAAAGCCAGACTGCACGACAGCGAAACCGCGTGACTCAACTCACAAGCCCAGGTTGCACCCCTGCGAAATTGCGTCCCTCACCTCGCAAGCCCAAGCTGCACCCCTGCAAAAAAGAGCCCTCCCTCGCAAAGCCAGACTGCACCCCAGCCAAACTGCCCATTTTACCTTGAAACACTTGTGAATAGGCACGTTATAAATGCCATATCTTATCATACCTTGCAAGCCCAGCCTGCACCCCTGCAAAAATGTGGGCCCTCCCTTACAAGCCCAGGCTGCAAACCTGTGAAAACGTTCATCTCACCTCGGAAGCCTAGCCTACACCCCTGCAAAACCTTGCCCTTCACCTTTCAAGCCAAGGCTGCACCCCTGTGAAAATGATGGCAGTCCCTCACAAGCCCAGGCTGCATGCTCCAGACTGCCCCCCCTTCCACAGACCCTCTCACCTGTGACACCGTCCCAGTCAGCCATCTCCAGTCTAGATACCATCCCCCCAGGCCCCTCACCTGTGACTCTCACCCCCCCCCCAGGCAGCCCCTTGACAGTCTCCCACAATATCAGTGCAATGCATGTCTGTAGCTGACCTGAACCTCTGTGGTCTGCCAGCCCATGAAGTGAAACACAATCAAAAGTAAGCACCCAAGATCTTTGAAGGACATGGGCATCTGCTGACACACCCTTCAAGACCTTAATCAGCCCACCCCACACACATGTGACAAGTGAATCCAATGGCAAGTGGCATGTGCATGTTGGCCATGGCACATTGCCAAGGCATCAAAGCACATTAACTGAATGTGTGCCCACGACAAAAGTAAACCTACTATTATATTTCAAATATCCACAAACAATGGCCAGGCGTGTCGCCACCTGGGCATCAGTGGCCTGGATAGAAGGGATGGCAAATTACCTGTCAGGGAACAATAATATGACAGGATCATGCATGGGTGATGGGATGGCAGTCAGAGAGTGCATGAGTCAGAGAGACCGGACAATGGTGCTGCCACTCTGAAAGAGCAAACATGGCTCACCACTGCATTCCAGCGTCCAAGGTGGAGGAACACGTGAGAGAAGGCAGTATGTGACTGCAAATGCTGGTCGATGTGTCTGCATGAAATAAATTTAATACAGCAATGACAAACGAAAATGCCATTAACGGGACCATGCAACACTTCCACAGTGAGCCCACCTCCCTCCACACCAACCAAACTAATGGCAAACACACAGTGATGATGCACAGTTAAATGCAAATGAAAACATACAGTGCAGACCCAGTCGCCTGACGGACCCAACCCCACATGTCAGGCACATGTGAATCCTTCCAGCTGCAACCATCACAGCAACAACAACACACATGCATGCACGCCACAAGACACATGACTTTTAATGGAGAGATGCACTTTCAGAAGAGTGAACTATAAAACTTTCCGACACACAAATCAACTGCATGAAGCGTGTAATGGAACAAAATGAAAGATGTATTGAATATAAATATGTTCAAATAAAACGGGGAATAAAGGTCAAAGCAGTTCAGGGGAAAATATGAAATGAAATAAAAATCCTATGCCTAAATAACTATATGCATGGAAAACTAGGAAGGAAAGTCTGCAGAGCCTGCGGAAAATAATAATTAAAAAAGTAAACATACACCTAAATAACTATGTAAAAAGGCAGCAGGCTAGACAACCTCTTCGATCTAACACATCTTTTCCACCAGGGCTGGGTCCAACACCACGTCCCCCCTCCTCAGGTGGGCCTTGGTTGTTGCCTGGAGGGCTTGCAGGTCATCCAGCATCTGTGTCTCTATCACACATGATTCCCTGCAAGTGGCCACCTGGATGTTAGCCCACCTCCTTACCCGACACAGCGCAACCCCAGCCCTGGCCATCAATGGTCCTGCTTCCTGTGCCCGCTGCCTCTCTGCCACGATCTGCCCTTCATAATGCTGGAACAGAGAAGAAATTCTGCGCCTCGTGTCCACGTGTGCCTCCTACATCACCCTTCCCAACTGCCTCCTTTGAGTGGTCTGCCCTGCCAACAATTGCCTCCCCTCATTGCCTCCTGCTGCCCCATTGCCAGTTCCTGCTATTTTGGTACGCTCTCTGAGCTGATGACGATTCCTGGAGGCATACAGCACCTGCGCTGCTCATAGCTTCCTGCTGTCCCACCATTGCATGTGGCCCTGCTTGGACCTGGGCAGTCACGGTGACCACCTCAGCTGCTATGCCTTGGACTCCCAATGTGGGCAGAGATGTGAGCTCTAGAATATGGGGCATTGTGGGTGGGAGTGGTGCACAGGGTCCCTGCTGGTATCTTGGCCAGAAGAAACCCTGGAGGACAACTGGTGCACAGAGGAGGAAGACAAAGAGGTGATTGCAGCAGTGAACATCCCATAGAGTACACCACAGAACAAGAATGATGCAAGCCAGGATACCAGGCGGCATAGCTCACTGTGATGATGGGCAAGCAGACTATGAGTAGCTGGCACATAATCACAAATGACACCAATCCGCCTCATCAACCCGAGGAGCAGGGGCAGCACATATTCCGGATGGACACAACAGATATCAAGGGGGTGTCGTTCTGGGTGGACACACCAGCTGACAACTGGAGAGGTCTGGGTGGAGGCATTCTGGGAGGCACACGCTGCCGCATTCGATGACAGAGGGACAGGAGTTTGCACAGGCCTCTCCACGGTGGCCTACATAGCCTCATGGCCATGGGACAGGACTGCAGTAAGCACACCCACCTCAACAGCCCAACCTGACCCCATGGGCTAGGCTGCAACGGCCACCTCCTCCACCTCCCTCTATCAACTTGGATGACTTTGGGGCATCTTCTGCGTGGCATCACCTGGACCCACCACTGCTGACGAGGTAACTCCCACCATAGCCTTCTTTGACTCCCCGTGTCACCGGCGCTGCCACAGCCACATCGCTCCCCGAAGATTAGCAGGGATGGGGGTGTGGCTCTGGCCTGTACCTTTGCCTGGTGGAGGCATACCTGCATCCTTTCTCCACAGCGCTGCATCTGCCTTTTCATCAGATGCAACTGTGGAAAAGGAGACACAGAACAGAAACATCAGTGTATTGCACCAAAGCCGGCGTGGCATCACCAACATTCACAGGAACATGACTTGTCAAGGGAACATCCATAAACCTCACACTCACAGATATGGACATGCAATTCACATCCATGTAGATGCCTGCCTGGCCATCACTTCACAACATGCTTCAATTTCACATGCACATGTGAGCATGCCAGAGCAACAATGACATACACATGTCATGCACGAACATCAATTCTGAAGGCACGATCAGTGCCATGACCAATCACATCAGAGTCCCCTGAACTGCAATGCCTCAATGTGACTAAGCCAGACATCTAAATGCATGTGTTGCGTCCAGGCGTGAGTGATGCCCAGTCACACATTTCCATTTTTGGCACATACACAAGAGCATCATGCATGCACATGACGTGGGCAACACTACCTCAACTGGCAAACTTGCCAACCTGGCATATCTCAGATACAAGTAACATTGCATGTGCACGGTCTGCAAGCCAGCACTACAACACGCAATGCAAGTAGGAGCACATTTAAAATCCAAAGATGTCTGAATGCACACATTGAGAGCAATGTCTGGGGCATGCATGCAGACATCCGTCTCAGAAGCATACTTGCTGCAAGCCTAAGGGGTCACTGCCAACATGCTGGTATATGCACAACACATATGCACTGTGCAGCAGTGCACCACATGGCTACTCACCAGTCGACTCCAGACGTTGGCGTAATTCACAGACCTGTGTGTGCAGTGCTGAGTAGAACCTCTCCAGGTCCTGCATGTTGTTCCCTGACATCCGGCACCTGCGCGCACAGTGACCCTCTACGGTAGCACCTTCCTGGGTATATTGCATGGCCTTGCCGTGGGTCCTGGATTTAAGATCCTCCCAGCAGACTGCCACCCCCTCCGTGTTGATGGCATCGGTGATCCTGTCCCAGAACTGCTGACGTCATTCCTTACTGCGTTGCATCACAGGGTTGAAGAGGGCATCATAATGCTCCAGGACCTTTGCCACCAGGGTGTCAACTTCTTCGGTGCTGATGTTGACATCCCTCTGCCTCGCTGCCATAGGGTTGCTGCTCTGGTCTGAGGATGATAGTGCAGTCATGGCAACCCCTGAGGAAGGTGTGGGTGGGCAAGGTGGTTCTGGAGCTGGGCTGTAGAGTGGTGATGGTGGAATGGCACAGTGGGAGTCCAATGAACCAGCTGAGGAGGTCACAGAGCCAGAGACAGGAGCAAAGACAATTGATGGACAGCAGGCACTACATACGCAGTGTAGGTGGGCATCAGGCACACACACACTGTAAAGTCAGCAGCAGATGGCAAAGTTGGAGACAGCAGAAGGCATAATCATGGGTTTTCCATGTCTCACAATGATGGCAGCCATAAACAGAGTGAAGGGACTTTGCGCATGAAATATTAGAAAATGGTGGACACGTGAAATAAGAGGAAAGGCCCTCAGCACATAACTTAGGTGCCATGCGCTGTGCGCCAGCGTTGAGCATGCCATCTTCAGGGGTACATAAATACATGTAGAAGCAACTCGGAACATGCGTGCGAAGGGGAGGAGATGGACGAGTGGAGTACTGTGTATTTTGGGGTGCCACACATTCCATTCATACAGGGACCATATGAACTTCTTATTTTGGTGGGGGATTTGCCTCTGCGCGTACTTGCATCTACTTTTGATTTTTGCAAGGCTAACAGTGAGTTGTATATTTATTTTTTTCAACTCTGGGTGTGCATGTGTATCGCATAACACTATTTTGACCTTTCTGGGCTTTCCGGGGTTCACGTACACATTTTTAATGTTGCTGAGTGCCACTGCGTATCGTGTACCGCCTTTTTTCTTATTTTGGAAGTTATCCTGGTATCGTCTATGCATTTTATAAATTTTATACAGGTTCCTGTGCATGACGCATACCATAATATTCACACCTGGGGTACATATGAGCCTTGCTGGACCACAGAACCACATCTCATATCACGTAGACTGACACCTCTCTCATATTACCCAGCACAAACACTTGGTGTGCCTTCCATATTTCTGGAACACCTGAAATGTGAGTGGAAAGGCCCCAATAGGAAAAGGGGGCAAATGGGACCGTGGTCAGGAACGTGATGTGGAAGCAGCTGTCCCAGCCTCAAGGGGTCGGGGACTTGTTGTGGAAGCAGCTGTCCCACCCCCAAGGTGGTCCGGGACGTGCTGTGGAAGCAACTGTCCCAGCCCCAAGGGGTCGGGGACATGCTGTGAAAGCCATGTCCCAGGCCACTTGTGGTCCGGTATCTGGACCACAGAGTGGTCCCAGCAACACAGGGGTGGCACTGACACTTTGTGCAAAGAAGGCAAAGCCTGCACAGCAGGAACAGGCTTCATGGAATACGTGATCATTCACTGCCGTGGAATGCGCCAGCATCCAGGGAGCACAAATACAACTGTTCAGCGTACGGTGCATTGGCAGCATGTCACGGATGAGACAAAAACCTTAGGGTTTGAGAAGCGCACTGCTGCACAGGAGAAGCACTAGAATTATCTCACTCTTTGCACCAAGTCCGAGCTGCGTGCCAACCTGGCCTCTGCTCTGATTTATTTTTATTTATTTATTTTATTTATATATTTATAACGCGCCACAGCTCGCAAGTATCAGGGCGCGACAGAAACATGAAGGGTGAAGAGATCATGGGACTACATAAAACAGAGAAGAGAAGGACTCAACATGAGTCCGAAGCTGAGTTTGTAACAGATTACCGAAAGAGTAATGTTTTCAGCTGCTTTCTAAAGGAAAGATAGTTACTTTCCAGTTTAAGATTAGCCGGAAGCTCATTTCAGAGAGCAATTGCCTTGGTGGGAAAGGCCCTCCCAAGTCCGGTGGCTTTTACTCTGGTATGGCTGGATTTGAGTAGCCCTTGTTTAGCTGATCTTAAACATCGGCTAGGTTTGTACCAGTTAAATTCCTTTTTGAGGTATGATAGAGCCGAGCCGTATAAGCATCGATGGACCAACGTCAAGGATTTGAATTTAATGCGCTCCTCTATGGTGAGCCAATGAAGGCCTATTCTGTCTTGGGTAATATGGTCACGCTTGGGTTTCCTAGTGATGGATCTGACGGCGTTGTTTTGAATAATTTGGCATTGTTTAATGCAGTTGTTGCTATACCCAAGCATCAACGCATTTCCATAATCGAGTCGGGACAGGATGGTGGCTATAGCGATGGTGGCAGTATTTTTGGCATTGAGGAATGACCTAATATGCCATAGTAGTCTCTGATAGTACTGGCAGTTTCTTTTAAGGTATGAGACCTGTACCTCCAATCCCAGAGAGGATTGCAGGTACATGCCGAGTGTTTTAACTTTGTTTGTGACTATGATATTGGAGTCTTTAATATTAAATGTAGAATAGGCAGGGCCTAGATTAGATAGGGCTTTTGTGGATCCAACTGTCATGAGTTCTGTTTTTGAACCATTCAGGCACATCCAGTGAGCCTTCATCCAACTCTCTATGGTGTTATAGATGGCTGACAGTCTGCTATTGTCTGTAGCATGGTCTCCACAAAGTTCTATGATCAATTGTGTGTCATCTGCGAAATTAGTGAAATAAATCCCCAGCTGTGAGAGGAGGGCGCAGAGACAACGAATGTATACATTGAAAAGGAGAGGGGAGAAGCTGGCTCCCTGTGGGACGCCGCAATCCACAGAGTTATAACTAGTGGAATGTCCGCCCCAGGTGATTTTGGAGTTTCTGTCCTCCAAAAAGGAGGATATCCATTCAATGGCTTCATCAGAGCAGTTTCCTGCTTTTCCTAGGGCCTCTCGGAGCTTCCCATGATCTAATAAATCGAACGCTGTCGAGAGGTCCAGGAGGATGACCAGGCCGGCCTTTCCTTTGTCTAGGATACTCAGCATTTTGGATTGAAGGTCAAGTAGTGCTGATTCAGTGCTATGTGCACTTCTGAATCCAGGTTGCTGGGGGTGTAATAAGTCTTGCTTGTCCACGTACTCTTGGAGCTGGTGCGTAGCTATTTTTTCGAGAATCTTCAACAAAAAATTACAATTTGTAATAGGTCGAAGATTGGCCGGATTTTGCTGGTCCAGACCAGGCTTTTTCACCAATGGTGTAACTGTAACTGTTTTTATGCTGGTGGGAACATTCTGGTCTCTAAATGACGAGTTTGCCATGCGACATAGAAAGGGTGAGAAAATTCGTTATCTAGGATGAATTTGGGGGGTAATATGTTTTCGGGACATGAGGTACATATCATATTAGAAAGGGTATTCTGGAGGGGGGACACTGGATTGGAGGATATGACCCAGGATGAAAAGGCTATGAGCCAATTCATACTACTGGAGCAGGTGCAAGACGTGGGAGGCCTGGAAAATTACAAGGGCACGTCTGGTGAGTGACCAATGTGGCGCATCCTGAGTATGTGAAGTAATTCATCACCATGATGTATAATTGTGGTGCACATCTGGCTGCATTGGAATGACTGCCATGGTGAACCATGTCCTGTGGTGTACTGACTCCTGTCCAGTGTGCACAAGAGTGGATACAAACCATGTGTTGTACATCAGTTGAACATGTCCATGTGACAATACTGATTCCCCACATGCATACCCCCAACATCTGCAACATGATACCCCAATGTGCACAGTTGTTTGCTGAATACTTGAAGTGAGTGACTCTGCCCTGCTAGATATGTGCATGTGTCCAAAATCCTAGTCAGACTTCATGCCATGCAGGGTATTGAATCTCTTTTCAAACATGTATGTATGTGCTGCCATGCCAGATAGAACATCCAAGCTGGCACTCAACATGCCTTATGGTGTGCCCTGAGTGAGTGTGTATATGTTAAGACTGTGCACATCCCTGCTGCCCCAATGGCAATGACTCTTGAGGCAAATCGTTGAGAGGCTTGCTCCCTGTTAACCTCCCACACTCAGCCCATACTCCATGGGTCGAAATGACCCTCTCCATCGTGTTCCTATCTACAACTCCATTGACTTACTCTCTCCACTTCATGGACCTTGCCTATGTGGAACTCTTACAGGCAAACATCACCTTGGACGATTTCCATCTTCCGAGACTTACGTCATGTTCCCATTGTGTCCAGTCCCTGTACCAAGACAACACTAGTGTGGCATGTGATGAATGCAGACTTGTATGCGGATATGTGTGTCTGCCTGTTGCCATGTGATGTAATTGAACGTCACAGAGGCACATGTCCATGCCCATTTCTTTGGTATTAGTCAACAGCCTGCTGTACCATGGTCCATAATGTGCTTCTTAACAACCCTATTGGTTGGCAATGTGACCCTGAGCAGGGAATGTCGGTGCCAGTCTGCATATGCCATGCTCAGATAGCTTGTTGCCCATAGTATGTGGATGCTGTATTTTAAATGGTGACATGCCCTTCATTTTTTTGCATGATAGCAATGTGATACACATGTTTACTGTAGACACATTGCACATTTCTCCATCTGTATTTTTCTGTCCATGTGCAGGTGATGATGCACCAGATGCAGAGGAGGAGTAGTATGAAGAGTTTGTGTTGCTTCGGACCACTAGAGGAGGACGTGGCATGGCAGGCCATGAGAACCCACTGATGCTACAACCCATCCTGAGCTGTGCTGCAGTCTCTTCTGACTCTTTGGACTCAACTTGCTCTGATGCTGAACCAGATGTACAGTCCACAATGCTGATGGAGGTGAGTGCACCAATGAGTGGAGCAGTTGGGGCCTGTGAGTCTGCAGGGGGTCAGGTGCCTTCAGAAGGCCAGTCAGTGATGTCACACCCATCTGTGGTGGTTACAGCTGCAAGGCCACCTTCCCATGTATTGGTTTCTGGTCCTGGGACAGATGTCCAAGGGAGTATTGCAGACCTGCGGCCAAGGACAGGGGCATCACAGCAAGGGCCCTGCTCCCTTGCATCAGGCAGGCGTGGGACCCGCCCACGTGTGGGACGTGTGCAGGTTGGGCAGACAGAGTGGGAGCATAAGATGTTGCATTCCGCACATTGACAGGATACTGCCTTTGAGAGTTTGGTTGAGGACATGTATAGGGTGGGCACTTCCATGATCCCCCCAACAACATAGGTGAAGCTCCCACTGACTGCGCATGGAGGTGAACATCAGGGGCGAGAAGCAGATCTGCAGTGTCTGCAGGCATCTCTGCTTGCAGAGGGTCAGGTACACACGGATACCTTGAGGTGGGAGATGTTGGCCCAAAGGAATGCAATCCATGAGGAACATGTAGCCACCAGAAGACTGTTCCACCAGGAGGTGTTAGCATTGAGGCAGACAATCCCGGAGGAACTCTGTGCAACCCATGAGGTTGTTCATAGTGACCTCACAGCCCGCAGTTTGCTGGTGCATTCATTACTGTTACGCATGGCAGCTGCCGCTGACGACCAGGCCAGGGCACTGCGTGGTCAGCGTCCAGCACCACTTCCACCTGCAGATTCAACACAAGATGGGAGTGCCAGCAAAGACATGCCTCCCGGTCCACCCTAGTTGTGCGGTCCGTGAGCCCATGGAGGGGATTTTTATTTCAACGTATTTGTTTGGGATGTCCACCCTTCTCCCTCCATCCCTCCATGACGGCCGCAATTCCCAACATCCCTTTAGCCCCCACCCACCATCAGTGATGGACATTTTTTTTTGCCCCTTGATAGACCCCAGGCCCAGATGTTGGTATGTTATTTTTGAGTTGCCCCTTCCAGGTTTATTTTTATTTTCTTGTGTTTTATTTTTTATTTGAGTTGTGCAGTTAACCTCTCATGGCCATGACGCTTGCAGTGGTGGACATGCAGGCATGCAGAGTGTGGTCAACTTGCATGTTTGCATGGTGGTGCTGCGGATGGCATGTGCAGGTAACTATGGGTTCAGTGTATCATCACACCTGAGTGCTGTGCGAATGGTATTTAACTATGCCTGTTGTAATGTCTTGTCCCGTGTTTTTTCAGTAATCCATAATTAGGTGGTGACTGATGTCCTGGCAGAGACACCCTCACCCTTTGATGTCCACGCTCCCCATGCCCTCTGCCAGGCACTGGACCTCCTGTCACTCATTATGAGGCACAGTTTCTGGTGAAGGTGATGCAGAATTCACACCATGCCGGCTCAGTCAGCGTGTAAACATGAGCACTGTCTTGCATGTTCAGCATGTGCCATTATTCCCCGTATTTGCTGCATGTGGAAGTTTCCTATATATGTGCTTTGGATACTACCATGCCTGGATGTTATTTTAAGTGGTTATCATGTCACTGACCACACCTACTTTGATGTAGTTCATTTCATTGGCCATCTACAATCTAGGCTGTGTACTCCTTGATGTGTTGAAGTGGGAAAATGGGACAACACCCTTCTCTCATGTTCAGCCAGACCCTGGCCTAGAGGATCACGGTCCAAGCACCCCCCCACGAGAGGAGTTTGACCCATTCACTTCATTACCTGACAACATGGTACCATGTGTCCACGGTCCCCACAAACGAGGAGCATGCCCAATAGCAGGCACTGATCAAGCCGTCGTCTGCAACATGGACCAGCTCGACTAACGCAACAACCACGAAAACCCAACATCGTTCGAGAAGCCATGACGACATAGCCAACTGACAAGAACACACGTGCCACCAAGCACACTGGTCACTCACACACCAACCTACACGAAGAACATAAGACAGAAGGTTGTTTGCCTGATATCAAAGACACAAATCAACTAAAATTAATATAAAATTTAATTGAAGAATTCTTGAACAGCCTTTGGGAAATTCATAAGAGAGCCTGACACGTGTTTCGAGCTGAGGTGCTCGACATCAGAGGCTGGTGATTCTATACATGATTATACAAAGATCCAAAACATCAAAACAAAGCAAGAATCAACAAAAATAAAACATAAAAATATAAAAGGTTGGCATTGTTATACCAACAGCCACAGTGTCCAAGCAAGGGGTACAGGTGTGGCCGAACCCGCAAAATGTTAAATCACAAAAATCAACAAAGACCACGAATAAACATAATATACCAACATGTGAGAGCATAAATAAAATTACAAACAATTAATCGAGTTGCATATTTTATGAAATAAAAGATATAGTAAATGCATCCATAATTACCGGTGTCGTTGCAAGATAAATAGTTTGGAAGAGAAACAAAAATAAAAACGAATTGACATCAATTAGTAGTCCAAAGACATATTTAACAATAGCATGAAAGGTAATGTCTCTCCCACGCAATGGGCATACCAAAAAATCAATTAACTGAAAAAAGGGGATTACCTTATTTTCCTTGTGAATCAACCTAGACTGAGGGATTTATTGGAAAATATAGCTTGTAGTTAGAGAAAGTCCAGGTAGGGTAAGACACACATAAAGTGGTGCTATCTAAAAAGGCAATACTGAGGATAAAAGTGCTTACCAATAAATGATTAGTCATCTAATCAATAAATAACGTGGGCTCAACTGTAGGAAAAAGGCAAATAGGTCCCATTCACTATGACTATTTGTCATTGCATACAAATAAGCACCGTAAAGTTCATAATGCGAACGTACAAAGAATAGGTGAAGCAATGCATACCTAAATTAAACGCTTCCGATGCGTGAGAGATCTGCATGCCACGTTAGTAAGCAGTTTGCACAGAGACGATTGAGGGCAGAAAGGAAGAAAAAAGAAAGAAGCTAATTAGCTAACAATGTGACATATTGAGGGTTGAGTGGTCACATGCGTAGACCCTCAGACTGATAATAAGTCTAGGGGCATACGCGAAAGACCCACACTCGCCAGCGTCTCCGCTGATGTGAACTGGAGCCGAAGCTCCGCGGCCGATAGATCATGATAAAGCAATTTCAAGTGTTGAATACATATTCAGAGGCCATTCAGCATCATTTTTTGATCACATAGCAATGGTAAAAGAATTTCTGTCTTTCGCATTATCTCACAATGTACTCATATTCAACAATGTCTATTATAAACAACTTATTGATGTTGCAATGGGTGCGAGCTATGCCCCGGCCCTTGCGAACATCTTCATGCATCACTTTGAACAACAGTTTGCACTGGTCAACAACCCTTTTGTCTAATATATTCATGTCTGGAAGCGGTACATTGACGATGTTCTCTTGATATGGACAGGAACAGTGGACTGAATGAGTTTGTCTCCTTTTTGAATACCAATACATGGGGTATCCAATTTACTCATGAATACAGTGGCACCAGTATTAACTTCTTAGATCTTACAATCAGCATAATCAATCATAAGCTTGTTACCAAAACATTTCGTAAAGATACAGCTGTTAACTCTGTATTGCATGCTTCCAGCTGCCATAAGAAGTCTGTCATTCGTAATATACCTAAAGGTGAATTCATAAGAGCAAGAAGGAACTGTTCAAATAATGATGATTTTCAAGAGGAATGTCAATTCATATGTAGACAATTTTTGTCAAGAGGCTATGATAAGAATTCTGTCAAACAAGCTGAAGCATCAGTCATGGGTCTGAAGAGAAGCGATTTGCTTACTCCCAAAGCTAAAACGCAAGCTCCGTACAGTAAGAAACTTCAATTTATTATGAGGTTTAATGCAGATAGTTCAGATGTGTACAACATTGTTAAAAAACACTGGCATTTACTTCAACTTGACCACGATATTATATCTTGGTTAGACCCTCAACTCAGTTTTATCTGTTGCAAAGCAGAAAATTTAAAAAGCATTCTGTCACCATCCTTCATGAATAATGAACAACCAGTAAAGACCTGGCTAGAGCAGGCAGGTAGCCACGGTTTCCACAGATGTGGGAACTGTTTGATGTGTGACTATGCACTAGTAACTAGTACAATTGGATTTGGCAAACTGGGTGTACACCGAATTAATTCCTTCATTAACTGCAACTCTAAATTTTGTGTATATTGCATTCTATGTGTGTGCGGCAAGCGCTATTTTGGCAGTACTATCAGACCACTAAAGATAAGAATACGGGAACATCTGTCCACTATCTCTGATCAGGACTCAAAATATCCATTGGCAACACACTGGCAAAGTGAACACCAACTTGATGATAAGTCCAATATCAGATTTGTGGGCATGGTCAAAGTTACGTTGCCTCAACGGGGAGGCAACCTAGTGCTGAAATTAAGACAATTGGAAGCCAGACTTATTTGCCAGTATCGCACTGTCGCACACAGTCTCAACACTGACCATGAACTATCTGTGTTCCTCTAATAGATGCTAGACTACACTCAGTACTGCAAGGAACCAATCATTTGGTATCACCTATCAATGTAAATGTACTCCGCATGCAAGGTTGTCTCTCCTGCCCAATGCAAACATTACCACTTGTCCTTACACAGAATTATGTGTTCCTTTGTCTATCTAGCTATGTAGAAATATTCTCAACATTAGACTTTTGTTTTCAGGGCATAAGGGATATAAGTAATCTCCCAGGTACATCAGAGTATATCTGCTGGGCACTTATAATAGCCCACTGCAGTGGATCAGACTTGGTCCTCCCCCCGTCCTTCTCTCCCAAAGTCTTGTATAACTTTTTTCTTTTTTGGGCTATATACACACGACTTTGTTTTCGTGGTTATATAAATCTGCGCTAATTAATTGCACCCAAGTTATTAATGGGTTCTTACTTAATTTTTCATTCTCATGTATTATTACGTGTCCCAGTATGTGCAATTTTTAGTGACTTTCCCTCCAATTTATAAATTACAATATTATGACTTATGGGTTTTAGGTGATCGGAGTATACACTCAACAAGCCATTTGTTTTTACTGTATCTTTCGACCTCTGGCATTACATAACATCATAACAATTGAGCGCGTTACGCTCGAAGCAACATACTACAACATGGCGGCTATCAAGAACCAGCCACGCGAACAACCGCGTACGCTTCAGCTCTTGGCGTGAGCGCCGCACTGTTTATTTTTGGCGGTGTCGGCGCGGAGCTTCGGCTCCAGTTCACATCGGCGGAGAAGCTGGTGAGTGCGGGTCTTTCGCGTATGCCCCGAGACTTATTATCAGTCCGAGGGGCTACGCATGTGACCAATCAACCCTCAATATATCACATTGTTAGCTAATTAGCTTCTCTCTTTTTTCTTCCTTTCTGCCCTCAATCATCTCTGTGCAAACTGCTTACTAACGTGGCATGCAGATCTCTCATGCATCGGAAGCGTTTAATTTAGGTATGCATTGCTTCACCTATTCTTTGTACGTTCGCATTATGAACTTTACGGTGCTTATTTGTATGCAATGACAAATAGTCATAGTGAATCGGATCTATTTGCCTTTTTCCTACAGTTGAGCCCACGTTATTTATTGATCTGGATGACTAATCATTTATTGGTAAGCACTTTCATCCTCAGTATTGCCTTTTTAGATAGCACCACTTTATGAGTGTCTTACCCTACCTGGACTTTCTCTAACTACAAGCTATATTTTCCAATAAATCCCTCAGTCTAGGTTGATTCACAAGGAAAATAAGGTAATCCCCTTTTTTCAGTGAATTGATTTTTTGGTATGCCCATTGAGTGGGAGAGACTTTACCTTTCATGCTATTGTTAAATATGTCTTTGGACTACTAATTGATGTCGATTCGTTTTTATTTTTGTTTCTCTTCCAAACTATTTATCTTGCAACGACACCGGTAATTATGGATGCATTTACTATATCTTTTATTTCATAAAACATGCAACTCGATTAATTGTTTATAATTTTATTTATGCTCTCACATGTTGGTATATTATGTTTATTCGTGGTCTTTGTTGATTTTTGTGATTTAACATTTTGCGGGTTCGGCCACACATGTACCCCTTGCTTGGACAGTGTGGCTGTTGGTATAACAATGCCAACCTTTTATATGTTTATGTTTTATTTTTGTTGATTCTTGCTTTGTTTTGATGTTTTGGATCTTTGTATAATCATGTATAGAATCACCAGCCTCTGATGAAGAGCATCTCAGCTCGAAACACGTGTCAGGCTGTCTTATGAATTTCCCAAAGGCTGTTCAAGAATTCTTCAATTAAATTTTATATTAATTTTAGTTGATTTGTGTCTTTGTGCGCAGATATCAGGCAAACAACCTTCTGTCTTACTTACATACCATTGGCAACGTTGGCAGGTTGCCCTCAACCCTTGCCTCAATCTGCAGCCCTTGCTCAACATATTTAACTGTCAGGGCGCCTGTATCTCATAACAATCCTTTTACACGAAGAACATACTCAGTGCTATGACGTAGCGCACTGGCACACCTACGGATGTGCATCGTTGTTATTTTTCACCTAGGCCTCCTACCGCACTGCAGAAACGCAAGATGCCACCCAGAAGCTAGGCTCGAGATGCCACCCAGAAGCTGCCAAGCTCAGGAGACAGAAAGTCGCCGGGGTCCCACGTCTGGGACACATGTTGCAACAACGAAGCGACAAGTTGGACACCTACACTGATGGGAAAGGCGTGATCATCAGCCACTAGAAAGACCTGTCCATTGTCCACCATTAACACATAGTTACACATTGTTGCCACTGTCAGGTACATCGTGAGCTGGGAACGGCGATGTTCCCAGACTCGTGAGGGAACCAATCAGAATACAAGGGGCACCTCACTGACGCCATTTCAGCTAGCCAATCATCAAGGGTCCCCTTGTAACCAATTTATTGTAGCAACTTTTAGGGACAACCCAAGTGTACCACCTGACCCGTACTTACCCACTAATATTCCTTCATATAGGTAGCCATACTAACCCTACCACTCGGGAAGCCAATCCGAAGTGGTGATAGGTTTTGTGATGATTTTTTCCAGGTGACGTGAGTAGTGCGTCATACTATGGTAAAAAGGGCCTGCGAGCCCACTAACGAAGAGAGTGTCTCCCCGGATGCATACAGGCTGTGAACAATCCCTGCCGTTATCCTAATATACAGCAGTAATTACTTTGCTCTTGTGTGTGCCTCATACTCCTTTTGGGACACGGGAGGAGTTGGGGCCTCCCTAGCCCAGGAGGTACGCGGATGGCTCTGCCGGCCCCCGGGAAATCACCCCGACAAGTTGGAGGCACTGCTGAGATCTGTTTGAGGTCTACGTAACCTGAGGGCATCACTACCAGGCCTCTTGTAACAAGGCAGCCCGGCAGCTAGGCCCCCTCTGCAGTTGCCCCCTTTTGAGGACTGCAGGACCATCGTGGAACTGCGAGAAGACCCGACAGCGCAATCTGGACATTGGCCATCGGGAGCCTACTTGGAAAGTATCCCGCCCATGGTTGGCGAGTGTCCAGATGTGGTCCAGACGAGGAGAGGTGGCGAGCCGCTGTGGAGGGGCGCCCGCAGTCGAGCGGCCCTGGCTCACGAGGACTTGGTGAGTATGGCACACCCAACCAGCAACGTAATGTTGTACGGGAGGGGGGAGGATTTGTAAAGAGGGAGGCGGGTGGTTGTAGCAGTGTGTGGAAATTGATTTTGGCTAATAAGCGGCGACTGAGGTGTGAGGCATAGGGGGTCAGGCACAAGGGCCGTCCCCTACAGCGTCACGGAGCGAGTTGGCGGGGCCCTAGGCACCCACGTACGACTGTTGGAATGCACGGATTGGTTTGAGATTGTGGACACCTGTGTAAAGGGGGAAGTGGCTTCCCTATGAATTGACGTTGTAGATCAATGAATAGATGAGGACCCCTACTAATTGAGTATTGAAGATCGTTAAGTAGATGACTTTTTCCCACAGGGGGTAGCTAGGTTTTTTACCGGGTGCGGAAGATAATTGGCTGGTTACGCTCCTCTGGAGAGGGGGCGTATCACACGCGAGGCGACGCAGTGTGCATAGTCCGATTATAAAAGTTTTATCGTTGATTACCTTGCTTCAGATGAGGCGGGAAGACAGCTGTGGGGTTAACGGGGGATAAAAGTGTGAGAAATAGCACGCATTTGTAAGGTTTTGGAAATTGTACGTACTAACAGGATCATGTAGAGGTTGGTGACGTCATCCATAAGGCTTGTATAGGACACCGCGACCATCTAGCGTCCATTAGGGGGTGAAAAATGGGTACGGGGAAAGGCGGCCACGCACAGAGAATTCCGGCCGCACTCGAAGGAATAAAAAAAAAAGGGGGGGAGAGGTGGCTGCGCACTGAGAATGCCGGCCGTGCTCAACAAGGGGTTGCATGAGAGGGGGAACGGCCTGAACAGTCAGTGGGACGGGAGAAGGAGGATCTGGGTTAGATGTGTGTTGAGTAAAGGGGTAGAAGGGAGGTGGGGCAGCCTAGAGGCTCGCTGCAGAGGACTCGCAGGGGGCTCTGTGTGCCAAGGCTGAAGGAGGCCGTAGTAGCGAAATTGGCAAGAAAGGAATCACAAAACTATATTCGTGTAACATTAAAATTGTTCTTCCTTACAGCAGACAGTCGGAAGTCCCCAGTTTACGGGGCCAGGTAAAAAGTTAACGATTGAGAAAATGGGAGTGTAAAATGGCAGCATTATGGGTTGAGGGCAGGGGCAGGATTAGGGTTCAGAGCAAGCACTCTAACCACACCACTCCAACACATTTGCGTGACATTGTCACCGCACAGAGAAAAGATCACAAAGTATAATATAGAATGGACCCAAGTAACTGACAACAAAATAAGGGTACCATGGCCACCCAAAGGCAGCTTCGATACATACACACAACATTATTTGTTGACATATTTGCATAATACTTACAAAGAGAAAAAGTTAGCAAATCATCTAGCAGTTTTCAATCTCTGGAAGATGTTTCAGGGAGGCACACCGCGGGCCCCAGGAGTGTATGCAGTAAAGGAGGTGAAAGAAGAGAAGATGGAAGGAAGGGATGTGGGCAAGACAACAGAGAAACAGCTCAGCACTGTAGACAGTGAGGAGGAGGCAGAAGGGTCATTTGCGGTGGCAGAGGCGAAAGTTAAAAAAGAAGGGACAGAGGACGTCCCAATGGCTAAGGTAGTGAAGAAGGAGGAAGGGGGATTGTACCCACTAACAGAACTCAGAGAAGTGGCACGGCAGCATCTAACGGCTGCTGAGCGATACTCCAACCCCGCGTACAGCCCCCCACCATATGCACCCCCAGACGAGTGTAAAAAACAAATGGGGGCGGCAGGTATGGTAGATTACACCACCACACCGGTAGGAACGGGGGGCAAGAATGCCCTGGGAAGCTTGCAAACATAGGTCAAGATGACTGGATAGCGGCACAGGTACTGATGAAGCTACGGGGAACACTAACAAAGGAAGAGGAGGATAAAGTGAGGGAGGCAAGTAAGGAAGAGAAGGACGATATACAAAAGGAGCACAAGGTAAGTAAAGAGGGAGAAGGGAGGCTGTCGGAGGAAGACGAAGAGATACTAGAGGAAAGGTTGGCGGAATTGAGGAGAGTACGAAGCGCACTGATCAGACAGTTCGAGAAGGAAACACGGAAGAGACAGGAAGAAAAGAAGGGAAATAAACAAGAAGTGGCGAGAATGAAGGAACAGGCACAGGGGAGGAAGAAGGAAGAAGAGCGCATACGAGCAATAGCAGGAAAAATGGCACACGCAGAAAATAGGGAGATGAGAAGGAAAGAGGAAGAAAGGGAAGAGAATGATAGGGAAATGGGAATGTGGAAAAAGAAGATAATATCTGAAAGCGCAGGAAAATATGAAGAAGGTAAGGTTATAGAAAGCATATTAAATAGGGAGGGGAGAACATGGGGGAGAAGGAAGAAGAGGAACGAATAATAGCCAGGGTGAGTGAGGAGGTATTGGAAGACCTCCACTGAAAACGAGCGGAAATAGGTGGCGAGGTAGCGGAGAAGAAGAAAGAGGAGAGAGGAGAAAGGAGGATGGAGAGTGGAGAAAGGAAGCACATGCGCAAGGACAAGGAGGTGGCATCAACATCAACACAGGCGGCTGAGGTTGAAGAAGGTGAGTATGCAGATAAGGATTTAATAGATTTGAGAACAGTGACCGTAGGGGGGAAAAGCACAGAGTGGGGATTGGACTTTTCAGACAGATTTTGCAGCGAGGAAGAGGATGGTTCTAACACCATTGGGAGAGATGGCAGTAGGGAAAGTTTAGACAAATTGTACATAACGCACACTAACTGCGAGTCACCATGGGCATGTGAAAGGAGGGGACATCAAAGCACAGGAGAAACAAAGGTGAGTGAGGCAACCAGGAAAACACTGCGCCCGCTGACACCAACTCCCATGCACATCCCATACGTTGGCAGACTTAGGGACCTCCCAGGGCGCAGACAGGAAGAACGAGCGAACACACCAACGTTAGGACAAGAAGGTAATAAGAAGGGCAGGAAGGATGTAGGAGGTGCAAGGACAACCCCCGGTAACAGTGACAGTATTGAAGAATTACCAGATGTGGAGGATGATGAAGAATATACTGACATAATAACAGGTAGGAGTTATAACACATAGGAGGGTAGGGGGAGAAGAGAGGGAGTACAATTTAATGCCACTACTAGAGAGAGGAGGAGCCAGACCACAATATATCCCCTGGAAACATGCCAATAAGGACAATATAAAATGTCGGCTTTGAGCGTCATTGAGCGCTGGAGCTGGGAAATGGTTATATGAGATGGAAAAACAAACTGCGGGACAAACGTTAGCGGTGGGTGACGTGAAGGGCCTCCTGATTTCCATACTGGGGGATGCTGTTGATGACATTTGGAAAAGGGCGGGATTCCTAGGGGTGACAATACACGACACGGTGCATGACTGGGCCCCATTCGCCAACTGCAGGCATGCGCTATGGCAAGCATTAAGGGTCCAATATCCAGACACATCAGACATAGGAGCAATAACATCATGCAAGATGCGTGAGAACGAAGATCCTATTGATTACATCCAGGAGATTCAGGAGAAGTGGCGCTTGAAAACACGGGAACAGTGGGATAAAACACCAGCGATTTTCTACCACATTTTAGTACAGGGGCTCCTGGAGCAAGTACAGCAACAATTGAAGAAGTTGGTGGGAATAGAAGCAAAAGCATGGCCAGAAATACTACTGACAATAGTGCACTACTGTAGGATGTGGCAGGAAAAGATGAAAAAAAAAGATAGGAAGGTAGAGGAAGCGAAATTGGTCCAAAAGAGGTTATCAAAATATGCCATGGAGAGAGCAATGATAACAGCACCCGCCCCCACACAGGCCACAGTGATGCAAAACACAACACAACAACAGGTATCGCTGATGCAGCAAGCACAAGTAATGACACAGCAAATGCCTCCACCCCCACCATATACGGGAGCGGGATATATGAAAATGGGAAATGGGTACTCGAAAAACTATAGAGGGAGGGGCGGGCAAATGAGAGGGAGAGGATATGGCCCACCCATCCAACCACAAGGGTGAGGATTATGGGGTTATGGTCAACTAGGACAACCGGGGTACCAAAACAATATGGGGGAATTCAATGGCAAGCATGGGAACCACTGACATGCTGAATACGTGGGTTTTTGGGACACATGTCACGCATATGCAGAATGAGACCGGCACAGACAGCTTGGGGGGAGCAAGCACAGCAAGGATCAATGGGGGAACAACAAGTTTACCAACAGCAGGGGACACAGCAACAACTGCCACCACAACAAGCACCGATGCACCAACAACAACAGGCACTGCAACCACAACAGCAACAACAACCACACATACAAACATACACGCAAACGCACCAGCAGCCTATTGCAAACCAACAGCAGGTCCAAACAGTGCAGCAGCTCAAACAAATACAGGACAATGCAATAACATCCACTGACATGCCTGTAGCACAGACACAGCTAGGGAAGGTGACAATATTGGGTCACAACCCATACACAGGAAATGGCCAGTCACTGTACCCACAATAGGACAGCCCACAGATGTCTTTGATGTGTCCCATCCAATCGGTAACACCTAACCCTGCAGAGGAACCACGCATACAGGTGACGATAGGTGACAAAAAATGTTCCTTCTTAGTTGACACCGGGCCACTAGGTCATGAATAAGGGAGGGAAAGATCAACTGTCAGACGAGGCCATGAACACTCAAGGATTCTCTGGGGCTCGAGGGATGGTTCCCTTCACTGATAACATTGCCTTATCTGTAGGCGATCATGATATGTCCCTCCCGTTGCTATATTCAAAACAGTCACCAGTAAACATACTAGGTAGGGACATCATGAGCAGATTGAATATGACTATCTCCTTTACTGACAAGGGGATAATATGCTCCACACCAGGCATAAAGATGCTCACAGCACGACAAATACTACAGGCTTACTGTGGCACAACAGTAGCCAGAGCAGAGCCAGTAGATGGAGAACTTTTCCAATACGGGACAGACATGGCAATAGCATGGTTACCAGGGATTGAAGGGAAAATATGGAGGAGGCCAGCAACTTACCTTTTCAGGCTCGAGACACACCAGCCAGTGAAATGGAAGGGACAAGGATGTCACTGAGCATTGAGAGCATTGTAGCAACACAAGACTACATTGCAGTACACACCCAAGACAGGGAAGGGAGAGCATTGAGAGCGGTAATAGCACTGGCAGAGCGGTGCCGACTAACCCAGGCATCTGATGAGGAGCTCTTCTCGGATGATAAAGGTGAGGGGGTGATGGTGTTCGAAATGAGCATTGACATCTGGGTAACAGAGACGTAGCACAGAAGATGGCATTGGCGCTAGAGGCACCAGCCACTACCACTGTACCATTTTTCGAGGAGTATTTGGCAGCAGTCCCTGCATCTCTATGGACCACTAGTCCATATGACGTGGGCTGCATAAAGAGCATTGGAGGGGTGAAAATAAAGTTGAAAAAAGGAGCTATACTGCCAAGGGTAAAGCAATACCCCCTATCAAAAGAGGCAGATGAGGGGATATATGAAACAATAACAGCACTAATAAACAGAGGAATATTAGTACCATCAGAGTCTCCATGCAATACTGCTGTGTACCATGTGCGCAAGGCTAAGGGAGCGTCTTGGAGTTTCCTCCAGGATTTAAGACTCCTCAACCACATAGTGGAAGCAGACTATCCTATAGCGGCTAACCCGGCCACTATACTATGTGGGATACCAGCAGAGGCGTCATGGTTTACCGTGATTGGCCTCAAAAACGCATTCTTCTCAATACCTTTACGCCCTGACTCACAAGACTTGACAAGTTTCACATACCGCAATACAAAATGGAAACACAACAGGTTGCCCGTTGGTAATCAATGGTTTCATGCAGCATTAAAATCTGGCATGAAACCAAGTTGTTTTTGCTGGTAGAGGGCAAATGGCAGCCGGTAGCTCCCATCATGTCTGCGTCCACCAACTTGCAACACAATGCAAATCCTGCAGAGCGTGAATGGAGGCATAAATACAGGCATATAAGAGTTACGACTGTCTTTAGCTCTCAATCAATACTCTGGGGACTACGAAAAATGAGCTCCAATAGATCTAATTTTGATGGATGCAGAACGTAGGAAAATGTGTCTTTTTCTAAGGCTATTACACATTTTTTTTTTTTTACAACACGTCTCAATTTCAAGTATTGTATGGTAAAGCGAAACGGTGGAGGGTAACTTACAACTACGCCACCTCCTTCGACCCTGCCATACAAAGACCACAGTATTCGCTCCAGCAAATGCTGTAGATTCCTATAGGGTCTGCCTGCTTTTTACACCAGCAAAAAGCAGACAGACTCCTTTGTACATAGCACACAGCATTTACTTCATTTGCATTTCAGAGTGCAAAAGGGCCGCGTGCAAGCATGGATGTCACCTTTTTCCACTATACTTTTGCGCTTCAATGTGCAAACGAGGACAATTTGGTGGTGGGGACCTGTTCATGAAAAAGTGCAAAGGTAACGGGACTCTGCCACCAAATTCTGGAAGACTCGAATACAAGGTCCTATGTGTTTCTTTTACATCTGATCTGATGCTGGATGAGGGCCGCAAAGCGGAGGTGGCATTACCCCTTTGCTGTCCCCTTTCATCTCAGGAGAGCATTAGTATTAACACCTGCATGAGATTTTTATGCAAGTGAAAAGCCAATGTATTCCAACGGAATACGCTTCTCATTAGCACCTGCTAATGTTCAGGTGGAATCCAATGGAATCCATTAAAAAACACTGGGCCTCATTACGACCCAGGCGGTAAGTTACCGCCTGGGTCGTACCCTTACCACCATGGTGTAAACTACGTTTACACCATGGTGGATGGCAGATTTCCCGCCCCATTCCAAGGTGAGTGGGGCGGTAAATCCCCATTTCCCATTTTACCCTTCCCCATTCCCATTTTTGCCCCATAGGGCATAATGGGAGTGGGGAAGGCGCTAATTACGCCACCGTAAATTACGGTGGCGTAATTAGCACCATGGTCCCTTAGCGCCATGGATTTTAAGCCTGCAAAAAGCAGGCGTTAAACTCACCATGGCGCAAAGGGACCTTGGAATCAGGGGTTAAGGGTCGGCGCCGTTTACGGCGCCGTTAACCCCTTAACGCCTGATTCGTAATGAGGCCCACTGTCTGCAAAGCGTACTTGAAGGCAGTGTTTTAGTTCTCACAAAGCAGAGTGTAAAAGTAAAGAGTAAATAAATAATAAATAAATATAAGTATATAAATAAAGGCGATTTTGCTTTCATTTACTCTTTACAAGTGCACTCTGCTTTAGGAGTGTTTAAAATGTTATGCAGAGGACCAGCAACACATAAGTGTACGCTCTGAGGGTCCCCTATATGTAATTACCTTTTTATTTAAAATGATCCCGTAGTCAGATGACTGTGTCAAAGAGGCATTTTCTTATTTTGAATCAGATTAGTTCAGAGTCTGTTTCTTTGCTGCTCCTCATGAAAAAGATGATGAATTACTCTAATGTTCCTATTTAGAGCCAGATCAACAACTAATGACATCTGCCTCATAGAGGGGTTTGATTGGAGGTGTTGTATTATTAAAGACCCCATAGAACAGAAAGCAGATTCTATCTTTAGGTGAATAGAGTTAGGCTTTCCATTTGTGGAGTTACGAGTGCATAGGTTATTTAACCCGACTAAAATTAATCCTAATCTATAAAAGGTAATTCAAGGCAAGTATCTGAAGTGGCAATCACCATGGGTACAGTGGAAACTCATACTTTCTGTACTGTGTTGAATACACAGAACTGGGGAACGATGAGGTTGGGGAATTTAGCAGCATCATTGTGTTGCCTGGCATAAAGGGAACGTGGAACAGCTTGATGTTCCAGCTTCACGCCCCCTTCTATTTACAGTGGCATGCCAAATACTTTAGGAACGATGGAACCAGAAGCTGCATCCAAAACTAAGTATATAAGGAAGAGAGGACTCGCGTAGTGTCACACACAGGAAAAACAAAGCATTCTGCAAAGCAGATGATGGTTCCAAAAACCCACCTTGCAGTGTAAGCTCCAAGAAAACAACTAACGAAAAAGTAATTTTCCATGAACCGGATTCTGATGGAAAATATGAACTCACTGGGTAAAAAATAGGCAGTTTGAAAAAATGCAATGACAGGTGGATCTATGTTGCAAGTGTGTGTTGAACAATCAGTCAGTGTTGTTTTATGCTTGGTACTTGTGCAGCACAGACTGAAAATGGAATCTCCTTTAAGAGTTGTAGGGTTCTTTATGCATGAAGGGATGTTTAACACAGCATAATGGGCAGTTTTACACAATAGTCTAACATTGTGGTTAGGGAATCCTTGACAAGGTTTTACCATTACTAATCTCATGCCTACAGGGCCAACATCCCGGTGTCAATCCGGGATGTGCTAAAGATTTTGCCGTACTGGAAGGAACTCAAAACCTACGTCTTCAGTCAATACAAGGTGCCACCGAGGCTCTTTGCTTTGCCACGACACATCCCACCACCAATGCTGTCACATCCAATGCCACATGTTGTAACCCCACCCTTCTTACAACAGGTTACCCTCAATAACATGTGCATCGCTCCATTGCTTTCTAGCAAAATTCACACTATATAAAATGTTTCAGTAAATGTGTTCTGCACTTTCATCAATCTATAAAAAAAACAAATCACACTTTGCCTTCAGAAAGGAAATGTAATGAACTACACTTCATTGTAAACAGCAGCCCTCATTAATACAGGAGAGATGCATTGTATTTTCCAGGCTCAAACAATATACAAAAAGTGACAGGTGGGTACACCAAGGGTTTCGTGTGGTCTCAATGACCAGTGCATTGCCATAGACCATGTTATTTTGATTGACAGCCCCCTCTTCATTCCTTGTATTCCTTCTTTTAAATGGTATGGTCATTGCATTGTTAGTCTAAGAGGTGCCCACATGTCTTTTGGCGGAGTGACTAAATAAAGGTCTGAAAAAAATGGTCTCCTTATATTTCTTATGATTATGGATGAACCATTCTAATTTCCCAAACATACAGTCATTTCTTGAATGCCATCATGGAATGTTGATATTTTCGCGATATCTATAACCTGCACCTGTGCACCAAACAGGCAACATTTTTAGGTATTTTGCAAAATCAGATTATTAATAATGTACAAGAAAGCCTGAGTTGTTGTCCGAAAAAAGTCTTATACTTGAAGGAAATGTGCATAAGTACGAACTCGGTTTGTCAATAGGGAAATAGAAATGTATGTTTTCTTTAAACAAAACCAATCTCCCCGGATCCTCAAAATCCATAGGGATATCCCAGCATTTTCTATTTTTTTTCAGTATCTGAATCTAAAAGATCAAGATCAATCATTTTATAAAAGGTCTAACAAATATCTATGAAATTGAGTTAAAAAAAAAAGCAAAATGTAAGTGGCCAAACCATAGTGTGTGTGTATTATACAGATGTTTTTTACTCTGAAAGATTCTGGAGATGAGGCAAACAAAATGTCTCAAACATCCACAAATCTCAAATTGACCGCAGGAGACACTTCAAAATGAGCTGTGAAAAAATGCTGAAAATATTTGCTGTGCTAAAAAATAAATGCACCCATATGAAATGTAAAGCATTTTACATGAACTAGTTCCAACAAATCCCCCCACCCCCAAAAAATACATTATCGGATCTCAAACAATGGCATGTTGTTAAAAAGTAAAAATGTTTTGCAAAAAATACTAATAATAAACACTAAAAATAAACACACTCAGAGTAATGCAGTATCAAAGCACAATAAATAAACATATGTTTTAGATATTTTTTTGCTTTGAAAAAAAGTGCTATTGCAATGTCAGGGGCTAGCGATTGTGATTTTCATAAACAGAAGCATGAAGACATCTAATAAACGGAAGTCTGAAGAATTGATGCGCACTGCTGTACTGTAGGGGGAAGGGAAGGAGCTGATCTGTCATCATTTACTAAGGGAAGCAGGTGACAGGGACTAGGATATAGACCATTTGAACTATGAAGTAACATGACGGTGGATCATTGTTGGCTTATGATTTGCACCAGAAGAGGATTCAAGTGAAGGGTTTTGGCAATAGCAAGCCCCTGGGGAGGGTCAGTTTGTGTTTATTGATTACTAAAAGCACCAAGGTTTTGCTTCCGGTTTCGTCACATTTTTTGAAGGAAATGATATTGGTAATTGCATTGACACCTGAGGCACAGTGAACCCAACACAAATGTTTGAAATGTTCTGTGACAGCAATTGGAGCATTTCAAATAATCCCAGTATCACATGTGAGCCAAAAGCCTGGTGACAGTGTTTTGAACAGGTTGTAGAGAGTGAAGGTTAGCTTCCTAATGAAACCAATAGATTTCTATAGATTCATGATCAACAAAAAGTGATTATCATGCCATGAAAGAGAAAGGGCCGGATTTTCTGTAAATAGGTGGTGGGTTAATGGTTAATGGGAATCTGATGTTTTCGCCTGCTCTGTAGCTCCAGAGTTTTATGTCATTGCCAAGGAATGTGCTTTATTACATGAAGTGCAGCAGATTTGGGGCCCGATTCATAGAAAAGGGCGCATTGATCCAGCATATCCTGCATGCCGAGAACAACTCTGCGTGAGCACGTTTTTCTGCGCACTCTGTGTATTCATGGAATTGTTCATGCCAAGTTACCGTATATGCAAAGCATAAACAGGCAGAACATCTACCTTTCCCCACCCCCCCCGGGCAAATACACGGTCCCTTCAAAAAGTGCGTGGCATCCCCCACAAGCAGGCCTGCATCTCAGGCCCCTGCGCATGGTCCCCCAGAACTGTTGCTGGCACCCCGAAAACATGCGTATGAAAAATAGTAACTCGGTTTAAACTAGGAAAACCAGCATGCAAACCCCCTTATAACGTTCCTGTACCCCGCTACACTGCTTATGCACACCCCTAAGTAATATCGGTACCCCAGTTGCATACATGCACCCCTGAATCCGACATGCAAACCCACCTCTGTGCTGGAAATCTGATGCGTAAGTGTACTTACGCCTGCCTTCTGGTGGCGGATAGTGTGAAGGACTTCCTTGGCCTTTTCCTGCCCGAGAGGTTGCACGATGGAATCCATGAATACGTCTCATGCCGTGCAATTGTGGGCATGTGAGGGACGGCCTGCAGGCCGTCCCTTGGAACACCCACTTTTTTTATCAAGTTCTTCCCCATTTTTGGTGTTCTGCCCCCTTCCCAATCCTCTGTGCAAGCCATGGCCACTCTCTGCATCGAGTCACGTGCAAGGTCCTCCACAGCTCACAGAGATGGGCCGAGCCTGCATGAACTCCATGCAAGTCCAGGAAAAGTACCACACATATGATTCCATGAATCCACAAACATAGACTTGCGAGCAGTTTGGAGCGCAAATACCCTAGTTTCCATGCAAACAAATCCATGAATAGGGCCCTTGTAGCCAAACAGAACTGAAAAGTATTTTGTTAATCAGCACATTTTTGTATATATATATATTTGAAAGTTGGGCTTGTTGTAGAAGGTTTTGTGGGTAGGTGAAATGCTAGTTTCGGGTATTTCAGCCAGAACACTTTCTTTGTGTATGTGATTCAGAAATTATGTACTTTTATGCTGGCTAGCTGTTTCACAAGTTTTGTTTTCTGCGCACTCCTTGCAATGTTCCCTTGTGAATCACTCGAGATTCCGAAAGGATTCCTCAGAAAACCATAGATTTTCTTCTCCCAATGAGGCCCTCCAGAGCACCCCAAAATTCCCCACTAAATATGTGGCTCTCTTTAACCCCACCACACCTGTTGCTTAATAAGAATGCACCCTTGTTCTTCCTCCAAAAATAATTATGAATACTTTCAATTTTCAGCCCCCTGAATTCCTGCAGGAATCGCTCACATTAAGCAAATTATTGGACAGATTCATGGAATTTTTGCACCGGAAAAACGAGGATTTGTCTGCCATTCTGCACGCAAATCCCTATTTGTTAAACAGGGATTTGCGGGCAGAATGGCTCACATATCCCCATTTTTCGGTGCAAATAATTCCATGAATCAGCCCCAAAGTTTCAGCTTGCCATTTCTGAAAATCCGCTTTGACTTTCTGCTGCAAAGCATCATGGGAAGTTATCATATTTTTTTTAGGAGCAATGCATACCCCCTTCTCTATTGAATAATTTGAAAACAATTGGATGGATTTACCACAAACTACCAAAAGGCCCATCTGCAACATTTTGTGTGCAAGTTATTTCCTTTTTGGTGTAAATTCGTCCAGTAGTGTTCAAGCTACGATGGTTCAATTGAGTAGGCCAGTGCAGTGTTTTTTTGTTTTCTTAATACACTTTTTACAAATGTTCCACAGAATGTGGAGGATCCTGGGACAAACCTTTTTTTTAAAATATCATCCAAATCCGTCAAATGTTATTTGCCTTAATATATTAGCAATTGTCTATGAACACAGGCTTCTCCTTAACTATGGGCTGGCGGCTGCTATATTATAATAACATTATATATTTCTAAAAACAAGCAAAACATGAGAGGGTGTGCAACGTTTGGGTTATGTTTTTCTATGTTTAAGGATCACTCTGAACCAAAGGTGCATTTCAGGAAAAAGTGATATTCTCCTCCTCCAGCCAAGGTTAAATCCGCTGGCGAGGAGCCTATCACAGGCTCGTGGGTCTACACTGCCGTCAACAGTCCACTAGGGCCTCTTGATTCTCCTCTTTAGATGTTAGCCTATCACAGGCTCTACGTTTATTTGTTGGTGGCCCCAAGCAGCCTGGCAAGCCCCTTCTCAATTGCATCAGGCTATAGCTCTGGTGCTGGCTAAAGCCCCCAGCAGGCTTCATGAACCACCTTTCCATGAAATGTAAGCACCCTGATGGACTGGTCTAGCTAGCTCAGCCTTCACCTCTCTGCAATACTCTCCTACCTCTCAATGCCTGCCTGCTGCTGCCTCTTTTTGTTTTTATCTCTTTATTTAAATTTGTTTTAAAAAGGTAACAATAAACAAATACACAACACACAAGTAATGTATGCAATTCAGCAGAATAAAACCATCCTTATAAGTAAATAACAATCAGAATAAAAAGCAATAGCACATTTGAAGCAAAAAATGAATCCAAATCACTAACATCTAACCATGGCTTTCCAATTAACTGATGAGAAAAAAAAAAAACATGGGACTTGACCAGACGCATACACACAATAAAAACACCCAACCCACCAGACGACATCAAGCAAAGGGCCTCATCACGAATTGGGCTAGTAGCGCCGGTGCTAATAGCCCTACTGCCAAACACCCCGGTGCTATTAGCATCGGATCACGGGTTTGGTGGAAGGGTTATTGCCCATTCCCCATTGGGCCCATTTGGGAATTCCTCATTCCCCATTGGGCCCAATGGGGAAAATTCACGCTATTACCGCCGGCGGATTTCCCGCCGGCGGTAATAGTGCCGAAAATCTGCAATTTTGCCGCAGATTTCCCCCCAGCTAAAAGCTGGGGGGAAATCCGCCAAGGCCATGATCTGGTGAACCCTTAAATACGGCGGTAATAGCGCTACTGCCGCATTTAAGGGTTTCCGCCAGACTCATGATGAGGCTCACTGTGTCTAATCTTCAGTCATAAAATTCATTAAATGGTCCCCTCTGCCTCTTTTTTTTAAATTGTGTTTTTATTACTTGACTAGATTCATCTTATTGTTAGTGATTAGCAAGTTGTACTTACCTCTTTCCCTTCATATTGGCCAATGCCCTCTGACCCCAACAAATGTCCAAATGCATCCCCTCTTTCCTTTAGTGACCCATGTGTTCTATTTTCCAACAAAAAAAAACATTAACTCCACTTGTTTAATTGATAGTACACCCATGGGTTGCGTGCTCAAATTCACAGAGGCCAGAAGGATATCCTTCTCAACTGTCAGGAAAATGGGGCCAGCTTTTAGATTGTTTGGCTCAGGTGGCAATTCACTCTGGAAGAAAGTACTTTTGAAAATTAAGATAGAGGAAAGCCACATGAAATTCAGAAAGCCCTTAAAATCTCATGTCTTAATACAAGTGTACCTCTGTGAATGACCTACTCTTCAGGTGGTCCTCTTCGATCACAAAGGCAGCTGTATGATGGTCAGTGGATGCAGCTTCTGTCAACAACTTCAGAAATAAACCTGTTATTGGGCTCAAGTCCCACATATTCATATGCCAAGCATTGTACCTGTTAATTCTCCATGCTCAAACATTCTTTAGCATAGATGGCATCTTCTTCACATTCATTGTTGTATTGCCACTCATGTTTACCATTTGTTTCTCTTATATATCGCTTGCACAATTTTCATTATTTTGTACTCATTTTACACTTGTTTATTTGCGATGCTAGGCCACCTGCCTAATTGCACTTCTCCTTTTACCCATTACCTGCAATTATAAAGATTTATATAATCCAAAAATGGCGATTGACAATATAATCCCTGCCATTACGGTTTGTTTACCCATTCAATTGCCTCATCTTGCGGTGCCAACAGGCATTCTTAGATTTGTGCTTGGCACAGTAAAAATAAATACATAAATGAGACAGGTGTAGTCAAGGAATCACACAAGAGCAACATGGCATCTGGTGATCTGACATCACAACTATATGTGTTGATTGTACATTTGTCCCCAACACACTTCATGTGTTCAGGTCACTTACTTTTTCTCACAAGCAACCCTTTCTCATTGAACTACTGCAGGTACTCCATCTTGGGATTTCCCTGCTGTTGAGTCACATGTCAAGTGACTTTTCTACACCGGAAAGAAGATTTGCAAAGTTTGGTTGGCGAAAGGGGGTAAAATTGCAATTCACAGACCACCTTCTACAGAGACACACCCACCCTGACCGGATATGTTTTGTGTAACTATCCACCCTTGGTTCCGGAATATGGTCTACTGCCATACTTATCTTATATAGTATATATAGTATATAGTATATCAACTGCTAGTCTTAGATTCATAGTAGATTCATAGTGGTAATTCTATGGGTATTAGCCTACTTGTTTACTTTTCACCAAATTATTTTGATTGTTTTCTTGGTCGAAATTCTGGTCAAATTTAATGATATACATAGTTCGCTGAACATTTTTTTTAATGTATTTTTTAATGTATTTTTTTTCATTTATATACCCCCATTTCAAAAATAAAAAAAATAAAAAAACATGAAAAACATTTTTTTTTGGCAAAAATTTTTCGCGAAAATGGCATTTGAAAATAAGCCATTCGAAAAAGTCACTATAAACCATATATTACACAGCCACGGTAGTGGCTGTGTAGTTATGGTTAAGTTGGTAATCCCATAGGAAGAGCAATTTTTGGGCGGCTTATAACTTCGCTCCCCCTGTATGAATCTTCACCAAACTTTGCAAAAAAAAGTATATGGCCTACTCTGAATTTTTCTTGCAAAGTTTGGTGAGGTTTGGTCCGGGGGGGCAAAGTTAAAGGAGGTGTCCCAAAACTTATTTTTTTCCCATAGACTGAATGGGGAAAAAACTTTGCTCACGCCTACAGGCCAAACCGCTGGACGGATTTTCACCAAATTTGCGGCAGGAGCAGCGGCTTGGTCAGGAAAGTGTGCTTTTGTAAATTTGGTGAAAATCCGTCCAGTAGTTTTTTTTTAAACAATCAAAAAGTAGGTCACAAAAAATTATTGATATCTACGTCCACTCTGCGGACACACTTCCCTGTTCGCTCCGCAGACAGGACACTGATTGGCTAATTGGTTTACATCATGTCCACAGACATGCAACGTGTTCGCTGATTGGGTGGTGAAGAGCGTGAAGTGCGTCAGATTGTTTCCATGCGCCCACCATCTTGGATCCGCGGACAGCGCAGTGACAAATGGGGGAGAAATACTACTTTGGCAAGTGTGTTGGTGTGTAAGAGTGTTTGGGGAGGGTGGGGGGAGTAAGAGATGGGTCAAATGCTGTATTTATTTAGGTGGCAAGCACCCCCGTTGTGTTTGATTTCTCGGCGGACAACCGCGCTGTCCGGGATGTCTGTAATTAATCAAAATGGGGGTGTCCTAAGGACACTATTCCTGTCCGTACTGTCCGCAGGCAAGTTGACACTGTTCTAAGAACGTGCGCGGTGTCCAGGATGTCCGTAATTAAACAAAATGGAGGTGTCCTAAGGACACTATGAGGGTAATTCATAGAATTTCGCAGAAAAGTGTCGCAAGCGGCTGGCGCAGAGTGTCCGCGTGCGATTGTCTGCGCCAGGCACGTGCGCTAAAACCGATTTCCGCGCACAGCGTATTCATGGATTTCAGGCTCCCAAACCAGCCGTGGCGCAGAGTATCGCAGCGACCCTGCAGCAGCGCCAGTAACGCCCCCAAGAACGCCCTCGCGCAAGGAAAAGCCATCAAAATCGCTAAATCATCGCAAAGTGCTGCGCTAACCCTGGACCAGTTTACAGGGCTGCCAAACAAGGAACGCAAAGCGGGTAACGTGCATATCAGGGGTACGCGTGAAGTTATACACGCGATTAGCCAGGCTGCCAGGGTACGTGTATTTCAGGGGTGCGCGGGAAGTTCAACACGCGATAGTCCAGGGAACGTGTATTACAGGGGTACGCGGGAAGTTCAACACGCGATTGTCCAGGGAACGTGTATTACAGGGGTACGCGGGTAGTTCAACACGCGATTGTCCAGGGAACGTGTATTACAGGGGTACGCGGGAAGTTCAACACGCGATTGTCCAGGGAACGTGTATTACAGGGGTACGCGGGAAGTCTTACATGCGATTAGCCAAGGCACGAGTATTACAGGGGTACGCGTGAAGTTATACACGCGATTAGCCAGGGTACGTGTATTACAGGGGTACGTGGGAATTATCACACGCGATTTGGCTGGGTACGTGTATTACAGGGGTACACGGGAAGTTCTACACGCGAATCGGCTGGGTACGTGTATTACAGGGGTGCGCGGGAATGATCACACGCGATTTGGCTTGGTATGTGTATTACAGGGGTGCGTGGTAATGATCAGACGCGATTTGGCTTGGTACGTGTATTACAGGGGTGCGTGGGAAGTTCTACACGCGATTGGCCAGGGTACGTGTATTACAGGGGTACGTGGGAATTATCACACGCGATTTGGCTGGGTACGTGTATTACAGGGGTACACGGGAAGTTCTACACGCGATTCGGCTGGGTACGTGTATTACAGGGGTGCGCGGGAATTCTCACATGCGATTTGGCCAGGTACGTGTATTACAGGGGTGTGCGGGAATTATCACACGCAATTAGGCTGGGTGGGTCCTCACAGGTGTTCCCTGTACACCCTCCACGGCCCCAGCAGGCAGCCCACAAAACAGGGGACTACCCTGCACACCTGCTCATGTCCCCCTGCACCCCCAGCCCCCAGCAGTGCAGGGTCACCCTCCACCAGGCCCCCACTCATGTCTCCCACCACCCCCACCCCCCAGCAGTGCAGGGTCACCCTCCACCAGGCCCCCACTCATGTCTCCCACCACCCCCACCCCCCAGCAGTGCAGGGTCACCCTCCACCAGGCCCCCACTCATGTCCCCCTGCACCCCCACCCCCCAGCAGTGCAGGGTCACCCTCCACCAGGCCCCCACTCATGTCTCCCACCACCCCCACCCCCCAGCAGTGCAGGGTCACCCTCCACCAGGCCCCCACTCATGTCCCCCTGCACCCCCACCCCCCAGCAGTGCAGGGGCACCCTCCACCAGGCCCCCACTCATGTCTCCCACCACCCCCACACCCCAGCCACCAGGGGCACCCTCCACCAGGCCCCCACTCATGTCTCCCACCACCCCCACACCCCAGCAGTGCAGGGGCACTGTCCACCAGGCCCCCACTCATGTCTCCCACCACCCCCACACCCCAGCAGTGCAGGGGCAGCCTCCACCAGGCCCCCACTCATGTCACCCACCACCCCCACACCCCAGCACTGTGGGGCATCTGCCAGCAGGCCCCCACCCATGTCCAACTCATGTCTCCCACCACCCCCACACCCCAGCCACCAGGGGCACCCTCCACCAGGCCCCCACTCATGTCTCCCACCACCCCCACACCCCAGCAGTGCAGGGGCAGCCTCCACCAGGCCCCCACTCATGTCTCCCACCACCCCCACCCCCCAGCAGTGCAGGGTCACCCTCCACCAGGCCCCCACTCATGTCCCCCTGCACCCCACCCCCCAGCAGTGCAGGGTCACCCTCCACCAGGCCCCCACTCATGTCTCCCACCACCCCCACCCCACAGCAGTGCAGGGTCACCCTCCACCAGGCCCCCACTCATGTCTCCCACCACCCCCACCCCCCAGCAGTGCAGGGTCAACCACCACCAGGCCCCCACTCGTGTCCCCCTGCACCCCCACCCCCCAGCCACCAGGGGCACCCTCCACCAGGCCCCCACTCATGTCCCCCTGCACCCCCACCCCCCAGCAGTGCAGGGTCACCCTCCACCAGGCCCCCACTCATGTCTCCCACCACCCCCACCCCCCAGCAGTGCAGGGTCAACCTCCACCAGGCCCCCACTCATGTCCCCCTGCACCCCCACCCCCCAGCAGTGCAGGGTCACCCTCCACCAGGCCCCCACTCATGTCTCCCACCACCCCCACCCCCCAGCAGTGCAGGGTCAACCTCCACCAGGCCCCCACTCATGTCTCCCACCACCCCCACCCCCCAGCAGTGCAGGGTCAACCACCACCAGGCCCCCACTCATGTCCCCCTGCACCCCCACCCCCCAGCAGTGCAGGGTCACCCTCCACCAGGCCCCCACTCATGTCTCCCACCACCCCCACCCCCCAGCAGTGCAGGGTCACCCTCCACCAGGCCCCCACTCATGTCCCCCTGCACCCCCACCCCCCAGCAGTGCAGGGTCACCCTCCACCAGGCCCCCACTCATGTCTCCCACCACCCCCACCCCCCAGCAGTGCAGGGTCACCCTCCACCAGGCCCCCACTCATGTCCCCCTGCACCCCCACCCCTCAGCAGTGCAGGGTCACCCTCCACCAGGCCCCCACTCATGTCTCCCACCACCCCCACCCCCTAGCAGTGCAGGGTCAACCACCACCAGGCCCCCACTCATGTCCCCCTGCACCCCCACACCCCAGCCACCAGGGGCACCCTCCACCAGGCCCCCACTCATGTCTCCCACCACCCCCACACCCCAGCAGTGCAGGGGCACCGTCCACCAGGCCCCCACTCATGTCTCCCACCACCCCCACACCCCAGCAGTGCAGGGGCAGCCTCCACCAGGCCCCCACTCATGTCACCCACCACCCCCACACCCCAGCACTGTGGGGCACCTGCCAGCAGGCCCCCACCCATGTCCAACTCATGTCTCCCACCACCCCCACACCCCAGCCACCAGGGGCACCCTCCACCAGGCCCCCACTCATGTCTCCCACCACCCCCACACCCCAGCAGTGCAGGGGCAGCCTCCACCAGGCCCCCACTCATGTCTCTCACCACCCCCACCCCCCTGCCACCATGTGCAGCCCCCACCAGGTCCTCACAATCCCCAATCATGTGCGTAATGGTCAGCCTCCACAGCCAAAAATCCCTACCAAGTAACCCATTCACCCACATGGAAATGAAAACACATGTTACACCCCCAATGTTCATGAAGCAAATGAACCCATGTCCGTCACACACAGATTTTCAAATTGAATGGGAAGACACACAACATGACATGCATGAAACCAATGAGATGAAACCACACAGTGAACAATGGAAAAAAAAATGTATTGGACAAAAATACGAATGGTAAAGAAAGAAAAATAACTACAATGTAAATGTGAAAAAATAAGCTGCATGTCCGCATAAAAACACAAAAGTAGAAAATCAAATCCATAAAATTTTGTCCAAAGTGAAATGTAAAAACTCTCCATGCAACAAAGAACTATGTACAAAAATAACAAGGGTCCATCATCACAACTGAACTAAGGAAACCTCCTAAAAACCTACCTAAATATCAACTATATTCAAAAAGTGGAGCAGTGTCCGTCGACTCCAAATCATAAGAAAAAACAAAGGAAACCTAAAACTAAAGAACTATATACAAAGGCGGCGGGCAAGTCCAGCGGCTCACTCCGTGGTGTTCCGGGCCAGGGCATCATCGAACTCCTGTTCGATGTCCCGGAGGTGGTCCAGTTCCATGGCCCCGAGGGTCCGCAGGGACGACGCCGTGTCCTCCTCCAACCCCCTGCGGATTGCCTCGAGGCACTCGGCCCGCATCAGGGCCCTCCGCATGGAGTTCTCCGCCCTGACCATTGTGAGCCGCGCCTCTTCCGCCCGCCGCCGCTCCGCACCTATGGCGTGGCCCAACCGCTGCCACACGGAAGACACTCTCTGTCCTGGGTCCTCCTGCCCTCCGGCCGATGCCTGCCCCTCCGATGTCGAAGGCCCCGAGCCTTCATGGCTCCCACCATGTTGCTGCTGCTGCTCTGCCTCTGCCCGTGCACTGCCTCCTGCTGCCTGCACATCCTCCGCCGGCTGGGGTGCAGTTGTTGATGTGGCCACCCCTGCTGGACGTCCGACTCCCGACTGTGGCAGGGATGCCTCTTCCACCAGCCTGGCCGCACTGTCAGAGGCAGCTCCACAGGGCACCCAGGTGACTGATGGGTGGGAAGATGGCACAGAGGACGACTGGCGCGTAGGGGGTCCAGTTGAGGAGGGGGTCGGAACAAGCCCCATCAGACGGAGGAATCCGGTCTGGGTGACCTGTCCCAGCAGGCTGACGTGGTCAACGAGCCATTCGAGATGACGTGCAGTCTCTCCATGAAAAGACTGCAGGTCACCTCGCATGGCCCGTTGACGCAACGCCACACCAGCCAGGACAGGCTCAACCCGGACCTGGATAGCCACGTCCGCAGGCAGGACAAGGCCAGTTGACGTCAGCTCATCCCCTGCCTGAAAACGGGTCTGGACGCAGGCATCCCTGCTGGTGCAAGATGATGCAGGGACAGGATCGGGGACAGGATTGCACACAGGCACCTCCGCGGCGGCCTGTGCTGCCTCCTGTCCCTGGTCCTGGACTGCACCACTAGCACCAGTGGGATCCCCACCTCCAGACCCCGTCTCTGGTGCTTGCACGGCCTCCTCCTCCACCAGACCCCCCACCAACCTGGATGACTCCGTGCCATCTTCCCCTGTTGGGCCCTGTGGGGTCCCAGCTGCCCCTTCTGCTGCCGAGGAGTCCAACTCCAACCTCCGCCTCTTGGACCTCCCCCCGGCAGCTGCGGCCTGGGACGCGGCACCGGACTCCTCACTCCCCGACGAGATGACAACACGGGAGGGGAGCCGGGCCTTGCGTCTCCGGCTGGCGGTCGGATCCCCGCCGCTGTGCTCCACAGCACCTTCTCCGCCCTCTTCATCAGTTGACGCTGCAGACAGGGAGAAACAAAACACAGGCATCAGGGCACTGTACAATGGACACATACACACATGACAGTTGCACATGAGTGGCATTGGCAAACCTCAGACATGTCATCACAATCCCCAACACACATTTCATTGCAACTCGCACACATGAGCCATACCACAGCCATATCGCAACTGCCACCACCATCCATACACATACAACAGCATGAGCAGCCAAAGGTGACCCAGACATCACATGCAACACAGGAAGTGCACCACACATGTACACACACCACCACACTTGCATGCATGTGTACACCTCTGCCAAGTGTCGCACTGTTCAGACGGGCATCCATGTCACATCTGCCAATCAGGCTTACACATACCGCAGTCACATGCATCCATGTTGCATCACTGTTGCACCCTTGTCAAATACACACACATGCACATGTACACAGTGCTCATACATGCAGCCCAATACAACATACATGCGTGACATCACGGACATGTCTACTTACATACACATACATACAAACATGTGTGCACGCACAACTGCATTTGCCATGCAAGCCTACACACACAAGCACCATCCATGTCTCACACATTACAGCCCTTGCATGTGTCAGCCCCACGGCCATGTACACCCCCACCCATACTCGACCCCATACAAACAGATGTGCAACCTGCACAATACCGAATAATCACCACACGCACTGCTCACAATCAGGATGCATGTACACTCACCGCTCGACTCCAGACGGGTCTGCTTCCCCAGGACCTGGACGTGGAGCGCTGGGGATATGCGTTCCAGGACCCCCATCTGTTCTTCCGACAAGTGGCCCCGGCGCCCCTTGGCATCCGCTGTCTTCAAGAGGCGCCGGGCCTTGTTCAGGGTCCTGGACCTGAAGTCCTCCCAGCGCTTCCTGACATGTTGTAAGTCCCGGACTGCCACCCCCTCCGCGTTGATGGCAGTCACGATGTCAGTCCAGATCCGAGTCCGTCCTTCCTTGTCGGCGCGGGAACTTCCGAAGAGGGCATCATACTGCCCCAGGACTTGCTCCACCAGGACACCAACTTCGGTGGCACTGAAGCTGGTGCCCCTCTGCCTCTCTGGCCGGGGGTTGTCAGTGGTCACAGATGGTGTTTGCCCCGACATGACAACCCCAGAGGCAGGAGTGGGTGGGCAACTGGGTCCTGGGGCTGGGCTGTGGAGCGATGGAATTCCAGTCGGGAGTCTTCGGTACCAGCAGGGGTGGTCACAGCAACAGCACCCCTGGCTGATGTGCAGGCAGCAAATGGCAGTGCACGTGGGCAGCAGGCAGTCAGGCAGCAGCAGATGGTAGGTGGGAGCGTGCTCGGGGCTCTGGGGGGCAGTAGTTCGGCCTTCTGGGCAGGAGCGTGGTCTTCCGTGTGCTTAGGCGTGGCCAGCTTGGTACGGAGTGATTTGGCACGTGAAAATCCTGCACGTCAGCGTGAAAATCGAGGAAAGGCCCTTAGCGCGTAAGCGCGTCAGCACGCATACGCGATTCTATTGGACCAAAGGCCCTCAGCGCGTAAGCGCGTCTGTGACGTGACCCGCACGGGTGTTTCCCACACAGCACGTGATGACAGAGCACACGTGGAAAGACTGCACGTCAGAGTCTCATCGCGTGTGATTGGTGGAAATGGCCCTACACGCAGAAGTGACAAAGCGTGTAATTGGTGGAAATGGCCCTACACGCAGAAGTGACAAAGCGTGTAATTGGAGGAAATGTCCCTACACGCAGAAGTGACAAAGCGTGTAATTGGAGGAAATGTCCCTACACGCAGAAGTGACAAAGCGTGTAATTGGTGGAAATGGCCCTAGCGTGTACACGCCGCGTAAGTGACGCTGGACGTGTGGGCCTGTATAAAAGGTACGCGTAGAACACCACTTCCTTGTACGTGCTTTTCGTGGAGAGCGAGTGGGTGAATTCTGTACTTCTTGTCGTTTCACACGCGATTTACTTCACGGCGTTTCAAGTTCGTATTCCCTGTTACCTCTGACAGCTTTTTCTCTTCTTTCGCTTTTACTGGTTTACCTGGGCCTGTTCCCTCAAACAGTGTTCCCTTCTACTGTTGTCCTGTCTCCTCAGACAGCGTACAAATCTTTTTTTGGCGGGGGTGTTGCCAACCAAACGTGCTCCTTTTACACGCTCGTTTACCAGGCAGACGGTGAGTCACGCACGTATCTAACATCTGTGCTTGCCCCGTGTGTAGCCTACCCCTTCAGAGGTCATTCTAGGCTGCGTGTGACACGCATACGTTCATTCTTGTGTTTCTGGGTGCCACAGTGTAGTGCAGGTTTTTCTTTCTGCACACGTGGTCTAGGAGGGGTTGCATGCACGTCATCTCCCTTTTTTGGGCCTCCTGACCCGTCATCTTTCCCCAGGGGTTACATTCAGCCTTGCTAGAGCACTAGGGTACAATTACCATCTGGTACCCAACCCCTTTGACCCCCAATTGCCCAGGACAATAGTCTACATCCACTCCCATACGCACATTAACATCAGTGCCATGGCTGGGAGGCGAGGATTCCGTAAGGGTGGCAAAGGTGGAAGAGCCACAAGTGGTGGCCGTGGTGGATCCGGTAGGGGACGTGGTCGTAACTTGCAGGGTGAGCCTGTCCCCCCATGTGTGGAGGACCAGTCACAGGCACCCATAATCCCCCCCCCCTCCCCCCCTCCCATTGAGGCTGATGTGGCTGACACCATCCATGCTCAGCCCTTGTTGGACCAGCCCATTGTGGCACCAGACCTGGCTGACTCCATGGCTGACTTCCAGGTCAGCAGGGCTACGACACGTGCGCTGGTGCACGTTGATGCCATCATGCCACGTGGATCTGGGGCAGCAAGGTCATCTGCTGCACCAAGGAGGCAGGGCGGAGAGGCTGCAGGGGCAGCTGCGGCTCCATCCACCCCAGCCCTCACACACCCAGCCAGGACAGTGTCGGTCCTAGTCCATGCTGCTGACATTCCCCCTGACACCATCACACTAGAGCCAATGCCTGCACCAACTCCCATGCTGAGTGTGCAATCCCACACTCCTGATACAGAGTCCACCAGGGCTCCTGCCCCTAGTGTCCAGAGCGGCGCAGGACACTCAGGATCACCACCACCTTCCAAGCGGAAGAGGAAGAGTGCTCGTCCGGCACAGGCTGATGCCCCAGACACGGCTACACAGTCCGGCCCGTCCAGGAAGCCCAGCTTCACGGATGACGAACTGAATGCACTTGTCGAGTATGTGTCCGGACATGACAACGAGATGGTCATTGTTGCAGGATCCAAGACCACACCTGCACAACGCCAGGCACACTGGCAGACCGTTGCGGACATCGTAAGTGCCCTTGGAATCGTGAGGCGCACAGCCAATGATTGCTATAAGCGCTGGAATGACCTAAAGCGCAGGGCAAAGAGTAAGCTGGCCTCAAGTCATGCCGCAACTCTAGTGACTGGAGGTGGGTCTCCAGTAGTAGACATGGAACTCACTCCACATGAGTCAGTCGCTGGGACCTACGTCACGGAGGAACAGATCCAAGGCGTGGGAGATCTGGCTGATTACGAGGCATTGTCCGGTGAGTGCACATGCATGTGTGTGTCATCCATGTGCATGGTGTGTGTGTGAGGGCTTCTGTTTGTGTGCCAGGTGAGAGTGTGTGCGCCTGAGTCGTATGGGTCAGCCATGTGCTTCATGCAATACTTCCTGCGCAGCTGCATTTGGCCATAGCAGTATCCCTTCTGCCAACAGTAGACATCTAGCCCAACTGCACGCCAGTTGCCCTTGAAGTGTCACCTTGCCACAACATATTTGCTTATTTTTCACTGTTCATTCAGTCAGTTTGTTTTCATTCCACCACTTTCACTAGGCATGTCGCTGTCCACTAGTCACATGTCTGACATGGGTATGGTAAAGTGGAGTGACTTTGTTACCTGGATATCATTTGTACACACATGTCCCTGTGCAATTGGACCATTTCAGACTGGCAGCTCCAGGTGAAAAATCTGACCTGTTAGAATTAGAAAAGCAATTACATGCGGGAACTGGACTGAATGAATAGGTGCTGCCCTCCTCTCCATCTTCACTCAATAGCAATGGTACATGCCATCTGTGTGATGGCATGTGTGTTTCACCTGGCAATCACAGGCCAATGTGTGATGCCACTGCCAGGCAGCATGCAGAAAATGTGTTCATCTTCCATCTTGGTGTCATCAGTGTGTGCCATTTGCCTGCACTTCATACGCAGTGAGGGTGCATGCATGGGAGGGTTTTAGTCATGTGGGACATGTGTCAATCAAGTACTGGTTCTCTTGCTTCTCAGCCCTCATTGTGTGCCATGGTGCTAATGCCTGTTTCCATTTCTTTGTTTTCATGTCTTTGCAGGGGAAGACGCACCTGATACTGCTGGGGTTGTGGAGATGGTGCAGACCCAGGAGGGGTCCGAGGGCCGACCAACCACCAGTGAGGGACGTGGTGTGGTGGTGGGGGAGAACCCACAAGTGCTGCAGGTCGTGCTCTCAAGGGGTGTCTCTGGCTGCACCTCCCCCGAGCTGTACTCAGGTGTTGATTCGGATGAGACCTACGTGCCGTCGCAGGTGAGTGTTCCAGGGAGGGATTCTGTTCTGTCTCACCCACCTGCACCAGGGTCAGAACCCTCCATGGGGATGTCAGTGTTGGCAGCTACGCCTTCGGTGGTTACGGATGCAGGGTCACACTCCGCGACATTTGATCCTGTTCCTGGGCCAGCAGATCAGAGGGGGAATGCAGTCCTGCAGCCTCAGGCAGTGCCGGCACAGCAAGGCGCAGTTCGCCTTGCCCCAGACAGGTGTGGTGCCCGCCGACGTGGTGGCCGTACGCCACCCGGCAATACCGCATGGGAGCAATCCATTTACGGTATGGCAACCCAACAGGCTGCATCATCCGAGATGATGGCTCAGGCCATGGATAGGGTGGCCACTTCCATTGTCCCCCCAGAAAGGCTGATGGAGCGACTAGAGCAGGCAACCGACTCCATCTGCCAGTCACACAGGGAGGACATGTTGGGGTCCAACAGGGACAGGCGGGCGGCACTGGCGACTCTGCAGGAGGCCATCTCCATTGAGTCCCAGGGCCACAGGGAAGCCCTGAGGCAGGAGCTCCTTCACCTCAGGACGACTCTTGTTGAGCTTGAGGCTTCAACACACCAAAGGACAGAACAGCAGCTGGAGCGTCTCACCCGTACGCTCTCAGCTGAGATGCAGGCAACGAGGGCGGAGGTCCGGGCATCCCGTGAGTTGTTGCATGGGGACCTCCGCACACTCATCCTCCAGAACCAGACCTACCACACCCGCATGCTTGCAGCCATGGAGGAGCAGACTAGGGCCTTGCGTGGGCTGCCTCCCATAGTGCAACCACCTCCGGATGCAGCTGCACAGGGTGATAATAGCGACAGCAGTGATACTCCCACAATAGGGTAGCCGTGTGGGCCATGAGCCCATGGAGGTGTTTTATCTTCCCAGGATCCACGCAGGTGGGTTCTGGTGTGCATCCTGTCCTCGGACCTCCTGGGTGGCCTCCCCAACCCCCCCGGGCCCATCAATGGCCATTTTTGATTGTTTCTTATTTTTATTTTTATTTTTATTTCTTTTATTCCCAATTTTTTTGGGACAATCTGTTGGCTTCCGTGGTTCCTGTGGGCATACGCTGCATTGTGGCTGGGCACATGCAGGCTTGTAATGTATTTGGTTCAGATGCTTGGGTTTGAGTCACACACACCCCTCCTGCTTCCCATTTCCATGGGCTTGCAAAGGGTGTGCCCAAGTGACAGTGAATTACACAGTGACGTTGGACTCCCATGAGCTGTGTGGCCAGTCTGTAGTCAATACTGTGTATACATTCCTAGTGCATATTGCTGTTGTGTTGTACACTGCATGTTGCATTGATGTGTAACTCTTCTTCTGTGTCTACCTCCCAATTTGCAGGTCCCTTCCTCATGTCCACACAAGGACCTCTAGTCTGGAGATGGGGTCCATGTTGGCAGCAGTGAACCTACAACTCTACATGGCGACAACACTGCAAAGTTGGTAGTGGTGGGAGTGCAGGCATTTCCAGGTGGTGAGACTACTAATATGTAACATTTGTGATGTCATGTTAATGGTAGTACGTGCTCAAGTATGTTGTTGGTCCGGCATTGCTGTGAGCATTTCAGGTGTTGCAGGTTTCTAATAGTGCCACTGTACATAGTGAGACTGATGTCATGTTGTGGGGATTACTTTGTTTACCTGCAATTAGCATGACATGGCACGGTGTGTCGTGTGGCGGTGCTGGGGTTGGGTTGGCTGACATGGCACTGTCCTCTTGTTGCATTTTGCAAGTGGGTATTCATTTTAGCTGCTTCAATGTGTAACTTCACTAAACTGCATTGGTGGTGTCTGTGTGGGTAGGGATGCACACATTGTGACACTTCCAGGTGAACAATCTCAGGCTGACATGGTATTCCCGGTTCATTCTCCAGACATTCAGGATCAGTGTCAGGTTGAGTCATCATTGATTGTCAGATGGAATGTGCCAGGCCAGTGTGCACTCCACAGGGGTGTGATTTCTATGTGAAGTAATTAGCCACTAGCTGTGTACGGGCTGCCTCCCCCCGTGCCCTTTCCCCTCCCATGCGCAGCGGCTGTGCATGTGGTTGGGGATGGGGGGGCACCACCATGTCCACGGACAGGCCCCGGCGTGTTGCAACGTTGTGCAGGACACATGCTGCCACTATGATCCTGCACACTACTGGGGGAGCGTATAACAGCTGCCCGCCAGAACGGTCAAGGGAGCGAAAGCGTGACTTTAGCACTCCGAATGTGCGCTCCACTATGCCCCTGGTTGTAATGTGGGCTGTGTTATATCTTACCTGGGGTGGCGTGGTGGGGTTCCGAATTGGCGTCATCATGTGTGGGCTGAGAGGGTAGGCACTGTCCCCTGTGGAGGTGGTGATTGGTATCATTGGTGGGGTTGTGACCTTGCTCAGTATCCAACATGCATGCATGTGCAGTGGCATACATACTCACCAAGCAGCCATGTATCGCCATGCCGCCCAGCTTCTAGGTCCCGGCTTAGGGTGGACATTCGGTAAATGAAGCTGTCGTGGGTGGAGCCGGGATAGTTGGCATATACTGAGGTGATGATTCCCTTGGCATTACATGCTACCTGCACGTTGATGGAATGCCAGTGCTTGCGGTTCCTATAGATGTGCTCAGATGCCCTGGGGGGACGTAGAGCCACATGGGTGCAGTCGATGGCACCTAGCACTTTGGGGAATCGTGCTACAGCGTAAAAATCCAGGGCGGCAGCATGCCTTTCTGCAGGTGTTCTGGGCAGGTATATGTGCCTGCGGACTGATGGGCGTGCAGTGATGATGTTCAAGACCTGGTGTAGGCAGCGTGACTGGGTGGCCTGTGACACCCCACCCACTATGGCACTTGTCCGCTGAAATGATCCAGTGGCTAAGAAGTGCAGTACATTGAGGACCTTCTCCAGGGGGCTGAGTGCTTGGGAGCACAGGGTGGGTGATGTGAGGTCATCCTCCCACTCACTCACCAGGTCCAGTATAATGTGTGGTGGAAACCTGTACCTCCCATACACCTGGTCATCAGGCATCCCGAAAAGGCTGGTTCTGGGTGTGAATATTCTGGCCCTGACTATCCTCCTCCTCCTCCTTTGGTAGCCCACTGCCACTGCTGCTAGGAACGGTATGTTCATCCTGGCGTCTGAGCTTGTTATTGTTAAAGTCCGCAAATTTATGCTTTGCGCGTGTTCTAGGCGAGCGTGTGACCCGCGCACCCCTGGAATCCAGTTCCCAGTCCAATAGCGTGTGGAAATTCACACGCACCACGGGATACAGGTTCGCTGACGTACTTGCGTGTGTAAGTGCCCGCGCACCCATTAAATACACGTACATAGGCCAATCTCGTGTACGCACACTTTTGTCCAATTACACGCGATGACACTCTGACGTGCAGTATTTCCACGTGTGCCCCGTCATCACGTGCTGAGTGGGGAACACCCGTGCGGGTCACGTCACAGACGCGCTTACGCGCTGAGGGACTCTGGTCCAATAGAATCGCGTATGCGTGCTGACGCGCTTACGCGCTAAGGGCCTTTCCTCGGATTTCACGCTGATCTGCAGGATTTTCACGTGCCAAATCACTCCGTATCAAGCTGGCCACGCGAAAACACACGGAAGACCACGCTCCTGCCCAGAAGGCCGAGTTACTGCCCCCCAGTGCCCCGAGCAGCCTCCCACGTGCCATCTGCTGCTGCCTGCCTGCTGCCACCGTGCCCTGCCATTTGGTGCCTGCACATCAGCCATCTGCAGGGGTCCAGTTGCTGTGTCCACCCCTGCTGGAACTGAAGACTCCCGACTGGGATTACATCGCTCCACAGCCCAGCCCCAGGACCCAGTTTCCCACCCACACCTGCCTCTGGGGTTGCCATGTCGGGCACTTCCACATCTGGCACCAGTGGCAACCCCAGGCCAGAGGGGCAGAGGGGCACCAGCTTCACTGTCACCGAAGTTGGTGTCCTGGTGGAGCATGTCCTGGGGCAGTATGATGCCCTCTTTGGATCGTCCCGCGCCAGCAAGGAAGGACGGCAGAGGATCTGGGCCGACTGTGTGGTTGCCATCAACGCGGAGGGGGTGGCAACCCGCGACGTCCTGAAGATCAAGAAGCGCTGGCAGGACTTGAGGTCCAGGACCCTTGTGAAGGCCCGGCGCCTCATGGAGGGGGGCCGGGGCCGCATGAGTTCCATCCAGATGAGGGTCCTGGAACGCGTACGCCCAGCGCTCCACGCCCAGATCCTTGAGAGGGAGGCCCGTCTGGAGTTGAGCGGTAAGTGTCCAAGCATTACTGTGTGAGACAGGGCATGTGGCGGTGTGCTGGTTCTATGATACTTGCCTGTATGTGTGCCATAGGCCATGTATGCATGTATGTGTGCAGGGACATCATGGTAATGCATGTGCGACCAGTGATGTGTGATCCACATGGTTGTTGCATGTGTTGAAATGCCGCATGGGGAGCCCTATGCAGATTTTGAACATGAGAGCATGCCAGTCTCTGTACCTGGACATGGGTGGGGGTGAGGGATGGGTGCTGATGCCAGGTACATATATGGTAGCCATGTCTGTGTGCCTGACCTGCGTGTCTGTGACTTGTGCATGCCATGGATGCATGACACATGTGTGTGACAATGCACAGATTCAGTGAAGCAGGCAAATTACCCTTGTATCCGCTGTGTTTGGTGTGTTTGGGGCCAGATGGATGTGACTGAGGTGAAGTGTGTGCATGTGATAGGCATGAGCCATGATGCATGTGAGTTACATATCATTGAATGTTTCAAGAGTCCATTGGACATGCATGGAAATGTCCATGGCATGCACCATGCCTGTTACTGTGTGTGTTTTGCCTGGACTGACCCATGTGTTGTGGAGGGACATGATGGAAGTGTACTCTGACAGTGGTGCTCATCTGCTATTGCTTCCTGTCTAGGGGACCATTGTACAGTGCCCTGATGCTTGTGTTCTTTGTCTCCCTCTACGCAGCGGCTAGTGAAGAAGAGGGCGGAGACGGCGCTGTGGAGCAAGGCGGCGGGGATGCCCCCACGGCTGCAGCGGAAGGGGTGGGTGAGCCCCCACAGGGGCCTGCTACGGTGGGAGACGGTGAGGAGCCATCCAGGTTGGTGGTTTGCACAGAGGAGGAGGAGGCCGCCACTGGGGCACACATGGGGCCTGGTGGGGGCATCCCTGCTGGTGCAAGTGGTGCAGTCCAGGGCCAGGGGCAGGAGGCAGCACAGGTCACCGTGGAGGGGCCTGTGCATGTCACTGTCCCTGACCCTGTGAGTGCACCACCATGCACCAGCAGGGATGCCCCGTCCCAGGTCTGTCCGCAGGTAGAGGGGATGTCCATGTCACCTGACTCCCCTCCACCTGCGGACGTGGGAACCCCTGGCCGTGCGGAGAAGGTCCTGATTGGGGTCGCGATGCGCACGGCTGTGATTCGTGATGCCGTGCGTGCTTCCCGGGAGGAGCACGCACGTCATCACGAAGTGCACCGTGCCGACGTGGCCCAATTGGGATCGGCCATGTTCGGGGGTTTCCTGCATGTGTTGGCCAATGTGGCGGCCCTCTCCTCCTCTGTGCAGGCTATCCGCCAGTCGTTCTCCTTGCCGTCTTCCAGCCCAGATGCCACCAGGGCCCCCTGTGGACCTGCCCCGACCAATGCAGCCAGCTCGGTGGGGATCCCATCCCTGCCACAGTTGGGAGTCGGAGGTCCAGCAGGGGTGGACAACACAGCAACTGGACCCCAGCAGATGGAAGATGTGACAGCATCATCAGGCAGGGCACGTGCATGACGGCGTCGGTGGTTTCCATCAGCCTGGATGCCGTCGTGCTGGCAGAGGCAGTGGCGTCGGAGGCAGCAGCGGGCTCGACGTGGGAGGCATCATGGCTCGGGGCCATCAAGATCAGAGGGGCAGGCATCGGCCGGAGGGCAGGGCAACCCTGGGATGGTGGTGTCTTCCGTGTGGGAGCAGTTGGTCCAGCGGATAGGTGCGGAGCGGCAGCGGGCGGAAGAGGAGCGGCTCGCCATGGTCAGGGCGGAGTTCTCCATGCGTCGGGCGTTGAGGCGGGCTGAGTGCCTCGAGGAAGCTCGCAGGGAGTTTGAGCTGAACATGGGGTTATCCCTGCGAGACCTCGGGGCCAGGACAGAGTCCCGCCTCCAGGACATCGACATGGAGTTCGATGATGCCCTGGCCAGCAACATCAACAAGTGAGCCGCAGGACTTGCCCGCTGCCTTTGTATATAGTTATATAGTTAGTTAGTGTTAGGTTTCCTTTATTTGTTTTTATTATTTTGGACCGCTCGGACAATGGCCACTTTTTTGTATATATTTTTTTCATTAGGTAGTAGTAGGTTTCCTTTATGGTGTTGGGCTCATGGACCCTGGTACATTCCTGTATTTAGTTTGTTTTTTGAAGGGAAATTTTCTTTTTTTCATTATTGTGTTCACCATGTGGAAATGGTTTTTCATTCTTTTGCTTCTACTTGATATTGCTTTGGTCAACATTTGTTTTTTTATTCCTTTTTCGTTTTTTGATTTTTACTTTTGTTCTCCAACATGGACCATTTATTTTGTTATCCACATAGTTGTATGTTTGATTTGTTTACTTATTTTTAATCTTTAATACATTTTTTATTTTTACTTCCACTTGTCTTATTTTGTCTTTGGTTTCATACATGTCATGATATGGGTTTTGACATTCACTTGCAGCCATTGTGTATGTGTGTGTGACGGACATGTGTTCATTTACATACTTGCCATTGGGGTTGTGTCATGTAATTGCATTCACTATGTGGGTGGATGCATTCCTTGCCTGGGTGTTTGTGCTGGGTATGCTGCCCATTACTGCCATGATTGTGTATCGTCAGGACCTGGGGGCAGGGGGACATGGGTGGGGGCCTGGTGGAGGGTGACCCTGCACTGCTGGGGTGTGGGGGTGGTGGGAGACATGAGTGGGGGCCTGGTGGAGGCTGCCCCTGGTGGCTGGGGTGTGGGGGTGGTGGGAGACATGAGTGGGGGCCTGGTGGAGGGTGCCCCTGGTGGCTGGGGTGTGGGGGTGGTGGGAGACATGAGTGGGGGCCTGGTGGAGGGTGCCCCTGGTGGCTGGGGGGTGGGGGTGGTGGGTGACATGAGTGGGGGCCTGGTGGAGGCTGCCCCTGCACTGCTGGGGTGTGGGAGTGGTGGGAGACATGAGTGGGGGCCTGGTGGAGGGTGACCCTGCACTGCTGGGGTGTGGGGGTGGTGGGAGACATGAGTGGGGGCCTGGTGGAGGGTGCCCCTGGTGGCTGGGGTGTGGGGGTGGTGGGAGACATGAGTGGGGGCCTGGTGGAGGGTGACCCTGCACTGCTGGGGTGTGGGGGTGGTGGGAGACATGAGTGGGGGCCTGGTGGAGGGTGCCCCTGGTGGCTGGGGTGTGGGGGTGGTGGGAGACATGAGTGGGGGCCTGGTGGAGGGTGACCCTGCACTGCTGGGGTGTGGGGGTGGTGGGAGACATGAGTGGGGGCCTGGTGGAGGGTGCCCCTGGTGGCTGGGGGGTGGGGGTGGTGGGAGACATGAGTTGGACATGGGTGGGGGCCTGCTGGCAGGTGCCCCACAGTGCTGGGGTGTGGGGGTGGTGGGTGACATGAGTGGGGGCCTGGTGGAGGCTGCCCCTGCACTGCTGGGGTGTGGGGGTGGTGGGAGACATGAGTGGGGGCCTGGTGGAGGCTGCCCCTGCACTGCTGGGGTGTGGGGGTGGTGGGAGACATGAGTGGGGGCCTGGTGGAGGGTGACCCTGCACTGCTGGGGTGTGGGGGTGGTGGGAGACATGAGTGGGGGCCTGGTGTAGGGTGCACCTGGTGGCTGGGGTGTGGGGGTGGTGGGAGACATGAGTGGGGGCCTGGTGGAGGGTGACCCTGCACTGCTGGGGTGTGGGGGTGGTGGGAGACATGAGTGGGGGCCTGGTGGAGGGTGCCCCTGGTGGCTGGGGTGTGGGGGTGGTGGGAGACATGAGTGGGGGCCTGGTGGAGGGTGACCCTGCACTGCTGGGGTGTGGGGGTGGTGGGAGACATGAGTGGGGGCCTGGTGGAGGGTGCCCCTGGTGGCTGGGGTGTGGGGGTGCTGGGAGACATGAGTGGGGGCCTGGTGGAGGGTGACCCTGCACTGCTGGGGTGTGGGGGTGGTGGGAGACATGAGTGGGGGCCTGGTGGAGGGTGCCCCTGGTGGCTGGGGGGTGGGGGTGGTGGGAGACATGAGTGGGGGCCTGGTGGAGGGTGACCCTGCACTGCTGGGGTGTGGGGGTGGTGGGAGACATGAGTGGGGGCCTGGTGGAGGGTGCCCCTGGTGGCTGGGGTGTGGGGGTGGTGGGAGACATGAGTGGGGGCCTGGTGGAGGGTGACCCTGCACTGCTGGGGTGTGGGGGTGGTGGGAGACATGAGTGGGGGCCTGGTGGAGGGTGCCCCTGGTGGCTGGGGTGTGGGGGTGGTGGGAGACATGAGTGGGGGCCTGGTGGAGGGTGCCCCTGGTGGCTGGGGTGTGGGGGTGGTGGGAGACATGAGTGGGGGCCTGGTGGAGGATGCCCCTGGTGGCTGGGGGGTGGGGGTGGTGGGTGACATGAGTGGGGGCCTGGTGGAGGCTGCCCCTGCACTGCTGGGGTGTGGGGGTGGTGGGAGACATGAGTGGGGGCCTGGTGGAGGGTGACCCTGCACTGCTGGGGTGTGGGGGTGGTGGGTGACATGAGTGGGGGCCTGGTGGAGGTTGCCCCTGCACTGCTGGGGTGTGGGGGTGGTGGGAGACATGAGTGGGGGCCTGGTGGAGGGTGCCCCTGGTGGCTGGGGTGTGGGGGTGGTGGGAGACATGAGTTGGACATGGGTGGGGGCCTGCTGGCAGGTGCCCCACAGTGCTGGGGTGTGGGGGTGGTGGGTGACATGAGTGGGGGCCTGGTGGAGGCTGCCCCTGCACTGCTGGGGTGTGGGGGTGGTGGGAGACATGAGTGGGGGCCTGGTGGACGGTGACCCTGCACTGCTGGGGTGTGGGGGTGGTGGGAGACATGAGTGGGGGCCTGGTGGAGGGTGCCCCTGGTGGCTGGGGGGTGGGGGTGGTGGGTGACATGAGTGAGGGCCTGGTGGAGGGTGCCCCTGGTGGCTGGGGTGTGGGGGTGGTGGGAGACATGAGTTGGACATGGGTGGGGGCCTGCTGGCAGGTGCCCCACAGTGCTGGGGGGTGGGGGTGCAAGGGGACATGAGTTGGTGTTCATTAGTTCAAGGAGACATGTGCCTTTGCTGGGGGGCATGCCCATGTTGGGTGGGCTGCCTGCGGGACATGACCAGGGATGCAGGGTAGTCCCCTGTGGTGTGGGCTGCCTGCAGGGGCCGTGGAGGGTGTACAGGGTACACCTGGGAGGACCCACACTGTCAAATCACATGTGGAACTTCCCGCGCACCCCTGAAATACACGCGCCCAGGCTATTCACGTGTGGAACTTCCAGCGCACCCCTGAAATACACGCGCCCAGGCTATTCGCGTGTGGAACTTCCCGCGCACCTCTGAAATACACGCACCCAGGCTATTCGCGTGTGGAACTCCCCGCGCACCCCTGAAATACACGCGCACCCAGGCTATTCGCGTGTGGAACTTCCCGCGCACCCCTGAAATACACGCGCCCAGGCTATTCGCGTGTGGAACTCCCCGCGCACCCCTGAAATACACGCGCACCCAGGCTATTCGCGTGTGGAACTTCCCGCGCACCCCTGTAATACACGCGCCCAGGCTATTCGCGTGTGGAACTTCCCGCGCACCCCTGAAATACACGCACCCAGGCTATTCGCGTGTGGAACTCCCCGCGCACCCCTGAAATACACGCGCACCCAGGCTATTCGCGTGTGGAACTTCCCACGCACCCCTGTAATACACGCGCCCAGGCTATTCGTGTGTGGAACTTCAAGCGCACCCCTGAAATACACGCGCCCAGGCTATTCGCGTGTGGAACTTCCCGCGCACCCCTGAAATACACGCACCCAGGCTATTCGCGTGTGGTACTCCCCGCGCACCCCTGAAATACACGCGCACCCAGGCTATTCGCGTGTGGAACTTCCCGCGCACCCCTGAAATACACGCGCCCAGGCTATTCGCGTGTGGAACTTCCCGCACACCCCTGGAATACACGTAGCGCGCTCCCCCAGGCCCGATCGCGTGAGGAACTTCACGCGAACCCCTGTAATACACGTAGCCCGCTACCCCAGGCCCGATCGCGTGAGGAACTTCACGCGAACCCCTGTAATACACGTAGCCCGCTCCCCCAGGCCCGATCGCGTGTGAAACTTCACGCGAACCCGTGAAATACACGTAGCACGCTCCCCCAGGCCCGATCGCGTGAGGGACTTCACGCGAACCCCTGTAATACACGTAGCCCGCTCCCCCAGACCCGATCGCGTGTGAAACTTCACGCGAACCCCTGAAATACACGTAGCAGCTCACCCAGGCCCGATCGCGTGCGTAACTTCACGCGAACCCCTGAAATACACGTAGCCCGCTCCCCCAGGCCCGATCGCGTGAATAACTTCACGCGAACCCCTGTGATGCACGTACCCTGCTGAAATCGCGTGTTAGACTTCCCGCGCACCCCGGTATACACGCACACGTATTTTTTGTCAGCGGGTGTCCGTGTTTGTGGGTACCCCTTTGCACGTCATTTTTCCTGGAGGGCCACAGTATGGGACATTCATCATGGCAGTATATAGGTGCTATTTGTTGGCGCACCTTTTGGCGCACATTTCTTACAGCCGCAGATACGCTACCGCCTGCTTTCTTGTGGCGGTCGTGTTTGTGCCTGTGCGCTGGTTTGAGCGTGCGCTTTTTTGCCCTATTCTATTCCATGAATACGTGTTGTAGGCGAGCGTGTGGGCGTTCCGCGCACTTGTGCCCTGTACTTCCCCCGTGACGCCCACGTTTTGGCAAGTTGTTCCCCATTCCGAGTGTTACGCCCGTGTTCCGCCTACTTGTGTTGCGTGCGCCGCGCTATGTGCGAATTTCGCTGTGGCCTGTGCGATTTTCGCTGTGACCTGGCGCACGCTGTTAGATGGCCTGTGCGCCAACATGCGCCGCGCACTTTTTTATCGCACATACGCTGGTTTTCTCGCGCTCGGCCTTCCATGAATCGACGTGCGCTGCTTTTCGTGCGATTTTCGCAATTGCACTGCCATTTTCGCTATTCCACTGCGATTCGCACGTTTTTGCCCACTTGCGCCGCGCTAATTATTCCATGAATCGGCCTGTATACCTGTCCGTGCTGTACGCAAGCAAAATAAAACTGTTCTTAGAACACGCGCAGTGTCCGCAGACATAAAAAATGCCCATCTAGCATAGTTAAAATGTTTGATTCTATGGGTGTGATCTATGGGTGTGATATGCTGCGGTGGTTGTGGCCAGCGCCTAGGGCTTGTTATTTTTCAGTGGTATTGATTTATTTGTTTGGTTGTTGCAAAATCTTGGGGCCGTTAGATAGCTGTTGGCATATTCTAACTGTTTGTTTTTTGTTATTTTTCAGTGGTATTGATTTATCTGTTTGGTTGTTGCAAAATCTTGGGGCATTTAGATACCTGTAGGCATATTCTAACTGTTTATTTCTTGTTATTTTTCAGTGGTATTGATTTATCTGTTTGGTTATTGCAAAATCTGGGGGCAGTTAGATACCTATTGGCATATTCTAATGGTTTATTTCTTCTAATAATCTAGTGGTATTGATTTATCTGTTTGGATGTTGCAGAATCTTGGAGAAGTTAGATACCTTTTGGCATATTCTAACTGTTTATGGTTTTCTAATTGAAGTTTTATTAATGTTTATGCACAGATTAGTTATTACATTTTGGTTTTAAGAATATTAAATAAGTGTTTATAAGATTTGCTGGTAATCTTTGCTTTAAAGTAATGTTGCTATCATTACATTCGAACCATCCACAATTCTTTTTTATATATTCAGTGTAGTGACCTGCATTGGTTGTGGTTCCTGCATGGTCGATTATACCTATGGTTGTGAAGGTTTTCTTACCAAGTGATACTTGACCATGTGTGAATCCAGTCAGCTTGCAGTTGGTGTTAGTACCATTTGCATTGTAACGTAGAAGCATTAGTATTACTTATCTACTATGTGTTTGTATTAGTAAGGTGGAGCGATTATCTGATTGCAGGTAGTACATAATCTCTCATGTTTTGCATTTTGTAAAAGTTGCTGAAATGGACAGGATTCACAGTTAGGTATGGATACATACACAAAACGTTCATTAGGGATTTCTTTGTGTTGCATATTGTTGCACAGAGTGCATGTATATTTCCAAATATATGAAATCTGGAAGATTTCATTTATAGGTGTGATCTTGTTTTCCAGTACTTGTAGTAAGTACATTAGAAATTCTTGTGGATCTTCTTGTGAGTTTAAAGTGAATTTCACCATTCCAGCACAGTAGTCCAATTCTTGTCTTATTCCATGAACACTATAAGGGTAATTCATAGATTTCAGCGCAGAGGTAGTGCACGCGAGCAGCGCAGAGACGGAGCGTGCGCCAGACGTGTGCGCTAAACAGCATTCTGGTGCACCGCGTATTCATGGAATTGCCAAGCCATTTTGAGCGCTGGTGCACAGAACATCCCGCAGCGCCAGTTATGCCCCCAACATGCGCAAGGAAAAAACATTGAAATCCCCAATGCAGCGCAAAGGGCCACGCTAACCCTGGACAGCTAACAGGGCTGCTACACTGCAATCGCGTGAGCAGTGAACGAGTATTCCTGGGGGGCGCAGGAAGTTTCACACGCGATACGCCTTGTGCGAGTGTGGTACGTGTATTTCTGGGGTGTGCGGGAAGTTTCACATGCGATTTCGCTGTCTGAGCGGGATACGTGTATTCTGAGGAGAGAGCGGGTACTTTCACACGTGATTCCACTTGTAGAGCGGGGTACTTGCATCCAGTGGGGTGTGCGGGGAGTCTCACACGTGATAGGCCTTGGGCGAGCGGGGTACGTGTATTTCTGGGGTGCGTGGGAAGTTTCACACGCAATTTCGCTTGCAGAGTGGGACACGTGAATTCAGTGGGGTGCGCGGGGTGTTTCACACATGAATTGACAGTGTGGGTGCTCCCAGGTGTGCCCTCTACCCTCTCCCCAGCCTCCCGCATGCAGCCCATCCACCATGGGCATGCCCCCCAGCTAGCCCACATGTCACCTTGCACTAGTGATCACCAACTCATGTCCCCCTGCACCCCCACCCACCCAGCATTGATGGTTATGGCCCGACTCATGTCCTCCTGCACCCCCACCCACCCAGCTTTGACGGACACCTGCCAGCAGGCCCTGACTCATGTCCCCCTGCACCCCCACCCACCCAGCATTGATGGACACCTGCCAGCAGGCCCTGACTCATGTCCCCCTGCACCCCCACCCACCCAGCATTGACAGGAACCTGCCAGCAGGCCCTCACTCATGTCCCCCTGCACTCCCACCCACCCAGCATTGACAGGCACCTGCCAGCAGGCCCCGACTCATGTCCCCCTGCACCCCCACCCACCCAGCATTGACGGGCACCTGCCAGCAGGCCCCCACTCATGTCCCCCTGCAGCCGCACCCACACAACATTGACGGTTATGGCCCGACTCATGTCCCCCTGCACCCTCACCCACCCAGCATTGACGGGCACCTGCCAGCAGGCCCCGACTCATGTCCCCCTGCACCCCCACCCACCCATCATTGATGGGCACCTGCCAGCAGGCTCCCACTCATGTCCCCCTGCAACCCCACCCACCCAGCATTGATGGTTATGGGCCGACTCATGTCTCCCTGCACCCCCACCCACACAGCATTGATGGGCACCTGCCAGCAGGCCCTGACTCATGTCCCCATGCGCCCCAACCCACACAGCATTGACGGTTATGGCTCGACTCATGTCCCCTGCTTCCCCACCCACCCAGCATTCACGGACACCTGCCAGTAGGCCCCAACTCATGTACCCTGCACCCCCACCCACCCAGCATTGACGGGCACCTGCCAGCAGGCCCACACTCATGTCCCTGTGTACCCCCATCCACCCAGCATTGACGGGCACCTGCCAGCAGGCCCCCACTCATGTCCCCCTGCACCCCCACCCAGCCAGCATTGACGGGCACCTGCCAGCAGGCCCACACTCATGTCCGCCTGCACCCCCACCCACCCAGCATTGACGGGCACCTGCCAGGAGGCCCCCACTCATGTCCCCCTGCACCCACACCCACCCAGCATTGACGGGCACCTACCAGCAGGCCCCAACTCATGTCCCCCCAACACGTCATAAAGATGCACAATCATGGGCCTCATGTCCACCAAAATCCCACAGCACGCCACCCCAATCTTGAGAGGCAATCAAGTCCTCAATCCACCCCACACTGAAATGCCTATTTCATGACACAAACCGAAAGTCAACTATGCACATCAACACATGTCCCTCACACACACACACTGGGTGCCAGTGATTGTGTACATCCACTTTTTCACATGCAGTAACCCAATGAGCGAATACCACACATGGAAGTAAGAAATCAAAATGTATTATGAACAAAATGAATGAAATGAAATGAAAGCATGAAAAATATTTCAAACATGCAATGAAATGTATGTCCAAAACAGAATAAAAAAACATATAAAGAACCAATCCAAAGTGATCCAAAGGAAAATGTGTCCAAACTCTCGGTCCACCAAATCAAATCCAAAGGAAACGTAAATTGTAAAATCCATTGATCCATCGTGAGTAAAAAAATCAAATTCTCTCATAAATCCACTGTTCAACTATGTAGACCGATTTCATCCAGGGTCCATGAGCCCAACGAAAGAAATGAAACCTATCAAAAAAACTACCTAAGAAAAGAACTTTATACAAAAGTGTGGGGCATAGTCCAATCACTCCCAAAATAAAGGAAAATGAAAATGAAACCTAACACTACAAACTATATACAATGGGGGCAGGCTAGTCCGACAGCTAACTTTCCGATTTCCCGGGCCAGGTCATGATCAAACTCCTGGTCTATGTCCTGGAGGCGGGCCTCTTCCATGTCCCTGAGGTTTCGCAGGGACGATGCCATGTTCAACTCCAACTCCCTGCGAATTGCCTCAAGGCACTCGGCCCGCCTCAGCGCCCTGCGCATGGAGTTCTCTGCCCTGACCATTGTGAGCCGTGCCTCTTCCGCCTGCCCCCGCTCTGCATCTATGACCTGGCCCAACCGCTGCCACATGGAAGACACTTGCAATCCAGGGTCCTCCTGCCCTCCGACCGATGCCTGCCCCTCTGATGTTGTTGGCCCCGAGACATCATTGCTCCCACCTTGAACCTGCTGCTGCCGTGCATATGCCCTGCCCATTGTTTCCTGCATGTCATCCACCTGCTGGGGTCCATTTGTTGGGGTGGCCACCCCTCCAGGACCTCCGACTCCTGACTGTGGCAGGGATGTGTCCTCCACCAGCCTGGCCGCTGGGTCAGTGACAGCTCCACAGGGTGCCCGGGTGACACTTGGGCAGGAAGATGGCATGGAGGACGACCAGCGCATAGGGAGTTCAGTTGCGAGGGGGTCGGCAGAAACTCCAGCACATGGAGGAACCCAGCACTGGTGACCCCGCCCAGTAGGTTGACACAGTCTTTGAGACATTCGAAATGACGTGCGCCGTCCTTGCGAGAACCCTGCATGTCATTCCGAATGGCATGAACACGCAACGCCACCCCACCGAGGACAGGCTCAAGCCTGTCCCGGATTGCCACATCTGCAGGGAGAGGAAGGCCAGTTGTTGTGCGGCTATCCCCTCCCTAAAAACGGGTCTGGACGAAGGCATCCCTGCTGGTGCCGGATGATGCAGTCGCAGGAACGGGAACAGGATTATACACAGGCACCTCCGCGGTGGCCTGTCCTGCCTCCTGTCCCTGCCCCTGGACTGCATCACTGGCACTAGTGGAATCCCCCCTCCAGGCCCTGTGTGTGTGACTTCCACAGCCTCTTTCTCAACCAAACCCCCACCAACCTGGATGACTCTGTGCCATCTTCCTCCGTAGGCCCCAGTGGGGTCTCAGCTACACCTTCTGCTGCCGAGGAGTCCACCTCCGACCTCCGCCTCTTGGACCTACCCCCAGCGGCTGCGGCCACGGAGGCAGCACCAGACTCCTCACTCCCTGACGAGATGGCAACCTGGGAGGGGAGCTGTGCCTTGCCTCTCCGGCTGGCGGTGAGATCCCTGCCTGTGTGCTCCACAGCACCGTCTCCGCCCTCTTCATCAGTTGACGCTGCAGACAGGGAGAGACAGAACACAGGCATCAGGGCACTGTACAATGGTCTGATACACACATGACAGTTGCAGATGAGTGGCAGTCTCAAAGTTCACACATGGCATCACACTCCCCAACACACATATCATTTCTAGCGACACACACGCGCAAATGAACAGGAATGTTGCAGCAGCCAGCACCATCCATACACATACAACACCATGACCATCTGAAGGTTAGCCTAACGTCAAATGCAACACGTGATTGGCAAACACATGCACACACGCCACCAGACGTACATGCATCTGTACATCTACACCACCTGTTGCAGTGAAATCCTCAGCATCCATGTCACATCTGCCAATCAGCCTCCTACATGTCAGTGTCACATACATCCATGGTGTATCACAGTGGCACACATGTCAAATACCCTCACACACACACATGTAAACCATGCACGTACATTAAGGTGGAACCCGCTTCCATGTGTCACACCCCAACCATGCCATGGTACATACACAGATATGTAAACATGTGTGCACCCCAACCTGCATTTGGCCATAATGCTTTTGTACACATACGCCGTTGATGTGCCTCACACATGACTGGACTCAAATGCTGCAGGCTCATGTCCCTGTACATACACATAGGGAATACAATGGAGAGAGCCCAAATTCCACAAGTGTGGAGTCCTATCTTGTTTTTGGGACTTAAGACTACACAAGACTCGAAAAGATAGGACTTGGTCCTTTATCAACAGTTATCCATTCATCTGAATGCCATCAATTAGTTCAAAAAGTACAAATTTTAATAGAAATTACAAAATTGTCTAAAATACATGATTAGACCCTCTAAAAAGATACATATGTTTCATATTAACAAAGACAAACATCATGCACAATCTTCTTAGAGATACTGATGTTACTGATCTCTAATTAAATACCTGCTGTGTAGTTCTTCTAGATCAGAGTCACGATTATGATTCATCGTTATCTTTTCTATTCTTCTATTCTAATTCTATTCCATTATTAGAATTAGAAACATCCCTTCACTGGAATATTCAATTCACTCAGACAGTTTAATTAATTAGACTGACAAAAAAATTCTCGACATGTTTCAGTCCTCTATGTGGGTCTTGGGACTTTCTTCAGGAGTGGTCAATCTGAGGGGTTACAAGTGGGCTTTGGCCAAGTTAGGAATCCTCTGGCCTTCTCTTAGAGATGATAGTAACTGTTGATAAAGAAACAATAAAAAAGAATCAATTTATGTTTCTTCCAACATCTTTAAAAGTGTCAAAGAAGACTACAGGGTCCTATTGGTTACCTGGTCTTCTTAGTGTGCGGGCTTTCTTGATTAGCAGGCGAAAATGTGTCCACATAGGTTGGGCGTTATTTTCTTACGAGGAAGGATCTTCCTACAGAATCTGCAAACAAATAAATGTTTTATTTGCAAGAAAGTTTCTTACAGCTTTCAGGTTAAAAAACGCAATGCATTCTGGTGGTCGTAGTTCCTTTGAGGGGTCATTTAGTTAAAAGAGGTGTGGTATCCTTTCAGTAGTGATAGGTACTTGTTTATATAGATTTCTAAACGTTGTGGCGAAACCTTAGTGGCATTTCCATTGTGCATAAACTCTTAGAAAAGGTTGCGTGTTGTCCGCTTACCATTAGGTTTAGTCCAAAAGCTCTTTTCGTGGTTTTCCTTGACGTGGGGTTTTGCGGCTGTGCTAATAGTTTTCTAGCTTCTGTCTTGCGGCATCTACAGGTGGTTTCTGAAAACAAACCACAGGGAGTATGTCCATTAGTTATAAAGGGATTCCTGTTTTCCGTTACTGCAAACAGATCGAAAAAGGCTGCAGTTCAACCCTACTACAGCTGTTCTCAAGCTAAAATTTTGCAAATCAAATGCTGTGTTATATCTTACTTCTATTTAGCTCAGTATTCAGAGCGGGTTACTGCGTGTGTAGTGATTTACCTCTTACTTGATCTCTTGATATACCCAATGGTGCCGCTGAGGGGTGAAATGGTATCCCTGTGAGCTGGTGTATTGTAGGAGCTGCAATTGGCTCCTTCTGCACGATCATACTTCATAGGAGCTTGCACATGTTGTGGTTCGTGTCTGCGTTTCGGCCGCCATTTTAGGAGGTCTAAATATAGCTCTCTAGTTGTCCTTTTTTAATGTTGTTATAATTAAAGGACCTCTAGTCTTTTTAGTCCTCTAACTCTGCCACTGACAGATGAAAAAAGATTATAAATTGAGACGGTCAGATTTTTAACCAATCTATAGACTCATTGAGTCCTATTTTATCACTTTTTGTTATAAAAATGAGTCTCTGTTCTTTTTCAAGCAGAATTCTGCTTTTTGTATTATGATCTCTCCCTTTTACCATTAATAAAACGGTCCAGCTGAAATTTTCATAACCGTGTTGTGCTTTTCCAAAATGTTTTACTAGAGGAGCATTGATGACTTTATTTTTCAAACAACTTTTATGTTCCAGCATCCTGGTTTTAACCTTCTGGTCAGAATTTTAGGTCAGAACAGCAGCTGGAGCAGCTCACACGTTCACTCTCAGCTGAGCTCCAGGCAACCCGTGCGAAGATCCGGACATCACGCGAGGCCATGCAGGCAGAAATGCAGGCAACCCATGAGGTGCTGCATGGGGATCTCCGTACCATCATCCTGCAGAACCAAACCTTCCAGACCTGCATGCTTGCTGCCATGGAGGACCATACCAGGGCTTTGCGTGGGCTGCCTCCCATATCACGGCCAGCTCCTGATGTAGCAGCAGAGGGTGAAGAGAGCGACGGCAGTTCTGTTACGCTCAACTGGCTCCCACAGGGGCGTCGATCGGACCTGGACAGCTGCGACCTCCTCCAACGTGAAGCATAGTGCAGAGATGACAGACTGGACTGGACCGCCTAACCTCGTCTGCTTGACCCGTAGAAGTATTCTCCTGCAAGTGGAGAAAGGGATGTAGCCACCCGTGGATTCTAGTAATGGCACCCCACTGTTCTCCCCACTAATCACCACCGATATTCACTTTCAGTGAGCTCACCTTATGTTTGTAAATGATGAGCTCTCCATCCTGCATGGAATGCAGGGGCGCGTATATACCAGTTACTTCACTGGTTTGAAGGCGTTGGAAGAGTTCCGGATGAATATTGACTAGTATAAAGTTCAAAGAGTTCAATATGTCCGATGTTCACTCTTGTACATTCCTTTCTTGTGCTGCAGCTCAGTCCAAGTGAAGATTGTCTTGTGGCAGCTGATGGTGTTCAGGTAAGAGTCTGTATTACCCAACACTGTCCGGCAAAAGATGTGTGTGTTTAAATTGCTGGTTTCTCTCTCCTTACAAGTGCGGCGTAAGAAGTTGCGTTTTGTTACAGAATAATGCCTCCGGTTGTTAATCAGGTAAGTCTATGGTGGGAGGTTGTATTTGTTGGCTTTTTCGGCTCACCTTATGTTTCTTTTGTCCCCTGGATGGTGGAATTTGGCGGAGAAAATGATGTAGGCAGTGCCGGATTGAAAAATGCTGTGAGGACTGTTGAGTATGGCGCGGTGCTGCAGCTGGTGATGTGACGCGTGTAGAATAATGTCCTTTTCAAGTTCGAAGACGTGATGGATCCGGAATTCAGGTAAGGATTGAAATAATATCTGTTTTCTAACCTTTCCTTCTTCTTTCTTCTTTCTTCCATTGCTATGAGCTCTGGATTCGAGACAGGCGTGGATGAAGACTGGATGCTGACTGCAGGCATGGTGAGCGTTATGCTGCTGGATGAAGAATAACGCAAAGCATGTGCTGCTGTTCGGGCGTGGTTTAAATAGCCTCCAAAGTAGCTCCAGGTAAGAAGTCCCTAGAACCACACCAGAGTAAAAAATAGTCCCTGTAGTAAAATAATCCCATCCAGGCCTCACGTTGGCTTGGATTCATTTGCAGCATGGTCTGCATGAGGTAAGTAAAGACTATGAGCCTGGCGCCTATGGCGCCAGGACTGATTTCTATTATGAGCCTGGCACCTAAGGTGCCAGGTCTGAACCCAGACAGCCCCCAGCCGGGTCTGCTGGGGTTTTATTAAATATCTGGATGCCTGCTCCCAGGGCTGATGGGCTTGATCCGGATGCCCGGGTGTAGGCATCATGACAAGTTCTCCCACTGTAGCGAGCCGTGCAGGCCATGAGCCCATGGAGGTATTATATTTTCCAACATCCATGCATGTGGGTGTTGGGTTGCACCCTGTACCTCGTGCCTCCTGGGTGCGCCCCCCCAGTCCACACATGGGCATTTTTGATATATATTTTTTTTTACAGTGTGTTGCTTTGTGTGGCTCCCCTGGGCATCCACTGTGTATTCCAGCTGGGCACATGCAGGCTTGTCCTGTCCTTGGGTTAGATGCTTGGTTTCCTGACACACACACCCCTCCTGCTTCCCCTTTCCATGGGCTTGCAAAGGGTGTGACCAGGTGACAGTAATTTACACAGTGACATTGGACTCCCATGAGTTGTGTGGGCAGTCTGTAGTCAAAACTGTGTGTACATCCCTAGTGGGGATTCTTGTTGGATTCTACAATGCATGATGTATTGATATGTGCTTGTGCATCCAGGTCTTTCTCCTTATATACATGTAGGTTCTTCATGCCTTCAGAAGGCCGTCTCCTTTGCAGAAGCAGTTCATGTTGTATGCAGTACACTGACACATTGCCTGACAGAGACACTCTGCAGTTGGAAGGGGTCCATGTGCTGCCTTGGTCAGGTTGTGAGACTTGCACTACTTTAATTTTTTCCTGTTTTATGTTGCCACGCTTTCTTCCTGTACTGATGTTTTGTGTTGCTGGTAAGTATTTGTTCATGTGTGGTGTTTCTTATTGATTGCTGAGAGCATATTGTCTGTGGACTGTTTACATTAGGAACATTGCACTTTGTGACACTTGTGTTGCTTTCACATTGTATGCCATGCCATGGTGTGTTGGGTAGCTGAGATGGGGAGGGGTTGCGTGACATGGCACTATTTTGATGTGGTATTTTGCAAGGTGGTAATCTTTCCTGCTGCATGAATGGGTGTCTTTTTGTGACACAGCATTGGGTGTCTTTGAGTAGGTAGGGATGCACACAAAGTAACACTTCCAGGTGAACAATCTCAGGCTGGTATGGTTGTGACAGTTGACTGTCCCTTTTGCCATCATCATTGATTGTCAGCTGGTTTGTGCCAGGGCTGTGTGCACTCCGCAGGGGTGTGATTTTAGGTGAAGTAATTTTCCACAAGCTGGGTACGGGCTGCCTCACCACGTGCCCTTTCACTTCCCATGCGCAGCGGCCGTGCATGTGGGATGTGGGGGCACCACCATGTCCACCGGCACGCGCCGGTATGTTGCAACATTGAGCAGGACACATGCTGCCACTATGATCCTGCACACTAATGGGGGCGCGTATAGCAGCTGCCCACCAGATCGGTCAAGGGAGTGAAAACGTGACTTGAGCACTCCGAATGTGCGCTCCACTATGCCCCGGGTTGCAATATGGGCTGTGTTGCATCTTACCTCGGGTGGTGTGGTGGGGTTCCAAATTGACGTCATCATGTAGGTGCTCAGAGGGTAGGCACTGTCCCCTGGGGAGGTGATAATGGTTCTCATTGGTGGGGTTTTCCCATTTCTCAGTTTTTGATATGCATGCATGTGCAGAGGCATTTATACTCACCAATTAGCCACGTGTCTCCATGCCGCCCAGCTTCCAGGTCCCGGTTTAGGGGTGACATTCTGAAAATGAAACTATCATGGCTTGCCCCTGGATAGTTGGCATATACTGAAGTGATTATTCCCTTGGCATCACATACAACCTGCACATTGATTGAATGCCAGTGCTTGCGGTTTCGATATATGTGCTCAGTGGCCCTGGAAGGACGTAGAGCCACATGGGTGCAATCAATGGCACCTAGCACTTTGGGGAAGTATGCCACCCCGTAAAAGTCCTGGGCCAAGGTCTGCATTCTGCAGGTGTTCTGGGCATGTATATGTGCCTGCACACTGAGGGGTGTGTAGTCATGATGTCCAACACCTGGTGTAGACAGGGTGACTGCGTGGCCTATGACACCCCCCCCACTAGGGCACTTGTCCGCTGAAATGACCCAGTAGCCAAGAAGTGCAGTACATTGAGCATCTTTTCCAAGGGGCTCAGTGCTTGGGCGCACAGGGTGGGTGATGTGAGGTCATCCTCCCACTCCCTGACCAGTTCTAGGATTATGTGTGGTGGAAACCTGTACCTCCCATACACCTGGTCATTAGGCATCCATAAAAGGCTGGTCCTGGGTAAAAAAATGCTGGGCCTGGCTACCCTCCTCATCCTGCGGTGTCCCACGACCACTGCTGCGAGCAACGGTATATTCATCGTAGCGTCTGAGCTTGTTTGTTGTTTGCATGCACTTTTATGCTGCGCGGGGCCGCTTACGCCTGCTTCCTGCTGGCATACGTGTTTCCGGATTAGCACGTCTTTTTTGGTGCATGCCTTTCCCCCGTTCGATTCCTTGAATACTTGTTGTTGGCGTGCGTGTGGGTGTTGCGAGCATTTACCTCCTGTACTTCCCCCGTAACGCCCACATTTTCGCATGTTGTTCCCCATTTCGTGTGTTGCGCCCCATGTTCTGCCCACTTTTATTGTGTGCACTGCGCTATGTGCGCTTTCCCTGTGCGTGTAGCGCACTCCATTTAATGATGTGTGCGCCCGCGTGCACCAACCACGATTTTAGCGCACATCCCAGGATTTACACGCGCACTGAATTCCATGAATCGATGTGTGCAGCTTTGGCACGCGTGCGCTGCGATTTTCACGTTTGCACTGCGATTTTCCCGCATGCGCTCCCCTTTTCGGCGCACATTTATTCCATGAATCAGCCCGTATATGTGTTGTCAGGATTGTTGGCTACATTTCTATGAATGACTAACATTTGCAACCACAATTGGTCTCTATTTTGTAAGTAAATGTTGTCAACAATTGGTGCCAACTGAAATACAATATTGATTGCTACATTTGCGTAGCAATTTACACCAGTTATATTTGAAAATTTGAATGGACCAGATGGTTTTGTGTCCAAGTTATTTTTTCGGAGTGTGTGTTGCTTCTTTGAATAAGTACCTGAGTCACTTTGAGTAATAGATTGTTCTTTGGTTGTGGTAATTGATGAAGTGTTACCTTCTTTTTCTCTCTTTGGAGGATTTGCAGTGCCATCCTGTTGCATTTCTGTTTGAAGTAGTTTTCTTTTACAACGTTTTGCTTTTTGTGGAACAGGATATGTTTTTAGATGGGGGTGTATAGTGAACGAAGTCTATTGTATTCTAAAATGCAAAGAATATCAGCATTTACTTTACTTGCATCAAAGTTGATTAGAAATAGACAGTCAAGTGTACGTAAGCGTGATAGTGCTACGGAGCTAATGCCTTCTTTAAAGACTGTGTTACCAATATCTATCATTGCTTTGTCTAGGGTAAGACCTTGTGATTTATGAATTGTGACTGTGTACGCGAGAGATAGAGAAAATTGTTCTCTGCTTACATACATGTCTTTGAAGAGAAGGAATCGAGCTGTTGAGCGTCCTATCCTTTTTACTTCTGAAAGTTTGTCAAAGAGAATATTGACAAACTGAATTTTGTTGTCACGTGGGTATGTTTGAAAGCCAACAACTGTAACCAGTGCTCCTTAACTAGTCCTTGGTCCACGTCAAGGTTACGTTTAAGCATTACTCTGGAATTTGAGGATCATTTTAATATCTTTTCTAAGCCTGCTGTGTTTGAGATTGATTTTTCTAAACTATTTAGTCTTGTTGTGGCTTGGTCACACATAGGTAGTGTCATACCATGTACATCTAGTTTGTCTGTGGCGCTAATTTCCATTATTTGTTGCATTTCTTTACTTAATATTATTTCATTGAATTTGAAACAGCTTGCAAGAGTTGGCATTAAGGCCATACAATTGACATTTTTGTGGGCTAATTGTTCCATAACATCTGTAGCACATGCATTATCGCCATAAAGTGCATTAATGTGCCGGGTTTTCAATATTGCTTCTGCTTCTTTAGAAAGTATACCAACTTTGATACTTTTTAAGATGTTGGCATAAGTGAGATCTGCAGATTGCCGTATGTTTTCTGTTAATTCTCTGTATTGGAAATGTTGCCAAAGGTTGACATTTCCAATGCTGCCAACAGTTTTACGGCAGAGTTTGTGTCCTAATGTTTTTAAAATAGGCTCACTTTTTACTGGTGTCAATTGAAGAATATCTCCGAAAACAATAATGTGTTTTCCTGCAAAGAGCTCTTCATAGTTTGTTTTGAGTACTTCTTGTAATCTGAGGTGAATCAAAGCCAACATTAGGTTGGAGTCCATGCTCACTTTATCTATTAGTAGCATTTTCATTTGTTTCAATACTCTGCGTAGTTCCATTGCAGCTTCTGCAGATAGTTTGTAATAGTCTAATTTGTTCTGGTGTTCTCCTGGCAATCGTAGCAATCAGTGTAACGTGACACCACCTATGTTGTAGGCAGCTAAACCTGTGGGAGCAGTGACAACAGCTGACAGTTTGTTTGTCAATTGTTGAAGGAACTTACTGATGATTTTGATTAGGAATGTTTTGCCAGAACCAGCTTCACCACTGACGTACAGTAGTATAGGTTTATAATTATGGCAGGAACATTCTTTATTCTCATGTTGTACACCATGTGCAATTTGTTTTGTTACTTCTTGAAAAATGCTACGTTGCTCATTGTTTAGTTTTGATTGCAGTATAGTTAAGTCTTCTTTATCTTCATACTGACACCTGGTATTTTCTACTTCTGTCATAGCTAATTCTGCCTCATTTGCTATTATTGGCTCTCCCAGTCGTTCTTGTCATCCTGTTACATAAGGTTGACTACTGTCAGGAGTGTCCTTATCTAGTTGGGCCTGGAGTTCTTCTTCGTGTTGCTGTTCATTGTGCAACATTGTTTTGTACTGTGTAAAGTTTACATAAGTTATAGTGCTTTCATTTGCTTTGAAAGCATCTTCATATGAGTCATAGTTATCTAGTATTTCTTCTTCTTTTCTCCATGGTTTAAAGAGTTGTAGCAGGGACATGTAATATACTTCTTTATGTTGAGGAGTCTTTAATGCAAATTTGATATGATTAATTAAATTTGGTTTAGTGAGTTTAACTAAGCTGCCTTCACAGTTTGTCACTCAGTATTTACCTTTTTTTTCATCAGGTTTTATATTATTTTTGTATGTGTAGTTTTGGGCTATGTGGTATAGACACATGGTTTCCAAAGTATTACTTCTGTTTGGGTAGTATGTGTCCAATAAATTGTTTTTTAAAATGTCTTGGCTGTTGGGATCACGTTTGGCTATTGTTTCTATATCTTCGTAGGATTTTAGAACTCTTTTTCTAGATTTAGCTGGACCAAGACTTAGCCATACTATAACTTCAGATTTACCATACAATGCAGTACCAGGTAAACGATCAGTTGCTTCATATGATCCAAATTCTCTATGGGAGAACATTTTTATGCCCAAGCTGTATAATTTCTGAGACACTGTTTTATCTGATGGCAGGTAATTCCGGAGGTCTTGGAGCTCTGTCTTTCCTGCTTTGGTTAAGTATGCTGTGACATATCGTGCAACTGCAGTAGAATTGTCTGCAATGTACTGCACATCAATGTTTGCATTGCATAAGTGGGCAATGATTGCATTGTGATCATTGATATATTTTTCCTCTTCTTTTCTTTTTATGTACTATGTATTTTTAGGTGACTTACCTTTAACACTATGTCTAACTGAAGACATGAGGTTTGAGTTTGTTCACTTGACCTGTATTCGTAACTGGTCTAGTGAAACCAAATCGGCATTTGGTGTAGTATTTCGCTTTGTTTTTGTATTTGCGTCAACAATATTTTCCACATTTGTGTCTTTGAAATTGTAAAATGTGTACATGAAGATCACTATTTGTGCATTCTGATGGAATTTCACAAGTGACATATTTTTCAATAAACTGTAAAACAGTGGCATCACTGTCTTGACCAAATTTAAGAGCATCTTTGATCCATAAAAGCATGTGGATATGTGGTGCTCCTCTGGCTTGGTATTCTTTTCTTCAAAAGAAGTTTTGCACTTCTCCAAGGGGAGGAACAGTTGTATTACAAATAAAATGTAGCATAGCTATAAAGAGATGGTGAAAATATCTTGAAACATTAACAGGATCCAAAGAACAAAGTTCTCCAGGTGTTAGTATATCTATGTTTGTTTTGTTTTTGTTTGATATGCGTAGGAAATCATGTAAATCTTCCCATGCATATTCTGCACAACTTAATGTAACAAACCCAGTGGGTGGTCCAAGGTTTCTGATCATACAACGTACATCTCCATGACGTTGAAACCAGTACTCTTTTGTACCACGCATATTTGCTAATAGATTTGTAATATTTGATTGTAAAACCTCCTCCTTTTTTCCACTTTTAGTAATAATTGTGTAGCTGTCATATTTTGAAAGTGTAATCCTGATTTCTATATGTGTGCAACTCCGTAACATAAAGTTGCTAGTTCACTTTCAAAGAGTAGGTGGAATATGTATTCCACATTTTATCTAAATCTGGGATCTTCAGAATACATCCGTAATGAGCGATATTCTGAAGCTGATATTTGAATAGGTCTATCATTGTATCTTCCTCCTTTGCCAGTAGGAACGAGTAGAGGAAAAGCATGTGCTTCTATACTTTTTTCCCATATGCTGATTGGTGATCCTTTTGTTTGACGCATTTGGTACGTTTCCAGTGCATCTTCTATGGTGTCATTAGAGTGCAAAGGATGAATTGTATAATGGTCTAAAGTATTTGATATTGTAGCAGGATCTAGGAGTTCAAATTGGCCAGCTTCTTGTGTTTCTTGAATTATTTCAGTTGTATCCTTCAAGTTTTCTTCAATATTAATTTCTTTGTAATATTCATTATTCTCTTTAAGATATTGCAAGGCATGTCTAACTTTATGTAAATCTACCAGCTGTTACCATATTATTTTTGTCTTTTGTAGGTACTCCATTTACTAAGATAATTAAAGATGACTGCATTGGACGTTGCACTCCTAGAGTATGGACATTTTCTTTTAAATCTAATGGTAAATAAACTACTTTTCCACAAATGCCTTTTACCAATTCAGAGGGAGGTCATTTTGCTGTTTTTATTGAAGGCGTATTATTGCTTGAAATGGGTGCATTGTTTGAATTATGATTCTCTCATATAAATTAAGTTGTTGTAGGGGTTTTGGTAGTGGGTATAATTCTAAATTATTTGTGATAGCACGTGAAGGAGTATCGTTGTTGTCAAGTTTTGTAGTGCAGTAACTGCAAAGTATTAAGGGGTCAGTTATTTTGTATTTGTTTTCTGCTACAAGGTAGATAGCTAATTCAAACCATTTAGAATCTTCATTGTCTTCTATTTTGTATGATAGGTCTACAGTTTTTGTGTTACCTTTATAAAATGTTCTGCGGCAACATACACACACATGGTTTGGTACTTCAGCTGATGTACTTTTAAATTTTAGTATTTCTTTTTTGTATGTGTTTTGCAAAAGGTTGCCATGTGTAGAATTGTTGCTAATTTGGTTTAAAGCTATTTCATTCTGTAAGTGGCTTTCACTTCCAAAATATTTTTTCTGGATATAGTCAATTTCTTCAAGTAGGTCTTTTGCTGTACCATGTAGAAGAATGTTATTTAAATTTGCTAGTACTAAAGCAGGACTTTTAGCATAGTACAGTTTATAAACTAGATTTCTTATAGTTCAATGATGTGTTATTATCCTTTTGATATCATGGAAGGTGGTTTTACAAGTAGGTCCTGTAATGCAGGCCAATGAATGTCCTTGTCGTCCTGTGTACTTGCGCACTGGACAGGTATCCATATTTTGCAGTAGTTTAATTTTGATGTTGTCTTTGCTTTTTACATATTGATTGAGAAATTGGCGTAAAGACTTGAAAAATTGTTTGGGAATGTTACACATTGACGTGCATGGCCATTTGTACACTAGATGTTCTGATTCAGTTGAATGGACGGGTAATTCTAAGTTCTCAGGGCATATTTCTGTAAGGAGTACTTCTTGTTCCATTATGGTATTATTCACTTTTTCATAACCTCGACCACTGCTATGTACGGCAATTGTATTTGTTTGCTTTTGTTTATACGCTTCTTCATTAAAGTATGGTTCTGTGCTCGTAGTGTGATTCCACTCACCTCCGCAGATACTTAAGAAGTTCTTTCTGTTGACATTTCGTTTATTGAGAATTCTTTTTTGTAATTTAGTTATTAGTTATGTTAGTGGTTTCATTTTGTTTAACACTAAAATAAACAACTTTCTTTTGAGAAGAATTGCACTATCTATCAACACTTCTAAGATTAATTTCCTACGATAGGTTTTAAGGGTTGAACCTGGTTTCACTCCTGTTTTTATAAGATTTTGAAGGACTCTGTGATGGAACATTTTGGCTAAAATACTTTTCTTGGTATGCTTACTTTGAACTTTATCAATATTTATAGAAGCAGTTTTATCTGTAGTAATAGCTGATTTTTTGTTAATTGTTTTCTGGTTTGTTTTACATTTTGATAGAGGAGGCAAAGTTTTTGCATTTGAAACTTCTTTTGTTTCACTAAATGACTGCATTAGCTGTTTTGTTTAAACTTTTTTTTACAAATTCTGCTAGAGATGGATGCTTATGTTGGACACTTTATTTTCATTTGTTCTACTTCTGCGTTGCTTTCTACGGACTTGACTTTTGGTAGGCATTCTTTAAAAATAAAGAAGGTATGGGTTGTGGTGTTCTGCTATGTATGTGTGCTGTGTGCATGAGTGTTTCAGTAAGATGATAAAGATGTATGTAATGGTGTGTGATTGTGCATTGGGAACTACAACTAGTAGCGATGGGTATTCTTGAATTTATGTGCTACTAAACTGGGGTTCAGATGACAGAAAAAAGTAAGCTAGTGGCGTGGAGAAGTACAAATAGTAAATCTAATGTATACAATTAAAACAGTTGTTTGTTCTATAATATCAAAATTGTAGCGGTTGAGTTGGGTAATTTGTGTGTCCAAAAATAGGAATTTGTGGACAATTCTGGCTGTAAATCGCTGTTTAAGACATGGGGATTTTTGGACAGAATTGTGCACAATCTCTATTTTTAGGCACAGAAATAGCATCAATTAACTTTACAGTGTGTTTCAGTAATAATACAATATTATGGTGATATTCTACTTACTTTTTTTCTGAAATGAACAGGTTACTTCTTAGTTCTTCTTTGTTCTTCAAATTCGGTTGCTTCTTTTCAGGAGAATGGTCTTCACTGCAATTGTAAAAGAAACAAATTAGTAATTTTATTTGTATATAGCACTGTTTTTAATTAAGACATTGATTTCTTTAATTGAAATCCTCAGCGCCTTCCTCAAAACCATTAAGATACGTCGCACAAGTTCAATACATATGATATGTTCTTAATGAACAAATTGTATTGTAATGACTAACTGTAGCAAACAAAATATCTTTACTTTGTTTTTGAAATTCATAATGTACCACTGAATACCACTATTTCTGTAACTAAGCTCTTCCAGGTAATAGTGCCTCAATGTCATGCTTAAATTAAAGTAATTGAATAAATAAAGAAATAAAACAAAAATATTAAGTCAGTTTGAAAATGTGTTCATGTACTGTACAGAAAATATGCATACCTGTAGTTTGTGTTCATGCATATGGATATGCATGGAGCTGCAAGTAGAATTATTGGAGACTTGTACAGTGTTTCTTGTAGATGATGCTTGCCAATGATATGACACTTGTACTCAGAGAGATTCACAGTACATTTGCAGTGCTGATCTATTATGATGCAGTTAGATGTAGAGGTCTTGAATGTGATTGGTGGATGGTCATGTGACTTCTTAGCTACATCCAATGAGGGAATGGCACAGAAAGTGAAGTGGAAATGGTAGAAGGGCTGTTCATGTTACGATATGTCTGCGGACATGGCGGTAGTTCGCGGACATCAGCTGTTACATCCGGGAATTTTTGGGTTCAGAAGTCATGCAAATCAGAATGAGCACTGAAAGGGATTGGTCAGGAAAGTTTTGTGGGTGTGTTGTGCCAGGAAAGAGTTTCTCAGAAACTTTTTTTGCTGGGAGAACAACAGATAGCTATGGCTGTGTGTGTCAGAAAACAGATTGTTTGGATTTTGGGAGATTCATGGATACATTGGTTGAAGGTGCATGCAGAAAGCTGTGGAGTAGCTGTAGATCTTGGATTTCCACATATGGAAGTACACTGGCATGGAGTACGTGGAATGAAGTGGTTGGACTTGCTACCTCTTTTTGCTAGTTTGGAGACAGAGCAACATCCAGACATAATTGTAATTCATTGTGGAGGGAACAGTTTAGGACATGTGTCTGGAATTTCTTTGCAATTTTCTATGAAAGAAGGACTTGGGAAGGTCATGGACATGTTCCCTAATTCTCAAGTAATATTTTCATGGATTGCACAGAGACAAATGTGGCTTCGTTCTTCTTCATTTGGTCCACAAATGGAAAAAGCAAGGCGCAATGTTAATAAGGCTGTTTGCGCCTTTCTAAGAGATTTTGGCATGTCCTCTTTTCACAATGAAAATATTATATTTCGTAGTACATACATTTTTAGCAGAGATGGAGTCCATCTTACTTATGCTGGCAATCAGATTTTTTTGAGAAATATACAAAATACATTACGACCTTTTTTAGAATTAATGCATCCATTTTGAAGTAGGTGTTAAGTATTTATAATTTTTGACATACAAACACCTCCCACAGGCTCTTTTCAGAGCCACCACTTCCTACCAGAGAAAATAGCAATGGTTATGATAGGGTAGCAACCCAATTTTTTAGATGTCCGCGGACTGTCTGCAGACTTCTAAAAAATACAAAGGGCCCTGCTTCATTTATTTTCACTTCTAATTTTTAACTGTGAAAGGCGGCTCTGAAAAGAGCCTTATTTTGTTTTGATTTTTGTAATTTTTTTATTTTTTTGGGTTTTTTATACACGACACACTAGGAAAGGAGGGTGAAGGGGGGACACCAACCACAGGGATTAGAAGGGGCGAGCTGAGAGAGGAAGATATAGAGTGGGTTTTATTTGGGTAGTGAGCAGGTCTTCTCATGCTCTGAGACAATAGTCTCAAAAGCACTGTGAAGTCGCTCCCCCCTTCAGAGTACTGTGTCACAGTACATACATACAACTGTGACCCTCGAAAGGTAAGGGTCATCAGAATTCTGTATGGCCTGTGAGGCAGCTTGAGGAAGACGCTGTCACACAGAGGTGGTCCTTGTGGTGATAGGATCAGAAACAGAGCATGAAGTAGAGGAAATCAACCTACTACGTTCTTCGCAAGGTACAACCTTGTGAATAGCCCCAGAGTGAAATGACCTCAGGTGTGGCTTCATGGTAGTGGTCCCAAAGCTGTACGAACTGTGCCTCCCATGACTGAGTATCATTTTGCACTCATTGCAGGTGACACGGTTCGCACGAGCCTTAGGACAATTCCCATGAATGGTAAACAACCGCCACACCCAAGACTAACGCCTAGTGCGGGTAGTAGGGATTTCCACTACCTCATTCTCGTCATCCTCTTCTTCCTCCTCTGCATCCTCATTCCTGTTCCCCTCTTCAGGCCCTTGGGAACGTGGTGGTAGTGGAGGGGGGTGGGGGTGGTGCTGAGGCAGACACAGCACCAGGTGGCAGCAGTGGAGCCACAGAAGCCATAAGGTTGAAGATGGAAATCTGCAGGTTGCAGCAAAAATCTCTGTGCTCTGTAGAATCGCCAGAAACACAATGAGAATAAGCTCTAAGGCGTGGTCTTTTATCGGGGTGCTTGTGCGCGGTCCGTGGACATGCGCACTGTCCGCCGACAGATCGAACACAAAAAAGGTTCAAAAGGTTTCAAAAAGTATGTATAAACTTATAATTAATATGTGGGACTTGTGCTATGGTGAGTTTTTATTGAAAAATATTGTGGATTACTTGAAAATGTACTTTTAAATTGTTCGGGGACACGAACAGTGTCCGCATTCAGAACACGCGATCAGTATGGGTGCGGTCACATGGTAGCTTCACGAATATGTTCGCAAAGGAAACGGTTGTCCGCAGGACACCAAATGCACGGGCATTGGTTTGCGCATGCGCGTTGATGTACTACGGACACTGTTCGGGTCCTGAAGTAATTAAAAGTGCGTCAGACGTCAAACGAACAGTTACGGACAGGCGTTTGTTCTTAGAACAATGTCAACTTGCTTGCGAACAATACGGACAGACATAGTGTCCTCAGAACACCTCCATTTTCGTTTCTTTACGAACATTTCAGGACACCGCGTGTGTTCTTAGAACAGTTTCAACTTGCTAACGAACAGTATGGACAGGTATAGTGTTCTTCAGGACACCTCCATTTTCATTTATTTACAAACATTTCCGAACACCAATTGTGTTCTTAGAACAGTTTCAACTTGCTCACGAACAGTACAGACAGGTATAGTGTTCTTCAGGACACCTCCATTTTTGTTTATTTATGATCATTTCAGGACACCGCGTGTGTTCTTAGAACAGTTTCAACTTGCTAACGAACAGTACGGACAGGTATAGTATTCTTCAGGACAGCTCCATTTTCGTTTATTTATGAACATTTCAGGCCACCAATTGTGTTCGTAGAACAGTTTCAACTTGCTAGCGAACAGTACGGAAAGGTATAGTGTTCTTCAGGACACCTCCATTTTCGTTTATTTATGAACATTTCAGGACACCGCGTGTGCTCTTAGAACAGTTTCAACTTGCTAACGAACAGTACGGACAGGTATAGTATTCTTCAGGACAGCTCCATTTTCATTTATTTATGAACATTTCAGGCCACCAATTGTGTTCTTAGAACAGTTTCAACTTGCTAGCAAACATTACTGACAGGTATAGTGTTCTTCAGGACACCTCCATTTTCGTTTTATTACGAACATTTCAGGACACCAATTGTGTTTTTAGAACAGTTTCAACTTGCTAGCGAATACTACGGACAGGTATAGTGTTCTTCAGGACACCTCCATTTTCGTTTAATTACGAACATTTCAGGACACCAATTGTGTCCTCAGAACAGTTTCAACTTGCTAGCGAACAGTACAGACAAGTATAGTGTTCTTCAGGACAGCTCTATTTTCGTTTATTTACGAACATTTCAGAACACCTGCGCTGTCCGCGGACACCTACATTGTTTAAAAAAAAAAACACGGAAACTTATTCCAACACAATATAAAAATGTAACTTTATGTAACATATATTAATAATTTACGACAAAGAAGGTGAGGCAGAAACGGAAACAAAAACAGGAGAATTAGGGGTTTCAACATGATTGGTATCAGGTGAAGAAGGGATGGAAGTCTCATCAAAACGTTTTGCGTTATGGAGAGGATTTGGGGATAATTGACTGGGATATGGTGAGGGGGGACAAGTACATGTGGGACAATGGTATGAGGTTTTTGTTTTAAAATGATCTTCAACAAAAGTTTTCAAATTATTAAAATTGGTCAACAATAAATCCATTTTCTCTTTTATGCTGTCAAGCTTGTTATCCATAACAATTTCTTCAGAGGTATTTTCTATTTTGGTATACTCTGTACAAAAAGATATATATCTATTAAATATGTATAAAATAATAAGAATCAAATGGTTTATATTGTAAAGTGTTCACCATTAGATCCACTATCTTGTGACATTTCCTCATGTGTGAAATGCTCCTCTAGTCATTCCAGAGTACTAGACATTTCTGTAAGAAAAAAAAAGATAATATATATTTTTTATCTAATACAGACAGTTTATAAATATATGAGTAAAATGAAGTACACTTACTATTTCAGGTAAGATATGTTCTAAGTACTGTGTAGGTCTGGTCTTGTTCTTAGTTCTGTAGTGTCTGTGAGGTAATTATGTTGGAAGCCAATTTATCTTCTTTTGGTATATTCCATTTTAAAACATATTGTATTTAAATGAATGGTTTGTGTCTTACATATATGGGTTACATTCTTATGTATCACTACATATAATGTGTATGTGTGCTGCTTTTTGAATTTGTTGAATGTTCCTATGACATGATATAACAATCAAACATACCCACCCATAGTTTTTAGGTAGTGGTACTGTTCTCCGAGCATGTCCGCAGGCATTAAAAGAGTTCGCAGACATCAAGTTCAGTAGAAGAGGTTCAGTATGTTCCATATTACATGTACATAAAGTCAAAGTTATTATTGTTAAGTTGTGCTACTAAAAACCTATAAAATTCAGTGAAAAAACTTTGTTAAAGGGATGTTATGGTTAAGTTGCGCTACTAAAAACCTATGAAATTCAGTGAAAAAACTTTGTTAAAGGGACGTTATGGTTAAGTTGCGCTACTAAAAACCTATGAAATTCAGTAAAAAAACTTTGTTAAAGGGACGTTATGCTTCCAAGTAAAACCAAAAAACCCTTGAAATTCGCCAGTTATGGTAAGCTAAGCAACCATAACTCGCGCCACCACCGTGCACTGCTAAGACTAACACCCACAACATCAAAGATGACATCACAAATGTCATTGATGACATCACTGATGACAGCACATGTGTATGTACTTTTCAGGAAATATGTGTACAAGAGATTCTTATCATAATGTTGCGAAAAAAGTGTCAAGGATCATTGCAATAAATATCATAACCTAATTAGTGCATTGAACGATGCATTGATATAAATAGCATTCTATTATGGAGTTCTATCTAGTATACTAAGGTACTCACGCAGAAACATAGCATTGTGTGCAGCGTACAAGATGAAGGTATAATATTCGTAATGTTAATATGTTGAATAATGAAATGATAATCGTTTTCTTAATAGATTTTTTTGTACTGTGAAACATGTAATAAGTAGGTAATAAAACTCATTTATTACATAATTGCATTACTATAGACAAAACACAAAGAGACAAGAACACATACCAATATGGGTATCTACAGGGAAAGTGAAGTTAGCAAAAAAGCACAAGTAGTAGCAGAAACAATTAATAACTTAACTGATTATTTTCATGCAAATAAACGATTGCTCTGTTTCAAAGCTGCTATTTACCCTATGTATATGTATCACTTGATGTGATTGGACCCTAAGGATAGTAGTGTGAGTACAATGTATACAAATATGACCATATACAGGGAAAGTACAGCCATACAAAAACAACAGAACTATCAGAAAGTGCTGATAAGTCTATTGATTATCTTTATGCACAAAAAGGATTGCTGTCTTTCAAGCGTGTGTCTTCCCGTATGTATATGTTTCATATGATGTGACTGGACTCTAAGGGTTTACTGTAAGAACCTACTTGAAGTATATGTCTACAAATAAAATATTTTTTTTAGTTTCTGACTGTTACTGAAGAACGTCCCTTTAACAACGTTTTTTCACTGAATTTCATAGGTTTTTAGGGGCACAACTTAACCATAACGTCCCTTTAACAAAGTTTTTACATTGAATATATATATATATGGGGTCGTGCTTATGGGTGTCCTGCCTATGTTTTTTCTACTGCCTTCCAGCTGTATTTTTTATTGATGTCCTTTTTTTGTATGACATATTAAATAACTTTCAGACCTACATTTTGCTGTGAGCTGTGCTTCTTTTTTCTATGACCATGGCCTTCTAATCGGCCGCGGAGAGTGCGGTTCATCTTTCCTCTTTTTCCTTTATATATATATATATATATATATATATATATATATATATATATATATATATATTGGAAAAAAGGAGGAAGAGGTGAAACACACTCACCGCAGGCACAAAGGGACAAGTGCCAGGTTCTGTGGGGGGTCGGAAAAAAACACCAGAGACACAGCGTAAAGATTAGTGATGTCTTTAATGTTAGTCCAAAACTATTAAAAAACCAAATGCATCGTACGATACAAAGCAGCACATAAAAGACAAAACAGCAGGACGCCTAGGCAGGGCAGCCTGCAAACAACGCGTTTCGCGCTATACTGAGCGCTTCATCACGTGAGGGGGAGAGGGTTGGACAAAGATAAATACAAACACCAACATGGAGTCCCTTTACTATGTCTATGGCAGCACTTCATACAGCACATGGGGGAATAAAAGTGGCCATGTTGGAAGGGAGTGTGGGTCCATATTACGACAGAGAAATGAAAGCACAGTGCCAAAACAAAAACTCTGTTAATGGTCAGTCATGCAAAAGAAGACTGACCACATTCTAAAACATAATGAGAAACATAATGATTTCAATGCAAGGTAAAAACCCTATACCTATGTTATAGCCATACTAGAAATACTTGCACAGTGCATACAATAGTAGTATAAAGGCCACATGACATAGATGATATAATAAGCCACACTCAAGATAAATAAGCCAACATTGGAGAACACCCCATGTAAATACACAAGCAGCCTCATAAGTAAGTAAGTCATTCCCATAACAATACAATAGTAATAAAAACTGGTCGACTACAATGAGATGTAAAATAGGGTTAAAAACAATGAGCTGGACTAAAATGTTAGAAAATGTCTGCATGATAATACAGCCAGCATGGTCACAGGTGCAAAGAGCAAAAAGCAAAAATAGCAGCTAAATCGTCAGATGTTAGTTGTACAGTGCAAATAGGCAAAAAAGAGCAGCATGGCATGAGTGTCCCTAAACTAACCTCAAAATGAGAGGATCATTTAAAGTGCAAGTGCGTCAACGTGACTGTGCAAAGTTAGAAAAAAATAGCTGCCATTTCATCAAAGTGCAAGTGCTAAAGCAATAATGGCAGACCATAATAAAAAAGGTACAAAAGGCCAAGAGCTAAAAGGCAGTATGACAAATCCAGAACAAGCAGTCGGCTAGACCAGTAAAGTCAGAACATTGAGAAACAAATAACCAATGTCGAAATTGTGAAGGGAAAGAGACTGATGTGTAGAACAAGATGCTGTATGTACGTTACCAAAATCAACAAGACATAGATTAGAAAACACTCCCCCGATATTGCAAAATAATCAGCTAAGACAGGCAGGTAAGAAAAGAAAAAAGGGGAAAAAAAATTAATAATATGGGTGGAAACAAATTTGAATCAATAAATACCTGCACAAAACCAACAAACGTGAGGCAGGAAAACCAAAATAAGAAAGCGTCCTATCAGGAAAGCAAGATGACCCAGAGCAGAGGAAAACAGAGTATAAATGGCAAGAAGAGTAAAAGGAATATATACAAGTAAATGGACTTGGGCACAGACTTAAGTACCCAAGAAGGTATACAACTCCTCATCTACATTATGCCCCCTGGGGAATTTAGTGTTAAGATCCAAAATGAATCTGGTTTCAAGTTGTCTCAGCCTCAGAACGCGATCACCACCCCTAGGATGCGGGGGTACATGTGCCACAGCAAAGAAAGTTAACATTTTCACATCGTTGTTATGTTCAGATTTGAAATGTTTGGCCATAGGGTATGTTGGATCAGAATTCTTAATGGTCCTCAGATGTTGCAGAATTCTGAGTTTGAGTTTACAGGTAGTGCTGCCAACATACCAACGCACACAAGGGCACAAAAGTACATAAACAACGAAAGTGGTGTCACAATTCATTGAATGACATATCAACTGCTGCATTTGTGTGATGGGATGCAAGAAAGATTTCTTGGCAATAGCATGGGCACATGCTTTACATTTCATATATATATATATGTGGGGTTGACCAAAAAACAACCAATAAAAATGTGGTCTTTGAGTGCAATAAATAATTACTATTGAAAAAGATAGTGCAACAATCATAGGCCAGTACCTTTGAAAGGCCTGTAGTTGATACAAAGTCATTCTAGGGTCCACAGACCTTTGCACAGCCTTTCATAATTCAGGGGAGATACAATGAGTAGCAGTAATTGAAGCAGCCAGGTGCTTCTGAAAGGTCGGCAGGACTTATTCATAACCTGTCATTTGCCTGACGTGTATGACAATGCCCTCCACCTCTTCATGGTGATGAATTGATTATGAGCGAGGCGGACCTGATGCCTTTGAAAGATTTCTAGGGCTAAAGAACTGTCAGTGACAACTAGAGTTGCCCGGGTTCAGTTGCTCAAAGTTCTAATGCTAATGAAATGAGTGCCATTTTGTTGTGCAACATTCGCATTTGTTTTTAAATGTGGTAAACAGCAATTCTATGTGTTATGTGCATCATATAAATATGCATTGTTCTCACCTCTTTTTAATTAGTATGATAGTTAGATGTTTTACTGTGTTTGTGTGCTTGACACAGAGACCTGTGTGTAACTTGCCAGGAAAAGATTGAAAGCTGGAAACATGACTGCAATTGAGATGCTTAACCGAGTTCCCTAAAGCTGGATTAAGTTAACACTGAATAAAAAAGCCAAAAGAGGTCGTTGCTGTGTTGATTTGCCAGGATGTTTGACCTGCGAGTTACACACAAATCTCTTCACTAAGTGCTTAACCCGCTAAACTATTCTGATTGACTTGCTTATCTAGTTTGCAGAGTGTTTTGTGTTTCATGTTGTGTCCTGTTTGCACCTTTAAGCCTACAGGTCCATGGCATGTGCATTACAAATATATTAAAGTACAGTAAAATAGCTAGCAGTGGTGGATGGTGAATTTTGTAATTGGAAGGGGAGCAGGAGTAACCAAGCATAGCAATGGATCCTGAAACAAACAAGGCCCATTAGAAAAGTTTGAAATTATTTATTAAAATATTGAATTTTAAAAAATTGGTTTGACAAGGTAACACATGAAAACATCCAATACACACCAAGGCATCAAGAGTCTATTGAACCTTCTTTCAACACATTGGCATGATACCTCTACCCATAATGTATTCTAATATTTTGTTAGTGTATACAACAAATACATTGCATAGTGGCTATATATCCATGATGGCTGAACCAATATATGACATTATTCCTACATAGGACATACTCACGTTTGCTTTTCCAAAAATGACAGCAATGATAGCATGAGAAAACATGTCAATGCTGGCTCTGTCACTATATGTCATTACCAAAACTTAAGAACATAATTCTGTTGGCTTTGCCCATAATATCAGTAAAATACCATGCAACTATGAGGAAATATGTCCATACTGGCTGCACCAGCGTATGCCTATATGTAATTTGACAAAACTCATAATGGTGGTCTTGCCGATAATGCCAACAAGAAAAATGTGATTCAACTGTAAGACAACATGGTAATACTAGCTGCACCAATGTATGCAAGTATGGTCTCATGATAACACACATCTGTTGGCTTTGCCCATAATTCCAGTAAAAAATAATCATACCACTATACATAATTATGTCCATACTTGCTCCACCAAGGTAAGCCAGAATGGCGATGTTATAAAAACATCATGTGGGCTTTGCCCATAGTTCCAGTAACGAAATGCCTTGATACTATAGGAAAATACATCAAACTGCCTGCACCAAGTAAACATCTCTGCAAAAGAACATTCATCATATTGACCTTGGCAAAATGGTAGTAAAATAGCTACACCAACTGTAAGCAAACAATACCAGACTGACTGCTCAAATGTTGCCCCTTCCACTATTTCCAAAAACCTTGTGTAAGAACATGCACCATGTTCACTTTGGCCATAATGTCAGTGAAAAAAAAAGAAAAGGAAACATGCTGCTGTAGGAAAACGTGTCTAAGCATCCTGCAACAATATATCCCTCCAAGTAAGAACGCTCATCAAGTTGGTTTTGCCCACAATTCAATGCCCACTGTAAGATAACATGTCCTTGCTCGCTGCACAAATGTGTACCCCCAGACATACCCATGTAAAAACACTGTGTTGGCTTTGCCAATAATGCCAGTCAGTAAAAAGGTATGCCACTGCAAGAAAACATGTCTATGGTGGTTGCCACTGTTCCAATGTAGATGCTTAATCAGAATCATCTCCCCCACCCCACACACAAACTCACACAGACACACATATTCATAAACACACTCATACAGCATGTACATTCCCTTTCACATGCACACCCATACAACAGTCACTATCTCATTCACATGTGCACTGCTCTATCATTCAACACACGCTCAAACAGCAGACACACTGCTACCTCAGTTGGCTGCATACAATTAAAAAAATGCACACTGACTGCACTCTGCTAGAGTATCACATGCTAGATACATTCAAATGCACACTTAAACAGAACACAAAACCGTACTTTCATGCATACACACTTACATACATACACACACAAAGAGATCTTGTTTGTTTTTGTTTTCATAAAGGAGCCCTGAGCATCAGATGCCAACTCATATACTACCACGAATGCCCTCTAACTCCAGAACACCATGTAAACAGGAAACAGGGAGAGTTTCCTGTGTCCTTACATGCACAGTTCAGCTGGAGAACCATCATTTTATTCTCCAATCCTTCGGATTGTGCGGGGAGGAGCAGGAGTAGATCCAAGCCACGTTTGGCCCTGAAGTACCACAGCAAGGCGAAGGGGCCATGCAAAGCTGGGGAAGCAAACATGTCTGATGCCTTGCTTGGCCCATTGGGCATGCACAGCTGGGTTGCTATACTGTTAAAGGGAAAACATATTTCCCTACACAAAAGAAAGCCAGGTGGGTGTTTCTTCTGGGCTGGCTTTGCTCCTCCATTTGGATGTCAGGTGGGTACCCCATCGTCCGTTATGGATGAGATGCCCCTGCTAGCCATTCACTAACTCTTTCATTCTGCAGCTGTTCACCTTAGTTTGAGCAGCCAGCCAGCCAAATCAAACTGCTGCTGCCCCTTTCCTCCAGTCTCTGGACCAACTCCACCGATAAACTAGACCTCTTCCTCCAACCACAAAACTATGGCCCACTCTGCATCCCAACTGCCCTCCTACATGCTCTCAGGCTGGAATTTACAGGGAAGAAAACAACACTTGGAATTGAAAAAGCAACTGAGAAGGATACACCATTTGGGGTTAACTTATGGAAACACAGACCTCATGTTTCCTCAAACAACTTACTTACAATGTTAGTAGCACACAGAGAACATCTGCTCTCATCAACACGTTAGGGTTGGAATCTTGCCTCTCATTATTTTCCCCAAAGAACCCCCGTCCATTCCCTCTCTCTTACAAGACCTATCGCCAATAGACCACTCAATTTGCAGATGTTGTGCTATGAAGACACAGATACTTTACACTGTATTACATGACATGGATTCGTTGACTTTGAAAGCTACATTTAAACATGCGATTTCTCGGAATAGTGGTTTAACTGTATTTTTTTTAAAATTGAAGAACTCTTTCAATAAAAATAAAAAATATGGCTATATTTGCTTAAAAGACAAGATCTCTGCCTTTTATATGTCAGGGTTTTGGATAAGTGCACTGGTCATGTTAGGGCTCTGTAAAGGGTAGGGCTCTTTAGTGCATGTGGACATTCTCTAAATAAACCTGAGCTCTGAAATGTGCCATTGCCCTGTCTTGCATGGCTCCAAATTAACAATAGTTCTGACAACCTGAACGTTAGTGCATTGAGAAGGGCACCTAATATGCAAACACACATTACTATAGAATGTTTCTAATTTTAAAAATCTGCAATTATAGCATCGTTCTGATTATGGAAGGATCTTATAACAACATTGGCTGGATTTCACTATGGCTCAGGATCTGCTATGGATTGCATTGCGCAATGTCTGACCAAGCATGTATTGCTACTAGGCCACACTTCCCTCTCAGCCCTTTAGGTCAGTGTCCTCTCTGTTTAAATCTAGGCTCCCATTTTACCAGGACGCTTGTGGTCTAATTTACAGAGTGGTTCCCAATGGGGTTTTGCTGTTATAAAGTGCTTCTGTGAATTAGGTCCTTGATATGGCAGGGCCATGAATTTGCCAAATCTTTGTTGGTGGGAGGGGCTCAGTTTTTACGTTTGCTTTGTTTATGAGGGTTAGAGCAGAGGTGCTATTATAAGTGATTCGGTTAATACAGCTTGTTTATGCCAACACTCTTTAAATTGCTAAACATTGTGAACCAGTGTTCTCATAATGGCAAGAAAGTTGGCATAGCTTGCGTGCTAGCTATATGGCAGGGTTCTAATTGGCAGCTGCTCGAATGATGATAACGACCTGGTTCTTGCCTTAGCTTCCGAGTAAGGGCTATGGTGTTGGACTCCAGACTTTCTCAATGTCACTATGAAGCCAACAGTCAAAGGATGGGTGTGTCTTATCATTAGGGTGACCAGAAGTCTCGGGTATTTGGTGCTCTATCCTCCTTTTTCAAGGTTATGTTCACATTGGAAACCACAGTGGTGCCGGTTTTTGGTAGTAGGTCTTCATAGCTGGCAGGCAGGCATGTACAATCTCGAAATGCTGCATTTTACAACTTAAGATAGTGTTAGTTTGTGATAAATCAATTATATGTGTTTCTTTGAACAGTAAGTAATACTTAAACCCCCCTTCTCCTCCAAAACGCTACTGACGTGTAGGCCTTGCCACGTTCAAGAGTTAGTCCTACGTTTATGTTAGTTACCATGTCCCAGTTCTGTATTTTTTAAATGTGGTCACCATACTTATCGCGGAGACATCCGTTTGAAGACATTCACTCTTTTTTTACGTATTGCAATGTGTCATACACAAAAAGAATCCCTTTCAGCGGCAGTGATGTCGCTCACGCTACTGACAACATATTTTGACGACCTCCCATGTACAAATCGCATGCAAATGTGCCTGCCGGTGTGTTATCGGGCCAATCATTACAATGACATTGTGTTTATGAAAAGGCATTCATTGATTATTTCGGGTCGATCAGAAATCAAAAATGTATTAACTTCTAGTAATGATATGTTGATTTTTCTTTTTCTCTACAAAGGTATTTGATAAAATCCAAACTTTTTCCGAGAACTGAGACCTCTGAAATGCTGGCATGCGTTGTGCAGAGGCTGGTGTTTTTTTTATTTTATTTTATTTTTTTAAGCCGATTAATTCTCGTGTAACTTGTTCACTGGGGTATCACTCCCTTTACTTCACCCGTTTTCTATCTCCAGCTGTGGATGGGGATATGCTTACACGAAGGGCTGGAAATGGAAGGTCTGTACTGTGAGATCCTAACACCAATGGGGGGAACACACAGGATTTCAGTGGGTGCGAAGGGGGCACCTTGTGCTTACCTGCACCCCATAGATATTTGACATCACAAGATTAATCATGAACATATGGAAAACAAACCAAGGGAGTTGAGTGCCCTATAATGTTGCTAGCAAAGTATAACATGTGGACACCTGTTAAACATAACAAGCTGCATTTAAATATTTCAAGCAGATAATTCATTCAAGTGCTCTTGTAGGTAAGTGTCTGGCTCCAGGTACTAAGTCCCTGGGTTCGAAGGCACGCTGTAAAGCAGTCCAAACTCATCAAACCAATTGAAGAGTGCAAATGTTTTTCTTTCGTTTTTTCTTTCTTTCGGGACGACATTGTTTACCGGATCCCAGGTCTGGAAAAATGCAGCCCACTGCCAGAACTACTGACACGTGATTTTCAAACTCTACTGCTCTTACCAAGCATTCTGTTGCAGTGTACACATACCAGCCTGACAAATGGGGTATCAGCATCATTGTTTAAGCCAATTTCTTGTGACTGCTCTAGTGTGGGAAATCCCCTGAAACAATAATGCCTAAACCCCTATTATTAATCTGGTGGGGTCGCGATATGATGTCGGTGGTGAAAAGAGATACATTTGCTGTTGATGCTGTAATACAGAGATCAAAAACAACATGCTATGCTTCTGTGCAAAAGGCATATGTGATGCGATGTGTGTTGCAGGGTGAGTTCCCAGGCAGGCCAAGTAGGTTCATGGTGGATGGCATCAAAAGGCACCATCGCCGCTTGCATGAGTATGTTTATGGGGATGCTGATGTCTTGTAAATTGATTGTCAAGATCAAGGAGAGGGGAAGCTTTTTGGGCGTTACTTGATACATGCTATTATTCATTGTTAAATTAATGCAGAAAAGTGTGAGGTGAGTGTTGCTTCCAAGAAAAGGGTTTCTGGGGACTTTTTTGTAGTTTAGAGGAATGTGGGTGTTGGTTAGTGTGTGCGACTGAGAGTCAGATGTTCGCTTTAGGTCAGTGGTAATACCGGTGATCAGACAGAGTGAGGGCAATGAACATTTTGAAACCACTGGTGGGTTGCAGTTGTAAGGACTAGGCAGACTTTGGGTGCATGGTGGGTCACTGGTGCAGAGAGTATGGTGGTATATTGGTGGCCACCTCAGTGTTGCATGCACCCCTGCATGCAGGATTGTGGTTCTTTTTGTCAAATACTTGCTTGTAGAAGTTGGTTTGTGTTGACTGATAGGTTAGGCAGTGTCAATCAGCATCATGTTTGTGTGGGATTTCTATGTGCTCTTGTTGAGTGCTGGGTTGTGTATTAAGTTACTGTCAAGACAGACTTAGGCACTTGATTTCTGCATCAGGGTGTCTACTTCTCTACACGCTTCTTAGATTTGTATAGGGCCTGGTGTAAAGGCTCATTGCAAGCCTTTCGAGATTGCCAGGTGATCCTGTACTGTGAAGATTCCTATGAGCAATATCTTTGGCAAATAACCCTGCAAATGATATGCCTTTGAGTTGTTTATTTAGTAATAAAGCACCATCAGGACCATAACATTTCAGAAGTTTCACATAATTTTAGATTGGATGACAGGATTTGTATTTTGCCCCCAACCATGCAAAATCTGCTGGGCATTGCAGTGGGACTTACATTGAATTATGTAGCTGACTAGTAACTTTTGTAGAGCTTACAATGCTAGCTTGGTGTGTTTTCACTTGTATAATTCCAGTAGTAGCCTTGCTGCAGTGACTGTAGTTTTCTCAAATTTTCCCTGGAAGGCCCTTCTGCACAATGTTCGCCTAGTGCAGTCTAAAAAGTACCAATGAAGGGACCCAAGGTGTTCTGTGTGGAAGATGAGAAAAGGTGTATTGAGATTATGGATTTTAGGTGAAAGATACTTTTCCAGGACAGTGAAAGGTTTGTGGAGCCAGACATAAGGGGAGTCATGGCTGGTGAGTGTATTTCAGTGGAGGTGCACACATACTTTCCCAGTAAGGAGCATGAAAAGCCGAACAGAGCAAGTGAGTCCAAAAGAACCACAGGGTCTTCAGTGGAATTCTCCTCTTATTTGACTTTTTAAAAACAAATATTGGGTTACAATTGTGCTTTATATAGAACACCGTTTGTGAGAAATGTAGCAAAAAGACACACAATGTATAGATGATGCTCTACAGTAACACATGCAAATATATTGAATAGGTGCCAGTTCACCAACAGCACGCAACAATGATTTCCAACCTATTTTAAGGGTGGCTGTGTGCAGAATATATGCCAGCATTCTAACTGTAAGATCATACTCATGTTGGCTGTGCCTAATATTGGTAGTATAGATCATGGAAGAATATATTAAGTTGATCTTGCCCAATAATGGCAATATTGCCACAGTACACATGTTCTTGTTTTGGTTTTGCCCAATAATGCCATGCTTGCCACTTCAAGAAGTCCATGCTGACCTTGCCAATACATGCCATTATTGCCATTTTAAGAACACACTCATGATGGCTATGCCCCATTTCACATTTCTATTTGCCTTAATTTAAGATTTACCCAGGGCCAACTGAATTTCAGAAACAGTCTAAAACTATCTTGTTCAACAGAACTGCTTTATACTGAGCGCCTGAAACATCGCCATTTTTGTCACCACAATTTTCAGTTCATCTGTGGTGAAAGAGCTCTCTTGAAAATGTTATTGATATAAAAGATTCCCACTCCAAGTACATACTCAATGGCTGTGCCCAATAATTCCTCTGCTGCCACTTATGTTGGCCTTGGCCTTTAATGCCAGTACCGCCGCTGCAGGAACACACTCATGTTGATTTTGTCCAATAATCCAGTATTTTTACTGCAAGAATGCACTTTTGTTAGATTTGACGAATAATGGCAGTAGTATCAACGTAAGAATACATGATGCCTTATGTTTTTATTATATGTCACATGTATTGCCCTTCAAAATATATATATATATATATATATATTCAGTGAAAAAACGTTGTTAAAGGGACGTTATGGTTAAGTTGTGCTACTAAAAACCTATGAAATCCAGTGAAAAAACTTTGTCAAAGGGACGTTATGGTTCCAAGTAAAACCGAAAACCCCTTGAAATTCTCCAGTTATGGTAATCTAAGCAACCATAACTCGCGCCACCACCGTGCACTGCTAAGACTAACACCCAGGACATCAAAGATGACATCACAAATGTCATTGATGACATCACTGATGACATCACATGTGTATGTACTTTTCATGAAATATGTGTACAAGGGATTTTTATTATAATGTTGCGAAAAAAGTGTCAAGGATCATTGCAATAAATATCATACCCTAATTAGTGCATTGAACGATGCATTGATATAAATAGCATTCTATTATGGGGTTCTATCTTGTATACTAAGCCACTCATGCAGAAACATAGCATTTTGTGCAGCGTACAAGACGAAGGTATAATATTCGTAATGTTAATATGTTGAATAATGAAATGATAATTGTTTTCTTAATAGATTTTTGTGTACTGTGAAATATGTAATAAGTAGCTAATAAAACCCATGTATTACATAATTGCTTTACTATAGACAAAACACAAAGAGACAAGAACACATACCAATATGGGTATCTACAGGGAAAGTGAAGTTAGCAAAAAAGCACAAGTAGTAGCAGAAACAATTCATAACCTAACTGATTATTTTTATGCAAATAAATGATTGCTGTTTCAAAGCTGCTATTTACCCTATGTATATGTATCACTTGATGTGATTGGACCCTAAGGAAAGTAGTGTGAGTACAATGTATACAAATATGACCATATACAGGGAAAGTACAGCCATATTAAAACAACAGAACTATCAGAAAGTGCTGATAAGTCTATTGATTATCTTTATGCACAAAAAGGATTGCTGTCTTTCAAGTTTGTGTCTTTCCCTATGTATATGTTTCATACGATGTGACTGGACTCTAAGGGAATTACTGTAAGAACCTGCTTGAAGGATACGTCTACAAATAAAATACAATTTTTAGTTTCTGACTGTTACTGAAGAAAACCATGTGGCCTAGATATGTCAGCAAAAGAAAAAAGAGTGAACCAGACATGTGATGTCATCATTGATGTCATCTTTGATGTCCTGGGTGTTAGTCTTAGCAGTGCACGGTGGTGGCGCGAGTTACGGTTGCTTAGCTTACCATAACTGGCGAATTTCAAGAGTTTTTTTGGTTTTACTTGGAACCATAACGTCCGTTTGACAACGTTTTTTCACTGAATTTCATAGGTTTTTAGTAGCGCAACTTAACCATAACGTCCCTTTAACAACGTTTTTTCACTGAATTTCATAGGTTTTTAGTAGCACAACTTAATCATAACGTCCCTTTAACAAAGGTTTTTCATTGAATTTCGTAGGTTTTTAGTAGTGCAACTTAAAAATAATGACTTTCACTTTATATACATATCATATGGAACTGACTGAATCTCTTCTACTGTACTTGATGTCCGCAAACTCATTAAATGTTCGCGGACATGTTCGAAGAACAGTACCACTACCTAAAAAACTCAGGGGGGGTATGTTTGATTGTTATATCATAACATAGGAACATTTAACAAATTCAAAAAAAAACACACAAACACATTATATGTACTAATACATAAGAAATGTAACCCATATATACAACACACTAACCATTCATTTAAATGCACTATGTTCTAAAATGGAATATACCACAAGAAAATAAATTGGCTTCCAACATAATTACCTCACAAACACAACAGAACTGAGAACAAGATCAGGCCCACTGAGTACATAGGACATATCTTACCTGAAATAGTAAGTGTACTTAATTTTATTCATATATTTATAAACGTTCTATATTAGACAAGATAGTGAAACTAATGGTAAACACTTTATAATATAAACCATTTAATTATTATTATTTTGTATAAATTTAACATATATATATTTTTTTTTGTACAGAGCATACCAAAATAGAAAATACTTCAGAAAAACCTGTTATGGATAACACTTTTCACAGTATAGAAGAAAAAATGGATTTATTGTTGACTAATTTTAATAATTTGAAAACTTTTGTGGAAGATCATTTTAAACCAAAAACCTTGTACCACTGCCCCACATGTACTTGTCCCTCCTCACCATATCCCAGTCAATTATCCCCAAACCCTCTCCATAACCCAAAACGTTTTGATGAGACTTCCATCCCTTCTTCACCTAATAACAATCATGATGAAACCCCTAATACTGCTGTTTTTGTTTCTGTTTCTGCCTCACCTTCTCTGTCATAAATTATTAATAAATGTTAAATAAAGCTAAATTTTTATATTGTGTTGTAAATAGTTTCTTTTTTTTTTAAAAAAAAACAATGTAGGTGTCTGCGGACAGTGCAGGTGTTCTGAAATGTTCGTAAATAAACGAAAATGGAGGTGTCCTGAAGAACACTATACCTGTTCGTACTGTTCGCTAGCAAGATGAAACTATTCTAAGAACACACGCGGTGTCCTGAAATGTTCGTAAAAAAAATTAAAGTGTCCTAAAGAACACTATATCTGTCCGTAGTGTTCGCTAGAAAGTTCAAACTGTTCTAAGAACACACGCGGTGTCCTGAATTGTTCATAATTAAACAAAAATGGAGGTGTCTTAAAGAACACTATACCTGTCCGTTCTGTTTGCTAGCAAGTTGAAAATGTTCTAAGAACACAATTGGTGTCCTGAAATGTTCGTACATAAATGAAATTGAACGTGTCCTGAAGAACACTATATCTGTCCTTACTGTTCGCTAGCAAATGTAAACTGTTCTAAGAACACACGCAGTGTCCTGAAATGTTCGTTTCACGTGTGACGCAATTTTAATTAGTTCAGGACCCGAACAGTGTCCGTAGAACATCAACACGCATGCGCTAGCCAATCTCCGTGGAATTTGGTGTCCTGCGGACATGCGCTTCCTTTGCGGACTTGTTCGCGAACGGATCATATGACCGCGCGCACGCTGATCGCGTGTTCTGAATGCGGACACTGTTCGGGTCCCCGAACAAATTAAAAGTACATTTTCAATTAATCCATAATATTTTTCAATAAAATCTCACCATTGCACGAGTCCCACATAGTAATCCTGAGTTTCTACATACCTTTTGAAACTTTTCAAACTTTTTTTTGTGTTCGATCTGTCCGCGGACAGCGCTCATGTCCGCGAACCGCGCACAAGCACCCCTATAAAAGACCACGCCCTAGAGCTTATTCTCATTGTATTTCTGGCTATTCTTCAGAGCACAGCTATTTTTCCAGCAACTTGCTGATTACACCATCGAGATGGCATCCCTGGCTGCAGAACTGCCACCTGGTGCTGCACCGGCTTCAGCACCACCCCAACCCCCTCCACCACCACCACCTCCCCAAGGGCCTGAAGAGGGGAACAGGAGTGAGGATGCGGAGGAGGAAGAAGAGGATGATGAGAATGAGGTAGAGGAAAACCCTACTACCCGCACTAGGCGTGAGTCTTGGGTGTGGCAGTTATTTACCCTTCATGGTAATGTTCCTAAGGCTCGTGCGAACCGTGTTACCTGCAATGAGTGCAAAATGATACTCAGTCGTGGGAAGCACGGTAAGTATAGCTTTGGGACCACTACTATGAAGCGACACCTAAGGTAATTTCAATCTGGGGCTATTTGCACGGTTGTACCTTGCGAAGAACGTAGCAGGTTGATTTCCTCTACTTCATCCTCTGTTTCTGATCCTGTCACCACAAGGACCACCTCTGTGGGACAGCGTTTTCCTCAAGCTGCCTCACAGGCCATACAGAATGCTGATGACCCTTACCTTTTGAGGGTCACAGTTGTATGTATGTACTGTGACACAGTACTCTGCAGGGGGGAGCGACTTCGTAGTGCTTTTGAGACTATCTTCCTCTCTCAGCTCGCCCTTTCTTATCCCTGTGGTTGGTGTCCCCCTCTTTACCTTCCTTTCCCCTCCTCTCCCAGTGTGTCGTTTATAAAAAACCAAACAAAATACAAAATATCAAAAATCAAAAAAAAAATAAGGCTCTTTTCAGAGCCGCCTTTCACATTTAAAAAATAGAAGTGAAAATAAATGAAGCAGGGCCCTTTGTATTTTTTAGAAGTCCGCGGACAGTTCGCGAACATTTAAAAAATTGGGTTGCTACCCCATCACAAACATTGCAATTTTCTCTGGGAAGAAGTGGTGGCTCTGAAAAGAGCCTTTGGGTGGTGTTTGTAAGTCAAAAATTATAAATGCTTAACACCTACTTCAAAATGGTTGTTGTAATTCCAAAAAAGGTTGCAATGCATTTTGTACATTTCTCAGAAAAATCTGATTGCCAGCATAAGTAAGATGGACTCCATCTCTGCGAAAAATGGATGTACTACGAAACACAATATTTTCATTGTGAAAAGAGGACATGCCAAAACCTCTTAGAAAGGCACAAAGAGCCTTATTAACATTGCGCCTTGCTTTTTCCATTTGTGGACCAAATGAAGAAGAACAAAGCCACATTTGTCTCTGCGCAATCCATGAAAATATCACTTGAGAATTAGGAAACATGTCCATAACCTTCCCAAATCCTTCTTTCATAGCAAATTGCAAAAAAATTCCAATCACATGTCCTAAACTGTTCCCTCCACAATTATGTCTGGATGTTGCTCTGTCTCCAAAGTAGCACAGAGAGGTAGCAAGTCCAACCACTTCATTCCACGTACTCCATGCCAGTGTACTTCCACATGTGGGAATCCAAGATCTACAGCTACTACACAGCTTTCTGCATGCACCTTCAACCAATGTATCCACGAATCTCCCAAAATCCAAACAATCTGTTTTCTGAAACACACAGCCACAGCTATCTTTTGTTCTCTCAGCAAAAAGAGTATCTGAGAAACACTCTCCTGGCACAACACACCCACTAAAGTTTCCTGACCAATCCCTTTCAGTGCTTATTCTGATTTGCATGACTTCTGAATCCAAAAATCCCCGGATGTAACTCCCGATGTCCGCGAACTACCGCCATGTCCGCGGACATATCGTAACATGAACAGCCCTTCTACCATTTCCACTTCACTCTCTCTGCCATTCCCTCATTGGATGTAGCTAAAAAATCACATGACCATGCACCAATCACATTCAAGACCTCTAGATCTAACTGCATCATAATAGATCAGCACTGCAAATGTACTGTGAATATCTCTGAGTACAAGTGTCATGTAATTGGCAAGCACCATCTACCAAATATACTGTACAAGTCTCCAAGATTTCTACTTGCAGCTCCATGCATATCCATATGCATGAACACAAACTTCAGGTATGCATATTTTCTGTACAGTAGATGAACACATTTTCAAACAGACTTTTAGCTTGTGTAATCTGTAAAATGAATGTACTGTATTTTTTCAATTTCCTAAAATCAACTATCACTTATAAACCTTTATACTATTTACTTCCTTTATACACACACACTCAAATCATGTTAACTAACATTTTTTAAATAAAATATATAGACTACATATATTCAAACAAAATTGCATGCAAGCACAATCTATGTTTAAATCTTTAAAAAAATACTTATACAATTTCATATTATTTTGTTTTTATTTATTTACTTAATTACTTTAATTTAGACATGACATTGAGGCGCTATTACCTAGGACAGCTTACTTACAGAATTAGTGGTATTCACTGGTATATTATAAATTTCACAAGACATAGTAAAGATATTTGTTTTTGCTACAGTTAGTCATTCAATACAATGTGTTCATTAAGAACATATCATATGTAGTGAACTGATGCAATGTATCTTATGTAAATAAATTAGTTTAATGGTTTTAAAGAAGGCACTGAGGATTTTAATTTAAAAAATCAATATCTAATTTAAAAACAGCGCTATATACAAAGTTACTAATTTGAAGCTTTTACAATTGCAGTGAAGACCAGTCTCCTGAAAAGAAGCAGCCGAATTCGAAGAACAAAGAAGAACTAAGAAGTTATCTGTTAATTTAAGAAAAAAAGTAAGTAGAATATCACCATAATATTTGTATTATTAATCAAACATACTATAACGTTAATACAAGCTATTTTGGTGCCTAAAAATAGAGATTGTGTACCATTTTGTCCAAAAATCTCCATGTCTTAAACAGCGATTTACAGCCAGAATGGCCCACAAATTCCTATTTTTGGACACACAAATTACCAACTGAACCGCTACAATTTTCATGTTATAGAACAAACAACTGTTTCAATTGTATACATTAGATTTACTATTTGTACTTTTCCACACCACTAGCTTACTTTTTTTTGTCATCTGAACCCCAGTTTAGTAACACATAAATTCAAGAATACCTATCCCTACTAGTTGTATTTCCCAATGCACAATCACACACCATTACATACATCTTTATCATCTTACTCAAACACTCATGCACACAGCACACATATATTCCAGAACACCCCAACCCATATCTTCTTTATTTTTTTCAACAGACCCTAAAGAATGCCTACCAAAAGTCAAGTCTATAGAAAGCAATGCAAAAGTAGAGCAAATGAAAATAAAAGTGTCCAACATAAGCATCCATCTCTAGCAGAATTTGTAAAAAAAAAAGTTGAAACAAAACAGCTAATACAGTCATTTAGTGATCACAAGAAGTTTCAAGTAAAAAAACTTTGCCTCCTCTATCAAAATGTAAAACAATCCAAAAAACAATTAACAGAAAATCAGCTATCACTACAGATAAAACTACCTCTTCAAAGCGTTGATGGACAGTGCAATTCTTCTGAAAAGAAAGTTATTTATTTTACTGTTAAACAAAATGAAACCACTAACAAAACTAATAACTAAATTACAAAAAAGACTTCTCAATAAGCGAAATGTCAACAGAAAGAACTTCTTAAGTATCTGCGGAGGTGAATGGAATCACACTACGAGCACAGAGCCATATTTTAATAAAGAAGCGTACAAACAAAAGCAAACAAATACAATTGCCATACATAGCAGTGGTCGAGTTTATGAAAAAGTGAATAATACCATAATGGAACAAGAAGTACTCCTTACAAAAATATGCCCTGAAAACTTAGAATTACCCCTCCGTTCAACTGAATCAGAACGTCTAGTGTACAAATGGCCATGCACGTCAATGTGTAACATTCCCAAACAATGTTTCAAATCTTTACGCCAATTCCTCAATAAATATGTAAAAAGCAAAGACAAAATCAAAATTATATTACTGCAAAATATGGATACCTGTCCAGTGCACAAGTACACAGGCCTACAAGGACATTCATTGGCCTGCATTACAGGACCTACTTGTAAAACCACTTTCCATGATATCAAAAGGATATCAACACATAATTCAACTATAAGAAATCTAGTCTATAAACTGTACTATGCTAAAAGTCCTGCTTTAGCACTAGCAAAGTTAAATAACATCCTTCTACATGGTACAGCAAAAGACCTACTTGAAGAAATTCACTATATCCAGAAAAAATATTTTGGAAGTGAAAACCATTTACAGAATGAAATAGCTTTAAACCAATTAAGCAACAATTCTACATATGGCAACCTTTTGCTAAACACATACAAAAAAGAAATACTAAAATTTAAAAGTACATCAGCTGAAGTACCAAACCATGTATGTGTATGTTGCCGTAGAACTTTTTATAAAAGTAACACAAAAACTGTAGACCTATCATACACAATAGAAGACAAAGAAGATTCTAAATGGTTTGAATTAGCTCTCTACCTTGTAGCAGAAAGAAATACGAAATAACTGAGCCCTTAATACTTTGCAGTTACTGCACTACAAAACTTGACAACAACCAAACTCGTTCACATGCTATCACAAATAATTTGGAATTATACCCACTACCAAAACCCCTACAACAACTTAATTTATATGAGAGCATCATAATTCAAACAGTACACCCATTTCAAGCAATAATATGCCTTCAACCAAAAACAGCAAAATTACCTCCCTCTGAATTGGAAAAGGCATTCGTGGAAAAATAGTTTATTTACCATTAGATCTAAAATAACATGTGCATACTCTAGGAGTGCAACGTCCAATGCAGCAATCTTTAATTATCTTAGTAAATTGAGTACCTACAAAAGACAAAAAAATATTGCAACAGCTGGTAGATTTATATAAATTTAGACAAGCCTTCCAATATCTTGAATAATGAATATTACAAAGAAATTAATATTGAAGAAAACTTGAAAGATACAACTGAAATAATTCAAGAAACACAAGAAGCTGGTCAATTTGAGCTACTAGATCCTGCCACAATATCAAATACTTTAGACCATTATACAATTCATCCTTTGCACGGTAATGACACCGTAGAATATGTACTGGAAACTTACCAAATGCGTCAAACAAAAGGATCGCCAATCAGCATATGGGAAAAAAGTATAGAAGCACGTGCTTTTCCTCTACTCTTTCCTACTGGCAAAGGAGGAAGGTACGATGATAGACCTATTCAAATATCAGCTTCAGAATACCGCTCATTACGGATGTATTCTGAAGATCCCAGATTTAGACAAAATGTGGAATGCATATTCCACCTACTCTTTGAAAGTGAACTAGCAACTTTATGTTACGGAGTTGCACACATATTAAAATCAGGATCACACTTTCAAAATATGACATCTACACAATTATTAGAAAAAGTGCAACAAAAGGATGAGGTTTTACAATCAAATATTACAAATCTATTAGCAAATATGCGTGGTACTAAAGTGCACTGGTTTCAACGTCATGGAGATGTACGTTGTATGATCAGAAACCTTGGCCCACCCACTTGGTTTGTTACATTAAGTTGTGCAGAATATGCATGGAAGATTTACATGATTTCCTACGCATATCAAATAAAAACAAAACAAACATAGATATACTAACACCTGGAGAACTTTGTTCTTTGGATCCTGTTAATGTTTCAAGATATTTTCACCATCGCTTCATTGCTATGCTACATTTTATTTCTAATAAAACTGTTCCTCTCCTTGGAGAAGTGCAACACTTCTTTTGGAGAAAAGAATACCAAGCCAGAGGAGCACCACATATCCACATGCTTTTATGGATTAAAGATGCTCCTAAATTTGGTCAAGACAGTGATGCCACTGTTTTACAGTTTATTGAAAAATATGTCACTTGTGAAATTCCATCAGAAGCCACAAATTTTGATCTTCATGCACAAACTTTACAATTTCAAAGACACAAATGTGGAAAATATTGTCGTCGCATATACAAAAACAAAGGGAAATACTACACCAAATGCCGATTTGGTTTCCCTACGCCAGTTACAAATACAGGTCAAGTGAACAACCTCATGTCTTCAGTTAGACATAGTGTTAAAGGTATGTCACCTAAAAATACATATTACATAAAAAGAAAAGAAGAAGAAAAATATATCAATGATTATAATGCAATCATTGCCCACTTATGGAATGCAGACATAGATGTGCAGTACATTGCAGAAAATTCTACTGCAGTTGCACGATATGTCACAGCATACTTAACTAAACAAGAAAAGACAGAGCTCCAAGACCTCTGGAATGACCTGTCATCAGATAAAACAGTATCTCAGAAATTATACAGCTTGGGCATAAAAATGCTCACCCATAGAGAATGTGGATCATATGAAGCAGCTGATCGTTTAACTGGTACTGCATTGTATGGTAAATTTGAAAATATAGTATGGCTAAGTCTTGGTCCAGCTAAATCTAGAAAAAGAGTTCTAAAATAATATGAAGATATGGAAACAATAGCCAAACATGATCCCAACAGCCAAGACATTTTAAAAAACAATTTTTTTGGACACATACTACCCAAACAGAAGAAATACTTTGGAAAACATGTGTCTATACCACATAGCCCAAAACTACAAATACAAAAATAATTTGAAACCTGATGAAAAAAAAGGTAAATATAGAATGACAAACTGTGAAGGCAGCTTAGTTAAACTCACTAAACCAAATTTAATTAATCATATCAAATTGTCATTAAAGACTCCTCAACATAAAGAAGTATATTACATGTCCCTGCTACAACTCTTCAAACCATGGACAAAAGAAGAACAATTACTAGATAACTATGACTCATATGAGGATGCTTTCAAAGCAAATGAAAGCACAATAACTGATGTAAACTTTACACAGTACAAAAAAATGTTGCACAATGAACAGCAACACGAAGAACAACTCCAAGCCCAACTAGATACGGACACTCCTAACAGTAGTCAACCTTCTGTAACAGGAAGCCAAGAACCACTGGGAGAACCACTAATAATAAATGAGGCAGAATTAGCTATGATAGAAGTAGAAAACACCATGTGTCAGTATGAAGAAAAGGAAGACTTAACTATACTACAATCAAAACTAAACAATGAGCAAAGTAGCATTTTTCAAGAAGTAACAAAACAAATTGCACATGGTGGAAAACATGAAAATAAAGAATGTTCCTGCCATAATTATAAACCTATACTACTGTACGTCAGTGGTGAAGCTGGTTCTGGCAAAACATTCCTAATCAAAATCATTAGTAAGTTCCTTCAACAATTGACAAACAACAAACTGTCAGCTGTTGTCACTGGCCCCACAGGTTTAGCTGCCTACAACATAGGTAGTGTTACATTACACCGATTACTACTATTACCAGTAGAACACCAGAACAAATTAGACTATTACAAACTTTCTGCAGAAGCTGCAATGGAATTACGCAGAGTATTGAAACAAATGAAAATGCTACTAATAGATGAAGTGAGCATGGTCTCCAACCTGATGTTAGCTTTGATTCACCTCAGATTACAAGAAGTACTCAAAACAGACTTTGAAGAGCTCTTTGCAGGAAAACACATTGTTTTTGGAGATCTGCTTCAATTAACACCAGTAAAAGGTGAGCCTATTTTTAAAACATTAGGACACAAACTCTGCCGTAAAACTGTTGGCAGCATTGGAAATGTCAACCTTTGACAACATTTACAATACATAGAATTAACAGAAAACATGCGGCAATCTGGAGATCTCACTTATGCCAACATTTTAAAAAGTATCAGAGTTGGTATACTTTCTAAAGAAGTAGAAGCAATATTGAAAACCCGGCACATTAATGCACTTTATGGCGATAATGCATGTGCTACAGATGTTATGGAACAATTAGCCTACAAAAATGTCAATTGTATGGCCTTAATGCCAACTCTTGCAAGCTGTTTCAAATTCAATGAAATCATGCTAAGTAAAGAAATGCAACCAATCATGGAAATTAGCGCCACAGACAAAGTAGATGTACATGGTATTACACTACCCATGTGTGACCAAGCCACAAAAAGACTAAATAGTTTAGAAAAATCAATCTCAAACACAGCAGGCTTAGAAAAGATATTAAAATGATCCTTAAATTGCAGAGTAATGTTTAAACGTAACCTTGACGTGGACCAAGGACTAATTAATGGAGCACTGGGTACAGTTGTTGGCTTTCAAACATACCCACGCGACAACAAAATTCAGTTTGACAATATACTCTTTGACAAAATTTCAGAAGTAAAAAGGATAGGACGCTCAACTGCTAGATTCCTTCTCTTCAAAGATATGTATGTACGCAGAGAACAATTTTCTCTAACTCTTGCACACACAGTCACGATTCATAAATCACAAGGTCTTACCCTAGACAAAGCAATGATAGATATTGGGAACACAGTCTTTAAAGAAGGCATGAGCTATGCAGCACTATCACGCTTACGTACACTTGACGGTCTATTTCTAATCAACTTTGATGCAAGTAAAATAAACGCTGATATACCTTGCATTTTAGAATACAATACAAAAAGTAAAACGTTATAAAAGAAAAATAAATCAAACAGAAATGCAACAGGATGTCACTGCAAATCCTCCAAAGAGAGTAAAAGAAACTAATACTTCATCAAGTACCACAAGCAAAAAAGAATCAATTAGGGAAAGTAAACCAAGTACTTCTTTAAAGAAAGAAGACAAACCCAAAAAAAGCAGTTAGATACAGAACTACCAGGACCATTTAAACTCTCAAATATAGTTGGTGTAAGTTGCTACGCAAATGTAGCAATGAATATTCTATTTCAATTGCCACCAATTGTTGACAACATTTACTTACACAGTACAGACCCATTGTGTTTGCAAATGTTAGTACTTCACAGAAATGCAGCAAACAATCCTGACAACACGTATTGTGTTTTTGGAATAAGACAACAATTGGACTACTGTGCTGGAATGGTGAAATTCACTATAAATTCACAGGAAGATCCACAAGAATTTCTAATGTACTTACTACAAGTACTGGAAAACAAAAACATACCTATAAATGAAATCTTTCAGATTTCATACATGTGGAAACATACATGCACTCTCTGCAACAATTTGACACAAGAAGAAATCCCCAAGGAACGGTTCATATATATATCAATACCAAATTGTGAATCCATTCCATTTTAGCGACTTGTATAAAATGCGAACCATGGTAGATTATGCTCTACCTGCAATTCAGATAATCGCTCCACGTTAGTAATACAAACACATAGTAAATACATAATACTAATGCTTCTACGTTACAATGCAGATGGTACCAAAAACAACTGCAAGCTGACTGGATTCACACATGGTCAAATATCACTTGGTAAGAAAACCTTCACAACAATAGGTATAATCTACCTCGCAGGAGCCACAACCAATTCAGGGCACTACACTGCATATATAAAAAAGAAATGTGGATGGTTTGAATGTAATGATAGTACCATTACTCTAAAGCAGAGATTAACAGGAAATCTTACAAACTCTTATTTGATGTTCTTAAAACCAAAATTTGATATCTAAACTGTATTTAAACCCTAAGTAAACTTGTGTTAAAAAAATGTAAACTGTTAGAATACTCCAAAAGCTATCTAACTGCTCAAAGATTCTACAACAACTAATCAGATAAATGAATACCACTAAATTAGACCAAAAAATACACAGTTAGAATACGCCAATTGGTATCTAACTGTCCCAAATTTTAACAATATTCAAATAAATAAATCAATACCACTAAAATATATCAAAAACATAGACAGTTCGAATCCGCCAATTGGTATCTAACTGCTCCAAAACTTTATAATATCAAAACAAATAAATAATATGTTACTGCTCCAAAAAAATACAACAAGCCAAAATATAAAGCATTAGCCAGAAACAAGTGAACACTGAAAACAAACAAATTAACTGTAGCATAACAGAAAAAGTTTTTTTTTAATCCAACATGGATTTTTTTTTCTCCCACAGACCAAATGATTTTAGCAACAAATACAGAAACTGAGAAATTGCACAGTACTCTGATTTGTAATCTACTAAATATGAGGGTCCAAAAAAAAAAAAAGTATATTGATTATACAATGTAATAAGTAATTACAAAATAGTAATACTAACATGCTATTTTCTTTTATCACAGAAATGAACAAGAAAAACATGGACTCCCGTTACTAGACCAAACAGTAAGTATACAATAATAAGGAGAACCATAGCAGCATATCACATCCATAGTATCTAATACCTTTGTTCCTTATACATTTGTTTTTCACCCAAAGTTATAAGCAAATATGAATGTGATATGCTGCGATGGTTGTTGCCAGGGCATAGAGTCTTGGGTGCATGGCCCAAATGGCCATGCACCCAAGACTCTATGCCCTGGCAACAACCACCGCAGCATAACACATCCATAGAGTCAAACATTTCAACTATGGTCTATGGACACTTTTAATGTCCGCGGACATTATGAGTGTTCTTAGAACTCTTTCAACTTGCCAGCGAACAATACGGACAGCGTTTTCAGGACACCCCCTACGAACATTTCAGAACAACGAGATAGTTCTTAGAACACTTTCAACTTGACAACGAACAATACGGACAGTGTCCTCAGGACACCCCCATTTTGTTTATTTGCGAACATTTAAGGACTGCGAGTGTTCTTAGAAAACTGCCAACGAACAATACGGACTACGCCTTCAGGACACCCCCTACGAACATTCCAGGACACCGCGAGTGTTCTTAGAAACGTCTTCAGAACACCCCCATTTTGTTTATTTGCGGACATTTCAGGACACCGCGAGTGTTCTTAGAACACATTCAACTTGACAGAGAACAATACAGACAGCGTCCTCAGGACACCCCCTACGAATATTCCCCGGACACCGCGAGTGTTCTTAGAAGCGTCTTCAGAACACCACCATCTTGTTTATTTGCGAACATTTCAGGACACCGCAAGTGTTCTTAGAACACATTTAACTTGACAACGAAAAATACGGACAGTGTCCTCAGAACACCCCCATTTCATTTATTTGCGAACATTTCAGGACACCATGAGTGTTCTAAGAACACATTCAACTTGACAGAAAACAATACGGACAGCGTCCTCAGGACACCCCCATTTTGTTTATTTGCAAACATTTCAGGACACTGCGAGTGTTCTTAGAACACATTCAACTTGCCAGCGAACAATACGGACTACGCCTTCAGGACACCCCCTACGAACATTCCAGGACACTGGGAGTGTTCTTAGAAACATCTTCAGAACACCCCCATTTTGTTTATTTGCAAACATTTCAGGACACCGTTAGTGTTCTTAGAACACATTCAACTTGACAGAGAACAATACGGACAGCGTCTTCAGGACACCCCCTACGAACATTCCCCGGACACCGCAAGTGTTCTTAGAATCGTCTTCAGAACACCACCATCTTGTTTATTTGCGAACATTTCAGGACACCGCGAGTGTTCTTAGAACACATTCAACTTGACAACGAACAATACGGACAGTGTCCTCAGAACATCCCCATTTCGTTTATTTGCGAACATTTCAGGACACCATGAGTGTTCTAAGAACACATTCAACTTGACAGAGAACAATACGGACAGCGTCCTCAGGACACCCCCATTTTGTTTATTTGCAAACATTTCAGGACACTGCGAGTGTTCTAGAACACATTCAACTTGACAGAGAACAATACGGACAGCGTCCTCAGGACACCCCCATTTTGTTTATTTGCAAACATTTCAGGACACCGCGAGTGTTCTTAGAACACATTCAACTTGACAGAGAACAATATGGACAGCGTCCTCAGGACACCCCCTACGAATGTTCCCCGGACACCACGAGTGTTCTTAGAAGCGTCTTCAGAACACCACCATCTTGTTTATTTGCGAACATTTCAGGACACCGCGAGTGTTCTTAGAATACATTCAACTTGTCAGCCACAACCCCCATTCATATTTGCGAACATTTCAGGACACAGCGAGTGTTCGACAACGTTTTCAGAACACCCCCATTTTGTGTATTTGCGAACAATTCAGGACACCGCGAGTGTTCTTAGAACATATTCAACTTGACAACGAACAATACGGACAGCATCCTCAGGGCACCCCCATTTTGTTTATTTGCGAACATTTCAGGACACTGCGAGTGTTCTTAGAACAGTTTCAGTTTGCTTGCGAACAAAACGGACACATATTGAGTCCTCAGAACACCCCCATTCAGTTTATTTAGAACATTTCAGAACACCCGTGATGTCCGCAGACAAATCGAACACAAAAAGAACGTCTAACACATAAAAAACACAACTTTAATCCTATCTCATACACTCCCACCCTCCCCAAACACTCCTACACACCAACACACTCTACTAAATACAAATTTTGAACAAAGTTTCACTGCGCTGTCCGCGAACGACCGCGAATCCAAGATGGCGGGCGCTACCGAAAATCTGATGCGCTTCGCGCTCCACGCCCTCCAATCAGCGAACACTTTGCATGTCTGCGAACATCACGCAAGCCGATTGGCCAATCGGGACACTATCCGCGGAGCGATCAGGGAAGTGTGTCTGCGGACAGAACACAGATATCACCTACTTTTTGGTAATTTAAAAAAAAACTACTGGACGAATTTTCACCAGACACAATATATATATATTACATGGCCACGGTAGTGGCTATGTAGTTATGGTTAAGTTGCTGTTTCCATAGGAAGAGCACTTTTTGGGCGGCTTATAACTTCGCTCTCCCTGGACGGATCCTCACCAGACTTTGCAAAAAAAAAGTATTTGGGTCACTCTGAATTTTTTTGCAAAGTTTGGTGAGGATTCGTCCAGGGGGGTCAAAGTTATAGGAGGGGTCCCAAAACTTTTTTTTTCCCCATAGACATAATGGGGAAAAACTTTGCTCATGCCTACAGCCCAAACCGCTGGACAGATTTACACCAAATTTGCGGCAGGAGTGGCGGCTTGGTCCCGAAAGTGTGCTTTGCTTTATTTGGTGTAAATCCGTCCAGTAGTTTTTAAGAAAATGACAAAAATGTAAATGAAAAAAATGTGTGATATCTGTGTTCGCTTCGTGGACACACTTCCCTGTTCGCTCCGCGGACAGGACTGTGATTGGGCAAGCAGCTTGCGTGATGTCCGCGGACATCTGACGTGCTCTCTCATTGGATGTGGTGAAAGCTTGCAGTGCGTCCGGCTTCAGAGACGCCTGCCATCTTTGTTCCTCGCATGAGAGGCTTTGTCAGAAGGAGCGGGATCTGCCGCCTGCACAGTAAGTCTTTCGTGTCTGTCTCCTGTTCCTCCCACCCCCGCTCATGCCCCCTGTGTCCTTCTTGTCCCCCCACCCCCACCCCACTCATGCTCCGTGTCTCCCCTGTTCCTCCAGCCCACCGCTCACGCCGTGTGTCTCTCTCCCTCCCCCCACCTCCCGCTCATGCCCCGTGTGTCTCTCCCCATCACGCCCACCCCCAGCTCATGCCCTGTGTGTCTCTCCCCCTCCCCCCACCCCCGCTCATGCCCCGTGTGTCTCTCCCCCTCCCGCCCACCCCCCGTTCATGTCCCGTGTGTCTCTCCCCTCCCCCCTACCCCCGCTCATGCCCCGTGTCTCTATCCCTCCCGCTGCCCACCCCCCGCTCATGCCCCGTGTGTCTCTCCCCTCCCCCCCACCCCGCTCATGGCCCGTGTGTCTCTGCCCTCCCCCGACCCCCGACCCCCCGCTCATGCCCCGTGTGTCTATCCCTCACGCCGCCCACCCTCGCTCATACCCGATGTCTCTATCCCTCCCGCCGCCCACCGCCCGCTCATGGCCCCATGTGTCTCTCCCCTCCCGACCCCCCGCTCATGCCCCGTCTGTCTATCCCTCACGCCGCCCACCCCCGCTCATGTCCCATGTCTCTATCCCTCCCGCCGCCCACCCCCCGCTCACGTGCCGTGTGTCTCTCACCCTCCCGCCCACCCCCCGCTCATGTCCCGTGAGTCTCTCCCCCTCACGCCGACCTCCCGCTCATGCCCCGTGTGTCTCTCCCCCTCCCGCCCACCCCCCGCTCATGCCCCGTGTGTCTCTCTCCCCCCCACGCCCGCTCATGCCCCGTGTGTCTCTCCCCCTCCCGCCAACCCCCCGCTCATGCCACGTGTGTCTCTCCCCCTCCCGCAAACCCCCCGCTCATGCCCCATGTGTCTCTCCACCTCCCGCCCACCCCCCGCTCATGCCCCGTGTGTCTCTCCCGCCCACCCCCTGCTCAGGCCCCATGTGTCTCTCCCCCTCCTGCCCACCCCCCGCTCATGTCCCTTGTGTCTCTCCCCCTCCCACCCCCCCGCTCATGCCCCATGTGTCTCTCTCCCTCCCGCTCATGCCCCGTGTGTCTATCCCTCCCTCCCGCCCACCCCCCGCTCATGCCCCATGTCTCTATCCCTCCCGCCGCCCACCCCCTGCTCATGCCCCATGTGTCTCTCCCCTCCCCCGCTCATGCCCCATGTGTCTCTCCCCTCCCCCGCTCATGCTCTGTGTGTCTCTCCCCTCCCCCCACCCCCGCTCATGCCCCGTGTGTCTCTCCCCTCCCCCCACCCCGCTCATGCCCTGTGTGTCTCTCCCCCTCCCGCCCACCCCCCGCTCATGCCCTGTGTGTCTCTCACCCCCACCCCCGCTCATGCCCCGTGTGTCTCTCCCCTCCCCCCACCCCCCGACCCCCCGTGCATGCCCTGTGTGTCTATCCCTCACACCGCCCACCCCCGCTCATGCCCCGTGTCTCTATCCCTCCCGCTGCCCACCCCCCACTCATGCCCCGTGTCTCTATCCCTCCCGCCGCCCACCCCCCGCTCATGCCACATGTCTCTATCCCTCCCGCCGCCCACCACCCGCTCATGCCCTGTGTGTGTCTCCACTCCCCCCCACCCCCGCACCGTGTGTCTCTCCCCTCCCCCCACCCCCCAGCCCCCCGCTCATGCCCCGTGTCTCTATCCCTCCCGCCGCCCACCCCCCGCTCATGCCCCATGTCTCTATCCCTCCCGCCGCCCACCCCCTGCTCATGCCCCGTGTCTCTATCCCTCCCGCCGCCCACCCCCCGCTCATGCCCCATGTCTCTATCGCTCCCGCCGGCCACCCCCCACTCATGCCCCGTGTCTCCCTTGTGTTACCCCCTACCCCCCGCTCATGCCCCGTGTCTCCCTTGTGTAACCCCCCCACCCATGCCCTGTCTCCCCTGTTACCCCCACCACCCGCTCATGCCCTGTGTCTCCCTCCCCTTCCCCCCTACCCCCCGCTCATGCCCTGTGTCTCTCTCCGCTTCCCCCACCCTACGCTCATGCCCTGTGTGTCTCTCCCCTTCCCCCCACCCCCCGCTAATGCCCCGTGTCTCCCTCATGTACCCCCTCACCCCCCGCTCATGCCCCGTGTGTCTACTGTTGCCCCCACCCCCGCTCATGCCCCATGTCTCCCTCGTGTTCCCCCCACCCCCCACTCATGCCCTGTCTCCATCGTGTACCCCTCACCCCCCGCTCATGCCCCGTGTGTCTCCTGTTGCCCCCACCCCCCGCTCATGCCCCGTGTCTCCCTCATGTTCCCCCAACCCCCCACTCATGTCCTGTGTCTCCCTCCTTTCCCCCACCCCCGTTCATGCCCCGTGTGTCTCTCCCCTCCCCCCCACCCCCGCTCATGCCCCGTGTGTCTCTCCCCTTCCCCCCTCCCCCGCTCATGCCCCGTGTGTCTCTCCCCTTCCCCCACTCATGCCCTGTGTCTCTTTCCCCTTCCCCCCACCCCCACTCATGCCCCGTGTCTCTCTCTCCTATCCCCCACCCCCCGCTCATGCCCCGTGTCTCTCTCCCCTTCCCCTCACCCCCGCTCATGGCCTGTGTCTCCCTCCTTTCCACCCACCCTCCGCTCACGCCCTGTGTGTCTCTCCCCTTCCCCCCACCCCTTCTCATGCCCCGTGTCTCTCTCCCCTTCCCCCTACCCCCTGCTCATGCCCCGTGTGTCTCTCCCCTTCCCCCCCACCCCCCGCTCATGCCCCATGTGCCTCTCCCCTTTCCTCCACCCCCGCTCATGCCCCGCGTGTCTCTCCCCTTCCCCCCACCCCCGCTCATGCCCCGTGTGTCTCTCCCCTTCCCCCCCACCCCCTGCTCATGCCCCATGTCTCCCTCCTTTCCCCCACCCCCCGCTCATGCCCGGTGTGTCTCTCCCCTTCCCCCCACCCCCCATTCATGCCCCGTGTCTCCCCTGTCCCCCCACCCCCCGCTCATGCCCTGTGTGTGCGCCGTGTTCCCCCACCCCCGCTCATGCCCTGTGTGTGCCCTGTTCCCCCCACTCCCGCTCATGCCCGTGTGCGCCCTCTTCCCCCACCCCCGCTCATGCCCCATGTGCGCCCTGTTCCCCCCACCCCCCGCTCATGCCCCATGTCTCCCTCGTGTACCCCCTCACCCCCTGCTCATGCCCCGTCTGTCTCCTGTCACCCCCACCCCCGCTCATGCCCCGTGTCTCCCTCGTGTTCCCCCAACCCCCACTCATGCCCCGTGTCTCCCTCGTGATCCCCCCACCCCCCACTCATGCCCTGTCTCCATCGTGTACTCCCTCACCCCCTGCTCAAGCCCTGTGTGTCTCCTGTTGCCCCCACCCCCCTGCTCCTGCCCCGTGTGTCTCCTGTTGTCCCCACCCCCCGTTCCTGCCCCGTGTCTCCCTCGTGATCCCCCACCCCCGCTCATGCCCTGTGTTTCCCTCGTGTTACCCCCCACCCCCCGCTCATGTCCCGTGTCTCCCTCGTGTTCCCCCCACCCCCCGCTCATGCCACTTGTCTCTCTCCTTTCCCCCCACCCCCGCTCATGTCCCATGTGTGCCCTGTATCCCCCCCGCTCATGCCCCGTGTCTCCCTCATGTTCCTCCCCACCCGCTGCTCATGCCCCGTGTCTCTCTCGTGTTCCCCCCACCCCCGCTCATGCCCCGTGTTTCCTTCCTTTTCCCCCCACCCCCTGCTCATGCCCCGTTTGTAACCTCTTCCCTCTCACCCCCCGCTCATGCCCATGTGTCTCCCCTGTTCCCCCCACCCCACGCTCATGCCCTGTTGTGTTCTCTTTATACACCCCGCCTTCCCTTTCCATGGTGGCCATCTTGGTAAAAGATTTTCCTTCCTACACCGGGATGCCGCAGGCGTCCGGGTATAGGAAGGAAAATCGTTTTTTTTTTTTCCACCCGGCGTTCACACTTTGAGGACATAAGATGTTAGCAGTCTTCATCTATAGAAAAGGATGTTATGGTGACGTTGCACTAATAAAAACCTTTAAAATTTAGGAAAAAAAAATGTTACAGGGACGTTATGGTTAAGTTGCACTAATAAAAACCTATGAATTTCAGTGAAAAAACTTTGTCAAAGGGACGTTATGGTTCCAAGTAAAACCGAAAAAAAACCTTGAAATTTGCCAGTTATGGTAAGCTAAGCAACCATAACTCGCGCCACCACCGTGCACTGCTAAGACTAACACCCAGGACATCAAAGATGACATCATAAATGTCATTGATGACATCACTGATGACATCACATTTCTGGCTCACTCTTTTTGCTTTTGCTGACATATCTAGGCCACATGGTTTTCTTCAGTAACAGTCAGAAACTAAAAAATGTATTTTATTTGTAGACGTATCCTTCAAGTAGGTTCTTACAGTAATTCCCTTAGAGTCCATTCACATCATAGGAAACATATACATACGGGAAGACACAAGCTTGAAAGACAGCAATCCTTTTTGTGCATAAAGATAATCAATAGATTTATGAGCACTTTCTGATAGTTCTGTTGTTTTTTTTTGTTATGGCTGTACTTTCCCTCTATATGGTCATATTTGTATACATTGTACTCACACTACTTTCCTTAGCGTCCAATCACATCAAGTGATACATATACCTAGGGTAAATAGCAGCTTTGAAACAGAGCAATCATTTATTTGCATGAAAATAATCAGTTAAGTTATGAATTGTTTCTGCTACTACTTGTGCTTTTTTGCTAACTTCACTTTCCCTGTATATACCCATATTGGTATGTGTTCTTGTGTCTTTGTGTTTTGTCTATAGTAATGCAATTATGTAATGTATGTGTTTTATTAGCTGCTTATTACATATTTCACAGTACACAAAAATCTACTAAGAAAACAATTATCATTTAATTATTCAACATATTAACATTACGAATATTATACCTTCATCTTGTACACTGCACACAATGTTATCTTTCTGTATGAGTAGCTTAGTATACTAGATAGAACCCCATAATAGAATGTTATTTATATCAATGCATCGTTCAATGCACTAATTAGGCAATGATCCTTGACACTTGTTTTGCAACATTATTTCATGAAAAGTGCCTACACATGTGATGTCACCAGTGATGTCATCAATGACATTTGTGATGTCATCTTTGATGTCCAGGGTGTTAGTCTTAGCAGTGCACGGTGGTGGTGCGAGTTATGGTTGTTTAGCTTACCATAACTGGCGAATTTTAAGGGTTTTTCGGTTTTACTTGGAACCATAACGTTCCTTTGACAAAGATTTTTCACTGAATGAACGGTAGTGGCCATGTAGTTATGGTTAAGTTGCTGTTTCCATAGCAAGAACACTTTTTGGGCGGCTTATAACTTCGCTCTCCCTGGACGGATCCTCACCAAACTTTGCAAAAAAAGTATTTGGGTCATTCTGAAATTTTCTATAAAGTTTGGTGAGGATTCGTCTAGGGGGGAGCAAAGTTATGGGGACGGTCCCAAAGCTTTTTTTTTTCCCATAGACTCAATGGGAAAAAAAATTTGTTCGCGTCTACAGCCCAAACCGCTGGATGGATTGTCACCAAATTTGGACCAGGAGCAGCGGCTTGGTCCCAAAAGCGTGCTTTTGCAAATTTGGTGAAAATCCGTCCAATAGTTTTTTTTAAAATGACCAAAAAGTAGGTTAAAAAAATGAGTTATATCTGTGTTCGGTCCGCGGACAAACTTCCCTGTTCGCTCCGCGGACAGTGTCCTGATTGGCCAATCGGCTTGCGTGATGTTCGCGGACATGCAACGTGTTCGCTGATTGGATGGCGTGGAGCGTGAAGCACGTCAGATTTTCGGTAGCGCCCGCCATCTTGGATTCACGGTCGTCCGCGGACAGCACGGTGAAACTTTGTTCAAAATTTGTATTTAGTAGAGTGTGTTGGTGTGTAGGAGTGTTTGGGGAAGGTGGGAGTGTATGAGATAGGATGAAAGTTGTGTTTTTTATCTATTAGACGTTCTTTTTGTGTTCGATTTGTCTGCGGACATCACGGGTGTTCTGAAATGTTCTAAATAAACTGAATGGGGGGTGTTCTGAGGACTCAATATGTGTCCGTTTTGTTCGCAAGCAAACTGAAACTGTTCTAAGAACACTCGCAGTGTCCTGAAATGTTCGCAAATAAACAAAATGGGGGTGTCCTGAGGACACTGTCCATATTGTTCGTTGTCAAGTTGAATATGTTCTAAGAGCACTCGCGGTGTCCTGAATTGTTCGCAAATACACAAAATGATGGGGGTGTTCGGAAGACGTTGTCGAACAATAGCTGTGTCCTGAAATGTTCGCAAATGTGAATGGGGGTTGTGGCTGACAAGTTGAATGTGTTGTAAGAACACTGGCGGTGTCCTGAAATGTTTGCAAATAAACAAAATGGGGGTGTCCTGATGACGCTGTCCATATTGTTCTCTGTCAAGTTGAATGTGTTCTAAGAACACTTGCGGTGTCCTGAAATGTTCGCAAATAAACAAAATGCGGGTGTTCTGAAGACGTTTCTAAGAACACTCCCGGTGTCCTGGAATGTTCGTAGGGGGTGTCCTGAAGGCGTAGTCCGTATTGTTCGCTGGCAAGTTGAATGTGTTCTAAGAACACTCGCAGTGTCCTGAAATGTTCACAAATAAACAAAATGGGGGTGTCCTGAGGACGCTGTCCGTATTGTTCTCTGTCAAGTTGAATGTTTTCTTAGAACACTCATGGTGTCCTGAAATGTTCGCAAATAAACAAAATGGGGGTGTTCTGAGGACACTGTCCGTATTGTTCGTTGTCAAGTTGAATGTGTTCTAAGAACACTCGCGGTGTCCTGAAATGTTCGCAAATAAACAAGATGGTGGTGTTCTGAAGACGCTTCTAAGAACACTCGCGGTGTCCGGGGAATGTTCGTAGGGGGTGTCCTGAGGACGCTGTCCGTATTGTTCTCTGTCAAGTTGAATGTGTTCTAAGAACACTTGCGGTGTCCTGAAATGTCCGCAAATAAACAAAATGTGGGTGTTCTGAAGACGTTTCTAAGAACACTCGCGGTATCCTGGAATGTTCGTAGGGGGTGTCCTGAAGACGTAGTCCGTATTGTTCACTGGCAAGTTGAATGTGTTCTAAGAACACTCGCAGTGTCCTGAAATGTTCACAAATAAACAAAATGGGGGTGTCCTGAGGACGCTGCCGTATTGTTCTCTGTCAAGCTGAATGTGTTCTAAGAACACTCGCGGTGTCCTGAAATGTTCTCAAATAAACAAAATGGGGGTGTTCTGAAGACGTTTCTAAGAACACTTGCGGTGTCCTGAAATGTTCGCAAATAAACAAAATGGGGGTGTCCTGAGGACGCTGCCGTATTGTTCTCTGTCAAGCTGAATGTGTTCTAAGAACACTCGCAGTGTCCTGAAATGTTCGCAAATAAACAAAATGGGGGTGTCCTGAGGAAGCTGTCCGTATTGTTCTCTGTCAAGTTGAATGTGTTCTTAGAACACTCATGGTGTCCTGAAATGTTCGCAAATAAACAAAATGGGGGTGTCCTGAGGACGCTGTCCGTATTGTTCTCTGTCAAGTTGAATGTGTTCTAAGAACACTCGCGGTGTCCTGAAATGTTCGCAAATAAACAAAATGGGGGTGTTCTGAAGACGTTTCTAAGAACACTTGCGGTGTCCGGGGAATGTTCGTAGGGGGTGTCCTGAGGACGCTGTCCGTATTGTTCGTTGTCAAGTTGAATGTGTTCTAAGAACACTCGCGAAGTCCTGAAATGTTCGCAAATAAACAAAATGGGGGTGTTCTGAAGACGTTTCTAAGAACACTTGCGGTTTCCTGGAATGTTCGTAGGGGGTGTCCTGAAGACGTAGTCCGTATTGTTCGCTGGTAAGTGGAATGTGTTCTAAGAACACTCGCAGTGTCCTGAAATGTTTGCAAATAAACAAAATGGGGGCGTCCTGAGGACGTTGTCCGTATTGCTCTCTTTCAAGTTGAATGTGTTCTTAGAACACTCATGGTGTCCTGAAATGTTCGCAAATAAACAAAATAGGGGTGTTCTGAGGACACTGTCCGTATTGTTCGTTGTCAAGTTGAATGTGTTCTAAGAACACTCGCGGTGTCCTGAAATGTTCGCAAATAAACAAGATGGTGGTGTTCTGAAGACGCTTCTAAGAACACTTGCGGTGTCCGGGGAATGTTCGTAGGGGGTGTCCTGAGGACGCTGTCCGTATTGTTCTCTGTCAAGTTGAACGTGTTCTAAGAACACTCGCGGTGTCCTGAAATGTTCGCAACTAAACAAAATGGGGGTGTTCTGAAGACGTTTCTAAGAACACTCGCGGTGTCCTGGAATGTTCGTAGGGGGTGTCCTGAAGGTGTAGTCCGTATTGTTCGCTGGCAAGTTGAATGTGTTCTAAGAACACTCGCAGTGTCCTGAAATGTTCGCAAATAAACAAAATGGGGATTTCCTGAGGACACTGTCCGTATTGTTCGTTGTCAAGTTGAAAGTGTTCTAAGGACTATCGCGTTGTTCTGAAATGTTCATAGGGGGTGTCCTGAAAACGCTGTCCGTATTGTTCGCTGGCAAGTTGAAAGTGTTCTAAGAACACTCATAATTTCCGCGGACATTAAAAGTTTCCATAGACCATAGTTGAAATGTTTGACTCTATGGATGTGATATGCTGCGGTGGTTGTTGCCAGGGCATACAGTCTTGGGTGCATGGCCATTTGGCCATGCACCCAAGACTGTATGCCCTGGCAACAACCACCGCAGCATATCACATTCATATTTGCTTATAACTTTGGGTGAAAAACAAATGTATAAGGAACAAAGGTATTAGATACTATGGATGTGATATGCTGCTATGGTTCTCCTTATTATTGTATGCTTACTGTTTGGTCTAGTATTGGGAGTCCATGTTTTTCTTGTTCATTTCTGTGATAAAAGAAAATAGCATGTTAGTATTAGTATTTTTTAATGATTTATTACATTGTATAATCAATATACTTTTTTTTTTTGGACCCTCATATTTAGTAGATTACAAATCAGAGTACTGTGCAATTTCTCAGTTTCTGTATTTGTTGCTAAAATCATTTGGTCTGTGGGAGAAAAAAAAATCCATGTTGGATTAAAAAAAAACTTTTTCTGTTATGCTACAGTTTATTTGTTTGTTTGTTTTCAGTGTTCACTTGTTGTTTCTGGCTAATGCTTTATACTTTGGCTTGTTGTATTTTTTTGGAGCAGTAACATATTATTTATTTGTTTTGATATTATAAAATTTTGGAGCAGTTAGATACCAATTGGCGTATTCTAACTGTCTATTTTTTTGATATATTTTAGTGGTATTGATTTATCTATTTGGATATTGTTACATTTTTGGACAGTTAGATACCAATTGGCGTATTCTAACTGTGTATTTTTCTGGTCTAATTTAGTGGTATTCATTTATCTGATTAGTTGTTGTAGAATCTTTGAGCAGTTAGATAGCTTTTGGAGTATTCTAACAGTTTACATTTTTTTAACACAAGTTTACTTAGGGTTTACATACAGTTTAGTTATCAAATGTTGGTTTTAAGAACATCAAATAAGAGTTTGTAAGATTTCCTGGTAATCTCTGCTTTAGAGTAATGGTACTATCATTACATTCAAACCATCCACATTTCTTTTTTATATATGCAGTGTAGTGACCTGAATTGGTTGTGGCTCCTGCGTGGTAGATTATACCTATTGTTGTGAAGGTTTTCTTACCAAGTGATATTTGACCATGTGTGAATCCAGTCAGCTTGCAGTTGTTTTTGGTACCATCTGCATTGTAACGTAGAAGCATTAGTATTATGTATTTACTATGTGTTTGTATTACTAACGTGGAGCGATTATCTGAATTGCAGGTAGAGCATAATCTACCATGGTTTGCATTTTGTACAAGTAGCTGAAATGGAATGGATTCACAATTTGGTATTAATATATATATGAAGCGTTCTTTGGGGATTTCTTCTTGTGTCACATTGTTGCAGAGAGTGCATGTATGTTTCCACAAGAAATGAAATCTGAAAGATTTAATTTATAGGTATGTTTTTGTTTTCCAGTACTTGTAGTAAGTACATTAGAAATTCTTGTGGATCTTCCTGCGAATTTATAGTGAATTTCACCATTCCAGCACAGTAGTCCAATTGTTGTCTTATTCCAAAAACACAATACGTGTTGTCAGGATTGTTTGCTGCATTTCTGTGAAGTACTAACATTTGCAAACACAATGGGTCTGTACTTTGTAAGTAAATGTTGTCAACAATTGGTGGTGATTGAAATAGAATATTCATTGCTACATTTGCGTAGCAACTTACACCAACTATATTTGAGAATTTAAATGGTCCAGGTAGTCCTGTATCTAACTGCTTTTTTTGGGGTTTGTCTTCCTTCTTTAAAGAAGTACTTGGTTTACTTTCCCTAATTGATTCTTTTTTGCTTGTGGTACTTGATGAAGTATTATTTTCTTTTACTCTATTTGGAGGATTTGCAGTGATATCCTGTTGCATTTCTGTTTGATTTATTTTTTCTTTTATAACGTTTTACTTTTTGTGGAACAGAATATGTGTTTAGATGGGGGGTGTATAGTGAGCAAAGTCTATTGTATTCTAAAATTCAAGGAATATCAGCGTTTATTTTACTTGCATCAAAGTTGATTAGAAATAGACCGTCAAGTGTACGTAAGCGTGATAGTGCTACATAGCTCATGCCTTCTTTAAAGACTGTGTTACCAATATCTATCATTGCTTTGTCTAGGGTAAGACCTTGTGATTTATGAATCGTGACTGCGTATGCAAGAGTTAGAGAAAATTGTTCTCTGCGTACATAGATATCTTTGAAGAGAAGGAATCTAGCTGTTGAGCGTCCTATCCTTTTTACTTCTGAAAGTTTGTCAAAGAGTATATTGACAAACTGAATTTTTTTGTCGCGTGGATATGTTTGAAAGCCAACAACTGTACCCAGTGCTCCATTAACTAGTCCTTGGTCCACGTCAAGTTTACGTTTAAGCATTACTCTGCAATTTAAGGATAATTGTTTAATATCTTTTCTAAGCCTGCTGTGTTTGAGATTGATTTTTCTAAACTATTTAGTCTTGTTGTGGCTTGGTCACACATGGGTAGTGTCATACCATGTACATCTAGTTTGTCTGTCGCGCTAATTTCCATGATTGGTTGCATTTCTTTACTTAGCATGATTTCATTGAATTTGAAACAGCTTGCAAGAGTTGGCATTAAGGCCATACAATTGCCATTTTTGTGGGCTAATTGTTCCATAACATCTGTAGCACATGCATTATCGCCATGAAGTGCATTAATGTGCCGGGTTTTCAATATTGCTTCTGCTTCTTTAGAAAGTATACCAACTCTGATACTTTTTTAAATGTTGGCATAAGTGAGATCTGCAGATTGCCGCATGTTTTCTGTTAATTCTATGTATTGAAAATGTTGCCAAAGGTTGACATTTCCAATGCTGCCAATAGTTTTACGGCAGAGTTTGTGTCCTAATGTTTTAAAAATAGGCTCACCTTTTACTGGTGTTAATTGAAGCAGATCGCCAAAAACAAAAATGTGTTTTCCTGCAAAGAGCTCTTCATAGTCTGTTTTGAGTACTTCTTGTAATCTGAGGTGAATAAAAGCTAACATAAGGTTGGAGATCATGCTCACTTCATCTATTAGTAGCATTTTTATTTGTTTCAATACTCTGCGTAATTCCATTGCAGCTTCTGCAGAAAGTTTGTAATAGTCTAATTTGTTCTGGTGTTCTACTGGTAATAGTAGTAATCGATGTAATGTAACACTTCCTATGTTGTAGGCAGCTAAACCTGTGGGGGCAGTGACAACAGCTGACAGTTTGTTGTTTGTCAATTGTTGAAGGAACTTACTAATGATTTTGATTAGGAATGTTTTGCCAGAACCAGCTTCACCACTGACGTACAGTAGTATAGGTTTATAATTCTGGCAGGAACATTCTTTATTTTCATGTTTTACACCAGTGCAATTTGTTTTGTTATTTCTTGAAAAATGCTACTTTGCTCATTGTTTAGTTTTGATTGTAGTATAGTTAAGTCTTCCTTATCTTCATAATGACACATGGTGTTTTCTACTTCTATCATAGCTAATTCTGCCTCATTTATTATTAGTGGTTCTCCCAGTTGTTCTTGGCTTCCTGTTAAAGAAGGTTGACTACTGTCAGGAGTGTCCTTATCTAGTTGGGCTTGGAATTCTTCTTCGTGTTGCTGTTCATTGTGCAACTTTTTTTTACTGTGTAAAGTTTACATCAGTTATAGTGCTTTCATTTGCTTTGAAAGCATCCTCATATGAGTCATAGTTATCTAGTAATTGTTCTTCTTTTCTCCATGGTTTGAAGAGTTGTAGCAGGGACATGTAATATACTTCTTTATGTTGAGGAGTCTTTAATGACAATTTGATATGATTAATTAAATTTGGTTTAGTGAGTTTAACTAAGCTGCCTTCACAGTTTGTCACTCTATATTTGCCTTTTTTTTCATCAGGTTTCATATTATTTTTGTATGTGTAGTTTTGGGCTATGTGGTATAGACACATGTTTTCCAAAGTATTACTTCTGTTTGGGTAGTGTGTGTCCAATAAATTGTTTTTTAAAATGTCTTGGCTGTTGGGATCATGTTTGGCTATTGTTTCTATATCTTCATATGATTTTAGAACTCTTTTTCTAGCTTTAGCTGGACCAAGACTTAGCGATACTATATTTTCAGATTTACCATACAATGCAGTACCAGTTAAACGATCAGCTGCTTCATATGATCCACATTCTCTATGGGTGAGCATTTTTATGCCCAAGCTGTATAATTTCTGAGATACTGTTTTATCTGATGACAGGTCATTCCAGAGGTCTTGGAGCTCTGTCTTTTCTGCTTTAGTTAAGTATGCTGTGACATATCGTGCAACTGCATTAGAATTGTCTGCAATGTACTGCACATCTATGTTTGCATTCCATAAGTGGGCAATGATTGCATTATAATCATTGATATATTTTTCTTCTTCTTTTCTTTTTATGTAATATGTATTTTTAGGTGACTTACCTTTAACACTATGTCTAACTGAAGACATGAGGTTGTTCACTTGACCTGTATTTGTAACTGGTCTAGGGAAAACAAATCGGCATTTGGTGTAGTATTTCCCTTTGTTTTTGTATTTGCGACAACAATATTTTCCACATTTGTGTCTTTGAAATTGTAAAATTTGTGCATGAAGATCACTATTTGTGGCTTCTGATGGAATTTCACAAGTGACATATTTTTCAATAAACTTTAAAACAGTGGCATCACTGTCTTGACCAAATTTAGGAGCATCTTTAATCCATAAAAGCATGTGGATATGTGGTGCTCCTCTGGCTTGGTATTCTTTTCTCCAAAAGAAGTGTTGCACTTCTCCAAGGGGAGGAACAGTTTTATTACAAATAAAATGTAGCATAGCAATGAAGCGATGGTGAAAATATCTTGAAACATTAACAGGATCCAAAGAACAAAGTTCTCCAGGTGTTAGTATATCTATGTTTGTTTTGTTTTTATTTGATATGCGTAGGAAATCATGTAAATCTTCCCATGCATATTCTGCACAACTTAATGTAACAAACCAAGTGGGTAGGCCAAGATTTCTGATCATACAACGTACATCTCCATGACGTCGAAACCAGTACACTTTAGTACCACGCATATTTGCTAATAGATTTGTAATATTTGATTGTAAAACCTCATCCTTTTGTTGCACTTTTTCTAATAATTGTGTAGCTGTCATATTTTGAAAGTGTGATCCTGATTTTAATATGTGTGCAACTCCGTAACATAAAGTTGCTAGTTCACTTTCAAAGAGTAGGTGGAATATGTATTCCACATTTTGTCTAAATCTGGGATCTTCAGAATACATCCGTAATGAGCGGTATTCTGAAGCTGATATTTGAATAGGTCTATCATCATACCTTCCTCCTTTGCCAGTAGGAAAGAGTAGAGGAAAAGCACGTGCTTCTATACTTTTTTCACATATGCTGATTGGCGATCCTTTTGGTTGACGCATTTGGTAAGTTTCCACTACATCTTCTACGGTGTCATTACAGTGCAAAGGATGAATTGTATAATGGTCTAAAGTATTTGATATTGTAGCAGGATTTAGTAGCTCAAATTGACCAGCTTCTTGTGTTTCTTGAATTATTTCAGTTGTATCTTTCAAGTTTTCTTCAATATTAATTTCTTTGTAATATTCATTATTCTCTTTAAGATATTGGAAGGCTTGTCTAACTTTATATAAATATACCAGCTGTTGCCATATTTGTTTGTCTTTCGTAGGTACTCCATTTACTAAGATAATTAAAGATTGCTGCATTGGACGTTGCACTCCTAGAGTATGCACATTTTCTTTTAGATCTAATGGTAAATAAACTACTTTTCCACAAATGCCTTTTACCAATTCAGAAGGAGGTAATTTTGCTGTTTTTGGTTGAAGGCGTATTATTGCTTGAAATGGGTGTACTGTTTGAATTATGATGCTCTCATATAAATTAAGTTGTTGTAACGGTTTTGGTACTGGGTATAATTCTAAATTATTTGTGATAGCACGTGAAGGAGTTTGGTTGTTTTCAAGTTTTGTAGTGCAGTAACTGCAAAGTATTAAGGGCTCAGTTATTTCGTATTTGTTTTCTGCTACAAGGTAGAGAGCTAATTTCAAACCATTTAGAATCTTCATTGTCTTCTATTTTGTATGATAGGTCTACAGTTTTTGTGTTACTTTTATAAAAAGTTCTACCGCAACAGACACATACATGGTTTGGTACTTCAGCTGATGTACTTTTAAATGTTAGTATTTCTTTTTTGTATGTGTTTAGCAAAAGGTTGCCATATGTAGAATTGTTGCTTAATTGGTTTAAAGCTATTTCATTCTGTAAATGGCTTTCACTTCCAAAACATTTTTTCTGGATATAGTGAATTTCTTCAAGTACGTCTGAATGATGTATTGATATCCTTTTGATATCATGGAAAGTGGTTTTACAAGTAGGTCCTGTAATGCAGGCCAATGAATGTCCTTGTAGTCCTGTGTACTTGCGCACTGGACAGGTATCCATATTTTGCAGTAATTTAATTTTGATTTTGTCTTTGCTTTTTACATATTTATTGAGGAATTGGCGTAAAGATTTGAAACATTGTTTGAGAATGTTACACATTGACGTGCATGGCCATTTGTACAGTAGACATTCTGATTCAGTTGAATGGAGGGGTAATTCTAAGTTTTCAGGGCATATTTTTGTAAGGAGTACTTCTTGTTCCATTATGGTATTATTCGCTTTTTCATAACCTCGACCACTGCTATGTGTGGCAATTGTATTTGTTTGCTTTTGTTTGTACGCTTCGTCATTAAAAGATGGTTCTGTGCTCGTAGTGTGATTCCATTCACCTCTGCAGATACTTAAGAAGTTCTTTCTGTTGACATTTCGCTTATTGAGAAGTCTTTTTTGTAATTTAGTTATTAGTTTTGTTAGTGGTTTCATTTTGTTTAACAGTAAAATAAATAACTTTCTTTTCAGAAAAATTGCACTGTCCATCAACGCTTCTAAGATTAATTTCCTACGATAGGTTTTAAGCATTGAACCTGATTTCTCTCCTGTTTTTATAATATTTTGAAGGACTTTGTGACAGTATATTTTGGCTAAAATACTTTTCTTGGTATGCTTACTTTGCACTATATTAAAATTTGAAGAAGTAGTTTTATCTGTAGTGATAGCTGATTTTCTGTTAATTGTTTTTTGATTTGTTTTACATTTTGATAGAGGAGGCAAAGTTTTTGTACTTGAAACTTATTGTGTTTCACTAAATGACTGTATTAGCTGTTTTGTTTCAACTTTTTTTTACAAATTCTGCTAGAGATGGATTCTTATGTTGGACACTTTTATTTTCATTTGCTCTACTTTTGCGTTGCTTTCTACGGACTTGACTTTTGGTAGACATTCTTTAGGGTCTGTTGAAAAAAATAAAGAAGATATGGGTTGGGGTGTTCTGGAATGTATGTGTGCTGTGTGCATGAGTGTTTGAGTAAGATGATAAAGATGTATGTAATGGTGTGTGATTGTGCATTGGGAACTACAACTAGTAGGGATAGGTATTCTTGAATTTATGTGTTACTAAACTGGGGTTCATATGACAAAAAAAAGTAAGCTAGTGGTGTGGAAATGTACAAATAGTAAATCTAATGTATACAATTAAAACAGTTGTTTGTTCTATAATATGAAAATTGTAGCGGTTCAGTTGGGTAATTTGTGTGTCCAAAAATATGAATTTGTGGGCCATTCTGGCTGTAAATCGCTGTTTAAGACATGGAGATTTTTGGACAAAATGGTACACAATCTCTATTTTAAGGCACTAAAATAGCTTGTATTAACGTTATAGTATGTTTGATTAATAATACAAATATTATGGTGATATTCTACTTTTTTCTTAAATTAACAGGTAACTTCTTAGTTCTTCTTTGTTCTTCGAATTTGGCTGCTTCTTTTCAGGAGACTGGTCTTCAATGCAATTGTGAAAGCTTCAAATTAGTAACTTTGTTTGTATATAGCGCTGTTTTTAATTTAGATATTGATTTTTTTAATTGAAATCCTCAATGCCTTCTTTAAAACCATTAAACTAATTTATTTACATAAGATACATTGCATCAGTTCAGTACATATGATATGTTCTTAATGAACAAATTGTATTGAATGACTAACTGTAGCAAAAATAAATATCTTTACTATGTCTTGTGAAATTTATAATATACCCGTGAATACCACTATTTCTGTAAGTAAGCTGTTCTAGGTAATAGCGCCTCAATGTCATGTCTAAATTAAAGTAATTAAGTAAATAAATAAATAAAAACAAAAAAATATGAAGTATTTTCTATTTTGGTATGCTCTGTACAAAAAATATATATATATATATATATATATGTTAAATGTATACAAAATAATAATAATTAAATGGTTTACATTATAAAGTGTTTACCATTAGTTTCACTATCTTGTGACATTTCTTCATGTGGGAAATGTTCCTTTAGCCATTCCAGAGTACTAGACATTTCTGTGAGAGAAAAAGAAAAAAGATAATATATTTTGTTATCTAATACAGAAAGTTTATAAATATATGAATAAAATTAAGTACACTTACTATTACAGGCAAGATATGTCCTATGTACTCAGTGGGTCTGCTCTTGTTCTCAGTTCTGCTGTGTTTTTGAGGTAATTATGTTGGAAGCCAATTTATTTTCTTGTGGTATATTCCATTTTAGAACATAGTGCATTTAAATGAATGGTTAGTGTGTTGTATATATGGGTTACATTTCTTATGTATTAGTACATATAATGTGTTTGTGTGCTTTTTTTGAATTTGTTAAATGTTCCTATGTTATGATATAACAATCAAACATACCCCCCCTGAGTTTTTTAGGTAGTGGTACTGTTCTTCGAACATGTCCGCGAACATTAATGAGTTCGCGGACATCAAGTACAGTAGAAGAGATTCAGTCAGTTCCATATGATAAGTATATAAAGTGAAATTCATTATTGTTAAGTTGCACTACTAAAAACCTACGAAATTCAATGAAAAAACTTTGTTAAAGGGATGTTATGGTTAAGTTGCGCTACTAAAAACCTATGAAATTCAGTGAAAAAACTTTTTTAAAGGGACGTTATGGTTAAGTTGCGCTACTAAAAACCTATGAAATTCAGTGAAAAAACTTTGTTAAAGGGACGTTATGGTTCCAAGTAAAACCGAAAAACCCTTGAAATTTGCCAGTTATGGTAAGCTAAGCAACCATAACTCGCGCCACCACCGTGCACTGCTAAGACTAACACCCAGGACATCAAAGATGACATCACAAATGTCATTGATGACATCACTGATGACATCACATGTGTATGTACTTTTCATGAAATATGTGTACAAGGGATTCTTATTATAATGTTGCGAAAAAAGTGTCAAGGATCATTGCAATAAATATCATACCCTAATTAGTGCATTGAACGATGCATTGATATAAATAGCATTCTATTATGGGGTTCTATCTAGTATACTAAGCTACTCATGCAGAAACATAGCATTGTGTGCAGCGTACAAGATGAAGGTATAATATTTGTATTGTTAATATGTTGAATAATGAAATGATAATTGTTTTCTTAATAGATTTTTGTGTACTCTGAAATATGTAACAAGTAGCTAATAGAACCCATGTATTACATAATTGCTTTACTATAGACAAAACACAAAGAGACAAGAACACATACCAATATGGATATATACAGGGAAAGTGAAGTTAGCAAAAAAGCCAAAGTAGTAGCAGACACAATTCATAACCTAACTGATTATTTTTATGCAAATAAATGATTGCTGTTTCAAAGCTGCTATTTACCCTATGTATATGTATCACTTGATGTGATTGGACACTAAGGAAAGTAGTGTGAGTACAATGTATACAAATATGACCATATACAGGGAAAGTACAGCCATAAAAAAACAACAGAACTATCAGAAAGTGCTGATAAGTCTATTGATTATCTTTATGCACAAAAAGCATTGCTGTCTTTCAAGTTTGTGTCTTCCCGTATGTATATGTTTCATATGATGTGACTGGACTCTAAGGGAATTACTGTAAGAACCTACTTGAAGGATACGTCTACAAATAAAATATAATTTTTAGTTTCTGACTTACTGAAGAAAACCATGTGGCCTAGATATGTCAGCAAAAGAAAAAAGAGTGAGCCAGACATGTGATGTAATCAGTGATGTCATCAATGACATTTGTGATGTCATCTTTGATGTCCTGGGTGTTAGTCTTAGCAGTGCACGGTGGTGGCACGAGTTATGGTTGCTTGTCTTACCATAACTGGCGAATTTGAAGGGTTTTTCGGTTTTACTTGGAACCATAACGTCCCTTTAACAAAGTTTTTTCACTGAATATATATAAATATATTACATGGACGCTGTAGCATCCATGTAGTTATGGTTAAGTTGGTGTTTCCATAGGAAGAGCATTTTTGGGTGGCTTATAACTTCACTCCCTCTGGACGAATCCTCACCAAACTTTGCAAAAAAAGTATATGTCCCAATTTATTTGCAAAGTTTGGAGAGGTTTGGTCCGGGGGGGCAAAGTTATAGGAGGGTCCCAAAACTTTTGTTTTTTCCCATAGACATAATGGGAAAACACTTTGTGCACGCCTACAGCCCAAACCGCTGGACGGATTTACACCAAATTTGCGGCAGGAGCGGGGGCTTGGTCCCGAAAGCGTGCTTTTGCAAATTTGGTGTAAATCCGTCTGGTAGTTTTTTTTCTAAATGACCAAAAGGTAAGGCAAAAAAATTAGTGATATCTCTGTTCGCTTCGCGGACTGACTTCCCGGTTCGCGGACAGTGCCCTGATTGACCAAGTGGCTTGCGTGATGTCCGCGGACATGCCACGTGTTCGCTGATTGGACGGCGTGGTGCATGAAGCGCGTCAGATTTTCTGTGGCGCCCGCCATCTTGCATTCACGGACGACCGTGGACAGCGTGGTGAAACTTGGATTAAAAATTGTATTTAGTGGAGTGTGTTGGTGTGTAAGAGTGTTTGGGGAGGGTGGGGGAGTATGAGATAGGTTCAATGTTCTGTTTTTTTATGTGCTAGACATTTTTGTTGTGTTCGATTTTTCTGCGGACAACACGGCTGTTCTGAAATGTTCGTAAATAAACAGATTGGATTCGGTGAAAGTGTTCGAGGAAGACTCGTGGGGTCCTGGAATGTTCGCAGGGGTTATCCTGAAGACGTTGTCTGTATTGTACGTTGTCAAGCTGAAAGTGTTCTAAGAACACTTGCGGTGTCCTGAAATGTTCGAAAATAAACAAACTGGGGGTGTTCTGAGGACGTTCTCCGTATTGTGTGCCTGCTTAGCTGTATCCAATGACGGAATGGCACAGAGAATGAAGTGGAAATGGGAGAAGGGCTGTCTAAGAGTTATGCGGTCTGCGGACAGGGCGTGCTACATCCGGGGTTTTCCAGCAAATCCAGCATGGAAAGAAGACTGTAGGGATCATCCAATCAGATGTTGAGGTTGTGGATTTGTGTTCAAAGAGACTGTGTGTAGTGAAGATGGCAGAAGTGGAGAAAGTCAGGGTGTTGGTGCTCGGAGATATGTTTGTGCATAGTTTACAACAGTATGCTCAATGCGGGCATGTTGCAAAGAATTTTGATGTTAAAGGAGTGGAGGCGGTGTGGAGCACTGTGCCTGATTGCAATGTACAGGGAATTGTACAAGTTTGTGAAGATATGGGCAGGATCAACAGTCCCCATGTGGTAGTTTTGCACTATGATGCTTTACATGTGGGCTATGTCAGTGCCCCTACTTTGTTGGCAGATTTGGAACACTTGGTTCAAGCAATGAACATCCTTCCAAATGCCAAAGTAATTTTTTCTGGATTAGTACCTAGGGCAATATGGGACAATAGTTCAGTTTTTTGTCCTCAGCAAAACAATGCTAGGTGTGTAATCAACCGAGGCATGTGTGCCTTCATGCTTAGAGCCGGTATGTTCTTCTGTAATAATGAGAATATTGATTCCAGTAATGCTGTTTATTTTAAAGAAGATGGCATTAACTTATCTTTTATGGGAAATGCCATTCTGTTTTGGAATGTAAGGGTTGCTTTGGAGAAGGTTATGTGAAGATTTTAGGAGTAAAGTAAGAAAAAAAAATACAAAAGAACAGGTGTCTGTCAAGCATCTGCAAAAAAAAACCCCAAAAAACGTCTCTTTTCAGAGCCAACCTCAAAGGGGAAATGGGGCACACTATTTAAATTTACATTCAGCACGCTCAGATTTTAGATATGTCCGCGGACTTGGCGGTAGTCCGCGGACATCGAAATCAGTAGCTAGGGGTTCAGTATGTTCTATGTTACATGTATATGAAGTCACGGATATTATGGTTAAGTTGTGCTACTAAAAACATATGAAATTCAGTAAAAAAATGTTGTTAAAGGGACGTTATGGTTAAGTTGCGCTACTAAAAACCTATGAAATTCAGTGAAAAAACTTTGTTAAAAGGGACGTTATGGTTAAGTTGCGCTACTAAAAACCTATGAAATTCAGTGAAAAAACTTTTTTCACATTATGCAAAAGTCTGATATAGACGCATTCACTGTTTTATTATATAATTTAAGAAAATTACAAATATAGCACCTCTGTGGTGTATGCTGTAGCCAATACCTACATTTCTGTATGAGTAGGTTCCTGTACTAGAAAGAACACTGCAATGGAATGTTCTTTAGAACACTACATTGCATAATGAAGTATTTTGTTCATTAAACATCTCCCGATAATCCCTGATACTTTTTTGCCAACATTGTATTCACAACCCCTTGTATGAAAAGTAAATGCACATGTGATGTTATCAGTGATGTCATCAATGATATTTGTGATGTCATCTTTGATGTCCTGGGTGTTAGTCTTAGCAGTGCACGCTGGTGGCGTGAGTTATGGTTGCTTAGCTTACCATAACTGGCAAATTTCAGGGATTTTTCGATATTACTTGTAATCATAACGTCCTTTTAACAACATTTTTAGACTGAATTTCATAGGTTTTTATTAGTGCAACTTAACCACAAGGTCCCTTTAACAAAGTTATTTCATTGAATTTCATAGGTTTTTATTAGTCCAACTTAACCATAACATGCCTTTAACAAAGTTTTTTCAGTGAATTTCAAAGGTTTTTATTATGCAACTTAACCATAACGTCCCCTTAACGACGTATTTTTCATTGAATTTCATAGGTTTTTATCAGTGCATAACGTCCCTTTAACAACGTTTTTTCATTGAATTTTATAGGTTTTTATTAGTGCATGCTATTTTTATACAACTTACTCATATCATACTTACCAAATATAACAATATTTGTGTCCAATTTACAAAGTGTCACCTTAAAACTCTTCCATTTCCCACCTTCTAGAATCATTTTTAACACTTCTATACACATTTTGCAACTATTTCAACTAGTTTTGCTTCCATAGACATCTACGTACATCTGACTTCTTTGCGGACCTTCCAGACAGTCCACATGACCATATGCTGGCGCGCGGCATGATGACGTGTCCGAGAACCCGTCCACACTTCATGATAAGATCTGTCCTTCACGGACAGTTTGGAACTGTCTTTTCTACTGATCTAGGAACTTTCAACTTCAAAATTTCCCTTGCACACCTCCTACACCTTTTCATGCTCATTATCCATTACCAACCTAGTACACAGTACATACTTGGAAGAATTTTATCAAAACTGCTATTTATCTTAAAAATGGCATCAGTTATTGCCATCCTTCCTCCCCAAGAGCCACCACCACCACCAGCTGGAGGACCTTCAAAACAACACAAAGCTCAGTACTTTCAAAGACAATGAAGAAGACCAAGAAGATGAGGTAGAGAAAGTTCCTACTTCTAGCACCAAGATCGAATCATGGGTGTGCCAGTTCTTTGCTACAGTTGGGAGTGTACCAAAGACTAAAGCTACCAAAGTGAAATGCGCTGAGTGTAATTTTGTACTTAGTCGCAGACTACCTGGACAGTACTCCTACAGGACCACCTCCATGCGCCGCCACATAAAATCTAATGACCACAATGCTCTCAGAAAGGTTGTTCCTTTCTCAGCAAATAGTAAGCTGTCTTCCTCCACCTCATCTTCTTCAACAAACACTGTAACCACACAGTCTGATGTGCGGGCATTGGTGCATTATATATAAATAAGGAGGGCTACAAACCATTATTGTCCATTGCAGCCCCTGAAATGGGGGATAAAGGCCATTAGCCCCCTGGTTCCCGAAGCGGGAACCCAGGGTGCCAAAACATCGATTTTTCTTCCTATTGCGGGACACCTGCAGCGTCCCGCTGTAAGAAGGAAGGATTATTCTTCCTACAGCGGACGCCTCCGGCCAACATGGAAAGAGAAGGTGGGGCTCCGTAGACAGCCCCTCTTCCCTTGCCATGGCAGCCTGCAAACCCCTATGAACATATTACCACAAGCACTTTTGTTCCCCCTTCAAACCTAGCTTCGAATAACTTACTGCCTAGCCGGTACCAGTTAGACATAGCCACTTTAACACCATTTTACGTCCCTAGCAGTCATGGCCAGTAGCCAGATTGTCTGCCTCATTAGCTTATGCCATGACCCAGACAATCTGACTACTGCCCACAGCCACAGGCTATACCTCAGTCACCAAAGGTATATGACTATTTTTTTAACCTACATTATTATATTTGTCAAAAAATAAAAAAAAGCACATTTGCAAAACCATGCTTTAATGTCCTTGCCAATGCTCCTCACGAGTTTGCTCGAAATCCGCCCATGTTTTATTTTTAAAAAGTGTCAAAATGTATGTACATACAATAGTCATATAACTTAGCCCCCACTTGACAAAATCCATTCAGTCTTTACACAGACATTGAAGGTTGAGTCTATAATCTTTCTCAAAACTTTTGTCCACATTCGTCAAATAGCAACAAAGTTATAAGCCATCTAAAAATGTTGAGACCGCCCCTCTAAATTTGCCCCCTCTTGAGGAAATCCCACCAAACTTTAGAAAACCATTTATATCTAGATCCAAAATCGTTTTGCCAAATGTTGTGCAGATTCGTCAAATGACACCACATTTATATGCCTTTACAATATTTTGGGACCCCCCCTCTAATTTTGCCCCCTCTTGACAGAATCCCACAGAACTTTACAAAACCATTAAGGATTAGTTCTAGAATAGAATTGCAAAATTACATGCAGTTTCATTGAGTGACGCAAAAGTTATAAGCCATCCAAAAACTGTTTTTCCCCAACCCTATAATGCAGAAATAGGTACAGATGTCCTGGGACATCTGAAGTGTCCGTGAACACCACAGGACTGTCCCAGGACATCTGGAGTGTTTTTGGACTTTCGGGGGGTGAAACAACCCGTTTTCTGGCTTCTTATCACCATATCCAATCCAATCCTCATCACCCCCACATCCACAGAGATTGTTTGTTGATTTTAACAAGTGAAAGGCTGCTTTTTTAAAGTGTTTTCACTGCGCTGTCCGTGGACCCCAAAAAAGTCTGTGAATCCAAGATGGCAGGCATTTCAGGAAACCCTACGCATTTCATGTTTTCTTGCCATCCAATCAGCGGCTGCATCCCGATGTCCGCGGACCACGCAAAAGTCAGCACATTTTCTGGCCAATCGGAGGCCAGTCTGCGGACAGAACAGCCAATCAGAGGCCGGTTCGTGGACCGAACAGGAAAGTGAGTCTGCGGAGTGGACATAAATATCACTAATTTTATTGCCTTACGTTTTGGTCATTTAAAAAAAAAAAAATTATTGGACGGATTTACCCCAAATTAACAAAAGCACACGTTTGGGACCAAGCCACTGCTCCTGCCGCAAAACTGGTTAAAATCCGTCCAGCGATTTGGGCTGTAGGCGTGAGCAAAGTATTTTCCCATTATGTCTATGGGAAAAAAATGTTTGGGACCCCCCTATAACTTGGCCCCACCCGACCAAACCTCACCAGAGTTTGCAAAATTCAGAGTGGGCCATACACTTTATTTGTAAAGTTTGGTGAGGATTCATCCAGGGGGAGCGAAGTTATAAGCCGCACAAAAAGTGCTCTTACTATGGGTTTAGCAACGTAACCATAACAACATGGCCGCTACTGCAGGCCATGTAATACACACACATATGTACATACATACTCAAACACACACACGCACATTCACACAACACTCACATTCAGGTAGTTTATTTCTTATTTTTAAAGCATACATGTTTTGCCGAATTGCTCAACACCTGGCCCCCCAGCTTTAATCAAATCAACTGTGGACAATGTAGAAGCAGGAAACTGGGAAGAAAGTAGATTAATACTTCTCTCAGAGTCCTGCCTCAAACAAGGCCAGCAGAGCAACATTAGCAGAACATCTGAATCTGATGCCTTAATGAATTTGTGTGGGCCATGCTACCTTTCTGTTCCTACTGTCTAGGTACACATTACCTACAGGCCTCCACTTGGGACAACACCCCAAATAAGGGCTAAGGCATTTGTTTCTTCATACTATGGAATGCTGTACATGACAGAATGAGTGACGTCTTATGCATGAGGGCTGGCACTATGCCCACTAACATGCTAGTTCTGCACTGCCCACCACTGGCTAAAGGGCTATGTGTGAAGATTTCAAGGATCTTCCCTGCTCTGGCATTCACAGACAGGTCTCCATTTTTTCTGTACAGGACATTCTTGCAGTGGTTCATGCTTTGTGGGGACATATCAGGAACCTGTGTTGCCCAGCTTGCTATTTATTTATTTATTTATTTATTTATTTATTTTTTTATTTATTTATTTATTTAATAATGTGAGACAGTTTAAATATAAACTTTACACATATATAAAATAAAAATTAAGAAAAACATAAATTAAAATTAAGTAAGATCAGGCAGAATTTGGGAAAACAAAGACCTCATTTGCAACTAATTAATAGCTAGCATCAATAGCTCTAGTCAATGCATATTGCATGTATATATTTCATTTCGTTTTTCCAGGTCTGTGATTTCCTTTCACCCATCCAGTAAAGTTTAAAGAGAAAGGAAGGAAGGAAACCCTATTAGGCAAATTTCACATAGAACAAAAAGGCTAGATGGTAATGCCCAATTGTTTTTCAATATTCAGCCATATACTATACATAGCTATGTGAGTTTTTATAGAGGTCGAATTTAGGCTGCGGTACCAGAACCATGGTTCCTCTATGTGCTCCATATTATGCACCATTTTCCCATAGCACAGTTCATAGGTTTTAAACAAGGTAGGACAGGCTGTTAAAAGATGTAAAGCAGTTTTGTTAGTATCAATGTGTTTACACATTCGACAATGCCTTTCTTGCAATGGCAGATGGTTATCAATCCATTTGTTGGCTAATACCGGTAAACAGTCAAGATGCAACAAAAGAAGGAAGCGTCTGAGTTTACTAGAGGGACTCAAACTGAGGTACAGCTGAGGTTTCAGGTAAGCATATAATCTGTACCGCACAAACTGATACTTTGTGAGTTTGCTCAAGTGATCGTAGTTCTCGAGCCAGTCCCATAAATCTACTCGTTTGGACAAAGCCTTCTTCGTTGCGTCATTAGTGCTCCTCAGCGCAGGAATCCAGCCAATCTCCTTATACAAATTTTCCATATGAGCTTTCAGATGGTAAGATGTTGCCTCCCTAGTGACTTCTTGATGTAAAGATCTTAAGAGTGGGTTCGATGGTTGGTTGATCATCTTCGAGTACATCTCCGCTCTTCGTTTAAGCACTGTAGCTTTAAGGGAAGTTAGCCCCAGTTCCAGTCTTATAATCACCATGGGGATACATTGGGGGGGTCCCAGTATCCGCCTCCAGAATTTGCCCTTTATGACTTGAAGCCAGCTTAGTTTGATGTTTAGTACTGCCTCCAGACCATATGTAACCATGGGTACCAATATCTGCACATAGAGCTGGCGCACAACCCCACAAAGGTATAACCACAATTTTTAATTGCAAAGCAATGCATTAATGCTGTTAGTTGTGCAGCTCTGGTAATTCTTGTTTGCATACAAGTGAGATATTCTCCTATAATGTCAACCTCCACACCCAGATATTTGTATGAGGGGGTATATTTTATTTCCATCCCCTGCACAACTAACTTTGGTCTGGAGAATTCTTTTGCCGAGAAGACCATTAATTGGGTTTTCTCACTGTTAATGACCAGATCATTTTTAAGGGCATAATCCCAAAGCGCAATAGCCAATCTAGAGAGGCCACTAAATGTGTGGTCCATGATGATCAGGTCATCATTATAGGCGAGCACTGGGCAGTGCTCAGATCCAATTTGTGGGGGGCAATTGCGTGCAGCAGATACCGCTATGGGAAAATCATATGTGAATACATTATATAGGAAGGGAGCAGTGACACATCCTTGTTTAACTCCACGATTCTGTATAACTGGTGCTGTCATATGGCCTTGAGAGTCCAACTTAAGTTTTGCCGTAGTGTTTCGACGTAAGGCTCTCTTCAGGGCAGCCTAACAATTTTAATTTTAACCAGAGTTTGTCACAAGGGACTGTATCAAAGGCCGCTCGGAAGTCTATAAAGAGGGCATATAGAGGGGGTTTCCCATTAATCTTAGCGCTGGTCCTGAGTAGATCAACAATCGTCAGGTTCATGGTGGTGGTATATCCTTTCCTGAATCCACTTTGATATTGATTCAATATACCAGTTCTGTCTGCCCACTGCTCCAATTTATCTAGAAGCATCGATGCAAATAGCTTCCCTGTGCAGTCCAACATAGATAGCAGTCTATAGTTACCTGGTTCCAATCTATTTCCTCTCTTGAATATTGGGATCAGTATGGAGTTTTGCCACGAGGTCGGGATGTTGCCGGTTTCCAATACGTTGTCAAATTGGATCTTGATAAGGTTGGCCCAGAAATCAGGATTACTTTTCAGGACTACGTTGGCTAAGCCATTGGGTCCTGGTGCTCTAGATGATTTTAGAGATTTAATTTTGGCAAGGAGTAGTTTGTTGGTCATTGCAAATGGTTTCTCAAGGGGGACTAATTCACAGTTGCCGTACTGGTCCAATATGAGTGAAGCATTGCTTCCAGACAACAATTCAGACCATTGCTGGGAACTTAACGGGTTAACCATTGTATGGTGGGTAGTACCCCTCACTTCATTAAGTACACCCCAGATGTTTCTAGTGTTTTTAGAGCATACTACTTGAACCATCTGTTGCCAGCGACTTAACTTCTCTGCTCTTCTCCTCGACTGGATCCAGGTGCGGTATTTGTTCTTTAGGATTCTGCGCTGGGCTGCAAATGATTAGAGTGTAACAGAGGCTATTTCTGCTTTTAGAATAGAAGCTCTTAAAGTTCGTTTAGCATCTTGAATGCTTCTGTCGTAAGGTACGATCTTCCTTCCATCTTGAATCACTATATTAACATGAGTAGTCCCATGAGTTGATGCGAAAGCCGCGATCCATGATCCAATATCGTTAGCATTAAATTTGATAAAGGCTTTGATGTCATAAAGTAGGTCGGCTTGAGTTGAACGAGCCACGTGTTTGATGTTTTTTGTGTGCCAACGAATAAGGGTGCCAGCTTGATTTGTCGTCATGTTACCCATGGGGCTAGGGCTCGGAATTAGCCAATCAGCTGCAAAGGTCAGAGTTAAGAGACTATGGTCGCTCCAAATATTCTGGGTGATCTCCATATCTTTAACGCTGCTAGCTATATTTGGGCTAACAAATATATAATCTAAGGTATTGGTTACTGCAGCGTTACGCCAGGTATGTTTTCCAGGACGGTCACTTTGTGTTCTTCCATTTATGAGTTCCAAGTCCCAGTCAGAAAAGAAATGTAGCCAGTGAGAGCCTTCAGGATCTTCAATGTTATGTATCATAAGCCCCTTAGGGTGAAGTAGAGGATTGAGAATAGTGCCCTTCGAACCCTTTATATGGCAGTTAAAGTCACCTGTGAAGATAACTGAGTTGTTCCCTGGTACCGTTGTGCAATCACTAAATAGCTCGTGGACAGCCTCCTGTAGTTTTTCTCTGCAAGCAGTGCAAGGTGGATTGTATATGGTTACAAGTAAAATTCTTTCAATGATATCTTCATACGGGACAGCCATTTCCACTGCTAAGATGTTATCAGGCTGGCTAGTAGAAATTTGGCAGGATTGAATCTAATGACTAACACCCACAATCAGTCCTCCAAAAGGTCTATCCCTGGGTCCCTTCTTGTCTAGAGACTGGTGCAGTGTATAGCCATTGAGGATCACTGGGGAGACCAGCCAAGTTTCCTGTAAGCAGATGCTCAGGTGGTCTTTTAAGATATCTACTGATCTTTCTGAAGATAATAAATGATTAAAACCTCTACAATTCCAAGAGGCAATGGTATAGGCTCATTGTTTGTTTATAATTAGTGGGAGGGATTCAGTCAACCAGCTCAAAACTTTTTGGACGTCTGCAATCTGTACTTCGTCCGTCTTGAGTAAGTTTGAGACCAAAGGAAATTTTTCCGGTGAAGAAACCACCATCCGTGGGCAGCTATTGTCTTCCGCTTCAGGGTCAGCATCAATCTCAATGTCAAAGTTCACCAGATTTTGTTTAAAACTTTGCAATAATTGAGCTGTCACCAGAAATTTGCAGTGAACCGCAGATACATTAGGATTGATAACGTGAAGTGGCTCCACATATTCTAAGTCTGCTGAACTGAGAACACGAAGTTGAGGTACAGAGTAGAGCCTAGTCATGAGAGCCGATCTTGTGAGCCAATTTCACTCATGTTGCTGGTATAAGTTTTTAATGATACATATGCGATTATTAGGATAGTCGGTTTGTGGGGGCTCACTGTTGGTAGGTGGGGTGGGGATGCTTGTTGCCCGAGGAGCCCTAATTGGGCTTTTGTTAGGAGTAGAGGAGATCTTTTCCTGGTCATTGTTAAGTTAAGATGATTCAAGGTCTAGCAGGTTTTCATCTGTACATATGGACTCAGTCTCAGTATCGGGAATTAGCCAGCTTGTGAGAGTGCCTGGTCCCTTTGCTTTGCGTTTTAACGCTCTTGTTGCTCTCTTTTTTGCTTTTTTTGTTGGATTCCCCATCGGGGCAGTCACAGGGAAAGGAGAGGCTATTACGCATGGCTTCCTTTTCATGGCTGCTCTTCTGGCCAATCTTCTCTGTTTGCGTGAGAGGTATGCTGCTGATTCATCCGCAGGTTCGGATGTAGGCATAGGCTCAATAAAAGGTGGTACAGAGTCCCTGATCGTAGGCCTGGGGACCAGGTTTTCTTCTGCCCCGGGAATATCTTTGGCTCCTTCTTTTGCAGCATAGTTAAGAGTAGATTCTAGAATACGCCCATACAATTTCAAAATAATTTTTAGGGCAAACTGCAGAGAGGCCATTGAAGATTGCAATTCAATCAGGGCCGGCGTGTTCAAGGTAGAAACTCTACTGGACTCACTGTTGGTTCCGAGGCCAGAAGGCTCTTGAAACAGAGCTGGGTTAGGGGATGTAGATAGTCTTTCAACATGCTCCCTCTGAAAGGGCAATGTGCTTGGTTGAGAAATCTGTGAATTATTACCTGACTGGCGTGGGTGGGCTGGAGTCATAGCCCGCTGCATTGACAGGCAAAGCTCGAGGAGTGAATTGTTATCTATGTCGTCATAGTTAGTAACTTCATGCTGTGCCACGGCGGGGTTATTCACAGGTTCCTCTCCTTCCGTCACTGTGGAATTTTCTTCGGGAAGTACATTGGGTGGAAAAAAGTCAGTGATGGCCCCTTTAATCGGAAGTTCTTTCCTTTTTGGTTTTACTTTGCCCATTCTGCTCTTTCTCCCGGTATCTGGGATATTGCTAATACGCTTCTGAAGATTATAGGTCGATTGTTGGCCTTGGCTGTAGAACGGCATATAGTTTGCCCAGTTAGTCAGGCCCAGTCAGTTTGTATTTACAAGAAGTAGCCTTTAGGGTTATATTTTTGTGAAGAAGGAGACCCCACCTCACCCTATCCGGGGGGGGTATCTGTGGGGTCTCGACTTTATAACCGCTAACTGTAAGTTTACTCAGTGAATATTTTAGCCTCTGGGGTATAGCTGTGATCAAAGGGCGAGCCCCGCAGTCTCACGGCTGAACCCAGGCAATGTTAGTAGGTTGAGAAGAAAAGAGTCCGACAGATGATTAAATCAGAGAACACAGTACCTGAGAATCCAAGTCGCTCGACTCAACCCTCGGTCCCGCGGACTGCAGACTGCTCCCTTGTCACTCCCTTGACGGTCCGCTTCGCGGGGGAGAATGATTAAGAGTTCCAAGTCCCAAAAGCACACGCCTCCAAGCGCACACCTCCAAACAATGGCAAGCAAAGAAACACTGCAGCAATTCACCCGGCAGGTACTGCAGACTGCTCCCTTATCACTCCCTTCACGGTCCGTTTCGCGGGGGAGAATGATTAAGAGTTCCAAGTCCCAAAAGCACACGCCTCAAAGCGCATGCCTCCAAACAATGGCAAGCAAAGAAACACTACAGAAATTCACCCGGCAGGTACTGCAGACTGCTCCCTTGTCACTCCCTTCGCGGTCTGCTTCGCGGGGGAGAATGATTAAGAGTTCCAAGTCCCGAAAGCCACGCCTCAAAGCGCACGCCTCCAAACAATGGCAAGCAAAGAAACACTGCAGCAATTCACCCGGCAGGTACTGCAGACTGCTCCTTTGTCACTCCCTTTGCGGTCCGCTTCGCGGGGGAGAATGATTAAGAGTTCCAAGTCCCGAAAGCACATGCCTCCAAGCGCACACCTCCAAATAATGGCAAGCAAAGAAACACTGCAGCAATTCACCAAGCAGGTACTGCAGACTGCTCCCTTGTCACTCCCTTGCTATTTAGTCTGTTCTTGGTCCTCCAAGAATTTACTTTGGTGAGGTGCCTATTAACCTCGGGCTGGTTTTGCACTTGTGCATGTAGAGTTTAATAACAGCCTGTGTCATCATGACATAATAGCATGTCAGTTAATTTTCTGTGATGATAAAGTGTCACATAACTATTCAGGCGTTAAGAGGCAAAATCCCTTTGATACACTAGAAGTGGTTCTCCATGGGTTTAAAAGCTACTTGCTGTTCTGCTGGTGAGGAAGGTCACCATTCAGCACAGTGCTGCTTAGACCAGACACGGTTCCTTCAGCCTTTTTATCAGGTGGCTGTGACTGATTGTGACAAATACTGAGGATCAAGTCAAGTAAGATGAGGTTTCATGGTTCATCTGCATCACCTCTGTTCTTATCGGTCATAACAAATGATGGCCAACTATGTTTCTCACAGTTGCCTAAAACCTATCTGAGCTTTGTGAAGAACGTTTTTCAGAGCATTGTCAAGGAGTGAACTGCAGGCACACCTCTTCAAGCACTTGGCCATACATGGCTTTTTTTATATACTTAGGTGTGTTGCTTGGTCCTCTGGGATACTCTGATTTACTCAACGATTTGCAGAAAACTGTTTTGAAGTGTCAAGGTGCCACTCCTTCTTCTAAAAGAGGAATTGAACAGTGCTGTCTGGGTACTCACCAGATGTAATACTTCTAGTCCGGGAGGGATCTAGGAGCCATTTCCTGTGGGAATGTGTGCCATATAGATATCTTATTATGATTTGATACTGTCCAATTCCAACTGAAAATTAGCTATTCGGATTCTGCCAATTATCATTGTGTCACTCAAAGCCAAACACCTTTTACTGTTATCAAGAATGTCCAGAGAACTGTGTGGAAACCAGACATACACAATAGAGAAGAGACCATTTTTAAAAGGCAATGGAAATGGGTTAGTAAGCATAGACTGCTTTCAGTGAATATGTGATTAAATACAGAGAAATAGAAGAACTTGTAAATATGGGAAAGAAGAATATTTTGGGGAACATCACCAGGAAAACAGTATTTGTTTTCCAAGATTGAATTCATAATAACTGCAAGTTCCTGCAAAGTACAGGTTCTAATCTCACTGTACCCAACCCCAGTAAGACAATTACAAGATCTGATATGTCTGCTGCAGATTTCCCTCTGAGCCTGCAAGCTCCAATCACAACAGCATAGCTTGGGGTGTGGTGCCTGCTGCAAAGCACTCTCTCTTTGCAACCTGCGTGCTAAACATCTCAAACCAAGCAAGGCATATGAATGGGATGGTGTGCTTGCTGAAGAGATGTGCATGCAAGTTCCTGTTAAAGGTTACCATTCCTGCCAAGGCCAACTCTGACAATCAATCTTCTTATGTTGGTAAAATGAGTACCTATGAACTAGGTGGTAGTAAAACTGTTAATACTTGGTTTGGGTGCCCCATGGTTTCAGTGCTTTGTAAAAAATATGCTATCAGTATTTTTTTGCCAAAGTGCCATTTTCTCCATCATCAGAAAAGATGCTACCTGGCATTAGAGAGTTACAAGTGGGACATGATCAATGCAGTGTTTACCGTTAGCAATATAAATTGGATGGAATATATTTATAACTATGGCCGGTTAGTAAAATACACAGTTATAGGTGCATTATTGTTCAGTTAAGTGGGCCAGATCCTACCAAAGAGGATCTGCTGAGACATACTACATAGAATAACCACCCCATACCTATTTTCCCTTCTTCCTATCCCCACACTCATATGGACAATGAAGTATATTGGCAATACCGTAAACGCCCCCATGGCCCTCCTATTCTGATAACAGGTAAACAAATGAATTATAATATTGAGTGTAAGTGTGTGACCCTCCGACTTCGTGTTGATGAATATAAAGAAATAGAAACCTCTTCCCCACTCAATAATACTGACAGAAAACACTGCTTTAGCATCACAAAAGTCTGTATGGACCATTGCGAGTTAGGATGTACTATTACAAGTGGTTGTATGCAGCGTTAATCTGGATGTTTGGACTCCAAAGGTTGTCATTGTGGATTTGGTGAATTTACCATAGTGATGAGTCTACCTCTACTAAATCCATCCGTTTTTTGATGGAAAAGGGAAGATTAACCTCCAACTATAGACTCGAGGTAAATTGTCAATTTTTCATTAGAAGATGGAATTTGGCAGAGCAGGAAACTGGAGATAAAAGGATGGTACACCCATCACGACCATTTAAGTGCATTTTTTTACTCCACCTTAATGAACCTGTTTATTCAGTAGCACTTGAGCAGTCATTCAAGGGCTAATTAATGCAATCATTATCTTGTGGTTACAGTGCCCTGCTGGAGCCAGAATAGAACACAATGGACAGGCCCAAATGGTGAAGAAGTGTGAAGAAGCACACAGGCACTCGCATCCACACAGGTTGCCCAGATGCATTCTGTTTCTTTGGGCTCTTGTTTACTTTGCCCGTACCTGCGCCATAGAGCAAAACCTATTGATGCATACAAAGTATAACCTCTTTGATATTGAAATGGTGTTTGTCTAACTCTATGTTATTTTCTCGTTTCCTCTGCTTCAAACAAGAACATTCTGTAGGTGACCGGAAGAAAAACAATAAATAATCATTGTAAATATTGATGAGTGTTTTTAGTTTATGAAATTAGCTTATCATGTTTGCTACTTTATTTTTTAAAAATAAACCAGATTCATCTGAATGCTTTTTAACTCTTTGGCATGTCGCCAAATACCTCATATAATAATTGGTAGACTTGTGCAATATGTATGTTTTTTACTGCGACCTGCTGGCAGTTCAACTTTTCTTCTAATAAAGATGTTTCCGAATCAGCTCATGTTTGTTGGTTAGATGTTTTTTTTTGTTTTTTGTTGTTGATGACATAACAGAGTGACTGCACTATTCTAAGGATGTTAGCATGGGAGGTTGGGTTGCTGAATAGTTTGATATGTTTGACTATATTTCGTGGGGAGAATTTGTTTTCTAGACATTTACATTGTGGTCCACCGTTCCTTAGTATCTCTGCCCTATAGAGTTGCAGTTGCCATAGGGATGAACAGGGCTGGGGAGGCTTGGTGGGATAGCAACGTTTCCCAGTAGGCCTCTCTGGAAAAGGGCCTATTTTTGTACAGGGAGGGTTAACATATACTGTGCAGCACTGGGGCTTTGATTAGTCTGGGTCAGGCAAGTGTTTAAATTTGAATGTATTTTTTTAAAATTTATTTATTTTGTGTTTAACCAAATTGGTTTTTACAAAGAAAGACATCCGTGGTCATCGCTTTTTCTTCTTTAACGTTTATGGGTAATTTGGGACACCAATTTAGGTCGAACTAGTTCTTAAAAAGCTAGACATCAGGTCATTCAATCGCTAGAGGCCCGATGTTATCTGGCAGATTGGCTCTTTTTAGTGCTTCTACCAGGAATTTTGCTGTCATCCTGGACCATCTGGCAGAATCACCTGCGATCAATCGAAACCAACCAGTTTCTTTGTCTAGAGTCGAGGCGTCTGAGGTAAGTGGTGCCAAGTACAATTGCCTTTCAACTGTTAGGGCTGGACATGTCATAAGCAGATGGCAAATTATTTCGGACTGCTCTGTAGATTCGCATAAGCGACAGTTGGTTACAGTCGAGCGCGCTTGGGAGGCCAAGATTTCCCTTGTGTGGAGTAGGCTCAATCGAGCTTGCATAAAGGTTTTTCTTAATTCCTTCTCTGGGAATTTCTCACAATACTTCAATGGAACCTTTAACTGGTTGTGAGTCGGAGGTAAGTGCTTTAAGGACTTTTACAGCAGGGTCCTCTCAATTGTGTTGATCCAGTCCTGGTATTCGAGTTTCTTCTTTACTCAGCCTGGGTCAGAGAGAAGAATTTCGTTCCAACAAGCAACTTCTACGATTTTTTTAACCCATGTAGCTTGTGGTTTACAGGTTCCTTTGGAAAATTCCAATGCCACGACCTGATAGGTGACAGAATTTTCCTGTATAACTGGACAGCGCTTTGAGTCACCACCGAAGCTAAAGATGGTAGGCCTAAGTCGCGCCGTATTGCTGGCATTGGGGTGGATTTGGGCAGGCCCAATACTGATTTACACAAAAAGCCCTCTAATTTGGACCAGATCTCTGGGGGCAGATTTAAGTTTGCCACCATTCCGTAGGTTATCGCTGGGACTACTTTGGATTTGTAAAACTGGAGTGCTGGTGTCCAAGAGAATTTGCAAAATTTGTATCGACTGCACGAGTTTGAGCTGTCAAGTTTCAGATTTTTTCCCACAGAGAGTTCTGAAGAGAGTTGTCAGTCGGTGTATTGTCAATCAGGACGCCCAGGTATTTGAATTCTTTTACTGATTCAATTTTTGACTCTTCGAGATGCCAGGACCGCGTGTTCTGAGTTTTCTTAGTTGATTTAGAAAATGAAAGAATTTTGGTATTCTTTTTGTTGATTTGTAAGTTATTGCTTTCCATGTATTTAGTTAAGTTGGCCAGTTGTCTTTGCAGGCCTATAGCCGTCTGGTCCAATAGGATCAAGTCGTCGGCATACCACAGTCTTGACACTTTAGAGTCTCCCAAATTCGGCGGGAAGGAGTGGACCATTTTTTCTGATACCTGGAAGTCGCCGATGAAAGCTATAAACAGTGCTGGGGTTAAAGGGCAGCCCTGTTTGACTCCTCTTTCTGTATGGATCTGATCAGAGAGAATTCCATGCTGGCTTAGGCGAACTCTCAGAGTTGTAGCTGTATGCAGAGCCATTATTGGGCCCGGGCATTCCCAGGTAGTTAGCTTAAACCACAGTTTCTGGTGATCTACCGTGTCAAAAGCCTGCAACAAGTCTACCATGGCCATATGTACGTTGGGCGCACCTCCCTTCACTTTAGCTTTAATGATGTTGAGAATTAGGAGGTTAAATGCTGTTCCGGCGCCTTTATGGAAGCCGGTTTGAAAGATGTCTGTAGCCGGGGATTTGATGGCCCAGTCTTTGAAATGGCGCAGCAGAAGCGATGCAAAGATCTTCCCAATAACATTGAGTAGAGCTATTGGTCTGTAGTTGGCCGGACAGTCTCTAGTCCCCTGCTTAAAAATGGGAACGAGAACTGCTTCCATCCAAGTCTTAGGTATTTGTTTCTGTTTGCTACAGTAGTCAAATAGTTCTCCAATCGCTCCAGCCCATGCACTAGGATGTTTTTTCAGGTCTAGATTTGACAGACCGTCGGGGCCCGGAGCCCTTGATGATTTTAAGTTTGTGATTACTCTGAGAATATCTGCCACATTTGCTACGTCAATCCAAGGTTCACCATTCATAAGCGAACACTGTGATGGCGTAGTGGAGGGAAGGGAGTACAGTTCAGTGAAATAAGAAATCGACTTCTGTTCTGTAACAGGCATTAAAGAGCGGCTGTGCATTCTGGCCATTTATGGTCTTGAGAAGGGACCAAAAGTCACGTGTATTCCTTGAGTCCCAGACTTTTAACATGGCTTCAGCATCGTTCTGATACAGAGTCTGTCGTTGTTGCTTTAGCTATGTTTTGTAGAATGTTACTCCAGTTTGGTAGGCGGTCCAAGATTCTAAGGTTTTATTTTTTAGCGCCAGTCTTTTTAGATTTCTCAGTTCTTTCTGCTTGGCGACCACTGTAGTATTGTACGTATGGCTGTGTTTTGGTTGGATCTGTTTCTTTCCAGCAAAGCTCACTTTGTGGGGCACCAGTAGGGAGACATATTCTGGTCTAGCCTCCGCCTTGCTTCTGCTTGTAAGTCCTTGTTTTCTGCGTAGTTTGGCCTCGAAAGTTCTTATATTTTCTGAAGTAAGACAAAGCCGATTTTGTTGTTTGTTGGCCTCAATTTCGGGGAAGTAATGAGGTCGCTCCGTGGATACTCCTCCCCATGACATATGTAAAAGGTTATGATTGCTTTCCTTAGTTTTTTGGACTTTGAAGGCGATAAGGTGCGGGATTAGGCCTTCTGTGATGAAGATGTAATCCAGGTTGGCAAATGATTCTGCTCTTTCCCAAGTTGGGATATGAGAGCCACCATCTTGGAGTGTTGACGCATTGTGGAACTTCCTCGACTTCATTAAACCCAGCCAAGCACGGCCTCTTTTGTCTGTCTTTGTCAGACTCAAAGGAAGACTGCTGTCTGTTGAGGCTGCTCCACATTTTGCATTTAGGTCTCCACATATGATGATATTAGGCACATCACGATCGACTCTAATTTCATCAATGGCATTGGCTACTAAATTGCAGAATTCTTTAATTGATGTTCTGTCTGGGTTCCAGTATAAGTTAATTATGGCAAGGTCTGAATTTGCCCATCAGTCTCACTCTAGATCTTGATGTTGCCATGTGCTTAAGATGGCCAACATGCCATACTCGTCTATGATTTTCTCCTTTGGTGTAATCCCTGATCCTAAGCGTGTTGCAGTTAGTAATCCTGCTGAAGGTCTACCCAATGTGGGCCTGAGTGCTGGTGAGACTTCGATTATGAAACCTTCCAATGACGGTTTTTCCAATAACCATGTTTCTTGGAAACAGATAAAGTCGAATAGACTCAGGTTTACATTGCTCGGTTTAGTAAGGTGATGGTGTCCTCTTGTAGTCCATGATGCCATCTGTAGAACGGGCTTGTTCAATTGCACAACAGGGTTTGTAATCTGCCCGTTGGTGTTGACGGCATCATGAGCTCGCTGCTAATTCCTCTGCATGTGACTGAAGGTGTCAGTGATCCACTTCCATGGTTTGTTTGCCACTGATTCGGTTGAATCTGTCTTGGAGTGTGGCACCTCCACTCCCTTCACTTGTCCGTCATGAGGTTGCTCCACCGATCTTTTAGACCTGTTGGCTGTTGTGTTATTTTCAATGGTCTGCTTGTCCCAATGCCCCACCAATTGTTCCATCCACTCCCTTTCCATTCTGCTGGTAGGCTCTTTTCGTCTATGTTCTTTCGGGACAGCCTCACGTCTTGAATGGTCATCACGTTTTCTTGGAGTGCCCCTCTTTTTCCTTTCAGACTCTTGCAAATCAAGGTCGGGGGTTTGCAATTGTTGTAGTTTCAGCCCCAGACGGTGTAGATCTTTCGTCACTTCAAAGGGCAATTCACTTAGCGCCTTTGTTCTTATGTGCAAATATGCTTTAGCTCTGTGTTCCCTATGGTAAGGTTCAACCAATACAAAATCGTTCATCGATAAATGGTGCAACTTGTCGACTTTCTCCATTATCTTTAGCACCGTCCTTCTATTCAGGACCATGTATCTTTCTCTCGACGAGGTTTGTTCCAATTTGAAAAGTGACGTTCCTACAAGCTTTATCTCGTTTTTGTATTCTGCCTTTTTTGGTCTAAGAGTCTCCTTGTACGATGTACGATGGTGTTCGGTGCTTCCATGACCCATGCTTTCGAGCCTGTCCTGAATCACTTTCATAATCTCCTCTGTGGCTGATCGCGTGCTCTGTTTTCTTTAGAATTTTTATTGCCTCTGTACAGGCACTGGGTGTACTTGAGCAGGATCTTTGAGGACGAGCCGCAGCACCTTCTTCCCTCTGAATTTCCTCTGCCTGAAGAGGCACCCCACTTGTTCCCAGGAAGCATTGAGCGTTTTCTTACTTTCAGCCATTGGCTTTATGATTGGTGGAGTAATCACTTCAGCAGAGTCTAAATGTTGAGAGAGATTCAGCAGATCCAAAGGGGAGGCCGAAACGTTGTTCCCTTTTAAAGCGAGCAACGGTCCAGGTCGAGGCTGACTGCTTGTCGTTTCCGGTCTGTTATTATTATTATTATTTTTTTCTTCTTTTTTTCCCTTAGGCTTCGCTGATGTATCATCCAAAGGGCTAGTACGACGAACTTGTACATCACTCAGCAATTTTTCCGTCAAATCTAACGAGGTATTGGATAGGATGTTCAGTTGAGGACATTTCTTGAGCTGTTTGGCGTTTCCTTTAGGCCCAGATACTGGGTTCGAAGACACTGATAGAGCACAAAGCTTTGATGGGATTTTGGTAAAGATTGGGACCAAGTCCTTTTGCTTTTCCACCTCCTCAGTCTGAGTTGTTTTGGAGAATGAGACTCTGTTGTAGCTGGTCTGAGTGCCTCCTTTTGACAATTCTTCTCCTAATTTTTTTTATTTTTTCTTCCAAACTCACTTGTATGTTGTTTGAGTTACATTCCACAGCAGTTAAATACCCTTCAATGAAGGACAGTTTGTCCTTCATTGAGGCTATCATTGCGGTGTTGTCTTTCAAAGCCTCGTGAATGGACTCATAGAGCTTGCCAAATGGGTTTAGTGCTATCGTAAAGACAGACATGATCGATAGCAAATCTGTTTTTTTTTTTGAAGGAGTCTCTTTTTCCGATAGGCCAGAGATTTCACTTTGTCGTCTGTTTTTTTGCAGAGTACAAGACTCTTTTTCATTTTGATATTGTATTAGCCTTTCAGGTAATCTGTTCTCAGCTGGTGTCAGTAGCTCTTGGGTTATAGCTGGTGCTTCACCCCATGTTTTGCTGTTATTAACCTGGATATGCGGACGGGTCCATGAATGGGGGTCTTCTCCTTGGGTCTGTCTTGGGATGGATTTTGACCTGTCTCGTACCCCGGGAGTATAGGTAGTCACAGGTTCCTGTACTTGGTCGGGGGCTGGTGCATCTTTAGACTCCTCATCGATTTTTTCACTTGCGCCCAATGCGATCTGGGGATTTACAGTTTCTTGTAAAGAATAATTCACTGGACTCTCCCCCTCTATGCTCAGATCCGGATTAGTTCGGGTATGAGCATGCCATTTCAGTCTTACATTGTGCCTCCAACAGTTCGGATCGATTTTTCGGGCTTTGTTCAATGGAGAGGTTTCTTGAATGGCCTCCAAGATTTCAGCATCCGACAGCTCCGGATCATGATCTAACTTTCTTTTATGTTGTTTTATGAAATATTCCTTCAATGAGGTCGATATCAGTGGAGCTGGTAAACCTTTAGAGCCCCCCTGTGTTTTGAGGCCTGCTTTCCGGTATTTATTTGTTTTCAACTTGTCACACGTGGTTTTTGATTTGGCACTTCCCTTAATACCCAGGCTCTTTTTAGTCTGTTTAGGGTTTTTAGGTACAATGACGGAGAGCCCCTTTTGTTTCTTCTGGGCCTCATCTGAGGGTACGAGACAGTCTGAGGCCGGATTATGTTCTGGGCTTATGATTGGAACCTCGGGAGCTAGACCCTCGCCGTTCTTCTCCACCACGCCTAATGCAGTAGGCTCTTTAAACTCACTTATTGCTGTAGATAAGTCCTGGTGGGTAGAATTAGCTCCCGTGGTCACTTCAAAAACCGAATCATCATTGGACTTTCTATTCGGCGAACACGCTGCGTCCTCGTTGTTCGTAGCCCAAGAGTCATTCGGGCTGGCCATAGTTTTTAGTGTGCGACTCTGTTGATGGTTTAGCAGTTCTACCGATGCATTAAGGCTTTGATGGATTAGCACCATAGTCGTTCGTCCGTTGACAGTCGGATTTAAGGCCTGCTCAGTTTTGTCACTGTGACTGGCCTCCCCCTGAGGTGAATCACGAGCAGGCACTGATGGTGAATGGCGACTTAAATTGCCACAATCGACAAAACCCGCTCCCGGCCGTACAGACCCTAGCCGCGACCGTCCTCTGACAGTCTCCGGCGGGGAGTCTCTCGTCAAGACGCTGAGCCGGCCGGGCGCTTTTGGTGTGGATATCGATGAGGATGAGGATGTTCTTAGCAGGGTGCTGGCAGTGTTGGATGCTTCTTTTCCTGTTTTGCGAGCCACAACCTCGGCCACCCTCCCCACCAGTCCTGGCAGGGACACCTTTGAGATGGCATTTATGACTGTCTTCACGCCAACCTCTTCTGCTGAAGTCTGTAGCGATACTGATTGAATTTGGGACAAACTTCCCGGTGTCTTGGACAGCGTGGCCAGAAGAGATGCCACAGCCGGAATTTGCGCCGAAGCGTTGAGATGGGGCGAGGGAGCTTCCGGATTTTCATGGATGTTGGTCGCAGGAGACGTTTTTCTTTCACTATGCTCTGGATGCGTTTTATTGCTTTGTAGCCAACGGCCTGAGTCTGCTTCAGTTGACGAAAGCAGGGCCATCTAACCACTGGGGTTAAGGATGCTGGGGTGGTCCGAGGTGTGATGTTAGTTCTTAGATTTCTTGTGTTTACTGGTGTGACTATTGCTGAACTGATGTAGGATGTTCACCGTTAACAGTTCCTTAACAGGTAGGGGGGAGGCTCGCTTAACTCGCCTCCCGTCTCCAGACACTAGACACACTGCTTCGCACACCGCGCAAGCGCGGTGGTTTAGTAGGAAGTTCTGAAAGAGATCAATGAAGATCAAAGACGGACTGCTCTGTGTTCTACCAGATATACTGCTTCGCACACCGCTATTTGAATGTATTTATTTGAAGACTAGTTTAGGTGAAGCAAGCAGGTATCTGCATTAAGGAACTATCAAGCACAGCACAGTTCTTCAAGTCAGGGTGTGGTGCTATGCTGCTTTCTGAGTCTGCTATTGCGCAGTGGTACAGCACGTGCTTTCACAGAGCTGCAGTCAGCTGCCGTCCTTCCTGCCACAACTATCAAGTTCAAAACGGCAACGCACGAAAATGACAGCAAGAAAGTGACGAAGAAGCACCAACAATAGGCGCTCAGGCAACTGCAACACAACAGGTCAGAGTTCGTCACAGGTCCACTCCTCTTACTGAGGATAATTAATCTCATCTGCACTGGATATTGACACTATAGGGCCTGATTCGTCGAATATTGTGCACGGTGCAAAGTACTTTTCACTGGTGCGAAGTGTCTTTTTACCATGCAAAGTCACTTTGCACAGCAAAAACAATGCAACGTTTATTTTTTTTTACAAAAAAATGTTTTTAACAGGTTGTTTGTTGGCAGTGCAAAGTCACTTTGCACCAGTAAAAAGTTATTTGCACTGTGCAACATATTCCATGAATCGGGCCCAAGGAGTGAGAAAGAGCATCTGGCAGAGTTGGTATAATATATAGTATTGCATTAATGTATGAATTGCGTAAGTACAGCACAATGTGCTGTGCTCACATCTGAGGCGCGGTCGTCTAGGCCAAGACTGAACGAGTCTGGCCGTGCACATGCGCGAGTGGGCTGCTGCGTCTCTCTCTTCCAGATTGATTCAGTGATTGATGGTAACAGGTAAGCACATGCAAGTCTATTAACTTGTGTGATCTGTGCTGTTGCCTGTAGCTCATTTTCTCAGGCTAGACGTGGTTGGGGTAGTGGCATGACTAGAGCAATGGTGTGCCCATACTGCTCTCGGAGGCTCTGAGAGACAGAGTAATAGAGCAGCGGGGCTCACCGACAGAAGCAAGGTCAAACTGCCCAGGGTTATGGAAGTTTACAACTGCACACTGAAAACAGACACCATAAACAGAGAACAGGTGATGATTCTGCGTCTTGCCAGTCTCACTAAATTAATTAACATGCACTTAGAGGGAGATGCACACGTGTATCAATAAGTCACATGATTATTGTGCACTTCCAAATTTCATTATTTGTAAGGAATGTCATGTGATGGAATGAAGTCTCTTTCCATTTCATCACCTTCTTTTCGATATTTCCTTCCTTCAGTACTCGTTCTTGATCAATGTTTCATTATCTGCATTGCTTCTATATGCATCTCCTCTTCGTTCTTCCTTTGTTCATTCTTCTTTGTTTTCTTTCCTGCTACTTGTTTAATTCCTTCACTGCTGCCTTCATCATTTCTATCTCTCTTAGTTTCCATATGCCTTCCCACCTTTGTTTCTCTCTGCCTGCTCGCCTGCAGGGGCAGCTGTGGCAGGTGCTTGGATTTACATGAACTGCCTCTCGTTTAATCGCTGGTGGGATTGCGTGGCTTGCACCCCTGCACTTTTTCCTAGGTTGGCCATGCAGGAAGTGACAATACAAGTGGAATCCACCTTCCGTAGGTGGGTCTCAGGGGGCTTTCTGCGAGCTGAGTCTCTTGGAATATCTCCCAGGCCAACCAAGGGCACATGCGTAATAACATCACATTGCCGATCCAGTTGTTGCATGTCAGGCTGAGAAGTCCACCAGTGCAGCATCAGCTCCAGCAGCAGGGTTGTGAAGAGACAACACAACTTGACCCCCTCTATAACGCATTGCGGAGAGAGAATCACTTTCTGTGGAGTGGTGCTCACATAGGTGGTTCTCAAGCTGAAGCACCTGCTCAGTGCTGAACTAAAGACCCAAAAGAAATGACACCTTTCTACTGGCTTCTCTCACAAACAGGGCTTCACTCAGTGGCATGTTCGTCGGTTCTATGTGTTATACCTATTATGAACAGGGTAACTTGCACTGCATCTCCCTGCAACATACCTGATCTGAGTTAGTGAAGCTTGCACTTCTATTGCATGAGGTGTGTGTGTGTTTTGTGTGCGAGCACCTCTTGCACTACTTACACCCATGATATACCTGTTCTGGGCTTGGCAACCATGTGCTGCTGTTACATGGACTGTAACTGTTCAGTGTGTCTGTGTGTGGTCAGCTTGCAATGCTGCTCCTTCCACCGTATGCGTTCTGCCTTTGCGATTCAAAGTGTGCACTGCTGCAGCCATGCATGTGTCTGTTTCTGTGTTAAGACAACTCTGCTGCTGACTTGCTACACCTGCTTTTGTAAAGAAGGCGGTGTATTGCTGCTTATGCTGTCCATGTGTATGTATCCTTACAACGCCCCATACAATACGAATACATACATATGATTGTGAGAACACACTGCTGATTCTTCCACTGTTGCCAGAGTGGTATGGAGTTCCTAGTCATGGAATGTCAAGGGTGGCGTAGGTAGGGATTAGGGAGAATTAGCATAGCATCATGTGGGTGCAAGTCATAGAATAGCAGGGGTTGGTCATTGTGGCGATGGAGGTGCATCAATAAAGCTGTTTGTGTTTCACAACATTGGACTAGCATGCATTGCTGTAAGTCAGAAATAAAGTGCATTGGCAGAGCCAGGCAGGCCTGAATTCTGGAAAAATCAAGTTCTGAATGCCTGGCATAAGGTAGAGTACACTTCAAAAACCTGTGGTTTTCAATGAAACTCTTCTGCCTCTGCCAAAGCCCCAATGTGTTGTGTGAGAGGGTGGGTCACATTGTTTAAGTTGTAACCAAGATAATGTGTTACCAACATCTGTTTAATCGAAATACCATTTGATGCAGTACAAAATCACCTCATGGCAATTTACTGGCTATATGGACAGTTTTGTTCAATGGAGTTGCTTGTATCCCAAAATATCCAAAGGCTATCCCTGTTAAGGTGTCCTTCAGCAAGAAGACAATAAAAACAGGCACTCAGAGTCGACTAACATCGAAGTGGACATTTTTCTCCCTGAGGTGGGTTATTACATAGTGCTTTCAGATCTGTTTCGGCGAGTCAGGTTCCTCAATAAAAGTGGCTGGGTAGATAGTCACATGTGAACTCTGTGTGATAGTTGAGTGACTCTACTGAAGGCCCAGTGTCCTTTTAGAGACAATGAGCTCTCCAAATGCCAACAGAGGACAGCTGGCATCCTGAAGCTACCCAGTATAAATTACAGGGAAAATAAGGCACAGCACAGATCATTATGATATGGAATCTGATAAAGGATGTGGCAGATTAATGCCTGGATGGATTATAAAGAGAGAGTACATGTATATCTCAGAACTTATAAAATATGAATTCAGGAAGTTTTATGCAGCAACATTCTTAAGGCTAGCTTGGATATTGCCTGGAAATAGCCAAGGCATTCACTTTTCTGCTGGGAATATACAGTGCTAGAACATGTACTTCTATCAATAGAAATTTAAAGAGAGAATAATGGCCCAGAACTTCTAAAAACACTTTCACAGATCCATTGGTGAAAATACTTGTATATGTCGTCCAGCATCAAAGGAGCAGGAGCTCCCACCGACACTGCCGGAGCAGTGCTCGTACCAAGGAGGCGAAGCTGGAGCTTCCCTCCTTTATAGGAAGGCCTCGACCTGGCCAGCTTCCTCGCCCGCCGCCGCCGGCTCTTGACTAGAAGTGCAGCAGAACGCGCACCAACGTGATCCGCCCGCACGCCGCTGCCTCCTAATCATAGGCAAGCAGTAAATCCATGTTCTTTATCTGTATAATTTCACCGTGCCCATTTTGATATGCACGGCTACTACCTACATTCTCTCCCCCACCTCGGCTGTAGCTGCAACTTCATTGCCTGGCAGCTCTGTGAAATCAGCCAATCAGGTGTCAGAAGGCGCAAGCCGGCCATTCTTCTCCAAGGCCATTACTTCTAAGGCTTGATCCTGTCCAAGCCTGTCCCAGCCGTATCCCTGCCGCCTGCCAGGAACACTGCATCGCCAAACAGTGGACTTCATCTCATGGATGCAATCTTATCATAGCTACTGTCTTGGGGTTTCCCTGCATACTCTCTAAATGCCATTGCCACCATGCACAGAGTTACTACCGACCTCAGCCCTGCATCTGTCTATTTACTGATGCTAGCACAAGTACATTGCCTGATTGACCTTGCTACTCATGCCACATGCTCGCCTATTATGCTGCCACTGTCTACAATTTGCATTCACTGCTGGCATTATACTAGCCTACCATAGCATGCTACTAAACTGCCCCTGCCCGACTCTCAGAGCCTGCATTGTCACTGCCCTGCCATTATTTCACCTATCTACAAGTATCCTATGCGATTGCTGACTGTGTTTCCAAGCTTACTATGCCAAAGTCGAATCTACTTATTGTGATTTATTTTAGAGTGCCCTGTGCACTTGCTCACTGGGTCACAGGACTACTCAGCTAAGTCGAATCCTCCCACCCTGATTTGTTTTTTAGAGCATTCTTTGCCCCTGCTTACTGTGCTGTGTTGCATTTGCTTACTGATTTGTTCTAGAGCACTGTTTGCACCTGCTTACTGGGTCACAGGCCCACTCAGCTATTGTTAAACCTGGCCTATTGTGATTTGTCGTAGCGCACTTTCGTCCTTGCATACTGTGTTTCCAGCTCACTCAGCCTAAATCGAATCTGCCTATTGTGTCTTAGTGCATTCTGCGCATTTGCATACTGTGTTTTGAAGCTTACTTAGCCAAAGTCGATTCTGCCTATTGTGACTTATTTTAGAGCACCCTGTGCACTTGATTACTGGCTCACAGGCCCACTCAGCTATAGCTAAACTTGGCCTATTGTGATTTGTATTAGCACACTTTGTGCGCTTGCATACTGTGTTTTCAAGCTTTCCCAGCCAAAATTGAATCTGCCTACTATGTTTGGTCCTAGTGCATTCTGTACACTTGCATACTGTGCCACAGGATCACTCAGCCAAAATCGAATTTGCCTATTGTGACATGCCTTAGAGCACCCAGTGTACCTGCATACTGTGTTACTGACCCTTTTAGCTATAAGCTTAACTTGCTTACTGTGACCTACTCTCCACCATTAATATGCCAGGCCACTATACACCACTTATCCTTATGCTACTTATCACATCACAACTGCTCTTCAGCGTAGTAGCCTACTCTAACGCTACCCTCCTAGCTGCGAAGAATTCACTCCCACCTATCTCCCCTAGCATGGCACTTAAGCCTTGCAGTCTTGCCTACTCCAACCACCAATCCACAGGAGCCTATACGATGACCCCTTGTACTACGGACATTAGAAATCTCAAATTACGAAGTAGACTTCCTAAAATCTATGATCCTCTTACCAGATCGCTACCACCTTCCAATAAGAAAACGAATTGCTACCACATTACGAAACCTACCAGCACCAAACGGCCCACCTCCCTACCCAATTTCCGCACATCTGATTCTCACACCTCTACAATCATCCCCTCCAATAGCCCTACCTCTACCGCAATCAAAGAAGACAATAGCCCACTTAAAGGAGCCCTCCTCAACGCAAGGTCCCTGGTGGCTCATGCCATCGATATAGCCGACCTAATTACAGAAAAGAGCCTAGATTTCCTAGCCATAACTGAATCATGGCTACACAAGGCAGCAGGACCTGCACTCACGCTATCTATCCCAGCAGGATACACCATTTTCAGACAAGACAGAGATGGCTCCTGAGGCGGTGGAATAGCCATCATATCTAGAGAGAGTTTATCTATGAGATTAGTAGCCCCACATAACCTGCAATCATGTGAATCCCTCACTATCAAGCTACCACTAAAGAACTCTCAAACACTCACCATGAATGTAGTTTATAGACCCCCTGGGCCTCTTGGCACCTTTGAAGAGGACCTGCTAAACTTAATTGCCAGTAATCTCAAACCCACCTCCCAAGTACTACTGCTTGGTGATTTTAACTTAGGCCTAAACGATCCTTCAGACAAACAGGCCCTGCAAATAGCAAATTCCCTTAATTCACTAGGCTTAACACAAAAGGTGGAAGCTCCCACCCATGTCAAGGGTAGAACTCTGGACTGGGTAGCCGACCATAAATGCATAGCGAATATTACCTCCATTTCTCCCCTATCTTGGACTGACCATTTCCTTGTGTCCCTGACACTCTCCACTACTAGACAGAAACTCATAGCGCCCGTGTCGCGTCACCCTGTCTGACCAGATTAAAAAAGTGACCAGATAAAACAAGTGATTTCCTAATATCCTACCCACCCTAAACTCTCTGCCAGAAAGCCTGGACCCAAGCACATTGGTTCAAGAATATAACAAGATCATGCTCTCCACCTTGGACAAAGACGCCCCTCTCAAATTGAGATCTAGTAAAGCCAAATTACAACTCAATAAGTGGTTCACTCCACAACTAAAGGACTTGCGACTATTAAAAAGAAAAATTGAAACCGACTGGCACCTTTGCCCCTCCCTGGAGAACAAAAAGAAGCTAGTATCCAAAGCATCACACTATTAAAAAGAAATCTGACAGGCAAAAAGAAATTCCTACAATGAACGGATAGCCAACTCCAACTCTAGTATGAGAAAATTATTCACAATCTTAAAAGAGCTAGAGTCCCCTATCTCTCCACCCGATATCTGTATCAAAGATAAGAACTGGTGCTCTGAGATACAACAAGCATTAACCAACAAAATCAATACTCTCCAAACTAAAATAAAAAATAAGAAAGATTCTCTAAATTTATCTCAACCTACTCAACTACTACCTAATGCCACTATCCCTGATCCAAATACCACATTCAGTTTCACCAAAACCACAACCCTCGAAGTGGAAAAAACTATCCTCTCGCTCAAATCATCCAATTGTGAAGGAGATATTTGCCCAGCGTATATTATAAAAGAGGCTGCGAGAGACCTCTCCAAATTTTATCTCCAAACTGATCAATGCCTCTTTTGCCTCCGGTACTGTCCCAGCTAATCTCAAACAATCATGGGTGCTCCCGCTTCTCAAGAAGCAAACCCTGTGACCCACTTATCGCTACCAACTACCGCCCTATCACAACGGTACCATTTTTACTTAAAATTCTAGATAAAATTGCTTATTTGCAGATTCAAAAACATCTCTAACAGCACAATCTCCTAGAAGTCCGGCAATCAGTATTACGACCACTTCACGGGACGGAAACTGCACTAATAGATCTGAAGACCCAGATCGATGAGTTGAGAGATCAGGGAAAAACAGCATTACTGTTGTTACTTGATCTTTCAGCTACATTTGACCTGGTTGATCATAAAATCCTTTGTAAGCATCTTGAGTCAGCAGCCCATTTCTCCATAGGCGCTGTCAAGTGGATAGAATCATTTTTGAGCGACAGAACAAGTAGAGTATTCTCACCATCCGCTGCTGCAGATCCCACCCCAACCCTGTGCGGGGTCCCTCAGGGCTCCTGCATGTCCCCCACTCTCTACAACATATTCACCAAGCCACTGTTCGATGATCTGGACCTTCTGAGTGTCACCTATACCAACTACGCATATGACACTCAGATTCTCCTCCCACTTTCTGGGGATCATGATAGGGACCTGGCATTGGTGAATAGAATCTATCTCATCATTCAGGCATGGCCTATGCCTGAATGATGACAAGACAGAGTTGATAATCCTCGGCTCCCCATCCAACATCTCCAAACTAGGCCATAAATATGCTTCCTTCAACATTGACGGTAATAATATCAGTGTCTCTAAGGAGGTCAAAACACTGGGTTTCTACCTTGACGCAACTATGTCCTTTACTAAACAACTAAATTCTATGGCCTCTACCACAGCCTACACATGTAAGCTGATTAGAGCAGGTAGGCCCTTCCTTTCTAATGATAGCTGCCTTATACTTGCCAGAGCATTAATTCTATCAAGACTAGACTACTGTAACAACACCCTCTACAGTAGTGCTAATAAAACTATTATCCAAAAACTTCAAATACTACAGATAATGCCAGTAGAGCAGCATTAGGCATCAACAAAAGAGTGCATATCTCTGCTATCATGCGCCATCACAAATGGCTATCTACCCACAACAAAATACAACTAAAAATTGCCTCCCTGACAAATACAGCTCTACATCCTCCAGTAGACCGTCTAGAACTATCAACACTAATTGTTTGGTAGTACCCAGATTTAAAACCTCAAAGATCGGCGGCAACAGCTTCCCTGTGAAGGCCGCCAAACTTTGGAATTCCCTGCCACATCAGTTAAGAGCTGACCTCCCCTACTCCTTCAGAAAGAATCTCATCACCCACTTCAATCGGACTGAGAACTAGCTCCCTCGGATACTCTGGTACACTAGTACGATTTGCTGCTAGACTGTAAATTCTGTAAATTGTGTTCATTTTTGTACCGATCTGTAATTAACTCTGCCCCTTGCATAACTTGTTGGCATATTGTATATTGTACTATGCCTGCTATATTGTGACTATTCACATACTGTCTGTATTTTATGTAACTTGTAAGCTTTGCATATCCAACAAATAATAATGGATCCTTGATGGCTACCTTTATATGGATTGCCCAGCATGATTATAATCAGATTTTCTTTAGATTACTTTGTTTTTTTTAACTACATTAGAGTGGAAAAAGGGCAGCACCTTTTACATCCACAGTGCCGTCCTAAATTCCTGCATAGCATGTCCTTTGTATTTTTCAGCTAAGGCGTTCTCTGTCTTTCCCCATTCACATCCCTATTTCAAGTATTATTGAATTCCCGGAAACCAAGTCTTGTGCCTCTCTCGTAACACCTTCCATTGTGTACCTTAGGCTCAGTTCTACTACTTTTGCCTGATTACATCTTCATCTACTCAGAACGCATCTGTGTGAGGATGGGGTCAGATTCTGCTGAATTTGTGTTTAGCAATTCCAGAAATTCCACTTCCAGGGATCCCAATCCTGTGTTCTAACTCCTAGTGACATCACTGCTGTCAAAGGTGTAACCACAGCTGTCCTGCCCTTCCCCCCCATGGAAATGTTGAACTTGCCACCCATGTTCACAACTAGGAAAGGTTCAGGCAATGGTGTGTAAAAGAGAAGAAAGGGAAACTCCCTCACCTCCTTTTATGTAAAAGGTAATCATCAGAGAAGAAAGCAGGGAGATAGTTTGTTTAATGTAGTATATTGCATAGCCCCATTAAATAATCATTTGCAAAGCGTAGTTTGCTATGAATGTATATTCTAGTTCTTCATGAGTTGAAGGATGTTTTCCTTTTTACTTGGAGAAATATACAATCAGGAGCATGTGATACATGTTCCCTGTCCTCACACGCAAGAGTGTAGTACCTCTGCCCTCATTCAATGGCCCAGGGCTTGGTCCTGCTCCTGGTTAAATTGTTGTAAGATGCCAATGAAACACGCACAAAAAACAGAGCCTAATGTAAGTCATAATTCCTAGCAGGCAATTGGGCCACATGCTCAAGACCTCTCCGCGATCTCCGCGTAGTCTCTTCATACTAGTAGAGCCTGACCAGACATTATATTTATTTAGTGAAATGCAACCATATTTGCAATATGTATGATAAAAAAGACACTGGCTTGAGAACAGGCATTTCCTTGAGGGAACCCCAGTAACCACCCCTTAGAGAAGTTGAATTGGTCGTTTGCTTGACAAAAGCAATATAGGGGCCACTTTAAAAATAGTTTACAGAGCCACTTTTGGTTCCCAGTCCACCGCTGGGGATTAAACTAGTTGTAGTTATTTCTCCGAGCTTGTTCAATTTTTACCAATACATGTTTCATACGTTTTGTCTGTTGTTCAGATTCAGGGTGTCCTATCCAGCAGCATTTTTCTCTTCCAAACAAAGGATTTAAAGGTTTCTGGCTCACAGCCTGTTCCAGTGCAACCGGTACCAGTTGTTTGTCCTGCGTAGTTCTCCATTAGGAACCAAGGTGAACTGAAAGTTGTGGTTGGCTTTGAGCCTCTGGGCTGTATCTAGCTTGTAAAAATGTAGTGCATTGTGTGCTGTCTTATGTGTCAAGGGGCTTTCTACTGGGTAGGCAGGGTAAATGATGGGCGTCAAGCAAGTTGAGCAAAGGGATAGTGAGGTGGAGGCTCCTGGAGCGGGGGAAGAATGATTATATATTTTTGCGATGACTATTACAGACAATCCCATCCAATGTGTGGTCTACTGAGTGTGTATCTCCATTGACTAGATTCTTGTGGTGAAGCACTTCTAGTTTTGAGGTTTCTGGTCCTCTATTATAGGTACAGTCTCATATACCAATTGATAGCATATGGCTACAGGGCCTGGTATTACTGATCAGGCCTGGCCTGGGTGATCTCCTTTCTCTCTGACCGACCCACCCAGATCCAACTTGGGTCCTTGCTCTCCTCTATCTCTCTCTCTACCTGTCTTCCCCAGGGGTCTAATCTTTTTCCATGGCTATTCAACCAATAGCTGGCCCCTCCCGCCCACCGCATAGCTGCTCTCTGCTCCAACTTTAAGTGCTATGTGGATGATACTAAGCTCTCTTTCAGGTCTCCCCTCAGGCGCCTCTTCTCCCTCTCTCATTCTGGATTGTCTGTCCACAATTCAGGAGTGGTGTGCCTCCAATGATCTCTTCATTAATGCCAGTAAAACAGAGATCCTCCTCACTGGATCACCAGCACCCTCCTTTCCTCTCACTCTCTGGTCGCTCACCCTGTGCCCTCTTCCTGCTCCTACCTGTGAGGCTAAGAACCTCGGGATCATCTTCAACTCCACACTCTCCTTCACTCCTCATATCTCTGACATCTCTAAAATGTCAAAATACCAGCTGCACCTCCTCAGAGTTTTTCTTCCGTTCCTCACTTTCCCCCATAAGCTCACTGTCTCCAGAGCTCTGGTTCTCTGTAGGCTGGACTACTCCAATAGCCTATTTCTAAATATACCTGCCTCTACTCTCCGTCCTCTACAACTTATCCAGAACGGGACCGCATGGCTTGTCCTTGGCCTCAAGCCGAGGGATCTTATCTCTCCAGCATTGACATTTCTTCATTGGCTCCCAGTGGCGGCAAGGATCAAGTTCAAAACCCTCTGCATCATCCAAAAGGCTTTCTGGGGCTGGGGACCACAATACCTCCAACTATCTCTACCGTAAATTGTCTTAGTACTCAAGTTCTCTGCTCTTTCACCTCCAAATACTTGAGGGTCAGTCGCTTCTCCAAGCAACACGTTAGGGACAGATCTCTTTTTTTGGCTGGTGCCTCCCTCTGGAACAGCCTCCCTGCCTCACTGAAACTTGAGCAGAACCATCTCTGGTTCCGGAAGCGCCTCAAAATCTTCCTCTTTGTTTCTGCCTTTTCTCTTCCACTCCCCTGCTGATCACTTGTCTCCTCCAGGCACTGGTCACCTGGCCACCCTCTGAATATGGGCCCAGGTCCCTGCCTGTTCAGCTGCAAACCCACACAGTCTCTTGGCAACCCTTGCACTTGTGGTCTGTATCTGTAACCCTACAGTCCCCTCTCCTGCACGGATCAGACATGCACTGTCTGCACTTCTGAGTACCCACACTTGCTGCACTACTTGTTGTTTCCTGTTGTTTCCTTTTTCCTGCATTTGTGCATCCTCCCACCCCCCGGCATTTCTTCCCTCCCCGTTCCCCTGTACTTGTGCAATCTGAATGTCACTAGGCCTAGTAAGATTGTTGTTTTTTGTCTTCCCTCTGTTTCCCCACCCTTGCCTTGTCGCACCTTGAAACACTTGTGTTTAGGTGCATTACAAATGCCATATCATATCTCATGATATGCACAATTAATATCTCACATGCCCAACTACAGACTCATACGTGCAGGTCAAACCTTGCATGACATTGTACATGCATGAAAGGACAGGGGATGCATACTTAGCCCAGCTGCATACTCTTGCCCTCCGATAGACATCCTAAAGCAATCTGTTAAAGTCATATACTAAGAAATCCCTGCTATGTCCATGTGCATCCTCACGTCTATAAGCTCTGATAGTTTAGGTCAGGTGCATCTAAACATGCCCATCGGCTGCAATACACATCATCATATGTCCACTTCTGCTCTGGCATGCCCAGGTACACCCTTGATGTACCATGTACATCCATGTATACTGAGATAAGAAGCTATAGACTAAGCACAGGCTCACAGTTCCAGATCCATGCCCATTCAAAGACAATGTTGCTGCAGAATTTCAGCTTCACCGATTTGCATTTTTTAAACTGTTTCCTTCGTTTGATGGCGGGGCACAACCTCAACGATTCCCACTGTTCAACCCTTTTGCCCAATTTGTTTATTTGTCGTTTTTGATCACTAATTACATTTTGTTTTGATCGGAGCGATTTTTGAGGATGATTATTTTATTTACTCTTATATGACAAGGTAAGTGTGAAAAGGTTCCCTGTTTCGCTTGGAAACATGCAGCAGGATGGTCATAGAGGCCGGTTTCCAAACCAAGCTTGCAGGTGCAAGGCCCCGAGAAGGTATACAGCGTATCCCAAAACCAACCTTCACTGGTCAAATCATAAAAGTAATAAGTGGGTGGCTCATTAGCATACGCAATAGGGTGTGGCACCACCGGAAATGAGCATATCAAGGTGAAATATGCACATGTAATTAAATTGGCTTTTCATAACCATACAAATTGCAGAGGACGAATGCACATTGACACAAACAATAAGCCAGGAGAGAGAGCCAGGAGAAGATAATTTCTTCTATGGAGTGTTAAAATGCAAAAGTGTGCACTTTTTAAACCCCAAGAATCAATGCCAATGTTTTCCCTGGAGACCGCAGTCCCAAAAAGTGACAGTGCCTGACCTGTGAACCTGGTGACCAGAGTTTGAATTCCAGGTCGCACTTAAAATAAATTCAAAATAGGCAGTCAAAGTGTATTGGTTTACACTTGAAAGGGTGCACACTTAAATGTGCAGGTGGCTGCCTGTGTGAGTGTATGGTGAAAGGGTGCACACTTAAATGTATAGGTGGCTGCCTGTGTGAGTGTATGGTGAAAGGGTGCACACTTAAATATATGGGCGGCTGCTTGGGTGTGTGTGCCTGTATGGTGAAAGGGTGCACACTTAAATGTATGGGTGGCTGCCTGGGTGTGCCTGTATGCTGAAAGGGTACACACTTAAATGCATGGGTAGCTGGGTGTGGGTTTGTGCGTATGGTGAATGGTGTGTGTTCCTGTGTTCAGAGGCCCAACAAAACCAAAATTGTGTGTGGAGGTGGTAACCCTTCATATATTGGGAGCGATGCTAACTTCACGGGCGTGGGAGAGGGGCAAACATATTTGTGTGGGGTATCTAACTTCTTTATACATTCTAATGAGACTATTCTAGTGCAGCTTCAATGTTACAAGCAGTTGACTCTGTACTTTAAGACTGAAAGCACCCACTTATGGACTGCTGTGAAAATAAGCAAACTCTTGTCCTGTCTCAACCCTTCAAATTACTTCCCTTGCATGGAAGTACTAAACCCACATCAAGATTTCAATTGCTTAATGAATTATGCATTTGAATGCAGGAACTAACAGTGACATGCTTTACGTTAGTAATTGCTGGGCCTTTGATAACAGCGGAACCCTGTGCCGTTTAACATTTGTGTCCTGTTCTGTCCGGCAACAGCTCTGTAAGTCAGCCAGGGCGAGCCACCATAGCCCAACATTTCAAGTGGGTGGGCTGAAGCCCAGTCAGCTCAATGGTGTTGCACCACCTACTTGTGCTTAATACCTTGGTTACTTATTGATCTTCATTACTCATTTCCCTATTCTTCCTAGACCCAGTACGTATGTATGAGGCACTTTGACTCCTACACAAGTACTGGGATGAGGTAGAGGGACATGGAGGTAAAGCCTGGCTTAGTTACCTGTAATCTTCATTACTCCTAGTCTCACTCTTCCTCATCCCAGTACTTACCTATGAGTCAAGGAGCCTCAAACGTAGGCAGTGGGACAAGGAAAAGGGGTTGGGGCAGGGGATGTGAGGGAGAAGGCATGTGTGGGGGGTGGGGTGGGACAGGGATTGTGCAATAAATCGTAACGGTCATACATGTCCAGGCTAAGCAAGCATGATATGTGGTATTACTGGCTAGAGAAGCATTTTGTTGCAGCCAGTCTAGTAATTTCTAAGATTGGCTTTACTTTTTTTTAACTGAGGATCTCTGATAAATCAGTCCTGCTAAGTGCAATTACCTGACTAGACTGGCATGTGGGTACTGCCAGTCTAGCCTTTTCTTATTGCAGCATTGTATATTTTTCTGGGCATCTGTGATAAAATAACCATTATAAATGTTATTGCTTTGACTGGCATGTTGGCGCATCCAGTCTAGGTATGTCAAAATGTGGCCTGGCATGCTTTACTGTAATATATTATCACGTGTCTAGACTGGTCTTCATTGTGCAGCTAGTTGGACATGTATTCATTGTGGTATGGCATTTTTAATAGCAAAGCATTATATCAATTAAATCATTAATGTTCCTGTACACTGTTGGTGACTTGCATGTATTGGATTTTTGGATTGGTGTTACCCTACAAAACAATTGCAAACACTCTGGCCTTTAAGGCAATTTTTCTAAGAAAGTGTGCTGTATAATGCATTTAAACACATATTTATATATTTCTCATAAAACAGTGTGCAGCGTACCCCTGAAGCAGCATGTTTGTGCGTATCGCACAAGCGTGTTAATCTAGGCCAGTCCAGAGTGTGGCGTGACCTGTGATTTGTTGCAGAGTTGGGGAAAGGGGCCCTTAGCATGACTCACAGGGGGGGCCAAAAACGTTGTGTTACGCCACTGGTAGGTACTGAAACACCAACCAAAGGAAGACCCTGGAGCAACCAGAGCCAGTAAAATGGTTTGGGAAATGCGGAAAACCGGCAACCCACATTCAAATATATGGGTCCTTCAGTGGATGTGAGACCAGGTTCAGAGGCAAGCAAACCAAAGAGACACTTGTGAAAACCTTGTCTTATCTTCATTGAGGATTGAGCAGATGATTACCTGTGATGGGACTGAGCAGTATGAGCAGGAGCACGGAAAAAAAGCCCTAATGATCTATGGACTGTACATTTGTTTATTCTTCTTTATTACTTTTTCTCAAAGAGAACAGTATCCCCAAAGCAGGTGAAGAAACCAGCAGCCCGAGTGCCCTATAGGTATTGGCAAACTACTTTTAGTTATAGCCTAACCTGGGTTTATTTGAGGCTGATGAAAATCTATCCTTTGTGTGTGACCTTACTGAACATTTTGTTCAGTGTCCCCTACCAGCATGATGGATCAGAAAATGTAAAACCTGGAACTCTAAGAACAGGGTCAGATGTTTCCAACCCCTTAAGCAAGAGGTACAGAACCCTCTGGTGGTGATGATACAGGACAGAGTAGCCCTGTTAATGTTTTACACCACTACATCCATGGGTGCACCTACCCAGATGAAAGAGAAATTCTGAGATGCCAATGTCAGAAACCCCTACTCAGGAGTATTCACACTGACTAGCATCCTGGCAAGACTGGTCAAAGGACAGATGGTATTCACGCAAAAACTCCAGGCACAGGTCCTCACTACACAAATATAATTATTCCAACACTATGTGGAGGTTTGGGAGCCAGAAACATTCTTTAGCAACTTTGAATGCATTGCCACGGCTGCTAACTGGGATAAGGACAGTTGGCCACATTTAATGTTCATGTGAAGGGCGAACTCCAGGCCAGCTATCAGGTCCTGAATATTGATGCACAGACTGGTTATCATGACTTCTGCCTAGGAATCATGGAGATGTACAGTGATGACTGCCTGTAACAACTTAGGTAAGTCCATAAGAAAGGTGACAATACACTTTGGGAACTCTCCTCCCTCATTAGGTTTCTAATGGACAAGCAGCTTGAGAAGAAGATTATAGATTAAGATAGTTGTGTTCTCTGAAGTTTGCAATTGTGCTGAAACCAGGTGTCCTGTGAAGTTGCCAGTGCTTTAAATTGTACTGTGCTCTAACGTTTGTCATTGTGTTGCGGCAGGGTGTAGTTTGAGATTGCTACTGCTTTGAATCTTGCTGTGCTCTGAAGTTTGCCATTGTGTTGAGTCCTGTTGTCCTGTGAGGCTTGCCACTCTCTTGAATCTTGCTGTTGTTCTCCATGAGTTTTACCATTGTGCTGTGTGACGAATCTAATGAGATCATCACTGAAATCTCGGTATGGGCCTCCTCATATATAGCCAGGATAAGGCAGCTGCTACCTGATAGTGACCCTGGGGGTGGTATTATGTGGGAGGATCACATTGGGGGGACTCATATCAAGAGCAATTGGTGACCTCTTTAACTCAAGATTCTCCTATTCTTCCTAAAACATTGATCTCATATTGTAAACTAGAGCAAACAATTGTAACTGCTATGCAACCCATTATGGACTTCAACATCCATAATGCCTGTGCTACTGGAATGAGGAAGAGGCCTTCTCATGATCTCTGCAGTTTCTGCGCCCTGCTGGTAGGTACTGCGTACCCAGGGAATGTGGCAGATGAGCTTCTTGGGCTCCTGGAAAATCCAGGTATCACGCTGGGTCACCAAATATAGGATAAGGCTAAAAAATCAATCATGTAAAAATAATTCAATGAGTCAATAAAAGTGCACTGGAGCAAGAAAAATAAAAAATAAATGCATTACTTGCAACCACAGCTGTGTACAATCCACAAGTCGTTCAAAATCTCTCTCTATATATATACAAGTGAAAATGTGTTTGTGGTGGGATTTGTGGCAAAGATGTGTTCCTTATACAATTCAACACTGTTCAACATTCTGCACCACATTTTCCATAGTTGCCTGTTCGGACCCTCTGGACATTATTGGCTACATGCCATTTGGACACCCCACCCTTTTCCCCGGATTTCTGCAAAAGTCAAAAAGTGTTTGTGGGTTTGTGGCAAAGCGTTTATCCTTATTCAATTCCACACTGTTTAGCCAATCTGCACCAAATTGTGCATAGTTAGTTACCTGTTAGGATGCTCTGGACATTACTGACTACATGACATTTGGACACCTCACTCTGTTACCTTGATTTCAGCTCAAGCAAAAATATATTTGAGGTTTGTGGGTTTATTGCTTTGTGAAGCATTGATCATTATACAATACCACACTGTTTCACCAATCTGCACCAAATTTTGCATAGGTACCTGTTGGGACCTTCCGGGCATTACTTGCCACATGATATTTGGAGACCCATCCCTTCCCCCAAATTTCAACACTTTCACGCATGAGACAGTTGACTGAAATCGGTGAAACATCAATGTGGTTGAAGAAGGACCAGTCCCAACACGAGGAACACAACTCAAGTTCCATGCCCTAGGATCAGATTTAGGATATGCTTCTAGGCACAGTTACTGAATACAACTCAATCGGTGGTGGATGCCGACAAAGCCGTAAATTATCCAACATAATTCCTCAATTCACTTGACTCCCAGAGAATGCCACCACACCACCTTCGACTGAAATTTGGGTCACCCAACATGCTGCTTCACAATCTGAACCCACCTAGGCTGTGGAATGGCACAAGGATATGCATACAAAAATTGCTTCCAATGTATTTGAAGGGACAGTACTCACCAGGAAGGTAAAGGAAAAAATGTTGTTTTTAAACAAGCCTTGCAATAAACATGTACTTTAGTAATATTGAACTTTAGCTCTATAGTTGATTGCACTCTCTGCATCATGTAACCTATCATGTTGATCAGAAATCTCCATGTTGTTCTCACGTGCAGTTATACATTTCAGGATAAATTTTTAAGAAGAACAATGCATTGTGTTTTATAGTATTCTTGTGAACACTTTTTTAAAATGAGTAATAATCGAACACTGTAGTGAATGTTTCTTTTCACTTTTGTTATGGTGCCTTTCTGAAAAGTGTTAAGCTACTTTAAGGTATTCCTAACAAATAGTACCTATAATAAAATAAAATCCCAGGCAACTGCAGGTATATCAGCTAGTATATCATATAATGGCTGCTGTAAATATTGAAGACTGGATCAAACATTGTTTTAGAAAAAAAATGGACTTCTTCTTTGTTGATTGGTCAGTACGGCTGCTCTATAGGAGATTCAATGCAATGTCTCACCCTATTGGCCTATCCCATCCTATGTGACCATCCTAATGACTGCCTCGTGGTAATGACTTCATGGTGGGACCATCTAGTTTCACATATTTGGACAGTAGACATGTTAATATGTTTCAGATACACCTTGACTTCTAATTGGTGTAGCCCCTCTGGTTAAGAAAAAGAGCATAACAGACTGACTACCCCTCTCTCTAAGGTCTATCGACGACACAGATTGAGGTGCTTAGAAACTATTGCATGAATCTGCAATGAGTACTTGAAGACACTGATTATTAGACTCAGACCGTGAAATTACAAAAGTATAATTCATTTTAATAATTTGGTAAAAAACCACATTTTTATAAAAAACTGTGCATTTATCGGCTTTTTCATACACCATTCATACCTTTCATACTAATTCATTCGTACTGTAACATAAGGGTTCAGCAATTTACATTTTCTTTGTGCATATTAGTTGTTAATAGTATGCATGACATCAGAAAAAACAGTTGGTTTTTCTAAAAAGTCGACATATGTTTCGGCCCCTTATAATAGTACCATAGTTGTCTATGGTGGTCTACAGAATTGTTATTGGGCCATCTTCAGGACAGTGTCCTATCGAAGGGATTGTCATTTGTTCCAACAGCGCCAGCCAAACCCTTCGAAACAAAAGTTGAATTGCAGAAATTTTATAGACTTGTTCGTTTGAAATACTTCTTCAGAAATAAAAATTTCACCACTAAAGAAACTACTACCACAGGTTTAAAAACACCTTCCAAATTTGTACCCACCAACGCTATGGTCAGTCCTGCAATAGTAGCTTTTGAACAAAAAATCTCCTGGGAAATTCAAAAAGCGATAAAAAATAAAAATATTTCAAAAAACAACCTATCGAAAGTAGAAAGAGAGGCATTAAGAGCCCTACAAACCAACAACGATTTAATAATTAAACCAGAAGATAAAGGCGGGGCATAGTGCTGTGGACTAAAGATCTCTATGAGATTGAAATAATGAAACATCTGAACGATACCTCTTCATACAGGGAACTTCCAGCTGACCCAACCCCTCGGTTGCAAGAAGAAATTAATAGTCTTATGCAATATGCTCTTGAAGAAAATTGGATAGATTCAGAAGAAAAAGAATTTCTGGTAAATCAATCTCCCACTATACCGGCTTTCTATATAATTCCCAAAATTCACAAAGATGACAAACAACCCCCTGGCAGACCTATTGTAGCTGCCATTAATTCCATTCTCGAACCTTTGTCAATGTATTCCGATTGGTTTCTGAGACCATTCGTTCCAAAAATGAAATCATATGTGAAAGATACTACTAGTATGATTAAAATACTGGCAAACATTAATTTAGATCCAACAGATATTTTGGTGACTTTAGATGTGGTGAGTTTATACACCAGGATCCCACAAGATGATTGTCTCAAGGTGATGGCCGAATACTTAGAAAGACGCACCGAGACCCTGAATCAGGTTCTGACAGCATTCATTTTAGAATGCATCAGGTTAGCTCTGAAAGAGAATTTCTTCCTATACAAAGATCATTTCTATAGCCAACTCAAAGGGACAAGCATGGGAGCTACTTTTGCCCCAGACTTAGCGAACCTATATATGGATAATTTAGAACAACAATCCATATATAGCTCTGACAACCCCTTTCAATGCTATATAAAAAATTGGTTACATTACATCGACAATATTTGTCTCATATGAAGTGGAACTTCAGAGCTATTATCCTCCTTTCACCAATGGTTGAATCTTCAGAATTCTCACATCCAATTCACGATTCACACTGACCTAAACAAAATACCGTTTTTAGATTTGGAAATACAGAAAACAACAGAAGGTTCCATTGAAACGGTCCTATACAGAAAACCCACTGATAGAAACACCTTACTTAACTATACAAGTTTCCATCCTCTAAGTCTCAAAGAAGGTTTGCCTTACGGCCAGTTTTTACGTATTCGTAGAAACTGCACAGATGTAGAGAAGTATAAAGAACATGCAAAAAACCTCAAGTCGAGACTTAAAGAAAGAGGATATCCTCAAAAAACTATACACAGAGCATACAAGAGGGTGTTACATACAAATCACACACACACTTTGGAACCAGCACAACAACATCAAGAAGATAAGATCACTTGTTTCAGCACGTACAGTCCGATTAGCAACATTTACAGAAAGATTATACGCAAACACTGGAAAATGATCTATACAGAAGATTTTCATCCTCCAGTTTCTAGATTTGCATTCAAAAGACAACCAAATATCAAAGACACTCTAGTACATTCGTATCAGTTTCCAAAATCCAAAAAGTCTACACAGACATCGCTCTGGGGTTTACCACCTGTAATTGGCCACCACCGACGCGGACAATGCTCAGTGTGTGCACAAACAGCTACCTTCAAAAAAATCACCCTGTGTGATAAAACTATTGTACTTAAAGATTTCACAAATTGTTTAACACCATGGGTAGTGTACGCTATCAAATGCCCATGCGACCTGGTATACATAGGCAAAACCAAACGGCCTGTTCGCCAGCGCATCAATGAGCACAAATCCTGTATTCGTAATTCAGTAGAAAACAAACCATTAGTGGCTCATTTTACTCAAAAACAACAGAAATGCACAGATTTCATATGGTGCATTATTCAGGTTATCAAAATTTCACCACGTAATGGGAATAAAGATAAAATACTTACCCAAGCAGAACAAAAATGGATTTATAACCTGAAAACTGCCCAAAATGGGCTAAACATAGCCGTCGAATGGAGTGCCTTTCTCTAAATATTTATACATTGTGAAGGTATATTTCCCTTAATACCAGTGAGGCATCTATTTTATTGAATCATCCGCTATTCATCAAGCGGTTTCTCTCTCCACAAAACCCGTTTGGAAGAGAATATCTACAATTTATGGACTTTCATTCACCAGAAGTGCTCTCTTAGTAATCAGGTCCTTCACAATTAACTTTTAGAACATCTAAGCATATAAGCGTGTACGCCATAAACTACTGATCAATTCCAGATCAGATGCTCACCCTTGTTCAACATATGAGTATCACGTTTAAATGTCTGTTAGGCCGGCATACACGCTGGAAAAAAAGTTTTTGCACTTGTTCCATATACATATTAATGAAGGAACGACTAAACAACACATATTAGCAATGTATGTTATTCAGAATATAGCTGCATTCTCGCTCAAGAGTGCATTTGCATCCCTTAAATTTCGTCCACTTTTTTGTGGCTCAACTAGTTCACAAATGGCCGCCAAGTTTTTCGGGAGTAGCCAGTGCGAGTAACACGCCCATTTTATCTCACGTCACCAATGTAAAGATTTAGTCCCTTTTCTGTTGCCCTTCCCGATAGCTATTCAGCTACAGGCAAGAGGATGCCACAAGCATCGACACGCTAGTTTCTTCCCAAATAAACATACGAGGTAAGTTCAAGTGCGTTTTTTAATCACGCAGCAACAATTTGAAATATTTTGAATCCCGCAGTCAGATAGTAGTGTATAGAGTGCAGTGCGGCATGGCACGCCCATAGAGCACACTGAAGATAGTTAGAAACAGCAGTATATCTAGGATAATATATGGAGTCAGATCGGCTCTTAAGACACAGCGACAAGCACAATATGGCCAGGAAGGCAAACAAACTGAGAATCCCGCGGTCGGCTATATACATATATATTCTATATATTTTTTTAAACATTGGAGCGCAATATGGCGCCCCTAATTAGTAAACACGAGATCGCCATGAATAGCACAGCCCATAATAGCAATGGTAACACACTAAATATAAATTTCCCCAAAGCCATGGTGACAGTTACAAAATGGTCAAATACAAATAGTATTTATCCATTTTTGCTAGTATGTTCACAGGCAAGTTTGCGAGTTGCATTAAGAAGTAAGAGGTGCAGTCTCACATGATCAAACCTACATGGCATTCACTTTGCTTTTAACTGTTATAACATGAAATACAAGCCAAGCCTCCTAAAGATAGTTGATACTTGAGCGCCAGCTGTCACAAACTACATACGATCGGCTGGTTCATAAATCATAGCGTATTAATGTTTTGAAATTAAGTGCCTCAAACAATTAATAGCCACGACTTGAGTCAGATACTTACACAATTAACCTCTTTTTTGTAGGCATTATTCTTGATGCTGCCGACATAAACAGCTCCCTCTAGGTGACAGTAATTTATGCGACTCTGAAGCACAGAATTCTGAAGATCAACCTACACCGAGGAGTTTATTGTAAGTCACTCTTTATACTATTTTTTCAAACTTAGCGTTGATTAAAAAAAAAACGCAGGGTAGTAACCTCCCCTATATGTGTTCCCTTTCAATAGGATTCCTGGTAAAGGGTAATATAGAAGATTGCCTTCAACTTCAACTCTGTGGTCCCAAATAATACATTTCGACCACAGGTGGGTGCTTCTTTTGTGGCATAGTAATCTGGCCATCACCTTGCAAACAACTGAAAAAGTATAGACCGTTCCAAAATATAATATATGTATTATTTATGTTTTTAGATGGCTTTTCGTATAAGAAAAGGGTGAAGACTTTATGCTTCCAAAAAAATCATCACTGTCCTGAAGATGGCCCAATAACAATTCTGTAGACCACCGTAGACAATGATGGTACTATTATAAGGGGCCGAAACATATGACGACTTTTTTTCTGATGTCATGCATACTATTAACAACTAATATGCACACAGAAAATGTAAATTACCGAACCCTTATGTTACAGTACGAATGAATTAGTATGAAAGGTATGAATGGTGTATGAAAAAGCAGATAAATGCACAGTTTTTTATAAAAATGTGTTTTTTTACCAAATTATTAAAATGAATAAAGTCTAATAATCAGCGTCTTCAATAAGTACTCATTGCAGATTCATGCAATAGTTTCTAAGCACCTCAATCTGTGTCGTCGATAGACCTTAGAGAGAGGGGTAGTCAGTCTGTTATGCTCTTTTTCCTGTTGAGAATCTCCCTGTTTACAGACTCGACCCCCGATAACAAAACAATTTGGGAGTACCCATTGCTATAACGCCCCTCTGGTTATCCTGTGGTGGGCTGTTTTCTGTCATTGGTGACCAATAGAATTGTGAGGTGCAGAAAGTGTGGCAACAGAAAAAAAAAACACTTTGCTTCCTTCCCCATAAGAGCTAAAGGTTGGCACCATCTTACCATTCTCACCCTTGTGGCTGCTGGACCGCAGCTAACGTTTCAAAGTCTTATTAGAAACATGAATGTCTTCTATTTCCTTTCTCATGATGTAACTACATGACTTCATGGGGCATGGTTCTAGACCTCTTGCTCTGAGACCATGTGCACGACTAAATTGTGTGTTCAAGGAATGGTTGGGAGTACGTGATCTGATCATATAAATGCATATGCACTTTAATAAGTGTCAGGACCACTATGTGTCATGCTCCTACATTATTTGATATATTTCTTGGTTGTGACAATCTTAATTTACTATCTGTGTATGTTCTTTTTAAGAAGTGCTTGTGTCACCTAATGCTTTTTGCTTGACTCCTGAATTAACAGTTTCCTACAGGGGGCAGTGTGCTTCTTCTTTCAGAGTGACGTTGTCCTCTGCATGTTTCTGCACATCACCTCATTCCAACCAAAATGCAGCCTTGTATGTGTTAGTTTCTGAGACCATGGGAAGGAACATTATTAGTTATATGTTTAATTTCTTAGATGTGTGGGACCTTGCTGCACAGTTCTATTTGTGATCAATCCCTGCACAGCATTTTACAGCCTCCCCTCATGGGATCTGTTCGTAGTTGCAACATCTGATTAAGTCATGCTTCCTTGTTCTGTGCTTGAGAAAGCATTTTACCTCATAATCCTGACCAATCACAGCGCAGCTTTACACCGTGTTCAAGGCTGCTAACCTTGCCACCACGTTTCTCGTGTGTGAACTGAAACCAAACACATCCTAATGTGTAGAATTATCCATGAGATTCTGAGGCCTACTAAATTCTACATTACTTATGAACTAACTTTATTTTGAGGCCTACTGTATGTGTTCACACTAAAAGGATATTTGTTAGGTTTATGTTGGCTCTACAGTTGCTATTGCTTGCTATATCTAATTAATGCTCACTCTATTGCCTAAAATGCTCCCTTTCCCTTGGGGCCTACTCTTGTGCATTTTTGTGAGTGTGTCTGTACTGCATATGCTTCTTAATGTGTGCTTGCTGGCTAGATGTGTATGCTATCTTTCTACACATCTGAACTCTAAGTGCATGTGTATGTGTCTTGCTGTTTGCAGTTTACCTCTGAGTGAAGGGATATGGTGGGAATGACCGTGTGATATGCATGCAGTCTGGGCCTATGGCTTTTGATGTGGTTTCAGACTTGTATGTTATGGGCTTTCTTAACTTATATTTCCTCTCACATGTGTGATGTATGATGTTCATCCCAGCACAGCCTTTGATCATTTCAAAGTAGTTAAATGAGTACCAATTTTGATTGGGTAATCATCATTTTAAGTGTTCTACTTAAGGCACTTTGGAAAATACGTGTATATGAACAACACCATATTGTTATTATATAACAGGGACAGTCTCATACGCCATGGTGCAGCTATTGTTTGTCCAGTTACATCTCCACACTCATATAGAATAAGTGCCAGAGAAAGACGGAGCATGTGAGTTCAGCACTGACTGTGCATGTATGGAGGAGCTAGATCAGTGAAGAACAAATGTGATGCTACCCTGGCTGAACATTGAAATCTCAAATAATATAAGCACATCTATAATGTCTCCTTCAAGTGTGACCTGGTCATTAATCACATTCAGTGCCTTAGAAAGTCTATATTGTGTTTTCTGCCTTCGTCCTTCACAAGAGTTCTAAATATGACTGAATCAGCTAAACAAATGGCATTAATCCTAGACAGGTCTAGGAGAACTTTCTCACCTGGATATTTTCAGTAGGTTGGCAAGTTCTATTCGATAAAAAAAAAAACCTGGGAACCGTAATGGGATTCTTGAATGTACTCAACAGAGCCAGAGCTAGCTCCTTCTCACAGCATCACACTGCCTTAGCCATACTTCGGCAGGGCAGAGCTGGAAGTATCTTGTCAAAAGGGCTAGAAAGGCCACCTATACATCTGCACCTTGAAGGCAGCAACATCCTGACATACAGTAACTCAAAACGAGCCAAGGATCAAAATGAAGCAGGATACCCGTGGTTCCCTGAAACTGCAACACCCAGTTTCCCAAGCACTTCAGAAGCTATTAAAAGCCCCACCTAACAAACACACTGACCAGACATTATGGGGTTTGAAACCTGATCAACTTATTATTATTATTATTATTATTATTATTATTATTATTATTATTATTATTATTATTATTATTATTATTATTACTACTACTACTATTGTATTTATTTATTTATTTATTATTTATTTTTTACTACTATTATTATGCCATTCCTTGAAGAGGAGGTTTGTGTGCTAATTCCTGAACTGGGGCATTGAGGGGGTGAGTCCGATGTTGACAGGGAGGAGGTTTTATGTCTTGGGACATAGACAGAGAAGGTCTGTCTTTTGGTTCTTTCCTTCCTGTGATGGGGGGATCAAGTCTTTCCTATCAGTAGATCCAGCGCTCAGCTATGTGTTTAAACTCTTGCTCCCACACTGTGTTTTTCCCCAATCCAGCCCTGAAACAAAAGAAGAGACAGCACAGGATTATGCAGAGCTGCAACTCACCATGCTGCCAGAAACAGGCATGTTTTCAATGTATTATTGGTGGTGTTTGGGGTTTTGTTATGGCTGCAGCTGGCTTGTACCGGCGACCTAATTCGTACTCTTTTTCAGGAAAGTGTCGCGCTTGTGTGCTTTAGGTTTGTGAAGGATCAACCCCCTCCTTCCCTTGGTATCAATAGGGTTTGTTGTTAAAACACAGTTAGACTGCACCACTCAAAATGATGTTTACACAGAATATATTGTCCACTCTTATTGTCATTGATGTTCAAGCAAGTTTATTAGTTAAGAAAATAATTAATGAAAATACAGGACTCTGCGCCAACAAATAAAGTTGAGTTTAGATCATAGATTATGATTTATTGATCATCAATGACCGTTGAGCCCATAAATGATCAAATCCGGGCAGAAATTTGATGTAACCAGTTCTTATGACTTTTGTCCATGTAGTAGTAACGGGGTAAAATCCCCAATAACAATCAGTTCCTGGAACACAAACAGTCACACGCGTCGGCAGGCGCAGAGTCCTGTATTTTCATTAATTATTTTCTTCAGTGTATGGGACGGTTAGGCTTTTTACCGTCCTTATACAGTTGACCTGCGACTTCATTGACCGGATTTTGAAACTTTGTACGTATAACCATAGGGATTGTAAGGAGTCGCCCTTGTGGAGCAAGGTTCTTCAAAGCCACAGTTTTTCAAAACAAAGTTTATTAGTTAATTTGCTTTCCTTGCCCTTCGTATAATGTTGACACGTGTTTCAGCCTCACAAGGGCCTTTCTCAAAACTAAAACTCATTTAAGGGCAATATAGTTCCTAGATAGTCCTTACTATCCGTACATATAACTTGGAATTCAAGCACGTAGATGTCATGGGTTAAGCCTTTCTCTCTCTGCGTACTTGAATTCCGTGCTTTGTAACAGGAAAGCTAAAGGGCTGAAAACGTGTGATACTCAGTCCCATTCATCTTCCTGTTTGTTGCTGGTCAAATAGTCTTTCTGGTTAATGGATCTCTCTGTGGTTCATGATTAAAGAGGCAGGTCTCACTTGAAGCTGAGCTGAGACCAGACTCTCTGGCTCCTGCAAACCACATTCTCTACATGAGATATCACTGTCAATGATACTGAGGGTGGGAGCTGGTTTCAGTTTGACACAGTTACTAATGAAAGGTTGTTGGGGTGTCCTGCCTCCTTTGTTAACCTCACAGCCAAGCCCCATATGGGCCTGTATGAAGTGCACTCTATTAGTATAATTACCACTGGCAACAGCGGCTGGGCCAAGGAAAAGGGCAGGGCAGGTCCATGGAATAGTTTTTAGTTAATAAGGCTGGCCATGGCAGGGGGAAGATTGGTCCCCCCCCCTTTCTGGAGATGACACAGTGCTCCTGCCATTCATTTCCCAACTAAATATGACAGAGCGGACTGTGCGTGTAGGCCATGTCCACCACGAGTACACATGTCTATGCGTTTGTTGTGGTGTCAGCATAGGAAAATGTGTGTGGATTAGCCCCACACATTTTCCTGAGGTTGGTCTACAATCATTCCATTTACGTAAACATATCAATAAAGCCCATGCAAGCACACATCAAACATGTGGGTGGTCGAATTCCTCACAGACCAATGTGTTTTTATCTATCCATAAACTAATGGGGCGGGCCTGCTTAAAATATGTCAAGCTATGCTACCAAACTTTCCCTTCTTGTGAAATACAACAACTGTCTGTCTTCATAACATTATGGTATGTAAAATGTTTATGCTGACCTACCCTGGTGTTGACTGCCTACTAAAGTGACCATGCTAATATGCAGCTAGCCTCCAGCATCAACGACTGATGTCTGGTTTACATCTTTCTTCCTACATGGAATAACTATTCTTAACCAACCCCTCCACACCTCACCCGCTCCATCAAGGACAGGGCTGCCTTACCAGAGACAAAGCAATACCATCACCTGTTTGTACCATAACTAAAGTGCATTACTTTTCACAGCTCCTCCCTCTTGCAGTCATCATTGTAAATAGATGGCTCGTCACAACTCGCCTATATACACACATGTCACGTTCACTCACAGGGCAGATAGCTCACTGAGGTAGGTGTTTGTTGCTGAGATCTTTGTTCATACATCAGATGTTCAGGTTATCAATGAGCATGTTCAGTTTTTCATGTTTCTGGAGTTGATAAATTGCAAACCATTGCAATTATGAATGTTAATACGAGTGATGTGAAGCTTGTTAGCAAGCACTCTGTATATACACACACACACAAGTGTTTGAAAGGGAACATGAATCCATCAGTTGACAATACAGCCACTTCCGCAAATGAGCATATAAAACTTCTATTTTTCACAGTGGGGTGTGTGGAATGGGATATTTTAAAGGGATTTGGCATGGGGCTGCAGGCTCATATCCCATGCTGCTCTTGGCCTCCCATTCTGCTTTTCTCTACCAAGCAAAGGAAAGAAGTTATCTGCCCAGCAAGTTTCTGCATTGTGAATATGTTGACCAGCCATAGATCGTTTGAAAGCACGGGCCGGGGAGGAGGCTTGCCCCACACTGTCAGGGTGCAGAATGTAGACGTGCAGTCTTATTTTTCTTACTCCCAGCTACGTGCTCTATTTACTAGCTCACCCCAGACCCTCCGCCTGCTGAGAATCACTCCACCTTACCATTTCCTATTCCCTCAAACAATCAAACACTGATTACGTTTTTGTTCTTGTAGGTTCTCCTCTTAGTACGAAATACCTCGAGGCTATCTCTGGGAACACAGAAGCAATTTGGGAAACATTAGATTGCATGCATCCCGTAGGCAGCAGGAGCAAAGCCGTTTTAAATTATGCTCTTTGTAAAAGCGCAGAGAGGATCCTGGGGACTTGCACCTCAGAAAGAATAACAATTCAGGTTCAGTTAGGCGGGATATTTTAGGGGCATCGGGGGAGATTGACAGCACGTCCTGGCACCACACCGATGCCCATAACAAACTCCTTTACCAAAGTCCAAGGTCTTTTTTCACAGCAGCCTGAAAGAGACACCCACATATTTCCTCAAAGCAAATTCCACAGTGCCTCGCTTGTTTCAAAGAGTCTATCACTATGGCACTGGGTGACCATTTGCCTGCCATCATCATGAATTCATCAGGCAAAATGGGCATTTGGAGTTGCTAAAAAACCTTTATGAATCTAGAAATTAGGGGCTTTGTTTTGGATTTTGCAATAGTTCATCTCGGAGTATCATATGTATTTATTCATATTTGCCAGACCGTATTATGAATTCAACAGGAAAATCATACCAGACCTTTATGGCATAATGCATGTGTTTAACATAATAATGCATTCTGTGCTTCTTCTGAACCATGTCCCTGTTTGCAAATATATTGAGAAGTCATTCGTATAACTGTGATCGTGATGAAAACGCACGTGGCACAGCATCAGTTCATGCAGCAGCTATCACCTGGAGGTGCAGTGAATGGCAGGGTCAGTGTCGTCACGGATGAACCACTTTGGGTTAGACTGCTCAATGGTGCGGAAGGTTCCTGCACACTGTCCGTGTTGTGTCATCTCCCTATTTATCCAGCAGCAGTGACTGTGCAACCGCTTTGCACCTGAGGCCTACTGTCTCGGACATACTGTTGGCAACGTGCACATGTAGAGACGTTGCTAGAGGGGTCTGAGAAGGGCATAGCCCCAGGTGTTTTGGTTGTAACCCTGGATAGAAGCTCAGGAGTTACAACCAAAAAGGCTAGCCATCCCCCAATCCTGACAGTCCCAAAATTGGCATAGCCCTGGATCTTTTCCAGAACTAGCAACACCCCTGTGCACATGTAATGCCAGCATCCAGGCTATCCTGCTGCTCGCTCAGCTGTCGAGCAGGTCTACAAGGGAATCGGCGAAATTAGGCTCTGCTCCACCCCTGGAGAACGACCTGGCTCTGCGCTCTAGAGCTGCAGGAGGCGGATGAACTGAGGGGCACCTGCTACCAGGCGGAGTGATCTTGCACCCATCACGGTTTGAACAAAAAAAGAGACTACAGTTGACTTTAATCACAACCCATGGTGTGTCTCCTTTTTGGTATAATGAAGAGGGACCTACACTGCACATAATAACAATTGGGGATGAAGATGAGGCTTTGAACACGCCCATCACAACCCACTCGGGCAATCCATGAGTCTATCGTCACTGGCAGAATTTGATGTTATGGGGCCTCCCTCTAGTCAAGTGTCTTGTTGGACTTTTTGGGTGAACAGACTCGCAATGTAATGTACAGCCATGAGAGAAGACAAATATGCAGTCACATGTTCCTCTCTGCTCTACATGGATGGCTGGCCCTTAGATGCATAGTATCTTTAAGACTCAACCCCAACAGATGGATCTAACCAGGGGCCAAAACAGTATTGCCCAATTACTTTAGCCCTGTGTTTAGTGCAGACTATGAATGTTTTTTTGCTAACGCATGCAAAACAGAAGGAGGCAAAACAATGGATGCTTTCCATGCCAGTTTAAGATAACTGTACTACACATTACTCAGCAATGAAGATGAGGTGTGTGCGCAGGTAATCACGAGTGGTTGTTCTGCATAACTCAGTAAGCAGATCCTGCGCAAACCTTGTATTTCTATGATGAAAAGTGTGGAACATTTGTGATGTCATCTTTGATGTCATCGGGGTTAGTCCTTGCAGTGCACAATGGTAGCGCAAGTTATGGTTGCTTAGCTTACCATAACTGGACATTTTGTGGGGTTTTCGGTTTTACCTGCAACCATAACATCCTGTAACAACATATTTCCATTGAATTTCTTAGGTTTTTACTAGTGCAATTTATCCGTAACGTCCCTTTAACAATGTTTTTTCGCAGAATTTCATAGCTTTTTACCAGGATACCCTTAGTTTGTAAAGATGTACTGTACAACATACTGGACCTGCTGGCACCATGTTAATGTGCACAGCAGTCACAGACTATGCGTCTGGTTGCGGACTTCGGGTGGCATCCAACCTGCTCATAAAGGCAGGGGCTCTCCTACGTAGTGGTACCATTCAGCAAACACAAGGACCATATACAAACAGCACCATGTACATGAATTGCAAGGGAAAATAGAGTAGGTCTGCAAACTGTGTACTTATGAAGCAAACAGTACAAAGGCATATGGAGTGCACCATAACGCAATGCACTGTAAAGTTCGCTGTTATATCACAAAGTCGGAGGCATGCTGTAATGTTCTTATGTTGTTTATTCTGAAAGGGGCCCCTAGGGGTCCCTCGTGCTATGGAAACAAGGCAATGACCATACACGAAAAGATGCGCCAGACACAAGGTTTCAAATTCCCAATGCTAGGGTTTATTGCAAGCAAAAGATAGTATCAATTGGCCAATTCTGATCTCACGCCCCGCAACGTGAGTTTCCTAGACCTCGAGGGACGCAAGAGAGCGAATTACGTACATCAGTTACATATATACAAAATGCATATCATACTATCAGCAAAGTCATGTTCAACACCCCTCTGCGTTAAGTTCCTTTGAACTCGGGATGACGATGGACATATCCGACGAGTATGACGATTATAATGCTTTTGATGTCTATTCTAGTAACAATGTGCAATTTAGAAAGTGCGTAGGCATCTTTTAGAACACAGTGGTTCTGTTCTTGGAAGCAATATGTACACGGGGGAAGAGCCACATTCCAAGCTTTGCTATCTATGAGGTACTATTCGTGTCCTGGGAGCTGACACATTCTAAAGGGTTTTGTGAAGGGGGGCCATAAGGGAAGCATAATTCAAGCCTTTAACTGTATTATTCTAACATATTCTACCATCGTACGAGACTGGCTGGCAGCTCTGAAGTGATTAAATGCCCTGCAGCTTCCTCCCAAGGCTACAGAGAGGGAGCGTGGGCATTTCGCTCTGGGCTACTCATGAGGAGTTTCAGCAAACTCTTCAGTCCCGTGACCTTGTCCTTTCATATTCAGACAACAATGTTAACAGTTGAGCAGAGTAAGCAGATTACGCAAGAATTGCAATCTGCAATGCAGTTTTTAGACAGAAAGCAATGAGCAATTTTTAACAAGCAAAATGGTGATTCTTACTACATTTAAAATGGCCGCTCGTTGGTCAAGCATAGCAGTTCATATTTCTCCAATTCGGTGCATAAGACGGTTGGCCCACGGCCATCAAGTTACGTCTATCATTCAAATGAAGGGTATTCATTTTTCCAGATTGACAATTCCTTAAGATCATATGGTAAATATCAATTCAAGTGTAAAAGATAAGACATCCACCAGCCCCGGTGGTAAGCTGGCCCCAACTGTCACCCTTCAAATCCCCAGCATCAGATTGTCCCTCAACATTCCAAAGATGACATCACAGGCAGGCTGGCTCGTGCACTCACTCAGCTAAACCAGATAACTACATGTCTTCCCCCCTATAACTATGACATGACACAAAGAACCAACCAACTAAAATAAGACAATGGGCCTCATTACAACCCTGGCGTTGGACCATGGTGCTATTAGCACCATGGTCCATGCCGGATTCCGCCATGGTGGATGGCGGATTTACCGCCCCATTCCAAGGTTGGTGGGGTGGTAAATCCCCATTCACCATGGCCCCTTCCCCATTCCCATTTTTGGCCCATAGAGCTCAATGGGAATGGGGAAGGCGCTAATTACGGCACCGTAAATTACGGTGCCGTAATTAGCACCAAGGTCCCTTAGCGGGTTGGACTTTAACGCCTGCAAAAAGCAGGCGTCAAAGTGTGAATCGGGCGTTAAGGGTTTAACGGCGCCGCAGCCTTTTACGGCGCCGTTAACCCCTTAACACCAGGGTTGTAATGAGGCCCAATCACTTCAAAGAAAATAGAGATCACTTAAAAGAAATTAGAGACCCCCAATCAATACCACCTAAACTAGAAATTACCTTTCCAACACCACACAAATGTGCCAAATACTGCACTCCAAATACACAGACCGTTTGGCCAACACCTGCGGACAGCCATCCCAATCGGAAACATGCGCACCAACACCATGGAACCACACCCACATTGTGCGAGGGCCCTTATGTGATGGACACGATCCGGACACTCGGACAATGGAAAAGTACAATGTTCTGCGATCTACTGAGTGTTATTCAGAAATTACACATTTACAAATTCCCCACAGTGTGCCATTGCACATGTATGCATTTGGTTCAATGATGTAAGCCTCTTTGCTGGCTGCAAGGTGTCCGCAGCAGCCCTACAAAAGTTCACACTCCATAACTGCTCCACATTCTGTTTTTAGCTTTTCAGAACAGATTAGCGGCCCACATCGGTTTGAGCTGTAATTGATTTTGGAACAGGTTCTGCTATTCTACATTACCTTTGCAAGTAATGTCAACCATGTCAGCCTGGCTCACTACGCACAGTAATGGAGAAAAGTATGAATGCCCCGTCTTGTGAACCACACCCTCAGTATCGATAATCCCCACTATCCCATTCCCATGGGCAGAATGCTAAAAACGGTAGAATGTGGCTCATGTGCTTCCCCGAGTACCGCGAGGGCTGTGCCCCAGACGAGCAGTAACAACCCTTCTTCCCTTTCCACTATCATCTTTCCAGCACCCCCTCATTCGGTACTTGTAAATATTCACACACGCATCCACCAATCACAGTAAAGAGCTCTCATTTAACACTATCAGTTCTGTACAACATTCCTCTCCGTAAACACCACACCCAGAAATGTTATTGTGCATTCCCTTAGCCTCCACAGTCCTATGTCCATGCCCTCCATCCTCAAAGCCCCGAATGTGGCTTTATTGCTGTGTGTGGGTGTGGGGGAATAAACTGCAATCAGGGTCAGGGGATTTCGTCTTCAGTGGTGGTTCTGAAAAGAGCCTTTTTTTTAGATGCTTCTAGAGAAACATCTTTATTCTCGGCTTTTGTAGGGTTTTCTGTTTTCTTCTCCTCCTAACATTCTTACAGTAAACTTCTCAATGCCTCCTGTAGATGGGCAAACAAAAGAGCATCACCAATGCTGGACAAAGAAATGCAATTTGCATGGAAACACACCGCATTTCAAGAATTAATGCTGTCTTTGTTGCAGAAGAACATCCCACGAGCAGACAAAAATAATCAATCATGCTTCTGTTGATGAGACCGCTCCCAGCCTCTGGCTGGGAACAACATACATTAGGATAGTCCCATACTATTCTTGGTGGTATGCCAGAGAAAACCACCTGTGCAGTGAGAAAAAGACTCTTCACTGCCTTCATCAGCCTTTTCAGTTGATGGAACAAACATGAACAAGCCATGTAACCCAAATGTATGCCGCCATAATGCACGATGACAACGTGCACTGTAGCGAAATTGGCCACATGTCTGCAAAGGTCAACCATAATGCCAAAACATGGACAGCGCACCACAATGTGTCCACTCCTTCTAAACCAAAAAATCACCATCAATGTGTCTTTATTGTGCAGACTCGTGCAGATCGACCACAAAGGGGGCATCCACAATCAATACATGTGTTTCTCCATGTCAGACCTCCTCACTACGCAGAGTAATTAAAAATAGTATTACCGCCCCTTCCTGTGAACCACACCCTCAGTACCTGATTGGATAATCCCTACAGTCCCATTTCCATTGGCCAGCATGTTGAGAAGTGCAGACTATTACGACCCTGGCGGAGAGGATTTACGCCAGCGTAAATCATGGCGTACCCTTCCGCCTTACTACGAGATTCCGTAGCGCCATGGAGCCTTTTTCGCCAGCTTTTTCCGGGCGGAAAAATCCATGGCGCTACGGGACCTTGTTGTTAATTACGCCACCGTAATTTACGGTGGCGTAATTAACGCCTTCCCCACTCCCATTATACACTATGGGGCAAAAATGGGAATGGGGAAGGGCAAAATGGGGATTGGGGATTTACCGCCCCGCCAAGGTCGGAATGGGGCGGTAAATCCGCCAACCCCCATGGCGGTGCTGGCAGCTTTGCGCCATGGTCCATGGTGCAAATTGCACCATGGATCTCCGCCAGGGTCGTAATGAGGGCCTATGTCACGTGCACTTCCCCAAGTACTGTGAGAGCTGTGCCCCAGTAAAGCAGAAGCAGTCCTTCTCTTTCCACTATTTTGTCCAGCACTAACTCATTGGGTACTGTTAAATAGTCACCGACACATCCACCAACCACAGGAAAGACGTCAGCATCTATCACTGTCAGTTCTGTACAACACTTCATATGTACCGTAATACATTCAGACTGCAAGTGTTGTGTGAATGGAAAGCACCTCCAGTACAAAGTTCAGTGAAACTATCGAAGATAGTGTACTCCCCCACTCCAAATAGCCAAGAGTGGGGGAGTATATTTCAACCAGGGTAGGGGATTTTGTCTGTAGTGGTGGCTCTGAAAAGAGCCTTTTTTTATGTGCTTGCACAGAACCTTGTTTGTTTTTGCTCTTTATGTCAGTTTCTGTTTCATTTTCCTCCTTACATTTTTACAGGAATCTCTTCAACGCTTCTTGCACAGTGTAAAACAACAAAGCATTGTCAATGGCAATCAAAAAGATGCCATTTTCATGGAACTAGTGCAAACTTCACTCATTAATGATGTAATAGTCGGTGGAGAACATCCCAGCACTGCAGATGAACTGACACATGCTTCTGTTTATAAGACATCTTCCGACCTCTGGCCGACCTCTGGCTTGGGACAAATGACACTGGCATGGTCCCATGCTCCTCTTGGTGGTATGCTTGAGAAAACCACCTTGGCAGTGGTAAAAATCTGCATCACTGCTTTCAATAACTTCTTTAGGTGATGGAGCAAAAGTCCACATGACATGTACCCCAAATGTTGAACTCCAAAATGCACCACGACAACATAAACAATACCGACAGAGGCCACACATCTGAAAAGATCAAGCATACTGCTGAAACTGCACTCATAGACAGTGCCTCAGAAAGCCTCCACTCCTTCCAACTCAAAATTAACAGCAATGCCTCTTTGCACGGCATACATGTGCAGATCGTGCACAAAGGTATCACCCACGATCAGTACTTTGCGTCTCTCCATCTCTGCCAACCACACTACAGAGTAATGGGAAAAATAGTACTGCCCCTTCCTGTAAAGCAAACCCTCAACACCTGATTGGATAATCCCCACAGTTCAATTTCCATGCCCACCATGATTAGAAGGGCAGAATGTGGCAAGTGCGCTTTCCCCGCTACAGCGAGGGCCGCACCCCAGTAAAGCAGGGACAGTCCTTCTTTCCTTTCCACTATTGTTTTTGCAGCTCTCCCTCGTTAGGTACTATTAAATAGTCAGGCAGGCATGCAGAAATCACATCCAAGACCTCTGCATCGAACACTATATTTTCTGTACAGCAGTCTATATGTACCGTTACACACTCAGAATACACGTCTCGTGTGATTTCAAATTATCTCCAGTTAAAAGTTTGCCAAAAGTATCCAGACTTTCAGCCTCCAGATTCACACAGAGCGGCACACATCACCACTAAGTACAGGTAGCATTATTTGTTTTCCTCCCAGCACTCCAGTAAGTGCAAAGAACCAATACTTCAAAATGCAGTACAGTAGTAGCGAACAGGGAAATGGGTCTGTGGAGCAGAGCCAGATATCGCACATTTTTAGAGATGCACATTTCAGTTCTTTGCAACAAAAGTACTGGTTGGATTTCCACAAAATTCACAAAAGCACACTTTCAGAACCAAGCCCCCGCGCCTGCCACAAATTTGTTTAAAATCCAACTAGCAGTTCGGCCTGCAGGCATGCACAAAGTTTTAGCCGATTCAGTCTAAGAAAGAAAAAAAAATGTTGGACCCCACTATAACTTTGCCCACCTCCACAAAACCTCACCCAACTTTCCAAAGTTTTAGCCAAATTCGTCCATGGGGAGCGAAATCATAAGCCACCTAAAAAGTGGTCTTCCTATGGGTTTAGCAACTTAACCATAACTACATGGCAGCTACTGCAGGCTGTGTAATATCTATATATATTGCACAGCCACAGTAGTGGCTGTGTAGTTATGGTTAAGTTGCTAATCCCATAGGAAGAGCACTTTTTGGGCGGCTTATAACTTTGCTCCCCCTGGACCAATCCTCTCTTACAAAAGCAGTGTATGGCCCACTCTGAATATGTTTGCAGAGTTTGGTGAGGTTTGGTCCAGGGGGGGAAAAGTTATAGGAGGGGTCCCAAAATGTATTTTTTCCCATAGACTGAATGGGGAAAAAACTTTGCTCACGCCTACAGCCCAAACCAATAGACGGATTTTCACCAAATTTGCAGCAGGAGCAGCGGCTTGGTCCCGAAAGCGTGCTTCTGTAAATTTGGTGAAAATCCATCCAGTAGTTATTTTTAAAATGACCAAAAAGTAGGTCACAAAAAATTAGTGATATCTATGTCCGCTCCGCGGACACGCTTCCCTGTTCGCTCCGCGGACAGTGTCCTGACTGGCTAATCAGCTTGCGTCATGTCCGCGGACATGCATCGTGTTCACTGATTGGATGGTGAAGAGCGTGAAGTGCGTCAGATTTTTGGAAACGCCCGCCATCTTGGATTCCTGGACATCTGCCGGTGTCCGCAAACATTGCGGTAAAAACATATTGAAAAACACAACAATGCACTTGTCAAATTTATCAAATAATCTCTGGTAGAGGTGGGGGGTGTTGAGGAAGGGATATGGCTGCAAGAAGCAAAAAAAACAGGCATTTTTTGCCGCGAAAGTCCGCAAACAGTCCTGTGAAGTTCACAAACACCTGAGCATTACAGGTTTGGTGAAATGCAGTTCTTGCAGGCTTTTAAGTTTGGCGCCACTTAATGGAACTGCACACATTTTGCATGTATATTTCTGACTTGATTCCAAGTTTAGAAAGTTTGGTGGGATTCTGTCATGAGGGGGCAAAATTAGAGGGGGGGTCACAAAATAATGAAATGGCTTATAAATGAGGTGCCATTTGACGAATCTACACTTAATTTGGCAAACTGATAATAGATCTAGATATAAATGTTTTTGCGAATTTTGGTGGGATTTTGTCAAGAGGGGGCAAAATTAGAGGGGGGTGCCAAAATAATGTAAAGGCTTATAGATGAGGTGTCATTTGAAAAATCAACACACTTCCTTTGGCAAACTGATAATAGATCTAGATATAAATGTTTTTGCGAAGTTTGGTGGGATTCTGTCAAGAGGGTGCAAAATTAGAGGGGGGGTCCCAAAATATTGTAAAGCCTTATAAATGTGGTGCTATTTGACAAATCTACACAAAGGTTTGCAAAAAGATTATAGATCTGGATATAAATGTTTTCGTAAAGTCTGAATGGATTTTGTCAAGTGGGGGCTAGGTTTTATGACGATCGTATGTGCGTACATTTGATACTTTTGAAAAAATAAAACATGGGTGGATTTCCTGCAAACATGCATAAGGATCATTGGCAAAGATCTACAAGCATGGTTTTAGAAATGTGCCAGTGTTTTATTTTTTTGACACGTGTCATAATGTAACTACAAAAAATAATGGTATACCTTTAGTGACTGAGGGGTAGCCTGTGGCCATGGGCAGTGGCCAGATTGTCTGGGTCATGGAATAAGGTCATAATCCGGACAATCTGGCTACTGGCCATGACCACACGGGACAAAACATAGGATTAAAGTGGCCATGTCCACCTGGGACTGGCTTTGTGGTAAAGTTATTCGAAATTAGGATAGATTTGAAAGTGAAGAAAAATGTGCTTGTGGTAATATGGTCATAGGGTTCTCTTTTTGCCTTCTGCAGGCTGCCATGGAAAGCGAAGAGAGGCCCTGTATGAACCCCTGCCTTCCCTTTCCATGGTGGCCATCTTGGAAAAGGATTTTCCTTCCTACACCGGGACGCCACAGGCGGCCTGGTGTAGGAAGAAAAATCCTCTTTTTTAGTACCCCGGGTTCCTGCTTTGGGAACCTAGGCTGCTAATGGCCTTCATCCCCCATTTCAGGAGCTGGAATGGGGGGGCTAATGGTCCAGAGACCTCGTTGTCCACCCTCGCTTAGCTTGGGCTTATAACTTGGGCTGCTGGGCCGGTATCCACGGTTCCAGTCCCTGGAATGGAGGATGAACACCGTAATATTCCCATTAGCATAACACAAAATGCAAATGGAAATGTTGGAAAATCTTATTGAGTCTATGTACTTTACTGAGAAATATAAAGTAGATGAAGTCTATACGTTTTTTTTGTTCTATTTTTTAACTGTGAAAGGTGGTTCCTAAAGAAACATTTATTTTGCAAATTTCAGTTTTTTTTGGTTTTCCTTTGAACCATAACGTCCCTTTAACAAAGTTTTTGTTACTGAATATACATATTCATAGTGTGAATTTGATACATGTTTACTAGGATTCCCTTGCTTTATATACATGTAACATAGAACATACTGAACCCCCAACTAGTGATTTTGATGTCCGCGGACTGTGCGTACGTCCGCAGACAGACGCGGACAACATCAACACTTCCCAAAAACTCAGAGGGTATCTTAAATTGTTCTATCATGCCATATAAACACTGAACAAGTTCAAAAACAGCACATAAACACATTATATGTAATAATAAATAAGAAATGCAACCTATATATCTAACACATCAACCGTCCATTTAAATAGCATATGTACTCAAATGGAATATACCAAAACAAAAAAGATATGCCTCCAACATTATTACCTCACATGAACTGCACAGCAAAAACAACAGCAGACCTACACAACAGTAAGTAAACTTCATTTTTCTTATATATTTCTAAACTTTCTGTATTAGGTACACTAAAGGTAATATATATTTTTTTTTTTTACACAGAAATGTCCAGTACTTTGGAATGGCTTGAAGAAAATTTCCCACGTGACCGTATGACTGAAGACAGTGATACTAATGGTAGACACTTCTCTAAATAAGCAAATTAATAATCATTATTTTATGTGTTCTTAACATATATATTTTTTTAACAGACCATACAAACATTGAAAATAATATAGCAAAGGAGACATTACAAAATACTTTGCAGCGCATGGAACAGAAATTGGATATTCTTATGGAAAATTTCAATCTTTTAAAACATTTTGTGAAGGACCACATAAAAGAAAAAAAAATATCATTGTCCCACATGCACCTGTTCCCCCTCTCCATGTCCCAGTCAACTATCCCCAAACCCTCACCACCAAGAAAAACGTTATGATGAGACTTCCATCCCTTCATCCCCTCCCATCCATCCTCTCCAAATCCCTAATTCCCCTGTATTTGTGTCAGTTTCTGCTTACCCCTCTCTTTCATAAATGTTATATCTGTATATAATAAAAGAAAAAAAATATTATGGGCCTAAATCCGGCGGTCGCGCTATTACCACCGGATTTAAGGGTCCGCCAAATCAGAACCTCGGCAGATTTCGCCCCAGCTCTTGGCTGGGAGGAAATCCGCTGAAAATTCACGCTATTACTGCCAGCGGGAAATCCCCCGGCGGTAAGAGCGCAAATTTTCCCCATTGAGCCCAATGTGGAATGGGGCATTCCCGAATGGGCTCAATGGGGAATAGGGAAATACATTACCGCCAAACTCGTGATCCGGCGCTATTAGCGCCAGGGAGTTCGGCGGTAGCGCTAATACCACCAGCGGTAATACCGCCGGCGTTACCGCCAACATCTCTTAGAAAGACACAAACAGCCTTATTGACATTGTGCCTCGCTTTCTCCATTTGTGGACCAAATGAAGAAGAACGCAGCCACATTTGTCTCTGCGCAATACGAGAAAAATTACTTGGGAATTTGGAAACATGTCCATGACCTTCCCAAGTCCTTCTTTCATTGCAAATTGCAAAGAAATTCCAGACACATGTCCTAAACTGTTCCCTCCACAATTAATTATAATTATGTCTGGATGATGCTCTTTCTCCAAACTAGCACAGAGAGGTACCAAGTCCAGCCACTTTATTCCACGGCCTCCATGCCGGTGCACTTCCACATGAGGGAATCCAAGATCTGCAGCTACTCCACAGTGTTCTGCATGCACCTCCAACCAATGTATCCACCAATGTATCCATGAGTCTCCCAAAATCCAGAAAATCTGTTTTCTAAAACACACAGGAATAGCTATCTGTTCTTCTCTCAGGAAAAAAGACTTTCTTTCAAACTCTCTCCTTACACAACACACCCAGTAAACTTTACCGACCAATCCCTTGCTCTACTCTTTCTCCTTTGCATGCCTTTCCACCCCAAAATCCCTGTATGCAATACACGCTGTCTGCGGACTACTGCCATGTCCGTGGACATATCGCAAATCTGTGCGTGGTGAATTTAAATTTAAATAGTGTGCCCCATTTCCACTTTGAAGTTAGCTCTGAAAAGAGCCATTTTTTGGGGTTTTTTTATGATTCAAAGACACCTGTTGTTTTGTATTGTTTTCATTTTTTTCTTACTTTACTCCTAAAATCTTCACATAACCTTCTCCAAAGCAACCCTTACATTCCAAAACAGCATGCCATTTCCCATAAAAGATAAAGAAATGCCATCGTCTTTAAAATAAACAGCATTACTGGAATCAATATTCTCATTATTACAGAAGAACATACCAGCTCTAAGCATGAAAGCACACATGCCTCGGTTGATTGCACACCTAGCAATGTTTTGCTGAGGACAAAAAACATAACTATTGTCCCATATTGCCCTAGGTACTAATCCAGAAAAAATAACTTTGACATTTGGAATGATGTTCATTACTTCTTGAACCAAGTGTTCCATATCTGCCAACAAAGTAGGGGCACTGACATAGCCCAAATGCAATGCACCCCAGTGCAAAACTACCACATGGGGACTACTCATCCTGCCCATATCTTCACAAACATGTACAATTGCCTGTACATTGCACTCAGGCACAGTGCTCCACACCACCTCCACTCCTTTAACATCAACATTGTTTGCCACATGCCTGCATTGGGCATACTGCTGTAAACCATGCACAAACATATCTCCAACCACCAACACCCTGACGTTCTCCACCTCTGCCATCTTCACTACACACAGCCTCTTTCAACACAAATCCACAACCTCAACAACTGATTGGCTAATCCCTAGAGTCCCCTTTCCTGCTGTATTTGCTGGAACACCCCGGATGTGGCATGCCCTGTCTGTGGACAGCCGTGATTTCCGCGGAGCACGTATCTCTTGGACAGCCCTTCTACCCTTTCCACTTCACTCTCTGTGCCATTCCCTCATTGGATGCAGCTAAGCAGTCACACAACCATCCACCAATCACATCCAAGATCTCTACATCTAAATCCATCATCAGAGTTCAGCACTTCAAATGTACTGTTGATCATTCTGAGTAGAAGTCTCCTATCATTGGAAAACACCTACTACAAAAGCTACAGTACAAGTCTCCAAGATTTCTACTTGCAGCTGCATGCATATTCACACGCATGAATACAAACTACAGGTATGCATATTGTATGCAGAGTACATGTACAACTCTTATACATACATATAAATAGAGTAACTGCTACTAATCTGTATAACCTATAAAATTAACATACTATTATGTTTCCCATCTGCTATAATCAACTGTCACTTCCAACCCTGTCTGCTATCTAAATTACTTGTTTACACACACGGCTATCTAAAGCATTATAATAGTAAAAGATGGGAGAAATAACAGTATAATTGTAGAAAAACACTTGTAGTGTATTATAAAATTACACACAGCCAGGATAAGTTCATGCATCTCTATACACTCACACAGATATGCACTATCATTGAAAAGCTCCCATCTGAAATAACACCACTGCCTGTACATCACATCCTTCTGCGTTATTACCCACAACTTCACAAATGCATACATTCTATGCTTTTCTATACAGTTTCTGCCATTTAAATTATAAAAATTGCAAAATAAGTATATAATTATTTCTTCTATCTCCTAAAATGCAATAACACAGCCTTAAGAAACCAAGTGAGTTTCATACACTTAGTATTCTACTCATTTGCAAAGCATGTTGCACTAACTTATTGTAAGTAAAAAGGCTGTATTAGTCAAAGGAAACTGAATGCACACACTATGTTCATATATCAAACAAGAATACTACTACAAAAACATAAAAATCAACGTCTAAATTAACATCAGTGCTATAAACACACAAAATTACTAACTTCTTTCTTTTACAATTGCAGTGAAGACCACTCTCATGAAAAGCAGCAGCATCTGAAGTACAAACAACAACTCAGAAGAACCCTGCTCATTACACACAAAAAGAGTAAGTACAATACTACCATAATATTCTTACTGTTACCATAATATTCTTACTGTTACTCAAACTCACTGTGGGGTTGATTCATGGAATTTGTGCACCGAAAAACGGAGATCTGTGCACCATTCTGCCAACAAATCCCCATTTGTTAAACAGGGATTAACAGGCAGAATGGCGCACAAATCCCTGTTTTTCGGCACACAAATAACATAACTAAGCCCCTAGAATGTTAGCATTACAGAACAAAGAACTGTTTTAATTCTATACGATTAGATTCAGTATTAGTGCTTCTCCTCACCACTAGCTTACTTTCTACTGTCATCTGAACCCCAGTATAGTAGCACACAAATAGAACAATAGCCGTCCCAACTATTTGTAGCTACCCAATGCACAATCACAAACCACCACATACATCCTTACCATCATACTCAGACACTCATGCACACAGCACACATACATTGTAGAACAGCCCAACCTTTACCTTATTTTTTTTTCAACAGACCCCAATGAATGACTACCAAAAAGCAAGTCTGTAGAAAGCAACACAGAAATAGAGCAAATGTAAATAAAATTGTCCAAGATAAGCATCCATCTCTAGCAGAATTTGTACAAAAAGTTCAAACAAAACAGCTCATACAGTCATTTAGCGAAACAAAACAACCTTCCAGTACAGAAACTTTGCCTCCTCTATCAAAATGTAAAACGAAACAGAAAGTGATTAACAAGAATTCAGCTACCACTACTGTTAACACTGCACTTATAAATCTTGATGTAGTGGCAAGTAACCATACCAAAAAAGTATTTTAGCAAAAATGTTCCAACACAGAGTCCTTCAGAATCTTATAAAAACAGGAAACAAATCATGCACAACCCTTAAAACCTACCGTAGAAAATTAATCTTAGAAGCTTTGATAGACAGTGCAATCCTTATCAAAAGGAAGTTATTTATTTTAGTGTTAAACAGAATGAAACCACTAACAAAACTAACTACTAAATTACAAAAAATAATTCTCAATAAACGTAATGTAAACAAAAATAATTTCTTAAATATATGTGGAGGTGAATGGAGTCACGCCACAAGCACAGAACCATATTTCAATGAAGAAGCATACAAACAAAAGCAAACAAACACAATTGCCATACCTAGCAGTGGACAAGGGTATGAACAACTTAATAATACCATAATGCAACAAGAAATACTGCTTACAAAAATATCCCCAGAAAACTCAGTATCACCTCTCCATTCGACTGAACCAGAACGTCCAGTATACAAATGGCCATGCACGTCAATGTGTAACATTGCAAAAAATCTTTTAAAACTTTACGCCAGTTCTTCAATCAGTATGTGAAAGGCAAAGACAAAAACAAAATGAAACTGCTACAAAATATGAATACCTGTCCAGTGCGCAAATACACAGGACTACGAGGACATTCATTAGCCTGCATTTCAGCACCTATCTGCAATAGCACCTTCCATCATATAAAAATGGTATCAACACATCATTCAACTATAAGAAATCTAGTCTATAAACTGTACTATGCTAAAAGTTCTGCTTTAGCACTAGCCAATTTAAATAACAATCTTCTACATGGTACAGCAAAGACCTACTCGAAGAAATAGAGCATATCCAGAGAAAATATTTTGGAAGTAAAAGCCACTTACAAAATGCAATAGCTTTACAACAGACTAGCAACAATTGTACAGAAGGCAACCTTCTACTACACACATACAAAAAAGAAATACTAACATTTAAAAGTACATCCGCTGAAGTACCAAACCATGTGTGTGTGTGTTGCCACAGAACTTTTTTTAAAAGTAACACAAAAACTTGACATAACATACAAAATAGAAGACAATGAAGGTTCCAATGGTTTGAATTAGCTCTCTACCTTACAGCAGAAAACAAATACGAAATAACTGACCCCTTAATACTTTGTAGTTTCTGTACTACAAAACTTGACAACAACCAAACTCCTTCATGTGCTATCACAAATAACTTAGAATTATTCCAACTACTAAAACCCCTGCAACAACTCAATTTATATGAGAGCATCATAATTCAAACAGTGCACCCATTTCAAGCAATAATATGCCTTCAACCAAAAACAGCAAAATTACCTCCCTCTGAATTAGTGAAAGGTATTTGTGGCAAAGTAGTTTATTTACCATTAGATCTAAAATAAAATGTGCAAACTCTGGCAGTGCAACATCCAATAGAGCAATCTTTAATTGTCTTATTAAATGGTGTACCTACAAAAGACAAAAAAATTTGGCAACAACTCGTAGACTTACATAAAGTTAGACAAGCTTTGCAATATCTAAAAGACAACAATGAATACTACAAAGAAATTAATATTGAAGAACACTTATGGAGACAACTGAAATAATTCAAGAGTCACCAGAAACTGGTCAAATTGAACGTCTAGCTCCTGCTACAGTATCCAATATTTTAGACCATTATACAATTCATACATTAAACTCTAATGACACCATAGATGATGCACTAGACACATACTAAATGCGACAAACCAAAGGATCACCAATCAGCATATGGGAAAAAAGTATAGAAGCACATCCTCTACTCTTTCCTACTGGGAAAGGAGGAATGTACGATGATAGACCCATTCAGATAACAGCGTCAGAATACAGCTCGTTAGAAATGTATTCTGAAGATCCCAGAAGATCCCAGATTTAGAAAAAATGAGGAATACATATTCCACCTACTCTTTGAAAGTGAGCTAGCAACTCTATGTTACGAAGTTGCACGCAGATTGAAATCAGGAACCCACTTTCAAAATATGTCAGCTACGCAATTACTACAAAAAGTGCAAGAAAAAGATGAGGTTTTACAATCAAGCATTACAAATCTGTTAGCAAACATGCATGGTACTAAAGAGTACTGGTTCTGACGTCACGGAGATGTGTGTTGTATGATAAGAAACCTTAGCCCACTCACTTGGTTTGTTACGTTAAGTTGGGCAGGATATGCATGGGAAGATTTACATGATTTCCTACGCATATCAAACAAAAACAAAACAAACATCGATATACTAACACCTGGGGAACTTTGCTCTCTAGATCTTGTTAATGTTTCAAGATATTTCCATCATCGCTTCATTGCTATGCTACACTTTATTTGTAATAAAACTGTTCCTCCCCTCAGAGAAGTGCAACACTTCTTTTGGAGAAAAGAATACCAAGCCAGAGGGGCACTACATATCCACATGCTTTTATGGATTAAAGATGCTCCTAAATTTGGTCAAGACAGTGATGCCACTGTGTTACAGTTTATCAAAAAATATGTCACTTGTGAAATTCCATCAGAAGAAACAAATAGTGATCTTCATGCACACATTGTAAAATTTCAAAGACACAAATGTGGGAAATATTATCATTGCAAATACAAAAACAAAGGTAAATACTACACTAAATGCCGCTTTGGTTTCCTTAGACCAGTTACATGAACAGGTGATGTGAACAACTTCATGTCTTCAGTTAGACATAGTGTTAAAGGTAAATCATCTAAGAACACATATTACATAAAAGAACAGAAGAAGCAAAATATATCAATGATTACAATGCAATCATTGCCCTCTTATGGAATGCAAACATAGATGTGCAGTACATTGCAGACAATTCCACTGCAGTTGCACGATATGTTACAGCCTACTTAACCAAAGCAGAAAAAAACAGAGCTTCAAGACCTCTGGAATGACCTATCATCGGTCAAAACACTTTCTCTGAAATTGTGCAACTTAGGCATAAAAATGCTCTCTCATAGAGAATGTGGCTGCTATGAAGATGCAGGTCATTTAACCGGTACTGCTTTGTATGGAAAATCTGAAAATATAGTATGGCTAAGTCTTGGTCCTGCTAAATCTAGAAAAAGAGTTCTCAAATCATAAGACGACATAAAAACAATAGCCAAAAATGATCCCAACAGCCAAGACATTTTGAGAAACAATTTACTAGACACATACTACCCAAACGGGAGTACCACTTTGGAAACCATGTGTCTATACGGCATAGCCCAAAACTTCACATACAGAAATAATATAAAACCCGATGAAAATAAAGGTAGATACAGACAAATTGTGAAGGCAGCTTAGTGAAACTTACCAAACGAAGCTTAATTAATCATATCAAATTGTCATTAAAAACTCCTCAACATAAGGAAATTCATTACATGTCCCTGCTACAACTTTTTAAACCATGGAGAAAAGAAGAAGACATACTAGATATCTATGATTCCTATGAAGATGCTTTCAAAGCAAATGAAAGCACTATAAACGATGTAAACTTTATACAGTACAAAACAATGTTGCACAATGAACAGCAACATGAAGAAGGACTCCAGGCCCAACTAGAAAAGGACGCTCCCAACAGTAGTCAACCTTCTGTAACAGGAAGCCAAGAACCACTGGGACAGCCACTAATAGCAAATGATGCAGAATTAGCTATGCCAGAAGTAGAAAACACCATGTGTCACTATGAAGAAGATACAGAAGACTTAACTGTACTACAATCAAAACTGAACAAAGAGCAGCGTACCATTTTTCAAGAAGTAACTAAAGAAATTGCACATGGTGTACAACATGAAAATAAAGAATGTACCTGCCAAAATTACAAACCTATACTACTATACATCAGTTGTGAAGCTGGTTCAGGCAAAACATTCTTAATCAAAATCATCAGCAAGTTCCTTCAACAATTGACAAACAACAAACTGTCAGCTGTTGTAACTGCCCCCACAGGTTTAGCTGCCTACAACATAGGCGGTGTCACTTTACACCGATTACTACTCCTTCCAGTAGAACACCAAAACAAATTAGAATATTACAAACTTACTACAGAAGCTGCAATGGAACTATGCAGAGTGTTAAAACAAATGAAAATGCTACTAATAGATGAAGTGAGCATGGTCTCCAACCTAATGTTGGCTTTGATTCACCTCAGATTACCAGAAGTACTCAAAACAAACTACGAAGAGCTCTTTGAAGTAAAACACATTATTGTTTTCGGAGATCTTCTTCAATTCACACCAGTGAAAGGTGAACCTATTTTTAAAACCTTAGGACACAAACTCTGCCGTAAAACTGTTGGCAGCATAGGAAATGTTAACCTTTGGCAACATTTCCAATACAGAGAATTAACAGGAAACGTGTGCCAGTCTGCAGACCTCACCTACACCAACATTTTAAAAAGTATTAGAGTTGGTGTGTTATCTCAAGGAGCACAAGGAATATTAAAAACCCAGCACATCCATGCACTTTATGGTCATAACTCATGTGCTACTGATGTCATGGAACAATTAGCACACAAAAATGTCAATTGTATGTCTTTGATGCCAACTCTTGCAAGCTGTTCCAAATTCAATGAAACAATGTTGAAAAAAGAAATGCAACCAATAATTGAAATTTGCTCCACAGAAAAACTGGACGTACATGGTATGACACTACCCATGTGTCAACAAGCCACAACAAGACTAAATACCTTAGAAAGCTCTAACTCCAACACAGCTGGTTTGGAGAAAATATTAAAATTATGTTTAAACTGTACAGTAATGCTTAAACGTAACCTTGACATGGAGCAAGGACTAGTTAATGGAGCACTTGGTACAGTTGTTGGTTTTCAAACATACCCATGTGACAACAACATTCAATTTGTCAATATTCTCTTTGACAAACAATCAGAAGTAAAAAGGATAGGACGCTCAACAGCTCGATTCCTTCTTTTCAAAGACATGTATGTACGCTGAGAACAATTTTCTCTAACTCTAGCATACACAGTCACCATTCACAAATCACAGGGTCTTACACTAGATAAAGCATTGATAGATATTGGGAACACAGTCTTTGAAGAAGGCACGAGCTATGTAGCACTATCACGCTTATGTACACTTTACGATCTATTTGTAATCAACTTTGATACAAGTTAAGTAAACGCTGATATTCCTTCCATTTTAGAAAACAATAGACTACGTACACTATACACCACCATCTAAAAACCTATCCTGTTCCACAAAAAGCAAAACGTAAAAGAAAACTACTTCAAACAGAAATGCAACAGAACCTCACTGCAAATCCTCCAAAGAGAATAAAAGAAGCCAATACTGCATCAATTACTACAACCAAAGAAGAATGTACTACTCAAAGTAACTCAGGTACTTTTTCAAAGAAGCAACACACACTCCGAAGAACTGACTTGGACACAGAACTATCTGGTCCATTCAAATTTTCAAATATAACTGGTGTAAATTGCTACGCAAATGTAGCAATACATATTCTATTTCAATTGCCACCAATTGTTGACAACATTTACTTACACAATACAGACCAATTGTGTTTGCAAATGTTAGTCCTTCATAGAAATGCAAGCAACAATCCTGACAACACACAGAGTGTTCATGGAATAAGACAAGAATTGGACTACTTTGCTGGAATTGTGAAATTCACTATAAACTCACAAGAAGATCCACAAGAATTTCTAATGTACTTACTACAAGTACTGGAAAACAAAATCATACCTATAAATGAAATCTTCCAGATGTCATACATTTGGAAACATGCATGCACTCTGTGCAACAATATGGCACAGGAACAAATCCCTACTGAAAGTTTTTTGTATGTATCCATACCCAACTGTGAATCCGATCCAATTCAGCAACTTGTACAAAATGCAAACCATGGCAGATTATGTACTACCTGCAATTCACATAATTGATCCACCTTACAAATACAAACACATAGTAAATACGTAATACTAATGCTTTTACGTTACAATGCAGATGATACCAAAAACAACTGTAAGCTGACTGGATTCACACGTGGTCAAGTACCACTTGGTAAGAAAATCTTCACAACAATAGGTATAATCTACCATGCCGGAGCCACAACCAATGCAGGTCACTACACGGATTACATAAAAAAGAATTGTGGATGGTTCGAATGAAATTATACTAACATTACTCTAAAGCAAAGATTACCAGCAAATCTTATAAACACTTATTTAATATTCTTAAAACCAAAATGTAATAACTAATCTGTGCATAAACATTAATAAAACTTCAATTAGAAAACTATAAACAGTTAGAATACGCCAACAGGTATCTGACTGCCCCAAGATTGTGCAACAACCAAACAAATAAATCAATACCACCAACAACTAATCTGTGCATAAACATTAATAAAACTTCAATTAGAAAACTATAAACAGCTACAATATGCCAACAGGTATCTAACTGCCCCAAAATTCTGCAACAACCATACAGATAAATCAATACCACTAAATTACAAAAAGAAATAAAGCGTTAGAATACGCCAACATGTATCTAACTGGCCCAAGAATCTACAACAACCCAACAGATAGATTAGCAATTTGAGAATATAAATAAAAAACTATAACTAGTTCCAATTCGACAACAGGTATCTAACAATCTGCAACAAACCAACAGATAGAACATTAGACAGAAACAACAAGTAAACACTGAAAACAAAGAAACACATGTACTGTATCATAACAAAAAAACATTTATTTTTTTAATCCAACATGGATTTTTTTCCCACAGACCCAATCATTTAAGCAACAAACACAGAAATTGAGCAAATTGCACCGTACACTGGTTTGTAATCTACTAAATATGAGGGTTGAAATAAAGCAGAAATGTCTATTATGCAATGTAATAAGTCTTTATAAACTACCTACACTAACATGATCTTTTCTTTTATCACAGAAATTGACAAAGAATATATCTACTCCAGTTACCCACGTCATGAAAAAAAAAGTCCAATCACAAAAAATCAAACAGTAAGTATATTATAATAAATACAACTCATAAATACTGCTCCATAAGGCAACCATTGAAGCAAACATCTAACCATACACCGCAATACAAAATGTGTACATCCATGGATGTGTTATACTGCATTACTTGTTATCAAACTCTACAATCTTAATGACATGACGTAGCCAAAACTTCACAGACAAACTATACAAATCAAACAGTAAACACACTGTAGATTTGTGGACATTTGATAGATGTTTGATTCTGTGGGTGTGTTATGCTGCGGTGGTTGTGGCCAGGGCCTAGAGTCTTGGGTGAATGGCCTATGGTCATAACACACTCATAGAATCAAACATTTTAACTGTGCTATATGGGCTACGGCAATGCATTTTTTATGTCCGCGGACAGCCGCGGACATGACGAGCTCGTCAGGGGTGCTTGGCACCTAAGCAAACACAGCATTTTGACCCATCTCTTACTCCCCCACCCTCTCCAAGCACTCTTACACACTTGCCAAACTTTTATTTCTCCCCCGTTCGTCGCCGTGCTGTCCACGGATCGGAGATGGTGGGTGCATCGAAACAATACGACGCACCACATGCTTCATTCCAGCCAATCAGCGGACACATCGCATGTCCACGGACATGACGCAAGCCGATTAGCCAATCGGTGTCCTGTCCGCGGAGTGCACAGGGAAGTGTGTCTGCGAAGCGGACACAGATATCACACATTTTTTGTGACCTACTTTTTGGTAGTTTAAAAATAAAATACTGGACGGATTTTCACCAAACTTACAAAAGCACACTTTCGGGACCAACCCGCTGCTCCTGCCGCAAATTTGGTGAAAGTCCGTCCAGCAGTTTGGGCTGTAGGCGTGAGCAATGTTTTTTCCCCATTCAGCCTATGGGAAAAAAGAAATTTTGGAACCTCCCCATAACTTTGCCACCCCCCCCGGACCAAATCTCAGCAAACTTTGCAAAAAAATTCAGAGTTGGCCATTACTTTTTTTGCTAAGTTTGGTGTGTTTTGCCCAGGGAGAGTGAAGTTATAAGCCACCCAAAAAATGCTCTTCCTATGGGATTAGCAACTTAACCATAACTACACAGTGACAACCGTGGCTGTGTAATATATATATATATATATATATATATATATATATATATATATATATATATATATATATCAGAAGACAAGGAGGAACAGGAAACCGCACTCCCCGCGAGTCAAAAAACCATCTCCAAAAGAAAAGGAAAAGAAACTCACATCATGATAGACATGAGTTTTAATGGTGTAAAAAGAAAAACCTACAACACAGGACAGCAACAAACAGACAGAGGCAGAACGCTGTGGGGCAATTCCTGCAACACAACACATTTTACGCTACACTGAGCACTTGATATATATACACACACATACACACATACATATACATATAACTGTAACGGTCTTCCTGTGCCAGACCTATGTCCCTTGGCTACACAAGGTTGCAGGTTTGAACAAAGGTTTTTCTTGATTTATTCACAAATTATAACAGTTATCAATGTGTTATGTTCTATACAGATATCTAATTTAATAAGCTAGTTTTATGAAAGTTAAATCAACAAATACACCTGTGCATCAGTGTTTTAATGATAATTGGACCATTACTGTGTAATTTAAAGTTTCTGTGTAAAATTTACAAAATATGATTGTCCATCTAAACTAATGGCAATCTCTAATCATATATGCATATTTTGACTTCAATTGCGCATTAAGTTTTGTTTCCCCACTCAACATGATAACTGGACCTCTGCTTTCTTTGTTGGTTTTGGCTGCAATTAATCCATTATCATTCTCTCTCCCAGGGCCAATGGATTATTTGTTGCTTATCATTGAGAGCAGGCCTCAACCCCTCATAAAGTCCTTCTTGGTAATTGCTGTGGCTTCAAACAATATTTTAGAGGTTTGAGTGTTCATAAGGGAAACTGAAGCCATTTCTCCTGAACAGAAACGGGTGATTTTAAATGTTACCATTTCTTTTACACAGGTGGCCTTTTAATACTTGAACTCAAATCATTTGCAGATTTCTCCTCCAGCATGCAATTAATGTTTATCTTTCTATTATACCTCATAATAAACTGGCACAAACACTGGAGTTTCATTGGTAAACATTTCTGTTCAATCCCATATGCAAATGTCTTTATTTGTCCATGCTGCTCTCTTTTTTTGTGAAACGTGCCTTTAATTTTGTTAAACTGTAGGGAAATGTAGGCCTTTGATTTTAGTTCTTTGTCATTCACACATATGGCACACTTAATTTTTCTTCCTGCATGCAGTATATTTCAAAACAGTTTTGACAAGCCATCCATGTCCTTAATGCATACCTTTAAATTTACTTCTACAGTGTCATTTCATTTGCCATGTTCCTGGTTTCAAGTTTCAGAATGCACACATTTTCCATCTTCTCTCTATTTTTTCAATGGAAACAGCGTGTTTCCTCTTTTGCAGTTTGAAAATGAATTGCTGATCTTTCAGTCTGCCAGTCAAAATTGTACTCTCACATTTCCGAAACTAAGGCCCTCATTACGAGTTTGGAGGTAGCCATGCCCTTGGCTACCCCCAAACCCGGGCCCTGGTCCGGGTTCCCTGAATGGGGCAATACCGGCCATTCCGACCTTGGAGGGCCCGATATTTCCCCATTCAAGGAACCCGGACCATCCCCATTTGAGCCCCCATAGGGCTCAATGGGAATGGGGATTTGCTAACAACGGGCCAGTTAATGACGGGCCCGTTGTTAGCATGCTGGATCACTCGTGGGACCCGCTAAGGATGTGTGGTAAAACTAGGCGTCCTTAGCGGGTCCCGCGAGCAGACCTCGTAATGAGGCGGAAGAGGGTTAACGCCGCCGGCAGCTTTACCAGCGCCATTAACCCCCTTCTGCCAGGGTCGTAATGAGGCCTAGTATTTTTGCATTTTTAGGCCCAACATAGACTAATGCAGTTTTCTTTTTGCCTGGGAGCTGCCTTTGAACCCCACACATCAAAGTATGTTGTAAGGTCTCCTGGGCATTCTCAATGTAAGTAAAAATAGTCTGGTATTCTGGTATGTGCTGCCAATGTGCTGGCCAAATTACACAAGCAAGGCCGAACCCTCCATATGGAAAAATGCAAATTCCTATGAAAAATATTGGACTTTTACTGCTACATATTTTCTGGCTGCAGTCTTGTTGCAAGAACCAAAGAAGGTGTGAGACATCCATAGGGTTCAAGTGTCCCAACATGCCTCTGAAGTAATAAGATTTCTTAGCATAGTCATGCATTGCGGGAGGTTTATCAGATCGACTAACCCAATTAGAACCTTTATGTAACCTCACCAAACGTGACACTACATTAAAATGGATAGTTATAGAAGAGTAGGCTTTCCAGGACATCAAGACTGCACTGATAGAATGTGCTACCATTATGTTTATTTTTTTTTTATCAGGTGCGCTAAACAGGAATCATTGCAGATGCAAGTCCCTTCGGATTAGGGGCAATCTTAATACATAAAATGGCAATGGAGATGTGCTAACCACTGCACACACAAACAGATCGATATCAGGTGCAGAACACAGGTACATGAGCATGAGGTGTTGACAGTTCTCTTAGGTTGCTGTTATTATCATGTCTACTTGCATGGGAAGCGAGTATCAGTAGTGACTGATCAAAATCTGCTGGCTGGTGGCCATCATGATCGTCGGCGCATCATTACATCCACCCTTGTGATTAAAGGAACCCTTCCTGCATCTCCAAGAGTACTATGTGGATTTGACCTCCCTCCTTGGCTATGATAATACTGGTGATTATTTCTCCTGAAAGCCAACAGATCAAAATTCAAAACAAGATGAATTATTGGAGGAAGTACTTTATAGTGTGGCGGTCGCCACACTATAGTTAAGTTGAGGATCAAGTTCCGTAGGAAACACAAAAATGTATTTGATAATAAAGTTTCACTCACAGGACGGATTTGACTGTTAGTTTGGCAGTCATGTGCTCACCCTCCACCCCACTCCCAGTTGGCAATTTCAGGAAAGATTCATACAAAAATTAAAAAACACTGTTTTCAGCCTACTCCCATTCATTTCCCCATGGATAAAAAGTCCAGATTTCTGTGCAGCACAAAGCAAAAACCGATGGACGGAATTTGGCCATGGATGAAACAACTTGGGCACGAAGCATTGACTAGATTTCCGGGAAGGGTTATTCCGTCCAGTAGTTGTTAAATAGTCGCACACAAAAGTACAAAAAAGTACGGCTGTTGGCTGGAAGCACTACCTTGGACTTGCCTGCGTCCCAGACTTGAAAGGATTTCCATTGCCGTGCGGTGAGAGTAACGCCGAGTGGATGTCCCCTTCATGAACACGGAAGCTGCCTGACTTCCCATTTGACTGATCCTATACTGATTGGGCCATTGCGGCAAAAGCCCGCCTCTGACTCCGCCCCCTCCACTTTCAAAATCTGTGTGTGTAGCGCACACGCGCACACACACGAAAGTACAAAAAAGTACGGCTGTTGGCTGGAAGCACTACCTTGGACTTGCCTGCCGTCCCAGACTTGAAAGGATTTCCAATTGCCATGCGGTGAAAGTTACGCCAAGCGGACGTCCCCTTCATGAACACGGAAGCTGCCTGACTTCCCATTTGACTGATGTAAATATTGTCATTTGACTCGTTGTAATCACGTTCATTGCAATCCTGTTTATTGTTGACTCGGTGTAATCACGTTTGGTTCTCAATCAACTCTTTCTCGTATACACCTAACGCTGCCCCTTTCACTTATTTTCAGCCTATACTGATTGGGCCATTGCGGCAAAAGCCCACCTCTGACTCCACCCCCTCCACTTTCAAAATCTGTGTGTGTAGCGCACACGCGCGTGCACACGAAAGTACGAAAAAGTACGGCTGTTGGCTGTTTGCTGCGTTGCGCAGTGCGCAGACTAAAAACTAAGGTATGGGTAGACTCTTTGAGCCCTTCTTTTGAACAAAGCATTTAGGCATGCTAACAGCTTAGCCTGTATTGATATTGAGCGATCTGGCTCTGAGAAGTGCTATTCTAGGCATAATAAGCTGTTTTGGTGTGTGCATCTTAAAGGGTGGAATTTTTTTTGCCTAATTCGGGTGATTTGAGTAATGAAAAGAAAGCTTGCTGGTGGTAAACATTACGCAGCAATGGCGACTAACATTAAAACTCTACGAATGAGCATAGCACATGCTAATGCACTAGCACTCCCTGTATCCTCTGATTCTGATGAGGACTTGATTGTATGTGCACAAAATGAATCTGCAAAAATGATGTTGGAAAGGCAAGAAGATGATATCTCTGCCTCCTCGCAGTCTCTATTCAATGAGGAACCGAGATTGGAAGGAGGAGTTGAGAGGGAAACGGGTGGGAATAATCCTATTGAAGAAACACAAAGCCAAATTGCTGTATCTCCTTTGGACACACTGCCTATTTTTGCCTCAGGTGAAACAACTATTTTAGGATTATCTGAGCATCTTGAATCATCTACAGAATGTTCTAATTCAAGATGCAACTTAGTGAATCCAGTTGAGGTGATGAGTGAAATCAGGAGGATTGGTATGCCTTGCAATATTGAGGGAACTGAGGGTATACAAGGTAACATATTAAAAGAAATAAAATCACAGACCTGTATTTTGAAAGAAATTTTGCTAGCCATGATAGCATTCCCTGAAATTCTAGCTGAAAATATGGCAAAGATGTATGTACCAACAGGTGAGTGTATCCCTAATAAGCTAATTGCTACCGCAGACAATGGGCTACTAGTACCTGGTGATCAGCAATTGCTTATACCTAGGAGCGAGATGGAAGTTAAGGACCACAGTATTATTGATGTAACAAACACTGTGATTACCACTAGCCAGGTGGAGGACTTACAAATTCCAACTGTAGCTAATGGACCGATCAAGGTCGCAGAAATATTTAACATTAAGTTATCTAAAAAAATTTTAAAAAAAATAGGCAAAAACAGGTGTGTGCTCAAAAGGCATTGAACGCATCATCTTTAAAGTTCCTAAGAGACATTAACATACGCGACCAAGATGTGAGGATCGTAGAGAAAAAGGATACACCACAGTCTAAGGCTGGGTCTGAGGCGCAAATTGTTAAGCCTGCACCATCTACCGGCATTGGAATTGAATCAAATGTGACAGGGTATGATGGTACAGTTAAAGAAACAAATGTGACCGGATACTCCGATGCTGTAAATAAACTTTCAGATGATATGAAAAACAAAATTGTAACCAATAGAATTGATACTAACATAAAAAATATTGAGCTGGGGATGCTCGACATTTTTGATTTATTTAAGAACCCTGATGCTCCGATGAGAATAATGATACCTCCTAGAGATGGGAATGTGGTTCAAAAGACCTATGTGGACAATGAGAGTATCAGAAAGGCGAACCAAATACATGTGGAGTCCTTGGGTTCTGCACAAGAAGTTATGAATGAAAAGAGATGTACTGACGGTACAAATAAAGTAGTCATAGACAAAGCACAGGCATTTATGAGTAATGAGGTGCAAGCTAATATTGACTCTTTGCTTAATAACCCTGTCTGTACTGAAATGGCAAATATACCACAATCGTCTACAAACAAAGATCATTCATCATTCAATAAGGATGATTCTCGTGATGGAGACCGTCCTTTGACTGATGAACATGTAAGAACATTAATAAAGGAAATATTGATGAATAATTTAGGGAGGGTGCCTCCTACAGAAACCACAACTACTGGAAACATCAATGCGAACGATAATAGTCACTGCGATCCTGGCAAAAGCTCTGGCCTAAATGCAAAATACGAACCTAGAGTCCAGGCGAGTGATACCATTCAATTCGGTGATGTTGCGAGAGATCGTGAGGCACCTCAGGATACCTCGTATGCCCACTTCTCAAGAGCTTTCATACGAGAGTTATGTGAAAGGGAATAAACACTTTAGTAACCCTAATGAAAAACTCAGGAGGCCGCACTGGCCTAATGAACCAAGCTTGATTTTGTGTTTGAGGATGGTTATTCCCCAATCCTAAACAGACCATACATTCTGAGTCTATTTCGTGACATATAAGAGCTAGCCCTCATATCATCCTGTGACATCCAACTAGTGGACTATATCCACCCATTTAGGATGGATTTTGTACGATTGGTGATTACCTCCCCAATCGTGCGTGCTATGATTCTGAAGGAAGCTGGGGCTCTGCAGAAGAGGGGTTTCGATACGTATGAATTTGTGGATCATAGTGATTATGTTTCAATGAGAAATGAGGATCATTTATCTCGAAACAATAGTTTAAGAGAGAATCAACCGGACATGAATCAAGTAGGTGGGGATAACCTAACAATGAGTGAAATGAAAGAGTGGAGATCAATGGCGGTTTCACTTAAGGAATCTTTGGAACAACTAAAATGTATGCCTAAATCCCTTTAGCGCCGATAATTCCTATAAATTGGTGTCCTGGAATTCCAGAGGACATTCGCATTTGGTCCAAAACAAAATTGTCTGTAAGTCCTTAGAGAAATTTGATTTTGTTTTAATACAGGAAACTTGGGCTTGTGGACCGCTGTTATGGGACGGCTTTGTTGTCCTTGGTCTGTTTATTACGAAAGGCCCAAGAGGGCGGCCCAAGGGTGGCTTGGCACTTGCATATCGTAACAACAAAGATATTTCACGGGTAAACGAGTTATACTTGCGTGTGTCCTGTATCGTTGCTACTTTTAGAATAGCAACCGCGAAAGATATTGTCCATTTTTATGATTATTAATGTTTATTGAAATGACGCAGACAATGATGTTACCATGCTTGAAAAATTGATTTGCGATCTGAATTTAGCGTTAGAAGAATGGATGATATCTACCCCAGATGGTTTAACAATCTTGGCAGGCGATATGAATGCGGACTGTACCCTAACAAGTAGTGAGAATGCATGGAGTCTATCAGGACCTAGTAATAAAGGTATGCGTATAGATAACAAACTGTACAGAGGGGCTTTATGGTGTCATTTTGCAAAATCTTGGGCTTGATACGGTTATATAATGATAGACCCACATGGAAAGCTCGAGGCATATCTTCTACTATTGATTATATTTTTGCAAGTGAGCAACTAATTGGAAATGAGGCAAATATGCTTGTGGAAACAAATCCTGCAAGCGATCATGCTATGTTATCCATGAACATGAATGTAAGGAAACAAACCAATTCCAACAATGAATATTGTGCTCAAATGGTGGTAAATACTAGAGGATCCTGAATAAAGTGGAATAGAAAAAAACATCCCAATTCAACATGCTAATGTTGCTTGATTTCGAGAATACTGCTTTAGAGGAGAAAAAGAAGCTATACTCGGTTGATAAATTTGGTGAGCTATTGGGGTCAACGCTAGCTAAGCTTGAGTATCCACGATCGGGGGGAGCCTCTCAGAAAAAAAGTCATAAACACACATTTGATCTTGAAACTAAGCTGCAAAGAACTAGGCTAATTAGGGACCTGCGTACCTTAAAAAAAACAGATGATGCCTGAAGCGGAACTCAAGAATCTGTGTAGAGTGAGGCGACAGGCTTACAGGAATTGGAGGATCAATCATTATGCCTGTTTATTACAGAAGGATGGTGAAACCATGCTTAAAGCTATGAGGGAATCCAACTCGAGAAACTATTGGGCTTTGATTAATAGTACGGAGAGTGCACAAATTCAATTAAATGCAAATCCTATTAGTGAAAAGGTCTGGTGCGAACACTTTGAGAAATTATATGCACGTTCTAATAGTGATGACTTTGCGATAGGACAGGTACAATACAATTGGTTCCTTGATGTATCTGTGGGAAAAATACTATCAATAATTAAGAAAATGAAAGCCTCCTGTATTCCGGGACCCAATAATTTAGCAATGGCTCTGATTAAGGATAACGAACTTCTGTGGACAAAATTATTAATATGGTTTTTAAAGATGTAATTGAGCTAAAATCCATGCCAGAATCGTGGAAAGTATCATATGTAATATTGATATATAAAAAAGACAATCGCCAGAATCCAAAAAATTACAGACCTATATCCCTTATAAATATTGAGACAAAGATATTTTCTGCCATAATTCTAGAAAATTTGCTAAAATGGATAGAGGACAAAGATATTCTTGATGTCCGTCAGATCGGATTTCGGAAAGGACTAGGTACTGATGCCGGGAGTTTTCTAGTTAATATTCTGCAGAATCAAACATCGAAAACAGGGAATGTACCTATTTATGCTGCATCAATGGATCTCTCGGCAGCTTTTGATATGGTGGACAGGCCGCTTTTATGGCAAAGACTGGTAACACTAAACATAGATGGGGGGCTGCTTTCTATGCTCATTCATCTGTACTCAAACACCATTTTAAAGGTTTGACTTAACTCAGAAGGCTTGATGTCTAAGGACATTTTTTCCAGGAATGGGTTGAAACAGGGATGCGCCCTGGCAGCAATTTTATTTAACCTGTATGTTTCGGGAGCAAATGCTAGATTGGGTTCCTCAGGCTTGCTAGCTCCCAAGGTGGGAGGAATTGCGATCAAGTGGGTGGCCTATGCGGATGACTTCATGCTCTTTGATAAAACTAAAATTGGGCTGCAAAGGCTTATAGACGCTTTTGTCCGCTTTATCAGAGATTTGAAATTGAAAATGAATCCTCAGAAAACAGTTGTGATTAATCTGGGTGATATTAATAAGAACTGTGTTAATCCTGTATGGTTTGTAGAAGGCACAGCAATTCGATTACAGAAAGTATTTAAGTATTTAGGCTATTCTTTTGCAAGCAATATGTCCTATAGTTTTGTAAAGAAATGTCTGGAACTTAAAGCCGCTGATGCTGCTAAACAAATAAGAGTAATCGAAAGTAAGTATGGTAAATTTTCAATGAGTGCGTGCAGGGACTTCAACCTGATGAAGGTGATTCCAAGATTGACATATGGTCTAGAATTCTATCCTGGGAAAGAAGTATTGCAGTTAAAAACTATTGAATCCAAAATCTGGAAAAAGCTATTATTTTTTCTGCCAAAATGTGTACCGTTTGAATTAATAAGATATGAGTTTGGCATGAATTCCTTAAAATGCTGTATGGATTGCAAAAAAGCGATACTATATCGAAAGTGTGTCTTATCTAAGCATAACTCTCTGTATCAAGTATGCTGTAATGACACAGGGAAATACATGCTGAACCTGAAAATGGAGGTAGAAAACACTCTAAGCAATATTGGTGTCACTATGAAATGCCTTTTGGAGAGACCGACCAAAACTAAAACATTGATCAAAGCATTTGATTGGGTGGTGAATAATGTGGCAATAATGAATTCAAAATTGTATGCTCAAGTCTTTTCAGCATGGAAATGGTTCCCGGTGCCGGAACTATATCTCGTTAAATGTCCTTAACGGAAACTACGTCAGAGTATTATGAGATTCTGCTTTAATGTGATGAATACTAATGAGATTAGAGTGATAAGGAAGTTGATTCCCGCGACAATGAAGGCTGTAGATTTTGTAGGAACGAGGATTTTCCAGAAACACTGTCGCATTTGTTATTGGGCTGCCCGATGTTGATGAAAGAAAGACTTGCTTACTTTTCGGATTTTGTACATGACACTTCCTATGTACTTAGAGATCAAGTATGGTATGAAATGCTTCATGGACATAAAATCAAACTGAAGTTAAGGGTCATAGCGTTTTTGACAAATGTCTGTAAAGTGACTTAAAAGGAGTTATGATAGTTGTGATATGAAATACTTACTTCTAGGAAGGAAATTTAGGGTTGTAGCAAGTGCATATCAGTAATTGAAATTGAATTATAACAAATCCTTATTGAATTAGAGGAATTCAAGAATTGTCTGTGAGATATTTTAATGTGAATTTTTTTTTTTTATGTTTGAAATGATCTTTTATGTATGGATATAATACTAATTGTGATTGTTTTATGTAAAATGATTAAGTATGTTTATGTGTTTTGATATTGAAAAATGTGTAAAGGTTTTTTTAAACCAATATACAATAAAGGAAAAACAAATATTTGATGGATAAGGGGGTGCCCCTTTCTCACAAAATTATAGCCATATGTCCCATGGTGCTTTGCAGCAGTGAGGCCTTTTCAGAGTTGAAAAATCTGATATTTCTTTTTTTTTTGTTTGATGTGAGAGATAACCAGGGTTAATTAAAGATAACCGGGGTTAGCCAAAAAATTTAAAAGTGGAAAAAATGCCATTGGGATGAGCAAAAAGAATGACATTCCATTAGGCTAGAGGTTGGGAGGAGGAACAAGAATTTGGGAGGTTGGGGGCCAGGGGACCAAGATTCGAGCTGAAAATGTTCTCATAACCGGGGTTATTTTCACATAACTGGGATTATTATAGAAAATGGGACCAGGAATAAAAGTGTGTCAAATGAATAATGAGGGTTATTTTAGGACTAACCAGGGTTATTTGTAGTACATTACTATTAGCAGGGTTATAATAACCGTGGTTATGGAAAATGCTTTTTTCTTTAAAACAGAGTTAATAAAATGTAATTAATACAAAAAAGTGTAATGTTACAGCTACAGTGAGATCAGGGTAATGGGTGTGGGCAAATACTATCGCTACTGGATCATATGGCTACTGGGTTATTTTAAGGAACCAAACAGTGCAATATGGAAAGTGGACCCAACAAAACTTATTGGGGGAATTTGTCAAGGGATCACAGCGAACAGACATGGCCACTGGCTATGGCCAGAGGCCATGGCTAGTGTTCTGAAAAGAAACCTAGTGGTGTGGCCATGGCCAGGGCTAGTGGACTTGTTTAGGTAACCTATTGGAGCAATATGTAATTTGGCCATGACCAAAGGCCTTGGCTAGTCGGGCTGGAAAAATGCTATTGGGGCAACATGTTAAGGGTGCCAGGGCCAATGGTCCATGGCGAAGGCCATGGCTAGTGAGCGGGAAAGAAAGGTAGCATATTAAAAGATACAGTAGGCATGGACAAATGCTGTAGAGTAGCCACAGGGGTACAAAAGAAACATATTGGGGGGCATGTACAGTGGACACAGCTGAAGGTTATGGCTAGTGGCCTGTAAAAAAACAGTGGTATAAACAAATTCCTTGAGATTCACTTTAAAGACCTTATTTAAAGTGTAGTTAAGTTGTGCAGATTTATCACAACAAATCCCTTGAAATTCAGCAGATGTGGGAAGGGGAAGTCATGACCAGGTTAACTGGGCGTGTTCCTGTCGCAAAGAACAAGAGCACAAACATATTATGAGAGAAGGTATTCACAATGACATACAATATGGCATTATGGGGGAAATAAACAGGAGCGTTCAATTTAATTACCTGGATGTCCCTGGCCAAATCACTGATGAGGCGATGCATAAAAGGAAAGCACCTCCAATAAAGGGAATGCTATCCAATGGAAAATGAGAAAATACAGTAAAGTCAGAGACATGCACATGAAAAGCAAAGGATTTACTGACCCATGGTGCATAGCAAGCTCAAAACAGCAGACCAAGTACTAGTCAAGAATAGAAGACTTCAGAAAAAATTAAGTCTTCCATTCAAACCTCAGGCATGGCTGGTCACCTAAGTGAAGAGCTCAAAAACAATACAAGGAGATCTCCTAGATAGTCAACAGAAACTCAAGTTTCTTAATTCAAATCCCGAGAGAACTCTGAAGCAAGAGCGAACTTGGATAGCATTTCTAACACTTTGCCGGACATTGATGGATAATACTGTCAGCTAATTATAAACCTTGAACCCGTAGACCACCCACCATGGTCAAACCTACCAAGGTGCTACTCTGATTCTGGCAACTGAAGCCTCATGCAAGGTGATGAAAAAAGTATCAACATGCTTGAGTTAATAAAATGACTCGGCCGTGCAAGGATACAACAGTTTCCAGCACACTTAAACGTGATGTGTGGTCTCCCAATTTATTCATCACAGGTGACCGTGTACCACCTTAACACTGGAGGCCTCATGTCCTGGACATAACAGTCAGTTAGATAATTTCTGTGCATTCTTCATTCTCCATACTGCTTGAGCATGTGAGCCGCAGACAAGATCAAATGCTCTCCATGCTGGTGAAGGGGATGCACTTCTTGACATGGGCCCTCATTACGACCCTGGCGGAGTGGGTTTACGCCAGCGTTATTCGCGGCGGACCCGTCCGCCCTACTACGAGTTCCCGTAGCGCCATGGAGCCTTTCTCCGCCTGGTTTTTCCGGGCGGAGAAATCCATGGCGCTACGGGACCTTGTTGTTAATTACGCCACCGTATTTTACGGTGGCGTAATTAACGCCTTCCCCACTCCCATTATACCCTATGGGGCAAAAATGGGAATGGGGAAGGGTAAAATGGGGATTGGGGATTTACCGCCCCGCCAAGGTCGGAATGGGGCGGAAAATCCGCCAACCCCCATGGCGCTATCGGCAGCTTTCCGCCGTGCTCCATGGTGCATTTTGCACCGCGATTTCCGCCAGGGTTGTAATGAGGGCCATGGTCTGCAACCTGCGGCTCTCCAGATATGTTGGAGTATGTCTCCCATGATCCCTCACCATAGAGTATGCTGTCAAGTGCTGATGGAATTTGGAGTTCAAAACATCTGGTGAGCCACATTTTTCAGACCCCTGAGATTAGCGTATAGTATCTGTTTATTTCATTTTTTTTAAATTTCAGAGGGCTGAAAAAAATGTTTTGCATCTCCACCTTTTCATTAACAATTACATTATGGGGTAATAACTTTAATTTGAAGGTGGTACTGAAACCTCTAAAAATTCAGTGTTTATGGAATGCTGTGATTTTAAAATGTCATCTAAACTTATAATATGGAGTTTAAGTGTCGCCTGTTTTTAGAACTATAGGGAATCATTATGAGCATGCCAGTAATCCGCCGGGGCTACCAGCGGGTTACCGGCAGATTCACCTTACCATTACCAGCGCCCGATATTCCAGTGTTATTGGGATATTTCAGGCACAGGAAAAGGGACTCCATGGGATGTGAACTACTGAAGCACCAGCACTGTTACAAACGGTGCTGATGCTTCAGTGATTTCTCTGCCAGTCTGGGCCTGATTTCCCGGCAGCTCAGGCCTGCCGGTAGTTCACTGCCCCTACCGGCAGACTTGGAGTGAGCTGGTCTGGGAAAAATGCCAAAGCCAGTAGTACCGGCCGTTTTACCTGCATTTTTACCAAAACGGCTTACTCGTAACAACCCCCTAAGCATCGATATATTGTGAGACATCATATTTGACATTTCTTCAGCCATGGAAGAACTGTAAGCACAATTTGGCAGAGTCCTGTTGTCCTCACTGGCTCCCTATGGCAGCCAAATTCAAGCTCACTGTTCCGTCGTTGGTTATTTTCTGTGTCATACGGGTGCATGTAAATTGCCTGCACTCATTGAGACGCCCTCAGCAAGGTCAACGTTTGACCTGCATCACAGAGTTAATTACTTTTCCTTCCCATTGAAAGTCTACGTTTTACGTGTCTGCTAGATAGGCATGCTGCATACAGCTTGGAGTAAAAAGGAGGAAAAAAAACGCAGTTGTAATGTAAAAATAGAAAGTCAACTTAAAATCGATCAGTGATCTGCTACAGCTCAATATATGGTCAATACCTGCCCTGGCAGTGCTTTGATGTGATAGCATCTTTGCATTTTAAGTTCAAGGTTAAAGCAGAGGTGCAGTAAAAAGGCTGTCTTCAGAGAAAACAATATTTTGCTTAAAAGCAACCAGCCTAAAACTTTATCAGGCTGGGGAACTTGGCTAAGTGACGTGAGGCAAGGCCACCATAGATATTGAATGTGATCGCGCACCAGAAGTCAGAATGTCCCCATAGCAAAAGGTGCTCTGCCAACAGCGTAGCAACTGCCAAATCTGAGTCTACCCGGGAAATGTTTCAGAATTCCTTCCCGTGGAGACCATTATTGAAAGATGCAGTATTAACAACACAGGCATAGGGCCTCATTACGAGGATGGCTGTAACCCACCGTTGCTTCGTAACACCGAATCTGGCGCCTGCCTTCCCAGTGCCACCTGGACATTACAAGCCCCTGCAGATTGGGAAGTCAGGCGCTGGATATGTTAGTCCCCATTCCATTGAGTCCCACAAGATTCTGCGGGAATGGGGATACGGAAGCACCGGCACCATTGCTAATGGTGTCAGTACTTCTGTGAAAACTCTGCGGGCGGGTGCCGCTGCTCCTGGCAGGTGAGACCTGCCGGGCAAAACTTGCCCCGCCCGCAGAGTTGTACTGTGGCGGGCCGGAAAGTGTGCCGGTATGGTGTGACCGGCACCCTTATTTCCTGACCACTATAGTTGTAATGAGACCCATGGTTTGGAATATTTATTTATTTGTGATTTACAATGGATCCCCTTCTGACGAGTCACTTCAGGGTAGAATAAGGGTAGGCAAATGGGATGGATGAGAATAGTCGGTAGGTGGTATTGAGTGTTAATGTACTTTGAAGTAAGCCAAATTCAGAGTTCTTTCGGCAGTCCTATTCCTGAGACTAAGATCTCATCCATAGATTTAAAGGAACAGTCAGGTCGTTGGACAAGTAACTTTAAGCGAGTAGTGAAGATGTACAGCTGCATAGTCTATGTTCTCACCCACTGTAGAACAAAACTCGTTTTAAAAGCTCTGTTTTTAAAGCTCTACTCAATTTAAGGAAGCTTTCTTGATCTCTCACATCCGGTCATTCGGAAACCGTGATTCCCAGGATGAACATATTGTCCTTTAATGTGGCCTTGTTTGCAGACAAAGGTAAAAGTGTTGAATATGCGGTGGTTGCACTATTTCCAAATATTAATTAAAACAAAATAGTTTGTATATTACCCAAAACAGTGCTGGAAATGGTAAAATAATATTTTAGTATACGATGAGGGGGGCTGTGCTAAGGCTGAACTAAGGTTCAAGTCATAGCAGACAATTGACAAGTTTGGAAAAAGTGCAAAAGCACAAGAATACAATAACGGAGTTTGCTTAAATTGTGCAGAAATTACATATAAAATAAGCTGACAATGCATTTGAGCAAAACATATATGATTCTTGCTTCCCTTTCCACATCCTGAATGTAAGGCTACAGTTGCCAGTATGCACTAAAAATGGCTCTGAATCTAACAAGAAGGCAAGGACACACAAGAACAGCTGTGTTTATGCCTGATGTCAACCAGCATGCATCGTCATGCACCCCTCCATTTGTAATCACCCACCATTTGCACAGACATACTGCTGCTGTGTCTGCAACCACCTAACCTTTACTGCACGAAAAACAAAGCAACCAAAAAAAGACAAGCCAGAGGATTGCTCTTTTGGGCTCAAAATCACCACAGAGAACCGCTCATCCCTATGAGTGCAGCATGTTGAAGAGGCTCAACAAGAACATGGGTCGTTTCTTTTCCAAGATTCGGGATTTGTGGAGACTTTTTTTGTTTTGTTGCCGGATTCTCTATCCTGAAAGTACAGCCATATTGCAGAAGAGAGAGTTTCATTTGAAATAAACATCAATGTATTTGAAGGTTCTTACTAATTAAATATAGATGCAAGCTATCGTGAGATCTCTGTTCAATGTGCATTGGCCTAGGACAGCTGACCGAGGGCTACCAATGCTTCCCTGCCAATTCCATTGCCTGCTCATCTGCACATTTTAACAGCAGTTTATTGTTAGGTCAAAGAGTAAATTAAGGTGTGTGTAGTTATGAAACATCTATTTCAATGTTTCTGCATGGAAATCAAATCTAATAACTGCTTCCTTCCCTCGAGAAGAAATGCACCTTTCCTATGTTCAGTAGCAATGATGCAAACTGGAAGTATGTGGCCTTCATTCGCTCACTGCTCTCTCAACACTGACTGCATTTACTTCAGACAATATCAACACTTCCAGGAAAAGATGTAATTCGTACGTTAAATAATGGTATTTGTGGAGAAGTCCAGGCATGTCGAGAAGCATTTGGGAAAAGTGCGTTTCTGCTTGGTGTGATATTTTCGGCATGGATACACTATGTAGTGAAAACATTCGGACTCTCTTAGATATATTTATGCATAGGTTTAGGGACCTGAAGGCATATTTCTGTTTGAAATAAGAGGGCCATGGAAATGACAGGTACTTTACACCCTTAAGGGGAGGCCTTATGACATGTGGAAAGACCATGACAATGTTGTCTCATTTTGCCACAGTCCATATGCAAAGTTTGCATCCTAATTTGGGGACTGGAGGATAAGCAGTGCCATCGTAAGCACACAGATGCAAGCACAAATCCAAGATAACCCTGCTCAAAACTTTGATTTTTAAGGTCACACTCTCTCAGGCTCCAGAGGGTTGAACACTCAAATGTTTAAATATATTTGTGGAACATGGATACATGTATGGATTTGAGTCCTCCATTTGATATTAAGTAAGCCCAAAAGCTCAAGAAGAGCAAAAAAGGGACAGGGGAATTATAAAATAGCATCTACAGTGGGATTTTCTAACATATGAACATTTAAAAGCAAACCCTACTGAATTATACTTTTTATGTTTTTGATCGTTTGTTCTATAAATATATTATGATGTATTAATGTACTCATCTTCACCATTTACATAGTCTTCCTGGGTAAATGAATGTCTTTCTTTGACTTTAACTCTGGCCTATTAGCTTATGATGCCCAGATTTTCTTCACTTTCCTCTGATTCCCCCCAGCTGTCTCTGAAGATATTAGCCAATTGCCTAACCAACATCAACTAATGGATGGCTCTACATTGCCTAATGCCAAACTCAAAGGGGGAAGATATCTTTCTGCCTGCTTCCAAGATCAACCTCACTCTTTCTTCACACATCTCGTTTTCCATAAATCTGCTCACCTTATCATCCATGGTTTGCAGGATTAGGTCTCTGATGGTAAGATGACATTTATACAGTTCATCAAACCCACAGCCACTGAAGGCAGGCTTGACCTCGAACATCAGAAAAAATATAGCAACACCACATACAGCCCACTCTACTAAAAGTCTAATGCCCTCATTAGTGCTCAGCAAACCTGACTGATGTGCAAGCCTACTTCTTGGTCTTCTCCTCTGTGTTTTTGCTACCCTCAAAAAAGTTAACAACAAATACACATTTTGAAACCTACAAGGATCCTCCTGCACTTCAAAAAACAGAAAACATGCAGGATAGCCCTCCATGCAAAATTCTTTGTTCTTTAAATTCCTGTTCCTCTTCTTTGAATCCATGAGATATGAGATATGAGATATGATATGGCATTTATAACGCGCCTATACACAAGTGTTTCACATCCATACATGAACGTGTCACCAGTACCTTCCCGACTGCATCCATCTGTACACCACCACCCAGAATCTCACTCACTTCTCCCTCTGCAACAATTGTGTCATTGCCACTCACCCCTGCTCCAACTTTGGCTACATTTCTTTACTAGTCCCCCTCCACTGGAATGCACTCGGTGCTGACTTCAAATACATTCATCAGCAGAACTCTCCAAAACAAAACGCATGGTCTGTCCGCTAGTGTCTTAAGTAGACACTGCTACCTTCACATTCACAAATAGATGGACCATCGCACCTAATTTGGGTGCCCACATTTGCCAGGTTCACCAATATGTAAATTGCTAGTATGGAATTATAGGCACGGGGTGCTTTATGCTAGAATACTTATATTGTGTAGTACTATACAGGTCGCTGGTGCTTGATCCCACAATACACCTCATTGTATCCAACATATTTACCTGTAAAAGCCATCCTACCATGGGAATGCCTCTCCCATCGGATACTGTTGACTATGTATGTAATTTCTAGTCAAAATGACACCCTTCTGCTGCTTAAATAAATACAATTGGCAATTCCAATGCAATACCGCAATGGATTGTGTGTGTGTGTGTTGTCTATAGGAGAGACATTAAAGCCACAGATTCAAATTACTATAAAAGCATGCATGTATGCATTTATATATTTAGTGAAAAAACTTTGTAAAAGGGACATTATGGTTACAAATGTGCCATTTATGGTCATCTAAGCAAATAGACAACCATATTTTGTGCCAGCAGCGTGCATTGCCAAGACTAACAGACAGGAGATCAAATATCACATCACAAATGTCCTTGTTGACATAATTGATCACATCACATATCTAGGCCACTTGTTTTTGTTCACTGACATATTTAGGCCAGGTCCTTATGTTCAATGACAGTCAGAATATGAACATTAAAAAGGTGCTATATATCAAGACGTTAACCTTGTCGTATGTTCTTACTTTCCTTAGGGTTTGGTCTCAGCTCATGGTGCACAGGCATAGGGCAATAGCAGCCCTCAAACACACAATTAATGTGTATACATGAAGATGAACTTTAATTTCCTTGACATTTTCTGGTGCTGTTGTTTCTTTTCTTCCTTACTTGAGTTTCCCTCCATGCACCTCTGATTTGAATGTATTGTGGTCTCCATATGTATTGTTTGTACTAACGATAGTGTGCAGTAAGTCTTGAATTATTAGATAATTATTCCATGTTTAACATTATTCAAAACTGATAAGGTAGCATTAATTATTTTACTAACCAGAATTACCAAATTAATAATATTGCACTTCTGTGGTGCATGCTGCAGCCATTGCCTATGTGTATGTATGATTAGGTTCCTGTATTAACAACAACACTCCAAAATAATGTTTTGTTTAGATGAGTACATGCTTTAATACATTAATAGTTCGTGATAGGTCTACCGATCACACCTACATACTTTTAAGCATAACGTCCCCGTTTTTTTTTCACTGAATGTCATAAGTTTTTATTAGTGCACCTTAACCATAGTGTCCCCCTAATAGCATTGTTTTCTGTGAATTTCATAGGTTTTTATGAGTGAAAATGTTTCATGATATTACATCACTGCATATAAATTATGAATAATTCCTCTTAACATATATAAAAGAAGTTCCTCTTAAAATATATAAAAGAACTGTAAACATCCTTTAACAAACATATGTTTTGCAATGCCTACAGATGTGTGTTGTTATCAGCAGCTCATGCTAGGGATGCACGTCATGGTTGAATTGCCTAGGGCATGAGGCTCGACCATGACCACGGCCCCACCAAACCACCCGTTAGCCACTGCACCTACCCTTTATCCTAGTTCAGAGTCCACACTACTCTCATAATATGACCAATGGCCAGTGCAAAACCATTCTTTGCGGTCCTTGCTGATGCTCCTCGCAAATGTTTGCTGCAATCCGTGAGACTGTATCCACGAGCGGAATTTATTTTCCCATTCAAACCTGGCCCGATTTCAAAAAAACGTTACCACATAGCCGGTGCCTGATGACCATGTCCACTTTAACCCCATTGCCTGTCCTTTGTGGTCATGGCCAGTAGCCAGATTGTCCGCATCATGACCCAGATAATCTGCCCACTGCCCATGCCCACAGGCTATACCTCAGTCACCAAAGGTATATCACTATTTTATGAGCATACATTATGACACTTTTCAAAAAATAAAACACTGACACATTTGCAAAACCATGCTTTCAGGTCCTTGCCAATTCTCCTTGCCCGAGTTTGCTGCAAATTCGTCTTTTTTTTTGTTTTGTTGAGAAGTGTCAAAGTGTATGTACATCAAATAGTCATATAATTTAGCCCCAACTTGACAAAATCCATTCAGACTTTGGACTAGCATTCAAGGTCGGTCTATAATCATTCTGAAATCCTTTGCGCAATTTCGTCAACCAGCAACGAAGTTATAAGCCATCTAAAAATGCTGAGTCTCCCCACTCTAATGTTGCCCCTTTTGAGAAAATCCAAACAAACTTTGCAAAAATATTCACATCTGGGTCTAAAATCTTTTTTCAAGCTTTTGTGCAGATTCATCAAACGGCACCACATTTCTAAGCCTTTCAAATATGTTGGGACCCCCCTTCTAATTTTGCCCCCTCCTGGTGAAACAGCACCAAACCTTATAGACCCATTCAGGTTCAGGTCTAGAATCATATTGCAATATTTCATGCAGTATCATTGAGTGGCGCCAAAGATATAAGCCATCAAAAATCTGCTTTACACCGAGCCTCTAATGAAGACATGTGCATGAATGTCACCGAACATCTGGCATGTTCATATTTTTGTAGAAGGAAAAAACATCCAATTTGTGGCTTTTTATGGCCATATTACATCCCATCCTGAACAGTCCTCACCTCCCCACACATTCTTTAATTAGTTTGGCAAGTGCAATGTTGTGCATTTCAATATGCTTTTATAGTGATTTCTGCGGACTAGGGGCACAGGTCGCAAATCCAACATGGCGTCCATTTCAAAGGTTTTGACGCACCTCACGTTTTTAGTTGACCAATCAGCTGGTGCATAGATGTCTGTGAACCTCACGCTGCTCTCTAATTGGTCCACCAATGGTCATTCATTACACATGTACAACACATTTACAAAAGTACACTTTTGGGAACAAGCCAATGCTCCTTGTGCAAGTTTGGTGCAAATCCCTCCAGCGGTTTGCGCTGTAGGCACAAGCGAGAAGAAATGTGTTTCGATTATGTCTATCAGGATTTCAAAAATGTTGAGACCCCCCATTACTATGCTCCCCTTGGGACAAAACCATGCCAAACTTTGCAACATCATTCTGAGGTGGCCATATACTTTTGTTTCAAAGTTTGGTGAGGATTCGCCACACAGCACTAAAGCTATAAGCCACCCAAAAAGTGCTCTTTCTATGAGTTGAGCAAACCTGTAATGTGAGCACATTAAAATTATGCAATGATATCTGCATTAACACATTCTATCATTCTCGAAAATGTCCTGCTTAAAGGAATCGCAGCAGTTTGTCGAAATGGATGTGGTTTCTGCATGTGATAATGCTGAAAATCTCATGCATATTTTTGTTTGTTTTAATCCATTGTAATCCTTGTTTTCAGAATATAAATGGATTATGTACAGTAGCGGATTACAATGGAATTGACACATTGTTTAAAATACAGGAAAGATTCATATTTCTTTTTAACTGTGTCTGCATATCTTTAAAAATGATGTAGGTGACCAACTTCTCAAACACTTATAGGCCGATTCATGCAATTAATGTGCACCGAAAAAACGGCGCACGCGTGCGAAAACGTGCGATTCGCAGTGAAATAGCGAAAATCGCAGTGCAAGTGCGATTATCGCACAGAAAACATTGCACATCAATTCATGGAAGTCCGTGCACGCGCAAAATGTGGGATGTGCGCTGAAAAAGTGTGCGGCGCATGCTGGCGCACAGGTCATTGAATGCCGTGCGATAAGGCCACAGAATTCGCACATAGCGCGGCGCACATAACAAAAGTAGGCGTAACACGGGGCGTCACACGCAGAATGGGGAACAACTCGTGAAAATGTGGGCGTCACGAGAAAGTACAGGAGGCAAGTGCCCACACGCTCGCCTGCAACACGTATTCATGGAATCGAATAGGGAAAAACAGCACTCGGCCAAAGACGCGCACAGGCCCATACATGTCCGCCACATGAAAGCAGGCGGTAGCGTCCCTGCGCAGGAAAAAAATGTGCGCCAAAGTTCTACACGCGCAAGAAGGCCCACACGCGATCGGGCCTGGGGGAGCGGCGTGTATCTCAGAGGTGCACGAGAAGTTTCACACGCGATCAGGCCTGGGGGAGCGTGTGCGTGTATTTCAGAGATGCGCAAGAAGTTTCACACGCGATCGGGCCTGGGGGAGCGTGTGCGTGTATTCCAGAGGTGCGCAAGAAGTTTCACACGCGATCGAGCCTGGGGGAGCGTGTGCGTGTATTCCAGAGGTGCGCGAGAAGTTTCACACGCGATCGGGCCTGGGGGAGCGGGGTACGTGTATTTCAGGGGCTTGCGGGTGGTTTTACACGCGATCGGGCCTGGGGGAGCAGGGTACCACTCACCGTCTGCCTTACGTGTAGAAGAACGCGTAGCCAACACCCACCCGCTGTGAAGTAATCACATGTGAACCCCAACGCCTGCAAAACACACGCACCGCACCCCACAAAAAGCAACGCCCGTGCGCGATACATCACAGACACGCATACGCGCTAAGGGCCTTTGGTCCAATGGAATCGTGTATGCGTGCTGACGCGCTTACGCGCTAAGGGCCTTTCCTCGATTCACACGCTGATGTGCAGAATTTTCACGTGCCAAATCACTCTGTATCAAGCTGGCCACGCTTAAGCACATGGAAGACCACGCTCCTGCCCAAAAGGCCGAATTACTGCCCCCCAGAGCCCCGAGCAACCTCCCACGAGCCATCTGCTGCTGCCTGCCTGCCTGTTGCCACCGTGCCCTGCCATTTGGTGCCTGCACATCAGCCATCTGCAGGGGTCCAGTTGCTGTGTCCACCCCTGCTGGAACAGAACACTCCGGACTGGGATACCATTGCCCCACAGCCCAGCCCCAGGACCCAGTTGCCCACCCACGCCTGCCTCGGGGGACGCCATGTCGGGGCAAACACCATCCGTGACCACTGGCGACCCCCAGCCAGAGGGGCAGAGGGCCACCAGCTTCAGTCAGAAGGAAGTTGGTGTCCTGGTGGAGCTTGTCCTGGGGCATTATGATGCCCTCTTCGGATCACCACGCGCCGACAAGGAAGGACGGGACAGGATCTGGGAAGACTTTGTGGTTGCCATCAACGCGGAGGGGGTGGCAACCCGCAAGATCAAGCAAGTCAAGAAGCGCTGGGAGGACTTCAGGTCCTGGACCCTCATTAAGGCCCGGTGCCTCATGGAGGGGGCCGGGACAGCATGAGTACCATCCAGCTGAGGGTCCTGGAACGCGTACGCCCAGCGCTCCATGCCCAGATCCTTGAGAGGCAGACCCGTCTGGAGTCGAGCGGTAAGTGGCCAAGCATTGCTGTGTGAGACAGGGCATGTTGCAGCGTGGTGGTTGTCTGATACTTGCCTGTATGTGTGACATAGGCCATGTACGCATGTGTGTGTGCAGGGACATCATGGTCATGCATGTGAGACCAGTAATGTGTGAAGCACACGGTTGGTGTATGTGTTTAAATGTAACATGGGGAGCCCTATGCGGAATGGACACATGAGAGCATGCCAGTCTCTGTTCCTGGACATGGGTGTGGTTGAGGGATGGGTGCTGATGCCATGTACATGTATGGTGTCCATGTCTGTGTTTCTGACCTGCGTGTTTGTGACTTGTGGATGCCATGGATTCATGACACATGTCTGTGACAATGTTCAGATTCACTGATGCAGCCTAGTTATCCTTGCATCCACTGTGTCTGGGATGTACGAGTCCAGATGGATGAAAGTACGTTGAAGTGTGTGCATGTGATAGGCATGACCCATGATGCATTTGAGTCCAAAAACAACATTGTATGCTTCAAGAGTCCCTTGGACATGTTTGCTTATGTCCATAGCATGCACCATGCCTGTCACTGCATGTGTTTTGCCTGCACTGACCCATGTGTTGTGGAGGGACATGATGGAAGTGATCTTTGACAGTGCCACTCATCTGCTATTGCTTCCTGTCTAGGGGACCATTGTACAGTACCCTGATGCTTGTGTTCTATGTCTCCCTCTACACAGCGCAAAGTGAAGAAGAGGGCAGAGACGGAGCTGTGGAGCTAAGTGGCAGGGATTGCCCCCACGGCTGCAGCGGAAGGGGTGGGTGAGCCCCCACAGGGGCTTGCAATGGCGGAAGACGGTGTGGAGCCATCCAGGTTGGTGGTTTCCACAGAGGAGGAGGAGGCCGCTACTGAGCCGCACATGGGGCCTGGTGGGGGCATCCCTGCTGGTGCAAGTGGTGCAGTCCAGGGGCAGGAGGCAGCACAGGTCACCGTGGAGGTGCCTGTGCATGTCACTGTCCCTGACACTGTGACTGCACCACCATGCACCAGCAGGGATGCCCCATCCCAGGCCCGTCCGCAGGTAGGGGGGATGTCCATGTCATCTGACTCCCCTCCACCTGCGGACGAGGGGACCCCTGGCCGTATGGAGAAGGTCCTGATTGGTGTCGCGTTGCGCACGGCTGTCATTCGTGATGAGGTGCGTGCTTCCCGGGGGGAGCACACACGTCATCACGAAGAGCACCGTGCCAACGTGGCCCAGTTGGGAGTGGTCATGGTCGGGGGTCTCGTACATGTGTCGGGCACTCTGGCGACCCTCTCCTCCTCTGTGGAGGCTATGCGCCAGTCGTACTTCATGCCGTCTTCCGGCCCAGATGCCACCAGGGCCCCCTGTGGACCTGCCCCGACCAATGCAGCCACCTCGGTGGGGATCCCATCCCTGCCACAGTCGGGAGTCGGAGGTCCAGCAGGGGTGGACACACCAGCAACTGGACCCCAGCAGATGGAGGATGTGACGGCATCATCTGGCAGGGCACGTGCACGACAGCGTTGGTGGTTTCCATCAGCCTGGATGCCGTCGTGCTGGCACAGGCAGTTGCGTCGGAGGCAGCGGCAGGCTCGACGTGGGAGGCATCATGGCTCGGGGCCATCAACATCAGGGGTGCAGGCATCGGCCGGAGGGCAGGAGAACCCTGGAATGGGAGTGGCTTCCGTGTGGGAGCGGTTGGGCCAGCAGATAGGTGCGGAGCGGCAGCGGGCAGAGGAGGAACGGCTCACAATGGTCAGGGCGGAGAACTCCATGCGGAGGGCGCTGAGGCGGGCTGAGTGCCTCGAGGGTCTTCGCAGGGAGTTGGAGCTGGACACTGCATTATCTCTGCGGGACCTCGGGGCCAGGGAACATGCCCGCCTCCAAGCCATTGAACAGGAGTTCGATGATGCCCTGGCCCATGACAACAACCAGTGAGCCGTCGGACTAGCCCGCTGCCCTTGTAAATAGTTATGTAGTTAGTGATAGGTTTCCTTTGGTTTTTTATTTATTTTGGACCTTTTGGACAATGGGACACATTTTTGTATATAGTTTTATTTTATTAGATAGTATTTTTATGTAGGTTTCATTTCTTCCGTTGGGATCATGGACGCTGGTTTGTTTATCTGTATATAGTTGACTGTTGGATTTTTTAAATTCTTTTTGGATTTACCCATGGAGCAATGGTTTTCGGTTTTGTTTTTACCCTGGATTTACTTTCTTGAACTGTGACTTTGGACACCTTTCCTTTGGATTATGATTTGTCGTTTTTCATTATTTTACGGACATGCTGCTTTTGGTTTTTGATTCCCATTGTCATTTGTTTATTTTTATTTCCATTTATGCTGTTTTTAATACATGTTTTTCATCAAACTTCAATGTGTAGTATCATCTCATTGGTATCATGCATATCATGATATGGGTTTTGAGATTCACTGACACCCATTGGGTGTATGTGAGGGCCATGTGTTCATTTCCAAACTTGCTATTGGGGTTCTATCATGTCATTGCCATTTCTAAGTGGGTGGATGCAATACCCGAGTGGGTGTTTTGCATTTGGAGGCTGACCATAAGGGCCAGGGATCTAGATTGTGATGACATGTTGGCTGGGGGACATGTGTGGGGGCCTGCTGGCAGGTGCCCCGCAATACTGGGGGGTGGGGGTGCAGGGGGACATGAGTTGGACATGAGTGGGGGCCTGCTGGCAGGTGCCCCGCAATACTGGGGGGTGGGGGTGCAAGGGGACATGAGTTGGTGATCAGTAGTGCAAGGAGACATGTGCCTTTGCTGGTGGGCATGCCCATGTTGGGTGGGCTGCCTGCAGTGCATGACCAGGGATGCAGGGTAGTCCCCTGTGGTGTGGGCTGCCTGCAGGGGCCGTGGATGGTGTACAGGGGACACCTGGGAGGACCCACACTGCCAAATCACATGTAGGACTCCCCGGCATCCCTGAAATACACGTACCCTGCTGAAATTGCGTGTGAAAATTCTCGCGCACCTGTGAAATACACGTGCACAGGCCAATCGCGTGTGGAACTTCTCGCGCACCTCTGAAATACACGCGCCCAGGCCAATCGCGTGTGGAACTTCTCGCGCACCTCTGAAATACACGCGCCCAGGCCAATCGAGTGTGGAACTTCTCGCGCACCTCTGAAATACACGCGCCCAGGACAATCACGTGTGGAACTTCTCGCGCACCTCTGAAATACACGCACACGCTCCCCCAGGCCCGATCGCGTGTGGAACTTCTCGCGCACCCCTGAAATACACGCGCACAGGCCAATGGCGTGTCAAACTTCTCGCGCACCTCTGGAATACACGCGCCCAGGCCAATCGCGTGTGGAAATTCTCGCGCACCTCTGAAATACACGCGCCAAGGCTAATCGCGTGTGGAACTTCTCGCGCACCTCTGAAATACACGCGCCCAGGCCAATCGCGTGTGGAACTTCTCGCGCACCTCTGGAATACACGCGCCCAGGCCAATCGCGTGTGGAACTTCTCGTGCACCTCTGAAATACATGCGCCCAGGCCAATCGCGTGTGGAACTTCTCGCGCACCTCTGGAATACACACACACGCTCCCCCAGGCTCGATCGCGTGTGGAACTTCTCGCGCTCCTCTGGAATACACGCGCCCAGGCCAATCGCGTGTGGAAATTCTCGCGCACCTCTGAAATACACGCGCCAAGGCTAATCGCGTGTGGAACTTCTCGCGCACCTCTGAAATACACGCGCCCAGGCCAATCGCGTGTGGAACTTCTCGCGCACCTCTGGAATACACGCGCCCAGGCCAATCGCGTGTGGAACTTCTCGTGCACCTCTGAAATACACGCGCCCAGGCCAATCGCGTGTGGAACTTCTCGGGCACCTCTGGAATACACACACACGCTCCCCCAGGCTCGATCGCGTGTGGAACTTCTCGCGCTCCTCTGAAATACACGCACCCAGGCCAATCGCGTGTGGAACTTCTCGCGCACCTCTGAAATACACGCGCCCAGGCCAATCGCGTGTGGAACTTCTTGCGCACCTCTGAAATACACGCACACGCTCCCCCAGGCACGATCGCATGTGGAACTTCTCGCGCACCCCTGAAATACACGCACACAGGCCAATCGCGTGTGAAACTTCTCGCGCACCTCTGGAATACACGCGCCCAGGCCAATCACGTGTGGAACTTCTCGCGCACCTCTGAAATACACGGGCCCAGGCCAATCGCGTGTGGAACTTCTCGCGCACCTCTGAAATACACGCGCCCAGGCCAATCACGTGTGGAACTTCTCGCGCACCTCTGGAATACACGCGCCCAGGCCAATCGCGTGTGGAACTTCTCGCGCACCTCTCAAATACACACACACGCTCCCCCAGGCCAATCGCATGTGGAACTTCTAGCACACCTCTGAAATACACGCGCCCAGGCCAATCGCGTGTGGAACTTCTCGCGCACCCCTGAAATACACGCGCACAGGCCAATCACGTGTGAAACTTCTCGCGCACCTCTCAAATACACACACACGCTCCCCCAGGCCAATCGCATGTGGAACTTCTAGCACACCTCTGAAATACACGCGCCCAGGCCAATCGCGTGTGGAACTTCTCGGGCACCTCTGGAATACACACACACGCTCCCCCAGGCTCGATCGCGTGTGGAACTTCTCGCGCTCCTCTGAAATACACGCACCCAGGCCAATCGCGTGTGGAACTTCTCGCGCACCTCTGAAATACACGCGCCCAGGCCAATCGCGTGTGGAACTTCTTGCGCACCTCTGAAATACACGCACACGCTCCCCCAGGCACGATCGCATGTGGAACTTCTCGCGCACCCCTGAAATACACGCACACAGGCCAATCGCGTGTGAAACTTCTCGCGCACCTCTGGAATACACGCGCCCAGGCCAATCACGTGTGGAACTTCTCGCGCACCTCTGAAATACACGGGCCCAGGCCAATCGCGTGTGGAACTTCTCGCGCACCTCTGAAATACACGCGCCCAGGCCAATCACGTGTGGAACTTCTCGCGCACCTCTGGAATACACGCGCCCAGGCCAATCGCGTGTGGAACTTCTCGCGCACCTCTCAAATACACACACACGCTCCCCCAGGCCAATCGCATGTGGAACTTCTAGCACACCTCTGAAATACACGCGCCCAGGCCAATCGCGTGTGGAACTTCTCGCGCACCCCTGAAATACACGCGCACAGGCCAATCACGTGTGAAACTTCTCGCGCACCTCTGAAATACACGCGCCCAGGCCAGATCGCGTGTGGAACTTCTCGCGCACCTCTGAAATACACGCACACACGCTCCCCCAGGCCAATCGCATGTGGAACTTCTAGCACACCTCTGAAATACACGCGCCCAGGCCAATCGCGTGTGGAACTTCTCGCGCACCCCTGAGATACACGCACCCAGGCCAATGGCGTGTCAAACTTCTCGCGCACCTCTGGAATACACGCGCCCAGGCCAATCGCGTGTGGAAATTCTCGCGCACCTCTGAAATACACGCGCCAAGGATAATCGCGTGTGGAACTTCTCGCGCACCTCTGAAATACACGTGTCCAGGCCAATCGCGTGTGGAACTTCTCGCGCACCTCTGGAATACACGCGCCCAGGCCAATCGCGTGTGGAACTTCTCGTGCACCTCTGAAATACATGCGCCCAGGCCAATCGCGTGTGGAACTTCTCGCGCACCTCTGGAATACACACACACGCTCCCCCAGGCTCGATCGCGTGTGGAACTTCTCTCGCTCCTCTGGAATACACGCGCCCAGGCCAATCGCGTGTGGAAATTCTCGCGCACCTCTGAAATACACGCGCCAAGGCTAATCGCGTGTGGAACTTCTCGCGCACCTCTGAAATACACGCGCCCAGGCCAATCGCGTGTGGAACTTCTCGCGCACCTCTGGAATACACGCGCCCAGGCCAATCGCGTGTGGAACTTCTCGTGCACCTCTGAAATACACGCGCCCAGGCCAATCGCGTGTGGAACTTCTCGGGCACCTCTGGAATACACACACACGCTCCCCCAGGCTCGATCGCGTGTGGAACTTCTCGCGCTCCTCTGAAATACACGCACCCAGGCCAATCGCGTGTGGAACTTCTCGCGCACCTCTGAAATACACGCACCCAGGCCAATCGCGTGTGGAACTTCTTGCGCACCTCTGAAATACACGCACACGCTCCCCCAGGCACGATCGCATGTGGAACTTCTCGCGCACCCCTGAAATACACGCACACAGGCCAATCGCGTGTGAAACTTCTCGCGCACCTCTGGAATACACGCGCCCAGGCCAATCACGTGTGGAACTTCTCGCGCACCTCTGAAATACACGGGCCCAGGCCAATCGCGTGTGGAACTTCTCGCGCACCTCTGAAATACACGCGCCCAGGCCAATCACGTGTGGAACTTCTCGCGCACCTCTGGAATACACGCGCCCAGGCCAATCGCGTGTGGAACTTCTCGCGCACCTCTCAAATACACACACACGCTCCCCCAGGCCAATCGCATGTGGAACTTCTAGCACACCTCTGAAATACACGCGCCCAGGCCAATCGCGTGTGGAACTTCTCGCGCACCCCTGAAATACACGCGCACAGGCCAATCACGTGTGAAACTTCTCGCGCACCTCTGAAATACACGCGCCCAGGCCAGATCGCGTGTGGAACTTCTCGCGCACCTCTGAAATACACGCACACACGCTCCCCCAGGCCAATCGCATGTGGAACTTCTAGCACACCTCTGAAATACACGCGCCCAGGCCAATCGCGTGTGGAACTTCTCGCGCACCCCTGAGATACACGCACCCAGGCAAATCGCGTGTGGAACTTCTCGCGCACCCCTGAGATACACGCGCCCAGGCCAATCGCGTGTGGAACTTCTCGCGCACCTCTGAAATACACGCGCCCAAGCCAATCACGTGTGGAACTTCTTGCGCACCTCTGGAATACACGCGCCAGGGCAATCGCGTGTGGAACTTCTCGCGCACCTCTGAAATACACGCGCCCAGGCCAATCGCGTGTGGAACTTCTCGCGCACCCCTGAAATACACGCACCCAGGCCATTAGCGTGTAGAACTTCTCGCGCACCCCTGAAATACACGCACACGCTCCCCCAGGCCTGATCGTGTGTCAGACTTGTCGCGCACCCCTGAAATACACGCACACGCTCCCCCAGGCCAGATCGCGTGTGGAACTTCACGATCGCGTGTAGTACTTCTCGCGCACCCCTGAAATACACGCGCCCAGGCCATTCGCGTGTGGAACTTCTCGCGCACCCCTGAAATACACGCACCCAGGCCATTCGCGTGTAATACTTCTCGCGCACCCCTGAAATACACGCACACGCTCCCCCAGGCCAGATCGCGTGTGAAACTTCTCGCGCACGCGTGTTCCCGACACCCGTAATACTCGTTCCCCGCTTTGCGTTTGCTGTTTGCCAGTCCAGTAAACAGGTACAGGGTTGGCGCAGCCCTTTGCGATGGTTTTGCGATCTTGATGGCTTTTCCTTGCGCGAGGGCGATCTTGGGGGCGTAACTGGCGCTGCTGCAGGGTCGCTGCGCCACTCTGCGCCACGTCTGCTTTTGGAGGCGAGAATCCATGAATGCGCTGTGCGCGGAAATTGATTTTATCGCACGCGGCTGGCGCAGACATTCGCACGGGCACGCTGTGCGCCAGCCGCGTGCGACACTTTTGTGAGGAATTACATGAATCGGCCTGTTAATGTGTCCCCATAGCATGGTGTGTTGTCATTTATTGCAGGCCAGAGCTTGATGTTTCCTTTACATAACAGAAAATAAACATTATTGGGGGTCTTTAGAATTTATGTATACTGACCAGTTAGTTGGCGCTACACATAGGAGGATTTATGAGGTATTTAAACTCAAAATGAGTCAGAATGTATTTAAGGTGTTTCTCCGAGGAATATCGTTTGCATTAAATGTCCCTAATCAGATAATGTATCGTGCAGCAAAAACGGACAGCATTTGAAATTACCAACTCTCTCCAACGTTAATAGCAAACTCATAATGTGGGCTGAAACAACAATAATTGACCCACCTGCAGGGCTTCATGGGCTGTTACTGGCCTGTGTCCCATGTACAAACCTAAGTGAGTAATTATTGTTATTAGCATCCTGGTTTATTAACTCATTGTGACCCACTGATTCAAACAGATACTCACCCAAGCTGGCCATCATGGAAATGGAAGGCAGATTTTCATGCAGAGCCCCTCTTCCATTTCTAAGGGTACACGGCATCCAGAAGTGCAGCTGTGGCAGCGGTGCCGAAGAAAAAAAAGCACAGGTGAGTGGGAGCAAAGGTGTCAAGAGTGGTGAGGGGCTTGAGGTGGTGGAGATGGCAAGTGCGGGAAAGGCGAGGTAGGAGAAGATGCATGAGGTGGGTATGAGCAGGATGCAGGTTGCTCCGAATCTGGGATTGCATTGTGTGACTGATTCCGTGTTTGGAGTAGCCCGATTTGCTTCTGCACCCGCCAGGGGTGCTACTATATGATATGTTTCCATATTAATCTGTAGGACTCAGACATATTCAAATAAACAAAAGCAGGACATGTTGGTAAAAAACAACGCTGATATTGACTGGATGTACGACAGTGAGAGGACATTTCCAGTGTATTCACTTTCACACCCAGAACATTGTTCCAGCCCAGACTTTGGCTCATGATCAATACAAGTGTGTCCTTCTTTGAACATTGCGTTATCTTCCTGTACCTATCATTGTAAACATGAGGAAATGTAGTGTCATTAAGAAACAACTGTACAGTGAACTGTTTTATCGAGGTTCAAAATACCAGTTCCTCTCCCCATCAGGAATTGTGTATTGTAAACGATAAACCCAAACACATACTGTTCTCACGTTCGAGGTGATCTTGAAAAGGTTCTCTGCAAAATGATCCTTGAAGATGGGGTGATGCCATATCGAATATGTCACAAAATAAACCAGAGCTTTTTTTCTGACAGACATAAATTTGTATAGGAATCCTACAGCTATAGTCTGAACAAAGACATTGGGCTATTAGTGCCATGGCTGCCTCCAAATCCTTACCAACTCCGCCCTGGTGAATGGAGCTATTACCGCCCCATTCCAAGGTTGGCGGGGGCGGTAATTCCCCATTCACCAGGGCTTTTCCCCATTCCCATTTGAGCCCCCATAGGGCTCAATGCGAATGGGGAAGGCGCTAATAACGGTACTGCAAATTCCTGAAGTTCTTTGTGGGCATGGTGCAGGTTGGTTTCTGCAAGTTCCACTTCATAGTTTCGAAAAGAGGCACATGGAGCTAGAGTTCTTGATTAGGCGTGTAGGAAGAAGCAGGGGGTTACTAGTAGCTTTGCTAGTTTAAGTAGATACAGAAGGGAATATTTTAAGTTATATCGGGCCAGGAGGCTATTTCCTGGGCAACTCGCAAGAAAAGGCAAAGATTCTTGTGTTCAAGTCCTCGACCCATGCTTAGAGGCTGGTCTCTGCCATGGAGGGCAATAGAAAAGAAGCTCAATTTATATTTTATTTTTTTAAATTACATTTAGGAAAACGTGCTTACTTTTTAATGTATTCATATGAGGACATTCTTGTTGGACTTTTGGTTGGGCGGGAGTTTACATTAAGAGCTGTAATGTAGTGTACACCACATTTGCCGTCTTGGTGTGATTAAGGAGTAGTAAATATCCTTATGTCAGTTGGAGGTATAAGATTAGATAAGATTGGTGGCTATAAGTGAGTACACAATACTTAATGTATGACTGGCGGAGAAAATCAAAGTTACCACCTTCAAATGCATAAACACACATTAGATTTGCTGTCTGTGACTAATACAAGGGTGGAGCAAGTCCCTTTGGTGTGTAACTGAGTGTGCAGCACATGTGCCGTCTTCAGCTTATGGGGGCATCTCCTCCACATTCACACCATCTGCAAATCTAGGGAGTCCCCACAATCCACACCACTCTCTCTTTTCCACATTGTACCACATTCTTATTAAGTTCCTTGACAAGCTTGCAAACATTCCCTATGTTCTGCACTTGTGTCAAAAACAACACTGAGCAAGACAGAAGTTGCCATTTACCCTAAATATGCCCCACAGCTGAAACCTCTAACCTCTTTGTGGGACCTGCCATTATGTGGTCTTTATCTACTTTCAGTCTTAACCTTACTTTCTTTTGAACTTCAATTTTATCCAAGGGTCAAGTCCTTAAAAAAAGGGGTGGGACCCATCAACATACCAATTGAATGTGCCATCACAAGAAATTTGAATATCAAGGTGCCCGCTGAAAAAAGTGGGGGGACTCGGTCCACCCGCATGTATCCTCAACTTGAGCACTGCTTTTATCCAAGTGTTCTCATTGAGGCTCCACGCTTTGATCAGTATTAAGACGCTCCTCTAATATTGTATTACTCACCAAAAATCTTTGTTGGATTTTTACTTTCTGTAAAGAAATTCAAATAGGTGACTGACGCATTGGATTCTGCTCCGCAAGATGAGTACAAGGATGAGTAGGGGTAAAATTGTCCACTCAACCCTCACACTTCTACAAACCAAAACGCAACAAAATAATTTTGGTAAAACAGGGACTGTAGCTCCTTTGCCTTTTGTGGTAACGTGGACAGAGGGAAGGCTATGCTCTTAAGAGGGTATGAAGGTAAACCAGCAGTGACACAAACAACACACTATCACAGTCCAAAATTAAGAAAAAAGGAAATGTCTAATCAAGATTCCATAAAAAAAAAATATATATATGTGTATATATATCTCTGAGCACAAAAATATTTTGTTTGAAAACAGGAGCGATTGTGACCTAACTGGTCTTTAGGGTCCCAGTGAACCAAGGGGGGCAGATCAGTGTCAACAGTACTTTGATTCAGTTCTTGGTGGGCTGATGCAGTCAGACCTGTTGTTGAAACATAAATGTGATCTAATCAGGCTCAGTTCATGCACATAGGATCGTTGAGGCCCCATCAGCAAGTGGGCATCGAGTAGGGGCAGATACGGGTGCTCTGTGCAGTAGAAAGGTGGCTCTCAATGAAGCATGTTGTCTTGTTCCCAGGAACTCTTTGCAGTTAGCCAGGCCGAGTCAGGCTTTAGCTGCTGGAAGTGGTCGATGAGCAACATTCCAGCAGTCCGAGTCTGTGGGCGATGGTCGTCGAAGTGGTGCTCTTGGATGTGTTGATGTGCGATCAATGAGGCAGCAGATCAAGAGATAGGTGGGTAGAGTCATGCTTGTAAACCCTGGTTAGAGTCAGCATGGGACTCTTCAGTGATTTGGTTAACTTCCCTGCGTTGAGCATTCCCTTCGGCCCTAGCAAGTGATGAGCTTGGCAAGAACACAATCCAGTATTGAGCTGGTTGAAGGTGTAAGCAATGTTTGATGTGGTGGAGGAGCTCAGCAACCAGCCCCGTCAACTTCACTTGCTCCTGGTCCGGTGAACATGGAGCGATCGGTTTGGTGCAGTAGAATAGGGAGCTGTGGCTGGTCTGGTCCTCCGGTTTCTGTGAGGCCCACTGAGGGGGACTCTAAGATAGGATGTTTCTATTCAGGGGTCTGCGCTCTCAGCTCAGAAGATTCTGGTGCAGACTGTTAGGTCCTGATACACAGTAGATGAGACTTCCGATGTGCCCTGGGAGGGGAAGGGGACAGATCTTGCTTCTGTCTTGCTGTCTTGGACATTCCTTATTCACCTCAAGCTGAGGGATTTTGAGAGTTCAAATCTTCAAAAGGAAGTCTAGTGAGATCTTCAGAACAAATCTGCTGCCTTAAAGGATCCAAGAGGATTGGAGTGAATATCTCAAAAGGGTGGAAGACCCCTTCTTTTAAAGGCAACATCTCTCAGGTGATTGAAGTAAAGCTAGTCTGCCTTAGTGTTCAAATTCCTGCTCTTGAATGGAGTAGACATTGCCCTTCTGATGTCACACTCAAAGTGCTTTGCTCCAAAGGAAGTGAAGGGGACAGGAAAGAGAGAGAGGGACAGTGAGAATCAAGAAGGTGGGAGCTCCCTTCCATTTACTAGACCCTTTCTACCCATCATAATCCAGCCCCCATCCCTTCTCATTGAGAACAAATTACATTAGAGATTCAGCACACTTGTGTGAGGTTAATCCATTTGAATAGGTATGCTCCTTTGTTGCCTGGGCCCAGGACAGATACCTGCTGTTCAGCTGTCTCATGCAGGTGGTGTTACCTGCCACCACAAAGAGATCAAAGAGGAGGCACAGTCCTCCTGGTTCTTTTCAGCCATTCGGTGGGCTACACCCATCTGACAAGAATACACTTCACCTTCCACAGCACAGCTGACTCACAGGAGTGGACACATGGAATATGAATTGGAATGCAGCGGTCGTGCTCATAAGTAATACCATTCACTATGCCTAAACTCAAGCTTAAATTTTATGTAGAGTTTACCCAGAATGCATTACTTATGATCATCATAATTTTGGGTACGGAGGGCATATCCTTAATGCTGCCTCTTTGCTGCAGGGATTTGGCTGTCTCTGCAGCTGTCCAAGTGTGCATCTAGATACCGGTGAACCTGCTCTGTGCCACAAGACCAATATAGAGCATACCAACTGAGAAGGAAGGGAATTATGTTTTCTGACAGCTCCTTTAGTTCAGCACTGGAGTATGATGGTCCTTCCACTGCACATTGTAAGGTGATGACAGATACCACTCATCCTTTTTTAGAAAGAGGTATGAACAGAGGATGCAGACATGGATGAATAAGAGGGGGAGTAGATCAGACACATCGAATTTTCCAGCACAAATACAGAGACACACCAAATGAATTCAACACCAGGCAGAGAGCATACCCACCATAGGGCATGCAACATCAGCAGTCTTTAATTTGACTGATATTCCCATGACTGAACCTGAAGTACAATTACTATCTAAAGGGTTGTCCTTTGTACCCAATGAACCCCCATCAGGTCACTGATAGAAACAGAAATTTGCCAATTTTAAGGAAGATCTGAGTAATGTTTTACTTTAATGAGACTGAAGAGGATCTTGACTCTGAGTCAGCAGAGTCCTTGTGGTCCTTGAAAACTCTGCAGGAGCGACAGTCTTTTCTGTCTTGCGGTGGTGGAGGGCAGAGCCTATCATTCAAAAGTTTGCCACTGGAGCAGAGAGAGCGGAGTTAGCAGAGTCCTTGTGATCCTTGCGGTCCACATGGGGAAGCGCATTGGAAAACTCCCACCTTGTCTTCTGCTATGTCTACTTTGTGTGTGTTTGTGTCATTAAATTTACTGACCAGCCCTTGTAGACACGTGGACAGATTTACGTACCCTCAGTTGTAAGGCAGCAGTAGCGACCTGCTCTGACTAAGTTCTCTGTTTGAAATTATATGCAATCTATTCCCGTTTTGGGTGAACGGGGCTAACTGTCGGCCTTCTCTGCCAGTGGAATAACTCTGGAACTCCGAAATGACTCTAATATTTTGCAACCTACTGCATTTGTTTATGCAAAGGCTCCAAAGGCTCGAGTGATTTAAAAGGGCAGGGGGTGAGGGACAGACTCTGGTGGCTCTTCAAGCTGTCGGGTGTGCCCTGCCCTTGCTTTGACATCTGGCATTTACATCTGACCGTGGAGGAGAAAAAAAACAGACTGTCTAAATAGGAACCAGGAGCATGTATACTGGCATTACTTAGCCTCTCGCGTTTCGCAAGTTTGGCTTTGTTTTCAATTGGGGCATTTGTCACCTGTCCAGTAACCAACTATATAGGGGCTGCGAGTTTCTTTCCCCATTATAGTAGTGGTTGGGGGTGGTGGCATTGGTAGTCATTGCAGTGGTCATGTGGACAACTTGTTTGTAGGTTCTGTTGCTTCTTTTTTGCATTTTGCACTCTCCTTTACTCTGAGGATTCCTTACTTTGGCAGAGCATCATTATCACCTGACTGTTTTCATAGTACTGCACTGTAAACATTACTGTTTTATTTTATAGTATTTGTGCAGCATCTTTAATCTTTTTATTATTAATTACATATGGCATTTTAACATCATCTTTGGCCTTTTTACCCCTTTGTACCCCCATGTATCACTTTGTTCTTGATACCACTACATCCTTGATGAATAATGCCACACACTGGATTAATTCTAATCTGATGGTCCCCGGCATAAATCCAAATTTAGTTATAATGGCCAGACGAGTGGGATGGGTGGGCCCAACGAGAAAATCAGTCGAGGTGACTGCATTGTGGTCTCGTTCTCCAATCCTATAATAGCTAGGCATATGGTGACCTCAAACCTAACTAGATGATTAAGGGCAAACAGCTAGAAATTGGATAGTAGGATGGTGGGTCTGGATCACTTCTATCCTCAAGTGGGGCTGTTGAAAGCTTTGCCAGGCAGTCCCAGGGAAAGGCATTCATTTGGGGTATGGAGAATGGAGAATGGAAGATGGGGGTCCCCCAGTCGCCCAAAATGTAGTTTGCCCGCCACTGTGTAACTGTGGGTAGGACCAACCCCCATGGATCCGGAAGGGGTGTATCTTTGGGGATTTGGGGTGCCAAAATAGATTTGAGCCCCTATCTTCCATAGAACAACAGGATTGACAGGGGGTCTTTCCATCTTTGACTCTAGAGGGGGCACCAGTGAGTATGCCCGGAAGAGGGTATGAGCCAACCGTGGCTGCTCCTGATGTCAAGATTATTTATTGGAATATAGCTGGTTCTAGGGGGAAACTGAAGCTGAATGAGAATCTGGAATTTTTGCAGTGCCATGAGATCATCCTATTACAGGAAACTTGGGATTTAGAGATCCCCCTAATGGACGGTTATGCCTCTTATGGCATTCGTCCCAAAAAAAAAACTGGAGGGGGAGGAGCTATGGGGGTCTTGTCATAATGGTCAAGGCTTCCCTACCCTGCAGGGTGGAGTTGGTAGAGACCAAGATGGATTTTTTACAGCTCTTAAGGTTTAATTGGCCCAGTAGTGAGAGGTTGATGTCCTAAACCTCTATGATAGTCCCAACAAGGTAGAGGGGGACAAATGGTGGATTTTTTGCATAAGTATTGGGCCGATGTAGGCAGCACCCAGCACAGACTAATCTGTGGGGGACTTAAATAATAAAATGAGATGTGGTTTAGCAAAAGATCTCTATGAACCCTTGGAGGACCAACTTCTAAAGTTCCTGGATCCTCAAATGGAGGATACAAGGGCATCTGCTAGGGGCCTCAATTGAGTGTTTTGTTGATTGAGTGGGGCATGAGATCAGTGAATGGGCATATTAACCAAGACATCCCAGGGAAACCCATGTTTAAAAATCATCCGGGCTCTTCCACTACTGACTATTTGTGCCTATCATTAGATCTAGGGAAAAACATAGTGAGTTTTGAAGTACTCAGAGTAGGTAACAGTGACCACTACCCCCTGTGTTAACTATGAATGTCTTGGCTGCGGGGGTGGGGCAGCATTACAGTACACTGTACCACGTGGAAATTGATGCTATGTCCCTTAGAAGGATCAAGTGGGGGAAAATTCAAGGTTTTGGCCTACATCTAAATATAATGGCCAGTCTCAAAATGGAATTAGTGGGAATCCTTAAGAATTCAGCTTGTCTCAGGGAAATGGTGGGTTCCTTTATGGCTATTTTTGAGGCCCTAATTTGGGGCTTTTTGGTGGAGTCCAAATAAAAAGGGAGCTGTGGGAAGAAGGGCTGGTTTGACCGGGCGTGTACCACAGCAAAACTAGCCCTTTTAAACTCCCTAAAATGTCCTACGACAGACAGATGTAACATTGTTTGCATCCGCTTGGATTACCGTTGGGTGATTGTGCAAAGGAAAATGGCGCTGGAAGACCAGGCCTGGGAAGAATTTCTGGAGGCAAATAGGCTGAATGATGGCAAAGCCTTCTGGGAATTTGTTAAGAGATGTCCCATTGGTAATGGAATGCTGGGTCAGAAGGGTGCCCATGTTGGGGCGGCAGACTGGGTATCCTACTTTGGAACTCTGTTCAATAATGATTGTGACCCTAAGGAGAAGGCGGGCGGCGGTGTATCTTTATGTTTTTCATTGGAAGAGGTTGTGAAAGCCGTTGGGGCCCAGTCACGAAATCGAGCCCTTGGTCCAGATGCTATACCAGTCGACCTCTTCATGGAACAAATAGACCTATGCGGTCCAGTTTTGACCCTGGATTTCAATGCCTGTATGAGCTTAGGTCATTATCCACCATCATGAAAGCTGGCGATCATCTTCCTTATTATTAAAAAGGGAGACGTAACTATGCCTTCATCATATTGCCTCATATCTCTTTTGGAAACCTCCTTTAAACATTTTGTATGGCTTTTGCTGGGACACAGAGTTGGCTTTTAGAGGGAGTGATTTTGACATATATACAATTTGGCTATCGCCTCAGTTTAGGCATGATGGAACAAGTATTGAATCGGTATCTTCTGGTGTCAAACTTTGTATTTTGTAGAGGCAAGGTGGTTTAGCTCACCTTTATGAACTTAAGCACGGCCTTCAACAAAGTTAATTGTTTAAATCTGTGGGCCGTGCATGAGTCCATGAGCTGTCCTGAAGCAATCCTGCGGGTGCTGTGGGAGATTCATATAGACAACAGAGCCAATGTTCGTTTTGGACCGGGGGGCAGATGTACTTAGTGTTTTAATATAGGGTTAATAATTAATAATTTGGCATTTATATAGCGCTACGATATAGCGCTACGAACCCTCAGGTATCTGAGCGCTGCTTATTATTACCCACGGTGTGTAGTGCTCATTTATCGACCTCGGAAGGATGAAAGGCTGAGTTTGGCCCCGCCGGGATTCGAACCTGCATTAGCAAGCTCTGCACGGATGTCAAAGTGAGCGCTCTACTCGCTGTGCCACTTGACCGGCGTCGGGGGTTGGGGGTTCAGCAGGTGTGTGAGCTTGCCCCTATACTCTTTACCCTGTACATTAATGGCTTATTGCAGGCATTGTTGAGCACTGGTGTGGACTTTTTGAGTCATTTGGGTAGGATCTTTCCAGTGTTGGCATACGCCGATGATACAGTGCTTTTGTCCAGAACCCCCAGGGCAATACAGACCTTGGTTGATGCTTATGCTTCCTTGCTTATGCTTCCTTCATGACTGGCCTGGGGCTCAAGATTAATACTGTTAAATCCGCAATGATGGGTTGTAATGGAGGAAGGAAGCACATCAAGATGTGCCCCATAGTCTGTGGCAGGGAAGTTATTCCAAGGGTAGCTGAATATGATTATCTGGGGGTAAGGTTTTCGGAGACCTTATCAGGTAGTGCCCATGTAAAAAAACAGTCCCTGAAAATGAGCCAATCCCTGTGAGGCTTATCTCGCTTTTTAGCAAAATGTAAGGGCAGAGCATATTCCATCAGCTCTCTAAGTCTATACTTCGCAAATAAAGCAGCCATGCAATATGGAGCAGCGTTGTGGGGTTATTGTAAACCCGGTGACCTGCAGGCCAAGGAAAATTATTTTTTCAAAAACATTTTAGGGCCCCCATGCTCTTCATCCTGTGCTTCGGTCCACAGGGAACTTGGGATGGCCTTTTGGGAGGAAAATTGGGCAGCAGCCCCAAGTAACTTATGGCTGACAGTATAGGGACACAAGAATGCAACATTATGTCATTTTATTCTAAGAAACACGTTGAATAGGAACAGATGGGCAAAAATACCTTGGTTGAGGACTGTTAAGGATCTTCTCTGTGTAATGTTCCTGATCAGTGTTATCCTTGGCGGAAGTAAGCACATACAAGGAGGCAGTAATCCAGGGGATAGCGGTAAATTGCACCCTTGCAGTACGGGTGAATCATGTTGACAGTTACCACAGGCTTACAAGTGAGATCCTCAATATACAGCCGTATCTTGTCTGTGCTAGGAAAATACATCAAAGTTGGCTCATTACTAGGGCAAGATTTGACTGTTTATTGCTAAGGGGAAATATTGAGAAATGGCCTTGATATCCAGATGATCCCAGACAGCCTGTTTGTGGAGCTCCTAAAGAGAATTTCAGCCATTTTTATTGTTTTGTCCAAGTTATGGGGATATAAGAAAATTGACAAGTTTGCATATTTTAAAAGGTACGGATATGTGTCAGCAGAGACCTGTCAAGATGTTCCTTCTAACGGCAGGTACTGAACTGACATGGCATGGGCCCTTTTGTCTTATTTGAAGGCTGCTACTTATACAAGAAAGGGATTTTAACGGGATAGGATGCTGCTTTTTACTAATCTGATAATATGTGTTTTTAAAGTTTTCCTTTAAAGAAATTATGAATTTGTTCTGGTAAGTGATCCACCCATGATGTATATCTTGTTTATACGTCTTTTAATGCTATGTTGTGTTTGTGTTTAATGGATGCCTTTTCTATCCGAATAAACTGAACTTGACTTAACTGTTTCTCCATTTCATACTTTTTTTTCCCGGCTAATAAAGATATGCCCTGAGAGGTGTTGACATGTTAATCTGTATCACTAAAGGGATAGAGAAAGTTTTGCATACAAAAAGACCTTGCAAATTAAATTTGACAAAACCAGAATAGATGGCTCTTCAGAAACTAAAGAATGAGGATTCCATTGTCATAAAACCTGCAGACAAAGGTGGTGGAACTGTTGTACAATCAACCATAGATTACAACAAAGAGGCTCTTAGACAACTAGCTAACCAGAATCGCTATGTGAGACTGTCTGAGGACCCGACCAATGAACTTAACTTAGTCACACATTCGCCAAATTAGAAATGAGTCATGTGAGCAATGGTTTATCGACTCCAGACTATTCACTTTTCATAATTCTAAATCACTTTGAACACATGTCTTCTATCGGTGCTCCAAAGTGCATTAATCCATGAATTCTCTTCCTGCAAGACTGCTAGTTTCAGCACGTGGCGCACTATTGGAGCCACTGTTCAAGTTTGTACATTTTCACATTAGTCCTATTTCCACTTTAGCCATATCATATCTCAAAAATTCAAGAGAGATTATCAGTCTGGTGGAGAATATGCCTTTTGATTCCTCTTATGATTGGTTAGTTACCTTAGATGTGAAATCATTGTATACAAACATTCCACAACTGGAAACTATTGCTGATGTTGCTTAATGTCTTGATGTATGTGAAACACCACATACTGTCCCCACTGAATATATTATTAGTTTGGCTCCAGTAGCTTTATAAGAGAATTTCTTTAACTGCAATGAGATCTTTTACAGACAAGGTCATAGTATATCTATGGGGGCTGCTTTTGGCCAATATTGGCAAATGGATATGTTCAGCACCTTGAAGACGAGTTTGCATTCTCTACAGTCTATCCATTCAGCACACACATTAGAGTATATTGTCGTTTTATGGATGACATTTTAATTGTGGGACATGGAGACTTTGACACTCTAACGGCCTTCACTCTGTGGTTGAAATCATTAAACATCAACTTGAAATTTACCATGACGTCAGGTCAGAAAGAAGTTCCACTCTTGGACTTATTGATACTGGCAGTTAAAGATCACTTATAGGCTACTTTGTTTAAAAAACGTACAGATAGGAACACAATTCTACATCACACCAGTCAGCATTCCATCGGTTTTAAGAATATAATCCAGTTTAATCAGTTCCTCCGTATTCAAAAGGAACTGTGCCACGCTCTCTGAATTTTACCATCAAGCATACGTATTGTTTGACTGTCTCATGGCACGTGTTTACCCTATAAGGTTACTCAAACACTCACTTAAGCGAGCGCGGTTTGAGCGCAGAGAGAATTGACTTCAACCAACCTGTTAAAATATGACAGAACAGGTTATTGTGAGCCACAACCTTTTGTCATTTAAGCAACCCTATTTGCAACTTGGTATTAAGCAATGGGCATATTTTACAAATTGCCAATCCAGACCTGTTACGCCCCTTATTTGCCTTTAAAAATGGTGTGTATTTAAGACATTCACTGGTTCATGTGTCTAAGCAGAAAGGTAACATGAATAAGACTACCCACAACATGTTTGATTTACCGCCACTTAAAGGTCACTATGCATGTGGCCATTGTGCGGTTTGTAGCTGCACCAGGCAGACTTCTAGCTTTGTAGCCAATGATAAAACATGGGCCTTGGAGGATTTTACAAACTGTAAAATAGAAAATATTATTAATGTGGTTGCCTGCAAATGTAAGAAACTATATTTGGGAAAAATTGCACGACCAGTAAATATTCAAATTAAAGAGCACAAATTAAGGACTCACAATAAGGTGATGACTGCCCCATGGTATCTCACTTCTGCAAAATTAATCATACAGCAGAAGACTTTGTGTGGCAAGTGATTGAAGAATATGTGACAGACAGAGACAGTAATAATATTGAAACATGTCTAACCAGAAGGGACTAATTCTGGATTTACCAGTTCCAGTCACATTTTTTTTTTAAAATTTCAATTTTATTGCTTTTGTAAAAGTTCGACAGACAATTACATTCAAATTCAAATACTGAGTCGAAAGAAGAAAAAGATTATTCACAGCAAGTAACATTTTCATATCGAGCGTATAAAGTCTCTTGGAATCAAATAATTAACCAATAACGTCAACAAAACCCACTTTATTTACCCCGCACCCCTCCCCCCTTCACATGTCACCGTCCGGGGATTGAAAACAAATTTGAACATTACCAAAGAACCGCTAATATACTCATACTCATGACATAAGGCAAGTGTGGACAGCAAAACGCAAGACACTGGCAAGACAGGCTCAACAGCAATTGACTAAAATGACACAAAATTCAGCAGTGTTTTGCACACATTCTTTTCACGTAACATATATAGCACGAAATTCTGACTATGCGTTCTCAACATTGGTAAGATCTCCATTTAAGGCTGCAGTCAGGTTTTCCATTCTGTAAATACTCAGAGCAACACCCAGCCACTCAGTCTTGCTAGGGAGTGTGGCACTTTTCCATACCATGGTTAGAGAGACTCATGCAGCCATCAACAGACCTAACACCATTTTGGGTGCTTTCATGATCGTGTCCTCCATTTCAATCAAGCCGAACAAGATCAGCAGTGGTTGTTTCTCTCTTTCGACATCATCTAGGTCCCTAATCCAGCTAAGAACCTCTGACCAATGGGCTTGGACCACTGCACATCCCCACCACATACGCCAATAATCAGCCCGCTTCCCGCAGCCCCTCCAGCAGTATGGGTGTACACCTTGATACATTTTGGCAAGCCGGGTTGGGTCATATTGCCATCTATAAATTAACTTGATAGCATGTAGTTTATACTGAAAAGATATAGATGATTTCGCCGTCCGTCTGCATATTTGAAGCCATAACTTCTGTGAAATTTGCCTACCCATATCCGATTCCCATCTGCCTTTGAGTGTCAAGGGGGGTGTAATATCGACCTCAATCAATGCCAGGTACATTGCACTTATCAGACCTCTGGAGCCCGTGCATGTGTCAAGAATTCTCTCGAATGGGGAAAGGTCCCTCTGCAATTGTTCTTTCCATATCGGCCTTGTCAATACCCCCTTGAGCCTCATGTACAGGAAAACCGAGAGCGAGCCTATGCCAAGCGCCTCCTGAAGTTCCTGAATGGTTATAAAAGAGCCATTTCTCCATAGTTGACCTGCCCTTTCTAGACCAGCCTGGTACCAGGTCTCAAAGTTTCCTGGTTCCGGGATTGCATCTCGGATCCCCGGGGACCATAAGTGGCCCAGAGGAGAGGGCCATGTCGTAACTCCAACCATTTTCTTGCCCGGTTTCCATATTGCCCATTTTGTGTCTATAATGGGATGAGATTTGATGCTATTACGTAATTGGGACCCAGGCACACATAGCCATTCACCCAAAATAAAGGGACGGAGGTGATAGTTATCCAGGGCTATCCACTGTGGCTCTGACTGCTGCCTGACATGTGGAAGGAGGACCCGGAGTTGGGCAGCCCTATAGTATGTGTCGATGTCCGGTAGGCCTACCCCTGCATTATCTTTTCAAAGCTGGAGCAAGGATCTCGGAATTCTAGGTTTTTGGCCGTGCCACAAGAAGGCTATTAGCAATTTTCTTGTGTTCGGGAAGTATTCTGGGGGCATTCTAATGGGAAGCATTTGAAACAAATATAGTATTTTAGGGAGGATCACCATTTTTATTGCATTTAAACGGCCCAGCCAAGAGATGGTAATCTTGGACCATCTTTGAATATCTTTTTGAAGGGCAAGTGACAATGGTGGGAAATTGGCTTCATATAGGGATCCTAGGTCCCGAGTAACATTAATACCCAAGTATCGGAGCGTGGTGAGAATGACTTTTACTCCTAGGGGGGCAAAGCGTTCGACCTCAGAGTCTCTACTTTTGTCAATTAGGAGGACAGATTTTGCAGTGTTAAACTGTCCATATTCTTCAATTATTTCAAGCGTGGCTGGGACCGAATCTAAGGGATCAGTCAAGTGTAATAAAATATCATCGGCATATAGGCCCAGTTTGTATTCTCGATCACCTACTGTGATACCTTTGACTCTACTATCGTGTCTCCATTTTTGAGCTAACTATTCAAGGGACATTACAAATAATATCGCTGACAGTGGGCAGCCCTGCCTCGTCCCCCTTTCCAGTGGAAACCATTGTGAGTAACCTACATTTACCACTACTTAAGTTGTGGGGGAGGTGTACAGCGCTTTGATGATGCGGCAGAGTTTTGGCCCTAACCCGTTCGAGACCAATACCTGTTCGAGAAATTCCCATGACACCCTATCAAAGGCCTTCTCGGCGTCTAACGACATAAGTGATGGGTCCCATCCCATACCATGTGCTTCGTGGAGTAAGTGAAGTGTTTTTCTCATAGTGTCCACGCCCTATCTCCCAAGAATGAAACCAACTTAGTCAGAATGTATTAACCTAGGGAGGAGCATTTCAAGCAGGGCCGCAATGACCCTGGCATAAATCTTAGCGTCGATATTGAGGAGAGAATTGGGACGATAGGAGCTGCAGTATTTAGGATCTCTACCCTCCTTCGGAATGACTGCAAGGTGGGCCTGAGAGAAGGATGGGGGAGCGCGACCTGTATCGAAGATGTGGTTGAAAAGAGATGCAAGAAAAGGGGCAATGAGAGTGGAGAATGTCTTGTAGAAACCGGGCATGAATCCATCATCTCCTGGGGCTTTACCTGTCTTCAAGCGCTTTATGGCTTCTACAACTTCCTCCTCTGTGACTGACATGTCTAGGGAATCGGCCTCCGTGAGTGTGAGTGAGTGAGGGGATCCGCACCTCCTTGAGGTACGTGTCTATGCTTCCCACAGAAGGGGGGGTCACTTACATATAGATCTTCATAGAAGAAGGCAAATGCTTCTTGTATGTCCTCGGGGGAAGTCACTGTTGTGTCCATGAGGGTGCCATCCGTCCTTTCGATAAGTTCAACCCATCTCTCCGCTTTCTGTGCACGGAGACGAACCGCCAAGAGGGCATCCGCCTTGTCGCCCTTCTCATAATATTTTTGTTTAAGGTATTGTAGGGTCTGGCCAGTTTTGCCCGCGATAAGTATTTTCAACTCCTCTCGGAGTAGTTTAGCTTCTGCAATATACTTGGGTCTTTCAGATGGGGAGGACTGTGCCAGGCTCTGGGCTTTACAGAGCCTTTCCCTGATGCCTTTCTCTATCAAGGCATGTTCTCGTTTTTTTTGGGCCCCTTCCCTTATAAACACCCCCCTCCAAGTTGCCTTGGCTGCCTCCCATACGGATGTCTTCCCTACCTTCCCTGTGTCATTAGAAGCGAAGAACTGCTCGATCTCGGTTTCCAAAGCTTCCTTGAAGACCGAGTCAGCCCATAAGGAGTCATTACATCTCCATTTGGTATTCCGGGGGGCCAGGTCGTTCCAAAGTATATCCACCATAACCATATCATTATCCATCCAAGCAGAGGGGTATATAGTTGCCGCTTGCAATTTGTGCAAGAGGCCATCTAAGAGGAAGATGTAGTCGATACGCGTGAGCGTGTCATGGGGAGGGAGTGGAAGGTGAAGCCTCTGTCCGTCGGGTGCAAGTGGCGCCAACTGTCCACGAGACCATAAAGATTAAGGGTTAGTTTAATGTCTGCCTCATTCCCCGTGTTGGGTGAATCTGCCACGTCAGCTTTAGTTTGTCTATCCTTTGAACTATCCATCCACGTATTAAAATCCCCACCGAGAACTATGTGCCCCCTGGCCATGCCCAAAACCTTCTCATTGATTTTGTGGAGGAACCTATTTTGCCGTTGGTTAGGCGTGTAAAGCGTAGCAAGGGTAACTGTTGTGCCCCGTATGCTCCCCACGACTATGAGAGACCTCCACTCCCTGTCCATCCATGTCTCAAGAATTGTCATCCGGAGGCCCTTGCGGTTTAGAATCCCCAATCCCGCTTTTTTCGAGATACCCGAGCTCCAGAAGGAGGGTCCGATCTCCCGTGCTGGGATCACTCTCTCCTCACCCTTTCGATATCGTGTTTCTTGGAGAAATAGAATATCTATATTTGATCTCCTAAATTCCCTGGCAACCATGGATCGCTTTGTGGGAGAGTTCAAACCCTTGACATTGAGTGTGCAAATGCGTAACGTGTCCTTATAAAGTGTAGGTGCCATCTTGAGCTTTGGGTAAGTGTATATGCAGCCAGTTCGTCTGCTTCATGGCCCGTGTCATGATTGATGTTGCAGTGTGTGGTTCGTATTCTTCGGAGGACAAAAACTGACCCATCCAGTACGTATAATGTCTGTTTATGTATCCAGATTGTGTTTTCGTGCCCCTCAGGTCTGTGTTGTGACAAAGTATGTGTTTCCCATCCGCCCCACCCTCACCTCCTCCCCTTCCCCCCCTATGTTCGGCGCCCGACCCGTCTGGGTTAACATCACCCAGTCGGTCTCGGACCACCAGTGGAGACCGCGAAACAAGCGGTCCTATCTTAATATAGACATCAATAACAGTGAGCCCCCAACTATGTGCTTGTAACTTATCAATAAACCAAAAACAAAAACTCCGACCCCCCCAAAGGCATTGTTCCAGCATAAGTGTTACCTCGTATCTCTTTCTGGGCAGCCTAAACATACATGGTCAAGTTCACCATTCGCACGAAATGAGTAACACATTAGAGTCTAAAGGTGCGACCAGAAAATCGGGCACATCATTGGTGTATGTTATACAAGAACCCTTCAGTCTGACGCACCCTCATCGCTTCTCTCTGCCTCGGGCAGCGCCCAATCGACCAGCTTCAACCGGATCACTCACCACAGAATTTGTTTGCCCCCAGCAGCCTAGCATGCCAGTCTAGTGGCCAGATTAGTGTTCCATGTCCTGTGAATTGTTCATTCTCCGAAATTTCCTGGAGCCTTGTATCCGTCTGCACCGCGGGCCCTTCGTGTGTCATTCACCTTCCTCCCTCCTCAACTCTCCATGGGAGGGGCCCTCCTCCTGGGTACGCAACATGTCAGATATGCAGTCTGCAATGTCCTTTTCTGAAATCAGTTTCACTGTTGAACTCTCCCACTCAAAGGTGAGTGAGAATGGATAACCCCACCGATACCTGGTGCCTTTATCCTTCAGCATTTTCGTAATCGGGGAGCATTTCTTCCTCATTGCGAGGGTGAGCGATGATAGGTCTTGGTAAAGGGAGATGGTAGCATCGCCGAGAGTAAGCAACGAAGCGTGTCTGGCTTTCTCTAAAATCCTGGCTCTGTCCGCATAGTTGTGAAACCTAGCCAGGACCGAACGCGGACCTCCCGGCCTGCCTCCGGCTCTGTGGATGCGATCAAGTTTGAGTTCATCCTTCCAGTCACATTTTAATTGTCTTGATGACCAACTGGAGTGGTCAATATTATTGTAGGTATCCAGCTTAGTTTTAGATTGGAGTTGGGCATATGTGCCACTTAGATCTGTTGGACTTTTATTTAGTTTGTGTTGGATTTCCATGTCCGATCCCTGTATGGATATGGCCCAATGCAGTAACTTGGGGTTCTCTCCCTGTATGGCCATAAGCCACCTCAGAGATCTGTGGTCTGTCTGGACAGTGAAGTGAGACAAACATATGTAGGGTTTCAACCTGCATACCACCCAAACTACAGCAAATGCCTCATGCTCAATGGAGGCCCAGTTGCACTCTTGGTTGGTCAAGTTCCTACTTAGCTATGCACACAATTGTTCTACCCCTTCAGAGTTCAATTGTGCTAATACCGACCAATGGCAAATTCAGAAACGTCTGCATGGATGATAAGGGCTGCACTCCACAACTTCTCTTCCATCCCCTGGAGGCTTAAAGATAACTCCAGCTTTTCAAACCAGTTCAAAATTTCATTCTCCTCCTCATACAGTTGTGATCCACCACAGGAGGCACATCCTTCTCTATTGGAGGTTTTTCTGGCTTGTTTCTGACCCTCACACTCCATCTTGCACAGCATCACATAGTCCCTTTGCTTCTTTGCTGCCATGGCCTCTGTGGCCTGCTGTTTGCATTCTGCTATTTATTTATTTTGTTTGTATTTATTTATGTATTTATATAGTGCCAAAGCCCACATGCATCTGGGCGCACAAGGACACAGAAGACAGAACATGAAGCACAAGACACAGCTAAGGGAGGTTTAGGCTACTGAAATGTATGTAAAACAGAAGGTCCTTAGTTGTTTATGAAAGCGTAAGAAGTTTGCTTACTGTCGAAGAGCCATGGGTAAGGTATTCCATGCATTTGGAGCTCTTGTTACAAAGGATCAGCCGTTGTCCAGGGTGCGCCTTGGTACATGTAAGTAACCCACTTCCTGAGTACCTCAAAATTCTGCTAGTTTCATATTTGATTAGTCCCTCCATGAGGTAGTGAGGCGCAGAGCCATGCACACATTTGTGCCCCAATGTAAGCATCTTGAATTGTACCCAGGATGTAACAGGTACCCAGTGCACCTATCTGTGCAGTTCAAAGACGTGGGAGTTACATGGCCTTTTTTTGCAGTACTGATAGCATCATTTTGAAGCACTTGTAGTTTTTGGGAGTCTGGTTTTATCTGTGCCTCCCAGTAAGGCATTACAGGTATTATTCTTGGAAGAATGGTGGCTGGTGCAAGGGAGATACCGTTTTTTTCTATGTGAAACAGTCGTATTTGTCTCAATAATATCAGTTGGTAGTGAGATGTTTTTTTTTTAATGTGATCAACATGGACCTCTGCGCCCAATGATGCTTCCAAGATGACTACCAGAGTTTTAAATTTATTGAGAACTGGGATCTCACAGTCCACTATCAGAAAGGTGGAGTGATCTTGCACAAGTGTAATCCTGGACTGAGTCAAATACTAACAGCTGTGTCTTGCTTTTATAAACACATCCATTTGTCCGACATTCCCTTTCTAATGGTACCATATGTCAATTGGGACTTGTTTAAGTCTGCCCCATAAGTCCCATCAAGCTCCCACAGTAGCTGGGTGACATCAGTTAAGTTTGTAACAGTCACAACCCTGTCAGCTGAAAATGCCACAGAGTGGTTTGATGTAGCTGGTGAACAGCACTGGTGACAGGCTTGCACCCTGTGGGACCCCATGAGCAATAAAGGCTGAGGTGGCAAAAGCACTATCCCATTGCAGAGTTAGCCTTCTGTTGCTCAGGAAGAATTGTATCCAAGAGACTGCTTTCTCTGAACAGTGACGTGACGTGGCAAGATTGGCTAGTAGAAGATTGTGGTCCAGGAGCTCAAAGGCTGCAGACAGGTCCAAAAAGACCAATAATCCTGCTTTCCCCATGTCCATAATGTTTAGCATATTAGATTGTAAGTCTATGTACGCGCTTTCTGTCCCGTGGTGCTGGTGGAAACCATATTGCTTGGGGTGTGAGTGATTGGCTTCTTTGAGGTGTTTTTGGAGCTGTTAACAGGTGAACTTGTCAATTATTTTTAGTAAGAAGTGTGAGTTAGTGACCGGTCTGAGGTTGCCTGTGTCCCAAGGGCTAAGTCCTGTTTTTTTACGAGTGGTGTCACTGTGATTTCTTTAACGCCATCTGGCACCGACGCAGGTTGGAATGATGAATTCACAAATCTTGTGAAAAAGGGGGAGAAAATGTGAATTTTGTTCAAAATTAATTTGGTAAAATCAAATTCCCGAAGCTTGAGTTAGGATGGAGTTTCCTTAGTACATCTTCCATTGCAGATAAGTTAATCGAGTGAAAGGTGAATTTGGAGAAGTCTGGTGATTGTCTGGTGCTTGGGGCCTTCTCACCCCTCTCCCCTGTATCTTGGCTGTTCTGTAATGCTGGTTTGGCTTTTTATTTTCTCTCTTGCCTTTTTTACTTTGTTTGTGAAAGCTTGTTGGGCCCTAATGCAGTCCACTGTGGTGGGTGCAAATGGTTCTGCTTGTACTTTGGGTTTTTCCAGGGATCTCATGATCTCAAAGAGATTCTTTGAGTCATTTTTGACATTCAAGAAAGTATTCTTTGGCTTTGTATTTGGCCAATGTGTATGTTTTTGCAAAGCCTTTCCATTTAAGTTTGTTGACTTCCATCTTGGATTTTAGCCAAGATCTTTCTGCGTGATGTTTTGTTCGTTTGAGTGGCACTAGCTCAGATGTGAACCAACTTTGGTGTTTTGGGCTACTTTGCTAGGGATGTTCTCCTCTTTTACATATGGTAGAGACTATCATGTTCGAGTCCAAGGAGGGCCTCTCAAAACCTGGCCGAAGCACGGGAACCCATGGAGGAACGTGGCTTGAAGGAGGCTTGTGAACTTTGGGAAACGCCTGTGCCTGCCAGGTGGGAGGACTGTTGGGAAATTCCATGGCTGTCACTCTTCTCAGCAATTTCCACCCCCCCCCAGGAGAATGGGCAATAGGGCTAGGGAGCTAGAGAGCCCTCTATCCCCATAGCTTCCTCAAAAGTGTGCATGCTTTTTAACAGTTCTGCTTTCCTAAATGTACTGCCATGAGGGAGACCACACTCTTGGCAGAGGCCACGTCAGACACTTGATGTCAAGGTCTGCACCGTGCTCATTTTGAGATCCATGGATGTCAAAATACCTTGCTAGTCTAAATGAATGATAACTGCACACTTTTATTATGGCTGGCTGAGCTGTAGACACAGTCTGTTTCAAATCCCATAGCTGTCATCAGTGTGAAAAAATTGATTTTGTTCCACAGGAGTACAAGGATGAGTAGGGGTAAAGTGTCCCACTCAGCCCTCACACTTCTACAAACCAAAACACAACTCAATCATGAAGGTAAAATAGGGACCACTAAGAGATATACCTCCTTCACCTTTTGTAGTAACGCAGGCCGAGGGAAGGCTACGCTCTTCAGAGGGGTGTGAAGGTGAACCATTAGTGAGCAATACAAGACGGTATCACAGTTCAAAATAAACAGAATGTCCAATCAAGGTTATATAAAATGCATATAATTTAAACAAACATACCATATGCACAGTGAACAAATGAAAACACTGTACAAAATGTCCAAAACAGGACTGCAAGATTTGTCCTTGGCCTCAAGCCCAGGGAGTGTATCTCTCCAGGACTGAAATCTCTGAACTGGCTCCCTGTGGATTCAGTTCAAAACCCTCTTCATTGTCTAAATGGCCTTCTGGGGCCTGGGGCTTCAATACATTCAACTCTCTCTTCCTAAATATCTTCCTTCTTGAGCTCTTCGCTCATACACCTCCAACTCCCTCAGGGTCAGTCGCTTCTCCAACAACGAGTTAGTGGTAGATCCCTCTCTTCAGCTGGGGCCTCCATCTGAAACAGACTCCCTGCCTCACTGAAACTTGCGCAGAATCATCTCTGGTTCCGGAAGCACCTCAAAACTTTCTCTTTGCTTCTGCTTTTTCTCCTCCTCTCCACTGCTGAATTCCTGGCTGAAACTGCACTGGTTACCTGGCCACCCTCTGATCTCGGGCCCAGGTCCCCTCCCCTGCCAGTCACACACCTGCACTGCCTTCCTGGCAACCCCCACACTTGGGCACTTGGGGACTGTCTCTGTATCCCTACAGTCCCACCACCAGCACTTGACACCGGATGTCTGCACTTATCCTTGCACTTGCCACCAGCTGGTCGTACTTTTACTTATTGTTGTTTATTCTAATATCCCATGTACTGCACTATCCCCTCCACCCGCTCCCTTTCACTTTGCCCTTTCCCCTCCCATGCACTTGTGCAATCTGAATGAAACCTAGCCTAGTAGGATCGCTGTCCCTGTCTTCCCTCTGCTCCCCCTACCTTGCCTCGTCGCACCTTGAAACACTTCTGTATAGGCGCGTTATAAATGCCATATCATATCATATCCCATAGGAAAAACAGAGAAGATGCGACAGAATGGAGAAAGTAGTACATTGAGCACAATTCCAGGGGTGGTAGGTAGAGTATTAACCACAAAAAGAACGTTTTAGTTGAAAACAGGAGTGATCACGACCTAACTAGTCTCTAGGGTCCCAGTGGACTGAGGAGGCAGTTCAGAGTGGACAATTCCTGGATTCATTTCCTGGTGGGCTGACACAGTCAGACCCTGTGTCAAACGTAGATGCAAGCAGATCAGACTCAGTTTGGGCAAGTAGGATTGTGGAGACTCCACCAGCAAGCGGGCATCGAGTAGAGGTGAAGATGGTCGCTCTGTGCAGTAGAAAGCCAGCTCTCAAATGTGCAGGTTGGGTGGTCCTAGGAACGCTTTACAGTTGGCCAGGCTGACTAAGGCTTTAACTGCCATGAGGGTTCATTGAGTGATGCTCCAGCAATTCAAGCCGGCGGGCGACAGTTGTCAAAGTGGTGATCTTAGGTGTGCAGATGTATGTTTGATGAGGCAACAGTTCAAGAGCTAGCAGGGCCAAGCAATGGTTGTAACTCCTGGGTAGACTCAGCGTGTGACTCTTCAGTAATTCGGTTGCTTCCGGCCTAGCAGGTGATGAACCTGGTCAGGTTCAGTATCCCAATGCAGTATCAAGCTGGTTGAAGGTACAAGCAATGTTCAGTGTAGTGGAGGAGTGTAGCAACCAACGCTGGCAACGTCCCTCATGTTCCATGTGCTATGATCACAAAGCAACTGATTTGGTGTGGTAGAACAGGGAGCTTTGGCTGGTCCGGACCTTTAGTTCCTGTGATGACTTCTCAGGGGGACTCGAACATAGGATGGTTCCATTCTGGGTCTACTGTCCGAGCTTAGGAGATTCGGGCGCAGAGTGGTAGATCCTGATCCACAGCACAGGTTACTCCTGAGGTGTCCTGGAAGTGGTCAGGGACAGATCTTCCTTACAACATGGACAGTTCCTTCTTAACCTCAAACTGATGTCTTTGGAGAGTGCAAATCTACCAAAGGAAGTTCAGTGGGATCTTCAGAATGGATCTGCAGACTTAAAGGATCTGAGTGAATCTCCCAAAAGGGTGGAAGAACCCTTCTTTTAAAGGCACAAGTCCTCAGGTGATTGTACTAAAGCTAGCTTGCCTTAATGGTCCTAATCACTTGTATTTAACTGTGTGGACTTTTATCCTTCTGATTTAAAAGCTTTCTTCTATTTACTAGAGCCCTCCTGCCTCTAATAATTGTGCCCCTTCCCTTGTCACCGAGAAGAAAGGCCTTTGAAGATGCAGCACCCTTCTGTGAGGCTACTACTTTTGAATGGGTGTGCTCCTTTGATGCCTGGGCCACTACCGCTGAATTCTGTGTGGCTATCTTGGGAAGAGGGGGTTACCTGCCCACACAAATAAATCAGAGAGGAGGCCGCGCTCTCCAGGTTCTTGACCAGCATTCGGAGGGCTACACTTGTCTGACCAGAATACACATCAACTTCCACAGCAGAGCTGACCCAGAGGACCCGACATGTGCGATATCAATTGGAATGTGGCTGTTGTGATCATAAGTAGTACCATGCACTATGCCTAAACTCAGACAGATCTTTTATTTTTCAGTTTACCTTGCCACCAGCATGGCTTACTTATGATATGATATGATATGATATGGCATTTGTAACGCGCCTATACACACGTGTTTCAGGTGTTACTTATGATCAACATAGGTTTCGGCACAGGGGTTTAATATCTTAAATGCTGCCTCTGCGCCACACGGCCTCGGCTGTCTCTGCTTCTGTCAAGTGGGCATGCCGTGACCTTTGAATCTGCTCTGTGCCATGAGTAGAGTAGGTCCTGCAGATCATGCTACTGGTGAGGCAGGGCATGGGTGCACTATGCTTTTGGCATAACGTTGACGGTGCAGGGGAATCTGTTTGGTAAATTACCCTTTCTGGAGCTGGAAAAACCCTCACCATTCTAGCAGTAAATTCAAATAAAAACCCAGGACTTTGCACCCTTGCCAGATGGCAATCCCTGTCAGTGACCGTGAACTATCGGACTATTTTCCACTGAGGTGTTAAGAGTTGCATCTGATAGGCATGGTGAAAAAAAGGTAGAGTTGTCTATGATGTGAATCTGAACCGCAAATTGGAGTATTTCACAGTTGAGAATCATCCATATTCTGTTGTTATGTTATGCTATAGTGCGTTTGTACAATTATATATTGTATATAGGATGTATTGAAGATTTGTAGCAGCCACTGAGAAAAGTATTTAGGCTAGGCTGCGGAGTCAGGGGAAAGGCATGGTCCTTTCTTCACATAGAAGCATTATTTCCACATTTCCAGCGCTGCGTACCTGGACAGTGAAGTAAGCCTAGAGGTAGGTTCTGGGCTGGAGTGAACAGGAGGAGGGCACGGCACGAGAGGGCACCGCACACAAAACCTTTCGCGTTTTGTCTTTTTTTTGTTACAGATGATATCACCTTTGGGGGAGACCAGCTGACTTTGAAGTGTCACGTTTATGAGGAGTTGAATTTGTAAGGCAGAGTACAGTGAAGACGCTTAACAGAGTCTGCTGCTGTGAGAATACAGTGGTGCAATGTAGCTGCGCTGGTGAGTGACGTCACTTCAGAGAAGAATGATGCCTTTCATAATTCTTTGTGGTGACACAGCAGAGATTTACGCATTTTTTTAATGGTGCTGATCTGGTTTGACGACATATACAGCAAATGCTTCTCGCCAGGTGATCTCTAATAAGTGTTGATAGCAAATTGTCAAACTCACACATGCTTGCCAAACCCAGCAAGGTGCCACAAAGCAGTTACCCTTCTCGCCATGTGTTTGCACACAAGTGAACGGTGTGTGTCTCTAAGCTGTCATGGATCTTGCATCTAAACCCTAACTACATTTCCATCAGAAATCTAACGCGTGGCAATATGGCTTATTTGCAAAAGCTCGTATTGCCGTTGACAATGTTACAAATATATTCTGATGTATGCCTCCCATTTGGCATTGTATCAAACACCAAATGCATTTTTAAAAAGAGTGTTTTTAAATTGCTTATAAGGTGCAGCTGGTTGCCTGAGTCCTGCAAGGCAGCGTGATGTAGTCAAAGTCATACTCCACATCCTTAGTTCCTTAATGATGATAGCAATGGGAAAACACCACATTGACTTAAATAACATAATAAGCAAACTGATGCAAACATGTAGGCCACAGAGAAAACATAAAATCGACAATGCATCGGAAAAACCTTTTGAACAAACAGCAAATATTGCTCCGAGAAAAGCATCATCCGTTTGCTTCCAGATTACGTACAGTAAGTCTTACGTACACACCCCACCACCTTCCTTACATTGTATTCGTTTTTGGTATGCCTCACTGTCCCCCGAAACCTCCACCTTTTGATTCCTGTCCTGCGCACCGAGGTGAGTACTGACGGCTTGCCCTGCCAGCTACCTGGCACCCTCTGCTGTCTTTTGGTCTGCGACTGGCAGAGAGCCGGGAGTTGAACTGCAGTACAGCATGAGTTAAATGAAGCATGTCACCCATATGGTGCATGCCATGCTTGACTTGAGCATGATATAAACAAGAGACGAGGCATTGCCATTTTCTGCTCTGGGTCAGGGATCGCCTTACATCTGTTGCGCAGTCACGTTCCCTGCACTACAGCACGTTTACATGAATTAGAGCTGATGCCTCTACCCATATCAATGTTTCCTGGGCAGACGGCCTGTGCTGTATCTCAAAATACGCATTGCACTCAATAAATGATGTCCCTTCGTTGATGGGATTCAGAATAGAATGTTATTCTCCCCTTCACCTCAAATTGGGTAATACATGCTTGCCTGTCTAGTATATAAAGTCTGATAGGTATTGAGCCTAAGTAACTGCAACGTTCTTCCTCTTGGTTTGTAAAAGCAATACACAACCTGTGTTTCTATATGTTATTCCCTCAAGCAGCTAGCCTTTCCCCAGTCCCCCTTAGAAGCGGGGTGGTGGGGGTCCTGTAAAGCTCATATTTCTTTTGGCCATATTAGGGTTGATGCAGCCCAGGCTCACCAGAGGCTGCCTCTGCACACTGCTCTGTGTCCATTAATTGATACCTAGCGGATACTGCCTTGATTCATCTGACACCGAGCCCTGTTGCCACAAGGGGTGCCACAAACCTTGTCACAGCCACTGGCCAGGACTTTATTTTTCAATGAACTGCCTCATTTCCAGGAGGGGCGCTGCACACATTGTCGCCGCAGCAGACCTGCCCCCCAGTGCCTCAGTGGTGCCCCATGTCAGAAGGAAATTGGCAGCGGCTCAACAAAACCTACATTTATGGGGGGCTAACCCTTCAAATGTTGGCGAGAGGCGCTATCTTCAGAGACGGTGGAAGAGGGGAAAACTTATTTGTTTGGGGGCCATCTAACTTTACACATTCTTTTTTTAAAGAACTTAATTTCGAAACAGGTGTACATCACAGTAAAATAAGATCTACTGACACATTCTTATTATTGTCAGAATAGCAGTCCTGCCGTTCAATATACATATATAACCAGTACAGGAGTGTCAAGTCTATGGGCCTCATTAGGAGTTAGGCAGAAATCCTCCGATGCATCAGGTGGATTTTCCACAGAATTACAACCAGGTGGGCACGTGCACCCAGCAATGGTGGTAACGGTAAGTACTCCTCGCAGAGTTATTGCCGAAAATCCTGTGGTACGACATAAAACTGTCGAATACCAGCCAATAGCGCAAAAACCACATATGGTCAGAAATCCAGGACAAGGTGGTGGCTGTAGGCCATGTCCAGTGTGACGTACAGGACATGAAGAAGAGGTGGACTGACCTCATGTCGAGGGTGGGCACAGCAGAGCTAGGAGCCAGCAGACAAGCTGAATGTGGTGAGTGTTAGGAAAGATTTCGTAATTGTAGGTAATTTTCCTTCCATGTGGCAACCCCTAAACTTTTTGCATTTGTTTTTCACCTTGTTCTTGACTTTGCCAGCGAAGTGCAGCCTTCTGCTGCACTCCTCTGGGCTTTCGCTCCTTTTCTTATGGGGAAACTGACATGCCCTTAAGACAGTCAGTACCGGGGAACGCTGTTTCCCGTAGTTTCTTTTATCATGTTGCGGCTTTAGTGCAACATGACACAAGAGGGCACTGTAAGCTAAGTTACAGCTCTCTTGGGTCTCTAGCCTTCTACAGGCCCTAGATACTTGTTTAGGATTGTATTTGATCGGTGCAAGTCATTCAGGGACTGGAATGGTGGCAGCGATCGTTTTGTGTATTTTGAGCTCCTTTTGGCGTTCTAAGCGCGTTTTTCGCGCTGAACCCAAAATGGTGGCCTGGCTCCCAAAATGGCCAGACTACGAGGCTCCTTTGTCCTGTCCACTGACCGTCTTGCTCCCTTCACCTTCCCCAGGTCGAGCAACCCGGGGCCTTCCTTATTTGGGCATGTACTTTCCTGCGAAACACGGATGCTTTCGCGGGCTTCTACATGTCTTTTGTGTGCCTCCAGGGTGTGGGCTGGGATGTCTGGTCCCAATACACATCCTGGGTGCCAGAGAGTCTAGGGTAGTGTGAATGCCTGGGACCACCGTGGTCCGTGATTGGTCCACGAATGGTGTGTGTGTTGATGAGCGGATCTCCCATTGGCTCCCCTACGTTTTGGTGCGAAGGGAACCGTGGATAAGAGGGGGCTGGAAACACCACTACCATGTCGATCTTCTGAGTTCTCACGAACTAAGGAATACAGGAGCCAAGTATCCTGCAACCAAGAGGCTGGACCGAGGAATCGCTGGTGACCCGCTGAAGGACTCCTCCTTTGCACTGCTGTCGTCCTGTGAAACCCTTTCCTCCTTTGAACGAACCAGAAGGCCTGTACTGGTGCTTCGACCTTTGGAATAGCAGGAACAGCTATTCTCGGCGACTTCATCATCTCCTGCCAGTAAGCCTTCGGAAGCGTCTCTGGGCCATCCAGTTGACTGACCAGCTTACACGGGAGTCTTGCTCTGTAACCGCCGCCAGGTTGTGTTGTATTTCGAGTCCTTGTCACTCTCACACGCTTCGTACACTTGGCGTTCCCAAGTCTGAAGTGAGTAGTGTACATTTGGCTCAGATACACACGGCCGCTCCGTTGCCCTGCTGTGGTGACAAAACTGTGCAGGTTTCTTCGATTGGGACGTCTTTTTTCTCTACACGACGACGAGGCATTCCCGGCTCTTCTGCAGTAGCCCATTGCTTTTCCCCGCTGTGTAAAAACAGCACCCTTTTGTCCGTACTCGCGCTCTGCTTCTGCTCACTGTGGAGGCTGCGCTTGAGTCGCGGAACCTGTTCTTCTTCTGTTGTGCACTAACCCGAACTGCCTGACTTCCTCCGAAGAGCTTCTCCTTTTGCCCGTTGGCACCAGCGTGTGCAGGTACTTTGAGCACAAGGCTCCACTCCTCGCAGGGCTCGGACTTCCATCTAGTTAGGTGCCTCTGAAGGTGAACTGAGTCTAAAGCATTATCGCACTGCCTGTTTTCCTTCCCTTTCAGGTGGACTACACATTTCGTGCATATAACGCTTGCGACTGTCGTATTTGTATATATATTGTGTTGATATGGTATGTGTTGGCTTAATATTGTGATATTGTGATTTTCTCGCTACCGTCATTATTTTAAAGGCCTTAAAATAAATGTGTATATATTTTTGATATAACAACTGTTTGGAGTAGTTTGTAAGCGCTCTTGCTTTGTGTGCTCATTGCGGGCTTTCAGTCACCCTCACCCCTCTTGAGACCTAGTCTTGACCGCCGCAATCGCTACCTTGATTGGTCTGGCTCATCCAGAGGTTACCCTGTTCCAAGTAATTAGGTTGGCCTTCTGAACTTCTGCGCCACCAGGATAGAGTTCAGAAATCCGTCTAAACAAATTGGTGTACAGCGGTGGGATACGACTGGAGGTATCCAGTGTTGCGCACGAACTAAGGCATTTCAGGTTATTCCAACCAGGACACGTAGTGAATTCTTGTAGTATAACTTTAAAAAGGCCATAGTCCTATCTAACAGTATGGAAACAAATACCTTGTTAACTTTAAATGCTTCCAAATCAGAAACATTGAAGAAGATGTGTGCGGAGAGAGGTGTTTCCTCTCAAGGCACTAAATTGGAAATGATCCAAAGAATCGTGGCGTGGCAAGAAGCGCAGCTTGACGCTATAACTTCTGAGGACAGTGCGGAAGGTGGTGGGGCTGCTCTCACTGGTAGAACCGACGGTTCTGCCGCCGCACTGATCCATCGCGACCACGAGGACAGGGAGGACGAGATGTCTAATGTTTCCTCTGCCAGTGCTGATGGGGAGGCTATGCTTGAATTCAAGAAGCAAGTGCTGCGGTTTAGGCAGCAGGAGCTTGAATTCAGCATAGCCAAACTGAAAATCGAACAGGCAGAAAAACAAAAAGACAGGGATCACCAGTTGGAACTGGCCAAGCTTCAGTTTGCAAATGGGTCCAAGGGTCCTGGACATGGGTCTGGGGCCTCCTCTCATCCACGGTTTCCGAAAGATCTGCTCAGTGTGTATGAGGAAAGGAATGACATTATGGACTGGCTGAATGCGTTTGAGTATGCATGCGAAGTTCAACAAGTTGACAATGCTGATAAGATTGCATGGTTACTCAGCAGACTGCCCCATTCTGGCTGTAGTGCCATTATGGAAATGTCGAAGGCTGAGCGAGCTGATTTCGCAATGTTAAAGCAAACTCTCATTTTAAAGTTTGGGAAGACTCCGGCCCAATATTTGAAACGTTTCAGAGAGTATAAGAAAAAGGAAGGTGGTACTTGGGTATCTTATGTCACTGAATCCTTGAAAAACTTAACTGGCTGGGTCGAAGGTTATAAGGTTTCTACCTTCGAAGGCATGATAAATCTTGTCATGCTGGAACACATTTTTGCTTCTTCTTCCCCGGAGCTTAAGCAGCATTTGGCCGATTCGAAGGAGATAGATCCTAAGAAGCTGGCCATTGCAGCCGACTTATGGGTGTCACATCGAGTGTCCCATAAGGACAAAACTCATCCTGGTAAGCAGGAGGAAGGGAAAAAGTCCAAAGATATGGAGGGTGGAGAATCTGCTAAATTTTCTTCCCATAAGGGCCACAAAAAGAAAAATAAGGGTAAGACACAAGAGAACTCGCAGGGTAGTGGAGGTCCGCCTCCGAAACAGAACTCTGGTTACAATAAGCCTCCCTATGTAAACAGACCCAATGGATCTTGTTTTGCTTGTGGAGCAACTGACCACGTGAAGGGGGATCCCCATTGTAATGTTAGACCTTTGGGGGTCCACTCCGCTAATCTGGCCTTCTCCTCCTACGAGGAAGAAGAGATTACAGGAGCATCCTTCTCCTCAGACTCATTTCCCAGCGGGATAGAGGCTGAGGTAGTTTTAGTGTCCCTGGGTTCCTGGGAGCCTAAAGTCGCAGAGGCGTATGCTAGGATTCCGGATAATACCAAGCACTACTTTAAAGACAGTGTGCTGATCAATGGAGTGGATACTCCAGCTCTTAGGGATAGTGGGTGCAGTCGCACTGTAGTGGATTCTACCTTGGTAGACTCAGAGGAAGTTGCCAGAGCTACTCTGATGCCCACTAAGTTGGCTGACGGCCCCCTCCGTATGTTTCCAGTAATACCTGTAAATCTTACTTTAAATGGTACAGCAGTCAGGATTCCAGTGAGCATTCAGAGAAACGTCCCGGGAAAGGTTTTGTTAGGTAATGATCTCAGAGCTTTAGGGCTTGTAGGAGACACTGCCGAAAGACCCTACACACGGTCTCAAGCACGGGCAGCATTGGCCAAGACCAATACGCTGCCCCAGCCGAAGGGGAAACCCAAGGCGAAAGGAGTCGACAAGTCAAGACGAGGGAAAGAGAATATTCCCCCGAGCTCGCCTACCACTGCGGTGGAGGAAGTTGGTCAATCGCCCGGGCCTGACGAGGAGGTGGCGATGCCTGAAGTATTTGACCCAAACGATCATCCTGAACTAAAAGACTTGTTAGTTGAAGGAGGTCCTGATAGGGACGAATTCAGTAAAGGCCAACGTGAGTGCCCATCTCTGGAAGGACTAAGGAGACAGGCCTGCTCCCAGCTTGAGGGTGAACCTCCTGGGACGCATAGGATTTATTGGGAAGGTGGACTCCTGTATAGCGAGCCCACAGAGTCTACAGAAGGAGACCATAGGAGGTTGGTGGTTCCCCTTGCTGTTAGGCCCTTCCTCCTGCAGTTGGCGCATGAAGTTCCCCTTGCTGGTCACCTTGGTATGAAGAGGACCAAGCAAAGGTTATCCATGCACTTCTACTGGCCCAAGATGGGGGTGCAAGTAGAAGGTCACTGCAGGAGTTGTACCTCCTGCCAGTTGTCTGGTAAGGTTGGCGCGACAATCCAAGCTCCGTTGGTACCGCTCCCAGTTGTGGGGGTACCATTTGAAAGGGTAGGGATCGACATCGTTGGTCCCCTTGACCCGCAAACATCCTCAGGCAATAGGTTTATTCTGGTGCTGGTCGACCATGCAACCAGGTATCCTGAGGCCATCCCATTGAAAACTGTAACTGCCAAGTCAGTTGCAAAAGCTTTACTCGGCATATTTACTAGGGTTGGCTTCCCTAAAGAAGTTGTGTCGGATCATGGCAGCAACTTTATGTCGACGTATATGCAGGCTATGTGGAAAGAATGTGGGGTCACCTACAAGTTCTCTTCTGCATACCACCCCCAGACCAATGGTCTGGGGGGGGCGTTTTAACAGGACTTTAAAGAGCGTGATTGGGGCTCTGGAGGAGCCTCAGAGAAGAAAATGGGATCTTCTTGTTTCATGCTTACTGTTTGCCTACCGAGAGGTACCACAGGAGGGTGTTGGCTTCAGCCCCTTCGAACTTCTGTTCGGTCATCCCGTACGGGGACCCTTAGCCATCGTCAAGGAGGGATGGGAGATGCCCACTCCCCCTGTTACTACCAAAGTAGTTGATTATGTGCTAGGGCTCAGAAAACGGATGGTACTTCTGATGGGCTTGGCTAGTGATAAATTGAAGGCAGGGCAAGCGCTGGTGAAACATTGGTACGACCAGAAAGCTTCCCTCATCAACTTTACACTTGGTCAGCAAGTCCTGATCATGACTCCCATAAGGCCTCGAGCTTTACAGGACAAATGGTCAGGCCCTTACCCAGTGGTGGAGCCCCTGGGTGAGGTTAACTATTTAGTGGACCTTGGAAGGCCTGGACAGGCTCCAAAAGTGTTTCACGTGAATAGGCTGAAGGCTTTCATCCCAAGAGTCGAAATCGCAGCACTTCTACTGGCTTCAGATGTTGAGGAAGAGGAGTCGGAACCTCTCCCCGACCTGTTCCAAAGCGGTCCTTCAGATAGCTCCTTTGAGGGTGTCCGAGTGGCCCCTCACCTGACTTCTGATCAGCAGGCTGAGGTGAAAAGTTTGCTTAGGCAGTTTTCCCCCCTGTTTTCACAGTCGCCTGGTTTGACACCTTGGTGCAAACATAACATTGACACAGGAGACAGTGTACCTACCAAAAGTAGGGGATACAGGATGTCAGACAAAGTACGGTCTTATATTAAGACCGAGGTCAACAAAATGTTAGACCTTGGGGTGATTGAACCCTCTAGTAGTCCTTGGTCCAGCCCTGTGGTTTTGGTTCCAAAGGCAGGCACTTCTGAATTGAGGTTCTGCGTGGATTACAGGGCTCTGAATGCTGTCACCAAGACAGATGCACACCCCTTGCCTCGAACAGATGAGCTGGTGGATACTTTGGGTGCCTCCAAGTACCTCAGCACGTTTGACCTCACTGCTGGCTATTGGCAAATAGCTTTAGCAGAGCATGCCAAGGAGAAGACAGCATTTTCTACTCCAGACGGCGTTTACCAATTCCGGGTAATGCCGTTCGGGTTGAAGAATGCACCTGCCACTTTCCAGAGGCTTGTGAATCATGTGTTGAATGGGTTGGACGAATTCTGTCTTGCATATCTGGACGATATAGCAGTTTTCAGTGCCACCTGGGAAGACCATGTGAAACACCTCGGGATTGTGCTCCAGGCTCTTCAGAAAGCCCACTTGACCATAAAGGCTAGTAAATGCCAGATTGGACAAGGCTCAGTGGTTTACCTTGGACATGAAGTAGGTGGAGGGAGGAGACAGCCTCTACCCAGTAAAGTACAAGCAGTACAAGACTGGCCTACCCCCACTACGCAAACCCAAGTGAGAGCCTTCTTAGGACTCACGGGGTATTACCACAATTTTGTGGCAGACTATGGCACCATAGCTGCCCCTCTGACTGCCCTCACAACTCCGAAGAAACCCAAGAAGGTAACTTGGACCGACGAGTGTGAGAAGGCCTTCAATGGCTTAAAAGACTCCTTGTGCCAGGCCCCTGTCCTCAGGGCCCCTGATTATCAAAGACCTTTTATCGTGCAGACGGACGCCTCTGACACTGGGATAGGAGCTGTACTATCACAAGTAGATGAGAAGGGTAAGGAACACCCTATCGGTTTTATTAGTCGCCAGCTTAAGGACAGAGAGCTCAGATGGTCCACGGTAGAGAAAGAATGTTTCTCTGTTGTGTGGGCCCTAAGGAAGCTGAGGCCCTACCTCTATGGGCCCCACTTCACTGTGCAGACTGACCATAAGCCGTTAAAGTGGCTAATGAACATGAAGGGGGAGAATCCAAAGTTGCTTAGGTGGTCCATAAGTCTAGAAGGCTTCGACTTCACTATTGAGCATAGGCCAGGTGTCCAACATAGCAATGCTGATGGGTTGTCCAGAATGTTTAACCGACCTGAACAAGAGACTCATCCAGGGGTGGATTAGTTCCCCCTGTCCATAGTCTGGGAGGGGCGAGTGTTAGGAAAGATTTCGTAATTGTAGGTAATTTTCCTTCCATGTGGCAACCCCTAAACTTTTTGCTGTTGTTTTTCACCTTGTTCTTGACTTTGCCAGAGAAGTGCAGCCTTCTGCTGCACTCCTCTGGGCTTTCGCTCCTTTTCTTATGGGGAAACTGACATGCCCTTAAGACAGTCAGTACCGGGGAACGCTGTTTCCCTTAGTTTCTTTTATCATGTTGCGGCTTTAGTGCAACATGACACAAGAGGGCACTGTAAGCTAAGTTACAGCTCTCTTGGGTCTCTAGCCTTCTACAGGCCCTAGATACTCGTTTAGGATTGTATTTGATCGGTGCAAGTCATTCAGGGACTGGAATGGTGGCAGCGATCGTTTTGTGTATTTTGAGCTCCTTTTGGCGTTCTAAGCGCGTTTTTCGCGCTGAACCCAAAATGGTGGCCTGGCTCCCAAAATGGCCAGACCACGAGGCTCCTTTGTCCTGTCCACTGACCTTCTTGCTCCCTTCACCTTCCCCAGGTCGAGCGACCCGGGGCCTTCCTTATTTGGGCATGTACTTTCCCGCGAAACACGGATGCTTTCGCGGGCTTCTACATGTCTTTTGTGTGCCTCCAGGGTGTGGGCTGGGATGTCTGGTCCCAATACACATCCTGGGTGCCAGAGAGTCTAGGGTAGTGTGAATGCCTGGGACCACCGTGGTCCGTGATTGGTCCACGAATGGTGTGTGTGTTGATGAGCGGATCTCCCATTGGCTGCCCTCCGTTTTGGCGCGAAGGGAACCGTGGATAAGAGGGGGCTGGAAACACCACTACCATGTCGATCTCCTGAGTTCTCACGAACGAAGGAATACAGGAGCCAAGTATCCTGCAACCAAGAGGCTGGACCGAGGAATCGCTGGTGACCCGCTGAAGGACTCCTCCTTTGCACTGCTGTCGTCCTGTGAAACCCTTTCCTCCTTTGATCGAACCAGAAGGCCTGTACTGGTGCTTCGACCTTTGGAATAGCAGGAACAGCTATTCTCGGCGACTTCATCATCTCCTGCCAGTAAGCCTTCGGAAGCGTCTCTGGGCCATCCAGTTGACTGACCAGCTTACACAGGAGTCTTCCTCTGTAACCGCCGCCAGGTTGTGTTGTATTTCGAGTCCTTGTCACTCTCACACTCTTCGTACACTTGGCGTTCCCAAGTCTGAAGTGAGTAGTGTACATTTGGCTCAGATACACACGGCCGCTCCGTTGCCCTGCTGTGGTGACAAAACTGTGCAGGTTTCTTCGATTGGGACGTCTTTTTTCTCTACACGACGACGAGGCATTCCCGGCTCTTCTGAACCTGCCAGCTGCTGAAACTAACGTGGAGAAGCCTGGGTCTGCTTGCATCGGGGACCGGTGAGTAGTATAGCTAGGATCTGGTCGCCCTCCTGCAGTAGCCCATTGCTTTTCCCCGCTGTGTAAAAACAGCACCCTTTTGTCCGTACTCGCGCTCTGCTTCTGCTCACTGTGGAGGCTGCGCTTGAGTCGCGGAACCTGTTCTTCTTCTGTTGTGCACTAACCCGAACTGCCTGACTTCCTCCGAAGAGCTTCTCCTTTTGCCCGTTGGCACCAGCGTGTGCAGGTACTTTGAGCACAAGGCTCCACTCTTCGCAGGGCTCGGACTTCCATCTAGTTAGGTGCCTCTGAAGGCGAACTGAGTCTAAAGCATTATCGCACTGCCTGTTTTCCTTCCCTTTCAGGTGGACTACACATTTCGTGCATATATTGCTTGCGACTGTCATATTTGTATATATATTGTGTTGATATGGTATGTGTTGGCTTAATATTGTGATATTGTGATTTTCTCGCTACGGTCATTATTTTAAAGGCCTTAAAATAAATGTGTATATATTTTTGATATAACAACTGTTTGGAGTAGTTTGTAAGCGCTCTTGCTTTGTGTGCTCATTGCGGGCTTTCAGTCACCCTCACCCCTCTTCAGACCTAGTCTTGACCGCCGCGATCGCTACCTTGATTGGTCTGGCTCGTCCAGAGGTTACCCTGTTCCAAGTAATTAGGTTGGCCTTCTGAACTTCTGCGCCACCAGGACAGAGTTCAGAAATTCGTCTTAACAGTGAGTACCACAGTGACACATGCAATGATGACTGCACAACATGCAGGCAGAAAGCAATCATGACCCGTGTGAGGCACCAAGCCCCATTGACAGCAACCAGTGACCACCGGACCTCTCCCACACATGACACCCATGTACTGCCAAATTAGCCACCATGCAACGTTTCCCTGCCTATTGATACACAACAGTTGATAGTTGCCTTGCAGCCACTTGCACGTAGACTACCATGGCCCATGTAGAGACACATTGAGGAGTGCACATCTGATAACATGCCCACCTGACCCACACACAACCCAATGCACTTCACCCACATGACTGCACCACCAGATAACTGCCACCAACAGTCCAGATGCACTGCTGCACAGAACGGCCCATGGCCCAAATAATTCCTTTGATGCACCTTCAAATCTAGCAGGCCAACTGTCACCTGATCGTCCATACGAAATGTGTGCCATGTACACAGTGACTGACAGGTGATGCCAGTCCCCCCAGGAGGCACAACACACATTGATGACAATGTACAAGTGACAGTGAATGTTGTTCACCAAAGCACATCAGCAACAATGTGGTAACACACATGTCAATTAGTCTCAACAGGAACCCAAGGCACCCAGGAAATGTCCCCTGAGGCTGGACCATACAGGACACCAGCAACAACCACTATCAGCAAGCAGCCAGGCCAAGGCAGTTCAGGGAGTTGGGGGTGTGCCACCAAAAAAGACTCACCACTCTACCAGGCCACCTACAGACACTCCTGCCATCCAGACGTACAATCCCACAGGGCTAACACAGACCCCAGGTGTGCAATCGGTGCCACCAAGAATAGTTTAGGACAGTGCCACCTTGGGCCCGACTGTGGTGCCCGGTCTACTCCTCCAGCATCTTCCTCATCAGAGCTAGGGGGGTTATTGTCTTAATTTGCAGGCATTGCCACTTTCCTGCATATGTACATGTTGTGCAGCATGGCGCAGACCACTCTGATTTTGCCTACTTTTTCGGGGCTGTACATCAATGCACTGCCTCTGTGATGTAGGCACCTGAACCAGGATTTCAGAAGGCCAAATGTCCTATTAAGGAAAGCTTGTGTTCTTCTCTGTGCATCATTATAGGCACCCTCTTGTGGTGCGGCAGGGTTTCTACCACAGGGGTCATTAGATATGGCAACTGCGGGTATCCAGCGTCACCTGCAAGACATGAATGGACTGTGTGAGACATGGCGGTGTGTTGGCCGTGGTGCATGTGCATGGTCATGACTTGCATAATCCTATGTGCATGTCTCGGTGGATGGGTACAGGGCACCTTGTATGTATAGGGGTTGTTGGGGCATGGTCAACATGGCTTGCTTGTAGTCATATACATTGTGTGAGTCGCCAGTCATGTGTAGCCTGTCAATGATGTGACATTGGCAATGCACTGGTCAGCTATGGTGTGGCACTACCCCATGTAGGGTACATGGATATGCCTACATTGGTTGTACATTGACATGATTGCCTGGTACTGCCTAACATGGCTGGATGCCTTGATTCATCACATGTGTCAAGTCTGTGTCCTGGTGTGGGTTAGTCAGGCTGTCTGTCCTGTTCTGGATGTCATTGTTGTTGTATCATGGTACTATGTTTGTACTGTGATGCACCAATCTGCAGAGGGAGCAGTTTTGTAGTGTTTTCGGGCCGTGGTCAAGGAGCACGAGAAACACTGCCCCACCTTAAATTTAGGGCCTGCTCAACATGTTCCTCTGTCCGCCTGCCCCTCCATCTCTGTGGCTGGTGCCCCTTCCCTGGTTCATTCAATGCACTACTACTGATGTGCCCCATGTGCATTTGAGGTTGTTGCCAGTCAGGTCCGAGTGCTACTTACCCATGGGCCAGGTGTGCTGTCCTGTGTGCCTCTCCATGTACACAGACAGGGTGCTGTTGTGCCGAATAAGTACATCATGTGTCGCACCAGGATTTTGGGCACAGCAGTGACTGATGGTGAGATCGGAATCACAGCTCATCTGCATGTTAATGGAGTGATATTGTTTCTGGTTGCAGTATGCTGTTCACTTGCCTGGGGTGGTACCAATGCCACATGGGTGCAGTCCATTGCCATTGCTGTGTTGGGCAAATGTGCAATGCTGTACAATCTAGCCTTTGCTGCATGCAACTGTGCCTGGGTGACGGACATGGAGATGTGCTGGTGTGCGTGCGTCATTAGGGCATCCAGTACTTGGTTCAGCACCTTAGAAATGTGGGCTGAGTCATGCCATGAAATTCCCCTACTGTGTGTTAGAAGGCACCTGTGCCACAGAAATGAAGGACAGACACAAACTTCAGCAGGGGTTGGATGGCTTATCTGATGGAAATGGCACTCTGCAGTTGTACCTGCGTCAGAGGGAGCAGGGCTGCGATGGTTGGATGGTCCAGTCTATATGAGGTGACTAGTTGCCTGTCCGTGCGTGTCTAAGGGGATGATCTGACACGTGGGATTGATGCCCTCCGCTGCACGTGTCTCCTATGCTTTGATTCTGCCTGTCCCTTTCCCTGCTGTGGTCCGGCATGCTGCTATAGCTCAGTGTGTAGTAGCTGGTTGTGGAGCCATAATCTATGTCTTCTTGTGGCTGCATGTTGCTTGAATGTGTGCTGGGGCTGGCCTTTTATACTCCACCTGAGTGGATCTGGTGCACCTGGGCCTTGATTTGTGACACCTGTTTGCGTTTACCTCCACCTTTTTGGTGGCAGTAATTGTGATGTGTTTTTCACAGAATTACCTTTTATTTTTGGAGGTAATTCCGCTGTTTTTTAACTTGTAATATGACAGTAATGGGTTTTAGTTTTTTGAAGGTAATTCCACACACAGAATTACCTCTGGCTCGGATTCCACCAAATTATTGTCAGAGTTACCGCTGGAGGTGTTTCCGCCTGTGGTAACTCTGCATGAGGTGTCACCACCAAATATACTGGAAGTAATAATTTGCACAGTGGTAAAGTTGGTGGTAATAGTGTTACAACCAACTTTACCACTTACTGCCAAACTCGTATTGAACCATTCTTTAGGCACGCTAATAGTGCAGCTTCAATGTTACAAGCAATTAACTCTCTCCTTTAAGTCTGAAAGCACCCACTTATGGACTGCTGTAAGAATGAGAGGTCTCCTTTCCCCTCTCTACCCTTCCAGTCACTCCATTGGCATGCAAACACTAACACCACATCACGATTTCAATTGCCTAAAAATGCACGGGTATGAATGCAGGGGATAACAAAGATATGCTTTACATTAGTAATTGCCATGCTTTTGTTAATAGGGAAGTGTTGTGTTCTGTCCAGCCTCTGCTCTGTAGGTCAGCCAAGGTCAACAAAGCCCAAAGTTTTGCGGCGGGGGCTGAAGCCAGGTCAGCACAAAGGTGTTGTGCCACTTGAGCTCGGTGCACCTCCTCATCCTGGGCATCCCAGATTAATGGTGCAGCTCTACTGAGAGAGAGGGAGCACTGAAGGGGTCACCTCCATTTGCTCGTCTCTGTGCTCCAGTGGGCTCAACCACCATTTCTGGTTTGCGTTTAATTCAGCTGCTTCATTACAGATAGAGTAATATGTAGAGATAGATACGTTTGTCAATATATTTGGGTGTGCTTTAACCACTTGTTTTTATATAACACTTTAAATATCGCTGGTGTACTGGTTTGGATTTGTCCCCATTTGACCGAGGGTTGAAGCCGGAGCCTGGATAAGCATCTTCAGAATATTAACCATGCACGAGCATCCTGGCATTCTGCGTTTCCTTGTGCTGACTCTCGCATTGTTAAAATGTAAGTCTCATAGCCCACTGGTTTGCTTGATTTAAGTGATTGAGGTTCATCTCTTGTTGGCAGACTAGTCTACACTTGACCAGCCTACCCCTTCCCATCGCAGCATGACTGATGGTGATACAAGAACTGCAAGAGGTGTTAGAGCGCTTTTGACAGGTAAGAGATGGGGCAGGAGTTTGTTAAAGAAAATAGATATATGTGAAATATTGTGTTAACTTGCCTATTTCTTCCTCCTGCCTAGTGTGCTCAAACACCATCCACCATTACAAGCGGTCAGGATGTTCACCCCCTCTAACTACCTATCAGTATCGCTGTCTTAGGTTGCACATGAGTTTCCTTGATGATAACACCCAAACTGAGCCCATAGTTCATGAATATCTAAGACCATGCTGAGTCCAGTCTAGTACCGCACCATGCACCCTGGTACTGAGTCTGCCTAGCTGTCTCTGAAACAAGACCCTAATCATCAGCACCCTTAGTCATCTGTGCCTCTGCTTTCTTTCATCCAAGGTTCTCCTCCAAATGTGTAATGCAAGAATACATGCATCATCAGTCTGTAGATGGGGTGCGGACAGATTACTGAAAACAAGTATGGATACTGGGATGTATGAATTCATTTCGTGGGCTGATCCAGGGGCACATGAATGGATCAGGCTCAGAAGCTGATCCTCTGGCAAAGATCATATCAGCAGGAAACTTCAAACCCTCCCTCATTCGTCACTTTCTCTGAGGTTGAGCACTGCCATCTAGTCTTCAGCACTCTCTGCTCAACAGTGTTTCTTCAGATTGGCACTGCTGCAGTAAGTAGTACCTCTTATGGTATAATCCTTCATGGCTTTCATCTATCCCTGTGATTCTTGTTTGTATGAGTAAGTAGTCCACTAAACGATTTGCAACAACATTTCCCAGGTCAGTCATGGAAGCTTTGGGTCTGACAGAGAAAGGTGACATGCATTACCCTTCTCGTATCAATGTAGCTCAAAATAGGTATCTTCCATAACTATAGAAGTTGTGCGCCTTAATGGAACACCAACCACATCAATGTATGGCAATGTATTCACTGATAATCCTCAATACTCATGAAGTTTACACCTGGATTTACAGTCTGCCTCATTTCTGGATCCCTTCTGCACATCTCCCTAACCACTCGTGGATGATAATCTGCACCCATAGCAGAAACAGTGCACCATCTCCAACACAAGTGATGTGATGCATCAACACAGGCAAGAAGGAGAAACAATGTCTTAAAATGCCATATGTCAGCAAAACACATCTACTGTGGCAAACAAGTATGCACACACAGGATGTGCCACCAACCAAAAGCCTAAAGTGTCTACAAAGTTGTTACCCATGTCACAGAAATGCAAGCTGCATTCACAAACAACAGTCTAAGGCACTTAAAATATTGCCAAATGTGCTTCTCAGATTAGTTGCACATACCCACTTGTAATAGGGTCCCCTCGTGCACACGACATATTGGTTTTGATCAAGTCCACTGAACTGTACAGTTTAGCCTCTCAGAGCTGCCACAGTCATCTGGAATGTAGAGAGGCTCATTGCTCGTGCCACGTCAGCAAGATGAGGTTCAGCTCATCGCCATCGTTGTGAAGCAAAACATGCTGACAAAGAAATGAGAAATTATTAAAAGGAAATGCATCTTCTTTCATTCATGCAATACATCAAAATTGTTCCTAAAAAACTCCATGCTAAAACTAATTTCCCTGACTTTCCTTCCATAGGACTCCCAACAGAGATGCCACTGCATGTCAGGTATCCATGGAAACAGAATATATCCCGAAAAGGGCCAGGAACAAATCAGATGATGCGTCTGTTGGGCAGCTAATAAAGAAAAAGGATAGGGCCAAGAGAAGTAAATGAGCATTGCAAAACTTTCCAGCCAGTGTGACGAATCCCTTGGGAGAACCTCCTCTCCTGTGCCCAGAGAAGGGCAGAGCTACCTGATTCCGACCCAAGGGGTGGCTATCTGCTGGAGGACCACATGAGGGGAGAGCACCCTCAGAGAAATAGAGGTGACTTAACAGAAGAAATATGGTAGACCTCCCCATCTCTAAGGGATACAGACATCAATTTATGTCCATCTAATCTATGCATGGCATACTGTGAGATAGAACATCCTAGTGAAGTAAACAGAATCATCCATACATATTCTTATGCGAAGGCTGGGATGAGGAGGAGGGATTGTGTAATGAAGATTACTATGACCACAAAGATCAGTGTGCGTACTAGTAGTTGGGAACATATGACCACTGCCAGGCGATTCAAAACCAAGATGCAGGGGGGAAAATTCACTCCCAATGCCCATCAGGGGTGGACATGTCAGTCTGAGCAGATGGCAGGAGGCAAACAAAACTAGTGGATGCGAAGGATGAAAAAACTGTCAACTAAAGCCAGTAAGTCTGTACAGAAAAGTTGGGGAACTGGAGCGCTTAGTTTGGTCTACCGTGTACCAGAAAGAGTACGAAATGGAAGATGGAGAAGCTCGAAGATGCAGATAAGAACCTTGGGACCATGTGTAAAGGTGCAATAGATATATGGAAAAGAGACTGAGAACCATTTTATGATTAGAAGGCAAGTTGAAGCTAAAGCTAACATACTTGGGAAAGTGGATAGAAGTGCATATTATAATTTGGAAAGGCCTGTCAAAAAAGTGTAACAGGAAAAGAAAGTAATGGGTCTGGGACTCGTACCAAATGTGAACTGGGCAAAGAGAAGATGTTGAAACTACATATAAGGGGAAGGGACAGTCCTTGAAAATAATGAACTGTGAATGAAAGTGTTACAGAGTCCTGGCAGAAGAGTAAACCAGGAACCCAAGTGGAGGTGAATTGTGAATGGATGTATTACAGAGTCCCGGTAGGAGAGTATACCAGGAACTAAGAGAAAGGGAATGATAAACTGTGTATGAAGGAAAATAAAGGGAAGAGCAATATCCCTTTAAAAGTAGAGAACATTATAATTGTAATCCAGGGAAAGGGTAAAATTCACAAAGGTCTTGAAGTTTCTTTGTATGGAATTGGTACAAAGTCCTGGCAGGAGAGAATTCAAGGTGAACAGTGGAAACTAATGGTGATCTGTATGAATGGAATTGAACTGAGAGTGTGATAGGAACTGGGAAAAGAAAGCCTCTCCTGAAGTTGTTGGCACTTTGATTGATTTATTTACACATTTTTTTAACTTTACTTTGAACTGCTGGAGAATAGCTGCAAGTGGCAGCAAAAGAGACGTTGCCCTTTCCACATTATATTAGGTGTAGCCTGTGAGCATCAGGTTAGGGTTTTGGACAGAGGAATGTCTTTACTTTGGACATTATGACAGTAACCTTAGTTATTTTTGATGAGGCAGGGAAACCCCTCAGAGTCAGGGAAAGATAGGAATTAATCCAATCTTCTTTCTTTATTTTATTTATAAAATAAAGTCTATAGCAACCAAAATAATGTCTCTGTGTGTGACTCTAGCTCTTGACTCCCCACACCAGTGAGAAGAGAGAAATGGAAACAAAGGAAGAGAAAATCAACACAAAAAATTGGAGAATAGAAAATTTGCATCAATAAAATGTGGCCCAGAGGTCCAAGGATATCACTGTGGGAGTTCTACCTCAAGACTAAAAGTACTAGCGAATGTCTAGAATGCCACAACAAGCAAGTGCAAGATTGAAAATGTCAAGGATCAGACACTCCAATGTGAAAAATTCAATATCACCTGCTTTCTCCTGTAGAGTTTAATAAAAAAATGATGTGTTGTTATGTTATATTATGGTATGGTATGTTATGTTACTAGGCATGTATATAGTGCCATATCACCACCATATTCACCTCAACCCAGTTGTTATGGCTAATGCCAAAACTTTAAGGGGGTAAGAAGTCGAGGGCTGACAGCTCTAAGCAGATGCATTAAGATGTAGGCATAGCCTTAATAGGGATGGATTCATATCCCCCCAAGCCAAATAAGCACATGAACATTAAACCAATTGGTGATTTTCAGTGTCAGAAATTGTTTTGCTTTGGAACAGTCCACTGTAGCTTAGCCTCTTTTATTTTTTAGAGAATACCTGGTTATCAACTTGAACAATGTAGATCATTTTAAAGTAAAAATGAAAGCACAAGATATTCTAAGTTTATTCCGTTTGTACATACTAGTTTAAAAGGAACTAATTCTGAGAAACCTGGTATTTGTTTTAAAGCTAAAAATAATCTGCTCCGTGTATTTTGATAACAAGTTGTTCCAACCCAAAGGAAGTAATCAGGTAAAACGTTTCTTAAACTGAAAACCATTATGAATAACTGTGACAAGCAGCACAAAAAGGACAATCCTCAATGAGGGCCTAACAGCATGTCACATCAGGAGTGTATTTCACTCTATATGTGATAATAATGATCCCCAGTCACAAGAAGCAGCCAACCGCCTTTAATCCATGGTGGTATGCTGCAGTCATTGGGAGAGAGTGGCAAAACAGCAACACCGTCATCCCAAGTAAATTAACTATGATACATACCAAAGCAAAGTTCACATTGTAGTCACTCAGTAGCAATACATGACTCCCTTTAATAGGAAGAACTTGCTAGTGAGGTTTCGAGGGAATCACGGCAGAGCACTGGCTCAAGACCAATTTGTACGATACTGTGGGGGGATTGAACTGGCTAATCATGGCCCAAGTAAAGCATTGGTTAATGGCTACTCCTCATTTGTACATACTGTATATATCCCTGACCTCATAACCTACAAGAATCGTTATACTCTCTGTATTAATAAAATTAATTCTCCTGCATTCTCAATTGTCCTCCTACCCCATGACTACAAAATCAACATACTGACCACATGGGAAAAACTGGAGGTGGGTGACCATCATCCATAAGATTGGCTGGCCCTGCATGCAAATCCCAAACCCCAAACAAAACACCTTCAAATCCCTTCCATGCCTCATCGCCATTGTAAAGACTGGAGGGGGTATCTGAGCTCCTGCCATTTATTTGGCAGAGTAGAAGCACAGAGCACCCCAGCCAAGAATCTTTATTTGGTAAACGCGGAAGGGCAATCGAGGCTTAAGTTCTCAGGAGGTGATGCAGGCTGGTTCTTAAGTACAGTGTAGTCCCCAAGCACCAACAAAGAAATGTCCACACACTATGTTAGTGATAACACAGTTCTTTATATAAATAAGGTTCAAGTTATATAGACATACAATAACATACTTTGTGCTCAGGCAATACTATATGATAAATGTATAATTTCTATGTGGTACCACAATTACTCTTTGATTCCATTAAAATGCACCAACTGCTGACAGTTTCAAATGGCATAGAAATCAATAGCACAAAGATATAAACCATGACTTGGACAAGTTGGTTAAACAAAATGGCAAAACACTGGGTCCCCACCAAAGACACAGTTCTGTGTGACGACCCCCCCCCCCACCTCTGCAACCTGTAAATAAGATATATTGACAAGCCCAGTCCATATTGTTTAGAAGAGTCTTGTTACCTTCTACAAATGTTCTACTACCCCCATGTACCTCGTTTAGCAAAGTTCGATGACAGGTCATCGACGGATCTTTCTTGAGTGAACTCCCTTTAAGGCAGGAGCCATGGATCGTCGAGATTCCTCGAAGAAAAGATGAACAATGGCATCAAGGCAGCAGTTTTGGTCCTTGCGGTGCTCGTTGACAATCGGTTGTGGATGTCCTGTGAAGATGAGGCGTGCGGTGCACCCCGGCGATGATAGTTTGTTGCCGCAAAGAGTCAATGAAGAACGTAAGCCCAGCAAGGGGGTCGGGTCATCAGTGTTGGACGTTGGCGATCGGGACTCGACCGCAGCTGGCTTTTGGATCTTCATCACTGTCTTTGTGAACTTTGGGTGGCGGGAAACCCACCGGCAGATTCTCCTTGGTTCGGCAGCAACCTTGACTTTCTCTGTTGGGACAAAGCAGTCGACAGTGATGAACAAGGGAGTCCTGGATTCTAATGTCTTAAGCAATGGAGCGTTGCAGCTCTGGTCGATGATGATGGTCGTTGACGGCGATGGACTTCGATGTCCGGGTGCTTCGCTTCAGATTCCTCGGCAATCCCCGTGTCCGGTCATCAGCCTTTTGAGGACTGACTTCCAGGGAGCCTTGGTGAAGGTTAACTGGTTCATGATGATCCTGCATAGCTCGGGAAGAGGTCCCCTCGCCAGGTCCTCTCTTGGATCAGTTTCTTGAAGGCACAGCAGCTTTCAGATTGTGTCAAAGGGAAACAGCAGTTAACCTTCTTACTGCTCGGCTTCGAGATCAAGCATCAAGTTTTGACTTCAGCTTCTGAACGATTTCCATCAGTGAGAAGTCCCCAGATATACTGCTTGGTCTCTCATTCACTCTGCTGGGTCACACTCAGGCAACCAATTATTCAGAAGGGCATTCATGCAGCCAATCAGCTCAGAGTGCATTCAGACCCTTCTTTTCCATCCAGACACTCACAACAAGGAATGTGGATTGGGACAAGGCTCCTTTGCATTCAGCACTCCACACTTCATTCATACCGTTTCAGGCAGGGCTGTGTCAGTCTTTGTGTCACATACCAGAAACCAGACACACATAACATGAAATGCATATTGGTCACACATTCCATCAACCAAGGTCCCACCCCAAGGGTGTATCCCCAACAAACAGTCACTGGGAAGGCTCCAGTCAGTCCAGCCTGGACTTCCCCACACTACCATATATGGCACTTCCACCCAACAGCCAGTTAGGGGAAGGGACAAAGTCTGGGCTTCCCAGGACTTTGGGAAAACAAAGTAACAGGAAATAGACAGCAAGAAGCCACAGGGGCCATCTTGTCTTCTATCAGGAATCAACTAATTCCAATGGCAGGGCCTGGGTATCCCAAAATGGAGGCTACTCAGAGCACCTGTCAAATTCAGCATGGAGCTGCCGACAGTGTGGGATATATTTACCCACTCAACAGTACTTCCCCACATCACCAAGCTGCACTTCAGCAGAACCAGCAAAATGGCTGAGCTGGCTCCTGTGTGCACCATTGTCTCACACCAAAAACTGTGTTTTGCAACGATAAAAAGATGGCTGCACTACCTTGCCAAGCACATATTGGGCAGGATGGAACAAGAGGACACGCTGAAAAAGTCTTCCAGTGTGTTGCTTACATGTACAAAATAAGAGTAGTGAAAAAGCAGCGCTGCTTTGCTGCAAAGCCCAAAGTTCCCATTTGAAAAAGGGAATATTTCACATTGGAAAGGAGGTTGCTCTTACGCTATTTTCATCTGTGTTTCATCAAACTACTTTTATTAATAAGGCCTTGCCATGCCCATCCATATCCACATTGTGCTTCAGCAGAAGAAAGCATTATCCCTGAATGACAGGCTCTGTGCCAGCCAAATCTGAGAAAAGCCACTAAAGCTTTACTTCAGCTGCACGGAAAAACGCTTAAACTTTTGATACAAAATGTCAAAAATCACAGCTTGAAAAGAAATGTTAGCTTTCTATGCACATGTCAATTTCATGGAGACCTTTACCTTGTACAGACTGTTGTGTAAAAGAAGCTGGCTAAAGCTACAGGACAGTATTGGGAAGTCAGATGGAAAAAACAAATTTGAAAGGAAAATGCTAGCAGCTGTCACACACGTGTCAAAAAGGGGGCTTTTGCAAACCAAAGAATAACATGCCTGTTTTAAAAGTACTATGTTGAACAAAAATGTATCTTTGCCTAGCAATGCGAAAGGGGATTGTGCTGTGAAATAAATGTATGAGATGGTTTAATTCAGCAGGTTTTCTTCAAATTCAGAGCAAAAATAAATACAATAAATTAAACTGCATTGTCAACCTGGGAGAAACCAGCCCAAGACAGGTTTCCACTTGGGGAGGATGCTAGCAACAGAAGGCCATTCACAGTAGATCCTAACACACAGGTGATGTGATAATTGCTACCTTTCCAGACTTTGGTCTGTGCTCCAGTCTCTTACAATGGAACTTCTGGGACACAAACCTGTGAAGTCATAAACCTTCAATCAAACTGGGAAACCCCCTCCACAATGGGATGAACTGACAGTTGGGGGGTAGCTGAACATAGAAAAAAAGAAAAGGGCCGAGGGAAGGACATAGGATGCCCATTTGTCTCCAAAGATTATTTATAAATAAACGTGTAAGACTTTTATCTCTGCAACAGGACTTCACAAAAATGTAAAAGTTATACAGTTTAAATATGATTTTCATGGCTTTCAAATAAGATAGCATGTATGGGACACGAATGTCTGAAGAATGTGAAGCATAGGGGAAGGACATATGATAGAATGTTCAAAATTAACCGAAACAGGTCCTATGGTAATATGTACACACACCTAAAGTTAAAGAATTTTGAGCCGAATGTTTCATATTAAAAATGACCAAAGATTATTAGAAGGCGAAACAATGTGTTACAGACTGCAGAATTGGACTGGCATTTTATGCATAATATATATAACCTGCTTAAGTAATTTGTTAAGGTGCCCCAACTATAAAAATGTGGTATTTATGGCAAAACTGGATTTTGGCAAAAAGGACTGTGTGACGGCTTTTTACCTCATAAAATGCAACCTCGTTAACTGGGAATCCTCCTTGAGGAGGCGATTAACTTAGGCTGACCTATCCGAGTCTTGGAGGTAGGCCTAGCTCAGTTCTGTCCACCTATAATTCTGTGATGTCACCAGGCTCTATATAAGGGGTGGTTGACAGAACTTTGGGAGACACTATTCATGAATTTCCTGCGCCGGCATTCCTGATCTTCCACATTCATCTTGCCATACTCCAGATCCCACTGAAAAGCCAGAGCATAGCTGATCCTATACCACCAAAGCCAAACCATCCAAGCAAGGCCTCAATTCTGAAACCCCACTAAAAATCCCAATAGAAGCTGTGGTATTTTTTTGGGGAAGCATCCTGAAACCAGCCTGGTTTTTTCCCACTAACTGTATGCCCGCTGCCACCCTGCCATCCAGTGAACCGAATTGTCCAGATGTACTTGCCATCTTGTGACCAGAATTGCCCAGCTGTTTGCTGTAAGGCGCACCCGCTGTGTGGTGACCAGACCCAGTTGACTGTCCAAAATCCCAGATTCAAAAGTGGACAGTGAGTAACCCACATGCCATAACTCATAGTCTACCCCATCTTGATTTTCTTTAGTCCACTCTCAAAGCAATACTATCCAAAACCTGTTAACTTGTTAAAACTGTTGAAATTATCCATGCACCCTGCCCTTGACTTTCTAAGTGCAAGCGCCAGGTTGCCAGTCAATTCGTCGAAAAAAATTGGTCGACCAGACAAATGGTCGAAGCAAATTGGTCGAAAACCATTTCGTCGAAATATTTTTTTTTCTATTTTAACCCTTTCTTTTTTTTTTTTGGGGGGGTCCCCCCCCAACCCCCCTTTTTTGCCTTAAAAAACCTTTTTTTGCCTAAACGAACACCCAAAAAAATATATATAATTTTAAAAAAAAATTCGACTAAATGGTTTTCGACGAAATTGCGTCGACCAAATGTCATTCGACCAATTTGAGGTTGACGAATTGACTATCTTTTCAATTCTGCCTGGTGTAAATCATAAGCCCTTCATCATATTTTGAGTAATCAAACTCATTTCCAGTTAAAGTTGAGCACTGGAGTGACAAGGTTGACTTTGCGAATAAACCTTGGAGCTTACTGTGTCCCTCTTTAACAATATAGTCTTAATAATCTAGTTTAAGTCAAATTTGCCTTCCTTTCAAAACCGATGTTCTTATTTTTAATTGCTCTATTTTCCTAAAAACTAACCTCATCCTACCTTCCAAATCTCTCAATTCACCACCTATACCTGTCCTTTCACCTCTTTATTGTCACTGTGATATACATCTATCCCCAGCTCAAAATCTGCATTTGGATTCAGTGATTTTCACCTGTTTTTTTTAAACGTTTTTGCATTTTAAACTGCTTCTGTGTAAAAATGCAACTTTCCAATGTGTGATTTGACTGCACTGGGTTTTCAATTTCAAATCTGTTTTGTGAACTGTATGCTTTTGTGATACCTTACCTTATGGTTGCTATTGATATAACATCCCTGATACTGTGATAAAACATATGCACAGCATTATATCAAAACACATATAATTCATTATTTATCAAAATCCAATGTCATTTTAGGCCTTTGCAAGGGGTTTCCCTCTTACTTTGTGAGGGAAGGTCGGATTGTATTTTCCCCAACCGGCCTGGTTCATGGTCCTTTGTGACCTGGGGTATTTGTAAAAGGGGGTGTGAGATGGGCCGGGTATCGGCTCAATTTGAATTCATTGAAATTAAAGAAAAGGCATTCCTTTTGAGCACCACATCCCAGGATAAGACCAAGTGTCCTGGTCCGGTGTGTGACGCCCGATTGGAATCCTAAACACCAGCCCATACCCTGCTCTATGGGACACACATAGGTGCCTAAAACATACACTAGGGGTACAAGGTTATACCCCCACCTTTGGGTACCATAAGTGTATTCCAAGGGTCTGATCACCAAACCAAAAAGAGGAAAAGCTCCACTGCCAGGAGTCCCATATGGACTCCTGTGCAGAAAAGAACACAGAGCACACATATAAAAGGACTACAGGACAAGGACATGGAGGCCCTGCCCCTCCAATGCATATCCAGTATCACACCCATCTCAAGCAAAAACTCAATTACATTCCACCATTTTTTCAGGCCACGCCAAGAAAGAGGTACCTTAAGTGATGATCATTCCAAATGTTTCTCATCGGCAACAGTCTCCTACTCTAATAATATGCTCCTCCAGGACTATGATGTCATTGAGTCCCAACCTAGAAAACACATATGTTCCTCCCCATTCTCCCTGATTGTACTCTCCACCTTGCATGGCAAAAGTTACACTCTTGAACTCATATTCATCTGTTTCCCATCCTCTTATGCTTTAATCCCTCCCTCTTGACTCGGCCGACCATACATCAATACCCCTTCTCGTAACACACATGCCACAAAGACCAGTCTAAACACACTGTGGTTGAGCACTACTCCTTATGAAATGTTGCACTAAACACTCTAAAGAGACATTTGCAAAATGACCCACCTCAAGGAATTGCTTAGGCCTTCTGGATACATTTAACCCCGTCACCAAAGAATAAGTGGTCTCCCATTCGCCCCCAAAGTCTAGTCATGCCAAAGTCAAACTATCCTCACACTGGTGAACCCTGTTGCTTGCTGCCAATTAACTCTTTATTAGATCCATAGAAAAGCGGTTGAACAAGCAAAGCACCACAAGACAGAGGATCCTTTATCCCTCACATCCCAGAACACCCAACACAGGCATATCACCTCTAATGCCAAGTCGGCTTACTACACGTTCCCCATTCAGGTAGCATCTGACAGGAACAAATACTTATAAAAAGTACTTAAGTACTTCAATTCCCATAAAACTAAGCTTTCATTGATGTTGTTCAACATGGATCCCATATTATAAAAACACTTTTCTATGTCACTGCATGGAGCCATGATTCTCTCGTGGGATGTGAGGCACTAGAAGGCCATTCATTGGATATTTTAACTAAAGAGTATAAACCAAAGATAGGTCTCCTCATTGATGACAGCATACAACCAGTTTCCCCTAATCACAGTAAGGTACAGATCAAACTAAGGAGCAAGGCAGAGGAAGAACTAGACATACTGGTTTTGGTGGATATCATCAAGAAGGTAAAGGACCCTACTCCATGAATGTCTCCGATTGTCATGCCAGTAAAACCCAAACAGCCTGAGATTGCAAGAACATGTGTGGTTGTCAACCAACTCAATCAAGAGAGGAAGAGAGAGAAACCACAATCATCATAGACCAAATAATAGAGATCTGCAAGGTGCCATGTTTTCCTTAAACTTGACTTAAAGACAGGCTGTTATCAGGTGACGCTGCATCCCTGATAAATGACAACCTTCACCACGCATTTTGGACTTATGTAGATACAAAGTCTTAGTGGTGGTGTCCCCTCTGTGGCTGAAGTGTTCCAGCACACTGCTAAAGGGACGTTGACCAGTCTCACGGTGTATGCAACTTGAGTGATGATATACTAGTGTTTTCTGCATCTAAAGTCGGTCATTTAGAATGCCTGGAACTGGTGGTGAAGAGACTGCAAATACTGGGGTCTGACCTTGCACACTGAAAAGTGTGAGTGTGTACCAACACATTTCAAGCCAAATTAATATCAGTGGATCCAAAGAAGATCCAAGCCATCCATGACTCCCCTAATCCAAAGACAGCTTCATATGTGAGACGTTTCCTAGAAATTGTCACCTACTGTGGGGGGGGGGGGGTCATCTACCTGAGCCTCGGAGTACTCACAAAAATAGATAGTCCCTACCAATATACCACTTTTGAGTAGTCAGCATTCCATACATTAAGCTGCCTTCACATCTAATATCACAATGGCATTTTTTTTACTTGAAGAGATGTTCAGAGATTGTTGTGAATACAAGTCATTTTGGCCTTGAAGCAGTTCTTGTGCAAATTGATCACAGTGATGAAGTCCATTCTGTGGCATATGCTAGTTATGCTCTCCCAGCAACGGAGGCAAAGATATTCCCAGATCAAACAGTAAAAATTGTGCAGCGCTCTCAGTATGTTGACACTGGATTGAAAAGTGGATGCTTCATTTACAAAAGTACAATGTGAACCTTATGTACAGACCTACAGGCTATAATCCATCTGAGTGCCTGCCCAGGCACCCGTCATCACAGGCTTGCCAGTGCATCGAGCAAGAACGTGCAAACCAACATGTGAACTTTGTTACTGAAGCCACACTTCTGAAATCAATGTTGCTGATGGAAAGTGAGGATGTTTTAATAAAGGTCGGCATTTTCAGATAATATTCCAAACAATCGAAATCGAAATGTTGAAACAGGCACTCCAATCCCTGGACCGTCAAACTAATGAAGCCAGTGCGACCTTGGAAACGTTATGGCGAGTTAATCACATACTACCTATATCCCCCAAGGGATTACATTTGACAGACTCGTGAATTGTAATCTTGACAAACTTGATCTCTAAAGTACCTCACCTTGCCCATCAAGGCCAAGACAATGCCCAGACTGCACTAAAAAGCGTGGTTTCCACTGCTAGAAAGTAGAGTTGATGAGTACATCAAGAAGGGTTTGTGGTGTCAAGCAGGAGCGCCAGCACTGAGAGGTCCCCCCATCCAATCTGCCCACAGGAACTGTAAGCCTTTGGAGTACATGAGCATTGACTTTGGATCTAGGAATGCAGAGAGGCACTCCCTTGTGATGGTGTTTCAATGGTCCATCTACCCAGAGGTCATATTTGTATCATCCATAGCAGCATGTGACATAATTCCAGAGTTGGACAGATTATTTGCAACACAATGATTTCCTGCCGGGTGGACGATGATCAGCAGGCTTCTCTTTCAAGGTTTCTATCAGATCGAAGTGGATAAAAACATGTATTTTCAATTAATCGAACCTGTGTGTCCACATGCCAATGGTGATACAGAATTGTTCATGAGGACCCTAAACTATGTGTTCAGGATTGTGCAGGGGAGGAACATTGACGGGGCTGTATGTTCCTAATGAAATATAAATCCACGCCTCATTCTTCGACGTGGTGGCCCCGGCAGAGGCACTCATGGTAATCTCGCCTGAGATCAGAAGGGAAAAATCCATGGGTAAATTTAAAAAGAAGCTTAAGAGGTACCTTTTTAAGTAGCTCCATCTATCGAGCAGTTGTGTTGGCACTTGAGGTCCCCTCTATGTGTTGATCACTGTTTATTTGTTATTTTTCTTTTTAGGTATCACTGTATGCTCCCGTATACCTCCGGATCCGTTGGATAGTGCGAAACAAATTAATGAAAGGAAAGTAAAGTAAAAGTAAGATGTCGGCAAGGTCTGATCCTGCTTCATTCATCCAGGTGCAGGAGAGACCTTGAGGACGTGGTAACCATCAACATGAGAGAAGTTGAAAATGCTGGAGAAAGCATGTGCAAAGGGCCGCACAATCAGAACATACACATTGTTGACACTGTTCTTGTATGAACTTGCAAACTGTCAGAGAAGATGAGTCAGGCCTATGAACCATACCCCCTACAGGTGGCAGGTCTGAAAGTATCGATCATTGCTTCCAATGAGGGACACATGGTAACCCACAACACAAGCTTATCTAAGAAACTCGACAAAGAAAACCTCCCCACCATCATGGGACTTATCCAGGACATAATACATAACCTAAAATGAGGTATGTTTGATGTACACAAAGGGGCACCTGTGCCAAAGGCAGAGTCAGTGGAAAGAGAAACAGAACAAGACTGAGGGGATGGATTGCAAACAACCAGGGAATTAACAAGTGATCCTTTTCAAGAATCGCACTAACGAAGAGGACGGTGCGTGTTCAAATACATACAATGAAATCTAGCTGGGGACAGGAGTTCTAGGTGAACATGTTGATGTATACGGGATATTTCGTTCTAAGGCAGGAATGTCACAGTATGTGTACACGAGTACAAGCAGGGGCTAGCAGGGTTGGTTAGGCCAGAAGCGCGTGTGTGTGTGTGTGTGTGTGTGTGTGTGTGTGTTTTGAGGGGGGATGTTTGAAGTGTGGAGGGCAAGGGAGAGAGTAGATGTATACGTGTATGTGCAGGGATTGGGGAGTAGTGTTTGTAGTGTAGAAGGGGGCAGGTGGATTAATAATTGTTTGTTTATGTCTGTGTGCGAGTTTCTGTGAAGGGAAGGGGGTTTGGTATGAATGTTTATGGCAGGACGGGGGAGCGAAAGGAGATTCTGGGGGTGATACTCCCCATTTTAAAGGGTGCAGGTATCATCAGAGGGGATCCTGAGGTGAAACCACTCTGATATAGTGATCATTTTGAGTATGTAAGGCCGCACCAAATCGGCCCAATAAAAACAAAATCAGTCTTTTTTGTGTGCAGTCTTCAATATTTGTAAATATCACATATAAGAATAAAAGGGGTCAAAGAGCATGCCACAGGCAATCTGGCATCAGCGCCCATGAAACATTCACCGGGTGTTGTGTACTTATTGAAATACAACTCATCTGCTTTGTCATGGGCTTATCAACCAAGAGCGTGCCGATAATCAAGTCACAACAATCGCGTCATGATTTCACATGACGCCCTGATTGCGCAAAACTCGCACTCAAACAGGGCAGCCTGCATAGTGGAAAGCCTGTGGACCTCGCCGATCGCAGAAGAGCTGTTTTAACATCTGTAAAGGCGGTGCTGCACTGCTGCCGGAAGGCCTGCACAGCCCCAACACATTATTGGCAGCCGCTCACAGGCTCCCAAGGCCTGTTTATGTGCCTCTGATAAATGCAGCCGCTGACCTTTAACAGCTGTCTGAGCGCAGAAATTTCCCATACTGCGCGAGCCACGCTATGGCACAAAGCACCCCGGCATATCGATCGCTCCCCGATCTGCAGACGCTGCTCGCTACGTTCATTTCAGTTTCTCTCATTTCTTTTTTTTTCTGGTCTTTGAGGATCTCACAGAAAACATCTACTTCAGCCTAAATTGAAGTGTGATGCAAAGGCAGTGTTGGAGAATATCACAAACCATTTCTGTAGCCACTTGATGAATGGGCGGTGCGTTTTTTTTTTAAATTGTTTTTTTAAAACTTTCGAGTCTCTTGCGAACTCTGATCTTCTAGAGCAGAGGACCCCACAGGAAATTAAATAAATATAGTTATTCTGTCATCAGTAAATGATTTAGAAAAAGTATGTGTTTGATGGGTTGGCAGGCTGCTGAAAAGAGACACTGCGGTTGGAAAATGCAACTCAATTGCGCTTTAGATTCATCTATTGGTCAATGAGACCTTCAATAACTGAAACCCCGGGGCAAAAATGCTCAAAGGCCATGCAGTTATTTAACTAGTGCTAAGTACCCACACATCTGTACATGATTTGCTTTAGTTTCCCCAGGACCTACAGGATGTGTGTCTACAATGTTATGCAGATGGTTCACTGAGGTCCCGTATATGTCAGGACGTAGTTTCAGGAGTGTGAAAGAGGTGTTAACTGCGTCAAAGTTTCGCACCTGGAGGAGCGTGCATGTGTGCATGGGACATCTTGTGCTGCCTGTGTACACCTATTCAAAGGCCAAGCCTGGAATATGCGAGAGACTGGCCGACATTTCCTCTATTAGCCACCGACTGGAAGGCACAGGGATTTAAACGTTTGCTCTTGCGTGCAGAGTGCTCAAGGCAAGCCCCATTTTCTTTGTTGTTGTCTAAGTCACCATAGCGAACCTCTCTGAACTTGCCATGCGTAGTTCACTTGGGGGAAAGCAGTCAGCAATGGAAGATGGAAGGATTACTTTGCAATGCATCCTTATGATCAATGGTAAACAGCATATATTGTGATCCCTTGTGTTATTGATGAATTTGTTATGTGACATGGTAAACTCATCCTTGATCAGTATTTAATATTAGCACCCTTGGCGTGGGAGCCACCCAATGGAACGCAGGTTGAACCAGCGAGTCTAAGCCTGCGTTCCAAGCCGTATATTGTGATCCCTTGTGTTATTGATGAATTTGTTATGTGACATGGTAAACTCATCCTTGATCAGTATTTAATATTAGCACCCTTGGCGTGGGAGCCAGCCAATAAGCTGGCATGGAACGCAGGTTGAACCAGCTAATCTAAGCCTGCGTTCCAAGCCACCTGATTGCCGGTTCCCCCATCCGCCATCTTCCCCCACCGACCGGTTGTCATTTTGTCCCTCGACCCGAATACCCACTTAACTGTTTGGTGCCACAGCATGTGGCACTGTCGCAGCTTCTCCAGCTTTGTTTCCCGCTCGGTGTGGCTGCCATGGAAAGGGAAGAGGGGCTCAGTATGGAGCTGCGCCTTCCTATTCCTTGGTAACCATCTTGTATAGTATTTTCTTTCCGTCAACAGGACGCTGGTACGTACATCACTAGCCCGCCTCGACTGCTAGACCCTTTTTCATCATGACCGTGCATTTCCATTGGGAAACACTAGGATACTCAGCTGGCCACCTCTATAAAAAGCAGATAAATACAACACTATATTTAATGAGAGTGTACACATCAAGTCCATCATTTCCCAGTGTGGCAGTGTGGATCAAACCTCTACTGTGGTTGCCGAACAAAGAGGGCATCTACCCCTGCTGCCCCCTAATTATTTGATCCTTTATCCACTTCCATGTGGCCTTCCGCAGACTGATTTCTTCCACCTCCTCCTACTCCCTTTCCCATCCTTTCCTCGTCCCCCCATTTATTATGGCAAGGTGGGTTGTTAGGGGCCTCACAGGCTTTCTGTTGGTGGTGCAGCCCCTTTTCGTAGCTGTGACAGCTCACACTACCCCACTCCAAGCACCTTTATATGGGGAATTCCTCAGAGTTTCAGAGAGCTGTAAAGTTGGTGATTGAGACAGTGCCATTCGACAGAGATTCAACTGTGCAAGTGTTTGAGGCAACCATTCGAAGTACATTCCCTTCCCATCCCATCCACCAGTTACCATTCAATAAATGAAGGCCAAACAATGTTATTGAGTAAACAAGTGTTACAGCTGCTATAGTGACAGGAGTTAACATACAGATATTGCTATTGATATTTTATTTCTATCGCGCTCGTACATAAGTGTTTCAGAGCGCGACAAGGCAAGGGAGGGGAACAGGGGAGAACAAAACAGTGATCTTACTAGGCCCAGTGACATTGAGAACGTGCAAGTGCATGGGAGGGGGGAGGGGAAAAGTGCATGGAAGGGGGGACAAGTGGAAAGTGCAAAGCAGAGGAGAAACAGATAAATAACAATAAATAAATAATAAAGGCAGCAAAAAGTGGTAGTGCAACCAGCAATTTGCAACTGCTAGGTTTAAGGCAGCAGACAGGGTAGGTCTGATAAGTGCAGGAAGTGGCAATGCAGTGGGCGAGAGTTGCCAGGTATTGGTTGAAAAGCCAGGGCAAGAGGTTAGACCCCTGGGGAACACAACAGGTAGAGAGGAAGATAGATGAAAGGAAGGACCCAAGTTGGACCTGGGAGGGTCGATCTGAGAGGAAAGAGATCAGCCAGGCCAGAGCCTGATCAGTGATGCCCAGGTTTGCACGGAGATGGTTGAGCAGGATGGTATGGTTGACCGTGTCGAAGGCAGAAGAGAGATTGAGGAGGATGAGGACAGAGGGAATGTTAGAGTCAAGGTTGGAGAGCAGATATTCACGGATGTTCAGGAGAGCAGTTTCCATGCTTCTGGCAGCTCAGAAGCCAGACTGGTGGTCATGGAGACAGCCACCAGTATTGGAATGAAGTTTAAGCTGAGAGATTGCCAGCTTTTCCAGGAATTTGCCCAGAAAGGGAGTAATGGAAATTGGGCGATAGTTAGCTGGACAAAAAGGATCAGCTGTGGGTTTCTTGAGAAGAGGATGCACAAAGGAGTGCTTCAGATGGGAGAGGAAGGATCCTGAGGCAAAGGAGTGGTTGCAAAAATCAGCAAGGGCCAGAGCGAAGGTGTCAATGTGGTCCTTGATGGTTTTAGAGGAACAGGGAGGAACCTGTTTTGACAAGGCTTTCATAGATGGGACTTGTCTAGTGACCCCGTCAGGGCAGAAAAGAGGAAAAGACGAGAAGGATGGTGGGGGGGGGTGGCTAAAGGATGGTCAGCAAGCACAGCTGGAGAGGGGAGAGGAGGGTTATGGGAGGAGAGGGTGGACAGGATGTCCTGGGTTTTTTAAATGAAGTGAGAGGCAAGGGCATTGCAAAGAGCCTGGGAGGCAATAGGAGGGGTACAGACCTCAGCAGGGTTGGCCAGCACCTTGCAGATTTTAAAGAGTTTGGCCGAGTTGTTAGATGCCACAGAGACACGATCTTGAATGTGGACTCTCTTCTTGGTGAGGACAGAGAGTCAGTATTGCCTTTGTAGCAGGCGACATGCCAGTTTGTCAGAGGATGAACTGGAAGTCCTCCATTTCCTCTCAGCCGCCCTACACTTATGTTTAAGTGTAGCTAGGTCAGAGTCATACTAGGAATTGCACTTGGCTTTGGACTTCAAACAGATCCTCATGACAGGGGCAAGAGCATCAAGTGTATCAGAAATTGAAGAGTAGAGCAGAGACAGGGCTGTGTCAGGATGTGAGACAGCCAAAAGGTGGAGGAGGGGGGAGAAAGTGGTGGCAAAAGCCTCAACTGACACACGCTTCATGGGCCGGATGTCCGAGAAGTTGGGTGGCAGTGTTGGGTAGGCTTGGCTTGGGGGAAAGAGAGGGAGAGATGAAAGGAGAGGATGGAGTGATCGCTCCAGGAGAGAGGAGTGGTCAGAGGGATGCAGAGGGCAAGGTCAGAGGAGATCAAGACATCAAGTGTGTGCCCTGCAGAGTGAGTCGGGCCAGAGGGTAGGATGGACAGGGAGAGGGAGTCGCAGAGGTCACAGAAGAGTACAGAGGAGGAGCAAAGAGAGTGTAAATGTATATTGAGGTCACCGAGGAGGAGGAGTTGAGTGGTAGAGGCCAGGAGGGAGGAGGAGAGATCTGCCCACTCAGAGAGAAATGAGGTGATTTGACCAGGAGGCCAGTAGATGGTAACCACAGTAAGAGAATGGGTAGGCAAGAGAGAAAACCTACAGACAAGGCATTCAAAAGAGGAGTAGGTCTGAGTGGGAATGATAGAGGCAGGAATCCACTAAGAAAAGATCAGGGCTACCCCACACCGGACCGGGGGGATCTGGGTGCTGAGAGGATCTTGTAGCCATCAGGGAGGAGAGTGTCAAAGCTCATGACAGAGCTGTCCATGAACCATGTCTCAGTAAAACCACGGACATCAAGGTCTACTTCTTCAAGGAGGAGGCAGATGTCAGAGGAGTGTTTGACAGCAGAGCGAGGGTTGAGAGTGCCAACATGAAGAAGGTTGCCAGCCTTAAAGACCTTACGGGGAGGGGTACAGATCAAAAGTACGCCCTGTGGAGGAGAAAGAGCCCTAGGAGGGGCAGAGAAGGAGGAGGAGAGAGAGGGCAAGGTAGCCAAGGGGGGAGAGGAGGAGACAGCAGGAGATAACAGGACATTGATGAGGCAAGGGAAGCGCCTACCAAAGAGGAGGAGATCGGCCTGAGGGCCTTGGACCATGACTGTGCCATTTAGGTAGACATTAATGGTGACTTTAGAGGAGTTGAAGGAAGCCATGAGAACTTCCCAGTGAGTATCGCCATTAATGGGAGAGAAGGAGATAGGGCAGAGCACAGAGACCATATGAGGATTCCATAGATCCTGCGAAGGAACGACAAAGAGGATGTCGGTGAGGGTCTGTTTGGCAGAAGCATTGGAGTAGGTGTCAGCGATAAGAAGACCAGGGTTAGAGGCCAAAATATCCTTTTTGAACTTCTTCCTACCTGACTTAGTGAAAAGGGAAGGATAGTCAATGGAGAAGCAGTTGGAAAAGATAGGAGAAACAGAAAGTGCCATTGGGGTAGAAGCAAGGAGAGGATGGATATACTGGGGGGGCTAAGGCAGGTAGGTGTGGGACAAAAGAGAGTGGTGAGGTCACTGGGCTGGCAAGTTACAGAGAAGAAACAGTATACAAGCAAAATACAGAGAATTTCGCAATGGGCAGCAAGATTTGACTTTTTAGCACAACGCAAAAACAGCAAGATTTGACTTTTCAATCTTGAAATAGGATGTTAGCAAAGGTTTTTAGGAAGCACTGCACATCAGGATGACAACATGGGAGTAACAAGCAGAAAGAACTGTGACAGTCAAAGGCGGTAGTAGTGAGTCCATAAGGAGGGAACTAACCCATAGTTCTGGAGGATGCAAAATCAAGGCATTCCAGATTTCTTAGAGGAGTGAGGTGGCAGCATCATTGTGGTTAAGGTGCCGGGAGGACCCCAATTAGCGTTCTGGTATCTGCAGGGAGCAGACAGGGGCCTTAGAAGTGGGCCTTTGCTGAGAGGGCCGGCTGAAGCCTGCCGGTCCTTGATTCGATGGAAGAAAACACTCAGCAACCAATGGGAGTGCAGCACAGGGAAAGGTGGTTCAGCACAACCTGCCTACACAACAAAGAAAACCACTGCGGCCATCTTGGAAGGGCCAAAAAACGGTCAAATAAGCAGGCAATAGTGGGAAAAAATGTGTGCTTTCAAAATAGCAAGGCAGCTCCAGGTATTAAAAAGCTCCAAAAAATGGCAGCACGATAAAAATGCCAAATAAAACAGTCCTTTCCAACAATTTTATGCAAATTTCATTTTTTTTTCTTTTTCTTCTCTTTTTTCCAATTTTGATTTTTCGGGTTCAATAATTCCCCTGGATATGCAGTAATGCACAGAAAGTGCACCTACCTAATGGAATGGTCAGCAGCCAGGCACAAACTCCACATGTGCAGGAAAACAACAGATGGCCAGGAGGGTGGAAACAGGACCGCACTCTCAGTGAGAAGCAGATGAATGAAACCAGTTCCAGTCAGTGGGCCTTGCTGAGAGGGCCGGCTGAAGCCTGCCGGTCCCTGATTAGATGGAAGAAAACACTCAGCAACTCACTCAGATGATCCGTACTTGACTACCCAGCCACAACAACTGTGGTGACCTGGTCCCGGACTGTGCCCCTGAAGGCAATCTGGATTCCCTCCATGAAGCACACACATATTTAATAGTTTTTCAATCCTTCTGCTTACCATCCTTGCAGAGCATGTTGTCCACTTTGATTTTCTTGCAACGGCAGGTCTGCCCCTTCACTTTTCCTCACATGCCACGCTTATCCAATGTGGTAAACCCTAGGGTGCCATACGTAAAAATCCCTGGAGCCCATGACTGCTGGACTCTTTTAGTCATGACAGCGTGTTTCTCTGTGGATACACCAGATAACTCTGCCAAGTCTCCACGGTGGCCATCACCGACATTGATTTGCCCCACCTTAGTCCTTGTTCTTTTTGATTTACATCTCTACCATAGTATACTTCTTTCCTCTTACTTGACTGAGACATACCTTGCCACTTCCATATGGTCATTTTGGGCCACTACTATTTCTTTCCTGTCTGGTGCTCCGGTGTATTCCTACTTCTGCCTACCTACTCTATGACTTCATGCCCTAATGCCATTAGGCATTGTCTCCTCCTCTTTTGTCAATAAAGACCATGTGTTGAGTTGCTCGTAGACCACCCAGCGAACCTGACAATTATTGCATTTCCTCAGCCATGGCATCCCAGTGCCCCTGCCCCCTGTTCCCCACATTTTTCTTTGTACCCTTACTACATCACAGCTGCAGCCGGAAGTGTTGTTATGGCCACTTTTATTGTACTCCTTGATGTGTCTGGCCTTTCACTCAGGGGCGACAGCGTTGATATTGCAGTTTCATTATTCTTTTAGAATATGCAGCCCTTCCCCCAGAGGGTTACAGCATATTGAAGTCTCTCCATCCCTACTAGCTTCTCGTCATGGAGCTTGACCATAAGCTATTCCGCGTCTCCTCTCCCACTCTTTCCTAGCCTTCCTTGTATAACAGCCCTTCACCCCGGGGTAATGGCGTTTTGAACCCTTCCTCCCCAATGCTTTTCGTCATGGGGCAATGCCCCCTATATTTGCCTTTCTAATATGACCACCCCACACATGATGGTGCTGCATGTGGAGTTTTATTATATTCCCAAGTGCTTTCTGCATTCCAACATAGGGGGGTGGTGTGTTGGAGCTTTTCCCCCTCTTTCACACTCATCACATGATTCAATTGGATGCTCAATCTCCTCTTATTGATGTGGCGCACTGTTATTTGCACACTCTAAATGGTTCGCACATGCACTTCTGAGCATCAAATTGTACTTTCCTTGTTTTTTGCAACATTGTACCCTAATGCAATACGGTCCCAATGCTATTCCCATGCCCTTTCACCCCTGCTCCACAACAATTATACGGTATCCTTATGCCCATTATAATGTTTATGTTCACCACAAGTGATTGCATCATCCTAGATCTGTGTGTAGATGTGCCTGTTAGGTATCTGCACTCCAGCCCAATAAGATTAAAGTTTATGCATAAGTCCTACTTCTTTTAATTGCTCCATATTGGCATACATGTGCACCTCATTCCCCTTCTGTATCTGCCCCAGCCCATAAAAAATGTGCTGTGGCATCTAAAGTACCAATCCTGAAACTCACCAGGAACCCTTGAGCCTCCTGGAACAGCCCCAGCCCATTGCCATTCCTGCCTCTTAATCATTCTTCTCTTACAGCAGTCCCTTCTTTTCACCCGGCCCCTCCATAGAACATTTCAATTATTCATCATGTCAAGTCAAATAAAGTTCCATCCTTGGACAATGAGGAGGGATAGCCCAATGCCAACAACCACCCTTCCCCAAAAACCTCCAACATCAACATAGCAAGCCCTTTGTGAACTCTACACAGGATGCCTGAAACTGACCCAAATTCTGGCCATTGTCACAACAATTAAATAGTCTGTATGACCCTCTCACCCAGAACTTGCCCCCCCTTACCTTATTCAATGACACTGGAACACCTGCTGGCGATATAACTAGCAGCCTTTTGTGCTGTAAACCCTTTGTGTGGATTCACTTAATCGCCCAATCTAACCATTTACAAATATGATAGTGCATCACAGCTTCTATCCCACGTAACTCATACTCATCCTCCCACTATTCTGCAAGCAAGCATTTGCATTGTGAGAAAGGGGTACTATTGCGCCAGAGCTACCCCTAAAGGTTTGGCTCAAGCTGGACTTGGATTACTCCTGACAATATTCTTGCAACTTGGCGCCGAGCACAGTATTGAACACCTTAACAGAACACCTGGGTTTCTTAATATTCCATGATGTGTGCCACTATCTTTTTAGGCACCCAACTATATATAGATCCATGCAGTGCATACAAGGGGGCCCACTGGACGAATTTAGCATGACCTTAACTGATCAGATCCCTCCCTTGTGCAAACCCACATTGGATAGAAAGGGAAAAATCCAAGTGACACCAAACATCGAAACACTATACCGCTAGAGCTGCCTGTATACAATAGCCATGGCCAATGTCACATAGCGGCCTGAGCCTACCCTTTCAACACTCAAAACCTAGGGATACTCCGCCAAATCCATGGCACCCCTGTCATGAAAGAAAGTTCTCTCCTGAGTGTTCCCCTTCACCCCCCCGCCCCAACAAATTGACCTCCTTGTTATCTTTCCGACCAATGCCTCACATCTGTTTGAAGTTTGCCTATGGTCATATACAGCACCCACTGTCCCACGCCCTATCCTTTGTTATTCCACTTTGGCTACTCATTTTGTATTGCCCCTTCATGAAGCTGGCCCAGGCAGCTATCACTGATAGTGGTATCTTCCCTTCTTCCAGGAATGCCATTAGTGTCTCATGCCCTCTTCTTTTGCCAAACCAGACAAGAGCCCGTCATCCCTACCACATTTATATGTGTGCCCTTACTTCATCCCAGCAGCAGCTGGAAGTGTTGTTATTGTTACTTATATTGGACTCCTGGATATGTCCAGCCTTTCACTAAGGGGTGACTGCATTGCTATTGCAGTTTCATTATCCTTCCATATATTAATTGCTAATCACACCTCGGGTGTGTGGGATGTTTCAACCCACTTCTGCTCTGCTATGCTGCAGCACTGTGTTATGAGGGTGCCAGAAATAGCAAAATGGCTGTGAAACCCTTGTGCGCACCAAAACCCCTGAAAATTGTGCTTTGCAATGCACAAAAAGATGGATGCCCAATCTGCCACGCATGTTGTCAGTGGTGGAACAGAGATCTCACTCATGGAATATGTCACTGGGCTCCACAACATGTGGAAATGGAATACAGAAGGAACAATCAGTGTTGCTAAATAAAAAAAAAACACAATCTTGCTTTAAATCCCTTTGTCTTTGTTGCTGAAATTGCAGAATGCCGGTACAAAACACCCCAAACATCCAAAATTCCTGCTGGGTGCTACAATTCACTTACTCTAAGAAATCATTGTGAACTTGCAAGGTCCTGAAAAGCTGAAAGCATAAAGGGATTTCCACCGCGAAAGTGGTCTGTCTGTGGGTTTCAAAAATCTCTGTACAGTAGTGGACTGCTGAGATGACAGCTGTCAGGAGCCTGCCTGATTAAACTTTAAACATGGATAAACTGAAATCAAATGTTTGTAATCTAAGAGGCCTGTTACTGAGAGTAACCTATGTTGTAATTGTTTTGATCCCATGGTTTAAAATCTTGAAAAAGTATTCTAGCTGCTATTTTGAAATCACAAATTTGTTTTGAGCTAAGGAAAAATGCAACAGAATTAACAATTAAATCAAGCCTGGCTAACAGCTACCAAACTGGAATATCAGGTTTCTCCACAGAAGGATTGCTCCCCCCCCCCCCAGGAAATCACACCCAAGCTGTAATTATAGGGTTTGGAAAGAACTTGGTCTACAGAGGCAAAAGGGAACAATGAACAGCTGCTACTAAGGAAATGTGGGTGTGAGGACAGTCGTAAATGGCCTCGGCCAAGAGCAAACAGGGAGTAGACTGCTTCTGGACTGCGGGGAGACAGAAGGAGGCAGACCCGAACAACTATCTGTGGCTGAACCTTCACAAAGAACATTTTCTTCAAAGACTTATAATTTGCCAGTGAAAATTGTACAAAATATAAAAGTAACAGATTGGGGAATCTAAATTTTGGCTGCATGTTTCAAGAGGGGTCAAAATCGTGTGACATGTTCTGGAAAGAAATGGCAGAAAATGTGATTTTACACAAAATGTATTTTCGCTAGACGTCTGAATCTTTATACACTTATGCCCATGTCAATTGTGCACACTTGTAGAAATTTGCTTATAAATTGGACATTGTGTTCCTGATGAAAAGGGCAAAATATGTGAAAATCTGAGACAAGATCCCACAGCTACAGGGTTTTTAGGGATATCTGCTATATAAAATATGTAATCTGCATATTTGATTGTTATAGAAGTTGCACATGTGTAAATATGTATGGTGCCAAAAGTAGATTTTGTGTTCAAAGGGCTAGGGGTGGATTGTCTGCCTCATAAAATCACACAATAAAGGTGACACATTGTTTCTCTCCTCCTATCAAGGCAGAGAGGAGACTCTGACCCAATCACCTGTGAAAAGGGTGAGCTTAGGATAAACAAGCCCACATACCCCTTTATCATAACATAAATAGAGATAGCTCACCACTCAAAAAGAGAGACAGATTCACTCACCATCCCGATACTGGCGGAGCACCCTGCTGCTGAACTCTACATCTTCCTTGCTCCAGACTCCAGAAACTTGGCAAAGTAGAAACCCATTGCATAGCTGAACCATTTTCAGCTAGGCCTCAAATTCCAGAACCAGAACCCCACAAACCTAAGGGGAAGTATCACAATACAAATGGTCTGCGCTGTACTGCTTGCCTGCTGAAAGAATTATCATCAAAACCAAGATGGGCTGATCCAATACAGTCTGTGCCGTGTTGTGACGAGAGTGCATTGCAGATCCAGTCCAGTCCTGTGCCATTCTGTGACCAAAGTGCTTTGCTGATTGCAGATCCAATCTGACATGCCCAGCTGTCTGTCCTAGAACCAGATCCCATTCCCTGACCAGAATCTTGACGGACCAGAATCCTGATGGTTCCGTTTAAAAACATATCTAGTGAGTATCTATAGATAGAACTGTGTCACTAGCATATACTGTCCATAGTCAATCCCCATCTTAAACCCATCCCATCTTGTATTCAGAACCTGTATTGTTAGGAGTACTTTTGAATTATCTGAACTGTCTCCAAACCATTCTATCTTCCTCCTGTAATAGTATTGCTAAAACTATCTTTGTGCTGATATTTTCCCATCTGAAGAAGGCGAGTCTTTAGCAGGCAGTCATTCTGAGCAAGTGGCTGTGTTCCTGTGGGGCATTCGTTTTGTTCATAGTCATCCTCTAGTGTAAGAAATCCTTTTGTCATTTTAAAAGCGCATTCCTGTTTTTCATTCTCGCGCCTATCTCGAAAAAACGACCTCCACTAAACGGACATAACTTTCTCAGTATTTGTACTAGATACACCATTTTAACTTCTGCTTGTAGCTAACATCCACAGATTTAAATCACATCCAAGACCGCATCCCAAATTCATACGGTTCTCCCGTTATCACAATTAGTGCGCAGTGAAAAGTTTGCCACAAATTTCGTTTTAGGGAAATTCTGACACGTGTAAAACAGCTTTTGATTGCTTCCGACTTGATTTGTAAGATTTCAAATTGTTTCTTGGTATTAAATCATTGCTTGTGTTTGTGTGCAACTATCCAAAGTGTCTCCCACAAGAATGAATACAATTTCAGCAATTTATTTAGTGTTTTTATCCAGTCCATTCCAAGATAACTTTAAAAGCCATTCTGACAGTTTGACAGTCAATTCCGTTTTTATCTTGTGTTTGCTGGGGGAAAGTGGGGTAGATATTCTGTGTGAATTCTGCCATTCCTGAACACCGGCTTTCTTCTCCTATCTCTTTACATTGCCTATTGAGGGGATGAGGGGTGTGCAGGAGAAACCTTTAAACACAGTGCTATCTTATCTGATCACACACACCAAAGTATTTTTTCTGTGCTGAATTGTTTTGCTCACTATAACTCCTTGTGTATTAAAGAGATTATTCTGTGTTACATCACCCCATTGGTGATTATTGTGTACCCATTAAAACATAGTGTGATTACATTTTAAATACATAAATAAATATTATAACTTTGCAAACCAGCCCGATTACTGGTTCAGTGTGACTGGGCGGGGGGGTTCTAGGAGAGGGGCGTGATATGAGTGGTATATCATTCAGAATAAAGAACTTTTAGACAAAAATAAATAAGGATTTCAGTTGTGCATTACACGCTAGGCGTTGACTTGGGTGTGTGCTGGATTGAAATCACTTACATCTTGGGGGCTTGTCACGAGATTCTGAATTAGACATACCACTGGTGACAGTCTAACACAGCGTACTAACTGATGGGGTACATACACCTTGTTGGGCTACTGTACTGTGCTACAATGTAAAAACACCCTTAAATAGAAATACTCAAAGGAGTTGGGCCTGTTTTGCAAAAGTAAAATAACCCTGAGATAAGTCAGAACAAAATTAATATTTCCGGAATGGCGACCTTTGTGGAAATCTATATGGCAAAATAACACCAACTGCACAAATTGTTTGTCAGGGGTGAATGGGTAGAGCAGGATGAGAATGACTGGCTGCAGAAAATCAAACAACAAATCACTGCCATAGAATTAGATACATGGCAGGACCATGGTCCATTACACCAGGCACTTAGTGAATTGTGTATGGCCCCAAAAGTAAAAGAAAAGCAATGTAAAATTGCCAAAATAGCGGCTTACCTATACCTCCACATTGGAGTAATACAGGAAAAATATGCCGAAAACCTAGAGCTGGGAAAGAGGCAAGTACAATACCTAAAGAAAACCCAAACTGATTTGGACTCTGAAGAGCAAAGGCTACAAAAGAGCCAAGAATCAGATAAAGAAACTAGACAGTACCTGATAGAATTAAAGGAAGATCTGGATCCCCTGCAGCAAGGGAAGGTAGAGCAGGATACCAAATTATTGACACTGCAAAAAGAGTGTCAAGAAAGGTTGAATTTGCTACAACAGAGACAATAAAAGCTGGAACCGCAAGTAAATTATAAAAGAGCCTACGCAGGGCAGATAGTTGCCCTAGAAAATCAGATTGATGAAAGAAAGGAGGAAAATAATAAATGAATAGTGAAGGATCACCACACTGAAACAGATTTGGATGAGGAGCGCCAGAAATTATGTGCCATTAGAAAACAAAGGGACGACCTGGCTGCACGGAGGGGTACTCTAATTCATGAAAGGGACACCTTAGGCCGGGAAGTCAGCCATTTAAAAACCAAGGTGGAAGAAAATCACCTGGCCCTTCAGGGACTGGGTGAACTCAAAATGGACTATGAAAAACTGTTGGAGCACACAAGGAGGGTGGAAGATGCTCTGGCAAAGAATGATCAGGCCAGTAAAGATCAGACTCAGGAGGTGAGCCTCCTGCAGCAAAAATTGGCCAAATACTCCCAAAGCAGACAGGAAGCACAGAGAGACAATGAGGCTCTCTGTGAAAAAAATTACAGGCTCCAAAGACAGATAGCCATGCAGGAACAACTAATAGAGGCCAGTACGGCCTTAATAGAAGAACAAAATTGTCAGATTCTTGCATGCCATCAAGGGGTAGGGGCTGAGAGAGATGAGGTCAGATGAGAGAGGGAAACCCCTGACCATAACCTCAGGAACCCTTTTCTCACCAGAGACTTTAATCACTTCAGTTCCATGGACTCTGCCACCGCCATGTCCACTGGCTCACATGAACCAAGGGCCACAGGGATTGTAGACTTCAACCCAATTGGAAATATGGGGCTAACAGGTCATCGCCTCCCAGAAATGGAAGAGCGGGCATCTCTGTACAGGTTCCCAAGTGCTAGGGCCATCTTCTCTGATCAGGGAGACTCTAGTGAGGGGAGAATCAGAGAAATGGATCCTCAGAAATATAACTTACCAAGAGATCAGACAGTGAAATTTGGTGGGGAATTCCATGAGACTAGGCCCACTAAGAACATACTAAAAACCTCTTCCCAGCTAGGACAGTGGGGGGGGGGGTACTCAACCAATCCTGGAAGCAAGGAAGAGTCAGAAGACTCTTCTGAGCGCCACAGGTCCCAAGAGACAAGGCCCCGTTATTCTGCCAGCCATTCCTAAGCTCGCAGAATCCGTCAGAGTCTAGAAGACCAGATAGCCACCTCTGGTAGCAGTGCCTATGAGTCAGAGGATGAGTGGACCAGGGTGAATAGAACTAAAAAGCCTAACAAAGTTAAGAGGGCTTTACTCATCCCCTAAAGCAAATAAAATCTATTAGGAGCGTCATCACGCCCTACCTCAAAAATGCCAAATATTCAGTTTGGGAGCACCTTGAATTATTTGAGCAGATGATGGAGACTTTCCATCTGAAGGACAGCCAAAGCTGTATTCAGTATGTAAAGTGGATGTTTTCTCCAGAGTACTCCAGCTTCTTTGCGGGACTGGAGGATCAGAACCATTCCAGATGGTCCACCTGTAGGGCGGCCATCCTGACATTTTTTTACATTCATAGGAACCCTCAAGAGGCTTGCAAGGCAACCTACAACTTACAATGTGGGGAATACCAGGACCCACAAGAATTTGTTCAGGAATTGAAACGTACCTTTGCGCAGACCACTAGAAGGGTGCGCAATGACAGTAAGGAATTTTTTAATACCTTCTTTCATGCTCTCCCTAAGAACATTATGACCCAGCTAGTGACTTTCATGAGAAAAGATCACTAGACTGGGTCATTGAACAAGCAACGTGCATCTATGAAGTACAGAAGCCGTTGGAAAGTAAAAATCATAGCAAAAGCCCTAAACCAACCAACACCCCTGCTACTGCTAAGGTGGCGGAGGTGAAGGTTGCCCCCATTTTAGATCTGGAGATGGGGGGGCCTTAAAACCTTCCTGCGCAGTATCCGACCAACCCCAAACCCTGAAGGCCCTTGGGCCAATCCCAAATGGGGAGCCAGGGAGATAACCCCACAAATGGGACCCCTAACTCCCCTGACTACATCAGCCCATGCTACAAATAGCCCATCCTGCGTTATGTGTGGACTCCTCCAGCACAAGGGGTGGGGGATCCAACCAGACAGCTGAAAACCTAGGAAAATTCTCTCCTCACTTTCCCCAGGAGGACAGTAATCCCCCAAATGCCGGACCAAATTTCTTTCCCTGGTACCCGCCAAACTTCAACCTCCAAAACAACCCTTCGTTCTTTCCCCACTTTCCTGAGCCCAGACAGCCCAATCCAGGAGAGGGCAGGCCAAGGGTGGAGGGGTACCCAAACTTTCCTAACCAGAGGTATTATGTGAGAAGGGATAGTTACCCTTCCCAGTATCAACCCAGGGTAGACCTGGTGACCCCGTACCAGCCAGAGCAGGTGTCCCAACTAGAGCGCCAGGTCCAGAACATGGCACAGGATCTGGGTCACATGCTGAGGGCTCAACAGAACCCTAAGGTGAGCATGGCGGCCCAGAATTCCTCAAATCCAGGGTCTGGTGCTCCAGAACAATGACGGGGGAAGAACCCCAACAACCCACCGGTTCCCAGGGAGGAGGCACAAGGGGAAGGGGGGTGTAAAGCCTTAGATGATACTTTCTTTCCCATTTGTGAAAAGCCCCTGGAAACCCAGGAACTCGAACCAAAATCCCCTGCCCCTGAAAGTCTGCAACCCAAGGATCAGAGGGTGGGGAGGAGAAATAAAGAGCATAAAAAGGTCCATTTTGTGGAGGAGGTGCAAATCTTCCAGTTTGAAGGAGAGGGGTCCTCAGAGGATCCTGGGAAAAAGATCTTCTCTTTCAGGGAAAGAGGAACTCCTCCCAAAGAAAAATGGGTCCCAAAACATCAAAATCCAGACTGGGTAGATGTGGGGACCGAGTTAAAACCACCCATCATCAAACCCCAGAGTGACCAGCACGGAAATCCCCTTGTGCCAACCCATTCTGGTGACTGCCTCAAAAAGGGGGGGGGCAGCTCAGAATCAGAACCAGGGGAACCCAAAACTTCCCGCAGATCTAGCTGTCACCTTTTTCGTACAGGTTCCCAAGATCCCAATCAGAATCCTGCCCAAATCACCTCTCTGTCAGTATCCCAAGCACGGAAGTTAACCCACCAGTTGGCCAAAAATATGCATTAACTCTGCCCCCTTGAGGAAAAGGAGGGAAGATATTATGCCCCGGTCCAAATGCAGGGGCAATGTACAAGTTTGGCACTGGTGGACACTGGATCCCAAGCCACCCTTCTGTCAAAAAGGGCCTTTGATCAGCTGAATTCGGAAAGGGGGGAGAAGTACCAAATTCCTCTCACCCCTCTTCCTGGACAACTTCAGAACTTTGATGGGAAGGAAATTCCTGTCGAGGGGACTGCGGATTTAGACATTAAAATTGGGCGACACAAGGTGAAGCACCCGGTCATAGTTATGACTCCAGAGGGCACACCATGTTTACTAGGGAATGACATCCTGCAGTGATTCTCTACCCTCATAGATTGTGTAAACAAGGTCCTCTGTACCCAGACTAACCAACCAATAAAATTGAATCAGAGTGTCAACCATGTTAGTTTAAATGGCACATGCCACATGGTTGAACAAAAACCTGACCAAATTGAATTTCACTTCCAGAATAATCAAATCCCACACGTGACAGTAATTGCAGTAGGACAACAAACTGACACTGGAAGGAAACACTCTAAAATTCTATACACATTCACAATCAGAAAATCCAATTCCTTTAGTCCAAAAAGATGAGAAATCAGCACAAAGCTTGGCTGATATTCAGAAAATTGGAGAGCAGTTGTTCATCCCTATTCAGCTAAATGAGGGAAAGGACTCTGTTATCGCCCGAGTATGTGTGAACAACGGCAAGAGCTTCATCAGCGAGGCCATGTTCTGCAAACTCCCAAAAGATCCAGTCATTTCACACTTAAACTGTTAGGCAAATAGGAAATGGACCTGGAAACACCCAATTCCAAACATCTCCTGCCTAGCTGGTTTGTGCTCAAAATGTCCATAGGCAACAAGAGCATAGTCCATAATTGTTGGGTTGTGCGAGATGTTCCTGCTGCATTTTATTTAGGCAGTGGCCCTCATTATGACCCTGGCGGAAATCAACCGACCGGACCGCCATAGCGTAAATAGCGTTTCCGCCATTGCGGGCACGAGCACCACGCCATGGCGGAAGTGCAAAGTCCGCGATGGCGGAAATGACCCCAAAACGGCCCACACCGCCGCCGTACGGCGCCCTAGGTGCAATACCGCCACCCATCTTAGCGGACACCGCAGTGAGCGCCAACCGGAAAGTACGGTGACCGTAAATATACGGAAACGGAAGTAAAAGCATGGTCCCGGAACGGGAAACATCACGCCGTACACCTATAAAACCACAAATTCCACACAACCATTAAAAATACTACCCTGAGACACATCCCAACCCGTCATCCACCCTAGTGAAACCAAGAAAAATGGGAAAAGTAGCGAAGAAAGCGTGCGACCGCAAGCGGCAGGTCCACTTCTCCCGTGAGGAACTCACCGTGCTCACAGAGACCCTCCAGGAGAATGCTGCCGCCGTCTTCTCCACGCAAATGACCAGGACGGCACTTGCGAACAAGAAGGCCATATGGGCCCTGGTGGCACAGCGGGTAAGTGCGGTGGGGACCGCACCCCGCAACCCACAGCAATTCAGAAAGCGATGGGACGACCTGCGGATACGCGTCCGTAGCATACTTTATGCCAACCGCAACATTGCCACAGCTACCGGGGGAGGATCGGAATCACCCATCAAGTTGACCCCCTGGGAAGAAATCTGTGCCTCCACCATTGGAATGGAGAGCATAGAGGGAGTCGGAGGGATGGCGAAAGGAGTGCAGACATCCGAAGAATCAGGTAGGTGTCCCAAATAAAACAATGCCAAAACCACGATGTCCAATCATGTGAAGTACCACGTGCCCACATAGTGCAACAGTAACACATGTCCAGGAGAACGTCCACATACATAGGCCTGATAGCACACTTTAAAACTCACATCAAATACATAAATAATTAAAAATCCTAAAAACACCCGCTACACGTGCAGCAGGCACACCCTAACTGCAGGCTGCCAAACAACTGCACCCTCACTCCACACACAAATGAAACCACCTCCAAGGCCCCGACCCAAATCACCCTCAGGTACCACCCCAATGCATGTGATACATTGCCATTCCAATTCCCACAGACCCATTAATAACGCTCGCCCTCCTTTACTCCACCACAGGGTCCGATCCAAACGACGAGCTCCAGGACACCCCTACCAGCACACCTGCAAAGAGGGCCAAGACCAACGGCCAAAGACCCTCCACCTCAGCTGCACGCATCAAGACACAGAAGCAGCACAAATCAAGTGGCAGCACAGAGGAGGGAACTCCAACAGGCACCCCAGCAGCCAGCATGCCCACAACAACACCACCACAGGTCCCCCCAATGGATGCCACAGTAGGCACTGCTTCTGGTGGCAGCAGCACCATAGGTGACACTGCATTAATGGCAGCATGCTCCGACACAGAAAACGGGGATGTCGAAGTTAGATCCATCCATGACCTGTCTCAATCCCCCTGTCTGTTCCATCCCGTACACCATGAGGATACCACGCAGGGGCACCCACAAGACGACGACTGGCCATCCCCCACAAGCCCTGTGGCAAGGCAACATGAGGTGATCTGCCACTCTGTGACACCACCGCAAATGGCCATGGCCCAGCAGAGGCAACAGTCCCTCGACCAGGTAATCGTGCAACAGCAGCAACTGGCCACGCTCCTCAAGGACCATGCCGATGAATGTGGGGGCACTAAGGCAGACATAGAAACATCAACTGAGACACTTAGGGCAGAAATGGAGAGAAGTACAGAGACACTAAGGGCACAAATGGAGAGTAGCACCGAGAGCCTGAGAGTGGAAATGGAGAGAAGCACCGAGAGCCTGAGAGTACAAATGGAGAGAAGCACCGAGAGCCTGAGGGGGGAACTGCATGCGACGTCCAAAGACGTATGTGCCGAACTTGCCGCAGTGCGCCGTGTGCTCACTGAGCTCTCACAAACCCTTAGGGACATGCATGGACGTGAGCAGGCAGAGACATCATCCGTTGCAAGTTCCGTCCAGGGCAGCCCCCAACGTAGATATGGGAGGAACCTGCGCTCCACAGGCAGGGGTGCCCCTGATACCCGCAGAGGGGGCTTGCAATAGCGACTGCCCACTGACAATGAGCATCTTTGGACACTGGTGTTCGGGGGGGAGGTAGGAGGGTGGAGGGGGTGTGTTGGGCTCACTTGGGTGGCGGGTCGATAGGGTGTTTAACATGATATCACATATGCCATAAACAATGCACGATCATCCAATGAGATGTGTGGACATTGATCTTTGTGTACGAGGCCATTATAGGCGTACAGTCCATATTGTGTATGTTCCAGACACACACAGTGCCACGAGTCCCGTGTCCATGTATTAGCCACCAGGCGTGAGTGCTAGAAGCATGCATCTATGAGATGCTGACGAATGTCACGGCCCTCCTGTGCCTCGCGGACTCCTTGAGGTGCTGCCACATCCCCACCCTCATCATGACCATCTTCAGGTGCTTGCAGTTCTGCGTCAGGGGGCATGGGCACATTTCTACGTACGCACATGTTGTGGAGCATGACACATGCCATGACCATCTTTGCAACCTTCACATGGCGGTACAGGAGTGCCCCGCCAGACCTGCTGAGGCAGCGGAAACGAGTCTTCAGTAGGCCGAATGCCTGTTCTATGACTACACGGGTACGTGAGTGGGCATGGTTGTAGTCCTCCTCATGCTGGTCCCGTGGGTTCCGGACTGGTGTGAGGAGCCATCTCTTCAGTGGATACCCGGCATCACCTGTATGTGGACAATAAAGGAATTTTGAGGAATGCCATTGCTACGTACGCACCCCCCCCCTTCCTGCCAGGTCATTGCCGCATCACATACCCCACATCATCATGCATGAAATGAGACTCACCGAGTAGCCAGGATCTGTTCCCTGCGTGTCGCTCCATGTAGCGTGGTATTGTAGAGTTCCTCAAGACCATAGAATCATGGGTTGATCCAGGGAATCGGGCACAACAATGTGTAATGATCCTGTTGGAGTCACACACCATTTGTACATTCAGAGAATGAAATTGTTTTCGGTTGCGGTACTGGGCCTCCATGGCATGTGGGACGACCAATTCCACATGGGTGCAGTCGATGGCACCAATGCAACCCGGTATGCAGAATGTAGCCCCTGTGTACCATGAAGGAACAGGGCGTCACACAAGAAGTAGCTGGTCATTTATTGCGGATGCAGCCCACAATGGTGAAATGTGTTTTGGAGTTCATGGCCTAATAGCTGTATGGGCTTGGTGAATTTGTTGTGCATTAAATTTCTATTCTGATATGAACCGTGTAGCGTTCTTCTTTGCAAGTGATGTGGCATATTCCTATTTGGGGAGCGATGTATTGTGAGGAGATCTGCATTGGGTTCCAGCTTCGGAGTATAGTTGCGTGGTACTGTGCTGGGCGCGTTTGCCTACGAAGCCCAGTGAGGTCAGGGATGAGGGCTGCCAATATGACTGTTTTGATGATGTCATGCTCAGGGGCGGGGGATTAGCTTTTGTGTAACAGATGCCGGTCAGCCAGTTGGATTGGTGGAATGATGTGATTATCGGAATATTGCTGGTCACAGGTGCCTGTGTTTGCGTGCGTTTCTTGGTGGGAGACTGAGGTCATGTCCATTTGTATAGCTTCTGTATTCGTGCCATCTGTGCCCTGCAGCTCCCATTGGCCCCTCTTGAGATTCATTTGTTCGTTGGCAGGCATGGATGACTAGTACATTTCACTGGTTGCATTGTGTGACTTCATTGCACCTACGGGGAGTTGTACAATGTGGCCAGGGAGCGGTGTACAGGCACTCAGTAGGGCCGTTTACGGTTGGTTCGCGATGCCGTACTTCTCACCATGGCGGAATGGTACTTTCCGCCGTGCTTGATGGCGTTAGGTGCATGTCCGCTAGGGTCAGAATTCGCGTACCGTTGCGCCATGGTGGTAATTACGGTTTGGCATGGCGCGCGTGCGCGTACTTGGTGCAGTTAGTGTTGGCGTTCACTACAGTGTCGCTAATGGCATCGTACTTTGCGGTGACGGGTCATGCTCGCACCGAGCGCTATTCGATGGCGGTATTGCATTTCAGCCATCGTTTTTCGATTTCCGCCAGGGTCGTAATGAGGCCCAGTGACATTCTCAATCGCTTTGCCATTAGTTTGGACCTAATAAACTTCAAAGCTTTGTCCTAATTAGCGGGTAATCCCATGGACTTTGATGACCCAGAGAAAGCATTTCAATTCAGTTGAAATTCAGATTGGAGAGGAAGTCACCATCCCAGAATGGACCGAACAATTCTCATTGGAAGTAAAAATTAAAAGAGGACAGAAACTGAAAAATCCTGATGCCTATGTCCATCTTAATGCTTATTTCCAACAGCAAGGGTAGGGGGTAAACCCAACACCACTAGTCAACATAGAACACGGCCCCATTACAATAGAGGTGGATAACAGCGACCTAAAGAGTATCACTCTGGGTGCAGGCACCATTATTGGAATGGCGGTTGATGACTGACATTTTTCCATAGATTTAGGTAATAAACTGTTAGGACCAATCCCCAAGGACTGTTTTGACAATGATAGCGACGATGACACAACACCAGACAGGATCTTGACCCACCATGGGGGGAATTTCCTGGTGTACTCTTTCTGCCCTTATGGTAAGGAAGAAGTAACTTGTGACTTCAGGAGGGATGAGGTGATCTTTCAAGTCCACAAGGACAGCCTTCCCCACCTGAAGCCATCAGTCCAAATCAATACTTTGACCAGGGACTTCTCCATCCAGCTGGAGGAGGCCACTGAGATAGCCAAAGCAGAAGTCTTTCCAGGCTTCAGGCAAATGGTTGAAGAGAGTGTCAACCTAGATGATGCCTGTGCGACTCTGGAGCAAAGGCAGAAATTGAAACAAGTTTTCTTAGATTTTCAAGATCTCTTTGCGGTGGACTCATATGACTGTGGTCGCACAGACATCCACACAAAAACAATTCCCACAGACCCTGGCATGACTCGACTCCAGTGTTTGTGAAGCAATATCGCTTGCCTCTCGCATCAATGGAGTCCCTTACTGAAATAATTAAGAACCTTGAGTCCCGTGGGATAATTTGTCCAGTCTACAGCACCTTCAATAATCCGGTGCTGGGGATATTGAAACCTAACGGCCAGTGGAGACTCCGTGCTGACCTAAGGGAGCTCAACAAATGGGTCCATACTTTGCAATGGCCTATTCCCTACATTGAACAAGGGCTGGCCGAGATCCAGGGGTCAAAGGTATTCACTGCCATTAACCTGACCAATGGGTACTGGACTGTACCTGTCAGTAGGGAGGATCAATACAAGCTGGCTTTTATCTTTGGGGGGCAGCAGTACACTTGGACCCAGACTCCCTTCGGACACATCAACTCTGGCAATGTATTTAACATCTTTCTACATAAGGACATGCCCGACTTGGGTGAAAGGGGTAACCTGGCCTATGTAGACTACGTTCTAGTCAAAAGCTCAACTGTGGAGGAACACATAGCAGAGATCCGTTATGTCCTGACACAGTTGAGGGCTGCCGGAGCAAAACTCTCTTTCCAAAAAGCACAGTGGTGCATAACCTGTGTCAATTTCCTGGGGCATGAGATAACTCCTCAGGGTCTCTGTCCCCAGGAAAAGAAAGTAGAGGCCCTCCAGAAAATAAAAGACCCCACAACTCTGCGTGAATTAAGGAGCCTCCTTGGACTAACTAATTACAGCCGAAAGTTCATTGAGAAATCAATATATCGCAGAAATCACAAGACTCCTGATCCATCTTTTGAAGTGGGGGTCAAGTGGGAGTGGAGTCCAGAACAAGCCGAGGCAGTAAGACAACTCAAAAGAAGCCTCTGACAAGCGCCTACTTCTTGGAGACAGGGTTCTCAAATACATGCTTCACTGCAGTAGTATATCAAAAGCATGACAAGGTCAATAAAGTAATCTCCTATGCGAGGAAGACTTTATCCTCTGTGGAGAAAAAATTCAATGATTGTGAGAAGGCACTCCTGGCAAAAGTGTGGGCATTGAAGAATTACCGCCCGTTTATCCAGGGCGAACACATCATAGTGGAGACTCCACACCAACCTTTGCAATATCTTCAGAGTGACAGAATTCAGGCCGGAAATGTGAGTAATTCCCAAATTACTCCATGGATTATGTCAATGCAAGGGTTTCCTGTAGAGGTCAGATACGTCCAAAACAAGAAGAGTCCCCTCGCGCAAGGTCTGGCTGACTTGCATTATTGTGCCAGAGAAAACTGTCTTGAGGACAAAAGTCTTAAAATCCAGGACAACATGGAGGCATACCTTAATTCCCCACGCAAAGCCTAAGAAGAAGACCAGTGTGAGGGAATGCCCACTGTGTGTGTGGATGGATGCTCCTACCATGTTGACAACAACAGGGAAAAGGAAGTTGTTGCTGGCATAGGGAATGCATGGGTGAATGATGCCCCAGAACCCTCCGCTGGGTACAAAATCGGTCCCCGAAGTAGTCAAGTGACAGAGTGTATGGCTGTGCATCAAGCCATCCTCACTGCTGTCCAACAACAACTCCACAAACTGGTCATAATCACTGATTCAGATTATGTACGGAACGGGTTTGTGGAGGACCTGGTTAACTGGAAAACCAGAGGGATGCTATGTGCTAACAACAAACCATTGAAACATTGGAAATTAATACAATATATTGATGATCTGGGCACCTCGAATGCGATGACCATCTACTGGAAAAAGATCAAGGGTCATTCTAAAGTAGAGGGACCAGACAAAACTGGAAATGACCTAGCTTATCAGCTGGCCTAAACCAGAGCCATCCAAGGGGATCTACTTGAGATTGAGTCCCGGTTGGGGGAAATCCAGGTCACTGCTATCACTAGGTCCCAGACAAATGCTCCCATTGAGCTCTCAACTGCACAATGGAGTAAGGAGACCCCAGATGCTGATTTGATTACGGCTCAAAAAGGGGATCCAATAATTGGTAAGTTTTATCAACACATTGAGGACCCTGAGAACTTTCCCCTGACGGATATCGATTACATAGGGAAAGAGGACGTCAGAATGTTGATGAAATGTCCAAAAATGTTCAGAATCCAAGACGGTTTGTTGGTGAGGAGATCCACAGCTGACCATGACCAGTGGGTGGTCCCCACCTCATTCTGAAGCCTGATGCAAAGTCACGCCCATGATGCAGCCACAGCCAGTCATCAGGGGTTTCATACGACCCTAGAAATCTTGCGAGAGGTTGCATACTGGCCACACATGGGGCAGGACCTCGACCAGTACTCGAAGGGGTGTCTTGTGTGTGCACAGTTTCAGCCAACATCACTCACACACCGTGTTCCCCTCCAAAAGAGGGGGATGACACTGCCTTGGTCAGATTTAGAAGTTGATTTTATCGGGCCCGTGATTCGTTCCTCTAGGGGAAACAAGTACATGTTGACCATAACATGCTTGTTCACTAAATCGGTGGAATGACTCCCGGCCATAAAGTGCAAAGCAGAAACAGCAGCTGTCCTGATGATCAATCACATCTTCTCATGTTTTGGACTACCCCAAAGGATTGAGTCAGACCGAGGCAGTCACTTCATTAGCGAAGTGATGACAAAGATGTGGGAAATACTAGCGATCAAAAGGAAACTACTCATTGCCTACTGGCAGCCTCTAGTGGTGGAGTTGAGAGATACAACAAGACTATTGTGAGGAAGTTTGTGGCAGATTTGTGGCCAAGTTGTGACATTCGATTACCTCTTGTCCTGATGGCTATCAGATCTACCCCTTCTTCTGCAACAAAAATGCCCCCATTTGAGCTGATGACTGGACAAAGGATTGTGCTTCCCCAGCATCTGCTCTACAGAACCCAAGAGCAGACCTTGGTAAATGCCTCCACAACTCATGAGTATGTTGAGAATCTGAGAAAACACCTTCAACATGCTTTTGCCTATGCTCTACGGAATCTAGAAAGATCTGCAGACAGTATGAAGACCCACTATGATCATAAGACAACTAAAAAAGAATACCAAGAAGGAGAACGGGTCTACTTATACAATTTCCAAAGGAACCAAGCCAAACAGCACAAATTCCTCCCAACTTGGCGTGGTCCTTTTGAAATTTTAGACAGAAACACACCAGTCGCCTACAAAATCACCATCCCTAAGGGCAGTTTGGCAGAAGGGGAAGACAAGTGGGTCCACATAAACCAGCCGAAGAGTTGCTATCCCAGGCATACTTTGCAGAAAATAGAGAAGCCAACCGGAAACCCAGAGGGGGACATTCCGGATACCAAGAAGAATCCAACTGTTAAAACCATTAGTAAATACAGCAGGGAATATTGTAAATTGTATTTCAATGTATGCATCTGGCCCACTACATGAGTAGTAGTGGGGACATTTCCATAACCATGCTCTGTTCTGTCTCATAGCATTGGAACCAAGAATTTCTAATTTAAAAGGAGGACCACTCGGGGACCGGGAGGAAAGACCTAGGGAGCCGGAGTATTGCTCCATACTCCCATCCAGAACCGGTGGGGAGAGCATGTCGATCCAGCATTGATGGGAGATGCAGACGACTTTCTCCACCTGGACCAAAGAAAGAAAGAACATCCCAATCTCCCGACTTCCCCTTGACGGGCAGTCAAACTCAAATCATGAGGGAGAGCTCTGTGGGATGTTTTAATCCACTTCTGCTCTGCTGCAGCACTGTGTTATGAGGGTGCCAGAAATAGCAAAATGGCCGCAAAACCCTTATGTGCACCAAAACCCCTATACATTTTCCTTTGCAACGCACAAAAATATGGCTGCCCAATCTGCTACGCATGTTGTCAGTGGTGGAACAGAGATCTCACTCCTGGAATATGTCACTGGGCTCCACAACATGTGAAAATGGAATGCAGAAGGAAAAAGCACTGTTGCTAAATGAAAACCTCAAAATCTTGCTTTCACTCCCTTTGTCTTTCTTCCTGAAACTGCAGAATGCCGGTACAAAACACCCTCAGACATCCAGAATTCCTGCTTGGTGCTACAATTCACTTAGTTTAAGAAATCATTGTGAACTTGCAGGGTCCTGAAAAGCTGAAAGCATAAAAGGATTTCCGCTGCAAAAGTGGCCTGTCAAAATTCTCTGTGCAGCAGTGCACTGCTGAAATGACAGCTGTCAGGAGCCTGCCTGATTAAACTTTAAACATGGATAAACTGAAATCAAATGTTTACAATCTAAGAGGCCTGTTACTGAGAGTAACCTATGTTGTAATTGTTTTGATCCCATGGTTTAAAATCTTGAATAAGTATTCTAGCTGCTATTTTGAAATCACAAGATTGTTTTAACTTAAGTAAAAATGCAACAGAATTAACAATGAAATCAAACCTGGCTAAGAGCTACCACACTGGAATAGACTGAAGTGGGAGAATGGGACAAAAGACTCCCCCCAATCCCCTCGCGCCCCTGGCCTAGAGGATTGCGGCCCAGACACCCGCCACGAGAGGAATTTGCCTATCTACCAGACGACCAAATACCCTGGTACAGGAACATACGGATATGCCCACCAGCCTGCTCACCAGCCTGCCCTGCTCAAGCCGACACCTGCGGCATGGATCAACTCGACTGAACCATTCAACAGTAAATAAACACATCGTTAGAGATGCCATGACGACCTAGCCAACGGTCAGAACACCCGTGCAACCATGCACACTGGACACTCCCACACCAATCTACACGAAGAACATATTCAGTGCTATGACGTAGATGACGGACACACCCACTGACGCACATCTTTATTATTTTTCACATAGGTTTTTCAAAATGCAGAAACGCAAGACGCACAAAGAACTCATCTAAAATGCTTGCTGACGCTTCTCCTAACCCATGCATTGTGATGAGAAATGCAACGAAGACATGATACTGGATATGAAGCAATATGATACCGTAACTTAAAGTGCCGTACATTGAACATCCCCACCTATGCACCAGGCCCAAGTAGGCCGCAAGCAAGAGCCTCCACGAACATTGAACGAGCACGAGTACAATTGCTGTCCCTGCAGAATGAGCCCAGCGAGAACTGACAGTCAAGGGGGCAATGTTGCAACTCGCATGCCACAAGCCGAAGCCAAGGCCACACCTGCAAACTAAGCCAGACACACAGTGGAAAATACAACATTAAATGTGCAGAATTCTGCCTCAACCACGGTCTCTCCTCACGTGACCAAGCCGAACCTGACAGGGTGCCAGCCCCACGAGGGAGAAGTCGCCTGGGTCCCACGTCTGGGACACAGGCTGCAACAATGAAATGACCCAATGGACACCTACAGCGGTGGGAATAGTCTGCTCTCAAGCATATGAGCAAATCCACGCATTGTCTGCATAAACACATAGTTACATATTGTTGCAAATGACAGGTACACCGCGAGCTGGGAACAACGATGGTCCCAGGCTGGGGGGCTCGCGAGTGGACCAATCAGAACATGGGGCACTCATCACTGACGCCACTAACATTAACCAATCATCAGGGGTCTTCGTGTAACAATTTTCATGTGTCTAATAGAAGGGACAACCCAAGTATACCACCTGACTGACCCTTAACCACTAACAATCTCCTCTATACGTATGCTATACTAACCCTACCACTCGAGGAACCAATCCAGAGTGGCGATAGGTTTTTTGCTAACTTTCCCAGGTGACGCAAGTAGGGCGTCATACTGAAGCAAAAAGGGGCCTGCGAGCCCCACGAATTTCGAGAGTCAGGACGGACGCGTACGATCCTAGACCTATCCCTGCCGTTGTTCAATAAACAGCAGAACCACCTTGCTTCTTGTGTGTGCCTCATACTCATTTTTGGGATACGCGGGAGGAGTTGGGGCCTCCCTGCCCGGAGGTCCGTGGGCGGCCCATCCGACCCCCGGGAGAATTTTCCCCCCGACAAGTTGGAGGCACCGCTGAGATCTGTTTAAGATCTCCTTTTTATTTTATTTTTCCGAGTGCTCTCGTTGCGAGGAGGCCCGGCGGCGCTGCCTCCTTTTGAGGACTACAGGACCATCGCGGAACTGCAAGAAGACCGGACAGCGCAATCCGGATATTGGCCTTCGGGAGCCGGTTGAGAAGTATCCCGACCGCGGTTGGCGAATGTCCAGACGTGGTCCAGACGAGGGGAGGTGGCGAGCCGCTTGGGGGGGTGCATGCAGTCGAGCGGCCCCGCATCAAGAGAACTTGGTGAGTATGCCACGCCCAACAAACAATGTGAAATTGTGAGGGAGGGGGGAGGAATAGAATACGGGAGGTGGGAGGTTTTACACAGGTGCGCCGCAAAGGTTGATAAATTAGTGTTGACGGTGAAGTGAATGGTAGCTGGACAAGTGCGAGAGCAGTCCGCTACGTTACGAAGAAGGAGGGGGCGGAGCACAAAAACATCACATGCGGCCGCTCGTAGACACTGATTGGCCTAGGTCGCGACCACCTTTAACTTGTGTGTGTGTGTGCGGTTTCCTACGAATTGGTGATTATTGATCAATGAGTAGATGAGGATCCCTATTGTTCGAGCAAAAAACTCGATAGATAGATGACGTTTCCCTGTAGGCTGTAGCTAGCTGGTTGCCTAATACGGAAGATAATTGGATGGTTAAGCCCTCCTGTCGAGGGGCGTATCACACGCGAGGTGACGCAGCATGCGCAGTCTGATTATATTGTTGATTACCTTGTTCCAGGCGTGACAAGAGGACAGCTGTGGGGTTAATGGGGGTAGATTGCAAACTTATTTCAAAATTTTTAAAAAACATGTAAAGAACTTACCGGTAGTTTTGGAAGAGGTCGGTGACGTCACCAGTAGGGCTTTCATAGGATATCTCTAGCACAAGGCATTTTTTGGAGAGTGGTGGGGAGGAGAATAATGGTAAGGGAGTGGAGACGGAGATGAACGGTAACGATTAGATCGGGGCAAGGTGTAGAGAAGGACGTGGCCGCGCACAGAGAACGCCAGCCACGACAAGTGAAGAAAGAGGAGGAGGGGTGAAATAAAGTGGGACGGCTGTATAAGAACGTCACACAGGGCATGCAGCCGCAGGGGGCTACGTGCGCCTCGGTCGTAGGGGGCCGTAACGGTGTTAGGGGAAGGAAGAAAAAGAGAGAAAAGAATATACAAATGCAAATGCTATATTTTACTATTTTCTTTTAGCGGACAATCGTAAGTCCCCAAAATTACGGGGCCAGGTAAAACCTCTGAAATTGTATAGCGTACATTATTAGCAAGATAACCGCTACCGTATAGAGGGAGGATAACAAGTTAGTGCTACTATGTCATACGGGACAGGGTCGGGGGGGTGGGGGAACACCCTCTCTACCCCGCTACAGCACATATGTAAAACACTGTCACCCCATCAAATACAGCATAGAATGGACCCAGGGGACGGACAACAAAATGACGACACCATGGCCGCCTAATGGCAGTTTCGACCCATATACCCAACAATCACTATTACCCCATCTGCATAACACATACAAGGGGAAGAAGTTGACACACCACGTGGAGGTGTTTAACTTATGGAGAATGTTCCAGGGGTCCCGACCAGGACCAAACGGAATGTTCACTGTGGGGGAAACAAAGGAAGAGAAGAAGATTAAGGAGGAAGAAGAGAATGGGGAAAAAGAGAGTGAAGGCACACAGTGCACGGGGAACGGACAAGAGGGAGGAGAAAAGAGTAGCAACCTAAACGAAAAAGAAATAAAAAAGGAACAGAGCGACGACATGCCCCTAGCGAAGATAGTGAAAAAAGAGGAAGGGGGTTATATCCTTTAACGGAACTACGAGAAATAGTGAGAGAACAATTAAGGGCGGCTGAGGGGTACCCGAACCCGGCATACAGCCCACCACCATATACACATATACAGCTACAGGTGGCCACATAGGAGGGGAGCAGACAAGTACGGCGGGGTCAACTTATACGAAGATGCCCGCAGGGGAGGGAAGGACTAGCGAAGAACAAATCGCAGCAATAGGACATGACGAGTGGGTAGCTGCGCAGGTATTATTAAAACTACGAGGTTCATTAACAGGAGAAGAGAAGGAGGTAGTTAGGAAAATGGACGAGGATAATGAGAGAAAGAGCGAGATGAAAGGGGAAGGGGGAAAAAGAAAGGAGGAAGAGCTGTCACGAGAAAAAGAAGAGATTTTGGAGGAACGATTAGCAGACTTAAGGAATGAGCAAAATGCCCTGATCAAGCAGCTTGAGAGAGAGGAAAGAGAGAGAGCACGGGAAAGGAAAGAAAGTAAGAACGAGTTGGAAAAAATGAGGGAACGAACTGAAGAGCGAAAGAGAGAAGCTGAAAGAGTAAAGGCAGTAGCAGAAAGGGTATCCCGAGCAGCACAGCGCGACAAGAAAAGAGAGGAAGAAGAGAAAGAAAAAGAAATGGAAATATGGAAGAGGAGAATACTGTCAGAAACGACCAAGAAATACGAAGAAGGGAGGATGATAGAGAGCATATTAGAGCGGGAAAGAGAGAGATGGGAAAGGAAGAGAGAAGAGGAAAGGATATTGGAAAAGATGAGTAGTGAAGTAATGGAGGAATTAATAAAGAAAAGAGAGGAAATTGATAGAGAGATAGCGGAGAAAAAAGAAGGGGAGAGAGAAATAAGGAGATATGTACGCAGAGACACAGAAGTAGCAACAACATCAGCACAAAGGGGAGCAAGTGGTAAAGAAGAAACGGGAGGAACGGATTTAATAGACTTAAAAACAGTAACGATTAGGGGGAAAAAGACATATTGGGGGTTGTCGCTCCTGGATGACTTTTGTAGTGAGGAAGAAGAAGGAATGGAGAAGGAAGGAAGAAATAGGGAAAGTGAAAGCTTAGATAAATTGTACATAACCCGGACAAACAGGGAATCACTATGGGCCTGCAGAAGAAAGGAAGAACTGGGGGGAAGTGAGGGGGAAGAGCAAGGAATGGCGGGAAGGCAGACACGTGCAGCTACACCCTTATCATCCCGTCCAACATGCTCCACCACCGCACACTCATCCCGTACAACATGCCCACCTACACCCGCACCCGCCCACACAAACTCACACCCTATGCAGGCAGGCTTAGAGACCTCCCTGGACGCAGGCAGGAAGAATGAATACACACGCCTACATTAAATAAAGGAAATTATAAAAGAAGGGGAAGAGATGAGGAGAAACAGTTACGAGCAGGGGAAATATGGACACAACAGACGATGTAGACGACACGGAAGAAGAAGAGGGGTACACGGACTCAACTCTGGGAAACCCAGGGGGTCAGACAGGACACAACCTAATGCCACTTTTGGAGAGGGGAGGGGTTAGACCACAATACGTCCCTTGGAAGCATGCAGACAAGGAAAATATAACGTGCAGGCTCTCATCATTAAGTGGGGGTGCGGGGAAATGGATATATGAAATGGAAAAACACACCGCAGGACAGAAACTGGCAGTAGGAGATGTAAAGGGCCTCCTAATATCTATATTGGGGGATGCAGCAGATGACATCTGGAAGAGAGCAGGCTTCCCCGGGGTCACAATAACAAACACATCACACGATGGGGCACCATTCGCAAACTGCAGACATGCATTATGGCAAGCGCTGAGGGTACAGTACCCAGACACATCAGACATAGGAGCGATTACATCACGCAAGATGCGTGAGAACGAAGATCCTGTTGATTATATCCAGGAAGTTCAAGAAAAGTGGCGTATGGGAACTAGAGAACAATGGGACAAAACACCAGCAATATTCTATCATATACTAATACAAGGGCTCCCAGAAGCAGTGCAGAAACAACTGAAGAAAGTAGTGGGAATGGAAGCAAAAGCATGGCCAGAAATACAACTGACGATAGTACATCATTGTAAGGCATGGCAAGAAAAGATGAAGCAAAAGGAAGAGGATAGAAAAGCGGAAGAGGCTAAATTGGTGCAGAAAAACTTACTAAATACACGATGGAAGGTGCACTAATAACTACACCTACAACAATGACACAAAACCCCACGCAAGTAGTGGCTGCACAAGATCCCTCCCAAATACAATCACCACAGATTGTAGCACAACAGCTGCCACCACCCCCACCATACACGACTAACATGGGAGGAGGATACTCAACATCAGGAGCTGGATATTATAATTATAACAGGGGAAGGGGAGGAATGATGAGGGGGAGGGGATACGGCTATAACACACAACAGCAAGGGGGGGGGATTGAGAAGTTTCTACCCCACTGGGCAACCAGTATACCAGGACAATTCAGGGAATTTCCCATGGCAGACCAGGGAACCACCAGTATGTTGGATTTGTGGATTACTGGGACACATGTCACGCACCTGTAGAATGAGACCCGGCACACCAGCATGGGGAGAACAGGGACAACAAGGGCCTACAAGGGAACAGCAGGGCCACCAACAACAGCAGGCACTGCTGCCAGGAAATGTGCAGCAACAACTAGTAACACAACAACAGCCACAGACATATTCACTACCACAACAACAGGTAGCGATCAAATTCAAGACCATAAAATAACCTCTACCAATACACAGCTACAGCAAACACAACTGGGAAGGGTGACGGTCCTGGGACACAACCCTTACACCAGAAGTGGTCAATCATTATACCCACAATAGGACAGCCCACAGACGGCCTTGGTGTGTCCCATCCTGTCGATAACACCTAATAGTGCGGAGGAACCACGCATAGAGGTAACGATAGGTGACAAAAAATTATCATTCCTTGTTGACACCGGGGCGACCCGGTCTTGCATAAGGGAAGGTACATTTAAGATGTCAGGTGAGGCCATGAACACCCAAGGATTCTCTGGGGCTAGGGGGTTGGTTCCCTTTACTGATAACATCCCCTTATTGATAGGGGATTATGACATGTCCGTCCCGCTTTTATATTCAAGGGACTCACCAGTAAACATACTCGGGAGAGACATAATGAGCAGGTTGAATATGACAATCTCCTTCGCGGAGGACGGCATAATTTGTTCCACTCCTGGAATAAACATGCTCACTGCACGGCAAATTATGCAAGCATACTGTGGACAGACAGTGATTAGGGCCGAGCCAGTAGATGGCGAACTGTTCCAGTACGGAACAGACATGGCATTTGCATGGATGCCAGGAATAGAAGGAAAGATCTGGAGGAGGCCGACAGCCTATTTGTTTAGACCAGAAACACCAGCCAATGAACCAGAAGGAAAGGTGATTTCAGTGAGCATGGAGAGCATTATAGCGACTGCTGATTACATCGCAGTACTTGCCCAAGACAGGGAAGGAAGAGCATGGAGGGCAGTGATAGCCCTAGCTGAGGGATGCAGGCTCACCCAGGTGTCAGACGAGGAGCTCTTTTCAGAAGAAAAGGAAGAAGGCGAAATGGTATTTATGATGAGTGTAGATATATGGCTAAGAGTGACATACAAACAAGTGGCACAGAAAATTGCAATGGCACTTGAAGCACCCACATCCACCCCAGTTCCTTTTTTTGAAGAGGATATGGCAAAAGTTCCAACGTCATTGTGGACCACTACTAGTCCCTATGACGTGGGATGTATAAAAAGTATAGGGGGAGTAAGAATTAAATTGAAAAAAAGGTGCAATACTCCCTAGAGTGAAACAATACCCACTATCAAAAGAGGCAGATGAGGGAATATATGAAACAATAACGGCCCTTATAAATAATGGCATATTGGTACCATCAGGATCACCATGTAACACAGCCGTATATCCAGTGTGCAAAGCTAAAGGGGGGTCTTGGCGTTTCATCCAGGACCTCAGGCCCTTGAACAACATAGTGGAAGCAGAATACCCCATAGCAGCAAACCCGGCCACAATATTGTGTGGAATTCCAGCAGAGGCATCACGATTTACAGTGATTGACCTAAAAAATGCCTTTTTCTCAAAACCCCTGCATCCAGATTCACAAGATCTGACAAGCTTCACGTACAGGAACACAAAATGGAAGCACACCAGATTGCCACAAGGGTACTGCGAGTCACCCTCAATTTTCAACAGAGTAATACAGATGGACTTGGGAAACATTGAATTGGAAAGCACAGTGTTGCAATATGTTGACGACATAATAATTTGCAGCACAAGCGAAAAAAGATGCACGGAGGACTCATTGAAGATGCTGACAATATTGGCTGAAAAGGGTTACAAGGTAGACAAAGAAAAGTTACAGTACTGTCAGGAACAGGTATTATACATTGGTCAGCTGATATCCCAACACGGAAGAAAGATTGCACCACAAAGGGCACAGGCTATATCAAAAACGCCATTGCCACAAACAGTGAGGGAGCTGCAGCAGTTCCTGGGACTGTGCAACTACTGTAGAGCATGGGTATTTGTTTACAGCTCATACATAGGACCCCTACTTGAAGCATTGAGAGAAGCTAACAAAGGGGAAAAAAAATTGGGGTGGACAAGGGAAATGAAAGAGGCCTTTGATGAACTGAAAGACGCAATATCAACTGCTACGGTGCTGGCCACCCCAGATTATGAACGACAATTCTTTATATTTTCACATTGCGACTCAGCACTAATGAAAGCAGTGTTGGCTCAAAAAACAAGCATGGGATACAAACCAGTAGCATTTTACAGCAGTCACTTGGATCCTGTTATGTTAGGTAATTTCCCTTGCAAACAAAGTCTCGCCGCAGCTGCCTTCGCGGTAGAGAAGGCATCATCAATTACAATGGGGTGCCCAACCACACTATTTGTGGAACATGCACTATTTGCAATATTGAACAAGCCTAAGTCCACACTAACCACGCAGAGGGCGTCAGGTTATGAGATCATCTTATCTAGACCAGAATTATCCATTGTTAGATGCAGCACAGTTAATCCTGCAAGGTTTATAGCGGAAGTTATTGAGGAAGGCGACTATGCACATGATTGTACGCAGACTACCGAAATGTACTCATGTACTAGAAAAGTTGAAGAGGATGCGCTAAATGGAGGAGAGCTCTTGTTCATTGATGGGTCATCAACAATAGACCAGAGTGATGGGATAAGGAGAACTGGGGCAGCAGTTGTAAAAATGACAGAGGAATTGGTGTGTGTGGCAGTGAAATGTGTACAATTACCACAACATTACTCTGCTCAAGCAGCAGAATTGGTTGCATTGATCTTGGCGTTGAAGGAAAGCTTTGACAAAAGAGTTACTATATATTCTGATAGCGCATATGTCACGTCTACTGTCCACTCAGGATTGACAAAATGGAGAAGAAGAGGGTTTAGGAGAGCTGACGGCACCCCAGTGCAACATGCTCTCTTATTAGCTGAGTTAATTGAAGTAATAAATGATCCCCAAGAACTAGCTTTGGTCAAATGTCTCGCACACACTAACAGAGAAGATCATATCTCAAAAGGAAATGCAGCAGCAGACGCACATGCGAAGTATGCCGCATATTTTGGTGAGATATGGAACCCCCCGGAGTCAGAGAGAGGGAGAGGGAGGGGGTAGCTAAAGAGATGTTGATGAGAGAAGGGTACACTCATCTCCCAGCCACACAAATAATTGAGTTACAAGCGGCTGCACCAATGGCAGAAAAAGAAATTTGGGTAAAAAGAGGATGTACAATGTCGCCAACTGACGCACTATGGCGTCAGGGTAACACTGGAAAGATGGTAATGCCATTGGCACTATTGAACACCGCCCTGAGCCAACTCTACCACCCAGCCCACACAGGCAAGGAAGTTATTGCAGCACGAATTAGGGAAGGTTGGTTCTGTCCCAAGTTAAATTCCCATGTGACAAATTTTATCAGCAATTGCCTCACATGTCAACAGTTTACGGCCGGTCACACGCCGAAAGTGATAAAAGGTACTATACCCCGGCCAGAGGGACCCTTCCTGCACATCCATATTGATTACGTCGATATGATCAACGTATGTCAAGGAAATAGGTACATGATTGTAGTGGTATGCCCATTCTCCAGGTGGATTGAGGCAGGACCCTGCTCACATCCAGATGCATTTAGAGCAGCTAAATTTCTAGTGAGGGAGGTTTTCCCCAGGTGGGGAGTGTGCGAGGTACTGCGGTCAGATAACGGCCCGCATTTCGCTAATGAAATGTTCCAGCACATCACATCCTTATTGAACATCAAGCATAAATTTGCGTGTGCATATCACCCACAGGCCAACGGTGTATGCGAACGCCTGAATGGCCTATTGAAGGAGGCAATTGCAAAGATACAGCAAACGACAAAGAAGAGTTGGTTGTATTGCCTTCCACTGGCTCTATTTGAGCTAAGGAATAGACCAGGCTGCGACCACCACCTCACTCCTCACGAGTTGGTGACCGGACGTCAAATGCGCCTTCCTCTAACGCCAACATCAAGAGCATTCACAGACCATGAAAACACTGCAACTGTTCTTGGTGATGAAATGTACCAATATGTGTCTTCTTTGATTACTAGTGTAGTGTTTGTGTCTCAACAGCACGAGCGCACGCGGGGCGGGTCAAAGAGTGATCAACAAGAAGACGCGGATAAAGAATTGGAAAAGGAAAAACTGTGCAAAATTGCTGAAGGTGACCACATGCTACTCCGCAATTTCAATAGAAAGTGGAACAGCCCACGCTTCACTGGCCCCCACCTGATAGAGGAGGTATCTACGAGAGCAGTAAAGTTGCAGGATAAACGTGCTTGGAATCACCTACATGACGTGAAGATCTGCAAACTCCAGACCCGCCCTAGCGTCAACGATAGGGCAATTGGAAGAACAACGACAGCGTCACCTACGGAGAAAGAGACGTCTACCACAGCTGACGACCTCAGTGTCTCCATACCCTGCAACCCCCCAGAATACCCAGAGACAAGTAGTGAAATAGAGACTGGTAATTCCCATACCGCCCACCCCATGGTCACACGATCAAAGAGCAAAGAGACTTCTGGCAGTTGAGCCCCAAACCCTCTGCCCACAAACCCCCTACCCACTACGGCCACCACCCAATTGAAGGACATTGTTTTTTGCACATATACACATGTAAACACTTGTATGTTCTCTTTTTCTTTCTCGCACATGCAGGTACCGTGTATTATTGTATTGCTAAGAAAATAGATAACTAACAGCGTACATTGCCCAGGAGTAGATGCTACCCTCAGACGATAATTACCCTGAAGCCCTATCACACCAATTTGTATATTACATAAAAAGGCCAAAGTACCTAAAAAGAAGGAGGATACGTGTTTACTACACCGCATTTATCTTGGCCATAGAACAATCAATGCCCCATCTTCACCAGCACTTACCTGCCCTAAGAGACAGATCGCTTAGATTGGCGTGGGAACAGCTCTTCGCCTGGGCACTGAACGACTACTTGATAGGGAGGGCTTGACAACAACAACTAACAATAATAACAAGCTTATTGAGAATTTTCAGGCGGGCAACTTCAACGTTGCAAGAATAAGCTGCCGAACTGCAGCAAGGTAAGAGCAAAATGCCGGTGAGACTAGCTTTGTAATAAAGATGATAGGGGTTTTGATGATCACTGGTTTTTTGGCTGCCTCTGTATGGCAGAAAAGTTACGCTATCAATATTTTGGCTGCACCCAAACCTAATGTACGCCCACCCACGGCTGCAACAGGTGTTACGTCAGGTGGTACTAGCAAAACTCCACATAAGGGAAATAGAGTTAAACGCAGCACATACTCAGATAATAAAGGCATTGATAATTACATAACAGATTCAGCACACGTCTCGAACAACATGTGGTACCAACACATGACCCAAATAGGTAAGCAGACAACAGAAGACATCTGCTACATCTGCTCATTGATCCCATACGCCATGATCGCTTCTCGAACATTCGTTGCCACGGAAATAGATGAAAAGACAGCACAATGTATAATATACCTGGCACTATTCGAAACGAGAGGGCGATTTCAAGGGACGGTGGTGAGACTGGTGTGGAAAACGCGAGACACATATCCATACGAAAACAACTTCCTCAAGACTTATTTGAGTTACCACAAGAGCAGTTTGATGGCGGAAGCATTCAGATACATGAAAAGTGGCCCTGAAAAGGGAGAAACGAAGAAAGTAACACTACAATACCTACCATGTGACTGGTACGCCACTGAAGTACCTGGTACACAAGGATGTTGGGAAAGACCACTGGTAACAATAACAGGGAAGGTGTACATGGACAACAAATGGGACATAGGGGTGATTGGCAGCAAGATGATAACAAGAGAAAATATGACCACTATTGATGAACACAATAACAGATGTTGGACGATTTGGGGCAAGTACGTACCCATGCTGACGTGGATGGAGAAGGATGAAGACCCAATGAGCATACTGCTGCTGTCTGCACCTAAGATATGCTACCAACATAGAGGAGAAGTGGACGTGGGATACAACACCAACTGTGCCAGCGTGATAGAGTTACCGGAGGGGGGAGCAGGAACAGCAGTATTAATGGACCACTACTGGGCCTGCGGAAACAAGGCATACCACACACTGCCCCCTCTGTGGAACGGTATATGCACAATGGTACACATTAATGTACCATCACTAGTGGTGCCCCGGAAACATGTGAACATGGCGAACTTCCCCAAAATGGATGAAGGAAACAAGAGGAAGAAGAGGTCTGTACAACCTCAGAAGGGGTCAGAGAACGAAAACAACAACAACAATAATGTCCTGAATAGAAAAAAGAGACAAGGAGAACCTCTGACAGGAAATTACCTATGGGGAAGATCGGAAACAGCACTCACTTCAATCCCACCAGAACACAGACTATTCAGCAGAGCAGCAATGTTTTTCTCGTCAATAATACATCCGGGACTACAAGCTTACGCAAACGCAAAATGGCTCCAGATAACACGATGGGAGCTGATGATGACAATCAATTCTACAGTAAATGGATTCAACGCAATAAAAGAGGAACTGCGAGCAGTGAGGATGGTAGCACTACAGAACAGATACGTATTAGATCTCCTTACAGCAATGGAAGGAGGAGTCTGCGCAAAGATAGGACAATCATGCTGCAGATTTATTCCTGGTAACGATGCTGACAATGGTACACTCACCGAAGCAGTATCACAACTGGCCCAGATGCACTCCAAAATGATGGAAGAAAGTAAAGGAGTGAAGAAGGATGACAGCTGGTTTTCAATGTTATGGTCATGGATGCCATCGTGGCTGCCGGACGGACTGAAGATTATAGTTGGATGTATAATACTGGCTGGAGCGGCACTGATCATAATAAGGTTTTGGAAAGCCCGGAAAGCACACACTACAGACAAAATGATCGAAATGGTTGGTATGCACCCCTTGATGCAGACTGATGATGGCCAGCACACAGACACAATAATAAAAGAAAGAGAAAAACTACGCAAACAAATCATCACCAACCACCTGGACCCGCCAGACGTGAAGCTCGAAAACCCAAGAAACCCGAGGAGCTACATCGGGAAATGGGTATACTGCACACCTGGAGGAAGCTGTGTGTATATGTATTGGTCATTTGAAGATCATGTCAACCACTATGGACACCTGGGAGGAGTAACTAAAATATGGAGAGTAAGAGGAGATAAGGAAAAAGATATGTTTGTGGTCGACAAGTCGACCAGAGGGGGGACTGAAGTGGGAGAATTGGACAAAAGACTCCCCCCAAACCCCTCGCGCCCCTGGCCTAGAGGATCGCGGCCCAGACACCCGCCACGAGAGGAATTTGCCTATCTACCAGACGACCAAATACCCTGGTAGAGGAACATACGGATGTGCCCACCAGCCTGCCCACCAGCCTGCCCTGCTCAAGCCGACACCTACGGCATGGATGAACTCGACTGAACCATTCAACAGTAAATAAACACATTGTTAGAGATGCCATGACGACCTAGCCAACGGTCAGAACACCCGTGCAACCATGCACACTGGACACTCCCACACCAATCCACACGAAGAACATATTCAGTGCTATGACATAGGTGACGGACACACCCACTGACGCGCATCTTTATTATTTTTCAAATAGGTTTTTCAAAAAGCAGAAACGCAAGACGCACAAAGAACTCATCTAAAATGCTTGCTGACGCTTCTCCTAACCCATGCATTGTGATGAGAAATGCAACGAAGACATGATACTGGATATGAAGCAATATGATACCGTAACTTAAAGTGCCGTACATTGAACATCCCCACCTATGCACCAGGCCCAAGTAGGCCGCAACCAAGAGCCTCCACGAACATTGAACGAGCAAGAGTACAATTGCTGACCCTGCAGAATGAGCCCAGCGAGAACTGACAGCCAAGGGGGCAATGTTACAACTCGCATGCCACAAGCCGAAGCCAAGGCCACACCTGCAAACTAAGCCAGACACACAGTGGAAAATACAACATTAAATGTGCAGAATTCTGCCTCAACCACGGTCTCTCCTCACGTGACCAAGCCGAACCTGACAGGGTGCCAGCCCCACGAGGGAGAAGTCGCCTGGGTCCCACATCTGGGACACAGGCTGCAACAATGAAATGATCCAATGGACACCTACAGCGGTGGGAATAGTCTGATCTCAAGCATATGAGCAAATCCACACATTGTCTGCATAAACACATAGTTACATATTGTTGAAAATGACAGGTACACCGCAAGCTGGGAGCAACGATGGTCCCAGGCTGGGGGGCTCGCGAGTGGACCAATCAGAACATGGGGCACTCATCACTGACGCCACTAACATTAACCAATCATCAGGGGTCTTCGTGTAACAATTTTCATGTATCTAATAGAAGGGACAACCCAAGTATACCACCTGACTGACCCTTAACCACTAACAATCTCCTCTATACGTATGCTATACTAACCCTACCACTCGAGGAACCAATCCAGAGTGGCGATAGGTTTTTTGCTAACTTTCCCAGGTGACGCAAGTAGCGCGTCATACTGAAGCAAAAAGGGGCCTGCGAGCCCCACGAATTTCGAGAGTCAGGACGGACGCGTACGATCCTAGACCCATCCCTGCCGTTGTTCAATAAAAAGCAGAACCACCTTGCATCTTGTGTGTGCCTCATACTCATTTTTGGGATACGCGGGAGGAGTTGGGGCCTCCCTGCCCGGAGGTCCGCGGGCGGCCCAGCCGACCCCCGGGAGAATTTTCCCCCCGACAAGAGGTTTCTCCACAGAAGGATGGACGTTCGCCCACCAGGAAATCACACCCAAGCGGTAATTATAGGATTTGGAAATAACTTGGTCTACAGAGGCAAAAGGGAACAATGAACAGCTACTACTAAGGAAATGTGGGGTGTGAGGACAGTCGTAAATGGCCTCTGCCAAGAGCAAACAGGGAGGAGACTTTTTCTAGACTGCAGGGAGACAGTAAGAGGCAGACCCGAACAACCATCTGTGGCTGAACCTTCACAAAGAACGTTTTCTTCAAAGACTTATAATTTGCCAGTGAAAATTGTACAAAATATACAAGTAACAGATTGGTGAATTAAAATTTTGGTTGCTAGTTTCAAGAGGTGGCAAAATTGTGTGACATGTTCTGGAAATAAATGGCAGATAATGTGATTTTACACAAAATGTATTTTCGCTAGAAATCTGAAACTTTATATACTTATGCCCATGTTATACGCGCACACTTGTAGAAATTTGCGTATAAATTGGACATTGTGTTCCTGATGAACAGGGCAAAATTCTGTGAAAAGCCGAGACAAGATACCACAGCTACGGGGTTTGGAGGGATAGCTGCTATATAAAATATGTAATCCGCATATATGATTGTTATAGAGGTTGCACATGTGTAAATATGTATGGTGCCAAAAGTAGATTTTGTGTTCAAGGGGCTAAGGGTGGACTCTCTGCCTCATAAAATCACACAATAAAGGTGACACACTGTTGCTCTCCTCCTATCAAGCAGAGGGAGACTCTGACCCAATCACCTGTCAAAGGGGCAAGCTTAGGATAAACCAGCCCACACACCCCTTTATCATAGCATAAATAGAGACAGCTCACCACTCAGAAAGAGAGACAGATTCACTCACCATCTCGAGACTGGCGGAGCACCCTGCTTCTGAACTCTGCATCTTCCTTGCTCCAGACTCCAGAAACTTGGCAAAGTAGAAACCCATTGCATAGCTGAACCATTTTCAGCTATGCCTCAAATTCCAGAACCAGAACCCCACAAACCTAAGGGGAAGTATTAAAATATAGTCGGGCTGTGCTGTACTCCTTGCCTGCTAAAAGAATTATCATCAGAACCAAGAAGGGCTGATCCAATCCAGTCCTGTGCTGTGCTGTGACCAGAGTGCATTGTAGATCCAGTCCAGTCCTGTGCCGTGCTGTGACCAGAGTGTCTTGCCGATTGCAGATCCAATCGGATGTGCCCAGCTGTCTGTCCTAGAATCATATCCCATTGCCTGACTAGAATCTTGGCGGACCAGAATCCTAACGGTTCCGTTTAAAAACATATCTAATGAGTATCTATAGATAGAACTGTGTCACTAGCATATGTACTGTCCATAGTCAATCCCTATCTTAAACCCATCCTATCTTGTATTCAGAACCTGTATTGTTAGGTGTACTTTTGAATTATCTGAACTCTCTCCAAACCATTCTATCTTCCTCCTGTAATAGAATTGCTAAAACTATCATTGCGCTGATATTTTCCCATCTGAAGAAGGTGAGTCCTTAGCAGGCAGTCATTCTGATCAAGTGGCTGTGTTCCTGTGTGGCATTTGTTTTGTTCATAGTCATACTCTAGTGTAAGAAATCCTTTTGTCATTTTAAAAGCACATTCCTGTTTTCCTTTCTCACGCCTATATCGAAAAAACGACCTTCACTAAAATGCCCATAACTTCCTCCGTTTTTGTGCTAGAAACTAAATTTCAACTTCTGCTTGTAGCTAACATCGACAGATTTAAATCACATCCATGACCGCATTCCAAATCCATACGGTTCACCCGTTATAACAATTATCGCACAGTGAAAAGTTTGCCACAAATTTTGTTTTAGGGAAATTCTGACACATGTAAAACGGCTTTTGATTGCTTGCGACTTGAATTTTAAGATTTCAAATTGTTTCTTGGTATTACATAATTGCTTGTGTTTGTGTGCAACTATCCAAAGTGGATCCCATAAGAATGTATACAATTTCAGCAATTTTTCCCATTTTAGTGTCTTTATCCAGTCTATTCCAAGATAACTTTAAAAGCCATTCTGACAGTTTGACAGTCAACTCCGTTTTTCTCTTGTGTTTGCTGGGGGAAAGTGGGGTTATTATTCTGTGCGAATTCTGCCATTCCTGAACACCTGCTCTCTTCTCCTATCTCTTTACATTGCCTATTGGGGGGTTGAGGGGTGTGCAGGAGGAACCTTTAACCACAGTGATATCTGTTCTGAACACACACACCAAAGTATTCATTCTGTGCTGAATTGTTTTGTTCACTATTACTCCTTGTGTATTAAAGAGATTATTCTGTGTTACATCACCCCATTGGTGATTATTGTGTACCCATTAAAACATAGTGTGATTAAATTGTAAATACATAAATAAATATTGTACCTTTGCAAACCAGCCTGATTCCTGGTTCAGTGTGACCCGGTGGGAGTTCCAGGAGAGGGGCGTGATATAAGTGGTAAATCGTTCAGAATAAAGAACTTTTAGACAAAAATAAATAAGGATTTCAGTTGTGCATTACACGCTAGGCGTTGACTTGGGTGTGTGCTGGATTGAAATCACTTACAGGTGACAGCGTGCTGAAGTTTTTCCCTCCCTACCGGTTTCTTGACACAGAGTTCAACAAGAAGCCATTGCAAGCCCCCCCTACCCTTTACTGGCCTTCCAAATATATCAGCCCTTTACCCAGGGGTGATGGCGTATTGAAGCGAGTACTTCTCTAACACTGTCATCAGGGGCCATGGCCCACCCCAGTTCCAAATTTAACCACCTTGTGATGATGGTACCACCTGTGCAATTTTATTAGCTTCCCAGATACTCCCAGAATGAAGCCCATTCGCCCTAGAGTGGCATTGACTTGCCCATGCACCTGCGAGCACCCTATGTTCCCCTCTGTCCCTTTCTTATTTAGCCTGTAGAGTTCCCTCTAACCCCATTTCTCTATACACTGATCTACTCATAGGCCTACCCACTCTCCCATGACAATTTTCTCACACTCACACCAAACCAAACTGGTCCTGAATCTCTGTCAAATCTTGTACCAAATTCCATTCCATCTGCCTCTCCCATGTGATATGATACTTATACAATTTACAATACTTCTGGAATTATATTTAACGTTAAATAATCCCCTGACCATATGCCCGCATCGAACATGGCCCACACGCTTCCGCTGACTGAGCTCTTACAAAAACTTTCAGACACTGTTTGTGCACCAAACGTAACCCTCATACGCTCCAGTACCACCCTAAAAGCATCCCATTTAAAATGAATAACGTTTACTTTGTTCCTCGCATCTAGAACTCCTTCCTGCTGTAACACCTTTTTCAGGACACTCTAATCTTACAAATCTTGACCTTCTCCAGTGACATTCTCATAATGTACAATATCCACCCAACCTGTACTCGTAAAAGGCACAATCAGGTCCATATGTTATCTTGTTGCTCCATACCTCATATTGTATATTCCAAACTAAGCAGCCTCCCAACCTAATGGGTAAATTTGCATGGCTATCCCATCCCACTTTACTAGAGAATATTGCTGATTCACTGATTTATACAAGTGCCTGTCATACATCTATTTTTGGCTGGAGGAAAATGGATGCCCACCTCTTTAAACATGACACAACAGACTCTTCAAGTGATGAAGATATTTGTGCCATCCAGCTACAGTCATGAGATATGAGTGGCATAAAGAATGATGGGGGAGACTTTGACTGTGCCACTAGTGGTTCAGTGCACAGAAAAAGTACATATTTAGTCTGTTGTTCTTCCTCAATTAATAACAGTGGAGCAGCTCTCAGAGTCCTAGTACCATACACACAAATTGAAGGCTCTGCCTCAAATTATTTTGCTATTCTAACCACCAAAATCACATGACATCCTCTACATCATGTTACAAACTTGGATTATTCTGTATGGTTAACACCAACATTAGATTGTATTTAGTTTTACTTGTGCCTCAATTCATTCGGCTCTACCTACCCGTGGAGATACTATTTCCTTTTTGTGCAACTCTCCCAATGCCCTGTGTCATTCCAGTTACTACCCTCTTGAAGGGGTTATCATGCAGTTGATACATGTGCTTGTCCACGGCATTCACCTCAAGCTTGTCATCCCACTCACTTGTGAACCTTCTGCCAGGTAATGCAGCATCTGCTTTGTGTCTGCTTTCCTCGTCATTCTGGGTCACACGAGATGCCCAATTTAAACCACACCCTGAAGTCTACCACCACAAATAGATGCCCATACCGCTACTGGCGATAAGATGGCCCTGATAGTTGCTGATGCCAATAGGCTCCTTGAATACATTGTTGTACCACAGCCTAAAGTGCTTGCATATCGAGGACCCAAAGCACGCTTACTTGGGTTACAATGATGAACTGCCTTATGACAGAGATTTCCGTTTACACTCCCTGACTCCCCCTAATAGTAACGCCATCTGCATAAGTGAAGTATTCACATACCCATGACTAGACGTGTGTTGATGTTACACAGGGATGTCTTCGGAACTGGCTCCACTCATTAGAGCAAAGACAGAACCTACATTGCACTTCCATACAAAAAGGTGATGAAGCAGTGGGCCCATTCTCCACCGCCAGAGGCATATGCTTTGTAACCATCTCTGTCTCTTCTGCCTGTTGCCCTTCTGTCTCCTGAAACACCACAAACACACCAATAGAGAAGCGCAATAAGCACAGCATAGTAATATTTTCCAGTCTCCACATAACAGTTCTCTGCACAATCAGCTACATTAAGATGTTAGGAAACATTAAAAAAGAAAAAAACATTTTTAAGGTGACACAAAGGTAGCAGGGAAATGTATAAGTGGAAACTTTTTACTTTACTTTTTTAATCAAAGGGTACAATGGAAGGTTAGCGAGAGCATGAATAACACACACACACAGATACAAATGGAAACAATATGGATCAAGAAATATCAAAAACACCACTTACAACTAACTAATTCTTCCAAAAGACTCCCAAATGTTCCTAAACTCATCAAGAACAATCCACATTGCTTACAAAACCATTAATTTGTGGTTACGTCCTATTTAGTTCTCACCGGAAGAAGAAGGCAAGATGGACCCCTGAAAGGACCTTGAACCTGTATTAGAATCCCTTTGGGTCTTGGGAAATGATTGAAACTCTGGACTTGTAATTGTATGATGAGCCTCGAACCCTCCTCCCCTCCCACTCCCCCAGTGAGTGTTGTGGCAGGGTTTCACCATGCAGAAGTCTTATGGGAATCCTATGGGGTGGGTCAAACCAACCTATAAATGCTTGACTTTGCTGTTGGACACTTTTTGGTAAGGTTGTGCACCACGACATATATCAAGGAAGGACACACATCAGGTCAATAGTTATAGTCTCAGCTGTCCTAATGCTGTTTTCCATCCAGTGGAAGTTCTTCAATGGATGTTACGCAAAGTCAAAGCCTCCGCACACTGCAAAAACTTGGTTAATCTCTTACCCTAAAGCTCACTGTGCACACGTACGGCAGAAACGTGGAAGAATAACCCCTTGGCATCCAACAAAGCTAACTTCACCTCTCTATCCACAGCCTACAAACGAGCGATACTTTTAGCTAAAAGCTCCACCTATAACTCTGGAATCACCAAAGTCAACTCAAGCACACAAGAGTTCTTTGCAATGCTACGAGAGATAGAATCCCCTCTACCCCCAGTCTCCAACGTTACCAAAGAAAGCATCTGGTGCTCCTAAATACAAAATGCCCTCGTAGACAAAATCACATATCTTCAGTAAAAAAACACTCTGAACAGCGACACACCCAACTACTCTGCCTCTGAGCCAGCAGCTCCCATGCAAAACCACTCACTCTCAATACCAAGTTGGTCTCAATACCTGAGACCAATTCCTATTCATCAACAGTCTTAAACCGTCGAAATGACAACGAGATGTGTTCCCACCACTGTGATCATGGACTGTGAATAAGCTCTTGCCCCCTTCCTCATCTACACTTATTAACACATCATTTGTCTCCAACTTAGTGCCTACCAACCTAAAGGGTGCTTGGGTCCTACCAATATTAAAATAAAATACCCTAGACCCGCCATCCCTACAAACTACCACCCCATCACCACTATCCCATTCCTGCTCACAATTTTGGACCATGCAGCATACCTCCCGATTGAGTCTCATCTCGAATAAAAAAAAACCTTGTAGGCTTGCTCCAATCTGGGCTCTGACCAGGTCACGGCACTGAAATGGCTCTTCTCGACCTTAAAAAACAATTGGACAATTTCAAAGACACAGGGAAGTCAGCCCTCCTCTTCCTTGTACTTCAGCCACCTTTGATCTCGTAGACCGTCAAATCTTATACCAACACTGCATCTCCGTAGCTCACTTCTCCACTATAGCTATCCCTCGAATTTCCTCTTTCTATCCAATCGATCCATGAGAGTTTTCTCACCTACCATATCTGCCCCACCAACTCCTTTTACCAGCGTGGTTCCCCAAGGCTCCTGGGTATCACCCACCTTGTAAAACATCTTCACAAAGCCCAATTTTTACATCTGAGATGCCTAAGGCATTTCATACACCAATCATGCCGATTATACACAACTACTCCTAGCTATCACTGGTGACCAGATGTCGAGTTCTTTCTGTTCATAAACCATTGCAAAATAGCACCAAGTGTTTTAATGTTTCAGGTTCTTGAGTGCAGCAATGACACATCGGATTCAAGTTTGCATTTGTTAGCAAAGCTCGCAACTCTTCTTTGGTTTTAAACCCATTCAGCCAAAAACGCATGAAAAGCCTTCAGGCATTATTTATCGGGAAATAGTTCAATGTATTTTTGTATACTATTATATGCCCAAGCCTCAGGTGGAACCTCACTCATCATTTTAGAGGATGCTCTTTTGGAACATGTTTGATCCCAATCTGCACACCAAATTTTAGTTTTTGCTGCATTCGGATTTCCTTGAAGCACCTCAGGTCTGATGTCATACTCAGACATTAAGATTTCACAGCAATTCATCCACATTGACATAACGTCTGATGCAGATGAGGTGGCACTATGAAAAATTTCAAATTGTGGAATTTGTTTGCATGCTTTTGTTTTGCGATAAAGTGCCAGTAGGCTCCAACAAACTCGCGCATGGATTAAGATTAAAGATAATTCATAACTTATGGTTACCATTGCTATTCCTTTTTGGTAAACCCAATACTTTAGACCAAAAGATATTTTCGAGTGTAGGCCACACTTCCCATGAGCAGCCCAGAGCATTTTCAGCCCTGTACGTTAGTACTGGTATTACCTTTTGTTCGTAGAATCGCAAAACCGCTTTCAGAGAAAATTTCCCAAATCTGTTTTTTATCACCATAGCTTGACACGCCAATTGCTTGCATTTCCGTTTTGTATCCGTTATCCACAGACCATCGTTGATACAGGAACTAATCATCATTCCAAGGTATTTTCACAGGGTGAAATCAGCAATTTGTCCTGTCCCATCGACCACAATGTTCTTTTTGCAAGCCTAGTCCTGCCACTTTTCAGATTTCTTAGAATCAAGATTTCACATTTCCTCGGATTAATGAGCAGCCGGTTTTCAGCCACATATTGTTGGATTGCATTGATTTTCCTTTGTACGCCAATTGGTGTTAAATCCAACAATATGAGGTCATCAGCGTAAAGGAGCCAAATAGCTGGGTTCTATGCAACTTTGGAGGAAAGGAATTTACAGCCTCGATGGAATTGCCAATATCAGATATAAACAGGCTAAATATCGCCACCGCCAGTGGACATCCTTGTTTAACCCCCTTAAAAGTATAGATCGGTGACGACAGAGTACCCGTTTGGCCCAGGGGTACTCTGATAGATGTTCCTGTGTGCAGTTCTTTTATTGCAGCCACTAGATCTTCCGGGCAACCCCATGCACGCATTTTGTTCCATGAGAGTGCTTGGTCAATTGTGTCAAACGCATAGGAAAAATCAATGAAAGCGAGGTATACTGTAGTTTGAGATCTAACTACCTCCATTTTAAGTAAGTTAAACAGCAGCAAATTCAATGAGCATCCAACCTGCTTCACGAAACCTGATTGTCTAACGCCTACGTGTTTCGATTGCGTAGCCCAGTTTACTAATTTGTGCTGTAGCATGGTTGCATACACTTTCCCTAGAACATCGAGTAAAGCGACTGGACAGTAATTTTTCGGACAAGTTCGGTCCCCTTTTTTAAACACCGGGATAATCACAGCAAATTTCCAAGATTGTGGCGTCCTCCGCTGGAAATGTACTCTCTGAAAGAGGGCCACACAGACGTCTGCCCATAACTCTGGATGCTTAATCGTGAAATTAGTCAGTCCGTCCGGCCCGGGAGCTCTCAAATGTTTCGCTTTATTAATTATTCTTACAATGTCATCTTTGGGGAATGTTAGTGACCATTTTGGAGAAATATGATCATCTGGATTGGGGGGTCTTTTGTTTTCTTTATATAATTCAATGACGTGGGCTATCCACGCTCCTTCAGATATCATAGATGCTTGTAAAGCCTCTTGGGGGGCTTGTGTGGCATTAATAATCTTCCAAAAGTCTCTGGTGTTCTTGTTATGGAGGCTTGCTAACATGCGTTCAGAGTCTCTTTGTAGCATTAGACCTTTATGCGATTTGATCCAATTTTTGAATCTTTGTCTGGCCGCTTTTATCTTTGCACCACTTTTTGCTTTATCGGCTTTACACACCTTTACACACCTGCCGAATTGTACTTCTCATTAGACGTTTTTGTTTAAGTATGTCCAAATCAAAACAATGAGACCGTTTCAAGATCATATGTTTGGCTCCGCCATTAATGGTTTTGAAGTTAGCCAGTAGATGAGCGTATTCTAACGCAGTTCCGTCGGTGCAATATCGATTCGCTAGCTGCGCAACTTCTTCCTCCTCTAGTCGCAATCGCACCCTGGTGGCTTCCATGGCAATCTTCCAAGACCATTATACTTTATCGTCGACTGGTGTGTTCACAAATTCCATACTCAGCATATCGTGGTCGCTGGTAGATTTTTGCACCACTTTCAGCAATGTCACTCTTTTTTTTTTTTTAAACTTTATTTTTGGTTTTTCAATATGATCGCCATAGATAGGCACCTCCAGGGTGCGCAACCAGAATAAAATAAACAGAGAAAAATTAGAAAGAAAAAACAAGACTCCAAATTTAATCAACCCCACCTAGCCAACCCCCCTGCCCCCCTCAAGTTCACCCTTGCAGGATTCCGTGGGTTCCTTCCGCATTATCAGCTCGCCATTATCCAGCGCCGCCGCAGATGTATCAGAATCTGGGGGATCTGCGTTTTTTAGCAGATAATTTATGTATGGACCCCAGATGTCCGGGGCAAGCATGCAGTGGTAGGAGTCTTATAAATTCACACTCAGTGTTTTGACAATAAATAATGTCTTTTTTCCAGTCTTCAATCTTGGGGAGTGGGCCACGACCCCACGACATCGCGATTCTCCTAAGAGCTAGCACCAGGAGAAGGGCTGCAAGTTTACGAGATGCTGGCTGCAAGTATTTCGTAAGACTGAGCAGGGCTCCAAGGGGTGTTGGGGTCACTAGTTCCCCTATGATGTCTTTGGTTATTTGTAGAACAGAGGACCAGAAATTGTGGATTCCCAGACAATTCCAAGCTAGGTGGAGGAAGTCAGCGTTGGCTGCCGCACATCTGTCGCATCGGGCTGACAATTCTGGGTGGTGTTTGTTCCTCTTAACTGGGGTGTAGTACGTCTTATGCACGAAGTTAAAGTGAATTAATTTATGCTGAGTGTTTATTGCAACTTTTTGCGTTTGGCGGAGGATATAGGACCAGTTTTCATCTGATATCGATCCCTGAATGGCTGATTCCCATTTATGCTGCGCCTTGGGTTTGGGTGTCACACTGCCTGCGATGAGGGATTTATATAGTAGTGACACTAGTCTTCCTTCCCCCTGCGCTTGAATCGTATTGTGTAATAAGTCCCATGTGGGGGGCTGATTGGGAAAGGAAGGAAACAACTTTTGAAGGGTGTGACGTAGTCTAAAGTAGATACACACATCTAACGAGGAGTTACCACCTCTATCTTTTGCCATTTGTGGAGTCAGAAAGGTGCCCCCGGGGAAGAGGTTGCCAAAGGAGTGAATGTTAACCTTGTCTGTCCATATAAGGAACACTTTCTCATTAGTAAGGGGGATTCCAGGAACGAATCTAATGGGCAATAATGGGGACAATCTTATTGTCACCCCGTATTTATTGGCTATTTTTTTCCAAATTGCGTAAGTAGATAGGACCGTGTTTAGCATGTTGTATGGGACCAAAATATGGCTGATAATGATGGCCCTCAGGAGGTTGGGGGAGGCTAAGGCACGTTCCACCCGCACATGGGGCCGAACAAAGTGGACTGTATACCAGTGATTGAGAAATGGGCCTGGGCTGCCCAGTAGTACTTTTCGATATCGGGGAGCGCTAGTCCGCCATTCGAGACAGGCAACGTTAATGTGTTGTACGCTACGCGCGCTGGTTTCCCAGCCCACAACAACTCTAGGACTAGACTCCTGACTTTTTGGAAAAAGGATTTGGGGACAAGTAGCGGAATGTTCGTGAACAAATAGAGAAGTTTGGGTAAGACGACCATTTTCGTTAAGGAGATTCTTCCCCATATCGTTAGAGGTAGAGTTTTCCACCTATGAATTCGTTCCTGCAAGGAATTTAGTGCACAGACATAGTTATCTCTATATATCTCATGATGATTACATGACATATAAATACCCAGATAGCGAACCTTTGAGGTTTCCCATTTAGGGCCGTAATCGTCCACGAATTCAGTTGTAGTCGGGGTCAGGGGAAAGATTATGGATTTTGAGTGGTTGGTTTTGAGACCTGACATTCACTCAAATTTTATGACTTCTCGCATCACCGGGTTAAGATTGGCCTAAGGGTCGCTGACAAATAACATGACGTCGTCAGCGTAGAGGGAGACAATTAATCTATGGGGACCCAGTTTAAGACCTCGTGTCAGATGGTTGGCGCGAAGCCTCGGCGCCAAGGGTTCCATAATGAGGGCAAAAATAAGGGCAGAGAGTGGGCAACCCTGTCTTGTTCTGCGTTCTAGTGTTATGCCTGAGGACCTGGAGTTTCCGAGTGTAATATATGAGAGGAGGGCACTGTATAGCAAGGACACTAATTTGATGAAGAATTTGCCGAGACCCATTTGTGTAAGTGTTGGCAACATAAATGGCCATTCAACAGAATCAAACGCCTTGTCGGCGTCGAGAAGGACTGCTATAGCCTGTTGTGTTGGATTTAGGGCCTCTATGACACCAAACAGTCTTCTGATCCCGTAGGTTGTGCTTCGCCCCAGGATAAACCCAGCTTGATCCCTGATTACGAGTGCGGGCATAAGAGGAAGCAACCGTGCAGCGAGGATTTTAGCTAGAATTTTATTGTCCAGATTAATCAAGGAGATTGGCCTGTAGGATGCACATTCCTCTGAGGGTTTGCCAGCTTTGTGCAGCATCATTATGTTGGCTTCACGTGATGATGGGGGGAGGTATCCACACTGCAAAGATTCTTCAAAAACTCAGAGCAGAAGAGGGGCTAGGATTGTTGCATGGGCCTTGTAGAACTCTCCGATGAGCCCATCGGGCCCAGGCGAATTGGCATTTGGGAGGGATTTTATTGCCTCCAGAATTTCCTCTACTGTTATCGGAGCGTTCAAGGGATCACGTAGCTCCGCTTCAACCCAGTACAACTCTGTGTCGTCGAGGAACTTTTGTATAGATTCTGGATCGGAAACCCCTTTGGAACTATAAAGACCTTGATAGAAGTCCCGAAAACTTTTGCAATTTTTTCCTCTGAATATACTAGTTGACCTTGGTCATCTTTAATACACTCCACTTGGGTCGGAGATTTGTCTATTGATAGAAGATGGGCTAACAAGGCGCCTGGTTTCTGTCCTTCCCCATATTGGTGGACCTGGTGTTTGCGGCTCATGAACTTTATTTCTTGTTCAGCTATTTCCTTGAACTTCAGCGGTTCTTTCTTTATTTCGGCTTGAACATGTAGGTCTTGGGTAGTGGAGGCTCTCATCTCTAGCTCTTTCAAGCGTTGTTCACTGCTGGCCAAGTCTTTCCGGATCAGTTTTAGTATGCGATTTTCTTTGGCCAGGCAAACTCCTCGCACGTAACATTTTAGTGTTTCCCACATGGTGCTGGCCGAGGCAACAGAGTCTTGATTTATTTCTATAAAGGATATTAGTTCCTTGCGAAGTTCATCTGCGAAGACGGTGTCGTTGAGTGATCCGGACTTGAATCTCCATCGGAGCCCAGGGTTTGTGGTGCCTGAAAGGGTGACTTCCAGTGTGACCATTGAATGATCAGAGATGGAACGCAGTAAGATTTGGCTTTCCCCCCAGTTAAAAGGGCAGTGAGTGGATGCCAGAATGTAATCGATCCAGGAACTAGTATTGTGAACAGCAGAATGAAAGGTGTACTCTCTTGCATCTCGATTGTGGCGCCTCCATGTGTCGGACAACTCAAACGTGTGGCAAATCTCGCGGACTTGGGCGCTGGCTTTGGAGGGATGTCCTGCTGTATTATGGAACTTGTCGAGAATGGGGTCAATTGGCGTGTTAAGGTCCGCTCCCCAAATAATGGTTGCTGCGTTGATCTTCCCCAGCTGAGTCATGACCCAGTTAAAGTTGTTGGGTCCATCGGTATTTGGTGGGTATGAGTTGACTATTGCTACCTCTTTCCCTGAGATCAACCCTCTAACCAATAGGGCTCTTCCCTCTGAGTCCTTTACAGAGTTAATGAGACTAAAGTTTGATTTCCTGTCTATTAAAATTGCAACCCCTCTAGCGTACGACGAATATGATGAGAAATACCTATGACAACCCCATGATTTAGCCCAAAGTTGTTCTGATGAAGGCAGGAGATGAGTTTCTTGTAAAATAGCAATGTTGATCTTGTGACGTCTGAGATAATGGAGGATTCTCCTAGTCTTTGCTGGGTGGTTACCCCCTCGGATGTTCCAGGTGGCGGTTTTAAGTGTTATTCCTGCCATCTGGGAGGTTAATTAAGTTCTAATCCATCAGGACTAGAGGAATTGACTGGATTCTTGTAATCTGGAGTTGGCCGGAGGGCCCGGCTTGTGTTGGTGTGACGAGGAACCAGGTGATTGTTGTGGAATAAGGGTGAGGGGTAGGTAGCGTCTGGGCTGAACTGGAATCCCACCCTTCTGTGGGCAACCCCCAACTGGCCCACAAAGAACAGTCCCTTACAAACAAAACAGACAACATTGCAGTGCTAGGGGCGCCGGTGGCCCTCCAAGAGGGGGCTGGCTCCCAACTTTCATTACGAATTTCGGTCCGTGGTGATAGAACTGCTATGTGAGTGTTGGTGAGGCGTCTTTCATTTTGCGACAATTACGAAGTGGATTTTTATGGTGGATCCCTCCTCAGTCTATTTCCCCTCTGAGGGTTTCGGTTGTTTGGGGCGGGCCTGCAGCCGGCGCGGTCCAGATAATCACTGATCTCTTGTGGAGTGTTGAAGAACTGCGTTTTGCCTTCATGCTGGAGGCGAAGTTTCGCCGGGAAAAGCATGGAGTATTGGATCTGGTTTTCTTGTAATCTTCGTTTCACGGCTGTGAAAGTACGTCTTTGCGCCTGGACGGCTTGGGAGAAATCTGGGAAAAATTGAATCTTATCACCTTCGTATTTCAGCTCTCCTTTGACTCTGGCTGCTCTGAGAATGGCATCCCGGTCCTTATAATTGAGTAGCTTCGCAATGATGGGTCGGGGGTTTGCTCCGGGAATGGGTTTCGCATTAGGGACCCAATGGGCTCTTTCGACAACAAAACACTTTGAGAGGATCTCTGAGCCGAACAGGTCCGTGCAAATTTTCTCCACGTATTCCTCCATTTTTAGGGTGGGTTGGTGCTCTCTGATTCTGACGATCCTTATGTTATTATGCCGTTACCAGCCCTCCAAGTCCTCGTTTTTGGCGCTTACGGCCTTCATGTGCGCCTCCAGTAGGGATACCCTGGAGGTTAATGCCAATGTCCCATCATCAAGGTCGGAAACCCTCTTTTCGACAGTGTCGAGCCTGTCAGCATGTTTATCCAATCGATGTTGGAGCTGGTCTACTTTGGAGGAAAGCGAGTCTAGTTTTCTCCCCAGGTTCCCTATCCCTGCCTTGAGGTCTAACAGAATTTCTCTGATGTCGAAGTCTTGTGTCTTCTCTTCTTCGTGGGGCGGACTTGGGTTGGGTGATTGTGATCGACTGTTGGAAGAGGACGCTTTGATGGAGGAGCAGCCCTCAAAGTTCCGTTTTCTCTGAGATCTATCAATTTTCCCCATGATCTCGATGAAAGTGAGCGATGAAGCACCGCTAATGCGACACAGGGCGGGCTCAGGAGAGCTAGCCAAGAATCTGCTGGGTGTGTTTGTGGCAGGCTTGCCGGGCATTCCACTCTGCAAATTTTGGTTTCACCTCTACCTCCTCTATTGTATCTGAGAGGAGTTGGTGAGGAATTCCGTGTTACGTCATTGGATGTATCGACAACGTCCCTTGGGTACACAGACCTCTTGATGAACACCTGAGCAATTCACGGGGATAGCCGCAGTGATCGGCGCAGTTTATGGCCCAGAACTAATGCTATGACCTCGTGGGGACTCCAGGGCGATTTCACTGTCAGCAGTTGGAGGTGGGGTGTTTCTGTTGCGATTCAGAGTACTTTTTGTTGACTAGTTGCCCCACTGTGGAGTGTCGCTTATATCTGTGCGGGCCTGTAGAAACCTTTTTACTCGCGAGGCTCCCGGTGCAAGCACCGTATCCCCCAGTCAATGGACCGCAGTTGGCCTCCTTCACTGTTGATGGTAGAGCAGGACTGATCTATGTTCGTTTTATGTCTGAGGCCACTAGTCCCCACAGAACCGCGGCGGTTGCAGGTTATGTTGATGCGCGGGAGAGCCAGGAGACCAATCCAACTTATCGCGGGTGCTGGCGGTTAGGGTGGGTGCACAATGCGCTCGTACCTGGCTTTCCGCTGGCGTATGGTCTGCGGCCTCGTCGCCGCCTCCGGCGATCTTGCTTGTTTGCGTCGTCCTCTGGACCCACTCTGGACTCCGCGGCTTCCCAGCAATCGGCTCCTCCCTGCTTCTCAGGAGCTCTGGCGAGACGCGGCCGGCGCTCGGGGGGCCACCGCTGTACACCGCTGCTGTGCGGCTTCTCCGCTCCGTCCAATGCCCCCGGAGCTCTGGCGCTGCACAGCTGGCGCCTTTTGATGTTACAGCCAGGCACTGCTACCTCCCGTACGACCGCCCCCCACAGCTCCGCCGAGGCCGCGCCGCCACCAAGATGGAGGAAGGGGGGGTGGGACCTTTCTCCAGCCGTCGTTCATGGGCGAAACCTCATGCGACGGATGAAATGGTTCCAGAGTTGTGCACAAAAACACCTTAGCTTTCGCTGGGTGTTCACAACAGCTCAACTAGTCACCAGGGAAGAATGCTATTTTCAGGATCTTTGGGGAGCTACACGGAGCTCTCAGGGAAGCCGCCATCTTGGACGGCTCTCTAGCGCCCTCTAGCGATTTCACTCTTTGATGGAAATCTGCCGTTACAAAAATATAGTCAATAGTGGATCTCTGATTTGCCCGGTTCCACGTTGGGGCAGGTGGTATGTCCCCCAGTGTACAGCCATTAAGCAAGTGTAGATTTCTTACACCCATTTCCTTCATCCATTGTGTTGCCACAGTTTTCTTCCAGATCGTTTTTTGGGTTAAAGTAATCTATGTTCAAATCACTGCAAAGTATTATGTGATTCCAATACAGGTTTATTATGGTCACTTGCTATTTAATACGGGACTGGTTATCCATTTTAACGATTGTTGATTCTTGGATAAAAGGCGAATGATTTACTGAGTTATTGATGCCATAACCAGATGAGCGTCTTACTAGAGTTATAAGCCCTGCCATGGGGCGACCCTTTCTAATTTTATAGCCGGTTTAGAGCTATCTCAAAGTCTGGTATAATCGGAATATAACTTAACCAGGTCTCTTGTAAACAAGCAATAGCCAAACCATCCATCCACTCAACGTTCATCAGGTGAGTGAAACCACGCGTGTTCCAAGAGTCCAATACACAATGCTGCAAAGCAGAAACCTTCTGGCATTATTGATGAGAGGTGTTATTTAACGTCTCTGCCAACCATAGCCAGCCATGTGTAGAATCTTGAATGTGGCTAGTTGTGGACTGGTTAGGCGCTAATGCGCCTGATTGCATATTTCCTTGTATGGTTATGCTTAATCTCTTTATCTCGCCACCTAGTGCGGGGCTTTTGTCCTCCAAAAAAGAAACTTGTTTCATTTCATGAGATACTGATCTCTTTTTCGGACCATTTTCACTGATCCTATTGCGGGTTAACATGATTGTTCCAACTTGTCGGTTTAGGAAGCCACTGATGGTTTAAGTAGAGCTGAGACTCGCGGAGCTTGACAAAAGACCTCATTCCGGTCCTTTGTTGGGGTCACATGCTGGACATTGTCTAGCTTATAGACATCAAATCCCAAGGAGAAAAGGGACACATTTGCTTCAAGAATAGAGGCAGCTATTAGTGTTGAAGCAACATGCAATACCACTTTATCATTATGTCTCTCATCTGGAAATTCGACAATCTTTAAGTCATCAGTGGTAATTGCGCGTAATCCAGGTACATGGTGAAGTAGATTGATGATATTTTGTCTGTTTAAGATCAAATTGTTGGTCGACTGTAACCTCTCAACCAATAATTGAACCAAGGGACCATACCCTGCTCCCTTAACAGAGTTTCTCATTTTCCCTATGTGTGGGTGATTGGACTGCCATTTTAATTGGTCGTTATCATGTGATACCTTCTGCTTTGGTTTCTGTGCTACTTCGAGGTCACCACCACCATGTATCCATTTATCAAACAGTGCCTTCCTACTCTGAACGTGAGCCCCCGTCCTTGCAGGATGTTCATGGCAGTTTTCGTCTAACTTTTTTCATTTTTCTTGCATTGTCAAGAAGACCGGACTTTTCAACTTCTCTGTCGTGGTCAGTTTATTAGCTATCGTTACATTAATGACGGACACATTTTCTAAAGACGGCTCTATTTAAGTTTGGCCGGCAACAAGTGTTCTTAATATTGGTGTTTCCTTCTCGAGGGCGACAAGTCTTCCTTCTGCCAGAACTTTTACTGCCTTTGAACCATTATGTAAGTCATCATCGGAGCTGTAAACTTCAGCGACAGGACTAATAGACTCAACAATGTCCTCATAATCAGGGTCGTCAGAAGTTGATATATTTAACAACTCAGACGCTATTTCAAGCTCCTCTATTCTCTTGTCACTTTGGCTTCCTTTAGGTTCCCCTGCAATTGGAGGAGCAATAACCGGCTTCTTTGATATAATGTTGGTTTGTTTAGTGCTTTCATTAGCAAGCATATGTACCACTTTAATGTTCCGGAGGGATTTTCGGGCTCCGTTCATTTTGTTCCCCTTCTTTGTAGGTAGATTTTTCATTTTTTTGCACTGCGGGGCTTTCTGTTGTTTTGCAGTGCCCAAACTTGCCGGTTTCTCAGCCTCATTGTTAAATATCAGGAACAACGATTTTGCTGGGTTTAAAGTGACTACTTTATCACTTTGGCCAACTCCTTCCGAGTGAATGTTATTGTTCGAAGTAGATTCAACTTAAGTAGCGCCATACGCCAGATTTGCAGAATTTCGTGCTTGCTCAAAAGCAGTATGAAAGGACACGTCCAATATTTCCACAATCGGTACTACCACGGGGCCTAGGTGTTTAATGCACTGCAGCACTATTGGGACCTTCAATGAGGAAGTGCTTGGCTCAATGATGTTAGGATTCATGACCAAAGCTGCTTTAAAGGGTAATTGTGGGTTTGAATTCTCTAGCAGAACCGATCTTGTGTTGCCTGCGATGTATTATTTGCCGTTTGTAGTTGAAGGCTAGATACACTTCTATTTTCATCTATGTTTATCATCGCATGGGTTTTCTCATTTAAAGTCGGCTGTGGACTCTCCTTGGTATTCACACTTGGCCCCTCGTTTAGAGGCCTTCCTCCATCATTTTTGAATAGGGCAAGGGCTTCTTTTGCAACTTCTGCAAACAATTTTTTGTCAATTGTGTCATTTTTCCTGTGATCAAATAACAACATGTAAGATTCATCCTGTCTTTTGAAGCCCTCATGTTGTGTACTGTTTGTGTTTCCACATATTTGTTCCAATTTTATCATCTTAGAGTTTAATAGGGCCACCACTGTTGACAAGTCCCTGGTCGCTTCATTTAAATGTTCATATAATTTCATAAATGGTGCCAAGGAAATGGTTAGTGATGATTAAAGCATTGCTTGTAGCTCCACTGGGAGCACTGCAGTGCTTTTGTCAGAACCATGTGACAAGACTTTTGCACAGTGGGGTACTTTATCCGATCTGCCTCTGTTTCTTCTGATTTTAGGGAAAGGTTGTTCTATGAAGGACGAATCGGTGGTTTCTTCTGAATCAGAGCCATCAGAATCAAATACTTGGAGTCTTTTTGTAATTGTGGCACCACCAGCTGCCTCTCGATGTTTATTGATACTCAGCCTTTTCTGCAAAGAAATCAGTAAACCCGATGTATCATGAGAGTAAGGGTTCAGCGCGCCTTTTCCTGACATTTTTACACGTTTATATGGCACACCGGACACTGTATCCTCGCACGGATCAGTTATCTCGGTGTTGGTGCGCTTCAACGATGTTTTTGGGCTACCATCCATGTTTATATCCACGGTTTTGCTTGCTTTAAACTTGCTAGCCTTGGTCATAAAAAGCAAGTTCTGAAGCACGTTATTAGCAATCTCCAGCGAATCATGTCGCGTGTTATGATTTGTTATTAATAACAACGGCGAGGGATCGAGTAGCGTGCCTATAGTTGGGGCAGCCACATGTTCCTCAAACCAGCCACCAAGTATGACATTGGTCGGCTTTAATTTATTCACACCTTCAGCGGCTTCCCGGACGTTTACAAATGACTCCGTCTCAGCAAGCTCAGCCGGGTTCGCTGAATTGCAAACACCCGGTGAGCTGGCTCCTAAGGGATGTATGATACTCGATCTCTCATCGATTGTGCCGCTCTGAACTCCCCTGGTCTTAAGAGTAGGACGCTCTCGACCCTCGGCACCAACAACCCACCGCGCAGCACACTCGAGAAGCAACGCCGGTTGTGTCTTCCCTACGACCGCCGCCGGGGAATATCCCACACCAACACTTTTCATAGGTAACGTTCCGTGTGTTTCCTGGCGTATGTTTTCACAAGCAAAGTTCGCTGAATTTTGTGTCACCATTGTTGACTCATATTGGGGCGTATGCTCTTCTAATGACGTTGGTGGTGACATATTCATAGGCAATGCCTTGCTTAATGCAGACTCATTATGCGTATTATGTGTGCTGCTTGAATAGTTTTTTAATGTTGCTTCTGGCAGATCAAGAATGTTAGAGCTGTTAGGAGGGATTTCTTCAGAAAACACTTCATCATTATGGTTTCCGTACTCAGGTGAAGACAATGTAATCAAAGTGCAATGTGTTTGCGAAGGTGAGAGTAGAACTGTCGACCCAGCCATAACAGCCGTAACTTCACTTGTAGAGTTACACGAATAATATTTACTTACTTTATTTGCCCATGCACGCTGAGGCGCTATGATCGTACTGCAGTCCCCAATGCACTCGCGTCGCTTCTGCGTGCGCATTTTCAGCATCAACGATGCCGTCGTTTGGTTTGATTGAGTTGTTTGTATTTCATTGAACATCTTAGTAAACTGTACTCCAGTTGCTTGGACACAACGCCACTTGCCAAACAGCCCAGCAGCACTGGATGTCAGCCCTTCACTCCTCAGGGCTTAGCGCCACAAGGGCGACGGAGGCGGCCCCTTGAACCTTGTCCCAGCTGATCAGCTGACCAGGCAGCTGAGGGATTAAAGGCACACGCACCTCCAATGTGTATTCACAAAGTCCAATGTAGTTCAATACAGCAACAGCAAGTGCAGGTCCAGTAGCTAGAGCACTCGCCGCAGCCCAACAGCACTGGATGTCAGCCCTTCACTCCTCAGGGCTTAGCATTATTCCTGAATGGCAGGCTTGCCAGCCAAATCTGCGATGATAAACAAAAGCTTTACTTCAGCTGCATGGAAAAACGCTTAAACATTTCCTACAAAATGTCAAAAATCACTGCTTGAAAAGAAATTCTAGCTTTCTGTGCACATGTCAATTTCAGGAGACCTTTGCCTTGTACAGACTGTTGTAAAAGGAACTAACTATGGATACAGAACAATGTGGGAATCCAGATAGAAAAAATCAAATTTGAAAGGATAATGCTAGCTTTCACCACATGTATCAAAATGGGCTTTTGCAAACCAAAGAACACAATACCTGTTTTAAAAGTGTATGTTGGATAAAGCCCTGCCCTTATATAGCAATGTGAAGGGGTTTTTGCTGTGAAAGATATATGAGGGATATTTTATTCAACAAGCACTTTTTTTTATTCAGAACAAAAATAAAAAAAATAAGGAATTATCAGGCAGTGGCTACATGGGGGAAAATCAGCCCAAAACAGGTTTCTGCTGGGAGGAGGCTAGCAACAAAAGGCCCCACAGTATATCCCAGAACACACAAGTGATAATTGCTACCTTTACAGACTTCGGTGTGTGCTCTAGCCTCTTACAATGGGATTTCTGGGACACGGACATGTGAAGTGAAAAATCACATCTCCCTGTGACTTCTACAATAAGCTTCAAGGAACAAATCCATGACAGCCCTGGAATGAGGGGGGTAGCTTGAAAGCTATACCCGTATATGGGGAACAATAGTGAACATTTGTTACCAAAGACTATTTTATAAATAAAACTTGTAAGACTTTTATCTTTGCCACAGGGCTTTGCAAAAATGTGAAAAGTTAACAGTTTAAATGTGATGTTACGGGCTTTCATTTAAGACGTCATAGACTTCAGTGACACATGGGAAATAGAAATGGTAAAGAATTGGGTATTATAAGGAAAGTATCCATGATGCCATTGTACATTTTAATACTTACATCCCTTATGAAAATCCACACCCATGTAGAAAGTAATATAATTTTAGGCCGGATATTTCATACTCAAAATGACTTAAAAGTATTAAAAGGGCGAAACAATGTCTCCCAAATTGGAGGATTGGATGGCTATGCTCTACACAAAATATGAAATCTGCCCATGTAATTGGTTAAAATGCCACAACTGTACAAATGTGTTAATTATGTTTAGGTTGATTTTTGGCAAAATGGTCTGTGGGAAGTCTTTTCATCTCATAAAATGCAACCTCATGAACTGATTTACCTCCTAGAAGGGGTAATCAACATTGATTGTCCTATCCAGTTGTTTAGAGGCATGCTCAGCTAAGCCTGCCCCACCATATAGTCTATGATGTCACTATGTATCATAAATAAGAGTCCCTGACAGGACTCCAGACACTCTCTCCTGAATTTCCTGTGCCTGCGTTCCTGATTTTCCACATTCATCTTGCCAGATTCCTGATCCCACTGCAAAGCCCAAGCATAGCTGATTTCAGATCTCGCTGGAAAGCCAAAGCATAGCTTGTCCTATCCTAGCCAGACCAAAGCCCTGCTTACCATTTCAGCAAGGCCTTGATCCAGGAATCCCACTAAAATCCCATTAACCAAGGGAAAATCTTTGGTATTCTTTTGGGAAGCATTGTGAGACCAGCCTGGCTTTTTGCCCATTAACTGCATGCCCACTGACCATAAGCATCCGGTGACCAGACCTTGCCCAACTGTCTTTTGCCAGGAGAGTCCGCTATACACTGACCAGAATCTTTTGTGGCCAGAACCTGTTGACTGTCCAAAATATCAGAGTCAAAAGTGGATTGTGAGTATTGTCAACATCCCATAGCCACACATAGTCTATCCCATCTTGCCTCTGTCTTTGTTCTCCTTTCTAAGTTATCCCATCAATACCTAGTAACTGTTAGAATTCTGTGCATGTTGTCATTTATCTCCAAGCGTTAGCGCCACTTTCCCATTCCTTTTTGTCCTGCATAGATCATAAATCCTTAGTCCTGTTTTGAGTAATCAAAGTAATTTACGCATAAGGTTGAACACTGGGGTGACAGGGTTGACATCGCAAATCAACCTTGGATCTTACTGTGTCCCTCTTTATCAGTATTGTCTTGATAATCTAGTTCAAGTCAAATCTGCTCTTTTCTCAGCTGATTTTCTTTCCTCTTTAACGGCTTCATTTTACCCAAATTGAACCTTTTTCTATTTTGCATATCTCATCCAGTTTCTATATTATCACTGTGATATACATCTGTCTCCCAAGCCAAAAACTGCATTGAAAATCCAAGTATTTCACCCGTTTTTCCTAAAATTTGTTTATGTCATTTTAAACGGGAATTGAAAACAAATTGGATTTTCGACCGTGTGAATTCAGCTGCAGCATGTTCTAACTTTCCACTCGCTTTAGAATTGTATGCCTTTTGTTGATCCATTGCCTTGTGATTGCTAATGTTTATGCATTACTTTCTTTGTGAGAAATCATATTTGCCCGAAAGAATTAACCGCACATTAATTATTTGTCAATTTCCGAGTGTCATTTTATGCCATTGCAAAGGGTTTAAAATCCCTGACTACCTGCTGCTTCTTTCCATCCACTCAGAATTTGATTATTTGTGGGGTGAGGGAACATTGCAGGGCAAAGCCTTAGCCTGGGTGCTATCTATCATAATTCAAAAAGTGCTCCTATTCAATTATGAGTTGGATATGTTCTACTAGAAGGTCAACCAAGTGCATTGCTTCCATTTCCATTGTCATTATCACCCTATTGGTGATTGCTGCCCAATATAAAAATGTGTGTGATTTTTGTGAATTTTAAAATAAACACATATTGTATTTTCACCAACCGGCCTGGTTCATCATCTTTTGTGACCCGGGGTATTTGTAAAAGGGGGTGTGAGATGGCTCGGGTATCGGCTCAATTTGAATTCATTGAAATTAAAGAAAAATCATTCCTATTGAGCGCCACATCACAGGATAAAACCAAGTGTCCTGGTCTGGTGTGTGACGCCCGATTGGTATCATTAACAATAGCCAGTTCTGAAAGATTTCAGATTCAAACAACGACAAAAGCTCAAAAACAGGGAGAAGAACATGAATGCCACCAAATGAGAGGCACATTTTCTGTTCTTTTTCTTTTCTCACAAAATATATTATTGCCATCATGATACCATTTGACACAATCAATTCAAGATCATTTAATAGATAGTGGCCACAAAAGCTCCAAATATTTCATCTCTTTCCATTTTTTACTTCCCATCAGCAAACCTGAAAGCCATTATAAACAAACATTTGCATACATACTATATATGCCATATTTCTCCGAGTGTCTTCCCTTAATGGAGGCAGACAAAAAAACTGTTTCTACTTTCCACCACATAGTGCTCTGTAAACAAGAACTCTTTCTCTTTTTTTTGCTGTCATTTATTAAAATGAATTGGGGACGTGGGATGTGCATAGCAGGTGTTCCACTTTACAGTGTCTCCTTCCGGTTCATTCAAAAAGGCGATTAATATGAGAGGAGTATAGCTCCAGCGAATAAACAGTGAGAGTGGAGCTTGTGTAGCAAGTGGCACACATTGTAGATAGCTGCCTGATAGTATGCTAGAAAGGAGTTTGATGTGACATGGACTCTCTCACTCTTGCACTACTTTTGGCTTTTTGTGCATGCACACTTCATCCCAAAGTATCCAACATCAGCATAATAACAACACATAGGACAGCTACAGAGTAGAAGAGGAGTACGTATTTGGATAAAACAAATTCGATTTTATCTGTGTAGATATTTTGTACACAGCCAGGGATTTAGACTACAGCGTTATGGAGGTAGATCAGAAATGGTCATAGCAGGAAAAGAGGATTAGCATAACATTGACACGCAGCATTCCTGGATATGGCATTTAATCAATGTTTCCATCTAGGTCTAATGCTTTAATGCATTCACACATTTAATATCCATGATAAAGTTTCTACAGGGCAGCAGTGTTCAAAGAGGTGATTAGATATGGTCATTAAGGCCGGTAATGGCATTCAGAGGAGTAAACAGAGTCTCACGGGAGATGAGTGTGGTGTATTTACCCAACAGCCCTCTCACCCCAAGGTTCTGAGAGCAGTTGTTCAGACCCTAAGGTAATATAACCCCCTTGCTACTCTTAGGCTGTGAGGGAATCTTTTCACCTCAGAGAGCACAAAGCAATCCAGCTCTGGATGCATCACTTTATGCCCAGGGGATTAGTAATTTCAAGTTTATTTGTATACACTATATTGACGTGGTATTTATTTAGCTACAACAGATCAAGCTGCACTTGTCCAATAAAGATTGAGATATTCAGTAGTAGAATTAATGTTTGATCCTACAACCCTTCTTGACCTTAATTCCATAAAATTCCATAAAATGTCTGCCACTTCTCAGTGCATCACAATGCAGTCAAGCCCATTTACCTTCTAGAATTGACACTGTCCTTAGGGATATATAAGGTCTAAATGCTGTAGACATCCATTGCCACACAAATGTATTGCTAACCCAGCATAGATTAGACAATAGTTATGCTCCTTCCCAAGTACTTTAAGGAACCTGGAACAATGGTGGATTATGTGTGGTTTGTCATCGCAGAAATCCTGCTTGATACAACCGACTCTCTAATTAAAACATTGGATCTAGCCAAATGAACTTAAACTGATGGAGATCCACCTTGAGTTATGAACTAGCTTGAGTTATGGAGTGGATGGGCTCAAAGAGCTAATTTTTTCTATGGAATGCTAATGCTCCCTTCAGGGTCGAGAGGCCCAAAAGTATTCTCCTAACATTAACTCCAACGATGGGGATCCTAGCAGATATACATTACATTAATTTTAAGGATCGCCTCTTCGGTAATGAATATGTCAAGGAAGTCATTCTCTTTATGACAACATTTCTTCTCTTCAGAAATCCCAATCAATGATGAAACACATATTTTTGCCACACACTTTCACTCAAAATGCTTCATCCACATTATACTTTATTCATATAATAACACATATCCATAAAATCAGTAAAATTCAAATAAATCCAACACAAATTTAACTTTAAAAACATGAATTTAAAAATGACCGTACATGAATCAGAGCAATTTCAACATATCTCTAAAATCAGTAAGATATATCAAAATCACAGTGACAGAAAAACATTTTTAAAAAAGTAAGGTTTACGCAAAAACACATTAATATTATATTCTCAATTTCATAAAACAAAGTTATGCTTGTGCCATGCAAAATTTAAGTACCCAACACATAAGACCAAATATTGCCCCATTGATTAATAAAAAAGGGCCAACACCTCACCCTCAAGCATGAAATGTGGTCCTCTCTATTGGACAATAGCAAAAACATGGCTCGTGCTTGTTAGATCCAAGGAGGACAAATGAATGAGGTGAATTTGTATATCAGAAACTCTAGCACAGAAATGGCATGTATCCTCTGTAAGGATAGGTGACTCAGAATTTCAATTACAACTCTGAATTTTAGCAACAACTCCACATTTCAACAAGGATACAAAATGGTCCCATTAGTGAGCAAAAGTGTGACCCTACGTTTGAGTATCAGGCTGAATTTAGAATATGTCAGTATTGTGAAACACATAGTGCACAACACGTTGTCATTTTGCACTCTACATTACAGTTATGGACTTAATTGCAATTACCCATAACAATAACAATTATTACACTTTCATCTCTATCCTCTAACCCGTGCTAATATTTAGAGAAAATCAATCCATGATTTTGTGTACAGACGTTGGTGCAGATTGATGACTGAATGTCCGGGCATTTGTGCTGTGCAAAGTTAATTTAAAATGCAAGCAAGTAAACGTTGAAGAAATGGTTGTGCAGTGAAGACGTGACAGGATTTTGATGTGAGGCGATCTGCAAACCAGCTCCATTTTCAATTCACAAAACAGGAAAGAACCAAGCAGGGAAATGCATCTCGTGCATCCTTTGCTGCCATTCTAAGCAGTCAGCATGAACATGGTCAGAACGTTTGAGAGGGTTGGCTGAGTTTCAAGGAGGCGGTTCTGATTGAAATGTTACATCACAGAAAAAAGCTGGCACTTTTACACTTTTTTTTACATTTCATATAGGTGCAACCTATATACGTGGGCAGTCTTGGTGAGAGAGCTTAAAAGGGCTTGCAGGAGGCTGGCTCACTCACTTTGGCTTGTACAGGCATCTCGGAGGAGTCTGGCAGTCTCTGCACTCTTAATCTCTGGCTGACCCTGAGGACATGCAACAAGTGCTGACAGGCAGGCTGAGGAAAAGACTTAGTGGGCTCTTTCCAAGCTCAGAGAAGAATCGAGGCAGATGAAGGGAACCTCTTGTGCGGGCGTTTTCCTAATAGACTGTGAAAGTTAGCAGTCCGGGAGCGCATGTAATTAAGCTTCAGTCTTGGTGAGTGTCTGGTTAATTGAAGGTGCATGCAGCTTTAAAATCACAAGTATAGATCTCAATTTTGCATGGGTTCTACGTAACAGGCATCCCGAAATCTGTTTGCTTCCCGTTATACTGAAGTGAAGTGTATTTTCCAATGAGTAATCAGTTGCCAAAAAATTATAATAATTGCAACAAATAGAAGTTACCGCTCTCATAAATAAGTGCCTCAAAGTCATTGTGTAGTGTTCTCTGCCAAGTTAGAGGTGGGAAAGATGGATACAGTAATTCTCTGAACTTCTGGATGGGTCATCACCTGTAGTGGGAGAGAGCAAAACATGTGCTAAATATTGCTGCTGGAATTGTAAACAAATTCTATTATTGTATTATTCTAACAGATTGTGAAGTCAGCATGGACAAGTGAACAACAGCACATATCTCTTTAGTGCATTATATGTGCTGTTTTATTTTAATCATGAAACTCAATTACTTATAAAGTGCTTGCAAAAGGAGAAAGTAGCTTCAGACTGTTCATTATGTATCCTGGTTAGTTGTGGTAGTATGCAAACTGAGGTAAAGACAAATGGTAAATTAATTTTACCACAGGGGCAATTAATTTTATCACATGTGGTAACCTATAAAACCAACTGGTCACAGTGAAGTGGATTTCTTTCCTCTGGGGCTTTGTGTGAATCATAGGCCCTTATTACGACCCTGGCGGAAAGTGACTGACCGGAGCGCCACAGCGTAAATAGCGTTTCCGCCAATGCACGAAGGAGCAAAGTGCGGCCCATTCCGACCCATCGGGCACGAGCACCACGCCACGGCGGAAGTGCAAAGTCCCCGATGGCGGAAATGACCCCAAAACGGCCCACACCGCCGCCGTACGGCGCCCTAGGTGCAATACCGCCACCCCTCTTAGCGGTCACCGCAGTGTGCGCCTACCGGAAAGTACGGTGACCGGAAATATACGGAAACGGAAGTTAAAACAAGGGCCCGGAACGGGAAACATCCCGGCGTACACCTATAAAACCACTAAAACCACACAACCACTAAAATCACTACCCTGAAACACACCCCAACCCGTCACCCACCCTAGCGAAACCAAGACAAATGGGAAAAGTAGCGAAGAAAGCGTGCGACCGCAAGCGGCAGGTCCACTTCTCCCGTGAGGAACTCACCGTGCTAACAGAGACCCTCCAGGAGAATGCTGCCGTCGTCTTCTCCACGCAAATGACCAGAACGGCACTCGCAAACAAGAAGACCATATGGGCTCTGGTGGCACAGCGGGTAAGTGCGGTGGGGACCGCACCCCGCACCCCACAGCAATGCCGCAAGCGATGGGACGACCTGCGGATACGCGTCCGCAGCATACTCTCTGCCAACCGCAACATTGCCACAGCCACCGGGGGAGGTCCTGAATCACCCATCAAGTTGACCCCCTGGGAAGAAATCTGTGCCTCCACCATCGGAATGGAGAGCATAGAGGGAGTCGGAGGGATGGAGAAAGGAGTGCAGACATCCGAAGATTCAGGTAGGTGGGCCAGATAAAACAATGCCAAATCCACACAGTCCATCCATGTGAAGTACCATGCGTCCACATAGTGCAACAGAAACACATGTCCAGGAGAACGTCCACACACATCGGCCTGATAGCGCACGTTAAAACCCACAATAAATACATAAATAATTAAAAACCCCTAATACACGCACTACACGTGCAGCAGGCACACCCAAACTGCAGGCTGCCAAACAACTGCACCCTCACTCCACACACAAATCAAAGCACCTCCAAGGACCCGACCCAAATCACCCTCAGGTACCACCCCAATGCATGTGATACAATGCCATTCCAATTCCCACTGACCCATCAATAACCCTCGCCCTCCTTTACTCCACCACAGGGTCCGATCCAAACGACGAGCTACAGGACACCCCTACCAGCACACCTGCAAAGAGGGCCAAGACCAACGGCCAGAGACCCTCCACCTCAGCTGCACGCATCAAGACACGGCAGCAGCACAAATCAGGTTGCAGCACAGAGGAGGGAACATCAACAGGCACCCCAGCAGCCAGCATGCCCACAACACCACCACCACAGGTCCCCCCAATGGATGCCACAGAAGGCACTGCCTCTGGTGGCAGCAGCACCATAGGTGACACCCCATTGATGGCAGCATGCTCGGACACAGAAAACGGGGATGTCGAAGTCAGATCCATCCATGACCTGTCCCAATCCCCCTGTCTGTCCCATCCCGTACAACATGAGGATACCACGCAGGGGCACCCACAAGACGACGACTGGCCATCCCCCACAAGCCCTGTGGCAAGGCAACATGAGGACAACAGCCCCTCTGTGACACCCCCGCAAATGGCCATGGCCCAGCAGAGGCAACAGTCCCTCGACCAGGTAATCGTACAACAGCAGCAACTGGCCACACTCCTCAAGGACCATGCCGAAGAATGTGGGGGCACTAAGGCAGACATAGAAACATCAACTGAGACACTTAGGGCAGAAATGGAGAGAGGTACAGAGACGCTAAGGGCACAAATGGAGAGTAGCACCGAGAGCCTGAGAGTCCAAATGGAGAGTAGCACCGAGAGCCTGAGAGTCCAAATGGAGAGAAGCACCGAGAGCCTGAGGGGGGAACTGCATGCGACGTCCAAAGACGTATGTGCCGAACTTGCCGCAGTGCGCCGTGTGCTCACTGAGCTCTCGCAAACCCTTAGGGACATGCATGGACGTGAGCAGGCAGACACATCATCCGTTGCAAGTTCCGTCCAGGGCAGCCCCCAACGTAGATCTGGAAGGAACCTGCGCTCCACAGGCAGGGGTGTCCCTGATACCCGCAGAGGGGGCTTGCAATAGCGAATGTCACGGGCCTCCGGTGCCTCGCAGACTCCATGAGGTGCTGCCACATCCCCACCCTCATCATGACCATCATCAGGTGCTTGCAGTTCTGCGTCAGGGGGCATGGGCACATTTCTACGTACGCACATGTTGTGGAGCATGACACATGCCATCACCATCTTTGCAACCTTCTCATGGCGGTACAGGAGTGCCCCGCCAGACCTGCTGAGGCAGCGGAAGCGACCCTTTAGTAGGCCGAATGTCTGTTCAATGACTACACGGGTACGTGAGTGGGCATGGTTGTAGTCCTCCTCATGCTGGTCCCGTGGGTTCCGGACTGGTGTGAGGAGCCATCTCTTCAGTGGATATCCAGCATCACCTGTATGTGGACGAGAAACGTATGATGTGGAATGCCATTGCTACGTACGCACACCCCCGCCCCTTCCTGCCAGGTCATTGCCAAATCACATACCCCACATAATCATGCATGTAATGAGACTCACCGAGTAGCCAGGATCTGTTCCCTGCGTGTCGCTCCATGTAGCGTGGTATTGTAGAGTTCCTCAAGACCATAGAATCATGGGTTGATCCAGGGAATCGGGCACAACAATGTGTAATGATCCTGTTGGAGTCACACACCATCTGTACATTCAGGGAATGAAATTGTTTTCGGTTGCGGTACTGGGCCTCCATGGCATGTGGGACGACCAATTCCACATGGGTGCAGTCGATGGCACCAATGCAACCCGGTATGCCGGCAAGTGCATGGAATCCCACTTTTGTGTTGGTAATTTCCTGCTCCGAGCGTGGTAGAGAGATGTAGTCGTCTGCGTGCTGCAGGAGGGCATCGAGCACTTGAAATAGTGTCCGTGAGAACAGTGGCTGAGAAATGCCATGCAACTGTCCGACTGTGTGCTGGTAGGTGCCTGTGGCCAGGAAGTGGAGTACAGACACCACCTTCAGTAGGGGTGGGATGGCGGTTGGGCTATCTATCATGCTGCAAGGTCAGCCTGTGTCATGTCCACAATGGCGGCTATGGTGTCCCGGTCCAGACGGTAGAGGGTGTGGATCTGCTCATCAGTGAGGTTGAACGGATGTGCTCGGAGGCGTGGGATTGCGGGCTGCCTGCGTGGTGGTAGTGGCTGTGCTGGCGGCCCTTGCTGGCCCTGCCTTGGCCTCCTCCTCCTCCTGCGTCTCCTCCGTGCGGCCGGTTGTAGTTGGTGTTCGTCTTCTTCTTGGAGTTGGAGTAGTTGCAGTGCTATCAGGTCCCCCAGGGCCAACATCGCGAGTCCTGCCGGTAGCATTTCGGTGTGGTTGTGGGAGGAGACTGGCTGTGCAATTTATGTGATTTCAGCCTGTATGGCCTCCACCTGTGGTGATTCATTCCACCTGTGCAAACTGCTCTCCCCTTTGGCCGAGCACGTCCCGCGCACAACGCTGCAAATCGGGGAATGGCATCTTGCTATTGCAATCATGTATTTGTACCCGATGGCCGTGTAACATTGGTTGACATGTTCATTCTGCTGTGGTCCCATTGTTGCACATACTATCTGTGCAGTCGCGAACAGACTTGTGAAGGGTCAGTGGAACGTAGTACTCGAGTAACGGTGGGCCCTCATGCATCACTGTACCGAGTTGGAACGACGGGCGGGGCGTCCCATTTGTGGGTGAAGGCAGTTGCCATTTTCACACACAGCCGCACTCGATGGAATAATTAGTGATTTCAAACGGCCACAGATGCCTTTTCGGCGTGATGTTGCAAATGAGGAATTCGAAGGGCGGCGCTTTCGGTTTCCAGCTAGCGGCGAGGAGATGCCCACAGGTCTGACTGCAAATATAACGTTCTATTGTTCAATGTCCTTGAGACAGGGCCCATGGCGTGGAAGCAATGATTGATATGAATAGTTTGGGATGCGCAATTGCTACGTGGGCGATGAGGCAGGACGTTCCCAAATACATGTTACTTCACTACACTGGAATTACGGGCTGGGGCACTGTGGATTTTGAAGGCTGCATAACGCACAGACTCAATGGATATTTCTAATGTTATGTGAGTAAATATTCAGGCGTTTTAATCCCGGGATGAGGGAATGATGAATGGATGCATGGGCAGGTGATTTGATACAGAGTTTGCCATGTACAGGGCTTCTTGGGATCTATCCGCCTCCCCTACGCTATGTGATGCAGGGCTGCCATAGTGGGACCATCGTCTATCTGGCCTTGTTGAGCCCTCCCTGTCTCGACGCGCCCTCAGACACTTGTGTCCATGCACGTTAACATTCCCATCTGATGGATTCTGTTTTGACAGACGCATGCACAGGTACACTCGTTTGTGATGGTGTTTGCACCTCGTTATAGATGGTTATGAGTCGCAAGTGGTTTTGGGGTGGTGATGATCCTTTGGAGTGGGCTAGCATGCATATGGCTGTGGATTTAGTGTGATCATTGAAGTGAGTTGTTCGAATGTAGTTCTGATGGCCATTCTGTTCTTTTTCTTTTCTTTTGGTTGACAGGTATCTCCTCCCCTTTTGCCACTGCCATCTGTATGCCACTCCTGCAGATGGGTTTTACTCCCGACACCTGCTGCTTCGTGTTAATCAGTGGAGCAGCATTACGATCTTATGGGACGATCGCCAATGGGCCACATGCCCTTACGCAGTACTGGTGGCTCGGAGCAACATTTCGGCCTTTCAGCTGGACTAGTGCCTCCCCATTGGGACGGCCCTGCGGTTCTGTGCGCTTCCATGTTGCCTTTTCGTACGTGAATGTGGCTCTGTGTACCATGAGGGAACAGGGCGACACACAAGTAGTGGCTGGTCATTTCTTGCGGATGCAGCCCACAATGGTGCTTGGTGTTTTGGAGTTCATGGCCTGATGGCTGTATGGGCTTGGTGACTTTGATGTGCATTAAATTTCTATTCTGATTTGGCCCATGTAGCGTTTTTCTTTGCAAGTGATGTGGCATATGCCTATTTGGGGGGCGATGTATTGTGAGGAGATCTGCATTGGGTTCCAGCTTCGGAGTTTAGTTGCGTGGTACTGTACTGGGCGCGTTTGCCTACTAAGCCCGTGAGGTCAGGGATGGGGGCTGCCAATATGACAGTTTGATTGTTGTCATGCTCAGGGGCGGGGGATTGGGTTTTGTGTAACAGATGCCGGTCAGCCAGGTGGACTGGTGGAATGATGTGATTCTCGGAATATTGCTGGTCACAGGTGCCTGTGTTTGCGTGCGTTTCTTGGAGGGGGACTGTGGTCATGTCCATTGGGATGGCTTCTGTATTCGTGCCATCTGTGCCCTGCAGCTCCCATTGGCCCCTCTTGTGTTTCTTTTGTTCGTTGGCATGCATGGGTGACTTGTACATTTCACTGGTTGCATTGTGACTTCATTGCACCTACGGGGAGTTGTACTTTGTGGGCAGGGAGCGGTGTACAGGCACTCAGTGGGGCCGTTTACGGTTGATTCGCGATGCCGTACTTCTCACCATGGCGGAATGGTACATTACGCCATGCCTGATGGCGTTAGGTACATGTCCGCTAGGGTCGGAATTGGCGTACCCTTGCGCCATGGTGGTGTTTGCGGTTTCGCATGGCGCGCGCGCGCGTGCTTGGTGCAATTAGCGTTGGCGTTCACTACGGTGTCGCTAATGGCTTCGTACTTTGCGGTGACGGGTCATAGTCGCACCGAGCGCTATTCGATGGCGGTATTGCATTTCCGCCATCGTTTTTCGATTTCCGCCAGGGTCGTAATGAGGGCCATAGTATTTTATGTTCCCGGTGAATGTATTCTGAGATGCAAACCAAAAGGGAATAATGTGGTATTTTATTTAAATACTGCAAGGGCATACAATCATTTAGAGTCTACTATGTCCAGTCTTTGCTTACCATTAGAAACCCCGGGATAAGAACACATTTTAGGCGGTACTCTGAAGTTAAGCTCACCACTACACCATGAAATACCAAAAATACCACCAACCAAAAATACCACCAAAATACCTTTTACAACATTAGTGCATTGACCAGAAAGCAGTACAGCAATTACTGGGCATGGCCTTGCATCATAAAGCATAAGTATATTTTGCACTCCTTCTCTGGTCTAGGGCTGTGAGAAAAGTGGTAGCAATTGTGCAGTGTGCACTCTGACTTTTGATACCATGTCTCAGATTGAAGCTGAATTTTCTGAGTTATCGAAATTATCTTGAGGTGAAACTATATGCTTACTGAACCTGATCACCTGAAAATGAGAAAGATGTGATTAGCACTGAAATCCAAAAAGAGGCTTCTGAAAGTATTTTTGATAAAGGAAGCATTGTGCAAACGTGTCTCCTCAGACTTTTGGGAGCATCAGGGCACAAGGATGATAAAGACTGCCTCGTCAGATTGTGCGCAAATCTTTTGTTTCTGTTACACAGATCCATAAAGTAGAGAGGGAAAGATTGACGTCATTAGCAAGTTGCACGATGATTTAGATGCAGAACGAATATGGTCGCTCCAAATGGAAAAAAATTGTGAACTAGACACCCAAATGCAGGCCAAATGTAACAAGTTTACTGTCCGGCTGGCTCTGAGGGACAAACAATGAGAAAGAATGAATCCATTTAAAACAGTTTTCGATGATGTAAGTCAGGACAAAGATGTCCCAACTTCAGAAATTCATACACTTAGGAAAGGTAATAGTAAAAAAGATAAGAAATTATGTGTCATGGAACAAGAAATATTTAAATTACTGAATGAGAATGAAAAAGAAAAAAACTGTTGACCATTGTCAGACACAGATTAAAGAATTGCAAGAGATAATCAATAAAGTGAGGGGTGAGAATTCTCATTTTTGCCATGAAGCACTGCAGCTTCATTTGCAATGCAGAGAATTGAAACAGCAAATCTTTCATCTTAAGTCTCAAGAAAAGTGTCAATGCACCAGATTCACTGAAGCTTCATTTGTTCACAGCCCATGACAGGGAAATTTACCAGCAGCTGTCTACACGGCCAGGCCTGGTTACAATCCAATGTTAGGGTCTAAATCACCTGCAACTGCTCAAACACATTCTCACCCACAAGAGAACAGGAGTGAGGGACAAAATGGCACATACCAGAATGAACCACGTAGTCCTTTGAAAATAATGGAGCCTATCTAAATCTTGCTTAAACTGTTGAAGAAAGGAGAAAATTCCTAGGGAACAATATGGGCAGTATTTTCACCTCACTATAGATGCAGCTTCTGCTAGTGTTATCCATTGTCTGAATGAACAGGAAAATATGTCATGGGCAGACTTTGAGAAAGAAGTAAGAAACCAATTATCACCCTATCAGTCTATACAGCAAGCCAAGAAAGCAAGCTGCTAATAGCATGGATATACACACAAATGAATCCCCTTGCTAGTTCTTTTAAAACATAAAAAGGGAATGTTCTCGTTTTGATGTGACATTTAACTCCAACTCAGTAGAATTTAAAACTGTAGTTCTATGGGCTCTAAGAAGAGATTGTGCCTCATTACAATTATGGCAATAAGGCAACAACGGTGCCGGTATTGCTACCAGCACCATTGCTACAGTACTGCCATACTAGGAGTTCTGCTCGCAGGTGCCCTTGCAGCCACCAAGTCTGACCTGGTGCCTCTACCGGCACCTGCGAGCAGAACATGATGGCAGCACCGGTACTGTTATTAACAGTACCAATGCTATCACCCTCCCCATTCCCATTGAGCCCTTGGGAATGGGGATGTACCGGGCCTGGCACCCACAAAGGGCAATTACCGGGTACGGCTGTGCCGGAATAGCCCAGTAATTGCCCATTCGTGGGTGCCGGACCCAGAGGCTACCTCCAATCTCGTAATAAGGCCCATTGTCTCCCAATTAATCTGTGAATTTGACAGGGAATAACCATTATAATGGATAATTGAACAGGCATCCAAACTGTATGAGGTAATATTTAATCAGAAAAAGGAAGGGCCTAAAAATAAAGAGGCACAATCAACATCTAAGGAATCCACACCAGTGATTTTTGAGGTAAAGTCTGTAAATATTCCACTAGAATCAGCCCAAACTCAAGAAAGAATGACATGGCACCTAATCAAAGGGGTGTGACGCCACACAGAACAACACCCCAGACTCCTATTTTTAAATCCATTGATCTCAGCGACAGAAGTTCTTACATTAGTCCTCACTACCTTGGTTATTTTCCCAGAGTGGGGTTTTGCCATGATGTTCCAGGCCCAAATAACAATCAGCCCATACCTGACATTAGGGGCCCAGAGTAGATCTGGCCCAAACATAATGTTGTATGGCCCTCAAGACAGACCAAGGAATGTGGATAGATTAATTGAAAATGGAATTCAGCATAGGGAAAAATGTCCATCAAATAAATGGCAAAATATGAACAATGTACCTCACCAATATAGTCAGTCCCCAACCTGGGTTGACCATAGTCAGAGGATGGTCACCCCAGGTTCTCCACCTCCTGTGTCAGTAGAATTCATGGGAAATACAAACAGAAATCAATCTCCTGAAAGGTACCAGAATAGGCCTAATCAGGGTAAATTAAGCCATTACCAGCCCAGACCACAAAGAGAGGAATTCAGAGACATGGACAGGTGTCAGTGCGTAGAGGCCCAAGTAAAAATGTTGTTTGAACAAATAGGAAAATTAAGTGCAGTTCAAAAGCAACAACCAAGTGCAGGTGTAGAAGGTCATAGGAGTGATCTTGTACATAGCGACAACAAGTGACTAGCTAGTCACCTCTGCCATGATGAAAACACAGATGCCCATTAATCACCTTTAAATAAAAATACAGAATTGATTGCCGATTTTAAAACAAGAAAACAAAAGAATGAAAGTTAGACAGGGAATTATACCACACATAAAAAGGGAGCGTGGTTTAACTTGGAAATTAACGAGGCCATTTAGGTGCGTGAAGATGAAGAGCGAAAAGGAGAACATGAACAAGGAAAACCCAAAGAACTGAGAGGTAGATTTAAAAAGAATATGCAATGTGAAAATGGAACACAAAATGAACAGTCAGGATTGACAGATAGTTTACCCATACATAATAATCCAAATACTGTGGATACCCTCACAAATATGAGCATTCCCCAAAAGGCAAATGCAGATCAATTACCTGAGGAGTATATTGAACCACAGATATTCCACGAGATAGACAGAGCAGGTGCTGTACAAAATGCAGATAAGTGGCACACACCAGAAACTGACATGCTGACACATGACACTTGTGAAAAGATACAGCCAATAAGTTCCAGCATAGAGGTAAATAGAGAAGACCCAGACAACTGGGAAACAAGAATGAGAGATTGAGAGGTGAATACTGGTGGTCCCAAATCAGAGGGGCAGTCAGTGGCTACACTTCAAATGGGTTCTGAGTCCAGAAAAATAGAAAGAGAAATTTAAAACGAAATGGGCAAAAAGGAGGGTAAATGTCATTTCATATGCCTCTTTGCTCAGCAAAGAGCCAGGCTGATCTGAGAAAAGTCCTGTGATCTCTAACAATTCACACTTTCTATGCATACTGGAATAAGTTGAGTATAGATATTATGCTCCCATCACTGTTGCAGAGAATTGTTACGTGTTTGCTATGATTGACACAGGTGCCCAAGCAACATTAATGTCAGGGGATCTGATGCAAAATATCAATGAGGGGATATCCCCACAAAACTATGTAAAGATGAGGCAAAGTAAAGCCCCTGTGCACAATTTCAGTGGGGAATAAAGACCTATTGAAGGTGTCACAGAGGTGGAAACAAAGATAGGAAAGCATGGGATAAGACAGGAAGTATTGGACACACCCATTAAAGAAATACCCTTCCTCATAGGGACAAATTGCACGAGGAGACAGTCGCCACTCATTGATGGGGTAAATGGGATATTGTGGTCCTTGGCCAAGAAAACACTGAAACCTGGGATAATAATGACCCAAGGCAACAGTGTAAAAGAATGCCACACCTTTGCAAAATCAGAAAGTGCAGTGGAAACATATCTTCAGAATGGCTGTGTGAGTAGCATCACTGTCATCCTCATGTGTCAGGATGAAATGCGAGGAGAAAAAGGGAAACACTCTCTGGGGATTTATTTGGACCCTAAGAAAAACTGGCAAACAGAAATAGATTTTTATTTTTAAAAACACATTGCATTTTTTATCCAAATGAAGAGATATACAAACCAAATATTATTCCAGAATCAAATCAGGAAAAATGCATTTTAACAATTGTAGAAATACACATGGGAGAAGGACAATCATAGATCCTGAGCCATGTAAATGGGAATTCCGAAATTATTGAAACAACTTTGGTGCTTGAGCAGGAAAGGAGTTTCATTAATAAAAAAGGTACTCAGGCATATTTGACAGAGAGGAGATTCCAGATTTTAAAATAAAAAAATCAACACATGTTTGGAGTAGATGACCCAGAATTGGGACAAAGAATTGTGGGAAGATGCATGCTAAAGATTACATTTGGCTCTAAAAGCATTCATCACAATGTGTGGATTGTGAGAAGAACACAAAACAAATTCTATCTGGGAAATTACATTAGACACAGCATGTGTATGGTGTTAGACTTTCTAAATCAAAAGGTCTGGTCCAGATTGGGTGGAGCTGCAACCTGAATTTGACAACAAGAGACACGCTTATCATTGTGCCCAAATTATGCCATATTTGATTGAACTTCAAGTAAAAAGGATGTTACCATCCCTGCATTTACCAAACTGTTTACTGTAGCATTACAATACAGGAAGGGACACCAGATGAAACAGCAAGGATTAGAATGCAAATATACAACATTGTTAGAGATTGGGGATGGACCCATTCAAATCGTGGAGGACAGTAAAGGGTGTCAAGGCATTCATTTGGAAGAAAATACAGCATTAGCAATGGCAGTACAGCCATCTCACTATGGTGCTGGTTTCAGTAACCCAGTGATGGGGCATATTCCTAAAAGCTATGTGACTGAACATGGTGAATTACAAGAATCATTGGATTCTAAGCCAAAGAAAATATTGAAAGTTCAGTCTCTGTACTTGAGCCGAGTTAAGTTATATGCTGTCATCAGGATGATTGTATCCTATTTGAATTAGGTGAATCTAAAAGAGAAAAGCATCATATTGAAGTGGAAGTCAATATTCCAAAATATGTGTGGATAGTGGCTCTCCCACTGCCTACTTCCTACAAAGTTCCATGTTCTATATGTATTGCTACATTCAAGTATGGATCACAGTACAATACTATACAACCAGTACTATAAATGAAATACTGAGACAATTAAATACTACACACCTCCCTTCTTTACCGTGACACAATAAAATACTACACACCTCCCTTCTGTGAAAATATAACACTTTGTTGTCTATACATCACATAAAGAAAATTAAAGAAAATTATACACAATGTGAATTTCAATTACATTGGTCCTCAATACAGGGCTGGTGGTAGCTGTCCCTGTAATACAGGCACGGTTGCCTCCCATATTTTTTCTTCCGTCGCACCGAAATTGGCAATTACCAGGTCATTACAGCCTTGGTGGACCTGTTATTTGGCCATTCCTTGGCGCCGGAAAATATTCTTCCCCATTCCCATTTGAGCCCCATACGGTTCAATGAGAATGGGGAAGCTGGATGCACCAGCATGGGGTGATGGTGCATCGACATGCTCTGCTCGTGGGTGCCGGTACGGCCACCAGGTCAGGCCTGGCGGCCACAATGGCACCCACAACCAGAACTCGTAGTTTGCCGGTGCGGTAACTACGGTACCGGCATGCTTACGGGAACCATAGTTCCCAGACCGGTAGCCTTATAATGAGGCCCATTGTCTTTAGCCAGCAATGGAAACATTGCAATACCCAAATTTAATCGTGATGCACAAATGAATAAAATATGAACTCACATAATATTTGAGATACAATGATTTTTACACACTTTTTTTATGCAATCACTCTTAGAAATGTGTCTCTTGTTCTCCTTCCTCTCCATTATTATCATAGTTCTTACCATTGCACGCCTGTTTGGAACACCTACATACTCTGTTGAGATTCTTTCATCCGATACCTTAATGGCACCGTGGAATCTCTTAACAACCTGAATTGGATCTGACCATTTGATCAAACCTGTTGCATTGACCACTGGAAGTTTGATTCTCAGCCAATCACCTACTTTAACTTGAGTCTCTCTAACAGCTTTCCTCACATCAAACAACTGGTATTATACTTTTTCCTTTGTAAAACTTTATTTCCCACTTCTTCACAATCAATATTCTTGATACACGCCCTGCCTAACCATGCAGGATATACCCTTGTATTTGGTTTCTACCCCTTAATATTTGAAAAGGAGAAATTTCAGTAGTGGAAAGTGGCGTGAATCTATGTGCAGTGATGTTATCCTCAACTGCTTACTTCCCGTCACTATTGTGAGCCAATGCACAACTGATGCTGTTTTTTTATCACCTTGTTGAATCTTTCGACTATTCCATTAGTCTGGGGATGATAAATAGAGCTTGTCCTATGTTCAACCCCTTCAAGAATGAATTCATTTCTTGTGAAATTAATTGCACACCATTATCAGTGATGATTGTGGTCCTATAACCTTCACGTATAAAGATGTTATTTAAAAATGAAATAACATCCTTCGAACAAATAATTTGCACCCACTCAATTTCTACCCACCTGAACAGCATATCAATAAGCACCATGCAATATTTAAAGTACCTTGACTTCTTATCGAACCTACAATATCCAACCCAACTCACACAGAGGGTAAGGTAGGTATTGGAGTACTGGTCATAGGTGTCTGCCTAGCAACATATGCTTTAGCTGAATCTTCACAACTGCAACAATCACAGGTAAATCTTTCTACTTCCAAATTAACAGCAGGCCACCAAAAATATTCCCTAACCCGTTGCTTTGTCTTTGTCTTCCCTTCATTTGCTATCTGTAATATCCCTTTCCTCACCCCAAAAGTCAGATATAGATTTCCATTCCTCAACACCAAAGCTTTATGCACATGTAATTCATCAAATGTGTCTCACAGCATCAGCAAATCCCCTTTTTTAATCTCATTAATCTTTATACCACTATTCAGTAGCTCTTTCACCTTTTTTAGAGTTCCATCCAACTCCATAGCTTGTAGCCATTCATTCTCAGATACTATTTCCTGATGTATACTCAAATGTGTTCCTCCTCACTACTCTCATCATCTACATTTTCCACAACATTGGTCAATCTTGACAATCAGTGAATTTATTTTTCACACCCTGAACAAATTCCACATCAAAATTAGGCTCTTGTAAACTTGGTACCCATTTCCTAAACCTTGAAGATGTGTTATCGAGACCTTTAGTGGTAAGTATCTCCTTGATTGGTTTGTGATCAGACCTTATAACACACCTTGTTCCCCAAATTAATGTTCTAAACCTCTCAATAGCTGTCATTCCTTGGCTCTTCCCACTGTTGTTCCGAGGTACTTCCAGAAATACCTGGTGACTGCCCTGGCGCTTGTCTCAATGGCAACGCCAGAACTGCGCTTCCCAGCAGCCCCAAACTGGGGCTAGTCTTGTGACTTGCACGCAAGATACCTCTCGCATCCTCCACAGTACAGTTACTTGTACAAGCGGTAGCCGCTGCCCGGGTGCTCCTTAACCGGTGTGTTGCAGCCTTTGCTTTAAGTCGCACTCTGTGTAGCTCTATGTGCATTCCCGGTATTTTGACCTTGGTGTCATGATCCACAGAATACGCCCCTTTTGGACCTCATGGTCCTTGTCACAACAGGGCTTCAACTCCTTAATACTCCCAAAATGGGCGTCTAATGTGCAACATCTTCCTTGTCTTTACGTCAGACGTAGCGTATTTACAAATAGGCCAGGCCCACGCGGGCCTGTGCATCTCAATGCTACTGCAAGAAGCGACTAGACATGTGCTCCGTAGCTCGCTACACTGTAATCCTTGTTCCTGGACCTCCTAATTCCGGTCCCATTACCCACTTCCTTCTTCATTGTTTCCCGTACTCGTGTGCTCTGTGCTCACTTTCTTCATTCCTGGATCCCGGAGTGTCTGAATCCTGGAGCTCTGAACGCACGCTGGAGCCAGAAGAGGCTTGCATGGGCTTATACAAGACCAGGTCCGTGCGTATGAAGACACCACCCAAGAAAGCCTGCAAGGATCGCTCCCAGGTGAGAAAGGGGGAATTCCGTGACACTCGGACCGTTCTATGGATTTAGTTTGTTGCTAACTCTGTTTCTGCTTTCCGGCGTCCTGCTCCCCATTCTGTGCCTCCCTGGTTACCGTACTTCTGGCCTGTCCCACGACACTTCCCTTGACTTGCCCTTTTTGCATCCAAGCATATACCTGATGTTTGTGTTCTGCTCCATGTGTTTGTGCCGTGTGCAGGCGTTGCGCACCTTCCCGCAGAGCACAGCAGTTCTGTACTGACCGCAGATATTTCTTTGCCTGCATACCTGTTCTTCTTCTCCTCTTCTCTACACCGAATTCTACAAGGGACTCTTTACTGTTGCTTCTACGCACTGTCACATCCCATCCTACTCTTCAGTGACCTACTGGACACTTTGCTGGTTTCTACTTTGGTCATGTCTGGATTGTTTTGTTTTTTGGTGGACTTTTTGGGATGCTTTTCTGCTTTAACCTTGGATATTGTTTGGACACTGTTAGTCATACCCTTGTGCCATTTGGGTTAGGTTGTTTGGACTTGCACTCTTTGTGAATCAGGAGTTTGTTGGACCCTTCACTTACTGCTACTCAGCACCTCCTGAGGTCAAGTAGGTTCTGCACTTTCTCACATCACACGCCAGGTAACAGTGCGATTTCTGAGGAAGGTGCGGCTGGGTTTCACTGCCTGGTGGATAAACATTGAAGCTGTTGTATTTTTCTTTTTCCCTTAGCTTTGTTGCTGCTCCTGCCTATTCACTCAAGCCCCTGGCCTGTCAGGTGTTTACTATCCTGCAGGCTCCGCTCTTGGGGGGAAAGTATTTTTATCTACGGTTTTCTATCTGATTGCTGAGCTTTCTCTAAGTGATCTGTCTCCTTGAAGGGGTAACCCATCTACAGCCTCCTCGGATCACGACAATAGCCCATTTGACAGCTAGTAATTCTTTCTCAATAGTTGAAAAATTGTGGTCTGCTTCTCTTAAAACTCTTGAGGTAGATACTCAATACCACGTCCCATTTGTGATAAAACTGCCCCAGACAATGCTACCATCTGTGGTAAGTGCACTACTCATGTTTGGATTAAAAGATTTAAGTGTAGGTGCAGCATTCAAATCAAGCTTAATGTTGTTGAATTCATCTTCACAAACATCATCCCATTCAAACCTCACATTCTTCTTCAACAACGCTCTCATTGAAAAGCTTTACTTCCCAGAGCGGGAATGGACTTGGCATAGTACTCAGCCATCCCCAAAAATGAAATTAACTTTTCTCTGTTATCTGGACTGGGAAAATGTAAAATGTTGTTGACGAAATCCTCTTTGGGTTTAATACACTTTTCTGATATCTCATGACTCAAATACTGTATTGTAGACCTGTTAAACTTAGACTAATATTTGCTCAGTGTGAGCCCAGCATCCTTAAATAGATTTAAAACCTTAGGGAATCTACTATCATGTTCCATCTGATCATTACCATAAATTAGTACATCATCCTGAAAACATAAAATGCCCTGCATTTGAAGAAACACTTGATACATCACTCGTTGGAACACAGATGCCGCAGAAACAAGACCAAACAGCATTCTTTTGCAAAAAAAAATAGTCCTTCAGTGGTAATAAATGCAGTAATATCTCTTGACATGGGATGTAACATGATCTGATGATATGCAGATCTCTGACCCAAAGTACTCATAATCTTTGGATGTCTAATAGTTCCCAACATTTCAGTTCTATTCGGTAAAGGATGTGTATCAGGAATGACACATTTATTTACACACCTAAAGTCTATGCACAAACTCAATTTACCATTTGTAGATGGTTGTGCATATCACGTGAAAGGTGATTCTAGAAAAGGTACTATGTTCAGGATTTGGAAACTGGTGGATTAAATGCGATAGCATCCAAAGCGTAAGTATCAGGCTAGGCCCTTAAAGCAGTCAAGTTGCAGAATTGGCCACCATGTATAAGGCAATATCTACAGCAGTGGAAAATAAACTTAAATAAATAGTTTTTGTCAGTGTTTCTGATTAAGCATAACATAGTAGTGTGGAGTATTTGCCTGGCTGGAAAGTGAGAGGAATGATTATGTATAACAAGACACCACTTAAACAAGGCAAAATGATTCAAGCCAAACACAAACTTGTTTCAGAAAATAACTGGAAACTTCCATTGGAGGAAGATATGTGGTAATTTGAAAACACGAGGGGAAGACAAGAAGGGCAATGATAAGTCAGATCAATTAACCAAAAGCGGGGCTGTGATGGGTAAGGAATTTCTCATTGAATATCTGCTGGATGAGATTCAGGTGGATGCGATAACATGCTCCAAATCTCTGAAAACAAATTATTAGCCTGTGGCACAATGGAGTTTTGAAACTCCTGATCAATACCTGATTAAGGCACAAAAAGACAGTATTATTTTAGGTCCATTTTATAATAACAAATCCTCTGACTCAAGAGGAATGTGAAGGCAAAGAAGAACTCAGGGTGTTATTAAAAAACTAAAATAGAATTAGTTTAAAAGATGGGCTGATGGTTAGGGAATCAGTGTCAAGCCAAATTCAATGGGTAGCGCCTTTGTAATGTTATGTATTGATGTTACAACATGTCCACAATGCCATAACTGCAGGCCACACAGGTTCCCAGAAAACCTTGGAAATATTAAAAGATAATGCCTACTGGCCACACATGTCACAGGATTTCGAAATCTATACCAGGGGATGTTTAGTGTGTACGTAATTTCAGCCTGCGTCCCCAACTCACAGAGAAACATCAATGAAAATAGATTTGACACTCCCATGGTCATATCTGCAAACTGATTTTGTAGGGCCTGTACAAAGGTCATCAAGAGGAAACAGGTGTATGTTGATGGTCTTGTGTTTAATATCCAAATGGGTAGAGTGTATTCCAGCCCCAGACTGCACTGCCCAAACCACGGCCACTTTGATAGTGAATCACATCTTTTCAAGATTTGGTTTGCCTCAGAGAATAGAATCAGACCATGGAAATCTATCCACTAGTGAAGTAATGACAACAGTGTGGCAAATCTTGGGCGTGAAAAGGAAGTTGCACATTTCATACCAATCCTCCTCTTCAGGGGGAGTAGAACGGTGTAATAGATCAATAGTTGCCATGTTGGAGCACTTTGTAGCCAAGGCAGGATCTAGCTGGGATCTGCGACTCCCTCTGGTGTTAATGGCTATCAGGTCAACACCTTCTAGATCAACACATGTGAGCCCACACGAGATTTTATCAGGTAGGAAAATGGTTTTGCCACAATTTACTTTATAGAACAACTGAAAGGTTTCTTGTAAATGCATCCACAATACATGAATATGTGGAGGAACTGAGAAAGTGTTTGCAATATTGTTTTGCATTTGTGCAGCGAAATTTGGAAACAGCCGTTGACAGTGCATAGTCATACTATGATAGGAAAGGGTTTGTCAGAAAATATGATTTAGGCAACCAGGCATATAAGTTTAATTTTGGCAAAGGTAAACATAAAAACTTCCTTGCATTATGGTGCCGCCCATTTGAGATTATAGATAAGGTTTCGGGTTTCACCTGTAGTAACAGAATTGCTAAAAAGGAGGGAGAGTTAACAGTGGAACAATTTATCCATGTTAACCAGATTAAGCCCTTCCACCCGAAGCATGAAATAAAAAGGCTTGAACAAATTAGAGAAACCAGGGAGTGAGAAATGTAGTTATGTTCTGGAAATAAAGCACTTACATATCAAATACTCACCATAGCAGGTATGTAGGTGTAAATATTTTGGAAAATATACACTTTGAATGTAAAATGGTCAAAAGGAGAGATACATCAGATGAGTAACTGTGTATATCTTTATAATGATATGTGAGAAAAGGAGGGATAAAACAGGTAAGTACATAAATGGAAATCTGACCACAGGTGTCCAGGAAATAAACAAATTGATAACTAAGAACAAGTGGTGTTGTAAATAAGTAAAACATTTCAAAATATAAGAAAATAAATATAAGCATATGAATAAGGTGGCAAGTAGTGTCCCAGGGCAATGTATGATTGGGTTAACTGGGATTTTGAATGAAAATGGAATTCTGTTGCAATGTTAAATTGATTGATGTTGTTTCAATGTATATGCTGTGTTGATTTTGGTTGCATTTGAAATGTATGCCAGGAAAAGTGCTGTGTTACATTTTTGTGCTTGGACAAGAGCCTGACTTGAAATCCTGATTGAAATCTCACCTTGGTCTAAAGACTTTTTAATCTTATTTTATTTTGTATTATTTTTACAAACATTGACTTTTCAGGATTAGACTAATGCCACTGATATAACTACATGGACTCATGGTTGTTTTGAATTTAATGATATTTTTCTTTTTCACTAAAACTAAAAAAAAGATGATAAAGGTGATCAGAAGAGTAACAAACATATATATATATATATATATATAAGTATATATATATATATGTCCCTTTCTCATATATATGTACATTACACAGCCACGCTAGTTATAGTTAAGTTGCTAATCCCATAAGAAGAGCACTTTTTGTGTGGCTTATAACTTCGCTCCCCCTGGACGAATCCTCACCAAACTTTGCAAAATAAGTATATGGCCCGTTCTGAATGTGGTCTAGGGGAAGCAAAGTTATAGGGGGGTCCCAAAATGTCTTTTTGTCCCATAGACTGAATGGGAAAACATTTTGCGCACACCTACAGCCAGATTTTCACCACTTTTGCAGCAGGAGCAGCGGGTTGGTCCCGAAAGCATGCTTTTGTAAATTTGGTGAAGATCCGTCCAGTAGCTTTTTTTTAAAAACGACTAAAAAGTAGGTCACACAAAATTAGTGATATCTATGTCTGCTCTGCGGACACACTTCCCTGTTCGCTCCGCGGACAAGACACCGATTGGTTAATCGACTCGCGTCATGTCCACGGACATGTGACGTGTTCGCTGATTGGATGGTGAAGAGCTTGAAGTGCATTGGATTGTTTCGATGTGCCCGCCATGTTGGATCCATGTTTGGTGTTCATGGACATTGCGGTAAAAACAAATAAAAAAACACAACATTGCACTTGTCAAACTTATCAAATAATCTCTGGGGAGGTGTGGGGTGATGAGGATGGGATGGGATATGGCTGCAAGAAGCAAAAGATGGGTGTTTTTGTGTCGCGAAAATCACACAGTACATTTGAAGGTGTTCCAAAATATGTGCCTAAAGTACAGGCGAAAGAGATTGCATTTTGGCATTCAAGGGATGGAGATGTATAATCAGGGAATGGGGGACTTGTAAACATAGATTATTGCTTCTGCAGTCTGCAACCCCAACCTTACCTTGTGGTATTACAGAGTAATACTACATTCTTAATGCCCGTTCCTCTATATTCTTTATATTGGTTGCCCAATATTTATTAATATTAAATAGAATCAATGTCAGGTTATTTTACACTCTTAATTAAAACGCTTGATGTTTATAGTTTGATGTGTTGGTGCTACACCCAGAGTGTGGCAAATCAAGGGTTGGCACCTCAGGCAGCCACCTGCAGTGCCTGATGCACGCGGATCTGAATAACAGTTTTCATGGATGCGGTCAGGCAAGTTGTTGCAAAGTAAGAATGTATTTTGATTCTGAGTGAAGGTCATCAGCTTTGAATTTTTGCTTGCGAGTAAGGAAGCCCACGCATCAGACACACAGTATAAGGTTCAATTGTTTTTTGATCTTGAGAGAAAGTGACCATTCTGAATGGAATTGAATGAAAGGAGTTTTGTAATAATGAAGATATTATAAGGTTATGCATTCCAAAATTAGGCTAAGGAACATGTAAATTCAGTTAATGAAGAATCTTTGGTGCAAACGCAGTGTGCGCTACGGTCTGAGTTACGCCCAGAGAATGGAAATGGTGAATATAATGTAAGTTTGATATTCGACGATTGTATAACCGAACGAGCATTAACTAATTATTATTTGAACATTGTTTCTGTGTTATATTGTATTTGTGTGTTCTGTGTTGCATTTTGCCAGACATGCCAATTTTCTGAAGCCCCTGAGAGGGAGATTTTAGCACCGAAATTGGCAGAATGCATTTTCCCCATAGGAATGCATTGGGGATATTGTTATTTTAGGCGGGCGACAGTAACAAATAGTACTCTTTTTAATGAAAAAATTGGGAGTCTCCCGTCTAAATCGGGAACGTTGGTATGTATGTATTGCAATGAAACGCAAGTACAACCTTTGTGTGCAGTGGTCTTTCTAACAGCATCGAGGTGCATGTAGACCACCACTCGGTTCCCCTAGGTTCAACGCCAATATTTTATTAAAATGTCATGTATGACCATCTCGAATTGTGTACCACTTTATACATTGTTTTCTCTCTGTTCAGATTGTTGCATGTATGTTGGAAGCATTAGTTTAAACTCTATTCCGAATTAATAAGTCAATAGATCAATTTTAATAAAGATCGGCTAATGAGACACATTTCTATTATGTTTTTGAAACAGGTACCATTCTGCGATTGTCATAGATTCCAGATGCCAACAGACATTTTTTTTTTTAACCGGCAGCAGAATATATTTGTGAACTCCTGGACCACAGTGACTTTTTATTGGGACGATCGCCAAGGGCCAATATGCCCTTACGTTGTACTAGTGATTAGGATCAACATAACATCCTTTATGGTGGTCTAGCCCCAAGTTGATGTAGAAGCACTGAATTCACTGTGCGACCCAAGCGCTTCTTTTACCGAAAACAAACACCTTGTGTACGCAAAAAGAACAATGCGTGCCTCACGATAAACATTTTGGATTGCGAACGAAGAAACAAATTTGCAATTTGATTGAATATGGAAATAGTCGGATGTTCTCGGAGCGTTTATTGTGAAATTAAAGTACTTTACAAATTGTACAGTGTTGTTGTTTTCTTTTAAAGTATGGTTTAATATTCTGAATTGTGACGTGGTGTGTTTTGAGTCGATGTGTGTTGATTTTTGAGTTCTGCGTCACGTCACATAGGTGATTATGGGTGCGTTTGGCTATGCTGACGAGGAACGTAATCGAGAAAGGTGGAGAATATCACTGGGTTTGGTGATGTTAGGCTCAGGGGCGGGCCATATGATTTAGTGACCTCAGGGCAGTTTACCTTAGGCCGATAACATTAGCACAAGATGGCCACGCCCTTCTGCCGATAACATTAGCACAAGATGGCCATGCCCTTCTGCCAGATTTCGCATGTTTCTAAAAGAGGAAAAGTGAGGTAAGGTGAATTGGAAATGTTTGCGATAGATCAACGCATGTATAAAAATACATGGCCGAACCCTAGGGATAATAATATTTTCTGAGCATTGCACTTGTCAAATTTATGAAATAATCTCTGAGAGGTGAGGGGTGATGAGGATGGGATGGGATATTTCTGACTTGATTTTGAATGAGTTTACAAAATTTGGTGGGAATTTGTGCGAAACTCGATTGTATGTGCATTCATTTCAAATTTTTGAAAAAATAAAACGTGCGTAAGGCGCATTGACAAGGATCTACAAGCATGGTTTTGCAAATGTGGCAGTGTTTTCTTAGTTAAAAAAATTGTGGTGTAGCTTTAGTGACTGAGGGGTAGCCTGTGGCCATGGGCAGTGGCTAGAATGTCCGGGTCATGGAATAAGGTCATGATCCGGACAATCTGGCTACTGGCCATGACCAGAAGGGACAAAAAATAGGATTAAAGTGACCATGTCCACCTGGGACTTGTTTTGTTGTAAAGTTATTCGAATTTAGGATAGATTTGAAAGGGAAGACATATGTGCTTGTGGTAATATGGTCATAGGGTTTTCTTTTTGCCTTCTGCAGGCTGCCATGGAAAGCAAAGAGGGGCCCTGTATGGAACCCCTGCCTTCCCTTTCCATGGTGGCCATCTTGGAAAAGGATTTTCCTTCCTAAACCGGCCACAGGCGTCCCGGTATAGGACGAAAAATCCTCTTTTTTAGTACCACGGGTTCCCCCTTTGGGAACCTAGGCTGCAAATGGCCTTCATCCCCCATTTCAGGGGCTTGAATGGGGGGATAATGGTTCAGAGACCTTGTTATCCACCCTCGCTTCACTTGGGCTGATAAGTTGGGCTGCTGGGCCGGTATCCACCGTTCCAGTCCCCTCAATATTCCCATTAGTATAACACAAAATGCAAATGGAAATGTTGGAAAATCTTATTGAGTCTATGTACTTTACTGAGAAATATAAAGTAGATGGAGTCTATGTGTTTTTTTTAGTTCTTTTTTTTAACTGTGAAAGGTGGTTGGTATAGGAACATTTATTTTGTTTTTGGATGGATTTTCTTTGGCAGGAGAGCTTAGAATGAAAGGTGGGGAGGGAAATGAGGGAAGAGGCACCAAACACTAATATGGAGGCAGGTGGACAGGGGAAAATATTGTGCGTGTCTTATTTGTAAGGTAGGGGGAAGTGTTTCTCATGCTCCTTGATTAGAGCAGTGGTGGTGGCTCTTGGGGAGGAGGGATGGCATTAGCTGATGCCATTTTAAGATAAATAGCAGTTTTGCTAAAACTATGTACTGTGTACTAGATAGTTAATGGATGAGTAGGATTAGGTTTTGGAGCTGTGCAAGGGAAATTTTGAAGTTGAAAGTTCCTGGATCAGTAGAAAATGCAGTTTCCAAACTATCTGCGAAGCACAGATCTTATTGTGAAGTGCATATGGGTTCTCGGATACGTCATCATGGTGCGCGCCAGCATATGGTCATGTGGCATTCTCCGGAAGGTCTGCAATGAATCCAGATATTCGTAGACATTATGGTTAAGTTGCACTACTAAAATGCTATGAAATTCAGTGAAAAAACTTTGTTAAGGGGACGTTATGGTTAAGTTGCGCTAATAAAACCCTATGAAATTCAGTGAAAAGGGACATTATGGTTCCAAGTAAAACTGAAAAACCCCTGCAATTCGCCACTTATGGTAAACTAAGCAACCATAACTCGCACCACCACCGTGCACTGCTAAAAATAGCACCCATGACATCAAATATGACATTACAGATATGATTGATGACATCACATGTGCATTTAATTTTCATAGGAAGTCCGTACAAGGGGTTGTGAATGTAATGTTGGCAAAATAGTGTCAGCGGTCATCTGGAGATGTGTGATGAACTACATACTTGATCATGCAATGTATTGGTCCAAAGAACATTCCATTGCAGTGTTGTTTCTAGAACAGGAATCTACTCATACAGAAACATAGGCATTGGCTGCAGCATACACCATATAAATGTAATATTTCTAATTTCCCCATGTTGGATAGTAAAATGGTGAATGCCTCTGTATCATACTTTTGCATACTGTGAAACATATAGGTAGGTAATAATGCATCACTTACTACATGCTTGTAAAACTACACACAAAACATTAAAAGACCACAATGTATACAAATATGGGGCTTATGCAGGAGAGTAAAGTAAGTAAACAAGAGGCAGTATCATGAGTCACTGTGTATAACCAACATAATTATCTTTATGCCTGGAAATCATTTCTGTGTTTCAGGCCTGCTTCTTCCCCTATGTATGTGCATCATAATATGCGATTGAATTATAAGGAAAGTACTGTAAGAACATGTGAGAATAGCAACGTCTACAAATGTAATACCTTTTGAATTTTAAGTTTTTGACTCTCCGTGAATAAACTCACCTGGCCTAGATATGTCAATGAAAAAAGGGGCTAGACATGTGATGTCATCAGTGATGTCATCAATCATATCTGTGATGTCATCTTTGATGTCCTGGGTGTTAGTCTTAGCAGTGCACGGTGGTGGCGCGAGTTATGTTTGGTTAGATTACCATAACTAGCGAATTTCAGGGGGTTTTCGGTTTTACTTCGAACCATAAAGTAGGTTTTTATTAGCGCAACTTAAACATAACGTCCCCTTAACAACGTTTTTTTACTGAACACATATATATATATCGCCAAAAGTAAAATGGTCAGAAAACATGTTTCAGCGAGTGCCACTCCCGTGATGCAGATACCCAATATTGAAGAAAGCCATGAATGCTGCCAAAGTTTCAGCCATATAACAAACTTTATTGCAAAACGTATATCCGAGTTTTAAAATTTCCTTTTCCAGTTGCATTTGTGCCAGCAGGCAGCCTGACGCGTTTCACCACAAATGTGTGGCTTGCGCACAGTGACTCCACCTTTCCCAAAACTTTATTTAAAAAACAACCACGTGTGAAAACAAACAAGGTGACTTCCACTGCAGCCTAAAGCGGTCTAGCCATTTTGGCTTGGGCTAGCCCCATATCTGCCAAATTCTTGTAATCTTGCGGCTAGAATTAACGTTTTTAACATTGTATTATTCATCTTGGAAATTAGTGAACAGGAATGGTGCTTTGAAACCATGTTTCTGATATTTGCCCATAGTTCAGTTCCTGGAATATGAAGCCATCTCCTTTATGCCGTCATCCATATATATGTATTTTAAAACAATAAGTTGTCATACAACCCATTTGGTAAATAAAATGCATATTGCATTGTGCATGTGCCGCTTATCAATCGACTAGTTCAGCTGGCAAGATACCTAATACATTATGTATGTATTTGTGTACCGAGCTGTTAGTTCAGAGATTAAATGATCCACAGGAGTGATGAATCCATTAATGAAGATGATCCACAATTCCACAAATAAAGTGCATACTGCATTGTCCATATGCACGAGGAAATGGACTGGACATCATTTGTACGTGTAGGAAAAAGTGGGCTTAAAAAGGGAGACATTTGGCCTCATTACGACCCTGGCACTAAGTGTTTAACCTCGTCGTAAAAGGCTGCGGCGCCGTTAAACGCTTAGCGCCTTACTACGAGGTCCCTTTGCGGGACCCGACCTTAACGGCTGGTCTACACCAGCCGTTAAAGTAGGGACCCGCAAAGGGACCTTGGTGCTAAGTACGGTACCGCAATTTGCGGTACCATACTTAGCGCCTTCCCCATTCCCATAGAGCCAGATGGGGCGAAAATGGGAATGGGGAAGGGCCATGGTTCAATGGGGAATTACTGCCCCGCCAACCTTGAAATGGGGTGGTAATTCCCCATTGAATCATGGCGGATCCGTTACAACACTGGCACCAACCATGGTGCTAATAGCGCCATGGTTTAGCGCCGGTGTTGTAATGAGGGCCATTCACTAGAGCAAAGTACATAGTGCATCAATTGGCAGATAAGCTAAACATGATCTAGGCATTCCATGATAGGCCAATATATTAATTAATCAACCTAGACAGTGGAGTAATCAGCCGAGTAAAGGGCATAGTGCGTGCAACATAGGCAGTTAGGTTAGACATTATGTAAACATGCAATTATCAGCCAATATGACAAGGCCATCAAACATATTGATACCTTATAGACCATAATTAAATTATCAGCATATTCGTTTAAAGTTCATGGTGCATATTCTGACTATAAAATTCGTATTCACATCGGGTGTTCAATAATTGCATTGCCTGTTCCAAATATGCCATTGAATTATCTATTCCAAATCCATATAAATGCAGTGTACAGAAAAAATTCATAATGCTCTGACAAGTTTGTAATTCTTTAAGGCTATTTGCAGAATTCATGATATATATGAATGTGAGCTGAATACTGAATGATGCAAAATGATGTAGTTTAACCAACGTATTTACTAAGGTGGAGTGGATCCTAGATATTAAATGCATGTGCCTATTGGGATAGAGCCCACAATGCAAAATGTGTGTCATTACAAAACATTTTTATCAAACAACTACGGTCTATGACACAAGACCCTGTAAAGTGCAAAATTAATGCAAAAGTGTGTATTGCAATGAGGCTATAGAATTGTATAAGGCTCTAATCTGGGGTAAATCTCTTCCCAAAGCATAGTGCTTGTAAAATGAAGTAGGTTCCAAAAACTCCCCATTAATGCTAAACCCTCATGGGGGGCCGGAAACTGCACATATAGCTCCTTAAAACCAGGTAAGTAGCAAAATGCATATAAAACAAATGCACATTGGACAACGGAGCTGTATATTTCTATGAGGCTCTAATCTAAAGATAAATACTGATGAGATTGCTAACTCTCCCATAAAGCCACCATACTGACTGCTTACCAGATATAATGGCATGTTGAAGCTGTGTGGAATTCCGGTGATGTGAAAACATATAATTTATAAGAAGTGTTTGCTAATCCTTTCACTTAGTGGGGCTGAGAACAAAGCAACAAGTCAAAGATGGCAAACAAAACCAGAAAAAATACCCACAAATAGTGAATCTGAAGTTTGATAAGATGATACAACTGAAGAGACTAGCAACATCGTCATGAAAGAAGATCTGAAAGAAACAATGACCAGAGATGAGGTCCCATTATGGATGTTCATGTTCCCCTGCTTATCATGTTTTTTGCACGGTGGAGAGACTTTCATGCCAAATTTCCAAGTTTTTTTTTTCTATACTTATTCGACCCCAAGACACGTGTATAGTTCTTCACTTCATCCACATTGTGGTCACCAGCGTTCTTACTTACAAAGTCTATGGTGAATTTTGTTTATTCTTGTCTGAGTATTCATTCCAGGTAAACACAACAGAAAAGCAGACAAAAGGATATCAGTGGCTGGCAAATTCATCCCTCAGTTGTACAGGTTCTGTTTGATCTTGCTGTGGACCTACATTGAAGGACAATTTCATTTTTCGGATGACAATTTATCTCACAACATTTTCTGCTCGTGACCAGACCCAGACAAATGCTGTTTCAACAGATGTGTGTTTTCCATGATGGTAGGCAGACTGTGTCTACACTTGAAATCATATTTCTCCCATCCTTTTTTTATTTTTTTTTTATATTTCTCCCATCCTTGAAGTCATTTTAGAGTGTTGTAAACGAACCACAACCCTAGTGCCCATAATACCCAGGTTGACATCTCAATCCTGGTATCCTCAAGCCCTGGAAAATTACTCTGACATCCCAGTGAACTTAACAAAATATATCTCCATAGGGTTAACCTGGCCTTTAAATTCTCACATGATCTCTGCACCTTATAGACAGTAAGATCTTAAGTCAAGTAAGGCTCTTCAGAGAACTTCAGAGGTAGCCGCCAACTTCCTCTGTGGATCTTGACCCTCTGATTGAAGAAATCCATATATTTCTTCTTTGAAGGCGTGGGTTTACTGGCATGTTTCTTGGCAATTGAATTCCACTTCTGCCCTTATGGTTCTGGTGGTTAGTTTTAAGGGAGAATTAGAGCTATTAAATTCTTCTAGATCAGTCAATATTTACAGATAAGATGCTTTTGCTGATCACAGTTTACTAGAGTTTCAGTTTGAGGGATATTCACATAAAAGTTTCTCCTCCCCCAAGGTACTTTATTTGGCACATCAACTTGTTCATCTCCTATTTCTTATATTGTTCAGATAATGAACATCTAACATTTCAGTTGCTGTCAGGTAAAATGTTTGTAGAATAGCCTTAATTTTCAGGCCATATTAGGTTGTGTGCTGAATCATGTGCTTTGAGGATCAGACCAAAGTCCGGAGGAGTTCCTTTTCAACTGCTTTTCGAAAATTTTCATATCTTTTAGGAAACCTTTCCACCCTGTTTCTTTCTGTTATGTAAATTAATTTGCTGAATCATGTATCAGGTAATGATAAGACTACTGTTTTAGCCATGTTCTGCTAGGGGTGCCATGACTCTCAAAGCTTTTTGGTCTGAAACCTGTCTAGAGAATAACTTCAGGTCTGTTTATTGGTCAACACAGAGTATTAATGTGTTTTTTTGTTGTAAATAAGGTGCTAATGCTCCATGGTTTCAGTCACGGGCTTCAACCTGCATTATCTGATTTCTGCGTGCCTTCCATAACCTATGTATTTTGTTAGTTATGTGTGGTAAATGTGTGGTTTTATTAAAACACAGAGGTGAGAAATATGCAACTAATTGATGAGACTTCTAATTCGGACCCATACCCTTTGCACATTGGGCCTCGTTAGGAGTTTGGCAGTATACCTGAAAAGTGACAGTAAAAGAATTACCACCGCATTTTACATAACACAAAATAAGGAGTTAACGCTAATTCCATCAGCGGAGTTAGCCCCGGAAGAATTAGCACCGGTGGAATTAATGCCAACATCTGGCTGAGTTAGCACTGGGACTAATTCCACTGGTGGAATTACGGCTGAGAACCAAAACAGTATTTATTCTGATTAGAAGTTGAAATACCATGGATATACTACCGAAAATAAGATGTCATTCTGCTAAAAACACAGTGCAGTTACCTTCACCAATAAGGTGGAGGTAAATGCATTCACATGATGGAAAGTAGAAATAGGTTGAAATTACTGCATCGAAAGTTCTGACCTATACAAAAAAGGTTGTAAATCATTGCCACCAAAGAGTGTTCGGGGTGTTGGTGGGGGTGTGTTGTGGGTGTGATACTCCTTCTGCAAGGCCAGAATTCTGGTATCCTGGTCTGCCCTTTCCCTTTGCAGGATACCCATCTCCTCTTTGATTTTAACTAGATGTTGCCTACCAGATCAGATTGGGCCTTCTCTAATGCCATCAGTTGCCTACTTGCCTGATCTTGGCCTTCAGCACATTTGTCCTGTATGGCTCCCATAGATAAATATAAATATGCCGCTACCCTGGCAATCTTGTTGTGCTCATCATTGGCCTTAGGGGCCATATATAGTTCACTCAGGGCCACATGTAAGGGAACCTGATCTCTCCAGATATCTAACCCAGTTGCAGTGACCTGTTGTGTGATCGCCTGCAACCACACATTCTGGTCCTGCTCAGTCCACTCACCTCTCGCAAATAGCTTATGTAAGAGGTGCTCTCTAGCTCTCTTGATGTCTATCAATGTCGCCATTCTGGAAATTGATTTCCTTCCTGACTTACAGAAGTTTATTATTTTATTTTGCAAAACAGACTGTTTCCTTTTGAGGAGTGCTTTTACAGTGTAACACAGCGTGGTAGCCCAACAGGATGTATGTATCCTGTTAGTTAGTACACTGTATAAAGCTGCACAAGTGGTAGATCTAATCCAGAAGTCCCGGCTACCGAGACCCCAATCTGTAAGTGACTTCAATCCAGCACTCCACTAAGTCAATGCTTAGTATGGGATGCCCAATGGAAGCCCTCATTTATATATTTTGATGTCAAAGTTCTTTAAATCTGGGTGATGAACCCTTATATAACGCCCCTCTCTTTGAATCTCCCTGACCTCACTGAGCCAAGAAGTAGGTTTGTTTTGCAAATTAAAAGGTTTATTGGAAGAATTGAACAATATATGTGTCACACTTTTATGAATAAAATAATATCTGAATATCACACTTATGGATATGAACAGTAATCAGTAATGGGTAATATCACAATATCAGCAATCTCTTTAATCACTTAGGAGTAGGAATAGAAATGATAAGGTAACAGAGAATACTGGGTATGGTTTCAAGGAAATGCAAGGTGGGAAAGAATGCAACACAGAAATAAACTTAATATGATTTCAATCAAAAGACAATATGATCACTTTTTCCCTGTGACTACTCACTCCCCCCACTATGCAATATGAAGAGGTGGAAATGAGGGCACACAGGTTTCAAGAATACACTCAATAATGAAGTTCAATCCCAGTTCCCCCAGCAAACTTAGAGAGAACAGGTATGATTTTAAAACACAGGCCAAAAATGCTTTTGAATGTGATTGCAATGAATGGGAAAATATGCTAAAATGATTTTAATTCACTAAAGGAGATTCAGCACTAGTGAGAATTACTTTGGGTTGGTACAGGTCAACCCTAGCAATGATTCATGAAGGATTATCAGATTGAAAACGAATTTCAGCAGGTGGAAACAAGAAACCGCTATTTTGACAAGTGTTGAAATGGGTTCTGCTCTCAGCACTGCACTGAGGTCTGGGTGGCCTCTTGAACTGGATATGATGGGTTCTGGATACAGCGCTGCTTTCTGGGTCTGGATCCTGGTTCTAGCACAGGGTTCTTAGCTAGAAGCAAAACAGCTCAGCCAGGCTGTTGAATTTTGTGATGCCCCTGGGAAGTTTAGGGGTTAGAATCAGGTTGCAAAAGATTCTGAAGCCTGCTTCAAAGAGTTCAGTTTGGGTTAGGCCTCTGCTTCAGGGCTCTAGAGTTTGGTTCTAGAGTTTGGTTCTAGATCTGGAGTCTGGATTTGGAGTCTTCCTGCAGGTTGCTGCGCCAAGAAATCAGTTGAGTAGTGGAAAAATGTGTGTGTCTGTCCTCACAGTCCCTATTTATGTATTTACAAAGTGGGTGGGGAGGCAGATTCTACAATTCCCAACCCTCTAAGGATATGATAGGTTAGAGAATTTCCTATCCCCTGATTGGAGAAAGGATCAGCATGTCAGAATGAGTCAGAGTGATGCTGTGTTTATGGTCCAAAAGAAATCCCTCCCTTTTGGTTTTACATAGAACATCTATTTTTCCCCAAAAACATATTTCCCAGATACACAATTTGTTGAGAATACATAATTATATGACAGATTGCTTAAGGTCCACTTCTGTTCAAGTCCCATGTTTCTACGAGCTTGGGTTCAGAAATGACAACATTTTCACGCTTTTGGAGGGTTTCTCAATATTAATTCTGCACCAAATTTGATACATGCATGCATATCCTCTCTGGGCATATTACTGTACGTTTTTATGTTTCTAGCATAAACACAGTATCTACCATATGAAAAAATTCCGGGGTTTAGTCTCAGAACATCGCACGAAGTCCAGCTTAGTCTTAAAGTGTGTGGGAATCTTTAATTACAACAATCTCAAAGTTTCACATTTTGTCAGCTCGGTACAATTTGTTATAAGCATTTTTATAAAACATACATTTACTTTCAATTCAATTCACATCTCAGTCTGGTCCGCCTCCTAAAGCTGGGCTGACTCAGAGGGTCACATGTCTTGTTTCCTGACAGCAGTTTGTGGTCAGTTACATCCCAAATTAGCATTCCTTATTCAGTCCAAGGCATCTATTGTTCCTTCCTCCGGGCTGCAGAGAAAATCTCCTCCCCTCTTGATTAACATGCCAATGCGATATCCTCCTTCTGGTGGGAATGACAAGGTGTGACGGGTTCTCAGGGGAAGCAAGGCTTTTGGAGTTTTAACTGCCTCAGGTTACTTTCTGATCAATTGTAACATAGTTCCTTGTGAAAAAAAATAACATTTATAAACTTAAAATAAGCAACATATCTTTAAATCAAGTCTTTTTCAATATGAAATCAATGTGTGGCACTCTTATATGGCATTTTGATGGAATTCTCTTCTTTGGCATATTTAACTTCTGAAACACCAGTTCTCCTGTTAGAATTATAAATCGCCAGCACCTGACAGAGGCGGGTAACGGTACTACACCCATTTTGACAGCTGTCTTTGCATCAAGTATCTTTAAAAGAGGATTTTGTTCTGAGAACATATGATTTTTTTCTGTTATTGTATTGATGTGGATTCTTGCAGTAAATGATGTAGAACACCCAACAAAGAGGTTGGATCTTTTAGGTGATTTGTGAGCCATGATTTTAGCAATTTTTGACAATCAAGAAACGGATTTTCAAACAGCTCTGTGTTTCTTTTTCCATCAGCATTGCTATTTCCAAGTGGTTTCAGGATATTTGTGGGTAGCCCAATGGTGGTTTTTGGCAGTGATCTCCTGTGGTCACTAAGATAGGCAAAAGTGGATGGTGGCCTATTTTTCTCGTTTTTACTGCGCAATTCCTGGTGATTTCTAGCGAGCAGCATGCTTTCCAGTGGCCATTATGATGTTTCTGCTGCCAGCAATGCACAGTGATTTTGCAGGGCTTGTATGAGTGGGTTGATACATCCCAGATCTTTAATAGAACAGCTTTGTTTCCCCTATCCAATTAAGTCACCTGAGCTCAGAAACTCTTTGGGATAATGGTATGCTATATAAAAGCAACACATGATTGAATGAATCAATCACTCAATCTTCAGTACTCAACACCCCAAACTATTTCCTTTCTAACTGTTCTCATCACCACAGCCCCGACAGATAACATGCTTAGGGACTCATTACAAGTTTGGTGGTGCGGGAAAAAAGTGGAAGTAATTCCATTACCTCCACTTTTCCAGCACCTCCAAAATATAATCCTTGGAAGATTTTAAAGCCAACGCAATTACTGTGTGGTAAATACCTGTTTTTCAGGCCCTGAAATGTGGTGAAGCTAGTGGGCCCCAAAGAACCTGTTGGTGCAACATGTACAGTAGCCAAAGGCCATGACCAATGGCCATGGCTGAAGGTCATGGCTTGAGGGTCCCAAAGAAACCTATTGGTGCAACATGTACAGCGGCAGCGGCTGAAGGCCATTGCTATTGGACCCTGAAGACATTATAGAATTAAAAAAAAACTTGAAATTCAGTGAAAACAATCTTTAGTTACAAGTGAGTTGAGGTAGTCAGATTCAAAATGAAAATTACATAGAAATACAAGATTTGAGAGGTGTCCTGCATCATGCTAATAGTTGTGAGTAAAGGTTTCTGGTAAAAAATAAAAAAATAAACCTGACCACTTGTTGTTCCATTGACCAATTGTTGTATCTTGCATTAAAAGCCGGGTGATGTTGCACAGGTGATGCATGGCCCTGTGATTTCAGTGCAGTACAGTCAACACTAATTAGATTTCAATTGGCTCGTGCATGTGTGCGAGCAAAATGGTGAACCTATTTTGTGTGTGATTAGTGGGGTTGATATGTCTGAGTGTCCCCTAACCAGTGGAATTCAGTTTTCAGTTGGATCATGCATGGCAAGCTGAGTGAGTTTGAACAGGAAATGTATTTCCTAGTGGTTGTAATGCAGGTGCAGTTAGTTGTTTCTAGTTGTATGATTGGGTCAGCTGCTCTTCATTTGTCTTTGCTTTCGTGTGTATGCTTGTATCATGCAGTGGTTTTCCCTGGACTAGTTGAGGGTGGCACTGGTTTTTAGATGAATTGCGTATTGCCGAGGTGATCTATGGTGCTCAAGGGCTGTTATGGCTGCTTTTGTCTCTGGGTGTCATTTGTTCAGTATTGCCTGTTCTTCTACTTGACACTTCCTTTTTGCTTTCTTCAGTTGGGCTCAGACCCTTGTGTATGCACACATTAGGTGTGTGCATGCCCCTTGCGTAAGAATGTCCATGGTTATACATGCTCTGGTTTATGGTGTGAATGTCTGTTTTGTTTTGTTGGTGCCTGATGGTTCCCACGACCGACCAGTTGAAGGGTGCTTTCCTTTTTGGAATGACCCAGGTGATGCATTGGGGGTGTTCAGGAGTTGGGTGTGAGAAGTCAGAGGCCAGAGAATAAGTGATGTTAATATGGAATGTGTATTGCTCCAGTATTCCATCCAGGGCTGTTGGAGATCAGTTACCTGGGTAGTGGCATTCCATGGGCTTTATATGTATATAGTTACTGTGTTGCCTGTAATACATAATAAAGGGCAACTCGTCTCAGAGTCTAGTTGTGGTACACCTTTGGCTATAATGCAAAGACACATTTGCTTCACCATGTAGATCTTTTGACCAGCAATGATTTTGTCACACTGCCTACACTTTCATTGTTGTCTTAGGCAACACTGGATTTGTAGATTTCACTGGCTTCCAATTTAGCAGCAGATCACATTTGAATTATTATTTATTGTACGCTATGCCATTTAAGAGCAAGTGTTACAAAATATATGCAAGACATGCACTATCCACAACCTCACGTTTTAATTATCCAAAATGTAAGATACAGAGTGGGCCAGAGATCCTTCCATTTTCACCCAAAGGGTGTGTGCATCTCCCTATTTTACCTAGTCCTACAGATGATCAGTTAATATTCCACATGATTCCACAGGAAACCACTTAACATGTATTTTACCTAGATAAACACTCCCTCCTGTTTACACAATTTTGCCAACTGACACAGACTCTTATAAATAGATGCACAATTATTTTGTTAAAAGAATTACCCTAACAGAACATTACATAGCATAACGGAAGAAAAGTCCATCTTTAGACTTCATTGTGCCTGTTGACATAGCATTCAATTTACATTTTCCTGGATTAAGATTGCTCTTGGTTAATCTATTTTTTTCTAGTGATATCTTTTGGGATGTTCTGACTAAAATCCAAGCTGATGAACTTAATCATTTGGTATCACAAAATTGTCATAGAAAAGTATAGAGACAGGGAAGCCATTTGCCACAAGAGTTGGTTCCTTTCTTGGTTTTGTCCACATAGCTTTAGGATTATTTGTTTCTGAAGAGAAAATACTCATCCAAGATACTGGTGAGAGTTGAAGCCTGAGGAAGGGGCAAAGAAACCATGCACTATTTGAAACCAGTGTATTTGCACGACTGATTTCATGATCCATTTTGCCAGCCACAGTGAGCTGTTCCTGTTTCATGAAAACGACTCACCACAAGCTGGATTAAACATGACTTTGCAGAGTACAGACTCAACAATGGACTCTGCCACGTCGTCAAGAAGGTCTGCTGTGCTGATGTCTACTGATGCTGAAAGTTACTGAAGAAGTCAAGGGGCTGTCATCACTCAGATTGCAGGGGGTATCTTCAGAATATGCAGTGCATTAAAAATATGAAATATAAAAAAAATGTAAAGATGGGGCTACAAAAATGAAAATAATTTCAATGACATATTAAATGTACATAGGTGGATCAATGCTGAAAATTAATATAATGTAACTTCAAAAACAGGTTATAAAATATGCACATCAAAATCAAAGGAGTTCTCGATATGAAAAGCAGTCTTTTGTAAATAGCCCTTTTTCATCAAAGAAGGCCCCATGTGTTCAGAAAACTGCGAGAAATAATATTTATGTGTTTATTTACAAAGGAAACAGCTCTATTAAAGCGTATTTTTTGTAGAATGAACTTGGTGACGTACGGGTCAACACATTTAAAAACAACATTGTCTAGCAAGCGTGAACTGCAAAAACAATGCCTATCATAAATAACATTAGCCAAGCTCCCAGGCTTAAAAATACACACATTAACTTGAAACCAGTGATTGTCCATAGATAGTTATCTATTTGCTTGATGCGTTCATTCAGTAGCTGGTGAACTGGAATGACAAACCTAGGCAAACAGAATCTTCGATATTTGGTTATCCGCCAGGTTACTTGGTGTTGCAAACACAAATAGAATAGCATTCTTCAGTGTAAATGTCTATTCAAAATGAGCCCTTCTGGAACTGTCAGTTTTGTTATCCTATGCCACACGAGGAAACCAGATTTTAAGAGAAACACTCCTTTATCAAGCATTCTTAGATGAAAGAGCCAAACGAAAATAAATGCCATTTTCTCTTGGGTTTAAAGACTAACCCCAAACACTGAACAGTAAGTATTAGCTATATTTACCTTCCCCATATTGGTAAGATTCCTGGATATTGTTGGGATCCACATTCAGATCCCAGACCCTCCTAAACAATTCTGATTGCGGAAAGTATATTTATCTGTGGGAAATACACACAAGGCTTGCAGTAGCTGCTCATCTATCCTGCCATTGGCTGCTAGACTTCTTTCTGGCCTATGGAAGACCAGCAGGCTTAGCAGGCCCACCCCTCAAAGTCCCACTTCCTTTTTTTTCTTTATTGATTTAGTTGAATTTAATCAACTTTTCAATATACATTTAACAATTTTAAAAATGAGTATATACAGATGTCAAGATAATTTTCTACAATTTTCATCATAAAAACAATTTCTAAAGCCCTGCCTGTTCCCGTGTCCGTTGCCTTGCCGGGCCTGGGGCATTCTCCTGCACCCTCCCCCACAATTGCAAATGGAAGCTGAGTAGTTCTCCATACGTTTGGGACATTGAAACTATGGAACATTGAACTTTTGTACTCTTTTTCAAAGGTCAGCCATCCCCTCTTTCTAACTCCACTGACTATCCTCTCCACACCTGTGACTGTCCCACCTCTCTCCTCCAGCTGTATTGTGTTCACCCTAGTATGCCAAAAAACGATTTTAATTGTTCTCAGCTGCCGATTCAAATTACACCTTTTTGCTAAAATTTGATTCTAGCAATGCCTTGTAGCTGTAATGTGTTTCCCCTTTTTGCTAAATTTGATTCCAGCTGTGCCGTGTGGCTGTACCGTTTTTGATTTTGATATTGCTAAAATTTGAATCCAGTTGTGCCCTGTGGCTGTACTGTGTTTCACCTTTTTGCAAAATGTGATTCTAGCTGGCCCTGTGGCTGTACTATGTTTTTGATTTTGCTAACATTTGATTCTAGCTGTACCCTGTGGATGTACTGTGTTTTTGATGTTGCTAAAATTTGAATCTAGTTGTGCTCTGTGGCTGTACTGTGTTTCACCTTTTTGCTAAATTTGATTCTAGCTGGCACTGTGGTTGTATTGTGTTTTTGATTTTGCTAACATTTGATTCTAGCTGTACCCTGTGGCTGTACTGTGTTTTTGATGTTGCTAAAATTTGAATCTAGTTGTGCTCTATGGCTGCACTGTGTGTCACCTTTTTGCTAAATTTGATTCTAGCTGGCCCTGTGGCTGTACTGTGTTTTTGATTTTGCTAACATTTGATTCTAGCTGTACCCTGTGGCTGTACTGTGTTTTTGATTTTGCTAAAATATGAATCTAGTTGTGTCCTGTGGCTGTACTATGATTCACATTTTTGCTAAAATTTGAATCCAGCTGTGACTTGTGGCTGTACTCTGTTTTGAGTTTGGCTGTGTTCAGTGACTGCATTGTGCTACTCTGCCCTGCTGTTCCTGTCTTGCTCATCCTCTTCTGCTTCCCCCCTCCGCTCTTCTCTCACTCCCTTCCTTCCCCAATGCCTCTCTCTCCTCTTCACCCTCCTCCACATCACCTATGGTGCTCTCTGTTTCTCTTATATGATCTAACTGTTTCTCCATTAAATATCCTACAATTCTCACTAAGTCTGGTAGGAAGAAGTTCAAAAAGGATATCTTGGTCTCAAACCCTGGTTTCCCCATCGCTGACGCCTACACCAGCGCATGCTCTAGACCAGGGGTGCACAACTTATTTTGACAGAGGGCCGAAAGTACCTTACATGAGGGCTATAGTGGGCCGAAAAGTAAATGTGGGCAGGGCGGTAGGCGAGGCGTGGCAGGAGTCTTTTTCAACCCCAATTTGTATTAAACACATGGAAAAAGAATATGTTTCTGAAGGGTAACAATTTTTATTTGCATTTCAAACTTACACATTGTACTACACATTTTCCATTGTTATAATTTATTTCTATTTAGTTATTGTATATCATCTGTTTAATTAAATTATATATATATATATATATATATATATATATATATATATATATATATATATATATATATATATATATATATATATATATATATATATATTTATTGACCCTTGATTGGACATAATGTTATTTTGGACTGCTATAGTTTGCAGTTTGGGTTGCCCAAGAGGAGTATGGCCTTCGTTGAGTCATGTTTCCTCAAAAAGCAAAGGATGTAATCTCCTAACTGTGCCTGTTTTTGCTTTATTATTGGGTTCACTCTTGGAGTGCAACACTATGCCCCATGGCTCCCACCCCCAACCAAACACTATACCCCATGGCTCCCACCCACAACCAAACACTATGCCCCATGGCCCCTCACCACCTCCAACCAAACACTATGCCCCATGGCTCCCTCAAACCCCAACCAAACACTATGCCCCATGGCCCCCTCACCCTCAACCAAACACTATGCCCCATGGCCCCCTCACCCCCAACCAAACACTAAGCCCCATGGCCCCCTCACCCCCAACCAAACACTATGCCGCATGGCTCCCACCCCCAACCAAACACTATGCCCCATGGCCCCTCTCACCCCCAACCCAACACTATGCCCCATGGCCCCCCTCACCTCCAACCAAACACTATGCCCCATGGCCCTCTCACCCCAATCAAGCACTATGCCCCATGGCCCCCGTCACCCCCAATCAAGCACTATGCCCCATGCCCCCCTCACCCCCAACCAAACACTATCCCCCATGGCTCCCACCCCCAACCAAACACTATGCCGCACGGCCCCCTCACCCCAACCCAAACACTATTCCCCATGGCCCCCCTCACCTCCAACCAAACACTATCCCCCATGGCTCCCACCCCCAACCAAACACTATGCCCCATGGCCCCCTCACCCCCAACCAAACACTATGCCCCATGGCCCCCATCACCCCCAACCAAACCAAACACTATGCCCCATGGCTCCCACCCCCAACCAAACATTATGCCCCATGGCCCCCTCACCCCTAACCAAACACTATGCCCCATGGCTCCCACCCCCAACCAAACACTATGCCCCATGGCCCTCTCACCCCCAAACAAACACTATGCCCCATGGCCCCCCTCACCCCCAACCAAACACTATGCCCCATAGCTCCCACCCCCAACCAAACACTATGCCCCATGACCCCAATCACCCCCAAACAAACACTATGCCCCATCGCCCTCTCACCCCCAACCAAACACTATGCCCAATGGCTCCCACCCCCAACCAAACACTATGCTCCATGGCCCCCTCATCCCCAACCAAACACTATGTCCCATGGCCCCCTCACCCCCAACCAAACACTATGCCTCATGGCCCCCCTCACCCCCTACCAAACACTATGCCCCTTGGCTCCCACACCCAACCAAACTCTATGCCCCATGGCTCCCACCCCCAACCAAACACTATCCCCCATGGCCCTCTCACACCCAACCAAACACTATGCCCCATGGCCCCCCTCACCCCCAACCAAACACTATGCCCCATGGCCCTCTCACCCCAATCAAGCACTATGCCCCATGGCCCCCCTCACCCCCAATCAAGCACTATGCCCCATGTCCCCCTCACCCCCAACCAATCACTATGTCCCATGGCCCCCTCACCCCAACCAAACACTATTCCCCATGGTTCCCTCAACCCTCAACCAAATACTATGCCCCATGGCCCCCTCACCCCCAACCGAACACTATGCCCCATGGCTCCTTCACCCCCAACCAAACACTATGACAGTTGGAAAAGGAACACCTTTTTGGAGGTGTACCATTTTGTTTGTATTTAAAACTTACATTTTTTACTATATATTTCCCCAAATCACACAGGATGAAACAGTGAACCAGACATAGTTGATCAGTGAGAAACATTGCAGCGTTTCTCAGCTGTCAGTTTCTGGATCTCGGGCTCCAGTGAGGTTGTTCCTACTCTCAGGATAGCATGGAGATGTTGGTCAGTTAGTCGTGTCCTTAGGCTGGATTTATGTAGTTTCATTTGTGAAACTTACTCACAAATATAAGTACTGCCAAACATAGATACCATCTTTAATGCTTCCCGTGACAGATTGGGGAATTGAGCAGTGTCCAGAGACTGATAGAAGGCTAATAAAGGCATCTCTCTGTGCTTATTTTTGAGGGAACTACAGCAATGAAGTTCAATCAGTTCCAGTTGCAGTTCAGGTTGCACACTGTCAACATCAGCTGAGAAAGGGTCTGCAAAAAGTTTAGAAGAGGCTCGCTGGGATTTGAATTGTGAGAAACAATTCTCAAAAACATTTTGCAGTTCCTTCAGGACCTTCACATGCCGATACCATCCTACATACTTGTCATGGGGGAACACCTTTGCACATGTGGAATAGTGTACCACTATCCCTTTCTCCAGTTGGGCTGTCAGAAGCCTTAACTTTATTTCAAAGGCACAAACTGCCTCAAACAGATCTGATATGAGATTTTGGCTTCCTTGCAACTTTAAATTTGAATAATTGAAATGGCCTGTCAGGTCAGTCAGAAAAGCAAAGTCAGCTATCCAGTCAATATCTTGGACAGAAGTGTCCATTCCCTTTTCATCAAGGAATGCTTTTATTTTGTGCGGTAAAGCAAAGAATCGCTACAGCACATTGCCACGACTAAGCCATCGAACATCGGGGTGATATAGGACATCACCATAATCCACCTTTACCTTCTCTAAAAACGCCTGAAACAATCAGTGATTTAAAGAGCATGCACAGACAAAATTAACCATTTTCACAACAAAGTCCATCACTTCAGTGAATTTCAAATGTGTTGCACATAATGCCTTCTGGTGGATGATGCAGTGATAATTTTTTTAATGGACAGCCTTCTCGCCTTTTCAAGCAGCCAATAAACCCATTTTGCTCCCCAACCATGGCTGGCGCCACATCAGTCGTCACGCCACCAAAGCATCCCATGGCAAATTTAAATCATCGATGAATTTTTGAAAGGCATTAAAAATGTCAGCACCAGTAGTCCTGCCATGCAAAGATACCAGGGAAGCCAGTTCCTGAAATACTTTGCATTGATTATCGACCCCCCGAATGAAAATTAACAGTTGGGCTGTGTCACTTGCATCTGTGCTCTCATCAAGGGCAGCTGAAAAGAACTTGACATCTTTACACTGCATTTTCAGTTGGCTGTAACAATTGTCAGCCATGTCTACAATACGCTGCTTGATACTCATACGTGAAAGAAGAACATTTGTAAAAGCATCTTTTTTTTCTTTACACACTGCCTCGCAAATCTCCATCAGGCAGTCTTTAACGAAATCCCCATCTGTGAAAGGATGTGCTGACCTTGCAATAAGCTGTGCAACCTTATAACTCGCAAAGGTAGCACATTCAGATTCTTTTTTTTTCTGGGCAAAAACACCCTGTTGCTTAGTCAGCTGTGTTTTTAGCTCCCCAACTTTCTTAATTCTCGCTTCCTCCTGCAAATCCTTATATTGTGAATGTTTTGTTTCACAATGGCGGCGGATATTATATTCCTTGGGGACTGCTATGCGTTTGAGATAAATGAGACACGAGTACACATTAGGTTTGGACTCAAGGAAAAAAAACTTCTCAGTCCACTCATCCTTAAATTGACGGTGCTCCTGGACAATCTTTCTTTTTTTTACTGCACTGAACATTGGCAGGGACATCTTTGGACAAAGATACAAAACCCACTGTTAAGCTCCCACTACGACGGTCCAAGTCTAGAGTATATACAAATTACTTTTCAGAATCCTAGAAGCGACAAAAGAACAAGATCAGATAAAGAACATAGCCTTGCCAGCATACCTTTTCATGCACTTATTGATGGATACGTTCACGAATAGCAGGCTGCATAGCATATCAAACTGCTATGTTTGAGATTAAGGTGGAAATTGAGGACATTCTTTAAAAAAAAAAAAAAACATTTCAAAGCACAAGCTGTTGCCACATTATGAGCTTTTGAAAGGAATTATCGCAGGATGACCAATTACTTTAGTGAACATACAACGAAACTGATCTCAGTTTCTTCCTGGCCAGGGCAAAACTGACAGGATCTCTACCATATTGCGCCAGAGAAATAGGTTCTTCTGGGAGTACTACCAGTTTGAATATTGCAAGCCATTTCCTTCCATAAAATCTGGATCAAATAACTCAAACTGTCCACTTGAATGTATGATTCGTAGTGTGCAGCAAGTGTCCTTTTGCAGTTAAGCTTGCCCTCAAAGAGCAGTTACCTTCTCTAATCAATTTCATTGTGCATCTATCCCCCCTGAACAATGCTTAATAGGGTTGCAGAAAGGTAACAATTACCCACACTCAATGGGTTTTAAACACTTGATCGAGGTTTAGTTGAAAAATTCCAGGAGCAGACATCATCCAGGACCATACTAGAAAAGGCTGCATCCGGTTTTGAAAGCTTTAGGAATGTACAAATAAACCACACCCACTGCTGACCCTTGACACTCTGGCCCAATATCTCTAATGATATGCTATGATAGTTTATTTATATAGCGCCTATACACAATGTGTTTCATAGCGCTTCTCGACAAGGGAGGGAACAAGGGAAAATCAAAACATTCTTACAGCCCATGAACACCAAGAATGCGAAATTAACTATCGTACTCGGCCTAGCGACATTTCAGATAGTGCAAGTGCTATGACACAGATAGGAAGGAAATGGGAACAGACAGGCGACTACCGTCCTAGGCCTGAAAACATTTCTGGTAGAGCTAGAGAATTACACAAGGTGAGGGAGAGGGGAGGAGAAAGGAGGCAGAGGAACAAAACAAGCTATTATCGTACTAGGCCTGAAGACATTTCAGATAGTGCTGGAGAGGGAGAGGGGATAGTATGTGGGGGTGGGAGGCAAACATTTGTTACAATCATACAAGGTTCAGGGACAATTCTGGACCTAGGAGTATGATCTTTAGGGGACTGCAGCTAATGCCAAAGAGCATCACTAAATGAGCTGTTGCTATTGGACATTTACAGGGTGTTTGAGGTAGACCTGTAGACAGACACCCACCAATCATTTCTCCCCAGCTAACATTCCAATGGAACCTGGGCAATGTGGAGTGGCAGGGTAGAAATGTTTGGCTTCCATTTGACTTTTGGAGCCCATTCCCAATCAGGCACAAACCCAAACCCCCCACCCCCCAACTCTGAACCCCCAAACCCCCAAATCAGCACACTCTCAAACAAGCACCCATACAGACTCGAATCCCCCACCCCCCAACTCAGCACACAAACTCTCAAGCATGCACCTATACAGACCCAAACCCCCTACCCCCAAACTCAGCACACACACTCTCAAGCATGCACCCATACAGACCAGAACCCCCCACCCCCCAAATCAGCACACTCTCAAACATGCACCCATACAGACCTGAACCCCCACCTCCCAAATCAGCACACTCTCAAACAAGCACCTTTACAGACCCGAACCCCCACCCCCAAATCAGCACACTCTGAAACATGCACCCATTCAGACCTGAACCCCCACCCCCCAAATCAGCACACAAACTCTCAAACATGCACCCATACAGACCCAAACCCCCCACCCCCCCAACTCAGCACACACACTCTCAAGCATGCACCCATACAGGCCAGAACCCCCATCCCCAAATCAACACACTCTCAAACATGCACCCATACAGACCCGAACCCCCACCCCCCAAATCAGCACACTCTCAAACAAGCACCCATACAGACCCAAACCCCCCACCCCCAACTCAGCACACACACTCTCAAGCATGCACCCATACAGACCAGAATCCCCCATCCCCCAAATCAGCATACAAACTAGCAAGCATGCACACATACAGACCCTGCATCTCAACATATACCACACTTACACTCCAAAACAAACAAACATGCACACCCGACACCCTCCACCCCCGCATCTCAACATACACAAAACAAACATTCAAAACCAACCATTCATACACATCCGACATCCCCCCACCCCCGCATCTCAACATGCACAAAACAAACATACAAAACCAAACATTCATGCACATCCGACCTCCCCCCGCCCCCGCATCTCAACATACACAAAACAAACATTCAAAACCAAACATTCATACACATCCGACACCCCCCCACATCTCAGCATACACAAATCAAACATTCAAAACCAAACATTCATGCACATCCGACACACCCCCACCCCTGCATCTCAACATACACAAAACAAACATTCAAAACCAAACATTCATACCCATCCGAAACCCCCACCACCCCCGCATCTCAACATACACAAAAAAACATTCAAAACCAAACATTCATACACATCCGACACCCCCCCGCACCCCTGCATCTCAACATACACAAAAAACATTTAAAACCAAACATTTATACACACCCGACACCCACCCACCCCAATATACACAACACAAACATACAGCAAAACAGACCCGTCACACAAACACAAATAGACCACTTATCGGAGACGTGCTGGAAGGCAGGTAAGATGGAACGCTGGTGAGGTAACTGGAATCGTACTACGGCTGGTGTAGTCCAAGGCTGAAATGCCTTCCGGCATCAAGCCTTACGCCAGCTGTAGTGCTGACACTCCATTGGTGCAGCACACATGCAGTACGTGGCTCGTAGGAGCGACGTGGTGCGTGTGTGCGGAGCCAATGAGGGCCAGTGTTTTGTCCGGCCCGGAAGACAACAAATACTTTCCTAATGGAGGGTGGCCGATGCTGCTTGTGGGCCGCCCTCCATTAGGAAAGTCTTTGTGCCTCGCAGCCGGACAAAACAGCATGGCGGGCTGCAACTGGCCCGCGGGCCGTATGTTGTGCACCCATGCTCTAGACAGACCCTCACAGACATCTTCTTCGTCGTTCCTTCACCAGACCTTTGGACTCTCATATGGTCTCTCTGTTCTCTCCTTTCTCTGCATCTCCCATTAATGTTGACAACCAGTGGGAGGACCTCCAGGACCCCTTCCACTTCTCTAAGGTAATCATTAATGTCGACCTGAATGGCACTGTCCTGGTCCAAGGCCCTCAGGCCAAACTTTTCCGCTTTGATAGATGCTTCCCACTCCTCATCAACTTCCGTCCTTCTCCTGCTGTGCCCTCTCTCCCCTCTCTGGCTTCCTTGATTCCTGGCTCTACCTCCTCCTTGTCTACCTCGCCCTCTCCTCCTTCCTCCTCTGCCCCTGCTCGGGCTCCTATACACCTCTGCAGGTTGTACCTCTGATTTGTGCCCCTTCCCGGAAGTCTTAGAGGCTGGCAACCTTCACCATATTGTCACTCCCAACTCTCGCTCAGCCACCTTCTGGAAGAACTCGACGTCCTCGGTCTCACCATGGTTCATGGCCAGGTCTGTCACAAGCTTTACACTCTACTCCCTTATGGCTACAAGATCCTCTCCATGCCAAGATCCAACTTTCCAGTGGGGGTGTAGCCTTGATCTTCCCGGAGTGGATTCCTGCCTTTGTGATTCCTACACAGGCCCACTCTCCTTTGAATGCCTTGTCTGTAGTCTCTATCTCTCTCCCCTCTACTCTCTCACCATTGCCACTATGTATAGTGGCAATGGTGAGAGAGTGGCGGGTCCAACATTGTCCAACTACTTCTTTCCTCTCCGAGTGGGCTGACCTCTCCTCCTCCCTCCTGGCCTCAACCACTCAACTCATCATCCTACGAGACCTCAATAGCCACCTGGATGCTGTCCCTCATCAGTACTCTTTTGCCACCTCTATGACTCACTCTCTCTTTCTATTCTTGCTCTGGCCTGACTCACTCTGCAGTGCACACCCTGGATGTTGTCATATCCTCTGACCTCCCCCTCTCTAACCCTCTCACCACTCCTCTCTCTTTGAGCAATCACTTTCTCCTTTCCTCCCATCTTTCCTTCTCTACCCTACAGGCCAAGCATACTCTAGCACTGTCACCTACCTTCCCGGTCATCCAGCCCATGAAGCGTGTGTCAGTTGAGGTTTGCGCTGCCACTTTCTCTTCCCCTCCTCCACCTCTGGCTGACCCTCATCCTGACACTGCCCTTTCCAAGCTCCACTCTGCCATCTCTGATACTCTCGATGTTCTTGCACCTGCCATGAGGATCCGCTTGAAGCCCAAAGCCAAGTGCAACTCTTGGTATGACTCTGACCTAGTCACCCTTAAACGCAAGTGTAGGGTGGCTGAGAGCAAATGGCAGGCATCTTGTGCATCCTCTGACAAACTGGCCTACCGCCTGATCCAAAGGAGATACTGGCTCTCTGTTTCCACTAAGAAGAGAGCTCACATCCAAGCCCGTGTTTATGCAGCTTCTAACAACTCGGCTGAACTCTTTAAAATCTGCAAGGAGCTGGCCAATCCTGCTGTAGTCTCTACTTCTCCTGTCCCCTCCCAATCCCTCTGCACAGCTTAGCCTCTCATTTCATCTCTGAAACCCAGAACATCCTGTCCACTCTCTCGTCCTCCCCTACTCTTCCATCTTCTCTCTCTGCTACCTCCGGCTTCCTTTCCTCAGCTCTCCCCTGGTGAGATTTCCAGACAAGTCTGATTAATGAAAGTCTTGTCAACACAGGTTCTTCCCTGTTCATCCAAAACCATCAAGGACCATATTGACACCCTTGCTCATGCCCTGGACGATCTCTGCAACCACTCCTTTGCCTCTGGACCCTTCACCTCCCCTCTGAAGCACACTCTTGTGCACACTCTTCTCAAGAAACCCACTGCCGACCCCTCCTACCTGGCTAACTATTGCCTTTCCGGGCAAACTCTGGGAAAAGCTGGTAATCTGCTAGCTTAATCTTTACACTGATTCTGTTGGTTGTCTCCATGACCATAAGTCTGGCTTCAGAGCAGCCAGATGCATGGAAACTGCCCTCCTGAACATCTGTGAAGACCTGCTCTCCAACTGATTCTAATCTCCCCTCTGTCCTCGACCAACTCAATTTCTCTTGTTCCTTTGACATAGTCAACCTTGTCATCCTGCTCAACCGCCTCCATGATAACCTGGGTATCACCGTTCAGACCCTGGCCTGGCTGACCTCCTTCCTCTCCATCCGACCCTCCCAGGTACTACTTGGGTCCTTCCTTTCCTCTATTTCACTCTCCACTTGTGGTGTTCCACAGGGGTCTATCCTCTCTCCCTGGCTTTTCAACCAATACCAGGCACCCTTCACCCACCGCATTGCTGCTCTCTGCTCCAATTCTCAGTGCTATGTGGATGACACTCAGCTAGTTTTCAGGCTCCCTTCTGCCACCTCCTCTCCCTCTCTCATCTCTAACTGTCTGCAATCCAAGAGTGGTGTGCCACCAATGACCTCTGACTTAATGCCAGTAAGACAGAGATCCTCCTCATCGGCATTCCTTCACCATCCTTTCCTGTCACTCTCTGGCCATTCTCTCTTGGCCCCTCCCTGCTCCCACCTGGGAGGCTAAGAATCTCGGGATCATCTTCGACTCCACGCTGTCTTTTTCTCCAAACATCTCTATTGTCACTAAGAAGTCAAACTACCAACCGCACCTCCTCAGAGGTATTCTTCCTTTCCTCTCCTTCCCCCAGAAGCTCACTGTCTCCAGAGCTCTGGTTCTCTCTAGGCTGGATGACTGCAACAGCCTCTTTCTAAATCGGTCTGCTGCTACTCTCTGCCCTCTGCAACTCATCCAGAACAGGACTGCGAGACTTGTCCTTGGCCTCAAGCCCAGGGATTTTATCTCTCCTGCCCTGAAATCTCTGCATTGGCTCCCATTGGCTGCAAGGATTAAGTTCAAGACTGTTTGCATTGTCCACAAGGCCTTCTGGGGCCTGGATCCACAATAACTTCAACTCGCCCTTCGGACATATCTTCCTACTACAGCTCTTTGCTCCTCTACCTCCAACTCGCTCAGGGTCAGTCAGTTCTCCAAGCAACTAGTTGGGGGTTAGATCTCTTTCTTCGACGGGGGCCTCCTTCTGGAACAGCCTCCCTGCCTCTCTGAAACTTGAGGAGAACTATCTTTGGTTCCAAAAGCACCTAAAGACATTCCTCTTTGCTTCTGCCTTTGCTCTCCCTCTCCCCTGCTGATCTCCATCTGTTCTGACACTGGGCACCTGGCGACCCTCCGATTTCGGGCCCAATTCCCTGCCCGCACAGCCGCATGACCGCACTGCCTCCTGGCAACCCTTGCACTTGTGTCTGAATCTGCAACCCTACAGTCCTCTTCCTGCACTTATTAGACACCTATTGTCTGCGCCTTATATTTGCACTTGCCACCTACTAGCCGCACTACCTGTTGTTTTTTTTACATGTTCATCACTTTCCTCTCTTCCTGCCCCTTGCACTTTTCCCCTTCCCTCTCCCCTACACTTGCGCATTCTCAATGTCATTGGGCCTAGTAAGATCATTGTTTTGTCCTCCCTTGTACCCCTCCCTAGCCTTGTCGGGCCCTGAAGCACTTGTGCATGGGTGCGATATAAATAAAGTTTCATATCATACCAGGTATGCGGGGAGACTTGTGGATGTATGGCACAGGGCATGCATACTATAGGACTATATAATGCAAGCAAACAATGAGCTTCATAGAATGCTAGGCAAATACACTGCATGTTCACGATATTGCAGGGCTTGCGGTAGAAGCCCTGTAGTTATGGTTAAGTTGCTCAACCCATCGGAAGAGCACTTTCTGGGCAGCTTATATCTTTGCCAACCCACCGGCCCGGACAAATCTTTACTATACTTTGCAGAAAAAGCCCTGTCAGATTGACTCTGCGAAGTTTGGTAATGTTTCATCAGGAGGTGTGGGGGGTAAAGTTATAGCGGGGGTGCCAAAATGTGTAGTTAGACACAATGGGAACAAAAATATGGTCACGCCTACAGCCGAAACCGCTGGACGGATTTTCACCAAATTTACAGCAGGAGTGGCGGCTTGGTCGCACAAGCATTCTTTTATAAATTTGGTGTAAATCGGTCAAGTAGTTCTTTTCAAAATGACCAAAAAGCAGGAACAAATGAATTTGTAATATCTTGGTCCGGGGACTCACTTCCCTGTTCTGTTTGTGGAAGAGACTCCGATTGGCCCAGAGGGCCATGTGATACCCACGGACATCGGGTGCACCCTCTGATTGGATGGTGAAATGCACGAGGTGCATCAGATTTTTGGGAAACACCCGCCATGTTGGATTCATGACATAAGCCGGTGTCCGCGATCATTGTGGTAAAAACATATTAAAAAAACACAACATTGCACTTGCCAAACTAGTGAAAAAAATCTCTGGAGATGTGAGGGGGCATGAGGACGGAATGAGATATGGCCTTAAAAAGCAAATTAATTGGCGTTTTTGTTCTCCGATGTCCGCAAACAGTCTGGGACGGTCCTGAGATGTTTGCAAACATCTGAGACGTTCAAGGGCATATATGCTTACGTGTGCATCGCAGGGTTGGTAAAAATCAGTTTTTTGATGGCTTATAACTTTGGCACCACTCAATGAAACTGCATGCATTTTGGAATTTAATTCTAGACCTGAGCTTGAATGGTTCTGCAAAGTGTGGTGCTGTTTTGTCAACTGTTTGTTGCCTTTATTATTTATTTATTTATTTATTATTATTATTTATCTGTTTCTCCTCTGCTTCGCACTTTCCACTTCTCCCCCCTTAGATGTACTTTTTCCCTCACCCTCTGCCATGCACCTGTGCGTTCTCAATGTCACTGGGCCTAGTAAGATCGCGTTTTGTTCTCCAATGTTCCCCTCCCTTGCCTTGTCGCACTCTGAAACACTTGTGTTTGAGCACAATAGAAATAAAATATCAATATCAATAAAGAGGGAGCAAAATTAGAAAGGGGGTCCCCCAATATTTGAAAGGCTTATAAATGTGGTGCCATTTGACAAATATGCACATCAGTTTTGTAAAGAGATTGTAGACCTTGATATGAATGTTTTTGCACAGTTTGGTGAGATTTTGCCAAGAGGGGAAAAAAATTAGAGGTAGGGGTCGCCACATTTTTAGAGGGCTTATAATTTTATTGTCATTTGATGAATGTGGACAAAAGCTTTCAGAAAGATTATAGAACCAACCTTGAAAGTTTGTGCAAGGTTTGAATGGATTGTATCAAGTGGTGGCTAAGTTTTATGACTATTGTATGTATGTACATTTTGACACTTTTGAAAAAATAAAACATGGGCAGATTTGTAACAAACTTGTGTAAGGGGCATTGGCAAGGACCGGAAAGCATGGTTTTGCAAATGTGTCTGTGTTTTATTTTTTGAAAAGTGTCATAATGTAGGCACACAAAGTTGTGAAACAACATTCTTCTTGCGGTTGTAGCCTGAATTGGTGGACTAGATCACAACAAACTTGCGCGACGAGGATTAGGAAGGACTGGAAAGCATGCTTTTGGAAATATGTCTTGTGTTTTATTTTTGAAAAGTGTAAGAATGTAAGTAGAAAAATTTGTGATATGCATTTGGTGTGTAGGTAGTGTGCCTGGCCCTCTGCAAATGCAAATGTGTGCTCTGATTTGCTCTGATAGCCATGAGCAGTGGTCATTGGTTACATTATTAGGGTATAGTGGACAATGAGCTAGGATGCAGGGTAAGTTCAGTGAACAATAGGGGTGGTTTGGTTTGGCTTGGGTCATGGATGAGCCTTATGCTGGAGGCAATTGAGCGATAATTTGCATTCCAATTATGTGCTGTTGATAAAGACAATAGCAAAAGAAAAGAATCCATGGCTGGAAGGTTTAGAATACATCTTGACCTCTGGCATTGCTGTGGGCAACCATTTAGACCATTGTTCTTTGCATGCAAGGCCATTACAAAAGGGGAAAGACCATGTGCAAATCAGACTGGTCCCATCCCCAAAGGGGTAGTCCAGCCTAAACTGCTAGGTCGCATCCCTTTTGCACGAGACCACAAGCATCTCCAGACATGTTTCAGCCTTGTTGGGCCTCATCAGTGAGGAGTAGCTTGGGTCTCTAGGCCCAGCAGGCAAGGGACCCACGTCTAGGAATACCCTTCCCACTCGGGGTGATAATAGCAAAACAAAAGAGTTGATGGCTGGAAGGTTTAGAATAAATCTTGACCTCTGGCATTGCACTGGGCAACCCTGCAGACCATCGTTCTTCACCTGACAAGCCATTACAAAAGGGGAAAGACCATATGCAAATCAGGCTTGGTCCCACCCCCAAGGGGGTAGTCCAGCCCGAATTGCTAGGTCAAAACCCTTTTGCACGAGACCACAAGCATCCCCAGACATGCTTCAGCCTTGTTGGGTGTCATCAGTGAGAAGTAGCCTGGGTCTCTACGCCCAGCAAGCAAGGGACCCTCGTCTGGGCATACCCTTCCCACTCGGAGTGACAATAGCAAACCAAAAGAGTTGATGGCTGGAAGGTTTAGAATATATCTTGACCTCTGGCATTGCTCTGGGCAACCCTCCAGACCATCGTTCTTCACCTGACAAGCCATTACAAAAGGGGAAAGACCATATGCAAATCAGGCTTGGTCCCACCCCCAAAGGGGTAGTCCAGCCCAAACTGCTTGGTCACATCCCTTTTGCACAAGACCACAAGCATCCCCAGACATGTTTCAGCCTTGTTGGGCGTCATCAGTGAGGAGTAGCTTTGGTCTCTAGGCCCAGCAGGCAAGGGACCCACGTCTGGGCATACCCTTCCCACTCGGGGTGTCAATAGCAAAACAAAAGAGTTGATGGCTGGAAGGTTTAGAATACATTCTGACCTCTGGCATTGCTCTGGGCAACCCTCCAGACCATTGTTGATAAAGACAGACAAGTATGTGTTGCATAAAAATATGTTTTTTAAAGGAGGTTTATAGTTTTTTCATATATATGAAAAGAGGAATTATTAATCACTTATATACAATGATATAACACCTGAAACATTTTGACTTATAAAAACCTATTAAATTGACAGAAAAAACTTTGTTAATGGGATGTTATGGTTAAGATGTATCCCACGCTTGGGACTCCTCTGCTCCAATAGTTAGCCAGTGGTGTCCCACCTTGGCATCCCTTGGCATTTCCCTCCTGGCTTCTCATGAGCAGTTTCCCATTCGTACTGCCCCTTCTATATTTGCACTTCTCTCACTGCACAATGCATATGTGCATTTATAGGAGCACTGTGTACAATTTCTTTGTTTAAGTAAGGGAAATGCAGATGCAAAAGATTTGCAGAAGATTGTTAAGTGGCAGTTGGTCTGTGGAAGCTTAGTATGGTCATGTTGTTATATGTACAGATTTTGAACGTGATTGGTGGATGGATGTGTGACTGTTTGAAAGCAGGCATTGAGGGAGTGTTACAAATATAAAATTAAAAAGAGTAGGAGAGCTGCCCTGTGTGACAGTGTGCGCCTGCTCTTCAGGTCTTTTAATGATCCATGGCCTGGAAAGGGGCACTATGGAGAGTACCAAAACCACAGTCTTCTTTTTTGGTGCACAAAATCCCACCACCAATTTTCCAAGCAATAAAAGAAGCTGCTGATCCATATCTTTTGAAGACAAAAGTCCTCGGTATATACTGCAACACACCACTCTGCAGGGAGTAGCAATTTCAAAGTGCTAATCAAAGAGCATGAAAAACACTGTCCCCGCCTTAGTTGTAACACATGTGCAACATCCTCCCCTGACCATCTGCCCCTCCATATTACTGTTTTTTGCATATTCCCTCATTTCCCACCCACCTTACATTGTGACCTTTCCTACACAAAAAAGGTTCCTTTAGGAACCACCACTCACTGTAAAAAAATAGAACTAAACAAGTAATCTTACAGAATCCATCTGCTTACATGTTCAATAAAGTAGATAAACTTAATAAGATTCTATCGGCTGAACTTCAAAGGGCCGTGCAGCACTGATTACTTGCGCCTGCCCCTAATGTCAACATCACTATATGCTCAGAATAAGTTTCACTTAATTCAATGATGTTAGTGGGCAGCATAGACAAATGTACATGGTCATCACCAACGACATAAAGTTATGGTACGCAGAAAAAAGAACTTAAACACAGAGCTTAGAACCTATATGCGCCATGTTGCTTCTTGTTACTGCAACTGCAAAAGGAAAAATCTTTGTCTGGCGATTGTCCCACACAATAGTTATAATCCATCCTTTGTTGATAATTATTGACCAAACACTGTTGAAGAAGCCATCGGCCGCTAAAATGAACCTATGACATGCACAGAGTGGGAGTATATAACTATGTAAAATCGATAACAGAAACACATATTTCAGTAAGAACTTTACAATTAAAGTAAAAATACATTTTCATTTTGGCTATAAAAGAAAGTTTCATGTAACACGTGCAATGTCTACTCTTTGCATCAAATTGAACTTTCCCATCACAGCATTTATTATATGGCAGACAGTACACTTTCCACACTGCAATAGCTTTCACTTAAATTGTTGCTTGCATTGCATTTTGCGAATCAATTTTTCTGATGTTTTGGAGGACCAAGCACTTCACAGCATAGTTTTCTGAAATACAAACTTTACTTTCTGATGTCTGCTTTCATTGCAGTGAATCTTATCATTCCTTTGCGAATTGTTAACATATTTACTCCCACAAATACTTAGTCCACTGTTTTGAAGGACACATAACAATGCCACCCTTCAATTAGCGTTCACAGCATACCTGTGCCATTTTCGTTTATGGAAACACATGCCATAAAAATTAACACTATTACTGGCAAACAGTGTAGTACAAAAACAACCAAATATTTCAAGTGAACCACTTATCAACATATTTACCTCCATTTTACTGGTATCAACACACCTGTTTCCACTACATTTACATTTTCTTTCAAAACTAACCTTATCTGTGGTGCACACAGGCACGTATTTCCCTATAAATCAATGGTAATGTGACCCCTGCTCTGAGCTAAAAAAAGCATTTATCTAGGGCACAGTTGTAGCGGCAACATAGTAGTTTGTGAGAAAGAGCTGCAGGTAGTGTGTTTCCATGGACTGGACAGCCTTGTCAATAATACAAGGATCTTCAATTTCATCCTTAAAACAACCACCAAGGCTGCAGATTTTTCCCAGCCTAATTGCTGGTACTTCAAAGAATAACACTGACAAAAATACAAATGCAGTCATCACATAAAATTGTAAAATCACGAACAGTGCAGTACAAGCTTCATTGTACATCTTTTCCCGCAACAATATCAATTTTTGCATTGACACACGCACCCCTCATTGCCCTGTTAAGTAAAATGTAAATGTACTATGTGTAACGCTCTCTGAGTGTAACGCTCACCTGGCTCCCAGGGAGGTGCTGGTCTGGTCTGATGCGCAGAATTCGGACCACAGATTGAACAAGACCCTCAAATCTTGCTTGTCTGGCCCGTTGGAATATCCTTCTGCAGATGAGAAAGGGGATTAACTGTCTGCTGAATAATGTGCTTGCTCCCCCCTTTTCCCCTTCGTTCTTCTCTGACTTCCTCCAAAACCCCCGGTTTAAGCTCACCTTATGGTTTGGAAGGATGAACTCTCCATCCTGCTTCTGGTGCAGGGGCCCGCGCTCGTCCAGTTACTTCGCTGGTTTTCAGAATGGCGCTGGCAAATCCACTTGACTTTACTGAGCGATACGCTGTAAGCATGAAGATGCAAAAGTTCAAGTGTGAGCCTCCTTTTATGTTGGGCCTCATTACGACCGAGGCGGTAAGTTACCGCCTGGGCCGTGACTTTACCACCATGGCGTAAACTACGTTTACGCCATGGTGGTTGGTGGACTTACCGCCCCATTCCGAGGTCGGCGGGGCGGTAAGTCCCCAATCCCCATTTACCCTTCCCCATTCCCATTTTTGCCCCATAGGGCATAATGGGAGTGGGGAAGGCGTTAATTACGCCACCGTAAATTACGGTGGCGTAATTAACTCCATGGTCCCTTAGCGCCATGGATTTTAACACCTGCTAAAAGCAGGTGTTAAAAGCGCCATGGCGCTAAGGGACCTCGTAATTGGCGGAAAGGGGTCGGCGCAGCTAACGCTGGCGTTAACCCCTTACCGCCAGGGTCGTAATGAGGCCCGTTGGGCCTCATTACGACCCAGGCGATAAGTTACCGCCTGGGCCGTGGGCCTCATTACGACTCAGGCGGTAAGGGGTTTACGCCGGCGTAAACAGCGCCGACCCTTACCGCCTGAGTACGAGGTCCCTTAGCGCCATGGCGGATTTAACACCTGCTTTTAGCAGGTGTTAAAATCCATGGCGCTAAGGGACCATGGAGTTAATTACGCCACCGTAATTTACGGTGGCGTAATTAACGCCTTCCCCACTCCCATTATGCCCTATGGGGCAAAAATGGGAATGGGGAAGGGTAAATGGGGATTGGGGACTTACCGCCCCGCCAACCTCGGAATGGGGCGGTAAGTCCGCCAACCACCATGGCGTAAACATAGTTTACGCCATGGTGCTAAAGTCACGGCCCAGGCGGTAACTTACCGCCTGGGTCGTAATGAGGCCCCGTGACTTTACCACCATGGCGTAAACTACGTTTACGCCATGGTGGTTGGCGGACTTACCGCCCCATTCCGACCTAGGCGGGGCGGTAAGTCCCCAATCCCCATTTACCCTTCCCCATTCCCATTTTTGCCCCATAGGGCATAATGGGAGTGGGGAAGGCGTTAATTACGCCACCGTAAATTACGGTGGCGTAATTAACTCCATGGTCCCTTAGCGCCATGGATTTTAACACCTGCTAAAAGCAGGTGTTAAAAGCACCATGGCGCTAGGGGACCTCGTAATCAGGCGGTAAGGGTCGGCGCTGTTAACGCTGCCGTAAACCCCTTACCGCCTGAGTTGTAATGAGGCCCGTTGTCTTTTTCTGTCCTTTATTTCAGGTGCAGAACAAAGGCGATGCGTTGAGGGGTTAAATTGCCGGGGTAAATCAGGTGAGTTAGTGATGAGGGCGACCCCTCTAAATGTCTTTATAATTCCCCAGTAATGTCTTTTGTCCTTTCCCCATAGGGGCCGGGGTGCGGTACCTGCCAGAGATGTGGCGCCAACCCGAGATGTGGAATGGTTCACCAAGAATAGCCGGTAAGTAATATGGCTGAAAATTCGGCTTTCCTCTTGTGTTCCCTTGCTCACCTTTTGTCTCTTCTTCGCTCCCTTAGGTGCAGTGCAGAGATGTGGCGACCGGCACTGAGAGCCGCGATGGAGCCGGGCGGCGTCTCGGGAACAGATGAGTGAAGAGCGGCGCTGCAGCGGGCAACGCGGTGCTTTTAAATGGAAGTCTTCCTTCAGGAATGCTGGCATGAAGATTCCGGATGCAGGTAAGAAGGTTGAAATAGTTCTTGGTTTTCACCTTTCTCTTCTCTTATTCCCTTACAGGTGTTCCAGGCTCGAGGCGGGCGTGGCTGGAGTCCAGGTGCAGGAGCAGACACGGTGAGCGTTCAGCTGCTGGGATGCAGAACAAAGTGAAGCACGTGTGGCTGTCCGGGCGTGGCTTAAATAGCCTTGGAAGAAGTTCCAGGTGAGTATTCTTCCACAGCCCCACCCAAGTAACAAAATATTTCCTTCAGAAAAATAGTCCCTCCTAAGCCTCATTCGGCTTGGTTCTTCATGTTGCATGGTCTGCATCAGGTGAGTGTGCAGCATGGTCTGCTTCAGGTAAGTGCACCAAACACTTCCCCTTATGAGCCTATGGCGCCAGGACTGATGTCCAACATGAGCCTGGTGCCAACGGCGCCAGGACAGAGTCCAAAGAGCCCCTATAAAGGGCCGCTGGGCTTTTACCCAGGGGCGTGATGCCTGCTCCCGGGGGTGCTGGGTCTGGCCTGGTGCTCCAGGGGTAGGCATCATGACAGCACTCCCCCCCAAGGCCCCTCCCAAGGCCGTTTCCACAGGAGGTTTTGGTTTGTTCGGGAAATTCCGATGGAACCTTTTTACTAGCCGAGGTGCATGTACGTGGTCGCTGGGTTCCCAAGATCTTTCCTGAGGCCCGTACCCCTTCCAATCAATTAGATAGAAAAGTTTTGATTTTGAGATCTTAGAGTCCAAAATGTTTTTCACCTCGAATTCAGGCTCCCCATCTATCTGGATTGGTTCTGGTGGCTTTATTAATCTGGTTCCTGGTTGTACTGGTTTCAAAAGCGACACATGAAAGACGGGATGAATCCACATGTTAGCTGGTAGATCAAGCTTGACTGCCACTGGGTTAATTATAGCTTTGATCGAGTAAGGGCCTAAATACCTTGGATTTAAAGTCCGAGGTCCCTTGAGCGATAAGCGTTTGGTAGCCAACCATACTTGGATCCCCTATTTGGTATGGAGGCGCCTCCTTGCGATGCAGATCCGCATTCTTTTTGTATTTCCCTTTAGCATGTTGTAAGTGTGCAGTAGCATCCTTGAAGGCTTGAGTAATCGTAGAATGCAAATGGTCCACTGTGGGCATTTCGAGGCTCAAAGGTGAGTCCAGGTCTGAAGTACGAGGGTGATGTCCATATAGGGTATAAAAGGGGCTCTGACCAGTTCCAGAGTGTATCGAGTTATTGTATGCATATTCAGCCACCCATAAAATGTCCTTCCAGTTACCCTCCGATTGGTGCAACATACATCGTAGATATTGTTCAAGGGTCTGGTTCGTTCTCTCCGTCTGACCATCGGTCTGTGGGTGGTGGCTGGTTGAGAGTCTTACGTCGATTTGTGCCAGTTGACAACACCTTTTCCAAAAATGAGAAATGAACTGGCTTCCCCGATCGGAGATTAGTATGGACGGGAATCCATTTAGACGGATGACATTTTCGAGGAATTCCTTGGCAAGAGCAAAAGCTGAAGGTAATCCTTTCAACGGAATAAAATGGGCCATCTTGGAAAATAAATCCACCACAACCAGAATAGTATTGTATCCATTACAAGAGGGCAGGTCCGTGATAAAATCTAGTGACAAGGTGTGCCAAGGTGCTGGTGGAATGTCTAAGGGTTGAAGAGGACCGGTGGGCTTTGTTTTTTTACCTTTGTTTTGGGCGCACACTCCACAGGACATCACAAAAGATTTAATATCCTTTCGCCAGGACGGCCACCAGAATTGTCGTTTAATTTTTTCCTCTGTTTTGGCAATGCCAGGATGTCCTTCCATCAGAGTATCGTGATGACGGGAAATAACCAGTTCTTGCAATTCCTTTTCTGGCAAAAATAAACGTCCTTGGAAGTAAGGTAAGCCATCGTTGATTGAAAAGGCAGACCCTGTTTTGATCCAATCCTGCAAGGCTGAAGAGTCCAGGAATAGTTTTACCCATGCTTGAATGTCTTCAAGGGTTTGTAAAGTGGTTATCCCCAAGATTCTTTGTTCGGGAATTATCGGCACAGGTTCTGAGTTTGTGTCCATTTCTCCCATTCCAATTCGAGATAGCGCGTTCGCTTTGCCATTCTTACAGCCAGGACGGTAGGTGATTACAAAATCAAACTCAGCAAAGAATAAAGCCCATCGGAGCTATCGTGAAGACTGAGCCTTGGCAGTTTTTAAATATTGTAAATTTCGGTGATCAGTGATCACGGTGATGGTATGCCTGGCCCCAAGAACATAATGCCGCCAAGCCTTAAAGGTGGACTTAATGGCTAATAATTCCTTATCGGTGATTGCATAATTTATCTCCGGCGGCAAGAACTTTCTGGACCAAAATGCTACGGGGTGCAGTTGGTTGGTTTCGGGGTCTCTCTGAGACAGGACAGCTCCCATGGCTAAGCTGGATGCATCGGTTTGGACTATATATGGGAGATCAGGACCCGGATGTTTCAAAATAGGTGCAGACGTAAATTTAGCTTTTAATTCCTGAAAGGCCTGTTCAGCTTCCTCGGTCCATTCAAAATGTTTATTCTTCCGCAAGAGTGCAGTGATGAGTTGCACCACCCGTGAAAATTCTGGGATAAACCTGCGATAAAAATTGGCAAAACCAAGCATGCTTTGAACACCTTTCACCGAACTAGGTGATGGCCATTTGAGGATGGCATCCACTTTCCGTGAATCCATTCGGACTCCTTTAGGTGTCAGGATGAATCCAAGAAACTCAACCTCGGTGGTATGGAAACACATTTTTCCAGCTTTGCAAACAGTTTGTGCTGGCGCAATTTCTCAAGGACGTCCCTGACATGTTTTCTGTGATCAGATTCCGAAGAGGAGTACACCAGAATGTCATCGATATACACGACAACACAGACATCGATGAGTTCCCGAAGGACATCGTTCATGAAGAATTGGAAGGCAGCAGGCGCGTTGCACAACCCGAAAGGCATCACCTGGTATTCGAATAGTCCATATTTTGTACGGAAGGCCGTTTTCCATTCGTCACCTTCTTTTACTCGCATCAGATGATAAGCCCCCCGGAGATCTAACTTGGTGTATATGCAAGCGTCCTTCACCTGGTCAAGGAGTTCAGGGATCAAAGGCAGAGGGTAACGATTTTTAACAGTTATCTGGTTCAATGCGCGGTAATCGATACAAGTTCTAAGGTCGCCTTCTTTTTTTGGCACGAAGAACAAAGCCGAGGATGCCGGGGACTTTGGCGGGCGAATGAAACCATTGGCTAGGTATTGATCTAAATATTGTCTCAAATGCAGATTCTCCGGCTCAGTAAGGGCATAAATCCTGCTACAAGGGGGTTGTGCACCGGGCACAAGATCGATTTGGCAATCGTACGATCTGTGAGGAGGTAACGTGTTGGCCTGTTCCTTTTGGAAGACGTCCTGAAAGTCTTGGTATTCCGGAGGTAGTTGCATGGAGACAGAGGTTACTGATGCTAGACTGAACTTCAGATTTTCTGGGTAGCAGGTTCGTGCACACTCTGGAAAGGTTATTCTTTTCGCTCGCCAATCAATTCGAGGATTATGTGTCTCTAACCAAGGGATTCTGTGTATAACCTGAAACTGTGGAGCCTTGATTACATCAAACACAACTGCCTCCCGATGGCCGTCCGGACCTACAAGTGTTACCTCAGCTGTGGAATGTGTTACCGGTCCCGAGGCAATTTCGGTTCCATCGACTGTGGTGATGACATCTTTGCTGGTTTTAGGATGCAGGGGGAGGTTAATCCTGGAGACCAATTCACGATCCACGTAGTTTCCTATAGCCCCACTATCGATGTATGCCTTTATTGCATGCAACCGCTTAGGCTGTCCCGGATCTACGAGGACCATTGGCACAGTGAAATGCGAGGTCTGAGAGTTCGTTTTCAAGCTCGGCAAGCGGACCCCTACGCTTGTCGGGCGGGGTTGTTTCTTGATACAGAGGTTTCATGGATTTTTTCAGCGGCTCCTACCACCTTCCTGGGCGGCCTTGCCGGGCAATCTCGTAGAAAGTGTCCAGAGGATCCACAATAAAGACATAAGTGCATCTGCCATCTTCTTTCACGTTCCTTTTGCGTTAAAGGTCCTTTAACTCCTCCGATTTGCATTGGCTCAGAGGCTTCAGCCCCCTTGAGGTTAGTGTGGGTCCTAACTAACACCCGGGTCTCAAACTTGGACCGATCTGCTTTTCTGTTTTGCAGTCTGTGATCCAATTGGACCACTAAATCTATATATTCTGAGCACTCTTGGGGCGGATTTACAACTTGGGCCAGGACATCTTTAAGTTCTCCACGTAGACCTCGATAAAATAACATGGTTCTTTTATCCTCTGGCCACCCAGTTTCCACAATTAGTCTATTAAAGATTGCAATGTAGGAAAGGAGGTCTTGATTGCCCTGTCGCAGAGATAGACGTTCATCATCTAGAGCCTGCCTCTGGGAGTGACGAGCAAATAACCTTTCCATGCTTGCTTGAAATCTTTGAAAATCACGAAGAATCGGGTCATCTTGAGTCACCAGTGGAACTGACCAATCGGCAGCACTGCCACTGAGATATGACAATACAAAGGCTACCTTGGTCTGGTCATTAGGGAAGGCCCCAGGTCTGCACAGGAAATGTAAACGACACTGATTCATGAATACAGCGAATCGTTTAGGGTCCCCAGCAAAGCGTTCGGGTGGGGCCAGCGGCATGTTTCCAGGTAGATTAATCTGCACCGGGTTACTGGAAAGCACAGGAGCGAGGTTCCCTCCGGAACCGGGTAAAGGAGTTTGTCCACTCTTGACCTTGACCTTGCAAAAGCTGTCTAGCCAGGTCATCAGCTCTTTCCTTTGTTACAATCACTTCCCTCCTGAGAGCATTAGTCTCTTGACGAGCGGCTTGTACTTCGGCCCGTAATTCCCCCAGTAGTTGGGCCAACTGGTCAGTCTCGGAAGTTTCCATAGCGCCCGGGTGGGAATTTGTAGGAAGTCTTCGCGTTCTGTAACGCTCACCTGGCTCCCCCAGAGGCGCTGGTCTGGTCTGATGCGCAGAATTCGGACCACCGATTGAACAGGACCCCCAAATCTTGATTGTCTGGCCCGTAGGAATATCCTTCTGCAGATGAGAAAGGGGATTAACTGTCTGCTGAATAATGTGCTTGCTCCCCCCTTTCCCTCTTCGTTCTTCTCTGACTTCCTCCAAAACCCCCGGTTTAAGCTCACCTTATGGTTTGGAAGGATGAACTCTCCATCCTGCTTCTGTTGCAGGGGCGCGCGTTCGTCCAGTTACTTCACTGGTTTTCAGAATGGCGCTGGCAAATCCACTTGACTTTACTGAGCGATACGCCGTAAGTATGAAGATGCAAAAGTTCAAGTGTGAGCCTCCTTTTATGTTGTCTTTCTGTCCTTTATTTCAGGTGCAGAACAAAGGCGATGCGTTGAGGGGTTAAATTGCTGGGGTAAATCAGGTGAGTTAGTGATGAGGGCGACCCCTCTAAATGTCTTTATAATTCCCCAGTAATGTCTTTTGTCCTTTCTCCATAGGGGCTGGGGTGCGGTACCTGCCAGAGATTTGGCGCCGACCCGAGATGTGGAATGGTTCACCAAGAATTGCCGTTTAGTAACATGGCTGAAAATTCGGCTTTCCTCTTGTGTTCCCTTGCTCACCTTTTGTCTCTTCTTCTCTCCCTTAGGTGCAGTGCAGAGATGTGGCGACCGGCACTGAGAGCCACGATGGAGCCGGGCGGCGTCTCGGGAACAGGTGAGTGAAGCGCGGCGCTGCAGCGGGCAACGGGGTGCTTTTAAATGGAAGTCTTCCTTCAGGAATACTGGCGTGAAGATTCCGGATGCAGGTAAGAAGGTTGAAATAGTTCTTGGTTCTCACCTTTCTCTTCTCTTATTCCCTTACAGGTGTTCCATGTTAGAGGCGGGCGTGGCTGGAGTCCAGGTGCAGGAGCAGACACGGTGAGCGTTCAGCTGCTGGGAGCGCGAAGCACGTGTGGCTGTCCGGGCGTGGCTTAAATAGCCTTGGAAGAAGTTCCAGGTGAGTATTCTTCCACAGCCCCACCCAAGTAACAAAATAGTTCCTTCAGAAAAATAATCCCTCCTAAGCCTCATTTGGCTTGGTTCTTCATGCTGCATGGTCTGCATCAGGTGAGTGTGCAGCATGGTCTGCTTCAGGTAAGTGCACCAAACACTTCCCCTTATGAGCCTGGCGCCTATGGCACCAAGACTGATGTCCAACATGAGCCTGGCGCCAACGGCGCCAGGACAGAGTCCAAAGAGCCCCTATAAAGGGCCGCTGGGCTTTTACCTGGGGGCGTGATGCCTGCTCCCGGGGGTGCTGGGCCTGGCCTGGTGCTCCGGGGGTAGGCATCATGACACTAAGTTGCATGTTCATAATGCACATTGCCCATACAAATTCCTTTGTCCATTACTTCAATGAGAGCTAACACTGTGGCACAAACACTCTTTGTCTATTGCAATCTGCAGCCAATTAGCATAGTATCAACTTTCCAGCGTGTCCAAACTTCATTTACTTTACTCTTTTCATTTATTTCTTCATTATTTTTGAAGCCCCTAAAACCCCCCAAAAAATGTACACATCGGCACAAGACCAAAAAACAGTGGTGGGGCCAGGGAACAAAACACCAATGATTTCACATAATAAGTCTTTTGTAACCTACCTCTGCACTTGACAAACAAGGGAACAACAAAAGGAAACAGAATTTATGATCTTACTAAGCCTTCTGTCATTCATATGACGCAGGTGCAACAGAAAAGGAGAGCATAAGTGGCAGGGGGATGCACGGGGAGAGTGCAATAACGAACCTTGAGTAAGTGACGCTGGGGTGCCCAGTTATAAGTAAGGGCAAATACACATGGCACCATGTGCTTGCAGATACAGTGCACAGTGCATGGTGGGACCCATCACAGTGCATGGAGCTACTGGTGGTAAAGCAACCTAGTCCCCATAACGTTTACTGGCTGGCCAGGTAACCAGTTAGTGGAGCAGAACAAAAGCTTGAGCAGGGGAGAGACACAGAGAAAGCAGAAGCATAAAGGAAAGTCTTCAATTACTGCAGACCCTGAGGTGTTCCTACTCTAGTTTCAGAGAGGCAGGGAATCTGTTCCACAGGAATATACCACCCAAGTAGAGAAATCAACCCGGCCAGCCCACCAGTTTCTACCTACAGAAGTGCCTAACCCTTAAAGAGTTGGAGGTGCAGGAGTAAACAGCTGAACGACAAAAATGCTTAAGAAGATAAACTTGCAAGTAGTGTGGTCCCTAGCCTCCGAAAGCCTTGTAAACAATCCAGACGGTCTTGAAATTGATCCTTGCAGCTATCAATTGCCACCAGTGTAAAGATTTCAGGACAGGAGCTATATCATCCCTTCAGGTAAGGCCAAGCACAAGTCTTGCAGTGCTGTCTGGAAAATTTGCAGAGGTCGAAGAGTAGAGGTAGTGAGATTTACAAAGAGGCTGTTACAATAGTCCAGCCTAGACAAAACTATACCTCTTGCGACAGTGAGGTTCCGGTGCAAAATGACAAAAGCAACACTACGTCTTAGTGGCTGCAGCTGGTAGTGTAACTTCTTCAACACGTCTATAATGTGAGGACATACAGACATGGTGGAGTGAAAGATAACACCAATGTTTTGTTTCTCACCGGAAGGGGTAGGTACAGGACCCAAAGAGGAAAGCCAGAGTAAAATAGGGAGGACAAAAGCAGGGGACTAATACCAATTATCTCAGCCTTACTGGCATTAAGGCACACATTGTTGGATGCCTCCATTACAAATTCACACATACACAGTCAGCAATAAGTGAGATAGGAAAGGAGAGGATGCAGCACACAGCTTGAAACTTGTCATACGTATAACACTTAAAGTTAGATAGCAATGTAGAAATTAGGTGCACTACAGGTGCCAAGTAAATCACCAAGTGTAATCACCTTGCCACCGCAGCCCACTTCTCCTCCCCTGCCATCACATGGATACAATCCTTCCTGGCTAACAGAACCATACGAGTCTTTTCCACCACAGTTGCAGCAGACCCCACCCCCATCACATGTGGGGTCCCACAAGGTTCCTGTGTATCCCCCACTTTGTATAACATATTTACAAAGCCTCTATTTGACCAACTGGATCATCTGGGTGTCACCTACACAAACTACGCAGATGACACCCAGATACTCCTCACTATCTCTGGTAATTACCAAGAAGACTCCGCCCGGATCAATAAAATATTCTCCATCATTCAGGCATGGATGGCCTCCCATGGTCTCTGCCTGAATGATGAGAAAACAGAGCTCCTAATTGTCGGCTCCCCCAACACCCTAACTAAACTTGACCCTTGCTATAATAACATCACCATCGATGGTCATCCCAGTCCCATAGCCAAAAGCGTAAAAACCCTGGGTTTCTATCTAGATTCCAACTCCAACCTCAGGAAACACACCAATATGATCGCCTCAGCCGCTGCCTATACCGGCAAGCTCATCAGGGCCAGCAGACCCTTCCTATCACCCAACAGCTGCCTCACCCTTGCCAGGGCCCTAATACAATCCAAACTGGATTACTGTAACAGCCTGTACCTAGGCGCTAATCAATCCGTACTCAATAAATTGCAGGTAATACAAAATAACGCCTTACGCGCAGCCCTCAACATTCCCAGACAAGAGCATATCTCTGCCACTAGGAAAGCCTGCAAATGGCTTTCCATACGCCAAAAAATTGATCTAAAAATCATCTGCCTCACGTACAAAGCCCTCAATCACCTAGCACCACCTTATCTAGCTAATAAACTCACCCTGAAACCTGCCACCAGACTCACCAGATCCTCCAACACTCTTTGCCTACTAGTGCCCAGGTTCCACCTAAAAAGAGCGGGAGGGGTAAGCTTCACAGTGCTGGCCCCCCCAACTCTGGAACTCCCTACCACTTAACATCAAAACTGTCGAATCCTTCCAGATCTTTAGGAAGCAGGTCATCAGATGGCTGCTAAACAAAGAATAACACCACTAACTCTAGACCCGCGCTGATACTGGCTTAGACACTGTATTTATTCTGAAAATTGTATATTGTACGCACTGCATATGTTCTGTTTATTAACCACTGTATATATATGTATATATTATAAACCTGTACGAAGTATGCACACTGTAACCATATTCTTAAGCGCCCTTCTACCTCCGGGTTTGGAGCGCCATACAAATAAAATAAACAAACAAACAAATAAAGGTTGAAGACCAATGATCAAATATACGGTCCCTGGTCTTTAGGCCAATGATAAGTCTTGCAGCCTTAATTTGAATTACTTGAAGTGGGCAGCAAAAGAAATTGGGTAAATTAAAGAAGAGGCTGTTGCAATAGTACAGCCTACAAATTACCATTGCTCTACACACGTCCATCTTCTGGGTAAAGTTAGGAGATGGACGATGTGAATGGGGTACGCGCAATAGGCCTGGGAAAACATTCAATGGACTCATACATATGTTCATTTCAGGAACAAGGTCTTCAAAGATTAGTCTGCAGACACCAGCACTGTGGTGTCCATTTGCAGAATAGTTACAGTGCATATCATACCTTTCTGGTGCACATGGTACTTCAGCGTCTCCATCCACCCTACCCCCTTGTGAGCACACCATCATAGGTGCCAACTACCATTGATACGAGATGGGGGTATATGTAAGGGTGAGACGAGTGCCATAGACCAATCCATGTGTTATTGCACACCAATATGTAACAATACACTTATATGTTTGAACGTGTAGTGCACTTACAGAACTGTCTCACAACTGTTTACCTGCAACTGTTTGTATCTATTTTGTTTTTTTAATCCAGTATTTTTTTTCTCCCAATGAGTCAATTTCATAATACCTCATATTACAAACATGTTATACTCACTACATTATGGACAATTACTTTCCACATATTGCTACTATGATCATTCTGGCCTTACTCCTACTACATTACCTATAATTATAAAAAACATAATACTTCTGTAGTCATTGTACCCAGTTCACATATTCGGGGGGGGCATGGGCTGTGGCCCTGTCACCCAGAATCTAGCCACTGACCACAACACAAATAACTGCGTAACAAGTATGTATCCCCCCCACTCCCCTGCAATCGAAATTATGTCTGTGGACATCAAAATTGACTTTGGACCCGGTGGCATTTCCAAAGCCTTTTTTTATCTATAAACAAAACAGCTCTACATTACCTTCTTTCCACTTTCCTTCCATTTCTAGACCCTCACTCAGCCATAAAATAACCCCAAATGTATTTCCCAAGCTGTCTGTTCAGAATGCGGCCTGCAAACTACCCTGCGGGCAGCTATGGCACCGGTCTGGCCTTTTTCAACTTACAAAAATAGCCCCATATCATCTTGTTTGCACTCTCCCACCTTTCCCAGCCCGTCTTTCCATGTTTTCAAGTTATAAGCCATCTAAAAATGTTGAGACATTGCGTCTATGGGAAAAACCACACATTTTGGGGCCCCCCTATAACTTTGCCCCCCCTTGACAAAGCCTCACCAAACTTTGTAGGATCGATCTGACGTGGCCAAAAACATATGCAAAGTTTCATGAGGATTCGTCCAGGTGAAGCGAAGTTATTAGCCACCCAAAAAGTGCTCTTCCTATGATTTGAGCAACCATGTAATATATATGGATCTTTGACACCATATTCAAAGGTAGGCCTGAATCCACGTAAGCACAAAACAACAGGGCTTTGTGGTTGAATATTCCTCCCCACCACAGGCGAGGTAGGGAATGCACACACAGATACATCTTGTGTTTGAGCTTTGCAAAATTAGTAAGGAATGTGAGCATTCCCAGCATGAGTAAGAAGGGCTCGGGCCCGGTGTGAAGGACAAACCCATGGGAGCCAGGGAAGATGTCTTGAACTGCCAAAATGAAAGCAGAGATTTAGGACACTGGTGCTTCCCAGAATAATGATCATCCCATTTGAATTACCTGATGCCCATGAGCAAGACTATTAAATCCTTTGCTATTTGGACAGATCAGTGGGACCTGCAGGAAACCCAGGCCTGCCCCTCGGTAGGGGTAGATGAATAGGGGAGAGCAGAGGATAACAAAGCCAGTGATTTGTATCGGGGAGAGGAAAGGATGATGCCAACTCTTATAAGATTACAATGGGGAGGCACGACAGGGGCCCCTGTGTGTCTGGGATGAGAAAAAGGATGCTTTATTTGCAAGGACCAGACTGACCTCGAAGTTATCCACTGAGCTCATGTTAATGGCCAGGTGCACATCATGTGATTATGTCTTAGGGCAGGGCATAGTTTTCAGAAACCTAGCCAATAATTATTTAATGATCCAAGGTGAAGAAATCTTCACCAACCTGTGAAGACGTTGGACTCAGAGAAGACGTGACCAATGAACTGCAGGACTATATATAATTAGTAGTATGTAAATAAGTGGCTGCCAATGAGTGTGGGGGATGAACACTGTATATTGTATACGTCACAAATGAGAATTTTCACAGTTATAACTTGCTGTTTGCTTTGAAGAATAGAGAGAGCTATGCAGCTATGGACTTATAATATCCTGTTGCCGTATACAAATAAAGCTCTTGTTCTTCTCGCAAAAGGGTGCACCAAGCCTTTTTCCCCCTAGAGGTATGTTATTATTTGGTCTGGTTGTCGAGAGGTTACTCTACAAATTGGTGAACCCAATGTGATCCAGACTCTCCTTTGAGGACAGAGGATTCCTGGCTGCATATCTGCAGGGGATGTGCCGACCTGCAGCGACCAGTACCTTGCACGCACTTTGGAGAGGTTTACAGGAGCCATGTTATGAGAATTCCTGTATGTTCTTTGGAGCAGGGTGCAGTCCCCATATTGTGCAGGCCGTTGATGGGACACCGTGATGGATTATTTTGTGAGAACACGCAGATTTAAGTGCACCTTTTGTAGAGATAAAAAGTGGGGTAAGGGGGGTGTGTGTGAGTGTTTGAGGGTGTAAGGAATAGTGCGAGCTAAGTGAGTGAGGAGTGAGTGGAAAGTGCGGAGGACCACATGGAATTTTTTAGAGTTTGGTTTGATAATATTATAGAGGATTGTGTTGTAATGGGATACTTTCCTATTTTCCAAGGGAAGAAAACAGCACTGTGTAACGAATAAAAGATGGTATGGATAGAGGCTGTGTATATTTAGTGGGTCTGGGATCCCAAAGCCCAGTGTAAGGGGGCATGAGGACAAGAAGTAGCGGACCTGGGATCTCCTCGCCAGATATGTAGGGGGTGTTGGAATGGAAAACTAAGATTTCTTTATTGTTGCTATTTTTATTGTGACAAGGAGAGGCCGAGAGAGGGCCTGATTTTGCTGTATGAGAGACTGTGAGTGGTGTGAATAAGTGTGTGAGAACAGTGCAGGGGTTTGTGATTGAGGGGAAGGGTGGGGCATTGATAGTGAGGGATCAAAGGGGAAAATGGGGGGCAAAAGGTGAACAGCCTGCTGGTTCAGGGCGTGGCTAACAGGAGTATTACATGATGGTGACAGAGGGGCAGCTACAATGATATGATATGATATGGCATTTGTAACGCGCCTATACACAAGTGTTTCAAGGCGCAACGAGGCAGGGAGGGGGGAACAAGGGGAAGACAGACAACGATCCTAATAGGCTAGGTGTCATTCAGATCGCGCAAGTGCAGGGGTAGGGGGAAGGGAGAAAGTGCATGGGGAAGGGGAGGGGGGGAAGTGCAGTACAAGGTCAGTAGAATAAAATAAATAAATAAATAAAGAGGGCCAGCTGGTGGCAAGTGCAAGGTAAGTGCAGACACGTGCTGGGAAGGGGGGGCTGTAGGGATACAGAGACAGTCCCGCAGTGCAGGGGTTGCCAGGGAGGCAGTGCAAGTGGATAGTGGCTGGGCCCAGGACCGGGGTCGGTGAGAGTGGCCCAGTGCAGATTCAGTGCAGTTTCAGGGAAGAATTAGCAGGGGAGAGGGAGAGAGAAAGCAGAAGCAAAGAGGAAGGTTTTGAGGTGCTTCCGGAACCGGAGATGGTTCTCCTCAAGTTTCAGGGAGGCATGAAGGCTGTTCCAGAGGGAGGTCCCTGCCGCGGAGAGAGATCTACCCCCAGCTTGTAGCTTCGAGAAGCAGCTGACCCTGAGGGAGTTGGAGACGGATGAGCGAAGAGCTCGGGAAGGAAGATATTTAGGAAGAGAGAGTTGAAGGTATTTAGGCCCCAGGCCCCAGAAGGCCTTGTGGACAATGCAGAGGGTTTTGAACGTTATTCTCGCAGCCACTGGGAGCCAGTGTAGAGATTTCAGTCCTGGAGAGATACAGTCCCTGGGCTTGAGGCCAAGGACAAGTCTTGCAGTTCTGTTCTGGATGAGTTGCAGAGGGCGGAGAGTGGAGGCAGGCAGATTAAGATAGAGGCTGTTACAGTAGTCCAGCTTTGAGAGAACCAGGGCTCGGGAGACAGTGAGCTTCTGGGGGAAGGAGAGGAAGGGAAGAATACCTCTGAGGAGGTGCAGCTGGTAGTGTGACTTCTAAGAGACGTCAGATACATGAGGAGAGAAGGAGAGTGTGGAGTCGAAGATAACCCTGAGGTTTTTTGCCTTGCAGGTAGGAGCAGGAAGAGGGCCAAGAGAGGCCGGCCAGAGAGCTGCAGGGATGGAGGGGGTGGATGTGCTGATGAGTAGAATCTCAGTCTTACTGGCATTAAGGCAGAGGCCATTGGCGGCACACCATTCCTGGATAGCAGACAGACAGTCAGAGATGAGGGAAGGAGAGGAGGAGGCCGAGGGTAGCCTGAAAATGAGCTGGTTATTGTCTGCAATGGAGCCGGCAACCTCGCTGGAGTACATCTGTATAGCTATTCCTTTGTACTGAGAATCAATTCTTAAATACCATGAAGAATGGGTAGCAGAGATCAAAGGAGGGATGTACAACCATAGCGAGAAAAAGGAACAAAGAGTAAAGATATTGTGAGATATTACAGAGCCACGCTAGTGGCTGTGTAGTTGTGGTTAAGTTGCTAATTAAGTTGCTAATCCCATAGGAAGAGCACTTTTTGGGTGGTTAATAACATCACTCTCCCTGGACGAATCCTCACCAAACTGTACAAAAAAAGTAAATGGTCCACTCTGAATTTTTGCAAAGTTTGGTGAGGATTGGTCCAGGGGGGGCAAAGTTATAGGGGGGCCCCAAAATGTCTTTTTTTCCCATAGACTGAATGGGGAAAAAACCTTGCTCACGCCTACAGTCCAAAATGCTGGACAGATTTTCACCAATTTTGCAGCAGGAGCAGCGGCTTGGTCCAGAAAGAGTGCTTTTGTAAATTTGGTGAAAATCCATCCAGTCGTTTTTTTTTAAATGACCAAAAAGTAGGTCACAAAAAATTAGTGATATCTATGTCTGCTCCGTGGACACACTTCTCTGTTCGCTCCGCAGACAGCACACCGATTGGTTAATCTGCTTGTTTGTTCGCTGATTGGATGGTGAAGAGAATGAAGTGCATCAGATTTTTTTAAATGTCCGCCTTCTTGGATTCGCGGACATCGGCCGGTGTCCGCAGACATTGCAGTAAAAACATATAAAAATCCACAACATTGCACTTGTCAAACTTACCAAATAATCTCTGGGGACGTGAGCGGTGATGAGGATGGGATGGGATATGGCTACAAGAAGCAAAAAAGCGGGTGTTTTTTGCCGCGACAGTTTGGATGTTCGCCAACAGTCCTGTAAAAGTTTGCGGACACCTCAGCATTACATGGTTGGTGAAATGCAGTTCTTGGATGGTTTATAACTTTGGCACCACTTAATGGAACTACATGAAATTGTGCATGTATATGTGCCATTTGACGAATCTACACTTCATTTGGCAAAACTGATAATAGATCTAGATATACATGTTTTTGTGAAGTTTGGTGGGATTCTGTCAAGAGGGAGCAAAATTAGAGGGGGGGTCAAAAAATATTGTAAAGGCTTATAAATGTGGTGCCATTTGACAAATCTACACAAAGGTTTGTAAAAAGATTATCAGGGTAATTCATAGAAATTCGCACAAAAGTGGCGCACGCGGCTGGCGCACAGTGTCCCCGCGCGATACACTGCGCCAGCCGCGTGCGAAAAAATCCTTTTCATCGCACAGCGTATTCATGGATTTTAGCCTCCGAAACCAGCCGTGGCGCAGAGTGGCGCAGCGACCCTGCAGCAGCGCCAGTTACACCCCAAGAACGCCCTCGCGCACGGAAAAGCCTTCAAAATCCCCAAATCATCGCAAAGGGCTGCTCTAACCCTGGACCAGTTCACAGGGCTGCCAAACAGCAAACGCCAAGCAGGGAACGTGTATTTCAGTGGTTCGCGGGAGGTTTCACACGCGATTGTCCTGGGTACGTGTACATCAGGGGGTGCGTGGGAAGTAACACACGCGATTCCATCACTGCACATGTATTCCAGGGGTGCGCGGGAAGTATCACACGCAAAAGCAGCAGGGTACGTGTATTTCAGGGGTGCGTGGGAAGTATCACACGCGATACCATCAGGGTACGTGTATTCCAGGGGTGCGCGGGAAGTATCACACGCAAAAGCAGCAAGGTACGTTAATTCCAGGGGTGCGCGGGAAGTATCACACGCAAAAGCAGCAGGGTACATGTATTTCAGGGGTGCGCAGGAAGTATCACACGCGATTCCATCAGGGTACGTGAATTGCACGTGTGGGTCCTCCCAGGTGTTCCCTCTACACCCTCCACGGCCCCTGCAGGTGGCCCACACCACAGGGGCCTACCCTGCACATGTCCCGCAGGCACCCCATCCACCATGACCATGCCCCCCAGCCAACCCACATGTCACCTTGCCCTACTGCCCACCAACGCATGTCCCCCTGCACCCCCAGCCACCAGGGGCACCCTCCACCAGGCCCCCACTCATGTTTACCACCACCCCCACCTCCCAGCATCCAGGGGCACCCTCCACCAGGCCCCAACTCATGTCCAACTCATATCTCCCTGCACCCCCACCCCCCAGTAGTGCAGAGGCAGCCTCCACCAGGCCCCCACTCATGTCTACCACCACCCCCCACACCCAGCAGTGCAGGGGCACCCTCCACCAGGCCCCCACTCATGTCTACCACCACCCCCACCCCCCAGCAGTGCAGGGGCAGCCTCCACCAGGCCCCCACTCATGTCTACCACCACCCTCAGCCTCCAGCATCCAGGGGCACCCTCCACAAGGCCCCCACTCATGTCTCCCATCACCCCCACCCCCAGCAGTGCAGGGGCAGCCTCCACCAGGCCCCCACTCATGTCTCCCATCACCCCCACCCCCAGCAGTGCAGGGGCAGCCTCCACCAGGCCCCCACTCATGTCTCCCACCACCCCCACCCCCCAGCATCCAGGGGCAGCCTCCACCAGGCCCCCACTCTTGTCTCCCACCACCCCCACACCCCAGCATCCAGGGGCACCCTCCACCATTCCCCCACTCACGTCCAACTCATGTCTCCCTGCACCCCCACCCCGCAGCAGTGCAGGGGCAGCCTCCACCAGGCCCCCACTCATGTCTACCACCACCCCCACCCCCCAGCAGTGCAGGGACAGCCTCCACCAGGCCCCCACTCATGTCTACCACCACCCCCACCCCCCAGCATCCAGGGGCACCCTCCACCAGGCCCCCACTCATGTCTCCCATCACCCCCACCCCCAGCTGTGCAGGGGCAGCCTCCACCAGGCCCCCACTCATGTCTCCTATCACCCCCACCCCCAGCAGTGCAGGGGCAGCCTCCACCAGGCCCCCACCATGTCTCCTACCACCCCCACCCCCCAGCAGTGCAGGGGCAGCCTCCACCAGGCCCCCACTCATGTCTACCACCACCCCCACCCCCAAGCATCCAGGGGCACCCTCCTCCAGGCCCCCACTCATGTCTCCCATCACCCCCACACCCCAGCAGTGCAGGGCAGCCTCCACCAGGCCCCCACTCATGTCTCCCATCACATCCAACCCCCCAGAAGTGCAGGGGCAGCCTCCACCAGGCCCCCACTCATGTCTCCCACCAACCCCCACCCCCCAGCATCCAGGGGCAGCCTCCACCAGGCCCCCACTCATGTCCAACTCATGTCTCCCTGTGTTAGGCGGAAACCTGTGCAGTTCCCTCTGGGACCACTGCAAAAGATTTAGGACTACAGGTGTTTGGCAGTAAACCCACTTGGTAGCAGTCTGTTCCACACAGATTCACTTGGTAGCTGTGGCTGAGCAGTCAGACTTCCATCAAGAAGAGTTAGACAGTATGTGGAGTATACAATATAGGGCAATCTACACAGTAGAACAAGCAAACACGGAACAAGGCTTCGGTGTAAAGATATAAAGGCATTTATTTATAACAACACATCTATAGAAAATACTCTGGCACTCTTACGGCAAAATAACTTCAATCACAAATTACTATACGAAGAAATAGATCAATCCCCCTAACAATATTTCGACAAGTCTAGGTTCACCAGCATCACTTATTTGCAGACAGAGGTGTATGCGTTAACCTAGATGGCACTCTAGTATTCGTTAGGACGGGAGAGAAAAATAAGGCAGGTTATGAAATCAACTCGGTACCAATACTTTACGGACAAATGCAAAGCAAGTAAGGCAGGTTACTGCAGATCACAAAGTTCAGAGGCCAGGCCCACTCGGAGAGAGGCAAGGCGATATGTCCAAAAGTGTCTCAGTGGAAATGCGCTTCGAGTCTTTATTGCAAATTGTTATGGAAAGGTTGGACCAGTTCAGACAGAAAAGTTAAAGAACGCTTAGAGGCGACCCAATGGAAAGGTGAGGATTCAGACACCTCACTCGATCCGGCAGAACGGGAAGCCAGGCGGGTACGGTACCTTGTTGTGGAGAGACAGCTCCGGCGGGGGCAGTTGTTCCTGGTGGTGGATGCACGTCGGGTCTTGGCCAAGAGTAGAGAGGATCTCGTCGTCGAAAGAAAAGTGAAGTCCGGTGCACCACCAGGGAAGAGACCAGCCGCGGAGTGCTCCGTCACAAGACACCACCGTTTGGTCGTGGTACAGGGGTAGTGGCTATCCGGTTGCCGCTGTGCTCTGCATGGGCAATTCGACCACTGCGTCCTGGGCGAAGAAAAAGCAAAGGTGACTGGTTGTTCCCAACAGTCAGGGGAAGAGACTCTCCGGCAGGGAGATCTCCTCTGTCGTCTGGAAGTGGTGAGTCGGTTCAGCAGGGCTCCACCAGAGGTGTCGTCGTTGCAGGTCGGCTCAGCTTTACCCTCGTCAGATTCTTAGGTCCTGTGGCGACTTCTGAAGATCCAGTCCCAAAAGCCCTGCTTTTATGCAGAAAACCCCCATTCATTCAGCCTAGCTGTCACTCAAAACACGCTAAGTGGTGAGCGGGGAGGCTCACCACTTGGGCCAATCACACCAGAGTGCAACCGGAGTTGGCAAGGCAACTCGGTCCAGGGTGCCTAAACTCCCTCCCACACCCCTGTGGTAACCCAGACAGAATGGCACCACTTTGGAGGGTCTCGGTACAGAAGCCCGCCAAAAGTGGAACAAAGGGCTCAACCTTTGGTTTAGGAGTTACAGAGACAAACACAGACGCCATTTTAAAAACTGAGTTCTGGCAGAAAATACCATCCGATAGACTTATTTAAGATAAGTAAACCGGTGGTATGTTAGAGATTAACGGGAAAAAGGTATCAATCGCTAACAATGGGAAGAATCCCATAGGGTTATACTCGGGTCGATTATATAACAAGTAGTTTCCACTGCCACCAGCCAAAACTCGACGAGGGGGGACGGGACAGTGCCCCCTCGAATAACAGACCCTGGAGTAATTGAATTACCCCCACTAGTACGTCCACAATAGGATGGTTTGTACTAGTTCTGTTAGTAAATTTAGGTCTAGTAAAGCCAATGGTGACTTTACATGCCCGGGGAGACAGTAGTCAGTCCCCGGGTATGGAGTCTATGATGGAGGTCCGCTAGGACGCCCCAGTGTTACGGCACGTAGGGTGCGGTGTAACACACATAGAAAAACATATGAGACCCTATGGAGTAAAAGACCCCATAGCTCATAGAACACATTGACATTTCAAGGAATTACACACATTCATGTCCAAGAGTGGGAAAAAAAGAGTCTCACTCTTGGCAGGATGGAAAAAAACAAACTCTAGAAATCCAGCAAAGCTGCTGGGGGACTCACTAGGTTAGGAAATTCAGCCTAAACAGAGAATTCTCCCTAACACTGGCCACCCCAGACTAAGGGACAGGAGGATTTAATCCACTCCTGGATGAATCTCATACCTCTAGTCGATGACATACTTCCTAGAGAGACCATCAGCATTTTGGTGGTGACACCCTGACCTGTGTTCAATGGTGAAATCAAACCCTTGCAGGCAGATCGACCATCTCAATAGTTTTGGGTTTTACCCTTTCATTTGCATTAACCATCTCAAAGGTTGGTGGTCAGTCTGAATGACGAAAGTAGAACCATACAAGTACGGCCTAAACTTCTTCAGAGCCCACACGATAGCAAAGCACTCTCTTTCGATTGTTGCCCACCTTGTTTCAGGGTCCTTCAGCTTGTGGCTGATGAAGCAAACGGGGTGCTCCCTACCTTTCCCATCCAGTTGACTGAGTACGGCACCTTTTCCTACATTTGAAGCATCTGTCTGCACAATGAAGTGTTGGCGGTAATCAGGAGCTCTGAGTACTGGGGCTTGGCAAATAGCCTTTTTCAGGTTTTCAAAAGCCTGATTGCACTCCTCGTTCCATCTAACCTTTTTAGGAAATTTGGGCGAGGAGATGACATTCAGTGGAGAAGCTATGGTCCCACAGTTCTCTATGAAATTCATGTAATACCCAGTGAGGCCTAGGAAGGCTCTCACCTGGGTTTGAGTAGTAGGTGTTGTCCAATTTTGCACAGCTTCGATCTTACTGAGCAAAGGCCTTATTTCTCCACCTCCCACCGAATGTCCAAGATAGACTACCTTACTCTGTCCAATTTGGCACTTACTTGCCTTTATGGTCAGATTGGCTCGTCCAAGAGCCTGCAAAACATCTCTCAGGTGGGTTACATGTTCTTCCCAGGAATTGCTGAACACTGCTATGTCATCCAAGTATGCCATGCAGAAGTCCTCCATTCCATTCAGAACCTGGTTTACTATCCGTTGAAACGTAGCAGGTGCATTCTTCAATCCGAAAGGCATTACCTTAAACTGGTATAAGCCAACAGGGGTTGAAAATGCAGTTTTCTCCTTGGCATGGTCTGTCAGGGCTATTTGCCAATAGCCTGACGTCAAGTCAAATGTGCTGAGGAACTTGGCGGCGCCAAGTTTATCCACCAACTCATCTGTTCTTGGCAAAGGGTGGGCATCAGTCTTGGTGACAGCATTAAGAGCTCTATAATCCACGCAGAATCTAAGCTCTTTAGATCCAGCCTTTGGTACTAACACAACTGGGCTAGACCATGGACTAGTAGAGGGCTCTATTATCCCGTGATCGAGCATCTTGCTGACCTCACCTTTGATGTGGGTTCGTACGTTCTCTGACATTCGGTATCCTCTGCTTTTGACTGGCAGACAGTCACCAGTGAGTATGTCATGCTGGCCCCAAGGGGTCAAGCCTGGTGAAAGCGAGAACAGAGAGGCAAACTGATTCAACATAGATTTGCACTCTTCTTGCTGCTCGGGTGTCAGAATGGAGGAGAGATTTACTCCTTCAATTTTTTCGTCTAAAGGTAAGCCTCTGAGGCGATCCGGAAGAGCTTCACTCTCTTCTTCTTCCTCGGACGATGCTAGAAGCAACGCTCCTACATCCGGTCTTGAGACATACGCTTTGAGTCGGTTGGTGTGGAAGACTGTCGGAGCCTCCTTGGGATTGCCCAAGTCCACCAGATAGTTGACATCTCCGAGTTTACCCACAACTCTGAAGCGTCCCATCCATTTGTCTTGCAAGGCCCTTTGCCTTGTTGGGATCATAACGAGAACGAGCTGGTCTTGAGCGAACTCAACCATGTTAGCCTTTTGATCGTGCCAGTGCTTGACCAATGCTTGTCCAGCTTTCAAGTTATCGCTTGCTTCCGTCATCATGTGCGACATTCTCCTCCGGAGACCTATCACCTAGTCAGTCAATCTGACTGGCTTGGGGGAAGGAGCACTCTCCAGCCCCTCCTTAATCAGGGCCAATGGACCTCTGACGGGATGACCATAGAGAAGTTCGAAGGGAGAGTAACCTACTCCCTCCTGAGGGACTTCTCTATAAGCAAATAGAAGGAATGGCAGTAGAAGGTCCCACTTACGCTTAAGGGATTCCTCTAAAGCACCTATCATGCTCTTCATGGTTCGGTTGAACCGTTCTACCAACCCATTGGTTTGTGGGTGGTAAGCTGTTGAGAACTTGTAAGTAACTCCACAGGTTTTCCACATGGCTTTCATGTAGTGGGACATAAAGTTTGACCCCCTGTCAGAGATTACTTCCTTAGGAAACCCGACCCTGGTAAAAATACCAAGGAGGGCCTTAGCTACAGCCGGAGCTGTAACAGTCCTCATAGGAATTGCCTCAGGATACATAGTAGCATGGTCTGCTACAACAAGTATAAACCTGTTGCCTGAGGAGGTTGGAGGATCAAGGGGAACAACGATGTCAATCCCTACTCTCTCAAACGGGACTCCCACAACTGGGAGAGGCACTAACGGTGCCACATTCTTGGAGCCAACCTTACCAGAAGTCTGGCAGGTATGGCAGCTCCTGCAGTGTCTTTCTACTTCGGCCCCCATCTTTGGCCAATAGAAGTAGAGAGAGAGCCTTTCCTTAGTCTTCTCGAAACTCAAGTGACCAGCCAAAGGAATCTCGGGGGCTAACTGAAAGAACTGAGGTCTGTTCTCTTGGGGTACTACAAGCCGCTTGTAGTCTCCAGGTGCAGACTCGGTCGGTTCACTGTAGAAGAGGCCATCTTCCCAGTGCAACCTGTATTTCCCAGGCTCTTGCCCTTCAGCCTGAGCTTCGGCCTGGTGGCAAAGACGTTCCAGAGTTGGACATTCTCTCTGTCCCTTACTGAAGTCTGCCCTGCTGGGTCCACCTTCTGCCAGTAACGACTGCAACTCAGGATGGTCAACAGGATCCAGATCTCCAATGAGTTCCTGGCCTTCCATTAGCTCTTCTTCAGAGTCTAATTCTACCACACAGGGTTGTACCTCCCTCTCAGCCTCGGCTGGAGTTGGAGTTACGGGTGTAATTTTGGACAACCGCGGGGAAGTCCTTGTTGGCTGCACTGAAATGCTGGCTGCTGGTTTCGGGTTAGAAGTTTTAGGTTTCCCTTTCACCTCTGATTTCTTCAAGGCAGCTGCCGACAATTCCAGTTGAGCAGGAGTGATCTCTTTCTTCATCATCTCCTGGAGAGTACCGCGCATGGTCCTCTCTCTTGCGGGTCTGGTTAGCTCCTGTATCCGTTTACTAGGAGGTCTGGGAGTATTCGATACAACTCCGAGAGTTTTCAAATCATTACCCAACAGTACGCGTCCTGGTACCTCACTCTGTATGCTGACAGGTATCTTGACAGTCATGTCGTTACACTGGATGAGAACTGGTAATTGGGGAAGCATCTGCACAGGCCCTCCAGCTAACTTGGTGAGGCGTTTGGGTGCCTTAGCAACATCCTCAGCCTGAAAAAACGATTTATCCACCACAGTTATGCTAGCCCCAGTGTCCCTAATGGCAGGAGTCTCCTGACCATTCACCTGGACACTGTCCTTATAATACTCTTTAGTATTCCCTGTGGAGATGCTTCTGGCAGCATCTCCACAGGGCAGGAGCCCTCCTCGCACCGGGAGGATCCAGCCTTTGATGCCTCCCCCAGCCCCGATCGACCGCCTACCTTCCACACGGTCACATGGTCTGCAGGAGCAGCCGTGCCCATCTGTACAGCGCTGCTGGAGCAGTCGCTGTGAAGCACTCCCTGTGCTTCTTTAGGTGAGCCTCACTCACGAGTCACGAGTGCGCAGTGAAACTCCTCATGCACCCGAAGCCCGCTGCCTGCACCATGCCGCCGAAAGAGCCTCCCAAAATGGCCGCCGCCATTGTTTACTGCATTGCCTAGCAACGCGTCTCGTTCTTCTGCGTGCCAGCCCGCCGGCAGGCAGAAGCTGGCTCAATCGAGGAAGGCCAAGAGAGCAAGGCCCTTCCTGTTTGCCCCTGCCCCTCACTTCTGGCAGCATCTCCATAGGGCAGGAGCCCTCCTCACACCGGGAGGATCCAGCCTTTGATGCCTCCCCCAGCCCCGATCGACCGTCTACCTTCCACACGGTCACACGGTCTGCAGGAGCAGCCGTGCCCATCTGTACAGCGCTGCTGAAGCAGTCGCTGTCAAGCACTCCCTGTGCTTCTTTAGGTGAGCCTCACTCACGAGTCACAAGTGCGCAGTGAATCTCCTCAGGCACCCGAAGCCCACTGCCTGAACCACGCCACCGAAAGAGCCTCCCAAAATGGCTGCTGCCATTGTTTACTGCGTTGCCTAGCAACGTGTCTCGTTCTTCTGCGTGCCAGCCCGCCGGCAGGCGGAAGCCGGCCCAATCGAGGAAGGCCCAGAGAGCAAGGCCCTTCCTCTTTGCCCCTGTTTGCCTCTGGAGTCACGGAGCCGGCCCTCCCTGGACTCGAAGGCTACGTGAGTAGAACATTTCACACCAAGACTGCTCTGCATTGCCTCCAGACTCTGAATTGCGTAAATCACTATATGATTCTATCTTGTAAGTCACTCCTTGTACCGGTAGCTTTGCCTACGTCTGCACATGTCACATTGCAATGCTAAAATCTTATATTCATGATTCAAAATGCCTCATTACGTATTTGTAGACAGTGAATGCTTTTTGCACATTTCTGCCATCTGACATCCTCTAGGCAGCTAGCGCTTCGCACTACCAGAACCACTGCTGCTCAGTCCCGCCTCCCTGCACGTGCACAAAAGAGTACTCCAGCATGTCACCAGGGCTGCACCACCAGATTAACACTCTACTACTCATAGGCACACTCCTCGCCACCACAATATATGGACGACATTATCTACACTCTTGCTTACCTAGCTCCAGCATCATGACGCCGTCCAACACAAACTCCACACCTTCTCACTCTAGTCCAGACACCACGCATCCTCACACCTCTATACCTAATAGCTGCACCAGACTGTGCAGACTGAGGACGTGCACGCTACCTAGGTCCTTCTCTTTGCAACACATTCCAACATCACACAGAAACTACAGACTAGGTTCCCGCACATCCGTCTCCCACAACCTTATGGCCAGGATTCCTCACATCCTCACACCGTGTACTAGCCTCACACCCACTCCTAAACCATCCATCCCATCCAACCTCAAGCAGAAAAAACAAACAAAACAGCAGCCTCCCAACAGAAGTCAGGTAGCGCCAATACTCAAATGCACATTACTTAACACTCAATCGCTCACTGCCCATGCCTTAGAAATCAATGAGCTCATCTCCAGTCTCGACCTAGACCTGCTAGCCATCACAGAGACCTGGCTACATGAAGCTTCAGGCCCCGCCATTACTTTAGCTGTGCCAGTAGGCTACTCCATCCTTAGGCAAGACAGACCTACAAAATCAGGGGAGGGGGGTTGCCCTAATCTATAAAGACATCCATCACATCAGACCCACACCCCGCACATTGGAAGGGAATGCAGACATACTATCGGCCAAACTACCCCTCTCTCACAACAACACCATTAACATTCATGTCATCTACCGGCCCCCAGGACTCCCAGCCGATTTTCAAGGGCAAATCACGCACATTCTCAGCAAAAACTTTAAAAAATCCACCAAAAACCTACTCCTAGGTGATCTTAATCTAGGCTATAACGATCCCAAGGACAAAACTGCAACCTCCTTCCTCAAGGACCTCTCCAACCTAGACTTCAGACAAAAATTCGTGTCACCCACCCACACCAAAGGCAGAACTCTAGATTGGCTGGCCGACCATAACTGCAGCTCCTCTATCACATCCAATACATTCCTCCCTTGGACAGATCACAGCTGCATACAATTCTCTATCCCCACGATACCTACCAAAAAAACACTAGTACATAAATCTGGACCTTAGCCAGAAGCTCCAATAAATTAACTGCAGACAACTTACGCCCCCTTCTCAACACCCCATGCCTCGCCCCACCTTTCCCACAAGATCCTAACATCCTAGCAGACATACTCAAGGATACGCTCACCAATGCTATAAATTCCATTGCTCCTCTAGAAGAGAAAAAAGAAAAAAAGTCTTTCCATTCAAATGCATGGTTCACAGAGGACCTCCAAGCTCTGCGTAACAAAAAGCGCCAAGCACTTAAAAATTGGCAGGCCAACCCATGCAACATCACCAAAGACTTATTTAAAGACACCGCAAAAAAATACAAAACCGCCATCTTCAATGCCAAATCTGAATCATACAACCGTCGAATATCAGACTCGAAGTGCCTCTCAAGAGAACTCTTCTCCATCTTTAAAGAGCTCATAGTGCCTCCCATTTCCACTGACGAGATCATTAAGGATGAAGGCTGGTGCAACAGTATCCAAGCCGCCATGCTCAACAAAATAGACCTCCTACAAAACAAAATCTGTGACCACTACAATACCCTGCCGAAACAGAGTTGGCACTCAGATTCTCAATCGTCTAGCAAAACCATTAACATCCCCAAATTTGCCTTTAACGAAGTTTCAGAACTAGAAGTCCTGGACATTCTGAAACATTTGAAACCATCGACTTGCAAAGCCGATACATGCCCTCCAAAGTTAATCAAGGACTGCGCTGAACCACTTGCCCCACTCATTACCGCATTCATTAATGCCTCATTCAAGACCTGCTCTGTCCCACAGTCTTAAAGAAGCTTGGGTGCGCCCACTTCTAAAAAAGCCCACTCTCGACCCCACGGTGCCTAACAACTATAGACCTATAACAACAGTCCCTTTCCTTCTCAAGATTCTAGATAAAGTGGCACACAGCCAACTCCAACTATACCTTGAAACTAACTCCATCCTAGGTACCAGACAGTCAGGCTTCCGCAAAGGTCATGGAACAGAGACTGCTCTGCTGGACCTTAAAAACCAAATAACCAAGATACTGGACACAGGTAAACCCGCCCTTTTACTTCTCCTCAACCTCTCAGCGGCATTCGACCTAGTGGACCACAAGACCCTCACCTCACACCTCTCCCACTCTGCACACTTCTCTGACCAAGCCACCTCCTGGATAACATCATTTCTTGAAGGGAGAGGGCCATGAAAGTCTTTTCTAACACTTCTAACGCAACACCATCCATAATACACTGTGGTGTCCCTCAAGTCTCTTGTACAGCACCTACGCTATACAACCTATTCACTAAGCCCCTTTTTGATAAACTGGATGCACTTGGGACGGCCTACACCAACTATGCAGACGACACCCAAGTGCTCCTCCCACTAAAAGGCTCATACCACAAAGACGCTCTGGCTCTAAAACACATATATGCGACCATTCAAGCCTGGATGGCCACTAACAGCCTATGTCTTAACGGGGATAGGACTGAAATCCTTATCCTCGGCCAAAAATCCACACTGGCCAGGCTAGATAGTCGCTATGCCAATTTCAACATCGACAACTGAACTATCCCAGTCCTATCTTCTGTGAAAACGCTAGGGGTCTACATTGATGCAACCTTGTCTATGGACAAAAAAGTTAGTGCCATTGTCTCCGCATCTGCACTAAGCACTAAATTCATCAACGCCATCAAACAATTCCTCTCCAAAGAAAACTGCCTATCAATAGCAAGAGCTACCATAGGCGCTAAACTTGACTATTGCAATGCACTCCTTGCCGGCACCTCTGAAAAAACCTAAACAAACTTCAGGTCACTCAAAATAACGCTCTAAGAGCAGCCTTAAGCATCTCCAAAAGGGACCACATCTCACTGGCAAGACAATCTGTTCACTGGCTCCCTGTCAAAGAACGCATCACCTTCAAGGTACTGACTACTACCCACAAATGTATCCACCACACTGCACCATCATATCTCTCAGACACTATTCTCAGACCGACCTAATCCAGACCTACGAGACTGTGCTACACTAACCAACTCACTGTACCACGCATCAATAAGACTACAGCAGGAGGGCGGGGTTTCCCCTACATAGCACCAAAACTCTGGAACAATCTCCCCCACGCTCTAAGAGCAGAAGGCTCACTCACAGCCTTTAGAAAAAAACTCAAAACCTCTCTCTTTAACTAAATTTCCTCTACCTACAGCCAAACAGGCACACATTGCTAAATATTGTTATTGTCTAAACCTGTATGCTTGTATGCCTCTATGCTGTAACTAAGTTGCGCTATTCCTGTAACCAGCGCTATCTCTGTAACCAGCGCCACGATGCCTCAGGGCTGATTCTGTGCGCTTAACAAATACGAATAAATAAATAAATAAATTATCGGGGATAGAATTATAGACATCTAAATTCTGTTGTTCCCACAACCCCAGAGATACTAAAGAAACACTGGCTGAGACTCCAATGGGTTCGTCAGCCAGCAGTAGAAAGTTTCCACATGCCATTTGGACTTCCTCCTCTGGAGCGAAGGCTAAGGAGACAAGCTGGACCCCTGAAGGTTTACCCTTACATCTGGGATCTCCTTTCACGTGGTCAATCGAGCCACAAACAAAGCATTTACCGAATGCTTTCTGGAATGGTGGCTTGTTCTGGCCTCCTTCCGGTTTGGCACCAGAAGATACACTATTCTGCTGCAGTTTTCCTTGTGGCTTACCCTTCTGGTTTTGTTTGGGGCCCTCTTTGGAATTTGAGTTATTCGAATTCTCTTTTGAGTCTTTTTTAGGCTGTTTTCCCTCATCCTTTTTCTGAGTTGCCCCAGAATCCTTGTGAGTAGCCCTGTTGGCAACCCACAAGTCAGCAGCCTTTGCCAGCTTCCGGGAATCTAATTCCTTCGAATCAGCCAAGTGCTGTCTGAGCTCAGGAGAACAGGCATCATAAATCGACTCCAACATAAAAAGATTCTTCATACCTTCATAAGTGTTCACTTTGTAACCCTTAATCCATCCCTGTAAGTTTTTCAACCCTTCACTCACCCAGGTAGCCCAAGGGGTACCATCATTCTTTTTGAGGGTTCTAAACCTCTTAAGATACTGCAAAGGGGTCTTCCCGAATCTAGCTATCAAAGCTAGTTTCACACTTTCGTAATCCGTCTTATCCGCCTCCCCCAACTCCATTACCACATCAGTCGCAACAGGGGGGAGCCTAGAGAACAACCAGGGAAGCAAATCATTCCCGGTGATGTCCTGAAGCCCATGATTGTACTCAAACAGTTTTAACCAATCTAACACATCCAATCTTGGTTCATACATACCCACTAATTCCTTGGGACTACAGGTGTTTGGCAGTAAACCCACTTGGTAGCAGTCTGTACCACACAGATTCACTTGGTAGCTGTGGCTGAGCAGTCAGACTTCCCTCAAGAAGAGTTAGACAGTATGTGGAGTATACAATATAGGGCAATCTACACAGTATAACAAGCAAACACGGAACAAGGCTTCGGTGTAAAGATATAAAGGCATTTATTTATAACAACACATCTATAGAAAACACTCTGGCACTCTTACGGCAAAATAACTTCAATCACAAATTACTATACGAAGAAATAGATCAATCCCCCTAACAATATTTCGACAAGTCTAGGTTCACCAGCATCACTTATTTGCAGACAGAGGTGTATGCGTTAACCTAGATGGCACTCTAGTATTCGTTAGGACGGGAGAGAAAAATAAGGCAGGTTATGAAATCAACTCGGTACCAATACTTTACAGACAAATGCAAGGCAAGTAAGGCAGGTTACTGCAGATCACAAAGTTCAGAGGCCAGGCCCACTCGGAGAGAGGCAAGGCGATATGTCCAAAAGTGTCTCAGTGGAAATGCGCTTTGAGTCTTTATCGCAAATTGTTATGGAAAGGTTGGACCAGTTCAGAACAGAAAAGTTAAAGAACGCTTGGAGGCGACCCAATGGAAAGGTGAGGATTCAGACACCTCACTTGATCCGGCAGAACGGGAAGCCAGGCGGGTACGGTACCTTGTTTGTGGAGAGACAGCTCCGGCGGGGGCAGTTGTTCCTGGTGGTGGATGCACGTCGGGTCTTTGCCAAGAGTAGAGAGGATCTCGTCGTCGAAGAAAAGTGAAGTCCGGTGCACCACCAGGGAAGAGACAAGCCGCGGAGTGCTCCGTCACAAGGCACCACCTTTTGGTCATGGTACAGGGGTAGTGGCTATCCGGTTGCCGCTGTGCTCTGCACGGGCAATTCGACCACTGCGTCCTGGGCGAAGAAAAAGCAAAGGAGACTGGTTGTTCCCACCAGACAGGGGAAGAGACTCTCCGGCAGGGAGATCTCCTCTGTAGTCGGGAAGTGGTGAGTCGGTTCAGCAGGGCTCCACCGGAGGAGTCATCATTGCAGGTCGGCTCAGCTTTACCCTCGTCGGATTGTTAGGTCCTGTGGCGACTTCTGAAGATCCAGTCCCAAAAGCCCTGCTTTTATGCAGAAAACCCCCATTCATTCAGCCTAGCTGTCACTCAAAACACGCTAAGTGGTGAGCGGGGAGGCTCACCACTTGGGCCAATCACACCAGAGTGCGACCGGAGTTGGCAAGGCAACTCGGTCCAGGGTGCCTAAACCCCCTCCCACACCCCTGTGGTAACCCAGACAGATTGGCACCACTTTGGAGGGTCTCGGTACAGAAGCCCGCCAAAAGTGGAACAAAGGGCTCAACCTTTGGTTTAGGAGTCACAGAGACGAACACAGACGCCATTTTAAAAACCGAGTTCTGGCAGAAAATACCATCCGATAGACTTATTTAAGATAAGTAAACAGGAGGTACGTTAGAGATTAACGGGAAAAAGGTATCAATCGCTAACAATGGGAAGAATCCCATAGGGTTATACTCGGGGTCGAATATAACAAGTAGTTTCCACTGCCACCAGCCAAAACTCGACGAGGGGGGACGGGACAGTGCCCCCTCAAATAACAGACCCAGGAGTAATCGAATTACCCCCACTAGTACGTCCACAATAGGATGGTTTGTACTAGTTCTGTTAGCAAATGTAGGTCTAGTAAAGCCAATGGTGACTTTACATGCCCGGGGAGACAGTAGTCAGTCACCGGGTATGGGGTCTATGATGGAGGTCCGCTAGGACGCCCCAGTGTTACGGCACGTAGGGTGCGGTGTAACACACATAGAAAAACATATGAGACCCTATGGAGTAAAAGACCCCATAGCTCATAGAACACATTCACATTTCAAGGAATTACACAAATTCATGTCCAAGAGTGGGAAAAATAGAGTCTCACTCTTGGCAGGATGGAAAAAAACAAACTCCAGAAATCCAGCAAAGCTGCTGGGGGACTCACTAGGTTAGGAAATTCAGCCTAAACAGATAATTCTCCCTAACACCCTGCACCCCCACCCCCCAGCAGTGCAGGGGCAGCCTCCACCAGGCCCCCACACATGTCTACCACCACCCCCACCCCCCAGCAGTGCATGGGGAAGCCTCCACCAGGCCCCCACTCATGTCTCCCACCACCCCTACCCCCCAGCATCCAGGGGCACCCTCCACCAGGCCCCCACTCATGTCCAACTCATGTCTACCACCACCCCCACCCCCCAGCAGTGCAGGGGCAGCCTCCACCAGGCCCCCACTCATGTCTACCACCACCCATACCCCCCAGCATCCAGGGGCATCCTCCACCAGGCCCCCACTCATGTCTCCCATCACCCCCACCACCCAGCAGTGCAGGGGCAGCCTCCTCCAGGCCCCCACTCATGTCTCCCACCACCCCCACCCCCCAGCAGTGCAGGGGCAGCCTCCACCAGGCCCCCACTCATGTCTCCCACCACCCCCACCCCCCAGCAGTGCAGGGGCAGCCTCCACCAGGCCCCCACTCATGTCCCCCTGCACCCCCACCCCCCAGCATCCAGGGGCACCCTCCACCAGGCCCCCACACATGTCCCCCTGCACCCCCACCCCACAGCATCCAGGGGCAGCCTCCACCAGGCCCCCACTCATGTCTCCCACCACCCCCACCCCCCAGCATCCGGGGGCACCCTCCACCGGGCCCCCACTCATGTCTACCACCACCCCTACCCCCCAGCATCCAGGGGCACCCTCCACCAGGCCCCCACTCATGTCCAACTCATGTATCCCTGCACCCCCACCCCCCAGCAGTGCAGGGGCAGCCTCCACCAGGCCCCCACTCATGTCTACCACCACCCCCACACCCCAGCATCCAGGGGCAGCCTCCACAAGGCCCCCGCTCATGTCTCTCACCACCCCCACCCCCCAGCAGTGCAGGGGCAGCCTCCACCAGGCCCCCACTCATGTCCCCCTGCACTCTCACCCCCCAGCATCCAGGGGCACCCTCCACCAGGCCCCCACACATGTCCCCCTGCACCCCTACCCCACAGCATCCAGGGGCAGCCTCCACCAGGCCCCCACTCATGTCTCCCACCACCCCCACCCCCCAGCATCCAGGGGCAGCCTACACCAGGCCCCCACTCATGTCTCCCACCACCCACACCCCCCTGCCTCCACCAGGCCCCCACTCATGTCCCCCTGCACCCCCATCCCCCAGCATCCAGGGGCAGCCTCCACCAGGCCCCCACTCATGTCCAAGTCATGTATACCTGCACCCCCACCCCCCAGCAGTGCAGGGGCAGCCTCCACCAGGCCCCCACTCATGTCTCCCACCACACCCACCCCCAAGCAGTGCAGGGGCAGCCTCCACCAGGCCCCCACTCATGTCTCCCACCACCCCCACCCCCCAGCATCCAGGGGCACCCTCCACCAGGCCCCCACTCATGTCCAACTCATGTCTACCACCACCCCCACCCCCCAGCAGTGCAGGGGCAGCCTCCACGAGGCCCCCACTCATGTCTACCACCAACCCCACCCCCCAGCATCCAGGGGCACCCTCCACCAGGCCCCCACTCATGTCTCCCATCACCCCCACCCCCCAGCAGTGCAGGGGCATCCTCCACCAGGCCCTCACTCATGTCTCCCACCACCCCCACCCCCCAGCAGTGCAGGGGCAGCCTCCACCAGGCCCCCACTCATGTTTACCACCACCCCCACCCCCCAGCATCCAGGGGCACCCTCCACCAGGCCCCCACTCATGTCTCCCATCACCCCCACCCCCCAGCAGTGCAGCGGCAGCCTCCACCAGGCCCCCACTCATGTCTCCCACCACCCCCACCCCCCAGTATCCAGGGCAGCCTCCGCCAGGCCCCCACTCATGTCCAACGTATGTCTACCACCACCCCCACCCCCCAGCAGTGCAGGGGCAGCCTCCACCAGGCCCCCACTCATGTCTACCACCACCCCCACCCCCCAGCATCCAGGGGCACCCTCCACCAGGCCCCCACTCATGTCTCCCATCAAACCCACCCCCAGCAGTGCAGGGGCAGCCTCCAAAAGGCCCCAACTCATGTCTCCTATCACCCCCACCCCCCAGCATCCAGGGGAACCCTCCACCAGGCCCCACTCATGTCCAACTCATGTCTACCACCACCCCCACCCCCCAGCAGTGCAGGGGCAGCCTCCACCAGGCCCCCACTCATGTCTACCACCACCCCCACCCCCCCAGCATCCAGGGGCACCCTCCACCAGGCCCCCACTCATGTCTCCCATCACCCCACGCCCCAGCAGTGCAGGGGCAGCCTCCACCAGGCCCCCACTCATGTCTCCCATCACCCCCACCCCCCCAGCAGTGCAGGGCCTCCACCAGGCCCCCACTTATGTCTCCCACCACCCCCACCCTCCAGCAGTGCAGGGGCAGCCTCCACCAGGCCCCCACTCATGTCCCCCTGCACCCCCAGCATCCAGGGGCACCCTCCACCAGGCCCCCACACATGTCTCCCACCACCCCCACCCCCCAGCATCCAGGGACACCTTCCACCAGGCCCCCACTCATGTCTACCACCACCCCACCCCCCAGCATCCAGGGGCACCCTCCACCAGGCCCCCACTCATGTCCCCCAGCCAACATGTCACCACAATGTAGATCCCTGGCCCTTATGGTAGGCCTCCAAATGCCAAACACCCACCTGAGTATTGCATCCACCCACTTAGAAATGGCAAAAACATGACATAACCCCAATTTCAAGTTTGGAAATGAACACATGTCCCTCACATACACCCAATGGGTGTCAGTGAATGTCAAAACCCATATCATGATATGCATGAAACCAATGAGATGATACTACACATTGAACTTTGAAGAAAAAATATGTATTAAAAGCAACATAAATTGAAACAAACAATAATGGAAATTTAAAAAAAAAACAGCATGTCTGTGAAATAATGCAAAACCACAAATCATAATGCAAAGGAAAGGTGTCCAAAGTCACAGTCCACAAAAGTAAATCCAATGGAAAATTAAAATCGAAAACTATTGCTCCATGGGGAAATCATAAAAAAAATGGAAAATCCAAAGTCAACTATATACAGATAAACAATCCAAGGTCCATGATCCCAACCGAAGAAATGAAACCTATCTAATAACACTACCTAAAAAAAAAAACTATATACAAAAATGTGGCCCATTGTCCAAAAGGTCCAAAAAAAATGCAAAACCAAAGGAAACCTAACACTAACTACAGAACTATTTACAAGGGCAGCGGGCTAGTCCGACGGCTCACTTCTGGATGTTCCGGGCCAGGGCATCATCAAACTACTGCTCAATGTCCCGGAGGTGGTCCTCCTCCATGGCCCAGAGGGTCCGCAGGGCCTTCCACATGTTCACCCCAAACTCCCTGCAGATTGCCTCGAGGCACTTGGCCCGCCTCAGGGCCTCCGCATGGAGTTCTCCGCCCTGACCATTGTGAGCCGTGCCTCTTCCGCCCGCTCCGCATCTATGGCGTGGCCCAACCGCTGCCACACGGAAGACACTTCCAGTCCTGGGTCCTCCTGGGTCCTTCTGCCCTCCGGCCGATGCCTGCCCCTCCAATGTCGAAGGCCCCGAGCCATCATGGCTCCCACCACGTTGCTGCTGCGCCTCTGCCCGTGCACTGCCTCCTGCTGCCTGCACATCCTCCGCTTGCTGGGGTGCAGTCGTTGATGTGGTCACCCCTGCTGGACGTCCGACTCCCGACTGTGGCAGGGATGCCTCCTCCACCAGCCTGACCACACCGTCAGAGGTAGCTCCACAGGGCACCCAGGTGACTGATGGGTGGGAAGATGGCACGGAGGACGACTGGCGTATAGGGGGTTCAGTTGAGGAGGGGGTCTGAGCAAGCTCCATCAAACGGAGAATCCGGCCTGGGTGACCTGTCCCAGTAGGCGGACGCGGTCAACGAGCCATTCGAGATGACGTGCAGTCTCCTCATGAAAAGACTGCAGGTCACCTCGCATGGCCTGTTGACGCAACGCCACACCAGTCAGGACAGGCTCAACCCAGACCCGGATAGCCACATCTGCAGGCAGAGGAAGGCCAGTTGACGTGAGCTCATCCCCTGCCTGAAAACGGGTCTGGACGTAGGCATCCCTGCTGGTGCAAGATGATGCAGTGTCAGGATCAGGGACAGGATTGCACACAGGCACCTCCGCGGCGACCTGTGCTGCCTGTTGTCCCTGGTCTTGCACTGCACCACTAGCAACAGTGGAATCCCTACCACCAGACCCTGTCTCTGTTGCTTGCACGGCCTCCTCCTCCACCAAACCCCCCACCAACCTGGATGACTCAGTGCCATCTTCCCCCATTGGGCCCTGCGGGGTCCCAGCTGCCCCTTCTGCTGCCGAGGAGTCCAACTCTGACCTCCACCTCTTGCACCTCCCCCTGGCAGCTGCGGCCTGGGACGCGGCACTTGACTCCTCACTCTCCGACGAGATCACAACCTGGGAGGGGAGCCGGGCCTTGCGTCTCCGGCTGGCCCTGCGATCCCCGCCGCTGTGCTCCACAGCACCTTCTCCGCCCTCTTCATCAGTTGACGTTGCAGACAGGGAGAAATAAAACACAGGCAACAGGGCACTGTACAATGGACACATACACACATGACAGTTGCACATGAGTGGCATTGGTAAACCTCAGACATGGCATCACAATTGGCAACACACATGTCATTTCCACTTGCACACATGAGCCATACCACAGCCACATCGCAACTGCCAGCACCCTCCATACACATACAACAGCATGAGCAGGCAAAGGTGAGCCAGACATCACATGCAACACAGGGAGTGCACTACACATGCATGCACACCACCACACTTGCATGCATGTGTACACCTCAGCCAACTGTCGCAGTGTTCCGATGGGCATCCATGTCACATCTGCCAATCAGGCTTCCACATCCCGCTGTCACATGCATCCATGTTGCATCACTGTTGCACCCTTGTCAAATACACACACATGCACATGTACACAGTGCTGATACATGCAGCTGAAAACAACATACATGCGTGACATCACGAACATACTTACATACACATTCATCCAAACATGTGTGCCCACACAACTGCATTTGGCATGCAAGCCTACACACACAAGCACCATCCATGTCTCACACATGACAGCCCTCGCATGTGTTAGCCTCATGGCCCTGTACACCCCACCCCATACTCGGCCCCATACAAACAGATGTGCAACCGGCACACTACTGGCACATCACCACACGCACAGGTTAATCATGATGCATGTACACTTACCGATTGACTCCAGACGGATCTGCCTCTCAAGGACCTGGATGTGGAGCGCTGGGGATATGCGTTCCAGGACCCTCATCTGATCTTCCGACAAGTGGCCCTGGCGCCCCTTAGCATCCGCTGCCTTCAAGAGGCGCCGGTCCTTGTTCAGGGTCCTGTACCTGAAGTCCTCCCAGCGCTTCTTGACATGTTGGAAGTCGCGGACTGCCACCCCTCCACGTTGATGGCAGTCACGATGTCCGTCCAGATCCGAGTCCGTCCTTCCTTTTCGGCGCACACACTTCCGAAGAGTGCATCATACTGCCCCAGGACTTGCTCCACCAGGACACCAACTTCCCTGGCACCGAAGCTGGTGCCCTTCTGCCTCTCTGGCCGGGGGCTGTCAGTGGTGCCAGATGCTACAGTGCCCGACATGACAACCCCAGAGGCAGGAGTGGGTGGGCAACTGGGTCCTGGGGCTGGGCTGTGGAGCAATGGAATCCCAGTCGGGAGTCTTCGGTTCCAGCAGGGGTGGTCACAGCAACAGCACCCCTGGCTGATGTGCAGGCAGCAAATGGCAGGGCACGTGGGCAGCAGGCAGTCAGGCAGCAGCAGATGGCAGGTGGGAGCGTGCTCGAGGTTCTGGGGGCAGTAAATCGGCTTTCTGGGCAGGAGCGTGGTCTTCCGTGTGCTTACGCGTGGCCAGCTTGATACGGAGTGATTTGGCACGTGAAAATCTTGCACGTCTGCGTGTAATTCAAGGAAAGGCCCTTAGCGCGTAAGCATGTCTGCACGCATACGCGATTTCATTGGCCCAAAGGCCCCCATGCGCAGCTATGACATCACGCGCATGGCCGTAGAGAATGGCGCGTGTAAAAAAAAAGATACATGTCCGAGTGTCAAAGCGTGTAATTGGTGGAAATGGCCTCATCGCGTATGCGCGTCTGTGATGTGTGTATAAAAGGTACGCGTAGAACGCCATTTCCTTGTACGTGCTTTTTGTGGAGAGCGAGTGGGTGAAATCTGTACTTCTTGTCAGTTCACACGCGATTTACTTCACGGCGTTTCAAGTTCGTACTCCCTGTTACCTCTGACAGCTTTTTCTCTTTTCCTCTTTTTCCTGGGCCTGTTTCCTCAAACAGCGTTCCCTTCTACTGTTGTCCTGTCTCCTCAGACAGCGTACAATTCTTCTTTTGGCGGGGGTGTTGCCAACGTGCACACCTGCATATTTTTCACGCTTTTGTTCCTGGCAGACGGTGAGTCGCGCACGTATTTAACATCTGTGCTTGCCCCGTGTGTCGTATACCCCTTCAGAGGTCATTCTAGGCTGCGTGTGACACGCATACGTTCATTCTTGTGTTTCTGGGTGCCACAGCGTAGTGCAGGTTTATTTCTCCAAACACGTGGTCTAGGAGGGGTTGCGTGCACCTTACTTCCCTTTATTGGGGTGCCTGTGCGTTGCGTAACCCGTCATCTTTCCCCAGGGGTGACATACAGCCTTGCTAGAGCACTAGGGTACGATTACCATCTGGTACCCAACCCCTTTGTCCCCCAATTGCCCAGGACAATAGTTCACATCGACTCCCATACGCACAATAACATCAGTGCCATGGCTGGGAGGCGAACAAGCCGTAAGGGTGGCAAAGGTGGCCGAGCCCCAAGTGGTGGCTGTGGTGGATCCGGTAGGGGATGTGGGCGTGACTTGCAGGGTGCCCCTAGCCCCCCATGTGTGGAGAAGCAGTCAGGGACACCCATGGCACCTCCCTCCTGGTTGAGGGTAACGTGGCTGACACCATCCATGCTCAGCCCTTGTTGAATCAGCCCACTGTGGAACCAGACCTGGCACAGGGTGACTCCATAGCTGACTTCCAGGTCAGCAGGTCTAGGCCACGTGCGCCGGTGCACGTTGGTGTCATCAGGCCACGTGGATCAGGGGCAGCTAGGTCATCTGCTGCCCCGCGTAGGCAGGCTGGGGAGGCTACAGGGGCAGCTATGGCTCCATCCACCCCACCTCTCACACACCCAGCCAGGACAGTATAGGTCCAAGTCCATCATGCTGACATTCCCCCTGACACCATCACACTTGAGCTAATGCCTGCACCAACTCCCATGCTGAGTGTGCAATCCCACACTCCTAGTACAGAGTCCACCGGGGCTCCAGCCCCTAGTGTCCAGAGCGGCGTACGACACTCAGGATCCTCACCACCTTCCAAGCGGAAGAGGAAGAGTGCTCATCCAGTAGAGGCTGATGCCCCAGACACGGCTACACAGACCGGCCCATCAAGGAAGCCCAGCTTCAATGAGGCCGAACTGAATGCACTTGTAGAGTATGTGTCCGCACATGACCGCGAAATGGTGATTGTTGCAGGATCCAAGACCACACCTGCACAACGTCAGGCACACTGGCAGACCATTGCGGATATCATAAGTGCCCTTGGAATCGTGAGGCGTACAGCTACTGAATGCTACAAGCGCTGGAATGACCTGAAGCGTGGGGCAAAGAATAAGCTGGCCTCAAGTCATGCCGCAACTCTAGTGACTGGAGGTTGGTCTCCAGCAGAGGACATAGAACTCACTCCACATGAGTAGGTTGCTGGGACCTACGTCACGGAGGAACAGATCCAAGGCGTGGGAGAACTGGCAGATTACGAGGCATTGTCCGGTGAGTGCACATGCATGGGTGTGTCATCCATGTGCATGGTGTGTGTGGGAGGGCTTCTGTTTGGGTGCCAGGTGAGGGTGTGTGTGCCTGAGTGGTTTGGGTCACCCATGTGCCTCATCCAATACATTCTGCGCACCAGCATTTGGGTATAGCAGTATCCCTTCTGCCAACATTAGACATCCAGCCCAACACCACGCCAGTTGCCCTTGAAGTGTCATCTTGCCACAACATTGTTGCTTATTTTCCTAGATTGTTTGCATACCACCACTTTTACTCAGCATTTCTCAGTCCTATTGTCACATGTCTGATGTGGCTATGGTACAGTGGACTGGCTTTGTTTCCTGGACATGATTTGTTTAGACATGTCCCTGTGCTATAGGACCATTTTGGACTGGCAGCTCCAGGTTAAACATTTTAACCATTTCAATGAAAAAATCACTTTCATAAGCAAACTGGACTGAATGAACAATTGGTGCCCTCCTCTCCCTCTTCACTGTATGGCTGGGGTACATGCCATCTGTGTGATGGCATGTGTATTTGACCTGCCAATCACTGGCCAATGTGTGATGCCACTGCTAGGCAGCATGCAGCAAATGTGTTCATCTTCCATCTTGGTGTCATCAATGTGTGCCATCTGCCTACCCTTCACACGCAGTGATGGTGCATGCATGGGAGGGTTTTAGTCATGTGGGACATGTGTCAATCAAGTACTGTTTCTGTAGCCTCTCAGCCCTAATTGTGTGCCATAGTGCTAATGCCTGTTTTAATTTGTTTTCTTTTATGTCTTTGCAGGGGATGACGCACTTGATACTGCTGGGGTTGTGGAGATGGTGCAGACCCAGGAGGGGTCTGAGGACCGACCGACCACCAGTGAGGGACGTGGTGTGGTGGTGGGTGAGAACCCACAACTGCTGCAGGTCGTGCTCTCAAGGGGTGTCTCTGGCTGCACCTCCCCTGAGCTGTATTCAGGTGTCGATTCGGATGATGAGACCTATGTGCCGTCGCAGGTGAGTGTTCCTGGGAGGGATTCTGTTCTGTCCGACCCACCTGCACCAGGGTTAGAACACTCAATAGGGATGTCAGTGTTGGCAGGTACGCCTTTGGTGGTTACGGGTGCAGGGTCGAACTCCGCAACATCTGATCCTGTTCCTGGGCCAGCAGATCAGAAGGGGAATGCAGTCCTGCAGCCTCAGGCAGTGCCGGCACAGCAAGGCGCAGTTCGCCTTGCCCCAGACAGGTGTGGTGCCCGCCGACGGGGTGGCCGTACGCCACCTGGCAATACCCCATGGGAGCAATCCATATACGGTATGGCAACCCAACAGGCAGCATCATCAGAGATGATGGCTCAGGCCATGGATAGGGTTGCCACTTCCATTGTCCCCCCCGAAAGGCTGATGGAGCGACTACAGCAGGCAACAGACTCCATCTGCCAGTCACACAGGGAGGACATGTTGGCGTCCGACAGGGACAGGCGGACGACACTGGCGACTCTGCGAGAAGCCATTTCCATAGAGTCCCAGGGCCACAGGGAAGCCCTGAGGATGGAACTCCTTCACCTCAGGATGACTCTTGTTGAGCTTGAGGCTTGAATTTGGTTCAGATGCTTGGGTTTGTGTGACACACACCCCTCCTGCTTCCCATTTCCATGGGCTTGCAAAGGGTGTGCCCAAGTGACATTGACGTACATGGTGACGTTGGACTCCCATTCGATGTGTGGGCAGTCTGTAGTCAATACTGTGTATACATTCATAGTGCATATTGTTGTTGTATTGTACACTGCATGGTGTATTGATATGTGCCTCTGCATCCATCTCATCCTCCTAATTTGCAGGTCCATTTCTCATGTCTTCACAAGGCGGTCCACCTTGGAACTGGAGTCCATGTTTTAAGCAGTGCACCTACACTCTTGTGTGGCGCTAACACTGTATACTTGGAAGTGTTCGAAGTGCTGGCATCATCAGGTAGTGAGGCTAGCACATATTTAAGTCTGTAATGTCATGTTTAAGGTAGGTTGGAGGTTGTGTAGGTGATTGGTATTCTTGGTAAGTATTTGGTAATGTGTGTTGTAGGTCCTGCATTACTGTGAGCATTTCATGTGTGGCCATGTTTCCATTAGGGACACTGTAGCTGGTGACACTTGGGGCATGTTGTGGGGATTCATTTTTTTGCTCTCACATTGCATGACATGCCATGGTGTGCTGTGTGGCCGTGCCGGGGAGGGGTTGGGTGACATGGCACTGTTCTCATGTAGTATTTTGCAAGTGGGTATTCATTTCTGCAGCATGGAAGTGTGTCTTTTGATGACACTGCATTGGTGATGTTTGTGTAGGTAGGGATGCACACATTGTGACACTTCCACATGAACAATCTCAGGCTGCTATGGTTCTGACAGTTGACTGTCCCTTTGTTCGTCATAATTGTCAGGACGAGTCATCATTGCTTATCAGATGGTATGTGCCAGGGCTGTGTGCACTCCACAGGGGTGTGATTTCTATGTGAAGTAATTAGCCACCAGCTGCGTACGGGCTGCCTCACCCTGTGCCCTTTCCCCTCCTATGCGCAGCAGGCATGCATGTGGTTGGGGATGTGGGGGCACCACAATGTCCACAGCCAGGCCCCGGCGTGTTGCAACATTGTGCAGGACACATGCTGCCACTATGATCCTGCACACTACTGGGGGCGCATATAAGAGCTGCCCGCCAGAACGGTCAAGGGAGCGAAAGCGTGACTTGAGCACTCCGAATGTGCGCTCCACTATGCCCCGGGTTGCAATATGGGCTGTGTTGTATCTTACCTCGGGAGGCGTGATGGGGTTCCGAATTGGCGTCATCATGTGGGTGCTCAGAGGGTAGGCACTGTCCCCTGGTGAGGAGGTGATGGGTATCATTAGTGGGGTAGTGACATAACTCTGCATCTGACATGCATGCATGTGCAGTGGCATTCATACTCACCAAGCAGCCATGTATTGCCATGCCGCCGAGATTCTAGGTCCCGGCTTAAGGTAGACATTCGGTAAATGAAGCTGTCGTGGGTGGACCCTGGATAGTTGGCATATACTGAGGTGATGATTCCCTTGGCATTACATACTACCGGCACGTTGATGGAATTGCCAGTGCCTATAGATGTGCTCAGATGCCCTGTGGGGACGTAGTGCCACATGGGTGCAGTCAATGGCACCTAGCACTTTGGGGAATTGTGCCACACCGTAGAAATCGAGGACGGCAGCCTGCCTTTCTGCAGGTGTCCTGGGCAGGTATATGTGCCTACGGAATGATGGGCATGCAGTGATGATGTTCAAGACCTGGTGTAGGCAGCGTGACTGCATGGCCTGTGACACCCCACCCACTATGGCACTTGTCCGCTGAAATGATCCTGTGGCCAAGAAGTGCAGTACATTAAGGACCTTCTCCAGGGGGCTGAGTGCTTGGGAGCATAGGGTGGGTGATGTGAGGTCATCCTCCCACTCACTGACCAGGTCCAGTATTATGTGTGGTGGAAACCTGTACCTCCCATACACCTGGTCATCAGGCATCCTAAAAAGGCTGGTTCTGGGAGTGAAAATTCGGGCCCTCACTATCCTCCTCCTCCTCCTTTGGTAACCCATGGCCACTGCTGCTAGGAACTGTATATTCATCCTGGCGTCTGAGCTTGTTTGTTGTCTGCGCGCAGTTTTATGCTGCGCGGGTCGACGTACGCCTGCTTCATGCTGGCGTACGTGTTTCAGGATTGGACCATTTATTTTTCGGCGCGTTGTAGGCGAACGTGTGAATCTTCCCGGCCAACCCCAGGAATACACGTAACACGCTCTCCCAGGCCCAGTCGCGAGTAAATATTCATGCCCACCCCTGTAATACACATACCCCACTCTCACAGGCCCAGTCGCGTGTGGAAGTTCACGCGCACCCCGAAATACACGTACCCAGGGCAATCGCGTGTGGAACTTCCCGCGAACCCCGTAATACACATAGCCTGCTGGTATCACGTGTGGAAGTTCACACGCACCCCGAAATACACGTACCCAGGGCAATCGCGTGTGGAACTTCCCGCGAACCCCGTAATACACGTACCCTGATGATATCGCATGGGAGACTACCCGCGCACCCCAGGAATACACGTACCCAGGCAAATCGCACGGCTGGGGGGTGGGGGTGCAGGGGGACATGAGTGGGGGCCTGGTGGAGGGTGCCCTGCACTGCTGGGGGTGGGAGAGTTGGGAGACATGAGTGGGGCCTGGAGGAGGCTGCCCCTACACTGCTGGGGGGTGGGGGTGCAGGGGGACATGAGTGGGGGCCTGGTGGAGGGTGCCCCTGGATGCTGGGGAGTGGGGGTGTAGGGGGACATGTGTGGGGGCCTGGTGAAGGGTGCCCTGCACTGCTGGGGGGTGGGGGTGGTGGGAGACATGAGTGGGGGCCTGGTGGAGGCTGCCCCTGCACTGCTGGGGGGTGGGGGTGGTGGGAGACATGAGTTGGACATGAGTGGGGGCCTGGTGGAGGGTGCCCCTGGGTGCTGGGGGGTGGGGGTGGGGGGAGACATGAGTGGGGGCCTGGTGGAGGCTGCCCCTGGATGCTGGGGGGTGGGGGTGGTGGGAGACATGAGTGGGGGCCTGGTGGAGGCTGCCCCTGCACTGCTGGGGGGTGGGGGTGGTGGGAGACATGGGTGGGGGCCTGGTGGAGGCTGCCCCTGGTGACTGGGGGGTGGGGGTGGTGGGAGACATGGGTGGGGGCCTGGTGGAGGGTGCCCTGCACTGCTGGGGGGTGGGGGTGGTGGGAGACATGAGTGGGGGCCTGGTGGAGGGTGCCCCTGGATGCTGGGGGGTGGGGGTGCAGGGGGACATGAGTGGGGGCCTGGTGGAGGGTGCCCTGCACTGCTGGGGGGTGGGGGTGATGGGAGACATGAGTGGGGGCCTGGTGGAGGCTGCCCCTGCACCGCTGGGGGGTGGGGGTGGTGGGAGACATGTGTGGGGGCCTGGTGGAGGATGCCCTGCACTGCTGGGGGGAGGGGGTGGTGGGAGACATGAGTTGGACATGAGTGGGGGCCTGGGGAGGGTGCCCCTGGATGCTGGGGGGTGGGGGTGGTGGGAGACATGTGTGGGGGCCTGGTGGAGGGTGCCCTGCACTGCTGGGGTGTGGGGGTGCAGGGGGACATGAGTGGGGGCATGGTGGAGGGTGCCCCTGGATGCTGGGGGGTGGGGGTGCAGGGGGACATGAGTGGGGGCCTGGTGTAGGGTGCCCTGCACTGCTGGGGGGTGGGGGTGATGGGAGACATGAGTGGGGGCCTGGTGGAGGCTGCCCCTGCACCGCTGGGGGGTGGGGGTGGTGGGAGACATGTGTGGGGGCCTGGTGGAGGATGCCCTGCACTGCTGGGGGGAGGGGGTGGTGGGAGACATGAGTTGGACATGAGTGGGGGCCTGGGGAGGGTGCCCCTGGATGCTGGGGGGTGGCGGTGGTGGGAGACATGGGTGGGGGCCTGGTGGAGGCTGCCCCTGGTGACTGGGGGGTGGGGGTGGTGGGAGACATGGGTGGGGGCCTGGTGGAGGGTGCCCTGCACTGCTGGGGGGTGGGGGTGGTGGGAGACATGAGTGGGGGCCTGGTGGAGGGTGCCCCTGGATGCTGGGGGGTGGGGGTGCAGGGGGACATGAGTGGGGGCCTGGTGGAGGGTGCCCTGCACTGCTGGGGGGTGGGGGTGATGGGAGACATGAGTGGGGGCCTGGTGGAGGCTGCCCCTGCACCGCTGGGGGGTGGGGGTGGTGGGAGACATGTGTGGGGGCCTGGTGGAGGATGCCCTGCACTGCTGGGGGGAGGGGGTGGTGGGAGACATGAGTTGGACATGAGTGGGGGCCTGGGGAGGGTGCCCCTGGATGCTGGGGGGTGGGGGTGGTGGGAGACATGTGTGGGGGCCTGGTGGAGGGTGCCCTGCACTGCTGGGGTGTGGGGGTGCAGGGGGACATGAGTGGGGGCATGGTGGAGGGTGCCCCTGGATGCTGGGGGGTGGGGGTGCAGGGGGACATGAGTGGGGGCCTGGTGTAGGGTGCCCTGCACTGCTGGGGGGTGGGGGTGATGGGAGACATGAGTGGGGGCCTGGTGGAGGCTGCCCCTGCACCGCTGGGGGGTGGGGGTGGTGGGAGACATGTGTGGGGGCCTGGTGGAGGATGCCCTGCACTGCTGGGGGGAGGGGGTGGTGGGAGACATGAGTTGGACATGAGTGGGGGCCTGGGGAGGGTGCCCCTGGATGCTGGGGGGTGGCGGTGGTGGGAGACATGTGTGGGGGCCTGGTGGAGGGTGCCCTGCACTGCTGGGGTGTGGGGGTGCAGGGGGACATGAGTGGGGGCATGGTGGAGGGTGCCCTGCACTGCTGGGGTGTGGGGATGGAGGGGGACAGGAGTGGGGGCATGGTGGAGGGAGGCCCTGGATGCTGGGGGGTGGGAGGGGTGGGAGACATGAGTGGGGGCCTGGTGGAGGCTGCCCCTGCACTGTAGGGGAGTGGGGGTGATGGGAGACATGAGTGGGGGCCTGTGGAGGCTGCCCCTGCACTGCTGGGGGGTGGGGGTGGTGGGAGACATGAGTGGGGGCCTGGTGGAGGGTGCCCTGCACTGCTTGGGGGGGGTGGTGGGAGACATGAGTGGGGGCCTGGTGGAGGCTGCCCCTGTACTGCTGGGGGGTGGGGGTGGTGGGAGACATGAGTGGGGGCCTGGTGGAGGGTGCCCTGCACTGCTGGGGGGTGGGGGTAGTGGAAGACATGAGTTGGACATGAGTGGGGGCCTTGTGGAGGGTGGCCCTGGATGCTGAGGGGTGGGGTGGTGGGAGACATGAGTGGGTGCCTGGTGGAGGCTGCCCCTGCACTGCTTGGGGGTGGGGGTGCAGGGAGACATGAGTTGGACATGAGTGGGGGCCTTGTGGAGGGTGCCCCTGGATGCCGGGGGATGGGGTGGTAGGAGACATGTGTGGGGGCCTGGTGGAGGGTGCCCTGCACTGCTGGGGTGTGGAGGTGCAGGGGGGCATGAGTGGGGGCATGGTGGAGGGTGGCCATGGATGCTGGGGGGTGGGGGTGGTGGGAGACATGAGTGGGGGCCTGGTGGAGGCTGCCCCTGCACTGCTGGGGGGTGGGGGTGATGGGAAACATGAGTGGGGGCCAGGTGGAGGCTGCCCCTGCACTGCTGGGGGGTGGGGGTGCAGGGGGACATGAGTGGGGGCCTGGTGGAGGGTGCCCCTGGATGCTGGTGGTTGGGGGTGCAGGGGGACATGTGTGGGGGCCTGGTGGAGGGTGCCCTGCACTGCTGAGGGGTGGGGGTGATGGGAGACATGAGTGGGGGCCTGGTGGAGGGTGCCCCTTCACTGCTGGGGGCTGGGGGTGGTGGGAGACATGAGATGGACATGAGTGGGGGCCTGGTGGAGGGTGTCCCTGGATGCTGGGGAGTAGGGGTGGTGGGAGACATGAGTGGGGGCCTGGTGGAGGCTGCCCCTGGATGCTGGGGGGTGGGGGTGGTGTGAGACATGAGTGGGGGCCTGGTGGATGCTGCCCCTGCACTGCTGGGGGGTGGGGGTGATGGGAGACATGAGTGGGGGCCTGGTGGAGGCTGCCCCTGCACTGCTAGGGGGTGGGGGTGGTGGGAGATATGAGTGGGGGCCTGGTGGAGCTGCCCCTGCACTGCTGGGGGGTGGGGGTGATGGGAGACATGAGCGGGGGCCTGGTGGAGGCTGCCCCTGCACTGCTGGGGGGTGGGGGTGCAGGGGGACATGAGTGGGGGCCTGGTGGAGGGTGCCCCTGGATGCTGGGGGGTGGGGGTGCAGGGGGACATGTGTGGGGCCTGGTGGAGGGTGTCCTGCACTGCTGGGGGGTGGGGGTGGTGGGAGACATGAGTGGGGGCCTGTTGGAGGCGGCCCTTGCACTGCTGGGGGGTGGGGGTAGTGGGAGACATGAGTGGGGGCCTGGTGGAGGGTGCCCTGCAATGCTGGGAGGTGGGGGTGGTGGGACACATGAGTGGGGGCCTGGTGGAGGCTGCCCCTGCACTGCTGGGGGTGGGGGTGGTGGGAGACATGAGTGGGGGCCTGGTGGAGGGTGCCCTGCACTGCTGGGGGGTGGGGGTGGTGGGAGACATGAGTTGGACATGAGTGGGGGCCTGGGGGAGGCTGCCCCTGCACTGCTGGGGGGTGGGGGTGATGGGAGACATGGGTGTTGGCCTGGTGGAGGCTGCCCCTGCACTGCTGGGGGGTGGGGGTGATTGGAGCATGAGTGGGGGCCTGGTGGAGGCTGCCCCTGCACTGCTGGGGGTTGGGGGTGCAGGGGGACATGAGTGGGGGCCTGGTGGAGGGTGTCCCTGGATGCTGGGGGGTGGAGGTGCAGGGGGACATGTGTGGGGGCCTGGTGGAGGGTGCCCTGCACTGCTGGGGGGTACGGGGGTGGGAGACATGAGTGGGGGCCTGGTGGAGGCTGCCCCTGCACTGCTGGGGGGTGGGGGTGGTGGGAGACATGAGTGGGGGCCTGATGGAGGCTGCCCCTGCACTGCTGGGGGGTGGTGGTGGTGGGAGACATGAGTGGGGGCCTGATGAAGGCTGCCCCTGCACTGCTGGGGGGTGGGGGTGCAGGGGGACATGAGTGGGGGCCTGGTGGAGGGTGGCCTGCACTGCTGGGGGGTGGGGGTGGTGGGAGACATGAGTGGGGGCCTGGTGGGGGCTGCCCCTGCACTGCTGGGGGGTGGGGGTGCAGGGGGACATGAGTGGGGGCCTGGTGGAGGGTGCCCCTGGATGCTGGGGGGTGGGGGTGCAGGGGGACATGTGTGGGGGCCTGGTGAAGGGTGCCCTGCACTGCTGGGGGGCGGGGGTGGTGGGAGACATGAGAGGAGGCCTGGTGGAGGCTGCGCCTGCACTGCTGGGGGGTGGGGGTGGTGGTAGACATGTTTGGGGGCCTGGTGGAGGGTGCCCTGCACTGCTGGGGGGTGGGAGTGGTGGGAGACATGAGTTGGACATGAGTGGGGGCCTGGGGGAGGGTGCCCCTGGATGCTGGGGGGTGGGGGTGGTGGGCGACATGTGTGGGGGCCTGGTGGAGGGTGCCCTGCAATGCTGGGGTGTGGGGGTGCAGGGGGACATGAGTGGGGGCATGGTGGAGGGTGCCCTATACTGCTGGGGTGTGGGGATGGAGGGGAACATGAATGGGGGCATGGTGGAGGGTGGCCCTGGATGCTGGGGGCTGAGGGGGTGGGAGACATGAGTGGGGGCCTGGTGGAGGCTGCCCCTGCACTGTTGGGGAGTGGGGGTGATGGGAGACATGAGTGGGGGCCTGGTGGAGCTGCCCCTGCACTGCTGGGGGGTGGGGGTGATGGGAGACATGAGTGGGGGCCTGGTGGAGGCTGCCCCTGCACTGCTGGGGCGTGGGGGTGCAGGGGACATGAGTGGGGGCCTGGTGGAGGGTGCCCCTGGATGCTGGCGGTTGGGGGTGCAGGGGGACATGTGTGGGGTCCTGGTGGAGTGTGCCCTGCACTGCTGGGGTGTGGGGATGGAGGGGGACAGGAGTGGGGGCATGGTGGAGGGTGGCCCTGGATGCTGGGGGGTGGGAGGGGTGGGAGACATGAGTGGGGGCCTGGTGGAGGCTGCCCCTGCACTGTAGGGGAGTGGGGATGATGGGAGACATGAGTGGGGGCCTGTGGAGGCTGCCCCTGCACTGCTGGGGGGTGGGGGTGGTGGGAGACATGAGTGGGGGCCTGATGGAGGCTGCCCCTGCACTGCTGGGGGGTGGTGGTGGTGGGAGACATGAGTGGGGGCCTGATGAAGGCTGCCCCTGCACTGCTGGGGGGTGGGGGTGCAGGGGGACATGAGTGGGGGCCTGGTGGAGGGTGGCCTGCACTGCTGGGGGGTGGGGGTGGTGGGAGACATGAGTGGGGGCCTGGTGGGGGCTGCCCCTGCACTGCTGGGGGGTGGGGGTGCAGGGGGACATGAGTGGGGGCCTGGTGGAGGGTGCCCCTGGATGCTGGGGGGTGGGGGTGCAGGGGGACATGTGTGGGGGCCTGGTGAAGGGTGCCCTGCACTGCTGGGGGGCGGGGGTGGTGGGAGACATGAGAGGAGGCCTGGTGGAGGCTGCGCCTGCACTGCTGGGGGGTGGGGGTGGTGGTAGACATGTTTGGGGGCCTGGTGGAGGGTGCCCTGCACTGCTGGGGGGTGGGAGTGGTGGGAGACATGAGTTGGACATGAGTGGGGGCCTGGGGGAGGGTGCCCCTGGATGCTGGGGGGTGGGGGTGGTGGGCGACATGTGTGGGGGCCTGGTGGACGGTGCCCTGCAATGCTGGGGTGTGGGGGTGCAGGGGGACATGAGTGGGGGCATGGTGGAGGGTGCCCTATACTGCTGGGGTGTGGGGATGGAGGGGAACATGAATGGGGGCATGGTGGAGGGTGGCCCTGGATGCTGGGGGCTGAGGGGGGTGGGAGACATGAGTGGGGGCCTGGTGGAGGCTGCCCCTGCACTGTTGGGGAGTGGGGGTGATGGGAGACATGAGTGGGGGCCTGGTGGAGCTGCCCCTGCACTGCTGGGGGGTGGGGGTGATGGGAGACATGAGTGGGGGCCTGGTGGAGGCTGCCCCTGCACTGCTGGGGCGTGGGGGTGCAGGGGACATGAGTGGGGGCCTGGTGGAGGGTGCCCCTGGATGCTGGCGGTTGGGGGTGCAGGGGGACATGTGTGGGGTCCTGGTGGAGTGTGCCCTGCACTGCTGGGGTGTGGGGATGGAGGGGGACAGGAGTGGGGGCATGGTGGAGGGTGGCCCTGGATGCTGGGGGGTGGGAGGGGTGGGAGACATGAGTGGGGGCCTGGTGGAGGCTGCCCCTGCACTGTAGGGGAGTGGGGATGATGGGAGACATGAGTGGGGGCCTGTGGAGGCTGCCCCTGCACTGCTGGGGGGTGGGGGTGGTGGGAGACATGAGTGGGGGCCTGGTGGAGGGTGCCCTGCACTGCTTGGGGGGGGTGGTGGGAGACATGAGTGGGGGCCTGGTGGAGGCTGCCCCTGTACTGCTGGGGGGTGGGGGTGGTGGGAGACATGAGTGGGGGCCTGGTGGAGGGTGCCCTGCACTGCTGGGGGGTGGGGGTAGTGGAAGACATGAGTTGGACATGAGTGGGGGCCTCGTGGAGGGTGGCCCTGGATGCTGAGGGGTGGGGTGGTGGGAGACATGAGTGGGTGCCTGGTGGAGGGTGCCCCTGGATGCCGGTGGATGGGGTGGTAGGAGACATGTGTGGGGGCCTGGTGGAGGGTGCCCTGCACTGCTGGGGTGTGGAGGTGCAGGGGGGCATGAGTGGGGGCATGGTGGAGGGTGCGCCTGCACTGCTGGGGGGTGGGGGTGGTGGTAGACATGTTTGGGGGCCTGGTGGAGGGTGCCCTGCACTGCTTGGGGGTGGGGGTGCAGGGAGACATGAGTTGGACATGAGTGGGGGCCTTGTGGAGGGTGCCCCTGGATGCCGGTGGATGGGGTGGTAGGAGACATGTGTGGGGGCCTGGTGGAGGGTGCCCTGCACTGCTGGGGTGTGGAGGTGCAGGGGGGCATGAGTGGGGGCATGGTGGAGGGTGGCCATGGATGCTGGGGGGTGGGGGTGGTGGGAGACATGAGTGGGGGCCTGGTGGAGGCTGCCCCTGCACTGCTGGGGGTGGGGGTGATGGGAAACATGAGTGGGGGCCAGGTGGAGGCTGCCCCTGCACTGCTGGGGGGTGGGGGTGCAGGGGGACATGAGTGGGGGCCTGGTGGAGGGTGCCCCTGGATGCTGGTGGTTGGGGGTGCAGGGGGACATGTGTGGGGGCCTGGTGGAGGGTGCCCTGCACTGCTGAGGGGTGGGGGTGATGGGAGACATGAGTGGGGGCCTGGTGGAGGGTGCCCCTTCACTGCTGGGGGCTGGGGGTGGTGGGAGACATGAGTTGGACATGAGTGGGGGCCTGGTGGAGGGTGCCCCTGGATGCTGGGGAGTAGGGGTGGTGGGAGACATGAGTGGGGGCCTGGTGGAGGCTGCCCCTGGATGCTGGGGGGTGGGGGTGGTGGGAGATATGAGTGGGGGCCTGGTGGAGCTGCCCCTGCACTGCTGGGGGGTGGGGGTGATGGGAGACATGAGCGGGGGCCTGGTGGAGGCTGCCCCTGCACTGCTGGGGGGTGGGGGTGCAGGGGGACATGAGTGGGGGCCTGGTGGAGGGTGCCCCTGGATGCTGGGGGGTGGGGGTGCAGGGGGACATGTGTGGGGCCTGGTGGAGGGTGTCCTGCACTGCTGGGGGGTGGGGGTGGTGGGAGACATGAGTGGGGGCCTGTTGGAGGCGGCCCTTGCACTGCTGGGGGGTGGGGGTAGTGGGAGACATGAGTGGGGGCCTGGTGGAGGGTGCCCTGCAATGCTGGGAGGTGGGGTTGGTGGGACACATGAGTGGGGGCCTGGTGGAGGCTGCCCCTGCACTGCTGGGGGTGGGGGTGGTGGGAGACATGAGTGGGGGCCTGGTGGAGGGTGCCCTGCACTGCTGGGGGGTGGGGGTGGTGGGAGACATGAGTTGGACATGAGTGGGGGCCTGGGGGAGGCTGCCCCTGCACTGCTGGGGGGTGGGGGTGATGGGAGACATGGGTGTTGGCCTGGTGGAGGCTGCCCCTGCACTGCTGGGGGGTGGGGGTGATTGGAGCATGAGTGGGGGCCTGGTGGAGGCTGCCCCTGCACTGCTGGGGGTTGGGGGTGCAGGGGGACATGAGTGGGGGCCTGGTGGAGGGTGTCCCTGGATGCTGGGGGGTGGAGGTGCAGGGGGACATGTGTGGGGGCCTGGTGGAGGGTGCCCTGCACTGCTGGGGGGTACGGGGGTGGGAGACATGAGTGGGGGCCTGGTGGAGGCTGCCCCTGCACTGCTGGGGGGTGGGGGTGGTGGGAGACATGAGTGGGGGCCTGATGGAGGCTGCCCCTGCACTGCTGGGGGGTGGTGGTGGTGGGAGACATGAGTGGGGGCCTGATGAAGGCTGCCCCTGCACTGCTGGGGGGTGGGGGTGCAGGGGGACATGAGTGGGGGCCTGGTGGAGGGTGCCCTGCACTGCTGGGGGGTGGGGGTGGTGGGAGACATGAGTGGGGGCCTGGTGGGGGCTGCCCCTGCACTGCTGGGGGGTGGGGGTGCAGGGGGACATGAGTGGGGGCCTGGTGGAGGGTGCCCCTGGATGCTGGGGGGTGGGGGTGCAGGGGGACATGTGTGGGGGCCTGGTGAAGGGTGCCCTGCACTGCTGGGGGGCGGGGGTGGTGGGAGACATGAGAGGAGGCCTGGTGGAGGCTGCGCCTGCACTGCTGGGGGGTGGGGGTGGTGGTAGACATGTTTGGGGGCCTGGTGGAGGGTGCCCTGCACTGCTGGGGGGTGGGAGTGGTGGGAGACATGAGTTGGACATGAGTGGGGGCCTGGGGGAGGGTGCCCCTGGATGCTGGGGGGTGGGGGTGGTGGGCGACATGTGTGGGGGCCTGGTGGAGGGTGCCCTGCAATGCTGGGGTGTGGGGGTGCAGGGGGACATGAGTGGGGGCATGGTGGAGGGTGCCCTATACTGCTGGGGTGTGGGGATGGAGGGGGACATGAATGGGGGCATGGTGGAGGGTGGCCCTGGATGCTGGGGGCTGAGGGGGGTGGGAGACATGAGTGGGGGCCTGGTGGAGGCTGCCCCTGCACTGTTGGGGAGTGGGGGTGATGGGAGACATGAGTGGGGGCCTGGTGGAGCTGCCCCTGCACTGCTGGGGGGTGGGGGTGATGGGAGACATGAGTGGGGGCCTGGTGGAGGCTGCCCCTGCACTGCTGGGGCGTGGGGGTGCAGGGGACATGAGTGGGGGCCTGGTGGAGGGTGCCCCTGGATGCTGGCGGTTGGGGGTGCAGGGGGACATGTGTGGGGTCCTGGTGGAGTGTGCCCTGCACTGCTGAGGGGTGGGGGTGATGTGAGACATGAGTTGGGGCCTGGTGGAGGGTGCCCCTTCACTGCTGGGGGCTGGGGGTGGTGGGAGACATGAGTTGGACATGAGTGGGGGCCTGGTGGATGGTGCCCCTGGATACTGGGGAGTAGGGGTGGTGGGAGACATGAGTGGGGGCCTGGTGGAGGCTGCCCCTGGATGCTGGGGGGTGGGGGTGGTGTGAGACATGAGTGGGGGCCTGGTGGAGGCTGCCCCTGCACTGCTGGGGGGTGGGGGTGATGGGAGACATGAGTGGGGCCTGGTGGAGGCTGCCCCTGCACTGCTAGGGGGTGGGGGTGGTGGGAGACATGAATGGGGGCCTGGTGGAGCTGCCCCTGCACTGCTGGGGGTGGGGGTGATGGGAGACATGAGCGGGGGCCTGGTGGAGGTTGCCCCTGCACTGCTGGGGGGTGGGGGTGCAGGGGGACATGAGTGGGGGCCTGGTGGAGGGTGCCCCTGGATGCTGGAGGGTGGGGGTGCAGGGGGACATGTGTGGGGCCTGGTGGAGGGTGTCCTGCACTGCTGGGGGGTGGGTGTGGTGGGAGACATGAGTGGGGGCCTGTTGGAGGCTGCCCTTGCACTGCTGGGGGGTGGGGGTAGTGGGAGACATGAGTGGGGGCCTGGTGGAGGGTGCCCTGCAATGCTGGGGGGTGGGGGTGTTGGGAGACATGAGTGGGGGCCTGGTGGAGGCTGCCCCTGCACTGCTGGGGGGTGGGGATGGTGGGAGACATGAGTGGGGGCCTGGTGGAGGGTGCCCTGCACTGCTGGGGGGTGGGGGGGGTGGGAGACATGAGTTGGACATGAGTGGGGGCCTGGGGAGGCTGCCCCTGCACTGCTGGGGGGTGGGGGTGATGGGAGACATGGGTGGGGGCCTGGTGGAGGCTGCCCCTGCACTGCTGGGGGGTGGGGGTGATTGGAGCATGAGTGGGGGCCTGGTGGAGGCTGCCCCTGCACTGCTGGTGGTTGGGGGTGCAGGGGGACATGAGTGGGGGCCTGGTGGAGGGTGCCCCTGGATGCTGGGGGGTGGGGGTGCAGGGGGACATGTGTGGGGGCCTGGTGGAGGGTGCCCTGCGCTGCTGGGGGGTAGGGGGGGTGGGAGACATGAGTGGGGGCCTGTTGGAGGCTGCCCCTGCACTGCTGGGGGGTGGGGGTGGTGGGAGACATGAGTGGGGGCCTGATGGAGGCTGCCCCTGCACTGCTTGGGGGTGGTGGTGGTGGGAGACATGAGTGGGGGCCTGATGAAGGCTGCCCCTGCACTGCTGGGGGGTGGGGGTGCAGGGGGACATGAGTGGGGGCCTGGTGGAGGGTGCCCTGCACTGCTGGGGGGTGGGGTGGTGGGAGACATGAGTGGGGGCCTGGTGGGGGCTGCGCCTGCACTGCTGGGGGGTGGGGGTGGTGGGAGACATGTGTGGGGGCCTGGTGGAGGGTGCCCTGCACTGCTGGGGGGTGGGAGTGGTGGGAGACATGAGTTGGACATGAGTGGGGGCCTCGGGGAGGGTGCCCCTGGATGCTGGGGGGTGGGGGTGGTGGGAGACATGTGTGGGGGCCTGGTGGAGGGTGCCCTGCACTGCTGGGGTGTCGGGGTGCAGGGGGACATGAGTGGGGGCATGGTGGAGGGTGCCCTATACTGCTGGGGTGTGGGGATGGAGGGGGACATGAGTGGGGGCATGGTGGAGGGTGGCCCTGGATGCTGGGGGGTGAGGGGGGTGGGAGACATGAGTGGGGGCCTGGTGGAGGCTGCCCCTGCACTGTTGGGGAGTGGGGGTGATGGGAGACATGAGTGGGGGCCTGGTGGAGCTGCCCCTGCACTGCTGGGGGGTGGGGGTGATGGGAGACATGAGTGGGGGCCTGGTGGAGGCTGCCCCTGCACTGCTGGGGGTGGGGGTGCAGGGGGACATGAGTGGGGGCCTGGTGGAGGGTGTCCTGCACTGCTGGGGGGTGGGGGTGGTGGGAGACATGTGTGGGGGCCTGGTGGAGGGTGCCCTGCACTGCTGGGGGGTGGGGGTGGTGGGAGCAGTGCTTTAAGTGGGCCGGGGCCTGCCGGGCCGGGCCCCGGCAGTCTCCATAAAGTGGGGCTGAGCCGGGGCCCAGCCGGGGCCCAGCCGGGGCCCCCCGTCCCACACAACATTGGCGGGATGCATTATCCCGCCGTGGCCGCAGCCGCGACGGGAGATGCGCCCGTCAGTATGTCGGCCAAGCTGACAGAAGTGCCAGCCAGCCACAGCGACGCTGAGGCTGGAGGCACTTCTGTCAGTTAGTGTAACTCCCTCTGATGACCCCTCATCAGGGTCATCAGAGGAAGTTACTGTCCCTTTGTTTTCCCTCCCCAGTTCACTGACCCCTGCGGGCTCCGTGATCTAATATGCAGATTAAATCACGGAGCCCGCGGGTTCGCAGAGGGTCAAAGACGCCTCGGGCTCAGTGATCTATGTGCTCTGAGCAGATAAATCACAGAGCCCGAGGTGCCTTTCTCCGTCGGCAAAGCTTTATAAAAGATGCCTTGAACTGTGTACGTTTCAAGCCATCTTTTATAAAGGTAGAAATATTTCTATGTTTATAAAAGACGGCTTGAAACGTGCACAATTCAAGGCATCTTTTATAAAGCTTTGTCGACGGACAAAGCCACCTTGCGGTTTGTTTTGTCCGTCATCAACGCTTTATAAAAGATGCCTTGACTTGTTTACGTGTCAAGCCAGCTTTTAGAAACATAGAAACATGTTACAAATATCTATGTTTATAAAAGGTGGCTTGAAAAGTACACAAACCATAGTAAGCTAAGCACACAAGTGTGCGTAACTTACTATGGTTTGTGCACTTTTCAAGCCACCTTTTATAAACACAGAAATATGTAACATTGCTATGTTTATAAAATATGGCTTGAAAAGTACACACACCATAGTAGTACGCATACAAACATATAAATGCTCACATACATTTATATATTTGTTTGCGCACCTTACTATGATTTGTGCACTTTTAGGCCACGCCCACAATGAAAGCCACGCCCCCAAACAAGGGCCCCCCCTCAATTTCTTACCCCACTTAAAGCACTGGGTGGGAGACATGAGTTGGACATGAGTGGGGGCCTGGGGGAGGGTGCCCCTGGATGCTGGGGGGTGGGGGTGGTGGGAGACATGTGTGGGGGCCTGGTGGAGGGTGCCCTGCACTGCTGGGGTGTGGGGGTGCAGGGGGGCATGAGTGGGGGCATGGTGGAGGGTGCCCTGTACTGCTGGGGTGTGGGGATGGAGGGGGACATGAGTGGGGGCATGGTGGAGGGTGGCCCTGGATGCTGGGGGGTGAGGGGGGTGGGAGACATGAGTGGGGGCCTGGTGGAGGCTGCCCCTGCACTGTTGGGGAGTGGGGGTGATGGGAGACATGAGTGGGGGCCTGGTGGAGGCTGCCCCTGCACTGCTGGGGGGTGGGGGTGGTGGGAGACATGAGTGGGGGCCTGGTGGAGGGTGCCCTGCACTGCTGGGGGGTGGGGGTGGTGGGAGACATGAGTTGGACATGAATGGGGGCCTGGTGGAGGGTGGCCCTGGATGCTGGGGGGTGGGGGTGGTGGGAGACATGAGTGGGGGCCTGGTGGAGGCTGCCCCTGCACTGCTGGGGGGTGGGGGTGAAGGGAGACATGAGTAGGGGCATGGTGGAGGGTGGCCCTGGATGCTGGGGGGTGGGGGTGGTGGGAGACATGAGTGGGGGCCTGGTGGAGGCTGCCCATGCACTGCTGGAGGGTGGGGGTGATGGGAGACATGAGTGGGGGCCGGGTGGAGGCTGCCCCTGCACTGCTGGGGGGTGGGGGTGCAGGGGGACATGAGTGGGGGCCTGGTGGAGGGTGCCCCTGGATGCTGGGGGTTGGCGGTGCAGGGGGACATGTTTGGGGGCCTGGTGGAGGGTGCCCTGCACTGCTGGGGGGTGGGGGTGATGGGAGACATGAGTGGGGGCCTGGTGGAGGGTGCCCCTGCACTGCTGGGGAGTGGGGGTGGTGGGAGACATGAGTTGGACATGAGTGGGGGCCTGGTGGAGGGTGCCCCTGGATGCTGGGGGGTGGGGGTGGTGGGAGACAAGAGTGGGGGCCTGGTGGAGGCTGCCCCTGCACTGCTGGGGGGTGGGGTTGATGGGAGACATGAGTGGGGGCCTGGTGGAGGCTGCCCCTGCACTGCTACGGGGTGGGGGTGGTGGGAGACATGAGTGGGGGCCTGGTGGAGCTGCCCCTGCACTGCTGGGGGGTGGGGGTGATGGGAGACATGAGTGGGGGCCTGGTGGAGGCTCCCCCTGCACTTCTGGGGGGTGAGGGTGCAGGGGGACATGAGTGGGGGACTGGTGGAGGGTGCCCCTAGATGCTGGGGGGTGGGGGTGCAGGGGGACATGTGTGGGGGCCTGGTGGAGGGTGTCCTGCACTGCTGGGGGTGGTGGTGGTGGGAGACATGAGTGGGGGCCTGTTGGAGGCTGCCCATGCACTGCTGCGGGGTGGGGGTGGTGGGAGACATGATTGGGGGCCTGGTGGAGGGTGCCCTGCAATGCTGGGGGGTGGGGTGGTGGGAGACATGAGTGGGGGCCTGGTGGAGGCTGCCCCTGCACTGCTGGGGGGTGGGGGTGGTGGGAGACATGAGTGGGGACCTGGTGGAGGGTGCCCTGCACTGCTGGGGGGTGGGGGTAGTGGGAGACATGAGTTGGACATGAGTGGGGGCCTGGTGGAGGCTGCCCCTGCACTGCTGGGGGGTGGGGTTGATGGGAGACATGAGTGGGGGCCTGGTAGAGGCTGCCCCTGCACTGCTAGGGGGTGGGGGTGGTGGGAGACATGAGTGGGGGCCTGGTGGAGCTGCCCCTGCACTGCTGGGGGGTGGGGGTGATGGGAGACATGAGTGGGGGCCTGGTGGAGGCTACCCCTGCACTTCTGGGGGGTGAGGGTGCAGGGGGACATGAGTGGGGGCCTGGTGGAGGGTGCCCCTGGATGCTGGGGGGTGGGGGTGCAGGGGGACATGTGTGGGGGCCTGGTGGAGGGTGTCCTGCACTGCTGGGGGTGGGGGTGGTGGGAGACATGAGTGGGGGCCTGTTGGAGGCTGCCCCTGCACTTCTGGGGGGTGGGGGTGGTGGGAGACATGATTGGGGGCCTGGTGGAGGGTGCCCTGCAATTCTGGGGGGTGGGGGTGGTGGGAGACATGAGTGGGGACCTGGTGGAGGGTGCCCTGCACTGCTGGGGGATGGGGGTGGTGGGAGACATGAGTTGGACATGAGTGGGGGCCTGGTGGAGGGTGGCCCTGCACTGCTGGGTGTGGGGATGGTGGGAGACATGAGTTGGACATGAGTGGGGGCCTGGTGGAGGGTGCCCTGCACTGTTGGGGTGTGGGGGTGCAGGGGGACATGAGTGGGGGCATGGTGGAGGGTGGCACTGGATGCTGGGGGGTAGGGGTGGTGGGAGACATGAGTGGGGGCCTGGTGGAGGCTGCCCCTGCACTGCTGGGGGGTTGGTGTGATGGGAGACATGATTGGGGGCCTGGTGGAGGCTGCTCCTGCACTGCTGGGGGGTGGGGGTGAAGGTCAACATGAGTGGGGGCCCCGTGGAGGGTGCCCCTGGATGCTGGGGGGTGGGGGTGCAGGGGGACATGTGTGGGGGCCTGGTGGAGGGTGCCCTGCACTGCTGGCGCGAGTGGGGGTGATGGGAGACATGAGTGGGGGCCTGGTGGAGGGTTCCCCTGCACTGCTGGGGGGTGGGGGTGGTGGGAGACATGGGTTGGACATGAGAGGGGGCCTGGTGGAGGGTGCCCCTGGATGCTGGGGGGTGGGGGTGGTGGGAGACATGAGTGGGGGCCTGGTGGAGGCTGCCCCTGGATGCTGGGGGGAGGGGGTGGTGGGCGACATGAGTGGGGGCCTGGTGGAGGCTGCCCCTGCACTGCTGGGGGATGGGGGTGATGGGAGACAGGAGTGGGGGCCTGGTGAAGGCTGTCCCTCCACTGCTGGGGGGTAGAGGTGGTGGGAGACATGAGTGGGGGCCTGGTGGAGGCTGCCCCTGCACTGCTGGGGGGTGGGGGTGCAGGGGGACATGTGTGGGGGCCTGGTGGAGGGTGCCCTGCACTGCTGGCGTGGGTGGGGGTGATGGGAGACATGAGTGGGGGCCTGGTGGAGGGTTCCCCTGCACTGCTGGGGGGTGGGGGTGGTGGGAGACATGAGTTGGACATGAGTGGGGGCCTGGTGGAGGGTGCCCCTGGATGCTGGGGGGTGGGGGTGGTGGGAGACATGAGTGGGGGCCTGGTGGAGGCTGCCCCTGGATGATGGGGGGAGGGGGTGGTGGGCGACATGAGTGGGGGCCTGGTGGAGGCTGCCCCTGCACTGCTGGGGGATGGGGGTGATGGGAGACAGGAGTGGGGGCCTGGTGGAGGCTGTCCCTCCACTGCTGGGGGGTGGGGGTGGTGGGAGACATGAGTGGGGGCCTGGTGGAGGCTGCCCCTGCACTGCTGGGGGGTGGGGGTGATGGGAGCATGAGTGGGGGCCTGGTGGAGGCTGCCCCTGCACTGCTGGGGGTTGGGGGTGCAGGGGGACATGAGTGGGGGCCTGGTGGAGGGTGCCCCTGGATGCTGGGGGGTGGGGGTGCAGGGGGACATGTGTGGGGGCCTGGTGGAGGGTACCCTGCACTGCTGGGGGGTGGGGGGGTAGGAGACATGAGTGGGGGCCAGGTGGAGGCTGCCCCTTCACTGCTGGGGGGTGGGGGTGATGGGAGACATGAGTGGGGGCCTGGTGGAGGCTGCCCCTGCACGGCTGGGGGGTGGGGGTGGTGGGAGACATGGGTGGGGGCCTGGTGGAGGCTGCCCCTGCACTGCTGGGGGGTGGGGGTGATGGGAGACATGAGTGGGGGCCTGGTGGAGGCTGCCCCTGCACTGCTGGGGGGTGGGGGTGCAGGGGGACATGTGTGGGGGCCTGGTTTAGGGTGCCCTGCGCTGCTGGGGGGTGGGGGGGTGGTCGACATGAGTGGAGGCCTGGTGGAGGCTGCCCCTGCACTGCTGGGGTGTGGGGGTGATGGGAGACATGAGTGGAGGCCTGGTGGAGGCTGCCCCTGCATTGCTGGGGGGTGGGGTTGGTGGGAGACATGAGTGGGGGCCTGGTGGAGGCTGCCGCTGCACTGCTGGGGGGTGGGGGTGCAGGGGGACATGAGTGGGGGCCTGGTGGAGGGTGCCCTGCACTGCTGGGAGGTGGGGGTGGTGGGAGACATGAGTGGGGGCCTGGTGGAAGGGCCCCTGCACTGCTGGGGGTTGGGGGTGGTGGGAGACATGAGTGGGGACCTGGTGGAGGGTGCCCTGCACTGCTGGGGGGTGTGGGTAGTGGGAGACATGAGTTGGACATGAGTGGGGGCCTGGTGGAGGGTGGCCCTGCACTGCTGGGTGTCGGGGTGGTGGGAGACATGAGTTGGACATGAGTGGGGGCCTGGTGGAGGCTGCCCCTGCACTGCTGGGGGGTGGGGTGATGGGAGACATGAGTGGGGGCCTGGTAGAGGCTGCCCCTGCACTGCTAGGGGGTGGGGGTGGTGGGAGACATGAGTGGGGGCCTGGTGGAGCTGCCCCTGCACTGCTGGGGGGTGGGGGTGATGGGAGACATGAGTGGGGGCCTGGTGGAGGCTGCCCCTGCACTTCTGGGGGGTGAGGGTGCAGGGGGACATGAGTGGGGGCCTGGTGGAGGGTGTCCCTGGATGCTGGGGGGTGGGGGTGTAGGGGGACATGTGTGGGGGCCTGGTGGAGGGTGTCCTGCACTGCTGGGGGTGGGGGTGGTGGGACACATGAGTGGGGGCCTGTTGGAGGCTGCCCCTGCACTGCTGGGGGGTGGGGGTGGTGGGAGACATGAGTGGGGGCCTGGTGGAGGGTGCCCTGCACTGCTGGGGGGTGGGGGTGGTGGGAGACATGAGTGGGGGCCCGGTCGAGGCTGCCCCTGCACTGCTGGGGGGTGGGGGTGGTGGGAGACATGAGTGGGGGCCTGGTGGAGGGTGCCCTGCACTGCTGGGGGTGGGGGTGGTGGGAGACATGAGTTGGACATGAGTGGGGGCCTGGTGGAGGGTGGCCCTGGATGCTGGGGGGTGGGGGTGCAGGGAGACATGAGTTGGACATGAGTGGGGGCCTGGTGGAGGGTGCCCCTGGATGCTGGGGGGTGGGGGTGGTAGGAGACATGTGTGGGGGCCTGGTGGAGGGTGCCCTGCACTGCTGGGGTGTGGAGGTGCAGGGGGACATGAGTGGGGGCATGGTGGAGGGTGGCCATGGATGCTGGGGGGTGGGGGTGGTGGGAGACATGAGTGGGGGACTGGTGGAGGCTGCCCCTGCACTGCTGGGGGGTGGGGGTGATGGGAGACATGAGTGGGGGCCAGGTGGAGGCTGCCCCTGCACTGCTGGGGGGTGGGGGGGCAGGGGGACATGAGTGGGGGCCTGGTGGAGGGTGCCCCTGGATGCTGGCGGTTGGGGGTGCAGGGGGACATGTGTGGGGGCCTGGTGGAGGGTGCCCTGCACTGCTGAGGGGTGGGGGTGAAGGGAGACATGAGTGGGGGCCTGGTGGAGGGTGCCCCTGCACTGCTGGGGGGTGGGGGTGGTGGGAGACATGAGTTGGACATGAGTGGGGGCCTGGTGGAGGGCGCCCCTGGATGCTGGGGAATGGGGGTGGTGGGAGACATGAGTGGGGGCCTGGTGGAGGCTGCCCCTGGATTCTGGGGTGTGGGGGTGGTGTGAAACATGAGTGGGGGCCTGGTGGAGGCTGCCCCTGCACTGCTTGGGGGTGGGGGTGATGGGAGACATGGGTGGGGGCCTGGTGGAGGCTGCCCCTGCACTGCTAGGGGGTGGGGGTGGTGGGGGACATGAGTGGGGGCCTGGTCGAGGGTGCCCCTGGATGCTGGGGGGTGGGGGTGCAGGGGGACATGTGTGGGGGCCTAGTGGAGGGTGTCCTGCACTGGTGGGGGTGGTGGGAGACATGAGTGGGGGCCTGTTGGAGGCTGCCCCTGCACTGCTGGGGGGTGGGGGTGGTGGGATACATGAGTGGGGGCCTGGTGGAGGGTGCCCTGCACTGCTGGGGGTGGGGGTGGTGGGAGACATGAGTGGGGGCCTGGTGGAGGCTGCCCTGCACTGCTGGGGGGTGGGGGTGGTGGGAGACATGAGTGGGGGCCTGGTGGAGGGTGCCCTGCACTGCTGGGGGGTGGGGGTGGTGGGAGACATGAGTTTGACATGAGTGGGGGCCTGGTGGAGGGTGGCTCTGCACTGCTGAGGGGTGGGGGTGGTGGGAGACATGAGTGGGGGCCTGGTGGAGGCTGCCCCTGCACTGCTGGGGGTGGGGGTGCAGGTCGACATGAGTGGTAGCCCCGTGGGGGGTGCCCCTGGATGCTGGGGGGTGGGGGTGCAGGGGGACATGTGTGGGGGCCTGGTGGAGGGTGCCCTGCACTGCTGGGGGTTTGGGTGATGGGGGACATGAGTGGGGGCCTGGTGGAGGGTGCCCCTGCACTGCTGGGGGGTGGGGGTGGTGGGAGACATGAGTTGGACATGAGTGGGAGCCTGGTGGAGGGTGCCCCTGGATTCTGGGGGGTGGGGGTGGTGGGAGACATGAGTGGGGGCCTGGTGGAGGCTGCCCCTGGATGCTAGGGGGTGGGGGTGGTGGGAGACATGTGTGGGGGCCTGGTGGAGGCTGCCCCTGCACTACTGGGGAGTGGGGGTGGTGGGAGCATGAGTGGGGGCTTGGGGGAGGCTGCCCCTGCACTGCTGGGGGGTGGGGGTGATGGGAGACATGAGTGGGGGCCTGGTAGAGGCTGCCCCTGCACTGCTGGGGGGTGGGGGTGATGGGAGCATGAGTGGGGGCCTGGTGGAGGCTGCCCCTGCACTGCTGGGGGTTGGGGGTGCAGGGGGACATGAGTGGGGGCCTGGTGGAGGGTGCCCCTGGATGCTGGGGGGTGGGGGTGCTGGGGGACATGTGTGGGGGCCTGGTGGAGGGTGCCCTGCACTGCTGGGGGGTGGGGGTGGTGGGAGACATGAGTGGGGGCCTGGTGGAGGCTGCCCTCCACTGCTGGGGGGTGGGGGTGGTGGGAGACATGAGTGGGGGCCTGGTGGAGGGTGCCCTGCACTGGTGGGGGGTGGGGGTGGTGGGAGACATGAGTTGGACATGAGTGGGGGCCTGGTGGAGGGTGGCTCTGCACTGCTGGGGGGTGGGGGTGGTGGGAGACATGAGTGGGGGCCTGGTGGAGGCTGCCCCTGCACTGCTAGGGGGTGGGGGTGGTGGGAGACATGAGTGGGGGCCTGGTGGAGCTGCCCCTGCACTGCTGGGGGGTGGGGGTGATGGGAGACATGAGTGGGGGCCTGTTCGAGGGTGCCCCTGGATGCTGGGGGTGGGGGTGCAGGGGGACATGTGTGGGGGCCTAGTGGAGGGTGTCCTGCACTGCTGGGGGGTGGTGGGATACATGAGTGGGGGCCTGTTGGAGGCTGTCCCTGCACTGCTGGGGGGTGGGGGTGGTGGGAGACATGAGTGGGGGCCTGCTGGAGGGTGCCCTGCACTGCTGGGGGGTGGGGGTGGTGGGAGACATGAGTGGGGGCCTGGCTGCCCTGCACTGCTGGGGGGTGGGGGTGGTGGGAGACATGAGTGGGGGCCTGGTGGAGGGTGCCCTGCACTGCTGGGGGGTGGGGGTGGTGGGAGACATGAGTTGGACATGAGTGGGGGCCTGGTGGAGGGTGGCTCTGCACTGCTGGGGGGTGGGGGTGGTGGGAGACATGAGTGGGGGCCTGGTGGAGGCTGCCCCTGCACTGCTGGGGGGTGGGGGTGCAGGTCGACATGAGTGGTAGCCCCGTGGAGGGTGCCCCTGGATGCTGGAGGGTGGGGGTGCAGGGGGACATGTGTGGGGGCCTGGTGGAGGGTGCCCTGCACTGCTGGGGGTGGGGGTGATGGGGGACATGAGTGGGGGCCTGGTGGAGGGTGCCCCTGCACTGCTGGGGGGTGGGGGTGGTGGGAGACATGAGTTGGACATGAGTGGGGGCCTGGTGGAGGGTGCCCCTGGATTCTGGGGGGTGGGGGTGGTGGGAGACATGAGTGGGGGCCTGGTGGAGGCTGCCCCTGGATGCTAGGGGGTGGGGGTGGTGGGAGACATGAGTGGGGGCCTGGTGGAGGCTGCCCCTGCACTACTGGGGAGTGGGGGTGGTGGGAGCATGAGTGGAGGCCTGGGGGAGGCTGCCCCTGCACTGCTGGGGGGTGGGGGTGATGGGATACATGAGTGGGGGCCTGGTGGAGGCTGCCCCTGCACTGCTGGGGGGTGGGGGTGATGGGAGCATGAGTGGGGGCCTGGTGGAGGCTGCCCCTGCACTGCTGGGGGTTGGGGGTGCAGGGGGACATGAGTGGGGGCCTGGTGGAGGGTGCCCCTGGATGCTGGGGGGTGGGGGTGCAGGGGGACATGTGTGGGGGCCTAGCGGAGGGTGCCCTGCGCTGCTGGGGGGTGGGGAGAGGGAGGGAGACATGAGAGGGGGCCTGGTGGAGGCTGCCCTGCACTGCTGGGGGGTGGGGGTGGTGGGAGACATGAGTGGGGGCCTGGTGGAGGGTGCCCTGCACTGCTGGGGGGTGAGGGTGGTGGGAGACATGAGTTGGACATGAGTGGGGGCCTGGTGGAGGGTGGCTCTGCACTGCTGGGGGGTGGGGGTGGTGGGAGACATGAGTGGGGGCCTGGTGGAGGCTGCCCCTGCACTGCTGGGGGGTGGGGGTGCAGGTCGACATGAGTGGTAGCCCCGTGGAGGGGGCCCCTGGATGCTGGGGGGTGGGGGTGCAGGGGGACATGTGTGGGGGCCTGGTGGAGGGTGCCCTGCACTGCTGGGGGTGGGGGTGATGGGGGACATGAGAGGGGGCCTGGTGGAGGGTGCCCCTGCACTGCTGGGGGGTGGGGGTGGTGGGAGACATGAGTTGGACATGAGTGGGGGCCTGGTGGAGGGTGCCCCTGGATTCTGGGGGGTGGGGGTGGTGGGAGACATGAGTGGGGGCCTGGTGGAGGCTGCCCCTGGATGCTAGGGGGTGGGGGTGGTGGGAGACATGAGTGGGGGCCTGGTGGAGGCTGCCCCTGCACTGCTGGGGAGTGGGGGTGGTGGGAGCATGAGTGGGGGCCTGGGGGAGGCTGCCCCTGCACTGCTGGGGGGTGGGGGTGATGGAAGACATGAGTGGGGGCCTGGTGGAGGCTGCCCCTGCACTGCTGGGGGGTGGGGGTGATGGGAGCATGAGTGGGGGCCTGGTGGAGACTGCCCCTGCACTGCTGGGGGTTGGGGGTGCAGGGGGACATGAGTGGGGGCCTGGTGGAGGGTGCCCCTGGATGCTGGGGGGTGGGGGTGCAGGGGGAAATGTGTGGGGGCTGGTGGAGGGTGCCCTGCGCTGCTGGGGGGTGGGGGAGAGGGAGGGAGACATGAGTGGGGGCCTGGTGGAGGCTGCCCCTGCACTGCTGGGGGGTGGGGGTGATGGGAGACATGAGTGGGGGCCTGGTGGAGGCTGCCCCTGCACTGCTGGGGAGTGGGGGTGGTGGGAGCATGAGTGGGGGCCTGGGTGAGGCTGCCCCTGCACTGCTGGGGGGTGGGGGTGATGGGAGACATGAGTGGGGGCCTGGTGGAGGCTGCCCCTGCACTGCTGGGGGTGGGGGTGATGGGAGCATGAGTGGGGGCCTGGTGGAGGCTGCCCCTGCACTGCTGGGGGTTGGGGGTGCAGGGGGACATGAGTGGGGGCCTGGTGGAGGGTGCCTCTGGATGCTGGGGGGTGGGGGTGCAGGGGGACATGTGTGGGGGCCTGGTGGAGGGTGCCCTGCGCTGCTGGGGGGTGGGGGAGAGGGAGGGAGACATGAGTAGGGGCCTATTGGAGGCTGCCCTGCACTGCTGGGGGTGGGGGTGGTGGGAGACATGAGTGGGGGCCTGGTGGACGGTGGCTCTGCACTGCTGGGGGTTGGGGGTGGTGTGAGACATGAGTGGGGGCCTGGTGGAGGCTGCCCCTGCACTGCTGGGGGGTGGGAGTGCAGGTCGACATGAGTGGTAGCCCCGTGGAGGGTGCCCCTGGATGCTGGGGGGTGGGGGTGCAGGGGGACATGTGTGAGGGCCTGGTGGAGGGTGCCCTGCACTGCTGGGGGTGGGGGTGATGGGGGACATGAGTGGGGGCCTGGTGGAGGGTGCCCCTGCACTGCTGGGGGGTGGGGGTGGTGGGAGACATGAGTTGGACATGAGTGGGGGCCTGGTGGAGGGTGCCCCTGGATTCTGGGGGGTGGGGGTGGTGGGAGACATGAGTGGGGGCCTGGTGGAGGCTGCCCCTGGATGCTAGGGGGTGGGGGTGGTGGGAGACATGAGTGGGGGCCTGTTGGAGGCGGCCCCTGCACTGCTGGGGAGTGGGGTGGTGGGAGCATGAGTGGGGGCCTTGGGGAGGCTGCCCCTGCACTGCTGGGGGGTGGGGGTGATGGGAGACATGAGTGGGGGCCTGGTGGAGGCTGCCCCTGCACTGCTGGGGGGTGGGGGTGATGGGAGCATGAGTGGGGGCCTGGTGGAGACTGCCCCTGCACTGCTGGGGGTTGGGGGTGCAGGGGGACATGAGTGGGGGCCTGGTGGAGGGTGCCTCTGGATGCTGAGGGGTGGGGGTGCAGGAGGACATGTGTGGGGGCCTGGTGGAGGGTGCCCTGCGCTGCTGGGGGGTGGGGGAGAGGGAGGGAGACATGAGTGGGGGCCTGGTGGAGGCTGCCCCTGCACTGCTGGGGGGTGGGGGTGATGGGAGACATGAGTGGGGGCCTGGTGGAGGCTGCCCCTGCACTGCTGGGGGTGGTGGGAGACATGGGTGGGGGCCTGGTGGAGGCTGCCCCTGCACTGCTGGGGGGTGGGGGTGCAGGGGGACATGAGTGGGGGCCTGGTGGAGGGTGCCCTGCACTGCTGGGGGGTAGGGGTGGTGGGAAACATGAGTCGGGGCCTCATGGAGGCTGCCCCTGCACTGCTGGGGGGTGTGGGTGCAGGGGGACATGAGTGGGGGCCTGGTGGAGGGTGCCCCTGGATGCTGGGGGGTGGGGGTGCAGGGGGGCATGTGTGGGGGCCTGGTGAGGGGTGCTCTGCACTGCTGGGGGGTAGAGGTGGTGGGAGACATGAGTGGGGGCCTTGTGGAGGCTGCCCCTGCACTGCTGGGGGGTGTGGGTGCAGGGGGACATGAGTGGGGGCCTGGTGGAGGGTGCCCCTGGATGCTGGGGGGTGGGGGTGGTGAGAGACATGTGTGGGGGCCTGGTGGAGGGTGCCCTGCACTGCTGGGATGTGGGGGTGCAGGGGGACATGAGTGGGGGCATGGTGGAGGGTGCCCTGCACTGCTGGGGGGTGGGGGTGCAGGGGGACATGAGTGGGGGCCTGGTGGAGGGTGCCCCTGGATGCTGGGGGGTGGGGGTGCAGGGGGACATGTGTGGGGGCCTCGTGGAGGGTGCCCTGCGCTGCTGGGGGGTGGGGGAGAGGGAGGGAGACATGAGTGGGGGCCTGGTGGAGGCTGCCCTGCACTGCTGGGGGGGTGGGGGTGGTGGGAGACATGAGTGGGGGCCTGGTGGAGGGTGCCCTGCACTGCTGGGGGGTGGGGGTGGTGGGGGACATGAGTTGGACATGAGTGGGGGCCTGGTGGAGGGTGGCTCTGCACTGCTGGGGGGTGGGGGTGGTGGGAGACATGAGTGGGGGCCTGGTGGAGGCTGCCCCTGCACTGCTGGGGGGTGGGGGTGCAGGTCGACATGAGTGGTAGCCCCGTGGAGGGTGCCCCTGGATGCTGGGGGGTGGGGGTGCAGGGGCACATGTGTGGGGGCCTGGTGGAGGGTGCCCTGCACTGCTGGGGGTGGGGGTGATGGGGGACATGAGAGGGGGCCTGGTGGAGGGTGCCCCTGCACTGCTGGGGGGTGGGGGTTGTGGGAGACATGAGTTGGACATGAGTGGGGGCCTGGTGGAGGGTGCCCCTGGATTCTGGGGGGTGGGTGTGGTGGGAGACATGAGTGGGGGCCTGGTGGAGGCTGCCCCTGGATGCTAGGGGCTGGGGGTGGTGGGAGACATGAGTGGGGGCCTGGTGGAGGCTGCCCCTGCACTGCTGGGGAGTGGGGGTGGTGGGAGCATGAGTGGGGGCCTGGGGGAGGCTGCCCCTGCACTGCTGGGGGGTGGGGGTGATGGGAGACATGAGTGGGGGCCTGGTGGAGGCTGCCCCTGCACTGCTGGGGGGTGGGGGTGATGGGAGCATGAGTGGGGGCCTGGTGGAGACTGCCCCTGCACTGCTGGGGGTTGGGGGTGCAGGGGGACATGAGTGGGGGCCTGGTGGAGGGTGGCCCTGGATGCTGGGGGGTGGGGGTGCAGGGGGACATGTGTGGGGGCCTGGTGGAGGGTGCCCTGCGCTGCTGGGGGGTGGGGGAGAGGGAGGGAGACATGAGTGGGGACCTAGTGGAGGCTGCCCCTGCACTGCTGGGGGGTGGGGGTGATGGGAGACATGAGTGGGGGCCTGGTGGAGGCTGCCCCTGCACTGCTGGGGAGTGGGGGTGGTGGGAGCATGAGTGGGGGCCTGGGTGAGGCTGCCCCTGCACTGCTGGGGGGTGGGGGTGATGGGAGACATGAGTGGGGGCCTGGTGGAGGCTGCCCCTGCACTGCTGGGGGGTGGGGGTGATGGGAGCATGAGTGGGGGCCTGGTGGAGGCTGCCCCTGCACTGCTGGAGGTTGGGGTGCAGGGGGACATGAGTGGGGGCCTGGTGGAGGGTGCCTCTGGATGCTGGGGGTGGGGGTGCAGGGGGAGATGTGTGGGGGCCTGGTGGAGGGTGCCCTGCGCTGCTGGGTGGTGGGGGAGAGGGAGGGAGACATGAGTAGGGGCCTGTTGGAGGCTGCCCTGCACTGCTGGGGGTGGGGGTGGTGGGAGACATGAGTGGGGGCCTGGTGGAGGGTGCCCTGCACTGCTGGGGGGTGGGGGTGGTGGGGGACATGAGTTGGACATAAGTGGGGGCCTGGTGGAGGGTGGCTCTGCACTGCTGGGGGTTGGGGGTGGTGGGAGACATGAGTGGGGGCCTGGTGGAGGCTGCCCCTGCACTGCTGGGGGGTGGGAGTGCAGGTCGACATGAGTGGTAGCCCCGTGGAGGGTGCCCCTGGATGCTGGGGGGTGGGGGTGCAGGGGGACATGTGTGGGGGCCTGGTGGAGGGTGCCCTGCACTGCTGGGGGTGGGGGTGATGGGGGACATGAGTGGGGGCCTGGTGGAGGGTGCCCCTGCACTGCTGGGGGGTGGGGGTGGTGGGAGACATGAGTTGGACATGAGTGGGGGCCTGGTGGAGGGTGCCCCTGGATTCTGGGGGGTGGGGGTGGTGGGAGACATGAGTGGGGGCCTGGTGGAGGCTGCCCCTGGATGCTAGGGGGTGGGGGTGGTGGGAGACATGAGTGGGGGCCTGTTGGAGGCGGCCCCTGCACTGCTGGGGAGTGGGGTGGTGGGAGCATGAGTGGGGGCCTTGGGGAGGCTGCCCCTGCACTGCTGGGGGGTGGGGGTGATGGGAGACATGAGTGGGGGCCTGATGGAGGCTGCCCCTGCACTGCTGGGGGGTGGGGGTGATGGGAGCATGAGTGGGGGCCTGGTGGAGACTGCCCCTGCACTGCTGGGGGTTGGGGGTGCAGGGGGACATGAGTGGGGGCCTGGTGGAGGGTGCCTCTGGATGCTGAGGGGTGGGGGTGCAGGGGGACATGTGTGGGGGCCTGGTGGAGGGTGCCCTGCGCTGCTGGGGGGTGGGGGAGAGGGAGGGAGACATGAGTGGGGGCCTGGTGGAGGCTGCCCATGCACTGCTGGGGGGTGGGGGTGATGGGAGACATGAGTGGGGGCCTGGTGGAGGCTGCCCCTGCACTGCTGGGGGTGGTGGGAGACATGGGTGGGGGCCTGGTGGAGGCTGCCCCTGCACTGCTGGGGGGTGGGGGTGCAGGGGGACATGAGTGGGGGCCTGGTGGAGGGTGCCCTGCACTGCTGGGGGGTAGGGGTGGTGGGAAACATGAGTCGGGGCCTCATGGAGGCTGCCCCTGCACTGCTGGGGGGTGTGGGTGCAGGGGGACATGAGTGGGGGCCTGGTGGAGGGTGCCCCTGGATGCTGGGGGGTGGGGGTGCAGGGGGGCATGTGTGGGGGCCTGGTGAGGGGTGCTCTGCACTGCTGGGGGGTAGGGGTGGTGGGAGACATGAGTGGGGGCCTTGTGGAGGCTGCCCCTGCACTGCTGGGGGGTGTGGGTGCAGGGGGACATGAGTGGGGGCCTGGTGGAGGGTGCCCCTGGATGCTGGGGGGTGGGGGTGGTGAGAGACATGTGTGGGGGCCTGGTGGAGGGTGCCCTGCACTGCTGGGATGTGGGGGTGCAGGGGGACATGAGTGGGGGCATGGTGGAGGGTGCCCTGCACTGCTGGGGGGTGGGGGTGCAGGGGGACATGAGTGGGGGCCTGGTGGAGGGTGCCCCTGGATGCTGGGGGGTGGGGGTGCAGGGGGACATGTGTGGGGGCCTCGTGGAGGGTGCCCTGCGCTGCTGGGGGGTGGGGGAGAGGGAGGGAGACATGAGTGGGGGCCTGGTGGAGGCTGCCCTGCACTGCTGGGGGGTGGGGGTGGTGGGAGACATGAGTGGGGGCCTGGTGGAGAGTGCCCTGCACTGCTGGGGGGTGGGGGTGGTGGGGGACATGAGTTGGACATGAGTGGGGGCCTGGTGGAGGGTGGCTCTGCACTGCTGGGGGGTGGGGGTGGTGGGAGACATGAGTGGGGGCCTGGTGGAGGCTGCCCCTGCACTGCTGGGGGGTGGGGGTGCAGGTCGACATGAGTGGTAGCCCCGTGGAGGGTGCCCCTGGATGCTGGGGGGTGGGGGTGCAGGGGCACATGTGTGGGGGCCTGGTGGAGGGTGCCCTGCACTGCTGGGGGTGGGGGTGATGGGGGACATGAGAGGGGGCCTGGTGGAGGGTGCCCCTGCACTTCTGGGGGGTGGGGGTGGTGGGAGACATGAGTTGGACATGAGTGGGGGCCTGGTGGAGGGTGCCCCTGGATTCTGGGGGGTGGGTGTGGTGGGAGACATGAGTGGGGGCCTGGTGGAGGCTGCCCCTGGATGCTAGGGGCTGGGGGTGGTGGGAGACATGAGTGGGGGCCTGGTGGAGGCTGCCCCTGCACTGCTGGGGAGTGGGGGTGGTGGGAGCATGAGTGGGGGCCTGGGGGAGGCTGCCCCTGCACTGCTGGGGGGTGGGGGTGATGGGAGACATGAGTGGGGGCCTGGTGGAGGCTGCCCCTGCACTGCTGGGGGGTGGGGGTGATGGGAGCATGAGTGGGGGCCTGGTGGAGACTGCCCCTGCACTGCTGGGGGTTGGGGGTGCAGGGGGACATGAGTGGGGGCCTGGTGGAGGGTGCCCCTGGATGCTGGGGGGTGGGGGTGCAGGGGGACATGTGTGGGGGCCTGGTGGAGGGTGCCCTGCGCTGCTGGGGGGTGGGGGAGAGGGAGGGAGACATGAGTGGGGGCCTAGTGGAGGCTGCCCCTGCACTGCTGGGGGGTGGGGGTGATGGGAGACATGAGTGGGGGCCTGGTGGAGGCTGCCCCTGCACTGCTGGGGAGTGGGGGTGGTGGGAGCATGAGTGGGGGCCTGGGTGAGGCTGCCCCTGCACTGCTGGGGGGTGGGGGTGATGGGAGACATGAGTGGGGGCCTGGTGGAGGCTGCCCCTGCACTGCTGGGGGGTGGGGGTGATGGGAGCATGAGTGGGGGCCTGGTGGAGGCTGCCCCTGCACTGCTGGGGGTTGGGGTGCAGGGGGACATGAGTGGGGGCCTGGTGGAGGGTGCCTCTGGATGCTGGGGGGTGGGGGTGCAGGGGGACATGTGTGGGGGCCTGGTGGAGGGTGCCCTGCGCTGCTGGGTGGTGGGGGAGAGGGAGGGAGACATGAGTAGGGGCCTGTTGGAGGCTGCCCTGCACTGCTGGGGGTGGGGGTGGTGGGAGACATGAGTGGGGGCCTGGTGGAGGGTGCCCTGCACTGCTGGGGGGTGGGGGTGGTGGGGGACATGAGTTGGACATAAGTGGGGGCCTGGTGGAGGGTGGCTCTGCACTGCTGGGGGTTGGGGGTGGTGGGAGACATGAGTGGGGGCCTGGTGGAGGCTGCCCCTGCACTGCTGGGGGGTGGGAGTGCAGGTCGACATGAGTGGTAGCCCCGTGGAGGGTGCCCCTGGATGCTGGGGGGTGGGGGTGCAGGGGGACATGTGTGGGGGCCTGGTGGAGGGTGCCCTGCACTGCTGGGGGTGGGGGTGATGGGGGACATGAGTGGGGGCCTGGTGGAGGGTGCCCCTGCACTGCTGGGGGGTGGGGGTGGTGGGAGACATGAGTTGGACATGAGTGGGGGCCTGGTGGAGGGTGCCCCTGGATTCTGGGGGGTGGGGGTGGTGGGAGACATGAGTGGGGGCCTGGTGGAGGCTGCCCCTGGATGCTAGGGGGTGGGGGTGGTGGGAGACATGAGTGGGGGCCTGTTGGAGGCTGCCCCTGCACTGCTGGGGAGTGGGGTGGTTGGAGCATGAGTGGGGGCCTTGGGGAGGCTGCCCCTGCACTGCTGGGGGGTGGGGGTGATGGGAGACATGAGTGGGGGCCTGGTGGAGGCTGCCCCTGCACTGCTGGGGGGTGGGGGTGATGGGAGCATGAGTGGGGGCCTGGTGGAGACTGCCCCTGCACTGCTAGGGGTTGGGGGTGCAGGGGGACATGAGTGGGGGCCTGGTGGAGGGTGCCTCTGGATGCTGAGGGGTGGGGGTGCAGGGGGACATGTGTGGGGGCCTGGTGGAGGGTGCCCTGCGCTGCTGGGGGGTGGGGGAGAGGGAGGGAGACATGAGTGGGGGCCTGGTGGAGGCTGCCCCTGCACTGCTGGGGGGTGGGGGTGATGGGAGACATGAGTGGGGGCCTGGTGGAGGCTGCCCCTGCACTGCTGGGGGTGGTGGGAGACATGGGTGGGGGCCTGGTGGAGGCTGCCCCTGCACTGCTGGGGGGTGGGGGTGCAGGGGGACATGAGTGGGGGCCTGGTGGAGGGTGCCCTGCACTGTTGGGGGGTAGGGGTGGTGGGAGACATGAGTGGGGGCCTCGTGGAGGCTGCCCCTGCACTGCTGGGGGGTGTGGGTGCAGGGGGACATGAGTGGGGGCCTGGTGGAGGGTGCCCCTGGATGCTGGGGGGTGGGGGTGCAGGGAGGCATGTGCGGGGGCCTGGTGAGGGGTGCTCTGCACTGCTGGGGGGTAGGGGTGGTGGGAGACATGAGTGGGGGCCTTGTGGAGGCTGCCCCTGCACTGCTGGGGGGTGTGGGTGCAGGGGGACATGAGTGGGGGCCTGGTGGAGGGTGCCCCTGGATGCTGGGGGGTGGGGGTGGTGGGAGACATGTGTGGGGGCCTGGTGGAGGGTGCCCTGCACTGCTGGGATGTGGGGGTGCAGGGGGACATGAGTGGGGGCATGGTGGAGGGTGCCCTGTACTGCTGGGGTGTGGGGATGGAGGGGGACATGAGTGGGGGCATGGTGGAGGCTGCCCCTGCACTGTTGGGGAGTGGGGGTGATGGGAGACATGAGTGGGGGCCTGGTGGAGGCTGCCCCTGCACTGCCGGGGGGTGGGGGTGGTGGGAGACATGAGTGGGGGCCTGGTGGAGGGTTCCCTGCACTGCTGGGGGGTGGGGGTGGTGGGAGACATGAGTGGGGGCCTGGTGGAGGCTGCCCCTGCACTGCTGGGGGGTGGGGGTTGGTGGGAGAGATGAGTGGGGGCCTGGTGGAGGGTGCCCTGCACTGCTGGGGGTGGGGGTGGTGGGAGACATGAGTTGGACATGAGTGGGGGCCTGGTGGAGGGTGGCCCTGGATGCTGGGGGGTGGGGGTGGGGGGAGACATGAGTGGGGGCCTGGTGGAGGCTGCCCCTGCACTGCTGGGGGGGGGTGCAAGGAGACATGAGTTGGACATGAGTGGGGGCCTGGTGGAGGGTGCCCTGGATGCTGGGGGATGGGGGTGGTAGGAGACATGTGTGGTGGCCTGGTGGAGGGTGCCCTGCACTGCTGGGGTTTGGAGGTGCAGGGGGACATGAGTGGGGGCATGGTGGAGGGTGGCCCTGGATGCTGGGGGTGGGGGTGGTGGGAGACATGAGTGGGGGCCTGGTGGAGGCTGCCCCTGCACTGCTGGGGGCTGGGGGTGATGGGAGACATGAGTGGGGGCCAGGTGGAGGCTGCCCCTGGATGCTGGGGGTTGGGGATGCAGGGGGACATGTGTGGGGGCCTGGTGGAGGGTGCCCTGCACTGCTGGGGGGTGCGGGTGATGGGAGACATGAGTGGGGGCCTGGTGGAGGGTGCCCCTGCACTGCTGGGGGGTGGGGGTGGTGGGAGACATGAGTTGGACATGAGTGGGGGCCTTGTGGAGGGTGCCCCTGGATGCTGGGGGGTGGGGGTGGTGGAGACATGAGTGGGGGCCTGGTGGAGGCTGCCCCTGGATGCTGGGGGGTGGGGTGGTGGTAGACATGAGTGGGGGCCTGGTGGAGTCTGCCCCTGCACTGCTGGGGGGTGGGGGTGGTGGAAGACATGAGTGGGGGCCTGGTGGAGGGTTCCCTGCACTGTTGGGGGGTGGGGGTGGTGGGAGACATGAGTGGGGGCCTGGTGGAGGCTGCCCCTGCACTGCTGGGGGGTGGGGGTGGTGGGAGACATGAGTGGGGGCCTGGTGGAGGGTGCCCTGCACTGCTGGGGGGTGGGGGTAGTGGGAGACATGAGTTGGACATGAGTGGGGGCCTGGTGGAGGGTGGCCCTGGATGCTGGGGGGTGGGGGTGCAGGGAGACATGAGTTGGACATGAGTGGGGGCCTGGTGGAGGGTGCCCCAGGATGCTGGGGGGTGGGGTGGTAGGAGACATGTGTGGGGGCCTGGTGGAGGGTGCCCTGCACTGTTGGGGTTTGGAGGTGCAGGGGGACATGAGTGGGGGCATGGTGGAGGGTGGCCCTGGATGCTGGGGGTGGGGGTAGTGGGAGACATGAGTGGGGGCCTGGTGGAGGCTGCCCCTGCACTGCTGGGGGGTGGGGGTGATGGGAGACATGAGTGGGGGCCAGGTGGAGGCTGCCCCTGCACTGCTGGGGGGTGGGGGTGCAGGGGGACATGAGTGGGGGCCTGGTGGAGGGTTCCCCTGGATGCTGGGGGTTGGGGATGCAGGGGGGCCTGGTGGAGGGTGCCCTGCACTGCTGGGGGGTGGGGGTGATGGGAGACATGAGTGGGGGCCTGGTGGAGGGTGCCCCTGCACTGCTGGGGTGGGGGTGGTGGGAGACATTAGTTGGACATGAGTGGGGGCCTGGAGGAGGGTGCCCCTGGATGCTGGGGGGTGGGGGTGGTGGGAGACTTGAGTGGGGGCCTGGTGGAGGCTGCCCCTGGATGCTGGGGGGTGGGGTGGTGTGAGACATGAGTGGGGGCCTGGTGGAGGCTGCCCCTGCACTGCTGGGGGGTGGGGGTGATGGGAGACATGAGTGGGGGCCTGGTGGAGGCTGCCCCTGCACTGCTAGGGGGTGGGGGTGGTGGGAGTCATGAGTGGGGGCCTGGTGGAGCTGCCCCTGAACTGCTGGGGGGTGGGGGTGATGGGAGACATGAGTGGGGGCCTGGTGGAGGCTGCCCCTTCACTGCTGGGGGGTGGGGGTGCAGGGGTACATGAGTGGGGGCCTGGTGGAGGGTGCCCCTGGATGCTGGGGGGTGCGGGTGCAGGGGGACATGTGTGGGGGCCTGGTGAAGGCTGTCCTGCACTGCTGGGGGTGGGGGTGGTGGGAGACATGAGTGGGGGCCTGTTGGAGGCTGCCCCTGCACTGCTGGGGGGTGGGGGTGGTGGGAGACATGATTGGGGGCCTGGTGGAGGCTGCCCCTGCACTGCTGGGGGGTGGGGGTGGTGGGAGACATGAGTGGGGGCCTGGTGGAGGGTGCCCTGCACTGCTGGGGGGTGGGGGTAGTGGGAGACATGAGTTGGACATGAGTGGGGGCCTGGTGGAGGGTGGCCCTGGATGCTGGGGGGTGGGGGTGCAGGGAGACATGAGTTGGACATGAGTGGGGGCCTGGTGGAGTGTGCCCCAGGATGCTGGGGGGTGGGGTGGTAGGAGACATGTGTGGGGGCCTGGTGGAGGGTGCCCTGCACTGTTGGGGTTTGGAGGTGCAGGGGGACATGAGTGGGGGCATGGTGGAGGGTGGCCCTGGATGCTGGGGGTGGGGGTAGTGGGAGACATGAGTGGGGGCCTGGTGGAGGCTGCCCCTGCACTGCTGGGGGGTGGGGGTGATGGGAGACATGAGTGGGGGCCAGGTGGAGGCTGCCCCTGCACTGCTGGGGGGTGGGGGTGCAGGGGGACATGAGTGGGGCCTGGTGGAGGGTTCCCCTGGATGCTGGGGTTTGGGGATGCAGGGGGACATGTGTGGGGGCCAAGTGGAGGGTGCCCTGCACTGCTGGGGGGTGGGGGTGATGGGAGACATGAGTGGGGGCCTGGTGGAGGGTGCCCCTGCACTGCTGGGGGTGGGGTGGTGGGAGACATTAGTTGGACATGAGTGGGGGCCTGGAGGAGGGTGCCCCTGGATGCTGGGGGGTGGGGGTGGTGGGAGACTTGAGTGGGGGCCTGGTGGAGGCTGCCCCTGGATGCTGGGGGGTGGGGTGGTGTGAGACATGAGTGGGGGCCTGGTGGAGGCTGCCCCTGCACTGCTGGGGGGTGGGGGTGATGGGAGACATGAGTGGGGGCCTGGTGGAGGCTGCCCCTGCACTGCTAGGGGGTGGGGGTGGTGGGAGTCATGAGTGGGGGCCTGGTGGAGCTGCCCCTGAACTGCTGGGGGGTGGGGTGATGGGAGACATGAGTGGGGGCCTGGTGGAGGCTGCCTCTTCACTGCTGGGGGGTGGGGGTGCAGGGGTACATGAGTGGGGGCCTGGTGGAGGGTGCCCCTGGATGCTGGGGGGTGGGGGCGCAGGGGGACATGTGTGGGGGCCTGGTGAAGGCTGTCCTGCACTGCTGGGGGTGGGGGTGGTGGGAGACATGAGTGGGGGCCTGTTGGAGGCTGCCCCTGCACTGCTGGGGGGTGGGGGTGGTGGGAGACATGATTGGGGGCCTGGTGGAGGGTGCCCTGCAATGCTGGGGGGTGGGGGTGGTGGGAGACATGAGTGGAGGCCTGGTGGAGGCTGCCCCTGCACTGCTGGGGGGTGGGGGTAGTGGGAGACATGAGTGGGGACCTGATGGAGGGTGCCCTGCACTGCTGGGGGGTGGGGGTGGTGGGAGACATGAGTTGGACATGAGTGGGGGCCTGGTGGAGGGTGGCCCTGCACTGCTGGGTGTGGGGGTGGTGGAAGACATGAGTTGGACATGAGTGGGGGCCTGGTGGAGGGTGCCCTGCACTGTTGGGTTGTGGGGGTGCAGGGGGACATGAGTGGGGGCATGGTGGAGGGTGGCCCTGGATGCTGTGGGGTAGGGGTGGTGGGAGACATGAGTGGGGGCCTGGTGGAGGCTGCCCCTGCACTGCTGGGGGGGTGGTGTGATGGGAGACTTGAGTGGGGGCCTAGTGGAGGCTGCTGCAATGCTGGGGGGGGGGTGGGGGTGCAGGTTAACATGAGTGGGGGCCCCGTGGAGGGTGCCCCTGGATGCTGGGGTGTGGGGGTGCAGGGGGACATGTGTGGGGGCCTGGTGGAGGGTGCCCTGCACTGCTGGCGGGGGGGGGTGAGGGAGACATGACTGGGGGCCTGGTGGAGGGTGCCTCTGCACTGCTGGGGGGTAGGGGTGGTGGGAGACATGAGTTGGACATGAGTGGGGGCCTGGTGGATGGTGCCCCTGGATGCTGGGGGGTGGGGGGTGGGAGACATGAGTGGGAGCCTGGTGGAGGCTGCCCCTGGATGCCTGGGGGAGGGGGTGGTGGGAGACATGAGTGGGGGCCAAGTGGAGGCTGCCCCTGCACTGCTGAGGGATGGGGGTGATGGGAGACAGGAGTGGGGGGCCTGGTGGAGGCTATCCCTCCACTGCTGGGGGGTGGGGGTGGTGGGAGACATGAGTGGGGGCCTGGTGGAGGCTGCCCCTGCACTGCTGGGGGGTGGGGGTGATGGGAGCATGAGTGGGGGCCTGGTGGAGGCTGCCCCTGCACTGCTGGGTGTTGGGCGTGCAGGGGGACATGAGTGGGGGCTTGGTGGAGGGTGCCCCTGGATGCTGGGGGGTGGGGGTGCAGGGGGACATGTGTGGGGGCCTGGTGGAGGGTGCCCTGCGCTGCTGGGGGGTGGGGGGTAGGAGACATGAGTGGGGGCCTGGTGGAGGCTGCCTCTGCACTGCTCGGGGGTGGGGGGTGATGGGAGACATGAGTGGGGGCCTGGTGGAGGCTGCCCCTTCACTGCTGGGGGGGTGGGGTGATGGGAGACATGAGTGGGGGCCTGGTGGAGGCTGCCCCTGCACTGCTGTGGGGTGGGGGTGGTGGGAGACATGAGTGGGGGCCTGGTGGAGGCTGCCCCTGCACTGCTGGGGGGTGGGGGTGATGGGAGACAAGAGTGGGGGCCTGGTGGAGGCTGCCCCTGCACTGCTGGGGGTTGGGGTTGCAGGGGGACATGTGTGGGGGCCTGGTGGAGGGTGCCCTGCGCTGCTGGGGGGTGGGGGGGGTGGGAGACATGAGTGGAGGCCTGGTGGAGGCTGCCCCTGCTCTGCTGGGGGGTGGGGGTGATGGGAGAAATGAGTGGGGGCCTGGTGGAGGCTGCCGCTGCACTGCTGGGGGGTGGGGGTGCAGGAGGACATGAGTGGGGGCCTGGTGGAGGGTGCCCTGCACTGCTGGGGGGTGGGGGTGGTGGGAGACATGAATGGGGCCTGGTGGAGGGGCCCCTGCACTGCTGGGGGTGGGGTGCATGGGGACATGAGTGGGGGCCTGGTGGAGGGTGCCCCTGGATGCTGGGGGGTGGGGGTGCAGGGGGGACATGTGTGGGGGCCTGGCGAAGGGTGCCCTGCACTGCTGGGGGGTGGGGGTGGTGGGAGACATGAGTGGAGGCCTGGTGGAGGCTGCCCCTGCACTGCTGGGGGATGGGGGTGGTGGGAGACATGAGTTGGACATGAGTTGGGGCCTGGTGGAGGGTGCCCCTGGATTCTGGGGGGTGGGGGTGGTGGGAGACATGATTGGAGGCCTGGTGGTGGCTGTCCCTGCACTGCTGGGGGGTGGGGGTGGTGGGAGACATGAGTTGGACATGAGTGGGGGACTGGTGGAGGCTGCCCCTGGATGCTGGGTGGTGGGGTTGGTGGGAGACATGAGTGGGGTCCTGGTGGAGGCAGCCCCTGCACTGCTGGGGGGTGGGGGTGATGGGAGACATGAGTGGGGGCCTGGTGGAGGCTGCCCCTGCACTGCTGCGGGTGGGGGGGAGACATGTGTGGGGGCCTGGTGGAGGGTGCCCCTGCACTGCTGGGGGGTGGGGGTGGTGGGAGACATGAGTTGGACATGAGTGGGGGCCTGGGGAAGGGTGCCCCTGGATGCTGGGGGGTGGGGGTGGTGGGAGACATGTGTGGGGGCCTGGTGGAGGGTGCCCTGCACTGCTGGTGTGTGGGGGTGCAGGGGGACATGAGTGGGGGCATGGTGGAGGGTGGCCCTGGATGCTGGGGTGTGAGGGGGGTGGGAGACATGAGTGGGGGCCTGGTGGAGGCTGTCCCTGCACTGTTGGGGAGTGGGGTGATGGGAGACATGAGTGGGGGTCTGGTGGAGGCTGCCCCTGCACTGCTGGGGGGTGGGGGTGGTGGGAGACATGGTTGGGGGCCTGGTGGAGGGTGCCCTGCACTGCTGGGGGGTGGGGGGTGGTGGGAGACAAGAGTGGGGGCCTGGTGGAGGCTGCCCCTGCACTGCTGGGGGGTGGGGGTGGTGGGAGACATGGTTGGGGGCCTGGTGGAGGGTGGCCCTGGATGCTGGGGGGTGGGGGTGGTAGGAGACATGAGTGGGGGCCTGGTGGAGGCTGCCCCTGCACTGCTGGGGGGTGGGGGTGCAGGGAGACATGAGTTGGACATGAGTGGGGGCCTGGTGGAGGGTGCCCCTGGATGCTGGGGGGTGGGGGTGGTAGGAGACATGTGTGTGGGCCTGGTGGAGGGTGCCCTGCACTGCTGGGGTGTGGAGGTGCAGGGGGACATGAGTGGGGGCATGGTGGAGGGTGGCCCTGGATGCTGGGGGGTGGGGGTGGTGGGAGACATGAGTGGGGGCCTGGTGGAGGGTGCCCTGCACTGCTGGCGTGTGGGGGTGATGGGAGACATGAGTGTGGGCCTGGTGGAGGGTGCCCCTGCACTGCTGGGGGGTGGGGGTGGTGGGAGACATGAGTTGGACATGAGTGGGGGCCTGGTGGAGGGTGCCCCTGGATGCTGGGGGTGGGGGAGGTGGGAGACTTGAGTGGGGGCCTGGTGGAGGCTGCCCCTGGATGCTGGGGGGTGGGGTGGTGTGAGACATGAGTGGGGGCCTGGTGGAGGCTGCCCCTGCACTGCTGGGGGGTGGGGGTGATGGGAGACATGAGTGGGGGCCTGGTGGAGGCTGCCCCTGCACTGCTAGGGGGTGGGGGGTGGTGGGAGTCATGAGTGGGGGCCTGGTGGAGCTGCCCCTGAACTGCTGGGGGGTGGGGGTGATGGGAGACATGAGTGGGGGCCTGGTGGAGGCTGCCCCTTCACTGCTGGGGGGTGGGGGTGCAGGGGTACATGAGTGGGGGCCTGGTGGAGGGTGCCCCTGGATGCTGGGGGGTGGGGGTGCAGGGGGACATGTGTGGGGGCCTGGTGAAGGCTGTCCTGCACTGCTGGGGGTGGGGGTGGTGGGAGACATGAGTGGGGGCCTGTTGGAGGCTGCCCCTGCACTGCTGGGTGGTGGGGGTGGTGGGAGACATGATTGGGGGCCTGGTGGAGGCTGCCCCTGCACTGCTGGGGGGTGGGGGTGGTGGGAGACATGAGTGGGGGCCTGGTGGAGGGTGCCCTGCACTGCTGGGGGGTAGGGGTAGTGGGAGACATGAGTTGGACATGAGTGGGGGCCTGGTGGAGGGTGGCCCTGGATGCTGGGGGGTGGGGGTGCAGGGAGACATGAGTTGGACATGAGTGGGGGCCTGGTGGAGGGTGCCCCAGGATGCTGGGGGGTGGGGTGGTAGGAGACATGTGTGGGGGCCTGGTGGAGGGTGCCCTGCACTGTTGGGGTTTGGAGGTGCAGGGGGACATGAGTGGGGGCATGGTGGGGGGTGGCCCTGGATGCTGGGGGTGGGGGTAGTGGGAGACATGAGTGGGGGCCTGGTGGAGGCTGCCCCTGCACTGCTGGGGGGTGGGGGTGATGGGAGACATGAGTGGGGGCCAGGTGGAGGCTGCCCCTGCACTGCTGGGGGGTGGGGGTGCAGGGGGACATGAGTGGGGCCTGGTGGAGGGTTCCCCTGGATGCTGGGGGTTGGGGATGCAGGGGGACATGTGTGGGGGCCAAGTGGAGGGTGCCCTGCACTGCTGGGGGGTGGGGGTGATGGGAGACATGAGTGGGGGCCTGGTGGAGGGTGCCCCTGCACTGCTGGGGGTGGGGGTGGTGGGAGACATTAGTTGGACATGAGTGGGGGCCTGGAGGAGGGTGCCCCTGGATGCTGGGGGGTGGGGTGGTGGGAGACTTGAGTGGGGGCCTGGTGGAGGCTGCCCCTGGATGCTGGGGGGTGGGGTGGTGTGAGACATGAGTGGGGGCCTGGTGGAGGCTGCCCCTGCACTGCTGGGGGGTGGGGGTGATGGGAGACATGAGTGGGGGCCTGGTGGAGGCTGCCCCTGCACTGCTAGGGGGTGGGGGTGGTGGGAGTCATGAGTGGGGGCCTGGTGGAGCTGCCCCTGAACTGCTGGGGGGTGGGGTGATGGGAGACATGAGTGGGGGCCTGGTGGAGGCTGCCCCTTCACTGCTGGGGGGTGGGGGTGCAGGGGTACATGAGTGGGGGCCTGGTGGAGGGTGCCCCTGGATGCTGGGGGGTGGGGGTGCAGGGGGACATGTGTGGGGGCCTGGTGAAGGCTGTCCTGCACTGCTGGGGATGGGGGTGGTGGGAGACATGAGTGGGGGCCTGTTGGAGGCTGCCCCTGCACTGCTGGGGGGTGGGGGTGGTGGGAGACATGATTGGGGGCCTGGTGGAGGGTGCCCTGCAATGCTGGGGGGTGGGGGTGGTGGGAGACATGAGTGGGGGCCTGGTGGAGGCTGCCCCTGCACTGCTGGGGGGTGGGGGTGGTGGGAGACATGAGTGGGGACCTGATGGAGGGTGCCCTGCACTGCTGGGGGGTGGGGGTGGTGGGAGACATGAGTTGGACATGAGTGGGGGCCTGGTGGAGGGTGGCCCTGCACTGCTGGGTGTGGGGGTGGTGGAAGGCATGAGTTGGACATGAGTGGGGGCCTGGTGGAGGGTGCCCTGCACTGTTGGGTTGTGGGGGTGCAGGGGGACATGAGTGGGGGCATGGTGGAGGGTGGCCCTGGATGCTGTGGGGTAGGGGTGGTGGGAGACATGAGTGGGGGCCTGGTGGAGGCTGCCCCTGCACTGCTGGGGGGTTGGTGTGATGGGAGACTTGAGTGGGGGCCTAGTGGAGGCTGCTGCAATGCTGGGGGGGTGGGGGTGCAGGTTAACATGAGTGGGGGCCCCGTGGAGGGTGCCCCTGGATGCTGGGGTGTGGGGGTGCAGGGGGACATGTGTGGGGGCCTGGTGGAGGGTGCCCTGCACTGCTGGCGGGGGGGTGACGGGAGACATGACTGGGGGCCTGGTGGAGGGTGCCTCTGCACTGCTGGGGGGTGGGGGTGGTGGGAGACATGAGTTGGACATGAGTGGGGGCCTGGTGGATGGTGCCCCTGGATGCTGGGGGGTGGGGGGTGGGAGACATGAGTGGGAGCCTGGTGGAGGCTGCCCCTGGATGCCTGGGGGAGGGGGTGGTGGGAGACATGAGTGGGGGCCTGGTGGAGGCTGCCCCTGCACTGCTGAGGGATGGGGGTGATGGGAGACAGGAGTGGGGGCCTGGTGGAGGCTATCCCTCCACTGCTGGGGGGTGGGGGTGGTGGGAGACATGAGTGGGGGCCTGGTGGAGGCTGCCCCTGCACTGCTGGGGGGTGGGGGTGATGGGAGCATGAGTGGGGGCCTGGTGGAGGCTGCCCCTGCACTGCTGGGTTTTGGGCGTGCAGGGGGACATGAGTGGGGGCTTGGTGGAGGGTGCCCCTGGATGCTGGGGGGTGGGGGTGCAGGGGGACATGTGTGGGGGCCTGGTGGAGGGTGCCCTGCGCTGCTGGGGGGTGGGGGGTAGGAGACATGAGTGGGGGCCTGGTGGAGGCTGCCTCTGCACTGCTGGGGGGTGGGGGTGATGGGAGACATGAGTGGGGGCCTGGTGGAGGCTGCCCCTTCACTGCTGGGGGGTGGGGTGATGGGAGACATGAGTGGGGGCCTGGTGGAGGCTGCCCCTGCACTGCTGTGGGGTGGGGGTGGTGGGAGACATGAGTGGGGGCCTGGTGGAGGCTGCCCCTGCACTGCTGGGGGGTGGGGGTGATGGGAGACAAGAGTGGGGGCCTGGTGGAGGCTGCCCCTGCACTGCTGGGGGGTGGGGTTGCAGGGGGACATGTGTGGGGGCCTGGTGGAGGGTGCCCTGCGCTGCTGGGGGGTGGGGGGGTGGGAGACATGAGTGGAGGCCTGGTGGAGGCTGCCCCTGCTCTGCTGGGGGGTGGGGGTGATGGGAGAAATGAGTGGGGGCCTGGTGGAGGCTGCCGCTGCACTGCTGGGGGGTGGGGGTGCAGGAGGACATGAGTGGGGGCCTGGTGGAGGGTGCCCTGCACTGCTGGGGGGTGGGGGTGGTGGGAGACATGAATGGGGGCCTGGTGGAGGGGCCCCTGCACTGCTGGGGGTGGGGTGCATGGGGACATGAGTGGGGGCCTGGTGGAGGGTGCCCCTGGATGCTGGGGGGTGGGGGTGCAGGGGGACATGTGTGGGGGCCTGGCGAAGGGTGCCCTGCACTGCTGGGGGGTGGGGGTGGTGGGAGACATGAGTGGAGGCCTGGTGGAGGCTGCCCCTGCACTGCTGGGGGATGGGGGTGGTGGGAGACATGAGTTGGACATGAGTTGGGGCCTGGTGGAGGGTGCCCCTGGATTCTGGGGGGTGGGGGTGGTGGGAGACATGATTGGAGGCCTGGTGGTGGCTGTCCCTGCACTGCTGGGGGGTGGGGGTGGTGGGAGACATGAGTTGGACATGAGTGGGGGACTGGTGGAGGCTGCCCCTGGATGCTGGGGGGTGGGGTTGGTGGGAGACATGAGTGGGGTCCTGGTGGAGGCAGCCCCTGCACTGCTGGGGGGTGGGGGTGATGGGAGACATGAGTGGGGGCCTGGTGGAGGCTGCCCTGCACTGCTGGGGGTGGGGGGGGAGACATGTGTGGGGGCCTGGTGGAGGGTGCCCTGCACTGCTGGGGGGTGGGGGTGGTGGGAGACATGAGTTGGACATGAGTGGGGGCCTGGGGAAGGGTGCCCCTGGATGCTGGGGGGTGGGGGTGGTGGGAGACATGTGTGGGGGCCTGGTGGAGGGTGCCCTGCACTGCTGGGGTGTGGGGGTGCAGGGGGACATGAGTGGGGGCATGGTGGAGGGTGGCCCTGGATGCTGGGGTGTGAGGGGGGTGGGAGACATGAGTGGGGGCCTGGTGGAGGCTGTCCCTGCACTGTTGGGGAGTGGGGTGATGGGAGACATGAGTGGGGGCCTGGTGGAGGCTGCCCCTGCACTGCTGGGGGGTGGGGGTGGTGGGAGACATGGTTGGGGGCCTGGTGGAGGGTGCCCTGCACTGCTGGGGGGTGGGGGTGGTTGGAGACATGAGTGGGGGCCTGGTGGAGGCTGCCCCTGCACTGCTGGGGGGTGGGGGTGGTGAGAGACATGAGTGGGGGCCTGGTGGAGGGTGCCCTGCACTGCTGGGGTGTGGGGGTGGTGGGAGACATGAGTTGGACATGAGTGGGGGCCTGGTGGAGGGTGGCCCTGGATGCTGGGGGGTTGGGGTGGTAGGAGACATGAGTGGGGGCCTGGTGGAGGCTGCCCCTGCACTGCTGGGGGGTGGGGGTGCAGGGAGACATGAGTTGGACATGAGTGGGGGCCTGGTGGAGGGTGCCCCTGGATGCTGGGGGGTGGGGGTGGTAGGAGACATGTGTGCGGGCCTGGTGGAGGGTGCCCTGCACTGCTGGGGTGTGGAGGTGCAGGGGGACATGAGTGGGGGCATGGTGGAGGGTGGCCCTGGATGCTGGGGGGTGGGGGTGGTGGGAGACATGAGTGGGGGCCTGGTGGAGGGTGCCCTGCACTGCTGGCGTGTGGGGGTGATGGGAGACATGAGTGTGGGCCTGGTGGAGGGTGCCCCTGCACTGCTGGGGGGTGGGGGTGGTGGGAGACATGAGTTGGACATGAGTGGGGGCCTGGTGGAGGGTGCCCCTGGATGCTGGGGGTGGGGGTGGTGGGAGACATGAGTGGGGGCCTGGTGGAGGGTGCCCCTGCAATGCTGGGCTGTGGGGGTGCAGGGAGACATGAGTGGGGGCCTGGTGGAGGCTACCCCAGCACTGCTGCGGGGGGGGGGGTGGTGGGAAACATGAGTGGGGGCCTGGTGGAGGGTGCCCTGCACTGCTGGGTGGGTGGGGTGGTGGGAGACATGAGTTGGACATGAGTGGGGGCCAGGTGGAGGGTGGCCCTGGATTCTGGGGGGTTGGGGTGGTCGGAGACATGAGTTGGGGCCTGGTGGAATCTGCCCCTGCACTGCTGGGGGGGTGGGGGTGCAGGGAGACATGAGTTGGACATGAGTAGGGGCCTGGTGGAGGGTGCCTGTTAGGGAAAATTCTCTGTTTAGGCTGAATTTCCTAACCTAGTGAGTCCCCCAGCAGCTTTGCTGGATTTCTGGAGTTTGTTTTTTTCCATCCTGCCAAGAGTGAGACTCTTTTCCTCCCACTCTTGGACATGAATGTGTGTAATTCCTATGAATGTCAATGTGTTCTATGGGCTATGGGGTCTTTTACTCCATAGGGTCTCATATCTTTTTCTATGTGTGTTACACCGCACCCTACGTGCCGTAACACTGGGGCATCCTAGCGGACCTCCACCATAGACTCCATACCCGGGGACTGACTACTGTCTCCCCGGGCATGTAAAGTCACCATTATCTTTACTAGACCTAAATTTACTAACAGAACTAGTACAAACCATCTTATTGTGGACGTGCTAGTAGGGGTAATTCGATTACTCGTAGATCTGTTACTCGAGGGGGCACTGTCCCGTCCCCCCTCGTCGAGTTTTGGCTGCTGGCAGTGGAAACTACTTGTTATGTTCGACCCCGAACATAACCCTATGGGATTCGTCCCATTGTTAGAGATTGACACTTTTCCTCGTTAATGTCTAACGTACCACCGGTCTACTTATCTTAAATAAGTTTATCGAATGGTATTTTCTGCCAGAACTCGGTTTTTAAAATGGCGTCTGTGTTCGTCTCTGTGACTCCTAAACCAACGGTTGAGCCCTTTGTTCCACTTTTGGCGGGACTCTGTACAGAGACCCTCCAAAGTGGTGCCATTCTGTCTGGGTTACCACAGGGGTGTGGGAGGGGGTTTAGGCACCCTGGACCGAGTTGCCTTGCCAACTCCGGTCGCACTCTGGTGTGATTGGCCCAAGTGGTGAGCCTCCCCCGCTCACCACTTAGCATGTGTTGATTGACAGCTAGGCTGAATGAATAGGGGTTTTCTGCATAAAAGCAGGGCTTTTGGGACTGGATCTTCAGAAGTCGCCAAAGGACCTAAGAATTCGACGAGGGTAACGCTGAGCTGACCTGCACGACGACACCTCCGGTGGAGCCCTGCGGAACCGACTCACCACTTCCCGACGACAGAGGAGATCTCCCTGCCGGATAGTCTCTTCCCCTGACTGGTGGGAACAACCAGTCCCCTTTGCTTTGTCTTCGCCTCAGGACGCGGTGGTCGAATTGCCCATGCAGAGCACCTCGGCAACCGGATAGCCACTACCCCTGTACCGTGACCAAAAGGTGGTGCCTTGTGACGGAGCACTCTGCGGCTGGTCTCTTCCCTGGTGGTGCAACCGACTTCACTTTTCTTCGACGACGAGATCATCTCTACTCTTGGCAAAGACCCGACGTGCATCCACCACCAGCAACAACTGCCCCCGCTGGAGCTGTCTCTCCACAAACAAGGTACCGTGTCCGCCTGGCGTCCCTTTCGATCGGTTCGAGTGAGGTGTCTTAATCCTCTCCTTTCCGTTGGGTCGCCTCCAAGCTTTCTCACGTATTGTTATGAACTGGTTCAATCTGCCGATAACAATTTGCTACAAAAACTCGAACGCATTTCCACTAGAGACTTTTTGGGACATATCGCCTTGCCTCTCTCCGAGTGGGCCTGGCCTCTGAACTTTATGATCTATTTTGGTTCTTGCCTTCTTGCCTTGTATTTTTCCCGTGAAGTATTGAACTGTGTTGATTTCGTAACCTGCTTATTTTTCTCTCCCGTCCTAACTAATATTAGAGTGCCATCTAGGTTGAGGCATACACCTCTGTCTGCAAATAAGTGATGCTGGTAGAACCTAGAACTGTCGAAATATTGTTAGGGGGATTGATTGTTTCTTCTTCGTAGAGTAATTGTGATTGAAGTGTTTGCCGTGATAGTGCCATAGTGTTTTCCATAGATGTTCCGTTATAAATAAATACCTTAATATCTTTACACTGAGTCTCGTTGCGTGTTTGCTTGTCTTACTGTGAAGAATTGCCCTATATTGTACACTCCACATACAGCTTAACTCTTCTTGAGGGAAGTCTGACTGCTCAGCCACAGCTACCAAGTGAATCTGTGTGGTACAGACTGCTACCAAGTGGGTTTACTGCCAAACACCTGTAGTCCTAAATCTTTTGCAGTGGTCCCAGAGGGAACTGCACAGGTTTCCGCCTAACAGTGCCCCTGGATGCTGGGGGGTGGGGGTGGTGGGAGACATGTGTGAGGGCCTGGTGGAGGGTGCCCTGCACTGCTGGGGGGTGGGGGTGATGGGAGACATGAGTTGGGGCCTGGTGGAGTCTGCCCCTGCATTGCTGGGGGGGTGGTGGGAGAGATGTGCGGGGGCCTGGTGGAGGGTGCCCTGCACTGCTGGGGGGTGGGGGTTGTGGGGGACATGAGTTGGACATGAGTGGGGGCCTGGTGGAGGGTGCCTCTGGATGCTGGGGGTTGGGGGTGGTGGGAGACATGAGTGGGGGCCTGGTGGAGGCTGCCCCTGCACTGCTGGGGGGTGGGGTTGCAGGGAGACATGAGTTGGACATGAGTGGGGGCCTGGTGGAGGGTGCCCCTGGATGCTGGAGGGTGGGGGTGGTGGGAGACATGAGTGGGGGCCTGGTGGAGGCTGCCCCTACACTGCTGGGGGTGGGGGTGATGGGAGACATGAGTTGGGGCCTGGTGGAGTCTGCCCCTGCATTGCTGGGGGGTGGGGGTGGTGGGAGAGATGTGCGGGGGCCTGGTGGAGGGTGCCCCTCACTGCTGGGGGGTGGGGGTGGTGGGGGACATGAGTTGGACATGAGTGGGGGCCTGGTGGAGGGTGCCTCTGGATGCTGGGGGTTGGGGGTGGTGGGAGACATGAGTGGGGGCCTGGTGGAGGCTGCCCCTGCACTGCTGGGGGGTGGGGTTGCAGGGAGACATGAGTTGGACATGAGTGGGGGCCTGGTGGAGGGTGCCCCTGGATGCTGGGGGCTGGGGGTGGTGGGAGACATGAGTGGGGGCCTGGTGGAGGCTGCCCCTGCACTGCTGGGGGGTGGGGGTGCTGGGGGATATGTGTTGGTGATCAGTAGTGCAAGGTGACATGTGGGTTGGCTGGGGGGCATAGCCATGGTGGATGGGTTGCCTGTGGGACATGAGCAGGGGTGCAGGGTAGTCCCCTGTGGTGTGGGCTGCCTGCAGGGGCCGTGGGGGGTGTAGAGGGAACACCTGGGAGGACCCACACGGCCAAATCACGTGGAACTTCCCGCGCACCCGCAGTACACGTACCCAGGCCAATCGTGTGTGGAACTTCCCGCGCACCCCGAAACACACATACCCAGGCTAATCGCGTGTGGAACTTCCCGTGCACCCCATAGTACACGTACCCAGGCTAATCGCGTGTGGAACTTCCCGCGTACCCTGAAGTACACGTACCAAGGCCAATCGCGTGTAGAACTTCCCGCGCACCCCGAAGTACACGTACCCAGGCCAATTGCATGTGGAACTTCCCGCGCACTCGAAGTACACGTACCCAGGCCAATCGCGTGTGGAACTTCCCGCACATCCCGAAGTACACGTACCCAGGCCAATCGCGTGTGGAACTTCCCGCACACCCCGAAACACACGTACCCACGCTAAGCGCGTGTGGAACTTCCCGTGCACCCCGTAGTACGCGTACCCAGGCTAATCGCGTGTGGAACTTCCCGCGCACCCCGAAGTACACGTACCCAGGCCAATCGCGTGTGGAACTTCCAGCGCACCCCGAAGTACACGTACCCAGGCCAATCGCGTGTGAAACTTCCCGCGTACCCAGGAACACACGCACATGCTATTTTTCACACAGTGGGTGTCCGTATTTGTCGGTACCCCTTTGCACCTCATTTGTCCTAGAGGGCCACTGTATGGACCATTCATCATGGCTGTATATGGGTGCTTTTTGTTAGCGCACATTTTGGCACATTTTTTTCAGGCGCAGGGACGCTACCGCCTGCTTTCTTGTGGTGTACTTGTTTGGCCCTGTGCGCGTCTTTGACGGTGCGCTGGTTTGCCCTATTCGATTCCATGAATACGGGTTGTAGGCGAGCGTGTGGGTGTTCCGTGCACTTGCCTACTGAACTTCCCCAGTGACGCCCATATTTTCACGCGTTGTTCCCCATTCTGAGTGTTATGCCCCGTGTTCCGCCTACTTTTGTGATGTGCGCCGCACTATGTGCGATTTCGCAGTGGCCGTGGCGCACGCTGTTGGATGACCTGTGCGCCGGCGTGCGCGGCGCACTTTTTCAGCGCACATCCAATGTTTTTCTCGCGCACAGACTTTCATGAATCGATGTGCGCTGGTTGCACTGCGATTTTCGCACTTTTACTGCGAATCGCACGTTTTGGCACCTCTGCGCAGGAATTTTCGGCGCACATTAATTCCATGAATCAACCCCTTTATATCTAGGTATAGATGGTTTTGTAAAGTCTGAATGGATTTTGTCAAGTGGGAGCTAGGTTATATGATGATTGTATATGCATTCATTTGACTATTTTGAAAAAATAAAACATGGGTGGATTTCCAGAAAACTTGCGTAAGGAGCAATGTCAAGGTCCTACAAGCATGGTTTTGCAAATGTGCCAGTGTTTTATTATTTGACAAGTGTCATAATGTAGCTACAAAAAATAGCGGTATACCTTTAGTGACTGAGGGGTAGCCTGTGGCCAACGGGCAGTGGCCAGATTGTCCGGGTCATGGAATAAGGTCATGATCCAGACAATCTGGCTACTGGCCATGACCACAAGGGACAAAACATAGGATTAAAGTGGCCATGTCCACCTGGGACTGGCTTTGTGGTAAAGTTATTCGAAATAAGGATAGATTTGAAAGGGAAGAAAAATGTGCTGTGGTAATATGGTCATATGGTTCTCTTTTTCTCCCTTCTGCAGGCTGACATGGAAAGCAAAGAGGGGCCTAGGAAGAACACTCCTCTTTTTTAGCACCCCAGGTTCCCGCTTTGGGAACCTAGGGTGCTAATGGCCTTCACCCCCCATTTCAGGGGCTGGAATGGGGGGATAATGGTCCAGAGACCACGTTATTCTCCCTCGATTCGCTTGGGCTGATAACTTGGGCTGCTGGGCCGGTATCCACCATTCCAGTCCCTAGAACGGAGGATGAATGCCACAATATTGACATTAGCATAACACAAAAAGCAAATGGAAATGTTGGAAAATCTTGAGTCTATGTACTTTACTGAGAAATATAAAGTAGATGGAGTCTCTACATTTTTTTTTTTTTAGTTCTATTTTTTAACTGTGAATGGTGGTTCCTAAAGGAATATGTCTTTTGTTGTTTTTGGATGTATTTTTTTGGGCAGGAGAGCTGAGAACGTAAGGTGGGGAGGGAAATGAGGGAAGAGTATCCAAACACTAATATGGAGGGGTAGGTGGACAAGGGAAAATGTTGTGCATGTGTTATTTCTAGGGTAGGGGGCAGTGTCTCTCATGCTCCTTGATTACAGCAGTGGTGGTGGCTCTTGGGGAGGAGGGAGGGCATTAGCTGATGCCATTTTAAGATAAATAGCAGTTTTGCTAAAGGTATCTACTGTGTACTAGATTGTTAATGGATAATAAGTAGGAACAGGTGTTGGGGCTGTGCAAGGGAAATTTTGAAGTTGAAAGTTCCTAGATCAGAAGAAAATGCAGTTCTGAACTGTCGGCGAAGCAGATATCTTATTGTGAAGTGCAGACGCGTTCTCAGACATGTCATCATGCCGCGTGCCAGTATATGGTCATGTGGCACTGTCCGGAAGGTCCGCTATGAAGTCAGATGGTTGTAGACGTCTACAGATGCAAACTAGTTGAATTTGTTGCAAAAAGTGTATAGAAGTGTTAAAAACGATTCCAGAAGGTGGGAAATGGCAGAGTTTTAAGGTGACACTTTGTAAATTGGACACAAACATTGCTATATTGGGTAAGTATGATATTAGTAAGTTGTAGGAAAATAGCATGCACTGGTAAAAACCTATGAAATTCAATGAAAAAAACTTTGTTAAAGGGACGTTATGGTTAAGTTGCTCTAATAAAAACCTATGAAATTCAATGAAAAAACGTTGTTAAAGGGACGTTATGGTTAAGTTACACTAGTAAAAACCAATGAAATTCAATGAAAAAACTTTGTTAAGGGGACGTTATAGTTAAGTTTCACTAATAAAAACCTTTGAAATTCACTGAAAAAACGTTGTTAAAGGGACATATGACAAGGTTAACGTCTGGATATATAGCACCTTGTTCAATTTATTATTCTGACTGCCAGTGAACAAAACCACCTGGCCTATTAATGTCAATAAACAAAAACAAGTGGCCCAGATATGTGATGTAATCAGTGATGTCATCAATGACATTTGTGATGTCAACTTTGATGTCCTGGTTGTTAGTCTTAGCAATGTACGGTGGTGGCGCGAGTTATGGTTGTTTAGCTTACCATAACTGGCGAATTTCTGGGGTTTTTCGGTTTTACTTGGAACAATAACGTCCCTTTAACAAAGTTTTTTCACTGAATTTCAAAGGTTTTTAATAGCGCAACTTAACCATCACGTCCCTTTAACAAAGTTTTTTTCACTGATATATATATATATATATCACTGAAAAAACATTGTAAAAGGGACGTTATGGTTAAGTTGCACTAATAAAATCCTATGAAATCCAATGAAAAAAATGTGTTAAAGGGACAATATGGTTAGAAGTTACAAGTAAAAAACACCCTTTTTTTGACTTTTAAAGGCCATATCTCATCCCGTCCTCATCACCCCTCCCCTCCTCACAGATTGTTTCATTAGTTTGACAAGTGCAATGTTGTGTTTTTTAATAGGTTTTTACCACAATGTTCACAGACAATGGGTGCTGTCTGCAAATCAAAACATGGCAGGCATTTCCGAAAATCTGATGCATGTCACGTTTTGTATTTATCAATAAGCAGGCACCTCCGATGTCCACGGAAATCACGCCACCCTCTAGACCAATCGGTTGCCCGTCCGCGGACCTAACAGGGAAGTGAATCCGCAAACTGGACCCAGATATGATATGGCTAATTTATTTTACCTACTTTTTGCTATTTTTTTTTAAACAACTAGAAGGATTTACACAAAACTTATGAAAGCACACGTTTGGGACCAAGCCACCACTCCTACTGCAAATTTGGTGAAAATCCGTCAAGTGGTTTTGGCTGTAGATGTGAGCAATTTATTTTTTTCCATTGGGTCCATGTGAAAAACTACAAATTCTGGGACCCCCCTATAACTTTGCCCTCCCTTGACAAAACCTACCCGGACTTCGAAGGATCAGTCTGACTGTGTCATATACTTTTTTTGCAAAATTCTGTGGGGATTCGTTCGGGGGGGGTTATAAGCTGCCCAAAAAGTGCTCTTACTATCGGTTGAGCAACTTAACCATAACAACAGGGCCGCTTCCGCAGGCCCTGTAAAATATACATATATATATATATATATATATATATATATATATATATATATATATATATATATATATATATGAAAATGAAAGCTAACAAAGACTGCAAAGTCTTGTTACTTTGAAAGCTGCACTCCCATCCAAAAAACGAAATCCAGAGTATCCAGCAACAGTTGCTCACCAGGAAATTCAATCAAAGGGATTCAACAGCAGACGGCTATGCAGCAACCATTTTTGCTTTTAAAAGTTCAAACTTTATTTTAGATAAATCTAACAGTAAAAAACGGCTTCCCAGTTACAATATATATATATTACATGGCCACGGTAGTGGCCATGTAGTTATGGTTAAGTTGGTGTTTCCATAAGAAGAGCACTTTTTGGGCAGCTTGTAACTTCGCTCCCCCTGGACGAATCCTCACCAAACTTTGCAAAAAAAGTATATGGCCCACTCTAAATTTGTTTGCAAAGTTTGGTGAGTATTCGTCCAGGGGGGGGCAAAGTTATAGGGGGGGTCCCAAAACTTTTTTTTTCCCATAGACTGAATGGGGAAAAAAATGTGCTCGCGCCTACAGCCCAAACCGCTGAATGGATTTTCACCAAATTTGGACCAGGAACTGCGGCTTGGTCCCGAAAGTGTACAGGACGGTGATTGGGCAAGCAGCTTGCGTGATGTCCGCGGACATCTGACGTGCTTTTCTATTGGCTGCCATGAAGTGTGCAGTGCGTCTATTTTCAGAGACGCCCGCCATCTTTGTTTATCGGAGCGGGATCTGCTGCCTGCACAGTGTAGATGTGCGCTGCATCGGCCACGAAAAGGCGGTGAGGCACAGGCCCTCGTGTCTCTTTCTTGTTCCCCCCACCCCTTGCTCATAGCCCGTGTCTCCCATATCCCCCCTCGCTGATTCTCCGAGTGTTCCTCCCACCCCCGCTCATGCTCCGTTTCTCTTTCCTGTTCCCCTCCACTCATGCCCCGTGTGTCTCTCTCCTTCCCCCCACCCCCCTTCATGCCCCGTGTCTCTCTCCCCTTCCCCTCACCCCCCGCTCATGCCCCGTGTGTCTCCCTCCTTTCCCCCCCACCCTGCTCATGCCCCGTGTCTCTCTCCCCTTCCCCCCACCCGCCGCTCATGCCCCATGTGTCTCTCCCCTTCCCCCCCTACCACCCGCTCATGCCCCGTGTGTCTCTCCCCTTCCCCCCACCCCCCGCTCATACCCCATGTCTCCCTACTGTTCCCCCCAACCCCCGCTCATGCCTCGTATATCTCTCCCTGTCCCCCTTCCCCCCGCTCATGCCCCCTGTCTCCCCCTTCCCCCCACCCCCACTCATGCCCCGTGTCTCCCTACTGTTCCCCCCACCCCCGCTCATGCCCCGTGTGTCTCTCCCCTTCCCCCCACCCGCCGTTCATGTTCGTGTCTCCCTACTGTTCCCCCCACCCCCGCTCATTCCCCTGTGTCTCTCTCCACTTCCTCCCCACCCTCCCGCTCATGCTCCGTGTCTCCCCTGTTCCCCCCACCCCCCGCTCATGACCTGTCTCCCCTGTTACCTTCCACCCCCCGCTCATGCCCTGTGTCTCCCTTGTGTTACCCCCCACCCCCAGCTCATGCCCTGTGTCTTCCCTGTGTTACCCCCACCCCCCGCTCATGCCCCATGTCTCCCTCATGTTACCCCCCACCCCCGCTCATGCCCCGTGTCTCCCTTGTGTTACCCCCTCACCCATGCCCTGTCTCCCCTGCTACCCCCACCTCCCACTCATGCCCTGTGTCTCCCTTGTGTTACCCCCCACCCCCTGCTCATGCCCTGTGTCTCTCCCCTACCCCCCACCCCCCGCTCATGCCCCGTGTGTCTCTCCTCTCTCCCCCACCCCCCAGCTCATGCCTCGTGTGTCTCTCACCTTCCCCCCCACCCCCCGCTCATGCCCCATGTGTCTCTCCCCTTCCCCCCACCCCCACCCCCTGCTCAAGCCCGTGTCTCTCTCCCCTTCCCCCACCGCCCGCTCATGCCCCGTGTCTCTCTCCCCTTCCCCCCACCCCCTACTCATGCCCCGTGTGTCTCTCCCCTTCCCCCCCACCCCCCGCTCATGCCCCGTGTCTCCCCTGTACCCCCCACCCCCTGGTCATGACCTGTCTCCCCTGTTACCCCCCACCCCCCGCTCATGCCCCGTGTCTCCCTTGTGTTACCCCCCACCCCCAGCTCATTCCCCGTGTCTCCCTTGTGTTACCCCCCCACCCCCCGCTCATGCCCCATGTCTCCCTTGTGTTACCCCCCACCCCCGCTCATGCCCCGTGTCTCCCTCGTGGTACCCCCCACCACCCGCTCATGGCCCGTGTCTCCTTTGTGTTACCCCCACCCATGCCCTGTCTCCCCTGTTACCCCCCACCCCCGCTCATGCCCCGTGTCTCCCTTGTTGTTACCCCCCACCCCCCGCTCATGCCCCGTGTCTATATCCCCTTAACCCCAACCCCCACTCATGCCCCATGTCTCCCTACTGTTCCCCCCACCCCCCTGCTCATGCCCCGTGTCTCTCTCCACTTCCCCCTCACCCCCCGCTCATGCCCCGTGTCTCTCTCCCCTTCCCCCCACCCCCTGCTCATCATGCCCCGTGTCTATCTCCCCTTCCCCCCACCCCCCACTCATGCCCCGTGTCTCTCCCCTTCCCACCCACCCCCTGCTCATGCCCCGTGTGTCTCTCCCCTTCCCCCCACCCCCCGCTAATGCCCCGTGTCTCCCCTGTTCCCCCCACCCCCTGCACATGACCTGTCTCCCCCACCCCCCGCTCATGCCCCGTGTCTCCCTTGTGTCACCCCCACCCCTGCTCATGCCCTGCGTCTCCCTTGTGTTACCCCCCACCCCCTGCTCATGCCCCATGTCTCCCTTGTGTTACCTGCCCACCCCCCGCTCATGCCCCGTGTCTTCCTCGTGTTACCCCCCACCCCCCACTCATGGCCTGTGTCTCCCTTGTATTACCCCCGCACCCATGCCCTGTCTCCCCTGTTACCCCCCACCCCAGCTCATGTCCCGTGTCTCCCTTGTTGTTACCCCCGCCCCCTGATCATGCCCCGTGTCTCTCCCCTTCCCCCCACCCCCCGCTCATGCCCTGTGTCTCTCCCTTTTCCCCCACCCCCCGCTCATGCCCCATGTGTCTCTCCCCTAATCCCCACCCCCCGCTCATGCCCCGTGTCTCTCCCCTTCCCCCACCCGCGTCCATGCCCCTTGTCTCTCTCCCCTTCCCTCCACCCCCCGCTCATTCCCTGTGTCTCTCTCCCCTTCCCCCCACCCCCAACCCCCGCTCATGTCCGTGTCTCTCTCCCATTCCCCCCACCCCCCGCTCATGCCCCGTGTCTCTCTCCCCTTCCCCCGACCCCCGCTCATGCCCCGTGTGTCTCTCCCCTTCCCCCCACCCCCCACTCATGCCCCGTGTCTCTCCCTTTCCCCCCCGCTCATGCCCCGTGTTTCTCTCCCCTTCCCCCCACCACCCGCTCATGCCCCGTGTCTCCCTCCTTTCCCCCCACCCCCTGCTCATGCCCCGTGTGTCTCTCCCACTCTCCCCACCCCCCGCACACGCCCCGTGTGTCTCTCCCCTTCCCTCCCACCACGCGCTCATGCCCCGTGTGTCTCTCCTCTTCCCCTCCAACCCCTGCTCATGCCCCGTGTATCTCTCCCCTTCCTCCCACCCCCCGCTCATGCCCTGTGTCTCCCTACTGTTCCCCCCACCCCCCTGCTCATGCCCCGTGTCTCTCTCCCCTTCCCACCCACCCCCCACTCATGCCCCATGTGTCTCTCCCCTTTCCCCCACCCCCGCTCATGCCCCGTGTGTCTCCCCTGTTCCCCCACCCCCTGTTCATGCACCGTGTGCCCTGTTCCCCCCACCCCCCGCTCATGCCCCGTGTCTCCCTTGTGTTACCCCCCACCCCCAGCTCATGCCCCATGTCTCCCTTGTGTTACCCCCGAGCCCCCGCTCAAGCCCCGTGTCTCCCTTGTGTTACCCCCACCCCCCGCTCATGCCCTGTGTCTCCCTCATGTTACCCCCACCCCCTGCTCATACCCCGTGTCTCCCTTGTGTTACCCCTCCACCCCCTGCTCATGCCTTGTCTCCCCTGTTACCCCCCACCCCCGCATCTCCCTTGTGTTACCCCCCACCCCCTGCTCATGCCCCGTGACTCCCCTGTTCCCCCCACCCCCGCTCATGCCCCGTGTCTCTCTCCTATTCCCCCCACCCCCGCTCCTGCCCCGTGTTTCCCTCGTGTACCCCCCTCTCATGCCCCGTGTCTCCTGTTGCCCCCCACCCTCCGGTCATGTCCCGTGTCTCCCTCCTGTACCCCCACCCCCCGCTAATGCCCTGTGTTTCCCTCCTGTACCCCCACCCCCCCGCTCATGCCTGTGTTTCCCTCATGTTCCCCGCACCCCCCCACTCATGCCCCATGTTACCCCTCAACCCCCGCTCATGCCCCGTGTCTCCCTCATGTTACCCCCACCACCCGCTCATGCCCCGTGTCTCCCTCGTGTTCCCCCCACACCCTGCTCATGCCCCGTGTCTCCTGTTGCTCCCACCCCCCGCTCGTGCCCCGTGTCTCCCTCGTGTTCCCCCCACCACCCGCTCATGCCCCGTGTCTCTCTCCTTTCCCCCCTCCACCCCACTCTTGCCCCATGTGTGCGGCCTGTTCCCCCACCCCTGCTCATGCCCCATGTGCGCCCTGTTCCCCCCGCCCCCGCTCATGCCCCATGTGCCCTGTTGCCCCCACCCCCGCTCATGCCCCGTGTCTCCCTCGTCTGCCCCCACACCCCTCGCTCATGCCCCTTGTGTCTCCTGTTGCCTCCACCCCCGATCATGCCCCGTGTCTCCCTCATGTTCCCCCCACCCCGTGCTTATGCCCTGTGTCTCCATCATGTACCCCCTCACTCCCGCTCATGCCCAGTGTGTCTCCTGTTGCCCCTACCCCTGCTAATGCCCCATGTCTCCCTTGTGTTCCCCCACCACCTGCTCATGCCCCGTGTTTCCCTCGTGTTACCCACCACCCCCCTCTCATGCCCATGTCTCCCTCGTGTTCCCCCCACCCCCTGCTCATGCCCCTTGTCTCTCTCCTTTCCCCCAACCCCAGCTCATGCCCTGTGTGTGCCCTATTCCCCCACCCCCTGCTCATGCCCCGTCCCCCCACCCCCGCTCATGCCCCGTGTGTGCCCTGTTCCCCCCACCCCCCTGCTCATGCCCCGTGAGTGCCCTGTTTCTCCCACCCCCCGCTCATGCCCCGTGACTCCCCTGTTCCCCCCACCTCCTGCTAATGCCCCGTGTCTCCCTCGTGTTCCTCCCCACCCCCCGCTCATACCCTGTGTCTCCCTCGTGTTCCTCCCCACCCCCCGCTCATGCCCCGTGTCTCCCCTGTTCCCCCCACCCGCTGCTCATGCCCTGTGTCTCTCTCGTGTTCCCCCCAACCCCGCTCATGCCCCGTGTTTCCTTACTTTTCCCCCACCCCCTGCTCATGCCCCGTTGTGCCCTGTTCCCTCTCACCCCCCGCTCATGCCCATGTGTCTCCCCTGTTCCCCCCCGCCCCCTGCTCATGCCCTGTTGTGTTCTCTTTATACACCCCGCCTTCCCTTTCCATGGTGGCCATCTTGGTAAAAGATTTTTCTTCCTACACCGGGACGCCTACTGCGTCCCGGTGTAGGAAGGAAAATCTTTTTTTTTTTTTACCACCCGGGGTTCCCACTTTGAGGACCTAAGATGCTAGTGGTCTTAATCTATTGAAAAGGATGTTATGGTTAAGTTGCACTAACAAAAACCTATGAAATTCAATGAAAAAACTTTGTTAAAGGGACGTTATGGTTAAGTTGCGCTACTAAAAACCTATGAAATTCAGTGAAAAAACATTGTTAAAGGGACGTTATGGTTAAGTTGCGCTACTAAAAACCTATGAAATTCAGTGAAAAATCGTTGTCAGAGGGACGTTATGGTTCCAAGTAAAACCGAAAAACCCTTGAAATTCGCCAGTTATGGTAAACTAAGCAACCATAGCTCGAGCCACCACCGTGCACTGCTAAGACTAACACCCAGGACATCAAAGATGACATCACAAATGCGTTCCATACGCGATGTCCAGAAATGTTCGTTTGATGTGTGACGCACTTTTAATTGATTCAGGACCCGAACACTGTCCGTAGAACATCAACGTGCATGCGCAAACCAATGTCCGTGCATTTGGTGTCCTGCGGACAGGAGCTTCCTTCGCGGACCTGTTCGCGAAGGGATCATGTGACCGTGCCCAGGCTGATCGCTTGTTCTGAATGCGGACACTGTTCGTGTCCCCAAACAATTTAAAAGTACATTTCGAGTAATCCACAATATTTTTCCATAAAAACTGATCATGGCACAAGTCCCACATAGTAATCCTGGGTTTCTACATATCTTTTGAAACTTTTTGAAGCCTTTTTTGTGTTCGATCTGTCCGTGGACAGCGCGCATGTCCGCGAACCGCGTACAAGCATCCCTATAAAAGACCACGCCCTAGAGCTTATTCTCATTGTGTTTCTGGCTATTCTTCAGAGCACAGCTATTTCTCCAGCAACTTGCGGATTACACCATCGAGATGGCATCCCTGGCTGCAGAACTACCACCTGGTGCTGCACCTGCTTCAGCACCACCCCTACCCGCTCCACCACCACCACCTTCCCAAAGGCCTGAAGAAGGGAACTGGAGTGAGGATGCAGAGGAGGAAGAAGAGGATGACGAGAATGAGGTAGAGGAAATCCCTACTACCCACACTAGACGTCAGTTTTCGGTGTGGCGGTTATTTTCCAGTTATGGGAATGGTCCTAAGGCTCGTGCGAACCATGTTATCTGCAATGAGTGCAAAATGATACTCAGTCGCGGGAAGCATGGTTCGTACAGCTTTGGGACCACGACCATTAAGCGACACCTGAGGTCATTTCACTCTTGGCTATTAGCAAGGTTGTACCTTGATACAAATGTAATAGGTTGATTTCCTCTACTTCATCCTCCGTTTCTGATCCTGTCACCACAAGGACCACCTCTGTGGGACAGCGTCTTCCTCAAGCTGCCTCACAGGCCATACAGAATTCTGATGACCCTTACCTTTCGAGGGTCACAGTGTTATGTATGTACTGTGACACAGTACTCTGCAGGGGGGAACGACTTCGGAGTGCTTTTGAGACTATCGTCTCAGAGCATGAGAAGACCTGCTCACTAAGCAAATAAAACCCACTCTACATCTTCCTCTCTCAGCTCGCCCTTTCTTATCCCTGTGGTTGCGGGCCCCCCCTTTACCCTCCTTTACCCTCCTTTCCTAGTGTGTTGTGTCTAAAAAACCAAAGAAAAATACAAAATTACAAAAATCAAAAAAAAATAAGGCTCTTTTCATAGCAGCCTTTTACAGTTAAAAAATAGAAGTGAAGATAAATAAAGCAGGGCCCTTTGTATTTCTTAAAAGTCCTCAGACAGTTTGCGAACATTAAAAAAATTGGGGGGCTACCATATTGTTACCATTGCATTTTTCTCTGGGAGGAAGTGGTGGCTCTGAGAAGAGCCTTTGGGAGGTGTTTGTATGTCAAAAATTATAAATACTTAACACCTACTTCAAAATGGATGCTGTATTTCTAAAAAAGGTTGCAATGCATTTTGTACATTTCTCAGAAAAATCTGATTGCCAGCATAAGTAATATGGACTCCATCTCTGTGAAAAATGTATGTACTACGAAACATAATATTTTCATTGTGAAAAGAGGACATGCCAAAATCTCTTAGAAATGCACAAACACCCTTATTAACATTGCGCCTTGCTTTTTCCATTTGTGGACCAAATGAAGAAGAACAAAGCCACATTTGTCTCTGCGCAATCCGTGAAAATATTACTTGAGAATTAGGAAACATGTCCATGACTTTCCCAAGTCCTTCTTTCATAGCAAATTGCAAAGAAATTCCACATGTCCTAAACTGTTCCCTCCACAATGAATTACAATTATGTCTGGATGTTGCTTTGTTTCCAAAGTAGCACAGAGAGGTAGCAAGTCCAACCACTTCATTCCACGTATTCCATGCCAGTGTACTTCCACATGTGGAAATCTAAGATCTACAGCTACTCCACAGCTTTCTGCATGCACCTTCAACCAATGTATCCGCGAATCTCCCAAAATCCAAACAATCTGTTTTCTGAAACACACAGCCATAGCTATCTGTTGTTCTCTCAGCAAAAAGAGTATCTGAGAAACTCTGTCCTGGCACAACACACCCACTAAATTTTCTTGACCAATCCCTTTCACTGCTCTTTCTCATTTGCATGACTTCAAATCCCCAAAAATCCCCGGGTGTAACTACCGATGTCCGCGAACTACCGCCATGTCCGCGGACATATCGTAAAATGAACAGCCCTTCTACCATTTCCACTTCACTCTCTGTGCCATTCCCTCATTGGATGTAGCTAAGAAATCACATGACCATGCACCAATCACATTCAAGACCTCTACATCTAACTGCATCATCATAGATCAGCACTGCAAATGTACTGTGAATCTCTCTGAGTACAAGTGTCAAATCATTGGAAAGCACCATCTACAAGAAATACTGTACAAGTGTCCAAGCTTTCTACTTGCAGCTCCATGCATATCCATATGCATGAACACAAACTACAGGTATGCATATTTTCTGTACAGTACATGAACACATTTTCAAACTGACTTTTAGCTTGTGTAATCTGTAAAATGAATCTACTGTCTTTTTTCCAATTTCCTAAAATCAACTATCACTAATAAACCTTTATACTATTTACTTTCTTTATACACACACTATCAAATCATGCTAAATTAACATTTTTAAATGAAATTTATAGACTACATATATTCAAACAAAATTGCATGCATGCATACTCTATGTTCAAATCTGAAAAAAGAATACTTATACAATTACATTGTTTTATTTATTTATTTATCTGATTGCTTTAATTTAAGCATGACATTAAGGCACTATTACCTAGAACAGCTTAGTTACAAAAATGGTGGTATTCAGTGGTACATTATGAATTTCACAAGACATACTAAAGATATTTTGTTTGTTACAGTTACTCATTGCAATACAATTTGTTAATTAAGAACATATCATATGTATTGAACTGGTGCGAAGTATCTTACGAGAATAAGATAGTTTTAATGGTTTTAAGGAAGGCACTGAGGATTTCAATTAAAAAAATCAATATCTAAATTAAAAACAATGCAATATACAAATAAATTTACTAATTTGTTTCTTTTACAATTGCAGTGAAGACCATTCTCCTGAAAAGAAGCAGCCGAATTTCAAGAACAAAGAAGAACTAAGAATTAAACTGCTCATTTTAGAAAAAAGTAAGTAGAATATCACCATAATATTTGTATTATTACTCAAACATACGGTAAAGTTAATTCATGCTATTTCTGTGCCTAAAAATAGAGATTGTGCACCATTCTGTCCAAAAATCCCCATGTCTTAAACAGCAATTTACAGCCAGAATGGCGCACACATTCCTACTTTTGGACACACAAATTACCCAACTCAACCGTTAGAATTTTCGTATTATAGAACAAACAACTGTTTTTATTGTATACATTAGATTTACTATTTGTACTTCTCCACACCACTATCTTATTTTTTTCTGTCATCTGTACCTGAGTTTAGTAACATATTAATTGAAGAATACACATCCCTACTAGTTGTAGTTCCCAATGCACAATCAGACACCATTACATATATCATCTTACTCAAACACTCATGCACACAGCACACATACATTGCAGAACACCCCAATCCATACCTTCTTTATTTTTTTCAACAGACCCTAAATAATGCCTACCAAAAGTCAAGTCCGTAGAAAGCAACGCAGAAGTAGAGCAAATGAAAATAAAAGTGTCCAAAATAAGCATCCAATCTTTAGCAGAATTTGTAAAAAAAAGTTGAAACAAAACAGCTAATACAGTCATTTATTGAAACACAAGAAGTTTCAAGTGCAAAAACTTTGCCTTCTCTATCAAAATGTAAAACAAACCAAAAAACAGAAAATCAGCTATCACTACAGATAAAACTACTTCTTTAAATTTTAATACAGTGCGAAGTAAGCATACCTAGAAAAGTATTTTAGCCAAAATGTTCCGTCACAAAGTACTTCAAAATCTCATAAAAACAGGAGAGAAATCAGGTTCAATGCTTAAAACATATCGTAGGAAATTAATTTTAGAAGCGTAGATGTGCAATTCTTCTCAAAAGAAAGTTATTTATTTTAGTGTTAAACAAAATGAAACGACTAACAAAACTAATAACTAAATTACAGAAAAGACTTTTCAATAAACCAAATGTCAACAGAAACAACTTGCGGAGGTGAATGGAGTCACACTACGAGCACAGAACCATACTTTAATGAAGAAGCGTACAAACAAAAGCAAACAACTACAATTGCCATACATAGCAGTGGTCGAGGTTATGAAAAAGTTAATAATGCCATAATGGGACAAGAAGTACTCCTTACAAAAATATGCCCTGAAAACTTAGAATTACCCCTCCATTCAACTGAATCAGAATGTCTAGTGTACAAATGACCATGCACGTCAATATGTAACATTCCAAAACGATTTTTCAAGTCTTTACGCCAATTCCTCAATCAATATGTAAAAAGCAAAGACAAAATCAAAATTAAACTACTGCAAAATATGGATACCTGTCCAGTGCGCAAATACACAGGACTACAAGGACATTCATTGGCCTGCATTACAGGACCTACTTGTAAAACCACCTTCCATGATATCAAAAGAATATCAACACATCAACTGTAAGAAATCTAGTCTATAAACTGTACTTTGCTAAAAGTCCTGCTTTAGCACTAGCAAATTTAAATAGCATTCTTCTACATGGTACAGCAAAAGACCTACTTCAAGAAATTGACTATATCCAGAAAAAATATTTTGGAAGTGAAAGCCATTTACAGAAAGAAATAGCTTTAAACCAAATTAGCAACAATTCTACACATGGCAACCTTTTGCTAAACACATACAAGAAAGAAATACTCAAATTTAAAAGTACATCAGCTGAAGTACCAAACCATGTATGTGCATGTTGCTGCAGAACTTTTTATAAAAGTAACACGAAAACTGTAGACCTATCATATAAAATAGAAGACAATGAAGATTCTAAATGGTTTGAATTAGCTCTCTACCTTGTAGCAGAAAACAAATACGCAATAAGTGACCCCTTAATACTTTGCAGTTACTGCACTACAAAACATGACAACAACCAAACTCCTTCATGTGCTATCACAAATAATTTGGAATTATACCCACTACCAAAACCCCTACAACAACTTAATTTCTATGAGAACATCATAATTCAAACATTACACCCATTTCAAGCAATAATACACCTTCAACCAAAAACAGCAAAATTACCTCCCTCTGAATTGCTAAAAGGCATTTGTGGAAAAGTAGTTTATTTACCATTATATCTAAAAGAAAATGTGCATAATCTAGGAGTGCAACGTCCAATGCAGCAATCTTTAATTATCTTAGTCAATGGAGTACCTACAAAAGACAAAAAAATATGGCAACAGCTGGTAGATTTACATAAAGTTAGACAAGCCTTACAATATCTTTAAGAGAATAATGAATATTACAAAGAATTAATATTGAAGAAAACCTGAAAGATACAACTGAAATAATTCAAGAAACACAAGAAGCTGGTCAATTTGAGCTACTAGATCCTGCTACAATATCAAATACTTTAGACCATTATACAATTCATCATTTGCACTCTAATGACACCTTAAAAGATGCACTGGAAACATACCAAATGTGTCAAACAAAAGGATCACCAATCAGCAGGTGGGAAAAAAGTATAGAAGCACATGCTTTTCCTCTATTCTTTCCTACTGGCAAAGGAGGAAGGTATGATGATAGACCTATTCAAATATCAGCTTCAGAATACCGCTCATTACGGATGTATTCTGAAGATCCCAGATTTAGAGAAAATGTGGAATACATATTCCACCTACTCTTTGAAAGTGAACTAGCAACTTTATGTTACAGAGTTGCACACATATTAAAATCAGGATCACACTTTCAAAATATGACAGCTACACAATTATTACAAAAAGTGCAACCAAAGGATGAGGTTTTACAATCAAATATTACAAATCTATTAGCAAATATCCGTGGTACTAAAGAGTACTGGTTTCGACGTCATGGAGATGTACGTTGTATGATCAGAAACCTTGGCCACCCACTTGGTTTGTTACATTAAGTTGTGCAGAATATGCATGTCAAGATTTACATGATTTCCTACGCATATCAAATAAAAACAAAACAAACATATATATGCTAACACCAGGAGAACTTTGTTCTTTGGATCCAGTTAATGTTTCAAGATATTTTCACCATCGCTTCATTGCTGTGCTACATTTTATTTGTAATAAAACTGTTCCTCCCCTTGGAGAAGTGCAACAATTATTTTGGAGAAAAGAATACCAAGCCAGAGGAGCACCACATATCCACATGCTTTTATGGATTAAAGATGCTCATAAATTTGGCCAAGACAGTGATGCCACTGTTTTACAGTTTATTGAAAAATATGTCACTTGTGAAATTCCATCAGAATCCACAAATAGTGATCTTCATGCACAAATTTTACAATTTCAAAGACATAAATGTGGCAAATATTGTCGTCGCAAATACAAAAACAAAGGGAAATACTACACCAAATGCTGATTTGGTTTCCCTAGACCAGTTACAAATACAGGTCAAGTGAACAACCTCATGTCTTCAGTTAGACATAGTGTTAAAGGTAAGTCACCTAAAAATACATATTACATAAAAATAAAAGAAGAAGGAAAATATATCAATGATTATAATGCAATCATTGCCCACTTATGGAATGCAAACATAGATGTGCAATACATTGCAGAGAATTCTACTGCAGTTGCACAATATGTCACAGCATACTTAACCAAAGCAGAAAAGACAGAGCTCCAAGACCTCTGGAATGACCTGTCATCAGACAAAACAGTGTCTCAGAAATTATACAGCTTGGGCATAAAAATGATCTCCCATAGAGAATGTTGATCATATGAAGCAGCTGATTGTTTAACTGGTACTACATTGTATGGTAAATCTGAATATATAGTATGGCTAAGTCCAGCTAAATCTAGAAACAAAGTTCTAAAAACATACGGAGATATAGAAACAATAGCCAAACATGATCCCAACAGCCAAGACATTTTAAAAAACAATTTATTGGACACATACTACCCAAACAGAAGTAATACTTTGGAAACCATGTGTCTATACCACATAGCCTAAAACTACACACACAAAAATAATATAAAACCTGATGAAAAAAAAGGTAAATACAGAGTGACAAACTGTGAAGGCAGCTTAGTTAAACTCACTAAACCAAATTTAATTAATCATATCAAATTGTCATTGAAGACTCCTCAACATAAAGAAATATATTACATGTCCCTACTACAACTCTTTAAACCATGGAGAAAAGAAGAAGAAATACTAGAAAACTATGACTCATATGAAGCAAATGAAAGCACTATAACTGATGTAAACTTTACACAATACGAAACAATGTTGCACAATAAACAGCAACATGAAGAAGAACTCCATGCCCAACTAGATAAAGACACTCCTGACAGTAGTCAACCTTCTATAACAGGAAGCCAAGAACCACTTGGAGAACCACTAATAATAAATGAGGCAGAATTAGCTATGATAGAAGTAGAAAACACCATGTGTCAGTATGAAGATAAAGAAGATTAACTATACTACAATCAAAACTAAACAACAAACAACATAGCATTTTTGAAGAAGTAACAAAACAAATTGCACATGGTGTACAACATGAAAATAAAGAATGTTCCTGCCATAATTATGAACCTATACTACGGTACGTCAGTGGTGAAGCTGGTTCTGGCAAAACATTCCTAATCAAAATCATCAGTAAATTCCTTCAACAATTGACAAACAACAAACTGTCAGCTGTTGTCACTGCCCCCACAGGTTTAGCTGCCTACAACATAGGTGGTGTCACTTTACACCGATTACTACTATTGCCAGTAGAACACGAGAACAAATTAGACTATTACAAACTTTCTGCAGAAGCTGCAATGGAACTAAGCAGATTATTGAAACAAATGAAAATGCTACGAATAGATGAATTGATCATGGTCTCCAACCTAATGTTGGCTTTGATTCACCTCAGATTACAAGAAGTACTGAAAACAAACTATGAAGAGTTCTTTGCAGGAAAACACATTATTGTTTTTTGAGATCTTCTTCAATTGACACCAGTAAAAGGAGAGCCTATTTTTAAAACATTAGGACACAAACTCTGCCGTAAAACTGTTGGCAGCATTGGAAATGTCAACCTTTGGCAACATTTCCAATACAGAGAATTAACAGAAAACAAGCAGCAATCTGCAGATCTCACATATGCCAACATCTTAAAAAGTATCAGAGTTGATATACTCTCTAAAGAAGCAGAAACAATATTGAAAACCCGGCAAATTAATGCACTTCATGGTGATAATGCATGTGCTACAGATGTTATGGAACAATTAGCCCACAAAAATGTCAATTGTATGGCCTTAATGTCAACTCTTGCAAGCTGTTTCAAATTCAATGAAATAATGTTAAGTAAAGAAATGCAACCAATAATGGAAATTAGCGCCACAGACAAACTAGATGTACATGGTATTACACTACCTATGTGTGCCCAAGCCACAACAAGACTAAATAGTTTAGAAAAATCAATCTCAAACACAGCATGCTTAGAAAAGATATTAAAATTATCCTTAAATTGCAGAGTAATGCTTAAATGTAACCTTGACGTGGACCAAGGACTAGTTAATGGAGCACTGGGTACAGTTGTTGGCTTTCAAACATACCCACGTGACAACAACATTCAGTTTGTCAATATACTCTTTGACAAACTTTCAGAAGTTAAAAGGATAGGACGCTCAACAGCTCGATTCCTTCTCTTCAAAGACATGTATGTACGCAGAGATCAATTTTCTCTAACTCTTGCATATGCAGTCATGATTCATAAATCTCAAGGTCTTACCCTAGACAAAGCAATGATAGATATTGGTAACACAGTCTTTAAAGAAGGCATGAGCTACGTAGCACTATCACGCTTACATACACTTGCGGTCTATTTCTAATCAACTTTGATGCAAGTAAAATAAACGCTGATATTCCTTGCATTTTAGAATACAACAGACTTCGCTCACTATACACTCCCCATCTAAACACATATTCTGTCCCACAAAAAGTAAAACGTTATAAAAGAAAAATAAATCAAACAGAAAAGCAACAGGATGTCACTGCAAATCCTCCAAAGAGAGTAAAAGAAAGGAATACTTCATCAAGTACCACAAGCAAAAAAGAATCAATTAGGGAAAGTAAACCAGGTACTTCTTCAAAGAAGGAAGACAAACTCCAAAAAAAGCAGTAAGATACAGAACTACCTGGTCCATTTAAACTCTCAAATATAGTTGCTGTAAGTTGCTACACAAATGTAGCAATGAATATTCTTTTTCAATGACCACCAATTGTTGACAAGATTTATTTACACAGTACAGACCCATTGTGTATGCAAATGTAAGTACTTCACAGAAATGCAGCAAACAATCCTGACAACACGTATAGTGTTTATGGAATAAGACAACAATTGGACTACTGTGCTGGAATGGTGAAATTCACTATAAACTCACAGGAAGATCCACAAGAATGTCTAATGTACTTACTACAAGTACTGGAAAACAAAAACATACCTATAAATGAAATCTTCCAGATTTCATACATGTGGAAACATACATGCACTCTCTGCAACAATGTGACACAAGAAGAAATCCCCAATGAACGCTTCATATATATATCAATACCTAATTGTGAAACCATTCCATTTCAGCAACTTGTACAAAATGCAAACCATGGTAGATTATGTTCTACCTGCAATTCAGATAATCGTTCCACGTTAGTAATACAAACACATAGTAAATTCATAATACTAATGCTTCTACGTTACAATGCAGATGGTACCAAAAACAACTGCAAGCTGACTGGATTCACACATGGTGAAATATCACTTGGTAAGAAAACCTTCACAACAATAGGTATAATCTACCACGCAGGAGCCACAACCGGTTCAGGGCACTACAGTGCATATATAAAAAAGAAATGTGGATGGTTTCAATGTAATGATAGTACTATTACTCTAAAGCAGAGATTACCAGCAAATCTTACAAACGCTTATTTAATGTTCTTAAAACCAAAATTTGATAACTAAACTGTACTTAAACCTCAAGTAAACTTGTAGTAAAAAATATAAACTGTTAGACTATTCCAAAAGCTATCTAACTGCCCAAAGATTCTACAACAATTAATCACATAAATGAATACCACTAAATTAGAGCAAAAATAGACAATTAGAATACGCCAATAGGTATCTAACTGTCCCAAATTTAACAACATCCAAACAGATAAATCAATACAACTAAAATAAATAAAAAAATAGACCGTTAGAATACACCAATTGGTATCTAACTGTCCCAAAATTTCATAATATCCAAACAAATAAATAATATGTTACTGCTCCAAAAAAAAGCAACAGCCCAATGTATAAAGCATTAGCCAGAAACAACAAATGAACACTGAAAACAAACAAACAAATAAACTGTAGCATAACAGAAAAAGTTTTTTTTTTAATCCAACATGTATTTTTTTTTCTCCCACAGACCCAATGATTTTAGCAACGAACACAGAAACTGAGCAAATTGCACAGTACTCTGGTTTGTAATCTACTAAATATGAGGGTCCCCAAAAAAAATGTTGATTATACAATGTAAAAAGTCATTACAAAATACTAATACTAACATGCTATTTTCTTTTATCACAGAAATTAACAAGAAATACATGTACTCCAGTTACTAAACCAAACAGTAAGTATATTATACACTCTATGCCCTGGCCACAACCATCACAGCATATCACAACCATAGTATCTTATAACTTTGTTCCTTATAAATTTGTTTTTGACCCAAAGTTATAAGCAACTATAAATGGCCATGCACCCAACACTCTATGCCCTGGCCACAACCACTGCAGCATATCACACCCATAGAGTAAAACATTTCAACTATGGCCTATGGAAACTTTTAATGTCCGCGGACATTACAAGTGTTCTTAGAACACTTTAAATTTGCCAGCGAACAATACGGACAGCGTCTTCAGAACACCCCCTACGAACATTTCAGGACAACGCGAGAGTTCTTAGAACACTTTCAACTTGCCATCAAACAATACAGACAGCGTCTTCAGGACACCCCCTACGAACATTTCAGATCACCGCAAGAGTTCTTAGAACACTTTCAACTCAACAACGAACAATACGGACAGCGTCCTCAGGACACCCCCTACGATCATTTCAGGACAACGCGTGTGTTCTTAGAACACACCCCCATTTTGTTTATGTGCGAACATTTCAGGACAACGCAAGAGTTCTTAGAACACTTTCAACTTGCCATCAAACAATACGGACAGCGTCTTCAGGACACCCCCTACGAACATTTCAGGACACCGCGAGAGTTCTTAGAACACTTCAGGACAACGCGTGTGTTCTCAGAACACACCCCCATTTTGTTTATGTGTGAACATTTCAGGACAACGCGAGAATTCTTAGAACACTTTCAACTTGACAACGAACAATACGGACAGCGTCCTCAGAACACCCCCATTTTGTTTATTTGCGAACATTTCAGGACACCCCGAGTGTTCTTAGAACACTTTCAACCTGCCATCGAACAATACGGACAGCGTCTCAGGACACCCCCTGCGAACATTTCAGGACACCAACACAGTTCTTAGAACACTTTCAACTTGCCATCGAACAATACGGACAGCGTCTTCAGGACACCCCCTATGAACATTTCAGGACAACGCAAGAGTTCTTAGAACACTTTCAAATTGACAATGTACAATACGGACAGTGTCATCAGAACACCCCCATTTTGTTTATTTACGAACATTTCAGGACACCCCGAGTGTTCTTAGGACACATTCAACTTGCCACAGAACAATACGGAGAGCGTCCCCAGAACACCCCCATTTTGTTTATTTGCGAACATTTCAGGGCACCTCGAGTGTTCTTAGAGCGTCTTCAGGACACCCCCTACGAACATTTCAGGACACCGCGAGAGTTCTTAGAACACTTCAGGAAAATGCATGTGTTCTTAGAACACACCCCCATTTATTTATGTGCGAACATTTCAGGACAACGCGAGAGTTCTTAGAACGCTTTCAACTTGACAACGAACAATATGGACAGCGTCCTCAGAACACCCCCATTTTGTTTATTTGCAAACATTTCAGGACACCCCGAGTGTTCTTAGAACACTTTCAACCTGCCATCGAATCATACGGACAGTGTCTTCAGGACACCCCTTACGAACATTTCAGGACACCAAGACAGTTCTTAGAACACTTTCAACTTGCCATCGAACAATATGGACAGCAACTTCAGGACACCCCCTACGAACATTTCAGGACAACGCGAGAGTTCTTAGAACAGTTTCAGCTTGCTTGCGAACAAAACAGACACATATTGAGTCCTCAGAACACCCCCCATTCAGTTTATTTAGAACATTTCAGAACACCCGTGATGTCCGCAGACAAATCGAACACAAAAAGAATGACTACCACATAAAAAAGCACAACATTTAACCTATCTCATACCCTTCCATCCTCCCCAAACACTTCTACACACCAACACACTCTACTAAATACACATTTTGAACAAACTTTCACAGCGCTGTCCGCGGACGTCCGCGAATCCAAGATGGTGGGCACTACCGAAAATCTGACGCGCTTCACGCTTAACACCGTCCAATCAGCGAACACGTCGCATGTCCACGGACATCAAACAAGCCGATTGGCCAATCAGGACACTGTCCGCGGAGCGAACAGGGAAGTGTGTCCGCGGACCTAACACAGATATCACTAATTTTTTTTACCTACTTTTTGGTCATTTTAAAAAAAAACTACTGGACGGATTTTCACCAAATTTGCAAAAGCACACTTTCGGGACCAAGCCACTGCTCCTGGTCCAAATCTGGTGAAAATCCATCCAGCGGTTTGGGCTGTAGACGCAAGCAAAAAATGTTTCCCATTCAGTCTATGGGAAAATAAATAATTTTGGGACTCCCTCTATAACTTTTCCCCCCCTGGACGAATCCTCACCAAACTTTGCAAAACTATTCAGAGTGGGCCATATACTTGTTTTCCAATGTTTGGTGTGGATTCGTCCAGGGGGAGCAAAGTTATAAGCTGCCCAAAAAGTGCTCTTCCTATGGAAACAGCAACTTAACCATAACTACATGGCCACTACTGTGGCCATGTAATATATATATATATATATATATATATATATATATATATATATATATATATATATATATATATATATATATATATATATATATATTCAGTAAAAAAGACTTTGTTAAAGGGACGTTATGGTTAAGTTGCGCTACTACAAACCTATGAAATTCAGTGAAAAAACTTTGTTAAAGCGACGTTATCGTTCCAAGTAAAACCGAAAAACCCTTGAAATTCGCCAGTTATGGTTTGCTAAGCAACCATAACTCGCGCCACCACCAGGACATCAAAGATGACATCACAAATGTCATTGATGACATCACTGATGACATCACATGTCTGGCTCACTATTTTTTCTTTTGCTGACATATCTAGGCCACATGGTTTTCTTCAGTAACAGTCAGAAACTAAGAATTTTATTTCATTTGTAGACGTATCCTTCTAGTAGGTTCTTACAGTAATTCCCTTAGAGTACAGTCACATCATATGAAACATATACATATGGGAAAACACAAGCTTGAAAGACAGCAATCCTTTTTGTGCATAAAGATAATCACTAGACTTATGAGCACTTTCTGATAGTTCTGTTGTTTTTTTTATGGCTGTACTTTCCCTGTATATGGTCATATTTGTATACATTGTACTCACACTACTTTCCTTAGGGTCCAATCACATCAAGTGATACATATACATAGGGTAAATAGCAGCTTTGAAACAGAGCAATCATTTATTTGCATGAAACTAATCAGTTAAGTTATGAATTGTTTCTGCTACTACTTGTGCTTTTTTGCTAACTTCACTTTCCCTGTATATACCCATATTGGTATGTGTTCTTGTGTCTTTGTGTTTTGTCTATAGTAATGCAATTATGTAATACATGGGTTTTATTAGCTACTTATTACATATTTCACAGTACACAAAAATGTATTAAGAAAACAATTATCATTTCATTATTCAACATATCAACATTACGAATATCATACCTTTATCTTGTACGCTGCACACAATGTTATGTTTCTGTATGAGTAGCTTAGTATACTAGATAGAACCCCATAATAGGATGCTATTTATATCAATGCATCGTTCAATTCACTTATCAGGGTATATTTCTTGCAATGATTCTTGACACTTTTTTCGTAACATAATAAGAATCCCTTCTACACATATTTCATGAGAAGTACATACACATGTGATGTCATCAGTGATGTCATCAATGACATTTGTGATGTCATCTTTGATGTACTGGGTGTTAGTCTTAGCAGTGCACGGTGGTGGCGCGAGTTATGGTTGATTATCTTACCATAACTGGCGAATTTCAAGGGTTTTTCAGTTTTACTTGGAACCATAACGTCCCTTTAACAAAGTTTTTTCACTGAATTTCATAGGTTTTTAGTAGCGCAACTTAACCATAACGTCCCTTTAACAAAGTTTTTTTTACTGAATTTCATAGGTTTTTAGTAGCGCAACTTAACCATAATGTCCCTTTAACAAAGTTTTTTCACTGAATTTCATAGGTTTTTAGTAGCACAACTTAACCATAATATCCCTGACTTCATATACATGTAACATAGAACATACTAACCCCCTCGTAGTGATTTTCATGTCCACGGACTACCGCCATGTCCGCGGCCACATCAAAAATCTGAGCGTGGTGAATGTAAATTTAAATAGTGTGCCCCATTTCCCCTTTGAAGTTGGCTCTGAAAAGAGCCGTTTTTTTTTTTTTTTTACAGATGCTTGACAGACACCTGTTATTTTGTATTTTTTTTCTTGTTTTTTTTTCTTACTTTACTCCTAAAATCTTCACATAACCTTCTCCAAAGCAACCCTTACATTCCAAAATAGAAAGGCATTTCCCGTAAAAGATAAAGAAATGCCATCTTCTTTAAAATTAACAGCATTACTGGCATCAATATTCTCATTGTTACAGAAGAACATACCAGCTCTAAGCATGAAGGCACACATGCCTGGGTTGATGACACACCTAGCAATATTTTGCTGAGGACAAAAAACTGAACTATTGTCCTATATTGCCCTAGGTAGTAATCCCGAAAAAATTACTTTTGCATTTGGAAGGATCTTCATTACTGCTTGAACCAAGCGTTCCAAATCAGTCAACAAAGTAGGGGCACTGACCATGCCCAAATGGAAAGCACCATAGTGCAAAACTACCACATGCGGACTGTTCATCGTGGCCATATCCTCACAAACTTTTACAATTCCCTGTACATTGCAATCAGGCACACTGCTCCACACCACCTCCACTCCTTTCACATCAAAGTTCTTTGCAACATGCCTGCATTCAGCATACTGCTGTAAACCATGCACAAACATATCTCCGAGCACCAACACCCTGACTTTCTCCACTTCTGCCATCTTCACCACACACAGTCTCTTTCAACACAAATCCACAACCTCGACATCTGATTGGCTGATCCGTACAGTCTTCTTTCCATGTTGGATTTCCTGGAAAAACCCGGATGTAGCACGCCTGCCCACGAACAGCCGCGGTGTCCGCAGACGGCGTCCACTTTACTCTCTGTGCCATTCCCTCATTGCATACAGCTAAGCAATCACACAATACGAATAACGTCCTCAGAACAACCCCATTTTGTGAATTCTCGAACATTTCAGGACAATTATTATTTCATTATTCAACATATTATACTTTCATCTTGTACTCTGCACACAATGCTATGTTTCTCCATTAGTAGCTCAGTATACTAGATAGAATCCCATAATACAATGCTACTTATATCAATGCATCGTTCAAAGCACTAATAACGGTATGATATTTATTGCAATATCCTTGACACTTTTTTCGCAACATTATAATAAAAAACCCTAGTACACAAATTCCATGAAAAGTACATACACACGTGATGTCATCAGTGATTTCATCAATGACATTTGCGATGTCATCTTTGATGTCCTGGGTGTTAGTCTTAGCAGTGCACGGTGGTGGCGCCAGTTATTTTTCAAAGCTTACCATAACTTGCGATTTTCAGGTGTCTTTCGGCTGTACTTAGAACCATAACGTCCTTTAAACAAACTTTTTTTAATATCACGCAAACAATATGCAAACATGGCGTGCAAAAACCAACTTCTACAGATGGCTTTACACAGAATGTTGCAAAGTAAGAATTTATGCTCGTTCACAGTGAAGGTCAGCTGCTTCCCTTTTTTTCTCAGGCCCCGGAGAGGCTCATGAAGCGGACTATAAGGTTGTATTGTGTTTTGACCTTGACAGACAGAGATTGTGATGAAAGACTTCTCTTGAAGGAGTGTTGCTAAAAGGTAAGAGAAGATAAAGATGAAATTTCTGAAACGAAACCACTTTTATATATTATATCACTATGCGAAAGATCGTTGGCACACGCGGAGTCGTATTTTGGGACTGCACCACTCGTAGACAATGGAAATTGCAATTGTACTGTAAGTAACCCTTTAGATTACTTTATACCAAATATAATTACAATAGCGTAGCATTAAAGACCGCTCAAGTTGAACTTGTTCGTTGAAAGTGGCATAATGTTTTTTACCGTGCACTATCACCGCCAAATTGATCCCCTGGCATTTAGAGGGCTCTGAAAAAGGCAGACGACACAGGGTGGGTTAATAGAAATAATTTAACCGGTCTATAGACGGTCAAGCGCTCTACTCGCTGTGCCACTTCACTGTAGCCTGTCAAGTGGCACAGCGAGTACAGCGCTCGCTTTGACATCTGTGCACAGCTTGCTAACGCAAGTTTGAATCCCGGCAAGGCCAAACTCAGCCTTTCATCCTTCCGTGGTCAATAAATGAGCACCACACACCGTGGTTAATAATAAGCACCGCTTACATACCTCACGGTTCTTAGCGCTATATGAATGGGAAAATATTATTATTTTATTATTAACATACTCTGTTGCACTATCTTCGATAGCAAATATTTTCACGCCCTAATAAATAAAATGATGATTTTTAATGAAGATCGGCTGGTAAGACTAATTTATGTTTTTTAAAACAGGTACGTGGCCCCATTTTGCCTATGTCATGATTTACAGACTCCAGCGGATGGGGTCTTCAACTGCCAGGTGCAGGTCCAAATATGCAACTTCATGACCCTCACCATTTTATGGGACAATCGCCAAGGACCAATATGCCCTTACGCAGTACTAGCGGCTACAAACAACATGCCAACCAATAGGGTGGTCTAATGGCTCGTTGTTGGAGCAACCTTCCGATTATCAGAGCGACCATTTACTGCTTTTATCATAAACCAACACCCTATCTACCGCAAAGGAACAACGCGTGGCTCCAAATAAACATTTGCTGATCGACAGCAGAGACAATAGCAAATCGCTGAATATTCACTAAACATTTCATGTGAAATAAATGTACTTTACCAAATGTACAATCCTGCTATTTACTTTTAAAGCACAGTTTCATATTCCGAATTGTGGCGCACTGAGTTGTAAGCTGATCTAACACTCTCTGTACCGCAAAGGAACATCGCGTGTCTCAACATGAACTTTTGCGAATCGACAACAAAGACAAATGCAAATTGCTGAATATTCTCTAAACATTTGATGTCAAATAACAATTTACAATCTTGCTCTTTGCTTTTAAATCACAGTTTCATATTCCGAATTGTGGCGCGCTGTGTTGTGACATAATGTGTGTTGTCTTCCGGGTTCTGTGTAAAGTCGCGTAGTACTGGAGACGACTGGGCGCGTTTCATTACGCACCCTGTAACGTCACGGAGAGAGGCGGGGAATATGAATGCTTTGATAATATCAGGCTTAGGGGCGGGAGATATGATTTAGTGTCGCAAAAGCAAGTCAGCCAGGTCAATAGCGCCAGTCATAGGATTATCACATAATGTCGGCGCACACCAGCCGGATTTATCGTTTCTTTAGTGGACAAAAAGTCGGTTGACACCCCTAGGAAATTGTACTATTAGCGGACAAAAGGAGTGCTCTTAAAACACTTTCACCCTGACAACGAACAATACAAACAACCTTCTCAGAACACCCCCATTTTGTGTAATTGCAACCATTTCGGGACACTGCGAGTGTTCTTAGAACACATTCAACTAGACAGATTACAATACGGACAGCGTCCTGAGGACACCCCCAGTTTGTGTAGTTACGAACAATTAAGTACACCGCGAGTGTTCATAGCTCATTTTTACCTTCCTTGCGAACAAAAATGACACATACTCCGTCCTCTAAACACCCCACCATTTAGTTTATTTACAAAATGTCAGAACAGCCGTGTTCTCCGCAGACAAATCGAACGCAACAAAAAGGTCTAGCACATAAAAAAAAAAACATTGAACCTATCTCGTACTCCCCCACCCTCCCCAAACACTCTTACACACCAACACACGGCACTAAATACAATTTTTTATCCACGTTTCACTGCGCTGTACGCGGTCGACTGCGAATACAAGATGGCAGGCGCCACAGAAAATCTGACGCGCTCCACGCCCCTCGCCATCCAATCAGTGAACACGTCGCATGTCTGCGGACATGACGCAAGGCCATGGGCCAATCGTGGTGCTGTCCGCGGAGCGAACAGGGAAGTCCGTCCGCGAAGCGAACGCAGATATCACTAATTTTTTTGCCTTACATTTTGGTCATTTTTTAAAAAACTACTGGACGGATTTACACCAAATTTACAAAAGCACGCTTTTGGGACCAGGCCGCTGCTCCTGCCGCAAATTTGGTGTAAATCCGTCCAGCGGTTCGGGCTGTAGCCGTGCGCAAAGTTTTTTCCCATTCAGTCTATGGGAAAAAAACAGGTTTTGGGACCCCCCCTATAACTTTTCCCCCCCTGGACGAATCCTCACCAACCTTTGCTAAGAAATTCAGAGTGACCCAACTACTATTTTTGCAAAGTTTGGTGAGGATCCGTCCAGGGAGAGCGAAGTTATAAGCCGCCCAAAAAGTGCTCTTCCTATGGAAACAGCAACTTAACCATAACTACATTATATATATATATATATATATATATATATATATATATATATATATATATATATATATATATATATATATATATATATATATATATATATATATATATCTATAATGGATCTTTGACACCATATTCGAAGGTAGGCCTGAATCCTCATAGGCTGTGTTGAAAGCAAAGCACAAAACAACAAGGCCTTGTGGTTGAATATTTCTCTCCCACCTCAAGCGAATTAGGGAATATAAACTCAAACAAAGATACATCTGGTGTTTGAGCTTTGCAAAATTTGAAAGGAATGTGAGCATCCCAACACGATAAAGGGCTACGGCCGAGTGTGAAGGACAAACCCATGGGAGCCAGGGAACAGGCCTTGAGCTGTCAAAACACAAGCAGAGATTTTGGACAATAGCGCCCCCCAGAATAATGGTCATCCCATTTGAACTACAAGATGCCCATGAGCAAGACTCTTAAATCCTTCACTATTTAGAATGATTAGCGGCACCTGCAGGAAACCCAGGCCTCGCTCTCAGGAGGGGTTGCTGATAAGGGGGGAGCAGAGGATAACAAAGCCTGTGATTTGTAACCAGGAAAGCAAAGTATTTATTTTATTTTTATTTGATTAGTTTGCATTTATAAAGCGCACAACAGCCCTTGGCATTACAGAAGGCTTACTTAGTTACATAAGTTACATAAGTGCATACAAAAAAACATACATGTTGCCTAACCCCATGTTGCAGGACGGCAGCAGCATACAATGCAGAAAGTCAGTTTAGCTGGCACAAACATGTTGCCCAGCCCCAAGTTGCAGGGCGGCAGCAGCATACAATGCAAAAGTCAGTTTAGGTGGGACAAACATGTTGCCCAAACACATGTTGCAGGGCAGCAGCAACACATAGATGCCAGAGTCAAATCCGGGGGTAAATACATGCTGCCTACCCTATGTTGCAGGGCAGCAGCAGCACACAGATGCCAGAGTCAAATCCGTGGGCAAATACAATGGTGCCTACCCCATGTTGCAGGGCGACAGCAACACACAGATGCCAGAGTCAAATCTGTGGGCAAATACATGGTGTTTTGACAGGTTGAGCTCCATCCCTTTGTCTATGATGGAATGTCTTAGTTGTTGTTTACTTAGACCTATGGGTGTTTTGGATATCAAAATATCATCACATGCAAACAGAAACACAGGACTCTCACCCTGACACAACAATGGGCATCCATAGCTGAGATGTTTTGCGCATTAAGAACTAAACAGAAGAGAGATGGTGGAAGGACACATCCTTGCTGTATGGCCTTATGAATTGGGAATAGCCTTGTTCTTTCTCTCGAGATACTCCTTTACACAGTTTCTTTGTTGTTGGAATAGAGACTAATAATAGCTCTTAACAGTGGAGGCTACACACCCACACTTCTTAGCCTTTCCGGAGATGCATATGTGGCTCACAGTCAAAGACTGATTTAAGATTGATCAAATTCACATAGATCATCATCCTCAGTGTGACATACATCATTCAAATGAAATACAGTCAACTGGGCAATGTCACTAAACCCATTCTGAAATCCGTCTTTGAGATGACTAATAGCCTCATTTTCATCAATCCTTTTTTAAGACAACCTACAAAGTCTTTGGTCCTCATTCAGAGTTCGGAGGTAACCACGCATGGCTGCCTCCAAACTCGTCCAAACTCCAGCCTGGTGAATGGAGTAATTACCGGTCCATTCCGAGGTCAGAGGGACTGGTAATTCCCCATTCACCAGGGCCATTCCCCATTCCCATTTGAGCCCCCATAGGGTTCAATGGGAAGGCGGCAATAACGGTACCGTAAATTACGGTACCGTTATTGACCCCGTAGTCCCTTTGCGGGTCCCGTCATTAAGGAAGGACCCGCAAAGGGAACTCGCAGTAGGGCGGTAAGGGTTTAACGGCACCGGTCTTGTTACCGGTGACCGTTAACCCTTACCTCCCTACTCGGAATGAGGCCCTTTGGCACATATTTCACTTGCTACATCTAATAATGAAAATGCCTGTAGTTACTTGGTCTGACTCTACATCCCTTTTGTAGATTGGGATTATTTCATCTTTAGTCTATGACACAGGAACCATTATTGCATTACAAAAGTGACAAAAGAAGGGATCCCACATCTCAATAACTTCCTTGAAGATATCAGCCAGGAGTTTAGCTAAACCTGGGGCTTTCCCATTTTTCTGTAAATTAACTGCTAACATGATCTCCGTAAGTACAAGTGCTTGACTCCTACGCTCACCCAATTTAAGGATCCCATACCACTAGGTTCTGAGGTAGGGTGCATATCTTCATACGAGGTGTTAAATTAGGACTACCACATATCCCCAGTAATACTACCATCTAGGGGAACAGTAGCCTCCAGGGTTCCCTGAGAGAATACTTTCCAAATGTTAGTAGGATTAATTGCATACAGGAGGAAACTTATTTTTCCTTCGGCATACACCTTTCTGTTTCAGAATACATTATATTTATATTTATTTAGTTAGTATAAATCAGCAAATTCAAACTCTCTATACTATATATATATATATATATATATATATATATATTTACACATATATATATATATATATATGTATATATATATATATATATATATATTCAGTAAAAAAAACTTTGTTAAAGGAACGTTATGGTTAAATTGCGCTACTAAAAACCTATGAAATTCAGTAAAAAAACGTTGTTAAAGGGATGTTATGGTTCCAAGTAAAACCGAAAAACCCCTGAAATTCGACAGTTATGGTAAGTTAAACAACCATAACTCGCGCTACCACTGTGCACTGCTAAGACTAACACCCAGTACATCAAAGATGACATCACAAATGTCATTGATGATATCACTGATGACATCACATGTGCATTTACTTTTCATAAAAAGTCTGTGCAATGCAGTCTTATTATAATGTTCACAAAAAAGTGTCAAGGATCATTTGCATAAATATCATGAGCTACTTAGTGCATTAATCAATACATTGATATAAATACATTCTATTATACATTTTATCAAGTATACTAACATACTCATGTAGAAACATACGCATTGAGTGCAACATACATGATGGAAGTGTAATATACATAATTTTGCGATATTCAATACTGAAATGATAACTACTTTCTTACTACAGTTTTGCATACTGTCACACATGTAATAAGTAGCTAATAAAACCTACTTACTACAGACAAAACAAAAATAAATAACAACACATACAAATATGAGTATATACATGGAAAGTGAAATAAGCAAAAAAACAATAGCAGTAGCAGAAAGTGTTCATAACCTAACTAATTATCTTTTTGTAGAGAAATTATTCTGTTTCAAAGGTCCAATTTACCCTATATTTCACATGATGTGACTGCACCCTAAAGAAAGTAGTGTGAGTAAAATGTGTACAAATATGAATATATACAGGGAAAGTATAGTAATAAAAAAAATATATCAACAGTCCTGATAACCTCAATGATTATCTTAATGCACAGAAACAATTGCTGTCTTTCAAGCCTATGTCTTCCCATATGTATATGTTTCATATGATATGACTGGACCCTAAGAGAATTACTGTAAAAAAAACTTGAGGGATAACTCTACTAATAAAGTACCTTTTCAATTGTTATTTCCTGCCTCCTGCCTGCAGTAAATGAATAAAGGGGGAGCCAGACATGTGATGTCATCAGTGATGTCATCAATGACATTTGTGATGTCATATTTGATGTACTGGGTGTTAGTCTTAGCAGTGTACAGTGGTGGCGCTGGGTCAGGGGGTTTTCGGTTTTACTTGGAACCATAACGGCCCTTTGACAAAGTTTTTTTACTGAATTTCATAGGTTTTTAGTAGCTCAACTTAACCATAACATCCCTTTAACAAAGTTTTTTTTACTGAATTTCATAGGTTTTTAGTAGCACAGATTAACAATAATATCTCTGACTTTATGTACATGTAACATGGAACATACTGAACTCCCTCTACTGAATTTGATGTCCGCAAACTCTTCTAATGTCCGCGGACATGTGCGGATAAAAGCAGCACTACCCAAAAAGTCTGGAGGGTATATTTAATTGTTATATCATAACATATGAACACTGTACAAATTCACAAACCAGCACACATACACATTATATGTAGTAATAAATAAGAAGTGTAACCCATATATGTAACACATCAACCATTCATTTAAATACAATATATTCTAAAATTGAATATACCAAAATAAGAAAGATAGGCTTCCAACATGATTACCTCACAGAAACTCCACAACTAAGAGCAACAGCAGATCTACAGACCAGTAAGAACACACCTTACCAGAAGCTAGTAAGTGTACTTCATTTTACTCATATATTTCTAAAATTTCTATATTAGATACAAAAAAAGTGATATTATTTTTTTTTCTCACAGAAATGTCTAGTACTCTGGAGTGGCTCGAGGAGCATTTCCCACGTGAGGAAATGCCTGAAGATAGTGAACCTAATGGTAGACACTTTTCTATATAATCTAATTAATAAATATTATTTTATATACATTTAACATATACATATTTTTTTTGTACAGACCATGCAAACATTGAAAATAGTAAACAAAAAGAAATATTGGATAAGACTCTCCAGCACATGGAAGAAAAAAAGGACCTACTCATGGAACATTTCAACAATTTAAAAAACGTTGTGGAGGATCACTTAAAACAAAAAACTAGATACCATTGTCCCACATGTACCTGTCCCCCCTCACCATATCCCAGTCAATTATCCCCAAACCCTCTCCATGAACAAAAATGTTTTGATGAGATTTCCATCCCTTCTTCACCTCATATGAATCCTTTTGAAACCCCCAATTCTCCTGTGTTTGTCTCAGTTTCTGCTTCACCTTCTCTGTCATAAATTTAACATCCATACATAATAAAGTAAAATTATTATATTGGCCCTCATTACGACCCTGGCGGAGTGGGTCTACGCCAGCGGTATTCGCGGCGGACCCGTCCGCCCTACTACGAGATCCCGTAGCGCCATGGTGAGTTTTCCGCCCGGTTTTTCCGGGCGGAAAAATCCATGGCGCTACGGGACCTCGTCGTTAATTACGCCACCGTAATTTACGGTGGCGTAATTAACTCCTTCCCCACTCCCATTATACCCTATGGGGCAAAAATGGGAATGGGGAAGGGTAAAATGGGGATTGGGGATTTACCGCCCCGCCAAGGTCGGAATGGGGCGGTAAATCCGCCAACCCCCATGGCGGTATCGGCAGCTTTCCGCCATGCTCCATGGTGCATTTTGCACCACGATCTCCGCCAGGGTCGTAATGAGGGCCATTGTGTCCTAATTTATTTATTTATTTTTTTTAAAGCAGTTGAGGTGTCCGCAGACAGTGCGGGTATCCGGAATGTCCATGAAGAAACGAAAATGGAGGTGTCCTAAGAACACTATACCTGTCCGTACTGTTCTCTAGCAAGTTGAAACTGTTCTAAGAACACACGAGATGTCCGGAATATCCGCAATTAACCAAAATGGAGATGTTCTAAGAACATTATGCCTGTCTGTAATGTTCGCAAACAAGTCCAAACTGTTCTAAGAACACATTCGGTGTCCAGGATGTCTGTAATCAAAGTAACACACGCAGTGTCCTGAAAAGTTCGTAAATAAACAAAATGGGGGTGTTCTGAGGACGCTAGACCTGTCCGTGCTGTTCGTAGGCAGGTTGAAACTGTTCTAAGAACACATCAAGTGTTCCGGGATGTTCGTAAATAAACAAAATGGGGGTGTCCTCAGGACACTATGTCTGTCCGTATTGTTCGCAGGCGAGTTGAAACTTTTCTAAGAACACAGGCAATATCCTGAAATGTTCGTAAATAATCAAAATGGGGGTGTCCTGAGGACGCTGTCCGTATTGTTCGCAGGCGAGTTGAAACTGTTCTAAGAACACAGACAATATCCTGAAATGTTCGTAAATAATCAAAATGGGGGTATCCTGAGGACGCTGTCCATATTGTTCACAAGCGAGTTGAAACTATTCTAAGAACACACGCGATGTCTTGACATGTTCGTAAATAAACAAAATGGGGGTGTCCTGAGGATGCTATGCCTGTCCGTATTGTTCGCAAGCGGATTGAAACTGTTCTAAGAACAAACGCCTGTTCGTAACTGTTCGTTTCGCTTGTGACGCATTTTTAATTAGTTTCAGGACCCGAACAGTGTCCGTAGAACACCAACGCGAATGTGCAAAACAGTTCCGGTGCATTTGGTGTCCTGCGGACACCGGTTCCCTTCGCGGACATGTTCGCAAAGCTATCATGTGACTGCGCCCACGCTGAGCGTGTGTTCTGACTGTGGACACTGTTCGTGTCCCTGAACAATTTATAACTACCTTTTCAGGCAATCCACAATATTTTTCAATAATAAATCACCATAGCACAAGTCTCAGACAGTAGTCCTGACTTTCTACATACTTTTTGGGACTTTTTGAACCTTTTATGGAGTTCGATCTGTCCACAAACAGAGCGGGTGTCTGCGAACCGCGCTCAAGAACCACTATAAAAGGCCACACCGCAGAGCTCATTCTCATTGAGTTTCTGGCTATCTTACAGAACACAGTGCATTTCTGATGTCAATTTTCTAGATTTATTTCTGAAACCTGATGGCATCCATGGCTGCACTACTGCCACCTGGTGCTACATCTGCCTCAGCACCACCCCTACCCACTCCACCACCACCACCTCCCCAAGGGCCTGAAGAGGGGAACAGGAGTGAGGATGCAGAGGAGGATGAAGAGGATGACAAGAATGAGGTAGTCGAAGTCCCTACTACCAGCACTCGCCGTGAGTCTTGGGTGTGGCGGTTATTTACCATTCATGGTAACGGACCTAAGGTGCGTGCGAACCAAGTCACCTGTAAAGAGTGCAAAATGGTGCTCAGTCGTGGGAGGCTTGGTTCGTACAGCTATGGTACGACTACTATGAAGCGACACCTAAGGTCGTTCCACGCTGGGGCAATTCGCAAGGTTGTACCTTGCGAAGAGCATAGTAGGTTGACTTCCTCTACTACATCCTCCGTTTCCGATCCTGTCACCACAAGGAACACTCCTGTGGGACAGCGTATTCCTCGAGCTGCCTCACAGGCCATTCACAATGCTGATGACCCTTACCTTTCGAGGGTCACAGTTGTGTGTATGTACTGTGATGCAGTACTCTGCAGGGGGGAGAGACTTCGAAGTGCTTTTGAGACTCTGGTCTGAGAGCACGAGAAGACCTGCTCACTGCCTAAGTAAGCCCGCCCTACATCTTCCTCTCTCTACCCGCCCTTTCTTATCCACGTGGGTGGTGCCCCCCTTTCCTTCCTTTTCCCTCCTCTCCTAGTGTGTCGTGTGTAAAAAAACAAAAAAATATAAAAAAACAAAAATAAAAAAAGGCTCTTTTCAGAGCCACCTTTCACAGTTTAAAAATAGAAGTGGAAAATAAATGGAACAAGGCCTTGTGTATTTTTCAGAAGTCCGCGGACAGTCCGCGAACATCTAAAATTTTGGGATGCTGCCCTATCATAACCATTGCAGTTTTGTCTGGGAGGAAGTGGTGGCTCTGAAAAGTGCCTTTTGGTGGTGTTTGTTTGTGTTTCAAAAACTTGAAATGGTCAACACCTACTACAAAATGGATACTGTAATTCCAAAAAAGTTGCAATGCATTTTTTACATTTCTCACAAAAATCTGATTGCCAGCATAAGTAAGATGGACTCCATCTCTGTGAAAAATGTATGTGCTATGAAACATAATATTTCATTGTGAAAAGAGGACATGCCAGCATCTCTTAGAAAGGCACAAACAGCCTTATTGACATTGCACCTTGCTTTCTCAATTTGTGGACCAAATGAAGAAGAACGCAGCCACATTTGTCTCCACGCAATCCGAGAAAAAATTACTTGAGAATTTGGAAACATGTCCATGACCTTCCCAAGTCCTTCTTTCATTGGAAATTGCAAAGAAATTCCAGACACATGTCCTAAACTGTTCCCTCCACAATGAATTACAATTATGTCTGGATGATACTCTGTCTCCAAAGTAGCACAGAGAGGTAGCAAATCCAACCACTTAATTCCACGTACTCCATGCCAGTGCACTTCCACATGTGGGAATCCAAGATCTACAGCTACTCCACAGCTTTCTGCATGCACCTTCAACCAATGTATCCACGAGTCTCCCAAAATCCAACCAATCTGTTTTCTGAAACACACAGACATAGCTATCTGTTCATCTCTCAGGATAAAGAGTATCTGACAAACTCTCTCCTGGCACAACACAACCACTAAACTTTACTGACCAATCCCTTGCGCTGCTCATTCTCATTTGCATGCCTCCGCACCCCAAAATCCCTGGATGTAACAGGCGATGTCCGCGGACTACCGCCATGTCTGCCGACATATCATAACATGGACAGTCCTTCTACCATTTCCATTTCACTCTCTGTGCCATTCCCTCATTGGATATAGCTAAGCAGTCACACGACCATCCACCAATCAGATCCAAGACCTCTACATCTAACTCCATCATCATAGATCAGCACTTCAAATGTACTGTTCACTCTCAGTACAAGTCTCATATCATTGGAAAGCACCTTCTACAAGAAATACTGTTTAAGTCTCCAAGATTTCTACTTGCAGCTGCATGCATATCCATATGCATGAACACAAACTACAGGTATGCATATTTTCTATATAGTACATGTACAATTCTCATACGTTCATATAAACAGATTAACAGACTTTTAGCTTGTATAACCTATATAATGAACTTACTGTCATTTTTCCCATCTGCTATAATCAACTGTCACTTCCAAACCTATCTGCTATTTAATTTCTTTTTACACACACATTTACAAAGCATGTTCAACTAACATATTTAAAGTAAAATATAAAGAGTGCACATAGTGAAACAAAATTGCATGCACACACTATGTTCAAATATCAAACAACAATACTTGTACAAAAATATAAACATCAATATCTAAATTAACATCAGTGCTATATACAAACAAAATTACTAATGTGTTTCCTTTACAATTGCTGTGAAGACCACTCTCCTGAAAAGCAGCAGCAGAATTTGAAGTACAAACAACAACTAAGAAGAAACCTGCTCATTCCACAAAAAAGTAAATTAAATACAACCATAATATTTGTACTATTACTCAAACACACCGTAGGGTTAATTCATGCTATTTCTGCGCCTAAAAACAAAGATTGTGCACCATTCTGTCCACAAATCTCCATTTGTTAAACAGAGATTTACAGGCAGAATGGCGCACAAATTCCCATTTTTCGGCGCACAAATGACATAACTCAGCCCCTATAATTTTAATATTATAGAACAAACAACTGTTTTAATTGTATACCATTAGATTTACTATTTGTGCTTCTCCTCACCACTAGCTTACTTTCTACTGTCATGTGAACCCCAGTTTAGTAGCACATAAATTCAAGAATACCCATCCCAACTAGTTGTAGTTGCCCAATGCACAATCACACACCATCACATACATCTTTATCATCATACTCAGACACTCATGCACACAGCACACTTACATTGCAGAACACCCCAACCCATACCTCCTTTATTTTTTTCAAAATACCCTAAAGAATGCCTACCAAAAATCAAGTCTGTAGAAAGCAACGCAGAAGTAGAGCAAATGAACATAGAAATGTCCAAAATAAGCATCCATCTCTAGCAGAATTTGTAAAAAAAAGTTCAAACAAAACAGTTAATACAGTCATTTAGCGAAACAAAACAAGCTTCACGTACAGAAACTTTGCATCCTCTATCAAAATGTAAAACGAAGCAGAAAACAATTAACAAGAATTCAGCTACCACTACTGATAAAACTGCTCCTATAAATCTTGATATAGTGCCAAGCAAGCATACCAAAGAAAATATTTTAGGAAAAATGTTCCGCCACAGAGTCCTTCACAATGTTATAAAAACAGGAGAGAAATCATGTACAACCCTTAAAACCTACCGTATGAAATTAATCTTAGAAGCTTTGATAGGCAGTGCAATCCTTCTCAAAAGAAAGTTATTTATTTTAGTGTTAAACAAAATGAAACCACTAACAAAACTAATGACTAAATTACAAAAAAGACTTCTCAATAAACGAAATGTCAACAAAAATAACTTCTTAAATATCTGTGGAGATGAGTGGAGTCACACTACAAGCACAGAACCATATTTTAATGAAGAAGCATACAAACAAAAGCAAACAAATACAATTGCCATACATAGCAGTGGTCGGGGTTATGAAAAAGTTAATAATGCCATAATGGAACAAGAAGTACTCCTTACAAAAATATAATAGAATTACCCCTCCATTCAACTGAATCAGAACGTCTAGTGTACAAATGGCCATGCACGTCAATATGTAACATTCCAAAACAATTTTTCAAGTCTTTACGCCAATGCCTCAATCAATATATAAAAAGCAAAGACAAAATCAAAATTGAACTACTGCAAAATATGGATACCTGTGCACAAATACACAGGACTACAAGGACATTCATTGGCCTGCATTACAGGACCTACTTGTAAAACCACCTTCCATGATATCAAAAGAATATCAACACATCAACTATAAGAAATCTAGTCTATAAACTGTACTTTGCTAAAAGTCCTGCTTTAGCACTAGCAAATTTAAATAACATTCTTCTACATGGTACAGCAAAAGACCTACTTCAAGAAATTGACTATATCCAGAAAAAATATTTTGGAAGTGAAAGCCATTTGCAGAAAGAAATAGCTTTAAACTAAATTAGCAACAATTCTACACATGGCAACCTTTTGCTAAACACATACAAAAAAGAAATACTAAAATTTAAAAGTACATCAGCTGAAGTACCAAACCATGTATGTGTATGTTGCCGCAGAACTTTTTATAAAAGTAACACGAAAACTGTAGACCTATCATATAAAATAGAAGACAATGAAGATTCTAAATGGTTTGAATTAGCTCTCTACCTTGTAGCAGAAATCAAATACGAAATAAGTGACCCCTTAATACTTTGCAGTTACTGCACTACAAAACATGACAACAACCAAACTCCTTCACGTGCTATCACAAATAATTTGGAATTGTACCCACTACCAAAACCCCTACAACAACTTAATTTCTATGAGAACATCATAATTCAAAAAGTACACCCATTTCAAGCAATAATACACCCTCAACCAAAAACAGCAAAATTACCTCCCTCTGAATTGGTAAAAGGCATTTGTGGAAAAGTAGTTTATTTACCATTAGATCTAAAAGAAAATGTGCATACTCTAGGAGTGCAACGTCCAATGCAGCAATCTTTAATTATCTTAGTCAATGGAGTACCTACAAAAGACAAAAAAATATGGCAACAGCTGGTAGATTTACATAAAGTTAGACAAGCCTTACAATATCTTAAAGAGAATAATGAATATTACAAAGAAATTAATATTGAAGAAAACCTGAAAGATACAACTGAAATAATTCAAGAAACACAAGAAGCTGGTCAATTTGAGCTACTAGATCCTGCTACAATATCAAATACTTTAGACCATTATACAATTCATCATTTTCACTCTAATGACACCTTAAAAGATGCACTGGAAACATACCAAATGTATCAAACAAAAGGATCACCAATCAGCATGTGGGAAAAAAGTATAGAAGCACGTGCTTTTCCTCTACTCTTTCCTACTGGCAAAGGAGGAAGGTATGATGATAGACCTATTCAAATATCAGCTTCAGAATACCGCTCATTACGGATGTATTCTGAAGATCCCAGATTTAGAGAAAATGTGGAATACATATTCCACCTACTCTTTGAAAGTGAACTAGCAACTCTATGTTACGGAGTTGCACACACATTAAAATCAGGAACCCACTTTCAAAATATGTCAGCTACACAACTATTACAAAAAGTGCAACAGAAAGATGAGGTTTTACAATCAAGTATTACAAATCTATTAGCAAACATGCGTGGTACTAAAGAGTACTGGTTCCGTCGTCATGGAGATGTACGTTGTATGATAAGAAACCTTGGCCCACCCACTTGGTTTGTTACATTAAGTTGTGCAGAATATGCATGGGAAGATGTACATGATTTCCTACGCATATCAAACAAAAACAAAACAAACAAAGATATACTAACACCTGGAGAACTTTGTTCTCTAGATCTTGTTAATGTTTCAAGATATTTTCACCATCGCTTCATTGCTATGCTACACTTTATTTGTAATAAAACTGTTCCTCCCCTCGGAGAAGTGCAACACTTCTTTTGGAGAAAAGAATATCAAGCCAGAGGAGCACCACATATCCACAGGCTTTTATGGATTAAAGATGCTCCTAAATTTGGTCAAGACAATGATGCCACTGTGTTACAGTTTATCGAAAAATATGTCACTTGTGAAATTCCATCGGAAGCAACAAATAGTGATCTTCATGCACACATTTTACAATTTCAAAGACACAAATGTGGCAAATATTGTCGCCGCAAATACGAAAAAAAAAGGGAAATACTACACGAAATGCCACTTTGGTTTCCCTTGACCAGTTACAAAAACAGGTCAAGTAAACAACTTCATGTCTTCAGTTAGACATAGTGTTAAAGGTAAATCACCTAAAAACATATATTACATAAAAAGAACAGAAGAAGAACAATATGTCAATGATTACAATGCAATCATTGCCCACTTATACATTGCAGACAATTCCACTGCAGTTGCACGATATGTTACAGCATACTTAACCAAAGCATTAAAAAGCAGAGCTCCAAGACCTCTGGAAGGACCTGTCATCAGACAAAACACTGTCTCAGAAATTATACAGCTTGGGCATTAAAATGCTCTCCCATAGAGAATGTGGCTCCTATGAAGCAGCAGATTGTTTAACCAGTACTTCTTTGTATGGAAAATCTGAAAATATAGTATGGCTAGGTCTTGGTCCTGCTAAATCTAGAAAAAGAGTTCTGAAATCATATGACGACATAGAAACAATAGCCAAACATGATCCCAAGAGCCAAGACATTTTAAAAAACAATTTGCTAGAAACATACTACCCAAACAGAAGTACCACTTTGGAAACCATGTGTCTATACCACATAGCCCAAAACTTCACATACAAAAATAATATGAAACCCGATGAAAAAAAGGTAGATACAGAGTGTCAAATTGTGAAGGCAGCGTAGTAAAACTCACCAAACCAAATTTAATTAATCATATCAAATTGTAATTAAAGACTCCTCAACATAAAGAACTATATTACATGTCCCTGCTACAACTCTTTAAACCATGGAGAAAAGAAGAAGAGATACAAGAAAACTATGACCCCTATGACAACGCTTTCAAAGCAAATGAAAGCACTATAACCGAAGTAAACTTTACACACTACAAAACAATGTTGCACAATGAACAGCAACATGAAGAAGAACTCCAGGCCCAACTAGATAAGGACACTCCTGACAGTTGTCAACCTTCTGTAACAGGAAGCCAAGAACCACTGGGACAGCCACTAATAACAAATGAGGCATAATTAGCTATGACAGAAATGGAAAACACCATGTGTCAGTATGAAGATAAAGAAGACTTAATTATACTGAAATCAAGAGTAAACAATGAGCAAAGTAGCATTTTTCAAGAAGTAACAAAAGAAATTGCACATGATGTACAACATGAAAACCAAGAATGCACCTGCCAAAATTACAAACCTATACTATTGTACATCAGTGGTGAAGTTGGTTCTGGCAAAACCTTCTTAATCAAAATCATCAGCAAATTCCTTCAACAATTGACAAACAACAAACTGTCAGCTGTTGTCACTGCCCCCACAGGTTTAGCTGCCTACAACATAGGCAGTGTCACTTTACACCGATTACTACTCCTGCCAGTAGAACACCAAAACAAATTAGACTATTACAAACTTTCTACAGAAGCTGCAATGGAACTACGGGTTACCAGACATTTGGTTGAAAAAAATTGGTCGACTGGACAAATGGTCGAACCAATTTGGTCGAAAACCAAATGGTCGAATTTTTTATTTTTTTTTATTTTCACCCCTTTTTTTGTGGGGATTCCTCCCCTACCCCCTTTTTTTCTTCTAAAAAACCCTTTTTTTTAAAACGAAAAACCCGAAAAATATATATATATAATAAAAAAAAAATTCACCATTTGGTTTTCAACCAAATTGTGTCGACCAAATGTCTTTCGACCAGTTTTCAGTCGACCAAATGTCTGGACACCGAACTACGCAGAGTATTAAAACAAATGAAACGGCCATGCTCCCAAGACTCTATGCCCTGGCCACAACCACCGCAGCATATCACACACATAGAGTCAAACATTTTAACTATGCCATATGGGCACTTTGAATGTCCACGAACATGACGAGTGTTCTTGGAACAATTTCAACTTGCCCATGAACAGTACGGACAGGTATAGCTTCCTCAGGACACCCCCATTTTGTTTACTTACGAACATTTCAGAACACCGCATGTGTTCTTAGAACTGTTTCAACTTGCCTGCAAACAGCACGGACAGGCATAGCATCCTCAGGACACACCTATTTTGTTTATTTATGAACATCCCAGGACACTTGATGTGTTCTTAGAGCAGTTTCAACTTGCCTACGAACAGTACGCACAGGTATAGCGTCCTCAGGACACCTTCATTTTGTTTATTTACGAACATCCCAGGACACATGATGTGTTCTTAGAACAATTTCAACTTGCCTACGGACAATACGGACAGCATCCTCAGGACAACCCCATTTCGTTTATTTATGAACATTTCAGGACATCGTCTGTATTCTTAGAACAGTTTCAACTTGCCTGCGCACAATACGGACAGTCATAGCATCCTCAGGACACACCCATTTCGTTTATTTACGAACATTTCAGGACACCGCGTGTGTTCTTAGGACAGTGTCAGCTAGCTTGCGAACCATTCGGACAGTTCTAGCGTCCTCAGAACACCCCCATTTTGTTTACTTACGGACATCCCAGGACACTTGATGTGTTCTTAGAACAATTTCAACTTGCCTGCAAACAGTACGGACAGGCATAGCGTCCTCAGGAAACCCCCATTTTGTTTATTGACGAACATCCCAAAACACTTGATGTGTTCTTAGAACAGTTTCAACTTGCCTACGAACAATACAGACAGGTATAGCGTCCTCAGGACACCCCAATTTCATTTATTTAGAACATGCCGGGACACTTGATGTATTCTTAGAACAGTTTCAACTTACCTACGAACCATACGGACAGGCGTAGTGTCCTCAGGACGCCCCCATTTCATTTATTTACGAACATTTCAGGACACCCGTATTGTCCGCGGTCAGACCGAACACAACAGGGGTGCCTGCCACCTAAATAAATACAACATTTAACCCATCTCTTACTCCCCCACCCCCCAAACAATCTTACACACCAAAACACTTTACTAAATAGTATTTTTCCACCAAGTTTCACTGCGCTGTACGCAGACATCCGCGAATCCAAGATTGCAGGCATTTTCAAAAATCTGATGCACTTCACGCTCTTCACCGTCCAATCAGCGAACACGTTGCTTGTCCGCGGACATGACGCAAGCCGATTGGCCAATCAGGACACTGTCCGCTGAGCGAACAGGGAAGTGTGTCTGTGGACCGAACATAGATATCACTAATTTTTTGTGACCTACTTTTTGGTCATTTTTTAAAAAACTACTGGACGAATTTTCACCAAATTTGCAAAAGCTTTCGGGACCAAGCCACTGCTCCTGTCCCAAATTTGGTGAAAATCCGTCCAGCGGTTTGGGCTGTAGGCGTGAGCAAAGTTTTTTCCCCATTCAGTCTATGGGAAAAAATAAGTTTTGGGGCCCCCCCTATAACTTTGCCCCCCCTGGACCAAACCTCACCAAACTTTGCAAAAGAATTTCAGGGTGACCCATATACATTTTTTGCAAAGTTTGGTGATGATTCGTCCAGGGAGAGCGGAGTTATAAGCCGCCCAAAAAGGGCTCTTCCTATGGAAACAGCAACTTAACCATAACTATACAGCCACTACCGTGGTTGTGTAATATAAAATCGAACAAACAGAAAATGCATGATAACTGTTGGTAAAAATACATAAAATTAAATCATGACTAAAGTAATTGTATAGATATGTTGAAAACGTTTCATTTGTTCAGTTAAAATAGCGAAAAAGTTCTTAATAGAATGCCAAATGTTTGCCAAGTGATGAATCATCATGAAATCATTGCCACTGAAACATTCTTCCCATTTGCAATCTAAATGTTCAGAGCTGGTGTCACAATTGCTTACAGTCCTCAGTATCCGCCTCCTCACAAAATCCAGATTTCTGAAATACAGCATCAGGTGTTTTGTGGTCTCTATCATCCTACCACCATAGAAACTACAAGATCTGGAATTCTGATGCGAACCCATCCAGGAGCCCAAGCACTCTAGTGTGTTGACCAGGTTGAATTGCAATCCTACTATATTCAGATGCAATCCAGTTATTGTCATAGTCGTAAAAGTAGTGGAGGTATGACCTATGCTAGCTATTGTAAGAGATACTCTATGCTGTGTGATTAAGTTGCTTGGTCAACCCCCATTTACACAAGGTCCAGGGAGAAAAAGACACTTTGGGCCTTATCACGAGTTTGGCGGTAACCGTTAAATGTGCGCTATTACCACCAAATTCGAGGGTCCACCAAATCACGGCTTGGCAGATTTATTTTTATTTATTTGTTTTGGTTTTAGGAAACAAAACCTTTACAAAAAGAGACATTAACACAAGTAACCACAAAAAGAAAAAGAAAAAGAGAAGAAAAGAATGAGGAAAAGAAGAAAAGGGGAAAAAAATAAATATTAAAGCAAGCAGAAAAAGAAAAGAGGACAATGAGGCTACTAAACAGTCATAACGAGGCAGCAATCTTTAGTAGTGCAGGTGTCTGCCTTTTACGAGAAGATAGAACTTATATTCAGGACTTGCAAGAATTGCACTATTGTTACAGTTAGCATGATCTCATGTCCAGTTATCAATCTGTCCCAAAAAACTCTGATATTAGGCCCTCCTCTTTGGCCACAAATCTCCTGAACAAAAGCAAACTGGCTTCCCAGGTGCCTTCGCACTCCATTAATAAGTGTTTTAAGGATTGTTTCCTAGGAGATTTGAATTGCCCACAGAGTTTTTTTGCCTAGTCCAACTGATTCCTTCTTGCCAAAATTTCCCTGGTGTGGGCTATGTTTAGCCTGAGTCTCAAGAAGTTAATTCTCGCTGTTTTGTATGGAAATTTTTGTCCGTATCGTCGTAAGCAACCTATATTTTTTTCCACCTTTATGATAGATTTGGATGATTGAGGGATCTCACGTCGGCGATTCTTTCCATCCAGTCATTTGTTTCTAGTGAACTTTTCATTTTCAAAGGATTTGACACTAGGGTTTCCAAGTTCAGATTGAGTCTGTTCAGGATTCCTCTTATTTTCTTCTCCAAACTAAGGAGTATCTGAGATCTCGAGGTTTTAAGGTGCTCATACACATCTGAAAAGAGGGAAGCCTTCCCTGCGGTGATTATTTCACAATGTAGTGTGATAAATTTCCAATCTGCTCGGCACCCCAGAGAAACTAAGCCCAGTTCAAAATGTAGGCTCGAAATTGGGGTGCACATCGGGAGGGCCAAGTTTTTTTTCCAAAGTAGCCCCTCCAATTCGTTCCAATTTATGTGCCATAGTAAGGGTTTTGCTTCAAGGCCATAAAGTAGAACTGGGACTGCTTTGGCCGTGTACAATTTGATTACCAGTAGGATGGAGAATTTGCAGAAATTTGCATTCAGTTTTTTCATTTGCAGTATTATTTGTGTGGCTTTCTCCATGATTGCTGTGTTTACTTTCTTGTCAGCAGGGGGGGCAAATATCTCGTAGCCCAGATATATAAGTTCTTCAAAACGGAGGATGACTTTCCCATCCAAAAACCAATTTCCATTTCCAATTTTCTTTTTTGGGTGCTTGAAGAGTAGAATTTTGGATTTCCGGGGCTTGATTTTAAGCCCATTTAGGCTGGCGTACTCCCCAAGTTAGTTTAGGAGATGTTGAAGGCCAACTGCAGATCTGTCCAGTAGTACTATATCGTCAGCGTAGGCCAGCCAGTGCATCCTCCTCCCATGTGTCACTGAACTGGCCAACGCTGACGAAAACAGAAAATCTCCTAGATCTGACAAGAAAAGGTTAAAGAACAGTGGTGCTCCCAGGCAAACTTGTCTTGCCCCTCTAAAGACGTGTATTAAATCCGAGAGGTGGCCCTGTTCGTCCAGCCGCAATCTTATGGTGGTGTTCCTATGCAGATCAATTAGCATTGTTAACAAGGAGTCTGGGATCCCCCAGCTGTGTAGTTTTCACCAGAGCAGGGATCGATCCACATGAACGAAAGCTTTGGATAGATCTACCCAAGCCCCGAAAAGGGGGGTGTCCCCTTTCTCCTTTGTATTTTCGCTAACCAGGTTTAAGATTAGGCCATTAAGACTTGTTGACAGTCCCTTTCTAAAGCCTGTTTGATGGCATGATAGGATTTGCCTTGACTCCACCCAGTGTGTTAGCTCTCTCAGGAGTAACTGCATAAAGAGTTTGCTGTCGATGTCAAGGAGGGCTATAGGGCGATAGTTTGCCGGCCTCAGCCGAACACCCCACTTGAAGAATGGAATGACAAGTGCGTTCTTCCACGAAGGAGGGAATATACGGGTCTTCAGAATTTCTCGAAATAGATGGTTTAGTATCTTTGCCCCAAGTTTTGGATTAATTCTCAAGACCTGGTAGGTCAGGCCATTTGGGCCTGCAGCTTTTGATGTAGATGAATTAGATATTAATTCGAGGATATCATGCTCATCAAATGAAAGATGCCATCCTTCATGATAAATTCTGTTGACCTTGAGAGTTAGAAGTTTTCTGAGAGATATTCCACCCATTTTGGTTCTGGCATTAGATTACACAGGGAGCTGTTAAACCCCGACTCCAGTTGATCCAACACCGCTCAAACGTTTCTAGAGTTATTGCCTTTAATAGGTGTAACATTTATTCTTGTTGCATCCTTTGTTGTTTTAGATTTTTTGACCAGTTCCTATAGGTCTGCTTTACTTTGTTTTGCTTGTGGAAGAGTGTAGTGCAGCTGCAATACTTTTTTTTTTATATATATAACGCAATGTGCATCTAAGTTCCCTTTTTTCCCTTTCGGTTTCTTCATTAAAGATGTGAAAGTGTTCTTGTTGCGCGAATACTCCTATCTTGCTTGGTGGGTGTATGGACCAGATTAACTTTCCAAATTTCTCTGGGTGAGATTCTTTCCTCCAGGTCGAGCTGGGATTTCTTCTAGTTGCTTGTTTAGGGTTGTCCCCCTTTGCTTGTATTTTATCACTCTCAGCTTTCCTTTGAGGCACTCCAGTTCTTGCCCATTCTTGATGCGTTGGAAACTTTGCATGTCAGGAAAGGATAGTTTCAGCCTTGCATGGTCACTCCCACCTTCATGTTTTATGTTTAGGCTAGAGTGAAGGCAAGACAGTCCCAGGGACACAAAGATATAGTCCAAAGTGGACGCTGAGCTACTTTGGCACCTGGTCACTACAGCATTTTCACCTTCTGTGGTCTTCCCTTGTATCATCTCAAAATCCCATGAGGTCAGGAAATCCAGCCACATTTGGACTTTTCTTGACGGTTTCCTTCCTTTTTGACAGGACTTGCCACAATCATTAATGGTGCAGTCTGTGTTGAAATAACCTGCTAGTAGAATATTCATTCCATCATGCTCAGTCGTCACCTTTGTCAGTAGGGAACCCAGTTCCACTAAATAAAAAGTGCTGAAGTCTTGAGCTGGCAGGATTCCAGTAAATGTTAATGATTACCACTTCAGGATGCAGTATATTTTCATCTCTATTTTGCAGGCTTGTATTCCCAATGCGTTATTACATAATGGAGTAATTGTTTTAACAATGTAGTTTTTGATAGCAAGTACTAGCCCCCCTATGGTCTCCCTTTGGCTTTTTGGGAAGCTTGAAGGTTTTGAATTGAAAAGCCCCAATCGATTGGGTTTACTAACCATGTTTCCTGAAGTAATAAAATGTCATTTAGCCCAAAAAGGTCTTCTCTCACTTTTTTCCTTTTCAGGAAGCCGGGGCCTCGCGTATTCCAGCATACCAGCTTCAGGCCTCTTTGCCTAAAAACAGTTTGCCCGCGCTCCTAATTTTAGAATTATTTGAGAGATGATCTCTGGGAGTTTTGACATGAGATTTCCATTAATGCTTGTGCCTGGAAGCAAGCTCGATTTTGACATTTGTGTTTCTCCAACATTGCCCCCTTTCTTAGTGCCTTCTCTTTCCGGGACCTTCTCATAATTGGGCAGCCTCTTGGTTGGTCTTCTTCCATGGGTTTGTATACCATGAGGGTCCCTGGCCCAGTTCATTCCTATTGGTGAGTAATGCCTGCTGCTACCTTTGCGACTTTAGGCCAATTTCCACAAAGTATTGATTCTTTTTATACGGAAATTTCACGTATTCAATGTCCTCGCTTGCGAATAGATACAGGTTTCGGATCTTTTTGAGGTGGAACAATATCACTGATCTACTGAGTGATATGTTTTTGTTGCAACAGGCCAGCCTTAGCCAAACTTTTGGAATTGTGTAGTTGGCCACTTCTATTTCCTTAGTATCAGCCAACTCTTTAATGATTGTTGCTTCTGGCTCCTCCATGAGGCTCCTGCCACTTGTTGACTCCAGTTCACTGCATTTTCCCAGACTGTTCCATGTACCAGTGGCGATGGAAATGATCTCTTTATGAGCCTTCTCTCCTTCATGTGTGATTTGTATGAGTGGGCTTAAACTTGAGTGAGACACGGATTACTCAGTCTGTCTTAAGAAAATCAGTGTCACTTTCTTGGAAATCTTTGGAGCATCCTTTTCAATTTCAGGTTATGCAGTGGTGTTTTGGACCCTGTTTTTTTTTCAAAGATAATGGGGCTATTTTAATGCTGGCTTGTCTTTTACCACAGCTTTGCTTACTCACGACCTTTGGGGAGATCTCCAATGGGTCAGTTTGAAGGCCAATGCTTGAACTTTGGATCTTGTTTTCTTTTGGGCCTGCGATTTGCCTCATTTGGTGTCTGTTTTTCCCAGGATTTTTGACAAAAGGAAAATTTGGCCTTGTTTGGTTGTCGCCCATGCTCTGGGCAAGTTCTGAAGGAGCGATGACGGAAGGGATAGCTTCAATGGTTTTGCTTTCCACAGGCACTGACAAATTTTTCAAGAACAAATTTGCTCCTGTGTTCTTTACACATTGCTTTTTCTGTTATTTTGTCTTTTTCTGTGTTCTTCTTGTCTGTGGCAGAGGTGTTCTAAACTGGGTTCTACTCCCTTTTTTCCATTTTGTCCTTCTTCTTCCTTTATAGTTTTGGCAAGCCGCTGATGTCCAGGTGTCGTCAGTGGAAATGGCCCCTTGAATAGTGTTTTCGTCACTCGACAGAGGGCTGCCTATGACCACCACGTCGTCATCGACAACCACATTTGCTAATCTCCAGAATTCTTCCAATATTGATTCGGATAATGGGGTGTCATCAAAGGTTGGGTTGTTATCTAAACCCTCTTCACTGGATAAATGTCTGGGGTTTGAGGGTTGTGGTAGACTCACCAAGAGTACTTTTATGAGCTTGTGAGTGGTATCATTTTCCTTTTTCCCTACCTTGAGTAGGTGAAAAATGTGGGCAATGTCCAGCCCTGGTTTCACACCTTCCAGTTGGGTATCGTTAAGGTTTGGGATCAGGATGGTATTCATAACATTGATGTGGCCCACCATTGCTGATTTGCTTTTAGCTGTCTCATTTGATAGTTCTAACAGGACCCTGGCTTGAGCTTGTACTTCCATTTTTAGTAATTCAAATACTGAGACCAGAGAATTTAGCACAAAGATTAATGCCGACAATGTGCTTTCGCTAGCTTGTGAAAGAATGTCTTGCATGCCTTCAGGGGGTCTATCTAAAGAGTCTTGGGTTATGGTCAGGCCTGCCTCGCTTTGGATGTTTGGGTCTGTGGCAGTATTTTTTCTATAATCCTTATGCGTGGATGAGGCCATTTCTTCGCCCTCTTGCATACATTCTGTGGATTGCCACACTCTGTCTTCAAGATCTTCTGCATCGTTTAGACTTTTGTTTCTTTTTTTGAAAAAGCGGTCTTTGATTGTGCTCTGGATTTTTTTTGTTGTTATAGCATATTCCAAACCCCGCTTTCACCCTTTTCTCAGTGAAGTGAGTGTATCATCTTCCCCAACTGTTTGTTGAGTATGCGTGTGTACAACAGCGCATATCGTTATGAGGGCATTTGGTTGTGGGGCTGGGTCTGGGGTATTTGATGTGGATGTCCCAGTTCCCTCCCCTTCACCCTGTACCTGTTCCAGGTAGGAGCCATCCTGGTCATGCATGCTCTCCAGGGTGGGGGTACTACAGAGTCCCATTTGCAAAGGAGGTTTTTAGTAATCAAACTAGACACAGAGCTTCCAGCGGAAATACCAAGGATAGAATAACAATGGACCCTTTTTTATTTATTCTTTTTTTAGAATAGCTCAATCCTTCTTTAAGCTTTCAATATAGCTCAGTCATGCACTGGCGTGTTTGTATGAGATCTAGATGACGGTATCAGGCTTGGAGTTATGCAGGGTGGGTGTTAATGACTGAGCAATATCTGATGCCTCTAAGAGCTCCAATGTGCATGCTGGGCCACCCCCTTCCCGCACTTCTCCCCAACAACAACTGTAATGGGGCTTGAAGTGGGAGAATGGGAGAAAAAGCTCCACCCAATCTCCTCGCGACCATGGCCTAGAGGATCGCGGCCCAGACATCCACCACGAGATGAGTTCCTCTATCTACCAGATGACATAATACCCTGGTTCAAGAACATAAGGATTTGCCCACCAGCCTGTCCTACTCAAGTCGACACCTGCGGCATGGATGAACTCGACTAAGACTTTAACAACGAGCACCCACATCGTTAGAGATGCCATAACAACCTAGCCAACTGCCAAGAACACAAGTGCCACCATGCACACTGGTCACTCACGCACCAGCCTACACGAAGAATATATTCAGTGCTATGACGTAGGTGACGGATACACCCACTGACGTGCATCTTTATTATTTTTCACATAGGCCCCATTTATAGTAATGCAGAAATGCAAGACACCTAAAGCACTCGCGTATACGCTTGCTGACGCTTCTCCCACCCCTCGCATCGTGATGAGAATATAATGAAGACATAATATTGCTTATGAGGCCATATCAAACCGCAACACAGGTGCCGTGCATTACACATCCCCACCCATGAACCAGGCCGAAGTAGGCCGCAAGCAAGAACCGCCATGAACACTGCATGAGCGAGAGTACAAGTGCTGATCACGCAGAACGAGCCCAGCGACAGCTCACAGCCAAAGGCGCGATGTTGCAACTCGTATGCTACCAGCCGGCGCCAAGGTCACACCCGTAAGCAAAGCCAAGCACACAGAAGCAAAATAAAACTTTAAATGTGCAGAATTCTGCCCCAGCTACGGTATCTCCACACGTGACCAAGCCGACCTGACAAGGTGCCAGACCCATGAGGAAGAAGTCGCCTGGATCCCACGTCTGGGACACAGGTTGCAACAGTGAAATGACAAGATGGACACCAACGGCGATGGGAATGACCTGCTCTCAGGCCTATGAGCAAACCCGCACATTGTCTGCACAAACATATAGTTACACATTGTTGCTAGTGACAGGTACACCGCGAGCTGGGAACGACGATGGTCCAACACTTGGGGGCTCGCGGGAGGACCAATCAGAACATGAGGGCACTCATCACTGACGCCACTAACATTAGCCAATCATTAGGGGTCTTTGTGTAACAATTTTCAAGTATCTAATAGAAGGGACAACCCAAGTATACCACCTGACTCATCCTTAACCACTAATATTGCTCTCTATATGTATACTATACCAACCCTACCACTTGAGGAACCAATCAGAAGTGGCAATAGGTTTTTTTTGCTAACTTTCCCAGGTGACGCAAGTAGCGTATCATATTGCAGTAAAAAGGGCCTGCGAGCCCCACGAATTTTGAGAGTCTGGACGGACGCATACGATCCTAGACCCATCCCTGCCGTTGTTTTAATAAACAGCAGAACCACCTTGCTCCTTGTGTGTGTCTCATACTCATTTTTGGGAAGCACGGGAGGAGTTAGGGCCTCCCAGCCCGGAGGTCCGCGGACGGCTCAGCTGACACGGGATAACCACCCCGACAAGTTGGAGGCACTGCTGAGATCTCTCTTTAAGATCTACCTTTTCAATTTTTATTTTTCCGAGGACTCTCGTTGCGAGGAGGCCCGGCGGCGCAGCCCCCTCTGCCGCTGCCCCCTTTTTTGAGGACTGCAGGAATTGTGAGAAGACCGAACAGCGTAATCCGGATATTGGCCCTCTGGTGCCGGTTGAGAAGTATCCCGCCCGCGGTTGGCAAGTGTCCAGACGTGGTCCAGACGAGGGGAGGCGGCGAGCCGCTTGGAGGGGTCCACGCAGTCGAGCGGCCCCGCATCAAGAGAACTTGGTGAGTATGTCACACCCAACAAGCAATGTGAGATTGTGAGGGAGGGGGGAGGAGTTGTAATAAGTGCGGCGGAAGGTGTTACTAAGGCGTGCGGCGAAGATTTGATCAATTAGTGTTGACGATGAAGTGAGTGGTAGCGGGACAGGCGTGAGAGCCGTCCGCTAGAACGTCACGGAAGAAGGGTGGAGCAAGAAAGCACCATGTGCGGTTACTCGTAGACACTGAATGGCCTAGGTCATGGCCAGCTGTAAAGCGGGTGTGTGTTTGTGGCTATCCTACGAATTGGCGTTTTTGATCAATGAGTAGATGAGGATCCCTATTGATCGAGCGATGAAGCTCGATAGATAGATGACGTTTTCCTGTAGGAGGTAGCTAAATTGTTGCCAAGTACGGAAGATAATTGGCTGGTTAAGCCCTCCCGGCGAGGGGTGTGTCACACGCGAAGCGACGCAGCGTGCGATTATACGAGTGTATTGTGGGTTACCTTGTTCCAGGCGTAACAAGAGGACAGCTGTGGGGATAACAGGGACAAGCAGTTAAAACTTATTGTGCGCTCTCTTGAAGTGTAAAATATCTTACCGGTAGTTGTTGGAAGAGGTTGGTGACGTCACCCGTAGGGCTTTCATAGGACACCTTGACCACACAGCGTTGTTGAAGGGTGGTGGGGAACTGAACAGAGGGCAGGGGCATTGAAACAGAGGTGGCGGTAGAGGGTTCGCACAGAGACCACCGGTCACCCCAAATACGGGACAGGTGGAGAGGGGAAAGTGACCGTGCACGGAGAACGCCGGCCACGCTGAGTGAGGTGGAAGGAGGAGGGGAGGAGACAAAGTGGGACAGCTGTATAAGCACCTCAAACAGGACACGCAGCCGCAGGGGGCTTCGTGCGCCGTGGCCGCAGGAGGCCGTAACGGTATTAAGGAAGAAAACAAACACAGGAAAAGACTGTATATTTGCAATTGTTATATTTGGCTGTTTTCTTTTAGCGGACAGTCGAAAGTCCCCAAACTACGGGGCCAGGTAACAACAACTATACTGAAGGGAGCTAAAAACACAGTGTAACCATGTATATGGGTTAGAATCGGGAGGGTGGGGGAATACCCTGACTACCCCACTCCAGCATATTTGTAAAACACTATCACCCCATAGGGAAAAACTGATCAAATACAGCATAGAATGGACACAAGGGACAGACAACAAAATGACGACACCCTGGCCGCCTAACGGCAGTTTCGACCCGTACGTCCAACACTCACTACTGACACACATACATAACACGTACAAAAGGAAGAAGTTGGGGCATTACGTGGAGGTATTTAACTTATGGAGGATGTTCCAGGGGTCCCGACCAGGGCCAACAGGGATGTTCACTGTGGAGGAAACGAAGGAGGGGAAGAAGATTAAGGAGGAAGAAGGAAATGGGGAACAGGAGGTTGGTAGCGCACAGTGCGCCGCAAGAGACAGAAAGGGGGACGAAAAGCTTGGCATCGTAAGTGAAGTAGAAGTAAAGAAGGAAGGGACCGACGACATGCCCCTAGCGAAAGTAGTGAAGAAGGATGAAGGGGAGTTATATCCTGTGACGGAACTACTAGAAGCAGCAAGGCAACAACTAACGGCAGCTGAGGGATATTCGAACCCTTTGTACAGCCCACCACCATATACAGCCACAGGTAGCTACACAGGGGGGGAGGAGGTGACAAGCACGGTAGGCCCAACTTGTACGAAGGTGCATGCAAGGGAAGGGAAGAACAGCGAAGAACCCATCCCAAATATAGGACACGATGAGTGGGTAGCAGCGCAGGTGCTGTTAAAATTGCGAGGGACACTAACGGGAGAAGAAAAGGAGGTAGTACGGAGAATGAACAAGGACGACGAGGGTAGCACTGAAATAAGAGGGGAGGAAGGTAAAACGAGAGAAGGGGAGCTATAACGAGAAGAGGAGGAGATGTTGGAGGAACGATTGGCAGAATTAAGGAATGAGCAAAATGCACTGATCAAACAGCTCGAGAAAGAGGCACGAGGGAGAAGGCGGGAAAGGAAGGAAAGTAGGGATGAGTTAGAGAAAATGAGGGAATGAACTGAAGAACGGAAGAGGGAAGCTGAGAGAATGAAGGCAATAGCAGAAAGGGTATCCCGAGCAGCACAGCATGACAGGAAAAGAGAGGAAGAAGAGAAAGAAAAGGAAATGGAACTATGGAAGAAGAAAATACTCTCCAAGAGCACCAGGAAATACGAAGAAGGTAAAGTAATAGAAAGCATATTAGAAAGGGAGAGAGAGAAATGGGAATGGAGGAGAGAGGAAGAAAGGATATTAGAGAAGGTAAGCAATGAGGTGATGGAGGAATTGAAAAAGAAAAGAGAGGAAATTGGTGGTGAAATAGTGGAGAAGAGGGAAGAGGAAAGAAGAGAGTGGAAAGGGTTGAGTGGGGTAAGAACATATGTACGTCGGGATGCAGAAGTAGCCACAACATCAGCGCAAAGGGGAGCAATTGGTAAAGGAGAACAGGAAGGAATGGATTTAATAGACTTAAAAACGGTGACGATTAGGGGGAATAGGACAGATTGGGGGTTGTCGCTCCTGGATGAATTCTGCAGCGAAGAAGAAGAGGGAATGGGGGGAGAAGGAAGAAGCAGCGGTAGGGAAAGCTTAGACAAATTGTACATCACACGCACCAACCGGGAATCACCATGGGCCTGCAGAAAGAAGGAAGAAGTGGAGGTAAGTGAGGAGAAAGAACGAGAAGTGGCGGGAGGGCAAACACGTGCAGTCTCACCCGCATCATTCCGCCCAACATGCCCACCCACACCCGCTCCTGAACACACCCCCTACGCCGGCAGCCTTAGAGATCTACCGGGACGTAGGCAGGAAGAACAGACACACACACCTGCATTAAATAAAGAAAGTAACAAGAGAAGGGGGAGAAATGAAGGGGAAGCTACAACAAGCAGCGGTAATATGGACATGACAGATGATCTAGTTGACACAGAAAAGAGGAGGGATATACGGACTCCACACCGCGACAACTGGAGGGACAGATGGGACACAATCTAATGCCGCTATTGGAGAGGGGGGGTTAGACCACAATACATCCCTTGGAAGCATGCCGATAAGGAAAATATAAAGGGCAGGCTCCCATCACTAAGTGGAGGAGCGGGAAAATGGATATACGAGATGGAAAAGCACACTGCAGGACAGAAACTAGCAGTAGGAGACGTGAAGGGCCTATTAATATCAATATTAGGGGATGTGGCAGATGACATCTGGAAGAGGGCGGGATTCCCCGGGGTTACAATAACGAACACATCACATGACGGGGCGCCATTTTCGAATTGCAGGCATGCATTATGGCAAGCTCTGAGGATACAGTACCCAGACACCTCAGATATAGGAGCAATTACGTCACGCAAGATGCATGAGAACGAAGATCCTGTTGATTATATCCAGGAGATTCAGGAGAAGTGGCACATGGAAACTAGAGAGCAATGGGACAAGACACCGGCAATCTTTTACCACATACTAATACAAGGGCTTCCAGAGGCAGTACAAAAACAATTGAAGAAGATAGTGGGGATGGAAGCCAAGGCCTGGCCGGAAATACAATTAACAATAGTACACCATTGTAGGATGTGGCAAGAAAAGATGAAACAAAAGGAAGAAGATAGAAAAGCGGAAGAGGCTACATTATTGCAGAAAAAACTGACTAAGTACACCATGGAAGGAGCACTAATAACTACATGAACAACAATGACACCAAACCCCACGCAAGTAGTGGCTGCACAGGATCCCTCACAACTACAAATAGCACCACTACCACAATCACCACAACTTATAACACAACAGATGCCACCACCCCCACCATACAAGGCGAACAAAGGAGGAGGGTATATGGTACCGGGAAATGGATATTATAACAACATCAGGGGAAGGGGAGGAATGATGAGGGGGAGGGGATATGGCCAACCTGCACAACAGCAAGGGGGAGGATTTCGGAGTTTCTACCCCAATGGGCAACCAGGGTACCAAGATAATACAGGAAGTTTCCCATGGCAGACCAGGGAACCACCTGTATGTTGGGTTTGTGGGATGTTAGGACACATGTCGCGTACGTGTAGAATGAGACCCTCCCCACCAGCATGGGGGGAACAAGGACAACAAGGATCTATGAGGGAGCAGCAGGGTTACCAACAACCACAGGGAATACAATAGAGCAGCACACAGCAGCAATTAGCAACACAACAACAGTTGCAGACATACTCACTACCGCAACAACAGGTGGCAATAACACAACAACACCAAGTACAGCCAGTGCAACAGCTCACTCAAATACAGGACCATAAGTTAACCCCCACCGATACACAGATACAACAAACACAGTTGGGAAGGGTGACTATCCAGGGACACAACCCTTACACAGGAAGCGGTCAGTCATTGTACCCACAATAGGACAGCCCACAGACGTCCTTGATGTCTCCCATCCTGTCAATAACACCTAATAGTACGGAGGAACCACGCATTGAGGTAACTATAGGTGACAAAAAATTATCATTCCTTGTTGACACTGGGGCAACCAGGTCTTGCATAAGGGAGGGTAGATTTAATATGTCAGGTGAGGCAATAAACACCCAAGGATTTTCTGGGGTTAGGGGGTTGGTTCCCTTTACTGATAACATCTCCTTATCTATAGGAGATTATGACATGTCTGTCCCACTCCTGTACTTAAGGGAGTCGCCAGTGAACATACTTAGGAGGGACATAATGTGCAGGTTAAATATGATAATCTCCTTCACGGAGAATGGCATAATTTGTTCCACACCTGGAATAAACATGCTTACTGCACGGCAAATACTGCAAGCGTACTGTGGCCAGACAGTAGCTCGAGCTGAGCCGGTGGATGGCGAACTGTTCCAGTACGGAACAAACATGGCATTTGCATGGATGCCAGGAATAGAAGGAAAGATCTGGAGGAGGCCAGCAGCATATTTGTTCAGGCCTGAGACACCAGCGAGTGAACCAGAAGGGAAGGTGATTTTGGTGAGCATCGAGAGTATTATAGCAACTGCTGATTACATCGCAGTACATGGCCAAGACAGGGAAGGGAGAGCATGGAGGGCAGTGATAGCCCTGGCTGCGGGATGCAGGCTCACCCAGGTGTCCGATGAAGAGCTCTTTTCAGAAGACAGGGAAGAAGGAGAGATGGTATTTAAGATGAGTGTAGATATCTGGCTAAGAGTAACGTACAAGCAAGTGGCACAGAAAATGGCCATGCCACTCGAGGCACCCGCATCTACCCCAGTACCATTCTACGAGGAAGATATGGCTAAGGTTCCAGCATCACTGTGGACCACCAGTCCCTATGACGTGGGCTGCATAAAGAGTATCGGAGGAGTAAGTATAAAGCTGAAAAAGGGTGCAATACTACCTAGAGTGAAGCAATACCCACTATCAAAAGAGGCAGATGAGGGCATATACGAAACCATAACGGCCCTGATAAATAATGGCATATTGGTACCATCAGAATTACCATATAACACGGCCGTGTACCCAGTGCGCAAAGCTAAAGGAGGGTCTTGGTGTTTTATCCAGGACCTCAGGCCCTTGAATAACATTGTAGAGGCAGAATACCCCATAGCAGCAAACCCAGCCACAATATTATGTGGAATTCCGGCAGAGGCCTCACGGTTCACCGTGATTGACCTCAAAAATGCCTTTTTCTCAATACCTCTGCACCCAGATTCACAAGACTTGACAAGCTTCACATACAGGAACACAAAATGGAAACACACCAGGTTACCACAAGGGTACTGCGAGTCACCCTCAATTTTCAACAGAGTAATACAGATGGATTTGGGGAACATTGAATTAGAAAGTATGGTGCTGCAAAATGTTGATGATATAATAATTTGCAGCACAACTGACAAAAGGTGCAGAGAGGACTCAATGAAAATGCTGACAGTGTTGGCTGAAAAGGGGTACAAGGTAGACAAGGAAAAGTTACAGTACTGTCAGGAGCAGGTACTATACATTGGTCAACTAATATCCCAGCACGGAAGAAAGATTGCACCACAAAGAGCACAAGCTATATCCAACACGACACAACCACAAACGGTGAGGGAACTGCAGCAGTTCCTGGGCTTATGCAACTACTGTAGAGCATGGGTTTTTGACTACAGCTCATACATCGGACCCCTACTTGAGGCATTGAGAGAAGCACACAAAGGGGACAAAATATTGGGATGGACAAGAGAAATGAAGGAGGCGTTTGATGAGTTGAAACACGCCATATCCACAGCTCCGGTACTAGCCACCCCAGATTATGAACGACAGTTCTTCATCTTTTCACATTGCGACTCAGCAGTAATGAAAGCAGTATTGACTCAGAAAACCAGCATGGGACACAAGCCAATAGCGTTCTACAGCGGTCACTTGGACCCTGTCATGCTAGGACATTTCCCTTGTGAACAGAGTCTCGCCGCAGCTGCATTTGCGGTGGAGAAATCATCATCGATTACAATGGGGTGCCCCACCACACTATTTGTGGAGCATGCGCTATTTGCAATATTGAATAAGCCTAAGTCCACACTAACCACACAGAGGGCATCAGGTTATGAGATCATCTTATCTAGACCCGAATTGTCGATTGTCAAATGCAGTACAGTTAACCCAGCCAGATTTATAGCGGAAGTTATTGAGGAAGGTGATTATGCTCATGATTGTACACAGACTATTGAAACGTACTCATGCACTAGAAAAGTTGAGGAGGATGCACTTAAATGTGGGGAGATTTTGTACAATGATGGTTCATCAACAATAGACCAAAGTGATGGGATAAGGAGAACTGGGGCAGCAGTTGTAAAAATGACAGAAGATTTGAGGTATGTCCCGGTGAAATGCGTGCAGTTACCACAGCATTATTCGTCTCAAGCAGCGGAATTGGTTGCACTGATCTTGGCGTTGAAGGAAAGTGTTGAAAAAAGAGTTACCATATATTCTGATAGCGCATATGTCACGTCAACTGTCCACTCGGGGCTGATAAATGGCAGAGAAGAGGGTTTAGGAGAGCTGATGGCACCCCAGTGCAACATGCTCTTTTATTAGCAGAATTAATTGAAGTAATTAATGATCCCTAAGAGATAGCTTTGGTTAAATGCCCGGCACACACTAATGGAGACGACCATATCTCGAAAGTGAATGAAACAGCAGACGCACATGCCAAGCATGCGGCATACTTTGGTGAAATATGGAACCCCCCAGAATCAGAGTGAGGGTGAGGGAGGGGAATGGCAAAACAGATGATGATGATGAAAGAAGGGTACACTCATCTCCCCGCAACACAGATAATGGAATTACAGGCAGCCGCACCAACCACAGAAAAGGATCTATGGGTAAAAAGAGGATGTACGATGTCCCCAACTGACGCACTGTGGCATCAAAATAACACCGGAAAAGTGGTCATGCCATTGGCACTGTTGAACACCGCCCTGGCCCAGCTCCCTCATCCAGCACATACACGGAAGGAAGTAATTGCAGCACGAATTAGGGAAGATTGGTTCTGCCCGAGTAAAATTCTCATGTCACCAATTTCATCAGCAACTGCCTCACATGCCAACAGTTTACAGCCGGTCACACGCTGCAAGTGATAAAAGGTACTATACCCTGGCCAGAGGGACCCTTCCTACACATTCATATTGACTACGTTGATATGATCAATGTATGTCAAGGACATAGGTATATGATTGTAGTGGTATGTCCATTCTCCAGGTGGATCGAGGCCGGACCCTGCTCAAATGCGGATGCGTTCAGAGCAGCTAAATTTTTAGTGAGAGAGGTCTTCCCCAGGTGGGGTGTTTGCAAAGTGCTGCGGTCGGATAACGGCCCATACTTTGCTAATGAAATGTTTCAGCACATCACATCCTTGCTGGGTATTAAACATAAATTTGCATGTGCATACCACCTGCAGGCCAACGGTATATGTGAATGCCTGAATGGCCTATTGAAAGAAGAGATCGCAAAAATTCAGCAGACAACCAGGAGGAGCTGGTTGTACTGTCTTCCGCTCGCTCTATTTGAGCTAAGGAATAGGCCAGGGTCTGATCACCACCTCACTCCCCACGAGGTGGTGACAGGATGTCAAATGCGCCTTCCTCTAATGCCTACATCAAGAGCATTCACAGACTATGAAAACACTGCAACTGTTCTTGGTGACGAAATGAATCAATATGTGTCTTCTTTGATTACTAGTGTCGCCTTTGTATCTCAACAGCTCGAGCACACGCGGGGCGGGTCGAAAAGTTCTCAACAAGAAGACACCAGCAAAGAACTGGGAAAGGAAGGACTATGCACTATTGCTAAAGGTGACCATGTGCTACTCCACAACTTTAATAGAAAGTGGAACGGCCCACGCTTTACCGGCCCTCATATGGTAGAAGAGGTAGCTACCAGAGCGGTGAAATTGCAGGATAAGCGCGCCTGGAATCACCTACACGACGTAAAGATCTACAAACTCCAGACACACCCTAGTGTTAACAACAGGGCCATTGGAAGAACAACGACATCAACAGCATCGGCTACAGAGAAGGAGACATCGACCACAGCTGATGACAATAGTGTCACTTCACTTGATCACCCCCCAGATTCCCCAGAAGCAACTACTGCCATAGACATTGGATGCTTGCCCACAGCCCATCCCATGGTCACGAGATCACAAAGTAAACAAACTTCTGCCCAATCGAGCCCCAGCCCCTTCCCTTCCAAGGTCACCACCGATTGAAGGACGTTGTATAACAAACTTGGATATTGCACACATATAAAACACTTGTATGTTTTTTCTATTTGTTTCTCTCGCACATGCAGGTACTGTATATAATTGTATTGTTTAGAAAATAAGTAACTGACGCCCTATCACACCGATTTGTATATCATATAAGAAGGCCAAAATACCTAAAAAGAAGAAGGGTACGCGTATATTACACCGCATTTGTTTTGGCCATAGAACAATCATTTCTCCATCTACACGAGCACTTACCGGCTTTAAGAGATAGATCACTAAGATTAGCGTGGGAACAGCTCTTCGCCTGGGCACTGAACGATTACTTGGTAGGGAGAGCTTAATAACAACAACTAACAATAATAACAAGCATATTGAGGATTTTCAGGCGGGCACCTTTAACGTTGCAAGAATAAGCTGCCGGACTGCACCAAGGTAAGAGCAAAATGACAGTGACACTATCTCTTGTAATAAAAATGATAGGCGTATTGGTCATCAATGGTCTGTTGGCTGCCTCTGTATGGCAGAAAAGTTATGCTATCAATATTATGGCTGCACCCAAAACTAACATGCCCCCTCCCACAGCAGCAACAGGTATGACGTCAGGTGGTACTAGCAACCTTAAGGATAAGGGAAGTAGAGTTAAACGCAGCACATACACTGATAACAAAGGTATTGATAATTACATAACAGATTCAGCACACGTCTCAAACAACATGTGGTACCAGCACATGACCCAAATTGGTAAGCAGACAACAGAAGATAGCTGTTATGTGTGCTCATTGATCCCATACGCCATGAGCGCTACACGGACATTCATCGCGACAGAAATACAGGAAAAGATTTCAAGGAACGGTGGTGAGAATGCAATGGGAAACAAGAGACACATACCTATACGAAAACAATTTCCTCAAATCATATTTGAGTTACCATAAGAGCAGCTTACACGCTGAAGCATTCAGATACATGACGAATGGCCCTGACAAGGGAGAAACGAAGAAGATAACACTACAATACCTGCCATGTGATTGGTACGCTACTGAAGTTCCTGGTATACAAGGATGTTGGGAAAGGCCACTGATAACAATAACAGGGAAGGTATACATAAACAATGAATGGGAAATAGGAGTGGTTGGTAGCAACATGATAACCAGAGAAAATATTACCACCATACAGGAACACAACGACAGATGCTGGACGACATGGGGCAAATATGTACCCATGCTGACATGGATGGAGAAGGATGAAGACCCAATAAGCATACTACCGCTGACCGCACCCAAGTTGTGCTACCAACACAGAGGAGATGTGGAGGTGGGATATAACACCAACTGCGGAAGCGTGTTAGAATTACCAGAGGGGGGTGCTGGAACGGCAGTAATAATGGATCACTATTGGGCCTGCAGAGATGAGGCATACCACACCTTGCCTCCGTTGTGGAATGGTATATGCACAATGGTACACATCAATATACCATCACTAGTGGTGCCCCAAAAACATTTGAACATGGCCAATTTTCCCAAAATGGATCAAGGAAACAGGAGGAAGAGGAGATCCGTACAATCACAAGAGGGAGAGAACAACAACAACAATAACGTCCTAACAAGAATAAAGGGACAAGGAGAACCCCTGACAGGAAACTACCTGTGGGGAAGGTCGGAAACAGCACTCACTTCCATTCCACCAGAACATAGATTATTCAGCAGGGCTGCAATGTTCTTCTCGTCAATAATAAACCCAGGACTACAAGCATATGCGAATGCGAAATGGCTCCAGATCACCCAATGGGAACTAATGATGACGATTAATTCAACAGTAAACGGATTCAATGCCATAAAAGAGGAGCTGCGAGCGGTAGGAATGGTAGCACTACAGAACAGATATGTACTGGATCTTCTCACAGCAATGGAAGGAGGACTTTGTGCAAAAATAGGACAATCATGCTGCACATTTATTCCTGCTAACAATGCAGATAATGGAACACTTACTGAAGCAGTATCACAACTGGCCCAGATGCACTCCAAAATGATGGAAGAAAGTAAAGGAGTAAAGAAGGATAATAGCTGGTTTTCATTATTATGGTCATGGATGCCATCATGGCTGTCAGATGGGCTGAAGGTAATAGTTGGATGCATAATACTGGCTGCAGCAGTATTGATTGTAATACGGTTCTGGAAGACCAGGAAGGCACGCACTACAGACGAAATGATCGAAATGGTTGGCATGCACCCCTTAATGCCAACTGATGATGACCAGCACACCGATGTGATAATAAAGGAAAGAGAGAAACTGTGCAAACAGATCATCACCAATCACTTAGACTCACCATCTGTAAAGCTGGAGAACCCAAGAAACCCGAGGAGCTATGTTGGAAGATAGGTATACTGCAAACCGGGAGGGAGCTGTGTTTATATGTACTGGTCATTTGAAGACCATGTCAACCACTATGGACACCTGAGCGGAATAACTAAAATATGGAGAATAAGAGGAGATAAAGAGAAGGATATGTTTGTGGTCGACAAGTTGACCAGCGGGGGGACTGAAGTGGGAGAATGGGAGAAAAAGCTCCCCCCAATCTCCTCGTGACCATGGCCTAGAGGATCGCGGCCCAGACATCCACCACGAGATGAGTTTGTCTATCTACCAGATGACAAAAAACCCTGGTTCAAGAACATAAGGATATGCCGACCAGTCTGTCCTACTCAAGCCGACACCTGCGGCATGGATGAACTCGACTAAGACTTTAACAACGAGCACCCACATCGTTAGAGATGCAATAACAACCTAGCCAACTGCCAAGAACACACGTGCCACCATGCACACTGCTCACGCACGCACCAGACTACACGAAGAATATATTCAGTGCTATGACATAGGTGACGGATACACCCACTGACGCGCATCTTTATTATTTTTCACATAGGCCCCTTTATAGTAATGCAGAAACGCAAGACCCCTAAAGCACTCGCGTATACGCTTGCTGACGCTTCTCCCACCCCTCGCATCGCGATGAGAATATAATGAAGACGTAATATTGCTTATGAGGCCATATCAAACTGCAACACAGGTGCCATGCATTACACATCCCCACCCATGAACCAGGCCCAAGTAGGCCGCAAGCAAGAACCGCCATGAACAATGCATGAGCGTGAGTACAAGTGCTGATCACGCAGAACGAGCCCAGCGAGAGCTCATAGCCAAAGGCACAATGTTGCAACTCATATGCTACCAGCCGGCACCAAGGTCACACCCTAAGCAAAGCCAAGCACACAGAAGCAAATTACTACTTTAAATGTGCAGAATTATGCCCCAGCTACGGTATCTCCACACATGACCAAGCTGACCTGACCAGGTGCCAGACCCACGAGGAAGAAATCGCCTGGATCCCACGTCTGGGACACAGGTTGCAACAGTGAAATGACAACATGGACACCTACGGCGATGGGAATGGCCTGCTCTCAGGCCTATGAGCAAACCCGCACATTGTCTGCACAAACACATAGTTACACATTGTTGATAGTGACAGGTACACCGCGAGCTGGGAACGACGATGGTCCCAGGCTGGAGGGCTCGCCGGAGGACCAATCAGAACATGAGGGCACTCATCACTGACGCCACTAACATTAGCCAATCATTAGGGGTCTTTGTGTAACAATTTTCAAGTATCTAATAGAAGGGACAACCCAAGTATACCACCTGACTCATCCTTAACCACTAATATTGCTCTCTATATGTATACTATACTAACCCTACCACTCGAGGATCCAATCCGAAGTGGCAATAGGTTTTTTTTGCTAACTTTCCCAGGTGACGCAAGTAGCGTGTCATATTGCGGTAAAAAGGGCCTGCGAGCCCCACGAATTTTGAGAGTCTGGACGGACGCGTACGATCCTAGACCCATCCCTGCCATTGTTTTAATAAACAGCAGAACCGCCTTGCTCCTTGTGTGTGTCTCATACTCATTTTTGGGAAACACGGGAGGAGTTGGGGCCGACCCCGGGATAACCACCCCGACAGGCTTTTCAAAAGTCACAAAATACATTTTTAGGCTTTCCTCCAGATTACCTTTTTGGATGCTTCTTTCTTAGAGCAAGGTGGTTGTTGAGGAGGATGCGCGTCTGCCTCTGCTGCTCGCCACTACGATGGAAAGGCTGGATGGCTCTATTGCGGCTCCATTGAGAATCCACGAGCCACCAGAGCCAAACACCAGCAAAACATTGCAGGATACAAAATAAAGCACTGCCCTTTACTCCACGGGCGGGCTTCACGCCGCAAGGGCTTGGTGCTCTGTCTTTTGCTTCCTGTCCCAGGGGGGCCATGGCTTATTGTTTGGTTAGCCTTAAAATCAAAGCCACTGATGTCCAGTGATAGTACCAGTGCTACCAGCGCAGTTCAAACAGTTCAAGCTCACGGCTTGAAAATCACGTGAAAAAGGTGCTGTGGCTCAATACTCCAGCGGTCATACGGACAAGACCAGAGCCACAGCAGCAAAATAGTGCAGGATACAAAACAAAGCAGTGCACAGCTCTGAGCTTGGGGCGAATCCGCCTCAATTTTGCTGATTTTCTGTGCTATTACTGATAGGTAATAGCGCCAGCGGTAATAGTGCCGAACATTCCCCATTGGGCCCAATGGGGAATAAAAAATTCCTGAATGGGCTCAATGGGGAATCAGGACTTACCGTTCCGCCAAACCCGTGATCCGTCGCTAATAGCGCTGGGAGGGTTTGTCGGTAGGGCTAATAGCCCCAGCGGTAATTCCGCCGGGTTTAGGACCCAACTCGTGATGAGGCCCTTTATCACCTAAGTGAAGCGTGGATAGGGAATGCAGGTGGGATTGACTGCAATATATGTAGACGATTTGCAACCCATGTCTACCAGCAACTTGAAACAAAAGCCACTGTATCCACTAACAGCTGTTTTGCTAACCGATACAAGAGGATATAGTAGGAAAGTTTCAGCATAATGTCATGCATCACAGTTGATGTATTTGAGAAATGCTGGGAAGTCCTATTTCTGCTAGCATATATTCAGCTTGGGTGCTACTAGGTCATTTGGTAATTGCTTTGAAGCATATCCCTTGATGTTTTTTTTCTTTTTTTTAATGTATCAATATGTTTAACACCTGATACTTTTAAGCAATACAATAACAATGGTCGGACTTTTAGTTTGTAGACTTGTATGTTTAAATCTGGAGAGTACCCACTTTGTTCCCTAGCAACTTGAAGGGTGGCACATAGTTGTTGATGTACTTTTGTCTCAATTATGTCCAACTGGGATGCCCAAGACAGTTTATAGCTGACTGTGACACCCAGATATATGTACGGACAATTTCTATTTGGTCTGCCACCCGAAACCCTTCTTGATACAATGTGAATTGCACTGATGATCATAATCTTTGTTGTGTTGGTGTTAATAGTTAACCCTTTATTTTTAGAGTACAAATCAAGTTTGTAAAGTTGCAACTGGAGACCTCTAGTAGTGCGGTCAAGCAAGAGAAGGTCATCCGCACCCCCAAGCCACTGAAGGTGGGCCATGCCAAACCTTGGAGGAGAGATTGCATGTCAAGTGAACAGGCATGGTGGAGCAAGTATGCACCCTTGTTGTCAGTAAACTTACCTTATACAGTAAGTGTAACTTTTACGTTGGTGTTAGTCTGTAATGACATTATCATTTTTAATAGGACCAAGGGTATCCCCCAATTATGTGATTTATGCCAAAGCATATCTCTCTGAACTGTATCAAAAGCGTTGCTGAAGTCTATATTGTCTACATATACAGTTTGTCTCAGCACCCACCGAGGATATTCCGCAGTAGAGAGTAACGGCAATGAAACTGTTTAGGTTCCATTGCATTTGCAAAAGCCAGTTTGTTTCAGAGGCATTACATTTTTTCAAGAGCTCAACTATTCAGTTCCATTAATAGTATTTGTACAAAGATCTTGGAGGGGGGATACAGCATAGATAACATGCAGTGGGCCTCATTAGGACCCTGGCGGAGTGGGTTTCCGCCAGCGCTAATCGCGGCGGACCCGTCCGCCGTACTACGAGTTCCCTTAGCGCCATGGAGGTTTTCTCCGCCTGGTTTTACCGGGCGGAGAAAACCATGGCGCTAAGGGACCTCGTTGTTAATTACGCCGCCGTACTTTACGGCGGCGTAATTAACTCCTTCCCCACTCCCATTATACCCTATGGGGCAAGAATGGGAATGGGGAAGGGTAAAATGGGGATTGGGGATTTACCGCTCCGCCAAGGTCGGCATGGGGTGGTAAATCCGCCAACCCCCATGGCGCTATCGGCGGCTTTCCGCCATGCTCCGCGGTGCATTTAGCACCGCGGATTCCGCCAGGGTCGTAATGAGGGCCAGTGTCTTTTTAAGGGTTGTGCGAGAACCTTTCTTATGGACAAGTATTATTATGCTGTCCAACCAAGTCGATGGAATGTTACTGCTATGGCTAATGATGATAAATAATAGATATAACAACATATCCCACCATATAGGATTTAGTTCAATTAGGGGATTGTAAAGTGTGTCTGGACCAGGGCAACATGAGTTATTAAGTGTCTAGATAATCACAAAAATCAGTAATGTCAATCTGTCTGGTCTTGGTTTGATCAAATTGCTCAATAGTATTCCTGTTATAAGTTTCCCAATCCAAATTAGAGGCGCTTGAGTAGAGGAACAGGGGTTCTCTAGATTCCATACATGTTGGCAGTCATTAGCTACTAATATCAGGGACTTTCACTGTTATATGTTTTTTTTGTGTCCTGCTGTGAAATCACAGCCATGTGCAGTTTGTGGTCTTCTGCCTCACTGCCATGTGATAGTCAGTGCAATCATCAATGTTCCAACAAATATGGGGTAAATCATTCTGTTTGGCATCACGTACATTCTGGTCATATTTGTGTCAATGTCCTCTCCAAGTATGTAAGACAAGCGTTTTAGCCTTACACATTTTTGTGTCTGTCATATATTCAGAAATGCTAATAATTGCATCCAGATATCCTTCTAAATATACCTCAAAGTGTGTGGTAAGGAGGCTGACATTTTCATTGGGATTCGTTGGATATTGAGACATATCAGAGTTGCCAAGAGTGCTGCCAGTTGCAGCATTGATGAAGTTGCACAAGTGTCTCCAACTGTCATGACTAATAAATATTGGAGCCACAAAGGGCAGGATGGTGTTAACTCTATCAAAGTTACTTGGATGCCAGATAACTCTTTTCCAGAAATAATTAATGCTGACTATGATCATCATGTCATATGTTTGTAGTGGTTCAATCATCCCAATTGTGGAAAGCAGCGGAAAATGGTCACTCAACTCAAACCGGGCGGTACGACGATCGACTTCGAGAGAGAACATTGAATAATAAATATTTACACCAATGATACTAGCATTTGTAGGAGATCCACTTGTAAAATGTCCAGGATTATCCCTCTTGCAAAGCCTGTTCATACCGCAGAAACTTTATAGGCCCATAGGATTGGCATATTCGAAATCGAATTTATCGTGAATATTTTGTTTGAGAATCAGGTTTGGCAAGCCATCATGCACGGACAAGTCCACAGAAATCTTGGAATTAAAATCTCCCATAACAATACATTCATCACATCTGGTATGCATCTACAGGAGTTGCTTGACCTGCAAAATGAACGAGGAGTTAGGTTTGCATCTTGCAGAGTCATGGATGCTTCTATTTAATAAAGAGTGTTATTGGCCATCTAAAGAGGACCAGGTTAATTTTCCAGCCATTAGATAGTCCACTGACATATTTAAGTCAACCAAATTATAGCTATATTTAGCACTAATCCTCAGACCTCCCTTGGGGCATTCCAAGTCACATTTGTGGCCCGGCCATTTTATAGTACACTGCCATCAATATCTAATTTTTCTGTGAGTCAGGATTCTTGCAAGGCAACAATGCTAACATTATGTATAGCAGTTATCAGAGCATTGGCTCCAAAAGGTGAGAGAAGCCATCTGTGTTCTACAAGGACACCTTGACTTGTTTGACTATACAACAACCAATACTAACTATTCTCATTGTTTTATTTAAACTGGCAGATTCTTTAAACATCTGCACAGTTCTGTCTCAAGATCCATTAGTGACAACCTCAATGGATTCAGAGTTGTGCGGAACGAGACTCCTATCCATGTTGTGCCTTCTCGAGTGCACTGTAGAGGTCTTAGCTATTAGTGTGCCTTGTGATGCAAGGATATGCTCTAAGCAGTGCTGAAAATTCAGACAATCATGAAGGCACACAACAGATTCAAGAGTGCAGTCCTAGCCATAATTTGCAAATTCAGCTACATAGCTGTAGACAAATTCCAGGATTTTCTCTGATAGAAAGTAAACTCTGGACGTGCATCTCAAAAGCCTCAGTAGCTCTGGTAGTGATCATACAGGGGTTTGGATACAAAAGATGTAATATAGTTGAGGGGTTTAAATAATATTCTCCATTCCGATTAGATATACTTTGAAACCTGAGTACTGAGTTGGATGCAGCAGTCTCCGAGGTCTAAGCAAAACATGTTGTAGTACCATGCACAATTCTACGGGTAGAGTTCAAAGCGCTGCACCTCAGAGGATGTGAACTAACCTTGGAAAGGTTAACTAGTCTTGTAATTGCAATGTCATGTGATCCTTTAGTTTTACTGTTGTAGTATATGTCACAAGTGAATAGAGATTTTTTTTTGTAATTTTTTTTATTGGTTTGTTCAACCTTTAAAAAAAGACAGAACATTACAACAGATAATGACATTACCCTTTTCATTTCCCTCCCTTCCTCCCTCCTAATGCCTTTATCAAGTCAATTTTATCTCATCAGGTTCAGTAAATCCTACCCTATGTTCGGTCAGACATTACTGTTTTCTTTAGTCACTTAGATTAGTTTGTGTTCATCCAGCCGGGTTTTTAGCACTTGGAGGAAATTTATCATGGCAAACAGTGCTACTCTATTGAATCCTTCAAAGAGTGCTTTCCTCCACTCTTCCATGCTCCTTGTTCGATGGCTGTTAATCACTGGGGCAAAGATAAGACCTCTTTGGTGCTCGAGGACCGGGCATGACATAGTTAGATGTTTTAACGTTTCTTTGGCGTTGTTGCAGAAACGGCACATGGGATTAAGATTTGGGTGCTTGGACCAAGTACCTAAGCGTTCTTTTGTAGGAAATGCATTTAGTCTAAAACGCATATATAGGGCCCTTGCATGCTGGTTTGGCAGGCGTGTTAAATAGGAGTGGCGTTGATTATAGGCTTTAGCCTCACCTGGTACTTCTGCATCATTTTAGAGTTTGCTCTTAGATGCAAAGTCTTGATCCAGTCCAATCTCCAGATCTTCCTCTTGGACGGCTCCGGATTTTCTTATAACGATGTAAGAGTTATGTCGTACTCTTCCAGTAAGTCTTGACAAAGACGGTTCCATTTAAAGAGGATGGTGTGCTCCTTATCGGAGTCAGGCATGTGCAGGATGCCAAATTGAGATACCGGTGTCTTCAGCATCGTTTTACGATACAGACTCAGTAATTTCCATGAGACTCTTGCATGGATTGAGATTAATCCTAGTTCATACCGTATACAGACGGTTGAGGTACCCTTCGGTAAGTGTAGCACGCGAGTCCAAAAGATGTTTTCTAATGAGTTCCATAGGTCACTGGAGCAGCCAAATGCATTTTCGCCCCTATAAATCAAAATAGGCACGACTTTTTGTTGAAAAAACGTGATGGTAGATTTTAATGAAAATTTTCCATATTTGTTGTTAATCAGAGAGGCTCGACATGCCAGCTGCCGACACTTGCTTTTGGCTGCTTCTGCTATGGTGCATCATTTCTGCTCGCACTGATCCTCATACCTAAGTATGTGGTATGTTTTGTGACCTGGACTGGCTCCTTGGCAATGTACCAGTTCAACTTCTTTCCCCTTCCATGTGAACCTAATAACTTCTCCAGGATCAAAATTTCACATTTTTGTGTGTTGATAAGCAGCCCATTAGATGTTATATAGGTATCTATCAGATTCATTTTACGCTGAAGACCTATCAGGGTCTGATCTATCAGGACAAGGTTGTCAGTGTACACTAGAGAGTCGATGGGCGACCCATGTATTTTAGGGGGGACCATGTTGACGCCACAGAATACGTCCTTTACATCTGATATAAACAGATTGAATATTGTTGCTGCCAAGGGGCAACGCTGTTTTACGCCCTTGTATTTGTTGATTTTGGTTGACAACGTGCCCTTCATGTCGTGGCGGATCTTGATGGACGTCTCGGTGTGCAGTTCACGGATTGCGTCCACAAGACTAGGAGGGCAGTTCCACTTGGCTAGCTTTTTCCACAGTAGCTCTCTGTTAATGCTGTCAAACGCCTGAGAGAGGTCTATCAGTGCCAAGTAGATCCTAGAATTTGATTTGATTACTTCCATCTTTAAGAGGTTCAATAGGAGCAGGTTTAGGCCGCAACCAACCCCCCTTACAAAACCTGCTTGTCTGGGGTCTATATGATTTGAGTCCTTGGCCCAGCTTAGAAGTTTCCGTTGGAGAAGAGTGGCATAAATCTTCCCCAAGACATCAAGAAGCGCTATGGGTCTATAGTTTTTTGGATTGGTTCGGTCCACCTTTTTAAAGATAGGGACCACCAAAGTGGTTTTCCAAGAGTTAGGGGTGGAGTGGCTCTTGATGATTCGATTGAATAGGGTAACACAGAAGTCTGCCCATAGGCCTGGGTTACGTTTGATTGTATAATTCGTTAGACCATCAGGTCCTGGGGCTCTGGATTGTCGCACACTTTTAATTATGAGTAAGATGTCTTCTCTTTCGAATTCCAGGTCCGATTTAGTTACAGCCGGTAGTTCACAGGGAACAGTTAGTACGTCTTTACAGAATAGGGCTGAGTAAAACTCTACCCATACTTTCTCAGAAACTGCATTGGCCTGTAGGGCATATTGAGGTGTCAAACTACTATTTATTAGTTTCCAGAAGTCTGCTGAGTTTTTCGCTTCCATTTTTACATCATTTTCTCAGAGTCATTTTGCAGCATGATAGCCGCATGTGACTTAAGCTAGTTCTTGCAGTTTTGCTTAATCGCCCTTATGTTCTGTTTGGTGGTTTCATTGAGTGGCCCTTTCATTTTCCTAATTTCCTGTCTCATAAGTCTTTTCTGTTGAAAAACGGTCAAGTCAAATTTGTGTTTTGGACGTACTTCGACTTGTCTCAGATTGTGTTTGCGTTCTTCAAATTGAGACAGGAGGTGTTGATATTCCAGACACTCTGTGTTTTCCATGAAATTAGATGTTATACCCACTACTCCGGTGTCAAGAAGGTTTAGACGGATCCTGCTGGACCTATGCTTACCAAGTGTGGCCAACTCACTTGGGTAGAGTCAGTCTGCTTATTGAGTGTAAGTTGCACCATATCGTGGTCACTATGGAAATTTTGAGAACATCTAGTTGCTGCATTCTCTTATGAAGATTTTCAGTGACAAATATATAGTCGAGGACCGACGTTTGCTCCAGCCTTCTCCATGTAGGCTGGGCTGGAATGTCACCCACGGTGTTCCCATTTAGCATGGACAGACCACGTATGTCCATTTCTGAGCACCATTGAGCCGCTTTTTGTTCCAGGTGACTTTTCTCGCTCAAACATGCAATGTTTAGGTCACCGCATAGAATCAGGTCTAACGGATGTTCCTTTCCCAGTAGCTCGTCAATCGCAACTGTCACTCTATCTAAAAATGACATTGCATCTTTTGCCCGATGGTTCCAGTATACATTGATGATTTATAGATGAGCACCCTTATTTTCCTCGGACTGTGTCACACCAATTGTTGATATCTGAATGAAAGGCGACAGATTTCGTGATTCAATAATCCTGAAGCTTGCAGCCTTTCTCACTGCCGTCAGCAAACCTGCCATCGGTCTTCTCTTTGCTTGACTGATTGCTGGGTTGCATGCAATTTCAAAGCCTTCTAGGAGCGGACTTGCTCTTAGCCATGTTTCTTGTAGGCACAGAAGGTCCAGATTAGATGCCCATGGGGTTTTGAACAGGTGGGTAAAGCCTCTGGTGTTCCAGGAGGCCATTAGGCAGATACTTTGGTTCTCTGAGGCCTGGCATTAGTTGTTCGAGACCTTATTTAGAGTGGCTGCTAGCCAAGACCAGTCGGACGCCCTATGGGGCAAATTCGTTCGCATCATGTCGTCGACGATCGTAGCGGTCGTACTCCGGGCTCCATTGACTGTAATCCTTATAAGCTCCCCCTTGTGTAGTGCCTCCGCAAAGTTCGCAGAAAGTGACGTTATCGTTGCCGGAGCCAATGACGTTACAGCAGATGTTCTTACTTCAGGCTTCTGGGACCAGACTCGACTTGTTGCAAGGTCTGATGTGTTGCAGAAGTCACCTTTGGAAGGTGAAGGCTGAGGGCATTGGTCCGCTCTTGTTATGTCGAACCCCAATGACATCAACACCGGACCGGTGTTGAACAATGCATCAGCAATAGGTTTCGCCTGGAGATGTAGAATCACGGCATTGTTTTTCTTCTTGTTAAAGAATTCTTTATGTCTTAAGGTCTTCTGATTCAAGTACATTATGGCGATTTAGGATTAAGTCGTTCGAGGATTCAATACGTTCCAATATAAGGCGGTGAAAGCCCTGCTGACCGTGGCTCTGTAGGTTTCCCTCTTTCTCCTTAGTCTCTTGGTGGTTCCCATTCTTGAATTTCTACCTTTCAGGTTGAGGCTTTGACTGGTTTGTGGATGAGGTCCACCTAGGGTCCAGTCTGGGTTCACTTGATGATACAGAGAGTCAGGGAGGCGCATTCTCGCCATTCGCAGACAGTTTATTCTTGCCAACCGGATTGACTGTAGTGACTTCAATCTCAGACGTTACACGTGATGTGCTCGCCTTCGCCTCCAGCAGTTTTCGTTTGTCGGCCATAGTTAGAAATTGTACTCTCTGGTCGACCTTTTCCGGGAGTGGCCGAGTCAAAAGTTGGATCAGTTGGCACATTCTTGTCGAATTATTCAGGATGACTACGCCTTTTAGCCCCTCTTTTGTTAAATGTGATGGTGTAGTGGGTGATATCTTGTAAGTGCTTAAGGCCTGGTTAATTGCCGACTGTTGATCACTCACAGGCTGGGGACCATCTGTGCATGGGCTGAGCTTGTGCCAGTGTTGCTCTGCTCGTCTTCTTTGTATGTTGATACGTTCATCAGGACGTCAGAAGCATCACTGATACAGGTGTAAGAGCCCTCCAAATCCGATGCCGCCTCCTTGGCGTCTTTAGAAGGCTGCTTTCTTTCCGAAGGTTTAGTTTTTGGAAGCAGGCCGTTAACAGTTACATTCACGGTTTTAATATTACGCAGACATTTTCGAGAGTTATTGTTTCCTCTCCTCACTTTCGTTGCCGGTAGGTTTTTGGATTTCTTTCCAGGAACACTTATTGCCTGTCCGTTAGACTTACTCATCTTTAGTTGGTCTGCTAAAGTCTTAAAGATGTCGTAGATCACAGTAGGTTATCCCACGGTGTCTGTCGTTGCTTGTGATGGTTCTTGTAACAACAGCTCCTGGTGGGGGCAGGTTGTTGATGAGGAAGGCCTTTGCGGATTTTGTAAGGCTAAATTGGCAGTGTCTTGGGACTCTTTAACAGCTTTTGCGAACCCGCTACTGGTCTTAGCTCTCTGCATATGGTGGTTTGAACCATTGATGTAGTGGAACAAGCATCCTTAGATGAGTCAGTGAAGGGCAGACTAGGCTCAGCGTGAGAGGTTCTGTCAGAAGATGACACATCCTCACTGACAGCCACTGTCAGAACCTGAAGATCAGCCGTACTTTTGACGTGTGTTCCACTTTATCAGCGGGAATCCCTGTTACACACCCAGAGTTGATGGTATAGTGGGCAGTTTCCGGTCTGAGAGGAGACCCGACCATGTCCAAAGAGGTCGCAAGTGGCACTTTGCACATTTAACAGCCACTAATGGGTCGCCAAATGCCTTGTTTTTTTTAAAGAGATTCAAAGCTTCTTTAGCGACCTCGGCCAGAATTTTTTTGTCACTATTTGCATTTGTTACTTGGTCTATCAGGGCTGTATACGTCTGGTCGGCCTTCTTATTCATCTCTTGCAAAGCAACCTTGCAGTCCATAGACTCCTTTTCGATGTTCCTTGAGTTATTTTTCAGCATGGAGACTACAGATGACAGGTCTTTAATGTTGTCATTGAGGTGCTCATGCATTTTAAGAAATGGAGCGATGGATATGCACAGGGAGGACATTATCAGAGCCTGTAGATCTTTTGTTTTTTGCACATTTCCTGGTGCTGCAGGCTCTAACTCTCCATGGCGCACGCTTCTTTTCTTTCTCTTGACGGGGCGTCTGATCTTTGGGTATGGACGCTCCATGAGTGATGAGTCTGATGACGCTTGGTCTAAGGAGGCCTCACTTGAAGATGAATACGTGTCACATAGGACTTGTTCTGGTTGCAAGTGCTCCAGTGGAGGTGATAAGGGGATTTGTGCACTGGGCGAGGTCCTTTTAGCCTTTTTGTTTTGAGAGCATCTAAGGCTAGGTAAAATACTTTTGTCGAGTCTCCTGCGTTTGGTTAGACAGCAAGCCCTGGGGGTTTGCTGCTGCACGAGCGAGGGAAGGGACGCAATGTCATAATGGAGCGTCCCCTTGTCCAAGTCAAATGTCGTCTGTGTAGCCGTCACTACTCCTGTGTCTCCTTTGGGCATTCTTTGTTTGTTAATGCGAGTGAGGTCTGCTAGCAATTGGTTAACAACCTCTAGTGAGTTTCTATGCACAAGACCAGGAGCTGTTTCAGTGGGAGTGGCAGAGTGGTGGTTCCTTGGAAATTGCGTCCAGAGGCCATCTGCCAAGCTCACACCCCCTCTTGCTGCATCTCCTTCAGGGCGACTAAACACTGCATCCTCATCCTCACTAAAGGAGCCACTGTTGGCGGTGCAGCGAAAGGTTGTGCTTGTGGTCTCTACAGTGGTGCCCATTGAGTCCACGGCACTATAGAAGCGGCTTGGGGTGACTCCCGGCAGGAGTTTATTACTGGTACCGGGCTCGGAGCGTTACGGCTTTGTGTGCCACAGTCGTTTTCCTGACGACACAGCGCGTTTTGTAGCCGACCCTCAGGGCTGAACGACGTGTAAAGTTGCATCAGGTCACCCCAAGGGACGGACTTTATGCTTGCATCATGAGTTCTACACCCAGACGAGGCCGAACAAGTTGCCACCGCCGCTGGGTCAATACAGACACTAAGGTCGGCCGATGCCCGAGAGGCCGACACGGATCCCCTGCTCCCGCTGCGTGTTTCACCACAGCCGTTGTACGTACAGTGGACCCATCTGTAGTTGCAGCTGGCGAATGGTCATGGAGATTAGACTGTGCTGCAGTCATATCAGCATTAGTGGCAAATAGCAAGTCATTTGTGCCAAACCCAGTACCTCCCTCCATATTGGCAATTACTTGGTGTGCAGGCGAAGATGCTGATTTTGTACAGACAGGAACTGCAGAGGACGACTGGTCGACCGGCACAGCAATGGAGGCAGAGGCCGTACAGTCAGTATCATAGCCATCAACGTGGTTTATGTCCGGTGGAGTCTCTGACAACACAGCTTCAAGCCTTCGCTGTGCATGTGTTTTGGAAAGTAAAACAACCTTCATGATGGCACAATTCCGTGCAAATGCAAGAGGGTGTGAGGAAACTCAATTCCGCTAATTCCTCGAACTTCCTTGGACTCAACACCTTCTCTGCGCCCGCTCCGCGGGGGAGTCGAATCTTTGTAGCTCACACACAGGTACGCCCACAATCTTAGTAGGCAGTGTAGACAGACTGCTACTCCAACAGCGTTCCACTCCAGCCGCTCCTTCGACTCAACACCGACTCCACGCCCGCTCCGCGGGGCAGTCGAGTCTTTGTAGCTCACACACAGGTACGCCCACAATGTTAGTAGGCAGTGTAGACAGACTGCTTCTCCAACAGCGTTCCACTCCAGCCGCTCCTTCGACTCAACATCAATAGAGATTCTAGGGACACAAGTACAGAGGAATTAATGTCTGCATCGTTCATCACTGATCGTATTATGATCCGAGTGTGTGGAGTGGAGTTAGCATCTGTGGTCATCGCAAGTATGTATTCACATGTCATTTTTGTACATAGATTTTGGTGGTTCACCTTTTGTGGGCTGCTTATATATATTGTTTTTGTTGCCATAGTATAAGCTACTTTTGTTAAAGTTATGAGAACCTACCATAGCATATGTGTCTATGTCTTGGGATTTTCGAGTTGCTGTAGGGTAGAGTGTGGCACATTATTCCGTGATTTCTTACGTTTTAATTTGTCTTGCGCCTTAGCGTGCTTTTTTTGCTTGGCTGCCACTGCATTCTTACCAATAGTTGCTGTAATTTCCCTGGTGTTATAAACGTCTTCAACTGGGCTTGGAGATGTAATTGGCACTTGCTGAGTAGCATTTGCAGTATTAGGAGGCTGGGTGTTTGCAGTACTACTGAGATCAGATGCGTGGTTGTTTTTTTCTTCTTCTTCATTGTCGCAGGTCAGACAGACCAGAGAATTACTCAAGTTAGTAGTAGCTGTGTTTTCGTGAGTGCAGCAATGTTTTAGAGTTTGGTAATGGTATGATGCAAACTACATTTCTCAATGATCGAGGAGGAGTAAGCTGCTCAAATAAAGTTTTAAGCAATAATGTGTGAGCGACTGTGGTATTATACAGTTCCTCACACAGCTTTACCAGAGAGGTCAAGCGATAGTCAAGTGCCTCCAGTTGGGGTCTAGAAATGCTGATTCGCGATTGTCAAACTTTTTCTCTCATTGCAACCAGCCAATCAGATGGCTAGGAACGTGTGTTTGAACCGCCGATACAAGCCTGCGTTCCAAGCCGCCTGATGGCCGGCTACCACTGCCATCTTCCCCCACCCTCTGTTCCCTTTTCTTTTATTATCCATCCCCCCATGCACCTACTTACCTTTTTTCTGTGGTGGCAAATCCCGCTGCTGAATCAGTGTCTTCTCCTTGCATCCCACATGCCACCATGGAAAGGAAAGAGCGGCTCCACACAGAGCCCCGCCTTCCCTTTCTATGGCAGCCCTCATTGTAAAGGATTTTTCCCCATTCAATGGGACGAGTGGAGTGTGCAGTTGAACAAAGGAAAATCCTTTTTTTTAGCCCCCCAGGGTTACCGCTTTGGTAACCCGGGGGGCTAATGGCCCTACACCCAATCTGGCCTGCCGGATCGGGTGTTAACGCCGCATTATGATTGTCGTCCACCAAGCTCGTGGATTTGACTGTCTGTGGGAATGGGGTGATCAAGAAACTTTTATTCATTAAACCCAAGCCAGTTTGATGCACTGTAAAGTCATTTTCGAGTAGTTTTCCAAGTGATGCTTGTGTTTTATTAGGAGTGGTTGGTGGAGGCTGCACTTCAGGTAAATCTATAGCAGTTTCAGAATACAGTGCCTCACTCTTCAATGTTCACAGTTGTCCAACAAATGTGGTTTTGATGTGAGCCAATACATGTCCCATCATACACACATTCACATATCCATGTCCAGATGCTGGCCTCACCACTGTCACATCAAAATGCATGATGCATGCCGCTCCCATACCCCAATACACACCCAAAACAAAGATGAACTGCACTTGTTACACAGCACGCAAGACACAACACACCCATAGGCCCCACAGTAGATACAATGGTGAACCTGTGAACACCTGAGGGATGCCAATACCCCCCTAATCCTTGCACGCACCCTGTCTGCTGCAACAACAAGCATGCAATGATCCACATGGCACTAACTGCACAAAGACCAATGCACGTGTGATGCAAGTACTACCATCACTGATGCCCTGGCTCTCTCTGTCCCCCACAGGAACTGATGCAGGCAGCGATGAACATGATTGGGGGTGAGGGAGGTGTGGGGGTGTTGGGTGGCAGGGGGTATGGGATGTGTGGGGGTGGAGGGTTCATTCACATTGTAAATACCATCTGTACAATACACCCGTTGTGTAAAAAAAAACACATGACTGGACATTGCTTCTTCGGAGTGTGTCAATTTATTGCATGACAGTGCACAGTGCCCATATACCCCTACACCCAGTGCCTAGAGTCCCACATACATAGCATCCTCTGCCTCCCAGTGCATCAGAAAGAATGGTCTATGACTGATTGGCGCACAGCACGTCCCTCTTGTGTATCGTGAGCTGGCCGATGTGCAACATCTACTCCTTCCTCATCTTCAACTTCACCTGGTAGTGGCTGGTCCATCTCAGGTGGCAGAGGTACATTCCACCGGATAGACATGTTGTGCAGCATGGCACATACCATAATGATCTTGCCTACCTTCGCAGGCCCGTAAATGAGGGCGCTACCCGACCTACTGAGGCAGCAAAACCGTGCCTTCAACAGGCCAAAGGTCTTCTCTATGACCACATGTGTGCGTGTATGGGCACGATTGAAGTCCTCTTCGTGCCTGTTCTGTGGATTCCTGACAGGGGTGAGGAGCCACGTCTTCGGGGGATAGCCAGCATCACCTGCATGGGAGCACAATAAGGTATGTGTAAGGATATTTATCAATTTCCATTTGTGCTCGGCCTGTACATAGTTCATGCTCACATGCAGTATTTCGTCAATGGCAGCTATTGACTTCACGTCTGCACAACTATCTGCCCTGTACACAACTTGGCAATCCATGGTGCTGGTCTTGGGTGACGTATATGACTTAGGGGCCTTGACATTGGAATCACCCAGATGGAGTGACAAGGTCCATGATGTACAAACATGTGAGGATTATGTGGCAGGGGATGAGACCAAATGCATGTTGGGCAATGTTTGATGCATTCGGCTGATGGACTACATGATACTGCTTGTTTAGACAATGATGCATATGGATTATTGTAGACACCATGCACGTGTCCCTCAACTTCTTCACACTAGTCACAATGGCACAATGTGATTGTTGGTAGTGTCCGCCAATGTAGGGAAGAGTACCTTAGATGAAGCAGGGTGTCGACTTGCATGCTGGCACTCATGTGCTGTGGCCGATTCCCACACCAATCGCACCCATGCAGGTGTTGCTCACTACTTGATTGGGTTCAATTTGAAGCATCCTTGTCACATGTGTTCTCCCATTTGTATTCATCTGCACATGTTGCCATGGTGTTATGCAGTGTTACTGTCGGGGAAGGGCAGTGACAGCAGAATTGCCTGAGGTGGAATTCATCCTGCGCACTCATGGATGCTTGACCTGAGAGGTGCTTAAATGCGGTCATGTGTATTCAGCTTTGTGACCATGTGATGGTGGTGGTGCTGAGGGCATGGTCAGGTGATGTCCAGTGGACATGTTCAAGGGTGTGCGCTGATTGTGTGAGTCTGACATTTACACATTGGTGTGCGGCCAGAGTGTGTCGGCCTCCATTGTCTCCGTTATGCATCTTATTTGGTTGATTATGGGCACAGTGTTTCTCAGCATGGACAGTGTCCAGACAGCCCATTGAAGACTCTCCCGTTGCCCAGAGAGCAGACTGCTTGCGTATGCATGTAGACCCCCCAAACACTCTCCCATGACCAAGAACCCAGAGAGCAGACTGCTTGTGTATGCATGTACACCCCCCAAACACTCTCCCATGGCCCAGAGAGCAGACTCACCCAGCAGCCAGCCACGTCATATGGCATCTCCTTCCATATAGCGGGGCAGCGAGGAGTTCCGCAGAACCATTACATCATGCATGGATCCTGGGTATCTGGCACAGCAATGTGTTATCATCTGTCACGCTCACCTGATTCCCGTAGAGGCACCGGTCTTGACTGGGCGTATACCGTATCTTCAAAGGTGATGTGTAACACACGGCTGGCTCTTTGGGCTGGACCTCTGTGCACTGTATGTCTGGCTCGAAGGGTAAGATGTCTGCAGATAGAAAATGTGGGATTAATGAACTGGGTTATTGAATGTCTCTCTCTTCTTCCCTTTCTCTTCTCCTGTAGAACCCCAAAGGTTAACGCTCTCACCTTAGGTAAGTGAACACCGTGCTCTCCATCTGCCTCGAGGCAGGGTGCTGTAACCAGTTTCTTCACTGGATAAGGGGTGCAGGCCTCTTGACTTCAGAGGACTGCTGTCCGTCGTTTACTGCACGAACGGTAAGTTTCGAGTAATTCTAATGTCTTTAAAGTCTTTAGTAATGATGTCTCTTGTTTTGCAGGGTTCCGGCGATGGCGGATGGCGGGCTGAAGTGAGTTGAAGATGGAGCCCGTGTGATGAATAGAAGCGCCTGGAAGAACGTAAGTAAGCGCTTGTTGCCTGCTTCACGATGCGCTCTAACTGTCTTTTTATTTTGCAGGTACAAGTTCGGGGCGGCTGCAGGGTGCCGGAATACCCACTGGGTCAGATGTGGAAAGGAGTAATGGCACGTGAGTATTAAAGTTCCCCAATGTCTTTAAACGCACCTTGTTTTGTCTTTCAGATGCGGGATGCAGCGCCGAAGGCCTCCGGAGCATGCGAAAAGTTGGTAAGCTTTTGTCTTTCAGATGCCGGAATGCAGTGTGAAGACCTCCGGAGCACACGAAGAGTAGGTAAGCCTTTGTCTTTCAGATGCCGGAATGCAGCGCGAGGCGTTGGTGACAGCCGATGGACCAGGTAAGTGAAGAGCTGTCACTGAAGACCGTAATGCTAACCTGTTCTTTCTTGTCTTTATAGGTGTTGCTGAAGACTGGATTCAGAATGGTAAGCCTTTTTCCTTAGGCCCAGGATCAGATGCAGAAGACACGATGAGCGTTCTGCTGCTGAGGATGCAGAATAACGCAAAGCAAGATTCATCCATCGGGTGTGGTTTAAATAGCCTCCTGTAGTGCTTAGGTGTCTCCTTCCACAGCCACGCCTAGGTAAGAAAAGAGTTCCTGCTTTCCAGAAGAGTTCCAGTGTTCTGAATCTAGGGAGTGGCTCCTGCTCCACCCAACAGGAAAAGTAGTTCCAAACAGAAGAGGATCAGAGACTCAACTGGCAGGCAAGTAAGCAGCATGGTCTGCTGCAGGTAAGTCCACCCAAGCATTATGAGCCCGGCGCTTCCAGCGCTGGGACTGGGCATATTTATGAGCCTGGTGCCACTGGCGCCAGGACTGGGTCCAAAAGGTCCCAATTGGGACTGGTTGGCACTCGGAACCTGGGTTATGGATCTGCTTCCAAGGGAGTTGGGAAAACCCTGACCTTTTGGAAGGAGAGATCATGACAGTACCCCCCTCAAGGCGCCTCCCAAACCGGGCTTCTCCGGGGGTTTTGGCTTGTCAGGAAATGTTCGGTGAAATCTTTTGATTAGGCGAGGAGCGTGGACATATTCAGCAGGTTCCCAGGATCTCTCTTGGGGGCCGTAGCCTTTCCAGTCAATTAGGTAGAATAGTTTAGATTTGGAGATCTTGGAGTCCAGAATGCTTTTGACTTCAAACTCGAGTTCTCCATCAACTAGGATAGGTTTTGGAGATTTGGTTAGTCGGGTTTGAGGTTGCACGGGTTTTAATAGAGAGACGTGGAAGACCGGATGTATCTTCATGTGCGGGGGCAAGTCCAACTTGACCGCTACTGGGTTTACTATGGTAGTGATGGAATAGGGACCAAGGTATCTTGGGTTGAATGTGCGTGGCCCTTTTAGAGGTAGATATTTGGTGGATAACCAGACTTGATCCCCTACTTGATATTGAGGGGCTTCCTTCCGATGTTGATCTGCTCCTTTCTTGTATTGTTCTTTAGCCCTTTGAAGGTGAGAAACAGCTTCCTTAAAGGCTTGGGTGATTGTAGAATGCAGGTAGTCTACTGCTGGTGTTTCAAGATCTTGGAGGGGATCCAACTCCGAGGTTCGAGGGTGACTGCCGTACAAAAGAAAAAACGGGGTTTTCCCAGTTCCCGAATGGACAGAGTTATTGTAGGCATATTCGGCTATCCAAAGGATGTGTTTCCAAGTTTTTTCAGTTTGTTGCAGCATGCAGCGTAAATACTGTTCCAGAGTTTGATTGGTCCTCTCGGTTTGTCCGTCGGTCTGAGGGTGGTGACTGGTCGATAGTCTCACATCAATTTGAGCCGACCGACAGCAACTTCGCCAAAAATGAGAAATAAATTGACTACCTCGATCCGAAATTAGAACCGAAGGAAACCCGTGCAGTCGGACGATGTTTTCGAGAAATTCTCGGGCCAGAGTTGCTGCTGTTGGCAAGCCTTTGAGCGGAATGAAATGCGCCATCTTGGAGAATAAGTCCACGATTACTAGAATCGTATTGTATCCGGAGCATGGAGGTAGATCGGTGATGAAGTCCATAGAAAGCGTATGCCAAGGGCGAGGTGGGATGTCAATAGGGCGTAAGAGGCCTGCTGGTCTTTCCTTTTGACTCTTGTTTTGGGCGCATACTCCACAGGACATTATAAAGTCACTGATATCTTTTTTCCAAGACGGCCACCAGAAGTAGCGCTTGATCTTTTCTGAGGTCTTGGCCATACCGGGATGTCCTTCCATTAAAGAATCGTGATAACAGATAACAAGAGATTACTTTTTTCTGTAAATCTGTGCTGGGTAGGTATAATCGTTCTTGGAAATACAATAAGTTGTCCTTTACTGCAAAATCCTTTCCCTGCAGATGCCAATTCTGTATGTCTGCTGGAGTTACAAGTTGCCTGGCTTTATCCTTAACTTCCTCTATGAATTCTGTGGCGATTACACCCAGAATTCTTTGTTCGGGAATGATTGGTACAGGTTTAGGGTTGATCAAGTGTTCTTCCACTCCCATCCGAGAAAGGGCATCAGCTTTACCGTTTTTTGTACCAGGTCGATAGGTAATTATGAAGTCAAACTCGGCAAAGAATAATGCCCAACGGAGTTGTCTAGAGGATTGGGCTTTTGCGGTTTTCAAATATTGCAGGTTTCGGTGATCCGTAATCACAGTAACGGTGTGTCGGGCCCCCAGCAGATAATGCCGCCAAGCCTTGAAGGCAGACTTGATAGCCAGAAGTTCCTTGTCAGTAATCGTGTAATTGATTTCAGGAGGCAAGAATTTGCGGGACCAAAATGCCACGGGATGCAACTGATTGGTTACCGGGTCCTTTTGTGATAGAACTGGCCCCATGGCAAGGCTTGAAGCATCAGTTTCCACGATGTAGGGGAGTTCGGGGCGAGGGTGTTTTAAGATTGGTGCAGAGATAAATTTAGTCTTCAAATCCTGGAAAGCTTGTTCCGCCTCGGTAGACCATTCAAAACGTTTGTTTTTCTTTAACAAGGCAGTGATGGGCTGGACTATTCGAGAGAATTCGGGGATAAACCTGCGGTAAATGTTAGCGAAGCCTAACATGCTTTGCACACCTTTTACGGAGGATGGTGATGGCCATTTGAGAACTGCATCGACCTTCTTTGAATCCATACGCACTCCGCCAGGTGATAATATGAATCCCAAGAATTCAACTTCAGTCACGTTGAAAACACATTTTTCCAACTTAGCGAAAAGTTTGTGTTGACGCAATCTTTCGAGGACCATTTTCACGTGTTTCCGATGTTCAGATTCCGATGAAGAATAAACGAGGATGTCGTCAATGTAAACAACAACACACACATCTATGAGCTCTCTGAGGACATCGTTCATAAAATATTGAAAGGCGGCCGGGGCATTACAAAGTCCGAAGGGCATGACCTGATATTCAAATAGCCCATACTTGGTGCGGAAGGCCGTCTTCCATTCATTGCCCTCTTTTACTCGTACCAAGTGGTAAGCTCCTCTAAGATCCAGCTTTGTATATATGCATGCTTTTCTGACTTGGTCCAGGAGTTCAGGGATCAAAGGTAACGTATATCTATTCTTAACGGTGATCTGCTTTTTGGGAGCGATAATCTATACAAGTTCTAAGGTCTCCTTCCTTTTTTGGAACGAAGAACAAAGCTGAAGAAGCAGGGGACTTGGAAGGACGAATAAACCCATTTGCCAGGTATTGATCCAGGTATTGTCGAAGGTGAAGGTTCTCAGGCTCGGTGAGGGCATAAATTCTACTACAAGGAGGAGTAGATCCAGGTATCAGGTCGATCTGGCAGTCATAAGACCTATGAGGAGGTAGAGAGTTAGCCTGATCCTTTCGGAAAACATCTTGGTATTCTAGGTATTCGGGAGGTAACTGGGGAGTCTCTGAAGAAATTGCTGCCAGTGCAACACCAGGTGGAGGGTGACAAGTAGAGACACATTCTGGAAACTGGACCGTTCTTGCTCGCCAATCGATCAGAGGATTGTGTTTCTCTAACCAAGGTATTCCTAGAATAATCTGAAACTGAGGGGCCTTGATCACATCGAACACAATCTTCTCATGGTGTCCATCTTGACTTACTAGCGCCACTTCTTGAGTGGTATGCGTTACTGGCCCGGAGGCTATCTCCGTACCATCCACCGTAGTAATGACGTCCTTTACAGCCTTGGGACAAAGAGTTAGATTCATCCTCAAAACCATTTCATGATCCACATAATTGCCGATGGCACCGCTGTCGACGTAAGCTTCAATTGCATGTAATCGATCCGGATTATCAGGGCTAATGAGGACCATAGGTATCACGAAATGCGAGGTCACGGAACTGGTTTTCACGCTCGGCAAGAGGACCTCTATTCTTGTCGGGCGAGGTCGTTTCCCTGCTCAGAGTTTGTAACTTTGGTAACTGCAGCTCCTGCTGCCTTCTTGGCAGGTTTCACCGGACAGTCTCGAAGAAAGTGCCCTGAGTTTCCGCAATAGAGGCATAATTGCAACTGTTTTCTCCTTTCCCGCTCCTTTTGTGTTAGAGGACCTTTCAGACCCCCTATTTGCATGGGTTCCCCGGAGTCTACTCCTTTGGAAGGAGTTGGCGGTTTGGAAAATACTCGAGCATCAAACTTGGAACGATCGGCCTTCCTGTTCTGCAGTCTGTGATCTATTTGAACGACTAAGTCTATATAGTCCTAACAATCTTGTGGGGGATTCACTACTTGGGCTAACACATCTTTGAGCTCTCCGCGTAGACCTCTATAAAACAGCGTAATCCTTTTGTCCTCAGGCCAGTGAGTTTCCACTACCAGTCTGTTGAAAGACGCAATATAAGCCAAAAGGTCTTGATTACCTTGTCGCAACGAAAGAAGCTCATTGTCCAAGGCCTGCCCCTGTGAATGTCGTGCGAACAGTTTTTCCATACTGAGCTGAAAAGCTTGAAAATCATGGAGGACCGGATCATCTTGATTTACTGGAGGGATCGACCAGTCTGCCGAATTGCCACTAAGGTACAAAAGCACGAAAGCTACTTTAGCTTGATCAGTTGGAAAGGCTGCTGGCCGGCATAAGAAATGCAACCGGCACTGATTGATAAATACTGCAAACCTCTTTGGGTCACCAGAAAATCGTTTGGGCGGAGCCAGAGGTACATTCCCAGGTAGGTTGGATTCATAGAGGATGGATTCATAGAGGATGTAGAAGGAAGATTTCCCCCAGATGCGGGTAACGGGGTCTGTCCGGCTTGTGACTGTAGCAATTGTCTAGCGAGGTCATCTGTTCGCTCCTTGGAAATAATCAGTTCCCTTCTTAGAGCGTTTGTTTCCTGACGGGCTGCATGCACTTCTGCCCTTAGTTCCCCAAGTAACTGGGCTAGCTGGTCGATATCCGAGGTTTCCATAGCGCCTGGAAGGGAGTTTTGTGGTAGGCTTTGCGTTCTGTAACGCTCACCTGATTCCCGTAGAGGCGCCGGTCTTGACTGGGCGTACACCGTATCTTCAAAGGTGATGTGTAACACACGGCTGGCTCTTTGGGCTGGACCTCTGTGCACTGTATGTCTGGCTTGAAGTGTAAGATGTCTGCAGATAGAAAATGTGGGATTAATGAACTGGGTTATTGAATGTCTCTCTCTTCTTCCCTTTCTCTTCTCCTGTAGAACCCCAAAGGTTAACGCTCTCACCTTAGGTAAGTGAACGCCGTGCTCTCCATCTGCCTCGAGGCAGGGTGTTGTAACCAGTTTCTTCACTGGATAAGGGGAGCAGGCCTCTTGACTTCAGAGGACTCCTGTCCGTCGTTTACTGCACGAACTGTAAGTTTCGAGTAATTCTAATGTCTTTAAAGTCTTTAGTAATGATGTCTCTTGTTTTGCAGGGTTCCGGCGATGGCGGATGGCGGGCTGAAGTGAGTTGAAGATGGAGCCCGTGTGATGAATAGAAGCGCCTGGAAGCACGTAAGTAAGCGCTTGTTGCCTGCTTCACGATGCGGTCTAACTGTCTTTTTATTTTGCAGGTACAAGTTCGGGGCGGCTGCAGGGTGCCGGAATACCCACTGGGTTAGATGTGGAAAGGAGTAATGGCACGTGAGTATTACAGTTCCCCAATGTCTTTAAACGCACCTTGTTTTGTCTTTCAGATGCGGGATGCAGCGCCGAAGGCCTCCGGAGCGTGCAAAGAGTTGGTAAGCTTTTGTCTTTCAGATGCCGGAATGCAGTGTGAAGACCTCCGGAGCGCACGAAGAGTAGGTAAGCCTTTGTCTTTCAGATGCCGGAATGCAGCGCGAGGCGTTGGTGACAGCCGATGGACCAGGTAAGTGAAGAGCTGTCACTGAAGACCGTAATGCTAACCTGTTCTTTCTTGTCTTTATAGGTGTTGCTGAAGACTGGATTCAGAATGGTAAGCCTTTTTCCTTAGGCCCAGGATCAGATGCAGAAGACACGATGAGCGTTCTGCTGCTGAGGATGCAGAATAACACAAAGCAAGATTCATCCATCGGGTGTGGTTTAAATAGCCTCCTGTAGTGCTTAGGTGTCTCCTTCCACAGCCACGCCTAGGTAAGAAAAGAGTTCCTGCTTTCCAGAAGAGTTCCAGTGTTCTGAATCTAGGGAGTGGCTCCTGCCCCACCCAACAGGAAAAGTAGTTCCAAACAGAAGAGGATCAGAGACTCAACTGGCAGGCAAGTAAGCAGCATGGTCTGCTGCAGGTAAGTCCACCCAAGCATTATGAGCCCGGCGCTTCCAGCGCTGGGACTGGGCATATTTATGAGCCTGGTGCCACTGGCACCAGGACTGGGTCCAAAAGGTCCCAATTGGGACTGGTTGGCACTCGGAACCTGGGTTATGGATCTGCTTCCAAGGGAGTTGGGAAAACCCTGACCTTTTGGAAGGAGAGATCATGACATCATCTTGCTGGCATCACACACCATCTGCACATTGATGGAGTGGAATAGCTTCTGATTGCGGTAACCACCTCCACGGCATGTGGGACTACCAACTCCATGTGTGTGCAGTCGAGGGCACCAATGACATTGGGCATGCCTGCCATTGCATGAAATGCTATTTTGGTGTCATTTGCCTCCTGTGGTGTCCGTGGAAGGGATATGTAGGCCCTTGCATGCTTTAGGAGTGCATCCAGCACTTGATTTAGCACACCGAAGAAACATGGTTGTGAGATGCCATGCAGCTGGCCCACTGTGTGCTGGTAGGTGCCTGTGGCTAGGAAGTGGAGCACAGATGCCACCTTCAGCAGAGGGGGGATGGCGGTGCGGATGTTGATCAGGCTACCAAGTCTTCATGTATTAATTCAACTATGGTGGCGATGGTGTCCTTGTCCAGGCGGTACAGGGTGTGATCTGTGCCGGGGTTAAGTTGAGTGGATTGGCCCTTGTATGAGGGATTGGTGGCTGCCTGCGGGGAACTGATGGGATTTGCTGGGCCAGTCTCGCCCTCCTTCTCCTCCTGTATCTCCTCTGTGTTGCCTGTTGTACTGCCTGCTCAAGGAGTATCAGTGCAGGCATGTCCTCCAGCTCCCGTATGGTGCCTGCAAGTGGTATCATTTTGTTCTTGGAAGGGGTGTGGTGTCTGGGTGTGCTCCTTTTGTGCAGGGCCAGTCTCCATTGCCTCCACCTGTCCTGATTGTGTGCACCTGTGGCAGTTGGGAACACATCAGTTTCCTATTAACGGGTGATCCGCGAATGCCGGTATTGCTGGCATCATTGTGGCCCTTCTTACTGGCATCTGGATGCTGTAATGTGCATGTCCATGCGACTTGTAATGTCCTCTGCCTTGCGGCATGCCGGTATTACGGGCACGGCACCTGCTCTCACACAGTTTATAGTCATAAAATCGAATACAATAATGTCGAAAGTCAAAAAATCGAAAAAATAATGTGAAAAAAAAGCCGAATTTCTTTTTTATTACGTTCCCCCCTTCCCCCTTTTTTGACCTTTTTTTTTTACATGCGGAACCCAAAAAAATATATATAAATAAAAAAAGAAAACATTCGACTTTCTTTTGACATTTTTTTGAATTTTTTGTAATTCGACATTATTTATTCGATGTTATGACTGCACACCCACTCACACGCGCATGCCGGTACAGTAGTGCACGGTCACAACAGGTCCCTGCCGATGCCAGTAGGACCGGCAATGCAGGTCCTGATGGGCCGGTCCCGTAAACGATGCCGGTAATGCCTTACCGTTATCGTTATTACCGGACCGCCAACCTTGCAATGAGTCCCATTGTCCCCCTCAATGGGGTGCCATTCTGCAGTCAGCCAGGTAAGGAAGTAATGTAACAAGTAAAGCTCTGGTTCTGTGCTCTGTAGCGGAAATGTAGCAAGAGGAGGCAGCTCAAAGGGCTCACAGGCCTGACAGTTACTACCACCGTAGATATGAGGTATAGTCCCACTCAGCAGGATACCATTCTCCAAATAATGTAAAAAGTAAAGCCCTGCCTGCTTCAGCGCTCTGCAGCGGAAATGTAGCAAGAGGAGGCAGCTCAAAAGGCTCAAGGCCCGACAGTCACCACAGCTGTACTTATGCGACTTGTAGTCCACTTTAACGGGATGCCGCTCTCCAACCAAACCATGCAAAAGTAAAGTGATTTTTACACCTGAGTCTAAGTAGTCGTATATTAACACTAATGTAGATTTCAGCATTTTCTTATTGCCATGATTAAATCGCTCTTTGCTGTAATCTTTGTCATACCAGTGTTATATTTGGCAGTTGCCTTTTCAACCGTATTTTTGGGAAGGTTTGGTTAACAGCGGATGAGTTAGGAAGGTAACATCCTTAAAAAGAGCTAACTGCTCCATACTCGATGGGAGAGGATCACTAAATACTTTTTCCAAAATGGGCATAATGCCATGATACATTTAGGGCTGTATTTTTGTTAAATCAAGATGTGCCCACCTTTCTGATGTTCTGTTGGTATCCCCACATCAATTGTCATGCTCCTTTTATCTTTTCCCATGGTCTTTCACATACACGTGTTGGACAAATATTCAAGAGCTATTGCTTGAATCCACCAAAATGTAGTCTATATGTGAAAACATATTACCATTGTATAGGTGGGTAGGGCCTTTCCATCACCCAGTGTCCTGCTGTTACATGCACACAATCCAAGATTGATCAACACTCTTGCAAAGTTGAGTGCATGTTTGTGTTGCCTCCTTGGTGGATGGCTGATAAATCCAGAATATCCGACACTATATCCTCTTCAAAAATATCTATCAGGGGATGATATGTTCAAACTGCAAGTTAAAATTACCTAATAGTATTGTACGTAGCCCACGTCCTCCACTGGTTCTCCCCATTCTTCAATTTATGATTTGACTTTTTCCAGTAATTCCAGGCTATAGTTATATCTCGGTCTATTGAAGACATTTAACAAAGGGATTTTGAGTCCCGTCTCTACCTCCATTTGTATCACGGTCAAGTGAACCAGTTGAAAAACTCTTTCACTTTGCATTAAGAGTTGTTTTAATCCAGAATAACAGGCCACCACCAGGCCAACCATTAGAATCTCTAATTGCATCAATACTAATGGTCATATATCCCAGGACAAATATGGGAGATAATTCCCATGTATCTTGGAGGCACACTATATTATGATTCTTTATAAAATCACACCAAGTGTTGTCAGATTAGTTATTTGCTAGTGCAGCAATATTCCATTTTGAAACACTAAGGTTATGTAGTATGATGGAGGGGATACTGTTATCCTTTCTGGAGTGTTTCAAGTTATCAGATAATGGGGCAAATCAGTCTATTCCTTTTAGGGCTTCCTACTCGTTACCCTCCTGCTCTGTATTCTATGTCGCACTAGCGGGGATCCGTTTTTACAGATTGAGCATTTTCTTCATCCTTCTTTAATTGTTACATTTATCTAAATTTGGGATCATTTTCCTTCCAACCCTCAGGAGTTTGAAATGCCAAGGGGTGGACTATGGTTGAGCTCGATGGCAGTCGCAGGTAACGTGTATGATCGATAATCGATACTTAGTAATCTCTAGGCTAAGTGTGCGTTCTTTAACTCAAAGCAGTTATAATCCTTTTTGTCACAGCCTAATCCACAACTTTCGTACAACATACAATATTGATCTAATAAATACATTTGTCAGTCAATGAATCCATTGTTTCTATTTTCCCTGAATCGTGCTCAGAGACCTTTAGTATGTACACCATGCTATCCACTGAATGACATAATGCAGTATTCTCCAGCATTTACACATGGCAGAGAAGTTGATGGATATTAAGATTACTCCTGTTCATATGTGGATTTCCAGCGTTGACTGTGTGTATTAGTACTTATTGCAATACTGATTTTCTGATTGGAACCTGACAAAACAGAATAACCATTTCGGGTCAGGGTTATAGGTGGGGGTCATTGATGTCATGTCATTTGTGGCTTCCTCAGAAAAGTCAACGGGCCTCATTACACGGTAGGCGCTAAGGGTTAACGGTCACTGGTAAGGGTACCGTTGACCGTTAACCCTTACCGCCTGATTACGAGGTCCCTTTCCGGGTTGGTACTTTAACACCTGCTTTTTAGCAGGCGTTAAAAACCAACCCGTAAAGGGACCAGGGTGCAAATTACAGTACCGCAATTTTCGGTAGTGTAATTAGCACCTTCCCCATTCCCATTATGCCCTATGGGGCAAAAATGTGAATGGGGAAGGGCAATGGTGGAAGGGGGAATTACCGCCCCGCCAACCTTGGAATAGGGCGGTAATTCCCCTTTCCTCCAAGGCGGTGCCGGTATTTTACCTGCATTGACCAAGGTGCTAATAGCTAATAGCACCTTGGTCCTCCGACTACCGTGTAATCTTTAACAGATATAGAATTTTTTGATAATAACCTATTTTGATTTGTTGTAGTGTACGATTATTGACCTCATGGAGCTACAAGCGATATTGTCAGCAGGAGCTCTCTGTGACTAATCGCAGTATTCTGTCACTTCTCCCAAGGGGGGAGATTTTTCCTGTTAGGCTACGGATGTAAGCGAACTGCGCAATACCCTCCTTAGGTGCAGAGGAAGGCATGACCTCACAGGGAGAGATGCCCTCTCTGGGGACAAGGACTTCCATTTTTTTGAGGAACTCATTAAGGAACACATCACTAAACCTCCTTCACCAACATCCTATGAAGAACAAATTAGAATCTGTTATTGTCGATCAAATACACTATTGGCACCTGTGAAGGAAAATATATATGGCACTGGGCCAAAGAAAACCACTGGAAGAATACAGAGTATGAGTCAGACAGAGAATAATAACTTTGAAAGTACACCAGGGAAGTCCCATGGCAGAGTCATAAAGCTCAGAGGTGGAGACCTTGAGAAAGAGAGAGACCGGGATTTTAAATTCAGCTGCCTGAGATATGCTGAGAGGAACTTGGAAGTGCAGTGTCTGATGCGGGAAAGAAGTCAAAGTGCAGCTCCCAACGTTCAGTATAGGGAAAGAGAAGATATGCAAAAGACAGAGGAGAATACCAGGTGTCTTGAGCCTGAACATGAAACCAGTGGTGGTGTGACCGCAGGCTGGGAGCGGTTAACAATGCCGATACGACCCCCATAGAGGTATTGTGGAACGAACCAACTAAGAAAGGAACAGAGAGACCATTCTTAGCACTGCTGAGGACACGAGAGGCAACCTGACAAGTGAAGGTCCCATCCTGACACAAGCCCTAGAGATATTTTCCCTGAACATTCCAGTTAATGGGGGCGGAGGGGGGCAAGGATCACTATTTTAACATTCATATTTGTCCCAGTCACAATAGAGTATTAAGAATGCATGAAGAGAGTGAGAATCATCACTGGAACATTCATACTCATTCCAAATGAGACAGAGTATATAAAATATATGAGAAGAGTGTGAATCATTACTGCAATGCTCAAACGAGTTCCTGTCAAGAAAAAGGGTCAAGAATACCTAAAGAGCGTGAGAATCATTACTGCAACATTACCTCTTGTCCAAGTCAAAACAACGTACCAAGAATTGATAAGAAAAGTGAGAACCATTACTGGAACACTCATACTTGTTCCAGTCGAGACGAAGATGCGCCAAATTACCTGGAAAAGATCAAGAAAAGAATAAGGAGGAAAGAAGGAATAATCAACTTAAAGTGTCAGTGTAGATCTCGAAGAGGCCAGTATCAGAACTGTATGATTTGATAAAAGTAGTTACCAAGAACTACCTACAAATACTTTATTGAATTGAACTTGGTAGAAATCACCTCAGAGGAGAAGTAAGTCCTGCTCCTGTACTTTTGGTTGTTCTATTTATGGTTAGGGTTCGGATAGGTTAGTTTGAACAGTGGACTGATATTGATTTGGACTCTCATTGATTACTGACAAGTACCTTAGTTTGTTAGTTAGTTAGGGAACACCCTTAGTATAGGGAAAGATAGGAGTTCTCATCTTTTAGTAATAGACAAGAGCAGTGAGATGAAAAGTCAGAGTCTATCTTCTTCTGACTGTCTACATTTCTTAAGATGTTCTTGTAATAAGGACTTCAGGCCTCTCACTTATTCACTCCCACCTCCTCATCCCCCGCCGGTGCATTTTTGATTAATCTAGCTAGATAGTTTGAGGAAGGTTATCTCATGTTTACACATGTTCCCTCTTCTAGCTGTGAGTTCCCTTCACAAGCTACTTTACTACCTTACCCAGAGTTTGTAACCTAACATCACTGTGGACAGGGCAACTCTCCTCTCCATCGATTGCATGCAACAAGACATGGAACCGGTTTGCCATAGGAATATCACATGATATATTTATTGTTAGTTATATTAGTTGAATTACTGTTCTTACTGTTTTGTACAGCTTGGTTGGTTTGTTACCTCCCTTTGGATGTCTTCCTTCCTTTGTCACAGAACCCCTTCCACTATTCCTGCACACCCTTCCATGCATTTGATCTGGGATTTGTCCACCCTTATTGGCCCCTACTCCTTGGTAATTCAATGTGGCCAATAATGCTTCTGCTGGTAAGCCTTTGCATCCTTTAGGTTGAGTTGTATTTGATAATATAAAGGACAATGTACTTTTCCTCATGGTATCAGTGAGCATCACAGTATCTCCTTGCTGTTAACTCCTTTCTGTTCTGACACAGTAGCCTGTGTGATGTCTAATGTGTCCAAGAGTATACCGTTTTATCAGCAGATGCCTTTTTTGATAGTTCTTATACCTGGGATACTCTTATCCCGAGGCTGTACAGCAAGGATTCAATTACACTTAAAATAACATCTGCCTTCTCTATTCGCCTTGTTATAGAGTTTGTCCTCTGGGGGTTATGAAGAAGGAAAATACTACCTGTGGGTTTTCTTTTTGCCATTGGACACACAAGTGTGGGTATACCTGGATTAGGTGTGGAGTACGTAAGTTAAATATGAGAATAAAAATAATACAATGTATATAGGCAATACATGTTTGAACAAAACTGTGAATATAATTATTACCAAAATGAAAACAACAGTTCATGTAAAGGATCACTAATTCTACATGAATTGCACTGAAGCATATAAATGGGCAGTTGAGGAATGCCTCAACTGCTTTGGGGACAGCCAGAGTCTGCCCCCCCATCTCACAGAGCTAAGAAGTTATACACATTTTAGGCTAAATGTTACTTGATTTCTGCCACCACCTGTGCGAACACAAGTGTCAAAAAATTGAAGCCCAATGGCAGAAGAAATGGCCAGCACACCATAAATTACTTGTAAGTAGTTCACTTTGGTACATGTCCACACAGAAAGGACAGATGTAAGCCATTTGCCTGCAGCCGCAGACTGCCATAGACAGCCCTCACCCTTCCCTTGGTTTTAGAACCTCAGCTGGACTGTTAGTGCTGGTTGTGGGGCCTACAATGTGCACAGATCATGCACAGCAGTATTCCAGTGGCAGACTACTGCATCATGTGCTTCCCTCAGGCTTTTACGTGGGCTTTGGACCTCGACTGGGATGTTGGTGCTGAGGGTGGGGCCTCCAAGGTGTGTGGACCATGTACTGCAGTATCGTATCCCAGCGCACAGTGCTGCAAACTTCCCTCGGCCATTCCTCGAGTTTCGCTGTTCAATCCATCATGAGACCATATACTTTGTCTGCTTAATGCCCCAGAGGTCAAACTGCCATTTACACCTAAGCCCGACACTCTAGTGGCAACATATACTTCTATTCTCTCCAAAACGGTGAATATTTTAGCATCTGTAGCCCCTCACAAATCCAAGACAGTAAGACATGCAAACTCCTGGTTCACCCCGGAACTCATGAAACGTTGCACAAAGAACCGTCAAGCCCAGCTCGCATTGGCGGAGGGACCCATCCCTTTAATTGAAAAATTAGTTTAATATATCATCCAAACAATACAAGAGAGCCACTGTCGCAGCAAAATCCAACTCCTTTAATTCAAGAATTAGCACTGCATCTTCTAACACCAAAGAAATCTTCACCATATATAGGGAAATAGAATCCCCTACCTCACCACCCACCACCATCACCAAAGATGCATCATGGTGCTCGGACATCCAAGCTGATCTTCTAGGAAAAATGAACTACCAACTCCAAGCCCATTCCTCCACCCTGAACTCCTTCCACCAATCTCTTCAACTTCAGAGACTTAGCCGAAAGTGACATCTCAAAACTAATCTAGAGCCTGAAACTCTCTAAATGCAAAGATGATATTTGCCCAGTTTCCCTCTTCAAATATTGTGCTGACGTGCTAACCCCAATCATCACTGGCTTCATTAGCACCTCATTCACCAACAGTAGCGCTCCAGCTAGCCTCAAAGAAGCATGGGTCCTCCCCCACATAAAAACCTCACTTGACACAACCATTCCATCCAACTACTGGCCAGTTACCACAGTCCCCTTCTTACTTAAAATTCTGGACCATGTAGCCTACATGCCGGTTCAGCAATTCTTGGAGGACAATAACATTCTACAATTGCGCCAATCCGGCTTCCATCCAGGACATGGAACTGAATCTTCCCTTCTAGACCTCAAGAATCAGCTTGAGATCAGGGACAAAGGAAACTGCGTCCTGCTCCTCCACCTAGATCTATCTGCAGCTTTCAATTCGGTCAACCATCAAATCCTCTGCCAACACCTCACTACCCACACCAAAGTTTCCCCACCTGTCGGTGCCTGGATTGCAGCCTTCCTGGAAGGCAGAGTCATGAGAGTCTTCTCAGACAAAGCCAATGCCTCACCCACCCTCATCATCTGCAATGTCCCAGAAGGGTCCTGGATCACCCCTACCATCTATAATATGTTCACTAGGCCACTCTTCAACACCTTAGACTCCCTCGCACCTACACCAACTATGCTGATGACACACAAATCATGATCCCACTCTGGTAATTACACAGAGGATTTCAATACTTTTAACAAAATTTTTTCTACCATCCAGGCATGGATGGCAGTGAACCACCTTTGCCTTAACAGCGACAAGACAGAAATCCTAATTGTCGGCACACCCCATGCCCGTAACTCACTCAATTTTCAACACACATCTTTCATGATTGACCAGTGTGTGATTCCGGTCGCAACCACAGTAAAGACACTCAGTGTCTATCTTGATGCCTCACTAACCAAGTCAAGCCAAGTTAGCGCTGTTGCCTCAATGCAGCCAGACACATCCTCACAAAATACAATTGTCTCACCATTAACCGGGCCATCATCGGCTCCAAGACTATTGTAACGTCCTCTTCACAGCCACCTCCACTAAAAATATTTACAAACTGCAAATTATACAAAATAATGCCCTGAGAGCAGCACTGAATATCCCCAAATGAGAACACATCTCCGCTGCCAGAAGGGACGCTCAATGGCTGCCCATCCAGGAACGTATCCACTTCAAAATATTGTCCATTGCCCACAAGTGCCTCTCTAATACAGCACCTCCCTACCTCACACAAAGAATCACCAAAGCCCTCCTCGAGACCCACCGGGAACCTTTATTAGGACAGACTACTCGTGCCTAAAGTGAGAAGATGTAAAGCGGAAGGCTCCAGCTTCCCCTACTAGACCGCTAAACTTTGGAATGGCCTCCCTGTGGGCTTAAATATCCTACTCGATCTTTTGCAATGCCCTCAAAACATCTTCTCTTCTTCTAACTCCCCTCCCTTAAACAAGAGTTCTGCTATTCCGCGACACCTTAAAACATTATGTTCAGTAAGACCAATACACTATGTATTTAAACACTGTCTCAACATAACCCATGTAGCCAATGTATGCTTAGGAGGACCAAGATGTATGTGCACAAGGCCACTTTGTAACCAATACAAACCTCACACATGATTCCTGTCCTTCCATCAACTCCTCACTGTATGACTAAGTGTGTTTCCCTTAGCTGTACCTGTCTTGCACTTGCAACAGCACCTCAATGCCACCAGGTTGTTTGTGCACTTTACTAATGAAATAAATAATCCGAGCTGCATACAAAACACATTTTTCAGGAAACAACCCTTCTACTTCCACCACTCCCTCAAGCTCACAATCCAAAACAAGCACCAGGAATTATATAGGGCTATCATGCTACACTCGATTCTCAATGAGATGAGCAACACTGCTCTACTATTTTTTGGTCAGAAACACTCATCAATTCAGTAGGTTGGGTTAGCGGCAAGAGGTGATTACTGTATGTCTGTGGTGTGCACTATACAAAAAAGAAACATAGGCATGTTTTCAACGTTTTCTCTTTCAACTCCACCCCGCTTGAACAAGTTCAAATAAAAATTAATCTAAAACAAAAGCAATTTTTATGTCCGATTGGACACACATGGGTATAATGTATATACCCTAGCATCAGTGCTAGGGGCACCCAGAAGGTACAGACAGTGTTGTGGTCGTATGGCAGGGACAGTTGCAGTGATCACCCTGAATGCCATGTTCACACAGCAAGATATCAGTTGCTGGGGGCTCCCAGGCTAGCAACTGTGCTGTGGTCACACATCAGGACAGTGGCCTTGGGGGTCCCATGTGTGGTGGTGCGCTGAACGTGCACACTGTGAGCCCCTCCCTGCTAAAGACTGCATGGGACACGTCTTCACAGTTCGGGCTCCCCGGTCGCTCTCCACGATCTGGGAATGCCCCCTTTATTTGTAGTGCACGTGGTGGAGTGCAACGTCACTCCGCTGCGTGTGTGCAGCCCTTAAAGGGGCAGAATCACACTTCTCTTTTTTCATATCAAAACAAACAATGAACAGAGGATACTTAACATTTCTAACAACTACCTTCACTGCACACAAAAACCCCAGAGCCCCTTTAACAGCAGCCACCTGTGTCCCCGGGACATTCAGGGCTCCCACTCACAACATTACTCCAACACAAAGTCAGTGAGACGGGCAAGTTTCCCTCGCTCAGTCCTCTGGGGGTACCTCCTGCCACTATCTCCGCTCGGAGTTCCTTCATCCACTGTCTTCCTCGCCGGTGATCCGGGAAGTCTGGGTGAACCACCCCCTTCATCAGGAACTTCCATTGCCGACCCACTGGGTGCAGGATCAGTCCTTGCCTCAGTCTGTGGCTCTCCCAAGCGCTTAAAGAAACTCGCATTGCGTGTCACAGTGGTGTTTCCGTCAGAGGCGGTCACCATCGACCCCTTTATCACCACAACATCCAGCGGCGCTGGCTCATAAGTCAGCAACAGTTTTCCTTGGACATGCCGGTTCTGTACCAGTACCTCATCTCCGAACGCCAGCCTCTGCGGCTTCAGTCCTCTCCAAATGTTCTCTGTGGCTGTCCTTTCACGGCACTCCCGCTCCACTTCTTCGTTGTTGATTACGGTGGGCTCTCTCTCGCCAAGCTCTGGTAGTAAGTCTCGGGGGCACCGCTGAAACATGGCCTCTGCTGGGCAACCCCTGTGGAGGTATGGGGAGTGTTGCGGTATCCTCTAAGGAATTTATACAGTGCCCTTTCCAAACACTTTCCTTCCTCTTGGGCAATACGAAACACTTTATTGAGATTTGCATCATTCTTTCAGCCTCCCCATTGGCCCGGGGCCACAGTGGTGTTACCTTGCGATGATATACTCCATAATCCTACATCAGGCCTGCAAAGCTGTCTCCTTGGAATGGCGGGCCATTATCGGAGCAGAGAACCGTGGGCAGTCCATGAGTTGCGAAGATCATTTCAATGGCCACTGCCACCTTGTCAAAGGCCACCGACTCGATGAACTCCACCTCTGGGTAGCGGGACCACTCATCGACCACCACCAGGAAGTGGGTGCCCCTTGACGTTGAGCCAAAGTCTGAATGGACTACCTCCCACGGTTTGGTCCCCATTGGCATTGTTTCGATCTCTGGCTCTCTCTGGGCAGGGGATGCTGCTTGGCACCATACACATGATGCCACAAACTCCTCCACGCTTCTTTCCAGGTCAGGGAACCAGACCTTCTGTCGTAGTCATGCCTTTGTTTTTGCTGTACCTTGATGACCTTGGTGTGCCCGCACTATCTTTGCTGTGTCTAGCTCTGAGGAATGACAATCCGGTCCCCCCTCAGCAGGAGTCCATTGTCCGAGAACGTGAGCTCCCCTCTCACTTTCCACAGCTGTTCGAGGCAGGACTTGGCCTCCTGCGACCTGGCTGCCAGCAAGTCAATAACCTTTCGCCACGAGTCCTGTTGGATGGCAGACTTGAGTATTGTGAAACAATCGTCCTCGCCAGATGCCTGTTTAAGGACCTGTATGGGCACCGAGTTGGGGGTCGCGACCTCCACCACTAGTTGTACATGCTCATCCGCCTCCTCTGCACATGTTGACGGCACGCCCCCAGTGCCCTCTCGAGGGTGTCTTGACAGATAGTCCGCCGAATTGTTACTGCCCAGGTGATAGACCAATGACAAGCCATACTCCAACAGGGCCAGCATCCACCTCCCAATTCTGGCTGGCGGCTTGGACGAGGACCCTGCTAGGATGGGCAACAAAGGTTTGTGGTCTGTGAACACCATCACTGGAAGTCCCAGAATGTACAATCAGAAGTGGCAGCAGCCCCACAGGATGGCAAGGGCCTCCCATTCGATCTGAAAGTATCTTTGTTCTGTTTCTGATAGCGCTTTGCTGGCATAGGCAAAAGGACGGACCTCCTGGTTGGCACCTATCTGTCTTAGCACCCTCCCCAGGCCAAACGAGCTGGCATCTACCACAATCTCAGATTCCAACGCTGGGTCAAAGAAGGACATAATATCTTCAGCCGTAAGAGCACCCTTGATATCCTCGAAGGCCGCCTGCTCGAGAGGGCCCCATTGCCAGGCCATGTCTTTTTTAGTGAGGGCCCTGAGCAGCTCAGATCTTGCTGCCAGATTGCGGATGAAACAGCCACAATAGGTGACCATTTCGAGGAAACTCCTCACCTCTGAGACGTTTTCAGGGGGCCTGGCCTCCACAATGTCCTTCACTTTGCATGTATCGGGCAAAACACCACAGGCCCTGAACACAAAACCGAAGAATTTGATGTTTGTGCGGAGCAATTCACATTTCTCTCTGTAATGTCAGGCCCAGTGATCGTAGGCCTGCAAACGTCTTGACTAACTTCACCAGGTGGTCAGACTCGGTCTTGGCAAACACAAGAATGTCATCACTAATATTCAAGACACCCTCCGGGTCTGCCACTGCTCCACGAATGATATTCTGAAATACCTCTGCAGCGGAAGACACCCCAAAGCTCAGCCTCTTGTACCTATATAGGCCCTTATGCGTGGTAAATGTTGTGATGTATCTTGATTTGGGGTGTAATACCACTTGATGGTACCCGGCCCTTAGGTCCAGTTTTGAGAAAAACTGGGCACCCTGCAGTTCGGTGATGATATCATCAATCGTGGGGGTGAGGTGTCGCTCCCTCTTAATGGCCTTGTTGGGCAGGCGCATATCCACGCAGATGCAAACTGAATCTGGTTGTTTCGGTTTTCGAGCCACAACAATTGGGACACCCATGGTGTAGGTCTTTTGACTTTTTCTATGGTGTCCAACTTAACCAGGTTGTCGAGTTCTTTATCCACCATATCTCTTAGGTGGAAAGGGACCCATCTATGCTTCAGGGCGATGGGCTGCACCGAGTCATCTATGTGCAGTTTAACTGGGTCCCCAACCATCTGTCCAATACCTTCAAACAGAGCATTGTGTTTCTCCTGGAGGGTCTGAATGTCCTCCACGTACACAGAGTATGCAAATGTCACTATGCCCAGTGCCTCTGCCGCCGCGCAGCTCAGTAGTGTGTTGCTGCTGACCGGCGTCACATAGAATCGGGCTCTAATGGCTGATCCACCGTGCTCAACATTCGAGATGAAAGCACTGTCTACCTGTATTGGGTCAGCTCCTACAAAGTTGAAGATGCAAGCTTTCAACTTAGTCAGGGCGGGCGGGCATGCCATGGCATCATAGTGTTCACGAGCCATCAGGTTAACTGAAGCCCCTGTGTCTACCAGTACTGGGATTGAGGACTCATTCACCATGACTAGACATCGAGGCTGTTTCCTTGTCTTTGCCTTCGACACACCAATGCTTGATACAAAGAACACATTTTCTTCTTCCTCCTCCTCACCCTCATCCAGAGCCGGATTGTCATCCTCCTGATCAAGCTGAGCAACGTTTAAGGGGCGCAGCTGCTGGAAGAAACCAGCCGCACTGGTCCTCTGGAGACCACCACTGGGGCAGTGGCCCTGCACATCCTAGCATAGTGATCGGGGCCACCACACCTTCCACAGGTCTTTCCGATCGTGGAGCATTCTGCTGGATGGGGAATGTCATATCCACACTTGAGGCACGAATTGGTAGGGACTGACCCCCTCTCTCTCTGGCTCACTCCTCCACATCTGGCTCCTCTGCCACGTCTGACTGCACAGATCCCTTCAGTCTTACTGGGGCGCAGCCCTGCCTCCATTCGCGAGACGCACGCAGGTCGGACACTTCCTGGCACCTACCAAGTTCAAAGATGCGTGGCAAGGTGATACCGGGCTCCCTTAGGACTTGTCTTCTTAGTTTGCCAGACGTGCAGCCCTGGATCAGCTGCTTCCTGATTATTGTGTCAGGATCCACCCATGTACATGGTACTGCAAGCCTTCTCAGCCTACCATAGAACGTGGCAAGTGTCTTTTCGTCTTACTGACGTGCTGCCCCCATGAGAAATCCTTCATAGTCCGCGTTGGCAAGGGGCAAGAAGTAATCATAGAGGGTGTCTTTTGCTGCATCATAGGAGACATCACGTGGCTGGCTGGAGCGACAGGAAAACCTCATGCACAGCTGGCCCTGCACAATGTAGCAAGGTGTCTACCTTGTTGTCATAGTTTGTCTCCATTGTGGCACGGAAATACATCTCCAGCCTGTCTATCCACATCTTCCAGCGTGGCCCTAGGCTCGAAGGTGCAGCTGAAATATCAAACTCAGGCATTGGTGGTAACGCACCTGGGGGTCTTGCACCTGGTAGCTGTCGAGCCGCCATCGTTGGAGGGAGCGCTGGTGATTGACCAGCTGCACCAGGAGGTAGGGCTGGAGGTTGGACAGCTGCCACCGGAGGCTGCACAAGGGGTTGGGCGGTGCCACAGGAGACTGCACAGGAGGTTGAACAGCTGCCACAGGAGGCTGCACTGGAGGTTGAACAGGGGTTTGAGGCTGACCTTGATATGTTGTATTGCGGGTCCACTGCCGTCCATTGCCTAGAGTGCACAGGTACCTTTGTGTGAGACACCAAAGACCACAACTCAGGCTTTCACCTCTTGCAGGCAGGCCGAGTGCAGGTCAGCAGACTCCTTCTTCCTTGCAGGCAGGCAAATGGTCCATCCACCAGCTTGACTCTGTGAAGTGCAGCAGATGTGGCAGGGTCAGATGTCACCCAATGTCTTCCCCTTTTTTTGTGGGTGGGATTCCCGCAAATTGAGCCAGGTGGGGCCTAGAGATATCCTACTGGCTTAGCAGGCCTCTCCAAGGACCATCTTTCACTCGGTGAAAACAGACAAAAATAGATAAATTTCTGTCCAAAAACCGCAGCAGGTGGTAGTAGCAGCTCTCTGCTGCCAAGCGTTCCAAAAATTGGCCTTGGCTGGCCTTCAGAAGTGAAGGAAATCACTGTTGCTGCCTTCCTAGACCCAGTCATAAAATGGCCGCCGACCACGTGGTCTGCCTCCTGCCCTGCGGCATGATCGAGCGGTGCTGATGTTTAAAAATTACAAAATTCACCCTCGATTGTCAGCGCCCGGCCCGGGATGCATCCGCGCCTCGTCGCAACTGTAGTGGTGCGCTGTATGCGCACACCGACGCCCGTGAGCCCCTCCCTGCTACAGACTGCACGGGACACATCTTCACAGTTCGGGCTCCCCGGTCGCTCTGCGCGATCCGGGAGCACCCCCTTTATTTGTAGTGCACGCAGTGGAGTGCAACGTCACTCCACCATGTGTGTGCAGCCCTTAAAGGGGCAGCATCACTCCATGTTACGCATGCTGATGTGGGGGCACCCACGTATAGACAGTGCCATGGTTACACAGCGGGGACAGTTACTTAGCTCTCAACTCAGATGCTTTTGGCGGGTGTCACCCGCCTTGTAAAGGGCTGACTCACCCGCCAAGCCTCCTGCACGCCCATTCATTCCAATGGGCGTCTCACCCGCCAAAAACAAAATCGGGTGATTTCACCCGCTTTGGCAACACAAATGGTTGAGAGCTATGCAGAGCTATGCAGTTACAGGGATCACCCTGATTGCTGTGTTCAAAAGGCATGACATTAGTTGCTGGAGGCTCCAGGATAGCAACTGCGCTGTGGTAACACAAAAGTGCAGTGGCCGGGGCTCCCAGGTTGCACATTCTGATCTGCTGGCACCCAGATCATATGGAGTCAGCCTGCAGGCCCAATAAATGAGACAAGAGGCAGAAGTGCCATTCATGGAGTCTGCCGCCGTTCTGGGGCACGTGCTAGCTGAGGCTCCTTTTATTGACAGCCAGTCATGACGAAGTCATGCCACACATTATTAAAGAGGCAACGCCACAGGGATGTCATCACAAATAGCCAAAGTTCCCCTCCTCTTGGTCAGTTGTGCCAGCTGAGTGAAAGAATTTTGCTGCATGGATACGGGACTCTGCCCAGCAAACTCTCCAATGTATGCACTTCCGTATAAACCTGCCTGACAGATGCCATTGTAACATTTTATGTCTGACATTGCAGTTGGAGGAAGGATTGGAAACAGAAGCCCTGAGTCTGCTGTAATTCCTTCAATGCTAATTTGCACTGTAAACATGAAAACACAACTCCTTTTTGGAAAGCGTATAAGCTGTTGCAAGGGTATAATTAGCCGGCTTTTCAGAATGCTGTTATTGTGCTTCGATTGTTGGGAATGTAATTGCTTTCCCTGCCATAGTGTTTAGACAATTTACTTTATTGCAATACAAACAAGGCAATGCCAACTCTAAAGAGGGATCGTTACTTGTCTTGAAATGTCAGGGTCAGCTGTAGAGAGGTGGGACTCAAGTTGTGCCATTTTAACAGCTAAGGTCACGGCTTCAGAACTAGCTCCCCGTCGCCATGTCAGAGGCTGTCATGCAAACACCTGTGGCAGAGCAAGCGTCTTCTGCCAGCCTTTATCCTCCTCAATGGAGACAGACGATGGGTGCTCACATGCCATGCCCATTCCATTCTTGTTTAAGCTGCTGAAACGCTCACCAGGAACACCAATCATTGGAGCGCCTTTTTAGGTGGTTTTGTTGGGTAAACGTAGTTTAACTTTAAACTGTGCCAGCAATGCCCACCCATTTTCGTTTAAACTGTCTCACAAATAGCAGTTTGATAACTACTGAACTGCAATTTCAGTGGTGACCTAAACAATAATATACTGTTTGTAATGCACTGAATTGGCCAGTTCCATTTTAGTGTGTACAGATTCATGGCATAGCAAACAATTTACCAACTCCAGTCATGTGCTTGGGAGATAACTGAGAAGATGGGTTGGACTAAATACTCTACTAAATTCCTAACTTTAAATTCTTCGTATATCCATCTACACAGAAGATAGTGTATTTCAAAAACATGTACTCAGCATGGAATCCGTGGCGGGCGCTTAGATAGGGTGGAAGTGCACCGAGAGAGAAGAGATAACTCTTCTCTCAGTGTTCTGTCACGTCTGAGCCAGCAAATCAATGTTGTGCATAGCGGCAGATTAATTATTTATTTATGAATCTGCCGCTCTGCAATGTTAAATGTATGCTGGGCTGCTGGCCTGTGCCAGGCCTGCTGCCTGTGCCACCCTTCAGAGTAGCGGGCGTGGCCGGATTTACACAGATTTTCTGCCATTGTAGAGTGCGTGGAGCTTATAGCTCCACGCACCCTTCGTAACCCATCCTCATTCAGGAGGCTGGCAGAGCGCAGGAGGGGCGGCCCGCACTATTGGAATTGAGCGCAAACAGAACACCAGTCTCTGAGTCCTGACTGCAGCATAGCAACAAGTTGTGGATTGTCATTGGCTGTTTGGCAGCCAATGACAAGCCAACAGGGCCATCTTAATCACTTTTGGGGCCCTGGGCACGGACATTTTTAGGGCCACCTTCCACCAAACCAAACAAATTAAGGGATCAAGAATAATGGTCGCAACCCCCACCCGTTGCGCTCACAACCTATAGGTTGATATGCTGTCTTGCAGCATAACGAGCACGTTTACTCCCTTTAAGTCCCCTTACCTTCGTCATTCTTGCTCTAATCAGAATGATAAACAAGTAGCATTTGAAGACCAACATTAGCACTCAACAAATAGGTTACTGCTCTACTGCTAGTATTAATTCAGGACCATATGTAAAAGGTACATGTCACCCATAATAGACAGAGAACTCACATTAGCTGCCTCATAGAATGCAAAAGTGCTCATGCATGGACAGAGGGGACCAATTGGGAGGAAGGAGAACGCTACACATACAGTAGCACGGATAGTGGATGCAGATTAGAAGCTTCCAGAAAGGTGTCTTTATCCAGACAGATTGAGATTAGAAGTGGGATATGGTTTTCAAATAGTGTTGCCATTAGATATCAAAGGAACACATGCCTGTGGTGTGGAATATGAAAATGCTCACTATTAAAGTGGAAGCAACCCTTTAGCCAGTGAAACCATGAATAAGTATTTTATGAAGATCATACTGTGATAAGGAAATCACTCTGAAGCGCTGACAATATTGAAAGGTTTAGGAACTGGCAATATAAGATTAAATGAGATGCCCAGATCACACATTGGTTAAGGACTGAAGGAGGGAAAATGGGATTTGTGCCAACACTGCAATTTCTGCATTTGAACATTTTCTTTTCCAGTTCTTACCATTAACTAAAACAGTCTCATTTTATAAAAATGGACTTGGAATGTACACACAAATCACATTACCAAACATGACCATTTTTAACAAAATATTATAGAAGGGTTCTATGCAAAATGGGAATGGTTCTAGCTTCATTCTCTCAATCAACAAGGGAAGTATATTAGTACCAGCATACCAATCAATGTGATTTAACTAATGTAATTTGTGTTTGTCTTTTGTATTTTAAAGATTTAAATACTTCCAAAACAATGACTTGTGACATTTTCATTTATAAACGTGCATAAATTCCTTTGACTTTTACCAAAAAGCTAACCGTTTTTTGTGTCAAACAAGCAGACCTTGAAATATGCTTGCCTAAGGCCTGCAACATCTGGTCCGCTCTCTTCTTTCTACCACCCCTTCCACTCAAATGGTCTACATAAGAAGAAAGATCAAGTAATGTCCTAAACGATGCCAGAAGCATGCACGAAGGCAAACCTCACAGAAGAAAGCAAAGTAATGTAAGATATATTAGATGATTTGACCAGGATCACTGTATCATCTGCTGGCAAAGCCAGGATACAAGCATGAACACTTTTGTTCCATAGTCTTGAATTTGGATACTTATTCACCTCTTGGACTAACAGTTTATGCCATCGTTGGAGGCGATTGCCTGGGTTTTATAACACCTCATCTTCATCTGAACAAACCAATTTCTAGACCTTCACCATAATGATGACAAGTTAGTTTTTATAGCATTCCCTATCTGGTACAGGTACATTGCTGATACCGGCAGATGTTGTTCTGCAAAACCAAGTACATATGCAGACAGTTTTATAAACTTCAGACATAGGAAAGGCTCAGCCATCCTTGTTGGAATATGATATTCGAATTTTGCTTATGAACACATATCTCTGCAATAGGTGCTTCACACACTGAGCTAACTTATGAACCATAGTCGCACTCAATTTATCAATATGCATTTCACTGTTGCCTATTGCACATGATCAACATAATTCCCACAGAAAGGAAAGAATGCTACAGAGTTGTGCTGTAAGGAACACACAAACTATGTATACCACAGTGAACACAGAACGCAATACATGATGAATTGATCAAGGCAGAATGTACTTGTCAACACAGAAAGGCAATGTGATTAAGGACTCAGCAGCACCCCATAAAATATCCTGATGTGTGCTATTTAAGACTGGTTAACAATGTAATCTTACTTCTTCAGATCAGGCAGCCTTTTTGGGGCCACCCTCCAAGTGCCCCTTTTGCACTCCCATAAAGACCTCTCTGCAAGCCACGTGTGGTTGGAGTTGGGTCATGGGCACATGGTGTGCCTCACCTTCTCGTTTTTTCTCTGCTAGCCTAGCTTGCTGGTGGTGGTGGACTTCTTCTTGTGGGGACTCTGTCGCCGTGCAAAAGTTGCCCAGAACCAGGCCCACCACGTCCATGTGTGCTGCTGCAGCCTTAACCGACGTTCTGCCGCCAACTCTAAGGTAAGTGTTGTGCTTGTGTTACAAGTAATTGATTGACTACTAGTTAAGTAAACTCTTAGTCTTCATCATGCAGCATGATGAAGACTAAGAGTTTACTTAACTTTTTATGGCGGCCGCGGCACTTGGTCTACATCTCATTGCGAGATGCAGTGCCAGTGTGGCTCGCACATCAACCGTGTTGTTATTTAGGACCGCGGCCTGGCCTACACCAGGAGAGTGCTAGTTGACCACTCCGATGGTGATAGTACGTGGTACAAATATCCTTTAACATTAACATTAGAAATCCTGGTGAAGGAAGGGCGGACAGTGGGCAGGACTCGAAGCAGTACACAGTGCACAGTGCTCCGAGTACGGGCATGGTGGTTGCCAGCAGGTCCCAGCACAGGACCGCTCTCCATCTCCCTTTTGATTCTGGACTCCTGAGGAGGACTAGGCCAGCGTAGCCTTGGCTGGCCTGTTCCTCCTCTGGTGTCCAGAGTCAGGACGGCAGATGGAGATCATTGGCGGGATGGGCTCAGTGAGCCTGACTCATACCACACTTGCTCTAGTAGGACCATCCTCCTGCACTGGCCATCTTCTGGAGTCCCTTCAGAGGGGAAGACCAGCCCAGGGCGGGAGAGCCCTGGCAATGTGAATGGTTGGGTATCCCAGACCCAGTGTGGCTGCTTGGAGGGAGCCAGGACTCTAGTCTATGAGGCCCTGCATTCCGAATCGGAATCCAGGGCCTCCGAGACTAGAGTCAACTTCCGACTCCCGCCAAGCAGCCCAGAGAGGTGTCACACTGGGTCTGGGATGATTTTTCAAATCGGAATGCAGGGCCTCCGGGTGCTAGAGTTCACTCCCACCAATCCAACCACTACCAGAGCTGAGCCTCCACAGAGGTCCCCTATTGCCCTCGCCCGAGTGTCATATCTCCATCCAGCATTGACAGTTGCTCATGGATATTCCTTCCTTTTGTGACGCTGAATGAATAGTAACCACGGGGGAGATTGTTAACAAAGTGTGATGCACATTGGGCATTTTAAAGAATATTTATTCAGCAACACTGGTCAAAACTACAAGCTGCAGAGTGAAATAACACATCGAACTGGCCCAAATTGGTCAAGAAATTGTGCCACTTTGATCATAAAAACTGCCCCACACCTACATTTTGTGTTTTTGGTTCAGCCATGGGCCTATTGCCCTATAGGCCAGTCCAAGCCTGCACAGGACAGTGATGCTAGCCTAGCTTGCTGGTGGTGGTGGACTTCTTCTTGTGGGGACTCTGTCGCCGTGCAAAAGTTGCCCAGAACCAGGCCCACCACGTCCATGTGTGCTGCTGCAGCCTTAACCGACGTTCTGCCGCCAACTCTAAGGTAAGTGTTGTGCTTGTGTTACAAGTAATTGATTGACTACTAGTTAAGTAAACTCTTAGTCTTCATCATGCAGCATGATGAAGACTAAGAGTTTACTTAACTTTTTATGGCGGCCGCGGCACTTGGTCTACATCTCATTGCGAGATGCAGTGCCAGTGTGGCTCGCACATCAACCGTGTTGTTATTTAGGACCGCGGCCTGGCCTACACCAGGAGAGTGCTAGTTGACCACTCCGATGGTGATAGTACGTGGTACAAATATCCTTTAACATTAACATTAGAAATCCTGGTGAAGGAAGGGCGGACAGTGGGCAGGACTCGAAGCAGTACACAGTGCACAGTGCTCCGAGTACGGGCATGGTGGTTGCCAGCAGGTCCCAGCACAGGACCGCTCTCCATCTCCCTTTTGATTCTGGACTCCTGAGGAGGACTAGGCCAGCGTAGCCTTGGCTGGCCTGTTCCTCCTCTGGTGTCCAGAGTCAGGACGGCAGATGGAGATCATTGGCGGGATGGGCTCAGTGAGCCTGACTCACACCACACTTGCTCTAGTAGGACCATCCTCCTGCACTGGCCATCTTCTGGAGTCCCTTCAGAGGGGAAGACCAGCCCAGGGCGGGAGAGCCCTGGCAATGTGAATGGTTGGGTATCCCAGACCCAGTGTGGCTGCTTGGAGGGAGCCAGGACTCTAGTCTATGAGGCCCTGCATTCCGAATCGGAATCCGGGGCCTCCGAGACTAGAGTCAACTTCCGACTCCCGCCAAGCAGCCCAGAGAGGTGTCACACTGGGTCTGGGATGATTTTTCAAATCGGAATGCAGGGCCTCCGGGTGCTAGAGTTCACTCCCACCAATCCAACCACTACCAGAGCTGAGCCTCCACAGAGGTCCCCTATTGCCCTCGCCCGAGTGTCATATCTCCATCCAGCATTGACAGTTGCTCATGGATATTCCTTCCTTTTGTGACGCTGAATGAATAGTAACCACGGGGGAGATTGTTAACAAAGTGTGATGCACATTGGGCATTTTAAAGAATATTTATTCAGCAACACTGGTCAAAACTACAAGCTGCAGAGTGAAATAACACATCGAACTGGCCCAAATTGGTCAAGAAATTGTGCCACTTTGATCATAAAAACTGCCCCACACCTACATTTTGTGTTTTTGGTTCAGCCATGGGCCTATTGCCCTATAGGCCAGTCCAAGCCTGCACAGGACAGTGATGTTCACATGAGATAAAAATAAAAAACAACACAAAATTCTGCAGAAAGAAAGCAAAGCACAAACTCTACATCGTGGAACAGCCATCAGAAAATATGCACCTGTGTCCACATGTGGTAGCGCATCAGCTCTCTTGCCAACAACGACAAACCTTTAATATATGTCTCTCAACATTGTCTCACTTAATACAGGCAAAACAAAAGAGGTTAATTCTGGGTTAGAATTAATCTCAACCTCTGGCATTGCTCTGGGCAACCTGCAGATCATTGTGCTGGCTCTTCCAAGGCTCCAGGAGCTGCTGATGGCTATGGAGCCTGGAGTGGGGTCTGGGGAAAGGGCTTCAGGGACACAGGAGGTACTTGCTGCAGTCACATGATCACCCATCCCAAGACTTGCGCGTTGATGCCCACTTTCTCCTTTCTTATTTAAACAGCCTGGCTCCGCCAAATATGATTTGAAAACAAATGGCACTCCTGTAGAGGCAGGGGTCATTTGTAGTAGAGATGGTAGTCAAAGTGGTACCTGCATTTCCATAAGCTCACTCCAGTTCCGACCCTAAGCAGTCAGTAAGTGAAGAGGTCTGCCAGGCACAAAAGACATGCTAGGCCGAATTTCTCACCATGCCGACTCTGACCCCAGAAATGTCACCCTGCTGCAGAAAACATGCCGGAGTCTATACGACAAGCAGGTGGGACACCAAGCATCTGTCCCCTGAAGTGGCACTGATGCATAAATCAGACACGAGACATGAACACAGGGGCAAAGTGTGATGGCTGTCAAAAATACCAAAAGGGATCAAATGAAAGGACCAGGTGGAAACAGTAAGTAGGTGGAGAACAAAAGATGGGCAAAAGAAGCAGATTTTGGAATTTAAACAACAAGCGTATCACACGTAGATAGGTACCACTATAAAAAGGAAACTAAGTCTAAAATACAACAAGGGCTGCCAGAGCCAACTACACTACATACAACACCTCAAACTATCACAAGGCCCAATAGGATCAACCGAAGCCAGAAATGTTTTTTTATATTTCAATAAAAGTGTTACAGATTTGCGACAAATCATTAGCAATGCAACTTAAACTTCAGTGAAAACAGGATGACACTTCCTTCATTATCAAGTATTTTAGATTGCACATTTTCTCTTCCTGATGACACAGTCCCCAACATGTATGTTGTGTCTCCTTGTTCCACCATCTCAGTTCCTCTGCTTCTCATCCTCTGTTCTGCAGGAGTTGCCTCTTCAAGAGTCTCTGAGCGTATGTGCACCTCCTAGGTCTGATCACTTGTAGACATTTGGGTATGGTAGTAATGGAGAAACCACAGAAAGCCCTCCAAAAAGTCAATAGTCTGAGTGAGTCTAGATGCTTTACTCTTGCTTCCTCATCACCTCCATGTCCAAAACAAACGTGTTGTCCCTGAGCTACCTGCATTGTCTGTCACTACATGGGTGTGAAATACCAAGCTAACTTGTCACCTAGTTAACAGTGCTAGTTATATTTTACTAGGTGTGCCTTCCTTTATGGGCGCTCATTATATGGTCAATGCCATCGAAATCAGAGATCCCAGGAGGTTGTGTTTTGCACAGGGAAGGGCATGCAGTGGGTGTGAATGGTCTTAGGGATTAGCTTGTCCATGGGCAGTCAGTGGGTGGGTAAATAACCAAGCAACACCTACAAGCTGTCTGTCCCTGCTCATATGTCATTTCTCCCTACCTCTGCAATACTGGTGTTACTACACTATTTGAAATGTTATGTACTCATGTGCTCACATTAGTATTTTAGTCAACAGACCCAGCAGTTACACTAAAAATGAAGCCACGCTTCTGTTCACAGAACGTAGCACGGTTGAGGGCTAGCACTCACGTTCCAGCACATGGGGGTCACTGCATGAAGGCAAAATGTGATCTAATAATTCAATATTCAATGGTAGTTGGTGCATACAAAAATATTACAGCAAAATCTGTAAAATGCACTAGGGGGAGTTAAGGATAACATTTAAGTTGTTCTGGGTGTTTACTTAATTATGTCTAAGGCAACACATTTTGGTGGCGAGGAGGCGTAACCCTTCAAATGTAGGGAGAGGCACTTAAGAGAATTTGGGGAAAGGACAAACTTACTTGTGTAGGGGCATCTAACTTCTTTACGTATTGTAATGAGACTATTCTGCTGCAGCTTCAATGTTACACACAGTTAACTCTCTCTTATATGTCTGAAACCATTTTCATACTGCTCTCAGCCTGTGTTGCCCTTTCTCAGATGAGTCTCTCGATTTCTCTTTACAGACCATCGAAAACACCTTTCACGAACAAATCCAACCAGTCCTGGTTAATTGTGGATGAAAAAAAACATCAGACTTCAGCCTTCATAGTGCACCTTCCGGATAGTTAATTGCAATGACCATTCTCCAGAACGACAAGCCAGGTGAGCTAGCATGAGTCTTTTGTAGGGTTGGGTGGTCAGCTTTAAAAAAAATAGAAAAGAAGCCTATATTTGTAAGTAATGGGGAAAATCAGATGAACAGGACAGACTAAAGAATGGTAACTATGGCTAGCTGATAGGGTGGCATGCATAAAATAAGTCATAAGACATGTAATTTAAAAAAAAACCTGCATATGCATCAAACGGAAGCAAACTTATTGTCCTTTTGGAAACTGATTTTAGAAGGATAGGATTAGGGTGTCTGTTGCCACTTAACTGATCATGTCCTGGTATCTTCCAGTTGAAAGTTATGCAGTGATTTCAGTTTTATTTTACAGCTAAGAAGTCTCATGACATTTGAAACCTCAGATTGCCTTCTTTCTTTCTCATTACTCCCACAGTACTTGGGAGGGGTAGGGCAATGCAGTCTGAAAAATTAAAGTGCATTTCTCCCCACATTGATATGAAATGGCATTTATAACACACCTATACACAAGTGTTCCAGTGCACGACGAGACAAAGGAGGGAACAAAGGGAGGACAGAGACAACAATCTTACTAGGCCAGGTGACATTGAGATTGCACAAGTGCAGGGGAGGTGGGAAAGGGGAAAGTGTGAGGGGGATGGGGAGGGAAAGTGCAATACATAGGATAAACAGTAAATAAATAGAAACAATAAATAGGAACAATAAATAAGAAGTGCGGCCAGCTGATGGCAGGTGCATGGGTAAGAGCAGCCAACATGTTTCAAGTGCTGGTAGGGGGCAGGAGGGATACAGAAACAGCCCCAGAGTGCAAGTGTTGCTAGGGGGGCGTTGCAGGTGTGCAACTGGGGCAGAGGGGACGTGGGCCCCGAGAACAGAGGGTAGCCAGGTGACCAATGCAGTTTCAGTCAGGAGTACAGCAGAGTAGAGGAGGAGAGAAAGCAGAAGCAAAGAGGAAGGTCTTGAGGTGCTTCCAGAACCGGAGATGGTCCTCCTCAATTTTCAGAGCGGCAGGAAGCTGTTCCAGAGAGATGCTCCAGCTGAACAAAGAGATCTACCACCAACTTGTTGCTTGGGGAAGCGACTGACCCTGAGGTAGTTGGAGGCGGATGAGCGAAGAGCTCGAGGAGAAAGCTATTTAGGAAGAGAGCGTTGAAAGTATTGAGGCCCCAGATGCCAGATGGCCTTGTGGACAATTCAGAGGGTTTTGAACTTAATACTCGCAGTCACTGGGAGCCAGTGCAGAGATTTCAGTCCTGGAGAGATACGATTGTTGGGCTTGAGGCCAAGGACACATCTTGCAGTCCTGTTCTGGATGAGTTGCAGAGGGCGGAGAGTAGAGGCAGGCACATTTAGAAAGAAGCTGTTGCATTAGTCAAGCCTAAAGAGAACCAGAGCTCTGTAGACAGTGAGGTTCTGGGGAAGGAGAGAAAAGGAAGAATACCTCTGAGGTGCAGCTGTTAGTGTGACTTCTTAGAGACATCAGAGACAGGAGGAGAGAAGGAGAGTGTGGAGTCGAAGATGACTCCAAGGTGTTTAGCCTCACAGGTGGAAGCAGGAAGAGGGCCAAGAGAGGCTGGCTAGAGAGAGAGAGATAGGAAAGGAGGGAGCGGGTGTGACAATGAAGGTAATCTCAGTCTTACTGGCTTTAAAGCAGAGATCATTGTCGGCACACCACTCCTGGATAGCAGACAGTTGGAGAAGAGAGAAGGAGAAGAGGTGGCTGAAGGGAGCCTGAAAATGAGCTGAGTGTCATCCGCATAGCACTGAAAGTTGGGGCAGAGAGTGGAAAGGCGGTGGGCCAGAAGTTCTAGGTATTGGTTGAACAGCCAGGGAGAGAGGTTATACCCTTTGGGAACACCACCACAGGTAGAGATAGAAATGGAGGAGAGGAAGGACACAAGTTGGACCTGGGAGGGTCGATCGGAGAGGACAGAAGTTAGACAAGCCAGGGCCTGATAGGTGATACCCAGGTTATCACAGAGATGGTTGAGCAGTTTAGCATGGTTGACCGTGTCAGAGGCAGAAGAGAGATCAATTAAGATGAGGACACAGGGGCTGTTGGAATCAAGGTTGGAGAGCAGCTCTTCATGGATGTTCAGGAGAGCAGTTTCCATGCTTCTGGCAGCTCCGAAGCCAGACTGATGGTCTTGGAAACAACCAACAGATTAATTGTGAAGATTAAGCTGGGAAATGGCCAGCTTTTCCAGGTGTTTGCCCAGGAAAAGAGTGATGGAAATTGGGTAATAGCCAGACAGGACGGGACAGCAGAGCGTTTCTTAAGAAGAGGGTGCACAAGGGAGTGCTTCAGGGGGGAAGTGGAAACTCCATTGGTGAAGGAGTGGTTGCAGAAGTCAGCCAGAGCAGGAGCCAGGGTGTCAATGTGGTCCTTGATGGTTTTGGAGGAACAGGGTTGAACCTGTTTTGACCAGACTTTCATAGATCTCACTTGTCTAGAAACCTTGTCTGTGGAGAACAGGGGAAAGGCAGAGAAGGAGGGAGGAGAGATGGCCAAAGAAAGGCTAGAGGAAAAGCAGGGAGTAGACAGAGGAGGGGAAGAGGAAGAGAGAGAAGACAGGATGTTCTTCGTTTTAGAGAGGAAATGATAAGCCAGAGCCATGTAGAGGGCCTGGAGGGGACATGAGAGTTGGAGACTGAAGCAGGATTCACCAGTTCCTTGCAGATTTTAAAGAGCTTGGCCGAGTTGTTAGATGCTGCAGAGACGCAGGCTTGGATGTGAGCGCTCTTCTTGGTGCAGACAGAGAGCTCACCAAATCCCTTGTAAAAGGGATTTTTAGAACAGTATTAACACAGCAAACTTGCATCATTTCTTTCATAAGCACACATGTGCCAAGCTAGCTCCAATACTTGCTAGTGTCACAGTTGCTAATGGGCATGTATGTTAACTCATGCAGATAACATATTCAATTAGATCCAACTTGGCTGTATTGGTCAATGACAAGTACAGCTGGTTTGGGTATAATTGCAGATGTTATCTGTGCCTCGTACTGACAAATTATTCTTATGTGTTATAAAAAACATACCTTTGAACAATTACTACATGATTCCATATACATATTTACATCATATTTTGCTTATTAACAGGTGTCACTCTTGCTGAAAATGAATTTGGTGTATCAATTGCTCACAGAACCATTTTGCGGACTAGTAAACAGTGAAAAACTGGAGGTGAAACGACTAGGGCCTGATTGGCCAGATTTAAAAATTGAACAGTCTGCTAAAGATAGGGTAAAGGCCTACACACGCACATTTTCCATGGTTTGGTATGAAAAGAAGACATGGCTCACTGGTAGTGTTGCTAAGCGGTTTTTGTTCTGCTTCCCATGCCTGATGCTGTTTGGAGGTGAAACTGCATGGACAAAAACAATAGTCACTGACTTAAAGCATGTGTCAGAAAAAGCAAGAGGCATGAATCATGCAAATCTCATATTGATAATATATTACAGCTGTGCATGTTGGAAAGTGTAAACATCGCAACACAGTTGGACCATGCCTATCGCCGGAGCCTGATGAAGCATAATGAGGATGTGGATAAAAACTGATACATCTGGTCAAAGTTAATTGACTGTGTGCGTTTTTGCAGTGCATTTGAATTGGCTTTACGTGTCCATGATGAAGCTGAAGATTCTTTGAATCCTGGTGTATTTAGAGGCCTGGTGGATTTTGTATCAGCATAGACAGTGCAATGGAACTTCATTTAAAGAATGCAACAGTATTTAAGGGCAATTCAAAAACAATTCAGAATGAGCTGCTGGACTGCATGCTCACAGTCACTGGAGAGATCATTGTAGAGCAGGTAAAACCCCCAGATCATGTGGCTATTCAGGCAGATGATACAACCGATGTTTCCACTAAGACCCAGTCTGTGCAAGTCTATAGCTACATTGATGATCAATACAGAATTGTGGAAAGGTTTTATGGATTTACTCGTCTGAAAGACTCTAGTGCACAGACCATTGCTATTGCCATAATGGAAACATTTCCTGAAGATTGCCACAAAACAAAGTAATTGTGCAAACATATGATGGTGCGAGTGTAATGAGGGGTCGTCTGGTGGAGTCCAAAAGAAAGCAGCTGAAGTGTATGCAAATGCCCATTATGTACATTGCTATGTACACCAGCTTAACCTCGTCATGGAACAAGCTGTTTCCAGAATATCAGAACCTCAAATTTTCTTTACTGATATGTGTGGTTTCTGTACATTTTTTTCTCATTCTCCAAAAAGAACCAAAGTTCTAGATGAGGTATCAGATAAAGGACTTCCAAGACATCACACACTCGCTGGAGCTATCCTATTTGGGTAGTAGAAGCCATATATTAGCATAGGGATGCACTCTGTAGATGCTTTGAGACCATTGCAAAACAGGATGATTTTGAGGGAGGTACTGTGCATGGGATTCATTAGAACTCTGAAAGAGAAAGAGTTCCCTTTCTTCCTTTTTCTGTTCAATGACATAATGCCCCACGTTAACATTCTATATAACCAGCTTCAGAAGCAAGATATTGATTATGTGTATGTGCAGAAAGCTACTGCAACATGTATCAAGTGCCTTGGCAGAGTATGTGAAAGTACTGGCAATTTGGAAGCTAAACTTCCAGCAGAGGAAACTTTTGCAAGTTGCAATATAAATATGACCACTTTAAATTGTTTGCAAAAGAGATATGTGATATGATAGTTACAAGAACGCTTTGCATTTACTAAACCCTTGGAGAGGGCCAAATTGTTGCAGAGTGACCTATTTCCAAAACAAAAAATTCTGATTACTACACCCATGACAAACAGCTGAGTTTGAGCGCTGTTTCTCCACTCTGAAGTGAGTTAAAACATTCTTCAGAACCACAATGCCTATGGATCATCTGAATGCGTTGGCCATTTTGTCCATGGAAAAATAACTAATTCAAGAGATCCCTGACTTCAATACAAGGACAATTGATACATGTACCTCTCTGAAAAATAGATATGCACAATTTGTGTACAAACTTTCAAATGATTGACAGGTGAATGTTGGTCTGTACTTACAAGCTATTTGCAGTTAAGTTGTGGATTTCACCTTCATTGATTTAATTGTTTCAATGTCCTTACTTGTTTGAATTTTGTGTAAGGTTGAATTGATCTATTTCACAGAACAGTCAGATACGTGAATTTTGTTTAATTATTGATCAAGTTATGATGTTATGGTTGTTGATTTTGATAATCAAACACTGAAAATAATAAACTTAGTAAACTAATTCTGTTGAATTTTTCTCCATGCAATATGTATGTGCTGTTTCTGTGACCTGTGCATTACACGGGTTTCAACGTTGTGCAACTGAAGCAATGACGACTGAGGGAGGAAGACAGCAATTAGAGGTAGTACAAATGTTTAACTAATTAAGTGGTTAACAAGTAATATTTTAGCTTAGTTTCTCCCCCTTTCTGAAAATGCCTAAAATCCCTCCTTAGTAAGAGGATGAACGCATATGAATGCCAGTAACAGCATTATATTTTTCCATCATTTCTGGCTATCTTTATAATGAATTTCTTTATGCATACAGCATAGTACCAGCTATTCACAATACAAGCTGCTGTAAAATACACCATCACACTTGCACACGTAAGAATAATGTACCACCATTAGTATGTAAAACAAACGGCTTTCTATGTCATATTTCTGTGGGTTTGGGCAGTAAATTACACATTTTGGAAGCCATTTTTAAAAGGATTTCGCAGACAGAGAACCCCTGCACCACCCTTGGTTAGTGTGAGCACATCTCGCTCCGCTCGCTCGCTCCCAAATTCCACCCCATAAAATGTATGCCCAACCATCTTTCAAAATCACCAGCTGCCACTGCATGAAATGCTGCGTGTGCATGACCTCAGAGGCAGAGGGTTGCCATGAGGCATGAATATCATAGCCATCACTTGCTGAAAGCATGTCTGCTCTCTCACAATGAGGAGGAGTCAGACTACAGCAGAAGGGTGATAATAAAATTAGAGAGTAAACTGCCAGGTGTGCAGCACAGAGCAAGCACCTGAGGAATGCACCCTGTAATTCCAGTTTGGGGTTGATTGCTCGACAGATAATTGTTTGTGGCAAACTGTTGGTAATTAATTTGTTTGCATGCAAACAATTATCTGTTCAAGAGACAATCCCAATCCCTGCCAACATTCACCCAAAATGCCTCCCCCTTCCCACATACCTGCTTGCTCGGCTCCAGGTCCACAGCAACCCTGCAGCATCAAGTCTGTCCTTATTACATGGGTCGAATCCGACACCGCAGGGAGCCCTTTTCTTCTTTTTTTCATTTATTTTTCAGTCCCCTGTATCGCATGCTCAGGAAGCGGGGGACAACCCTGCAACTTCCAAGGCCCAACATTCCGAACATGGGGAGTGGGGAACATATCCACAACCCCCAGTCCACATGTTCCATATGTTTTATAATCGGTCGAGTGGTACTGGCTGAATTCAACCAAATGTACCATTTGATCGATCATAATCGGTCACTTAGGCTAATACCAAAATGCCTATATAACATCCTCATCTATTGAATATGTTAAACCTTTATTCTATATCCAACAAAAATCAGCCAATGCACCATAAACCTTACCACCATAACCTCCAAAAATTCAACATTGGAGCCTTTCTCAACTCTGACAATACACCCAAATACTGACTTTCACACTGCCGGCCTCTTATTCCAATTGCTGATTCTACTTCAGTTCCATGATGCACACTGATACTGGTTTTTGGACCCTCTTTTGATTCCAGTGTAAGATTCTAGCCCAGTTCTGCAGATACACCCACGTGTAATCATTCCCCAGTCCAGGATATCAGGTGCTTCTTTATCGTGACAATGCTCCCCAAGTATTTATTTTGGTTGAGCTTTGACTAGGCAATCCAATCCTGAATTTCTACTTTCCAGGCTCCTCAAGCTGTCCAAACCTCTTGCAGCTCCGAAAACATCCATGAATAGTAAACACAGGTATGTATCTTTTCAAAGAAGTTGACATGTTTATACCTGAGTTCATCCTGTTTGAATTCCCGTTAGTTGAGGTTATGTGATGGTGTGTAAAGGCTGTCACCCAACGACCTTCCGAACATTTATTGTTACCATATTGGCAGAGTGTACCTAGCACGCCATTTCTAGTTTAGGAGATGAAATCCCATCCATGGTAGCTAAAGTTCTATTTGGAATTATTTTGGTGATTGCTGTCTGACACGTGTAATATATGGCTTTTGTGCATCACAAACACCAGTCAATTGCTCATCCAGATGTGGATCAACGAATACCATTGCACAAAGACATATCAGACCAGAACCCCTTTCCAGGGTTTCAATCAATAAATGATTGGTATTTGTCATTTCATAGCCCCTATCCTTGAGGCTTTCTAACAAAAAATAATTGTCCTGTTTGCTTTAGGCGTGATGCCTACAATCTGCTCCAAGCACACGTAACGTAGGCCAACCAGCAGGTATGTCCATGCACTTGACTTTAGCGTGCATAATACATGGTTTGGCCTTATTAACAGGCACATAATTGTGTCTGATACAATACTCATTTTAGCATCTTGTCAACGCATGTCAACAGAGATGGATTAATAAACTGGGGCTACCCAAAAGCCAGTCTCAAGGGAACTTTAATGCCAGGGTACTTTAGAAGACCTGTAAATAAGGTGTACATCTCCTCAAATTGCCCACTGCTAGTCCCAATGACCCAGAAAACTATCAAATAATTGACAAAACACCACTCACTGCAAAACGCCTTAAGAAGCTTGCAAACACAGAGCACTGGGAACACATGAAAAGCAATAACATGCTCCACAAATTAAAACATATATTCTGACCAATTAAAGGAATAAAATCTCTTCATGGGGAACATTACAAAACAATTCTGACAGCAACATGCCTAGAACACCTTTTAAACTGTCAGCCATGAACGTAAACTAAAGGGATTGGAGGAGTATTCAAAGTACATGCTGTACACTGGATCGCTCCATTGGTCACAGACAAGACTGAAACAACACACCTGGCCCCATGTAGACCATTTGCCCACATTTCAACCGTGGGGTGACTCAATAATCCATCATCTTGCTCTTTTTTCAATATCTAAATGCCACTGCAACTGTAATTTATCAGTTACTCGGATGTCTTATGTTCAAACGTTGCCGATCATACCCAAATCATCGACAAACCTACAGACACCCCTCCATCAAATAAAGCATATGGATGACAGCAAAGAGACAGAAGGTCAACCAAGCAAAATCCGAACATATAGCTTGTGGCATTACAGTATGGAGCCCCACGCCAATGCTCTGCCCCAACGAAATGGAAACCTGCTCACTGCCTATGACAACAGTCAAAAACCTCAGACTCTTGATGGGGAGCAAATTCACATTCGAATGGCACGATGAAGGCATTGTAAGGAGCTAAATATTTTAACTCTTAATGATCTGGCTCACAAAATCAGGGCTCTTATTGTTACTCTCAATTTGAGTCTCTCTGACTACCTACTCACTAGCCTATGAAGAGTCCAACAAGTGGCAGCTGGACTTCTTCAGGGATTTCAAAGCCATGGGCACATCAGGAATTGTTTTTTGTTTGTTTATAAAAGCGATTATAGTCTTCGGGTGCTGCTGAATGGCATGTTTAGGAGAACATTGCTAGGGGAAATACATTATATTATATGCTGTGAAATAAAGTGTGAAGGTTTGCTGATCTGGTACTCTCTCTTGCGTTATCGCTATCTCTCTCTCTTTCTCTCTTTGCACTCTGTTTCTCTGTCACACTCTATGGGCCTCATTACACGGACGGCGGTAAGGGTTAACGGTCACCGTTAATGGCAACGGTGACCGTTAACCCTTACCGCCGTACTACGAGGTCCCTTAGCGGGTTGGTGCTCTAACGCCTGCTTTTTGCAGGCGTTAAAAACCAACCCGCTAAGGGACCTCGGAGCTAATTTTGGCACCGCAAAATTGCGGTGCCGTAATTAGCGCCTTCCCCATTCTCATAGAGCCCTATGGGGCAGAAATGGGAATGGGGAAGGGCAATGGCGGAAGGGGGATTTACCGCCCCACCGACCTTGGAATGGGGCAGTAAATCCCCTTACCGCCAAGGCGGTGCCGGTAATTTACCGGCATGCACCGCCTTCCGTGTAATGAGGCCCTATGTATCTGTCTCTTTCTAGGTGTGTGAGACTCTCAAAACCTGGTGCACATTTGCTAGCAATAACTAAGCCATTGCTGACACAAAATACTTTCAGGAGTGAGGAGGGTCTGGGTATGTTTGAAAAAGCAGCAATTAAAAATGGTAATGATTTAATTGTAGTAACCTGGGAGATTGGCTATTTTAAAAATGTTAAAATGTTTTTTACTGTTCACCACCAGTTTATATTATAGTCCTAAAGACAATTTGAAACTTGTCTTACCGAACAAAGCACCTTATCAAAACATAAAATAAGCAGCCAGATGATGATTGGCTAAAAGATTATCATTGCAAGATGGGCACACTACTATTGTACTCTTTCAAAAGGGAAGGGGACTAATAGCACCAGTGACGGTTCTAGCCTGCTTTCCATAAACTCCAAGAGAATTTAGAGAACATAACAATGAAAATAGATCTTTATATTTGACAAATATGTCTGTGACAAAATGGCTGTATGATTGAATCACTAAGTGCGTATTTCACACCAGCTTGTTCCCCATTTAATTTTCAAAGCACTCACCCTAACATTAAAATGTTTGTAACATTGCAGCATGCATACTAATTCGAACAGCTTTGTTTTCGTTAGATGTGAGGATAATACGACTGTGACATCAAATATTGCTTCTCAGCCTTTTGGATAAGAACATGCTCAGCATATTCTGCACCTGCTCTTCGTTAATTGGCTGTGCTGAGGCCTCCACTGCCGTCTTTTAAAAGCCTGTGTTCTGGGCTGCATCCTCGGCTATGTAGTAAGACAACTCTGTAACAATGCATGTACCAAAGGCGCATGGCACGTTACAGTTGGAGAAGAACATGCACGAAGAGTAAATTGTGAATAGAACACATGACTGCTTGTGAATCCAGCAGAATACAACTACGTCACTGCCAGCCCTAAGGGTCAACCGTGCTAGTACTCCTAGTACCCAGAGGTGAGCTGTGTCCAGGACATACCAGAAAGGTTCCAAGAGAAACACAAATTAGTGGTGTATCCCCAATGTCAGTGGGGACTACATGACAAAAGTCCCCACTTTTGGGGACCTTGGTGCTCACCTGTTGAAATGGCGGACCCAAGGACCAAGTACGGATGGTAATTAGGAGGTCCTAGCTTTGACGGAACCTAGTACCAATAGGGGCGTAATGGACTGGGCAGGCCTAGAACAGAGCATGTGCAAACACACATTATCTGCCAAGAGGGGTGGTAATGTGTGCAAACGAGAGCACTTAGTACCAGCTGGAACTAACTGACAATATACACATACAGGAACAGTGGAACTTGTTATAAGAAGGGGACTAGGGATAATAACTTATGGAAGCACCTCCCACTGACAAACGTGTGAGGTAAATGGGGTGTGGCAGTAACCAAAGCCCGTGAAGGCACGAATGTGGAAAACTAGATGTTGAAAGTGGTGGGACACAGATATTCTGCATTCACATCTTTGGTGGGAGGAGGACACCCTGAAACTCCTACTAGGAGCCTGACACGTGGGAGGACCATGAAGGGACTGGCATGGCAAAGGTTACAGCAGACATAAGACATGAGGTTTCTGGGAAAGCAGAAGACATGGGCACGTGTAATTAGCATGGGAGGAGACCACATGAGTTAAGAGACGCATGTGCATGAGTCACGGGGCCTTGCCACGTTTGGTGAGCACGGTAATGGATGTGGTGTGAATGGAGAAAAAAAAAACTCCAAGGGTAATTTCATCTAGGGTCTGATGGTATAAATTGCTGTCTGCATGTCCTCTTCACTAATGCATGAACATCCCAAAAGAATTCATGGATGCGGATCTGGGGGAGTAGCATTTGTTATGTCCATGTATACATGTTGAAATTGTATTTCATATTATTTCTTAAGTAATGTGGATATTGTACATTACACATGGTCGAGGCTACATTTGTGCAATTCTGCATAATTTGTTCACAACCTTGTACAATACGCTGATGCAATGCAAAGGATGCCAACTAAAAACCTCATCTAGTTCTGTACTGCCCCCCTGCTCATTTCAATGTCATTAGATTTTGCTCATCGTGCTCCCTTTTACTGCTACAGAAATGAGAACGAGCCAGGCAAGCTCAAGATCATTCTCCAGACTGCCCCGCCATCTCGATAACTAATTACCCCTTGGCTGGACCGCCTGTCGTTCATTGGTTGTTTTTGTTAATGTGATGGTGCTCCTTTAAGGCCTAATGTCATGTTCATCATTTATGATCAATTGCAACAAACACTCCCTGGAGATGATCCGCAGAATGCAGGGAACACACTTGTCGGAAATGCTTAGCAGCTAATAAGTAACCTGTCCGCATAGGGTATTAAATACACATAACACTGCCTGGTAATTTATGCCTGGACAGTGCAAATCGAGAGGACAGAAAAAGACTTGCAGGGAATGAGAGGCGAATTAATCTGTGTTTGAAAGGGCGGGGAAGGGCAGGGGGAGATGTGACTCAATGCAGTTGGTGTAGGGCAATGCATATTTTATACAAGTCAGTAGATGTGAGGTGTACACTGATGAGCCCTTGCAGTGTGGGTACCTACAGTGCAGGAAGAAGAAGCTGCAATGGGTCAATGTGTGCTTTGATCTCACATTACGGAATTGAAAGCGATGCAGCTTGTCTTTTGGGATGTTTTCTAGAAGACTGGATATGGAAGGACAAGTGCTGGTGTATTTTATGGCTGACCTGCGTTTGGAGTGGGGGAGCTGTGAATGTTTCATTAGTTTGGCAAGCTTTTCGGAGGCAATGAAGCTTGTGTGATATCAGTACCTGGGCCATCTACTGCCAACACCAGCATTTGATATATCATGCTGGTGCCTAGACTACAAGTGGACATGCGAGGCTGCACTTTGCACAGTATATCATGAACGGGCGGATTTGTGTGTATGAAATTGCCCACAGCGTATGATGGCATTACTGAGACATGCCAGCACAAAACAAAAAATAACTATACCTGTGAATATGAGGCTGTATTTGATCATGAAAGGACACACTTGTCGTATGATGCAGGTACCTGAGCCTATTAGGTTAAATGACATGCTAGTACCTGGTTACATTAGGGTATATGTAGTCATAAAAGCTTAATTTGGCATCCGATTCCAGCACATAGGTATATGAGCCTGCAGTTGAAATATGATGTAAGCATTTTCCCAGAAAGCGCTCTGGGTTCACTCTCCTGTGTTAGTGAGTCCCACTCATCTTCCTGTCTGCTGTGTTCAAAGAATATGCCTGGTTAATTGTCCTCTCTTTGTGGTCTTTGTTAAACCTGCAGGTCATCCTTGAAGCGGTGGTGAGACCAGACTCTCTGGAGTCTGCAAACCATATTGCCGTACCTTATGCATGGGATCGCCCTAGCAAGGTGGCCCACTGCAAACAACAGTCCAAGTCATGACAGTTCACTGTCATTGATACTGAGGGCAGAAGCTGGCTTCAGGTTCACACAGTTAAATATGAAAGCCTGTTCAGTTTCCAATCTCCTTTGTTAACCTCTGCAGCCAGGTCCCATGTGGGCCTGTTTGAAGTACCCTCTATTGGTATGTTAATCACTTCCACCAGCTGCAGGACCTAAAAAAGAGCAGGGCAGATCCATGGAGACTTTGTTAGATAATCAGGCTGACCATGGCAGGGGAAAAGTTGGTCCTCCCCCTTCCTGGAGATGACATTTTGCATTCCTTGGCTGTCACATTCTAACTAAATGTGACCAGGATGGACGGTGCCTATAGGCGTTGTCCAGCCATGATTATATGGGTCTATGCTTTGTCATGATATGAGCATAGGAAAATGTATGTGGAGTAGCTCCACACATTTTCCTGAGGTTGGTCTACCATCATTGCATTTACTTAAACATTTCAGCCCAGGTGAGTGCATGCCCACCATGCGTATGGTTCAATTCCTCACATTCCCTCCATTCTCAACATGTGAACCACCACCCTACTGAGGGTCTGGTTCATCATCTAGGTGAAAGTACCGGGTTAGGCCATCCACATTTCCATGCTGGGAGCCTGGCTTGTGCTGGAGTCCATATCTTATCCCTGTAGGAATATGGCACAACGCAAAAGCTCAGGGTTCTTAGGTTTCTCCGCTTTCATGGCCATTAATCAGCTAAGAGGCTGGTGGTCCGTTTGGATAGTGAAGTTGACCCATAAATGTAGGGTTTCAGCTTATTCACCACCCACGTAACCGTGTAAGCCTTTTTTTCAATGATGCCCCATTTCCTTTTCTTTTTTGTTAATTGCTTTCTAATGTAGGCAACAGGTTGCTCTACTTTTTGAGAGTTCAGCTGTGGTAACAATGGTCCAATCCCAAAATCACAGGCATCTGTCTGGATAATTAACTCCTGACCATAGTCTGGCGCTTTCAGAACTGGGGCAATGCTGTCACGATTTGCTCCCTTCGCTCCCATTCCTGACAATTAGGGGCCTGATTTGGGGTTTATTCCCTACTTGACTTCCGTATGTCATGCAACAGTGCTGTTGTGAATTGGGAGCGTTAAATCCTTTTTTTCCATGTTTCCTCCCTTCCGGATCCCTTCCAGGTTTTTGACAGTCGGTATGCTGCTTTAGTCTAAAGAATATGGTTCCCAGAATGCCTAGCCCACTGCTTCATTTCTACCCTTTCAGTACAAGGTTGGGTGGAGTATAAGCAGCACCTGTGGCTGGCAGTTGCAGCAAGCAGCACAACTGAGGTGTGTGCTTGTTAGCCCAATTTAAAAGCCTAAATTTGCTTCAGTCCAGCACTGGTCATTGATGCAGTGTTCCCGTTTGTGATTGATCCCTTGTTTCTAGTTCTTAGCTTAGTGTCTAGTTCCTAGTTTCTAGTTTCATGTTTCTTTCTTCCTTTGTTTTACAGTCAGCACTTCCTGGTGCATTCCTTTCTCTGTGAAGACCAGTTTGTCCGTGTTCTTTATTCCTTTGCCCTATTCTGCAGTGACACCTTGATCATTTAATCACTCCTCGTTTATAGATTTAGTAGTTTGTCCCATTGTGCCTTTCCTCCCCTGGTTGTGGAGGGGGAGGTGTTGCTCTTATAATTTTCCTTCCCCTGCTCCTGTTCCTTTACTTTCTCATGTAGTGTCTTCCAGGTTTTCCCTTGCGCTTCTCCCTTTGTTCTCTATTGATTGTTAGGTGTGGTTTGCTGTTGTAGCCAACTCCTGTGTGAATTTTTCTGTTTTCCTCACTATTTTATAATCACTATCCCTACTTGTCCCTTGTCAGGAGTCTGATATATTACGTTATCCTCTCTTTGCTGCTATATCCTTTCTGAGTCCCTGTTTGATCAACAGGGTTTGTGGGCTTTGCTCCCATTTCAGGTGGTATTTCTCATCCTCATGAGTATTGTTTTTAAGTTACCTTATAGAATACCATCAAGGGTGTTAGCTCACAGATCCTGTTGTTTCTTGCCCTGTATGTATGCTTAGTGTTTACAATACCTATAGCTGCAATTGTGGATAATGAGCTTGCCGACATTCTTTGTAATCATAAGGAGCTTCTTAGCGCTTACCCCACGTCCCTTTTTATATATTTGCCTTCTTATGCCGCTCTTCTTGCACATCCTGAGTTTTAGTGTACATGTGTTTTGGTCCTGAGTGCATGCTGCTTGACTCAAAGCTATTTACTATGTGATCTTGTACACATTTCCCAAGCCATATTCACTGCTTTTGTCCTCTCAGGACACATGCACAATCAATCATGAGGATTTTTTGAAGCTCACATCCAAGTGTAACTCTCATGTGATTCCGACCTCGCCACCCTTAAACGAAGGTGTAGGACAGCTGTGAGGAATTGGAGGAAATGAGGTGCACCCCCTCCCAAACTGGCCTGCCGCCTGCTCGGAAGGCAGTACAGACTCTCTGTCCTCTCTAAGAACAGAGCCTACATCCAAGCCCTTGTCTCTGTGGCATATAACAGCTTGGCCGAAAATATCAAGATCTGCAAGGAGCTGTACAATCCTGCTGCAGTCTCTACCTCTCATGTTCCCTCCCAGGCCCTCTACATGATATGATATGATATGGCATTTGTAATGCGCCTATACACAAGTGTTCCATGGCCCTGGCTTCTCATTTCACCACTAAAACTCAGGTCAGCCTGTCCACTCTCTGTTCCTCTACCTCCTCTTCCTCTTCCTGTACCTCCCCTGGTCCCTCTTCGGCTGTTTCTCCTCCTTTCCGCTGTTCACCCCTGATAATGTTTCTAGACAAGTCTGAACTATGAAAGTCTCATCAAAGCAGATTCTCCCCTGCTCATCCAGAACCAGCAAGGAACATATCGACACCCTTGCTCCAGCCTTGGCCGATTTCTGCAATCACTCTTTTGCCACTGGAACCTTCCCTCCGCCTTAAGCCCTCCCTTGTGCACCCCTTCTAACGAAGCCCTCTGCCCATCCTTCCCTTAGGCTAACTATCACCCAATTTCCATCAGTCCTTTCCTGGCCAAGCTCTGGGAAAAACTGTCCATCTCCCAGCTTAATCTGCATTCTGAATCTGAGGGTTGTCTCCACGACCACTAGTCTGGCTTCAGAGCTGCCAGATGGACGGAAATGCTCTCCTTAACATCCATGAAAACGTTATCTCTAATGTTGACTCTAACCTTCCTTCCCTTCTGTCCTCATTCTCCTCAATCTATCCTCTGCTTTCAACATGGTAAAACATGCCATACTGCTCAATTACTTCTGTGACAACCTGGGTATCACTGGTCAAGCCTGGCCTGGTTGACCTCCTTTCTCACTGACTGATCCTCCCAGGTCCAACTTGGGTCTTTCCTCTCTTCTATCTCTCTCTCTAGTTGTGGTGTTCCCCAGGGGTCTAACTTTTCTTCCTGGCTTTTCCACCTCTACATGGCACCTTTTGCCCACTGCATCGCTACATTAAGCTCTAACTTTCAGTATTATGAGGATGATCCCAGCTCTCCTTCAGGCTCCGCTCTGCCACCTCTGTTCCTTCTCTCATACCAGATTATCTGGCCGCAATTCAGCAATGGTGTCCTGACAATTATCTCTGCCTTAATACCAGTAAGACTGAGATCCTCCTCATTGGGACACCTGCACTCTCCTATCCTCTCTCTCTCTGGCCGCCCACCCTGGGCCCTCTTCCTGTTCCTTCCTGTGAGTCTATGAATCTTGGTGTCATCTTCGACTCCACCCTCTCCTTCTCTCCTCACATCTCCAATGTCTCTAAGAGGTCATACTATCATCTGTACCTCCTCAGAGGTATTCTGCCTTTTCTCACTTTCCTCCAAAAGCTCACTCTCTCCAGAGGCTTGGTCCTCGCTAGGCTGGAATATTGCAACAAACGCTTTCCAAATCTGCCTGTCTCTACTCTTTCGACCTTTACAACTTATCCAAACTAGGACTGCAAGACTTGTCCTTGGCTTCAAGCCCATTGATCAAATCTCTCCAGCCCTAAAATCTCTCAACGTGCTCCCTGTGGCTGAAAGGATCAAGTTTAGCACCCTTTGCATCATCCACAAGACTTTCTGGGGCCTGGGAAAGCACTACCTCCAACTTTCACTTCCTAAACATCTTCATTCTTGAACCCTCTGCTCATCCACCTCCAACTCTCTGATGTTCAGACACTTCTTTAAGCAGAGAGTTGGGGTCAATCACTTTGCATGGCTGGGGCCTCGCTCTAGAACAACCTCCATGCCTCTCTCCAACCTGAGCAGAACCACCTCTGGTTCTGGAAGCTGCTCAAGCCCTTCATTTTGGCTTCTGCTTACTCTCTTTCTCTCCCTTGCTGATGTGCCTTACTGCTCAGCACACTGGTCACCTGGCCACCCACTGAAACTCAAGCCCAGGCTCCTGCATGTACAGTTTCCCTTGCACTGCCTACAGGCTCCCCCAGCACTTACGGGTCTGTATCTGCAACCCTCCAGTCCATAGTTTCTCTGCACTTATGAGACACCCTCCCACAGCACTTATTGAGTTACTTGCACGTCTCCCTCGCACAGCACTTCTCCCCTTCCTCCTCAAAACACTTACACAATCAGAATCACAAAAGTCCTAGTAAAATTGTTGTTTTGTCCTCCTTCTGTCCCCCCCACTCCTTGTCTTGTCACGCCTAGAAACACTTGTGTACAGGCACATTATAAATGACTTATCATATCATCCTTCAAATCATGAAAGGAGATTTGACAGGCGGGGACCCAAGTTACCTTCTTTGGCATTTTCATTGAAGTTACATCATTCAGGGGCATGTCAATGGTCCCATACCCCTTGATGTATGACCATTAGTACCCTGTGAGACATAGGAAGGCTCTCACCTCTTTTTCTGTGTTGGGGGTGCACCAATCCTTCACAGCCTTTAGTTTAGCTTCCATAGGCGGTTTCTTACCACCACCAACCAGGTGGACTAAGTAAGGCACTGCGCCCTGCGCCATCGGTCACTTTGTAGCCTTGATAGTCAGACCTGCATTCTATAGCGCCTGTAGCACTTGTTTCAGGTGGCATAAGTGATCCTTCCAGGTATGGCTGAACACAACAATGTCATCTAAATAGGCGACATTGAAGTTTTCCAGTCGGGACAAAACCTGGTTAACAATACTCTGAAAAGTGGCAGGGGTATTCTTCAATCTGAAGGGCATGAAAGTGAACTGATGATGTCCTTCTAGGGTTGAAAATGCTGAACTCCGTCTCGATGTACCTGTCAGGCCAACCTGCCAGTACCCTGCAGTGAAGTCAAAGGTACTCATGAATTTGGCAGTGCCGAGATTGTCAATGAGCTCATCTGCCCAAGGAATGGGATGAGCATCTGTCTTTGTGAGAGAATTGATTCCCCTGTAGTCCACACAAAAGCAGACTTAAGTCTTCCCACCACAGTTTTCTTTAGGGACCAGTACCACTGGGATAGCCCAATGGCTGTGGGATGACTCTATCACTCCTAGAGACAACATCTTGTAAACTTTCTCCGTGATGGTGTCCCTGTCCTTATCAGGCATTCTGTGAATCCAGGCTTACTGTCTCCACATCATGGGTGCACCAATCTGCACAACTTGTAGTCAGCAAAAACAGACTGGCAAAAACAGGCAAGCAAACTTTCCCAGTAAATGGTGACAGTGTGTCAGTTGCTGTCCTGACAGGTCAGTTAAAAGGTTCACACCTTCAACTGACCCTTCTGTGGCTGTAATGTATAGGAGGTCTCCTACTCTGTCTCTCCATCTCTCACTAATGCTCTGACCAAGTCATCTCGGCTATAATGGGGTTTTATCTGGATGACGTGAAAGAACATGCACATCTGTTCAAGTCCTTTCATGTCAAAAAGGTAATTTACCTCACTGACTTTTTCCAGCACACTGTAAGGCCCAGTCCACTTGACGTGAAGGGGCACTGGGTTTGACAGGCTCCATAATCTACACCAAATGGCCTGGACAATAAACTGGCACTGTGGCCTTCTAGTCCTGCAAGTGCTTCATGAGCTCCTGACTGTCATTTAGGTTGACTGTTCCATGCACTTTGTCATTCTAGACCGAAGGAAAAGTACATGTTCCACCACATCCTGTGAAGGGGATGAGGGGTTTCCATCATATCCTTCTCTCACTAGACTGAGGGGACTTCATACACTGTGTCCAAACAGAAGCTCAAATGTCTAACCCCTACTCTGTTCTGTGGCACCTCACTGTAGCTTAACAGATGGCATGGCAGTAGAACATCCTATTTTCTCCTCATGTGCTCTTCCAAGCCACCTATCATGCCTTTTACGGTCTTGATGAACCGCTTAACAAATCTGTTGGTTTGTGTATAGAAGGATGTAGCGAACCAGTAGGTGACTCCAACCTCTTACCACATAGCCTTCATTTATGCTCATGTGAAATGTGTTCCCCTTTCAGAAACAACTTCCTTGGGGAAACCAATACAGGAGAATATCCCAATCAGAGCCTTCACAACCACAGGGGCTTTGATGCTCATCAGAGAGACAGATTCAGGGTACCTAATGGTGTGGTCTATCACAACCAAGATGTATCTGTTCTCTCAGTTGGTTTGGGGATCCAAAGGACCCACAATTTCCATGCCTACTCTCTCAAAAAGGCTGCCCAACCACAGGTAGTGGAATTAACGGGGCCTAGGTGGCACTGTCTGACTTGCCAGAAACCTAAAAAGTCAAGCAGGATGGGACAAATTCCTTGACATTCACATCAAGCTGGGCTTCATAAATGTTTGCAGACAACCGGTCTGATGTCTTAGTCTCTCCCAAGTGATCTGCTAAAGGAATTTGGTAAGCCAAATCCAAAAGGAATTTTGTGGCACTGGGGAATCACCAACCTTCTGGTGCCCTCAATCTCATAGTCTTTTGGCTCACTCTACAGGAGTCCATCCTTCCAGTACGCTTACAACAGTCCAGGGTCCTCGTGCTTAGCCTGCTCCTCTATTACTTCCGCAGGCCCACCAGAGTGGGATACACTTTCTGGGCTTTGAAGATGTCAGTCTGATCTGGGCCTCCAGCTGATGCAAACTTATCCAACTTGGGCAGGCTCTTCAGATCTGAACTCACATGGTCTTCAACCTCTAGTTCCTGCATGAACTATGCAACTCTGAAGTCACTGATACCCTGCTACCAAAGTAGGTTTGTCAGTGGCTACTGGCCCTTCTCATGCAGGAGTAGGCGACTCAGCAGTCTGTGGAACTGGATCTGGGGCTACCAGCCATGCAAGTCCCTCCAACAAGCCTTCTGGAAGCATTCCAGGCGCTAAGGGACTGAGAGTCTTCAATCTGTTGCCTCTTTGGCCTTTGATGTGCTAGCTGCTGTGATTATCTCGGGGTCAGGAAGATCATTACCAAACAGACATGGGGCAGGGATTGAGTCTTCCATTGCTACATTGCACTGGGTCATTTCACCTCATCAACTGAACTCTACTTTCTCCAAGGGGCACTTACTGTGTCTGGCAAAGCCACGGACTATACAATCAGGTCCAGTAATATACTGGCTTGGCCTCACCCAGTGCCATGTGACTGCAATGAGGCTAGCCGCAGTGTCTCTGACCGGAGGAGTTTTGTGTCCATTGCTATACAGATGTTCTAAGAAGAGTTGAGTATTATTAGGAACTGGGATCTCTTCTGGAGACCATGTATCATTCCCAATCAGTGTAACTAATCCACATTCATCCATTCATTGGCCTAGTGGACAGTCCTAATCTAGGAGGCACACACCAACTATGGTCTCCTCCATGAGTGCAACATTCACTATGGCTTGCTTGGATAAGTCATTACAAGCAGGATCCCATTTTCCTGAGGCCCAGCTGGTTACACACAAAATTACCTTTAGGTTGTGAGAACGTAGGCGCCCCATTGTTAGGGGTTATCACACACTACTTTTCAGAGTGCACGGCTGAACTAGAGTTGTGGAATGTCCCATCATGCTTATAGGGACCTGACTTTGAAGAGGAGTGGGTTGGACCTTGGTCCTTCCCATCCTTGTTACCTTTCTTGTCTGAAGATTTCTCTTCTGGTTTGGGTGTGCTCACCTGAGACATTTTCTGGACTTGAGTACTGATAAACCTATCGGCAGTCTTAGCAAGCTCCCCAGGGTCTGTAATAGTCTTGTCCACAAGATGCTTGTGTAGGTCAACCTCACAATTTTTCAAGACATGCTCACACGCAGACAAATTGTACATCCCTTTAATTGTGTCAACTTTGTTACCGGACACCCACCCACTCAGATATTTTAACAAGTGTGTGCACACTTCAAATGTCTGTCCACTTTTCTTTACAAACTCTCTGAAGCTCTTGACTTACTGTTCTGTGGTCTTGCAGAACTTCCTGAGAATGGTCACCTTTATTAACAAGTCTTTCCTCATGAGTTAACTGAAGAATTGCATCAGTACCCTGTGTTGGTAAGCGACTCATCGGGGCTGCACCCCACAGTATCTCCTATACCTCCTGCAGCTGAAAAGCCAGCTCCAGTGCTTCAAACGAATCAAAAAAATCCTTACCCACTTCATAAGCCTGCATAAATCTCTGGGGATGTGGCACCGGGTATTATTCCGGTCACCTTGGGCTGAGCCACTACTGCTTCCCTCTCTAGAGGTGGATCTCTTGGTCTCCTTCATCTCTTCATGTGTCAGCTTGTGCAACTCTATGGTGGCCTTGTCCCGCTCTATGGTGACCTTATCCCACTGGTTTTATTCCTCCAGCACAAGTCTCTGCTCCTCCAATAGGAGCTTTCTAGTGGAAACATCATTAACAACCAGAACAATTACTGGGCCACTTAGAGGCTGTGGCGAGAACTGGGAGCTGCAGGATGACACACTAGCCCTTGACATCCCTGACACTCTGGAGTCTTGACAAACCACACATTCCCCCTGAGGGATGATTGGCTAGAAGCACTACTCATGCTGTCTTTCTCGTCCTCTTCCATTTCCCCTCCTGGAAGGTCTTCTTCATTCAGTTACACAGGGGCTAGCACATCCCCTGGGGTCTCCTCCACCGCCACCAAACTGGGGTGTCCGACCCAGCCCTTTAAAATGAGCAGCAATACTTGGAGACAGATGGAGATGCAGACTATTACTCTAACGTCAATAATCAAAACTGACTCAGAAAGTTGGCAAAGTGCGACTGTTTTAATATCAATTATCTAAAACACGGAGTTACAATGAACATCAACACGCTCGCTCGATCTTCACACTGAATGCAATACATTAAAAATAGCAGGTTATGTACTAAGAATTTGTCATTATTGATGTCTACGTTGCAAACTACAAAAACCTAGTTGGGATGGTGATAGTCTTACAGGGAACATCTAGGTATACGTTCCACACTTGTCAGGGAAGGTGATTGGGTGTCTAACATCAGGTGGGGCAACTAAGCCCTCCTCTAGTGCAGCTTCTACGAACATCATCAAATTCTCAATGTCCCATTAGTTATACAAACTATAGAGCTCTCTATTACATGTCCCTCTATAATTGGTTGGCACCCTTGTACCCCTTTGTAATATTCCACCTACGCAAGCAGCACGCTGGCTAACATACAGGTGTTTGTGGGCTGGTCATAACCATAGCTTCCCACCAATTAGCTTGTTCATGTAGCATCACCCTTGCAGTCTGCCAATCCATTAAGCTTTAAACTTAGCATTGAAAATGTTCTCTGTGCTGGAGAATACGAGGGAGTATAGCATACTCTGTTTTCTTGGTTTCAATACAGCTCATTATAGTTTTTTATTTTCCTCTAACCACGTGACTGTAGACCATGTTTTCGAGTTTTTCTGCATTTGAAATACTATTATTTGATGAACCTCTGATGCCTTCAATGTTCTCGCCCTTCACTTAAGACAGAAGCTTTGTTCTTTTCACATGTTCTGTAATTGTTTGTACGCACGTCCAGGCCCACGGTGGCCTTGACTTCTTGGTGTTGATCCAAACAAGCCTTTCTTTGATTTACCTCCATGGTTAGGTTTTCTGATTTCTAACTGCAACACACTGAAAAAGTCTTTCTGCTCACGGCACGGGATCCAGCTCTGCTAAAGTATGTTGTGGAATCACATTTCACCACATTAGATTTCCTATATATATACATTGGTGCATTGCCGCAATCTATTTACTGCATAGCTAGCCTTTAAGAATACTTTGTCTACTTGCATTACTGCATCTGTACAATTATAAAATGACTTCATATCTTCTTCATTATTTCTGTAACATGAGTATCTTCATCTCGAGCCTGAAAGGTTGCCATCTTTAGAGGCTATAAAATATTTATGTTCTCTCGTCCCTGCATCTCTTCTGGGTATGTCAGCTCTGATTTTCGGGACGTCACCAGTCTTCCCGTTTGCTCAGTTTTCACACTTCCTCCAGGATTTCATTCAAATGGCCATCATATTGTTGTGTATGCGTGGCTTTCTCAACGGGAATCTCACTTCCGGGATTCTCTTTGATACAGGTATTCTCACTGGTAAGGCACGTGTCTCATACTCTGGCTCCCAAGATATAGGCAGCATGGGGGAGGAGCTTTGGATGGGGGTACTTGGCTCCACCTCTACACCACCGTCACTTCTACCCAAGCTTGAAGGCTGGTCAGCAACTCAGGTGTATTAATCCTGGCGCTGTGGGGAATTCCCCTCTCTTGACATAGGACACAAATGCATCCTTGCTCATGCCTCCCATGCCTTTCACAGTCTCTATGTCAAGATCCATGACTATTAACAAATACCTAGCCGTGTCTAAACGATGCCTCCAAGAGTACCTTTATCTTTGGGTGACTAAGCTGTGCAAAAGGCTCCAACAAAATCCAACCACCTGCCACCAATTCAACAAATTAACTTCCGGGGTAACACTGGTCCTGGGGTGAATATTGGTTTGTAAACCATCAATCAGCCCCACACCTCTAATACACCAGAAGAGGGCAAAACAGATTAGAAAAACAAACACATTATAAACATCCATGTACAATTTTGTTAACGTGGACGGAATGGCAGGCTTTTCTCTGAAAGGTCGTGGATCATTGGTTAGTTGCAATACAGTGAAAATACAATTGTTACACAATGATAATAGAAGTGTCCGATCAAGGTTTTACCAAAAATATCTAATTTATTAATCACAACAGTCTGTCTAACTACACTACGAAATACATCTCACTCTGTATAGGAATGCAGAGGACAGACAGTTTCTTAAAAAGAAAAGGAATGCACTGTGGATACTTTAAGGCAGGCATAGTATAAGAAGCACAACAGACACAAGGAATGTAGTTCAAGGGTTTCTATTGAACTTTGCATGGGTTGGAAAAATTGGAAAAATCCTATTCTAAACATAATTTTTAACGATGGGAGCAAACTACAACCATCAGAATAAAGAAAATGTTGTACCAGTCATGTTGTGTCAAAATAAAAGTTGGCCTATACAAAAATTAATATTGCCAAACCTTACTCTATACAACAAAAGGGCGTGGGATGATGACCTGTACAACAAAAACATTATATAGCAAAATGAAAAGGTCCAAAGTGTTCGGTAGTTCAGAACTTCTGAACTGTGGCTCCCCCCTCCCCAAGTTTCAGCACGGGAGAAGGCGGAACAGGATTCCAGCCTGGAGTACAATCGAAGCTCGTGGCACATGGAAGCAGTCCTTTACGCAAGGGAGGGTCTTCCTTAGCAAAGTCTATCAGTGTCTCTCCACTGGGAAATATCCTGCTGTACAGTTTACATGCTTTAACTTTACAAACAGCAAATACTTCAGGTCCCCTTCAGATGGGCTCAGACCTTTCCCTTTTGACATGTTCTTCCCTCAGCCGGGATAAAGCCCATGTACTTTCTCACATGTAAAGGCTCCCCTCCATCGGGTGCAAGCCTCTTCACCTTAATGATCAATAACAAGTTTGAAGCCTTTTGATTGTGCAAAGGAGTTCTGCTATAACCTTTGCATGACCACTTCGAATTTAGTTAATTCTGTTCTGTACTTTCACTTTCACTCAAAGACGCCCTGTCAGAGACCTTCGACTGGGCACCCCGGGTGTCGGGGCACTCCGCAGTAGCTTATCCTTGAGTCTTTTTCTGTACCTCAGCAACTCCCTTTTGCCGCCTAGCCTTCACGCACATCTCTCAATATGGGCCTTTCAAAAACTACTTTATCGGCAGCTTCATTCCTCGAGCTAAGGACAATACTCCGGTGGCTGTAACTCCTCAATGCCTCCAGCAGACATACAGGAGGGCCCAGGATATCGTGGACAGTTTTCAAAGCTTCGCTCAGTATTCTGCTAGGTTTTGCTTGTGCTGTTTGTCAGCCATTCGGAGATAGTTGATCACCATACAATGGGGTAAAGGGCCTCTCCCCTCTCACTGCCCCGTTCAGGTCTGCCACCACTTCTTTGCAATACTGCTGCCACCATGGAAGTTTTGCTGCTCCATGCCATTTGCATCGTTCACTGTGTACTCCCATGCTCTGCCTTTTATCCCAGTGGGGAAGGGTAATGGGATTCAGGTGTGAGTCGTTGTAGGCAAGTGCGGGACTCTGCCTGACTCTGATATCAGGACTTGCTAAACAGACTGGCTGGTTGTGAGTCTGTCTTCCCCCAGAGTGCTCCATCCATTTAGTAGAGTGTGTGTGTGAAAGGGGGTGGGGGTAAAGTTACTTGGTAATATGATGGGGAATCAGGGAAACACGAGCAGGGATACTGTGCCTCACCTCCAGGTGCACCACTCTAACTCCCCAGTGACCCCTCACCCAGGTGATCCTCCCACACTGGTCAACCCCCAGGAACTGGATCCAAAAGCGATGGCTGTGTCCTGGACACCTGGATGACAGATCCCAAGGGACTAAGTGGTGAGACACTCTTGGGTTTCTCACATAGGAACCGAGAAAGGAAATCCATGTTCCCTTGGTCTTTGCCTATTTGGTGCTTCACAGTGAAATAGTAGGATTGCAGGTCTGAGAACGACTGCATGGCTCACAGGTTAGAGTCTTTCCGCTGGCCAATCCAAACTAGTAGATAATGATCTCTGACACGTGTGAACTTTCGTTGATGACAAGGGCCTGTAATTCCAGCACAGATTAATTGTTTTCACGTGTGAAAAGTTTGTGACTAGTAAATAAGATAGGATGTTCCAATTTGTTGCACATTTGGGACAAGAATGCTCCCAACCCTCTAAGGGAGGCATCCGATTGTAATACAAACTCCTTTGAGAAATCTACTACCTTTAGGATCGGGTTCTGGCACAGGTTTATTTTTTAGGTTGTTGTAACATACATCTTCCTCATCAGTCCAATTAATTTTCTGGGGTTCAGCATTCCTTAATTTGTCTGTCAGGCAAGCTGTCCTGTCAGAGAAGTTAGGGATAAACCCACGGTAATAACCGATTAACCCTTAGAATGCTCTGAGATCTCTTTTAGTTTTAGGCATAAGGGTATCTAGTACAGCCTTCACTTTCTCGCATTGAGGTTGGACACTACAATTCCATATAAAGGAGTTGAGGTATTTCAAGGCTGATTGAGCCAGCTTGCATTTAGATGGATTGGCAGTTAGGCTGGTTTCTCTGAGGGCTCTCATGACAGTAAAGAGATGGAAAAGATAGTCTCCCAGGTTTTACTATAACTAACTATATTGTCAATTTAAGCTACACAGAAATCAGAGTTGGGCTGTAATATTCTGTCTCTAAATTGTTGGAAAGTGGTGCGTGCCCCGTGTAAGTCAAAAGGGAGGACTTGAACTGAAACAGCCCCAGGGGTGTCGGGAAAACTGTTTTTTTCCTTATCGGGTCCATGCACTTGGACCTGCCAGTATCCCTTGGTTAAGTATAGGCTTGATAGAAAGATGACGTTTCCGAGTTTATCCATCAATTTGTCGATGCATGGCATGCGACAGGCATCGAAATCCGAGATGGGATTAACTTGGTGGAAGTAAATGCAAAACCTCCAGGAATGGTCAGGTTTTGTGACCAATACTATAGGGGAGGCCCATGGGCTTGAAGAGGGTTCGATAATATTTGCTCTTGACATGTTATTTACTTCCTCAACCACTATCTGTTTACAGGCTTCCCAGGAGTCTATATGGTTTCATATGGAACACTTTTCCCTTTGGTTGTTCTAATATAGTGATAAGTGTCTTTCACTCTTCCTGGTTTCTCAGAGAATACATTGGAAAATGTTATAACTAAATTCTTGAAATCTTCTTGTTGGTGATTATATAGCTCTTGAGGAATAATTCAAAGTTATCTATTTCTTCTTGTACTGACAGGATAGTATTGTGGCATTGGTGGCAGAAGGATTTTCCTTCCACACTTTTAAGAGATTTATGTGGTTTAGATGGGTCTTTTGTTTCCTATCATGTTGGGCTACCTTATAAGAACAGGTTCCTGTTCATTCCAATATTTCATTTAGCCCATGCCACTTAGAGACAATTTTGTATTCCGAAGTAGGCAACATGACCAATATGTTTTATCCTATGGAAAACAATCTTAGATTTACCTTTTTGTCAGGGCTGGACTTTTGTTATGCTTGGGCTTTTTCCATATGAGTATAGACTAGATTTCGAACCAGTTTAATTTGTTCTTACAATCTGGTAGCAGTTTGTGAAAAGGGAATGAGCACCTCTCCTCTTTCTTTCCAAGTCTCCCAGATCATATCCAGGACATCTCTAGGTTCTCTACCATAAAGTAGTTCAAAAGGAGAGAATACAGTGGAGGCCTGAGGGGTTTTTCTTACTGCAAATAATGCCCAGGGGATCATACAGTCCCAGTCCTTCCCGTCCTTATGTAACACCTTTCTTAGGACCATTTTGAGTGTTTTGTTGAATCTTTCTACCAATCTGTTTGGGGATGGTAAACTGAAGTTCTTAAGGTGGTGATATTGAACGGCTCCTTGACTTCACCCATGAGCTTGCTCATGAAATTAGATCCTTGATCCATCAGGATTTCCTTAGGAAGTCCAACCATGGAAAAATATGGTAACAGGTGTTTTAAAATCGGATGTGTGGTGTTGTTCTACATAGGGAATGCCTTGGGGTATCTGGTTGCATAATCGACAATCAAAGGGACATATTTGTTACCCAGTCTAGAGGATTCCAAAGGTCCAATGATATCCATCCCAATCCTTGAGAAAGGGACTTCTATTATTGGTAAAGTATTCAGAGGGGCAAGCAAGGGAATGTGAGTACTTTTTTTCTGACATATTTCACATGTCTGAATAAAGATTTTTTTAAATCAACATGGATACCTGGCCAGTAAAACTCCCCACTGATGCATGCCTGGGTCTTAAATTGTCCTAAATCTCCTCGTCAGATGAGAATGTACAATCTCTACTACAATCTTGCAGTGGATTTCGGGTATTACTAATGAGTTTATCTCAGGCCTTCTGTAGATGTGTCCTTTCTATATAGTAATCCTTGCTTTAGGAAGAAAATGGGGCTTCCTTTCTCTACTCGCTTCCATTCAGAAAATTGCTTTTAAGAAAGCCTCAGCGAGGGCTGGATCATTTCATAGGGCAAAGGCTAAATTGGGAAAAATTGTAAGTTCTTCTTCCCTTTTCTCTTCAGTGGTAGATGGCTCATCAGCTTCCTCAAAGCCTAAGGTACCTCTCTCAGTATTTTCTGGTTCACTTTCTCTAAAGTGAGGAAATAGAGCCCTTTCAAAAATTCCTTGTGCAATTTTGTCCTCATGATGTACTTCAAATGGAATTTCAGCATGGTTCTGTAAGAGAACCTTTATTTCTCACCGGAAGTCAGGATCTATGACGCCTGCTAGGACATCTATACTGAACTTCCAGCCCAGGACAGGCCAGTATTTGGGGCCAATCTTATATAAAAGCCAGGAGGCACTTCGGTATCTCACAGTTCCCTCTTACTCACTAGTTGCACAAAGCTACTTTATCGGCGGCTCTGTTCCTCGACACAAGGATGATACTCCGGTGGCTGTAACTCCACTCTGCTTCCAGCAGAGATGCAGGAGGGCCCTGGATATCGTGCACAGATTTTGAAGCTTTGCTCAGTATTCCTGCTAGGTTTTGCTTGTGCTGTTCACCAACCATTTGGAGATAGTTGATAACCATACAATGGGGTAAAGGGCCTCTCCCATCCCACTTCCCAGTTTGGGTCTGCCACCACTCCTTTGTGATACTGCTGCCACCATGCAAGTTTTGCTCCTACGTGCCTTTTGCCTTGTTCACCATGTGCTCACATGCTCTGCCTTTTATCCCAATGGGGAAGGGTAATGGGATTCATTTGTGAGTCAATGTCGGCAAGTGCCTCACTCTGCGTGACTGATATCGGGACATGTTAAACAGACTGGCTGGGAGGGAGTCTGTCTTCCCCCAGAGCACTCCATCCATGTAGTAGAGTGTGTGTGTGAAAGGGGGGTGGGGGGGAGTTCATAGGTAATATGATGGGAAATCATGGAAACAAGAGCATGGATACCGTGTCTCAGCTCCGGGTGCCCCCCTCCTATTCCCTAAGGGCCCCTCACCCAGGTGGTCCTCCCGTACTGGTCCACCCCCAGGAAGTGGTACAAAAGCAATGGCCAAGTCCTATCCACCTGTATGACAATACCCAGGGGACTAAGTGGTGAGACACCCTTGGGGTTCTCACAATACTGACAGGAGAGGAATCGGTATGCTTAATAACCACAACAGTTTGTTACAGTTTCTTCGCTTTAGCACAAAGGGAGCAAAAGAGTCTTAAAATGTATCTAGGACAGGTCTATTCTTTTGTCATGGTTTGAATATAGGAAAATGTGCGTGGATTGGCTCCACACATTTTCCTGAGGTCAGTCTACCATTAGTCCATTTAATATAACATTTCAGAAAGCCCAAGTGAGCGCATGCCCACCATGCAGATAATCGAATTACTCACAATTGCGTATCTGTAAGGCTACTTGAACAGTAGACCGTTTTTTTGTGTTCATGGGTTGTGATCATGAAGAATGCAATGACCAGATATTCTGCATCCCTTCATTCTTTTTATTTGGTGTGTGGCGATGGCCAAAGGCATCTGGCCTCAGGCCCCAAAATCCTTTAAGATGGCCTTCTGCCAGCCTATGAATAACCCAATTAAAGTGGAGTCAAGAAGTCAATATTCTCTCTACCTCCAATAACTCCATCGCCTAGGTTAACCATGATTGTGGAGGAAAGGTGTAGCATCTTCCTTTAAAAGGGTCAAGTGCTATCATCATCAAAATGGGCCTTAAGTTTTCATTCCATCACATCCCATCTCACATGAGAATTTAGCTCTGATGTCTTCTTAATCAGACTGGGTAATAATCTGTTAGACCTTTTAGTATTGGCTGCGAGTGTTCCACGTGCAATGCCTTGTATCCTTATCCGCCAACACGTCCAGCTGACATCCACCTGTCCTGTGCACCTTTTGCAGCAATCCGCATACAGGCATTTTTGCAGCTGCTAATAAAAACAGATAAAAACATTCACAACATAAAACAGAGGCTGGATACTCTGAAAAGCAACAATGTAGGAAAGTGGTCTGACTTCAGTTTAAGCGTATGACCGCAACACGAGGCCAACCCACCTCTTACATCACGAGGCCATCCCGCCTCTCATATGTAACGCCATGCCAGCATATCTCCCTGTAGCCCATTGTAAAGGGTTTACAAAGCACGGCCAAACACGTGCTCCTTGTGTTGTTGTACTCCTCTTCGTGAACATTGATGTCACGTTACAAATGACGCCGCAGGCGGTTTTGTTTCCACTCCGACAACCTACTGACCTCGCCTGGTGCCACAGCGGGCATTTTCCTGCCATTGGCACTGACCTGTTCCTGAAACACAGGAGGGTGTGCACATCATGGCAGAAAGGAGGATGCTGCGAGCCGGGAGGAGCGCTAGCCAGCACTCAACTTAATTAGAGCGCTGCCGAGTCAGAGTCCCTCCTCCCCCCCAAGACGTGTATAATTGCTCCTACTGTCTGCAGCCAACAAAAGGGCTTAGCTGCGGGATTAGTATTAATCAGACAGCGGCGGAAGAGCGGAAGGTGGCTGGGCGACTGGGAGCCAGGCCAGCACATCCTAATTCAAAGTCTCACCTGAGTGCCAAGCAGTTCAGGAGGAATGCTGAGAGATAATGGCACCCTGCACCCTGAGACCGGGCTCCCACAAATGGAATGAGTTGTTATAGTGTAGGAGCAAGAAACGGCTTAAAAGTTGTCATCGCTTTCAATTAAATATTCAGAATTTTAAAAGTGCATTTTTACATATTAATTGTCGATCTTCCTCCTGCACTTTGCTTAGATATGTTGACATTGCTGGCTAGGAGGGACTGCTGAACCATTATAATAATAATAATTTAGCATTTATATAGCGCTACGAACCCTCAGGTATCACTGCTTATTATTACCCACACTGTGTGGTGCTCATTTATCGACCTCGGAAGGGTGAAAGGCTGAGTTTGGCACTGCCGGGATTCGAACCTGTGTTATGCCAAAGCGAGCGCTCTACTCGCTGTGCTATTGGACCGGCATACAGGTGTGCACCCAGCCCCTGCTGTAACCACACATGTCCCGTGTCTGCCCAAGATCATTTTGAATTGTGCATGTGATGTTGCCCCCACTTCACTTATTCATCCCAATGGGTCTGACAGGATTGCATGTATGAACAGTGCCACCTGTAGCTAAATGGCTTCTTGTGCTGGTACTTCTGAGCACCACACAGCACTCTCAGAAGCATGAGACTTCTGCTTGGGCATCCGTGGGAGCATGGTCTGAAACGGGCCATACTGGAGTTGGCTGTATGTAATTGGCATAGCATGGGCAACCCACACTTTGCTCCTGCGACCCCATCTCCAAGCAAGCACCTCACAACCTCCCTCCTAGCCCCCGAGCCAGGAGCTCCCAAACTGCCTGCCCCTTTGTACGTTATCTTGCAATCAATAATGGGACCCACTAATGTCTGTGTGTAGGAAAGGTCACAGCTGATTTATGAGGCAGGAGGTAACTTACAGGTGATCCGTTTCTACCGTGCATACTAAGAGTTCTACACTGAACATGGGGTCCTTACAATTACTGTACCCCCACCCTACGTTACCTGCACTTCTGCATGGCTTGCACCCTTCCTCAGTTTCCCAGATCTCCCAGCCCCTAATGATAATCAGTCTGTTCCCCACGTCTTCGTCCTTTCCTATTTCCCAAGTCTTACACCCCTTGCATCATTGCTCAGTAGTTCCAGGGCTCCTGACCTCCATTCCAAGTATCCTAAGCTTCCCAGGCTCTTACACTGTACAAGGTTTCAGAATTATCTGCCCCTCTTAAATAAGTCCTCGGTTTCTGATATCCTGCCCCCATGCACTTAGTTTCCCAGGCAGGTCTCCTGACCTCTCACACCCTCACATGGTTTCCCAGACTTCATTGGCAGTCTTCTCGTTTTCCCCAACCCCTTTAAGTTTACCAATTTCTATTTTCCCAGCCGACCTGACCTCCTCCATCTACAACTTCTCTCCCCATGCCATTATTTTCGTTTGCTAGATTTCCTGCCCTCTTCTCCAATTTGATTTACCTGTTGCTCACCGCAGACCCAGCTCCCCATAATCCTTGTTTCTCCCTGCTTTACTTTCCCGACCCTGCCATGACTCTACACCAGCTACCACCATCAGCAAGTTCCCCCACCTTCCTCTAAAGGGCCTGGTGGTGGGGAAATATGCTGAGTTTAATTCCTTGGTGCTTCTCTTTTTAGTTATTTATTTCCCTCAGCCTCACCTCTTTCCTCTTTTATTCGTGTAAACTCTTGTGCCATCTGCCATTGCCCAGGTGCTTTGACCTCTTACACATCGCCCAGGTCTCTAGTTTGACCTCTTATACATTTCCCAGGCCTCTTGACCTCTTACAACCCTTCTTAGTTTTCCAGGTGCTTTGAACTCTTACACATGTTTTCATTTCCCCGGTCTCTTGATCTCTTACACCATTCTCTGTTTCCCAGGTGTGTTGACCTCTTACCGTTTTTCATTTCCCCAAGAACCTTGGCATCTTTCTCATTTCATAATTCCCAGGACTCATGATCTCTTACAGCATCCCCTTCTACCCAGTGCTTTGAGCCCTTACTCGGTTCCTTATTTCCCAGGTCTCTTCACCTCTTACACCATCCCCAATTGCCCAGGTGCTTTGACCTATAATTTCCCAGGTCTCTTGATCTCATACACCATTCCCTGTTGCGCAGGTGTTTTGACCTCTTAATCATGTCCCTAGCAGTGGCGCAACACAAACTCTGGTGGCCCCCCTGCAAACCATACTGACCCCCCCCCCAACTCGGCAAATAAACCATGGGTCGCGCCACACTCTGGGCCAGTCTAGATTATCGCGCTTGCGTAATACGCAGAGACATGCCGCTGAAGGGGTATGCCACACACTGTGCTAGGAGAAATATATAAATATGTGTTTTAATGCAATATACAGCACACTTTCTGAGAAAAAAGTGTCTAAAATGCCAGAGTGTATGCAATTGTTTTGTAGGGTAACACCAATCCAATACATGCAAATCACCAACAGTGCACTGGAACATTAATGCTTTGCTATTAAAAATGCCATGCCACATTGAAAACATGTCCCACTGGCTTCACAATGTGGACCAGTGTAGACACGTACTAACATTACAGTAAAGCATGACAGGCCACATTTAGACATACCTAGACTGGTTGCACCAAAATGCAACACTCATCAAGAAGAGAGCACACATTCAAGCCTGGGTCCCTGCGGCCTCTAACAACATGGCCAAACCCTTTAAAATCTGCAAGGAACTAGTCAACCCTGTTGCTGTCTCTACCACTCCTGTTCCCTCCTTGGCCCTCTGTACGGCTCTGGCCTCTCACTTCTCCGTTTAAAACTCAGATCATCTTGTACTCTATCTCCTCCTCCTCTCCCTCTTCCTCTCTCGGCCCCTTTTGGCCATCTCTACCTCTCCTCCTCCTTTCTCCTCTTTCTCTCTGACAACACCTGACATGGTTTCTAGGCAAGTCCGATCTATGAAAGTTGCATCCAAACACATGCTCCCCTGCTCCTGCAGAACCATCATGGACCATGTTGACACCCTCACTCCAGCCTTGGCCAATTTCTGTAATCACTCTTTAGTCACTGGAATGTTCCCCTCTTCCCTCAAGCACTCCCTTGTGTACCCACTCCTCAAGAAGCCGCTGCCGATCCTACCTGCCTGGCAAACTATTGCCCAATCTCCATCACCCCTTTCCTGGGCAAACTCTTGAAAATGCTGGACGTCTCCCAGCTTACTCTCCACACTGAATCTGTTGGTTGTCACCATGACCATCAATCTGGCTTCAGAGCTGCCAGAGGCATGGAAACTGTTCTCCTGAACACCTGTGAAGATGTGCCCTCTAACCTTGATTCCAGCATTCCTTCTGTCCTCACCCCCCTTGATTTTTCCTCTGCTTTCGAAACGGTCAACAATGCCATCCTGATCAATTGACTACGTGAGAACCTGGGCATCACAGATCAGGCCCTGGAGTGGCTGAGCTCCTTCCTCTTGGACTGCCCCTCCCAGGTCCAACTTAGTCCCTTTCTCTCTGGCACCACTCTCTCTACCTGTGGCGTTCCCCAGGGCTCAATCCTCTCACCCTGGTTTTTCAATCTCTACTTGGCACCTTTGGCCCACCTGATCTCTACCTTCTCCTCTAACTTTCAGTGTTCTGCAGATGACATTCTGCTTTCCTTCAGTCTACTCTCCTCTGTCGCTCATTCCTGACTATCTATCCATGATTCAGTATTGGTGCCCCTCCAATGATCTGTGCTTTAATGCCAATAGGACTGAGATCCTTCTCATTGGGACCCCTGCCCCTGCTTTCCCTTTCTCACTCTTGCCACCCACCTTGGACCCTCTTCCTTCCAGTGAGGCAAAAAACCATGTTGTCATCTTCAACTCCACTCTCTCTTTCTCTCCTCACATCTTGGATGTCGCCAAGAAGTCCCACTACCAGCCGCTGCTCCTCAAAGGGACTGTTCCCTTTCCCACTTTCCCCAGAAGGTCACTCTCTCCAGAGCCCTGGTTTTCTCTAGGCAGGACTACTGCAACAGCCTCTTTCTCAATCTGCCTTCCTCTACTCTCCGCCCTCTTCAGCTAATCCAGAACAGGACTGCAAGACTTATCCTTGGCCTCAAGCCCAGGAATCGTATCTCTCCAGCCCTGAAATTTCTCTGCTGGCTCCATCCAATGCTCTCTACCAAAATACCTTCCTTCTCGAGCCCTTTGATCAGCTACCTCCAACTCTCTAAGGGTTAGATACTTATCCAGACAGAGACTGGGGGTAGATCTCTCTCCTCTGCAGGTGCCTTCCTCTGGAATGGCCTCCCTGCCCCTCTGAAACTTGAGGAAGCAGCTCAAAACATTGCTCTTGTCCTCTGTTCTCTCTCTCCCTCCCCTGCTTACCTACCTGACCTACATGTCTGCTGTAACAACTGGTTCCTTGACTACCTTCAGAGTCTCAATGAGTCCAGGCTCTTTCTTGATCAGTCACCCTTGTGCTGCCTCCAGGCCTACCACACTCTTAGGGGCTGTAACTGTAACCCTACAGTCCCTCGTTCTCCTTGCACTACCCAGAGCCGCGTTGTCCAGGCCGCATTTACCCAGAGCATTACTGCCCTGTTTTCCCCTCGGCTCTCCCTTGCACTTCCCCCTCCCACACCCCTTGCACTTCTCGTTCTTGCACTTGCACAATCTGAATGACACAAGGCCTAGTAAGATCATTTGTCTTGTCCTCCCTCGATCTTCCCTCCTTTGTCTTGTCTCGCCTAGAAACACTTGTGTACAGGCGCGTTATGACTGACTTATATCATATCATTTCATTTTATCACAGATGCCCAGAAAAATATACAATGCCACAGTAAGAAAAAGCTAGACTGGCAGCACCCAAATGCCAGTCTAGTCAGGTAATTACACTTGGCAGGACTGCTTTATCAGAAATATGTAGTTAAAAAAAAGTCATACCAGACTGAGGAATGACTAGACTGGCTGCACCAAAATGCCTCTCTAGCCACTAATACTACATATCATGCCTGCTTAGCCTGGACACGGACAACCATTGTGATTTATTGCACAATCCTGCCCCCGAGCATCCCCTCTCTTGCCCACCCCCTACCCCAACCTCTATAATCAGCTCTTTGGCTCAGAATTACCGTCATATCCCTTTTCCTTGTCCCAGAGCGTACATATGAGGCTCCTTGCCGCATAGGTAAGTACTGGGATGAGGAAGAGTGGGACTAGGAGTAATGAAGATTAAAGGTAGCTAAGTCATGCATTACCTCCATGTACAACTATCTTATTCCAATACTTGTGTATAAGGCAGAGTGCTTCATACACAAGTACTGCCTCATACACAAGTAGTGGTACGAGGAAGGAACAGGCGGGGAGTAATGAAGATTATCAATAAGTAATCAAGGCATTAAACACAAGTATTGTTTTTGACTAGGCTTCAGCACCCCCGACCCCCATGAAATGTTGGGCTATCTGACTCAACCTGGCTGACCTTCAGAGCAGTTGCTGGGCAGAACATGACTCAGATGTTAAACAGCACCTGTGTTTTGCTGTTATCAAGGGCCCAGCAATTACTAACGTAAAGCATTTAGAAAATGACACATTTTTTAAACAGTTGAAATTGTGATGTGGGTTTAGTACTTGCATTCCAGGGGAGTGATTGGAAGGGTAGAGAGGGAACAGGAGACCGCTCATTCTCACAGCAGTCCATATGTGGGTGCTTTCAGACTTAAAGGAGAGTTAATTGCTTGTAACATTGACACTGCACTAGAACGGCCTCATTAAAATGCTTAAAAAAGTTAGATGCCCCCACAGAAATAGGTTTTCCCCACCCCCATCGCCCGTGAAGTTAGCGCCTCTCCCAACATTTGAAGAGTAATGCCTCCCAGCGAGGGGATCATTGCTTAAGTAGGAAAGGATACACACAATTATCGATCTTGACAAAGAAGCAAAAGGCAGGAACTAGGAGGGTCTCCACTAGTTAAATAATAATTACATGGAGATCATTATTGACCTCCACTCAACCAATCAGAATGTTGAGAGCACAGTCAATAACTGCTGGTATTGACTGCATTCTGAACATTCTGGTTTCTAAAGCAGACAGGGAAACCACAACAATATCTCCAGTCAATGTCTCTTTCAAGAAGACACTTCCTTTCTGGGAGGACCATTTTTTCAAAGCAACATCCAATTTAACACACCAGAGAGAAAGCTAAAACACTGCAATATACTTTCACTTTCTTATAGATAAACAATGTACTTTTATATGCCACCTAATGCATGCTCACATTAAACTCACTCCCGTTTAACTAAGTTTGCTATTAAAATACTGACCATATGAAGACAATATAGTTATTAAATCACTATAAAATGTACTTATTGAATTTGTCTTATTCAGTATTAAGACCCGGGTGGGGGAAGACAGACAATCGTGAGGCTAGGAACACTGGCTTGAACCACCGGTGAAAGCTGCGTTCCATCGCACCTGATGGCCGGCTCCTCCCGCCATTATCTTCCCCCACCACTGTCCTGTTTTTTGTTTGCTTTTTGTGCCTTTTCGCCCCCCACTTACCTTATTTCTGCGGCTGCGCCACTCCCCGCCAACGCTGCTCCTTCATATCCACTCCAGCAGGCCGCCATGGAAAGGGAAGAGAGGCTCCATGCAGAGCCCTACTTCCCTTTCCATGGCAGCCATCTTGGAAAAGTATTTTCCTTCATTCAACGGGATGCCCCTTGCATCCCGTTGAATGAAGGAAAATACTTTTTTAGCACCCAAGGTTATCACTTTGCCAACCTGGGTTGCTAATAGCCTTAATCCTCTGCTCCAAGGACTGGAATGGAGGGTAACGGCCCAGTGCCTGTGTTATCCAATGCAAGCTGCAACCTTCAGTGCATCACAATGAGCGCGACTGGCTTCACAACATTGTTAATAGCAGATGTTAAAATTACCCACTAAACGATACTTATTTCATTGTTGCATAAGGCTGAAAGACATGACATCATCTTACAGATATCTAAAATACACTTCTGAGGTGCACACAAATCTCTGGATATGTGCATACATGTGGTTTCCTGGTTCCATGGTATGAACCCACTTCCTTTGCAAATATAAATGATTTTGCTTCTGCTGTACAAATATAATTTCCACCTGATGGCCAGCTTCTCCTGCCATTATCTTCCCCCAACACTGTCCCGTTTTTAGTTTGCTTTTTGCCCCTTCTCACCCCCCACTTAACATATTTCTGGAGTGGCGGCGGCACTCCCCGCCACCACTGCTCCTTCTTCTCCACTCCTGCAGGCTGCCATGGAAAGGGAAGAGGGGTTCCATGGAGAACCCTGCTTCCCTTTCCATGGCAGCATATTGGAAAAGTATGTTTTTTTTCATTTAACGGGACGCCGCTTGCGTCCCTTTGAACAAAGGAAAATCCTTTTTTTAGCACCACAGGTTATCACTTTGCCAACCTGGGTTGCTAATAGCCTTAATCCCCCATTCCAAGGTCAGGAAGGCGGGGTAACGGCTGGTGCAGGTGTTATCCGATGCAAGCTGCAACCTTCAGTGCATCACAATAAGAGCAACTGACTTCACAACATTGTTAATAGCAGTTGTTAAAATTACCCACTAAACGGTACACATGTCATTGCTGCATAAGACTGAAAGACATGAAATCCCCTTACAGATATCTAAAATACACTTCCGAGGTGCACACAAATCTCTGTATATGTGCATACATGTGGTTTGGTGGTTCCATGGTATGAACCCACTTCCTTGGCAAATATAAATGAGTTCGCTTCTGCTGTCCAAATACAATTCTCATATAAAAATAACTCATCTACGTAAGAATTCTGAAGTTTACAAAAGCATGCAAAGCAGAGAAGAAAAAAAAAACACTGCCCACTTTTCTCGCCTTACACCGTGACTATATTCACACTCTCTTTGCTCAAAAATATGTGGAAACCAAGCTCTGAGATAATTGTCTGTAAATCCTGGCATTTGTTTCCTACATGCCATTATGCATTCCTAGACACATTATAATGCTGGACTGGAAGCCGGAACTGGGTGTCTACTTTACACTTGACTTTGTCCAATAGACCACCCCTAGACTGTTAATGGCAACTGCGGAAGCCATTAATTAAACTGCTGCTCATTAGAGGGGTATTTCTGGAAATAGCAAGAGTGCAAGGGATCACGACTTGCTGCCAAGGACGGCTACCGGATGAGTGGGCTGGGGGCCAGGACACCTTTTATCATCTGCAGGGTCATCCTAATGTCACTCGAAAGGGAAGTAGATTTGCATATATGTAACAGAGATTGTTCCAAATGGGTGGGGGTCAAAGTGCCACAGCTGTGCTCTCGGGTTGGTATGCTACTGCTCCCATGAGCTCCCCTTTCGAAACCGGAAATTTGTCAATATATCATTCAGAGATTAGCCTTATTTGTTCACTGACAGCCGCCCGTTTTCATCAGTGTGACATTTTGCGAAGTGGAGTAGTCAATGTGACAGGATATAGCACTGGACAACCTGTATTCCAGCTAACCCGGAAAGCTGTCCAACAATCAGGATTGACCCCGTCTTATCAACAAGGAGCATTTTGCTTCCATGCCCAGGTCTGCATTGTTCGAGTTTCTTTTTAGTTAAAAAATTGATTGCGGTTAGTTTATTTACCAAACGTTCACGCATAGTATTTCTTGAATAATGATTAAAAAACAAATGCAAACACATGAAACATACAGCATTTTTTCAGATAAAACGGTATTTCATTTAAGAAAACCTATCTAAATCTCACAAATCGTGTTGAAGTCAAAGAGAATACATTGCAATCCGTTTGACACAAACTCGAGATAACGCTACTAAATCCATCCGTGTCCTAGGCTAATTAGTCCTGCTGGGTTGCCAACATTTGCCAATATATCACACAATTTAGTTAATAAACGAAGCAATTATTTGGAGCGCACATGTGATGTACACATCCTGCATCTGCCAACATGGGGCATTACAGGGGTATGGGCATCACATCTGGGGATGTCACGGTCATGCAAAACATACAGATGGAATGCCATCAGGTAACAGGACACCGGTGTGGCTAGGTGTCAACACAGTGATGTGCATAAATAATATGTTCCATTGCATAGGGACATGCAACCTCAGTGGTTCAGAATGATGACTTCCCATGGAACCTTAAAAGCTGTGGAAATGTTGTGCTGAGCACATGAAACTAAGTTTCCTGGCAAATGTTTCTTCCTACCACTGCCTTTCATATTATTATTATTATTATTATTATTATTATTATTATTATTATTATTATTATTATTATTATGATTGTTGTTATTCATACCATTATTATTATTATTGTATTTATTGAGGGAAGAACTGGCTTCGAGCAGCAACAGAGGGCTTTACATAAGTATGCAACAGTACAGATACATATCAAAGCATCTTTCAGAGGTAACAACAGAACAGATACACAGTGGGGGGTGGGATACAGAGGGGCACAGAGGAGGGCTGCAGCTGTACCGGGTGGCGTGGAGGAGAGGGGCGGGCAGAGTCTAGCGAGTCAGGTGGTGGGAGGGGCGATGCGATGGCCTAAGTGGTGAGCCAGAGAGACTATGCTAGTAGTTTCCATTTTTACACCAAGGCTTACATCAGGCAACCAGGAGCTTGGACTGTGGAAATAATAGCAGTGGAAATTGACAATTTGTTGAGAACCTGGAGGTGAACACATCACTGTGGAAAAGCTGGTTCGTAGGTAGTTTAAGAGTGCCTTGGCTCTATGTTGGAAAAGAAGTCTCTTATTATCATGTTCAGTAGCTGGGGAGCATTGTTGGTGCTTGTTTTAGACTGAGACCTCTCTCTAGTAGTCTGCTTGTCTGCACGTATGCGACAGCATGGAATAACTGTGGTGTAAGTGTAGAAAGTTGGGGTGGAATGCTGGTGTCCGAGCTGAGTGAATGTTCTAGGATTGGCAGTTGGAGTGAGACCTGGCAGGGTGTGGATAAGCCCTTAGGTGTCCCTTATGTCCTCTTATTTGTAAATCGTAACCAGAACATATTTATTTATTTATTTATTTATTTATTTATTTATTTATAATGTGCCTAATACCTTACCTGAGTTTGGATTCTAAGCATGGATCTGGGATTCAAACCTCTGTTGCTCTGCATGGTCTTTCTTCCAAGACCCGTGTGTTGCCCCTGTGCTATCCCCTGTTCATATTACTAATAAACTTATTTGAGAGTAACACAAAGGGTACTGAATCATCGCTCAAGCCACAGACCCGGTTCACTTTAGTGGTGATGTTGTAAACTGGAAAAGGAAAAGGTGGACTTAAGGCACTGTGTACAGTGAGGCAGGTACACAACCTCCTCAAAGAATGATCATCTACGCACAAGAAGTAAGGGGAAGGAAGGTTGCTAACTGGGAGGAGTAGCATTTTGTTCCATATGCAGGGAGTTTCTGAGACATACTGGATTGATCAGTGAAAGTATGCCAATGCAGATTCTCTAGGAATTCAAGATGCATTGGTGTGTGGTGCAGTGATTCTGGAATCTCCCACAAAAAATAGTTACCGCCCACACTCCAAAAAGTAAGGAGGCGGTGAACCAACTGGGAGAAGCAGCATGTTGCTCCATCTCAGGCGAGTTGCTCAGAGGTACTGGATGGGTCAGTGAGAGAAGACTTGTGGACGCAACTTGGCAATTCCCACCAAGGAAATCAGGACGCTGTGGTGCGGGGTGTCTGGGAAATTGGCAACTGGTCTGGCACATGAGTGCTCTGGGAACCCGAATGCAGGTTGCCAAGCACAAGTGGGAGCTCCAAGATGAGCCTTCATGTGGGCTGGCAGTTGCATGTTGGTGCCGCCCCTTTGTGGGGTTGATACTCACCACGTTGCAGTGAACATGCTGTGTTGGACAACGCTGTCTCCTGTCAATTGTTTGCAGCTGTGTTTGTTGGCAGTATCTTTGCCCAGGGCAGGGCTACAGCCTGAAAGGATACCTTTGCGGCACAGTGGGGAGCCCCACTCCCAGATCTGATGTTGCAGCCAGATAGGTGTTGGGCCTGTTTAGAGGCGCTGATACTTTGCAGTGGATGGAGTTTGAAGGAAGTGGAGAGCTCTGTATGCACTCGCGGCCCAGGGTGAAATGGAAGCATGTAAGCAAGTTGGCACCGGATGTGTTCCCAGCAATGCATCCTCTCTAACTGGAAATGGGTCTCCCACTCCATGGGTGTCAACGGACCGGAACTGATGCAACATGGAATCTACTTATAGGGCTATGGTGATGCATTCGTAGGCATCCTGGTGGCTCCTGAGGACCTGCCTACACGACGTGAGCCACCTTCCAGCTGCTGCTCTGTTTTCCGTGCAGCAGAGACCATTGTGTTGGGAACAGTAATATTTCAACTGCACGTGGATTTGGTCCCTGATGGGGGGCGGGGCAACACGCGGAAGGGCTGCTGCTAGGGTACAAGACCGTCTGAATGACTACTGTTTGAGGGGTCATGACGGTTTAGTAACTCTACTTTTTCATGGCCTGAAAATAAGCAAAACCGAAATTTCACTTGGAGTTTTGCAAGTTGGACATGAGAAAGCATTCTGATGTGGTGTTGTTGCAGTCGCTTACTAGCAACGTTTTGTGTATAATGGCCCCAGGATCAGTTTGGGATTTCCCACTCTACTGGGGGGAGAGGGTTCATGTTAGATGCCTTGGGTAACTGTATTCATTGTTTTTATGTTTTTGTCTAGGTACTGGCATCACGTTTGGCAATAGTCAGTGTTTAGGGTTCCTGATGCTTTGCATCCTACTGTCATTCTGGTGGGTATCACCATTGGAGTTCATTTTTTTTTTTTTTTGGGTGGTAGCCTGTTTAGGTTTAGGTTCGTCTCGTTTTTAGTAAAATTGCTATGGGTGTTTAAGGCAGTAAGGATTTTGGTGCTCACATTGCGTTGAGTTCCGGTAAATGTGGGAAAATGATAATGATGTGTTATTTATATGGCGCCTTTATCCAAAGAGCTTTACAGAGCACATATTCACATGCAATATCACCCAACCGAAATTGGTATTTATTTATCGACCTGGGAAGAATGAAAGGTTGAGTTGGCCAGATCACGCTCAGATCGCAGCAGCGAGCGCTCACCCCATTGTGCTATCTTACAACACAAATCTTGGAACTGATGTATTATTTTGGTAATCTACATTTCATCTTTGTTTGGACGTGTATCTGGGATGTCTTGTTATGCACTACTTTGGTTTTCAGTTGGGACCTAGGTTTTGAATGGCAGTCTTGGTTCCTGAACATAGGGAGCTGGTGCTAATGTTTCCAGTCTCGCATTGGGAGTGTGAAATTTCGTTTGACAGGACGCCTCAGTTGGAAGCTGTTCGCTGCTAAGGATGGACAGAGTTGGTTCCCTAATTTCAGGTAAATGTTAACAATCTACTCTTATCGTTACGGTTTACTACTACTTAGTGAACATATTTAATGTATCTACGCAATGCGTAGGTGAGAATCTTCAGTGTCAAGTATGTGTTTTAGCTTTATGTTATATCAGTACCCGATGAGGGACAATGAGATTGTAACATGCAATATCATTGGCCCAGGCCGGGGTGTTACCCGACCAGTTTATTGCCACCAGGTGTCAAGTTTTTAGTGTCATGGCATGGGTGAGAAGTGTTGCAGTGCCACGGGAGTGAACGTTTTTCGTGGTGTTATGATTAAGAAAGATTTCCCTTTGCGAGCAGTCTAGTTCACAATTACCCTATGCTTCCTTATCAGCCCAAAAGAACGGAAGCTGTTTGGTTTCAGCAGTTGTGTGGTATACTACATAGAATGCCCCGCCCCTGCGATACATAGGACAGACCTCTTGAAGTGTCAACACACCAGTGTCAGAGCACACGTCACGAATTCGATGCAAGGTGCTGACGGCAGAGGTAGTCCAAAATGATGTACTGCTCAAGCACTCTGCCCATGACATTTGATGGTTGGTACTAGACACCGACAAGTCACCAAACAATGCTATGGAGAACTTTTTACTCAAGGAGTCGAGATGGATATATAGGATGGGCACACACACCAATGGGTTGAATGAACAACTAATGCTCTGAATCTCTGTCTATGTATACAAAGTTGCCTGCTATACATTAACCATGTTGTGTTAGCTCATCTCTGCCATTACTAATCCGCTAGTAATGTAACTCGACCCCTAATAAGTCCCTTGGTAGACACTATTGCATTCTGTATGTTCAGTTTAGCAGAGTACAATGCCGTAATGTTTCACTATATAGCTATATGTACATGAACTTGGATGACACAACATCATGCTTTACATTATAATGCTGCATACCATATGCACTGCCATGTATTTTCTGTGCGAAATGCTCGAGCTGATACTCAGCCTTGTGTCAGCGATGTATGTAGTCGGTAGATAGTAATGTCGCTACTTAGCTACACGAATATGATCTGGGACGATACAACAACATAACTTTCTGGAGAGTGCTGAATAATAGGTACAAAAACATGTATTCCTTATGGGCAATCGCCTTCACTATATTTCAGGTCCTTTCCAGTCAACTATGTAATCCCGTGGTCAGAACTATTGCACTCCCTCGATCTTATGCTGTGCAGCTCTAATATCTGTATACCATTCTGGGTGACACAGGGTTGTGCCACATATGACAGCACCAACTACTCTGTGAAATACAATGTACTCAGCATGTGAAATGCCTTTATCATAATTCTATGTCATGGCCGCCACCAATTTGGCATTCTGTTTGTAAAGCTCAGTCAGATATATTACTGTGAAATATGTGTAAACTACCTTGGATGAGCCTATACACAAGTGTTTCAAGGCGCAACACGGCAAGGGAAGGGGAACAGAGGGAGGACAAGACAACAATCTTATTAGGCCTTGTGTCCTTGAGATAGAACAAGTGCGCAAACAAGAAGTGCAGGGGAGTGAGAACAGGGAGCAGTGCACCCGGATCAGCAGGGCCCAGAGTTAAGTGCTGGAAGGCTGGAACTCCAAGGGGCAATCCCATCCAGGTAGGACAAGGTTATCCAGGAGGCAGTGTAAATAGGGCCAGGCAGCAAGTGCAGGGGGACTGGTCAGGGGGCTGAGGGGGGGCTGGTGTCCTGTAAGACTCAGAGGACAACCAGGCATCCAGTCAGCAGACGAAGCAGGAGCAAGGGAAGGTTAGCAAGGTAGAGGGAGAGACAAAGAAGAGGTTAAAAAGGTAGGTCTTGAGGATTTTCCCAAAATTAAGGAGGTCCGGCTCAAGGTGGATAGAGGCAGGGATGTCATTCCAGACAGAGGCACCTGCAGAGGAAAGAGTTCTAGCCTGTGATCTCTGCTTGGAGAAGAGACTCACCCGCAGAGAGTTAGAGGTAGAAGAGTGAAGGGCTCTAGGAGGAACATACTTAGGAAGGGAGAGTTCAAGGCAGTAAGGACCACTCCCCGAAAAAGACTTGTGAACGATGTAGAGGGTCTTAAACTTGATCCTTGCAGCCACTGGGAGCCAGTGGAGGAATTTTAGGGCCGGAGAGATGCAGTCCCTGGGTTTGAGGCCAAGGATAAGTCATGCAGTCCTTTTTGGATGAGTTGAAGTGTGTGAAGGGTAGAGGTAGGCAGATTGAGAAAGAGACAGTTGCAGTAGTCCAGCCTAGTGAGAACCAGAGCTCCGGAGACAGTGAGCTTCTGGGGCAAGGTGAGAAAAGGGAAAATTCCTTTGAGGAGATACAGATGGAAGTGGGCCTTCTTGGCAAGGTCCGTGATGTGTGGAGAGAAGGAGAGTGTGGAGCTGAAGATTACTCCAAGGTTATATGCCACACGAAAGTGTGTGGGCAGAGGACCCAAGGAGGGCATCCAGAGTGAGAGAGGAAAAGCAGTAGCAGGGGTTCCAATGAGAAGGATCTCAGTCTTGCTGGTGTTGAGGCAGAGATCGTCAGAAGCACACCATGACTGAATAGCATATAGACAATCAGGGATGAATGAGGAGGAGGAAGAGGCCGAGGGTAGCCTGTGTCTCCAGTATAACACTGAAAATTAGAGGTGAAGTTTGAGATCAGGAGGGCCAAACGGGGCGATAGATATTGAAGAGACAAGGGGAGAGGATAGAGTACTGGGGAACAACCCATATCAAAGGAGAGGTTGTGGAGAGAAAGGAACCAAGCTCCACGCGGGAGGGTCAGTACAGGAGGAAGGATTTCAGCCAAGCCATATCCAAATCCATGATGCCAAGGGTCTCGGGGAGACAACTAATCAGGATGTTGTGGTTGACTGTGTCAAAATCAGAGGAAAGGTTGACGAGAATGAGGTAAGAGGGAGAGCAAGAGTAGTGATTAGAGAGCAGATCTTCACGGGTGCTCAGGAGTGTAGTTTCCGTGCCTCTGGCTACTCTGAATTCAGACTGATGATCGTGGAGACAACCAACAGATTCAGTGTGGCAGGGTAGTTGGGAGATAGCCAACTTCTCCAGGAGTTTGCCCATGAAAGGAGTGATAGAGATCGAGTGATAGTTTTCCCAGATTGGAGGGGTTGGCAGAAGGCTTTTTTAGTAGGGAGTGCACGAGAAGAGAGAGGAAAGGGCCAGGGGCAAAGGAGTAATTACAAAAATCGGCCAAGGTTGGAGCAAGAGAACCAATGTTATCCTTGATGGTTCTGGAGGAGCAGGTGGTCACCTGTTTAGATGAGACTTTTATCAGCCTGACATGTCTGGAAACATCTTTGCGTGTTACAGCGGAGAACGAGGGGAGAAGGAGAAGAGGGGGGTGGCTAAGGCAGGCCTGAGCGGGGTCAGGGGAGAGAGATGAAAAGTGGTGGAGCATGCAGACAGGGTGTCCTCAGTTTTAGTGGCGAAATGAGAAGCCAGAGCCATGCACAGGACCTGGGTGGGTGTAGAGAAGGAGGATACTGCAGTAGGATTAGCCAGCTTCTTGCAGATTTTGAAAAGATTTGCCATGTTGTGAGAGGCCTCACAGATGCCGGCTTCAATGTGGACCTTCTTCTTAGAGAAGATGCAGAGTCTATATTACCTTTAGAGCAGGCACCTCGCCAGTTTATCAGGGTAAATCTGAAGCTCCCCACTTCCGCTAAGCTACTCTGCAATTAGTCATACCAAGAGTTGCACTTAATGGCAGGCTTCAGAGGGATCCTCATAATAGGGCAAGGGTACCGAGAGTGTTAGAGTAGAGATGGAGAGGCGATGGTTGGAAAGGGCTGTGTTAGGATGGGAGTCAGCTGGAGATGGAGGGGAGAAAGTTGAGGCAAAGGCAGCCACTAACACTCGGTTTCATAGGTCGAATGACCATGAAGGACGGTGGCATTGCTGGGACAGCTTTTGACAATGGAACAGGAATTTTCAAAGTGAGAAGAGAGAATAAAGTGATCAGTCCAGGAGAGAGGAGTGATGAGAGGGTTGTAGAGGGAGAAGCCTGAAAAGATGAAAGTATCCAAATTGTGGCCAGCAGAGTGAGCCGCACCAGAGGGTAGAATGGAGAGGGAAAGAGAGTCGCATAGGTTTGCGAAAGAGTCTGAAGCAGTCTGGTGAGTCCAGGTGAATTCTGTGATCCCCAAGGAGGAGAAGCTGGGAGGAGGAGGATAGGAGAGAGGAGGAGAGATCAGCCCATTCAGAGTAAACAAGGGTGACGGGGCCAGGTGGCCTGTAGATGTTGGCCAAGGTAAAACAGAGGCACAGATAGATAGAAAGCCTGCAGACAAGGCATTCAAAGGTGAATTAGGTCTGAGTGGGGATGATGGAAGCAGGGATCTACTCAGGAAATATCAGGGCCTCTTCACCTCCGAGCCTGTTGGGCCTGAGCTCAAACAGGATTTTGTAGCCCTCAGGGAGGAGTGTCTCAAAACTTGTGACCGAGCAGGCCTTGAACCATGCCTCATTAAGAGTGAGAACATCCAGGTCCAGAAGTTTAAGGAGGTGGGAGTTGTCAGGGCAGTGTTTGACAGTAGAGGGAGAGTTGAGAGTAGCCACTTGGAGCAGGTTGACACTTTTGAAAGACTTCTTGGTGGGGGTTCAGGGGAGTGGAGTCCTTAGCGGAAGTGGCAGAGGAACAAGAGAGGAGGAAACTGGAGGTGGCAAATGAGCCAGAGAGGTAGAGTATGGCAAGGGAGTTTGAGAGGTGGAGGATAAGGGTTGCAGAGGCCCCAGAGAGGTGGAAGGAGGAGACGGCAAGGTAGCCAGAGAGGTAGTGGATGTGTTGCAGTTTATTAGGCGGAATACATTGGAGGGACAAGGGCCTCCATATCCTTGTCCTGTACGCCCTTATCATGTGTGTTATGTGTTACTTTCTGCACAGTAGTCCATGTGGGACTTTTTTGTTGTGGTGAACAGAGACCTTTGGAATACCCTTATGACACCCCTGTACCACTAGTGTATGTTTTTGGGCACCAATGTGTGGCCCACAGAGCAGGGTATGGACTGGTGGCAGCTCCATGCTGAATTTGACAGGTGCTCTAAGTATCCTCCATTTTGGGCTACCCAGGCCCTACTATAGAAATCAGTGTATTCCTGATCGAAGGCAAGATGGCCCCATGGCCTCTTGGTTTCTATTACCTGTTACCTTGTTTTCCCAAAGTCCTCGGAAGCCCTGCCTCTGTTCCTTCCCCTGACTGGCTGTTGACTCGAAGAATCATATGGTATTGTGGGGAAGTACAGTCCAGACTGGCTGAAGCCTTCCCAGTGACTGCATATTGTGGGTACACCCTTATGGTGGGACCTGGGTGAATGGAGTGTGTGACCAAAATGCATTCCATGTTATAGGTGTCTGGTTTCTGTGTGGATGACACATTGAATGAGACAGCCCTGCCTGAAACGGACATGAATGCAGTGTGGTCTGCTGAAAGACTGGGTGCTTAACCCAATCCAAATTCCTTGTTATGGGTGTTTGGGTGGAAGTGAATGGCCTGATTGCACTGTGAGGCTGATTGGCTGCCTGCCTGCTTGAATGCCCTTCTGACTGATTTGCTGACTGAACTTGGCTCAGCAGTGTGAATGAGGTACCAATGTGTATATCTGGGTACCGCTCACTTACCAATTTGTTCAGAAGCTGAAGTTGAAACTGGAAGCTGCTTATCCTTGAAGCCCAGCTGGAAGACAAATAATTGCTGTTGCTTTCCTTCGATGAAATCTGAAATCTGTTGAGCCTGTCGACGACTGATCCAAGAGAGGACCTCGCCAGTAGACCTCTCCCCGAGCTACAATGGAACATCCTGCAGAAGCTGATCTTCATTGAGGCACCCTGGAAGCAAGCCCGAAAGGCTGTCAACAGGAGACGGGGTCCGCTGAGGAATCTCGTAGTGAAGCACCAGGACATTGAGGCTATCAAAGTCCATTGACGTCGACCAGGGTGCAGAGGATTTCTGTAATCGCTGGAAGCCAGTTAAGTCATGTTGCCCAGAGGCAGGGAAAGTTCGACGCTGTGCTGCTCCACGACTGGAACTGCAATGCTCCACCTCTGCCTAAGAACAGTTAACAAAGGGCTCCCTTGCCATCACCGTCGACAGCTTTGTGCCTCCAGAGAAAGTTGAGGTCATTGACGACCGAGGCGAATCCGCCAATGGGTTTCCTGTCACCCAAAGGCCACAAATATGCCGACAAGTGAAGATCCAAAATCCAGCCGTGGTCGAGTTCTGATTGTCGACGCAGACACCCGACTCCCGCTGTTCTTCATTGGACTTCCCTGCAGCATTGAACTCTTTTCATCGAGGAATCTTGACACTAGGGTTCACATTCTTCAAGGACTCTTGACGCCTTGTGGCTCCTGCTTTAAAGGGAGTCCACCCTCGAGGGATCCCTCAGCGTACCGTCGAAGAAACCCTGCTAACTCAGGTACATTGGGAAAGTAGAACATTTTTTACCAGGAAAACAAAATTATTTTAACATTAATGGAATGGGCATGTTAAAACACTTTATAGCAGGTTGCCCAGGTGGGGGATCTTCACTCTGAATTGTGCCCTGGTAGAGGGAGATAACATTCTGCCATTGTTTAAACTAACTTGTCTTCCTTCCTATGTCCTATGTGGATACACATTACTGTTTGATTTGTATGCCACTAGAACTGTCAGCAGTTGATGCATTTTAAAGCGGTCAACAGTTAAGTGTGGTACCACATAGACAGTGGGCCTCATTACAAGCATGGCTACCGCCATGCTCGCTATGGTCCCGCCACCCGTGATTTGGCAATAACCGGCCCATTATGAGATGAATGGGCCGGTAATTGCCCATTCGCGGATGGCAGTATTGCCGGGCTCCCAATCCCACTTCTGCCCCACAGGGCAGAATGGTGGTGGAGAGCATGGTTGATAACAGTGCCGGTGCAATCACAAGTTCTGCTCGCAGATGCCGGACAGCCCGCCAGGTAAAACCTGGAGGGCTGTCAGGAACCCACAAGCAGATCTCGTAACACGGCGGGACGGTATGAACGGTGCCGGTGCCTTACCGGCACCGCTCATACTGTCACCGCCACCCTTATAATGAGGCCCGGTGTATATATTTTCCATATTTGATTTGCCAAAGTACAAAGTGTGTTATTAATTGTGTATATATATTGAACAATATTTTCATATACAGAACTGTGTTAGCACATACCATAGTTTGTGGACATTCCATTGTGGTGGGGTTAGGGACTAAATTGTACTTAAGAACCAGCCGGAATCACCTCCTGAGAGCTTGGGCCTTGGTTGCCCGTCCATAGCTACCCTATAGAGCACCTTGGCTTGGGTGCTCTGTGGTTCTACTGTACCATATAGAGGCTAGGAGTACAGATATCCCCCTCCAGTCTTTACAACCCTCAACTCAGGGAGTTCCTTTCCTTGTCAAGCAATGTGGCACACAATATCGGGTTTTACAGATTCATATTTTGTGAGGCCTTCTACCCGTCTCTCACCCCCCCACCAAGCTCCCTACCAATGTGGTAAGAAGTAGGCCGGTGTATAGTCAGAATATATATTAATTTAAGTTTGGACAAAGAATAACAAAACAATCACAACTCAGCAAACAATGCCGTGGCTCGACACAATATCACAAATTCCAATTGTCTCCACCTATTGACTGACATATATTTCTTCTAAACTGCTTGTTACTGCAACACACAGCTAGAATTTCGAGTTAAATTCAGGTTTTGTTGTAAAGGAAACAATAAAAAACATCCACAATATAATACAAGATACACAAGAATGGCTTAATTTGATACAATACCTTTCTCCCAGCAACCCCCACCCTCCAGGCATCAATTAAATATGACACATTTGATTTAAAGGAAACGTGCAGGGAATGAGAGCACAATGGAATAATCATTTTAGCTTCTTACTAGAAATGCAATATTAAAAAAGGAATACAGTGGGAAAAATCGTTTTTGCAACACACATGAAATGAAAGGCAGGGCTTTGTGATTTGGGTCAGAGAAACATGGGAACAAAGGGGAAATGTCATGTTGTAACACACATACAGATGAAATGCAATGCTTTGTAATTCTTTTTTTTATTTTGTTTATTGGCAGATGTTTACAGCAAACACATACATCAGAGCGAAGACAGAGTCGCATTTATGCAGTTCAGGGTTCATACCGAGCAAGGTAATATATTTTCCAATAGTGGGATCAATAAAACATCTAGACATTTTGGATTAGTCATGCAGTACCGTAGGTGAGGGCATTACAGTTGCATTGTCAGCTTTATTGGCGAGATAACTGTGGGAGGCAGACCATACATTCTTAGCGTGGGAGGATATCGTTAGTGTGTTAATATACTCCTCCTCGCAGGTCTGAGACAAACTCAGCGCATTAAGCCACTTTTGGAAAGTTGAAGGAGCCGGGCTCTTTCAGATTTGGAGTACACATTTTTTAGCCACCATGCAGTTTACATTCAAGAATTTGGCCATCTTTCTGGTATCATCTGTGCTCCATATCCTAAACACCACCCCCAGTGGTTTGGGATCAACGCAACATCAATTATGTGTGCAAGGGCTATCAGGATCTCATCCCAGAAGCTCCCCAGTACGGCACATGCCCAGAACATATGCAGGTGGTCATCCCCCTCCGTTAGACATCGAGCACTGATGTGTACAGTGTTCTGAGTAAACTTAGCAATTTTATGGGGAGTGTAGTATAGCCTGTTCAGTAGTTTGTATTGCATACATCTAAACCGGAAGTTAAGGGATACCCTATTAGTGTGTGAGCACATTTTCTTCCATAATTCGTCTGAGATCTCAAGGCCCAGTTCATCCACCCATTTGCTTTGTGCTTTAAGGGACTGGTCTGGGGCCTTTGCTAGTAGTATCATGTATAGAGAGGAGACCTCCCCATGGGCACCACAGGAGTTGGCTATGTAGGCGACCTCTGGGTTGTCAGGAGGTTCGTCCGGGCAGGAGGGCCACATGGCACGGAAGGCCGTACGCAACCTGTAATACTTCAACCTCTCCAGTGCTGATCCAGAGTGCCCTTGTCGCCATGTCTGTGGTGTAATGAATCTCCCATCAGGGAACAGGTCGGTAAATACCCTGTATCCCACAGCCAGCCAGTGTTGAGCTAAGAGTTTATCTTGTGTGGGTTCAATCCCGGGAAATCCCTAAATAGGAAGCCATTTGTAATAAGGGGTGGATTCCCTTGTCAGACTTAGGAGTCAGTGCCATGCTTGCAAAGTGGTCACCGAGGGATCGGATGGGGAATCGGCCTTATAATCACGACAGAATATTAGTGTCATAATGTTCACCCCAGCCACAGCAAGCGTTTCCAGTTTAACATGTGGCGGGGTGGTTGGACTTGGGTACCAGTATGTGGCATATTGGGCCTGAGCAGCAGTCCAATATAGGAGTAGGTTGGGGCGGTGAATCCCCCTCTCTCATATGATAGAGTCATATCTGGCCATTTTTTGCGGACCGCACCAGCATGCCACAGGAACTGTGCTCACAACTTGTGTAGCCTTTCAAAGTATTGTTTCCGGGGCCAGACAGGTACGTTCCCAAAAATATAAAGTAGTTTAGGTACAAGTATCATCTTAATCAGGGAGAGTTTTCCAGCTAGTGATAACGGGAGAGAGCGCCACCTCGTCATTTTTGCCTCAACTTGTTGTGCGATGTAGTTTGCAGCCAGCAGGGCCGATTTGGATACGGTCACCAGGACTCCCAAATACCTGACTCCCCCCGGGGACCTGTGGAGAGGCTACTCCGACACAGGCTGCTTGGTTGTGTTGGTAAGTGGAAATATCTCTGACTTGGAGTAGTTAATCATGAAGCCCGAGAAGGTGCCAATACGGGTTACATCTCGTAAGATCCGGTCAAGATTGGTCCCAGGTTTTCTAATATACAATAGCACATCGTCAGCGTATAGGGATATTATTTCCGCAGTGTCTTTCAGGCGTATTCCCCTATGGGCATAGCATGCTCTGATGTAGTACGCCATTGGTTCATGACCAATGCAAAGAGAATCAGAGAGAACGGGCAGCCTTGTCAGGTACCCCTGAAAAGTGTGAATAATGTGGATGTTAGAGAGTTGACTCAGACCCTAGCCGTAGGGGCCATATATAGCAGCTTGATATACCCAATCATATTAGGGCCTACCCCCATTGTTTCCAGGACCTGCCACATATACTGCCAGGAGACCATATCAAAAGCCTGCTGGGAATCCAACGTTACCACCACAGCATCTAAGTCCTGGTCAATTCTAGAAATAACATTGAAGAGCCATTTTATGTTATGGGAAGTCGATCGCCCGGGTACAAAGCCACCCTGATCATCATGCACCAGGTATGTCATGATTGGAAGAAATCGGTTTGCTATTATCTTTGCGAATATCTTGGTGTCGATATTCATAGGTGATAGGGCCCTGTACAAACCACATTCATCACCGGGTTTATCAGGTTTGAGTATTATCGTTATAACTGCTTCACGCATGGAGGGAGGGAGGACGGCCTTTTGAAGTGATTCAGTCCAGACCTCTAATAATTCAGGGGTGAGTCTGTCCGGCCTGGGGGCCTTACCCTTTGGGAGGTCTGTAATGGCCTTAACAATTTCATCCAGTGTGATCAGGGAGTCGAGTTGTTCCTTGGCTACTCGGGAGATATATGTCATAGGGATCTGATCCAGAAGGTCTCGTACGTGTTGTATACTATGTTCTTGGAGTGACACGTAGAGGTTTGCATAAAACTCAGTAAAGACCTCCAGAATCTCATGGTCTGACTAATGCGGGGCCCCCTGCATATCCTTAACGCGCTCGGTCTGGGCCTGACCCATTCTCCCCTAACCAGTCTAGCTAGTGTTTTCCCTGGCCTCTCACCTTCCCCATACTTCCTGGCGGCCTGCGGATGACTAAAATAGCGAATTTCTTGCAATTCGTGTGATTCGAAGACCTCAAGTTCTTCCCTTATCTGTGCAAGTTTGTCAGGGCTGACTGCAGTCGCGCATTCTAGCTCCAACCCCCTCAGCTTGGATACAGAGCGACGTATGTCGTTTCGTATCACTTTTAGCATACCCGCTTCCCTTGAGATGGACATTCCCCTGATATATACTTTGAAGGCTTCCTTAAGAACCCCAGTTGTTGTGGCATGTTGCATGTTACATTCGAAGTAGGTCTCGATATCCGCCAAAATGTCTGCTTTGAACATTATTTCCAGAAGGGCAGCTGATTTAAAACACCATGAGATACAGGCCGGCGGAGACAACCCCAACTCCACAGACACGGTAACTGGGGCATGGTCAGACAATGTGCGGGCAAGTATCTGGGCATCTTTAACCTTGCCTATTAATTCACCAGAGACAAGAAAGAGGTAGTTCCTGGAGGATCTGTCATGTACTGATGAGTAAAACGTGTATTCTCGTTGTTGGGGATTAAAGACCCTCCAAACGTCTCAGATACCAAGTGCTGGACTGTGCATTTGTCGCCTATGTGCCGCTCGAGATTGAGTCCTGGGCGCCGCCCCTGTTCTATCAATCCCAGTATTTAGTATTAGGTTCATGTCTCCCCCAAGATGATCCCAACCTCAACATAGCCCATGAGAATGGAAGCAACAGCATCAAAGAAATCTTGGGAGTCCACATTGGGTGCATATGTATTTACTATAAGGTACTCCCCATTTGCCAGTGTGCAATATAGGATGACGTATCTGCCATCCAGGTCAACATAGCTTTTTTTATGTACGAATTTGTTCGATTTATGAATTAGTGTCAGGACTCCTCTGGCCTGTGTAGAGTAGGTTGTGTAAAATCTGTTAGGCCCCCAGGATGGTTAGATACCCATTGCCAGCCGACCTGGAGCATGTGTTTCTTGCAATATGAGTATCTTAACCCCATGTCTTTGAGCGCAGGCTTTTGTGAAGTTACTCAACCCTCAAACGTTCCATGACATTATCTTTATAGCCATCTCTGTGCTTCAGGGGACATCCCAGCAAGTATGACCCTGTATGAGTATATCAGTATCATAGTTGCAACCATGCTGCTCATCAGTCCTGTGTACTGCTGCCTCGCCCCTGCCATTTTTGAACAACTCTCCCCAACAATTCCTCCCACCGCCCTCTCCCCAGTGGCAGTGCCCCCCCCCTTAGCCCAACCGTCGGCAAGCCACCCTCAACCTGGCCTGCCCACGGCACGTGCCCAACAGTTTCACGTGTCCAACAAAACCCTACTCATAACCATTGCAGCTGCAGAGGGGTGCACTCCTGCCGTGCGACCAGCTAGAGCGGATACGTGGTAGAATACCACACCTTGATGCATACGCTGGATTAAGACATTTTACGTTATTCCATTGACTCATGAGAGGAAGAACTGTAATGTTCCGATGCGGGGCCATTACACAAGGGTTACACCAATATGGGAAATATAAGCATTGCTTTATGTGGCAGAGGAAAAGGCTATAATGCAAGGTAACAACTACTCCTGGGGAGAAATACAGTGAAAACCTTCTAATCATAGCACATCAGTACGAGCCGCGGTTTGCCAAGAGGACCGCTTTGTGCCCCACAATGGACTGGCAATGATCGCCAAAATCCCATATCACATAGAAGAACCGGAGTATGGGCTCAGTAGTAGGGCACAACAGAGGAAGTGGCTCACTGCTCAATCATTGTCCATTAGATCCTCCGCAGGGTTATTCAGTGGGACCTGTGCCTAGATGAACTTCACCGCCTCCTCTGGTACTGTAAAAAAGTAGAGCTTATCTTTGAACGTGAACTTGAGGCGTACAGGGAATAGCATTGCATAGGGGATGTTCCGTTCCCTGAGCAGTTTCTTCACGCCGATGAATTGGCGCCTCTCCTGTTGTACTCTGACCGAGAAGTCTGGGAAGATCCTGATAGTTTACGAGCCGAGTCTAAGTCTTCCCTTTTCCCTTGCGAGATGGAGGACATGATCCCTGTCCCTGTAACTTTGCAGTTTTGCAATTATGGGATTTGGGAAATCCCCAGGTTTGGGCGCAGACCCAGTGCTCTATGTGCACGCTCGACAGCAAAGAAGGGGGACAGTTTGGGGTTGTCTATCAGCTCTTTCAGCAAGTCTTCCCTCGCCAGTTCCATTTTCCCTTTAAGTGCATTTTCAAGTACACCAACAATGCGGATATCGTTTGTACGGGACCTAGATTCCAAATCATCGCATTTCACTTTAACAGACTTCATGTCCTTAGTGAGGGAGGCCACCGCATCCTGAAGCACATGTATCCCGTCTTCATTATTGCTGATTCTGGTCTCAGCCTCAGTGATTCTGAAGCCCGCATCACATAGTCTAGCTGCGACTCGAGTGATGCCACATTTGCGTCAATATCATCCAATTTTTCGTGAAAAGAAGCAAAGTATTTGGCCATGGACTCCATCATGACGGACAGGTCTGGGGCTGGTGTCCCGGTGGGCATCAGCACGTCTTCCTGGCTGCTTGAGGAATGCCCCTGCTCAATCCTTGGTGTAACCTTAGTAAATTTATCCATAGTACCAGTCTTAATAGCGCCTCAAGATCTGTTGGACATTGTTGATGTAGGGAGTGGCCTGTTGGCTGAGCGTGCAGGAATCAACCAGAGTCTGGACCCTCTGATGTAGTGGCTGGGACTGGCTGCAGGCCAAGAAATATGTAGGATGCTGCTGTGGATAATGATTCCCAGTATTCCCAGTGGTGCAGCAAGGCTCCAGGCCTCAAGGGCCTTTCAGTGCAGTGCGGTGCAGGGACCAATCCGTAGGTCACGCCATGGACATCTCAGGCTCGGGTAAAGGGTCAAGTTGTGATGTACTTGGAGGTGCAGTGGCAGGCACAGGTATGAAAACAGGCATTAGTCTTAAATGGCACCGCGACCTCCACGCCAGAACCCAGTTTTCAATAACAACCGGTGGCCTCCTAAGGTGGCCCCTCAAGCCCAGAGCAAAATAGCACAAATACAGAGGTGGCCTGGCCACAGTATCATCCAAATGTCTCAATGATCGGGGCACGTATAGGATCCGTTGTCTGCCTACAGGGGACAGTGCTTTATGGGCCAACAGCCTCTGAAGCAGAGCTCAGGAGTGTTGGAGGACCGTTAGCTGTGCCCAGGTGGAAGTTTGAATGGAGCGTCAGCCAGGTGGCTCACAGCATGCAGAGTAGAGAGCAGAATGGTGGCCAGTGGACCACCCTGCACAGGATCCCTTCCAATGCACAGGCTGCGGCTCATAAATGGGCTGCAGGAGAAAGCTGGGGCTTCTGAGTCAGATGGGGGATAGGGCCGTGCCACAGTCAGGGCCCTCCAGCAATGGATATCTCGTTCCTTCAAGTTTGGGCAGTATGAAAGCAAGTTCAGGGGCGGTGGGGTCCCTGCCAGGGTCCGGAGGGGCCCAGCAGCGCACAGCAGCGCAGGTCTGGCTGGGAATGGGCCAAGCAGCGCCCGGGGTGTGGCAGTGTTGTGTGTCTTTCTGCCACAGCGTTTGCACACGGCCTCTGTCGGCCAGGGCAGGATTCAGGCAACTGCTTGGGGGCCAGAGTGTGTACAGCAGCACTAATGGTGGGAGGCTTAGGCGATCACCCGTTGGCTATGCAGGGCTTCCAAGGAGCGATTTTCATTAAGTGGAGGTGCGGCGGCTGACCCAACCCCACCAGGCTCCCGGCTTACTTGTAATATGGGGCCAGCCCAGGCCGCCGGAGCATGTGTCCTCCTCCATCCCGTGGCCGGGTGGCCGCCGCAGCACACCAGACGTGTCCAAGATGGAGAGGTGCTAGACCTTTAGCAGTCCAGGGCCAAGGGCGCACAGGCAATGCGTCCACCGATTGGCTCCTGCCGCGTTGTGCTCCTCCTCTCACACAGCGGGGCCGTAGCCAGAGCCTCAGCAGTGGCAGAGGTGAATAGACCTTGGCATCTCAATTCGGCTGGGGCACCCACAGTCAGGCACATAGAAAGCGGGCCGCCGCATCCCCCAGGAGTCCTTGCAGGAAGATCCACCCTTGCCATAGGGTGCAGAAAGGAAACAGCCACAGGTGGAGGCCACGCCGCAAGGATAAAGCCCCCTCAAATGGCTCAGGGGGGTCTCCGATTCCTAAATTATGCCTGCCGGTACTCCTCAATTCAGGCAACAAGTGATGGTCTTCTTGAACGCGGATGGCCACTGATGCCACTGTTATGTCAAAACTGCAGCTGGCACAGCACGGAGCAGATTAGCTAAGCGGCCATAATCGGGCTGCTCAACAGCGCCCCCCCAATGCTTTGTAATTCTGATTTTAAATGAATGGGGAGGAATTGGAAACTTTGTTTCGTACCCTCTACATTCACTTGTAGCATTTAGGATTACATATTTTGGGATTATGGACATCCCGCTTTGGGACAGGAGTCAGGGGTTCCAGAAGGACATGTGCCCAAGTAATTATGGTCTATACCGTCTCTTACACACTGAGCATGAACTTTGTTAGTTTTGAATTCTAACAACACTCATCTGGTGATTTTCTATATGGAAATTAATTGATTTAACTTAAATTCAATGTGTTAAGGATATACACAGCTTCCCCCCTGCCCACAATTTAATGGAATGCATTAAGGTGGGTTGTTCCCAACACAATGCAATTGAAATACATACAGTGATTTTCTATAGTGGAATTCATCTGAATTGAATTCAATTGAACACGTGGGGGGCCTAGCCAGTTTCACCCCTCACCCGCTAATGGAAAGGAATGTCATGTAGTTCCCCACAGAATTGATGGCTTTTGGATTGGTCTACTTACATGGGAGGCTTGGGTCAGGGAAAACAGCAGGGCTACTCTAAGGACAGCACTGATCTGGTCAAGATCTTTCAGTCAAGGATTTACTCCTGCACCCAGACTCCTTTTTCTCCTCTGATGGGGTCCCAGCCAGCTTCTAGGTTTCCCTGTCACTGTCCCCAATGCAAGGATTGAGACCTCTCCGCTAGTTGTTCCTTGCAAGAGTCCGTAAGCAGGCTACCTCCCAGAATAAAGTGAAAAAAGCCCTGTTCTGATGCAAACATGCCCTCTTATAGTGCCAATTACACTCCAACATGGTCATAATTCCCACGTTAAGGATTGGCTAGCACTCTCCCTTCACATCCCACCAAGATGCCCACTGGCTGCTGTTAGGACAATTAGTTGGGAGATATGTATTATGTAGGCTGAGGGAGGAGAACAATGTGTTATCCCAAAGAGGCATGTGGGTTTTACATGTTGTGTACTGAAAAATCTCACAATCTGGCAACTCCCTTAATCTTTCGGATAACCACATGAATAAGTAGGACAAGTAGTAATGTTCTTTGAGCTACCGTTTTCACAGTTTTCTACTCTGACAAAATAGTTACAACTCTGACACTACACACTTCCAACAGTAATTTAACTTCATGTTAGTCTATCAATATTTCCAATTCCTCAGATTTATGAAAATGCCAGAATCATAATGTTGATCATAACTTAAGTTATGTACACCACAATAATTTTGTTTTTACATGGTCCCAACTGTTTTATTTATCCCATTTAAGATCAACCCAAGGTGGGCTTGATATGACACATAGTGCACTTTTTATTTAGGAAAATGTGTTCAATGTTTGATCAATGGCACTGCATGTTATAAGAGGTAGTTTCATTTCTCCTCCCAGGTTCCATTTCTCCTGAAGCATATGACCAGGCATCTTCTCGCACCCATGTTTATCTCACCCTTTTCCCTTGAGCTTCCAAGGGTCTTTGTTCAGAGCTAATGCACATTTTATGTGAGATCTGACCATAAAGGTCATTTCTGTTGGTCATGTTATCTGTATGTGCCATACTTTCAATCCACTTCTTTGTATATCTTAGCATTGACAACCAGACCTGTTTCCTTTGTTGGCCCAGTCCCAAAGGTCTTGGGGTCAAGGTTTCAGCTCAGTGAGAAAAACATGCTGCAGTTCACAATTCTGAAAGGCTAGCATATTGCATTTACCCACCGTGTACATTTAATTTTCAATACTGCACCAGGGCCTGTTGTTCACAATATAATCTTTCTTTATATACTGTATAAACAGAAATAAGTTCACTCTTGGTATTCTTCATGAATATTCCACAGTTACATAAGAAAGCAGGGTTCATTTATGCAAAATGAAAAAGGCCTTTCCTTATAAATGTTGTAATTTGTATGTGTAGAATTAAGTCTCAATATTACTGAAAACGCAGTCTGTCAGTTGACTTTACTGCCCCAACATAAGGCATAATTCCTCCTTTTTAGCATATGCACTGTTACAGTTGTCATCTGTCAAAGTGGGCATTTACACAAAGACAGCATCTGCAATGCCCCATGTACTTGAAATCCATTGGCCAAATTTAACAATATTCCAGTTCTAAGTCTCAATCTTTTCCAGCTGAATGCCTGCAGATTGTAACAAAATGGAGGGAGGCCCATTATCGCTCATTCACTAGGCCCTTATGTTGAAATCACAGTTTTGTACTTGCTTTTATATTTCAATGGAACTCCACACTGAGCCAGCTTCACTTCTCACAATGGGGCCCAGCATGGCCTCGCCATCTCTTTCAATCTGGGGGATGTCTTTTTACCCCATAGATGACAAGGGGCCCAGAGGGGAGGAGGACAGAGATAGCCGAGGAGCAAGAGAAGTAGTGGATAGCAAGAGAGCTAGAGCGGTAGAGGGAGGAGGAGTCAGAGTAGTCCAAGAAGTGGTAGAAGCAATAGCAGGCAAAGGAAGGACATTGATGAGGTGGGGAGACACCTATCAAATAGAAGCAGATTGGGCTGAGGGACCTGGACCATGACAGTGCCATTACAATATACAATAATGATGACTCCGGAAGAGTGGAATGGGTCCATGAGGACCTCCCACTGAGTGCCACCATTAATGGGAGAGAAGCAGGAAGGAGAGAGAAGTGCAACCATATGAAGGGTCCATAGGTCGGGCAAAGCAATGACAAAGAGGCTGTCGGTGAGAGTTTGTCTGGAAGAGTCACTGTCATATGTGTCAGCGATGGGAAGGTCTGGATTGGAGATCAGGGTGTCCTTCTTTAGCTTCTTCCTTCCTGACTTAGTGAGAAGAGAAGGATAGGAGATATAAAAGCAATTAGAGAAGATGTGGTTAATTTAGAGCACCATAGTGTGTGTGTTAGGGGGAGGGAAAGGAGAAGAGGAGGATGAGAGGAGTAAAGACTGCACAGAGCAACGCACCACAGGGTGCACAAGGAGGGGAGTCAGGAAGCAGGGGGTGGGAGGTAACAGAGGGATAAACATGCAACAGCAGAGTGCAGATGGAGACAAGCAGCATGGGCGGCAGCAGCAGGCAGTGAGTGGTGAATGTAATGGGAGACACCAAGGCTCAGCTCAACCAAGATATATCATATCATATATAAGAGATGAAAAGCCTGGAGGATACCAAAAGAGATCACAGCATAAGAGATGCAAGGCAGAGTGATAGAGGTCAATACATTCACATAGAAGGAAAAAAGCAAGATAGCAGATGAATGCAGAGAAACAGTTATTGAGGCCTAAACCACACATAGACAGGAGGGAAATGCAGCAGATGCAACAGACAAACAGAGAAAACAGCTTGCAAGAACAGCAGAAAACAAAGTATGACTACCCGGAAGAAGGATAGCTTAATGAAGGCATAGAAACAATGAAGGGTGAGATATGCATCAACATGGAGGTAAGCACGAGGTAGGGTAGTTTAGTAGGATGCAGTAATGGCTGTGCCTCCCAATCGCACCTGTCTTACCTTGTGGTCGCCACTGGTCGACAACTGTGCTGCATGTTTGCAATCTGCATTCTGACTCCTTCATCACCAGACACCTGCGTCACACAACACCTCAGCCTTGTCCTGCAAGGTATTTTCAGCAGAGGGCCAAATACTCCGCTTTTAAAGGTTCGATGCATGGGCGTAGGTGCAACATATTGCATACCTTGGAAAAAGAATCCAATCAACCAATCTTCAGCCTACGGGAGGTCTGAGAGGTTTTACAACTGAGGTTAAAAACCACAGAAAGTTTCTCTGAGCTGGGAGCCGAGTGGATGAGTTTGTTGAAAAAGCTGCAGCGAAGGGGAGCTGCTTGAATCCAGAAGAGGGGAGAACTGGGGAAAAGGAAAAGAAGTAGATTGTGCAGTGAATACAGAGCAGATGTAGTAGAGAGGTGCATTGTGGATGGTTTTAAAGATTTAGGTCTTAGAAATAGACCATCACAAATAATGCAAAAACAAACAGAAACCATTTTAAAAGAATAACTTCAATGATCTATGTATTGCAAACAAGAATACATGTCCATTATGATTCAAACAAAACAAAAGAGATCAAGCCATTAGCTTCCCTTCTAAAAGAGATAAAGCTCAACAATGTTTCCTGCATGAATTTGCATAGACAATGTGGCTTCTTGGCCCCACGAAGAACAGGAAGAGGCCCCCACATAGGTAAAGCAGTCGATAGCTAAAATAATAATTATTTGCCAACAAAACTGGGTCTATTGCTTCCACGCATGCAAAGGAATGGTGAAACTTCAAAGACTGTTGTTGTTTTAATTATCTCAGGCATTCTTTTCACCTGTTTTAAGGGTTACGTGTGCTGAAATTGCAGCAACAATGTCTGTTTACACATAAAATCACAGCAAAAAGGCAGTGGTTTTGCCGCTGAAATCCATGTAAAGGATGCGGGGGACACCCCTGCAACCCCCAGACCCATTATACCATTTAAGGGGAGCGGGGGACATCGCTGCAACCCCCGCTCCCCTTAAATGGTATAATGGGGTACACCTTTACCAGGTTCAACCACAGCATTTTTAACACATTTTTTTGTAAAGGCAACAATTTTGGCACTATTGTATTACTGCATACCGTTTTAAGCCACTCTCTATAAAGAGAAATTAAAATTAGGTGTTTGCAAGCATAGGGATTTGAGGCACACAAAAAAAAAATCTCTGCAATGCCGAACTACAAGGCCACATACAAGTTAATCTTTCCTACAATCACTGTGAGACCCTGCCTGAATAGGTTTCCAATCATTCTGGTGACACCTTCTATAGTATTTTCTACGACTCCAATACATAAATAAATGCGCACATACATTAAGTGTAATACCTTGGCAGGCTCACTAACAGCAAGGTAGACCTTATATTCTGGAGTGACATTGTGCTCAAAACACACGTTGGCATGAAAGCTTTTGACTTCAGCAGCCACCGAATGGTGGGCCAGAAGGCTCTAAATGGTCATGTTCTACTTCCCAAAACAGAGCTGTTCATGCTTTCATGCCTTGACAGCATATTTGCAAGCCTGAGATAGACAAGGTAATGTTAATACATGCAATTAAAAATCGTGCGCTCTAGTATAACTCAAGTAGCAATCTCTCCCAGGATCTTTCTGTAAAGCTCTGCTTGAACTAAGCCAACACGGTCTTCAAAAGAGCAACAAAGGGTTAATTACAAACGGTTCTCCAAACGCTGTTATTGGTGCTGAGCTGCCAGGCAGTTCACCCAGGAGTCTGCTCAGATAAATATTCCCTATTCTGAGAATTAGCTTGGTCACGCCATACTCCCAATGCCATCTCTTTAGCCTGCCATTAGAGCCTACCCTAAGTACACACGTAATGCCTCAGAAATGCGTGACCCCCACAACAGTGATGGAACTTAAGACCGCTTCTTCTGTCGCCCCAACAACTGGCATTCTTTTTCTATTTTCGCAGCCAAGGTGAGGGAAACGTAAAGTCGCACAACTAAATTAATTACGTCTAGGATTTTTCGTTACACGCTTTTAGGATCTGCAGCGTTATGACCATCCTCACATCCAGGCAAAATGTCTTCAATGGAGAGTATTCGCACGGCCCCTGTAACTCTTGTCAGTACAACTGTGCCACTTACGAAGAGCAGCACAGACAGGTAATCGCCCTCAAATAGGTGATGTTTTCAACTGCCTTTTAAATGTAAACTGCTCTCTTCTTCAACCCCTTAAGTGCCAGGCTATTATGTAAGTGTACGCAAAAAGGACGAGCATACCAGTCCTTGGCACTAAAGGTCAAACACCAGTGGTGCTTGATCACAACCCACCCTCCTATGCATAGCAACAGCTACAGCCGCCTGACGCCCTTGCCATGTCCCAACCTAAAAGCGTTAGTCTAGTACAAATTGGTTCTGCATCCAGCCTTGGTGAACAAAGAGTCTCAAAGAGGCAGGCCTATTGATTCAATTGGAGGCCTGCTTCATGCAGAATATTCCCAAATTGAGCAAGCCCCCTTTCCAGTTGACACACTTGGTTCTAATAAGATCTGTGCATAAGCACAGCATTGTGTCACTCACATTTACCAAACAAAGCATATTGACCCCACAAAACACTTGTTTTAATGGCATTGACAATGCCACCTGTTTCTACTGTTACCACCATACTCATGTTTAGGCGTCAAGTGTTTCTAGCACCCAGTGGTGCTCCATCAATGAAGTGGCCACACCTCACCTTTCGCCTTCCCAGTCACATGATTCCTCTCTCCTTCCCATCCTTTACGTGTTTTCCCGTGCTCTCCATGACACGGTCTGCTTTTCCATTATGTCTTTGCTTACTCTCATCGCTCCCTTCGGCTGATATGGCGTTCTGTGGCCCACCGATGGATCCTGTTTTTTTTAAAAAAATCTGCCCGTATGTGTGTTGGGGGTGGAAGGCCCCAAATAACGGACAGGACACCAACGGAGTAAATCACAACCTCTTTATTCCTCTACAATATTGGAAGTGCCTTCTCGGCATTCCTCCTCCCCTCCCCTTTCCACGTCACATCCGCCTGTGACGTACATCTCACAAATGAGATGTCTTAAAGGGCACTCACTCGTGACAACACCCCCGGACAAATGTCCTTTCAAGTCCCTTTTGCGAAACTCGCTTCACATAACATAACTTTGCCATGTGGCAACACATTTAACACTCCTCCACTAACCTGGGAGGTCTCCTCACATTTCTCTGAGGTCTGCCTCGCGGCTCTGAGTCAAAACTGCTGCCAGTGTCTTCATCGGGATACAATTGGCGCTGGACCTGCGGTCCGAGGGGAACCCACCCTTCATCTTGACTGTCTCTTTGTGCTGGGACGTCTTCCTCTTGCGGTGATCTCTCCTCCGTCCCTTGCATGACATGCTTAATCCTTGAGCTGTTGCGGGTCACTTCCTGCTCTCCATTAGTCGCGGTGTTCATTGTTCCTTTGATTGCCACTACTTGGAGCGGCTCAGGTGCGAACTGCAAGTCCGTTTTTTTTGTTATGTCTCTTTGTACCCACACTTCAGCTCCAATCTGGAATTCCTTGGAACGTGCTCTCCTTCTTCTGTCAGTCTGTTCACGGGCTTTCTCCTTCACCGCTTCATCTCTTCTGATGACCTCATGGTCTACTCTGGGCTTCCTTGCTGGGTTGTTGATGACTCTGGTTCTCACTTGATACTTCATCATGAGCTCTGCTGGAGTTCTATTAGTGGCTTGATGAGGCGTGTTGTGATAGTCACGCAACATTCTACATAGTGCTTGATGGGTGTCAGTTCCTTCCAGGTGTGCTCTTTGCATGGTCTTCTTAATAGACGCCATGAATCTTTCCGCCATTCCGTTGGCTTGCGGCCATCTTGGTGTTACTCTTTGGTGACGGAATCCCATATGCTTTGTGAACACTCCGAATTCATGACCACTGAACGGGGCTCCGTTGTCTGATTTAAGAGTCTCTGGTATTCCCCATTCACTGAAGACTCCATCGAATGTTGCTGCGACATGAGCAAATGCTGTTGACTTGACACGTTTTACAATGGGGAACCGTGAATGTTCATCGATGAACAATAGTAGGTAGTCTCCTTCCTCCCGTGGCCCATAAAAATCGACCGCCACTCTCTCCCAGGGATGTTCAGGGATTGAAGTGATTCTAAGTGGTACCGGCGGTTCAGGTTTTGCCGTGCACTGGACCCAGTGCAGTTCTTTACCCACCGGTCAACCATATCGTCCATGTAGGGGAACCACACATTTCACCTCAGCTGGCGTTTTGTGTTTTCCGCTCCTCGATGTCCATCATGCGCCGTCTTGATGACTTCCGCTCGCAGTGTGGTAGGGATGACTATCTTACATGCTCGTAGCAAGATGGACTTGTCCTGAACTGCTAGCTCTACATGTATTCTCACCAAACGCTCCATCTCATCTCGACATGCTCCTGGTTGGCTCTGGACTGCTCTGCGAAAATCTTTCCATTTGTTGTTTTCTGTCAAGCTGATCGCTAGCGCCATCGTCAGATCTGCTGCTGATGCAGTAGCAATAGTTTCAATGGATATGGCGGGCGGTAGTGCATTGGCAGTGACATAATTTATGTATTCCGCATCGCCCTGTCTTGGGGTGTAGTTGCCCGCTGGGTGTCTGGAGAGATAATCTGCAGGGTTGTGCTCACCCCCTGGTCGATGAATTATGTCAAAATCATACTCTTGTAGACGGATGCCCCATCTTTCAATCCTGGGGGGCATTTTCGTGCGAGGATTACCAAACAGCGATAACAAGGCTTGATGGTCCGTAATTAGAGTGATTTTTTTTCCAATGATGAAATTATGGAAATGTTCGCACGCCCAGACAGCTGCCAGGCTTTCTTTTTCTGCCTGGGAATACGCAGATTCAGGCGGAGCCAGAGCTCTGCTGGCATATGCCACAATGTGTCTCGGGTGGGTGTCTTGTCCACTGGTTTGCGCCAAAATTGCACCTAGAACTACCGGACTCGCGTCCACCACTATCTCAGTATGCCATTCAGGGTCAAAGTATGCCAGCTTCCTTGCTGCACTGAGTGCTTCGTCGTGTTCATTGCGAGACTTCCCAAAGACCAAAATGTCGTCAGTGTAATTAAGAGTCCCTTTTATGGGACGTATGACTTGTCGAATAGTTTCGTGAAAAAATTTTAGCCACTGAGGTGATACCGAAATGTAGCTTCTTGTAGCGGAATAGTTCGTCATGCAATGCAAATGTGGTGATTGGCCGTGACTCGGGGTGAAGTACCAACTGATGGTATCCCTGATTTAAGTCCAATTTGGAGAAAAGGACAGCTTTTTTTAGTTGGACTATCATGTCTTCAATCTTGGGTCCAGGGTGCCGCTCCCGTTGTATGGCGGTGTTGGCTACTCGCATGTCCACACATATTCTCAGACGGCCGCCTTCTTTTGGGACAATAACAAGAGGGGACACCCACGGCGTCGGCCCTGTGGCAGGCTCAATGATGTCACCTCTGAGGAGTTGGTTTAGTTTTTTGGACACTGCTTCCTGCAGGTGAAATCCTACCCTTCGTGGGTGTTGTGGGACTGGTTGAACTGTCGAATCTATGTGTAACTTTATTGGTGGGCCCTTCAGCTTTCCTAGCCCTTGACACAGTTGCGGAAATTCCCGGACAATGTCATCCTTGGAGATGGCAGGGTTGTCGCGGGATATCAGGGCGCAAATCCGACCTTGCTGTGTGACTTGACTCTCCGACGACCTGACTACATCCCCCTCTCGAACCAGAATGTTAATTAATCCTAGACAGAATGCCGTTTTGTAACTTAGCAGGCATTGACCCTTAGTGGGGCTTCTGATTACATGGATCACTGTATCGGTGGTCTTATTAGCGAATGTTAGTCTTCTTTTGAATGACCCGACGCTCTGCAGCGGAGTGTCTGCCCCCATTGGTAGATTTTGGACATTGACAGGTTTAGCGTCGGTTTATGGCAGAGTGTTAGGAATTCTTTTTCGCCCATGACATTTACTGTCGCCCCAGAGTCAATCAGAAAACAGAATTGTTTGTCGCAAATGTCAATGGCTATTCTGGGTGCTTCCTGGGCTTCCTGTTCATCCATTATGAGATTGACAAACTTATCATGCGCATCTGGATCATATGCAGTGTCATAGTCATGTTCTCTCTGCACCTCAACTAGCGACTTGCGGCGTGGTACTGGCGGTCCATCATATTCATAATAATGTGTGCACTTTGTCCCTGTGCATGTATTCTTGGCTGTCATCTTCCGGGTACACTTCCTCTACCACGCGCACATATCTCCTTGGGCTCGGTTGGTAGAACCGTGACTGTTGAGGTGGGGTTGTGTAGAATATTTGAACTGGCCTGAATTGCGAGCTGGTTGTTCCACGTGAAGTGGGAAACGGCTTAACTTCCCTGCATACAGATTAGAAGTGGCCTTCCCTGCTGCAGTTGCCACACTTTTGAGAGAGAGCTGGACAGGATCCTGCGTGCGGAAATGCCATCCCACACCTGTAGCATTGTCTCTGCATACGTGGGGTCGACATGTTGCCTGGATTGGCATTTTTATTTCCAGCATGAATTGCAGCTATCACGTCACTTTTGTTGTGTTTCCCCGCGACGTTGCTGGCTATGTGTGTGGCTTGTTTTTCCACCCTTTCGAGTATACGTGCCATTTCATTTACTTCTTCTATGGTGACTGGTTTCTTTAGGAGTTGTTTCTGTAGTGTCGCTGACACACAGCCCTCAATTACCCTGAGTCGAAGTGCTTCATCAAGCGAAAACGTGTCAAATTGGCAATGTGCACCTTTGACGCGGACCCTTGTGAGGAATTCGTCCACGGTTTCATCATTGCGCTGTGAGCATTGGTTAAAAACATATCGTTCATAGTCTCTGTTGGGGGCGATGACAAGGCGTTTGTTTAGGGCCGCGATGACGGCATCAAAATCAGCCATTTCTGTTGGCGGAATGGTTTTGATCAGTGTTTTTATCTCTCCCCCTGCAGTGTTTATGAACATGCTGCGTAGACGAGGGGAGTTCTCTTCCCCGGCAGCATCAATGAAGTTATTGAAGTCTTCTAACCATTCCACCCATCGTGCTCCTTTGTCCGCTTGAGACGTCATGGAGAACGGGGGTGGCATGCGCCATGCAGTGGCGGTGGATCGTGTGACAGCTGGTGCAGGTGGCGGCTGCGAGCTGGATGTCGCCTGAACAGCAGTTGTACTCATGGTGGTATGCAGGATGTGGCCGCGGTGGCGAGCGGGGTGTTGAAAATTTTCCTGCAGGCAGGTGTGCTCCAAATCACAGTGATATTGGGACAAAGAAGAAGGGCACTGCAGTATGAGGAGTAGTAACGTGAGGAAATTATTATTTATTTTTTTTCTCTACAATGTCCGTCAGGCCCCTGATAGTGCGTGGGTGCCTTGTGGTAGCACGCACACTGAAGGATGGCAGCAGGCGCCGTGTGTAGTGGATCCTTCGTTGCACGGCAGCCACGCACGTGTTTTCCAGAGGTTCAGGAGGCGTGGGCACAACGGGATCGCGTGTGCCCTGAAGGAAACCCAGGCGGGCTGCAGGCGTAGGAGCGGGGCACCGCGGGATCGCGTGTGAAGGAGGAGGAAAGGATGGGAAGGGAGGCGCGTCCCCAGTTGCGCTCCCTTCGTAGTAGCAGGGATCCGCTCATCGGTGGGATCACCGACATGGTTAAGTCGACACACACGGGGGGGATCCCCGGCGTGGCGAGAAGGAGGACCGCTGGTGAAAATGGAGAGTCCTCATCGCCAAATGTTGGGGGTGGAAGGCCCCAAATAACGGACGGGACACCAACGGAGTAAATCACAACCTCTTTATTCCTCTACAATATTGGAAGTGCCTTCCCGGCATTCCTCCTCCCCTTTCCACGTCACATTCGCCTGTGACGTACATCTCACAAATGAGATGTCTTAAAGGGCACTCACTCGTGACAATGTGTTCCCCCACTTCTAATTTTGTATTGCGACATGATGTTGCTACAAAGACATATTTCTGTGTGCACCAGCACCGCCCCTTCGCACCTCTTTCGTTTCATTAACATCCTTCACGGGACCTTGGCCCAAAGAGCTGTATCCTTGTAGACCGCATGGGTGCACTACAGTGTTGCATAATGAGACCATATGAAAGGCCCTCACAATACACGTAACATGGTGAATGGGATGTCGACACATGTGAGATCTGTGTGGAAGACATGGTGGGGGTGAACAGTCCTTGTTTTGTGGGCACGGGTTTGCATTGCTGTCTGGCCACACAACACATGGAGAAAATGGGAGTACATGTTATTAGAGATCCATATCAAAGTTGTTGTATATGGAGTAGTGCTAGTCAGTTGTATTGGAGTTTAGGTGTACACTCATCTGACCCATGTTGATCTTCTGACCAGCATTTGGTTTGTTCATTGGAGGTTGGAGGCAGTTACTCTTCAAGGGAATGACACCATCCCAGGTATTTAGCGAAATTATTATGCTCAGTTTGATTGTTAATAGTAAATAATTGGGTTACCAGAGATCTGTTGTGTTTAGCCTGAATGGGGATGTTGTATGTTCTTTGGGGTTCATATCTGGATTGGTTGTTGGTTGTTTGGAAGTGACACTTACCACCGCCCAAGAGACCGTGACTCATTCCCAGCATCTGTGTTTTTATGCCTGGAGGGCAATAGCTCGAATCACAACAGGTCTGACTCAACCCTTCATGATTTCTTAATGCCCAGGTGGATAGCTCACAAGTTAGGTGCTAATTACTCACATGGGGCCAGCATGAACTTCACAATTTCGAATCTCACAGCAAAGCAGACTCAGACCTTCATCTTTTCAAGTATGATAAAATGAGTACCATTGCATGGGTTAACAATATTTCCTGCTATCACTGTGCTTAGACGGTGGAGTACTCTGACATAAAGTGTTACATGAGACGTATTGTTATTGTTATTGTTATTATTATTATTATTATTATTATTATTATTATTATTACTACTACTACTATTATTATATTCCTTCTGAGATTTAACTATTCAATACAATTTAATCCTACATTGAAAATGCTTAATATTAAAATACTTTTTTATATGAGGTATTCAAAGGTAATTTGTATGTTATGTTATAGTGATTGAACCTGTGCACAACTGCCATGTCTCTGGTCTCCAACTACTCTGGTGTAACTGAAAGTGAGTTGAGTGGGTTAGGTTAGTGGGGAGAGATGGGGCATGAAAGATAGCTTTACTTTTGTATCGATGCAGGCAGAACAGAATTATCCCCTAGGTGTCTTGTGTAGAGAGCTGGGTGGCATTCGCGTCCAGAGGGAAGCCATGCATGCCCGTGGTGCAAGGATGCATTGGGCAGGACTGAGCAGTCTAACTTCATTGTAGTGGTGTACTCGTCCGGTGTGGCAAAGGAGATGTTTCAGTAGTAGTGCCCTTCAGATAAGGTAGTTTGATTGGAGATGACGTGAGGAACCTGGAAGTGAGCTAATGTATATGGCAGTGGACACCGTGCAGCGACTCGTCCTTTACGAGGGTTGGAGAATAAAGCGAGGAGTGCAAAGCATAATGTGCATGCAGCAGTGGTTACTGAGTAAACAGTGGGTAGTTCAGAGAAGCAATTCCAGAGATGGCAAAGCCCTGATGAGGCCCCTGGAAACAATTAAGCGCAGTATGGGATCGAGGTGGGATTTCTAGTTGTCTGAATTATATTGTGCATCAGAGAGCACAACACATTTGGGCACTACTTGCATTGGTACCGGGGTGAAAAATCACATTGAGACACCAGGGACACCAGAGAGCAAAACCTCAGCAGTGCAAAATTACAGTGGGATACATGGTAACAAACCACATAGCGAATAATCAGAGTGGGGCAACAGGGAGCAGCACATTTTTAGGTAAATATTCCAACGTGAGCAGCTTAGCAAGGGGTCCAAGCAATCAAACCACCTATTGCATGGCCTTATATGGCATGAAAAAGGAATGGCAAGGCATAACAAAACTTTAGGCAGTGTAGCAAAGTATGGAAAGACCTAAGAAAGGAAACCACCTGGGCCCCTATACATACACCTATCACTGGCCCACACAGACAGCTGGCGTTTTATTTTCTCTCTTTGCCACTGTCAATCTTTGTGCAGCAGGTATCTGGGACTTGCTTGATGAGGGTAAGGAGCAGTCTGGAGACGCCACCAATCACCATAAGTGGACTGCTAAGAGTTATGGGTGTCTTGAAGATTACATTAAATTTTAAAGGCACCCCTAGGTATCCACTTCACCTTCATAGTATGTTGCTTAGCAGGCAGGGTGCCATCTCAGACCTCACTTTAACTAGCTCGGTGGCTCAGTTGCTGTGCTCTGTGGTCACTGCTAGGCCCTTTACCTGTCACTGCTAGGCCCTTTACCTTATGCTCACTGTTCACACAGGCACTTTATATTGCCTCCAGCATAAGGAAAGGAGTACACTACTATTGATTTGTCCAAGGCTTTGGAAGCATGCAGATCAGAACACATATGAATTCACTTAAATTATAAGTACAAAGGAGAGGGGAGTGCACAGCCCAGGAAATTCAGTGAAGGAATTACCAGCTCGAAAGAGGAATGTCCAGGAGAAGGACCAGAAGGAGGTGGAAAGGATAGACAGTAAGCACACTTAAGAGTAGAGCAGTGAACCCATATGCCACAAAGCTTGGTGTAGATGGTAGTGGGGGTAGCCAAGGGGAGTGGGCTATGCTTGTTCCACGGAGCAGCACCGGCGACCTCCAATGTTCTATTTTTCTGATGTATTTCTCCTACATTGTGAGATGACAGTGTGAGAGCCAATCACATCTCTGAGTCACATGAGATGCTGCATCCTGTCAAATCATTGATGTCCGAGGTGCCAGCTGATAAATTCAGGATGACATTTTTGATTGATTCATATTTTGTATAAAATCATCAGACACTGAATCACGCTACTCAAGTAGAATCATCCATCCGAAGAATTCATAGTTGTAAGAAAACATATTAATGTCCTTACGTTATGCTGACCTAACTAGCACCAGGCACCCCAGACCCAGCAGTTCAGACAGGCATCATAGGTTTTATCATTATAAAAATGAGCATGATGTTTGTGATGACATTATACCTATGTGGCTTTGAAGGGGGAATTGCCAGATGCAAATCAAATGGGTGAGATGAGCCCTGAAGATTCGTTTTTTGGTGGCAATTGGTGCACTTCCTGTCACCTCAGTGCTTTACAAGAGTAGTAGGGCTGAGCAATACCCACTCATGCATCTGGCTCAGACACTGGGTCATAGGGCTTGGCAGGGGCACACAGCCACAGTTCTAATTTCGCATAAGGAGCAACCGTTTTTGGATTGGGGTAGTTCCTGTTGGGCCAGTCGACTCAAGATTAGAGTATGATAGGAATAACGATTGCATTTTCTTGGGGAAACACCCAAGAGTCTCAGATTATCTATGCTACAAGCTACAAGTCACAAGATGAAAGGTTGCTTTAAAAGCAATTTAGGAAATAATACCTATGGGATTTGTCTTTAGACCTACATTGTGCATTGCCAGTGACTACCCTGATAAATGGTGAGTTGTCTAACCCAAGATATTATTTGAAAATCTATTTTGCACTGCAGGTTCATAATAATAACAACACAATTCTTTCGAGATTCCCCTCTTTTCTAAGTGCTGAAATAACACATATTAGAGGAGTCGTATTGTTTATTGGTGTAACATAGGTTTTACCAAACATAACCAAAAGAAATCTAATAAAATCACATATTCCAATTCAGTAAAAAAGTACACAATGATATTCTACCATATATACATTTTGTGCTTAAGATCAGATTTGATTAGGAAGTATATCAATGCATCATAGACATTAGGAAACATTCTATGAAACATAAACCCACATCGAGAGGTCATGGCCCTTCATTGATTCACTTTGTCTTGGGTGAATATTGATGTATTGTTGTATCCAAACTTAATGGCTCTGAGTTAATCATCTGTGTTTGGTTGAATGGCTTAATCGGCCCTGCCAAGATTCAAACCAGCATCCTGCCGAATATGTCTCAGAAAAGAATTTAACTTGCTGAGCTATCATACCGGCAGTGAAGAATATCATTTATCCAAAAGAGGGCAGTACAGCTGAATCGGCAACAATGAAAGTGATCTGTATTTTACAAAGGGAAACTTCTTGAAAGACTGTGAGTGGACCTGATATGCTGTTTTGAGGTAGGTCACCCTCAAAGGGAGCAGAGGATGTTTAGGATAACTCTGCTGCTAATGTACAGTCTTAATCCCTAGATGTCGGAATTATGTTTGCATGTATGCCATGTCATTAATGAACCATACTCCTGCATGAATATGCTGGCATAATATTATATTTCTTTTTTCTTTTATTATTTTATCACATATAGTGCAAATCTAGCTCAAGATTAGCAAAGCACATTACAAAAGGAGGGTTCCAGGACTGTGGTTGGCATTTTATACTGAGGCGATATTAATTGAGATGGAGGGCCAACCCTGTCGGTCATGGCCCGCTGCCCAAGTTAAGGGCCGGAGCGAAGCAATTGCTAATGGTGTCCTTTATTTCAAAAGGAAAATAAAAATTAAACGTACCTATTTGGTGCGTATCAGCTCCAGCAGTGCTGCTTTTCAGGAAGTCCGTTGTCCATGTCGATGACATCACAGTCATCAAAATGATATGATATGGTATGGCATTTATAACACGCTTATACAAAAGTATTTCAACGAGCGACTAGGCAAGGGAGGGGGAAAAGGGGGAAGACAGAGAAAACAAACTTACTAGGCCAGGTGTCATTCAGATCACGCAAGTGCATGGGAAGGAGGTAGGGGAAAGTTCAGGGGGATGGGACAGTGCAGTACATGGGATACACAGAAATAAATAAAACAATAGTAACAAATACAGCCAGCTGGTGGCAAGTGCAAGGGTAAGTGTAGACATCAGGTGTCAAGTGCTGGCAGGGGGACTGTAGGGACACAGAAAACAGTCTGCAAGTGTTGGGGTTTCCAGGGAGGCAGTGCAGGTGTGCAACTGGCGGGGGAGGTGACCTGGGCCCGAGATCAGAAGGTAGCCAGGTGACCAGTGCAGTTTCAGTTTCAGCCAGGAATACAGCAAGGCAGAGCAGGAGAGAAAACAGAAGCAAAGAGGAAGGTTCTGAGGTGCTCTGGAACCGAAGATGATTCTCCTAAAGTTTCAGTGAGGCTGTTCCAGAGGGAGGCCCCAGCCGAAAAAAGAGATCTACCACCAACTCGTTGTTTAGAGAAGCGACTGACCCTGAGGGAGTTGGAGGTGGGACTTCCCTGACAGCACTGCTGGAGCTGATCTGCAACATACAGGTAGGTTTCTTCCTTTTTTTATTTAAAAAAAAAAACACCATTAGCACTTGTGCATGGAAACTACACAGGTGCTAATGGCGATATTAACCTCGGTGGTGGGCCGACCCTGTGGGGTCCTGCACTGGTTAAGGGACCCTTGCTTCACTCGGGCCCTTAACTTGGGTGGCGGGAAGTTACTGATAGAGTCGGCACGCCGCCTCGATTAATATCGCCTCAGTAATCACTCATCAATTTCACTGTGAATACACACAGCTATACAAATATTGTTTATGTAATCTGAAAAAACAATAATCTTTAAAGGAAGAAATCAGTTAATTGAGATGTGACAAAATAAATGAAGGGCATTAGGGTAACATAATAAATACATTAGTAGGAATGGACAAAAAAACAAAGAACATGATTCTGAAATATTCAACCTTATTAATAGCCCATGCCAAGCTTGTGGTCAGTGTTGATGTAATGGACACAGATGGCACTAGAGACCAAGAAGATCATGGCCCATTTGAGAATGTCTTTCCACTTCCGCTGTGTCTTCTGATGGCTTTAACTAGCCTTCATTTGTAGTGGATCCCTTCAGATTCAAATATGCAATTATCCTCCTAAAAGTTTGCACACAAAACCGATATTGTATATATAAATTCCAAAAATAGTGTATGCAAGAATTTCCGATCCACATGTAGCCAACTTGGTCAATTTCAAAAACCCACAACTGAAGTGTATCACATTCTTGGTGTTAATCTCACATTTTCTTGCATGTATAATTGTACAATATTAACATAATATCTTCATTCCTGGTATCGCAGCAAGGTTTGAGTCTGGACTTAACATGCTCATGCCGGGAGATCTGAAAGACTTGACAGTCAAACTGTATTTCAAACCTTTGAATTTTAGATTGCACATAGACTATCTAATGGATACATTAACCCTATTTGCACACCCTTTATTTCGATCATAGAAAAACATTTGTTATATGAAGGAACTGATCGAATTCTAGATAATCGATGATCTACCATTTTCCAATTAATCTTTGAAGACAACCGAGCTTTGATGCTGAAATCATCTTCGTTGGATCTGTCGGCCGATTAGTAAGGGAAACTGTTATTCGGTGGAAGGTGTGGACCAGTTATTCTATTTACCAGGAAGCCAATGCAGACACATCTCTGCTGGCCATCTCTTGTGTGGATGGCTACAAGGATAGTACATCCTGGAGTAGTCCAGTGCTGTATCCAAATGCACTTTAGTACACATTAACATACCTTGGTGTTCACCACACAACATGTAAGCCTACTAATTGGGAAAAGTATTTCTTTTGAGGGAGTAAAGGTTATTAGCCTTAAATTTTAGGCCTGAAAATATTGAGAATGCCAATGTTGAGGGTTCTAAAACAGTCAGACCAAGCTAAACATTGCTCATATATAAATAAAGTAAATTCGACTACAAATCGAACTGTAACTCACACTAAACCACTAATTCAAGAAGTAATTTCATTATACTATTGATGTGGGTGACCAATGTGTAAAGTGAGTGTTCTAAAGCAGTGGCGCGTGTGTATGCACACTAAAATAAACATTTCAGCGAACACTGTCATGTGTGTTCTAGTGTAGGAAACCATTATGTTTGCCAAATACAGGGGACATTCATAGATTATTTTAAAAGTTACTGGGTACGTGCATTTCAGGGGTTTGCGGGAAGTATCACACGCGATTCCATCAGGGTACGTGGCAACAGGGTAGGTGTATTCCAGGGGTGCGCGGGAAGTATCACACGCAAAAGCAGCAGGGTACGTGTATTTCAGGGGTGCGCAGGAAGTATCACACGCGATTCCATCAGGGTACGTGTATTCCAGGGGTGCACGGGGAGCACCACACGTGAATTGCACATGTGGGTCCTCCCAGGTGTTCCCTCTACACCCTCCACGGCCCCTGCAGGCGGCCCACACCACAGGGGCCTACCCTGCACATGTCCCGCAGGCAGCCCATCCACCATGCCCATGCCCCCCTGCCAACCCACATGTCACCTTGCACTACTGCCCACCAACGCATGTCCCCCTGAACCCCAGCCCCCAGGGGCACCCTCCGCCAGGCCCCCACTCATGTCCAACTCATGTCTCCCTGCACCCCCACCCCCCAGTAGTGCAGGGCACCCTCCACCAGGCCCCCACTCATGTCTCCCACCACCCTCACCCCCCAGCAGTGCAGGGCACCCTCCACCAGGCCCCCACTCATGTCTCCCATCACCCCCACCCCCCAGCAGTGCATGGCACCCTCCACCAGGCCCCACTCATGTCTCCCATCACCCCCACCCCCAGCAGTGCAGGGGCACCCTCCACCAGGCCCCCACTCATGTCCCCCTGCACCCCCACCCCCCAGCAGTGCAGGGCACCCTCCACCAGGCCCCCACTCATGTCTCCCATCACCCCCACCCCCCAGCAGTGCAGAGGCACCCTCCACCAGGCCCCCACTCATGTCCAACTCATGTCCCCCAGGACCCCCACCCACCAGCATCCAGGGGCACCCTCCACCATGCCCCACTCATGTCTCCCATCACCCCCACCCCCCAGCAGTGCAGGGCGCCCTCCACCAGGCCCCCACTGTTAGGCGGAAACCTGTGCAGTTCCCTCTGGGACCACTGCAAAAGATTTAGGACTACAGGTGTTTGGCAGTAAACCCACTTGGTAGCAGTCTGAACCACACAGATTCACTTAGTAGCTGTGGCTGAGCAGTCAGACTTCCCTCAAGAAGAGTTAAGCAGTATGTGGAGTATACAATATAGGGCAATTCTTCACAGTAAAACAAGCACACGCGCAAGGAGGCTCAGTGTAAAGATATTAAGGTATTTATTTATAACGGAACATCTATGGAAAACACTATGGCACTATCACGGCAAACACTTCAATCACAATTACTCAACGAAGAAGAAACGATCAATCCCCCTAACAATATTTCGACAAGTCTAGGTTCTACCAGCATCACTTATTTGCAGACAGAGGTGTATGCCTCAACCTAGATGGCACTCTAATATTAGTTAGGACGGGAGAGAAAAATAAGCAGGTTACGAAATCAACACAGTTCAATACTTCACGGGAAAAATGCAAGGCAAGAAGGCAAGAACCACAATAGATCATAAAGTTCAGAGGCCAGGCCCACTCGGAGAGAGGCAAGGCGATATGCCCCAAAAAGTCTCTTAGTGGAAATGCGTTCGAGTCTTTGTAGCAAATTGTTATCGGCAGATTGAACCAGTTCAGAACAATACGTTAGAGGAAGCGTGGAGGCGACCCAACGGAAAGAAGAGGATTAAGACACCTCACTCGAACCGATCGAAAGGGAAGCCAGGCGGACACAGTACCTTGTTTGTGGAGAGACAGCTCCGGCGGGGGCAGTTGTTCCTGGTGGTGGATGCACGTCGGGTCTTTGCCAAGAGTAGAGATGATCTCGTCGTCGAAGAAAAGTGAAGTCCGGTGCACCACCAGGGAAGAGACCAGCCGCGGAGTGCTCCGTCACAAGGCACCACCTTTTGGTAGCGGTACAGGGGTAGTGGCTATCCTGTTGCCGAGGTGCTCTGCACAGGCAATTCGACCACTGCGTCCTGAGGCAAAGAAAAAGCAAAGGGGACTGGTTGTTCCCACCAGTCAGGGGAAGAGACTCTCTGGCAGGGAGATCTCCTCTGTCGTCGGGAAGTGGTGAGTCGGTTCCGCAGGGCTCCACCGGAGGTGTCGTCGTGCAGGTCGGCTCAGCCTTACCCTCTTCGGATTCTTAGGTCCTGTGGCGACTTCTGAAGATGCAGTCCCAAAAGCCCTGCTTTTATGCAGAAAACCCCCATTCATTCAGCCTAGCTGTCAATCAACACACGCTAAGTGGTGAGCGGGGAGGCTCACCACTTGGGCCAATCACACCAGAGTGCGACCGGAGTTGGCAAGGCAACTCAGTCCAGGGTGCCTAAACCCCCTCCCACACCCCTGTGGTAACCCAGACAGAATTACACCACTTTGGAGGGTCTCTGTACAGAGGCCCGCCAAAAGTGAAACAAAGGGCTCAACCTTTGGTTTCGGAGTCACAGAGACGAACACAGACGCCATTTTAAAAACCGAGTTCTGTCTCATGTCTCCCATCACCCCCAACCCCCAGCAGTGCAGGGCACCCGCCACCAGGCCCCCACTCATGTCTCCCACCACCCCCACCCCCAGCAGTGCAGGGGCACCCTCCACCAGGCCCCCACTCATGTCCCCCTGCACCACCACCCCCCAGCATCCAGGGGCACCCTCCCTTGGCCCCCATGCATGTCCCCCATCACCCCACCCCCCAGCAGTGCAGGGGCACCCCCCACCAGGCCCCCACTCATGTCTCCCATCACCCCAACCCTCCAGCAGTGCAGGGCACCCTCCACCAGGCCCGCACTCATGTCCAACTCATGTCTCCCTGCACCCCCACCCCCCAGCAGTGCAGGGGCACCCTCCTCCAGGCCCCCACTCATGTCTCCCATCACCCCCACCCCCCAGCAGTGCAGGGCACCCTCCACCAGGCCCCCACTCATGTCGCCCACCACCCCCACCCCCCAGCAGTGCAGGGGCACCCTCCACCAGGCCCCCACTCATGTCTCCCATCACCCCCACCCCCCAGCAGTGCAGGGCACCCTCCACCAGGCCCCCACTCATGTCTCCCACCACCCCCACCCCCCAGCAGTGTAGGGCACCCTCCACCAGGCCTACACTCATGTCCCCCTGCACCACCCCCCCCAGCATCCAGGGGCACCCTCCACCAGGCCCCCACACATGTCCAACTCATGTCTCCCATCACCCCCACCCCCCAGCAGTGCAGGGCACCCTCCACAAGGCCCCCACTCATGTCTCCCATCACCCCCACCCCCAGCAGTGCAGGGGCACCCGCCACCAGGCCCCCACTCATGTCCCCCAGCACCCCCACCCCCAGCAGTGCAGGGCACCCTCCACCAGGCTCCTACTCATGTCTCCCATCACCCCCACCCCCCAGCAGTGAAGGGCACCCTCCACCAGGCCCCCGCTCATGTCCAACTCATGTCTCCCTGTACCCCCCCCCCAGCAGTGCAGGGGCACCCTCCTCCAGGCCCCCACTCATGTCTCCCATCACCCCCACCCCCCAGCAGTGCAGGGCACCCTCCACCAGGCCCCCACTCATGTCGCCCACCACCCCCACCCCCCAGCAGTGCAGGGGCACCCTCCACCAGGCCCCCACTCATGTCTCCCATCACCCCCACCCCCCAGCAGTGCAGGGCACCCTCCACCAGGCCCCCACTCATGTCTCCCACCACCCCCACCCCCCAGCAGTGCAGGGGCACCCTCCACCAGGCCCCCACTCATGTCCCCCTGCACCCCCACCCCCCAGCATCCAGGGGCACCCTCCACCAGGCCCCCACTCATGTCCATCTCATGTCTACCTGCACCCCCACCCCCCAGCAGTGCAGGGGCACCCTCCACCAGGGCCCCACTCATGTCTCCCATCACCCCCACACCCCAGCAGTGCAGGGCACCCTCCACCAGGCCCCCACTCATGTCTCCCACCACCCCCACCCCCCAGCAGTGCAGGGCACCCTCCACCAGGCTCCTACTCATGTCTCCCATCACCCCCACCCCCCCAGCAGTGAAGGGCACCCTCCACCAGGCCCCCGCTCATGTCCAACTCATGTCTCCCTGTACCCCCCCCCCCAGCAGTGCAGGGGCACCCTCCTCCAGGCCCCCACTCATGTCTCCCATCACCCCCACCCCCCAGCAGTGCAGGGCACCCTCCACCAGGCCCCCACTCATGTCGCCCACCACCCCCACCCCTCAGTAATGCAGGGGCACCCTCCACCAGGCCCCCACTCATGTCTCCCATCACCCCCACCCCCCAGCAGTGCAGGGCACCCTCCACCAGGCCCCCACTCATGTCTCCCACCACCCCCACCCCCCAGCAGTGCAGGGCACCCTCCACCAGACCGACACTCATGTCCCCCTGCACCATCACCCCCCAGCATCCAGGGGCACCCTCCACCAGGCCCCCACACATGTCCAACTCATGTCTCCCATCACCCCCACCCCCCAGCAGTGCAGGGCACCCTTCACAAGGCCCCCACTCATGTCTCCCATCACCCCCACCCCCAGCAGTGCAGGGGCACCCTCCACCAGGCCCCTACTCATGTCTCCCATCACCCCCACCCCCCAGCAGTGAAGGGCACCCTCCACCAGGCCCCCGCTCATGTCCAACTCATGTCTCCCTGCACCCCCCCCCCCAGCAGTGCAGGGCACCCTCCACCAGGCCCCCACTCATGTCTCCCATCACCCCCACCCCCCAGCAGTGCAGGGCACCCTCCACCAGGCCATCACTCATGTCCAACTCATGTCTCCCTGCACCCCCACCCCCCAGCAGTGCAGGGGCACCCTCCACCAGGCCCCCACTCATGTCTCCCATCACCCCCACCCCCCAGCAGTGCAGGGCACCCTCCACCAGGCCCCCACTCATGTCCAACTCATGTCCCCTTGCACCCCCACCCCCCAGCATCCAGGGGCACCCTCTACCAGGCCCCCACTCATGTCTCCCACCACCCCCACCCCCCAGCAGTGCCCGGCACCCTCCACCAGGCCCCCACACATGTATCCCATCACCCCACCCCCCAGCAGTGCAGGGGCACCCTCCACCAGGCCAACACTCATGTCTCCCATCACCCCCACCCCCCAGCAGTGCAGGGCACCCTCCACCAGGCCCCCACTCATGTCCAACTCATGTCTCCCTGCAACCCCACCCCCCAGCAGTGCAAGGGCACCCTCCACCAGGCCCCCACTCATGTCTCCCATCACCCCCACCCCCCAGCAGTGCAGGGGCACCCTCCACCAGGCCCCCACTCATGTCCCCCTGCACCCCACCCCCCAGCATCCAGGGGCACCCTCCACCAGGCCCCCACTCATGTCCAACTCATGTCTCCCTGCACCCCCACCCCCCCAGCAGCGCAGGGGCACCCTCCACCAGCCCCCCACTCATGTCTCCCATCACCCCCACCCCCCAGCAGTGCAGGGCACCCTCCACCAGGCCCCCACTCATGTCTCCCACCACCCCCACCCCCCAGCAGTGGAGGGGCACCCTCCACCAGGCCCCCACTCATGTCCCCCTGCACCACCACCCCCAGCATCCAGGGGCACCCTCCACCAGGCCCCCATGCATGTCTCCCATCACCCCACCCCCCAGCAGTGGAGGGGCACCCTCCACCAGGCCCCCACTCATGTCTCCCATCACCCCCAACCCCCAGCAGTGCAGGGCACCCTCCACCAGGCCCCCACTCATGTCTCCCACAACCCCCACCCCCCAGCAGTGCAGGGCACCCTCCACCAGGCCCCCACTCATGTCTCCCACAACCCCCACCCCCCAGCAGTGCAGGGGCACCCTCCACCAGGCCCCCATTCATGTCCCCCTGCACCCACACACCCCAGCATCCAAGGGCACCCTCCACCAGGCCCCCACTCATGTACAACTCATGTCTCCCTGCACCCCCAGCAGTGCAGGGGCACCCTCCACCAGGCCCCCACTCATGTCTCCCATCACCCCCACCCCCCAGCAGTGCAGGGCACCCTCCACCAGGCCCCCACTCATGTCTCTCACCACCCCCACACCCCAGCAGTGCAGGGGCACCCTCCACCAGGCCCCCACTCATGTCCCCCTGCACACCACCCCCAGCATCCAGGGGCACCCTCCACCAGGCCCCCACGCATGTCCAACTCATGTCTCCCATCACCCCCACCCCCCAGCAGTGCAGGGGCACCCTCCACCAGGCCCCCACTCATGTCCCCCTGCACCCCCACCCCCCAGCAGTGCAGGGCACCCTCCACCAGGCCCCCACTCATGTCTGCCATCACCCCCACCCCCCAGCAGTGCAGGAGCACACTCCACCAGGCCCCCACTCATGTCCAACTCATGTCCCCCAGCACCCCCACCCACCAGCATCCAGGGGCACCCTCCACCAGGCTCCCACCCATGTCTCCCATCACCCCCACCCCCCAGCAGTGAAGGGCACCCTCCACCAGGCCCCCACTCATGTCCAACTCATGTCTCCCTGCACCCCCATCCCCAGCAGTGCAGGGCACCCTCCACCAGGCCCCCACTCATGTCTCCCACCACCCCCACCCCCCAGCAGTGTAGGGGCACCCTCCACCAGGCCCCCACTCATGTCCCCCTGCACCCCCACCCCCCAGCATCCAGGGGCACCCTCCACCAGGCCCCCACTCATGTCCATCTCATGTCTACCTGCACCCCCACCCCCCAGCAGTGCAGGGGCACCCTCCACCAGGGCCCCACTCATGTCTCCCATCACCCCCACACCCCAGCAGTGCAGGGCACCCTCCACCAGGCCCCCACTCATGTCTCTCACCACCCCCACCCCCCAGCAGTGCAGGGGCACCCTCCACCTGGCCCCCACTCATGTCCCCCTGCAGCACCACCCCCCAGCATCCAAAGGCACCCTCCACCAGGCCCCCACGCATGTCTCCCATCACCCCACCCCCCAGCAGTGCAGGGGCACCCTCCACCAGGCCCCCACTCATGTCTCCCATCACCCCCAACCCCATCAGTGCAGGGCACCCTCCACCAGGCCCGCACTCATGTCCAACTCATGTCTCCCTGCACCTCCACCCCCCAGCAGTGCAGGGGCACCCTCCTCCAGGCCCCCACTCATGTCTCCCATCACCCCCACCCCCCAGCAGTGCAGGGCACCCTCCACCAGGCCCCACTCATGTCGCCCACCACCCCCACCCCCCAGCAGTGCAGGGGAACCCTCCACCAGGCCCCCACTCATGTCTCCCATCACCCCCACCCCCCAGCAGTGCAGGGCAACCTCCACCAGGCCCCCACTCATGTCTCCCACCACCCCCAGCCACCAGCAGTGCAGGGCACCCTCCACCAGGCCGACACTCATGTCCCCCTGCACCACTACCCCCCAGCATCCAGGGCACACTCCACCAGGCCCCCACACATGTCCAACTCATGTCTCCCATCACCCCCACCCCCCAGCAGTGCAGGGCACCCTCCACAAGGCCCCCACTCATGTCTCCCATCATCCCCACCCCCAGCAGTGCAGGGGCACCCTCCACCAGGCCCCCACCCATGTCCCCCAGCACGCCCACCCCCCAGCAGTGCAGGGCACCCTCCACCAGGCCCCTACTCATGTCTCCCATCACCCCCACCCCACAGCAGTGCAGGGGCACCCTCCACCAGGCCCCCACTCATATCCAACACATGTCCCCCAGCACCCCCACCCACCAGCATCCAGGGGCACCCTCCACCAGACTCCCACTCATGTCTCCCATCACCCCCACCCCCCCAGCAGTGAAGGGCACCCTCCACCAGGCCCCCGCTCATGTCCAACTCATGTCTCCCTGCACCCCCGCCCCCCAGCAGTGCAGGGGCACCCTCCACCAGGCCCCCACTCATGTCTCCCACCACCCCCACCCCCAGCAGTGCAGGGCACCCTCCACCAGGCCCCCACACATGTCTCCCATCATCCCCACCCCCCAGCGGTGGAGGGGCACCCTCCACCAGGCCCCCACTCATGTCTCCAATCACCCCCACCCCCCAGCAGTGCAGGGCACCCTCCACCAGGCCATAACTCATGTCCAACTCATGTCTCCCTGCACCCCCACCCCCCAGCAGTGCAGGGGCACCCTCCACCAGGCCCCCACGCATGTCTCCCATCACCCCCACCCCCCAGCAGTGCAGGGCACCCCCCACCAGGCCCCCACTCATGTCTCCCACCACCCGAACCCCCCAGCAGTGCAGGGGCACCCTCCACCAGGCCCCCACTCATGTCCAACTCATGTCCCCCTGCACCCCCACCCCCCAGCATCCAGGGGCACCCTCCACCAGGCCCCCACTCATGTCTCCCACCACCCCCACCCCCCAGCAGTGCAGGGCACCCTCCACCAGGCCCCCACACATGTCTCCCATCACCCCACCCCCCAGCAGTGCAGGGGCACCCTCCACCAGGCCAACACTCATGTCTCCCATCACCCCCAGCCCCAGCAGTGCAGGGCACCCTCCACCAGGCCCCCACTCATGTCCAACTCATGTCCCCCTGCACCCCCACCACCCAGCATCCAGGGGCACCCTCCACCAGGCCCCCACACATGTCTCCCACCACCCCCACCCCCAGCAGTGCAGGGCACCCTCCACCAGGCCCCCACACATGTCTCCCACCACCCCCACCCCCCAGCAGTGCAGGGCTCCCTCCACCAGGCCCCCACTCATGCCCCCCTGCACCCCCAGCCCCCAGCATCCAGGGGCACCCTCCACCAGGCCCCCACTCATGTCCAACTCATGTCCCCCTGCACCCCAACCCCCCAGCATCCAGGGGCACCCTCCACCAGGCCCCCACTAATGTCCAACTCATGTCTCCCATCACCCCCACCCCCCAGCAGTGCAGGGCACCCTCCACCAGGCCCCCACTCATGTTTCCCATCACCCCACCCCCCAGCAGTGCAGGGGCACCCTCCACCAGGCCCCCACTCATGTCTCCCATCACCCCCAGCCCCCAGCAGTGCAGGGGCACCCTCCACCAGGCCCCCACTCATGTCCCCCAGCCAACATGTCATCACAATCTAGATCCCTGGCCCTTATGGTCAGCCTCCAAATGCCAAACACCCACCTGAGTATTGCATCCACCCACTTAGAAATGGCAAAAACATGATAGAACCCCAATTGCAAGTTTGGAAATGAACACATGTCCCTCACATATACCCAATGGGTGTCAGTGAATGTCAAAACCCATATCATGATATGCATGAAACCAATGAGATGATACTACACATTGAAGTTTGAAGAAAAAATATGTATTTAAAGCAACATAAATTAAATCAAAAATAAACAAACAATAATGGAAATTTTAAAAAAAATAAAACAGCAGGTCCGTGAAATAATGCAAAACCACAAATCATAATCCAAAGGAAAGGTGTCCAAAGTCACAGTCCACAAAAGTAAATCCAATGGAAAATTAAAATCGAAAACCATTGCTCCATGGGTAAATCATAAAAAAAAATGTAAATCCAAAAGTCAACTATATGCAGATAAACAATCCAGGGTCCATGATCCCAACCGAAGAAATGAAACCTATCTAATAACACTACCTAAAAAAAAATATATATATATACAAAAATGTGGCCCATTGTCCAAAAGGTCCAAAAAAAATGCAAAACCAAAGGAAACCTAACACTAACTACAGAACTATTTACAAGGGCAGCGGCTAGTCCGACGGCTCACTTCGGGATGTTCCGCGCCAGGGCATCATCGAACTCCTGCTCAATGTCCCGGAGGCGGTCCTCCTCCATGGCCTTGAGGGTCCGCAGGGCCGTCCACATGTTCACCCCAAACTCCCTGCGGATTGCCTTGAGGCACTCGGCCCGCCTCAGGGCCCTCTGCATGGAGTTCTCCGCCCTGACCATTGTATGCCGTGCCTCTTCCGCCCGCTGCCGCTCCGCATCTATGGCGTGGCCCAACCGCTGCCACACGGAAGACACTTCCCGTCCTGGGTCCTCCTGCCCTCCGGCCGATGCCTGCCCCTCCGATGTCGAAGGCCCCGAGCCATCATGGCTCCCACCACATTGCTGCTGCTGCTGTGCCTCTGCCCGTGCACTGCCTCCTGCTGCCCGCACATCCTCCGCTGGCTGGGGTGCAGTCGTTGATGTCGCCACCCCTGCTGGACGTCCGACTCCCGACTGTGGCAGGGATGCCTCCTCCACCAGCCTGGCTGCACCGTCAGAGGCAGCTCCACAGGGCACCCAGGTGACTAATAGGTGGGGAGATGGCACGGAGGACGACTGGCGCATAGGGGGTTCAGTTGAGGAGGGGGTCGTAGCAAGCCCCATCAAACAGAGGAATCTGGCCTGGGTGACCTGTCCCAGTAGGCCGACGCGGTCAACAAGCCATTCGAGATGACGTGCAGTCTCCTCGTGAAAAGACTGCAGGTCACCTCGCATGGCCCGTTGACGCAACGCCACACCAGTCAGGACAGGCTCAACCCGGACCCGGATAGCCACGTCCGCAGGCAGAGGAAGGCCAGTTGTCGTGAGCTCATCCCCTGCCTGAAAACGGGTCTGGACGTAGGCATCCCTGCTGGTGCAAGATGATGCAGTGACAGGATCAGCGACAGGATTGCACACAGGCACCTCCGCGGCGACCTGTGCTGCCTCCTGTCCCTGGTCCTGCACTGCACCACTAGCACCAGTGGAATCCCCACCTCCAGACCCCGTCTCTGTTGCTTGCACGGCCTCCTCCTCCACCAAACCCCCACCAACCTGAATGACTCCGTGCCATCTTCCCCCGTTGGGCCCTGTGGGGTCCCAGCTGCCTCTTCTGCTGCCGAGGAGTCCAAGTCCGACCTCCACTTCTTGGACCTACCCCCGGCAGCTGCGGCCTGGGATGCGGCACCGGACTCCTCACTCCACGACGAGATCACAACCTGGGAGTGGAGCCGGGCCTTGCGTCTCCGGCTGGCGGTGCGATCCCCGCCGCTATGCTCCACAGCACCTTCTCCGCCCTCTTCATCAGTTGACGCTGCAGACAGGGAGAAATAAAACACAGGCATCAGGGCACTGCACAATGGACAAATACACACATGACAGTTGCACATAGCATCACAATTGGCAACACACATGTCATTTCAACTTGCACACATGAGCCATACTACAGCCATATCGCAACTGCCAGTACCATCCATACACATACAACAGCATGAGCAGGCAAAGGTGAGCCAGACATCACATGCAACACAGGGAGTGCACTACACATGCACGCACGCCATCACACTTGCATGCATGTGTACACCTCAGCCAACTGTTGCAGTGTTCAGATGGGCATCCATGTCACATCTGCCAATCAGGCTTCCACATCCCGCTGTCACATGCATCCATGTTGCATCACTGTTGCACCCTTGTCAAATACACACACATGCACATGTACAAAGTGCTGATACATGCAGCTGAAAACAACATACATGCGTGACATCACGAACATGCCTACTTACATACACATTCATCCAAACATGTGTGCCCACACAACTGCATTTGGCATGCAAGCCTACACACACAAGCACCATCCATGTCTCACACATGACAGCCCTCGCATGTGTTAGCCTCACGGCCCTGTACACCCCCACCCATACTCGGCCCCATACAAACAGATGTGCAACTGGCACACTACTGGCACATCACCACACGCACAGTTTACAATCATGATGCATGCACACTTACCGCTCGACTCCAGACGGGTTTGCACTCAAGGTCCTGGACGTGGAGGGCTGGGGATATGCGTTCCAGGACCCTCATCTGATCTTCCGACAAGTGGCCCTGGCGCCCCTTAGCATCCGCTGCCTTCAAGAGGCGCCGGGCCTTGTTCATGGTCCTGGACCTGAAGTCCTCCCAGCGCTTCTTGACATGTTGGAAGTCGCGGACTGCCACCCCCTCCGCGTTGATGGCAGTCATGATGTCCGTCCAGATCCGAGTCCGTCCTTCCTTGTCGGCGCGCACACTTCTGAAGAGGGCATCATACTGCCTCAGCACTTGCTCCACCACGACACCAACTTCCCTGGTACTGAAGCTGGTGCCCCTCTGCCTCTCTGGCCGGGGGTTGTCAGTGGTGCCAGATGTTGCAGTGCCTGACATGACAACCCCAGAGGCAGGAGTGGGTGGGCAACTGGGTCCTGGGGCTGGGCTGTGGAGCGATGGAATCCCAGTCGGGAGTCTTTGGTTCCAGCAGGGGTGGTCACAGCAACAGCACCCCTGGCTGATGTGCAGGGAGCAAATGGCAGGGCACGTGGGCAGCAGGCAGTCAGGCAGCAGCAAATGGCAGGTGGGAGCGTGCTCGGGGCTCTGGGGGGCAGTAAATCGGCTTTCTGGGCAGGAGCGTGGTCTTCCGTGTGCTTACGCGTGGCCAGCTTGATACGGAGTGATTTGGCACGTGAAAATCCTGCACGTCTGCGTGTAATTCGAGGAACGGCCCTTAGCGCGTAAGCGCATCTGCACGCATACGCGATTTCATTGGCCCAAAGGCCCCCATGTGCAGCTATGATGTCACGCGCATGGCCGTAGAGAATGGCGCGTGTAAAAAAAAAGATACACGTCCGAGTGTCAAAGCGTGTAATTGGTGGAAATGGCCTCATCGCGTATGCGCGTCTGTGACGTGTGTATAAAAGGTACGTGTAGAACGCCATTTCCTTGTACGTGCTTTTCGTGGAGAGCGAGTGGGTGAAATCTGTACTTCTTGTCGGTTCACCTGCGATTTACTTCACAGCGTTTCAAGTTCGTACTCCCTGTTACCTCTGACAGCTTTTTCTCTTTTCCTCTTTTTCCTGGGCCTGTTTCCTCAAACAGCGTTCCCTTCTACTGTTGTCCTGTCTCCTCAGACAGCGTACAATTCTTCTTTTGGCGGGGGTGTTGCCAACGCGCACACGCGCATATTTTTCACTCTTTTGTTCCTGGCAGACGGTGAGTCGCGCACGTATTTAACATCTGTGCTTGCCCCGTCTGTCGCATACCCCTTCAGAGGTCATTCTAGGCTGCGTGTGACACGCATACGTTCATTCTTGTGTTTCTGGGTACCACAGCGTAGTGCAGGTTTATTTTTCCATACACGTGGCCTAGGTGGGGTTGCGTGCACCTTACTTCCCTTTTTTGGGGTGCCTGTGCGTTGCGTGACCCGTCATCTTTCCCCAGGGGTGACATACAGCCTTGCTAGAGCACTAGGGTACGATTACCATCTGGTACCCAACCCCTTTGACCCCCAATTGCCCAGGACAATAGTTCACATCGACTCCCATACGCACAATAACATCAGTGCCATGGCTGGGAGGCGAACAAGCCGTAAGGGTGGCAAAGGTTGCCGAGCCCCAAGTGGTGGCCGTGGTGGATCCGGTAGGGGACGTGGCCGTGACTTGCAGGGTGCCCCTAGCCCCCCATGTGTGGAGGAGCAGTCAGGGACACCCATGCCCCCCCCCTGGTTGAGGGTAACGTGGCTGACACCATCCATGCTCAGCCCTTGTTGGACCAGCCCACTGTGGAACCAGACCTGGCACAGGGTGACTCCATGGCTGACTTCCAGGTCAGCAGGTCTAGGCCACATGCGCCGGTGCACGTTGGTGTCATCAGGCCACGTGGATCAGGGGCAGCTAGGTCATCTGCTGCCCAGCGTAGGCAGGCAGGGGAGGCTGCAGGGGCAGCTGCGGCTCCATCAACCCCACCTCTCACACACCCAGCCAGGACAGTGTCGGTCCAAGTCCATCATGCTGACATTCCCCCTGACACCATCACACTTGAGCTAATGCCTGCACCAACTCCCATGCTGAGTGTGCAATCCCACACTCCTAGTACAGAGTCCACCGGGGCTCCTGCCCCTTGTGTCCAGAGGGGCGTAGGACACTCAGGATCCCCACCAACTTCCAAGCGGAAGAGGAAGAACGCTCGTCCAGTAGAGGCTGATGCCCAGACACGGCTACACAGTCTGGCCCGTCAAGGAAGCCCAGCTTCAATGAGGCCAAACTGAATGCACTTGTAGAGTATGTGTCCGCACATGACCGCAAAATGGTGATTGTTGCAGGATCCAAGACCACACCTGCACAACGTCAGGCACACTGGCAGACCATCACGGACATCATAAGTGCCCTTGGAATCGTGAGGCGCACCGCTACTGAATGCTACAAGCGCTGGAATGACCTGAAGCGCAGGGCAAAGAATAAGCTGGCCTCAAGTCATGCCGCAACTCTAATGACTGGAGGTGGGTCTCCAGCAGAGGACATAGAACTCACTCCACATGAGCAGGTTGCTGGGACCTACGTCACGGAGGAACAGATCCAAGGCATGGGAGAACTGGCAGATTACGAGGCATTGTCCGGTGAGTGCACATGCATGTGTGTGTCATCCATGTGCATGGTGTGTGTGTGAGGGCTTCTGTTTGGGTGCCAGGTGAGGGTGTGTGTGCCTGGGTGGTTTGGGTCACCCATGTGCCTCATCCAATACATTCTGCGCACCAGCATTTGGGTATAGCAGTATCCCTTCTGCCAACATTAGACATCCAGCCCAACACCACGCCAGTTGCCCTTGAAGTATCATCTTGCCACAACAATGTTGCTTATTTTCCTCTGTTTATTCTGGCAGATTGCTTGCATATCACAACTTTTACTATGCATTTTTCAGTCCTATTGTCACATGTCTGACATGGCTATGGTACAGTGGACTGGCTTTGTTTCCTGGACATGATTTGTTTAGACATGTGCCTGTGCTATAGGACCATTTTGGAATGGCAGCTCCAGGTTAAACATTTGAACCATTTCAATGAAAAAATAAATTTCATGAGCAAACTGGACTGAATGAACAATTGGTGCCCTCCTCTCCCTCTTCACTTTATGTCTAGGGTACATGCCATCTGTGTGATGGCATGTGTATTTGACCTGCCAATCACAGGCCAATGTGTGATGCCACTCCTAGGCAGGATGCAGCAAATGTGTTCATCTTCCATCTTGGTGTCATCAATGTGTGCCATCTGCCTACCCTTCACACGCAGTGACGGTGCATGCATGGGAGGGTTTTAGTCATGTGGGACATGTGTCAATCAAGTACTGTTTCTGTAGCTTCTCAGCCCTAATTGTGTGCCATAGTGCTAATGCCTGTTTCCATTTGTTTTATTTTATGTCTTTGCAGGGGATGACGTACTTGATACTGCTGTGGTTGTGGAGATGGTGCAGACCCAGGAGGGGTCTCAGGCCCGACCGACCACCATTGAGGGACGTGGTGTGGTGGTGGGTGAGAACCCACAACTGCTGCAGGTCGTGCTCTCAAGGGGTGTCTCTGGCTGCACCTCCCCCGAGCTGTATTCAGGTGTCGATTTGGATGATGAGACCTATGTGCCTTCGGAGGTGAGTGTTCCTGGGAGGGATTCTGTTCTGTCCGACCCACCTGCACCAGCGTTAGAACCCTCAATGGGGATTTCAGTGTTGGCAGGTACGCCTTTGGTGGTTACGGATGCAGGGTCACACTCCGCAACATCTGATCCTGTTCCTGGGCCAGCAGATCAGAGGGGGAATGCAGTCCTGCAGCCTCAGGCAGTGCCGGCACAGCAAGGCGCAGTTTGCCTTGCCCCAGACAGGTGTGGTGCCCGCCGACGTGGTGGCCGTACGCCACCTGGCAATACCGCATGGGAGCAATCCATTTACGGTATGGCAACCCAACAGGCAGCATCATCAGAGATGATGGCTCAGGCCATGGATAGGGTGGCCACTTCCATTGTCCCCCTCGAAAGGCTGATGGAGCGACTACAGCAGGCAACAGACTCAAATGCCAGTCACACAGGGGGGACATGTTGGCGTCCGACAGGGACAGGCGGGCGGCACTGGCCACTCTGCAGGAAGCCATTTCCATAGAGTCCCAGGGCCACAGGGAAGCCCTGAGGGTGGAACTCCTTCACCTCAGGACGACTCTTGTTGAGCTTGAGGCTTCAACAAACAGAAGGACAGAACAGCAGCTGGAGCGTCTCACACGTACACTCTCAGCTGAGATGCAGGCAACTAGGGCGGAGGTCCGGGCATCCCGTGAGTTGTTGCATGGGGACCTACGCACAATTATCCTCCAGAACGAGACCTACCACACCCGCATGCTTGCTGCCATGGAGGAACAGACTAGGGCTTTGCGTGGGCTGCCTCCCATAGTGCCACCACCTCCTGATGCAGCTGCAGAGGGTGAGGAGAGCAACAGCCGTGATTCTCTCACAATAGGGTAGCCGTGCAGGCCATGATCCCATGGAGGTGTTTTTTTTTTCGCAAGATCCACACAGGTGGGTTTTGGTGTGCACCCTGTCCTCGGACCTCCTGGGTGGCCTCCCCCACCCCCCCGGGCCCATTAATGGCCATTTTTTATTTTTTTTTAATTTTTTTTGACAGTGTGTTGCCTTGTGTGGCTCCCGTGGGCATACACTGTATTGTGGCTGGGCACATGCAGGCTTGTCATGAATTTGGTTCAGATGCTTGGGTTTGTGTGACACACACCCCTCCTGGGTGTGCCCAAGTGACATTGACGTACATGGTGACGTTGGACTCCTATTCGATGTGTGGGCAGTCTGTAGTCAATACTGTGTATACATTCATAGTGCATATTGTTGTTGTATTGTACACTGCATGGTGTATTGATATGTGCCTCTGCATCCATCTCATCCTCCTAATTTGCAGGTCCATTTCTCATGTCTTCACAAGGCGGTCCACCTTGGAACTGGAGTCCATGTTGTAAGCAGTGCACCTACACTCTTGCGTGGCGCTAACACTGTATACTTGGAAGTGTTCGAAGTGCTGGCATCATCAGGTAGTGAGGCTACCAATTTTTTAAGTCTGTAATGTCATGTTTAAGGTAGGTTGGAGGTTGTGTAGGTGATTGGTATTCTTGGTAAGTATTTGGTAATGTGTGTTGTAGGTCCTGCATTACTGTGAGCATTTCATGTGTGGCCATGTTTCCATTAGGGACACTGTAGTTGGTGACACTTGGGGCATGTTGTGGGGATTAATTTGTTTACTCTCACATTTCATGACATGCCATGGTGTGTTCTGTGGCCGTGCCGGGGAGGGGTTGGGTGACATGGCACTGTTCTCATGTAGTATTTTGCAAGCGGGTATTCATTTCTGCAGCATGGAAGTGTGTCTTTTGATGACACTGCATTGGTGGTGTTTGTGTAGGTAGGGATGCACACATTGTGACACTTCCACATGAACAATCTCAGGCTGCTATGGTTCTGACAGTTGACTGTCCCTTTGTTCGTCATAATTGTCAGGTCGAGTAATCATTGCTTATCAGATGGTATGTGCCAGGGCTGTGTGCACTCCACAGGAGTGTGATTTCTATGTGAAGTAATTAGCCACCAGCTGCGTATGGGCTGCCTCACCTCGTGCCCTTTCCCCTCCCATGCGCAGCGGGCGTGCATGTGGTTGGGGATGTGGGGGCACCATCATGTCCACAGCCAGGCCCCGGTGTGTTGCAACATTGTGCAGGACACATGCTGCACTATGATCCTGCACACTACTGGGGGCGCATATAAAAGCTGCCTGCCAGAACGGTCAAGGGAGAGAAAGCGTGACTTGAGCACTCCGAATGTGCGCTCCACTATGCCCCGGGTTGCAATATGGGCTGTGTTGTATCTTACCTCGGGAGGCGTGATGGGTTTCCGAATTGGCGTCATCATGTGGGTGCTCAGAGGGTAGGCACTGTCTCCTGGTGAGGAGGTGATGGGTATCATTAGTGGGATAGTGACATAACTCTGCATTTTACATGCATGCATGTGCTATGGCATTCATACTCACCAAGCAGCCATGTATCGCCAGGCCGCCCAGCTTCTAGGTCCCGGCTTAGGTTAGACATTCGGTAAATGAAGCTGTCGTGGGTGGACCCTGGATAGTTGGCATATACTGAGGTGATGATTCCCTTGGCATTACATACTACCTGCACGTTGATGGAATGCCAGTGCTTGCGGTTCCTGCAGATGTGCTCAGATGCCCTGGGGGGACGTAGTGCCACATGGGTGCAGTCAATGGCACCTAGAACTTTGGGGAATTGTGCCACATCTTAGAAATCAAGGGCGGCAGCCTGCCTTTCTGCAGGTGTCCTGGGCAGGTATATGTGCCTGCGGACTGATGGGCGTCCAGTGATGATGTTCAAAACCTGGTGTAGGCAGCGTGACTGCGTGGCCTGTGACACCCCACCCACTATGGCACTTGTCAGCTGAAATGATCCTGTGGCCAAGAAGTGCAGTACATTGAGGACCTTCTCCAGGGGGCTGAGTGCTTGGGAGCACAGGGTGGGTGATGTGAGGCCATCCTCCCACTCACTGACCAGGTCCAGTATTATGTGTGGTGGAAACCTGTACCTCCCATACACCTGGTCATCAGGCATCCCAAAAATGCTGGTTCTGGGAGTGAAAATTTGGGCCCTCACTATCCTCCTCCTCCTCCCTTGGTAACCCACGGCCACTGCTGCTAGGAACGGTATATTCATCCTGGCGTCGAGCTTGTTTGTTGCTTGCGCGCACTTTTATGCTGCGCGGGTCGACGTACGCCTGCTTCATGCTGGCGTACGTGTTTCAGGATTGGACCATTTATTTTTCGGCGCATTGTAGGCGACCGTGTGAATCTTCCCACCCACCCCAGAAATACACGTAACACGCTCTCCCAGGCCCAGTCGCGAGTAAATATTCCCACCCACCCCTGGAATACACGTACCCCACTCTCACAGGCCCAGTCGCGTGTGGAAATTCACGCGCACACCAAAATACACGTAGCCTGCAAAATCGCGTGTGAAACTTCACACGCACCCCGAAATACACGTACCCAGGGCAATCGCGTGTGGAACTTCCCGCAAACCCTGTAATACACGTAGCCTGCTGGTATCGCGTGTGGAAGTTCACGCGGACCCATAATATACGTACACTGATGGTATCGCATGGGAGACTACCCGCGCACCCCAGGAATACACGTACCCAGGCAAATCGCACGGCTGGGGGGTGGGGGTGCTGGGAGACATGAGTGGGGGCCTGGTGGAGGGTGCCCCTGGATGCTGGTGGGTGGGGGCGCTGAGGGACATGAGTTGGACATGAGAGGGGGCCTGGTGGAGGGTGCCCCTGGATGCTGGGGGGTGGGGGTGCAGGGAGACATGAGTTGGACATGAGTGGGGGCCTGGTGGAGGGTGCCCTGCACTGATGGGTGGTGGGGGTGCAGGGGGGCATGAGTTGGACATGAGTGGGGGCCTGGTGGATGGTGCCCCTGGATGCTGGTGGGTGGGGGTGCTGGGGGACATGAGTTGGACATGAGTGGGGGCCTGGTGGAGGGTGCCCCTAGATGCTGGGGGTTGGGGGTGCAGGGAGACATGAGTGGGGGCCTGGTGGAGGGTGCCCTGCATTGTTGGGGGGTGGGGGTGCAGGGGGACATGAGTTGGACATGAGTGGGGGCCTGGTGGAGGGTGCCCCTGGATGCTGGGGGGTGGGGGTGCAGGGAGACATGAATTGGACATGAGTGGGGGCCTGGTGGAGGGTGCCCTGCACTGCTGGGGGGTGGGGGTGCAGGGGGACATGAGTGGGGGCCTGGTGGAGGGTACCCCTGCACTGCTGGGGGGTGGGGGTGATGGGAGACATGAGTGGGGGCCTGGTGGAGGGTGCCCTGCACTGATGGGGGGTGGGGGCGATGGGAGACATGAGTGGGGGCCCGGTGGAGGGTGCCCCTGGATGCTGGTGGGTGGGGGTGCTGGGGGACATGAGTTGCACATGAGTGGGGGCCTGGTGGAGGGTGCCCCTGGATGCTGGGGGTTGGGGGTGCAGGGGGACATGTGTGGGGGCCTGGTGGAGGGTGCCCTGCACTGCTGGGGGGAGGGGGTGGTGGGAGACATGTGTGGGGCCTGGTGGAGGGTACCCTGCACTGCTGGGGGGTGGGGGTGATGGGAGACATGAGTGGGGGACTGGTGGAGGGTGCCCCTGGATGCTGATGCTGTGGGGTGGGGGTTCAGGGGGACATGAGTTGGACATGAGTGGGGGGGGCTGGTGGAGGGTGCCCTGCACTGCTGGGGGGTGGGGGTGGTGGGAGACATGTGTGGGGGCCTGGTGGAGGGTGCACTGCACTGCTGGAGGGTGGTGGTGATGGGAGACATGAGTGGGGGCCTGGTGTAGGGTGCCCCTGGATGCTGGGGGGTGGGGGTGCAGGGAGACATGAGTTGGACATGAGTGGGGGCCTGGTGGAGGGTGCCCTGCACTGCTGGGGGGTGGGGGTGCAGGGGAACATGAGTGGTGGCCTGGTGGAGGGTGCCCCTGCACTGCTGGGGGGTGGGGGTGATGGGAGACATGAGTGGGGCCTGGTGGAGGGTGCCCTGCACTGCTGGGGGGTGGGGGTGCAGGGGGACATGAGTGGGGGCCTTTTGGAGGGTGCCCTGCACTGCTGGGGGGTGGGGGTGATGGGAGACATGAGTGGGGGCCTGGTGGAGGGTGCCCCTGCACTGCTGGGGGGTGGGGGTGCAGGGGGACATGTGTGGGGGCCTGGTGGAGGGTGCCCTGCACTGCTGGGGGGTGGTTTTGGTGGGAGACATGTGTGGGGGCCTGGTGGAGGGTGCCCTGCACTGCTGGGGGCGGGGTGATGGGAGACATGTGTGGGGGCCTGGTGGAGGGTGCCCTGCACTGCTGGGGGCTGGGGGTGGTGGGAGACATGAGTGGGGGCCTGGTGGAGGGTGCCCCTGGATAGTGGGGGGTGGGGTGCAGGGAGACATGAGTTGGACATGAGTGGAGGCCTGGTGGAGGGTGCCCTGCACTGCTGGGGGTTGTGGGTGCAGGGGGACATGAGTGGGGGCCTGGTGGAGGGTGCCCCTGCACTGCTGGGGGGTGGGGTGATGGGAGACATGAGTGGGGGCCTGGTGGAGGGTGCCCTGCACTGCTGGGGCGTAGGGGTGCAGGGGGACATGAGTGGGGGCCTTGTGGAGAGTGCCCCTGGATGCTGGTGGGTGGGGGTGCTGGCGGACATGAGCTGGACATGAGTGGGTGTTAGGGAGAATTCTCTGTTTAGGCTGAATTTCCTAACCTAGTGAGTCCCCCAGCAGCTTTGCTGGATTTCTGGAGTTTGTTTTTTTCCATCCTGCCAAGAGTGAGACTCTTTTCCTCCCACTCTTGGACATGAATGTGTGTAATTCCTGTGAATGTCAATGTGTTCTATGGGCTATGGGGTCTTTTACTCCATAGGGTCTCATATGTTTTTCTATGTGTGTTACACCACACCCTACGTGCCGTAACACTGGGGTGTACTAGCGGACCCCCACCATAGACTCCATACCCGGGGACTGACTACTGTCTCCCCGGGCATGTAAAGTCACCATTGGCTTTACTAGACCTAAATTTACTAACAGAACTAGTACAAACCATCTTATTATGGACGTGCTAGTAGGGGTAATTCGATTACTCCTGGGTCTGTTACTCGAGGGGGCACTGTCCCGTCCCCCCTCGTCGGGTTTTGGCTGGTGGCAGTGGAAACTAATTGTTATGTTCGACCCCGAACATAACCCTATGGTATTCGTCCCATTGTTGGAGATTGATACTTTTCCTCGTTAATCTCTAACGTACCACCTGTCTACTTATCTTAAATAAGTTTATCGGATGGTATTTTCTGCCAGAACTCGGTTTTTAAAATTGCGTCTGTGTTCGTCTCTGTGACTCCTAAACCAAAGGTCGAGCCCTTTGTTCCACTTTTGGCGGGCCTCTGTACAGAGACCCTCCAAAGTGGTGCCATTCTGTCTGGGTTACCACAGGGGTGTAGGAGGGGGTTAAGGCACTCTGGACCGAGTTGCCTTGCCAACTCCGGTCGCACTCTGGAGTGATTGGCCCAAGTGGTGAGCCTCCCCACTCACCAATTAGCATGTGTTGATTGACAGCTAGGCTGAATGAATGGGGGTTTTCTGGATAAAAGCAGGGCTTTTGGGACTGGATCTTCAGAAGTCGCCACAGGACCTAAGAATCCGACGAGGGTAACGCTGAGCCGACCTGCACGACGACACCTCCGGTGGAGCCCTGCGGAACCGACTCACCACTTCCCGACGACAGAGGAGATCTCCCTGCCGGAGAGTCTCTTCCCCTGACTGGTGGGAACAACCAGTCCCCTTTGCTTTTTCTTCGCCTCAGGACGCAGTGGTCGAATTGCCCGTGCAGAGCACCTCGGCAACCGGATAGCCACTACCCCTGTACCGCGACCAAAAGGTGGTGCCTTGTGATGGAGCACTCCGCGGCTGGTCTCTTCCCTGGTGGTGCACCAGACTTCACTTTTCTTCGACGACGAGATCACCTCTACTCTTGGCAAAGACCCGACGTGCATCCTCCACCAGGAACAACTGCCCCCTCCGGAGCTGCCCTCCACAAACAAGGTACTGTGTCCGCCTGGCTTCCCTTTCGATCGGTTCGAGTGAGGTGTCTTAATCCTCTCCTTTCCGTTGGGTCGCCTCCAAGCTTTGTCTCACGCATTGTTCTGAACTGGTTCAATCTTCCAATAACAATTTGCTACACAGGCTCAAACGCATTTCCACAAAGAGACTTTTTGGGACAAATCGCCTTGCCTCTCTCCGAGTGGGCCTGGCCTCTGAACTTTATGATCTATTGTGGTTCTTGTCTTCTTGCCTTGCATTTTACCCGTAAAGTATTGAACTGTGTTGATTTCGTAACCTACTATTTTTCTCTCCCATCTTAACTGATATTAGAGTGCCATCTAGGTTGAGGTATACACCTCTGTCTGAAAATAAGTGATACCGGTAGAACCTAGACTTGTCGAAATATTGTTAGGGGGATTGATCGTTTCTTCTTCGTAGAGTAATTGTAATTGAATTGTTTGCCGTGAGAGTGCCATAGTGTTTTCCATAGATGTTCCGTTATAAATAAATACCTTAATATCTTTACACTAAGCCTTGTTGCGTGTTTGCTTGTCTTACTGTGAAGAATTGCCCTGTATTGTATACTCCACATACTGCTTAACTCTTCTTGAGAGAAGTCTGACTGCTCAGCCACAGCTACCAAGTGAATCTGTGTGGTACAGACTGCTACCAAGTGGGTTTACTGCCAAACACCTGTAGTCCTAAATCTTTTGCAGTGGTCCCAGAGGGAACTGCACAGGTTTCCGCCTAACAGTGGGAGCCTGGTGGAGGGTGCCCCTGCCCTGCTGGGGAGTGGGGGTGATGGGAGACATGTGTGGGGGCCTGGTGGAGGGTGACCTGCACTGCTGGGGGATAGGGGTGGTGGGAGACATGAGTGGGGGCCTGGTGGAGGGTGCCCCTGGATGCTGGTGGGAGGGGGTGCTGGGGGACATGAGTTGGACATGAGTGGGGGCCTGGTGGAGGGTGCCCCTGGATGCTGGGGGGTGGGAGTGCAGGGGGGCATGTGTGGGGGCCTGGTGGAGGGTGCCCTGCACTGCTGTGGGCTGGGGGTGGTGGGAGATATGTGTTGGTGATCAGTAGTGCAAGGTGACATGTGGGTTGGCTGGGGGGCATGGCCATGGTGGATGCGTTGCCTGTGGGACATGAGCAGGGGTGCAGGGTAGTCTCCTGTGGTGTGGGCTGCCTGCAGGGGCCGTGGAGGGTGTAGAGGGAACACCTGGGAGGACCCACATGGCCAAATCATGTGTAGCATTCCCCGGCACCACCGAAATACACGTACCCTGCTGAAATTGCGTGTGAATCTTCCCGCGCTCCTCGGAATACACGTACCCAGGCCAATCGCGTGTGGAACTTCCCGCGCACCTGAAGTACACGTACCCAGGCCAATCGCGTGTGGAACTTCCCGCGCACCCCGTAGTACACGTACCCAGGCTAATCGCGTGTGGAACTTCCCGCACACCCTGAAACACACGTACCCAGGCTAATCGCGTGTGGAACTTCCTGCGCACCCCGAAGTACACGTACCCAGGCTAATCGCGTGTGGAACTTCCCGCGCAGCCCGAAGTACACGTACCCAGGCCAATCGTGTGTGGAACTTCCCACGCACCCAGAAACACACGCACACGCTATTTTTCACACAGCGGGTGTCCGTGTTTGTCGGTACCCCTTTGCACCTCATTTGTCCTAGAGGGCCACTGTATGGACCATTCATCATGGCTGTATATGGGTGCTTTTTGTTAGTGCACATTTTGGCGCACATTTATTTCAGGCGCAGGGACGCTACTGCCTGCTTTCTTGTGGCGTACTTGTTTGGCCCTGTGCGCGTCTTTCACTGTGCGCTGGTTTGCCCTATTCGATTCCATGAACACGGGTTGTAGGCGAGCATGTGGGTGTTCCGCGCACTTGCCTCCTGTACTTCCCCCGTGACGCCCATGTTTTCACGCGTTGTTCCCCATTCCGAGTGTTATGCCCGTGTTCCGCCTACTTTTGTGATGTGCGCCGCGCTATGTGCGATTTCCCAGTGGCTGTGGCGCACGCTGTTGGATGACCTGTGCGCCGGCGTGCGCGGCCCACTTTTTCAGCGCATATCCAATGTTTTTCTCACGCACGGATTCCATGAATCGATGTGCGCTGGTTTCCCTGCGATTTTCGCACTTGCACTGCGATGTTCGCACTTTTACTGCGAATCGCACGTTTTGGCACCTCTGCGCGTGAATTTTCCGCGCACATTAATTCCATGAATAGACCTCATAGTATTTTGCACCAAAAATCGCACGAAAGATGCGACATGTTGAGGCTAGCACTAAGAAGCTGGTGTTGGCCCTCATACCTGCTGGCAACCATTAACACATCACTATAAAGAAAACATTTTCCAGGTAACGCATGCTCCTCTCCAATGTATTATCATTAGCTTAGTTAATGTGACCACCCATTAATGGGTCAAAATTATCTATAATTAATCTTGTGAACAGACATGGAACAAGTAAACATTTATAAAGTATTGTAAACCTACTGATGTGTGACAACTAAAAGTATCTTTCAGACATTGAAACGTGTGTTATGTTAAGAGGGATGAATGAGCGCATGTTACCTAGAAGATATGGGCCTTATTTCAAGTTTGGTGGTATTTTGGTAGTAAATCTACTAAAATACTGCCAAACGGAATTACCGTTACCACCACTTGGTCCCGCAGCTTTATTGCTGGACTACAAGTTGTGGTAAGGTGGAGTAAGTCCCCATTTTTTTGTTGTTGAAAGGACTTCATGTGGATTTCGGCAGAATTACCAACATTAGTAATTCTGCCATTTTGCCGATTTCTGGCGGTAAGATGACAGATTTGCCTCCTGCTTTTTGCTATAGGAAAATCCTCAATCTGTGCTATGGCAAAGTGGTAATTTGGCAATAATGGGCTGGTAACAGTATTACTGCCTCATTGCCATAATTTTCACCATATTGCCTTACTTGTAAAGAGGCCCAAGTAGAGACGGGTGTTGGCCCTCTTGTTGGTAAGCTGTGGTGATCATCTAATTGACTGCTTTTTCAATAAAAAAGGGATTTGAATGCGAGTGACCAGATGAGTGTTCTCTTGTTTGTGGGGCCCACTCCCTCATCAAAGAGCAGTTTGTTTGTTTGTTTGTTTGTTTTATTTGCTTGTATAGCGCACTGAACCCAAAAGTATCGTGGGTGCATTTCTTAGGTATATGGTTACAATGGTTGTACGCCATAAAATAATTAACACAGTATAATATAGAATAGTGCATTATTGAATCCTGGCTTGACTGAATATGTCCAACACCTGTTCCTCGCTTCCTCTGTCTCCAGAAACTGTTAGCACATATAGGATTGAAGGTAAGCAGGCCCTTGACATATGCATCTCTATAGTCCGCGCTCAAAGCATTGAAACATTGATTGCAAATATGCTTATTCGTATTTTTGTTCAGGGTTTTAAAAAGTGCAAACCTAGCTGGGAAGCAGTGGAGCACCGTACATGCCGTTGAGCGCAGCACATGAGGTAATGGGGTGCTATGACATGTGTTATGGGGACATCCGCTCAGGGTTTGGGATGGTTTGTGGTGGCACAATAATCTGTGTTTGTCCTTAGGGCCACAGGTTTGACTACTGGAAAGTCCACTGAAGAACTGTATCCTTCTGAGGTAGATAAAATGGTTCTATGTGATTTTACTGCAACCAAAATACTCCAGCAAAAATACCAAAAATACTGATTTTCTTATTTTGACTTTTTTTGCATTTTATATGCCGGGGAGACCCCTGCAGCCTCCCATACTCCCCATAAAATGCATTACTACCCTAACCCACCGCCCACATATATAGTGCCAAAAAATGTAAATCTGTTATATGTCTATAATTCCAAGAGACTCTTTGGAGGGAAAGTTCTCTTTATAAATGCACCTTTGACGTTGTACACACCCTTCAACCATCTGACGCATAAGGAATCCCTTTAAAGGTCAATCTAGATTGAGCACACACTATGATGCTGGGTGTCAGACATGCATCATCCCGAGCCTGAACTGCAGCGTTTCATCAAAGGGACCCTTTACTGTGAGCCTTTACAATGCTCAGAATGCCATCCGGATTCACAGAACAAGTGCCAGGCAAGTGGATGCACAAGTAGGCTCAATTTACAGTAATTAGTTAACAGTCAGCTACAAAAGGCCTAATTAGTGGTGATTAGTCAGAGCTAGGCAAAATGCGAGTGCGCAAAGGCGGGTTAGGAGCTGTGCTGAATATTTTCCTGACTGTGTGTCACCGGAGAACAGAGAGGCTGGAAAGTCAATGGGCCCCATTAGGATGTGTTTGACCTGAATGGCAAGTGGCCTCGGTCTATTGATTGTACTATGACCATGCAGTAATGACTTCAACGTGTGCAGAACGTCCATTGTGGAGACAATGACCTCCTGTGCTGAATCCCAAATGTATTTGAAATTCTTCTTGCCTCTATTCCTGTTTTGTGGCAGAACACACTGTGGAGCAGCACTGATGGGCTCCTATTTCCCTGTCTCGGCACGCTACTATGATTTGCCCTACAGTAATTTACCGCCAGGTGATCAGCAGTGATGACTTTCATTGTTTATTTGTTATTTGTCAAATGGGTGGGGCCTGCACTACCACCCGAATATGAAAGCTTTAGTTGAACAACACCCCTTAAGTGATATACCAGGTTCTCTGCCAACGAAAATTACATCAGTGAAAGTAATTTGCATTTTTATTAAACTATAAATAACATTCTGATGGCAATCTTGTTTGGCACAATATTTAACTTGCAGTTAGATGTCGGAGGATCCCTGATGGTAGTTTATTTTTCTGACAATGGTAATACAATTATGTTAAACCTTTAATTGCATTTCTACTCGTTAGCTTAAACAAACACACCTGTTCCTTACTCTAAAGGTTACAGCTTCCTGTACCCTGTGAAGGAATCACGAAGTAAGGCACAGACAACAGATTACATTTTTTTTTAAAATAAAATGGTTTATTTTTCTTAAATGTCAGGATGGAGTAAGGCCTAACTTGCCCTATGCTAATTTGGGATTTCCCTTCCTAAAGAAACTAAGGATCGTCTGTGTCAATAAGTTGAACTCAAAAGTCTGTCTGTGTTTAAAACTTATACTCACCCTCACAACTAAAGCTGTACAATGTGGAGGGTTTTCAGCAACAAAGAAACATGTTCCAAATAATGTCCCAAGCTTCTTCCAGCTCCTGGCCTACTTTCCAGATTCCCCTTCCCCAAGTTCAAAACAGTTCCAAAAGCCCACAAGGTTCCCTTTCCCAAGAAATCAACACAGTCTCGGTGTTCCCTGCCCCAAGAAGTCAGATCTTCCTGCTTCAAAACTAGAATCAGTTCACATCTCTTAGCTTTCAAAAACAGTTCCAGTTCAATTTCGTAAACATCCAGGCTTTTCGATAGTTCACACACATTGTTGTCTTTCTTATTCACTTCAGCAACTTGTTATCAAATACAGCTTTTTATCTTGGCTTTCCTTGGCTCTTTCCAAGCAGGGTTCACTTGGTCTAGGTGCAGTTGATGGACCACACGGTCCACCCATTACAGGTCATGCAACCGATAACCCTTGGCACTTTGTTATGCTTCTGTATTCTTTGGGCTTGCTTGCCAGCACATGTGTCCTCTCTCTGAGCCTGTGTCATTGGTCAACACTCATTTCTGATTCTCCTGGGCAGTCTCTTCGCTTTGCCACGACGTGTTATTCACACATCTCAGTCCGTGGTAGTCACCCTTTTCCACCACCTTGCTTTCACATTATTCATAAGTGCTCATCACTTGTTTTTCACTTTGTTTATAAATGCTAATCACTTGTTTTCATCACTTGTGTTATATTTGCACATGCTCATCATAGTTTGATATTCAATAATACTTGTTACTGTTATGACTTGATGGCCGTGAAGATTATGGGTCCTCTGTCCCCAAGTAACACACAGGAAGATACAAAATAACTCCCTGAGCGATCCTTGAGGCCACAGGTATTTGAGTGCCGGAAATGCCAGGAACCAGGAACACCGGAGACCCCCGCCCGCTGTACGGCAAGCAATGGGTAAGTACAATGACAAGCGAACTAATGAGAGCAGAATGTAACTTAATACCAAAGGGATTACCAAGGTGGAGGAGCCTGAGTCCTAAGTAGTACAGATAGGATGGAAGGTGTTCTGTGCAGCTGCAGCGTGTGACTGGCAGCGGCTGGTAAAGTTTTGCACTGTTTGGCAATTTAGATGGATTTACACTGCAATACCTGCCTGGGCCGGGATGACAAGTTTGGAAGTAGCAGAGGCGGAGATCCGTAAGCAGTCCGTGAAGAGTTCCGAGGTCGAGACCAGCCATGTACATCGAAGCCAAGGATAATCCAAAGGAATCCAAAAACAGTCCAAAGAGTCCTGTGACAGCAGAGCAGTACGACAACCAAGGGCTTAACAAAGGGAATTCAAGAAAACAGTCCGTAGTTCAGTACCGTGATCGTAACACCAGGAAACGCCAAACAGTGCTCGAATGAGTCAGCTGTGAAGCACTTAATGAGCGTTCCTTCGCAGCTTTTGAATGGGCAGAGAAGAGTCAGGTGACAGCGTCACATGATGCGCGATCCTGCACGCTTCCTCGTCACGTGACCCAAAGTATCAACATACTGCCAGGTCTTCCTGGACACGTGACGATGCAGCGGGAGGAGTCGGCAGCTCCGCCGACCAGCTGTGAGATGCCAGGGTAGCTGCCACTGATGAGATGAATGTAACAGGTTAGTGCGCCCATAACCAACAGGCTGCCATGTGCCCTTTCTGTGCATGACAGACTGCCGCCGCTGCCACACTGCATGAGTGAGTGGGGATATGTGGGTAGAGGGTGGAGGTGGACCGGAACCAGAGGGGGGAGGAAAGGTAGACCTATGGGTGCCCGTCTGTGGGGTATGACCAACGGACGGCATAACAGTTACACTCTAAAAAGTAATGTGATAACACATTGCAGCTTGCTCGGCATTCACAACCCCTCAATTTGGTCTCTAAAAACAGCTGTCACAGTTTTCCGTTAGTTAGTTCAGCATTTACATATGACTGCTTCCAGCCCCAGGAGCGCCCTGTTATGAGTTATTGCTTCTTTGCACTCACCGGTATGCGGCTACTCCTACGGGTATCTTGTTTCTCCTTTCTTGCTTCCTTTAGCTCTACTTGTGCTTCTCAGGAGCCCCAGGGAGCAGCACCCGCCGTCCTCGAACCTTGCTGCAGGTAGCTCCACTCTTCCTTCGTGGAATCTACGGGCAGACTGTGGTGACTGGGAGACTTCAGTGCCCCACAGCTCCAGCTGTGGACACAAGGCAATGGGTACTGCATGTGTCTCGACCCTCTCATGGCCCGCTCGGATGCTAGCATCTCATTCAACCTTCTGCTACACATAGCATCCTTCCTGCCATCCCCTCTCCAGTCTGCTCCACATCTGCCAGCCACATGCTTTTTTCAAGGTGGGATTCTCTCCCTGTTTCCTGGGCAGTTTCTCATTTTATGCACCTGGGGCCTGTTAAATGGTTGCAGGTGCAAGTCATTTACTTCAGTTGGCTGACCATCATTAAGCCTATTAGCTGGGCATGCCTGGCTATTGCAATGGTACTTCCACAATCCTCTTCCTCGTCTAAGTACAAGTGGTGTGAATGAATGGAAGTGTGCATAACTCCCAGGCGCCTCCTCCTCGCCCCAGTCTTAAATTGAAATGGCTGTGTGACATTTTGTGTGTAAGAAAGAGGTAAAGACTAACAATGAGCTACGAAGGAAGGGGGAGGGGAGGGATCTTTCTGACAAGGGAAAGGGTGATACCATATCTCACTCAAAAACATCCTCTCCCCACTCCTGAAGGTCCCTCCACCTAGGTGATCCTCCCTCGCATATCCACCGCCACGGTCAGGATCAAAGAGGGATGGCCTTTCCCTTGCCACCTCAGAGGAGGATCCAGGGGGAGTAGAAGTGAGGATGCCCTAGGGTTCCTCACACCCCCATTCTAAACACTGAGTTTTCATGCCCTTCCTTTAAATAATCTAACTATTAATGACATTCCCCTCTGTGAGAGCCTAGAAACTGGTTTGTTCATCATTTACCAATGTGAGCAAATGGTAATTGATTCATAACCCTAAAGCAGTTGTCTGTAAACTGTGGCTCTCCAGATGTTTTTGACCATGACCTCCATCATCCTTTGCCATTGACTATGTTGGTGTTGTAGTCCAAACATCTGGAGAGCCAAATTTTGAGGATACCTGCTCTAGAGGATGTTTCCCAAGGGTTCCCTTTCATTAGGGATTATAATACCGATGCCCTAGCCTTCATCTCCAGAGTCAGCAGCCACCTCTGTGACTTCCGTCTTGCTATCTTCCCTCATAATCTGCCAGCTTCTTCGACATATCTCTTAACCCTTTCTTTCCTGCATGTCTCTTAGCAACACAGATCAGCACAGCACCTGGATGAAACAGGAGTAGGGCAGCGTAAATGGGAAGTATACCTCCAAATATGTTTCAGACCACGGACTGAATGCATTATTCAGACTACCTCCAACAGGGGGATTGGGGCCCACCCTGAGACACCCCTAAACACAGTGCAATAAATGGGATGCAACATAAGAAACAAGCACATTGTAAAAAGTCTTTGTTGTGTTTCTTTATGCAAATGTGAAAAAGGAAGCAAAATAAGGCATCAGTTTATCCAGATTAACTGGGAACCCTTCCTCAGATGACCAATATACTGGGCACTACCCACAGCCAATTTCCCCACATCAAGCACATTTCCTCATCCATGTTTTAAACCACAAATACCATAAAGCAATTGTCAGAATTCGGGATTAGAGGATTAGGTGGCAAGCTGGCTGCCCAACCTGTGCTGCCTATCAAACAAGCAGCAGCAGAGAGTGTTGTTTTAAGAAAAAAGGTAAAGATTAGCACAGAGAAAGGTTCATACTCTTTCTTAATTCTTTACAAATGGGGATTATTGTGAATAGTGTGTTTGCTTTCTGCTCCACAAAAAGGCACTACACTTAATGGAGCTTCCAGAAAAGCACTTTGCAGCACCCACTATCATGAGTCTCTTCACTGGGTGCCTACTTCTCCAGGAAATCACACATGTTTCACCTTTCCTCTCCTCACCAGCAGGTCCCTGCAGTAGAAAGAGGGCAAATGGCTGGACTGGTGGTGTTGTGCCTTCCCCCTCAGAAACACTTGTAGATGCCAAGTTAGGAAATATCCAATTGTGAAAGTGCCTGACTGCAACTACCCTTTATCTACTCTCTCAGACAGGCAGATGACTAGTGGACTGTGCTTCAAAGTTTGGATTAAGGGCGGCTCCAGAACATAGACACTTCTTCCCCATCAATGAATGATCCTAGTAGTGCGAGGTTCATGATTGCATCACTCAGGTTGCGTGATCTACCTAAGCTCTTTTCAGCCTTGTTTTCCTTCCCCATCAAGGAGAACATAAGCACAACACATGAAACTATTCTATCTAGTACATGCAGCATCAAGCCTGTTGGGCCTAGATACACAAGCTACACCTCACTGAGACCAGAAAATGCATAGGGTGGCTTCTGGCTTTGTGCAGAAGTGATGTGACTTGACAGTTCAGACTACACTTTTCATTTTGGGGTTTGACCATACATTATTTGCATATGGTACTGTATGTAAACTATGGTTTTCACATGTCAAGCAGTCTCTAAATCCCAAACATCAGTGACTTCCACTGTACACAATGCTCACAAACCCAGTATAAATGATCCATATGAAAACTCAGGGAATTCATTCATACTTGACTACAGTCAGTGAGTAACATGACCTGCACAATGATGGATACCAATGCACTATTGTCTAAGTATACTTCCACAGAGTATCATGTATAGGCCCTGTCCTCATTTGGTGACATAGCATGTAAATAGGGTCTATTCAAAATACTTTGTTGAGTTAACCTAATTCTTGGGACATGTATCTAAAAACCCAGGGTCAATTTACTCTCTTTTGGTTTGCCTTTTAAAGGCCCAGGACAGGTAGGGTAATCAACAGCTCCAGACAACTGCACTTTCTTTTGGCCTGTCTGCTCCCTCACGAATCCCTCTCAGTCAATCTGGCTCTGTCTTGGTATAGTTTTTTGCAATGATCTGTCTTGAAACCTTCTTAAAGGGGATTTCCATCAGCTGTATCCACATGGACCTCCAAACAGTTATTCTCCTGTTTGACAGGCTATATTCTTTTGCTGTTTGTCCACGACATCGCCCAACTTCCTATGTGTTTGACTATAAATAATCAACACACTCCACCTATGCACCATCATTTGTTGCAGCAGGTTTGAGTGCACAGAACTTGTGAAAGGTTCTCTTCAGTTACTCACACCCTCCTGAATCCTCCTCACTGCTTTGATTGACCCAATTTATTTTACCAAGTCATAATGGGATATGTTTAACTGGTTGTCAGCACTAATCTTAGGAATTCTGATCAAATTTGACATACATTTGTCTTTCACTGTAATTTCTTGTATGGCTTTTTGCCATCCATGACGTTAATACAACCAGCCAGGATTGCAATAGCATTCTAAATTCAGAGATATCCTTCAGGCATTTGTATATTCATGCATAGCATAGTTATTAATATATGTGAATGTATTAATGATTTGTATGACAACTTCCCGTCTGGGTTTAGACCTGGTCATGGGACTGTGACAGCTCTGGTAGCTACGTGGGATGACATCCTCAGGGCCGCTGACAAAGGAGATATAAGCATGCTGGTCTTGCTCGATTTATCAACAGCCTTCGATATGGTCGATTTTGGCCAACTATTGACCCAACTCTCAGAGGTTGCCCAGGTCTCGGGGGGCGCATTGAAGTGGTTTTCATCTTTTTTAAAAGATCAGACCAAATAGTCAAACCTAGAAGCTGCTGCTCTGATAATTTTCCAGTGCTGTGTGGATTACCCCAGGGGTCATCTTTGTCCTCTATATTGTTTAATGTTTACCTCAGGCCATTGATGGACATTTTTTCCAGGGTTGGTTTAAACTATAAATCCTATACAGTTGACACACAAATCTACGTCAGATTAAAATCTGCACCGGAAGCCACACCACGTATTTTAGCCTGTGCCCAAATAATACAAAAACTGGATGCTTGATAGCAAGCTCCAGCTCAATCCATCCAAGATTGAGGTCATAGTGTTTGGCCCAAATAACTTACCAAGATACTTCCATGTGTTCAATTCTAGGCTATATTCGATGCTGCAAACCTCCCTCTCATGTAATGATAAAAGCCTAGGCTGTATTTGGCACTCTTTCCGGGTTGCAATGCTCATGTCTCTGAAGTTAGAAGATCTGTTTTTATCAACTTAAACTTTAAAAAAAATAATATCTATTTGTTTCTAAACCTGATCGTGCAATGGTTGTGGGAACCATGGCAAATTCTAGAGTTGATTATTGTGGTGCCCTTCTTATAGGAGCGCCAGAGAGCCAGCTACATCGGCTTCAGGCGACCCCAAATGCTGCCATGAGACACATTTTTTATCTCCCTAAAAAGATACCAATTTTGGAGTATCAGAGGAAGCTGCATTGGCTGCCTGTAAGGAAGTGGTTTGAGTTTATATTACTAAGCCTAATACACAAATGCATACAAAGTGTGACACCCAGCTAGCTGGTTTCTAAAATTAGGCCTTATTACCCATGTCGTTCGCTTTGCTCAGCTGTAAAGAAAAATTATCTGCTGGTTGCCCTTCCCTCTTATTTTCCCTCCAGTGGTGACCAATTTTTTCTATCAGGGGCCCTTAGCTCTGGAATGCAATACCAGCCTATTTCCAGAATCTATCTTCCATTGTCTTGTTTTTGAAAAAGAAAAACTGAAGACATGCCTCTTTCAGTAATTCCTTCTTTCTCTTGGTAATGTTTTAAGTGACTAGTAAAATGTAACATCTCCGCCTAGATGCAGGTTTCTGCTTGGCTCTGTAAGGATATGTGCACTATAAATCATACATAAAATCAAAAATCAAATCATGAACTCGTAATCTGGGTTGCTTGGCTAAACTGAAGTTGGTCTTGGCTGTTAAAGTGAGCAAAGGGTTCAAAGGTTATGGCCAATAATGTATTTAATGATTTTGATACTTCAAATGCATTTAGTTTTCTAAGGCTGCACATTATGGGCCTAATTCAACCAGTGGGGTTTTCCCATTATAAAATGCTTCTGTGAATTAGATTCTAGATGTTTTCAGCAGCTTGATTGTTGTGGGGTCTTGATATCAACTGAATCATTCTGCTGAACAGATATCCTGGGAGCAAACACATCATATAACAGAGTAAGTTTCATGAAACTGGCACATAATGAACAATGTCTTATTGCTCTCCTGGGCAAAGGTCAAGATTTGACATGTGCATCTGTTCTTCTGAAGTAGCAATTAATGGATTAACATGCATCCTGAACATTTACCTTACTTTCCTCATGAAATATATACATCCATGGATATTCTGAATTTAGAATATGATTATCTTGTTTCCTTGTATTTTCCATCTAATCCTTTATTTTTCAGTTCCCGCATCTGTGCCATTTCATCTCTTCTAGGGGAGGACTAATTTACAGGAATCTGAACTCTGCACATCTTGCTTTAAATGCTGTGTCTTAGATAAGCACAGCCACGGTTTAAAAAATTCAGCTCAATCAACCATTTTAAAATTGCATGTAACATGTAAAAATGTTCTGTGTAATACTTATTGATAATGGCAATTTAATAAATGTAGGCTTTATCCACAAATTTAGGTTTAACCATATTAGTGCCCAGTGAAAAACACTTAGTGCCATACCATTTTCTCTAATTTTTTGCTGTTTTATCTCAAACTGTTGTAGCTCCCTAGAAATTGATAATACTATAGGATAACACACATTTTTTTATTTCAGTACGTTGACCTTTATAAAGTAAACCAAAAATCACACCTTTGTGTCAAACCCTGAGGCCATATAACATCATTCAATGTGGCAGACAAATATCACCACAAACCGCAAAGGTAACACTTTCAGCAAACTATTTTTAAAGTAGGTAGATGGGCAACTTTCATGCACATTATGTTTACTGCTCAGCAAAAAAATCAGAATGTTCATGTTTTCTTTAATTTATTTATTTATTAAGGCAAAGCGTAAGTGCATCCCATTGTTGTCATATGTACACTTGTTTTCCAATACACACATAATATTTAAAAAAAAAAATCAAGGAAAACATCAATAAATTAGAAGCATGATTAGAGAAAGAATGTTTTACTTAGTGGCAATATGATGCAAAGGAAAAATAAACATTCTCAGTGGCTCTGGGTAGTTTTACATATATTTAAAAATGGCTGACATTGTTCATTTCTCTTGTTTTCCTGCAAAAATCCCTATTGCAGAACTGGAATTCAAAAGGTTTCGTAAATGGATCATCCTTCTGCATATGTTTAGGCATCAGATGTTCTATCTATGTATGTGAGCCAATGGGTCACATGGTCTTTGGTCTTTGATCTGACCTTTCACCTACATTAAACATTTTTAGCGTTATATCTATGCAACCCTAAATATGTTTGTCCTAATTGTGGTGTCTTCTAAAAGTTAATCACATGCTATTCATAATCCATTAGTCCAATAGGTTGAGAGGTTATGACATTTGATGTCACAATAATCAAGCACAAAATGTTTTTTTTAATACATTTTTGTACAACCCTGGATCAATTTTGACAGGTGACGTATCTCAAAAGACCTACATTGTGTAGTGCTTTTAAAATTGTGGATGCAAAAAGGTCTGGAGTTTTGTCATTTGACCATAGACTCTCCCAACCAAAAGTGTTTTTTTTTGTTTGTTGCTGTTGCTCTGCTACCATTTAGCACATTTATATCAGAGAGGTTTTACTGGAATGGCCATGTCAGGTACCGTGTCTTCTAGCCAACAAGTAGGGCGTAGGGGTACATGACATTTCACCTTAGAATGAGTATTTGCAAAGTTTTTTTCAATTTCTCAGCAACTATTCATTTGATTTAGATGAGTGGGGTATCACCATATCCGTTATAGTATGTGCTTCTCATCAATGGGGAATATAGTCAAAGTTGCATGTTCTTTTGACCGTTGAACTCAGAAAAATGATACTAAATATGATTGCTTTGTTATACTGTCACAGCTCTTGAACAGATATAGAAAAGTGTGAAGCCAACAGCAATGCATTGGTATGTACTATACCATTTATGGATATATATATATGTCAAGTGGCAAATATTATTGACCTTTGACCTTTACAACAATCATTCCCCTCATATTTTTCCAATTGCTTTCTAACTTTGCCCATGGTAACTTTAACCTCAAAAACATTCACTTAAAAGTTTTTGTTTTTTTGTTTTTGTTCTGCTACCATGTGGAACATATACACAAGAGAGGTGTTTTTCAAATGGTCATGTCATGTACTTTGTCTTATATGCATAAGGTAGGGCATAGGTGATAGGGCATTTGACCGTGGACCTTAAAATGAGCATTTGCAAAGCGTGTTCTTTGATTTCTCAACCATTGATTTGATTTACATGAGTGCTGTATCATTGTAAAGGTTGTGGTATGTTCTATCTTATCAATGGGGCAGACAGAGTGGCAATTTTTTTTTACCTTTGATCTCAGAATAGTGATTCTAAATATGAGTTTTGCTTAAATGTTCCCAACACTTGAACACATTTATAAAAGCGTGAAGCCATCAGTAATTTATTGGTATATACTATCCAAGGATTTGGATATCTTAGTCAAGCAGCAATTATTGTTCACCTTCGACAGTAGAATTATCATTCTTATTGGGTTTTTGCCAATTGTTTTGAAATCGGGAAAGTGATACAGACAAGTGTTGTCTCATCTGAAAGCCATGATACATTCTTTCCTATTAAAGGTACAGCTATATTGAGATGCTTTATCATTTGACTTTTGACCTTAAAGTAACTCACCTGAGAATGTTGTTTTGATTTGTTCAACTACCACAGATGAAAGATACATTACAAAGATGTCACTATAATATGGCAATAACACCTGAACCGGTGGGGTTGATCGGGTGTTATTGCCATCAGCACCGCCAGTTTCCAATCTGGAAACCCGGGATGCTGATAGAAATCTATTTTGTTTAAATAAACGCGACACCTGGCAGCAAACCATTCATTCCAACAAAATACGGACTTATGATGGCTGCCAATGAGACATAAGGTGCGGCTCCATGTAGAATCACTCTTCCATGTTCATGGTAGGCCAGGATAGAGGCTGGAGTGGTGGCAGTCGTTGCACCACTGCAAAAGAACTGAGGTGGATGGGAGGGAGGAGAGGAAGAAATGGTGACCAGATGGTATTGGGAGGTGGGGGTAAGATGCCTGTTTTCTTCGATGTGCCAAGTAGTGTTGTTTCATGATTTATCTAGCTTTGAGCTCACAAAGGACATTCTCAAAATGTGTCTTATTGTCAGTTCCCTTGGATTCCCAACCCCTGTGTCAAGACTCTCCACCTCCTTCTCCTCACCTGAGAGACGAGATCTGGAACTGGAAGGTATCTGGGGTCTGGGGGCTCTGTAATCTGTCCTCTTCTTTTTTTTATGAAACACTTGCCAGACCCGGGAGAAAGCCACAGTGGAATCTGGCCAACAGGACCCCACTGGGACCCCCTTCCCGGGAAAGACCAAATTGGGGAAAAATCCTATGGAAGGCACAGAAATCCCCATACAGATAATGTGTGGTAGGTGGCTACTCTTCAGTACCGATGGAAGATGGGCTCCGGTGGATTTGGAAGGTAGGTATTCCTAACGGAAGGGGTAAACGAAACCAATGGAGAAAAGGACAACAGCGGCCGAGCCGCAAAGCTGAGGAAAACAGCAAGACAAAAGCGAAAGTAAGAAGGGGCGGCCCGGGGGGCAGAACAATGGAGCAGCTGACAAAACAGGTAAGCAATGAAGGTAAGTAGCGAGAGGAGAGAGTGAGAGAGAAAAAGAGGCAATAATGGAACGAACCGCAGAGTGCGGCGAAGAAGAGAGAAGTCGAGACAAAGCTGAGCGCTGCTCAGGGAAAGAAGGAAAAACTAGCGTTATGCAGCCCCAAAAAGGTATGGCAAGCGAGCGAACTGACCGTAAAGGTTGCAATGGGAAGAATCAGGTGTGGGCGTGGATTATGAGACGTGGCGTTAGCAACGGCAAGACTAGACCGCTGATAATGACAGTCTGCGGCGTAATGGAGCTTTCAATGGCTTCCCAGCCTGAACCTGTGCCATAAGCACCAAAGAGTGAGGCACATGACACATTTTTTGTTATTTTATTAGGAGCCTTTCAGTCTATTTAAATAAGCAATGTGTCACTTAGTGAGAGACTAATCAAGGTGACCTTTGACCTCAAAATATTGATTTGCATTATTGTTTTCAGTTTCTTTTTCTCAACCTTAAAAAGGTGTTAGGCATGTATGATGGCTTCACTAAGTATTTGACATGCACCTTTACATAGATAAGTCAAATATGTTCAGCAATTACACCTTTGACCTCTGAACAATCAGTGAACAATGTTTTTAAATATATATTTTAGCAACTCTTTTTCCAATTAGGAGAGTATTTTGCTGTCTGAAAGTTCATGGTATGTGCCTTCTCATCAAGGGGTCAGACATATTTAGTGGTTATATTTGACCCTTGGAAAACCTTTCTTTTTCCCTGCTATTGTGGAGGGTTATACTTTCCACCTCTGTTGTACAGACCAAGAAATGCAGGAATACAATGGATATTGGTCACTTCCTGTAACAGACACCTATCATCTCTTATTATCTTTTTTTATTTATTCTGTCACCCTTTTTTATATCTGTACCTCCTCCAATATGGTTCTTAGTTGGGTAAAGCAAATTGAATACTGTTATTCTTCTCCTATGATGTTTATATGTTGTTCTTCTAGTTTGGGAAGAGAGGTGAGAAAAGAAGGAAAGAGGAAGGGGTGGTGGGGTGATGTGGAGAGTTATGAGTTACGAGAAGAAGTGTGATTAAGCAAGAAACACTTAGGGACATTGAGGGGTGTGAGTGAGAGAGATGGAAGGAGGAAAGGAAAGAGGATGCGAAACTATTGCCATAGCTTTAGAATTGAAACTATACACTACAGACCCCTGAACAATAGCCTTGGAGTTGAATCTCAGTTAATCATGCCTTAAGCATAAAGGTTATGTACATTGTATTCAACATATATGTTTTAATTGATCTGTTAAAAAAAACAGTATAAACTAAGAGCAATAGAGAAGCAAGACCAATAGTGTGGCAACATGTGTTTACTGATCATATTTTCCTATCTGATCTCACCTTTGCATTCCATCCACTACCCTTTACCTTTGGCCCCCAACACATTACATCTGCTCCGTCTCACCGCCATTCATGTTTACCCTCACTCCATGTAGTACACTCACCTCCACCAAGAGAATCAACGATGATGACTCCTCTCTTGTGAGATTTGAGCGACATGGCCCCCAGGTCTTATTCCATCTTAGCTTGAGAGCGCTCAACAATGCCTCTTTGAACACTGTGGCTACCCCAAGCAGGTAGCACAGGAGTGGTCTGAGGGCCTGGAATCTTGTTGTGAAAGACAGACATGGAAAAGTCACAGGCACCTTTCTGGAAAAATACAACAAACAATGAAGAAATACAAAATGTTCTAGAACTGGAGATGCCACTCCAACGGAAGAAGCCAAAACGATTTGTTGAAAGAGCATCACGTTCTATTTTTGGAAGTGAAAAGGATTATTTTAGGCCAATGTATGTTTCACTGATAGATATAGCAATAGGTGTGCTCACAGGCAGATTCAAAGGTGCCACCTGGCATTTTCTGGTGGAAGCAGACATGGTGAGGCAGAATCAAAAGGCCAACACATTCTCACTGTTTTCTTGTGCCTGATCTTGATTGAAGTAATTTAGAAATACAATTGGCAATGTTTCATGATGTACTGAAACAATTAAGCATGAGCATTCATTCACTAAAATATGAATTCAATACATTAAAAGCAGATCCAACATTCCATGTTCTGCAGACAGAATTTGTCAAAGCTGTGGGGTTACTACTGAATGTACCACTAAAAACATGTTCAGCAGAAAGATCATGCTGTTCTCTGAGGTGATTGAATATCTATTTAAGGTCCACAACGACACAAGTTAGATTGAACAATGTCTCAATTTTGAATTGTCATCCTGATATACTGGAACATTTGGACATGAGCATGATTATGGATGAATTAATTAGGCTGGAAACTGTATGTGAAAACACATTTGCATGCAAGAATTGCCTGTAATAGTTGTAATTGAAATAATATGCATTTACATTATGAATGATTTTTGTACTTTGATCCTGAATAAAATGTGAAGGATAATTGTATGCTCATGTGGACACACTATTACAGAATTAATTGTTTTAACCAACTTCATTAAGGCATTTACAACTTGTTATTGCAAATCGTGATTCGTTTACAATATTACGGGTTGAGGATTCAGTATATTCAAAATAAGAAAGGTCACCCCCGTACTGAAAATCAAAAGTCGGCACACATGGAGGAATATATCCTCTGTTGTTGGTTTGCTAACAGATCACTAACAATTTACATTTAACACAGTACATGCAACAGTTAGCACTGTAAAATGCAGCTCTTTAAGCAACTGATATGATAAAAGAAGTGAGAAATAGAGTAATTAGCAATTTTAAACCATTTGAAGACAGGTAAGTGAATTGGTAGAAAAAAGTAAGAACATACACGAAAACATCATTAAAAAAGACCCTAGTTCTTAGTAAGTCCAGCCTTCACAGGAATTGAGGTCTGGTATCCACTCTGAAGGTGTATCTAATGGTAATAAATGTGTTTTAGTGTGATACTTACTCATGGTTTTACACTGGTAATAGTTTGTCTAAGGCCAATGTAACGAGCCATTTTACACATTCTGTCTAAATGCAATTTTTTAGATAACTCTATGGGCCTCATTATGAGCATGCCGGTCCGGAAATAATGCTGGTAAAACGGCCGGTCATACCGGCTCTGGCATTTTTTCTGGACCAGCATGTTCAGAGTCTGCTGGTAGGGGACGGTGAACCACTGGCAGGCCTGACCTGTCGGTAGTTCAAGCACCTACCAGCAGAAAATGTGCTGAATCACCAGCACAGTTGATAGCGGTGCTGGAGACTTGGGGGTTCCCATCTCACAGAGTCCTATGGGACTCTATGGAATGAGAACGTACTGCCATTGCCGGCTCTCGTATTATCCTGGTAATACTGGGATATCGGGTGCCGGTAACCGTAAGAAGAGTTTGTCAGTAACACGCCAGTAGTACCGGGGGACTAACTGGCAAACTCATAATGAGCATGTGTGTTTGCTTAACTGAACTCTTCACCACTCTCACACCCTCTTTAAGTCTAAGCCTTGCTGTTCAGTAACACTAGCCTGTTAGAGGTTGTCTAGACCTAGTGATATTCATGATACTCAGAATAGGGTGTTCTCTCAGAATCTGTCCACAGGGCCGATTCTGAAAATCCATCTTAACACATATTTTGGGTTTATTTTGATAATCAACTTGCCCGCACCATAAATGAGAAGCTTCATGGCATCCCCATGTCTTTTCTAAACCTACCACACTCCAAACTGAACTGTCTCCCTCACCCATATTTCTTCTCTCCTCATCCACACAATAGGCTCTCTTCCTATAGGAGGTACTTCAGAGAACCCACAGATTGCAAAATGAACATTAAATACACCCAAACATCAGACTATACAGGGCGAAAATCAAACACAATAATTACTAGTGGCTACCAGTAGTTCACTGATATATTTAGAAATGCATTTATTTAAAAAGAGCTGAGGCCTATTCTAGTGGGTAGTCCTGGTCTGCAGTACAGCCCACAGAAAAGAGGATGACCAGGTCCACATTTAAGAGAAAGACAGCTGCTTAAATGTTGCTGTCAACCAGATGGCGAGGTGAGTTCAAGCGGGGAGAACTTACTGCCCTGTCAGGCACTCTGATGGGTTGGTTGGAAAGACGCAAACTGAATAGGCTTAATCTAGTGTCATGTCCTGATCTGTGGTTTTGGACATATAGGAGATGATTCTTGGGTGCACCTGCAAGAGAAAGACAGCTGCAGAGTGTTGCTGTCAACCAGCTGCCAGGGGACTGCAAGGTGGAAACATACTGCCCGCCAGGTGCTCTTATGGGTGGGTGGGTAATTGTAAACTGAATAGGAGTAAACAAGTGGCAAGCCCTAATCTGCAATATTTGACATAGAAGAGATGATGCCTGTGTCCACCTGCAAGCGAAAGAATGCTGCAGAGATTTTGCTGTCAACCAGCTGCCCAGGAGAGCACAAGGGGGAGAACGTACTGCCATGTCAGGCACTCCAATGGGTGGGTTGGATAGAAACAAACTGCATTGGCCTTATCTAGTGGCAAGCACTGGTCTGCAGTGTTGGATATTGAAAAGATTATGCCCACATCCACCGGCAAGAAAAAGTTGGCTGTAGAGAATTTGATGTCAACAAGCTGCCCAAGGGGAGCACGAGGGGGAGAACGTACTGCCCTTTCAGGCACTCTGATGGGAAGGTTGGATAGACGCAAACAGATTAGGCCTAATCTATTGGCGATCCCTAATCGTGCAGTGTTGGGTGTAGAAGATACGATGCCTGGGTCCACCAGCAAGAGAAAGAAAGCAAAGAGATGTTCTATCAAACTAGCTGGCCAGAGGAGAGCAAAGTGGGGAGAACTTACTGTCCCGTCAGGTGTTCTGATCAGTGGGTTGGATAGATACAAAGTGAATAGGCATAATATAGTGGTCTACCCTATTCTGCTTTGTTGGACGTAGAGGTGACGTTGCCCCTGCTCCACCTTCAAGAGAAACAAAAAGGAGAAGACATATATTTACAAGACATTAACCACTGCAGAAAATAACTATACCGTCTTGGACAAAGAACTTGTGGCCATTTAAAAAGGATGTCAGAAATGGTGTCATCTTTTGTTGGGCGCATCATTTCCACTTACTATCAGAAGGGATCATAGGAACTTAAGCATTCTGCAACAGACAGAATGTCAGAACAGTCATCAGGCAAGATGGGCATTTTTTTTCTTTCTAAGTTACTCTCTTGAATCCAGTCATCAAGTTTCATCATCAAAGTAATAATGTCAGCCTGATTTGCAAGTCTTGGGAGTCTGGAAACATCATCTTTCAATTCTTCTGTCAGCCCATGTCTAAATAGAGTTAACAGGCCTGGGAGTTTTTTCCAGAGCATATGTCCTTGTGGTAGAAATCATAAAATTGTTAACTGTGAATTTTGCTGCCATTATATGTGGGGGCTGGACTTATGTGAATAATTAATGTAGCGAGTTAAGTGGGGGCTGTGGTGGGTCTCCCCGCATATATTTGCAGCAAAGTTTTCAGTAAACAAAAAAGAAAATTCAATGAATTCTGCTGCGATTAAATACATTCGACCAAATCACATAGAAACAAGTTACAGAACAATGTCAGGCCAATCTGTGTCTGTGGCCATGTGCTTGAACTGAGCAATGTTTGATAAAATGTCCAAACTGCCCTGTTTCAAATCCAATAAAGTCTCATGTGCAGGTACTCTCATTTCTGATCTGCAAAACATGGATCAAATAATGCTCGTAAATCCAGGATAGTAATCTAAGATAGGAATGTTAGAAGCAACTAAAGGAGTAGTCCAAGCTTCCTGCTAGATTTGAGATCCTAAATTCCACACTGGCACAAGCAGCTATACAAATATGCGTGTTTAAAAGTAAATGTCACAGTACAAACATCCAGAGTTTGTTCGGATTGCCGTAAACATTACTGCAAGGACGAGGGCCTAGCGGGATCTTAGCTGGTAGTACAACCTGAGCCACCATGTGTCTTAACGTAATGTTTTCTTACTTCAATGTTTGCACTTCTAGGGTCAGTGCTTGAACAGCTGCCACAACCGGCTGCATTTGATCCATAGCAAGTGTATTTTGTGGTGTTGCCTACTGTTAGCAAGTAACTAAACACTGACCTGAGGATTGGTAACCAAACGGAGGAGTCAGAAATGCCTCATAAAGGATCCTCAGCCTTCTGAAGAAACCGAGGGCGGATGCAGAAACCAAGGGAAACATTGAAGGAACATTCCTCTGTGGTAATAAAAAAAAACGATGGTAGTGGTGAATGTGAAGAAGGAAGATGCAGGGTTCCAGGAAGCAACAAAGCACGGAGGATGCAGGATTCCAGGAAACCAGAAGGCATGACAGAGCTTGCAAAGTCAACAAGAATAGGAATGGTCAGGAAGGCAAGTAGATACTGTAGAAGCACGGGATGCAGGATTCCAGGAAACCAGAAGGCATGACAGAGCTTGCAAAGTCAACAAGAATAGGAACGGTCAGGAAGGCAAGTAGATACTGTAGAAGCACGGGATGCAGGATTCCAGGAAACCAGAAGGCATGACAGAGCTTGCAAAGTCAACAAGAATAGGAACGGTCAGGAAGGCAAGTAGATACTGTAGAAGCACGGGATGCAGAGGCAGAATGGCCAGCAGAACGGCAAGGCAGAAGACAGAGGAGAACTGGAGGAACCAAGAAGGAAAGGAGCTTCAGTGGCTTGCAGAGTGAAGCGATGCAATGTTGCTTACCATGCTGCTTTTTAAATCCCTTTGGAGGAAATGGAAATGGTGCCTTCGAATGTGGTATAATTCTGCTGAATAGGCGCCATCTTGCAATCAACTAAAAAGATGCAGTTTGTTTCTCGCAGTGACTGCTTTGAGCAGGGGTGTTGCTAGGTCTGGAAAAGACCCGGGGCTATGCTGATGTCGGAACTGTTGGGACTGGGGGCTAGCTAGGCTTTTGGCTGTAGCTCCTGAGATTCTATCCGGGGCTACAACCAAAAGACCAGGGGCTATAGCCCCCTTAGCCCCCCCCCTAGCAACGCCTCTGGCTTTGAGCATCATTTTGGGAAGGCTAATGTAGCGCGTACAGGGCCTCATTTCTATCTCAGCCATACAGACAAAAGCGGCATGGTTACCTGACACTATGTCTGAGGCAACATTATTTTCCATTAATGTGTAACAGCCACCAAGTCAACCCAACTGTAGACATGCCCACCCCATATTCAACTCTCCTAAAAGAACAGACACAACTCTTGAAACACTACAACCTCATCCTCTTCAGATAAGTGACAGATGAACGCCCACATATTTCATCATAACCTGCCACACGCCCACTCATTCCTTCAAACACTCATATATTGACTTGCATCTATGGACAACATAAAGCATCTAAACATACTGTCAACCACCAACGCACATTCATGGACATCAGCACACTCAATAGGATACATTAGCCACAGTTTATTTCTAACAAAACATTAAGGGGCACAGCATGCAGGCAAATAATCAGTAAAGAACTCTGCATACAGAGAGACGGCCCAGGACAACGCTTAGTGGGAATGAACAAGGAAGACTGACATGGATATCAACAACACACAGACAATTATATTCCCCCACCAGACACTATATCACACACAGGCACACATATTCCCATTCCTGAACAACAACATCAGAGGGCCAAATAAAGTGTAAAATGAAAACAAAACTACCTCATGTGGATGCAAGTAAGGTCCGTGGCAGGATTCCTTTTACATTTGTTTGTATCCTACTGTAGATTTAATTGAATGGAGCCTCTTGTGTGATGCAGTTGAAGTCCAACGCAGTCAAAGGCGCCATCAGAGAGGAGCATACATTATGCAATTGGCAGTGCTGAAAAAAGGAACAGTACCTTAGTCCCTTTTCCATCCCATGGTACCACTATCAGGATAGTGGTATTACGTGCCAGCCAATTTCCACCTTCTAAGTTGCCCATTGAAAATAACAAATGCTTCCGTTTACATAATAATGCAATCGAAATGCCATTAAAGGGAATCAAGAAAACATATATGATACAGCTATATTTCTCTTTGAAAGCAATTAAGTGAGTAAATATCAAGTAGCTTGTCTTTTACATTGGAACATCATAGCAGGCATAAGGATCCCAACAGAGAAACACTAAGCCAGGCTTCTGTTTGGAAGCAACACAAAGGTGTACATACCATTAGATATTGATTAGAAATTAACCAGGACGTGCTTGGATCCCAAAGCTAATTGAAATAAGAAGGTGGCATTGTTTGCAAGTGGTGCTTCCATGAGTGAGCAAGGGAACAATTGACTTAGAGTTGAACAACATATCAGCTGTCAGCACTACTACGCATGCGACAACACTAATGTCATTTACACCAGACTAACATGCGCTGCACCTGATACTGCACCAGATACTCCTTACCCCATCAGTCACCACATCACATCAATTCATTCATTCATTCAAACACCACTGCTACCCCACCAAACAACATCCAATTCCATTTAGACATCCACGCTGCCAATAATCAGACAACACGCACACTGGCACCCATATCAGTCAGCCACAATCAAGTAGATGGGTGAGTGCCACTGCGTGTATGCAACAACCAGAAGTACCCAATAATTCTTGTTTCAGTTATTCTCCACTTTACAGTGTGGTCTAACTTGATGCTTTACTCTAGCCTTATGCAGTTCACTCTGTATCCCTGCCTCTCTTCTTTCATAGCTTTGTTTGCCCTAGAAGACAAAATTGTATCCCCCAGAAGACAATCAGCCTGGAATATTGTTCAGTGCTCCTGTTTGTTTTGTTTTTTTTTTGATGATTTAGTTTGTTTGGAAACTTTTTCATCATTTACAGAAAGTTTGTTAGTCTTTGAGTTTAATGCTTTAGGGTTTAGAGTTGGTGATTGTTTTTTTGTTTAGTTCCAATATAGCGCTTAGAAAAAGAACAATTGTGTAGGTGTACTTATTATTATGGCCACTGAGAAGGGCGGCCCACCTTTCTTCCATGGACATTTGTTTGGTTGAAAGTTGAAAAAACGTTCCAAATTGTTTACGTTGTGGGGAGAGTTCTTTGCATTCCATGACTAGGTGAAAGATGGTTTCAGCGATTTTTTGATCTTTGCAGAACCTACAGTAGTTGTTTCCAACATCAATCTGTCTTGTTGTAGATAAGTATGATTTTGTGAGAAGAATGTTCAGACATACTTTTAAGAACGTTGTTCGAATTGTTTGGTCTGGGAAGATTTGCAAGTAGGCTGGTGGTTCGTGGATTTTCCTATTATCATTTGTACATTGGAGATTCTGTTTGTAAGTATTCTTTTTTTGAATGGTCTTTATCCAGTCATTGTGCAGAAGTTTTATTTTTGCATGTTGTGGGCGGAGCGTGAGAAGTTCTTCTGTAATGTTTTCGATCTCCATTTAATTTCTCATTGAAGATTTCCATTTTTGAAGTATTGTGGTATTGAAGGTGTTTTTTTTAGCTCGTAGAATTTGGATTGCTGGAGTTTTTTCGTCTGTCAGTATTTTGCGGAAGATGTCTAATCTTTTCCATTGTACAAAGGATTTGATTGACTGAGTTGCCATTTCATAGTGTATTCTTGGCATTGGGTATGTTTGTGGAAGTCGGAGGATTTTACGCCAGAAGATTGATTCATATTTCGTCCAGTTGATTTTGCAGGCATTCAGCATTGCTTCTGTTCCATATGTTAAGATTGGGATGTACTTCTGTCTGTAATAGGCAAAAATGGGCTTGAAAGAAAACTTGCCATATTTTCTGTGAAGCATACAGCCTTGCCTTGATAGAGTTTGAGCTGTTTGGTCAATTTTGTCTATCCATTGATCTTCTGCTTTCGATTGATTTATTGGGATGCCAAGGTATTTAAAGGATGTCACATTTTCAATTTTGGAGGTGTTGATCATAAAGCTCGGTTGGTATGTTTTTTTTCCGTATGGTTTGGTGAGGGTCATTGTCTTAGTTTTTCCAGTATTAATCGTTAATTTGTTTGTTCCCATATATTGGCTCAGGGCTGTCAGCGTAGCTTGTAGTCCAGTTGGTGTTTTATCTAGTAAGACGATATCGTCTGCATATGCCATAGCCGAAACTGGAATCAAATTGATTTTTGGAGGGTTGGTTTTATTGGATGTTAGGTGCTGTTCGATGTCAGCAGTGAACAGATTGTAAAGTGTTTCTGCCAGAGGACAACCTTGTTTTAGACCGTTTGCTGTTGATATGGCAGATGTTGTGTCTTACTTTTATAGTGGTTTTTGAGTACAGTAGAATAATCGGTTCAAGAATGTTCGGTGGACAGTTCCATGCTCTAAGTTGCGACCATAGTTTTTCGTGTGAAATTGCATCGAAGGCCATCTTTAGGTCAATGAATGCTGCATATACTTTAGAGTTGGAATTGATAGCTTCATGCTTGATTAATTGCAATAGTATCAGATTAAGGTTTGTTCCAATGTTAGCTGTAAAACCTGTTTGCCTAGTCGAGAATTTGTTGTTTTTTGTGGCCCACGTGGTTAGTTGTTTTAGTAGTACTGCTGCAAATAATTTTCCTAGTGGATCGAGGAGGGCAATCGGACGGAAGTTTTGGGGATCTTCTCTTGATCCTTGCTTGTAGATTGGTACAATTATTGCTGATCTCCATGAGTTTGGTATTCGGTGTAGTGTATTGATCAAAGTTGTGATGTGACACAAGAAGTTTGCCCAGGCAATCGGGTCTTGTTTAATGACAGCATTAGATAGACCGTCAGGGCCTGGTGCTCTGGAGGTGTTAAGCTTTTTGATCAGTTGAATGAAGTCTTCGAATTCTGCATGTACTTTCCATGTTGGTTCTATTGCAGGCAGTGTGTTCTGAATATCTGTTCTACATGATGCGTAGATGGTGGCAAAGTGAGTTATCCAAGTTTCTTGTGCTACATTGGCTGTGAGTTTATGTTGTTTTTGATGGTTTTCGTTGAGCAAATTCCAGAGCTCTCTGGTATTGTGAGTCTTGTAGAGTTTCAATATGTTTTCTGCCTCAGCTTGTTGAATGGCGCTTTTTTGAGCTTTCATCCAATTGGAGTACTTCTGTTTCAGAGATTTCATCTGGTTAATGTTCTCTGCAGTTGAGGTCTTCTTTAGTTGTCGTATTGTTCGATTTAGGGATTTTTTCCTTTCAGCAATTTCTTGATTATATGAATGATGGTGGTCTTTATGAAGACGGTTTTTAGTGGTTTGTCGGAAAGGAACTAAAATCCATTCATAGTTAAGTTTTGCAGAGTCTTGCAGGTTGGCGTCTTGGAATTTTTTCGGTAAAGTGGCTATGGTTGGTTGTGGGATCCTTAATCTTGATGTTGTACCATTTAATTCTAGCAGATTTGATATTGCTGGGTCTCTTTGTTGTAAAGAAGGTTGAGAGTGGACAGTGAGTTGATTATGATCACTCCTGTCGGTGTGTACCGTTTGTACTTTTGTGACTGATTGATGTAGGCTTTCAGATAGAAATATGTAATCGATAATTGCGTGGGATGAACCTCTACTCCATGTTGGAGTGTAGGGTGTAGAGGTGCTTGCATGATTCAGAAGTATTAAATTTCATGTTGTGGTTTCTTTTATCCATCTCCTTGCATTTGGAGAGAGTTCTGAGTTGGTTTCAAGACAGCCATTCTTGTTGTATAACTTAATATTCAGGTCGCCACAGATTATTATTTCCAATGTCTGATATTTTGTTGTAGCTTTGTCAATTGAGAGGAACACTCCATCTAGGAAGGCATCCGTTGTTATTGCTGCTGGGTTCCAGTAGAGGTTTACAATTAGGATTATTAAGTCGTTTTTACTTTCTCCTTTTTTGTCAATCTTTGTGGAGGTTAGTGTGATAAGTTGGGTCCAAGGGTTTATGTTCTCAGAGATTGTTACTGTACTGCATGGGTTTATCTTGATTAAAGTGAGTAACCCAGATGCGGGTCTTCCTTGTTTTTGAACGATGGCTGGGTTGAGAAAGGTGATAAAACCATCACATGCCGGTGGGTCGCTGAGCCAGGTTTCTTGAAGGCATATAATTTGATATTGTTCTAGTTCAGTAGATGGATTTGTAAAAAGGTGTAGGTTCCCTCTAGTGTTCCACGAGCATAGTGACCACGTGAACTCGGGATTAATTGATTGTTATGAGTTGGTCATCATTGAGTCTTCTGTCGATACGATTTCTGCAAAGGTGGTTTCAGGCTCGTAAATTCTTCTGATCGGTTGTACATCTCTGTAGGGATGGCGTGTTCGTGTTGAGTCTTCCATCGATGCGGTGTCTGTAAAGGAAGTGTCAGAGTCGTAGCTTCTTCTACTTGGTTGATCATTTCTGCGTGACTGGCGTGTTTGTGGCGAGTGACTTAGGCGTCTGTCATCGCTAGTATAATCAGGTGTCTGCTTTTCCTTGTATGATTTTATTTGCTCATTGATCTTTCTCTGACTCTTTGTGGTCGCTTTATACTTTGGTTTATTGGGGAGCCTTGTGTATGTTGATGCCCAGCATATGAATCAAAGTTTGAGTAGTTGGGCTCGCATTGATAAAATGAGTTCTTGATTCTTAGGATCCGGTATTTCTATGACAATCTTATCCAAGTTTAGGTCATCTTTGAAAGTTATGAGATCGATGTCTTTTGTTGTAAGTTTATTCAGGCGAGGTATTACACCAAAGAGACGTAGTAAGTTGGTTCTGTTTAGAATTATCGGTTCCAGTCTTTTGGTTTCATTTTCAATGTGAATTTCACATACTTCATTCTGTCGTAATGGATTGACAAATATTGGGAGGATCCGACTCTGTTCAATGGAATCTTCTGGTGTTCTTGTTAGCGAGGCCGATGAGACTAGATCATAGGATTCGTCTCTTGTTTCGTCTGTTGGGTCGTTTTCCATCGATATAGCTGAGATTTCTTCTAGAGAGAGTTCTGTAGTTTTATCTTGATTTTTATTTGTCTGATGATCATAAGCTGAGGAATATTCATCAATTATTATGATGCCCGCCTGGTTTATTGATTGTAAGGAATGTTGATTGTTTTCTGATGCTTGTTCTTCTTGGGTGGTTAGGTTAAGCAGTTCCTCATCAATCGGTAATTGTGGTGGGATCATTTGCGGTATTTGAAGATGTGTCTGCGTTAGGGGGTCTTGGTCTCTCTGTGTACTGGTGGATGGTGGTATTGTACGGGTTGTGGTTTTGGTCTTTGATGATTGAGGAGGTTGAGTGTTCTGATTTACAGTTCTTAGAAAGACTCGCGAACCCGTTTGTCGTTTTTTGATATTTTTTTGTTGTGTGGGTTTTGTATCATTTGTTGTTTTTTCCTTTGTGAAAATCTGGAAGGGTTCAGTTGGTTTCTCTGATAGAATGTTTGAGTTGATTGTCTCTGGCTTTTGGGTGGTGATGTTTTGGCCCGATTCTTTCGTTATCCACTGTGTACCGCTCAAGATTGTCTCTGTTGGATGTTGTGGTAGATTTGGAGGAGGAGGGCTCGAGGTTCGTTGGTCATTTGGTCGGTTCGATTGTTGCTGATGGTGTTCTTTGAGCATCTGTACTAGTTCTGCTGTAAGTTTTGTTTTCTCTTGGTGGTCGCCCCTAGCCATTTCTGCTAGTCTTTGTTGCCATCGATATGTTTCCTCCGATTCAATTGTCAAACGGGATTCAACTGTCGAGACAAAATGTTCCATATGGATCTGTTTCGAGTGAATTAGCGCTAGGAGAGTTGCTTGATCCTTCATGGTGTCTTTTATAGCTTCGTGTAATTTCAGGAAAGGAATCATTGATTGAGAAAGTGTTGCAATGAGCATATTTTGTAAGTCTAACATTGTTGTAGGAATCCTTTGATTTGCGTTTTCTTCAGAGTGATCATGATTGTGCGTTGTATTTGCGTTTTTTTGTTGAAGATTGCCTGGTTTTGGGTTCTTAGTTGTGGGCTCTGGGGTGTAATAGGATTCATCTGAGTCGTAGTTGAAACATGTTGAGGCCTTTTTCCCTTCATCAAGATCAGATTGCGGTTCTCTTTTCACCGGTTTGTTTTGAGTGTCATGGAGAAAGCACAGTGTTGATGTTAGTTGAATTTGATTTGCTTCTGTTATATTTCAGAATATTTCTTTTCTTTTTTCTATGGTTGTCATTAGTGACTCAATTTCAGTAATGTCCATTGATAGTCTTGCTACTTTAGTTCTTGATTTAAAGGTTGTATGATCCGCTGAAAGTGTGGATTTGACGGAGTTGTGGGTCTGAAGCCACGCGAGTCGTGCAAGTCTTGCTTTTTCTTTTTTCGTATGTTGAGATGTTGTTGGTACTGATTATCGGGTGTTTCAATCTTGTCCCAATTGGTGATGTGGGGTATCTTTGTCACCGTTGTGATTAGGTTTGTCTTTTGCTTTTTGTTTACTGATAGATTCATGTGGCATGACACTGGTTTCAGGAGCTTGTTCAGTTAGTGCGCTTGCTTGAATCTGTTCACCTGTCGGTTTTATAGACTCTTTATTGTTGATCATGGAATTTGGCAGTTCATCTTGTGTCGAGTTACTAAGGAGATTATGATTTGTATATCGCTCTTGTCTGTTAGGGTCGCCAGAAGGGTTGTCTTCTTGACTTCTTGAGTTACTGAGGAGATTATGATTTGTATATTGCTCTTTTCTGTTAGGGTCGCCAGAAGGGTCGTCTTCTTGACATTCAAGTTGAGGTCGCGAGGTGCACAAGGGTGCCGCGGGTACAGTGTCTTGTTGGGTTTCAAAACATGAATTGTGGACTTGTGCTTTGATTTCTAGAGGTAGCAGCTCAGGTGAGTTGAGTTGGTGATTAGCTGCTGTAATTTGTGTCGCAAGTGCTAGTCGGAGAATTTCCTGAGTGGAGTTGTCATTTTCTGGCTTGTGTTCTATGATGGACTGAGATTCTTGTTTGGATTGAAGGTTCAGTGCCAAAGCTTTTTGGTTTCCTTTATGGATTGATGCTTTCTTAAAGGATTGCTCCATTGTTAGCTGTGATAAGTCTTGCTCCATGGTACTACCAGTCGCTAGTTTAGTTGTTTGTCTTGTCTTTGGACGTTGAATGGAGTGTTGTTTAGTGGTACGGATTGTTGTCATCGTTATTGAGTCACTGTGTGTTCGCCTAGGATCCAAGGAGCTTGTCCTTTCGGTTTCCTATGCATTTTTACAGGTAAGGTTTTATTTCTGTAGAGTTTGGGTTCTGGTAGGCGAGCCCTTTCAGTCCTCTGATTAATGGTGTGGTCAGAGTGCCTTGGGCTCCAAGAATGGGTTCCTTTTGGTCTCCGAGCAGTAGTTTAGAGTAGAGTTTAGATGGTGTTACGTTCAGGATCCAAGGGTCGAACCCTTTCGGTCTCCTGTTCAGTGAAGAGAGCCAACAATATGTTCCTTTCGGTCTTCTGCAGTAGTTGAAAGTGCGGTTATAATGTTGTACTATTCAGGATCCAAAGGACGGACCCTTTCGGTCTCCTGTTCAGTGAGAAGAGCCAAGGATGTGTTCCTTTCGGTCTCCTGTAGTAGTTGAAAATATTGTTAAGATGTTGTACTGTTCAGGATCCAAGGGACGAACCCTTTTGGTCTCCTGGTCAGCGAGATGGGCCTACTATTCAGGATCCAAGGGACGAACCCTTTCGGTCTCCTGGTCAGCGAGAGGGGTCAAGGATGTTTTCCTTTCGGTCTCCTGCAGTGGTTGAAAATGCGATTTAACTGTTGTAGTATTCAGGATCCAAGGGGCGGGCCCTTTCGGTCTCCTGATCAGTGATAGTATCAAATTAATGAGCTCTATCCCAGTGTCCCATTTAGTCCATCATCGGGATTTAATGTTCTCAGTTTGTTACAATGGTTAAAATTAAGCTGACGTTCGGTATCTAGGTCGGGAGTTCTTTTGCTCTCTTTATTGTTGAAGAAAATGAAGATCTTCTTTTTGTGTTGGCGTGTGGATCTGAGTTTTCTCTGTTTCCAGTCAACAGGATGAGACCTTTGGGTAGGTATCAGGGAGGAGAGGGTTGTTGGATTTTCAGGGTTTTGGATCGGGACTGTTATGTCCTTGGTGGGAGCGTTTTTCAGACTTGAGGCCGCAATAGAGGGGTGGTCCAATGAGTTCCTTAGAGCAGAGAGTCTTTTGTTATTTCTTTCCTTTTATTCCATAGAAAAGAAGTTTTTTTTTTTTTCCTTTTTTTAATTAAAAGAAGTTTAGGTTAAAACGTTTTTGTGTCGATGTTGGCTGGAATTGTAGGTGGAAAGTCAGGTTCTGGTCCGTGGCAGTGAGGGGGGAGCGTGGGCTGATTGTCTGCTAGGGGCAGACACGTAGAAGCACGATGAGGCAGTCGGGCTGTGGGCGTTGATGACCGCCGATGAACGCCGAGCTGAAGCGCTAAGCCGACGCAGTGCTGGCACGGGTTCGCTGTTTTCTTTGGAGCTTGACCAGCATGGAGTCAGACGCGGGGAGTAGCCGTGAGGCTGCGGGTGCCAGGAGTCCCCACGCTGGAGCACTGAACTGGAGCAGCGCGGGCAGACGCGGAAAGGGAACAGATGAACTGTCGAGAGGATGCGACAGAGCAGCAATGCTGCGGGTGCCAGAAGCGAGGAAGCTGAAGCGCTGTGCCGCGCTGGAGCCACGCAGACAGAAGAGTCCGGATCCGCAGGCGAACAAACACGGAAGAACCGCGGGGCAGCGGGCGCCAAGAACCAGCAGGCCGGAACGCCAGGTCAGTGGAGCGCGGACAGAGGGGGGATGGAGTCCAGAGAGCCGAAAGCAATGTAGAAAATCCGCAAAGATCACAAGTAGTGAAGAGGGTGAGTGTGGGGTCCGTGCCAATGTTGAATGAGAACGTAACTTCTGAAGGGGTGAAGAGAGATCCGAGAGGAGGGAGGGGAGAGAGAGGGGGCTTTGTGGGTTTTGTCGGAGTCCAGAAGGGGGAGTTACCTCCGAGGGGGGGGTGTCTTTCACCCAGGATTGGTGAAGAGTTGCAGCCAACAATGCAACACAATCAGCTAGTGATAAGAAGCAGTCAATCTGGAGTCCAACGAGCCGGGAGGGAGGTATTGGGGGGCGCCGCTGAGCCTGCAGAGCCTAAAGACCAAAAGACTCTGCAGCAGACTCTGCGGCCGCTCCGCGGCTTTCTGGGTATTTTAAAGGCACCAGTTGAAACAAAAAGAGGACAGGAAGCAGGTCCTCACAGGTACAGGAGCAAAAACTGTAGAGTCTTCTCACAACCGCAACCAAAAGACTCTGCAGCAGACTCAGCAGACAGTGCTCCTGTTAGTTGTGTCACTGACACTGAACCCTCCCCTCTTGGTAGCTGCTATGGTCATGTATTTCATGGAAAGAGACACTCCAATAAAGAGTTAAAATGGATGATCATTGAATAAGTGACAAGACAGCAGAGGGGTGGTGATATTAACTGCCTTCTGATGCTGAGAGAACAAAATTGGATATTTAAACTGGAGACAGACAACAAATATCTAATTTAAGGCATCTCCTGGCAACATCTAGCAACAGTGTAGGCATTTGTTGCTCCAAAAACACTGGCAAAAAGAACAAGCTTGTACCACCATTTGATACATGCAAAATATACCAGTGGAGCTTGCCTGTGTATGCTGAACGGAACAGTCCATCTACTGATCATAAAACGATAACTGAAATACTCAATAAACACAGCAATGGTCTATTATGCTCTTGACACGCCGATATAGACATTAAGGCATAGGGTCTGCTAGATCCCCACAACCAAAGAGAACAACTCACAGAGCTAATTGTTATCAACAGATATAATACAAAACTTGCTCCTGAAAAAATATTGATAAACTGTTTAGACCATGCAGACGCCAGTACAAATTAAGACTCTCTGTGTAGCACACAGATATAATAGATACCCATCTGAGTATTTCATTACGAGCACTTGACTAGATATATCCAGATAACTTGAGTAAATATGTGCAGGCCAGAGCCTTGTGAAGAACATGCAGACCCATGAATTAGTGCTGTCGTTAGACAAGCTATGCACCCACAAAAAACAATACGAGACATGCTGATGTTAGTCTGACACTTCTTATGGAGACAAGAGGATTGCATAGTAGGAAATTGCATGATGCAATGAAAGAGCACAAAACTAAAATAGTAGACAGAACACTCATGGTATTATAGCAGTAATAGCATACAGAAAAGGCAAGGTGGCTAAACAATTTTTATTAGGCATTACTGTCATCTGTGTGGTGCTCAATTAGAATACTAAGCCATACTGCCACTCCAAGATGGCGGCCGATAATCTAGAAAGTAAGTGAGCAACTGCAAACCACGAGTTTGCAGGTTGCTGTGGTTACAAAATATGCCTGCGTCGATTCACTCGTTTAGCTTCAGACAAGCTGATCAGAGGATTCATCCACACGTACTGAAGGTAAGAGCCTCACAGACCACAAGGTGCGCATCACACGCTGTATTTAGCTTTTGAAATGGGCAGATGGAATGAATATATCCACGAGTTGTGACATCTGCGTCTGTCCAAGAAAACATAGATTTTGTACACTTTTTGTAGATGCAAGACCATGGCAAATTAGCAACATGGCAGAAAGACTAATGAAGAACGTCACAACCATTCAGGCTGATAAAAACGCTGATGAGATGCACATTATGTGCTTTTGAAATAGAGATTGACAGGGATAGATGGAAGACAGCCACAAGTAATGTCAATTCCATTCAAACATATATTTTAAATATGCTGTTCATGTATTTATGCCTGTGCTACTGAGCAAAACAGCAGTGAGACAGTGAATACAGCCATGTGTTATCTAATACGAGCTCCCCAGGCTGACATTACATGGATGGGATGCAAAGCAGGTGCTTTAAAAATAATGAGTGATAGGGGCTCTCAGAATCCCCCTAAACGTGTTTCTTGTTATCAATGGCAGACGGAAAATGAGAACAAGGGGCATCCAGCAAAAGTGAGCCACCGAAAAAATCAGGACCTTTACAAGATCCCATCAACATGATGGAGCACCAGTGAATTACAGTAGTAGCAAGTTAAGTCAGGACATAAGTTTGCATCTGTTCTCACAATATATAAATCATGGATCTTCGAGATATGACATTAAAATTCTTAGCTAACATCTCTCTTCCAATTCTTCACCTTTGTACTTGATTAACTTTGGAATTGATTAAATGTGTTAGCATGATGCATTTAAGATATATCTAACGTATGCAACCCTCAATACAGTGTATCCTTCTAAGAGAGCATTTTTTGTGTCTCTACTTTGTTTCCTAAAGAATGTGCAATGTCCAGAGCATGATGAAATAATGCTATGAGACAGTAATAATGGCAAACAGAACAAACAATCAAGGTGGTTCATGCCTGATGTTTGAACTGACCGTCCTGATGAAGGTGGTAACACTTACCTTTGTGCCACCAAAACCGGTTGACGATACAAATGGATGTGTAAAGGCATAAATACACACCTAGTTAAACTACCAAGATAATATATTTACAAGTGAAGGCTCTCCCCACTTGCTGTTTTCTATTTTGCCAAATAAAAACATCTTTTAAGTTTACTTCTAAAGTTATTGGTACAACAGATGACAATAAAAATGCAAAATTACCAGTTGGGAACCATTGTATTTTTAGAACTAGTTTAGATAGGGACAGTTCTTCGCTCTGTCTTTCACCCGACAGGAGACCCACCATGGCATACTAGGGATAGCATACAGATGAATAGGGAAAGTTAAAGTCTGTGCATGGACATTCACCTAAACTAAATTAAAGTTAAAGTTCCTCTCTCTCCAGTGTCTTCATGTCACTAAGTAGATTACAACCAAATTGCACACTGCCATCTTTTCCACTGGTTTTCTCCTTTAAGTCTCCCAGTCTCATGCTGCCTTTCTGCTCATCCTGGGGACTCCACTTCATCCACGGGACTCCAGAGAACACTGCTGAAGGAAAAGAAATTAGGCAGTCTAAACCGGAAAAGAAAGACAGACATGTTAAGTAGCAACCAACAAAACTTTTCCTTTGGGGTTTCCCCTTTCTTCCAACTGCCGTCTGGTAGGAAATATGTAACTTCCTTTTCCCTCCCAGAATCTGCCACTTCTTGGTCATTATTGCACTGGAAAAATGCCTTTGATGGTCTGATTCTATTCACTGAGGCAAACCAAACCTATAAAATATGTGGTTCAATAACAACGTAGCTGCTGTCTGTGCACTACATTCAGGTGCAGGTATACATTCCAACCATTTAGAAATCAAACAGGTAACCGTTAGCATGTATTTGTTTCCCTGTGATGAGCTTTGGACTGGGCAAATGAAATCTATTTGTAAATCTGACCGGGAAAGTATCAAACCCCTCTTCATCAATGGCGTGCTATGTGTTGGAGAGGTGGGCTGGAATTGTGCACACATGAAACACACTTGTGTATACAACTCCACATTTCCAGGACATTTGCAGCCAATAAGAATATTATTTTCATATTTAAAATGTTTCTGCAAACCACAATGTTCCACTGTTATCAAATCATGGGTGTGATGTAGCATTAATGCCCAAAATGACACAGGAACCACCCATTGTGCCTGAACAGACCTTGATTTCTTTGGACTTATAGTCTTGCAGTTGAAACTGTTTTTTATTCTTCTGTTAAAGGATTATGTTCAGCATCTAGTAGAAAAATGGGAGGGAAATCAGGTATAAGCAGAAAAAGCGGGGTGGTTTTAACCTGACGTAAATGAACTTTCAACAAAAGAGAGGCCACCTCGCTAGTTAGGTTGTAGACACATAATTCGCTGGATATTGGTGGGATACTCACATATGTGGGGGAAGTGCAAACCTAAAAAACAGAAGTCTTAGGAGAATTCAACCTGACTTCATCAGTAATTCTGTTTCAAAAGCAAATTTTAATATAAATAGTAATCATATAAAAACACATAAAAACTAACATAGAAAACTAGCTAAAGTGACAAGTGCTTCATAGGCAGTGCTTGGTATTCATCATCAAGGAGAAAACTGTATCTCTACTATGAGGTACTCTACTAACCTCAAATGTACAGGTCAACATGTAAACAGTTCTTGAATACTTGTAACATTCATTCTTCGCTGAACATTAAACCTCACAATATATACATATAGAAACCCTTGTTGAACAATATCTCTAATTGTGATGCCTCAGTAACCATATATTTAGAGTGTATCAAGGTTAATTGATACTCATTTAGATACTACTCAGTTGTATCTGTATAGACCCAACATGTTTCGTTCCTTCCAAGATTCAAACTAGTTGTAGGAACTTCTTCAGGGGGATAGTTGAGCCAAGGCCTACGAACGCCCTTGACCCAATTGGTGATGGTATTAGATGGACACTTGAAGACTTGATGTTGACATAACAGTGTGAGTTTGCGGATGGTTTATCCCTTTTGGATGCATAATAGACGTGCCAAAACCACTTTGTTGGTGTTGAGTACCGAGAAGTGGATCCAGTGTGAACCTAATAATAAAAACAACAAACCACAGGCTAATTAGTCTGGTTTCGTTAACTCAAATACACCATTCATTAATTGGCTCAGTAAGGTGTATGTTGGAGCTTACCGTTTCTCAGTGTCGGTTAAGCATCTTCAGGATACTGCACTTTGCTACTAAGTCGCAGTTCAAATTGGAACCCTGTAGACATACAACAAAATGACAGGACACTCAGTCCCCTATGGTGTAGTGATAGGGCAAAGGAATTACAACAATCTCGGCCAATGGCCTTATTTTCAAATATTAACGGGTTGATGCAGGTGGTACTGGGTTTAAGAAAAAATGGCAAGACTTACTTGACTTGTGTCTCTAGTTTAAATACGTAATTTGTTGTGGTAGCAGTACTAGAGATGTTTCATGCGTGACATCAAGTGAGCAGGATTGTAGATCAAACTGAAAAATAGATAAATACTAGATTCAGTAATCAAAAGGTGGGGTGCTAAACGATTTGATTACATTTGTGCTTCTGTTCACGAGTGATAAATCGTGATGAACAGAGCTAGAAAAAAAGGGCTAAACGCAAGACTATTTGGCTACATGCGAATATATGGTAGTGTTTGAAATATACATCCCCAATGAGATAGTAATGTGGATGTAAGGGCAATCAAGTTGCCATGAGATTAACCATTGCATGTGGATCACGAAGAATCAAGGTACAATCACAGGCGTGTAAAGTAGTGAGGGGAGAAGCAAAACGTATACCTGTTAATAGATGATCACAGCAAGTGTTCGAGCGTTGGTACTGCTGGTGCTCCTCTCACCGCGAATGCTCGGAAGGACTGAGCTGTCAGACGCTTTATGAGGGGTGAGTTAACTCTGTTTCTATGTCCGCATGCGCGTGACTGAGGACGCTAGTTCCTACGCTCATGCGCATATGGAGGATATTCCAGTGCACATGTGCAAAACTGTACAGATACCACTACTCCCCTCGTTTTTGCTCGTTTCTACGGAGGATAGGTGGTCGAAAAGATAGAGGATCCTATCTCTGAAAGCTTGCACGATGTGTCGGCTTTCAAAACAAAAGAGAGATTAACATTGAAATAGTGCTCTCATCAGTTGGCGAGTTCATGGTAAGATCGTAGTAGATAATAGTAAAATCATATCGAATGTGGGCCCGTGATGGGAAAGGAGAAAGGTAAGGTTGTGCACATTCGCCAGGGTAGAAACACTAGTCCTTCGCATCCTACGCGCATAAGGTGTAGGGAAGAAAGAGCATTACATTTCAGTGATGGCGCGGTGTGCCTGAAATCGCAGAGTAACAGTTAATACTGTAGTAGTTAGATATCAGGGAGCTAACTAAAATTTAGAAATTGTCGTAGGGGAGTGGGGTGGATATGAATTATTTAATGAAGACACTCCAATCGATATTTTCATTTAGACCTTCAGGATAGCTTTTTGTCAAAAATATCATTTTTTGTTCTTGTATGCTTAAGGTGCGTTTGTCTGCGTTAGAGTCTTGGGTTGATTCAATCTTCATAATTACAGTCCATTTGAGTTCTTCCGGTTTATGGCCTAGGCTAGTAAAGTGTCCCACTAGAGGTGCATTCGCTGTATTGTTTCTAATACAACTTTTGTGTTCTCCTATTCTGACTTTTATCTTTCTTTCTGTTTTTCCGATATAAAGTCTATCACAGGGGCACCAAATGGCATACACTACCATCATAGAGTTGCAATTGGTAAAGGCTCTTTGTTCCCATCTTTTGTGCAGGCCCAGGTCAATGTCTTTTGTTCTGCACGTTTGTGCACAGCACTGGCAGTGTCCACATGGACTATGGCCTTTAGTTCTGGGGAGGCCCCAACTTACTTTCTGTTAGTGTCAGTTGTGTGTACCGGTTTGTTGTTACATCATTTTTAGTTGTTAGTTCTTTTAAGTTCTTACTTCTGCAGAACGCACATTTTGGTGTCGATAAGGGGCATTCCCCTTTTTCCAGTATGTGCCAATTTCGTCTCACAATCTTAGATATTTTATTTGACAATGGATTATATGTGCTCACAAATACAATCTTATCATCATTAGTTCTTTTTTCTCTATATTCTAGGATTGCATCTCTGTTGTTGTTGGAGGCTCTTTTGTATGCATTTTTGACCACTTTTTTAGGATAACCTCTCTTTAGCAGATTCTGTTTCAAGTTTACAGCTTCTTCCACAAAATCCTTTTTCTCACTGCTGTTTCTCTTTATACGTAGAAACTGGCCAAACGGCAAGTTTTGCCTCGTATGTTGAGGATGAAAGCTCGAGTATAATAGCATCGAATTTTTATCAGTACTCTTGTGAAATGGTTTAACCTGAAGTATTCGTTGTTCTTTGTTAATAAAAATAGTTAAATCCCAAAAATTAATGGCATCATAGCTTGCAGAACTGGTAAATTTCAAAAAAGGATTTTGTGTATTCAGCCACACTTTAAAGGCTTCAAAATTTAACAGATCACCAATCCATATCATCAGGATGTCATCAATAAACCTTTTCCAAAGTTTGATGTATTTTCTGTAAGGGTTACCATCAGTCAAGATCACGTGTGTCTCTATTGTTTCAACATACAAATTGGCCAGAGTCGGTGCTACAGCAGACCCCATGGCAGTCCCATGGATTTGTTTGTAGAATCGACCATTAAAAAAAAAGTAGTTTTCGCACAGCGCCATCTCAGTGCACCAAAGTATAAAGGAATTGGGTGTCTTTCCTGTCGTTCTAGCTGTTAGCAATTTTTCTTCTATCATACTCAGTGTAGCTGCCTGAGGGATCTTTGTATACAGTGATATCACGTCTAATGTAACCAATAGATCTTCATTGTCAACCTTCATCCCTTCTACTATTCTAATGACTTCTGTCGTGTCTTGGATGTAGGATGTCATTTCTTTTACATAAGGGCTCAGGAAGTAGTCTGCAAATTTAGAGAGAGCTTCTAAAAGGGAGCCACAACCGGACACTATTGGTCTGCCAAGGGGGTTTTGTAGAGTTTTGTGGATTTTAGGCAGTGTATAGAAATTAGGAACGCTCGGGCAGGAGGGCATCAGATAATCAGCTTCCTGCTTCGATATCCATCCTCTTTCTGCTGCTTTTATCACTTTGTTGTTAATAAGGGATTGTAAACTCTTGGTAGGATCCATTACTAGAGATTCATAAAAGGAGTTGTCGCTTAACTGGCGTTCACATTCATTGATGTAATCTTGTTTGTTAAGGATAACAATTGCTCCCCCTTTGTCAGCTTTTCTAATCACAATGTCTTTGTTGGATTTCAAGTTTTGGATGGCCTCTCTTTCCCTTTTGTTGATGTTTTGAAATTTAGGAGAACTGTTCTTATTCTCTAATTTCTTTAAATCACTCATTACTCTCCTTTCAAATACTATAGATTCAGGAGTGTAGCTGGTCGTGGGGGGATTAAAGTTGGATGGACGACGTAGTCCTGTTTCATTAAGTTCCCCAGTGTATAAATTGGTAGAGAAAAATTGTTTAAGATGGATTTTCCTAAAGAGCATTTCTAGTTCAGTTCTATTTCTGAAGAGATCATATCGGTCTGTTGGTACAAAACTAAAACCCTTCTCTAGAATAGATTTTTCTGCCTCATTGGGTTCATAGTCAGACAAGTTCACAAGTAAGGTCTCTTGCTCCTTGTGTGGTGGGGTTCTAAGTCCCAGTTCATCGGGTCCTGCTCTAAAAAACCGGAGTAGGATCTTGAGTTGCCTCTGCCTCTACCTTTCTGGGATCTCTGTGGCAGACCCCGTCTCATCGCGCTTGGTCTTCTACCTCTAGGTGTACCTCTGATATTCTGGTAATTATCATCGCCATCATCTGCATATTCGTCACTAGAGCCATGGGAGCTATATGACGTATTATCAAAGCGGACTCTACGTCCTCTTTGGTGAGGTTGGTCACGCTGTTGATTTGGTTTAAAATTTTCCTGAGTGTAGATGAATGCTTTCTCATGGGAGAAGTTAACTAGATCTTTTTTCATTCTTCTAACCCGATCTCGGGTAGTGTAGTCTTTAAAATCATCTATTTCCTTATTCAATTCTTCACGTCTTTTTTTATAGATATCTATTGACACCAGTTTCTTAATTTCGTCTTCTAGTGTCAATAGTTCAGCTGCAAATTTATCTGTCATTTCTTTAGCTGTATCTATAATTAGAATAATCCAATCTCTACCGCATTTGTTTGCGATATAGCTCCACTGTTGTACAAATTGTTTGTTGTCTAGAAACAATCTTGGTTCATTACGAACCACAAGTCCCTGGGGCAGAGTGCCATTTCTGAGATATTCAATCATAATCACGCCATGCAGTTCTGTTCTAGTGAATCTCTTTTTTAATTGTGCTAACTCATCCCAATTGCTGACATTATTGATTGAGGGGTTACCATTATCTGAGTCTAAGATGGTAGCTCGTGCTAGTAGTTCCAGTACATATTTGTCATCATAACTCTTAACTTTATCTGCCGCCATTTTTTCGTATATCACTGGCGAAATAGGTGGGACGAGGATAATGTCAAGTATGTTTCAATGAATAAAACAGGGTATAGTTAGCTTAATATTCCCACGACCTATAGCCGTACTGGGCATTAAGTAGAAAAATGGGAGGGAAATCAGGTATAAGCAGAAAAAGCGGGGTGGTTTTAACCTGACGTATGTTCAGCATCTAACACATCATTGTACAACATACCTATGATAGGGTCTTCTTGTTTTGCATTTATCAAATCCTGATCGGACGTGTCAAAGCTCCACTGCTCCACTGGTTGATCACTTGTTCCCTGAGATTTGGAACGTGTTACCAGACCCACTTGGATCTCACAGAGCAAGTGTTCAATAGGAAACATTTCCCAATTTTGGCTAATTGATCAGCCATTTCATTCTCTTCTTATCTTTCCCTGGTGTTCTGTAATGGCCTCGTACCTTCCACCACTGAACTTTCATCTCATTCACTGAAACAAGATTGTCAATTTCCTGAATCATCTTTTCATGTTAGAGTGTTTTCTTTTTGGTACAAGTGACCATCCCTCCCAGCTTCCACCTCGGTAAGTATTCCACAAAACTATTCCGGGCATAATCAGAATAGGTAACCAACACTATTTCTTTTAATTTGAATTCTAAGGCTGTGGATATTTCTTCATAAATCACCACCAATTCTAACACCTTACTACTCCTGCGACCTATCCTCATGCTCACTCATTGGATAGCTTTTGACGCACAAATTCAAAATTACTGCTACCAATTATTTTTCAGGGTCACCACCCATGTGGTATGCACATCTCTACACATATACAGTTGGGAAATGTCTACACGTTTCTTCATCAAAGGCCTTGTGTGGTGATTGCTCCAATTTGAACACATTTGTTTCTAATGCTGCACCATATGTGACATCTATAGCTGCACAGTCATGCAAGTCTGCAAACCCTGGAGCTATTGGACTTTTTTATATTCTGCCTATATTTCACTTCTACTGGGAATCCTTGTAATGCCAATGCCCATGATGTAATTCTTGACTGGGCTAAGTTTCCGTATCTAATCCTCTTACTTTGCAAAAATTGCAGGTGTTGATGTGTAGTCTCATTAATCATCCGCTCTCCTTGAATGATGCTGCGGAAATGTTATAATGCTCAAATAGTCATCATAAGCGCTTTTACAAACTCATTTAATTTGGTTTCCACTTTTGACAAGGCTTTGCTAGCATATACAATAGTTTTGTGATTTAAATCATGCTTGTGATAAATGAGCGCCAACATGCATAGGTCTGTGAACCCTATTTCCAGAAATAAATCTTTATTCTTCTTTGGATATGCCAAACAAGGAGCCTTTATTAGACAATCTTTCAATATGGCTACTGCCTTACACTGTTCCTGTCCCCATTTCCAGGGCACACCTTGTTTCAGTAATTTAGTCAATGGTTGTGTGATTTCTGCATATTCTTCAATTAATTTCATATTGTAACTTCTCATCCCTAAAAACATTTTCAAACCCTTCAGATTTGTGGGATCTCTTAACTATCAAATGGCTTCTACCTTTTTCTTTTTTGATTTAACCCCTATTCTGTAACCTAATGTCCCAAGAAATGTACCCTTTATCTGCACCACTGCACCTTCTGCAATGATCTTTTGCCCAGCCTTTCTGCAACTTGCTGAGCATATGCCCAATTTCACTGAAATGGCTTTTTATATACTCATTTGTAATCAGGACATTATCCACACAAACCACAGTTCCCCTCTCGGCTGAATCGGAAGTGCTTTGTTCAGAAAGATACCAAACTTACTTCCACTATTGATAAAGTCGAAGAGTGAATGTTCCCATGCATGCTGGGCTCCTTGGAAGGTAAAGCCACATTGTGTTTATATCCTTTGCTAAAGGCACACCCCAATAACCTGTTGTTAGATCTAAAATAGTAAAAACCTTTGACCCTTGGATTTGTGCAAAGCCTTGGTCAATGAATGGAAGGGGCCACCTCAAAAGAAGTACCCTCTTATTCAGTTCTCTCAAGTCTGCACACAACCACCAGTGTCCATTGGGTTTCAACACGCCTTATATAGGCGTGTTTGAGGTACTGTGAATGGGTCTAAAGATTCCTCTGGTCTCCAAGTTCTTAATTATTTCTGCCAAAGACTCTAAACAGGCCAAAGGTAGCCTATATCAGCACACACATACAGGTTAAATACCATTGCTTTCTGGCAGAGTAGCAAGATACAGATCAGATTGCCCACAAGCATAGGTGTCCTTAGTGAATACCTCCTTGAATTCTATGAATATCTTTCGTAATTGGCCTTTCTCCTCTTCATTTGTGCATGCATCTGCAGCCTGTATTTGTTCCTCTACCATTTTACAATATTCTGGAAAATCCTCCATAAGAGGAATCTCTGTGCTTTATTCTAATTGTGTAACAGTATCTCGTTATACAGACACCACTCTCAAGTATCTTGGTACTTCAGACTGCACCTCAATTTGTCATTTTTCTTCTGTCTCATTTTCATCCACCTGAAATAGGATGCAATCATACTGATGATGACACTTAACATATTTTGGTTCATAAGAACACACTGATTGAATTCTGAAGATCCCTTTTGATTTGGTGTCTGAAGACTCAGGCAGTTCCCCCTGTGAAGTGTTATAGCTTTCCCGATATAACTGGGTTCTTTAAAACGGCAGTGTAATATCATTCTTGCATTGATATCCCTAATTGTGTACCTTCCAACAAATAAATATTCTGACATCCTGTATTATCCACAAGTTTCCAGATGGGAACATCCCCAACTTCCACTAAGGGTGTATATTCACATTCTAACCCTTGCTGTCTCATGGATTCATTGAGACACACAAATGCATGGGCTTCCATAATTTTCTGTCTCTTCCTGTACTTCAATCCCATGGTAAATTGCCTTGACTTGTAAAGACAAAAATGTTAACGTCTTTCTTTACTTGAAGCGTAACTGCATATGACATTATTTGCGCACATTGTTATGCTATACCCAGTCTAGACCAAAGTTTTTCATGAGACAAAATCTAAAACCGTACTCATTCTGTGCATGATATCATTTCCCAGAAATAATTTGGGGACATTTTACCAGATTTTGATATCAATTATTTGCCCCAAATTAAGACTATCTAATCCAACTATTTTTTATTTATTATTTTAAAACTTGGAATTTCTTCTCTGTCAAGCATTTGTTTAAACACGTTCTCATTAATGTGAATGTCCCACTAAATCCCTGCCTAAATTCTCCTCCCAGGTGGCAAGGAGAGGGCAGATGCTTCCTGATCAAATCCTAGAGGTGTTGCACTGCGGGAGGATCATCTGGGTGGAGACAGGCCCAAGGGAGGTGGGATGATTGCACAGGTGGAGACATTGTATTATTCCACGGATGCTTGTAAGGTCATTCCAAAGCTGTTATATCTTCGAGGAACTTCAGTTTATGGTTAGAAATAAGCTAGTGAAACCTAGGATTAAAATGTCTAATGTTGCAACATCTCCCGACTGATTATGTTTACCCCTAAAATCATATATCCTCCCCAATGCCAAAAGTATACCAAAAGATATTATGAACATGTGGCTTTTCCTGTCTTTTAAAAGGTTAAACCAGATAATTCCTCTTCCAACAACATCAGGGGAGGGAAAATTCCCCTTAAACCTTTTTAAGACGTAAGAAAACTGAATTTCTTTAAAATGTACTACATCTCCCGAATTCTCTCGGGGACTGTGACAAAGAAAAATGCTGTAGAGGCATGTAGGAGCCAAGGACAGGCAGGCAAGCCTAAGAGCTTTTAGCAAAGTCAGGCAATTAGTTCTAAGGACCTGAAGCCAATTTACCCACTTCCGGGGCATAAAAGGCTGCAACAGGAAGGAGCAGTACAAAGTAGTTAGAGCAGGAGCTGGAAGGTCGGCAGTAATAGCAGAATAAAAAGCAGAGCATGACGCTGGCAGTTCACAAGGAAGTGTGACCACAGAAGAGACGCGAGAGCAGAGGAAGAGCAGATTCCACCTGCAGGCTCTGAGTTGGCCCTGTGCTCACACCCCTATTTGGCTGTCACTGCATTGGAAGAGACTGGAAGAAACGGACAGTCTTTCCAGGTGCACCTAATTGATGTGAATGCAGAGCTGAAGTTGCGCATCCACCAGAGGCCTGTGTGCAGAATCAAGCCGAGGCAAGCTATAGAAAGGAAGTCTCTCCATTACGGGGATGTGGGTACAAAGAGTGCCCGTAGCAGTAGTAGCAGAAGATATTAAGTCAGGAAGTAGAAGCAGCCTGCAACCGCTCTGATTGTGTAGCCGGTGAATGAAGCTCCGTACTCCAGATCATCAGGAATACCTTGCTGGTAACTCGCTCCAGCTGAATTGCTGCTCTTGTGTAAGTAAAAGCTAATAGAAGTTGTTTGCAGCCATGGGAAGTCATTTTAACAAGGGAATTGTCTCACATGGTTGTTTCACTGAACTTAAAGTACCCTCATGAAGAGAAAGACTTGTGTCCTCATTGTTAGATTTAAAGTGTTACAGAATGGTTGCATGTCTCCTATTAAGGAGGAGAACGTGCTCCCTTATGAAGTAGTGTGAAAACAGAAATAAAATATCGAGGCTGAGTACCCCAAAAGGAAATACACCTAACACGGGTTACAAAGGAACATACAAAGTACTTTATTCTCTACTAAATTCAACTACAAAAACAGTGCAAAGTCAAATAGCTATCGGCCCTCAGTACAACACAACGAACTCCAGCGTGGTTCAGTGTGTTCAGTGAGAGACGCTGTACATTAGAATGCTTTAGCTTTTTATACACTTTGTGGGCACTATGTCCAGCCCCACTTCGGGTTAATATTCTACTTTATACATCACCAACTCTAGGGTTTGTGCCGAGTCTCAAATAACCGCATATAACTGGTTTGTCTTTAATACATGTAACAACAAGCATATACATTAACTGTGTATTCTAAAGTTTCGCATGCAGGCCTTCTTAAACATAAATACAATGTAGTAAGACAGATGTTCTTTGTTCAGTATGCAAAACAATTATCTCAATATATGCTCGTGGATTAGTTTCATCACGTGAGTGATCCCTTTACACATAGGTCAACGAAGGACGAGGTCTCAGTTCATGACCTCAACAAGTGGCCTGCAGGCAGATTACACATTAGCTATGTACAGAGGTCATGACGGCCATCTTGTATTTTGCAATGACATCGTCCACCATTTTAGCTCACAGGGTGACTTTTCCACAACAAATCCTAAAATGGCGGTTTGACCTAAAATGGCGGCCTACATAGATTAAAGGTCAGGACCTTGCAACACAGATCTCGCAAGTGACTTTCGAGCAGCTTGGCGTAGGCCAATATTAATATATTTATTACAATAGGAGGCACAATATACTTTCTATTCCGACAGTAGGAAGTAGGAGCTGTCTTTTCCGCAGTGTTACAAGCCTATCTAACATCAAAGAGAGGTCACACATATGAAACTGTGTTTCCCGACTTCTTTTGAAGCCAAACAATGACCAAATATGAGGGAACACAAACCTTTAAGTAGAAGTTTGTCATCAAAAGCAAATTGTGTGTACCTAATGTAGTTTATACGCGAAACCTGCTCTTGTAACATATTCAACAATTATTTAGCAATTGTAGAAGTTGCTGAAGTCACTAGAAGAAACAATATTACCCAAGCCAGCAGACAAAACCCTTTTAAAGTGAAATCAGCCCAATTAAGAAGTGAACACCATTGTATTAAAGTTGTTGAAGCTGTTGTAAGCTCTGACTCCTCTGATATAAGGCGGCAGGGTTATCCAAGGCTGGAAGAGTGTCAATACAGATTTGGAGTATTTACTGCATACAGGAAGGTGTACATGAAGCTGGGGAAGGGAGCTGGTTGCTTGTTAAAATAAATCATTTCTAAACCTGTAGAGGTGAGACTGTTCAAGTCAAGAGTGAGAAGCAGTCTGGGAGCTAAGACAGATCTTGTTTTAGCTGCAAGACACAAAGGAAAGGCAAAGAGACAGCCTTTTCTTACCATACAAGAAACAAGAATGCCTTTCCAACCTGTAGAGGTAAAAGATTCATGTTGAAGTGCCTAAAATACTAAGTCGCCGAAAAAGGAGCAGAACTGTGATTGTCTATACTTTTGTCAGAACATTATGATTTGAATGTAGTAGAAGCTGAAGCAGAATGTAGGGAAATTGAGACTGCTCTCACTGTGTCATTGGCAGAAGGGAGTTGCTAGAGAGAGAGAGAGCAAACCCTAAAAAGAAACATCCTGACCAATTGTATTCAAGATGCTGCAGAAGTTACAAGAAGAAGTGTTGTTGTTAAGCAGAAGTGGTACTTTTGTCCTAAACTTTATCATTCTTTGCTGGAAAGAGGTTATCCAGGAATACCATTGGTGCTATTATTTTCTTTGTGGAACTTGGAAGGGGAATCTTTTCATCAAGCGAGGAAGGAACCGTGGATTTTTGTTTCAGTGAACTTATTTTCTCTTTGGCACATTTCAAAAACTGATTTAAGACTTTATTTTCCTTGGAAGAAATTGAATTTTTGACTTTTAACATTGCTGGGGAGCAAGATCTGCCCAGGACAAATAGAAGACATCCAAGACACTGGTTATTTGGTAATCTTTTATTTATGTTGTTTATTTGTTACTTTGAATGTGTTGTTGTTTAGTGTGAGGGTTAGTTTTGAGTATGCTTGTAGATGTCCCCTTAGATCCTAGAATAGGTAGGGAATCCACTGGTAGAGCAGGTTTACTTACGTTTTTTTTTACTGTTTTTGATTAAAATACAATGTCAAACCTTGAGAACAATAAACTTTGTTGTGAGCTTCACCTTACTGACCCCTCACAATGCCCATGCATGTGCATAGGTATCCAAGCCTGACTTTCCTTCATGTGTATTTCTGCAATGGTTGAATTATATTTTCCTGATGTGACGCTAACAAATCAAATTGTTACTAGTCTTCATCACTTAGATAGAACCGCAATTTGTTTTCATCTATCTGTGTTTGCTGGTTATTCTTGGGATATAAGTGAATCGCCAATGACTGCTTTCCTGTTCTCTTGCATTTCATCCTGACATAGTAGAAGTGCATTGATACTTACTACAAGCCATTTTGAAGATATACCTCCACTGCTCTCTTTGACCTAGCGATGGTGAAACATTATTTTGGATTGCTAACCTGGCTCACAACCCATTGAGGCTTCAGGAGCTTTCTGGCTAATGACCACAAACTCCCACTCTTCAGACAATGTATCCCTAATAGGAATGGGGTCTCCTCAATGGGTGTGACCACCATGTCTTGCCTCATTCTATATTTCCATACTTGATATCAATTTCAGTGGCACTTTCCACTGGTATATCTTCTATATCTTCCACATTGAAAGTATGCTCTGTGCCTCAATCTATTTCATCTTCAGAATGTCTTGTGGGGCCTCCCTTCATTTATGATATCCAGCATTTTTCTTGACATTACAGTCACATGTACACCTGTATCCACAATTGCACCTTCTCCCTTTGCTGACTTCCATTTATTGAAGAATCCATGTACCTATCCTGACCCTGTTGATTGCTATATATCATTGTAAAAGTGTTACAGCTACTCTGTGCGCCCAATGGCTTGTATGGCCCAATATATAGTTGATTTTGGGTGTTTTTGGATTCTGTCCTGTCATACCGAATCCCCACTCATGGCACTTTGGCAAGAATCCGGGGACTGATCTTAGGATCTGTGGATTGAAACATACTATTGTCTGGGGTTCTGCTTTTCCTTGCTTGGTCACAACCTTTGATTCTATTTGAGCTGTCTCTAATGTCATGTTGTTTATCCTGACCTGATTTGTAGAACTGCAGGGACTGTCTCTTTTGTTTGCTACTTTGACTCCTTGCTTTTCTGCTCATTGTGCAACATGACCTCCGATATTTTGTGGATTGATCGAAAATCCAATACAATTGTCCCTAGTAAATTCTCGTGCTAACTGAGCCACTGTTTCATTTTTGTAATCCATAAAAAAACATGCTTTTGAATTCTACTGAGAGCATACCACAATTCACATCAAATCTCAAAAAAGCTTGTTTCAAAGTTTGTAAGAACTGTATAGGGAAATCATTGGGCCCTGTCGATAAAGTATAGGCTGCCTGTTTTACATCTTCAGAACATTTTTTATGGAGGGAAATATAGTGTTATCTCACACTGATAATCATTCACAGTAGAGTGTCCTGCTCACTAAGACCAGAAGCTGTGAAGTTGGAAAGACACTTATTCACCAAATTCTAACAAACATATCACATTTAGTACACATGTGTTCTTTTTGCTAGACAGTCACATGATGTGACATGATGCGACTGTCTAGCATAAAGAACACATTTGTAATTGAGCAGGGTGCCAGTGAATAACTGCATGGAATGTCAAAGGTTACATAGAATATATAAACCAATTCAATGATGCAAAATGTTGGTGCTAATTGTGAATGAGTGAATGTCAAAGTTGGAGTGTACTGACTGATGTATGATTTATGTTTAAATAGAAATATGTATTGATTTCATGAGAATGTAGTGTAACTGTGTTGCAATAAGACACTGGGCCTCATTATGATGTTGGCCAGTGCATCCATGCTCCCCACCCCCATTGGGGATTGGTAGCCCGGCAATACCGCCAACCGCGAATGGGCAATTACCGGTCCATTCAACTCGTAATGGGCCGGTTATTTTCCAATCGCGGGTGGCGGTGCCAGTAGCAAGCATGGCGGTAGCCGTGCCTGCCATACAAGTACGGCTACCGCCATGCTCGTAATGAGGCCCACTGTGTAATAAATGTGATACATTTGTAAGAATTTGGTGAATAAGTGTCTTTCCAACATCACAGCAATGGTCCATCTCTGTTTTCTGACTTTAATCTTACCCGGAGGACCAGCAGCTTAACAAGTACCCTTGTTTTTTGATCTGCTCACTAAGACCATATATGAAGCTGGCATGAGTAGAGTCAATAGTCAAATGAAAATAACACACATATTGTTGTTTCGGAATGTGAAAAGTATGATATGTTCTTTAACTGTCAAATGTGAATAGTTTCTAAAAGTTTTAACTAAACTCTTAAGAAATGTCATAATTCTTAGTGGACTGAAATGAGTTTCACTTTCAATCATATCTCTCTGCTCAGCAGAAGAGTGCACAGCTTAACTCTCCCTAGCCAACATTGGATTAAGGCCATTCGCTGGAAAGACTTCTTCAGCTCCCAGTTTGTAGCTTGACACAGCTATCTCTGCCCACGTCATCTTTGGTGTACAAGGAGGCACAGTGCGGGGAAAATGCAGTGGCTTGACTCCAGCAGAGGTTTCTAGCCACTACAACGTACAATTTCATATATTTTATTTTATTTCAAATTGCATTCACCAGCTAGGAGGTATAACTATGCACCAGGCAACCCTGAATAAGCCACAAAGAGCATGGTCAATATATCAAATAACACTGTGTTCTACGTGTCAAAAAGTAAATGAAATTAGTTAAAGTTAATTAAATTAATATATGCTCTAGGATAAGCATCAAACTGTTTCCATTACGTCTTCTGTTACCATAATAAACCCATCTCCAGACAATATCCATATGGCCATTACAACACAATTTCTAATTTGTATTACAATCATAAAAAGATAACATACATGTTGTATTCTTTCCAACATTTCATTCTTTGCGGAAAAAAACAACAACACATATTTCAAATTCAGTTCAAATGAGCAATACTACACCATTGTTAATAAGTGCAGGAAAAAAGTTACTTTACATTTTCATTATCCCAGGAAATGTATTAATCGATCGCCGCATGCATTGTATGGAACACACCACACATTTATTAAAGTGCAAAAGCAACAACAACTGCATTCATTTTACACCACTACCACGAATACAATGTTAGGTAGTGGCACACATATGCCTACTAGTATAGTGCCAGAACCTTTCCTCATGCTGAACAGTTTTGTATGCATCTGCCCAGCGATTTGTATTATTATGGCTTCACACCAGTGCAACTATACTGGTTTTGACTAATACGTTTCAGGCATGGGAGGTTCATCAATAAACCCATGCATTGTTGATCCATTGACCATATACAACCTCATGGCTATACACCCAGCTAAACACAGACTGTGACAACCAACATCACCCAACCTCTACCCTTTCCCTCCATCACCTGTAACCTCAACTTTCATTCAACCGTTTATCTGCTTCTCTCCATAAGCCCCAGTAAGCATGTTTCTGCATCTTACACCCTTCCTGTACACCGACAATATCTCTTCAAAGCCTTCTTCTAACTAGGAATCTCAAAAACACTGTAGGTGGGGAATGATTCAGCAAAATATAGCATGTGTGCTCATGGCACTCACCATATGTTCCGAGTAAATGTTCTTCCTCTGCATGCACCCATTAAATCTTCAGTATTTCTGTGGTGTGCCACCTTCCTTGTTAAGCCAGTGACCCAACATCATCCAACATGTCGCCTTCATATGTATTGTTGATGTGTCAAGATACTGTACAATGCAGAATGTCACTGAGAACAAATGTGTCCATAGAATCCTTACAAAAGCCGTCTATTATTTTAAACTACATGATATCCACTCTACTTAATGCCATATATTTTGTTTAATTTTCCATCATTTACTTCACATTTGGAATTTTAGGTAAAAGTATACTGTCCATGGGTGGATCATTCAGCCATCATCACACATAACTAACCATTGTAAAGCTTCCATCAAATATCACATGCCCATCCCTACTCACACACACACACATCATCCATTCATCCCCACACTCTCTTCCTCAACAAGTGTCTTCAGTTTCACACATTTTCATTTATCAATCCTCCCATTCTCATTTATTCATCTGTCATTTCTGCTCTCAAGATCCATCCAATACATCTCTCCATCCCCACCCATTTCTTAATTTATTAGTTCATCCATCCATCCTCACACTTTCATACTTCATTACAATAATATGTGTTCATACCTTCTTAAATTCACACTTACTTGTCCAATCACTCAATTATTCAATCCTTCCTCACTCTTATTTAACACATCCAACCTTACGTCTCATTCATTCATCCATGCACTGCTTGTGTAACGGGTGCCCCATGTCTTTCCTTGCCATGTCTCCATTTATCATCCATCTTTATCTGTGTGCCTGTGAGAACAGAGAAAACATTTTTCACCATGCACAGGTTAAAACAATGGATTTTCTTACCCCGTCCTATTATTTATACTCTGATTGTACTTAGGTCTTGATTTATGTTTTGGGCCCATATGTTGGTGATTTAGCCTCACCTTGTGGCCAGAATAATGACACAGAGATGAGACAAGAGGGAAGAGGGTGTTGAAAGGTATAATATGCTGGTTGTTATGGCAACTGGCCATACTTGTGCCATTTGCTGGTTGTCTCGCACATTATTTATTGTTTGTATTTTTATGCATTTTTAACCAATGACTGTTTCCTTTAATATTGACTCCCAAACTGGAGATACCATGTCTGAGTGGTCTCTGTTCATATGTCACCATGATTTCTACCTACATGACTCAGTGCAAGAAAGAGTAAACACGTCTTTGTCTCTATTCCTTGTTATAACTATGCCATGGACTACAGCTGTTTCGAGGTTAAATGCTACCTGTTCAGATGCATAGTCTTCTATCAATAAACGACCAGGTAATTGTATAACACCCCCGTTTCAGTCAGCCAGCAAGCAAACATGCGTGTACTTCAGAAGCAAAGAAGCTATTAAAAATGGGAGTACGTTCTGCTTAAGCATTATAAAACAATGCAGACTCTGCAATAAATGGAATCCAATAGTCCAATTTTGAAATCATGTTTACAATGTGTCCTAAGGAAATTGTTATGCTGGAGAGATTTAAAACCAATCGGAAGAACAAACTGCAAACACGTTTTTTCGTGCAATAAATTTACTTGTCAAGAATTTGATATAATGATAATGGGTAATTCATAGAATTTCGCAGAAAAGTGTCGCAAGCGGCTGGCGCAGAGTGTCCGCGTGCGATTGACTGCGACAGGCACGTGCGCTAAAACCGATTTCCGCGCACAGCGTATTCATGGATTTTAGGCTCCCAAACCAGCCGTGGCGCAGAGAATCGCAGCGACCCTGCAGCAGCGCCTGTTACGCCCCCAAGAACGCCCTCGTGCAAGGAAAAGCCATCAAAATCGCTAAATCATCGCAAAGGGCTGCGCTAACCCTGGACCAGTTCACCGGGCTGGCAAACAGCAAACGCCAAGCGGGGAATGTGTATTTCAGGGATGCGCGGGAAGTTCCACACGCGATTGGCCCAGTGCGAGCAAGGTATGTGTATTTCAGAGGTGCGCGGGAAGTTCCACACGCGATCGGGCCTGGGGGAGCGGGCTACGTGTATTTCAGGGGTTCGCGTGAAGTTTCTCACGCGATCGGGCCTGGGGGAGCGGGCTACGTGTATTACAGGGGTTCGCGTGAAGTTTCTCACGCGATCGGGCCTGGGGGAGCGGGCTACGTGTATTTCAGGGGTTCGCGTGAAGTTTCTCACGCGATCGGGCCTGGGGGAGCGGGCTACGTGTATTTCAGGGGTTCGCGTGAAGTTTCTCACGCGATCGGGCCTGGGGGAGCGGGCTACGTGTATTACAGGGGTTCGCGTGAAGTTTCTCACGCGATCGGGCCTGGGGGAGCGGGCTACGTGTATTTCAGGGGTTCGCGTGAAGTTTCTCACGCGATCGGGCCTGGGGGAGCGGGCTACGTGTATTTCAGGGGTTCGCGTGAAGTTTCTCACGCGATCGGGCTGGGGGAGCGGGCTACGTGTATTTCAGGGGTTCGCGTGAAGTCTCTCACGTGATTGGCCCCGTGCAAGCAGGGTACGTGTATTCCAGGGGTGCGCGGGAAGTTCCACACGCGATTTCAGCAGGGTATGTGTATTCCAGGGGTGCGCGGGAAGTTCCACACGCGATTTCTGCAGGGTATGTATATTTCAGGGGTTCTGGGGAGTACTACACGTGAATTGGCCGTGTGGGTCTTCCCAGGTGTATGCTCCACAACCTCCACGGCCCCTGCAGGCAGCCCACACCACGGGGGACTACCCTGCACCCCTGCTCATGTCCCACAGGCAGCCCATCCACCATGGGCATGCCCCCCAGCCAACCCACATGTCACCTTGCACTACTGATCAACAATGCATGTCTCCCACCACCCCCACACCCCAGCAGTGCAGGGGCAGCCTCCACCAGGCCCCCACTCATGTCTCCCACCACCCCACCCCCAAGCAGTGCAGGGGCACCCTCCACCAGGCCCCCACTCATGTCTCCCACCACCCCCACCCCCCAGCCACCAGGGGCACCCTCCACCAGGCCCCCACTCATGTCCCCCTGCACCCCCACCCCCCAGCAGTGCATGGGCACCCTCCACCAGGCCCCCACTCATGTCTCCCACCACCCCCCAGCCACCAGGGGCACCCTCCACCAGGCCCCCACTCATGTCTCCCACCACCCCCACCCCCCAGCCACCAGGGGCATCCTCCACCAGGCCCCCAATCATGTCTCCCACCACCCCCACCCCCCAGCATCCGGGGTCACCCTCCACCAGGCCCCCACTCATGTCCCCCTGCACCCCCACCCCCCAGCAGTGCAGGGGCACCCTCCACCAGGCCCCCACTCATGTCTCCCACCACCCCACCCCCAAGCAGTGCAGGGGCACCCTCCACCAGGCCCCCAATCATGTCTCCCACCACCCCCACCCCCCAGCATCCAGGGTCACCCTCCACCAGGCCCCCACTCATGTCCCCCTGCACCCCCACCCCCCAGCAGTGCAGGGGCACCCTCCACCAGGCCCCCAATCATGTCTCCCACCACCCCCACCCCCCAGCATCCAGGGTCACCCTCCACCAGGCCCCCACTCATGTCCCCCTGCACCCCCACCCCCCAGCAGTGCAGGGGCACCCTCCACCAGGCCCCCACTCATGTCTCCCACCACCCCCACCCCCCAGCCACCAGGGGCACCCTTCACCAGGCCCCCACTCATGTCTCCCACCACCCCCACCCCCCAGCCACCAGGGGCACCCTCCACCAGGCCCCCACTCATGTCCCCCTGCACCCCCACCCCCCAGCAGTGCATGGGCACCCTCCACCAGGCCCCCACTCATGTCTCCCACCACCCCCACCCCCCAGCCACCAGGGGCATCCTCCACCAGGCCCCCAATCATGTCTCCCACCACCCCCACCCCCCAGCCACCAGGGGCACCCTCCACCAGGCCCCCACTCATGTCCCCCTGCACCCCCACCCCCCAGCAGTGCATGGGCACCCTCCACCAGGCCCTCACTCATGTCTCCCACCACCCCCACCCCCCAGCCACCAGGGGCAACCTCCACCAGGCCCCCAATCATGTCTCCCACCACCCCCCACCGCCCTGCCACCATGGTCAGCCCCCACCAGGTCCTCACAATCCCCAATCATGTGCGTAATGGTCAGCCTCCACAGCCAAAAAGCCCTACCAAGTAACCCATTCACCCACATGGAAATGGAAATCACATGTTACACCCCCAATGTTCATGAAGCTAATGAAGCCATGTCCGTCACACACAATGGTTGCAATTGAATGGGAAAACACACAACATGACATGCATGAAACCAATGAGATGATACCACACAGTGAAGTATGCAAACAAAATTGTATTGAAAAAAAATAAGAATGCTAAAGAAAGAAAACTAACTACAATGTGAATGAGAAAAAAGTAAGCTGCATGTCCGTATGAAAAAATGAAACTTGAAATGCAAATAGAAAAAAATTTTGTCCAAAGTCAAATGTAAAAAAATATCCATGCAATAAAGAACTATGTACAAAAATAACAAGGGTCCATAAGCCCAACTGAACAAAGGAAACCTACTAAAAAATCTACCTAAAAATCAACTATATACAAAAAGTGGAGCAGTGTCCGTCGACTCCAAATCATAATACGAAAGAAAGGAAACCTAAAACTAAAGAACTATATACAAAGGCGGCGGGCAAGTCCAGCGGCTCACTCTGTGGTGTCCCGGGCCAGGGCATCATCGAACTCCTGTTCGATGTCCCGGAGGCGGTCCAGTTCCATGGCCCCGAGGGTCCGCAGGGACGACGCTGTGTCCTCCTCCAACCCCCTGCAGATTGCCTCGAGGCACTCGGCCCGCCTCAGGGCCCTCCGCATGGAGTTCTCCGCCCTGACCATTGTGAGCCGCGCCTCTTCCGCCCGCCGCCGCTCCGCACCTATGGCGTGGCCCAACCGCTGCCACACAGAAGACACTCTCTGTCCTGGGTCCCCCTGCCCTCCGGCCGATGCCTGCCCCTCCGATGTCAAAAGCCCCGAGCCTTCATGGCTCCCACCATGTTGCTGCTGCTGCTGCTCTGCCTCTGCCCGTGCACTGCCTCCTGCTGCCTGCACATCCTCCGCCGGCTGGGGTGCACTTGTTGATGTGGCCACCCCTGCTGGACCACCGACTCCCGACTGTGGCAGGGATGCCTCCTCCACCAGCCTGGCCGCACCGTCAGAGGCAGCTCCACAGGGCACCCAGGTGACTGATGGGTGGGAAGATGGCACAGAGGACGACTGGCGCGTAGGGGGTCCAGTTGAGGAGGGGGTCGGAGCAAGTCCCATCAGACCGAGGAATCCGGCCTGGGTGACCTGTCCCAGCAGGCTGACGTGGTCAACGAGCCATTCGAGATGACGTGCAGTCTCTCCATGAAAAGACTGCAGGTCACCTCGCATGGCCCGTTGACGCAACGCCACACCAGCCAGGACAGGCTCAACCCGGACCTGGATAGCCACGTACGCAGGCAGAGGAAGGCCAGTTGACGTCAGCTCATCCCCTGCCCGGAAACGGGTCTGGACGTAGGCATCCCTGCTGGTGCAAGATGATGCAGGGACAGGATCGGGGACAGGATTGCACACAGGCACCTCCGCGGCGGCCTGTGCTGCCTCCTGTCCCTGGTCCTGGACTGCACCACTAGCACCAGTGGGATCCCCACCTCCAGACCCCGTCTCTGGTGCTTGCACGGCCTCCTCCTCCACCAGACCCCCCACCAACCTGGATGACTCCGTGCCATCTTCCCCTGTGGGGTCCCAGCTGCCCCTTCTGCTGCCGAGGAGTCCAACTCCAACCTCCGCCTCTTGGACCTCCCCCCGGCAGCTGCGGCCTGGGACGCGGCACCGGACTCCTCACTCCCCGACGAGATGACAACACGGGAGGGGAGCCGGGCCTTGCGTCTCCGGCTGGCGGTCGGATCCCCGCCGCTGTGCTCCACAGCACCTTCTCCGCCCTCTTCATCAGTTGACGCTGCACACAGGGAGAAACAAAACACAGGCATCAGGGCACTGTACAATGGACACATACACACATGACAGTTGCACATGAGTGGCATTGGCAAACCTCAGACATGTCATCACAATCCCCAACACACATGTCATTGCAACTCGCACACATGAGCCATACCACAGCCATATCGCAACTGCCACCACCATCCATACACTTACAACAGCATGAGCAGCCAAAGGTGACCCAGACATCACATGCAACACAGGAAGTGCACCACACATGTACACACACCACCACACTTGCATGCATGTGTACACCTCAGACGGGCATCCATGTCACATCTGCCAATCAGGCTTACACATACCGCAGTCACATGCATCCATGTTGCATCACTGTTGCACCCTTGTCAAATACACACACATGCACATGTACACAGTGCTCATACATGCAGCCCAATACAACATACATGCGTGACATCACGGACATGTCTACTTACATACACATACATACAAACATGTGTGCACGCACAACTGCATTTGCCATGCAAGCCTACACACACAAGCACCATCCATGTCTCACACATTACAGCCCTCGCATGTGTCAGCCCCACGGCCATGTACACCCCCACCCATACTCGACCCCATACAAACAGATGTGCAACCTGCACAATACCGAATAATCACCACACGCACTGCTCACAATCAGGATGCATGTACACTCACCGCTCGACTCCAGACGGGTCTGCTTCTCCAGGACCTGGACGTGGAGCGCTGGGGATATGCGTTCCAGGACCCCCATCTGTTCTTCCGACAAGTGGCCCCGGCGCCCCTTGGCATCCGCTGCCTTCAAAAGGCGCCGGGCCTTGTTCAGGGTCCTGGACCTGAAGTCCTCCCAGCGCTTCCTGACATGTTGTAAGTCCCGGACTGCCACCCCCTCCGCGTTGATGGCAGTCACGATGTCAGTCCAGATCCGAGTCCGTCCTTCCTTGTCGGCGCGGGAACTTCCGAAGAGGGCATCATACTGCCCCAGGACTTGCTCCACCAGGACACCAACTTCGGTGGCACTGAAGCTGGTGCCCCTCTGTCTCTCTGGCCGGGGGTTGTCAGTGGTCACAGATGGTGTTTGCCCCGACATGACAACCCCAGAGGCAGGAGTGGGTGGGCAACTGGGTCCTGGGGCTGGGCTGTGGAGCGATAGAATTCCAGTCGGGAGTCTTCGGTACCAGCAGGGGTGGTCACAGCAACAGCACCCCTGGCTGATGTGCAGGCAGCAAATGGCAGTGCACGTGGGCAGCAGGCAGTCAGGCAGCAGCAGATGGTAGGTGGGAGCGTGCTCGGGGCTCTGGGGGGCAGTAGTTCGGCCTTCTGGGCAGGAGCGTGGTCTTCCGTGTGCTTACGCGTTGCCAGCTTGGTACGGAGTGATTTGGCACGTGAAAATCCTGCACGTCAGCGTGAAAATCGAGGAAAGGCCCTTAGCGCGTAAGTGCGTCAGCACGCATACGCGATTCTATTGGACCAAAGGCCCTCAGCGCGTAAGCGCGTCTGTGACGTGACCCGCACGGGTGTTTCCCACACAGCACGTGATGACAGAGCACACGTGGAAAGACTGCACGTCAGAGTCTCATTGCGTGTGATTGGTGGAAATGGCCCTACACGCAGAAGTGACAAAGCGTTTAATAGGAGGAAATGTCCCTACACGCAGAAGTGACAAAGCGTGTAATTGGAGGAAATGTCCCTACACGCAGAAGTGACAAAGCGTGTAATTGGAGGAAATGTCCCTACACGCAGAAGTGACAAAGCGTGTAATTGGAGGAAATGTCCCTACACGCAGAAGTGACAAAGCGTGTAATTGGAGGAAATGTCCGTACACGCAGAAGTGACAAAGCGTGTAATTGGTGGAAATGGCCCTAGCGCGTACACGCCGCGTAAGTGACGCTGGACGTGTGGGCCTGTATAAAAGGTACGCGTAGAACACCACTTCCTTGTACGTGCTTTTCGTGGAGAGCGAGTGGGTGAATTCTGTACTTCTTGTCGTTTCACACGCGATTTACTTCACGGCGTTTCAAGTTCGTATTTCCTGTTACCTCTGACAGATTTTTCTCTTCTTTCGCTTTTACTGGTTTACCTGGGCCTGTTCCCTCAAACAGTGTTCCCTTCTACTGTTGTCCTGTCTCCTCAGACAGCGTACAAATCTTCTTTTGGCGGGGGTGTTGCCAACCAAACGTGCTCCTTTTACACGCTCGTTTACCAGGCAGACGGTGAGTCACGCACGTATCTAACATCTGTGCTTGCCCCGTGTGTAGCCTACCCCTTCAGAGGTCATTCTAGGCTGCGTGTGACACGCATACGTTCATTCTTGTGTTTCTGGGTGCCACAGCGTAGTGCAGGTTTTTCTTTCTGCACACGTGGTCTAGGAGGGGTTGCGTGCACGTCATCTCCCTTTTTTGGGCCTCCTGTGCGTTGCGTGACCCGTCATCTTTCCCCAGGGGTTACATTCAGCCTTGCTAGAGCACTAGGGTACAATTACCATCTGGTACCCAACCCCTTTGACCCCCAATTGCCCAGGACAATAGTCTACATCCACTCCCATACGCACATTAACATCAGTGCCATGGCTGGGAGGCGAGGATTCCGTAAGGGTGGCAAAGGTGGAAGAGCCATAAGTGGTGGCCGTGGTGGATCCGGTAGGGGACGTGGTCGTAACTTGCAGGGTGAGCCTGTCCCCCCATGTGTGGAGGACCAGTCACGGGCACCCATAATCCCCCCCCCCCTCCCATTGAGGCTGATGTGGCTGACACCATCCATGCTCAGCCCTTGTTGGACCAGCCCATTGTGGCACCAGACCTGGCAGACTCCATGGCTGACTTCCAGGTCAGCAGGGCTACGACACGTGCGCTGGTGCACGTTGATGCCATCATGCCACGTGGATCTGGGGCAGCAAGGTCATCTGCTGCACCAAGGAGGCAGGGCGGAGAGGCTGCAGGGGCAGCTGCGGCTCCATCCACCCCAGCCCTCACACACCCAGCCAGGACAGTGTCGGTCCTAGTCCATGCTGCTGACATTCCCCCTGACACCATCACACTAGAGCCAATGCCAGCACCAACTCCCATGCTGAGTGTGCAATCCCACACTCCTGATACAGAGTCCACCAGGGCTCCTGCCCCTAGTGTCCAGAGCGGCGCAGGACACTCAGGATCACCACCACCTTCCAAGCGGAAGAGGAAGAGTGCTCGTCCGGCACAGGCTGATGCCCCAGACACGGCTACACAGTCCGGCCCGTCCAGGAAGCCCAGCTTCACGGATGACGAACTGAATGCACTTGTCGAGTATGTGTCCGGACATGACAACGAGATGGTCATTGTTGCAGGATCCAAGACCACACCTGCACAACGCCAGGCACACTGGCAGACCGTTGCGGACATCGTAAGTGCCCTTGGAATTGTGAGGCGCACAGCCAATGATTGCTATAAGCGCTGGAATGACCTAAAGCGCAGGGCAAAGAGTAAGCTGGCCTCAAGTCATGCCGCAACTCTAGTGACTGGAGGTGGGTCTCCAGTAGTAGACATGGAACTCACTCCACATGAGTCAGTCGCTGGGACCTACGTCACGGAGGAACAGATCCAAGGCGTGGGAGATCTGGCTGATTACGAGGCATTGTCCGGTGAGTGCACATGCATGTGTGTGTCATCCATGTGCATGGTGTGTGTGTGAGGGCTTCTGTTTGTGTGCCAGGTGAGAGTGTGTGCGCCTGAGTCGTATGGGTCAGCCATGTGCTTCATGCAATCCTTCCTGCGCAGCTGCATTTGGCCATAGCAGTATCCCTTCTGCCAACAGTAGACATCTAGCCCAACTGCACGCCAGTTGCCCTTGAAGTGTCACCTTGCCACAACATATTTGCTTATTTTTCACTGTTCATTCAGTCAGTTTGTTTGCATTCCACCACTTTCACTAGGCATGTCACTGTCCACTAGTCACATGTCTGACATGGGTATGGTAAAGTGGAGTGACTTTGTTACCTGGATATCATTTGTACACACATGTCCCTGTGCAGTTGGACCATTTCAGACTGGCAGCTCCAGGTGAAAAATCTGACCTGTTAGAATTAGAAAAGCAATTACATGCGGGAACTGGACTGAATGAATAGGTGCTGCCCTCCTCTCCATCTTCACTCAATTGCAATGGTACATGCCATCTGTGTGATGGCATGTGTGTTTCACCTGGCAATCACACGCCAATGTGTGACGCCACTGCCAGGCAGCATGCAGAAAATGTGTTCATCTTCCATCTTGGTGTCATCAGTGTGTGCCTTATGCCTGCACTTCATACGCAGTGAGGGTGCATGCATGTGAGGGTTTTAGTCATGTGGGACATGTGTCAATCAAGTACTGGTTCTCTTGCTTCTCAGCCCTCATTGTGTGCCAATGTGCTAATGCCTGTTTCCATTTCTTTGTTTTCATGTCTTTGCAGGGGAAGACGCACCTGATACTGCTGGGGTTGTGGAGATGGTGCAGACCCAGGAGGGGTCCGTGGGCCGACCAACCACCAGTGAGGGACGTGGTGTGGTGGTGGGGGAGAACCCACAAGTGCTGCAGGTCGTGCTCTCAAGGGGTGTCTCTGGCTGCACCTCCCCCGAGCTGTACTCAGGTGTTGATTCGGATGAGACCTACGTGCTGTCGCAGGTGAGTGTTCCAGGGTGGGATTCTGTTCGGTCTCACCCACCTGCACCAGGGTCAGGACCCTCCATGGGGATGTCAGTGTTGGCAGCTACGCCTTCGGTGGTTACGGATGCAGGGTCACACTCCCCGACATCTGATCCTGTTCCTGGGCCAGCAGATCAGAGGGGGAATGCAGTCCTGCAGCCTCAGGCAGTGCCGGCACAGCAAGGCGCAGTTTGCCTTGCCCCATACAGGTGTGGTGCCCGCCGACGTGGTGGCCGTACGCCACCCGGCAATACCGCATGGGAGCAATCCATTTACGGTATGGCAACCCAACAGGCTGCATCATCCGAGATGATGGCTCAGGCCATGGATAGGGTGGCCACTTCCATTGTCCCCCCAGAAAGGCTGATGGAGCGACTAGAGCAGGCAACCGACTCCATCTGCCAGTCACACAGGGAGGACATGTTGGGGTCCAACAGGGACAGGCGGGCGGCACTGGCGACTCTGCAGGAGGCCATCTCCATTGAGTCCCAGGGCCACAGGGAAGCCCTGAGGCAGGAGCTCCTTCACCTCAGGACGACTCTTGTTGAGCTTGAGGCTTCAACACACCAAAGGACAGCAGCTGGAGCGTCTCACCCGTACGCTCTCAGCTGAGATGCAGGCAACGAGGGCGGAGGTCCGGGCATCCCGTGAGTTGTTGCATGGGGACCTCCGCACACTCATCCTCCAGAACCAGACCTACCACACCCGCATGCTTGCAGCCATGGAGGAGCAGACTAGGGCCTTGCGTGGGCTGCCTCACATAGTGCAACCACCTCCGGATGCAGCTGCACAGGGTGATAATAGCGACAGCAGTGATACTCCCACAATAGGGTAGCCGTGTGGGCCATGAGCCCATGGAGGTGTTTTATCTTCCCAGGATCCACGCAGGTGGGTTCTGGTGTGCATCCTGTCCTCGGACCTCTTGGGTGGCTTCCCCAACCCCCCCGGGCCCATCAATGGCCATTTTTGATTGTTTCTTATTTTTATTTTTATTTTGATTTCTTTTATTCCCAATTTTTTTGGGACGATCTGTTGGCTTCCGTGGTTCCTGTGGGCATACGCTGCATTGTGGCTGGGCACATGCAGGCTTGTAATGTATTTGGTTCAGATGCTTGGGTTTGAGTCACACACACCCCTCCTGCTTCCCGTTTCCATGGGCTTGCAAAGGGTGTGCCCAAGTGACAGTGAATTACACAGTGACGTTGGACTCCCATGAGCTGTGTGGCCAGTCTGTAGTCAATACTGTGTATACATTCATAGTGCATATTGCTGTTGTGTTGTGCACTGCATGTGGCATTGATGTGTAACTCTTCTTCTGTGTCTACCTCCCAATTTGCAGGTCCCTTCCTCATGTCCACACAAGGACCTCTAGTCTGGAGATGGGGACCATGTTGGCAGCAGTGCACCTACAACTCTACATGGCGACAACACTGCACAGTTGGTAGTGGTGGGAGTGCAGGCATTTCCAGGTGGTGAGACTACTAATTTGTAACATTTGTGATGTCATGTAAATGGTACTACGTGCTCAAGTATGTTGTTGGTCCGGCATTGCTGTGAGCATTTCAGGTGTTGCAGGTTTCTAATAGTGCCACTGTACATAGTGAGACTGATGTCATGTTGTGGGGATTACTTTGTTTACCTGCAATTAGCATGACATGGCACGGTGTGTCGTGTGGCGGTGCTGGGGTTGGGTTGGCTGACATGGCACTGTCCTCTTGTTGCATTTTGCAAGTGGGTATTCATTTTAGCTGCTTCAATGTGTAACATTGGTGGTGTCTGTGTGGGTAGGGATGCACACATTGTGACACTTCCAGGTGAACAATCTCAGGCTGACATGGTATTCCCGGTTCATTCTCCAGACATTCAGGATCAGTGTCAGGTTGAGTCATCATTGATTGTCAGATGGAATGTGCCAGGGCAGTGTGCACTCCACAGGGGTGTGATTTCTATGTGAAGTAATTAGCCACTAGCTGTGTACGGGCTGCCTCCCCCCGTGCCCTTTCCCCTACCATGCGCAGCGGCTGTGCATGTGGTTGGGGATGTGGGGCCACCACCATGTCTACGGCCAGGCCCCGGCGTGTTGCAACGTTGTGCAGGACACATGCTGCCACTATGATCCTGCACACTACTGGGGGCGCGTATAACAGCTGCCCGCCAGAACGGTCAAGGGAGCGAAAGCGTGACTTTAGCACTCCGAATGTGCGCTCCACTATGCCCCTGGTTGTAATGTGGGCTGTGTTATATCTTACCTGGGGTGGCGTGGTGGGGTTCCGAATTGGCGTCATCATGTGGGGGCTGAGAGGGTAGGCACTGTCCCCTGTGGAGGTGGTGATTGGTATCATTGGTGGGGTTGTGACCTTGCTCAGTATCCAACATTCATGCATGTGCAGTGGCATACATACTCACCAAGCCGCCATGTATCGCCATGCCGCCCAGCTTCGAGGTCCCGGCTTAGGGTGGACATTCGGTAAATGAAGCTGTCGTGGGTGGAGCCAGGATAGTTGGCATATACTGAGGTGATGATTCCCTTGGCATTACATGCTACCTGCACGTTGATGGAATGCCAGTGCTTGCGGTTCCTATAGATTTGTTCAGATGCCCTGGGGGGACGTAGAGCCACATGGGTGCAGTCGATGGCACCTAGCACTTTGGGGAATCGTGCCACACCGTAAAAATCAAGGGCGGCAGCATGCCTTTCTGCAGGTGTTCTGGGCAGGTATATGTGCCTGCGGACTGATGGGCGTGCAGTGATGATGTGCAAGACCTAGTGTAGGCAGCGTGACTGGGTGGCCTGTGACACCCCACCCACTATGGCACTTGTCCGCTGAAATGATCCAGTGGCTAAGAAGTGCAGTACATTGAGGACCTTCTCCAGGGGGCTGAGTGCTTGGGAGCACAGGGTGGGTGATGTGAGGTCATCCTCCCACTCACTCACCAGGTCCAGTATGATGTGTGGTGGAAACCTGTACCTCCCATACACCTGGTCATCAGGCATCCCGAAAAGGCTGGTTCTGGGTGTGAATATTCTGGCCCTGACTATCCTCCTCCTCCTCCTTTCGTAGCCCACTGCCACTGCTGCTAGGAACGGTATGTTCATCCTGCCGTCTGAGCTTGTTATTGTTAAAGTCCGCAAATTTATGCTTTGCGCGTGTTCTAGGCGAGCGTGTGACCCGTGCACCCCTGGAATCCAGTTCCCAGTCCAATAGCGTGTGGAAATTCACACGCACCACGGGATACAGCGTGTGACCCACGCACCCCTGGAATCCAGTTCCCAGTCCAATAGCGTGTGGAAATTCACACGCACCACGGGATACAGGTTCGCTGACGTACTTGCGTGTGTAAGTGCCCGCGCACCCATTAAATACACGTACATAGGCCAATCGCGTGTACGCGCACTTTTGTCCAATTACACGCGATGACACTCTGACGTGCAGTATCTCCACGTGTGCCCCGTCATCGCGTGCTGAGTGGGGAACACCCGTGCGGGTCACGTCACAGACGCGCTTACGCGCTGAGGGACTCTGGTCCAATAGAATCGCGTATGCATGCTGACGCGCTTACGCGCTAAGGGCCTTTCCTCGGATTTCACGCTGACGTGCAGGATTTTCACGTGCCAAATCACTCCGTATCAAGCTGGCCACGTGAAAACACACGGAAGCCCACGCTCCTGCCCAGAAGGCCGAGTTACTGCCCCCCAGTGCCCCGAGCAGCCTCCCACGTGCCATCTGCTGCTGCCTGCCTGCCTGCTGCCACCGTGCCCTGCCATTTGGTGCCTGCACATCAGCCATCTGCAGGGGTCCAGTTGCTGTGTCCACCCCTGCTGGAACTGAAGACTCCCGACTGGGATTACATCGCTCCACAGCCCAGCCCCAGGACCCAGTTGCCCACCCACACCTGCCTCTGGGGTTGCCATGTCGGGCACTTCCACATCTGGAACCAGTGGCAACCCCAGGCCAGAGGGGCAGAGGGGCACCAGCTTCACTGTCACCGAAGTTGGTGTCCTGGTGGAGCATGTCCTGGGGCAGTATGATGCCCTCTTTGGATCGTCCCGCGCCAGCAAGGAAGGACGGCAGAGGATCTGGGCCGACTGTGCGGTTGCCATCAACGCGGAGGGGGTGGCAACCCGCGACGTCCTGAAGATCAAGAAGAGCTGGGAGGACTTGAGGTCCAGGACCCTTGTGAAGGCCCGGCGCCTCGTGGAGGGGGGCCGGGGCCGCATGAGTTCCATCCAGATGAGGGTCCTGGAACGCGTACGCCCAGCGCTCCACGCCCAGATCCTTGAGAGGGAGGCCCGTCTGGAGTTGAGCGGTAAGTGTCCATGCATTACTGTGTGAGACAGGGCATGTTGCGGTGTGCTGGTTCTATGATACTTGCCTGTATGTGTGCCATAGGCCATGTATGCATGTATGTGTGCAGGGACATCATGGTAATGCATGTGCGACCAGTGATGTGTGATGCACATGGTTGTTGCATGTGTTGAAATGCCGCATGGGGAGCCCTATGCAGATTTTGAACATGAGAGCATGCCAGTCTCTGTACCTGGACATGGGTGGGGGTGAGGGATGGGTGCTGATGCCAGGTACATATATGGTAGCCATGTCTGTGTGCCTGACCTGCGTGTCTGTGACTTGTGCATGCCATGGATGCATGACACATGTGTGTGACAATGCACAGATTCAGTAAAGCAGCCAAATTACCCTTGTATCCGCTGTGTTTGGTGTGTTTGGGGCCAGCTGGATGTGACTGAGGTGAAGTGTGTGCATGTGATGGGCATGAGCCATGATGCATGTGAGTTACATATCATTGAATGTTTCAAGAGTCCATTGGACATGCATGGAAATGTCCATGGCATGCACCATGCCTGTTACTGTGTGTGTTTTGCCTGGACTGACCCATGTGTTGTGGAGGGACATGATGGAAGTGTACTTTGACAGTGGTGCTCATCTGCTATTGCTTCCTGTCTAGGGGACCATTGTACAGTGCCCTGATGCTTGTGTTCTTTGTCTCCCTCTACGCAGCGGCTAGTGAAGAAGAGGGCGGAGACGGCGCTGTGGAGCAAGGCGGCGGGGATGCCCCCACGGCTGCAGCGGAAGGGGTGGGTGAGCCCCCACAGGGGCCTGCTACGGTGGGAGACGGTGAGGAGCCATCCAGGTTGGTGGTTTGCACAGAGGAGGAGGAGGCCGCCACTGGGGCACACATGGGGCCTGGTGGGGGCATCCTTGCTGGTGCAAGTGGTGCAGTCCAGGGCCAGGGGCAGGAGGCAGCACAGGTCACCGTGGAGGGGCCTGTGCATGTCGCTGTCCCTGACCCTGTGAGTGCACCACCATGCACCAGCAGGGATGCCCCGTCCCAGGCCTGTCCGCAGGTAGAGGGGATGTCCATGTCACCTGACTCCCCTCCACCTGCGGACGTGGGAACCCCTGGCCGTGCGGAGAAGGTCCTGATTGGGGTCGCGATGCGCACGGCTGTGATTCGTGATGCCGTGCATGCTTCCCGGGAGGAGCACGCACGTCATCACGAAGTGCACCGTGCCGACGTGGCCCAATTGGGATCGGCCATGTTCGGGGGTTTCCTGCATGTGTTGGCCAATGTGGCGGCCCTCTCCTCCTCTGTGCAGGCTATCCACCAGTCGTTCTCCTTGCCGTCTTCCAGCCCAGATGCCACCAGGGCCCCCTGTGGACCTGCCCCGACCAATGCAGTCATCTCGGTGGGGATCCCATCCCTGCCACAGTCGGGAGTCAGAGATCCAGCAGGGGTGGACACCAGAGCAACTGGACCCCAGCAGATGGAGGATGTGACGGCATCATCGGGCAGGGCACGTGCACGACGGCGTCGGTGGTTTCCATCAGCCTGGATGCCGTCGTGCTGGCACAGGCAGTTGCGTCGGAGGCAGCAGCAGGCTCAACGTGGGAGGCATCATGGCTCGGGGCCATCAACATCAGGGGTGCAGGCATCGGCCGGAGGGCAGGAGAACCCTGGAATGGGAGTGGCTTCCGTGTGGGAGCGGTTGTGCCAGCGGATAGGTGCGGAGCGGCAGCGGGCAGAGGAGGAACGGCTCACGATGGTCAGGGCGGAGGACTCCATGCGGAGGGCGCTGAGGCGGGCTGAGTGCCTCAAAGGTCTTCGCAGGGAGTTTGAGCTTGACACTGCGTTATCCCTGCGGGACCTCGGGGCCAGGGAACATGCCCGCCTCCAAGCCATTGACCAGGAGTTCGATGATGCCCTGGCCCATGACAACAACCAGTGAGCCGTCCGAATAGCCCGCTGCCTTTGTATATAGTTGTATAGTTAGGGTTAGGTTTCCTTTGTTTTTTTGATTTTTCTTTTGGTTGCGATTGGACTATGCACCACTTTTTTGTATATAGTTCAGTTTTTAGTTAGTAGTCATAGTTAGGTTTAATTTGGTTGGGCTCATGGACCCAGGATGATCTTCTTCATGGTTCTTCATTGGCTTATTTTAATTTTTCAGATTATTTTCTTGGACATTCATCTTGTTTTGTTTGATTTGCTTTGGGTTTTTTCTTATTTCATTTCCATTCTACTTGCTGTTCAATACATATTATTTTTTTAATCTTCAATGTGTCGTATCATCTCATTGCTTTCAGGCATGTCATGTTGGGTGTTTTGTCATTCACTTGCAGCCATTGTGTGTGACAGACATGTGTTCAGTTGCATTATTTAAATTGGGGTTGTAACATGTAATTGCCTTTGATATGTGGGTGGGTGTGATAGTTGGTTGGGCCTTTTGGCAGGGGAGGATGGGCATTACGGACATGATTGGGGAATGTTGGGACCCAGGTGCAGGGGGGCATGGATTGGACATGGGTGGGGGCCTGCTGGCAGGTGCCCCACAGTGCTGGGGGGGTGGGGGTGGTGGGAGACATGAGTGGGGGCCTGGTGGAGGGTGACCCTGCACTGCTGGGGTGTGGGGGTGGTGGGAGACATGAGTGGGGGCCTGGTGGAGGGTGCCCCTGGTGGCTGGGGGGTGGGGGTGGTGGGTGACATGAGTGGGGGCCTAGTGGAGGGTGCCCCTGCACTGCTGGGGTGTGGGGGTGGTGGGTGACATGAGTGGGGGCCTGGTGGAGGGTGCCCCTGGTGGCTGGGGGGTGGGGGTGGTGGGTGACATAAGTGGGGGCCTGGTGGAGGGGGCCCCTGCACTGCTGGGGTGTGGGGGTGGTGGGAGACATGAGTGGGGGCCTGGTGGAGGGTGCCCCTGGTGGCCTGGTGGCTGGGGGGTGGGGGTGGTGGGTGACATGAGTGGGGGCCTGGTGGAGGGTGACCCTGCACTGCTGGGGTGTGGGGGTGGTGGGAGACATGAGTGGGGGCCTGGTGGAGGGTGCCCCTGGTGTCTGGGGTGAGGGGGTGGTGGGAGACATCAGTGGGGGCCTGGTGGAGGGTGCCCCTGCACTGCTGGGGTGTGGGGGTGGTGGGTGACATGAGTGGGGGCCTGGTGGAGGGTGACCCTGCACTGCTGGGGTGTGGGGGTGGTGGGAGACATGAGTTGGGGCCTGGTGGAGGGTGACCCTGCACTGCTGGGATGTGGGGGTGGTGTGAGACATGAGTGGGGGCCTGGTGGAGGGTGACCCTGCACTGCTGGGGTGTGGGGGTGGTGGGTGACATGAGTGGGGGCCTGGTGGAGGGTGACCCTGGTGGCTGGGGTGTGGGGGTGATGGGAGACATGAGTGAGGGCCTGGTGGAGGCTGCCCCTGCACTGCTGGGGTGTGGGGGTGGTGGGAGACATGAGTGGGGGCCTGGTGGAGGGTGACCCTGCACTGCTGGGGTGTGGGGGTGGTGGGAGACATGAGTGGGGGCCTGGTGGAGGGTGACCCTGCACTGCTGGGGTGTGGGGGTAGTGGGAGACATGAGTCGGGGCCTGGTGGAGGGTGCCCCTGCACTGCTGGGGTGTGGGGGTGGTGGGTGGCATGAGTGGGGGCCTGGTGGAGGGTGCCCCTGGTGGCTGGGGGGTGGGGGTGGTGGGAGACATGAGTGGGGGCCTGGTGGAGGGTGCCCCTGGTGGCTGGGGGGTGGGGGTGGTGGGAGACATGAGTGGGGGCCTGGTGGAGGGTGCCCCTGCACTGCTGGGGTGTGGGGGTGGTGGGTGACATGAGTGGGGGCCTGGTGGAGGGTGCCCCTGCACTGCTGGGGTGTGGGGGTGGTGGGTGACATGAGTGGGGGCCTGGTGGAGGGTGCCCCTGGTGGCTGGGGGGTGGGGGTGGTGGGAGACATGAGTGGGGGCCTGGTGGAGGGTGCCCCTGCACTGCTGGGGTGTGGGGGTGGTGGGTGACATGAGTGGGGGCCTGGTGGAGGATGCCCCTGCACTGCTGGGGTGTGGGGGTGGTGGGTGACATGAGTGGGGGCCTGGTGGAGGGTGCCCCTGGTGGCTGGGGGGTGGGGGTGGTGGGAGACATGAGTGGGGGCCTGGTGGAGGGTGCCCCTGGTGGCTGGGGGGTGGGGGTGGTGGGAGACATGAGTTGGACATGGGTGGGGGCCTGCTGGCAGGTGCCCCACAGTGCTGGGGGGTGGGGGTGGTGGGGGACATGAGTTGGACATGGGTGGGGGCCTGCTGGATGGTGCCCCAAAGTGCTGGGGGGTGGGGGTGCAAGGGGACATGAGTTGGTGGTCATTAGTTCAAGGAGACATGTGCCTTTGCTGGGGGGCATGCCCATGGTGGGTGGGCTGCCTGCGGGACATGACCAGGGATGCAGGGTAGTCCCCTGTGGTGTGGGCTGCCTGCAGGGGCCGTGGAGGGTGTACAGGGTACACCTGGGAGGACCCACACTGTCAAATCACATGTGGAACTTCCCGCGCACCCCTGAAATACACGCGCCCAGGCTATTCGCGTGTGAAACTTCCCGCGCACCCCTGAAATACACGCGCCCAGGCTATTCGCGTGTGGAACTTCCCGCGCACCCCTGTAATACACGTAGCCCGCTCCCCCAGGCCCGATCGCGTGTGAAACTTCACGCGAACCCCTGATATACACATAGCACGCTCCCCCAGGCCCGATCGCGTGAGGAACTTCACGCGAACCCCTGTAATACACGTAGCCCGCTCCACCAGACCCGATTGCGTGTGAAACTTCACGCGAACCCCTGAAATACACGTAGCCCGCTCCCCCAGGCCCGATCGCGTTAATAACTTCACGCGAACCCCTGTGATGCACGTACCCTGCTGAAATCGCGTGTTACACTTCCCGCGCACCCCGGTATACACGCACACGTATTTTTTGTCAGCGGGTGTCCGTGTTTGTGGGTACCCCTTTGCACATCATTTTTCCTGGAGGGCCACAGTATGGGACATTCATCATGGCAGTATATAGGTGCTATTTGTTGGCGCACCTTTTGGCGCACATTTCTTACAGCCGCAGAGACGCTACCGCCTGCTTTCTTGTGGCGGTCGTGTTTGTGCCTGTGCGCTGGTTTGAGCCTGCGCTTTTTTGCCCTATTCTATTCCATGAATACGTGTTGTAGGCGAATGTGTGGGCGTTCCGCGCACTTGTGCCCTGTACTTCCCCCGTGACGCCCACGTTTTGGCAAGTTGTTCCCCATTCCGAGTGTTACGCCCCTGTTCCGCCTACTTTTGTTGCGTGCACCGCGCTATGTGCGAATTTCGCTGTGGCCTGTGCGATTTTCGCTGTGACCTGGCGCACGCTGTTAGATGGCCTGTGCGCCAACGTGCGCCGCGCACTTTTTTATCGCACGTCCGCTGGTTTTCTCGCGCACGGCCTTCCATGAATCGACGTGCGCTGCTTTTCGTGCGATTTTCGCAATTGCACTGCGATTTTCGCTATTCCACTGCGATTCGCACGTTTTTGACCACTTGCGCCGCGCTAATTATTCCATGAATCGGCCTGTGTGTTGCCTTGATGTAGCTCCCATAAAGTGAAAAACACATAGGTGTAGGGCCTGGGCATCAGTTATTTGTTGGCATAAAATAATCTGTTATTTTCAATGGCATTTTCCAATTGAGTGGTACTGATTATGTAGTTAATGTTCGTGTTATATTATTTCAATGTATAAAACAATCTAACAATTAATAAGGTCATGTTTTGATTGGTTACATTTGAAATGCATTTTGAGAGGTACTAAACAAAGTCAACCTGTACCATCCAAATTACTGTTATACCTGTACATGGGAGAATTCCTTCCTTGGTTTTAGAAAAATCCCTGCAGAATTATCTGATCTCTTCTTACCTCAATTCCTTGGTAGAATCTATTGGAATTCAGCAACAAAAATATTACCACCAACATTGTTTGAACAGGTTAGTCATTGTACATGCCACATGTATGTCACACTCTAATAACTATTCCAACTGATGATTTCCTCCCAAAGATTCCTCATCATAAATATAATTTTCCTGTGGCAGTAGATCTTGAAAACATTTTTGACAGCAGGGCCTACAGTGGTGTTGAAGTCCTTTGGATGTCTTCGTTATAAAGACCAGAAGTGATGTTGGCGACAATATAAATCGCTTGCACCATGCACTATTTCCTTTTTTTATGCATGCTCAGTACTTTTCTCAGGAACATCAGACTTTATTTCTGACGTATTCAGTCAAATTCGATTCTCAACCAAAAATGTTTACAAAATATCCTCCAGGTTTTGAGAGATGGGAGGAATATGATGCCAAAATGATTTTAACGGACCCTTACAAGGTTTTTCTTGGGTGCCTCTGTGCCAACAAAGCCATATACCTATTGTGGGCTCCTGCAAAGCCATGAAATTGAAAGCATTGAAAGAGAGATTGACAAAGCTGACTATCAGGCACTTGATATCCAAGTAGCTGAGCTGTACTTCATTGAAGTGGAAATAGTCTGAGGGCCATGAAAGTGAAAGCACTTAAAGAGAGATTGACAAAGCTGGCTATCAGGCACTCAACATCCATATAGCTGAGCTGTACTTCATTGAAGTGGAAATAGTCTGAGGGGAGAAGCTGTGAGATGACTGAGATGACTCTGGAGAGACCAAAGGATAGAGCCAAGAAACACAGAAAGAGGTCCCATTGGAGAGAGCCAAGAAACACTGAAAGAGGTCCCATTTGATAAGCGACTCAGCCACTCTTTTTCCTTAAAGAATAAAAGGAAACATATACACTCTTAAACAGAATCATCACCTCGATGTACAGGTACGCTTCTCCTCTACATTTTCTTCAGTGTGAAAATAGGAACATTTCTTTTTAAATGAAAAATGATTAACATTTTTCAAAAAGGCACCTTCCTCTGGGGTAATCTATGGAATAAAAAAAAGATAAGCGAGCTCAGTGTCAAAGCTGATGCAACCTCGAAGGACCTCTCAGATCGTTAGCACTGTCGATAATACCAAAGTCTTCTTTGTTCTTTGATGAAGCAGTACACCTTCCTATCAAGAAGGCCCATCGATGTCGATGGTCAACCCGACCTTGATGCTCAGATAGGCTCCTCAGTCGAGAAAGGATTTCATGGATTGCTTCCAGAGCATTTTCGATGAGGCAGGTTACCAGATACTATTTGTTTTTTTCAGGTGTCTAATACACATGATGAATTTCAACCACAAGAAGACATAATAAGTTGGTCAAGATCTTTAGGAAGCCAGTATGCTTAACATCTTTACAGAGCCAGATTTTACAGGTCCTAATGCACACCATAATTATTTCTACAGAAAGACTATGGTTAAGGTGACAGAAGTCCTAGGTTGAGTTCCCTCTGCCAAAGACATCAAAGAATATGACCTCACAGATATATTGGATACAGGTCCCCCACAGTAGCCAGTTCTGCTCTTTCATCAGGCACTTTCAGATCCTCTATTACAGCTAAGGAAGAAGCCATGCTTGGCGGAATCGGTCAACAAGGATCTTATGAAGAAATACAAACTGCCATCCTCTAACCCAATGTCTACTCTAAGCATATCAATGCTCAGAGTCTGGCAGTACAAGCAGCAACACGATTAATGAAATCTGCTGCCTATACACCCCTCCCTCAGAAAAGGGTGAAAAGAAATATGCCTTGCGATTTTTTTTGCCTCAGAGATTAGTCATTCAAGCAACATGCACCGTGGCTCAATACATGCATACTATATGTGTGATTGTCTCTGAGGCCGCTGTACACCTCCATGAAGGGGAAATGAGGGATTGCTTTAAAGAGCTTGTGAGTGATGACAAGGATGCCATGTGCCAAGCACTACAATCTGGTCCCGGAGCCATAGACTTTGTAGGGAGAGGAATGGGCATCAGTTCAGTTTCACACAGATGTGCATGGCTCAGGAAATCAGGCCTTGTCTGGATGTCCAGGCTAAGCAGCTTGGCATACCATTTGATAGCTAAAATGTTTCTGTGTGCAGGGTAGATTATAATTGAAAGAAAGGTCAAACCTCTTTTGCAGTGGCAAAGTCATTAGGTTCAGCAGTACGACAACATCCTCTACGCTCAGCGCAAGTCTGGAGGGGAAAACTCTTTTTTACATTAGCTTTTCAGTTAAAGAGGGAAAAGATAGTCACCTGCTAGGCAGGGCCAAAGAAAATTCACAAGTCCTTCAAGAGGTACAGGTGGGTAGACCCCTCAACCCACAACCACACCATCCCTTCTGGTGCTGCACCGGCACCAAATCCTCTCTGAAAAGTGATTCCACTCTACTCCGGTAAGGGAAAGTCTGACCCACTATTCCAGAGAATGGTTTGCTACCCTTTCAGACACATGGGCACAGGAAGTGGTCACCCAATGGTATGCCCTGCCTTTCCTATGAGGCCAAGCAGACTGCCCGACCACTTGGCAACCTCACACTCACAACATGCTGCTCCAACATGAGATAACCTCCCTATTGCAGAAGAGCCTCATAGAAATGATACAGCTAGTGTAATGGAACAAGGGGTGGTACTCCCTTTACAGTTTAATTCCAAAGAACAACTGACCGCTTTGTCTCATCATGGACCTGAGGCACTTGGAAAAGTTCCTCAGGAAAGACAAATTCAAGATTGTAACATTCTTGCAAATACACAATGCCCTGGAGCTTCAGGAGTGGTTGGTGTCAGTCGATCTCCAGGATGCTTACTTTCATGTGCTCAGTCATCAAAATCAAAGGAAGTAGATTGAGGTTTATAATTGGTGGATTCCACTATCCTTTCTGGGTTTTTACCTTTGAAGCTCACATTCACCTTGAGAGTTTCACCAAATTACTTGAAATGGTGGCAGCCAGTCTAAGGAGGAAAATAAATCATGTCTTCCCTTACCTGAGTGATTAGTGAATCAGAGCCTGCTCCCTGGAACAAGTTCTGGAACATCTCAGCCACTCCTACTACCTCTTGTCCAAATTGGGCTTCCCCCTCAACTTCAAGAAGTCCCACTTGACACCTTCTCACGCAATCCAGTTAATTGCAACAGTCCTGGAGTCGCACTCAGGGTAGACTTTCCCACCAGAGGACAGGGCTTTACACAGCCAGCAGATGGTAACCGCATTTCAGAGTACCCAGGTTATAATTCCTTAAATGCTTCTTGTTTGGGTTGCTGGTTGAACAGTCACTCATGGGGCACAGTGTGATTTATGTGGGGTTTGTTCGCTGTGATGACCCTTAAGTGGAGTTACATGGAGGAATTATATGCCCTCAGTGTATCTCTCGAAATCAGTCGGGTCAATATATGTCCCCTTTCCTCAAATATGTGGGGTTCCTCAGTAAAGAATGGTTCCATTCTTGCAAGTACACAAAAACACCAATGATCAGCCAAATCCCCACCTTTTACCTGTATGACCTCCACTCTCCATCTTTAAAGGTCTACAAAAAACAAAACAGATCTAGGCCCAGATTTAACCGCACTTGTGGGTTCTGAGGTAGAAATGGAAAATCGCACAATCAGAAATACTTTAACGAGCAGCGGACTGTGTTTTTTTCCTATAGCAGTGCCTTTGTGTGGCAAGTGCAATATCTTTTGAGGTTAGTAATAATGTACAATAGGTTAATTGTCTTGTAGGATATGTTCGACTCATGTAAGGGTTATCTCTATCTCTAATGGGAACTGGAGACGAAATAGATGCAAAACCCAAAGGAATTGTTCCCATCAGGTATTACTTCTGACCACTGAGGATGAAGATCTCATATTGGAGCCAAAGACTTTCCAGTCATTGGTTCAGTCAACTGTGCTAAGAAGAAGAAATGAATACATCTTCATGTTAGAAACATTTAAAAAACAATAACCATGAAGTAGTATCAAATATAGAATTTAATTTACAAATGTTCAAAATGATTTCTTTAGAACAAAGCTGTCTATATAAAAAGTTAAAAGCACCACATGTATACAAAGTGCAAAAGTCATAACAATTGTACATAATTCTACAAACCACATGGTCCATTGAATTGACCAAATGCACAAAATGAATACATGGAGGGAAGACATCCACACAAGAACAATCAGATGTAAGCCACTGGAAAACATAAATCCTTCCCCTAGTCACCCATAGGGGCACTTCCTACAAGCTGGAGGGCATGGGTCACCTGATCTATACCTACTTAGAGGTAAAGCGAAAGAAAGGGGGCAAATGCACATCGAAATGTCTACCTAAAATCATATACCTTGAAATGACATTTACAACTCCCTGTGATGCATGTTAGTATACAACAATAGGTTAGAATCCAGCCATCATAATGCATATACACAGAAAATAAGAGAAGAGATACGTTTAAACGTTTCATCGGTTTCACATTTTTTCCGTCTTCATCAGGACCAGGATAGTATTGGATAAATCAAATAAAAACAATTGAAATAACCAAAGTACCCAACTTTGGATGCAATTTGCAACATCATAACCATCACCAGACATATCTGTCTCCATATGTGCACATCATATCTGAAGAAAGTGCCCAGTCTCTTCACCTTAGATGCATGTCACCAGTGAAGAAGAAAAAATTGCAAGCAGCTATATGTATATATATATATGTAGGCTCCAATTTCCCAGACCATAGATAAAAACAGGTGCAAATGAAAGAAATACTTTTGTCAACATAACTAAACATAAATATAAGAACGGTAAAACTAAGGAAAACTCACCAGGGAAGATGTGCCTGGGTACTAAGCCGATGAAAAAGACAGAAAAGTCTGAACCTGTCCTCAATGAATAACTAGAAGGCCAAGTCGCAACTCACCCAGACTGGGCCCCATAGTTCGAGATTCAATGAGATAATTACAATAAATGTGAATCTGAAGCCAAAAAGGAAAGAGGAGACCCAATGCATTACTCTGACATGATCAGGAAAAGGAGAGGATGCACAACAAGCGTGTTAAAGCCAAGAAAGACCTGCCACGTGGAGTAGGTAACTTACAGATAGATGTATTGGTTCCTAAGAAATGTGGGGCCTGCGTCCCAACCAAATGGTTGCACAAACATGGGCAGAAATAATGTTGCTGTAAAATGTAAGGAACTGGAAATGCAGAGTAGACACTGGGCAAAGTGCTGACTGAAAACTGGGCTAAGTGAAATGTATAAAACAGCTTAGTGGCCATGAATAATAGACATTCTAGATCCATAAAACTCGTACCATCCTCACTTTAAAGGTAACAGACTGATGTGTCAAGTAGTAAGGTCTAACCAGTATCTCCAAGCAGATGAAATATATCAATGTGAACATGTTCCTACATGCAGTGGTTATGCTGCTTCATCAAGAGCTCGGCTCATCGTAAACTTCGCATGTCTGGTAACCACTGAATAAATCAAGCAGTAAATCTGCTAATAGAAGAAAACAAAAACACAGTGAACATCTGATGCACGCTGCTGTGGTGGGGCGCTCAAAAGAAATATAAAAATAAAAGGATGTATAAGAGATGCCAGAAAGAACACGTATGATGTGCATTTGCCCCCTTTCTTTCTCCTTCCCTCTATATAGATATAGATCAGGTACCCATGCCCTCCAGCTTGAAGGAAGGGCCCATATGCGTGACTAGGGGAAGTATTTAGGCTTTCTGGTGGCTTTGGACATCTGATTGTTCTTGCGTGGATGTCTTTCCGCCATTTATTCATTTTTGCATTTGGTCAATTCAATGATTTATGTGGTTTGTACGTTTAAGTACAATTGTTATGACTTTTGAACTTTTTGTACATGTGTTGCTTTGAACTTTCTGTATAGACAGCTTTGTTTTAAAGATAACCAATTTGAACACGTGTAAATTCAATTCTATATTTGATACTACTTGATGGTTAGTTTCTTTATTATTAATAACATGAAGATGTATTCATTACTTCTTCTCAGCAAAGTTGACTAACCCAATAACAGCAAATCCTTTGGCTCCAATATAGAGATCTGCCACAGTGGGCAGAAATAATGCCTGATGGGAACAATTCCTTTTTTTGAATCTTGTAGGATCTGGTCGGTTTATCCAGTCATTTCTCTTATCCTCACAGGTGCAGATGCTGCGAGACAGGTGCGGGCCGAAACGCGGATCCAATTGGGAACCCTCCAATCAGGTTAGTAAAGCGTGAGCAGCAGAGTTTGCTAGCTCCCGGGAAATCACTCACTGTTGCCATTTTCTTCTTTAACTCCTTCTCTCTTCATAGGAGGCTGTGGCAAGAATCTGATGTGCAGGAGACAGCTGGTGAGAAATTCTTATATTGAGGAAAACAGCTCCTCTGCTCCAGTGACAGGTAGGTAGGCATAACGTAATCCACAAACTCATAAACAGGCACACTATGGGCATAGTCTTATATAGAGCTAGAAACCAAGATGGAAACCAGGGCATGCAAGTTCCCACTTTACTTAGGATAGAACTACACAGATGGTGGGAATTGTAGTGTTTGAAGGTTGCGTTTCATCAGTCTGCAGGGGTGGCTGGATTGGTTGACGGGAAATGTCGTTTCTTTCGTGCTTCAATTCTATAGCTGCTTGAAACCCCGTTTGAGGAACGTTAACCAAAGTTTCGCTCTGATTTTGTGTACTCTACCCCTCCATGTGACCCTTCTAAGCATAGAAGTTTTTTGCATTCATTTTCAAAACCTAACACAGGTACTAACAACCCTGGACTATCTCTGGTTACTGGGCCTCATGGCAACCTTCATTGATCTATTACCTGAGTCACACGTTAGAATAAGGTCTGTTCAGTGGGCCCACAGATCTGAGTGGTCATAGTTCTCAGGCAATATAAAGGACCTTCTTTAAGTCTCACACAGGACCTCCTGTGGGGAGCCGTAAGATGAACTTGATGGCAGCGGAGGCACCATGTCCAGGGGTGGTTGTGGTTACAGTTGCCTCTTTGAATGGCTGAAACACTCATCTGAGTGGCCTGATAGTAAGTAGCGTATGGTGCCCAACACAGTCCATTTCATATAAACCTGTTTGATTCTCAGGGGGATCAGACTGGTGCTGATGTCCTTTTTACCATCGATGCTGGGGAAGATTGCCCTGATCATGATGGACAATACTGTGGCCATGCCCTGTATCAACAAGATAGGTTGTGTAGGATCATTTCCCTTGACCATTGCAGAACAGGATCTCCCTGTCAGTAATTCACCTAGACGGGGGGAGAACACAATTGTGGAAACCCTGAACAGACAGGGGTTAGCCTCTCATGAGCAGGAGCTTTGCCTTAAGGTTGTTTTAGATGTCTTCACCCTTTTAGGAACCCCTCAAAGTGAACCCTTTTCTACTCCAGTTCTAATAGGGTAAACTGTTCTGCTGCAGCAAATTTCCCCTGAGAGGAGCCCTGGCAGACATGTTTGTTTTGGACTGGAACATCCCACTTACGTATACTTTTCCACTTATCCCAGTCATACGATCATTCATAAGGGAGGTCATGGAGGTATAGCGCAATCATAATCCTGATTGCTCCAGATTGGGCCAGGAGGATGAGGTGTGCAGATCTTCTGAACATGGCCATCAGTCCCCCACATTGTCTTCCACAGAGACTAGATCTGCTTTCAGAAGAGGGTGGCTTCACACTTCACCAGGGCACCAACACCTTCAACCTGCAACCTGTCTACTGAAAGGTTAAGGTACAGGGACTGGGATATCCAAGAGGATGTTATGAATATGTTGTTTTTGGCCAGACGAACAGCAACAAAAGTGCTGTGCCTATGTTGATGGAAGATCATTTGTAGCTAGTGCAGGAATGAAAGTATGAACCTTTTCTGTGGGATACCTCAAAAGTTGTCTTTCATGTTGTACTATGCCTGGCAAGGGTTACAGGTTATGAAGGCTAAAGGATATTTGGCAGCACTTTACATCTTCAAACACACACCCAAAAAGGGCTCTTTTTTTACAGTGCCTATTGTAATCAACTTCTTGTCCCGGGAGGATAGCTCAGCGGCAACATGCTCGCCTTGGAAACAAGATGACACAAAGCAACACAGGTTTGATCCCTGGGTCCGTTCTTAGAAACCTCCGGGTATTAAGCACAATATGAATACGCAACTAAGAGACACAGTGCCTCGATGCCCCCGGGCTGTGTGAGCGCTTTAAAAATGCAAATAATACCTGACCCCTTTTATGGTGCTGGCTTGGGACCTAAATTTGGTACTTGTTAAAGATGAAGAAAAGGCTCAAGAAACAGTGATAAGGTTGAAAAATGTAATTTATGGAGCAAGGTCTGTGGCAGCGACCTCCCAGCTCACCATCTAGCAAACCGCATGATTCTGGAGCCTGCAACCTTTGTACATTCCAGACCTTCCGAAGAGGTTCCAGGTTCTATGGGTGCTGGACACCATGCTGTGAACTGTGTACAATATCATGAATTATGTACAATGCTATACAATACTATGCATGACCACATGAAGCCATACATATGTGTGGATCACCCTTGGCATATGTTAGGAGCACACCCTTCCACCAAATTACACTCAAATCCCTTCTTTTGATGCCAGCCATTCTCTCCTTGCTTGGTTTACATACTCTGAGCCCTCTGTCACCATCTACACAACACGAGAAGTCCTACACCATGGCCTCCAACACTTTATTCCAGCCTACCTTAAATATGCCCATAAAAGTGCTTTGGTCCTCTGTGGCCCAACTACATGACAGCATTCCTCATATGACATCATATGATATGATAAGTTATTTATAACGCGCTTAATACCCTTAATACCGGTGAGCACATTGCCGCTGAGATATCCTCCGAAGACAACTATCCTCCCTATCCTCAGGAACTACCAGTCGATTGCCCCTGCACAAGTAAGAATCCCTCACACACAATTAATCTCTTACTCTTCCATACTTGACGTTCTCATCACCACTTGCATGTGAATTTGTACTAACTTCACAACTGTCTGTTAAATCTCATCTCTTGCACATGCTGCAGATGGCCACAACCATGGAGGGTCAGGTTCATTATAAATGGTCCACAAGGGGCCCGTAAGGCTGCATATAATTTGCAATGTGTGGAGGATCAGGCGCCTAGGGGGTTTGTGCAGGATTTAATGCATGCATTTTGTGAGAAACCTGAGGGTGTCTCACTGTCTGAACCCTGGGGATCTCTTTCTCAGGTGGCCAGGGCATGGCCATCGCCCTTGGATCCAGACACTGGGGGTGGACAAGTACAGAAGGATCACCTGGGTGAGGGGTTCTCAGGGAATTGGGGTGAGACATCCGATGGCGAGACACAGTATTCCCCCCTTTCCAACACTTCCTCGACCTTTGTAGGTTATTCTAAATCCTGTCCCATTGCCCTCTCCCTAATTCCAACAAGTACCAACTCAGAACGGAGGCCTGGGTGAACCGGGAGAAAGAAATTACATATATCACTGTGTGCATTACAACAGCAGGACTAGCCCCTTTTCACCCCTGACAATGTTTCTAGACGAGTCCGATCTATGAAAGTCTTGTCAAAGCAGGTTCTCCCCTGCTCATCCAGAACCATTAAGGACCACATTGATGCCCTTGCTCCAGGCTTGGCCGATTTCTGCAACCACTCCTATGCCACTGTAATGTTCTCCTCCCCTTTGAGCACTCTCTTGTGCACCCCCTTCTTTTTTTCTTTTTTTGATGTTTTATTGGTTTCATGATAAAAAAAAAGTTGTTTACAAGATACATATAAACCTTTAAAATATAAAAACATCCTCATCTTGATCCACCATTAAAAAGGAAAGAGGAAAAGAAATAAAAACAACATTTTTGCAGACTCCAGTCGCCATCCCCTACTTGAGAGTCCTGAACATATAGTGCTTGAAATTCCACAGACAACCCTCACCACCATCCTCTTTAACAACTAATTTAATTGTCCTCCCTTCCTTACTCCTCTAAGAGAAATTCCAACATTTTCAAAGTTGCAATTAATACACTAGTGTGATCACCCATCAACACCCACTTCCACCTATCCAGAGGAGAAAGGGTTTCCCCTATATCGAGGTGTACTTAAAAAAATATATATATATATTCCTCACATCAGTCAAAGCTTTACAGGCCATTATCAAGTGTATAGGTGGTTCAACCGATTAGCCTGCCATACAAAATCTTTGTATTCAAAATATTTAAACGACACCAAAGAAGCGTATCTCTGATTTTTAGCGAAGGTAACTTTCGGAGGTACCCTGGGAGCACATTATGACCCTTCCCATCTTCAATTTTTGTGCGCCCCCAGTTTGTCCTTCCCACATCTCTCATTAGTATCTATCCAGTCCCACGCCTGAAGCTTCTTCTTCACCCTAGAAGGGTTACACATTAGATCATCTACTTTAATATCCCTTCTCTTCAAGATTTTCTCCACTTTCAATTTCCAACATCCTAACTGACTTTCCAACTGCCCCTGCCCACTTTTCAATATCTCAAAGGGTCGAGCAGGAGACTCCTCCATGCGTTTCCAATATAGGGCCATCGTTTTCCATATTACCATCGATTCAAGGGACTGTAATTTCAGCTCTTGCCTTATCACACAGATTGGTAATCCATTAGGGAGATTGAAAACATTGTGCCAGAATAAACCCTCCAATTTATCTCACACAGAGAAGGAAAGATGGAGGATAGCTTTGGCTCCATGGCTAAGACTTTGGGCCACTTTCTGTTTATAAAAGGAAATTATGGGGATAAGTGTGAATTTCCCATATTTCTTTTGAAAATGCATTCCCTGATTTAGAAATATTGAGAGTCTAGATCTTAAATACAAGTAGTGTTCTACTTCACTTCTGCTATTGTTGATTGTTACTCCCAAATATATAATCATCTCGGCGATTTCTAACGGGGTCCCTCCACTCTCCAAGATAATCTTTCCCCTTCCTTTTACCGGCTGCTTTCATGGCCATGATTTTCGATTTCCCAGCATTGATTTTCATACCTTTAAGGTTCAGGTAGGACTTGAAGGCACTCAGTCTCCTTTGCTAACCAATCTGCGTCAGATCTAAAAAGACGATATCTTCCGCAAAGAGGACCCAGATCCGCAATGTATAAACAGAACAGGAGTGGAGCCAGAGCTTACTGCTGTTTTATCCACCGGAAGGTATTTATTCTATCCAAAAGTAGTCCCTTATTTGACAAACAGATCCAGACAGAAGTGTCCAAATAAAGGGCTTCTATGGACTCAACCAGAACTAAGGGGCATCCCCATTTCTACAATTTGGCCCATAATCTCTCCCTGACAAAGCCATTGAAGGCCTGTTGAAGGCCCATAAAGACGAGATAGAGTGTTTTCCCCAAATGTAATGCCTTTTCTTTCAACAAATGTATAATAAAGAGATTCAGGGATGTACCCACCCCCTTCACGAACCTCGTTTGTCGCGGGTCTAGTATACCTCTCATTAATGCTCAAGCTTTTAGATCTCTCAACAAACCTGTCACAAAGATCTTCCCTATATAATCTAGCAGAGCAATAGGATGATAATTCCTAGGTTCTGCTCAATAGCCTTTTTTAAAGATGGGCTCCATAATAGCCTCTCTTCAAGGAGCTGGTATCTCTTTATTAGCCACAATATGCGAGAACATGATAATGAGTAACTTTTCCCATTGTTCTTCATTCTTTTTTAGTTCTTGGTTGGACAGGCCATCACGCCCGGCCGCCCTTGAGGAGCTAAGATTACCAATCATAATGTTCGTATCATGTTCATCGAACTCGAAATTCCACCTCGAGGGTAGATGTTCAGTCATTTTCTCATCCTTCCAATCAGGATCTGCAAAGAGGGAGGTATAGTGGTGGACCCAATCTCCTTCAGAGACCATATTCAAGGAATTTGCTTCTCTAAACAACTTAATGAATTCCCAGATGTCTTTCGATTTTTTCGCAAAAACTGCTTTCAAGGTGTACACAGCATTGTTTTGCGATCTAATGGCCTTAGAACTTTAGCACAATTTTTGAATTTCTGACAAATTTATTCTGGTTTAGCCGGATACGTGTCTTTCCAAATATCTCTTATCACCTTTCTCATACTGGATCTTCTATTCACCAAATCCATATCAGAAACATATTTTTGAGACCAGACACTTCCCCTCTTTCCTTTATCCTTAAGATTACATTCCTTATGGATTCCTCTGTACTCGATTTTATTGGGATTTTCCTGAATGTGGGCAGTACATAGACTCACTACTTCATGTACTTCTTGATGTTTCAATTTCAGCCTATTTCCCCCACATCCCAACTCCACTTCTCCAATTTTAACTGAGGGTCTACACTCCACCCATCCAGTTATATGAATGTCCAATAAATCATGGTCCCTCACACATTGAGGCTTTATAGAAAACCTCTCAATCATCTCTCTAAGGTTATTTGACACGAAGCAGTAGACTATACACAACTCCAATTTACCTGCTCTCCATGTGTTACTACCGGGTATATCACCCACTGTCTGACCATTTAAGAGGTGCATCCCTCTCATTGACATATTTAACATCCATCCTCATTCTTGTTCCATCCACTGACTCTCTTCAAGGGGGATACCCAATTTATCCAACAATTTGACATTTAAGTCTCCACAAATTACAATCTTTATCTCTTCCCATTCATGCATCACTTCATCCACCACTTCCATCACTGAGGCTACCAGCTTTGTTTCCATGGCCATATTAAAGTGCCAATAAATATTGATTAACAAAAGGAATTTCTCCTGACTTTCCCCCCCATGCTGCAAGATGAGTGCTTGCACATAGGGATTTGGGCATTTGACCTTCCTTACATTTCAATCCGAGTCTATTTTGATTAGAGACAGTAGGCCCACTGATGGTCGCCCCATTAATCCCTTCAAGGCTGGATTCAAAAATACAAGGTAGCCATCACAACCCGGCTGCCTTGTTAGCCATGTTTCCTGGAACACTAGTATTTCAAACAAGTCAAAATTGGTCACTTTTTCCATGAACAAGGATAGAAATCCCCTAGTGTTCCAGCATCCAATCCTCAAAGAACCCTGGGTAAATATTTGATGAGTCTAATCAGGCCTAGGAGTATTTAAGGTACTGGCCAACCATGACCACTTTCCCTCCTCCTGTAGTTTTTCCTTTAGTTCCTTTTTCTCTTTTTCATAACATTCTTTCAGATTTGGTACTGTAAATTTCAAGGAGAGTAGGTCAGGCTTCACATAGCTAGTTAAAATGTTCCCTTTCTTTGGCATTAGCCTGTTTTTCTCCTTACTTCCATCATTATTCAAGGATTTGGATGGAATATTCTTCATATCACGTGGAACTTTCTTTATGTCCTCATTGCTCTCATAGTGGGTTGTAGATTTGGCTAGATTTTTTTTTACCTCCCACAGCACTGTTGCCTCCCTCCAACTAGCCACAATTCTTTTTTCACAGTCACTCACTTCATATCCCAGCCTTAAGAACTTATCTCTCCTGGCTAGTATTAGATTGTTCTTGTGATCAGAAAGCATGTGTCAGAGGATCCAATGGGTCCGCTTCTTTCCCACAAACTCCATAATGTTAAAATCCCTTGAGGTCACTTTATGTGTTGAGATAATACAATTTAGTAGCCTTAACACATTATGCCTATTTAGTACAGGCATGGGAGATCCACCAACCACCCTTTCTATGTATATTCTCAAACTTTTCATCCCTTTTTGAACGGGGTTCTCATTCATCTTGCATTATTTTTTTTCCCTTTCACATCCTTTCCTCTTTGACAAACCTCTTCTTCTTTAACTTCCTTCTCCGTGAGGTCAATCACGACAGGGTTTATATTTGCTAACAATATCCCCTTTCTCTTTTCTTCCAAAGTTTTAAATATTCTGGGTGGGTTTAGCAATGTTTCTTCCTTCCTGCTGCCACTAATTGCTGGAACAGATTTTTCTTTGGGTTTAGTATTCACTTTGGTCGATTTCCCACATCAATTTATGTCGGCTTTCCTGGGAATTTTCCATGGGTTTTGGGGGCTCATTTCTTGGGATGCAATGGAGATCTCTTTCCCAGTGTTATTTTCAACATCCCTTCACAAGGGTTTTTCCGATTCCGGGGATTTTGTTCTCCCCAGCCTTTGCACCCTTCTCACAGTAGATTTAGTGGCTAACAGCAATTAACTCTCCATCTTTTCCACTCCGAGAAACTTACTTCGTTCCATAGATCATCTTCTTTCACCATCTCCATTTCTGCGATCAATTCACTGAGATCCATACTTGGAATAAGTACCTGCTCGACACCATCCTCATTTGCGGACCTGTCAACCAATTCTGTACTTTTCACTGGGTCTCACACACTCAATTCTTTCCTTGATTTTTTAGGAGCTGGTAGAATATCCATTGCTGGGGGACAGCGGTGGTGCCTCAAAAAAGCTCTAGACCCATTTGATTTTCTTTTAGCAACACCATGCATATTTTTCGTCTTTTTCCTCTGTACCTCTTTTCCATTCACCATCCCTTCTTTCACTTGCTTGGCGGCCCCTTGCATTGTCGGCTTGAATAAGGAGAATGTATTTTTTTCCAAAGGTGTCTGTTTAGGAGTTTGACTTTCCAAAGTTATGGGACACTCTTCCACAATTTCACCTGGACGCCCCGATCCAGATTGCTTCGGTTCTTTGGTAACTTTTCTTAGGGGAACATTCTCTAACTTATGACTGCTCTTAAATAGCTCTCTCATCCATTTACAGTCGAGAAGCAACGCTTCCATCATTATGTTCTTATCCATCATCTAATTTCAAGCCAGGTCACACAAGCAGTTTTGCCAGGCAGCCGAAACCTCTGCCTCTCTGTCCAGCCACTTTTCAACCCTGGAAGCAAGTATGTCAAGGCCCATCCTTTTAACAATCATGTCTGACACAAGGGCATGATGATCTTGGATACTAGTATGGATAGCCTCATATAGCTTCATAAATGGTAGGAGAGAAGTTGATAGAGATGCCATCACAAGTTGTTGAAATTGAGCACTCATCTCAGCACTCTGAGCTATCCTTCCATTTTTGGCATTTTCCCTCAACCCCGAACAAGTCTGGGAGGAAGCCCTCGTAGAAGATGAGGAGTTAGAACTCGAGTCGTCGAAGACTTTGTCTTCCTCCAAACCCCATACGGGATCTCGACTCGTACAGCTAGCATTTAAACCAGCCTCAATTGTTCCTTCAGTTCTAGCTGGCCGAACAGCTAAGCTCTTTGTATTTGTATTTGTTGTATTTGATTTGCGCGCCTGGCCCGGAGGCCTTATTCGTATCAAGACCCTTCCATTTGCCATTTATCTCATCTGGCTGCAGCAATGCAGGAAAGGTTTGCTCACCGGAGTCCACTAGGGTTTTTTTTAAACTGTAAAACCTCCACCACCTCCAGGCTTTCCGTCTCTAATCTCTTCACACTAGCATCTGCCTTTGACAACGATAAATCCAAGATTCAAAAACAGTCAGCCACCCTTGAGATACTTTGGCGTTTTTGCTTAGCTATTTTTATGGAGAGATCAGCCAATTCCTTGGCTAGATGAGCAGCTAATTCTGCATTTACACTGCCTCCATCCAGATTACCGGCTGCAATCAACTCCGCAGGGGAGGCGTTTGGGGACTACAATACAACAGCCTTATCTGCAATCTTGTCAGCAGGGAGGGAGCTCCCCTGGGTCCCGTTATCCATTATGCTGCCTAAGACCCCCCTAGGAGGCAGCTCAGGTGAACCTGGATATATATGTGTCCTTCTCATGGCCTGGGGTGCAGATAAGATCTTGAACCCACTTCGATTCCAATGGGGTTTCCAGTCCTTCCTCCGACTTGCTGTTTCCTTCCCCCTTTTCCATAGCCAGATTATCACCCATTTTTCTTCCCCTTTTGGCAAGTCTTCCTGCTTGTGAATCGAGTTAATTAAGTCCCGCACCCGGGCTTCTGTTAATAACTCCTCATTGCCCCCTCATGGGGACTTCCGGCTACCCGGATCCATGGGCATCCTGGGTCCCCCTCTCATTACCTCTGGCGAGTTCTCGCACTGGGAGCGCTCACATCAACCGCCATTTGAATGTAGAGCTATTGGAAATCCACTGACCACCATCGCCACACTCCAGCTAACTCCAGGCAACTCCACTTGCATCCACTTTGCGGAGGAAGTGAGTTTTGTAGAAGGGGAAGCAAGTCCACAGGGGGCAGGAGGAACTCCGCAGCAGCACCACCTTTGTTGTTTTTTTCTTTTCTTAAAGTAACAGGCCTTCAGCAGTCCATGACTCCACTTTGCACAGAGTTCAGCCAATGCTCAAATCAGGACACAAAGCCTCACACCGACCAAGGCACACCGATTGCAGCCTCCAGGCAACTCCACTTGCCTCCACTTCGCTTCGCTTCGCAGAGGAAGTGGGTTTTGTAGAAGGAGGAAGCGAGTGCACATGGGGAGGGGGGATGCCGCAGCAGCAATGCCTTCATTGTTTTCTTTTTCTTAATGTAACAAGCCTTCAGCAGTCAGCGGCTCCACTTTGCACAGAGTTCAGCCCACGCTCAAATCAAGACACACAGCCTCACACCAACCAAGGCACACCAATAGCAGCCTCCATGCAACTCCACTTTCACCCCCTTCTAAAGAAGCCCTCGGCCGATCCTTCCTCTCTGGTTAATTTTCTCCTGATCTCCATCACTCCTTTTCTGGGCAAACTCTTTGAAAAGCTGGCCTGTTGGTTGCCTCCATGACCACCAATCTGGCTTCAGAGCTGCCAGAAGCATGGAAACAGCTCTCCTGAACACCCGTGAAGACTTGATGTACAATCTTGACTCTAATCTCTCTTCTGTCTTCATTCTCCTTGATCTATCCTCTGCTTTTGACATGGTCAACCATGCCATCCTGCTCAATCACCTTCATGACAACCTTGGTATTACGGATCAGGCCCTGGCCTAATTTTCCTCCTTTCTCACCGACCGACCCTATCACATCTAACTTTGGTCTTTCCTCTCTACTATATCTTTTCCTCTACGTGTGGTGTTCCCCAGGGGTCTAACCTCTCTCCCTGGCTCTTCAACCACTAACTGGCACCTCTTGATAAGCCCGAACAGCATCCTCCTACACCCAAACAAAATAAAGGGAGTAATGAAAGAAGTTAGATCCATTGAATCCTCATGGAGTTCAATTTGGTGGTAAACCACCCTTAAGTCTAGAATGGAGAGAATTTGCGCACCAGCCACCCCAGACAGCAATTTATCTATTCAGGGTAGCAAACATGTTTCTGGTACTACATTGCTAGTCAAGCTCCTAAAATCGATATAGAGTCTTACAGATCCATTGGGCTTCCTCACAACAACATTCGGGTTGACCCATTCAGAAGCATCAACTTTTTCAATATATCCTTCTTTTTCCATTCTTTTAATCTCTTCTTCTATTTCTTTTCACAGAGCCAAAGGCACCATCCGTACTTTAGCAGACACTGAGACCAGGGGAGTTGCTAGGTCTGGAAAAGACCCGGGGCTAAGCTGATGTTGGTACTGTTGGGAATGGGGGCTAGCTAGTCTTTTGGCTGTAGCTCCTGAGATCTATCAGGGGCTACAACCAAAAGATCAGTGGCTATAGCCCACTTAGCCCCCCCTAGAAATGCCCCTGACTGAGATTGCCCGATGCTTAAGTCTTATGCGATGAACAAAGCCTCTGAAGCAACCAAGTTGTTTCTCGAAAACCTCTGGAAGCCAAGCTGATACTTTCACTGCATTGTTGTTCTCCTCACTTCTTCGAACATTCAAAACTTCTGGGTAGTGAGAATCTAATCTCATGGCCAACAACACCTGATCATCCCATGAAAGTAACTCTTCTCCTTTTCTCGCTACGTACACCATGCCGGTTGCTCTCCTCCCTTTGAACTGCAAATCAAGTGTGAACTTTGCAACTATGTCAATGGGGCTATCGCCATATGCATTTGTCTTAACCTCAGGCTCCTCTTGTGTACAATTCTTGAATTCATTTTTCCACGCTTGTGCACTGACCAGTACATAGTCTGTTTCACTGTCTATTAACACTGTCTATTAACATGGGTATTTGCACCCCATTTATGGAGACCGAAGCATAAGGCTTTTTCCTCTTCACCTTTTGAGAGACTGCTTGAACAGAGTTGACAACTTCCATTTCCCATGTACTCAAAATCATCACTGTCATCCTCCTTGTACACTTCCCTCACTTGTCGCAATATAGGGCCAGATGCGCGTTGCGACCACACTCTCGGCAGATTATGTGCCGCGCTACACAATCCTTGCCATTTGCTAAATGGCTGCCTCTTCCACATCTATAGCATCTCCTACTTTGTATATTCCTATTTTGGGTGGACCACATGGATGCCCATATCTCTTGGTACCTATGGGGACCACATAACTTTCTCTGAATTACTCTTTAACCTTCCTGTCACATTTCTTCCCATTCCCAGTCCATTTCTTCTGGGGTGCCTTTATCATTTTATTTTCATGCCCTCCTCTGTGCCTGCTTTGTGACTATCACCACTCTTGTCGGAGTGTAATTTCTTAATACACAGTTTGGTGTGTTTTATGTTCTTTGCAATCTCTATGGCTCTTTGAGAATTGGGTTATGTTCTATCCACACCTCTTCTCTGATCTTGTCATTTATGCACTTAATCATTAATTGGTCTCTAATGTTCTGTTTTTTCTTGGCCGTAAGTGAATCGACATTTAAGGGCCAGGCCCCTTAACACAGTAACACACTCTTCAATGGATTCATTCATTTTCTGTTCCCTGGCGGCAAAGTGGTAACGTGCAAGAATTATGTTTTTTGTACTTCATAGTGCTTGTCAAGTGTAGCTCAGCTCCTCTCACATAGTCCCACTTCACCGCGTTCAACAGGTTCTGGAAATTTCTTAAGCTCCTCCTGGCCAGCGGACCCAAGACAATGAAACACTAGGGCCTCCATCCTGTCATTTGAATAGTTGGTGTCAAATACTGCCAAAACATATTTTGTAAATCCATCTCTTCAATCTACCCACCACACCCTGGGTTTACCAAGTGATGATAAAAAAACACAGACCCTGGAACATCGTCCATTATGCACTCAACTGCCACCACGAAGACAACAAACTGAGTGGGGCAGTGTCAGTCAAACCAGGCAGGAGTAGTGAGTAAGAAAACAGAAAAAAATAATTTAAAAAAAAGAGTTACAATGGACAAGTCATTTTCTTATTTACTATAAACACCCAAATCAAATGTTCAGCAGCAGCCTGGTCTTATAGGCACAATTTTCACTCCAACTCAATGTACTGGGATGAGGAGGCATGTCGGATTATGTTGCAGTACGGAACATCAAGTACTGGGACTAAAATGATGCCGCTGAGCAAGGCAGACGTATTGCTCCAATGAATGTTAAAATAGATGACCACATGCATTTGCATGCTCTCGGTGCCTTCCTCTAAACACCTAAGAGCGTGTAACAGGCTCCAGCCTGCACAGCGCTGACACTGGTGAACATTAGCAGCGGGCACACTCACTGCTTCAGGAGATGCTACCTTTGAACTTGCGCTTCAACCAGGCTTGTGGCTCACATCCAAAACTTCTTCATTTAGGGCAACTCTGACTCTCGGATGCCCACACTCAATGCCGCCTTCATGCCCTTTGTTTCCTTTCCAGACCTGGATACCGCACCGGAATCACTGCAGTGCCCCGGCAGGACTTGAGATCCTATGGAGAACAACAAACAGCTGGAGGGCACTGCCCTTCATACCCCATCCTTGTCACCAGTTGTTAAAGATGATGAAAAGGCTAATGAAACAGCAGCAAGGTTAAAACATTTTATTTATCGAGCAGGGTCCTTGGCAGCGACCTCCCATCTCACCATCCAGCAAACTGCCCATTTCTGGAAATTGGAACCCCTGCACACTCCAGGTTGCAGGTACTATGGGCCCTGGGCACCATGCTTTCTACTGTGCACAATACCATGAACTGTAAAAGCTGTTGTACAATACCACATGAAGTCTTACATATGTGTGGATCTCCCTTGGTATACATTAGGAGCACACTCCTAACACTACTATGAGAGCACCTTTTTGAGCCGTTGTATTCCTGCCCACTCAGGCTCCTTACATGGAAAACAACTTTTTTCGTGGCAATTACATCTGCTTGTACAGTAAGCAAGCTACATGCTCTCTCAAGTAAACCATTCTACACATTTTATTCAAGGATCGAGATCCCGCTCAAAGTACAGCCCTCCTTCTTACCTAAGGTAGTGTCAGAATTTCACATTATTCAAAAAATCTTTTTTTGGAGCTTTCTAGCCTCCATTTCGTCCATCCAATGTAGATGAGCTACTACTTAGACTGGAAAAGAACATTTTGTTTTTATATAGGTAGAACAAATGCCCTTAAATCATATAAACAACTATTTGTAGTGTATACCTGTCTTAGATGAGGTACATCTTTAACAAAACAAATCATTTCTAGATGGATTGTGCTCTGAGTTTCTGAATGTGACTCTTTAGCAGAAAGGGACATCCCTGACAGAGTCAGGGCACATTCATCTAGAGGGGTAGCCACCACATGAGTAGTCCAAAGAGGGGTAAAGCCCAGGAGATCTGGCAAGCCGCAACTTGCGCCTCTTTTCATACTTTTTACAACTGCCAGGGCCAGACATTCCCACAGACTTCCACAGCACTGTTGCCTCCCTCCAACTAGCCACAATTTTTTTTTTCAAAGTCACTCACTTCATATCCCACCCTTAAGAACTTATCTCTCCTGGCTAGTATTAGATTGTTCTTGTGATCAGAAAGCATGTGTCAGAGGATCCAATTGGTCCGCTTCTTTCCCACAAACTCCATAATGTTAAAATCCCTTGAGGTCACTTTATGTGTTGAGATAATACAATTTAGTAGCCTTAACACATTATGCCTATTTAGTACAGGCATGGGAGATCCACCAACCACCCTTTCTATGTATATTCTCAAACTTTTCATCCCTTTTTGAATGGGGTTCTCATTCATCTTGCATTATTTTTTTTTCCGTTTCACATCCTTTCCTCTTTGACAAACCTCTTCTTCTTTAACTTCCTTCTCCGTGAGGTCAATCACGATAGGGTTTATATTTGCTAACAATATCCCCTTTCTCTTTTCTTCAAAAGTTTTAAATATTCTGGGTGGGTTTAGCAATGTTTCTTCCTTCCTGCTGCCACTAATTGCTGGAACAGATTTTTCTTTGGGTTTAGTATTCACTTTGGTCGATTTCCCACATCAATTTATGCCGGCTTTCCTGGGAATTTTCCATGGGTTTTGGGGGCTCATTTCTTGGGATGCAATGGAGATCTCTTTCCCAGAGTTATTTTCAACATCCCTTCACAAGGGTTTTTCCGATTCCGGGGATTTTGTTCTCCCCAGCCTTTGCACCCTTCTCACAGTAGATTTAGTGGCTAACAGCAATTAACTCTCCATCTTTTCCACTCCGAGAGACTTACTTCGTTCCATAGATCATCTTCCTTCACCATCTCCATTTCTGCGATCAATTCACTGAGATCCATACTTGGAATAAGTACCTCCTCGACACCATCCTCATTTGCGGACCTGTCAACCAATTCTGTACTTTTCACTGGGTCTCACACACTCAATTTTTTCCTTGATTTTTTAGGAGCTGGTAGAATATCCATTGCTGGGGGACAGCGGTGGTGCCTCAAAAAAGCTCTAGACCCATTTGATTTTCTTTTAGCAACACCATGCATATTTTTCGTCTTTTTCCTCTGTACCTCTTTTCCATTCACCATCCCTTCTTTCACTTGCTTGGCGGCCCCTTGCATTGTCGGCTTGAATAAGGAGAATGTATTTTTTTCCAAAGGTGTCTGTTTAGGAGTTTGACTTTCCAAAGTTATGGGACGCTCTTCCACAATTTCACCTGGACGCCCCGATCCAGATTGCTTCGGTTCTTTGGTAACTTTTCTTAGGGGAACATTCTCTAACTTATGACTGCTCTTAAATAGCTCTCTCATCCATTTACAGTTGAGAAGCAACGCTTCCATCATTATGTTCTTATCCATCATCTAATTTCAAGCCAGGTCACACAAGCAGTTTTGCCAGGCAGCCGAAACCTCTGCCTCTCTGTCCAGCCACTTTTCAACCCTGGAAGCAAGTATGTCAAGGCCCATCCTTTTAATAATCATGTCTGACACAAGGGCATGATGATCTTGGATACTAGTATGGATAGCCTCATATAGCTTCATAAATGGTAGGAGAGAAGTTGATAGAGATGCCATCACAAGTTGTTGAAATTGAGCACTCATCTCAGCACTCTGAGCTATCCTTCCATTTTTGGCATTTTCCCTCAACCCTGAACAAGTCTGGGAGGAAGCCCTCGTAGAAGATGAGGAGTTAGAACTCGAGTCGTCGAAGACTTTGTCTTCCTCCAAACCCCATACGGGATCTCGACTCGTACAGCTAGCATTTAAACCAGCCTCAATTGTTCCTTCAGTTCTAGCTGGCCGAACAGCTAAGCTCTTTGTATTTGTATTTGTTGTATTTGATTTGCGCGCCTAGCCCGGAGGCCTTATTCGTATCAAGACCCTTCCATTTGCCATTTATCTCATCTGGCTGCAGCAATGCAGGAAAGGTTTGCTCACCGGAGTCCCCTAGGGTTTTTTTTAAACTGTAAAACCTCCACCACCTCCAGGCTTTCTGTCTCTAATCTCTTCACACTAGCATCTGCCTTTGACAACGATAAATCCAAGATTCGCAAACAGTCAGCCACCCTTGAGATACTTTGGCGTTTTTGCTTAGCTATTTTTATGGCGAGATCAGCCAATTCCTTGGCTAGATGAGCAGCCAATTCTGCATTTACACTGCCTCCATCCAGATTACCGGCTGCAATCAACTCCGCAGGGGAGGCGTTTGGGGACTACAATACAACAGCCTTATCTGCAATCTTGTCAGCAGGGAGGGAGCTCCCCTGGGTCCCGTTATCCATTATGCTGCCTAAGACCCCCCTAAGAAGCAGCTCAGGTGAACCTGGATATATATGTGTCCTTCTCATGACCTGGGGTGCAGATACGTCTTGAACCCACTTCGATTCCAATGGGGTTTCCAGTCCTTCCTCCGACTTGCTGTTTCCTTCCCCCTTTTCCATAGCCAGATTATCACCCATTTTTTTTCCCCTTTTGGCAAGTCTTCCTGCTTGTGAATCGAGTTAATTAAGTCCCGCACCCGGGCTTCTGTTAATAACTCCTCATTGCCCCCTCATGGGGACTTCCGGCTACCCGGATCCATGGGCATCCCGGGTCCCCCTCTCATTACCTCTGGCGAGTTCTCGCACTGGGAGCGCTCACATCAACCGCCATTTGAATGTAGAGCTATTGGAAATCCACTGACCACCCTCGCCACACTCCAGCTAACTCCAGGCAACTTCTCTTGCATCCACTTTGCGGAGGAAGTGTGTTTTGTAGAAGGAGGAAGCAAGTCCACAGGCGGCAGGAGGGACTCCGCAGCAGCACCACCTTTGTTGTTTTTTTCTTTTCTTAAAGTAACAAGCCTTCAGCAGTCCATGACTCCACTTTGCACAGAGTTCAGCCAATGCTCAAATCATGAAACAAAGCCTCACACCGACCAAGGCACACCGATTGCAGCCTCCAGGCAACTCCACTTGCCTCCACTTCGCTTCGCTTCGCAGAGGAAGTGGGTTTTGTAGAAGGAGGAAGCGAGTGCACAGGGGGAGGGGGGATGCCGCAGCAGCAATGCCTTCATTGTTTTTTTTTTCTTAATGTAACAAGCCTTCAGCAGTCCGCGGCTCCACTTTGCACAAAGTTCAGCCCACGCTCAAATCAGGACACACAGCCTCACACCAACCAAGGCACACCAACAGCAGCCTCCATGCAACTCCACTTTCACCCCTTCTAAAGAAGCCCTCGGCCGATCCTTCCTCTCTGGTTAATTTTCCCCTGATCTCCATCACTCCTTTTCTGGGCAAACTCTTTGAAAAGCTGGCCTGTTGGTTGCCTCCATGACCACCAATCTGGCTTCAGAGCTGCCAGAAGCATGGAAACAGCTCTCCTGAACACCCGTGAAGACTTGATGTACAATCTTGACTCTAATCTCTCTTCTGTCTTCATTCTCCTTGATCTATCCTCTGCTTTTGACATGGTCAACCATGCCATCCTGCTCAATCACCTTCATGACAACCTTGGTATTTCGGATCAGGCCCTGGCCTGATTTTCCTCCTTTCTCACCGACCGACCCTATCACATCTAACTTTGGTCTTTCCTCTCTACTATATCTTTTCCTCTACGTGTGGTGTTCCCCAGGGGTCTAACCTCTCTCCCTGGCTCTTCAACCACTAACTGGCACCTCTTGATAAGCCCGAACAGCATCCTCCTACACCCAAACAAAATAAAGGGAGTAATGAAAGAAGTTAGATCCATTGAATCCTCATGGAGTTCAATTTGGTGGTAAACCACCCTTAAGTCTAGAATGGAGAGCATTTGCACACCAGCCACCCCAGAAAGCAATTTATCTATTCAGGGTAGCAAACATGTTTCTGCTACTACATTGCTAGTCAAGCTCCTAAGATCGATAAAGAGTCTTACAGATCCATTGGGCTTCCTCACAACAACATTCGGGTTGACCCATTCAGAAGCATCAACTTTTTCAATATTTCCTTCCTTTTCCCATTCTTTTAATCTCTTCTTCTATTTCTTTGCACAGAGCCAAAGGCACCATCCGTACTTTAGCAGACACTGAGACCAGGGGAGTTGCTAGGTCTGGAAAAGACCCGGGGCTAAGCTGATGTTGGTACTGTTGGGAATGGGGGCTAGCTAGTCTTTTGGCTGTAGCTCCTGAGATTCTATCAGGGGCTACAACCAAAAGATCAGTGGCTATAGCCCCCTTAGCCCCCCTAGAAATGCCCCTGATTGAGATTGCCCGATGCTTAATTCTTATGCGATGAACAAAGCCTCTGAAGCAACCAAGTTGTTTCTCGAAAACCCCTGGAAGCAAAGCTGATACTTTCACTGCATTTTTGTTCTCCTCACTTCTTCGAACATTCAAAACTTCTGGGTAGTGAGAATCTAATCTCATGGCCAACAACACCTGATCATCCCATGAAAGTAACTCTTCTCCTTTTCTCGCTACGTACACCATGCCGGTTGCTCTCCTCCCTTTGAACTGCAAATCAAGTGTGAACTTTGCAACTATGTCAATGGGGCTATCGCCATATGCATTTGTCTTAACCTCAGGCTCCTCTTGGGTACAATTCTTGAATTCATTCTTCCACGCTTGTGCACTGACCAGTACATAGTCTGTCTCACTGTCTATTAACACTGTCTATTAACATGGGTATTTGCACCCCATTTATGGAGACCGAAGCATAAGGCTTTTTCCTCTTCACCTTTTGAGAGACTGCTTGAACAGAGTTGACAACTTCCGTTTCCCATGTACTCAAAATCATCACTGTCATCCTCCTTGTACACTTCCCTCACTTGTCGCAATATAGGGCCAGATGCGCGTTGCGACCACACTCTCGGCAGATTATGTGCCGCGCTACACAATCCTTGCCATTTGCTAAATGGCTGCCTCTTCCACATCTGTAGCATCTCCTACTTTGTATATTCCTATTTTGGGTGGACCACATGGATGCCCATATCTCTTCGTACCTATGGGGACCACATAACTTTCTCTGAATTACTCTTTAACCTTCCTGTCACATTTCTTCCCATTCCCAGTCCATTTCTTCTGGGGTGCCTTTATCATTTTATTTTCATGCCCTCCTCCGTGCCTGCTTTGTGACTATCACCACTCTTGTCGGAGTGTAATTTCTTAATACACAGTTTGGTGTGTTTTATGTTCTTTGCAATCTCTATGGCTCTTTGAGAATTGGGTTATGTTCTATCCACACCTCTTCTCTGATCTTGTCATTTATGCACTTAATCATTAATTGGTCTCTAATGTTTTGTTTTTTCTTGGCCGTAAGTGAATCGACATTTAAGGGCCAGGCCCCTTAACACAGTAACACACTCTTCAATGGATTCACTCATTTTCTGTTCCCTGGCGGCAAAGTGGTAACGTGCAAGAATTATGTTTTTTGTACTTCATAGTGCTTGTCAAGTGTAGCTCAGCTCCTCTCACATAGTCCCACTTCACCGCGTTCAACAGGTTCTGGAAATTTCTTAAGCTCCTCCTGGCCAGCGGACCCAAGACAATGAAACACTAGGGCCTCCATCCTGTCATTTGAATAGTTGGTGTCAAATACTGCCAAAACATATTTTGTAAATCCATCTCTTCAATCTACCCACCACACCCTGGGTTTACCAAGTGATGATAAAAAAACACAGACCCTGGAACATCGTCCATTATGCACTCAACTGCCACCACGAAGACAACAAACTGAGTGGGGCAGTGTCAGTCAAACCAGGCAGGAGTAGTGAGTAAGAAAACAGAAAAAAATAATTTAAAAAAAAGAGTTACAATGGACAAGTCATTTTCTTATTTACTATAAACACCCAAATCAAATGTTCAGCAGCAGCCTGGTCTTATAGGCACAATTTTCACTCCAACTCAATGTACTGGGATGAGGAGGCATGTCGGATTATGTTGCAGTACGGAACATCAAGTACTGGGACTAAAATGATGCCGCTGAGCAAGGCAGACGTATTGCTCCAATGAATGTTAAAATAGATGACCACATGCATTTGCATGCTCTCGGTGCCTTCCTCTAAACACCTAAGAGCGTGTAACAGGCTCCAGCCTGCACAGCGCTGACACTGGTGAACATTAGCAGCGGGCACACTCACTGCTTCAGGAGATGCTACCTTTGAACTTGCGCTTCAACCAGGCTTGTGGCTCACATCCAAAACTTCTTCATTTAGGGCAACTCCGACTCTCGGATGCCCACACTCAATGCCGCCTTGATGCCCTTTGTTTCCTTTCCAGACCTGGATACCGCACCGGAATCACTGCAGTGCCCCGGCAGGACTTGAGATCCTATGGAGAACAACAAACAGCTGGAGGGCACTGCGCTTCATAGCCCATCCTTGTCACCAGTTGTTAAAGATGATGAAAAGGCTAATGAAACAGCAGTAAGGTTAAAACATTTTATTTATCGAGCAGGGTCCTTGGCAGCGACCTCCCATCTCACCATCCAGCAAACTGCCCATTTCTGGAAATTGGAACCCCTGCACACTCCAGGTTGCAGGTACTATGGGCCCTGGGCACCATGCTTTCTACTGTGCACAATACCATGAACTGTAAAGCTGTTGTACAATACCACATGAAGTCTTACATATGTGTGGATCTCCCTTGGTATACATTAGGAGCACACTCCTAACACTACTATGAGAGCACCTTTTTGAGCCGTTGTATTCCTGCCCACTCAGGCTCCTTACATGGAAAACAACTTTTTTCGTGGCAATTACATCTGCTTGTACAGTAAGCAAGCTACATGCTCTCTCAAGTAAACCATTCTACACATTTTTTTCAAGTTTTCAAGGATCGAGGTCCCGCTCAAAGTACAGCCCTCCTTCTTACCTAAGGTAGTGTCAGAATTTCACATTATTCAAAAAATCTTTTTTTGGAGCTTTCTAGCCTCCATTTCGTCCATCCAATGTAGATGAGAGACTACTTAGACTGGAAAAGAACATGTTGTTTTTATATAGGTAGAACAAATGCCCTTAAATCATATAAACAACTATTTGTAGTGTATACCTGTCTTAGATGAGGTACATCTTTAACAAAACAAACCATTTCTAGATGGATTGTGCTCTGAGTTTCTGAATGTGACTCTTTAGCAGAAAGGGACATCCCTGACATTTTCAGGGCACATTCATCTAGAGGGGTAGCCACCACATGAGTAGTCCAAAGAGGGGTAAAGCCCAGGAGATCTGGCAAGCCGCAACTTGGGCCTCTTTTCATACTTTTTACAACTGCCAGGGCCAGACATTCCCACAGACTCCCACAGCACTGTTGCCTCCCTCCAACTAGCCACAATTTTTTTTTTCACAGTCACTCCCTTCATATCCCATCCTTAAGAACTTATCTCTCCTGGCTAGTATTAGATTGTTCTTGTGATCAGAAAGCATGTGTCAGAGGATCCAATTGGTCCACTTCTTTCCCACAAACTCCACAATGTTAAAATCCCTTGAGGTCACTTTATGTGTTGAGATAATACAATTTAGTAGCCTTAACACATTATGCCTATTTAGTACAGACATGGGAGATCCACCAACCACCCTTTCTATGTATATTCTCAAACTTTTCATCCCTTTTTGAACGGGGTTCTCATTCATCTTGCATTATTTTTTTTCCCTTTCACATCCTTTCCTCTTTGACAAACCTCTTCTTCTTTAACTTCCTTCTCCGTGAGGTCAATCACGATAGGGTTTATATTTGCTAACAATATCCCCTTTCTCTTTTCTTCCAAAGTTTTAAATATTCTGGGTGGGTTTAGCAATGTTTCTTCCTTCCTGCTGCCACTAATTGCTGGAACAGATTTTTCTTTGGGTTTAGTATTCACTTTGGTCGATTTCCCACATCAATTTATGCCGGCTTTCCTGGGAATTTTCCATGGGTTTTGGGGGCTCATTTCTTGGGATGCAATGGAGATCTCTTTCCCAGTGTTATTTTCAACATCTCTTCACAAGGGTTTTTCCGATTCCGGGGATTTTGTTCTCCCCAGCCTTTGCACCCTTCTCACAGTAGATTTAGTGGCTAACAGCAATTAACTCTCCATCTTTTCCACTCCAAGAGACTTACTTCGTTCCATAGATCATCTTCCTTCACCATCTCCATTTCTGCGATCAATTCACTGAGATCCATACTTGGAATAAGTACCTCCTCGACACCATCCTCATTTGCGGACCTGTCAACCAATTCTGTACTTTTCACTGGGTCTCACACACTCAATTCTTTCCTTGATTTTTTAGGAGCTGGTAGAATATCCATTGCTGGGGGACAGCGGTGGTGCCTCAAAAAAGCTCTAGACCCATTTGATTTTCTTTTAGCAACACCATGCATATTTTTCGTCTTTTTCCTCTGTACCTCTTTTCCATTCACCATCCCTTCTTTCACTTGCTTGGCGGCCCCTTGCATTGTCGGCTTGAATAAGGAGAATGCATTTTTTTCCAAAGGTGTCTGTTTAGGAGTTTGACTTTCCAAAGTTATGGGACGCTCTTCCACAATTTCACCTGGACGCCCCGATCCAGATTGCTTCGGTTCTTTGGTAACTTTTCTTAGGGGAACATTCTCTAACTTATGACTGCTCTTAAATAGCTCTCTCATCCATTTACAGTCGAGAAGCAACGCTTCCATCATTATGTTCTTATCCATCATCTAATTTCAAGCCAGGTCACACAAGCAGTTTTGCCAGGCAGTCGAAACCTCTGCCTCTCTGTCCAGCCACTTTTCAACCCTGGAAGCAAGTATGTCAAGGCCCATCCTTTTAATAATCATGTCTGACACAAGGGCATGATGATCTTGGATACTAGTATGGATAGCCTCATATAGCTTCATAAATGGTAGGAGAGAAGTTGATAGAGATGCCATCACAAGTTGTTGAAATTGAGCACTCATCTCAGCACTCTGAGCTATCCTTCCATTTTTGGCATTTTCCCTCAACCCCGAACAAGTCTGGGAGGAAGCCCTCGTAGAAGATGAGGAGTTAGAACTCGAGTCGTCGAAGACTTTGTCTTCCTCCAAACCCCATACGGGATCTCGACTCGTACAGCTAGCATTTAAACCAGCCTCAATTGTTCCTTCAGTTCTAGCTGGCCGAACAGCTAAGCTCTTTGTATTTGTTGCATTTGATTTGCACGCCTGGCCCGGAGGCCTTATTCGTATCAAGACCCTTCCATTTGCCATTTATCTCATCTGGCTGCAGCAATGCAGGAAAGGTTTGCTCACCGGAGTCCACTAGGGTTTTTTTTAAAAAGTAAAACCTCCACCACCTCCAGGCTTTCCGTCTCTAATCTCTTCACACTAGCATCTGCCTTTGACAACGATAAATCCAAGATTCAAAAACAGTCAGCCACCCTTGAGATACTTTGGTGTTTTTGCTTAACTATTTTTATGGAGAGATCAGCCAATTCCTTGGCTAGATGAGCAGCCAATTCTGCATTTACACTGCCTCCATCCAGATTACCGGCTGCAATCAACTCCGCAGGGGAGGCGTTTGGGGACTACAATACAACAGCCTTATCTGCAATCTTGTCAGCAGGGAGGGAGCTCCCCTGGGTCCCGTTATCCATTATGCTGCCTAAGACCCCCCTAGGAGGCAGCTCAGGTGAACCTGGATATATATGTGTCCTTCTCATGGCCTGGGGTGCAGATAAGATCTTGAACCCACTTTGATTCCAATGGGGTTTCCAGTCCTTCCTCCGACTTGCTGTTTCCTTCCCCCTTTTCCATAGCCAGATTATCACCCATTTTTCTTCCCCTTTTGGCAAGTCTTCCTGCTTGTGAATCGAGTTAATTAAGTCCCGCACCCGGGCTTCTGTTAATAACTCCTCATTGCCCCCTCATGGGGACTTCCGGCTACCCGGATCCATGGGCATCCCGGGTCCCCCTCTCATTACCTCTGGCGAGTTCTCGCACTGGGAGCGCTCACATCCACCGCCATTTGAATGTAGAGCTATTGGAAATCCACTGACCACCCTCGCCACACTCCAGCTAACTCCAGGCAACTCCACTTGCATCCACTTTGCGGAGGAAGTGAGTTTTGTAGAAGGAGGAAGCAAGTCCACAGGGGGCATGAGGGACTCCGCAGCAGCACCACCTTTGTTGTTTTTTTCTTTTCGTAAAGTAACAAGCCTTCCGCAGTCCATGACTCCACTTTGCACAGAGTTCAGCCAATGCTCAAATCAGGACACAAAGCCTCACACTGACCAAGGCACACCGATTGCAGCCTCCAGGCAACTCCACTTGCCTCCACTTCGGTTCGCTTCGCAGAGGAAGTGGGTTTTGTAGAAGGAGGAAGCGAGTGCACAGGGGGAGGGGGGATGCCGCAGCAGCAACGCCTTCATTGTTTTTTTTTTCTTAATGTAACAAGCCTTTAGCAGTCCGCGGCTCCACTTTGCACAGAGTTCAGCCCACGCTCAAATCAGGACACACAGCCTCACACCAACCAAAGCACACCAATAGCAGCCTCCATGCAACTCCACTTTCACCCCCTTCTAAAGAAGCCCTCGGCCGATCCTTCCTCTCTGGTTAATTTTCTCCTGATCTCCATCACTCCTTTTCTGGGCAAACTCTTTGAAAAGCTGGCCTGTTGGTTGCCTCTATGACCACCAATCTGGCTTCAGAGCTGCCAGAAGCATGGAAACAGCTCTCCTGAACACCCGTGAAGGCTTGATGTACAATCTTGACTCTAATCTCTCTTCTGTCTTCATTCTCCTTGATCTATCCTCTGCTTTTGACATGGTCAACCATGCCATCCTGCTCAATCACCTTCATGACAACCTTGGTATTACGGATCAGGCCCCGGCCTGATTTTCCTCCTTTCTCACCGACCGACCCTATCACATCTAACTTTGGTCTTTCCTCTCTACTATATCTTTTCCTCTACGTGTGGTGTTCCCCAGGGGTCTAACCTCTCTCCCTGGCTCTTCAACCACTAACTGGCACCTCTTGATAAGCCCGAACAGCATCCTCCTACACCCAAACAAAATAAAGGGAGTAATGAAAGATGTTAGATCCATTGAATCCTCATGGAGTTCAATTTGGTGGTAAACCACCCTTAAGTCTAGAATGGAGAGCATTTGCGCACCAGCCACCCCAGACAGCAATTTATCTATTCAGGGTAGCAAACATTTTTCTGCTACTACATTGCTAGTCAAGCTCCTAAGATCGATATAGAGTCTTACAGATCCATTGGGCTTCCTCACAACAACATTCGGGTTGACCCATTCAGAAGCATCAACTTTTTCAATATATCCTTCCTTTTCCATTCTTTTAATCTCTTCTTCTATTTCTTTGCACAGAGCCAAAGGCACCATCCGTACTTTAGCAGACACTGAGACCAGGGGAGTTGCTAGGTCTGGAAAAGACCCGGGGCTAAGCTGATGTTGGTACTGTTGGGAATGGGGGCTAGCTAGTCTTTTGGCTGTAGCTCCTGAGATTCTATCAGGGGCTACAACCAAAAGATCAGTGGCTATAGCCCCCTTAGCCCCCCCTAGAAATGCCCCTGACTGAGATTGCCCGATGCTTAAGTCTTATGCGATGAACAAAGCCTCTGAAGCAACCAAGTTGTTTCTCGAAAACCTCTGGAAGCCAAGCTGATACTTTCACTGCATTGTTGTTCTCCTCACTTCTTCGAACATTCAAAACTTCTGGGTAGTGAGAATCTAATCTCATGGCCAACAACACCTGATCATCCCATGAAAGTAACTCTTCTCCTTTTCTCGCTATGTACACCATGCCGGTTGCTCTCCTCCCTTTGAACTGCAAATCAAATGTGAACTTTGCAACTATGTCAATGGGGCTATCGCCATATGCATTTGTCTTAACCTCAGGCTCCTCTTGTGTACAATTCTTGAATTCATTCTTCCACGCTTGTGCACTGACCAGTACATAGTCTGTCTCACTGTCTATTAACACTGTCTATTAACATGGGTATTTGCACCCCATTTATGGAGACCGAAGCATAAGGCTTTTTCCTCTTCACCTTTTGAGAGACTGCTTGAACAGAGTTGACAACTTCCGTTTCCCATGTACTCAAAATCATCACTGTCATCCTCCTTGTACACTTCCCTCACTTGTCGCAATATAGGGCCAGATGCGCGTTGCGACCACACTCTCGGCAGATTTTGTGCCGCGCTACACAATCCTTGCCATTTGCTAAATGGTTGCCTCTTCCACATCTGTAGCATCTCCTACTTTGTATATTCCTATTTTGGGTGGACCACATGGATGCCCATATCTCTTGGTACCTATGGGGACCACATAACTTTCTCTGAATTACTCTTTAACCTTCCTGTCACGTTTCTTCCCATTCCCAGTCCATTTCTTCTGGGGTGCCTTTATCATTTTATTTTTATGCCCTCCTCCGTGCCTGCTTTGTGACTATCACCACTCTTGTCGGAGTGTAATTTCTTAATACACGGTTTGGTATGTTTTATGTTCTTTGCAATCTCTATGGCTCTTTGAGAATTGGGTTATGTTCTATCCACACCTCTTCTCTGATCTTGTCATTTATGAACTTAATCATTAATTGGTCTCTAATGTTTTGTTTTTTCTTGGCCGTAAGTGAATCGACATTTAAGGGCCAGGCCCCTTAACACAGTAACACACTCTTCAATGGATTCACTCATTTTCTGTTCCCTGGCGGCAAAGTGGTAACATGCAAGAATTATGTTTTTTGTACTTCATAGTGCTTGTCAAGTGTAGCTCAGCTCCTCTCACATAGTCCCACTTCACTGCGTTCAACAGGTTCTGGAAATTTCTTAAGCTCCTCCTGGCCAGCGGACCCAAGACAATGAAACACTAGGGCCTCCATCCTGTCATTTGAATAGTTGGTGTCAAATACTGCCAAAACATATTTCGTAAATCCATCTCTTCAATCTACCCACCACACCCTGGGTTTACCAAGTGATGACAAAAAAACACACACCCTGGAACATCGTCCATTATGCACTCAACTGCCACCACGAAGACAACAAACTGAGTGGGGCAGTGTCAGTCAAACCAGGCAGGAGTAGTGAGTAAGAAAACAGAAAAAAATAATTTTAAAAAAAGAGTTACAATGGACAAGTCATTTTCTTATTTACTATAAACACCCAAATCAAATGTTCAGCAGCAGCCTGGTCTTATAGGCACAATTTTCACTCCAACTCAATGTACTGGGATGAGGAGGCATGTCGGATTATGTTGCAGTACGGAACATCAAGTACTGGGACTAAAATGATGCCGGTGAGCAAGGCAGACGTATTGCTCCAATGAATGTTAAAATAGATGACCACATGCATTTGCATGCTCTCGGTGCCTTCCTCTAAACACCCAAGAGCGTGTAACAGGCTCCAGCCTGCACAGCGCTGACACTGGTGAACATTAGCAGCGGGCACACTCACTGCTTCAGGAGATGCTACCTTTGAACTTGCGCTTCAACCAGGCTTGTGGCTCACATCCAAAACTTCTTCATTTAGGGCAACTCTGACTCTCGGATGCCCACACTCAATGCCGCCTTGATGCCCTTTGTTTCCTTTCCAGACCTGGATACCGCACCGGAATCACTGCAGTGCCCCGGCAGGACTTGAGATCCTATGGAGAACAACAAACAGCTGGAGGGCACTGCGCTTCATAGCCCATCCTTGTCACCAGTTGTTAAAGATGATGAAAAGGCTAATGAAACAGCAGTAAGGTTAAAACCTTTTATTTATCGAGCAGGATCCTTGGCAGCGACCTCCCCTCTCACCATCCAGCAAACTGCCCATTTCTGGAAATTGGAACCCCTGCACACTCCAGGTTGCAGGTACTATGGGCCCTGGGCACCATGCTTTCTACTGTGCACAATACCATGAACTGTAAAAGCTGTTGTACAATACCACATGAAGTCTTACATATGTGTGGATCTCCCTTGGTATACATTAGGAGCACACTCCTAACACTACTATGAGAGCACCTTTTTGAGCCGTTGTATTCCTGCCCACTCAGGCTCCTTACATGGAAAACAACTTTTTTCGTGGCAATTACATCTGCTTGTACAGTAAGCAAGCTACATGCTCTCTCAAGTAAACCATTCTACACATTTTTTTCAAGGATCGAGGTCCCGCTCAAAGTACAGCCCTCCTTCTTACCTAAGGTAGTGTCAGAATTTCACATTATTCAAAAAATCTTTTTTGGAGCTTTCTAGCCTCCATTTCGTCCATCCAATGTAGATGAGAGACTACTTAGACTGGAAAAGAACATTTTGTTTTTATATAGGTAGAACAAATGCCCTTAAATCATATAAACAACTATTTGTAGTGTATGCCTGTCTTAGATGAGGTACATCTTTAACAAAACAAACCATTTCTAGATGGATTGTGCTCTGAGTTTCTGAATGTGACTCTTTAGCAGAAAGGGACATCCCTGACAGATTCAGGGCACATTCATCTAGAGGGGTAGCCACCACATGAGCAGTCCAAAGAGGGGTAAAGCCCAGGAGATCTGGCAAGCCGCAACTTGGGCCTCTTTTCATACTTTTTACAACTGCCAGGGCCAGACATTCAGTTCAGTAGAGAAGTTTGGTGACAATTATTACTTTAATGACAATGGGAGTACACTCTTCCCTCCTGCAATAAATTGACACTGCTATGTGGGTCTATCTAAGATCAGGAATCTGTGGGATGACACAATCCATTAGATCAACACATTATTTAAATCCTGCAATGTTCTACCTGATGGATGTTCCTCCCACAGAATCCTCATCGCCCTCTCATTCTATCCTGCAATGAAAGAGCTTCTCTCGTCCTTCTCTCTTTCAATGTCACAAAGTGTATCTTGTAAACAATTGTTCAAAATCCCCAACACTGCTGGAAACGAGGGAAACACAGGTGAATTGGGGTCATGGGTGCAGTGCAAGCTATTTCTATTGGTGCTGACATCACATCTGTCATCGAAGATGAAGACCTTTGAAGGACTTCGATGCTAGCATCACATAGCATCCTCTGCTGATTAACATGTTTCTGAGGTCTGCTGCCACAGGAGAATTATATCTAAAATGAGGAATATGTGGGAGGAACGTCCATCAGAAAGAACATTACCAGAGGTAAGTAATGTGTTCTTCTGCTGGTAGATTTAAACCCAGAATATTGGGAACTATGTTTCTGGCCTGCAGAATTCTGTAATTCACTTTAAAGAGCTAATAACAAAAAAAAATACATATATGAGAGTTAACCTGAACAACATCCTATTCCTGGTTCCTCAGATTTCAGCTGTGGCGAATAAAGGCTTCGTTCACATTATGCATGTTTTTTCACCTTATGTATGATCCACAGAGAGCATCATTGTTGGAAGCCATAGTCCCCCTTCACTGTAAACTGAACCTATAGTCTACACTTGGGCTTTACACCAATAAGTGATGGTTAAAAACCCCTAGGCGCCAACAATGTGGGGACCCTTTCAGATTATTTGTTAGCAAAACACTTTGAATGCTGGGACTTTAGTGATGGTTTTTATCAGTATATGAATGGACAAACAAGATGCAGCAGAGCGCTTTCACAACCACTTCACAAGTACACAAATTGCAGAATAGAAATGTCTTCAGAAAATGTGCCTTAATATAACCTCGCCTTTGGGGGAGGATAAACTTAGGGACCCCTACATACATAACTGCATGTCTAATGGCCTCTCCGGCAAAGCCATCAATCTCCATCTGTGCCTACAGTGCTTACCAAACCTTGGTGATAGTACTAAAAACTAGCTACTGAAACCCATAACATGCTTACATTGCACCCCGTACATTGACTATAATTGGTGGCCTGTATCAAAGGCATATGTGCACACGTGGCACACAAAGCCATGCAAAATACAGGTCCATATTTATCTACAAACGAAACTCAGGGCGTCGCCCAGTTAGAGCTGAGGGATCTTCAGGCATGTGTCTGCTATTCACACATACCCGCAGCAGGTCACGTGGAGTAGACCTTCCTCTATTCACTTAGCACCTCATCTCTGAAGAGATAACTGAGAACGTGTGGCTCTCCACCTGTTAAAAAGAAAGATTAAACACAGTGCTCTTCACTAAATACTTGTGCCACCTAATTTACAGCCCTCTGCGCGATGACACTCAGGCAAACACAGCAATCAACACTAAGAGGCTTTTTGGATCGCTTTCTAAACACCTGTAAAATGCGGAAGGGAGTAGGGTTTGCCTTCTTGGTGCGTTTACCTTTAAATGGTTGTCTTGTACGTTTACCTCTAAAAGGCCAAGCTTCCTTGTGGATGTTTAAAAGGTTTTCCTGCTATGTGCACCAAGAGTAGGTCAATTCAAAAGACCTTCCCTGTGTATTTCATTCTGTGTGTCTCTACAGTAAACACATTTATTGCTGTGCGCCTTTGAATGGCCTTCCTGCAGCATTTGCAATGTAATTACATTATTGCTGGATGTGTAGCTTTGCAATGCATGTTTGCAGAACGTACCTTTTAAAATTCCATCTTCCGGTGTGCCCTTTTGGATGTACTTTTCTTTGTGCATGTTGCTGAATGTTACAGTAAAAGGCATTCACGCTGCGCCTAAGTACTAAAATGCTCCTTGCACCTTATGCTTAAAAAGATGTAGTGGAAGTGAGTTATTTTACAAGGCCTGCTTGCTTGCTGCGTGTGCCTATTAAAAGGCCATCTTGCGTTGTGATCTGTTAATGGTTTCTGTCTGTGTGTAACACTAACATGCCTTCTTGTTTCATGTGGCTTCGGATGGCCTTTTGCCGTGTGTTCCTTTAAGATGCAATTAACCATACTATGTTTTTGCTGCATGTTCCTTTAAAAGCCTTTTTGCTGGAGATGTCTTCAAATGCGTCTTTGGGTGCTTTTCGCTGAATGTAACACTAACAGTACCTGTGCTGCGTGTATGTATAAAAGGCCCTTTGCAGTGTATGTATATTTGATAGGCTGCCTAGTACCACGGGGCCAGGTAGAGTGAACCAGCATATGCATGAGCTAATGGTGCTCGTTGATTGACCCAGGGAGCTGCAGCTCAGATAGTCAGCACAGGCACTGACAGGCCAGTCATTGATTATTATATATAACCTGGACAGGAACATCATTATGATATGCATTTCGTCTTGGGTGGATAGCTCAGCAGCAACGTGTTCGCCTTGCAAACAAGATGACACTGAGCAACACAGGTTCGATCCCTGGGTCCGTGCTTAAAAACCTTTGGGTATTAAGCGCGTTATATAAGCGCGTTATAAATAACCTATCACATCATATCAATTAATAGCAGGGGGCATGCTCAGTGCCATTGTCAGTCAGACACTTAAGGGGGTGTTGGTCCTCCATGGGTGTGGCACTAGCACATTCCAGCAATTCTTTGGCCTGTTGCACAGAAAGTTGCGGCCCACATTATCGAGTGCAATTTGCACAGGAGCTGCCCATCACCACCCCTTTGCCCCCTGCCACTCAGAATGGCATCAAAGGGTCACCACATATCACACTTTCAAAATGTCACATAAAAAAACCTAATGCAATTCCTAAAAGTAGTTTATAAGAACTTGTGATGATCTAGTGGGATTTTGGAAACCATGTTAAGAACTTAATTGGGAAGGTATATCGTATCTTAAAACATCTTGGGCCTCATTCCGACTATGGAGGTAGGTAGCCATGCCGCTTTAAGCGGCATGGCTACCCCCATACCGGGTACCGGGTCCGGGATCCTTGAATGGGGAAATACCGGGCCATTCCGACCTTAGAGGGCCCAGTATTTCCCCATTCAGAGAACCCGGATCCTGTACATCCCCATTTGAGCCCCCATAGGGCTCAATGGGAATGGGGAGGATGCAAACAACGGGCCCGTCAATGACGGGGCGCTGTTTGCATCCTGGTCTGCTAGCAGGTCCTGCTAAGGACGCCCGGTTTTACCAGACATCCTTAACGGGTCCCGCCAGCAGACCTCGTAATGAGGCGGTTGATGGTTAACGGGGCCGGCAGCTCTACTGGCCCCGTTAACTCTCTACCCCCAGGGTCGTAATGAGGCCCTTTGTGTTCAAGATTGTATACGATTATGATAATATCCTTATAAGAAAATAGAAAACAAATGTTTCTACCGAATAGCTACTATAGGCTGCACACATGCCCATTGGTCCCACTCAATCCAAATTAGGTGTTCAGAAATTTGAAACAATAAAGCAGAATGACGACACAAAGGGTGTGTGATGCTGACTTTGCAATCACCCACTGCTGCTACTTTCCTGGATCCACACACATAACACCGCGCCAGATTTCATGGACACCCAGATGGGTCAAGGCAAGGGGATGCTAAGCTTGTAACAACATCCCGATCTTGGTGTCAGGAAAAACAAGCGCGGAACCACAAAGTCCCAAACCTATGTTCAAGCAGCACCACTTCTCCTTCATTATTTCCTGTCCTTGTATATGGTGTTTACTGGTGGAGAAAGGGGCAGATGCCTGTATAGGAATGCCGGTGTCGGGTATTCTGGCCACCACCATTCAGTGCATGTGAGAAGAATGTTAACTTCTGGATATTGCCGTTTGCCGCTATAAACCCATACCACTCTATGCCCTAATGCCCTGGCTGATGCTGTTGCTGTGTAATGCTAAGGACATCAGCAGAAGTGATACCTTGCAATGAGAGAATGCCGCAAACAGTCAAAGCACTTGGAAAAGAGAAAGTATCCTGGGTTGAGATAAGGCGTTTTATTAAATTAATGGAGTTCAGACAATTGACACTTCGATTAACTAAAAAAGAAACGATATGCAAGCATCGTGGTATGTGCTCTTAGATATTTGTGTGCAAGACGCGAAAAGGAACACCAATGGCACCAATCCTTTGAGACAGCTTATTCCTACAGAACGCAACATACACATGTTTACAGTGGATGGTGTGTGTCCTAAAGTACAGCACATACATGTTCCCATGTCGTAATAGCATGCAACATAACCTAATTCTGTAATATTCTTTAAGTACAGCACCTGAATTATTTCTTCGTGCATGCCCACCAGACCCCCAATTCTTCTCACAACCATACTCTTCTTATTATTTGTTTTAATGTTATCCCTTGGTCTCTTGCCCAATAGAGTTTTAAAATATAGTCAGATCCATGAAGTGTTTTGATGAAAGATGTTTTCTCAAATGCTAATTTCTCATGTTAGCCTGAAAGCAGTATAGGAAATAATTGTCGGATGCATGCTGCACAGCCTAGGCATGAGGTGTCATGTGCCAATGTCATATTGTGACAACTTCCAGATAGTCTAACATGTTTGGGGGTATGCCAGAAATGTGCAGCCAGAGATATGAGAAGGGGGCATCCCTCACCAGGAACTGCTAGAGAATGGGCCTCATTATGACATTGGCGGTAGCCGTGCCTGTAATGCAGGCACAACTGCCGCCAGTGTCATTTTTTTCCTGCACCCGCAAATTGGCAATTAACGTGTCATTACGGCCTTGTAATTGCCCATTTGCGGGCACCGTCAAATAGATGCTCCCCATTCCCATTCGGCCCAATAGGGCTGAATGGGAATGGGGCGGTCGGATGCACCGCACAGTTTATAACGGTGCCGGTACATCCGACATGCTGTGCTCGCGGGTGCCGCTCTTCCCGCCAGGTCCGACCTGGCAGGCAGAAAGGCACCCAGGAGCACAACTCGTAGTTTGCCAGTCTGGGAACTACGGTACCAGCAAGCTTACCGGTACTGTAGTTCCCGGACCAGCAAACTTATAATTAGGTCCATTGTCTTCTAAGACAATGTGCCTCATTACGAGGCTGGCGGTAGCGGTGCCTGTAATACAGGCATGGCTGCCGCCAGTATTAATTTTTTCCTGCGTCCAGAAATGGGCAATTACTGGGTCATTATGGCCTTGCCGGACCCAGTATTTGCCCATTCCTGGGCGCCAGAAAAAATTCTTCCCCATTCATATTTGAGCCCCATAGGGCTCAATGGCAATGGGGAAGATGAATGACCGTTTGTAACGGTGCCTGTGCATTCGACATGCTGTGCTTGCGGGTGCCTTTCATTCCCCCATGTTAGACCTGGTGGAGTGAAAGGCACCCGGAGCACAACTCGGAATTTGCCAGTCCGGATACAACGGTACTGGCAAGTTTACCGATAATGTATCTGGACCAGCAAGCTCGTAATGAGGCCCAATGTATGTCAATGTCAAACACACACCTCACACATATGTGCATGGCACAATCAAATTCAGATCATATTAAAAACAATTTGAATTTTTAGCTGTTGTCTGGATCCAGAACAGTACATTTCAGCAACCTTTCCCCCCTCAAAAACAAACAAACATCTCATGTGGCCCCTGAACCTGGCCACAGCTTTTCCCAACCGCCACTCTCCAAATGACATAGAACTTATAATATCCCATCAATCCTGCCCAGTAACACCTAGCCTTACTTCATGGACGCCATATAGTCCAATGTGTGTGGGTACTCTGATGTAACAAAGCCCCCATTATGACGGAAGGAAAAATGACTACTCCATTTACAAACCACCACTCTCTCCTTAACGCCCCCCAAATATTCTCTCTATCCATGGCTCTCACAACTACACTCCTAAATACACGCCCCACTCACCCTCTTCCAAAATCAATCCCTACGTGTACTTCACTTCCTCTGCTGTCTGGTGGGTTAGGGGAACATCCATAGTGCCTGGAATACACATGGGTTTGCTTCGGGTTGTGCAGGTCACTGAGTTCTCAATGTGGGGGCTAACATGGAGGTAGTCGAATCACCACCGCTCACCTATTGGCCAAAGACATTGAGAGTCGTTGGAAACCTTGCACAGTGTCCTCTCTGTACTCACTCAGTCATTGGCTTAGGAGGGTTTTCTATTCTCTCAACACTACAACTGTCCAGCACTGGTGTTATGACTGCTGCCTCAACATTCTGGACTTGTGCCCAAATGTTCACTTTATTTTCAATTCCTCCTTCCGATGAAATTGCACAAGGTGCGTCTGAGATAGAGTTATATTTCTTCTTTGTAAAAAAGGCAACAAGACTACAATGTTAAGAGTGACCCTTACTTGTTTTATACTGTATGGAGTATACTCTCAATTCCCAAATCGTACCATTCAAGTCCAACTCTTCCATTAACTTTCTGAGTGCACATACTGAGCATGGATGGCAACTCCCAGAGGATTACAATCTCTGGTGTGCCTCTAGGTTTTACATGCTGGGCCTGTACCAAACTCTGCCAGATGTTTTTACTTCCTTTGAATGCAAATAGTGGTCTCGACACATCGAAAACAGCTTTCCGAATTAAAGTCCAATGTTGCCGAATTACCTTCCGAACTTGATTACTTTGCTAACAAACGGTGGCCACACAGACCAACCTCTCATTCTTCGAACATGCCTGTTTCTGGAGACACATCTCCCGGTTTGTATTTGCCACCCTTTTCTCGCATTGCTTGGTCATCTGTTTGGGATAAATGCTTTTGATCAGGTTTTGTTCAAAGACAAAGTGAGCCTCTTCTAAAAAAATCACTTTTCTTTGAATAAGAAATAAGCATCTTGTACTCACCATTAGCTGCTCAAGAACCAGCAGAGATGCCTCTTTTCTTTCAATAACCTGCAGGCCAGCCAGGTCCAGGATGAAAGCAGCTATCTACTTGGAGCACCATACTGGGAACAAGGCCGCCCCCAATGGCGTTGCTCTTCCGATGGCGTGCACCATGAGAGGCAGCATCCACAATTTGCCGTATTCCACCATTTATTTATTTCACTGGCCATCCTGCCAAGCAGAGGTTACAGCCTCAATCAATCAGGATCCTGACACATTTCTGGCATCCCTTTCATTTGGAGGTACGGGACATTAGGGACCCGCATTGCCAGTGTACTTCCATCACCACACCCCACCAGTGGCTCAAGTGAGCTCCTACTCAGAATATCTTGCTTTGCATGTCTGCCCACCACCAACCATATAGCGTGTTGCCTGCCCTGCAGTGTTTTAAGCAGCCATTTTGGCAAGATGGAAACAGAAAGTGAATCATTTTAAAGTGGATTGCATTTCAAAAATGACTACTGAATGTCTTGTTTTTGTGCATACATGAAATAATGATATTTTTGCCTACGCTAATGGTCTTTTCCTATATCCACAAGCCTATTTCATGAAATACAGTAGGGTGAAGAATTACTATAACCGCTTATGCAGCAGTATAGCCCTAATTGTGTGGAGAACCTCAGACTATCAGCAGCAATAGTAGTAATTGCCTGATAAATACATTTGGGCAGAAAATCTGTCCGATACATAATTGGGCCCTGTGTCATGCTTTCCAAAAGACATATTCCTCCGTGTACTGTCCCAGGCCTCCTGGCAATGTGTAATTTTAAAATATCGCCTTGCTTGAAATGCCTTAGACGGTGATAGTGTGTGCCTACATAATCCCTACACATGTGTCAGTATCGATAAGCACAAGTGATATTTCAAACATTGCCTGGTTTCCATTCCCACCAAATTGTAAATCATGAGGTATTTTTGTAGGCAACATTGCTAAAAAAATACTCCATAAAATAAATACGGCTTGATTACTGATTGAAAATACACATTGGGCCTCATTACGGCTTTGGCGGTAGCCATGCCGCTATTGGCGGCATGGCTGCCTCCAAAACCGGGTCCAGTTTCCCTGAATGGGGAATTACCGGGCCATTCCGAGTTTGGAGGGCCCGGTAATTCCTCCCTCAGGGAACACGGGCCCGGGCCTTCCCCATTCCTATTCGAGCCCCCATAGGGCTCAATGGGAATGGGTGCAGAGAGCTAACAACGGGCCGATTACGACCCACCCGTTGCTAGCTCCCTGGTCACCTCACGAGACTCGGTAACGACGCCTGGTTTTACCAGGCGGCCTTACCGGGTCCCGCAAGGGGACTTCGTAATCAGGCGGAATGGGTTAACGGGTCTGCACCCATTTGCGGCACCTGTTAACCCATTCCGCCAGGGTCGTAATGAGGCCCATTGTATGTCCTCCAATTTCATAGCTTAAAAGCATGCTTTGTTATCCAATCAGAGTGAAGGGATGCACTAGAGGATGACTTCACGATAAAGGGACAATGATATCCAGTGGACCCCACACTCCCAAGAGGATGAATACGTGGTTATCTCAGAAGCTCACCTTCTGACGCCCTCTGCCATATAATTCACAGAAAGCTTTTTGCTGCCAATATCATGCAAAGCAGCTTAGATTATTCCATGGGGTATCATGTGGAAATCTGGGGTCAACAACTTCATAAACTTTAACCTTTATGTTCTTTGTTCCTTATAAAGAGCATTCTTACATTGTGTGTTGTTAAAACAAGATTGCTGTACATTTTGCAACATCCTCGGTGTGCACATTTTCAAACTCTCCCCACTGCCCCTTTAAAAGTGTCTTCTTGTATACACCTTCTCCTCTGGCGTTCATTCGGCACAGCTCGCGCTTCATCAGCGTTGCTATAAATCCGCTCACGATTTCACCTGGCCCTGCATCGCTGCGGCTCAATCTGATAATTCAACACAGCAAAGCTGCCCCGGTAATCCTGTTCAATTCCTTAAATCCCCTTTCTCGGATGTCTCCTTCGCCTGGAATTACCCGGATGCGGCAGCATCACCCAATATTGCCATCCCTTGGCAGCTGCCCTTGCCAGGAAGTGTCACACTAAGGCACACTGCCATATCCAGCAGACGGGTGTTCAACAGCCTTCCTTTTTGTTTATTTTGAACCATAGTGACATAAAGTAAAGCACAGCTCTATAATGATAAACGTTTGTTTTTCATCTAAGCCTTGCATCCGAATGTCACAGTTTCTTTACACTGGAAATTGCATTCATTATAATAACTTAGTGGATCCTTGCCTTGGACTTGGAGGGCTAAATGCTAAAAGACTCCAAGATATTTCTGATGGGATGCCTACATTGGACACTTCTCCTCTTATGTCATGTACTGTTTTAGGGATGACTTGAAGTTGGTTCATAAAACGGAAGACAACAGAAACCAGAAAAAATTCTTACAAGAATAAGACAGATGGAAAGCGATTTTGCTTTAGAGTTTGATAGACACAACATAAATAGTAAGACACGATATGTTTCATTTTTATAAAATGAATATGAATTTTTGAAGAATAATTTGACATATGAATCATGAGATTAATGGATGAATGCATTAGGAAAACAATTGATAGGGTGAGATGGAATTACTTTTATAATTCTTTCCCAAAAGGTTTCCAAAATACAACAAATTGTCCCGTGTTTTTACACCACCCTGGTCTATGAAAATGATTTATTCTTCTTGTAGGAAAGAATAAACAATCACATATTTTGTAACGCACACTCATTGTGTGGTGGTTGGATGATGAGTGTCCGTTTCACCTCCCACAAAGCCACCGCCAGCACTTTTCCCAGGGCATCTTCAGTCGTTTTAGATCTGCCATGGTGCACAGCAATGATGTTGATCCCTTCTCATGTGATGTGAAACTCTTCTACAAGTAGGTGATGGAAAGGTAGTCTCCTTTCTTTTATATGCTGTAAAATCATAGCCGAAGATCACGTGATTCAATGAAATTTCCTCCTAAGGCTGATTGGCAAATAGGCTATTTCCGTCATGCAACAAGTTATCCCTCTGAAGTTGAGGACAGAAGACATTGGGCCTCATTATCAGATTGGTGGTAATTTGGCAGCAAATCCTCTGAATTACCTACACATTTGATTAGTGTTACCGCCATTTGGTCACATTGAGTTATTGTCGAATTTCAAGTGTGGTAGGGTGGTGTAATTCCCCATTTTTGCAGTTCATAGTACTTGGATTTATAGTGTATACATCACCAGTGCAATTACCGGTAAATCTGCCAATTTATGGAGGAAAAGTTGAGCATTTGCCTCCAGTCACAAGCTGGAGTTGAATCTGATCCTTTTCCACCAGAAATCGGTGGATTTACCACACAGTAATCCCACCTGCAGTAAATCTGCCAAAACCTATAATTTGGTTGTCCGGGAAAACGTTGGTATGGTATGATAATGTTTATTTATAAAGCGCCTATACACAGGCAAGTGTTTCAAAGAGCTCAAGGAGGGTGGGAACGTGGGGAAAAACAACGGTCGGTCAGAGCCCTTGAAATTCTGAGACAATAATAGTATGCACAGGCAGAGTAATTGCATATAATACATTTAACAGTTGAGACCCAACAAATAGGCCTGAACAGCGATTTTGCAGTTTTTCCAAGTGTATTTTGGGATAAAGACAAGGGAGAACAGACAGACGATCTTCTGGCTAAGTGCATTCGGATCGTGCAAGTGAACAGATGTTCACAGGGAAGCGGAGGTCCAAGTGCACCCAGTCGGTGGAGATTGGGGTAAGTGCAGATAGAGCCACTCTCTAGGGTAATTTCTCAAGTGCAGTAAAGGTGGATGGGGTTAAGGGCCCTAAAGCAAGTGCGGGAGAGGACTGGCGGGGGTGCTCGGGGCCTGTGAGATCTGAGGTACACCAGGAGGCCAGTCAGCAAGCTGTAGGGAAGAAGAGGGAGATTGGGAAAAGCAGAGAGCAAGCTTAGCAGGGTAGAGGGAGAGAGAAGGAAGAGGAGAAGATGATGGTCTTGAGGAGTTTCGGGAACATAAGAAGATCAGGCTCAAGATGGAGGGTGGCAGGGAGGCTAGTTCAGAGGGAGGCACCTGCTGAGGATAAGGATCTCCCTCCAAGTCTCTGCTTGGAGAACCAGCTCACTCGCAGACGGTTGGAGGTAAATGAGCAGAGGGCTTGTGAGAGACAGTATTTAGGGAGGTAGCATTGCAGGTAGGTAGACCCCAGGCCCCATAAAGCATTGTGGACAATGCAGAGGGTCTTGAACTTGATCCTTGCAGCCACAGGGATAGTGAAGGGATTTCAGCGCCAGAGAGATGTGATGCCTGGGGTTGAGGCCAAAGATAAGCCGTGCGGTTCTGTTCTGGATGAGTTGCAGAGGGCACATTGCAGATAGACTTTTTAGAGATGTTCGAAATGTGAGAGAAGATGCAGAGAGAGGAGTCAAAGATAACCCCAAGGTTTTTAGCCTCGCAGGTGGGTGTGGGCGCAGGGCTAAGGGAGGCCGGCCAGAGTGAGAGTGGGAAAGCGGGAGCAGAGGTTCCAATGCGAACAATCTCAGTCTTACTGGTGTTGAGGCAGAGGTCGTTTGTAGCACACCATGATTGAATAGCAGACAGACAGTCGGATATGAGCATGAAGGAGGAGACGGCTGAGGGGAGCCTGAAAGATAGTTGCGTGTCATCCACGTGGCACTGGAAGTTAGAGGTGAAAGTGGCAATCACACATGCCAAGGCAGCCATATAGACGTTGAAGAACCAGGGGGATAGGTTAGATCCCTGGAGAACACTGCAGGTTGAGAGAGCAGATAGTCAAGAGAAAGGCTCTGAGTTCCACCTGGGATGGGCGATTGGACAGAAAGGAGGTTAACCCTGTGTCTCTGGAGGATAGCTCAGTGGCAACATGCTCACCTTGTAAGCAAGACAAAACGGAGCATCACAGGTTCGATACCCGGGTCCGCACTTAGAAACCTCTGGGTTTTAAGCGCTTTATAAATAACCTATCATATCATCATAACCACGGCAGAGCCTGACCTGTGATTCCCAGTGTGTCACCCAGCCGTCGATCAGGATGTTGTGGTTAACAGTCTTAAAGGCAGATGAGAGGTCGAGGAGAATGATTACAGAGGGAGTGTTAGTGTCAACGTTTGAGAGCAGGTCTTCACAGGTGTTCAGAAGAGCAGTGTCCATGCCTCTGGATGCTCTAAAGCCATACTGATGGTCGTGGAAGCAACAATTGATTCAGTGTGGATCGCCCCTGATAGATAGCCAACTTCTCCAGGAGTTTGCCCAGGAAAGGACTGATAGACATAGGGCGGTAGTTTGCCAGAAAGGAGGGGCCAGCAGAGGGTTTCTTGAGCAAAGGGTGCACAAGGGAGTGTTTAAGGGCAGTTGGGAAAATTCCAGTGGAAAAGGAGAGATTGCAGAGATCCGCCATTGCTGGGGCGAGAGAATCAAAATATTGTCCATAATGGTTTTGGAGGGCCAGAGGTCCAACTGTTTGGATGAAGCCTTCATAGACCAGACTTGTCTAGAGACCTCATCAGGTGTGATGGGTAAAAGAGAAGAGAGGAGGAGTGGAGGAGCTGCCAAGGGAGGCTCTGGTGTTGGTGCGTGCTGTGGTGTGGATGAGAGGGAGGAAAGGAAGTCTTGGGTTTTTGTGAAGAAATGTGCAACCAGGGGTGAGCAATGGGACTGGGTGGGTGTGATAGAAGAAGAGACTGATGTAGGAGTGGACAGATCCTTACAGACTTTGAAAAGATCAGCCATCTTGCTTGATGTCGCGGAGATGCAGGCTTGAATATAGACTCATTTTTTTGGAGGCGATGAGGCCAGTTTGTCAGATGGTTCGTCTGACAAATTTAATTTCTGCTCAGCTGCCCTACATTTGCGTTTAAGGGCAGCCAGGTCGGAGTCGTATCAAGAGTTGCACTTTTTAGAAGGCTTCAGTTGGACCCTCATGACAGGGGCAAGAGTTTCGAGAGTGCTGGAGATAGAAAAAATGAGGTTGGCGAGGGCTGTGTCAGGGTTGGAGTCACCCACAATAATGTGAGGAGTAGAGTAGGTGGAGGCAAAGGCAGACACTGTCATTTTTTTCATGCGTCTGATGACTTTGAAGCTAAGTGGCCATGCAGGGTGTGCCACTGCAAGAGGAGAGGTGATCTTCAGGTGTTTTGAGAGAAGAGAGTAGTCAGTCCAAGAGAGAGAGGTAGTGAGAGGGAGGGAGAGGGATGTCAGTAGAGATGAGAGCATCTAACGTGTGGCCCGCGGTGTGCGTAGAGCCAGAGGAGAGGATAGAGAGGGAGTGAGAGTCTCAAAGTTTGTAGAAAGGACACAACGAGTCAGGACAGGAGAGATGGATGTTAAGATCACCCACCAGGAAGAGTTGAGAGGAGGAGGAGAGTAGAGAGGAAGCCAGGTCAGCCCATTCTGAGAGGAAGGAGGAAGAGAGTGTACTGTCCTGGATGCTGATTGAGGGTGGCCATAATGAGAGAGGATTTAGGGTAGAGTGAGAGTCTTCAAACTAGACACTCGAAGGAGGAGTAGGCCTGAGTAGGGATGATGGACACAGGTATCCATTCTGGGAGTTAAATGCCACTCCCCCACCTGTCTTCTTAGGCTGGGCACAGAAAGGATTGTGTAGCATTGAGGGAGGAGTGTGCCAAAGCTTGTGACGGAGCTCTCCTTCAACCATGTCTCTGTGATGGCGAGTAAATCAAGACCCATGAGTTTGAGGAGGTTGCAGATGTCAGACGAGTGTTTGACAGCAGAGTGAGTGTTGAGATTGGCAATTTGGAGCAGCTTGCCATCTTTAAAGGTCTGCCTAAGGGTGGCATAGGGGACCGTGGTCCCACTCGAAGGTGGAAAGAGGGCCAGCGGGATAGTGGAAGATGGTGACGGAGCCAAAGCCGGCAAGGGAGCCGGGACAATACGGCAAGGCAAGGGTGCCTGTACAGAGGAGGAGGAAGGCAAAGTGGGCAAGGGGGCCTGTGCAGAGGAGGAGGAAGGCACAGAGGACAAGGGAGCCTGGCTGCAGGGTGAGGTTAGAGAGGCAAGGGAAGAGCCTGTCAAAGAGAAGAAGGTTGGGGTGAGGACCCTGAACTATGATGGTTCCATTGAAATAGACATTAGTGATGACTCTGGAAATGATAAGTCTGTTACAGCCAAAACCAATGTGCAGCTACTTTGTATCTTCACTGCTAAACTTGTAGTGATGCCCAGTGTATTTTGCAAGTAGTGCTCTTTGCCAAATGCAAAATCTATTGCATCATACAACTAATGTTCATAATAAGCTCCCTTGAAGATATACGCAATGAAAAAACAGGTGAGTTTCCAGGTGATCATTTTACATGATTAGTAACAAAGAAATTGAAAAAAAGTAAATATATCATATGTACATTTTACGGTAGTTTATTCACCAAATGTTATCTTTGCCTTCCTAAGTCAGCAAGAGAAGGATCGCTGTCCAACTTCCTGGCAGCATTAGTGGGCCCAACAGGACTCTCCTGGATAGACTGACGCTCATTTGCAGAAGGCACCTCTGCCAAGCCATTACTTGCACCTTGCAGATGGATTAATAAGTGTCTTCATTCTAACTGCATGTGCAGCATCGTTCATATGTGAATCCTGCACCTTTTCACATTTTAAATTCACAAACAGAGAAGTGTAGCTGAAGGTAGAAATGTGTAAAAACTCCAATTTTCTCGCGATGAGAGATTTCGTAAAACTTTGGTTGTTTTCCCACTAATATCACACCATGCCAGGAACATTGGAACATTTTGTCACATTTCTCTTACATTTCGTGAAGGGTTCCCAGCTTGTCATTAAAGCGAAATGAAGAAACTTTCTTACGAGATGGGAACTGAAGAGGACATAACTGGGTAGAGAAAATTATGAAAGAAGGACATCATTCGTGTGAGAGAGGACGAACACAGTGAGAGTAATGAGAAAAGAAAAGAATGTGAGAGAAGGAGAGTAGGAAAATGAAAAAGAAATTGGACAGAGGAAGGTTGCATAGACTGTTGAAGTATGATTTATTGGGCTGATACCAGCATAAATTGCCAACTAAGAAGACACCACTGTTTACAAATGTCATCAAGAAGATTCCGACCTGTAAAAAACACACTGATCACAAAGTGCTAGTTACTTTGTGGATTAAGCCCTTTTCATCTAAACCCATGGGGAAAAAAACAAAAACAACTCTCAGATTGACTATGATTCAAGCCATGTAGATTTTTATTTTGGGTGTCTGTCTCGTCAAAGAACACTGCACTAAACCTGCAGCCATAGACAGTGTGGGCCTCATTATGGTTTGCTGGTCTGGAATAATTGCCGAAAAGAAATGCAGGTATTTCCTGCTTTGACATTTTTTCCAGACTGGCACCCTTCAAGGTTGCAGGTGGGAACCACAGATATCTCGGCAGGCCTGACATGCTGGGAGTTGAGGCCCCTAATGGCAAATAAACGCCTTAATCACTGTCACCATTCCAAAATTACTAACGGTGCCAGTGATTCAGGCAATCCCATCCCATTCGGTCCTAGGACTCAATGGGATTGGGAACTTACCGGCTCTCCGCTGCCCAAAATATCCTGGTAATTCTGGGATATCGGGCAGCGGGGATGTTAAAGCAGGTTTGCTGCTATCCCGCTAGAATTACCAATGGGATACCGGCAAACCTATAATGAGGGTCTTATTAATGACAATTAAAGACTGCTACCTTGCACATCATCAGCAGAGACAACTCAGGGCCCACCATTTTACCCCCGTAATCAACAATTTCGGCATAAATTGAAGGGAAAGTCGGTGGCAAAATTGCCCTTTACCTATAACAGGAAATATTTGCACCAGCCATGGCTGCAGATTCTCTGCTTGCTCATTTCCTTTGCACTGTAGGCAGGGATCTGTGTGGATGAGTAGCTCTTAAAGGAAAGCTTAGAGTAGGCTCGGGTGTCATCCTATTGGGTCTTAATTATGAATGTGCTGAACACAAATTATAAATTGACACAAAAAGAAGCGTCTTGAAAGCGTTCCTGAAGGAGATCATAGTGGGAATGGTATTAAAGTAATATAGGTAATGCAATCTAAGATGTCTTGTATACATCATTTCCTACTGGAGGCTTCAATGTGCTTGGCTCTGGAAGAAAAAAACAGTGGGCGTGGTTCATTAGTCAGACAGTAGTAAATGCAGTTGAAAATCTGTGGTGTTGATGGGTGAAGGTCAGAAGTATGCAGTGCCTGAGTGCCAATCTGCTTTCTATGTATTTGACAGAGAAACCTGGGAGTGTGTTACCCATAGGGAGTATTGCAAGATCTAACAGACTACAGTACGTTGGGCCTCGTTAGGCACTGATGTTTGAGAGTCTGAATGGGCTAAAGAGAAGAGGAGACGAGCTTAGTCATGGCCTGGTGATTGTCAAACGGGTTTTGTGTGTGTAGTGTAAGGTGGCAGGAGATCTTAGAGGAGAGTCAGTTAGTCAGGGTAAGGCACAAGTTGTGCTTTAAAGGCAAAACCTCTGGCAACCCTGCACTCTCAGCCCTGGACGTTTGCAGACAGGTCCCATTGCTTTAGCTCCCCATTCCACCTCGCTCTCTCTTCCTCTCTGTCTCATATAGATACATTGTATCCTCTGATTAACAAAATAAGCTTCTGCAAGCTGGCAGAAGAGGGAACAAGGTGGTATGGAAACTCAGACATTACCATACCCTGCTAAGGCTTTTGGGGGATGGGGAGGGGGAATAATTTAAGGCTCAATGGAAGGGATGCTTGACATTTGAGGATCACAGTCACCCATTTCACCTTCCTTAATATATTGGTTAACAGGCTGAGAGATGCTTTAAAGTGCCTTGGTTTTTGCCCATAGAGGCAGGGTAAGGCCATTGTCAGGCTTTAAAACAGAATGACACTAATTTGCACAAATGTGGGGTTTGAAAAGCCAAGGTGCACCCACCCTGACTTGTGCATCTACACATGGGTAATAGGTGCAAATCAAATGACTGCAAACAAGTAGTGGACGCATAGAGACCCTCGTTCATTTCTTGGCCAGGTAGTTTACTTGTATGTCAGCTCTTTCCCTGACTAAGCTCCACAGCTCATCATTACTCAAAAGTGAGGAATGCCCATTTTAATGGGGAATCTCCTACAATACACATGCTACGTGTGCATGCTTGTGCAGGAGATCCTTGTACATGTCAACCCGTGACACAACACTTTTACCAACTCTGCCTATCATCTATCTCGTCCAACAGGACATTCACAGAAAATGATCCCTGCCTCCATTTACAAACATAACATGCCTAAGCATATGAGACTTCTAGTAAGGATATGCCTTAGGTATCCCTTGCAAAGAGAAATGTCGGTTTACATAAAATGTTAGTGGCCAAAGGAAAACTTGGCCTCAGGAATGTGTGAACATAATTTTGCACCCATAGCTTTTAAGATAACTTAGTTCTTTTTTCAGTAGAGTATATGGACTAGCAAAACTCTGAGTTGGCTTGACCTCTTCCTGGTCCGCATTACCCCGTCCATTACTCCCGGAATTATTTGTGCCATAAAATATTGGTGTACCTTTCTTATTAGCACTCATCAGGTGTGTGCCTTCCTCCCCGGTAATGCAGCCCCCTGCTTGCTCCTCTGTTTGTGGTTTATACATTTCTTCGAGCAGATCACCGAAGTTTACATTCCCATTGGTGGTCCTCTCTGCTACATAAGGCATCAACAGTGGAAGGATGACTCCTGGATGTTTCATGCTGCCATTTAAGCAGGGACCACCTTCCACCATTGAAAAGCCGAATAGGATTTGGTTTCTATCTCTTATCGAAGGGGCATTACACCTATTCACCCCTTCCGAAGGTGACATAGTCCATCTTTGTTTACACTCAAATGTGTGCATTCTGAGCAGTCTCTGTGTCTCATAGCAATTTTCTTTCTATTTGGGTCCCCGGGGTGGCAAAGCTTTCTCCCAAATGTTTCTTCCCTCCCTTTAACACAAGACCACCTACAACCTTTGGTAATTCTATAAGTGTTTTTTGTGTTTCAATAATCAGAGGGACAATACACCATTTTTGTTCATTAGAAGGCAGCGTTCTACTGTTCTTTTGGCAACCACAACCATTAGTGACCGTTATTGATGGAGGGCATTAGTCTTCGTTATCAGCTATTGCCGTTCCGTGTTTCTCCACCTGTTCGTATGGGCTCAATGATGGTTCAATATCTGGACACTTCGAGGGAATCTGCGGGGCATCATTCGCCATGGTTACGACATTAGTAAGTGAACCGCTTATCCCTCAGACATCCACACCCATTTGGGTATTAGAGGAGACAGTGGTCTTGCCACTCACCACAAATGTTCTCACCTGATGGCCAAGTTTTTCGTTTTACTATGGGCATCCACAGATTGTTATCACACTGGTAAGTAACCACTTTCTGTACACAGCAACTCTCCTCCCTCCTGATCCTATCACTTTCACTATCATTCAGATTCTTACACTTACACAAGTCAAGTTCATGCTCAAGTTCCTTTCTTTCAATCACTGGTGAAGGGCATGCATTATTTTCTGTCTCATGGTTCTTATGTTTCCTATTCTCTATCACACCCCCAATGAACACTTTTTCTTTTTTTACAAATGTTCGAATGGCCACATTTTTCATTTTTGCAATTCTCTGGTTCTTAGGTTTCTTGGTTTGATTAAACAAACCCTCGCGGTTTTTTCTTATAGTTGGTTTCACGCTCTCTTTTGCAAGCAGTGGACGGGCAATTCAAGAGAATTATGGGGTATCACTACTGTCTTTAATGACGTAGCTGTAGAGACTTATCTCAAATCTTGAATTTCAGGGTTTCCTGTTTCTTCCTCTGATTCAGTCAAAATTATGATGGGAGGGTGAGGCCTCATCATGAGTTGGGCGCTTTATACCGCCGGGGCTATTAGCCCTTCCGCCATCCCCCCCGGCGCTATTAGCGCCGGATCACAGGTTTGGCAGAACGGTAAGTCCCCATTTCCCATTGGGCCCATTCTGGAATTTCCCATTCCCCATTGGGCCCAATGGGGAATGTTTGGCGCTATTACCGCCGGTGGCAATACTGCCTGCAGTAATAGCACTGAAAATCGGCAAAATCACGGCTGATTTGCCCCCACCTCATGGATGGGGGAAAATCCGCCAAGCCTGTGATTTGGTGGAACATTAAACGTGGCGGTAATAGCTTTACCGCCGCATTTAAGGGTTACCACCAAACTCGTGATGAAGCCCAAATTGACCTCTTGAGAGATCACCACCATCACCCAAACCATTTGTGAATGTCAAGCCTTCTATTTTTATATATAAATCTGTATGTGCCCTAACCTCATCCCAAAAGTTCTCATATATTGATATTGATATTTTGTTTGTATCACACTCATACACAAGTGTTTCAGAGCACGACGAGGCAAAGGAGGGGAACAAGGGACAACAAAAACAACGAACTTACTAGGCCCAATGACATTGAGAACATGCACATGCAGGGGAGTGGGAAGGGGGAATGTGCCATGGGGGAAGGGGAAGTGGAAAGTGCTGGACAAAGGAATGAAAAACGACAACAGTGGTAGTGCAGCCAGCAAATGGCAAGTGCTAGGCTTAAAGAACTGATGGGGGGTATGATAAGTGCAGAAAAAGTGTACAGATACAGACCCCTATTGCAAGGATTGGTGGAAGGAAGCGCGGGCGCCTGACAGGGTGAGCAAGTACATGGGCCCAAATCAGGTAACCAGGTGCATGATGCAGAAGCAGAGCAGATCAGCAGGGGAGAGGAGGAGCGAAGGCAGAAGCAAAGAGGAAGGTCTTGAGGTGCTTCCGGAACCAGAGATGGTTCACCTCAAGTTTCAGAGTGGCAGGGCGGCTGTTCCAGAGGTAGGCCCCAGCCGAAGACAGAGATCTATCCCCAGCGTGTTTCTTTGAGAAACAACTGACCCTAAGGGAGTTGGAGTTGGAGGAGCAAAGAGCTTGAGAGAGAAAGTTTTTACGGAGGGACAGTTGGACATATAGGGTAACAAATGAGCTCAGGACCATGTTCAAAGTGGATAGGGTTGATATTGATATTGATATTGATATTTTATTCCTATTGCGCTCGTACACAAATGTTTCACAGCGCATCAAGGCAAGGGAGGGGAACAGGGGAGAACAAAACAGCGATCTTACTAGGCCCAGTGATATTGAGAACACGAAAGTGCATGGGAGAGGGGAGGGGAAAAGTGCATGGAAGGGTGGAGAAGTAGAAAGTGCGAAGCAGAGGAGAAACAGATAAATAACAATAAATAAATAATAAAGGTAACAAACAGTGGTAGTGCAGCTAGTAATTTGCAAGTGCTAGGTTTAAGGCAGCAGACAGGGTAGGTCTGATAAGTGCAGGAAGAACAACGGGGTCTGTATGGGAACAGATACAGACCCCAGTGCAAGGGGTACCCCAGAGGCAGTGCAGGGGTGGCCAGGTGCACGGTGACAAGAGAGAACAGATCAGCAGGGAAGAGGGGGAGAGAAGGCAGAAGAAAAGAGGAAGGTCTTAAGGTGCTTCCGGAACTGGAGATGGTTCTCCTCAAGTTTTAGAGTGGCAGGGAAGCTGTTCCAGAGGGAGGCCCCAGCTGAAGAGAGAGTAATACCCCCAACTTGTTTCTTTGAAAAACAACGGACCCTGAGGGAGTTGGAGGTAGAGGAGCGAAGAGCTTGAGATGGGAGTTATGTGCAAAGGGATAGCTGGAGGTATTTTGGTCCCAGGCCCCAGAAAGCCTTGTGGACAATGCAGAGGGTTTTGAATTTAATCCTTGCATCCACTGGGAGCCAATGGAGAGATTTCAGAGCTGGATAGATACGATCCCAGGGCTTGAGGCCAAGGACAAGTCTCGCAGTCCTGCTCTGGATTAGGTGCAGAGGGCGGAGAGTAGAGGCAGGTAGATTTAGAAAGAGGCTTTTACAATAGTCCAAGCTAGAGAGAACCAGAGCTTGCGAAACCATGAGCTTCTGGGGGAAGGAGAGGAAAGTCAGAGTACCTCTGAGGAGGTGCAGTAGGAAATTTGACTTTTTAGAGACCTCAGAGATGTGGGTGGAAAAGGAAAGGGTGGAGTGAAAGATGACCCCGAGGTTCTTAGCCTCGCAGGTGGGTGTAGGAGGAGGGGTAAGGGAGGACGGCCAGAGAGTGAGGGGAGAGGATGGTGAAGGAGTGCCGATGAGGAGGATCTCTGTCTTGCTAGCATTCAGACAAAGATCATCGACGGCACACCGATCTTGAATTGCAGTTAGGCAATCAGAGATGAGAGAGGGAGAGGAGGTGGCAGAGGGCAGCCTGAAAATGAGTTGAGTGTCATCAGCGTAGCACTGGACAATTAAGCAGAAAGTGGCAATGCAGTGGGCGAGAGTTGCCAGGTTTTGGTTGAAAAGCCAGGGCGAGAGGTTAGACCCATGGAGAACATAGATGAAAGGATTATAGAGTAATATAGATGAAAGGAAGGACCCAAGTTGGACCTGTCAGGCAAATACGCTTGTCTACTTCTCTCAGGGTGGGGTGAATGGAGTTTTCTTCAGTACCAATTCCCTCAGATAAGGTGACTGGCCGAAGTTCTGAAACCTCTCCTTATCAATAAGGTGGTTTGTAAGGTCTGTTGGAGAACCCTGTATAGCGGGATTGCATGTCAGTTGTAACAGACTATCCCCCTGATGTTATTTTACTTCAAGTGCCATAGAATCAGTGTGTTCAATTAGGCTTAGATCATTCAAGCCATTTCCTTCATTGAAGTCTTACATGTGAGAACTGCCCAAGGCTGACAAAGAAATGATCCCCTTGGTTTGGTTGCAGTATTCGGGTTTGAGGAAGTCCGTAATAGCTTGCCCCACAATCCGGTGTGTTTGTGGATGTGGGGAGGAGCTGTGGGCCGGAAACTTCATGTAAGACTTGTGTGTCAATTTCAATCGTTTAGGATGGGCTCTCAAATGCATGAACTCATCTGGTTCTAGGACAAGACCATTTTCAAGCTCTTCAGAACCCTGTGATTTCTGGCACATAGCTCCCAAGTCTGTCTTCAGTACATCTCCCATTTGATCTTTGCTTAGGGTTGTAGTCTGGCTCCCATCCTTGGATCCCTATATCACTATATCGTCCACTGACTGACTTTGCAGTACTCACCTTACAACCATGTTCAAGTGAAACAGCAGGCACTGGTGGCAGGGGTCACAAGAGTTTGCACCTTCAGTGTAAAGATGTGTACTTGCTAGTATTAAGTACTTAAGTCTCAATACATATGTAGGTGCAGGGAGGAGGGCACAGGTTTAAAGCATGGTTTGTGACTACAAGTACTTTAAGTTATCTGCAGACTCTGTGTGGGAGGTGGAGAGTGAAATAGAAACTATGGGCCTCATTACGAGTATGGCGGTAAGGCAACAGTGGCACGGGTATCACTACCAGCAACGTTGTTACCATATCACCATACTATGAGTTCTGCTTGCGGGCGCCCTTACAGCCACCAGGTTTTACCGAGTGGCAGTACCGGCACCCGGGAGCAGATCTTGATGGTAGCAACGGTACCATTAATAACAGTACCGTTGCTACCACCCTCCCTATTCCCAATTTGCCCTATGGGACTCAAATGGAAATGGGGATTAATTTTTTCCGGCGCCCAGTAAAGGGCAATTACCGGGTCCTCCAAGGTTGTAAGGACACGGTAATTGCCCTTCTCTGGACGCTGGATAAAAATCAATACCGGCAGCATCCGTGCCTGTACTACTGGCATGGCTACGGCCATACTCGTAATGAGGCCCTATGGCTCAAAGGGTAAAAGGGTATGACACCAATAGTCACAGTAGAAGCGACGCTACATCACTTTTTCTTTCAGTTTCGATTTCTGGTGTTTGCATACGAGTCAGACCAGATAGGTTGAACTATACCTTATATACAGTAGGGGAAGACTCTCCGCACCCTCGATGGACCATGACAGACCACTTCTTTCCACTAGCATCCACGTAGCTCCCAATGTTATGTGCAGTTTCCCCCTGGAAAGGCAAACCACCAGCTTCAATGGACAATGAAGAAAGACTCTTGTCCATACACGACCATGAAATACCATTTCTGTCCACTTCTACCAGCACCACGCTCCGAGCAGTGCCCAATGTGGAGTTTCCTCCTGGAAAAGCATACCTCCAGCAACAACGGGCTTTGAAGAAAGACTCTCTTCCACACATGACCATGAAAGACCACTTCTATCCACTTCCATCTGGGAAAATGCTCCCAATGTTATGTGCATTTTCCTCCTGGAAAGGCACACCTCCAGCAGATATGGGCAAAGAAGAAAGACTTTCCTCCACACACGACCACGACAGACCACTTCTGTCCACTTTCATCTGGGAAAATGCTTCTGAGGAGGTCAATCTGAAAGTGGGCCTTCTTGGCAAGGTACGCGATGTGAGGAGAGATGGAGAGAGAGGAGTTGAAGATGACACTAAGATTTTTTGCCTCACAGGAGGGTGAGGGGATGGGGCCTATGGAGGGTGGTGTTTGAAACCTGAAGTTGTCTCCCTGACTAGTCCCTTGGGATCTGTCATCCAGGTGGCCGGTCCACAGTCATCGCTATTGGCTCCAGTTCCTGGGGTTGGAACAGTGAGGGAGGATCACCTGGATGGGGGGTCCTCGGGAAGTAGAAGTGGGACACTGTTGTGTGAGACACGCTATCCCCCTTTTCATAACACCTTTTTCCCATCCTATCCGTTAGGATACTCAGACACTTTACCCCCTCCCCCCCTTTTCCAACATGAACACTTTTGCACACCACAAAAGAAGACAGACAAACACCAGAGCCATTTACCTGACATGTCCCACCACAAGGGTCAGGCACAATCAGGCAATTGACAAGAATCACACACACTTGACAGCCCTTTCCCTTTCCCACAGTGATAAAAGCTGGAGCACGAGAGCACAATACGACCACCCTATGAGAGGACTAACTCAGCATGGCAGATCAGGAGGAGGAGAAAGATGTTGCAAATCGAGAGGGTGACAAGGAGAGAACTAACCTTGCCCTTTCTAAGCCAAGCCCGTGAAACATCCATGCTAGGAATCGTAAGACCGTGAACAATAGCCAGCGTGTGTTGCAGCAGATGTCAACGGTACACAGGGTCCTCCTCCACTGATAACCAAGTGGGGGAGAGACGCTTGCCACCGTGGTACTGGCCTTGACTCCAGAAGCAAGAAAGGCCAAGTCATTCATCACAGCCGGTGAGGCGAAGGGAGAGAAATAAGGAACTGAACTGTGTTGAACGAAAGTAGCAAGTGGCTTATTTGAGAAAGTACAAAGAACGGTTGTTACGAAAGAGGAACACCAGCTACACTGGAGTCAGTCACCATGTGGGTGCTCACTCGGGAAGCTTTGGGCGACTACCCTATTGTTGAAACTACCGTTACCTGGAGTCCATGGCCAAAGGAACAAAAGAGGTCAAGGTGGACCTAGAGGGGTCTCGTAAAATCTTCTGTACAGTCGAAAGTCTTTGCCCAACCGACAATTGTGAAGCAAAGGGAATTGGATCACACATTGGAAGAACCATTCAAGAAACTGTGTGATTGACAAAGTTGGCTGAGTGAACCCGGCGGAGGAATGCCGATAGAGAGGGGGCGAAGCCAAAAGTCCCAATGAACAGTGTCCTGACAAGAATGAACACGGAAGAGGGATGTCCACAGTGAACTGTTTAGAAAGACATTAAGAGTCATGAATGTCACAGATGAGATTGATTTAAAAGCCATGGTGAACCTGACCAAGGGAAGCTAATATTTGAGTAGGATCTGAGACCGGAAGAGGGAGATCCAAGGGTGAGACGGTATCACCCAACGTACAAGCAGAACGGAACCTTTTATATTTTTGGAATACATCAGGTCCTCGAAGGCAAGAGACTTTTTATAGAAAAGAGACATAATGTCACACCGCGGCCGTGGAAACTCTGGTCAAGATGGAGGCGGTATTGAGCCTCTACACCGGTCCGCTCGACGGTCTAGTCGTCTAGGACCGGCAGGTATAAGAGGAGACCACGCCCCCCTGCAACTTGCGTTGCAACTCGCTTTGTTAGTCTCCTGACTTTCGTCTGCTTGCAGTGCCCCGTCCAGCGAATCTATTTACTTTTGCTTCATCTGATTCTTCGCTATCCTTAGCTTCCTGTCCGGATTTTCTCTTCTGCTATCAGCCTCGCTTGCTTCCTCTTCTCTCGCTTCCCCCGGTTGTACCTGCTTGGAGCCTCAGTCAACCTGTCGCGGTGTGTTCGGTGTCAGTTTCACCGTACTACTCCCGCGTCTATTACTCTTTCTCTCTCTGACGCTCGATTTCACTCTCACGCTCGCTCTCTCTCTCTGTCTATCCCTCTCTCATTCTTTCTCTCTCTCTATCTACCGTCTTCTTTCGCTCTCGCTCTCTCTCTCATTCTTTCTCTCTCTCTCTCTACCGCTCTCTTTCGCTCTCGCTCTCTCTCTCATTCTTTCTCTCTCTCTCTCTACCGCTCTCGCTCTCTCTCTCTCTCTCCCTCTCTCTCTTTTTCTCTCTCGCGCTCGCACTCTCTCTTTCTCTCTCGCGCTCGCACACTCTCACTCTCTCGCGCTCGTACCCTCTCTTTCTTTTTTCCTATCTTACCTTCGTCCAGGAGTCTTTTGTGGCTATCTTTACCTCCTTAGCCTCCGGTTGGATTTTCTCCTCGCTTCCCGTGAGCGGCCAAACCCTCATCCGGAAGGATCAAAACTTGAGCTTGCTATTACAGCTGATACAGGACTACGCCAGCCTCTCCAGTCTTCACATCGGAATTACCAAAAGCATCAATTGACACACAGGGTTTTTTCTGCCTTATCAGGCTTTTTCCCTGTTTGAGGAGCGGACTCCCCTGGGTCCACCTGACTGCCAGATCCATAGGCGGGCAAGGTGGCCTCGGGGGGAGACCGTCCCTATCTCTTCGAACGAAAGAAGGGAAGAAGGACTATTCAGTCAAGTGACGAAAGAGAAAGTCTCCAAACGGAAAGAAGAAGGAGACCGAAGTCATCAAACCCTGCTGAAGATCCAGGTGAGGAGTCTCAAGGGGCTGGAACTTTTGCACGGTGTGACACATAACCACCAAAGGCTCTGATAGTTGAGAGCTGAACTGTTGGCTCGTGCGGGGAAAGCTTGAGGGTGTGCTGTTCTCAGGAGTCCAACCTTGTCCCTGCTCAAAATGTGGGGAAGGGAGACCCCAACTATCACATCCTGACTTATCATTGTGAACACTTGTTTCTTTCTTATGAACCTCATCCCACACTCTTTGTTTGTATTTAGCATAAGGATTGGCAATAGGTTTTTCTTACTATTGGCCCTTTAATTTTGACAAGATGCCACTAGGACTCCTTTCTTATTATTTGATGGTTGTAGCTTGCTCGCATTTTAGATCTAGGTTTAGACTAAGCATTTTTTCCAACCTGCATGTACAGTTTAATAAACACCCTTGAACTGTGATGACTTGTGTCTGTCTTTACTGTTGCCACCGTGAGTTCCTTATAATTGGTGTCAGAGTGGGATGTGACTCAATTGAAACTAATTGGGGAACCCTAAAATTTCTAAAACTTAGTCAGAGAGCCTCTAACCCTTCCATCGCCACCAAGCAATCAATAGAGTTTGATATCTGTTGTAATAGTCAAGCTATAATCCCCGCTTGGAAAAGAGGAATGACTCCCATGAACTTGGTCCTGATACCCTCTCTGGGTGTTACATACGACTGGCCCCAAAGTCTGAAGGTTCTCTTGTAGAATCATGGTGAGATCCCATTTGAGGTACTTCATGGAGATCAAATTGCCCAGGGAATTTTAAAAAGAGCATTATTTCCTCAGTTTAAAGAAAGTGAGCCAGGTAAAACAGACAGGGGAACTTAGATTTTGGGGAAGCTGATAAACCTTGTAACTACAAAAAAAGGAAGGAAAAAGAGCCCAACTTCTATCTCGACCTAGCCTTTGCCCAGTGAAATGATCCAGCTCTCGCTGAAGCTTTTCTACAAGCAATCCCAGAAGGAGAAGGCTTAGAGAAGGGAAGTCCATTTTTCTTCTTAAAACAAGGATTGAGTTATAGAAGAGAGACATCAATGGAAGGTTTAGTCAACACACAACTGGTAATACCCAAGAGCCACCGAAAAGGTTGTGCTGGAGATTGTGCATTCCCACTTTACAGGGGGGCATTTAGAACTATCTAAAATCCTAGATGCAAATTAGTGGGACGTTTTACTGGCCAGGTATCCATGCTGATATCAAAACCTTCATCCAGACATGCAAGATCTGTCAAAAGACCAGCACCCACATCCCATTACCTGCCCCTCTGAACCTGTTGCCAATTATAGAAATCCCCTTTTCAAGAATCGGTATGCACATAATTGATCCTCTGGAGACAATCTGATTAGGGAAACAATATGTCTTGGTAATTGTGGATTATTCCACCAGATATTCTGAGGCCTTCCCAATGTGAAATAATACCACACAGCAGATCCTCAACCAACGTCTACTGTATTTCTCCCGGGTCATTTTTACCAAAGAAATACTAAGAGATCAGGGTTCAAACTTTATGAGTACGCTTATGGCCGAAGTCAAAGAGCTACTGCACATTACCACCCTACGAATTTCTGTGTACCATCCCCAAACTAATGGCTTGGTAGAAAGATTCAATAAAACCCTGAAACTGATTTTGCGAAAATTGGTAGGAAGGGACGGGAAAGACTGGTATTGAATGATTCCATGGGCACTGTTTGCAGTGAAGAACACCCGCCAAACTTCCACAGGTTTCTCTCCCTTCGATCTTCTCTATGGTAGAGAGCCCAGAGATCCCCTGGACATGCTCCGGGAAACCTGGGAAGAACAAGAGGAGGCTCCCATTCCCATCTTGAAAACCGCCATCAGAATGCTAGAACCTATGAAATTCGTTCGAGACTTGGTTTGCCCACATATGGAAAAGCCCAATAGCCAACAAAAATCAACTTATTACAAAAAAGTGAATTTAAGATCATTCTCCATAGGACAGAAGGACAGAAAGTACTGGTCCTCTTACCCACCTCGGAAAACAAACTTGTATCCAAGTGGCACGGACCTTATTAAATTGTAAAGAGAACAGGAAACTGTACTTACAAAGTAGCCCAACCGGACAGAAAACATAAAATCCATTTGTATCACGTAAATCTCTTGAAAGAGTGGAAAGAGAACCCGTCACCCACACATGCCAAAGTATCAGCTTGTTTGGTTCCCGAAGAGATAGATACCTTCAAGTTAATCCCTCCTGAGGTATCTATCCAACAACAAGAAGATTTAAAAGATGTAGTAGTCTCATTTCCTGTTGTATTCTGAGAAAAACCAGGGAGTAAAAGGCACATGTCACTACATTAGAACACCTAAAGGTAAAGTGGTTCATTTAAAACCACATCAACACTCAGAAGCCAGTAAACAGATAGTTATTGAGGAATCCAACAAATTGTTAAAAGCCAATATCACTGAACCATCTTCAAGCCCATGGTCCTCTGCTAATGTGTTGGGGTCAGGAAATCACGTAATGATTCAGCCTTCATGAAAAGCACTCGTCCAGCAGCTTGTGTTTCCTCTCGTTTACCTACCCATTTGTCCGCTTCTCAATCCATTACTGCATTTATTCCAAGGAAGATACACAGGGGCACTTTTCCCATACATTTCCGTTCATTCAGACAACGCTGGGGATTGTCATGGAAACGATGGTTGCCGGAATACCACCGTGCAAGGCTACGGCGTTCTCAGCATCCCGCCGTATGAACGTGCTGCCTTCCATATAAGCACCGCCCATGACAACAGATGCTGTTTCTGAATGTTTGTTCTTGAGCTTTATGAATTACGGACCTTGTTATTTAGTGCCTTGACCCTTTTTTCTTCACCACGGATTGCCCCTGCTTGACTCTTGGCTATTGTTCATCTTTAGTACTTCTGGAAGACTTGACCGCGGAACGCTAAACTACCTCTATCTTGCCTCATGTCTTGTTGTTTGTCTGCCTGGAATGTTGCCGCCTTTTGGACCGCTACATTGATTTCCACTCCTGCTTCACTTCTGAGATCTTTTTGCCCGAATCCTTGCTGACCGCAGAATTCTACTTGACCACGTCTCTGAATCAAGATATCCTGCTTTGTTGCTTATAGAACTGTACAGCTTTGAACTTAAAGGACCTATGAACCATTCAAACAACTCTAAACATTGGTATGTGGACTAGAGACTGGCTTTACACACATTAGGCGTCCGCATGCCAGCAGGGTTAGGTTGGTTTCCCTAGTTGGATTATTCTTCTGTCTGGCTTGCCTCTTCCAGAGAACTGATCATCTGCATTCTGCACCTATCCTCGATCTCCCATGTTACATTAGGTAAGACCCTGTGATATCATTTTTGATTCCATTGTTCCTCATATTGCCCTTATCTAAGATACCCTTATGGTTATTTGCTGCAGGATAACGTCTAGATTAGTACCTCATTCCAGTGGCACAGACAAGACACACATTATGTGAGTTTCTAGTGGACTGGTGTTGCATGCTGTTTTCTCTTGTTTAAATGAAAACCTGACACTGTGTTATTTTTGTGCAGCCAGCTGTGTCCCGGGGCGGTTTCCTTCTTCCAAACAATCCTCCTTCCAAACAGTCCCTTCGTACTTTTGGCAGTGGCATTGTAGGGAATAATTCTACGTCTACACTACGCACTCAACTGTCCATAGGCTTGCAGCATTGGTCTCCTGGTGGGGATCTTTACAGTTGGTCACTAAACCTGACCCTTCCTGGAGATTCTGCATAGACTTCCGTCAAGTTAATGCCATCTCAGACTTCGATGCATATCCCATGCATTGCATCGATGATGTAATTGATCAACTCAGAGCCGCCATCTTTCTATCTACTCTAGATTTAACCAAAGGGTACTGGCAAATCCCTGCATGATGGCCGGATAAGGAGAAAACCACATTTTCACCACCTCTAGGATATTTCAATGTATAGTCCTGCCTTTTGGCTTACACAGTGCATATGCCACTTTCCAATGCCCTGTGGATCAAATTTTACAACCCTACTCTTACTTCTGCAGATATTACATTGACAATTCGTCATATATAGTAAAACCTGGGAGGACCATCTTTTCCATCTTTATACCATCATGAAAGTCCTTAGAAACGCTGGCCTATCTGCAAATCCAGCTAAATGCAGATTGGCCCAGTCAGTCATGAAATACCTAGGCTTCTTCGCATGGAATGGGAATGTACAGCCACAACAGGAGAAGGTAAAATCGGTATTAGATACACCAGCCTGCAAGACCAAAAGAGGTCTTAGAGCTTTTCCGAGGTTGATAGGATATCACCGTAGGTTTATACCCAACTTTTCAGATAAAACAGCCTGACAGATAAATGTAAGAATGCCAAACCCCAGAATGTCATTGGAATGACAAGGATGGGATATGCTACCGCACCTTGAAATAGACTGTGTGCCAGAACCTGATCCTAAAGGTAGTTGCCTTTCTAAAGAGTTCATTTTACAAACGTATTCCTCCGTTACCGGCTTATGAGCAGCCCTGTCCCAGGTTTGCGATGGATTGGAACACCCCATATTAATCACAGTCCACAAACTATTCCCACATGAAAAAAAAATATTTGTGTTGGAACCAGAGTCGCTGGCCATCAAGTCTGCCATACTTAATCTCAGATACTACCTCTTGGGATTAAAGTTCACACTCGTCACAGATCACCCACCCCTAGTTTGGATTAGTTAACGCAAAGACTCCAACCATCGGGTCAAGCAATGGTTTCTAGACGTAGTACCCTATTGTCTCACTGTGGAACATCGAAAAGGAAAAGACCAGGTCAATGTAGATTTTCTTTCACGGGTTCCCCAATAAAACAAATGTGGCTACATCGCATGGAGGAAGGGTATGTGAGAAACCTGAAGGCGTCTCCCTGACTAGTCCCCGGGGATATGTTATCCAGGTGGCCAGGAAATGGACATCGCTATCGGATCCAGTTCCTGGGGGTGAACTAGTTAGGGAGGATCACCTGGAGGGGGGGTCCTCAGGGAGTGAAAGTGGGACACCGACAGGTGAGATGCGGTATCGCCCTTTTCATAAAAACCTTTTGCCATCTTAACCCGTAGGATACTCAGACACTCTACCCCCGACCCCCTTTTCAGACATGAACATTTTTGCACACCACAAAAGAAGACGGACAAACACAAGAGCCATTTACCTATCATTTCCCACCATAAGGGTCAGGCAAAGTCAGGCAATTGACCAGAATCGCACACACTGGACGGCCCTTTCCCTTCCCCACAGGGATAAAAGGTGGAGCACGAGAGCACAATACGAGCATGGCAGAACGCATGACGAGAGAGCTAACTCAGCACTGCAGTTCAAGAGGAGGAGAAAGACAGAGCAAATCGAGAGGCTGGCAAGGAAAGAAGCAACCTTGCCCTTTACAAGCCAAGCCTGTGAAACCTCCACGGAAGGTTTTGTAAGACCGGGAACAATAGCCAGCTTGTGTTGCAGCAGATGTCAATGGTACATAGGGCCTCCTCGCTGATAACCAAGCCAGGGAGAGACGCTTGCCACTGTGGTAATGGACTTGACTCCAGAAGCAAGAAAGGCCAAGCTGCTCATCACAGCCGGTGAGTCGAGGGGAGAGATGATAAGAAACCAAACTGTGTTGAACAAAAGTATCAAGTGGCTAATTGGAGAAAGTACAAAGAACTGTTGATACAAAAGGGGAAAACAAGCTACAGAGGAGTCATGCACCACGGAGGGGCTCACTGGGACATTCTGGGTGACTACCCTATTTTTTGGAAACTACTGTTACCAGAAGGCCTTGGGAAAGGCATGAACGGGGTCAAAGTGGTCATACAGGGGTCTCATAAAATCCTCTGTACAGTCAAAAGCCTTTGACTGACAGATTCCTGTGAAGCTAAGGAAAGTGAATCCCAAACTGTTCAAGAAACTGTGTGATTGACAAAGTTGGCAAGAGGCAACCCGAGGGGTGCCGATAGAGAGGGGCAAAGCCCAAAGTCCCAATGAATAGTGTGTTGACAAGAATGAACCCTGCAGAGGGATGTCCACAGTGAACTGTTTAAAATGACATTAAGAGTCATGAATGTCACAGAGGAGATTGAGTTGAAAGCCGTCGTAAACCCAATGGAGGGGAGCTAATATTCAAGGAGAATCTGAGCCCGGAACAGCGGATCCAAGGGGGAGAAGGCATCACCCAACATACAAGCAGAACTGAACTTGTATTTGTTATTTTTGGAATACATCAGGTCCTCAGAGGCAAGAGACTTTTTATAGAAAAGAGACTTAACCACCGAAGGCTCTGATAGTGGAGAACGGAACTGTTGACTCGTGCTGGAAAAGCCCGAGTGTATGCTGTTCTCAGGAGTCCCGCCTTGTCCAGTGCTCAAAACAGGGAGAAGGGAGACCCCGACTACCACATGCTGACTTATCATTTGTGACCACTTCTTTCTTTCTTACAAACCTCATCCCACACTCTTTGTTTGGATTTAGCATACGCACTGACAATATGTTTTTATTAGTATAAGCCTTATATTGGCAAGATGCCACAGGACTGCCTTTTTATTATTTCATGGTTGTAGCTTGCTCTCATCTTAGTTTCACGTTTAGATTTGGTGTTTTTCCAACTCACATACACAGTTTAATAAACAACCTTGAACTGTGATCACTTGTGTCTGTCTTTACTGTTACCACCATGAGTTCATTACAGCGGCCAGAGTGTGGTAAGGAAAGAGGGAGCAGGTGTCCCAATGAGGAGGATCTCTGTCTCACTGGCAGACAGGCAGTCAGTAATGAGAGAGGAAGAGGCAGAGGCAGAGGAAGGTAGCTTGAAGGAGAGCTGAGTGTCGTCCGCATAATATTGGAAGTTAGGAGAGAAGGTGGAGATTCCTGGCTAGAAGGGCGAGATAGATGTTGAAAAGCCAAGATGAGAGGGTAGAGCACTGAGTGACACCCCTGGTGGAGAGTGAGATGGATGAGAGAAAAATGCCCAGTTGAACCTGGGAAGTTTGGTCAGAGATGAAGGAGGTCAACCAGTCCAGAGTCAGGTGCGTGATGCCAAGAGTAGCATAGAGCTGATTTATAAGTGTGGCATGATTGACTGTATCAAAAGCAGAGGAAAGGTCAAGAAGGATGAGAATGGAAGGCGAGTTGGAATCAAGATTATTGTGTTCATTAGTGCAGTTTCCATGCCTCTGGTCGCTCTGAAACCAGACTGGTAGTCGTAGAGGCAACTAACAGATTTAGTGTGGTGGATAAACTGGGAGATGGCCAGCTTCTTCAAGAGTTTGCCCAGGAAAAGGATAATGGACATAGTTTAACCCGTCTGGAAGGGTTGGCAGGAGGATTTTGCAGAGACAGTGCACAAGGGGGTTCTTGAGGAGTGAGGGGAAGGATCCAGTGACACAGGAGTGATTGTATAAAACAGCCAAGGCTGGTTAAAGGGACACAATATTGTCCTTGATAGTTCTAGACAGGCAGGGGAGCACCTGTTTGATGAGACTTTCATAGATTGAACTTGTCTAGTAACCTTATCAATTGATATGGGAGAGAAAGAGGAGAGTAGGAGGGAAGAGGGGAGAGGGGCCAAGGGAGTCCTGAGAGTGGATGCGGAAGAAGGCAGTCATGTAGAGGAGAGTGAGGACAGGATGACCTGAGTTTTACTGGTGAAGTGAGAGCCCAGTGTAGTGTAGATGGCCAGGGAAAGCAGAGGAGAAATGAAGACTCCAATAGGATTTGTCAGGTCCTCACTCCTCTTGACAGGCGCAGAAGCAGTACAAACGGCTCCCTTCCCATTGGGTTTTGGCACCTGGGAAATAGACACCACAGGCCTCCGCAACCCTCTGGGGAAAGAGGGTTAGGGTCCGTAGAGTGGATAGGTAGAGGGAGTTCAGGATGACCGGAAAGAGGTTTAGGAATGAACAGTGGATGGGTAGGGGGAAATAGGGGTAACGTACTCCTCGACTCCTGTGCCGATCTTGCAGGTATTCAGTTGAGATACACCGCCCTCTCATACATGCACATCTAGTACCACATATTCAACTCAGAGATTATTTCTTGGGAGGCTTTTGTATTGGAGCCTCTAACCAATGATCACCTTGTGCTCTGGTGTCACTTTTGTAATGCTTGCCCAAGATATCATAAAAGATGTGCAATCACAAGTACCCCACATTTACCCCATGTGTAGGCAACCAACAATAACATGCAAACAAGTGCTAAACACTTAGCTCTGGCTTCTGCGTGAGTTCGAGGTCCTTGGGCCTTTCTGCGTTGATGGGCTGTGAGACTTCTCACCCAGTCCGATGCAACTACAGGCTGTGAACAGTAAAACAAAGTCAATGCACGTGCGTGCGAAAGTCGTTCCTTTAGAACGTTCCCTGCGGGATTGCAAGATTGTTAATTAGTGCTGTTAATTCACCGCCTAGCCCACTCCAACTTGGGGTTAGTAATCATGCTCTGCATGCAACTAGTAATCGAGTTTCCTGTGCTTCACTTCAGCCTAGGAACTTAAATCCTGCCGCGCGTAGAGCTACTCACTCAGCGCGTCTCACTCTGACAGAAGTTAAACGTGTACTTAGCTTTTTCTTGTACGCGGGGCCGGGGATGTGGCAGGCGGGCGGTGCCCCGCGTAGTCGTGCCTCCTGGAGCTCGGGAAGAACACGTCCTCTCTCGCCAAAGGCCAGGATTGTGAGCGGAGATCCTTGGGCGCGGCTCGCGCATGCGCAGTGGTGCGCGTGGGATCCGATTGCTCCCAGCAGGTCTGTGAAGCACACGGCCTGCTGGGAGATGTAGTTTCCGGGCGGTTCTCCATCCCTGGGCCTTCTTTCTGAAAAAAGGATGGAGAACTCGCCTGGAGAAGCTGCTGGCACAACCCCAGGCCTCCTTAACTCCTCCCAGGCCCCCCACAACTCTACCATTGACTCCAGTCCTGACAGTACTCTCCCTCCCTCCAGCAGGCCCTGGTTTAGCGGTATTTAACAGATGAAACTGGCGGAGGAGTCGAGGAGCATGAATGTTACCTGCGGGCTCCCAAGAGCGATCTTCTCGGCCGTACCCTTTCCAGTCCACCAAATACCAAAGGGATCCCTGTCTTCGGCGTGAATCCAGGATATTGAGCACCTCGTATTCTGGGACGCCATCTATTAGAATAGGCGAGGGTTTTTTGGATCTTATGGAGGCTGGGGCTGGTTTTATCAAAGAGATGTGAAACACGGGGTGTATCTTCATGGATGAGGGTAGGGTTAGTTTCACTGCCACAGGACCCACCAAAGCCTCGATTGGGAATGGACCAATGTGGCGTGGGCAGAACTTGCGAGACCCTCGTAAATGCAAATTGCGCGTAGAAAGCCACACCCGGTCCCCCACCTGATATTGTGGACCTGGTCTTCTTTTCTTGTCTGAATGACGTTTATAAGTCGCTTTGGCGAGATTCAGGTTGTGTTGTGCGATTCGCCAAATGTTCTCCAACTGTTTCTGCTTCTCACAGACTGCTGGTACTTCGGGTATTGATTCCAGAGGCACAGGTTGAAATCGGGGATGATAGCCTTAGGCACAATAAAACGGGGTAACCTTGGTTGATGCGTGTACTGCATTGTTGTAAGCTAATTCGGCCAGCCAAATCACTTCTGCCCATTCGTTTTCTTTTCCCTGTGTTAAGCACCGCAAATACAGTTCCAGAGTTTGATTTAATCTCTCGGTTTGACCATCAGTTTCTGGGTGGTAGCTGGTGGATAATCGAATCTCGATTCCTACAGTTTTGCAAAACGCTTTCCAGAATCGTGAAGTGAACTGAGGTCCCCGATCTGAAACTATTCCATAAGGTAGGCCGTGGAGTCGCACCACATGTTGTAGAAATAGGTTTGCTATTGAGCTGGCAGTTGGAGTGCCCTTACATGGTATAAAATGAGCCATCTTGGATAAATAGTCCACCACGACCAGGATAGCTGAAAATCCTTGACTGGGTGGCAGATCAACAATTAAATCCAAAGACACTGTATGCCACGGTGCTGTAGGAGTGGGAAGGGGTTGCAATGTACCTGCAGGTTTCCTGTGTTCGGTCTTGTTTCTCAAACAGATTTCACATCCTGATATGTACTGGAGCACATCCTTTTGTAAACTAGGCCACCAGAAATGGCGTTTGAGTAGCTCCTTGGTTTTCCATGCTCCAGGATGACCCACAAAAGGGGAGTCATGGCACCATTTAATAGCTTGTTGTCTGAGCGGTTTGGTAGGTAAGTACATAGCAGACTTGTAAAATGGTAAGCCCTCTTTTATGGTCTGTTCTTGACCTCCACTAGCCCATCGTATCAGATCCTGTGCAGACATTGCCTTCCGAATCTTTTCAAATATGACGTCCACCACCACACTTCCCACTACACAGATTGAGTCCACAATCGGTTTGGGTTCGTCCAAATCTTTTGGCAGGAGCGAATTTGATTCTGGATACCGAGATAGTATATCTGCCTTCCGGTTTTCCACTCCAGGTCGATATGTGACGATGAAGTCATATTCCGAGAACTGCATAGCCCATCTAACTTGTCTCGGACTAAGGGCTCTAGCGGATTTCAAGAATTGTAAATTTCGATGATCTGTATAGATGGTGATTGGGTGGCGAGCTCCCATGAGGTAATGACGCCACTCGTCAAAGGCTACCTTTATGGCTAACAGCTCTTTATCTGCTATCACATAATTTTGTTCTGCTGGTAGTAATGTTCTTGAATAATAAGCAACTGGATGTAGTTGTCCATGATCGTCTCGCTGCGACAGGATAGCACCCACCGCATAACTGGATGTGTCAGTTTCTATGATGTAAGGCTTAGCAGGGTCTGGATGTTGCAGGACAGGTGCTGTCACAAATGCTTCTTTCAAGTCTTGGAAACTTGCTTCAGCCTTTTCGTTCCATTGGAAAGGAACACCTTTTCGCAACAACTGAGTGATGGGTCGTACCTTTTTTGCGAATCCTTCGATAAACCGGCGATACAAATTGGCAAATCCCAATACTGTTTGCACTTCTTTCACGGAACTTGGGGAGGGCCAGGTTGCAATGGCCTGCACTTTCTTTCGATCCATAGTAACTCCTTGAGGTGATAAGAGGAATCCTAAAAACTCTATTGTGGTTTGGTGGAATTGGCATTTTTCGAGTTTCGCATACAGCTTATGTTCTCGCAATCTCTGTAGGACAGCCTTCACATGACCCTGATGTTCCTCTGCGTTGTGAGAATAGATAAGGATGTTGTCGATGTATACGATGGAAAAAACATCTAAATAACCTCGTAACACCTCATCCAAGAAGTGTTGAAAAGCTGCAGGGGCATTACAGAGCCCAAAGGGCATGACCTGATATTCGTACAGGCCGAACTTGGTCCTGAACGCCGTTTTCCATTCATCGCCCTCTCTGACGCGCACTAAATGATACGCGCCCCGAAAATCCAACTTCGTGTATATGGTGGATCCCCGTACCTGGTCTAATAACACGGCAATCAAAGGCAGCGGGTAACGGTTCTTGATGGTAATGCGATTGATCACCCTGTAATCAATACAAGTCCTTAGGTCTCCGTTTTTTTTTGCTATGAAGAACAAAGGAGAGGATACTGGGGATGTTGAATGCCGTATGAAACCGTTTGCCAGGTTGGTCTCGATGTACTCCTTCAGGTGCTCGTTCTCGGCTTCAGTGAGCGCATAAATCCTACTACAAGGTAGTACCGCACCCGCTTCCAAGTCCATGCGACAATCAAAAGGCCTGTGTTGTGGTAGGGTCTCAGCGGCCACCTTACTGAAGACGTCCCGATACTCCTCATATTCCTCTGGTAGAACTACATCAATACTGCCTCCTACAAAATGGGGACAACGTTCCTCCACACTACAACTAGTCTGGCAATACTTCGAGGTGAACTGTAAAGTTCCTGTGATCCAATCCACGATTGGGTTATGTAGTCGTAACCATGCTAAGACCAAAATTAACCCAAATTGAGGTGCTGTGATGACATCGAAATCGATGATTTCTCGATGTCCTTTTCCACACTCGAGCTCCATGAATTGCGTGTGTTGGGTGATGGGGCCCAAAACCAATGGCGATCCGTCCACTGACTTCACTAGTTCTGGTTGTTTCTTAGTTCTCAATGGAAGTCCTAATCTTCTTGCTACTTGGTCATCCACGAAGTTACCCGTGGCCCCGGAGTCGACCATCAGTGACACTGGTATACGTTTCCCCTGCACATTTAGATGACCAGCCAGCATTATGTGAACAGACGGAGTATGGTGTACGTTTGCTAACATCTTTGGGGTGTCTTCAGATTTGCTCGCCCTCACCCCCTTCATGGACGAGCTGCCGCGTTTCCCGACGAGGTTCCTTTACCGGATGGTTTAGTTGTACATTCTCGGACAAAGTGGCCCGATTTACCACAATAGAGACATAATTTGTCTCTTCTTCTTCTCTCCTTCTCCTCTTTAGTCAAAGGGCCTCGTACAGTTCCAATCTGCATCGGTTCTTCAGTTCCTTTTTCCGACGCCTTGCTGTTTTTTTGTTGATCTAGCCGGACCATAGGTTTGTTGTCCCATTTACGACGGTCCAGGCGACGTTCACTTTGTCTCTGGTCTAACCGTAGTGCCAAATCTATCATAGTAGAACAGTCTTCAGGCTGGGGGTCAACGTGGGCCACTAAATCCTTTAGCTCTTCTCTTAGACCCTGATAGAACAGGGCCATTCTTTTCTCCTGAGGCCAGTCGGTCTCTACTGCCAACCGATTGAAAGCTGTCACATACGTCACCAAATCCTTGCTCCCTTGTCGCAGCTGCAGCAACTCCCGATCCTTGAGTAAGGTCGCTGCCCTACGGTTGAATATTTTACCAAATTCTTCTAAGAATATGTCCCAACTGTACAACAAGGCATCGTCCTTGCGCACCAAAGGTGTCGCCCATGAAGCTGCATCTCCCGTCAGGTAGGAAATCACAAATGCGGTATGAGATTGAGCTGTTCTGAACACTACGGGTTTGGTCAAAAAATGTAATTGGCATTGCATGATGAACTGGTCAAAATTCTGTGGGTCCCCATGATACCGCTCAGGAGCAGCAAGCGGCAATGTTGGCTCCGTGGCTACCTGTACTTGTACCGGAGTTGGTGGGGGTTGTCTAGGCAAAGGCGTTGCTTGGTCTGGACAGTCAAGGTATGAACTTGGCCTGCTAGATTCTGGTAATCCTGCCTGGTTGCCGCCAATTCGGCTTTCAACTCCTGGAGAAGGGTTACTACGTCTGCCATGATTGTGCTGCTTGGGCGCCAAAAGATACGTGGGCTCGCAATTCTGTCAGGTCCTCACTCCTCTTGACAGGCGCAGAAGCAGCACAAACGCCTCCCTTCCCATTGGGTTTTGGCACCTGGGAAATAGACACCACAGGCCTCCGCAACCCTCTGGGGAAAGAGGGTTAGGGTCCGTAGAGTGGATAGGTAGAGGGAGTTCAGGATGACCGGAAAGAGGTTTAGGAATGAACAGTGGATGGGTAGGGGGGAAATAGGGGTAACGTACTCCTCGACTCCTGTGCCGATCTTGCAGGTATTCAGTTGAGATACACTGCCCTCTCATACATGCACATCTAGTACCACATATTCAACTCAGAGATTATTTCTTGGGAGGCTTTTGTATTGGAGCCTCTAACCAATGATCACCTTGTGCTCTGGTGTCACTTTTGTAATGCTTGCCCAAGATATCATAAAAGATGTGCAATCACAAGTACCCCACATTTACCTCATGTGTAGGCAACCAACAATAACATGCAAACAAGTGCTAAACACTTAGCTCTGGCTTCTGCGTGAGTTCGAGGTCCTTGGGCCTTTCTGCGTTGATGGGCTGTGAGACTTCTCACCCGGTCCGATGCAACTAAAGGCTGTGAACAGTAAAACAGTAAAACAAAGTCAATGCACGTGAGTGCGAAAGTCGCTCCTTTAGAACGTTCCCTGCGGGATTGCAAGATTGTTAATTAGTGCAGTTAATTCACTGCCTAGCCCACTCCAACTTGGGGTTAGTAATCATGCTCTGCATGCAACTAGTAATCGAGTTTCCTGTGCTTCACTTCAGCCTAGGAACTTAAATCCTGCCGCGCGTAGCGCGACTCACTCAGCGCGTCTCACTCCGATAGAAGTTAAACGTGTACTCAGCTTTTTCTTGTACGCGGGGCCGGGGATGTGGCAGGCGGGCGGTGCCCCGCGTAGGCGTGCCTCCTGGAGCTCGGGAAGAACACGTCCTCTCTCGCCGAAGGCCAGGATTGCGAGCGGAGCTCCTTGGGCGCGGCTCGCGCATGCGCAGTTGTGCGCGTGGGATCCGATTGCTCCCAGCAGGTATGTGAGGCACACGGCCTGCTGGGAGATGTAGTTTCCGGGCGGTTCTCCATCCCTGGGCCTTCTTTCTGAAAAAAGGATGGAGAACTCGCCTGGAGAAGCTGCTGGCACAACCCCAGGCCTCCTTAACTCCTCCCAGGCCCCCCACAACTCTACCATTGACTCCAGCCCTGACAGGATTGGCGAGTTCCTTGCAGATTTTTAAATGTTAAGCTATGTTCTTAGTGGTCCCAGATATGCATTCTTGGATATAGTCCCTCTTCTTCAAGCAGATGGAGAGTCTGTGTTGCCTTTTGAGCAGGCGGCAGGCTACTTTGTCAGAGGATGTGCTCGGAGCCTGCCACTTCCACTTAGCAGCTCTGCACTTGACTTTCAGAGAGGGCAGGTCAGAGTTATACCAGGTGCTGCACTTGGAGGCAGGTTTCATGCAGATCCCCATGACATAGGCAAGGATGTAGAGAGTTGTAGATGGAGAGTTGAAGTTAGTAAGGGCTGCGTCGGAGTGAGAGTCAGAGGAAGGAGTTGGGGGGGTGAAGGTGCCGGCAAAACCAGCACCTGACACTCACTTCATAGGTCGAATGACGGAGGAGACTGGTAGTGCAGGTGGGGTTTTAGAACCTCAGAGGTCCAGGTGAGAGGAAAGGAGAGTATGATCAGACCTGGAGAGAGGAGTAGTGGGAGGAATGGAGATGGGGATGTCAGCAGAGATGAGACCATCCAAGGTGTGTCTGGCAGAGTGTGCCGGACCGGAGGGAAGAATGGAGAGGGAAAGAGTATCACAGTGGTTGTGTAAGAGTCCAGAGGCTGCATTAGGGGATTCAAGGTCAATATTGAAGTCTGCAAGGAGGAGAAGCTTGGAGGTGGAGGCCAGGAGAGAAGAGGTGAGGTCAGACCGCTCTGAGAGGAAGAGGGAGACTGGACCAGGTGGCCTGTAAATGATGGCCAGAGTCAGCAAGAGGATAGAAGAGAGACCAAGCCTGTAGACTAGGCATTAAAAGGAGGAGTAGGATTGAGAAGGTATGATAGTAGCAGGGACCCGTTCAGGGAAGATCACGGCCACTTCGTCCCCAGACTGGTTAGGCTTGGGCTTGGAGAGGATCTTGTAGCCCTCTGGGAGGAGAGTAAAACAACTTGTTACAGTACTGGCCATTTGCCATGTCTCGGTGAGAGCGAGGATGCGTACTTTGAGATCCTCAAGGAGGTGGCAGATGTCAGGGGAGTGTTTGTTGGCAGAGTGACAGTTGAGGGGAGCTAGGTGTAGCTGATTGCCACTTTTGAAGGTCTTCTGAGGAGGTGTACAAAAATGTGGTCCACCCGTCAGCTGTCGCAGATTGGCCAGAAGAGAGGCAGAAGGAGGAGTGTCATGAGAAGGGAGGACGTTTATGAGAGATGGAAGACACCTATCAAGAATGAGGAGGTTGGGCTGAGAGCCCTGTACCATACCAGTGCTATTAAGGTAGATATTAATGATGGTCCGAGAAGAAAGGAAGTATGCCAAGAGTACTTATCAGGTGCCAACATTAAAGGGAGAGGAAGGGAAAGGGGAGAGCACTGAGGCCATATGGGGAAACTAAAGGTCCAGAGAGGAAACAACAGAGGATGTAGGTGACAGTCTGCCTGGAAGAAGCGTTGAAATAGGTGCCAGAAATGGGCAGGCATGGATTAGAGAGCAGGAGATCCTTCTTGAACATGTTTCTTCCATTCTTCGAAAGAGAGACAGGATAGGATAGGTGATAGAGTAGCAGTTAGAGAAGATAGGGGAGATTGAACGCACCATTAAGGGAGTGTGTGGAGAGAAGGAGGGGGGAGAGTGGGAGAAATTGCAGAGCACAAGACCAAACTACAACACAAAGCAGATCACCAGTCTAGAATCAAGTGTCCAGGATCAGAGAGAAGTACAGATTTCAGCATCAACAGAAAGTCAAGACTAGAAGCGAGATTTCTTGATAAGGGAAGAGATCCTTCATAGTGGCAAAGAGAGAAAAAAGCCTCATTATCAAACACAAAGGCAATGCAAAAACACTCAGATTTTACTTTCCTAGATAGAGGGGAAAAGCCTAGTTTTCAAACACAAAAAGCAATGCAAAAATACTCAGATTTGACTTTCCTGGATAGAGGGGAAAAACCTGGTTTTCAAACACAAAAGCAATGCAAAAACACTCAGATTTGACTTTCCTAGATAGAGGGGAAAAACCTAGTTTTCAAACACAAAACCAATGCAAAAACACTCAGATTTGACTTTGACTATATCTCTCAGCAAGGTCCTGTCACTATCTCTGAACCACTGAAGGAAAAGGCAAGGGTTTTTAACTGTCACTCATTTTTCCAAATGTAAGTTGTCCATTGAAAATGACAAATGTGCATTTGTACACATGTATGTGATATAAATATCATTGAAGGAAACCTAGAAAGCATACATGTTAAATATGTTTTTTTCTATATGCAAGCAATTTAGGGAGGGGGAGAGGGAGAGAGGGAGACACTGCAGTGCACGAGACCGAACTATAACACAAAGCTGATCGGTATTCTAGAATCAAGTGTCCAGGATAAGGGAGAAGCAGTGGTTTCAGCAACAGAAAGTCAAGGCACCTAGAAGCGAGAGATCTGGATAGAGGGAAGAGATCCTTGATAGCGGGATAGAGAGAGAAAGCCTAATAATCAAACACAAAAGCAATGCAAAAACACTCAGAGTTGACTTTGACTGTATCGCTGAGCAAGGTCCTGTTACTAGCTCTGATCCACTGAAGAAAAAGGCAATGGTTTTTAATTGCCACCCATTTTTCCAACTGTAAGTTGCCCATTGAAAATGACATATGTGCATTTGTACACATGTATGCAATAAAAATAGAATTGAAGGAAACCTAGAAAACATACTTGTTAAATATGATTTTTTCTTCATGCAAGCAATTTAAGGGGTGGGGGGGACTGCAGTGCATGAGAACAAACTACAACACAAAGCAGATCAGCAGTCTAGAATCAAGAGTCTAGGATAAGGGAGAAGCAGTGGTTTTGGCAACAACATAAAGTCAAGACATCTAGAAGTGAAAGTTCTGGATAGAGGGAAGAGATCCTTGATAGAGGGATAGAGGAGGGAAGCACAATTATCAAACACAAAAACCATGCAAAACCACTCAGATTTGACTTTCCTAGATAGAGGGAAATAGCCTAGTTTTCAAACACACAAAGCAATCCAAAAACATTCAGATTTGACATTGACTATATATCTGAGCAGGGTCCTGTTACTAGCTCTGAACCACTGAAGGAAAATGCAAGGGTTTTTAACTGCCAACCATTTTTCAACTTTAAGTTGCTGATTCAAAATGACAAATGTGCATTTTTACACATGCATGCAATATAAATAACAATGAAGGAAACCTAGAAAACATACATGCTAAACAGCAATTTAATCAGAAATTTTAAGTAGTCTTTCTTTGAATTCAGTTTTCTTGAGTGCTTTTTGAAAGACTACTGTCTATTGTGTAAGGGGGAGTTGTGTATTTTCAATAGATGAGAAGTAGAGGAATTTAGATGGGCAGGTACATTTTGATTTCATTGTGTGTTCTAGAAAATGAAAGCCTTTTCCTGAATCATCATTCACTTTACAATATGTGGTGAATATGCTCTCAGGATAAACCGCATGTACCCACGCTGATGTGTGTGCTTTTAAAGGTCTGCATTCAAGTTGCATATTGCTATTCAGCTCTGACAATTCTATTAATCATATAGATCATGGATCATTGTAGTAATCATTGGCATTGAGATTCCATAAAGAATACAAACAATGTACAATTTGTTTATACTTTAAATTGGTTTGATGTTTCTTTATTTTAAATAGACCTTCTGTGCAACCGCAGGTGTTTCTTTTCCCTAAAGAGGGTCTGGGAGGGATCTGTAGGGAATCAATTATGGTAAATTAGCATATCCCAGGTTCACAAAAAGAATTTTGTTTAATAAATAGATATTGTGCACACCTGATTTGCAGCGCATGGAAACTCCCCAGAACTAGATGTTGCGCATCGTGTTCTTTACAATTACACATGCCTACATCAGCCAGGGATTATCATCAGACCGCAGAATCCCAGGCACACTTTCTACCTGTATATGCCTACCCATTAATTTTAGCCAAGCCCAGCTATGCCTATGACACAACTCATTACATCACAATACCATTATATGCACTTGCTGCCTTGCTGTGTCGCCCACACCCAGACACGCTAACATCTGCCTACGTGTTCAGCAACAAACACTTGCGGAAAACTATGACACGTGCATTGATGACGTCTCTTTCAAGCCAACCCCATGCTCTCCTACGTGCACACGCCCCCTACCACCTCAGTCCCATTACAGCGTGAATGGAGAAACAGAAAACTAAGGTGACAGAAACGTGCGAGACTCCCATTGTGGAGGAAAACATTCACAACACATACACAAGCAATCACATTATAAACGAATATGCTTACTTCCAGCACCCTCTCCCCACGGACACAGACAGACGAGACAACCCACAACCAAAGAAATCAGCCATATGCGTAAATGAAAGGAATAACACAGTAAACAAAATATCAGAATAAACGTGCATTCCAATTACCTCACATTGCTCCTAAACACCCATTAACACGCCCATGTGTGTGACAGGCCAGTAAATGCACACCAGGCATGTGCTACTAAAATCAAATACGTGTGATGTCACAGTGACCACAGAACACACACAACACATGTCACATGGTCACAAGAAATAGTTATGTGACCTCGTCCCACACTGAACAAACATATACACGTAGCTACACATGCCAAGGTAGCACATCAATGCATGGATGTGTAAATTGATGTATGTCTGTAGGGCAGGACGCTCATGATGCAAGCCCCTAAGCAGCACTACAAAATCACCCTGTGTTTGCTTAATGCAAATAAACGAGTCATACCAAACAGGAACAAGGAACGTGAATATAACATGAAAACACATAAAACATACCTACGGCAATCCAATCACACTACACGGCAAAAAATAATCGACCTACAACTTTATTTAATGGAAATTATTATCATTTGTACAGACAAGTATAGATGTCAGATGTATGACTTCCTTTCATTGACACCCGTTTTTTCGAAGATGTTTTGCCGAAAAATCGCATTGAATATTTTTTTTTGTGTGGGTGGGGAGGTTGGGAAAGGGCATAAAAAGGGTTGGGGGGGGTCGGGAATAACAAAACATAGGGAGAGGATGGGTACTTGGAGGGGGGCGCAACACCCCCAAAAATAAATTACAACAAATTCCGATTCGTTTTATATGTAAAAACTTCCTAAAAACACCCGTCAAAAAACGGGTGTCAGTTAAAATTAAATTTAAAAGAACCTTGTGCCAGGATACCCTGGAGGAACACCCAGCACACCTACCAAACCCATTTTGAAATGATTCACAATAAGAACAGCCGTAGTTTAGTTTCCACGCATCAACAGAAACACTAAATACATGTCATTCATTTTACAGATCGTGCAAGTGCTAAAGTGGAGGTAATGGCGAAAAAACGAAAAGTGTCACAAGAGTAGAAACAGTTACAAAATACAGTCTTCATCATCATCACCAGACAATTAGCAGTGCATCCTAATTAATGCGTCTTGCACTTATGGCTTCTGGGAAAAATAATACAATTCAGGGAATAGTTAAGAAAAGGAATATAAAGGGAATGCAAGACATTTTAGTAGGAAGAACCAATTGCTATTATTAGGCGAGTAAAGAAAAAAATCAAACATCAAAAACAACAACAGTAGCCCAGCATCCTCGAGGTGGAGAGCGCAGGAGCCCCCAACGCCCTATCCAGGAAGCCTTCACTGCCATTACCACGACTGCGTGCCATCTGCCACGAGATCGCCGCTGCTCACTGAGATCGCCGAGCTGCTCTGCATCAGGGTGATGCTGACCTCAATCCGAGCAACCTGACTGATCCGAGAAGCGTGTTCTTCAACATTTTGCAGAATTAGCTCCAGTGAGTGAAGATTTGCGGACGTCCATTATTTCCGGCCTGATACCAAGATGTGGGGCACGACGCTGCACCAGGATGAGGCTGGCTTTTCCCCGTTGCGTAGCAACATAAGATCTTATTAACTCTCAAGTTTTGCTGGCAGGCGGAAACACCGGCCATAGCAGAAGGCCTGCAAAGGCCCTGTTTGCCCCTGTTCTCCACAGGGTGCAAAGGGGCTTTCAACAATCTTTCCTACAGTCACTGCTGCTCTTCAGCTCAGCGCTATCACTGTCCCAGCAAGCTGAACTTTGCATCACAGACTCGACCCGTCGGCAAACCGTAAGTCAATAATACTGCAGCGCTCACAAATCCACTGCCTGCCACCTCAGCACGACACAATCCCGACTGTCTACACCCTGTCCCATGCCTGCACATTATACATGTCTGTTGTAAATATGCATGTAATGCCTGCTCTAAAGTCGGGCATACCTGCCCATGTGCACCCTCAATGCTGACAACCCTCAGCCCACACCGCCTGCCCCCAGCAACGGCGCTCAGCCCCATGGGCCTCTCATCTCCATAGTAACATTTTGACATTTACTTAGCCTTATCATTGTGCCCTACTCTGAAATACTTTATTTTAGCACACAGAACCTTATCTTGTGCCTCATACTGGCAAACCATATCCAGACACAAGTACCGTATCATTGTGCCTTATGATTGTGACTTATGATTGTGACTTATGATTGCGCCTTATCTCTGTGCCTCATGATTGCACCTTACCATTGAGCCATATCTCTGTGCCTGCCACTGTGCCTCATGATTGTGCCTTAACAGGGAGGATAGATCAGCGGCAACGTGCTCGCCTTGGAAACAAGACGACACAGAGTTAAATAGGTTCGATCCCCGGGTCCGCGCTTAGAAACGTCTGGGTATTAAGCGTGTTATAAATAACCTATCATATCATAACATTGTGACTTATAATTGCGCCTTATCTCTGTGCCTTACCACTGTGCCTCATGATTGTGCCTTATGAATGCGCTTTATCTCTGTGCCTCATGATTGCGCCTTATCATTGTTACTTATCACTGTGCCTATCACTGTGCCTCATGATTGCACCTTATCTATGTGCCTTATCACTGCGCCTATCATTGTGCCTCATGATTGTGCCGTATCATTCTGCCTCATCATTATGCCTTATCATTGCGCCCCATACTGGAAAGTTATATCTAGCAACTAGCCCACTGTGCCTGCTCTAAGAAACCTACAAGCAGTCCACAGTGCCTTTCTTAGAAACCATGAATCCTGTACTAGCCAAAATTATTAACATCCTAATGATAAATCTCTTAACTAAAACCGACACTCACCCTACACCCAAATTAACATCTTTGAAACTCGCCACCCCCTGACACTACAACCACCACTATGACCCTCACAAACAAAGCTCACAGATTCCTATCCATGGGAAAATCACTACCACCATCGGACCTGATCAGGCCCAACCACTTCTTACCACCCATCTCTCCCACACTGCAGACAACATACCCCATCAGTAATAACACTCAACACATATGTGAGACTGTATCACCAGCTCAATGGATCCTTTGCTTCACAAGCAAGCCTAAGCCCAATCAACCGTGCTCTACCAACTGGAGAAATCACAGACTAGGCTCCAGACTCTCCAACCTAGTAGCCTCCAAGCAGAATCTATGCACCACTAACCACAGCTCTAAACCCACTCAGAAACTGGCCAACCCTTCAACCACTCAAAATAAACCCACCAAAAAATGACCATGGAAACACCCAAAATCAGCGGTGCTCTCATCAATGCTAGATCTCTCGTAGCCGATGTCACCGAAATTGCCGACATCTTAACAACTAACCAGCTCGACTTCCTTGCCGTCACAGAGACTTGGCTTCACAAAGCAGCTGGCCCTGCCCTCTCCTTAGCTATCTGTGACAACTTCACCATTATCAGAAAAGATTGAGAAAACTCTAAAGGAGGAGGCTTAGCATTCATTTGCAAATCCAGTCTCGACATGAGAGAAATGGAATCTACCCCCTCTAATTCCACCAAACTGCTATCAGTCAAATTACAGCTATCTGCATCCCATACAGTGTCCATGCACTTGGTATACCGCCACCCAGGCTCACTAGGAACTTTCGAAGAAGACATAACGACCCTCCTCAATACCAACACCAAACCCAGCTCCCAAACTATCCTACTCGGAGACTTCTATCTAGGTCTGAGTGATCCGAACGGCACAAATGCCACCATTCTATCTAATGCCATCACAGAAGCAGTTCTCACCCTCAGGAATAATGGGCTCACCCATTGAAAAGGTTGCACCCTGGATTGGATCACAGACATCAACTGTCTGTCCTCCATAACGAACTCTGAACCTTGCGTATGGACAGATAACAACCTAATCTCATTCTCCATCCAAGACAGTCCTCAAACTAACTCAACCAAACCCATGGCCCCTGCGGCCCTAACTGGAAAGAGAAAAAACATCAAAGTCCTCAGCTTCCAGCCCATGATCCAACCCATCACTAACCTTGAGAACCTACCCTCCAATCCCACAGATCTTGTCGACCTATAAAATAACACCATTAACTTAGCTATCAGCACCATTGCACCACTTAAACTTAGAAAAGAGAAACCCATAGCCCACCTAAACACGTGGTTCACCCCCAGTCTAAAAGCCTTACGCATTGAAAAGGGACTTGCTGAGAACAGATGGAAAAACAACCCAACAGCTCAGAACAAGCTCCTTCTCACTTCACTGGCCACCAAGTATAAAAAGGAAATCATCCATGCTAAAAAAGACAACTTCAATGGTAGAATAGAAAAAGCCAGCTCAAATACCAGAGAAATCTTCACAATCCTTAGGGAATTGCAAACCCCGGTCTCTCCCAGAGACACATGCATCAAAAACAAATCCTGGTGTACAGACATCCAAAACGCCCTCTGAAATAAAATAACCTTGCTCCAAGAAAACATCAATGTCAAAGAAACCACCCTACATAAGATTGCATTAAAAATGCAAGATGCCATCATCCAAGAAACCTACTCCAAGCAAATCAAACCCAGTCACCAATTAAAATTCAAATCCATCTCAACCACCGAAGCAGAGAAAATAATGTCCTCCCTAAAGCCATCCAAATGCCTTGGAGACACATGCCCAGCACCCATTATTAAAGAAGCAGCAAAAAACCTAGCCCCGTTTATTTTCACTTTTATCAACACCTTCTTCAGATCCTGCTCAGTGCCCACCAATCTCAAAGATGCCTGGGTATTACCCTTACTAAAAAAGCCTATCTTAGACCCGAATACTCCCTCTAATGATAGGCCAATCACAACCATGCCCTTTCTTCTCAAAATCCTCGACAAAGCTGCCTACATCCAGATTCAAGCCTATCTGGAGATCTACAACCTACTGGGCACACGCCAATCTGGTTTCAGACCTAGACATGGGACCGAGACAGCCCTCATTGACCTGAAGAATCAATTAGATGATAGGAAAGACAAAGGTGAAGCCTCCATCCTTCTCCTGTTAGACCTGTCCGTCGCGTTTGACCTCGTCAACCACAAGGTCCTGTGCAATCACCTCAAAATAGCTGCCCACTTGTCTAAGGAAGCCACCACCTGGATAAGCTTATTCTTGGACAACAGGTCCATGCAAGTCTTCTCACTCACCTCCGCAGCACACCCAGTACCCATCACATTCAAAGTACCACAAGGCTCCTGCATCTCTCCAACCTTATATGAGATCTTTACAAACCCCCTATTTGACATACTTGACAATCTGGGTGTCTCATACACCAATTATGCTGACGACACCCAGATTCTCATCCCAATCCTAGGCGACTATGACAAAGACACAACCATGAGCAACAAAATGCATCTAATTGTTCAAACATGGATGGCCACACACGGCCTAAGTCTCAACGATGAAAAAACAGAGCTCTTAATCGTTGGGTCCCCAAAAAAATCTCTAAATTATCCACCATGAATAATTCCATCCTCATTGATGGAATTAAGATCAAAGTGTCTAATGAGGTCAAGACCCTGGGCTTCTACCTAGATCTGGCCCTCAACTTCAACAAACAAATGAATGCCACGGCGACTGCCACCAGCTATACATGCAAACTGATTTATGCATTTAAACCATTGCTATCCACAGAAAGCTGTATTACAATGGCAAGAGCCTTAAACCTTTCCAAAGTGGACTACTGCAATGCCTTATACCTAGGCACAAGCAAACGCAACACCACTAAACTACAGACAATCCAGAATAATGCCCTTAGAGCCTCTGTGGGCATACCCAAATCCCACCACATCTCTCACATGAGACGTGAGACCAATTGGCTCTCCATCAACGACAGACTCAAGCTCAAATTACTCAACCTCACTCATAGATGCCTGTCCAACAAGGCTCTCCTATACCTTATGGACAGATTTACCAAACACACCTCAACTCGTCCCATCAGAAAAGCTCAATCCAACAGTCTGAGAATACCCAAGTTCAAGCTAAAAAAAACAGGAGGTGCCAGCTTCCCAGTCCTTGCAGCGCAATTCTGGAACTCTATCAAAGACTCACTAAGAGACATATCCCCCTTCCATTGCTTTAAGACTAACATCAAGAAGTGGCTGCACTCCCTAGACTGTTGACCATCTGTTCTGCTCTCTGGCACGTCTCTCTGTATCCCTCACCCAAACAGAAAATCTATTGTAAATTTGCAGCTTGTTGCCACTCTCACCTGTATATATCTGTTTATATATGCATACTGTATATTTTTCTGTATTTATTACTCTATATTGTACTCCTGTCATATGTAACCTTGTAACTATGTAACTTGATCTGCGCCCAGGTGCCCACGTGCTCAGCGCGCATTATAAATGAATAAACAATTACAATTACAACAAGAGGCATATAATGTTAGAAGGGAAATCCATAATGTCCGTGAATGGTCTTCTGGGGACGATAGAAAACATTTGTTTAGTAATAAACCAATGCAGAGCCATAATTTTAATGAAAAAAGACATCCCCAAAATGTGACCAACAGAAACTTTGATTTCAAATAACACCTTCTTTAGTGGAGTCACCAAGTAGACAGGATGCTCCCATGAGGACCACACCAGCCTGAACATCAAACTCTATTCACAACATATCAGCAATATCACATTGATGTGTCACGTGGAGTAAATCACCCAATTAACTCAAATCACAAACTGCATAAAACAATAGATGTTCAAATTAATTGCAGTATAACTCATGTATCATTTAGGGCCTGGTTCATGGAATTTGTATAGCGCAGTGACAAGTGACTTTGCACCGCCGACAAGCACCCCGATTCACAAAGTGGTGCAACGTGCATTTTTGCAGTGCAAAGAGACTTTGCATCAGCGCAAATTAAATGCAAAGTCAGTGCAACGTCACTTTGCACTGCAAACATACACTTTGCACCAGAATGTGAATTAGGGTGCTTGTTGGCAGCACAAAGCCAATTTGCACCAGTGCAATGTCACTTTGCACCACGTTAAAAATTCCATTAATCTGTCCCTTACTATTTTCTGTTCAGTAATCACGAAGTACCCAAAGAAAATCAACACCAATCAAACTGAAAGCTTCTGAAGAAACCCAGCAAAATCATTACCACCCAAGTAAGAATTTGCAATATAAGGAGTAGTGACACATCAAAGAAAAGAGGGAACAAGGCAGCAGTGTTAGTTATTACTGTATGTTATACTGCAGCTATGATAGTAATATTAGTAATGCAGTTAGAAAGTTTGTCAAATAGGTAACATCTAAAACATTTTAGAGATTACAACCGCAAGTTGTGTTAGTCAATTAACCCCTATCCACATTTTAGCAATAATACTTTGTTAAACGACCTTATTTAAACTTCAACAACAAAAATGCATGGATTTACCTAAACGGATTCACAACAGCCTCAAGCAAATGCATCACAAGTCACACCAGAAGATAGGGCATCATCACTGGAAATGGTTGAAGCAAGAAAGCCACAATGTTTAAATCAAACTAACTACTATAACAATGTTAAATGTTAATGTTAATGTTAAAGGACATTTGTACCGCACACTATCACCACCGTAGTGGTCCCTTGGCGCTCTGGCGGTTCTGAAAGAGGAGGGGAGGTTGAGTTAGCGGGAGGAAGCAGGAAAAGTGCAAGAGAGCAGTGATGTGCTGTTGGCGGCCTCAGCCCGGTGGGTCCGTTGGCTGCGCCTGGGGTGTTTGCGGCCGGTAGTCGTCGTGTACTGTTGTGCAAGGCTATGTGTGTTTTTGTTTTGTTGCAATGTAGTGAAGTTTGTGCGGTTTGTTGTTCTGTAGGTTTTGGTTGTGTTTGGTTTGGAGTTTGAGAGGTGTATGCAGAAAGGGAAATTGTTAGTAGGGTTGGTTAGTTTGCGTCTCTATCCTGAATTGAAGCGTAGTCTCCCCTGTTGCGGCTCTGTCCTGATCTGGGTCTGACTGGCATACAGGTTCCATACTCCTCTAGTCCCCGCCTCTAACATGCTCTCTGTTAGCTCCCCTTATCCTCCATTTAAACTCTAGTGGCCAGTGCATCTGCTAATGACATGCTAACATTCACAATTCCATCCAGATGTGACGCAGGCCAGTGTTCACAATTCCATCCAAGTGTGGACATGCGAGTATTGATGGTTCTATCTAAGTGCAGACATGCTAACTTCACAAATCTATTCAGACACGACGTAGGCTAATGTTCGCGGTTCTATCTAAGTGTGGACATGCTAGTATTCACAGTTCTAAGTGTGGACATGCTAACATTCACAATTCCATCCAGATGCGACACAGGCTAATGTTCCCAGTTCTATCTAAGTGTGGACATGCTAACATTCACAATTCCATCCAGATGCGACACAGGCTAATGTTCCCAGTTCTATCTAAGTGTGAAGATGCTAATGATCACCTGAACCACATTTATAACAAAGCACATATAGAAACAAGCACCAAAACAAGTACATATAGATATTCAATGAAAAAACATAGTTAACGGGACGTTATGGTTAAATTGCACTAATAAATACCTATGGAATTCAATGGAAAAAACGTTGTTACAGGGACGTTAAAGTTAGAGGTAAAACCAAAAAACCTCAGAAAGTTGCCAGTTATGGTGAGCTAAGCAACGATAACACGCGCCACCACTGTGCACTGCTAGGACTAACACCCAGGACATCAAGGATTTGTGAACTTTAAGCCAATTTACATTTTATAATGTTTCCCATTCAATATCTGTTGTATCAAATTAGTTCTAAGCAGAAAGGCCTCTGGATACCGGGTGGCATAATCAACTATCATCAAGATGTACTTGTTCCCTAACTTTGATGTTTCCAAGGGAGCCACAATGTCCATGCCAATTCTTGAGAATGGGACTTCAATGACTGGAAGTGACTGTGAGGGGACTGGTGGTGGTATATGTGTACTGGTTTTCTGGCAGATAGCACAAGACTGAACAAAGATTTTATTATCAGCATGAATTCCAGGCCAGTAAATGGTATTCAGAATTTGGACTTGATTTTTTTGTCTGTCCGAGGTCCCCTGCTGTCAGATGGGAATGGGCTATTTACAGGACCACTCCCTTATGATTTTTAGGGGTGACTAACTGGGTTTTTACTATCCCTTCTGAAGAGGTGTCTTCCCAGTATAAAAATCCATGTTTCAAAAAGAAAAATGGTCCTCCTCTCTCACGGCCCTCTTGCTTGGGTACAATTTGCAAAATGGCTTCACCCAACAATGGATCATTCCTTTGGGCAAAGGCTATGTCGGGAAGGGTTTCTGTTTCCTCTGCCTTGACTCTTCTGGGCTAACGGTCAGGAGGGGTATCAGGTGTCTTATCAGCCTCCCTGAAGCCTCAGGTAGCTTAATTGGTCAACTCCTTCCCAGCCTCTTCCTTTACCCAAAGGAACACTGCGCTGTTGAGAACCCCTTGTACAATGGTATCCCATTTGTGGATTTGAAAGGGATCCATTCCTTGATTCTGAAACAACACTTTGATGTCAACCCTGAAGTCTGGATCTATAATCCTTGCTAGGTCATCAATCCAGAACTTTCAAGCTAGTCCTGATTTGGGAGCTAATGTGATGTAGGTATTTGGGTGTGGAATCAAAACCAAATCAGAGGACATTAGTCTTCTTTCACCTGGGGGCAAGATCTCAATACTGCTGTAAATTGAGGTTACCAAAGGGTCTGATGTGCTGGGAATTAGTTTCTCAAACTTTAGAGTTCCCCAGCTTGTATCAGTGTAGCCACAACCCACTCCTGACACCATTTGCGAAGGCATAATGATTCAGACACAGACAACAGGTTCTGGTTCTATAGCAAAGTTGCATTAAACTCAAAAGGCAGTGTGGATTAATGCCTAACTTCCCCTATGCTAAACTGGTATTTCCCTACCTAAATAGAACTAAGGATAGTCTGTGTTAAGAAGTCCAAAGTAAAAACATCTGTCTGTGTCTAAAAACATATACTTGCCCTCACAACTAACTGCATATAATGTGTAGGGATATCAGCATCAAAAATGAATAGTGTTCAAAGTAAAGTTCAGAGCCTCTTCTTGCTCTGTGGCTTGTAATCAGACCCCCTTCCTCAAGTTCAAAGTAGTTAATCAACCACAGGGGTTCCTTTCCCCAAGAGTACAAATCTTCCAGCTTTCAAAAGAATAATTGACTTCAAAGTCTTTGCACAACACAAGCTTCATTATAAGTATTTTCAGTGGAATTCCATTCAGGGGGACCCGGTCTAGGTGCAGTTGTCAGACCACACGGTCCACCTATTACAGATCACGCATCTGGTAACCCTACTTGCTTTTTCCATTTAACCCCAGTTCACTGCTTCTTCTCAGCAGTGCGGCTTGCCTTAGTAATGTGTGTCACATTCTCCCGACACTATTGTGCCTTGCCTAACCACCATGCACTTGTTACACTTTCTTATGCACCATTGGCTCTTGACAATTTTTTTTTCCTTTTAATTTACAGTTTGTTTTATTTTCATTGTTTTATTGAGCACTTGTAAGGTGCAATGGCAAAAACAGTAAATATGCAGTCACGGTCCTACTAGTCCTTGTGGCATTCGGACATGCAGGTGCATAGAGGAAAAGTGCCAAATGGCCAAGGCTCTGGCCCAGGAACAGCAGAAAACTGCATATGACAAAAAGTTACCGTGAGATCATTTTCAATAGCCCAAAAGATCTTGGTATTGTTGCCAATATCTGAAAATAAAGGAATATCCAAGTGGCATGGAGCATATGAATTATTAGAACACATGGGCCCTTGTAACTACAAGTGTTCCCAACCTGATCACTGAATAAAAACCCAGATGTATCATGTTAATTTATTAAAACAATGGAAGGAATATCCCATGGAGTCTACTGCCACTATTCTATCCTGTCTGTTGCCTGAAGGCTCTAATAACAAAGTCCTGATTCCTCCCAAACTCAGTACAAACCAAAAGCAAGAGCTGTATGACCTCATACTCCAATTTCCTGATGTATTTAGAGTGGAATAAGGGAGAGTGAAGGATATCTACTATCATACCTGCATTGCTGAAGGCAGAGTGGTACATTTAAAACCATATAGATTACCGCAATGTAGAAAGGCAACCATCATCCAGGAAGTCAATCAAATGCTTGAGGCTAATATTATTAAACCATCTACTAGCTACTGGTCTTCCCCCATTGTTTTAGTGCAAAACTGAAAGGAGCTGGAGGTTTTGTATTGACTTTCGAAATGTTAACTCCATCTCTGCTTTTGATGCACACCCAATGCCTTGAATGAATGAGTTGATTGACTGGCTATTTAATGCTGTCTATTTTTCTACCATAGACCTTACGAAAGGCTTTTGGCAGGTTGCGTTACATGTGCCTGACAAAGAGAAACTGCATTTGCATCACCCATAGGTCTGTTTCAGTTTAAAGTCCTGCTGTTAAGGCTATATGGGGCCCCTGCTACATTGCCACAGTTGATAAACAAGATATTACAACCACACTCTGATTTTTCTGTGGCCTATACAGGCAATATTGTAATATATAGTAAAACATGGGAAGAGCATGTTTATCATCTCTACACAGTCATTAGAACATTGAGAAAGGCAGGCGTAACAGCAAATTTCAAAAAATAGAAGTTGGCTCAGTCAGCAGTCAGATATTTAGGGTTCTTTGTGTGTAATGGTTCTGTAAAACCCCAACAGAAAAAAGTTACGTCTGTACTTAACTCCACCACACTATGAAAAAAGAAAGACCTTGGAGAAATTTTTAGGTTTAATCGGTTATTATCGCTAATTCATCCCACATTTTTCAAGCAAGACTGAAAAACTTATGGATAAACTGAAAAATGCTGAGCACCAAAGGCTCAAGTGGAATGAGGAAGATCAACATTGTTATACCAGATTGAAAGAAACTCTTTGTCAGAGCCCCATTTTTAAGGCAGCTGATTTCTCGAAAGAGTTCATCCTGCAAACAGATGCCTCTTTTATGGAATTAGGAACTGTCCTCTCTCAAAATTATAGCGTTATTCTGATCACCACCTGGCAGACGGTGTTCCCCTTTCCTGGTTGCACTCAACAGTCGGTCTTATAGCTCCTTGCAAAGTCCTCTGCCGCCATAGACTTCTGTCTATCAGTGCGGTCCCTCACATATTCTCCAAGCCGTCCTTGTGTGGCTCCTGCAGACCCAGCAGTGCTTCTTCATTGAAGCAGGACTCACACAACCATTTCCCTTGGTCCCGCTGGCCTCCTTCTTACGGCTTGCCACAGGCATTCAGCGTCCTGGAACCTTTGCTTCCCGCTGCATAGGGTCTGCACTTTTCCATGCATCCCAAGCGCTTCTCCTGCCATGCCACCACACCAGAGAGGTCTGCCTGCCTCCAGCAGTCACTGGGCATTTTTCCAGAGCTGACTGCTCTCATACTGCCTCCATTTTCACACCAAAAAGGACTAGATCTCTCGCCATCAAAGTGGTAGTTGTGTTTTTGTCCTGTTGACCTCCTCCTCATTGCAGTACTCGGCTGGGTCTGATAAATGTTTGTTTTCACAAAATGAGGATGTGCTGGTCCAGGTGTCCTCTTCTTCGTCCCTGTACCATTCTTGTGCAATTTGGGGAATACTTGAGGGAGTCACTGAAAGAATGAGGGATGGATGGTTTGCGGTGAAAGAAAAATGTGGGATACTATATCTCACCTTAGATGTCCTCTCCACAGTTGCCAAGTCTCTTCCACCCAGGTGATCCTCCCTCACATTTCTAACCCCAGTGTTGGGTTCCACGAGTGATATCATTTCCCTGGCCATCCAAGAAGAGGATACTGTGGGAAAGGAAGTGAGAACGTCTTCAGGTTCCTCACAGTGTGCAACCAGAAACCCAACGCGCATGCATAGCTGGCCAAAGAGACCTGCACACCCACAGACATGTAGGTCAACTCACATCTTCAGTGACAGTGACCATCACCCAAACATCACCAAATCACATGTCTCCTTGGCCAGCTATGCATGCGCTTTGGGTTTCTGGTTGCACACTGTGAGGAACCTGAAGACGTTATCATTTCTTTTCCCCCAGTATCCTCTTTTTTGCTTACTTCAGTTGCCTAGCAACCAGCGTAGGAGAGCAGTCTAATCCTATAGCAAGAGACCGCAGGCGAAAGCCGACCCTGCATGACAAAGGCCCTTAGACCAAGGCCTCACCTGTTCGTCCCTGTCCGGACTGAACGGGCAGAACGAACTACACCACAAAACCACCTGCTGCTATTTTTGAACTATCTCTGTTAATGTGATAATCATCCAGAACAGAACCGTGTGCGGTAAGCGTCACAACTGTTGAACTACTTAGCACACAAATTAAATCCCCTAGCATACTGTGCCTATCATACATGTACAGCAATTTCACTACCATGACCAGTCACATCACACCTGCCACATAATGAGCTCTCACCCCACAATAACGCTGAACTCAGCTGGTAACTCTGTAACTTTACAGGTTAGAGCGTTGTTAAGTCGCTACCCATTAGCTTCAGCTTTGCTAGTTCTCCAGCCAGAAATACTGGCCTGCCTACCCTATGCAACAGCCATTATTCTGCCTGCGCACCGATAACCTACATGCCAACTGCTTCTGCGTCTTCCACACGCCTACAGTACTGTTTCTGTGTGCTACATCTATACTCTATCCACTTTGCAGCCCATGTGTATGACTTACCCTATATCGCATTGTTGTTTTTTGCTAACTATGGCTATCTGCCCACAGACGTACCACAATGCACTGTCTCTGCTGTATTGACACTGCCCAATGGAGCTCCTCGCCGCTTTTTGTCTTTGTACATACTGCTGATAATTGCCAAGTTCTGTAAATTGTGCAGTTTGAAATCTGCCTCGCTACCTTGACCATGCACATACTGCTGATCTCTGCCTAGTTTTAATTTGTTGTGTTGTTTTGTCCTTGCCTATTGTGGCCAGTACCCAGCTAGTAGCACCATGGTCCATGCCGGTAACTTAGCGACTCCGCCATGGCGGAATGGGGAATTACCGCCCCATTCCGAGGTTGGCGGGGCGGTAATTCCCCATGCCGCCATGGCCCTTCCCCGTTCCCATTTTTGCCCCTTAGGGCTCAATGGGACTGGGGAAGGCGCTAATTACGGCACCGTGAATTACGATGCCGTAATTAGCTTCTAGGTCCCTTTGCGTGTTGGTTTTTTAACGCCTGCTAAAAGCAGGCGTTAAAGTGCCACCCGCAAAGGGACCTCGTAATCAGGCGTTAAGGGTTTAACGGCGCCGCCACCTTTTACGGTGCCGTTAACCCCTTAACGCGTGGGTTGTAATGAGGGCTATAGCCTTAAAAATCATTGCCCCTATCAAACTAAAAACAGCCAAACCAACAGCCCATCTCAACAAATGTTTCATAAGTGAACTAAAAACCTTTCGAAATGTCAAAAGACTTTCCGAATCTACTTGCAGAGAATCGCCCACCTCTCTGAACAAAGCGCTGTTCACTTCAGCAGCAGCTACATACAAATCTGCCATTCTCAATACCAAAAAAGAGACTTATAACAATAGAATTCTCAATGCCAAATCTGGATCCAAGGAGCTCTTCAGCATCTTAAGGGAATTGGAGTCCCCAATCCCTCCCATCGACGGATGCATGAAGGATGCAGACTGGTGCACAAAAATACAGAAAGAAATCCCTTGCCGACAAAATGTAAATGCTCCAATCTAAATGAAAAGATAAGAAGAATAGCCTGGACAGCAATTCCAACTCTAGCCAGTCACCAGACCATCATGCCCCCTCCTGTCCTCCATTTTCCTTCTCACCAGTCTCACCCACTGAAGTTGAAAACATCGTCCGAGGCCTAAAACCATTCAGATGCCAAGGGGATCTTTGTCCCACCACTATCATTCAGGAAGGTGCCGAGTACTTGGCACCAAGCATTGACACCCTGATCAACTCCTCATTCAAGTCCAGCTCAGTCCCTAACAATCTAAAAGAGGCATGGGCCATGACCCTTCTAAAAAAAAAAACTTAGACCGTAATATTCTGAATAATTACCAGCCTATTACCAATGTCCCCGTTCTCCTAAAAATATTAGACAGAGTGGCTTACCTCCAAATCCAACAACATCTGGAGAATAATAACTTGCTTGTGCTCTGACAATCTGGCTTCAGGCCAAAACACAGCACTGAAAGGGCCCTTCTTGACCTTAAAATCCAATGGACAAGGCCAAGGACAAAGGCAACCAGGCCATCCTCCTGCTCCTAGACCTTTCTGTACCATTCGATCTCGTCGATCACAATATCCTCACAGATTACTTGACCACAGCTGTTGCCTTCTGCAGTGACTCATCAAATTGGGTCCAATCATTCCTATGCAATAGAAATACTAGGGTCTTCGCTCTGTCAGCCTCCGTTGACCCAATCCCCATTCATTGCGGCATGCCGCAAGGCTTGTGCATCTCACCAACGCTTTATAACATCTTTACAAAGCTCTTCTTCGACCGTCTTGATAACATGGGTGTTACATGCATGAACTACGCTAATGACACCCAGGTTCTCATCATGCTGACTGAATGTTATGAAGTCATTGCTAAACGGATCAATGAAATCTACCTTGAAATCCAGGCATTAATGGCAGCCCATAGCCTGTGCCTCAACGATGAGAAGACATAGTTCTTGATTGTTGGTTCACACATAAGGATAAACAAACTCGAACCCCAATACTCGACATCTGATATCGATGGAAATTACATTAAAGTGGCTAAGGAATTCAACACTTTGGTAGTATACCTAGATTCACCCTCTCACTCAAGAAACATGTGAGTGCCACTGCATCAACTACTGTCTATACCAATAAACTGATCAATGCCTGCAAAGCATTCCTGTCACCTAACAGTTGCATCACGCTTGCCAGAGCCTTAGTACTATCTAAGATAGATTATTGCAGCGCCCTCTTCATAGGCACCTCCGAACGGAAACTTAAAAGACTCCAAGTCTTACAAAATAACGCTGAAAGGTCAGCGCTAACCATCCCTAGAACCAGCCATATCGCCAGTCTCAGACATAATGCTTGCTGGCTCCCAGTGCGTGACAGAATCTCGCTCTGCACCCTAGTCATCACCCGTAAATGCTTATCTAACACTGCCCCTAAGTATCTATCGGACAAATTCTCCAAACACCAACCAGCTAGACTGTAACGCTCACCTGATTCCCGTAAAGGAGCCGGTCTTGACTGGGCGTATACCGCATCTTCAAAGGTGATGTGTAAGACACGGCTGGCTCTTTGGGCTGGACCTCTGTGCACTGTATGTCTGACTCGAAGGGTAAGATGTCTGCAGATAGAAAATATGGGATTAAGGAACTGGGTTATTGAATGTCTCTCTCTTCTTCCCTTTCTCTTCTCCTGTAGAACCCCAAAGGTTAACGCTCTCACCTTAGGTAAGTGAACGCTGTGCTCTCCATCTGCCTCGGGGCAGGGTGCTGTAACCAGTTTCTTCACTGGATAAGGGGAGCAGGCCTCTTGACTTCAGAGGACTGCTGTCCGTCGTTTACTGCACGAACGGTAAGTTTCGAGTAATTCTAATGTCTTCAAAGTCTTTAGTAATGATGTCTCTTGTTTTGCAGGGTTCCGGCGATGGCGGATGACGGGCTGAAGTGAGTTGAAGATGGAGCCCGTGAGATGAATAGAAGCGCCTGGAAGCACGTAAGTAAGCGCTTGTTGCCTGCTTCACGATGCGCTCTAACTGTCTTTTTATTTTGCAGGTACAAGTTCGGAGCGGCTGCAGGGTGCCGGAATACCCACTGGGTTAGATGTGGAAAGGAGTAATGGCACGTGAGTATTAAAGTTCCCCAATGTCTTTAAACGCACCTTGTTTTGTCTTTCAGATGCGGGATGCAGCGCCGAAGGCCTCCGGAGCGTGCGAAGAGTTGGTAAGCTTTTGTCTTTCAGATGCCGGAATGCAGTGTGAAGACCTCCGGAGCGCACGAAGCGTAGGTAAGCCTTTGTCTTTCAGATGCCGGAATGCAGCGCGAGGCGTTGGTGACAGCCGATGGACCAGGTAAGTGAAGAGCTGTCACTGAAGACCGTAATGCTAACCTGTTCTTTCTTGTCTTTATAGGTGTTGCTGAAGACTGGATTCAGGATGGTAAGCCTTTTTCCTTAGGCCCAGGATCAGATGCAGAAGACACGATGAGCGTTCTGCTGCAGAGGATGCAGAATAACGCAAAGCAAGATTCATCCATCGGGTGTGGTTTAAATAGCCTCCTGTAGTGCTTAGGTGTCTCCTTCCACAGCCACGCCTAGGTAAGAAAAGAGTTCCTGCTTTCCAGAAGAGTTCCAGTGTTCTGAATCTAGGGAGTGGCTCCTGCCCCACCCAACAGGAAAAGTAGTTCCAAACAGAAGAGGATCAGAGGCTCAACTGGCAGGCAAGTAAGCAGCATGGTCTGCTGCAGGTAAGTCCACCCAAGCATTATGAGCCCGGCGCTTCCAGCGCTGGGACTGGGCATATTTATGAGCCTGGTGCCACTGGCGCCAGGACTGGGTCCAAAAGGTCCCAATTGGGACTGGTTGGCACTCGGAACCTGGGTTATGGATCTGCTTCCAAGGGAGTTGGGAAAACCCTGACCTTTTGGAAGCATAGATCATGACATAGACCCACTAGAAGCCCATATTCGCATTGACTCAATGTTCCAAGGTACAAACTTAAAAGAGCGGGAGGAGGCAGCTTCCCGGCGCTCGCCGCCAAATGCTGGAACTCTCTCCCTCCACCCATCAGAATTGAACCTTCTTTCTGTATCTTCAGAGCCAAAGTAAAGAGCTGGCTCTTCGATAAAAAATGCTAACTGAATTTCTCTAACCACCTGCACTGCTGTCCATGATGTTTGTTTGTTTTATTTATTTGAATAGCGCTCCGGACCCGTAGGTAGAAGGGCGCTTAAGGAAGCGGTTACAGGCATGAGGTATGCATTTACATAGTACAACAGATTACATAAATTACATGGTAGAACAATTTACATATAATAAAGGCATGGTTGCGGCCTTAGGGAGTTAAAAATATTAGAAAGTGAAGGTAAATGTTATTCTTTGTTCAGTAACCAGCCAATAACATGTTTCCTAAAGATCGGGAAGGACTCAATAGTTTTAATATTGAGTGATGGGGTGTTCCAAAGTTGGGAGGCAAGCACTGTGAAACTAGCGCCTCCTGCTCTATTTAGGGCAAATCTAGGCACTGACAGGCATAAGGAATTGGATTATCTGGTGGTTCTGGTGGTGGATTTTCAAGCAAATGTATTAGTGAGATACGGTGGGGCTAGGTGGTTTAAGGCCTTGTAAGTGAGGCAAATGGTTTTGAGGTCAATTTTTTGCTGTATGGAAAGCCATTTACACTCTTTCCTGGTTGTGGAAATGTGTTCTCGCCTTGGGATGTTGAGTGCTGCGCGTAGAGCATTATTTTGGAGAACCTGGAGTTTGTTGATTATGGAATGGTTGGCTCCTAGGTACAGGCTATTGCAGTAGTCCAGTTTGGACTGGATGAGGGCTCTGGCAAGAGTGAGGCAGCTGTTGGAGGATAGGAAGGGTCTGCTAGCTCTAATTAGCTTGCCCGTGTAGGCAGTGGCTGAGGCGGTCGTGTTGATTTGTTTGGAGAGATTGGTGTTGGCATCAAGGTGGAAGCCTAGGATTTTCACGCTTTTAACAATGGGGATGGTATTACCATCTATGATGATGTTATTGTAGCAAGGACTGAGTTTTGACAGGCTATTAGGAGAGCCGACCAGAAGAAGCTCCGTCTTCTCATCATTCAGGCATAGGCCGTGGGTGGCCATCCATGCCTAAATGATGGAGAAGATTTTGTTAATCCGGGTGACGTCCGCATTGTAATTGCCTGAGATGGTGAGGAGGATCTGGGTGTCATCTGCATAGTTAGTGTAGGTGACACCCAGACGGTCCAGTTTGTCGAATAACGGCTTTGTAAATATATTATACAAAGTGGGGGAGACACAGGAGCCTTGTGGGACTCCGCATGTGATGGGGATAGGGTCCGCTGCTGCTGTTGTGGAGAAAACTCGCATGGTTCTATTCGCCAGGAAGGATTCTATCCATGAGGAGGCAGAGGAGGAGAAGTGGGCTGCGAGAGATAGGTGGCTGCAAAGGATTTCGTGATCGACTAAATCGAAAGCCGCTGAGAGGTCTAAGAGAAGTAGGATTGCAGCATTGCCTTTGTCTTTCATTTCATCAATCTGGCTTTTGAGGTCAACCAGAGCGGTTTCTGTTCCGTGTTGAGGTCTGAAGCCAGATTGACGTATACCTAGCAGCTGGTTAGTTTCTAGGTACTCCTGAATATGGATGTGGGCGACTCTGTCGAAGATTTTTTACCAGGAAGGGGACAGTGGTGATGGGTCTATAAATGGTTGGTATGGCTGGGTCTAGGGATTGTAACCACAAACAACTTTGTTATGCACTTATATGTTTTGTTATGCACTTATATGTTTTGTTATGCAAAATTGACCTACTCTGTAACCTTTGGTCGATGAGCAGCCTTGTTGTTGTACAATTCTGTATGTTATAACATTGCCTAAACTCTAGTGCCCAGATGCCTGAGGGCTCGTTGCACGATATAAATAATAAACTAAACTAACACTGGGGCACCACATTGGCGCAAGTAGGGTCTTTGTTCAGAAGACGGAATGGGCACTAGCGTGGAATTATGGTGCTAAGTGTGCGGGGGTTCCTTTCAGGGAGTTTGGGCACTGGATGAGGCAAACTACCTGTAACAACATTGGACATTTGCTTGGACCAGCTAAAGGAGTCAGTCCTACAGACTGCACATATGAAAATCAATGTAAAATGGGATGTCCACCTGTATGGGGAGGCTGAAACAGTCCACAACACCACGTCAATTGATTCCACTAAGAATGGACGCATGTCCAGTCATTCAGCTCTAAATGTCATCGAGAGAGCAAAAGCCATGACATAAGGTAGAAAACATGACTTAGACCACGGTGGATGAGGGCAAAACATAAAACATTCCACCTTGGACGTGCATACAAATCAAATAGAGTCCACCCTGGACAGGGACAAAAAATAAAATGCTCCACCTTGGACAGGGTACAAATTAAATCCACCCTGGATGAGGACAAAAATAAAATGATCCACCTTGGACAGGGTACAAATTAAATCCACCCTGGATGAGGACAACAAATAAAATGATCCACCTTGGATGAGGGCAACAAGCAGAAAAGATAAATACAAATAGTCTATCCCAGAGGCGAGTCTATAAATGTAAAACAAAAAAATCCTATTAAAAATGCATACCCCCTCCATGGGCTCATGGACATCAGGGAGCATAAAGAAGAGGTGGTATTGGCAAGAGATTAAGGGTGTGTGTGGTGTAAGGAAGGCATGGTATCAAAATAAGACAGACACAAGTGACCACAGTTCATGTGGGTTTATTGAACTTTATCAAGGATGTGCACAACGCCTATCTAAACTTTAATCTAAGATAGGAGCAAGCTACAACCATCACAATAATAATAATGCAGTCCTAGTAGAGTCTCTTCAAAATAAAAGGGCCTATACTAACAAACTATTGGCAATCCTAACAGCTGCATTACAAATAGTGTGGGGTAATGTTTCTTTAAAAAGACACAAGTGTTCACAAAAGGATAAATCAGGATGTTCAGCTTGTTGGCCTCCCTTTCCCACATCTTTATCATGGGACAAGGTGGTTCACTCGAGCACAGTACACTCTTGAGCTTCTTTGGCACAAGGACACAATTCCATTACCAACAGAAGGTCGGTGCCCAAGTCTCTTGTATTATAAACGTCTCTTTATTCAGTGGGCCTGAAGTACCAAAAACAAAAAAAAGGATTTTTTTTAGTCAGATGAGTCACTCTTCACCAAGATCCCCCTCCTTTGTGCTCTGAACGCCTTGTATAATTCTAGTCTCCCTCAGCTGGGCTCAGACTAGACTCAGTTCAATTTGTTGGCATCGCTCAGTCGGGTTTACGTTTGCCACAGCAATACCTTTTTGCGGGTGACTCACGGTTCACCCCGGATCTCCCTCTTCCAGGCTCAGATACCCTTTTCACAATTACAGTTCACAATTTTGCTATTGAAGACTTTCAAATGTGCACAGGGTTTGGTTTGAACCGTTACGGACCACTTCAATTTCCCAGTTCACTATTTTACACTCATCAGAAAGCAGGTGTTCCCTTCCCCTATCTTTTTCTCAACATCCCTGCGTCGCGTTCACACTTGCCTTTGTAATCACAGTTCACAATTATCCACTCCTAGTTGGATACCTAACAGGGACCTTTCGAATGAGCACCCACGTGGTGCCGGACCACTTTGTATGGTATCCACGTTAGTTTCAAAAGTTCAGTCACTCCTTGGATATTCAATTATATTTGTGTCACTCATCACATACGCCTTAAACTTTGTTCTTTGCAGATTTCTTCATATAATGTTGCTGCTTGCAACCTTGGTTCTAACACAGACCAGTCTGCTATCGGTGTGATTCCATGATTTGGGTTCACACTGCACTATCCACATGTATGGGACTGTGAGCATGTCCAGTGAGATGTGCCTTGCATGCCATTGCCACTCATAGGTGTATTGAAATAGCTTTGAAATTATGTATACAGTGATGTGTACTGTGAGACCAATGTCAACTGCACATCCACCTCCTGTATTCCAGAACATGAGATGGAAGGGACCATGGTAGCTTTACTGCTGTACCCATGGATGGGGAAGATGACCCCAGCCAACTATACCACAATATTTGACATCATATCATGCGTAGATGGAAGCACATATGACATGCACACATGGCACTCACCTGATGTGGTTGCATAGGTGTCCAAGGCTCTGACGGCAACCATTGGTCACTGCTGATGAGTCCACTGGAGACCTCTTCATGTGGTTATCTGCCTCTAGCGGTCTGGGCAAAGGCCATGTTGCAGCTGAGCTTCTCCTTGGTCTGTAGCATGAGGTCCCCATCTTCTTGTGGACCTTCATTGTGCCTCTCCACCCCACAGACATTGATGTGGTCAGCAACCTTCTGCCACATCCTCCACTGCTGGGTCATAGGAAGGGTATTGCCACCCCAAACATACAGGTGCACCTGGAGTTCAGCAATGTAATAAGTGGAGATTGGTAGCTCCTCGTCTGAAAAGAGATTCTTGCCTATTGGCCCCTTCTCCTTGACCTGTGCCTCTTTCTGGGGTGCTGCCTCTTACTGCTCTGCAGGCGGGCAACTCTTGTACCTAGTGAACTTTGGTGGTGCAGGAGCACCTGTAAGCTCACCACCAGGTGTAGCAGGTAGACCCTTCTTCTGCCATCTTCCCCGTTCATGTCCTCTCCCTCTCCATGGAGACCTCCTACCCATGGTGTGGTTAGGACAAGCTAGTCATACATCTGGGCACAAACTCCATGTGGCAACCTCCTAAAAATACCTTGCTTAGCAAATTTCACTTTGCATGCATCCCTAACAATGTATTTCTCTGTGCATGACAGGAATTGCGCGTTGCATCCCCATTCTCCGTTTCTGCACACGACAGGAATCATGCTACTATTTCCCCCACTAAATGTCTCTGTCTCCATCCACGACAGGAAATGCACATTGCAACCCCTAAATGTCTCCGGCACCACAAACACATGGGAGCACACGGTATATACGCACTGTGTGCAGTGCATAAATTATGTGCTTAGGGTCCTTCCTCTGATCTTCACACTGCTGCCTCATGAATTCATGGGAGACACCTTTTCCGTCTGCCTTGTGACATGTCTTGTCTCTTCCTGGCTTAGATTGCCTCCAAACCTCACCATATATTGCTGCGTGGTAGTGTGTGCATGCCTGCATTGGAATACCTGCCATTCCCCCATTGCCTGTTCTCCTGTGGCTCACCTGTCAGGCTCTGTGACCACCTCAACTGCCATCTTGGGACTTCGGTGCTAGGTGAAGGCAGTCCTCAAGACAGGTGCCACTGTGGAGGTGCACCGTCCAGTCTGCCCTCTGGTGTCACCCCTTCACCTTTGGGTCCTGGAGAGGGTCAATGCAACTGTCCACATCTAGGTCCTTGACATGCAGGCACTGGTTGCAAACGGGTGATGAGTACCCAGAGGGTGAACTTCTCTACAGTGTGTGTGTTCTGCATGTGTATGCATGATTTGACCAGCATGCAGCCTAATACTGATGCTTTTCTTTTGTGAAGGCAGACATCATTGAAGTGGGCATGCATACTGATGTCCACTGTCAGTTCTTGGTAAAAAAAAAAGTGTACTTGTGTGCATGCAATGTGAATTGCTGGCAGCAAGTACTCAGACAGGAACAGTTCCCAGATTGAGATGCTGGGCGCATATGAGGAACATTCATGCACAGCACTTCTATGGGTTTTTCAATTGAACATGATGATTGCACCATCCACACTCAGCAGCTGGGACTGACACATGTGTATGAATCTATGGTGATTATATGATGGTGCAATTGAATTTCAGGGATGACTGAGTGATCTGTCAGCTCACTGCATGAAGGGTCAGCTATGGCATGTCATCATGGCATTTATTGACACTGGGAGCAACAGCATCGTGGTTTGATCCTCCTCAATGGGTGTCTGTACATGTTACATGCTTCCAGGTCAGACTGTCACAGGGTGCATTTTGCTAGATGTGATTGGATGGACAAGTGCCCAAGCAGGTCTCGTAAAACCTCTAGGCCTGCTTGCATGGCCATGCTATGTGGAGCGAATAAGGACTGGCTCAAGGAGTCCTGCTTGAAATTTGGAAACTTGACAGCTATGGCATACCCAGCAGTGCCCTCTGCTTGTCCGACTAGGTCCTGCAGAACAAATAAACTCATATGTGTTTAGCTGTTGCCTGCCCTACCAAGGGACCCACAGCCCTCCACAGGGACCCACAGCCCACCACATACACCTGTATATTGCCTCGTGGGCCATGCTGTGGGGAGACCTTTACAAGGAGGCCAGGGGCACAGCCAATTCTGATGCTATGATATGATATGATATGTTATTTATAACGCGCTTAATACCCAGAGGTTTCTAAGCGCTGACCCGGGGATCAAACCTGTGTTGCTCCGTGTCGTCTTGCTTCCAAGGCAAGCACGTTGCCCCTGAGCTATCCCCCCGAACTGCACTAACAGTTTTTCCATGTGCCAGGTAGTTGATCATACAAATGTATACAAGGTCCAGATGGAGATAGTTGGCCATCTGTGGAAGTCCATGTAGTCTCTAATCTGAAATGTACTCCTGTTGGGTCTTTGAGGAGGCAGGACACTTTCTGTCAGACCGCCTATTGTGTCACCCAGGGTACACAGATTTCAAGAGAGCATAGTTGTCTTCCTCTGGATTACTCTAGACAGTGTTTATGGGTGCTCAATGCACTCCACTTTGTTCTGGCTGCCCCACACAAAGTGCCAGCAGAGCCTTTCCTGCTGGGGGCACTCTTCTGAGAGACCCACCTGATTTCCGGGCTAGCAGTGTGCCTGGCCAACAAGACAACCTAAGATGACTTGCACGTCAATGTCAGGGCAGCCTGTCTGTCAATCTCCCCACACTACACCAAATTGTTTGGCACACTTGCTCCAGTTAGGGTTTGGCTGCTTGGCCGACCTCGGCTTATGTTACATGAAATTACCTTCCTTCCACCTTGGGATGGTGTTAACTGGAGAGTCTGCCCCCCTAAGTGAGGGCCCACTTACATGGAGCCCCAACCGGGCAGATCAAAGGCTGAAAAGCCCAGCAGTTCCCCAGTGGTCATGCCAGAGTGGAAGGTCCACAGGGCCTGGCCACTGCGGAGTGGGTGTGGGCCCACATGAGCCATGCCCTTGCACTTCTTCACTGAGCTCATTTTCCCAAAGCAGTTTGGGATGATGACTGTTTCACAAGGTCCCGCCCCACCCTTTCCTATGCCGATGGTGGAGGCGTGTGCAGCAGCTGCCCCCTCTCGCACAAGTCGTGCCTGGGACCAACCTCTCCCTCCAATCCATTCAGCTGTGCTATTGGCACCTGCATGAATGACTGCCCCCCCAATCTGCAAGCATTGGGGCAAGCTCAGATGCTTGGGTCCCACAGACAAAACAGCGGGTGTGAAGGTCGGCCCGAGGCCAGCCACCTGAGCTTCTATTACCTGAATATTAACTCAGATGTGGTGAACTGCTGGTTTGAAGCATATTACTGAGTGGAGGGAAATAAAATGATCAGGATTCCGTCAGTAACTGCGAGTGAGGATTGAAGTGCCCAGTGCAAAATTCCCATCCAGCCGTGGACAGGGAGCATGAGGCGAACAATTCAGACTCCCCAGCATCGCTCAGAGGACAAACGTCCTTCTGATCCCCAGTGCAGTGTTGGCGGCATAACACCTGGACACTGGATGGTGGCCTTAAGGCAGGCACAACCTCATGGCTGCACGCTCCTTTGGACATGCCCAACTGGCCATCTGGCCTGGCCTGGTGCTTTCAGATGGCCTGATTCACGGCTGGCCTGGCTGTCTCTTACATTTGTCTGTGGCCAGGCTCCATGCACCCCACTTTGTGGGGGCATAATAGTCTGTGGTACATTTAATTGTGGGACGATTGTGTTGCGTCAGAGCCGGAGGGGCTCCTTCATGCTCAGGCCGAAACATAAGAGCAGGTGTGTAGCAACAGGCCTGTCTCCAGAGGGAGAGGCTACGCAAGTCTAGCAGCTGAAGGCCCAAGCAAGACACAAGCTCTGATAGGGAACAGCTACTTGGGCTCAGCAAAGCACCCTGGATCCCCAGCCTTCTCGGGCGGGCACAGCTCTAGGGTATCAAAAGCAGAGCCCCGGATGTCCGGGGGTATAGCCCCACACTTGGTTGCCACTGGTTAGACCATAGCGGTCAGGTTTTCCTGTTCCATGTGTGACTCCCCATGCCAGTCCTGTTTATATTCTTTCCCACACTGCATGTCTATGTGAGTGGATTAGGTGATATTGCAAGTCATGCTATGGTGCTACAGCAACATGTGGCCAGGTGCACTTCCCATGGCCAAGCCTGCAGGATATACTTGGGTCACTGCATCATTGGTTAAAACCCACCTGAAGTCACGTTTGAGGCGAAGCCGGCCGCAGGAAAGGGTCCCACTGTTTGTGCTGGTGTGCCCCTGAGCCCTGAATCCACTGCAACCATGAGGCCACACCCCCTTATTTCCCGCGATTCCGGGTGAAGAAGGAGCAGGTTTTAAACCCAGCTGAAGTCACCCTTGCGGTGATGCCTGCTGCGGGAATGGGTGCTGCTGTTTGTGCAGGCACGCCCCTGAGCCCTGAATCCACTGCAACCATGAGGCCACGTCCCTGTTCTTACCACGATTACGGAAGAAGAAGGAGAAGGGTTAAAACCCACATGAAGCCACCCTTGCGGCAATGCCTGCCGTGGAAAGGGTTCCGCTGTCTGTGCTGGCATGCCACTGTGCCCTGTATCCACTGCAACCACGAGGCCATGCCCCTTTGTTTTGACACAATTCCGGTTGAAGAAGGAGAAGGGTTAAAATCCACCCGAAGTCACTCTTGCGTGGCAAAATCTAAATCTAAAGAACCCACGCCAGCAATAATGGAGGTAAAATCTGTAAAAATGCTGCTTAAATCTGCACAAATCCAGGCAAGAAACAACATGACACCTAATCAAAGAGGCATGCCACCACAGAGGACAACACCCCAAACTCCTATGTTCCAATCAGTTGATCCCAACATTAGAGGGTCTTACATTAGCCCTAGATATTTGGGTAATGCCTCCCCGAGTGGGATTTTGCCCCAATATGTCAGGTCTAAATTACAGTCAAAATCAAATGTACAATGGCCCAAAGCAGTCTTTGGGGGCTCAGAGCAGATTTGATCCTAATACGATGGTGTATGTCCACCAAGAAAGACCAAGGGATGTGGATAGATTCATTGAAAATGGAAACCAGCATAGGGGACAACACACAAAAAGGGAGAGTGGTTCAATTAAGAGGGGAATCAGACTATTGCAGTGTGTGAAGATGAAGAACAAAAATGGGAAAATGAACAAGAACCTAAAGAACAGAGAAATAGATTTAAAAAGAGCACCCCATGTGAAAATGAAACAGAAAGTGAAGAAGTAGGACCAGTAGTTAGAATATCCTCCCTTGATAATCAAAATATTGTTGAGCTCCAGAAAGGAACAACAGTAGCATGAAAGGAGGGTGCAGGTCAGTGACCTGAGAAGTATTTTGAACCACACACATTTCAAAAGACAGAAAGGACAGGCAACATGCTAAACACAGATAAGTGTCCTGTACCAGAAATTGACAGGCTGCCATATGACACTTGTGAGAATATGAATTTAAAAATTAACTGTGTGAACACTGGTAGTCCCAAATCAGAGGGGCAGTCAGTGGCTACATTCCAAAAGGGTTCTGAGCCCAGGAACATAGACAAGGACATTCAACATGAAGTGGGCAAAAAGGAGGGAAGGATGTCATTTCATAGGCCCATGTGTCTAGCAAGGAGTAACAAGGAGCTAAGGAAAGTGAGTCCTGACATCAGCAAACTCTCACAATTTGTCAAAAGAGAAGGTTGAAGATAGGTACTATGCTCCTATCACTGTTGAAGACAAATGTAATGCATTCACAATGATTGATGAGGGTGCCTAAGCCACGATAATGTCAAAAGAACTAGTAAAAATTATCAATGAAGGAAGATCCCAACAAAATCACATAAAGGTGAGACGAAACAAAGGCCCTGTGCACAACTTCAATGGTGGACAAATACCTATCAAAGATGTCACTGAGGTTGACATAAAGTTAGGGAAACATTGAATGAGGCAGAAAATATTGATCACATCCATCAATGAAATACCCTTTCTCATGGGGACGAAATGCCTGGAGAAGTTGTCGTCCCTCATTGACGGGGTGAATGGGGGATTGTGGTACCTAGCCAAAAAGCCATTGAAGCCTAAGAAAATAATGACACAAAAAAACAGTGTAAGAGAATGCCATGCTGTGGCTAAGACAGAAAGTGCAGTGGAAGAATATCTTCAGAATGGCTCTGTGCCTAGTGTCACCTTCATTCTCATGTATCAGGGTGAAATGCGGGGTGAAAAGGATAAGCATTCTATGGAGATTTATTTGCACCCCAGGAAAAGATGCAGACAGAAATAGATGAAAACACATTTGCGTTTTTATCTAAATGAGGAAAAAAGCAAGCCAAATGTCACTCCAGAGATAAATACCAAAAAACACATTTCAACCCCTGGAGATAGCCAGCCATGGATTCCTATCCATGTAAATGGGCATTCCGAAATGATAGAAGCCACTTTAGCACTCAAACATGAAAGAAGTTTAATCCCAAAATTCAGAATAAAGAATCAACACATCTTTGGTGTGGATGACCCAGAGTCAGGGTAAAGGATTGTAGGAAGATGCATGTTAACGAAAATAATTGATCCTATGAGTATCCATCATAATGTATGGATTGTGAGTGGGACACAAAACCCATTTTATTTGGGAAATGACATCATGCAGAGAATGTGTTAGATGTTAAACTTTCTAAGTCAAAAAGTTTGGTCCCGGTTAGGTGGGGGCCGCACCTGAATTTGAGGACAAAAGACAAGCAAATTATTGCGCACAGGTGGCACCCAATGCAGTAGAACTAACGGTGAGAAAGGATGTTTCCATTCCCGTGTTTATCAGACAAGTTACAATAGCATTAAAATACAGAAAGGGACAACAGATACAAGATTCTGATGCATTTGTATGTCTAAATGAATTAATGTGGCAGCAAGGACTACAATGCAAATATACACCACTGAAAGAAATTGGGGATGGACCCATTCAAATTCTGGTGGATAATAAAGGGTGCCAAGACATTCATTTGGAGGAGAATTCAGCAGTGGGAATGGCAATACAGAAATCTTATTATACTGCAGATTTCAGTAATGCAGTGATTGGGCACATTCCTGAAAAATATGTGACTGCGCAAGGTGAGTTGCCAGAATTCTTGGATTCTAAGCCTAAAGGAACATTTAAAGTTCAGTCTTTGCAACCTTATGAGTCAAGTGAAAGAGTGTGCTCTCATCAAGATGATTGCATTTTTTTCAAATTAAATTAGGCTAAAATGGAAAAGCAGCATGTTGAAATGGAAGTCAATATTCCAAAATATGTAAGTGATACAGCCACGTGGTTAGAAGAAAGTGCAGTAGTTCCTCCGTTGGAGGACTTCCCACAGTTTTCTAAAATGTTAGAAGAGCAAATTCAGGCTGTAGATGCTTGCACAAATGAAGAAGAAAAAGACCAATTGAGAAAAATATTTATGGAATACTAACAGGTTTTTGCCAAAGATGCATATGATTGTGGATTAACAGATTTGAATGTTGCCAAATCACCAGAGGAACATGGTAGGGAGGGTTGTAGGTCAAAGGATCGACAACCAAAGGATCGTATGGTCAAAGGGTCGACACCAAAGGACCGAAAACAAAAGGATCGAAATTTGTTTTGTTTTTTTTACATTTTTTTTTGTTGGGGGGGTCCCCCCCAACCTCTGTTTTTTGTGGTAATAACCACTTTTTTCCATAAACGAAAACCCCCAAAAAAATGTAATTTAAAAAAAAAAAGTGATCCTTTTGTTTTCGGTCCTTTTGTGTCGATCCTTTGACCATTCGACCCTTTGTAGTCGACCCTTTGACCGGACACCAGTAGGGAGCCAGTATTTGTACGACAATGTAGGTTACCCCTGGCATGTTTGGAATCACTACCTGAGATCATAAAAAATGTGGAATCTAGAGGAATTGTTAGGCCCATTCATAGCGCATCAAATACTCCTTCCAAATTAGGAGTGTTAAATGCATACACAACTCATGAATATGTGGAAGAGTTGAGGAAGCACTTACAACATGCGTTTGCATTTGTGCAGCGGAATTTAGAAAAGGCCACGGACTTGCAAAAACATATTATATTAGGAAGGCATCTGTAAAACAATAAGAGGTAGGAGATCAGTTATACAAAAACTCGAAATGTCTTGCAGCGTGGCAAGGGACATATACAATTACAGGTAAGGTTTTGCCCGTAGTGTACAGGATTGCTAAAAAGAAGGGTGAGCTGACAGTAGAACAGTTTGTCCATGTTAACCAGATCAATCCTTTCTACCCGAAACATGAGATGAAGAGGCTTGAGCAAGTTGAGGCTAAGTAAAAGTAAAATAAATGTATATATCTATAATATGGAGTGTTTGACCTAGCAAATGAGTAAGTGTAAATATTGCTGGTGCATGGAAAGTACCAAGGGGTTCTTATCTCAAGGTACAATGTGGGTGGTGTGTATTTTTGAAATTGTTGTGGTTGCATGGCATGTTATGTCGATAATTTGCATTTGTGTAATAATAATATTTAATTTCAGATGCTCCAGTGGAAAAGGGGATGAAACATATATTGTGCTTGGTACTTAATGTGTCTTTTTCTTTTTACTCTAGAAAATTAATGACTTTTCTCATCAGTGCCGGACCCCTGTAGCTCTGGACCCCTGGAGGATACCCCTGGAGTGGAGACCCCTGGAAAGCCCCTTGACCAAAGAAGGGAGTGAAGGTAAAGAGCCTGAAAAGCTGTGGAGATAACACCCATGGAGGAGGTCCCACTGAGTCCTGGGCTGGAGGAGTTCTGCCAACAACAGTGTTCTATGTGACTGTACCAAAAACTTTGATTCACAGGATATACTGGATACACAGACTGTTCTACTATTGCTATTACAGGATACTTTGCTACAGGACATATTTACATAAACTCTTATTTTAACACAGTTTTTAAAAACAAATAAATATTGGTTTTACATTTGATTAAATGACAAAGATTTGTTGAATGTTGTCTAAACATGTTAATTATTTAATTTTGCTTCTAAAAAATGATTGGATTTTCATATAAAAAATAAAATAATAATAATCAATATACTCAAAGGTGGTGATCAAAAATATTTGAAAGAAATCTACAGATCTCATAAAAAAAGTAAAACATATTTCTTAATTTTTTTTTTAAAAAAAAGATGAAAAAGTAGACCATTAAAAAAAGGAGAAAACACATCATCAATAATAATATATATATATATATATATATATATATATATATATATATATATATATATATATATATATATATATATTCAGTAAAAAAAATGTTGTTAGAGGGACATTATGGTTAAGTTGTGGTACTAAAAACCTATGAAATTCAGTGAAAAACTTTGTTAAAGGGACGTTATGGTTCACAGTAAAACAGAAAAAACCCTGAAATTCGATAGTTATGGTAAGCTTAGCAACCATAACTCCACCACCGTGCATTGCTAAGACTAACACCCAGGACATCAAAGATGATGTCACACATGTCATCGATGACATCACTGATGACATCACATGTCTGACTCACTCTTTTTTTCCTTAAGTGATATATCTTGGCCAGTAATAGTTAGGAACAAAACAATTCAAAAAGTACTATATTTGTACACTTATACTTCTAATATGTTCTTACAATAATTCACTTAGGGTGCACTCACAACATATGAAACATATACATAAGGAAAATACACACCTGAAAGACAGCAATACTTTCTGTGTATGAAGACTATCAGTAAGGTTATTAACACTTTCTTATTGTTTTGCTGTTTTTTATTACTGTACTTTCTTGGGATATGGTCATATTTGCATTCACATTACTTTCTTTAGGGTGCAGTCAGATCATGTGATAGTTATGCATAGGGAAGTAGTAGGTTTGAAGCAGCGCAAGCATTTCTGGTGCATAAAGATAATCAATTAGGTTATAAACACTTTCAGCTTCTACTGCTGCTTTTTTTGCGTACTTCACTTTCCCTTTATATACTCATATTTGTATGTATTGTTCTGTCTTTGGGTTTTATATGTAATAATGAAATTATGTAGTAAGTGGGTTTTATTAGATACTTATTACATGTTGCACAGTACTGTAACGCTCACCTGATTCCCACAGAGGCGCCGACCTGTTCTGGACTGCTATGACCTCTTCTAAGGTGATGCGCAGGACTCGGAAGACGGACTGGACCGGACCCCCAAACCTCGCCTGTCAGGCCCGTAGAAGAATCCTTCTGTAGATGGAAAAGGGGATTAACTGTCTGCTGGATAATGTGTCGGATTCCCCCCTTCCCCCTCTCACACTCCTCGAACCCCCTCCGCGATTCCCCGTAGAGTCTCACCTTAGAGTCTGAAAGGACGAGCTCTCCATCCTGCTTCCGATGCAGGGGCGCGTTGATTTCCAGTTACTTCACTGGATCTCGGGTTTGGTGAGTATTCAACTCCGCTTGACTTTTCCGATATGAGGCCGTAAGTATTCAGTTGCAAAAGTTCAAGCCTTAATTGTCCGTTGTCCTTTTCTCTATTTCAGATGCAGGATGAAGAATCCACGTAGAGGAATGGATTCGCCGAAGGTAAGCTCTGGTGAGTCTTTTTGATGGATGGTTCCCTTAGTTATCTTGCTTTCACCCTCTAATGCGTGTGTTTTTTTCCCCTTAGGGGCCGGGGTACGGAAGTGCCAAAGAAGCGGCGCCGACTCGAGGTGAGGAAAGATTGTCCCAACAATAATCAGGTAAGTCTTAAGGTGGAAGAATCAGGCCTTCCTCAATTTGTTCCTTCGCTCACCTGTGTTTTGTCTCTTTTTCTCCTTAGGCGCTGAAAGGTGACGGATGGTGCCAATGGTCGCTGAAGAGCCCGAGGGTGCCTCGTGAAGGTGAGTGGAACGCGGCGCTGCAGCGAGAGATGCGATGCGCTTCTAAAAATAATGTCTTTTCTCAGGATCGTCGGAGTGATGGTTCCGGACTCCGGATGGAGGTAGGTAAAGTTCAATTATTCACCTTTCTCTCCTTTCCTTCCTTTTCAGGTGTTCCAGGTTGCAGGCGGGCGTGGCTGGAGCCAGGATGCAGGAGCAGACACAGTGAGCGTCCAGCTGCTAGATGCAGAACAACGCGAAGCGTGAGCTGCTGTCTGGGTGTGGTTTAAATAGCCCCTAATGTAGTTCCAGGTAAGTATTCTTCCTCAGCCACGCCCGAGTGGTAAAATAGTCCCATAGGTAAAATAGTCCCTTTCAGACCTCAAGGAGGTCTGGATCCAGCAGCATGGTCTGCATCAGGTAAGTCCATCCAAGCACTCCCATAATGAGCCTGGCGCCTATGGTGCCAGGACTGATGCCTTCTATGAGCGTGGCGCCAAAGGCGCCAGGACAATGTCCAAAGAGCCCCTATAAGGGGTTGCTGGGTCCCTCTGTGGGGACATGATGTCTGCTTTCGGGGACGCTGGGCCTGAACTGGCTTCCCGGGAGTAGGCATCATGACAGCACTCTCCCCCAAGGCCCCTCCCAAGATTGTTCGAGGTGCATGTACATGGTCACTGGGTTCCCACAACCTCTCCTGAGGCCTGTATCCCTTCCAATCGATTAGATAGAAAAGTTTTGACCTTAACATCTTTGAATCTAAAATGTTCTTCACCTCGAATTCAGGTTCTCCATCTATTTGAATGGGTTCTGGAGGCTTGATTAGTCTGGTTCCAGGTTGCACTGGTTTCAAAAGTGACACATGAAAAACAGGGTGAATTTGCATGTTAGCTGGTAAATCAAGTTTAACGGCCGCTGGATTGATTATGGCCGTAATGGAGTAAGGCCCCAGATATTTTGGATTAAAAGTTCGAGGTCCCTTGAGCGATAAGTGCCTGGTAGCCAGCCATACTTGGTCCCCAATCTGGTACTGAGGTGCTTCACTCCGATGCTGGTCAGCATTCTTCTTGTATTTTCTCTTGGCTTGTTGTAAATGTGTAGTTGATTCTTTGAAGGCTTGGGTAATTGTAGAATGCAGATGGTCCACTGCGGGCATTCCGAGGCCTTGAGGCGAGTCGAGGTCTGAGGTTCGAGGGTGATGCCCATATAAAGTATAAAAAGGACTTTGCCCAGTTCCAGAATGTACCGAATTATTATATGCATATTCGGCTATCCAAAGAATGTCTTTCCAGTTACTTTCAAATTGCTGCAACATACACCGTAAATATTACTCAAGGGTCTGATTCATCCTCTCTGTTTGACCATCGGTCTGAGGGTGGTGACTAGTCGATAATCTTACATCGATTTGTGCCAATTGACAACATCTACGCCAAAAGTGGGAAATTAATTGGCTTCCCCGGTCTGAGATTAGTACAGACGGGAATCCATGTAAACAAACAATATTTTCAAGGAATTCTTTGGCTAGAACTGAAGCTGAAGGTAAATCTTTCAATGGAATGAAGTGGGCCATTTTGGAAAATAAATCCACAATAACAAGAATAGTGTTATATCCTGAACAAGGAGGTAAGTCCGTAATAAAATCCAATGACAGGGTGTGCCAAGGTGCTGGCGGAATGTCTAAAGGTTGAAGGAGACCGGCTGGTCTTTTCTTGTGGCCTTTATTTTGGGCGCAAACACCACAGGACATCACAAATGATTTAACATCTTTTCGCCAAGAAGGCCACCAGAATTGTCGTTTCACCTTTTCTTCCGTCTTGGCAATACCGGGGTGCCCCTCTATGAGTGTATCATGATAATGAGATTTAACGAGCTCTTGTAATTCCTTGTGTGGCAGAAATAAGCGCCCTTGGAAATAAGGTAAATCATTATTTATCGTAAAGTCAGATCCCTTTTGTACCCAATCCTGTAAGTCTGTAGGGTCCAGGAGTTGTTTAACTCTAGCTTGAATGACTTCAAGCGTTTGTAAAGATGTCATGCCCAAAATTCTCTGTTCGGGAATTATTGGTACAGGTTCTGAGTTAGTATCAGTTTCTCCCATTCCTATTCGGGATAGAGCTTCCGCTTTGTCATTCTTACAGCCAGGACGGTAGGTGATTACAAAATCGAATTCCGCAAAAAACAAAGCCCAACGGAGCTGTCGAGATGACTGAGCCTTGGCGGTCTTTAAATACTGTAAGTTCCGGTGGTCGGTGATCCCGGTGATGGTATGTCTAGCGCCAAGTAGATAATGCCGCCAGGCTTTAAAGGCGGATTTAATGGCTAACAGTTCTTTGTCAGTGATTGCGTAGTTAACCTCGGGTGCCGAGAATTTTCTGGACCAAAATGCAACGGGATGCAGTTGGTTAGTTTTGGGATCTCTTTGAGACAGGACAGCTCCCATGGCTAGGCTGGATGCGTCAGTTTCGACGACATAAGGGAGATCTGGGCGCGGGTGCTTCAATACAGGTGCAGAGGTAAATTTAGCTTTTAGTTCCTGAAAAGCCTGCTCGGCTTCTTCAGACCATTCAAAACGTTTATTTTTCCTTAAGAGCGCAGTGATGGGTTGATCCACACGAGAAAATTCTAGGATAAACCTGCGATAAAAATTGGCAAAGCCAAGCATGCTTTGAAAACCTTTCACTGAGCTAGGCGATGGCCATTTGAGGACAGCATCCACTTTTCGTGAGTCCACGCGGACTCCTTTAGGTGTCAGGATGATACCAAGAAACTCGACTTCTGTGGCATGGAAAACACATTTTTCAAGTTTAGCAAATAGTTTGTGTTGGCGCAATGTCTCGAGAACTGCCCTGACATGTTTTCTATGATCAGATTCCGAAGAGGAGTACACAAGAATGTCATCGATATATACGACAACACAAACGTTGATGAGTTCCCCAAAGACATCGTTCATGAAGTATTGGAAGGCAGCCGGTGCATTGCACAATCCGAAAGGCATCACCTGGTACTCGAATAGCCCATATTTTGTGCGGAAGGCAGTTTTCCTATCATCGCCTTCCCTTATTCGCACCAGTTGGTATGGCCCCCAGAGATCTAACTTGGTGCATATGCAGGCATCCTTCACCTGGTCAAGGAGTTCAGGGATCAGAGGCAGGGGGTATCGGTTTTTAACAGTTATCTGGTTCAATGCGCGGTAGTCAATACAAGTTCTGAGGTCGCCTTCTTTTTTAGGCACAAAGAATAAAGCCGAGGATGCAGGAGACTTAGACGGGCAAATAAAACCATTGGCTAGGTACTGATCTAGATATTGTCGTAAATGAAGATTCTCGGGTTCGGTAAGGGCATAGATCCTGCTGCAAGGGGATTGTGCACCGGGCAATAGATCGATCTGGCAATCGTACGACCTGTGAGGCGGTAGAGTGTTGGCCTGTTCCTTTTGGAAGACGTCTTGAAATTCTTGGTATTCTGGCGGTATTTGCAAAATGACAGGGGTTACTGTAGCTAGGCCAATATTTGGATTTCTTGCATAACAGGTTTGTGCACAATCTGGAAAGGTTATCCTCTTTGCTCGCCAGTCAATTCGAGGATTATGTGTTTCCAACCAAGGTTTTCCTAGAATTACTTGAAATTGTGGAGCCTTGATTACATCAAACACAATTGCCTCCCGATGTCCGTCTTGACCCAACAATGTCACTTCAGTAGTGGAGTGTGTTACCAGCCCAGAGGCGATTTCGGTTCCATCCACTGTGGTGATGACATCCTTACTGGTTTTAGGGCAAAGAGGGAGGTTGATCCTGGAAGCAAATTCACGATCCACATAGTTTCCTATAGCCCCACTATCGATGTATGCCTTAATGGCATGTAACCGCCCAGGCTGCTTCGGATTTACGAGGACCATTGGCATGATGAAATGCGAGGTCAGAGAGTTAGTTTTTAAGCTCGGCAAGCGGACCCCTACGCTTGTCAGGCGTGACCGTTTCCCGACTCAGATTCCATCAGGTTCTTATCAGCGACTCCTACCGCCTTCTTAGACGGTTTTATAGGGCAATCTCGTAAAAAGTGTCCAGAAGCCCCACAATAAAGGCATAATTGCATTTGCCGTCTTCGTTCACGCTCTTTTTGAGTTAAAGGTCCTTTAACCCCTCCAATTTGCATAGGTTCAGTAACATCGGCACCCTTGGGGTTAACATGGGTTTTGACCAAATAATACCCAAGTATCTGCTAAAATCTCTGTACCCGATGCAGAGAAATGTATTCCTCCGCTTCAGGATGAATGTGATATAAAAGTAAGAAGTCCTTTATGCATGGAAGCACAAACAAGTTCTTGATCCAGCATGCAGAGTTTGCTGTGAGCAGACAGAAAATGTGAAACATCTTCAATTGAACTGTGTGGCAGTGAAAATCCAAAGAACAACACACTCGGGCCATTTAATATCAGACGCTATATGGACTAATGCTGAGTAGTGGTGGGAGCGTTTCTATGGTGGAAACGACTTCACACACCCTTTTAGGTTAGTTCATTTTTTGATGGACATTTTTTCAGAGATAAAGCAATTTCAAGGTAAAACGAAAACTTATAAATTAACTCTTGAATGATCAGGAAATGCTAAAATGTAATTTTAAAACAGGGAGAGGATTTTCTTTTTTTCTCTGGTGTTAGTTGCCATAGCATTTCGGTGCTGGACTGCCCATGTGGGCGGGACAAAGACTGATTTGCAAATGGATATTTCACATATGTGAAAAGTACAGTGAGCTTAAATGTGACTGCAGACTCTAGAGTGGGTACCATTCCATAGAACAGGCCATTTTTGCCATGTTCGTTCTCATAGAGGTGCGCCCATGACTCATTTTTGGAAACATTGTTCTTTTGAATCCATGAATCGGCTCTGCACACTTTTCTTTTCTTCTGCACAATGACCTTTCTTGTGCAATGCAGTTTGTGTGAACTTAGCGCTTTTTTGCAAATTAGGCCCCATTATCTCAATTTTTTATAGGAGATATTCTATGATCCAGTAGCCTGTGAAATACCTTCCCAAAGGGGCTTGGCTGGTTCACTATAGGAACGATTACATTTCATAACTTTGTCGAGCTTTGCGAAGAAGATGCAAAAATAGAATACTTAAAGCTATATTCAGAAGCACCTGAACAGGAGGCAAAAATATTTAAAGTCACAATATTTAATCGTAATCAATTTGATTAGCGTGCTTTCAAGCATTATGTCTGTTTTCTTATGCTTATGCTGAAGATTTCCTGAAATTCTAAAGGCTGATTTCAAATATATTTTTGCAGCAAAGGATGTGTTTATATTTGCATACTTGCCAACCCTACAGAGCAGTCCGACTGCCTACAGATTTCAGTTACATATCCTACTGCTTTTTACTGTGGAAGGTAATGTATGTGACTCTAAGGCAAGCTGCAGGACAAAGCATACAACACATTAGTCTGTCTGGACAGTGGGCTGGTAGGTAATTACTTTGATTAGGCTCAGACGAATCCACTGACCTGACAGCTGCTTGACTCTTGCCGAGTCAACCCTTAGATGACTTTTGAAGGCAAGTGGCAGAGTGTCAAACCTTCACACAGCATCTGCTCATCACACCGAGGGGGAGGATATCAGCCACCATGTCATTCAGTGTTCAACTTGCAATAAATATGTTTTGCCTGGGCTGACACTACAGAGCAGTGGCAAACGTCGTCTACCAGTTATGTGTGATTACCTTCTGTGAAGTTAGCTGATTGAATTTGATGTCAAGTTACCATTCAGAATTATTCATTTTTAAAATGTCAACATCTTTCCATGTTGTGCCGTTTGATGGGTTGTGTACTTTAGAATGATTCAATGGTGCCAACAATGTATGTTTTGTGTTTTCCTGTGATGTCATTGTTATGGGAATTATTATTTCTGAAACTTATAAAATCCTACATCCTTTTGGTCACAGAATGTTGGCGAGCATGCATTTGTGGAGCTACTTCAATTAACACCAATCAACGCCAGCAAATCTATCTAAAACTACTACCGAGACAGTACCAAAAACAATGGATAAAATGGAGGACTTAAATGTGTGGAGTTTCTTCAAATACTATAATATAAGCCAAAACATAGAGCAATTCAAAGCTGAATACTATGGAAACATACTGAAATAACCGAAGAGGAAAAAGTGAACATAAATATTCAATTCATACAAATGTTGCTGCATCAGACATTTAAACCATCGTATGCAAGGAAGGAAGTTATACCGTCTTCCTAATTTCCACTGTAGTTCACTGTGCATCTTTTAACTGGAAGAAGATGGAAAACAACATGACTCCATCATTGCAATAAAAGCCATTGATACAACCCATGTGGAACCCAACACACGGTTAACTGTTTAGCGCATACTGTATCAAGTACAGCTTGAAATGTTGGTAATTTGAATGCTCGCATGCAATTCAGAATAACACTTGATAGAAATGTCAATGTAGAAAGTTGATTGAACAATGTTTCAGTGGACAACACTGTAGGCGGTCATAAACATAGCTATAATGTGTTAGTTGGAGCAATCCATTAATTTGAACATGTACAGGGCATTGCACAAATAAGTGTACAATTCTACGTTGTAAAAGAATAATTGTTACAAAAAACAGTTCCCCATTACACCTGCTTGAATAGTTATTATACACACAGCTAAATGATTATGTTTAGACACAGACCCCATTGACATTGGACCACAGTGTTTCAAATATGGAATGAGCTATGTGGCATTGCTCTGAGTTTTAATATGGAAAGGATTGTGGCTCGTCCAGGACATTTCTGAAACACAAACAACATGTATAACAGAATAGAACATATTACTGTCTCCATATGTCCCTGATCTACCTTCAATTGGGCTAGGAAGATAGCTCGGGGGCAAAGTTTTGGTTTTAGAAGCAAAACAACACAAAACAACACAAACCCGAATCCCAGTTCCACACTTAGAAACTGGTCTCTGGTATTAGCATGTTACAAAAAATGTGTGAAATAATTAATTGACAATCTGAAAAAAAAAATCGATAGACCAGGGAAAACACAAGCCAAAAACTGTAATCAAAAACAAAATACAAACAGTGGAACAAAAAAACAGCTCACTGGCAATGTCATCTGGTGACTCTGCCTTCCACGGCATGTGTGTCCCTCATTTTGGCTTCGTTACACAGTGTGAGTGTGCACTCCGCAATGCCACCGCACTGTATCAGACTGGCTGTGCGGGTTGGTGTCGGCAGCTGATGGGCCATGCTATTCCTATGCTGGTCCCTTTGATGGATTCTCCTGCAGCTGTTTGTGGAGGTTGAAAGCGGGACAGTGAGGACATTGCATGCCCCCAATATAAACTATTGGGTCTCCCCTGTACTCTGTGGCGAAGGTGTGGACCGGGGGTGACTGTGACCATGGGGGGATGGAGTTCTAGCTGAGTGCCGCTGGGTCCGCAGCCCCTGGTGGATAGGCCCAGCCATGCAAGCTCAGATGGGGGGCCGCAAGTTCTTGTGGAAGTGGTACTGAGCGGCCCTTCCGGGGACCGGGTGGTTTCTTGATGCAGCCTGACTGGTATCTGTAGCTGACATGGAGGGAGTGTCGTGGGCTGTGCCAACCTACACAGGCCCTACCTATCCCTGATCGGAAGATGGAGTGGTTGCCTCAAGCAGAGGGATTGCTGCTGGTGGTGACATTTTTGGCAGGCATACTGGATCTTGCCCCAAGGGGGTTTTGCACTGCCTATTCACCAGTCGGTGACTTGATTCTATCCACAGTGTGGAATTTTCGGCAGGGTCCAGTCCTCCCTTTGTAATAGGTGATAGACTTGTGATGGTATATCTGTCTGATTCTGTGTGAAGGCAGAATTCCCTTTTATGTTTGGCGTGTGCAGCAGCCCTGTATTTGTGGCTTTTAAAAATCTTTTTTTCAGGTTCCCTGCACTGCCAGATGCCCATACTCCCTTCATCCATCTACGTACCACACGTTTGCAGTGCACAGGGAAGCATGACTGTTCAGTCTAGTTATTCCAATTCAGCCACTAGCCACAGAAGAACGGTCAAGATTGCCTCTGTGCATCCCTCATCTTTGTTCTACTGACTTGCCCTTTCAATCTCACTGCTAGAGATGCTCGGATTGCATGCAGGACTTTTTCACACCACGGCCTGCCTGGCCACATATATCATCCGGCATTGGTAAAATCTCTTAGCCTGCCATTTCAAGCTTGGCCCCTGCTGCCGGCCTCTCTTCACTGGGCTGGACTTGTGCTACTGACTCATCTTCTCCTGCCCTGCTGCTAAGCCGCCTGTTCCCCCAGCTGCTACCCTGCTCCTCTGTTGCTGCAGCAGCGCAATACCCCACTCGGCGCCCTGGGTGACGTCCTGCACTGATATGTGTGTGGCTTTCTTGCTGATAGGCCACCTGGTGAGTTCATTGTGCTTTGTGTAGTTTCTCCTTCTGTCTCTCTCTCCCCCTCCCATCTGCCTGACGTTTCCCTCCATGTTGCTCTGCATTTTCCCTATTTACTCTATCTGCTACTCTAGGACCTATTCAACCTCTCATTCGAAGCTTGCAAGGAAAAAGAAAAAAAAGATCTCCTGTCTCCAACCCAGGCCTGCCCATCACTGACACCTACGTCAATGCTTTTTCCAGGCAGATTGTCACAGAAATCCTCTGTGTCATTCCCTCTCCAAACATATGGACTCCCCACATGGTCTCTGTCCTCACCCCTTTCTCTTTGTTGCCCATTTATGGTGGTACCAAATGGAAAGTACTCTTGGTATGCTTCTCATCCTCTAGGTGCATCATCAATGTCTATCAAAACAGAACAACCCTAGGAGAGGCATACTCACATAGTACTAATAACACCCCCTCTTCTTCTTGTATACGCATGGACCTCCATTATCACAGGTGGAGTTACACTTCACCCCACTCATATGTGCACTCACTGAAATCTCCCAGGATTTAATACCCACAGTTTGAGGAACACCACTCTTTCCTCCACAACCCAGAGACCCCTAGGAGCTCACATCACACCACAGCAGGATTATTTGGCAAGAAAGACTGGGGTTCTCTCAGCCCCCTTGCCGCCTTGACGGCTATAATGTCTCCGGGCACCGACCAAGAGGGCAGCAGATACCTGAAGTACCCGCACTTACTCCATACTGGGTCAGTGCCTCTGGGTACACAAACAAGGCTCTTGTAGAATAACATTGTTTTATTTTTTCCAGACATGACACTAAAATATACATACATATATATTTACAGGGTCTATGAACATGCCCTGATGAAGATGCTCTGATTTGAACACTTGACCACCAAAACATGTTATAGCTGAGGATCCCGCACTCCTGCCAGAACTGCCCTCAGAATATTCAGTGCAAAACTCTTTCTACACACATGTTGGAAGGCAGACCCTTTTGCATACAGAGAACTCTGTACAAAATATAAAATGCCTATTCTAATGAGATGTGAATTGTAACAATTGTACAAGGATTACTCAACTGAAAAGTATTGTAAAATAAGGAACACTAAATAGCTGTAGTTGCATATTTTCTATATAATCTGTTCTCCTTGCTTGTTTCTTCATTTATTGATGTAGTCTAGGTTTTTCTATTTTGAGTGCAGCCAACTATCCATTTCCATTTGCTGCCTGATATGGTGCGTTTGTTTTGTTGTCCAATATATTTAAATTTTAAATAGTCTGTGTAATCCCTCGTGTCTCCCCTGTCCCTGCCTCCCTCCTCCCGCTCCAGTTCCTCCTTCCCACCCGCCTCCCAACACACCCTCCCCCCTGATTGGTTGCTGGGACCGTTGTTTGCCGAGGCTAGGTAGTTTGCTGCTCCCCCTCGCTCGCCACTTCCATCCAGCTGAGCAGGGTGAGTGCAGCCAACTATCCATTTCCATTTGCTGCCTGATACGGTGCATTTGTTTTGTTGTCCAATATATTTAATTTTAAATAGATTGTGTAATCCCTTCGTGCCTCCCCTGTCCCTGCCACCCTCCTCCCGCTCCAGTTCCTCCTTTATGCCCGCCTCCCAAACCGCCCTCCCCCTGATTGGTTGCTGGGCCCGTTGTTTGCCGAGGCTAGGTAGTTTGATGCTCCCCCTCGCTCGCCACTTCCATCCAGCTGAGCAGGGTGAGTGCAGCTAACTATCCATTTCCATTTGCTACCTGATACGGTGCGTTTGTTTTGTTGTCCAATATATTTAATTTTAAATAGACTGCGTAATCCCTCCGTGTCTCCCCTGTCCCTGCCTCCCTCCTCCCACTCCAGTTCCTCCTTCCCGCCCGCCTCCCAACCCGCCCACCCCCCCTGATTGGCCTCCCCTCCCTTTTTCACTGTGCTTCCCTGGGCAGCCCCTGCCCGGCAGCCCCACGGCAAAGGGCACCAGGCCAAGGGTGGCTCCTACTGGTGGCTCCCCTGTTGGTGTTTGCAGGTGTCTGCAGCGGACGCCAGGCACCAGGCAACTTCCCTTCTGACTTCTTTCTCACCCCTCCCACCACTCACTTGTGGCTACTCCTCTGTAGTTCTACCTGCATCAACCACCTGTCTTAGTACCGCACTGTGAAACCTAGGCCTTTTCTCCCTCTTTTAGGATTCTCAAACTTTTGTGGTTTTCTCCACTGGTTTTAAATTTGCTTGTAGCTGCACCACTAAACTGCATTGTTTCAATCTGCTTGTAGCTGACCACTAAATTGCATTGTTTCAATCTGCTTGTAGCTTACCACTAAACTGCATTGTTCAAACTACTTGTAGCTGACCACTAAATTTCATTGTGAAACCTAGGCCTTTTCTCCCTCTTTTAGGATTCTCAAACTTCGGTGGTTTTCCATTGGTATTAAATTTGCTTGTACCTGCACCACTAAACTGCATTGTTTCAATCTGATTGTAGCTGACCACTAAATTGCATTGTTTCAATCTGCTTGTAGCTGACCACTTAATTGCATTGTTTCAATCTGCTTGTAGCTGACCACTAAATTGCATTGTGAAACCTAGGCCTTTTCTCCTTATTTTAGAATTCTCAAACTTAGGTGTTTTTTCCACTGGTATTAAATCTGCTTGTAGCAGCGCTAAATTGATTGTAACGGTACCACCTACATAAGTGCACTGTGAAACCTAGGCCTTTTCTCCCTCTTTAGGATTCTCAAATTTAGGCAGCGCTAAATTGATTGTAACTGTACCACCTACATAAGTGCACTGTGAAACCTATGCCTTTTTCTTCCTCTTTAGGATTCTCCAATCTAGATTTGACTTCCTTCCTATCTTGGTATGCCTGGTGCCTTTCCTACGCTCGCCCCCCCTAGTGCCGTCGTCTTGTTCCCACTCTCTCCTGCGCACTTGCCTCTCTCTGTCTTGTCTGTCTACTCCTTTGACCTCCCTCCTACTCTATGGCGCTCTCTGTCTCCCCTATCTTTTCAAAATGTTTCTCTATTGACTATCCTGCTCTCCTCACTAAGTCTGGTAGGAAAACGTTTAAAAAGGGCATCCTGGTCTCCAACCCAGGCCTCCCTATCGCTGACACCTACATCAGTGCCTCCTCCAAGGAAATTCTCACCGACATCCTCTTTGTCGTTCCTTCACCTGATCTATGGACCCCCCATATGGTCTCTCTGCTCTCTCCTTTCTCCTCTTCTCCCATTAATGGTGGCACCCATTGGGACGCCCTCCTGGCCTCCTTCCTGTCCTCTAAGGCCATCATTAATGTCTACTCTAATGGGACCGTCTTGGTCCAAGGCCCTCAGGCCAACCTTCATCTCTTTGATAGATGCTTTCCATGCCTTATCAACTTCCTTTCTTCTCCTGCTCTCCCCTCACCCCTTTCCTCGGCTACCTTGCCTTCTACCTCCCTCTCTGCCCCCTCTCGGGTGCTCTCTACACTTCCGCAGGGCGCACCTCTGATCTGTACCCCTCCCCGGAAGTCTTTCACGGGGGCAACCTTCTCCACATTGCCATTCTGAACTCCTGCTCCGCTGTCAAACACTCCTCTGACATCTGCCGCCTTCTTGAAGAACTTGACCTAGACATCCTCAGCCTTACTGAGACATGGTTTACGGCCAGCTCTGTCACCAGCTTTGACACAGTCCTACCTGATGGCTACAAGATCCTTTCTGCGCCCAGGCCCAACCACTCTGGTGGTGGCGTAGCCTTTATCTTCCCTGAGTGGATTCCTGCCTCTGTCATTCCTACGCAGGCCTACTCCTCTTTTGAATGCCTCGTCTGCAGGCTTCGCTCTCGCCAAGCCATTCCCTTACTGTGGCTACTATCTATCGGCCACCTGGTCGGATTTCTTCCTTCCTCTCTGAGTGGGCGGACCTCTCCTCCTCACTCTTGGTCTCAACCACTCAACTCCTCCTTCTTGGAGACTTCAACATCCACCTGGATGCATCCTGTCCCCCCTCTGAACTCTTTCGCGACCTCTGTGACTCTCTCTCACTCACCATTCTCCCCTCTGGCCCGACTCATTCTGCAGGGCACACTCTCAATGTTCTGATCTCTTCAGACCTTCCCCTCTCTGTCCCTCTCTCCACTCCTCTCTCCTGAAGTGATCACTTTCTCCTCTCCTCCCACCTCACCTTCCCTACCCCTCAGGCAAATCCACCTTCATCACTGCCACCCTCCTTCTCGGTCATCTGACCCATGAAGCGCGTGTCAGTTGAGGCTTTCGCCGCCACTTTCTCATCCCCTCCTCCCCCTTCGGCTGACTCACACCCTGACACAGCCCTCTCCACTCTCCACTCTGCTATATCTGATACTCTTGATATCCTTGCCCCTGTCATGAGAATCCGCCTGAAGCCCAAAGCCAAATGTAACTCCTGGTATGACTCGGATCTTGTCACCCTAAAACGCAAGTGCAGGGTGGCTGAGAGGAATGGCGTGCTTCATGTTCATCCTCTGACAAACTGGCCTGCCACCTGCTCCAAAGGCAATATCGGCTCTCCGTTCTCACCAAGAAGAGAGCCCTCATCCAAGCCCGCACCTCTGCAGCATCTAACAATTTGGCTGAACTCTTTAAAATCTGCAAGGAAATGGCCAACCCTGATGCAGTCTCTACCTCGCCTATCCCCTCCCAGGCCCTCTGCACGGCACTGGTCTTTCACTTAATTTCAAAAACTCAGGACATCCTGTCCTCTCTCTCCTCCTATCACCTCCCTCCCTCTATTCCTTGCTCTTCCTCTGGCCCTTCTGCAGCCACCCCTCCTCCCTCCTTCTCTGCCTTTCCCCTTTTTTCTGTTGACTAGGTTTCCAGACAAGTCTGATCTATGAAAGTCTCGTCAAAACAGGTTCACCCCTGTTCCTCCAAAACTATCAAGGACCACTTTGACTCCTGGCTCCTGCCCTGGCTGACTTCTGCAATCACTCCTTCGCCTCTGGAGTCTTCTCATCTCCCCTTAAGCACACCCTTGTGCACCCTCTTCTTAAGAAACCCTCTTCCGACCCCTCCTGACCGGCTAACTATCACCCAATCTCCATCACTCCCTTCCTGGGCAAGCTCCTGGAGAAACTGGCCATCTCCCAGCTTAATCTCCATGCTGAATCTGTTGGTAGTCTTCATGACCATCAGTCTGGCTTCAGAGCTGCCAGAAGCACGGAAACTGCTCTCCTGAACATACGTGAAGACTTTCTCTCCAACCTTGACTCTAACACTCTGTGTGTTCTCATTTTGCTCGATCTCTCTTCTGCCTTTGATACTGTTAACCATGACATTCTGCTCAACCGTCTCTGTGATAACCTGGGTATCACTGGTCAGGCCCTGGCGTGGCTGACCTCTTTCCTCTCCAATCGACCCTCCCAGGTCCAACTGGGTTCCTTCCTCTCTGACATCTTTTTCTCTACCTGTGGTGTCCCCCAGGGATCTAACCTCTCTCCCTGGCTGTTCAACCAGTATCTGGTACTTCTTGCCCACCGCATCGCCGCTCTCTGCCCCAACTTTCAGTGCTATGCGGATGATACCCAGCTCATTTTCAGGCTACCCTCAGCCTCCTCCTCTCCTTCCCTCATCTCTGACTGTCTGTCTGCTATCCAGGAATGGTGTGCCGCCAATGACCTCTGCCTTAATGCCAGCAAGACTGAGATTCTACTCATGAGCACACCCACTCCCTCCTTCCCTGCAGCTCTCTGGCCAGCCTCTCTTGGCCCTCTTCCTGCTCCTACCTGCAAGGCAAAAAACCTCGGGGTCATCTTCGACTCCACACTCTCCTTCTCTCCTCACATATCTGACGTCTCTAAGAAGTCACACTTCCAGCTGCACTTCCTCAGAGGTATTCTTCCTTTCCTCTCCTTCCCCCAGAAGCTCACTGTCTCCAGAGCCCTGGTTCTCTCTAAGCTGGACTACTGTAACAGCCTCTAAATCTGCCTGCCTCTACTCTCAGCCCTCTGCAACTCATCCAGAACAGGACTGCAAGACTTGTCCTTGGCCTCAAGCCCAGGGACCGTATCTCTCCAGGACTGAAATCTCTACACTGGCTCCCAGTGGCTGCGAGGATTAAGTTCAAAACCCTCTGCTTTGTACACAAGGCCTTCTGGGGCCTGGGGCCAAAATACCTTCAACTCTCTCTTCCTAGATATCTTCCTTCTCGAGCTCTTCGCTCATCCGCCTCCAACTCCCTCAGGTTCAGCCGCTTCTCCAAGCAAGGAGTTGGGGGTAGATCTCTCTCCTCGGCAGGGGCCTACCTCTGGAACAGCCTTCCTGCCTCCCTGAAACTGGAGGAGAACCATCTCCGGTTCCGGAAGCACCTCAAAACCTTCCTCTTTGCTGCTGCTTTCTCTCCCCCTCTCCCCTGCTAAATTCCTGACTGAAATTGCACTGAATCTGCAACTGGGCCACTCTCACCGGTCTCGGTCCTTGGCCCAGCCACTCTCCCCTTGCATTGCCTCCCTGGCAACCCCTGCACTGCTGGACTGTCTCTGTATCCCTACAGCCCCCCTTGTCTGCACTGACCTTGCACTTGCCACCAGCTGGCCCTTATTATTTATCTTGTTAGTCTACTACCCCTGTACTGCACTTTCCCCTTGCACTTTTCCCTCCCCTCTACCCATGCACTTGCGCGATCTGAATGACACCTGGCCTAGTAGGATCGCTGTCTGTCTTCCCTCTGTTCCCCCTCCCTGCCTCGTCGCGCCTTGAAACACTTGTGTATAGGCGCGTTACAAATACCATATCATATCATATCATATCATATTCATTCTATTTTGAGAAAGGATAGGTAAAGTTGTAAGTCTCCTATATTTCCTGGACTTACAATCTCCATCTTCTCCTTTGTCTTCTTTTTCTTTTCACCTTTTCATTTTTCTGTCCTCCCAATGTATTTTCCCTTGTTTTATGTTACTTAATGTTTTTATTGTTGTTAATTATTTAATAGGTGACTAAATGTATAAACACAATTTCAGTTATGATGAATATACTATGAACAAGAGTTTGAACCATTTGCAAACTCCAAAAGAAGTATTTGAACCATAACTTTTAATTTGGTTTAAGTGTTCTGTTTCTGTTGTCATGTCAGATACAAATACACAGAGCAGGATATCAGTTTGGGATACCCATCCATGTAGAATTAAGAATTTACTAATTAAGAAATTCAAGAAAATCCAATAGTAGAACCCTTTATGTTATATATCAGAATGACACTGTCATCGCCCATTGATCTCAGACCAACCTCCTCCTTCTTGATAGGGGCCTTCTGTTTCTCATCAACTTCCTCCCTTCACCTGCCACTCCTTTGTCTGCCACCATTCGTGCCCCTCCCCCTTCACCAATGGGTGTACCACATGCCTGTAACCCTACTAGGAAGACCTTCAAAGGTGTCAACCAGCTTCACCTAGCTAGCTACCCTCAAATCTCTCTCTACTGCGAAACCCTCCTCTGATATCTGTCTCCATCTTGTGGACTTTGATTGTGATGTTCTCACTCTCACTGAGATGTGGTTCACTGCCAGCTCTGTCACTGCTTTTGACACACTCCTCCCTGAGGGATACAAGATCCTTTCTAGGCCCAGGCCTTACTGGTCTGGAGGTGGAGTGGACTTGATCTTCCCCGACGTGGTCTCTATTAGCATTATTCCTGCTCAGACCTACACTTCCTTCAAATGCCTTGTCTACAGGCTTTGTTTCTCCCCAACCCTCTCATTGACCATCGCCACCATTTACAGGACCCCTCGTCCAGTCTCCCTCGTCCTCTCAGAATGGTCTGACCTCTCCTCTTCTTTTTTTACCTCTCCTTCCAAACTTCTCCACCTCGGAGACTTCAATATTCACCTTGACTCTCCTGATTCAGCCACTGAACTCTTCCACAGCCTCTGTGACTTTCTTTCCTTCACCATTCATCCCTTCAGTCTGATGCACTCAGCTGGACATACCTTGGATGCTCTCAACTCAGCAGACATCCCCATCTCCAACCCTCTTACTACACCACTCTCCTGGTCTGACCATGTTCTCCTGTGTTCTCACCTGGATCTCTTATTTCCCCCAGCTAAGCCACTGCCTGCTATGCCAGTCTCTTTTTCTGTCATTCAACAGATGAAGCAAATGTCAGTTGATGTTTTTGCTGCCACTTTCATTCCCTCTCCCACTCCTGCCTTGCACTCCCACACTGACTCTGCCCTTACAAATCTTCACCTCTCTATCACAAAAACCTTGGGCATCCTTGCCCATGTCATGATGATCCGCATGAAGCCTGCCTCTAAGTGCAACACCTGGTATGACTCCGATCTAGCCTTTCTGAAATGCAAGTGCAGAGTTACTGAGCTGAAGTGGCAGGCATCAGGCACATCCTCTGACAGACCCACCTGCTGCCTGCTCCAAAGGCAATACAGACTCTCCAATCACTCAAAGAAGAGGACCAATATCCAAGCCTGCATCACTGGGGCCACTAACAACAGAGGCAAATTGTCTAAAATCTGCAAGGAACTTGCATATCCTTTGAAAGTCTCCACTTCTCCCATGCCATCCGTGACCCTCTGTACTTTACAGGCCTCCCACCTCTCAACCAAAACTTAGGACATCTCTCCCTACTCTACTCCCATTCTCCCTCCCACACCAGTCCTCAGGCCTCCCTTGGCCCACCTCTCCCCTTCACTCCTACTCTTTTCTTACTCGCCCATAGCACTGGATGAGATCTCTAGACAAGTCGACTCTATGAAAGTCTCCGCCAAACCGATGCTCCCATGCTCCTCCAGAACCATCAAGGACAACATTGCCTCCCTTGCACCAGTCTTGGAAGATTTCTGCAATCACTCCTTTGCTACTGGCTCCTTCCCGTTACCCCTCAAGCACTCCCTTGTGTATCATCTCCTCAAAAAGCCCTCTGTTGACCCCTCCTGCCTTGCCAACAACAATCCTATCTCCATTACCCACTTCCTGGGCAAACTCCTGGAGAATCTGGTCATCTCCCAACTAATGCAACACACCAAATCTGTTGGTTGTCTTCACGACAACCAGTCTGGCTTCAGAGCAGCCAGAGGCATGAAAACTGCTCTACTGAACCACCCTGAAGACTTGCTCTTAAATCTTGATTCCAGCTCTCCTTCTGTTCTTATCCTTCTGGATCTTTCCTCTGTCTTCCACACTGTCAATCATACTACTTTGACAAATTGTTCCATGACACTTTTGGCATCATGGGCCTGGTACTTGACAGGTTGACCTCAAACCTCTCGGACCATCCTTATAGGATTTAACTGGTCCCTTTTCTCTCCCCTACCACACTTTTCACCTTCAGCGTCCCCCAAGGCTCTATCCTCTTGCCGTGCATTTTCACCATCTACCTTGCCCCTCTGGCCCACCTGATCTCTTCCTTGTCTCCTCATTTGCAGTGTTATGCAGACAACATGCAGCTCTCCTTCATGCTTCGCTCAACTGCCTCCTATTCCCCCTATAAAATATTTGAGGTGAGTGGGCACTGCTTCTACTTTTATTGTTATGTAATCAATACGTCTTCAAGACAATCTTCTTCGATTCTTGAGTATGTGTGAGTGGGGTGAAAACCCACAGGTTTGTTCCTCCGTGTCAACCACCCAATATAACTGAAGAGAAAAGGAGCAAGGCTATCTAGACTTCTGTGGGGGCTGCTTTCCCTAACATCAACTGTGTGGTGTAGTTGAAAAGTTGTATTACGGTATCTCGTGTATTTAATTAGTTCAGTCTCTTGAAAATAATGTTCTTCATACTATTGCTTTACAAAACATTTTTTGCTCAGGTTTAATAATTACCAAGTAAGTGCAGATGCAACAATTGCTAATGCATTTTGGACTATCTGAAGTCCTTCTTGAGAGCATAATACGGTCATCTGATCATTACAACAGAAGTCAATTCATGACATCACAATTCACACACCCCATTCATAGTATAGTCACAGTGTCATCCCCAATCCTGTGAGGCTGGAAGAAAAGTTAATCACATAGCCATGTATAAATCAAAATAATCCAAAATGAAAGAAATAAAAAAAATTAAAGATCCAGAGTTCAATTGCATGGATTGATGAGTTAGATACCACATGCAATGAGTTAGTTTGCCCAAGGTCGGTGATTGAATTAAAGCCAGAAACAAATGGCACATCCGACAGCTAGATATGCATATTGAATCATTGTAGTGAAAGATTGCACCATTTGCAATAATTCAAATTAATTAGGCTAAAAGACGTACAAACAACGCCAGAAAAACAGCATAATGAGAAAACAAATAAGAGAAAATAAAATAAAATGAATACATTAACTAACATTCCTCCAGTGAGACAGTGGGCCTCATTACACGGTAGGCGGTAAGGGTTAACCGGTACCGGTATTTTACCGGTACCGGTAAACCCTTACCGCCTTAATACGAGGTCTCTTTGCGGGTTGGTGAATTTAACGCCTGCTTTTTGTAATTTTCAGCACCGTAATTAGCGCCTTCCCCATTCCCATAGAGCCCTATGGGGCAAAAATGGGAATGGGGAAGGGCAATGGGGGAAAGGGGAATTACCGCCCGCCAACCTTGGAATAGGGCGGTAATTCCCCTTTCCGCCAAGGCGGTGCCGGTATTTTACCGGCATTGACCAAGATGCTAATAGCACCTTGGTCCACCGCCATCCGTGTAATGAGGACCAGTGTATTAAGCGGATATAATTCTTTCAAATTAAATGGTGTGATGACTCAAAAAGTGATGCACATAATTAAAGGGAGAGTTCCATAGACTAAACAGATTGAATAATGTCTCTATGCAATCAAGAATCTTGTGAAAAGTGTGAATCTAGGCTATGAGCCCTTAGAAACCATTAGTATTTGTCACATACCTAAGAAAGTGCACTTAAAGAAGAGTGCATCCTATCTAATGTGTCACTCATCATGTGCTGTGCTAGTCTAGTTCACAACAGTCTTGGTGTTAAAGCAGAGACAGCACAATAAAAATAGTGGGACATCTGACCTGCATAACTAGTCCAAAACTGGAACAAGCCTGACACTCAATGGCCAGGGATGTTGATTATCTGTGAAACAAATGTGTTTAATCAGTAAAATTATCAATCAAGGACAGACAATGTTCGATAGATTGTAACCTATGACAAAGAAGAAAGCTCATACCATCAGTTGCTATGATCAGCGCGTGTCCTACACTGTACTGTCGGTTGCCACGTTACGTGTGAAACGTTCCAGCAGCTTGGGCACCCTGACTAATGTAACCTATTCAGTTACTAAGGTAACCTCAGCTCTGGTACCAGAGCATCTATGCATCACAACAGAATGATGTGACCTTGTGGGTCTGATCTGATATGGCATTTATATTGCGTCTGTACAAAGGTGTTTCTAGGAGGGACACAACAAGGAGGGGGGGAAAAGAGGGAGGACAAAACAATGATCTTACTAGGCCTTGTGTCATTCAGATTGCTCAAGGGCAGGGAAAGGGAAGGGGAGAATTGCAAAAGCGGGTGGTGGAGAAGTGCAGGTAATCAAAGGTGTATCCAGCGTGTGGCACAGTGCAGATAATCAGAAAGTGCAGCCAAACAGGTGGCTCATAAGTGCAGAGAGAGGGGACTGTAGGGTAACAGATACAGACCACAAGTGCTGGGGTAGCCAAGAGGCAGTGCAAGGTGCAACTGGACAGACAGGGACCGGGGTACAAGTTCAGAGGGTGTTCAGGTGGCCAGTGCATGGAACAGAACGGTCATCAGCAGGGGAGAGAAAGAGAGAAAGTGGAAGCAAAGAGAAGGGACTTCAGTTGCTTCTGGAACCCAAGATGGTTATGATCAAGTTTGAGAGAGCCAGGGAGGCTGTTCCAGAGGGAGGCCCCATTCCAGAGTTAGGCCCCAGCCGAAGAAAGAGATCTTCACCCAACTCTCTGCTTGGAAAAGCACCTCACCCTCAGAGATTTGGAGATGGATGAGCGGACAGCTTGTGAAGGGAGATACCTAGGAAGAGACAGTTGGAGTTAGGGTGGTCCCAGGCCCCAGAAAGCCTTGTGGACAATGCAGAGGGGCTTGAACTTGATCTTTGATGCCACTGGGAACCAATTAAGAGAGTTCAGAGCTGGAGAGATATGATTCCTGGGCTTGAGGCCATGGGCAAGTCTCACAGTCCTGTTCTGGATAAGTTGTAGAGGACGGAGAGTAGAGGCAGGTAGATTTAGAAAGAGGCTGTTGCAGCAGTCCAGCCTTGAGAGGACCAGAACTCATGTGAAAGTGAGCTTTTGCAGGAAAGTTAAGTAAGGATGAATACCTCTGAGGAGGTGCAGCTGATAGTTTGACTTCTTAGAGAGGTCGGAAATGTGAGGAGAGAAGGAGAGGGTGGAGTCAAAGATGACCCCAAGGTTCTTAGCCTCATAGGTAGGAGCAGGAAAAGGACCCAGAATGGGCAGCCAGACAAAGAGTGGAACAGAGGGAGCTGGTGTTCCGATGAGGAGGATGTCAGTCTTACTGGCAGTAAGGCAGAGATCATTGGTGGCACACCCCTCCTGAATTGCAGACAGATGCTAAGTAATGAGAGAAGAAGCAGAGGCAGTTGAGGGGAGCCAGAAAGATAGCTGGGTGTCATCCACATAACACTGAAAGTTGGAGCTGTGGGATATTTCAACCCATGCCAATGCGCCCTACTACATCCCTTTGCCAATGAAGGAAAGAAAACTGCAAAAAATGGATGTGCTAAACCTGTGCGTGCCAAATCTGCAAAACTGTGCATCGTTCACAAATCACAAAAAGGCTGCACCACCTTGCCACACACAGGAAACGTTGATGTCAAAACCAGAACTCCCTGCAGGAGAATGCCAGTGGGTGCTGTTACCTGTCACATGAATCAAGGCCATATAAGTGGGTTAAAATCCGAAAGTGCCTTTAAAATACAGTTTTCTTAATCAATTGCAACCTCCAAATTGCTGTTTTGTTGCTAATTGCAGTGATTTTCCAAGTGAGCTATTGAAATTAAAGTGTGCTGAAACTACAGATCATCCAACACAGTCAGAGGAATCCAGGCTTCACTGCTTGACAGCTGCATAAGAAAATCAGATGTCAAACCCAGTTTAAAATGCTTTTTCTCTGAAGAAATTGCAAAATTCACCTGTTTAAAGCATGTTTGTGAAGGGCTTAATTCTTTTAAATGTCCAAATCCCTTATGAACTGTGCTTATTTTTATTTGTGTTAAAGAAAAGACTTGATTGTGAAGCAACCTAGTATTGGAGTTAAGTAACTGCTTAATTCTGATTGGACAGTGGCCAGCCTGGGAAGTTTGACACTTCAGTTTGACAACCCCTTGCTACAGGAAGGCTAATGGATGCTGGAGGTTTTCGCATATGGAGCACAATAGATGTCATTAGACATTTGTCTTGTGGCCGAGCCAAGAACAAAGGACAGGCTCTGCTGGGGAGGGACAGGATGCTTCCCTCTACACCCCACCCTGATCAAAGGGATCTGACAGCTGTTGTTGGTGGAAAGGAGAGAAAAAAAACTCTGTTCAAAGGGACTTTTTGGTGTTTAAATCGGTATTGTGGTTAAGTTTGAAACTCTTTAACTATGCAAACTAAAGGAAGATAAATCTGAAAATTGGTAGATGTTAACCTAATTTCAGGCTTTTGCTTTGAAGACATTAATGAAACCTGTACCACTTAAGGAACCAAAGTTACGAAAAAAACCCTCATTGTAGCAGAACTATTAATGTTGCAAGCCTAAGATTGTATGTACATGATCCACTGATAAGTGCCCAGAGATGTACCGAATTAGAAATTATTAATCCAAACTGTTATGATTAAAATTGATAAAATTCCATAGAATAAGAAAGGCAGCTCTCACAGAGAGGGGGATTGAAGGTGAATATAGCCCATCAAATATGAAATGTTTATGTGCGATGTTATTGAGGAACATCATTTTAGAAATGTACATTTGTGCAAAAGTTAAGCTTTGGCCAAAATCAATGTGGGAGTTCCTAAATTCAATCATAAAGATGACAGCTCTATTCTGACTGCCAACCAAAACCAAGCATGTGCCTGTGGCCACTCACAGCCCTGGGGGTGTATTTTTAAAATTTGCCCACACCATAAACTTGGTGATGTCATTTGGTAGTATAAATATCGGAACGTCACAACACATAACACACTGCTTCGAGAACACATCCAGATTTCCGCGCAGCGTCTTGTTCCTGACTTCTTCATCTTGTCCAGAACTTTTCACCTTGCAGCTGACTCCAGATTTATTTGCAGAATCCAGGCCTTAGCATTGCTGGACACTTTTTAGCTAGGCCCAAATTCAACCATCCCAAAACTTAAAAGAATAATTCTGATTCAGTCTGGCTTGCTACTATTAAGGCTTGCCCACTGAAACTTGCATCCTGCAATCTACCGGGTCCACTGACCAGAAGGGTCCATCCAAAATCCGGTCTGAGGTGCAGTCCAAAATTGACCATAACCGCGCTGCTGATCCAATCCCTCCAGATGTGCCCTGCTGCCGGTAGACCTGACCCGATCCATGACCAGAACCATGATAGTCCAATTTTAATTACAAGGGACTGTAAGTATTAATAGGAAGAACAGTGATCTATAGTATATTTGCATGGTCTTATTCCATCTCAACCCATCCCATCTTTAAACTCAGAACCCTAGTATTGTCAAAACCATTCTTGCACTGATTTTCCTCATTTGTTTTACCATGCCCTAAGTCATTAGTGATTTTGAGTAACTAAAGTAACTCCCAGAAAGGAATCGAATATCCACCACATGAAGGGTTACACTGGCAACGTAACTGTGAAGATTCATGTGTGGCATTCTCTTTTTCATAGTCATTAATATAGTGTAATGAAACCCATCTGTCATTTTAAAACCGAATTTCTGTTTTCATTTTCGCACCTATTTTGCAAAAATGCCTCTCACTAAAACCTCCATAACTTCTTCAAATATATAGATAGAAACAGAATGTCAACTCTCACCGATACCTAAGACCCTTAGCTACATCCACAACTACATTTTGCATAGTGAAATTTGCCACAAATTTGCAGTTTTCAAATGTTTACACGTCTTTTTCTCATCCAAAGTGTTTCTCAAATCCCATACTGATCTAAAGTGGGTATTGTTGTTTATATTGTAGCTCATGTGTGTTAGGACCTGTTTAGTGTTGCTTTTCTAAGAATGTTTCTCCATTTAAGCCTCTTTTGACCATTCTGGATTATTTTACAAAGCCATTTTCACCTGTCATTTTAAAAGTGTCAAATTCCAGAAACGGTTTTATCTCTTGTTTGGGGAGGGACGATTGCATGTAAACTCTAGACATTATCTCTCATTCCTGAAGACCTGCTGATTACTGACTTCTGTGTAGGATTGCTCATTTGTGCCTTAAAGTACTTTGCAGGGGGGAAATATTAACCTAAACGCTATCTGCTCACAAACCAAACCTGTTCTTTTTCCTGTGTTTTACCTTCTGCATTATCATAAGTGAATTCAATTGCTTTACTTATTGTTTGAATTGTATTGTCAACCCTTGGTGATTTCTGCCCCATATATATATATATTAAAATGTATATGTGATTTGAATATTAAAATACATAAATACATCTTTACCTTTACAAACTAGCCTGATTCCTGATCCAGTGTGACCTGGGGGTATTTTGAGACAGGTGTGATATGCGTGGTATATCATTTAGAACATTGAACTTATAGATACAAATAAATAAGGGTTTAATTGCACACTACATGCTAGGCGAGACCTGGGTGTGTGCCTGATTGAAATCCTTAACAGAGCAGAGATCAGCGATGCGGTGGGCGAGAGGTGCCAGGTATTGGTTGAACGCCACAGGTAGAGAGACAGATACAAGAGTGGAAGGACTCCAGCTGGAGCTAAGAGGGCAGTGAAAAAGGAGATCAACCAGGCCAGAGCCTGATCAGTGATACCCAGGTTATCATGGAGGCACTTGCGCAGTATGGCATGGTTGACAGTGTCGCAAACAGAAGAAAGATTGAGGAGAATGAGGACAGAAGGAAGGTTATAGTCGAGGTTGGAGCGCAGGTCTTCACGACGTTCAGGAGAGCAGTTTCCATGCTTCTGGCTGCTCTGAAGTGAGATTGATGGTCATGGGGACAAACAACAGATTCAGTATGAAGGTTAAGCTGTGAGATGGGCAGCTTTTTCAAGGGTTTGCACAGGGAAGGAGTGATAGAGATCAGGCGATAGTTAGCCAGAGAGGAAGGATCGGTACAGCGCTTCTTAAGGGGGGAGGTGCACAAGGGAGTGCTTCAGGGGGAGGGGAAAGTTCCAATGACAAAAGAGTGATTGCAGAAATTGGCCACAAATAGAGATAGTCATCCACAGAATCAGCCATGTTGGAGTGGTATTCTTTCCACTACTGCAAAGGATGAACCTAATGTAGTGAGAATTGCTAATAGCCTAAATTAAAGGTAGAAAATCAAAATTAAAATGACAGAAAAAATAGAAAGTAACATACATTAGATGCTGAGCATACTTCCCTGTTGCCTCCCTGGTAAAAGATACTAAATTAATGGATTACAATATCGAATGAGACCCCTGCGGCTGGTTAGTGGGGCTGAAAGAGAATAACTGCTCTATCTCAAAAGTCTACTTGGTATCAATTATGATCTCACAAATTGACTTCTGTTGTAATGATCAGATGAAAATATTATGCCCTGAAGAAGGACTTCAAATAGTCCAAAATACATTGGCAATTGTTGCATCTGCACTTACTTTCTAATTAATAAACCTGAGGAAAAAAATGTTTTGGAATGCAATAATATGAATAACAGTATTTTCAAGAAACTGAACTAGTTAAATATATGAGATACCTTAGTACAACTTTTCAACTACACCACAGAGTGGATGTTTAGTAATGCAGCCCACACCGAAGGCTAAGTAGTTTTGGTCATTTTCTCCTCTTCCCCCTCTCTCATCCCTGACGGTCTGATTGCTATTTTGGCATGCTGTGCTACCATTGATCTCTGCCTTAATGCCAGTAAGACTGTGGTCATTCTCATTGGGACCCCTGCTTCCCTCAAGAATGCCCACTATCAACTGCACCTCCTCCCTTTCCTCACTGTTCCTCAGAAACTTAATGTCTCCAGAGCTTTGGTCTTCTCTACGCTGGACTACTTCAACAGCCTCTTCCTCAATCTTCCTTTACCTCCTTTCACCCCCTTCAGCTAATCCAGAGTAGGACTGAAGAGAGACTTATCCTTGGCATCAAGCCCAGGCACTGCATCTCACCATCCCTAAATTCTATCCATTGGCTCCCGGTTTCTGCTAGGATCAAATTCAAAACCAGTGCATCACCCACAAGGCTTTCTGGGGCCTGGGACGCCACTACATTCAACTCTCTTTCCCTACATACCTCCCTGCTAGAGCCCTTGGGTCTTCTAGCACCAGCTCTCTGCAGATCAGATGTTTCTCTAAGCAGAGAGTGGGGGGTAGATCCCTCTCCTACGCAGGAGCCTCCCTCTGGAATGGTCTCCCTGCCCCTCTCAGGCTTGAACCAGATCGTCTTAAGTTACAGAATCTCCTCAAGACCCTCCTTTTCTCCCCCTCCCCTGTCTGATGCAGTGATTGGTTGTCTGGTTTCCTCTGGGTTCTACAGGGCACCAGGCCCCCCTCCCACTTCACCCCCTCCTCACACTTAGCATGTGGACCCCTTACACCCCATTCAATTCTGTGGCACTTGCCCTCCTGTCCTGCCCTTAGCACTCACCTAGTGCCTACTACCGTATACCCCTTTCTCCACCCTCTCTGTTCACCTGCACTCTCTCCTCTCCACCCTGCATTTCCCTTCCCACACTAGCCCTTCACATTCGTGGTGACTGCCACTTCAACACCCCACACACTTCTTGTTACTGCACTTGCACGCTCCGAATGTCACAAGGCCTAGTAGGACCGTTATAATTATCTTTCTCCCTTGCCCCCCCCCCTATTTTGTTTGTCTATTGGCACCTTGAAACACCATTTGTTGTACAGGCTCCTTACAAATACCTAATACATTACATAAAAAATAAGAGCACTATACTGAAGTCAGTACCAATGTAACAGGATAGTCACTTCTAGAAATTCTACTTTTCGAGAATTTCCAAGCAACACACAGTAGAAATAACTCTAGCCATAAAACACACTCATCAGTCACTATTATGGATAATTGTACGTCATACCTCTGATGTACTAAAATCCTATTTAACAAATTCATTACAGACACAAATCCCAATGAAAATTGGTCATTATCGGGGTTATAAATATTGAAGAAAACATTCAGGTAACACCACATACGAATCACCTACTTTTTTTTTAATATGCAAAGATCATGACTTTAGGCAAAAACGAAAGTACAGAAGCAATAATGTACCGTCATGACAATTCAAATGACAGTGATCACTATGTAGCCTACATTCTGAAGACCTTGTTATCTGGTAAGAATGCAATGATAACAATAACGGTGTCAAAGAGTCTGTCACAGAATTGTAAACACACCTTCATAATGCAGCACTACTAAAATCATAAAGTCGAACAATTAACATGAGAGATGCCTCCTAAGTATCTTTAGGTATTAAACATGGACCTAAAATATTCACACTAAAACCAACTCGGTCCAAGTCATGAAGTACTAAATAAAACCAATTCACTATCCCAGTTATTCAATATGATGTACACGTACCCATACATAATGGCATGCACTATTTCACATATTTTCCGAAACTCAACCACATCAATACAACATTCCATCCTATCAGAACAGCCACCTTCACAAAAATGAAATAGGCACAAATGGAAGCACAGAAAACTGAAACTACCCTTAAAAGTTACAGCCTCGTATAATAAGACCCATTCGATGCTGTACAAAACTCAGATGTACAATTATACAGTAACACATTAAGTAAGTAAACAACATATAATTTAGGAACCACAATACATCCGCAGGTTGAATAAAAAACATCAACAAACAAGTGGAAAGAAATAAAACCATAGTAAAGTAAGTAAATGAATTGAATAATATTATGTGTATATTTGAAAAACCACAACATGCTCATTTTCAAAGAGGTGTAATGATGTAATTGCAATGTGCAAAAGTAATGTGTAATACTTTTACAGATTGAACTTACATTAGACCTAATTTTAATTCAATTGAATGGCAGAAAGGAGGCAGTGATCGCAAATTATAATTCTGTCCCCCCTTATGATATGATGTGGCATTTATAACGTGCCTGCACACGTGTTTCTAGGCACGACAAGACAAGGAGGGGTAAACTAAGGGAGAGCAAAATAACGATCTTACTAGGCCGTGTACCATTCAGATTGTGCAAGTGTGGGGAAGAGGGAAGGTGAGTAGTGTCAGAGGGGAGGGGAAGTGCAGTTAACTCACAAGTGCAGCTAGCGGGTGTCTCATAAGTGCAGAGAGAAGGGACTGTAGGGTTGCAGATACAGACCCGTAAGTGCTGGGGAGGCCAGAAGCAGTGTGACGGCTGCTGGACATGTAGGAACCTGGGCCCAAGTTCAGAGGGTGACTGGGTGACCAGTGTACAGAGCAGTCAGGTGCATCAGCAGGGGAAAGGAAGAGAGCAAGTGGAAGTGAAAAGGAAGGTCTTGAGTTGCTTCCGGAACTTGAGGTGGTTCTGCTCAAGCTTGAGAGAGGTAGGAAAGCTGTTCCAGAGAGAAGCCCCAGCCGAGGATATAGATCTGCCACCAACTCTCTGCTTGGAGAAGCGTCTGACCTTCAGAGAGTTGGAGGTGGATGAGCGGAGAGCTCGAAAAGGAAGATGTTTTGGAAGAGAAAGTTGGAGGTAGAGAGATCCCAGGCCCCAGAAAGCCTTGTGGACAGTGCAGAGAGCCATGAACCTGATCCCTGCAGCCAAAGGGAGCCAGCGAAGAGATTTCAGAGCTGGAGAGATACAATCCCAGGTCTTGAGGCCAAAGACAAGTCTTGCAGTCCTGTTCTGGATAAGTTGTAAAGGTCAAAGGGTAGAGGCAAAACGATTTTGAAATAGGCTGTTGCATTAGTTCAGCCTAGAGAGGACCAGAGCTCTGGAGACAGTGGGCTTCTGGGAGAAAGTGAGAAAAGGAAGAATACCTCTAAGGAGGTGCAACTGATAGTTTGACATCTTAGAGACAGTAAGGAGCAGGAAGAGGGCCCAGAGTGGGCAGTCAGCGAGAGAGAGGAAAGGAGGGAGCGGGTGTCCTAATGAGGGGGATCTCAGTCTCACTGGCATTTAGGCGGAGATAATTGGTGGCTCACCATTCCTGAATTGTGGCCAGAAAGTCTGGTATAGGATAAGAAGCAGAGGTGGCTGAGGGTATCCTGAAATAGAGCTGAGCTTACTCTCTGCCATACAAATACTCCAGCATTGATTCCAGAATGCCATGCTCATGCTCGCGTAAATGCTGTGAATTCCTGTGGAACCTTTGATCAAAGGGTAACACAGGTATTTTGCGTCACTCTGCACCTCAACAAATATGATGCTTAGAAAAAATATATAGTTTTAATTTTTTATAGAAAAATGTTTATGTGTTGCCTGTCGCTCCTCAAGGATACCTTAAGGTACACCCAATCATTAGAAGAAAATAAAATTTGTAGTGGTCTATCCCCAAGATGTGCCAGACACTCAAAATGTTGTTTTCACATTCAAAAAGTATATCATGGTTTGAAGCTTAGGTACAAGCGGCCATTTATTAAATTATCGTAAATGTTCATATTGCGGCCTTACTGCAGTCTGTTTAAAAACAGGGCTTTACTTGTTAAAATTAAAGTTATATGCATTGAGCATAATACATCATAATTTGTTTTCAAAAGAAAGAATGATTTAAATAGTAAATAAATACATCAGAAAAATGTAGTCATGAATAAGTCAGCACAAGACAAATAGTTCAGCACATTATATCAACTGGGTAATACCAAAGTGGATTGTATTTACAAAATATTATTCCATTGGGCAAATAACCATTAAAACATAAATTAGATAATGAAATAATGACTGATAACAAGGGGTTGGAGATGGGAGGATTGTTAGGGAGAGAGAAAGCTAGCGAAAAATCGAATCAATAACCTTGTATGTGTCAACAATGGTTACTCTATTTGGTAGAATCTCAACCACGTGTATACTATACTGTGAATGTTTCACTACCACATTTGTGACTCACTCTCCTTGTGCTTTTCAATTGATGGTGTTTGTTACATGCTTAAGAGGGCCTCTTCATCCTGGTCACGACTACTGGTAATAGTGCACAAATTCCTCATCACCATTATCTCGAGTAGAATTGTGCTTCTACGACACATGCTGGGTGTTTATTACACACACTTTTTGGTGAACACACTGGATCGTGCATATATATTGCTCTCAAACCCTGCAACTGTCAGATGATGGACAGAGTCTTGCATGCGCGCTCACCTTAGTTAATTAGCAGTCCTGGTAAATCTGGTTATGCAAACGCTCGACATCAAATAGCAGGGATAGATCCCTTGGCCAGAAAAGGAAATTGATATTTCAAAGCATCTCTATGCTGAGAATCAATCTTAAAAATCCTCACCTAAACAACAATAGTTCTTTACCCTAAACCAAGAAAAAGTTAACACTGATTGAGAGATGGTATCAATTACTTGTCAAATCTCTCTTAATTACTTCATAATTACTAGTACGCGTAGTGTACAATTAAACACTATTGGATAGCCCTTATTACTGTTGGACAATTTTATACATCAACTGTTAGGTGTTTAGCCCCTCCAAAATCGGGTCTCATGTGGCTTGTATACCCGACCTCCTATCCCATACAGACACCACCATCTAGAAAAGAGAGGAGGCTTGTTTTCAGAGTGATACCTCCAATAGAGTTACCTCAATCGATTCTGAGCCCCAAAGATACTGCTTCTTAAGCTAGTTCAGTCACGCACTTACCTTCCTTTTAGAGAAGGTGCTGCTCTATACCGACATCCACATGTGGCTGTACACTGCGATCACCATTTTAGGATCCCTTATATATTCAGTAAACATCGGGTGATGTCACGTGTTGTGCGCATGATGTAAGATGTCCTGTCAGCCATTTTGTAAGGCTGTATCAATAACAAAGTCACAGCATGGTATGCTGTTTGTTAAATTGAAACAATGGGCCTCATTATGACTGAGGCGGAACGGGTTAACAGGCTCCGTTAAAGGAGCCGGACCTGTTAAACCCGTTCCGCCTCATTACAAGCTCCCCTCGCGGGACCTGGTAAGTAACGCCTGGACAAACCAGGAGTCCTTACCGGGTCCCACGAGGGGAAGAGGGAGAAAACAACGGACTGCTTGTAATCGGCCCGTTGTTTGCGCCCTCTCCCATTCCCATTGAGCCCTACGCTGGCTCAGATGGGAATGGGGAAGGTCCGGGCCCGTGTTCCTGGAGGGAGGAATTACCGGGCCCTCCGAACTCGGAATGGCACGGTAATTCCCCATTCTGGGAATCCGGACCTGGACCCGATTTCGGCGGCAGCCATGCAGCCAATAGCGGCATGGCTACCGCCAATGTCGTAATGAGGCCCAATGTCTGTTAGTAAAACCACCCATTATAACTGGATCACTTCCAAAACCCTGATCCCGAGTTTATTACCCAATGGGAAAAATCAACCCCAGTCCTGGATCACTTCCTTAGTCTGCTTGACATCTGCCATTCTTGTTTTATGTATCCTGTATGCAATTGATTAACAAATCAAATGCATAATTGCCATATAGATTAAACCTGACATTTTCTATCTGGCATAAATATAGAGTTGGCACAAACCTGATACTTATGTGAGTTCCCACTGCTACTGATTGTTAAACTTAAACCCTGGTCCTGAATTGAGTACACAGCTACCTATTCCGCAGGAGTTAATCTAAATCTGAAAATATACATTATTTATGCACATATGTTCTCATAGGAAAACCACAATCTCATGATCCGTGTTCAGTCCATATTCAGTAGATCGTATTTTAAATATAATTGTCGCTCCATTTGTCTGAGTTTCAATTCTTTGTCCTCTCCCATTTTTCCCAGGGAGATTTTCTTGAGGCCAATAAACCACAAGTCTTTCTTATCCTCCATCTGGTGGGCTGTTTGTGAATGCATGGCCAATGGGAATCTGGGATCCTGACTTCCAATTGTTGCTATGCGTTCTCAGATCCTGATTCTCATTTCTCGGGTGGTGCTGCCAATGTAAATCTTATGGCAGACGCATCTGATTGCATAAATCACACATTTTGATCTACAGTTGATATTTTCAAATATTTTGGTTTTAGTATCGCCAGTGTCAATGAATTCTTGTGTATTTGGGTGTGCATGTTTGCATATGGTGCATGTCCCACACATGTAGAAGCCCTTTCTAGGGGCTGATACCTATTCACTGCTGCTTCTTTATTGATACATGGTAGGAAAGAAGGGCTCAATTTGCTCTTGAGTGCAGGTGCCTTTGTAAAAATAATGTGTGGCTCCTCTCTGTCACCCCTGCTCTTTAACCTCTATCTGAGCCCCCCACTATCATCTGTTTACATGCCCTGTCTTGTCTTGCTACATCTACTCAGATGATACCCAAATCATCTTCAAGTTCCCAAAGGATACCTCCAACCCCTCCACCGACCTCACATATTGCCTTTCAGAAATTGACCATTGGATGACGGCTGACCACCTTCTCAACCTTGATAAATCTCAAATCATAATCTGTGGGAAGATGGTAATCTTCACGCAACCCACTCCTCGGCCGTCCTCCCTAGACTCCCTACGTCCAACACAGTAAAGAACCTTGGATGCATCATGGACACAGACCTGCCACTATCTCTTCACATCAACTTTGTCAAATTCTGCTATCTACATCTATGCATTCTCCATATTACGCTAATTTATCTACCCACACAGTGTCGCCACAATCAGGACCATCATGCTCTCTAACCCAGGCTATGCCAACACCCTATATCTAGGTGCCCAAGCATATCAACTTATAAAACTTCAACAGGTCAAAAACTTTGCAGGCAGGCTCCTTTTTTCCCAAGACCCTATAAAGCACATTACTCCCGCCCTCCATGTCATGTACTGGCTCCCAGTCGGGTGATGGTCCGGCTTCCAGGCTATGCGCATCACCCATTGTGCTCGGCACAACACAGGGCCAGAATATTTACAATACAAGTTCAGCCGCTACACACCCAACATAAACCTGAGATCAGGCCCAGCTCTTCTCCTTGTCCTCCCTTCTGCCAAATCGATCCGAATGGAAGATCCTCCTGCTTCATCCAAGCGCCCACAATATGGAGCTCTATCCCTCTTAGCATCTGCAACATAGAGGATCACTTCGCCTGACAGAAGGCACTCAAGACCTGTCTCTTCCCGTTCGCAACATGACTGACCTATTCTGTCTCTTAGGTGAACTATCACCCCCTGAGAGGTAGGTGGGGCATTGACGAGTCAAATGAGGAGACATCAAGAAAGGATTGAGCATGCACAGGAAGGGTTCACTTAGACCAACATTAGAGGACATGCACTCCATCATTGAAAAAAGAAATCAGACATGAGTCATGGGTACGTATTGCACTCCATCTTAATGCAAGATAGCCGTATCGCTGCCTAGGTGCGGCCACCCACCTGCATACATCGACAATCATCCACTACTTGAACTCCTATCACACATCACCTCTTCCAAGGTTCGCTGTGATTATATTGCAGCAATAACAGTGATCTACATTTACAAAGTGTAATAAATATTGCATGAAAAAATATTGAAATACCTTTTATAATGCACATTGAAATAACACTTTTTTTCAAGGGGGGCAGACCCTGACCCTCCTTACCTCTCCTTCTCCTAAACCCTCCTTGTCTTCCTCCCCTTTATCCCAATTTTAACCTAAATGTGTTTGTTTTGTTTTAACCTTAAACACACCCCTATCATTACATTTTCTTTTCTTTATTTAGATAGTTTGTGTGTTTTTAGGTATTTTTTACCCACTGTTATTTCATGCAATATTTATGTCATCTTTGTAAATTCATTCCTTGTTATTTCCTGCAATATTGTCACTGGATACCCTCTGCCAGCTAGAATGCAGCTAAGTCTCACAAAAAAATGTGGTCTACCTGGGCACATGATCAGTCTCTTTGACTTGCATACTCTCCCGACAGCCCATCACAGCACCAATCCACAAGCCCGATCTCCAAGGGTAACTAGCATTGAATTAGCCACGCCTATCTACCTTCATAATGACTAAAATGCACACACACATTTTCAATCGTTTTACTAATTTCAAATACCTCAGACTTTGGTCCTCCAAGGGCATTCACCCTCAGAGATGTGTGGCCATAGCAATGGCACTCGGTGCTCTACAAATGCCATATAACATAACATAACATAACATAACATAACATAACACAGTATACATATATAAAAACTAGCAATGGTCTTTACCAGTGACTACTCTGGGACACCAGGAGGTGCACAAAGCATGGTCAGTGACCATACGAACAGCAAGAATGGCCCCTGGTCATGGCCATAGGCAAAACTAATGGAGAATGGCTGTGGTCCATCATATGGCCCAAAGTCATGCTCTCACCATCAGGGCGCTGATGGTTTCTGCAGATAATGGAAACTCTGGGCACTACTGGGCCAGTGGCCATGGCCACAGGCAATGGCAAGAGGCTAGATGTGTCAGTTTGCAATGTCTTGGGCAGGGCCAAATGCTGCAAGTCTAAGGCTATGTCATTTGAGCATTATTGGTGTGTTCACTGTGTTTGATGCATAGCCTAAAACCATGCCACAGACTCAGTGTCAATTGGAACAGTGCCCAGTGGGCATAGGGTACGTTCATGCACAGAAGACTCTTTGATTAGGGCATGGCCTTTGGACATGCTCGGGGCAGAATGAATATAACAGAGCGTTCTCACCTGGGCAAGATGGGAACGGTTATTGTTTCTGAAGAAGTGAATATGCCAGCAGTACTTGCTGGTCATAGCCTATGGTCATGCCCAGAGATGATGATGTGTAGTCCACTGTCTCTGACTATGACCTTGATACTTTGCCAATATGAAGACTGACTGCTGGCATGTGTCCATGCTCAGTGGTCAATGAGCAAATCTTAAAAGCTTTTGGTCATGTTCTGTGCTTGCGGCCATGCTCAGCAGACACAATACCTGAGGCATGGTTATGATAATGCTATGGGCACAATGCAAATATGAACAGCTTGGGCACATTGTTCATACTATCAATGCATACAGCGAATACTGGCTATAGTCATATCTATCATGCACTGTTGGATTAGGAGTAATTCTGTGCTCTAGCAACTTGAAGCATCTCCTGTTCTAGATGGAATTACCAATAAAGATCTCAGACTAACATACAGTCCTCTTTCTTTGCACACAAAGCTATTTTCCAGCGTTTCTTGAATCTGCAGCCCTGGTCTGTTTCTAAGTTAGCTAGAATGAATCTTCACATGTGCCAACGTCCATTTTCCTATCATGGCTTTCCTTTCCATGTTATATTTTCCTCTATAGCAAGCTTCTATATGTCTCATATACCTTGCATTACTGCATATTTACACTTATTTGTCATCAAGTTACTTTATATTCTTTTTACATACATGATTACTTTATCATTTCGTACATGTTTGTCTTGTCACTTCAGCTACACTGCTACTCTTAAGCATTTTCATATTGTTTCAATATGTCCTCATATCTTTTTTATGACCTCACATTGCCCTCATCAGATTTCATTCATTGTTACATAATGTCCAAAGGTTCATGCAGACATCCTTCCACTCTCTCTGTATAAGGGTACATTTGATATGGTTGTCTGAGTGCATATTTTCTCTCGTATACTCGATGTGGTATTGGGACAATAGAGGGGGTCCCACATACAGCTCTTCTCCTGGTGTTCCAGAATGATGCTGGTGAGGGGACGGGAGTTAGAGGATATGTGTCCACCTGCTCCTCTACATACCCATGGGCAAGGAGATATTTGAGGGGTGGCTTTCAACCATGTCTTAGCAATTATGATATTTTCCTTCTGTTATGCTCTGACCACGGGGATCTGTTTGCCAATTTCTAGTCCAACTTTGATGTCTGCTGCCCTGCCATTGAATGATGCATGACACATGTTTCAGTCAGAATTCAATTACTTTTTCATGTATGGGGGATTCTGACACCAGTATTTTAACCAGTGACTTACTTCAAATGTTTCCCATGAGAAATGTAACGGGAAATGATTTTCTTCGTCCCAATGATTCTCAATCCGATCAATGGAGCTTCATGAAATCTTCCAGAAATAATCAGAATTGGAAGAATATTTTCTTTTTTCAAAAAGGTTTCATGCAGGTCTGCCCAGAGGGATGACCTATTTTCTGAACCATCTTTGACTTTGAACCCCTTACATACAAAAACATATGGAAGAATTGGTACTTCATTGGTATGAGGGTTTGTGTGGGCCAACATGAAAGCTTGTGAAACTTCTCCAACATTTGCAAAGAGATGTGTATGTATGTCAGCCAGTTTCTGGCATTCCATCCATGAAGGCCAAGTTATGAACATACCAAAAATATATTTTGATATAGTTCATTGTTACACTAAGTTTCTTAGGGAATGCAAACATGTGTAGACACCTTCCCTTTTATTCTCTGTAACTGTTTCCTGATTTTAAACCCCCCCAAACCCACTTTTAGTATTTTTATGTCTTGCATTCCACCACTTTGGAGCATGCCCTTGCCCTCCCCAGAACAGGCATGCCTAACATGCGTGCTATCTGTTTTTTAAACTTTGTGTTTCTGGGTAGGATGTGGATCCAAGATGGTGGCCAGACACTTACGTTTTAGACTGGCCTCCGCACATCACACCTCTAGATTTGTGTCAGTTGTGCACCTGAATAGTCTGCAGATTAGATGTATAGCATCTTGTGTTTATTTTTTAGAAATCCACTGCACATATTTTCACCAGACCGGTTTACTATTGCGAGTTGGCCGACATGCCATCTTCTCATACAAGTTGGATGTAAATCCATTCACCATTTTTTGCTGCAGATCAGAGCAGGTACACTCCTGTAACTCGGTACACCACTTTTCAGGCAGGCTGTTTCCGTTTCCTGACAGCATGCTTTTTTCCGAATGGTGGCATGTCAGGAAATATCACATAATCTATTTCATGCATGCATGGCAGCAAGGTAGCAGGAAGGTGGTGGTGGACTGTTGGGATGAGGAAAGGGGAGGGACAGTCAGTGAAGACATGGAGGAGGGGAAGGTTGAGATGCGTGGCTAAGTGATATCTTGCTGGAAAGACATGCCAGGAAAGATGGGCTTCACTAAGCCTAGCCTGTGGCAGGACACCGTGGAGGACACCATGTAGCCCTAAAACTCCTACCCCTCTAGAAGAATCTTAAGAAAATGTACCAAGATATTCAGATTTAATGTGCCACTTATATTTTTGGGGGGGGAGTTCTGTGCAGTTTCATTAAACAACACCAAAGCAATTATACTTGAGAGTGACATATATGCATATTAATATATTTGATCCACTGTGTTGTGCAGGCTGTTGATAGTTGGGGTGAGCAGCCTGGGGTCCAAGTTGCTTTGCCACCATTTCCAATGCTTTTGCTACGAGATCAAATGTCAAGGTGTAACCTCTATTCCCAGTACCACTGTAAACCTGACATTTGGACCCAGTTCCCGAGAATCAAATAAAAATGGTTACAAATTGTGACTTGCACTATTCCTCTTCCTTGGTGGCTGCCCTTCCAGGTGAACCCTCTTCTCCACAGCAAGAAGCACCTCTTAAGCACTTGAAGCCCACCTCTGACACTAGGTCGTAATAGAGTGACTGCTGGGGCTATAATATACAGGCCATCTATCAGGTGTAATTTGCGCTGCCCCCGTCCCTGATGCTCGATGCTTATTTTCACTGGAATGTGGAGCCAGAAGCCTTTTTTCTACACAAACCTATTTTAGTGTAAACTCAACTCCTGCAACTGGCAAAACAATTTCTCTCATGTCCCACCGAAAACACTCCGAATTTTCATTGTATCAATGTTGCAGATATTAAAATATATACGCATGACTGCCTTTCTGATAAAGCCGCAGCTGAATGATGTCTGCCTCTCATTTTCTATTACAGCAAAATATAAGCTTTTCAACTCCCTTTCCTATGTATACAACATGGTCCCTGGTAGAGTTCGATGCTCTGTGCTGTGCCCTTTCCATTTGTGAGGGTGTCATTATTTATCCAAAACGTTGGTATGGCTTGACAGTCCTGTATGCTGTGGAGTGTTCATGTAACTTTCAGAATTTGAGGGATCATGATATTAACATGCTCGCCAATATCGTTTCCAGTGCTATGGGCGTGGATGCAAGGACGTATTGGTACCAGCAAAATAGCCCAGCATCTCCATGACTTCCTATGACACCGAATTATTTTCTTTGGACTGTGCAGCCAAAAGGCGTAGTCATTTGTTCAACCTAAGAAAACATGTGAGCTTTTAATCCGTGAGTATCTATATGTTTATCTATGCAGGCTTATTTTTGGGAAAACTGAACTCTGGACAATTAGAGAGTAACATCTCCTCTAACCACATTTGCCACCATGATTGTCAAATACAGATTTTTTTGGGCACAACCCTGCCACCTCAATCATGTTCATGATTTTGTGAACCCACTTCAAATATCACTTCAGGTACGCCCACTTTATTTTGATCAAGTTTAGATTTAATGACTCAGGAGGGTTCCAACTCAAATTAAACCTGCGACTATCAATAAATCCCACAGCTGATGCATGTTTTGGGTCATTGCTCTATGTCATATGGAGATAGAAGTTTCCTGGGGTTAAACCTTTGTGCTTATTGGACCAGTGCCCTATATAAAACAGAATCCTTAAAAAAGTCTGTGTCCATTACCCTTTCAAACCAATGGAGCCTGATCAATGATTGAAAACACCACACTCACTAGATATGAGGCCTCATTACACGGTAGGCGGTAGGGGTTTACCGGTACCGGTAAGGGCACCGGTACCGGTAAACCCCTACTGCCTTACTACGAGTTCCCTTTGCGGGACCCGACTTTAACGGCTGGTTTTACCAACCGTTAAAGTAGGGTGCCGCAAAGGGACCTCGGAGCTAATTACGGTACCGCAATTTGCGGTACCGTAATTAGCACCTTTCCCATTCCCATTATGCCCTATGGGGGCAAAAATGGGAATGGGGAAGAGCTTTGGTGAATGGGGAATTACCGCCCCGCTCACCTTGGAGTAGGGCGGTAATTCCGCCATCCACCAAGGCGGACACGGTAAAATACCGGCGGCAACCATGGCGCTATTAGCGCCATGGTTACCGCCTACCATGTAATGAGATGGACTTTATCTGAGTGCTTGGGCTATAGAATACTAGACAGAGGCCATCTATTCCAAAACACTATCCTGTTAAACCTTATAAATTCAACCAATGTTAATAAGCATGGCTTCAAAGTCCTTCTCTTTAGCGATCTGCTGCTTTACATGTAACACTTGCTTCTTCTTATTAACAACATAGAACATAGGTGACAGCCTAAAAGCTAACAAAAACACACAAGCACCGATATGCATCCACACAAACAAGACATATCAACACTTCTCAAAATATAAGGCTGATGTTTTAGCCACTCAGTTTACAGCCCCATTACATTCTCACACAGTCATAGCAACAAGACCCTACCACTTCCTAATAAGACACTCCATTCCTGCCAGTTACCCAAACAGTGAATATCAACACATCACAAACTGTAAATTTGCTTTTCTGACCTGCATGATACAGCCCAATTATGGCCAGACCCTATCAGTATGCCACTACACTATTGCCTCTCCTAAAAGCACACTCTTATTGTACTATACATAATAATACATGTTGAAAAATCACAAGAAATGAATGGCTGATTTGTAATCACTAAGATTACTATTTTTGAATGGTGAGCTCGTTGAAGTCAGGCGGAGTCCTCCACTGACATGAGGGTGCATTGAGAGGCATGTTTTACTGTACTGTACAATAGGTTACACACTTGATATAAACACAACACAGTACCTCCACCCAATCTTCTGGAAAATATATTTTGATTTATGTATGTTTTTTTCATTAGGTAGGCAACACCCATCTAATTCCCCCAACTTGAATAGTCCTACCCCACAATTCTTGGCAAGAAATAGACGATTTGATTAAAACTGGAATGTATTTAATAAACAGATTAAAGGTGAAATCACAGAGAAGGTGGTCCCCATTCTTCCGTTGAGTAAGTTACCACACAGTTACACAGTCAAAGCCAGCTGGTCGAGAAAAACTACAAGCCTTACCTGCCTATGTCTCATTTCTCACACAGAAGCACTCGTTTCCATAATCAGTTCTGTAAACGCATTGACCTCTGAATAACAAAAACATTCAAGTTGTAACTCTGGTGCATACCAGTCATTGGGTTTAAATGTACCACCTACAAATCAAGACTACAGATGGGTCAAACCAGTAACATGATTCTCTAAAACATTATGTTTTCTTTAAAATTCGATCCTCTTTAAACTGTACGTGTAGCTGCACTTTCACGCATACATAGGACTTTTCAGTTCAATAATATCACCAACAAATGTTGTTATTAAGGAATTGTTTTAGGCTAGTGATGCAGTGTCACCAATTTAGAATGCTCACAATTTCAACCCACCCACACCAACCTGAGAGATAGGTTTTCAGAATGTATTGAACATATATAAATACATGAATCACATATGAATCTCACTATGCAATTTCAGGATGAGGGGTTGCATGAGTTTTACATTTGCACAATTTTTATGGGAATGGAAATCGGTCAATAAGAGTGGCCGTCATTTCCCATTCCTGATTAAATAGAAGTGGCCTTCACAGAACACACTTTCTCAAACTTATCGTCATTAAGCCACCGAACAGAGACCTAAATCCATGGTCTAATGTTGTCTATATCCGTGATATGCGTCAAGTTACAAATGTGAGATGGACAACTTTGAAAAGAATTTTCAACATTACTCATTTTTATTAAATAAATAGGTTGGATAAATGCCTTACTCTCCCTACCTTGACAAGTATTTCCCTGCCTAAATACACTAAAGCAAACACTCTAACAAAATTATATCTCTCCTTCACACTTGTACATTCAATGAAGCAATAAGAAAATGCATGGCAGTTCAATTCAACAAATATATATATATATATATTACATGGCCACGGTAGTGGCCATGTAGTTATGGTTAAGTTGCTGTTTCCATAGGTAGAGCACTTTTTGGGTGGCTTATAACTTCGCTCTCCCTGGACGGATCCTCACCAAACTTTGCAAAAAAAGTATTTGGGTCTCTCTGAATTTTTTTGCAAAGTTTGTTGAGGATTCGTCCAGGGGGGGCAAAGTTATAGGGGGGGTCCCAAAACTTTTTTTTTTCCCATAGACTGAATGGGAAAAAAATTGTGCTCGCGCCTACAGCCCAAACCGCTGGACGGATTTCCACCAAATTTGGACCAGGAGCAGCGGCTTGGTCCCGAATGTGTGCTTTTGCAAATTTGGTGAAAATCCGTCCAGTAGTTTTTTTTTAAAATGACCAAAAAGTAGGTCAAAAAAAATTAGTGATATATGTGTTCGGTTCGAGGACACACTTCCCTGTTCGCTCCGCGGACAGTGTCCTGATTGGCCAATCGTCTTGCGTGATGTTCGCGGACATGCAACGTGTTTGCTGATTGGACGGCGTGGAGCGTGAAGCGCGTCAGATTTTTCGGTAGCGCCCACCATCTTGGATTCGCGGACGTCCGCGGACAGCGCGGTGAAACTTTATTCAAAATGTTTATTTTGTAGAGTGTGTTGGTGTGTAGGAGTGTTTGGGGAGGGTGGGAGTGTATGAGATAGGATGAAAGTTGTGTTTTTTATGTGTTAGACGTTTATTTTTGTGTTCGATTTGTTTGCGGACATCACAGGTGTTCTGAAATGTTCTAAATAAACTGACTGGGGGGTGTTCTAAGGACTCAATATGTGTCCGTTTTGTTCGCAAGCAAAGTGAAACTGTTCTAAGAACACTCGCGGTGTCCGGGGAGTGTTCGTAGGGGGTGTCCTGAGGACGCTGTCCGTATTGTTCTCTGTCAAGTTGAATGTGTTCTAAGAACACCCGCGGTGTCCTGAAATGTTCGCAAATAAACAAAATGGGGGTGTTCTGAAGACGTTTTTGAGAACACTCCCGGTGTCCTGAAATGTTCGTAGGGGGTGTCCTGAGGACGCTGTCCGTATTGTTCTCTGTCAAGTTGAATGTGTTCTAAGAACACCCGCGGTATCCTGAAATGTTCGCAAATAAACAAAATGGGGGTGTTCTGCAGACGCTTCTAAGAACACTCGCGGTGTCTGGGGAGTGTTCGTAGGGGGTGTCCTGAGGACGCTGTCCGTATTGTTCTCTGTCAAGTTGAATGTGTCCTAAGAACACTCGGGGTGTCCTGAAATGTTCACAAATAAACAAAATGGGGGTGTTCTGAAGACGCTTCTAAGAACACTCGCGGTGTCCTGGGAGTGTTCGTAGGGGGTGTCCTGAGGACGCTGTCCGTATTGTTCTCTGTCAAGTTGAATGTGTCCTAAGAACACTCGCGGTGTCCTGAAATGTTCGCAAATAAACAAAATGGGGGTGTTCTGAAGACGCTTCTAAGAACACTCGCGGTGTCCTGGGAGTGTTCGTAGGGGGTGTCCTGAGGACGCTGTCCGTATTGTTCTCTGTCAAGTTGAATGTGTCCTAAAAACACTCGCGGTGTCCTGAAATGTTCGCAAATAAACAAGATGGTGGTGTTCTGAAGACGCTTCTAAGAACACTCCCGGTGTCCTGGAATGTTCGTAGGGGGTGTCCTGAGGACGCTGTCCGTATTGTTCTCTGTCAAGTTGAATGTGTTCTAAGAACACCCGCGGTATCCTGAAATGTTCGCAAATAAACAAAATGGGGGTGTTCTGCAGACGCTTCTAAGAACACTCGCGGTGTCTGGGGAGTGTTCGTAGGGGGTGTCCTGAGGACGCTGTCCGTATTGTTCTCTGTCAAGTTGAATGTGTCCTAAGAACACTCGGGGTGTCCTGAAATGTTCACAAATAAACAAAATGGGGGTGTTCTGAAGACGCTTCTAAGAACACTCGCGGTGTCCTGGGAGTGTTCGTAGGGGGTGTCCTGAGGACGCTGTCCGTATTGTTCTCTGTCAAGTTGAATGTGTCCTAAGAACACTCGCGGTGTCCTGAAATGTTCGCAAATAAACAAAATGGGGGTGTTCTGAAGACGCTTCTAAGAACACTCGCGGTGTCCTGGGAGTGTTCGTAGGGGGTGTCCTGAGGACGCTGTCCGTATTGTTCTCTGTCAAGTTGAATGTGTCCTAAATACACTCGCGGTGTCCTGAAATGTTCGCAAATAAACAAGATGGTGGTGTTCTGAAGACGCTTCTAAGAACACTCCCGGGTGTCCTGGAATGTTCGTAGGGGGTGTCCTGAGGACGCTGTCCGTATTGTTCTCTGTCAAGTTGAATGTGTTCTAAGAACACCCGCGGTGTCCTGAAATGTTCGCAAATAAACAAAATGGGGGTGTTCTGAAGACGCTTCTAAGAACACTTGCGGTATCCGGGGAGTGTTCGTAGGGGGTGTCCTGAGGACGCTGTCCGTATTGTTCTCTGTCAAGTTGAATGTGTCCTAAGAACACTTGCGGTGTCCTGAAATGTTTGCAAATAAACAAGATGGTTGTGTTCTGAAGACGCTTCTAAGAACACTCGCGGTGTCCGGGGAGTGTTCGTAGGGGGTGTCCTGAGGACGCTGTCCGTATTGTTCTCTGTCAAGTTGAATGTGTCCTAAGAACACTCGCGGTCTCCTGAAATGTTTGCAAATAAACAAGATGGTGGTGTTCTGAAGACGCTTCTAAGAACACTCGCGGTGTCCGGGGAGTGTTCGTAGGGGGTGTCCTGAGGACGCTGTCCGTATTGTTCTCTGTCAAGTTGAATGTGTTCTAAGAACACCCGCTGTGTCCTGAAATGTTCGCAAATAAACAAAATGGGGGTGTTCTGAAGACGTTTTTGAGAACACTCCGGTGTCCTGGAATGTTCGTAGGGGGTGTCCTTAGGACGCTGTCCGTATTGTTCATTGTTAAGTTGAAAGTGTTCTAAGAACTATCGCGTTGTTCTGAAATGTTCGTAGGGGGTGTCCTGAAAACGGTGTCCATATTGTTCGCTGGCAAGTTCAAAGTGTTCTAAGAACACTCACATTGTTCGCGGACATTAAAAGTTTCCCATAGATCATAGTTGAAATGTTTGACTCTATGGATGTGATATGCTGCGGTGGTTGTTGCCACGGCATAGAGTCTTGGGTGCATGGCCATTTGGCCATGCACCCAAGACTGTATGCCCTGGCAACATGGCCATGCACCCAAGACTCTATGCCCTGGCAACAACCACCGCAGCATATCACATTCATATTTGCTTATAACTTTGGGTGAAAAACAAAATTATAAGGAAAAAAGGTATTAGATACTATGGATGTGATATGCTGCTATGGTTGTCCTTATTATTGTATACTTACTGTTTGGTCTAGTAATGGGAGTCCATGTTTTTCTTCTTCATTTCTGTGATAAAAGAAAATAGCATGTTAGTATTAGTATTTTTAATGACTTATTACATTGTATAAGCAATATACTTTTATTTTTTTTCGACCCTCATATTTAGTAGAGTACAAATCAGAGTACTGTGCAATTTGCTCATTTTCTGTATTTGTTGCTAAAATCATTGGGTCTGTGGGAGAAAAAAAATCCATGTTGGATTAAAAAAAAAAACTTTTTCTGTTATGCTACAGTTTATTTGTTTGTTTGTATTCAGTGTTCACTTGTTGTTTCTGGCTAATGCTTTATACCTTGCTTTGTTGCATTTTTTTTGGAGCAGTAACAGATTCTTCATTTGTTTTGATATTATAAAATTTTGGAGCAGTTAGATACCAATTGGCGTATTCTAACTGTCTATTATTTTAATATATTTTAGTGGTTTTGATTTATCTATTTGGATATTGTTAAATTTTGGGACAGTTAGATACCAATTGGCGTAGTCTAACTGTGTATTTTTTGGCCTAATTTAGTGGTATTCATTTATCTGATTAGTTGTTGTAGAATCTTTGAGCTGTTAGATAGCTTTTGGAGTATTCTAACAGTTTATATTATTTTAACACAAATTTATAATTTTGGGACAGTTAGATACCAATTGGCGTATTATAACTGTGTATTCTTTGGTCTAATTTAGTGGTATTCATTTATCTGATTAGTTGTTGTGGAATCTTTGAGCAGTTAGATAGCTTTTGCAGTATTCTAACAGTTTATATTTTTTTAACACAAATTTACTTAAAGGTTTAAATACAGTTTATTTATCAAATTTTGGTTTTAAGAACATCAAATAAGCGTTTGTAAGATTTGCTGGTAATCTCTGCGTTAGAGTAATGGTACTATCATTACATTCAAACCATCCACATTTCTTTTTTATATATGCAGTGTAGTGCCCTGAATTGGTTGTGGTTCCTGCGTGGTAGATTATACCTATTGTTGTGAAGGTTTTCTTACTAAGTGATATTTGACCATGTGTGAATCCAGTCAGCTCGCAGTTGTTTTTGGTACCATCTGCATTGTAACGTAGAAGCATTAGTAGTACGTATTTACTATGTGTTTGTATTACTAACGTGGAGCGATTATCTGAATTGCAGGTAGAGCATAATCTACCATGGTTTGCATTTTGTACAAGTTGCTGAAATGGAATGGATTCACAATTTGGTATTGATATATATATGAAGCGTTCATTGGGGATTTCATCTTGTGTCACATTGTTGCAGAGAGTGCATGTATGTTTCCACATGTATGAAATCTGAAAGATTTCATTTATAGGTATGTTTTTGTTTTCCAGTACTTGTAGTAAGTACATTAGAAATTCTTGTGGATCTTCCTTTGAGTTTATATTGAATTTCACCATTCCAGCACAGTAGTCCAATTGTCGTCTTATTCCAAAAACACTATCAGGGTAATTCATAGAATTTCGCAGAAAAGTGTCGCAATCGGCTGGCGCAGAGTGTCCGCGTGCGATTGACTGCGCCAGGCACGTGCGATAAAACCGATTTCCGCGCACAGCGTATTCATGGATTACATGCTCCCAAACCAGCCGTGGCGCAGAGTATCGCAGCGACCCTGCAGCAGCGCCAGTAACGCCCCCAAGAACGCCCTCTCGCAAGGAAAAGCCAGCAAAATCGCTAAATCATCGCAAAGGGCTGCGCTAACTCTGGACCAGTTTACAGGGCAGCCAAACAAGGAACGCAAAGCGGGTAACGTGCATATCAGGGGTACACGTGAAGTCATACACGCGATTAGCCAGGGTACGTGTATTACAGGGGTACGCGGGAAGTTTAACACGCGATTGGCCAGGGTACGTGTATTACAGGGGTACGCGGGAAGTTCAACACGCGATTAGCCAGGGTAAGTGTATTACAGGGGTACGCGTGAAGTCATACACGCGATTAGCCAGGGTACGTGTATTACATGGGTACGCGGGAAGTTTAACACGCGATTGGCCAGGGTACGTGTATTACAGGGGTACGCGGGAAGTTTAAAACGCGATTGGCCAGGGTACGTGTATTACAGGGGTACGCGGGAAGTTCAACACGCGATTGGCCAGGGTACGTGTATTACAGGGGTACGCGGGAAGTTTAACACGCGATTAGCCAGGGTACGTGTATTACAGGGGTACGCGGGAAGTTTAACACGCGATTAGCCAGGGTACGTGTATTACAGGGGTACGCGGGAAGTTTAACACGCGATTAGCCAGGGTAAGTGTATTACAGGGGTACGCGGGAAGTTCAACACGCAATTAGCCAGGGTACGTGTATTACAGGGGTACGCGGGAAGTTTAACACGCGATTGGCCAGGGTACGTGTATTACAGGGGTACGCGGGAAGTTCAACCCGCGATTGGCCAGGGTACGTGTATTACAGGGGTACGCGGGAAGTTTAACACGCGATTAGCCAGGGTACGTGTATTACAGGGGTACGCGGGAAGTTTAACACGCGATTAGCCAGGGTAAGTGTATTACAGGGGTACGCGGGAAGTTCAACACGCGATTAGCCAAGGTACGTGTATTACAGGGGTACGCGGGAAGTTTAACACGCGATTGGCCAGGGTACGTGTATTACAGGGGTACGCGGGAAGTTTAACACGCGATTGGCCAGGGTACGTGTATTACAGGGGTACGCGGGAAGTTATACACGCGATTAGCCAGGGTACGTGTATTACAGGGGTACGCGGGAAGTTTAACACGCGATTGGCCAGGGTACGTGTATTACAGGGGTACGCGGGAAGTCCAACACGCGATTGGACAGGGTACGTGTATTACAGGGGTACGCGGGAAGTTTAACACGCGATTAGCCAGGGTAAGTGTATTACAGGGGTACGCGGGAAGTTCAACACGCGATTAGCCAGGGTACGTGTATTACAGGGGTACGCGGGAAGTTTAACACGCGATTGGCCAGGGTACGTGTATTACAGGGGTACGCGGGAAGTTTAACACGCGATTGGCCAGGGTACGTGTATTACTGGGGTATTCGGGAAGTTATACACGCGATTAGCCAGGGTACGTGTATTACAGGGGTGCGTGGGAATCATCACACGCGATTAGGCTGGGTGGGTCCTCACAGGTGTTCCCTGTACACCCTCCACGGCCCCTGCAGGCAGTCTACAAAACAGGGGACTACCCTGCACACCTGCTCATGTCCCCCTGCACCCCCACCCCCCCAGCAGTGCAGGGGCAGCCTCCACCAGGCCCCCACTCATGTCTCCCACCACCCCCACCCTCCCGCCACCAGGGGCAGCCTCCACCAGGCCCCCACCCATGTCTCCCACCACCCCCCGCCACCAGGGGCACTCTCCACCAAGCCCCCACCCATGTCTCCCACCACCCCCACCAGTGCAGGGGCACCCTCCACCAGGCCCCCACCCATGTCTCCCAACACCCCCACCCACCAGCACTGTGGGGCACGTGGCCAGCAGGCAGTCAGGCAGCAGCAGATGGCAGGTGGGAGCGTGCTCAGGGCTCTGGGGGGCAGTAATTTCGCCTCCTGGCCAGGAGCGTGGTCTCTCGTGTGTGAACGCGTGGACAGCCTGATAGGTAGTGAAATCCCACACGTCAGCAAAGGCCCTTAGCGCGTAAACCCGTCAACAGCATATGCGCGCCTATAGTCACCTGCACGTGCAGGAAATTGTTGCGTGACACGTCCCAGTGTCAAAGCGTGTGATTGGTGAAAATGGATGTACACGTAGAAGTGACAAAGCGTGTGATTGGTGAAAATGGATCTACACGCAGGAGTGACAAAGCGTGTGATTGGTGAAAGTACACGCCGCGTAAGTGACGCTGTACGTGTGGGCCTGTATATAAGGTACATGTAGAACACCATTTCCTTGTACGTGCTTTTCGTGGAGAGCGAGTGGGTGAAATCTGTACTTCTTGTCGTTTCACACGCGATTTACTTCACGGCGTTTCCAGTTCGTATTCCCTGTTACCTCTGACAGCTTTTTCTCTTTTTTCTCTTTTACTGGTTTACCTGGGCCTGTTCCCTCAAACAGTGTCCCCTTCTACTGTTGTCCTGTCTTCTCAGACAGCGTACACATCTTCTTTTGGCGGGGGTTTAGCCAGCCAAACGCGCTCATTCTTCACGCTCTTTTACCTGGCAGACGGTGAGTCACGCACGTATCCAACTTCTGTGCTTGCCCCGTGTGTTGCCTACCCCTTCAGAGGTCATTCTAGGCTGCGTGTGACACGCATACGTTCATTCTTGTGTTACTGGGTGCCACAGCGTAGTGCAGGTTTTTCTTTCTGCACACGTGGTCTAGGAGGGGTTGCGTGCACGTCATCTCCCTTTTTTGGGCCTCCTGTGCGTTGCGTGACCCGTCATCTTTCCCCAGGGGTTACAATCAGCCGTGCTAGAGCACTAGGGTACAATTACCATCTGGTACCCAACCCCTTTGACCCCCAATTGCCCAGGACAATTGTCTACAGCCACTCCCATACGCACATTAATATCAGTGCCATGGCTGGGAGGCGAGGATTCCGTAAGGGTGGCAAAGGTGGAAGAGCCACAAGTGGTGGCCGTGGTGGATCCGGTAGGGGACGTGGTCGTAACTTGCAGGGTGAGCCTGTCCCCCCATGTGTGGAGGACCAGTCAAGGGCACCCATCATCCCCCCCCCCCCCTCCCCCCCTCCCGTTGAGGCTGAAGTGGCTGACACCATCCATGCTCAGCCCTTGTTGGACCAGCCCATTGTGGCACCAGACCTGGCTGACTCCATGGCTGACTTCCAGGTCAGCAGGGCTACGACACGTGCGCTGGTGCACGTTGATGCCATCATGCCACGTGGATCTGGGGCAGCAAGGTCATCTACTGCACCAAGGAGGCAGGGCGGAGTGGCTGCAGGGGCAGCTGCGGCTCCATCCACCCCAGCCCTCACACACCCAGCCAGGACAGTGTCGGTCCTAGTCCATGCTGCTGAGATTCCCCCTGACACCATCACACTCGAGCCAATGCCTGCACCAACTCCCATGCTGAGTGTGCAATCCCACACTCCTGATACAGAGTCCACCAGGGCTCCTGCCCCTAGTGTCCAGAGCGGCGCAGGACACTCAGGATCACCACCACCTTCCAAGCGGAAGAGGAAGAGTGCTCGTCCGGCACAGGCTGATGCCCCAGACACGGCTACACAGTCCGGCCCGTCCAGGAAGCCCAGCTTCACGGATGACGAACTGAATGCACTTGTCGAGTATGTGTCCGGACATGACAACGAGATGGTCATTGTTGCAGGATCCAAGACCACACCTGCACAACGCCAGGCACACTGGCAGACCGTTGCGGACATCGTAAGTGCCCTTGGAATCGTGAGGCGCACAGCCAATGATTGCTATAAGCGCTGGAATGACCTAAAGCGCAGGGCAAAGAGTAAGCTGGCCTCAAGTCATGCCGCAACTCTAGTGACTGGAGGTGGGTCTCCAGTAGTAGACATGGAACTCACTCCACATGAGTCAGTCGCTGGGACCTACGTCACGGAGGAACAGATCCAAGGCGTGGGAGATCTGGCTGATTACGAGGCATTGTCCGGTGAGTGCACATGCATGTGTGTGTCATACATGTGCATGGTGTGTGTGTGAGGGCTTCTGTTTGGGTGCCAGGAGAGAGTGTGTGCGCCTCAGTCGTATGGGTCAGCCATGTGCTTCATGCAATACTTCCTGCGCAGCTGCATTTGGCCATAGCAGTATCCCTTCTGCCAACAGTAGACATCTAGCACAACTGCACGCCAGTTGCCCTTGAAGTGTCACCTTGACACAACAGATTTGCTTATTTTTCACTGTTCATTCAGTCAGTTTGTTTGCATTCCACCACTTTCACTAGGCATGTCGCTGTCCACTAGTCACATGTCTGACATGGGTATGGTAAAGGGGAGTGACTTTGTTACCTGGATATCATTTGTACACACATGTCCCTGTGCAATTTGACCATTACAGACTGGCAGCTCCAGGTGAAAAATCTGACCTGTTAGAATCAGAAAAGCTATTACATGCGGGAACTGGACTGAATGAATAGGTGCTGCCCTCCTCTCCATCTTCACTCAATAGCAATGGTACATGCCATCTGTGTGATGGCATGTGTGTTTCACCTGCCAATCACAGGCCAATGTGTGATGCCACTGCCAGGCAGCATGCAGAAAATTTGTTCATCTTCCATCTTGGTGTCATCAGTGTGTGCCGTTTGCCTGCACTTCATACGCAGTGAGGGTGCATGCATGGGAGGGTTTTAGTCATGTGGGACATGTCAATCAAGTACTGGTTCTCTTGCTTCTCAGCCCTCAATGTGTGCCATGGTGCTAATGCCTGTTTCCATTACTTTGTTTTCATGTCTTTGCAGGGGAAGACGCACCTGATACTGCTGGGGTTGTGGAGATGGTGCAGACCCAGGAGGTGTCCCAGGGCCGACCAACCAGCAGTGAGGGACGTGGTGTGGTGGTGGGGGAGAACCCACAAGTGCTGCAGGTCGTGCTCTCAAGGGGTGTCTCTGGCTGCACCTCCCCCGAGCTGTACTCAGGTGTTGATTCGGATGAGACCTACGTGCCGTCGCTGGTGAGTGTTCCAGGGAGGGATTCTGTTCTGTCTCACCCACCTGCACCAGGGTCAGTACCCTCCATGGGGATGTCAGTGTTGGCAGCTACGCCTTTGGTGGTTACGGATGCAGGGTCACACTCCGCGACATCTGATCCTGTTCCTGGGCCAGCAGATCAGAGGGGGAATGCAGTCCTGCAGCCTCAGGCAGTGCCGGCACAGCAAGGCGCAGTTCGCCTTGCCCCAGACAGGTGTGGTGCCCGCCGACGTGGTGGCCGTACGCCACCTGGCAATACCGCATGGGAGCAATCCATTTACGGTATGGCTACCCAACAGGCTGCATCATCCGAGATGATGGCTCAGGCCATGGATAGGGTGGCCACTTCCATTGTCCCCCCAGAAAGGCTGATGGAGCGACTAGAGCAGGCAACTGACTCCATCTGCCAGTCACACAGGGAGGACATGTTGGGGTCCAACAGGGACAGGCGGGCGGCACTGGCGACTCTGCAGGAGGCCATCTCCATTGAGTCCCAGGGCCACAGGGAAGCCCTGAGGCAGGAGCTCCTACACCTCAGGACGACTCTTGTTGAGCTTGAGGCTTCAACACACCAAAGGACAGAACAGCAGCTGGAGCGTCTCACCCGTACGCTCTCAGCTGAGATGCAGGCAACGAGGGCGGAGGTCCGGGCATCCCGTGAGTTGTTGCATGGGGACCTCCGCACACTCATCCTCCAGAACCAGACCTACCACACCCGCATGCTTGCAGCCATGGAGGAGCAGACTAGGGCCTTGCGTGGGCTGCCTCCCATAGTGCAACCACCTCCGGATGCAGCTGCACAGGGTGATAATAGCGACAGCAGTGACACTCCCACAATAGGGTAGCCGTGTGGGCCATGAGCCCATGGAGGTGTTTTATTTTCCCAGGATCCACGCAGGTGGGTTCTGGTGTGCATCCTGTCCTCGGACCTCCTGGGTGGCCTCCCCAACCCCCCCGGGCCCATCAATGGCCATTTTTGATTTTTTCTTATTTTTATTTTTATTTTGATTTCTTTTATTCCCAATTTTTTTGGGAGGATCTGTTGGCTCCGATCTGTTGGCTCCGATCTGTTGGCTCCGATCTGTTGGCTCCGATCTGTTGGCTCCAATCTGTTGGCTCCGATCTGTTGGCTCCGATCTGTTGGCTCCGATCTGTTGGCTCCGATCTGTTGGCTCCGATCTGTTGGCTCCGATCTGTTGGCTTCCGTGGTTCCTGTGGGCATACGCTGCATTGTGGCTGGGCACATGCAGGCTTGTAATGTATTTGGTTCAGATGCTTGGGTTTGAGTCACACACACCCCTCCTGCTTCCCGTTTCCATGGGCTTGCAAAGGGTGTGCCCAAGTGACAGTGAATTACACAGTGACGTTGGACTCCCATGACCTGTGTGGCCAGTCTGTAGTCAATACTGTGTATACATTCCTAGTGCATATTGCTGTTGTGTTGTACACTGCATGTTGCATTGATGTGTAACTCTTCTTCTGTGTCTACCTCCCAATTTGCAGGTCCCTTCCTCAAGTCCACACAAGGACCTCTAGTCTGGCGATGGGGACCATGTTGGCAGCAGTGCACCTACAACTCTACATGGCGCCAACACTGCACAGTTGGTAGTGGTGGGAGTGCAGGCATTTCCAGGTGGTGAGACTACTAATATGTTACATTTTTGATGTCATGTTAATGGTACTACGTGCTCAAGTATGTTGTTGGTCCGGCATTGCTGTGAGCATTTCAGGTGTTGCAGGTTTCTAATAGTGCCACTGTACATAGTGAGAGTGATGTCATGTTGTGGGGATTACTTTGTTTACCTGCAATTAGCATGACATGGCACGGTGTGTCGTGTGGCAGTGCTGGGGTTGGGTTGGCTGACATGGCACTGTCCTCTTGTTGCATTTTGCAAGTGGGTATTCATTTTAGCTGCTTCAATGTGTAACTTCACAAAACTGCATTGGTGGTGTCTGTGTGGGTAGGGATGCACACATTGTGACACTTCCAGGTGAACAATCTCAGGCTGACATGGAATTCCCGGTTCATTCTCCACACATTCAGGATCAGTGTCAGGTTGAGTCATCATTGATTGTCAGATGGAATGTGCCAGGGCAGTGTGCATTCCACAGGGGTGTGATTTCTATGTGAAGTAATTAGCCACTAGCTGTGTACGGGCTGCCTCCCCCCGTGCCCTTTCCCCTCCCATGCGCAGCGGCTGTGCATGTGGTTGGGGATGTGGGGCCACCACCATGTCCACGGCCAGGCCCCGGCGTGTTGCAACGTTGTGCAGGACACATGCTGCCACTATGATCCTGCACACTACTGGGGGAGCGTATAACAGCTGCCCGCCAGAACGGTCAAGGGAGCGAAAGCGTGACTTCAGCACTCCGAATGTGCGCTCCACTATGCCCCTGGTTGTAATGTGGGCTGTGTTAAATCTTACCTGGGGTGGCGTGGTGGGGTTCCGAATTGGCGTCATCATGTGGGGGCTGAGAGGGTAGGCACTGTCCCCTGTGGAGGTGGGGATTGGTATCATTGGTGAGGTTGTGACCTTGCTCAGTATCCAACATGCATGCATGTGCAGTGGCATACATACTCACCAAGCAGCCATGTATCGCCATGCCGCCCAGCTTCTAGGTCCCGGCTTAGGGTGGACATTCGGTAAATGAAGCTGTCGTGGGTGGAGCCGGGATAGTTGGCATATACTGAGGTGATGATTCCCTTGGCATTACATGCTACCTGCACGTTGATGGAATGCCAGTGCTTGCGGTTCCTATAGATGTGCTCAGATGCCCTGGGGGGACGTAGAGCCACATGGGTGCAGTCGATGGCACCTAGCACTTTGGGGAATCGTGCCACTGCGTAAAAATCCAGGGCGGCAGCATGCCTTTCTGCAGGTGTTCTGGTCAGGTATATGTGCCTGCGGACTGATGGGCGTGCAGTCATGATGTTCAAGACCTGGTGTAGGCAGCGTGACTGGGTGGCCTGTGACACCCCACCCACTATGGCACTTGTCCGCTGAAATGATCCAGTGGCTAAGAAGTGCAGTACATTGAGGACCTTCTCCAGGGGGCTGAGTGCTTGGGAGCACAGGGTGGGTGATGTGAGGTCATCCTCCCACTCAGTCACCAGGTCCAGTATGATGTGTGGTGGAAACCTGTACCTCCCATACACCTGGTCATCAGGCATCCCGAAAAGGCTGGTTCTGGGTGTGAATATTCTGGCCCTGACTATCCTCCTCCTCCTCCTTTGGTAGCCCACTGCCACTGCTGCTAGGAACGGTATGTTCATCCTGGCGTCTGAGCTTGTTATTGTTAAAGTCCGCAATTTATGCTTAGCGCGTGTTCTAGGCGAGCGTGTGACCCGCGCAGCCCTGGAATCCTGTTGCCAGTCCAATAGCGTGTGGAAATTCACACGCACCACGGGATACAGCGTGTGACCCGCGCAGCCCTGGAATCCTGTTCCCAGTCCAATAGCGTGTGGAAATTCACACGCACCACGGGATACAGGTTCGCTGACGTACTTGCGTGTGTAAGTGGCCGCGCACCCATTAAATACACGTACATAGGCCAATCGCGTGTACGCGCACTTTTGTCCAATTACACGCGATGACACTCTGACGTGCAGTATCTCCACGTGTGCCCCGTCATCACGTCCTGAGTGGGGAACACCCGTGCGGGTCACGTCACAGACGCGCTTACGCGCTGAGGGACTCTGGTCCAATAGAATCGCGTATGCGTGCTGACGCGCTTACGCGCTAAGGGCCTTTCCTCGGATTTCACGCTGACGTGCAGGATTTTCACGTGCCAAATCACTCCGTATCAAGCTGGCCACGCGAAAACACACGGAAGCCCACGCTCCTGCCCAGAAGGCCGAGTTACTGCCCCCCAGTGCCCCGAGCAGCCTCCCACGTGCCATCTGCTGCTGCCTGCCTGCCTGCCTGCTGCCACCGTGCCCTGCCATTTGGTGCCTGCACATCAGCCATCTGCAGGGGTCCAGTTGCTGTGTCCACCCCTGCTGGAACTGAAGACTCCCGACTGGTATTACATCGCTCCACAGCCCAGCCCCAGGACCCAGTTGCCCACCCACACCTGCCTCTGGGGTTGCCATGTCGGGCACTTCCACATCTGGCACCAGTGGCAACCCCAGGCCAGAGGGGCAGAGGGGCACCAGCTTCACTGTCACCGAAGTTGGTGTCCTGGTGGAGCATGTCCTGGGGCAGTATGATGCCCTCTTTGGATCGTCCCGCGCCAGCAAGGAAGGACGGCAGAGGATCTGGGCCGACTGTGTGGTTGCCATCAACGCGGAGGGGGTGGCAACCCGCGACGTCCTGAAGATCAAGAAGCGCTGGGAGGACTTGAGGTCCAGGACCCTTGTGAAGGCCCGGCGCCTCGTGGAGGGGGGCCGGGGCCGCATGAGTACCATCCAGATGAGGGTCCTGGAACGCGTACGCCCAGCGCTCCACGCCCAGATCCTTGAGAGGGAGGCCCGTCTGGAGTTGAGCGGTAAGTGTCCATGCATTACTGTGTGAGACAGGGCATGTTGCGGTGTGCTGGTTCTATGATACTTGCCTGTATGTGTGCCATAGCCCATGTATGCATGTATGTGTGCAGGGACATCATGGTAATGCATGTGCGACCAGTGATGTGTGATGCACATGGTTGTTGCATGTGTTGAAATGCCGCATGGGGAGCCCTAATCAGATTATGAACATGAGAGCATGCCAGTCTCTGTACCTGAACATGGGTGGGGGTGAGGGATGGGTGCTGATGCCAGGTACATATATGGTAGCCATGTCTGGGTGCCTGACCTGCGTGTCTGTGACTTGTGCATGCCATGGATGCATGACACATGTGTGTGACAATGCAGAGATTCAGTAAAGCAGCAAAATTACCCTTGTATCCGCTGTGTTTGGTGTGTTTGGGGCCAGATGGATGTGACTGAGGTGATGTGTGTGCATGTGATGGGCATGAGCCATGATGCATGTGAGTTACAAATCATTGAATGTTTCAAGAGTCCATTGGACATGCATGGAAATGTCCATGGCATGCACCATGCCTGTTACTGTGTGTGTTTTGCCTGGACTGGCCCATGTGTTGTGGAGGGACATGATGGAAGTGTACTTTGACAGTGGTGCTCATCTGCTATTGCTTCCTGTCTAGGGGACCATTGTACAGTGCCCTGATGCTTGTGTTCTTTGTCTCCCTCTACGCAGCGGCTAGTGAAGAAGAGGGCGGAGACGGCGCTGTGGAGCAAGGCGGCGGGGATGCCCCCACGGCTGCAGCGGAAGGGGTGGGTGAGCCCCCACAGGGGCCTGCTACGGTGGGAGACGGTGAGGAGCCATCCAGGTTGGTGGTTTGCACAGAGGAGGAGGAGGCCGCAACTGGGGCACACATGGGGCCTGGTGGGGGCATCCCTGCTGGTGCAAGTGGTGCAGTCCAGGGCCAGGGGCAGGAGGCAGCACAGGTCACCGTGGAGGGGCCTGTGCATGTCGCTGTACCTGACCCTGTGAGTGCACCACCATGCACCAGCAGGGATGCCCCGTCCCAGGCCTGTCCGCAGGTAGAGGGGATGTCCATGTCACCTGACTCCCCTCCACCTGCGGACGTGGGAACCCCTGGCCGTGCGGAGAAGGTCCTGATTGGGGTCGCGTTGCGCACGGCTGCGATTCGTGATGCCGTGCGTGCTTCCCGGGAGGAGCACGCACGTCATCACGAAGTGCACCGTGCCGACGTGGCCCAATTGGGATCGGCCATGTTCGGGGGTTTCCTGCATGTGTTGGCCAATGTGGCGGCCCTCTCCTCCTCTGTGCAGGCTATCCACCAGTCGTTCTCCTTGCCGTCTTCCAGCCCAGATGCCACCAGGGCCCCCTGTGGACCTGCCCCGACCAATGCAGCCAGCTCGGTGGGGATCCCATCCCTGCCACAGTCGGGAGTCAGAGATCCAGCAGGGGTGGACACCAGAGCAACTGGACCCCAGCAGATGGAGGATGTGACGGCATCATCGGGCAGGGCACGTGCACGACGGCGTCGGTGGTTTCCATCAGCCTGGATGCCGTCGTGCTGGCACAGGCAGTTGCGTCGGAGGCAGCAGCAGGCTCAACGTGGGAGGCATCATGGCTCGGGGCCATCAACATCAGGGGTGCAGGCATCGGCCGGAGGGCAGGAGAACCCTGGAATGGGAGTGGCTTCCGTGTGGGAGAGGTTGTGCCAGCGGATAGGTGCGGAGCGGCAGCGGGCAGAGGAGGAACGGCTCACGATGGTCAGGGCGGAGGACTCCATGCGGAGGGCGCTGAGGCGGGCTGAGTGCCTCGAGGGTCTTCGCAGGGAGTTTGAGCTTGACACTGCGTTATCCCTGCGGGACCTCGGGGCCAGGGAACATGCCCGCCTCCAAGCCATTGAGCAGGAGTTCGAGGATGCCCTGGCCCATGACAACAACCAGTGAGCCGTCCGAATAGCCCGCTGCCTTTGTATATAGTTGTATAGTTAGGGTTAGGTTTCCTTTGTTTTTTTGAATTTTTTTTGGGTTGCGATTGGACAATGCACCACTTTTTTGTATATAGTTCCCTTTTTAGTTAGTAGTCAGTTAGGTTTAATTTGGTAGGGCTCATGGACCCAGGATTATCTTCTTGATTGGCTTATTTTATTTTTTCATAATTTTTTCATGGACATTCATCTTGTTTTGTTTGATTTGCTTTGTGTTTTTTCTTATTTGCTGTTCAATACATATTATTTTTTTAATCTTCAATGTGTCGTATCATCTCATTGCTTTCAGGCATGTCATGTTGGGTGTTTTGTCATTCACTTGCAGCCATTGTGTGTGACAGACATGTGTTAAATTGCATTATTTACATTGGGGGTGTAACATGTAATTGCCTTTGATATGTGGGTCGGTGTGATAGTTGGTTGGGCCTTTTGGCAGGGGAGGATGGGCATTACGGACATGATTGGGGAATGTTGGGACCCAGGTGCAGGGGGGCATGGATTGGACATGGGTGGGGGCCTGCTGGCAGGTGCCCCACAGTGCTGGGGGGTGGGGGTGGTGAGAGACATGAGTTGGACATGGGTGGGGGCCTGCTGGCAGGTGCCCCACAGTGCTGGGGGGTGGGGGTGGTGGGAGACATGAGTGGGGCCCTGGTGGAGGGTGACCCTGGTGGCTGAGGTTTGTGGGTGGTGGGAGACATGAGTTGGACATGGGTGGGGGCCTGCTGGCAGGTGCCCCACAGTGCTGGGGGGTGGGGGTGGTGGGAGACATGAGTGGGGCCCTGGTGGAGGGTGACCCTGGTGGCTGGGGTTTGGGGGTGGTGGGAGACATGAGTTGGACATGGGTGGGGGCCTGCTGGCAGGTGCCCCACAGTGCTGGGGGGTGGGGGTGGTGGGAGACATGAGTGGGGCCCTGGTGGAGGGTGACCCTGGTGGCTGGGGTTTGGGGGTGGTGGGAGACATGAGTTGGACATGGGTGGGGGCCTGCTGGCAGGTGCCCCACAGTGCTGGGGGGTGGGGGTGGTGGGAGACATGAGTGGGGCCCTGGTGGAGGGTGACCCTGGTGGCTGGGGTTTGGGGGTGGTGGGAGACATGAGTTGGACATGGGTGGGGGCCTGCTGGCAGGTGCCCCACAGTGCTGGGGGGTGGGGGTGGTGGGAGACATGAGTGGGGCCCTGGTGGAGGGTGACCCTGGTGGCTGGGGTTTGGGGGTGGTGGGAGACATGAGTTGGACATGGGTGGGGGCCTGCTGGCAGGTGCCCCACAGTGCTGGGGGGTGGGGGTGGTGGGAGACATGAGTGGGGCCCTGGTGGAGGGTGACCCTGGTGGCTGGGGTTTGGGGGTGGTGGGAGACATGAGTTGGACATGGGTGGGGGCCTGCTGGCAGGTGCCCCACAGTGCTGGGGGGTGGGGGTGGTGGGAGACATGAGTGGGGCCCTGGTGGAGGGTGACCCTGGTGGCTGGGGTTTGGGGGTGGTGGGAGACATGAGTTGGACATGGGTGGGGGCCTGCTGGCAGGTGCCCCACAGTGCTGGGGGGTGGGGGTGGTGGGAGACATGAGTGGGGCCCTGGTGGAGGGTGACCCTGGTGGCTGGGGTTTGGGGGTGGTGGGAGACATGAGTTGGACATGGGTGGGGGCCTGCTGGCAGGTGCCCCACAGTGCTGGGGGGTGGGGGTGGTGGGAGACATGAGTGGGGCCCTGGTGGAGGGTGACCCTGGTGGTTGGGGTTTGGGGGTGGTGGATGACATGAGTTGGACATGGGTGGGGGCCTGCTGGCAGGTGCCCCACAGTGCTGGGGGGTGGGGGTGGTGGGAGACATGAGTGGGGCCCTGGTGGAGGGTGACCCTGGTGGCTGGGGTTTGGGGGTGGTGGGAGACATGAGTTGGACATGGGTGGGGGCCTGCTGGCAGGTGCCCCACAGTGCTGGGGGTTGGGGGTGGTGGGAGACATGAGTGGGGCCCTGGTGGAGGGTGACCCTGGTGGCTGGGGTTTGGGGGTGGTGGGAGACATGAGTTGGACATGGATGGGGGCCTGCTGGCAGGTGCCCCACAGTGCTGGGGGGTGGGGGTGCAAGGGGACATGTGTTGGTGTTCATTAGTTCAAGGAGACATGTGCCTTTGCTGGGGGGCATGCCCATGTTGGGTGGGCTGCCTGCGGGACATGACCAGGGATGCAGGGTAGTCCCCTGTGGTGTGGGCTGCCTGCAGGGGCCGTGGAGGGTGTACAGGGTACACCTGGGAGGAGCCACACTGTCAAATCACATGTGGAACTTCCCGCGCACCCCTGAAATACACGCGCCCAGGCTATTCGCGTGTGGAACTTCCCGCGCACCCCTGAAATTCACGCGCCCAGGCTATTCGCGTGTGGAACTTCCCGCGCACCCCTGAAATACACGCGCCCAGGCTATTCGCGTGTGGAACTTCCCGCGCACCCCTGAAATACACGCGGCCAGGCTATTCGCGTGTGGAACTTCCCGCGCACCCCTGAAATACACGCGCCCAGGCTATTCGCGTGTGGAACTTCCCGCGAACCCCTGAAATACACGCGCCCAGGCTATTCGCGTGTGGAACTTCCCGCGAACCCCTGAAATACACGCGCCCAGGCTATTCGCGTGTGGAACTTCCCGCGCACCCCTCAAATTCACGCGCCCAGGCTATTCGCGTGTGGAACTTCCCGCGCACCCCTGAAATACACGCGCCCAGGCTATTCGCGTGTGGAACTTCCCGCGAACCCCTGTAATACACGTAGCCCGCTCCCCCAGGCCCGATCGCGTGAGGAACTTCCCGCGCACCCCTCAAATTCACGCGCCCAGGCTATTCGCGTGTGAAACTTCACGCGAACCCCTGAAATATACGTAGCACGCTCCCCCAGGCCCGATCGCGTGTGGAACTTCACGCGAACCCCTGTAATACACGAAGCCCGCTCCCCCAGGACCCATCGCGTGAGGAACTTCACGCGAACCCCTGTAATACACGAAGCCCGCTCCCCCAGGCCCGATCGCGTGAGGAACTTCACGCGAACCCCTGTAATACACGTAGCCCGCTCCCCCAGGCCCGATCGCGTGAGGAACTTCACGCGAACCCCTGTTATACACGTAGCCCGCTCCCCCAGGCCCGATCGCGTGAGGAACTTCCCGCGCACCCCTCAAATTCACGCGCCCAGGCTATTCGCGTGTGAAACTTCACGCGAACCCCTGAAATATACGTAGCACGCTCCCCCAGGCCCGATCGCGTGTGGAACTTCACGCGAACCCCTGTAATACACGAAGCCCGCTCCCCCAGGACCCATCGCGTGAGGAACTTCACGCGAACCCCTGTAATACACGAAGCCCGCTCCCCCAGGCCCGATCGCGTGAGGAACTTCACGCGAACCCCTGTAATACACGTAGCCCGCTCCCCCAGGCCCAATCGCGTGAGGAACTTCACGCGAACCCCTGTTATACACGTAGCCCGCTCCCCCAGGCCCGATCGCGTGAGGAACTTCCCGCGCACCCCTCAAATTCACGCGCCCAGGCTATTCGCGTGTGAAACTTCACGCGAACCCCTGAAATATACGTAGCACGCTCCCCCAGGCCCGATCGCGTGTGGAACTTCACGCGAACCCCTGTAATACACGAAGCCCGCTCCCCCAGGACCCATCGCGTGAGGAACTTCACGCGAACCCCTGTAATACACGTAGCCCGCTCCCCCAGGCCCGATCGCGTGAGGAACTTCACGCGAACCCCTGTAATACACGTAGCCCGCTCCCCCAGGCCCGATCGCGTGAGGAACTTCCCGCGCACCCCTCAAATTCATGCGCCCAGGCTATTCGCGTGTGAAACTTCACGCGAACCCCTGAAATATACGTAGCACGCTCCCCCAGGCCCGATCGCGTGTGGAACTTCACGCGAACCCCTGTAATACACGAAGCCCGCTCCCCCAGGCCCGATCGCGTGAGGAACTTCACGCGAACCCCTGTAATACACGTAGCCCGCTCCCCCAGGCCCGATCGCGTGAGGAACTTCACGCGAACCCCTGTTATACACGTAGCCCGCTCCCCCAGGCCCGATCGCGTGAGGAACTTCACGCGAACCCCTGTAATACACGAAGCCCGCTCCCCCAGGCCCGATCGCGTGTGGAACTTCACGCGAACCCCTGTAATACACGTAGCCCGCTCCCCCAGGCCCGATCGCGTGAATAACTTCACGCGAACCCCTGTGATGCACGTACCCTGCAAATCGCGTGTGACACTTCCCGCGCACCCCGGTATACATGCACACGTATTTTTTGTCAGCGGGTGTCCGTGTTTGTGGGTACCCCTTTGCACGTCATTTTTCCTGGAGGGCCACAGTATGGGACATTCATCATGGCAGTATATAGGTGCTATTTGTTGGCGCACCTTTTGGCGCACATTTCTTACAGCCGCAGAGACGCTACCGCCTCCTTTCTTGTGGCGGTCGTGTTTGTGCCTGTGCGCTGGTTTGAGCGTGCGCTTTTTTCCCCTATTCTATTCCATGAATACGTGTTGTAGGCGAGCGTGTGGGCGTTCCGCGCACTTGTGCCCTGTACTTCCCCCGTGACGCCCACGTTTTGGCAAGTTGTTCCCCATTCCGAGTGTTACGCCCGTGTTCCGCCTACTTTTATTGCGTGCGCCGCGCTATGTGCGATTTTCGCTGTGGCCTGTGCGATTTTCGCTGTGACCTGGCGCACGCTGTTAGATGGCCTGTGCGCTAACGTGCGCCGCGCACTTTTTATCGCACATCCGCTGGTTTTCTCGCGCACGGCCTTCCATGAATCGACGTGCGCTGCTTTTCGTGCGATTTTCGCACGTTCACTGCGATTTTCGCTATTCCACTGCGATTCGCACGTTTTTGCCCACTTGCGCCGCGCTAATTATTCCATGAATCGGCCTCAAAATGTGTTGTCAGGATTGTTTGCTGCATTTCTGTGAAGTACTAACATTTGCAAACACAATGGGTCTGTACTGTGTAAGTAAATGTTGTCAACAATTGGTGGTAATTGAAATAGAATATTCATTGCTACATTTGCATAGCAACTTACACCAACTATATTTGAGAATTTAAATGGTCCAGGTAGTTCTGTATCTAACTGTTTTTTTGGAGTTTGTCTTCCTTCTTTAAAGAAGTACCTGGTTTACTTTCTCTAATTGATTCTTTTTTGTTTGTGGTACTTGATGAAGTATTAGTTTCTTTTACTCTCTTTGGATGATTTGCAGTGACGTCCTGTTGCATTTCTGTTTGATTTAGTTTTCTTTTACAACGTTTTAGTTTTTGTGGAACAGAATATGTGTTTAGATGGGGAGTGTATAGTGAGCGAAGTCTATTATATTCTAAAATGCAAGGAATATCAGCGTTTACTTTACTTGCATCAAAGTTGATTAGAAATAGACCGTCAAGTGTACGTAAGCGTGATAGTGCTACGTAGCTCATGCCTTCTTTAAAGACTGTGTTACCAATATCTATCATTGCTTTGTCTAGGGTAAGACCTTGTGATTTATGAATCGTGACTGCGTATGCAAGAGTTAGAGAACATTGTTCTCTGCGTACATACATATCTTTGAAGAGAAGGAATCTAGCTGTTGAGCGTCCTATCCGTTTTACTTCTGAAAGTTTGTCAAAGAGTATATTGACAAACTGAATTTTGTTGTCACGTGGGTATGTTTGAAAGCCAACAACTGTACCCAGTGCTCCATTAACTAGTCCTTGTTCCACGTCAAGGTTACGTTTAAGCATTACTCTGCAATTTAAGGATAGTTTTAACATCTTTTCTAAGCCTGCTGTGTTTGAGATTGATTTTTCTAAATTATTTAGTCTTGTTGTGGCTTGGTCACACATGGGTAGTGTCATACCATGTACATCTAGTTTGTCTGTGGCGCTAATTTCCATTATTGGTTGCATTTCTTTACTTAACATTATTTCATTGAATTTGAGACAGCTTGCAAGAGTTGGCATTAAGGCCATACAATTGACATTTTTGTGGGCTAATTGTTCCATAACATCTGTAGCACATGCATTATTGCCTTAAAGTGCATTAATGTGCTGGGTTTTCAATGTTGCTTCTGCTTCTTTAGAAAGTATACCAACTCTCAAACTTTTTAAAATGTTGGCATAAGTTAGATCTGCCGATTGGCGCATGTTTTCTGTTAATTCTCTGTATTGGAAATGTTGCCAAAGGTTGACATTTCCAATGCTGCCAACAGTTTTACGGCAGAGTTTGTGCCCTAATGTTTTAAAAATAGGTTCACCTTTTACTGGTGTTAATTGAAGCAGATCTCCAAAAACAATAATGTGTTTTCCTGCAAAGAGCTCTTCATAGTATGTTTTGAGTACTTCTTGTAATCTGTGGTGAATCAAAGCTAACATCAGGTTGGAGACCATGCTCACTTCAACTATTAGTAGCATTTTCATTTGTTTCAATACTCTGCGTAATTCCATTGCAGCTTCTGCAGAAAGTTTGTAATAGTCTAATTTGTTCTGGTGTTCTACTGGTAATAGTAGTAATCAGTGTAATGTAACACCACCTATGTTGTAGGCAGCTAAACCTGTGGGGGCAGTGACAACAGCTGACAGTTTGTTGTTTGTCAATTGTTGAAGGAACTTACTAATGATTTTGATTAGGAATGTTTTGCCAGAACCAGCTTCACCACTGACGTACAGTAGTATAGGTTTATAATTATGGCAGGAACATTCTTTATTTTCATGTTTTACACCATGTGCAATTTGTTTTGTTACTTCTTGAAAAATGCTACTTTGCTCATTGTTTAGTTTTGAATGTAGTATAGTTAAGTCTTCCTTATCTTCATACTGACACATGGTGTTTTCTACTTCTATCATAGCTAATTCTGCCTCATTTGTTATTAGTGGTTCTCCCAGTGGTTCTTGGCTTCCTGTTACAGAAGGTTGACTACTGTCAGGAGTATCCTTATCTAGTTGGGCTTGGAGTTCTTCATGTTGCTGTTCATTGTGCAACATTGTTTTGTACTGTGTAAAGTTTACATTAGTTATAGTGCTTTAATTTGCTTTGAAAGCATCCTCATATGAGTCATAGTTATCTAGTAATTGTTCTTCTTTTCTCCATGGTTTGAAGAGTTGTAGCAGGGACATGTAATATACTTCTTTATGTTGAGGAGTCTTCAATGACAATTTGATATGATTAATTAAATTTGGTTTAGTGAGTTTAACTAAGCTGCCTTTACAGTCTGTCACTCTATATTTACCTTTTTTCATCAGGTTTCATCTTATTTTTGTATGTGTAGTTTTGGGCTATTTGTTATAGACACATGTTTTCCAAAGTATTACTTCTGTTTGGGTAGTATGTGTCCAATAAATTGTTTTTTAAAATGTCTTGGCTGTTGGGATCATGTTTGGCTATTGTTTCTATATCTTCATATGATTTTAGAACTCTTTTTCTAGATTTAGCTGGACCAAGACTTAGCCATACTATATTTTCAGATTTACCATACAATGAAGTACCATTTAAACAATCAGCTGCTTCATAAGATCCACATTCTCTATGGGTGAGCATTTTTATGCCCAAGCTGTATAATTTCTGAGATACTGTTTTATCTGATGACAGGTCATTCCAGAGGTCTTGGAGCTCTGTCTTTTCTACTTTAGTTAAGTATGCTGTGACATATCGTGCAACTGCAGTAGAATTGTCTGCAATGTACTGCACATCTATGTTTGCATTCCATAAGTGGGCAATGATTGCATTATAATCATTGATATATTTTTCTTCTTCTTTTCTTTTTATGTAATATGTATTTTTAGGTGACTTACCTTTAACACTATGTCTAACTGAAGACATGAGGTTGTTTACTTGACCTGTATTTGTAACTGGTCTAGGGAAACCAAATCGGCATTTGGTGTAATATTTGTCTTTGTTTTTGTATTTGCGACGACAATATTTTCCACATTTGTGTCTTTGAAATTGTAAAATGTGTGCATGAAGATCACTATTTGTGGCTTCTGATGGAATTTCACAAGTGACATATTTTTCAATAAACTGTAAAACAGTGGCATCACTGTCTTGACCAAATTTAGGAGCATCTTTAATCTATAAAAGCATGTGGATATGTGGTGCTCCTCTGGCTTGGCATTCTTTTCTCCAAAAGAAGTGTTGCACTTCTCCAAGGGGAGGAACAGTTTTATTACAAATAAAATGTAGCATAGCAATGAAGCGATGGTGAAAATATCTTGAAACATTAACAGGATCCAAAGAACAAAGTTCTCCAGGTGTTAGAATATCTATGTTTGTTTTGTTTTTATTTGATATGCGTAGGAAATCATGTAAATCTTCCCATGCATATTCTGCACAACTTAATGTAACAAACCAAGTGGGTGGGCCAAGGTTTCTGATCATACAACGTACATCTCCATGACGTCGAAACCAGTACTCTTTAGTACCACACATATTTGCTAATAGATTTGTAATATTTGATTGTAAAACCTCATCCTTTTGTTGCACTTTCTCTAATAATTGTGTAGCTGTCATATTTTGAAAGCGTGATCCTGATTTTAATATGTGTGCAACTCCGTAACATAAAGTTGCTAGTTCACTTTCAAAGAGTAGGTGGAATATGTATTCCCCATTTTGTCTAAATCTGGGATCTTCAGAATACATCCGTAATGAGCGGTATTCTCAAGCTGATATTTGAATAGGTCTATCATCATACCTTCCTCCTTTGCCAGTAGGAAAGAGTAGAGGAAAAGCACGTGCTTCTATACTTTTTTCCCATATACTGATTGGCGATCCTTTTGTTTGACGCATTTGGTAAGTTTCCAGTACATCCTGTACGGTGTCATTACAGTGCAAAGGATGAATTGTATAATGGTCTAAAGTATTTGATATTGTAGCAGGATCTAGTAGCTCAAATTGACCAGCTTCTTGTGTTTCTTGAATTATTTCAGTTGTATCTTTCAAGTTTTCTTCAATATTAATTTCTTTGTAATATTCATTATTCTCTTTAAGATATTGGAAGGCTTGTCTAACTTTATATAAATCTACCAGCTGTTGCCATATTTTTTTGTCTTTTGTAGGTACTCCATTTACTAATATAATTAAAGATTGCTGCATTGGACGTTGCACTCCTAGAGTATGCACATTTTCTTTTAGATTTAATGGTAAATAAACTACTTTTCCACGAATGCCTTTTACCAATTCAGAGGGAGGTAATTTTGCTGTTTTTGGTTGAAGGCGTATTATTGCTTGAGATGGGTGTACTGTTTGAATTATGATGCTCTCATATAAATTAAGTTGTTGTAGAGGTTTTGGTACTGGGTATAATTCCAAATTATTTGTGATAGAACGTGAAGGAGTTTGGTTGTTGTCAAGTTTTGTAGTGCAATAACTGCAAAGTATTAAGGGCTCAGTTATTTCATATTTGTTTTCTGCTACAAGGTAGAGAGCTAATTCAAACCATTTAGAATCTTCATTGTCTTCTATTTTGTATGATAGGTCCACAGTTTTTGTGTTACTCTTATAAAAAATTCTACGGCAACATACACATACATGGTTTGGTACTTCAGCTGATGTACTTTTAAATTTTAGTATTTCTTTTTTGTATGTGTTTAGTAAAAGGTTGCCATGTGTAGAATTGTTGCTTAATTGGTTTAAAGCTATTTCATTCTGTAAATGGCTTTCACTTCCATAATATTTTTTCTGGATATAGTGAATTTCTTCAAGTAGGTCTTTTGCTGTACCATATAGAAGGATGTTATTTAACTTTGCTAATGCTAAAGCAGGACTTTTAGCATAGTACAGTTTAAAGACTAGATTTATTATAGTTGAATGATGTGTTGATATCCTTTTGATATCATGGAAAGTGGTTTTACAAGTAGGTCCTGTAATGCAGGCCAATGAATGTCCTTGTAATCCTGTGTACTTGCGCACTGGACAGGTATCTATATTTTGCAGTAATTTAATTTTGATTTTGTCTTTGCTTTTTACATATTTATTGAGGAATTGGCGTAAAGATTTGAAACATTGTTTGGGAATGTTACACATTGACGTGCATGGCCATTTGTACACTAGACGTTTTGATTCAGTTGAATGGAGGGGTAATTCTAAGTTTTCAGGGCATAATTTTGTAAGAAGTACTTCTTGTTCCATTATGGTATTATTCACTTTTTCATAACCTCGACCACTGCTATGTATGGCAATTGTATTCGTTTGCTTTTGTTTGTACGCTTTTTCATTAAAATATGGTTCTGTGCTTGTAGTGTGATTCCATTCACCTCTGCTGATACTTAAGAAGATCTTTCTGTTGATATTTCGCTTATTGAGAAGTCTTTTTTGTAATTTAGTTATTAGTTTTGTTAGTGATTTCATTTTGTTTAACAGTAAAATAAATAAATTTCTTTTGAGAAGAATTGCACTGTCCATCAATGCTTCTAAGATTAATTTCCTACGATAGGTTTTAAGCTTTGAACCTGATTCCTCTCCTGTTTTTATAAGATTTTGAAGGACTTTGTGACGGTATATTTTGGCTAAAATACTTTTCTTGGTATGCTTACTTTGCACTATATTAAAATTTGAAGAAGTAGTTTTATCTGTACTGATAGCTGATTTTCTGTTAATTGTTTTTTGGTTTGTTCTACATTTTGATAGAGGAAGTGAAGTTGTTGTACTTGAAACTTCTTGTGTTTCACTAAATGATTGTATTAGCTGTTTTGTTTCAACTTTTTTTACAAATTCTGCTAGAGATGGATGCTTATGTTGGACACTTTTATTTTCATTTGCTCTACTTTTGCGTTGCTTTCTACGGACTTGACTTTTGGTAGGCCTTCTTTAGGGTCTGTTGAAAAAAATAAAGAAGATATGGGTTGGGGTGTTCTGGAATGTATGTGTGCTGTGTGCATGAGTGTTTGAGTAAGATGATAAAGATGTATGTAATGGTGTGTGATTGTGCATTGGGAACTAAAACTAGTAGGTATAGGTATTCTTGAATTTATGTGTTACTAAACTGGGGTTCAGATGACAAAAAGAAAGTACAAATAGAAAATCTAATGTATTCAATTAAAACAGTTGTTTGTTCTATAATATGAAAATTGTAGTGGTTCAGTTGGGTAATTTGTGTGTCCAAAAATAGAAATTTGTGGGCCATTCTGGCTTTAAATCGCTGTTTATGACATGGAACTTTTTGGACAAAATGGTACAAAATCTCTATTTTTAGAAACCGAAATAGCTCGTATTAATGTTATAGTATATTTGATTAATAAGACAAATATTATGGTGATATTTTACTTATTTTTTTTTAAATTAACAGGTAACTTCTTAGTTTTTCTTTCTTCTTCGAATTCGGCTGCTTCTTTTCAGGAAACTGGTCTTCACTGCAATTGTAAAAGCTTCAAATTAGTAACTTTGTTTGTATATAGCACTGTTTTTAATTTAGATATTGATTTTTTTAATTGAAATTCTCAGTGCCTTCTGTAAAACCATTAAACTAATTTATTTACATAAGATACATTGCATCAGTTCAGTACATATGATATGTTCTTAATGAACAAATTGTATTGAATGACTAACTGTAGCAAATAAAATATCTTTACTATGTCTTGTGAAATGTATAATATATTAGTGAATACCACTATTTCTGTAAGTAAACTGTTCTAGGTAATAGCGCCTCAATGTCATGTCTAATTTAAAGTAATTAAGTAAATAAAAACAAAAAATATGAAATTGTATAAGTATTTTTATAAAGGTTTAAACATAGATTGTGTTTGCATGCAATTTTGTTTGAATATATGTAGTCTATATATTTCATTTAAAAAATGTTAGTTTAACATGATTTGAGTGTGTGTGTATAAAGAAAGTAAATAGTATAAAGGTTTGTAAGTGATAGTTGATTTTAGGAAATTGAAAAAAGTACAGTAAATTCATTTTACAGATTTTACAAGGTAAAAGTCTGTTTGAAAATGTGTTCATCTACTATACAGAAAATATGCATACCTGAAGTTTGTGTTCATGCATATGGATATGCATGGAGCTGCAAGTAGAAATCTTGAAGACTTGTACAGTATTTCTGGTAGATGCTGCTTGCCAATGATATGACACTTGTACTCAGAGAGATTCAGAGTACATTTGCAGTGCTGATCTATGATGATGCAGTTAGATGTAGAGGTCTTGAATGTGATTGTGCATGGTCATGTGATTTTTGAGGTACATCCAATGAGGGAATGGCAGAGAGAGTGTAGTGGAAATGGTAGAAGGGCTGTTCATGTTACGATATGTCCGCGGATATGGCGGTAGTTCGCGGACATCGGGAGTTACATCCGGGGATTTTTGGGTTCAGAAGTCATGCAAATGAGAATAAGCACTGAAAGGGATTGGTCAGGAAAGTTTGGTGGGTGTGTTGTGCCAGGAGAGATGTTCTCAGATACTATTTTTGCTGAGAGAACAAAAGATAGCTATGACTGTGTGTTTCAGAAAACAGATTGTTTGGATTTTAGGAGATTCGTGGATACATTGGTTGAAGGTGCATGTAGAAAGCTGTAGAGTAGCTGTAGATCTTGGATTCCCACATGTGGAAGTACACTGGCATGGAGTACGTGGAATGAAGTGGTTGGACTTGCTACCTCTCTGTTCTATTTTGGAGACAGAGCAGCATCCAGACATAATTGTAATTCATTGTGGAGGGAACAGTTTAGGACATGTGACTGGAATTTTTTTGCAATTTGCTGTGAAAGAAGGACTTAGGAAAGTTATGGACATGTTTCCTAATTCTCAAGTGATATTTTCACGGATTGCGCAGAGACAAATGTGGCTTTGTTCTTCTTCATTTGGTCCACAAATGGAAAAAGCAAGGCGCAATGTTAATAAGGCTGTTTGTGCCTTTCTAAGAGATTTTGGCATGTCTTCTTTTCACAATGAAAATATTATGTTTTGTAGTACATACATTTTTCGCAGAGATGGAGTCCATCTTACTTATGCTGGCAATCAGATTTTTCTGAGAAATGTACAAAATGCATTGCGACCTTTTTTGGAATTACAACAACGATTTTGAAGTAGATGTTAAGCATTTACAATTTTTGACTTACAAACACCACCCAAAGGCTCTTTTCAGAGCCACCATTTCTTTCCAGAGAAAATTACAATGTTTGTGACGGAGTAGCAACCCGATTTTTTTAATGTTCGCGAACTGTCCGCGGACTTCTAAAAAATACAAAGAGCCCTGCGTCATTTATTTTCACTTCTATTTTTTAACTGGGAAAGGCGGCTCTGAAAAGAGCCTTATTTTTTTTTGATTTTTGTAATTTTGTATTTTTTTTGGTTTTTCAGACACGACACACTAGGAGAGGAGGGTAAAGGAAGGTAAAGGGGGGGACACCAACCACAGGGATAAGAAAGGGCGAGCTGAGAGAGGAAGATGTAGAGTGGGTTTTATTTGGGTAGTGAGCAGGTCTTCTCGTGCTCTGAGACGATAGTCTCAAAAGCATTCCGAAGTCGCTCCCCTCTGCAGAGTACTGTGTCACAGTACATACATACAACTGTGACCCTCGAAAGGTAAGGGTCATCAGCATTCTGTATGGCCTGTGAGGCAGCTTGAGGAAGACGCTGTCCCACAGAGGTGGTCCTTGTGGTGACAGGATCAGAAACAGAGGATGAAGTAGAGGAAAAAACCCGCTACGTTCTTCGCAAGGTACAACCCTGCGAATAGCCCCAGAGTGAAATGACCTCAGGTGTCGCTTCATAGTAGTGGTCCCAAAGCTGTACTTACCGTGCTTCCCGTGATTGAGTATCATTTTGCACTCATTGCAGGTAACACGGTTCGCACGAGCCTTAGGAACATTAACATGAATGGTAAATAACCCCCACACCCAAGACTCACGCCTAGTGCGGGTAGTAGGGTTTTCCTCTACCTCATTCTCATCATCCTCTTCTTCCTCCTCCGCATCCTCACTCCTGTTCCCCTCTTCAAGCCCTTGGGGAGGTGGTGGTGGTGGAGGGGGTGGGGGTGGTGCTGAAGCAGGTGCAGCACCAAGTGGCAGTTTAGCAGCCAAGGATGCCATCTCGATGATGGTGTAGTCTGCAGGTGGCAGCAAAAATCACTGTGTTCTGAAGAATAGCCAGAAACACAATGGGAATAAGCTCTTGGGCGTGGTCTTTTATAGGGGTGCTTGAGCGCGGTTCGCGGACATGCGCACTGTCCGCGGACAGATCAAACACAAAAAAATGATCGGAAAGTTTCAAAAGATATATAGAAACTCAAGATTGCTATGTGGGACTTTGCCATGGTGAGATTTTATTGAAAAATATTATGGATTAACTGAAAATGTACTTTTAAATTGTTCGGGGACACAAACAGTGTCCGCATTTCAGGACACACGATGAGCGTGGGCGCGGTCATATGATCCGTTTGCGAACTAGTCCGCGAAGGAAGCGCCTGTCCGCAGGACACCAAGTGCACAGAGATTGGTTAGCGCATGCGCATTGATGTCCTAAGTAATTAAAGTGCGTCACACGTGAAACGAACATTTCAGGACACCGCGTGTGTTCTTAGAAGTGTTTAAACTTGGTAGCGAACAATAAGGACAGATATAGTGTTCTTCAGGACACGTGTAATTTCGTCATGTACGAACATTTCAGGACACCAATTGTGTTCTTAGAACAGTTTCAATTGGGTAGCGAACACTACGAACAGGTATAGTGTTCTTCAGGACACCTCCATTTTTGTTTACGTACGAACATTTCAGGACACCAATAACGTTCTTAGAACATTTTGAACTTGCTAGCGAACAGTACCGGACAGGTATAGTGTTCTTTAGGACACTTTAATCTTTGTTTATTTACGAACAATTCAGGACACCGCGTGTGTTCTTAGTACAGTTTCATGTTGCTAGCGAACACTACGAACAGTTGTACTGTTGTTCAGGACACATCATTTTCGTTTATTTACGAACATTTCAGGACACCAATTGTGTTCTTAGGACAGTTTTAAGTTGATAGCGAACATTACGGACAGATATAGTGTTCTTTAGAAAACTTTAATTTTTGTTTCTTTATGAACATTTCAGGACACAACGTGTGTTCTTAGAACAGTTTCAACTTGCTAGCGAACAGTACGAACAGGTGTGGTGTTCTTCAGGACACCTCCATTTTCGTTTATGTACGAACATTTCAGAACACTCGCACTGTCCGCGGACACTTTTATTGTTTTTTTAAAAAAAAACGGAAACTATTCCCAATACAATATAAAAATTAAACTTTATTTAAAATATAGTAATAATTTATGACAGAGAAGGTGAGGCAGAAACAGAAACAAAAACAGGAGAATTTGGGGTTTCAACATGATTGGTATTAGGTAAAGAAGGGATGGAAGTCTCATCAAAACGTTTTAGATTATGGAGAGGGTTTGGGGATAATTAACTGGGATATGGTGAGGAGGGACAAGTACATGTGGGGCAATGGTACGAGGTTTTTGGTTTGAAATGATTTTCTACAAAAGTTTTTAAATTATTAAAATTAGCCAACAATACATCCATTTTTTCTTCTATATTGTGAAGACTGTTATCAATAACAGGGTTTTCTGAAGTTTTTTCTATTTTTGTATGCTCTGTACAAAAAAAATAATATGTATGTTAAATGTATATAAAAAAATAATAAATTAATGGTTTATATTATAGAGTGTTTACCATTAGTTTCACTATCTTGTGACATTTCTTCATGTGGGAAATTGCCCTCTAGCCATTCCAGAGTATTAGACATTTCTGTGAGAAAAAAAAAGATAATATATTTTTTAATCTAATACAGAAAGTTTATAAATATATGAGTAAAATGATGTACACTTACTATTTCTGGTAAGATAAGTCCTATGTATTCAGTGGGTCTGGTCTTGTTCTCAGTTCTGTTGTGTCTGTGAGGTAATTATGTTGGAAGCCAATTTATCTTCTTGTGGTATATTCGATTTCAGAACATATTCGCCCTCATTACGACCCTGGCGGAATTTGAAAAACGATGGCGGAAATGTAATACCGCCATCGAATACCGCTCGTTGCGATTATGACCCGTCACCGTAAAGTACGATGCCATTAGCGACACCGTAGTGAACGCCAACGCTAACTGCACCAAGTACGCGCACGTGCGCCTTGCAAAACCGTAATTTCCGCCATGGCGCAACGGTACGCGAATTCTGACCCTAGCGGACATTTACTTAACGCCATCAAGCATGGCGGAAAGTACCATTCCGCTATGGTGAGAATTACGGCATCGCGAACCAACCGTAAATGGCCCTACTGAGTGCCTGTACTCCACTCCCTGCCCACATTGCACAACTCCTCGTAGGCGCAATGTAGTCACACTATGCAACCAGTGAAATGTACAAGTCACCCATGCATGCCAACGAACAAATGCATGCAGGGGCTCCAAGTGCCTTGTGAGTGGCCATCCATATTTGGCATGTCACCATTGCCGTACTGATGCAGCACAGGCATGTGAAGGTTCAAGTACACCAAAATGAACTGAAATATTCCATGAGACAAAACAACAATAGTCCCCCATCGCTTGCCACCAGTGTAAATCAACATTCAAAGCAGTATCCTGAGGGAGACTGCACCAGCCCTGTACTCTTGCCAGTAGACAAACCAACCATCAGCATAAGCATGTACCACACAAGTTGGCAGAGTGACTGAGCAGCCAGGCTCATCTCAAGAGGGGCCAATGGGAGCTGTAGGGCACAGATGGCACGAATACAGAAGCAATTCCAATGGACCTGACCTCAGTCTCCCTCCAAGAAACGCACGCAAACACAGGCACCTGTGACCAGCCATTTTCTGATAATCCCATCATTCCACCATTCCACCTGGCTGACCGGCATCTGTTGCACAAAAGCTAATCCCCCGCCCCTGAGCATGACATCATAAAAACAGTCATAATGGCAGCCCCTATCCCTGACCTTACTGGGCTTGGTAGGCAAACGCGGCCAGTACAGTACCACACAACTCTACTCAGAAGCCGGAACCCAATGCAGATCATCTCACAATACATCGCGCCACAAATCGGAATATGCTACATTACTAGCAAAGAATAACGCTACACGGTTAATATCTGAATATAAATTTAATGCACATCAAAATCACCAAGCCCATACAGCTATTTGCTCATAAACTCCCAAATAATTTCCATTACTGTGGGCTGCATCCGCAATAAATGACCAGCTTCTTCTTGTGTGACGCCCTGTTCCTTCATGGTACACAGGGGCTACATTTACGTCCAAAAAGGCAACATGGAAGCGCCTAGAACCGCAGGGCCGTCCCATGAAGTAGGCACTAGTCCAGCTGAATGGTTGATATGTTGCTCCTAGCCACTAGTACTGCGTAAGGGCATGTGGCCCATTGGCGATCGTCCCATAGGATCGTAATGGTGCTCCACTGATTAACTCGAAGCTGCAGGTGTCGACTGTAAAAGCCATCTGCAGGAGTGGCGTACAGATGGCAGCGGCGTACAGATGGCACCTGTCACCCAAATGAAAAGAAAAATAATAGTATGGGCATCCGAACTTCATATGTATTACTCACTTCATTCAACACACTAAATCTACAACCATAGTCACTTGCGAATCATAACGATATAAATCGAGGTGAATACACTATTACAAACGAGTGTTTGTGTGCATGCGTCTGTTAAAACAGAATCCATGAGATGGGATTAGGAACGTGCATAGACACAAGTGTTTGAAGGCGCGTCGAGACAGGGAGGGTTCAACAAGGGCAGATAGACGATGGTCCCACTATGGCAGCTTTGCATCACATAGCGCAGGGGAAGGGGATAGATTCCAAAAAGCCATGTACATGGCAAACTCTCAATTAAATCATCTGTCCATGCATCCATTCATCATTCCCTCATCCCGGTATAAAAACGCCTGAATATTTACTCACATAACATTTGAAATTTCCATTGAGTCTGTGCGTAATGCAGTCTGCAAAATCCACTGTGCTCCTGCCCGGATTTCTAGTGTAGTGAAGTAACATGTATTTGGGAACGTCCTGCCTTATCGTCCACTACGCTATTGCGCATCCCATTCAATTCATATCAATCATTGCATTCTCGTCATGGGCCCTGTCCCAAGGACATTCAACAATAGAACGTTATATTTCCAGTCAGACCTGTGGGCGTCTCCTCGCCGCTAGTTGAAAACCAAAAGCGCTGTCCTTCGAATTCCTCATTTGCAACATCACGTCGAAAAGGCATCTGTGAACGCTTGAATTCACAAATACATCTATGTAGTGCGGCTGTGTGTGAAAATGGTAACTGGCTTCAATCACTAATGGGACTCCCCGCCCGGCGGTGAACGTCGGTACAGTGCTGCATGAGGGTCCACCGTTGATCGAGTACTACATTCCACTGACCCTTCACAAGTTTGTTCGCGACTGCAAATTTAGTATGTGAAACAATGGGACCATAGCAGAATTAACATATGAACCAATATTTCACTGCCATCGGGATTAAATACATGATTGTATTTGCAAGATGCCATGCGTCAAATTGCAGCGTTGTGTGCGGGACGTGCTCGCCCAAATGTTACTGCAGCTGGCACAGGTGGAATGAATCACCACAGGTGGAGGCTATACAGCCTGAAAACACATAAATTGCACACCCAACCCCCTCCCACAACCACACCCACTCCAAAATGCTACCGACAGGACTAGCGATGTTGGGCCTGGGGGACCTGATAGCACTGCAAGTATTCCAACTTCAAAAAGAAGACGAACACCAACTACTACAACAACCGGCCGCACAGAGGAGACGCAGGAGGAGGAGGAGGAGGAGGGCAAGGCAGGGGCAGCAAGGCCCACCAGCACAGCCACTACCACCACGCAGGCAGCCCGCAATCCCACGCCTCCGAGCTAATCCGTTCAACCTCACTGCTGAGCAGATCCACACCCTCTACCGTTTGGACCGGGACACCATAACCGCCATTGTCAACATGACACACGCTGACCTTGTCAGCATGATAGATAGCCCAACCGCCATCCCACCCCTACTGAAGGTGGTGTCTGTACTCCACTTCCTGGCCACAGGCACCTACCAGCACACAGTCGGACAGTTGCATGGCATTTCACAGCCACTATTGTCACGGACACTATTCCAAGTGCTTGATGCCCTCCTGAAGCACACAGACGACTACATCTCTTTACCACGCTCGGAGCAGGAGATTACAAACACAAAAGTGGGATTCCATGCACTTGGCGGCATACCGGGTTGCATTGGTGCCATCGACTGCACCCATGTGGAATTGGTTGTCCCACATGCCATGGAGGTCCAGTACCGCAACCGGAAACAATATCATTCTATCAATGTACAAATGGTGTGTGACTCCAACAGGATCTTTACACATTGTTGTGCCCGATTTCCAGGATCAACCCATGATTCTATGGTCTTGAGGAACTCTACAATACCACGCTACATGGAGCGAAACGCAGGGCACCGATCCTGGCTACTCGGTGAGTCTCATTTAATGCATGAGAATGTGGGGTAGGTGATGCGTCAATGACCTGGCAGGAAGTGGGGGGGGATGCGTACGTAGCAATGTCATTCCACAAACATCCTTTATTGTCCACATACAGTTGATGCCGGGTATCCACTGAAGAGATGGCTCCTTACACCAATCCGGAACCCACAGAACCAGCATGAGGAGGACTACAACCATGCCCACTCACGTACCCGTGTAGTCATAGAACAGGCATTCGGCCTACTGAAGGCTCGTTTCCGCTGCCTCAGCAGGTCTGGCGGGGCACTCCTGTACCGCCATGAGAAGGTTGCAAAGATGGTCATGGCATGTGTCATGCTACACAACATGTGCGTAGGTAGAAATGTGGCCATGCCCCCTGACGCAGAACTGCAAGCACCTGAGGATGGTCATGATGAGGGTGGGGATGTGGCAGCACCTCAAGGAGTCCGCGAGGCACACGAGGCCCGTGAAATTCGTCAGAATCTCATAGATGCATGCTTCTAGCACTCACGCCTGGTGGCTGTTACATGGACACGGGACTTGTGGCACTGTGTGTGTCTGGAACATGCACAATGTGGACTGTACGCCAAGAAAGGCCTCGGACACAAAGATCAATGTCCACACATCTCATTGGATGAATATGAAGAAATGTATGGCAAATGTGAAATGATATTACACACCCAATCGACCCGCCACCCAAAAAAGCCCAACACACCCCCTCCACCCTCCTAACTCCCCCCCGAACACCAGTGTCCAAAGATGCTCATTGTCAGTGGGCAGACGCTATTGCAAGCCCCCTCTCCGGGTATCAGGGGCACCCCTGCCTGTGGAGCGCAGGTTCCTCCCAGATCTACGTTGGGGGCTGCCCTGGACGGAACTTGCAACGGATGATGTCTCTGCCTGCTCACGTCCATGCATGTCCCTAAGGGTTTGTGTGAGCTCAGTGAGCACACGGCGCACAGCGGCAAGTTCACCACATACGTCTTTGGACGTCGCATGCAGTTCCCCCCTCAGGCTCTCGGTGCTTCTCTCCATTTGTCCCCTCAGGCTCTCGGTGCTTCCCTCCATTTGTGCCCTTAGTGTCTCGGTACTTCGCTCCATTTCTGCCCTAAGTGTCTCAGTAGATGTTTCAATGGCTGCCTTAGAACCCCCACATTTAGCAGCATGCTCCTTGAGGAGCGTGGCCAGTTGCTGCTGTTGCACAATCATCTGCTCGAGGGACTGTTGCCTCTGCTGGGCCATGCCCATTTGCGGTGGTGTCACAGAGGGGCTGATCACCTCATGTTGCCTTGCCACAGGCCTTGTGGGGGTTGGCCAGTCGTCGTCTTGTGGGTGCCCCTGCGTGGTTTCCTCATGGTGTACGGGATGAAACAAACAGGGGGATTGAGACAGGTCATGGATGGGTCCTACATCGACAGCACCGTTTTCTGTGTCGGAGCATGCTGGCATGAAAGCAGTGTCACCTATGGTGCTGCTGCCACCAGAAGCAGTGCCTTCTGTGGCATCCATTGGGGGGACCTGTGGTGCTGCTGTTGTGGACATGCTGGCTGCTGGGGTGCCTGTTGAAGTCCCCTCCAGTGTGCTGCCACTTGATTTGTGCTGCTGCCGTGTCTTGATCCGTGCAGCTGAGGTGGAGGGTCTTTGGCCGTTGGTCTTGGCCCTCTTTGCAGGTGTGCTGGTAGGGGTGTCCTGAAGCTCGTCGTTTGAATCGGATCCTGTGGTGGAGTAAAGGAGGGCGAGCGTTATTTATGGGTCTGTGGAAATTGGAATGGCAATGTATCACATGCATTGGGGTGGTACCTGAGGGTGATTTGGGTCAGGGCCTTGGAGGTGGTCTCATTTTTGTGTGGATTGAGGATGCAGTTATTTTGTAGCCTGCAGTTAGGGTGTGCATGCTGCACATGTAGAGGGTGTTTTTAGGAATTTTACTTATTTATGTATTTAATCTGACTTTTAAAGGGCGCTATCATGGCAATGTATGTGGACGTTCTCCTGGACATGTGTTTCTATTGCACTATGGGACACATGATACTTCACATGATTGGACATTGTGGATTTAGCATTGTTTTATTTGGGCCACCTACCTGATTCTTCGGATGTCTGCACTCCTTTCTCCATCCCTCCGACTCCCTCTATGCTCTCCATTCCAATGGTGGAGGCACAGATTTCTTCCCAGGGGGTCAACTTGATGGGTGATTCCGATCCTCCCCCGGTAGCTGTGGCAATGTTTCGGTTGGCAGAAAGTATGCTCCGGACGCGTATCCGCAAGTCGTCCCATCGCTTTCTGCATTGCTGTGGGTTGCGGGGTGCGGTCCCCACCGCACTTACCCGCTGTGCCACCAGGGCCCATATGGCCTTCTTGTTCGCAAGTGCCGTCCTGGTCATTTGCGTCGAGAAGACGACGGCAGCATTCTCCTGGAGGGTCTCTGTGAGCACGGTGAGTTCCTCATGGGAGAAGTGGACCTGCCGCTTGCGATCGCACGCTTTTTTAGCAACTTTTCCCATATTTATTTTTTTAACTGGGGTGGCTAACGGGTTGGGATGTGTCTCAGGGTCGGATTTTTAATGGTTGTGTTGGGATTCTGATTTTATAGGTGTACGGCGTGCTGTTTCCCGTTCCGGCCCCATGTTTTTACTTCCGTTTCCGTATATTTACGGTGACCGTAATTTGCGCTGACCGCTCATTACGGTGACCGCTGAGATGGGTGGCGGAATTGCACCTAGGGCGGCGTACGACGGCGGTAAGGGGCGTTTTGGGGTCATTTCCGCCATCGCGGACTTTGCACTTCTGCCATGGCGTAATGCTCGTGCCCGATGGGTCAGAATTAGCCGCACTTTACTCCATCGTGCAATGGCGGAAACGCTATTTACGCTATGGCGGTCATGTCAGTTACTTTCCGCCAGGGTCGTAATGAGGGCCATTGTATTTAAATGAATGGTTAGTGTGTTACATATATGGGTTACATTTTTTATGTATTACTATATATAATGTGTTTGTGTGCTGCTTTTTGAATTTGTTAAATGTTCCTATATTATGATATAACAATCAAACATACCCCACCACCCCCCACCCACAGTTTTTAGGTAGTGGTACTGTTCTCCGAACATGTCCGCAAACATTAAATAAGTTCGCGGACATGAAGTTCATAAGAAGAGATCTAGTCAGTTCCATATGACATGTATATAAAGTCAAAGTCATTATTGTTAAGTTGTGCTACTAAAAAACTATAAAATTCAGTGAAAAAAACATTGTTAAAGGGACGTTATGGTTAAGTTGCGCTACTAAAAACCTATGAAATTCAGTGAAAAAACTTTGTTAAAGGGACGTTATGGTTCCAAGTAAAACCGAAAAACCCTTGAAATTCGCCAGTTATGGTAAGCTAAGCAACCATAACTCGCGCCACCACCGTGCACTGCTAAGACTAACACCCAGGACATCAAAGATGACATCACAAATGTCAACTGAAAAGTTCAGTTCTCTCAATAATGTACCAAAATAAATAGTATGTTCCAGCTCCTCCTGGAGTAAGAACACATTTAACATGAGCCTTCGTCAAAACAACAAAATAAAAAGTGTTCTTGTCTCAATAATGTACCAAAAGAAATATTATGATCCAGCTACTCTGGCAGTAAGAACACATTTCACATTTATCTTCATCAAAACAACAATACTTGTCTTTGTCAGGATGATTTGCCACAAACATAGTGTCATGGCGACTCAGTCAGGGGCACAGTTGTCCATCTGCCCCCATATGGGGGTCTCCTTGGGGCACTCCTGTATCCCTTGTGGGATACAACATGGAGCCAGATGGGTGTTAAACAGCCGAGGGCTACATAAGCCCCGCCCTCATGCTGATCCGTGCTTTGCATTTCTTTGCAGCGGCAACGTGACGGTCACCACGATCCTGTCTCCAGCTTCACTCATCTTCATGGACATGCAGCTGACTCCACCTGCACCAGCGGCGAAACCAGGAACCTCGCAGAACTTACCATCGAATCCAACGCCTCACTGTGATTGCTGCAAGAGAAGAAGAGAGAAAGGTTAGCAACTTGAAATCACGCGCTGCATCTCAGTTGCTCAAGGGCGCGTTTAAGACTCTACATACCTGCGTCTTGATCCACTCTGCATACCGTGGCTCCATCCTATGCACCGCAACTTCATTTCTGGAAATAGCGGCTCCGCCTCTGCTACCGCGGGCTGCTCCTGCTTGCCTTCCCTCGAATCCGCACACATCAACAACTGAGGAAAGAAAGAAACGACGTTACACAAGGACCATGAATATGGGAACAAACAACATGGAATAAAAGACAAACGACACGGATCCAACAGAACAAACAACACGGATCACACAGAACGAACAACAGGGAATAAGACAAACAATACGGAATATACAGACGAACAATAAGGAGAGCATTGAGAGGGCAGAGACAATTAACAAGCGGCAAGGGGAAAAAAACAGCAACTGCCAGGACTACACCACAGCAGGCCTGGGTTAGTCCTCATCAGTGAAGTAACGGGCCCGAAGAAGAACTGAGTGCCTTCATGAACAGCAGGACGGAGAGTCCATCATTCCAAACCACTAGGAGTAACCCTCACAAAGCCTGTTTTCAAGTAATTCCAGCCAGTGGACCAGGGGAAGATCGGCCACCACCCAAAAAGGACCAGCAGCGTCAGCCGTCCCCACAGAGACCAGGTGACTGTAACACATAGACCTCTGAAGAATTGTAACTCATCCACAGTCAATTTACACAATTCATCTTTCAAATATACAATGAATATTACTTGTCGTGTTAGAACCACAATTCAGCACTTCATTAAATATCACCTGGTTAATTCTTATGTCAGGTCTTCTACTTCAACAACTTGCCATACGGGTATACTCTTCTGCCCACTCAACACTTCAAAAGGGAACAAAGTGTGCTTTATTGTTAACTTCCAACTTAGAACAACAACAACTTCACAATGTTTCTTCAACATCACCCTTTACAACACTTTTGGGAAAAGAAGGAATCACATTAGTGCTCTTTAGGATTCCTCTGCAACTATGCTTCTCTCCCTCTTGTTAATCTTCTCCAGAAGGGCAGCCTGTTTGCCACCTTTATTTACTCTTTGCATTAACATACAAATAATGACCAGGATATGGTTTTACTCTGTTCTAGTTTTGCTTTAGCAATTTGTGTTCATGTTAATTGATGATCTGTTTGTCAGAATACATGAGCAGTAAGTCTTACAATATTTGGGTTTCCTAATATTCCCATCTTGCCTTGAGTAATGTTTGCTGTTTTGGTATTGCTGAATTTTTAAATACTCTTGCCTTGAGTATTGCTTGTATGATTTGGGTTTTAATAAAGCTACCTCATGAGAAGTTTGGGCTTTGCACACACTCACATATTTGCTTGCATGGTCACCTTGTTCAGTAAGTCTATCTTTTGTTTTTGCGAACATGTTGGTTTTGAAAATTGTAATTACTGCTTCTTTCACTCATTCGTGAGTGAAAATGCTTGCTGTGAACACACCAACAGATATGATATGATATGATATAGTATTTGTAACGCGCCTATACACAAGTGTATCAGCATCAGAGCACTTCAGAGTCACTTGTAGGCTTTGAACTTACTGGGTAAGTCGTGCGCTCATGCTCCGCCTGGTGTTCGCAAGCCTTCTGTTGTTGTGACTCCTCGCGATTTATGAACAGCCTTCCCTGCTCCACCTGTGCTTACGTTACTCAGAAAGGGAGAATCCTACGCTCCAGAGAGGCTCCATTGTAACCCAGCCACCTGAAACTTCTATAGAGGGCACACCTCCCTCAATGCTTCTGCTTCCAGCTGTGCGATCACTGCACAAAAAGTCTTCAAAGGGTCCTTTTCTCACACTTCCCGCTGTGCAACCTCTGCATAATGTGTCTTTCAAGGGTCAAGTATATTTTTATCACGCTTCCCACTGCACAACTTCTGCTAAAGGGACAACTCAAGGCAAATACCCGTTCAGGACCCACCACTGGATTTGGCTTTACAGTAGTCCTGGTGTTTTCTCTCTACTCCAGTTTCACCTTCAACGGCATACACTGCCAGCACTGCTTTCTTCTCTGGTGCTCCCTCCTCATCTGCACCTGATGGGGCCTTTTAAGCCTCTTAGTCTCCCTCAGGAGTAGTTCATCTACACCAATCAGCTGGCTGCTCCTACAGCAGTACTCTCTACCTCCTTCTTCCTCGTCCCAGGACTGAAGTCCCTGCCAACAAAGTTCGTTTTTATAACTTTTTCTACTCTCATGATTTGATTTTGATTCTCTATAATATTTATTTTAGGAGTATCTCACAGATTAGTCATCAGCCTTGTTTAGAAAGAGGAATACAGTTTTCTAATTTTAAGGCTGTTATTATTCACCAACTTCCTTTCATTACCCCTTTTTGGGTTAGGGACATTTTTAACTTTCTGGGGTTTGAGCAGGGATTGTATTGATTTTTACACCACATGACATCTGACTGATTTCAGCCACATTAAGGGGGTTCAGTTTCTGTAGCAGATAGATTACCATAGCAACACGCTATTTTATAAAGTGGTATCTGTGAAATGTTTGCCTTAAAGGAAGACAAATACTGTGTCTGATCCCATGGAATTCCCTCACTTCCCAGAGCCTCTTCTCCTCCTGGGTGATGCTCCCATAGAACACCACCCCCAATGTCCAGATCAGGAAGTGCCAGCCTTTCCCTGGCCACCTGGGAGCAGACATTAGCCAGGGGTTCAGTGATGGATCCATATGATTCATCTCAGATAGAATGTAGGGTAGTTTTTAAATATACATTTTTTAATTTTACACTGTCGGAGCTGGGAAAAATTTACTATTTTACACAGCACTCACTAAACACAGAAAAAAAAACATTTGAATTTATTTGGATCTAGTCTCCTTCAGATGTAATTACTATGAAATCAGAATGTACCTCACACTATAAAATGCTGATATCTGATTCTCTTATAATTTGTCATCACCTTACACAGTACAGGAATGCTATTTTTTCCATACATAATTAAATCTCACTGGGTCTTCATACAGTCAAAGACACAGCACATTTGAACACTATTATACAAAGGTATTCTATTTCAAATGAGTGCCAGTGTGGCAATGACCAACCCAATTCGATTGCACCCAAGTTACTACCCAGGGCAACAATTCCAGGGGAGTTATCCAATTATATTTGAGAAGCTTTCATACTCACTTTTGATTGTTTTTTTTGAGGCATGGAACCAGGACACTCATTTGGATTGGAAATCTCCCAGTCAACAACACCCTCCTGGTTCATTCTTTGAAGTCAAGACTGCCCATGGTTAAGTTGGTTCCCCGCCCCTCATGTACAAGGTCCACTGCCCACTCCCCATCATACTGGAGATTGGGTGATCTGTTAATCACTGTTCCCACCCCTGTATACAAGTACATCTATTGCTGACAATTTCCTTTATCCACTGTTATTAGATACCCACTCCCTTGTTTCTCTGAAAACTAAACTTGTTGTCCCCCCTATGATTGTAAAGTGCAGCATTGCTTCCCGAAGCTAGGTACATGCTCAATACACACATCAATAATCATAATAATATTAATAGTAATGTTCTAGATGGTGTTCAGATTCAGCACTCTTCCAATGGGGGCACTTGTTCTTCTTCCCTGCAGCTTTTCCACAGTCAGTCCTCTGTCTTACACTGTTTTAAAGGGTCCAGATGTTTCATGCTTATTTCACACTATGTGATTGGCATGATCCTTTCATTGTTTTACCCAAATGTCAGCTACTCCCACTGACTACATCCCCTATTCTCCACTGGATTGTTACATTGATAATAATTTGTGATTGATAATATTGGTCATCAGAAAAAAGGTGGGGGATCAAAACAAGCACCCAATACTTTTGACTGCATCTCGATATTTCTTTAAAGATTCATGAGATCAATATGCTAATTCCAAGAAATCAGCATTATTGGAAACTATGATTTCAGATGCATGCTTGGCTGTGTGATATGACTATTTGCATATTGCTTCATAAAGTTATATTTTCTCATTTTAATAATTTCTGATGATTAAGGTGGAACATTTGAATTTGGTGTCAAATTAACAAGGGGCTTCTGATTGTTCATGTCCCCAACTCTTGTAGTTCCAGAATAATTAATATGATTTGCTTTTGCATGTAGAATCAATTGTAAATAACATGTAATTGTAAATAACAGGCTGAATTAAACACCAGTGTTGTTCAAAACAGCACAAAAGAATGTATTATTTTTGAGATATGTACACTGTAGGATATTACGTATGTCTATACTATTAGTATGAGCTTTGCAAAATAATCTGACAGTTGTTGGAGAAATACAACATTTCATTAAAAGACTCTGAATGAATGTTGACTCATTTCCTTGTCTGGATGAATAGTAGGAAAACAGTACAAGTGCACTATTCTGAAGGCTTGAAAACAGCCTGCAACTGGACTTTCATCATTTTAAATTTTCTGTAACACAGTCCGTATTCTCAAAAAAACAGGATTATATTTTTGAGAGGTCCAGGACTCTTTGCACTTTTAGAAATCAAGAATCAAGTTACACTTCTAACTGGTGCATTCTGCTTCTCCTTTTATGACTTAACTTTCTTAAAAATGCAGTCTTTGGGTGGAATGGGGCGCAGATGATAATCAGTGTCCCACAGGTGCACCTTTTTCACCATTGCAAATAAAAGGCAGAAATCATAACTAAAATGATGCAATTTTCTGGCACCTCTCCCATTTAAACATGAAACAGTCTTCATTGGTATATTTTTCCCTACATTGAGCCATCTGTCTCATACTTAAAAGAAACAGTGCAGTTCACAGTTTTTCAAACTCCTGTTTGCTTTATGGAAACAGGCTTGCCCTCCATTTACAGTGACAGCTAAAAACAAAAAATAAAGTCTCACTCACTTCACAACCCACCATTTCCAAACCACAGCTTTCTGAGCATGGTAGATAACTGTGTTCTTAACATGAATCCTATGAAGAGAGAGCATCCGAGATCTGAGTTTGGTCATGGTTATTTCATCATAAAATCAATGATCTTACACTGAAACCTAAATGTACAGCAAAGACAATAGAACGGGAATGTCAATGTTGAGAACCACATGAAATGCCAAATACTACCATTATGAATGCATATATATCAGCATTCTGCTTTCCAAACAACAACTTGATCGCTAACTTTTTTACCTATTCATTAATAATTTTGTATTCGAAAATACCCGTACTTGACTTTTGCGTTTCTTACACACAAGAATGTGCACAAACAATGCCTATTTATCAAAATGATTTGCATTTCCTTTGCGTAATAATCAGCAATCTTGTCTCCTAAATGCTCATAATGCCCATACATCAGCATTATGAATGTACAAACAACAGCATCATGCACTTTAAGTTGTACCTCGATCTATAATCTCATCATGAAGGCATTAACAATTTGGCATTTGTAAATGTCTGCACCTGCCTTAGGCACTTCTCACATTGTGGAAACACACACAAATAGCATATATCAATTGTTTTTTAGCGTATCAAACAACATCTTCGTATTAGAAAATGTTTGTAATCGCTCTCTGCGATTTACACATAATAAGATCATAACCGACCGTTTATCCTGTAGCTAACGTAGTCATTAGATACAAGGACGTAGACACAACAACATTCTCACATAAATGAAGGAATTATGTTGCCCCTACCAAGATGGCTGACGCACATACCTACGTGCGTCCACATTGGTACCTAGCGTTGTCATAGCAACGCTCAGAACTGTAGCAAGCATTTGCAGCCGGCACGCAAGAAGGAACGCACGTATGCCTTGAAGGGTAAGTGACTATAAATTTACGGCGATCAGCGATCGCCTTGATAACACTATGCTTAACCTGTTGAAACAGATAGGGACCCATTAACACGGTCTCAACTTCCTTTTTTAGAGCGAACATTACGAGATAGTGTATCTCGTTATACACAGAGATATAACGTCAAACAAGTCAGTGGCCCACACAAGGTGTGCATTGCCATGAGCATAAAAATAATTCACAAATAGTTATATGATACTATATGAGAAAAGAGAATAAGAATAATAGCACTGGGCACATCGCATGCAATTTTGTCAGCAAGCTAATACCGATATAGCTTAATACACATGGTTAAGCACAACATCAATACGGTTATAATCACGAGCACATTGTACGACAACACTTGCACTGGGCAGAAGAAACAAAGATGTTTTACAGGTGTCACAACTAATGGTAATTAAGAGCTATTGGGCTGAATAAATAAAGATGAGTTATAGGTGTCACAGCTAATGACAATTAAGAGTTGCTATAACAAAATGTATTTGTGTTTGTTTTCTCTTATCTTTTCTCTTATCTGTTGATTGTTTGTTTGTAACTGTGGGCGCCCGGTACATTTAAAATGGATCAAACATGTTTCATTTACGTCTTTAATTGATTTGTACATTTAAAAAAACAATGTATTCTTTGTGTTCATGATTTAGTTAACATTGATAACCCAGCTCTGAAGAAGGATTTCAATCTGAAATGCATTAGCCACATAGGGTTGATTTTTTGTTTGCCTCAGACACTGCACTAGCCTAATTGGTGAATCTGCAATGCTAAAGATTTGGATAATTGAAATCCAAGGAATACGTGAAAAATAAAGGATCTTAACATAGCCACATTGGAATGAACATTTATTAACAAAGTTAAACAAAATTGTTGAACCCGAAGTGGGTATTAAGGGTGTGCGGCCCACACCGAAGACTTAATAGTCTTGGGGCCTCATTACGACCCTGGCGGTAAGTTACCGCCAGGGCCGTGACTTTACCGCCATGGTGCTAACTACGTTAACGCCATGGCGGTAAGGGGATTTACCGCCCCATTCCGACCTTGGCGGGGCGGTAAATCCCCAATCCCCATTTACCCTTCCCCATTCCCATTTTTGCCCCATAGGGCATAATGGGAGTGGGGAAGGCGTTAATTACGCCACCGTAAATTACGGTGGCGTAATTAACACCAAGTTCCCTTACCGCCATGGTTTTTTACACCCGCTAAAAGCAGGTGTAAAAACCGCCATGGCGGAAAGGGAACTCGTAATTGGCGGTAAGGGGTCGGCGCAGCTAACGCTGGCGCTAACCCCTTACCGCCAGGGTCGTAATGAGGCCCTTGGTCTCTTTGTTTCAGTTTACTTATAGTGCCCTACAAAGTGGCACTTGCCAGTGGGCTGCACCCTACTAATGAACTTCAAATCAGAAAAACAGACACTTGAAAATATTAGACATTGATAAAAGCAATAGCTGTGCACTCTCGCCCTCTCTCTTTTTGCCAATAGAACCCCATGAAAACCATCAAGACATTGGGTTTCCCTTTCAGAAGGGGAACCAGCATTTATGCTAATATTTTAGATACACTGGGAATGAGATTTTGAGGCCAAAGCAGGGAGAATTGAATATGACCAATGACTCGCATCACAGGCAGTGATATTTTAGGATAAAGGCATGCGAAAAAATGTAAAACATATTTTGTCTAACAAATCAGAAGTCTCCCCACCTATATAGGGAGCGCCTTTTATGTATGTGCACAACCAGCACCTTCTACAGCATAATGTAGAACACCCCACTACTTATCCACAGCCCCCAACACCACTTAACTAACTCTGAGGTTTAACAATACATCATGTTGTTTGCCCTTCCCGCAGTTTGGCTTCTGAGGGAAATCTCGAGAGTTATAAGCTACTGCTGGATTCCGTAAAGGAATAACCAGTCCTAAAAGCACCTTCAATCTGGCGCTCATCACTAGGCTGATGGCTTTAGGCATTTTGAGTACAAGTACAGGGGAGAGAAGAGAAATATACAATCAATATTTGTACTGTAATCTTCAAAACAAGGTCCCTTAAATGGGGTAAGATCAGAAGGGGAGGTGTGCAAAAGGCACCTAATCGTTTGGAGATTCTTTTTTTCAGTACTGTGTTGAACACAGTAACCAATTATTGGTGTCTTAATACGGCTCTATTGGACTTTTTACTTTTTTATTAACATAAATCACTCATGTGAAATGGTGTGAACAAATGACAAGAGGTAGTATAGGGCACTCTCCTATACTACCTCTACCTCTACCCTCCTCTTCCCCTACGTGAGGAACATTTGCCTTAAACACCATGATGATTTGCCTCTGTACCTATTATTTGTGGACTTTTTATCCGCGTTTGATACAGTGGATAGAGCAAACTGTGGGCTAAATTAGAAAAGATGAACATGGCTGTGCATTTATTGTACGCTTGCAAAATGATATATGAAAATAATACTGCACGAGTCTGGCTGAATAATTGAGGTCTGATGTCAGGTCAGATCCCTATCAGAAAGGGAGTGAGACAAGTTTGTGCCTTAGCACCTATATTATTTAATCAGTTTCTTGCTGATTTTGGTATTATTTTTGTCAAAAAACTGAATGCATTAGCAAAATCTGGTAACAATAAAGTGGGATGGATTGGCTATGCCAATCATTTGATTATCCTAAATAACACGTTTAGGGGCATCTGTCAAAGTGCTTAGGCGATTTTTGCCTAGGCTGAATTGAATGGCCTGAAGATTAATCTTGAAAAAACACAGTTCATGGCGGTTGGTCAGAAATGTTGTAAAAAGGTCTCAATAGCCTGCCCTCTGGGAAAGATCAAAAGAGTTATTTGGCATATGTGTTTGGGCTACGGGTTACTTCTGGAAGAACAAGAGAGAATAAAATAGCACAGCAAAGCAAGCAAGCCAAAATACTATCTACTGTGTCCTCTGTCATGTCATTTTCTAAGCGGAATGCTGTGTACAGTCTTGTTGGGATTTTGAATATATATAAGCAGACTTTCTTTATGCTCTAGAAACATCTTACATACATCTGTCTAATTGGGCTAATCGTATGGAGGGGCTAATTTGGAGAAGGTTATTGGGAATCTCTAATTATACTCCGATTGAAGCTCTACAACTTGAGATGGGGTTGATATCCCTGTCTACCTTTATTGAGCTGAATAGAGGTAAATTGTATATCAAGTTTATGTATGCTGAACTTGACTCTCTCTTGTACATCATGAAAGCCTCATTAGAGGATACAAGTTGTGCTACCCTGCAGGAATTCAAAGCCAATAATGAGAAATGTTTTGGCAAGATTGGCTGGGTGCCAAATTGGGAGTATGGTAAGGGTAGTGTGTTAAAAACATTCAACAATTGTACGGAAAAATGGGACTGGGTGATGTCCCATGAAAGCGTTGCCAGCATGAAGTCTTTGAACATGTTTTCTAGAATGTTCTTTACTTATAAAGAACCATAAGCATACTTTAGGTAACTACCATCTCCAGTTACACACAGAATATTTATGAATTTAATGCTTATTTGCCTGGATATCATAGAGGCAAAAGGGGCCTGGATGGGCATCCCTCCTGAAGACAGGAACTGTAGAATCCGTAATGGTATTCAAACAATCGAGTCAGCTAGACACGTGCTGACCTCTTGCCCTGCTATGAGATCGATTTATGTATGTTATCTGAGTAATTATGTTGAGAATTTTGAATTCATTTCTAGTGAATTGTTTTGCATAAGGTGTCAATCAGGTTACAGTTGAGGATTCATAATTGCTATCACACAGGTTTGGAAAAGTGTGAATAGATATCTGTTGAAATTTGAAGAGGAAGTAAAGCTTGTATCAGATCTTTGAATTAGTCCCTGACAGTATGGTAATATCTATTACTTTTTTCTTCTTCTTTAGATAGTCGGTATGTTCTTTGAGAATTGTGTAGCAAGTATCGTTGATAAGTATTTTATATTGTAAAAGAAATGCTGTGCTCTTTTGAAATTTAGTTGTATTTCTTTTTTTACCTGCCTTTTGTTATCTGTATTTCATATTTTAAACTGATAATTTAATTGTAATTGTTGTGTTTTGAATTTGTATTGACCTTTATATTGTGTTGTCTTCTGAATACTGAAAGCATGCATCCCCCAAGGCAGTAACCTCCCCGCAATGAGAGGCATTAAAGGACACACCCCAGGAGGGAATGAGACCAGGACCAAATGTGGGTGATGTAAAAGGGTTTTTTATATAATCAATATAGGGCATGCAAAGGACGCTGCAAGCTCCGAGAGCGCTCTTTCTGACAATAGCAAAGACAGTCATATTTATTACAAAACTACGTCATAAATCCTGTAAGCTATAGGGGGCACAAAAGTCTTGGGGATTGGGTGGCGTTGACTAAACTATAGGTGGTGCATCGATGTGCTGCTCCAGGATTGGTGGACATCTGCATGGTTCCAACGTGGGGTGGACGGGTCAGCTGGACTCGTCGGGGTGGAGCTGCCAGGCCGGACGCGGTCTGTGTCGATGATTGGTGGCTGCACTAACACTTTTCCCTTGTAGCCACACACACAAACAGTCATCACATTATATGACTCCAGTTGTCCTGCAAATCCTACAATAGGTTAATCTATGATCACATGAGAGACAGGAGAAGCAACATACATTGTGAGACTTCAACAATAGATCAGTGTACAATTGCTTTTGACCTGTGGTCCGTGTGCCATAAGTCCAGGCGTCTTGTCAGAGGGCATGGGGTGAAATGCCTTGTCATTTTATTCTGTTAGATGTGGTGAGAGATTGCTTTACAATATGTTAGTACAGGGGTGAATAACTGTCTCTATGGCCCATTAGCTTGGGGTGAACTGGAGTACTATTGGGTCAGAAAGGGCACATCTCTGGGCCCTCGAGGTGGTGGAATTTAGGACCAGGTTGTACATAATTCACTTGGCCAAACTATGGTTGCCTCTGACATGGGGGAGGTAAATACTTGAAGCGGGTCCAGCAGGAATGTGGGGAGGTGAGGCTCTGCTGTTCGAACACCAGCAAGCCCTGGCGGGCATTGACGGGAGGAGGGGGAGATGGTCTTGTTGCTCTAAGCGATTTTCTTTTCCTGGACTACACAATATACCATAAGGGGAGACAGTTACTACAGCTAGTGGCATTAGGATGATTACATGTTTCTATCGTTTGCAAAATCGTTTACTGCTTCATACGTAACAATGGGGGAATGGCATCAACACATGTATTACATAATGTTAGTTGAACACATATTGATCATTCATAGGACATACAGACAAATAACAATGTGAGGTAGCGTCAGGTTGGATTGTATATGCAGGATCAGAGAAGCAATATGTTCGTTTACATCCTTGTTCATAGCAAAAACCGGCTCAACGCCCTTGACAGCTGTTACACTTTTTAAAAATGTGTTTCACTACATTACACATAAGTATTCTCTGTAACGCTTTTCGCTTTATCCTTTGTACATTAGCAGCAATCATTAGTTAACATAAGGCAGAATCTATCAAGCCCTTTCATTAGACCTTCAAGGCACATGGGCCCTCATTACGACCTTGGCGGAGAACCATGGTGCTATTTGCACCATGGTCCATGGCGCTAAGCTGCCAACTCCGCCATGGTGGTTGGCGGACTTACCGCCCCATTCCGACCTTGGCGGGGCGGTAAGTCCCCAATCCTCATTTACCCTTCCCCATTCCCATTTTTGCCCCATAGGGTATAAGGGGAGTGGGGAAGGCGTTAATTACGCCACCGTAAATTACGGTGGCGTAATTAACAACAAGGTCCCTTAGCGCCATGGATTTTAACGCCTGCTAAAAGCAGGCGTTAAAATCACCATGGCGCTAAGGGAACTCGTACTCAGGCGGAAAGGGGCGCCATGGTTTACGCCGGCGTAAACCCCTTTCCGCCAGGGTCGTAATGAGGGCCATGGTATTTTACAGTGGACAGGGGTTCATGGAGGAAGGTTATTGACACCATATATTTTAAATGTTGGGGGTTAAATGCAGGGTCAAGACTTGTTTGATTGGGATGGTTCTTGTTATTTTCCAGACTCGAGCTTCAAGTCAGGTCACTTCTAGGACAGTGATTTACTGTGGGAGGTAAATGATACAGTGTTCGTTCTTATACTTGTTTGTGTCTGGTTGCGCGTGAGAACGGGCCTTCAGCGGATCTGTCATGGGGTGGAGGCGCGGGGGAAGTGCATGGCTTCCTGTGCGCGGTGAACGGAGGCACAGCTACAGCTTTCGCATACAGGCTATTTCGCTTGGGGTTTGGCCTGTACATCTAAAATGTAGTCTTGGCGTTTTCAAAATGGTGTCTATGGTATGTTACAGTACGGGTTGTGTGGTCTTATGTGTCGATTAGCAGCCATCCTGCCTCCCAGGACAGGTGCATGTGGGGCCTCTGACGAGCCACAAGCCTCACGGAGGTGGGGAATGTGGGGGTGGGGGTCCTACAGATCTGTCCTCCCATACATTTCCCCCCTAACGAATACTGAAATCGCCCAACCTCTGGCGTTCTTGCTCATTAGCAACTGCTTCATCCCAAGCCGGTCTACCCTTTATTGGCATCCAGGCTCTACATACCCCTCGGAGACTCTCCCCCTCCTAGCGTATTTGTCAGGTGTGCAGGTCATATATATACATCCCCCATCTCCTTCCAAGTCCACCCATACCTCTGTGTACCATTCCCGTTCTCGGGGCTCCTTTATTGTGGTATGATATAACCTGTCCACTATGTCCCCATCGTAGTATAAAGGCACCATATAAACTTGGGCTCAGGGTCCTCACCTGTTTGTACTTGTGTTTCTTGCATGATCTGTGCTGCTCCTCTAGTGTTGCCCATTGTCACCATCATCATTGCGCCATTCGGCACTGCATTTGCGCAGCATCGAATGCCCAACTGGCACACGCAAAAAATCAGGAGTAAAAATACCATGATGGGCATCAACATTTTTACTGTCAGCCCCAGCCAGGAAGGTACCCAAGAAAAAATGGTGTTGAACCAAGTGCTGGCATCTGCTCCACCTTCGTTCCTCATTCGTTCCCCCAGGTTCTGCACCGCTTCAATAACATGTGATAACGTTCCATTGTCTGCATCTTCAGAAGGTACAAATGTGCAGCACACGCTCCTGATTTTTCGGCAAACACCTCCATCGATCGCCGTTAACAGGTCTAAGACATACCTGTTCTGCATGGTCATTAACCGTAGGGCCCTTAGCTCCACCTGATCACATTGAACCCTTCTTCAGTGTCGTTGGCCAGCTGGATCAGCTCCCAGCGCATCTGGGGCCATTTTGCGTTGGCTCGCGCCAGGATGCTCGGGATAAGGGAGGCGAAGAATGTCTTAGCGGAATTAAACAACCGGTACTTGTCGGGAATCTGTGCCAACAGGTCTGAGGAGGTTTTGGATATGTAGTTGGATGATCTCCGCCGCCTTGACATCACATCTTGCGCATTGCCCAAAGACAGGGCATACAATGGCGGTTCTCCTGTTGGTTGTATATTTTGTTCACGATGGGCAGCTGGCACTCCTTTTCCTCCATCAATGTGGCTCTCCGGGATCACCATCAAAGCCGAATGCAATGTTGCCAGAGAGCAGGTGCCCCTCCAGGAGACTGTGGGAGGTGCAAGTATGCCTGTTTACCGCAGACCCAGTAAGTGTCCATGTGTGCTGCTGTCCCTTTTTTCATGCCTGGGATAATGAGTGTCCGATTGCAGTTCTTGTTTGCACCCATGATGTTTGTCCCCTCGCCTTGGAAGCACAGTTCGTATGAAATTTCTTTTTGCAATTTTAATGGTTTTCTATGGCGGCCACCCAGATCAGCATTGTGACGTGTTCCTTCCAAACTGGTGTACAGGTTTTCTCGATCCATCGTAGTTTATCTCCCGGCAGTCCTCGTAACACTTCAGCTTTACATGATATGACTTCATCTTTCCACTTATTGTCCTAAAACAATGTCCCTTTGATCACGGAAAAAGGTTATTTTAGACATATCACTCCTTTAGCTCTTGAATAGCAGGTTTTTTCGTTTTACAGCATTTCAAAAGATACATTGTGTGCCTGGAAGGTGTTCTTAATTCTGCACAGAGTGAGATGAAGGAGACACTGGGCATCTGCAAGAGGCAGTTCTTTAGGTAGCAAGACCTTAGGTGTGCCTGAGGCGTGGGGGATCAGGGAACAGACATAACAACTCTCGTTGGTTGTCTGTTTTGCAGTAGAGCTCATGTCTGCATGCCATTTGTTTGACTGATGTGGATGTCTATGGTCTTCTATGGTGTCCAGGCCCAGGCCAGAATATTCGTCATATTTCTTCCTCCCCGCCTCCCTCCTTCTTCTACTGCTTTTAAGGTAGTTTTTCGCTTCTCTTGCTGCTTGTGACATCGCCCCCTCTTTTCCCATGCCCCCCTTTTCCCATTCATCATATGAGGTCAAAAATCTCTCTGCCATCTCTGCATTCTCTTCTTTTGTACTCACGGGGGGCCCAGTTTCTGCGGGTGGTTTATTAACTTCTGGTGTGGGCATTGTGGCAGTAGTGTCATACAACAATGATATGACAGAAGGGTTACAATCATTTAAACCATAGACATTGTATTCTGAGATATTTGAGGGGGGAGCTGGACTTGTGGTTGGCCTGAGGTTGGTATCATTTGGGGGCTGCACATAAGTAGGGTCTTTATCATACCCCCATATAAGATGAAATCCATCCATATCAAGCAGGCTCCCTCCTTAACCATTTTGGTTGCATTCCCCATATTGGTTCCATTTCTTCCCCCCTCATTCATCTCGATAGAGATGAATGCCATGAACCGGTAGGTGACGAGACCAAAAATCATGGTAAAAAATAGAACAGCGCACACAAACAGTGTGCATGCGCCTTCCAGTCATTATTTCATGCAGTGACAGATGGTGGTCCTTGCTGGGTGGATTTCTCAGCTCGAACAAGGCCAAAGTCAGACAGTGCACCCAATTTCTTTTGAGGGAAAAGCACAATTTTGATAGTCTCCCCTTCAGGAGGCCGTTGGTCTTCTCAACTAGGCCATTGCTTTGCGGATGATAAATTGAGCACAGTTTATGTTTAATTCCTAGCAGAGCTGTAACTTCTTTGAAGAGGTCATTGACAACATGTGTGCCATTGTCCAAGCGAATCACATCGCAAATACCCCGGCGTGGGAATACTTCCCTCACTAAGAACTTTGCAGCGCACCAGGCATCTGGACGTGCACAGGGCCCTGCTTCGACCCACCTGGAAAATGGACAAACTACCACTGTCATGTATCGTGCACCACTGCATCTTTTTCCCATATCTGCATAATCAACATGCAGCTCTCTGAAGGGACCTTTTGGTTTTGGTATTGTTTGCCGCAGTGTCCTAAATGTCATTCCTGAATTGTATATCTGGCATGATGTACATTCCATTGCCAATTTTGATATCTGCTCCTGTAACCCTGGGACAAACCAATCTTCTTGTATCTCTGCGGCAATATGTTTCTTTGCATTGTGTGCAGGAAAGTGTAATTGTTGGAATCTTATTTCTAAGAGTTTGACTGGCATTACCACTTTTCCTGTGTTATTTTGACGCCATAAAAGATCAGTTGCTTACTGGCTACATCCCCTCATTTCCCACAGCTGTTTCTCTTCTTCACTTGCTCCTTCCTGTAACTCCAGTATTTGTGACACGGGCATGGCATTATAGCCATCCGGGAGGTCTTCCTCTACCTGTTTGTGTACTAAGTACTCACCTGGCAATCCTTTCACTAGATAAGAGGCTTCCTTAGCTGCATTGTCCGCCACCGTGTTTCCCAAAGAGATAACATCTGTGCTGGTGGTGTGGGCTTGGCACTTCATTATGGCTACTATGGTGGGGTCCTTCAGTGCTTCAAAAAGGTCTTTGAGGAGTTCTGCATGTTGTACAGGCAACCCATCAGCCCTGTGGAACCCCCTCCGTCCCCACCTTGCCAGCCTGCCATGTACGGTAGTGGTCATATATGCTGAGTCCGTGTAGATTGTGACTTCATACCCTCTTGCTGCATGTAATGCTTCAATTAATGTGATGAGTTCTGCTGCTTGAGCTGAGTAATGGTCAGGTAGGCGTTGCTGTACTATCACTTCGTACTCACCTTCTTCCATCCTTACAACAGCTATTCCTATGTGCTTTTCACCTGTGTCTGGATTTATTGATGCTGATCCATCTATAAAGAATACTTCTCCTTCATTGAATGCATTTTCACTCACCACAGTGCTTTCCCCCTTTTATGTAGCACAGTCTTGCGCCTGCATGTCTTCCAAAGTGCATGGTTTTGTGATGAATCTTGCGGGGATCACTGTTTTACATCTTACTATGTGTATGTTTGCACTAGACAGAACTATCTTGTAGGCAGTGACTCTTTGTGTTGTGAGTGTGCTTTTTGATCTTTCCAAGATAGCAAACAGGGAATGTTCCACAAATAGGGTCACGGAGCACCCCATCACTATTGTTGCACTTTTTTCAATGCCGAACGCTGCGGCTGCGAGAGATTGCTCGCAGGTGAAGTGTCCTTGCATTACTGCATCCAGTGTGCCACTGTAATAAGCGAGAGGCTTGTGTCCCAGGGATGTCTTTTGTGTTAGTACTGCTGTCATGAGGGTCCCTTTACAGTGGGAGAACAGGTAGAACGCGCGCTCATAATCTGGGTTCGCGAGCACTGGTGCGCTTGAGATCAGTTTCTTGAGTGATGTGAACGCATCACTTAGTTCTGCGGACCATTGTATTTCTGTGTTCTCTCGTTGGGTCTCCTTGAGTGCCTGCAATAATGGTCTTGTATATGCTGCGTAATCTAATATCCATGCTCGGCAGTAATTACACATGCCGAGGAATGTTTGCATTTCCTTTACTGTTTTTGGTATTCTCACTGCTGTAATGGCAGCTACTCTGTCCGGTATTATTTTCTTGCCATCCTGTGATATCAATTGTCCCAGGTACAACACCTCTCGCTAGCATTACTGCAGTTTCCCTCTGTCAACCTTGTAACCCTTGTGGGCCAGCAATGTTAAAAGAGCAATGGAGTCTTTTCTACATTCTTCCTCATTTTTTGCAGAGATGAGTAAATCATCTGCGTATTGAATTATCGCCCTTTCTGCTGACATATTCCCTAAATCTTCATGTAGGATATGATTGAATATTCAGGGGCTTTTGCGGTATCCCTGGTATAACCTGCAGTGCTCGTATCTTTTTCCCCCCAATGTAAATGCTGAAAAATATCTGCACTATTCTGCAAGCGGTATTGAGAAAAAGGCATTTTTCAAATCCACTAATGTGAAATGTGACACATTTTTTGGGATGCTGCACAGGATGGATGCCAGGTTAGGGACTAACAGGAATTCTTTTTGGATGATGCCATTGAGGGGGCGCAATTCTTGAATTATCCTCCATGCCCCACCTTTTGCTTTTTTAATCGGGTAAATACAAGTGTAACATGGCGAAGTTTGAGGGCACTATTATTCCTTGAGCCAGTAATGCACCAATCGTTTCTTTTATCCCTTCTTCCACTTTCCGGGACAGGGAGTACTGTTTTACCTGGGGTAATATGGCTCCAGGTTTGAGTTTTATTTTAACTGGTGTGACCCCATGCAATAGTGCCACATCATGAGGGCCTGTGGTCCACAGGTTACTGGGCACTGCTTTCATGTCATCATCGAAGAAGGAAGGAGGCGCTCCTACCACTGCCATTAGCTGTACAGGCACTTGTCTTTCCTGTATCATGATATCACAAGGTATTGCTATTTCCATTATTATTTCACCATCACTTTCTGAGTCTGAAAAAAGGTCCTCATCTGATAGATAGCACAATGCAATGTTGGCATTGATGCACAATACCGTGCGCCATTCACAGCCGTGTATGTCCATTGCAATGATGGCTATTCTTTTGGCTGAGATCTGAATTGCATGCAGATCTAGTGACATCACTGTCCCGGGCAAGATCTCTGGGCATGCTATTGGTCGGAAGATGAACTCTGCGGGAACTCTCCATTCTAAATTTTTCAATTCTGGGACCACCTGTGCTAGTGTTTTTAGCCTTCGAATTAACACATTAGGGTCCACCAGTATGCCGCGCACTTCTGGTGCTGTTGCTCGCGCTTGCACTGCCAGCATTACATGCATAGGGCAGATCCCTGGAGTTGAACAGACTATACCTCGTTCTGTGAATGAAATGGTCATATTAAGCTTACTGAGAAGGTCCCTTCCCAATAAGTTAATTGGCAACTGTTCATAGTGTAATAGGGGTGCCCTTATTGTCTTTCCCCCTACAGTGACATCCAAATCTTCTGTATAAGGATTTTGACAACAGCCCCAGAGAACTCCAGCGTTTCCAATTTATGATTAGATAGCGGAAACCGGCCTCGCAAACATGATTTTTCAGCTCCCGAATCCACCATAAATATGAACTGTTTATTCCCTATCTGCACCCCTATCAATGGTTCCTCTGCTGCATTGTAGGTCGTAGATAGTACAGGACACGCAAGTGCTCCCTGTGGGCTGTCCTATGCTGGGTGTCTCATGTTCCCCCCTTGGCTGAAGACATTACCTGATACCACTGCCTCTCCACCGTACAGTGCAGGCGCCCCGTTAGCTGTTGTTGCAAATGGGTTGCCCTGTGAGTATGGCATATGCTTGCGGCTCTGTGGGTGCTGTTGTATGTTATGGGGTTGTTCCCTTCATTGTTCCAGATACCCTTGCTCTTGTTGCCCTTGTGCCCTTGCCATGGGTAATCCATATGGGCTTCCCGGGTGTGGGTGACCATAAGGTTGATCATCTTGATACATGTTACTTGGTCTATTTCTGCACTCTCGTGAGAAGTGTCCCCATCTCCCACAATTCCAACAATTCCCTTGTCCTCCTCTACGTCCTTGCCCTCCATACCCGCCATTTCCCCCGTACCCTTGACCACCCCCTCTGCATCCCCTGTATTCACCTTGTGTCCGCGGGGGGCCCACACTTGCCACTGCGGTCCTCCGTACTGCTCCTGTCCATTCCACTGTGTCTGCCCGTTGCCTGCCCAATTTGCTGCCATCCTCCTTTATATCGCTACCATTCCCTCCTCCTCTTCTGTCTCCTTATCTTGGAGGAGTGCTGCTACAGCTGCAGCGACCTTCACCAGCGACCTTCACCAGTTTGTAATAACTTCGCCTCGTCTGCCAACCTTTTTTGTGCAATTTCCTTTTCTTTTTCCTTTATTCTTTTGCAGTGGTGAACTATTATGCTTTGAATTTCTGGCCACCCCTTCGCTTCGATCCCTGCTATTTTGTTGAGTGCTTTCTGCACTTCTTTTGGGAGCCCCCTCTTTATTATAAAGTAGAATTGGGACGTTGACTGGTCCCAGGCCGCACCCGTCTCGGCTCTCCACATCTCCTGCACCCGTAAAATGAAATCCATAGCATCCTCCCCATTATTCATGGTGCATTGCATCACTGACTGTAAATCTGGTGTGTCTGGAAATCTTTCCCTCAAGACGTCCCATACTCTTGCACGCACTTTATTAAAAGAAGCTCCATCATGGCGTTCACAATCCAATTTTACTCCTGGGAAACCTGCTTTTACCCATACTCTGTCTGCTTGGTCACCTACTGCCGATACTAGCAAGCTCTTAACATCACCTACCACCAATGGCACTCCCGCGGTATGCTTCTCAAGTGCATATATCCACTTACTTGCCCCTCCTGATAGCGGGGGCAGGAACTTCAATAAATTAGCTTTGTCCATTTGGGCCCAAGGTATGTAATTTGGCCTCCCACCTCCCCTATGTATCAATGGGAGTTGAAGTTTGCTCTTGGTTACTTTTCCTGTACTCCTCTTCCATGGCTCGTCTCAGGGGCGTCTCGTCCAATCTACCTGACCTACCTCCTGCTGTTACTCCCAGCCTTCCGTTTTCCTGCTCTTCAACCTCAATATCACACCACAGCTCTTCCATTCCCCCAGTGGCCATCCCTTCCTCTCCTGTGTTTTCCTCAAATTCGTGTGGTCCCAGTTCTATTATTCGAGTTGATTCTTCCTGAATTCTAAATAGTATTTCCCCCTTCTTCCACCCTTCCTCAGAAGACCAGTCGAGCGTATGCGCCCTAGGCGTTCGTTCTGTTCTTGCAGCGCTCGCCCCACTCTGTTCACATATATTTCTTATTTTAGATCGCTCATCTCTGGCCTTTGAAAGCCTAGAGTCTAAATCCTCTGTTAGTTTCTCAATGTCTACTGGAGGGGTACTTACCTGTCCACTCTGTCTAGGACACTCATATGGTGGTGGTGGTGCAGTTGGTCGTGGGGTAGCTGTAGGGGCAGTGATGGGCACATACGTAGGATCGCTATACCCTTCTGCTGGCACTGGTTTGTTTAGGAGGGGATACAGCCGTGTTACTTCTATTGGTCCTTCTCTCTCCTTACTCTCACCCTCATTTGCACGTGCTACTAAGGGAGTGGTAGTGGTGGTGGGCTGGTCAGGCGCTATGTGTTTCTTTTTGAGTGGAGGAACTTCCTCGAACAGCCTCCACAAATCTAATATCTCCCTCCTATTACGGAACTGTTTTCCTTTGTATTTTATGAATATGCACGTTGCTACCATGTCCAAGACACTTTTATCAAATGATCCTCCTTGTCGCCATACCTGGGGTAGCCCCTCTACTTTCAATTCCGTGACCCATTGATCATGGTACTTGTTTATGTGGTCTGCATAACCAGGTAGATTTTTGCAAATGTGGGCCAGGGGTGTTTCCGCCCACATATTATATTCTCATTGGTTGCCTGTCTATGTTGTTTATGACTGTCACTGTAACTTATGTGTGTGCGTATCTCTTCTCTAATAATTCTTGGACATTTAAAAAATGTTTGTCCACAATCTTACTGTCTTAAAATCGTACCAGGTCACACTTACAATGACCATACCACAGAACTATCTACTATCATTAATTCAACATCATTTCTTTACAATTCAATTCCCTGAAACATGAATAGTTTAGCACATGCAACATGAAACAGATGTTTAACAAACCTTTAACATACAACATATAACATTGACTCTCCCTTTTCTTTCCCTGTAATTCTGTCTTTACAAGGCCTCCTGACCCACACCCAATTTCTCCCCCTTAACCCTTAGAAATTATAACACTTTTTTCTAGTATCGATGTACCCAGAATAAAGAAGAAGAAAGAAGCAGTTTCTAATGTATACACTGTGTCTCCCTGTTCTCCAGACACTCTTATTTTATTTTCCACTGTTCAGCCTATTCCCAGTACTAGTCAAGATAGCACTATGCAGCGCCACCTTCTACCCCTTTGCAGAGCTAGGTACATCATTTCACCAAAATGGCAGGGGAAGTGGATGTGACATCACATGACCCTTGACCCCTGATGACATCACAGGAAGTGATGTAATTTGACCCCACCCCGAAGTGATATCGCGGGAAGCGATGGAACACGACCTTTCACCCATTGACAAAACATGAAGTGGTATCACATAGCATTGTACACTACGAAAAATATGGTTACGATATCACTATAATGTGATGTACATTTCATACAAGAATGGAATGCCATATGCATCGTTAAGATCAGTGTGTATAGGTCCATATTACCAAATTACTGTGAATGCAAGCAGACGTCCATGGCCAAATAATAATGATGGCTTATTAGATAGCACTTACGCTTTAGCGCTTTATATAGAAAAAATGTACACCCAATATCACCCAACCTGTGTTGGTACTCATTTATCGACCTCAAAAGGATGAAAGTTGAGGCGTTTAAGAACAGACTAAATACTCACCCCATGAAGTGTGCCTAAAATAAACCTTTGAATGAGTGTAGCTTTTATTGTATAGAATTTCAGAAAGACACATTATTTGGTATTCCTATTCTTTCTTGTTTAGGTTCAGTGCTGAAAGTGTTAAACTGGTGGCACTCCTGTTATTTTTCAACTTTTTGTTAAGGGGCCTGCACAAGAACGCCAGCCATTCCAGAAGTAAAGAGCCAAATGGTGCTGGCCACAGCCCAGGAGCCTGTTTTATTTAAAAAAAAAAAAAAATGTTTTTTTCTTTCTAATTTTTTTAGAGGTCGCAAGGGAGACCACAGAGGTCGCAAAGGAGACCTCAGAGGTCGCAGTTGCGACCTCTGGCGACCCCCAAATGATGTCCCTGGCTAGGTTCCCATCTTTATCTTCCCTTATTTCACCTTATTATCGTAATGGCCATATGCAGAGAAAGAAAATAGTAATAATAATCGAAAGTACCCATTGTCTGACCTCGTATAATCTGGCTCCCCCCTCTCCTTTTATGATCACTCACACTTAATACTCACGTGCCCGTCTTGATCCGAGATTCTCCGGATTGGGTCCGTCCAGGCGGCGCTGCCTCACACTCAATGGCCGTCCCCCGGCTCCGGCGAGCAGTACTAAAGGGTTTTTTCGAACGGGACCCGTACACTTTGGCCTACTGCGTGCGCACGTCTAAGTGTACCAGTTGCTGTAGGCGGGCAGCTCTCTTGAGTGGGCGCACCGTGCGTCTCCACAGCCACCCAGAACTTCTTGTGCCAAAAGGGGACAATACAAATCAAATCACACCTTCGAGGTCACCACTGAAAGCATGCGTCCCCCAAGGCAGTAACAACCCTGCAATGAGAGGCAATAAAGGACACACCCCAGGAGGGAATGAGACCAGGACCAAGTGCGGGTGATGTAAAAGGGTTTTTTATATAATCAATATAGGGCATGCAAAGGACTCTGCAAGCTCCGAGAGCGCTCTGTCTGACAATAGCAAAGACAGTCATATTTATTACAAAACTACGTCATAAATCCTGTGAGCTATAGGGGGCACAAAAGTCTTGGGGATTTGGTGGCGTTGACTAAGCTATAGGTGGTGCATCGATGTGCTGCTCCAGAATTGGTGGACATCTGCGTGGTGCCAACGTGGGGTGGACGGGTCAGCTGGGCTCGTCGGGGTGGAGCTGCCAGGTCGGACGCGGTCTGTGTCGATGATTGGTGGCTGCACTAACACTTTGCCCTTGTGGCCACACACACAAACACTCATCACATTATATGACTCCAGTTGTCCTGCAAATCCTACAATAGGTTAATCTATGATCACATGAGAGACAGGAGAAGCAACATGTAATGTGAGACTTCACCAATACATCAGCGTACAATTGCTTTTGACCTATGGACCGAGTGCCAGGTGTCTTGTCAGAGGGCACGGGGTGAACTGCCTTGTCATTTTATTCTGTTAGATGTGGTGAGAGATTGCTTTACAATGGGCCTCATTACACGGAAGGCGGTAATGGTTAACGGCCACCGTTAATGGTAACGGTGACCGTTAACCATTACCGCCTTACTACGAGGTCCCTTAGCGGGTTGGTCCTTTAACGCCTGCTTCTTGCAGGCGTTAAAAACCAACCCGCTAAGGGACCTCGGAGCTAATTACGGCACCGCAAAATTGCGGTGCCGTAATTAGCGCCTTCCCCATTTCCATAGAGCCCTAGGGGGCTGAAATGGGAATGGGGAAGGGCAATGGCGGAAGGGGGATTTACCGCCCCACCAACCTTGGAATGGGGCGGTAAATCCCCTTTCCGCCAAGGCGGTGCCGGTAATTTACCGGCATGGTCCAGGGTGCTAATAGCACCCTGGATCACTGCCTTCCGTGTAATGAGGCCCACTATGTTAGTACAGGGGTGAATAACTGTCTCTATGGCCCATTAACTTGGGATGAACTGGAGTACTATTGGGTCAGAAAGGTCACATCTGTGGCCCCTCGAGGCGGTGGAATTTAAAACCAGGTTGTACATAATTCACTTGGCCAAACTATGGTGGCCTCTGACATGGGGGAGGTAAATACTTGAAGCGGGTCCAGAAGGAATGTGGGGAGGTGAGGCTGTGCTGTTCGAACACCAGCAAGCCCTGGTGGGCCTTGACGGGAGGAGGGGGAGATGGCCTTCTAGCTCTAAGCGATTCTCTGTTCCTGGACTACACAATATTCCATAAGGGGAGACAGTTACAACAGTTAGTGGCATTAGGATGATTACATGTTTCTATCATTTACAAAATTGTTTACTGCTTCATACGTAACAATGGGGGTCTGGCAGCGACACATGTATTACATAACGTTAGTTGAACACATATTGATCATTCATAGGACATACAGACAAATAACAACGTGAGGTAGCGTCAGGTTGGATTGTATACGCAGGATCAGAGAAGCAATATGTTTGTTTACATCCTTGTTCATAGCAAAAACCGGCTCAATGACCTTGACAGCTGTTACACTTTTTTAAAACGTGTTTCACTACATTACACACAAGTATTCTCTGTAACGCTTTTTGCTTTATCCTTTGTACATTAGTAGCAATCATTAGTTAGCATAAGGCGGAATCTATCAAGCCCTTTCATTAGACCTTCAAGGCACATGGAATTTTACAGTGGGCAGGGGTTCTTGGAGGAAGGTTATTAACACCATATATTTAAATGTTGGGGGTTAAATGCAGGGTCAAGACTTGTTTGATTGGGATGGTTCTTGTTATTTTCCAGACTCGTGCTGCAAGTTAGGTCACTTCTAGGACAGTGATGTACTGTGGAAGGTAGATAATACAGTGTTTGTTCTGATAGTTGTTTGTGTCTGGTAGCTCATGAGAATGGGCCTTCAGTGGATCTGCCATGGGGTGGAAGCGCGGGGGAAGTGCATGGCGAACGGAGGCACAGCTACAACTTTCGCATGCAGGCTATTTTGCTTGGGGTTTGGCCTGTACATCTAAAATGGAGTCTTGGCGTTTTCAAAATGGTGTCTATGGTATGTTACAGTACGGGTCGTGTGGCCTTATGTGTCGATCAGCAGCCATCCTGCCTCCCGGGCCAGGTGCATGGGGGGCCGCCAATGAGCCACGAGCCTCACGGAGGTGGGGAATGTGGGGAAGGGGTCCTACAGACCTGTCCTCCCATACAATACATAATTGTTTTGTTGAATGTGTGATATTCTATTTCTAATATGGGCAAACGTTTAATAACTGTATACACAATAAAAAAATAAAAAAAATAAATAGGGCACTCTGCAGGAGGATACAATCTCCATATCAGTGTAGAACTCCAGTGAGAAGGCTGCCCCTTATACAAGTCATGCATACATGCCTCATAAAAACATACACTTTAAATAATAAAAGGATGTACATTCCTTTAAGGGGTGCAGAACGACATCTGATTGCTAGCATCTTTTTCTACCTCCTGCTTGGTCACCATGGACTGGCGTTGCTGGTGTTCTAGAAGGGGAGGCATGGGGGAACAACAGGTTATACAAACACAAAAAATACAATACCCATACTCTTTCTTCTCACCACACATCAGCAGAAACATCAAATTAAAGAAATGTAATAAATGTTGGCTCCAAATGAGTAGTACACATATTAATCAAACAACGTTTTTTTAAAGTCTTGTTGTCATTTGAAAAAGTGACACTGTTTGAACAGATCCAAACATATTCATTCATCATGAAGTGACTCGGATTTGTACTACACCACCGTATGGACCACCACTTCAGGTCCCTGGCAAAGGTAGCTCCTCCCGTCTACTATGCCATGAAGCTAATAACAGATTTTGCAAGAGTATATCGGCTTTGAAACCATATTGTCTATATCTGTTTTTTTTGTGTTTTTTTTTCTATTTGTGGATGCGAAAACACAATTAAATGAAGTAGGAACATTTTACAAAGGCATTGTAAATGGTAGATTTGATCCAATCTCCCTTTTCAAAGGCGGAGAGACCTTCTACTTCACAGCTGATGCCATAACTATAAAGCCCGTTGAATTGTGCATATGTTTAAGAAAGGTAGGTGCATCATCACAACATTCCACAAAAATAATGGAGTTCACATCTAGTACTACAGCAAGGAGAGTGGACGGTGCAGTATGTAATTTTTTCGGCCTAACAGCAATGTGGGAAACAGACATGGATTACCCAGAGTCTGCTTGCCCAGAGACAGGTATTGCAGCAAAGGGTGCATGATAAGTACTATGTCAGGATCACAGAAAGCTATTCCTATGGGCATTTTACTGTGGCTTCTCTGGTTCAATTTAAAAGACCATTTTAGGAATAGTCAGGCAAGATTAGCCACGATGTCCTCCTACACTTGTTTGCCAAATATATCCTTTATTTTCTGATTCCCACTGGACTATACAATGCCAAAAGCAATCAAGTGAAACGACCCTGTTTGTTAAAATCAGTGTGTGCAATTAAGTTGCCATGATTAAATATTTGAATATTTGGCAAGTTAACAAACTTGTTTAAATGAACCATATGTCCACACAAGAATAGAGATGATACATGTATACATTTATAGACTAATGCATTGGCGTATGCAAAAAAAAACTGCTTTCAAGTTAAATGCCTGGAAACTTGCAGCTACTTTATATATCATTTCAAGGTCGGCTTCTGTCAGGAGAAATTGGTGGAAGGGACAGTCCATATCTACAAAATAAATAAATAAACAAACAAAATAATGCCATGCCTGATGCAGGCAAACATTGGGAGCAGATCAGAGAATGGAAGAATAGTGGAAGGCAGAGTCGAGTCTGAATCCAGGTGGAGATTTATCTCAGACTCAACTTCGGGAACTCGTATCCAATGCTGCTACTCTGGGTCTTGTGTTGACCAACACACTTAAAATTCTGACAAGACTAATCATTTCACCAAAGAAAATCCATCACACATATTGCAGCCATTTGCAAAAAATATAAGAACCAATCCCTCTATACTGGATTAAAGTCTGAGCTGTGACAGAAAGCTGAACCGCTTACCCAATTATGGGAAATAGTGTAAATCTCAAAGACAATAAGCTTTGAAAACGATGCATTAAATTCATGCTCCTGTAGAGGACATTTGCCTCTAACTGGCTTTTGCTTCTGTCATTTATAAAGTTTGCGTTGTTGGCTCCAGCCACGGAGCAGAACTCTGTCAGCCTCATTAAGAGTAGGGCGGTAAGGCATACTGGGCACCGGTAAGGAGACCGGTGCCGGTAATCCCTTACCGCCCTACTACGAGTTCAGTTAGCGGGTCCCTCCCTTAATGCCTGGTCTAACCAGGCATTATGGACGGGACCCGTTAAGGGAAATCAGAGCCAATAATGGTACCACAAATTGCGGTACCGTTATTAACTACTTCCCCATTCCCATTGAGCCCTATAGGGGTTCAATGGGAATGGGGAATATTTTTTCAATGGGGACTTACCGGTCCCGCAAAGGTCGGACTACACCGGTAAGTCCCCATTGAACGAGACGGGTGCCGGCACCGTTATTGGAGGCAGTCATGGCACAAATAGCGCCATGACTACCTCCAATCTCGGAATGAGGCCCTGTGGCTCCAGCTGTCCGCCACCTTGTGTCGAGGCAGGGCTGTAAGTGGGAGACAGGAAAAGGAAATGACGCGGTGGACTGGCCGCCTCAGGAAGAAAATAAAGTACAGAGAGTTGGAAACCATCCTCCACGTGTGGCGAGTGCTTATTTGATAATACCGCCAGGCTGCGGTGCATGCGCCAGACGGAACATACAGTTCATCATAAAGCAATGCAATCTTCCTCTAAGGTATCAGCTGATACTTCAACTTTTCGTCACTGGTGCACGCGAAACTGTCTCCAGCCGGTTTAAACCGTTGCATTCTAGCAACCTCAGACAGCAATAGGCCCCGCAGGGGAATAGCCTTGCTTAAATTTGCACAAGTATGTCTCGGAGACCAGAGCTCAATCTTGGATGTCACGGATGCACCCATTCCAGAATATTTAACTATAAAAGCACAATGAACATCCCCTGATGTGATGAAAACTCGAAACATTACACCACATGATTTGGCTCTCGTTCAACGCGAGAAGCTCGCGCACACTGCAGTCTAAAGTACACCCATATGACTATGCTACCCATGACTGGTTTTATGACAAGCCGTACTGCATGAGATTGCATCGAATCTATTTTCCCGAATGAAGCTGTCATAATAACCGCCTAAAATATCTGATAACGGGGAACAGGATGTGTCAGAATCCAGTGGATTGATTGCCTGGACGAGCAGCACAATGGAGCAGAGATGCTCAAGACATGAGAAACGTGTGTGATTGAACACTTAATTGTATTTTAATTTCATTAAATTGATAGGCAATCCATTATATTTCTAAGCACTAATTAAATGTCACCCTATAACACAGCAATCAGCTCTCAATTCTATGGTTAAACAATGTTCCCAAAACCATGAAAAATAGAGCCATGCAATTTTCTGTTAATCCTCACCAGGGGCAGCTTTTCTATAATGGGTGTCAAAGCAGCGCCCTACTTTACACTCTGGAGCTGCAGGCCCACTAAAATCTGATCACTCTCTTAGATGGAGCAAGAACCTGAAAGATAATTCCTGGGCCCCTTGGAGTGGTTTAGAAAGCTGGTTTCCCTTTGTATTCAGGTGTATTTCTGTCACCACGCTCCCAATAGCTGCAAGGCCACAGACATTTTATTAGCTGAGCCATGTATACGACATCGACAAAACAAACGGGGTGAGGTTGGAAGGTTCCGAATGATCTTAACCTGTGGCATAGCCCTAGCAGTCCTCCAGACCATCGTTCATTGCCTGCCAAGACATTACAGAAAGGACTAAGACCATATGCAAATCAGGCTTGGTCCCACCCCAAAAGGGGCAGTCCAGTCTGACCACTTGGTCACATTCCTTCTGCATGAATTCACTAGCAACCCAACACATGTTTTGGCCTCATTGTGCATATCATCAGTGAGGTGTAGCTTGGGTCTCTAGGGCCAGCAGGTACGGGTCCCTGTCTGGGCATACCGGTCCCATTCGATGTGAGTAGAAAAACAAAGGAGGCAATGCCTAGAGGGTTTAAAATTCCTCTTTACCTCTGGCATTGTTCTGGCCAACCCTCCAAACCATTGTTCTTCACCTGCCAAGCCACTGCATACAGAGGAAAGACCATGATGAAATCAGGATTTGTCCCACCCCAAAAGTGGCAGTCCGCCCACACTGCTTGTTCACATAACTTCTGAAGGAAACTGTAAGCAACCCCAGACATGTTTCATCCTTTTTGGGCATCATAAGTGAGGTTTAGCTTAGGTCTGTATGTCTAGCAGGCATTTGACCCATGTCTGTGCATACCCATCACACTCAGGGTGTGTCACAGTTTATTGGACGGTCACTCTCAACCCAGGGAGTCCCCCCCCCCAAGCAAGGTGGTGCACAACAAAGTACTTAGCAGATTCAACTTTAGTGAGGCCTCCACCTTTAGAATACCATTCAGAAGATACCCTCTGTACCACCAATAAGCTAGGAACCAAGCTGGTGTATAGTAATAATATATATTTATTTAACTTGTACTACAATGAATAAGAAATCAATTGCAAGGATTGCAGCCACCGACTCTGTGGCACAATAAAATATCACAACTTCAAATTGCATTCATCAATTGATGGACATCTGTTTCTAATAAACATTCAGTTACTGCAAAAACACAGGTAGAATTCAGAGATTTGCAGTCACAATTTACATCAGATTTATTTGCAAATTAACCAATAGAAAAAGTTTAAAACACACAGTGATTGCTTAGTTTATCCCAGTGCTCTTTTATCCTAGCAACCCCCAGCCTCCAGGCATCAATTAGATATGACCCCATTGATTTGGAGGCAAGGTAGAGGGAGTGGGAATTCAGTGGGAAAATCATGTTGACTTTTTAGTTGAAAGACAGGGTTTTGGAAATGAACTCAATGGTACAATCGTTTTGGCTTTTTAGTTGAAAGCCATGGTTTAGGAAATGAACTCGATGGTAAAATTGTTTTGGCTTTTAATTCAAAAGGCAGGGTTTGGGGCTTCTGATTTGGGAATACATGGGAATAAATGGGAAGATTTGTTTTGCACACAGTTTATTCACTTGACAGGCAGAATTGTAGGGATTCTTATTTTTGGCATTAAGGACACCCCTCTTCTGGAAGGAAGTCAGGGTTTACAGGAAAATAGAGTTACCCAATTACTTTATTGGCTATAATGGCTCTAATACATTGGGCATGACATTTGTAAGTTTTAAATTGTAACAAAACTCACCTCATGATCTTTTCTATATGGGAATTAATTGAATGAACTTTAATTAAATGTGCTAAGGGTCCACACAGTGTTGCCACCTCACCCACAACTAAATGGACAGGATTAAGGCAGGTGGTTACCAACACAATTACATTTTAATGGATAGGGAGTTTTTCTATGAGGAATTAGCTGAGTTATCCTCTGGGTCAAATATGGCCAGGGTCTACACGGTTTTGAACCCCTACCCACTATGCAAGAAGAAGAGGAAGGCTGGCAGAATCCCCCCACACTTTTGTTTTCATCAGAATCAATCTACTTACATGGGAGACCTTGGTTATTGGGCACTCAAAGAAACAGCAGGATTCATCTTGGGAAAGCACTGATCTGGTCAAAAGCTTGTATCAGGGATAGACACCAGCACCCAGTCCTCATCTTGCTCCTCCAATGTCAAGCCTGGTTAGCTTCTAGGTTTCCCTGTCTCTGCCTCCCCTTGTCTCTGCCTGCCCTGTAAGTTTTAAGGCCTCTCCAGGTTCACAGCTTTTCTCCTGGAAAGGTGGTACCTGAATGTTTCTTTTTTAGCTCTCCTTGAATCTCTAGTTAGTTTTTCCATTCTCAAATCCCCCTTTCAGATAGGAAATTGATATTATATAGTGCTCATGACACTTACACATTATCAATATTCCCATGGTATGGATTGGCTTCTTCTCCCCCTCCGCCTCCCACCAATTCCGCCCACCGCCTGCTGATAGGACAAGGAGTTGGGATGTGTGAGCTATGGAGACTGAAGGGTGGAGAAACATGTATCACTCCACAATGACATGTTGCTTTATAATTTTGTTTTTCTTAAAATATCCCTGCATGGCAACTATCTTTATTGTTCAGATAACTGCATGAACATATTCTACATTTTATGGCGAACCGGGAAATACTAATTTCCCTTTGGCAGACCCTACCGAGAGGAGCTATTGTTTTTCGCGGTTTTGCTAAAATAGTGAAAAACATGCCACTTCACAATTCAAAATTAATTTCAGCTCACCACTTCCTTGGAATGATGAGAAGGGAAGAATCATGGTTTTCTTTCTAACTCAAATTCTATACATCACAGATGGTTAATATTCACATGGAACTGACAGGCTTTCTATGCCTTTAATGTGAGCCTGGGATGGATGTGAGTTTCACATCCAGTTCCCTCTCCTCATATGTTTCATTGTTCCCCAGTCACATGACATGGACATCAGCCTAGCTCATGTTATTCCACCCTGCCATTAAGTGCCTCCTAAGGTCTCTGTTCGAAGCTAATGCACAGTTAATCGGGAGACCTGACCTCAAAGGCCATTCTGCTGCCTGTCTTATCTGGACCCTCCACAATTTTGATCTACTCTTTATATAACTTTGCATTTTAAGCTGAAAGCCAGACCTGCTTCTCCTGGTGGGCCCAGCCCAAAGGCCTTGAGGTCAAAGTTTCAGAATCACAGACCTTTCAGTTTAGTGGCGGCAACACGCTGCATACATACTTCTAACAGAATACCATTTTAAATTGAAAAGATGTATTTTACACATGGCATTCTGTATCACATCTGGGCCTGTTATCTAGGAATGAAATCTTAGTTTAATACAATAATCAAAATGATGTGAGTCTCACTTTCAACATTATACTCAAATAGGCCACAGTTAACATAAGAATATATTGTTCACTTCTACCACAAGCAAGTCTCTCCTTTTAAATTATGTAATTTTGAATATTGAAAAGTAAGTGTTTTATTTTTATGACAAATGCAAAGTGTGTGGCTTCTCTCTAGATTTCTGGATCACAGTCTTGTACTGCATTGAAGTCCATGTAACATGATGCTACCTGTCTCTTTAAGTGAAATTGTAGTTTTTCACATTATTTGAAAGCAGCATTTTCAGCCACAACTGTCTTTTGAAACTGCATTGGGCATATTCTGCTACATTAATGTTTTTAGACACGCTTTCCTTCACCTTCCCGTTTTGGTAATGTTCAGTGGATCCCACTTTTTGCATTCTCTAGGCCTCATGTTGGAAATCAATGCTTGAACTGACCTGCGTATACCAATGGGTTTCTGCATCAGCCAGCTTTATTCTCACTATAGGGCCTTGCGTGGCCTCTCAATCCCTGTCACTCTGGGGCTATATTTTTACCCCACAGATGAATGGAAAAAGCAAAGGAGTTAATGGCTGAAAGGTTTAGCATTAATCTTAATCTCTGTCACTAGGTACTGGAGGACATTATTGCACAGGGCACTCTCCTGTGCATCCCACTGCTATTGGCCTGTGTGAGGCCACAAAATCCTGGCACACCTGCATGTGCAGAATACAAAAGTATCAAAGTGTTGTTTATTCACCATTGCTTCTGCTACCTCATTCCTGCTAGTGTGCAGGGAAGGCTATTCTGGAGAGCAGAGAGGAACATGTGTGTCGGTGTGCGTATGTTTCTGTGTATGTATGTATATGTGTGTGCGTGTGTGTGTGTGTGCGCGTTTGAGTGGTTGAGTTGTGTTTTTATGTGCACATATGTATGTGTGTATGTACACATATGTGTGTTTGAGTGTGTATGTAGTTTGAATGGTATGCACATTTATATAATGACTGATGAAACAGAGGTGGTGTTCACTGGTGGGAAAGCTAGGGCATTAAGAATATGCTGATGGAGATTTGCTATGGTAAACTATTCCTACTTCTGACGCTGCAAGGAGCAAAGGGTAGCAGTGCTGGTGTGCCCTATATTGGCACAGCTAGCATGACAATGGGGGTCCTTACAACCCTGGCGGTAGGGGGTTAACGGGGCCGGTAGAGCTTCCGGCCCCAGTAACCCCCTACTGCCTCATTACGAGGTCTCCTCGCGGGACCCGCTAAGGACGCCTGGTTTTACCAGGCGTCCTTAGCGGGTCCCGTGAGCAGACCAGGATGCAAAAAACGGGCCCGTCATTAATGGGCCCGTTGATTGCATCCTCCCCATTCCCATTTAGCCCTATGGGGCTCAAATGGGAATGGGGATGTACCGGGTCTGGGTTCCTTGAATGGGGAAATACCGGGCCCTCTAAGGTTGGAATGGCCCGCTATTTCCCCATCCAGGGAACCCAGACCCGGTACCTGGTATGGGGGTAGCCATGCCGCAAATAGTGGAATGGCTACCACCATAGTGGTAATGAGGCCCAATGTCTTCTAACTGTGGCAATAGTTGCACAATTTGGCAGCACAATATGGGTGCCTTCTTACAATGGTAATAATGCCATTATTGGACATATCTAACATGGGTGCATATTAACAGTCACAATGCTGGCATCGTTAGACATAAGGGACACATCTCTGCTTATATTGGCAATGTAGGAATTGTTAGGCCCTTCCAGCATCACTGTTTTCTTTCAGTGACAATAGTGGCAGACATTCACACAATCAGCATGACCATTGATAGTTATAGTGCAATACTGACATTATTGGACACAACAACTTGGCTGTGTTCCTATATGTGGAATACTGGCAATGTTGGGCAAATCCAAGATGAGTGTGTTCTTTCAGTGGCTATATTGGCACATATTGGCACAGCCAGCAGCACAATATCTTCTTACTGCAGTCTTACAGTTTCATTATTGTCATCATTGGCACACCCAACATGTGGGTGCTGTTGCAGTTTAAATAATGGATTTATTAGACAGACCGAAATTACACCATTACTGTGCCCCCATCACTGTGACCTCTGAAAATGTCAACTTTTTTTTGGACCCCCTTTACACCACATATATATTTAGGGGGTAATGGTATATAATGCAAGTAGGGGGAGGCTGAAGGGGGGCTCCCCCCACTATATGTGGTGTAAAGGGTGTCGAAAACAAATTCAAACGTCAACAATTTCGGGGTCGCAGTGATGGGGGTTACAATAATCGTATAGATCCGACAGAGCCAATATTAAAATGCCTTCGTACTCTGGTGATACTGGCTCTGTTAGATGCAACAAACATCACAGTCTCTTTATAGTTGCAAATCTTGCATCATTGAGAACAGCCAATGTAAGTGTGTATTACTGCCTTCTACATCCTCTGGACAGCCAGCGTGAACATGCATTCTTGCTCTGGTTGAATACTGGAGGGCTCAGTAATTATGCAGTGTGTTTTACAGTGGTAATGCTGCTGTATACTGTCAGCAAATGCAAGAAAATGTTTTCAGAAAATGCTTCCATGTACTGACCTGGAATCTACTGGATTTTATTTCACGTGTTTCCCTACAGAAGCAATTATACATTGTTTGGCCTTTCACCTAATGTTTTTTAAAGATGTCGTGCAAATAGCACATTTTACCCATTATAGTGTTTTCTTATTTACTAGAACAGCAGCATTGTAGAACGTCTTTGTGCTCAATGGTCCCGGGTTTGCCCCATTTCCTGTCATTTATGTGACTAAGTAAAGCCATGTCACAGATACGCTACTTTTCCTCTTTTCCATTTAATTCAATAGGTGTTAGACAAGACCTGTTTTTTATTTCCTTTGCATTCTGAGACTTGAAGTCCTGATATTAAAATGTGTAAAGGCAAAGGTACATGTTCCAGATGCAAAGTTAATATATGTATAAATTAGTATTTGCTAAATGGAATGACACGCCTTTGAAGGTTTTCAAGTGCAATATGGGTACTGTTATGGTATCCAGAGTAGGTGACATGCTAAATGCAGCACGACAGACTACATAATGTATGATTCTATCAAAATGTGACAAAGCAGCACACTATAAACAATGGACATGGAAAGATTTTGGAAACCAAGCGGAATGGCTCTTGTTTAATACAACTTCCCTTTACCTTGCTTTCACCATTTAGTTAATCAGAAGGTTTTAGTAGCATATTTTTCCTACCAGCTTACTGTCCTAAGGATGGACAAGTATTATTAATTCCCTGGTTTAAAATGAAAACTGCAAAGATTGGGGCATGGCCATTCAGGAAACCGAGTGGTTGTGAGTCCTGTAAACTCACAGCTCAGTGCCTGTAATCTTGGCATGTAATGGCAATGTACCCTCATCAAGATTTATCTCAAATTTTAAATTGAGGTTTTGGTGGCTCTGGTGAGTGAGTTTGGAGCAGGATTTGTCTGAAAACAAGCATCAACCGCCCACTGTGGTCTACGGTGCAGCCCTGCTGCTTCTTAACATGGTGTTATAATGGAGTGACAGAATCTTCTGTGTCCACACGGATACGCCAGAACCCCAAACTAATAGCTTTATATGACCTTGGAGCATAGTCTGTTCAGACAGGGCCCCTGGGACCATGCAGCAAATGGGCCCAGGTGAGAGGATCGGTGGGGCACTACATCTGAGACGCTTCACTTTGAGAAAGCTTGCCTGGCTGGGGTCAGCCATTGTTGCTCAGGGAGGCCTGTGATAATCTGTGCGGGCAGATATCCTGCTCCCCTACACCCACTAGGTCACCGGCCAGGGCACCTTTGAAGTGGGGGAGAAAGTGAGCAAAGCCAGGAAGTCGCTAGAAAGTCCAAGAAAATGGGGGTGAGTCCTCCAACCTCAGAGGTAGGGCTCTGTATGATGTGGCCTTAAGTTCCCTTTGTCGCCTACAGGGACTGCAGGCCACAGACAGTGAAACTGGTTGGGCTCTTCACCCCATGTTGATTCAGCTATGTGTACACCCCAGTTCTGGCTTACACTTCACAAATCTTTTCATTGGCTACAGAGTGTTGATGACATTATATAGGAAGTGTGGGGCTGCCCCCTCTTTCAGGAGCACAATCTATTTAACTGATATTTCTGATTGTAATGTACTGGGGGAATTTTAATACTTCTCTAGTAGAGCTCGAGTGGACAGCTCCCTGATGGAGCGTTTGCCCACAGATGATGACGCCAGCCCTAAATATGCCATCATCAAAAGCAAAACACTCCAAAAACATTGAATACATTAAATACATGCTACGTCAACAGGGCCCCTGTGCAATAGAAGCAGGGTTTGAAAGCCATACTATCAGCCTTCCCGGTTCTGGTTGTCCTAATTGTGCAAAGATGAAGGGAGATGGCTAAGACAACTTGCCACTTGAGAGAGAGCAAGCCCAAATATAAGTGGGTGTAAAACTTTAGTCTTGATATTTTCATTTGACGGCAAATCAGTCTTTGCTCAGAATGCTGAAGATACTAGAGTTTTACTTAGTCTGGATTTGAGTAGTGGGGGAAGTAAAATTGAACCAGCTAAGACACCAGATTGGAGATGTCTAAATGTTTTGGATACCAGACACGATTGATATTCTCCAGGAAAACCATCTCCTGTAGCACGACAAATGGCGGCTTTGGTCCTGGTACTTCCTGGAGCAATATTTCTCCTTGGGAAAAGAGAAAACAAAAGTCGGGTGGCAGCAATCCTGCTGGTGAAATATTATATTTTCACAGTGCATGCAGCCTTTAGAGATTCAGAAGGGAAAGGCTTAGTCTTAAAGAATATTGTGGGAAACATGCATATATCCATTTTGGTGCTTTATGGACAAACAGATCTAACAAAGTGGATATGGAGATGAGATGAATAGAATTTCCATTTTAACAATGGAATATTTGGCTCACAAGATGATAGCCCATCGTGGGACTAAAGATATGGGGGCAGATAGGAGGGAACACAACATTAAACTAATGTTGGATGATGTTAGCCTTTCCATGAGTGATACAATAATCATAGGCGAGTCATCGATAATGGGAAAGGTGGTACGGCATAGCAAAATCCTTGCTCATTGAGGAGCCGTGGGTTACACCATCTACAAAATGTTTGACATCTTTTACTTGGATGCCCAGTAAATAATGTCATGCCACAGCAAGAAGTGGCTAGACTGGTTGTACCAAAATGGCATTCTAGCCATGTAATACAACTTTTCATTAATGCCAAATCATTGATACAGACATAATGACATGTGTTAATATGGGGCTAGACTGGTATATTGGTTTAGCCACTCTTGCCATTTCATATTTCACCATGAAGTTTTATAATGGCCATAAATGATACATCAAGCATTTTAGGTGTTAGTGCATGGCTAGAAAGGTATTTTGGCAGAGCCAGTCTAGCCATTTCTTACTGTGACATGATATTATTTTACTGGTCATCTATGATAAAGCAAGCATGATAAGCGTTGTTACATTGCTAGACTGGCATTTTGCTGCAACCAGTATAGTTAGAATATCTCACTGTAGTCTGGCATTTTTAACTGGACATCTACAATCACATAAACATTGCTAGACTGGCATTTTGCTGCAACCAGTATAGTTAGAATATCTCACTGTAGTCTGGCATTTTTAACTGGGCATCTACAATCAAATAGACAAGATAAGTGTTATTACGTTTCTGGACTGGCTTGGAAAAGCTGACTTTAACACATTTTGTTTTTGTGACATCACATTTTCAATGGCAAAGGCAAAAGGAGTATCTTCTTACGTGCAAGTACGAGCATATATTGGCAGATGAAGCATGGACCGGTTTTCTTATGGTATAATTACTGTCATTATGCAACAAGCAAACATGAGTATTTCCTTATATGGGAATACTGGCATATATATTTCCAGCCAACATGGAAAAGTACGCGACCCGACATATATTGTGGGGAAGGCATAATAAAAATGTGTTTGGAAATGCTTCTGTGCACAGTTTGTGACTTGCATCTACTGGATAATTTCATGTAAACCTTACAAACTGATTAACAATTGTCACGTTTTTCACCCATTTTTTCACAGAAGTTGGGCTGTATAATGCACCATTTTAACGTAATATTCAACAAATATTCTCAGGGCTGAACATCTTCGGTCACTCTTGCATATTTGGGCCAAAAATGTACCCCTCTCCAATAAAAAAATCCCTATCCTCCACTGCTGAAAATATGCTTCCACACTTGATACATGAACTAGATCCTTTTGCCGGTTCTGAATACTTCAGTAAGCAAGCCCCTGCTATCCACGGTAGCAGTTACACTAGAGGTATTGTGAAGAACAAGCCAGAGCTGTACTCTTTCCAGGGATCCCGTGAGCCCCATTACAAGTTAACCCTCTTTTTCTGCCAGGGTGGACTGAGGAATCACATTAGGCATTGTACCCAGATGATTATTTAGGATCCCCCATTTATTTCAGAATTTGGTCCTCATGAACTTTGAAGAAGTTAAATATTTCTACTTAATAGCCAATAAATAATTACTTAGGTATCTACAGTATTAGTGAGGGACAACAAATACAGATTTTTTAGACCTCTCACACACTTCAAGACATTGGTTCATGACACCCCTTCTAAAGATTTGGGGGCCAATTCATGGAACAAATGTGCGCCAAAAAAAGTGGCGTAAGCTGGCGTAAGCTGGCGCAAGCAGGCGCAAGTGTGAAAAAGGAAGCGCACGTGCATGCGTGCGATTCATGGAAGTCCCTGCGTGTGTTTTTCTCGGGATGTGCGCCAAACTCGTGCGTGACGCACACGGGCGCACATGTCAGTGCAACATCCCGAACGCTGTGCGCGACGCACACAGGGAAAGTGCACAACGTCCGCGCACATACCAAAAAGGTGTCGGACACGGGTGTAAAGCACGGAATGGGGAACAACGTATGAAAAAGAAGGCGTAACTGGGGAAGTACCGCAGGGAAATACACAGAGCGCTCACACACACGCGAAAAACTCGTATTCATGGATTTGAATATGGGAAACAAGCACACGCTAAAAGACGCGCACAGGCGTCAACATGTTCGCCACAGGAAGGCAGGCAAATGCGTCCCCGCGCACAGTATAAAAGCGCACACAAACAACAAACACGTACATACCGCTACGATGAATGCCCCATTTGTCGCAGCGCTGATCGTGGGACACCGCAGGAGGAGGAGAATAGCCAGGGCCTGCATTTTTTCCCCCCGGACAAGCCTTTTTGGGATGCCTGATGAGCAGGTCTACGGCAGGTATAGGTTTCCACCTTGTATCATCCTAGACCTGGTCAGGGAGTGGGAAGATGACCTTACATCACCCACCCTCTGCTCCTAAACATTGAGCCCCTTGGAAAAGGTGCTCAATGTCCTGCATTTTTTGGCCACTGGGTCATTTCAGCAGACTACTGCCATAGTGTGGGGGGTCTCACAGGCCACACAGTCACGCTGCCTACACCAGGTGTTGGCAATCATGACTGCACGCCCGTCAGTCCGCAGGCACATATACATGCCCAGAACACCCGCAGAAAGGCAGGCCGTCATCCAGGACTTTTACAGGGTGGCACACCTCCCCAAAGTGCTCGGTGCCATAGATTTCAACAATGTGGCCCTATGTCCACCTAGGGCCACTGAGCACATCTACCGAAACTGCAAGCACTGGCATTCCATCAACGTGCAGGTGGTATGCGATGCCAAGGGAATCATCACCTCTGTCTATGCAAACTACCCTGGCTCCACCCATGACAGTTTCATATACAGAATGTCCGCCCTGAGCCGGGCCCTAGAAGCTGGGCAGTATGGCGACACATGGCTCCTAGGTGAGTACAAATGACCGTGCATATGCATGCATGTCACACACAGACAAATACACAAACCCCAATATTCACAACCATTATCAACTCTCCAGGGGACAGTGCCTACCCTCCGAGCAACCACATGATGACGCCAATCCAGAACCCCACCACACTACCCCAGGTAAGATACAACGCTGCCCATATTGTAACCAGGGCCATAGTGGAGCGCACATTCAGAGTGCTCAAGTCACACTTCCGCTCCCTTGACCGCTCTGGCGGCCAGCTACTATATGCACCCCCAGTAGTGTGCAGGATCATTGTGGCAGCATGTGTCCTGCACAATGTTGTAACACAGCAGGGCATACCCATGGACATGGTGGTGCCCCCACATCCCCAACCACAGGCACAGACACTGCCCATGGGAGGGGATAGGGCAAGTGGCAGGCAGCCCGGACCCAGCTTGTGGCCATATTTTTCACCTAAACTCCCACCCTGCGGAGTTCACACAGGCCTGGCACATACCAGGTGACAATCGATGATGACAAAGAGACAATCAACTGTCACAACCTTACCACCCTGAGAATGTTGCCATGGAAGTGCCACCTTGTGTGCATCCCTACCTACTCAAACCTAACCAATCCTGTGTGACCAAAAGGTACACATGCAAGGTGTGTATCACACAGACTTGCAAAACAGGCCATGACAATCACTGGTATGTCACACAAAGCCACCAAAACCACAACATGACATGGAAAGCAATAGCAAAACACCAACACAATAACAATAATGTACACATTGACATGTGAAAAATGCAAAGTGACATCAGACAATGATGCCTGACATGGAATCAGATTAAATGACTGACCAACAACCTCACAAACAAAGCACGTCATACCCAAATGCATAACAACAGTTGTTGCTTGAACATAACAATGAATGCCTGTTCACATGCACATTGTGCATGGCAAAATAAACACTGCATAATACGTGTGCTGTGTCCATCTTCTGCAACACACTGCTCAGTACACAGCATAGTGACCAGTCATTGTGTGTGATGCACACCCTAAGCATCACATGAAAATGACAAACTAAATTAAAAAACAAATCACGCATGTACAGGATCCACAAATGGTCATAGATCATGTGCTGCTGGGACACAGCGGTCCCCAGAAGGCTAACTGTGTGGACATGTAGACATGGAAGGGTGGTTGTACATGTTGTGGATCATAGTGCTAGTGTGTGTGTCAGTAGGGACATGCACTCAATACATGCATGTGCAATCAAGTGACCATCAGTGTCCTCATTACATGTGAACATTGCCCATGTGTACACCCCAGCATGTCAAACCACAACTATACCATCACACCTGAAAGGTAAACACAACACATGAACAGCCATTGATCAGCAGAATACATCATGTATTTAGGATACCACAATTACAATGTCAGGGTGCCCATCAAACTGTGGGGCAAGGCAACTGTCCAACAAAAAAATACCCCCCTCCCTCACATATCACCATGACCCACTGAACAACTGTGCTTGGGGTATGTAGCCTTCATCCTTGAAGTTCACCTGGCCACAGGATCACCCTTCCCCTTTGTCTCCATCTTCCACCTTGTGTGTAAAAAGTGTCCAGCACCCTCAAAGGCCACCTTGACTTGCAAAAACACCAAATCAAAGAGAACACAAAGCAGGCCAACACAGAAGCCAAGCAAAAAGCCTGCAGGCACCAAAACAAACCAGAAAAGCCTCCAGTCGAAGACTTGAAGTAGCAGTACGTCACAAAGCCCAAGTATTAGCACAATGATGGAACAACCAAGGTAGCACAGTAAAACAATGTCATCATGTGTGGTACATAATATCGAATGATGCACCACAAAATGATGTGTACTGTCACAGCTCCCATGTACAGGCGTAGGAGTGGCATGAACCAACCACCCCCACCGTGGTCTGGGTGCCTGAAAGGTCAAACTCACACAGGCCTCTGAGACCCTGGTGGGGAAGGAGGGTCAGGGATATCAGTCGGGACAGGCATTGGTATATTGGATAACTGGAATGAGGGGCAGGAGAGGGGAGTAGGATTGACAAGGGAAAGTAGGGAATTTACAAAAACATAATAATCACATTAACATATACACAATCAGAACAAACGTGTACATCATGCACATAGTACCAAATTACTCAAATTGAAGTCAAAGAGAAACTTATCTCTGGGGTGAGTGCTGGCCTCCTGCCTGCGCACTTTGTGGTCCGGTAACATGAGCAGTTCAATGCTACAAAGAGAGCCAGAGTCACTAATCTGTGCGTGACCATAACACACACACACACACCGCCATACATCCCCCAAAGTAACAAGATACTCTACAAACTATCTGCTGTGGTGCTTCATACCCATACATAAAATTCCCCCCGTGATGGTTCATACACAGTCAATGCAGTAAGTAATGCGCCGGTGGGTGCGTGGCAAATGTAAGACCAATGTGTCAAGATTCACACAACATCCAATGTTCCCTGGGTAAGCATCCAGATGCATTTAGCAAGGTACGACTTCAGTACAAGTCATGTTCCAGCATAACCTAAATAAAGTAGGTAGTGCATGTGGCAATTCAAACCTGTAAATGAAATGCACTGCACACAAGAGTCTGTCCCTCGCAGTCTGTCCCTGTGAGCTGCTTCTTTCCCTGTCTTGGAACGCTACATGGCTAATACAACTGCCTCAATGGACCATGTTGGACCGGAGGATATGTGCCACTGCCCCTGCATGTGCCCCTGACAACTTTCCCATCAACTACCCATTACTCCACCAACGCATCTTACCTGTACGGTGTGCTTCAACACCAATATCTGTCCAAGCTCACCGTCAGTGGTGCTAATTAGCATGCATGTGCAAATGTCCTGGTGGACGGTTGGCTGCGGTGTGGCCCCGTTGTGCTGCTGATGTATGAGCGCAATCCCTGTGGCTCTGCCTGCGCACACATGTGCATGTCTGCACCACTGAAAGTGGCCAGCTTCCAGACATCCAATGGGCCATGTCTGCTGGAAAAGGTGGTCTGGAGGCTCATCCCCCTGCAGAAAGGGCAGAAAACACATGATTAATGCATGAAATTTCCATGTGTGTGTCTCCTCAGGCATGTCATGAGTGGACCATGTCAGAGACGTACATCTGAAATCACTCCATCAGTGAAACTTTCCCAGCCAAAGTGTGTCAGCCACTGTCTACAGCATGAATTGCATGAAGCACATGTACAGCAAAGATAAGAAACACACTACACAATGTATAGCAATTAATGCACACATGAATCATGAAACCACCCATCTAGCATAGGAAGAAGAACTGTTGTCAAAATCACCCCTATCATCCCCACTACAGTTGTCAACACAAGTAGTACAGCAGCAGACATGCCACAGATATGACAGTCCAAAGCCCTTGTGTAATAAGCTGTTACACCGAACCATCCTCGCGAGCCCATGGATAATGGAAGCAGGACTGGCATATGTGAGTCAGGACCCCAAGCTGCAAACACATACACGAGACATGCTTGAAGGGACCAGCTGGAACAGACAGTGGATGCTTTCAAAAGCCACAAAGCACCACACTGTCACATGAAAGCACAACAGACAAGCAATTTTAAACTATATTAACTAATTACACTAACTATCAAAAACGTAGATTACCTAACTAAACTAACTATCAAATAGAAACTTAACTAACTAAACTAAAAGAAAAATCAAAAATGGCCACATACGACCCGGGAGGGAGGCACACAGAAGGGGGGGGGCAGCGGGTGCTGCTCAACACCCACATGCGATGATGTTGAGGGAAAATAAAACTCCATGGACTCAATGCCTGCACAGCCTGACCTATGTGGGAGAAACCTCGTCGTCCGAGTCTGGCTCTTCCTGGAAAGGAGGACGTGTCAGAAGAGCCTGACCACGCCTAGCCGCAGCTTGCCCCTCGTCGGCAGCAAGTCTGCCGGACGGGTGAGCCTGGTTCTGTGCGGCGATGACACGTAGGTCTGCATGCAGAATCTCACGTGATACGCGTGCTTCCTCTTGCAAGGTAACACGTGTAACACGGAATTCCTCCTGCAAGGCCTGGCTGGACAACTGATGCACCTCCCGGCAAGCATGTAGCTCAGCCAAGATGGTATGCTCAAGCTGCGCAAACCTCTCCTCTGACCGCTCCCTCTGGGACATCAGAAGGACACGGAAAGTGGATCTGAGGGAAGCATACTCCTCCCTCACGGCCTCGATGTGTGCCTCTGCGTGAGCAGCAATTGCTTCACGCAGAGACAACATTTCAGCCTGGCGTGCCCTGTCTGAGGCCGCCATGCCCAGCCTGAGCGAGTGGTCCTTGGACTGTGCTGCCTGCTGCTGGAGAAGCACCTGCCTAGCAGCATGGATTGGGCCACACGCTCCGTGCTCACAGCAATGTTTTCCATTGCTGCCCCCTGGCGTTCAGAATTGGCAGTCATGTCTTTCTCCCACTCAGTATACAGAAGTTGCGCGTGGCAACCGCATTGCTGGGCTTGACACCCGCGTGACCCAAGGACCGGGTATCCTTGTTCTGTTGGCACTGCCCGCGGCTGCACGACTACATGCCCCCATCGACGTGATGGCCCAGGCACATCAGTGACTGGTGTGGAGGGTGACCATGCGTCCCGATCCACCACAGGCAGAGGTTCCAAGACTGTCTGACCCGTCAGTGCAGGTGTCACGGACAGAGGAGTGCCCACATCAGAATCACTCACCCCTGACATATGGACCTGATGCACATCCAAATCGACATGAACGTCAGAGTGGTCATCAGGGCTGGACTCATTGCCAGCCAGATACAAGATGGACTGTAGCACATGTGGGTTTTCGTGGCCTACCACCCCACGACCCCCACTTGTGCCACGTTACTGTAGTGATAACAACCCTGTGCCTGGCATGACAACACCATCCTCTGGTTCCATTGCTTCATCATCTGAAAAGTAGAGAGAAAAAAGGTCACCTCACATGTTAGAAGCACACAACACACCCACACATAGACATCGCACAGACACCAAACACATGAAGCAGACATGTCACACACACAAGAGAACCTGCCATGCATGCTGGGTCAACTTGGCATTGCTTCTGTGATTAGGGATGTAGAAGGGTGCTATAGCGCTCTGAAGTGGGTTGATGCAGTGCAGCACATTTGTACGTTACTCACTATCCACATGTACAAGTACTTTATGATTTGTATCAGAAAATGTGAAGGCAGTGCAAGGTCAACTTCAACCTTCACTGCAATGTGCATGTAGTGGGTAGCATGGCTACAAGCAAACCACCCCTCCCCCCAAGTGCAAATGCAGGGATGCCTTGCATGGTATCAAAAGGATGACCATAGACCTGTGTATTGACAGACAGTGTTGACTAGCATCAATTGCATCATGTGAGTCAAGTGACAGCACAGCAGATGATGATGGGACAGTAATCAGGACACATGATGAAACCTCCGGAGTACACCCACATGTGGAGAAGACACTAAACCAGTTGGACAGAGTCATTGACCATGAAACAGGCTGAGGCCTGTGACCCACACAGATTGTCACACCCTAACATGTGTGCGACGCAGGGCTGAGCCACAGTGGCCATGGGAAGGCTAATGAAATGCCATTCAATGTAGGTCACCCTGGACACGTACTACAATGATCATCCAGTCAAGGACACATAGGGGCATGCATGGAATCCACATGGAGCATGAATGGGCACTCATGTCCCTGTGGGGCATCTGACCTCTGCACAGTCCAAGTGAGACACCCTGCATCAAGTACAAAGTATGTACCCCACAGCATATATCTGGCCGATTAGCTGGTGGAAGTTAGCATGTACACAGGACACATGAACCGGCAAGTACTCAACGGCAAAATTGAAGCAGACCAGTGCAAAGGTGAAATTGGGGTGCAGAGGGTGGGTGGAGGGGCAAGGGAGCATGCCTACGTGGAGTACCCACATGCAGGCAGAGGAAACATGCACGTCAGTCATGCTATGACATAGTCCCAGGGCTGAGAGCAAGGTCAACCCAGGCTACATGCAGAAGGGCCAGTGAGCTGGAACATGGACCGAAGGGGCATCCTGGTGACCAGCATGTGAGTAGGGTGCAATAGTGGTGATGCAGACAGTCCCCGTCCGCTCCACATGTCCACCATCCTGCAGAGCAGCCATGCATCAGTGAAGCATTGCATTACTTGAACATTAGAACCATGTAGACATGACAGTGGCAGTGGCAGTCATGAACAACACATCACACAAGTAAAACACACATGACCTCAACAAACACGCAGCAACACTCACTGGACTGGACATCAAAGTCCGGCATCTCTCCCACTCCTTCGACCGATTCAGGTGGTATGAACTCCGCAACGAGTGACTCGTGCGGAGTGAGGTCTTCCTCCTCAGGTGCAGGCCCACTGCTAGTCACCAGAGTCAAGTTGTAATTTGAGGCACGCTTAGCCTTAGTGCTGCATTTGAGGTCATTCCAACGCTTTTTGCACTCTTGCGCCGTGCGCGCCTCATGTCCAAATGCACTCACATGTTCCACATCTTGCTTCCAGTGGGTATCACGGTGGGCAGCCATAGTCTGACAATTAGGCCCCACTAGCATGTCATGGGTGTGGTCCCACACGTAGTCCACAAGGAAATCCAGTTCCTGGTTGCAGAAAGGCTTCTTCCTCGACATGCAGGAGGTCGTGGCTGTGTGTGGGGTCCCAGCCTGTGCTGCAGATGCAACCTTCCTCCTCTTGGATTGTGGTGCAGACCCTCGCTGGCAAATGCCGCCCTGATAAGTATGGCCAGTGGCACCGGTGGATTGAGCCAAGGGAGTGGCAGGTGGAGGGACCACCAAATGCCTGACTTGCGTCAGTGGCAGCTGGGTGCCCTCTAATGGACCCTGCGTAGCAAAATCCGCTGTGGCAGGGTCATTGACCGCGACTGTCCTGGTTGGCAGACTCACAACTGCAGTGTTGTTGGCTGCATCTGCCCCTGCACTTGCCAACACCCGGCTGGTTGGGGCAGCAGATGGCATTACTGCCCCAGGGACATGTGTCTCGGTCAGGGCAGCCCTGTGTGCACCTACGGTTTGCCTCCGGCCCTGTTGGAAATCTTCCAAAGACTCTTCAAGTGCCAACGCAGCCTGCGCTGCCAGACCCTGAGCCTGGGTGGTGGTGCCCACAGCTGCACCTGCAGCTACCACTACCCTTAGGCCCGTGGCAGTCGATGAAATGGACTGCCGGGTCACACGGGCGCCAGTGCCAGATGCAGAAGCTGCATCTCTCTGAACCACAGGGGGTAGTGGCATGACTGCACCGACACATGGCACAACATTGTGCACAAGTGGCGCACCCCTGCCTCTTCCCCCTCTGTGGCCACCCTGGACACCCTGGAGTCCCCCTACTCCCTGGTCACCCTGGCCACGTCCCTGACCACACCCGCCACGAGGAGTATGCCCAGCTGAAGCGTCCCTCACCTTTGGTGGCCTCCCAACCATGGCTCAGATGGAGTAGTGCCGGCACAGATGGACGAGTGCCAATGGGAGGTGTACACCACAATTGTCCGGGGCAACTGTGGTGAAGGGGGTGGGATGAAAGATGTTAACAGCACCCCTGTACCTGCAAGGCTGTATGCGACCCGGGTGATGTAGTGACGGGTCATGCAACGCTCAGGCACCCCAAAACTGCAGTAAAACCGTGCACGCAACCCCTGCAGACTACGTGCATGGAATTAACCTCGCACAGTACGCTGTGGCACCCAGTAACACGAAACACGCGTACGCGTGGGACACGCAGGATAATATGACCTCGAAAATCGGTGAGATACACAGGGGCACCCGCAGTGGGAAAAATAGCATGCGATGATGAAAAACACCCGTAGCCAATACCCCGGCCAAAAGAAGAGATATGTCCTTGATCTGCTGTAAAGTTGTGATGGCGCGCGAAACACCGCCCCTCAATGCTGGGTGGATGGGGGTGCTGGGGGACATGAGTCGGGGCCTGCTGGCAGGTGCTCTTCAATGCTGGGTGGATGGGGGTGCTGGGGGACATGAGTCGGGGCCTGCTGGCAGGTGACCCTCAATGCTGGGTGGATGGGGGAGCAGGGGGACATGAGTCGGGGCCTGCGGGCAGATGACCCTCAATGCTCGGTGGATGGGGGTGCTGGGGGACATGAGTCAGTGCTCACTTGTGCATGGTGACATGTGGGCTGGCTGGGGGGCTTTGCCAGGGTGGATGGGCTGCCTGTGGGGCATGGCCAGGGGTGCAGTGTGTACCCCTGTGTTGGGGTCTGCCTGCAGGCCCTGGGGATGGGGGAGAGGGCACACCTGGGAGGACACACACTGCCGATTCGTTGGGGCACCCCCAAAATACACATACCCCGCTCGCACAGGGCCAATCGTGTGTAAAACTTCCCACGCACCCTTGGAATACGCGTACCACGCAAGCACAGGGCCAATCGCGTGTAAAACTTCCTGCGCACTCCCAAAATACACGTACCCCGCTCGCACAGGGCCAATCACGTGTAAAACTTCCTGCGCACCCCAGAAATACACGTACCCCGCTCGCCGCTCGCACAGGGCCAATTGTGTGTAAAACTTCCCGCTCACCCCAGAAATACACGTACCCCGCTCGCAAAGGCCCGATCGCATGTAAAACTTCCTGCGCACCCCTGAAATACACGAACCCCGCTCGCACAGGGCCAATCGTGTGTAAAACTTCCCACGCACCCCCGAAATACGCGTACCCCACTCACACAGGGCCAATCACGTGTAAAACTTCCTGCGCACCCCCGAACTACACGTACCCCGCTCGCACAGGGCCATCGCGTGTAAAACTTCCCGCACACACCAGAAATACACGTACCCCGCTCGCACAGGGCCAATCACATTTAAAACTTCCCACGCACCCCTGAATACACGTACCCCGATCGCACAGGCCCAATCGCATGTAAAACCTCCCGCGCCCCCCCGAAATACAGGTACCCCGCTCGCACAGGCCCAATCGTGTGTAAAACTTTCCACACACCCCCGAAATAAATGTACCCCGCTCGCACAGGCCCAATCGCATGTAACACTTCTTATGCAGTGGGGTACGTGTATTCGGAGGGGTGTGCAGGGATTTTTACGGACGTTTTCATGGTTGGGGGGCTGTATGCTGGTCCACTTGGCTGGGGGCCATGTACGGGATTTGTGCGCTGTTCATGGCGCACAGGGAGGGGTTGGGGGGCGTAACTGGCACTGCTGCAGTGTCGCTGCGCTACTCTGCGCCACGGCTGGTTATGGATGTTGAAATCCATGAATACGCTGTGCGCGGAAATGGATTTTGGCACACGCGGCTAGCGCAGACTGCTGGATATAGATACTGTGGTTGAAGAGGGAAGACATTTGGTGTAGAGCATCACACTCTTCTTCTTGTGTGCAGAAAAAAACACAATTCCTACAAAATATTTTTCTGGTGGTATTGCACCCCACCAAAAGGATGCACAGGATGCTCCCGGTAGCCTCAAACAGATGCTTGAGGGACAGAGTTAATACACGTTTGATGGGATGCTTTTGGTGGTCCTGTCCTAAGTTGAAGCTTCTTTCTCACATTTAGAAGCTGAAATCTGTTGCCCTTCCAGATGGCCCATTGGTGGTCCATTTTGGGCAAATGATGAGGATGGGCAATTAGTCTGCACGCATTTCAAGGAAAAGCCTGAAACAGCAAAGGCTGCTGCTGTTTGGGTCTGCCTCCTTTGCCTGCCATCACTACCTGCATGAGGACATTGGGCCTCATTAGGACCCTGGCGGAGTGGGTTTCCGCCAGCGCTAATCGCGGCGGACCCGTCCGCCGTACTACGAGTTCCCTTAGCGCCATGGAGGTTTTCTCCGCCTGGTTTTACCGGGCGGAGAAAACCATGGCGCTAAGGGACCTCGTTGTTAATTACGCCGCCGTACTTTACGGCGGCGTAATTAACTCCTTCCCCACTCCCATTATACCCTATGGGGCAAGAATGGGAATGGGGAAGGGTAAAATGGGGATTGGGAATTTACCGCTCCGCCAAGGTCGGCATGGGGTGGTAAATCCGCCAACCCCCATGGCGCTATCGGCGGCTTTCCGCCATGCTCCGCGGTGCATTTAGCACCGCGGATTCCGCCAGGGTCGTAATGAGGGCCATTGTGTTGCCCCACCACCCTTTTGTCTAGGGCTTGAAAAACACAGGTGGGACACCCACAAGGTGCTCCCTCAATGGCAAAGGGTGCCACTGTTTAGGACTGTTTGGGCAGGCTTGGGAAGTATTGTACCGATCCAGAGAGGGGTTGATATTATTATAGATGGACCAAACACCCATGTAAGGTATGGATTAGCCCTATAATAAAAGTAGTTTAAGCCAAACTATAACTTTGCCTTGCTTTAAAACCAAAAAAAGGAGCACCGACATAATTCCGTCTAGGGAAACTCTCCCTGAATATTCCTGGTCTAGAGAACTGCTGAAATCCAGGACTCCTATTTCTCTAGTTGTTCACAGATATCACCTTCAGCAATAAATGGAGGAGTTTCAAACTATGTTTAGGCCATCGGGAGTACCCTATTTGATTGCAGCAAATAGATATTGAATTAGACTTAACTAAATGCTTTCATCTTATTTTCTATTTTTCTATGAATTATAAGATTTTATTAGTTTTTGAGTTATTATGACGAATTATTTTGGAATGTAATTGTTTTATCTAGCGCAGTGAAAACATAAGTGAACTGGTTTTATTCTATATATATATATATATATTGTGCTAGTGGTGGACAATCACTGAAATGACAAAGAGGAAAGCAACAGCATATCTCTGCCGCAGTGAATCATTCAAGCACTTGGTAGCCCTAATTAAGCCCATAGACAAGGCAAATAATTTGAATGGTGAAATTGAAAATCTGCTAAACTCCTTGGCTATGCCCCAAGTGATGTGGTGTGGAAAACTTAACACTAGTTTCTAACTGGATTACACATGACACATTGGAGGCTTTGTCATTACTATCACCTAACAGTGAACATTATATAAATTCATCAATACATAGATCAAAATTGCCTTCCAAAGATTTCTATGCTAATAAACCGCTGAAAAAAAAACAATTAACAGAAATAGACCACCATTAAATTCCAGTATAATTGGGAAAATAGACAGCTCTAATTTATTGGATGAGTTCCGCAGATATAATAAACAGGGGGGAATGAAAATTATGCATTCCCCTTTGTTGTTGTAGTGAGGCAGTCAGAATTAATAAGCAGAATTAAAGATGAAGGTTTTAATAAACCTCTTAAACACTGTCAGTGTCTGTGATGATCTGACAGAAGATTACAAGGTGTTCCACTCCTGCAGTGCATTGAATTCAACACTTGAGTCATCAAATGTTCGCAGAAGGAACCAAGGTTGATTCGAAAGAAGATTTTAACAAGAGCATCTTAACAAGGTATTGAGGGGCAAATGAGTCTGACAAGTATAAGTGAGGGACAGAATCTTGTGCTTGATTCATTGCTTGAATGGCAGCCAATGTAATTTGTTCCTTAATGCAGTGATGTGATCACGCCTGGAAAGTCCAGAAACGGCCCTCTAGCTCTGTCCGGAGTGAACTGTAGGCGATGGAGATTTGCCTGTGATGTACCAGTAAGTAAACTGTTGCAATAGTCTAATCGAGTATTGACCAATGCAGTGGCCAACAACAATCCATTTTTTATGAAGAGATAAGGCCTAATCTGGTGGAGTAATGTAATCATGTGTCCACATGATGACCAAATCTGTGAAACATGTTGCTTCATAGATAAATCAGCGTCAAAAATGACACCCAGTGCTTTTACCGACTTTCTCAAAGAAATCAAATTACCAGAAATCAGAAACTGAGCATAGTGAGTGCTAAGTTTCTTTAATTGTGGACCAGAGGCCATAATGAGATCATGATCATATGAAGAATAAAGATAATATACCACTGAACGTGAATAAGGAAGATTGTGATACTTAGCGTAGAGAATGATTTTCATCTCTGTATTTCTAATTGCATGAAATCCCCTGAATATAGAAAACTGTGGGATCCCCTCTACTGAGATTGAACATGGTTCAAATTACCTGTTCTATGGGGGGGGCAGTTTCCTCTCAGGAAGGTCTATTACCACATAGTGGCTCACTGTATCATTCACAGGGTAGACATAAGCATTTGCATGTCAGCCTGGTTCAACCCACAAGGACAGTCCAGCAATGAAACAGTAGGCAATTCTCCACTGAACAAGAGTACCAACAACAACCCCAGACACATGTTTTTGCCTTGTTGGTCCCTCTCAGTAAGGTGAAGTTTTGCTTCTCTAAGCACAATTTGCACAGGGTTCACATCTGGAGTAACCTGGGTAGGTGAGAGTGAAAACCCAAGCATTGTTAAATTATGGGAGCCCCTCTACTGGGAATGAACACAGTTCAAATAACCTGTTGTAGGGGAGGTTTCACACTCAGGAAGATCTACAACCATTTTTAGCCCACTGTACTGTTCACAGAGGAAAAACATACCCACTTGCATATCAGTATGGTCCCCCTCTGCCAGGACAGCCCACCATCAAAATGCGTGGTAATGCTCCTCTGAACAAGCGTTATCAACAGCAATCCCAGACACGTGTTTCAGCCTTGTTGGGCCTCCTCAGTGAGATGAAGCTGTACCTCTCTAGGCACACCTCATTGAGCTGTGCTTAGCTTAGAGATCACCAAATCCCATGAAGGGTACTCTATTAAACACATTAAATTAAGGATTTCTAATTGACTTGAGAACTACTGATAATACACATTCAATGGCCAGAATTAATAGAACGGGGTGCCCATTAGGGACAGCACGTCATCAGGCCCAGAACCAATGATGTAACATTACTTGCTGAGAAGGGTAAGATATCCCAATGTCATTGTTTAGAAACATTTATGCGCAATGCAGCCAAGCTAACTAGCATGGCCATTTCCATCCAAAAACATTTGATCACAGTTAAGGATGCATAATCATTCTTATCTGATAAATTGCTCAGTGTTGATTTGATGGGTGTTATTAATTAAGCAATAGAACCCGAGCGTCGGGGGCATTACCGTCTCAGGTAATGCCCCGGGGTCCATAGGTAAGGACCCGAGCGAAGCGAGGGCCTTACCGAAGGCCCCGGGGCATTACCTGAGACGGTAATGCCCCCGACGCTCGGGTTCTATTGCTATTAGTACTCCGGCCCGCAAAAATTGCGTGACCGGGGCACTAAAAGCTTTTTTTTTGTGTCCTGAAATGTTGCAGCGTTTCGGCGCTGCGGCGTTTCAGGAGAAAAAAAAACGACCAAGAAAATGGCCGCCGCCATGGAAAGGGAAAACAGAGTCCATTTTCCCTTTCCATGGCGGGCATAGGGAGCGGACGCGCTGGGAACACAAGTGTTCCCAGCGCGTCCGCTCCCGTAAAAGGATAAAAAATAAGGTAAGTGGGGTTTGGAGGGCGGCAGTGGGGAGAAAAAAACAAAAACATACCTGCGTCCCCGGCGGGGGACGAGGGAAGCCTCCAGCCGTGTGGAGGCGCGGAGCGGGGATGGCCCTGCTCCGAGTATACACACGACTGTAGGCTTTCCTCGTCCACCGCCGGGGACGCAGGAACAAGAAGGTAAGGGGGGGAGGGGTGAAGGGGATTTAGAAAAAAAAAATTCCTTACCCGAGTCCCCGGCAGGGGGCGAAGGCAGCCTCTCAGCTGCAGGGAAGCTCAGAGCAGGGATGGCCCCGCTTCGAGCCTCCTCATTGGCTGAGGGGCTGCCACGCCCCCTGCCGGGAACAAAGGCCGTGGAATCCCGATGAAGGGATTCCCGGCCGGGTAGGGACCTGGCGAGAGCCAATCATAATGGCTCTTGCCTTCTGATTGTCTCTCGCCGGGTTACTAATAACAAATAAAGAATTGAAAGGCATCATCCATGATAAAAAAAGATGACTTTACTCTTTAATCTAAAACTTTTCTCACCCAAGGGGCGCCTCAGTCTATTGGATTATCCTCTCTAACAGACAAAGATTGTTGTTACAAGTGTGCCGGTATGGAAATAAAGTGTGGGTAAAACCATTTACTGGCACTATTTCGGGACCCGAGCATTCATAGTTGATTTGCCAGTAACACCGGCACTGGTAACATCAAACACTGTGATACCGGTGCTGGTAGCACAGGCCATGGTAATAGCATCACCTTTCTGGACACTTGCCGTGAGCACTGGAATCACAGTGACATTACAAGCATGTGTTTGCCGTAACACAGTCATAACAATGCTGTTACTAATGTCAAATCAATGCCAGAAACACTGGCACTGCGGAGCAGCTGCAAAACTGCTCAGGTAGGGAATAAAAGGCCACAGGTGCACCCAATCCATCCAGGTGAACCCAATACATACAGAAACAGCACACAAGAGCCACACCAAGAACAATTCCAAACACAACCACGCGGCCGCTCATTGTTGTAGCTATGAACATGTAAATTCACAAAGGGGGTCATGGGAGTCCCTCTGCCAGACATTAGTCCTGGTTACGAGAGACTTACCCAGAGTCTTTAGCTCACTATCTTTCACAGAGAAGAAATATCCCAAACATATCAGTCTTTGACCTGCCCTGGGGCAGACCAGCACCGAAATGCTAGGCAATTCTCCTCTGAACAAGAGTACCAACAGCATCCCAAGACACGTGTTTCAGTCTGGTTGGACCTCATCAGTAGGGATGAGCTGTGCCTCTCTAAGAATAGTGAGCAAGGGGTCCACGTCTGGATTCCCCTAGTAACTTAGGGTGAGACCCAAAGTTACTTAAATATGCAAATTCACATGGGGGTCATGGGAGTCCCTCTGCCAGACATTAGTCCTGGTTATGAGAGACTTACCCAGAGTCTTTAGCTCACTATCTTTCACAGTGTAACGCTCACCTGGTTCCCACGGAGGCGCGGCGTCGAAGGCGCAGAACTCTGAAGATGGACAGGAAGGGCCCCTCTATTCTGGCTTCCCTGGCTCGTTGGATACCCTCCTGTGCGTGAAAATGGAGTATTATCAACTGTGGAACAATGCTCAAGCCTCCCACTCCCTTCCAACCCTCCACGATACCTCCTCCACGATTCCCCGTGAAGCCTCACCTTAGGGTTTGGAAGGATGAGCTCTCCATCCTGCTCTGATGCAGGGGCGCGTTGAAATCCAGTTACTTCACTGGATTGAGGATTGATGGGAGTTCAGGTAAGCTTGACTGTTCAGGTAAGGCGCTGTAAAAGTTCTGTTCAAAAGTTCAAGCTTAATAATAATGTTCGCTGTCTAATTGCAGCAAGCGCTAATGCTTATGTCTTTTTCCCCTTAGGGGCCGGGGTTCGGATTGCCGGAGATATGGCGCCGACCCGAAGTGAAACAGTTCTGGATGAGCGCTCAGGTAATGTCTTTGCATTCGCTCATTCAATGTCTTTGTCTTTTTTCCCCATAGGGGCCGGGGTCCGGAGATGCCAGGAAGTGGCAGGACCCGAAATGCAGTGGGAATAATCCAACAGGTAAGATTTAAAAGGAAACTGAGCTTTCCTTATTCCTTTTCTCCCTCTCACCTTTGTTCTTGTCTTTTTTCCTCTAGGCGCCGGGGCGTAGCTGAATCCGGAAGATCGCTGCTGAAGATGGAAGCGCCTTGCAAAGGTGAGTAAAATGCAGCGCTGCAGCGATCGAAACGAAATGCCTTTAAAATGATGTCTTCCTTTTCAGGGTCGTTGGAGAAATGACTCCGGGATGCAGATTTAGCAGGTAAGGGCTTTTCTTCTCCTATTCTCTTCCTTTCTCCCCTTGCAGGTGTTCCAGGGTGCTGGCAGGCGTGGCTGAAGTCAGGATGCAGGAGCTGACACAGTGAGCGTCCAGCTGCTAGGTGCAGAACAACGCGAAGCATGTGTGGCTGTTCGGGTGGGGTTTAAATAGCCTTGGAAGAAGTTCCTGGTATGTATCCTTCCACCAATCAGGTATGTATCCTTCCCTGACCACACCCGGGTGGTGAAGTAGTCCTACAGGTTAAGTAGTCCCATTCAGGCCTCAAGAGGGCCTGGATGAAGCAGCAAGGTCTGCACCAGGTAAGTGTGCACCCAAGCACTTAAATACATATCCTCTTCTATGAGCCTGGCACCTAAGGCGCCAGGACTGGGGTCCGCTATGAGCCTGGCGCCTAAGGCGCCAGGACTGAGTCCAAAGGGCCCCGACTTGGGCCTGCTGAGACTTCCCTGGGGAAAATGATGCCTGCCTCTGGGGTTGCTGGGCCCGGCCTGGCTCCTTAGAGGTAGGCATCATGACAGTACCCCCCCTCAAGGCCCCTCCCAAGGTCTTTTCCTCTGGGGGTTTTGGTTTGTGCGGGAATCTTTGATGGAATCTTTGAATTAATCGTGGTGCGTGAACATAGTTACTGGGTTCCCAAGATCTTTCCTGAGGTCCATATCCTTTCCAATCAACAAGATAGAAGAGTTTCGACTTAACTATCTTGGAATCTAAAATGTCTTTCACTTCGAATTCTAATTCTCCATCAATTTGGACAGGGCCTGGGGGCTCAGACAGTCTGGTTCCAGGTTGTACTGGTTTTAGAAGAGATGCGTGAAAAACGGGATGAATCCGCATGTTGGATGGTAAATCGAGTTTAAAGGCCACTGGGTTGATAATAGCTTTGATGGGGTAAGGCCCAATGAATCTGGGATTAAAAGTTTGCTGACCCTTGAGGGGTAGATGTTTAGTTGCTAGCCATACCTGATCTCCTACTTGGTAAGGAGGAGTTTTACTTCGGTGCAAATCAGCGTTTTCTTTATACTTTTTCTTGGCTTGCTGTAAGTGGGTTGTAGCTTCTTTGAAGGCTTGGGTTATTGTGGAATGCAGGTGATTTACTGCAGGCATCTCCAGGGTCAGAGGTGGATCTAGGTCAGAGGTCCGAGGATGGTGATCATACAGGGTATAAAAAGGAGTCTGTCCGGTTCCAGAATGCACTGAATTGTTGTATGCATATTTTGCAATCCAAAGGATGTCCTTCCAATTCAACTCGGATTGGTGTAACATGCACCGCAGATATTGCTCGAGAGTCTGATTGGTTCTCTCGGTTTGTCCGTCGGTCTGGGGGTGGTGGCTGGTGGATAACCGCACGTCTATTTGTGCTAGTTGGCAACATTTCTTCCAAAAGTGGGAGATAAATTGACTTCCACGGTCTGAGACCAATATGGAAGGGAAACCATGTAACCGCACTATATTTTCCATACATTCCTTGGCCAAGGTGGAAGCTGACGGCAATCCTTTTAACCATAGAAGTGCCACGGGCCGTTTATATCGGCCGCTGTTTGAACTATGGAACGTTTGGGCCGAGGAGATCGGCCCTAAGGCCCTCCCTCCAATTGAAGGAGAATACACGATGTTCATTGGGCACAGCAGTGTCAATCATTTGCTATTCCGCTTCTGACTCCCCCCTCTAACTCCACCCACTATGTCCACACCTAGAATTAACCATTATATTTGTTAAATGATTGATGAAATGAGGCCTTATTTATCATTTGTTGTGACTGTAGACAGTGCAGTGCCAGTTACAATATGGAAATACCAAGGTCTAGGGGTCTGTAAGATAATCAGTGGTCTCTTTACTATTAGTACATTCCTTCCTCACCCCCACCATATTGCTTACAATGGTACTGCCCATGTGTTTCAGAAGTCTGGGCTGGGCTTGTGAAACACGCGCTGCTGCACGTGTCCAGTTTATGATCTTCATTTGCAACACAGAATTTGCCGGGCCCTATCTGACGGTTGATACGTTCATGCAGTGTGCATGGTGCGAGATTGTTATTCTGCTGAAGGACCATCAACGAGGCTGGGCTTTCCAGAGCACAGGTAACCCCATGTCATCTGCACTGCAAGTATGTGCTTTCCCTCAACTGGCTCCAAGAACTACAGGCATCTCGTAATACATTTTTGTGTGATGCGAAAAATGGTGCTCCCTTAGTGAGTCAGGAAACTGCTGCTCATATTGTGTGTTCAACGTTGGGCCGTTCAGTAGAAATACCGAACGTGTGTTTTGAAATGTTTCCCTGTTTGGATGAGAGGCCTGTAATCCTGCACTCACATTAGCCAAAAGGCTACAGCAATACCACGTAACGTTTGACATTTTACTTACAAGTACCTTCGTGAGCTTCAAAGGTACTTGTAAGTAAAATGTGCAGCAGAGAACGAGGAACTATCATGCTGAAATGTACCTTCAATTACTTTTTTTAATATAAGCACACCATTTTATTAGTGCATTCCTCCCTCACCCCCAGGTTATTTCTGAAAATGGTACTGCCCATGTGTTTTTCAGAAGTCTGGTTGGGCATGTGAAACATGAGCGGAGCCTCTGCACATGCACAGTTGACGGTCCCGGGCATTTGCAACATCAGATTTTGCCCGGGCCTCATCTTGCAGTTGGCCCGTAGTGCATGGTGCGATATTGTTGCTGAACGATACCGTGGGTTCCAGAGCGTTGGTAAGCACCTTTCATCTGCATTGCACTTATGTGTTCCCACATTTCTGTAAGAAATACACGCATCCTGAAATACTAATATTACAAATATTCTCTTCAGGTTTGTTTTTGTGGAATACTGTATTGCTGCTCCCATGGTGAATCTGGAAACTCCTGCTCATATTGTGTGCTCAAAATAGGGCTTTTCGCTAGAAACACTGAACGTGTGTTTTGAAGTGTTTCCCGTTTTACCTGAGAGGCGCTGTAATCCTCCCATGCAATGCAACGTAACACTTCACATTTTACTTACACGTACCTTGAGCTTCAAAGGTACATGTTAGTAAAATGTGCAATAGTGAACGGGGAACTGTGATGCTGAATTGTACCTTCAATGTAATCTCCAAATGCACTTTAATGCAAGCACACCAGTAAGTGAGCACATGCCCTCAGCACTTATGCATGCCCGTGACATTATCCTGCCCAGCAAGCCATTTTCATTTTTCCAATTCTCAAACCGTTTTTTTGGTTTGTGAAATGCTGTTTTGCGGCTCATTTTGAGGGACAGGAAACCCCTGCTCGTATTGCATTGCTGCAAAGGTATGTTTATTTGTGTGTGAATATGCTCAGCTTGGCCTTGGCTGCACCCAGACCTTGTCTCCAGCATTTGTCCTGGGTTGATGTGCAGGCCCGAGCTCCTGTTTTATTTTCCCTCTCCTCATAACCATTCCTCAGTTTACCCAGTGCCTTGCCACTACAGAGTTGTAATGTTGAAATGCAATTGCAAGCTTCGTTTATGTCCACTGACGCCAGTATTAAAACACTGACATCCATCACCTTGCAAGCTTCCCTGTGTAATTTAATAAATGTGATAAAAGCATTAGCACACTGGTGCCCTGCCCTGCGACAATAGCATCAATAGAGTGAGCACAGTGCCTGTGGATTGATAATAGTGTGAAGGGTTTGAGTGCAGTATGCAGCATGTGAGTGCATTGCTCGGAGAATGATTGTAATGCCAAGAGTGTGAGGTGCCATGGGAATGTATTCAGCCACATATGAGTATATCTGGTAGGATGGTAATGAGTGCAGTACCAGAGGAGTTATTATAGTACAAGGAGATTTGGGACAATGCTAGGAGCGTGTGATGCTGGGACAGATGTATGAGTGCAGTGTCAGTCGGGGGTGCACCCAGGCTAGAAATGTTTGGAGAGGTGCTAACATCAGAGACTCTGGAGGTGCAAACTTACTTGTATAGGGGGCATCTAACTTCTTCAGACATTTTATTTAAACTATTTTAGTGCAATTTACTCTTGTCACTTCTGAAACCACGCCTTTTAGATCTTCCCACTACCCTTCCAATCACTCCTCTGCTTACAATTAGTCACATAAATGCATGTGTTACTCAGTGAAACGTTTTACATCAGTAATTCCTAGGCATTTGTTATCTGTGCAGCTCGCCAGCACCATTTATTGTCTGTGTCCTGCTACGCTCAGTACGTTAGCCGGGTAAAGTCAATGTAGCCCAAAATGTAGGGGGCTAAAGGCCGATATGCCCAATGGCTGTTGCACCACTGGTGCCAGGAGAGTTTGCATGGTGGCAGGCAATTGAGATTACTAGCATTGCAAGGTTATACATGCATGCTAGATGAGTGAGTGGAGTAGCATGGGGGTTAGTTCTGTTGCAGAAGAGTTTGAGAAGGGACTGGAAAAGTGATCACGTAGCCATGTGTGGGAGTACACTGCCGCAAGTATGAGTGCACTGCCAGGATAGTGAGTAAAGTGCAATGAGTGTGAATTAAGTACTAGTAAAAAAGGTACACTGCCAGGAAAGTGAGTGTAGTGCTGGTAAAGTGATTACAGTCCTGAGAGATCATGGTAGCTCAAGTGAACACGTGGATTGGGTGTAGTGCCAGGAGTGAGATGGAAGCAGCAACTGCAAATAGCACATTCACGAGGTATGAAGCCAGTGAAGAGGATAAAGTGGTGCAGGACTCAACGCAGCACATGTGCCATGGAAGCAGTGTCACTGATTGCCTGATGGTAGCTGCATCCTAGTATTAGGTGTGGTGGTGTTGAGAGATCAGTTGAATGTGTGCAGTCTGGTGGTTGATCACTGAAATTGCATTCTGGCCGCATTAGACCTGTGTAGGACGTTTATAAGTGCAGCTAGGTTGATTTCTCGTGGGGTATAGCTGAATTCTAGCAGGGTGTTACGGTGTTCATGGAGTATTCTTTGCATGTGATCAGCTAAGCCGAATTGATCAAGGGGTGTAGTTGCGCTCTATTGAGTGTTGGTGTAAAGTAGAGAGTGAGCATAGTGATAGGGGAGGTAAGTGTCTGGAGTGGATAGTTTATTCTTACAAGCCATTGTTCCGGATTATATTCACAGGTTTTGCAATAGCTGCTCTCAGAGGGAAATGGCACGGGAGGCAGCTAGGCATGTTTAGTACACTCACGTTGACATTGAAGTCTTGGTCCATGGTGTTGTTGCGATTCAGCAGCTCTGGGTGGTCTTAATCAGGTTTGTGGAAAGAGACATGTTTTTAGAGCTGTGGAGTTTTGAAAGGGAAAGCAGCTCTCCATCTGACCCCGTGTAACCAGTCTTTCACCCACCAGTGTGCAGGGGCTTCTTGAAAACACATAGCAGTCCTGGGGGGATGGCGGCATTCAGGGGTTCCACCCATGTCTCTAAACCACAGACTTTTGTCTTGTTTTTGCCCCCACAGTGAATGAGGCTTCCCCTTGCCACAGTCCAAAGATAAGAAGTGAAGCACCATGAGCAGAAGCAACTTCCAGCACCTCCTCATCGTCCTCAAGAAGACCCCGCTGGACCAGGAGTCGAAGTACAGCTGGGTAAGAGTTCGCCCCTATGGGTATTCATTGGAGTGTGGGGTTGGAAGGTGCAAGAGAGTGCAGTGGGCCAAGGTGGCACTAGAGGCCTTTTTGGGGTGCTTGTGCTAGGTAGGCTGGTGCGTGCATTTGGACGATTAGAGGTTGGGGGGTGCAATTGATCATTAGGTAAAGCAGTGAAAACAATTGTTGGTGTGCGCTCAAGAAAGCATGAGTGTCTGCTTGTTTACAAGTGAGAAATAATGTGTGTCAGTATGTTCAAGTGAGAATGTTTGTACACGTGTGACTGTCTGCATGCAGCATGCAGGAGTTTGAGGAAGTGAGCTTGCATTGCAATTAATGACAACACCGACACTTTGAAAGATATTTTTCTAATGTCACATGGTGTCAATACCTCTCCTCCAGGACTTTTACTGTCTCCACCTGCCTCAACAGCTCTCTACCAGTCCCTCACTGCCATTATATTCCACACCACCTCTTTGTCAGACTCTTGCTGACTCCACGTCACCCAGCAGCTTTCCGTCTGTTGCTCGCTGCACCCACCTGCCCTGTTACCTCTCCATCAGTCCCTGGGTCTCTGCATATTCCAGAGCACAGCTCCATCATCTCCTTGTTGCCCTCACCTTTGTCAAAACCTCTCCATCATTTAATCTCTATCCGCAGCTGCCTAGGCACCTCCCCATCTGCCCATCACTTTCCCTAACTGCCTCAACACCTTTTCATCAACCCCTCGGGGGTAGATGGTACTGTGCTTTTGGAGGCTATTCCTCGATCCACCTTTACCCAGGTGTGTCCTTGAGCACATGACCTGTTTGTGCATTTCAACCCTACTGTTTTTTCAGGCAGGTTGTGTCGTGGAGACATCGCGAGTGGCTGTGGTGTAGGGGGAACATGTGAAGTAATGATTGCATTTGAGCCCTAACACAGGGCCTCAACCTCAGCAGTAATGAGGCTTTGAATGGTGGCACCCACACTTGTTTTCATTTGGGGGAGGGAGTGTTGACCCCAAGGTTTGTCTGAGTTTTTAATTTCAATAGTCATGTGACACTAGCCTACATGGAGTGTTTCACTTTCAAGAACTGTGCCTTGTCGGGTTAGCTCGGAATCCAGCATTGAGGGTTATACAATAGTGGCAGTTGCTGGGAGGCCCCCTAAGGCTCGAGGAGTTTTTATTTGAAAAGGTTGAAAGGGCTGTAGAACAACTTTCCCGAGGTTGAGGTTTTGGTTCCTCGTGTTTTTAAAGTTGAGTGTCACAACTGTATTCATGTGTAAAGCATCTTTGTTGCCTGTGGCACAGAGAGCAGTTTACTCATGTTTGGCCACACCATATTTAGGAAGGCCAACTAAAAACATAAAGTGGAGGATCGTTTCTGTAATGGCCTGCTCAACCTCTCCCAGCATTGGACGCTGTCAACCGCTCAACATTTCTGTCACTACATGGTTGGGGTTCACAGACTGTCTCCACCAGGTTTGTCTACTTCCTGTTGGGCAGTTATCTCATGGCAAAAACACTGATATGTGCTCGTTCAAATTAGGCTATCAAGCACATACCTACATCCCAACTTCATCTAAACTGCGTTTGTGTTCTCAGCAAACCAAGCAAGACAAAATACATTTGATCAGGCCAATTTGATGTGAATGTCTTCAGGTTCATGCTGAATAATAAGCTCATGTGCCACATCTTATGTTTCATCATTGATTAAAGCCTCTCCTTCAAATATCATGTCACTGGGTAGGGGCAAAGCACCCCTTTATTTGGCACTTTTTCTTTTGGGTGGTAATGTTCTGTTTTCCCTTCTCACATTACTTCCTTCCGGTTTAATATATTTTAGCATAACATTCTCATTTTAGACTGGACAGATAGATTGGCATTTTTACCATGTAGCATCTCCCTAGAAAAAATCTGTTTTCTTTGAAGTACATGTAGGTCTATATTTCAGTAATGGCATGTTTAAATCCACTTACAGTTCAGGATTAACACCACCTTGTCTTTTTCAGTAGAGACTAGAAAGCATTAGATACAGCAAGATAGGAAAGAAGCGACCATCGAATAGTCTAACAGTGATATTTCTAAACCAAAGCATCTAAAAAAACAAGCATAAAGGAAGTGAAGAGAATCTTATGATGGCCACAATAAAAATGTGTGTATCTTGAATGCATGTATGTATGGGATTTATAAACCACAAAACTAGCTAGAAAGCAAGGGTGTGCGGTATCCGAGCAGGTGCTTTTGGTAGGGGACGAAGCTGTTGCTGGTATTGCACTTGATGGTGAATTGTGGTGTTGCAGGGTCCAGCAGTAGGTCAATGACATGTTTCATAACTTGGAAGATCACTCTGTTCTTCTTTGAGGCTTCCATGATGGTTATGTCGTGGTTTACTTTTGCTGTGGTGATGAGTGTCATATGTGCTAATCAGAGGGCTCTCAGGCTTAAGGGGTCTTCTGGTTGTGGAACCTTCTCTGGATTTTTTCTTTTCTGATGATGCTATGCTTACCTAAATGTCGAATGCATGGCATGCTCAGAGTTTGTAAGAACAGAGATTTCTATTTCTGTTATATTTCCAAGGAGGGGGAAAGTGCTCATGTCCTGAAAAACCTTAAGATGGTCCTCACTTTTTAACCTGTATCAAGGCTATTCCTCTCACTGTGCCCACACCCACTCTCATTACTTGGTTAGTCTTAAAGTGTTAGGTGATTAGACTATGAATATCTTGTAGGGTAAAGTTGTTTTGATGTCTTCAGTACGAAAGTGTCTGCGGTCAATCCGTATATACATATTGTATAAAAGCTAGGTCTGCCAAGTTTAATCAGGTACTGGATGGCACAACATTACTAAGTGATAGATAGCCTGTAGCTGTGTTTAATGTAAGGTAATTAGATATTTGAAGGTAGGTCAGTTGGTTGGGGAGAGATGAGGGGTTGGAAATAGTGAGGACACCTGCTGTTATGTCTTTGTAATAGGTTGAACTGTTAGCCTGCTGAGACATGGAAATCAGACAACTGAAATCAGCTGTAGTGGGCCGGGGGAGGGAGTGTGCCTCTTTTGTATGTCTGACTTCTTTTCTCTTTGTTCTTGGAATTACTTCATCGAGAATGGTTGCTGTGGATGTCTATGCATGCTACCAGACCAATGTGCAGGCAAGTGTTGAGGATCAATGAAATCAACTCCCAGGTAAGTCGGTGACTAGATGGGTATACCTACACTGTGGACACAATGTGGTGATTTTCCAAGCAGTATGGTAGTACTTACTAGGAATCCGAGTTTATTAACTGCACTCTTCTTTTTCTAGAAATGGAAATGCTTTTGTCAGGCATATCTCCTCCATGTAAATTGAAAATGAATACAGGGGCCTGCCACTACATTAGGCCCATGCAGTTTGCATCTATCCAACCTGCCCATCGGAGTTCCTGATGGGCAGAGAGTTCTCCCACCTTGCGCTCCCCTGGGCAGCTGGTTGACAGCAAAATCTCTGCATCTGTCTTTTTTTTGCAGGTGGACTCGGGCATCGTCTTCTCTACACCCAACACAGTAGACCAGGGATTGCCACTAGATTAGGCCCATGCAGTTTGCATCTATCCAACCTGCCCAGCGGAGTGCCTGATGCCTGATTGCGCTCCCCTGGGCAGCTGGTTCATGGCAAAATCTCTGCATCCGTCTTTTTTTGCAGGTGGACCCGGGCATCGTCTTCTCTACACCCAACACAGTAGACCAGGGATTGCCACTAGATTAGGCCCATGCAGTTTGCATATATCCAACCTGCCCATCGGAGTGCCTGATGGGCAGAGAGTTCTCCCACCTTGCGCTCCCCTGGGCAGCTGGTTGACGGCAAAATCTCTGCATCCGTTTTTTTTTGCAGGTGGACTCGGGCATCGTCTTCTCTACACCCAACACAGTAGACCAGGGATTGCCACTAGATTAGGCCCATGCAGTTTGCATCTATCCAACCTGCCCAGCGGAGTGCCTGATGCCTGATTGCGCTCCTCTGGGCAGCTGGTTCATGGCAAAATCTCTGCATCCGTCTTTTTTTGCAGGTGGACCCGGGCATCGTCTTCTCTACACCCAACACAGTAGACCAGGGATTGCCACTAGATTAGGCCCATGCAGTTTGCATATATCCAACCTGCCCATCGGAGTGCCTGATGGGCAGAGAGTTCTCCCACCTTGTGCTCCCCTGGGCAGCTGGTTGACGGCAAAATCTCTGCATCCGTCTTTTTTTTGCAGGTGGACTCGGGCATCGTCTTCTCTACACCCAACACAGTAGACCAGGGATTGCCACTAGATTAGGCCCATGCAGTTTGCATCTATCCAACCTGCCCAGCGGAGTGCCTGATGGGCAGAGAGTTCTCCCACCTTGCGCTCCCCTGGGCAGCTGGTTGACGGCAAAATCTCTGCATCCGTCTTTTTTTTGCAGGTGGACTCGGGCATCGTCTTCTCTACACCCAACACAGTAGACCAGGGATTGCCACTAGATTAGGCCCATGCAGTTTGCATCTATCCAACCTGCCCAGCGGAGTGCCTAATGGGAAGAGAGTTCTCCCACCTTGCGCTCCCCTGGGCAGCTGGTTGATGGCAAAATCTCTGCATCCGTCTTTTTTTGCAGGTGGACCCGGGCATCGTCTTCTCTACACCCAACACAGTAGACCAGGGATTGCCACTAGATTAGGCCCATGCAGTTTGCATATATCCAACCTGCCCATCGGAGTGCCTGATGGGCAGAGAGTTCTCCCACCTTGCGCTCCCCTGGGCAGCTGGTTGACGGCAAAATCTCTGCATCCGTCTTTTTTTTGCAGGTGGACTCGGGCATCGTCTTCTCTACACCCAACACAGTAGACCAGGGATTGCCACTAGATTAGGCCCATGCAGTTTGCATATATCCAACCTGCCCATCGGAGTTCCTGATGGGCAGAGAGTTCTCTCACCTTGCGCTCCCCTGGGCAGCTGGTTGACAGCAAAATCTCTGCATCTGTCTTTTTTTTGCAGGTGGACTCGGGCATCGTCTTCTCTACACCCAACACAGTAGACCAGGGATTGCCACTAGATTAGGCCCATGCAGTTTGCATATATCCAACCTGCCCATCAGAGTGCCTGATGGGCAGAGAGTTCTCCCACCTTGTGCTCCCCTGGGCAGCTGGTTGACGGCAAAATCTCTGTATCCATCTTTTTTTTGCAGGTGGACTCGCGCATTGTCCTTTCTACACCCAACACAGTAAGTTTGCTGCTTGTGTTCCCCTGGCCAGCAAAATATTTGCACCTGTTTTTCCCCTTGCAGGTAGAAATGGGCATCGTCTCCTCTACATCCAACACCACAGAACAGGGCTCACCACTAGACTAGGCCTCAGCAGTGTTTTAATTAATGCTTTTCTAAATATGTCAGTAAACTACTGGTTGCTCACAGTAATCTTAGTTTGATTTTCAGAATCTATGTTTCAATTTGTAATTTCTTAAAATAGTTTGGTGTTGGTTTTAGGGAGGTGGAGGGCATGCGTGAAGTGGGATGGCATGGGTGTGGGGAGTTGAGGGAGGTGGGAGGGAATGGGTGTGGGGGATTGATAGGCGGGTGAGGGCTAATTACTCAGTTTCTCACTTGTTTTACCATACACAGTTACTTAAAGTGTGCATACTCCTCTAGAGACTAGAACAACATATGCAGTCACCCACTGGTCTTCCAATGTGCTGTGGATAAGCTTCACAAAATGATCTTACCCTACTTTCACCCCATTTGATGAGTGTGATGGAAAGGCAGGGTGGTCTTCTGTAGAGAGTGTGTGTTTGTTTTTATTTCATATAAGCTGGGGTTATTGGATATGGTGTGTATAACATGTTCGTGGTCACCAAGCAGTCAATAGAGCACTATGAATTTGTGTACCATTTTAAACCACAGGTAAATATTGCGCTAAAATACCTCCTCGCGATCTTCTATTGATAAGTTTGTGGGGTAGTATTTTAGTCTTATTGAGAGTGACAACCAATTCTTTGTGTGTTTTCTTTGCAGCATGGGAGTGAGCACTGCACCCACCAGCTCCACCCCCTTTCCGCCTGAGACGCTGTGCTCTCAGGTGGAAAGTCACCCTGTTTTAGGAGACTTTACACTGTATTAGTTTGAGCGGCCTGACAGGTTGCAACACTATTGGTCTTGGTTCTCTATTGCTCTGTTTTTTTTGTTGTAGGTACATTTATATATTTATATATATATGATGAAAAAGAGGAGAGGGGCGCACTCCAGTTCCCTGCACAGTTAACCTACTGAGCCACTGGTGTTCTCCTCCTACCGGTTTCTGTGCTCTTCACATCGTCAGGGAGGCAGTCTTAGCTTGCAGCTCACAGCAAGTGCAGGTGTTAACAATCAATGATGATTCTGCTGCAAGGACTTCTGGTAGCTGTAGTCATCAGGTTTGCAAGGAACAAGCTCACACCCAATCCCCCACTGGGGAAGGGGGGGGGGAGTAGCCCACAGTGAGGCACTCCAAAGCAGGGCATGTGTCACCCCGGTGCAGCCCCTTTTAGATTTTGAAGATTCCACCCTTCAAAAATCCAGGAAATGTGATGAAAAAGAGGAGAGGGGCGCACTCCAGTTCCCTGTACAGTGAACCTGCTCAGCCACTGGTGTTCTCCTCCTACTGGTTTCTGTGTGAGGATACTGTGTACATTCCAGTGCTGTGACAGCCAGGAGAGCATTGTTCAAGCCATGCAGAAGGCCAGTGTTACTTTCAGCACTAACACACTTCTCCCAGGCTGTAGCTAACATACATTGGAGACTGATCCCTCTCCATTCCACGGCCTGCCCTGTCCAGAGCAGCCATACATGGGAGTGCACAAGCAAAACCAAGTAACGAAAAAGGGGCATCCCAGCTTACTTCTTGATGGCATAGCCTACCGCCTGCACGGGGAACACGTTTTACCCAAAATGCAGGCCTAAAGTGACAGGCGAGCGTCTCAGCTGGTTGAAATGAATGACCCTTTTGAGAGAGAGCTTTGGGCCCATGGGCAAGCTTGGCAGGCTGCAAGTGCGACAAAGGGGAGAATGACCCACTCCACGACGAACACTACAGATTCCTGTTTAGACACCATACATGTGCAGGGTTTGGAATTGAGATTCAATGAGCAAGAGCTAAATCCAGCTCCTGAGTGTTGGGCATCCCACTGTGGGCAGGAACTACCACAGGGGAACCGGGAGCCACCAGAAATGCTCCTTTTTGTTCATTTTGTATGAACCATTGTGCTTAAATGTTTATTAGATGTGTTCTAATTCTTCTGTATTAACATTCCCAAATACTCAAAGTTAATGTCACATTTCTGTGGTTGGAGGGCACCAGTTGGCCATATGAGCCAATGGTAGCTCCTGGTAGATCTTGGTTTTAAGCCAACCAGGCTCTACTATGCTAGAAGCAGGAGCTAACTAGCACCCAGATCCCCTCAATGTCAAACCCTGATGTGTACCCTGGGTACACTCCACTCCATTATCTGCCAGGAGTGCATTTGAATAACATGAATGAGGGCCACAGTTTTCTAAGTACTGGTACTCTTCACCCAGGCTGTAGATCACACAAAAGTCCTTGGTGGGTGTCACAGAAGAGGAGGCTGCTGCAGGATTGGCCAGTTCCTTGCAGACTTTGAAAAGATCGGCCATGTTGTTTGATGCCGCAGAGATGCGTGCTTGAATAAAGACTCTTATCTTAGAGTGGATGCAGAGTCGATATTGCCTTTGAAGAAGGCGGCAGGCCGGTTTGTCAGAGGGGCGGTCCACCTGACGCATTCCATTTCCACTCAGCTGCCCAACACATGTGTTTAAGGGCAGCCAGATCAGAGTCGTACCAAGAATTGCTCTTTTTGGAAGGCTTCAGTCCGACCCACATGACAGGGGCCAGAGTATCAAGGGTGTTAGAGATAGAGAGATTGAAGTTAGCGAGGGCACAGCAGGCAAGGGAGCCTGTGCAGAGGAGGAGGAAGACACAGCAAGCAAGGGAGTAATCTTAGTTTGATTTTCAGCCTCTATGTTTCAATTTTTTAAAAATAGTTTTGTGTTGGGGATTGAGGGAGGTCAGAGGGCATGGGTGAGGGGGATTGAGGGAGGTGGGAATGGGTTTGGGGATTGATTGTTGTGTGCGCTAAGCGCCGAGATGCCTAAGGGCGATGCGCGCTATACAAATAAACAACCAAACCAAACTAATTACTCTGTTTCACTTGTTTTAACATACACAGCTACTTTAACTGTGCATACTCCCATAGAGACTAGAACAACATATGCAGGCACCCACTAGCCTCCCAATGTGCTTTGGTTAAGGTCCACAAAAGGATTGTGTCCATTTTGCACACCCATTTGGAGAGCATGTTAGAGAGTGTGTGTTGTTATTTCATATTAGCTAGGGTTATTGAGTATGCTATGAAAACATTTTCGCTGTCAGCAAGCACTGAACAGAGCACTATGAATTTATGTGCAACACTTTGTTCAACATAGGCATTTTTTTATATGTAGTGTAACATGATACCTCTTTTCAAGGCTGAATGTATTCCCTTGTCCAAGCTGACCCACATTTGCATTGGTAATGTGGATGGTCTGAAGAAGGACAGAGGCTGATATCTTCCAGTATCAAGTATTTTATCAATTACAAGAAAAGGTGTAAACTCCTACCTCTCCCAAAACTATGGGTTTTGTATGCCTTACACAAAACTAACTAGGGTGGTTGTCAGTAATAGTCAGTCCAAATTGAAGATCTGTTCTCCATCCAAAACTAATCTATTCTTTCCCTACCACTATCACCGGGCCTGTATTCAGGAAGAAGAACTTTTCTCATGTTGTCAGGTTGGCTTCAGGCTTCTCTGCTTCTCTTTCTCTCGCTCAGTGTACGCTCTTTGATGTGAGCGGGTCTGTGGTTTCTGCGTCATTGTTGGACTTAACAGTCCACTGACGCTCGTTCACGCCACCACCTAAGGTTCGGTATCTTCATTGGCGTTCCCTTCCTCCAGCTTCTCCTGCTTCCAGCTTCACTTGTGTCACATTCCCACGCCAGCTTTCTTCCAGGTTTGAACCCTGCATGTCCCGGTCTCTCTCATCTCTCACTGCACAGCTGACTCGAAACCCCCGTACTTATCTCTCCAGTGGGACTCTTTCTGTTTTATGACATGTTGCTGGGACTTCCAGAGCAGAGCCTCATAGTCATTTGTATCTGTTTCCTGAGTTTTCTCAATTACTCGGGCACTCTTCTTCTCAGTATTACAAGAATACTTCTCCTTATGGTGAAACAATGGTTTTATACCACAATAACAAACAGTAGCTTGGTCTTCTTGTCTTCTTTTTGATTGTAGCTGTTAATGGTGGGTTATAGGGGGAAGTCTCACCCAGTGAGGTCCCGCTTTCCTCTACCCCTTGAGAAAAGCTATTGTAAGGGATGTTCAAAAGATCAAATAATTTCAGGCAATGTCCTAAACGTGCATTCTAGTTCCAACCTCCAGTTTTTTCTAAGAGACCAAATTCCTTGTTTTTTCCTATATGTTTTTTTATAAGACACTAATGCTAAATGGCTAGTCATGCTTTTTGCTGGCTCTCCCATTTTCAGGAAATGGCCATTGGCAAATTCAAGAGGTTAATGTTCAAAGAACAAATCATTCTCCAACCCATCTTACTTCCATGCTCCCCTGTCCCTCCGGTCATCGTTTCCTCCCCTCCACACCCTTTTAACCCACTCAGCTTATTCTTTTAGCTGCAGCACAACTGCTGCCGCCATTCCAGCCTCCATCATGGGCCGACGTGGAAATAGAAGAGGGACTCAGCATGGAGCCACACCTTCCATCTCCACGGCCCCCATCTTAAGTTAATATTTTGTTTGAATGGGAAACATACCATTTATTAAAACAAAATAAATTGTTATTAGAACCCAGGTTTCCGGGTTCGAAACCTGAGACACTACTGGCAATAGCACCAGATACGGCAGGCCAGATCATGGGGTAATGGCTGCTGGGCCCATTGCTGAGGTCCTCGCTGTGCTCGGGCCTATAATGTGCGCTCAGGGCCATCGCCCCGCAATGTGGCCTGCCGGATCAGGTGTTGTTTCCATATTACAGTCACATTTCTGTAATGTATGTCTGGTCCGTGGTTTTTGAACAAAATAGGATAGTATGTACCATGGCTTTGAGATGACATCACACCTGTCTGTACTGGTTCCACGGTTTCAAAACAATTGCCAAAAACCCATTAAGAATGATTGTTCTAAGATCAAAGCTCAACAATAATTGCCACTTCACTTAGATATCCAAATCCTGGGATAGTGCGTACCAACACATTACTCATGGCTTCACATTTTTATAAATCTGCTCAAGAGTTGTGAAAATATAATCAAAAGTCGTATTTAGAATATTCTGAGATCAAATGTCAAACTAAATGGCCACTCTGACTAGCTACAACATTTATGAGATAGCACATACCATAACCTTTACAGTGATACCCCACTCATCGAAATCAAACAAATGGTTGCTGAGAAATTACAAAAAACATTTTGCAAATGCAAATTTCAAGGTCAAAGGTCACATTTCCTACCCCCATGCCCTACTTGATGCATAGAAGACAAAGTACATGACATGACCATTCCAACAACACCTCTCTTGTATAAATGTTCTACATGGTAGCAGAACAAAAAAACATTTTAGTTGAATGATTTAGAGGTCAAAGGTCAAACCCCAAAGCATCTCAAACTATCTGTACCTTTTATACGAAAGAATGTACCACGGGATTGAGATAACACCACATTTGTCTATATCGAACCCAGTTCCAAAGCAATAGCAAAACACACATTGAGAATGATTATTCTAAGGGTCAAAGGTCAACGATAATTTCCACTTGACTTATATATCCAATAGATGTGATAGTACATACCAATATATTAGTGTTGGCTTCACCCTTTTCTAAAACTGTTCGAGAATTGTCATAATATAACAAATAAATCATATTTACAATCCTTTTTTCTGAGGTCAAAGGTCAAATAAAAAGGCCCCTTTGAGTATCTGCCCCATTGATGAGTAGCACATACCATGTCCATTACAGTGATACCCCACACAGCTAAATCAAATGAATGGTTGCTGAGAAATTACAAAAACACTTTGGAAGTGCTCATTCTAAGGTCAAAGGTCAAATGTCATATCCCCCTAGACCCTACTTGATGCCTCCAAGTCAAAGTACTCAACAAGACTGTTCCAATAACACCTCTTTTATATAAATGTGCTAAATGGTAGTAGAGCAACAACAAAAAAAACACTTTTGGGTGAGAGATTCTAAGGTCAAAGGTCAAATAACAAATCCTGAGGCCTAATCTGATCCATAAATTAAGAAGCACAATTCAGGACTTTCGAAGAGACACCTCATTTGTCAAAATCAGTCCCACGGTTGTATACCAATTACTAAAAAAGCACTTCGCACTTGATTATTCAGAGGTCAAAGGTCAAATGTTATAACCTCTCAACATATTAGACAATGGATTATGGAGAACATGTCATTAACTTTCAAAAGACACCACAATTAAGATAAACAGATCTAGGGTCACAAAGATATGATGACAAACACATTTAATGTAGTGCATTTTAAGGTCAAAGGTCAGATATAAAGACTCTGTGACCCATTGCCTCACATACAGAGATAACACGTTCGAAAATTGTCTGATGACTAAACATACATACCAGAACAAACCATTTACTAGACTTTATTGAGTACCAGTTCTGCAATAGAGATTCTTGCAGGGAAAACAACAAGGGAAATAAACAATGTCAGCCAATTTGAAGTGTATGTAAGACTACCCAGAATGTTTGAGAATATTTATTTTCCTTTGCATCATATTGCTACTAAGTAAAACCTGATTTCCCTAATGATGCTTCTAAATTATTGGTCTTTTCCTTTTACTTTTTTCATTATATTTGTGGTTTGGAAAAAAGTTCACATTTGACACTCATGGGATGCACTTACGCTAAGCCCCAATAAATAAATAAATAAAATAAAACATGAAACTTCAGGTTTTTTGTCTGAGCTGCAAACATAATATACTTGAAATCTGCCCATCTACCTACTGAAAAAAATAGTTTTCTAAAAGTGCTACCTTTGTCGTCAATGATATATACTCTTTACAGTGATATGTGTCCACCATATTTAATTATGTCATGTGACCTGAGGGTGTGACACAAACATGTGCTTTTTGGCTAATTTTATAGAGAAAAATATACTGAAACAAAAAATGTATGGTTATCCTATAGTATTATCGATTTCTAGTGAGCTACAGCAATTTGAGATACAACAGCTAAGAATCAGAGAAAATAGCATGGCACTGAGTGTTATCCAATGGGCACTAATAGGGTTAAAGGGATAAAATGGGCCATTTTGGAGAATAGATCCACTATTACGAGAATCGTGTTGTAACCACCACAAGGAGGCAGGTCAGTTATAAAGTCCATTGACAAGGTGTGCCAAGGTGCTGGTGTCCAAAGGTTGAAGTAGGCCGGCTGGCCTTTTCTTTTGACTCTTATTTTGGGCACAGATTCCGCTAGACAACACAAATGACTTTATGTCTTTTCTCCAAGAAGGCCACCAGAAGTGGCGTTTGATCTTTTCTTCTGTTTTCGCGATACCGGGGTGTCCTTCCATTAATGATTCATGATGACGGGTAATGACAAGTTCCTGCAATTCTTTACTTGGCAGAAATAACCGCTCTTGGAAGTAGGGTAAATCATCCTTAACGGTGTAGTGAGGACCCTTTTGACTCCATTCCAGTAAGGCAGAAGAGTCAAAAAGCTGTTTTACTTGAGCTTGGATGTCCTCAATGGTTTGCAATGAAGTCAAGCCAGAATTCTTTGTTCCGGTATGATTGGCACAGGTTCTAAACTCGAATTGGGTTCTTCCATACCTATCCGGGATAAGGCATCTGCCTTACCATTCTTGCAGCCAGGGCGATAGGTAATTACAAAATCAAATTCCGCAAAGAATAAAGCCCATCGGAGTTGTCGCGAAGATTGAGCTTTGGCCGTCTTTAAATACTGCAAATTTCTGTGGTCCGTAATTACGGTGATGGTGTGTCTTGCACCGAGAAGATAGTGACGCCAAGCCTTGAAAGCTGATTTAATAGCCAGTAGTTCTTTATCGGTAATTGCGTAATTGAGTTCAGGTGGAGAGAATTTTCTGGACCAAAAGGCTACAGGGTGTAGTTGGTTAGTTTCTGGGTCTCTTTGCGACAGGACAGCTCCCATGGCCGAACTGGACGCATCGGTTTCCACGATGTAAGGGAGATCTGGGCGCGGGTGCTTCAATACAGGTGCAGAGGTGAATTTGGTTTTCAGGTCCTGAAAGGCTTGTTCAGCCTCAAGAGTCCATTCAAAGCGTTTATTTTTCTTTAGGAGAGCTGTGATGGGTTGAACAGTTCGAGAAAATTCCGGGATGAACCTTCGATAGAAATTGGCAAAGCCAAGCATGCTTTGCACTCCCTTCACAGAGCTAGGAGATGGCCATTTGAGAATGGTGTCCACTTTCCGCGAGCCCATTCGGATTCCTTGAGGTGTCAGGATGAATCCGAGAAACTCCACTTCTGTGGTATGAAAAACGCATTTTTCAAGCTTGGCAAATAATTTGTGCTGGCGCAATTTCTCAAGAACTGCCCTAACATGATTTCTGTGATCAGATTCTGAGGAGGAATACACCAGGATGTCGTCAATATAAACGATGACACAAACATCGATAAGTTCCCGAAGAACATCATTCATGAAGTACTGAAAGGCGGCAGGTGCGTTGAACAAACCGAAGGGCATTACTTGATATTCGAAGAGCCCAAATTTGGTGCGGAATGCAGTCTTCCACTCGTCGCCCTCTTTTATACATACCAGGTGGTAAGCTCCTCGGAGATCTAGCTTGGTGTACACACGAGCATCTTTTACTTGGTCGATAAGCTCAGGTATCAGGGGCAAAGGGTAACGATTCTTAATCGTTATCTGATTTAGGGCGCAGTAGTCAATACAGGCCCTAAGGTCTCCTTCCTTTTTAGGTACGAAGAACAAAGCGGAAGAGACTGGTGACTTTGATGGGCGAATGAAACCATTGGCCAGGTATTGATCCAAATACTGGCGCAAATGCATGTTCTCAGGTTCAGTAAGAGCATAAATCCTACTACAAGGTAGTTGTGCATTGGGTACCAAGTCGATTTGGCAATCGTAAGATCGATGGGGAGGTAAGGTGTTAGCCTGCTCTTTCTGAAAAACGTCTTGGAATTCTTGGTATTCAGATGGTAGCTGTACAGGGGTGGAAGTTACAGAGGCTAGACCCATAGCTGGATTCCTTGGGAAACAGGTTGGTTCACAATCAGGAAAAGTTATCTTCTTTGCTCGCCAGTCTATTCTCGGATTATGTGTTTCTAACCAAGGGATTCCAAGAAGTACTTGAAATTGTGGGTCCTTGACCACATCAAACACGATTGCTTCCCGATGTCCGTCCTGACCCACCAGAGTGATTTCAACTGTGGAATGCGTTACAGGCCCTGAGGCTATTTCGGTTCCATCAACTGTGTTAATTATATCTTGGGTTACTTTCGGGCGGAGAGGAAGCTTAATCCTGGAAGCCAATTCACGGTCTATGTAATTTCCAATAGCTCCACTGTCTATGTATGCTTTTATAGCATGCAACTGCTGAGGCTGTTTTGGGTTCACAAGCACCATTGGCATGACAAAATGCGAGGTCAAAGAGTTTGTTTTCAAGCACGGCAAGCGGACCCCTACGCTTGTCGGGCTAGGTCGTTTCCCGAACCAGGTGTCAATAACTCGTTATCAGTGGCTCCAACCACCTTTTGGGTGGTTTAACTGGACAACTTTGAAGAAAGTGACCGGAAGTTCCGCAATACAGACAAAGTTGCATTTGTCGCCTTCTCTCTCGTTCCTTCTGCGTTAATGGTACTTTAACACTTCCAATTTGCATAGGTTCGGAAACGTCAGTACTCTTGGAGTTAACGTGGGTCTTGATAGGTACTCTGGTTTCATACTTGAGCCGATCTGCTTTTCTATTTTGAAGTCTGTGATCAAGTTGAACCACTAAGTCTATGTAGTCTGCGCAGGCCTGGGGTGGTTCTACTATCTGAGCTATAACATCTTTAAGCTCTCCGCGCAGGCCTCGATGAAACAATGTGATCCTTTTATTTTCAGGCCATCCGGTTTCCACAACTAGTCTATTAAAGGTGGCGATATAGGACAAAAGATCCTGATTACCTTGTCGTAAGGATAGCAGTTCGTTGTCAAGGGCCTGTCCCTGCGAGTGTCGAGCGAACAATCTTTCCATGCTGGCCTGGAAGCCCTGGAAATCCCGGAGAATGGGATCATCCTGATTTACCAATGGAATAGACCAATCGGCAGCACAGCCACTGAGGTAAGATAGTACAAAGGCTACTTTGGTCTGGTCGTTGGGGAAGGCCCCGGGCCTGCATAAAAAGTGTAAACGGCATTGGTTCATAAAAATGGCATATTTCTTGGGATCCCCCGCAAAACGTTCCGGCGGGGCCAAAGGCATGTGTCCAGGTAGATTGATTTGTACCGGGTTATTCAAACCCATTGTTGTAGAAATATCTCCGGAAACAGGTAAAGGAGTGTGCTCTGCCTGGCCCTGCAATAACCTTTTGGCCAGATCATCAGTTCTTTCCTTGGATAGGATTAGTTCCCTTCTGAGAGCATTAGTCTCCTGGCGGGCTGAGTGCACTTCTGCCCGTAATTCCCCTAAAAGATGGGCCAGCTGATCTGTCTCGGAAGTCTCCATAGCGCCCAGGTGGGAAATTGTGGTAAGGCTTCGCGTTCTGTAACGCTCACCTAGTTCCCACGGAGGCGCGGCGTCGAAGGCGCAGAACTCTGAAGATGGACAGGAAGGGCCCCTCTATTCTGGCTTCCCTGGCTCGTTGGATACCCTCCTGTGCGTGAAAAGGGAGTATTACCAACTGTGGAACAATGCTCAAGCCTCCCACTCCCTTCCAACCCTCCACGATACCTCCTCCACGATTCCCCGTGAAGCCTCACCTTAGGGTTTGGAAGGATGAGCTCTCCATCCTGCTTCTGATCCAGGGGCGCGTTGAAACCCAGTTACTTCACTGGATTGAGGATTGATGGGAGTTCAGGTAAGCTTGACTGTTCAGGTAAGGCGCTGTAAAAGTTCTGTTCAAAAGTTCAAGCTTAATAATAATGTTCGTTGTCTAATTGCAGCAAGCGCTAATGCTTATGTCTTTTTCCCCTTAGGGGCCGGGGTTCGGAGTGCCGGAGATATGGCGCCGACCCGAAGTGAAACAGTTCTGGATGAGCGCTCAGGTAATGTCTTTGCATTCGCTCATTCAATGTCTTTGTCTTTTTTCCCCATAGGGGCCGGGGTCCGGAGATGCCAGGAAGTGGCAGGACCCGAAATGCAGTGGGAATAATCCAACAGGTAAGACTTAAAAGGAAACTGAGCTTTCCTTATTCCTTTTCTCCCTCTCACCTGTGTTCTTGTCTTTTTTGTTCTAGGCGCCGGGGCGTAGCTGAATCCGGAAGATCGCTGCTGAAGATGGAAGCGCCTTGCAAAGGTGAGTAAAATGCAGCGCTGCAGCGATCGAAACGAAATGCCTTTAAAATGATGTCTTCCTTTTCAGGGCCGTTGGAGAAATGACTCCGGGATGCAGATTTAGCAGGTAAGGGCTTTTCTTCTCCTATTCTCTTCCTTTCTCCCCTTGCAGGTGTTCCAGGGTGCTGGCAGGCGTGGCTGAAGTCAGGATGCAGGAGCTGACACGGTGAGCGTCCAGCTGCTAGGTGCAGAACAACGCGAAGCATGTGTGGCTGTTCGGGTGGGTTTTAAATAGCCTTGGAAGAAGTTCCTGGTATGTATCCTTCCACCAATCAGGTATGTATCCTTCCCTGACCACACCCGGGTGGTGAAGTAGTCCCATTCAGGCCTCAAGAGGGCCTGGATGAAGCAGCAAGGTCTGCATCAGGTAAGTGTGCACCCAAGCACTTAAACACATATCCTCTTCTATGAGCCTGGCGCCTAAGGCGCCAGGACTGGGGTCCGCTATGAGCCTGGCGCCTAAGGCGCCAGGACTGAGTCCAAAGGGCCCCGACTTGGGCCTGCTGAGACTTCCCTGGGGAAAATGATGTCTGCCTCTGGGGTTGCTGGGCCCTGCCTGGCTCCTTAGAGGTAGGCATCATGACACACAGAGAAGAAATATCCCAAACATATCAGTCTTTGTCCTGCCCTGGGGCAGTCCAGCATCGAAATGCTAGGCAATTCTCCTCTGAACAAGATTACCAACAGCATCCCCATACACGTGTTTCGGTCTGGTTGGACCTCATCAGTAGGGAGGAGCTGTGCCTCTCTAAGAATAGTGAGCAAGGGGTCCACGTCTGGATTCCCCTAGTAACTTAGGGTGAGACCCAAAGTTACTTAAATATGCACATTCACACGGGGGGTCATGGGAGTCCCTCTGCCTGACATTAGTCCTGGTTACGAGAGACTTACCCAGAGTCTTTAGCTCCCTATCTTTCACAGAGAAGAAATATCCCAAACATATCAGTCTTTGTCCTGCCCTGGGGCAGTCCAGCACTGAAATGCTAGGCAATTCTCCTCTGAACAAGAGTACCAACAGCATCCCCAGACACGTGTTTCGGTGAGGATGGACCTCATCAGTAGGGAGGAGCTGTGCCTCTCTAAGAATAGTGAGCAAGGGGTGCACGTCTGGATTCCCCTAGTTACTTAGGGTGAGACACAAAGTTACTTAAATATGCAAATTCACACAGGGGTCATTGGAGTCCCTCTGCCAGACATTAGTCCTGGTTATGAGAGACTTACCCAGAGTTTTTAACTCACTATCTTTCACAGAGAAGAAATATCCAAAACATATCAGTCTTTGTCCTGCCATGGGGCAGTCCAGCACCGAATTGCTAGGCAATTCTCCTCTGAACAAGAGTACCAACAGCATCCCCAGACACGTGTTTCGGTCTGGTTGGACCTCATCAGTAGGGAGGAGCTGTGCCTCTCTAAGAATAGTGAGCAAGGGGTCCACGTCTGGATTCCTCTAGTAATTTAGGGTGAGACCCAAAGTTACTTAAATATGCAAATTCACACAGGGGTCATGGGAGTCCCTCTGCCAGACATTAGTCCTGGTTACGAGAGACTTACCCAGAGTCTTTAGCTCACTATCTTTCACAGAGAAGAAATATCCCAAACATATCAGTCTTTGTCCTGCCCTGGGGCAGTCCAGCACCGAAATGCTAGGCAATTCTCCTCTGAGCAAGAGTACCAACAGCATCCCCAGACATGTGTTTTGGTCTGGTTGGACCTCATCAGTAGGGAGGAGCTGTGCCTCTCTAATAATAGTGAGCAAGGGGTCCACGTCTGGATTCCCCTAGTAACTGAGGGTGAGACCTAAAGTTACTTAAATATGCAAATTCACACGGGGGTCATGGGAGTCCCTCTGCCAGACATTAGTCCTGGTTACAAAAGACTTACCCAGAGTCTTTAGCTCACTATCTTTCACAGAGAAGAAATATCCCAAACATATCAGTCTTTGTCCTGCCCTGGGGCAGTCCAGCACCGAAATGCTAGGCAATTCTCCTCTGAGCAAGAGTACCAACAGCATCCCCAGACATGTGTTTTGGTCTGGTTGGACCTCATCAGTAGGGAGGAGCTGTACCTCTCTAAGAATAGTGAGCAAGGGGTCCACGTCTGGATTCCCCTAGTAACTGAGGGTGAGACCTAAAGTTACTTAAATATGCAAATTCACACGGGGGTCATGGGAGTCCCTCTGCCAGACATTAGTCCTGGTTACAAGAGACTTACCCAGAGTCTTTAGCTCACTATCTTTCACAGAGAAGAAATATCCCAAACATATCAGTCTTTGTCCTGCCCTGGGGCAGTCCAGCACCAAAATGCTAGCCAATTCTCCTCTGAACAAGAGTACGAACAGCATCCCCAGACACGTGTTTCAGTCTGGTTGGACCTCATCAGTAGGGAGGAGCTGTGCCTCTCTAAGAATATGGAGGCACTGCACGCTGAAGTGCAGCTGTTTGAGCTGGAACTGCATCAGTGGCAACAGGAGGACAGAGAGTGGAGGAGGAGAAGAAGGAGGAAGATGATGAAGGTTAATGTGATGCAAGTGGTGAGGCAGAGGCGTGATGTGATTCCCTGCACAAGGGCAACAGCTTGGGCCCTGACAGATGGCCAGAGACACAGAAGAACAAAGGTTGTAGAGGTGCACTCTGGAAGTATGTGTCGTTGAAGAAAACAGTTTGAAGAGCTGTCAATGGGGTTGTTATTTGAGTTTTAGGTGCTTCTGTGTATGTCTTGGCTAACAGACAGGCAATGAAGTAAAGGACGGAAGATCCACCCAGTGGATGGGGGACAACAACAGGATACACTGTAGTCTGATGATGATCAGCAAAAATATGAAATAAAAGCTAATGAAGTACTGAAAGTACAATAAAAAAAAATATTTAATCCGAACAATTATCAATTTAGAATAATTATTAGTGAAAAATCCATAAGTCATAGATGTCAAAAACATTCATACAGTGCTGGCAGAGCAGTGCGGAAACTCATTATAAGTAATGTGTTTTTACAGGGTTAACAACAAAAGCAAAATTAGCATGGTGAAGTTAACTATTTTTCCAAAGAGATCAATATTTCAGAGATTGAAAATATGTATAGTCTCATGTAAGGAGCATAAATACTGCCACAACCTGTAGGGTGCAGTGTTGTTCCTTATGCGTACAATGGCCAGAGACACACCTTGTAACCGCTAAACAGTGAGATAATACTGAAACTGGTGGACCTCATCCAGGATGACATTGGGAGCATTATTGGCATCCAGACAGCCATATCACCCCCAGTTGAAGCTGGTGTCAATCCTGCACTTACCCGCGATAGGCATGTTCCAGCTCGCTGTGAGCTAGCTGCATGGCATATCACAGCCTGCATTCTCCAGATTGCTTGTGCTCGTAATGGAGTAGTTCCTGTGCCATGTGAGCCAGCACATTGCCCTCCCAACCACCCAGGCACAGGTAATTGCTGCAAAGGCCTGCTTCCACGCAATTGATATTGAACTGCATACATGTATAGCTGATGGGCCCCCACGCCACAGAGGTGGTGCAGAGGTACCATCAGCAGTACCATTCATTCAATGTCCAGGTGACCTGTGATGCCGACTTCACCATCATGAACTGCTGTGCCGGTTTCCCAGGATCAACCCACGACTCCATTGTCCTGTGGAACCGTACCCTGCCGGTGTACATAGCACGTTATGGAGGACAAAAGACCTGGTTGTTGGGTGAGTATATGTACAACCACACACACATTGCTGCATGGGACAAAGGCTAAGGGGTGGGAGGTGATGGCACAAATGCATTTCCCCCAGCCACCCTGCTGTTGCAGGTCCAACAAAGGCACACCCAATTGACTGCCAAGAACTCACATGAACAACACGAGACAGGAGTGGTATAATTGATATGCCAATCCATTCCTGACCCATAAGGAAATGTACAGAATGCAACACTGCCACTCCACCAATTCAAGTGTACAGTACAATGTCACAAATAGGCCCATGTGACGCATTCCCTGGTGAGACATGGTGCACGCATGCACACAGTACGACCGCGTAGAATCCACAGTCACAGGCAATACCACTGTTGTGCACCATCACTCACACCCGTCAAATGTCAATGTCAATGTCAATGTGAACACCAAGGGTCTTCATATAGCACACTGTTTCCACTGGCATCGACATTTGGCGCTCAGGTGGGACTGCAATGAGAGCAACGCAGGGGTGGGATGTCAGCGAGAATGGCGGTGAGAGAGGTTTCACGTCCATGCTGTGCCATTGCCAGCTTCAGTGTGTCCAAACTGGTAATTGGTCTTCTGGGCATGTGAGCCATCATGTGGCGTGCATGCAATTCAATTAATGTCCAGTCCACATTGCGGGTGTCATGGAAGACAATGGGGACAAATATGCATCTTGGTGACTCCCATTAGGCCAGTCAGTGGCTAGTCCTGTCCTACCCCCAGCAATCCATCCCAGTGACCCAAAGACAGCACAGGCAGCATTTCATTCAGTGGCTGTCCCAGGGTGCAGCAGAGTGCTGCAGGGTGCCTGAGGCACTACCCCCTTGCAGTCAATTCTGGATATCCGATGCTTCCATGGCTGATTAACTCTCTGAGAGATCCCCAGGTACAGGAGGGGATGCGCAACCATTGAGCAGACCTTGTGGCTATTGATGGCATGTTTCCGATGCCTACACCCGTCTGTGGGTCCACTCATGTACAGGCCAGAGAACGTGGGGCAGATAGTCCTGGCCTATGGCATGTTGCAAAATATTTGCAACAGATGCAACATATCCCTGCCCCCGGATATGGAAATGCCACCACCAGCAGGGGAAGATGATGAGGATGGCGAGGCAGCATCAGCCAGGCACAGGCATGTGTGCATGGATCGGCAAAAATCAAGAGTGACAGGGGTTACCAGGTTATCTCTGTTCTATGATCTTACCTGGAAAGACACGTTAGATTTATTTAGACAAAAAAGATCATAGAACAAGTGTATCTGTCGGGTGAGCTCTAAAGATGGGCATGTTGCCCATCAAGAAAGCATTGCCAACTTCTTCTGACTCCTCCTCCACAATGCACAACCCATGCTCTTCACTGCATGTGATGCACCCACTTAATAAATCCTACCACACACATAAGGAATGTCCACTCATTGATGTGCTTAACAAGATGTATTATTCAAGAAGAACTAAGTACAATGAAAACCATGTGCCCCGCTCTCCCTCCACAAAACCCCCCTCCCAAACACTGCCACCCAGACACCCCCTCCCCAAACACTCCCTCCCCAAACACTCTCTCCCCAAACACCCTCTACCCAAATATTCCCACTCCAAACACCTCCTCCCCAAACACTCTATCCCCAAACACCTCCTCCCCAAACACCCCCTCTGCACACACTCCTTCCCCAAACACACGTTCCCCACACACTCCCTCCACAAACACTCCATCCCCAAACACCCCCTCCTCAAACACCCCTGATGACAAAGTGTCATGTATGCTGTGGATCAAGGTAATCTCTTGTGCTTTCTCATATCATGGACCTTGGCATGAGCCAGTGAGCCCGAAAGTCACTTGGGGAAACGCCTTGGGCTGCCCTGTTGGGAATTTGCTTGGGTGGTAGCAATGGAGGGGGGATCAGATCCCTGGGTCCCCATGCAAACCAGGATGGACTACAGGGTGTGTGTCAGTGACTCTGTGAGTACAGACACCCACTCGTTTCCATCCCAGACCCTCTTTGCTAAGGTCAGCAGTGTGGAGGTTGTATGGCACAGGGCCCGGGCACAGTGCCAGCTACTGGCATGTAGGCAGTCAAGTCACATATGCCAGAAGGCAAAACACGTCAGAAACGAGAAATGTGGCGGCAAGCATAACTACACACTAGAGGGATCATGTCCTTTACATATAATAGCTACAGCTGTGGGAAGTAACAATGCATTCAATAAGACTGAAACATATTTTCTATTCAATATTGTGGTACCTGTGGGTGTTAAATACACCTGCTGCTTCCAAAGGACTCCGAAGTTATGCAACACCCTATGGGCATACCTAGAGCTGGTACAGATAGTGGCCGATCTATCCACGGGTGAGAGCTACACGTTTTTTGTCCTGTGCTAATTTTTACATGGGTAATTAATATAATTTTAAGACGTTATAAAGGGGTACATTCAGAATGAAGAGACCAATTCTCCAGTTTCTAGGACACAGAGACTCAAGCTATCCTCCTAAAGAATAACATCCAGGTTCAAAAGGGCAACACCTGACAAATCAGCATGGGGAAATAAGCACCTCCACAGCAACCTGACAGTCGTGTGGTTTCCCGTCCTGTGGGGATGGGAGCAAAGAAGCAGGGTTCAGGAATGAACATAATTTCAAAGTTACATAAGCAGCAGAAATAAGCAACTTTTCATATTGTGTGAGACGGAAAGTAGACACATGCACTGTTCCCCTAGGCAGTGATGACAACACAACATGGGAAACTGGAATCATGAATGGTGATTCTGTACCAATGAGTGAGTCGTTTCTATCAAAAGTGTGGCAGTGGCGACGACTGACAGAAGAGCTTGGAGCCCTACCTGCAGCTACTAGATCTATGGCTATGCATTGGTAGGATACGGCTGATGCTTGTCACTGTGTACTTGAGTCATCCCAGCTTGAGCAAACCTATTGCACTCATTGCAGTGCAGCACAAAGGGCTTACCCTAATCTGGCAAACCAAAAGTCGTAGCCGTTGCGGGTGCTTTCGTACTGGTGACAAAGGCATCTTCTGCTTCCTTAGGCCATGGCAGGGGATCAGAGGTAGAATCATGCATGAGGTTTTGAAGGAATTAACTATGGATACATATCCCAGGATGCATTACCCACAGTTACTGACCATCCTAAGGAACCCTCTCATCTACTTCCTAGTATGGGGCTTGCAGACTTTCTGGATTGCATTATTCCGATCTTGGGATAAATGTCATTCCCCAGCTGAAATGTCATGCCTGAATTTTCACATATATGTGGCAGACACAACTGTACCTTATCTTTAGATGCCTTCTGATCCTTTTCTGTGAATGCTGTCAAGAGAATGAGAGAGTCTTCTTCACATGCTTCCAGGAAGAGAGAGGCTAGGAGCAGATTGTCCATGTACTGCATCAGCTTTGACCCTCTTGAGAACCAAACTGAGTCAAGATCTTTCTTTAAAATTTGGTAGATTAGGGTAGGGCTATATATGTATCCCATTGGGAGATGAGTGAATGTATGCTTTAACGCTCACCTGGTATCCACGGGGATGTCACTCAGCCTGTTCTGACCTCTTACGACCTCGAACCCTTCCCTGGAGACTATTCGACTGGAGACTGGGCCTGAAACACAGGATTGGTAGAGTTTAACTGCCTATTGTCTCTGTGTGCTTGAACACCTTCTTCCCCGGGGTCCAACCCTTCCCATTGATCCACAGCTCACCTTGTTTTCTTGGATAGTCTGCTCTCCGTCCTGCTTTCAGCGCAGGGGTGCGTTGATTGATGCGGGCTAGTTGCTGCCTAGTTACTTCACTGGCAAGAGTCCGACAGGTAAGTATAATGAGTCTTTTGAACAGTTTTCTAACTTTGTTACATTCCTTCCTCAGATGATGGCGGCATCCAGGGATGGCGGCGTGCTACTGAGATGAGTAGTGCTGAAGGTGAGTCAGAGTGTGATGCGCAATGCACCCCTTTCGTATTTGTATTGAACTGAGTTATTTTCCTGTGTCTTTTAGGTGCTACAACGTTTTCAGCATGGATGCCGGTTATGAAGATCAAAAGCGGCGCCTCTAGATGTTTGCACGCTAACCTGGAGTGTCTTTTCCCTCTTGCAGAATGATGAGCAGTTCCGGAGACAGAGTTCCCCCAGAGCAGCTGGGATTCAGGTAAGCGTTTGAAGCTTGTACAGTATTTAAAAATAAGCAAAGATTTGCAGAATGCTTACTAATACCTTTTTTCTGTTCTTTTCCCTTTTCCTTAGGAAATGGCGTGCCGGGATGGGAATGACACCGCCGAAGATGCCCGCAGAACAGAAGGAGCGATGAATGATGGGCAGAAGCGCTGCAAGGTAATGCTGTTCCTAACGGTGTTCTTTTTCTTGCAGGAGCTGAGCGCAGAAGAAAGATGCAGGCCTACTGGAGACCGATCCGAACACGGTGAGTGTCACGCTGCAGGTGCAGAAAACACAAAGCATGTTTCTCAGCCTGGGCATGGCTTAAATAGTCTCTGGCTATCCCAGGTGTCTCTGAGCGGAACCACACCCAAAAGACTAGACTGCAAATGCAGTTCTACGAACCAAAATATGTGGGGGCATCCATCTTGTCCCCTTCAATGCACTATAAGTCCAATCCCCAATGTTATCCTATGGGAGTGAGTGAGTCCGGTGCCACAAGCCCCCTTGAGGGCCATGTAGGTGATCATGGCCTGGCTCGAGCCTGACATCTTGCAGGGCTGGGGACATGAGGGGCAGGAATCATGACATATGCTTTCTGTACCGACTTATGGGTAAAATGTGAACCAATACTCGCTGTTAGGATGTATAGGTATGAAGAAAAAGGCTGACCACAAATCTACAACATTGAAGTACTTGGCTGAGTAGGGAATGCATGACAGGATGGTTGCCAGGTTAGGTACAATGCTAAAAGCCCGTATCATGGCTGCATTAACTTCAAAAAGGTCCTGAATAAAATGATAAACTTCTTTAATTGGCTTCTTTTAAGGGCAAAATCGGAGTATTGGAGGAACTATGAATCAGTACAATAACACCTTGTTGGAGAGCTGATTCTATTACTGGGTGAATGCCTTATTGAGCATGTTGGGAAATAGGATACTGAGGTACACATGGCATTGGTTTGGCATGGTTGACAGTAATTTTGATCGGCTCAGCATTGAGAATATAACCAGCATCATTTGAATTGGTTGACCATAATTTGACTCAGACTCAGTCTTACAGGCCCTGTTGTGAACAGGAAGTGGCATGCTCTCAGAGGTTCAAATGGGTAATTTCCTGTAATACTGACAGCACCTTGAGCTTTCTATGGGCAGCAGTGTCAAGGTATACACCATCACAGGAACAGTGAACAGAGCAACTTACTTTACAGAACAAATCTAATTAAAACATATTTGAAGGAGAACAGGACTCAGCAAGAAGGCATGTTGGTCAGATATTGGACCTATCATGACCATAAGCGGAGTAGACACATGATGGGGTATTGAAGTACCCCATACACCTACATCATTAACAATGTCATCAGAATGCATCATTCTTGGAAACTCAGAGTATTTTAGTGTTGAGCATGATGATCTAGTGTCAAGAAAACATTACATCTTTTGAACAGCAATAACACAATCAACGTACGTTGCAATAGAATCAATTGGTATGAGTGGTGCAACAAGTTCAGAGACCCCATGGCAGTCCTATCCGTTGACCTGGAGTGGCGGAGATGGAGGCGGAGACCTAATTGTTCCACTTTCATGGTTGGATGCCTACTTCAACCATGATACTGAGGCCAATGGGGACAGTCGGCTTCTCAGTGTCCAAACTCCTTGCAGTAAATACACTGATCACTGTATGTGTTTTTGTAATACCTCTCAACAAGTTGACCTGGTTCATATATTTGGGGTGCTCCTCTCCCTCTTACCCATCCTCGCCCTCCTGGGGTAGGATGACACCCTCCACTTCCCTGAGAAGGTTGTAAACTATGTATATGCAATGCCATAATCTTGTCTTCAGTTGTTTCTTTCTGTCTTTCAATCTTTTCATTGAAGTTTTGAGCAGCTAATAAAATCTCTACCAAACCCTTTCCTTCCCATCCTATTCGCACTGCCTTAATTCCTTCTGATACCATAGGTTGCAAACCGATAAAAAACTGAGCCACACAGCTTGAGTCGCTATGATGGCTGCATCAAAGATCCCATGGCTCAAGAGATTCTGCTGGGTTTTCACCCTTAGCTAGTTTGCATGCATTCATTTTAGACAAATCAGTCTTTTAAGGACACATTTCCATGACATATGTTACCAGCATATCAGTAACAGTTTTCAGGTCCCTGGCAGTGGCAGGTTATTCAGCTGACTAGTTGACACACAATTTCAGCAGGGGAAATGTATCACTGGCAGCACTACTCACAACAATTGATTCAAATCTACACAAGTGGTGTAATAAAAATCTGTTATTATAACCTAATGCTCTTCTTGGAACTTAACAGGATCCTCCCGTATCTTTGGGAATCTCTGAAAAATATTCAATAAATCAGTAGCGATCCAAAAGGCATTTACAGTACCTAAGGTATCGTCTCCTCCAAGGAGCTGTCTGAGTGGTAATGCCAGTACTGGTATTGGTTGTCTACGGAACCCTTCAAACATGGCTAACAATGGCAAAAAAGATGTGGAGATCTGACCTCATATTTCTGGGGTGAAGGGTCCAACCATAGAGTTTATTTGTGTGGACTGATGATTGCTTGCCAGTTGTGTTGAGTCTGGGCTAAACGGTTGATGGTCGGGTCAAACATTTAAAATGACAGGATTGTAAGTGTCCATAATAACATTGAGGTTTTCCCTTTGCAGGGGATCCCATTGAATTGCGGGATATAAATGCTTGTACCTTGCTTTTTGAACCTATAGCTGCAGGTTGGAGAACTCAAATGTCAAGGAGCTTTTCTTGGGTATCTTTCAGAGCCCAGATCTTGGTCTGTATCCTAGTAGCTTTGGTATATCCATCTACTTAGCTGTGCCATTGCCATTGGTGTACACATTTATCTTTTCTTTCTAACGCCTTGTTTAGGTTTGTTATCTTTTCTAAGTAAAATATGCCTTCCCAAGAGAAGTATCTAGGTGTGTGGGATGTATTGACCCATTCTGCTATACTATGCGGCCTCACTCTGCTATCTATGGTACGAGAACGAGTAAAATGGCGGAAAAACCCTTGTGCGCCAAAACCTCAAAAACCACGTTTTTTCAAGAAACAAAAAGATGGCTGAACAACAGAGCACACACTGCAGAAAAAGTGCCAGTGGGCTCCATGATAAGTAAACATAGAGTGCCGAGGGAGAAGCAGCGCTTTGCAAGTGAAATTCCAAAATTTGCCTGTAAATGACATGTACTTTGATGCTGAAGCTTCAAAATGCCTGTACATAACAATTTCCAACACTGAAAATATTGCGTGGGGCAAAAATATATTTAATCTAATGAAGCACTGTGAATTTACAAGGTCCGTTAAGAGCAAAACACCTTCTCAGCAAAACTGGATTGCCTGAGAATGACAACTCCTGTCAAAAAACATCTTTGTGCAGCCACACTAGGCTACCTGTGAGTGACAACCCCTATCAAATGGGCTTCCCTGATTAAACTTTAAAGTTGCCTAAACTAAAGGTCTGCCAGTTTAGCAAATATAAAAGGACTGTTGCTGAAAGGAACACTGATCTCAGTTGTTTTGATCCCACAGGTTAAATCAAGAATGTAAATTATATATGTATTGGATGCAACAGGTTTGTTTTATGCAGGATTTCAGGTCAAGAAATTAAGAATTAACCGAGGCTGGTGGGGCCTGCAAGGGGTTGAAAAACACGTTTCCACCCAAGGGGAAGGCATTGCTCTCAGCAGATGCTAACTGACACATGATAATTGTGGGCTATGCCAGACTTGTGTTTGCTGCCAGGGACTGAACAATGGCAGATTCTTCAAGCCAGGAAATGGACGTGTGAAGAGGTCATAAACTAGGCTTGCAGAAGGAAATCCCAAAGGTGGTGGTTGCTTCTTGCCTCCAGAGACAGACAAATGGCTGACCATTTCCTGCTAAAGAATATGTAATGAACATTTTTTAGAGATGTATAACTCGCTATCAGATGTGGTGAAAAATATAAATCGTGCAGATTTGTTAATCTAATTTATGGCCCAAATTTGAGAACTTGGTGGACTGTGTAGCATATTCTGAGCAGGAATGACAATATATGTGGTTTTATGGGAACTGTATTTATGCTAGGATTGTTAAACTTTGTTCACATATTCCTATGGTAAATACACATATTAGTGGAAATTTGGAGACATTTTGGAAAATGTTTTCATGGTGAAATGGACAAAATGCTGCAGAAAGGTGAAACAAGGTCTCACATCTGTGGGATGTAGATGAACAGATACTCCATAAAATATGTAATCCGTATATGTGATTTTTGTAGAGGTTACAAATGGATAAATATGTATTTAGGACAAAATTCGATTTTGATACTAGTGGCTAGGGGAGGTTTCTAAGTATTGTAAAAATCAAGCCATAAACTTGGCATCATCTGTCTTTGATCCAATCACCCGGATGCAAGGCGATGAGGCTCTGATCCAATCCCATTTCACAGGGGCAAGTTTAGTTAACCCATTTGGTGATGTCATTTGACAGGATAAATCGGGACATATGACAACACATAAGACACTCTCTCTTCTGATTCCAGCGAAGCATTTTGATCCAGCATTAAACATCCAGCCTTCAACATCCTTCTAGATCCAGATGCCAACCACCAGGCAAAGCAGTTGCTGAACCATTTTCAGCTGGGCCTCAATCCTCAACCAATCCTCACAACTCAGTGAAGCGCTGTGGTGGGGGAAACATCCTGGAACTCTCTAGCTTGCAACCATAAATGCCTGCCTGCTGAACTCGCCATCCCGCTGATCTGAAATATCCAGAAACAAGAAGGGCAGATCCTGTGCAGTTCTGGTGACCAGCCTAGCAGATGTGCTGTCCTTCCCTGATAGACATGATCCAAGTGACCAGAACTTTGACAGTCCAAAAAGCTTAAATCCCATTGGATTGTGAGTATTAATAGGACTCTAGAGAGCTATCGTATACCTTGCCTTATCTTGTTCCACCCTAATCTCTGAACTATCCTTACTTTCATAACCAGTAACATTGTCAACATCTTTAGTGCTATCCTATCCTGTCTATATGCTAAAGCCTTCATTTTTATAGTCATTTTTATTTGTGTAACTCTTATCTGTAAATCCCACTGAGATTGTTTGGACTGGTTCTGCCGGGGAAGGCGCTGGGGATCTGTTACTGAAGTCATGAATCAGTCTCAGAGCTTACTTCATCCCCACATGGTTGTCTAGTTTGAATGCTCTAGTCTTGAGTAAAAGCATAATCCATATTTCCTGGTTTTAAACTGAAGTCCTTGTCCAAATGTGCGTCTTTATTTTTGAAAAACACCTCTCACTAAAACCTCTACAACTCCCTCAGTTTTAAAGATAGAAACAACATTTCGGAACAGTGTATTTGACCCGTTTTTCATCAATATCGCATAATAAAAGTTTGCCGCAAATTTGCAATTTCAGCCAAAGTACGCGTGTCTTTTGCCCATTTCAAAGTGCTTTTTCCATTCCATCATGATCTGAAGTGTATATTGTGGTTCATATTAAAGCCCATGCATGTTAGGACCTGATTAGTGTTGCTTTCTTTAGAATTTGTCTCCATTTTAGCATTTTGACCATTTTGCAGTATTTCACCAAGCCAGTTCACCTGTCATTTCAATGTGTCATTTGCCAAATAAGGTTTTCTCTCTTGTGTGGGAGGGAGGATTGCCTATAACTCTAGACATTGTATTTCATTCCTGAAAACCTTCTGATTACTCACATTGGTGTAGGATTGCTTATTTGGATGTAAACAAAGCTTTGCATGGGAAACATTAACCTAAACGCTATCGGTGTGCAAAACAAGACTGTTCTTTTTCCCTGTGTTTTCTATTTTGCCTCCTTATAAGTGAATTAAATTGCTTGACTTATATTTCTGAATTGTTTTGTCACCCTTTGGGTGATTGCTGTCCCATATATACATATGTATAGTAACCCTATGTGAGTTTTGAATATTAAATAAATAAATACATATTTACCTTTGCAAACTAGCCTGATTCCTGGTTCACTGTGACCTGGGGGTATTTTGAGAAGGGTGTGATATGAGTGGTATATCATTCAGAATATTGAACTCATAGACAAAAATAAATACGGGTGTCCTTTGCGCACTACATGCTAGGCAAGACTTGGGTGTGTGCCTGATTGAAATTCCTTACAGTTTAGGGGCTCGTGCCGGGATCCTAAATTTGACCTACCACTCGTGACAGTCTAACACAGCATACTAGCTGGCAGGGTACAGATGCCTTGCTGGGTTGGCATACTGTGTTACACTGTATAAGCACCCCTCAAAAGAAATACTCAAAAGAATTGGGCGTGTTTGCAAAAGTAAATTAACCCTGAGATAAGCCATAAGGAAATTGATATTTCTGAGATGGTGACCCCAGTTGAAATAAAAATTGCTAGGGAACACTCCCTGCACAAACTGTTTGTCAGGAGTGAGTGGCCAGAACATGGTGAACAGATATGGTTGCAGGAAATAAAAGAACAAGTCACTGCAATAGACCTGAATATATGTCAGGACAAGGGTCCATTACATCAAGCGCTTAGCAAACTGTACATGGATCAAAAAATAAAGGAGGAGCAGTGTAAAATTGCCAAAATAGTGGCCTACCTGTACCTCCACATTGGAGTCATACAGGAAAAGCATGAAGACAACATAGATTTGGCAAAGAGTCAAGGGGAAACACTGCAGAAAATCCAGACTAATCTGGACTCTGCAGAGCAAAAGCTCCAGAAGATCCAAGAATCAGAAACAGAGGCTAGGCAATACATTACCAAACTAAAAGAAGATCTGGCTCTCTTACAGCAAAACAATGCAGAGCAAGATACCCAGGTACATACACTGCAAAAAGAATGTCAGGAAAGGGTTGAATCTTTAGAACAGAGTCAACAGAAACTGGAGCAGCAATTAACTTTTAACAGAGCCTGAGCAGAGCAGGTAGTCAATCTACAAAACTTCCTAGAATCCTTGAAAGAGGAAAATAATAAATGAATTATTAAAGACATCCATTCTCCAGAGGAATTTGATGAGGAGCGCCAGAAATCTAGTGCATTTAAAAAACAGAGGGACAGCCTGGCTGCACAGAGGTACACTCTAACTCAGGAGAAGGACGCCTTAGGCCAGGAAGTCAGCCAATTAAAAACTAAGTTGGAAGAAAGAAAGCTGGCTCTTCAGGAGTTTAGTGAAGTTAAAATTGAATATGAAAAGCTACTAGAGCACACCAGGAGGGTGGAGAATGCTCTTACAAAGAACACTCCGACAAATAAGGACCAAACTCAGGAGGTGAGTCTCCTGCAGCAAAAATTGGCCCAGTATTCCCAATCCAGGCAGGAAGCACAGAGAGACATAGAGGCTCTCTGTGAAAAGAATGACAGGCTCCACAAACAGATACCTGTGCAGGAGCAAATCATTGAGACCAGTAAGACCTTAATAGAGGAGCAAAAGGTTCAGATTTTGGCATGTAACCAGGGAATAGGGGCTGAAAGAGATGAGGTAAGAAGGGACAGAGAAACCCCTGAGCATAACCTCGGGACGCCTGTCATCAGGGACTTTAATCCCTTCAGTTCCATGGACTCTGCCACTCTCATGTCCACTGGATCATATGAACCAAGGGCCAAGGGGATGGTAGACTTCAGTAGAATGAGAAATCTGGGACTGACAGATCAGCGCCTCCCAGAAATGGACGGGTGGGCATCCCTGTAGAGATTCCCAAATGTTAGGGCTAGCCTCTCTGATCAGGAAGACTCCAGCGAGGGGTGAATCGGAGAATTGGAACCTCAAAAATACCGCCTACCAAGGGATCAGTCTTTCAAATTTGGTGGGGAACCCCATGAAACTAGACCCACAAAGAGTATCTTAAAGACCTCTTGCCAGCTAGGGCAGTGGGGGGGGGTACTCAGCCAATCCTGGGAGCAAGGGAGAGTCAGAAGACTCTTCTGAGTGCCACAGGTCGCAAGAGACTAGGCCCCCACATTCTCAAGCCATTCCCAAACTCGCAGAGTCAGGGAGAGTCTAGAGGATCAGATAGCCACCTCCTGTAGCAGTGTCTCAGAGTCCCAGGATGAGTGGACAAGGTTGACCAAGACTAAAAAGGCCAACAAAATTAAGAGGGCCCTACTGAAAGATCCCCTGAAACCGATAAAGGCCATTAGGAGCGTCATAACCCCCTATCACAAAAATGCCATATATTCAGTTTGGGAGCACCTTGAGTTGTATGGCAAATTATGGATACTTCCCACCTGAAAGATAGCCAGAGTTGCATTCAATATGTCAAGTGAACATTTTCCCCTGAATACTCCAGCTTCTTTGCGGGGCTGGAGGATCAGAACCACTCAAGATGGTCCACCTATAGGGCAGCCAGCTTAAAGCATTTATCCATACACAGGAACCCTCAAGAGGCCTGCAAGGCAGCCTACAATCTGCAATGTGGTGAAGACCAGGCCCCACAAGAATTTCTACAAGAGTTAAAATGTGCCTTTGCACAGACCACCAGGAGGGTGAGCACAGACAGAACAGAGTTCATTAATACCGTCTTTCATGCACTCACTAAATACATCATGACCCGGCTGGTGAGGGACTTTCATGAGAAGAGATTACTAGACTGGGTCATTGAACAGGCAACTCACATTTATGAAGTGCAGAAACCGGTAGAGAATAGAAGTACAAATAAAAACCCCAAACCAACCAACACCCCTGCTGCTGCTAAGGTGACAGAGGTGAAGGTTGCCCCAATTTTAGATCTGGAGATGGGGGGCCTAAAAATATTCCTGTGCAAAATCCTCCTTACCAAGGACCCAGAAAGCCCTCGGGCCAATCCCAAACAGGTAGTCAGGGAAGTAACCCCACAAATGGGACCCCTAACTCCCCTAACTATATCAGCCCCCGTTACAAGGGCAACAGACCCATCCTGGGCTATGTGTGGAATCCCCAGCCCAAGGGGGGGATCCAACCAGGTAGCTGCCAACCCAGGAAACTTCCCTCATAACTTCCCCCAGGAGGGCAGTAATCCCCCAAATGATGGGTTGAGCTTCTTTCCCCGGTACCTGTCAAATATCAACCCAACAACCCTTCTTTCTTTCCCCACTTTCCTGAGCCCAGACAACCCAATCCAGGAGAGGGGAGGCCAAGGGTGGAGGGGTACCTGAACTATCCCAACCAAGGGTATTATGGGAGAAGGGACAGTTACCCTTCCCGTGATCAACCTAGGATGGACCAGAGAACTCCCTATCAGCCAGAGCGGGTGTCCCAACTGGAGCGCCATGTCCAGAACTTGTCACAGGATCTGGGTCACATGTTGAGGGCTCAGCAGAACCCTCAGATGAACATGGCGACTCAGAACCCCTCAAATCAAGGGTCTGGTACTCCAGAGCAATGACGGGGAGAGAACCCCGACAACCCACTGGTTCCCAGGGAGGAGGCACAGGGGCAAGGGGGGTGTAAAGCATTAGAGAAAGCTTCCTTCCCCACTTGTGAAAAGCCCTGGAAACCCAGGAACCAGAACCAAAATCTCCTGCCCCAGAAAGTCTGCAAGCTAAGGAACAGAGGGAGGGTAGGGGAAATAAAAGGCCTCAAAAGAACCATTTTGTGGAGGAGGTTAGAATCTTCCAATTTGAAGTAGAGGGGTCCTCAGAGGATTCCAGGAAAAGGATCTTCTCCTTCAGGGTTGGGGGAAGAAAAGTGGGTCCCAAGGGATCCTAATCAAGACTGGGTAGATGTGAGGACTGAGTTGAAACCACCGTTCATTGAACCCCAAAATGACAAACCAGAAAATCGCCTTGCCCAAACCAGTACTAGTGACTGCCTCCAAAGGGAGGTGGGGGGGAAGGCAGCCCGGAATCAGAACCAGGGGAGTCCAAAACTTCCCCAATATCCAACTGTCACCTTTTTCTTACAGGTTCCCAAGCTCCCAAACAAAATCTCGCCCAAACTACCCCTCTGTCAGAATCAAGAGTAGAGAAATTAACCCACCAATTTGCTCAAAATGCACATTATCTTTGCCCCCTTGAGGAGAAGGAGGCATGATTTTATGCCCCGGTCGTAATACAGAGGCAATGTACATTTTTGACACTGGTGGACACTGGATCCCAAACTACCCTACTGTCAAAAAGGGCCTTTGATCAGCTGAATTCAGGAAGGGGGAGAGATACCAGATCCCTCTCACCGCTCTTCCTGGACAACTTCAGAACTTCAATGGGGGTAAAATTCCTGTTAAGGGGACTGCGGATTTAGTCATTAAAATTGGGTGCCACAAGGTGAAACACCCGGTCATAGTTTTGACTCCAGAGGGCACACCATGTTTACTAGGAATGACATCCTGCGTAGATTGTCTCCCCTCATAGATTGTGTAAACAAGGTCCTCTGGACCCAGACTAACCGACCAATAAAATTAAAACATAGTGTCAACCATGTTAGTTTAAATGGCACATGCCACATGGTTGAACAAAAACCTGACCAAATTAAATTCCATTTTAAAAAACCATCAAACTACTGACTTGACAGTAATTGCAGTAGGACAACAAACTGGTGATGGGAAGTTCTCTCTATTCCTGAAAATCAATCTTCCATCCAGTCTCAAGTGGCATTCCACACTGGAATGGAATACTGTGAAATTCTATACAAATTCACAATCAGAAAATCCCACTGCTATGGTCCAAAATTATGAGAAACCATCTCAAAGCTTGGCTGACATTCAGACAAGTGCAGAACAGTTGCTCATCCCCATTCAGTTAAATGGGGGGAAGTACTCTGTTCTCGTCCGAGTGTGCGTGAACAACAGTAAGCGCTTCATCAGCGAGGCCATGTTCCGAAAACTCTCAAAAGATCCAGGCATTCCCACATTCAAATTGATAGACAAATGGGAAATGGACCTGGAAACACCCAATTCCAAACATCTCCTGTCTAGCAGGTGTATGCTCAAAATTGCCATAGGCAACAAAAGCACAGTCCATAATTGTTGGGTTGTGCGAGATGTCCCTGCTGCATTTTATTTAGGCAGTGACATTCTCAATCGCTTTGCCATTAGTTTGGACCTAATAAACGTCAAAGCCTGGTCTCGATTAGCAGGTAATCCCATGGACTTTGATGACCCAGAGAAAGCCTTTTGGTCAGCTCAATTGCTGCCATATACAGTTGAAATTCAGATTGGAGAGGAAGTCACCATCCCAGAACAGACCCAACAATTCACACTTAAAGTAAAAATTAAAAGAGGGCAGAAACTGCAAAATCCTGACGCATATATTCACCTCAATGCCCATTTCCAACAGCAAGGGTTGGGGTTAAACCCAACACCACTAGGCAATACAGAACACAACACCATTTCAACAGTGGTGGATAACAGCGACCATAGGAGTATCACTCTGGGCGCAGGCACCGTTATTGGAATGGTGGTTAATGACCAACATTTTTCCATCGATTTAGGTATTTAACTGTATTTATCCCCAATTACTGTTTTGACAGTGATAGTGACAATGACAATGACACAACACCAGACAGGATCTTCACCCGGCATGGGGGGAATTTCCTGGTGTACTCTTCCTGCCCTTATAGTAAGGAAGAGGTGACCTGTGACTTCAGGAGGGATGAGGTGATTTTTCAAGTTCGCCAGGACTGCCTTCTCCTTCTGAAGCCATCATTCCAAGTCAGTACTTTGACCAGGGACTTATCCACCCAGCTGGAGGAGGCCGCTGAGATAGCCAAACCAGAAGTATTTCCAGGCTTCAGGCAGATGGTTGAAGAGAGAGTCAACCTAGCTGATGCCTGTGAGACTCTGGAGCAAAAGTAAAACATGTTCTTAGATTTTCAAGATCTCTTTGCGGTGGACTCATATGATTTTGGTTGCACCGACATCCACACAACAACAATTCCCACGGACCCTGACATGACTCCAGTGTTTGTGAAGCAATATTGCTTGCCTCTCACATCCAAGGAGTCCCTTACAGAAATAATTAAGAACCTTGAGTCCTGTGGGATAATTCGTCCAGTCCACAGCACCTTCAATAATCTGGTGCTGGGGATTTTTTTAAACCAAATGGCCAGTGGAGACTCTGTGTCGACCTAATGGAGATAAACAAATGGGTACACACTTCCTGATGGCCTCTTCCCTACATTGATCAAGGGCTGGCCCAGATCCAGGGGTCAAAGGTATACACTGCCATTGACCTGACCAATGGGTACTGGACTGTACCTGTCAGTAGGGAGGACCAATACAAGCTGGCCTTTACCTTCGGGGGGCAGCAGTACACTTGGACCCAGACTCCCTTCAGATACATCAACTCCGGCAATGAATTGAATATCTTTTTGCATAAGGCAATGCCCGACTTGGTTGAAAGGGGTAACCTGGCCTATGTAGATGATGTTCTAATCAAAGGCTCAACTGCGGAGGAACACATAGCGGAGATCCGCTATGTTTGGACACAGGTGAGGGCTGCTGGAGGAAAACTATCTTTCCAAAAAGCACAGTGGTGCAGGACCTGTGTCAACCTCTTGGGGCATGAGATAACTCCTTAGGCTCTCTGTCCCCAGGAAAAGAAAGAGTAGAAGCACTCCAGAAACTAAAAGACCCTACAACTCTGCGGGAGCTAAGAAGCCTCCTTGGACTAACCAATTATAGTAGAACGTTCATTGAGGATTATGCAGAGATCACGAGACCCCTGAATCCATCTGTTGAAGGGGGGTCAAGTGGGAGTGGGGTCCAGAACAAGCCGAGGCAGTAAGACAACTCATAAGAAGCCTCTAATAAGCGCTGTGTCTAACTTACACTGTCAAAAACAATTAGTTCTTCTTGGAGACATGGTTCTCAAATACATGCTTGACTGCAGTATTATAACAAAAGCATGACAAGGTCAAGAAAGTCATCTCCTATGCGAGTAAGACTTTATCCTTTGTGGAGGAAAAATTCAACAACTGTGAGAAGGCACTTCTGGCAAAGGGGTGGGCATTGAAGAATTACCACCCATTCATACAGGGGGAACACATCATAGTGGAGACTCCACACCAGCCTCTGCAATATCTTCAAAGTGACAGAATCTGTGCCAGAAATGTGAGTAATTCCCAAATTACTTCCTGGATTCTGTCAATGCAAGTCTTTCCTGAGGAGGTCAGATATGGCCAAAACAAGAAGAGTCCCCTCGCGCAAAGTCTGGCTGACTTGCATGATTGTGCCAGAGCTAACTGTCTCGAGGACGAAAGTCTTAAAATCAAGGACAACATGGAAGTGTACCTTAATTCCCCACTCAAAGTCTATGAAGAAGACAAGTGTGAGGGAATGCCCACTGTCTATGTGGATGGGTGCTCCTACTGTGTTGACAACAACGGGGAAAAGGAACTTGTGGCCGGTGTGGAAAATGCATGGGTGAATGATGTCCAGAACCCTCCGCTGGGTACAAAATTGGTCCCCGTAGTAGTTAAGTGGCAGAGCTGATGGCTGTGCATCAAGCCATCCTCACTACTGTCCAACACCAACTCCACAAACTGGTCATAATCACTGATTCAGATTATGTCCGGAACAGGGTCGTGTAGCACCTGGTTAACTGGAAAACGAGAGGCATGCTATGTGCTAACAATAAACCACTAAAACATGCAAAACTAGTACATAATGTTGATGATATGGTCACCTCGAATGGGATGACCATCTACTGGAAAAAGATTAAGGGTCCTTCTAAAGTAGAGGGACCAGACAAAACTGGAAATTACCTAGCTGATCAGCTTGCCTAAACCGGAGCCATCCAAGGGGATCTAATTGAGCTCGAGTCCCTGTTGGGGGGAAATCCAGGTCACTGCTATCACTAGGTCCCAGAAAAATGCTCACAATTAACTCTCAACTGCCCAATGGAGTAAGGAGAACCAAGATGCTGATTTTATTATGGCTCAAAAAGGGGATACAATAATTGGTACTTTTTATTAACACATTAAGGACCCTGAGAACTTTCCCCTGGTGAATACTGATTGCATGGGGGAAAGAGGACCTCAGAGTGTTGATGAAATGTCCAAAAATGTTCCGAATCCAAGATGGTTTGTTGGTGAGGAGATCCATATCTGGCCATGACCAGTGGGTGATCCCTACCTCATTCCGAAGCCTGATGCTAAGTCACACCCATGATTCAGCCACAGCCGGTCATCAGGGTTTCATACGACATTAGAAATCTTGCGAAAGGTTGCATACTGGCCGCACATGGGGCAGGACCTCGACCAATACTTGAAGTGGTGTCTTGTGTGTGCACATTTTCAGCCAACATCACACACATACCGTGCTCCCCTCCAAAAGAGGGGGATGACACTTCTTGGTCAGATTTGCAAGTCGATTTTATCGGGCCTGTGATTCGCTCCTCTAGGGGGAACAAGTACATGTTGACCGTAACATGCTTGTTTACTAAATGGGTGGAATGTCTCCCGGCCCCAAGTTGCAAGGCAGAAACAGCAGCTGCCCTGATGATCAATCACATCTTCTCCCGGTTTGGACTACCCCAAGGGATTGAGTCAGACCGAGGTAGCCACTTCACTAGCGAAGTGATGACAAAGATATGGGAGATACTTGGGGTAAAAAGGAAACTACACATTGCCTACCGGAAGTCCTCTAGTGGTGGAGTTGAGAGGTACAATAAAACGATTGTGAGCATACTAAAAAAGTGTGTGGCAGATTCTGGGCCAAGTTGTGGCCTTTGATTAGCCCTTGTCCTGATGGCCATCAGATCTACTCCTTCTTTTGCAACAAAAGTGTCTCCATTTGAGCTGATAACTGGATGAAGGATGGTGCTACCCAAGCATCTGCTCTGCAGAACCCAAGAGCAGACCTTGATAAATGCCTCCACAACTCATGAGTATGTTGAGAATCTGAGAAAACACCTTCAACATGCTTTTACGTATGATCAGCGTATGCTCAGTGGAATCTAGACACATCTGCAGCCAGTATGAAGACCCAGTAAGACCTTAAGACAACTAAAAAGGAATATCAAGTAGGAACCAAGCCAAAGAGTGAAAATTCCTCCCAAGTTGGTGAGGTCCTTTTAAAATTGTGGACAGAATCTCACCAGTCGCCTACAGAATCAGCATTCCCAAGGGCAATTTGACACAGGGGGAAGACAAGTGGGTCCACATAAACCAGCTAAAGAGTTGCCACCACAGGCATACTTTGCAGCAGATAGAAGAGCGTACCGGAAACCCAGAGGGGGAAAATCCGGACCTCTAGAAAAATTATTAAATATTCATTGATTACACCTGAGAAAATGGGTAAAGTATCACTGAAAAAAAAGGGGGGGTCTGTGAATAACCCCTGGGAGAGACTCTACCAAGTCTTTAGCTCACTGTCCTTTTCACAGAAAAGAAACTTCGCCGCATATCAGCCTTTGTCCTGCCCAGGGGCAGTCCAGCGCCGAAATGCTAGGCAATTCTCCTCTGAACAAGAGTACCATCAGTAACCCCATACACGTGTTTCAGCCTTGTTGGGCATCATCAGTGAGGTGAAACTGTTGCCTCTCTAAGAACAGTGAGCAAGGGGTCCACGTCTGGATTGCCCTGTTAACTTAGGGTGAAACCCAAAGTTAATGTATGCAAAAAAAGGGGGGTCTGGGAATCTCTCTACCAGCACGAACACAGCCCAATGACCTGTTCTTGGGTGAATAACCCCTGGGAGAGACTCTACCAAGTCTTTAGCTCACTGTCCTTTTCACAGAGAAGAAATGTCCCCGCATATCAGCCTTTGTCCTGCCCAGGGGCAGTCCAGCACCGAAATGCTAGGCAATTCTCCTCTGAACAAGAGTACCATCAGTAACCCCATACACGTGTTTCAGCCTTGTTGGGCATCATCAGTGAGGTGAAACTGTTGCCTCTCTAAGAACAGTGAGCAAGGGGTCCACGTCTGGATTGCCCTGTTAACTTAGGGTGAAACCCAAAGTTAATGTATGCAAAAAAAGGGGGGGTCTGGGAATCTCTCTACCAGCACGAACACAGCCCAATGACCTGTTCTTGGGTGAATAACCCCTGGGAGAGACTCTACCAAGTCTTTAGCTCACTGTCCTTTTCACAGAGAAGAAATTTCCCCGCATATCAGCCTTTGTCCTGCCCAGGGGCAGTCCAGCGCCGAAATGCTAGGCAATTCTCCTCTGAACAAGAGTACCATCAGTAAACCCATACACGTGTTTCAGCCTTGTTGGGGATCATCAGTGAGGTGAAACTGTTGCCTCTCTAAGAACAGTGAGCAAGGGGTCCACGTCTGGATTGCCCTGTTAACTTAGGGTGAAACCCAAAGTTAATGTATGCAAAAAAAGGGGGGGTCTGGGAATCTCTCTACCAGCACGAACACAGCCCAATGACCTGTTCTTGGGTGAATAACCCCTGGGAGAGACTCTAACAAGTCTTTAGCTCACTGTCCTTTTCACAGAGAAGAAATTTCCCCGCATATCAGCCTTTGTCCTGCCCAGGGGCAGTCCAGCGCCGAAATGCTAGGCAATTCTCCTCTGAACAAGAGTACCATCAGTAACCCCATACACGTGTTTCAGCCTTGTTGGGCATCATCAGTGAGGTGAAACTGTTGCCTCGCTAAGAACAGTGAGCAAGGGGTCCACGTCTGGATTGCCCTGTTAACTTAGGGTGAAACCCAAAGTTAATGTATGCAAAAAAAGGGGGGGTCTGGGAATCTCTCTACCAGCACGAACACAGCCCAATGACCTGTCCTTGGGTGAATAACCCCTGGGAGAGACTCTACCAAGTCTTTAGCTCACTGTCCTTTTCACAGAGAAGAAATTTCCCCGCATATCAGCCTTTGTCCTGCCCAGGGGCAGTCCAGCGCCGAAATGCTAGGCAATTCTCCTCTGAACAAGAGTACCATCAGTAACCCCATACACGTGTTTCAGCCTTGTTGGCCATCATCAGTGAGGTGAAACTGTTGCCTCTCTAAGAACAGTGAGCAAGGGGTCCACGTCTGGATTGCCCTGTTAACTTAGGGTGAAACCCAAAGTTAATGTATGCAAAAAAAGGGGGGTCTGGGAATCTCTTTACCAGCACAAACACAGCCCAATGACCTGTTCTTGGGTGAATAACCCCTGGGAGAGACTCTACCAAGTCTTTAGCTCACTGTCCTTTTCACAGAGAAGAAATTATCACTGAATGTAGGCGGGGAATATTGCCAATTGTTAGGTTATGCAAGTGTCGTTCCCACTGCTGATATCCCCCGAATATGTGTGGGTTCACTAGTGGGAACATTTATGTTCTGTTCTCTAGTACTGGCACTAAATCCCAAGAATCACCAAGGAGGACCACTCGGGGACCGGGAGGAAAAACCCAAGGAATACAGAGTATTGTCCCATCCAACCCAAAACGGCGAGGAGAGCGTGTCGCCTCAATCACTGGCGGGAGAAGCAACTGAATTTCTCCACATGGACAGAAAAGAACATCCCACTCGTCTGACTCCCCCTTGACTTGAAGTCAAAACGAAGTCGGAAGGGGGAATCTGTGGGATGTATTGACCCACTCTGCTATACTATGTGGCTGCACTCTGCTATCTATGGTGTGAGAAACAGTAAAATGGCAGCAAAACCCTTGAGCACGCCAAAACCTCCAAAACTGCGTTTTCCAACACACAAAAAGATGGCTGCACAACCTGCCACCCATGGTGCATGTGTTGTGGAACAGAGCACACGCTGCAGAAAAAGTTCCAGTGGGCTCCATGACAAGTAAACATAGAGTGCCGAGGGAGAAGCAGCGGTTTGCAAGTGAAACTCCAAAATATCCCTGTAAATGACATGTACTTTGCTGCTGAAACTTCAAAATGCCAAAACACTTACTCAGCAAAACTGGATTGCCTGAGAATGACAATTCCTGTCACAAAAATCGAGGCTACCTGTGAGTGACAGCCCCTGTCAAATGAGCTCTCCTGATTAAACCTTAAAGTTGTCTAAACTAAAGGTCTGCCGGGTTAGCAAATATAAAAGGACTGTTGCTGAAAGGAACACAGATCTCAGTTGTATTGATCCCACAGGTTAAATCAAGAATCTAAATTATATATGTATCTGATTCAAGAAGTTTGTTTTATGCTGGATTTCAGGTCAAGAAATTAAGAAATTAACCGAGGCTGGCTGGGCCGGCAAGAGGTTGAGAAACAGGTTTCCACCCAAGGGGAGGGCATTGCTCTCAGCAGATGCTAACTGACACATGATAATTGTGGGGTATGCCAGACTTGTGTCTGCTGCCAGCGACTGAACAATGGCAGATTCTCCAGGCCAGGAAATGGATGGGAGAAGAGGTCATAAACTAGGCTTGCAGAAGGAAAACCCAAAGGTGGGGGCTGCTCCTTGCACCCAGAGACAGACAAAAGGCTGACCATTTGCTGCTAAAGACTATGTAATGAACATTTTTTTGAGATGTATAACTCGCTATCAGAAGTGGTGAAAAATATAAAACGGGCAGATTTGTTGATCTAATTTTTGGCCCTACAGTTGAAAACTTGGTGGAACTGTAGCTTATTCTGAACAAGAATGGCAATATATGTGGTTTTATGGGAACTGCATTTATGCTAGAATTGTTAAACTTTGCACACACATTCCTATGGTCAATGCACATATTTGTGGAAATTTGGAGAAATTTTGGAAAATGTTTTCATGGCAAAGTGGACAAAATGCTGCAGAAAGGCAAACAAGGTCTCACATCTGTGGGATTTTGATGAAAAGATACTCCATAAAACATGTGATCCTTGTATGTGATTTTTGTAGAGGTTACAAATGGATAAATATGTATTTAGGACAACATTCGATTTTGATACTAGTGGCTATGGGAGGTTTCTAAGTATTGTCAAAATCAAGCCATAAACCTGACATCATCTGTCTTTGATCCAATCACCCGGATGCAAGGCGAAGATGAGGCTCTGATCCAATCCCATTTCACAGGGGCAAGTTTAGTTAAGCTGTCCCATACACCCATTTGGTGATGTCATTTGACAGGATAAATAGGGACATCTGACAACACAAAAAACACACTCTCTCTTCTGATTCCAGCGAAGCATTTTGATCTGCATTCAACATCCAACCTTCAACATGCTTCCAGATCCAGATGCCAACCACCAGGCCAAGCAGTAGCTGAACCATTTTCAGCTAGGCCTCAATCCTCAACTAATCCTCACAACTCAGTGTAGCGCTGTGGTGGGGGAAGCATCCTGGAACTATCTGGCTTGCTACCATAAATGCTTGCCTGCTGAAATCGCCATCCCGCTGACCTGAAATATCCAGAAACAAGAATGGCAGATCCCGTGCAGTTCCGGTGACCGGCCTAGCTGATGTGCTGTCCTTCCCCGATAGGCACGATCCAATTGACCAGAACTTTAACGTTCCAAAAAGCTTCAATCCCATTGGATTGTGCGTATTAACAGGACGCTAGAGAGCTATCGTATACCTTGCCTTATCTTGTTCCACCCTAATCTCTTAACTATCCTTGCTTTCATAACCAGTAACAGTTTCAAAATCGTTAGTGCTATCCTATCCTGTCTGTTTGCTAAAGTGTCATATTCATAGTCATTTATATTTGTGTAACTCTTATCTATAAATCCCACTTCGAATGTTTGGACTGGTTCCGCCGGGGAAGGCGCTGAGGATCTGTTACTGAAGTCATGAATCAGTCTCAAAGCTTACTTCTTCCCAAACTGGTTGTCTAGTTTGAATGCTCTAGTCTTGAGTGAAAGAATAATCCATATTTCCTGGTTTTAAACTGAAGTCCTTGTCCAAATTTGCGTCTTTATTTTCGAAATACTCCTCTCACTAAAACCTCTATAACTGCCCCATGTTAAAGATAAAAACAGAATTTCAACTCCCACTGATACCTAACATCCTTAGCTACCTCCACAACTAAAATCCACATCAGTATATTTGACCCGTTTTTCTTCAATATCGCATAGTAAAAGTTTGCCGCAAATTTGCAATTTCAGCCAAAGTCTTTTGCCCATTTCAAAGTGCTTTTTCCATCCCATCATGATCTGAAGTGTATATTGTGGTTCATATTGAAGCCCATGCATGCTAGGACCTGATTAGTGTTGCTTTCTTTATAATTTGTCTCCATTTTAGCATTTGGACCATTTTGCAGTATTTCACCAAGCCAGTTCACCTGTCATTTCAAAGTGCCATTTGCCAAATAAGGTTTTCTCTCTCGTGTTGGAGGGAGGATTGCCTATAACTCTAGACATTGTATTTCATTCCTGAAAAACTGCTGATTACTCACATTGGTGTAGGATTGCTTATTTGGATGTAAACAAAACTTTGCAGGGGGAAGATTAACCTAAACGGTATCTGTGTGCAAAACAAGACTGCTCTTTTTCCCTGTGTTTTCTATTTTGCCTCCTTATAAGTGAATTAAATAGCTTGACTTATATTTTTGAATTGTATTGTCACCCTTTGGGTGATTGCTGCCCCATTTATACATATGTATAGTAACCCTATGTGTGTTTTGAATATTAAATAAATAAATACATATTTACCTTTGCAAACTAGCCTGCTTCTTGGTTCAGTGTGACCTGGGGGGTATTTTGAGAAGGGTGTGATATGAGTGGTATATCATTCAGAATATTGAACTTATAGACAAAAATAAATAAGGGTTTCCTTTGCGCACTAGTTGCTAGGCGAGACTTGGGTGTGTGCCTGATTGAAATTCCTTACAGCTGACGCACTATGTGTATATTCATGACATTTGTCCAGGTACTTACAAGCTTTGGGTGAGTAGTGAGTAAACATGAAGTGTGCTGGACGTCATTTAGGAGAAAGTGGCTCTTCTCCAGAGTGCACTGAACCCATTCTCACAGGGGTAAGAAAAGCTATGACTTATTAAGGATCCAGTTCTTTTCCTAACTTCATCTGCATTGGGATACTATTGTGTCATATGACTTGCGAAGTTGCTATGGCTCATAGCTGACAGCGCTGCTTCGGAGGCTATGGTATTACCACCTGACCTCCTTTCCTCCCCCATACAGAAATGTCCTTAATACCCACAGGTGTTGGCCAGATTGTGATGACAGCTGGTTAACAGCCTACATCCCCTGTTACGCTACCCACAATCCAGTGGTATTTCAACTTCTTTCAGAGACATGGGTACGTAACAGTAAAAAACAAGACACATAGGGCCTGATTCATGGAATCATTTGTGGGGAAAATTGGTACTTGTGGGCCATTCTGTGAGCAAACCCCCCTTCATCGATTCATGGAATTTTCCTGAACTTGTGTGGATTTTGTACAGGTCCGGTACGTCTCTGGGAGCAGTTGAGCTCATTGCACAAGACCCCGTGCAGAGTGTGGGATGGACCTGCAAAGAGATTTAAATATTGGGCGGAACATGCATAATACCCATAATCTGCGTAGAATGAGGATAAACAAGGTGTAATTTAGGCACACGCCCAGCACTGCAAGAAACCAAGAGTAATCATTGATGTGACTGAACAACATCTTGTTGGGGAAATCAGCATGCAATGCTCCTGAGCACACCAGCCCAAAATGAATGGTCCTCAGCACTTCTAGGCAAGGAGGAGAAGATCTTGGAGGCTTACAGAAAGAAGGTTTATTCCAACGCCTCACTGCACCTTTGTCAATCCAACAAAGATGCTACGCTGGCTAACGTTAATCAGATACTTTGGCAGGAAATAGCTGACTTCCTCCCAGAATTTCTGGTGCAGAGCCAGGCACATTTCAAGGCGGACCCGGATGAAGCTAAATTGGTGGTGCAGGACATCATGGAATCGACCATGGCGCGCATTGACACCCCAGGCCGTACCATCTGCATTGACAAACCAAGTTCAACCCGGACATCCAGGAATGCATATTGAACCTTCCATTCGAGGGTGGTGCCCCCTTTCATTCCACCACTGATGAGGAGCTAGATAAAAAAAATACAGTTCCCAAAATGTGAAGTCTTTATCCATCCTCATGAAGACCATGGCCAAGGCTTACAACCAGTCGCAATAAACGCTCCGACAAGGAGGCTTCCACGAACAGAGATCGAGACAGCCTGACTGTTCTCCGATTCAGCACTAGCGCAAACAGCAGAAGGGGGGGCAAGGGCTTCTTTTAGTCCCCCTCCTCTGGACCAGCCTCAGAGGGAAAGAAGGCATGTCATGCCCCTTCTGTTCCAAGTCTCTCCTGTGGGGGGCATCCTTGCCCTTCATGCACAGTCTTGGCGTCAGAAGTTTCCAGATCCCTTGGTCCTATCCGTAGTGTCCACAGGTTAACGCCTACCGATTCCTTCCTCTCCTCCCTTCTCCCCTCCACTCCCATTGTAAAATCAGATATTATGCATGCCTTTCATGTTATCATTAGTAATTCATTATTAGTGACATTAGTTATCCATTATCCATAATATTCAGCCACTTTGACTATGCATTTTGAATAGAGAAATAGGCCTTGTTATATGAAGGGCCTCGTTTAGACATGTTTAGAAATTATGTTATTATGTATGCAGTTAGACACGCATGGATGTGTGCACTTAATAGGCATTGAGTCCACATTATGTAGTGCTTTGATTTGAGTGATTGTTGTTAGGCGCTAATGCATGGAACTGGCTTTCTGAAGCTAATCTGACAGAGTAAGCAGCTCCACTTTGTATGCGGAAGGATTGTTATGGTAGGCTATGAATCGAAGAATGTAAACAGTTTCTTGGCAGAAGGTCGTAACTCTTGGCCTAGCAGAGGGAAGAGGGCCTGGCTTATCAGCATCCCATGGCCTGCTCTGAGACAGACAGAAAGGTGGGAGGCATTTGAATGGAGTGAGTGCTCTTGCACAGGGAGTGAGTTTTTCAGTAGAGAAAGGAAGGATTTTAGCTGACAAGGAATGGGAGGATGGTATGTTTTTAGATAGGGGAGACACAGTATGAAAGCAATATGAACTGGTTTGCAATGTCACGGTGACAAGAGAACACAGTGGACATTACACACGTATGTGCAGACATTGCAACACTTGTAGAAATGCTAGTTTGACAGAAAGAGTGAATGCTTGTAGGAGAGGAGTTATGTTACCATAGAGATATATGTATGTCATCTGACACTATAATTGTGAAGCATGATTTTATTAGAGTTTGAAGCTTTTGGAGAAGCGTTTTGGATGCAGCTTGGCAGACCAGCTTGGGAGATCGAAAGCATTCTGGGAGAGCAAATGAGAGCAGAGTTTGAGATTGATCTGGCAGGGAGAGCAGCAGATGCAGACCGCTGAGGGAAGCAGAGAGAGAGAGGCCCGGTGCTGCCTACAGTCCATGCAAATGGTGAATATTGCTGATTGAGACGTAGGCCTAACTGATTGACTGGCTTGTTGGGACATGGGAGATTTGAACACACATTAGATGGGGTGTTGACATATTGAGGGAAGGGGAGATCAGACAGAGATTGTTTTATGAGAGAGAGAGCTGATGTGCGATGTGTGGTGATGAGAGAGAGAAATGCTGATTCTTGCGAATTGTTATCAGGCTGCATTTGTTGATATTAGGCATGCATTGTTATTGGCATTGTAGTGGCATTATAGATTTGCATTATTGCATCATAGTAGTGCTTGCATCATGCATAGCTGTGCATGAACACAAGGTTTTTATTGTTGAATTGATTCATGCGTTTTCTTTGTGTCTTATGTTATTTCATTGTGTGTCTATTCTTAGCATTAGGGTATGTTTGTGTGTCCATGGCATAGCAATTTGGCAGTAACACAGTGCACAACCGCCCTGAGATATACTTGCAGGAGGGCCATAGTGGTCCACCCCCCTGAGGTAGAGTTGCAGTTTGACACCCTAGATTGGGACAACAAATCTGTTGGCAGAAATGTGTTTGCTCATAGACAGCCAGGCATTGGAGTAAGTCCCAGCCTCCCAGCGAGACTTGGGCTTCTACTGCAGGATTTACTCCACACAAAAGAGGAACAAGGCTGGCCTGAGAGTTGTGTTGGATCTTTCCACCCTGAACCGCTCCGTCCCTCTTCAATAATTCAAGATGGTTACGCCAGCGCTTATTGCGGAGACACTCTGTAGGGGAGACTGGATGTGCTCCCTGGATCTGAAGGTAAGGCGTCTACATATACCAATTTGGCAGCCTCATCAGTCCTTTCAGGATTATGGACTTCCATTTCCAGTACAAGGTTCTACCCTTCAGCCTCAACTCAGCCCCCAGGGTCTTTACCAGACTTATGAATGCGGTGGCAGCCCTTTTTAGAGCCCAGGGTCACCATGTCTGCCTGTACATGGATGACTGGCTCATAAGGGCAAGATCCCCAGAGTTGATTCACCATACTTCCTCCACCCTTATGATCACAGTCCACAAACTGGGATTTTCGAGAAACCTCAAGAAGTCTCAGCGGCAGCCACCACAAAGCCTAACTTTTCTGTGCCTCATCTGGGTCACACACTCTGAGAGATGTTTCCCCTCGGAGGACAAGTTCATGGCCATCAAGAGGGCTACAGGTCATTTTCTCTGCAGAGAGGTGACCTCAGCCTGGTGGTACCAGCATCTATTGGGTATCATGGCAGCGTTCCTACTGGCATAACCTCACACAAGACTCGGGATGAGGAGATTGCAGATGAATTTTGCTGCCTCATGGAATCAGGAGCGGGGCTCCGAGGCAGATCTTGTCAGCATTCCTCCCTGTCTCCATCAGGACCTTGTCTGGTTGTCCACGGACTGCAACTTGCGGACGGGCAAGCCCTTCTGGCAGGCAGCACCTCAAACCATCATCACTACGGATTCCTCCCTGGAAGGCTGGGGTGCTACCCTGGATAACCACAGCGTCCTAGGAGCCTGGTCCTTACAGGAGCAGGAGTCCCATATTAACTGGCTGGAGCTGAAAGCTATCTGGCTCGCTCTCAAGGCCTTCCTGACACTTATCTGCGGCAAGGTGGAAATCATTCAAATGGACAACTCCACCAGCATGAATTACATCAACAAGCAGGGTGGCACAAGGCCCCCCCCCCCTCTGTGCTGTCTAGTGGTCAGCATGTGGGAATGGGCCCTGGAGAACAAGCTCTACTTGACTGCAATCCACCCAACCATGAGGTGGACAGGCTCAGCAGGGAGCAGACAATTACGAATGGCAATTGAATGATCAGGTCTTGCTGGGGATCTTCAGCAAATGGGGGCATCCTCACGTCAATCTCTTTGCTACCTGGGTCAACAGGAAGTGCCCGCAGTTCGCATCTTGGCAGGGGTAGGGCCCCAGCTCCCTGGGTGACACTTTTCAGATACAGTGGATCAGCATGACAGCATATGTATTTCCTCCCACTCCCCTGGTCCACAGGGTGGTCTGCAAGATAAGAGAATCATGTCACCTCAGCACCATTCTGATAGCTCTGTGGTGGCCAGTGAGACCATGTTTATCGGAGCTGCTCAGCCTCTTGAACAAGACTCCCATTCACCTGCCAATGGGCCCGGCTCACCTTCTATCGCAGCAGGGGGGCAAGGTCATCCACCCCGCCCTGCAGAAGTTAGCTGTTGAAGAGTGGTTCCTGAGCAGGTTACACTGAAGCATCTGGGGCTGTCACAGGCTAACCTAGACATTGTTCAGGGTGCTAGGAGCGATGCTACTAGGAGCCTGTACAAATGGACTAGGTTCTGTCACCAAGAGAACTCTAAAGCGATTGACCCGCTTACTTGCACGTTGGATGGCATGCTGTCCTTCTCTGAACACCTCTCACACTCAGGGGTGCAAATAGACACATGCTGCAACTACTTGGCACCCATATGAGCATACCAGAAAGTGGAGGAGGAAGTCTTTTCTTCCTCCAACCCGGTGGTCAAGCGATAAAAGGCGGGCCTCACCAGACTTCAATGTAGTGTTGGTGCGCAAACCTTTCAAACCCATGGTGTTTGCAGACATCAGGCTAGTCACCATTAAAACAGCTCTGTTGGTGGGTCTTACGCCCGCACACGGAGTTAACAAAATCACAGAGAGAAGGTGGTCCTGAAAATGTATCCAGCGTTCTTGACGAAAGTAGTCTCCTCTTACCATCTAAACAAGTAGATAGTCTTACCTACGTTCTTTCAGATTCTAAGGACGATGCACAGAGGGTCCTGCACTGTCTGGATGTCAGGCGTGCTCTGAAATTTTACCTGGACAGGACCAAGAGCAGATGCTTTCTTTGTCACCTTCGGGGGCGTTGAGGCCGGGTTATCAGGCTTCCAATGCCTCTATAGCAATGTGGATGGTTTTGGCCATCAAGGAGGCCTATGAAGGGTAGTACAACCTGCTTTCAGAAAACATGCATGCACATGCGGTCAGGGCCAATGCGCGCCTCTAAATTTAAAGGGGAAGAAGATATTTTCTGGTGAAAAAGGTTCTGTCTCCCGTCCCTAGTGAGGGACGCCCATACAGTATGGAGCAACAGGGAATATCAACTAGGAGTATGTTAGTCACTACGTTGTGTAACTTATAACTTTTTATAATCACTTAAATATGTGAGGATAGTCACATTTGTTGCAAATACTGTGGATGTTTACAGATTTGATCACTGTAGGGTTTCTCAAGGGGAGAGGCAGATCAGGACAAGAAAGCTGAATGACTTTGGAAACAAATCCAGGCAAAGCAATGGATGTGTAATGCAATGCAAGTGGTCTTTTACAGCATCCTTCTGCCACTATTGAAAGCCTCTCTGCATGTGGCTCTTCAAGAAAAAAAGGGGGTAGGGTTCATTAATGGGACTGTCGGAGAGGCAGAAGTGAAACCTGGGTGCAGGTCCGAAATACCCAGCTCCTACGTGCCAGTCTGTTTTCTATGGGTTTGGCGGAGACACCTGGCAGTATATTTTCCATGGGAAAGAGTCCAAGTTCTGATACACTGCAGTGCTTTGGGTTTGGTTAGGTGCTGATGTGGGAGAGTGTGATAGGCCGAAAGGGGAGAGATTAGAAGTGAGTGCAGATGAAATGATCTACCTAGGCCTGACAAAGACTCTCCATTCTTATCCACAAATCCTACCTGTAACCAGGTTCAACAGAATGACTTGGTGATAGAATCCATGTGATTAACTGGATGAACCATACTAGGAGGCTAGCATTTGTCAGATAGTGCTTCAGATACATGACCCTACACTTGCCATGAAACTATGGTTTGAGCCTGCAATGTCATGTTTCATGAGAAAACACCACTTGTTGGAGCTAGTTGGTGGACCATTAAATCATTGATGTAGAGAATCGCAATGCCAAACAATCTGCACTCTTTTTAGATAAACAGTATTTCTTACCTCAATGTTTTAAAGGCATTGAAGGTTTTTTTATAATGTTGATGATATCATTGAAAACAACTAATTATGTAAGTGTGCTGCTGGGATTCACTTCTCAAAACTTGTTGGGAACATAACTCAATCTGCATCATCTTGTACGGACTTTAACATTATGCTCATGTTTGATAAATTCATGCATATCCCAATTAACCTCTATAATAAACAAAACAAGTGACAATACGTATGTCCTTAGTTCTTTATAATGCCTACTCATCACTGCATGTCCGTGCTGAAAGTGTGAATACAAAATCCTAAAACACAGTCAATTTAACGGCATTGCATGAAACTTACCCAGTCTGTTTTACCATTCTGTTGCAATCAACATAGAAGTTGTAATGTAAGTCTTCATGACAGAGTTAAAAATAAAAGCGATGAATCACATCATTGCCATTCAAACTGCGAGGTTGTAAAGTGCCCTGTATGGTCAGTGTGTGCCCAATATGTTGTAAAATAGTGTTTACTTATATTGACATCTGTTGCCAGAAGCTTTCATTTACTGCCGCTCTTGGTCTGACGAGCAGTTTAGGCTGATAATTATGACTCTGTGCAACCAGCTACAGAATAGATTTTAAATACTTCTTTGCTGACTGCCAGGTCCATTTCTTGGAATCGGACGATTTGAATACAATATCAATTGTTGTTTTGTGCTCTGTTGTCGGGTCATTGTCAACTTCAAATAAACTGTTGTATCATTTAGTAGACAACATGTAGCATGAACACATTGGCTTTAACCAAGTATCACTTTTAAACGACCTTTATTGGCTTGCCCAATCTCTACAGATTTGATAGTTTGTAAAATTTGAATGCTTGATTTTCCTCTAATTGTATATTTTGTTTCTTTAATTCCCCTTTCAAGACAGAATTCCTTACAGCAGTGGCCACCTGTTGGAAAAACATTAAATATTTGGTTTTATTTTGCTCGTTCAAAATTAGTTGGGCTGTTTAAATTGCCGCTTTCAGGGTGGATGGAAGGGGGGGAGAAGTGGAAGAGCCAGGGCGAGAGGTTAGACTCCTGGGCAACACCACACATAGAGAGTAAGATAGGCGATAGGAAGGACCCAAGTTGGACCTGGGAGGGTCGATCAGAGAGGAAAGAGGTCAGCCAGGCCAGAGCCTAATCAGTGATACCAAGGTTATCATCGAGATGGTTGAGCAGGATGGTATGGTTGACTGTGTCAAATGCAGACGAGAGATCGAGTAGGATGAGGACAAAGGGAATGATAGAGTCAAGGTTGGAGAGCAGATCTTCACGGATGTTCAGGAGAACAGTTTCCATGCTTCTAGCAGCTCTGAGGCCCGACTGATGGTCATGAAGACAGCCAACATAGTCTGAAGGAAGGTTAAGCTGAGAGATTGCCAGATTTTCAAGGAGTTTGCCCAGAAAGGGAGTAATGGAAATTGGGCGATAGTTAGCCGGATAAGAAGGAAAAACTGTGGGTTTCTTGAGAAGAGGATGAACAAGGGAGTGCTTCAGAAGGGAAGGGAAGGTTCCTGAGGCAAAGGAGAGGTTGCACAAATCGGCAAGGGCTGGAGGGAGGGTATCAATGTGGTCCTTGATGGATTTAGAGGAACAGTGATGAACCTGTTTTGACAAGGCTTTCATAGATCAGACTTGTCTAGCGACCTCATCAAGAGAGAAACACAAAAAGGACGAGAAAGAGAGTGGGGGGTGGCTGAAGGAGGGTCAGCAAGCACAGATGGAGAGGGGAGAGGAGGGGACTGGGAGGAGAGGGTGGACATGATGTCCTGGGTTTTTTGAGATAAAGTGAAAGGCAAGGGCATTGCAAAGAGTCTGGCAGGCAACAGGAGGGGTGGAGACTGCAGCAGGGTTGGCCAGCTCCTTGAAGATTTGAAAGAGTTTGGCTGAGTTGTTAGATTCTGCAGAGACACAGGCTTGAATGTTGACTCTCTTCTTGGTGAGGACAGAGAGTCAGTATTGCCTTTGGGACAGGTGACAGGCCAGTTTGTCAGAGGATGAACAAGAAGCCTTCAATTTCCTCTCAGCTGCCATACACTTACATTTGAGTGTAGCTAGGTCAGAGTCATACCAAGAATTACACTTGGCTTTGGACTTCAAATGGATCCTCATGACAGGGGCAAGAGCATCAAGAATATTAGAAATAAAAGAGTAGAGCAGAGACAGTGCTGTGTCAGGATGTGAGTCAGCCAGGGATGTAGGGGGGGTGGTGTTGAAAGCCTCAACTGGCACACGCATCATGGGCCAGATATACAAGAAGATAAGTGGCAGCTTTGGAGTAGGCTTGGCTTGGGAGAAAGAGAGGGAGAGATGAGAGTAGAGGAGGGATTGTTCACTCCAGGAGAGAGGAGTGATAGGAGGGTTGGAAAGGGGCACATCATAGGAGATCAAGACATTGAGTGTGTGCCCTGCAGAGTGAGTTGGGCCAGGCGGGAGGATGGACAGGGAGAAGGAGTCACAGTGGTCGCAGAAGAGTAAAGAGGAGAAACAAGGAGAGTATAAATGAAGATTGAGGTCACCAAGGAGGAGGAGTTGAATGGTAGAGGCCAGGAGGGAGGAGGAGAGGTCCATCCACTCAGAGAGAAACTAGGTGATTTGACCAGGAGGCCGGTAGATGGTAGCCACTGTGAGAGAATGGGTAGGAGAGAGAGAGAGCCTACAGACAAGGCATTCAAAAGAGGAGTAGGTCTGAGTGGGAATGATAGAGGGAGGAATCTGGGTGTGGAGAGGATGTTGTAGCCATCAGGGAGGAGAGTGTCGAAGTTGTGACAGAGCTGGCCGTGAACCATATCTCAGTAAGACTAAGAGCATCAAGGTCTAGTTCTTCAAGGAAGTGGCAGATGTCAGAGGAGTGTTTGACAGCAGAGCGAAAGTTGAGAGTGACAAGATGAAGAAGACCTTTCCGGGAGGGGTACAGATCAAAGGTACACCCTGTGGAGGAGATGGAACCCTATGAGGGGCAGAGGAGGAGGAGAGAGAGGGCAACGTAGCCAAGGGATGAGATGAGGGGACAGCAGGAGATGAGTGGAAATTGATGAGACAAGGGAAGTGCCTATCAAAGGGGAGGATATTGGCCTGAGCCCCTTGGTCCATGGCAGTGCCATTAAGGTAGACATTAATGATGACTTTAGAGGATTCAAAGGAAGCCATGAGAACTTCCCAGCGAGTGTCACCATAAATGGGAGAGGAGGAGAGAGGACAGAGCACAGAGATCATACGAAGAGTCCATAGATCTGGCAAAGGAACGACAAACAGGATGTCGGTGAGGGTCTCTCTGGAGGAAGCATTGGAATAGGTGTTGGAGATAGGAAGACATGGGTTAGAGGCCAAGGTGTCCTTTAAGAACTTCTTCCTGCCAGTTTTAGTGAGAAGGGAAGTATAGTCAATGGAGAAGCAGTTGGAAAAGATAGGAGAAGTAGAAAGTGCCATGGTGTAACGCTCACCTGGTTCCCACGGAGGCGCGGCGTCGAAGGCGCAGAACTCTGAAGATGGACAGGAAGGGCCCCTCTATTCTGGCTTCCCTGGCTCGTTGGATACCCTCCTCTGCATGAAAAGGGAGTATTACCAACTGTGGAACAATGCTCAAGCCTCCCACTCCCTTCCAACCCTCCACGATACCTCCTCCACGATTCCCCGTGAAGCCTCACCTTAGGGTTTGGAAGGATGAGCTCTCCATCCTGCTTCTGATGCAGGGGCGCGTTGAAACCCAGTTACTTCACTGGATTGAGGATTGATGGGAGTTCAGGTAAGCTTGACTGTTCAGGTAAGGCGCTGTAAAAGTTCTGTTCAAAAGTTCAAGCCTAATAATAATGTTCGTTGTCTAATTGCAGCAAGCGCTAATGCTTATGTCTTTTTCCCCTTAGGGGCCGGGGTTCGGAGTGCCGGAGATATGGGGCCGACCCGAAGTGAAACAGTTCTGGATGAGCGCTCAGGTAATGTCTTTGCATTCGCTCATTCAATGTCTTTGTCTTTTTTCCCCATAGGGGCCGGGGTCCGGAGATGCCAGGAAGCGGCAGGACCCGAAATGCAGTGGGAATAATCCAACAGGTAAGACTTAAAAGGAAACTGAGCTTTCCTTATTCCTTTTTTCCCTCTCACCTTTGTTCTTGTCTTTTTTCCTCTAGGCGCCGGGGCGTAGCTGAATCCGGAAGATCGCTGCTGAAGATGGAAGCGCCTTGCAAAGGTGAGTAAAATGCAGCGCTGCAGCGATCGAAACAAAATGCCTTTAAAATGATGTCTTCCTTTTCAGGGCCGTTGGAGAAATGACTCCGGGATGCAGATTTAGCAGGTAAGGGCTTTTCTTCTCCTATTCTCTTCCTTTCTCCCCTTGCAGGTGTTCCAGGGTGCTGGCAGGCGTGGCTGAAGTCAGGATGCAGGAGCTGACACGGTGAGCGTCCAGCTGCTAGGTGCAGAACAACGCAAAGCACGTGTGGCTGATCGGGTGTGGTTTAAATAGCCTTGGAAGAAGTTCCTGGTATGTATCCTTCCACCAATCAGGTATGTATCCTTCCCCGACCACACCCAGGTGGTGAAGTAGTCCCACAGGTAAAGTAGTCCTATTCAGGCCTCAAGAGGGCCTGGATGAAGCAGCATGGTCTGCATCAGGTAAGTGTGCACCCAAGCACTTAAATACATATCCTCTCTTATGAGCCTGGCGCCTAAGGCGCCACGACTGGAGGCCCCTATGAGCCTGGCGCCTAAGGCGCCAGGACTGAGTCCAAAGGGCCCCGACTTGGGCCCGCTGGGACTTCCCAGGGGAAAATGATGTCTGCCTCTGGGGTTGCTGGGCCCGGCCTGGCTCCTTAGAGGCAGGCATCATGACACATGGGGTGGAAGCAAGGAAAGGAGGGAGAAGCTGGGGAGGGCTAAGGCAGTAGGTGTGGAACAAAAGAGAGTGGAAAGGTCACTGGGCCGGCTAGTTACAGATAAGCAACAATATACAAGCAAAGTACAGAGAAGCTAGCAATGGGCAGCAAGATATTACTTTCTAGCAAAAACAGCAAGATTTGACTTTCTAGTAAAAAGCAAAAACAGCAAGATTTGACTTTCCAATCAGGGAGTCAGGTATTAACAAAGGGTTTTAAGAAGCACTGGGCATCAGAATGACAACATGGGAGAAACGAGCAGAAAGAACAGTGATAGTCAAAGTCGAATTGAGACCAGAAGGAGGATACTAAACCATAGTTCCAGATGTGACAATGTCAAGGCAGTCCAGATTTCTTAGAGGAGTGAGTGAGTGGCAGCATCATTGTGGTTTAAGGTGCAGGGAGGACCGCAATTAGCATTACGGAAGCAGACAGGGAGCAGACAGGGGCCTTAGAAGTGGGACTTCCAACAACAGGCCGGATCTTGCCTCCCGGTGCCAATGACTGGCAGATGAATCATAGGTAGCCAATGGTTGGCGTCCAGGGCATGCTACACAGACACCATCATAAGCGGGCAGCCATCTTGAAAAGAGGAGAGGGCTACTGAAGTTTTAAACAAAAGTCTCACAAATTAAACAAATTATTAGCACATGCAGCTAAATGCTAGCCACAAACATGTGTTTCAGCACACATGCTTTTTTTGCAAATGCAGCTGCGTTTTAATCAATGCATACGTATTGCATGTACAAATACTGAGGCTACATGTCACCGTTTGTCATGTATTGATTCTAAAAATACCAAAGGAAATTATTCACTGAGAATAAACATACCCAATGGTTCTCAAACAGTATTCTGTGGGGGTCATTTTAAATTAAATGGTAATTGCATACAGGGGAGCACCAATACTTGCACTAAGTATTGCATGTCTCCTGCATGCAATTTCAAACACTCCCAAAACAGAGTGTAAAACTAAATAGTAAATGCAGACAAAATCACCTTTATTCATCACTTTTACTCTCCACACTGGCAGATATAAAACACTGCTGAAAATGTGATTGGCAGATGGATGCTCTATTTAAATATGAGCACACATTGCCAGAAGGGTGCCACTTACGTTTGCACTTATGTGCAAACAGGTTCCCTGTGGTCACGTTTCATCATTTACACTGCAGAGTGAAAAAGAGAAGTGTAAAGAGATGGCGGAAAGGTCTTCACACCTCTCTGTTTCACTCTGCAATGCAAATTGAGTAACACTGCGTGCTATCTACGCATGGCATAGAATGTTCACAATGATTACCCATGTAATCTGCGTGATTTTTGCTGGTGTAAAAAGCAGGCAGATTACATCAGAAACCATTGGTTTTACGCTATTATGAAAATATCATGCTGAAGTAAAATGAAAAGCACTTTGATGGCAGAAAGTAAAAGGGCAATGGGATACTTAACGCTGCCCCCACGCCCACTCTGCCTTCAAAAACAATGACAATGCCCACTAGCATGCGGACAGGCATAACACCATTATGCCTGTCTTTTGCACCTTCAGTCATTTTTCTAAAATGAGCCCAGAGTGCTTTATAATGGATTCCAATGGAACCTGCCTGATCGTTTGCAGGTGCTAATAAGACGCATATTTCTTTGGAATCCATTGGTGTTACACATGCATGAACATTTTATGCAGGCATAAAATCAAATGCTCCTCAGAGACGAAGGAGGAAGCAAAGTGGAGATGCTCCCACTCCTCTGGACAGCTGCTGTTAACACTCTCTTTTTTCGCTTTACTTCAGTAGAATCTGACGCCATAAATGTTTATTGGAGCATGAATCTTACATGATTATAGGCCAACGACAAGAGCAGTGTAAGGTTTTTGGGCTCTCTAGACAATAAGAATCCTCCCCCCACCGACTCACACACAAAGGTACCCTGGTCATCACCAACTCCACCCAAACAAGCTCCCCCTCTTCGCATGCACTGCTTGCCCTTCATGTTCTATGTGAACATCGGTATTCCTCCCTCATGGTTAAACCATGCTTGGTAAATGTAAATTGTGTGTGCACATACAGAGACCAACATATATAAACACACCTATAGCTCCTGTTCCCTACCCATCCACCCCTCACCCCCTTCCTCACACACAAATAGTATCTCACATTCAGGCAAGATTAGAAATGATAATGTTATGTAAGTTTAGGCATAATGACAATAGGACCAACCACTCCGAAATGTCATCTCTCGCACACACATACCCACACATACAGTATATAATGATAGCAGCAGGATACGATTCACTCACACAGAACAATCTAAATAACACTGCTGCAGCAGCTCACGCGCCACTAACATAAGAAGGCAATAGGGTGCAGGCGGCAGTACTAACAGGAACAGCACCGGTAGCAACTGTGTCAAATGTCACTGACGAGGAGGAAGTACATCGTAGCTAACAGCAATGCAACTCCCCTCACATGCAATGACATCCGTGGAACTAGTTGTACAATCCTCCGTTTTACATGAAGCATTCATTGAACAAACGGTGCTACCTGCCTCACACAGAACAGGTAGAGCATTCCTGCACAGGTAGAACAAGTGGCGCATGAGGAGGCAGGACTGGTGACATAGAAAAGGAACTGCACTGAGATATACTGCGTAAAAGGGAAGCTAAACCTATAATCAAATCAGCCATTATTAAGTGGTCTGAATAAAGATCTTTGCAAAAAAAAAAAAAATATAACAAAAGATAGCTCAATGCTGAAGGCTAGACGTCATTGATACAATGGGCCTCATTAAGAGTCCGGCGGTAACTGCAGCGGTAAAACCGCCTGGTTACCGCCAGACTCGTATTACCATTCCGCCTCTGTGATTCCCGGAATTACCGGGGCATTACAACCCCGGTTTTCCGGGAATCACGGAGGCGGAATGGTGTTAATCCCCATTCCCATCGAGTCCTATGGGACTCGATGGGAATGGGGATCATGGAAACACCGGCAGCATCTCGTAATGCTGCTGGTGTTTCCTTGTCCGCCTGCAGGCGGGCGGTGTTAAACCCGCCAGGTCAGACGGGATCAGGCGGTCTGGAAACAACGGTGGCGGCGGGTTTACCGCCACCGTTATTTCCGGACTGTCTGAGTTATAATGAGGCCCAATGTGTGTTTTATGTTGTGGAGACATGGACATCTATGAGTGTACCCCTAAAGATCTTATTAATTTCTTTTTATATAACTATGTGTAAGATAAACAACAGATAGCTCATTGCTTAAGACTAGAGTTAATTTTTACTTTGGTAAAAAAAAAACGGCAGACCTAAGGTCACAACATGACACAGTGTTACTGAGACAAGACTATTCCAGTGTTGAACGTGCCTTTTACAAATCATTGCCATAGTATATATATATATATATATTTTTTTTTTCTTGAGTCAATTGTCATGCAATTTTTTACAAGTTTAAGTTAATTTATTTTTCTTTTTTTTATTTCATTTAGTTTTTACAAACTTTTCGAAATTTAAAAGAAAAAAAAATTCTAAAAAGGCTCATCACTTTTCTTCCACATCTTAAAAAACTATATGAGCATTGAACATTTCTATTCTATACAGACTTGATCATTGTCTTTTATGACCTTTATGACGTCATTATCAGCCCTCAATTCCACCTTGCAGGGAGTCGTCATCTTCAGAGTATGCTGATAAATTCATTTATTCCAATCTAAAACCAATACATTTTTGGCATCATGTCCGTGGGGTCTTCTTCTTCCTTGTCCCCTGGATTCTAGAGCTCCAATTTCTGAAAGAACTGTGCTACTGCTATCACGTAGGTCGGTTATCTCCTTCCATTAGGCAAAACCACCTATCCTCTTTGTTTTCGATTAGAAGGTCTTTAAAAAGATCACTCATATGGGTGCTCCTTTAGTCCAGTTCAGGATAGCAGCAAGTGTCTGATTGTTTCCACTTGTTCTGGATTTTCGCAGAATAGACACTTGTTAGTAGCTGACAGTCCTCTTATGGCTCTAATTTTGTTTGTCGAAAGGAGATTCAAGCGTATCCGCAAGAAGGTGTTGTGCAACTATTTACTGGTGAATTTCCTCATGTATGTCGGGAGTTTGTGGATTTTCTTTGCTGCTGGTGTTAAGTGGGCCATCAGTTTATTTCTAGAGGCCAATGGAATAGTCTGAATCCAATCCCACTCTTCCAGTTTTCTTTTTTACCTTATTCGGGTTTTGTATTAGCTCTTCTTCTGTGCAATTTATCTCGTCTAGTTTGGACTGGTTACCTTCTGCCCAGCCTGCCAGTAGTTTATGCCTCTTTCCTCCAATTTCAGCCTTTACGATTTAAAAAAAATGTGTGTAAAGTTGCTTATGATTGCTTTTCTGTTGAGCATCAGGGAGTTTCTTTTTACATCGATTGCATTGATGGTATACTTAGCTCATGGCGTATTGAGGCCATTGAAGTAGATGTTGGTAAACCCAATACTCAATGCCAAAAATGACCTTCTAGTCTGAGCCAGGTCTTATCCGGGATCATTGGCATTGCGTCTGAACCATAAATCAAAGATGGAATGACCAAACTTGTTATCAACAGCTCTTGCTTGTGTGGTTAGTTTCTTCACTTTTTCAAATAAATTGGCTTGCATTGGGACTTCACGCTTGCTGTTACTCAAAATCACTCCCAGGTATTTGACATATTCTATTTCTGAACCTTCTAGTTTCCAATGAAATTTATCTTTTCTCTTTGTCGGTTTCTCCAAAGTCATGATTTTGGTTTTCTTTTGTTAATATCTAAGTTGTTTTTTTTAATGTCATCTCTGTTTGATCTAATAAAATTAGATAATCTGCATAGAGGAGGCAGGAAACTTGAACCCCCCTATTGGAGGAAATGATCTAACATTGGATTCATGGTCCTTAAAATCCCATAAGTACGAATTGAAGAGGGTCGGGCGAGGTGGCATCCATGTTTTACCCCTCTTGCAGTTTGAATTACTTTGGACAAACTACCTCCTTTGTTTAATCGGACTGTCATTGATGTGTTTCGATGAAGGGATTTTATTGGTTCCAAGATGCCCCCAGGGCATTTTCTCTCAGACAGTTTTTCAAAGAGGATTTTGCGGTTCACCTGGTCGAAGGCTAGGACCATGTCAATGAACGTCACAAAAAATCCCTGGGCTGCCACCCAGTATTCTTCCCTTTTGCGCGCTTAAGAGAAGGATGTTTGATGATGTTCCAGCGTTGCTCATAAACCCTGATTGAAAAGCGTCTTCTCTACCAGATGCTCTAGCCCATAACTAGAAATGATCCAGCATCAAGGAGCCGAAAACCTTTCCAATAACTTCCAGTAGAGCTATGAGATGATACTTTTTTGCAATTTCTCTGGGTCTGCTTTTGTAGATAGGAACCACAGTTGATGTTGTCCAAGATGATGGGATGATCTGGTTTTCATGGAGTTTTTAATGACCATGCGGATGAAGGAGGCACATTCTTGCGGATGCTCTTTTAAGTCTGCATTGGTGATTCCATCTGATCCAGGGGCCCTTGAGGTATTTAATTTTAAGATTTTCTTCTTCATCTCGTCCATATCATAAGGCACGTTCCAAGTGTTCTCACCCTTCTCTTGGCATGGGCGTGAATCCCACTTGGTTTTTGGAAGAGGACTGTGAAATGATCAATCCAGGCTTTTTCGCCTACTTTTGTTTTGCATTGAGCTGTTTTTTTTTTCTTTGTTGTTGTTTTTATCAAGGTCCAGAAGTCTCTTGATTTCCTGCCACATATTACTTTCAACATTTCCGTCGCTTCTGTTTGGTACATGGTTACTCGTTGGAGCCTCAGCAAGTTTTTATATCGTTTTACTGCAGCAGTAGCCAATTCTAGATGTTCTTGAGTGTTGGTTTTTGCTGCCAGGCATTTGGCTGTTCTGAGTTTTTTCCTTTCAGCGACCATTTGTTTGTCGTATTCATGACGATGTGGTGTCAATGTTGCATTGCACCATTTGTTCTTCTTAATTTGGTATGTGGTTAGTAGTGGTTGGTATTCAATAGTGCCTGGAATTGTTGTGTCTTTGCTTAGAGTGCTAATCTGATTGTATGTAATTGTTAGCTCTTTGATAGCTTTTGCACTCAATCTAAGACGGGTTCCGCCACTGCAAGCCTCGCCTTCTGCTGTCATCTTTTGTCTTAACTCATGCCTTGTGGTCCACCTTATCCTCAGCAGATTGTGATCACTGTGAATGGTTCGGATTATTTGAAACGCACTAATTTGTGGAAGCAGCTCTCTGGATACATATATGTGTGGTCGATGGTAGTGCTTTGCCCGTTTCTCTCCCAAGTTGGTGTTTGATCTATATCATTCTTTAGTAACATATGGAGATTCTGTAAGTCACAAGAGACCATCAGTGATGACCACAAAGATACTCTCACTATAGTTAGAGGCCAATTTTTGGAGGTTTTTTTAGGTCCTTTTGATATTTCACAGAAAGCCTTCAGGTCACCACATAATATTATGTATTTTGGTTGACAGGTTGTGTATATTTCTTCCAAAAATACTCTCTGCCATTCCCATGAATTTTTCATTTCTTAAAGCTAGAGGATAACAATACGTGTTGATTATTATCAGGTCATCCCCTAGGTCAATCTTTTTCTGATGCGTATCTTGTCTCCAGTTTAATAATGTCACTTGGAAGGACAGGTTTGAGGTTAGGGTCCTGACAGAGTGAAATTCACTACCGGGACGTATTGCTGTTAGCAGTCCCGATGACGGACGTCCTTTTGAGCCCTTAGAGGCTGGTGATAAATAAACGTCAAAACCGTCCAAGTAGGATTTTCCAGTTAGCCAGGTCTCCTGGAAACACAGGGTGCCAAACTCACCCAAGTTGACATCACTGGGCCCCAGGAGATGGCCAAAACCTCTTGTATTCCAAGACCCCATGGTTATTAGTTATTGAACCAAGAATGGGCCATCCTCCTCTGTACTGGTTTTCTCAGCGCTTGTAACTTCGCTGGATGGCTATCATCTAGTTCCGTTTGCCAAAGCTTTCGAGAACCATGACCATTTTTGATGTTCATGAATTTGTGATTCCTCATCAGAGGTCTTGGTCATTCTGGTCTGTTGGAGTTAGTTTAGATTCAAACGTCACTGTTAGCCTTGGCAGAGGGCAACTTGGTACTCGGCGAACGTTCGGAGGGTCTTGGAAACTAATTTTTTTTTCACACCCTTCCTGTTCCATAGGACTTCCTCTGGAAGTCATGGGGCCCCTCCCCAGCTCACGTTTTCTTGATCTTCTCGAACTCGCCATTTATCATTCACATGGTTTGGCGCATCTCCTCTCTTTTTGTTTCCTCTGGTTTTTCTATCACCAATCTCGTCTTCTTCCTGGCTGTTTGAGTAATCACTGGGCAACAAGATCGCTCTGTTTTTACATAGAGAATGGGTTTCCTTTTTGCTCCTTAGAAGGAGTCTTCGGACTTGAATATTTGGTTAGGTTAAAGCCTACATTTGTAAACTTTCTGTGGCTTCTGTTAGCATCAAACGCACCCCTGACGAGGGGATATGCCGATAGTCGCTATCCTGTCTCCCTTTAATTCCAAACTCCACAATTTTCACATCTTCCAAATGTATCTGCCGCAGGTTAGATTACATTGGAAGAGAATCATAACATTTTTCCTATTGAGAATTGTGTTGTCATGTGTGTTTCCTATTTGCTCCAGCTTAGAAGTGCGTTAGCTCTTTATCTTTTGACTATATGGGACATATTGCTACCTTTTTTGAATCTCCTGTTTCATTTGTTCTTTGCGCTGAATCCGATCTTCTTGCTCTATTGGTTTCATAGGGGAACTCCCCTTTTTCGTTTGAAGTCTTCGATATTCTTGATGTCTCCACTGGCAATCTTCTTTCCTGACTCGAGCTCCGGCGGGTTCCGATGTTATTTCTGTCAGAGGGCTTTATTCATTTTATAGAGAAGGTATCACCTATTTCTGCCCTCCTTAATGATTAAAAATTCGCACTCTTTCAAGAGATGTTGATTCCTTTGTCAATTTTTTTACATCTGTCAGCCAGGGTCAACAAACTCAGAGAGCTTCTTTTGTAGGGTAAATGACAAGGGGATGATTTTTTTGATTTTACTGTTGGCAAAGCTCTTCCCAGTGTTGACTCCAGCAGTTCTGATTCAGACTCTTCCACTGAGTACTGGGATAGCTCAATTAGATCTATGCTGTCCTCTGTTTCATTGATGACGATTGGGAGGGAGTTTGCCATTTCTGTTTCCCGTCATTTTAGATGAGTGCCCAACATTTCTCCTCAACTTACTGCCGCCATAGTGATCAATTTAGAGGATTTAATCTCTTTGCTCTTTTGTAATAATAGATCGTCCCAGATGTGTGTCCTTTATTATTATTACATGTCTTGCATCTGTTTGTTTATTCCCTCTCATTTGTGAAAACAGTGGGTAGTTATTGGTAGCTGCATGATTGTTGTTGCCTACACACTTAGAGGTATCGGGCTGGGGGATTATACTCTCCCGTTGTTCACTCATTTCCCGATCCACGCTTCCCATTTCTGGATTTCCCAGAATCAGTGCTTATTTGTTCAATTTCAAAACCACACACCCATTTTCTGGTTTTCTTGGTCTCAGGGGTTGGGAAACCTCAATTGTCTTGTGTATACTACTTGGAGGCATTCCTAGGTGATTTAATTTCCCTCTGACCTTATTTATTTTGGAGCTCGATTTTTATTCTTTCCTGGCATTCCTCGAGTCAGACAGGAGAAAGATATTCGTTGATTTAGATCTAACATCTTTCTTAGGTTCTGACTCTGTATGAGTAGCTATCGTGGCTAAGTCCAGTGTAGTTAAAGCTGTGGTTGGTTGTTGAAAAGAGGGCTCCACAGCTTCTGAAGTTTGATGTAAATTTCCTGTGCACGGTTCCAGCCCCCTTTTTGCTTTCAGGACTGTAATATAGGCCTCAAGGTATATCATGTTCGTATGCATCATGGCCGCCAGCTTGGTATGATCCTTCAGTGTATCGTTTAAGGACTCATGGAGTTTACTGAAGGGGGCCAGGGCAATGGTTACTGCAGACATAATGGCAAAGATGTACGTTTCTTTGGTAGGGGTCTCCCTGCCACTCTGTGAGGATTGAACTGTCGGCCTTCTATTTAACAATGGAGATTGAGTTGAGGTGTGTTCTGAAGAGCACCTTGGTTTACTTTGTCCCGTTGTGTGTTGGTTTAGTATTTTGTCAGGGTTTTCCTCGTCTAGACCTTGGTTATTCTCTACTCCGATAGGAAGAACGCTTCCATCTGGAGTTGACATGTCATCAAGGAGTTCCGAGGCAGTTGGATGGGTCTTTTTGATAGAAATAATGTCGGCTCCCAGAACCTTGTGCGACAAATTCGTGGCAGGTGCATGGACCCCACTCCATTCTGGGGTGCCCAGAGAGTAGTCTGTTGGTTAGAGTGTACTTTTATTGTGCTGATTTCAGCAGCGGTTAATAGAGAACATTGAGCGTTTTCTTCCTGCGTTTTTCAATGTTTTCCTCAGAACTTGAAGTGGCCCTGCAGTTTTAGGACTATTTTCTCCTGAAGGTTTAATCGATTTGAGCTCTGGATGTCTACAGAGTGCTTTGGTGGGTTCCGAAGACCAGACCAGGTGATACCATGTTTTTCTGGTCGCTCTTGGGTTGTGGGGAGATGGGCTCCCTCCAAAATCTCTGCATCAGAGCGTTCACCTGAGTTTATCGCAGCATAGTTCTAATTTTTCTGAAAGAAGTGTGCTACGAACCCAGCACTGCTGGTGGTCTATGATCTGTGCGGGGTAATCTTCCAATATGTTCTTGTTTTTTCTTGACGTTTTCCGTCCTTACATCCATTTTTATTGATGTCATTTTTTGAGTGTTTTTTAGTTTGGAAGATGTTTTACATTTCCCGTATTTTTGCAAAAAAACCTTTGCATTTCCTCTCATGTTCATTTGGTCACACATCAAAGGGGATATTTTTGAAGCCCCTATTATGACTTCTCTCCCCAGGTCAGTTGATTTCAAAGGATTGCATGCAATCTGGAAGGAATCGTTTAAACCTTCGATATCGTAAGTAAAAGCTTTCTTTGTTGTTGTTACAGTTTTTAGAAGTTTCAACCGGATCCTGAGGGGGTGTAGTTCTGTCTTTTGTCTGCAGTGAATCTAAGGGACATTGACAATTTGTTGGACCCATCAGGTCCTTTCAAACAGGGACAGCATGGATTTCAATTTGGATCTGTGTCGATAGAAGTGCTGTATCGTTGTTTTTACCCTCTGTGTATTCAGTATCCCTATTGAGTTTTTGTTCTTGTTTGTATATCTTTCGTGTCTGTCTCCCACTGAGAAACCCCACAGAGGGCACATTGAGAGTCACTTATATTTATTGAAGTTGCTGCGGGAGCCTCTGTTGCTTCTCCCAATTCTACAGGGGAAGCGAGCGCGCCTTCAACCGTAGCCAGATCCTGTATCGCTGTGGTAGTAGCCGTGTCATACGCATTAGAATCTTTCACTTGTGTCTCTTTGCATTGTTGATGGTGTCGGTCTGTTAATTCCTGTTTTTCACCACCCTCCTGGACACTGGGACCCACCAAGCTTAAGTCGGTGTAAGGAGAAAAGGGTGGGGCCCGTGTTTCAGCTGGCTCACCACCCTTTTGCTTCTTGCTGTCTGGGGATAGCTTTCCTCAAGGTCCCAAAAGCTCCATCTCAACACCCATTACTTCCTCAAAACCTTGTCCCAGCTCCCCACCAGATGAACCCAAGTGTTCCGGTGAGTTTTTTCGCTCAGGGTGTTATTAAGGGGGAGGTTGTAAACAGGGAGTAGGAAGGAGTTTGTAACGGGCACCATAACATTTGTGAGGAGGGGGGGAGAGTTGTTTGCAGCAATCGGGGAAAGGGGTGGGGGTGTATCAGCAATGTTTGGTACTTTCCTACCTGAGCCAGGCGAATCCCTTGGGTCCATTGATAATGATAAGGACTTTTTTGTCCGAGGCGTTTTCAACGGGCTCCGAAGTTCCATGCCTAGATCGTCACGGCGGGAATGCTGACTTCAGAGGCACCAACTTTCTTCCTTCATGCTCCCCTTATGCCCCGCAGCTGCCCCAGATGCCATAGACTGCCTCAGACAGCAACTCAGCAGCCGCTCCACAGCAGAATAGGGTTTTCACGGGATTTTCTACTGGGTGAAAGTAATGAAGGTAATAGAAAGACTGGGAAAGTCTGAAAGAACTCTGTAACGAGGTTCCAGTGACTGCCACAGACTGCAACTCAGCAGCCACCTCCGTATTTTCATGTCCAATTGAATTAAACTTAAACTGAAAATACCACAGATCACAGTTTTCCTACATAATAGCATGGTCATCTTTTCACACCAGACATATTCTAAAACAAAGACCAGCCTTTTTACTGCAACATGTGGGAATTTAGGCTATGAGAGCACTAGGTGGTGTTGCTAATCGAATAAAGCCTATACATATATGAAACTACACTTTTCAAACAGTGGTCTGTCTACAACATCTGCAGGAGGTGCATTTTATTGTTGTTTTTCAAGCCCAATACTGCCAGTTTGCTGTGAAAGCCATAAAAAATATAACAAAACTGCTCCACTGCATCATGTTCTGGTTAGAACTCAGTTACATATAAGGTGATTCTAGCACCTACTATGCATTATACATCTGAGCCGATGTCAAAATATCCTCTGAATTTGTGTCTACTCAATGTTCTGTCATTGTAATTCATACTGGTGGTGCATCATCTTGAATTGCATTTGGTGTGAAAGCTTGTGAGCACACCATTTTAACAGCATATAGTAAAACACACATTTTAATGTCATAGGTTTCTGACATCCCATGCTCAACCATGTTTGATTGGGTGACCAGGCTGGCTCCCCTGAGAATATTCCTTCATTTGGCCCAAGACTGTCTGTCAGTACCCTGAGTTTTCAGATAGATCGCTGGAGGGAAGGGATAGACATGGGTGAAGATTAGACTGAGCATCATCTCCTGCTGTTGCTAAAACAGAGAAGGGAAGCTAGGGTTCCTCCAAACTGCTTGACTTTCGTTTTCTATATGTTATGCAGGTCAAACCTTCATTTGCATTCAAACAACAATACATTCATTATCATTGAAAAATGACTGCTTCTACTAAAAGTGCAGAAATACCCATGGAGTTCTATGCACTTCCAAAATTAGCGTTAACCCAATTTTACTTACACTCATCATCCGGTGGATAATCTACCAGATTAAGTGGTGCTAGCAGAAATTGAGTTTTTCAATAATTCTGTAAAATAAAATCAACGAATCACCACCATATTTGTAATGAGGCCCATCATCTATATAGAATGTTAGGATGTAGGTGCAAAGGGAAGTAAAAGCTGCAGTAATTCTATTAGCATGAACATTTGGTCATTTGTAGTGTACGTGTTTCTGCCAACTGTTGCAGAATTGCAGGCTATTCTCGAATTGGATTTAATATGGCCACATTCAAGAGAGATCTAGGGTACCTATAATGTAGTGGAATGATGAGCAGCAAAGGATACTGTTACTGGTTTCCATTAGCATTTAGTAGTTTTGCCACATTAGCCAGAGTCCATATATTTTGAACTAGACCCCATGAGAGGGTGCAGCTTTCTTTTATTCGGGTTACTAGGCCGCAGTCCTGAGCCTCTGTCCTTTCTTTTAATTAAACTTTATCCCTGCTTCCCCCTGCAAGTGTTCAGCATGCCAAGGTCCTTGGAGGACAGGTGAGGGGCAGCACACATATTAGTTACTGTTGCAGGGCTTACAGTTCTCCGGAGCTTTGAGTTCAATGGAGAACAATTTTTGTGTTTGTGATGATAGATAAGTACAATAGTTGTGAAGGACATATCTTGTTTTGAACAAAGCCTTGAGTGGACACATTACCAAGCATCAAACTAAATCATGGTTATACTCCCCCCTAGGGAGAGTTGGGACTCCTGGGTCTGCAATAGAATGACTTGGTAGCACCAATAAATATGAGAAATTGATTTCCAAAGAGTGGACCCTCAGTTATGTTTTTTATAAATCCACTTGTTCCCCAAACGATAGCCAGAAGAATGTCTGCTAGGGATAGCAACATTTACAATGGGAGTTGCAAAGGTGTTGCATAGTAAACTACTACAAGGCCTGGGAACTGTCTGAATTGCCAAATTGGCTGAGTTGATGAGAGAGGATATTACTGTGTCTAATTTGCTGACTTCACTGTTCACGGTCACTACATGATTGGGTTGTTTCAGTTGGACTGCACATCAGAAGTTATATGAACTTGTTTTGACCAATGAGGGTATAAGATTTTAGTAAATGTTACATGTATACCTTTAGCCAAGATGGATGGAGTATTTTCTGCTGATTGTTCAATTAGTTAATTCATAGGGGGCTGCACTTAGGATGACCACAGGTAATGTATTAACCACTAGAGCCCGCTATTGTGTGTTTTGTTTAGATTTCTATATAGGTGGGAGCCAATAGGGAACGTGGAATTAACATTCACTTGATACCTGTGAGGTATTCACTTTTTCTCTTTCCTTAACTACTGTAACTCAATGTGGGTTGGTCGAGAGTGTTTTCAGTATTCATTTCTAAGGAGCAGACTGACCCTCCTGAACGTAATTTGTATGTATCAAACCTTGTTTTCTTGCAAATCATGCACTCCATTAGTGCATTCTTGGATTGTTTTTTTTCCATTCGGTTTTTGGGCCCGCTGTACAAGGACACCACCTTTAAAACAATATTCCCATCCAAGGCCCAACAGTTCATTCTACAGTCACATCAAAAATATGTTACTAATGAGGCCGCCCACTAAGAGGGTAGGTGGGTCAATTGTCCATTTATAGAGAAATACATTGGGCTGAGGAGAGATTAGAGGTCTGCAAACGGATCTGAGGTGAAAATGCCGAGAGAAATAGCAAAATATTTATAGTTTTATACGTTATTAAGGGACCTGGCAATGTCATGTGCATGATGTCAAATTGGGCAACATCTACTTTGCATTTACTAAATAAGGTCATTTTTATGAACTGGGTACTCCCCCATTTAACAAGATTGATTCCCTACAACATCTTTCCCAATTTTGAGACCAGAAACACACCAGGTTGCACAGACGTTCTATTTATTAAACAAATTGAAATAATTGATAATTTAAATATAAACAAATTATATTTATATAAGAAATGTCAAAGTTGAGAGTGGCTTCAATGAAGAATAATCAATCAATTTTCTATGCTATGTTTACATGAATGTGGACTTGTATAACACACATATCTGCATATATATATTTTATTTACCCTGAGTGCACATGCACCATGCATTAAAAAAACAAAGTACATGATAGCCCACCATAAGGCTTTCATTTGTTAAAAAAATCAGAACAACCCTGGCTATATGAAACTCTCTACTTCCCCTTTATTGAAAATAGATAACCCCACTGTACGCAATGGACACACAGTATTCTGAAATGCCATACCAGTTTGTGGTTGGTACAGCAAAATGAAGTCTGTTCTTCTTGGAGCTGAGGGGTAGGTCATTTGTGACCTTGATAGGGCTGCTGCCACTGTGTACATTATTTGCAGTTAGGCTGGAATGGCCGTTTATAAACTCGCACCTCCTTGATTGATGTCAGCATCTGCCTTTTGTAGCAGACTCTAGGTCTTCACAGGTGTGGAGAATTTCTTTCAGGAAAGGCTTCGCTTATTGAAATATCAGAGTAGCTGCGAGGGGACTGATGGTCAGAATGAATTCAATGTACATTTAGGAATGTTAGCATGGATCTGTATTTTGTTATTTCAGCATTTTGAGTTCACATGAAGCCTTAAGGCTTCCATTTATTTAGAAATATGTGCTGTGCCTTACATTTTTGGAAACGATGGCTGCCAGTTACTGTTGCGTTACTCTGTTAGTGAGCTATGTTCACTGTGTCGTTTCATGTTTCAATCATCTTATACAATGCTTTTGTTAGTATTTGTCATGTCTTATAGAGTGTATGCTAACACCTTTCATGTATAAATGCATGTTCTACCCAGTGTTCATATTCCTCATGTTGAGTACACATTTGCTTTGTGTCTAGTGTATGCACATATATTGTCATAACGTTTGTTTTGGTTTACTCGTGCCATATTCAACTTTAGATGGTGTCCATCTCCTGCTGTACCTGCCTGGGATAAAGGTGGTAGAGTACTTTTAGTGGGTAATGTTTCATGCCTGCACAATATTGAACTGGGGGAGGGGAAGAAGCTATGGATGAAGTAATCTGCCTCTTAACAGATGCCTTCCCTCTTCTTAAAGGGGATCTCCACTACATATTGGCTCTATATTACTACTATTGTGATGCAATTGCTCCCATTTGTGGAAGCACTCCTTTCTCTATTCTACTCAAAAAGAAAAAAATGCCCACCATGTTTTTCACTTCACCACACTCTCTCACTCATATCCGAGCAGTCACACCCACTGTTGATGTTCCCGCAAAGGTGCACTCTCATTCTGTGTGTTCTTCCACGGTCCTCCTAGGTGGTGTCCCCCTCAAAGGCCAACACAGATGTGCACAGCGCCTAACTCTAGCGATCAGGCAGGCCATCTGTCAACCGAGGTAACGCTTGCTTCTTCGTTGTGTGCATAGGTAATGGTCTCTGCAGGTATCTGCGGCATCCCAGCTATGCAGCAGGGGAACTCACTGCTCCACGAGGGGTCTGGAGTCACATTGGGGTCACCAAAATGTAATGTAGGCCCAAAACCCAAAACAAGTCAACTCAAACCATGGAGCTTCATTCAATGCATCATCATTAAATGGCAGTATAAATAGGTTAAATAATGAGGAAAGAGTTGACATTGTTTCAAGACATATGGAAAACACATTACAAACATATTGGGTGATGTTAATAATCCCATACAGAAAACCATACATTTGTTAGCCCTGTTTGTTCAAACCTTCCCTGGTGACCAGACCAGTACCATGCTTCTGACAATGACCTAATGTCTGGATCAAAGTGATTTCTTCATACCAATTGGCCAGTGGCGTTAGGTTCACTGTGTTGCTTTCAGAACCCTCTCTCATTGATAAACCCACCCTCAAATGTTTCATTGTGTACTTCGCCCCTCAGATTTAACCAATCCCCTTGTGAGGTGTAGACAGTGTGGCAACACAATCTAATACCTCATCCTGTTGCCATGCGACAGGAACGCTTGCCACTCCCTGATGGTTCTCACCCTTGTAGCTGTACAACTGACAGCTTATATTGTGACTACTGTTTAGAAACAAGTTGCATTTCCAGAGCTCTTCTTACCCTGGGAACAAGCAACCTTATAATAAAGAAAAACACTACCAGGACCCCACTCAGATGTGAATATTTTTTGTGAATAATTAGCTATGTTTCCCTTAGTTTCTGAAGTACCAATTGAGTGGCCATTCCTTCAGTAGGGCAGTAGAGCCACACCCTATAAACCTTCCGCTGGTTGCACTTCAACATTACCGTATTCTCATCGACATGTGTCCTTTGCCTTATGGAATGCTGGCTATGGGTTTGAAACAATGCTTTTCATGTCAGCCATTGTTCGGCACCTAGCAACCTACTTTGCCATGCACCCTCAACCAATCACTGCATTGCATTTCACACCATCTCCAAGGACACTGGCCCTGTCTGTGCACCAGCTAAAACAAACAATAATGAAGCCTAATTCACTGCAAAAAGCTCTGAGTATTTTCTGTGGTCTAATCATCTCCAACACGACTTATTCCATATTGGCAAGACTCTCTGCTTGCTGTTAACACACATCTCTATAGGTTTACTTAAGCAATCTCACCTACTTGTCCGTCACACTACATTAAAAAGCCTTTCAGCTACCAGAGGTGACTTGTGCACTTTCACATGCAAAATCTACATTAGTTCTAATCAGCTGCCACTTTGCCCTAAAACTGCCCCATGATCTCACCTGGCATTTTCTCTACGTATCATGCACAATGCATGTCACTGCCCTATATCTTTTTATAGAATTGTTCTAAAAATTGCTGTGCAACTGACACTGCTGATACGTAGCAGAGTAGTCATGCACAAAGACTGATTTGATGACCCTTTTAATGGCCCACTCCCCTTACTATAAGAAGGTTCTTAACTGGTACTTTCTCTCACATTTGGGACATTGGACCTGCATTCCAACAAACCTTTTTCCATTGTTTTCGAGGTTTATGCATCTCTTTAGCTCTGCCTGATGAGCTACTGATAAGGAAAGTAAGTCTATGAAAACCGTGAATTTAGTTATTGTACATAGTGACTAATTTCAGAGTTAAAAAAATAACTAAAATGCCTAGAAATGTCTGATTCATGTCTGAGGTGTTGTTTGTGATAATCTCTCCTTTTGGGTCTTGCACTCCACCAATGTTCCTACCAATGTCATGGTTATTCTTGACAATTTAGAGGCTGAACATTTGGAGCTACACCCCCACCATTCAGTTATGTGTTCTTTAACTGAAAAAGTGCATATTCTAAGTTTTGTAAAAAAATTACTATTTTACTTTTCAAAGGTTAGTCTCATGTTACACACCAAATTATTTCTGAATTCACGTTTTTGACCCATCTCTTCCTATCCTCTATTTGTATGCAAAAGATACGGGTATGCCGACATGACATGTCAGATTCCAAATGTCTTTGTGTACAACTCCCATCAGCCCCAGCCAACACATTCTTTTTTAAGAGATAACAGGATGTGAATGCCAGAACATCTGGTGGGTGACAGGTTGTCTATACCTGCTGTATATCAACAAGCTCCAGCCAGTGTTCTTCAATACCTACCTTCTGTGCGATATGACAAATCCTCTCACCTCACATGATGACTCTCCCAATCCATGTTCATGTCTTCTAAGATTCAGATATTTGTTGCAATAAAAGTGTGAGAACAAAGGCACTTCAGCACATGGGCTACATTTTTATACACCTCTTTTCCCAAACCACATAACTATGAGGGTTACTATCCTGGTGGCAATTGTGCACTTTAAATATAAGCCATATTTGAGTTAGGTTATGGTGGCTATAATCTATCATACTTACTACAGCCACATTGATGTGATATCATATGCATCTGCACTGTAAGCCCAGCTCAGCTGTTGATGGGTCAGTGTTTTCTGGTAAAGCAGCCTGGACCTGCCAACTGACAGGTCAGGAGATTGAATAGCTATGCCTCTCCCTTCTTATTTTGTGAAGTCGGGTAATCCCTCACTCCAGAAAGACAGCCACCCAGCAGCAGCTGTCCTGGAAAATAGTAGTCAAAGGGCACGCCCATCCCAAAAGAACTAGCATTACAGCAAGGTGGTGCATACCAAAAGGACATTTGATGCTATTGACACTGGAAGGGGCAGAGTTAGTGTAGACAGGGACCTCGCCAAATCTGGAGGTGTATTCCACTCTCCTATTCCTATCTGTATCTCTCTTTCTTTCCTGTCTACCTCATGTCCTTTAGCACAAAGCACTTTGGGTATGATGTCATATGGCAAAGTCCACAGGTTTCAAGTGCAGGCAGCGGATCCCTTAGGGAAGGCTTGCTGTAGTATGACAACTGCTTTCTTATAAAAGAGGGAGTCTCCCACTCCTTCTTTGAATCACACTTGGACAAACATCATTGGAAGAATTCATTGGACTTCTTTTAGGAGAGTTGATCTTGCCAAAGCCCTGAAGCACCTAGGTGAAGAGCGTTCCAATGCACAAGCAAGCTCTGCTCCCTTCCCACTCTCAGGGCACATTGTGGTTGACTCTTGCTGAGGACCAGGACCTACCACTCTGCATCAAAGCCCCCTAAATTGGGTGAGCAGGACCTGAATGGGCCCATCCTGTCCTAGAGCCTCTGGAGTTGGCCCCAGTGTATCTGGAGGACCAGATAAGCCAATGCTTCCTGTTGTAAAACATCAAATTGGTCAAACCTCATTAGTACTGTTTTCCCTTCAATTGAACTAAGGGGACTTGCTGTTGTTGTTTCTGGTACTCATTTGAACTAATTCTACTGCTGCACTGGACCTATATAAGTGGCTCACATCAACATTGTTCCATGCAAATCCAGTCATCTGTTCAGCTGAAACAAATTGCTCAACTCAAACTCCTTCCTCTTGATGCTGCTGCTTTGGAGCACCAAGGTCCCTGCATCGAAAAAAAGGAGTCTCGACTTGAACCACTGAAGCATCACATCACTGGCCAAACAAACCAGTAGTTAACAACGTCACCTTCGATGACTCCCTAACCAACCCTCTCAAGCCACCCAAACTGCACGAATGCCACATTCGAACCACATCAATATCATGAATCCAATCGACTAGGCACCAGTTTGCCACTTGAGCCCGCTTTATTCGCTGTACCTTAACCTGTTTGGACTGCAGCACAGATCGAATTGCAGACAGGTACTGTTGACTTATAACTGCACCCGGGGGCCATCTTTGGATCCTAAAAAACTGCATAGATCAATTTGGCACAATTGTTCCACTGAACAATATATCCTTTTTAACTCTGTGTTTACTCATTGCCTTTTCATCCCGATTTTCCTAACGCATACCGCAGCATCTTTCTATCTTTGCATTTTCTGTGTTCTCTATTAGAGGGGTAGGTTTTTATTATGTTTTTCATAGTTATCTTTACATTGACATGTTTAATTCAAGTATGTATATATTTTTTCATAGAACCTCGATTGGACATTCCTTTAGTTTGGACTGCTATAGTTTGCTGTTTGATTCACTAATGGATCACATTCACACCCTTTTAAAGAGTGTATCCTTTCCTCGCCCCACTCTACCACATAAGGTGAAGGAGGTATATTTCTCGGCTATGCCAGTTTTATATATATGATTGGGATCACTGTTCGTTTGTAGCAGTAAGGGGACTGAGCAGGAAGTTTTGCCATCACTCATCCTTATTGTAATTTGAGCACATCCTAACAGGCCTGAACACTGGTCATGGCAAGGAAACTTAAAATATTAAAGTTGGAAACGTTTAGGTTCCCAAGCTCATATGGTCTACACATCAAAAACAAAACACTCTCCTTAAAGTATCACAAACATTAATTTGATTTCCATTCAAATGTCAAACTCAAGTTTCAGAAAAGAATGAGATACATATACATTAATTAATACATACATATATTCAGGTATCACCAGACTACAAAAAGATATTGGCTGCAACATGATTAGGATTTCAGGTGAGCTAGGACTGCAGAATCAGTATCACGGTAGAATCTTGAAATGGTCTCCCTTATATTCAGGCTTTCCCCACACAGACATCCTGATAACTACCAGCAAGAGTAACACTACCTACAAAATGTGCTATATTGTATTGAATTGCATTGTTTTGTAGTTTTCATTTGTATAGCGCCTTCTACCATTATTATATTCTCAATGCACTGTTGGTGGGAACACCCTCTGGGACCAATGTCCAAAGTGTTGGAAATCACAGAATAGGATTAGAATGCAATTGTGCATTTGGCCATGATAAGGCTTAGCAGGGCTTAGCAGGCTCCGGTAAAACACAACCCACAAGCTCAGGCATGTGAAAGAATGCTGAGACAGGTCAGGAGAAAGCGTGAGTGCAAGAGACTCATTACGTGTCCAACTGACCTGAGTTTGTAGTAGGTCTTTGCTGCTTACTGATGTCAGAGGTGTTGAGGCGTAGTCCGGTGTAAGTAGACCGAATATTTATGGAACCAGCACAACCACATTTGTCTTAGTAGTTGCTGTATTCTGATGTTTGTGGGTCGCCATGCCTGTGGCCAGTGTCCACCAGAGTGGTGCATTTATACGTACCTAGAAACCCGGATGGAGATGGTTGTATATGCACCATATCAGGTAGTGTCATCCTCTGTAAATTCTTGCAGGTGTGACAAATGGGTAGCGACACAGAATAGACTTCACAAATCACCACTAATAGAGCAAGGCCTATACTTTCAAATTCTTCCAGTTGGTGAGGATGGTGAATCTTCACAGATAATGGGTTTGATGCTGGAAATGCATTGGAGGGATGGACGAGCAGCCAAGGCTTAAGCTCTCAGGAGGTGATGCAGGCTGGTACTTAAGTACAGTGTAGTCCCCAAGCTCCCCACAAAGGAATGTCCACACACTATGTTATGTGCAAACATGGACTCCTGTTTAAAAGTAAGGCAGCCTGACCTACCATTGCTCCATGCTTGAGGTGGAGGCCACTCTCCTCCTGACCTCTACGGTAATCATATTTAGAGCACCTGCAGAGATTATCCTAGTGTTCCTTGGGGCCTGGAACTAGTACGCAGAAGTATTGGCTACAATCCCCCAAAAGACCTGCAGATTTTTGAGAGGTGTCCTCCTGAATGGCCAGCCTTTTACTGGTTTGCGAGACACTGGGGCAAGTATGACCATGGTGGATAGGACCCTGCTCATGCCAGAGGACTATGTAGGTGCTCCTCTGAGAACTACCAGGTTAGCTGGTGGGATACCCAAATTATCTCCTATAGCCCTTGTCACCATCAAGATTGCAAGCAAGGCAGCACAAATTCCTGTCCTGGTTCAGGACAATGAGCCTGCCCACATTTTGTTGGGTAATGATTTAGTTGAGTTGGGGTGGATCTCTGATGAACTAGCTCTGACTCATGCTGTAGTGGCTAGGTCCCAGGTCACACAGGGCCTGACTGCTAGTCAGGTACCCAAGCCAAAGAGGAGACCCAATGCAACATGGAACAGCAAGAACGCAACCTCTGTGAAGGGGGCTCCTTGTCTTCCTGCTGCTTCAGCAGCACTCACTGGGATTCAGGCTTTGGACAGGCTGGGTCCAGTGTTAACCCGACACTCGACTCCTGAGGGAGAAGAGCCAGAAGACTCTCCTCCGAGAGAGGTGCTCAACCCAGAGGATCACCCTGACCTTCAAAGCCTGCTGGTCAAAGGTGGGAAGGGGCTCTAGGGGCCACTTCTGTAAGGGTCAGAGAGAGTGTCACTCTCTCAAGGTTCTGAGGAAACAGGCCCAGGCCCAGGCACAAGGTGAAGTGCCTAGGTCATTCCAAATGTATTGGGAGGGTGAGCTCCTTTGCAGTGAGCCTACTAAGCCTGAACCTTGGGCATTCAAGAGGTTGGTGTTACCCCTGGTTTACAGACCCTTCCTGTTACAGTTTGGTGCATGAGGTGCCCTTAGCTGGTCATCTTGGGACAAAAAGACTAAGCAAAGGCTCTCTGCACATTTCTACTGGCCCTGGATGGGAGTGGAAGTGGAGCCCTTGCGCCACTTGTCAGTTGTCTGGCAAGACTGGATGCAGTGGCATTGCCCCACTGAAGTCTTTGCCAGTGTTTGGCATTTGAGAGGGTTGGCATCACCATTGTCAGTCCCATAGACCCTCCCACATCAGGTGGATACTGGTTCACCCAGGTCCTGGTTGATCATGCCACCAGGTACCCTGAGGCTATACCCCTTCAGACCATTACTGTCAAGGTGGTTGCCAGGGCTCTCCTGGGCATTTTTACCAGAGTTGAATTCCCTAAAGAGGTAGTCTCTGACAAAGGATCCAACTTCATGTCTAGTTAAATGCTAGCGATGTGGAAGTAATGTGGGGTGACTTAAGTTCTCCACCTCCTACTATCCCTAGACCAATGGTCTTGTTTAGAGGTTTAATGAGACTCTCAAGGACATGCTGGGTGCTTTGGAAGAGCCTCTGAGGAGGAATGGGATCTCCCTCTACCATACCTGCTTTTTGCCTATAGAGATGTGCCTCAAGAGGGTGTTGGTTTCAGCCCCTTTGAGCTTCTATTTGGACATCCTGTGAGGGGAGCCCCTTGCCTTAATCAGATAAGGTTTGGAAGCCAACTCTCCAGGTCTTGCCAAGCAACTAAGGGACTATGTAGCAAATCTCAAGGCGAGACAAGAATTAAACAAGTACTGGCACAATCTTAAGGCCTCATAAGTGGATTGGACTCCAGGACAGGAGATCCTTGTGATGGAGACTACCAAGGCTCGAGCTTTGGCAAGCATGTTGACTGGACCCTTCAGGATAATCTCCAAGATAGGTGAAGTGAACGATCTGGTGGACATGGGAGTCCCTGGGGTAGCCCCCCAGGTATTCCACATTAACAGGCTCAGGCCTTTCCACAGGAGAGAGGAAGTCTCATGTCTTCTGCCATCTTCAGAGCAAGAGGAGGATAACAGTGAGCCCCTTCCTGATTTGCTTGATAGCAACCCTCAGGATGGCTCAGTGGAGGGAGTGCATCTCTCTCCAGATCTGACACCAGAGCAGCAGAGGGCCTGCAGGGCTTTGCTCTGGCAGTACGCCTCTCTGTCTCACTGACACCAGGACTCACCCAGTGGTACAGGCACATAATTGACACTGGTGACAGTGTACCTGTCAAAAGCATGTGCTATTGAGTTTCAGATACCGTGCAGAAACACATCCAGGCTGAGGTTGCCAAGATGTTGGATCTGGGTGTAATTGAATCCTCAACAAGTCCCTGGTCCGGTCCAGTGGTCCTTGTAGACAAGGCAAGTTCTGAGGCAAATACCGAGCATTGGCGATTCTGTGTGGACTACAGAGGAGTCAATTCTGTCACTAAAACTGACATGCACGCATTGCCCAGGGCTGATTAGCTCATGGACACCGTAGGTGCTGCCAAATTTATAAGCACCTGTGACCTTACCACAAGCTATTGGCAAATAGCTGTGTCAGACCAGTTAAAGGAAAAAACTTCATTCTCAACACCTGAGGTGCTCTACCAGTTTAGAGTCATGCCTTTTGGGTTGAAGAATGCACCTGCCACCTTGCTGTGTACAGTTCCACCTGGGAAGAGCATTTGAATCATTTGGATAGGGTGTTGCAGGCCTTGCAAAGGGCTAACCTCACTATCAAGGCCACCAAGTGCCAGATAGCTCAGGGGACTTGGTGGCCTGGAAATCATTACCTTGGTCATGAGGTAGGAGGGGGTCCAATCCAACCTCTTCCCAATAAGGTACAGGATGTACATTCCTGGGAGACTCCCACTATTCAGCGCCAGGTGAGAACATTTTTGGGCCTCACTGGGTATTACCGAAACTTCATGGCCACCCTAACCTCAGTCTGGGGGGGTGACTGTGATGCTGGAAATGCATTGCAGGGACAGGGCCTGAATGTCCTTGTCCCATACTCCCTTATCATGTGTGTTCTGTGTTGTTTTCTGCACAGGAGTCCATGTGGGATTCCTGGCAGTGCAGCTATTCCTCTTTTTGATTGTGGTGGACAGAGACCCTAGGGATACTGTAATGGCACCCATGGGTGGGGCAACAATCCTGTACCCTTAGTTTATGTTTTTGGGCACCTGCATGTGGCCCATAGAGCAGGGAATGGGCTGGTGGCAGCCCTATGCTGAATTTGACAGGTGCTCTGAGTATCCTCCATTTTGGTATACCCAGGCATTTCCATAGGAATCAGTGGTTTCCTGATAGGAGAAAAGATGGCGCCCATGGCTTCTTGGTGTCTATGACCCATTACTTGGTTTTCCTAAAATCCTGGGAAGCCCTGATCTGTCCCTTCCTCTGACTGGCTGTTGGCTGGAAGAACCATATATGGTATTGTGGGGAAGTCTTGGCCAGACTGGCTGTAGCCTTCTCAGTGACTGTATGATGTGGGTACACCTTTGGGGTGGGACCAGTGAAAATGTAGTGCATGAGCAATATGTACTGCTGCACTGCTACCAGTAGCATTCTCTTTCTGCTGGAAAAAACGAAGGCTTCTCTATTTTCAACGGCCAGCATTCAGAGCTGACAAGGGGCTTGTGCTGGTGCCCGTGTGCTTCCTGGAGGAGGCGGGGCTTGGGCTGCACAGTGTGAAAAGTCACATGATTTACATCGCCTGGAAAAGGCAGACCCATCCACCCTCGCAGCGTTAAGCCCGGAAAAGGCAAGCCTACTGGCTGTTGTGCGGCTGTTTGGTGGATGGTAAGGAAGCTAAGAGGTAAGAAGGCATGGATGTGCAAGCGGACCCCCTGCTTCCTAGACCTGAAAGTGTTACAGATAACTCAGAACTTTCCACCCTTTATCCCCAAGTAAAAAGCCCATCTGGTAGGGTACTGAGGAGCAAATTTCTATGCCCTGAGAAGCAGAAAGAATCCCGTAAAATCTACACGGCAAGGAAAAACCATGGAATTAACGCTAACTCTGGCACTATGCCAGTGAAAAAAGCACTACCTTCAGGACCCTCAGTGCCCCCCATCCAAACGAACTTTAGCCACCTCGAGAACCCTCTTGAGAAAGCGTCCTGCAAGGTCGTAAGCCCTTGGACCGCTCAGAAAACATCAAACAACATTTCCTACGGTACTTTGGAGAACGCAACGAGTGAACACTCGGAGGAGGATTCTATTAACGTTTCCTGTGAAACATAGTATCCGGAACCGCTACCTCCCCAATCCGAGGCCGTGCATGCTGAAACAGACCCAAGGTTGGACGTTGGGAGGCCGCTGCTCAGTACGAGCCCGCTGCCATCGCCCGTCGGCACCCCGCAGGCCTCCGCTGCGGTGAGTGAGCCAAGCGGAGTCGTAGGACCCCGCGCGGCTGATCTCAGCTTGCGGGCCGCTGCGCCGGTGGCGGCGTTTGCTTGTGGCTCCCACGTCCCTCTCGCCCCATCGGTGAGGGTGATGGGGCACCCGCTACTTTTGCCGAGAAATCAGATATCCAAGACCACCAAGTTCTTTCACAGGCAGAAGCTGTCGCTGCCAAACATCAGCCTGTGTTAGACTCAGGCGACGCCACTGTGGAGCTTCTCTCCGCCGCCACCTCGTGGCAAAGCCAAGACTTGCAGCAACAGGCTTCCTTCCCTTTTATTGAGAATGGGTTCACGGACGCAACCCTAGATCGCCTAACTCAGGGAAATAGACAAAATGCCGTAACAGGCGAGCTCATTGCCCAGAAAAGAGAAATTACAATGGCGCTATTAAAAAAAGGGCATCATTAAGAAAGAGTGGAAAGGAACTCGGGGAACATTTAGAGCATAGCTCCCAGCAACTAAAAAGGGCTCCAATTCAGAAACAAAATAAAATGCGACTCAGTCAAATCCACCTTTCAAAATCTTTCGACAGCACACACGCTCAAAGAATTCTTTTTTAAACAAACAAAGAGGATACCACAAACAGACACAGAACTTTCCGATGCAGAAATGCTCGATGTTCCGCTGGAATTACCTCCAGTGGCGCAACAAAGAGAAAGAATAGCGGATTCCACTCATAGTGCAGTTGAGGCCCAGTGTGGCAACCCCACCACCCCACTATTCAGCAGCCGAGGTGACAGGGAGGTGCAAGGAAACAGGATCAACCATTGTCGAACAAGAGCACAAACAGAGACAATAAATCTGCTCGATGAAGACGTCCCCCCACATCATTCGGAGATAGCCGCACAGGAGGAACATTTTCTAATACCATCAACTATTTCCCCACCAATGAAAGTAAATAACCAAAGAAAGACTTTGTCACCAATACCAGCCCAAAGGGAGTTGGGGAATAAGTCCCTGCCTAGAATCGTTCCACCTGTGCTGGTTACGCATGGACAAAAGATATTTCTACCTGACCCTCCACCTGGAAGACAGTCTTCATACAATGACTTTCTAAAAGACACCTCAACACCAGTCAGGAATAGAAGACCAAGTGACATGGTGGGCCACTTTCCCAAAGAAACGCCAACAAAAAAGCAAGACTTACTCACAATCATGTCCGCCATAACAGTGGGGCTGGCACCCTTTGTAAAATTGTATGAATCAATTAACGATTCAATGAAGGATTCTTTAACTCTTGCTTCGGCCCTGAATACAAAAGTAACATTTTTGGAAGGTTTCATCACTGCCCAAAACCAACAAAACGTGGAGAAAGAGAAACAATGGGACTCAAAGCTTACCCGGCTTAAATCTTTAATTACCATACTAACGACTGCAAGAAATCTTGGGGAAAACAGGCAAAACCCCCAGTTAGAACATCTTCTGTCCTTAAACACAAAGGGCCTCATTACGACCCAGGCGGTAAGTTACCGCCTGGGCCGTGACTTTACCACCATGGCGTAAACTATGTTTACGCCATGGTGGTTGGCGGATTTACCGCCCCATTCCAACCTTGGCGGGGCGGTAAATCCCCATTTTCCCATTTACCCTTCCCCATTCCCATTTTGCCCCATAGGGCAAAATGGGAGTGGGGAAGGCGTTAATTACGCCACCGTAAATTACGGTGGCGTAATTAACTCCATGGTCCCTTAGCGCCATGGATTTTAACACCTGCTAAAAGCAGGTGTTAAGTCCGCCATGGCGCTAAGGGACCTCGTACTCAGGCGGTAAGGGTCGGCGCTGTTTACGCCGCCGTAAAACCCTTACCGCCTGAGTTGTAATGAGGCCCAAAGGATCCACAAACACAAGGTGCAAAGGCAAATCAAGCCGATACAAGCCAAAGCACAAACGCTACGCTTCAAAACGGGAAGAAAAGCAAAGAACATCTAAAAACACCAGAAATGTTTAAAACTCCAAAAGCAATTGCTTCGACTCAGGAAAAGATTGCAACTACTCACGCGCCACCTCAAGCCCCAGTTGGCAGTAACTCAGAAATGGAATAAACTATAATCGAACTTGACAATTCCAAACTAAATGAGCAAGGCTCAACGGGGAATTTGTCACTTCTTGACCTGACGGTCCATCTAAACGAAGAGGAAACAAACTTGGAGTTAAACGTAAATGACCGAGAAGAACCACAAATCGTGAGTAAATCCCTGCCTTCAAACACAAATAAAACAAAAACTACAATGTGTAAAGAGAGTGAAAAACTACTAGCGGATCCATCGATTAAAAAAAGGGATGTGCGGCTAAAGCAACATGAAAAAATACCTGAAAAGACGAAAACTGTAAATACTACAAAGATATCAGGGGAGACAAGGCGTCAGTGCGATTCTAAAATAACATCTACCAGAGTTTCTAAAATGCAACAACTCGCAGCCGGGAAAAATGTCCTCCTCTTGAACAGAAAGACGGTCCTGAAAATCTTAACCAGCATACCGGCATTGAAATCTTTAAAAATATCAGATCTTGTATTGGTGGAACCTTACCATAGAGACGGGAAGGCTAAAACTTACCTTCACGGGAACAATCTCGTGGACCTGGATGGTGGCGAAGACGTGAGTGCCGCCTTAATCCAATTAGGCTTCTCGATAGAGGAAGTCCCGATGTCTGAAGGTGCGGAAAAGGCTGTTCCTCTGCGAAGCAATACGACGGTGGACCCTTCGGAACGCCACCTAAACACTACAGATCTACCGGTGGGCAGTAGAAGAGCTGCTTTCAGGGAGAAACCTGAACTTAGCAGAGGGAGATTCAGATTGAGGTTATACTCTTCGAACACTAACAAAATTCATCGAAAATTTCAACATGAAGGTAACTGGAGTTCAAATCCCAGACGGGGGAAAATCCACAAGCACTCAGAGTCCACTGACGAAACTGCTGACTGGGCCCATAATAAAAAGCGTGAACCGTCGGGGCCTTGGAGATGCTTAAAAAAGGTTCTGAACCCAAAGCAGCAAGAATAACAACTAAAAGATTCAGCGACGCCTACGGGACCTCTAACATCGGAATGTTTACGACGGAAGAGCAGTATCATGTGTTCTTGGAACACGAGTGGTCACAATCACCTTACTAAGCCAGATGCTTTTGACTTGAGTGACTTTGATATTATCTGCCTCCAGGAGACGTGGCTTATGGAATCACCAGTACTAGATGGATACAATATACACATCTCTTCTGCAGTCAAAGGTCTGTTTGGAAGACCATCATCGGGCCTCCTAACGGCAATTAAAATTGGATCGGGAATTTCTAGTAAAAAGAAAGTGGCCGAATCATATGGCATGTTAGCTCTACTAGTTGAGTGGTTCCTTATAGAATCTACATCAAGAAGCAATACGAAATCCAACCTCGGAATCATCAATGTCTATTGGAACCCGCAAAGAACAAGTAACAGGGAATTTCTTGATACCATCGCGGAAACCATAGATACATTTCTTCTTGAAGAGAAAACTGACTACATCATAATCTGTGGCGACCTTAACGCAAGAGTTGATCAAACTGCTGCAGCACCAAATCTCTGCCCCTCGGCTCTGAGAGGTGTGCTTTGGACCGATTTTATGGACTCGAGAACATTTTATAATGTTGCACCAGCTAGAGGCCATTTACCCCGAATTCCAACTTGGGAACGTGCCGAAACATCAGCAACACTAGATCATATTTACGTCTCTTATCCGTTCCTCCCCTTTGTTGACTATTTTGAGGTATACAGCACAAAATTCAGCAACCATAATCCTTTGATAATGACTCTCGAGACCGAATAAAATCCAAAACAAATATATCCTTTTGAGGTGGAGGTAGCGTGAAAGTCGTCGCAAATTCAATTTACAGCAACTAATATCAAGGAAATCGCCGAGCAATTTGATGTACTCAGTAAAACAAAGATAGACGCAACAAGTAGACCAAATTACATGCCCTTGTTTTTGCCGTATAGGAAGGAAAAGGGTCTATGTCACCGACCCAATGGAAAAGGGGTCCACGAGTATGATAAAGAACTTGCCTTGAAAAAAAAGCAGATGCGTAAATTAAACCGTCTGGCTAAAGTCTCCAATAATCAGGTACAAAAGGACTACGCTAAAGCGGCCACAAGATCTTACAAATCTTGGATGAGACACCATAAAGCAGCAATGTACCAGAATGACTCAGAGCAAATGCTAAAAACTCTAACAACAAAAAATCCAAGAGAATTCTGGTCCCTGATCAAAGACAAAAACGATGTGACAAACAACCAACTCTCGAACGCCGTCTCAGAACAGGCGTGGATAACCTTTTTCTCAGCACAGTTTGCTTCTATCTCGCAAACCTCAAACAAATCTCTATGCTGCACAACATCACCTTGGGAAGATCTGGCAGATTGCGACGAAATTCTGGCAACTATCCTGAAATTAAAAACCTCTAGGGCGCCTGGCCCTGATGGCTTAACCAACATCGATCTAAAGCAGCATCCAGAGGAATGGGCCGCCCTGATCACAAAAATCTTTAAGCAATGTACGATCACTAGGCTAATACCTAAAACTTGGACTGAGGCGGTAATAGTTCCCATTTTTAAAAAGGGAAATAGAGAAATTCCAGCAAACTACCGCCCTATTGCCCTTCTTGACATCATGGGGAAGATATTTGCTAGTTGATCTAGATTAACTAGATTTCAAAACTGGGCAAGATCGGCACCCTGTTTCCACCTAAATTGGGCAATACTGAAATCTCAAGATTGTTATATGCTGACGACTTGATCCTGATGGATCAAACCCAAATAGGTCTCCAACGCCAACTTACGAACCTGCCAAGTTACATCAGCGATAATGACTTAGAGATAAACATCCATAAGTCAAAAATGTTGACGATGGGGAAAAGTCGTCCAGTAACGATCCATCAAGACCACTGGTATTTAAACAACACAAAACTTGAATCCGTGTCTACTATAAAATACTTGGGAATCATGATAGATTCAAAAAGGTCAGAAAGTGCGACCATTTCAGTGCTATGGACAAAGACCAAAACTCTGACAATCCAAATGAAATTAGTAGATCGGAAATTTGGTAAATTCTCGCTTCTTCAGTGATCCAATACTACAAACAAAAGGAAGTTCCGTTTATAATCCACGGCATGGATGCTGCATTGAACATCGATAACACCATATGGACCAAACTGGAAGGCTACCTATGAAAAGCCGTGTTAGGGCTGCCTAAATCCTCTGCAATTGCTGCTGTTAGACGTGAACTGGGATTACTATCATTACAAGTATCAGTAGACCAAAGCAAGATGCGTCTTTTTCGGAAAATTATTCTTCCAGATACCATTCCAATTTACAAGTTGGTCCATATAGAGCTTAACCAAGAACGTTGCAGAGCACTAAATAATTGGGTTCAAAAACTTACAAAACAAATAGCAGATTTGGCCTGTTCGGCAGACGATCTGATCACGAACCCCAACAGAATCAAGACAAAAATAGCGCAAGCAGATTGGATCCAAACCGGTGAAAAAACAATAGGAAACAAACTCCTGGCTCATTTACCAGCAACAACAAATAAACTCAATCAACCTATGAGCTACTGCATAAAATTCCCCAACAAAAAAATGCAGAAAACCTTTATGAAAATAAGATTCAATCAATTACCAACGCAGGAAATCATAGCAATCCGTACAAAAACGGACGCTCGTACTTGCAGATTCTGTCTGGACCCAGGAAAAGTGGAAACTCTGAGACACTAACTTATGACTTGCACTAGAACCTTATTTTTGCGGGAAGCCTATCTGCTCCCTTTGATGTATGACGTACCACTCCGAGAGGAAAACACATGGTGGTGTCGTCTGATTATTGGAGACAGAACTAAGTGGTCGACAGCGACAGTAAAGATTTTAGAAGCAGCATTGAGTCTAAACCAGAACCTACAAACTAGTTAAGTGCAATTTAAAGAACAGTGACTTTCTTTTATGTTGAGACACAAAGTTTCTGCAGTGAAGTGCCTAGTTTTCTGGTTCCAATTATTCCTCTGTTTCTTGTTATCCACTTTTAGTTCTCTCTTTATCTTTTTTATCTGCATCCATGATATCTATTTTTTACAAAACGTGCTTTTCTCCGCTTTGCGTATCAACATCTTGTAAAAATCAAATGTTTTTGATTATAAACAAGTAAATAAAAAAAATAAAAAATATGTACTTCATGTTATGGGTGTCTGGTATCTGTGTGTGTGACATAAAGAATGAGACAGCCCTGCCCGAAACTCACATGAATGCAGTATGGTGTGCTGAAAGGCTGGGTGCTTGCCCCAATCCACATTTCTTGTTGTGAGTGTCTGATTGGAAGAGAATGGCCTGAATGCACTGTGAGTCTGATTGGCCGCCTGCCTGCATGAATGCCTTTCTGAATGATTGGCTACCTGAGCTTGGCTCAGCAGTGTGAATGAGAGACAGAACAGTATATCTGGGGACCTCTCACTTACCAGAATTGTTCAGAAGCTGAAGTTGAAACTTAAAGCTGCTTATCCTTGAAGCTCAGCTGGAAGATGATGGTTTTGCTGCTGCTTGCCATCGATTAAATCCGAAAGCTGTTGTATCTTTCAAGGACTGATCCGAGAGAGTACCTGGCTAGGAGGCCTCTTCCTGAGCTACGAGGGAACATCATGCAAAAGCTTATCTTCACTATGGTACCCTGGAAGCCAGTCCCGAAAGACTGTCAACCGGAGATGGGGTCCACAGAGGAATCCTGAAGTGAAGCACCCGAACATCAAGGCCATCAAAGTCCAGAAAGATAAACGAAGATCCGAAAGCCAGCGGTGGTCGAGTTCTGATTGTCGACAATGACGCCGACACCCGACGTCCGCTGCTGAGCTATGTTCTTCATTGAGTCATCTTTGCGGCAACAAACTCTTGTCATAGATGTGCACCGCATGCCTCATCTTCACAGGAAATCCACGACCAATCGTCTACGAGCACCACGAAGGTCGAAGCTCTGTCCTGACCACAGTGTTCACATTTCTCTGTCGACTATCGTCCACTCTGTGGCTCCTGCATTAAAGGGAGTTCACCCTCAAGGTATCCGTCGATGAATTGTTGAAGAAAATCTGAAAAACTCAGAACATTGGGGTAATAGAACATATTTAGCAGGAAACAAGACTATTTTAAACATATATGGACTTGGCTTGTCAATACACTTTATTTGAGGTTGCCCAGGTGGTGGGATACTCACACAGAACTGTGTCTTTGTAGTGGGACAAATCATTCTGCCATTGTTTTGAAAGACCAAAGGAATATCGAGGCTAAATACCACAAAATGAAAAAAGCCAATCACGGGTTGAAAAGATACAAGTATCTTTTATTCTGTATAGATTTCAAAGTGAACAGATAGCTATCTGGCTCCCAACACCTCGCAGTGTGTACCAAAATACACAGGGAGGGGTGAGAGTGCTGGACATCTTAACACAGACGTTTTTATACACTTTTTCAAATATTGTCCAGCCCCTCTCCAAACTAATAATTTACATGCTAGGGTTCGTGCTCAGTTCACATGTCAAATATTACAATATTGTACAACGGATTTAACAAGTTTGTATGTCCATGAAGTTACAATGATGACATTGGTGCTCTGATCCACAATAAGCCTTGTTTCAAGAATCGCTACAATCCAGTTCAGCAAAAGCACACAATCTGAGTTTGTTCTACATTGTCTTGTTTTTTATATGAGCATGAGGCTTGTGAGCGCAGACAACACTTGGATTGCAGTTCATACGAGTCATAAGGTTTCTTGCATATGACAAACAGTCTGCTCTTGGTTAGCTTAAATGCTGACACAACTCAAAGGTCGTTTGGCTCGGCTGCAAGTTTAAAACACAGTCCACCATTTTAGGACACAAGCAAGAGTTAAAATCAAAATGGTGAATGACTCTTAAAACGGCGGCGAAGTTGATCAAAAATCAAAACATTTCAGATGCGGTTTTTGTGCTTAGGCCAAAATTCATAACAAGGCAGTATTATACGAATACAGTTTAACAAACCCTTCTTTTGGCCTAAGCCAAGAGCATTACTCAAACATTCGCTTTACTCAAAACCCCACACCTCAATGTCTAAATATCCTGAATCAGATTCTTCAGAAATACCAATCACCATATGTCCCTTGATAGTGATATCCTTCATCAAAAAAGCATTAGCAGTTTTCTGGGTGCATGTACCTTTGGTCCTAATGTACCTATCTTTTGTGCACACCATCCTCCTAACATCGAACATATGGCAGGAAGACATAGTGCACAACAACAACAAAACAATATAACACCAACAACTATCATTAGGACTGCAAAGAGCTTCCAACCCCATGAACGTAGTAAGTCCCAGAACCAAGCACTAAGACCCAGTTTCCCTCGGGCACATGTACTTCAGTACTCAAGGTATGCAGGTTTTGTATTGCCTTGAATATGGTAGGGGAGGAGTCAGGTATGAAAACACAGCATGCATATCCCACACATTTACATACCCCACCACACTCAGCTAGGATGATGTCTAACACAAGCCTATTTTGGAGAGCCACCAATATATTGGTCTTTGCCTCTAGTGTCATGTTGTACAGAATATAGATGGTTCTGTTTATGGTTTTCTCCAATACCCTTGCTAGTCTTTAATATCCTCAGAACTCATTATTTTCCCCCAAAAAGACACAAAGGGTTTTGCTACATCACCCATGACTTGTGAAGGAGTATCACCATTCTCATCCCGCCTTGGACGAGCTCTAGAGACTTCAGAAGTGGAAGCCACATATACCCCTGGTAAAAAGATAGCAAAGTAACAAGTATTCTGCCAATCTCTAGGTAACCAAGGATAAGCTTCAATGCCTCAATGTAAACAGGGTCTCCTACGTACAACGGTCTGTCCTCACTGGTTAGATTCCCAATGTTAGTACAACCCTCACATGTACCCATTGGCTGAGAACCATCACTTTGTATGCAGAAGGAAACAGAGTTGGGGCTATGATTAATAGTAAAGGAAGGAGGCATGGTATCCCGGGTTGCCTACAGGAGCCATCTTGAAAGAAATCCATAACTGGAAAGGTCTAGAGAGTCTATCGGAATGCCTAATAGAAGCAACATTAAGTTTGCTCCTATTTGCAAAGAGGGAACATCCCAAAGGTGTCAGGACTCGTTTTTCAAATTCATTCAGATTAGTCCCATTGAAGTTCCCAGAAATAATGTCATTCCAACCACCAAAGAATAGTGCCCTTAGTGAGGCGTAGCATGCAGTAGTTAAAGGAGGAGGATGAATATACCAGCTCATTCCCTTTTCCCCGTGTTGTGGAAAATGTGAACACACCCGGCAATTCGTTCTGTTCAGAATCACATGGGTCGCATTCATAATCATTAAAAGAGTGTTATTATGATAACCCTGTCTATGTTGGGAGTCCTGAGGAGGAAGAGTGTGCAGATGCATGAAAGGTGGCCTCACAGTGGAGATCATTTCAGTGTGTACCGAAGTCTCAAGTGGACGCACCCCTTCCAAATACCAGAACCCAAGCGAAAATACAATTACTAAACAGACCAGTACTGTGATTTGAAAACAATGGGCCCTCAAGGACCATGATGTCTGATGAACAGATTCTTTGTCAGCCACAAGACCAATACCTTGTTCTGCACGAGTAGATTTAGGAAAGGACATTGCTTCTCGGAGTCCGTTTAGAAGCCTCTCTGTTAGGCTCTTTTAGTTCAACCACCGATGGCTCCTGACCACGTGGCCTATCTTGCTTGAAGGTAACTTTGCCAGTTCCTGCCTCTTATTTATGTTTCAGCGAAAGAGTGACAATGGACTGGTTCAACAATGATTCCTTGTGGGCACAGCCGATGCTGTGCTGTAAGTCTGATTCCTCAAACCCAGATCTTACCTCAAGACTCCAGGTAAGGTGTGATCTGGGAAAAAAGTGTTGTCGCTTCCTGAAGGAAGTGATGGAGCAGAAGCAAGATTGCTCAACGATGCAGAAAGATCTGAAGAAGAACTTGAAGGCAAAGCAGCATTCTCCCCAGGCCCCATAGGCTCAGGAAGGATTTCCAGGACACCCTTGGTGTCGGTTAGAATAGATTTGTGATGAGGAAGAGAGTGAACAATCTCCTTCTCTTCTCGTTCGTCGTGAGGCAGAGGAAAAGGTATCTTCTTGATGTGCATTGCGTGGATCCAATGCCGTTTTCAGTCTACTCGTACAGCGGTCTGTGTGGCAGGGATTACTTGGTACAGTCCTCTCCATGGAGGTGCAAGACAGGAGGCTCTTTCAAACGATTTGATGAGCACCCATGTGCCAGGTCGGAGTCGATGACCTGGACCCTCGTATTTTACTGGGAGGGCTTCTCACACCTGTTGATAAATCAAATACAATTTTTTAGTTAACTGGTCACAGTACTCAGAAAGGAGCAAATGCTCTACATCTTTCAGCTGCTTAGGTTTAGGTACATTCCAAATATTGGCTGGTCTCCCCATGATTATCTCATAGGGAGACAGTCCAGTTTTCATTTGTGGGGTCGTCCGCATGAACAATAGAGCTATGGGTAAGGCATCTGGCCATTTCAAATTGTTACTGGCACAGATTTTCGCCATTTTGTTCTTCAGTATACCGTTATGGCGTTCTACAAGTCCGGCACTTCGAGCGTGTCTGGCAGAATGTAACCGTTTATCAATCTGTAATCCAGCACATACTTGCAGGATAACAGCAGTGATAAAATGTGGAAAATTGTCCAACCAAATGACCCTTGGTAAACCAAATTTAGGAAAATATTCCTTTAGCATGGTTTTTGCCGTCGTCATTGCTGTGGCATCTTTTAAAGGGAAAGCTTTGATACATTTGCTGAAAGCACAAATAACTACCAGAACATATTTGAAATTCTGACAATGCTCCATTTCAATGAAATCGAAGTGTATAACCTCAAAAGGCACAGGGGGGGACCAAAACTACCCGTAGATGTCGATGTACCCTTCCCCACATTATGCTGTAAGCATACCATGCAATTTTGGACAAAACGCTCAGCAGTTTTCAAGGTATTTACATTCATCCAGACAGGTTCTAACAGTTTACAAATGTTTCTAGCACATATATGAGTTGGACCACGAGCCATCGTAACCACTGGGTAGCATCCATCTTATCTTCTCAGTGTCTACCCAACAACCTTCATCGTCTAGACTTGCAAAACCCTCAGCCCATTGCATAAGCTCTTCTGAAGTGGCATCAGCCGAATGTCTTTTATACAACCAATTCCTTCATCTATTATACAAGTATTAGTGGCTTCTTTTGATATATACATTTCAGAATGCAAATTGATGGCAGCCTGTTTGGTTATCCTGTCAGCAGAAGTGTTTCCTCTCCCCACATCATCTGTTACCTCCTGGTGTGCTACGCACTTCATTATCGCTAACTAAGTAGGAAATGCAAGTGCTGAGAGTAGCCGAACTATCAAAGTGCAATATTGTATCTTAGTTCCATGTGAGGTCAAGAAACCTCTTTCTGCCCATAATCTACCGAAGTTGTGAACCACCCCAAAGGAAATGTATTCACACTAAGCCTTTCGGAGAGTTCACAAGCTCAAGTCAATGCAATAATCTCTGCGGCCTGCGCAGAGTTATGCAGAATTCTTTTGGTCTCCACAATAGTGCTTAATGTAGTGATGGCATAAGCAGCAGTGGATGTACCATCCGGAAGTTTGAAGCAGGAGCCATCACAAAACAGCTCCCCTGGTGGATCTTTTAACTTTGTATCATTAAAGTCAATTCTGTCTTTGGTTTCTTGCTCTGTGGTATAGAGGCAGTCATGTGACGTCTTATCACTGCAAGCGATTTCTTGCAGAAGAGGCTATAATTCAGCTGGATTTAATGTGCAACATCTCTTAATTTGGATATGCGGTGCAAATAGAATCAGCTGGTATCTTGTTAATCGTGCTGATGTGAGATGTTGCATTTGCGTTCTGTTTAATAGAATGCCTACAGAGTGAGGTACCATCATGGTTAAGGAGTGACCCAGAACCATACTGTCACTTTGTTTTACAGATGCAGCGGCAGCAGCAACAGGTCTCAAACATCTCGGCAAAGCGCATGCAACAGGGTCAAGCGTGGAGGAAAAATAACCGCACATGTTCCTGCGTTAACACAGCCAAAGCGCCTCCATTACATTCATGCGCATACAAAATTAAGGCCTTGTCATAATCTGGTGTGCCCAAAACTGGTGCTGAACACAACGCAGCCTTGAGCAGATCATAAACTTTCTGGCAATCCAAGTTCCACATAAAGGTGAAAAAATGCCCTCTTTGTCAATGCCAGCATTGGTTTTATCATTAATGAAAAATTAGGGATCCACTGTCCACAGTACGAAACCCTGCATATTAAGGCTCTGACCTCTTTCTGTGTATTTAGGACAGACATGCTAAAGATGCTTTGTATCCGTTCAGGTGTCAGTCTTCTCCCCTCCTTTGACAGGAGATAGCTTAAATAGGCAACCTCATGTTGACAATATTGAAACTTTTTCAATGAAGCCTTATGTTCATGTTCTGCTGGATGAATAAGAAGTAACACAGTGCCCTCTTTGCAAGCAACTTCTGAGTCTGCAGCTAAAAGAAGATTGTCAACATACTGCAACAACGTACAAGTGGAAGGCAACTCAAGTGCATCAAGCTGTTCCTTCAAAGCTCTACTCTAAATGCTTGGACTCTCAGTGTATCCTTGTGGCACATGATTGAATGTAAACAAGCTTCCCTCCAGGGTGAACGCGAACAAATATCTACTGTCAACATGTACAGGAATACTAAAGAAAGTGTTCTTTAGATCCACAATACTAAAATGAGTAGCTGAAGCTGGAATCATTGTTAATATAGTGGTCACATCAATTGGAAATTGTGGAGCAACAATCTTATTGATAGCACGTAAATCAATAATAAAATCGAAAGGAATTGCATTATTCCCTTTCTTATACACCGGTAGAATTGGACTATTAAACACGCTTCCTTTAATTGCCTCAATCACTCGTCGATGTACAAAATCAAAAACTATACTCTTTAAAGCTTGCTCACCGTGAACTGAAATCTTATACTGTGGAATACGTGGTAGTTTAACACCTGGTTTCAACACAATTTTAACAGGTTCAATTTTTTAAATACCAACGTCATTATCATCAACCGCCTATAAACTGTTACGCTCACCTGGTCTCTGTGGAGGCATTGGGGCAAAGTTGCAGCCCTCCCGCGAGTTAGATCACCCCCTTCTGGTTTTGTCCCCTGTTGATCCGTTGTGGGTGGTGACAATCAGTGGCACTGCTCCTGCGTGGATATGGGAACACGTGAATGCACTGATAGGTGACTGTGGTATCTCCCAAACCCCTTGACCCAAGGTGTGATTTCATCGGGTACGTACCAGCCTATAAGGCTCACCTGGTAAGTGTGAATGATGAGCTATCCATCCTGCTAGTTCTAGCAGGGGCGCTTGTTGATGGAATCGCGTTCCTTCACTGATTCCTGAGTAATAGTCCAGTCCAGCTGCGACTAAGCTCCTCTTTCTGCTTTCTCTCAATGTCTCTTGTCTTTTCCCCTTTTTCTGCTTTCTCTCAATGTCTCTTGTCTGTTCCCCTCTTTCTGCTTTCTCTCAATGTCTTGATGTCATTGCTCCCAATGTTGTTGATTTTCCCTGAATAACGTTTCTCTCTGTTTTCTTCCAAATAGATGGAAATGCAGCTTAACTATAGCTGTGGAGGTGCAGAACGCGGCTGAGCAGAGGATGCATGTGACCGCAACGTCTGGCAGCAGGTGAGTGATGATTTTAGAGATGGCGGGAGGTTTAATGACAGTGTGCCTTTAACGGAATGTCTGTTGAGTGTCTAACCTTGTCTTTTGCCTTTCCTTTTGCAGGTGCTGCGAGTTCGGATGGAGTGCATCGTTCCGTGGTGCACAGATAATGCTGTCTGTGTTCTGAGTTGTTTCCAGGTGAGCCGCGTTGCCAGGAAGAAGATGTCTACGCTCCAAGATGTTTGGAGGTGAGCCGTGGTGCCAGAAAGAAGATGGCTACACTCCGAGATGTTTGCAGGTGAGCAACGGTGCCACGAAGAAGATGTCTGCGCTCTGAGATGTTTTCAGGTGAGCCACAGTGCCAGAAAGAAGCGTACAGGTGAGAGCAGGATCCTCCGGATGGTAAGTATGACTGTAGATGTCAGGATCTCTCCAGGTAAGATGAATCCCAGGTGACGGTGAGCGTTAAACTGCGTGGAGGTGCAGTATAACGTGAAGCGTGTGCCTTGGGGATGGGTTGGCTTTTATAGCTGAGCTCTTAAGGCCACACCCCTTAGCTCAGTCCTGCTTGCCGGACCCTGCAACTCCTAGTAGTTGCACGTGCAGATGCAGATGGAGGCCACACCCAAACTAATTACACACAAGTGAAGTTCTTGAGAGTATTCTTGCCCATAATAAAATAGTTCTAGTCCATTCCAAGCACTTCTGCCCATAATGAAAATGTCTTGTTTAAGTTATTCCATGAGTCTGGTGCCAAAGGTGCCTGAACTGCATCCAATCTGGCCCCCCATGTATAAACATCCCAAAGGGACGTGCGTGAACCATGATGCCCCCTACTCCCTCCACTTGATGGTGTCGCTCTTGTGATCCTGGGCAAGTGGCCATGACAAAAACATGCCAGAACTTTATCCAATTCAGTCGGTAAAGGCCAAGTCAAGAATTGTGAAACAGAGGTTCGCTGAGGTGAAATCGTCAAATGCACTCCACCCGGAGAACAATAAATTACCACATTCAATTCTTTAGACAGATCCAACCACAACACATTTTTTGGCACAATTCATTGTCAAAAGAAATGGACATTAATCGGTGAATGGCCCCAGTGAAATCGGTACAGGCTGGGAAATTGTGTTCCACCCTGACAGTGGAATATCTGGAACCCGCACATGATCAATGGAACACTCTGGGATCCTGTATCTATCAATAATAGATGCTTCATATTCCCCACCTTCATGTCTATGTAGGGCCCTTTCTGATTGATGGGAATAGATACTGGTTCCACACTCTGCTTTGGGCTGTCCTAGCGGAATAGTACATCATCAAATGAAAGGTCCTCAGAAAGATAGGCAGTCAAAGGATTAACAAAAATGTTCCTATCATCAATACTATGCTGCTGACTATCTTGTGAAAATGGCTGTTGATTCTGAGCGAACTGACTTCTACCAGGACGCCTATTCCAGGACGGCCTTTGGATCAACTACCCATGGTACCATATGTGTTATTTGATCTCTGCTGAAGGATCGGGCATTGTGCTTGCCAATGGCCTTCTTGTCTGCAATAAGCGCATTGGTTCATGTGTTGAGGTCCCATTTGCACATTACTCCATGGGCAAACTGTCCTCTAAACTGTGTATTCCCACCTGTAGCTCCTCTTACTATTTGCTGCAACAATACTTTTGTCTTCAAGTCTCTCTTCTTATTTTCTATCCGCTCTTCCTCATTATTGATCCTATTTTCATAATACTGAGCCATGTGCAATACTTCAGACTACAATTTAGCTTGCCAGGCACTTTCGGAAGTCATAATTTGTGATTGGATATCAGGCAACAATCCACACACAAATTTGTCCACAAAGAGCCTTTTTCCTGACTAAGTACTTAAGTCCTGAATGCTAAAATCCAAAAACGCTTGTTTGAACCAATTAAAAAACTTGGTAGTGCCTTCAGATTTCCCCTGAATGCAAGCTGTAAGCTTGTCCCAAACTATTCTTCTCTCTGGATCTAAAGTCTTCAATTTAGTTACTATTCTATCTGGCAGTGTCAATATCACCTGTAAAGGTCTCTCACCAGCATTCCTTTCTCCATATATCCATAACAAGTTAACCCATCTGTCACCCATCTACAGTTCTTATCTGCTTCCATAAATCAGCAGGTAGGATCACATGGAACAACACATCTATATCACCCAGGGTGAAAACTGACGAATGCAAGACAGATTCAATTTCTTTCTAAAATCCTGTTGGATTTTTTCTAATATCTGGAATCGTCTGTCTAATGGTATTCACTTCCTGTCTAGAAAATGGGACATGAACAAACTGGGAGACATAATGCGCTTCAATAGGAGTGGCTGCTGTGCCTGTTGAGGCATTAGCTGGAATTTCTACTTTAGGAACAAATGTCGGAGGGACTTCCCTCATTGGCAATGGAGAAGTAGGCTATTGTGAATGTACATTAAGCAACAGGGCTAAGTCAAGTGACAAAGCAGTTAAAGCAGTATCGGACGAAAATGCTCTCTTCTAAATGACCATCAAATCTGTGGGACAACAAACATTTTTATTCATAAACTGATCCTGCAGGTACTCTACTAATACATGTAACACTTTCCTTTGCATAGCCGGAGCATACTGACTAAACGTGTCATATACTTCAGTGGGAGAAATTGAAACATCCGAAATCCATCTAAGCGCGTCCCTTGTAAAAAATATGCATTTCTTCACTCATTGGTTTATAAGAAGGTAGAAATCGTTTCTGCACATGCGAAGCATCCAATATATCGTCATCCATATCATCATTCTGTAACCGATCTAACTTCCTCTTAAACTCAAAAACCCTCGCAACATGCTCATGTACTTTCTCTGCAGTGTCTCTTGAGTGAGCTAGGACATTCAATCCCTCAACCCTTGTGGGACATCCATGTCCACCAAATCACTCCAAATATCAGCCAAGTGCATTCCCATCCCCTCTATCAAAATATTCGGTTTGGGAATACTTTCTTGGTCAGAAATTGCAGTGAAGACAGCTGATTTTTCACCTTCTTCTATACATTTCTTAGCCCATGCATACAATTTTCTTTTTCTAGCTTTAGAAACTGTACTACCAGTCACTACTTTTGAATCAGCACTCGCCCCTTCAATTGCTACAAGTGGAGCAGAACCACGCGGAAAAGAAAGTTCAGACAAATCTTATACAACAGGTAGTGAGACACTACCGATGGCAGTAAAGATGGAGTTAGGGGAACCGCAACTGGCGGTAAGGGCAGAGATGCAGAAGGGTGAACAACAACAGGAAGAGGAGCAACAACTGGAGGAGGAGGGACAATGGGAGGAACAGGAACAACAACGGGAGGAGGTGCAACAGTGGGAAGAGGTAAAACAACAGGGAGAGTCACATAAGGAGGTGGTGCAGTAGCAACAGTCCTACGCGCATTTAAAAGCTTATTGATTAGCTTGTCTGAGGCATGAAAGTCCTGAGATGGATATCATTTCTGTACCCCAAGTTGAAAAGCCCTATCCATGCTTCTAATATATTCTGACTGTTTCTGTTGATCATACAATAGTGCTTTTTCAGAGTTAGACATATGTTGACGTACGTGTTTCTCTTTACTCTTAGGTTGCTGCAAAGCTTCCTTTCTCTAATTCCTAATTACATCAAATGCTGGAGGCCTAGCCTTTTTCTTCAACAATATAGACTCTAAATACTCTAAACGAGCAATTTCAAAACTACCATGAACTGGCCACTGAAATTCGGAAGCATGTCTAGTTTGTCTGTGCCAAATATTGTTGAATACTATACTACCAAGAACGCACTTACAGTACATAGTACACGCTGGCGAAACCCTCAGGTGACACCGGTCGGCCATATTCCAAAGATTGTCTGTCTCTGCGGAATAAACCCCTGATACAGGCAGACAATGTCCCAGGCATGTCAGATCACTGGTGTTACCTGGCGTCATTTGAACTCGCAAGTGTAAATCTACAACCAAATATCAGGATACTTAGGAATCGGGGCACGACTCACCTGATTTAAAAATGCAGAGGAGGTCCATCGGATTACAAAGGATTCTCATGGTTGGCGATTTTGGCAAAGAGCATGCCTCGATATGCGGACCCTCGTCAAGATGCTCTCTCGAACCCTGTGCTCACCGTTCAGGAATCGGAATGTGCAGTACTGTCGAGATGTCGCGTCTCATACAAAGGGGCCCCATTTTTGTCACTCTCTGATCCCGGTCCGATAGCCGTGTCTTTTTTTCAGCGAGGTGACATCAATCTTGAGGGTCCATATTCAGGCGCCATCTGAAAGACTAAAGAAATATCGAGGCTTAGTACCACAAAATGAAATACGCCAATCACAGGTCAAAAAGATACACGTATCTTTTATTCTGTACAGATTTCAAAGTGAAAAAATAGCTATCGGGCTCCCTAAACCTTGCAGTGTGTACCAGCAGACACAGTGAGGGGTGAGAGTGCTGGACATCTTAACACAGATGCTGTTATACACTTTTTCAAACATTGTCCAGTCCCTCTCCAAACTAATAATTTACATGCTAGGGTCTGTGCCCAATTCACTTGTCAAATATTACAATATTATACAACAGATTTAACAAGTTTGTATGTCCATGAAGGTACAATGATGACATTGGTTCTCTGATCCACAGTAAGCCTTGTTTCAAGAATCCCTACAATCCAGTTCAGCAAAAGCACACAATCTGAGTTTGTTCTACATTGTCTCGTTGTATGTATGAGGATGAGGCTTGTGAGTGCAGAAAACACTTGGATTGCAATTCATACGAGTCACAAGGTTTCTTTGTATATGACAAACAGTCTGCTCTCGGTCAGCCTAAATGTTGACACAACTCAAAGTTCGTTCGGCTCGGCTGCAAGTTGAAAACACAATCCACCATTTTAGGACACAAGCAAGAGTTAAAATCAAAATGGCGGATGACTCTTAAAATGGTGGCAAAGTTGCTAAAAAATTGAAACATTTCAGACGCGGTTTTACGTGCAATGCGAATGGGCTTAGGCCAGTATTCATAACAAGGCGATATTATACGAATACAGTTTAACAGTTTCACCTAACTTGTCTTTCTTCCTTTTTCTGATGCTGATACACCTTACTGTTGGATTGGTATTCCATTGGAACTGTCAGCAGTTTGTGCATTTTAAAGGAGTCAATAGTTAAGAGTGGTACCACATAGGCATTGTATATATTTGTCATAGTAGATTTGCCAAAGCACAAAGTGTGTTATTAATTGTGTATATCTTTTGAATCTTAATATAAAGAACTGTGTTAGCAAATCACATAGTGTGTGTACATTCCTTTGTGGGGAGCATGGGAACTACACTGTACTTAAGAACCAGAATGCAACCCCTCCTGAGAGCTTACGCCTGGGTTGCTTGTCCATTCTATCATATACCAAATTGAGGGCCAGAGTACAGATACCCCCCTCCAGTCTTTACACTGTACATGCACTAAACCTTCATAATTGTTTCCAGTACCATGAAAGGCAAACCCTACAGTTCATCCAAGCATGATCCCTAGCCACCCCACACATCCTTCCAGTGGAATTTGGAGCAACTCCCCAATTTCATTCAGGAGCAATACCTGAGAAACCCCCACATGACATTCTGGTGCAAGAAATAGCAATGGCCCACAATCCTTCCTAGGGCAATGCATTGCCAGAGACCAATATCCATCCAAGTGCAGCAGGTCTGTGGTTCTATCACAACATCTTTGATTGTGATTTTATTTTGTTTTCCTTAAACATAACAGGTGCAGAGAATAATACATCTTGTGCCATTTCATGGTATGAAATGCGATGATGACCTGTATCCATTTAGTGGTGCTTGAAAAACCAAGATTATGTTTGGTGTATCATAATGTTTTAGGTCGGGCCATACGATAACAGCCGGCAGCGCCTGATGGTGACTGTTTGTATGTTTGGGCTGGGAACTCGAAGGTTAGGGTTGGGTTTCAGGATATTGTTTGAAATAGCAAGGTTTTGGCAACTTTTTTGAAGCAAAGGTAGTCCTCAGTGTGGCAGATGTGAAGAGTAAGAGTGTTCCAGGTGATGGGAACTATGATAGAGAAGGACAAGCCACCAACTCTAGTGCAGTGTTAAGGGGGAATAGCGAGGATCTGCAGATTCTGGGGTGTCGGTAGTGGTTGATGTTTTCCTGTAGGAACTGTGATCCCATATTATGGAGGGCTTGGTGTGTGATGCACATGGCTTTGAAGGAGGTAATTTTGCCTTCCGGGTCTACTCTAGGTTTGTCTGAGCTCCAGGAAGACAACTGGCTCTCTCAATCCTTTTAATGGTTGCATTTATTCAACATTAGAGATGAGATTCCAGGTCAACATTGTTCTAAACATCCTATGAGCTTCAACTATCTCATCATGGACTGTGGGGTCCACACAATTCAGATGATATCCACAGCCTCCACAACAATACTTCTGGTTGGTGATCATGCTTTACTTCCTCTGTGTGGAATACCCACAACATGCATATGTTCTGTTGAAGCAGTGACTCACTTTGGTCACTGAACCATATGCCCAGGTAAAGTGTTCATATTTTTGTTTTACCCATTGATATCTGTGTAAAAAATGAAACAACCAATATGTCTAAACACGGAACAATATGAAAATAGTGAAATATTGTGAAAGCACTTCACCTGTCAAACACAGAAATGTCCATGGGAATCAATGTGTGATGTCCTAAACCAACAGCAACTTCATTCTCATATATGAGGACTAGACCATGAAAGGGATGGCTAGTACCACATGCCAGGGGATGAGTCCTAGATCCTCAAGCTGCTCTAAAACTCTATATTAAATATCACACAGCAACTGCTCAGTTGCGAAAATCTCCTCCACCTTTCTAGAAAAGTTAATCCTATCATAGTAGAATAATTTAAGAGAGCAGTGAGTATTATATATATGATTCCTGTCCATTTCCTTTGATGTTCTTCTCACATTTTCACAGATATGCACACTCCTTGTCTACTCTTGAGTAAAATCTGTTAGAATGGCAGATTGAGACTAATTCCCCTTCCAAAGGAAACCTTTAGCTACATAGCATCTTGAGGACCACTATCTACATAACATTGGCCTAAAAAATGTACCCAACATAGGGCCCTACAATATGCACCTATACTGGGAAGCAAGCATGTCACTATAGCGGACAAGTCATTATTAGGCCTCTGCACCCCTTCCTTACTTCTTCCCAGCCCAAGATTGTCCTGCAAAGCTGTCATTCATGGTCAATGCACAAACCATTATTTAAGGGTAAATTTACCGAATTGCAGCACCACAGCTCGATGTCTTCTTCCCTTTGTGGTCAGATGTCTCATCCCCATATCAAATCTGCATGCTATTGCCCTTAAATAAGATTTGATATTCTCCTCTTCCATCTGCTCCATAAGAGATTTCTGCATATCAGGGATGCCATAAAAGACACTGGGGATTTCCTCTCCAGTCTGTTTCTTGGGCCTTCTCCTCTTATATTGTGATCTGACATATTACGCCTTTTCAAGTGTTTAACGTACATGCGCCTATAGAAGGAACTGCATAGTTAAACCGCCACTACCTCTGCTGGAAGTCGTGGAATCCACTCTTCAAAATTGTATTGGCAGATTAATACAGATGTAAACATATTGGCAAATCTCTAAAGAGTGAGGTTCCATAGTTTGCCCATGCCACTTCTTTGTCCATGGTGCACTAATGAATGTATGAAATGAGCACACATTGTCATCTGCCCCCTTACTGCATGGCCATTTCAAATAGTGTGCGCCACTGCTCACTGTCAGTCGTTGCCTAGCCCAGCATTGCAGTCTGTCGGATCTGCATCTCCTCTTTTACAAAGAAACACAGTTCTGAAAAAGAGTAAGAATCCCCAGACAAATCTGAAAGTAAAAAACCCTTGTGTCAATAAGTATGCTAATGTCGAAAGGTTCTGGCGTCTGCTCAGAAATCACTGAGGTGGAAAGTTAACTTTAAGGTACAGCAGTTTTCAATTCCTGATAATCAAAATTGTTTTGCGGCTCGTCTCCTTTTTTTCGCTTTGTTCAGTAACATATTGTAGCTCTCTCGTAAGGATCTGTAAATACCAGTTCTCCGCCCTGTTGGTTCATTTATAGTGAAGTGGCATATGCATTGTGAGAGATAGGTTAGACCGTGAAGCTCACAGGTGAGGAACCAGCGCAAGCTGCCTGGCCTGTCGATGGACAATGGTAACTTAAACATTAGGCATTGACAAAGCCAATAGTTATGGCTTCGTGATCTAGACAGATTATTATGGAGTGCTTAAGAGGAGAGGCACGTTTTTTTTTCTTCTGGCTGCATTGAGCATTTTTTTATTTAACCTTGCAATAAGTAGATCAAAAGAATCCCGTGACAGGTACTAGGATCATCAGGCGAGGCATTCAGCTGACAAAAAAAAGCTGAGAGGGAGAGAAAAAACAGAACGAGGGAGATATAGAGAGCGAAAGAGAGAAGACAGAGAGACAAAGATTGTGGGGGGAGAGAAAAAGAGAGAGAGAGAGAGAGAGAGAGAGAGAGAGAGAGAGAGAGAGAGAGAGAGAGAGAGAGAGAGACCTGGATGAAGAAGTACACACTATGATGTATGGAGAATGAGAGCTGCAAGCTGCTGTTGCATTGAACAGTCAAGTCACAAGAGAGGTGTTAATGTTAATAACTATCATCACCGTAGTGGTCCCCTGGTGCTCTGGCAGATATGAAAGTAAGGGGGTGGTTTTGGGTACATTAGTAGGGCAATACTTGGATAAAGAGCAAAGGAGCTGGGATGTGCTGCTGGCAGCTTCAGTTCTTTTAACACTGCTCACTGAGGTTTTTGTGTGGTATCCGGTTGGTGTACATTGTGTGCCGTTGTGCAAGACTCTGTGTGGTGTGTTTGTTGTTGCGGTGTAGTGAAGTGCGTGCGGTTGCTGTGGTTTAAGAGTTATGGTTGTGTTTGTTTAGGGTTTGAGAGGTTTAAGAGGAGAGGTGAGATTTTTATTAGGGTAGGTTATTAGCGTTGTTGTCTAAAGAGAAGCACATTCATGTGTGTGTCTTTCAAGGTTTAGATGAATGTCCTCCTTAAAGTTTTCATGTTTCAGCAAGACACAAGTCTGTCTCCCACTTCTCTGTCCATAGGTTTTCCTCGTCGGTCTCCACAATTCAGTCTTTGTTGTTTCTCAGGCTGGCCTTACTTTCCAGTCTGTGCCTGATGTCAACTGATCCCTGTGGATCTATCTAGTTGTGACCTACGCCCATACCCATAGCTCTATCTGACGTGATTCAGTTCAGTCCTTGCCACCATGTCAATAAAGATGGAAGGGAATCATCATATCTGTGTCTCTGTTGATTTTCGTTGTGTATGTTGGGTAAGTAATTTAAGATGTCAGTCCAGCTTCACAAAGTCTGCTAGGGTTTGTTGTGTCTCTCTCTAATGCATTCTATCTTCTTATTACTAGTTTGGGTGAGGGTTTCTTAGTGTAGCGTTATTTGTCTTGTTTAGCCTGGTGTTTTAGCTTCATGGAGGGGTAGGTTTGAAGAGTGTTGTCTTTTGAACGTGAGGCAATTGTTGGATGGTTTGGATGCAAAGTTGCGTAGGGTTGGTGGTTTATACATGGGGTAATGTTGTTATGTCTGTCAGGGGATGGTTGGTAATGGGGAAGGTTGATAATTGTGCTTGTTGTTTGTGATAGCCTTGTTAGCTATTGTTCTGTCCTGATTGGGTGGTCGATCTTGGTTGGTTTAGCCTTGTTTTTTCTCTTTTCGTTCTTGCGGGTTGTCCCCTTCTCTGTTGGTTCTTGGTGTTATCCGTGCCGGCATAGGCTTTTGTCCACTGGCCCTCTTTGCATTTTTGATTTTATTGTTTCAATTGTTTCCATCTTGTTCCGAGGTCTTGAAGAGCCAGGTTTTGGGTAGTTTTCTGAATTTTAGGTGGTCTTTTGTGTTTCTTTTTTCTTTCGGAATGTTGTTCCAGGTTTTTGCCACCAGGAAGGAGAAAGCGAATCCCCCAAGTTTTTTTCTAGTGTATGGCTTCGGTTCCAGGCGGATTTCGTAGCTCGATATAAGGAGACATGTCGGCTTTTAGATGGTCATTTTCTTTTGTAGGCATTCTGCTCCCTAGCCAACAATTGCCATGTGTGTTATCCAAATTGTTTTGAAAGTGATATGTTGTTTGATTGGAAGCCAGTGTAGCATTTTTAGCACTGGTGTGATGGGGTCTCTTCTAGATAGTTTGAGGAGAAGTCTAGTCCTTGCTTTTTGGATGTGTTGCAGTTTCTTCAGCAGGCATTCCGGCATTCCGAGATAGAGGCTATTGGTTTAGTCAATTCTTGACATGATGAGGGTGATGATTGTCATTGTTTTGTGGGTGAAGGAGAGGCATGGTAGGATTCTTTTTTTTTGAGTGAAGGAGGAAGAAGCGTTTCTTAATTATTGCGTTTACTTGTGGTTAGTGTGTTGTCCAGATTTTTTATTATGTTTGATGGTGTAGGGGTGGTTCCCAATTCTATCTGCCACGGCATGTAGGTGTTGTTCTCTTGGTTATTGGATATACTCTTGATTTGTGTCTTCCCTGGGTTGATTTTTAGGTTGTTGACTTTCATCCAGTCGTAAATTTCTTTAAGGCATTCTCCTGGAGTTGTGCTTTCTTTGATTTTATAGATGATTTGAATATCGTCTGTGTAGATGTAGCACGTACGATTGTATTTTTTGAAGATCTTGATAAGCGGAGTGTGGTAAATGTTGAAGTATAATGGTAATAGTGAGGATCCTTGTGCTACTCTGCAGTCATTCACGCGCCAAGCAGATTTGAAGGGCTTTATCCAGACAGTCTCTGTTCTGTTTGTTTGCTAGGAATTGTTTTATCCATAGTAGTGATAAGTCCGTTATACCTATTTATTCCAATCTCTTGAAGAGGTTGTCATGGCTTACTGTGTCGAATGCTACAGAGAGGACAAGCAGAATCAGGTGAAGAATGACCAGTTGCATCTTCAGATTGATGGCCAAGTACACACTGGAAAAGCAGAGATGGATATTGCCCACAAAGTAAGCCACTGTTAAGGAAGTGATACATAGCCGAAAGATGGTCTTGCATTACACAATGGACGCTCCCCAATTTTTTGTTTATGGGGGCTTTGTTCCATGGAGCCTGGGAGACAGTAACTGAAAAAAAACAAGACAGTGAGAACCGACAACCCCTCCCTATCACACCATATTATTAGCAACATGGACAGGAAGACAGGATTCACAACTTGATTCCAAACACTTCAGTCCAAACTCTAGTGCCAGCTCACAAATCAGTTTTTAATTCTATTAGCATAGACATACAGTCACATTAAAAAGTAATGATATTGTTTGGCTACAACACAATCTAAACTTAATTGGTGATAAGGGGTTAGAAAAACAGTCCCCAAATGCAGGTGCATCAACAAGTACATAATACATTCAAAAACATATACCACCACCCCCACTAATCTGTGCCTCAACACCCTACATTAAGACTGAACCCACAACTTCACCTTCGTCCCATTACCTCCCCATATATTTGCCCCAACACCCTACATTAAGGCAGCACCCACAGTCCTCCCTGTCCCAGCAAACCCACTAATCTGCACCTCAACATCTTACATTAATGCAGCATCCACAAATCCTCCCCGTCCTAGTACCCACATTAATCTGTGCCTCAACACCCTACATTAAGGTCAAACCCACAGTCCACCCTTGCCCCAGTACTGCCACTAATCTGCACCCCAAATACCCTACATTTAGGCAGCACCCACAAGTCTTCACCATCACATCTCCCCAACTAATCTGCACCTCAACACTCTACATTAAGGTCAAACACACAGGTCCACCCTTGTCCCAGTACCTCCACTAATCTGTGCCCCCAAATCTGCAAAACTCCATGCCCACTCCTCTACCACACAGTATTTGCCCCATCAAAGTGCCACTTTCCAATAATGCACCTCAAATTCCCATCAGCCCAATGCCCACTCTTCCTTTTTCAGTGTGCAGAACTGACACCAAGAGTTGGATAAAATGTGATCCATTGAACCATCTTGCTTGCAGGGATCCATGATGAATCCCCAGTTCACCATAGGAGACCACATACATTCCCAAGTAAATTGGCAACAACACTTGCCTCACAACAGCTCACTTGATGCCCCCTCCATATCCATTGCACATAGGGACACAACAATCTGACTCCGACAGATGTGCACATCTTGTTGGCTGCTAAACAAACAAACGGTATGCCGGCACACACTCATGACCTGTTGGGAAAAGGGTACAGTCACATATCCAACAGTAATGAATACCCACACCCATTCACTTTCCATAAAAGGTGACACACAAAGTTGCAGGCCTTGTACAATACAGTAGTGGTGTTAGCCTTACAATCGTAACGGTAACAACACTTCATAACTATGCATTATGTACACCTGTGGTTCAATTCTCTGCAGAGCATTTACCTTCCACAGCTACTCAGGCCTGTTCATTCCAGGAACTACACCTTGCACACATCCTCCTCCATATGGGCATAGTTATAGGGGTGTTTGCCCCCCCCCCAAATTTTGTGGCACACCATTTTGTCCCCCTCATTTGGTAGGTGCCCCTTTCCTTTAGATGGCATGTCCTTTCCAAAATGTTCTGCAAAGCTACTCTACTGCTCCTCAAACATAACCACTTGGAAGCAGTGCTGGCGAATCCAGGACAGTAACCCCTTCCATAGCTTGGAATACCTTGGAATACACTCACCTACACAACAATTGCCAACCATATTGTTTCTGCAGCTACACTTTGGTTAATTGATGTTCAGGTGCCAGAGCTCACATGTGAGGTGTGTACGCCAGTGCATAAGAGTGAGACCGCATCCCTTCTCGTCATCCCCAATGTCAATAAGCTATACTTGTGGAAGTGTGAGCACATTCACATGGACAAGGAAGTGCTGAACGGCCACCAAAACTGCAGTGATAGCTTAAGGGAACACACCCTGCAAGAATCTGAAATCTGGAGAAGTGAAGGGTTAGGGGTGATTGAGCTGTCACCGGATCCCTCAAATGTCCCTTCTCTGTGGAAGCTCTGGCCAGACACCTGAACAAATGAGTACCCATCCTCAATAAGAGACCCAAAACATAATAATAAAATATACATATCATCTCCAAATGTTTTCCAAAATCGCCATCAGTAGACACACAATCCAAAACATACTTAGCCAACACTGATACACCAACAACAAACATGCAATGCCCTGCACCATGAATGGCATTAGGTAACCACGGCTTGCTAATCGCCTCCTTGTGATGGCCCCTTCCCTAATTGTGAAACACATGTCCACATTACCATATGGGCAAGTCAAACAAAGAAATGCCACCATTTCTACCTCAACTAACCACCAACATGACTCAACACCCATAAAAACATTTACAAAGGAAGTGCCATGACAATCACAGCAGATATATTTGACACACCCATGCAAATCATGTATGTTAATGAACAACATGTCTGTCCTGCAAAGTATGCAAGTAGCCATGTAACAGATGTGTATGACAAAGATGTGAAACACATACAACTCCAAAAATGTAATTTCCCTAAATCTACCATTGTCCACTTATGTACATTGGACATTAAGGCATCATACTAAACTCCAAACTCACCTGAAGCATGAACACATGTCCCCCAGCAAATAGGCCAAGACCAATATGATTCACAGAATGTCCCTTAAACCCACATGACAGCCATACAAAACACTTAGTTGTAGATCAAGTTCAAACAAAACGTGCACATGGACAAATAAGCACACAATAACTCATACACCAGCAAGCTAAGACATGCTGCGCATGGCACAATGAGACGGCAACCAGTGGTGTTGAATATTAAAATATAAATGTTTTATGTACAAAAATTGAAACAAAATAATAGTTATGAAAAATAAGGATCCTACAACTACTGAACTATATACAAGAGTTAGTGGACTAGTTCATGCTAATCTCTGACAATGCCTCAGCCCAGGCTGATTCCGTATCTACATCTGTCTCTAACAAGAGGACCTTGTTGTTTCCTGGACAGCTTGCAAGGCCTCCCTCATCCTCGACTCAGTCTCCTCTGTAGAGAGGCAGATGTACACGTCATCTCTAGTGCCTGCCCCCTCACCTCTGTCATATCGGAATGGCAGCAAGAGAGCACTGTGTGTGACACCAGATATCGTCCCAATACTGCATTGAAGATACAAGAGACGTTATATTCTCAGACAACCATATCAAATGTAACCTTGCACTGACGTGGTGGAAGGATGCCTGCATACAAGACTGGATGTAGAGAAGCAAAGTGCCGTCATGAAGAGAAGACACGAGGACCCACTGAACAGATGCCCAAATACTTGATGAATAAAGATGTAATTTAAGTAATAAGAGAAATATGTATGCAGAGACGAATAAATCATATTAATTGAGGAGACATGTGAGAAGGGGGTCAATGAATGTATATGTGCAGAAACCCAAGGTAGATAAGATATATAGAAGCTTTCTCCAGGCAAAAATATAATGCAATAAGGACAGCCATGAAGAAAAAGATGTGCGTTGGACTCGTGTTAAGAATGACCAAACTACCTCAGAGATGGACCAAGGCTGCACAGCTGAGAAGTGCTGGAAAAACAGCTTTGTGCAATGAATAAAGTATGTCTATTCGCCTGGGATAAAGGATGCCACATCAAGGAATAATTGCAAGGCATAAGGGGAGTCAAAGAGGATACGCTATGTACTCATGACATATTTCTCTTAGATTAAGTAAAGAAGAAAACATCTGCAACTGTCAAGCATTGAACAATTGAAGACGCAGAAAGCCTATGTGAGATGGGACAACCAAGACTCCAGAGGCCAAGAGGAGTAATAGCAACCAGTATAATTGAGTTAAATAGAATCAACAAGAGGATGAAATGGACAGAATTGTGGCCCCCTCACATGTGATTCAAGACTTGAAAACAAGGCCTATTCATTAGGCTCTAACTGAAGATATTGATGTACCTATACTCCCTTTAAAGTCCCAGAGAAAAGAACAGTCAGCAAGGTCAACTACAAAGAAGAAGCCTTGGCTCAAGGCTGGATTGATGAGAGATGGAAGGATAATTGACCAAGTAGGTAGTAGTCTGACGTTTTTTCCCCACACCTGGGATTCGCTTTGCTCACGTGCTGCTAACAAGCCAAAAGTCCAAGGTTGGTATATAATGCCAACCAATCACGAGAGCCTATGTAGCAGTGTACTATATAATGTTGCATAAGCCAATCTGCTGCTGTTATTCTGCTATGAACCTGTATTATACATATTTAGAGGTAGTTTGAGGTGTGCCTACCGGATAAGGGACAGCCAATTCATGTTACTAACAGTTAATCACTATGTAGGTATATATGTTCCTTTAATCAATCCCTCCATCCAATAAATATATATGTTCCCTTAACCAATCCTTCCATCCAATAGATTTGACTATTTGCGACACAGGATGATATCAAAGCTGACATACATCAAAGTATAAAGCCTTTGTATAATCAAAATATTGCGGAGAGCGTCTGAGCTGCAGTTTGTTTGTTCACCAGGTTTCTCTACTTTATTTGAGTTGATTATAAAGTAGCTGGCTCTTTAAATGGGACGCTTGATTTTTAATCAGGATACCTCACCCCAGTATTCTCAAGAATGAACCTGTCTGTGTCGAATAGTCTGTTGTCTGTTTGATGTTGTGCAGCCTTATGCCTTCCGATACTCTGGTGCGCCTTATAAATATATATATTTTTTAAATCTCTTTTGCCATACTCTTTGTGTCTGTCCAGTTATTTGTAGCTGAGACCGGTTATTGCTAATTCCGTCTGACACTTGAAACGCTCCAGATGCTACTGCACACCTCTGCTGCCCTGCAAGACCCCTCCTGGATGGCAGACTGCTCCCGAGCCAACCTCTATGCATCCTTGAACCTGACCCTGGCAATTGCGGCCTCATGTACCTGCTGCCTCTCTGTGTGCTGCCTCACAAAAGCCACCTATGAAGACACCAGGGCCATCTCCTGCTGCATGGCAAGGTATCTGTGGCAAAGGTACTCCTTACGACTAGATGAAACTTTGTGTCGGGGGAGTACAGCACCTGCACTGCCATCCATTCCCTGGTGTACATCCACAGCTGTTCCCCTGTAGGTTAATGGGCACGCTCACTGACTATCTCACCTGCCTCAGTACTGACTTCCAAGTCCACGAGGGACTCAGGCACATCCAGTCTCACCAATGGAGAGACAAGGGCACAGGAGACCATGGTGGTAGCTGACATTAAGGTCTCAGTTGAGGTTGGCTGGGGCACAGATGAACTGGAGTAGGGGGCATTGCAGTGTCCTGTCCATAAAGGCCATCAGCTAGCAATGCTGTTGACAGTTGGGACAACAGGTGGCCATCTGACCATGATGCTCTACAAACAACTAATGAGTTGCATGCACAGCATCACGTATAGACGCCTGATGCCTAAAGCCACCCACCAGCAGTGGCAGCACTGAATCCGGATGGCCTCATTGGAAGGAAGTGCAGACTCTGTCTGAGGTGGAGGCATTGGTGAAAGTGGGTATTACTGGAGCAGTTACCCTGGGGAAGGAGGTTTTTCTGACCCCTCAAAGTGGATTGCCCAGCCTCCTGTCTCAGGGCCAGCCAGGTGTGCAGCTTGTACATCCCACTCAGTACCCCCACCTGACACCATGGACAGACCTGCAACAGCCTCCTCCTGCTTCTCCTTCCCCATCAACCCAGACACCACCATGAGGTTTCCATACCTTGGGGCACCTGTGTGTCAATGGCACCACCACCCTGTGTCTATGCTGCGGAGGTGTCTACCACAATGATAAGATCTGGGGACCAATCCTCAGCAGCAGTGACATCTGAATCTGACACTGCCCCAGGAATGTTGCCCTCAGAGGCAGTGGATATATCTCGGTGTGCCTGGGATCTGCACCTGCACCTTGAGGCCACAGCCCTCAGATGCAACTCCACAGGGCAGGTCATACCCTCTTCGTCAGCTGCTGCAAATTTGGAAAAGGGAACATAGAACATAGGAATCAGTCATAAGTGCCAATTCATGTGTTCTCTCTTCAATTATATCAGTAGCAGGCTGTCAGCATTAGTCAACAAACAACTGCCTCACAATCACTGGCCCATGCTCAGAAAGCTGAATAAATCCAGTCTCAAAAGTGAAAGCAAAATGAAAAATCACAATCATGAGTCATGCACATGTGAACAAAGCACATTGATGTATGGCCACATACACATGACAACTAATTTCACATCACAATAACAATAAAACAGTGATCCCAGTGTACCATGTATGCAGGGCCATGGAAAAGGTATCTGACCACATGTGTCCGTAGCAGCACAGGTACATCTCCATCTAACCACATCTTGCAACATGTAACCCTGACAATCCAACATGAAAGCATGCAACACGTACATGTTAATGGCATGACAGGTCACAATGTTTATCCAGATAGTTAAATGCACTAAATTGACATGTCCACACACACAAATGAATGTGTCCGTTTCGGATGCTGACTAAAGATGATGCAATCATCACACACAATTGAACAACCCACAGAGGAGGTGTGCATGTATGTACATCACATACCCTCAGCATCTAGATTTGGCTAATGTTCCTGTCTGAGGCCGTGCTGTCATCATCTCACATTGCATGCAGGTGAAAATACTTTGTCACCAAAAGCTGCAGAGCTCATTCCCAAACCTGTCCACTTCACAGTCGTGTGCCATTACATACTTCTAATGTCGGCATGAGGCTGCATGCCTGTTAAAAATTGTGCAACACACATGCAGTGAAAAGCACTAAATTGCTCAATTCATGAATACCCATGCAATACAAACTAAATCTGTTTAAATGTTCACCCTGTTAATATTCACCATCAGTTTGGATGTGTGCCTGCAGGTTAAGGACCTGGGCATGACCTCTGGGTTGATCCTCTCCATGATCCAGAGGTGAGCGGGTGTCTCTAGATGGCAAACTGCAGAGTGCACCATCATGGAATCACCTGCTTCAAGGGCCGCCTTTGCCTTTGCCTGACTGGATCCTAAGGTCGCCCCAGCACTTCTTAGCATTGTCCACTGTACGAACTGCCACCCCCCTGCGGGCTGATGGCAGCCGTGATGTCCAACTAGTTCTTCCGAGGGCATCATCATGGGCCAGGACCTGTTCACCCAGGAAGCCAACTTCTGCAGCAGAGAAGTTGACAGATATGACCCTCGCCTTGGGGGTACTGGTTGATGTTGCTGACATGGTGCACCTGAGGCTGGTGGGGTTAACCTGGGACCTGACTATGCAAACTGTGGAGCTGTGGTGGTAATGAGGTTTGGAAGTCCTTATATGGCATATGAGGTGGTCACAGAGCCTTACAAGAGAGCCACAGTAGAACAGGTTATGGGGGATTACCAGGCACTCCAAGACAGTGCTAGTGGTTAGCAGCCAGTGACACACTTCCAGGCAGCAGGAGATGTAACATTTTTGAGGCAAAATATGTCAGCAGGTGGGGAAAAATGGCACAAGGCAGGAGAAACAGCAAAACACCAGTGTATCCATTCATGCACAAGGCAGCAGTGACACAATCAGTGGAAGGGCCCTATGATATGATATATGATATGACATTTATAATGCGCCTATACACAAGCATGTGTTTCTAGACATGACAAGACAAGGAGGGGGAAACAAAGCAAGAGGACAAAACAACAATCTTACTAGGCATTGTGTCATTCACATTGTGCAAATGCAGCTAAAAGGGAAGGGCAGAAGTGCCGGGGGGGGGGGAAGTGCAGGTAACTCAGTAAGTACAGCCAGCGGGTGGCTCACAAATGCAGAGAGAGCGGACTGTAGGGTTGTAGGTACAGACCCTTTACTTTACTTTTCTTTATTAATTTATATTACGCACCACTGACCCGTGGGCTTAAGCGCGCCAACAAAGACAGACAAAAGACAATACACATGGAGAGACAGTCATTGAGAGCACAGCAGTCGGCAACATTTGGGTAACCTGGGCGGGAGGTCGGTATAGGGTCTAGCTAAACAGGGAGGGGGGGGGGGGTTAATTTCTTCCTGAAAGCATGTGTAGAGAATTCCTCTCTCAGGTTCACAGGGATTCAGTTCCACACATACGGGGCTACCACAAAGAAAGCCCCTTTTTTTGTTTGAGACAGTCTACATGCCAGAATTTTCAATTGCATGGTGTTGTTTGAATCCAGATTGTGTGAGTTGGATTTCACTTCTAAGACTTCTTTCAGGTATACTAGTGCCATATTTTTCAGACATTTGTGCGTGATTAGGAGAAGTCGAATGGTGATTCTGGCTTTCATGGTGAGCCAATTTAGGCTCCTCCTAGCATCAGAAATATGGTCCTTTCTATTACGATCCATGATAATTCTCATGGTGTTGTTCTGCACAACTTGAAGCCTATTGACTTGTGTTATGGGTTGAAATACTACAAAACTACTGCAATAATCAAGTCTAGATCCCGTTAAAGTCCTTGTAAGTACCTCTCTGTTTTTCCTAGAGATAAAAGGGCGAGCATATGTTCATAGCTTAATATAACATAAAGCTGATGAAACCAGGCTGCTGACCTGAGCCTTCATATTCAGATTTTGGTCAAAATCAGCTTAGTTTTTGTTTTAATCTCACATCCATCAATTTGGAACCTTGCATATTCCCTCTTATTTTTTGTGAGTTTTAGCAAACTCAATTTGGTTTTTTTCCATGAAGTCGAAGAATGGAACAGTAAAGATGTTATAGAATACTGGAGATTGTTAGGCGGAAACCTGTGCAGTTCCCTCTGGGACCACTGCAAAAGATTTAGGACTACAGGTGTTTGGCAGTAAACCCACTTGGTAGCAGCCTGTACCACAAAGATTCACTTGGTAGCTGTGGCTGAGCAGTCAGACTTCTTTCAAGAAGAGTTAAGCAGCATGTGGAGTATACAAAATAGGGCAATTCTTCACAGTAAGACAAGCAAACACGCAACAAGGCTTCAGTGTAAAGATTTTAAGGTATTTATTTATAACGGACCATCTATGGAAAACACTATGGCACTTTCACGGCAAACACTTCAATTACAATTACTCTACGAAGAAGAAACAATCAATCCCCCTAACAATAGTTCGACAAGTCTAGGTTCTACAAGCATCACTTATTTGCAGACAGAGGTGTATGCCTCAACCTAGATGTCACTCTAATATTAGTTAGGACGGGAGAGAAAAATAAGCAGGTTACGAAATCAACGCAGTTCAATACTTCACGGGAAAAATGCAAGGCAAGAAGGCAAGAACCACAATAGATCATAAAGTTCAGAGGCCAGGCCCACTCGGAGAGAGGCAAGGCGATATGTCCCAAAAAGTCTCTTAGTGGAAATGCGTTCGAGTCTTTGTAGCAAATTGTTATCGGCAGATTGAACCAGTTCAGAACAACACGGTAGAGAAAGCTTGGAGGCGACCCTATGGAGAGGCAAGGATTAAGACACCCCTCTCTATCCGGCAACAAGGGAAGCCAGGCGGACACAGTACCTTGATTGTGAAGAGACAGCTCCGGGGGGGCTGTTGTTCCTGGTGGTGGGTGCACGTCCGGTCTTTGCCAAGAGAAGAGAGGATCTCGTCGTCGAAGGAAAGTTGAAGATCGTTGCACCACCAGGGAAGAGACCAGCCGTGGAGTGCTTCGTCACAAGGCACCACCTTTTGGTCGCGGTACAGGGGTAGTGGCTATCCGGTTGCCGAGGTGCTCTGCACGGGCAATTCGACCACTGCGTCCTGAGGCGAAGAAAAAGCAAAGGGGACTGGTTGTTCCCACCAGTCAGGGGAAGAGACTCTCCGACAGGGAGATCTCCTCTGTCGTCGGGAAGTGGTGAGTCGGTTCAGCACGGCTCCACCGGAGGTGTCGTCGTTGCAGGTCGGCTTGGCTTTACCCTCGTCGGATTCTTAGGTCCTGTGGCGACTTCTGAAGATCCAGTCCCAAAAGCCCTGCTTTTATGCAGAAAACCCCCAGTCATTCAGCCTAGCTGTCAATCAACACATGCTAAGTGGTGAGCATGGAGGCTCACCACTTGGGCCAATCACACCAGAGTGCGACCGGAGTTGGCAAGGCAACTCGGTCCAGGGTGCCTAAACCCCCTCCCACACCCCTGTGGTAACCCAGACAGAATGGCACCACTTTGGAGGGTCTCTGTACAGAGGCCCGCCAAAAGTGGAACAAAGGGCTCAACCTTTGGTTTAGGAGTCACAGAGACGAACACAGACGCCATTTTAAAAAGCCGAGTTCTGGCAGAAAATACCATCCGATAGACTTATTTAAGATAAGTAGACCGGAGGTATGTTAGAGATTAACTGTCATGCTTGTGCCATGGGCGCATCCATTTGCGCTCAATATGGACTATTTGTTTATCATTTATTTAAAACAGACTCTTGGATCCATCTATATTTACTTTGGGAACTTTATTTCCCATTTGCAAGACTTTGGTGCTTTATTATTATTTCCAACAAACTACGCATACCATAATGCACCTGGCTACAAGCATTGATTCCTGGCTGTTCCTATTGGTTATCAAAGGAACTACACCCCCCAGAAGCCCTAGGGACTTGCCCTGCTTCCACCAGCCCAGGAACAGAAAGGGATGTGGCTGATTGCCTGCAGGTGTGCTTCGCCAGGTGCAACCAATTAGCCTGCCCCTGTGCTGGGCTAGGCAGTATAAAGGCTGCTGCCTGCAGTGGCTCAGCCTCTTGCATCTGAGAGACCTTCCTCCACCTTTCGTGTCTTTCTACTGATCTTTGTATGCTGTTTACCATCACTCCTGCTTGGACCCTGCCTTGTAGCTTGCTACACCCTGCTGCCTACAGCCCTAGCCTTCTGGGCTCCCTGCCTCAGTCCAGCTCCTCTGGGCTTCCTGCCTTGCAGCCTGTTACTCTTCGCTGCCTACAGCCATAGCCTTCCAGGCTCTCTTCCTCACAGCCCTGCTCCTCCGGGCTCTCTACATTGCAGCCGATCACGCTCTGCTGCCTTCCAGCCTCCCCCCTTGCCCTGCCGGGCTCTCCACATTGCAGCCGATCACACTCTGCTGCCTTCCAGCCTCCGCCCTTGCCCTACCGGGCTTTCTACATTGCAGCTGATCACACTCTGCTGCTTTCCAGTCTCAGCCCTTGTCCTCTGGGCTCCCTGCTCTGCAGCCTGCCTCACTCCGGCTGCCTACAGCCCTTGTCCTCTGGGCTTCCTACTTTGCAGCTGATCACGCTCCGCTGCTTACTACCTACCTTTTTCCGCTGGGTTCTCGGCCTAGCAGCCCTCTACAGTCCTCTGCAACCTTCTACGGTCAGCGGCCCTGCCCCTCAGGGCTCACTCCTTGCTGCCCGGCCCTTCTGGGTTCCTTGCCGTGCAGCTTGCTTTACTCTGCAGCCCTAAGCTCTTTCCCTCTGGGCTCTCTACCTTACAGCCCTACTCCTGTGGGCTTGTTCATTGCTTTCTGGCTCCTCTGAGCTCTCAACCTTGTTCCTTACTGTCCTCTGCTATCCTATCCTGTTACACGACTTTCCCTTCATTTCCTTCTGCTAGTTTGCTATCAACCTCCTTTTCCTGGATTGTCTGTAAGTATCTTCTCTTGTCCTGTTTGTAGACCCTTTTGTACAGAGCTTGTCTGTTGGTTCCCATCAGTCAACCTCTGCCCCTTCCCTTGTCTCGTTTCTACATTACAGACACCCATAGCTGCTGTTCCAAGTCATGAGCAAACAGCGTGGGCCTCTGTTATAGCAAACTGTGCAGAAGGCTTGAGTATTTCCTAAGGTTCGTGGAATACTCTTTTCCTATATCTGCATACACCCCAAGAGGGAAATCATTCTGTACCTTTCCTTGCTACTCTTGCCTACTCTTCGTCTCTTTCCTTTCAGCTGTGTGTGTGCTTCTCTGTCCACTTTATTTAGGCACAACCACCCAAACCTTTTTTGGGTGTCCTGTGCCACTCTTAATAGAGTGCCATCCCTGACATTAACGAGAAACAGTATCAATCTCTAACAATGGGAAGAATCCCATAGGGTTATATTCGGGGTCGAACATAACAAGTAGTTTCCACTGCCACCAGCCAAAACTCAACGAGGGGGGACGGGACAGTGCCCCCTCGAACAACAGACCCAGGAGTAATCGAATTACCCCTACTAGTACGTCCACAATATGATGGTTTGTACCAGTTCTGTTAGTAAATTTAGGTCTAGTAAAGCCAATGGTGACTTTACATGCCCGGGGAGACAGTAGTCAGTTCCCGAGTATAGAGTCTATGATGGAGGTCCGCTAGGACGCCCCAGTGTTACGGCACGTAGGGTGCAGTGTAACACACATAGCAAAACATATGAGACCCTATGGAGTAAAAGACCCCATAGCCCATAGAACACATTGACATTCAAAGGAATTGCACACATTCATGTCCAAGAGTGGGAGAAAAAGAGTCTCACTCTTGGCAGGATGGAAAAAAAACAAACTCCAGAAATCAAGCAAAGCTGCTGGGGGACTCACTAGGTTAGGAAATTCAGCCTAAACAGAGAATTCTCCCTAACACTCAACTCTCCCCAGACTAAGGGACAGGAGGATTTAATCCACTCCTGGATGAATCTCATACCTCTAGTCGATGACATACATCCTAGAGAGACCATCAGCATTTTGGTGGTGACACCCTGACCTGTGCTCAATGGTGAAATCAAACCCTTGCAGGCAGATCGACCATCTCAATAGTTTTGGGTTTTCCCCTTTCATTTGTATTAACCATCTCAAGGGTTGGTGGTCAGTCTGAATAACAAAAGTAGAACCATACAAGTACGGCCTAAACTTCTTCAGAGCCCACACGATAGCAAAGCACTCTCTTTCGATTGTTGCCCACCTTGTTTCAGGATCCTTCAGCTTGCGGCTGATGAAGCAAACGGGGTGCTCCCTACCTTTCCCATCCAGTTGACTGAGTACGGCACCTATCCCTACATTTGAAGCATCTGTCTGCACAATGAAGTGTTGGCGGTAATCAGGAGCTCTGAGTACTGGGGCTTTGCAAAGAGCCTTTTTCAGGTTTTCAAAAGCCTGATTGCACTCCTCGTTCCATTTAACCTTTTTAGGAAATGTGGGCGAGGAGATGACATTCAGTGGAGAAGCTATGGTCCCATAGTTCTCTATGAAATTCCTATAGTACCCAGTGAGGCCTAGGAAAGCTCTCACTTGGGTTTGAGTAGTAGGTGTTGTCCAAATTTGCACAGCTTCAATCTTACTGAGCAAAGGCCTTATTTCTCCACCTCCTACCTCATGTCCAAGATAAACTACCTTACTCTGTCCAATTTGGCATTTACTCGCCTTTATGGTCAGATTGGCTCGTCCAAGAGCCTGCAAAACATCTCTCAGGTGGGTTACATGTTCTTCCCAGGAATTGCTGAACACTGCGATGTCATCCAAGTATGCCATGCAGAAGTCCTCCATCCCATTCAGAACCTGGTTTACCATCCGTTGAAACATAGCAGGTGCATTCTTCAATCCGAAAGGCATTACCTTAAACTGGTATAAGCCAACGGGGGTAGAAAATGCAGTTTTCTCCTTGGCATGGTCTGTCAGGGCTATTTGCCAGTAGCCTGACGTCAAGTCAAATGTGCTGAGGAACTTGGCGGCACCAAGTTTATCCACCAACTCATCTGTTCTTGGCAAAGGGTGGGCATCAGTCTTGGTGACTGCATTAAGAGCTCTATAATCCACGCAGAATCTAAGCTCTTTAGATCCGGCCTTTGGTATTAACACAACTGGGCTAGACCATGGACTAGTAGAGGGCTCTATTACCCCGAGATCGAGCATCTTGCTGACCTCACCTTTGATGTGGGTTTGTATGTTTTCTGACACTCTGTATCCTCTGCTTTTGACCGGCAGACAGTCACCAGTGAGTATGTCATGCTGGCCCCAAGGGGTCAAGCCTGGTGAAAGCGAGAACATAGAGGCAAACTGATTTAACATAGATTTGCACTCTTCTTGTTGCTCAGGTGTCAGATTGGAGGAGAGATTTACTCCTTCAATTTTTTTCGTCTAAAGGTAAGCCTCTGAGGAGATCCGGAAGAGCTTCAATCTCTTCTTCTTCCTCGGATGATGCTAGAAGCAACACTCCTACATCGGGTCTTGAGACATACGCTTTGAGTCGGTTGGTGTGAAAGACTGTCGTAGCCTCCTTGGGATTGCCCAAGTCCACCAGATAGTTGACCTCTCCGAGTTTACCCACAACTCTGAAGGGTCCCATCCACTTATTTTGCAAGGCCCTCTGCCTTGTTGGGATCATAACGAGAACGAGCTGGTCTTGAGCGAACTCAACCATGTTAGCCTTTTGATCGTGCCAGTGCTTGACCAATGCTTGTCCAGCTTTCAAGTTATTGCTTGCTTCCGTCATCATGTGTGACATTCTCCTCCGGAGACCTATCACGTAGTCAGTCACTCTGACTGGCTTGGGGGAAGGAGCACTCTCCAACCCCTACTTAATCAGGGCCAATGGACCTCTGACGGGATGACCATAGAGACGCTCGAAGGGAGAGTAACCTACTCCCTCCTGAGGGACTTCTCTATAAGCAAAGAGAAGGCATGGCAGTAGAAGGTCCCACTTACGCTTAAGGGGTTCTACTAAAGCACCTGTCATGCTCTTCATGGTTCGGTTGAACTGTTCTACCAATTCATTGGTTTGTGGGTGGTAAGCTGTTGAGAACTTGTAAGTAACTCTGCAGGTTTTCCACATGGCTTTTATGTAGTGGGACATAAAGTTTGACCCCCTGTCAGAGATTACTTCCTTAGGAAACCCGACCCTAGTAAAAATACCAAGGAGGGCTTAGCCACAGCCGGCGCTGTAACAGTCCTCATAGGAATTGCCTCAGGATACCTAGTAGCATGGTCTACTACAACAAGTATAAACCTGTCGCCTGAGGAGGTTGGAGGATCAAGGGGACCAACAATATCAATCCCTACTCTCTCAAACGGGACTCCCACAACTGGGAGAGGCACTAAAGGTGCCACATTCTTGGAGCAACCTTACCAGAGGTCTGGCAGGTGTGGCAGCTCCTGCAGTGTTTTTCTATTTCGGCCCCCATCTTTGGCCAATAAAAGTAGAGAGAGAGCCTTTCCTTAGTCTTCTTGAAACTCAAGTGACCAGCCAAAGGAATCTCGTGGGCTAACTGCAAGAACTGTGGTCTGTTCTCTTGGGGTACTACAAGTCATTTGTAGTCTCCAGGTGCAGACTCGGTCGGTTCACTGTAGAAGAGACCATCTTCCCAGTGCAACCTGTATTTCCCAGGCTCTTGCCCTTCAGCCTGAGCTTCTGCCTGGTGGCGAAGACCTTCCAGAGTTGGACATTCTCTCTGTCCCTTACTGAAGTCTGCCCTGCTGGGTCCACCTTCTGCCAGTAAAGACTGCAGCTCAGGATGGTCAACAGGATCCAGATCTCCAATGAGTTCCTGGCCTTCCATTAGCTCTTCCTCAGAGTCTAATTCTACCACACAGGGTTGTACCTCCCTCTCAGCCTCGGCTGGAGGGGGAGTTATGGGTGTAACTTTGGAGAACCGCGGGGAAGTCCGTGTTGGCTGCACTGGAATGCTGGCTGCTGGTTTTGGGATAGAAGTCTTAGGTTTCCCTTTCGCTTCTGATTTCTTGGAGACAGCGGCCAACATTTCCAGTGGAGCAGGAGTGATTTCTTTCTTCATCATCTCCTGGAGAGTGCCATGCATGGTCCTCTCTCTTGTGGGTCTGGTTAGCTCCTGTAACCGTTTACTAGGAGGTCTGGGAGTCTGCGATACAACTCCGAGAGTTTTCAAATCGTTACCCAACAGTACGCGTCCTGGTACCTCACTCTGCATGCTGACAGGTATCTTCACAGTCATGTCGTTAAACTGGATGAGAACTGGCAATTGGGGAAGCATCTGCACAGGCCCTCCAGCTAACTTGGTGAGGCGTTTGGGTGCCTTAGCAACATCCTCAGCCTGAAAAAACGATTTATCCACCACAGTTATGCTGGCCACAGTGTCCCTAATGGCAGGAGTCTCCTGACCATTCACCTGGACACTGTCCTTATAATACTCTTTAGTATTATCGGGGATAGAATTATAGACATCTAAATTCTGTTGTTCCCACAACCCCCGAGATACTAAAGAAACACTGGCTGAGACTCCAATGGGTTCGTCAGCTAGCAGTAGAAAGTTTCCACTTGCCATTTGGACTTCCTCCTCTGGAGAGAAGGCTAAGCAGACAAGCTGGAACCCTGACTTACATCTGGGATCTCCTTTCACGTGGTCATTCGAGCGACAAATAAAGCATTTACCGAATGCTTTCTGGAATGGCGGCTTGTTCTGACCTCCTTCCGGTTGGCACCAGAAGACACACTATTCTGCTGTGGTTTTCCCGGTGGCTTACCCTTCTGGTTTTGTTTGGGGCCTTCTTTGGAATTTGAGTTATTCGAATTCTCTTTTGAGTCTTTTTTAGGCTGTTTTCCCTCATCCTTTTTCTGAGTTGCCCCAGAATCCTTACGAGTAGCCCTGTTGGCAACCCATAAGTAGGCAGCCCTAGCTAGCGTCCGGGAATCCAATTCCTTCGAATCAGCCAAGTGCTGTCTGAGCTCAGGAGAACAGGCATCATAAATCGACTCCAACATAAAAAGATTCTTCATACCCTCATAAGTGTTCACTTTATAACCCTTAATCCATCCCTCTAAGTTTTTCAACCTTTCACTCACCCAGGTAGCCCAAGGGGTACCATCATGCTTTTTGAGGGTTCTAAACATCTTAAGATACTGGGAAGGGGTCTTCCCGAATCTAGCTATCAAAGCTAGTTTCACACTTTCGTAATCCGTCTTATCCGCCTCCCCCAACTCCATTACCACATCAGTCTCAACAGGAGGGAGCCTAGAGAACAACCAGGGAAGTAAATAATTCCTGGTGATGTCCTGGAGCCCATGATTGTACTCAAACAGTTTTAACCAATCCAACACATCCAATCTCGGTTCATACATACCCACTAATTCCTTCGGCATCCGGGGTCTTTTGGGACTGGAGCTCCTAGAGGAACCAGAGGAGAGAGAAGCATTTTCCATAGACAACTTTTTCATTTGTAACTCGTGATTAAGTTCTATTTCCCTGAGCCTTAACTCAGCTTGCTTCTGCTCAGCCTGGGCATTCATCCGTCTGAACTCGAGCTCTTGGTTTCGTTCAGATTGAGCCAAGAACCGTTTGTATTCTAATTCGAGCTTCATTTTTTCAAGTTCAAAATAAGCAGGGTTACTTGAGGGACCGTGTATGGGCCCCGTAGGTACAGCTGGTAAGGCAGGTAGAGGAGCAGGGGAGACAGTTTCGTTAGCCTCTCCGTCCTCGTCGGCCTCTTCATCGCTATCATCAGAATTACGATTTAGATCAACACCATCACTGTTATCTACATTTGCTGGAGAAATTGGTTCCTCTGAACCAGTACCCAGACTTTGGTTTGCCAGCAATCTCTCTATTAGTTCTAACTTCTTGCCTCTTACAGGAAGATTCTCTTGTCTACAGCGAGCTCGCAAACTCTCAGTATTTTCACCTGACAAGAATTCTTGACTGTAAGTTTCCATCGTAGACATGTTTTTGAAAGTTGCTTTTTAGTGCTATGTTTTGTGGTTAGTTATCCTAAAGTGTCGAAAAGCACTCTAAACTGTATACTCGATACAAATCCCACCGCTGTACACCAGTGTTAGGCGGAAACCTGTGCAGTTCCCTCTGGGACCACTGCAAAAGATTTAGGAATACGGGTGTTTGGCAGTAAACCCACTTGGTAGCAGTCTGTACCACACAGATTCACTTGGTAGCTGTGGCTGAGCAGTCAGACTTCTCTCAAGAAGAGTTAAGCAGTATGTGGAGTATACAAAATAGGGCAATTCTTCACAGTAAGACAAGCAAACACGCAACAAGGCTTCAGTGTAAAGATTTTAAGGTATTTATTTCTAACGGAACATCTATGGAAAACACTATGGCACTTTCAAGGCAAACACTTCAATTACAATTACTCTACGAAGAAGAAACAAGCAATCCCCCTAACAATAGTTCGACAAGTCTAGGTTCTACCAGCATCACTTATTTGCAGACAGAGGTGTATGCCTCAACCTAGATGGCACTCTAATATTAGTTAGGACGGGAGAGAAAAATAAGCAGGTTACGAAATCAACGCAGTTCAATACTTCACGGGAAAAATGCAAGGCAAGAAGGCAAGAACCACAATAGATCATAAAGTTCAGAGGCCAGGCCCACTCGGAGAGAGGCAAGGCGATATGTCCCAAAAAGTCTCTTAGTGGAAATGCGTTCGAGTCTTTGTAGCAAATTGTTATCGGCAGATTGAACCAGTTCAGAACAACACGCTAGAGAAAGCTTGGAGGCGACCCTATGGAGAGGCGAGGATTAAGACACCCCACTCTATCCGGCAACAAGGGAAGCCAGGCGGACACAGTACCTTGATTGTGGAGAGACAGCTCTGGCGGGGGCAGTTGTTCCTGGTGGTGGGTGCACGTCCGGTCTTTGCCAAGAGAAGAGAGGATCTCGTCGTCGAAGGAAAGTTGAAGATCGTTGCACCACCAGGGAAGAGACCAGCCGCGGAGTGCTCCTTCACAAGGCACCACCTTTTGGTCGCGGTACAGGGGTAGTGGCTATCCGGTTGCTGAGGTGCTCTGCACAGGCAATTCGACCACTGCGTCCTGAGGCGAAGAAAAAGCAAAGGGGACTGGTTGTTCCCACCAGTCAGGGGAAGAGACTCTCCGGCAGGGAGATCTCCTCTGTCGTCGGGAAGTGGTGAGTCGGTTCAGCAGGGCTCCACCGGAGGTGTCGACGTTGCAGGTCGGCTCAGATTTACCCTCGTCGGATTCTTAGGTCCTGTGGGGACTTCTGAAGATCCAGTCCCAAAAGCCCTGCTTTTATGCAGAAAACCCCCAGTCATTCAGCCTAGCTGTCAATCAACACATCCTAAGTGGTGAGCGGGGAGGCTCACCACTTGGGCCAATCACACCAGAGTGCGAACGGAGTTGGCAAGGCAACTCGGTCCAGGGTGCCTAAACCCCCTCCCACACCCCTGTGGTAACCCAGACAGAATGGCACCACTTTGGAGGGTCTCTGTACAGAGGCCCGCTAAAAGTGGAACAAAGGGCTCAAACTTTGGTTTAGGAGTCACAGAGACGAACACAGACACCATTTTAAAAAGCCGAGTTCTGACAGAAAATACCATCCGATAGACTTATTTAAGATAAGTAGACCGGAGGTATGTTAGAGATTAACGAGAAACAGTATCAATCTCTAACAATGGGAAGAATCCCATAGGGTTATATTCGGGGTCGAACATAACAAGTAGTTTCCAGTGCCACCAGCCAAAACTCGACGAGGGGGGACGGGACAGTGCCCCCTCGAACAACAGACCCAGGAGTAATCGAATTACCCCTACTAGTACGTCCACAATATGATGGTTTGTACCAGTTCTGTTAGTAAATTTAGGTCTAGTAAAGCCAATGGTGACTTTACATGCCCGGGGAGACAGTAGTCAGTCCACGAGTATGGAGTCTATGATGGAGGTCCGCTAGGACGCCCCAGTGTTACGGAACGTAGGGTGCAGTGTAACACACACAGCAAAACGTATGAGACCCTATGGAGTAAAAGACCCCATAGCCCATAGAACACATTGACATTCAAAGGAATTACACACATTCATTTCCAAGAGTGAGAGAAAAAGAGTCTCACTCTTGGCAGGATGGAAAAAAACAAACTCCAGAAATCCAGCAAAGCTGCTGGGGGACTCACTAGGTTAGGAAATTCAGCCTAAACAGAGAATTCTCCCTAACAGAGATAGACAATCTTCTTGTGGTACTCCCTGCAAAAGTTCAATGGGTGTTGCATCCACCACTGAACTGCTCACCCGACATTGGCATTTACTAAGTAAAGACTTAACCGAACATGCTTCCGAACTTGAAAATCCTGCCACCTCCTACAACCTGGTGACCAGCAAAGCCTGGTTCACCAGGTTGAAGGCTGTGGAGAGATCAAGAAGCATGAGCATGACAGTTTGTCCATTGTCCATATATCACAGCAGTCTGGACTTGAGATCCAGCAACGCAGAAAGGGAGAGTTGGATACATGGCGATAATTCAACGGATTTAAGGGGCAAAAGCCATTTATCGTAGTAGTGGTAGTGTAATCCAGGTGTTCTTAATAACACTTCCCTCTCTGATTGAGGCATTAACAAATGTACAGAAAGTGGCAATACGTATTAGAGAGCAAGCATTAATTGTCAGGGCCGGACAGACATCCCTTTTACAAATAGTGGGTTTAAGCTTTTCCAGTATTGTTGTCAATTTGCGTTCACTCACTGGCTTAAATTAGAATTGTTCCTCCATATTTCAGATTTTTTGTGTGTTAATCAGCATCCCAGAGTTAGTGCGGGTTATCACCTTTTTAGTAATATCGATCTTGTTTTTAATGGTGCTTAATTTGTTAAACATAGCCTCTTGAATTGTGGTACACCAATCAGTGTCTTTGATGACCTCAGTTAGGTTCTCTTGGTTGGGATGTTCAATTCCTTCAACATATTAAAAAGTTCTCTTGGTTGGGAGCAAGCTTTATTGATTCTGTCATCCAGACTGGTTTTTTTGCCTGGATAATGGCTAGCTTACATCTTTTTGTCACAATTGTATATGTTTCTTTGTCAGACTTCCTAAGAGAATCTTTCCATTTATATTGCATCTTAGTTTTTTCACTCTTCAATACTTGCAAATCAAGAGTAAACCAACAATTATTCGCCCTCTGAATGACTTTCTGCAATCTCAGGAGTTACAGGACATTCACATTCTTCTGTAAAGTGCACTGTACAATTTCCTCTGCACTATGGACTCATTAAGTTCTTCATACTGCAGTGTGAGCCAAGGGTTCAAGGCTGCTGGGGTGATTTTCCTGATATTTCTGCATAATACCGTGGTTTGTTTCACTTTCTTGATCACACCAGGTACATCAGCAGGGGAGAGAAAGAGAGAAAGCGGAAGAGAAAAGGAAGGTCTTGCATTGCTTCAGGAAACCAGAGGTGTTTCTCCTCAAGTTTAAGAGAGGGAAGGAGGCTGTTCCAGAGGGAGGGCCCCAGCCGAGGAGAGAGCTCTGCCCCCAACTCTCTGCTTGGAGAGTTGTAAGTAGATGAGCGGAGTACTGCAGAAAGAAGATGTTTTGGAAGAGAAAATTGGAGTTAGAGCGGTCCGAGGCACTAGAAAGCCTTGTGGACAATGCTGAGAGTCTTGAATTTGATAATTGCAGCCACGGGCGCCTATGAAGAAATTTCAGGGCTGGAGTGATACAAACCCTGGGGTTGAGGCCAAGGACAAGTCTTGCAGGCCTGTTCTAGATACGTTGTAAAGATTGTAGAGTAGAGGCAGGAAGATTTAGAAAGAGGCTGTTGCAGTAGTCCAGCCTAGAGAGGACAAGAGATCTGGAGACAGTGAGCTTCTGGGGAAAGTGAGAAAAGGAAGAATACCTCTGAGGAGATGCAGCTGATAGTTTGACTTCTTAGGGAAGTCACAGATGTGAGGAGAGAAGGTTCTTAGTCTCACAGGAAGGAGCAGAAAGAGGATCCAGAGTGGGCAGCCAGAGAGAGATAGCGAAGGAGGGAGCATGTGTCCCAATGAGCAGGGTCTCAGTCTTACTGGCATTAAGGCAGAGATCGTTGGCAGCACACCATTCCTGAATTGTGGCCAGACAGTCTTGTATGAGAGATGAAGCCGAGGGGGCCGAGGGGAGCCTGAAAGAGAGCTGGGTGTCATCCACATACCACTAAAAATTGAAATAGAAAGTAGCGATACTGTGGGAAAGAGGTGCCATGAAGTGGTTGAAAAGCCAGGGAGAGAGGTTAGACCCTATGCACATGTGTAATGCTGTAAATAACATGGTAACAATCGCCTCTAACATGCATATACTTGCCCTGGCATGCAGAGAGGTTGCACTATTTGCACTATTTGGGTTTACCAAGTGGATTTTCTGGAGTGCGCGGAAGCAGCATTATCTGGGGGTACCAATTTCACTTTCTGGTGTGTGTGGATGCAGCGATATTTTGGGATACCAAGTGGACTTTCTGGCATGCTCAGAGGCAGCAATATTTGAGGGTACCAAGTGGACTTTCTGGCATGCAGGGAGGCAAGAATATTTTGGTGCACTTGCTGTAAACCTGCATGCCATTGTGCTTTGGGGATCTCTTTTCACTCAATGATCACAACGCACCATGATTGATAGGGAGCCATGTAGAGGGCTAGGACATTGATGAGGGAAGAAGAAGGGTGCACCTGCAAAAAGTGGTGGTGAGGCTACAGGTGCCCCAGTGCCACTGAGGCCCACAAGTGCTAAGAGGGGACAGCCTTAAAAATAGGCACTGGCAGCACCTCATAAAGTCACACAGGTTAAGGAGAATGGGCCACCAAGGAATAAGCTCTTCATTGATGAGGGGCTAACAATCATCACGGATTACATGGATGATCACCATGTCGACCTGTATCCTTGGGCTGGCAGTACCCTTCCTGTGACCCAGTGGTGGCAGATGTGGCAGGGGCTCACCTATCTCATAAATGCCTGTGGAGTGGAGAGTTACACTGCGGAAGAAGCACACAAGCGGAGGTCTGACCTCACTAGGCTTACCAATGAGAAGCATGGCAGCGATATGGCCTCTGCCCAGGCTACTGGAGGTGGATCACCACATGCTGAGCAGCTCACTTCATTTGAATAGGTCACCAATGGCTTCATAACCAGTAATCAGGTGGTTGCAGTGGGAGGCATCTAAGCAGCTACATCATGTGAGTACCATGTGTGCATGATGGATATGTACTTTCTTCAACAGATGATATTTATATATTTTATTTTTTTTTATTTATTTATTTATTACATTTGTTATATGCTCAAACCCAGGGTTAACACGGCGTAGTTGCACACATCTTGATTATAATTCAACAGTTAAGACACATATCTATTACAACATTTTCAAGAACAAATTACATAGTGTTCATTATTTACAAGCATAGGTTGATATGTACATCATACAGTATTCATAATGTTATAGTCATATTTTTTTGAATCACTCGAATGATTCTTCATTTTTTATGCTTAAAGGTAGGGCATTCCAGTGTTTAGGGGCCATGACTTGGAAGCTGCTTCCACCGGCTCTGGAACTTTTGAAACACGGGATCACCAGGAGGGATATGCTATCAAATGTTGTAGAACAGTTGCTTGGGGTCCTTCTCACCCATACACGAGTACCACTGTAAGGCATCCAAGTTCATTTTCATTACATGTTGTGCATCCTAAAAGGTGGATGTTTGATCTATGATTATGGTTAACTTTCATCACAGCACAAATTGCTGTATCCAGAAATATTTAGCAATGCCAATATACATATATGTGCCAAGAGCCTGCAAGATCCATGTCATTAGATACGCTCGCAGTGGCATGTATGCAGATAGTGTAGTGTGACCACAAATGTTGCCTCACATGGAAAAACATTAAGCAGCAGTAGATGATGTCAGAGGTATCCATTCACTGGCCTTGGTGGCCAGTGGATATGTATGAGCAACAATCTCAGTGAGAAGCAGCATGATGGTGTATTCCATGCCGAGGTTCCACCACAGTATGGGGCTTTCAACCGAACCATTTAGGTGATCCCATTGGCCATTTCCCAAACGCACCACTATCCTCTTGTTACCACCCCCCACCCCCTTCTTCATGCATCCTGGTGTCCCGAAGCACGTGGATGCAGCATGGATATTTCTATGATCTTTCCATGTCCAAGGGGGACTGTTTTCATGTTGTGCACATGACAGGGACAGGGACATAGTGGTCTAGGGCGTAGTTTCTCTACTGCCCATGCTACTGGGCCCATTATTTATCTGGGGGTCTGGGTATGCAGACATGCAGAGTGAAGTCCACTGACCTAGTAATGTGGATTTCTACAACCTTCCACATACAGGTGAACATTCCAATCTACATTGATGTGTATATGTTCAGTCTGTCGTACAGACACCTCTAGCAAGCCCAAACAAATGTCCAATGTTGTTTCAGATTACTTGCCTCATCCAGTGCCCACACTCCTTGAAAGGAAACCCTGATAACCCTATTTCCACGCAATTCCCCATTCCCACTCCTGGACGCTGACCATCCTTGCACCAATTGCGGTGGCCCAGTGTTAAGTGGTGGTGATGAGGGATGCACAGCACAACAGCAGTACCAACAGGTAAGGTTGTGAACTGTTGTGCATTGGCATGGCCAATGATATATGCTTCCCACATTTAGCATGTTGTGGCACACGTAGTGTTGAGCATGTACATTATATATTGGTGATAATTGGGTGATCATCACAGTCACTTAAGATGTGAGTTGTCCTACATGATTGAGTGTGTGCATGTCACCTGATCAGCTATGCATGTGCTTTGTTATACTGGTTACTGCTTGGAGCCAGTCTACTTTGGTTGTTCCTGTGCACACATTTTTGTTGATGGTTGATGCAGTAGGTTCTTTTTTTGTGTGGCATTTATCTGACACTCCTGACATGTCAACCTTACATGCCATCCCCTGACACATTTCATGTCAAGCAGGCAGTTCATGTTGCATGTACATGTTACACACCTGACTCTCACAATCCACGTAAGAGGATGTTTCAGATGATAAATATACATGTGCATGATGTGTGAGGTATGCTGTTCATTGCTTGTGAGGTGCGGATGTTGGAGGCCTAAATGACTTTCTCATTTCACAGGTATAATGGTGCTGCCATGTTTACATTAATGTTTACCATAACTCCTGATTGTCAGTGCTGTGTGACATTGCATCATTTATTTACAATTGTGTAATCTGTGAGTGGCTACATTGTCTTGTGGATGATTTGGAGAACACATTTATGATAGGACAATGCACAACATGAGTATATCAGAGACATGCACGAGGAGTGGATAGGTGACCAGTGAATGCCCATGAAGTGGTACTATACCAACCAGGGAATCACATCCCACACTGTTTTAGGTAGGGTTGTGGGTGGAAAGTGTGTAGAAGCAGGTGTTATGGCATGTCTTCACCTTGAAGAGGATGGTCAGATGCTGTTACAGGAACTGTGAGTCCACTGTTGTGAAGCGGAAGTATGAGTATTTTCTTGAAAGTGATAAGTGGGCCTGTCTGCTGGATCTCTCATTAATTTATCAGCAGAGTAGTCTACATTTGGCCTCACTTCAGGTTTTGTCTGGGCTTGTGGTCAGGGGCGAATTGCAATGGAAGATGGGGGCATGAACACAGAGACATGCAGAGAGTGAGCCTTTGTCTCATTGGTAGGGCATGCATGAGATTAATTATTCTCAGCCATGACAGGTCAGGTGGGGGGGATGCCTCGGAGGTGGGTGAACTGACATAGAGCGTGACAAAATGGTAGGATGCCACACATGCATAAAGAACAAGGTAAGAGGAGTGGGTGGAGTATGGGACATTTAACATATAGATGGTTGCTGGGGAGGGCCTTGATAGAGTGCATGTGTGCTGACATAGGTTGCAGGTCCTGTGTTAATGGGGCAGGTGGACAGGAGGACACACAGGGAGAAGTAAGGGTTGCGTATGTCAGATGTACTGCAGGGTTGTTGATTCAGGAAGGACATGGTAAGGGGGTGCATAAACATGTGCCACAACTTTTAATGTACAGGGTAGTGGGGAGTACTTGGGGGGGGCAAGGGAGAGTAGGTGTATGGGAAGGGCTCCACCAACAAATGACAGGGGTGATGGCAAAGATGTGGAGTTGGGCTACACCATATTTGGAGACAGAGACAGGGCCATCAGGTGGTAAGGCCGCACACACCATGTGAATCAGGGTAGTGGGTAGGCCAGTACCCACCCAGGAGGAGCAGAGATGCGTGTGGATATCAGTCGACACTGATGAGATGTGGATGAGACAGTAGGGGTCAGAGGGATGTGCAGTGGTACAGGGTAGCACAGGAGTCATGAGGATGCATTTGTTTTATGGGTAGGGCCTGGTGATTTAAGGGCATTTAGTGAGTTACATGCTGAAGATGGGGTAATTAGATGTAAGTGGTAGGGGTACGGATGCTATTGGGGACATGAGTGGAGAGAGGGAGCTGGAGGTAAATAGGTAGAGTGGCTGGGCATATGTTGCTTTTCCCCATTGAAAGTGCACATACATGGCAGTGGTGAGTGGAGGTGAGCAGGACCAGCAGCAATTGTGCAGAGGGACTGTGAGAAACCTGAAGGTATCTCCCTAGCTAGTACCCAGGGATCTGTCATCTAGGTGGCCAGGACATGGCCATCACTATTTCATCCATTTCCTGGGGGTGGACCAGGGAGGGAGGATCACCTGGATGGGGGACCTTGTGGAATGGGAGTGGGACACCGATGGGTGAGACTCAGTATTCCCCTTCTTTCAACCCCTTTTAGCCATCCTACCATGGATATTTCAAAATACTGCCCCCCCCCCACTTTTCCAACACGAACACTCGCACAACACACAAGAAAACGGACTAACTCCAGAACCGTTTACCTAACATGTCCCAATACAAGGGTCAGGCAAAGTCAGGCATTTGACCAGAATAAGACACACCTGGCAGCCCTCCTCCCCAGCCCTTCTCCCCCCCAGGGATAAAAGGTGAAGCATGAGAGCACAGCAGGAGCAATGCAAATCGCACAAAGTGAGAGCTAACTCAGCACGGCAGTGCAAGAGGAGGTGAAAGACGGCAAATACCAAGAGGGTGACAAAGGGAGAAGTGACCTTGCCCTTTCCGATCAAGGCCCGTGAAACCTCCACAGACGAAACATGAGACCGCAAACAAAGGCCAGCGTGTGTTACAGCAGATGTTTACGGTACATTAGGCCCTCCTCCGCTGATAACCAAGCCAGGGAGCGACACAGGTCTCTGTGGTACCAACCTTGTCTCGAAGAAATACAAGCGGTTCATCACAGCCGGTGAGTCGTGGGGCGAATCGATAAGAAATCAAACTGTGTTGAACGAAAAAATGTGAAGTTTGTGAAAGATATAAAGAAACTATTGAGAGAAGAGGGGGTAAACGAGCAACAGTATCGACTGGCACAACATGGGTGCTCACACAGGAAACTCTGGGTGATTAGCCAATGATAAGAAACTACTGTAACCAGAAGGCCTTTGGAAAAGGCAAAGAGAGGTCAAAGTGGTCATACAGGGGTCTAGTAAAATCCTCTGAACTGTCGAAAGTCTTTGACCGACAGATGATTGTGAAAGAAAGGGAAACAAATCCTGCATGGTAAAAACTAGTACATGAACTGTCTGAAGAACTTGGTGAGAGTGAAACCGGCGGAGGGATGCTAACAAGACGGGACGAAGTCTAAAGTCTCATAGTGTACTGTTTATGTAAAAGTTGGCGAGAGTGAACCTGACAGATGGAAGCCGACAATCAGGGTCGAAGCCTGAAGAACTGTTTAAAAAGACTTATAATCAATTAGTGATTTATCAATGCAAGATGTTATTGCATTTATAACATTTTTAGTGCTGATTTTGTTTGGATTCCAATATCCGTTTAAGATAAGCAAATGTTTCCTTGTGTTTGAAATAACATCTGTTGTCTGAAGCAATGCACTTTGCACAAAAGGATTGGGGTTAGAGGACTCTACAAGGCACCACCTGGTGTTTATTTTAATCATCATTAGTAGGCCAGAGGATGGTCGCCCCTTTAGATTTTTAATTGCTGGGTTTAATAGTGTCAGGAAGCCATCTCGTGACGGGGGGTCACATAACCAAGTCTCCTGCAGACAGATGACGAAGACTTTGTCTAAATCGACGTCATATTTGTTAAATAAGTGAATGAATCCTCGAGTATTCCAGGAGATGAATTCACGAGTGCATTTGTTTCCAATCCTTAATGGCTAGTGTCGTTCGACATCCTTGTTGTGGTTAGTGATTTTAGCAAAGTGGATGTTATTTGATCTTGGGTTTTCCTTGAAGGTCATTGCTCTGCGTAGTTCGGCGCAACTTTGGTTTTGCGTTGCTTGGAGCATTGTCGGTCTGCGTGCATTTGACCTGTCGAGTCTTGTGCTTGTAGGTTCCACAGAGATGTCGAAACCAAACGCAAGCAATTCCTCTGCGGCTTTTACAATGGTGTTGCGTACTGAGGACGCGGTAATATGTAATAGAACCTGGTCACAGCGTTTTTCTGTTGCATACTCAACAATTCGTATGTCATCAGACACTATCGTTCGTAGAGATGGAATACAGGCAAATAGTTTTAGTACATTGTTGCGATTCAAGTTTAGATCACAATCTTCTCGATTTAGATTTTGTAATCTCAATTTACAATTCGTTGGGCTTAAGCCGTTTCTTAGAGATGAGGAGGCATGAGAAATATAACGGTTTTTCTTCGTTTCTTGAGAGCGTGTGTATTTGGGATTGAACCGCGCTAGCCAGTCGGATGATGGCCTCGAGGACATCGACCCATTTTTATGATTCGTGACTTCGTTCGCCGCAGGGTTTACTTTGTGTGGCAATTCGTGAATAGCGTCGTCAGGCGTCACGATAGGGGCAATAGTAGGGATTCTAAATTCGGCATCGTCGGAGTAGGTTGAAAGATTGCATAAATCGATTTCTTCATCCGATGACTTACTCATTCGGCTTTCGCAATCAGATTCCACTCTTTGTCGTTTGTTCACTGGAGCAGTGAGACGCCCATGACTTCCAGAGTCGTTGTCCACACGAGCAATATTATTATTGCTGGATTTAGGCAGTTCTGTTCTGCTAGATGAAGCTGACCTGTTGTCTAGCATTGTGTTTCGGATGAATTTCTGTGGCTTCGAGTTGTTAACGCGTTTTTTAATAGCAGACGTTCTCTTCCCAAGGGCTGATTGTCGCCCACGCGTTAACAATGCTTTTTGGTCAGAGGTCGTGGAGATCTTTATGGCTTTTGCCGCGCCTTCAAAGATTCCAAAAGAGGTCAGAGGTGGTTCAAGATGCGCACTTATTGCTGAGCAGGGTACTTGGATGCTCATTGTTTGCACAGGAGCAGGTGTAAGCGGGGGCGCAATCAAGTTTCTTTCTCCACCGTTAACAGCCGGAACGATGTTCATTGTTTCTTCGGCTGATGACTTCGAAGTTGGAGCAGAATCGTTTGTATTTTGTGGTCGTGTTTGCGATGGTGTTGAGGCCTTGGTTGAACGTATGGATGCTTGAGGGATTATTGGAACATTGTTTGATCCCATCATGGTTGATGAATGTCTCATCCATTTCACGGCTTCAAGTAACCCATCAGATAGGGTGTCATTTTGGCAATGATGCCGTGCTGCAAGGTCACTCAAACGTTCTTGCCATCGTATCGTGTGTTCAGCTTCCTGGGTCAATTGTAAAAAGTTTGTCACATTGTCAAATTTATCCATTTTTTCCTTGAGGGATAGAATCAGTGAAGTCTGATCTTTATATGCCTCCTGCAGTGACTCGTACATCTTCAAGAACGGAAGCAAGGCTGCAGACGAAGCTGCTAGAACGTTGTTGTAGATCTGCATCGCTGCAGCTGACGAGAGACTTGGTTTTGGGTCGGTAGTAGTTTTGTCCGCTAAAGATGATTGTGAGCAGTTTGTATTTTCTATTTGATGCTCACTAGAGGACGATGTATTCACTGCTGCGGTGACAGAGATATTCTGTAAGTGTTGTGAAGGTTTTGGCCGTAGATTCACATTTCTTGGTGTACTAAAGGAGGCCATATTAGAAGTGTGAAATCTCGTCTTAGTATGGATTGTATTAATGGTGCTGTCGTCTGCACCACCAGTGTTTCTTTTGTCACATGATGTTATGCACTTTCGGTTGCTTTGCCCTGTCAAACCATGGTCGGAAGATTCACATGATCTATGCAAGTGATCACTTGCAGTGTAGAAATTACGACTGGGTTGATAGGTTGCTTGCCCTTGACTAGCATGACAAGTAATAGGCCCATGTGGAGGCTGAGTAATGCTTGGCATCACATCTTCTTTTGTTCGTGTTGTCGCAATGCTATCTGGGAAACTATATGGCGTTGTTACTTTCGTCAACCTGGAATTGACAGTGAGAGAATTGGTTTCCAGTAAGGCACTCGATTTAGATTTGTGTGTGTAACGAGTTTCAGCTTCAGCGAGCACGGGAGCGTTAACCACAGCCTCAGAGTCCTTAGTTCGAGGCATCACAGTTTGCATTTGCCCATCGAATGCGGTCAAGTTGTCAGTTCCTTCCACATCTTTCGAGGCTGCTATGATTTCTACATCAGTGATTTCGAAAGGCGTGAAGAATTCTTCAATGTTTTCTATTGAATTTAACGTTGGCTGGAGTGTGTACTTGGATTGGGGTGATCGTGAGGAATCTAAAGGGATTGGAAGTAAATTAGTTAGGGTTAATAATGGACGTTGTGAGAAGACATCCGAGGGTTCAACATCATTCACAGTGGGAACACTCGCTTCTGGATTGTCGGGCGCAAACACACGCGCGGCCATGACCTCCTCTGTATTAGGTTTGGGTTTAGACGTGAGTTGGGCCACTCTGAGAACTGTTTGGGTAGTTTCGCACTCAGACAAAAGTGCGGATTGCTCGCAGACATTAAAATTTTTATGAGGAGAGATGGATTGTGGGTCAGTGCTCACAGGCTCTACAGATGTCGCGGTGCAGTCTTTCTTTGACCGGTCCGCGCTCTTTGCTCTAACCTTTGAGCACGTTGTGTTTGTAACCAAAACTTCAGAATCGGCGAGGAGAGAGGTGGTCACTACGGTCGCAGCGATCTCAGGCGAGGTCACAGTAGAAGACGTAGAAGGCACAGACAGCACCGGTGCTGCTAGTTGGTGCATATCAGCCGTTAGGTCTACAGTTTCAGATGATACTTTGGATATATGTCTCTTTAAGACAGAGCTTACCTTTGAGGACGTAGGAGCAGAATCTGCCTTCAAAGCTGTCCAAGGGTTCTGCATCCGCCGTTGTTGTATAGTTTTGTGCCTTGTTTGGGGGCCTCCATGGCCAGTTTGAGCAGTCATTTAGCAAAGCTTTGAGTGCAGTACTGCCAGACGCGGACTGACGCAGACTGACTCTGCTCACGACTCCGCGCGCGCTCCGCGCTTGGCGTGGAGTTATGTAGTCGCCGCCCACAGCCGGCAGCCGGCAGGATTAAAGCGACAGTGCTTGATTTAAGGCACGTAGCGAAACACACGGCAAACACTGTGCTGATCACGTAGCTGCAGCTCCTCACACCCAGAAAAAGGCAAGTGGACTGACGCAGACTGACTCTGCTCACGACTCCGCGCGCGCTCCGCGCTTGGCGTGGAGTTATGTAGTCGCCGCCCACAGCCGGCAGCCGGTAGGATTAAAGCGACAGTGCTTGATTTAAGGCACGTAGCGAAACACACGGCAAACACTGTGCTGATCACGTAGCTGCAGCTCCTCACACCCAGAAAAAGGCAAGTGGATTGACGCAGACTGACTCTGCTCACGACTCCGCGCGCGCTCCGCGCTTGGCGTGGAGTTATGTAGTCGCCGCCCACAGCCGGCAGCCGGCAGGATTAAAGCGACAGTGCTTGATTTAAGGCACGTAGCGAAACACACGGTAAACACTGTGCTGATCACGTAGCTGCAGCTCCTCACACCCAGAAAAAGGCAAGTGGACTGACGCAGACTGACTCTGCTCACGACTCCGACTTAAAAAGACTTCAAGACTTGTGAAAGTAAGAAGCATTTGAAGACCAGGGGAAGTGAATGGTCCCCCTTGTCAAGTGGGTCTGAACCTGGTCGAGGGAGATCCGGGGGTGAAAAGTCCTCACCCAAAGTCCCTTTGCAAAGGAACTTTGTGTTTGTTTGTTTGTTGTTGAATAGATCAGGCCCTCAAAGGAAAGAGACTTTTTATTGAAAAGAGACTTATCCATCGACGAACATGATAGCTGGAACAGAACTGTCATCTCGTGCTGAGAAAGCTTGAGCGTGTGCTGTTGTCCAAGGTCCCACCTTGTTCTGTGCTGAAAACATGGGTAAGGGAGACCCCTGGCAATCACATCCTGATTTATTATTTGTGAACACTTATTTCTTTATTGATCCCTTATCCCATAATCTTTTTATAATTAGTTGTAAGGAATTGGCAATAGGTTTTTCCTAATTAAGGCCTTTTTGACACAAGGCCACCATGAATGCCTTATTTTTCATGTTGATGATCAAAGCTTGCTCCCATCTTAGATTTAGGTTTAGATTAGGTGTTTGTCCACCCTACATTTACAGTTTAATAAACACCCTTGAACTGTGATCTCTTGTGTCTGTCTTTACTGTTGTGACCATGAGATCCTAACAGGGACCAAGCATCAAGATGGCTGTCAGGTGAGAATGTTATTTTCACTTGATGCATGCACCTCAGGGAAACTCATGGGAGAGCCCCATCCTGCCAGGGGCTGGCATTGCGTTATCTGGAATTGTGAGCGTGTGACATGAATACTTTTCTTCCGTCTTGACAAAAGTTCATTTCAGTTCAGCTTTATTTAAATAAAAACAATATCATAAAAGCAGTTACATCGGCTGCTTGAATAAAATCATCCCTTATAATTACAAAAGAGTAAGACAATTCTTCAAATAATAAAGTATCAGATTGTCACAAAAAAATGACACTATCATTATGCATTTTGATCAGCAGCATACAATCACAGATTATAAAATCCAAACACTGCAGATAATATGAAAAGCATTAAAACATGCTTCATAACAAAAAAGTATACATAGAAAGACTCTGTGAGATCAGAAGCAATTTGCAATAACATATCTTACATTCAACATCTTGAAGTATAAGGATTGTGTGAAAATATAGATAGAGATGTTTGTGGAACGGCACTTGAATGAATTCACTACCAGCCTAAGAACAGGGACACAAGCTTTGACTTGTGTTAGTTAATAGCCAATCTGCACTGTCTCCTACGCAATGCTGAGAGGCAACAATCAGAGACAATCTTTTTTAGGAAGGGGAGGAGACCAGAGACAGTGGGCAACCAAGCGGATGCAGACACGCATCTAAAGGGGCTGTTAGTGAATCTCTCAGATGTCCTATTGACTGCAAAAGAAGAGGAAGTGCTCAAAAAGGGACTTAATTTTGTATTAACAAAATTGCATAATCCTTTTGACTTCAGGATTGAATTCAATCAGTTTATGCGAAAAGTGCATTTAAGAAAGTTCTTTAAAGACAATACATTCGACAAGGGGGACAACTGCAGTGGCTTGAGAAATCCATCTGTGTTCTGTGCCCCTGTGAACTCACATTCTGCAGAATCAAATGTTTTTGAAAGAAAGGTATTGGAGGAGATGACTAAATTAGAATCCAGAGGAATTCCACATCACTCCAACCTGAGCAAAGCGGAACTAAAAATCTTGAAGAACTTGGGCGCTAACGAAAAGATCATTCTCCGTCAAGCTGACAAAGGCGGAGCTATTGTAATATTGAATAGAAGCGACTACATCAAAGAATGTGTAAATTTACTAGCTGATGAGAATCATTACCAGGCAATAGATACAGATCCCAGTAATGACCTGCTTTGTGTGATTAAAGAAAAGGTTCATAGAGCTGTGGAACAACACATGATTAGTAAGCAAGAGGGGGAATATCTAATTAGAGAGAATGGTAGAGTACCAATTTTTAACATTCTCCCTAAAATTCACAAAAGTCTAGAAAAACCCCCGGACAGACCAATTGTTTCGGGAGTGAATTCACTGCTGGAACCCCTTTCTAAATTTGTAGATTTCTATTTAAGACCTTTCACCCCAAACATGAAAAGTTATGTTAAGGACACAGCGGATGCCATCAATAGAATAGAGGGTAATATATTTGACCCTAGTAAAAATGTGTTATTGTGTTTGGGTATCCAATCATTATATTCTAATATACCTCAATTGGCAACACTAGAGGTAGTGGAAGAAACATTATTGAATAGAGAAGATGAATACCCAGTGTTGAATTCCTTTATCAAATGGTGCACAGGAATGGCCCTCACAGAAAACTTTTTTCAGTTTATGGGACAGTTTTATAAACAAATTGAGGAGATCGCAATGGGGGCAGCAATGGCACCCAATGTCGCCAACCTGTATGTGAACATGTTCGAAGAAACTGTTGTTTACACTGATAGAAATCCATTTCAGAACAACATAATATGTTGGCTACATTACATAGACAATGTGTTTGTTATTTGGAAGGGGAGTGAAGAAGAATCCTGTCAATTTGTACAGTGGCTGAATCAACAAAGCAGATATCTGAAATTTACCAGCAATGCTAGCAACAAGGAAATCAATTATCTAGACATCTGTGTATACCATCAAAATGGTTTCTTGTTAGTTAGACCATACACTAAAGCAACAGATAGAAATGCTTTATTACATTTCAATAGCTGCCATGCACAACATGAGAAAAACAACCTCCCCTTCGGGCAATTTCTACGATTAAAGAAGAACAGTAGTACAAACGAGTCGTATGAAAACGGAGCCAACAATTTGATCACAAAATTGGTGGATCATTGGCATCCTGCCCCCTTAGTCAAGAAAGCAGCCAAGAGGGCTTTAAATAACAATCGGGAATCTCTCCTTGATCAACAAATACAGAGAGAGAAGAGTATGAAAGAAACACCCTTAGCATTTGTAAATACATTCAGTAATTTGTCTTATAGAATTAAGAGCATTATCACTAAGAATTGGAATAAGATCATGAGTAAGGAAATTGAAAGGCCAATTGTGGCATTTAAGAAAAGCACTATTGTGCAGAGCTTAGTCATGAGGAACAATGTGAGTATTAAGAAGAGGCCAATGCAACAAACCAATCTATGGGGTTTACCCCCAGTAGCAGGACACTATCCTTGTGGTAACTGTACAATATGTATCCAAACGAAAAAAACAATGACTGTGGATTTGGGATTAGAGAAGATGTGGAATATTACCGAACATACTAATTGTAACACTAACAATGTTATTTATCTAATAAAATGTCCCTGTCAACCCATGTACATTGGAAAAACGAATAAAAAATGCAGAACAAGAATGATTGAACATAAGAGTTGCATTAGAAATGAAATCAAGCAAGTACCTATGATCAAACATGTTTTGGAAATGAAACATACATGTAATGAATTTGAATGGTGCATCTTGAAACAAATCAAGGGTAAATCGCAAATTGGGATTAATAAGAAGTTACTCCATTTGGAACAAAAATTGATTTTTCTGTCTAAAAGCTACATCCATTGCTTGAACGAAGGAGTGGAGTGGCATAATGCGTAGTAATGGAATAACTAAGTTAATAGACAATAATTTCTTTGTGCCTATTTCCTTAGATATCTGTTTATTTCCTTAGATATCTGTTCAATTCCCCAGATATCTGTTTTCCAATGTTACACGCCCCGTGTTTATTGAAGCCAAGAAATAGAGACGCTTGTTTTTATGAAAGCTTTTGAGCAATGTTAAGGGCATACAGTTGCTGCAATTACTTATTCGAATGGGTGAAATTGTGGGGTTATTTTTCTTCCACCCCTTTTCTTGTGAGCCATCTATCAGAGGGTGTAGGATGAGTAGGAGCAGTCCCCCTGCATACGTTTCGTATTGCAGTATTTATTTATTTCACAGCTAATTTCATATGACTGACAAGATTGATGTAGGATGTGCCGTTAACAATATGGCTAATAATTTAGTCTGTCTAATTGAATAACTGTGTGATCCACATTCGTATTCATATACATGAGGTTTCTCTACACTAATGTCGGATGTGTTATATGTTTAGAACTTGGTATCCTACAATTCCCATGAGGTTGTTGGGGTTTTTTGTATACACTGTTGCATGGACGTACTACGTCCAGTTACAATCTCCGGTTCTGACGCATACGGATTCACGCGATGACGTCATCACATTTCGTGGTTTTGCATTTGATGCCGTGTCTACAATGGCAATATTATCCACATCACAGAGAGACGAAATCAGAAGCATTTTCCGACCTGTCACCAAAGCGGAGCACGCTAGAACATTAAAGTAAGCAAAATTGAGTGTGGGGTGAATGGCGCAGTAAAAAGATATGCTGGACAATATGGCTACGAGGTGAGCCATTGTCTAATTGAAATATTTTTGGCCTATTTTCAGAGCTTGACAATAACAAGGAAGTGGAATTCTGAGGCCATGGGAACCCACTAATATGGGGCATAGATTATAGTGGAATTTTGAAATTAATACCAACACCGAATAGATACAAGTAAGTGACCTTGGGTGAACGGTGGAGTTTTTGATGACTAGGAGTAGAACGTTAGACCCATAAGTTTTGACCAATTGAAACAGGGTGTATGGATTTTGTTTTTTGTCTGCAGGGAATCTGTGCTATCCGACAGACAGAGACGTATTAACACATGGAAATAAAGACAATTTAAGAATGTTGGCCTGGTAAGAATTATAATCATGTATTACCTAGCCATTTAATTTATTCTAAGTGAAGCACACAAAAACTTTAACCCCAAAAAATTGTTGTATACTAGATTAGAAAGGAGAGGAAGAACAGCAAGAATTCCCATAAGACATTTGGAATCTGCATTTAAAACTAGTAAAGGTCTGAAAGAAACTTCATGGCAAGAGAGGTATGTAATAATGAACATACTGATATACCCTTTGAGGGATAAGGGTTTTTTCTAATGTAACAAGAGATTAATACTAGCTTTGAGCATTAATAGGGAGTCTGTTTGATAAACAGGGTACTTCTACCAACGTGAGAATATTTTAAAGTTCGACAAAAGACACATTCCCCTGAAGAATGTTCTACATCTTTGTATATAGAGGACAGAAACTTGTGCAAGCCGGGTATTTTGAAATGTACCAATAAGAATATGAAATAAGCTGAAATTAGTTAGGCATTGGAATCAAAGTGTAAATGACTTACACATGCTGATCCTTTATGAATTATTGTATTGAGACTCATTCATGGTGTTTCTACTTGTGTTGTTTTAGTTTTTTGTACGTGTTTTATGCACTATGATCATTTTTATGATTATGTTTTATCAAATATAATATTTAGTGATTAATAAAATGTGTTATAATTGCTGATACATTCCACTTGGGATGGGAATAGATAAAGGTGACACCTAAATAGAGAATTGAACTTCTTTTTGTATATGAATAATATACCTTCACAGAGGAAGAAGTTTGTTTGATCCTTACCTGTGCTTTAAAACCGTGTTGAGAAGAGAGCATACAAGGTGGAGCCATCTGCAACAAAGGGGAAACCAGCAGGGGAGAAGCCAGGCTGGGAGAGATGACCTGAGAGGGGAGAATTCCTTCCCAGAAGGGGGCTGAGGAGGAGAGTGTTGCCTGAAGGCCAGGATGCCAGCGGCTGCAGAGGAGAGACTGTGAGAGGATCAAAGCCATCATAGTCTCCTCTATCCTGTGCACACAGCCAGAGATGTGGGGCAAAGAAGACTCCCGAGTGCTAAAGGCCACTGGTAGCATCCGAGTGTGAAGAGTAGAGCTCCCAGAAACCCACAATGAAGATTGCTGAATGCGAGCGCTGCTCGTGTAGCTCCCGAAAAGTGTGCCCTGAGCCGACTGAAGCCAAGACAAAGAAAAGAGAGAACGCCCGGAGGAGCCACCAAGGACCAGTGAGTGAATTGAAGGGAACACTTGTATTGGGGCACTCCTGGGGCTAACATGGGGCATATTTAATTGCTGGTTGAAATGGAAACTGTGCGCAAGTAATGGTGAACCCAAAGTTTGAATATCAGGCAAATGCTGAACAATAAGGAAAGGAAAAACTACAAATATAAAGAAAGCATTATTAAATACCGAACAGAAAGCTTTGACAAGCCTACAAATTAAATGAAAGCATGTGTGAACATACATAAAGAACAGTTAAAGACAAATAATACATCTTTATGATTAAAGTGAACCAGTGATGAGCACTAATGAACATTATGAAAGCAAAGTGGTGGCAGAAAGTGAGCAGCGCAAAGTGATCTGTGTGGAAGAACACACTGTGGCAAAGCCAAGAGACTGTCAAGGAGAATCCAAAGCAAAGGGTAAAGTAAAGCACAGTTGCAGTGAAAGAGAAACCTGTGTCGACAAGAAATCCTTGGATTATTGGTTGCGTAACTTGTAATGGGTGGACCATGTGATCTGACAACTGCGCCTCAACTGAAGATACCCTGTCTGGAAAAGTCAAGGAAAGTAAAGATAGAGAATCTGCACTTGTGAATACGATTTCTGAAGTTAATGCGAAATATAGCAAGTAATCTGTATAATCTATTGAACATCCTGAAGAATTGTAAAGTCAACCTGGAACTGGTTTTGGGAATTTACAGATTGTAAATGATTGTGAGTTGGCAGGCTGGAAGAGCAGACATCTTGGGGAAGGGAAACCTGAGATATTTGAAACTGTGTTATCGCCTTGGAGAAAGGAACCCTGATGCCTTTTGGAACAGTTTTGAACTTGGGGAAGGGGTCCTGGAAAGTAGTCCAAGAGCTGTAAGAAGCTCATAACTTTATTTGGAACACTATTTATTATGTTGATGACATCCCTACACATTGTTTATCTTTGGTATAGGTTTTGGACACAGACAGACTTTATGTTGAACTTACTGACTTGGTCTATCCTTAGTTTCTTTAGTTATGGAAATCCCACCTTAGCATAGGGCAAGTTAGGCCTTACACCATGCTGACATTTAAGTTAATAAAATTATTTTGTTTGAACTTTGAATCTGTGGTCTGTGTCTTGCTTCATGATGCCTTCACATTGCTCTCCACCCACTTGGTGAGGTATTTTATTACAAGGGTACCTAATATTTGCGATGATCTTTTAATGAAATAGGTTGATTCTGTTTTTTATGTGTGGCCTTTCATTGCGCTTTATACCTTGCAACAGGTAATGGTTGGCGGTAAGATTGTTCTTCTTTGAAGTCAGGAACGATTGTGCAATTGCTTCGGTGAATACGGTTTACTTCGTGATGGGTGGGAGTTGTTTGTTTGAACAGTGGCTCCCTCCCCATGCCCATGTTATCCCTTATTGTTCCCCTTTAATGTGGATTTTGCATATTCCTCCCCCTTTTCATTTGTTGCGCTGGCCCTTAATGTGCACACTGTGCAAAGTGCCAAGCGGGGCGCACAGTGGGAAGGGCCAGCACTAAGTCCGAAGTGTGAATCGGGAAAGCCATTTAGCAAGACACAAAACGTTCTTTTGCAGAGCAAAATCACTTTGCACTAGGCTAAACGTTTTGTAAATTAGGCCCACAGTTAACAGTAGGGAGCTTTTCTAACCAGTTTCCACATACATCTCTGTAGAAAAAATTATCATAATTGAGAGGCAGATTGTTTTTGACTATGTCGGGTGCCTTTGAATTACTCTGGTTGAATATATTGATATTAGATATCTTGATATTAGATGTTTGTGAATACAAAGTCGGCTCCTGTAAAAATTCAAGCTGTTAGCCATTGTGTCATATTTATTTGTTAACAGCAAAACGAATTCTGTGAACAATTGCCAGGAAAAATCAAGTATGCTATGAAGCCCAAGCAGATTATAGTTACCGTTTCTGTGCCAGCCCACTGTGCCTGTCGAAGATGGCCTTCAGCCACTCCTTCCAAAATGCATGTGTGCTCCTTGACATCTTCTGCGGCCTTGGCTCTGTCCTTCCCACTTTGTGCCCACTGACTAGAATCTTGCTACCCGGTCTAGCGCTTAGAAACTGATCTCCGGTATTTAGCACTTTGTAAAATAACAATTATAATTACATGCATCACCTCCTCTTCACCTACTCCCACTGCATAGGTGCACGCTGATTCTTAGTTTAGCAAGTAATGTCTCCCAGTCATGGGACCTTGCTCTGCTGTGAAGAGTCTACTCTTCCCTAATGATGCCCATTGAGGCAAAAACATGGCTGGGAATGTTTGCAGTCTTATACAGAAGGGATGCGACCTAGCCGTTTTATCTGGACTGGCCCTTATGTGGTGTCACCAAGCATGATTTTCACATGTTCTTTCCCCTTCTCTAATGGAATGGTAGGAAACTGAACAAAAATACCAATGGTTGTGAGTCATTCAAAACTTTCTAGTGTTCACTCATCAGTGTTAGGCAGAATCATATGCAGTACCCTTTGGGAACACTACACACAATTAAGACTACAAGTGTAAGTACAATTTCACCCTTTGTACAAGCCTGTACTACACAATAATGTGGTAGCAGTGGCAGAGTAGCCAGACCTATCTCAAGAGTAAAGTGAGCAGTACACAGGTTACACAAAGGACCAGCAAATACAGTGATTCAAACAAACACTTACTCAAGGTTTCTTGCTAAAAGAATATACATTTATTTACACAGTCATTTGGAAAACATTCCACTAGTAAGAGCAGCTCAATATCACAATCTAATATACTACAATACACAACCAATCAGTTTCTGAACAAGTTAAGCTCCCTGACATGGGAGCAAAAGGGCACTTAGTTACTTTAAATAGGGGTAAAAAAGACAAGGTTATAAGGATCAACAGCACAAATACTTTCACAGGCAGGGCAAAGGGTTTCAGTTCACTACAACCAGCTATTCAATAGGCCTGGGCCAAAGTCAATGCTTCAGAGTCTTGTATAGAAGAGCATAGTGCCGGTAGTAAAAGGTTAAGTATTTGCCACAGTCTTAGAAGAATTTGGTCAGACAAAAATGTAGATGTTGGTTTAGGGAAGGACAAGCCTTCAAAGTTGGGACAGTTTCACAAACTTTCACTGCGGCTACAGTGAAGAAAAGCTGTAGCGGAGGCAGTTGTTCTTGGCAGTTCCTGCAGATCTCGCTGTTCCTGAGCTTCAGTCGTGGGGACAAGAAGGTGTGAGTGACTGAAAGTCCACGAGCTGGTGTCCTTCCCCCTGGCTATCTGTTTTTCAATAACACTGTGAAGAAAATTCGACCAGATTGGGGACGGTGTCCAGGTGGCTTACAAGTTGGTTGATCCCACCAAACTCAAGGGAAGAAGTTAACCTTGAAGGGCTTCTCTGTCGATGGAGTTTCAGGCAATTCAGACCTGCAGCATGGCTTCACTGGTGGACCAGGAGTTGCAGCAGTCGTCCTCCTTCAGCTCATCTTGGGTTCTTTCGCTTCAGTGGTCGACTCTGCTTTCCAAATCCCAGAGACCTGCTTTTAAACAGTTTTCCCGCATTCATTCCAGCCTGGCTGTCACTCACACAGAAGGGTGGCTGTCCTTGCAGGACAGCCAGCCAGCCAATCACGCCAATGTGCACTCAGGACTCCTAGGAGACTAAGCACAGGGAATTTGGGGCACCTCCCTCAATCCTATCCACCCCAGACACTCAGGCACCAGAGGAGGTCTTCAGCAATGTAGCCAACCAAAGGCCAATGAACAAAGGGACCAAACCTGGTTTGGCACACAAAGCCAAACACAAGAAGGAACTTTCCAAAAAGTATTGGCGAAAAAATTTGACCAGAGTCTGTTTTTACAGATCTTGGTCTTAGGCGCCATATTGGAAAACATGGCTGACCCGATTTTTAGCTACCAGTGTTCGTGGTCGGGAAAAATCATGGTAGTTTGTTTAAAACCACTACCACCAGCCATTTCAAGTGGGAAAGGGTAAGATTTGACTGTTATATGAGTGTTGAGACTCAGGGGGAGCTAGGCAACTCCTATGGCACTCTATAGGAAGATAGGGTGTGCTGGGTATGTACATTTAAAAATACTAGTAAAGTCAATTTAACTGTACATGCTCTGAGAGACAGTAGTCAGTCCCACAGAAGGTATTTAAACATTGGGGAGTCCGAAAGACACCCCTGTGTCACTCCACTGAGGGTGCTGTGTGACACATAGAAAAAGATGATGCCTATGGAGTTGTTTTAAAACTCCATATCCAAAGAACGCAAAAGTAAAACACACATCAAAATACATGGAAGAGTGGGGAAAAAGGCTCACACTCTTCCCAGGTAAAAAAATCAAATCCTAGAAATCCAGCAAAGTTGCTGGGGGTCTCAAAAGGTTAGGGAAATCATCACAATCTTGAGAATTCTCCCTAACAATCAGCTGTTCCCAAGTCACCCTGAGTAAGATGGGTCCAGCGCTTGCTGTTCTTAAACATCTAAACTATTACTTGCTGATGAAACCTAATGAGGCTGAAATATGTCTGAGTGTGCTTGTGGTCTCATGTGGAAAGTTTGTGACCTACCAGTTCAGGATGGATTGCATTTGTTGCATTGGAACCAAGTCTGATTTGCATATGGTCTTCCCCTTTCGGTGATGGCATGAAAGGATATAAAAGTATAGCATGTATGGTCACCCAGAGCACAGAGCAATATTTCTTCTTATGTTTCATAAAAATACTTCCAGCCTTCACTGTTCAGCTTTGCAAAAGTCCCAATATGGAATAGACTGTGACCTAGGAGGCAAAAGGACAAGTCAGAGCCATGTCAAGCTCTGGTGCTTACCAGTGGTGGAGATAGTTTGTATATACAACCAGCAACTCCATTTCCTTGCATGAGAGTGTGTGCATATCTGTGCATGTCTGTTCAACTCTACATATGTGCCTTAATTTCGGTATTGTACGTTTTGTCTGACTATAAAAGTCTGACACCACCAAAAGACCTAAAACAAACAACACAAAAAGTTCGGACTACCAAAAGTCTGAACTTTTCGTGGTGTGTGTTTATTTATTTTGGTGGGGTCGGACTTGGGCCTGGGGGGTTGTCCCTCACTGTAGTGAGCGGGGAGTTGCGGACGACAACTCCCCAGCCAAATGCAGAAAAAAAAGCCAGTGGCTGCGGGGGTGTCCCCCGCAATACCCCGCTCACTATGCTATACAGTATAGTGAGCGGGGTGTTGCGGGGGACACCCCCGCAGCACACCCGAAAAAAAAGAATAAAGAAAAACAGGGCCTGCGGGGGAGTCCCCCGCAACACCCTGCTCGCTATACTTTACAGTATAGTGAGCAGTGGTTGCAGGGGAAACCCCTACTGCTCCCGAAAAAATAAAATGAAAAAATTAAAAGGATCCTGCGGCGCCGGATCCCGATCACGGAAGTGAAAGGGAACTGACGCCGCAGGAAAACAGCATGAAGGAAAGGTAAGTAGGGTTTGGTCATGTTGGGGGTGTGGGTGGAGGTGTGTTGGGGGTGTGGGTGGGGGTGTGTTGTGAGTATGTTGTGGGTGTGGGTGGGGGTGTGGATATGTAGGGGGCTTGAATGCGTGTTTGCATGGGAAATGTGCAAACCTTTTGTGGTTTGCATATTTCTTATGCAAACTTTTCCGTCGCTCACTTTTCCGTGACGGAAAAATCACGTAGATCCTTAATTTCATGCCATCATATCACAAGTAGAGTTTAACAAGGACGAGGGATATCTCAGGTGTCAGAACACAGCTTCAAATGCCCAGTTACAGACATACAATGATAGATACAGCCTCATATGTCCAGGTTGACACACATAGCCAGATTTGGCTTCAAGTGTCTTGGTGCTGCCTCATATGGCTCAGTCTTGCAGTAATGTGAAGGTGCATCTTTATATTTCAGGTGCTACAATTGTATGCAAGTTTCAGGAATATGTGTGTTGTTACAGCCAGCACCTTCCAGATATAATCACACATGCCCATATGCAGCATCATACGCCCAAGTGATCTATCAAGTGAGCAGATGCTAATACGTCTGCCCTGGTACCACCAGCCATAACTATAGGCATAACTATAGGGGTGTCTATGTGACTAAAATCTCACAGAAGCAGAGAGGGGATGTGTGCTAATCTCTCATAGTATACCGTTTTTAGGAGAGATACAAGGTATCCCTCTATCATTAAGAACTGTAATTACTAAGGATACAGAAAGAATCTCAAAGGAGAACCCAAAGGGATCCCAGCAACACTGCCCAAAAGGATTTGCTTGCTGCAAAAGCTAAACACAGATGCCTATAAAGAGATTTGGAGGAAAGTAGATTCCATAGTAAAGGTAAAACACAGAGTTCCAAAGGTCAGAGCGAATAAGAATGAATGCATGGAAAACAGCTCCACTCATTCAGGATGGAAATAACAAAGTCCAGCAAAAAGTGCTGCAGGTCTTAATAGGAGAGGTGATGAAGCATAACAATGATAAATCTCCCCAACAGAATTTAACGCCACATTACAAATGGTAGTGGCAGCGTTAGTCCCCATTCATTTGGAGTCCATAGAACTCCATGGGGGACGTCAGTGTAATTACTGCAGTGGTAATCCCACTGATGTTGCCAATTGTTTGGTAGAAAGTTGGAGGATAAATCACCCATGCCAGGGCCAACCTCGTAGTATGGCAGAGTGGGAAAAGTGGGGTAATTCTGTTACCACCATTTTTTCCCCGCACCACCACACTCGTAATGAGCCCCATACTATCTTTATAGATAATGCTCTCAGGCATGAGTCAACAACTATGCCACATGCTTGCCTCAGAAATTAACTGTTTATCAATCCCATGGTTTGCTTTTGTGAAATAACATCTCACTATTGGTAATGCCACCTCATGTTTAAGTGATCTGGTATTCATTTCACTGAGATATGCTAATACAGTAGTGCAGAACTTAAAGCTGCAGCTGTACAGGGACTGTGAGGTGAGGACGTTCTTAAACCAGCAAACCGTGCACCTATCATTGTAACTATTGACAGAATGCCATATTATCTGATCAGGTCTAATTGTAACTTTGAACGTGCCCTTATAAAAAAGTGCAATATTTAACCTGTCACCACTTAGGGTGGTTAAGGGGAAATGGTTCTCAGTTAACAATGTAGCAGTGCGAGAACGAACTCTCCTGTATATTATGTGATGCCTCAATTGACGATCTGATGCATTATTTATTTTTCTGTCTGGCGTACTATAGTATGAAGAAGAGCAACTTAAAAGTTCTGCTACGTAATATGCACTTTAGACAATGTAGACCTGTTATGCACTTTATTATTTTACCAAACACTAAGGTGGTGCCATGGATCTTACCTACCTACCTTCGAAGATCACTTAAGCATAGAGACCTTTAAATCAAGTTGCTTTAGATTCTTCCCTATTGCATGAACCTCAGTATGAGAACAATTAATATTATCAGAAAATACAGAAACTACAGCAAGACTGCATACTATTGAGGTAGATAGCTAAAGTAAATGGATGTATAGCTATAGCTAAACTGAATTTATTTTACAGTCTTCATATTTTGTAACATGTTTTTCCTTCAAAATGTATTTTTTTAATGTCACGTATAATTAGTGTACAATAGACGGCTTCGGGAATAGAAAGCTCCTTCAGCAATGGTTGCCATACTCAATGAGCATTTGGCAAGTGGAAATGTCCTCTGGCTAATGTGTAGAACAAGCAGATCCTGACTTCGGGGGTCTTCTCTTGGCAGGAGTATAGTCTTCTGAGTACTGTGACTGGAAGACTCTGTTCCATCTTTGGCAGAAACAGGATGTTTCCCATAACACACTTCAATCTTTCTGCATTCCAGACAAGCTGAATTATGTTATTTTTGCAAATGTGGTCCCAGAAAGCTTTCCTAAGAAAGTTAGGTAAATAGGAAGAATGTAGGTCAATAAGAAGACCTGCTGATAACCATTCATATAAAGAGCATATATCTGCCATTCCACAATTATGTATATACAATGTGTGAGACCTATAGTGATTAAAGTCTTTGTTATGATATATTGTTATTGGGAATTATACCACACGCCAATGACATTTGCATGTCCTCCATGCCATTTGGCAGACCTGAATGAGAGGAGGTGGGTTTGGTTAGTGGAGAGAGAAAAAATGCAAAATAGTTTTGCTGCCGTGTTGTTGCACAGAGCAGATGTAACTTGTATGCGGGTTTGTTTATAGGTGTCCCTTGTCAAGAACAAAGAGGTATTTGTGCATGGGCGTAATTTTAGGGGGGATAGGGGTGTCTGTCCCCCCCAACTGTCATGGCACACCATTTTGTCCCCATTCATTTCGCTGGTGCACCTTTTCTTCAGATGTCATGTCCCCCCCAACATTTTCAGCAAAGTTCCTCCACTTTATTTGTTTCCGGAGCGGAACCTTGCATGCCCAAAGTGCTTGGTTGTGTTTGCTGGGTCTACAATGTGTAATACATTTTTGCGTTGTTGCATTCTGTTGTTTCTGAGTGTGCGTGCTTTAATCCGTATTAGTGTAGTGTGTTTGAGTGTAGAGATTGAGAAGGTTAGGATGTGTAGATTAGTGATGTGCCTGCTGACCAACTTGGAACATTCGTCTGATGCAACCTTGGCGACATCTCAGCACTGGTTCCCTTCAGGTGCGGTCGTTCAGAGTCATTTTCCAGAGTCCCCCTGTAGTGACTGGCATGTACTGTGCAGCGACTCATCCTTCACGAGAGTGAGGCGGCAAGGAATGGAGCTGAAACATAGAGCAGGCAGCAGAGTGGACTGAGTAGTCATACTTTTAGAATTGTTCCAGAGGGGAGTTCTGAATAGGGATACCAGAGAGGACAGAGTCCTGGTGGGGAACAACTCAGAATGTGACAAGATCAGGGTGAAAATAATAGGAGCCAGTCACGTGACTTGCATTGGGATCCAGAGAGCAAATCATGGTATGCCACTACCTCCATTGGGAAACAGTGAGCAAATCCACAGTGGGACACTAGGGAGCAAAACCTCATAGGGGCAAAATTACTGTGTGCGACACACAGGAGAAATAATACAGTGGCACACATGGGAGGAAAACCCAGTGGGTAGAGTGAGAGTGCAGCAGCTAGGAGCAGTAAAGTAATGGTATGATGTTTAACAGATTAGTGAGAGGCACATGCAATCAAGCTACACATGCCGTGGCATATCATGGCCTTGCATGGTATAGTAAGGGCAAGACAATGCATTATAAAACATAACAAGTAGTAGCTAACATGCAAAGAATTAACAAGGTACATAACCAGGTCTCCTCCCCATGCACCTATCACCGGCAGTCCATTGGCCTTTCTCCCTCTGTCACTGGCAAAGCTTTCTTTCTTTCTTTCTTTCTTTCTTTCTTTCTTTCTTTCTTTCTTTCTTTCTTTCTTTCTTTCTTTCTTTCTTTCTTTCTTTCTTTCTTTCTTTCTTTCTTTCTTTCTTTCTTCCTCCCTTCCTTTCTTTCCCATGGCTATATTGTCTACTGTTTGAAGCACATACCTGGGTATTTACATATAAGGGGAGGAAGACATATGGGGACTTCACCTATTACCATAAGTAAAGTTCGACGTGTTAAGTCTAAGGCTAGTGTGAGAACAAAAAGGCCCTTCCTGCAGTCTGTAAAGTGTGCTGTAAATATGTGAAATAGGAACATCATGACTCTGGAGTTGGCGGGATGGGAAGAACACATAAGCATGAATGAATACATAACCAACTAAATGTAAGTTAGTTATTGATGGACAATAACTGTGGTTGGACAATGTTTACTATTTATTTTCATTTAAGGTATACTGTAAATTTGCATTGAAAACTTCCCTTTCCTAATAAATAAATCAATTGCAATGAACTTCCATTTTACATTCATTTGTTCGTCAAATTCATAATTAAGATAACAAAGTTTGATTAAATAAATAAATAAAAAACACTTCTACCCACCTAATTATAAATGTCACTAATCAGTGCCCATGAATACAATGTAAGCAAATCCTGAACAGTTTGTCCGAGACAACCTTTTAATCATTACATCTAGCACTACTTCCAGCTACCTTATATGATAACAACAGTAAAGATACATAAACGGGGAAGGAGAGGGGGGTAGGAAAACCCATGATTTAAAGAATGCTCCATCAATCACTACACAAAGCTAATCATACCTGCATTCCTAATGGAACTGAAACCGATCCCTTAAGGCCATCCACCCATATGTATTGCCATAAGTATATCTGGCATGCCCATTCAGGTTATCTCCACGTACAGCCACATCACACAATAATCAGTGGCCATCTCTGTGAGACCTCCCCTTTACTTTTGAAAACCCATAATACCTTGTCTACAATTGCACACTGCCTTCTGAAGAATCAGCCAGTGTGATCCTTATGTGTTGTTCAATGGACTCTCCTGAGAACAATGAGTCATTTCCATCAGCCTCAGGTTCATTGTTGGAATGTCGCCATCCTCTTAGTTGCCAATGTGGTTTGTCAACTCTCGTTCATCCATCCAGTTGTCCATTGTTTCCATCCATCTGGGATAGCCCGTACATATTACAGATTAGCTTGCATCTCTCCTTCAGGTGAATCTTCTGAAAGTACTTCATGGTGTCGAGAAATCGGGAAGACAGAGTCCGAATAGCCACCATATGGGGTGACTGCGTTCTTTCTACATGAAATTCAGGGTGGCCTGCACTGTTTAGGGCACATTTCACTGCCTATTGTACTGTGCCATGTTAGAATACATGCACTCCGAAACGTGTCCTCTCCAAAAACACTATTAGTCATCACCCATAATAATTCACACACCCTACATCCTCTCGGGTTCTTGGTCACTGCTCCCAGATATCTCCTGCTCCTCGTCCCGGCTCACCCCTCACTTTCACCACTTTAACTGGAAAACCATCTCAAAGGTCTCACTTAGATTCACTTGTGACTTTCTTTTAGCCTTCCGAGGTTCCTAAACAAATCACAGAGATGTCACCATTGCTGCTTGCAAGTCATATGAGACAAGGGTCGGGTTAACACATATATGTCAAAAAATCTACTGCCCTCGTTGATCACCATTGTGGACTAAGGTGTAGGCAGATCACCTTAATTCACAAGTTTATCACTGCATTTTGCTTCTGTATAACAACACTTGATTTGCACACTCACAATCTCCCAGGGAAGGAGCTGCCCAGAATGCAACCGAGCTCTTAGGGGGAGCATCTCCTTTGAAGTCCTACTAGCTCTGCCTGCACCACAAGAATAATTTCATTTTTGTAACATATCGCCGAATTTTTGTCTGAGTTGAATTTGTTTTTATTTGTTTATCTGGTGATAAGTGATGATTGGCACTTCATGATGAATGCAAATTTCGGACACAGTTGTCTAATTCAAGAGTTGGCATTTTGAATCCACCCAGCATAATAAAAAAAAAACAGATAATATTCGCAGCAGTAGTGTTGCTAATTTAGTCTCAACAGTGCCTTTAAGCTGTATATTTTTAGAAGCCCCATAAAGCATGAACAATGCATGGGTGTGTACTTAAAAAACAATGCAGTTAGCTATTGGGATGCACATGAACATTGTCCATCACAAAGAAACCACCCGCACATTTATTTCATGAAACACTCAACATACAAGAATACTAATTTCATTGACCGGCGACATTATCGGCATATCACAAGAAAACCACCTTTAGGACGATTTTTGATTCAATGAAAAAGTGATTTCAAGAAACCATTAGTATTTCAAGACAGTCATTCTTTCGATGTTGGCAAGATGGGGAGTACCCGATAGACCCATAAAACTACTGAAACTGTCCTACCCTACTGAAAGCATTTTCCTATTTTCTGTTGGGAGAAATGAGGTGTAAGTATCTCCAAAATAGTGCAAGATTCTCTCCTATACTCTCTCTCCAACCAGGTCAATCTCTAACTCTTGATTCATTATGTGGGTATTACACGGCCTGCGGTAGCTGCCAGGTAGTTATGGTTAAGTTGCTAAACCCATAGAAAGACCACTATTTCGGCAGCTTATAACTTCACTCCCCCTTGAGGAATCCTCACCAAACTTTGCAAAATGTATATGACCCGCTCTGAATTTATTTGGCAAGTTTGTGAGGTTTCGTGAAGGGGGGGAAAAGTTATAGGGTGGTCCCAATTTCTTTTTTTTCCATAGACTGAATGGACAAAAATTTTGCGCACGGCTAGGGCCCGAACGGCTGGACGAATTTTCACTAGATTAGCGGCAGGAGTGGTGACTTGGTACCAAAAGCGTGCTTTTGTGTGTTTGGTGGAAATCCCACCAGTACTTTCTTTGCAAGGAACTGAAATGTACATCTAAAAAATTTTGTGATATCTTGCTCCACTCGGTTGACCCATTTCCCTGTTTACTCCGTGGACAGAAGTCTCAATTGGCTTGGAGTACGCCATGATGTCGGCAAACTTTGGACACGGCTGGTGCACTGAACCAAGTCACCATTAAGAATCGTTATCCTTTTCCCCTTATCCCGGAATTGTTAGACCAAGACCAAGGAGGGAAGCGTGGTGTGCGTCAACATTTTTGGACAACACCGCCATGGTGTATCGGAGTATAGTGTGGTGTGTGGCAAGCCCCTAAGGCATTGTTTGCATTGCTGGGGCTCTGGTACGTAACAGTGTGCCCACCAAAGTTAGTCATATCTGGCTCCGCTCCGGCGCTCCATTTCCCTGTTAGCTGTACGGTCAAATGTTTGATTGAATTGCAGTGTGCGGTGACGGGATGTGCATCATAGGTTTTCGAAAAACGCCAGAATGTTGTATCCGAGGACAATGCGGCGGCGAAAGGGTCTGGAAAACATACCTTACAGCATCTGGTGGTAGGAAGAAGGGATGGAAAGGGTGGGGGGGGGGGGTGAGAAGAGGTTCATCTGATAGATCTCCTTAGAAGAAGACAGTGGTGTGCCAGCAGTATCCGTGCCTACTACGCCAATTTGCGGTTACCTCAACATGCAACAACCTTGTGTGGTGATTGCAGGCAGCCTTCGTTATGGCATGACAGCTCCAGCAGCGAGCTCTTTCTGTGATGAGTAGTGGAAGGCTGAATTGCATTAGGGAAATGCTTTCCACATGACATGAACATTTAAACGTAGCGTGTACTAAGGTGTGTTTTGTGTGGTAATTCTGCTGCCCCTTCAATGCATGGATGGAGCCCTTGCACGGAAAAGTATGTCCACTGGTTGAAAAGGTATGTCCACTGGTTGCAAGTAGGTTTCCCATTGTTGCTTTGAGTGTGCGGTTTGGCTGCATTGCTTACATTGTTGGTTTCATGGGTGTGGTAATTGTTAGAACATCTTACAGTTGTCAGTGCATGGCTGCAGATACTGCAGTGAGCAGTGCTGTTGCGTGTCCAGTGGGCGCAGTGTTGGAATACTGTCCGTATAGAAGAGGGTATGGTTGAAGTGGATTCAATAAGTACTTGGGTAGTCTGCATTGCGCAGATTAGTAAGTTTAGTAAGTGTTGTACTGCACTCTGCACTATTGCTTGTATGCAGTTACTTCTTACAGTTGTCGCTGCTTGGGTGGAGATGCTACAGTGTGCAGTCCTGCAGTGTGCCCACTCTGTGAAGTGTTGGTATAGTGTCCATATAGAAAAGGGTATGGTTCAACTGGTTCTTATATGTGCTTGGGTAGCCTGCATTGCGCATATTACTAAGTGTTGTAGTGCACTGACCAGTATTGGATCTATGCATTTACCACAGTGTTAAGAGCAGAACCAATGTTGTCAAGATTTTGTTGTTTGGTTGCCAGTAATACAATGCTTTGTGAATGGAAGTGGGTAGCACTGCCAAACACAGTGGTATGTTTGTGGATTACCGTAATTGGAACATGTCTGCTTGCATCCCTGTATTATGGTGCGGCGGTTGGGTAGAAGTGCCAGTGCCTATGTTGCCTTTGTGAATTCTGCCACATGGCTACATGGTTGCCTGCATGGCTCGTTATGTTGTGGTGGGTGTGGGCAAGGCCTAGACTGTTGGGTGCATGGCTGAATGCCGTAGGCCGTAGGACATGCACCCAAGAGCCTAGGTCTTCACCACAGCTACCACAACATAATGCAGCCATGCAGTTGTAACTCTGCATGTCTTCAAAGGTGGGGAACTTTACACAATGGTTGTGGAGGACATTGTAGACTTGGTAGAACAGCAGATGTGAGCTGCTATGTGTACATTAGCATATGATGTAGGTCATTTGACCTGATGAACATTAGGGAGTCCCATGTTACCAAATCCGTTTGCTAGGGTTTGCCCTCAATAAGACCTTTCCTATGTTGTGTTGGATGCATGACTGAAGCCCTTGCACCAACAAGTATGTCCACTGGTTGCAAATAGGTTTGACATTGTTGGTTTGTGTGTGTGGTTTGGCTGCATTGCATAAATTGTTGAATCTATGGGTGTGGTGATTGTTAGAACATCTTACAGTTGTCGGTGCATGGCTGGAGATGCTGCAGTGAGCAGTCCTGTAGTGTGTCCACTGGGTGCTGTGTTAGAATAGTGTCCATATAGAAGAGGGTACTGGTCAACTGGTTCTTATATGTGCTTGGGTAGTCTGCATTGCACAGATTAGTAAGTGTTGTGTGGCACTCTGCAGTATTGCTTGTATGCAGTTACTAGAGTGTTGGGAGTAGGACCAATGTTGTGAAGATTGTGTGGCTTGGTTGGCAATAACACAATGCTATGTGAATGGCACTCGGTAGGGATGGAAAACAGTGTGGTATGTTTGTGGATTATGGTAACTGGAACATGTTTGCATGCATCACTGTATTATAGGGCGGCAGTTGGGTAGACGTGTCAGTGCCTATGTTGCCTTTGTGAATTCTGGAATCTGGCTACATGTTTGCCTGCATGGCTATGTTATGTTGTGGTGGGTGTGAGCAAAGCCTAGACTGTTGGATGCATGGCCAAAGGCTGTAGGACATAAGCCATGCACCAAAGATCCTAGGCCTTCACCACAGCCACCACAACATAATGCAGGCATGCATTTGTAACTCTGCATGTATTTGCAGTTAGTGACTTTTACACAATGGTTGTGGAGGACATTGTAGACTTGGTAGAACAGCAGAAGTGAGCTGCTATGCTTACATTAGTACACAGTGTAGATCATTGCACCTGTTGCACATTAAGGAGCCACATGTGACAATTTGCTTTTGCTATGGTTAGGCCCTTATAAGACCCTTGATTTAGGAAGTGCTTTAAGATATTGTGTCATGAAAGGAAGTACTGAGAATCACACATGTATAATATGGACAATAACACAGCCACCTACATACCGTTCAGCACACCTAACGCAACATTATGCTGCCATGCATACAAATACATGGTCAGGGTGAAAGCTTGCAGGCTCATTTGCAGAAGAAGAGTGCATTGCACATGACATGAGCATTTAAATATAGGGTGTGTACAATGCTGTGTTGTGGGTGGTGAGGGCCTATCACCTTGGCTGCATGGCTGGAGTGTAAAGGGAAGAAGGACTGTCCTTGCTTTACTGGGGCGCGGCCCCCGGTGTAGCTCGGAAAGCACACGTGCCACATCCTGCCCTTTTAAGTATGGTGGACATGGAAATGGAACAGTGGGAATTAGCCAATCAGGTGTCGAGGGTGTGCCTCACATGAATGGCTGCTACTACTTTTTCCCCATTAGTCTGTGCAGTGAGGGTGGCAGGCAGAGATGGAGAGACGCATAGTCCTAATAGTGGGTGATAACTTTCTGCAAGATCTGTACAGGTATGCTTTGCAAAGGGGAATGGCTGCTAATTTTGCATTGGAAGGAGTGGAGGCTTTCTTGGGCACTGTCTATGAGGGCAGTTTTGTTGTTATGGGTGACCTTTGCAGATGGGTGGCCTCTGTCCGTACTGTAGATGTTGTCGTACTGCATTATGGAGCCCTACATTTGGGGCACATGTCGTGTGGATATTTTCTCCATCGCCTAAAGAAGTTGATGGAAGAAGTGATGCAGATTTTTCCCACTGCCAAGGTGGTTTTCTCAAGCATTCCACCAAGAGGAGCATAGGACCATGCCAGTGCAATTTGTCCCTAGCCAGAGGTCAGAAAGTGTTACATTAACAGAAGCATGTGTCAATTTATGTCCACTGCTGGGATGTTCTCCCCCGACTATGACTTTGTTATTGAGCGAAATTTGCACTGGTTCCATGCAAATGGCTTTTTTTTTTTTACCAACATTGGCAATGCTGTTTTGTTTTACATTGTTTAGAAAGTGTTGAAGACAATTCTGTAACAATGTAAGGAGGCAAACGAAAGAGAAACTCAGATAAAGAAAAAAACTAAAAAGGTTCTTTGTAAGCACAAAAAAACACACATTTTTTTCTAAGGGAGCACTAAAGACCCAATCCCCTAACCAGTTTCATACTTCTTCCCCTCAAACCCCACCTTCCTAGCATGATAGCTCAGTGGATTCTGTGGTAGTTTCACGATTACATGTGCCACATCTAACCCTTTTCAAGATGGTAGCCATGGAAATGGGACTGTGCAGGCTAAGGGATTGTTCTGGTCAATAAGGTTTCAGGTTGTGCGGTGAATGAAAAACCTGTGGCAGAAGGTCTCTTTGTACAGAGAAATGCAGAAGGATATGGTAGAAGTGTGCAAGTTAAGGGGCAGGCATCCTGGTCATGTGCATGCACTGTATGTACTTGTTTGCAGATGCTAACATACACTTAGTGTTACTTTTGTGTGAAACATTTTCATAAGTTTGTAGTAAGTGGGGTGCTGCAGAAAAAAAAATATGTGAAATGTACAAGGTATGTGTCAGGCATCCAGTTGTATGAATGCAATGTGTGCATGATATCATATGACATTGTATGATATGCCATTTGCAGTGCGCATATACACAAGTTCCTGAAAGCGCCACAAGGAAAGGGAGGGGGAACAGAGGGGAGACAGAGACAACAAACCTACTAGGCCAGGTGTCACTCAGTTCACCCAAGTGCAGGGGGAGGAGAAAGTGCTGTCCATGGGAAGAAGAATAAATTACAATAAGTAAAAATACGGCCCAATGGTGGCAAGTGAAATGATAAGTGCAGACATCAGGTGGTGGTGGAATAGTTAGAGATACAGACAACAGTCCCCAAGTGCAGGGTTTGCCAGAATGCCAGTGCAGGGGTGTGACTGGCAGGGGGAGGTGGTCTTGGGCCCAGATCAAAGGGTGTCCAGGTAACCAGTGCAGAATCAGTTTCAGCCAGGAAGTCAGCAGGCAAGAGGAGGACAAAAAGCACAGTGAAATAGAAAGGTTTTGAGGTGCTTGCGGAATTGACAATGGTTCTCCTCAAGTTTCAGGGAGGCAGGGAGGCTATTGCAGAGGGAGGCCTAAGCCGAAGAAAGAGATCTACCACCAACTGGTTGCTTGCAGAAGCGAGTGGCCCTGAGAGAGTTGGAGACGGATGAGGGAAGAGCTGGAGCACAGAGATATTTAGAAAGTGAGAGTTGCAAGTATTGCGTCCTTAGGGCACAGAAGGCCTTGTGCATAATCCAGAGGGTTTTGACCTTATTCCTCACAGCTACTGGGAGCCAGTGAAGACATTTCAGTCCCAGAGAGATACGATCCCAAGGACAAGGCACACAGTCCTCTTCTGGATGATTTGCAGAGGGCGGAGAGTAAAAGCAGGCCGAGTTAGAACAAGGCTTCTGCAATAGTCCAGCCTAGAGAGAACCACAGCTGTGGAGACATGGAGCTTTTCGGAACTTGCTTTAGGTTGGTAACATACATTCATTGCTGGTTTTGGTGCCACATTTTTAAAATGTATGTAGGAGATGGGTTAGTGAGGTAAAAAAGTTTAAGTATTGTCGAAAAAGTAAATGGACATGTGATGTCATCAATGACATTTGCAATGTCATCTTTCATGTCATGGTGTTAGTCTTAGCAGTGCACAGTGGTGGCGCGAGTTATGGTTGCTTAGCTTACCATAACTGGCAAATTTCTGGGGGTTTTCAGTTTTACTTGTAACCATAAAATGAATAGGTTGTTATTAGTGCAAAGTAGGTATAATGTTCCTTTGATGTACTGATTGCACTGAATTTGATAGGTTTTTGTTAGGGCAACTGAACCATAACGTCCCTGTAACAATGTTGTTTGTCATTGAATTTGATAGGTTTTTAGTAGGGCACTGTAACCAGAACCGTCCTTTAGCATAATTGTTTCAATAAAGGGGACAGGTTTTTAGTAGCGCAACTCAACCATAACGTCCCTTTAACAAGGTTTTTTTGTTACTGTATATTTACATAAATATATATCAGCAAACAACATATTTGGAAAACACAAATACAATGTTGTTACTGAGAAAATGTCACTATGCTGCTTATACCCTTGCATTTATTGCCATCTGTCTCTTTCTTCTAGATCCATCCAGTTACATTCCACATGTTGCAGCACCCAGTTGAAAGTTACAGTACAGTTTGCATTATTGTTGTGTGCTTTGCCACAATATAAAACGTATGCATACATAACATAAATACAGCCAATACATACTAAAACATCTGCGTCCAGGTCTGCTCAGATCAAAAACACACAGCAGCATCCTGCTGATGTATCCAGGAAGGGGTTGTGGCTGAAATGGTAGTTGTGCTAAGTACAGGGGTTCTCTTTGCCTTTTCTACTTCTGCGTTGGTTATAAAGACTATCAGAAGTTGTTGTTTGCACTCCTCACAATGCCTTATGCTAAGGCCAAACATGCAGGATCCGGGGCGGGGCTGGGGGTGGAGATAAAAGAGTTACATAAACAACATTTTAAAACCAGGTCATGTATTTTAGCAAGCTTATTACCCAACTGGTCCTTCCAAAAATATTATTTTAAGGACACAAAATGAAAATCAAGCACATTTCCTCCACAACGTTCACAGCGGGATGCATGAAAAAAGGCTCTGCCTTTGCATCAGAGCTGGAAGCCCTGCTCTTGAGCCTACAACCTCCAACTTCCAGACCCTTTTCATGGCCTTCCTTCAGGGTACTTCTGAGAATGAAGAACATCTATGAACACCCCACAACAGGAGGATCCAATCGTGGACGCCTGCTGGTGAAAGCCGGCTCAAACCCAAAGGCCTTTCCCTAAGGCCACCTGTCTGTGCAGTCTTGGATGGGCCCCCACCTTCTCGCCACCCCACAAACAATGCTGCAGCCTCCTTGGCAGGTCTTGCTTCTGAACTCAGACCATGGCCCCTCTTTTTCTGCAAATATCTGAGTGATGGCTTTACTTCTGATTGCCTCCACCAGCTATCTCCTTGAAATGTAACTATGCCATTCCTATACTGCCACTCTTTGAACCTTCTCTTTACCACACTGCACCCTGTGTTCCAGGGGAGTCGCTAGGTCTGGAAAAAATCTGGGGCTGTGCTAATTCTGGTATTTACAGGACTCTGGGCAAGCTGGCCTTTTGGTTGCAGCCCATGAACTTCTAACGGCGGCTACAACCAAAAGACCCAGGGCTATGCCCCCCTGAGCCCACACAATTGATTCCTCTGCTGTGTTCCACATTTGGTAAATACATCTCATGTTATGTTTTATTAATTTTTCTCATTACCTCTAGCATCCCTGTGTACACTACATTGTATTGCTGTTTAAAAAATCGAATCTAGGTGGGTGTGCTTTCACATTGAGCATCCATGTGTGCTGCAATGCATTGTATTCCTTTTAAAACTCAAATCCAGGTGGGTGTGCTTTCACAACTTGCATCCTTTTTGTGCTGCACTGCATTGCATTCCTGTTTTTAAAAAATGAATCTAGGTGGGTGTGCTTTCACATTGTGCATCCGGTTGTGCTGCATTACATTGGATTCCTTTTAAAAATCGAATCTAGGTGTCACGATTCCCGATACCCTTGCTTATCCTAGGTGGAAAACCACTTCCCGACTCTCAAGGATTCTCCGTTCCTTTCGCTTCATGGCTTCTCCTTTTTTCCAGTGTTGGAGGTAGCCATGGAGATGTGCCGTGTCTATGGACTGCGTGCGCTTCTTTGCATCACGGCCCTCCACCACACGCACAATTGCGCGCCAAAGTCATATGATTGATCGGTCCACCCCGTGATACGGTTCTGATTTCACCATCATAAAAAAGAGCTCCTCACTCATACCGCAGTGCTTCTGATTAAAGTTAGTACTGTGTTATATTTCTTTTCTGACATTCTGGCTTTTTAAATCATCTTACGTCCCTCGGATCGTCTTGCTTACTGATTCTGCGTTTACTCTTTTTTCCCCGCACGTTGCCACAGCTGCTGCCTGCCAATTGGATTGCCTCTGTCTTGTGTCTTTGCTGTTTGACTTTCGCATGGTAACAGACCTTATGCCTGTATCACAGACTGCCTTGCCTCACGATTTTGTCTGTTGCTGACTGCACCTTGTACTGACCAATTGCCTGCTTTGCTGGCTGCCTCTGTCTCAAGCTCCCCTGCTTACTTGCCAGACTCCCATGTGACTTCCATAGGAATCTCCACATTCTCTGAATCATGTGAAGTCTCCAAGTGCCATCTCACTGCTACAAACTTTCCTCTGGAACCCGTCATTTCCCATGTGCATGGAACATTGCACGGCTTGCTGAGAGTACACGTGCAATAACTCACTCCTAGTACGTCCCTCGTGCTGCCCGGTTTCTAGCTCCTCACTAACCTTCCCTCTTCCTTCTGTTTGTTCCAACCCTCCTGCAAAGACCTGAACTATCATACTCATACGTCCTCCTGACATCAGACTGGGTAAGAGTGATTGCTTGTCCTTGTTTTTCTTTTCCTACTGGATGGTAGGGTGTGTTACTCATTATCCTCTCTCTACAGCTCATTACCAGGATTGGAACCAGATTGACACTGCTCAAAATACAGCAACCTACGGCCATATTGTTGGGTTAGTTCTCACGCCTAGTCTTGCATTTATTTTGTTCTGTAAGGTCGTATCCTAAATTTTAAACTTCTCTTACATCCTGACTTCCTTGCGGTCTTGTGGTTTCCTTTCCGACTCTTCCAACTGATTTACTCCTCTGTTTTTGTAATACTAGCTGAATAAAGGGGCGTTTCATTGGGAATATCTCTTTAAGATGAGGATACTTGGACCTGTTTGGGTCCAGGTTAAGCTGCACTATTTTATTCAACCCACTGTTTCGTATCTGTTTTATGGTGAGTACTGACAGAATCCGAAGCCTACATGGAAGCCTCTGATACCTTGGCTTCCCTCATGCAATTATTCACCAACCTCGGTCATGACATGATTTCTGCTCACAACGCTGTGTCATCGGATTGTGTCCTTGCAGGAACTTGTGCAGTCTCAACCACGGGGTGGCAACCAGACTGGGGCTATGGCATCTGGTTCAGGGAACCCCTTTACCAGACAAGACCCGGTGCCAGTCTGGATGTCTATCCAGTTCCCGTTGACCCTTCTGAGAGGTTCAGTGGTGACCCTAAGACCTATCGCACGTTCATAAACCAATGTAAATTGCATTTTTTGTGTCGATCAGCCTCTTTTCCGGATTCCACAACCAAGTCTGCCTTTGTTCTTTCATATGTCGGTGGCACAGCTGCCGCCTGGTCTAACCCTTTGCTGGAGACCAACAGTTATGTTCTCCATGATTCTTTGATCACTGCAATGAATAGAATATTCTATACCAGGAACAAATCACAAGCGACTGACCTGGAATCTTTAAACCTCCAACGAGGGGGTTCGCCTCTACTATTTATTTTGGGAAATTCAATCAACTAGCAGCCGAGACTGGATGGCCTGAGGATAAGAAGACAGCAGACTTTTACAAAGGCCTTTCCGATGACCTGAAGGACACCTTGACCTCTGTACCTGTGGTACCGACAGGTTTTCCAGAACTCTTAGATCTGGTGCATCAAATCGATGCATGGAGATCAGGAAGGAAGGATGAGAAAAAGCCAATGCCCCCCGTTTTTTCACATCTAGACACCACTCTGCCCTCCGTTTGGGACCTGATCCTATGCTGATAGAGGCTGTTCGCTGCGGTACTTTGACGTTGGCAGAAAGGGAGCATCGGCGGACAAACAACCTTTGTATGTGCTGTGGTTTCACGGAACACTTCTTGTCTAGCTGTCCAAAAAAAAACATCCGCAAACAGGGAAACTCCAAGGCCCAACAGTAGAGAGAGTCCCTCTGGCGGGTCCACTTCTTCGGGACTCCCAAACCACAGCTCTTTTATACCCGTTCTCTCTTCCTGTCTGGTTTTCTGTGTCCTCTGATGATCCATTGCAGACCCACGCTATCATTGATTTAGATGCTACTGGCAACTATATAGACCTCCAGTTCGCACGTGATAACAGCATTCCTATTGTCACCAAATCCAAGCCTGAATCTGTCAACGTGGTAGATGGCACTGCTCTGATTTCCAGTTTGGTGACCGATCAAACAATAGAACTCTGGTTGAACACTTACAAAGGGCATTCTGAATATCTCTCCTTTGACCTGATTTCAGTACCCCAGTTCAGGGTGATTCTTGGTCTACCCTGGCTATGGTTGCATAATCCCTCCATTGATTTGGTGTCGCAGGAAGTACAGTTTCCCTTGTCATTCTGTAACACCCACTGTTTCTCTTCACACAAAGTCGCACCTAGCACTCTGTGTCAAGCATTCCTTGAGACAGCCACATTGATTGGATCCGTTTCCTCAACCACTGCTGTTATCCCCACGGAACATAGTGCCTTTTTGGATGTCTTTGATAAAGGAAGGGGGGAACAGCTGCCACCACATCGTCCTTATGACTGTCCCATCAATCTCCTCCCGGGGGCCAACATCACTTCAGGCCAGGTTTGCTCTCTCACACTCAAAGAAGACTGTGTTCTGAAAGAATATATTGACAAGGCCCTCTCTTCGGGATTACTTCCCTTGTCCAAGTCCCCTGCCGCATCTCCATTGTTTTTCGTGCCCAAGAAAGAGGGGTACCTAAGACCCTGCAGTGATTATAGGGCCCTCAATGGTATTGCGGTCAAGAACCAATACCCCTTGCCACTTATTTCCATCCTTTTGGACCAGTTGGGATCCTCAACCATCTTCACTAAGTTAGACCTACGTGGGGCGTACAACCTGGTCCATATCAGGGACGGGGCTGGGTGGAAGACGGCTTCAAAAACACGTTATGGGCTCTATGAGTACCTTGTGATGCCATTTGGCCTTTGTAATGCCCTGCTTCTTTTCAATATTTTATGAATTACGTATTGAGGAACATGCTAGACCAGTACATGATCATCTATCTCGATGACATCTTGATTTATTTGCCTACCTATGATGGTCATGTTACACATGTTTGTTCGGTCTTGCAACGGGTAAGAGAACATCAATTATACGTCAAGGCCAAGAAATGCGTGTTCAATGCATCTGAGGTTGAGTTCCTGGGATACGATTTGATGGACAAGTGGGTCCGGATGAATCATTCCAAGGTTAAGGCTGTCCTCAACGGACCTATACCCTCCTTGACTACATTTCTGCAGTCCTTCCTCAGCTTTGCCAACTTTTACAGCCGATTCATACACTTGTATTCTTCAGTTGCTGCTCCACTGACGGCCTTAACTAGTTCCAAGACCCCATTCTGTTGGAATGAATTGGCTCAGGAAGCCCTTGACTGTCTTAAATCGGCCTTCACTAGTTCTCTGGTGTTTCTACACCTTAACCCGGACCTCCCTTTTTTTGTTGAGGCTGTTGCTTCCGGAATTGTGGTGGGAGCCCTCCTTTCCCAACAATGTGCTGACTCGGGGGAAGTCCACCCTGTCACTTTCTATTCCCAGAAGCTCACACCCTACGAACAGAACTATAGAGTTACAGAGCACAATCTACTAGCAGTGAAAGATGCCTTCACCAAATTCCGAGCATCTAGAGGCATGGAAACTGCTCTTCTGAACACCTGTGAAGAACTGTTCACATCCCTGGATTCCAACTCCTCTGGTGCGCTCATCCTTCTTGATCGCTCCTCTGCATGTGATACACACAACCAGTCGTCACCAAACAAAGGCTAAATGACACACTTCATATCTTGGCGCTAGGACTGGACTGACTGGCCGACCTCCTTCCTAACTGACCAATCCTCCCAAGTCATCTTGGGCATCTTCTCCTCTCAGACTTCCTTCTCCACCTGTGGTGTCCCCCAGGGCTCTATCCTCTCGCCTTGACTCTTTAACATCTACCTTACTCAGATGGCACTCATTGCCTCCTTATCCCCCAACTTCCAGTGTTATGCTGACAACACAAAACTCTTCTTCAAACTTGATGCTCACCCTCTTGCACCTTACATCATCCCTGACTGCCTTTCTGCCATCCAGGCCTGGTGCACTTCAAATGGTCTCTGCCTCAATGCCAGAAGAACAGAGATCCTCCCCATTGGGACCCCTGCTCCCAACTTGTTCCCCCCACTCTGGCTTTCTTCCATGGGTTCTCCCCCGGCTCCCTCTTCTGAAACCAGAAACCTCAGAGTCATCTTTGACTCTTCTCTCTCCTTCCTCCTGCACACTCAGGCCATTGCCAAGAAGTTCCACTTTCAGCTCTTCCTTCTTAAAAGAATTCTACTTTTTCTCACCTTACCCCAGAGCCTCAATGTTAACCTGAGCCCTGGTTCTGTCTAGGCTTGACAATTGCAATAAACTCCTTCTGAGTCTACGTTCACCCACTCTGTGACCCTTCCAGCTAATCCAGAATAGGGCAGCAAGACTTATGATTGGCCTCAAGCCCAGGGATCACATCTCTGCTGCCCTAAAAAATCTTCACTGGCTCCTGGTTGCATCACAGATTTAATTCAAATCCCTCTGTATCATCCACAAGGCTGTGCGGGGCCGGGGACAACACTATCTGCAACTCTGTATTACTAAATATTCCCTCCTCTAGACCTCTGCACTCTTCTGGAACCAACTGTTTGTGTGTAAAGTGTTTCGCTAAACAGAGGCAGGAGGTCAATCACTTTCCACAGCTGGATCCCTTCTCTGGAATAGCCTCCCCCTCCCTCTTCATCTTGAGCAGGACTTTCTTAAATTCCGAAAGCACCTCAAGACTTTCCTTTTGACCTCTTCCTTCCCTCCCTCTCTTCTCTGCTAATCTTACAGTTGCTTGTTTGGTGTTCAGGCCCCTTGTGCATCTGCAAGGCCATGACCTCCCACACTGAATCACCCCCAGCTCCTATCTATCATTAGCACTTCCCTTGGCTCACCCTCCACCCTAGAGGCTCGTAGTTAGCTTACATTCCACTTCACCTGTTGCTTTTCCATGAGCACCCCACCACCTATCCCATTCCTCCTCCCTTCTGCACTTGCACATTTTCAACACTCATAAGGCATAGTAGGTTCACCACCCCACTGTATTTTTTTAATGTATTTTAATTGTTTCTCATCCCCTTGCCCCCCCCCCGGTTGCCCTGTCGGCACTTTCAAACAGTATTTACTTCCTGTATAAGTGCCTAACAAGAAAGCAATACATAAATAAATACATAAATATATCACTTTCAAATTCTATAATGCCAAGATTAACACTGTTATGAGGTCTGCCCGCTTTCATCTACAATTACTCTGGGGCATTCTGCCACTATTTGCCTCCCTGGTACGTGTTGATCTTCACAAGCCTAATGTCCCATCTCAATTCATTGGGTTCTAAAAGGAAATCCACACTTTACACTAAAGGAGTGCAAACATGCACAGACTGCCTCACGTTAATCCCCAGCCTTTCCGTATAAAACTCCCCATACTATGATACTCATATATAGGCTTTTCATGAGCAACTGCGCTGATTTCAATACTGCTAGGATATAATGAAGCTGGTATCTAAGGGCGACATATCTCCAGGAGCAAAGGAGGGGAAACACCAAAACACATTGGCCATTTCCCTACTCACCTAGATCATAAACAGGAAATCAAGATGCTAGCTGTCACTGGTGTTTCTAAAGGAACTGCCATATGGACAGCACCATTGCTGGGAAACTGAGGGGTAAAAAGTAGAGGGAGTCTGGTGAACCTCTTCAGCATTCTATTGTCCTGTCCCTTTGGCTCTGCAGAATATTCGTAGAAATTGCACTTGTAGGAGTGATGTAGCATGTCTCAGGTAGTCTTGAGGTGAGGCACCCTTGTACAGTACAATGCCAGCGTTAAATCCAAGGGAGACTTAAGTAACTGGTTATTCATAACGTGCTTAATACCCTGAGGTTTCTAAGCGCGGGACCCAGGGATCAAACCTGTGCTGCTGCGAATAGAATTACTTCTAAGGCGAGCATGTTGCCCCTGAGCTATCCTCCCAGCATTTGAGGTGAAGAACCCTGTTAACAACATAGGGATAGATTTCGAATCTGGGACATCAGTTATTGCCTCCTGTTTCTTCACTGGATTCGAATGTCAGGATTTGTTCAGGAACCAAAAAGAAGTGAAGGAATAGACAACAATCAATTAGAAGTGAAAGGAGAAGCAGTATTGAAGATGGAATGTAAGGCTTCATTCCAAGAAGTCTGACAGAGTGAAAGACAAAGAAAAATGGAACATCCCAGGGCAACGGCAGAGACCGCAATAAAAAGAGACAAGGGACAGCTAGAAAGTGCTTGCAAACAAGTTGTTCTCAGTGGCTGCTTGGAATTTTCTATTGTACTTCCGAGTGGCTGGGTTTCAACTTGTTGCTTTCATCTGTTCTTTTGTAGCTTTCCTCCTCTTATGTGCTGCTTGTTTTCCTTTACCCTAGTGATATGCCCTTGTGTTTGCCATGTCCTTTCTCTTTCCCCTTCTTGTGCTGTGGAAAGACCATTGGTTGCATCCCCCATGCCTGGCACTCGGATCCATTTGCCACTGGTAGCTTTGCATTGCATGTCTTTGTAGGGGGTGGTTGTCTTAAACTCACAGAGCTATGATCTCTCTACTTTGTGGCCTGATTTGGCTGCCTCCCTCTTCTCGTAGATGAACGGTAGTGCCATCCCTCCACTTCGACCCAACATCACTGTGCTATTCCCCATAATACTCGTTTCCGTTGTTTAGTGTTGTCTCTGTACCATATCATACTTACCTCTACTTCTCACCTCCACTGAAGTTTGGTAATTACAGCAGTGATCATTCTCCCATATTTACACGTTTCTCAGGGAACGAAGGAGTCAGCAAAGGTTCCTTTAACAGGTATAAAGGTATCAGCTATGACAACCACGATGGGGAAGTGGGCATATTGCCTCCATAGATAAGAGGTAAGAACACTGGTGGGATATGGTTACGTCACATGGTTCCGTCATATGAAAACAGTGACCTAGCAACACATTCCTTGTTCCCTTTAGGTATCCCATCAAGAATGTTGTACCCTTCGTTCTATGTTTTGTGATACCCACCTTCCCTTGATGCCCTGCTCTAGAGACTGGCTATACAGAGTCTGTTGATAGGACCCTTGGGAAGAAGTGGTCGAGCTGGTATATGGTTCCCATCTCAGCTCAGACAATGGCAGATATCCGTACTGTGATGAGTTTAGACACTAACAGTTTAATGGATATTTCCCTGTCAAATCAGGAAATTCAAAAGGAACTAAAAACCGCAAGAGCAAACATGGTAATCTTAATGGATCAACTGAATGTATTACAGCCTAGTCCAGGAAACCCTGCATCCGCAAGAACGAGTACAGCAGGAAGCAGTCCTGCCATAGGAATGGCAGGGCAAACCTGGAAATGGCTGATCCCATAAAGTTCCCATTAGATCCAAGAAACATTAAACGTTTTTAGCACAATATGAACGACACTTATGGCCCATCCTCAAATATTTGTATCAGGGGACGTCAAGGCAACATATATTTTGCAATATCTCTGCACAGATTCTTTACTGTAGTCAACTTCACTAATTCTAAACAAACAATATATGGGTTTATAGCTGTGATACACTCAATAAACACTTCATAGATATATTTGAATCAAATTTAGTGACATAAACAGGGCATGCGAGTATAATACATCTCAGTCAGGACAAAAACGATTTGATCATTTTTTTTGCCCAATTTCAACAGTTCCAAACTACTGCTAAACGGAGTTATCAGCAGTCACCTCATTATATGAAGGATTAAGAGGGGATTTAAAATACTTGTTGGTCTTGGTAGTCAATTAACCAACAACACTGAAAGAACTGGTCTAATTAACCCCCCAGATTGATCAACAATACTAACTCCAATAGCATGGGAGAGGAGGGGATTGTAGTAAACACTAAGGTCCACCTCGGGTAGCAGCATTTGTAGTCCCAGCACTGGAGCAAGAAAGCAGAGTGCCAATACAGATTGGCAATGTTTAAAAAACTTTATCAGAGGAAGAAACAGAGAGGAGGAAAGAAAAATGTGAGTTTGAAAAACATTCAGTTGACTTTTTAGGGTTTAGAGTGTCTGCTAAGGAATACAGATAGATCCTGGGAAAATCGATTCCCCAACTCATTGAAACATATTAGGAGATTTATGAGCGTCTCCAACTTTTAAAAACAATTTATTTAAGACTTTTCTCGGGTAACTGCACACACAGCTAAGCAAAAAGGATGTTAAGTTGTGATGGGGACTGGGCAAGCTTTCAACGCTCTTAAGAAAGCCTTTACATCATCCCCGCTATTAAGACACTCGATTAAACCTTGCCACTCATGTTGGGTTCAAAGAAGATAATCACAGGGAATTGTGACCCAAAACTATTGCCAAGGGCTGAAGAGGTGAATGTGTAACTAACCTTACAGGTACGAAAAGCACAGGTCATTAAATCATTAAATGGATGCAGTAAAACACATAGAACATACACAAGGAATTTCAGTGGAGTCTCGATATCGGATGTAGTGGAGCATGGTTGAACTTTACAAATGGCTGGTATGTGCTCCACCATTTGTAGTCTGTTGGTACCTCCCTCGTCTACTAAATGAAAAGTCGATCCATCAGTGCACTGCAACAACGTATTATGGTGTTATTCTGCACAACTCCCCTTTCTGGACTCCCGTCTTGTCTCCGTACCATGTCTTCTTTACCTCTGCTTTTGATCTTCATAAAAGGTTGGTAATTGCAGCAGTGATCATTGGCCCTTATTTACAATCTATCCTGGGAAGTAAGGAGTCAGCTATTTATATTTAACAGGCATCAGCGTGTTTACTGTGAATACCATGAGAGTGGTAGCGGACATATCTTACTCTGTAGGTACCTGGGAGGCATATTAGTGGTAAAAGGATCTCCCATAAGAAGAAAGTGATTAAGTAACACATTTAGGTGTCTCATCAAGAACAGTGTCCCCTGACTTCCCAGTTTTTTTATCATCAATTCCCTTAATGATCTGTTCTAAAGACATGGTATAACTCTGTGGACGGGACCCTTCGGAGGAAGGCATGAGGGCTGGCATCTGGAACCCATCTCAACTTGGATCACAACAGCGAGCTGAGAGGGTGAAAGGCTGGTAGTGTATTAGCATCTGGGATCTCTATTGTGAAATGCCTGGTGCTTGGTTCACAATATCACTGCAGAGTTGAGAATTATTCCACAGATTGGGAAGGTAATTATACCAATATTGGCAGGTGTTTTTTCAAGATAGTCAAGACAGAGTGCAAAACTTAAAGCAATCCATGAAGCCTTATTTCTGTCCAAGTAAATGGATGTTATATAGGATTACTGCAAGAGTGTTGTAAGACCCCTTTTATTTATTTATTTATTTATTTATTTATTTATTTATTTATTTATTTATTTTTAGTGCTTTGGTTTATTTACAAACCTTTGCAATATCACAAACAGTATCACGAAATTTATCAAACAATGATTATACAAAAAGTTTAAAAGAAATGCATACAAGTACCAAACATAGAGTACAGGTTAATCCTTTTGCATCAAAATTTCTATATCAAGTTAAACTTACATTACATTCACAAAGTAAGAAAAAAAACACAAATGAGAGAATTATCCTCAGATCCTGATTCACGTAAGTCAAAAACAAGTAAAATCTTTACCCAGGTTAACTCATGTCTGCATAGATCAAAACAAGTAAAATCTTTACCCAGGTTAACTCAAGTCACAAACATTTCTCAAAAAGGTTGTCACAGATATTTTTAAACTCATGCAATTATCATGCAGCATTCTATACCATATGAAGTCTCTATGCACTTCATATATAGAGGCTACAAATTTTGAGAAGTACTTTATCCTCTGAGTCTTTAAACAAGGGCAAACCAATAAAATATGCTGGAGAGTTTCAACAACATCAACAGTCTTGCAGTACCTGCACCATGGATCACCTTCAATTGTACGATTTCTAATACATTGTATTTGTTTAGTAGATAAGACGTTAAAGCGAAAGCGCATGAAGTCACTGCGCAGCCTCTTGCTCGGGTATTTAATCAGATAACCTTCCATATCAGCTTGCCATTTCCAAGTAGAACAGGCAGATTTGTACAATTTTGAGTCTAGAATTGTAGCTTTCGTTGTTTGCCAATCAAAGCCCATTAAGCTGAACTTTACTTTGCCCGGTTTGTTGCACAGTGAGATCATGGATAGACCCAGCTCTTTCAAACAGGTCTCACTTTCAACTTTTAGTGCATTCATAAAAGGATTCAAAGATTCACAATAAGCATGTTTGTACAATGTTTCATCCTTGCTAGTTTTACATTTTTGCAAAGGCAAAGTCTCTTCCAAACCGCATAAGAAGCTAGTGAGTGCAGACCTAGTTCATATCTTATTAAAGCTAGTGGTACGCATTTAGGCAGAAACCATAACACAGCTCTCCAGAATTTTCCTTCAATAGCAGTCAGATATGCATGCAGTTCATTAGTAAATAGTTCAATCCCATAGGTTAAGCGTGGTATGACCTTTTTGGTATAAAATTCCCTCAGCGGGACCATCGTAAATTTTCCAAATTTGTTGTCAATAGCCCTCAGCTGTCTTATGGCTATGTCTGCTTTCAGACTTAGCTGACTTTTTATTAGGCTGGAGGAGTCCTGACCAGAAAAGTAAAAACCCAAGTACTTAAATGAGGGTTGTGCCTTAATCCTCTTAACTTCACAAGACCATGTGTAAGCATTCTCCCTTTTGTTATTTTTACCAAACCGAACATTAACTGTTTTTGAAGGGTTTATTTTCAGCTTGAGGTCATCTATAAATATTTCAAATGCTTGTAGTAGCCTTTGCAGACCAATTTTGGTTTTGTCCAGAAGAAGAAAATCATCAGCATAAGCCATCCAGTCAATACACATGTTATTCAATTTAGGACTTACCAGACCTTTACTACCCAGAACTTTTTGGGCACCGCTTACATACAGATTAAAGACCGTAGGGGCCAGCATACAACCCTGCATTAAGCTGTTCGGAATACTGATGACCTTAGAGAGTAAGCCCTCAGATGTCAAGCGAACCTTCAAACTAGTGTCGGTATATAAAGCGATGATAATCTGCAGTAAATGGACAGGTATTTCAAGTTCTTGTAGCTTGAGCCAAAGGAGTTGCCTATCAACAAGATCAAAGGCTGAACTAAGGTCCATCGACGCCACAAACAGGGGTCTCATCCCCTTTTTCATGGAGTTAGCTATTAAAGTTTTCAGCACTAGACCTCCACAGTCTGTTCCAATATGTTTTTTAAAACCAATTTGTTTTACATCAAGAATGGATTTTTCTGTAATCCATTCTTGCAGTTCTTTTAAGACCAAAGAGCAGAATATTTTAGACTCAGAGTCTGCAATCACTATTGGCCTGTAGCTGGTAGGGCACATACGTGCACCCTTCTTGAAAACCGGAATAACTATGGAGACCTTCCAAGAAAGGGGTATAACCTTGGTCTCTAGAATATTGATATACAGCTTGGTCAGGATTTTTCCCCAAATTACCGGGTCCATTGTTAACAGTTTATTAGATAAATTGTTCGGTCCCTTTGCTCCCAAATTTTTAGATTTCTTGATCATTTCTGTCGCGTCATAGGTACAGAAATTCAAAGACCAAGACTGGCTTTCAGCACTTATCAATTTATGTTTCACCTTATTAGCAGTATATAACTTCGAAAAATGTCCCTGCCATACATCCACATTAATCACACTCACCGCCATATCCTGTTGAGGTTTTTCAATTTCATTTATCAGATACCAAAAGTTAGTACAGCCATGTCCATGAAGAGCTTTTAGCATAAGCTCACCATCATGCTGCATACGTGACGCTCTGTATTGGATATGCCAGTTTTTATAGGATTGCTTGATTTTGTTTTTTCTCGTATTGTATTCAATAGGTCGTGGAGTTTCCTTGTTTAATTTTCTAAGTTCTCTTCTGTATAAAGTTTTACGTGCATGGACAACTAGGTCCATGGGGTGTCTATTTTTCATCTTAACTTTAGTACCAATAGTGGACCGAGGGGCCATATTAGCAATGGTATCTTTAATATAGTTGGAAAAATTTAAGGATGAATAGCAGTCATCACGATGAAGCTCAGTCATAGAAAAATAGTCGTTAATCATTGTCGACGTAAACTTCACATTTTTTTTGTGAGACCACTTTATTCTATTACCTTGCTGATTTATCAACACCCCATGAGTATACATTTCATTAGTTGGAGTAAGTAAATTAAAGGCCATTTTACAGGTGAGAAAACAGTGATCACTCGTACTGGAGTCAACAACCTCAAAGTCATACACACCCCTAAAAATACCAGAAGAGACAAAAATGTAGTCTAAAGTAGATCCAAGGCCTCTGGCTTTCCAAGTATGGTGGCTCCCTCTGAGAAGTTCTAGCCCCAATGATTCAGCAAAATGCATCCACAGTCTTCCACGTAGAATGCCAGAGCCGCCAACCCGCACAATTTGATCTGCGTTAGCCATCATTTCATCACCCACTAACCGTTCACACAGACAGTTAGCATTCATATCACCAGCCAAAACAATTTGTCCTCCCTGATTTGCCTCACACCAGGATTCGATTATTGCTCCCAGTTTGTTAAGTTCATTACCGAGTTGTAGGTCAGTCAATTCACTGGGATTCCAGTAAATGTTAATAAAAAGAACAGAGAGAGACTCTTTGTTAATTTCTAGTTTGAATGCAGCAGCAAGAAAGTGATGATCTAAACACCATTCCCCCGTTTTGGAGAGCGAATTTGTTTGTTTGACGGCTATTAGTAGTCCGCCTTTAGGGCGACCCTTGTAGGAGCCCTGAGCACAGGTGCTAACTACAGTAAAACCTTCCCAACACAACTGCTCCCTTGACCGCGTTTCCTGAAGAAGAACAAAATCAAATTGTGACAAAAAGCTCATACATTTTTCATTGTTTAAAAGGTTCACACAGCCCTGTGAGTTCCAACTCACCAGTTTAAGGATCGAGCAGGAGCTAGAGCGGTTTACCAAGTTTCCTGAGTGAATCGATAGATTCCCTCAGAGTCAAGGCCAACCACCTCCATTCCTGCTTGTTCATATTCGATTCTCCATCACAAGACTTAGTAATTTGACTAGATTGTACTAGCGCAGCCTCGTGCGCCCTGGGTTTCTGTTGTAGAGTGACTTGAGATTTATATTCGTAGATGTCAAAACCCAGTTTTTGAAATAATTCGGATCCCTTCAACAACACAGACCTTATCAGAGCAGAAGGAAATACAAGTCTAACATAATTGCATCTGAACCTATGAATGAAGTCAACCAGGGTGATATCTGCAGTAGTGATCAAACTGAGTTCAGGTATAGTAGCTAATAAAGATAAATGTATGATCTATTTAGTGATATGTGAGCTTGATCTTGAAATAATACTATCAATATCAGACCCGGGATCTCAGGAAAAACAGGTTGTTTTAGATCAGTACCCATATTGTCAAAGGAGGAGACCCCATTGTCAAATTCTTGTTCACGGAGTTTAACCACATTATCAGTTCTTCCTTTCCCCTGGTCAGCTCTTACGACCCATTCCGTATATACCCCTGTGATGAAACAGACGCCTCGTCTATAGGTATGCTTGGTAGGTGTGTTCCCGAGGTGCAATTATTCGTAGGAGCATGGTTCTCCCCCAAAACCTTCAAGATAATACGCCTTAGTTCACACTCTTTTTCCCCTTCAGAGGTACCCAAAGACCCTTCATTAGTCTCGTGGGTAACATTAACATTCACATCATAAATAGCGTTTGTATTGCATTCAGTTCTCCCAACTCCCTTGTTTCCACTCCAGTCCACACTGCCCAGACCAGTATTCACTTTGATTTCAGATTTGTTAAGACCCGAGGGAACCATAGGGTGCCTTTCATAGTTCAATTCACTGGTGTGGCCAGTACAATTCATTACAGTGGGGTGCGACAGTTGTGCAACCTTGGGAACACTAATAGTAGTATGGCCTTCTAGATGTTTGGTTCCCCAGACACCCTTAAAGTTTGGGTTTCCTTTAATGAAGTCAAGTGAATGAGGGCCCTTAAAGATTTGATACATGACATCAGAATTCCTTTTTAATTCTTCACTCAAGGTATTTTCCCCTTCTATGTATGTACCCCTTTGAGTACATTCCCCATTAGATGTTTGTCCCGTCACATTGGCGGTTAACAGAGCGTTAGCCCAGAGTTAGATTGAGTCAAAGTAGGATTCAAAAGCGGTACACCCTCTTCGTTAACTAGCTGTTGAGGATCCACTTTTCTCATAAATTTTTGCGACATTTTGTTTCTAGCCACGTTATTATTTTTTTTCTTATTTTGCTTGGCCAATTTCTTACTTTGTCGTTTGGAAATTTTTACCTCGTAGACATCGTTGTTAGAGGTCTGTGAGGAATCATTTTTTTCTTTGCCAAAATCAACCTTGGGGTGTGTCTCATTAGTTGAGCTTTCAGAGAGCATACCAACCCCAATTGTTTGTGTAGATGGAATAATAATTATCTCTTTCGACAAAACAGGTTTGTCCAGGACAGTGTTAGTGTTGTCCTTTATTAGTTTTAGAACCTGAGCCATAATACTAAGGGTTTCACTATTTAGTACCTCAGCAAAAGACTTAGTTATGTAATGAGGCATTTTTGAGAACTCTTTAGTTAGATTGGTCAGCACCTCTGTCTGTTTTCTCATTTCCGATAGGAGTAGTCTGTTGAATATGCTTAGTGTTTCAATAAAGTCAGAATCAACTCCCCTGTCGGAAACCAGGTTTTTGGGTATCGCATCAGGAGCAGACACCTGCCCTAACTCCATTGATGGACTAAAAGGTAAGTCGTCAAATTTATCATAGCAGAAACTGCTTTCCTTTAGCCCATTAGGATCCTCCATAACGACCTCACCCTCAGTGATGTTATCTATCCCCGCAATAAACTCAGGTAAATCTTCTTCTACAAAGAGTGGTTGCGAGGGATCGATAGCATCTTCTATTGTTTTACAATTAGGGGGACAATCCTGCGCACATTGGAGCAAAGCTTCTTCTTCGTCACTAATAACCGGGAGAGGAAGAGCAGCAGCCCGTGTCAAACTTGCACGACGAGTGCTGACAGCATTGAAGGCCAGTTTTCTTTCTCCCCATCTTCGATTACGCTTTATAACACACTTAGACAAAAAAAATGACCCTTAGAGTACACTAGTAAGGAATCAGTTATATCTGTCAAGGTAACACACGGGTATAACAGAATTATAAGTGTTACAGCTTTTTCTCACCCATTAAAGGACCACAAGGCATGTAAGCTCAACAAGACGTAGTAAGTAGCAAATATTAGTGCTACAACGCACCTCGCACTGTTCACAGTGAACAGTAAACAGTGCTTTCTGGTGCTTCACGGTGCGCGCGCAGGTGCACTACACCATGGGTATTTGTAAACAGAAAAAAAGCACTTAGGGAAAGTAGAGGGTGGAGCCAATGACGCTCGCTGTGAGAGGAAAAGAAAAAGAAAAGAGGTAAGGTACTAAGTTTGCCTAGTGCTTTGTAAAGAAGTGCAATCAACAGAGTCCAATACAGAGTCCGTACAGAACAAGTCCAACGGAGTTTAGATATAAACTAAACCCATTCTATTCACCTCCAGGCAGCGTGGTGTCACAGCCAAAGACGTCCCTCTGGTGAAAACAGTAGCAGCTGCATACAAACGAACCAAAACGAACAACACTCCTTGCATGCGTTCCTTCCTTCCAGTAAACAGTGCTTTCTGGTGCTTCACGGTGCGCGCGCAGGTGCGCTGCACCATGGGTATTTGTAAACAGAAAAAAAGCACTTAGGGAAAGTAGAGGGCGGAGCCAATGACGCTCGCTCCAGGCAGTGTGGTGTCACTGCCAAAGACGTCCTCCTGGTGAAAACAGTAGCAGCTGCATACAAACGAACCAAAACGAACAACACTCCTTGCATGCGTTCCTTCCTTCCAGTAAACAGTGCTTTCTGGTACTTCACGGTGCGGACCCCTTTTATTGGTACTTACTTCCTCTGTGGCTCTTTTTCGGTGGGTGTCAACGTCCTGGTGTGTTCACGATGTTCCTTCACATGGATGCTACCATTCTAGAAATGGTGAGTGTTATTTCTGGGCTCTGTGTCCCTCTAACATGAGCAAACAGAAGGCAATCTTGTCGTCTGACCACTCCCTTATCGCAAACTTCCATCATGCTTCTCAATATCCTTGGGGCCAGATTAGCTATCTCAACCTCCAGGTGGGGTGTTGGTGGTACAATGATGATGTCGGAGCAAGTCTAGTATCAGCTGTAAGGGTTGGAAACCTTGATAAATATGTGCTAACATCATGCTTACTGTCTGTCTTGAGCATGCCTCAGGCTATTTTAGAGTTACATATCTGCCTGCTAGATGTCAATGGTTAGATGTCAATGGTCAGGTGAGGCACCCAAAACGAAATATGTACTCTGCAGACTAGATGTAAGAGTTTTGGGAATGAGAACTTCATTTCTAACACTCCATTATCTGGAGCTCACAGGGTCTCTGATTGGCACTAGAAATCGGAACATATATTTAATTTATCCAGGACATGAATCTATATTTATAAAAGTCAACATTTGTTTGTGGGTTTGTTGCTTGGCAAAGCATTGTTCCTTATACAATCCAAACTGTTTCACCAATCTGCAGCAAATTGTGGATAGTTACCTGTTAGGACCCTCTGGACATTACTGGCTATATGACATTTGGACACCCTACCCCTTTCCATGGATTTCAGCAAAGGTCAGCATGTGTTTGTGGGTTTCTGGGTTGGCGAAGAATTGTTCCTTATACAATTCCACACTGTTTCTCCAATCTGCACGACATTTTGCTTAGTTACCAATTAGGACCCTCCAGATATTACTGGCTACATGACATTTGTACACCCCACCCTTTTTCCCAGATTTTGGCAAAAGCCAAAATTTGTATGTGGGTTTGTGGCTTGGCGAAACTTTGTTCCTTATACAATTTTACACTGTTTCACCAATCTGCAACAACATTTTCATAGTAACCTGTTAGGACCCTCCGGACATTACTGGCTAAAAGACAGTTGGACACCCCACCCCTTTTACTTGATTTTAGCAAAACTCTAAATTTGTTTGTGGGTTTGTGGCTTGGCGAAGCATTGTTCCTTATACAATTCCACACGGTTTCACCAACCTGCACCACATTTTGCATAGTCACCTGTTAGGACCCTCCTGATATTACTGGTTGTATTACATTTGGGCACTGCACCCCCTTTCGCGGATTTCAGCACCTTCACACATGAGACGGTTGCCTGAACTCGGCGAAACATCAATGTGGTCGTAGAAGGACCGGTCCTGGGTTTGTGGACCTCTTTTGGGAGAGTTGACTTTTTCAAAGCCCACCACCATTGAGATGAAGAAAGAGGATGTAAAGGCAGAGGTAAACAGTGTTCCCTACCCACTCACAGGGCTCATTTGTGGTGACACTTGCTGAGGACCAAGGCCTGCCACTTGGCACCAAACCTCTATCATCGGGTAAAGCGGAACCTGAAGGACTTATCCTATCCTAAAGCCCCTGTGGAGGTTCTCACAATATCTGGAGCACCATAACAGACAGGATCCCTGTTCTACTGCATAAAACTGATTGAATCACATTTAGAACCGTGTTCACCACATCCTGAACCATAGGGGTACGATGGTGCTGGTTTTGGCACTTCATCGAACATTTGAAAAACTTCTGCTTAGCATCAACTGAACTGGCTCAGAATCTGCATTATGCCAAGCGGAGCATGTCACCCCTTCTGCATGAACAAGATGCACATCATTGTGGGCTAACTCAAACAAATGCTTCTTCAAAACCTGCATTGGATCACCAAGGTCACAGTATTGAACTAACAGACCTCGTCTCAAACCACTGGAGCGTCACATTGTTTGTCGTCCTGAACCAGCGGTACCAACATCCCAAAACATCTCAACCCTCATCCCAACCCTGGGGACCTATCTAGATTGCACAACTTGAATGCTCACTCAAGATGCATCAAGCTCCTGCTTCAAAATGACTACTGATGATAGCTCGCTACTTGACCGAACATGACTCGCGGCACTGGACCTGCTCCAAAATACAGCTTGAAACCTGATTCAATGCTGTCAAACTGTCAAAAATGTCCCCCAGCCCACCTTTTGGGGCCCTAGAGACTGGCTGTGGCCCTTTTACACCGTGTTCCACTGATAGATGTACATTGCCATGTTTAATTAAAGTACACATATTTTTATAGAACGAAGACTGGATATTTATTTTATTTTGGACTGTTGTACTCAGGTGTTTGGGTTGCTACTGGATCACATTCACACCCCTTCTGATAGTATGGCATTCATTGAGCCCATGTTTCTCTTAGCTGTGCCTATTTTATCTATATCATTAAGATCACTGTTGGTTTATAAAACTGTGGGGGCAGAGTAGCCAGTTTAGCTGCTACCGATCCTGATACTCCAGCAGATAAGACATCATTTTTAACTGAATTCAACTCAATTAATCATCTTTGTTCAATGTAAAAAGAAGTAATGTGGTCACACAGATGTGGAGATTTATTTCCGTGCAAATGTGCACACCCAGTTCACACTTGTACTATAAAAGACAATGGGTCTCATTCTAAGTTTGCCGGTCTGGAAACAAGGGTGCCGGTAACTTCACCGGCACCCTTGTTTCCAGATCAGTAAGCTGTGAGTAGGTCTGACCCTGTCGGACACAGTAGGCAGAATGGTCACAGCAGCACCAGCAGGATTAACGGCGGACCAGTAATGAGTCCCAATGATCCATTTCATTTTAATCGCCTGCTGTAGTACACCTAACAAGCCTCACAAGCTCATTTCATTGTGCTGTTGATAAGAAAGATGTGTTAAAAAGGCATTATTGGGGGACCAATCCCAGGCTTTGCTCTGCAAGACTCCACACTGACATCATGCAGGTGCCACCCATTCCTGACCAGGCAAGATTTCTACACATTTTTTAATTTTTATTTTTCCTTGGTTAGCAGGCAGTTTTTAGCATTCAGTGAACCCATTAATACTAAATGCCAAGACAATTGTTTTTCGTTATATATGTCAAATGTTAAAAAATTGTCTATAAATTCGAGAGGATATCTTGAGTGCCGAGTAAAACAAAGTGACGCATTGGCTGTGCGACACACAAGGATGACTATTGGCTATCCATTCAGACATCACTAGTGCTACTAGATATGCAGACCCTTTTAATTCTAACTTTGACTATCTTAAATTGACATTCTCTTCAGAATACCTGGTTGAGGGACTTTTATCTGACTGTTATTCTGTGATTACTTTGCAATTGTATCCCCCTCTGCCACAGCTAACCTCAAATGAACAGTTGAGACAAACAGCAGGGACCCTAGTTGATCTTACGTGTGAGATAGGCACTGGAAACTGTCTTAGCATTCCTCCATGTCTCTCTTTGGATACTGTAGGCAGAGGAGCTAGCAAGAGCAGTAACTCAGCTTCAGTCCCTAAAACTGCATCTCTGGTGAAATAAGTACTTGGCACCTCTTGTGCCCCAAATGTTTCTTTGGAAGAGATCATCTACCCCACATGGGAAGAACATGAGGCGCTGCCATTTATTTTGTGGAATGTCAATGGGCTATCCAATAAATATCTGCATCCCGATTGGCACAACTTAATAGACATATAAAATAATATTCCTCCAAGACACCTGGCTGGCTAAACCAATTTACAAATCTGGCTATTGAACTTTGTTCTGCCCAGCTGAGAAAGCTGATAAAGGCAGACCAAAAGGTGGTCTTTTAATATGGGTTAATTCCAGTTTAGGTATATCATGCAAGCAATTTGATTGGGAGTCTCCAGATTTATGACACATGGTGCTTGGGCTCTGGGTGGGTCTAAATATGCAGATTCTACATATATTTCTAAGACAAAACCAACATGCAATAGCGTCTCTTGACCAGGCTTTGGCCAAAATCACTTTTTCCATGGAGAAGAGCCCAAACTTGGTTCTAATAGTAGTCAGGGACATTAATTGCCAATTTGAAGATACAAACCTGCCTTCTGCGGACTTGACACCAGAGTGGGATGCATGGGGTGTTCTGACCCTACAGGCTGCCCCACCACCACATAGCTATCCCTATGCAGGATCATTCCATGTAATTCTCTATTCCTGTGGTGTACCAGCTTGCAACGGCAGTTTCCAGAGGATTCTCCAGCCACCCAACTTTTCGAAGTCAGGCCAGATCTAGTCTGAATGACTATATAATAGTAACTATGGACCATTGGGGACTTATAAACTCATGTAAGATGCTCAAGTGTTTGGAAAGTGATCACTATCCCTTGAAAATGAAGTGGTCACCTAATATAAGTTGAGCGTATATGTGTACTCTACCGGTGAATCAGCCCAAAAATGACAATACACCGAAATGCAAAACCAGTTAGGTGGTCCTCAAATTTGAACAACAATCATCTCTGCACTCTTTATATGACTATTATACCCCTACTGGAAGAATATTCGGAACCTAATTTGATGCATACACGCTGAGTGTTTTATGAATATCTGATTGGAAGGCTTCTGCCTATTCTGTCGAGAGTGGCTACTGAGAAATCCAGCTCAGGTTGCTGCTCTCGTGGTTGGTGTGATCGTGACTGTAGAAGTGCCAAATCTTCTCCTATTGCAGCATTGAAGGCTGAGGAATGTAGAAACGTAGGGAGAGTGAATATTCTAAGAAGTGAGTATAAGGCATTATTTAAGGAAAATAAAGATGCCCACATTCAGGCACTCTGGTCCTCACTCGACATAGCAATTGAAACCCACAATTCCAAGGAGATTTGGCATCTAGTTAGTACTGATACTAGTAGGTATGAGTTACCTAGGCCAGATAATATTCCACCTACTGAGTGCCTTTGGCATTTCCAGTCTCTTTACCAGTGTGAGAATAATTGATCTTCGGCCGACACTGGTGGTGGTGCAGTGATATCGTCAGACGCTAATTCAGCCTACGCTATTGCATTTTTCAATGCTGAAGTGGAGCAGGCAATTCTTGCACAGCATAATAATAATAATAATAATAATAATAATAATGGCAACAGTCATGTGCCAGACTTTGTACGAGACCACCTTTTTAAGATCAATCCTGATATATGCGTGCCTTTTCTTATGAAATTCTTTAAAGAAGTAAAGGGAACGTCCTCTCCCTCCAATGTTGGAGGGGGGCAACTATTATACCGATTTATAAGAAAAGAGCAAGAGATGCGCCTTCTAATTACAGCTCCATCGCCTTGATGGATTCATTAGTAAAAATGTACTCTAGAAAATTGCTGCATCATCTTGAAGACCAGGCTACTGATTCTACATTGTTCCATATGCCAAGGCGGGTTACAGCAATGGCATCTCAACACTAGACCAGGTATTTAGGTTGGAACACATCCTACAAAAACATGTGCCTTTAGAAGCACAAACCATCTTTTTGGTAGTTGTAGATTTACAAACGGTGTTTCATATGGTACCAAGATTTCTCTTGTGGGAAACACTAGAGGATTGTCATGTCCCAGCTTGACTAAGTACTGCAATTAGATCCTTGTATCAAAATAAATATGTGATAATTTGGTGGTGTCCAGGTGGGGAACTGAAAGACCCGTTGAGCATAAATATAGGTGTAGGGCAGGGGTGTGTGTCGGCTCCCCTTTTATTTTTGTTGTACATAAATATAGTTAATAAAATAAGTGCAACTGCGTTGGATGCCCTAAGAATAGGTGCATACAAATAGAGCCAGCTATTGTTTGCAGATGATGCTGTACTACCTGCTAAAACATCTGCTGATCTTCAACATCAGCTCTCTGCCATTGAGTATATATGCAAGAAGAAAGGACTAACCATACGTATGAACAAAACCAAAGCGATAATGTGCTGCCTGAGGGGTCAGATTTCACAGGTTCCCCCAAAATGTTATATGAACAAACTCTTGCTAGAATCTGTGAATTCCATTGAATATCTGGGTGTAACCCTGTCAAGTAATCTGAAATGGGCAACACAGATTGATAAGTGTACTCTTACTGTGTCTAGACAATGGGGTGCCATAGTGGGTTTTTCTACCCATTTGGGGGGAGAGCACTCTCCTCTGTGAGGATACATTTCTGAATCACCTCTTGGGAGTCCCAAGTTGTGCCCATTCAGTCCCAGGGGCATTAGAAGCGGCACAAACAGAGCTAAATTGTATTGGCTGAACATATGGCAGTTACACTTTATAGGGAGGGCCTTAGCGAGGTACTAGATCAGAATGGTGGTAAATCCTTACTGTGGTTTAAATATGTTAAGTCTATATTTTTGAACCTCTATCTTGAAAAGTTATGGTTCGACCTAGCTAAAAATGGTGTACATTCTAAAGCTATTCTTAAGAATCATTTCTATGAATGGGCCCTAAATACAAGGTTGGATAGCTGTCACAACGGATGGTTGTCAGCTAACTATATACAAGCTAAACTCACCCTGGGGTTGGAACCTTACTTGGACTAACATGCAGAAAATAACGATGACAAGTTTATACACCAAATTTAGGCTTGGTATCCTTCCACTCGCAAAATTCACTGAGCATTGGAGGAAGGATACGTTGACCTTATGCCCAATCTGTGCCTCTTATAATGAAGACGAACAGCACTTTCTATTTATTTGTCATTTGTATGAGGTGGCTACGAGTAAGTATCTTGGACCATTGCTGTCACAGTCTAGTGTTAGAACTCTGAAAAAAGCTATTATTTTAATGAAATCCTGTCCCCCTTTTAAAGTGTTCTCAGTGGTTTCTTCCTTTCTATTTATTGCCTTCAAACATGGGAAGTTATACCTAAGCAGCTAGTTTTGGCCTGCTAAAGGGGACATTGGACTCTGCATAATGTCATGGTCTGTTACCATTTGCACTTGCTCTTTCCGACCTTTGTTGTGATGAATTAATTATGTTTTAAATGATCATTTTAACTATTTTAATTTTGTATTGGTGTCTGGCAATATCATTGTATCTTTGTTATGATGCCGATTAATTGTAGATTTTAAGATGTTATGATGTTTGATGTTTTAATCTATGTATCTGCGTTTTGGGCATAAAGCCAAAATAAAGCTATTTGAATTTGAATTAAACTTGCAAGAAAAGCCAGGCTCAAACAAGAAAATTGTCCCAAGACCCCGAGACACACGCGCAAGCACATTCACAGACAGATGCACATAAATCAAGCTGTGTGACCATGTCTCCCTTCATCCTCAATCCTGAAGGACGTGCTTCATTCAACATGAAGAAAGGGTGCTTCTAGTTAATTCTGAGGAAAAGTGACAAAGAGTAAAAGGTGGGGCCATGGCACTTCATGTGTGCTCCAAATCATATTTCACAGTCAGCTATACCGTGCAGTCATGTTCATGTATTTTGAGATCTGTGCCCAGGGCTGTAAGTGGGCAGGGGCTAGCTGGGACTAGCCCCGGTAGGCTCAGAAATCTTGTTCTGAGATAGGGCCCTGCTTGGTCTCACTAATGGGAGCTTCAGGATTTTGAAAAAGTAGTCCTCTACTTCCAGTGGCCTCAGGTTCTTAGCCTTAATGGTGATGCTGTCCCTCCCCAGATGGCGAGGGGCAGCGCCACCATTAAGGCTGAAAAGGTGAGGCACTGTCCCCTGTCAGGCAAGCCTTTAGAACATGAATAGATAAATCATCACCCTCTCCCCCATGGGGGAGAGGATACTGATCTCTACAAAAGGTTGCCTGGCAGGGGGGCCTGTAGCCCATTAAGCCGGGGCTCATCAAGGGGGCATGACGTAATGAGCCCACAGGCGACCCCATGCCATTAGGCAACGCCCCCTTGATGTGTCACCTGGGTCATTTTTCAGTGCCACTTAAGGCTGACTGTGCTCGAAGGAAAACATCTTTTTGCTGAACTGTAAACAGCTTTAAATATGAGTGCCACCTAGAGTCCGGACAGCATATTGCATCCTCAGTTCATCTGCCGAGGTGTTCTCCTAGAAGCTTTAATCCATGTCTTACTTTGTGTGTTTATACAGGCACTTGAAACAATTGTGACTACCAGTCATTTTACTTAATCAGCCCTATTACCAGTGTTGCCAAAATGCTCTTCTCAAGGAACAGTAACTCTGACGGTCAATCAGGGGCATTATCATTCTTATGTGAATATGGGCTGTCACAGGAATTCTAATGAAGAAATCCTCTTTCCACATTCATTCATATTGCCATTTACTCCATTCTTATTGGTCATTTCTCTAACAACTTCATAGACTGTAAATGCCTCATGGCATTATAACGGGGCCCGACCGGCTGCATAGCTATGGCTTGTTCTGTATGCTACTACTCTGCGGCATAACTTTTACTGTATTGTATGATACTGTAACCTGTAACCACCCTATGCAACCATCTATGTTTTACACTGTAAGGCTCTAAGCTCACTGTAACCCTAAGAAAAGTGTGGTCCTTTTAAGTAAGACACTTTCTTGCAACAGCGCCTCAATGCACAATGGCTGGTATTTTGCTTACCACATGTGTGATGATGAGCAGCACTTTGGCAATCATATAATTTTCTAATGGCCATAATTATTTATTTAAGACAAGAAAGACTACATTACCTCCTCACATTAACAACAAATCATCATTTCATGTTTTAAACTGAGCACAGAATTATATTGCTGGGGTATTATTGTGCATTTTCTGCTGATTTGTGGCAATACTCTGACAATAAGCCCTGATCCGGTGGTCCATTATCGCCTATGGTAATGGCCCCGGGGCCCCAGGGTCATTATCATTAGGCGGTATTTGCCCACTGGCGAGGGGCTTGTTGCCATTAGTATTCTGTTTTTTTTAGCACCCTGATACTAATGGCTTTGTTATTTTTTCCAATCAGCTTTTGTTTTGCCGGTTGAAAAAATGCAGCACTGCAGTACACATTTGTTCTATAAAGACTAGAATGCGCACACTACGGATCAACAGGGTGACATTTTGGGCCAATTTGATCCTTAGTAATGAATCGAGAGGTGAGTGAGGAAGCATTCTGAGCCAGCGCGCGATGCACGCAAATGCGTACACGGGATTAAACTGTGGTATGGCTTGCAATTGAGCCAATCCACATTCAGTGTATCCCGTGGCATCGGCGCGCCGGGTACTAATGCTAATTAGTCTCACACTATTTTAAGAGGAGTACTGTGGTACGTACAGCCTCTATAACCTTTATCTGTCAGCCAACAAGTGTGTAAAATGTGCTTATAATTCACAATCTTGTCCCATTTTTTCTTTACTTCAAACGATTTTCTGTGACCAATTGCCTCACACACTCTGAAGAGATGTTGCGTAATTCGCAATCTCATGATCACTCAGTTGTGGCGAAAGTGGTCAAAAGCGTTCATACAAACATCTAAAAAAACACTCCATTAAAGCAATGTTGGGCATACCACCCCTAACAGTTGTCACCCTTGTCACTCCTGTGGGGTTTTTGCATACCTCTGCAAACGAAAAATAGCAGCGCCTGGTCCCACAAGGAAGTGGAAAAAAGATCCTCCACAAACTGTAATGGATCATGGTCATCTGTGCCGTTAAATGTTCGTGTGAAATACTATATATAATGACAGCAGCAGAAAAAGAAAAACGAAACTATTGAATGCCCCAGCTGTATTCAGACAAAGAGCCACACAGCTTTAATAGCATCCAATTGCATAATGGTATAACAGGTCACAGAGAACATTAGATCAAGTCAAAAATGATGTTGTATACTGATGCCCTCCCAGTGGGATTAACCGAAGGTGTAGAGAGACCACAAAATGCAATGCTTGAATGGATGTTGACTCCTAAGGATTTTGTGCAGCATTGTGGCGGGTATCCGAGTCTGCAGTGACCAGTTACAAGGAGATGGCACGTATCATGTTCGAATTAAGCCAACAATAATCTATCTCCAGTAGAGGCAATCAAGGACTGCAAATGTATGAGAAACTTAATAATTAGACCACACTATGGGGGCCAAAAAAACCACAGTGTCCAGCAGCAATCAGGCATGAGCCGATAGCTGAACAAAGATGATCTCCTCCACAGCCCCTGTGGTCTGAGGCCTGTGGAAAGCAAATTCTCGCATGTCACTGTTAGAGACTCTACAATATTTCAAAAACATTGTTTTTTTAGAGTGCAACTTCCTCAACCTATATTGAATTGCTCAAGGACATGTTTTATTTTAAAGGACATGGAACACGAATAACAACAACAACAACAACAAAAAAACGTTAGCATCACAAATAAATAAGGAGCGACAAAGATGCAGTTTAAGAGACAGATTGAAAGATACATGGGAGTTTCATTAAGATGTTTTCTCTTAGCTCTGGTGTGCCAACAGTACATTGTTCTGAGAAATTACATAGATTTTGACATTGACAACACATGTTTACATTATTCACAGTGCTATTTCTCTAGATTAAAATAGAGAGGGTTGTGGAGCTGCAAACTATCCACGAAGGAATGTCTAGTCATTATCTATTCTAGGACATGCATTTCTAAAAAAAATAATACATTTAAAGTGACTGGTTCTATAGTTATGCCTTGGGTGCAGGATGTGTGTGTCTACATCATGTGTGATGAGTTTACATTGAAGCAGATGGGTGGGAACCATGAAAGACCAAGGGGTTTCCCGAACTAATATGGGCGCATAGAATGTGTGCATGTGTGTTGAAGCCTTACAGTTCAAGATTGTGTTGTATCTTTGAGCAATGCAAATCGCGAGTTCTTTGATACTGTTTAATTTGTGTGTCATAGTCATGGTTTATTTTTACATATTAAATGATATATGAATCCTTCTGTAGTAACTCTCAAGGGTCTTCCTTCAATATATACATATTTGTCAGAATTCAGGTTAAGCCTTTATATCATTGCCTGTCAATGATTCTGTTAATATACTCTCCAAACCAGTTACCACGTGATTGGCAGTAAAATCAACTCAAATGATGTCTCTATGGCCGTCACAAATCTGGCAGACAGTGGACCTCATTCCGAGATTGGAGGTAGCCATGGCGCTATTAGCGCCATGGCTGCCTCCATTACCGGGTCTAGGTCCGGTCTGGTTGAATGGGGACTTACCGGGTCATTCCGACCATGGAGGACCCGGTAAGTCCGCATTCAATCAACCATTCCCCATTCCCATTTGAGCCCCCATAGGGCTCAATGGGAATGGGGAAGGCGCTAATCACGGGCCTGCGAATAGCAGGCCAGTTATTAGCGCTCTGGTCCCTTAGCGGGACCCTTAAAGGACATGTGGTCAGACCACACGTTCTTTGCGGCTCCCGCTAAGGGACCTCGTAATTGGGCGGTAAGGGTTTACCGGCACCGGTCTCCTTATCAGTGCCCGTTATCCCTTACCGCCCAACTCAGAATGACCCTCAGTATCTAAGTGCTCCAGTTGCCATCATCATTCATAAACTACTGTATATTAAATACTTTTGTTTACATGGTGGTACGGTTCAAAATCCTGCGTAAATTACATTCCTCTAATGTTCGGCATTATATGATCGCTAAATAAAACCTCAAAACCTCTAGTAATATGTATTTTTTAAACTAAAGATGCCACAAAGATGCCATTGATTGTTCTCTTTGATTATACCCTTGTCCTGGCAGATAAGACACCCTCCCCATCCTTTTTGATTTTTTTTTATTAACAATGCATTACCTTTAAATGCAAGACATAAAACCATTACAACAAACATGAGCATAAATACAAGAGAAAGCACATCAAAAACAAAAAAGAACCCCTCTACCCTCATTTGAACATTCTGAAGTTTGACCTTTACTCTAAATTGAAATCTAAGAATCTACTCCAAATGGGCCTCATTCCGAGTTTGGAGGTAATCATGGCCCTATTAGCGCCATGACTACCTCCAATATCGGTAGCGAGTCCGCCCTCGTTCAATGGGGACTTACCTGTCTATTCCGACCTTTGCGGGACCGGTATGTCCCCATTGAAAAAGCCATTACCCATTCCCATTTGAGCCCCCATAGGAATCAATGGGAAGGTGGAAGGCGCTAATAACGGTACTGCAAATTGCGGTACCGTTATTAGCTCTAAAGTCCCTTAACGGGTCCCATCCTTAATGCCTGGTAAAACCAGGCATTAAGGAAGGGACCTGCTAAGGGAACTCAGAATAGGGCGCAAAGGGATTACCGGCACCGGTGTCCTTACCGGTGCCCGGTATCCCTTTGCGGCCAACTCCTAATGAGGCCCAATGTCTTCAAATATTTTACTCACCCTCCGCTGGTTCTATATTACTCTTTTGATTTGTAAGAACATATTCATTTCCTGAGACCAAATTGCCTTAGTAGGATGTTTGTTCAATTTCCAATCTCACTTAATATAAGTTTTCGCCATCAATGGCACACTAAATAAACAACTTTTTTTTCGAGTTTGATAGGTCCGCCAAAATAGCATTCACACCCAGTCATACTCAAATTCCACTCCCGGTACTTCAGCTATTCGTCCCCGACTGCAGTCCCATAGCATGTGTTCCCATGTACCTGTTTTATAGTTACACCCCCTGCTTGCATTGGAAACACTGAGTCTCTGCCTGTGCATTCTATCTGGAGTCCTACGTGTTCTGTTTATCAACATGATCTGCTGGTCTCATTCACACAAACTTAAAGACATATTGAGTATATTTCTACATATCATATCCTCCCTCAGTCATTTCCAATTTAATGCATTTTGACCATGACTCTAAGAGCAAGGCATTTCCAGTGAATACTCCACTTAATAGTCTGATAACCACCGAGGCCATATGATCTTGTTTGCCCAATAGTGTAATTGGCTCATGTATATCTGAGTCATGTAGGCTCTGCATTTCATCATCAACATTTTAGCAAAGGTTTGAATTTTAACTAGGGCCAAGGGTGTGAGACTCATATATATGATTCAAGGGCATGAGATTGAGGCTGAATCTAAGTATATCCCAATGCACAGAACACATGCTAGAAAATAATCACTTTGCTCCACAATGCTATTTTAATGGGCTGAGTTGCACTAAAGAAATGAAACTAACATACTATTTTACCGTACCCATTTAACTCTCCCATAGTAACATGTAGTGCAAATCAGTCCATGATATAAGCTGGATGCAGATTGATGGAAATGCATAATGCTCTGGAAATGGAAAAGAACAATGATTTAAACATGCATTCTTGAAGATGCACTCTGTTTTAAAGTGTAGAATGTGGGATCAGTTCTGCTAAAGACATTGCATTGTCTCGGGTCAAGAAGCGCCGGTCAGATGTAACATTTTCTCTTCAGCGATGCAGTTTGTATCTCGAGCGAAGGCACAAAGGAAATCACGTGCTATTTTAATGGGACAATTTGCCATGGGGAGGTGCTTTTGAGGGACACAGGGTTTGTGAAAAAGGTTTGAGGCAGAGAGGACTGACAAAGGGAGCAGAAGGCTGGTTCTTGAGAAGCTGAGTCTCCGGTGTTCTTGCTGACTGTCTGCAGTGCTGCGGGCGTCTGTCTCTCTCCTAGGTTGACAGTCTGTAGAAGAGCTGCAGTCTCGAGCAACCTTATCTGTAAATGACCATGAGTGCAGAAAAGAGAAAAGCTGGGGAAAGACTTTATGGGTTGCTGCCAAGCTGAGTCGGGGAATATCGCCAGCTTAACCTAGGTAATTGTGCTTTTATGTGAGGGGTGTATTAAAGTGCATGTTTGAAACTATGTAGCATAGATTAAATAATTCCACTCATTTTTAGGTCCTGCATTAAGAAAAATAATTTAAACATGCATGTAAAACTGTGATTACATTTCTCCAAGCTCTGTTGCGAAGTCAAGGCTGGCCACAAGCAGAGCTCTGCACTTTATCGCAGATAAAACCCTGTTGATGTTTGAATTGCAACGTGGGTGCACATGTCATTCTGTGTAACTTGCATATTCCTAGTTTATGATAAAGAATAATAATTTTAAAAGGTAATTTAGCCTCAGTGTATTTATTCTGCAATCAGTCTCATTGAGTTGGCATGTATAGAGATGCAAATGTGCAGTAAGAAAAATACCAAAGCAAAGTTAGTCACTGTAACTTGTTTTACTCTGAGAGGCTGAACTAATGGTTTGTATTTCATTTGCATGTTTAATGTATTTTGAAACACAGCCAAAAGGGCATACAAGTGATATTGTAGATAACATATCACAGGAGAGCATGGATTAATTATTCAGAATCTACTAAGCCCAGTAGTTGTTTACCATTAGTGACCCTGGAGAAATTATTATTAGACAGTGTTCTGAAATCAGTCTCACTACTACACAAATTCCTGAATAGTTTTACCACAATATATTGCCAAGAGCTAAGAAAATACCACCATACCAAAATACCACAAAATACCACAAGATAATAAATATAGCTCAAAAGATCTCTAACAGTCATCAAACTGTCCTATTCCCTGTTTGTACAGTCTTTGAAATATTTAAGATCCTTAAAAGGTAACCATCTTCCATTGTCAAATGCATCTTCAATCCATTTCACCCCCTCCAGGTACCAATGCTGTTTGAATAATACCCTTTTGTTAATCTTGAGTGCAGGAATTATCCATATGGAAGCCCAATTCGCTCGTAATGCACCTTTGTTTAGAAGGCTGGACATTTTTAACAAACAATCCCTCAATAATTTGGTCGGGCTTGTGGTCTCAATCCTTTTGTCCATTTCTTAAAGTCAGTAATGACCTGGGTTCTAGAGGACTATTCATAATTGCCTCATCCCTTGTAGCGTTGTCAATGGAATTTTTCCTGATCCGGCTACAGTGCCAGTGACCTGCATCCTAATGGATCAATAATACTGGAAACAGATCACACTGTCACCCATCCTGAAAGTATAACATTCTATTAAACAGTCAGTGAGTCATGAATACAAATCATTATTTCATATCTGATATTGCCAGCGTCTCTTACAGCATCAGTCAGAGCACAACATGTGCCATGTGTTAGGAAGATTACTGCCTGCAACTGTTTTAAGGTATAAGAGGGGTTAGCCCACAACAAGGCAGCAACTGTATCCTTAATTCCAACAGACTCTCGCAGTGTTAAATGTGGCAGAGCCTCCATGACTAAATACTTGGAAAGGAATCAGAATTGTGTAAGGTTCATTACACATGTTATAACAGTAAATAAGGAAACATCCACTGAATATTTTTCTCAAAACATATATTTATCTTGCCCCCAAACCTATTGAAACCCATCACATTTTCTCCCTCCTTCCACCTCACACCACTCTTCTCACACTCTCCCACAAACATTGTAAAAACTGAACAAAGAGGAAATGCAGTGTTTCAGATCAGTGTATGACAAGTCATGGTCAGTGGGATAGCTCAAGGCCACCAGAAGACTTAAGGAACTATTTTGACCAAGTTATGGTGAAGACAGTAGACTAAGGAAGGTTCATTCTAATTAAAATGCAATTCCTCCTCAGAAATCAATGCAGCAGAGAAAAAACACAACTGCAGTTATGGGAATAGAACAATGAACTATCAAACACTTAAACAAGACAAAGATCGTGATGATTTCAAAGACAGTCCGTGGTTAAGCAAATTAAGTAAAATAAGATTCCCTCATTGAAAGGGAGACTTTAAGGTTACCATGGCTATTGCTGGGGGACAGACACAAGTGATCTGATTCTGGTGTACTACGCAGGTGGCTTGTAGCCAATGATGCCGGTGTACTAGCCAGATGGTGCAGATGATGGACCTGCAATGCATATCAGGTATGTCTGCAGTTCCTCATCTTCGTAGGTATCTTGGATGCACAATTGCTAGCTACAAAAAGAAACATATTTCCGTGCCTGTTTAGATCATGGGGAACATTCGGAGCATCCTATTGCATGCAACATATCACATCACTGATTGCTTGGGTGCAGTGTTTGTTGGAGAGTGGCTGCCTAGTTATGGGAGGATAGAGAATGTACAAAGGGGGTTGGAGGGTTCTGGATTGTTGACCGCAAGTTGCACAGAGAGCAGAGAAGGGGGGTGCGAGAAAGAAAGGAGTATGCAGGAATGGCAGATCCCAAGGGAAGGGTGGGCTTCATGGTAAGTGGTGGCTTCATGCAACATTCACAGGTTGCACTAAGCAGATGATTAGCTGGGACATGTAAACAGAGAGTTAGGGAGAATGGAAATTGAGGAAAGAGCTGGAGAAGGGGCACAGAAAAAGATGCTCATTGAGAATGGATTATTTAGAAGGGGGCAATCAAGATAGAAGCCAGTGGTGGTGTGGCTCGCTATGGGTTGGAAACGCACAATAGCACACTGACATGATTGGTTGGGATAAAGGCTAGATGGAGAAAGGTATGAGGGTCCATAGTGAGAAAGATTGCCACAAGTCGATAGTGGACAACAAAGGCATGTAGCATAGCAAAAGGAACCAACACAGAAATTGGGTGGCACATTTATAGATTTCTACTAAGGGATAGAGTGATTAAGAAACAATCATTCTGTAATGAGAAAGAAGACCTTGAAAAAAGGAGGCTGGGGAATGTATAGAAACCCTTGATAAAGGTTTCTTTGGTGAAGACTGTATGCTGCAACTTTGGGTCTGTTGACTCTTCCAGCTGCTGACATCAGTTGTCCAGTGCCCCCATCACGTCATAAATTGCAATTTCAGGGAAAGCAGTGATGCTTCTTCTAAGAGGAGTGGACATGTTCAGGCTTCCATTATAACCATTCCTGCTGGATAAAGTAGAGGGAACCCCTGTTAAAGATTTATTCTGGCCATTTGAGAGTGCTTGAATACATAGATCTCTGAAGCTCTTCAGCTCGTTCCCAGGCAAACACTGTATTTTAATGCAGTCTTTAGTCACAGATATCCTTTACAAGTTCATGGCAGATATGTTATTGGATGCCTTTTGTTATTACTTACTGGGATCATAGTGTTAGAAACATATATGGGCTTCATTGAACACACAGACGGAAGGTTAACCATGTAGCTCTTTCGGACACTGATGCGAGAGCACCATGCACAGGCAGTTCAACAATGGTTAATTTGTGATTCGGTCTTCTAAGATTCTCACCTGCCACCACATTCCAGACACAAAGATCGAACGAGGCCAGTATACTTGCTTAGAAAACAATGGTGATTTTTGGGCAGCCCACCCTTAGATCCTCAATTTACAAATCTGCACCCTCACTTGATACGTTGATTAAGGCTCATAAGTGAAAAAGGGTTGGTAAACCTTTCAAGACAAGTGATAACATTGGGGTTGTATGACATAGGCCACATGTCTGAATGTTTGCCCTAACAACAGGTATGTGTTGTTTCTCAGTGGGTTGCAAAGAGGCATTTGCATCACCTTTAATTCCCAGGCTGAGGGTTGTTAAACCATTCTGCATGTTTAAAACCCTTAGACAAATTTTCAGTTCCTTTTCTGTAGGGTAAACATATTCTAGAAGTTAATTAGGTAGAGAGGATTAATGTTGAAAGTTTCCCAAATAATAGTTGTTCCTGCTATTTACAATTCATTCATGCTCATTACGAGTTTGGTAGTGCAGGAAACCATGGTGGTAAAAAGGTGGTAATCTGTTAACTGTTACTTTACCACCAGTTCCCCACCCCACCGAATTCTAACCTCAGAGGTTGAGTGAAGGAGTTACCCCCCAGCAAACAGTGAGAGGTAAATTCTTCTCTTCAGCTCCAGAAACAGTCACACTTAGTGTGGGTGTATTTACTAACACAGTAAGTACTCTTAAATCCCCATGGAGCCCTACAGACTCCAAAAGCAGGTACTGACTCCACCTTTAACCCCTGGCAGCCCCATAGTACATTTATGTGACTCAGTGGTAGTAATTGCAAACAGGTTTGGCAGTAATTGCTGCGGCATTACTGGCAAACTCATGAAGAGGTCCATGGTGTGGGAGTTTCAAAGAAAACACAATCAACTAATATGTTTTCCCTACTGCACCAATTGATATGAATTGTCAAATTAATCACTGCCCTCTTCTCTAGGGATTTATGCAGGGGTGAATTTGTATGTGTGTTTCTACATTCACATCAGAGTGAAAGGCACTACCTCTGTGACAGTGTGAAGTGTGAAGCTTTAAGCAGCAAATGACTCACTGAAAACTGTCGTCCAATTTAAATCACTGGCAATCGCAAACTGTACTACTCCCTTGATAAACAATTTGTTCTCTGCATCAGTTCATTACCCTGTGGGTGACATTGAGGTGTTCACTGATGTGATATATATATATGTATTTCATGAAAATTGTTGCACTTGCTGTGAATAGAATTGGACCCACTTGTCTTTGATCAGTGTGCGTGGATCGTCCTCCTTTCTCCAAAAATGCAATCACATTACCTGAAACTAATAAAGCCCCCACTGCCTCTTATTGCAGAGAAGGATAGCTCAACAGTAGTTGATACACTCACAAATTTAAAATAGGATTATTATAATGCCCATTTTATGGGCATTCCAAGATTCCAAACACTTAGACTACAGGTTGCACATAACTCTGCAGTTAGGCTGATTTTTGCAATACTGCGGCAATCAACTGCCTCACAGTATGGACACATGACTTCTAAAATGCACTACCTATCGCCCAAATCGATCACTTCGATCCAAGGGACAAAGCCTTCTGGTTGTCCTTCTCCCCAAAACTGCAACTTGGGGTGATAGGCGCTGTTTTATTTTTTTTCTGGGCACCATTCCTAGATTTCTCTTCCTGTGATTTATGATGGATTGAGTCCCTGTCTATCATTAGGAAGAAATTGAAAACTTATCTTTTTTTGTAATTTCACCATCTATTACACAGGTACCTATAATTTAGTCCATCCCACGACCACTACTCATCGATTACCACCTGCGCTGAGATCGAGACTCTGACCGCATCCTACGGTGTATCCGTGTTAAAAATGTCAAAATCGAATCATATCATTCATTTGTCATTTTCATGGCTGTCATAGCATCCATCGCCGACAATTTAAATGTATATTCAACAAACACAACCAATTATATTAGGCATTGGACCCAATTGGACCCAATATATCAAAAGCTAGTTTCTCTCCATCCCATACTGAGATATCCATGAAAGGAGTTACCACAACATTGTTGGTTTTATTACTAGCCTCATATTGTATACAATGCCCGTCAATCTCCTCCTCTTTGACACCCATAGGTAGCCACAGGTAATGGTCTGTTAACCGATGAGCAGTGAGGCCGCGAAGTAAGTGTCTCTCTTGGGCTAAATTGATCAATTTCTTTCTCAGTGTAGTGAGATGAACTAACCAATTTCCTTGACAAAGCCCCAGTAAATTCATATTGTGAACTTGGGAGCTCAGAAATAAGCATTTGTCAGCTTTCCTTTGTACCTTGCCAGATCCAAATTCCTTCTTGGTGATCTTTCACAATCTTTCAGCCACTACTCCATGCTCACAGGTTGTACTGAGGCCACTGTTGATTCCCCAATAAACATCTCATCCTTCATTCGGGCCTTGTTCAGGTGTTGCTAATCATGAGAAACAATCAGCTACAACATTCCGGTTACCAAGCATGTATCTCACTACTTTCTCGCAAGCCATCAATGCTGCTCTATATGGCTCCCCACTGGCAATGGTGGTTGCAAGTTCAGCTTCTTGACATCACCAGATAGAATGTATGGATGTGACATTGTGGAATGCTTTTCTGAGAGCTTAAATATGCATGCAACACCACATTTCCACAGCTTTTAAAACTGTAAGCCCCATCAGCCCTTCTGCTCCAAAAGGAATTCTCATGGGGCAGTCATCTATTAATAATAGGCACTGTTCTATACTTCTGCGTGAGTCTTCTGAAGTGCCTGTCATCAGTACTATTAACCTTGTCTCATTGTTTTAATTAGTGTATAATGAGGCCTGACCATGACGTTAAGTAAGTGGGTGTTCATTCTAAAACGATGCCCAAACAATATTCATGCCAACTTACCAAAATGGAGCACTGGCAACAAGCAACATGTACACTCTAAAGTCGAACTACAAATCTGGAAAAACAACAGGCAATTGGAAGTGGCCCTTTGGACCTATAGTATATTAAAATACATCAGAGGTCCTTAATGGACCTTCGTGACTCATAGACATGATAGAAATTCTAATGTAGTCCGTAACACTGAAAATAAACACAGTGCCAATGAACGGAATGGAAATGTTGGAGAAAAAATTATTCTGAGCATGTTTTATAATGAAAGTTTGTATACTATGCAATAAGCCAAAATGGGCGGGGGCATTACAGAGTCAAGTAATGCCTTTGTGCCAAGTTAATGTTAGCCTCAGGAATTTACCAGACCCAGAGGGGTTTATTGCTATTATCATCTCAAAATGCTTTTTTCCAGGATACTGATAGTTTTTTTTTCAAGATGAGAAATGGCATGTTTGTCATTTTGTTTACTTGAAAAAAACAAGATGGCAGCCATGAACAAGGGGGAAGGGACTTTCACGTAGTACCTTCAACCTTTCAAAGAACGCTATTACTGCAAGGGGAATGCGTGGGGAACAGCGAGTGTTCCTTGCACCGGTGCAGGACAAGGGAGCACCTGGTAAGTGAGGCGGGTGTGGGGGTGTGTTAGAGATTTGGACGTTTGGGATGGGGCAAGGGGAGGTGGGGGAGAGCATTGATGCCCTCAACCTTCAACGCATCAGGGAAAATGGTGGCCTCCTGGTTCTGAGGAGGCTCTGAACAGAGACTTTATTATGAGTTAAAGACACCGTTCTGAGCTTCTTGATTGGCTAGAGGCTGCCACTCTCTCCAGGATGCTAATCAACAGTAACATGAAATATAAGTTAACAACGCTTTTCATCATTGCTAGACATTATAGATTGGTAAGGAAAAATCTAGTAGCAATCTGAAATGTCATAGAGACAAACAGGGTCGGACTGGAATATAGGGCAATAAGGTAATGTCCGAATTGCATGCCCAACTTGCTAAAGTGAGAGAGCTTTTTTGGTCAAAATGGGGCATTTTTTCGCCAAAGTGGAGCACTTCGATTAGTTACATCACAATGTGACTAGTAGTTTTGAACAGAGTTATTGTACATATATCCTTTAAAATTCAGAATTTGCAACACAGTTGACTAAAAAAACTCCCTGTGGGCCACGGTTTCATTGGTGATGAGTTCAATTGTATGCCCTAGTCCGAGACTAGAGACAAAAACTGAGAGGCAAAAAAAAACATTGAATACTGAAAATATCAAGAGTGCTGACATGTACACATTGCATAAAATATATCCATAAAACAAGTATAATTACAGGCAGTGTACATGTTCTTTTATCACTTTTGGGGAAAGTGCATTCAAAGGAAAGGTCAAAAAACCTTTTTATTTTTTTCAAGGGCTGATTGACTCATTTCCACGTTTGTGCAAATTGGTCCATTTTGTGCAAGTGTCGTTTGTTTTTGCCTTTAGTTAGTTCATTACTTGATCCCCCAACGGTATCTTGGTGCTAAGAAGTGAATGGGAGACTGCAAATCGTGAGGCGCAATGGCCAAGCATTAGCCAGTGTAACATAACCAACAGGTTTTCAATGTCGTCCTGATCGCCCAGTGGTCATATGGATCATGATGTGTGCAGAGTCCTTAGTTCCAGAGATTATTAGCCCTGAGCTCAGAAAGCTCAGTTACCTTTCCTCGAGAGGCAAACTTTGGGAGAATCCAGTACTCAGCTGTTGGCTGATCTCAGAACTCTGCTTGATCAGTGTTTTGGGTAGTCCTTGAGGATGAAGCTGGGGCAAATGCCAGGGAATGTACAGGGGTCAATGCACATGGCTTTGAATTTGGTTCTTGCTAGTATGGGAAATAAGTGGAGGGTTCTTATTCTTGGTGTTGTAGGGCCCTGACACTAAAAGCCAAAGGTGAGGCAAGATGACACATTCAGGACAAGTTGGAATCTGCAGTTGTGTATTTGGGAAGGCTAAGATGTTTTCTCTTACAGTTGTGGAGGAATGAGGTCATTGATTTGTTTAGACAGTTTTTTTTTCTGTGATTTGTTCTAAACAGTTCTAAACAGTTTGATGTGGTGAATGGCGAATTCACCATGATCGTTTTTGCCAATTTTGCCAATTCTTTTTTCCACAAACACTGGGGAGACCGCTGCACCCCTTCCAATCTCACCCCCCATTATATACACCCACTGCCTCTTATTGCAAAGAAGGATAGCTCAACAGTATTTGGTACACTCACAAATTCAAAACTGGATTATTGTAATGCCCATCGTATGGGTATTCCAAGATTCCAAACACTTAGACTACAGGTTGCACAGAATTCTGCAGATAGGCTGATTTTCGCATTACTGAGGAAATCAACTGCCTCACAGTATCAAAAAAGCCTTCATTGACTTCCAGTGAAGCAGAGGATCCTGTTTAAAGTCTTAGGTCTGGTCTTCAAAGGCCCACCGTTGGTCCCTCTCCCCAAAACTGCAACGTGGGTTGATAGGCGGTTCTCTTTTCTGGCCACCGTTCTTGGATTTCTCTTCCTGTGGGTTTACGATGGATTGAGTCTCTGTCTATCATTAGGAAGAAATTGAAAACGTATCTTTTTCTGTAATTTCACCATCTAATACACATGTACCAAGCCTATAATTTAGTCCATCCCAAAACCACTACTCATCGATTACCACCTGTGCCCAGATGCAGACTTTGCCCGGAACCTACAGTGTATGCGCGTTAGATGTGTCAAAATCAAATCATATCAATCATTTTTCATTCTCATGGCTGTCATCACATCCATCACAAACAATATAAATATATATTCAATAAACACAACAAATTATATTAGGTACATGCTTTAGACCGCATTGGACCAATTATATCAAGAACTAGTTTCTCTCCATCCCATACTGGGACATCCACATAAATGAAAGGAGTTGCCACACCATTGTTGATTTTGTTAATAGCCTCATATGGTATGCTATCCCTGTCAATCTCCATCTCTTTGACACCCACTTTTAGCCACAGGTAATGGTCTGTTAACCGGTGTGCAGTGAGGATGTAATGTAAGTGTCTCTCCTGGGCTAAACTGATACATTTCTTCCTCGGCATAGTGAGGTGAACTAACCAATTTCCTTGACAAAGCCCCAGTAAACTCATATTGTTAACTGGGAGCTCAGATATAAGCATATAAGCATTGTTCAGCTTGCCTTTGTGTCTTGCCAGATCCAACTTCCTTCTTGGTGATCTTTCACAATCTTTCAGCCACTTCTCCATGCTCACAGGTTGTACTGAGGCCACTGTTGATTCCCCAATAAACATCTCATCCTTCATTCGGGCCTTGTTCAGGTGCTGCTAATCATGACAAAGAATCAGCTACAACATTCCAGTTACCAAGCATGTATCTCACTACTTTCTCGCGGGACATCATTGCTGTTCCATATGGATCCCCACTGGCAGTGGTGGTTGCAAGTTCAGCTTGTTGACATCACCAGATATAATGTATGGATGTGACATTGTGGAATGCTTTTCTGAGAGCTCAAATATGCATGCAACACCACATTTCACAAGCTTTTAAAATGGTATGCCCCATTAGCCCTTCTGCTCCAAAAAGGGTCCTCATGTGGCAGTCGCCTATTGATAATACCTTACCCCAATTTACCATTACCTGTTTGTGGTGAAAACAAAACAGCAAAAAAAATGTGGCACAACAATTTCAGAAAATTTGCCATTCATTAAATGTGTGCTAGACCAGTGTTGAAGCGATCTGAGGAAGGAAAAGCAGTTTTTCACTAATTCATTAATTGAAAGTGAGTTCTGGTTCAACGGTAAAGCGGAGGTTACAGGTATTTTGTACTGGGGTGGGACATGGAGGGAAGGATTGAGACCACATTAACAGGGTTAGATATGGTGGTTTCAGTGCAATATAATGACCACAGAATTGGTAGGTTTGACTTTTAGTCTGCTTGCTTTAGTTAATTCTGTAACCTTTCTTATTCAGTTGTTAAAGTTGGATTCTGATTTGTTGAAGTTGTTCTAGATTCTTAGACACATATCGGTGTCATCAACAGATGTAAGTAACAGGGGTTGAAAGAACATATGCAGTCAGCTAGTGATTTGAAGTAAATGTTAAGGTGTTAAAGAAAAGTGGAGATAGTATTCCGCTCTGTGGTAAGATTGCATGATCGACTGTGACAAAAGCCCCTTAGAGATTGAGCAGGACAAAGGCACAAGCACTGCTTGAGTCAGATAGTCTCCTGATATCACTTGTCATCAACTCAAGGACTGATTTGGATGCTCTGTCAGAGTGGCAGCTTTTGGAGGAGAAGATTGAAGTTTTCGAAAAATTGTTGCAATTGGGAAATTACAGCTGTTTTGATGTATTTGCATCTGAAAGGGAGATGTGAGATTAGTTTGTAGTTAATTGGATCACTTCGGTCCAGGGATTTTTTTATTTTGTTTTACTGCATGTTTCAATTCGTTAGTTATGCATCCTGTTTGGAGAGAAGTGATGATTAGTGTATGGAGGTCTTCTTGGATGAGTGGCATGAGGCGGTTTATGATGTTTGTTGGACATAAGTCTAATGCGAAGTCTATTGGTGTGCAGTTATTGAATAGCCTGGACTGTTATTCGATAGGTAGAGTTGTTCTGAGGTTGCAGTGATGTTTTATTAGATGTTGATTATTTTTCAGAGGATACAAATGCTAATTTTTGATTCGATCCTCTGACTGCTTGATGTGGTTAGCCAGATATTTTGCGGTGGTCATTGAGGATCTTGAAGAGTTGCTTTGGAGTGTTGTTCCATTTATCAAACAGTCTGTTAAGTAGAGTTTTTAACTTCAGAGATTTGTGTTTTTGTAGTTGGTGAATTTGGAGTTTACTGATATTTCTATTTGAGGACAGTACTAGTGTTGCCATGTTCATTATATCTGTAACAGTTCTCTTCTTAATTCAAGCAGCTCTGGTGTGTTCCAATTTTTGACTTGGCACTGTTGCTGTGTGCATTTTGGTAGGTTTACGTACATTCAGGGCAAGGCTAAGGCATTTTTAGAATTCATGAACGACTGATGTAATGTCAGGAAGGAGGGGTGATATCATTTTTTTATAATTAGAATATAGTGAGGAGTTACAAAGCTTGATGTGATCTGGGAACATTTCCTTTGTGAGGTTGTGCTTGTGTCAGATGTCTGAGTATTAAGATTTTCAGGTTCTGCGATGTGCAATGTTATTTTATGGTGGCCAGACAATAGCAAAAGCAGGTGACAGATATAAATGAGTCGAGCTTGCATTTTCCGTACAGTGGGCCTCGTTACAGATGTTGCGGTAAGGGAACAATGGCACCGGTAGTGCTACTGGCGCCGTTGTTACCTCGCCACAACATCCTGAGTATGCTCGCGGGTGCCGCTCTGGAACGCCTGGTCAGACCAGGCATGCAGATCGGCACCCGCAAGCATAACCGGATGGCAGCAACGTCCCGTTATCAACGGGGCCGTTGTTGCCATCCTACCCATTCCCATTGAGCCCTATGGGGGATCAAATGGGAATTGGGATGTACCGGATCCGGGTCACGCAAAAGGGATTTACAGGGCCCTCCAAGGTCGGAATGGCCCGGTAAATCCCATTTTTTGGGGCACCCGGACGCGGGTTTGGGGGTAGCCATGCCCTTATTAAGGGCATGGCTACCTCCAAACTCGTAATGAGGCCCAGTGTCTGTTTATCCAAATGTGTGGGGCCTTGAACAAGTCTGATGAGTACAAATTCAGAGATGATAGTTGGGGGCGGTTAGGGGTTTAGTCAGTTGCTGCACTCTAGTTAGTAGATAAAGGCACCTCTGACAAATAAATTTGAGTAGGAAAGGATTTTGTGGTTAGGATAACTGGGAGTAAGGTAAGTAGCAATACAATTTTAGGGAGTGTTAAGAAGTTGGAAGTTCTATGTTGAGATGATCTTTGAAGATGACCCCTCCAAATGCCCTGTTGTTGTTATTCTGGTGAAGGAATTTGAAGCTAGGTGGTACAGTTCCATTAGTATTCTAGATGAGGAGTCAGAGAGCCAATGTTCCTTAATGTGGAGCTTGTCTATTAGTTCAACAATGATTCATCCAAGAAGGAAGTATATCTTGTTCCCTGCAGAACTTGCATTTATCACACTTGAATTTTAGTGTGGAACTCTATATCTTTGTAGATATAGTGTTGCTTGGTGGGTTTGGGAGAGGACGAGAAGGAACTTGACTTCTGTTGGAGACCTATACTTTGAAGGAATTTCCCATCTTGTGAGGAGACATTTTGATTGATGGGACAAAGGTGTGAATGCTGTCTTCAGTTTTCGAGAGTGTAATTCTTTTGCTGTGTAGGGTGTTTGGGGTGTGTCTTGAGTTTGGGTAACGCATATTGTGGTTCTTAAAATGTAGGAATCTTTTTGTGTGCCAACGTCATTCCCTCAGTGCACAAGCACTTTATGTTCAGATGTCAATGTATTTTTGCCCATGAGTGGGATAGATTTGTCATGATATTATAGACTCCTATGCAGAATGGGTCCAACTGTATCCAATGTTGTAGGCAGCTTTGATCAGGACATTGGTCCTTTGGTTTGGGTAGGCTCGAGTTTACAGTGTAGATCCCTTTAAGATGTGTCTGGCGAGGATGTTTTCTCATTGATCAGACAATCCCTGAGTCAAGATGCAGAAACTGTTGATCCAATTCAACAGTTTTTATTTTGATGAGTTCCCAAACTATTTTCTTTGAGGTTTGGCCTTTTAGGGTGCTGGAATAGCATGTCCGGTTGCCCTCTTCAGTGGTCATGAACTGGGGACGAGACAGGGCGAGGCTGGTATGGAGGTAGCTGGTTGTCACAATAGTCCTATTTTGTATGGAATGGAGATTGAAAAGGCAGAGTGATAAAACGATCTCTGCTGGATGTTTGTGCACACTAGAGATGAAGAGTGCACCACAGCTATTAAATGCTATATTGATGATCGCCACCCACAAGACAACGGCAAACCAGATTGCTGATTTGTAATATGGTTTCGATGCCTAAGTCTGATCTTGTGGATACCATATGATTTTTACATTGAGTCCTCAATCCTGCCAATGTTTGCATTGTACCTCACTTTTATTTTTAACTGTCTGAGTTTCCCTTTTAAATTGCTGTTCAATCTTGTCATCTTGTCATGTTTGCATTTCGCTGCCCTTGCATTGTGCGGGCCTGGGTTTGCCTTTTAAACTGATGTTTCAACCTTGCCACTGTCTGTATTTTGCCTCACCTGGATCGTGCCTCACTAGGGCTCCTAACTTAAATTTCATTACACATAGCCTCACACATCTGACATGCACACTATATGACTACACTCTTCACTAAGCATACATCACCCTCGTCCTGAAGCCGACCACTCCTAGAACACAGCTGAGTCCCAATAATAATTCTGTTCAGTTGTACTCTTTTGGAAATTAACACAGCACCTGCCACACACCTTATAATATGGGCTGCTGTTAGGGATCTAGTCATTCACTTTGATCAGGCTATAAAGGCACACACGCATTGTACCTCTCCTGTCACTGCTTCGTAACTCAGACTATGGTCTTCCAAAGGGCATTCATCCCCACAGCGCTTCAAGCCATTCCAGTGGCAGTAAGTGCTTTACAAATGGCAAATAACATAACATAACATAACACAACATAACATAACATAACATAACACAAGCAAGAGGCAGGCAGGAACAGAGCGAGCAGTATTGTTTTAACTGTAGGTAAGTGGGCCACAGTATCATGATTTAGGGCAGTGGATTGTTTTGTGCTGAAGTCAATAATATAGCAATGACACATGATCTGGCAGGCCAGATCAGGTGGTAACAACCAAAGGCCCAAGTTATAATGACGAGCCCTGGTGCGGTTACCACCTGATCCGTCCTGCTGAATCTAGTGTTATTGCTTTTCCACCCCAAGTTGTCAATCCAGAAACCCGGGGTGGTAACAGCAATGTATTTTGTTTTAATGCATGGTGTCCAGCTCATTCAAACAAACACTACCTTCAGCTGGCCGCCATGGAGCTGGAAGTGTTGTGCTCTGTTAAAGGAATCAGGACAAGGAAGGGAAGGGTGTGAGGAAGACATCTTGGTGTGGGAGCAGCCATTAGGTTACTTGGAACACAAGCTTGGACACTGAGATTGATACCACATTCTGAGTAACCTGATTGGTTGGCTCCCCGCCCCAGGTGCTAGTAATCCGAATGCACAGATATTCAAAAAGTAGAGAAACAAACCTGAGTGACAGTGCTCTTGGGATGTGACCCCCCCCCACGCCAATCCGCCATCTTATATCAAGCTCATCTAACACATAGTGCAAAAATCATTTGTTAAAACAAGCAAAATCATAAGACATGATTAAGGTCTCTAGAAACATTTGTAGTCAAATTGACTGGAAAGGTTCTATGTTGTTTGTGTATAGGATAGCATAATTTATTTTTATGCTATGATTTGAATTTTATGTTTTAACTTTTCGTGTTTTGTAAAGGTTTTATGAAGCCAAAAACAAAATAAATCACATTTAAAACATGTTTTCCTTAACAATTTCGAAAACTTGTAAATGCCTCTGGTAATAACCAATTTAGGGAGGCATTTAGACAAGATTCATATGGAATCTGCATACCTTTTGCATGTGCTTAAAAGAGGCAGATTACCTAGGAATCCACTGCTTTGAAACGATCATGAATATGTCCTTCTGGTGTTAATCCATGTGTTTTTGGAAAGTGACGGGTTGGAGACAGGTATACATGGAAATACCATTCTGTGCACAAGCAGTGTCATGAAAAAAACTACAAAAACCCCAGAATTGCTAAAAAAAAGGTGTAACAACGTAAATTACACCTTCACACAATTTATTTGCACCTTTTTCTGATCCTGACATACTAGCAAGTATATGAAGGATTTCAGGGAGATTAATCATCCAATGTCTTGGGCCATTACATCATAGCTAAAGAAGTCCTATTAAAAGCAGTGACACAGAGTCAAATGACAAGCACTGATGCTGCGACATATGACTAAACAACCTCTCTCCTACACAGAAACAAATCATGTTGTATTAATACAAAAGATAAAAAAGCAACCCACAGTAACAAGTGCAGAATCTATAAACTGAAGGTTACTCCCATTCTGACATATGGCTCTGAATTTCAACTACAACTTGCAGGCTCTCTGTGGCGTCAGGTTGAGGGAGCATTTTGGCGACTTGTCCTGAACATGCCAACTTCTCTCCCGGTTGAAGTGATTAGGAGAGAAATGGGAACGATGTCATTGTACTCCATCATGTTTTGGAGATCTCTGCCATTGTTGAGGAAATATTTACAACCCCCAGTTGAAGGTGAGTATGACGTCTTACATAAGGCTATTTTCTCAAACAGTGAGAAGTCCCTAAACGAATGGAGATCTACATGTGTGGAAATACTAAAAAGCTTAGCACTGATCGAAGAGCTCCTATCGGAAAATCCGGATCTCGTCAAGAAGAAACTTTATGATCAGGATTGGATAGACACAGGTGAACGGATTCGGATCATGAAAAGTGGTGGAGGGATAACGAAAGATACTAGGAAACAAGGCCAGGTTCCAAGATACTTGACAAAGTTTCCCTCTCCCATCCTGAGACAAGACTTCATGAGGTTCTGTTTTAACCTGTATCCAACAAAAGAGGTTCTTGAGAGACGTAAAACAACCGCAATGCTAAATTACATGTGTCGGCTCTGTAAGGGCCTGCCCGAAACCCTTGAACATCTTACTACAGAATGTGAGTCACTGAAAGACCTAAGAACGATGTACCTGGGACCTCTGTTTCAAATTTCAACCATAACATCCCCGAACTCACTCTGGGCCAACTTGTGTCAAGGGAGGAGAAACACAGAGATTTTAGCCTTGCTGGCTTTCGTCGAAAAAATCTTTGAGAGACTGAAGTGGAAGAAGATGAAAGGAAGAGACTTTAGATTAGATTAGAAAAATTAGATGAAAAATTGATGGAAATTTAGAGCTTTTATTGGAACGTTGGGAAGGGTTCGTTTTTTTAGTTGTTTTTTTTTTCTTTTCCTTTTTTCTGATTTCTTGATTTTATATATCTTTTTATTCTGGCTGTAATTTAATGGAAATTTATTTTCTTTTTTAGTAAATAGCATAAAAAAGTTTAAATGTAAACTATAGATATGCTAATAAAATAAATGAAAAAAATATCCAATCTCATCACGACAAACAACATAGACCTAATAGCCATGACGGAGACCTGGTTGCACACAGCAGCAGGATCATCCCTCTCCCTCGCTATCCAGGACAACTATACCATCTTCTGAAAAGACATATTGCTCTCCAGAGGAGACAGTGTAGCCATCATTGCCAAGAATCACATGGCCATAAGAGAAATACCTAACCAACTCTTCCATCCCGGAGAACTGCTATCTATCATACAATCCCTCTCTAACACCACCCCACTAATGATCCACACTATCTATAGACCACCTTGCCCAATGCTTTCCTTCAAGGAGACATTGCACTGCTCCTCTCAAAGGACACCAATCCTCCCTCTAGAATTATCCTCATGGGTGACATAAACCTAGGCCTCAACGACCCTATTGATGACAATGCCTTAATCCTACCTAACACCATCGAAGCTCTGGGTTTCTCCAACCGCATTAAATGCCCTACACACATCAAAGGTTGCACGTAAGATTGGTTGGCGGGCCTGAACTGCAATACCACCATTGAAGCTAACACACCGGGCCCCTGGTCCGACTATAATGTTATCTCATTTACTATCCCAAAAGACAACTAAATCTGCGGAATGTAGCAACCAGCATCAGCCACACTATCAAGAAATGCTTGGAATATTACTCCTGCAAACATGCTCCCATTGCTGCAACCTATACCTAACTTCCAGAAAACTATCAATGACCCTAAATCTATGGTAGAACTATACAACCATACACTCCTGCTAGCCATCGATAATATTTAAACCGCCACCACCCCTGAGGACGCGGAAATCTGAACCACTAGCCCATTTAAATTAATGGTAAATTTATTTAATTTAAATTCAATTTAAATTAATTTAATTTAAATTAATTAAAATTCATTTAAATTCTGTCTTGTCTTCAAATCTCTCCATGGTGTTGCCCCCTCCTACCATACCTCCCTTCTTACTCTCTACTCTCCCTCCCGTTCTCTTCACTCTGCTGATCTCTTCCTACTCTCCCCTCCTCCGCCTCCATGCACCTCCTACCGTTTCCGCTCTTTCCAACACCTTGCTCCGTTCCACTGGAACTGCCTCCACCTACCCATCCGCTCTTCTCCCTCCTACCCCACCTTTCGCTCTTCTCTAAAATCTTATCTCTTCCATTCCCCTCCTAACACCTCTCACTCCCTCTTCTACTTCTCTACGCCCTTGCCTCACTTCCTACTTCTCCACCTCTACACCCTTTGCTCCCCTCTACTTCCCTTTTATACTACCTCCTGCTCTTACCTAATCTTCTTCCCTTTCCTCTTCCTCTCACCCTCCTGCCTCCCATCTAACTCCACTAACATCTCCTCTTATCCCTCCTATTCCCTCCCATTCCTTTGTCCCTCTACACTCCATCCTCACCCCAGCAATAATGTAACTGTTCCTCGTCCATTGAGTTCTGATTCAATCACCATCTTATATTGTTGTACCTCCCACTCCCTCTTATTCCTTCGTCCCTCTCCACTCCCTCCTCACCAATAATGTTAATTGTTCCTTACATCGTTTTGATTCGTGTTTCAATTATTACCTGTTGTTTCTGTCTCTCCCCCTATCCCTTTGTCCCTCTCCACTCCCTCCTCACCTCAGCAATAATGTAAATTCTTCCTTATACTGTTTTCGAGTTGTGATTCAATTACGATCTTATGCTTGTTCTATTTCTTCTAGTTCTTATGTACAGCACTTTGGATTAAAGTGCTATATAAATTCAATAAAATACAAATACAAAATACAAATACAAATACAATTGGTACACCCTCAATCTCAAAGCCATACAATCAACCAAGCGAGCTGCTGAGACTATGTGGAAAAAGTCACTGTCAGCCATCAATAAATAACACGTTATCTCCTCAGCTAAATCCCACAAACAAGCTATCCTCTTAGCCAAAAGTTCAACCTTCAATGCACAAATACAAAAGGCCAATTCAGGCCCTAGAGAGCTCTTTGCCATCCTGCGAGAACTCGAATCACGAGTCACTCCACCAGATAGCTGCACCAAAGACACCACATGGTGTTCCAATATTCAAAAAAGCACTTCTGGACAAAATCACCCTACTCCAAACTAAAATTGAGACTAAAAAAATAAACTATCACTAACAGAGATACCATTGCCCACCAGGTCTCCACCTCCACAACACCGCAAACTTTTCACATTCAACCCAGTCTCAACTGAAAAGTCACAAAAATCATCACAGACCTCAAGCAATCTAGATGCCAAGGGGACATCTACCAGCATCCTTAAATAAAGACTGTGCTGCCAACTTCACCCTCTTCATCACATCTCTTATCAACAACTCCTTTGCCTATGGTAACATCCCCAAAAACCTAAAGGATGCCTGGGCCCTTCCACTACTAAATAAACCTACTCTCGACCCTAATATCCCCACTAATTACCAACCCATCACAACACTGCCCTTCCTCTTTAACCTACTCGACAGAGCCGCTAACCTCCAAGTACAAAAATATCTGGAAACCAAGAACCTCCTAGATTTACGCTAATCAGGCTTCTAACCGGGTCATGGAACTGAATCCGCACTATTGGACTTAAAAATCCAAATGGATGAAATCATAGACAACGGGTAACTGGCCATCCTACTCCTACTGGACCTATCGGCAGCCTTTGATTTAGTGATCTACAAAATCCTTTGCCAGCATCTCACCTCGGCAGATTAATTCTCACCCAAAGCCACTGCCTGGATAAAATCCTTTTTGTCCAACAGAACAAAGAGGGTTTTTTCCAATATTGTGGCACCCCCCTTTCCAAGTCACCTGCAGAGTACCCCAAGGCTCCTGTGTCTCCCTGACACTGTACAATATCTTCACCAAGTTCCTCTTCGACCTTCTGGATGAAAAGGGTGTCTCCTATCCTAATTACGCTGATGATACCCAGATCCTCCTCCCTATCTCTGGCAACCATAATCCTGATTCCACCGAAATGAACAAAATATAACAAATCAACCAAGCCTGGATGGACCAACAAATCCTTTGCTTAAATGATGAAAACACAGAGATACTTGTTGTGGAAACTCAAACACAACTAAATAAGCTAAAGGACAGTTACAAATCCTTTGTCATAGATGGGAACACAAGCCTAGTCACCAAAGAAGTAAAGACGAGTGTGGTCTATTTAGACTCCTTGCTTTCTCTAACAAAACAAGTGAATGCAATCACAGCTGTGGCGGCATACACGACCAAACTCATTAACACCTGCAGACCGTTCCTCACCTCTCAGGGTTGTTTCACGATAGCCAGAACATTGATCCTTTCCACGATAGGCTACTGAACAGCCCTATTTGCATGCTCAACCGCTTGCAACATCCTCAAACTCCATGTAATCCAAAACAATATATTAAGAGCAGCCTTAAACATTCTTATAAAAGAGCACATCTTGGCTGCTAGAAGAAACGCCTACTGGCTGCCGGTTTTCAAGTGCATCATGTTCAAGTATCTCTCACTAACTCATATATTCCTGGCTAACAACGCCCCTACTTACTTATCGAGCAAATTCACTGAGCCACAATCTACCAGACCTACATGAGCATCCTACTCACATCTCCTCTCGGCCCCTATATTCAAGCAAAATAAAGCATGGGCCACAGCTTCCCAGTGGTAGCAGCCAGATACTGGAACACACTCCCCCTCTCCTTAAGATCTGACCCCTCCCTCCGGTCCTTGCGCAGGACACTTAAAACATGGCTAGTCACGCAAGATCCTTGCATCACAGGCTTCACCATGTCTGGCCATGCATGCAAATCAGCTTCCTCAGATTTTAAAAGATATCACTCACAGCCGGGGTACTGTTGTACCCATGTAACTAGTAACCCGACCACAGGGCTACCAACATTACTGTTTTGTTCATCGTCCTGTCTTCTATGTAACCAGTGCCCAGATGGCCACGGGTTTGGAGTGCTCTACAAATGTTAAATACATAAATAAATATGATTTCTCTCTGCTCACAGTATGTTTGGATCATCAAGGCATCACATCCAGGGCTGCAGAGGGTTTTTCTTGATCTGCTCTTTCATGAGCAATTGGCATTGCTTCAGACAGAGAAAGTTCAGATCTTATGATATTAAGTCATGAAGGTCTTTGGCCCTCTCAAACGTTTGAATGTATGCATTGAATTTCAAAGTCCTATTCTAGAGGGAAAGTAACAAAGTGTTGAACATATGGGGTGTAGCCAGGAATTTACAACTAGGGTTCAGGGCTAGCAGATACTCAAAGTATTTGCAATTCAAGGGAACTCTGCTGCTAAACCTCTCTGACATGTAACCTGTGAACATTGAACTTTTTATATGTGACACTGTCAATAGATGGATATCAAATTTCAGCATTACTGTGTGCAAGGTTGTGTTGGCAGTGTAAAATGTTCCAAACCCATGTCAGGTTATCTTCCTTGCCCATGTTGATTGGCAAATGATTTCAATCTCAACTTTCGATGGGCATGTGGGTCTTGTAACAGTTTATCATTCCTTAGAATTTGGGCATGATCTGGCAAATGTGGAATCCTTACACTCGCAACTTGTTTTATCTTGGAATCTAGTGCACTCTGCTTGTTGTGTTATTAGTAGTGTTCTTCTAGTCTCTCAATATCTGACACAGTTCTGAAGACAGGCATGTGTGAGTTAGATCGCACACATGTATCATCTTCTAGACATTGACCATGCATCATTCAAGAGGCCAGCCGGCTCAGGCCACAGTGGAGTTATAGTTTCATGGCAAAAAAACAAAGTGATCTACATTTTAAACTCTGACCATTTAATGGAGGGCTGTTGTAAAACTGTAAATTTGGACACTGCTTAGGATGGGGAAATATTGTTTAATTCTATTCTGGTATAACAGATGCTGCATCTGTGAAAAAGAATTAGCCTTGATGGGCTCATAGATTATTTATCAATGGCTCCAAGAAGTATGATAAAGTAGCCTATAGTGCATAGAAATCTGCTAAATGCACATTTTGATAACGTTTATTGGACTCTCTGGAAATATTATGCTGAGATGGTAGATGCACTGGCTTTCAAAGTCCCATGGATTTCTCCATCAGTTGGGGTCACATGATAAAAGGAGCTATGAAAGAAAATACATACAGAGCTGGATGTATGTTTTGCATAGGGTAAAAGAGAGAAATACTCAATTTAACCTCACCCCATGTGTTCAGTCATGAAAGTCTTCTTTATCAGCAGGGCAGTACATTTTGGGAAGAGACAGACATTGAACATCTGTTCTTAAATCCATTGCAGCGCAAAGGTACTTTAGTCCCGGCCACGTTATTCCCCCAATGTTTTGCTTGAATTGTGTAATGAGTACAAACACATCCGCATGACCTCCATGCAAGATTTAGCTCGCAATGTGCATTGTTCAATTGCCCACTGTCTCTTCTTTTCCTGATTGCTGTTACTTTCTACTTATTCTTATGTCCATCTTTTTCACACTATTGATCTGTTCTTAACTTATCCATCTTTCCCCTCACCTGCCACCCCACACTTGATTTGTTCCCTCTTGTCATTTTCATGACGGTTTCTGATATCTTCGATTTAGGTTTACACCTTAAACGAAGCAGAATTGATACGTTGTTATTGCAATATGCAATTGTTTCATCCTCTACATTGATGGCTGGGCCTGTAAATGTCTCTTTTTTTATACAGTGTGCCCACAGCATGCTGCATCAGTTTGGTGCGTTATAAACTAGATCATTGATTTATTTCCAAGAAGGTCCACATGCTTTAGTGCTTTGTTCCATTTGGTTGTGTGTGGTGGAGGGCACTCATTGCAGTAGAACCCGAATTAATTGGAACATTTATGTGGTACAAGAACATATACAACTTGATATAACACATGAAGAACATGTATCCTAATGCTCTACGAGAACATGTATCCTAATGCTCTAAAGCCCAGTACAGCATTTGCAGCTTCTCTTAAGGAATGTTGTTATAGTCAAGACATCTGTGACTGATTTAAATCCTGCTGCAGGGGAGTTTCTGGTGACTGATGTTCATAATGTTAAGAAAATGAGTTTTACGTGTGATCTCTCAATTAACGTATGTATCCTTGATAGACATATTCCTGTATTCTCCAAATTGACAAATTGTACTGATTCCTATTCTATTTATTTTATTTTCGGTATTTATTAAGTCTGAAAATAGCGAACATCATCTTCTCTACAGAGAGCTGAGTATTACTTACAAAATTGTATTAATTGCAGACATACCATCTAATCATTAAGGGGTTAGTTAACATTTACATTTAGCAGGGAAACATTAATGTTGCTGAAAGTGTAGTGAGGGTGGGACTAGGGTTGGGTTATAGGAGAAATGATCGGCTGGATCGGTTGTGATGATTGGGCATTGTGAGGAAAGTTTAAAAAGTTCCTTGAAGGGAGGGTTTTTATTTTTGTGTTGCTGTCCATGAGTTTGAAGAGAATCGGAGGTTGATGGGTATGTGGTTCCAAAATGAGTGGGTGTAGACAAAAATTGTTTCCCCGTCATTTTGTTGATCTAATCTGGTCAGATCTGGAAGAATGATGATGTGAGCAACAATGCGTGGCAAGAAAAGGTAGTGACTTTATCTGCCATTTGGAAGGGATTCTGCAAAGTGGAAGCTTTGTATATGTTGTGGCTGACTATGATGTTGATGCATTATAGAGGTAGCCAGTGAATTTGTATGAGTGTAGGAGTTATTTTGTCATGGTTTCAAAGATCTTTTATGAGAAAGAAAGCAGCATGGATGATGCTTCTAGTTCTCGTTGGTACCGTGAAGGCCAGTGAGCAGGGTGTTTCTTTATCCAGTTGAGGTTGAACCAATGGCTGATGGTTGGCTCTGAAGCTGTTGTTTAGTCGGAATAGCGTGGCTGTACGGATGTCTAACACTGCATTTCGATTTTCATTTGCCGAAAAAATGCACACTGCTTTGGCATTAACCTTTACCTACAAAACACATGTGTGCAAAACATGCTTTGTTTTTCTTTTCTACATAAACACTGTATATGTGTCTAACAGTGCTTTGACATTCTCATCTGCCTACAAAACTCACATTGGGTATTGCACTGTTTTGGCCTTCTCCTCCATCTATATCTTCTGTGCCTACAAAATGCATGCCCAATTTACATTACCTTGGTGTTGTCTTCTAACGACCGAGTTTGTACCTGTGTCTACTACTGATTTAATGTTCTCCTCCAGCTACAATACAGATGTGGGCTTAACAATACTGTTGTTTTCTGCACTGTCTACATAATTCACAAGTGCTCAAATAACACGGCTTTGGCATTCTCCTTTGCTTAAAAGATGCATGTGTTCTACCATTGGTTTGATATTCTCTCTGCCTAAAAATGTCTGTCCTATTCTCACTGTTTTGGCCTTCTCCTTCACCAACAAAATAGATGTGTGACTAAAACCACTTGTTTCTCAATTGTTTGTTGTACTCCCTCTCCAACACAACCCACGTACCCACCAGCCCCCACTGTGATAAAGAGATTCAGCCAATTTAACCAACACTATAACTATTTTTAATTGATCTCCTAGCTACACAAATTCCCCTGCCAAACTTACCAGAGCTCGGGTGTACACCTCCAGCCTCTTCAATGTCCAATCAACATGGGTTGTGCATTTCTACTTCCCAGCCGTTATAAAGACAGAAGATCAAACACAGTCAAAGCTCCTTTCTTAAAACTTCTGAAAGCACCATCAATGTCTCAACTGGATAACATTCAATATGTTTGAATTGTGCCCACACTGTATTGCCCATGCCTGATGTAGCTTGTGCTGATAGAAGTAGGCTTGTCCTGTGGCGAACATGTGTCAGTTGGAAGTTCTTGAAGTAGGGATATATCACATGGGCTTTTAGACTTATGGCAGGTCTTCTCTTACTTCTGGATTCATGTTTTGTTGTTGTTCAGATTTTCATGTACCAGTAAGTAAATAGATTGTGCCTGATGGTTCATTGCTTTCAGGGATATTTACATTGATGTTTGACTTATAGGTTTATTGGATAGATTCTTATAGTGTGTTGCAATGATTGTTTAGTGGTGGTAATGTTTTTCAGGTCTTCTCTGAGTTTTTATAAAGAGAAGTCTTTTAAGGATCAGCATGACTACATGGTAGGCTAGGGTTGGGTGTAGTTGGTAAAGGTGATGTTTAAGATGATGAAGGGATTAGCTTGTCGATCTGAACAGGTGAAAGCCCGTGGTGTATAGTACTGCTGTGATGATGAGGATGTCCAGGATGATGCCTTTGTTATGAGTTGGGCCAGTTCTGTGCACAGTGAAGTTACCTTCTTCATGGTCTTGGTGTCAGTTTGGCGTGGGAGTTTAAAGTCTAAGGGGAACATGTTTTTGGCATGTGTAGGGGACCCCATGCTGGCCACATCAGTAAAGGACATGTTTTTGGGGGGCCTGTAGATGAGGTTTATGATGACAGTGTCAGTGGAAGAGAGACGGGGAGACGTGGGGAGTTGCAGGAGGGTTCCTCTAAGGAGAGCATGGATTCTTCTTAAAGCCTGGATGACTTGTGGATTATGAGAACTCTTCATTGGTCCATTGAAGCTTTTTTCTGAGTTGACAGGCTGTAGGAGTTAATGGTGTCCAATATGATGGTCAAGTTGGCTGTCAGCCTGATTTCACTAATAAAGAATGCCTCCAGGTTGGCAGTGGTGATGATGTCTATGTTTCCTGCAGCTTGTGAGATTGCTAAATGGAAGAGCATAGTTGTCCTGGTGGTTGTAGGGAAAGCTGAGCCGGTTGGTTTGACGGGAATGTAGGTGAGGCTGTTGTTGTTTGGTGTCCTTATTACTATCAGTGGCAGTGTCAGCTGGTGATTTTTTTAAATTGGAGGGGCATACAAATTCCCCGCAAATAAGCCTGAGCAACCAAGCATGCCAAGGGAGCCCCAACCATTTAAGGGGTGTTTGGGGAATGTCTCCCATTGAGAACATTTTTTTAAAATAATTGGTAAAGATGATGCATTTTACAGGACACTTTTATTATAAAATTGGGTAAAAAGCTGAGCAGTTTGCAGTTGGTTTTGTAGGGTAACACATGAGAACAATCCAACAGATGCAAGTCACCAACAGTGCACTAGAGCATTTCCCCAACACATTTTCATGATGCCTTTTCCTACAATATATGTCAGTACAAAAACGTTTTGAAACCGGCTGTGCCCATATTTCTCCTTGCTGGCTGCACCAATATATGCCAGTATTCCCAAATAAGAACCCACTCATGTTTTCTTTGCACATAATGCTGACAATGATATTTATAGGAAAATATGTCCATGCAGACTCTGCCAATATATGGCAGTACCCCCATATAATAACCTACTCAATGCCAAACCACAGTGTGAAAGCATGTCCACAATGGTGGTGCAAAAATGCCTGTCTAGCCAACTTATTGGAATTGTCTATTTGCAGTGTTCTTAGATACAAGTCAAGTGCTTCAAAGCACTTCGAGGTGGGAAGGGAGTGTAAGTGACTCCAATCAAGCAATCCCACTAAGTCAGTGCCTTGTCTGGATGCCCAAGGGAAGCCCTTATTTATATATTTTTATGGCAAGTTATAATCTGGATGATGAACCCTTGTATAACACCCCTCTCTTAGAATCTATATATATATATCACACTTCTATAAATAAATTGATAATGGATAGCACACTTGTGAATATGAGCAGTAATCAGCAATAGGTAATTTTACAAAGGTAGCGGGCGCCCCTCTCTCGCAAGAACAGACATGATAACCTGTTCAGTGGTTATTAACCACTTGAGAGTTCGCAGCCACTGCTTTTACTCACTGTGCCTTTCACAGATGGGAAATATCCATTTGCATATCAGTCTTTGTCCTGCCCAGGGGCAGTCCAGCACCGAAATACAATGGCAATTCCAATCTGAACGAGAGTACCACCAGCAACCCCATACACGTGTTTCACCCTTGTTGGGGATCATCAGTGAGGTAAAGCTGATGCCTCTCTAAGCACAGTGAGAGGGAGACCACGTCTGGTTGCCCCCAGGAGACCTAGGGTTACCAATCCCAGGTTCCTTAACAAATAGTTTTACAAAGGTAGCGGGCGCCCCTCTCTCGCAAGAACAGACATGATAACCTGTTCAGTGGTTATTAACCACTTGAGAGTTCGCAGCCACTGCTTTTACTCACTGTGCCTTTCACAGATGGGAAATATCCATTTGCATATCAGTCTTTGTCCTGCCCAGGGGCAGTCCAGCACCGAAATACAATGGCAATTCCAATCTGAACGAGAGTACCACCAGCAACCCCATACACGTGTTTCACCCTTGTTGGGGATCATCAGTGAGGGGAAGCTGATGCCTCTCTAAGCACAGTGAGAGGGAGACCACGTCTGGTTGCCCCCAGGAGACCTAGGGTTACCAATCCCAGGTTCCTTAACAAATAGTTTTACAAAGGTAGCGGGCGCCCCTCTCTCGCAAGAACAGACATGGTAACCTGTTCAGTGGTTATTAACCACTTGAGAGTTCGCAGCCACTGCTTTTACTCACTGTGCCTTTCACAGATGGGAAATATCCATTTGCATATCAGTCTTTGTCCTGCCCAGGGGCAGTCCAGCACCGAAATACAATGGCAATTCCAATCTGAACGAGAGTACCACCAGCAACCCCATACACGTGTTTCACCCTTGTTGGGGATCATCAGTGAGGGGAAGCTGATGCCAGTTCAACTCCTGTCGGGGGTAGTTGTCAGGCAGAATTCAATTTCTTTAAGCCAAGCTTCAGCTAAATGTCCTGTTTGTTCCCAGTTTAAATCAAACTTACAATTTTTACACATGCAGTTAGAATGCTGATTCTAAGTTAAAAACCATGACATTTAACAGTTGCAAACTATGTGACACTCAAAAGTAGGTCACTCATTTAATTTAAACATTTTGATTTTAGTGGTTGTAAATCCAATTTCAATTAAGCTGCTGACATCCACAGCTCAGCCAGTTTTGTTATAAACATTGTTTTGGGCTCTTCATCTTCCCAGATTTTGTATGCACACAACACTTCATTCTGCCAGATGTCTGCTGGTGTTCAGTAAGATTTTTGAATATCCTGCAATGTTTGAAATAGGCACTTTGAGCTTGCATTCAGGAAAACAAAGGTGATTTTAAGGCGCTTTTGGTCTAACAACACTGTTATTTTTCTTTTGACACCACCTTTCACCCCTGGCACTTCCGGTCCATCATGCTGGCACTGGTGGGTGGCAGGTTAGACAACCATTTTGGTGTGCGCACAACCGCACGGTTTTCCTGGTTCTGGGATGGAATGATGGGCAGCAACAGCTCATCCCCACATCCAGGAGCAAGGAGGTATCATTGTCATTCTTAGGCCTTGAATGTTCCGAATGATCTAACAGTAGTAACTAGCATACTAGGCAAGGGAAATTCAACTAGTATAAGTGTGTGACAAATAGTAGGGGGGCAAAGGAGGGGAGGGAGAGGAGCATACAAGACAAAAGGTTAGTCATCAATGCGCCTATGCATGCAGGAACAGCAAATCTGGCGAGGGGAGATTGAGGAAGACAGGACCAAAAAACAGCCTAGTACATTGAAGGTTGTGCAAGTAAGCAGACAGAAGTGTGAGGGAGGGTGGGTGGACAGGTGTGCCCAGTCCAGCAGGGTCCAGGGATTGAGTGTAGAGAGGATGCCACTCTCATGGAATGTATTCTGAGTGCAGTAATGTAGGCAGAGTGCAGAGGCCCCGAAGCAAGTGCAAGACTGGTGGGGGAGCCTGGGACCTGTGTGGCTCTGGGGGTGTACCAGGCAACTAGTCAGCTGACTGAACAGGTTGGGGATGAGAACGGAGGAAGCAAGGAAAGAAGAGAAAGGAGGTTAGAAATAGAGAGGGTGAGCGAAAGAGGAAGAGAAGAGGAATATCTTGAGGAGTTTCCAGAATTTAAGGAGGTCCGGCTCAAGATGGAGAGGGGCAGGTACGCTGTTTCAGAGGAAAAGTTTGGAAAAGTGTTTGGAAAAGTGGCTCACACGCAGAGGGTTGGAGGAGGCTGAGCAGAGGGATCTGGAAGAGAGTATTTAGGAAGAGAGCGTTGTAGATAATAGATAATAGACATCATGCTTGTTATATCATAGATGGCAAGCAAAAAATGTCATGCCACAGTAAGAGATAGCTAGACTGGCTGCACCATAATGCCCTTCTAGCCACATAGTAAAACTCATTATGCTCGCTTTATAATAGATGCCCAGTAAAAATAAAAGCCATGGCAAAGAAATAGCTAGAATGGCTGCACCAATATCTCAGCCTAGCCACATAATAACAAGTATTCATCTTGCCTTATTGTAGATGCCCAGCAAAACATGTAATGCCAAAGAAATAGCTAAACCAGCTGCAGCAAAATGCCAATCTAGCCACATGATAAAACATATTATTTGTATTTATAGTATTTATCAAGCACACTATGTCCACATTGCATCTAGGTGCTAAGAGGCCAAAAATCAGTAACACTGAACCAACTAGAACAAATGCATTTTCAACGCTTTACGAAATTGTGATAGATCAGTAATCCCTTGCAGCCTTGGGGGCAGGTCATTCCATAGAATGAGAGCCAGGACTGAAAAGGAATGAGCACCTAAACACACTTTGGGTTATCGAGGTACTCACAAGAGATTCTGTGAGGCTGTACATAATCACCTGGTCAACTGATAAAGAATCAGCTTGTTTTGCAGATACTATGCGCCCACATCATACATAGCATGGAGTGTAACGCATAGAGTTTTGAATTTAATTTCTGCTTGCTTTATCAAAGATTCTCAATACAAAATATAATGCCACAGTTAGAAATGGCTAGACTGCCTCCAACAAAATGTCAGTCGAGTCTCGTAATAACACGTATCATGATCACTTTATCAAGATGTCCAGTAATAAATGCCATGCCTCCCGCGTAGCACCACAGCACCCTGCACACACACATAGTCATATTAATTATGAATGTGATTATAGATCATGTCCGTGAGGCAGGGGACAGTCATGGCATGTTTAATGAGCATGGGTGCCCAGAAGAAACCATCATGCTTGCCACTTGTGGCCCCACAGTGCTTCACAGACACACATAATCACATTGTAATTAATTATTATGTGTGTGGAGGCACAGGGGGATCATAGGGGGACGGCATGACTTTAGCTCACTGGGCATCTATCATACATGTCCAATATAAAAGGCATGCCTGTCCCCTGCAGCCCCCAGCATCCTGCACAGATCAAACGTGTGGGTGTCTGTGAGGTGCTGTGGGAACCAGTGGGCTGCCATGGGATTGTATCTCTGGCACTGGAGGGATGAGGGGACTGGCATGGCATTTGCTAATGGGCATACCCATGAAAAAATGCAATTTCTGCCACCTGGACACAACCCCCATCTCACACACAAACACAATGTATCATGCCACATTGGCCCCCCAGACTCCCCACGGGGAGCTGATTTTGGCCAGTGCGGTAGGTGGTAGGTTATTCAACAACTATTTTACTGGCCATTTAGGATGTCCAGTAAAACAAAAACCTTGTTGCACAAATCCCCTCCTATCCACCATAACCAGCCCCCCAGCCCAGCACCAACACATTCACACAGCATACACTCATTCACATGCACTTGATCATTCACACGCACAACCGTCCTCATACACTCGTTACATACAAAAAAAAAATACACACATTCATATATTTAAAATAACTTGCCTACTGCCCTGGTCCTGATGCCTTCTCTGAGAGCTCCAACTCCCTGGCACAGCACAGCCAGGAACCAGGTAGTAAAGAGCAATTCCTGGTTCCTGATCATGTGTACATGAACCAGAGTGCTTGTGATGCGGCACCTTAGAATGTTTGTATGTGCGGTGAGGCACAGGCGAGCCCCCTTGCACATACAAACATGTAGCTCAGCAGCCAACATCCCCAATGTGCTATGCAAGGCTGAAGAAGCAAAATATCCCCGGTGCTGCATAGTCTGATGGACATGCATGCTTTGAAGCAAAAACTGTCAAAGGAAAACCGCGTTTCATTTCAACAGTCTAAGTCAGACCTGAAGTACCCCCTCAGCTGCAAAATTCAGTTTGGGAGCGCTCATTGTTTACACTGGGCTGGCTCGTCAGCTCCACCATCATGGGTGAGGGCTCTGGTGGGTTGGCAAGCCCTCACCCATTATAGACGAGGAAGCGGCTTTGGCACAGGAATAACTACTACAGGCACTGAGGGTATAGGGAGAGCAGGTGCAGGGATGCATGTGCGGCAGATGAAGTTAATGGTGGTACAGCTGAAGGTTAAGGTGCAGGCACTAGGAGTAAAGACCCAGGAGCAGCAGGAACAAGGAGTACTGGAGGCATAGGTATGGCAAAAGAAGAATGAACACGCAAGTGCTTCCTCTTCTGTGTATACCATTTATGTGGAAACGGGATGCTCCCTGCTGTGCTGCTCCTTCGCCCACCTCTTCCCCACACATTTCATAATGGCAACACAGAAGTCTACAGCGATACCATCCATTGACACAAGGGGCACACAGATGCTAACTTGTTCCAAGTGGGCAGGAAATGGTGTCAGAGCAGCTCCCACAGGTCTCTGGAAATCACAATGCTGTGTGGCTTTTTACTGCTCAGAAACACAGGATGGTGTCTGATACTGTGTGTACACAAAGCATGGCCCAGAATAATGATATTTGCAGGAAGTCTTATCAAGGAGAATTGTATCGGACTGTGTCAGCAAACCATCATACCGGAAGGGACCGCTCATGCTTTGGCAGGATCTATCTGTTCCAGGCAGAGAAAAGCTACCCAAAAAAGTGTTATGGGTGGACACCAGCCCATCGTGGAGGGGCTTTACTGACATTGTCCATGAAGCAAATGATGTGGCTTGCACGGGGTGCACGTGCCAGGTAACTCACCCTTAATGTTATAGGACTGGCACAATGAAGAGTGGAAATGAGGTCATTGTATTCACCAGAAGGAAACGGCTACGAGGCCCGAGTTCAAAATAAGCAATGATGCGAGTGTCTCATTCCCCCCACACCCCGTCCAGCGATTCCAAAGTCTAAATTACTCCTACTGGTGGAGGGGTGCTGTTTTCAACCCTTTATATCCTCTTTGCAACTCTTTGAGTCTGTACAATTATAATTTATACTGTTGTTATTTTTGGTGAATGAGATTTTAGCCCATTTCTGTGGCAGATTTTGAGTCATTACAAAGCGATACAACCTCGTTGTTATGCCAGTATAATACAAACGAACGACCTCACGCTGCTGTGCACTTTCTTACTCTGAATTGTGACTTGGCAACCGTGCCACAACTTTAACTACTTTCATTTACATGTGAAAACAGTCGGCCATTGGGATTTCACTGAAAGGGGTGCTCTGGAAGGACTAAACAATAACCACACTTTTCAGCTCTAGTCAACCTTTCGATTTAGGAAATTGTGTTTTAAAATTGATATCTCGCCTACCACTTAATTCCATTTCCAGTAATTACACTGTGCCAGAAATCGGTTTGTAAAAAAAGGATATTATGATACAGAGATTGCTATAGTATTGCTCACCTCTTCAAGAACATGGTGTTTTGACACACTTCAGATCTGAGACCCATTCGGAGTTTAGAATGCTTATCTTTGCACAGTTCTCTAAAAAGGATACATACCATGAGCACACAACACATCACAATGTAAACAAATAGAATGAAGGGCCAAATTGAACATTATTATGCAATAGAGACATTCTGTGCTAACTAGGCACACTGCAATTTAGCCCTGCAGGTCTGGCAGGAAGAATTTGCTGATCAAGAGTGTCAAAGGTCATCTGTATGTAGGATAGGTAGGGAGTTCCATGTTTCTTCAATAGGCTCAGAGTAGCAGTGATTCCTGTGATGGTTTTCAGATTTCTTATGATACCTCTCTGGATGGAACTTTTGGACAGGAGCTGGGGTTGTAGTTGTGGATGGAAGGTTGATAAAGTTTTCAAAGGGTAGATGGATGGATTTTGACAATAGAACCAGCATTAAGTGTATAGAGAGGCCGTTTTCATGTTAGTCAATGCTAATGGTGGTTTAAGATGAAAAGTACAAGATACATTTGAGTCTGCTAAATGTGTTTTAATGTACATATTAATAGCTTTGGTTGTTTGCATTCATGATTCATTAAATATATACATGCCTACCAATCGGTAAAGACTGTTCTAGAGAAAGGGCCACTGTGATTTAGTGGCTGTTTTTTTTGCTACAGCATGGAAAAAATGGCTGATTTATTTATGCATGTATCTATTTGTGTATTTATCTATTTATCTAATAGTCTATTTTAAAATGTACTCTGCCCAAAATATCACATCTGATCTTCACTACTTGCCAGTATACAAACACAGATTGCACTGGATTAGCTGATTAACATAGGCATTATGCACCTGTCAAGAGGAAGACATTTCGGAGAGATATATGTGAACACATCAGAGAGATAAAAGTAAAGGGAGAGCATAAATGTGAGACTCTGAGAAAAATGAAAGTTGTGACATTTGACTTTGAATTGTAAAGCTGAGGACATGGGGCCTCAATAAGAGTTTGATGGTATCTAAGCAGTAAATCCACTGGATCTACCATTATTGCCACTTGATCCGTCGTAATTCCTGCCAGATTACGTGTGGTGTCCATAGGACACTATGGGGATTTTAGCGGAATTATCACCAGCTTTTTACGGTAAGGTGGAAGAATTACCTCTAGCATTATTCCTCCACCTTACCTCCAAACCCATAGTTTGGTGGTGCAGTAATGTGTTAGTAATGCAGTGGTAATTCTGTTTCTCACAGGATGCTTGTTCAGATGGTAAAAGTCAAGGCAGAAGGCAGATGTATTGTGCGGTATTGTAATGGGTGCATGTAATGCATATACAGTCACTTTGGAAAGGACTCTTGCACTCTCCCCTTTCCCTCTCCCCTGCACTTGCGCAATCTCAATGTCACTGGGCCTAGTAAATTGGTTGTCTTGTCCTCCCCAGTTCCCCTCCCTTGCCTCGTCGCACCTTGATACACTTGTGTATGGGCACGCTATGAATAAAATATCATATCATATCATATGTGCTCAAAAGACCAGCACAAGCAAAATAACCAGAAGCAAAGCCGGAAAACTTGTGTAGGAACAAAAACATTTTCAATTTCCACCTAAACTCCAAATGATCATCAATTAATCAAATCAACTTTATTCAGCAGATTGGTATCAAAGTGCACAAAAATCATTCAGCATACAATAGCACAAAGCATTGATGCAACAGGTTGTAGATAATATTTAACGATTTCCTTTAGTTTGATAATGTGCAGATGCGTCAATTATAAAATATCTACATGCAGACAGGGTAAATATTCCTGATGCACTATTATAACAATAGGAGTAATAAAAGGAAGACAGTGCTTAGAAATCACATCATACTAACAAGAAAAAGCGTCTTTCTAAGGGTTAATCACAACGTTCCTTAATCTCCATGCTTGGCTTATATATGACAAAAAGGGCCCCTGCTACCAGTGGAGGGTCTACTTTTAAAATGTAATGTAACGTGGGCCGATAGTGTCAAAATCCCAGCCTGGTTAAAACAGGCAGTATGGTGTTGCTCTAATATACACATACAATGGGCAAAAACGCAAGAAAAATGGAGATCTTCATTATCTGCATTGCACAATGTGCATCTTTGTTCACTCATAAGTGTAAACAGTTAAAGCAGGCCTGCATATTCGTCGGCCAAATGGTTGCTCCGTAGAAGGTACTCTTGAACGTTGGATTGTACAATTATCATATGTCTTCTATTGGATGGGAAGTTTCACTCGATTGATTCTCTATGATTGTGGGCCTCATTATGAGTCCGGTGGTAGCTGTGCCGGTAAAAACGGCACGGCTGCCGCCGGATTCATTTTTCTTCTGGTGCCCAGCAATGGGCAATTACCAGGGCATTACAGCCCCGGCGGACCCGGTAATTGCCCATTGCCGGGCGTCAAAAAAATGACTCCCCATTCCCATTTGAGTCCCATTAGATTCAATGGCAATGGGGAGGACAGTAGCACCGGCACCATTCAGAATGGTGCCGGTGCTACTGTCAAGCTCTGCAGGCGTTTGCCATTCCGCCCCCCAGGTCGGACATGGCGGGCAGGATGGCACCCGCCTCCAGAACTCATAATTTGCCACTCTGGAAACAAGGGTACCAGCAAGCTTACTGGGACCGTTGTTTCCGGACCGGCAAGCTTGTAATGAGACCCATTGCCTTTCAGATGCGTCTGGTATTTTTATATCAAAGGTGAGATTTATTTTGGGTTATTGAAATAACTCTCAGCATTTATACTGTGCAGGAGTTGTTTAACATGTCTGAGCCAAGATATATTCTGTGCTCCTCATTTATGCACCAGGTTAGTAATGAAGAATTGTATCAGGTTGGCATAAGGGTTTACCCATATGTTAAGCCAGAGAAACCAGGGTTCAAAATTAAGCTCGTCTTGGAGGTAGTTTAGACAGAGCTCTGCATGTACTACAAAGTTTGGCAATGATTTTGGTAGTTCCAGTATTGTTTTTATGAAGGAGCTTTGCAATATTTGTAGTATTTTTATGTGCTCAAAATCCCACAAAAAAGCCCAATATTTCACAGTTGCTTTAGTCTTAGCTTGAGAAATCTTAGATATTATGCTGGGTTCTACACATTTTTTCTAAACGTGCTATCCCTCCTAGTGCTTGTTTCATATGCATCCCTTGTTTCACCCAACGCGGTTTTGGTGAATGCAACCTGAGAATCAAATGGCTAGATAGTCGAACTCGTACACTCTAGGAATGAGCTTGCCATTACAGGTCAAGGGTGGTAATTTCATTGGCCTCATGCCTCTTGGGCACACTAATACTGCCAACTTCGCTGAATTGGCTTGTGCGTTCATGAACTCATTGTATTTATTTATCAATATTTGTGAAGATGTTGATGTTCAAGCAATAAGAATGGTGTTAAACCGGACAGGACTGTAAAGGTTCTGCCACCTTGGGAACGTCAGCTTTACTATCTAGCAGTGTATCATTCAGAGCGTTAATATAGATGGAAAAAAGTAGAGGGGTCAACGCACATCACTGTCGCACCCCAGAATTTATTGCAAACCATGGGATGCAGTGGCCATTACTGGCAGTCCTTTCGCACACTTCATTATTAGATCATTAATGTGAGACAATGAGGAAAATGATAGTTGTGACTTTTGACTGTGAATTGTAAAGCTGAGGACATGGGGCCTTATAATTCGTTTTGTGGTATATCGCCAGAAAATCCACCAAGATACCACCAAATGGATTTAACATTACTGCCACTTGGACGGGGAGGATTTACTGCTGGATTACAAATGGCGGCATGGTGGTGTTCGCCCTCATTTATGAGGATTTCACTGGAATTGTGCAGGTGGTAATTCCACCAAAATTACTGTTTTCTTTACTATAAGGTGGTGGAATTACCTCCAGCATTTTCCTGGAGGTTTTTCCTCCACCTCACCTCCAAACCTATAGTTCGGCTTTGCGATAATGGTATGTGCTATGGCAGTAAAATGTAACAACAATTGTAATTACAACAATGGCATGCAAACTAATCCGAATTGAAAAGACAAGACAGAAATCAGTAATGTGAGAGCAACATTTTGCAATTCTAATACAAGGAGACTCTCGGGGAACTGACATGTACATTGCATACTAATCAATTTATAAAATGAAACAAATAAACACCCTATTTAAAATCCTTATAGAAGTTAGCATGACTACACAGTCAGGGTGACTACCGTTGTCAACTATAAGAACACAGAGGATTATGGAGTATCTGATTCCTGTGTAGAAGATAATAAGATAATTCCCACATCCCAAATCTAACACATGTAGGGAGAGACAAATAACAGGGTAATTGGATCATAACTTGTTTTTTGATTAATTTGTCAGGATGAAATTATGAACTAATACTATATAAATATAGCGATATCTTTGAAGAATCAAGGTCTAACCTCTAAACCGATTGCGTGAAGGCAATAACTAAACAACTTCTCCATCACCTATCATTCATTTGATATCATTATGACTAAACAATAGTTTACTTAGCCATCATTTAATCCATGTTGACTCTAACGATCCAGGGGGTTACAACCTTTAAGCAACAGCCCGCGCATGATGCACAGCCCATGTTTACATTATGATGCCACGCTGCACGATTGTGCGTGGTGTCCTCACGCTAATTGTGTTTCAGTCATTTTCAAGATGGCGGCGCTCCATCACACATGCAGAGCGCAGCCATCCTGAAAGAAGATGAAGGAATGAAGGACCAAAGGTAAGACTGACAGTGGCTCAGGCATCTGAAAGGATAGTGTACTACTTACTAAAGGGTGCCTCTATTCTAAGTTCAATACCTATTCTTTACAGGATAACTATCAAAGGGGCCCTTAAGAATCCAAATGAACATTAGATCCTAAAATAAGGAAACATAGTGGGATCGCTGACTTAATAAGGTACTTTTAACTGAAATATTAACTATTTAAAGGACCAAACTGTTAACTGGGACAGAAACTAAACTACATAAATAATGTGTCAGGTTTTGAAATAAAAGGTATGAATAATCCAACTGCAAAGGACTTACTAATAAACAGACCCAGGAAACTACACACAAAGAATATAGGAAGTCTAGGGACCAATAATGAGAGAATAGAACAATGCCTATCGATATAGAGATTACACTGGAACTTGACCAGTGTACTAATATAATTACTGCTAATCATTTGCAGAACCAATTAATTCTGATTTATCAAAAACAATATGAACTAAGAGGAAGAGAACTAACCAGTTTACAGAATATTAGATTAATAACAGAATATTGATAGGTAAGATGATGTTACTATGGGCTAAACTGTATAATGCTATTGAACATCCAAGTAATATACTCATTCAAACACGCCAACCTCCACAACTCCCCTTGTTCTACCTCTCGCCCCTCTCCTCCTTATTATCTCCACAGAGTATTCATCAGTTCATGAAAAGGAGTCCACATTGAATGTTGTTTGCTAAGTAAATGAAAGATATACTTTGGACACTAGAACATTGTGATGTAACAATGAATAAGTTGTTTAGAAAACCTGAAAATTAAACAAATGTTGTGATGGAACAATGTTAGATTGAATATGAATAGTACTGAAAACATTTAGATTGGACAAAAAGTACAGACACTTGGTCCCCATGTTAGGTAAGTGCTGCTGTGTGTTCATAAAGCCCAGGTACGGGAGAAACATAAGCATGTGCCTCCAATAGGATGATGTTGGTACCTATGTTCTTTTTTCTACCATAACAGTGACAATCACACAAACTGTGTAACTAAATCACCATGTGTATTGAATTTCTGTTTAAAGTGATTTGTTCGATAGTTTTTGTGCCAACCACTCACCTAACTTTCATACAATCTGTTAAATTTCCAGACTGACTAGCGAATACCAGTCATAATTAGGTGTCTGCAGCAAGGCTCTTCTCGATTTATACCACCAGAATGTATAACATATGAGAGTGGCGCACAGGGACATTAATCACTCATTTTCCTAAACATGTATACGTCTTAGGGCCTGATTCATGGATTTTCTTTGCACTGTGCAAAGTGACTTTAAACTGGTGCACTGCCAACAAACGACCTGATTTACAGAGCGGTGCAATGTGTATTTTTACAGTGCAAAGTGACTTTGCCCCAGTGCAAAGTTAGTGCAAAGTCAGTTCAAAGTCACTTTGCACTTGAAAAGTGCACTTTGCATCGCTCTGTGAATCAGGCTGTTTGTTGGCAGTGCAAAAGCAAAAGCACAAGCATTCCCTGAATCAGGCCCTTGTGTAGCATAAGGTATACACAAGTAACAGTACAATGTTACATTAAATCATACAAAATTGCAACCGAAGTAGAATGAGCAAATCTTGAGATAAAACATAAGCAATATGCGCCCCAGGGTATAACTGAATGCATCACACAGCAATGCATAACAAAAACATATCCTCAATGTAGCTCCCATTCACTAGTAACTCCTTCCTGTTACCCTTGTTCCTACTCATCTACTCTAACTCGACTAAACATGTACACTGGCAGAAACCGTGTTGCAGTTTCTCATAGGAGGATTCCCTGTATGAGCCTTCATAGCTTAGGGGTAAAACTGCATAGCAAACACATTTCTGTTGACACTTCTGACTCTAATAATGCTATATTATAAAGTAATACAAAGTTTGGTGTGGTTTGTAAAAAGTCACCTTAAGCAAAATTAAATGTAGCCGCCATGGATATAATACAGTTCATACGGACCTACTTTTTTTCTCTTGGCATATCTGCCAGGTGCATTTATCTGACCTAGGTCAAGAAACAACATTATTTCCAATTCCACATTTCCATTTTTCGAAATAGTCCGATAAGAAAACGAGAATGTTTTTCAAATAAACCCACATTCACCTTTTCGGGTTGTCACATAACTGTTGGCAGCATCCTATTAATTGGAGACTATATTAATATTGATTTGAAGCACTGCCCTACCAAAAATGGGCCGTCTGGTGGGAAGAAAAAAGACACTATGGGCAATCTTGATTTTGCTGTGTTAAAAATTATCTAAACTATTTGCCGTTCACTCATTGGTTCATCACATTTAAGTGACATGTGCAGAATGTATTTCCCTCTTGTCAAATCGAAAAAGCAAATTGCTCAAACTACATTTAGGGCTTCTGTTGTTGGTTTTAATTGAGAACATTGCACATCAGCCCATGTGGAGGAACAGAGTTCCTGTGAGAGGCTGAGCCCTGTTTCCCATAATGAAAGATGCTTGCAGGGTGTAGTTGGGTAATGGAAAGATTATTGCAGATAATATTCTTTGATCTGTAGGAGACAGGAGTTTAGAGATGGCTGAGGAGCAAATTTAACAGACAGAATATGATATAATTTAGCATTTATTTAGTGCTACAAAACCTCAGGTATCTGAGCAGTGCTTATTATTACCCACGTGTGTGGTGCTTATTTATCTACCTCAGAAGGCTGAGAGGCTGAGTTTGGCACTTCCTGGATTCGAAAGTGTGTTGGCAGGATGTGCACTGATGTCAAAGCAAACGCTCTACTCACTGTGCTATCGGACCGGCTCAAGAATCACCTTGCCATGCTGTATATATGCTTTATATCACTTCTGCTCTGCCACGTGAATGTCTGCAGATTTAGGTCTCTGGGGCTGACAAGGAAAGGGATGAGATATGATTAAAAGTGGTTGTTATTGGTTCCTAGAAGGGGGTTTGAAACCACACCCATCCCTTGCTAGGATTGAGCTAAATGAAGACTGAGCAACTATAACTCTTGTCAATACTTTTTAGGGTTTACACATATTAAAGTCTCCTTAAATGTGTTTTTCCCAATGGAATGCAAGAATTCTTCCTCGATGTCATCTGTGGAATAAAGAGAGATGCTGCTGTGGGATCAAATACTTCAACTGACATCAAGCTAATTTCGAATAACTGCTTGTAAATGGATTGTCGTAGTTAATAAATGCGACTAGTGTCATCAATCATTTTTAAAGATGAATACACAAATACAGAAACTGACACAAAAGGAGAAACAAATTCACACTGTGATACAACATGTTTACAACATGATCACAACATTTCTTAAAACCTAGTAACTTCTATGCAAAATTTGTCTATCAGACAGTGGGGGACATTACGAGGTAGGAGGTAACCATGCCGCTATTAGCGGCATGGCTACCCCCTTACCGGGTACCGGGTCCGGGTTCCTTGAATGAGGAATTACCGGGCCATTCCGACATTGGAGGGCCTGGTAATTCCTCATTCAAGGAACCCGGACCCGGTACATCCCCATACGAGTCCTCATACGGCTCAATGGGAATGTGGAGAATGCTAACAACGGGTCTGTTGTTAGCATGGTGGGCTGCTCGCAGGACCCGCTATGGCCGCCTCGTAAAACCAGGAGTCCTTAGCGGGTCCCGCGAGCAGAACCCGTAATGAGGCGGTAAGGGGTTGACGGCTCCGGCACCTTTACCAGCGCTGTTAACCCCTTACCGCCAGGGTCAGTATGACCCCCAGTGATATTTACATTTACAAAACTGTCCAAAATGCATCCTTCTATTAAAAACTCAACTTGAGCATATGTTGGCAAATCACATGATTAGACAGGACATTTCTTTATGTGCAAATACAATTCAAATTTAAATTTAATTTATAGGCACTGTACGACCATCTTGACTTGGATAATAAATACCTTCGCAGTTAATGTATCCAGTAACATTTACATTATTTGATAACATTTACACACATGTCTTTGTTTAAAATGGCCTGATCATAACTGTACAATCTGTCCTAACATGTGTTGGTCCCTCAACCAACCATGTCGTGGATCTTCTTCAGGGGCTGTTAACCTTCAGACTGTAAACATGTTTGGGTCGTATTCTTTGCATTATGACACTTCGGACATAACTAGAATTCCTAAAGACGATGTATCCGTAATGTACAAACTAATCTGTGCTCAGTCTGAGCACCATTCCATTGCAATTCTTAGGTGAAGATAGAGTGCCTTCATTTGCACCATAAATAGTAAGCATTCATGGAGTTTTCAAGTGAATGTAGTTTTCTTCTTTTTTCATAACGGAAATTAGAATCCACCTCCTCTCGGTGGCAAACTGCGGCAAACAAACTCGACACTATTCTACAACTGCTGGGTCGATTTAGCCGAAGAGGACCCGCTGTACACCCGTTAGGTGCACTATGCGTACATGAACGTTGACGTCTCATTACCTTGCGTCTGCAAAATGTCACCTTTGTGTCCACCGCCCACTTCATTAAGGCCATGTGATTCAAGAAAGGCAGTGGGGGTCATTACGACCCGGGCGCAAAGGGATACCGGGCACCGGTAATGACACCGGTGCCGGTAATCCCTTTGCGCCCTATTCCGAGGTCCCTTTGCGGGTCCTTCCTTAATGCCTAGTTTTAGCAGGCATTAAGGATGGGACCCACAAAGGGATACCGGGGTCAATAACGCTACCGCAATTTGCGGTACCATTATTGCCGCCTTCCCCCTTCCCATTGAGCCCTATAGGGTTCAAATGGGAATGGGGAATGGCATTTCATATGGGGATTTACTGGTCCCGCAAAGGGTGGAATGGACCGGTAAGTCCCCATACCACCACGTCAGTGGCGGTACCGGTTTTGGTGCTAGTCATGGCGCTAATAGCACCATGCCTAGCACCAACCTAAGAATGAGGGCCAGTATCTCTGTGTGTCACTACATTCCAGTATTCCTAACGTTTCATGTTTACTGCGGAGGAAATATAGGAGGCCTGATTGTTCTGCCAAGGTCAAAGGCCCGTAGTTAAAGACATCTGTTTTTTTGAAATTGCAAATGCTGTCTGATAATGCATTGATGAATCTTTACCCCAGTGGGATACGCTTATAAAAATAAAACCATGGATTGAGGGTTAAGGACACAAAATGACTTCCATTTATATGCATTTCTCTGTGATTTGGCCTTTTGTTGTAGGTAATCACATAACTGTCATTAACTGAGACCAAAGTAACTGATAATGGATCTGTGCATTCCATATTAACAAAAGAGATGGCACTTGCTCAAACATACAGTGCTATTGTTCTCAAGATGTTAAAGCTATATGGGATATATATTTGACCCGTCTAACATAAAGGTGCTATTTACATCATTTTTTCTCACAATAGCACTCAAATAATACATTGGCCCTTCTTACAAGGTGGTTTTACCAGGCGTTAAGGACGGGACCCGCAAAGGGATACCGGGGTCAATAACGGTACCGCAATTTGCACTACCGTTATTGACGCCTTCCCATTGAGCCCTATAGGGGCTCAAATGGGAATGGGGAATGGCTTTACAAATGGGGATTTACCGGTTCCGCCAAGGTCGGACTGGACCGGCAAATCCCCATACCACCAAGCCGGTGGCGGTACCGGTATTGGTGCTAGTCATAGCGCTAATAGCACCATGACTAGCACCAACCTCGGAATGAGGGCCATTGTTCTGTTAGCAGATACTCTTTTTATGCTGTGATGAATAATGCATAGTCTAAGGTGGCATTGCATAAAATACGAACATACAAATTATACAACACACCACATTCCTATACAACATGGCAGCGATACTTCCAATTCACTGTTTAAGTCACATGGTTTAATTTTCATAAACACCTGTAACTTACTGTTTTCTGAATTTTATTTTGTTGAGTTTAACATATTTTATTTAATACCAGAATGCACAATTACAATCCGAGTGTGTATGAACTGTCAATTGTGTGACATACCATTTAAGAAACCTTCAAGATACTTTCTATTATAAAATAACTAAGAACTGATATAGCATGAATTCCTTTACACATACGTGGGTTGCTCCGATGCATTGAATAGAGGATTGAATAGAGGGAAGGGAGAGTAAGAAGGGTGGAGAGGGGAGGAGAGAAACAAAAATAACTTTTCTGAATTATCTTTTGTGTGTGTTGCCCATTAATGGCTTCATATTTCAGTGTGAAACCATTCTGATCTTCCAGTATTTAATGGACATTTAATCAAATCATACCTGACACACTGATGATTTAGGATGGAATGAGCATCATTTGGGTATCTGCCACCAAACAATGGCAGACAGGAGCTTTTGGATAATTGACTATACATGTCCAATTTGTGTCTGAGTGGCTTGTATTGATGGTCATGTTTTTTGAGTGATTGAGCAATAGGTTTTTTTATGCATTGCAATGACAGATTTGGAGACCTCTTGAATATTCCTCCGTTATCACCGTTAGTCTATGAAATTGTATTAATTAGTGACTGGATGTGTATGAAGGTGGAGTCAGAGGGAACCTGCAAGTTGCACAAACATTTTGCAATAATGGGACTGGCAGACGACGAGGAAAGTTTTAATAGACTTATCGAGAGTCTGGATTTTTTACCTCTGATGAGCAGTGATTTCACCAAAGACCTTAATCCATCTGATACTCTCAGAATACCAAGGTTTAGGAGTTCCAGTGCATATTGCATACCGGGCCTGATTGAAATCAGGGGTATGTTCAGTCACAATTTACAATGCCACACATCTTCCTTCTGACACACAATCTCTCGCACATGCACCCACACCCAAAAAGCAGAGGAAAATACTAGAGAGTAAAAATAAAAATATAATTAAAGTTGTGCCATGTACAAAAATTATGACTTGCCCCTAATGCCATTACTATAAACACTAAATGTAAACATAGTGCATCATTCCTTACACCAGTGCACTAATTAATGTGAGCCTTGTGAAGTATTGAGAGTGTGGGAATTAGCACAATCTTTGTGGGTATCTCAGTGAATTTGCATCTAGGCATGCCTGATTCCTGACACCTGGGGAATTAATCATAGCTTAGTTAACTTGCTGTCTCTGTCATTGGGCCTCATTAGGACTCCGGCGCTAAACCATGGTGCTATTAGCACCATGGTCCATGCCGGAGTACGCCATGGCGGAATGGGGAATTACCACCCCATTCCGAGGTTGGCGGGGCGGTAATTCCCCCTTCCTCCATGGCCCCTCCCCATTCCCATTTTTGCCCCATAGGGCTCAATGGGAATGGGGAAGGCGGCAATTACAGTACCGCAAATTGCGGTACCGTATTTGCCATCAAGGTCCCTTTGGGTTGGGTCCCGCAAAGGGACCTCGTAATTAGGCGCTAAGTGTTTAACCGCACGGCAGCCTTTTACCGCGCCGTTAAACACTTAGCGCCTGGGTCGTAATGAGGCCCATTGTCTTCCATGTCATATACAGCTGTGTTTATGATCAGAAACCTAACAACATGGTATGAGTCGGCTTGGACATTGACTTTCTGGTCTACTTTCTGATTTGGTTTTGGACAGGTGTAATGGCTGTCTCGAGTTATTACATGCATCTATTGCAGTTGATTTGTCCCATGTCTTTTTGGGTGAGAGATTATATCTTCATAGAGTTCTGAGGAATATAATTTCGGAATGTGCTCCCAGTATATGCCAAATTCTATGGGAGCTCTGTTTGATGATATGGACATGAAGCAGGTCCTCTGCTGTGGCTACATGCAAAAACCAAACAACACACAGAGAGTGTGAATTAGACAGTTGACAGAATCTTATAATACAACTCTTAAAAACCTCTGTGAAGTGCTTCTCTCTGATTTTGATTCCTCATAATTCTGCGCTGCTTTCCATGAAGCAATAGTCTCCTTTTCCTGCCTGTACCGCATGCAGCCCTGAGATGTTTCAAATGTGTTCTCTTTCTATATGGGAAATATTATCTGTGATTAAGATACATATGGGATAGTATTGCACCTGAATGAGGTCAATACACCGGACAACAATTATATATCAAGTGGCTACAGACCAAGGGGTATATTGTTTTCAGGGGAATATTGACTTTCTGAGCGCCAAAAAAAAAACAAATTATACTAAATGTACACCTAATTTTTGTCTATGGATTGGCATGGTTTTATTCCAAAATATGTGTTAGGAAAGATTTCATATCTGAATGTAATGTTCCCTCCATGTGTCAACCCCCTGCTGTTGTACCACCATTGACTAAAGTTTGCCAGAGAAGCACAGCCCTCAGATGTACTCCTCTGGGCTTTCGCTCACTTTTCATGCCCTTAAGACAGTCAGTACTGGGAGACTTTGTTTCCCTTAGTCCTTTCCACATGTTGCAACTTTTGTGCAACATGTAACAAGTGTGCAATGTAACTTACCCTACAGTACACTTGGGTCTCTAGTCATTCCAAAGGCCCTAGAAACTCTCGCTGGATTTTTTATGAACTGTGCAGATGTGTCACAGACAGTACTGGTGGCAGCTATCGTTTTTTCATATTTTTAACCCTTTCTTGCCATGTTAAGCGTGCTTACTGTGTTTAGCACAAATAGGTGGCCTGGCTCCAAAATGGCAATGCCACGAGGTTATTTGTCCTGTTCTTTGGCCATCTTGCCCCTTCACCTTCCCCTGGTCGAGTCGACCTGGGTCAGTCCTTAATTGGTCATGCACTTTTCCGTGAAACCCAATGCTTTTGCGGGCTTCTGCATGCCTTGTGTGTGGGCCTCCAGGATGTGGGCTGGGATGTCTGTTCCCAATACACATCCTGGGTGCCAGAGAGTCTGGAGTGTCCTGAATGCCTGGGACCCCAGTGGTTCGTGATAGGTCCACGTATGGAGTGAGTGTTTGTGATCTCCCATTGGGTCCTCTCCGTTTTGGCGCGAAGGGAACTTTGGATAAGAGGAGGCTGAAAACACCATTACCATGTCGATCTCCTGAGTTCACACGAACAAAGGATAAGGAGCCAAGGATCCTGCAATAAGAAGCCGAGTCGAGGAACTGTTGGTGACCCGCTGGAAGGTTTGGCACCCTGAGCCTGCTGTCGTCCTGTGGGTCCCCTCTGTATCTGATCATCCTAGAAGGTCTGAGAAGATGCATTGGAATAGTGGGATCAACTATTCTCGGCACCTTCAACAAACCCTGCAAGTAAGCCTCTTCGGAAGTGTCCCTGGGCCAACCAGAGGGCTGACCAGCTTACATGAGATGTTTGTTCTGTTACCGCCGCTGTTTCGAGGAGGCCCTCAAAACTTGTGATACTGCTTGCCTTCTGCCCAGGGCACCCTCACACCGAATTTCGTACACTTGGCATTCCCAGGTCTGAAGTGAGATGAGTGTTCCCGGACCGGAGTAAACGCGGTTACCGTGTTGCCCTGCTGTGGCAATGACCTGTGCAAGTTCCCTGCATTTGTGAACCCCTCTCCCCTGAAGCCTGTTGCAGTGGAATTGGGATGATTCCTCCACCTGGAGCAGAGAAATTGCCACTGTCCTGTTTGGGAATCCCCGCTGTATCTCGGAAACTACACAGTGTCGAGACGTCCTGATTGTCGCATTCGAACCTGCCAGCGAAGTGGACTGTACTGGCAAAGTTTGGGTCTGCCTGCATCGGGGACCGGTGAGTAGTCCTTACCCCCAAACCATGGCCCCTAGCGCAGGAGCCCACTTTTATGCACAAAGTGGCCCTTGAGGGCCCCTTTCATTTCCACAGTTTTTGTGAAATAGCGACTCCATCCAGCACTCTCAAAATGCCTCTGCCCTCAAGTGGGGGCCCTGCTTGAATAGTGGGAACTTGTTCTACATCACCTTATCCACCATCCTAAGCTGCTAGAGACCCTTGAAGAGACCCTATTTTGTCCATTGGCACAAGCGCGTGCATGTACTATTGAGCATAAGGCTCCTCTCTTCGTAGGGCTTGGACTGCCTCTTAGTTAGGTGTATTCTTGATGTTGAACTGGGTCTAAAGATTACTTGCACTGCCTGTTTCCTCCCCATCTAGGTGGTCTACATATTTCATGCTTTTAACCCCTTAGACCCCATTGGTCTTGTATAAATATTGTATTGATTGTGATGTATTGGTTTAATCTAGTGTTACTGTGATTCTTTGCTATGGTCCACGTTACAAAGGCCTTGTAATAAATGTGTCTATATTTTTAATATAACATCTGTCTGGAGTAATTTGTAAGCGTCCATGCTTTGTGTGCTCATTGAGGTCTTTCAGTCACCCTCACCCCTTTTGAGACTTAGTCTTGACCGCCTGCCATAGCTACCCTGATTGGTCTGGCTTGTCCAGAGGTTACCCTGTTCCTAGAAACTCGGTTGGCCTTCTGAACCTCTGCACCTCCAGGTCAGAGTTCAGAAATCCTTCATAACAAATTGGTGTACAGCAGTGGGATAGGACTGAAGGTATCCAGTGTTGCATACTAGTGAAGGCATTCCAAGTTATTTATACCCAGACACATAGTGAATTGTTATAGTATAACTTGTAAAAGGCCATAGACCTATCTAACAATATGGAAACAAGTACCTTGTTAACTTTGAATTCTTCAAAATCCGACACATTGAGGAAGATGTATGCTGAGAGCAGTGTCCCCTCTCAAGGCACAAAAGTAGAAATGATCCAGAGAATCATAGACTGGCAAGAAGCTCAACTTAGAGCTATAGCTTCTGAGGACAGTGCCGAAGGAGGTGGGTCTGCTCTCACTGGTAGAACTGATGGTTCTGCCGCTGCACTGATCCACAGCAACCATGAGGATGTAATGTCTAATGTTTCCTATGCCAGTGCTGATGGGGAGGCCATACTTGAATTCAAGAAACACGAAGTGCTGTTTAGGCAGAAGGAGCTTGAGTTCACCATGGCCGAACTAAAGATAGAGCAGGCAGAAAAACAGAAGACAAGGATCACCAGTTGGAACTGGCCAAGCTTCAAGTTCCAATGGATCCAAGGGTCCTGGACATGGGTCTGGGGCCTCCTCTCATCCAAGGTTTCCGAAAGATCTGCTCAGTGTGTATGAGGAAAAGAATGGCATTATGGACTGGCTGAATACATTTGAGTATGCATATGAAGTTCAACAAGTTCGACCCTGGGGGTCTTTATCAAGGCTGAAGAATATTTTTAAATAATCATGTGTTTTGTGACATTTGGTGACATAGGTTATTAAGGTACATGAAAAGTGGTGTTAAAGTGAAGTGAATTGATTGTGACACGTTGTTTACAGTTAAATGGTACATACAAACATTGTTGTGAGGTTTACATTTAAGAGGGGGAAGAAGTAGGAGAAAGAAAAGGTAAGTTAGCAAGGAGAACGTTGGTGGTGGCAGTCCATGAATAGAGAGTTTTGCAGTGAGGATGATTGCCTCTTACCTAATGTCAATGTTCCTGAGCCCCCTGTGGGGTCCTGGTTCCATTTTGATGGCTGTCTTTTGGGCAGGCGTGGCTCCTGTTGGGCCCTGAAAAGCAATTGGATTATTGTTAGGGGGACAGATTGCCTGTAGGATGAGTGGGCATGGGCCTGGGTCGGTCATTGGATTATGGAGCCCATGTCCGGTATTCAAGGATCAATGTGGAGAGGCGCCCCGCCGTGTGGATGTACATGGCGGTGGTGGTGGGTGGGGGCCTGTTGAGGGAAGGCAGGGTCAATGCCCGGCAGCTTCAATGGGTGCGCTAGCCCATTGGGAAGGTTTGGGTGGGCTGGTGAGGGCCTTAGTGCATTCGAGCTGAGTGAGTGGTGGACAGAGCGTCTGTCCCAGATTGTGCTGGAGCAGCAAGCTTGTCTTGGGGAGGCAAGCCACGTTTGGATACCTTGTTGCTCAGATACCTTGTTGAAGGTATTCTGTTAATATGAAGGAGCGTGGTGTCGGAGCATGGCTCGTGAGGGAAGGACAGCATTGGGACTCAGCATGCCGTCCGTGGCGGTGCCATTGTGCCTCGCGAAGGCACAAGGCACACCTTGACTGTGCCGGCGCATGCACCATAGCGCATGCGCCCTCTCGTGCCATTGCCCCACAGCATGTGCACACGCGCACACAGGGACACTGGTCCCCCGCGCATGCTCCGCAGTCACACTACGTGACTCGGCACATACACACAAAAGTATACTTAAGAGGCGGCACTCTGACAACAGACAGGAGCCGCCTACGACCGGACAAGCACCAGCTCACCGAGGTAAGACCCATTACCCCCCGATAACTCTTCACTCCCAAGACTCAGCCACTGGCACCGCCACGGACGGCAGGCTGAGTCCCAATGCTGTCCTTCCCTCACGAGCCATGCTCCGACACCACGCTCCTTCATATTAACAGAATACCTTCAACAAGGTATCTGAGCAACAAGGTATCCAAGCGCGGCTTGCCTCCCCAAGACAAGCTCGCTGCTCCAGCACAATCTGGGACAGACGCTCTGTCCACAACTCACTCAGCCCGAATGCACTAAGGCCCTCACCAGTCCACCCAAACCTTCCCAATGGGCTAGCACGCTCACCGAAGCTGCCGGGCATTGACCCTGCCTTCCATCAACAGGCCCCCGCCCACCATGACCACCCTGTACATCCACACGGCGGGGAGCCTCTCCACCTTGATCCTTGAATACCGGACATGGGTTCCATAATCCAATGGCCTATTCAGACCCATGCCCACTCATCCTACAGGCAATCTGGCCCCCTAACAATAATCCAATTGCTTTTCAGGGCCCAACAGGAGCCACGCCTGCCCAAAAGACAGCCATCATAACGGAACCAGGACCCAACAGGGGACTCAGGAACATTGACATTAGGTAAGAGGCTATCATCCTCACTACAAAACTCTCTATTCATGGACTGCCACCGCCAACGTTCTCCTTGCTAACTTACCTTTTCTTTCTCCTACTTCTTCCCCCTCTTGAATACAAACCTCACAACAATGTTTGTATGTGCCATTTAACTGTAAACAACGTGTCACAATCAATTCACTTCACTTTAACACCACTTTTTCATGTACCTTAATAACCTATGTCACCAAATGTCACAAAACACATGATTTTTTTGAATATTCTTCAGCCTTGATAAAGACCCCCAGGGTCGAAACACGTGTCGGCTGACCAACCAGGTGCACAAATGCCATCTAGTGTATATGGCACTTATCAATGTACTACGAGAAACTATCCAATAATATCACCAATAAAAGCAAAAATTGTATCGCACTAACTACTGCTTTAAAACAATTATTTCATTCACTGAAGCAAGATAACCAGGAGAAAACCTACTTCATCCACTTAACAAATTGGGGATCTGGCAAAACCCCAACAAAACTTCTGTGATCTTGCGACACCAGAACACTCATTAGATTTGGACAAGAGCGTAGCCTAGCGTAGGCAGGTTCCACATCTAGAGACAACCCAGATCCTACAATCAAGACTAGGGAATCAGCCAATGCTCAAGCTCCTGGGATTACGCAACTAAGAAACGCACAAAGAAAAAGAAATGGCAGAATACATGATGTCAAGAAATTAGGACATCAGGGCACTCTTTGCCCCACGAGGATCTACAGACAACGCCTTTAGAGACTCCAACCCACAATAGGACCTCAAACAGAAGTTTATGAGATTAGAGAAACGACAATGCAAGAATATGCGGAACAAAAGAAAATACCATGAGGTCTCAGGATACTCATCTTCCCAGACTTTGATGATCCACTTGACTCTGATCTGGCAGATGAATGGGAACTAAACCTTGTTCAAGGCTCAACGAACATGATACAGCTACTGGTTGAACACGCCAAAAGGAAACATGCAAGAATTGTCATTCTCCTAGAGGAACTAAAGAAGGAAATTGAAGACTATGATGCCCCAAAATCAACCAAAGAGAAAAACTACAAAATAATGTACAGAATTCTCAAAACCCATCAAGATGAAGTCAAAATGAGAAAACTACATAAATTCTTCAGGGATGACAAAGATTATAAGGAAGTCAGAGTCTTTACTTATCAAGCCAAATATGACCAAGACAAACAACAACAAAAATCTAAGGAAAGCACCCCCAACAGCTCAGGGGCCAGCTCTGAAATAGATAGTGAACCTGAAGAAACATCAGAACCACTGGAACACGCAAGGGACAAGCAGTCAGCAAAACATTCTTTTTTAGAACAAATCAAGCTACACAAGAAAGCAAGTCGTCTGAAACCACAACCCATCAAAAAAACGGTATCTTTCGCAGTACCATTAACAAATACAAGAACCCCACAAGAAGAGTGAGAGGAGGAAGAACAGATAAAAGACGCAAGAGAACTGGAAGAGGAAATGGAACAAAGACAAACAAGGTCGCAATCGCTGAAAACGGTGGGACAGAAGAACAACAAAATATAATCATGAACTTGTCGCACAAAGAATTAACCAATGTGGAAATGAGAGTACTCAACAAGGGACTCTCTTTCTCACCATCAAGTAAAAACAATTTCGTGGACATCCAAATCGACCTGTTCAAATTTACACGACGCCTCAAACTAACCAAATTCTTTTCTACTAAACCAGCAGTGTTCAAACCAAAAGAGACGGCACCACAACCTAGCCCACTCACCATCCGGGATGTAGAGGACATCCATCTCCTCAGCACACTTGCAGAGACAACAAGAGTAAACAAGAATGCATGCAAGAACTGGGGATCCAGAATGTAGCCATGAGAATCCCGGAACTCAGAAACAAATCGAAATTTACTCCACAACTCTTTGCAGAGAACTATATAGACATCTTCCAACAAGCAGTCATTAATGATCTACACAGACTGGAAGACCAACGGAACCAAAGTAATGGCAATAAAGATAACTTATCAAATGAAGAACAAGCCATACTCATGAACCTACAAGAAGAGACAAATATCGTAATCAAGGAAGCTGATAAAGGTGGCAATATTGTAATAATGGATAAAACGGACTACCTCAAAATGGCCCAAAACCACCTTGAAATACCAGGCAACTACGAGAAACTGGACAGGAATCCACAGGCAAGGATCCTCAAAGAACACCAGGAACTCCTTAAAAATTACCAAACAGAAGGACTCATAACAGATGAGGAATACGACTACCTCAGAACAGATCACCCGGTCATGCCAACCCTCTATTTCCTGCCCAAATCCATAAAACCTTTGGCACCATTCCAGAAGGCAGACCAATTATGAGTGGAATAGGAGGAATCAGTGAGACAATAGCGAGATACATCAACAATATGATACAACTGTTAGTCACAAAGATACCGACCTACCTCAGGGACACCATGCACACCTTGGAAATACTCTCCAAAATCAAACGGGAACCTAACTTCATAATGGCCACTTTGGATGTAAAGGCCCTGTATACATCGATTAATCATGAACTAGCCATAACAGGCATAGGATACCTCCTCAAGCATGAGTCAGCATCACACCTTGACCAAGTGGAAATGACCAAATCCTTCCTCAAATTCTCACTGACCAATAATATATTCATTTTCAATGGAGAATATTATAAGCAAACCAAGTGGATTGCGATGGGAGCTAGCTATGCTCCAGCTCTAGCCAATTGCTTCATGCACTCGTATGAACAGGAACATGCAATGCGAGAAGAAAAGTTCACCACCCACATCGTCAACTGGGCACGTTTTATAGATGACATTATCCTGATTTGGAAAGGGACCAAAGAAGAATTGAACCAATACATGGAATACCTGAATGTAAACATCTATGGCATTGAGCTAACCGGTCATACCAGCACTGACCAAATTGACTTTTTGGATCTAAGGATCGCAATAGAAGACAACAAAATAACAACCAAGACCTTTCGCAATCCAACGGAGGTGAACTCAACCCTCCATGCACAAAGCTGTCACAGAAGAAGTGTTATTCAGAATATCCCTAAAGGAGAATACATTCGTGCTAGGAGGAACTGCAACACTGACAAGTCCTTCACAGAAGAATGCCATTTACTGGACCAAAGATTCAAATACTGAGGCTACTCCACCAAAAACCTCACGCAAGCAAGGGATCAAGCCATGCTCATTGAAAGAGAAACCTTACTCTCGCCCAAACCCAAAAAGAAAGATGCAAACCCAACGATACGATTTATAACCAGATACAACAAGGACAGTCATGGCCTTCAAAAAATCCTAACTAAACATTGGGAGCTACTCCTCATGGATGAACACAACAAACCTCAATTGGAAGCATACCCCAGTATGTCATTCAGTAGAGCACCAACACTTAGGAACTTACTGAGCCCATCTTTTCTCTCTGAGAAAAACATTTCTGCGCAGGACTGGCTCAGCAGGCAAACGCCAATTGGCTTCACTAAATGTGGTACCTGCTCAATGTGTAAATACGCCACCCAAACCAAATGTGCTAAATTCACAGGCTGCCCAACATTCAAAATCATGGAGCACCTCAATTTTAGAAGCAAATTTGTGATTTATGCATTAATCTGTGTGTGTAACAAGATATACATAGGAAGCACCATCCGGGAAGCACGCATCCGGATAAGAGAACACATGAACAGTATACACTCACAGGATCCAAAACTACCGCTGGCCAACCATTGGCAGAAGAATCACCAAATGGATGACAAGAGCCAGATAAGATTCATTGGACTGAAAACAGTACGGCTGGGAACCAGAGGGGGAGACAGAATCAAAAGACTTAAATAAGAGGAAGCACGATTGATCTGCCATTTTAGATGTGTTAAAAATGGCCTCAATAAGGATCATGATTTCAATGTTTTTCTGTAAACTTTTAAAATAAACTTTTTACTTCCTCCCGGTTTTCTACCATACCAACCACAACTCCTCTGGACCAACCATCACCCCAGACCCAACTAGGGACTGTAATGGCCCCAATGGCCTTGATCAATACAAACACCTTCATTGATCAATAAATCACGCTAACGTCCATGACCAGGACACACCAGCAGGACTAACTAGCAGACTGACAACAGATGTCACCGCCAGCCGCCGCCCCATTCCCACACCCTAGGACATAGCCCTCTTCCAGCTCGCGATCCCCTGGATCACACCGTCCCTGCCCACCCACATGGGCCACTGTGTCAACCGGGACACTACCCCCTCGTGCAGGCACAAGGCACACCTTGGCTCTGCCGGCGCATGCACCATAGCGCATGCGCCCTCTTGCGCCATTGCCCCACAGCATGCGCACATGCGCACACAGGGACACTGGTTCCCCGCGCATGCTCCGCAGTCACACTACATGACTCGGCACATACACGCAAACGTATACTTAAGAGGCGGCACTCTGACAACAGACAGGAGCCGCCTAGGACCGGACAAGCACCAGCTCACAGAGGTAAGCCCCATTACCCCCCGATCACTCTTCACTCCCAAGACTCAGCCACTAGCACCGCCACGGATGGCAGGCTGAGACCCAATGCTGTCCTTTCCTCACGAATACCTTCAACAAAGTATCTGAGCAACAAGGTATCCAAGCGGGGCTTGCCTCCCCAAGACAAGCTCGCTGCTAAAGCACAATCGGGGACAGATGCTCTGTCCACCACTCACTCAGCTCGATTGCACTAAGGCCCTCACCAGCCCACCCAAACCTTCCCAATGGGCTAGCGCGCTCACTGAAGCTGCCGGGCATTGACCTTGCCTTTCCTCAACAGGCACCCGTCCACCACGACCACCGTGTACATCCACACGGCAGGGAACCTCTCCACCTTGATCCTTGAATACCGGACATGGGCTCCATAATTCAATGGCCTACCCAGGCCCATGCCCACTCATCCTACAGGCAATCTGGCCCCCTAACAATAATCCAATTGCTTTTCAGGGCCCAACAGGAGCCACGCCTGCCCAAAAGACAGCCATCATAACGGAACCAGGACCCAACAGGGGACTCAGGAACATTGACATTAGGTAAGAGGCTATCATCCTCACTACAAAACTCTCTATTCATGGACTGCCACTGCCAATGTTCTCCTTGCTAACTTACCTTTTCTTTCTCCTACTTATTCCCCTTCTTGAATGCAAACCTCACAACAATGTTTCTATGAACTATGTAACTGTAAACAATGTTTCACAATCAATTCACTTCACTTTAACACCGCTTTTCATGTACCTTAATAACCTATGTCACCAAATGTCACAAAACACATGATTTTTTTGAATATTCTTCATCCTTGATAAAGACCCCCAGGGTCGAAACATGTGTCGGCTGACCAACCAGGCGCACAAATGCCATCAAGTGTATATAGCACTTATCAATGTACTACGAGAAACTATCCAATAATATCACCAATAAAAGCAAAAATTGTATCGCACTAACTACTGCGTTAAAACAATTATTTCATTCACTGAAGCAAGATAACCAGGAGAAAACCTACTTCATCCACTTAACAAATTGCGGATCTGGCTAAACCCCAACAAAACTTCTGTGATCTTGCGACGCCAGAACACTCATTAGACTCGGACAAGAGCGGAGCCTAGCGTAGGCTGGTTCCACATCTAGAGCCAACCGAGATCCTATTTTAAATACAGTGTGCTGATCAATGGAGTAGATACTCCAGCTCTTAGGGATAGTGGGTGCAGTCAAACTGTAGTAGATTCTACCTTGGTAGACCCAGAGGAAGTTGCCAGAGCTACTCTGATGCCCACTAAGTTGGCTGATGGCCCACCTCCCATGTTCCCAGTAATACCTGTAAATCTTACTATCAATGGTGCAGCAGTCAGGATTCCAGTGAGCATTCAGAGGAGTGTCCCAGGAAAGGTCTTGTTGGGCAATGATCTCAGAGCGTTAGGGTTTGTGGGAGACACTGCTGACAGACCCTGCACAAGGTCTCAAACAAGGGCAGCACTGGCCAAGACCAATGCCCTGCCCCAGCCAAAGAGGAAACCCAAGGCAAAAGGAGTCAGAAAATCAAAAAGAGGGAAAGAAAATATTCCCCCTAGCTCACCTACCACTGAGGTAGAGGTAGTTGCTCAATCACCAGGACCTGACGAGGAGGTGGTGATGCCTGAAGTCTTCGACCCCAATGACCATCCTGAACTGAAAGATGTGTTAGTAGAAGGTGGTACTGACAGAGAAGAATTCAGTAAAGGCCAATGTGAGTGCCCATCTCTAAGGAGACAGACCTGCCCCCAGCTTGAGGGTGAACCTCCTGGGAAGCATCGGATTTATTGGGAAGGTGGGCTCCTGTATAGTGAGCCTACAGAGTCTACAGAAGGAGACCGTAGGAGGTTGGTAGTTCCCCTTGCTGTAAGCCCCTTCCTCCTGCAGCTGGTGCATGAAGTGCCCCTTGCTGGTCACCTTGGTATTAAGAGGACCAAGCAAAGGTTACCCATGCACTTCTACTGGCCCATGATGCGGGTGCAAGTAGAAAGTCATTGCAGGAGTTGTGCCTCCTGCCAGTTATCTGGTAAGAGTGGCTCAACAATCCAAGCTCCAATGGTAACACTTCCAGTTGGGGGGGTACCATTTGAGAGGGTAGGGATTGACATTGTTGGTCCCCTTGTCCCCCAAACATCCTCATGCAATAGGTTTATCCTGGTGCTGGTCGACCATGCCACCAGGTATCCTGAGGCCATCCCATTGAAAACTGTGACTGCCAAGTCAGTTGCAAAAGCTTTTCTTGGCATCTTTACTAGGGTTGGTTTCCCCAAAGAAGTTGTGTCTGACAGAGGCAGCAACTTTACGTCAAAGTATATGCAGGCTATGTGGAAGGAATGTGGGGTCACCTATACGTTTTCTACCGCATACCACCCCCATACCAATGGTTTGGTGGAAAGGTTTAACAGGACCTTGAAAAGTATGATTGGGGCTCTGGGAGAACCTCAAAGAAGAAAATGGGATCTTCTATTACCATGCTTACTGTTTGCCTACAGAGAGGTACCACAAGAGGGTGTTGGCTTCAGCCCCTTTGAACTTCTGTTTGGTCACCCTGTGAGGGGACGCTTAGCCATAATCAAGGAGGGATGGGAGATGCCCACTCCACCATTACTACCAACATAGTAAACTAGGTGCTAGGGCTCAGAAAAAGGATGGTACCCCTGATGGGTCTGGCTAGTGACAAGTTGAAGGCAGGACAAGCTCTGGTGAAACATTGGTATGACCAGAAAGCTTCCCTCGTCAACTTCACACCTGGTCAGAAAGTCCTGATCATGAATCCCATAAGGTCTATAGCTTTACATGATAAATGGCCAGGCCCTTACACAGTGGTGGAGTCACTGGGTGAGGTCAACTATTTAGTGGACCGTGGAAGGCCTGGACAGGCTCCAAAAGTGTTCCATGTATATAGGCTGAAGGATTTCATCCCAAGAGTTGAAATCACAGCACTGCTATTGGCTTCAGATGTTGAGGAAGAGGAGGTTGAACCTATTCCTGACCTATTCCAAAGCAGTCCTTCAGATATCTCCATTGAGGGTGTCCGAGTGGCCCCTCACCTGACTTCTGATCAGCAGGCTGAGGTGAAAAGTTTGCTTAGGCAATTTCCCCCCCTGTTTTCACAGTCCCCTGATTTGACACCTTGGTGCACACATAACATAGACAAAGGAGACAGTGTACCTACCAAATGTAGGGGATAAAGGATGTCAGACAAAGTAAGGTCTTACATTAAGACAGAAGTCAACAAAATGTTGGATCTTGGGGTGATTGAACCCTCTAGTAGTCTTTGGTCCAGCCCTGTGGTTTTGGTTCCAAAGGCATGTACTTCTGAATTGAGGTTCTGTGTGGATTACAGGGCTCTGCATGCTATCACCAAGACAGATGCACACCCTTTGCCTAGAACAGATGAGCTGGTGGATACCTTGACCTCACTGCCGGCTATTGGCAAATAGCCCTTGCAGAACATGCCAAGGAGAAGACAGCTTTCTCAACTCCAGAGTGCCTTTACCAGTCAGAGTAATGCCTTTTGGGTTGAAGAATACACCTGCCACTTTCCAGAGGCTTGTGAATCATGTGTTGAATGGGTTGAATGAATTCTGTCTTGCATATCTGGATGATATAGCAGTTTTCAGTGCCACCTGGCAAGACCATGTGAAACACCTTGGTATTGTGTTACAGGCTCTTCAGAAGGCCCACTTGACCATAAAGGCCAGTAAGTGCCGATTGGACAAGGGGCAGTGGCTTACCTTGGACATGAAGTAGGTGGAGGGAGGATACAGCCTCTACCCAGTAAAGTACAAGCGGTACAAGACTGGCCTACCCCCACTACACAGACCCAAGTGAGAGCCTTCTTAGGACTCACTGGGTACTTCAGAAATTTCATGGCAGACTATGGTACCATAGCTGCCCCTCTGACTGCTCTCACTACTCCAAAGAAAGGTTACTTGGACTGAAGAGTGTGAGAAGGCCTTCAATGGCTTAAAAGACTCCTTGTGCCAGGCCGCTGTGCTCAGGGCCCCTGATTACCAAAGACCTTTTATTGTGCAGACAGATGCCTCTGACACTGGGATAGGAGCTGTACTATCACAAGTAGATGATAAGGGTAAGGAACACCCTATTGGCGTAATTAGTCACCAGTTTAAGGACAGAGAGCTCAGATGGTCTACAGTAGAGAAAGAATGTTTCTCTGTTGTGTGGACCCTTAGGAAGCTGAGGCCCTACCTCTATGGGACCCACTTCACTTTGGAAACTGACCATAAGCCCTTAAAGTGACTAATGAACATGAAGGGAGAGAATCCAAAGTTGCTTAGGTGGTCCATAAGTCTGCAAGGCTATGACTTCACTATTGAGCATAGGCCAGGAGTCCAATTTAGCAATGCTGATGGGTTGTCCAGAATGTTTAACCGACCTGAACAAGAAACTCATCCAGGAGTGGATTAGTTCCCCCTGTCCTTAGTCTGGGAAGGGCGAGTGTCAGGAAATATTTCATATCTGAATTTAATTTTCCCTCCATGTGTCAGCCTCCAAACTCTTTGCTGCTGTTGTACTACCATTGACTAAACTTTGCCAGAGAAGCACAGCCCTCAGCTGCACTCCTCTGGGCTTTCACTCAATTTTTATGGGGAAACTGACATGCCCTTAAAACAGTCAGTACTGGGAGACTGTTTCCCTTAGTCCTTTCCACATGTTGCAACTTTTGTGCAACATGTAACAAGTTTGCAATGTAATTTTCCCTACAGTACACTTGGGTCTCTAGTCATTACAAAGGCCCTAGAAACTCTCACTGGACTTTTTATGAACTGTGCAGATGTGTCACGGACAGGACTGGTGGCAGCTATTGTTTTCTCATATTTGTAACCCTTTCTTGCCATGTTAATCGCACTTACCGTGTTTGGCCCGGATAGGTAGCCTGGCTCCAAAATGGCCATGCCACGAGGTTCTTTGTCCTGTCCTTTGGCCAACTTGCCGCTTCACCTTCCCCTGGTCGAGTCGACCCAAGTCAGTCCTTATTTGGTCATGCACTTTCCCGCGAAACCCAATGCTTTTGCAGGCTTCTGCATGCCTTGTGTGTGTGCCTCCAGGATGTGGGCTGGGATGTCTGTTCCAAATACACATCCTGGGTGCTAGAGAGTCTGGAGTGTCCTGAATGCCTATGACCACATTGGTCCATGATTGGTCCACGTATGGAGTGAGTGTTTGTGAGCAGATCTCCCATTGGGTCCTCTCTGTTTTGGCGCAAAGGGAACTTTAGATAAGAGGAGGCTGAAAACACCACTACCATGTCAATCTCCTGAGTTCACACAAATAAAGGATAAGGAGCCAAGTATCCTGCAACAAGAAGCCGAGTCGAGGAACTGCTGTTGACCCGCTGGAAGGTTTGGCACCCTGAGCCCGCTGTCGTCCTGTGGGACACCTCTGCATATGATCGTCCTAGAAGGTCTGTGAAGATGCTTTGACCCATTGAAATAGTGGGATCAACTATTCTCGGCACCTTCAACAAACCCTGCAAGTAAGCCTCTTCAGAAGTGTCCCTGCGCCAACCAGTGGGCTGACCAGCTTACACGGGACGTTTGTTCTGTTACCGCCGCTGTTTCCAGGAGGCCCTCTAAACTGGGAATGCTGCTTGCTCTGTGTCCACGGCACCCTCACACTGAATTTCGTACACTTGGCATTCCCAGTCCTGAAGTGAGACGAGTGCGCCCGGACCTGAGTAAACGCGGTTACCGTGTTGCCCTGCTGTGGCAACGACCTGTGGAAGTTCACTGCATTTGTGACCCCCTCGCCCATGAAGCATGCTGCAGTGGAATTGGGCTGATTCCTCCACCCGAAGCGGAGAAATCGCCACTGTCCCGTTTGGGAATTCCTGCTGTATCTCGGAAACTACACAGTGTCGAGACGTCTTGATTGTCGCATTCGAACCTACCAGCGAAGTGGACTGCACTGGCAAATTTTGGGTCTGCCTGTATCGGGGACTGGTGAGTAGTCCTTACCCCAACCAGTGGCCCCTAGCACAGGAGCCTACTTTTACACATGAAGTGGCCCTTGAGTGCCCCTTTCCTTTCCACAGCTATTGCGAAATAGCGACTCCATCCAGCACTCTCAAACTGCCTCTGCCCTCAAGTGGAGGTCCTGCTTGAATAGTGGGAACTTGTTCTTCATCACCTTATCCACCTTCCTGAGCTGCTAGAGACCCTTGAAGAGACCCTATTTTGTCCATTGGCACAAGCGGGTGCATGTACTATTGAGCATAAGGCTCGTGGGGCTTGGACTGTCTCTTAGTCAGGTGTATTGATGTTGAACTGGGTCTAAAGATTACTTGCACTGCCTGTTTCCCCCCCATCTAGGTGGTCTACATATTTTGTGCTTTTAACCCCTTAGACCCGATTGGTCTTATATATATATTGTATTGATTGTGATGTATTGGTTTAATCTAGTGTTACTGTGATTCTTTGCTATGGTCCACATTACAAAGGCCTTGTAATAAATGTGTCTATATTTTTAATATAACACCTGTCTGGAGTAATTTGTAAGTGTCCTTGCTGTGTGTGCTCATTGAGGTCTTTCAGTCACCCTCACCCCTCTTGAGGTATCAGGTAATATTTTCGCCAGCAAAAATATCGCCAAACATATGGTCATCGGGAACGGCCATAGGCGATATTTTTGGTGGCGAAAATATTAGGTGCGGTGGTTGCGGGGGTGACCCCGCACATAAAAAAATTATGCAGGGGTTGCGCGAGTGTCCCCCGCAGGGTCCACGTGTTATTTTCGCCGCAAAAATATGGCGATATTTTTGCATCGCAATATTTTTGTGGAGAAAATATCACATGGAACCCCTCTTGAGACTTAGGGCCTCATCACGAGTTGGGCGGTAACGCCGGCGCTAATAGCTGGCGCTATCTGCCCTACCGCCAAACCCACCGGCGCTATTAGCGCCGGATCACGGGTTTGGCGGATTTGGAAATCCCCATTCCTCATTGAGCCCATTCGGGAATGCCCCATTCCCCATTGGGCTTAATGGGGAAATTTCGCCGGCGGTACGAGCGCAAATTTTCGGCGGATTTCCCCCAGCTCAGAGCTGATTTGAAGGACCCTTAAATCCTTCGGTAACAGCGCTACCGCCGGATTTAAGGGTTACCGCCAAACTCGTGATGAGGCCCTAAGTCTTGACCGCCTGCCATAGCTACCCTGATTGGTCTGGCTTGGAACAGGTTACCCTGTTCCAAGAAACTAGGTTGGCCTTCTGAACCTCTGCCCCTCCAGGTCAGAGTCCAGAAATCCTTCTTAACAATATGAAATAAAAGTGATTTGAGTGGTCATTAAAATGTTTCTTTCAACATTGTACATATTTTATTTGTATTTATTACAATGTGTTAACTAGTTCAAAGAACTATTTCACATTCACATACATAAATAAAACATCAAACATTAAGACATAAAAGAGAATACTGACAATGGCATGTTAATCAAACAGGCCCTAATTTGAATGAAAAAGGCATGTAACTTAATCGGGCAAGATGAAACCTCTTCACAAAACAAGTCAGATCAGATCAAATCGTCAATAACATTTCCAAAATATAAGGCTCGATTTTCTTCGGTCCACCATTCCAAACATTATATAAAGCGATCATCAGAGATGTGTTATACAAATTAAGGCAGTAAACCCAAAAACTGTGGTCACATACCTGTAATCTGTGAGCAAAACACACTAAAAGCTCCCTATTTAGCGATTCCATACCAGTTCAGGCTGTTAAAATGTGTTGTGCAGTTTCATATGTCAGAGAGTCTGCAACTATGTCAGGTTCGACCTTACCTCGCAATCCCCAACTGAGGACCCCGAGTAGATAATGTAGGCAATTACATCTCAACAGCAAATAAAATCGACGCACCAAGACTGCAGAACATTTCAACAAGCAACTTTATGCTGTCATGAAGTTATAGGCTAATTGGATATGCCTCTGATATTTTCACAGTTTTTCCAGGTGAGAGAAAATGGCAATCCAGTCGCAGCCGCTGTCCTTAGAAACCAGCTGGTCCTTCAATTCAAATAAATGTAATGACCAATCAGGAGACAAGTTCACCACCTCAAAAAAGGTCCAGGGACAATTTGGCCCATTGAACAAAATCGTTGCCTCCTATATCCTGGAACATAACCTGCTCTGTGAGATTGAGCAGAGGGCACTGGGGGCCTTTCTGGGATTTTGATAATAGAGTCCCTCTTCTCATAATTACTATATCCTCTCTATAGGGACTGAACCAGAGAGTCCAAGCAGAGAGTGCCAACTCCTCCCCTCGATCCTTTTTAGCAATTTAAAATCTTTCATATGTATAGCCTCCATCCCGTATAACACTGCTAGGCAGAAGCTTTGTTCATATAGTTTAAGGATACCAGCGAAACTGAAGCCGCCTGTACGGACTGTACATTTTTTGAAGAGTGTGGTTTGGATCAGAGCTTTAAGTCGTTTTTCAGGCTTTCTCGCAGTGTACAACACCTTTTCGATTCCCAGGCCTAAATATGTGTTCACTATAACTCTATCAGCACTATCCTGAGATGTTCTTAGTTGGTCCGTTCTGCAGCCTTTACCAAAACACATAAACTGAGTCTTTTCAAAATTAATTACTAAACTGTTAATATCTGTATAGCTTATCAAGCCATCTGCCACCCTACGCACACCAGCATGTAGGTATTGCTGATGAATGCATACCTGTCTGTATTATTTCAGTATTTCTAGGAAAGGATTTCACTTACATCTTTACCTGTCAGGTCTGAGAAGTTTCCCATAGCTAATATACTGCAGCAAATATGTTCTGAGTCAAGTTTCTTATCTATGTGAAGAATTTCAGCAGAGAGACACATATTCATTTACTTATCATGTGTAGTTTGGTGCCGGCAGTGAATCCTTACTGTTGTGCGTGTTTGCTTTGTTAGTGTGAGAAAATTGCGTTAAAATTAAAGTATTCTTTGCAAGGAAATGACAGTTTTAATATCTTTTTCATAGGAGCTCTGAGGCATGTCTGTCAGTGGAGCCGTCATAAGTGTCATTGCGTCCACTTCAGAACGGAATGGGCATGCATTGGGTTTTACAGCAGAGGCACCATATTGCTACCAACAAGCAGTATTGCCAGGCTCATAGTGATATATTATTTTTTAGATGTGCATCTGTGAATAGGTCTGAACCAATTAGATTGAGGGATACAACAGCTCTTGTTCATGCATGCATACATTTGCATTGTATTGGTTGTCTGTGAGCACAATGTACATTGACCCCGTGCCTATTTTCCAGGGTCTGCTGAAGCAGAGTACCACACTTTGACATTCTCCTGCTAAAGTTTAAGGGCAGATCCCTCACCAAGTAGATGGATCCTAAACATTAATGGGCCTAATCCCGACTTTGGCGGTAACCCTTAAATCCTGCGGTAGCGCTATTACTGCCGGATTTAAGGGTCCGCCAAATCAGGACTTTGGCGGATTTCGCCCCAGCTCTGAGCTGGGGGGAAATCCACTGAAAATTTGCGCTATTACCGCCGGCGGGAAATCCGCCGGTGGTAAGAGTGCGAAAATTCCCCATTGAGCCCAATGGGGAATGGGGAATTCCTGAATGGGCTCAATGGGGAATGGGGATTAAGATTACCGCCAAACTCGTGATCCGGTGCTTATACCGCCGGCGTTACCGCCAAAGTCGTGATCAGGCCCATCTGGACTCGTGCTGTCCCTATCGAGACACTGATATTCTTGTTACAGTCAATGAACAGCCACAAAAATGCCTATCTGCAAGTTGTTGTTGTAGCTGAATGGCAGAATGCACGCCTTTCTTATCCCAGGTCCTGCAGATAATTATTGCTTAGTTATTACATATCTTGAGTTGACCTTTGCATAATCATCAGTGGAAACCTTTGATTACTTAGCGGTTGGAGGCATGTCTTTACAGTGCTGCAAGTGTGATGCAGGTCTTTACAATGCCACATTGTGGCAGAGTATCATGCAGCAAAGCAGGCAGAGGGTGGTGTGTTTATGGGGCAGGTAGTGAGATAGGAAGTGGGTGTTTAAGGGTTTAAAGCCAGCACTCATATGTCCTGTGTGGAGGAGGAGGAAGTGATACAACAGAGGAAGATCATGGTAAGTGCGGAGTAGGGTGACTGTTAGTTTGGGGGAGCATAAAGGGGACTGGGACTTCCCATTCATGGGTGCTTAACATGGTAAGGGGTGAGGGGTGAATGTGGGGCTTCCTTTGAGAGAGGGGGGGCAGTGAGGGAACCTGCAGCGAGGGAAAAGCCTTGATAAATTGACTGCATGGGAAATACGCACACAGTAAATACATGTGCAGTACAAACATGGAACTGAGCACTTCATCGCCTAAGTAGCTAAGGGTTAAGTAACCCCTTGCATCCTTCCCAGCACTTCTAAGGACAGTGGAATGACTTCCAGAAACAAAGAGCAGCAGTAACCCTGAAACTCATCTTTTATTTAGTTTTGTAATGTATGTTCTGTATTTATTGAGCATGGGCCTAGCTTCGAGAAGCAACAGAGTACTTTGGGGTAACCAATATGAATCAAGGTAAGGGGGTGCAAGTTACAATACGCAGCAATACATTACAATTAAGCAAAATAATCAGTAATTAGCTGTGAGATGGGGTCGGAGAACAGGTAGAATCAGCGGTGACTACAGTGCACAAAAATAGGTACTCCTAGAAAATGTGGCTCTTGATCTCCTTTCTCAGTTGTAGGAGGGAGGGAGGGTCTTTTTCTCGACCTTTACTACAAGCAGCAGCAAGAACTGGCTTTGAAAATATAAATGTAGTTTCCTTTCCCTCCTGGCGCCATCAGCTCTTCAGTTTTAAAGAGCTCGACTTTTGATGCAGATTGAACTTTCTTTGAGTAGGATGGCCTGTGCCAGAATTCTGGCCTAAGGTAGACCTTTGTCTGACGTTGTTTATGCAGGTTTGAACTAACAACATAGGTTTAAATAGGCCACATCATGACAGAATCATGTTTGGAGATTAACTTGCACTTTACTTGAGAGTAACATTTGTAAATGCCACTCTTTTTCATTAGGTAAATATACCACCTCTCAAACACATATCAGCACTGTGCTGGACCCACTATATCTCTGATACATGCCGTCCACAGCTTTACAACATGCGTTTATCAGTTTACCACTGGTTGGCTTCTTGTCATTTGAATGATGTTATTGTATGTGCATGTGGTAACTATTTCAGCACCTACATTATATCTGTATAGTTTTCATGTAGCTCCCACGTTTTATTGGATGTGTTTTTATGCAGGCACAGTATTTGCAATCTCCATGATCCATTGGCTAGTCATATTTGTCCCTTGGCAAGTATGAAATTGCTGTGAGCATGTTTACAATTGAAGTTGTAAGTGACTTTTTCATGACTGACTAGCAACGTGCAACTTGAATTTGTGCCCGGTTTGAATGTATTGTTTTTATGTATTGGATTTTTTTTGCGATGCAGGAAGAAGGACAGGGCTCTGGTGAATGTGTTTGCTATAATTAGTTATTTATTGTTTTATATTTATTGTGTGCTAGCTTTGACAGTATATATTGCTATTCATGTATTTAATGCTCCTAGTTGAGATGCAGTATGGTGTAAAGTTGTTAGAGTACTTTCTATGGGACAAGAACAAAGGAAATACAGCAGCAGAGGCACTAGGTCTCAAATCACAGCAAAGGGTACAACATGGACCAGCCCATATTAAAACTGCTGATTATAATTGCTGGTAATGATGAGTACAGTACATTCACAAACATGACAGAAAGAAGCATGTAAACCTGCAGTAGGGTTACTCATTTTCAGGCTTCCTTCAGCCTCCTCCTCTCCTTCCGTCATCTCTGATTGTCTATGATCTATGTCTAAATGCCAACAAGACTGAGATCCTCCTTATTGATACACCATCTCCGTCCTTTCCTCTCACTCTCTTGTCGCCCTTCCCTTGGCCCTCCTCCCACCCTCACCTGCACGGCTAAGAACTTTGGGGTTATCTTTGACTCTACACTTTCCTTCTCCGCGCACAACTCTGATGTCTCCAATAAATCAAACGTTTTACTTCACCTCCTTAGAGGTACTCTGCCTTTCCTCTCCTTCCCTCAAAAACTCACTGTCTCCCAAGCTCTGGTTCTTTCCAGACTGGATTACTGTAGCAGCCTCTTTCTAAATCTACCTGCCTCCACTCTCCGCCCTCTACAACTAATCCAGAACAGGACTGCAAGACTTGTCTTTGACCTCAAGCCGTGGGATTGTATCTCTCCGGCCTTGAAATCCCTTCATTGGCGCCCAGTGGATGCAAGGATTACATTTAAAACCCTCCGCATTGTCCACAAGGCTTTCTGGAGCCTGGGTCCAAAATACCTTCAACTATCCCTCTGTAAATACCTCCCCTCTTGAGCCCTTCGCTCCTCTACTTCTAACTCCCTCAGGGTTAGTCGTTTTGCAAAAAAAACAAGCTGGGGGTAGATCTCTGTCTTCGGCTAGTGCCTCCCTTTGGAACAGCCTCCCGGCCACCTTGAAACATCCTTGGTTCCAGAAACATCTCAAAACCTTCCTCTTTGCTTAAGCCTTTGCCCCCCTTCTCCCCTGTCTATCTGTTTCTTCTCTTGGCATTGTGCACCTGGCCACCCTCTGTTCTTTCGGCCCAAGGTACCTGCTCACCCTGCCACCCTCCTGCACTGCCTCCAGGACACCATCTGCACTAGGGTTCTGTATCTGTACCCATACATTCCCTCTCCCACGTTTCTTCTGCACTTATCAGATATACCGTTCTGACTAACTTTCTCATGCCACTTGCTGGCTGCACTACCATGGTTTATTGCCCTTATTTATGATTTATTCCATTTAATATTTATTTATGTTTTCTCTCCTCTGCCTCACACTTTCCACTCCCCCCTTTCCATGCACTTTTCCCCCATTTTCCTTTCCCATGCACTAGCGCTTTCTTAAATGTCACTTGGCCTAGTAAGATCGCTGTTTTTCTGTTTTTTCTCCCTTGTTCCCCTCCCTTTTTGCCTGGTCGCGATCTGAAACACTTGTGTACGAGTGTGATATAAATAAAATATGGGGCCCCATTACGAGTCCGGCGGTAACCGAGGCAGTAAAACCGCCTGGTTACCGCCAGACTCGTATTACCATTCCGCCTCCATGATTCCGGGAATTCCCGGGGCATTACAACCCCGGTTTTCCGGGAATCACGGAGGCAGAATGGTGTTAATCCCCATTCCCATTGAGTCTTACGGGACTCAATGGGAATGGGGATCATGGAAACACCGGCACCATCTCGTAATGCTGCCGGTGTTTCCTCGTCCGCCTGCAGGCGGGCGGTGTTAAACCCGCCATGTCAAACCTGGCGGGAACATCACCTCCTGCCTGCAGGAGTCGGGATCAGGCGGTCCGGAAACAACGGTGGCGGCGGGTTTACCGCCACCGTTATTTCCGGACCGCCTGATTTGTAATGAGGCCCATCATTTCATTTCATTTCATTTACAGTGCAAGCTTGTTTAAAAGTCAAAATGGCAGTGGTACCATTAAAGGGCAGCCTGGATTCAAATCTGTTGTTATCTTGTGGCATAGCTGCTGCAGGGACTTTCATAGATTAAGATCCCTTTTCCTTTTAGAGAGCTAGGACTACATGTCCTAATGCTCGTGCTGCAGGTTGGCATGTGGTGCATCCAACAAAATCAACCTTGTAGACTCTCAAGAAAATCCAAACAATGATGAGAGAGCCTGAATTGTAGAAAACACAAGTTTATTGCAAATGCAAACTAATGGCCGGGAGAGTGGGTCAGTCTTGTGAAAACAAAAGTTGAGAACTCGCCCAGCCCACATAAAACAGTAGTATTTAAAGACAAAAAAACACAAATTGAGAATACATTTGTGTACAATCTAAACAACATTTGTAACTGCATCCGAAGCATCATATTAGCTATTGCTGATTTAAAACCTAAGGGTCTGATTCATGGAGATATTTGCACGTTTCAAAGTGACTTTGCACTGCTGTCACAAACCCTGATTTATAGATCTGTGCCAAGTATAATTTTTTCAGTGCCCTATAAATGCCATTATAAATATACCCACATTCATGTAGTGTATTCCAGGAGTATCCCTTTGTCAGTAAAATAAATTGTCATATTAAGCTTTGTCATTAAGGGGGTAATTCATAGAATCAAGCGCACAAGTGGCACACGCGGAGGGTGCACAGAATACAGCCCCAACCACGAAAAAGTGTGGAAACCTCCCTGCGCACCCCCAGAATATGCATACCCCGCTCACGACAGCGAAATCGTGTGTAAAACTCCCCACGCACCCCTCGGAATATGCATACCCCGCTTGTGCCAGTGAAATTGCGTGTAAAACTCCCTGCGCACCCCTCGGAATACACGTACCCCGCTCATGCCAGCGAAATCGCATGTAAAACTCCATGCGCACCCCTCAGAATACGTGTATACTGCTCGCGCCTGTGAAATCGCGTGTAAAACTCAACGCGCACCCCCGGAATACACGTACCTGGCTCGCGCCAGCAAAATCGCATGTAAACCTCCAAGCGCACCCCCGGAATACAAAAACCCCTGCTATTGCCAGGCCAATTGCGTGTAAAACTCTATGCGGACCCCCAGAATACACATACCCCGCTCGCGAGAAGGCCAATTGCATGTAAAACTCAACATGCACCCCCGGAATACACGTACCCCTCTCGCGCCCTGCAAAATAAATTGTGTGTAAAACTCAATGCGCACCCCTGGAATATACATACGCCCTCGTGCCAGTGAAATCGCGTGTAAAATTCCATGCGCACCATCGGAATACACGTAACCCGCTCGCACCAGGCCAATCACATGTAAAAATCAACGCGCATCCCCGGAATACACGTGCCACGCTCACAGCAGTGAAATCACTTGTAAAACTCCCCACCCACCCCATGGAATATGCGTACCCCACTCGTGCCAGGCCAATCACGTGTAAAACTCAATTCGCACCCCCGGAATGCACGTACCCCTCTCGCGCCAGCAAAATCACATGTAAAACTCCCTGCGCACCCCTCGGAATACACATACCCCGCTTGCGCCAGCAAAAGTGCGTGGAAAAAGTACCCCTGTGGTGTGGGCTGCCTGCGGGGCATGCCCACGGGTGGATGGGCTGCCTGCGGGGCATGTGGAGGGTGGATGGGCTGCAGGCAAGTATTCTGGGGGTGCACATGGATTTTCACACGCGATTGGCCTGGTGCGAGCGGGGTACGCGTATTCTGGAGTGCGCGGGGAGTTTTACACGCGATTTCGCTGGCGCAAGTGGGGTACGCGTATTCTGAGGGGTGCGCGGGGAAGTTTACATGCGAGTGGCCTGGCGTGTTCCGGGGTGTGTGTGGTGTATTACATGCTATTTGGCATTGTGGGCCCTCTTGGGTGTGCCTCTCCCCCCCCTCCCCATGCCCTGCAGGCAGCCCACACCACAGGGGACCACCCTACACCCCTGGGCATGCCCCGCAGGCAGCCCATCACCCCAGACAACGCCCCGCAGGTAGCACATCACCCCAGACCATGACCCGCAGGCAGGTCAAATGGCACCATGCATTAGGTAGCCCCGACTCATCCACTCCACATTGAAATCCCCATGTCATGATAGATCCTAAATAACCAGTATGGCCATGAATACATGTCTGTCAGACCCACACAATGGCGACCCATGACTGAGAAAACCAACATTGTGACATGCACAAAACCAATGAGAGAAGACCACACAAATTAATTGAAAACAAAATGTATTCTATACAAAACGGAATAATGAAATGAAGTCACACAAGAAAAAATAAAAATAAAAGTCTGGATGTCCAAAATAAAGGCAAACAAATGAATGCTGAAATCAATAAAATCCAAAGTAAAATGGCTGCAAAGCGTTCGTCCATAAAACAAAAGTTAAAAAAAAAAGCAAACCATTCGTCCATGGTAAAAATAATACAGTAAAATCTGATCCATAACTTTGTACAAATATGAAATCAAGGGTCCATGTGCCCGACAATCCAAAGGAAACCTAACAAAAAACCTACCTAATAAACAACTATTTACAAAAAGGCGCGACATAGTCCATGCACCCCAAAGAAAAATAAGAAAGAAAGGAAACCTACACCCACAAAACTATTTACAAAGGTGGCAGGCCAGCCCCACGGCTCATTTAGTGATGTTCTGGGCCAGGGCATCATCAAACTCCACGTCGATGTTCCGGAGGCGGGCCTTGTCCCTGGCCTCGAGGTCTCACAGGGATGCAGCCATGGATTCCTCAACTCCCTGTGAGTTTCCTCGAGGCCCTCCGCCCACCTCAAAGCCAAGTGCATAGAGTTCTCCACCCTGACCATCCTGAGCCATGCCCTCTCTGCCCTCCGATTCTCCGCATCTATTTGCCGGCCCAACCGCTGTCACACGGAAGACACTCCCTGTCCGAGGTCCTCATGCCCCTTGGCCGATGCCTGCCCCCAGGGTGTTGATGGCCCCGAGCCATGATGCCTCCCACGCTGAGCCTGCTGCTGCCTCCGATGCAACTGCCTCTGCCACCACAACAATGATGCCGGCACATCCTCCATCTGATGGGGTCCAGTTGGTGGGGTGGCCACCCCTGCTGGACCACTGACTCCCGACTGTGGCAGGGATGAGATCTCCACCAGGCTGGCTGCGTTGGTTGGGGCAGGTCCACAGCGGGCCCTGGTGGCATCTGGGCTGGAAGACGGCACGGAGAACGACTGGCGTATAGTGTGCACAGAGGAGGAGAGGGCCGTAAGACTGGCCGACACATGGAGGAAACCCCTGACCATGGCCCCTCCCAACTGGGTCACATTGGCACACAGCTCTTCATGATGACGTGAATGGTCCCCCCAGGAAGCACACACGTCATCACGAATGTCACATGTGCGCAACGTGACACTAATCAGGATGGACTCAATCCGGTCATGGGTCCCCTCGTCCGCAGGTAGAGGAGTGTCAGATGACGTGGACCTCCCACCTACCTGTGGATGGGCCTGGGACAGCACATCCCTGCTGATGCATGGTGATGCATTCACAGTGCCAGGGACAGTGACAGGCACAGGCCCCTATGCGGCGACCGGTGCTGCCTCCTGCCCCTGCCCCTGGACTGCACCACTTGCACCAGTGACACCACCCCCACCAGGCCCCATGTGCGGCTCTGTAGCGACCTTCTCCTCCTTCATACACACCACCAACCTGGATGGCTCTGCACCATCTTCTGCCATTGCAGGCCCCTGTGGGGGCTCACCCACCCCTTCCGCTGCAGCTGTAGTGGCGGACGCAGCACAGTCCCCTCGCTCCCGGATGATGGAAATTCCTGGGAGGGTGACTGGGCCTTGCGTCGCAGGCAGGTGGAGGCATCCCTGCCGCTTTCCTCCACAGCGCTGTCTCCTCCCTCTTCTTCACTCGCTGCTTTGTAAAGGGAGACATTGAACACAAGCATCAGGGTACTGTACCATAGTCCCCTAGACAGAAAGCAATAGCACATGAGTGGCACTGTCAAACGTCACTTCCATCATGTCCCTCCACAACACATGCGTCAGTGCAGGCAGCACACATTCAGGAACCGGCATGGCACATGCAACAAACATTTGCATCCATGTCCAAGGCACCGTAGAAACATCCAATGGTGGGCTGAAACTCACATGCATCATGGGACATGCTGATCACATGCACACACACATCACCGGAGGTCCATGCCTCTGGCCCCGTAAACCTACAGACACAGTGGATACAAGGATGACGAGGCTGTATCAGTGAATCAACACATTGGCCCTCATTACGACCCTGGCGGAGTGGGTTTACGCCAGCGTTATTCGCGGCGGACCCGTCCGCCCTACTACGAGTTCCCGTAGCGCCATGGAACGTTTTCCGCCTGGTTTTTCCGGGCGGAGAAATCCATGGCGCTACGGGACCTTGATGTTAATTACGCCACCGTATTTTACGGTGGCGTAATTAACGCCTTCCCCACTCCCATTATACCCTATGGGGCAAAAATGGGAATGGGGAAGGGTAAAATGGGGAATGGGGATTTACCGCCCCGCCAAGGTCGGCATGGGGCGGAAAATCCGCCAACCTCCATGGCGCTATCGGCAGCTTTCCGCCGTGCTCCGCGGTGCATTTAGCACCGCGATTTCCGCCAGGGTCGTAATGAGGGCCATTGTCACGGACATGTGTCATGCATCGATGGCGCACACACTACTAAGACACACGGACATGTACACCATGCATGTCCATGACGGCAGCACACATCATCTCTCACACCCCAAACATGTCCAAGTACAGACACGGGCATGCATACATGTGTGCATTCCGCATGTTGCTCCGCAGGATGCATTGTAACACATACACCATCCATGTGGGTCACGCCTGACTGGACTCACATGCAGCACCATCATGTCCCTGCACACGCACATCCATACATGACCCATGTCACACATACAGCCAAGTAGCTAACTATCACCACACTGCAACATGCACTGTTTTAAACGTGATTACATGGGCACTTACCGCTCGACTTCAGACGGGCCTGCATCCTGAGGATCTGATGGTGAAGCACTGGGCGAATGCGCTTTAGGACCCTCATCTGCTGGGTGGTAAGCTGGACCCGGAACCCCATTGCATCCGCTGTGTCCAAGAGGCACTGGGCCTTCTTCAGGGTCCTGGACTTGTAGTTCTCCCAGCACTTCTGGACGTGTTTGATGTTGTGGGGTGCCACCACCTCCGCGTTGATGGCACCCACTATGTCCTTCCAGATCCTCTTCCATCCTTCCTTGTCGGCGTGTGATGGTGTGAAGAGGGCATCATAATGCGCCATAACTTGCTCCACCAGGATACCAACTTCCTTTGAACTGAAGTTGGTAGCCCTCTGCCTCTCTGCTGGGAGGTTGCCACTGGTGCCGGATGGTGTTGCGTCGGACATGGCAACCCCTGAGGCAGGTGTGGGTGGGCAACTGGGTGCTGGGGCTGGGCTGTGGAGTTATGGAACACCAGTCGGAGTCTTCTGTTCCAGCAGGGGTGGTCACAGCAACTGGACCCCTGCAGATGGCAGATGTGCAGGAACCAAATGGCAGGGCACGGTGGCAGCAGGCAGGCAGGCAGCAGCAGATGGCTCATGGGAGGCTGCTTGGGGCTCTGGGGGGCAGTAATTAGGCCTTCTGGGCAGGAGCGTGGTCTTCCGTGTTTTATTGCATGGGCAGCTTGATACAGAGTGATTTGGCATGTGAAAAACCGCACATTTGCGTGATTTCCGAGGAAAGGCCCTTAGCGCGTAGGTGACGTAACGTGTGCATGGGCATTTCCCTCGGCACGGGTTGAAGGTCCCACGTGGGTTTCCATCGCTCTCTACGTGCTTTTCATGGAGAGCGGTGCGTGTGTTTTCCAGACATTGGGGTTTACATGCGATTACTTCACAGCGGCTACAGTGCGTACTTTCTTTTGGCGTGGGTGTTGGCTACGCATTCTTCTTCTACACGCAAGGCAGACGATGAGTCGCACATGTTTCCCCATGCGGCTGTCCCTGTTTGTCGTGTACCCCATTTTATTGGGCATACTAGCCTGCGTGTTGATCACGTACGCATTTTTTGTGTTCCTGGCTGCCACAGTGTACTGTGTGTGTCTTTTTACATGCACGTGGGCTACAGAGGTCCTGTATCTCTTTTTCTTGCTTTTTTGGGATGCCTGAGTGTTGTGTGACCCATCATCTTTCCTAGGGGCCACAGGCAGCCTTGCAGGAGCACAGGGGTGCTGTTTGCATCACGTACCTTGCCTCCCTCACCCAAGTTACCCAGGACGATTGTTGTGTGCACCTCTCTTTGGTACTAGTACATCTGGGCCATGGTTGGGGGGCCACAAAAGGTGAGGGGCACCTCAGTTGGGTAGCCTCCATGTGCCCTTTCCCCTCCCATGAGAGCACCCGTGCGTGTGGTTGGGGATGTGGGGGCTCCACCATGTCCACCGGTACGCCCCGCCGTGTTGCAACATTGTGCAGGACACATGCTGCCACAATGATCCTGCACACTACTGGGGGTGCATAGAGTACCTGCCCGCCAGAGCGGTCAAGGGAGCAGAAGCGTGACTTCAGCACTCCAAATGTGCGCTCCACTATGGCCCAGGTTGCAATATGGCTGTGTTGTATCTCACCTGGGGTGGGGTGGTGTTGTTCCGCATTGGCATCATCATGTGGGTGCTCAGAGGGTAGACACTGTCCCCTGGGGATGTGATAATGGTTGTTATTAGTTTGGTTTGTGTATTTGTCTATGTGTGACATGCATGCATGTGCACAGGCATTTGTACTCACCAATGAGCCATGTGTCTCCATGCTTCACAGCTTCTAGGTCCCAGCTCAGGGCGGGCATTCTGTATATGAAACTGTCATGGGTGGAACGAGGATAGTTAGCATTGACAGAGGTGATGATCCCCTGTGCATCGCATACTACTTGCACGTTGATGGTATGCCAGTGCTTGCTGTGGATATTCTCCGTGGCCCTAGGTGGACTTAGGGCCACATGCCTGCAATCTAGGGCACCGGGCACTTTGGGGAAGTGTGCCACCTTGTAAAAGTCCTGGACCATGGCCTGCCTTTCTGCGGGTGTTCTGGGCATGTATATGTGCCTGCGGACTGTGGGTCGCGCAGTGATGATTGCCAACACCTGGTGTAGGCAGCGTGACTGCGTGGTCTGGGAGACCCCCCCACTATGGCAGTGGTCCGCTGAAATGACCCAGTCGCCAAGAAATGCAGTACATTGAGCAACCTTTCCAAGGGGCTCAGTGCTTGGGAGCACAAGGTGGGTGATGTGAGGTCATCCTCCCACTCCTGGACCAGGTTTAGGATGATATGAGGTGGAAACCTATACCTGCCATAGACCTGGTCACCAGGCATCCCAAAAGGCTGGTCCTGGGCAAATAAATACAGGGCCTGGCTATTCTCCTCCTCCTGTGGTGTCCCATTATCAGTGCTGCGAGAAATGGGACTTTCATCGTAGCTATATGTACTTGTTTGTTGTTTGCGTGCATTTTTATACTGCGCGGGGACGCTTCAGCCTGCCTTCGTGTGGCGGATGTCTTTGGGCCTGTGCGTGTCTTCTGGCGTGCATGTGTTTCCCCTATTCGATTCCATGAATACGTGAGGTTCGCGTGCGTGTGGGCGTTCCGTGTACTTCCCAGCAGTACTTCCCCTGTTTCGCCCTTATTTTCATGCATTGTTCCCCATTCCGAGTGTTCCACCTTGTGTTCCACCCCCTTTTTGGTGTGTGCACTAACGTTGTGCGCTTTCGATGTGCGCGTCGCACACAGCGTTCGGGATGTTGCAGTGACGTGTGCGCCATTGTGTGCCACCCGCAGATTTGGAACACATCCCGGAGAAAACATGCGCAGGGCCTTCCATGAATCGCACACGTGCGCGTGCGCTTGCTTTTTCACGCTTGCGCCACAAATTTCGGCACACATTTGGTCCATGAATCGGCCCCTAAGTCTCTTCCCAAAATGTTAACTGGTGTCTGCAACTGGTGTTGAATACAATAATGGAATAGACATATCACACTCTCCTATAGAAACTGGTAAGTCAACAGTAAAAGGAACTCGACTTTTATAGGGCAAATGGGCATTTATTGGGCAAATGGCTCTGCAAGGTGTACTGATGGAGCCAAAGATTTGGCAGCCGCCATGTTCGAATTTGAGAAATCTGCAAGAATTGTAATGGGCTGCTCTATGATGCTTTTTGTAGAACATGCATTATTTGCAATTTTAGAGAAACCTTAAGGCACATTGGGCCTCATTCCGAGTACGGCGCTAACCAATGGCGCTATTAACGCCTTGGTTGACGCCGTACCCGGACCGGAAGCGCCTTGGTGGATGGCGGAATCACCGCCCCATTCCAAGGTTGGCGGGGCGGTGATTCCCCATTCACCAAGGCTCTTCCCCATTCCCAAATGAGCCCCCATAGGGCTCAATGGGAATGGGGAAGATGCAAATAACGGTGACCGTTCATTACGGTCACCGTTATTGGCTTGCAGGCCCCTTTGCGCTCTCGACTTTAACACCTGCTCAAAGCAAGCGTTAAGGGCGAGGGCGCAGAGGGAACTCGGAGTATGGCGGTAAGGGAATACCGCCACCGGTCTCGTTACCGGTGGCCGCTATCCCTTACCGCCATACTCGGAATGAGGCCCATTGACATCCCGCAGAGCTTCTGTTTATGAAATAATACAATCAACTCCAGCTATCAAAATTGTCAGATGTAAAATTGTGAACCATGCCACCTTTGTAGCTGAGCCAGTGGCAGAGGGTGAGCATGTGCATAAGTGCACTAATTATATAGAATTGTATGATGATATACCACGTGCAACAGAAAATGCGTTAGCAGGAAGGGAAATTCCCTTTATTGATGGTTCTTTGAAAATTGATCAAACAAATGGAGAAAGACATTATGGTGCTGCAGGGGTAAGGCATAGAACAAATGGCGAGTTTGAGATTGCAGCAAGTGCAAGACTACTGTCTCACATTTCGGCGCAAGCAGCAGAATTGGTAGCGCTTATTGTCGTGCTCGAGAATCATGCAGGGCAGGAAGTGACAGTGTACAGTATCTCCGCCCACTTGACATCAACCGTACATGCACGTTGGAAAAGGAGGGGCTACGTCAGAGCTGATGGCACTCCAGTGCAGCACGCATCTTTATCGGACAGGCTTGTTAAGGCACTACAACTCCTAGTATCCATAGCGAAGGTTAAAGGCGCAGTGCAATCTAAGCGAACAGTCCTCGCTGCCAAGAAGTGGAATGCCCTCCCTCTATATCTAAGAGAGGAACCTTCCTACCTCCTCTTCTGGAACAAGGTTAAAGCCTGGCTCCTTGAGCAAGACAGCGTTTTGGTTGCATACTCACGACCTGTTCATGTATATATGTATGTAATTTCTTCACACAGCAATTTCCTTCTGCTATATAAATGTAACGCTGTATCATATTATAATCTTATGTATATATGTAACATTATGTATCAGTCGGCTGTATTCTCTGTTTTTACTCTCTGTCTGAAACTTGTAAGCATTGCGCCCAGATGCCTCTGGGCTCGGTGCATGTTACAAATAAATACACTAAACTAAACTAAATTAAACCAAATTGACTTTATCTCATGCCGGAACGGAGCTGCAGACGTAGAAGCCAAGAGGGTTGCATATTCACCAGATATTGCAAGTTTTGATACTCCAGATATTAAGGAGACAGTAGTTGCATTTATGGTAGTGAGTGAAGGATTTAATCATTTACAGAGCACAATTAATGGAGTTCCAATGCAGTGCTCCAAAGGAATAGCAGGAATTATGGAAGCAAAAGGTGAGTTCTTTATCCCCACAGAAGCATTATGGCAACAGGACAGCACTGGAAAGCCTGTGATGCCAGTTGCATTATCAAGGGTAGGTCTTGAACAGCTGTACAACCCTGCGCATGTAACTAGTGACAGTCTTGCTGCAACAATTGCAGAGGACTGGTTCCTGCCAAATTTGTTAGAACATGTTGCATTTTATGTAGTAAATTGCATCGTATGTCAAAAGTTTACCACTGGGCATAAACTGCGAACAATAGGAGGAGTAATTCCTCGACCGAATGGTCCTTTTCCGCATTTACATATCGATTATGTTGATATGCTGCAGGTGCCTAATGGAAACAGGTATTTAATAATGGTGGTGTGTCCCTTTTCTAGGTGGATCGAAGCAGTTCTGGGTCAAACCCTGATGCCACTTGCGCAACAAAGGTTTTAGTATATGAAGTGTTTCCAAGATGGTGAGTGAGTGAAGTGCTGAGATCCGATAATGGGCCACATTTTGTCAATGACGTATTTGAGCAGATTAGTCTATTATCAAATATTAAACACAAGTTTTCTTCTGCTTATCACCCGCAAACAAGATGGATATGTGAGAGGCTCAACAGTCTCCTTAAAGAGAATTGCCAAACTCAAGTTAACTTTGAAGAAGGGATGGCTATATTGCCTGCCCATAGCTCTATATGCCCTACAGCACTGTTCCACAACTTGTAGCTCAGGAGCAACATGTTGTTTTCAGCACCATAAATTGTTGCTCGCCAGTTGCTCTGGGCCATGGTGTGTAGACCTAGAAGGAGGTGCTGAAGCGATAAGACCTCAGTGTGCAAAAATGTTGTACAAGAAGCCTGTTGTGGTTCCAGCTGGCTTATTTTTATACATGCAAAATGTGTGTTTGTTGCCACAATGCATTCAATTTTTCGCTAAACGTCCTTACTTATTATAGCAGAGTAATTTTTAAAACCATGTCCTCTTCAGATAATTTTCCCAGCTGACAAATATACAAGTAAAATAATTGAACCTTGTTGGTGCCCTGGAGAAAATTGTCATATGTTCCTTCGTACAGCTAGTATGAGGTATAAAGGACAAATAAGTGGCATGCATAGCCAACGTTTCTTTATTAAATATTTAGCAAGCACTGCTTTGTGTAAAAGTGAGGTGTGTGTTTCATGTCATTATGCAATATATGTATTGTAAAAATGTATTGTAGTGCCACCTAAATGTAGTATTACATAGTGTCCTTGTGAAAGTTTGATACTCTGCTCATCTGGCATGTGGCTAATGGGCAGATAAGGTAAATGCATGCCACATTTTTCATAATAAATGATTCCTAAATTCAAATCAAAATAATTTACTTTGAATTAATTTAAATGAACACAGCAATTAATTAATCAACATACTTAGTTAACATCAGCACACCCCTCTATGAAGTGGTCATCAAATGCTCAAAGTTTTGACCAATGTTTACCACAAGTCTTGTGTAAAATCCCTGAGAAAAGAGGCTCTAAATCCTTCAGAAAAGTATTATTGTTGTTCCTAACCACTTCCTCACCAATGTAACAGGCCCCAGGATCTTTACAATCCACTATTTACCATTACAGGCAAAATCATTCTTAGGAGGTAACCTCCAAAGCCACAGTGAAGGGATATTTAAAGCCTACCATATAATGACCAGTATTACTCAATCATTATTTATTTAATCATATTTCTCCATTAAGTTAACAACATTTAAAAACATGTATCATATTTCATAAACGTCTCAGAGAACAAGCCCAAATATTCAAACAAACTACAGATACAACCCTGATCATTACAATTAAATATATGAAGCATAGTTGCAATGTATGTCCACGCTTATGCAAAACAGAGAAAAGACAAATTAACAGGAAATTAACCAAATCTTCATTAACTCGTACTTTGTAGGCACACTTTGTGCTTTATCCTGCAGACCATAAATTATTGAGGGGGTGAGTAAATTTAAATGTGCCATTTGCATCAGCCTCCTGAGTTCTGGGGATTTTATTTACAGATTTCTCCTTGCCATCTTATATCTGTATGTAAGTCTGTATATAAAGCTATACAGTGCAGCCTATGTATATTTTGGGCATATGCCTCTTTCCCCATCAGGAGTGCTCTTGCTTTAAGAGCTATTTTGAGTTGACTTAATGTGCCAAATTTAGTTATAACCCACCCCTATCCGAAGGGACAGTGCCTTACAACCCCCGAACCACAAGTATCTATTTCTCCCAGGGGAGGCTGCAATCACATGTGCACTGAAATTCATTATGTGATTAGCAGAAAATCCCAGATGTGGTTTTAAAAAATAAGTAAAACATCTTCACTGGCTCAACACCTTCAAACTGAACATCCCCAATTTTCCCATAAGGCACTACAAGGTGTATCTGCAGGGAGACCTGCAATTTGGCACATACATTTATTTTGAAACCCCTTCAAGACATGACAGTGTGAACCAGTCCAGATTTCACTATCATAGAAATCATGGAACAGACCTTTGCCTTATATACCTCCAGGCACTTGTCCAATCAGAATCCCCAAACTTGAAATACAAATGTAGAAAGCCCTTTAATCCTTAATGATGCCCTTTCAGCTGTCTTCTCAAAATGATTGACCGAAGCACCGCTCTTTGAGAAGAGTAGGCTCAAATAAAAATGAGACTGCCCCCTCATCTCTACATTCATTACAAAACTAGCTACAAGGTTTCAACCTTTTTCCAAGCACCATCAAGATTGTTATTATTATATTTAATTTCAAACTATAGATCCTAAAATCGTCATTTTTTTTTAGCAGGCCATTTAGAGACCTGCTGGGTTTAAGTTCAAAATAGCTGTGTCTTTGGCATAAAGAAGCATGCTACAACATGTACCCTTTCATGGAGGGTGGATTAACTTTCTTAAGTGAAGTACAAGAATTAACATCTGAAAGGAATAATTGGGGACTGACTGACATCCTTGCTTTTCACATTTATTGGTCGGGAAAAACAATGAATAATTCCCCAGACTCTAATATTTCTGCATATCACATTTGGATAAGATTTACTAATACATTAGGGACCCCAATACAATGTTAATTACACCAAACTATGTTTCTAACAATGAAATGCTTTCTCTAAATCTGAAAAAAGGCAAAAATAATCTCCCTCCCTAATCACAGGTTCAATTCCAAGGTCAGCGCTTAGAAACCTCTGGGTATTAAGCAGGTTATAAATAACCTTTCATATTATATCATAAAGTTACAGGATTTCTCCATCATGGTGCTCAGAGTGAAGCAGTGGTCCACTGTACTAAGCTCACTCCCGAAAACCGTTTTGGAGGCCTTCAAGATATTGTTACTTTGAGTCCACTCCTCCACTCTAAGCACCAAACATTTGGAGAATATCTTATATAACATTGGGGGGCTGGTGGTCCAAGTACAACTTGTCCAAGGAGATGGCATAATGCCTGTTTCGACAACTGAATTAAACATAAAAATGTGGTGTCGTTTGAAAAATCTCCCATTGTTTTTCAACACATTTTTGGGGATTTTTTGGAAATTTGTACACGCCATTTTGAAAACTATAAATCTGACCAGCCATGTACACACCACTCCTCCAATCGTTCTTGAATTTTCTTTTCAAGATTCTGCATTCTGCATTGAACCATGGGGGGGGGGCATCCCTTTCTATAACCCAGATAGTTTCAACCAATGACTCAAATTGATACGTTCCTTTGTGGCCTCTAAACTATTTAACGTTTTAAGAGAATATCGCATTTTGTTTTGATTTAGTAATTCTTTCCAGTGCCTCCTTGTTGAGGTCAGGCATCGTCAACTAGCCCTCAGGCTGTCTGACATCTTCTTTGTGGTGCCTACCCTGGACATTGGAAAATTAACTCAAGTGGATAGTGTTCACTCTTTTTTCAAACATAAATGCATAATTGCATAAAATTCCTGAAGAAGAAACAATCCACAATATAGAAATCGATGACTATGGGACGATATTGTTGATCTTGTATGCTCACGAGTGCACCATTTACCACTAAAGATCCCAGAAAATCCCCTGGCAGAACCCAAAAGTACACCTGAAAATCAGTGTTCCATTTGTGACCAATTTTACAGTCCAAACATTTGCATTAAATGTCTTTAAAATATTTTGCTCGAGAACCTGAAACCTCTGGTAATGTTTATTAAGTCTTACTATATTTTTGAACACTTGACTGGTCCTATGTGTCTAAAAATGTACTACTGACCACTCAATTCCTCAACATTTCCTGTAAACAACCCCTTAACGTCAAATGAAGTTAAAGGCTTTTCACATTTCCTTTACTAGAATTGCAAGTGGTCTAGTAACTAATAAGTACTACAAATTAACTTTTCTAAGTTTATTACATTTCTAATGTGTATTGCAATCATTTGTCCGCCAACTGAGCACTGATATGTTCAGTCAAAAAATATATGTTGCTCACCATTTCATTTGATATGTACATTTTGCTAATCATACACAAAAGGTTGGGGTCCCCCACGCTAAGAAATTAGCCTGGCTCGGACCACCACCTCACACCCCATGAATTAGTGACAGGAAGGCGAACGAGAATGCTTTTAACTCCTCCATTGAGGAGTAGAAGTGATGCCCAGAGCACTGCAGAAATGTTAGAAAATGAGCTACGTGTGTATTTTACCTGTATGACCGCTAGTATATCTGTCATTTCAGATCAAATCAAGCACCAGGGTGGTCTGTCTCAGAACACAGATGAAAACCATTCAGCAACCAGATTTTTTGACCATTTATCAGCTCCATGACTGTTTCCTCGTGACACCGTGCTGATCAAAAACTTCACTAGGAAGTGGCACGAGCCAAGGTTCGATGGACCTTTTGTATTTGATGTTACTCCTTCAGCAGTGAAATTTCAAGGCAGACGAGCTTGGATCCATCTGAACGAAGTGAAGCTACACATTGGTGAGGTTGCAGCACCCCCAACGATCGATCCAGAAGCAAGACAAGAAGAATTTCAGAATGTGCAGACTCGGTCGATGACAAAGAAGAAGGACAATAAAGTTACTGATAAATAAATGCAGATTGCATTTGGACTATGGCTTGGACACTCTTTATAGATATTATAGCAGGAGTGCAATCCTTTGCTTAAGCCGCATGAATCTTTGAAAATGAACCTTAAAAAGTTGTTAATGAATCACAAATATGCCTGAACTGGATTTCGAATTTGGATTTGATCATTGGAAACGTGAGCAGTGCCCCTGAGTCATTTTTCACTGATTGTTTATTTGGCTAGCCCTATGGTCCTGACCAACGAAGATGCCCATAGACTTCTACTTGCTGTTTATTGTTTATTCTTCAAGCTTATCCTACACTTGTTAGAAGTGATGTGGACATTCACACTTTCTTGCATGATCCCAAGAATGGCCCTGTGATTAGAAGGTTGTATACGAATTGTACAAATGACAATTGTTCGAACGACACTTGACCTTCAGCACAATTGACTGAATTTAAATTGTCAATTAGGATATATATGCGGGGGGTAATCTCCTGCAGCCCCCCACCCAAACCAACCCCTCTCCAACCCCCCCACCCAATCCCCTTATATTATTATTACCCCAACCCAACCCATTATATATATAAAAATGACCATACGGTCAATTGTGCAGAAGGTCAATTTGGACCCGTTATTCAAACAATTGTATCATTCGAACAATTGTAAACAAACAATTTGGGTAATATCGGTTAGAAGGCAACTGGTTATCAGTCCTTGAAGAACAGTGAATGTGAGACGCCAAGGCATCCCTTGTTAAGTTGCAAACTTTCTTTATTGAAGACAATTTAATGCTATAATATGGGCAGATTCATGGTCTCCTGTCACTTGAGTCCAGAATGGAAATAGAAGTGGGCATGCAGACTAGAATTTTGATAAGCATATGCTCACACTCCCTTATATTCCCAGAGAAGTAAAGGTACTACAAGGCCGAGTTCAAAGGTAAATTGCATGGCAGAAGGCATGCGTGTTCAAAGATATGGGGCTAATTGGGTGGGGAGACATGGTCAAATCCACTCACTGACACCTGGGGTACCAGCTTACATGCTGCTAGTGAATAGAATGTTCTGGAAGCGTACAAGTGTGCCAACCAATTGTAGAAAGCCATATAATGAAGGACCTTATAGTTTGAGAGCCAATGATGTATTGTTTATCTAATAACTGTGGAAGATGACTTGCACTAGGGGTGGGCATAAGTTGTTCACCTGACTGTAGAGACCCAATCACAATCCCACCCAGTGTAGAAAGTGTACTTAGATGTTCCCCTAAGGCAACCACCATCGCACATAGGTTTTTGTTAATTTGCCACCTAGTGTGACATCACAGATGACATGTTTATGCTATAAAAGTAATGTTTTTTTTTAATGAAATGCATTGAGATCATGCTGTGCGACATCCGTTGATGTCCGTTTTAACTCACTGTTTTAGACAATTGAAAATAAAGCAGTCGAGAAAGACATTTTGCCAACTTCCTGAGTTGGTCTTATTATTTGGTGTAAGAGTCATTCTGCATCCCCTCCATCGTACGATGTCTACCTCAATTAAAAGGACCATAAAGGTTCACTAGCGTCTGGCTGCCAGGCAGCATCATTTCAATGGTGATAAGTGGGTGAATGTTGCAACAGAGCTCTATCCAAGTAAGCAAACAGCTGAGTGAGCGGCAGAGGAATGCACCACCAGCAGGCCAGTGCAGGCCGGGGTCCTGTATCAAAGGTCTTGATGGGAATGCAAGATTGCCTGCCTGGCGGTGGTGAGAGAGCATGATACGTGTCATGGATGTGACTTACTGGAGATGAGCACAGCCAGTTCCAAAAAGGATTTGATTATGCAAGACGGGTGTAGGCAGTTCTGAAAAAAACTCCCATTCAATTGGGTATGTTAGGTGCATACATGGCAAAAAAGGCACCTGGAGAGACACAATTTGTTCTATTGAACTGTACGTTGTTTTGGGATGCTATTAGGGATGAGGTCAGTTGGAAGTGTACTTCCAAAGTGGATGATATACAGCTGGATTGCACAGGAATAAAGAGATCCCCTTGAAGAAACACAGTATGGTAAGTCCATAAAATACACTGACAGACTAATTTTGGAAGGTCCAGGAAAACCTGCTTACAGAATTGGAGAAGTGGAAGTACTTGTTGAGGTTTTATTTACTGGCCATCGGTGGTGACATATTATCAGATGAACACAAACATGCCACATCAATGACCTCATTGGTGAAGTAGGCGGTGGGAGCTATTTAGCACACTGAGGATCTACTTACATCAGAGGAAGCTGGGGGCGATGGGCCTTCAAGAAGTACCTTGTTTGACTTGGCACTCCAGAAAATGGAGAAACAGTATTGACATAGGACAAACACTGAGCTTTCTCGCAAGCGGATGCAGATGCAGATGGAGTGGATGGATGCTTACATAGTAGATCTGGGGATATTGTTTGCCTCATGCCATTTCACTGGATTCTATGATGAATATATCAAGGATATATTGGTGCTGCACACGTCAGACTCTAGTATACAAGAGGAATTGTGAGAAGCTAAGAATCCTTGTGACAAGATAAGAATCCCACATTAACTGAGAAGTTGGCAATAGCAAGAAGCAAAGATTTGAGTAGGAACTGTGCCCAATGTGTGGAAATGAAAGAAACAAAAGATGAAATTAGTAAGGAGGTCAAAGCCATGCAACAAACTGAAGGGGACAGTATAATGGCAGTGGTGACCAAGAACAAAGAGTCTTTAAATGCTTGCGGAAGTACATTAGTTGGAACACATTTTAAGTGTGCTTGTTTCTGGTGAGGAATTGTGGGCCAGATAGCATCAGATCCTGATTGCCCAGCAATAAAAGAAGAGTTCCTGAAAAGTAATTGGAGAGGGCAGTTTGCTTCTATAGTGAGCCAAACACATGATTTGGGGAGAAAGGAAACCAGTTTGAGAGCTCGATTAAATATAGTGAGTGTGGATGAAAGCACAGACTACTCTTAGGTTGTAGTGCAGGTCTAGACACCTACAACAAGAGAGAAGGATGAGGAAGAAGTACATTACAGGTTCCTTTTGATGGAGCTCACAGTAAATGGTGTACACATGCCAAGGCTCGTAGACTCTGGTAGACCGTATGCATTGGTATCATAAACAGTATATAAATCCTGCATAGGAAAGGTGCACACAGTTTTATAAGAGAATGCAATTTATCCTTCCGCATATGGAGGAATACAAGCCATATCATGGGTTATATTTGGTGCAATATAGTTGTGGGGAAATGTATACATTACTGTGAAAGAGTGCTATTTGTTGGGGTGGAGACATCAAAGACATTTATAAATGATACTCAGTCCTGGGCAGGAGATTCAAATACAGGTGTTTATTTGCCAAGCAGAAATGGTGAAGGAGTATCAAATAGGATTCCAGAAGTATTTCAGGACATGATAGGGAGGTTTTAGTGACATGATACAATTGAAATGGGGTGCATTACCTAGAGTACACATGATAAGGCAAGTTCCTTTTAGTGTAAGGTAGGACTTGGAACGGGAGCTGGTAAAACTGCAGGGAAAGGATGATAGAGCCAGTTGAGGTGAGTGATTGGTTGTCACCTATTGTGTTCACACAGAAGGCAGATCATAGAGAATGCAAGTGTGTGGACCTATGTGATATGAAAAATTTGAGTAGACAGATATTCCCTTTCCAATATTAACAGTATGTTTTCCACCATGGGAAAAGGGAGATGGTTTTCAAATATTGATCTATCATCAGATAGAATTGTACCCTGACTCATGACATATCATGTCATTATAACACCCATGGGGCGTACACTTATAAACACAGGACATTTGTGCTAGCCTCTGTGAGTGCTGTTTTTCATAGGGTTATGGAAAATATATTCAGAGTTAACAGGGGCATACACTATTTCCAGGATGACATCCTGGTGTGTTTATGGGAAGAGGAGGAACATGACAGATTGTTGTAGAATGAAAAGTGTATGTTTAAAGTGAATGAGGTTAAGAACTTGGGATATGTGGTAACAGCAGAAAGGTTAAAACCGAAACCAGGGCTGGAAGTAGTGATCAAAGGAGAAAGTGAGCCAGGGGACAAAGAGCAGTTGATGTCATTTTTAAGACAAGTAGAGTTAGACAAACACGCACCCATTCAAGTGTAAACAGGTCAAACCCAACCTAAACCACCAAAATTGGTTTAATGCCGAAATCTGCAAACTTAAAAAAGGAGAAATGAAATTAGAGAGAAAGTGGCAAAACAATCCCAAAGATAACATCAAAGAGAAATGGAAAGGACTGGGCAGCTTATATAGGGGAAAATTGACAGAAGCAAAGAAAAAATACTATAATGAACAGATAACCGCAGCCTCCAGCTCAAGTGGCAAATTGTTCCAGATTCTAAAATCGGCAGAAACACTTTGACACTGCCCCCCCCCCCTTTTCAACCATCACTGGAAGACTGTGAGAAAGTCCAAACAGCCTTCTACAATAAAATTCATAAAGCTTGTGATACCATAAAATCCTTTAAGGTGGACACCCAACCATATGACACTTCGGATACCTCAGAGCCTATCCCCCGGAGGGGACTACATTCAAGTTCCCCCCTGCCTCCCTAGATGAGATGAACACAGTACTCTCTACTATCAGAAAAACAACCTGCTCCAAAAACATATTACCTCTTAAACTAATTTTGGACAATGCTGAGACTTTTGCCTCTTTTCTTCGCAGAATGGTAAATGCCTTGTTTAGAGACCATAAAGTCCCTACTGTAAATAAAACAGTTAGCATTACACCCCTAGTATAAAAACCAGGTCTAGACCAACTTGACCCCTCAAACCTCCTCCCGATAACGAATTGCACATTTCTATTAAAAATCCTAGACAAAGTTTCCAATAGCCAACTCCAAGAGTATGTCAATGAGAACAGCCTCCTACACTCCAAGCAATCAAGCCTCAGAGGAGCACATGGTACGGAGACTGCCCTTCTGGAAATCCAGACCAAAATGCTTAGTATTTTGGATAAGGGAAAGGCAGGTATGCTGATTTTATTTGACCTCTCAGCAGCATTTGATTTGCTCGACCACCAAAAACTCTGTGGGGCCCTAGACAAATCACGCAATTGCTCTCAAGCAGCCATAGAAGGGGTAACCTTCTTCCTTGAGGATAGGACCTCCAAGATCCACTGGGGGGACCATTTTTCTGCGTCCAGACTCGTAAACTGCGGCGTACCCCATGGGGCTAGTTTATTGCCCCTTTTATTTAACCTCTACCTGCGATGCCTATGTACCCTATTAACCAACCTAGGGGTCTTCTTCACAAACTTTGTCAATGACACGCAACTAGTTATTGAACTAAGCAGCTGTCACACCGCAGACAACAATAAGCTAGCTTGCATCAACAACTCAATGACTCAATGGAAGCAAAACAGAGCTTATGATTTTTTGATCACCCCAGGTTAGGGTTAAATTAACACAGCCTATACCACTTTCAAGATCATAGGCTTACTGGTAGAGGTGCCTGATAAGGTTTAGACACTAGGTGTCTATCTGCAAGCATCTTTGGGAGCATACCTGAAACGTAACTGCCAATACCACCAGAGGCTACTTAGACAGATCAGGCCACTACTGAGTAAACAAAACAGCACCATTATCGCCAGAGTCACAATCCTACCTAGATTGGACTACAGGAACGCGCTGATGATGGGGGCCAACAAAAAATGCATCAAACAATGCCAGGTCATTCAGAACAATGCAGTGAGGACAATTACTGGAAAATCGAGAAGGGACCACATCACAGAGGACAGAAAGTACCTTCATTGGCAAGCCCTGGTAGACCACATTATTTTTAAAGCAATGACCATTGTCCATCATTGCATATTTGGATCTGCCCCCGCCTACATAAAAAAACAAGTTACTTTATATGAACCAAGACTGAGCCCTAAGGTCCAGGGCACAAGGGCTTGTGAAAATCATTCATTTGAAAAAAGCCAATGGACTTGGGTGGGCATTCCCTACCAAAGCGGCTGCTAAATGGAATGAAATCCCAAACCATCTAAGATTAGAATCCAACGATACCTATCTTTTAGAAAAAATAAAATTAAAACACAGTTGTTTAAATAAACTACCTTCAAACAGCTAAAGACCACATAAAGTAATCGACACAGGTTGTGTACCTGCCCTGTTGTCCCGTTTTTCTTCTTGTCTGTCCTTGTCTAATTGTAACGCGCCCTGATGCCTTTGGGCACCGTCGCTATAGAAATAAATAAATAAAATAAAATAAATACATTTGTGGGAATGCCTTTTGTGGTGAGGAGTGACCATAAACCACTGGTGCATTTGTTTTCCACTCGAGTGTCAGGAGTGGTGGCACCCAGAATTGAAAATTGGTTGACAGACACTCAGCAGTAAGATTTTAAGGTAGAGTATGTTCAAGGGGTGGATAACTTGAGGGCAGATGGTTTATCAAGAATACCCCTTCTAGGGTTACCAAAAGAGGTACAGCATGAATGAATGGACACATTGGTTGCACGCATACATGATCTGGTAGTGGCATTGTTGTCAGAAGAGGAGTGGAAAAGGGCAGAGGAAGGTAATGAAGAGTTCAAATATATAGTGGGATATACGCAGGATGGATCACCAGATAAACCAGTATGTGAAACAATTCATATAATTATTAATGATGAGCTGGCACAATGTGAGTGGAGTTTGGCAAGAAGGAAGAAGCCGGTTCCTCCCCAAGCAGTGAGACACAACATTATGATGAGTGCTCATCAAGGACATCTATGTCATAGCTTCACATAAAGTAGATTTAAAGAATGATACTGGTGGCCAGGGATGGATGACATGGTGGAGAGTGCAGCAAAATATTGCTTTTTGTGTGGGGCTAGTGTTAAGATTATGAGACAAGATTCTGCATCAAAGAAGCCATTAGTCGTACCAATGGAGTTGTGGGCAAAAGTGGGGATTAATGTGATAAGTCCAATAGAGAGTGTGGAAGAAATGTGTTGTTACCTGGTCGTGTGAGTAAATGACATTTGGAGATAGTTTGATATTAAGTTTGCTAACCCTGTCACTAGCAGTATGGTGATAGAATTCATACTGGAGGTGTGTACGCACAAGGGATATTGTAATTGTAATTGAAATCATCATTTATACAGGGCCCTTTACCTTGTATGGCCTCAATATGCTCTGTGGTTGGAACGCTCACAGGGACCAAAGTCCATTTGTTGGAGATGCTAAGATTTAGGTTTAAGATGGGTGTGACTATTCTGCCAAGTTAGATCTCAGGAGGCTTGGCTGACACCCCAGTAAGCAGCCCCAAGGACACCACTCGGGTGGGTTCTGTCAGCGGATTATGGTATAGTGCTAGTGCAGAGAGAGGATTAGTGTATAGTGCTAGTGCAGAGATGCTATGTGTGCCCAGGTTCACTACATTTTTTTCCATAGGTTGTCGCTGTATACTAGTGGCAGAGGTGTTAAGGTACATCAGGGGTTTCACTGTGGACAGCTATGCAAGCTGCTAAACTGGATTTGCATAGCTATTGCTGCATTCTAGAGTGCATGGATGGGTAGCCGTGCCTGCGGCTTGTGTACACAGACGTGGTGCGAGTTGTTCATACCTTAGTCTTGGACGGAATTTCATTTAGTGTCATTTTCTTAGGTCTCTCAAGATGATAGATTGGTCATTCAAGGGCATCTTTGGTGGCGTTTGCATACTACCTTTGGGGAGGATCGGCTGGTGTATTTCGTTGAGTGCAATAGGAAATTAATCAAATCAAATAAATCTTGCCACCTTGGCCGAGACCAATAGTATCATTCTAAAAAAAAGTCAAAGTGGTTCTTAGTGTGTCGAAACTATGTCAAATATACACTTGTGCACAAAGAGTATCAATTGCATCCATTAAGACATGAAGAATACTAACATAAGCAACGCAGATAAGCTGAATATGATAGAAACAATATGACTATATAGTTTACTAACATAGAAATGTAACAATACTGAGAAGCCATCTTTTCCAAAATGGAATCCAAAGCACAAATTCAAGTAAATTAAAGCCCTCAAAGATTTGCGAGAACTAACATTTCTGCATCTACTGAAAAACATATTCATGCAAAGCCCAGGCAAGTAGCTATGCAGACCAAGCCAAGATTACTGAGAAAATAGGGAGAGTCTGCATGGCTCAGAGAGAACATGACATAATAATTCCCAAAGTATTTATGTATTTGTTTATTTATGTATTTATTTATTGTCATTTATTTTACATGCCATATATTCGTAGATGAATTAAATGAACAAACAGTCTTTGAAAGTCAGGTACAGAATAATTATAAGCTGGTAATGGAAACCATCACACATTAAAATGAGCTAAAATCCCCATAAATGGTGGGTGAAATAATTCCAAACATAGTCTCATCACACATGACCCAACTTGAAGAACAACATCCATTCATTAGCAATAGACACAGATATGGCACCTGTCTCACTACATGCACATATTGCCCCGACCCTAGGCTCCATGCAAGGCCAACTACAGAGGAATCACTCTGGCTCATGACCTAGGAATAAGGGATGATATGTTTTTTAATTGAAAGGAATAAAGTCAGTGGACCTCTCTTTCCCTACTCCAAGTTTGGCTTATGTTTTGAGGACCTGTCAGTTGTCCAAGGTTGGTGAGTAGCATGCCAATCAATCAGGAGCCACCGTGCTAGGCCGCCCAGTAAGTGTTGTGGCAACCAATTATATATTTTAGAGATGACATGTATTTACTATTCTCAATTTAGAAATGATTCCAGGGGAAGGTATCAGATGTGCATAACCCAATCAAATGATTAACACATCTAGACTCTATGGGCCTCATTACGGGTTTGGCGGTACCATGCCGCTATTGGCGGCATGGCTGCCACCAAAACCGGGTCCGGGTTCCCAGAATGGGGAATTACCGTGCCATTCCGAGTTTGGAGGGCCCGGTAATTCCTCCCTCTGGGAACCCGGTCCTGGACCTTTCCCATTCCCATCTGAGCTTCCATAGGGCTCAATGGTAATGGGAGAGGGAGCTAACAATGGGCTGATTACGACCGGCCCATTGTTAGCTCCTTGGTCCCCTCGCGGAACACGGTAAATACGCCTGGTTTTACCAGGCGTCCTTACCGGGTCCCGCAAGGGGTCCTCATTAGTTTTGAGTAGTGGGTTTAACGGGTCCGCCTCGATTAGCGGAGCCCGTTAACCCATTACGCAAAAGTTGTAATGAGGCCTTATATGTATTAAATTCCTCTAACCTATCGCCTTGATGCCATATAGGGTTGTGGTATGCAGTCATTATGATGTGCTTTTGGTTTATAAGGTACTATTTTGTATAACATATGTGAGAGCTGCGACCGTATTGCTTGTATGCTGTCCCGGCTGTATTTTGAATGTTAATAAAGCTGGTTATTGCCTTTACCGTTGACTATTTCCATTACTGAATGAGTTTTACTGGCTCCACACTGACTGCATAAAACTGGAGTTTTCCAGGCCATCATTCCAAATGGTAGCAGAGGTGATTGTTTACTAGGCATAGTTGAATTGTTGCAAGTTCCCTGCTGTTGACCGAAGAACTACGAAGTGACCTCTGGAGAGCTGCAGTACACATGAACAGAGAGGGCAGCAGGAGCCCCCTTTGAAGACAATTCTGGTCTGATCCCCTTAGGATGCTCTGTTGGGGGAGAGGGCGACTGGCAATTGGTGGAGATTCAATACCGAAGACCCTGAGCCAATCCTTGGAAAGTAATTATATCATCGGGCTGGCAAAACGAGGGATTTCTGTATATATTGGACAATTTGATGAAGTTAAATGATTGAAGAAGATAAGGTTGCTTCTAATAAATTTAGGGAAGACTTTGCAGTACATCTCGTATGAGGTAATAAAGACCACTTAGTAAACCTCATTTATGGGGTAATACACAATAATAGAACATTACATCACCAGGAGTTGGGAAGACGGCCATAGAGTATTCATTTGTCTAGTGATTGCTGGTTCCAGTCTTGTGTTGTGCGAAAGTTTAGGATTTGTGAAAAGTATATTTGTATATATTGTGGAGGACGATAAGTTATGGTTTGGACCTGAAGGGTGTGGTCCGATGTAAAGGTGAAATGGTGCTGCTTAAGGTGTAAACACTGAATGTGGTGTTGTTTGGACGTATTGGGCGACACAGAAGGCGTGGCATTGTGGAGAGAAGCACATGAAAATGTGTTGTTGGGGAAGGGGGTGAGTGGTATTTGAAATAAACATTGGGTAAGAATATTGGTATGGTAACCTATGATGTATCGTCATGGGGGACACTACTGTTGTTCAATTGTGTAAAGTGTTACCTTGTTACAAGGACAAGATGTTTATGCATTGGCCGCAGGAGGGCACACACTCAAAATCAGTGCTGCAATATATAACAATATATTTACATGCCACTTACAAAGGGAAGAAATTACAGAACAGACTAGCAATTTTGGAATTGTGGAAAGTGAATGGAGCAGAGACGGAGGAACCACCCGTGAAAGAATGGATTCTTAATCAGCATGATGAGGTAGACATAGACCCATGGCTCCTCCTCTTCCTTCCCAGAGTAGCAATCCATCCCCTGAAGCACAGGAATGATATCCACTACGAGAATTAAAAGCAGTGGCTGGATACACTAACACCATATATGCACCCACTGCGCATAGCAGTGAAGATATTATAAATAGACAGAACATGAGTAAACCGAAACCATTTTCCAATCATGATGAATTTACAGATAAGATTGACAGAGGCCGAGGAGGAGGTTCATAGACCAAGAGATAGGCAGAACTATAGGGAGGAGGCAGCGATTGCATCACATGAGTGGGAAGCAGGACAAATAATACTCAAATTAGATGGAATGGGCCTGGATGATTGTAAAGAGAGGGAAAAGGTAATAGGAGAAAGTAGACGAGAGAAAAAAGAATGGGAAAAAGAAGTGAGCGAGAGGGAAAGAAGATATGAAGAAGAAAAGGAATGAGAAAAGAAACGAGAGGCAAACAGAGAAAAGTAGAGAAATTGAGAAGAAGAGAGAGAAATCGAAAGGCGAAGGGCTGCAGAAAGGGAAGAAGACATACAGGAGGAAGAAAGGGATAAGGGAAGACAATGAGAAATAGAAAGAAGCAGAGGAAGATGGAGAAAGAAGCTGATGAGATTATCACGGGATGACGGGATGTACGCTATCAGACAAAGAAAAGAACTGGAGATAGGAAGAGCGAGAAAGAAAGAGAAGTTGAGAAAGATGATGCAAGGAGGTAAATGAAATACTTAGACAGCATACCCTTCCAGACGAAGGATAGGCAATATGAAGCAGGATTAGTAACTTGTACAGGAATAGAAGAGCTAGTACTAGCTGTATAATTGAGAGCAGAGTGTCCTTGCAGAGTTGGGGAAGAAATGTATCAGAGAAGGTGCTGAGTGGTACGTATATAAAAGTCCTGAAAGAAGATTAGATTTTGCGGATGGGAGGAAGATGAAGGATATGAGAGCGACAATCATTTATATCAGAGAAGAATCCTTTCTATGCTTCAAAAAGCTATTAGAAACTTGGCTCTTTAACCAATACTAATCCATCAACATCCACCCAACATCAGTAGCCACCTTCTATCTCAGAAAATCAAGAATGATAGTTTCCTAGTATGACTCTTAGTATGTTCTTGTAAAATGTTTTTGCGTAATATTATTCTTTGTGATTATGGGCCTCATCATGAGTTTGGCGGTAGCCCTTAAATCTGGCGGTAGCGCTGTTACTGCTGGATTTAAGGGTCCAGCAAATCACGTCTTCGGCTGATTTCCTCCCAGCTCTGAGCTGTGGGGAAATCCGCTGAGATTTTGCTGATTTCTGGCATGTTTACCGCCAGCAGGAAATCCGCAGCGGTAAAAGCGCAAAATTTCCCCATTGAGCCCAATGGGGAATGGGGCATTTCCGAATGGGCTCAATGGGGAATGGGGATTTCCCGTTCCGCCAAACTCGTGATCCGGCTATAAGTGCCGGCGTTACCGCCCAACTCGTGATGAGGCCCCATATCTGTAACGTACTGCCTATTGTCCTTATATGCCTGTACCTCATGCTTCCTTCTGTTGTTAATTGATAAATAAAATGTCTGTAACTACACCAAAACACCCCAGGGTTTGTGTTTATAACAAATGCAATTAATTAAATAAATAAATAATACTATGTTTGAAGATGAAGAAAGATAAGACAGTGGAGATGAGGAGGCCACACAAGCCCCTTGTACAGACATGGGGCTAGGGATAGAGATAGTGGGGCTAGACTTGTAAGAACTAGTGAGGATGCCAGAGCCAAGTTAATACCCTAAACGTCCTAAGAAGGGATAAGGCAGTTCAGAGGATGAAACACCATGCAAGAATAGGTTGAGGAATTTACCAGGATGAATGAAAATTAGCATGACGGATATAGTGACAAAAACAAAGGGTGTGGCTGCACTCGGACAAGGTGCTGGGTTTACACAGATCCCTTCATTAGAGAAAGGGGGAGGGGCAGCACAATATGTACAAGGGCCATAAATGGATACAAATCATTTTGGTTGTCAACTTCCAACACTGACCTCAGGAGCGGGTAAATGGATTTATGAATTGGACAGAATAACAGCTGGATTGACCTTAGCAGTAGCGGACATAAAATGCGTGTTAGCTGCCAGAACAAGGGAGAGGTTAGATGACATTTGGACACAAGTGTGCTATCCTGGAGTGAATGCACAAAACAATGATCATGACGGAGCACACTTTAATAATTGTCAAGCTAATGTATTGATCAGATATGAACACTAATTTGCAATGCAAAATTAGGGGAGAAAAAGTTCCGACATTGAGCCACATTCCAAGTCCAGTGGTAACCTGCTGGTGCTGACGGTGGGTTGCCGCCGGACTTTAACACTGTTTCTGCCACCTGAGATTCCGGTGCCACTGGGACATTACAAGTCCTGGCAGCCCAGGATATCAGGCAGCGGGAAAATATTAGTCCCGGACTCCACGGGAATGGAGACTCAGAAGCACTGACATTGTTAGTAACGGTGCCAGTGCTTCCATGACAACTGTGTCTGCCGGGCACATCTACTCCAGCAGGTAGAGTAGAAGTCTGCCAGTCTAGAAAGCATGTAGGTACGTTGCTACCGACACCCTTGTTTCTGGAGCAGCAGACTCGTAATGAAGCCTAAATGTATATTCAGGAAATTCAGGAAAAATGGCAGATAGAAAGGAGCGAACTGTGAGAAAAAAACAATTGTTTATCACATTTTATGCCAAGGGCTGCCCGAACCAGTACAAAGACAGTTGAGCAAGATTGTGGGAATGGAAGCAAAGCCATGGGCAGAAATTCATCTGACAAGCATTCACCATTGTCGACTTTACCACAAGAAGGACAGAAAGAAAGTCGAAGACAAGAAGAGGGAGGAAGCAAAGTTAGTTCAGAAAACAAATGGCAAAGCTCTCAGTGGAAGGGGCAGTATTGACAAGTGGAGAAGAGGCACAACAGATGCAACCACCAATTTTGCAGGAAGAGGATAGTATAATTATTTCCCGTGAGGAGGACCACCCAGAGATAGAGCATATGGGTTTCAGCCTCCACAGCCTCCACAGGGAGGGGGATTTAATGGACGAAAACCCAGTTTTGGAAGGCAGATAAGGCAATGTTGGACATGTGGTTAAAATGGGACACATTTTGCGCGTATGTAAATACATAGGAGGGATACTTCAGAATTGGCTGATGGTCGATCCAAAAGGGGGAACACATATCCCCCACCACATAGCCCAGAGCCAACCTGAATATTATGCCCAAGATCACACGCAGTATGAGACACAAGCACTACAAATTCAACCCACACAACAAAGAATGCCTACCAAAATACAGCAAGCATCAATGCAAACACAGCAAGTTCAAATGCAGGCACAGCATATACTGATGCAGGCACAAGCACCTGTACAACAGAATGCCGTCGGGCAGTGGAACCCAAAGACATTGCCACAGGCACCCACTCTTAGAATAGGAGGTGTAACAGTAGTGGGGGGTAATCCTTTACCTGCACAGGGCTGGATTTATACACACGACAGGACAGCCCACAGAGAGGCTTGATGTGTTATATTCTATCAGTTACAACAGACTCACAAGACGAACCAAGGGTTGGAGTGACTTCATAGTAGACACAGGGGTGACTTGGTTTTGTGTTAAAGAGGGAAAATACCCACTGTCATGCATTGCCATGTATGCAGGAGGTTTTTCTGGGATGACAAGTATGGTTCCTTTTACAGACAACTTACCTATCACCATAAAACGCAACCTTAACATCCCACTTTTATATTCCCACATGATACCAGTTAGCATATTGGGAAGGTAATTGGGAAGGTAATTGATGAGCAAAGTAAATGTGACAATATTATTCACTAACTAGGGAATATTGTATTCCACTCCAGGGATTAATTATGTGAATGCACAAGAATTCATAACAGCATTTTGTGTTCAGAAAGTACAAAAGGGTGTGCCACTGGCCCAGAAGTATTCCTTTAAGGGGTACACCCAATATTAGCATGGCTTCTGTGAATACAGGGTAGACTATTATGACTACCTACAGAATATTTATTCAGACCAGAAATACCCATGGAGGATGGGGAAGGGCAGATCATTGCAAAATAATTAGAATCAGCAATAGTAAGGGAAGAGCAAGCAATTCTGCACAGAGTTCACAAGAAGGAGATAAACTGGAGAACAGTGATAGCTCTTCATGAAGGATCTAGGCTGACTTACTTAACAGATGAAGACTTCTTTACAGACGATGACTCAGATGATGAAGTGATATTTCACAAAGTCTTGTGTATCAACTACAAATTGAAAACAGAGAAGTACCCCAACGAATGTCAATAGTAAAAAAGACACCAACTTTCGTAGAGGAAGATTGTGGACCAACAGTCCATATGTTGTCGGTTTACTGAAAGGAGTAGGGACAGTCAAAATAAATTAAATCAAGGAGCCATTTTACCATGGGTGATACAATTCCCAATGCCAGAAGAAGCAGACAAAGACCTGTAATGACACTATTGCTGCCCTGATGAGAAAAGGGATATTGGTGTCATCAGAGTCCCCATGTTACACAGCTGTGTACCCAGTGAAAAAAAGTGATAAGGTGTGGTGGAGATTTATTCAGGATTGTGCCTGATGATCAGTATTGTTGAGGCTAAGTTCCCATTGATCCCGAACCCTGCCACAATATCATGTGATATACTATCCAAAGCTAAACTTTTGACAGCAATTGAGATAAAGAATGCTTTCTTCTCGATTCCACTCAATGTAGAGTCTCACGGTTTGACCCTGCTTACCTATCATGGGATCAAGCAAACACATACTTGTTTACCTCAGGGGTACTGCAAGAAACCCTCTGGCTTCAACTGAGTGCTCCAGATAGATTTGGAAAATGCACATACTGACAGCACAGTAGTACAATACGTAGATGAGATTCTAGTGTGCAGCGAAATGGAGCAACAATGCAGAAATGACTCAGTATAGATGATGACAGTGTTAGTTGAGAAAGGGTACAAGGTTGATAAAGAGAAGATGCAATATTGTCAGGAAGCAGTCCTATACATAGGACAGCTGATATCACTGGAGGGAAGAAAGATAACCCTTGAAAGAGCAGAAGCAATTATGAAGACATCCAAGCCAGATAAAGTCAACGGTTTAGAGCAATTCATAGGACTTTGTGATTTTTGTAGGGCATAAATCTTTGATTACAGCACATATGTGAGGTCACTTTTAAAATGGACAGAAATAAAACATTGGCATCACCTGGAAAGGCAACATGATAAATACTTTTGATTAATTGAAATTAGCTATAATCACAGCACCCGTATTAGGACTCCCTGATTACAATGAAGAATGATTTCTATTCTCCCATTCAAATGGGATAGTTAAGACAGATTTGCTCACAAGAAACTTCCATGAGAAACAAACCATTAGCATTTTACATTGGGATCTTAGATCCAGTGATGAGAGGACATTACCCATGTGAACAAGCCATGGAAACCTGCTAGCATAACCATAGGATGTGCAATGACATTATATGTGGAGCATGTCCCAGTTGCAATCCTTGAAAAGCCCAAAAGTACATTGACCACACAGGGAGATTCTGGGTATGAAGTTTTTATATCCAACCCATAGATCAAAATTGTCAGGTGTTGATTAGTAAATCCAGCTACAATCATAGCAGAGCCATTGGAGGAGGGAGATTATGTACATGAGTGTACTAAATATACTTAATATAATGAGATACCACATATTAAAGAAAATGCCCTAGAGGTGGGCTAATCCTCTTCATTGACAGGTCCTCGTCGATATAACAAAGCACAGGTGAGTGACTTAGTGGCACTGCAGTGCTAAAAGCAAACTTGACTGGCAAATGAGGCAGTCATAAGTGTGAGGTAGCCAGCACATTTCTCAACACAAAGAGCACAATTGGTAGCTTTAATTTTGGCACTTGAAATGATGACGATTAGGCGGTCACAGTGTATTCCGAATTTGCCTCCATGATGTCAACAGTACTGTCACGTTGGAAAAGGCATGGCTTGTTACGTGCAGGCTGCACAACACTGCAGCATGCGCCATTATTGGACAGGCTCATACACACACTGCAGCTACCATCAGCCGTCACTGGCATGAAGTGCTCAGTGGAAACCAAAGGTACAGACTGCTGACCTTAAAGCCAAAACAGTGCCACATTTCCCTTAAATATCTGAATTTGAGACAGAACCGAATAAACACACATGTGATCGCAATATGGTAATGGGGTGGGGTTTAATACATTGCACATAGCACAGTTTACAGAATGACAAATATATTGTAAGCAACAATGAGGTACAATTTGTGCCTAATGACACTAAGAATTGTTTGGAGGCACACAGTTTTACGAACCATAGAACATCATTGAACCATCCACAAGGGAATGGCTTAGTTGAAAGGATCAATAGAATCCTTTAGGAAATTTTACAATTAGCATTGGCGAGTCTATTAACGTGAAACAGGCAGTGTGGGAGAGGAATGCAACATACAGGGACACCACTCAATCCGTGACAGGTTATTCACTTTTCGTGATGATTAGAAGGAGGGATGATATCGGATTTGAGTCCCTCGCGGTTGAGGGGAAGTGAAGAAATTGCATTGGATGAGGGATGAATAATGAAGAAGGTATGTAAATACCAGCTAGCTTAAGAAAGGAAATATGATTTAAAAAAGGTGTTGTTTAGGCAAGGAACAAGCAGCTGAAGGGGATGTTGTGAAGATTAGGAAAGCATTCAAGGTGAGCAAAGGAGAGTCTGTCTACTTTGAACAAAGAAGGGTAGCATAGAATGGTTCACAAGATGGTATGTTGGAAGATGGACTGAGGTGGAATAGGTGGGGAGTGGACAAATATAATAGAGGCCAGCGAATGGAGTGTCAGGATTGATCACAAAGTGATAAGAGAGATGTTGGGAGAGAGTTTGAGTATGATGAAAGGTGTGACAGTCAGTGTGGGTGTGATGGTATGAGTGACATATGGCATAGTTCCAGGATTAGAATAAAGCATGGTAAATGGAGAGAACATATAGTGGAGTGAAATAGAGTGAACAGATGCATGTTATTATTTTGTCTCATGTTGCGAGTTATTTGTGGGCATAAACACATATAAGGATATGAATTATATTACAGTGTTATTTCATGAATTGTATTTCAAAAGTAATATTTTAATTTACTTTTTGCAAATTTTGTGGACCATGCTAAGAATGTCACACTGTTAAATGTCATTCATTTGTTGGGAAGGACATGCTGTGATTACTTACCGGTAATGTTCATTACTTCTAGTCCTACTCTTCCTCGTCACAGTACTTACCTCATGAGGCCCCTGACTCTGACACAGGACCTTCTTTTATTTATTTTTATTCCTATAACTCCTCCCCCACACCCATTTCATGTAGTTTCATATTGCTAAGCCGTAGAATGGGACCTTCCATGCAGGGAGGTTGAGGAGGGTCGTCAGTACTGTGACAAGGAAGAGTAGGACTATGAGTAATGAAGATTACCAGTAAGTAATCAGAGCATTACCTCCATGTCCACTCTTCCTCGTCCCAGTACTTACCTCATGAGGTATACCAAAGCAGCAACGTGGAAAAGGTCCCAATGAGACACAGAGTCAATAAAGTGCAGAAACACACCTTAAATAACTCAAAATGTACATCCCCACAGACAAAACACTAACCGCGAAGGAACCAACCCCCGAGTGGGAGACATTCAACCTATAGTGGTTGATGAAGGTGTTCTGATCAGCCCAAGCAGCAGCCGTACAAATCTCCTATAGAGAAACCCCCCTTGCATCGGCCCATGACGCAGCCAAACCTCTGGTGGACCGCCCCTGAACGTGCGAAGGCACAGGCAGGCCAGAAGCCACATAGGCCATGGAGACCACAACACAGATCCACCGACTAAAGGACACCACAGATGCCTTACGACCAGCCCCAACTGGGCCAAAAGTAATCAGAAGACTGTTAGAGTGGCGGAAAGGGGCAGTCCTAGCCAAATACTCCAACACCGCCCGCCGCACATCAATGTTATGCCAAGCTACGTCCTCTGGCATTTGCGGATTCTGAAAAAATGCAGGGAGAACCAGATCCTGAGAGGTGTGAAACCGAGAAACAACTTTAGGGAGAAACTTCGGATCACACTTCAGCACCACAGAGTCCGGCAGAACCCTCAGGAAAGGGGGGTGACATAACAGAGCCCCAATCTCCCCAAGCCTACGGGCAGCAGTTATGGCAATCAGAAGGCAGTCTTCAGTGTCAGATGTTTCATATCAAAAATGGGCTGAAAAGGAGGCCCTTGAAGGAACTTTAAGATAAGAGGGAGATCCCAAGTTGGAAGACCCTAATAAGTACAAGGACGGGAAGAAGAAAAAGCTCTGAGCAACTTCCCCACCAACACCTCCCCATCCAAGTGCCCATCAGAGTCCCCCAAAAGGAATTTTATGGAGGCCCACTGAGAGCGAAGCGTGGAAACCGCAAGGCCTTTGTCAAACCCATCCCAGAGGAATTGAAGGATAGCTGGGAGGCCAGAACATAGGGGAGGGATCCCACACCGCCCACACCAGTCCCAGAAATGGCTCCAATCCCTTCCAAAAGCCTTCAAGTGGAGGGTCTAAGAGCGTTCATTATGGACTCTACCACAGGACCAGAGAACCCCTGAGATATCAGCCTAGCCCGCGCAATAGCCACACTGCCCATTGCATCTGGAGGACCCCCAACCGCAGATCCCCTAAAAGGTGATAAGGCCACTTCGGAACCAGCCAAGGCTCCTGGGACTGAAGCTCCAACAGAGAGGGGAACAAACTTTGGCGGGGCCAGAACGGAGCCACCAAGAATCCAGTCACCCTGGACACTCTGATGCGCTGAACCACCCAGGGAAGAAGGGGAATAGGTGGAAAAGCATAAAGGAGACCCTGAGGTCACTGCACAGAGAGGGCATACACCCCCACGCAGCCTCGGCCTGAAAACGAGAGCAGAAGAGGGGAGCTTTCGCTGAGACCGGAGATGCAAACAGGTCCAGAACAGGGGTCCTGTACCTGACACAGATCTCTGCAAAGACCTGGGTCGGCAAGATTAGTTCCACAGAGGAGGAAAGCAGGCGGCTGAGAAGATCCGCTTGAACATTGTCCACCCCCCTGATATGCGAAGCCACCAGGGACACCAGATGTGATTCCACCCATGCACCTATCTGAGCTGCCAGAGCATTCAAGAAGCGGCCGGAACCCCCTTTGCGGTTGACGTAAGCCAAAGCTGTCGTATTGTCCGTCCGGACCAAAACTGCCCGGCCTACCAGCAACCTCCTGAAGAACACCAGAGCCTGGAGAACAGCACACACCTCTCGCCAATTGGATGTTTGGAGGTTCTCCTCCGGATCTCACAACCCCTGAGCAGAGAGGACCCCCAACGTAGCCCCCCAACCCCTTCCACTGGCATTGGTAGTAAATGTGGTCACAGGAGGAATGATCAGGGACACCCGAGCCCGTAGTTTCGGAACCCCCAACCAGGCTTTATGGATGGGACCCGTTAAGGGACTTTAGAGCTAATAATGGTACCGCTCAAATGGGAATGGGGAATGGCTTTTTCAATGGGGACTTACCGGTCCTGCAAAGGTCGGAATAGACCGGTTAGTCCCCATTGGGCCTGGGCAAATAGCGCCATGATTACCTCCAGACTCGGAATGAGGCCCCATGTGTCTTAAATGTGAATGTTTACTAAATATCATAAATATATGATTATAACTCTATCCTAGGTTATTAGTCTGGTTGTACAGATTATAGATAATGTGCAGGGGATGTGAGTTCCCTAATTGGGAACTTTTTCGTTGTTCATATATGTGTTACAACCTAGATGTCAAGGTTGTCTTTCTCTCCTCTGCACCTCAAATTGCATTCAAACTCACTTAACCTTAAACACAAACACCATCTTACATCTATATATAATATGTACAATTGAATAGGGAGTGCACAGTGTTTAAAGCATTTTTCATTTATAAACCACTAGCTGCCCCCGGCCACGGGTTGCTGTGGCTCAGTCTGGTTAAATGGAAAAGAAAGAAAAGAGAAAGCGCACGTTTCTAATCCTGAAGTCTGGCTGCAAGTCGCTCTGCTGCTTCCTCCGCACATATTTGAGACATTCTAGATCGGAAACATTGAAATGGAATTGTAAAATATTTAGTATAGCGTGTGTTGCTTTTACGTCCACCATATGGTGGTGTTTTTCTGAAAAAAGCATGAAAATGTTTAGCATAGCGTGTGTTGCTTTTACGTCCAACAGATGGTGCTGTTTCTTGGAAAAAGCATGTTTTACCTGTCACAGGTGTGACATCTATGTATGGTAGGTATATAAAAACATGTGCATATTCGAATGCAATGTTGTGGCAAAATGTCAAAGCTATCAGTGCAGAACTTTTGGAGATTTAAAATTTTGAACAAACAAACCTTTAAATTTTATTTATATAGATTAGTAGCCATTTTTAACACAACAGGTATTGATGGAGTATCATGAATGATCGCTGAATGGATTACTAGGTTACAAGGTTTAAGATGTTTAATGTAGCATGTAGAAGGTAGGAGGGATTCTGTGGTATATGGGCTTGCGAGCAATGCTGTACATACTGAAGAAGAATTAGATATTGAAGGTGTAGGAGATGACATATGGGAGATTTCTGTAGTTGAAGGAGGATTGTATAAGAAAGTTTGGGATGAAGCATATGAGGTGTTCAAGAAAGGAGGTGAAGAATGTTGACACATGAGTGATGATGGTAAGGTGAACAAGGACTATAAAGAGTACGCAATTAGTTAGATATGTATTTCTGTTGTGGTCAAAGGTTGATAGTACCACAAAGGATGTGTGAAAGGTTGTAGACATGGCACAGCAAGGTCATGTAAGTTTAGGTACAACTAAAGTGATAATTCACAAAGATTTGTGGTGGCCTGGTACGGATGGGTTTATAATGAGGAAAGTGAAAAGATTTGATTGGTGCAAGGAAAATGACAAGGTACTGAATGCCACCCAAGTATCAGGGTTGGCAGAAACACAGGGAAGACCAGAACCCAGGTTAATTTGGGGGTGTGCTGCAAACAGGGACTAAAAGGAAGTACCAAGCAATAGTTGACCTGGGCGTCGGAAACTGATTATGGTTTCCAGATGCCAGAGCACTAAAACAGAGAAAAGAACTACAACTCCCAGTGCTGTTGTAGTTCCTGGGTGATCACAAGAGACGGGCAACTCTAGGGAGTAATTTCTAGAATAATCCTATATAAGGCCATGCCAAGCGCACACACTTGGTTGGTGTGCTGAACCAACACACAAGCTGAAGTAACACATAAGCTACTAGCTTTGTCTCGATGCCCAGTTTCTTCTGAATGCTTTAGCCAGCTTATCCACACTTTCGAAGGAGTTTGTCAGGGGTTCATAATGGATGAGAAGAAAGAAAAACATAAATCATGAGTTCTCAGTTATCGTGCCAGTGGAGAACTTAGCACTGGCATATATACTACTAAACTGCTTGAAACATGCTTTTTCGGCAGCTCTTAGGCACATCACACCAGTAAAGTAAGGAAAACACATAGGCCCTCATTACGACCCTGGCGGAAATCGTGGTGCAAAATGCACCATGGAGCACGGCGGAAAGCTGCCTATAGCGCCATGGGGGTTGGCGGATTTTCCGCCCCATTCCGACCTTGGCGGGGCGGTAAATCCCCATCCCCCATTTTACCCTTCCCCATTCCCATTTTTGCCCCATAGGGTATAATGGGAGTGGGGAAGGCGTTAATTACGCCACCGTAAAATACGGTGGCGTAATTAACAACAAGGTCCCGTAGCGCCATGGATTTCTCCGCCCGGAAAAACCAGGCGGAAAACGCTCCATGGCGCTACGGGAACTCGTAGTAGGGCGGACGGGTCCGCCGCGAATACCGCTGGCGTAAACCCACTCCGCCAGGGTCGTAATGAGGCCCATAGACAGTTAGCCCTGGTGCTTAAATGACTTTACCACTAGCTAAGAGCACCTGCCTAGACATTTATCCTAAGCCCTACTACATCTCTGAATGCAGGAACAATCAGGACATTGCAACATAACAGCACTGCGGGCCGCAGTGATGATCCCCACAGAACGGGTGTGCAGTTAACTTCTGTGTGTCCCAGAGTTTCACCCAACTAACATCACTATTGCAAGGTGCAATCAGGACAATGCAGCTTAACAGCACAGTGGGCCGCAGTGGCAAATCCCCACAGCACAGGAGTCCAATTAACGTCTGTGTGGCCCAGATTTGCTTGGAACTCCCTAAGAAGAGTTTGGAGGAGGTCTTGCAGGTACAGGGAAAGTAAAGGCGGGAAGAGGGTGATTGGCAAAATAGAGAGAGGTACTAATTGCTTCTTCTGTATGTCAGAACCACCAATAGAAGGTAGCCACAGACCCATACACAATAGGAAGGACTACACATTGTGGGGAGGATCATTGACCTGGGATTTTAAGGGATATGTCCTGAGGATTTATGCAACATCTTCAGAGGCAGCTCTGCACAAGGGTGCGACTACAGTCATCAGTGCCAATGCTGGTGTGGTTTTGCAGTGTTCCTTGGGTGGCCCTGAACCCCACCACCTGGACAAGAACAAGGCAAGGCAACGCACCATGGTGTACATAGGATGCCTTATTTGGCATGGACTTAGCTGGCAGTGGATTTTTTGGGACCTTTTAATTATAGAAGGGTGAGTGACGCATATGTGTTTGTTGTCAGTGGCAAGGAATACCACACAAGCAAGCTTGGTCAAGTTTTGGGATTCTGTGTTTTGGAGGGAAGGGTTCCCTAAGAAACTGCTAACGTATAATGTGCCACAAATGGCGTCACAAGAGTGTCAAGATCTTTTGTGCAAAAGTGGTATCAAACAAAACAGCACTGCAAGTTACTATCCAAACAGCAATGGGTGCGTGAAAGATTTAACAGGACAATCATGGACAGTATTAGGTTATGTGAAAAACTAGAAGGTGTCTCACTGACTAGTCCCTGAGGATCTGTTATGTAGGTGGCCAGAAAACAGCCAATGCTTTTGGATCCAATTCCTGGGGGTAAAAGAGTGTGGGAGGATCACCTGGGTGAGGGGTCTTCGGGGAGTGGGAGTGGGACACCTGATTGCGAAATGCCATATCCCCCCCATAACACTGTTACCCCATCCTACAAGGTAGGATACGTGGGAACGTTGCTCCCCTTTCCCTACACAAACACTTCACGCAGACAGCCCACTCTGGGAGAAAACAGACTCATAGCTGAGCATTGCACATGACATGTCCCACTACTATGGTCAACTAAAGTCAGGCAATTACTGTTAACAACTCACACCTAACTTGCAATAAGCTTCCCCTCGTGGATAAAAAGAAGAGCACGTGAACCCACTCTGAGCGAGGCAAAGCACATGAAGGAACAGCGTTTTCCAGACTGCAGCTGAACGAGGGGAGAAAATCAGCATACCGGGAAGGGAGAGAAAGGAGGGAGATACCCTTGACCTTTCCTGCAAGAAACTGTTACTTTCCAGAACCTTCAGATTGAAAGGCATAAGGCCATTAAACCAGACTAAAGAATCCTGCATTGTGTGCCAGAGAAACCCGGGGCCCTACTGTATGACTAGTTGAGTCGGGTAGGAGCACCAGCCGCTGTGGTGCCATCCTTGGCTCCAGGATCAAAGCAGCACCAGAGAACTCAACAGAGCTGTTGAGTTGGGGAGACTGATGCAAGACCGGTCTGTGTTGAAGTCAAGGTTGCAAGCAGAAACATTGTATGAAGAGCACAAGAGCGAAGAATATTAACTTGTGTGATGAAAGACGTGAGTAAAGCTCAATTGCCGATGGATATTTGAACTTTAATATGAATCAGAGAAGGTATGAGATAAAAGTAACATAGTAATCTGGCACTGCAGGTGTTCTCAATTGAAGGTCTCTGTATTATGTACCCAGCCAAGAAGTAAACCAAAAAACAAAAACTGACTTCCCACCTTTCGGTCCAAAAAATTGTGAATATTGGTGCTTCACAAAATATTTAATCTAACATTTTTGTTTTCCAGTTATTTTAGGAAATCATCGCCATGAAACATCACAAATTACTGTATTTTCCTAAATAGTTCCAATTTCATTGAAATCACATAAAATGTGTTTTTTCAAAAACAACAAACGTTGTATCATGCATAGAAACACATGGGCATAGATTGTAATGCTCTATCAATTATTGATACATCCAGATACCTTTTGTAGAAGCAAATATCAACACAATACGAAAGAGTTACTATTTTGCACTCTTAATTTCTCTTTCTTTGCATTCTCTTCACACTTTGATTAGAGAAAATAGGCTATTCACATTACCATTGGATGACATATCACACCTGTGTTTCTAGAGAAAAACAAAACTGCATTTTCTAATTAAACACAAGAGAAAAAAAAAAAACCTTGCAGATTCTATAGGATCTTTTAAGATAGTCGACATGTTTCGGCCACTCTCCCAAATGAATACTATCTCTAATATGCTTTGGCGTTATTATGCTGGCCTTCTTCAGGACAAGGACTTTTCTTTCAACATTGTATTAATCTTCAATACCCCAATGGTATAAAAAAGGACAGCACTCTAAAAAAACAGGAAAAACAGACTTGTGAATCATGGTGGGATTCTGACTAAATTTTAGCATTTCACACAGATATTCAGAAACATTCATGGCTTTACAAAACCTGATTTTGTGGGGCCAAACTACACCAATTACAGAAATTCTGCATGCAAAAAGTTAAAGGACCGGAGGACTGTAATGCAAAAATGCCAAAAGGGAGAAAAAAGAATTTCTCAATTGTCTTGTAAAAAGACCCTCCCTCCCTATTCATACTATTTGCATTTGTTTTCGAAAAACATAGCACTAACAAAACTTTTTGTTACCTCTTCAGTGTCTTGTACTGATACATGACTACATTTTTCAAGAAACCAGGTAGTTATTCTCGTTCATTATTTCAAGGAGAAGTGGATGCATACACCTTCCATATTCAGACTTAACTTTATCACACAAATATGTCTGTATAATGACACAGATTATGCATTATTACAAACATATTTTTGACAATGTGTTGATTACATCATCTCAAAACAGGGTAAAACGAAGTTGGTGTGTACTGCTTCCTGTCTCTCTTTTCAAAATGTTTTTAAGAACCAATTCACCAAGCTGGCTATCTAGCCTAGCTGCAGAATTCAGTTTAATTCTTAAACCCTCCTTAGGCCATCTAGATATACACAATATCATTCACAGTATAGACTTAACTTTTCTACTCAATGGATACTGTACACAGTTTCCATGTGTATTCACAGCGTCCCGCACTGCTGTATTAAAAAAAAAAAAAAACGGGATCCAAGCGGTTGTCTTTTTATGTTCTAACAATCTGCTGCAAAAACAGTAAAAGGTTACTGCAAAAAGGACGTTTTTGATTTCATTTAGCTTTCTTTATCTAAATTGTCAAGCCAGGAAGTGGCAGAAACAAAAGTAATAAAGTGAAAGTAATGGATGGAGTGAATCGAAGTGGTCCTGCAATGGTTTAAGAAAAAATCTATCGCACACTCGTAAGTCTTTCAATTTTGATAACAAAAAGAAAGCACGATTATAAGGTCCAAGCCTGACCAAGGAAGACCGTGGTCCGAGCCTGATCGAAGGAGACCAATTGTAAACTTGTGTTTAAGGGGGTCTGAGCCCCACTGAGGGAGACCCGTGGTGAACAGTAAACCTGAGAACTGGTGAATGTGAAAATCCTGATGAGAAAGGTACTTTGATACTTGTTTGTTAAGCCAGGCACTCTGCAATAAGAGACTTTTATTGGGAAAGACACTTTGGAGCAAAAGGCCCATATATATATATTTTTAACTGCATCCTCATGGCAGAGAAGCCAGAGTGTGTGGGAAGCTCGAGTGTGCCACCTTGTCCCATGCTGAAAACATGGTGAAGTGAAGCCAACTGCTCAACTATCCTGACATATTGTTTCTTGAACACTTTTCTTATGCATGCATCATTTTCCCCCACCATTTGTATTTAGAAGTAAGAATTGGCGATAGGTTTATTAGTATAGGCCCTTTTTATTTTGACAAAGACTTCCCTAGGACTGCGTTAATATTAGTTGATGGCCAATGCTTGCTCCCATCCTTAGATTTAGGGTTACATAGGCGTTCAACCAACCCTTTGAAGTTCAATAAACACCCTTGTACTGTGATCACTTGTGCCTGTCTTCACTGTTTGATACCATGCTTTGCTTAACGTTATCAGTTAGAAATGTAAAGGACTGGGAACAATGAATAATCAAGAGGTTGTTTCAGTATAGGATTACACCACATGGTGCAAAAGGAGTAGCCAAGGTCGGACTGGGCCATCCAATTGTCTCGGGCACCAATGAAAAAGTGTACCACAATGGCAAATGGCTATTCATTCCTTTTGTGACAGACTGAATATTTCCCAATGTCAGGTTTTGTAAATAAAATGTGGTGCAAATGTTTAAGAATATTTATCAGCAACACTGGTCAAAACTACTAACCGCATGGTGAAGTAACTCATCAAACTGGCTCACATTGGCCAAAAAAGTGTCCCACTTTGACCCAAAAAACTGGCCCACACCAGTATTTTACCTTTTCGGTTAAGCCATGGGCCTATTGTCCTATAGGCCAGTCTCAGCCTGGGAGTAACACCTTTTGAGTTGCTCAGGGGTGGGAAGCCACAATACTAACTTGTGTCCTGCCTGCAAGGTAAAGCCTAAGGTGGTAAGTTAAAGAAAGAATGAGTGAGGGGGGAAAAGCAGCCAAAGAGAGGTATGATGTCAGGATTTGTGTATGTGAAATGCAGTGTAAATCAGGGTCAGTAGTGAAAAATAGGTTACCCGGGCATGTGAGGAAAGGAGAATCTTGGTTGTGTGGTTGGAGAATAGTTGTAGAAGATTATGGAAGTGCAATTATATTGCAAGGAGGTGGTGAGTGGAACGAAAGCAGGGTAGCTCAAACAACACATTACATTTTTGTAACTGACAACTTGAGAAAGGCAATGCAAACAATTATTCATGGACACAAGGTGAAAAAAGGAGGTGTGTTATGTTTTAAAGTGTTGGATGTTAATTTTTGTAAATAGTCATGATAACTTGCCTCATGCAAGGCCATGTTGCTTAGTGATGGTAGAATGTTAACAGTGGAATACCTCTGCTAAGAGAACATGGAATGTTGTTGAGAGAAAGTTTTTTTTTTAAGCTTTATTTATAATTTACATACAGTAGAATCAATAACGTTAACAGATACAAATATATACAAATTGTAAGAATAATACTACAACAGCATAGCAACTCTAAACACCCACCCCCACCCCAGTATGTACACAGTTCACATCATATATTACACAAAATTCAGGTTCAGTACATTGTCAGAAAATTACCCCAAATCTTCATGAACAATCCTGTTTTGCCATGTTTGCTATATATACATTTCTCAATTGCTGCAAGATTGTGCATTTCATTCAACCACTCTTCCTTCAACAATGTTACATCGGATTTCCAATTCCTTAGGATGATGTTTTTCCCCATCAAGGCACCCCTAAATATCCATTTTGTTTGGCAATTAGTAAACTCCTCCAGGGTCATATCATTCCCCAGAATCAGTGTTTCAAAATCCAAGCAAATTTTCTCATTCAAGACACTCTCCATAACAACACCTACATCCCTCCAAAATCCTCTAACTTTCACGCAAGTCCAGAACATATGTTTGAGAGTACCATTTTCAAGAACACACGCCCAACATTCTGGTCCATCCCTCAAACCTCTGTTCCATAATCTTTCTGCGGTCCAGTACACCATATTTAGAATCTTTATTCATCTTGTTCTTTCAGAAAGGCTCGGGGAACACAGACTGACATTTGCACATATCCTCGTCCAAGTGTCCACTCTTATCGCAACACCAAGCCTCCTACTCCACTCATCTCTCAGCACATCATTACCTTTATATTCACATACAATCCATTTGTACATCTGGCTTACAAGGCCACTCTCACCCACCAATGACTTCCTAGTGATAAAGTTCAAATCCACCTTCGCCTGAGGAACAAGCCGACCAATAGCAGTCTTTAATCGCTTATAATCTGAAATCCTAAAATTGTCAATCTTAAATCGTTGTTGCAACTCTCTGGCAGTCATCCAATTACCTTCTGAGAGCAAATCACCAATCCAATTAACACCCCCCAAGAACCAAGCCGGCCAGAAGAATGATTTATTGCCCATTCTAACAAGGGGATTCAGCCATATGGAAGCATCTGGATTCGTGTATGCATCCACACCCAAAAATCCAGCCAGTTTCGACCACGAGCTCCTCAAACAGGCCGTCAGCGGATCCTTCTTAGTCCTCCCTCCTGATTCCAAAGTTAATAATGCCCTTGGCGATAATGGGCCATTGTAACTTGTCTCCGTCCTAACCAATTCATCGGGTGAGGGTGTCAAAAAATCAACAATGAAATCACAAATATATGCATAGGGGTTTTCTTATCCCACAAAAACCCTTGCACAAGCCTATCCAACTCCTTCCAATAATGATTCTCAATATTAAGTGGGAGCATGCTTAATATGTAATTTATTTTGGGAGCCGAAACCATTTTCAAGGCATTAACCTTCCCCCACAACGAGAGATTCAATAGTCCCCACCTCTCTAGGTCATTTTTAAGAGTCACACTAATCATGCTCATGTTCTCCTTCACCCATCCACTGACATTTGGAGTAATCCAGATTCCAAGATATAGCATCCTATCACAACACCACCTGAACCCCAAATCAGTAACATATTGTTTACTACAACAAGAGTTCAAGGGTAGCACTTCTGATTTTGTCCAATTAATTTTAAAGCTCTTTCCTAATCACCGCTGCCAGAGACTCAATAGCAATAACAAACAGTAGCGGTGAAAGAGGACACCCTTGTCTAGTCCCTCTCTCTAGTCTAAACAGATCTGAGCGCCTGCCGTTAGTATTCACATCAGCTGTAGGTTTTGTGTACAACAGTTCAATCCACGATCTATACCTTACCCCAAAACCCATTTTCTCCAATACGCAAAAGAGGAAATTCCAATCCGCACGATCTAAAGCTTTCTCTGCATCCAATGAGAAGACAGCAGCACCATCTAGAGAGTCAGATGCCTTAGGAATCATGTGTAATAGCCTCCGAATGTTACTCGAGGTCTTCCTGCCCTTCACAAAACCTGACTGGGTCACATCAATCAAAGTAGGAAGCAGATTTTCTAGAAAGGGTTGAGGTGATTGTGGGACCTTCTGAAGAGAAGGTCTGTGAGCAGGAGGCTGCAGCTGTTATGTATTGAACCTAAATAAATATGTACGAGAACATTGTCATATGTGCCAAGACTATGTAGGTCATAATGGATCCTGAACATCTTGATTATATATATTAAATAAATAATGGAGACAAATGTAGCCCTGTTTCACACCCTTCTGTATGTTAATTAAGGGAGTGAAAATGCTCCATTTGTTCAGCCTTTTTCTAGCTGTAGTGTGTCCATGCAGATCTTTCATACAAGTCTGAAGCGCACTAGCTTCTTCCAAAGGGAACTTCGATCAGTTAATGTGAATCTCAAAGGACTATTTCCTGAATCTACTAACAACACATTAATCCATACTGTTTCTGCCTTTGCATCACTAAGTTACAGCTCCTGTCATGGTTCCCTGCTTTTGGCAAATGGTGGGAGTGTAGTACAGTGTTGGGAGCAAGCAATGGTAATGGTTTATCTTTTGCTAGCCCGGTTCTAAGATTCTGCCCGTATTCAAACGTGCCACTTACACCCGGACTGGGAGGAGGCTCATCGCATCACAACGCTCTTCTTTAGCAGATGCTCTGACCCATGAGTACCCTTCCATGTTCTGCCCTGCCAGTTGCTGCTTCTCCTGCGTTCCCTTTTCCATAGTCCTGCTCTCCTTCCATGTATTTCCACTTGTTTTCTACCTGCCCCTTTGTTCTCCCTCTTGCCTTCAGCTTGAGTCTACCTGGTGTTTTCTATTAAGCCTTAGTGCAGCACTCTCACCATGATCATCCTTCTGTGCTGCTACTGGTGGACTGGTGTCTGTCAACTGGCACCAGGAGGGTTTTTCTTCCGCAGAGGGTTCCCCCTGTATTGGACTGTTCCTGTGGGGAGTATTTCTTGTAGCCAGTCTCAGTTCTGCTGGCAGGTGGGCTTTCTATAGGGACAGACCCCATCTCTTCGATGCCAGATGTCGCACCAGACCTCAGATGAGGAACAAACCTCTCTCTGATGTTGACATTGACAGCTGCTGTCAGTAGCATTCCAAATCTCCTCTATCACTGCACTTCTGAGTTCACCATTTAGTATCTATCCTTCTAATTGTGTCTGTCTATTGTATCCCGTGTCTTATAGTACCCTGTTGCTACACAGGTAGGTTTGCAATATGAAAAACCGAGCAAAAACATACATACATGCATAAAGACATACATACATTCATGTACTAGTCATCGCAAACCTTTACATTGTGAGAATGCCCCATCGCTAACCATTCTTACAGATAGAACCAGGTGTTAAACCCCTGGATTCCAAAACCCCATTTCACATAATCATCTGTTTGAATTACAGTACCCCTTTGTCAATCTGAGGTTTTTAATGGAACAAGATTGCCTTGGAGACCGCTTATCAAGCTGTATAATAATTAACATATCTCTCCAGTATTAGCACACCACGATTCACAAATACAATGTTTAAAAGTGTCTTTACATAAGGAGGACTGGCATGTACTTCCCTATAGCAACCCTGGAGCTAGCAGAGAAACCACTCATTTGGGCGAAGAAGCACTAGCATGACGGGTTAGAGACGAGAAGCAGTGAATATCTAAACAATGCGAGATTCAAAATGAATGACAACCCTTTTGATAGTTCAGTTCATTTAGCTTAAAAGGACACGCAGAACCACTCAAAAGGGATTTGAAGGACAGTCCAACATGTGATACCCAATCCCCACAAACAGCTCCTGCAGCACCACAGATGTGCTTGGCTTACAGTTTGCAGCCACTGGAGGCAGATCTGCATTATTTCAGCAACCTCCATTAATTGCCAGATATGGTGGTTGGATGAAGGAAATGAGTGGCTGTGTGGAGCAGAGAGTAAGGGTGAGGAGAAGAGAGTAAGCAGGAGGGAGGCAAAGGAAGAAATGACAGATTCAAGAGAGGAGGATTGAGGCAGAGAGAGGAATGAATGAGGGGGAAGGTGGATGGTAGAACAAACAGAGAAAGTGGAAAGTTGAGAGACAAGAAGAAAAAGCATGAGGTGTGAGATAGAAAGCACAACATTTTAACAGTTTTGGGGAGAATGTTGTGCTCTAGCACCTTGAAGCATCTCTTGTGCTAGATGGAATTACCAATAAATATCTCAGACCAAATAACCAGACAGACTCAAAGAATATGGCAAAGGACTACTTTATTCTTAATTTAATAAAGCAACTGCAGACATCAGACTGATGCTTGCGCACTCACACGTGAACCTGACTAAACAGAGGTCTTATACCCCAATATGCGTCATCTGTGATGTCATTGTATGTGGCAAACTATAAAACATATTAGTGGGAAGGATTTTTTAGGAGAACATGTCTATGTATAGAATACATGGGGGTTATTACACCATTTGCTGTCTCTTATCTGTAAGGTACGCCTGGAACTACCTCTAAATATGTATAATATTGATTATTGCGAACAAAATGGCAGCAGATTGGTCAATACAACTTTGTATAGCATGTTGCCCCACAGACCCACTGATTAGTTGGCATTCTCACCCAACATTAGATGTTCGACTTGGCTAGCAGCACGTAAGAAAACAAAATGCAGGTGCTTGAATCACATCAGATTACTCCCCACTTTCTCAATTAGTCCATCATCTCTCATCAGTCTGACCATGAGCCAATGTTTCCTGTTTGTTGTTGATCTTGTGGCCTGCTCTATTTTCTGGAACATTCAGGGAAGTGTAAGCACATCACTAGCTTCACCCAAGACTTAATGAATAGCCCTTGTTTTCGACTTCTGAGTCACATGTAAAGAGACCGCGAATTTGTCAATTTCAGCCTCTTATTTACTTTTTTTGTATTTAATTATACTAGGTGTCCTTTCCCTTCTTGGCCCCTAGGGACTTGCTCACTCTACCTTGTATAAAGTTTGTACACTTTTAATTGTCCAATACTTCCAATACTAGGCTCTTGCAGATGTTTTCTTCTTCTATAATCTAAGAGAAATATGTCTCATCCATGGCTTATCTATCTGCCTTGCTTCGTGCTTTGCAGCTGTTCCTTAAATCCCTTGATCCCAAGCCAATGAAGATTCCTCTTTGTTTTGCACACAAAGCTGTTCTTCAAGTGTCTGCAACCCTGATCTGTTTTTGAGGTAGCTGAATTGAATCTTAAAATGAGCCAGCGTCCATTTTCCAATTATAATTATAATTGGTTATTTATAACACACTTCATACCAAAGAGGTTTCTAAGTGCAGACCTGGGATTCAAACCAATGTTGCTCTGCGTCATCTTGCTTCCAAGATGAGCACCTTGCCACTGAGCTATACTACCCGTGCAATTATGGACGTCATAGGCCAAGTTATACATTCCGCTATAGCAATCTTCCATGTATCTTATCTATCTTGCGTTACTGCTTATTGACACTTAGTGGTCAGCAAGTTACTTTGTCTTCTTTTCCATTCATGATTACTTTATCATTCTGTACATGTTCCAATTATCACTTTAGTTACATTGTCTTCCTTAAGTATGTTCATATTGTTTCAGTATGTCCTTGCATAGCTTCCTTATAACATCATTCTGCCCTCATCAGGTTTCACTCAGCGCTCCATGATTTTCAATGGTGCGCGCTGAAATCCTTCCACATGGCATCCTTCTACACTTTCAGTGCAAGGGTACATTCAATATGGTTGTCTTAGTCTGTTGTACCCTTGATGCAGTATAGGCATAACATATGGAGTCCCATATAGGGCCCTTGTCCTGCTGTTTCATTATGATGGTGTTGAGGAGCCAGAGTAAGGGAATATGCGTCCTTCTACTCCTCTACAGTGTGAAAACCTGAGAAAGGTAGATATGTTTAGGAGGATCCAGTAGGGACACTTTAAGAGGAGAGATGAGGAGTGATTAAGATGAGGCAGATAAGAGATTAGATGGGAGAAAGTTCAGAAGCACCCAAGGAAAATAGATTGGCACTGAATGGGAGAAGAAGGGGGGAGAATCTGGAATGGTCAATGAGTGCAGGAAAGCCGAGTTACCAGAAGCAACAGGAAAGGAAGAACAGCAACATAAGAGGAAAATGAAAAAAGGCATTAAAAGAGAAATTAGACAAGAACAGAAGTCTAGGAGAAATATAGACATATACTTTGCAAGAGAGACAGGACCACCAACTTCTGGCAGTGAATTTGGCAGACAATTGATAGCATTCACCAACATTTCTTAATTTCAAGTAACATGTAGTAAAACGTGGAACATATGTGGCACCCTCTGAAGCCAGACTAGGTCCCATATGCACATCAGATGAAAGTTACCATCTTTAAACTAATGCAATTGACCAAAATGGTGCCAGTGAAAAGCATCAACCAAGCAAACCATTGGTGCAGGGTACAGATGAAACCTCACTGACTGCGATTAACTCATTTGAACACCAGGTAGCAGAGTGCAAGGGAAGGAGAGCGTAGCCGACTATGTTTTTAAGGAACATTTGTGAAAGTCTTACGGGTTACACAAGCCTGAAGTTCCATCTTTTGATTTCTTCATTTGTGCACCCAATGACACCTGAGCCTTGTCATGGTTTTTTTTGTAAAATAAATCTCTCTGTGCTATATTTTGCGCTCAATGAGTTTTCTTTTGTTCCCTTTTGTTGTGACACAAGGCCCATGCACCATTCCCCTGGTGAAAATAATGCTCACCTCTGGACTGTTCCTCAATTCTTCATTACACCACTTGAATGCATATGAGGGAAGGGGTTCCAAGTCTCACTCACAATCTGAAGCTGGTGGTATTTGTTAGAAGCTAGTGTGTGTTATCTGTCGGCTGCAGTCAAAGAGTTACCTACCTGAGGAAACTCTTGGTTTTATGAATGATCTCAGGCAGACCACAACTTCCTTGATAGTTGTCCCCCCTCAGACTGGTCAACAGCGTCTCTCATAAAGCACCCCCATCACACTTACATGGGGATGACAAGGCTGCTAGCCAACCATTGAAGAGGGAAAGGACTTCTGACTAAGGCAGGCTGGGTTCACCTGATCAAGCACACTTTCAGCTGTCTCACTAAAAGCCTTGGGATAGGTGTACTTAGTAACTGTATTTGAGGGGTTGGGTGTAAGTGGAATGCCTCTATCCTGTAACCAGTGGAGCCATACGCATACAGTGTAACAACACAAACATAACCATAATTACAATAACCATAATATGCTATATTTTTGGGCACTGGTTCCTGAGGTTGCCCCCTCTGGCCTGTGCCGCCTTCCTTGTCCCACGATAGTGTGGCCACCATACGGTGTCCTGTCTTCTTTCTCTTTCTTCTCTCCCTTTTTCTAGGCTGGGAGGGTTCTGGGAAAAAGAAGTAGAGAGACTCTGCGTACGCAAAGTCTCTTTCGCTTAGGTCCCCGTACAGGGACCCAAACTGGTTTGCTGTTTTCTTGGGTCCCTGTGCAGGGATCCAAACCGATTCTGGTTTTCCGCTGCCAAGGCAGCTCCTTATATTGGACCCAGGGGCTGGGCCTTGGTCTTTGTTGTGCCTGAGGTGGGGGCTGTGTTGGCAGCCCCCCAGCCGGCTGGCACCGGCGGCATGTCGCACCCCGAGGTGCTTTTCCTGTTGCTCTCTGCCTGTTTCCTGCCTCTCCTGACTTGGGCGTTTTGCACCTCATTGTGAAGAGAGCAAGGTTTTGATTCCACCTTGCCTTCCTTCATCCTGCTTCGTCTGGCGTCATTGTGCCTGCCCCCAAGGGGGACATGAAAGAGTGACAGGGGAGTCTCCTCGACCGGTCGGCCATGGGGAACAGGTTACCTGCCCCCGCCTGGTTCCCTTGAGGCACTGGCTGCAACCACTGCTTCTGTGGTGACACAGGAAGGGTTTCAGAAAGTCTCCAATAACCTGCGCAAGACAGAATGTATTTTACGAGCTTTGGGTTCAATGCTGGCTTTTTACACCCTTGTTGCCATAACTTGTTTCCCAACATTCTGTTAGCTGTCATATCCATTTAGCTATTCAAGCCATCTATCCCCACACAAACTACATAATTACACGAGGAGGATGTTTCTTCAAACCTCCAGTATCGTGCGTTACTTCTAGCTGTGGATTATAAACTTGTTCTGGCTCCACTTTCTCTCGATGCCGTGCCAGACTATTTTAGTCTGAGCATGAGCCACAGGTGTGTCTGAACGTCACATACTTACAGAAACTGCTCTTCATCTGAAAGTCCTCAGAGTGCTTTTAAACCTGAAAGGCCGCGCAGGCTTACTTGCACTTCCATTAAACACATAAACTGAAGACTTCAGGCTTACTGCGCCTCAGAGGGAGAAGCTTTAAATGGAAGGTGCTAAACAGGAATGGCAGGGCAAGAAGCTGAAAGGATCCTCTCCCCGGTGACTCTTATGTTGCCCGCAAAATGCCTGGTATTTCCATTATGCGGCAAATAGGCAAACATAACCATTTACAAAAAGAGGATTAGATGGCACTGTGAGGAAACTTAAATATGCACTGTTTAGCCAGAGGTCAAGAAAATGATTGGAAAAGTTACGTTGCGTACGGCTGATCCAACTTCCCCTGTACGGCTGATCCAACTTCCCCTGATGTCATCGTCAGCAGAACCGTAGCTCATTCAGAAGAGCCAGGCGTTGAATGAATCGTCCTAAGGTTCTGATCCCCCGGGGATCAATGGACCCTTTAATTCTTTTAAAGTGACTCACACTGAGCATATCATATGGTATGTGGTATTTGTATAGTACCTTAATGTCGCTGTCGTGTTCTCAAGCTGCTTTAGGTTGGCTGGGAGAGTGGCAGACTGTAGTCTGAAAAAGGGACGTTTCTAGGGGGACACTGCTGGACAGCCTGTTCAATCCCTCACCGGGAGCAAGAGTGACCCTGTTTTGTCTTTTGTCAACATTAACAGGCAGAGGTATCAATGGACAGCAGGAGAAGAAGAAGCGCATGCACTACCCCTGTCAATGTACCCCCTCCCCACTTGTGGAGGGAAAGGCTTCACTGCACTGTGGAAGTTTGTTTGGGCTCACAACTTGCAACAATTGTGCATGCCTTTGTGAAAATGTAGTGGCAAAGGGTGACAATTACTCCATAGCAGCTGATCTGTCAGAACGAAGAGTTGGGGCTCAGGCATTTTGTTGTTGGTGCTGGTTCGGTGTCAGAGACTGCATGAATGAGGAGGGGGCTTGGAGAGGTGTTTGTGTTGGAGAGGTTGGCTGGGGTGGAAGACTGGAGTAATGAGCCCAGCTAATGCGTGACACTCGAAGACAGTATGACAGGGTTAATGCATGGCCTTGTAGCAGGTGCTAAAGCTGATGGTATTTTATTTGCTGCTGTAAGGTGAACACATGAATAAGTCTGTGTCATTCGGACACCTCCTCTCCAAACTTGGGTTGATTTTCGAAATACTTTTCTTGTATTTTAATACAATTGACATCAACAAGACTACGGCTCCCAGAAGGCATTGCGTTCTTAAATGAAAGCCCCTGTCTTCCTAATAATCGTCCTGGTGACATGGACTCACACGCCCACCCTATGCAGTTTACTTGGACACAAGAAAGAACATTGTGTAAGTAGGGAAAAAACGAATTTTTACCAATTGTTTTTGCTGCTGCTCATACGTTTTAGGAAAGAATGGCAGATGTAGGAACAATTGAAAAGTAATTGGATAAGGCAGATTAAGGTTAGTAGACTGTGGGAGCTGCGTTTAAGAGGATAACTTCCATTGTACCATTGTTTGTAGTTTAGGTGTCCCTAATAACTGTTGCCTTGTGCACAGTAAAAATACGTTCCCGGTTGCTATTTATTAACATCACGCGACCAGGTGCCCATGAATTTGCCCTGTCTTATTGTTGCACGCCCAGGTTATTATTAACTGCCAGGTTTTGTCATATGTTCACTACTCACATCATGTTAGCAGAAACCCCATCATACAGCAATGCACTGACATCATTTTCGGGGAGATGTGCAAACCGGCAGCCCCTGCCAAGAGAAAGATGCAATTCAGGCAATTTTCTAGGCGTTTCAATATTGTGTCTATGTACTTGCATTCTATGCCAGCAATTGCTACTATTTGCTAGAAGTTGGCATTATATGACCAGGTACTCACTTCATCAGAAAGGTATTACCATCAGTTGCCAGGAATGTATGTCATTTTCCAGATATTGCATCATGTACTCATGTGCTCCCCACCACATGCCAAGTTTCCCCTTATATATCCATGTACTGAAACAATTAGACAGATATTATCATCGTCTATCATATGGCATCATGGCTGAATCACATCAAAACCTCTCTACTTCTCTTTCCTCTGCCTCCCTAGGGCTTTATAGAAGTGTCAAGGTAGCAGGTGCCAACCATTTAACCTAAACATTTGGCTTCCCAGTTTTCTTAGGTGCTAACCGTATACCCCAAGCACACTGTCCCCATTTCCTCACCTCGTAAATCGATTACTTTCTTTCCGATCCCCGTCCATGCATCTCCTGTAGCATTTAAGTGAGAGGTTAAGCACGTTATTGGCAGCCTTAAATTACGTATATCCTTGAAATACTTGTTCTCAGCTTCATTAGGTTTACAATGGGTGTTTCAAAAACTTTGGCAATAGAATACACATAAGCAGTTGATGGGTCTGTGGCAGCAACATCTAGTCATTTAGACAATTCATATTGTGGCTTATGTTTTTGTCTATTTACTACTTTTAAGTACAAGTCAATGAAACATCATTTGAATAACATCGCAAGATGTATATGAGCTTAGGGAACCACTGCTGTGTGGAGTTTGCACATACTTGTAAACATAAGCCATTCCATTTAGGAGAGTGTAATGCAGTACTTGTATTTACGTTGTATTTTGTAACTTGCAGCCTTGGACATTGCCTTAATAAATCCAGGAGCACAAGTCCCAGAATGCAAAGAAAAATGGCAGGCATGGGCACACATCTTCTGAATTCAATGGGCCTGCTGGCATTTATCTTTATGCCAGTAGGGGCCTATGCTAGTGTTTTTCTTTTTTGCATTTTTGTCTATAACCTGACCTTGTCTAAACATACATGACAAATAGTAGATCCCATTGCAGGAGGCAGACTATACCTGATGCTATACTTGTAATACAACAGGTACAGAACGATTGTGGCAATGGTGTATAGCAATGTAATGCTTAGATATGCTTAGAATTATGTGATGGGTATGGCATGCTGTGTCAGTGAATATGTGTTTGTTGGCATGGGAACCAAAGTTTGAATGGGGCTAAAACGCAAATGGGAAAATGCTGCACTGAAAGGTGAAGGGAGCATCAGGTTTATGCACGACTATTCCTAGAGCAACTGGTTGAAGTTGCATGTTACATGTAAAATGTCAGAATACCCTGCATTTATGATTTCAGACTGTGGGATGTTCTAACCCACTAGTCTATGCCCTACAACATCACTGTGCGCTGCTTGCATCAAAACAACAGAATAAAGCCTTATGTGTGCTAGAAATCGCTGAGAAGGGCGTAGGAAACCTGAAAAATAGGCCACCAATCAATTTTTGCCTATGTCATTGGTAACACAGGAGACCACTGCCAAAACCTATCATTGGGCTGCCCACAGAGTAAAATGAAACTACTTGAAAAAGCAGTGCTGCATTGCAAAGGAAACCCAGAACTGCTTTAAAAATCTGTTTATCCTTGGCTGTGGAAAGTGCAAACATCATGGTTCCCAAACATCACAAAAGATCCAACATCCTTGTTGGGTGTTAAACATCACTTTATTTAAAGAATCCACCTAAGCACAAATGTCAGCAGAACCGCATTTTATCAGAAGAAAATCCACATTCAAAGATGCTTGCATGGGAAAAATATGTCAGAAATGGGCGCAGTACCGGCGCTCGCCTGTGTCAGAAGCTGGCATTTACTTATACTGGGCCTCATTACAACCCAGGCGTTAAGGGTTTAACGGCGCCGTCGGCGCCGTTAACCCTTAACGCCTGATTACTATTTTAACGCCTGGCGTTAAAATGCAAGGCGCTAACCCGCCTTGGTGCTAATTACGGCACCGTAATTTACGGTGCCGTAATTAGCGCCTTCCCCACTCCCATTATGCCCTATGGGGCAAAAATGGGAATGGGGAAGGGTAAATGGGGAATGGGGATTTACCGCCCCACTCACCTTGGAATGGGGCAGTAAATCCTCCATCCACCATGGTGTAAACAGAGTTTACACCATGGTGGTAAAGTAGGGAACTTACCGCCTGGGTTGTAATGAGGCCCACTGTCATTTAAAACTTGTACATTAGAATCAAAGTATGGAAAAGAAGAGACCTCCCATCAAAAGCAATATAGGTTGTACAATTTAATCTCTATATTTTAAAAAGGCTGGAATTAAGAGATTTGTGGCTATATTTGTTAAAAATGTAAATTGTATTTTTAGAAAAAGACTATTTTTTTTTGTGGCTTGGCGCCAAAGAAGATGGCCGCTTAGCCCGGTTGCTCCGTCCCACAATACAAAATAAAACAGGCATTTTCCACATTTCCACTAATATCACGTACCTGCTTCCCACAGCGATGTAGACCGGACCGCTTCCTGAGGCTGCCGCTCGAAATTCGGAGCGGTTCAGTGATTTTCCTCGCTGCGCTGCGAGCTCCGGTGTCCCTGCATCGACGAACGCTGCAGCCGCCTTCTGCTGCCCGCCTCACATGAAGTAAGAGCCGGCGCCACGCCTTCAGTGACGCGCCGGCTTCGGCTTGGTAGGCCCTTCCTCACACGGCATATGACCGCCTCTGGAGAACAAGCGCCATAACATAAGGGAGGAAAAACTTCACAAAAAAAAGGGGGGAAAGGAAAATATGCGTTTATTTTGACTAGCTACATGTTTATTAAGAAAAAAAAAAGCTGAGACCTCTTCAAGCTAACGTATTTAAAGGAACACAGAATTATTCCATAGGATATTGCGCAAATATTGCTACATAAGTGACACAATCCTCCCTATTTGGGTTCTTCTCTTCACTGGTGAGACGGATATGTTTACTTCACATCTTGTGCCATATTTGAACCGCGTACTCACCAAGGTGGAATCTGTTTGGAACTGCGAATAATAATAACTCTTCGCTGTAATCTGCTACTAATAACTACCTAGAATAACTGGTGGCTTTTGATGGGTACAAAGTTGGCAGCCCCTCCAATCTACGCCTATGTTTACGCCTTATTATTCAACTGTGCCCTATTAACATCCACTTTTTGGAGCAGCACTGCATGCATAATACGCATATAAGAATTGTAAACTTGGGATTATAAAAACTCATATACAACTCGCTAAGCGGTTATATGGGTCTTATCCAACTACCATAACCTATGACCAGTAGACCTCTTCAAAGCAGTTCGCATCCAAGGAAGAACCTGCTATTACAAAGATGCTAATATCCCTGCGACCAACCTCAAGAGACCCAAAAGTGACTCACCTCCTCCGTTAAGCATTTCCGACCCAGCTATCGAAGTCATTTTATCAGAAATTAGATCACTGAAACACTTCAAAGAGACTACTAACCTAAGACTACAACAGTTGGATGATAGATGGAAAGGTTTTGAAAACAGAATGGAAGAGGTTGAGAAAAGAGTTGCGCTAATAGAAGATATTACTCCTAAGGTAACACAACTTGAAAAAACAATAAAAGATCTTCAAAAACACAACGAAGATTTAGAAAATCGCAGTAGACGTAACAACCTCCGAATTTCAGGCCTACCAGAGGGCTCTGAAGGAACGGACACCATTGCCTTCTTGCAAAAATTTCTATCAGCTCTGCTCCACCTACCTCCAGACTTAATACTCAACATACAACGAGCTCATAGAATTGGCCATACGTCTTCCCCCACCACTCCTCGACCTACGACCAGAACCCTGATTTTCTATCTTCTGGAATATTCTCTTCAGCTCATCATATCTGCTGCAAAAGAATGTAAATCTCTTACATGGAATGGCAATAAAATCTAAATCTCGCAAGATGTTGCCAAAAGTACAGCTCAGCGCAGGAAAGTATTTTTATCCTTCCACCCAGCCTTGAAACAGTTAAACATACGCTATGGTCTATACCATCCATGTTCTTTTAAAATAACACATGAAGGGCGTACAATAATGTTTGAAGAACCAACCGACTTAAGAGCTTTTATATGGTCTATTAAATCTGATGGCATGGACACCTCCTCTCCTGCAACTACCTCCACTTCCTTTATCACTTGAATGTATTATCTTTCTGCTCTCCCCACTATCTCAATATATAATGCCTTGAATATACCTTCTGTATAAAATGTGGGATGGGTAGCCTCGCGGCGTCTGTCTTCCATCTGAGTTGTTCTTTTCTTGTAGACGACTCAGCGGGTGTCACCCTCCTCCTCTTCAATTTCACGCTCCTCTTCCCTCTTCCTGTCTAATCTGTGTCATATTTTTCATGTCTCAAATCATAGCAGAGTGTCAATGATTAGACTCCCCAACCCTTTGCCCACTACCTTATGTGTCTTCCTTATGTGTCCTACTCCCATCAAAAACCACTTAAGTTACTGTTCCTCAGCTCCTAATATTGGCATGTACAAGGTTTTATGCTATAACTATGCTATTACAATATTTGAACTGTTACTATGATTTTTAAATGTGTCACTTGGAACATCAAAGGTTGCAAAAATCCCATCAAAAGGTGTAAGGTCATATCTCATATTAACAAACTCAACCCCTCCATTGCATGTATACAAGAAACACACTTATCTACCAGTGAAACTTTGAAACTGAAGTCTAGATGGATCAAGGAAATCATTTCTAGTCCTGCTGTTGCTAAAACAAATGGGGTTGCTATTCTTATCAGCAAGAAATTATCATATAAAGTTCTTGATCAAGGTGCTGATACTGATGGTAGATGGGTTTGGGCTAAACTAAAAATAGAATCTACTGAAGTTACCATTCTGAATATTTATGGTCCTAATAATCCAGACCCCAAGTTTTGGACCACCATCAAACAATTGATACTTCAAAAAAAACATTTCTAATCTAATAATGTGTGGGGACATGAATCAAGTCCTTGATCCATTTCTGGACAGAGAATCTAGCTGTTTATTCAAAAACAACAAATCACACAAATCCTTTGTTGGTTGTTTAGCTGAAACAGGTCTTATAGATACATGGAGAATATCCCACCCCACTCAGCTTGACTACACTTTCCACTCTTCCCCACACAATACTCTGTCCCGTATTGATTATATTTTCTCCACTAAAAACCTCACAGGTACCATTATAGATTCCAAAATAGAAAACATCATCATTTCCGATCATGCCCCTGTTTGTACCTCTTTCAGTCTTTCTGATGTTCGAAAACCGTCATCTCGATGGAGGTTTAACAATTTTCTTTTACAAGACCCTCAATTTATCATATCAGTAGAGTCTTTTATTCAACAATTCTATGCAGATAATCTAGACGGAGACACTTGAGTAGTGAATAATTGGGATACACTTAAAGCGGCCTTGAGAGGTCACATCATGACTTACTCAGGCAAAATGAAAGCACAACGCAGAAAACACCTAGATGATCTATGTTCTCAACTAACTATTTCTGAGCAACAATATTACAGTGTCTCTAACCCTACCAACCTCCATAAAGTACTGACCTTGCGCTTCTCAATCAATAAGGAGATTACAGACCTAGCTACAGGGACAATTCTTAAATACAAAACAAAAATGTATCAAACATCCAATAAAGCTGGAAAAGCACTGGCCTCTTACTTAAAAACCAAAAAGGAGCAATTTTTTATATCCCACATCAAAGACTCATCCGGAAATGTTCATCACCATCCCAAAGATATTCTAAATTGCTTCAGAGACTTCTATACCAAACTATATACTCCCGAGATTTCTATACCCCATAACAACATCACATCCTTTTTTGAAAATAGAACCTCCTACCCTCAATTAGACTTATCCCATTTAGACACTGCAATCACTCTTCCAGAAATTTCCAAAGCAATTAAAGGATTAGGTAAAAGTAAAGCTCCTTACCCAGATGGCCTTTCCACAGAATTCTATGATAGCTTATCTCGATCCCTCATTCCTAAACTTCAAAATCTATTTTCATACTTTATCTCCCAAAAAGTGTCCTCTGGTTCCTTCTCAGAAGCCTTGCTTATTCTCTTCCCCAAACCCGATAAGGATCCGTCATTACCAGGAAATTATCGGCCCATCTCTCTAATAAATGTCGAAAGCAAAATCTTTGCAAAAATCTTAGCCAATAGGATTGAATCCTCTCTTCCTTCTCTTGTCAAACCTGATCAAGTTGGCTTTGTTAAAGGGCGAAACATCTCTTCCAATGCCAGACTCCTTCTAAATGCTATCCATCTATCTAACAAAAATAAAGAAGATAAACAGGGCGCAGCGGTTATAGCACTAGATGCAGAAAAAGCCTTTGATCGTGTCAACTGGGACTTTATGTTTCAATCCCTCCGCTGGCACAGTTGTAGCGATAAGTTCATTTCCCTAGTCAGCTTACTTTATTCTTCCCCACAATCCTCAATTTGTATCAATGGTCTTACCTCCCCATTTTTTTCCCTCAATAGAGGTACTAGACAGGGGTGTCCCCTCTCACCTATCTTATACATCCTCTCCTTAGAGCCATTATTAGAAATGATCAGATCTAATAAAAACATTCCAGGTATATCAAGCGGTACATCCCATATTAAGACAGCTGCTTATGCTGATGACATCCTTATTCTCATAAAAAATCAGAAAACACACCTCCCACATTTACTTGAAGTACTATCCCAATTCAGTTTGGTTTCAGGTTACAAACTTAATAAAGATAAAACAGAAATGATGCCCCTCAATCCCTATTGCCTTAAACACGACATTGACCCCTTTGGTTTTAAATGGTGCAGTTCCTCTATTAAATACCTAGGTCTTAGATTTGCTCACTCGATCCCGACACCATTAAGCTTAATACGCATTCATTATTAGATAGACTAAAGGAACTAACATCCAGATGGTCCCACCTATATCTTTCTTGGTGGGGACGACTATACACGATCAAGATGATGCTATCACCAATAATTTTATATTATCTACAACTCCTCTGTGTTCCGATATCTACCTCCTTTTATAAATCAATTTACTCTATTCTTCTAAACTTCCTTTGGGGAGAAGGCAAAAGTAAAAGAATTGCTCTAACTAAATTGAAGGCACCATATGACAAGGGAGGGGTCAAGTTTCCTGATTTTAAAGCATACCATACTGCCTTTCTTTTGAAGCAAGCCAGATATTGGTATGCCTGTCCCATAATGTCAGATATTCCCACATGGTGTACCATAGAGAAACAGTTCATGTTTCCTGTAGAAATTACCGACCTCATTTATGTATTCAAGCATTCCTCGACGTCTATATCAGACCTTATCAGAGCCACAATATCAGCCCTCCAACTCTTTGTATTCACACGGACAAATTCCCCCAAAAAAAAGCCTCTCACCTTTTTTATGGCATAACAGCAAGATAACGATTAATAACAAAACCTTAAACAGAAAATCCTGGAAGAAAAAGGGTATTAGATTTATACAACAAATTATAAATAAATCTTCTATCCTTTCTTTTCAGCAGCTCAAAAATCAATTCTCAATTCCCAACACAGATTACACTTTCTATAATAAGTTATTTAATTCTTGCTTTGATGCTCTCCACAGCTCCTCCAATGAGATTCTAACTCCTGCTGTTTCAAGATTACTACACCTAACAATGCCCACCGACATTAAGGCTTCAAAATTCTATGGCATTCTCATATCATCCCTTAAGATTTGCACAATACGCCACAAATGGGAAGAGGATTTTGGTCACATTTTAAATGAATATACATGGTCTAAGATTTTCTCAAGAATCAAGGACATCTCTGCTTCAGCAAATATCTCCCAACATTTTCTCTTCTTTATACACAGAGTTTTCATCACACCTGCTAAACTATGCCTTACTAATATTAATAACAATGATAACTGTTGGACATGCAGAGCCACCCTTCTTCGTATGAGCATATGTTATTCCTGTGTCCCTATACCCACAGATTTTGGCAACAAGTGTGGAAGTACCTTAACTATATTTTTGTCACTAATGTCCCTCTGTCATTCATGGACATTGTTTTAGGAAGCCTGGCTGTTACCACCTACTTGCCATCTGGTGCATCTAAACTCCATGATCTCTTCATTTGTTTGGCTATGAAGAACATAACTGCCAATTGGAAAGACTCCCACTCCTTGTGCATAAGAAGCTGGTGGAACAACATTTGTCTCACGCAAAAGATGGAAATGTGTATGGCAAATAATCTTAATTCTATACCTAAATTCAATGCTAAATGGTAATTTTTCATTCGTTATCTGGATCACTTTAATGTAACCACGCATGGAATGTGACTTCTTTTAATATATTACACTCCTTTGATGCTCCCAAGATTTTTATGTATGAATCTTAACCCTAACACTGTATTGAATATTTATTTTAGCATATGCTAAAGAGCCACACTTCCACACCTACCCCCTACCTCCACCATCCCCTCACTTTTCGTGTTTGTCAAATGTCAGTCTTGTGTTTGTCCTCCCCCTACTTAAAACATCATAATGCAGAAATTGCTCAACACTAAGTCATGCGAAACACTGTGCTATAGTCGTTTCGTTTATGTTTCAATTATTATTGTAATATGTTCCTCAAATGTTTAACCTCAAAAAGTATGTAATGCACTCTATTAATAGATCTTCTGGATCACTCCTATTTTACCATAGATTATTCTTAAGTACATGTAATGGTTAACTGCATTATGTTTTGGATACTATGACGAAACTAATGTATACTATCTACCTTAATAAAAATTATTAAAATTAAAAAAAGAAAAAGACTATTTTAAACATTGTTTTAAAAGTGAGTTAAGGCCAGCCACGCTGAGCTTCAAAGACATTGCACAACTTCTCCCAAACAAAGGAATCTTCCCACCTGCTCTATGCTAAGGAACTGGCAGGGAGGTGTGAATGGAGGTGGAAGGAGGACTTTGGCCTGTTGCTCTGACAAGAGACAAAAGACTCCCTTGACTGAAAGGAAATGCAAATTTGGGCGTCAACAGAAACCAGCTGCTAGCAGGAAGAGGCTCAAGTTGCTATGGCCCAACCAAAACCTTGGGGGCAGTTACGCTCATCTGGTATCCACAGGGATGCCACCCAGCCGGGTTACTCGCTGGTATGCTTCTCTGCTTTGCCCTGATGTGGTCTGTGGGAAAGGTTCTGGCTTGGGGTAGAATTAGGTGTGCTCTCCGTCCTGCCTTCTTTGCAGGGGCACATTGTCTTTCATGGGCGAGTGCGGTCCAGTTACTTCATTGACGCCGGCCCGTTTGATATTGTTCAGGTAGGTCTTATTGCTGTTCTTTAGTTTTGTTGCTATCCTGCATGCCTTTCTTTGTTTAAAATGTCTCTTTTTTCTCCCTTTGGTATGCAGAGATTCAGCGCGGTGAACTGGCTTGGTTGAGCCCGGCTGGTAAATGATGGCACATTAAGAGCGCTATGATGCGGTAAGTAAGCGCTATGCGAAGAGCTGCGAAGTCTTGCCTTTGCTAACCTGTGTTTTCCTTCCTTGTAGGTCGGGGTGTTCTTCAGCGCGAGTGGTATGTCCTGAGTGGTTCCAGCCAAGAGGCGACCAGCCAGGTAAGCCTTTTGAGCAGTCGTAATTTGTAAATGTCTCTACTGCTTTCTTTAATGTTGCCTCTATCTTTCTCTTTCAGTTTGTTCTGTCCAGGAGGCGTGCAGATTCTAGGAAGCTGTTCTCAGTAGCTGCAAGTGTTTAAAGATGAAGACTGCAGGTAAGATGCTGCTGCTAATGATGTTCCTTTTGTCTCCTTGCAGGTTCTGCTTCTCCGAGGTTCGAGGGAATAGCTGGACACGGTGAGCGTCATGTTGCAAGCTGCAAAGTAACGCGAAGCGTGTTGTCTTGCTCGGGTGTGGTTTAAGTAGCCCCAACAAAATAGTCCAGGTAAAGTAATCCCTAGGCTACCACACCCAAAACACTAGACCGCATAGCTTGGTTCTTAGGAACCAAGCTATGTGGATGCCTCCATGTTGGCTGACAATAAAATAAAGTAGTCCCAAGCACATTGTTTTTCATGGTGTATGAGCCTGGTGCCATAGGCACCAGGATTGGCCCCATGAGGGCTTTTGAAGAGGTTGCCAGGCTGTAGAGGCCCAAGTTCTGACTCCACCTGGCCAATGGGTTTGCCAGAGGGTGTTTTGGGCGAGGGTCGTGACAGGGCGGGACTAGACTGAAATGTGTATCTGGAACTGAAGAAAATATAGTTTTGAGAAAAAGACTCATAGAAAACTGTGCCAAACTGGTAAAAATCTGAAATGTATAGGTTGTTAAAATGAAAATGTTGCTCACAAGTAGAAACTACTCTGTAATTTGTGTGATGTTCAGAGACTGAACCACAAAAATGTTGATATTGTAACAATTGTGATAATGTTAGGAATATGAAAATTTACTGGAGTATGCCCAGATGTCATGCGCATGTATGGAGAAACATTTGTACAGATCTGACACTGGGTAACCAACCAAAAGCGCGAAAAACTGTCAATTGTGAAACAAAACCCTTAAGAAGATGGGACTTGGACAGATACATGCCTTATTTAATTTGGGATGTAAATATGTATTATTAGCAAGTTGGTGATATGCTTTATATGAAAAATATATTTTCTGTGTAAAACAAAGGGGAGGTTTTTCCCCTGGACCATAAACACAGCATCATCATGACACATCATGACACACTGTTTCCTTCTCAAATCAGGAGAGAGGGAATACTTTGACCAATCAGTTTCCTAGAGGGTGGGCTTATTATAATCAGCCTATCCACCTCCTTGGGAAATATATAACATAGGGAACTGTTGAGGACCTAGACAGAGACACACATTCACCCATTAACTGATTTACTGGTGAAGCGCTCTGCAGGAAGAATCCAGATCAAGACTCCAGAACTCTGAAAGCAGAAGGCCTAATTCTAAGCTGAACCCTTCTCAGCTGGCCTTTAAAATTTTGTAACCTGATTTTAACCCCAAACCTCCAAGGGGCACAACAAATTCAACAGCCGGGCTGTGCTGTTTTTCTGCTTCTTGCCAATAACTCTTGCTAGAACCCAGCGATCCAAACCGGCAAAGCAGAGCTGCAACCCAGAACCAACCCATTAGATCCAGAACCCGAGGTTGTGCAATGTCCAGAGTGTCTTGCTGAGTGCAGAAACAAGCGCCTGAATCCTGTCTGGTGGCTAGCAGATTCCAGTCCAAAACCCTTGACCAGATCTCTGACGGGCCTATTCCAAAACAATAGTTGTGAGTATTTAGCATAGAATTGTCCATAGCCAATCTCGTATCCTTAAGTAATCCAATCCAACTCATATCCAGAACTGCATTGTAGAATCATTTTTGTCTGTCCTGAATATTTCCCTCAGCCATATAATCCTGTGTTAATTGTAGTGATAAATCATCTTTGCGCTAATATAGTTGCTGAAGAAAGGCAAGTGTCACTGCGGGCAAAAATCAGACAGAGGCGCCTCTGGACTGGTGGCTGTACCGTTGGTATCTCGCATCTTCATAGCCCCTTAGTGTTAAGCCAATCCTTGTTTGTAATCTTCAAAAGGGCATCTTTCATTTGAAATCTTGAATCTTTTTGAGAAAAATCGACCTTTACTAAAACCTCTGTAACTTTTGAACCATACGTGCTAGGAACGAAATTTAAGTTATGCCGCAATCACACTTAACGCAAGCGGAAAGTTTTTCCGCCATTCTGCATATGGCTATATTTCACCACATGTAAAATAGCTATTTCTTGCACTCAACCTCTGAATTCAGTTTCCTATGTGCCAGCCATTCAATCATCATTGCCAGTGTCTACCTGGAACTATGCAAAGCGGCTCCCACTAGTTCTGAATTCAATTTAGAGAATAAAAATCCATGTTTAGCATTAGTTCCCATTCATTTAAAATCACATTCAAAAGCAATTGACCTGTTTTGAAGTCATTCCTGTTTTTCTCTAAGCTTGCTTGGGGAATTGGGATTGAAACTGCATTTGTAGAGTGTTTATTCCTGAAACCTGTTTTCTCTCCTTCCATCTCTATATTGCATATTAGGGGGGATTGAGTAGTATCAGGGGGAAAGAGTGATTACATTGCATCTGATGGGATTCATATCAAGTTTCATTTCTGTGCTGCATTAATTTCCTATCATTGCATTTCATTGAACCCACACAAAGTTTATTCTATTCTACATTATTTTTTTCATCCATACTCCTACTGATTAAAGAGATTGTTGATTGTAATATCACCCAACGCTGATCATTGTATAAATATTAATAGCGTGAAATCTAGATATTGTTCAAATTCATAAAAGTGTGATATATATCTTGTTAAAATCCATCAAATAAATCTTTTAACTTTGCAAAACAACCTTCTTCTTGGTTCAGTGAGAACAGGGGGGTGGGGGGGTTCAAAGAGAGGGGCGTGATATAAGGGTACATCGTTCAGAAATAAACAAACTTTAGACATAAAATATATATTTAAAGGTACCAGCTGGGCATCTCACGCCAGGCATTGACTTAGGTGGAGTGCTAGGTTGAAACCACTTACAAGACAAATAACAATTTTCGGAGATGATTAGCACTATAATGTAATATTTATTAACTGTTTGTGATGGGAGCAACGTTCTTTGTGAGTTGTCATGTGTTTGTTGGAATTGGCAGCGAGTTTGGCATGAGGCTCATGCAGCTAATAGGAGGATGATGCAGTACAATACATGCAATTATCATGCAAATACAAGACCTTCTATCCCTGGAGCAGGGGTTTGCAATCTTTGGTTCTCCGGGTGTGTTGGACTACAATTACCAACCATCCCTCTTGGCATAGTCAATGATGTGGAATAATAGGAGTTGTAGTCTAAAGGATCTGGAGAGCTGGAGGTTGCAGGCCCCAGGCTTGGACTGTCATACAGGCCAATAGGTCCAGGGCTGAGCCAAAAATGCAAAATGCTGGGGTGTGCCAGTTTTTTCAGTCATATTGGGCCAGTTCTTTGGCCAATTTGGGCCAGTTTGATGAATTAATTCACTCTGGGGCCACTAGATTTGACCAGTGTTGCTGAATAAATATTCTATAAAATGCACAAATTGCACCACACTTTATCAAAAGCACTCCCCCTTAGTTACTATTCAAACAGTATCACAAAAGGAATGAATTGCCATTTGCAAATGTGGACCACTTTTGCAATGTTGCCCGAGACAATTGTATGGCCCAGTCCGACCCTGCCCTGATTGATGTTGAGAGCTCTTAGGACAGAATTTCATTTCTGGGGCTGCACTGTGTAACACCGTGAGTTCCAAATACCTCTGCTTCATTTCTTGGTCCCAGGCATTCTTTTTCTTATCAGGGCGACGCTTCTGCAATCCCCTCGAGACTGCAACTCCTTTTGATTTGACACTAATGGTAACTGGCAGGGCAAGGGCACTCTTAATGCACCCTACCCAGTCCGTTGCTGAATTCTCTCACTGTGAAAGTGTGCTGGGGAGTAGGCTGGTTGCAGCCGCACCCTGTGTACTTGGCAAAACAAGGCTGCAGCGCCTTCACCAGAGCAGCAGCCAAACACATACACATATTGGCCATTTGGGTAATACTACCCTGACAAAGTCCTACCCCCTGGTAGGGATTCTACAATTCTGCCTATGTCCCGTCCTCCACTCAGGCCACTAGTTACGACCAAAAGAAGATTATTCCCAACAAAGTAAAATTGTTCTAAAACGCCTTGAGGTATCACAAAGACATGCACCCTCTCCAGAAGTTTGGTGGTAACAGTGACAATAGAGGTGTTTGAAACCTGACCTTTTTACCATCCACCTAATTATGGTGTTGTGAGGTATTTACCTCATGAAGCAGCACTGGAACACAATCATTTGGAACATACCTCATGATTAATTGTTAAATTGTGCATATATTAAACTATTCCAAAAAGGAGGTGGGGGAAATATTTCTCCCTGCAACATGTCAACATGTCAGTGTGTTCTGCTCTGTTCACTAGCACATCCCTTCACTAAAAGGACATTATTTTGCAGAGGAACCCCAAAAGAAGTGATAATGTCGGCAACTCTCTTCATAGGACAGCAGTGACCCACTGATATCCCATAAGTAGTTTATCCCTGAACAGGATGTACACGCATATTTTTAAAATGTCGATTAACAAGACATGCGATATTTCTGAATTACCACAAGAAGCTTTTCTGAAATGCTCCATGTTTGACATGCCTGTACTGCCCTGAAGCTGGTAAACCCATAACTGTTGAACCCATATGCATCAGACATTCCTATGTTGTTGTGCGGGATGTGCGTCATGCCTCACGGCCCTTCCCCCCTCCCCCCTGAAAGATTTCACCACAACAATTTGATCAAGTATTGGCAATAAAAGGCCGTAGGTTTTTATTGATACAAGTATGGTTATAGGAACATAAACAATACACATAATCATAATAATATGATCCTTTTGGGCACCGGGTCCAGAGGTGACCCCCTCTGGCCCATGTCGCCTTTCCGTTGTTCTTCTCCCCTTTTTCTTTGGCGGGAGGGGTTTTGTGGCAAAGAAAAAGAGCAGGAAGACGCTGAGTCAACAGGGAACTTCCAGGTACTGTTTGGGTCCCCGTGCAGGGTCGACAAAACAATTTGTGTTTTAGGGGCTGTTCACAGCCTATTATATAAGCCCCAGAGAGGCCCTGAGTCTTTGTACTGTGTGGAGGATGCGCACCAACACTCTCCAGGCGAGCCTGCGGCTGACTAATTGGGTCGCCTCCTCCCCCCAGTGGGGGATTCCCCTGTACTACCCTGCCTAAGTATCTAGGGTATCCAGGGTGCACCAACCCATATATTCTCCTGGAAGGGTGAGGTATTTATTACCTCACCCTTCCTGTGCTTTGATGTGCCAGACCCCACTGAATCTCTCCCTTATCTGAGAGACAGAGAGGGGGACTGACCCTGGAGGAGGGCTGCTGCCCCTCTCTCGATCCTGCTGCCATGTAACATCAGTTACCTGGCCTAGCCTTGGGCAGCCCGGCGGCATTACCCATAACCGTTGAACCCATATGCAGCAGACATACCTATGTTGTTGTGCGGGATGTGCGTCATGCCTCACAGCCCTTGCCATCCCCCCTGAAAGATTTCACCACAACAATTTGGTCAAGTGTTGGCAATAAAAAGCTGTAGGTTTTTATTGATAAAAGTAGGGTTATAAGAACATAAACAATACACGTAATCATAATAATATCATCCTTTTGGGCACCGGGTCCAGAGGTGACGCCCTCTGGCCCGTGCCGCTGCTCACGAGCAGGTTCCCGGCTGTCTTTGTTCCCCCAAAAGATTTGCTTATTTGCAGCCCCTTGTAGTTAAAATGGAGGAGATTTCTCTAAAGAAATGTTCCATGCCCTGTTCTGATAGTTGGGTGCCGTCCTTGTGGAAAAGGTCAGGGTCCCCCAATGTTATGGACGGGTTTTTTATGAACCCCAGGCCCTTGGCTAAGCAGAATTTCTCCATCCCTCTGTTAAATTTCCTTCTGGAAATGTCCACTGCCTTGTAACTGATGGCCCCCTGCCATTTTCTTCTAGTCAGGATTGAAGAGAAATAGATTTCTGTGTCCCGCCATGTGTGGTAAATGCCTGGCAAAGAGGCACAAATTTCTTCATGTAAGTTTTTCCTTCCTACGGACAATAGATTGTTACCCCCTAGATGTAATATCAGGAATTCCGGCGGGTCCCTGTATGCAACCAGGTCTGCTAGTTTGTCATGGATGTCCACCCACAGGAGGCCTCTGTAACCCCACCAGGATGCAATGGTGTTTCTAAATGGAGGGCCCTCCTTGGTTTCTTCAGCCCATCGCCCTGTACTGAGCACAAACGAGTGTCCAACTATCCATGCTGACTGCAGTGGGGCCTTCCCTCCATCTGGTGTCTCTGTGGGTTGAGGGGAAGAGAAAAAGGGGGGTGGGGTGTCAAACGGGAAAACATATTATGCCCTCTAGATCGTATGAATATATATTGGGCTAGGCCAAGTCGCTCTGCGAGGAAATCCACGTTGCAAGGTCATGACCTTAGACCTGTGTAAGCCACCATTTTAGGTTCATCCGCCATTTTAAATCCTCTCTCTCAAGTCACCCTGTGTTCTAAGATGGTGGACAGTGTCGTTTTGAATGTAACATGGCCATCTTGACCTCTGTGTGCAAGTTAATGTGTAAACTGCCTGCAGGCCAAATGTTAGGTCATGTACTGAGACCTTGTCCTTCGTTGACCTGTGTATAAAGGATTACCTGTACCAACGAGACTAATCCATGAATGTATATCATGCACAATAATGTTTGAGCATCTTATGTGAACACTTGTTTTACTATATTGTATAAAGTTATGTGCAGAGGCTCAACGCGAATCCCGAAGACACACTGTTGTTATTGTAACATGTTTGCAAATATGTTAAGGATAACCCCTAAATGTATAGCTGCATAAATTAGGGAACAAACTCGGCACAAACCCTAGATTCTAGACTTATTAACCTGCAAGTGGGTTGGACATCATGTCTTGGAGTGTATAAAAGGTGCGATTATTCTGATGTACAGCCCCACTCACTTCCCACACCGAACGGGCTGGTATTCGCTGTGGTGAACTGAGGGCCTGATAGTTATCTGACACTCTGTTTCTTTGAAAACTGTTCAGTTACTTTGAATAAAGATCTGTGTATCTTTATAACCTGCGTTTGGTGTATTTCCTTTTGAAGGTACTCAGCCTCGATATCTTCTTTTGCTTTTACAGATGGCGCCCGAATATGGACCCTCAAGATTGATGCCAGCTCGTTGAAGGTTGACACGGCTATCGGACCGGGATCGGACGGTGAAAAAAGGGGCCCCTTTCGGAATGAGAAGCGACACCTCAGCAGCGCTGCACGGCCCGATCCCTTGACGGTGAGCACCCGGTCTGAGTCGGCATCTTGATGAGGGTCCACATGTCGAGGCGGGCAGATTTGCCGAAATCACCAAACACAAGGTAAAATTCGTTAGAAAAACATGGAAATTCGATCAGACCTCCTTAGGCTTGATCAGGTGAGTCGTGACCCAATTCTTAAATATCCTGATAATTTGTTTTTTAATATTGCACTTCTGAGTACAATTATTGACCAGGTAACACCAGTATTCTGACATGCCTGGGAAATTGTCTGCCTGCTTTAGGGCATTATTCCGCAGTGACAGACAATCTTTGGAATTTAGCCGTCCGGTGCCACAGGAGGGGTCTCCGGCTTGTACTATGTACTGTAAGCATGGCATTGGTAGTATAGTGTTTAATGATATTTGGCACAGACAATCTAGACATGCTTCCGAACTTCAGTGGCCAATCAATGGTAGCTTTGAAATTCCTCATATTGAACACTTAATATCTATATTATTAAAGAAAAAGGCTAGACCTGCAGCATTTGACGTATTACAGAATTGGAAGAAAGAAGCTTTGCAGCAGCTTAAGAGTAGAGAAAAGCATGTGTGTCGTCACAAAACGAACGCCGAAAAAGCATTGTTGGATGACCAAGATAAACAGTCTGAGTCAGCTAAGAATATGGATAGGGCTTTACCACTTGGAATCCAGAAAATCTATCCTTCTAAAGACATTCATGGTTCCGACAAACTTATCGATACATTGTTAAATGAACGAAGGCCTGGTGCCATTGCGCCACCTCCGTATGTTCCTCCTCCTTCTGCTTTGCCTCTTCCTGCTGTTATTCCTCCTCCTGCTCCTATCGTTCCTCTTGTCGTTCCTCTTCCTCCAGTCGTTGCTCCTCCTTTTGTTGCTGCTCCTCCGCCTGCTCCACCACCTGCTCCTCCGCTCTTTCCTGTTGTACCAGTGATAACACCCCGGTTGAACATGCCTACTCTCTCTCTTCCAAGTGGTCATGCACCGCTTGTAGTAGATCAGGGAGCAGGATCGAGGGTTGTCACTCGCAATACTCTACCTCCAGAGAAGGAACGTGAATTGATTGCATGGGCTAAGTATTGTATGGAGAGGGATGATCAGGCTAATGTTTTTGCCACACTTTCTAATATGGACAATTTTCCTGAGAAAAATGTTTTTATTGAGGGATTATGGATCCATCTGTGTGTTATGTGGGACAGATTAAACAATACATATCTCCCACAAGGGTTGAGGGAACTGAACACCTTAGCGTTCTCTAGAGAAACTGTGGAGAAAGTACAAGAGCATGTTGAGAGGGTATTTGAGTATAGAAAGGAGTTGGAAAGGTTACAGAATGAGGATGAAGATGGAGATAGTATGTATGTGCAGAAACGGTTCCTTCCTTGTTGCAAATTGATATCTGAAGAAATGCGAATTTGAATGAAGGACGCAATTAGATGGATCTCAAACTTGTCGATAACTCCAGTTGAAGTATATGACACGTATAGTCAGTATACGCCAGAAATACAGAGGAAAGTGATACAGGTAATGGTAGAATACCTACAGGATGAGTGTGTGAAAAGAAAGATTGGTTGTCCCACAGAGTTATTAAGTATTAACAAGAGAGCTTTTTCATTTGACACTTCGTCGGCTGCTTTAGCGCTCGGTTTGGCTCTGTTGCTTAGTAAGCATTCGGAGTTGCCTACTTCTCAGTTGCCTATGAGAGAGGTTCCTCCGACACTCGTCCCAAAAGTTGAGATCCCCGCTGATACTGTAGCGGGTAAAGCTGCTGAGGAAATACCTGCACATTATGTGTCTCAGTTCGTTCACGTCCCGTTCTCAAGACAGGAAGTGAACACCATTAGACAATCTATTCCCGACATTAGTTAAAACCCAACATGGTTCTATAAAGAAATAAAGTCTGTTTTGCAACCCTTTATATTCACTTTAAGTGATATTGATTTGTTATTTCCTGTACTCCTGCCCGTAGATTTGTGGAAACAGGTTAGGACTATAGATGACGTACCAGGGTTAGGAGATCCATGGGCTAATATAATTAGACGTGATGGAGAAAGGCCAGCTGGTGAAAGACCGCCTCAGGTGATACTAACATTGCCTGACAGAATAGTTGCGAAATTGAAAACTATAATTCCTGAGAAGAGAATTATTTGGGACAAGCTTTACGCCTGTGTCCAAGGGATGTCTGAGGGTGATACCGAGTTCTTTAATCGGTTCGAACAGGTATTCTCGGATTTCAGTGGACAAGATTTAGGCACAGAGTCTGGGAAAAGATTATTTGTAGACAAATGTGTGCGTGGATTGCTGCCTGACATCCAGTCGCAAATTATGTCTTCTGAGAGCGCTTGGCAAGCAAAGACTCAATCAGAAGTACTGCACATGGCTCAGTACTATGAGAATCGTGTCAATAATGAAAAAGAAAGAGTCGAAAAGAGAAAAGGCGATTTAAAGACAAAAGTATTATTACAGCAAATCGTTAGAGGCCCTAGAGGGGGTAATGCACAAACTAGAGGTCAGTATGTTCCACAAGGAAATGTGCCCTTGGGTCCTGTAAACATTAACCGGTGTGCCTATTGTAGGCAAAAGGGTCATTGGCGTGCACAATACCCCATCCTCCGACAGAGGTCAAATAACACATTTGGGAATATGGGTAGACGACCCAGAGGTCACCCGGGTGTAGGGGGCCCTAGTAGAGGTCAGTTTTCACAAGATTCACAGCAACCTTTTTCAGAGGATAATCAGGTACCAAGTGTGGATACCCAGAAACATATTTGACCATCATTCTGCCGCTTACCTCTCTGAAGAACTCCCTTTCAACGATATTCTGTTTCGTTAGGATTGCCCGAAGCAGGGTTTGGAACCTACGCCTATTCCCGTTAATCAGAAAGGTCCCTACGTTGAAATGTTAGTGGGAAATAGGAAACATCTATTCTTTTTTTTTATAAAACATTTTTTATCATCATTTGATTACAACATAAACAAAACAACCAAAACCAAAAAGGGAGGAACAAGAGAGAGACGAGGCAGCTACATCCAATTGGGCCAACACGGCCCGTCTTACAGTAGTAATTTGTCTTGCATCACCATTCTCGTGGAGTACGATGACAGTTCACCTTATAAGTGTTCAGAGTAACATCCCTCAAGTCCATATACTTCAGGGCCCTCCCTCTTCCCATGCCGCCCATATTTTGGAGGCTTTGTTGGGACAGCCTCTTGCGTTATAGGTCCTTCTTTCGATCATAGCACATGTGTCCATGTCCAATGCCCATTGCTCCTGTGTCGGAGAGTCCGGGGCTCCCCATTTTTGTGCAATATTGCACTTGATTAGGGCGGCCGCCGTATGCAATAGCAGTTCTTCCCATTTATTCAATTTGTGCTCCCCCGGTGCTCCCAGGATTAGGACCTTCGGGTCCATTTCTATAGTTTTGGCGAGCATCCGGGCCAGTTCCCGACAACAGGCCTCCCAGAAAGTTCGGATGCGGGGACAGGACCACAGAATGTGAAAGAAGGTCCCCTCCTCATCCCCACATCTGAGACAGTTCGGGTTCGTTGCTTTCCCCCACCCAAACAGTGCAGTTCTAGGATAGTACACTTTATGCAGTATTTTAAGTTGCACCAGTCTGAGTCTCGAGGAGATGGCGGCTTCCCATGGGTGCATTAGTACCCGGATCCAGTCCTCAGGGTCGATCTCCCCTACATCTATTTCCCACTTGGCCTTTAGACTGGTCAACTCAGGAGTCGCAAAGGAAGTGATGGCATTATAGAGAATGGATGTGCATTTGGAGGGGATATATTCAGGCAAAATGTTTCATTCTATGGGTGAGCATTCCGGGATACTGTCCTCTGTCGATATGTGGACTCTCAGAGCGTGGGACATTTGCATGTGATGGCATCTCTCAGTGTCTGGGAGCTGGAGCCTGCGTTGTAGGTCCGCAAACGGGGCAAGATTCACATCTTTCAAGACATCCCCCACCTTCTGGATCCCAGCCCTCACCCAGCACGGCCAAGTCTTGAGTTTCGTTATTTCCTTCAGATTGGCATTTCGCCGTAGGGGTTGCGCCGCTGATAGTTTGTTCCCCCACCCCACAAACTTACGTTCCTCCAGGTGGTAATAATCTGTGCCTTCATTGTTAGTGGGGAGGATCTAGGGGGGGTTTGGTACAATAGCTGCAATGGATCGGTGTCGCGCATAGTTCCCACCTCGGCTTTGATATGGGGTAGTTCCCAGTCTCCGTGTAGTAGGTCATTGACCACCACCAGTTGGGAGGCCCAATAGTAGGTCTGAAGTCGGGGCACTCCGATCCCACCCTCCCAGACCAACCTCTGAAGTGTGGCCAGGGCTATACGTGTTTGTCCTCCGGCCCATAGGAGCTCCCTTAGGAGGGTTTCCACCCGGGCAAATTCAGCCCCCAGGATCTGCAACGGGGCGTTTTGAAGAACATAAAGGAATCGCAGGAGAGCTAACATTTGAAAAAGGGCGGCTCTATCCATGAGGGTCAGGGGGAGAAGCTTCCAATGTTGTACATCATTGGAGAATCGGTCCATGATCGGTTTCAGATTGTGCATGGTATAACTGGTAAGATCTGTTGTTATCTAGATCCCAAGGTATCGGAAAACAAACTGTTCTATGTGGTATGGACAGTCAGATGGGTCGGGCTGACCCCCTCCTTTCACCGGGAAGAAAACAGATTTCTTCCAATTGATTTTTAGACCGCTAAATTCCCCGTATTGGACAAGCATCCGGGTCACTATGGGACAGGTTCGGACAGGCTCTCCCAGGTATATCAGGAGGTTGTCCTCGTATAGGGATCTCCGGTCTCCATGTCCCTTTGGCCATCTGAATCCCATCCAGGATGTGCTCTGGCGAAGCCATATGGCCAACGGCTCTATCGCAAGAGCGAAGAGAAGGGGGGAAAGGGGGCACCCCTGCCGTGTACCCCTGCCCAATCCGAAAGAGCGAGAGGTCCACCCATTCACCCTGACCTCAACCCGGATATTTGTGTACAGCAGTTCCACCCATCCCAGGAACCCCTCCCGAAAGCCCATGCGTTCCATGATCTCCCGGAGGCCATCCCATCGGACCGAATCGAAGGCCTTCTCAAAGTCGATCGCTAGAAGAGCAAGCGGGTTATTAATGGTGGGAGCCCTCTCTAGCGCCAAGTGAAGTCGACGCAGATTCATACGGGTTGATTTGTGTGGCATAAAGCCACATTAATCCGGGTGTATTAGGGCATCAGCTACCGGTTCTAACCTGTTGGCTAGGAGTTTGGCGAGGACCTTAGCCTCGCCATTGATTAGCAAGATTGGCCTATAGGAGGCACACTGCTCGTGGGGCTTATAAGATTTAGGGATGACCACGATGGTGGCCTTACAGACGTCCTGCGGGATGGTGCCCTGTTCCTGGGCAGTCAAAAACATTTTATGGAGGGTAGATGTAATGTTGCCCCCCCCAGCTTCCGCCAGGTTTCAGCTGGGAACCCATTCGGGCCCAGTGTTTTCCCGGTCTACAGTTGGGCTAGTGCTTCGGCCACCTCGGTCTCCGAGAGGGCAGAGTCCAGACTCGACTTTTGCTGTACTAAGCAAGTTGGGAGTAGTATGTCATTAAGGAGGGTTGGGTCCAGCCGCCGGGTCGGAGCCTGATAGAATGTTTCATAGAATTGGGCAAAGGCCTCGGCTATCTCAGCGTCCGATGTGCACCTTTCACCCTGTGAGGTGACAATCTCACGAACGCAGCATTTTCCCTCACCCCTTTTCTCCAGCCAAGCTAGCATTCTGCCGGATTTGTCCCCATGTTCATAGATTCGGGCTCGAGATTCCCAATGGGCTTGTTTAGCATTGTCCAATAAGACGTTTCGGAGCTGCTCAGTGGCTCATTTAAGGGAGAGCTGGGTCTGTGGGGATGGGTCAAGGATGTGTTCGTTCTCGCGTTGGGTCAGTTCGCCCTCCGCTTTTGCTATGTCTTGGAGTCTCTCCTGCCTCCTGTTCGCCACCCAGGAGATTAAAGCGCCCCGTAAGACTGTCTTATAGGCCTCCCAGACCACCACCGGGTCCTGTTCTCCGTTGTCATTAAATTCGAAGTACTCGGTGGAGACTTCCGTAAGGTGGTCAGCTAGCTCGGGGAAACCCAGGTAGTAATTGTTTAATCTCCATGTTCTAGGGGGGGAGGACCCTGTGTGCGAATTTCCACAAGTAGGGGTGAGTGGTCTGAGATGCCCCGGGGAAGGAAGTCGGCCGCCCGTGCGCTGTAGAGATCTGTGTGTGGGACAAAGAGATAGTCAATCCTGGAGAGGGAGCTGTGGGCTCCAGAGTGGAAGAAGTACCCCTTGGTGTCCGGGTGTAACTCTCGCCATACAACACCCAAACCCAAAGTGGATGCAAAGTTAAACAGCTTCGTAGGGGTGTCCGGGTTGCGTTGTCTGAAATGTGTACGGTCAGTGGTATTGCACATGACATCATTAAAATCTCCCCCCAGAAACAGCCTATCAGGTTGGTGTTTACCTTTGAGGGCAGTCAAATCCTCCAGCCGTTCCTGCCCCGGTCCGGGTGGGGAGTACAATGAAGCAAAAGCGACCCTCTCACTCCAAAGCGTTCCCAGGATCAGCACATAATGGCCCCTAGGGTCTTGTTCCATGCTTTGAATGGCAAAAGGAATGCGCTTGTGTATAAGAATGAGAGTACCCCTGGATCCCATTGTATATCCCTCATGGAAGGCAGCCCTGTAGTTTGTGCGTTGGAAATGAGCACAGTTTGATCCCGCTAGGTGTGTTTCGGATAGCAGGGCCACGTCGGGGGAGTGTCTACTGAGTAGTTGCTTAATGAAGCGCCTTTTGATCGCGGAGCCCATCCCATTTATTTTCCAGGTGAGCACCTTAAAGGACTTGGGGCGTTCAGTCGGGATCAACAGGGGTTGTATGGATGCTATCCAAGAATCAGGATAAAGGGTTGGGAGGGTGTTTCACGGGGAGGGTATCCCCGTCAATGGTGGTGTATTGCGGTGCTTGTCTGGAGTAAATAGTATTATACTGTCTCGACCATCTGTAGCCTCGTCTTACCATGAACCTCAACAAACCTTGGAGTTTGCAATGACGCGTTGCTCCCAGCGTAACAAAAAACTCCCTATAACTTTCCCTTCCCTCCCCCTCAACATACTCCACCCCAACACAAAGTACCTGTAGCCCCAACATCGATGACACTCAAAAAAGGTAAGGTGTCAACCTTGCGAACCCTTGTTCAGGTTAAAACTAAAGAAGTTGGGGGGGGCCGTAGCCTTCTCCCAGGTGTGATGGAGGTACGCCCCCGCTAGCCACAGTATTAATGACGTAAACGACTTAGAACAGTTTTGTGGCACCACCCAGCATAGTCAGTATTATCAATTCGGTCTTACACCTGCTTATGGGATCAGACCCCACCCCCGCGGGGGGCCCGCCAGAGTCAGTCCCCAGCCTCCGCTGGTTGGTTCAGTGAGAGTGGCTGGTCCAGCTCCGGAGGGGGGCCCGCCGGTGGTCTGGGATTTCTGTCCCTGTTGGTTCGAGGTGCCAACCAGTCTCCCTCGATATGCTGCTCTGCCCATCGCCAGGCCTCCTTTGGGTCGTTGAAGTGGACCGCTGTGCCCTTGTGATAGATTTTCAGCTGAGTCAGGAAGAGGAGGCCATATTTGACTCCCATCGCTTGCAACTGTCTTCTAAGTTTTTCAAAGAATTGCCGTGCCTTCTGGACCTCCCGCGTGTAGTCCGGGAAGAAGGCTATCTTGGAGCCGTTAAAGGTGATCGTGCCTTTGGTTCGTGCAAGGTGCAACAGCGTGTCTCGATCCCGATAGTTAAATAGTCTTGCTATCACCGTTCGCGGGGGAGCACCAGGCACTGGTCTACCAGTGGGCATTCGGTGTGCCCTCTCTATAGAAAAGAATTTGGAATAGGATTGCTGGTCAAACAGGTCCATCAGCCACTGCTCCAAGAAGAGCTCCATACAGGGGCCTTCAGCCTTCTCAGGAATACCTAGAATTCGAATGTTGTTGCGCTTGGACCTGCCCTCCCCTTCTTCGACTCTGACTTCCAGAGTTTTGAGTTTGGCGGGGACTCCTTGAAGCTGTTGTTGCACCGCGTGCAACCCGTCCTCCGTGTTGGAAATACGCTGTTCCGCCTCACCCGTTCGTGCTGACAATTTCTGCAAGTCGTGTCGGAGGAGGGACACATCCAGGCTGATTCTGTCCATCGTCTGCTCCATCGATGTGCGGGAGTCTGCTATAGCCGCCATGACATCCCTCAAGTAGAGTCCGGGTGCCGAGTCCTCCTCTATCGACGGCAACGGTTGGGAATCGGGGGGTTGCGATGGAGGAATCATGTACTGTTCGATTCTGTTTTGCATGGTGGGCTGTCTAGTTTTGTCTTTCCCCATGTCCGTTGCCTGGCACTCACCGCTGTGTACGGGTCTTCGCCGTGGTGACCAACTGGCCGCGCCTGTCTCTCCTCATCCGGGCGGGGGGGCTCAGAGTCTGGCAAACCGATTCCTCCAGTCGGGGTCCCACGGGGCCTCGCCTCCACTCCTGGCCCCCACCAGTTCTCCGGAGCTCCGCCCCCGACTCAAGCTGGCAACCACCGCAGGGTGTGTGGATGGTCCGGTCCCTGCTCAAAGTGCGCCCAGCGATCCGGCGGTCATCTTGGTTCATCGTCAGGCCTCACCGGCGTCTCCTTCCCAGGCTCCCACCTCTGCAACCCCGGCACGTTTCAGGCTGGAATTCTCCCCAGATGTGTCCTGGGGTATCACGCACCAGAGAGCGTATTTTGGGGGTCACCAGATGTCCAGTAGTCGTTTATAACAGGATATTAGGCCGCGGCAGCGGGAGCTCCAGAGGCACACGTCTACTGCATTGCGCAGTTGGCCATGCCTATGTAAACATCTATTCTTGATAGATACAGGGGCAAAAAAGTGTTCCATTGATCATTCTCGAGTTCCAAACATTCCACTGTCAGGGCAAACCAATGTTTCTGTAGGGTTTCTTGGCACAACGGTTGTCTGTCTGGTTTCTTCGCCGGTACCTATTTCTTTGGGTCCGTTTATGGACCATTGTCCATTCCTTTTGACTTCGAATTGTGGAGAGAATTTGCTGGGGTTGAATCTGTTGAAAGAATTAAATGCGGTAAATCATTGTTCCTCTGATGGAGTGCGTTTGACGATTTCACCACAGCAACTTTCTGTCTCTCAATTCTTGACTAGACCTTTGCCGCCGGAATTTAGTGATGTTCCGGAGTGTTTATGGGCAGCAGATGACAATGATGTCCGTGTTTTGCAAGTTGAGCCTGTTAATATATTCTTTTGAAACACGGAATTGAGCTGCCACGCATTCCCCAGTATAAGATTTCAATTGAGGGCGAGCAAGCTTTGAAATGCATTGTTTCCGATTTTGTGCATCGCGGGGTGATTGAAGAAATTTCAGGAAGTTTGTGCAATAGTCCGATTTTGCCCTTGTACAAGAAGGCGATAATGTAATTCCATTCCGTTTCATAATTTATTTACGTGCCATTTATAAAGTCGTCACTCCACAATTTCCAATTGTGCCTGATGTGACGATGATACTGACTATGATTCTGGCTTCAACTACTCATTTTAGTGTTGTGGATCTAAAGAATGCTTTCTTTAGTATTCCTATACACAAGGACAGTAGATATTTGTTTGCGTTCACCTTAGGGAGAATCTCCTTCACATTTACCCATGCAGCACAGGGTTACACGGAAATTCCTAGCATCTACAGTAGGGATCTGAAAGAACAACTCGATACCCTTGAGTTGCCCTCCACTTGTACACTGCTTCAATATGTTGATGACTTGCTTTTAGCTGCTGACTCAGAAAGCGCTTTTAAGGAGGGCACTGTGTTGTTGCTTATTCACCTGGCTAAACATGGACATAAAGCTTTGCTTAAGAAATTTCAGTATTGTTGCCTATTTAGGCTATCTCCTGTTAAAGGAGGGAAGAAGATTGACGCCTGAATGGATCAAACTCATTTCTAGCATGTCTGTCTCAAATACGCAGAAAGAAGTTAGAGCCTTGATAGGAATGGCTTCTTACTGTAGGCAGTGGATCCCCAATTTCTCGTTAACGATTAAACCCATGTTGGCTCTGGCGAAGAAGGGCATTTCTTCGCCATTGCCGTGGAACATGGAGCACAAACGTGCATTTGATTTGCTCAAGACTGCATTGTGCTTGGCACCGGTTTTGAGCACACCAAATTATGAAAAGGCCTTTGTGTTGTTTGTGCATGAATGTGATGGATGTGCTTTGGCTGTGTTAATGCAGGAACATGGAGTGAAGAAAAGGCTGTGCGGTTACTTTTCTTCCGCCCTTGATCCTGTAGCATGCACTTTGCCAAGATGTTTGCAAGCTGTCGCTGCTGCTGCTGCGTCTGTAAAACAGAGTGAGGGAATGGTCCTAGACCATGCTTTAATCCAGATGGTACCTCACTCTGTAACTGTTCTACTGAACAGAACTCAAACGCAAAACCTCACTTCCGCACGGTGGACAAGATATGAATTAATCTTGTTTGCACCACACATCCAAATTAAGAGGTGTTGTATTCTTAATCCAGCTGAACTCTTACCTTTCCCCCAAGGTACTGCTTGCAGTGACGAAGAGTCACATGATTGTCTTTACACTACCGAAGAAGAGACAAAGGGTAAAATTGATCTGAAAGATACTGCTTTGAACAATCCACAAGGGGAGCTGTTTTGCGATGGCTCCTGCTTCAAACATCCGGATTGGTACATCCACAGCTGCTTATGCAATCACTACGTTGAGCACGGTCATGGAAACCAAGAGAATCACACATAACTCCGTGCAGGCCGCAAAGCATTGACCCGAGCTTGCAAACTTTCCGAAGGGCTTACTGTCAATATATACACTGATAGTCAGTATGCCTTTGGGGTGGTTCACAACTTTGGGAGACTTTGGTCAGAAAGAGGGTTCTTAACTTCGCATGGTACAAAGATCCAGCATGTCTCCCTGATAGTACGGCTACTCTAAGCATTTGCACTCCCTACTCAGTTAGCTATTGCCAAATGCGCAGCGCATCAAAAGATTGTAGATGATATAGGAAGAGGGAATGCTTTTGCTGACCAGATAGCTAAACACAATGCCACTGATCTCTCTTTAGACATATATACTTCAAGGGAAGCCACAAATGCCTGTACTATGGATGAGACTATCGATTCTGTGAGGGATATCCAAGCCGATGCCACATCGGAAGAGTCTAAAAAGTGGGCTGAAGGCTTGGGGAAACTTGATGATGATGGGTGTTGGGTTGAGAGGGAAATGGCTACTTCCTGAAGCTTTCATTATGATGATGGTTGTTATGGCTCATGGTCCCAAACATATATGTGCCCGCAATATTACAAAAATGTTGGAAAATGTATGTGTGAATGACAAAATCTCTAAGGTAGTTGAACGTTTTGTCCAAAACTGCATTATCTGTTTACAGCATAATGTGGGAAAGGGAACACCAACTCCAGGGGGAAGTTTTGGTCCACCTTCTGTCCCCTTCGAGGTTATACACTTTGATTTTATTGAAATGGCACGATGTAATAAATTGAAATACGTGTTAGTTGTCATTTGTGCTTTTAGCAAATGGGTTGAGGCTTTCCCTGTCAAAGACGCTACAGCCATGACTACTGCAAAGACTATGTTAAAAGATTATTTCCCTAGGTTCGGGCTACCAAGAGTCATCTGGTAGGACAATGGTCCACATTTTATCGCTGCTGTAATTCTGCAGATATGCGCGGGATTACAGATCGATAAATGGTTCCATTCGGCCAGACACGCTCAGAGTGCCGCACTAGTAGAAAGACACAAAGGCATCATCAAAAACAAGCTCGCTAAGACGTGTGCCGGCACTAAACTAAAATGGCCGTAAGCCTTACCGATCGTGGTTTCATCCATGCGTACGACCCCTCAAACTAAGACTGGGCTCTCTCCCTTCGAGTTGGTTATTGGGAGGCCTGCTAATATCTGGAACCGTCTGAAAAGTCGTTCACTGCAAAATGTAAAAAATGTACTTCTTTCAGATTACTGTAGCCAGTTGACTAAAAACTTGTATTTGATTTATCACCAGGTGCAAGAGGCTTTACCTGTACGATACGAGGGCCCCGGTCCCAGCATACGGCCCAGTGACTGGGTTCTCACAAAAGCATTTGAGCTATCCTCTTGCCTTGCACCTCAGTGGCGGAGCCCCTTCCAAGTCCTGCTGGTCACGCAGACGGCGGTGCGGGTGGCTGGCCGGAAGAATTGGATCCATGCACCGCACACCAAGAAGATTCCACACCCAGTGCCATACGATACAGAAGAAACAGAACCCCTCATCAGTACTGCAATCAACGACCCCAAAGCAGTAAACAGCATCGCGAGTGCATCAGAGACTCTCCTTGAGCCCATGGGGCCTGGGGAAACAGCCATTTTGCCTCCACACACTCCAACAGTTTTGTTTCCGGAAGCTGTTGTTCAGGATCTTGCATCCTCTCTTGTTCTTGATATGTCGCTTCCAACGGGAAGTGACGAAACGTTGTTCTCAGATCACTCAGTACCAGGAAGCACGAAGTACGATCTGCGACCTAGGAAATAGACCTACTGCATGGTTAGGCTGTGCGATCAAGGAAAATCAAGCAAGGGCTTGCCTTTTTGACCCGATCTATTGTCTACACAGGGATTCTGTTGGCTAGGTTTTGTGGAAGGACTAAGAAGACGCTCGGCCTGGAGGTTGCCAGCTAAAACATTGGCGTATTCATTTGAAGATTACAATGCCTGCCACTGCTACCGCTCCTACGGGACTGATAAGTGAACGTGTGACCAGCTGTGGAAAAGGATAATCCGTAACATGGGCCCCGAAAAGGTACTGCTGTTTTTTGATAATGTTAATTGGTTTTATAACAGTCATTGTTTTAGGCTTCTGGTATCTAGAGGAAGTACATCCTTTCGAGAATTTGTTACTTACTGAAAATGTACCTACTGTTTTTACACCTTTCGTGCATCTGCACACTCAATCTCCCATGGATTCTGCGCATAGACAGAGATATAACAACACATAATTACTTATCCTGAATGCTACACATGCCATCTTTAATAGGTCCAACTGTTGGGTCTCTTCGCATTTACCGCAACATGGGGATAAGGGGCTAGGTTGGTATATTCATCCATTACCTTTGACAACTGCACGCTATGCTTCTCTTAGAGCACTATTCTTTGGTCGCTGGAACGATAGCATCTCAGGGAACTTCGATGGGACTAATTTGAATCAGTTTGAGAAACATGTTTTGACTCCCTTGGGATGCTCGCTTTTTGCAAATAGGAGTATGCTCAATGTTGCTTCTATTAGGTCTTCTGATAGACTGTCTCGTCATTTCCAATCTTTGATTTCCTTTAAAATTGCTCCTATAGGCAATAAGGATGCCACGCCTCCTTCTTACACTGTTAACCATAGCCCCAATTCAGTCTCTTTCTGCATACAGAGGAATTGTACTCAGTCAATGGGTGATTTTAAAGGTTGCGCCAACATTGCAAATTTGTCTGGGGAAGACAGACCTTTGTATGTAGACGAACCTGTCTACTTTGTTTGCGATAATGTAGCATTTCCATGGTTACCCAGGGATTGGCAGGGAACTTGTTATTTAGGGATCCTGTTACCCGTGGTATTCATAGCCAGTACAGTAGAGGTTTCAAAGGCTCGTCCACGGCGGGACGAGAATGGTGACAATCCAGCACAAGTTCTGGGAGATGTAGCAAAATCCTTTGTGCCATTTTGGGAACAAATAATGAACTCAGAGGATATCAGGAGACTAGCGAGAGTACTGGAGAGAACCATCAACCGGACCACTGACATACTCTATAATATGACTCTAGAACAGAAAGCAATAAGCTTAGTAGCACTTCAGAACCGGATGGCATTAGATGTCATCCTGGCTGAATGTGGAGGGGTATGTAAATTAGTGGGGTCCGCTTGCTGCGTTTTCATGCCAGATTCCTCCCCAACTATCTTCAAGGCAATACAGAATCTGCATGTCCTAAATTCAGAAGTGCATGTTCCCGAGGGAAACTGGGATCTTAGCGCTTGGTTCTGGGACTTCTTGCGATCTTGCGGTTGGAAGGTACTTTCGGTCTTGCTGATCATTTTCGGAATTCTGTTGTTCCTTTGTTGCTGTATACAGTGTCTTCCTGGTATATGTTCGATGCTACGGGGATGTTGCGCACAGGCGATGGGTACGTTAAGACGCAAGGTATACGCCTCAGACAAAAACTCCAATGAATATATTCTGAAAGAAATTCTGATAACCGATCTAATGGCGATTGATATCTCCGATGGTGATTCAGGGTGTGTGGACATTGAGACATGGACTTATTTGTAGAGTGATTAGAAGTAGTTTAGCGCTTGGCATAGGCCAAAAGGAGGGTTTGTCGAATGGGAAAACATATTATACCCTCTAGATCGTATGAATATATATTGGCCTAGGCCCAGTCTCTCTGCGAGGAAATCCACGTTGCAAGGTCCTGACCTTAGACCTTTGTAAGCCGCCATTTCAGGTGCATCTGTCATTTTAGATCCTCTCTATCAAGTCACCCTGTGTTCTAAGATGGTGGACAGTGTCGTTTTGAATGTAACATGGCCGTCTTGGCCTCTGTTTGCAAGTTACTGTGTAAACTGCCTGCAGGCCAATTGTTAGGGTCATGTACTGAGACCTTGTCCTTCGTTGACCTGTGTATAAAGGATTACCTGTACCAACGACACTAATCCATGAACGTATATCATGCATAATACTGTCTGAGTATTTTATGTGAACACTTGTTTTACTATATTGTATAAAGTTATGTGCAGAGGCTCAACGCGAAATCCGAAGACACACTGTTGTTATTGTAACATGTTTGCGAATATGTTAAGGACAACCCCTAAATGTATAGCTGCATAAATTAGGGAACGAACTCGGCACGAAGCCAAGATCCTATACTTATTAACCTGCAAGTGGGTTGGACATCATGTCTTGGAGTGTATAAAAGGTGCGACTATTCTGATGTACAGCCCCACTCACTTCCCACACTGAATGGGCTGGTATTCGCTGTGGTAAACTGAGGGCCTGATAACTATCCAATACTCTGTTTCTTTGAAAACTGTTCAGTTACTTTGAATAAAGATCTGTGTATCTTTATAACATGCGTTTGGTGTATTTCCTTTTGAAGGTACTCAGCCTCAATATCTTCTTTTGCTTTCACAGGGGGGGACTAAATTAGTTCTGGTCTGACGTATCTTTTGTAACAATCTGACTTCCAACCCCCAATGCTCTTAGGTTGCTGGGTACTCAGCCCTCCCCGCCACGCAGAGGTTGTGGCCCCAATTCTGAAAGAGTGGGTGCCGAAATCCTTTGGATCCCATCCAGCATTGCTAATCGCTTTATTCAGTACCCCTTTAAACTGATAGCGGCTTAGAGCTGAGTAGTCTCTATGAATTAAAAATCTTCCCCCAACTTTGGGTCTTTGTGCGTAATAGAGATTAGTAATGCATACCGACAATTTGGCGCATCATCAATGGAACAAATGTTAATTGTTCTTCTGGCCCTGTTTTTTGACTGCTGTATCTCTATGTTGAAGCTGTCCTGTCTAACCCTGGTCTCCATGATGCCCAAGCCAATGTTGGCCTTGGTGCTGGATGCGATGAGCTCTCCTATTCGAAAAGCCCCAAAGCATACCAGAAAAAATGCTGTTTTAAACAACAAAATCTCGTACAGATAAAAACATATTCTTTCTAGTAGGTTGGTTATTATTACCAGTTTGTCAAAATCTACCGGGCGGCGGGTGTCTACCTAGGGTCCCTCTATTTCGCCCCAGCCTTTCATTGCATATGAGATTAAAGCGCTCTGGGTAGGATCTGAGTCACCCCGTAGCTTTGACAAATAAGATATCGCTACCAGGTGTTTATAGTTATTAATTCTACATGATTCAGACCCGTTGCTCTAAAAACCGTTTCAAGCACTTACTGTACTATGCTGAGGTGGTGCTTGCCAATGCTTTTTCTGCTATCTCTGCTAGGAACCCCGTGGCAGTGTTTTGGTTTTCTGTTGGCAGAAAACTGCTGACACCTGTTTTTGAGGTGCCTGCTCTTTGTTGTGCATTCCAGCCTTGGCCCTCTGGCGATGGCGTTGATGCGATTCCTTTCAGTTTCCAATCATCAACCAACCGTTCCTGGGCTTGTGGTGCTAGTTCCCGGAATCTTCTCCACTGAAAGCGAGATAAAGCGTCTGCAATGTTATTATCTGCTCCACTGATATGCTTGGCTTTGACAACAATGTTTTCTCGCAGAGTGACAGTTGTAGTGGCTCGTAGGACTTTCAGCACTAGCTGGCATTTTTTGGTTCTTCTGTTCAAGATGCCTACTACCGCCATGTTGTCACACCGAACCAAAGGTTCCGTGTTAGCTAGCCGCCTGCCCAGATGCGTATGGTTAGCCAGATGGGAAATATTTCCAGCAGGGTGATGTTCTTCATCCACCCTGGCGTTTGCCATGACTTGGGCCACTGCCCATCCACCCACTCAGTGTGGAATATAGCCTCAAAACCCGTGCTCCCGACTGCATCTGTGAAGAGGACCATTTTTGCCCGTGTGTTCAATGGTGTATGCTAAAGTGTGGTCCCATTGAAATTCTTTAGGAATTTCATCCATACTTTTAGGTCCTCCTTCACCTCTTTGCCCAGCCTGATAAGTAGGTGGGGTTTGGTGCATGTCTTGGTCTTAAATTCCAGGCTTCCTGAAAATACCCTCCCTTGTGTGATGATTCTGGCTGCGAAGTTGAGACTGCCTGCCAGTGATTAAATTTCTCTTACTGTGCCTTTGTTCCTGGTGCTCAATACTTGGATTTTCCTCAGGAGTTCTGCTACCTTGCTTTGTGGGATTCTGCATACCCCCACTGCAGAGTCTATCTCTATACCCAGAAAGATAATGTTTGTGGATGGCTTGGTTGTCTTCTCTGGTGCCAAAGGGATGCCCCATTGGGCGGCCATCCCTTCCAACTCTGCCAGGGTCCTCTTGCATTCTCCTGAGTCTTATGGTCCTATTACCATGAAGTCGTCGAGGTAATGGACTACCTTGGCCCCTGGTAGTTGTTTCTTAAATGGCCACTAAAAAAATTAACTGAACTGCTCAAATAGGGCGCAAGACACTGCGCACCCCATGGGGAGGCATCTGTCGACATACAATTTATTTTTGAAGGTAAACCCTTGCCTTTGCCGTGAAACAGGGTGAACTGGTAGGAGCCTGAAATCAATTCAATGTCCAGTGTGGCCATAAGGGCATTCCTACCAAAGTCCTGCATAAGTCTCACTGCTTCCTGGAAATGTGTGTAGGAAACTGCAGATTCAGTGTGGGGGATGCCGTCGTTCAGTGATTGGCCTTTAGGGTAGGACAGGTGGTGAATTAACCTCATTTTACAGGGTTCATTTTTAGGAACCATGCCTAAGGGCGACACTAGGTATTCTGAAAAAGACATGTAGTCCCATGACCCTGCGATCCTGCCCGGGTGTAACTCTTTCTCTATTTTGTTTTTTACCACCTCTTGGTTGTCCCTGGCTGACTTTAGGTTTTTTGGGATATTACAGGACCCTGTTCCCGGAAAAGGGATGACAAAACCCTATTTGAAACCCTGCTGGATAGCCATGCTGGTTTCCCTTTCCGGATAGCTCATTAATGCATTGCTGAAATTGTTGGGATTGCTGGGAGTTCTGCCTGGTTCTAACACTGGAGGTGCTATGCTATCACCAATCAGCTGTATGTTTGGCTGGTAGTCTGTTGTTGGCTTGACCGGGTTGGTGCTAATCTTTTGTATTTTTGCATGGGAGTCTGGTGCAATTGACAGCTGGGTGATCGCTGTTGCAGTTTGTGCAGGTGTGCTTATACCAATAATCCTTCCCCCATGTGCATAGGTTTTTGCTAAAGTTCCTGCACGGATATTGACTTTGGAAACGTGCTGGCTTTTGTTCTGTCTGTGGGCATTTGACTTTGCCGCCCATGGCTGGTTTCTACTAAAGGACTTCTCCTCTTTCTGATATTTTTCATTGTCAGCACTTCTGTGCCCTTGTGAATTTCTATTGGTTTTGGAAGTAGCTTGGGCAGCCTCCTCTTCCGATGGAGGCTCGGTATTTAATATGTATAAATCATTCTGCACCTTTTCCCATTCTATGGCTGGCCTCTCCGACATACTCCGTCTGAATCTAATGTCATATGCTAATCAGCTTTTTCCCTTTTGCACGATTTTTTCTTCTCTGACCTTGTCCATTTAAGCCCATAGTTTGGCACACTCGCCGGGGAGTTTTTCAAGGTAGCTAAAATTGGGTTTGCATTGGGTTTCTATTAGTAAAAAGATTTCGATAAACGCTTTTACCGATATAGCCTCTTTGATCGTAATGTCATTGTTCCATGCTAGACATCTTTTGTATCTATTGAGAATTTCTTTATGAAAAGATTTAAACTTAAGGTCCAGTTGGACGGTGCTGATCATCAGCATATCAGATGAGCTGTGGCTGTTTGTTTCTGGCTGCCCTGGTGTGCTTGTACTGGGGACTGCCCATGCTTTTAATGCACCTGCCAGGCGTAGTGCTGCTGTTGTCACCATGGGTGCGTTTGTAACTATGGCTGCTGGCATCGGTGGGGCTGTCGTAGTGTGGGTCAGAGCTTTTATTGGATTTGCGGGGGCTTCCGCTGTTGGAAATGATGTGGGGGGATCTGCAACTATAATAGGTTCCACTGGTACGGTGGGGGCTGGTGGCCCATTTGTGTCTTTGGAGAGTTGTTGTTCCCCCCTAATTTCGAGTAACATTTGATGCATCAAACCCATGTTCTCGTATAGTTTTGACAATTGTACCCCTTTATTACCTTTTCCCGAGCCCTCTGCTGATTTCCTTCTCTTTGGCAGCGTGGGATTTACTTCGCGGCTGGGTAGCATGGGCACCCCTTCCTTCGGCAGGCCATAAAGAATCTCTCTGACCCAGGCCCAACCATAGTGTTCCGCTGCTTCTATTGCTGCCAGTAGTTGAGGTGATTTGGGTTTCAGTGGTGGGATTAAAGGTTCCTGTGATTTCCGTTTGGGAGCCATTGGGTTTCCTGTTTTGCAAAAGAGTTTTTCAATATATTTGTACTCTGTGTGACTTTCTGAAGCACAAATTCTTGTCACCCATTTTGAGTAACAGCCTAAAACTGTACTTGTATACTGTCCAGGCTTGGCTTGTCAACCTGAGAGCTTGTATCCGCTTGTTTCCCCTACCAATGTGTGGAGGCCTTGGAGGGATGTGCTATTCCCAGTACTGTTTTTTGTTCAGGTGCTTTTCCCCAGTGGTATGGCCAGTTCTCTTAAAAACTGAATTAAAACGTTTGTTAGCTGTAAAACGCACCCACTTATGCTCTGCTCTTCCCAAAAATGATTCTGAAATCATTGTGGCCTATTAAAAAAAATGCCCCCCCAGCTGCCACTGACTGAATGCAGGTGAGAGAGTTTTGGGCAATTATACAGCGCTAACAGACATCAGCGCTGCTTGTTATTAGTCACAATGTATGTATTCACTTAAAGATCTCGGAAGGCTAAAAAGCCAGAGTTTGTCCCTGGCGGGATCCGAACCTGCATCAGCAGGCTCTGCACAAAGGTGAAACGGGCGACTCTAGTCACTGTTATCTATGCATCCTTAAAAAAATGCGGGATTTATGCAGTGCTTAGCACTTTAGGTTCTTTATAAAAGCACGCTCTCAGTGTAGGAACTGGAAAATAGGCTTGAACCCCTTTGACTTTAAGGTATGAGTCAGAACACTGCTTGACTGTGTTAACGCACCTGGCTCATGCAGTTCAGCACCCCCTGCCCTGCACTATGCTAGCATCGCTACGATGCCTATAGCTAAAAGCTTGTAATTGCTTTCAAAACCTTAGCCCCGTTTTGTGACTAATTTGTTTTCCACAACATGTCAATTTAAGTTTGCGGAAGAGCCTGCTTCGTGTTTGTGTGTTATTTAATGCAGTTTCATTGCCGTGAAGCCCGCTAAAACTCTAGCCCTGCTTTGTGCTTTGTTATCCAACGAAGCGTCAGATTTATCTTGCAGAGCCTTGGGCTGAGCATGCCCAGCGCTGCGGTACAAACTTACTTGAAGGAATGTAGCAGGTCGCTGCGGCGCCGGGTTTCCTCTTCAGAGCATTTCACTCCCCGGGGGCTTGGCATGTATTCACACCTTCGCAGGCCAGCACACACGCTTGTATCCCCTCGAATGCACTGCCGTATTTCGTCAAGAAAAGTGGAGAGGAAGTTGCAGTCCATTTCCTTCTGCCCAAACACGCAAAGTTCTCAGGACAGTCCAATGTTCTAAAACAGAGTTTTAGCTGTGACACTGCGTACACGGTGAACACATCCAATGAAGAATACCAATGATGCTGAGTGCACAGCAAACGTTGGCAAAGAGCAGGAAGACGCTGAGTCAACAGCGAACTTCCAGGTACTGTTTGGGTCCCCGTGCAGGGTCGACAAAACAGTTTGTGTTTTAGGAGCTGTTCACAGCCCATTATATAAGCCCCAGAGATGCCCTGAGTCTTTGTACTGTGTGGGGGGCTGCGCACCAACCCCTCCAGGGCAGCCTGCGGCTGATTAATTGGGCCACCTCCTCCCCCCAGGGGGTGGGATCCCCCTGTACTACCCTGCCTAAGTATCTAGGGTCTCCAGGATGCACCGCACCCATATATTCTCCTGGACGGGTGAGGTATTTATTACCTCACCCTTCTTGCGCTTTGATGTGTCAGACCCTGCTGACTTTCTCCCTTAGCTGAGAGACAGAGGGGGGCACTGACCCTGGAGAAGGGCTGCTGCCCCTCTCTCGAGCCTGCTGCCATGTAACATCAGATACCTGTCCTCGCCTTGGGCGGCCCGGCGGCATTACCCAGGACCTTTCCAAACGCCCACTTAGTACCTCATATGGTAAGCAATATTACAACAAGGGATAATCTGATCAGAAAAATCTCAATGCTTCTAATTTAGGCCAACGTGAGAATTATGCATGTATATGAACAGATTGTGATTTCTTTTTCCAAAATTGATCCTTGTAGTATGTGTTGTCAACCATTGTGTGTAATACTGAAATGGTCTGAAAAGTGGTACGAAACCACCACAAGTCACTGGCTCTGAATATTTTGCTCGTCCACTAAGCTTCCCATTTCTCAAGGGCTGTACACCAGTGCAAATAATGTGCCGGCCCTGCAGCAGACATATTATCAGCACATGCACCTGGCAATAAGATATTATGGACCACCAGCACACACATGATGACTGTGTGTTTTTTTCACCATGTTGGGCCTTTTATGATGAAATGTCTTTTCTGATTAGAAAGGCACACAAGACACAAGACATACAAAATAATTGTTACGCACTGACTGATACTATTTCCCAGGCAATTATATGTCCAAATGTCATCATTACTCAACAACCCAATGCAAGAGCTATAAAACTATTTGATGACAGTCAGACGTCAACAAAAAGTAGACTTACATGCAGAAAGTTAATTTTGACACTTTCAGGAATAACAATTTTTAGAAAAAGCTTTGAGTTGCAAACAGGATACACATTTAGAAAGATATGTGGAAAATAGCATATTGCACGGCCTGCGGTAGTTTCCGTGTAGTTATGGTTAAGTTGCTCAACCCATAGGAAGAGCACTTTGTGGCAGCTTAAAACTTTGCCCCCTTCCCTGGACAAATCCTCACCAAACATTGCAAGATTGATTCTGGGAAGTTTGGTGAGGTTTTGTCCAGGCGGGGGCAAAGTTATAGGGGGTCCCAAAATGTGTGGTTTTCCTCAAAGATGCAATGGAAACAAATATTTTCTCATGCCTACAGCCCAAACCGCTGGACGTATTTTCAGCACATGTGTGGCAGGAGTGGCGGCTTGGTACCGAAAGCATGCTTTTTTGTAAATTTGGTGTAAATCCATCCAGTCGTTGATTAAAAATTGTGCAAAAAGTAGGTCCCAAATAATTAGTGATATCTGGGTTCGGTCCGTGGAGTCACTTCCCTTTACGGTTTGCGGACACCCTCCTGGACCAATCAGGGGCTGGCGTGAGGTCCACGAACATCGTACACGCCCACTGATTGGTCAATTAAAAACGTGAGGTGTGTCATATTTTTTTAAACGGTCGCAATGTTGGATTCACGGACAGCCGCTGTTGTCTGAGGACATCGTGGAAAAAACATATTGAAAACCACAATATTGCACTTGTCAAACTAATGAAATGATCTCTGGGCAGGTGAATGGTCGGTCGTGTGGATGGGATGGGATATGGCCATAAAAAGCCAAAAAAACAGGTGGTTTTTCATCTTCAAATTTCACAAACAGTTCAGGGCCAGCCCTGTGATGTTTGTGAACATCACAGATGTTTGGGGGCATCCATACATATTTTTGCATTACAGGGTTGGTTGACTTATACGTTTGGCACCACTCAATGACACTGCATGGGGTCCCACAATATTTAAAAGGCTTATAAATGTGGTGCCGTTTTATGAATCTGCACAATAGTTTGAAAAAGGATGTAGGACCAAGGTTTGAAAGTTTTTTGCAAAGTTTGGTTGGATTTTGTAAAGATTGGGCAACATTAGTGGGGGAGGGGTTGGAACATTTTTAGATGGATTATAACTTGTTTTGCCGTTTGACAAATGTGCACAAAGGATTTAAGAAAGATTATAGACCCAACCTTGTATGTTTGTGGAAAGTCTGAATCGATTTTGTCAAGTGGGAGCTTAGTTATCTGACTATTTTATGTATACATTTTGACACTTTACAAAAAATAAAAGATGGATGGATTTTCAGCAAAGTCGTGGAAGGAGCATTGGCAAGGACTTGTCCATGTTTTATTTTTTGAAAAGTTTCATAATGTAGATACAAAAAATAGTGATATACCTTTGGTGACTGAGGTATAGCATGTGGCCATGGGCAGTGGCCAGATTGTCCAAGTCATGGCAACTGGCAATGGGCAGTGGAGAGATTGTCTGAGTCATGTCCAAAGGCCATGACTTGGACAATCTGGCTACTGGCCATGACCACGAGGCACTGGCAATGGTGTTAAAGTTGACATGGCCACCAGGGACTGGCAATCTGGTAACGTGTTTGAAAATTGTGACAGGTTTGCATGGGAAAAATAAATTTGGCCTGTGGCTAAAATTCTGCCTGTGGCTACAACCCGGAGTGCTGTACAGGATTGTATCGACAGATCGCTGTGACTACTGCTGCATACACTCCGAGAAAATGCTAATAAAAAGATAATTACTGAGCATGTTGAAGAAGGTGCCCATGTGGTCACCAGGCGATCCCTTCAAATCATTAGCCACCCTTATTTGCGACGATACTGTGACAAGATATTGGGATTGCAAAACAGACTAATTTCCACAACCTCACAGCAATGAATGGCCCACAATCCATGGCTTGCGGTTACAGCCTGAAGTGCTCTACTGAAATACAACAAACCTGCGTGAGGAGCATCAGCAAGGACATGAAAGTATGCTTTTTCAAATCTGTTTTGTGTTTTATTTTTCCAAGGTGTCCAAATGCAAGCACAAACAATAGTGATATAAGTGTGGTGCATGGACAATGGGCGTGGCCCTTGGCAAGGACAAATACCTACTCTGATTTACTTATTGAGGCATGCAGCATGGCCAAAGCTCTAGGTTTAAAAGGGAAAATAAATTCTGTCATGTGTTTACTTTTTTTAAAGTGTCGAAATGTAAGTGCAAAAAATAGTGATAGAACTTTTCTGCTGTTGGAAGTGGGCCTGGCCCCCGGCAAGTCTACTCTGATTTGCCTATTGGGGTAGGCGGCATGGCCAACTCTAATGCCCCATGGATTCTGGAGACCGGTCATGCAAGCCATGAAAACTGGCCATTGGTTACATTATGAGGGTATAGTGGACAGTGAACTATTATGCTGGGTAGTTTCAGTGGATAACAGGAGTGGTTTGGTGGGGCCTGGGTTAAGGAAGAGCCTCATGCCCTAGGCAATTGAATAATGACTTGTATCTCCATCATGCGATGCTGATAATGACACACATAAGTATGTGCTGCTAAAAATATGTCTGTTAAAGTGGGTTTATAGTTCTTTTGTAAATGATAAAAGAACAATTACTAATAACCTATATGCAGTGATGTAACATTATGACCCATTTTCACTTATAAAACTTATCAAATTGACAGAAAGAATTTTGTTAAAGGGAGATTATGGTTAAGATGTACCCGCCCCAGAAGTTAGATAGTGCCCTCCCACCTTGGCATACCTTGGCACTTCTTCCAGGGCTCCCATGAGCACTTGTCCATCTGCACTACCCCTTTTATTTAAGCACTTTGCTCACTGCACAATATATATGTGAACTTATAGGAGCACTATGTACAATTATGTGGTATAAGTATGGAAAATGCAGATGCAAATGAGTTGTAGAACATTGTTAATTTGCAGTTTGTGGGTGGAAGTTTAATACGTTGATAGGCTATATTTAGAGTTTTTTAAGTGATAGGTGGACATATTTGTGAATGGTTTAAAGCAGGCAATGAGGGAGTGTTACAAACATAACAGTAAAAACAGTAGAAGAGCTGTCTTGTATGATGGTGTCCATGTGTAATGCTGGTTTTCTAATAAAGCATGGGCTAGACAGGGGAATGCCAGGACTGTGGATAGTCATAAAGTGCAATGGATTATGGTGTTTATTGTATACTATAGAGAAGAATTTCGAACTGAACATTGTTTTTGTGCTTTTATTTTTTCTCTAGGATACAATTGTCCAATATTTCCATTGGCATGGTAGAAAATGCTAATGGGGATGTTTGAGAATCTTATTGAATCTAACTGTTTTACTGAAAAATGTTAATAAAACAGAGGGCCTCATTACGACCCTGGCGGTAGGGTATGGACGGTGCCGGTATGGCACCGGCACGTCCATACCGTACTGCCTTATTTCGAGTTTCCCTCCCGGGACCCTGACAGCCCGCAAGGTCTTCCCTATGGGCTGTGCGGCACACGCGAGGGAAACTCGTGATTGCACCGGCCGGTGCAACCATGTTCCCAACCCCCATTGTGCTCTATGGGGCAGAATGGGGATCGGGAGCCCGGCATTAGCACCTCCCGCGAATGGGCAATTACCGGCACATCCAACTCGTAATGGGCCGGTTATTGCCCATTCGCGGGAGGGGGTGCCAGTAGCGAGCATGGCGGAAGCCGTGCATGCCATACAGGCACGGCTGCCGCCATGCTCGTAATGAGGCCCAAAGACTATAAGCTTATTTTTTTAGTTATTTTTTTTAAATGTGAAAGATGGTACCTAAAGCAACCTTTTTTATGTTATTTTATTCTTTATTTGCAGGTGAGACTAGAAAGTAATGTTAAAGACTCCAATCAAGCATTCCCACTAGGTCAGTGTCTTGTCTGGGATTGCTCAAGGGAAGCCCTTATTTATATATTTTTATGACAAGTTATAATCTGGATGATGAACCCTTGTATCACACCCCTCTCTGAGAATCCCCCTGACCCCACTGAGCCAAGAAGTAGGTTCGTTTTGCAAATTGAAAAGGTTTATTTGAAAAATTAAACAATAGATATATATCACACTTTTATAATAAATTAATATTTGATATCACACTTAGACATATGACAGTGATCATCAATGGATGATGTTATACTAGCACACTGGTTTAATTACTTAGGAGTAGTATAGAGGATACGGTAGCTGAGAATGCTTTATATGGTGCAAGGAAATGCAAGGTGGAAAAGAAGCAACGCAGGAATAAACTTGATATGATTTCAGCAAAAGGTAATAGAATCACTTTTCCCCTTTTGGCAACTCACCCCCCCCTTATGCAATAGAAGATGGAAGAGGGAGCACACAGTTCTCAGGAATACAATCACAGTACAATACAAATTCAGTTCCCCCCTAGCAAGTTTAGAGAAACAGGGATGATTTTAAACACAGGCAAAGTACTTTAAAGAAGGTATGCAAAGAAGGGAAAAATATGCTAAAATGATTTTAATTCCCTCTATAGGTTCAGGGTGAGTGAGAGAAACTTTAAATCAGTTCAGGCCAGCCCTATCAATGATTTAGGGATGGTTACCAGGTTGAAAACGGAATTCCGTAATGGAAGCAAAAGACGAATATTTTTACACGTGTCTGAAATGAAGCAAAATGTCAAATCGGGGCAATTTAGTCACGTGCGTCAAGCGCAATTACGGAGGAAGTGTAAGGAGTAGCAAGTCGGTTTAGAGCTTGTTAGAAAGCTTAGAATCTTAGCTTTAAAATAAAAGGTAAATCACGGTTCAAGAGATACGGACAATTTTGTGAAGGTAGTTTTTCAGAATTTAAATTTTAAAGTTTCAGAATGACAGATGACAGTTTTGCAGCTTTCAATCAAAAGAAGGGAGTTCTCAATAGGTTAAAATAGTTTGAATTAGATTATTCTAAACTAAGAGATTGGGTTTTGCACAGTTCTGGCTGAGTACTCACACTATATTTTGGACAGGGATGTGACTGAATCACGGATCGGGTCAGGATTGGCAGCGATTCTCTCGCCACTTGGTAATGGTTCTGCGCACAGCGATCTGGGTCAGCTCTGCTCTGCTGGTCTGGCACTCGGCACTGTACGGATCTCTGAACCTCTGGTCTCTCTGGATACAGCACTGCTTTCTGGGTATGCTACCGGTTCTGGCAAAAGTTCTTGGCAAAGGATTCAAACAGCTCGCCCGGCTGTGAATAGTTTGGTTAGGTTTTGAGGCCTGCTGAAAAGAACTCAGCTTGTGGGTTAGGCCTTTGCTTTGAGTTCTGGAGTCAGAGTTCTAAGTTCTGGTCTCTGTCTTGCTGGAGTCAGTCTGGATCTCTGGATGTGAAGTCGCCTGTCAGCGTGCTCCGCAAGGAAATGGAAATTGAATGTCCCTACCTGTCCTGCACAGTCTCCTTTTATGTGTTTTGAAAGTGGGTGGGTCGGCTCATTCTGCATGCCCAACCCTCTCAACTTATCATTAGCCAGTTCCTCCTCTCTCCCTTGATTGGGGGAACTGAGTTGTGAGTCAGGGTGATGCTGCCATTTACAATCTATTGAAGAAACGCCCCTTTGCTTTTGCTTTAGAATTCATTCTCATAACTAAACATATTTCCCAAACGCATAAGTGGTTGACATTACATGTACAGATTGCAGATGACTTAAGATACATTGTGGCCCAACTCTGATCTTCCTGGGGGCTTGCATTCAAAAATGGCAACTTATTTTCGTTTTTAGTTGGTTTACCAATGTTAAATCTTTACCCAAAATTACACAAATGTACAACCCCCTTCTACACATATTCCAGTAATTTACTAGGTCTCTAGCATAAGCACAGTGTCTGCAGTATTAAAAATTAGCGGGGTTCAGTCCTAGGACACCGCACAAATTGGGGTTTGGTCTCAAATCGTGAGGGCCTTTTTCCATTTTGTGGACCCCCAAATTGCACATTTCTGTGAGCTTAATACAAGATTTTATAAGCAATTTAATGAAACATACATTTGCTGCAATATGAATTCACACTCCAGTCTGGCCCGCCCCTAGGAACTGGGAGAGTCAGGGATCACATGTCTCTCCTACCAGGCAGAGCTCTGTTTACAGTCAACACCCAAATCAGCATATCCTATTCAATGGAAAGAGTCTAATGTGTCGGCTGAGGTCAGCAGGCCAGGGGGCCACTCTGCATTTGGTTAGCATGCCCATGTGATCTCATGGCTTCTTGTGTGGAGTTCTGAGGTGAGAAGGTTTCCCAGCCTCTTGGACTGTTAATTGAATCAGCCTGTCTTCTGTGAACAGCAGGTGTTCATGAATTTTAATTAACCAAAAGGCTTTGAAGTTTCCAGCTAGCTCAGGATCCTTTGGCAACTCCTGAAGTACAGTTCTACTGTCAGAGTTTAGACCGCTAGCGCTGGTTTGTGGAAAATGCCGGTACTGCACCCATTTTTGGGATCTGTCTTAAATTAATGCATTTCAAAAAGGGGATTTTGCTTGATAGTATATGATCCTTGCTTAACATTGTTTTGATGGGAATCCTTACAGTAGAATAAAGTAGAACACTCAACCAGGGTTGAATTTTTGTTTGGTGGTTTCGTGCCCATGATTTTAGCAAATTTTTGACATCAAGAAAATGAATTCCCAACAGTTCTGGGTTGCTTTTGGAATCAGCATTGCCATTCCCAATGGTTTCAGGCTACTCTGTGTGTAGCCCAATGGTGGTTTTAGGCAGAGCCCTCCTGTGCTCCCAAACATAGGCAAAACTGGGTGGCAGCCTATTCTTCATGTTTTCCATGTGCACTTTCTGGGGAGTTCTGGCCATCATGATGTTTTCAATGCCAGTAATGCACAGTTTTGTGGTAGGGCTTGGATGCATGGGTAAAAACATCCCACAAGCCCCCCCTCTTGCGATGGCCATTCTGATCTTTCACTGATGGAACTCGCAAGATCTGGGATGTTCGCCTCATCTTCTTCCGATTCGTAGATGGCACAGTTCAGCATCTTTCCTCCATTATGGTAGATCGATCGGTTATCCTCGCTGGTCCTGATGGGAGTATTGGGCGGTACCCCGGATCGTTCTCCTTGGTCACTCTCCATGGTTTCATCTCTCCTAGGATGATAAAGCAAAAGCGGAAATACCTATACGTAGACATTTCTTCCCCACTACTGATATAGTGGGGCGGCATATACATTTTATAGTCAAAAACATGAACATATAAATTTTTTTAAATCAGGAGGCAAGAACATATTCAAGAATCATAGAATTTTATAGGCTATATGTGAAATATTTTAGGGTGGAACTGAATTAATCTGGAGTGGTCCCCTCTGGTATTGCAGAGGACTCCTCCAGTTGCTGCAGAGTGTGGCTGGGATGGCAACACTAGCTGATTTATATGGACCCACTTGTCTTCCCCTTCTGCCAAACTACCTTTGGGGATGCAGATCTTGTACGCAACTGGGGAGACCTTGCCTATAATTTCAAAGGGTCCCTTCCATGTAGGCAAACATTTTCGCTGTTTGGCCTGGTTCCTTTGGAAATTGTATAGATAGACGCGGTCTCCCACATCATATTCCTTCCTGGAGGTCTTCAGGTCATAGTGTGTCTTCATGCTATCAGCTGATCTTTCTAGATTCCGCTGAGCATAGGCAAAAGCATGTTGGAGGTGTTTCCTTAAATTCTCCACATACTCATGAGTTGTGGAGGCATTTATCAATGTCTGCTCTTGGGTCCTGTAGAGCAAATGCTGGGGAAGCACCATCTTGTGTCCAGTCATCAACTCAAATGGTGACATTTTAGTTGCAGATGAAGGGGTAGATCTGATGGCCATTAGGACCAGAGGTAATCGGATATCCAAACTTGGCCCAGAATCTGCCACAAACTTTTTTAATATGCTCTCAATGGTTCTGTTGTAGCTCTCCAATGCACCAGAAGAGTCTGGCCAGTAAGCAATGTGTAGCTTCCTTTTGACCCCCAGTATCTCCCACATCTTTGTCATCACTTCACTGGCGAAGTGGCTACCCCTGTCTGACTGAATCCTTTGAGGTAGACCAAAACGGGAAAAGATGTGGTTAATCATCAGGGCAGCTGCTGTTTCTGCCTTGCAGTTTGGGGCCGGGAGACATTCCACCCACTTGGTAAACAAGCATGTGACCATCAACATGTACTTGTTTCCTCTTGATGAGCGAATCACAGGGCCTACGAAGTCGATTTGCAAATCTGACTATGGCAGTGTCATCCCCCTCCTTTGGAGAGGCGCCTGGTGTGTGAAGGATGTTGGCTGAAATTGTGCACACACAAGACACCCCTTCAAGTATTGGTCGAGGTACTGCCCCATGGGTGGTCAGTATACAACCTCTCTTAAGATTTCCAGTGTTGTGTGAAACCCCCTATGACCGGCAGTGGCCGCATCATGGGCGTGGCTTAACATCAGGCTTTGGAATGAGGTAGGAACCACCCACTGATCATGGCCATCTTCGGATTTCCTTAGCAACAAACCGTCTTGGATTTGGAACATCTTTGGACATTTCATCACCACTCTAAGGTCCTCTTTCCCAATGTAATCGGTATCCGTCAGGGGAAAGTTCTCAGGGTCCACAATGTGTTGGTAAAACTTACCAATTATTGGATCCCCCTTCTGAGCCGTAATCAAATCGGCATCTGGGGTCTCCTTACTCCATTGTGCAGTTGAAAGATCATTGTGAGCATTTGTCTGGGACCTAGTGATAGTAGTGACCTGGATTTCGCCCAACAGGGACTCTATTTCTATTAGATCCCCTTGGATGGCCATGGTTTTGGCCAGCTGATCTGGTCCCTCTACTTAGGAATGACCCTTGATCTTTTTCCAGTAGATGGTCATCCCATTCGATGTGACCAGATCATCAATGTTTTTGATCAACTTCCCAAGTTTCAATGGTTTGTTATAAGCACATAACAAGCCTCTGGTTTTCCAATTAACCAGGTGCTCCACAAACCCGTTCCGTACGTAATCCGAATCTGTGATTATGACCAGTTTGTGGAGTCGATGTTGGACAGCAGTGAGGATGGCTTGATGCACAGCCATCAACTCTGCTACTTCGGGGACCGATTTTGAACCCAGCGGAGGGTTCTGGAGACTCATTCACCCACGCATTCCCTACGCCGGCCACCAGTTCTTTTTCCCTGTTGTTGTCAACATGGTAAGAGCATCCATCCACATAGACAGTGGGTATTCCCTCACACTTGTCTTCTTCAAATACTTTGTGTGGGGAAATAAGGTATGCCTCCATGTTTTCCTCGATTTTCGGATTTTCGTCCTCGAGACAGTTTTCTCTGGCACAATCGTGCAAGTCAGCCAGACCTTGCACGAAGGGACTCTTCTTGTTTTGGCCATATCTGACCTCCACAGGAAAGCCTTGCATTGACAGAATCGAGGAAGTTATTCGGGAACTACTCACATTTCCGGGCCAGATTCTGGCACTTTGGAGATATTGCAGAGGCTGGTGTGGAGTCTCCACTATGATGTGTTCCCCCTGGATGAACGGGCGGTAATTCTTCAATGCCCACACCGTTGCCAGGAGTGCCTTCTCACAATCATTGAATTTTTCCTCCACAGAGGATAAAGTTTTGCTCGCATAGGAGATTACTTTATTGGCCTTGTCATGATTTTGGTATAATACTGCCATCAAGCACGTATTAGAGAACCCTGTCTCCAGGAAGAACTCCTTGTTTCTGACAGGGTAAGCTAGGCAAGGCGCTTGTGAGAGGCTTCTTTTGAGCTGTCTTACTTCCTCGGATTGTTCTGGACCCCATTCCCACTTGACCCCCCCTTCAAGAGATGAACCAGGGGTCTGGTGATCTCTGCTTAGCCCTCAATGAACTTTCAGCTGTAATTAGTTAGTCCAAGGAGGCTCCTTAGTTCCCGTAGAGTTGTGGGCTCCTTTAGTTTCTGGAGTGCTTCCACTTTCTTTTCCTGGGGACAGAGACCCTGAGGAGTAATCTCATGTCCCAAGAAATTAACACGTGTTCTACACCACTGTGCTTTTTGGAAGGAAAGTTTTGCTCCGGCGGGCCCTCAACTGGGTCAGGACATAACGGATCTCCGCTATGTGTTCCTCAACAGTTGAGCTTTTGATGAGGACATCATCTACATAAGCCAGGTTACCCCTCGCACCCAGGTCGGCATGGTCTTCTGTAGGAAAATGTTGAATTCATTGCTGGAGTTGAGGTATCTGAAGGGAGTCTGGGTCCATGTGTACTGCTGGCCCCCAAAGGTAAAAGCCAGTTTGTATTAGTCCTCCCTACTGACAGGTACGGTCCAGTATCCATTGGTCAGGTCTATTGCAGTGAATACCTGTGACCCCTGAATCTGGGCCAGCCCTTGGTCAATGTAGGGCAGAGGCCATCGGGAAGTATGGACCCGTTTGTTGAGCTCCCTTAGGTCGGTGCAGAGTCTCCACTGGCCGTTTGGCTTCTATATTCCCAGTAACGGATTATTGAAGGTGCTGTGTACTGGACAGATTATTCCCCGGGACTCAAGGTTCTTAATTATTTCAGTAAGGGACTCCATGGATGCGAGGGGCAAACGATATTTCTTCACGAACACTGGAGTCATGCCAGGGTCCGTCGGAATTGTTGTTGTGTGGATGTCGGTGCAACCACAGTCATATGATTCTACCGCAAAGAGATCTTAGAAATCCAAGAAAACTTGTTTCAACTTTTGCTTCTGTTCCAGAGTCACGCAGGCATCAGCTAGGTTGACTCTCTCTTCCACCATCTGCCTGAAGCCTCGAAAAACTTCTGGTTTTGCTATCTCAGCGGCCTCATCCAGCTGGGTGGAGAAGACCCTGGTCAGAGTGCTGATTTGGACTGGAGGCTTCAGGTGGGAAAGGCAGCCCTTATGGACCTGGAAAATCACCTCATCCCTTCTGAAGTCACAAGTCACGTCTTCCTTACCATAAGGGCAGGAAGTGTACACCAGGAAGTTCCCCCCATGCCGGGTAAAGATCCTGTCTGGTGTTGTATGGTCATCACTGTCACTGTGAAAACAGTCCTTGGGGATCGGTCCTAACAGTTAATTTCCTAAATCAATGGAGAAATGTCGGTCATCAACCGCCATTGGAATAATGGTGCCCGCGGCTAGAGTAATACTCTTTAAGTCGCTGTTGTCCACCTCTATTGGAATGGTGTCATGTTCTATGTTGACTAATGGTGTTGGGTTTACCCCTAACCCTTGCTGTTGGAGGAAAGCATTTAGATGAATATAAGCATCAGGGTTTTCAATTTTTGTCCTCTTTTAACTTTCACTTCCAGGGAGAATTGTCGGGTCCTTTCTGGGATGGTGACTTCCTCTTCAATCTGAATTTCAACTGCATAAAATAGCAATTGAGCTGACCTAAATGCTTTTTCTGGATCATCAAAGCCCATGGGATTATCCGCTAATTGGGACCAAGCTTTGAAGTTTATTAGGTCCAAACTAATGGCAAAGCGATTGAGAAGGTCACTGCCTAAGCAAAAGGCGGCAGTGACGTCTCGCACGACCCAACAATTATGGACTATGCTCTTGTTGCCAATGGAGATTTTGAGCATACACCTGCTTGGCAGGAGATGTTTCGAATTGGGTGTTTCTAGATCCATTTCCCATTTGTCTATCAGTTTGAATGTGGGAATGGCTGGATCTTTTGGGAGTTGGCGGAACATGGCTTCGCTGATGAAGCTCTTACCGTTGTTCACGCACACTCGAGAGAGAACAGAGTCCTTCCCATCATTTAACTGAACAGGGATGAACAACTGCTCTCCAATTTGCTGAATATCAGCCAGGCTCTGAGCTGATTTCACATCTTTCTGGACTATAGGAGTGGGAGTGTCTGATTGTGGATTAGTAAAGAATTTCAGAGTATTTCCTTCCAGTGTGGAATACCACCTTAAACTGGAAGGAAGGTTGATTTTCAGAAATAGAGAGGACCCCCCATCACAAGTCTGTGTTCCTACTGCTATTACTGTCACGTCTGGAATTTGGTTGTCCTGGAAGTGAAATTCTACTTGGTCAGATTTTTGTTAAACCATGTGGCAGGTGCCATTTAGACTAACATGGTTGACACTCTGTTTATATTTTATTGGTCGGCTAGTCTGGGTCCAGAGGACCTTGTTTACACAATCTATTAGGGGTGACAACCTTCTCAGGAGGTCATTCCCTAGTAAACAAGGGGTGCCCTCTGGAGTCACTACTATGACCGGGTGTTTCACCTTGTGTCGCCCAATTTTGATGTCCAAATCTGCAGTCCCCTCGACGGGAATATCCTTTCCGTCAAAGTTCTGGAGTTGTCCAGGAAGAGAGGTGAGAGGAATACAGTAATTCTCCCCCCTTCCTGCATTTAGTTCATCAAAGGCCCTTTTTGACTGAAGGGTAGCTTGGGATCCAGTGTCAACCAGTGCCAAAATTGTACCCTGCCCCTGTACTTGTACCAGGGCATAGTATCTTCCCTCCTTCTCCTCAAGGGGGCACAGAAAATGCACATTTTTGGACAACTGGTGGGCTAATTTTCTGGTTTTGGACATTGCGAGAAAAGAGATTTGGGCAGAATTCTGTGGAGAGTCATGGGAATCTGAAAGAAAAAGTTTGCAACTTGAAATGGTTTCGGGCTCCCCTGGTTCCGTTTCTGGGCCGCCCACCCCCTTTTCAGAGGCAGTCACCAGGATGGGTTTGAACTACGGGTTTTCGGTCTTGTTGGTTCTGGGATAGAATGATGGGCGGCGACAGCTCAATCCCCACATCTACCCAGTCTGGGTTGAAATCCCTTGGGACCCATTTTTCCTTGGGAGGAGTTCCCCCATCTCTGAAGGAGAAGATCCTTTTCCCAGGATCCTCTGAGGACCCCTCTCCCTCAAATTGGAAGACCTGTACCTCCTCCTCAAAATGGGTCTGTTTGGGTCCTTTGTTTCTCCTACCTCCTCTCTGCTACTTGGATGGCAGACTTCCAGGGGTAGGAGATTTTGTTTCCGGTTCCTGGGCTTCCAGGGGCTGTTTACAAGTGGGGAAGCTTCCTCCAAGGCTTGACACCCCCCTTCCTCTTGTGCCTCCTCCCTGGGAACCGGTGGGTTATCGGGGTGCTGCCCCCGTCATTGTTCTGGAGCACCAGGCCCACAGTTTGGGGCATTCTGTGGTGGCATGCTCATCTGAGGGTTCTGTTGAGCCCTCAGTATGTGATCCAGATCCTGTGCCATATTTTGGACCTGGTGCTCGAGTTGGGAAACCCGCTCAGGCTGATACGGGGTTCTGCTTTCTCCCCTTGGCTGATCCCGGGAAGGGTAGCTATCCCTTCTCTGGTAGTGCCCCGGGTTGGGAAGATTTGGGTACCCCTCCACCCTTGGCCTCCCCTCTCCCGGATTAGGTTGTCTGGGCTCAGGGAAGTGGGGAAAGAAGGATGGATGATTTTGGGGCTGGAAGTTGGGTAGATACCTGGGGAACAAGTTCTGCCCAGGATTTGGTGAATTTCTGCCCTCCTGGGGGAAGTGCAGAGGGAAGTTCCCTGGGTTGGGCGCTTGGTTGGATCCCCCCCTTGGGCCAGAGGAGTCTAAACATAACCCAGGAGTTCGGGCAGAGTTCAGTCTGCGGCTGTCTCTGGTGAAGTCAGTTGTGAGGAGCTGCAGCTACTGCGACGACCGTGACTCTGTGTTCTACGAGTCTTGGTCTATACCTTTAAGGAAAAGAAGCTCAACCTCCTTTAAAAACCTGCCTGGAGCGCAGAGCACGCGCGGAGTTCGGGCAGAGTTCAGTCTGCGGCAGTCCGCGGCTGAACGCAGGTTGAGCCAGGAGTGTTGGGCTTACTGACTGGGGGAAGGTAAGAATTCTAACTTGTATATTACAATCTTGATGGCTGAGCCGGGGCCACTGACACGTGCTATGGCCAGGCAAACGCTCCACTCCAAAGAGAAGTCGGACACATTTTGTTTGGAAAGTGCCCAGCTGCTCGGAATCAACGAGCGAGGGCTTGCCGAAGTTGCCGATTCTATGGAGCTTAATCCAATTGATGGAAACTCCATTCAGGGGGACCTTCAGCCTAAAGATGGAGTGCAAGAGGGATACGAATGGGGAAAGCAGAGCGGGCATCATGCAGAAGGCAAAATGTTGCCTTTGGACGATTTATGCTTGGTAAAAACAGCTAGTCCCCACTTGGCGTCACTCCCTCTGCTACAATCACTGAGCAATGCACCCAGCGCCCCCTTACTTCAGGTATCACCATTGGCCTCCTTAACAGTGGTTGATACCGTAGTACGACTGTCTGAATTGGAAGCGGATGACTCGTTTCAACCGAGTCTACTGTCTAAACAGCTAGTGAAGGTACTTCCAGTTGGAGGAACGTACGAACCAGCGGCTGGCTTTGGGAGAGGCCCGCATGAGGAGGTGTGCGCAAACTTCCCAGCCAGTACTCATACTGAGTTTGAGAGAAAAGAAACAGCCGTCTTCATGAACGTTCCTCATCCTGTGACTGAAGTAAATATGGTAACGTTCCAGTCCTCGTTTGATGTGACGAATCATGAACTTTTAGAGCATGAGGCGGTGTCGGAATACACTGAACCTATAAGGTCTAATCTGAGGATTGCTGAGAACAAGCAAGAAGACACACAAACTAGGCTGAGAACGAGCAGAGAATTAATCGACCGTGGGAAAGTGATGTCATGTTGTTTGCCGAGTCATGCTGTAATAGAAAGGCTGAAAGTCGCTGCAAGAACAAGTGCTGACATTGCGACTAGTTTTAATAAAGCAAAGGCAATCCGGAAGGAGAGATGCGCCACTGCTGAGGTGCTAAACAACTCTGCGTGTAGTGCCCTCTAAAATAATAGCACAGATTTTCATCAGGCAAGTTACAATGACTCGAATCATGTGCTGGACTTAGCCGGGCGTGAAGCTCGACTAGCTGAATGTTTGAAAGCTGACTTCGAGAGGATGAAGGAACGGTTGTCTGTCAGCTTTTCAAGACCCGAAATGGAGTTTGCCGATAAACACATCACGAAGCCACCCCCCGCAGGTCAGTGCAGTGCTATAGTGGATCTTGCCCCGCTAATGACCTGTCCTGAAACAAGGGAGGTGTCGGAGAAGGCAGATGAAGATGTAATTCTCCCTACAAGTGGACTCCTTTGGCATGAGGCCGCTGGTGGTGCCACTCTTCCAAGCGACTATCAAAATTTGAACGCAAAGACAGCGTCTACATGCTCGACCCCCAAGGTACAGGCATCTTTCAACACCTTGAATAACAAGAGGGCTGAAAGTGAGGGTCCTGGTGCAAAGAAGAAAAAGGACCTGGAAAATCTAAATTATGAAAATGAATCGCCGAAAGATGTAGCGGCAGCACTTAAATCAAATTTGTCGGCAGCAGCACTACAAAATACACAATAATGTGCTAGCCGCGACTTCGGTTGCCCTCATGCCCTTTACCAAATTATATGAAAATGTACATGACGCCATTCAATCCAATGGAGGGCTGCTCTCCCATATCTTGGAAAAACTAGATAAGCAAGACCAACTTATCTCACAGTTGCAAAATAATCTTGAAATCGAAAAAATGTCACTAATCTTAATGCAAAAGCAAGTAAATGAAGGCATGGCCAAAGAGAACCAGGATAAGAAAGAACTGATAACAGCGATTACGGCCTGTTTAAATCAAACATCCACAACAATGAGATTGTTGCTCCCAACAGAGGTCTGTAGTTCGGGAAAATCACAGGTCACTAAAGCTCCTTTGGCGGCGTCTATTAGTGAATGCCTAAAGACAAGGCCACTCGGCGACTCACGAAAGTTGATCACAAAAGAAAAAGAAATAGTTGGAACTACATCATCTGATATAACAGTGACTATGATGGAGGCGCCAGTAGAATCAGAAGGCGTGACCGTTGGAGCTGGAGCAGAGCAATCATCCACAGCGTCTCTTAACTCTAAGCAAGTAGTGGTGGAGACAGAGCAAAAGAAACTGGAATCCAAGAAATGCGTCAACTCAAGCTTAACTTTTGGGATCTTTAGTGGGTCAGCCAAAAACTTTAGTGGGTCAGACAAAAACTCAAATAAAGAAAAAGTAAATATCACGAAATCAAAAAATATGCAGTCGATAAACAATACTCCGAAAAAACGGAAAGAAAAGAAGAACAATTGCGAGCCTCGCCAACAAGCTAGTAAATCAAGGAAATTCATACGCAACTTGCCGACTCCAGTCAAACCAAATCTTTTTTCAAGATCTATAAAAAGTAATGTACTGCAGTTTTTTAAAGGGATGAAAAGAACTGGTAAAGATGTGTCAGAAACTGCGGAAGAAAAGGGAAATCCCAAAAAACGACAAAGACTGGAATCAGAGAATTTGGTAAGTTTAGCGGGAACTCCATCTATTGACTTATGCAATCTATCTACGTACTCAATCGAGGATGATTGCGAAGCAATTAATTCAAATGTGTTGAACAGCACGGTGAGCAGCTCTGATACAAATGAGTCCCTCAAGTCTGAGGTGTCAGTGCTGGAAAATCCATGGATCTTAAAAGCAAAATCAGGCCCTTCAGGCGCCGTGCCACAGAGAAAGCACGATCGTGGCATCACAAAGGCGCTCAGGGCCGCTACTAGTAACGCGAGGTCAAATATCAAAATGCCAAGTGATGGCTTGTCTGCACAAGGAAAACGTGGTGGCAAAACCAACCTGAGAAGTCTGAACCCAAAATTAACAGCTGGACAGAGATTAAATGAGGCAAAGAAACATAGTTCAAGGGACCGTGACCCTCGAAATGAGAAAATTCCCTGAATTGCAATTATGAACATACTTAAAGACGACCCTGATGTGAATTTGAATAGAAGAAATGTAATGCGTCTTTTACACTCGGTGCCGGCACTGAGAACTGTGACCACGGATGATATTGCGATCATTGAATATATGTCAGAAGAGCACGCAGATCAAGTATATTTACACATATCTTCTTATGCAGTGCGTAAGGTAATCCTGGCAGCAAAAGACGAAATATTACAGCTTGGCTTTGAGATAAGCAAATCTCTGACTGAACCCCTAAGATCTGTATCCCTGGGTGAGAGAAAAGCATCAAATAGGTTGGCATACAGAGTACCGAACCAAGAGCAACGGAAACACGAATTAAGACAATAACTGAGAACAGAACCTCATCTGTATCACTCTTCGAAACCTAATAAGCATGGGGAGATTACTCAGTAGCTGGCAGTTGATAAGGAACAAAAAGCGCTTTCATTGGAATACGAGAGGCTTTCGTCATCTTTATGAAAGCTTCCCAATCGAGTTGGAAGACAATCTTATAATCTGTTTACAGGAAACATGGTTAAGGAGCCCGCCAGTGAAAGATGGCTATGTCACAATGTTAAATCCAGCAGGAAAAAATGCCCATGGACGACCGTATTCTGGTTTAATAACTATGATGAAAATTGGCTGCGATTGGGAGGTGCTTAAAAGTGAAAATCCCAACATGTTTGTGCAATGCACGCTATTGCAACGGAAAGGATGCGGTGTAAAATCACAGCAACACCTCCTAGTATTAAATGTGTATTGGAACCCGGTGATGATCACAACTAAGAACTTTGCAGCTACGGTAGCAACCTTGCTAGAAAAACATATGCAAGAGAAGAGTAATACCATGATCATTATATGTGGCGACATGAACTTGACTTGGTTTGACAGGTATGGTGGCCGGATGAACAGTACCCGAACTCATGGTCTTACAAATCACAATAGAAGGAAAGTCTGGGATAACATTATGGAGTCCTATGACTGCGACATGGTGAATGGACAAATAGATGGTGACAGGCCACCAAAAAACACATGGCACAACATGGGCAATGCTAAGGTACTAGATTACATCTGGGTATCTAAACACGCTTGGGATACAATTAAAGAAATGAATGTAATCTCATCTAAAAACAGCGACCATGATTTACTGGCAATGTACTTGAAGATAACATCGGGACAAAAAAAGCTGCTATCGACACAAGCCCTCGAAGTAAACAATGGAAAGAACAGGCTACGATTGTCTGCTGACCAAATATATAGCCTCACTGAGAAACTAGATGCAGAGAATATTCTGATCGGCAGTAATGTAGATTATGTGTCGCTTTTACCACGGAAAAATGACCCGACTCTATGAAAGAAAAATTCTGAGAAAGTGCACACCCACGACTGGAGCACGAGAGTAAATGAAGAAAAAAAGAGACTAAAACGTGATATATGCAATTTGAAAGCACAAGGGGCAGCGATAGTACCAGCCTGATTCATAAACGGAGACAAGCTTACCACAACTGGTCCAAAGCATTTAAGTATCAACGTGATCAAGAACGGGGAGAAGTAATGCTGAATTTGTTGAAATCTCACAAATGCAGAGACATTTGGCAAATACGTAATAACTGCACGGCCAACCAAGCTATCAGAATGGCAAATGTGGTGACTGAATCAGAGTGGAATCAATATTTCAATAAAGTCTTCTTAGGAGATGTAGAAGTTGAAGTTAAACATCATGACTTAAGGTCCGCAAAGTGGGAGTGCTCTGAATCCGTTGATGATATATTATCTGCAATTGAAAGACTGAAAAATTCACGAGCTGCCAGCCCTGATGGCATCACTAATGTTATGCTTAAACAAGATAAATTGGAATGGTCGAAATTCATTGAGATTCTATTTGCTAAGATCGCAAGGTATAGAGAAATCCCGGGATCTTGGACATCCGCAATCATTGTGCCGATTTTCAAGAAAGGCGACCGGTCAAACCCAGCTAATTATCACCCGATAGCCTTGCTGGATACAATCGGCAAGGTGTTTGCGAATTTTCTGCAAAAGATATATTAACCAAGTGGGCCAACACAAGTAAAATCACAGATTGCAGACAAACTGGCTTTACAAAAGGCGTTGCCACTGAAAACAACTTGACTTTGCTTAACATAATAAAATTGAATGCTATAGCAAGAAAAATGAAGCTGTTTATAGCATTCATAGATCTTCATCAAGCCTTTGATTGTATTGACTGGGAAATGCTGTGGGCGAAACAAAAAAACTGGAAGTGCCCTCAGGAGATCCTGTTCCCTATTATAGCACTACACACTGCCACAACCATCCAGATAAGGCTGAACGAAGCAGGGCAACTATCGGAGAAAATGAAGACCCAAAGAGGGGTCAAGCAAGGATGTCCAATTGCAGCTTGCTTATTCAAGCTATTCATCGCAGACATTCCAGTAGCCCTGAGTGATGTCCGTTGCTTTCCTCCGAAACTAAATGGATCTCAAATAAACTGTTTAATATACGCGGACGATTTAATTCTAGTAGACACCACGCAGATTGGTCTCCAACGTCTGCTACATAAATTACATCAGTACATGAACTTAAACCATCTGACTATAAATACGTCGAAAACAAAAATCATGAAAATCGGAACTCAGAAAGGATCAAAGAAAAATCCTTTTATTTGGAGAATTGGAAATACGATGATAGAAGAAGTAACGGAAATCAGATATCTGGGCATAATGATATCTGCCTCGATACGTGAGAAGATCTGGACCAATGATGTGGGTTACCGGATGAATATTCTGGCAACTCAAGGAGTACGAATTCACAATCTCTTTGGTAAATTTTCTCTAACTTTGATCCGTTTATTCTATCTGCAAAAAATAATTCCATCCATCACCTATGGAGCCGAATCTGGTTGGAATCTTGACTATAAAATGTGGGCAAAATTGGAAGGTCAGTTTTGGAGACGTGTATTAAGGTTACCAAATTGCTTCCCAATTTCAGTAATAAGGCATGAATTAGCTTTGGATGACATATATACAACAGTGATCTGGAAATCGTTAGCATTATTGAGAAAGACGCTAATAACGAGTAAAGAACCTGCCTATGCGATCCTGGCAATGGATGACGAGCGAGTTGCTGGGGGAATACTTGCAAATCGGTCTGTGAAGCTACACGAAGTCATGCTAGCTGCTAATATAAGCAAATAAATGCTGATAAAATGGCCACAAATAGCAAGGAAAAAATTAAAAGAATGGGCATGGGCGCGAAACATGGACAATCTGGAAAGTCAGGTATCGGCGCCCAAACTTGGGCCGACAATTAATAAAATGAACAAGATGCCGGGATATCTCCTACAGTTTCCATCAAGACATCATTGTGATCGTTTCCTTCGATTACGAATGAATGCGTTAAAAACAAAGGAAATCTTATTAAGAAGAAAGGATCAAGAGACTCGTGATAATTGGTGCAGATTTTGTCAAAGTGAAATTGAAACTGTGAGACACTTGGTAGTTCCTTGCCCCAAACTTAGATCCATAAGATCTATACGTTTGAGCAAATATGCACCGAGAAATGAGAACATGGAGGACTGGTGGTATAGAATCCTGAGTGGGAGCTCGGTCCACCTTACGTGCTCGGTGATAAACTTTATTGAAGTGCTCGATGTATAAGTACTAAGGTGGGACAAAGGGTCTTTTGCCATTGAGTAGAGAGGTGTCTGTAACAAAAAGTTTAATAATAAACTATGTTGAATAAATAAAAATATAAAAATAACCCAGGATTGGACTGTTTCCCTTATAGTGGGGACTTACATAGTCAGGGGAGTGAGGGACCCCATTTGTGGGACTACCTCCTCGACTCCCTGTCTACGACTGGTCCGAGGGCCTTCTGGCTGTGAATTGTTCGGTGCAGGCAGGTTTTTAGGCCCGCCATCTCCAAATCTAAAACGGGGGCGACCTTTACCTCTGCCACCTTGGCAGCAGCAGGGGTGCTGTTGGTTTGGGTGTTTTTGGGCTGATTCTTATTTTCCACCGGTTTCTGCACCTCATAGATGCGGGTGGCTTGCTCAATGACCCAGTCTAAAGATCTTTTCTCGTGAAAATCTCTCACGAGCTGGGTCATTATGTATTTGGGGAGAGCATGGAAAAATGTGTTGATGAATTCTCTGCTGTCTGTGCGCACCCTTCTGGTGGTCTGCGCAAAGGCACGCTTCAATTCTTACTCAAATTCTTGTGGGACCTGATTCTCCCCACATTGCAAATTGTAGGCTGCCTTGCGAGCCTCTTGGGGATTCCGGTGAACAGAAAAATGTTTCAAGATGGCCGCCCTATATGTGGACCATCTTGAATGGTTTTGGTCCTCCAGCCCCGCAAAGAAACTGGAGTATTCTGGGGAGAATGTCCATTTGACATACTGAATGCAGCTACTGCTGTCCTTCAAATGGAAAGTCTCCATCATTTGCTCATAGAGCTCCAAGTGTTCCCAAGCAGAATACTTGGCATTCTTGTGATAAGGGGTGATGACACTCCTTATTGCCTTGATCTGCTTTAAGGGGTCCTTAAGCAAGGCCCTTTTTGCCTTATTGGCCTTTTTGGTTCAGGTAACCCTGGTCCACTCATCCTCTGACTCAGAAGCACTGCTCCCAGAGGTGCCCGTCTGATCTTCCAGGCTCTCCCGGTTTCTGCGAGCCTGGGAATGGCTGGCAGAATGTGGGGCCCTGGTCTCCTGTGTCCTGGGCCGCTCAGAGGAGTCGTCAGATCCCTCCTTGCTGCCAGGATTTGATGGGTACCCCCCCACTGACCTAACTGGGCAGAGGTTTTCAGGATGCCCTTAGTGGGCCTACTCTCCTGGGGTTCCCCACTAAATTGCACTGTGCTTAGGTGCCCATGCCCGGATGCCCGCCCATCCATTCCTGGGAGGTAATGGCCTATGAACCCCATACTTTTGGCCGGATAGTAATCTGCCCTCCCTGTGGCCCTGTGCTCATGTGCGCCAGGGGACATGGGGGTGGCAGAGTCCAAGGACTGGGAGAGATGAAGGCCTCTGGTACTAGGGCTCCTGAGGTTATGTTCAGGTGTTTCCCTTTCCCAGGGAACTTCATCTTTATCAGCCCTGCTCCCTGTTGCAATTCAAGAGCCTGTGCTTTCAGTTCCTCGGTTAAGGCCTTACTAGAGTCTATCAGTCTCTCCTGCATGGCTAACTGTTGCTGGAGCCTATCATTGTGCTGACAGAGAGCATCATTCTCTCTCTGTGCCTCCTGATTGGTCCTGGAATACTGGGCCAGTCTTTGCTGCAGGAGGGTTACCTCCTGAGTCCCATCCCTACTGGCCTGCTCCTTTCTTGCCAGAGCATCTTCCACCCTCCTGGTGTGCTCTAACAAGTTCTGATGCTCTTTTTGGAAGTCACCCAGCCCCTGGAGGGCCAGGTGATTTTCCTCCATTTTCCTTTTTAAGAGTCAAACTTCCAGGCCTAATGTATTCCTTTCCTGAGTAAGAGCCTGCATCTGTGCCACCAAGTCGTCCCTCTGCCGTTGAAGGGCACCAGCTTTCTGGCGCTCTTCATCAAACTCTGCCTGGGTATCCAGGTCTTTCAAAATCATTTTATTGCTTTCCTCTTTCTCTCTGTCTAGTTGGATTTGCAGGGTGGCTACCTGCTCTGTGCATGCCCTGTTGAAATTGATCTGTTGCTCCAGCTTTTTCTGGCACTGCAGTAAGGAGTACAAACTGTCTTGGTGCTCCTTCTGCAAAGCCAGAATTCTGGTATCCTGGTCAGCCTTTTCCTGTTGCAGGATATCCATATCCTCCTTTATTTTAATGATGTACTGTCTACTATCATTTTTTGACTCCTGGCTCCTGTGCAGCCTCTGCTCAGAAGAGTCCAGGTCAGATTGGGCCTTCTCTAATGCCATCACTTGCCTATTTGTCAGATCTTGGCCTTCAGCACATTTGTCCTGTATGGCTCCCATATGTAAATATAAATATGCCGCTACCCTTACAATCTTGTTGTGCTCATCCTTGGCCTTGGGGGCCATATATAGTTCACTCAGGGCCACATGTAAGGGACCCTGATCTCTCCATATATCTGACCCTGTTTCAGTGATCTGGGGTGAAATTGCCTGCAACCAGACTGCCTGGTCCTGATGAGCCCACTCACCTCTCACAAATAGCTTATGTAAGAGGTGTTCTCTGGCTATTTTGATATCTACCAAGGTCGTCATTCTGGATCTTGATTTCCTTCCTGACTTACAGAAGTTTGTATTTTATTTTGCAAAACAGACCGTTTCCTTAGAGAGTTCCTTTGAGGGGTGTTTTTACAGTGTAACACGGCGTGGTGATCCGACAGAATTTATATATTCTGTCAGTTGGCACACTGTATTAATCTGCACAAGTGATAGATCTAATCCAGAATCCCCGGCTACGAGCCCCCACTTTGTTAAAGACTCCAATCAAGCATTCCCACTAGGTCAGTGCCTTGTCTGGGATTGCCCATGGGAAGCCCTTATTTATATATTTTTATGACAAGTTATAATCTGGATGATGAACCCTTGTATCACGCCCCTCTCTGAGAATCCCCCTGACCCCACTGAGCCAAGAAGTAGGTTTGTTTTGCAAATTGAAAAGGTTTATTTGAAAAATTAAACAATAGATACATATCACACTTTTATAATAAATTAATATATGATATCACACTTATGACAGTGATCAACAATGGATGATGTTATACTAGCACACTGATTTAATTACTTAGGAGTAGTATAGAGGATAAGGTAGCTGGGAATGCTTTATATGGTACAAGGAAATGCAAGTTGGAAAAGAAGCAACACAGGAATAAACTTGATATGATTTCAGCAAAAGGTAATAGAATCACTTTTCCCCTTTTGGCAACTCACCCCCCCCTTATGCAATAGAAGATGGAAGAGAGAGCACACAGTTCTCAGGAATACAATCACAGTACAATACAAATTCAGTTCCCCCCTAGCAAGTTTAGAGAAACAGGGATGATTTTAAACACAGGCAAAGTACTTTAAAGGTGGTATGCAAAGAAGGGAAAAATATGCTTAAATGATTTTAATTCCCTCTAGAGGTTCAGGGTGAGTGAGAGATACTTTAAATCAGTTCAGGCTAGCCCTATCAATGATTCAGGGATGGTGGTTACCAGGTTGAAAACGGAATTCCGTAATGGAAGCAAAAGACGAATATTTTTACACGTGGCTGAAATGAAGCAAAATGTCAAATCGCGGCAATTTAGTCACATGTGTCGAGCGCAATTATGGACGAAGTATAAGGAGTCAGTTTAGAGCTTAGAATCTCAGCTTTAAAATAAAAGTTAAATCACGCTTCTATCACAAACGGTTCAAGAAATATGGACGATTTTGTGAAGGTAGTTTTTCAGAAATGAAATGTTAAAGTTTCAGAATGACAGATGACAGTTTTGCAGCTTTGAATATAAAGAAGGGACACGATTTCTATGATGCAGTTCTCAATAGGTTAAAATAGTTTGAATTAGATTATTTTAAACTAAGAGATTGGGTTTTGCACAGTTCTGGCTGAGTACTCACACTATATTTTGGACAGGAATGCGACTGAATCACGGATCGGGTCAGGATTGGCTGCGGTTCTCTCGCCACTTGGTACTGGTTCTGCGCACAGCGATCTGAGTTAGCTCTGCTCTGCTGGTCTGGCACTCGGCACTGTACGGATCTCTGGACCTCTGGTCTCTCTGGATACAGCACTGCTTTCTGGGTCTGCTACCGGTTCTGGCAAAAGTTCTTGGCAAAGGATTCAAACAGCTCTCACGGCTGTGAATAGTTTGGTTAGGTTTTGAGGCCTGCTGAAAGAGAACTCAGCTTGTGGGTTAGGCCTTTGATTTGAGTTCTGGAGTCAGAGTTCTAAGTTCTGGTCTCTGTCTTGCTGGAGTCAGTCTGGATCTCGGATGTGAAGTCGCCTGTCAGCGTGCTCTGCAAGGAAATGGAAATTGAATGTCCCTACCTGTCCTGCACAGTCTCCTTTTATGTGTTTAGAAAGTGCGTGGGTCGGCTCATTCTGCATGCCCAACCCTCTCAACTTATCATTGGCCAGTTCCTCCTCTCTCCCTTGATTGGGGGAACTGAGTTGTGAGTCAGGGTGATGCTGCCATTTACAATCTATTGAAGAAACGCCCCTTTGCTTTTGCTTTAGAATTCATTCTCATAACTAAACATATTTCCCAAATGCACAAGTGGTTGACATTACATGTAATGATTGCAGATGACTTAAGGTACATTGTGGCCCAACTCGGATTTTCCTGGGGGCTTGCATTCAAAAGTGGCAACTTATTTTAATTTTTAGTTGGTTTACCAATGTTAAATCTTTACCCAAAATGACACAATGTACACCCCCCTTCTACACATATTCCAGTAATTTACTAGGTCTCTAGCATAAGCACAGTGTCTGCAGTATTAATAATTAGCGGGGTTTGGTCCTAGGACACCGCACAAATTGGAGTTTGGTCTCAAATCGTGAGGGCCTTTACCATTTTGTGGACCCCCAAATTGCACATTTCTGTGAGCTTAATACAAGATTTTATAAGCAATTTAATCAAACATACATTTGCTGCAATATGAATTCACACTCCAGTCTGGCCCGCCCCTAGGAACTGGGAGAGTCAGGGATCGCATGTCTCTCCTACCAGGCAGAGCTCTGTTTACAGTCAACACCCAAATCAGCATATCCTATTCAATGGAAAGAGTCTACCATGTCGGCTGAGGTCAGCAGGCCAGGGGGCCACTCTGCATTTGGTTAGCATGTCCATGTGATCTCCTGGCTTCTTGTGTGGAGTTCTGAGGTGAGAAGGTTTCCCAGCTTCTTGGACTGTTAATTGAATCAGCCTGTCTTCTGTGAACAGCAGGTGTTTATGAATTTTAATTTACCAAAAGGCTTGGAAGTTTCCAGCTGGCTCAGGATCCTTTGGCAACTCCTGAAGTACAGTTCTACTGTCAGAGTTTAGACCGCTAGCGCCGGTTTGTGGAAAATGCCGGTACTGCACCCAATTTTGGGATCTGTCTTGAATTAATGCATTTCAAAAAGGGGATTTTGCTTGATAGTATATGATCCTTGCTTAACATTGTTTTGATGGGAATCCTTACAGTAGAATAAAGTAGAACACTCAATCAGGGTTGAATTTTTGTTTGGTGGTTTCGTGCCCATGATTTTAGCAAATTTTTGACATCAAGAAAATGAATTCCCAACATTTCTGGGTTGCTTTTGGCAATCAGCATTGCCATTCCCAATGGTTTCAGGCTACTGTGTGTGTATCCCAATGGTGGTTTTAGGCAGTGCCCTCCTGTGCTCACAAACATAGGCAAACATGGGTGGCAGCCTATTCTTCATGTTTTCCCTGTGCACTTTCTGGGGAGTTCTGGCCATCATGATGTTTTCAATGCCAGTAATGCACAGTTTTGTGGTGGGGCTTGGCTGCATGGGTAAAAACATCCCACAGTAAGGTGCACAGGGAAACGGGGAAAGGGGCACCAACCACAGATATGACGGGACAGGTGGACAGGGGAAGATGGTCTGCATGTGTTAAATCTATGGTAGGGAGCAGTGTTTCTCATGCTCCTTGATTACAGCTTCAAATGCACTTTGAAATTGCTCCCACCTGCAGAGTGGTGTGTTGCAGTATACACTGAGTACTTTTGTCTTTGAAAGATATTGATCAATAGCCTCTTATATAGCTTGCAAGGTAGTTGGTGGAATGTTTGGTCCCACAGAATTAGGCTGTGTGGTTACAGTATTGGTTGAGGAAGATGAGGTAGAGGAAGAGAGCCTACTACTTCCTAAGAAAGGAACAGCCATTCTAAGAGCATCATGGTGTTGAATTTGGTGTGGTGGCATATGGAGGTGGTCCCTCAGTGCATTTCACTTTTGTAGCTTTTGCCTTTGGTACATTCCCAGCAGTGGTTAAGAACTGGCACACCCATGATTCTCTCTGGGTGCTAGATGTAGGCACTTCCTTTACCTGATCTTCCTGGTCCTCGTCATTGTCTTATTCACACTTTCAATGAACATAACCACCCAGCCTAGATATGTCAGTGAACAAAAAAAGTGTGCAAGATATGTGATGTCATCAGTGATGTCATCAATGACATTTGTGATGTCATCTTTGATGTCCTGGGTGTTAGTCTTAGCAGTGCACGGTGGTGGTGCAAGTTATGGTTTCTTAGCTTACCATAACTGGGGAATTTCTGAGGTTTTTCAGTTTTACTTGTAAACATTACGTCCCTTTAACCAAGTTTTTTCATTGAATTTCATAGGTTCTTATCAGTGCAACTTAACCACAACGTCCCTTTAACAAAGTTTGTTTCATTGAATTTCATAGGTTTTTATTAGTGCAACTTAACCATAACGTCCCTTTAACAATGTTTTGTCAGTGAATTTTATAGGTTTTTATTGGTGCAACTTAACCATAATGTCTCTTTAACAAAGCTTTTTTCAGCAAATTTCATAGGTTTTTACCAGTGCATGCTATTATACTTACCCAATATATCAACTTTCTGAGGTTTATCGATTTTACTTGTAACCATAACGTCCCTTTAACAAAGTTTTTTCATTGAATTTCATAGGTTTTTATTAGTGCAACTTAACCATAACAACGCTTTAACAACGTTTTTTCATTGAATTTCATAGGTTTTCATTAGTGCAATTTAACCATAACGTCCCTTTAACAAAACATTTTCAGTGAATGTTATAGGTTTGTATTGGTGCAACTTAACCATGTTTTTTCATTTAATGTCCTAGGTTTTTATTAGTGCAACTTAATCCTAACATCCCTTTAACAAAGTAACAAAGATTTTAATTGAATTTCATAGGTTTTTATCATTGCAACTTAACCACAACGTCCCTTTATCAAAGTTTGTTTCATTGAATTTCATAGGTTTTTATTAGTGCAACTTAACCATAACGTCCCTTTAACAAAGTTTTGTCAGTGAATTGTATAGGTTTTTATTGGTACAACTTAACCATAATGTCTCTTTAACAAAGCTATTTTCTGCGAATTTCATGATTTTTTACCAGTGCATGCTATTATACTTACCCAATATAGCAACTTTTTGTCCAATTTACAAAATGTCACCTTAAAACTCTGTCATTTCCCACCTTCTAGCATCATTTTTAACACTTCTATACTTTTTCCACAGTTTTTGCTTCCATCGTCGTCCGCGAATTTCTGACGTCATCGCGGACCTTCTGGACAGTGCATCATGACCAAGCGCTCGTGTGCGGCATGATGACGTGTCCATGAATGCGTTTGCACTTCATGTTCGGGGCCTTGCTTTGAGAAAAGTTCAGAACAGCATTTTCTACTGATCTAAGAGCTTTCAAGCTCAAAATGTCCTCTATTTACTCTTGCACAGCTCCTACACCTATTCTTACTCATTATCCATTAACAATCTAGTACAAAGCACATACTTGGAAGAATAGTAGCAAAACTGCTATTTATCTTAGAAATGGCATCAGCTATTGCCATCCCTCCTCCCCAAGAGCCACGACCACCGTCACCTGCTGGAGGACCCACACAACAAAAAAAGCGCAGTATTTCCAAAGACAATGAAGAGAACCAAGAAGATAAGGTAGAGGAAGTGCCTACCACTAGCACCCAGAGAGAATCATTGGTGTGGCCATTCTTTACCACTGTTGGGAATGTACAAAAGGCTAAAGCTACAAAAGTGAAATGCACCGAGTGCAGCTTTGTACTCAGTTGCAGACTACCTGGACATTACTCCCACTGGACCACCTCCATGTGCCTCCACACTAAATCCAGCCACTGCAATGATCTCAGAAATATTGTTCCTTTATTAGCAAGTAGTAGGCTGTCTTCCTCCACATCATCTTCCTCAACCAATACTGTAACCACACAGCCTACTTCTGTGGGACACAAAATCCCACCAGCTACCTTGCAAGCAATAAAAGAGGCTGTTGATCCATATCTTTCGAAGACAACAGTCCTCACACCACTTTGCAGGGGGAAGCAATTTTGAAGTGTGTTTGAAGCTGTAATCAAGGAGCATGAGAAAAACTAATGAATAAATAAATAAATAATGAGGGCTCCAGACCATTATCCTCCATTCCAGGCCCTGCAATTGGGGATAAAGGCCATTTGCACCCCTGGCTGCCATAACGGGAACACAGGGTGCTAAAAAATTGATTTTACTTCCTACAGTGGTGGCTTCCCATTGTAGCAAGGAATATCCTTTTCCAAGATGGCCACCGTGGAAAGGTAAGGCAGGCCTCCGTACAGCACCCCTCTTCCCTTTCCATGGCAGCCTGCAGAAGGCGAAGACAGAACCCTATGAGCATATTACCACAAGCAATTTTTTTTGCTCATCCCTTTGCAAGGCAGCCTGCTGTAGGCGAAGACATAACCTTATGACCATATTACCACAAGCACATTTTTTTCCCTTTCAAACGTATCCCACTTTCGAATAACTCTACCACATAGCTGGTCTGGGTCTTGACCTTATACCATGACCTGGACAATCTGCCCACTGCCCATGGCCACAGGCTTTACCTCAGTCACCAAAGGTATATCACTATTTTTTGTACCTACATTATGCAGAGCGCACATTGCCCTCTAAGCCAATTGGAGACTTGTCCGCGGACCGAACAGGGAAATGGGACCGCAGACCAAACCCAGATATCGCTCATTTTTAGGGACCTACTTTTTGGTCGTTTTTAAAACAAAATACTGAACGGATTTCCACCTCATTTGCAAAAGTGTGCCTTCGGGACCACGCAGCCACTCCTACAGCAAATTTGTTGAAAATACATCCAGAGGTTTGGGCTGTAGGTGTGAGAAAAGGTTTTTTCTATTCAGTCTATGGGAAAAAATAATATTTGGGACCCCACTATTACTTTGCCCCCCCCCTTGACAAAGCCTCACCAAACCTGCCAATGAAATTCAGAGCGGGCCATATTCTTATTTTGCAAAGTTTGGTGAGGATTTGTCTAGAGGGAGCGAAGTTATACGCCACCCAAAAAGTGCTCTTCCTATGAGTTGAGCAACTTAACCATAATGACATGGCCGCTACCACAGGCCATGTAATATATATATAAAGATTTATATCTAGTTTACAAATTGTTTTGCAAACCTTTGTTCAGATTCATCAAAAGACACCCCATTTTATATTATTTTATATATATATATATATATATATATATATATATATATATATATATATATATATATATATATAGTTAAAGTGTGTTTGTATATTCGGGGTTGGCTCCAGCCCCATAAAAGTTGGTGGGCTATCATTTTGTCCCAAGGTCGGCATACCAGTCTTGGGTGTACCGGCTATAGTGAAATCCGACCTACCCACCCATTTTCCTTGCACAGGGCGGCACCCGGCCCTGTGCTATCAGTATAGGTGATTTTGGGAGATTGTCAATTTGGAAGTTATGACACAATAAAACATACACAAATCTATAGCAGACCCCCATGTGCATGTCAGCTACATACCCGTGCAACGCTGGGTGGTACCGCTAGTTTTAAATAATACTGAACCTGTATCATTGGTCAAAGGTGGTTTCAGTAAACAGTGCAGCAAGTGATCAACCTGGACTATGTTGTCCCATAGAACAATCTCGCTCTCTCCTGTTGGCCCAGTCATTTGCCAGTGGCCTATGGCTTTGCATATCATTCCAAACTCATATGACCATTTGGACTCTGTGGCAACATGGTTTCCAAATCATGGTCCATGGCATGCATAGTACGTACGGTTATGATCTGATATTAAATAAATGTTAAGTGTAAACTATGATAACAACCTTCTCTTACAACTCATAACCTTGCTGCTATTCATTAGTCACAAGAACGTCACGCTCTTCTCAAGCCAACACCTCTTCCAGAATTCCCTGATTCATGATGATGATAGCATGAATAAGTCAGAGTTACACCTGGATAGATACTACTTCATCAACAAGTAGATTCTGGTAGTAACTCTGACTTATGCCCGACATGCTCTTCCCATTGTAGGAATAAGACTGAGTTACACCTAACAACTATTCACTTTCTCCTAACTCTTACACATGTTAAATATAACATTTTAGTACTAAGGGTAACTTGTTTGTAAATCAGCCTTTGCAGCAAAACTGGAAAGAAATTTTGCAAGCTATTAGAATAACTGGTTCATGCATGCCCTGGTCTAAGGTCTTCACCAGCAATGAACGTCTAATATGCCACATTTGTAGCCTCCAAGTTAAACAACTTAAGCAAAATAGTCAGTCCCTTCTCCTGCATCATACTCAAAACAGATATACTCTTTTCCCAGTATAATTCCTTAGTCGGATGTCATCATTAAAAAATCCAGAAACCTTGCACACCACACTCTGGAGACCACATGGCATGTGCTGTAGTACTAAGGGTCTTCTTATTGGGACAAAACAATACTGCTTGGAACGAGATGAAAATGAGTCTGGTGATATGTTGGGCATATGCAAAAAGAAAAACAAAAACAGGTCATGGGAACCAAAGTGGATTATAAATGTTACAGTGATGAAAAGCAGATGATGGTCATCACCGTCCCTCAAATAAAGGCCTCCAGGTTAACACATAACCCAATCTTACAATTTGCCTTTAATGCTAGTACAACAGGTGAACTTCATCTCAAACTATTAATATACTCATTAACCTCTGACTCAGTAAACTCTAAAAATAATTATAAGAGTACTCCTCACTTTAAATTTATTTTTTGGCCAAAATAGTCTGTATAGATATAGCCAGACCGTCATGAACAAGTTTATTTATAACACCATCAACCGTTTCCTCTCACAAGCATTTAAAATGTGTCCTATGTTCCCAGATATCAACAACAATGTAGGGCACACTGGTCTGCACACCAAATACGTCTTATCCCTTTACCACTTGTGCAAAATGCATACACTCATTCTAGTATTGTGTTTCAAACCATACTCTCAATCCCAATACTAGAGGAGGCAATCTCCCTTGTTCATCCAGACTTGCATCTGTGGAAATTAGGATCAACAGTGATGTATCGAGAACATCATCAAATGCTTGATGTCATTCAGATAATCAGGTTCTATCACATGTCAACTTTTGCTGCTCCCACAAAGTATTCCAACATGATCCCTTTTTCTGTTTTCTGTCTTTAATCTGCAACATTAAATTATCTCCTTCATTGTTCCCCTTTTGTCCAGTTATCTATATAACATCCATATTACCTGCATATGCGTACATAATGACCCTTGGCGCATGGCATGGATTTAGCTGTGTGTACCACCAAAACACACCAGACACATATATATTTGTTTCTGCTGTAAGTCTTATCAGCTGCAATAATTCACTCCACTGCCTTTGCATTGTCAGTGTCTAATTGGTCTGATCTTCGATTTGATCTATTGCACCATTTCTTTCTCACCTTAGTATTTGCAATCGTATAACTGATTCATGGAATTATTTGTGTGAAAAACGCAGATTTGCACGCCTTTCAGCCCGAAAATCCCTTTTTGAAGTATAGGGATTTTTGGGCAGAAAGGCGCGCAAGTCTGCGTTTTTCACGCAAATAATTCCATGAATCAGGCAGACAAAGTTAAACAGTAGTGGCAAAGGTATAGTGTTCACCATGTCTATGGCTTTTTAGTGTTGATGGCTCTCACAGAGGTGTACGTTAATTTCACCAGGGGTTGGTTGCACTCAGACCTTTTTTCCCCAGCAGCAAGTGACCTTGCAACATCTTGGCACCCTAAAGTATGTTTTTAGAATGTCTTTGTCCCAGGGTGTTTAGGCTTTTAGCCATTCCACAATGCATTGGAGCCTTTGTTAGTGTGGGTTTATTGAAATACACGTGAGAAAGGAGACTCATGTTTCTTCTTTTCACTCATTAGTCCACAACTAGCTACAAACAGCTAGGTTGTATCGACATACATAATGAGTAAACTTCTGACCACTCTAAAGGGTTAGCTTTGAACCTCAGCTCCATTGGGAGCTCCATCTGCAATCCTAACATTCTTCCGGTCTGCAAGATCAACGCTGGGATTGCTAAAGTTGTGTGGGAAGCTGAATGTCTTTGGGGATATATCGGCATACTCCAACCTACTCACACTTCTCTAATAGGATTGCATTTGCCTACTCCTACCAAAACAGTGCAGCTGAGTGAAGTTGGGTCCCACAGGAGTGTACAGTCAGATTACAAGAGGGGAGATGGAGGATTGTGTGCTTAGTGCTGTTAAATTGGGACAGTACAAATGTTACAGTTGTCTGTAATCGGGGCAATTCGCAAATGTTAGTCTCTCTTGTATTGCATAAATGTTAGTCTCTCTTGTATTGCATGGTTAGAATTTCATCATAATTTGATGCCTGAATGTTTCTTAATTTGACAAGCTTTGAAAGATTCTTCTTATAAATATAGACTGTTCTAATGTCACACGATGTGCGCCAAAAGTTATTTTGTAAAGGTGTCAAATCCCTCAACTTTTTGCTCTCATTTTCTCTACTAGTTCCTTCATCACATTGAGCCTGTGTTTTGACATAAGTAGACTTTCTCCATCCAAATAATGTACCAGCCCAGTCACTTTACACATGTTAAATGCATGCCCACGCCCACCCGCTATTGCCAGTAAGTACGGTGGGGAAAATGGGAATATGCAAGCATTGCGGCCATGGCAACACAAGACATACAGGAAATGGCATAAAACTGGGTGGGAGTATATTTTGTACACTGACGCCTGCACAAAGCTACACCATGATCAAAAGCAACAATGTCAAAGGAAAGTCAAGTGTCTCTTGTCAATCAATCACACCATGATCGATCACTCACTGCCACTCTTCCAGCTCAAAATCTAGATGCACACACGGTCTATGCATACGAATGTCCGCCGCCAATCACTGGTTGTGTCATGCACATGTCCTATGGTGTACTCTGAAATCTGTTTCTTCGTGCGGTCATTTCTCATTGAAACAGGCCATTTTCCACAATGGAAATTGCTGCCGCAATGCCAGATTTCCCTAAACCTGATACACAGCGTAGGGTTTTTAATTTTAATTTATTTGTTTAACTCCATGCCTCTTATGATCAATCTCACTACAGTGTAGAGGCGGTTATGATATGATAGAACAATACATTAGTGATTTATCCACGTGTGGTCTGTAGACCGTGAACCCAGAAAGGCAAGCCACAAAAGTTTGTTCATACAGGTGCCATGTTCTCTATGTCTGGCTTCCATGTTGAGGGACTGCAGACCATGATCTGAGTCAGCTGGAGCTCACAACAAGTAAGAGGGGGGTGATGGGCAGCTGGAGGGGTGTGAGGGTCCTGCGCAGCATAGTGGAGTGCAGGCGGAAGCATCAAAATGGACTGGGAGGGGGACCGACAACCACAAAAAATGTCCATGCAGGTATGGACATTTCAGCTTGGAATCTGCAAGGTTGGACTTTTGTTCCTTGCCTTCGGTCATAGATCTAATTTTTTTGTCCAGCAGAGAACAACACAAACAGCCAAAAACTTATCCCTAGTTTAACACAACCTACACTCCCTACACAGTACTCTTTATTCTACACAAACCAAAACAGTCTCCCTCCATCTAAACATAACCATCTACTGTATTGTAGTCTGGCTTTACGTCATGCTGCAACTAGGGCGCCTCCACCATTCAAGTGGTCAATATAATCCTGCTATGACTGTACTGCCTACTCTTCCCGTTGATCGTCTTTATAGTCTATATATAGGGTGGAACATCCAATATTTTGCTCCACCACCCGACCACAAATGGTTACAGGGGAGGTGGCAAACCTATTATGGACCTTTTCAGCTATCACCAGATACTCTTGATTAGCACTCGAGCCCCCCCCCACACCTCCAGCCCTGCTCTGCGCGTTAAACCGAGTGACCATGAGGACTCTCACTCATACTCCATCTATTTCAATGTTTACACAGCACGTTTGGGGCTCCTAGTACCGATCAGAGAAAAATACATAGGCAAATAAGCCAATGTCACCCTGACCATCCCAAGAGATACTCATATTAAACATCACCGCAAACAAAGGTGTCCTTCTCACCAACTTTAGCACACACTCCCAATAACAAAGCTGGTTGTGGGCAATTGCAGGGGAGTGGGTAGCCCCTACCTCAGATTATGGGGATCATTTTGTAAAAAGTAGCACTTGCCTAGAGGGGACCAGCAACCATAGCAAATACATGTCCTTTGTTTCCGTCCATCTAATGTCCTAAATTCGGAAGATGCAGTGTAAAAAGGAACCTTGCTTTAGCACCGTTTTTAACACAGTCTTGCCAAAGTGGAAACGTTAGGTGCGAGGCGAATTTCATCGGAATCCATTGGTTTTATCACAGCGTTAACATGTCATGCTGGCGAAACTCCAGGAGGTTTTGGAGACGATGTGGAAAAGTTAAGTCCACACTCCACCTGCAAAACCTTTGAAAATACCAGGAGCGTAAAGGCAAGCAGTAAACCGCTTACGCCTGCATTTAGACCTCGCGTTTATGCTCAAGTAACTTGGAAATTGAGCCCGAATGTACGCAATCTCTGTCCTTCAACACTGACGGTAACCGCTCATTCAAGTCACACTGCCAAGAAAACAAAACCATCCGAGGTTCATCCCAGACGACTTAAAAAAAAAAAGATATCGACATAAAACTAAATTATTAACCACGCTACCGGCTGTCATAATTTTTACTTATATGGTGCACTGCAGCTAATCATATCCTTTAATGATTTGTGTTACCCTTCATTTATGCACACTGAGCAGATGCTTCCAAGAGTGAGGTCAGCGCGTTATAAGTACTGTAAATAAACACCCTAAAAATGAATCATATACTATATGCAGACGAGTGTGTTTCGAGGTAAACATTAGGTGAAAGCAATATGGAAAAAATACACCTTAATGTTATGCGATATAAAGTGGTGCAGGAAATATGACTTTTAGAGGTGTAACTGAAAAAGAGTCACTGGTAAAGTAAACAGACATTTAGTGGCTGTAAAGCTATTTTACAGCATCGGCCAGAGAGCTGCAAATGAAATTATGCCTGTGTGTTTTACTGTGCGGCAAAGAGCACCTGGGAATATAAATGAATCGCACATATTGAAAGCACATTCATAAGCATAACAATATATTTATAAACAGATGCACTGGGAAGAGTCAGTGCAAAGATGTTTACTAACATTGGGGAAGTTTTTTTTTTGGGAAAGGTGATGTTTGCTAACACAGGTGATAATGGTGGTTAGCACTAGGTGAGGGGTGATACGCGGGCGCGCTACTCGCTGGCATAAAGGAGAGACGAGCCAGAAGCCTGCTCTCAAAAGTCCTTCTTTATTCACCGCCTCGTAACAACTAACTTAACACCGCCCTCCCTCGTCACTTCCCGTGTGCTCCAGACCTGGAATGCCAACATGACATGCACCAGTGCACCCATCCGCCACTTTCCCCCCACTCCCTGGAATGTAATGGCCCATTCGTCGTGTGACGCATGAACAGCCCCAGTTGTACCTCTCTTTCCTACGAAAGAAGTAACATCATGTAGAATTGGCAATAATGACCATCAGGCAGGATTACACAGAAGGCTATCAGAGATGATGAACAATAGTGGGTATCCCGTCGCTTTATCAACAGTAATTACGTTGTGGTAAGTTACTACGAACTTAGTACTTACTTCGAAATTGCATCGAAAAATATGGGTATTTAAGGGTTAATGCGTAAAGGTTAGGTGGAGAGTGCTTTGGGTCGGGGTAGTAATGAAGGGGAAGGGAGGGTTTGGGGGTTTAACATTTAAAAAAAATTATGATGTGAAATTTCAAAGGAATTACCTCTTAGTAAATTACCACAAACTAATGTCTGTCGATGAAATGGCATGGAACCCAATAATGACCAACAAGCAAGCATATTACAAGCGATGTACAGTCACAATTGGCAAGCCCCGCATTCAGCAAGGATTAGCAGTACTACCATATTGGAGAATTAGAAAAGAAACACTGTCAGGCAAAATCCACAACATTGACCATATCACAATGAGGATTTATTTTGAAATCAACTGCCTGGCCCAGCTGCTTTATTCTCATGCTGCACCCCAGCAAGAACAGCCCATCCCGGATCCCAAGCTCGAAGAGGGTGTATGCGGAGAGATCAGGCAAGATCAGAATGAAAGAATCGGAGCGCATAGAGGCAGAGAGAGGGCGCGAGGAGTTGAGAAGGGCAAAGCAAAGAAGACAGACATAGAGTGATGAGTTGGGAGCATAATGGGGAGAGTATAGGAGATTTGTGGCTGTATAGAGGCAAAGCTTCAGGCTAGGGATGAGAGGAGGGTGATGGTTAGAGTGAGGTTGTAGGGCTGCATTGAAGACAAAGGTGGGGCTGAGGCAGAATAATAGCCTATGGACACTTTCAGATGGTTAACAAAGGGTGAGAGGGTCAAGCAGAAATCATTCAGATGTAAGGGAGTAACTATAACAGAGGGGGAGGTGGCGTCACAGGGACAGGGTGCAAGAACAATGGTGGTGCTAAGGGTAGTAGAGTGGAAGAAAGGACGGGTAGGAGCAGGAGAAATAGGTTGAGAGCCTTGAAAGGGTTAGGAAGAGTTGGAAGAGAAGGTGAGTGCAGGGGCTGAGATGTTCAACACCTATAGAGGAGAAACAGTCAAGGGGGAGAGTGAGGGCGTTTGGGCATAACAGTGCCATGGAGTAGGAGAGGCAGAGTTATGAGGTAGAAGAGACAAAGTAATATATTGGAAGCAGACAAAGAGTAGCGACAATGTGAAGGTGTAAGGGAAGAGTGAGCAGGTTGACACAGAGAACCAAAGGGACCTGGGAAGGAAAGTAGCATCGTCACTTGGCACATAGGAAGATTGCTCGTGGATGGGTTGCTTTTGAAGGAAGGAGACAGGTCACAGTTAGTGGTCTGGAGATATCTGTTCGTCCAAATCCTGAGTGTGATGTGCAGGTCTATGTTGTGTCTTTCTAGCTGGCGCTAGAGCCAGCACAGTCATAAAGACTGTCTGAGTGCCTTTTCCTCCTGCACAGATTTCATTTTGCCTCCATCCCAAACCTGTACGTCTATGCCGACACATCCATGGGTAGCTTCTGCACCATAGCACAATGTTTACTGAAAAAAGGCTGTGGCCTGATCAAGTGGTTGGTAAGCCCCAATGTGCATAACATGAACCTTGACTAGGCCCTTTAAAAACATGATTTCTCAAGAACAAATCGGTCAAGCCTAAATCTTGCTGACATATCCGCTCAATCAAACCATGCCAGAAAATGCCTAATGTATCAGTATGTCATCCAATTAAATTACTAGTGCAAACAAATTGAACATGTTCCAAGCCATTAGGCACCAAATGGCTAGACACATTTTGAATTCGCTTGAGATATTAAATCCAGTGGATTGAATAGTTGCTGTTTATTGTTAACTTTCTTCTTTGACAGAATTCAGCAATGTCACAGATATTTCCATATCGATTTAAGCCAGCTGTGATTCAGGTAAATACTACAAGTGCACCTATCTACTACCACATCTCAAAGTGGGGCTTTCAGGCGTCGTCCAATCATTCAAGAAACGTTTAACCAACATTGTTTTGATTGGCTCATGTGTAGTGCTTAGATTGCACAACCACCAATAGCATGAGCTCCAACTCTATTGGTGTGCAGTGCCACTGGAACCAGCACAATGTGCATGCTCTGCTGTCCCTGCTCTGTCACTTGGGATCAGCAGCAGATCAAGACCCAGCCTAATTGCCATCATTAATGCCTCCTGCTGATCTTCCCTCTCAATTAACACCCTTACCTTTTTCTCGCAATGGGCTGTATGTTCTCTCCGCTCTCAGGCCATTAGGCATCATGGGACCAGATCTAATTTTGCAAAAGAGGAATGTTGGCACTGCAGTCTCTGTCAACTCTCCCACACCCCTAGGGAAGGAGGTTGGATCTTTTTACCAGCTGAAGCCTAGCTGCTGAATATGTGGGCCCCGAGACGCCCTGGGCACCAGCCTGCAAGAAACTCTGGTGCTACCTAATCATGGCAGATTCAATCTCATAGATAGTAAATCCCACGGCTTTAGATGGGCACGACTCAACGGGTGACACAGCTAATAATCATTGGCACTAAAAAGAGAGTGGCATAATGTGGTTTGAAGGTAACCATTAGAAAATTAATCCGCTGTTGTGTTGCAATCTTTGCAATTGCTTATTATGGTCTTCAAGATCAGAAGGCCCTCCTGCTGCGACCAACATGGTCAGACGTTCTTGCACCCCTGCTCTCCAACTCTTTAGGGAAAAACTTTAAAAAGTAGAGATTATGATGACCCCATCAAACCTTTATTATATTGAATCCAATGTTGGTTGGCTCAAAATGGAAGCAGACTGGAATACTGCGGAAATAAAGATATGTACAATATGGGCAAAGAGCAAGCAATACCACAAGCAGCAACAGACACATACAGCATTTTTGTAATCGCTGGGATCTTCCAGGGGTGTACATTTTACTGCACCTGAGCGAGATACAAACAGTCATTAAGGTTTCCCACAGAGACCAAGGAATACTGATGGTTTTCCCTCCAGATGGATAATTTTTTTTTTCATATTTCTTGCGCGTAAAACACTTGTGTACAGGCATGTTATAAATGACTTATCATATCATTTCAAAAGGAGACAGTTACTCTGAGGTATTGTCCTCATTGTGTGTGTATGTTGGTGATCTAATAATCCATAGCTGACTTAACATAGGTTCCTAAAAAATAAAGCTTATGTTGTCCCAATGTTTTTGAAAAGTAAATGTTTATGATAATTATAAAGAAACAGTTGCTTGTCTAACAGTTGTTAATAATCTCGCAAACTCCAACTTGAAATGACCTTCTTTGAAAAGCAAACTCTTATTGCTCAGTTTCACATATTTTCTTGCATAATGAACACCAACCAATGACGTTGTGAAATACGAAACTGGTATTATTTAAACATAAATCTTATGTAATTATTATAAGCACAGCATTTCCTATCAAAACCTTTTGATAATCTCTTCAAATTCCAACATCTCATGTCCTTCATCTATTATTAAACTGTGGTTGCTTAATTCCACAATTTACGTTGCAAAGTTACCACCAACAATGCCAACTCCAACAACCAAAATGATATTGCTCAATGCCACAAATGAAGTTATTTAAGGACCGCCATCAAATGCAAACATGTGTGGTCATAAAAAGATTGCAAAACGCCAATGAAATGCAAATAACATGCTATTGAGTTATCCTATGTTTAAAGATTAGCAGTACATTAGTAGGTATAGGTCATTCACACAGGCAGGGTTATTTATTCTCAGGACTACATGACTACTAAACTATATGATTATATTACTGCATGACTATGACCATACAACCTCTCATTAACTGAAACATGCTTACCCTCAGACCGTGATCCATGTAACTCTAGGTGCAACCATAGTTTTGAAACGGGCTAACTAACCATTTTTGTAGTTTCTATTGTAGTTCTATGCGTTCTTTAAAAAAAAATAAAAAAATAAACCTGCATGCACTTTCTACGAGCCCATTTCTTTGTGGGTGATACACCGTTGCTCTGTAGTGTGTTATGTTCTGTACTGTCAAATATGTTTGCATTTCATGTGATGTGACAAGTACACCTTTGTCCATTATGGAGATTTTTTTAGAAATCTCTCTGTGAAATACTTCTTGGAGCACAGCAGTCATTTAAGAAGTGAGACTTTCTGGAGTTTCAAACTACTTTGATTTGTAGTCAACAATGGCAACTTCATATTTCCTTTGTTGTGGCATGGTTTCAATGATAAGAAGTTCAAAATTACTTTTTCCATGCTTGTCCTGTACACTTAACATTGGTATTATGATGTCTTTTATTTTTTAAAAAATTTTTTATCAGTGTTGTATTGCCTTCTAAATATGCCGGTCACTTGCCTACAATCTTTTATATAGTTCTCATAAATGTCTCAGAGTGCCGATGAATCTCTGGCGCATTTTGAAAGCTAAGTCAATAAGTATGAAGCACAGGAAGTGGAGAGAGATGCACACTATGTTATTTGAATGAAAGGTACATTTCAATGTGGCTTATGTTGCTGGCTTGCAATTGTGTATGCAATTGTGCACCTCAAACTATACGTTCATTGAACAGACTACCCGATTTTGGTTATCATATTACACTCAGCATAACTGCTCCAGAGTTCATGTTGTGCTGTCTTGTGATACTGCTTCTTTTGGCTCCCACCATATCTTGTAAGTTTGTCTTATGCACTTGCAATTATCATTTACAATGACTTTATTCCTGCTAATGTCAAGACGAGACAGTTGGTTGGTCAATATATGGGTGAGTGGATTCTGTCTCCTCCCCTATACCTTTTAACACATCACAAGCAGAATCTATTTTAATAGAACCATTTATGCCTACGTCTCATGCCCTTAACTCTAAATAAATGTCCCTATAAAGGAAAGGTATCTATCCCTTGAAATAGCTGTTCCTAGTTGGATAAAAGGGACAGCCAAAGCAACCTCGCCCTATCCTGGCTCACTACTTTCCTAAAATTCTAAAAGGTGCACGCCGTGTGGGAGTCAACAAATCTCTTTATTCGTGTTGCTGCCCCCTGGTGAGACATCATAAAATCACAGCAATCTGGTCCATAAATCATTGGTCCCCTTGCTGCTGTGTATTGTAAAAAACAAAGGAGGTCTTTTAGCCAGGCTCATATATTAATTATTTATGACTCAAGTGGATCAGGTCATCACCCTGAGACAATATTTGTCAACCGGTTTCAGCAGGGAAAAACAGTTTGCCGCTTTCATCAGGACTATAGATCATGTTTATTTGGGCACTCTATAAGTACATAAAAAGACAGTTGTGTCATTTCCCTGTCCTTCAATTGCTTTGTCTGGATCCGGCGTGTTCCGTTTAGATGGGACATCTCATCTGCGCATCGGCTCCCTGTATGAGAAAATGCATAAATCAGGGACCTAGAAGGCATCTGACTACTAGTTGTACTACACTACATTCTTCTTAAAGGCATGGTCTAGTAAACATTTTTATTGTCCCTACGGGTCGGCCATGTTTTTTTAAGCCTAAGTGGCTCGATTTTAGAAAACTTTCCTATGGACCTTACCCGAGTTTTCGTCCATTAAACGCATGCGAAAACAAGCACCAGGGAGCCGCCATTTTCTGATAATCCTATCTTTTCCCCGATCGCCCTGGCTGACCTGCTTTTGCGGCACTAAATCAATTCCCCCGCCCCTGAGCCTGACATTATCAAAACATTCATATTCCCCACCTCTCTCTGTGACGTTACTGTGCTGCTTTAGGCAAACGCGCCCAGTCATGTTCTGCGCGACTCCACACAGAACCCAGAAACCAACACAGATCAACTCACAACACAGCGCGCCACAATTCGGAATATGAAACTGTACTTTAAAATGAAACAGCAACACGGTACATTTGGTAAACTACATTTATTTGACATGAAATGTTTAGAGAATATTCAGCAATTGCCATATGAACTCCGAAAGCCATTTATTTTCTTTTATCTGTATCCGCAATAACTGTTCCGTTTCATCTTGTGTCACGCGCTGTTCCTTTATGGTACACAGGGTGTTCATTTTCATAAAAAGAATCACTTTGGAAGCACGGTGAACCACAAGGCTGTTCCATCAAGTAGGCACTAGGCCAGCGTAAAGGTTGATATGTTGCTTCTAGCCACTAGTACAGCGTAAGGGCATGTGGGCCCTTGGCGATCGTCCCATAATATGGTGATCATGCTCCAGTTGTTGACACGAAGCTGCAGGTGTCTGCTGAAGAATCCATCCGCCGGTGTCTCAAACATATGGCAGTGGCAGAATGGGATCAAATACCTGTTATGAAAACAAAAAAATTATAATTAGTCTCGCTAGCCGAACTTCATTAATATCACTCATTTCATTTATTACGGCCGATCAGAAACTATTTCCTTGCAAGGATAGTTCAATGGAGTATGTTCGTCTCTAAAAATCAATGCGAAAAGTAACGAGATAAATCGAGGCCAACACACAATGATAAACGACAGTTAGTCTACATGCGTGAGGAATGATATGATATATGATATGGCATTTGTAACGCGCCTATACTCAAGTGTTTCTAGGCGTGACGAGGCAGGTGGGGAACAAGGGCAGACAGACAACGATCCTACTAGGCCAGGTGTCTTTCTGATCGCGCATGGGGAACGGCTGTACATAGTTAGTTGAATACAAATTAAATAATAGGACCAGCTGGTGGCAAGTGCAAGGTAAATGCCGGGAGAAGTGGCTGAAGGATACAGAGACAGTCCCGTAGTCTAGGTAGGCAGTGCAGGGAAAAGTGGCTGGGGCAAGGACCGAGATCGGTGAGACCAGTGGACCTACATGCCCATGTGCCCACTACGAACACGTTTTACTTGCTTTTCCTAGCTCTTCATTCATTCATTTATTCATGCATCCATTCATTAAATCTTCATTCCGGTATAAAAGCGTGTAAAGATTTACTTACATTATATTTGAAATTTCCATTGTGTCTCTTCGTAATGCAGTCTGTAAAACGGACCGTGCTCTTGACAATGATTTTTCGTATACTGAACTAAAATGAAACTCGGTCTAGTTTCTGAATTTTCTGCCTTATCGTCTCTTACGTTATTGCACACTCCCTTCAAATGTAGTTCTTTCGGCATGGTCCCTGTCTCAAGGTCAAAAAACAATAGACCCTTATACTTCCAGTGTGACTTGTGGGCCTCATCTGGGCGCTGTCCTTCGCATTCTTTATTTGCAACATCACGTAGTATAGGCATCTGTGAGAACTTGAAGTTTAGAATCCGTCTATGTAGTGCACCTCAATGTGCAAATGCGAACTGGCTTCTCTCCCAAATGCTACGGCCCGCTTGGCTGGCGCGCTCTAAGTGGCCCAATTTTGTCCCCGTTGTCTGCGAGCTTTGCAGCCCAAATTGAGACATTTAATTTTTTGCAGAAGGTCAGGGAAAGTATAAAGTACCACAGGAGTTGAGTTTAAAGTGAGATTTATTGTTTGTTTGTTTGTTTTATTATTTGCAATACGCAAGCCTCCCCTCCGTTAACAGTGCGCAGCATTTACATTTACATGAGATGAGACATGAGAAAAATATATACATACACATATGTGAGGTGAATAGAGAGAATTCAAAGATGACACCCAGCTTGTTCGCCACACATGATGGTGAAGGTAGGGGTTAGGTTTGCAGGTACACTGTACAAAAACATTTATTTACAAAAAGACAATCGTATTGCAATTATTTAAACCGGGAGTTGTACTTCACAATCAGCTGTGCTTCGGGTGGGCATTGCACAGTCGCAATGTTCGGTGGCAATGGATCACTGCTATGCACAGAAACGTCCATAATTCCATATCTGTGCTTCTCTAACACAGCAACAATAAGGCCTTTCACAAAGTCGAACTGCATTTCATCATAGACTGGTTGGATCACACATTGCTTACTTCGTTTTGAAAACACCTTAGTGTAGCGAGGCATCCTTACTTTACCCCTAGTCCTAGATTGTTCACATCCGACATTGCTGTTATGGGCCAAGACCACTAGTAGAGTGCAATGTTTCATGCCCCGAAAGCTAAAATGCAAGCGCTTTGGCATGTACTTTAGGCACATATTGTGGAACACCTCCAAATCCCCGTGTGACAGAATTCTGTCAGTCCTCTCAAATCTCTGGATAGAGTTTTGTCGAAAACAATCTTCTCAATGGCTTTGTGTGTCGGTGAAGATGAAATCAACCACTTCTTCTTCTGTGCCTCCTCTGGGGACAAAGGGCCATGTTCACATTGGTGGAAATGTTCATTTGCTGTCCAGCGGTGAACGTTGGTACAGTGGTGCATCAGTGACCGCCATTTTTCAAGTAGTATTTCCACTGACCCCTCACAAGTTTTTGAGCTCCACCAAAGATGGTTGGTGATAGAATGTGACCACTGCAAAATACTTTCAAAACCTTTTTTTTTCCCTGCAGCCGAGATTTTCTTATTGATTGATTTAGCAAGATGCCATACGTCAAATTGATGTTTAATATGTGGGAACTGCTCTCTCATTGTCTTGGCAATTGAAACGTGTCTATCTGTGGCTATGAGGTCGATGTGCATTCCCCTTCATTGTAGATATTCCACTGATTTTATAAATCCTAGTTTCTCCATGGCCACTGACGATGTACATTGTGTTACCTGCACGACCACTGAACTCACAATTTTTTTACTATCCATGTCCTGAAAGTGGTAGGTGCAGTACTTGGCAGAAAATCCAGGGCTGTCGCACTGTCCATCGCCGGCTAGCCTGAATCGTTTGCCTTCGAATGTACTTGCTAGAGACAATTTTTCAATTTTCCAAGCATCACTAATGGCCGGAAACAGATAATCACGTTGGTATATGTAGTACAGCGCTTTAGAAATGAAATGGAGTCCCACAAACTGAAAGAAAGCCTCTAACTTTCTAAAACTCGAGCCACTAAAAAGTGATGCAGCTGCACACAGTAGATTGTCTGCTGGCCGTTTCCCCAGCATCGGTTGTGCAGACCATGAGAACCTATGATTTAATCTACAGGCGGCATTTATTTTGACGTTACTGCCTTTTATTTGACGAGTCACATTAATCAATGGCTTCCCACATACTTTACCTCTAATGGAATGCACACATTTCAGCATACTTATAATTTCCAGCAAACAACTGTCGAATACAATGTATTTGCTCTATTTCATTAAACTGTCATCCTGCGTCAATGTTGTTTCGGCCTGTGACGTTGTGGAGATTTCAACACATTGGAAAGTAATATAGCTGATATCAAGTTCTGATGCGTCTATGGATGCTGCGGCTGGTTCATTCTCTGTCATTTCGACATCTATTACTTCAACATTGATGGGAGAACACAACAATGTCGACAGGTTTTTTGGTGGCAAATTTTTGGCGGGTGGAGATTGTGTAAATTGATCTGCAACTACTTCAGAGCTATCTTCAATACATTCAATAACATCTTCTTGTGGTGGTGCGGTCGCACTGTAGCTATGGTCCAATGCAACTTTGCTGTAGTCTCCAAACACAGTTAATTCATGTTCTGGCCATTGGACATGAGCATCTCGAGCCTGAACACGCCTCGCTCCAATTAATAGTTCCTCCATAGCGTACACGGTCTGGCAAGCCACATCTCTCATTCGCTTCACTGTCTGTGTGTGTATAGTTCTGACACCCACGGGTAACTGGAGGAGAGATTGGAAAAGGGATGTTCAGTTTAAACACAAGATGGAGTGTAGTAGAATTGACTGGAAAATAACATAAAATAGTCCCCAGCACAAACATTTTTTTTAAAGTTATGAACTGTTTGTAACTAACCTTTTTTTGTTTTTTTTTGTTTGCAACTTTTTTGACTCGACCCTCAACATCTGCACGCTGTAGCTCCGATTCGTTTCCGCATGTCCTCCCTTCCTCTTGCGCTGCAACGACTATATTTTCTGTATCCGGATACACAGCACGGAATGAGGCTCCATCGTCTCCCTGAAAGATAGTACTTTCATTACTATGTATCAAAATATTGTTAGCATAAAACACACGTGAGGACGACCACACAGGTACATCTCAATAGCCAAACACGCTTTAAACATTGTGTGCAACAATCAAACGACAAGTTTTCGACCAGTGATGATCTATTTCAATGGAACTGTCAGTATCCATACCTCTGGCTTTGCATGGACTGCCATGAATGGTTGTATTGGAGAGGAGGCATCCGCATCTCCCTGAAACACAGTACTTGCATTAGTATGCTTTTCCATATTGGAAACACAACACACACTTGGGGTCGACGGCACAGGTACATATAAAGAGATAACCACAAATGATGCATTGTCCAAAAGAATCAAGGAAAATCCAAATATGATCACATTTCATCGACTTATTTCAACGATTCGTTTACATCTGCATCATCTAAATGAGATGTTGTGATTGTGGTGGAAGCTCCGTCGTCTCCCTGAAACACAGTACTTGGATTAGTATGGTTTTCAATATTGGAAACATAACACACACTTGGGGTCGAACGCACAGGTACATATAAAGAGATAACCGCAAATGATGCATTGTCCAAAAGAATCAAGGAAAATCTAAATATGATCACATTTCATCGACTTATTTCTCCGATTTATTTACATCTGCATCATCTAAATTGGATGTTGTGATTGTAGTGGAAGCTTCGTCGTCTCCCTGAAACACAGCACTTGCGTTAATAGGGAAGAAAGTATAGCAAATGGAATCACGTTATATGATCACGCATGATGGAGCTGTCATTATCCATACCTCGTGCTGCTGAAGAATATCTATGGATGTTGCAAATGTAGTGCGCACTTTCGAAAGCTGTTGCGCCGATTCGTATACGCATGGTCCCGCTTCCACTTCCCCTGGAATTACTTGAATGTCAGGCACTGCATCAAGTGCAGGGGTTGACGCTCCATCAACTGCCTGAAACATAGTACTTGCATTAGTGAGGATTACAATAGTGAAAACATAACACACACCTGGGGTCGACAGCACAGGTAAATATCAACGGCTAACCACTAATTAAACATTGTGTAGAACAATCAAACGACAAGAATTCCAGCTCTGATGATGACGCTCGATGGAGCTGTCAGTATCCATACCTCCTGCTGTTGAAGAACATCTAGAAATGTTGTAGATGTGGCGGACGCTTCAGCATCTCCCTAAAAGAGAGTACTTGCATTAGTATGGATAACACTAATTATAACCGAAAACAAACACCAGCGGACGATGACTAAGGTGTATATCAATTGCAAAGCACTAACCAAACATTCGGTAAAATGATTACACGATAAAATAAAAATATTACTTGACATGCATAAAACAGGTCTGTAGTGGATTAGCCTAGTAAGATTACCTGATACGCGCTAGAAGTGGTTGATAACTGCGACCACGTCAAGGATGTAGAATGTTCTTGCTTCAGATTCAAGGGATAGTCAAGAAGTTGTAAAGGTAAATTAATGATTGATAATGAAATGCCAATATTAAAAATAGCCATGTAAGGCGACAGAATACTTGTAAAATGCTCAATACAGCACAGTTCCCTGTTCCCATATATATACATTGCGTTTGTGGGTTATGAAATTGAAAAAGAATATATTGGTAAATGTCATTATTCAAAAAACTATACAATCATATCAATATCGAAATTATTACAAGGGATAGAACACCTACAATATCAATTAATCCGTTCGGATACCTAGACACTACCGCAAGGCCTAAAGCTAAATCCGGACACTTGACTCACCGGTGGCGGAATGTGGACGAATAGAGTGGGAATAGCGTTTTCGAGCAATTTCCGTGTCGTTCGCCGTTTATTCTTCTTTGTTACCCAAGATGCTGTGTACATGTCCAAGGAAAAGTGCCGGCTGCAGATGCGGTATCGATCACCCCTCTTGTCCTGTAAGACTTGTTGGACTCTACTTTCCAGCTCATCCAGTGGATATCCGCAATGTCTGACCCATTCTCTTATTCGATCAACAGTTTTTGGTAAAACATGCATTGTAGTGCTTTCAGATTTCGCATGGGTCTTCGAAGGGCAAGCGCTAATCGAACAGACAGGCATTGTTGATAAATCTGAAAAGTAAATATCGACATTATTATACAATCTTCAAGAATAAAGATTTGATACAAAAGTGAATGAATCATACAATGATCAATGCAAGGTTTGTTTTGGTCGCAGGAACTATACCAGTTCATTATGTGCGGCTTAGTATTTGCATATGTTGCAGAAATGTATAAATGAATTGACTAGAAACTGAACATATGACTCATCCCTTGGATGTTCTGTATTGCACGAGAAGGAAACATGCTTACATCATAGACTGGACCCCGGAAGGATGCAATTCGATGACAATTGACACGATGAAAATAAATAGATCTATTGTTAGCATAGCAATGGAAATTCAAGTCAATAGCAATGAGACCAATGAACATAGCACTATTGGGTACTCTACTCGCAAATAGATAGAAACTTAAAAATCTGCGAAATATGACCAGGATACATGGCCTTACCTTGACCAACAAACAGTTGGATTCAGCAAGCAGAGCAGTATGTTGCGGGAGAAAAGGTGGATGGCCACAGGTAGCGCACTGATGGGTATGCTCGAAGCGGTCACAGAAGTTCACGGATAGCACGACGACGAGCAGATTAGCATAGATCTCCGTGGTTCCCAGGTAGCACGTTCAGGAGTTGACTTGCAAAGCACAAAGATGTTCTCATGAGACATTTCGAGTGGTTTTTAAAGTATTAGAAACTGGGGTGTGTTTGTGAATGAATGACGTATGTATGTCGTGGTATTAGGGGGGCGGCCTGCTTCAAGGGGAGGCCTGGCTGGAGACACGGGGTCTGAGGAGGCCATGTGACCGATGGCCCCTTGGCGTGGGACACCTTTTGAAGTGTACATGCTGTTTGGCACCTTGGCCGTTTGCGCCCCTGACAGCCCCCCATGCCAGCTCGCATCCACCGGCGCGAACCGCCTTTGATACAGGGGGGTGGGATGGATGGGCCTGGGGCGTGCAGATAAGGCACAGGAAGACTGCTGAATGGAGACACACTTATGTGGGTTGCAGGGGGGCGGCGTGCCTCAGGGGAGGCCTGGCTGGAGACACGGGGTCTGAGGAGACCATGTGAACAATGGCCCCTTGGCGTGGGACACCTTTTGAAGTGTACATGTAGTTTGGCACCCCCCATGCCAGCGCGCATCCACCGGCACGAACCGCCTTTATATCAATATATAGTATATCGCCTTTATATCAATGATAGTATATTGTTGCTTATCAATAACAAATGCCACATACCAGAGATTCTTGTGAGCACAGACCCACACTTCAACTAGTGTATTATAGTGGTCAAGACCCTAAGGCCTGTATAATCCAATGGTAATTGTTAGTATAGATATATGTGTGACTTTTATAGAGACATAACCTGCTGAAAGACTTTGAACAAGTGTTATTTAGTGCATGCATTATCGAGAATATATATTAGCTTAGATAGATAGTGACCACCCTGCTTCACAGCAACCAGACCTTCACCCATTCGGAGCACAGATGTCTGACGTCCATCCTTGAATGGAGACACACTTGATTCATTTAAAAAATCGAAACAAACGTTGTTAAAATATATGTGGTGTTTTATTTTGTATCTTATTTTCATGACACAAAAATACAAGACTTTAAAGATTATACAGGTCAGGTTGCAGCACAGTGAGAGAAAATCCCCTGTACTGACCGCTGTCACTCGGGAACGTTTCTCTAATGGCACGAACGGCACAGGCGGGTATCTCTCTTCGAACGCGGTGTCCAAGCCTCCCGTGGAGCCACCATGTAAAGGAACGATAGGCCACCAGCCTGTACCACCTGTGAAAAGGAATGAAACAAACTGTTTTTAAATGACCAAGGTAAGTTTAATAAACGTTTGTTATCAATGACAATTCTTGTAACTAATGGCATTCTGCATGGACAAATGCTATCTAGACAATGCACACTATTGAACGACATACATGCGTTACAATGATATGTAGATGTAATTTTGGATACATTAGAAGATCATGAAATAGGAGTGGCATGACAAGCAGAGTATACTTACTTGTTACTCGGATTACGAGGACGAACAGTTGCGCGAAGTTCGTGCATAAGCACCATCATTATTCTCAACACGGCCCGTGTGAGGCAGGCTGCCCTGAAGTCTAGAAGCTCGGTGTTGCATTGCGGTCGTGGCTCGCCTTCCGAAATGTAGGCCAGGCATCCCGAGTTTTCTCGGCATCAGCAGTTCTCGTCCTCAGTTGGCATTAGCTCGCACCGATTGCACCAGGTGGAGACGCCGTGTATTCGACTAGGCCCAGGCTCTTCATCTGTTGATTCGTCCTGCCAACTGCCGTCCGAATCCCCATCGTTTTCGCGTGCTTCCCTTTCCAGTAGTTCCTCCTCGGTATACTCGGGCTCGTACATGTAGGGCATTATTGTAGCCATTGTGTGGTAAACAAAGTAAAATAATTTACCGAGATGGTACAGGTGTTCACGCGGGCTACAAGCGGCGAAGGTAGCTGACCAGAGCACTGAAATGAGTCACAGAATACTCAAAGTAACACAGAGAGAGGAATGGAATCGAAAATCTGCTGCTGTGTCTTGTGAAACGGTCTGTTTATACTTTTTGAGCAAAGAGGCGTCCTGCCATTTCCATGGCGACACGTCATTAGCTGAAGCGCAGCGAATGTTGACACGAGACATGCTTTGACGTTGGGAAATGGGCGGTACGAGTCTGCTGATGACAGGCTCAGGGGCGGGGGAATTGATTTAGTGCCGCAAAAGCAGGTCAGCCAGGGCGATGGGGGAAAAGATAGGATTATCAGAAAATGGCGGCTCCCTGGTGCTTGTTTTCGCGTGCGTTTAATGGACGAAAACTCGGGTAAGGTCCATAGGAATGTTTTCTAAAATCGAGCCACTTAGGCTTAAAAAAACATTGCTGACCCGTAGGGACAATAATATTTTTTACTAGACCATGCCTTTAATTCCTCTTACCGCCATCCATTGTCTACTGTGGTAGAGCATTGGTTCGGTCTCTGTGCTATTTCTCCCAGGGTCTCTGGTCTCTGTCAAATAAATGACTTCTGGTCAAATTCATGTTTCACCCTCATTTTTTATTTTTAGAGTCTAGTGTCCCCTGTGTTACAGCACTTACCGTCACCTTGATTGTATAAGTGCTCGGTATTCACATGTCCTCTTGTCCCATTTCTTTTCACACATGTTGTTCCAAAAAGGCTGTCGTGCCTACATGGTGTAAAAGGTAAGTATGTAAACAGATTTGCTGTATCTATGATGTTCCGTTACATACACAAATTGCTGTAACGTTTTTTTAAGGCTACTGTTCCTTAGATGGGGCAAGACCGCTCCTTTATATTGTATTCGTGGTGTTCAGAATGAGTTCTAGAAAGCCCTTTCTCATACTACTCGGTGCAAGAGATTTTTTAATATTTTTATCCTCTGCTGTGGTAACATTTCATGATGAATACGCGCAGGCTGCTGTTTACTTAATGCCTTTAGATCAGCTGGCTCGGTCTTGTGCTTCTACGCTCTGCCACATGTTTGTTATTCGTGTATTCCACGGGTACACAATACGTGTTTATGCTTTCACAGCATTTCATGCCAACTGCATGTGGCGTGAGTGGTATTGTCAATATCGTACCTTTCGTATAACGGGTACTTCCTTGTGTTTGTGTCCTCCAAGGGAACACGCTACATAGCGCAGGATGTTTATGTTCCTGCTTGCACAGCATTTCCTGCAAATAGCGCGTAACGCGCTATTGTTAATATCATGTCTCTAGTGTCACAGGCTCGTCGTTCCATGGTTTTATGCCCTCCCATTCTTATCATTACTGCAGCGCTGTTGCCGGTTGCTTAACTCTTACTCACGGTGTTGTAATGACATCGCTCCGGTTGGTTTTCTCCCTATTCCGGTATCGACCGCCATCTTAGGACGGGCAGTCTTATATAGTGGTTGCAAGCTCTGCAGCCATTAGTCCTTTTTCGATGTCTATAGTGGTTTGTATACAAGACAGCATCTCGTTGTGTGCCTCATGAGGGGCCGTATTGTGATTGCAAACATGCTTATGTTGTTATGATTTCTAATGCATGACATTCTTACCTAATATTGTGCTGCCCACGAGGTATTAAACCATGTGTGCGGTATAACTACTCTTCTGTTGAGTCTCCTAGCGTTGTGAATATTACATGGTGGATTTCTTTTTACTCATGATTTCCGCTATGCTGTAACCTGCAATGTTTAGATGTGATTGGGCTCTGGAAACCTTATTGTATAGCTATATCTTAGCGGTATCTCTTGTGTTTTCACATTCCTCTACCAATCCCTTAGTAGTTGTTCTCTACTTGCTTACTTCTGGATTGCTAGTGTTTGCCACCATATACCTACATTCATGCCAATGATGTGGCTCTTCAATCTAAATATCCACATTTGTTCTTGCTACCTTATTGCATAGATATTTACACATTCCTCTACCAATCTGTTAGTAGTTGTTCTCTACTTGCTTACTTCTGGACTGCTAGTGTTTGCCAGCATATGCCAACATTCAGGCCAATGATGTGGCTCTTCAATCTAAATATCCACAGTTGTATACACCGTGAGTTAGTGTACTAGGTAAGGACACTTTAGAAAGTATAAAATACGAGACTAGATCAGGGTTTAGGAGTGCATGACTACAGATACACAGGACAAAGTTGCAGTAACCAACAGAAGACACGAGAAGAGCATGGCAGAGGCAACGTTTCTAGCATATGCAGAAGAATTGGTGGAAGGTATATTAGCAAATCCTTCTATCCTAGGAATTGATGAACAGACAGACCCACAACCAAAGGGAGATGAATGGGATGAGTTAAAGGTCCTCCGGAAACAACTTATAAGAACAGAACTTCATGGTGCCATTATGACAGAATACCTGAGGTCAGAAACAGCCCCAAACGGTCTAATAACAAGAGTTGAACCCTGTATCCTTTTGGACCAGATCCAATTCAGGAAAGATTGGGGCTTCATAGCAAACAAATGCACCAGAGACTGGTTAATCCTCATAATCAATGCAGCAAAAACAGTCTCCGAATCATGAATGCAATCATAGCAAAACAAGACTCTTTAGCTACAAATATTATTGTAGGGAACTATATAAAAAGCATGGAAACATTGGATGCAACAATAAAGGAATTCAAGGAATTTAAACTGAATAAGAAAATCATTAAACTTAAGAAAGACATCTCAGCATTTACCCATGAGAAGAAAGATCCCTACGTCACGGATGAATATTACGAGGAAATGGAAAAGAACAACAACCAGAACTAGACAACTGGACAACCGAGGGGACGACATTATTAACGGAATAATAGACCACGACCAAACAACTTCAGATAAAGTTCAGATGAGGACACCACGAGACCAGCAAGAACTCTCAGATTCGAGGACCAGCAACAAAACCAACGGGTAAACGCCCAGGGTTTTCAACAGCCCAGAGGCCGCGGGAAGTCAAGAGGTTGTTGGCAACACCAGTCACTGCACATCACCCGCAACAGAGGGTGAGGGTGGTACGAACGAAACACCCAAAGACCATGAATCCGAGACAACATAGAAGAAACCAGAATATGCCCATGGCTCAATCTTTGGTAGTGAACCTATCCAACATCACATTGAGTCAAGATCAACTGGGAATATTACAAAAGGGACTATCCTTTGTCCCCACTAGTAAACATGACCCCTTTGAATTTTGCGAATAGATGCAACACAACTGATGAGGAAGATACGTCTGAAACAATTCTTCATGAACAACACGTCTCCTATTAATCAAGGAGCCACCAACCTCCACAACAAGTCACAGTACTACCCCCACCCCATTCGATCACCCCAGAGTCGATAACCTTTGAAAAAGCCTGACTAAAAAGAATAGAAAGCATCGAGAAAGAAGAGAGACAACCTTTCTTCAATCTTAGGATAAGGGAAAGCCAAGCACTTAAAGAAATACAGAACAATGACCAGATCATCATCAAGCCCGCGATAAAGGGGGATTCATTGTGCTGATGGACAAGAAAGACTACCAAGTCATGGTGAACAGGACAGGACAACCTATAGGCAACTTGGAAGTGACCCAACGGAAACAATAAGAAGAATGATCGACCCAATCATTGAACAAGGCCATTTGGAAGGGTATATCAGCCAGAAAGAGGCAGATTTCCTCTGCCTGAAATACCAGAAATGCCCAGCTTTTTATTACCTAAAATACACAAAAATACCACTCCGACTCCTGGACGCCCGATTGTGTCGGGAATAGGTTCTATATTAAAACCTTTATCACAATTTACAGACTTCTTCCTCAAGGGCGAGGATACACATATGAAATAATATACGAAGGACACCACTGCTGTCCTAAACTACCAAGAATTCTTGGTACTACCTAATGACAATATTTATATTGTGACAATGGATATAGAGTCTCGATATTTCAAAATACCACAAGTGGAAACCCTCAAAGTCATAGAGAAAACACTACGTGCGTAAAGACCTGAGATAGAAATATCTATTATCTTCATCATGCAATTAGCAGAGATTGCTCTAACAAAAAATTACTTCATGATTGATAATAGATTCTTTGAACAAATATCAGGGACAGCCATGGGGGCAACTTTTGCCCCTGCCATAGCTAATCTATATGTAGCGGACTTTGAGGAAAACATTATCTACCACCATACCAACCCATTTTTAAGCAACATCCTGAGTTGGCGATGTTATAGTGATGATGTTCTGATGCTTTTTGAGGGCGATGAGCAAACGCTGAGGGAATTTAGAGAATGGCTGAATATACAGAACCCATTCCAGAATATACAGAACCCATTCCACTCACCCTTGAATACAGTAAGGATACAGTAACTTTCCTAGATCTGAAGCTTCTAAGAAAGGGAACAAAAATTGAGACAACAGTCTATCAAAAAACAACAGACCGGAATTCATTATTAGAATTCAACAGCTTCCACCAGAGATCCCTTAAAGAAAACTTACCTTTGGACAGTTTTTGCGATTTAGAAAAAACTGCACCACAAGAAATGAATATGACATCCAAGCTGAGAAGTTGGCAAAAAAACTAGAAGAAAGAAATTACCCTCGCAGGATCATAGAACAACATCCAAGAAGAGAAAGAGAGGATAATCAGAACACAGCAGTTTTTAACCACTCACCCATAGTGAATCGCATGAAAAAGGAAGTCAGAAAACTATGGCCTATCCTCAATGTGGGTGAGAAAACATTACACTCCCCCACTTTTTCTATCAAAAGGAGACGAAATATAAGGGACATCTTGGTGCATACCTACAAAGAAGAGAATGAGAATAAACCCACAATGTGGAACACAGCGAAAGCTACAGGACATAGACCATGTGGAGCCTGTGCAACATGTCCGTTTACCAAACGATCAACAACAGTAGAAATTGGCTGGAATACGCCATGCGAACAAAGGACACTGACTAATTGCAACACCTCAAACGTGGTATATTTAATGAAGTGCCCCTGTGATAAAATCTACATTGGAATGACTACCAGAAAAATTAAATCAGGAATTGGAGAACATAGATCTAACATCAGGATGAAAAGAAACACTGCCCCACTAGTAGAACATTATCCACGACACAAACACTCCGAAAACGAGATGTGCTGGACTATACTTGAGAAGGTAAAGGTACCACAGAGGGGTGGAAACTTAGCTGCCATGTTGTTAAAGCGAGACCAACTGTGGATATTTAGATTGAAGAGCCATATCATTGGCCTGAATGAAGGCATATGCTGGCAAACACTAGCAGTCCAGAAGTAAGCAAGTAGAGAACAACTGCTAACAGATTGGTAGAGGATTGTAAAAACACAAGATATACCGCTAAGATATATCTATACAATAAGGTATCCAGAGCCCAATCACATCTAGACATTGCAGGTTACATCATAGCGGAAATCATGAGTAAAAAGAAATCCACCATGCAATATTCACAACACTAGGAGACTCAACAGAAGAGTAGTTATACCGCATACATGGTTTAATACCTCGTGGGCAGCACAATATTAGGTAAGAATGTCATGCAATAGAAATCATAACAACATAAGAATTTTTGCAATCACCATACGGCCCCTCATGAGGCACACAACGAGATGCCGTCTTGTATACCAACCACTATAGAAATCTAAAAAGGACTAGTGGCTGCAGAGCTTGCCCGTCCTAAGATGGCAGTCGATACCGGAATAGAAAGAAAACCGACCTGAGCGACATCATTACAACACTGGAGGTAAATTTTAAGCAACCGGCAACAGCGCTGTCGTAATGATAAGAAGGGAAGGGCATACAACGATGGAACGATGAGCCTGTGACACTAGAGACATGATATTAACAATAGCGTGTTACGCGCTATTTGCATGAAATGCTGTGCAAGCAGGAACATAAACATCCTGCACTACGTAGCGTGTTCCCTTGGAGGACACAAACACGAAGAAGTACCCGTTATGCGAAAGGCATGATATTGACAATATCACTCGCGCCACGCGCAGTTGGCATGAAATTGAAGTGGGAGAATGGGACAAAAGACTCCCCCCAATCCCCTCACGCCCCTGGCCTAGAGGATCGCGGCCCAGACACCCGCCACGAGAAGAATTTGCCTATCTACCAGACGATCAAATACCCTGGTACAGAAACATACAGATGTGCCCACCAGCCTGCCCACCAGCCCGGCCTCCCCAAGCCGACACCTGCGGCATGGATGAACTCGACTGAACCATTCAACAGTAAATAAATACATTGTTAGAGATACCATGACGACCTAGCTAACGGTCAGAACACCCGTGCAATCATGCACACTGGACACTCCCACACCAATCCACACGAAGAACATACTCAGTGCTATGACGTAGGTGACGGACACACCCACTGACGCACATCTTTATTATTTTCCACATAGGGTTTTCAAAATGCAGAAACGCAAGACGCACAAAGCACTCATCTAAAATGCTTGCTGACACTTCTCCTAACCCATGCATTGTGATGAAAATGCAACGAAGACATGATACTGGATATGAAGCAATATGATACCGTAACTTAAAGTGCCGTGCATCAAACATCCCCACCTATGCACCAGGCCCAAGTAGGCCGCAAACAAGAGTCTCCACGAACATTGAACGAACAAGAGTACAATTGCTGACCCACGCAGAGGCAAATACAATTTTAAATGTGCAGAATTCTGCCTCAACCATGGTCTCTCCTCACGTGACCAAGCCGAACCTGACAGGGTGCCAGACCCAGGAGGGAGAAGTCGCCTGGGTCACACGTTTTGAGACACAGGCTGCAACAATGAAATGACCCAATGGACACCTACGGCGGTGGGAATAGTCTGCTCTCAAGCATATAAGCAAATTCACGCATTGTCTGCACAAACACATAGTTACATATTGTTGCAAATGACAGGTACACCGCGAGCTGGGAACAACGATGGTCCCAGGCTGGGGGGCTTGCGAGTGGACCAATCAGAACATGGGGCACTCATCACTGACGCCATTAACATTAGCCAATCATCAGGGGTCTTCATGTAACAATTTTCATGTATCTAATAGAAGGGACAACCCAAGTATACCACCTGACTGACCCTTAACCACTAACAATCTCCTCTATACGTGTGCTATACTAACCCTACCACTCGAGGAACCAATCCAGAGTGGCGATAGGTTTTTTACTAACTTTCCCAGGTGACGCAAGTAGCGCGTCATACTGAGGCAAAAAGGGCCTGCAAGCCCCACGAATTTCGAGAGTCAGGACGGACGCGTACGATCCTAGACCCATCCCTGCCGTTATTTAATAAACAGCAGAACCACATTGCTTCTTGTGTGTGTCTCATACTCTTTTTTGGGATACATGGGAGGAGTTGGGGCCTCCCTGCCCGGAGGTCCGCGGACGGCCCAGCTGACCCCGGGAGAATTTCCCCCCCCCCCGACAAGTTGGAGGCACCGCTGAGATCTGTTTAAGATCTGCTTTTATTTTATTTTTCCGAGTGCTCTCATTGCGAGGAGGCTCGGCGGCGCGGCCCCCTCTGCCGCTGCCCCCTTTTTAGGACTACAGGACCATCACGAAACTGCGAGAAGACCGGACTGCGCAATCCGGATATTAGCCTTCGGGAGCCGGTTGAGAAGTATCCCGCCCGCGGTTGGCGAGTGTCCAGACGTAGTCCAGACGAGGGGAGGTGGCGAGCCGCTTGGAGGGGTGCACGCAATCGAGCGGCCCTGCATCAAGAGAACTTGGTGAGTATGCCACGCCCAACAAGCAATGTGAAATTGTGAGGGAGGGGGGAGGAATAGAATACGGGAGGTGGGAGGTGTTACACAGGTGCGCGGCGAAGGTTTGATAAATTAGTGTTGACGGTGAAGTGAATGGTAGCTGGACAAGTGCGAGAGCAGTCCGCTACGTTACGGAAGAGGAGGGGGCAGAGCACGAAAACATCACGTGCGGCCGCTCGTAGACACTGATTGGCCTAGGTCGTGACCACCTGTAAGGGCGTGTGTGTTTGCGGTTTCCTACGATTTGGTGATTATTGATCAATGAGTAGATGAGGATCCCTATTGATAGAGCAGAAAACTCGATAGATAGATGACGTTTCCCTGTAGGGGGTAGCTAGCTGGTTGCCTAATACGGAAGATAATTGGCTGGTTAAGCCCTCCTGTCGAGGGGCGTATCACACGCTAGGCGACGCAGCGTGCGCAGTCTGATTATATTGTTGATTACCTTGTTCCAGGCGTGACAAGAGGACAGCTGTGGGGTTAACGGGGGTAGATTGCAAACTTATTTCAAACTTTTAAAAACATGTAAAGAACTTACCAGTAGTTTTGGAAAAGGTCGGTGACGTCACCAGTAGGGCTTTCATAGGACATCTCGAATACAAGGCATTTTTTGAAGAGTGGTGGGGAACAGAATAATGGTAAGGGAGTGGAGACAGAGATAAACGGTAACGAGTAGCTCGGGGCAAGGTGAAGAGGGGGACATGGCCGCGCACGGAGAACGCCGGCCACGACAAGTGAAGAAAGAGGCGGAGGGGTAAAATAAAGTGAGACGGCTGTATAAGAACGTCATACAGGGCACGCAGCCGCAGGAGGCTACGTGCGCCTCGGCCGTAGGGGGCCGTAACGGTGTTCGGTGAAGGAAGAAAGGAAAGAAAAGAATATACAAATGCAAATGCTATATTTTACTATTTTGTTTTAGCGGACAATCGCAAGTCCCCAAAATTACGGGGCCAGGTAAAGATCTGAAATTGTATAGCGTACACTATTAGCAAGATAACTGCTAACATATAGAGGGAGGATAACAATTGAAGTGCTACTATGTCATACGGGACAGGATCGGGAGGGTGGGGGAACACCCTCACTACCCCGCTACAGCATATATGTAAAACACTGTCACCCCATAGGGAGAAACTGATCAAATACAGCATAGAATGGACACAGGGGACGGACAACAAAATGACGACACCATGGCCGCCTAATGGCAGTTTCGATCCATATACCCAACACTCACTATTAACCCATCTGCATAACACATACAAGGGGAAGAAGTTGACACACCACGTGGAGGTGTTTAACTTATGGAGGATGTTCCAGGGGTCCCGACCAGGACCAAACGGAATGTTCACTATGGGGGAAACAAAGGAAGAGAAGAAGATTAAGGAGGAAGAAGAGAATGGGGAAAAAGAGAGTGAAGGCACACAGAACACGGGGAACGGACAGGAGGGAGGAGAAAAGAGTAACAACATAAATGAAAAAGAAATAAAAAAGGAACAGAGCGACGATATGCCCCTAGCGAAGGTAGAGAAAAAAGAGGAAGGGGGGTTATATCCTTTAACGGAACTACGAGAAATAGTGAGAGAACAATTAAGGGCGGCTGAGGGGTACTCGAACCCGGCATACAGCCCGCCACCATATACAGCTACAGGTGGCCACACGGGAGGGGAGCAGACTAGTACGACGGGATCAACTTATACGAAGATGCCCGCAGGGGAGGGGAGGACTAGCGAAGAACAAATCGCAGCAATAGGACATGATGAGTGGGTAGCTGCGCAGGTATTATTAAAATTACGAGGTTCATTAACAGGAGAAGAGAAGGAGGTAGTAAGGAAAATGGATGAGGATAATGACAGAAAGAGCGAAATGAAAGGGGAAGCGGGAAAAAGAAAGGAGGAAGAGCTGTCACGACAAAAGGAAGAGATTTTGGAGGAACGATTAGCAGAATTAAGGGATGAGCAAAATGCCCTGATCAAGCAGCTTGAGAGAGAGGAAAGAGAGAGAGCACGGAAAAGGAAAGAAAGTAAGAATGAGTTGGAAAAAATGAGGGAACGAACTGAGGAGCGAAAGAGAGAAGCCGAAAGGGTAAAGGCAGTAGCAGAAAGGGTATCCAGAGCAGCACTTCGTGACAAGAAAAGAGAGGAAGAAGAGAAAGAAAAAGAAATGGAAATATGGAAGAGGAGAATACTATCAGAAACGACAAAGAAATACGAAGAAGGGAGGATGATAGAGAGTATATTAGAGCGGGAAAGAGAGAGATGGGAAAGGAAGAGAGAAGAGGAAAGGATACTGGAAAAGATGAGTAGTGAAGTAATGGAGGAATTAATAAAGAAAAGAGAGGAAATTGGTAGAGAAATAGCTGAAAAAAGAGAAGGTGAAAGAGAAGATAGGAGAGGGGAGAGTGAAGTAAGGAGATATGTACGCAGAGACACAGAAGTAGCAACAACATCAGCACAAAGGGGAGCAATTGGTAAAGAAGAAACGGGAGGAACGGATTTAATAGACTTAAAAACAGTAACGATTAGGGGGAAAAAGAGAGATTGGGGGTTGTCGCTACTGGATGACTTTTGTAGTGAGGAAGAAGAAGGAATGGAGAAGGAAGGAAGAAATAGGGAAAGGGAAAGCCTAGATAAATTGTACATCACCCGGACAAACAGGGAATCACCATGGGCCTGCAGGAGAAAGGAAGAACTGGGGGAAAGTGAGGGGGAAGAGCAAGGAATGGCGGGAAGGCAGACACGTGCAGCTACACCCTCATCATCTCGTCCAACATGCTCCACCACCCCACACTCATCCCGTGCAACATGCCCACCTACACCCGCACCCGCCCCTCACGAACACACACCCTATGCAGGCAGGCTTAGAGACCTCCCTGGACGCAGGCAGGAAGAACGAATACACACGCCTACATTAAATAAAGGAAATGATAAAAGAAGGGGTAGAGATGGAGGAGAAACAGTTACGAGCAGGGGAAATATGGACACAACAGACGATGTAGACGATACGGAAGAAGAGGAGGGGTACACAGACTCAACTCTGGGGAACCTAGGGGGTCAAACAGGACACAACCTAATGCCACTTCTGGAGAGGGGAGGTGTTAGACCACAATACGTCCCTTGGAAGCATGGAGACAAGGAAAATATAAAGTGCAGGCTCCCATCATTAAGTGGAGGTGCGGGAAAATTTATATATGAAATGGAAAAACACACCGCAGGACAGAAACTAGCAGTAGGAGATATAAAGGGCCTCCTAATATCAATACTGGGGGATGCGGCAGATGACATCTGGAAAAGAGCAGACTTTCCCGGGGTCACAATAACAAACACATCACACGACGGGGCACCATTCGCAAACTGCAGACATGCATTATGGCAAGCGCTGAGGGTACAATACCCAGACACATCAGACATAGGAGCGATTACATCACGCATGATGCGTGAGAACGAAGATCCTGTTGATTATATCCAGGAAATTCAAGAGAAGTGGCGTATGGAAACTAGAGAACAATGGGACAAAACACCAGCAATATTCTATCATATACTAATACAAGGGCTCCCAGAAGCAGTGCAGAAACAATTGAAGAAAGTAGTGGGGATGGAAGCAAAAACATGGCCAGAAATACAACTGACGATAGTACATCATTGTAGGACATGGCAAGAAAAGATGAAACAAAAGGAAGAGGATAGAAAAGTGGAAGAGGCTAAATTGGTGCAGAAAAAACTTACTAAATACACGATGGAAGGTGCACTAATAACTACACCTACAACAATGACCCAAAACCCCACACAAGTAGTGGCTGCACTAGATCCCTCCCAAATACAATCACCACAGATTGTAGCACAACAGCAGCCCCCACCATATACGACTAACATGGGAGGAGGATACTCAACACCAGGAGCTGGATATTAAAATTATAACAGGGGAAGGGGAGGAATGATGAGGGGGAGGGGATACGGCTATAACACGCAACAGCAAGGGGGAGGATTCAGAAGTTTCTACCCCACCGGGCAACCAGTATACCAGGACGATTCAGGGAGTTTTCCATGGCAGACCAGGGAACCACCGGTATGTTGGATTTGTGGATTACTAGGACACATGTCACACACATGTAGAATGCGACCCGGGCACACCAGCAAAGGGAGAACAGGGACAACAAGGTCGTACGAGGGAACAGCAGGGCCACCAACAACAACAGGCACTGCAACCGGGACATGTGCAGCAACAACTAGCAACAGAACAACAGCCACAGACATATTCACCACCACAACAACAGATAGCAATGACACAACAACCTCAAGTGCAGCAATTACAGCAACCCGCTCAAATTCAAGACCATAAAGTAACGTCTACCAATTCACAGCTACAGCAAACACAACTGGGAAGGGTGACGGTCCTGGGACACAACCCTTACAAAGGAAGTGGTCAATCATTATACCCACAATAGGACAGCCCACAGACGGCCTTGGTGTGTCCCATCCTGTCGGTAACACCTAATAGTGCGGAGGAACCACGCATAGAGGTAACGATAGGTGACAAAAAGTTATCATTCCTTGTCGACACCGGGGCAACCCGGTCTTGCATAAGGGAAGGTAAATTTAAGATGTCAGGTGAGGCCATGAACACCCAAGAATTCTCTGGGGCTAGGGGGTTGGTTCCCTTTACTGATAACATCCCCTTATCAATAGGGGATTATGACATGTCCGTCCCGCTTCTATATTCAAGGGACTCACCAGTAAGCATACTTGGGAGAGACATAATGAGCAGGTTGAATATGACAATCTCCTTTACGGAGGACGGCATAATTTGTTCCACTCCTGGAATAAACATGCTCACTGCACGGCAAATTATGCAAGCATACTGTGGATAGACAGTGATTAGGGCTAGGCCAGTAGATGGCGAACTGTTCCAGTACGGAACAGACATGGCATTCACATGGATGCCAGGAATAGAAGGAAAGATCTGGAGGAGGCCAACAGCCTATTTGTTTAGACCAGAAACACCAGCCAATGAACCAGAAGGAAAGGTGATTTCAGTGAGCATGGAGAGCATTATAGCAACTGCTGATTATATCGCAGTACATGCCCAAGACAGGGAAGGAAGAGCATGGAGGGCAGTGATAGCCCTAGCTGAGGGATGCAGGCTCACCCAGGTGTCAGACGAGGAGATCTTTTCAGAAGAAAAGGAAGAGGGTGAAATGGTATTTATGATGAGTGTAGATATATGGCTAAGAGTGACATACAAACAAGTGGCACAGAAAATTGCAATGGCACTTGAAGCACCCACATCCACCCCAGTTCCTTTTTTTGAGGAGGATATGGCAAAAGTCCCAACATCATTATGGACTACTAGTCCCTATGACGTGGGGTGCATAAAATGTATAGGGGGAGTAAGAATAAAATTGAAAAAAGGTGCAATACTCCCTAGAGTGAAGCAATACCCACTATCAAAAGAGGCAGATGAGGGCATATATGAAACAATAACGGCCCTTATAAATAATGGCATATTGGTACCATCAGAATCACCATGTAACACAGCCGTATATCCAGTGCGCAAAGCTAAAGGAGGGTCTTGTAGTTTCATCCAGGACCTCAGGCCCTTGAACAACATAGTGGAAGCAGAATACCCCATAGCAGCAAACCCGGCCACAATATTTTGTGGCATTCCAGCAGAGGCATCACGATTTACAGTGATTGACCTCAAAAATGCTGTTTTCTCAACACCCCTGCATCCAGATTCACAAGATCTAACAAGCTTCACGTACAGAAACACAAAATGGAAACACACCAGATTGCCACAAGGGTACTGCGAGTCACCCTCAATTTTCAACAGAGTAATACAGATGGACTTGGGAAACATTGAATTGGAAAGCACAGTGTTGCAGTATGTTGACAATATAATAATTTGCAGCACAAGCGAAAAAAAATGCATGGAGGACTCATTCAAGATGCTGACAATATTGGCTGAAAAGGGTTACAAGGTAGACAAAGAAAAGTTACAGTACTGTCAGGAACAGGTACTATACATTGGTCAGCTGATATCCCAACACGGAAGAAAGATTGCACCACAAAGAGCACAGGCTATATAAAAAACGCCATTGCCACAAACAGTGAGGGAACTGCAACAGTTCCTGGGATTGTGCAACTACTGTAGAGCATGGGTATCTGATTACAGCTCATACATAGGACCCCTACTTGAAGCATTAAGAGAAGCTAACAAAGGGGAGAAAAAATTGGGGTGGACAATGGAAATGAAAGAGGCCTTTGATGAACTGAAAGACGCAATATCAACTGCTCCGGTACTGGCCACCCCAGATTATGAACGACAATTCTTTATATTTTCACATTGCGACTCAGCAGTAATGAAAGCAGTGTTGGCTCAAAAAGCAAGCATGGGATACAAACCAGTAGCATTTTACAGCGGTCACTTGGATCCTGTTATGTTAGTTCATTTCCCTTGCGAACAAGGTCTCGCCGCAGCTGCCTTCGCGGTAGAGAAATCATCATCTATTACAATGGGGTGCCCAACCACACTATTTGTGGAACATGCACTATTTGCAATATTGAACAAGCCTAAATCCACACTAACCACGCAGAGGGCGTCAGGTTATGAGATCATCTTATCTAGACCATAATTATCAATTGTCAGATGCAGCACAGTTAATCCTGCAAGGTTTATAGCGGAAGTTATTGAGGAGGGCGACTATGCACATGATTGTACGCAGACTACCGAAATGTACTCATGTACTAGAAAAGTTGAAGAGGATGCGCTGAATGGAGGAGAGCTCTTGTTCATTGATGGGTCATCAACAATAGACCAGAGTGATGGAATAAGGAGAACTGGGGCAGCAGTGGTAAAAATGACAGAGGAATTGGTGTGTGTGGCAGTGAAATGTGTACAACTACCACAACATTACTCTGCTCAAGCAGCAGAATTGGTTGCACTGATCTTGGCATTGAAGGAAAGCTTTGACAAAATAGTAACTATATATTCTGATAGTGCATATGTCACGTCTACTGTCCACTCAGGATTGATATAATGGAGGAGAAGAGGGTTTAGGAGAGCTGACGGCACCCCAGTGCAACATGCTCTCTTATTAGCTGAGTTAATTGAAGTAATAAATGATCCCCAAGAACTAGCTTTGGTCAAATGTATCGCACACACTAATGGAGAAGATCATATCTCAAAAGGAAATGCAGCAGCAGACGCACATGCGAAGTATGCTGCATATTTTGGTGAGATATGGAACCCCCCAGAGTCAGAGAGAGGGAGAGGGAGGGGGATAGCTAAAGAGATGTTGATGAGAGAAGGGTACACCCATCTTCCAGCCACACAGATAATGGAGTTACAAGCGGCTGCACGAATGGCAGAAAAGGAAATATGGGTAAAAAGAGGATGTACAATGTCGCCAACTGACGCACTATGGCGTCAGGGTAACACTGGAAAGATGGTAATGCCATTGGCACTATTGAACACCGCCCTGAGCCAACTCCACCACCCAGCTCATACAGGCAAGGAATTTATTGCAGCACGAATTAGGGAAGATTGGTTCTGCCCCGAGTTAAATTCCCATGTGACAAATTTTATCAGCAACTGTCTCACATGTCAACAGTTTATGGCCGGTCACACGCTGCAAGTGATAAAAGTTACTATATCCCGGCCAGAGGGACCATTCCTGCACGTCCATATTGATTACGTTGATGTGATCAACATATGTCAAGGAAATAGGTATATGATTGTAGTGGTATGCCCATTCTCCAGGTGGATTGAGGCAGGACCCTGATCACATCCAGATGCATTCAGAGCAGCTAAATTTCTAGTGAGGGAGGTTTTCCCCAGGTGGGGAGTGTGCGAGGTACTGCGGTCGGATAACGGCCCACATTTCGCTAATGAAATGTTCCAGCACATCACATCCTTACTGAACATCAAGCATAAATTTGCATGTGCATATCACCCACAGGCCAATGGTATATGCGAACGTCTGAATGGCCTACTGAAGGAGGCAATTGCAAAGATACAGCAAACAACAAAGAAGAGTTGGTTGTATTGCCTTCCGCTAGCTCTATTTGAGCTGAGGAATAGACCAGGCTCCGATCACCACCTCACTCCTCACGAGGTCAACATCAAGAGCATTCACAGACTATGAAAACACTGCAACTGTTCTTGGTGATGAAATGTACCAATATGTGTCTTCTTTGATTACTAGTGTAGCGTTTGTGTCTCAACAGCTCGAGCGCCTGCGGGGCGGGTCTAAGAGTTATCAACAAGAAGACGCGGACAAAGGATTGGAAAAGGAAAAACTGTGCAAAATCGCTAAAGGTGATCACGTGCTACTCCGCAATTTCAATCGAAAGTGGAACAGCCCACGCTTCACTGGTCCCCACCTTGTAGAGGACGTGAAGATCTGCAAACTCCAGACCCGCCATAGCGTCACCGACAGGGTCATTGGAAGAACAGCGTCACCCACGGAGAAAGAGACTTCTACCACAGCTGACGACCTCAGTGTCTCCATACCCTGCCACCCCCCAGAATCCCCAGAGACAACTACTGAAATAGAAACTGGTAATTCCCATACCGCCCACCCCATGGTCACACGATCAAAGAGTAAAGAGACTTCCGCCAGTTGAGCCCCAAACCCTCTGCCCACTAACTTCCTACCCACTACAGTCAACACCCAATTGAAGGACATTGTCTTGCACATATACACATGTAAACACTTATATGTTTTCTTTTTCTTTCTCGCACATGCAGGTACCGCGTATTATTGTATTGCTGAGAAAACAGATAACTAACAGCGTACATTGCCCAGGAGTAGATGCTACCCTCAGACGATAATTACCCTGAAGCCCTATCACACCAATTTGTCTATCACATAAAAAGGCCAAAGTACCTAAAAAGAAGAAGGGTACGTGTTTACTACACAGCATTTATCTTGGCCATAGAACAATCAATGCCCCATCTTCACCAACACTTGCCTGCCCTAAGAGACAGATCGCTTAGATTGGCGTGGGAACAGCTCTTCGCCTGGGCACTGAAGGACTACTTGATAGGGAGAGCTTGAAAACAACTAACACTAATAATAAGCTTATTGAGAATTTTCAGGCGGGCAACTTTAACGTCGCAAGAATAAGCTGCCGGACTGCAGCAAGGTAAGAGCAAAATGCCGGTGAGACTAGCTTCTGTAATAAAGATGATAGGGATTTTGATGATCACTGGGTTTTTGGCTGCCTCTGAATGGCAGAAAAGTTATGCTATCAATATTTTGGCTGTACCCAAACCTAATGTACCCCCACCCATGGCTGCAACAGGTGTTACGTCAGGTGGTACTAGCAAGCCTCCACATAAGGGAAATAGAGTTAAACGCAGCACATACTCAGATAATAAAGGCATTGATAATTACATAACAGATTCAGCACACGTCTCGAACAACATGTGGTACCAACACATGACCCAAATAGGTAAGCAGACAACAGAAGACAGCTGCTACGTGGGCTCATTGATCCCATACGCCATGAGCGCTTCTCGAACATTCGTTGCCACAGAAATAGATGAAAAGACAGCACGATGTATAATATACCTGGCACTATTCCAAACGAGCGGGCGATTTCAAGGGACGGTGGTGAGACTGGTGTGGAAAACGCGAGACACATATCCATATGAAAACAACTTCCTCAAGACTTATTTGAGTTACCACAAGAGCAGTTTGCATGCTGAAGCATTCAGATACATGACAAGTGGTCCTGAAAAGGGAGAAACGAAGAAAGTAACACTACAATACCTACCATGTGACTGGTACGCCACTGAAGTTCCTGGTACACAAGGATGTTGGGAAAGACCACTGGTACCAATAACAGGGAAGGTGTACATGGATAACAAATGGGACATAGGAGTGATTGGCAGCAACATGGTAACAAGAGAAAATATTACAACTATTGATGAACACAATAACAGATGTTGGACGATTTGGGGCAAGAACGTACCCATGCTGACGTGGATGGAGAAGGATGAAGACCCAATGAGCATACTGCCGCTGTCTACACCTAAGATATGCTACCAACATAGAGGAGAAGTGGACGTGGGATACAACACCAACTGTGCAAGCGTGATAGAGTTACCTGAGGGGGGAGCAGGAACAGCAGTATTAATGGACCATTACTGGGCCTGTGGAAACAAGGCATACCACACACTGCCCCCTCAGTGGAATGGTATATGCACAGTGGTACACATTAATGTACCATCACTAGTGGTGCCCCAGAAACATGTGAACATGGCGAACTTCCCTAAAATGGATGAAGGAAACAAGAGGAAGAAGAGATCTGTACAACCTCAGAAGGGGTCAGAGAACGAAAACAACAACAACAACAATGTCCTGAATAGAAAGAAGAGACAAGGAGAACCTCTGACGGGAAATTACCTATGGGGAAGGTCGGAAACAGCACTCACTTCAATCCCACCATAACACAGACTATTCAGCAGAGCAGCAATGTTCTTCTCGTCAATAATACATCCGGGACTACAAGCGTACGCAAACGCAAAATGGCTCCAGATAACCCGATGGGAGCTAATGATGACAATTAACTCTACAGTAAATGGATTCAACGCAATAAAAGTGGAACTGCGAGCAGTGAGGATGGTAGCACTACAGAACAGATATGTATTAGATCTCCTTACAGCAATGGAAGGAGGAGTTTGCCCAAAGATAGGACAATCATGCTGCACATTTATTCCTGCCAACGATGCTGACAATGGTACACTGACAGAAGCAGTATCACAACTGGCCCAGATGCACTCCAAAATGATGGAAGAAAGTAAAGGAGTGAAGAAGGATGACAGCTGGTTTTCAATGTTATGGTCATGGATGCCATCATGGCTGTCGGACGGACTGAAGATTATAGTTGGATGCATAATACTGGCTGGAGCTGCACTGATCATAATAAGGTTTTGGAAGTCCCGGAAAGCACACACTACAGACAAAATGATCCAAATGGTTGGTATGCACCCCTTGATGCCGACGGATGATGGCCAGCACACAGACACAATAATCAAAGAAAGAGAAAAACTGCGCAAACAGATCATCACCAACCACCTGGACCCACCATCCGTGAAGCTCGAAAACCCAAGGAGCTACATCGGGAAATGGGTATACTGCACACCTGGAGGAAGTTGTGTGTATATGTATTGGTCATTTGAAGACCATGTCAACCACTATGGACACCTGGGAGGAGTAACTAAAATATGGAGAGTAAGAGGAGATAAGGAAAAAGATATGTTTGTGGTCGACAAGTCGACCAGAGGGGGGACTGAAGTGGGAGAATGGGACAAAAGACTCCCCCCAATCCCCTCACGCCCCTGGCCTAGAGGATCGCGGCCCAGACACCTGCCACGAGAAGAATTTGCCTATCTACCAGACGATCAAATACCCTGGTATAGGAACATACGGATGTGCCCACCAGCCTGCCCAGCAGCCTGCCCTGCTCAAGCCGACACCTGCGGCATGGGTGAACTCGACTGAACCATTCAACAGTAAATAAATACATCGTTAGAGATACCATGATGACCTAGCTAACGGTCAGAACACCCATGCAACCATGCACACTGGACACTCCCACACCAAATGCACACGAAGAACATACTCAGTGTATGATGTAGGTGACGGACATACCCACTGACGCACATCTTTATTATTTTTCACATAGGGTTTTCAAAATGCAGAAACGCAAGACGCACAAAGCACTCATCTAAAATGCTTGCTGACGCTTCCCCTAACCAATGCATTGTGATGAAAATGCAACGAAGACATGATACTGGATATGAAGCAATATGATAAAGTAACTTAAAGTGCCGTGCATCAAACATCCCCACCTATGCACCAGGCCCAAGTAGGCCGCAAACAAGAGTCTCCACGAACATTGAACGAACACAAGTACAATTACTGACCCTGCAGAATGAGCCCAGCGAGAACTGACAGCCAAAGGGGCAATGTTGCAACTCGCATGCCACAAGCCGAAGCCAAGGTCACACCTGCAAACTAAGCCAGACACGCAGAGGCAAATACAATTTTAAATGTGCAGAATTCTGCCTCAACCACGGTCTCTCCTCACGTGACCGGGTGCCAGACCCAGGAGGGAGAAGTCGCCTGGGTTCCACGTTTTGAGACACAGGCTGCAACAATGAAATGACCCAATGGACACCTAAGGCGGTGGGAATAGTCTGCTCTCAAGCATATGAGCAAATTCACGCATTGTCTGAACAAACACATAGTTACATATTGTTGCAAATGACAGGTACACCGCGAGCTGGGAACAACGATGGTCCCAGGCTGGGGGGCTCGCGCGTGGACCAATCAGAACATGGGGCACTCATCACTGACGCCATTAACATTAGCCAATCATCAGGGGTCTTCTTGTAACAATTTTCATGTATCTAATAGAAGGGACAACCCAAGTATACCACCTGACTGACCCTTAACCACTAACAATCTCCTCTATACGTGTGCTATACTAACCCTACCACTCGAGGAACCAATCCAGAGTGGCGATAGGTTTTTTACTAACTTTCCCAGGTGACGCAAGTAGCGCGTCATACTGAGGCAAAAAGGGCCTGCGAGCCCCACGAATTTCGAGAGTCAGGACGGACGCGTACGATCCTAGACCCATCCCTGCCGTTGTTTAATAAACAGCAGAACCACCTTGCTTCTTGTGTGTGTCTCATACTCATTTTTGGGATACGCGGGAGGAGTTGGGGCCTCCCTGCCCGGAGGTCCGCGAACGGCCCAGCTGACCCTGGGAGAATTTCCCACCAGACACGATATTGACAATATCACTCGCGCCACGCGCAGTTGGCATGAAATGCTGTGAAAGCATAAACACGTATCGTGTACCTGTGGAATATACGAATAACAAACATGTGGCAGAGCACAGAAGCACAACACCGAGCCAGCTGATCTAAAGGCATTAAGTAAACAGCAGCCTGCGTGTATTCATCATGAAATGTTACCACAGCAGAGGATAAAAATAGAAAAATATCTCTTGCGCCGAGTAGTATGAGAAAAAGCTTTCTAGAACTCATTCTGAACACCTTGAATACAATATAAAGGAGCGGTCCTGCCCCATATAAGGAAAAGTAGCCTTAAAAAGAAATGTTACAACAATTTGTGTATGTAGCGGAACATCGTAGATACAGCAAATCTGTTTACATACTTACCTCTTTCACCTTGTAGGCATGACTGCCTTTTTGGAACAACATCTGTGAAAAGAAATAGGACAAGAGGACATTTGAATACAGAACACTTATACAATTAAGGTGACAGTAAGTGCTGTAACACAGGAGACATTAGAATCTAAAAATAAAAACAAAAGCAAAAATGAGGGTGAAACATGAATTTGACCAGAAGTCATTTATTTGACAGAGACCTCAGACCATGGGAGAAATAGTTCAGAGACTGAACCGATGCTCTACCACAGTAGACAACGAATGGCGGTAAGAGGAATTAAGAATAATGTACTGTAGTACGACTAGTAGTCGGTGCCTTCTAGGTCCCTGATTTATGCATTTTCCCTTACAGGGAGCCGATGCGCAGATGAGATGTCCCATCTAAACGGAACATGCCAGATCCAGAAAAAGCAATTGAAGGACAGAGAAATGACACAACGTCTTTTTATGTACTTATAGAGTGCCCAAATAAGCATAATCTATAGTCCTGAAGAAAGTTGCAAACTGTTTTTCCCCGCTGAAACCGGTTGACAAATATTGTCTCAGGTGATGACCTGATTCACTTGACTCATAAATAATTAATATATGAGCTTGGCTAAAAGACATCCTTTGTTTTTACAATACACAGCAGCAAGGGGACCATTGAATGTTGGACTCAGATTGCTGTGATTTTATGATAAGTAACACCAAGGGCAGCAACACGAATAAAGAGATTTGTTGACTCCCACACGGCGTGCACCTTTTAGAATTTTAGGAAAGTAGTGAGCCAGGATAGGGCAATGTTGCTTTGGCTGTCCCTTTTATCCAACTAGGGACAGCTATTTCAAGGGATAGATACCTTTCCCCCATAGGACATGTATTTAGATTTAAGGACATAAGCCGTAGGCATCAATTGTTCTATTAAAATAGATTGTGCTCGTGATGTGTTAAGAGACAGTTGGTTGGCCTGTTGTTCCATTGTGTCAGTATTCTATATTCATCTGGAATTCTTAGAGTGTAGCTGCCTGATTTGCTAGTATGATTTCACTTTCCTGGGTGACATTGGGCTAATATGTGGATCTTTATACATGCTCGACCATGCAATGCTCGATGTGATTTATTTATTCTCATCCACACAGTTGCCCCGCCTTTGTAGCATGTAACCCCTTTGCAAGGTCACCTTGTTGGCAAGACTATATGATTAATAAATGATAATTTCATTGGTATCATAGTGTTATTCTGTCTGTTACTACTCATACTGCTCTCCCATCAATGGCAACGCCCATCCCTCCAGCGATGAGTAAGAAGCTAATAGTACTTTGTGGCTTTGGGTACATCATTCAGCCAGTCCATTAATGGCTACTAACTCTTAGGATTTCTTTAATGAGTCCACAATCTACTACCACATCAGTGGAAAATTCCAACAAGAGAAGAGCGTTTTGATGCATTTGGACAAGTAAGCATTGTGGTGCAGTGCAGGAGAACATCAGTTATATACAAAGATGAGTTGTCTCTGCCACATAGGAGTCCACAGTCAGTGCTGTATTGTTAACATAGTGTGTGTGCAGTCTCTGACATAGTTGCACCCATTGTTAGTTGTGTGGTGTTAACACAATGCATGCTGGGTTATGTAGGCAATACCAGATAGACACTCACCCAGTGAGTTTTGGGTTATTATTGCACTGGCTGGGACACACAGTCAGTGCAAGATATGCACCCACGCTGAGGTCTCTGCTATTGATGTAGTACATGTTTATTGTTGCATATGTGTACAGTGAGTTGTGATTGCTTAATGCAGTGCATGCTCCGACGCATGGTCTCTGACAGATATGTGCCAACATTTCATTTTTTGCTACTAATTCCGTACATACCAGATGTTTAGTCAGTGCGAGAAATCCATCAACAATGAATTGGGTGCTATTAACCAAGGGCATGTGTAATTTTGGATACTTGTGCAGCATATTGGGTGTTTTCAAGGCAGTGCATGTGTATGTGTGTATAATTGTACAGTACACCTCTTCAGTTTGAAGATTTTCTCCCACCAGGTTAATGTTACCTTTGTACAGTAAATGAGTGACCTGTTTACTGTATCACTTTGTTTTGTTTTGTCCCTGGCCTATAACAGTAGCATTGGTCGAATCTGCTCATACATTTACATTCATCAAAACCTGTCATGACCTTTTCGTCATCCGCAGGATCTGGCCAATGATCCATGACACCAACAAACACAGGTTGCTCAAGTTAAGATATTGATGAAGACCAAGGAAGACTTTGAGGATGTCCATTTGCAGACACGACTATTGTTGCCCTTGAAAATGTTAACCAAATGGCATTCAGGAAAAAAAAGGAAACATTATACAGGTAAGCCTTGTGCACAGAACCCTGTGAAGATCCATATTTGGAGTTGCATCGCCAAGAAGTGTCCAACTCAAGAGGTACCTTAGAAAGAATCCTGAAGACCACCAATACGGCACAACTGAATGATATGGTCATTACGTTTTGGTTGACAGAATACTGTGGCTGTCAGGCACCCAGGTGGGTGGTGGCATCTGGAGGGGATCTCTGCTAATATAAGGTAAAACTGTGTTGGTGAAGGGGTGTGGGATTATTCTAAAGATGTTGAATGCAACTAAAGCCCCATTCCTGTATTCATAAAAGTCTAATATTGTTGCATGATTTCTCCAGATCTTGCGATAGGTTCGGGGGCCGTGCGGGATACCGCAGTCTCCAATTCCCGATCATAGGAGTCACTGTGATATTTCTTCCAACTGATGTTGGAAACCTACTCTGTCCAGAAGCTGTTCTCGTGTTAATAACCAATATTGCTATCAGATCACTCTGAGTTTCATCGTCTGATATACAGCATCTGTTGCAGCACACAGTATATAGTACAGAGTTCCTCTTATATTTGATTGAGTCCCAATATATATTGTATTGATAATCTGCCAGTTTAGATTTACCTATATATGTTGTGTTATATGTCACATGAGCACTCGTCCATGGCATCTTGCTCATGCTTTATACAATTGCAAAAATAATGAGTAAAATAATTCTGCGCAAGCAGAGCTCCCCTCCCCTCCTCTCCCTAGGTTTTAGCATTGAACACCTTTGCAAGAGCAAACTACTTTCGGAAAATCAGGTGTGAACTCAGAAATTTGGGGATTGGGCATTGGGAGGCTGGCCACATTGTTTAGTAGTTCAAATTAAATGCACATGGGGGTGGGCATGCTGGCTCAGAGACATGTCCAATAAAGTTGGACCCTTTTCACATTGCTCTCTGTGCATGTGTTGTAAAGTAGTAGTCCTTTTGGAATTGGTGGATGTATGCATCATATTATGCATTAAAATGTCAATGGGAAATGCACATCATCACAATATAGGACATGTGCTTTATAGCAAACTACTTAAAAAACATGCTCTTTAGTAAGTACAATATACGGTATCCAGTATCTTCCTTCTTCTACGGGGACAGGCCCGCCCCATTAAATCCTGGTTCCAACACTGCAGCAAGCATGCTGACTGCATGCACATAGTGTGCCTACTGTACAGCAGTGGGTCACTACGAAGTTATTGGCTGCTCTGTGAATTATCCATAAAAACCACAAAAATAAAACTAAGAACATACTAGTGATAGAGGTGAGGATATTGATTATTGTGACCATTTGTTTTGGGTCACCCTATTCAAGAGAGGATCACAGAATTGATTGGTTGGCAGTAGCCCCACACCCTTGCATCCAAATCTGTTGTCGGGAGCAAGGCAGCCATAACTTAGACCTGCTGCCTCTGCTGTCATGAAGAGCGCGGGTCCCCAAAGGCCTATGTGCATAAATGGATAACTACATCTTACTTACCTCCCAATCACACTGCCCCTGTGGCCACCCCACAAATCATTGCATGCCCAGTGGTGAAATGAGAAATAGTAACAGCAAAGGTTGGGTACGGTTAGATTAGTGGATTGGATGGGGCCAATGTATCATTGACAGATATGCCTTGTGATGTTTTTTCAGCTAGTAAAAACTGCAATATTTTAAGACCTCAATGGCACCAACTGTAAAATCACACTGTGCAGATTTGGCCACTTTGCCTAACTGACATCTCCATATCATCTCTTTTAATCCAATTCACATTCCATCAGCAGAGAGCAATTCTATCACAGCCTTCAGTAGAAAATATCCTCTCATAGCAATTTAAGATGCACCTATTCACAATGGAAGGATCATATAAATGACTACACACATGTGTTTTCATTGATCAACACCTGCTCGCTGACAGCATCTCCCACAGAAGACATGCCCTCTCAATGTCTCGATACACGAGTATTAATTCCATTTCCCTCCCCTTAAACATTTCAAGTGTTTAAATTACCATGTCCCTCCTGCTAGTTCCCCACATGTACTATCACATAACCTTTGTGGTACCCTTTGCACCTCCCCCAGGCCTTTGTTCTTCCCTCTGTCATGTGTATCCTTCCCTGGCTTACCTATCTGCTTCTGGAAAAGGAAAACCCACGTCCTCACATTCCTCAAAATGTTAACACCAACAAACTCAATTTAACATTTCCGTATTTACACATTCATTTCTTTTCCTGCCTACTTTGGAACCTGCCATAGTGAAAACCAGTTACCATCAGCAACACGCCTACCCGATGAAAGAAACCTGCCCTAGCCAGCGCACACCTCGAGAGAGCCATATAATCAAAATTCTACAAAGTGGGCAAGATAGGCGGCCATCTTGCTCATCACCCTGCGGCTGATCGACTGCAGCCAGTGCAGGGATGCCCTTCACAAGTGCTAACATCAACAAATCATAAGGAACATTTCGACTTTTACAGGTAAGTCACATGCTTTGCATGCTCCCAGCTCAGACTAATCCTCACTGGATGTGTTATTTTGTCCTTTAATCCGTGTGTAGGTCCCTCAGAAAACCTCCCACAACCTCCAATGTATACAGTCTGGCTCGAGGAAAGAACAAAATAACTCAATCCTTCCTGAATTGCACAGGCTGTTCTAACAAATGTGTCATCATGTCTGTCCACACCTCTACCTGTTGCCCTACAATACCCAGACACCTCGATGTTAATCTCCTCCCTATACTTGTTCAACCCCGGATGGCTTCTTCTCCACAGGATCTGAGGTAACAGGTGAGTTTAAAACATGCTTGTGGCAGGAAATAGCCCAGAATTGCACCCAAATCCTTCTTACCTAACATAATTATCCCTAAACTAGTCATCTGGATAACATTGTTCTTCCCCATATGTCTGACCAATAAAACTGCCATCAATTGTTTGCTCCTCATATTGAGCACCATTGACCACGGTTGACTCCATTACCTTCTCATCGTCACATCCTTCTTTAGATAAGTTGCTGCAGTCTACATCTCACTTTCAGCAGTAGTTACAATCAATGCGGAAAACGTGTCTGTGTGCATGTCCCTTGGCTCTAGACCGCCCTTCCCGCCAATTTAGCCTCAACCTCTTGCATGCTCCATCTTCCCTCTGAGAGTTACTGCAATCATCTCCTCGGCTTCCAGAGTTTGAACTATTTGCATATAGTTCATAATACTATATAGCAACTTAGTGAAGGAAGATCCTTCACAGAGTTGCTGCATTCATTCCCTCATCTTCCAGAGTCTGAACTATTTGTAGATGTTCACCATTTCATCTCTTGCTTATCTTCAGCATTGACACTGGCTGAACAAGATGAACTGGCAGCTATGGAAGTGGCATGCAGTAAATACTTCCCTACCCGCCAAACTATTGAGAGTTGGCCAGGATGTTAGATCAGTGTTTCTTATAATGACTTATCTGTTTCAATCTCAATAATTGTGCTCCTCAACACTAGTTTGCATCATTGGCTGCTGTTTTATTTTATGTATTTTATTGTGCATTTGTAAGGTGCTTATACAGCACAAAATGGTGTTCAAAGCACCCACAGGGCAAAGGGGAGAAAACAGGGGAACAGAAAGGCAAATACGCCAACACTGATGAACAAGATAGAGGAGGTCCTACTAGGCCTTGTGAGCATTTGGAATGTGCAAGTGCAGAGAGAGAGATGAGGAAAAAGGTCAGGGGGTAAGTGCTTGAGGTTCCACAGAGGGGGAAGTGCCAGAGAGTCAGTTGCATGCAACAGCTAAGTGCTTGGCGGATTTTAATAGGTGACGAGTGGTCACCTGCCAATACCATAAGTGCAGGCCTGTGGGACAATACAGGCCAGTGGGTGCCCAAAGGCAAGTGCTGGTAGAGGCTGGAGGCTGAAAGTGATTGGACGGAAGGCCAGGACCCAGAAGGGCACATTAGAGCCCAGGCCACCAATCTTAGCGACTCTGGGGTTTAGCATGTGCGGGAGAGGGGGAAGGAGGAGGGGAAGAGGAATATCTTGAGGAGCTTCCAGAATTTGAGGAGATTCGGCTCAAGACAGAGAGGAAGGAGGAGGATGTTCCAGGGGAGACAGCCAGCCGAGGAAATAGATATGCCACAAGCTTTCTGTTTAGAGAAGTGCTTGAAATGCAGAGAATTTGTGCTAGAGGAGCGTAACGATCTAGGGGGAGAGTATTTGGTAAGAGCAAGTTGTAGATAGCCTGGTCCCAGGCCCCAGGCGGCTTTATGGGTGAGGCAGAGGGATTTGAATTTGATCCTTGCAGCAACCGGGAGCCAGTGGAGAGATTTGCGATCAATACCAACTTTTAATTGCCCACAATATACATTACCAGTCCTGAGCAAAGCAAGGGCCATTTACAAGGTTTAAGAGCATATAGGGTGCTTGTAATGGCCATATTTGACATGCAATTCGATTAACAATCATCCAGAAAAAAAAGCATATGAAAAGGCTGGCATGAAATTTGTGTAAAGCTGGTATAGGCAGGTAATTTGCCTTCATATTTGTAATATTTAGTTGCCAGTAGAGGCGATCAGATAGGGACTTGAAAGAGTCCATAGTTTATTGAGCTGGCAAGAAGCATCGCAAGAAGCAGAAAACCGGTGGAGGAGGAGGAGCTAGAAAGCACTTGGAGCAGACACTTGGTGTGAGAAAGCAGTTGCTAACTGTTATTAGCAGTTGGGAGCTGAAGGATGAGAGCTAGCCAATGAGGATGCACCGATCGTCTCCTGGTAATAAACAGGGGCAAAACCAAGGGAATGCAAAACAAAAGCAAACAAAGAGATCAATTAAACTGTAAAAAAAAAAGCAACATTAACCTAGGGGAACAGTGCTACATGCCAAAGAAGAGTACTGTGCTAATATACACAATTACACATGCTCTGTTGTAAGAGCAAAAATGTTGGAGAACAACTATACAAAATTACCCATGCACTGCGTTAATAGTACCAAACTCACTTGGTGGATTTCTTGCAATGAACACACATCCCAGCATGCATTGCATTATGAACACAAATCTTTCTGTTGCTGCATATTTGGAAAAGACTGCACATCCTAGCAGGCACTGTGTTAGAAACGCAAAACGTACTGTCAGTGCATGTCTGGCACAGACTGCATGTCCCAGCCTGCACTCTACTATGTGTCCAAAACTCACTGCATTAATATCATAAACAAAACTGTGGGAACATGCCTAGCAGCGAATACACATCTGAGCAAATAATGTGCACTGGACTGCATCCCTCCCCACTGTATTGCAGTAATATACTTACTTTTAATATTCTTCTTACACCGGGAGAATAGCTCAGGTGCAAAAGGCCAGTTTTAGCAATCCTGAGAGATAGTAACCATTTGTGGACCTGCTGAATGGTGCACGCGTATACATAGTTCCTTCACCTTTTTTGCTCATTGCTGGAGTGCCAGGTAGCCTTTGGAGGGAGATCGATAAAAGCAATGAATAGCCATGCAGTCATCACAACAAATGGACCTTAAAAAAGGTCTACATGCTGCAGAGAAGGGACAACCAGGTGGGTGAGAATTAATGAATTGTTTGGATATTTGCATGATTGAGCAGTGTATAAAGATGAGTGATTTATGGGTGGCACCACCATTACACATCACATTAACAGTAAATCCTGTCTTTGAGACACTCCATTAATTTGTTTGCACTTGTTCACAATGCACTAAAAGGACCTAGGGTGTGTCCCTGACAGTGGTCCTGGCTCTAAGTCACCCAGGTATAGACAGCTCTCTCCTTCCCAAACAAAGGCGTATCCTGGCCAAAACATTCTCTAATGTTAAGTTTGAAAAACAAAAAAAAGAAAATCCCATTTCAAAGGCACCCAATAAAACAATGAGCACATAGCATTTCCATTTACAATGAGGGGTGCCATAGAATTGTATATTTTCTGCCTAAGCCCTTCATCCTTTGATGCCTACCTACTTACTGTTCAAAACGTGTAATTTCAGCTGATATTCTGTGTCCACCATGACCCTGTACAATCTTCCTTATACTGAAGCTTGATAGGGGCTTATTAAAATGAAAATCAAAATAGGTACAGTGTTCACTGGCCTGTATACTGAATAGCTAGAAAGAGATATTGGGCCTCATTATGATACTGGTGGTTACCGCGTGGTAAAGCCGGCACGCTGCCTCCAGTATCATTTTTCTTCCGGTGCCCACGAATGGGCAATTACCGGGTCATTACGGCCTTACTGGACCCGGTAATTGCCCATTCGCGGGTGCCGGAAAATATTCTTCCCCATTCCCATTGAGCCCCATAGGTGCCGTGAATGGTGTCAGTGCATCTGACATGCTCTGCTCACGGGTTGGCGGTACACCCACCAGGTCCAACCTAGCGGGCGACAAGGCACCCGCGAGCAGAACTTGTAGTTAGCCGGTCCGGTAGTTATGGCGCTTACCGGCACCGTTACTACCGAACCGGCAAACTTATAACGATGCCCATTGTCATTACCCTTTTGCACAGTATGTGTACCAAAGTAGCACAGTAGACTTCTCCAGTAGAACGCATACATCTGCTGTCACGGAAGCAAAAGGGGACTGTATACTTGTTGTAGGTCAGCTCTGCACAGCATGATATACTGTCTGTCACCCCTAGTGGATACAGAACGAATAGCGTATTTTGGTTGCTTTAGGCTTCATACCGTCGAGAGAGTGGAGATATGCATGCACTTTATCCATAGACCCAGCGGCAACAGGACAAAAAAAACCAAATCATCCAAGGCCACTCGACGATACAAGGGGTCTTTTTCAGGGTGAAGGTTGCCAGAAACAGTGGCCGAAATTTCTAATTGCAGCGAACCAACTGTATGTGCGAGTATGTCACTCATAGGTGGTCATGGAGCTGTGAGGAGTACTTAATGTACACTCATGAAAAACACATATCTCTGGTTTCAATAATTGACATAATCGATAATAGATTTCTCCCAATATTACTAAGGCACAAAGGGCCTCATTATGAGTTGGGCGGTGTCCGACAGTAAATCCGCCGGAATACCGCCCAACTGAATTACCATTACCACCACTTGGTCTGATGAAATTACCGCCAGATTACAAGTGGCAGTGGTGGTGTAAGTGCGCATTTTGTTTGAGTCCATTGGACTCAATAGGCTTTTTTAGAGCAATTTCTGCTGCAGTAATTGCAGATTCTGACGATTTTTCACCAGTGAGTGGGGAATTTACCTTCAGGATTTTTCTGTAGGTAAATCCTCCATTCCAGGTCCAACCTCATAATTTGGCATAATGGTAAAGTTGGCAGTAACGGATTTACCACCAATGTTACCACTTAATGCCATACGTGTAATGGGGCCCAATATTTGTTAGGTAGAATTATGTATTTGAATGGCTGTAGGTGACAGCAAGGCTGTTTCTGTTCAGATAGGCCTGAGATAGGCCTGATTGTTTCAAAGATCGCACATATTGTCACTTTTACATTATTTCCGAAAATATGTTGCATTTCTGCCTTACCTCCAACCACATCATGTTGCAGCATTTGCATGCACCATTAAAGACTGGTGTAGCATCTGTACACTGTTCATTGCAAAACGTATTTCCTTCTTGGTGCTAATGCCAGATTCCAGCCGTGGTTCTTCATGGGAAATGTTTTTTAGATTTGACAGGTTTTAAGTTTGGCCCTGAAAGGCGTCAAGACGGGAGCAAGTCTTATGTCTTGTGCTCTGCGACTTTAATCCATAGGTGGAGATTGATTGTAATGAATTGTCTGTAACTCCAGCTACTGGACACCATATTGGGGGTGTTTCCAATGGCAGCACCCGGTTTTGATGCCAGAGGGGTCAAGTGCTATAAGGGAGTGCCACGCCTGTCTGGTCAGCGAGGGGTCGGTGTCACTCACTACCATTTCCTTAATTTTGCAGGTATAACTAGGAACTGTTAATAGGGAGGTATGCTATTCGTGGATTTTGTCTGTATGACGCAGCATTTGTTTGATTTTCAATTATAAATTAAAACAATTACTATAATTAGCATGTTTCAGCATTGATTTTAACCTTCACTGTCTGCAAACTGCTATTTGGAATGCTTATCTACTCGTCTCTTATAAGGCATCCCATGAGTTATGAACTCTACCTGCATGATGGGCATAGTGCATTTAGCATTTGTTATTTATATAGCGCTTTCGCCAAAGCACTGTACATTGAACATATTTACATACAATTATCACTCAACAGTTCGGCGGGCCATTCTCTAAACACGATATAATCCAATATAAGGGCCACACCATGGGCATCGATCTGTTGCACACTGCCGGCAGACACGTCGTCTTTACACAAGGATACAGCATGCAGTCACCAGCGCAACTTGTTCAAATGCACATGGCACAGAGCAGGCCTGCCTGCCAGCCCATCCCACCCACCACACATACTTCATCTGGCTGCTTATAATTTATGTTGTATGATTCACATACCGTGTAACATGGCTGCCTGCATGACAGGGTCCGCACATGCGTACCCACTGTGCAAGAAGAAAGTGCATCTCCTCAGAGATTCATGTGCTGCTGCCTACACTTCTCCAATCCCACAATATATTGAAAATAAATATGCAATTGCCATTGCCTCTGAAACGAAAACCGGGCTGCCTGCGCCAGACCAGGGGGCTTCTTATAACCCACTCTTCCGTGCATGTTTTGTGACAGCCTGGGACAGGCTAGCCCGGCTGGGCGAATATCAGCAGGCACCCGAGCAGACTCGAATCTGTGGAACGATTTCATTAACAGCAGATACACGCAAAATAATATTCACTGTGTGCAAGATGTTTCTATGAATCCGAGCAGCTTGTTGCCTGTCAAGTCATCCTTCAACTTTGCAAACCTGACGGCTACCTGGGACGTCACGTACCAGCTATAAACACGCGTAGACATAGCACACTGAGCAGCACACCTACACTGCACATAGTAGACGTGTTCATATATTTTCAACTAGTAGACAGAGATACTAGATAGTCATACTCTGTAAATAGACCAGTGTCTGTCTATCCCTCAATCTTATCTATCCATCCACCCAATTAACAATCTTACACACACAAACGTTTAGTTAGAGTTTGGCCCTGCAAAATGACAATTTCTGCCAGCCAAAGGACTTCAATGCAACTTACAATACAAAACGCGAAGCCTGCCCAGGTGTAATGCAACAACCATGCTTCCAAAATGCAGGATACAGATGACTCCTCCAACTACAGCAGCTCTTAGGTCCCAGACAGTTAGATATAGAACTGTGGCAGTTCCAATCAAAGAAAGGTCATGCACTTTGATCAATAATTCATTTACATACACATTCCCGTTTCCCTCAGAAATGAGCAATCAAAGGCCATGATTAGATACATGCATGCAGTGCACCCAAGGTGAGATGCCCCATCCATGCTTGAGAAAAAAAAGCTAAAATAAAAGTGATTTTTACAATATACATGGCACACACATTTGCTTCTGACACTGAACAAGCCATGATTGTAACACAACACATCCAACCATTCATAGCAGCAGATACCACATTTAGAATGCCACCCCAATACCCTCAGGAGCTGTGCTACACTCTCTCAATGCACTTTGTTGCATTGTGAGAAGTTTTCATTCCAAGGCATTCCAAGGCAGATACCTTGTCTATATTGAACGGAGAAGGCCAGGCGCCTACCTGGGAAGGAAAGGTATTACAGCCATCTCATGTCATTTGTTCTTGTCCTTGAAAGGCCTAATTCAAAGTTGGGTAGCTACAAATCCTCCTGAACTCCATGACTAGGATATGCAAGTCCTCCATTCTCTACCATATGTACAAGGGCAACTTTACCTCCCTACACCCGAGACCCGCCTATTGGCCCTCCAGTGGAGTCATGATGCCTTAATGGCAGCACATCCTGGTAGGTGCAAGACTCTCGAACAACTAAAACGATGGGCATTTTGGCCTACAATGAGTAAGGATGTGTCGGATTACATCAAGAACTGCGCGATTCGTGCCCAGTGCAAAGGCACTACGGCCAAGCCTATTGGATTGATGCAACCCATGCCTATACCAAAGAAACCTTGGGCTATGATATCGATGGACTTTGTGGTTGAATTACCTCTTGTCAGAGGCTGTGATACCAATTGGGTTGTCATAGACTACTTTTCTAAAATGGCTTTGTTTATACCTTGTCAAGGTCTACCCTCTGCTCCTGTCTTAGTGGACTTGTTCTTGCATCACGTGTTTCATTGTTTTGGCCTACTGAAATTATTATCACTGATCGAGGTTCACAGTTCACCTCCCGTTTCTGGCAGCACCTCGTCACAGCCTTGGGTATTGATGGACGTTATTCCACGGCTTATCACCCTGAACTGATGGGCAGCCAGAGAGGGCAAATGCCACTATGGAACAATACCTACACTGTCCAATTGCCCAACATCAGGAATCTTGGTTGGAATTCTTGGGAGCAGCAGAATTTGCGTATAACAATTCCGTCCATTCTTCCACTAACACCACTCCTTTCTTTGCCCTTTATGGTCTACACTCTTGGTCTCTTCCATTGGATGTAATACCTACGGTAGACAACCCGGCAGTTCAGGAATGCGTCTGTGAATTCATTGAGGCTGCACAACGGCAGGCCAAAATCTATGCTGACAAACACTGGGCGCCTGCCCCCGAATATCGACCCGGAATGTTGGTGTGGTTGGCTTCCAAAAATCTCCATATACCTGGTCGTAGGTGTTGGTTGCCTCATTTTGTGGGCCCATATCCTATTAAAGTAGTGCTCAACCCTTTGGTGGTCCGTTTAGAGTTACCTTCGAAGTGGAAAATACATTGGGTCTTTCATATTTCTCTTCTGAAACCATGCCCTACGGGGACCCACCTTGTTACTCGTCCGGCACTGGTCATTGTCCAGGGTGTTGAGGAGTATGAGGTTAAGGCTATTCTGGACACTAAGATGGTACGTGGGGTTCGTTATTTGCTCATTGACTTGAAGGGGTATGGCCCTGAGGAGCGTACTTCGGAATCTGAGTCCAATGTGCATGCTCCTGTTCTCATATCCAAGTTTCTTGCTTCCCACTCTGGGGATCTCTCTTTGAGGAAGGTAACTGTCAGGGTTCAGTTCAGTTCTTCCTCATCATGCCTTGCACCAGGTACACACAAGAGGAAACGCTCCCCTGCCTCCAGCAAATCTGCCTGTATTCCTAAGAATTTGGGACTCAAACTAAGCCCTCAGAAAACTCGTTCATCCAGAAACAAGCGTTCCTTCAGAGAACCCTATGGGCTGCCATGGAAACGGTGGCTTCCATTGCATACATGTATGCCTTCAAGACTACGGCGGTGCGTGTGCCTGCAGTCAGCTGTTCATAATATAAACCCTGCCCACTCTGCACAGCGCTGCTTTTGAATTTGTTCTGAAAGCTCTACGTCTTGCTGTTACCTTGTTTTCCTGGTTTTCGAACCTCTGGTCCATATTTCGGCTTCTTTGCTTCGTCTCCTGATTTTGCTTTGACTTGTTTTCCTGTTGCCAACTCGGAATGCTTACCGGACTGCACCCGATTAAGCCCGCTACATGTAGCCTGCCTGTTTCCAACTCGGAACGCTTACCGGACTGCACCGGCTTAAGCCCGCTACACCTAGCCTGCCTGTTGCCGATACAGAACACTTACTCGACTGCCCTCGCTTAAGCCCGCCACACTTAGCCTACCTGTTGCCGACTCAGAAAGCTTACTGGACTGCACTCGCTTAAGCCCGCTACGCTTATCCTGCCTGTTGCCAACACGGAACGTTTATGGGACTTCACACGTTTAAAGTCTTCTAACACTTGCCTACCTGCTGCCAACTCGGAACGCTTATTGGACTGCATACTTTTACTGGATCATCACTAATCTGGAACTTTCAACGGTTCTTCACATCTTCTCTTATTCTCCAGTCTGAAGACTTTAAAGAACTCAGGGGTCATTAGCGAAATGGTGCAAGGATCAAAATACTGTGTTTAGGCGTCCTCGTGCTGGCGGGAATAGTCCACAAGACATTTTTGCTCGTGGGATTACACCTCTATTACTGCAATCTTCTCTTCAGAAACACTCCAAGACACCTAACATCCTTCTATCGGTAAGCTAAATACTGTTTGTGTCTTTTTGCTCTTCCCTACCTTCTTTACTCCCAGTAATTGCTACCTCTATTTTTCCCAGGGTACTCATCATCCTAGCTTGGAAAACCTTAGTCATATCTCACATTCTTCACTTCTGAGTAACGGCTATTAATCTCGCCTAGTTCTGCCACTGCCTTGAACTGTGCATTAATCCTTGTTTTTTTCTTTTGCAGCCAGCTGTGTGGGTACCAGGGTTTACCAAATATTTTCGGGCAATACTCACCTCAATCTGTCCTTTTGTGCTCTTGAGGGTTATATTATCATGAAGACTCAATTGCTTCACGACATGTCAAGCCGCCACTTCTGAGCTTAGCCCTTGGGCCTAACACACAACGGATTCAGTACAGTTAAATAACTTCTTCACTTGCCATGGCATAATTTCTTTCCACATACCCACACCACATGATGGCTCTTCACTGACGTAATGGCAAACAGGTTCTCATCAACCTTAAACTCACATGCTACAAAACAGAACAAACATGGAATGTTTCATCACTGTAGACATGTGTGCAACTCTGGACACCTTTATTCATTGTGGGCAATGGTAGGAATGTCTTACAATTGAGTATACTTACTCGCAGAGGTGTTGCTAGGGGGGGCTGAGAGGGCTATAGCCCGGGGTATCTCAGTTGTAGCCCCAGATAAAAGCTCAGGGTCTACAACTGTAAGAGGATTCAATTCAACACTACAGCTAAGTCACCGCCTAGTCTATAATACTGAATGAAGACCCTCATTGATATATCTTTATGTCTAGTTCATGCGTTCTGGATGACTACCCCTATATAACACCCCTCTCTTGGAATCCCCCTGACCCCACTGAGCCAAGAAGTAGTTCTGTTTTGCAAGTTTAAAAGGTTTATTTGATAATTTAAAATATATATATATCACACTTTATAATAAATTAGTAATTGAATAGCACACTTAATCTGATATGATAAAGATCAACAACGGAGAATCTGGCACTAGCACACTTCTTTATAATCACGAAGGAGTTGAGATGAAATGGATAAGGTAGCACACTGGTAAATAGGTACAGAAGTATAATGTGGTATAGAATGCTTTATAGGGTTCAAGGAAATGCAAGGTTGAATGAATGAAATGCAGTATAGGAAATACTCAATATGATTTCAACAAACAATGTAATCGCTTTTCTCTGGCAATCCCCTCCCCCCCTTGATGCAAGGCAAGGAAATGGAAGGAAAACACACAGTTCTCAGAAATGCAATCAATGTAAATCAGTTCACCCCAGCAAGCTTACACTACAGAAAACAGATAGGAGTTTTGAAAACACAGGCAAAATGCTTTGATATGTGCTAGCAATGGATGAGAAATATGCTGGAAATGCTTTTAATTCCCTTTCAGAGGTTCAGGGTGAGTGGTATCTAGTTAATATTAGTCCAGGCTCACACTAGCAATGATGCAGGGATAGTTAGCAGGTTAAACGAATTTCTGGCAAATGGAAGGCAAGCAGCAGCAGTTTTACACGTGAAGAAATTTGCAAATCGCGGTAAAATTCGCGAATGCGTGTTCCGCGATTGCGGTAAAACTATAGGGGGTAGGAATGCGGTTCTAGGTTCGTAGGAAAGCCACGATTCTAAGCTTTCTAAGGAAAGTTACCGCAAGTCTCTAAGGCAAACGGTCGCGGAGATATGAGCGATTTTGTGAAGGTCGTTTTTGGTTTTGCAAATTTTAAAAGCTCAAATGACAAGTGACAAATTTTGCAGCTAGAATGACAGGTGACAGATTTGGAGCTATCAGGCAGTTCTACTTCGGTTAAATAGATTGAATTAGATGAATTTAAACTAAAAGCTTGGTTCTACACAGTCCTGCTGGGTACTCACACTATATTCTTGAATTAAATGGGCCTCGTCACGGATCTGGTCAGGGTTTTGGACTGGGCTCGGGTCTCTCTCTGGGCACAGCACTGCTTTCTCTCTGGGTACGGCACTGCTTTCTCTCTCTGGTCTGGTCTCTAGTTTGGCTTTCTGGAGGTTGATGAATTTGAAGTCTGGATCTCTGGATGTTGTATGGTCCGGCAGAGCGCGTTGCAGCAAATGGAATTGAAGGTCTCTACCTAAGTTTCAGTGGTCCATTTATATGTTCTGCAAGTGGGTGTGTGTGTTTGGTCATAACTAAACTCGCCCCTCTCACTTGTCATTGGTCAAATTTCCATTCCCCACTTGATTGGGGAATGAACTGTGAGTCAGAGGGATGTCATTTTATGGCTTGCAGATAGGACACTCCTCTGTCAGATTGCACACATTCTATATTTGATAATAAAAGACATATTTCACAGTTACACAGTTGCTTGAAATTACATATACATGGTGTGGCTGAATTTAGCCATGTCTCTGTCCAAATCTGCTGTTTCTAAGAGCTTGCATTCAGAAATGGCACATAATTGACTTTTTAACTGATTTTTCAATTCCTGACATTGACCCAACTTTACATACATGTGCGCAGGGAGTATGGACATTAACTGATGAAGTTTCAGACTTTTAACATGCATACATTTAGAGTAATATCCACTTTTCCGCTAAAACCCCCCTGAACATACCACCGGTTCTAAAAACCTCTTAAACTGTGGGCAGATAAATCACAAGAATTATGGTATCATTTATAAAATTTTCACATGTCCGTACCATGAGTTATTCATCTTTTTAAAGTTATGTTCTGGCTCCAAAGGGGTGTGGTTTACCCTCAGCACAAGGTTGAATTTCTGGTTTTTCCAGTTCTGCCAAGCCAGCTTGCTCTCACAGGCAGTGCCCCTCCCAGCTTCTGCCAAGAGGAAGCTACATTTTACGACTGCTGTAATAAAACCTTTGCCTGAGTCAGAACAGGCTTTGTTCAGAGCTCCTGTAGAGCACAGGTAATTCAATTATCAGATAGATGGCATATCCTTAGTGTTGCCAGCAAAAGGCAGATAGCCTGGGAACACAGTTGTGACTCAAGTTTCACTCCTGATGGGGGTAGCTGTCAAGCAAAATCAAGTTCCTTAAAACAGACTTTCAGCTAACTGTCATGTTTTTTTTTTGTTGCTTTTTAACTTAACTTGCAATTTTACACATGCAGCTAGAATGCTGATTCTAAGTGCAAAACTATGACATTTCAACAGTTACAAAGGCATGTGACACCAAACATAGGTCACTCATTTAATCTAAACAACTTAAACTGCTGCAATCCACAGCTCAGCCAGTCTTGTTATAAACCTTCAAGTCACTTCAGAATATCACTTTACATTGTATCCACCTCTCAGTAAGTCTTTCTTTGGCCTGCTTTGGGTTCATTCATTTTTACACAAAAAAGTAAAATCTGGTGTTGTTTTAAATTGCCGGCTTTTGGATAGTGGTGAGTACTGGTACTGCACCCATTTTTGGGATTTAACAAATGAATTCCCCACAATTCTAGGTTGCATTTGGCAATCAGCATTGCCATTCCCAATGGTTTCAGACTACTGTGCGGGTAGTCCAATGGTGATTTTAAAGCGCTTTGAAGCTAACCGGCGCTACTGTTTTTCCTTTGGCAACCCATTTCCCTCATGGCAACCCGGCCTTTCATTCTCGCACTGGTGGGTGGCAAGTGAGGCAACCATTTTGGTGTGCGCACAAACTGCGCAGCTTTCCTGGATTTCGGCGCACATGTGGGTTTTCCGCCATCTTGAATTTTCTAAGCCCACAGCACCAAATGTTGTGGCATGATAGCTTAAACGTGGGTCAGGACACCCAACAAGCCCCCCCACGCGACTGCACTTTGAATTTGAGTCGATGGGGAGTCGCGTGCCCAAGGGTTTTGACCCACGCACCGGTCTGTCCGCATAATCTTCTTCCTCTTCTGTAGATGGCATAGTTCAGCATCTTCTTCTCCATCCGGTACTGATCGATCAGTTCTCCTCGCCGGTCCTGATGGGAATATTGGGCGGTCCACTGGGCCCATTGGATCTTCGTTCCCGGTCTCCGTATCATCCTCCTTGGCCCGTCTTCAGGTTTTCTTTCTCCTAGGACGACAAAGGAAGAGCGGCAATACCTACTCATAGACGTCTTTCCACCACTGTTGAGATAGTGGGGCAGCATATGCATTTCATCATAACGAAACATTACATTCTTATTTTGAAAAAAAAACAGTATAACTAAGAGACAGTTTCATACAAATCACCGTATGTTAGAGACTAGATGTGGTATGTTTTATGATTGGAACTGAATTAGTCTGATACAGTACCCGCTAGGATTCCAGAGGATTCCTCCAGTTGTTGCAGAGTGTGCCTGGGATGGCAACATTTCAACTGGTTTATGTGGACCCACTTGTCTTCCCCCTCTGCCGAACCGCCTTTGGGGATGCGGATCTTGTAGGCCACAGGGGAGATCTTATCGACGATCTCAAAGGGTCCCTTCCATGTAGGCAAAAATTTGCGCTGCTTGGCCTGGTTCCTTTGGAAGTTGTATAGATAGACCCGGTCTCCCACCTGATATTCCTTCCTGGAAGTTTTCAGGTCATAATGGGGCTTCATGCTATCAGCTGATCTTTCTAGATTCCGCTGAGCATAAGCAAAAGCATGTTGGAGGTGTTTCCTTAAATTCTCTACATACTCATGAGTAGTGGAGGCATTTATCAGTGTCTGCTCTTGGGTCCTGTAGAGCAAATGCTGAGGAAGCACCATCTTGCGCCCAGTCATCAACTCAAATGGTGACATTTTGGTTGCAGATGAAGGGGTAGATCTGATGGCCATTAGGACCAGAGGTAATCGGATATCCCAACTTGGCCCAGAATCTGCCACAAACTTCTTTAATATGCTCACAATTGTCCGGTTATATCTCTCTACTGCCCCAGAAGAAGCTGGCCGATAAGCAATATGCAACTTCCTTTTGACCCCCAGTATCTCCCACATCTTTGTCATTACTTCACTGGTGAAGTGGCTACCTCTGTCTGACTCAATCCTTTGAGGTAGACCAAAACGGGAAAAGATGTGGTTAATCATCAAGGCAGCTGCAGTTTCTGCCTTGCAATTTGGGGCTGTGAGACATTCCACCCACTTGGTAAACAAGCATGTCACAGTCAACATGTACTTATTCCCCCTAGCCGAGCGAATCACAGGGCCTACAAAGTCGATTTGTAAATCTGACCATGGCAGTGTCATTCCCCTCTTTTGTAAAGGCGCCCGGTGCGTAAGGGATGATGGCTGAAATTGTGCACACACAAGACACCCCTTCAAGTATTGGTCGAGGTCCTGCCCCATGTGTGGCCAGTATGCAACCTCTCTTAAGATTTCCAATGTCGTGTGAAACCCCCTATGACCGGCGGTGGCCGCATCATGGGCGTGACTTAACATCAGGCTTCGGAATGAGGTAGGAACCACCCACTGATCGTGGCCAGCTTTGGATTTCCTTACCAACAAACCGTCTTGGATCCGGAACATTTTTGGACATTTCATCAACACTCTTAGGTCCTCTTTCCCAATGTAATCGGTATCCGTCAGGGGAAAGTTCTCAGGGTCCTCAAGGTGCTGATAAAATTTACCAATAATTGGATCCCCCTTCTGAGCAGTAATCAAATCAGAATCAGGGGTCTCCTTACTCCATTGTGCAATTGAAAGGTCGTTGTGAGCATTTGTCTGGGACCTAGTGATGGCAGTGACCTGGATTTCCCCCAAAAGGGACTCAATCTCAATTAGATCCCCTTGGATGGCCCCGGTTTTGGCCAGCTGATCAGCTAAGTCATTTCCAGTTTTGTCTGGTCCCTCTACTTTGGAATGACCCTTGATCTTTTTCCAATAGATGGTCATCTCATTCGATGTGACCAGATCATCAATGTTTTGGATCAACTTCCCATGTTTCAAGGGTTTGTTGTTAGCACATAACATGCCTCTGGTTTTCCAATTAACCAGGTGCTCCACGAACCCGTTCCGTACATAATCCGAATCTGTGATTATGACCAGTTTGTGGAGTTGATGCTGGACAGCAGTGAGGATGGCCTGATGCACAGCCATCAATTCTGCCACCTGACTACTTCGGGGACCAATTTTGTATCCAGCGGAGGGTTCTGGGGACTCATTCACCCATGCATTCCCTACGCCGGCCACCAGTTCTTTCTCCCCGTTGTTGTCAACATGGTAAGAGCATCCATCCACATACACAGTGGGCATTCCCTCACACTTGTCTTCTTCAAAGACTTTGTGGGGGGAATTAAGGTATGCCTCCATGTTGTCCTTTATTTTTAGACTTTCGTCCTCGAGACAGTTTTCTCTGGCACAATCATGCAAGTCAGCCAGACCTTGCGCGAGGGGACTCTTCTTGTTTTGGCCATATCTGACCTCCACAGGAAAGCCTTGCATTGACAGAATCCAGGAAGTAATTCGGGAATTACTCACATTTCCGGCCCGGATTCTGTCACTTTGGAGATATTGCAGAGGCTGGTGTGGAGTCTCCACTATAATGTGTTCCCCCTGGATAAATGGACGGTAATTCTTCAATGCCCACACCGTTGCCAGGAGTGCCTTCTCACAATCGTTGAATTTTTCCTCCACAGAGGATAAAGTTTTGCTCGCATAGGAGATTACTTTATTGACCTTGTCATGCTTTTGGTATAATACCGCCGTCAAGCACGTATTAGAGAACCCCGTCTCCAGGAAGAACTCCTTGTTTCTGACAGGGTAAGCTAGGCAAGGCGCTTGTGAGAGGCTTCTCTTGAGTTGTTTTACCGCCTCGGCTTGTTCTGGACCCCATTCCCACTTGACCCCCCCCTTCAGGAGATGAATCAGGGGTCTGGTGATCTCTGCGTAGCCCTCAATGAACTTTCTGCTGTAATTAGTCAGTCCAAGGAGGCTCCTTAGTTCCCGCAGAGTTGTGGGGTCTTTCAGTTTCTGAAGTGCTTCCACTTTCTTTTCCTGGGGACAGAGACCCTGAGGAGTAATCTCATGCCCCAAGAAATTAACACGGGTTCTACACCACTGTGCTTTTTGAAAGGAAAGTTTTGCTCCGGCGGCCCTCAACTGGGTCAGAACATAACGGATCTCCGCTATGTGTTCCTCCACAGATGAACTTTTGATGAGGACATCATCTACATAAGCCAGGTTACCCCTCGCACCCAGGTCGGGCATGGCCTTATGTAGGAAAATATTGAACTCATTACCGGAGTTAAGGTATCCGAAGGGAGTCCGGGTCCATGTGTACTGCTGGCCCCCAAAGGTAAAAGCCAGTTTGTATTGGTCCTCCCTACTGACAGGCACGGTCCAGTATCCATTTGTCAGGTCTATTGCAGTGAATACCTGTGACCCCTGGATCTGGGCCAGCCCTTGGTCAATGTAGGGCAGAGGCCATCGGGAAGTATGGACCCGTTTGTTGAGCTCCCTAAGGTCGGCGCAGAGTCTCCACTGGCCGTTTGGCTTCAATATTCCCAGCACCGGATTATTGAAGGTGCTGTGGACGGGACGGATTATTCCCCGGGACTCAAGGTTCTTAATTATTTCAGTAAGGGACTCCATTGATGCGAGAGGCAAGCGATATTGCTTCACAAACACAGGAGTCATGCCAGGGTCCGTGGGGATTGTTGTTGTGTGGATGTCGGTGCGACCACAGTCATATGAGTCTACCGCAAAGAGATCTTGGAAATCCAAGAAAACTTGTTTCAACTTTTGCTTTTGTTCCAGAGTCACACAGGCATCAGCTAGGTTGACTCTCTCTTCCACCATCTGCCTGAAGCCTGGAAAGACTTCTGGTTTGGCTATCTCCGCGGCCTCCTCCAGCTGGGTGGAGAAGTCCCTGGTCAGAGTGCTGATTTGGACCGGAGGCTTCAGGTGGGAATGGCAGCCCTCATGGACCTGGAAAATCACCTCATCCCTCCTGAATTCACAAGTCACATCTTCCTTACCATAAGGGCAGGAAGTGTACACCAGGAAGTTCCCCCCATGCCGGGTAAAAATCCTGTCTGGTGTTGTATTGTCCTCACTGTCACTGTCAAAACAGTCCTTGGGGATTGGTCCTAACAGTTCATTTCTAAGATCAATGGAGAAATGTCGGTCATCAACCGCCATTCCAATAATGGTGCCTGCGGCTAGAGTAATACTCTTTAAGTCGCTGTTATCCACCTCTATTGGAATGGTGTCATGTTCTATGTTGACTAATGGTGTTGGGTTTACCCCCAACCCTTGCTGTTGGAGAGAAGCATTTAGATGTATGTAAGCATCAGGGTTTTTCAACTCTTGTCCCCTTTTAACTTTCACTTCCAGGGAGAATTGTCGGGTCCTTTCTGGGATGGTGACTTCCTCTTTAACCTGAATTTCAACTGCATAAGGTAGCAATTGAGCTGACCTAAATGCTTTTTCTGGATCATCAAAGCCCATGGGATTATCCGCTAATCGGGACCAAGCTTTGAAGTTTATTAGGTCCAAACTAATGGCAAAGCGATTGAGAATGTCACTGCCTAAGTAAAAGGCGGCAGGGACGTCTCGCACGACCCAACAATTGTGGACTATGCTGTTGTTGCCAATGGAGATTTTGAGCATACACCTGCTTGGCAGGAGATGTTTGGAATTAGGCGCTTCCAGGTCCATTTCCCATTTGTCTATCAGTTTGAATGTGGGAATGGCTGGATCTTTTGGGAGTTGGCGGAACATGGCTTCGCTGATGAAGCTCTTACCGTTGTTCACTCACACTCGAGCGAGAACAGAGTCCTTCCCATCATTTAACTGAACAGGGATGAACAACTGCTCTCCAATTTGCTGAATATCAGCCAGGCTCTGAGCTGATTTCACATCTTTCTGGACTATAGGAGTGGGAGTTTCAGATTGTGGATTAGTATAGAATCTCAGAGTGTTTCCTTCCAGCGTGGAGTACCACTTTAGACTGGAAGGAAGGTTGATTTTCAGAAATAGAGAGGACCCTGCATCACCAGTCTGTTGTCCTACTGCTATTACTGTCACGTCTGGAATTTGGTTGTTCTGGAAGTGGAATTCTACTTGGTCTGATTTTTGTTCAACCATGTGGCATGTGCCATTTAAACTAACATGGTTGACACTCTGTTTTAATTTTATGGGTCGGCTAGTCTGGGTCCAGAGGACCTTGTTTACGCAATCAATTAGGGGTGACAACCTTCTCAGGAGGTCATTCCCTAGTAAACAAGGGGTGCCCTCTGGGGTCACAACTATGACCGGGTGTTTCAGCTTGTGTCGCCCAATTTTAATGTCCAAGTCTGCAGTCCCCTCAACGGGAATTTCCTTCCCGTCAAAGTTCTGTAGTTGTCCCGGAAGAGAGGTGAGAGGAATTTGGTAATTCTCTCCCCTTCCTGCATTCAGTTCGTCAAAGGCCCTTCTGGACAGAAGGGTAGCTTGAGATCCAGTGTCCACCAGTGCCAAAATCGTACCCTGTCCCTGTACTTGTACCGGGGCATAGTATCTTCCCTCCTTCTCCTCAAGGGGGCACAGATAATGCACATTTTCGGACAACTGGTGGGCTAATTTTCTGGTTTTGGACATCGCTAGCGAAGAGATTTGGGCAGAATTCTGTGGAGAGTCTTGGGAATCTGAAAGAAAAATTTGGCAACTGGAGATCAGAGCCATTGTGGGTTCCCCTGGTTCCAGTTCTGGGCCGCCCCCCCCTTTTTGGAGGCAGTCCCCAGTATGGGTTTGAACCCGGGGATTTTCTTGCTGTTGGTTCTGGGATGAGATGGTGGGCGGCGGTAGCTCAGTCTCCACATCTCCCCAGTCTGGATTTGCATTCCTAGGGACCCATTTTTCTTTGGGAGGAGTTCCCCCCTCTCTGAAGGAGAAGATCCTTTTCTCAGGATCCTCTGAGGATCCCTCTCCCTCAAATTGGAAGATCTGTACCTCCTCCTCAAACTGAGTCTGTTTGGGTCTTTTGTTTCTCCTACCCCCCCTCTGCTCCTTAGGAGGCAGACTTTCAGGGGCAAGAGATTTTGTTTCCGGTTCCTGGGTTTCCAGGGGCTGTTTACAAGTGAGGAAGGAAGCTTCCTCCAAGGCTTTACACCCCCCTCCCCTTTGTGCCTCCTCCCTGGGAACCGGTGAGTTATCGGGGTGCTGCCCCCGTCATTGTTCTGGAGCACCAGGTCCAGAGTTGGGTACGTTCTGCGCCGGCATGCCGATCTGAGGGTTCTGCTGAGCCCTCAGTATGTGACCCATATCCCGCGCCATGTTTTGAACCTGGCGCTCTAACTGGGAAATCCGCTCAGGCTGATACGGGATCCTGTTTTCTCCCCTGGGCTGATCCCGGGAAGGGTAGCTGTCCCTTCTTTGGTAGTACCCCTGGTTGGGAAGATTTGGGTACCCCTCCACCCTTGGCCTCCCCTCTCCCGGATTCAGTGGTCTGGGCTCAGGGAATTAGGGAAAGAAGGATGGATGATTTTGGGGTTGGAAGTCGGGTGGATATCTGGGGAAAAAGTTCTGCCCAGGGTTTGGTAAATTTCTGCCCTCCTGTGGGAAGTTTGGAGGGAAGTTCCCTGGGTTAGGTGCTTGGCTGGATCCCCCCCCTTGGGCTGGAGGAGTCCACACATAACCCAGGATGGGTCTGTTACCTTTGTAGCGAGGACTTACATAGTCAGGAGAGCGAGGGACCCCATTTGTGGGGCTGCCTCCCTGGCTCCCTGTCTGTGACTGACCCGAGGACCTCCTGGGCCTAGCATTATTAGGTGCAGGTAGGTTTTTAGGCCCCCCCATCTCCAAATCCAAAACGGGGGTGACCTTTACCTCTGCCACCTTGGCAGCAGCAGGGGTGCTGTTGGCTTTGGGGTTTTTCTGGGCATTACTTTTGCTATCTATCGGTTTCTGCACCTCATAGATCCGGGTAGCCTGTTCAATGACCCAATCTAAGGATCTTTTCTCGTGAAAATCCCTCACGAGCTGGGTCATGATGTATTTGGGCAAGGCATGGAAAAACGTATTTATGAACTCTCTACTATCTGTGCGCACCCTTCTTGTGGTCTGTGCAAAAGCATGCTTTAACTCCTGCACAAATTCTTGTGGGGCCTGATCCTCCCCACATTGCAAATTGTAGGCTGCCTTGCGAGCCTCTTGAGGATTTCTGTGAACAGAAAAGTGTTTCAGGATGGCCGCCTTATAGGTGGACCATGTTAAATGATTTTGGTCCTCCAGCCCCGCAAAGAAACTGGAGTATTCCGGGGAGAAGGTCCACTTTACATATTGAATACAGCTTTGGCTGTCCTTCAAATGGAAAGTCTCCATCATTTGTTCAAACAACTCTAAGTGCTCCCAAACAGAATACTTAGCGTTCTTATGGTAAGGCGTAATGATGCTCCTGATCGCCTTAATCTGCTTTAAGGGGTCCTTAAGCAAGGCCCTTTTTGCCTTATTGGCCTTTTTGGTTCGGGTAACCCTTGTCCATTCATCCTCGGACTCAGAGGCACTGCTCCCAGAGGTTCCCGTCTGATCTTCCAGGTTTTCCCGGATTCTGCGAGCCTGGGAATGGCTGGCAGAATGTGGGGACCTGGTCTCCTGTGTCCTGCGCAGTTCAGAGGAGTCTTCAGATTCCTCCTTGCTGCCAGGATTTGATGGGTACCCCCTCCACTGACCTAACTGGGCAGAGGTTTTCAGGATGCCCTTAATGGGCCTACTCTCCTGGGGTTCCCCACTGAACTGTACTGTACTTGGGTGCCCATACCCGGATGCCCACCCCTCCATTCCTGAGTGGTACTGGCCTATGAGCCCCATACTTTTAGCTGGATAGTAATCTGCCATCCCTGTGGCCCTGTGCTCATGTGCACCAGGGGACATGGGGGTGGCAGAGTCCAGGGACTGAGAAGTATGAGGGCCTCTGGTAGTAGGGCTCCTGAGGTTATGCTCCGGAGTTTCCATTTCCCAGCGAACCTCATCTCTATCCGCCCCTGCTCCCTGTTGCAATGCAAGAGCCTGCATTTGTGCCTTCAGTTCCTCTGTTAAGGCCTTACTCGACTCTATCAGTTTCTCCTGCATCGCTACCTGTTGCTGGAGCCTATCATTGTGTTGACAGAGGGCCTCATTCTCCCTCTGTGCTTCCTGGTTGGTCCTGGAGAACTGGGCCAGTCTTTGCTGCAGGAGGTTTACCTCCTGGGCAATGTCCCTATTGGCCTGCTCCTTTCTTGCTAGAGCATCTTCCACCCTTCTGGTGTGCTCTACCAAGTTCTGGTTTTCTTTTTGGAGATCACCCAGCCCCTGGAGGGCCAGGTGATTTTCTTCAATTTCCTTTTTTAAGTGGCAGACTTCCTGGCCTATGGCGTCTCTTTCCTGACTAAGAGCCTGCATTTGTGCCGCCAGGTCGTCCCTTTGCCGTTGAAGGGCACCAGCTTTTTGGCGCTCCTCATCAAACTCTGCCTGGGTATCCAGGTCTTTCAGAATCAGTTTATTGCTCTCCTCTTTCTCTCTGTCTAGTTGGATTTGCAGGGTGGCTACCTGCTCTGTGCATGCCCTGTTGAAATTGATCTGTTGCTCCAGCTTTTTCTGGTTCTGCAGTAAGGAGTCCAAACTGTCTTGGTGCTCCTTCTGCAGGGCCAGAAATCGGGTATCCTGGTCTGTCTTTTCCTGTTGTAGGATGCCCATATCCTCTTTTATTTTAATGATATATTGCATACTATCATTTTCTGCCTCCTGGCTCCTCTGCAGCCTCTGCTCAGAAGAGTCCAGATCAGATTGGGCCTTCTGTAATGCCATCTGTTGCCTATTTGCCAGATTTTGGCTTTCAGCACATCTATCCTGCATGTCTCCCATATATAGGTACAGGTATGCTGCTATCCTGGCAATCTTATTGTGTTCCTCTTTGGCTTTAGGAGACATATATAGTTCACTCAGGGCCACATGTAAGGGACCCTGATCTCTATATATATCTGACCCTGTTTCAGTGACCTGTTGTGTGATGGCCTGCAACCACACATCCTGGCCCTGTTCGGTCCATTCACCTCTCACAAATAGCTTATGCAAGAGGTGCTCTCTGGCTATTTTCATGTCTACTAAGGTCGTCATTCTAGAGATTGGTCTCTGTCCTGACTTACAGAAGTTTGTATTTTATTTTTGCAGAACAGAACTTTTCTTGGAGTGTCCCTTTTGAGGAATGCTTCACAGCGTAATGCAGCGTGGTGATCCGACCGGATGTATGTATCCCGTCAGTTAGCACACTGTATTAAGCTGCACAAGTGGTATTCTAACCCAAACGTCCGGCTCGAGCCCCCAATTTGTAAGAGGATTCAATTCAACACTACAGCTAAGTCACCGCCTAGTCTATAATACTGAATGAAGACCCTTATTGATATATCTTTATGTCCTAGTTCATGCGTTCTGGATGACTACCCCTATATAACACCCCTCTCTTGGAATCCCCCTGACCCCACTGAGCCAAGAAGTAGTTCTGTTTTGCAAGTTTAAAAGGTTTATTTGATAATTTAAAATATATATATATATCACACTTTATAATAAATTAATAATTGAATAGCACACTTAATCTGATATGATAAAGATCAACAACGGAGAATCTGGCACTAGCACACTTCTTTATAATCACGAAGGAGTTGAGATGAAATGGATAAGGTAGCACACTGGTAAATAGGTACAGAAGTATAATGTGGTATAGAATGCTTTATAGGGTTCAAGGAAATGCAAGGTTGAATGAATGAAATGCAGTATAGGAAATACTCAATATGATTTCAACAAACAATGTAATCGCTTTTCTCTGGCAATCCCCTCCCCCCCTTGATGCAAGGCAAGGAAATGGAAGGAAAACACACAGTTCTCAGAAATGCAATCAATGTAAATCAGTTCACCCCAGCAAGCTTACACTACAGAAAACAGATAGGAGTTTTGAAAACACAGGCAAAATGCTTTGATATGTGCTAGCAATGGATGAGAAATATGCTGGAAATGCTTTTAATTCCCTTTCAGAGGTTCAGGGTGAGTGGTATCTAGTTAATATTAGTCCAGGCTCACACTAGCAATGATGCAGGGATAGTTAGCAGGTTAAACGAATTTCTGGCAAATGGAAGGCAAGCAGCAGCAGTTTTACACGTGAAGAAATTTGCAAATCGCGGTAAAATTCGCGAATGCTTGTTCCGCGATTGCGGTAAAACTATAGGGGGTAGGAATGCGGTTCTAGGTTCGTAGGAAAGCCACGATTCTAAGCTTTCTAGGGAAAGTTACTGCAAGTCTCTAAGGCAAACGGTCGCGGAGATATGAGCGATTTTGTGAAGGTCGTTTTTGGTTTTGCAAATTTTAAAAGCTCAAATGACAAGTGACAAATTTTGCAGCTAGAATGACAGGTGACAGATTTGGAGCTATCAGGCAGTTCTACTTAGGTTAAATAGATTGAATTAGATGAATTTAAACTTAAAGCTTGGTTCTACACAGTCCTGCTGGGTACTCACACTATATTCTTGAATTAAATGGGCCTCGTCACGGATCTGGTCAGGGTTTTGGACTGGGCTCGGGTCTCTCTCTGGGCACAGCACTGCTTTCTCTCTGGGTACGGCACTGCTTTCTCTCTCTGGTCTGGTCTCTAGTTTGGCTTTCTGGAGGTTGATGAATTTGAAGTCTGGATCTCTGGATGTTGTATGGTCCGGCAGAGCGCGTTGCAGCAAATGGAATTGAAGGTCTCTAGCTAAGTTTCAGTGGTCCATTTATATGTTCTGCAAGTGGGTGTGTGTGTTTGGTCATAACTAAACTCGCCCCTCTCACTTGTCATTGGTCAAATTTCCATTCCCCACTTGATTGGGGAATGAACTGTGAGTCAGAGGGATGTCATTTTATGGCTTGCAGATAGGACACTCCTCTGTCAGATTGCACACATTCTATATTTGATAATAAAAGACATATTTCACAGTTACACAGTTGCTTGAAATTACATATACATGGTGTGGCTGAATTTAGCCATGTCTCTGTCCAAATCTGCTGTTTCTAAGAGCTTGCATTCAGAAATGGCACATAATTGACTTTTTAACTGATTTTTCAATTTCTGACATTGACCCAACTTTACATACATGTGCGCAGGGAGTATGGACATTAACTGATGAAGTTTCAGATTTTTAACATGCATACATTTAGAGTAATATCCACTTTTCTGCTAAAACCCCCCTGAACATACCACCGGTTCTAAAAACCTCTTAAACTGTGGGCAGAAAAATCACAAGAATTATGGTATCATTTATAAAATGTTCACATGTCCGCACCATGAGTTATTCATCTTTTTAAAGTTATGTTCTGGCTCCAAAGGGGTGTGGTTTACCCTCAGCACAAGGTTGAATTTCTGGTTTTTCCAGTTCTGCCAAGCCAGCTTGCTCTCACAGGCAGTGCCCCTCCCAGCTTCTGCCAAGAGGAAGCTACATTTTACGACTGCTGTAATAAAACCTTTGCCTGAGTCAGAACAGGCTTTGTTCAAAGCTCCTGTAGAGCACAGGTAATTCAATTATCAGATAGATGGCATATCCTTAGTGTTGCCAGCAAAAGGCAGATAGCCTGGGAACACAGTTGTGACTCAAGTTTCACTCCTGATGGGGGTAGCTGTCAAGCAAAATCAAGTTCCTTAAACCAGACTTTCAGCTAACTGTCATGTTTTTTTTTTGTTGCTTTTTAACTTAACTTGCAATTTTACACATGCAGCTAGAATGCTGATTCTAAGTGCAAAACTATGACATTTCAACAGTTACAAAGGCATGTGACACCAAACATAGGTCACTCATTTAATCTAAACATTTTCGATTTTAGTGTCTTTAAATCCAGTGCAACTTAAACTGCTGCAATCCACAGCTCAGCCAGTCTTGTTATAAACCTTCAAGTCACTTCAGAATATCACTTTACATTGTATCCACCTCTCAGTAAGTCTTTCTTTGGCCTGCTTTGGGTTCATTCATTTTTACACAAAAAAGTAAAATCTGGTGTTGTTTTAAATTGCCGGCTTTTGGATAGTGGTGAGTACTGGTACTGCACCCATTTTTGGGATTTAACAAATGAATTCCCCACAATTCTAGGTTGCATTTGGCAATCAGCATTGCCATTCCCAATGGTTTCAGACTACTGTGCGGGTAGTCCAATGGTGATTTTAAAGCGCTTTGAAGCTAACCGGCGCTACTGTTTTTCCTTTGGCAACCCATTTCCCTCATGGCAACCCGGCCTTTCATTCTCGCACTGGTGGGTGGCAAGTGAGGCAACCATTTTGGTGTGCGCACAAACTGCGCAGCTTTCCTGGATTTCGGCGCACATGTGGGTTTTCCGCCATCTTGAATTTTCTAAGCCCACAGCACCAAATGTTGTGGCATGATAGCTTAAACGTGGGTCAGGACACCCAACACAACCAAAACGCTAGCAAGCCCTGAGTCCGGTCAGTCCTGACATTAGCATAGCCCCCGATCTTTTCCAGATCTAGCAGCACCCCTGCTTACTCAAAGTCTATAGCTCTATCTGAGAACACACATCTTTGCCTCACCACCATCTGACACTTGATGGTTAGGTGCATGTAGCAGTCATTTTCTCAGAACTGCCCAGCATTCCTAAGGACTTGGGACTATTCACTGAACCACATTAGGAATCTCCTCTCAGGTCTTCATCTGTATTAAGTGTTTGGCTTTTCCTCTGTGCACTCATAGACATCCACATCACATGTGGATGCACTTCTCCAGCTAGTATCAGCATCTAAACTTTTCTATAGTGTTGTACTTTCCACAATGTACAGCCTCTCTCTGAACTGGGTTTGCCATCAGTGGTGCATCTCAAGAAGTCTCCACAGTGCCCTGCTGTCAGTGGTGTCACGTGTCATCCATTTAAGTGAAGTCACTGACATAGTGTATGTCCTGTGGCAGGCATTGTTTGACTCCTGTCGGGCAGGTGGTGCGACTTGAAGGGGCACCATCATCAATTGGTGTAGTGACCACTGACATCAAATGGACTCCAGAACTCAGCTTAATCAACTAGGTATAATTTGGAAGTTGTACATTGAGAAGAATTCATGCCAACTTGCATGGCGGGCCGTAGTACAGCGTACAGATTTGAGAGCAAGAAGATTATGGTGGTCAGTATAAACCTGTACCGGAACAGCAGTACCCATCAGATGATGCCTCCACATCAGGAAAGCATCAAGTACTGCTGCAGCTCACGTTCAGTGATAGTATAGTTCATCTCATATTTGGTGAGCTTTCTTGAATGATAGGCCATCAAATGAAGAAGCCCCGTGTCTTCACAAAACTGGGAAAGAATAGCCCCGACAGCTTGATCAGAAGCATTGGCTTCTACAACAAATGGACGTGTTTGGTCAGGGTGCTGGAGTACCGGGGCTGATGTAAAAGCGGATTTAAGCATGTCAAATGCTTCTTGAACTTGATCAGTCCATATAAAACGATTCTTCGAGCTAGTCAGAGTGGTCAAAGGAGCTGCCATAGCAGAAAAGGAATGGATGAACCCCCTGTAGAAGTTTGCGAACCCTAAAAAGAATTGAAGGGATTTCACAGACGTTGGGACAAGCCAGTCCAATATCCCTCTCACCTTAGTATTGCTCATTTTGACACCCTCACTGGGGATGTCGTAGCCCAAGAACTCCACCTGATCAGCGTGAAACCCACACTTTTCCAATTTAGCATAGAGATTGCTTTCACGCAGTCTCTGCAAAACAGTGGAGACATGCTCAACATGTTCTTTGTAGGTAGGGGAATAAATGAGAATATGGTCAAGATAAACAACCATGAACTGGTCCAGTAAGTCCTTGAAAGCATCATTAATGAAATACTGGAAAGTAGCTGGGGCATTACGTAAGCCAAATGGCATGACCAAATATTCAAAAAGACCGTATTTAGTCTTGAAGGCTGTCTTCCATTCATCACCTTCTCTGATTCTTACCAGATTATAGGTACCCCTTACGTCCAGCTTGGTGAAAAACTTGGAAGAACCCAGTTGATCCAGCAGGACTGAAATCAAAGGTATGAGATACTGATTCCGGACTGTGATAGCATTCAGTTCTCTGTAATCAATACAGGGATGCAAGTCTCCCTCTTTTTTGAGAACAAATAAAAGAGGTGACGCTGCTGGAGACCTGGAGAGACGAATGAATCCTGTACTTAGTGCCTGATTCAGGTACTCTTTGAGAATTATATCCTCCTTTTGTGTAAGCGAATATATCCTGCCGAAGGAATATTGGCCCCTGCCAGTAACTCAATCGGGCAATCGTTGGGACGATGCAGGGGTAGTTTTTCTGCTGCTTTTTTATCAAAAACATCCCTAAAAGAATCATATTCCTTAGGAAGGCTTACTGTAGTGATCGCCCCAATAGTTGAGGCTGCATCTAGGATCATGGAACTGGGATTCCTTTGTACAGCCTTAGATGTATGACAAGACTCATGACAATGAACTGAGGTAAATTCCACTGACCGTGATACCCAATCAATGACTGGGTTGTGTTTCATTAACCAAGGAAGGCCCAGTCTGAGCTTAAATTGTGGAGCAGAAATGACGTCAAAACTGATGACCTTGGAATGCCTGGCACCAAATGATATACAAGATCAATGGTTTGTTCAGTCACCAGGCCAGAGATCAGAGAAGTACCGTCCACTGTGTTAACTAATTCTGGCATTTTCTTTGAAAGCAGTGGAATGGAATGATCAAGAACGAATTGGGCATCCACATAGTTACCTGTGGCACCTGAATCAAGAATGAGTTCAACAGACCAGGGTTCCCCTGATGGATAGGACAAGGTAGCCAAAACAGAAAAAGGAACCAAGGCTCTGGGATCCATGACGACCTGACTCGACAAAGGGACCATGTCTATTGTCAAGCTTTGGCATTTCCTGCCTTCTTAGGTTTCTTGGGACAATTTTTTTGAAAGTGGTCTGATGACCCACAGTAGAAGCATAAATGATTGGTTCCTCAAAGCACTCTTTTTGTGGGGGTAAGCGGGCCTCTAATGGCACCGATTTGCATTGTTTCAGATGTCGAGACAGGGCTTAACACAGGAGGAACCACTAGGGATGTTCTCTTTTCGCCTTTTCGTTCTGCCTTACGGGCGTCATTTGCAGTACAAGGTCAACCAGCTCTAAGAACCCAGTAGGCACAACCGGTACCGTTGCTAGGACGTCCTTCATGTTCTCCGAAAGGCCTTTATAGAACAAGGCCGCTTTCTTTTCATCCGGCCAGTCGGTTTCTGCGACTAGCTGATTGAACCTTGCCAGATAATCTTGAAGTGAAGATTCTCTTTGTTGCAAGGAAAGCAGTTCCAAATCCGCAGCCTGTGACTTATATCGAGTATCAAAGACATGTGTCATGGCTGTCATCCGTGCTTAACTTGCATAAAGGAGCAGACTGCTTTGTTCCAATAGAGGATTGGCCCATACTGCAGAAGTGCCACCTAGGTTGGACAAAACAAAAGCTGCCTTTGTGGTAGCATCTGGAAAAGACGTGGCCCTACACAAGAAATGCAAGTGACACTGATTGTTGAAAGTTCGAAAGGTCTTAGGATCCCCTAAGAACCTTTCTGGAGGGGCCAACAGAAATTGTGCTGCCATATAGACAGGGCCTGACTCACTTCTACATTGAGTCCTTCCTGCAGCAGTATCCGGACTAGGGTTTGATGTCCCAGGCCCTGACTGCAAGCCAGCATGTAACTCATTGATACGACGTTGATTAGCATCATGTGCTGCTGTCGTATGGGCCCTGAGGTCAGCCACCACTTGGGATAAAGCTGCCAAATGATCAGCGGCTTCTTCCATTTTTTAAGGCTTCTGAATATGTTAGGCCCAAGGGCTAAACTCAGAAGTGGTGGCTTGAAACGTCGTGAAGCAATTGAGTGTTTCTGACAATATACCCCTCAAGAGTACAAAAGGATAGATTGAGGTGAGTATTGCCCGAAAATATTTGGTACACCCTGGTACCCACACCGCTGGCTGCAAAAGAAAAAAACAAGGATTAATGCACAGTTCAACACAGTGGCGTAACTACGCGAGATTAATATCCATTATTCACAAGGGAAGAATGGGAGATATGACTAAGGTTTTCCAAGCTAGGATGATAAGTACCCTGGGAAAAATAGAGGTAGCAATTACTGGTGGTAAACAAGGTAGGGAAGAGCAAAAAGACTCAAACAGTATTTAGCTTACCGATAGAAGGATGCTGGGTGTCTTGGAGTGTTTCTGAAGAGAGGATTGCAGCAATAGAGGTGTAATCCCAGGAGCACAAAAGTCTTGTTGACTATTCCCGCCGGCACGAGGATGTCTAAACACAGTATTTTGATCCTTGCGCTGTTTCGCTAATGACCCCTGAGTCCTTTAAAGTCGTCAGACTGGAGAAGAAGCGAAGATGTGAAGAACCGTTGAAAGTTCCAGATTAGTGATGATCCAGTAAACGTATGCAGACCAATAAGCGTTCCGAGTTGGCAGCAGGTAGGGGAGTTGTAGAGGGCTTTAAGCGAGTGCAGTCTTGTAACGTTCCAAGTTGGCAACAGGCAGGATAAGCATTGCAGGCTTAAACGAGTGCAGCCCAGTAAGCTTTTCGAGTTGGCAACAGGTAGGCTACGTGTAGCGGGCTTAAGCGGGTGCAGTCTGGTAAGCGTTCCGAGTTGGAAACAGGCAGGCTATGTGTAGCGGGCTTAAGCGGGTGCAGTCCGGTAAGCGTTCCAAGTTGGCAACAGGCAAACAAGTCAAAGCAAAGTCAGGAGATGAAGCAAGGAAGTCGAAATACGGACCAGGGGATCGAAAACCAGGAAAACAAGGTAACAGCAAGACGTAGAGCTTTCAGAAAAAATTCAGAAGCAGCGCCGTGCAGAGTTGGCAGGGTATATTATGAATAGCTGACTGCACGCACACGCGCCGCGGTAATCTTGAAGGCATATGCGTATGCAGTCGAAGCCAACGCTTCCATGGCAGCCCATAGCATTCTCTGAAGGAACGCGTGTTTCTGGATGAACGAGTTTTCTGAGGGCTTAGTTTGAGTCCCAAATTCTTAGTAATACAGGCAGATTTGCTGGAGGCAGGGAGTGTTTCCTCTTGTGTGTACCTGGTGCAAAACATGATGAGGAAGAACTGAACGGAACACTGACATTGTGAAAGCAATGTGTTTGTGACCATGCCAGCCCACTGCGCGAATAGGGACCATTCCACAATCCCCACCCAACCCTTGCGGGACGTCGAGCAGCAGATTCAGAACAATGGCAATGCCTCCAGCGCTACACCAATGTAAAATGAGTGAGCATCAACGGGTTTCCAGCAATACACACTTGCACTAATGACCCCCCCTGTAACAGGTAACAGAAGCAGCACACTTTGTCACTTAATTCTAGGCTAGCTGTGCTGACTCTCCTCTGCGTCTCTGAGTCTGACTCCTCAGTCCCTCGCCTCAAGTCGATTTGAATTTAAGCTGCTGCTGGGTGCTGCTGTCCTGGATGGGGGTGGCCAGCACGGTGCTCTGGTCCGTCCAGCCAGGAGTCTAGGACCATCAGACCAGGGCAGGGGGGCGGCAGGTCAGCAGCAGTCTGAGTTACAGTGCAGTGGGACTGACTGTACTGACTGTAGGAATGGGCAGGCAGGCTAGGGGCACTGCTGGCATACTGATCCCAAAGGCAGGTGGCAATGCAGTTGTTTCTGTGCTGGGATTGCTACATTTTATTATAGCAAATGTGCCTGGGTTGCACATCGGTGCCCGGCGTGGCTCCAGTTAGTCTGATGGCTCAGAGGCAGGCATGGGTTGTCCCAGCGAGCCCGGGGGAATGGAAACTGCTCAGGCAGTGTCATATCGCAGCATGATGCTATTTTTATTCATTGCATGCATGCAGCTTGAAGCATCGGCTGGCTGCAGGCAATGCATCAGAACCTGCACCCAGCCTCTCAATATCAGGCCAGTGCCGCTGGGTCCCCACTACCCCAACATCAAACTGTCTCTGTGTTTCTAGCCTGCATAGATAATTATTGTGTACATTTTCCATTTGCATTGCAAACGGACGAGATCTTACCCATGCTAGCTGACTGACACAGGAAGGGGGCGGGGTCAGGTGGAATGGATAACTGTATAGAAGTTGGAACAACCGGGCCGCTGTCCCATAGCCCGCTGCCACGGTGTGCTTGTTGGTGCATTGTGTTAATGTTCACATTTTATTGAATAAGCAGCAGCGCAGCATGCTGCCGCAAGCCTATGCTAAATATTGATACCTGCACTTTGAGCATTTGTGAGGAGAACAAGACACCTCAGGTATACTATGTCTGAATCTGAGACTGACTGAGCGAGCAATCCCCCACCACCCGTCTAGCCCTTCCTTCAGAAGAGGACACACAAGAGTTTAGGAAATAAGGTGTTCACTTAGGCTGGCATCGTGCTGTTGGCGAGATCTAGGGTTTTTGGTCGGGGAGGTGGTAGTTACTGGGTGCCATCGCAGTGGGCGTGACCCCCCACCCCCAGCTCAGCACTCCTGCTGTCTGAGTGTGTGTGTGACATGTGTGCGGAGCGGAGCCCGGCTTAGCCAGACGGGACGCATGAAATAATGTCACGACTCACATGCCCAGGCCCAGCGAGAGCCATGGGGGGAGCACCAGGCACCAGGGTAAGGCCAGGGTGGGCGATCAACCCTCTTCCCCCCCATGGCTCCGCCACTGGGTGTTTCACACTATGTATTAAAAAAAAAAAATATATATATATATATATATATATATATATATATATATATATATATATATATATATATATATATATATATATATATATATATACTGATGGGTGTTCTGCTTTCACAGTGCCATGCTTCCGACTGGGGCTTGGCTGAGTCTACAGACTCGGACGAGAAACGCTCACCTCCTCCCTTTTACATGCAGCAAAGGAGCTTTGGCACAGTCCCTAGTTAAATATAGACTTCAGATTGTAACATTTGTCTAGTTCAGAAATAATTGGTCTGGGCTCTCTCGCTGCATTCATTAAGGAACAGGTTTGCTTTAAAAAAGCGAGATATAGCAGTGTTCACCAGCGGAGGAAGCGGGAAAAAGTACCTCAAGCCCTCTGCTTACATAAGCTTTGGGAGTCTCAGAGCGTATAGCCTTTGAGAACTCTAGGAAAAGATTGCGCCGGGAAGAAGTGCATTTATTCCAGAAGGCAGCATATAATTTGGCAGCCCAGCTAACTGCTGCTCTTTGTGCTAGGTCCTTATCACCATTTATTGGAATGAAGGCATATACGAGCCACCTTTGTGACCCTCAGCACTTGGTTACCCGCGTGGCCATTAGCGCTATAGAAATGAACTCAGATAGAAGCACTCCAACAAGGACTTTTGGGATAATGGAAGGAGCTAAAAGCTACCACGCCCTAGTCCTGCTTACAAAAGGACGTCTCTAACCGAACCTGCGCCAGGTGAAATGGTGCTCGCTCCTTTATCCCCCAAGTATTTTAGACGTCTGAAAGGAGCTGTCTCACAAGTAAAATAAATATTGATCCACCACCTAACCACTGGGCTCTTGTCTGCTCCCTGCTTTCAAATGCTAATGCAGCACGCAATACCATGCAGTCAATACCAATGAATGGAGTATGGGTAGACCTACAATGTCTGCTGGCCCTTGGTAGATGAAAAGTCACTACTCCAAAACACATAAATCACGTGGACATGTAAATGTAGAGCAAAACGTGCCCCCGGGGATATATATCTCTCTCTCTCTCTCTCTCTCTCTCTCTCTCTCTCTCTCTCTCTCTCTCTCTCTCTCTCTCTCTCTCTCTCTCTCTCTCTCTCTCTCTCTCTCTCTCTCTCTCCCTCTCCCTCTCCCTCTCCCTCTCCCTCTCCCTCTCCCTCTCCCTCTCCCTCTCCCTCTCCCTCTCCCTCTCCCTCTCCCTCTCCCTCTCCCTCCCCTCCCCTCTCCTCCCGATCCTCCAACTAGGTTAGCAGATTCACAATTGTGAAGGATGTTACACTTCTTTGGGCTACAAAACAAATTACCTACCTTTTTTGCAAATGCGCATGTCCACATGTTCACTAGGGCTTAAGGATGCACAGCTGAAGGACGTATTTGAATGTCCTGCTGGTTCATGCATAAAGCCATTGCAAGACCTCGCAACTATTTGTAGGAGGTCATGTTTAGCAAAACGGTCATTTTGTGGTTAAAGGTTGTAGTCTGAGACCAGAATTCTCACCATTGAAAGCTTCCGAAAAGCCCTTGAAAAACCTTTGAAGAGCAAACCTTTAGGATCTTTGGCAAACTCTCCTGGCATACTGAATTTCTACAACTTCAAGATTGCAAAAGAAAACAAAACCTGCCCCATCTACCAGACCTACCGTACAATCCCATAAAAAAAATCCATAGTAAAAGAATGTGCACACCATTTAACGCCAGTCAGCACCAGTAGGTTAGAAAGAAGTGCAGCAATACAGCCTACTAGTTTATGATTATTCTTGTAGTTAGGTCAACTGTAGTGCACAACACACACTACCCAGGTGCACTTGTGTTGCTGATGTTCCTCTAGAGCCATGCCCTTTACTCAGTAATTGCATTCACAGAGAGAGGTTAGTGTATGAACCCTCTTTATAGTTTCACTATGGGAACTAAAATGGTGATGCTTTGCGCAGAACGCCAGGGCCTTACATGACAAATGAATGTTCCTGTTAGAACCAAGCCAATCAGACCTTGGATTTTAATGCAAAAAAACAACAAAAAAAAAACAAAAAAAACAATCACAGGTGGGATAAAAACGGCTATGCTAAAATCTGTCCTTACAATAAGGGCCATTTCAAACAATAATGTTAGTAGTCTTTTCAAACAGTAGAAACGTTGTGATAAGCACATCATAAATAATAACTGTCTACCATTGCTTCAGAAATATATACAGTTTAGAGCAGTTGGAGGGCAGAGCATTTTCTATTTTTCCCCACTCAGATTTGGTATCAGAAAAGGATAACCTAAATTAGGGGTCAAGTCCTTAAAACAAAAACAAAAAAAAGTGGGGCGACTCATTCACATACCAATCGAATGTGGCACCACCAGAAATTAGAAGATCAAGGTGCCATCTGAAAAAAGTGGGGGAAATACTGAAAAAAGAGGGGGGACTCTGTCCAACTGCGTGTTCCTTCGACTTGAGCCCTGACCTAAATAAATTTGCTGATACTTCTAATTAACCCAATTTACATTTAATCGATCTATGGTGATACATGTTATAGTCTAGATGAAAGTGTATTTTAGACTACTTATGTGAATGTAGATATTTTATTTTATAAAATGCAATAATTATTGTATTTGTATATGTAGGTTTTCATTAAAAAATCGCAATATAAATAAATAAATAAATAAAGAAAGAAATAAAGAAATAAAGAAATAAAGAAATAAAGAAATACATTAAATATCATAGTGCAAAACTATCATCTGCTGCATTGGTCTGGAAGGGGGATTGAAGGACACAAAACCAAATATGATGTATTGGCAGTTAGAGATTTGGCAACACCATTATTTACAGTAGGATTGTTCACATGCCAATGTTCTAATTGGTAGGCCAAAGTAACTATAATCTAATTGAAACAACTGTGCCTCTAACCAATAATTGCAATAAATCATGCAACATATTTGTGATATGAACAGCTGAAAAACACCTTGACCTCTCTTGACTGTCCCTTTACTTTAACCAACATACTGAGGAAGGTGAAATGGATGACTGTGGTCCTCAAAGTAGCCCTTCCTCCAAACCTAAATAGTTCTTGTCACCCACAGCCCTTAGCAGGTAGCTCATGGCAATTTCTGAATTTCCACTAAATCCGTTTTCATCAACTGTCAACTTGCAAATCCTTGTTTAGTTCCTCCTGTGGTACACTGTATCTACCTGAGAGAGAGACAAAGATAGAGGTGACATTGAGAGCCAGAGAAACAGGACCTATCTGATAGGACTGCAGGGTTGAAGGTTATATTGCCATTTAAGCCTACTTCCACATTCCGCAGACTATCTGACTTTCCTCGAAGTTATCTTACAACCTTACACTGCATGCACACACCCCTCAAAAATGGCTACCACATATATAGCCATTAGCACATCAACACTAACTGAACCACAACTAAATTGTCCTATGTGACAAATCAACTTCTGGGGTACCAGTAGTCCTGGGTGGAATATCGGTTTCTAAACCATCAATCAGTCCCACACCTATAGGACAGCAGAAGGGATTGAAAAAGATTGGAATAACTACCAAATTATAAACTCCCTTGTCAAACTTTGGTAATGTGGACAGAACAGCAGGATTATCTCCGAAAGGTTGTGGATCATTGGTTAATGGCAACAAAGCGAAAATACAATTATTACCCAATGATAAAAGGGACTGTCCTGTTAAGGTTGTATGAAACATGTCTGTCATTTATATCACAACAGACAGCTTTAGCAACAGTACGAAATACAACCTACCCTGTAAAGGAAGGCAGAGGATAGACAGTTTCAAAGAAAGAAAAGGGGTACACTCTGGATACTGACAGGAGGGTAGTCAGTATGGTTAATGACCATGATGTTTAAGGTTTCTTGGCTTCAACACAAAGGGAGCAATGTGTTTAATATGTCTCCAGGGGCCTTCTGGGAAGTACCAAGGGGACGGAACCACAATGCACATTGTGCTGTTGGCGGTATTGATGCTCAACAGGGATGAGTCAGATTCAGGGAGCTTTTCGGGCTTCTGTGACAGAGTTCAAAACGGGAGTCAGCTGTGGGTATCAGGCGGCCAATGCTTCTGTGAGCAAAACTGGATGAATGGCTGCAGGCTGTGCTGCAGGGCAGCTCAGGGTCAGGAATCATTGTCTCAGTGGTGTTCAGCGGGTCTGAAGCACGTGTTGAGACTTCTTGGATGGCTTTAAGCAACTGCAGCTTAACAACGTTCAGTGTGCAAATGGTTGCAGCTCGAGGAACTTGACTGTCTCAAAATCTTTCTTTAAGGTGTATGTGGGCAGATTCTCATTGCTGCCATACAGCTTCTGCCAGGGAAGGAGGCCAGGCATTCCAAACGGGGATGCAAGATCCCTCACCAAAACATCCCCCAGGGAACAGATGCAAGATACTGAATCCAGAGGACCCACCAGCAGCTCCAAAAGCAGTACCCAGACAGCACACAGCATGTCCTGCTAGGCTCTGCAAGCAAACTTCCTAGGTGGGAAGTGTCCGAGAGTCTCTGAACGAAACCCAGTACAAGGCCGGTGCCTACAACACTCCACTCAGCTTTGTGCCATCCGCCTTAAAGGATGACACAAGCCCAGTTAAGAAGCTAGGAGGAGTGCATCAACAAGCATCAACCAGCATCTGCCTTAAAGGATATTTTTCGAGCCAGTTTAGCCCAACGAGGTACAACCGACTGCACCGCTGACTGTGTTCATGCCACAGTCGATATCGTCATCCGAGATGCCTTGACCAGTGCTTCAGACCCACCAACAACCACTGAGAAAACAATTTCTGACGACGAGCCGCTGTTTAGGCCAGCCAGCAACCATCCATCCAGCCTTACTTGCCGAACTACACGCTGCCTGATACGGACAGCTGTCTCCCATCTTAAACTCTGTCCAAGAAGTTGCAAAGCACCCTGAAGCCAACCCTGACTCTGTTGAGCACCAAGAACATCTACAGCATAAGGTACATTGTGGTTCTGTCCCCCTGGGACAGGCGCCCACCCAAATTAGATGGGGCCGCAACTCCCAAATCCACACCCAGAAGATGAGTGTGACAATGTCCGTCAGGCACTGATAATGTAGCACACAGGGGCCGCAACAATGATCAGTGTGACACTGTTTCTGAGACACAGCACCTGCAATCTTCTGATGACTCCTCTACCACCATGCAAAAAGGCCCAGACCACCTTCCCAGGCAACCTGGAAAAATGTCCAAAATATGGAAAATCTAGGGCAGCAAGCATGCACCCCAAGCACCTTGGGGCAGCTGTGCACAGATTGGGCAGATGACGCTGCCAAGGGACCTTCTAGCCACTCCAGCGGCTCCAGAAAATGAGCATGGTAGGCCCAGGGGAACAACAAAGGAATTGTATGCCTTTCCCAGCTCCACACCTCTTACTCGATGAAAAGAATGAAGAAAATCACTTCAAAAGCACAGCATGTGCACTATCAACTGTTCTGTTAATAAAATGTCCAAAGATTTAGCCCGGATGGTGCACAGGCACTCTACCTAAGAGCTGCGACCATCCAGAGCTTGTTTTCAAAGATGGCAGCCAAACCGTGTGGTTTCTCCCCTCTCCACGGCATTTAGAACGGTGACAATAATCATCAAAGAAGAATACAAATATCACCGCCTTCACCGCTGTGCCTGGGTTTCTACGATCACCTGCTTCATCGCCACTGTGAAGCGTCTCTGTTACCTGAGAGGCCAGGATCCCCTCCCCCCACCAACAAAGGCCCACGCACACACTTGTTGCTGGTTCGGGCTTCCCGGTCGCAATACCGCAACCAGGACGTCCACTTTATTTATACTGTACGTGGCGGAGTGCAATGTCACTCCTCTGTGTGCATGTGCCTTTAAAGGGGCAGCACCACACTATGTAACGCATTCTCTACAAACACAAAAATAATTATTGAAATTGGGACTTTGAATAATGTTGTGTCCCATTTGGTAGATTGCAGTAAAACAGTGTACAATATACTTCATACATGTTATTCAATACGTGGCGTTTTACTGACAATGCTCTTCATTGTGAGTAAAATGGCAAAATGATTTGGTATGCAGAGGTGCTGCACTTGCAAAGCTGCAGAAGGCAACTTATGATGCATTACCCAGAATGTGTGTTGACCTTTTTCTTGGAAGTACGCTGCTGATTAAACAAAGTAGATTGATTAATTTAGTTTGCAAAAGGTGCATTATTTGCACTAGTTTTGTGGATGTAGGTGCTGTAGAGGTGGTGCAATGGTGAAAGTGCATCTTTTGCTCAATGGTTCAGCCTATAGATATGCACACGTTTTTGAGAAACTGCCCACTAATGTTTAAATAAGTGTATGTTAATTAGTGCATCTGACTGGATGTGCATGTTTAAGGCACATCAGTCACATGCATATATTGTATGCACGAATGTTGTTTCAAGCCAAAAACAGGTGCATCCCATCTGATGTGCCAACATTTGCTCCAACTGCAGTTAAAAAACACACACACGCAATTTGTTTATAATTCATATATTTTCATATTTTTACAAAAAATAAGTGATATGCAGACAACAATACACATGTTTTTAACTTCAGCTCTGTGGTGAGCTTCCTTATGATATGGACCAAATGCAATGGGGTATAGGATTACCATTGACATATCACAGTAGTTTGTCCATGTCATACAGCAATGCCAGTTAGCAATGTTTACTCTGTGTTGGTGTAGGGCAGGATTGCACATTTAATTAAAGTAATTGTGTAAAAACGTCGGGCCTCGTGAAGCAGTGCACGAAAAAACGATGGTAATGCAGTGGTAACTCCTTCGGCTGTAATTCCACCGAAATCCCCATGGATACCATGGGGATTTTGGTGGAATTGTTCATCAATGCTTGTCCTAATATTAACACAAGATGACCTACCTGTTGGAACGTCGTCCACTCATATCTTGATCACCAATGGGAAATCCAGAAGGCCACTTACGAATGGCCCTCTACCAGAATAATATTTGGCATGAGGCAAAAGTAGAGGCACCGTAGTGAATTCAGGAGTTGCTTTCCTAGAAAGAATCGTATGGACTTCAGAAAATGGGGAATTATACTGCCTACCACTAATTTGAATCCCACGGTTAATCCATGGGACCAAGTGACGATAACAGTAATTCCATTTAGCTGTATTTCGGTGTGGTAAAAAGACCGTCCGCATCGAAAGTGATCTTCTTCCCAATGTCCACTTGTTGTTCTCATCATACGCATTGCAGGATGTTGAACTTCTTAACAGAGGCTGTGATTTGTTGGCATCATGTATTACCAGAACTCATGTGAGGGCACTTGTAGGCCAGGCACATTCACTGGCAAGTGGCTTGCACTGAATTGCTGTCCTATTCTAGAGTGTCTGTAGAAGTAGCTTTCATGTCTAGCTCCAGGGCACTTGGCATTCTCATTAATGATGGTCAAGGCCCCTGAACTGCACACCATATGTACATACATGGAATTCCAGTGCCTCCTGTATCTATGAAAGTCTTTTTTGGCAGCAGAAATGTGAGAGCCACATGGGTGCATTCAATGGCACCGCAAAAGCAACCAATACAGCTATGCCATGAAATGGCCTCACTACTCCTGAACTTGTACATGTATAATGGGGCTTGGCTAACTATAATCTGGAAGATGCAAGGGTCACATTGAGGATGTGGTGTAGGGTCCGAGAATATGATGATAGGGAGTTCACCAATCTGAGAGCACTGGTCCTCTAGAAGAAGCCTATGGGGAAAAAAAGCAAGGCTGCCACTTTAATAGTGCTGAGCTGTAGGTGAAGTCATCCCTCGCACTGTTTTAGCATTTCAAGTAAAACCTGATGAGGGAAACAGTACCTTCATCTGCCAGTTTGGCTAGGGAAAGTCACAGTCCCGTAAGTCCTGTAAGTCCTCTGTGTCATGGATGCAATATTATCTGTAATGACCCAAAGTAGGCCACATACACATTCTCAAAAATAACAAAATGGAGAGGAACCAAACAAATACAGGTTACTTCTCTGCTGGTATTCAATATGGAGAGAACGAAAACAGCTGAGCTACTTTGGCTTTTCACTCTTCTTTTCCATGCATGGTAGCCTTATATTGAGAGACCACCCTTAACCTGGGGAGTCCCCCCCAATCAAGGAGCCCAACAACAATTTGCACACTTTTTTTTAGTGCTGTCTCTATTATTGATGACTCATACAGAGCCACATAAATCTCCCCCCTCTGGCAACAGTGAGCCAAGATCCAGGATGGGGTACAGATAGAAAATATATTTATTTAAATTATAATCTCAATGAATAGCAAGTTTATTTAATCACACATGCCACCTTCTTTGTGGCACAAATCAAAGCGTAATTTATGAAACACACTGTTTAGGATGTTACTTTTAAACTCACTTCTTCTGCATTTACTTTTGTCAGACAAACATGGAGCACAGGCTAAATAACTGGTTCAAACCTCTTGTCCCACAAACCCCTTTTGTCACATTAAAGAATACTTAGCATAAACATCAACACTTCTTGATAAGGGTATATTCTTAAATCATATACACATTTGGATTTTCAAAGCAATCTTACATAACATTTGTTAGGTTAATTTCTCTGCTTCCACAAAATTACTTGGAACATGGTCTGTCTCGGGCCTAAATGAGATTTACATGTGACCTATGGAAACAAAGAAGCCTTTTTCAATTGTTGCCGGTATTTTGCATGTGAAGCATATTATAGATTGTAATACATTCCATCTTGCCACCAGACACAAATTTCTTCCCTGATATCTTTATTTTAGATGGGGAATATCTTTTTTCATTTCTTAATTTGAAACTGCAAAACGCACTTGCAAGGCGATTTTAGTTTCAGTGTTTGAAAACCCAGCATTTCATGTAGAAGAGACCTTTGATGTTCTCTTGCAAAGGCAAATTAAAGGCAGCTTTTTCAGTTTGACCTTTTCCTTTGTGTTCAAAGATAGGTCTTTTGATTTCCCGACCCTGGTCATTCACATATCATTTCCATTGTATCACAACTCTTCCTTGTGTTACTTGCAGAAACACCCACAGTCTGCATTACCAGGCCCATTTTCTGTGTGGAAGTATTTGAAGGCTGGTAGGTCATTTTTCCAGTGGACCTTCCGGTTATATTTGCTTGGAATGTGATTAAACCCCACAAGCCCCCCCCTGTTCTTTCATGATTCTTTCACAGAAAATAACAGGGGAGAGTGGGATTTTGTTCCAAAACCATTTTGTTAATTTCTTAAATTTTTTGTCTTGGTTGGAGCCTGTACAGCTTGTTTTCCTTCCTTAGGATGTGAGTGATCTGGTCTACACTTCTGTCTGTTTGGTCATGGGGGTAAGGGATGGAACCCACTTGTTTCAACTTCCTGGTGTCCCCGGCATCCTGCCCGGACTCCCCGTCTGCCCCCAGGCTGGAAGCGAAGGAATGTAATTATCTAGAAATAGGAAAAAAAGAAAGGTTCAGTACTTTTTGCACAACATATTTCCCTGGAAGATAGGACATAGCATTCAGAAAAAAAATTACATAGAAATAGATATAACATTTCATAACATAAACATGACACATTTATTTCCATTTACATTTCAACAGAAGATTAATTAAACTACTCACCTGTTGTAAGTCTGCATGCATGTTTTTTATCCTTTCCTTTCGATCCTCTGATGGTTCCTCTGCTCGACTTTCATTTGGCTCCTCAATCAGTCATAAAGCTTGTCTGGGATGACAGCTTTTCAATGGATTTATGTGGACCTATTTTTGTTCAGTTTGTTCTCCTTTTGGGATACAGATTTTGTAGGCAACAGGCCAAGACGGAAGGAATTTAAGCCCCTTGGACTGATTTCTTCGAAAATTGTATAGGTAAACCTTGTCACCTATCTCGTTCTCCTTCTTTGTGGTCTTAAGATCATAACAGGTTTTCATCCCTTCGGCCGACTTTTCTAAATTGCGCTAAGCATAAGCAAAAGCATGCTGAATGTGCTTATGTAATTGTTCAATGTACTCTTTAGTAGGGGACACATTTATCAGTGTCTGCTTCAGAGTTCTGTAGAGCAGATGCTGAGGTAACACCATGTTTCATCTGGTCATAAGCTCAAATGGAGCCATTTTTGCTGAAGAAGACGGTGTAGACCTCATAGCCATCAGGACAAACAATAATCAAATGTTCCAACTGGGTCCAGAGCCTGCCACAAACTTCTTTAGGATGCTCACAATTGTCTCTTTGAATCTCTCTAACACCCCCCCCCCACTCAGGGTGGGCGGTAGGCAATGTGGAGTTTTCTTTTTACCCCTAGGATCTGCCACATCTTTGCCATCACCTCACTGGTAAAATGACTTCTTCGATCCAACTCAATCCTTTGCGGAAGGACAAAACGCCAGAAGATGTGATTAATCATCATTCCGGCAGCTGTCTCTGCCTCACAATACGGGCTGGAAGATATTCTACCCACTTTGTGTGCAAGCATGTTACAGTCAACATGTACTTGAATCCTCTAGAAGAGCAAATCACTGGCCCGATGAAATTGACTTGTAAATCTGACCAAGGTAGTGTCATTCCCCTTTTTTGTAGGGGAGCGCTGTGTATGAGTGAACTGGGTTGAAATTGAGCACACAGAAAGCACCCCTTAAGTAAAATGTCGAGGTACTGGCCCATGTGTGGGCAGTAGGAAATCTTGCACAAGATTTTGTGTGTTGTACCGGACCCCTATGACCAGCAGTGGCTGCGTCATGGGTGTGGTATAACATCAAGCTTCAGATCAACGTAGCTACCATGCACTGGTCAAATCCAGATAGGGCTCTCCATACCAACAAACCATCTTGGAATCAGGACTTCTTGGAAAATGTCATTAACACCCAGAGATCCCCTTTACTGGTATAAGCTGACTTTGTAAGAGGAAAACTCACTGGGTCTTCAATGTGTTGGTGGAGTTTTCCAATAATCAGGTCCTCTTTATTTGCAGTGATTAAATCTAAATATTGAATAGCTTTACTCCTCTGGGCAGCCAGGAATTTACTGGTGGCGCATGTTTGTAACCTGGTGACAGCGGCAACTTGGGTTTCACCCAGCAAGGATTCCAATTCTATGAAGACCCCCTGCAGGGCTCTGGTTTTAGCCAGCCGGTCCACCAGTTCATTCCAGGTCTAATCTGGCCCCTCTGTTTTGGAATTACCTCTCATCTTGTTCCAATAGATTGTATTCTCATTGGAGGTTACCAAATTATCATTTGACTGGATCAGTTTGGCAACCATCAACTCTGCAACCAGACTACTTCACAGACCTATTTTGTAACAAGCAGTGTATTACGATGTATCATTCACCCACACATTCCCAATCCCAGCTGCTAATTCTTTTTCTCTGTTGTCATCAACATGGTTGAAGAACCCATCCACATAAACTGTGTGTATCCCCTCACACATATCTTCTTCAGAGACCCTGGTGGGGTTAAGTGTGCCTTCATATTGTTGTTGGTCATTAGACTTTTGTTCTTGAGACAGTTTTCTTGAGCACAATAATACAAGGCTGCAAACCCTTGTTCTAGGGGACTCTTCTTGTTTAGGGCATGTCTGACCTCCACAGGAAAACCTTGCATGGATAGGATCCAGGAAGTAATTCTGGAATTAATGATGTTCCCCGCCCGGATTCTGTCACTTTGTAGATAATGCAAGGGTTGGTGAGGAGTCTGAACAATGATATGCTCACACTGGATGAATGGGAGGTAATATCTCAATGCCCACATCATTACCAAGAGTCCCTTCTCTCAGTCATTGCATTTTCCTCCACAGAGAACAAAGCTTTGTTGACCTTTTTTTTTTTTAAATTTCTTTATTTTCCAATTAACAACATATATACATACAACATACAAACATACAAACTAGTTCAACACTGCTGTTAGGCAGGTATCTGGGAACCCTGTCTCCAAGAAGAACTCCTTGTTATTTATGGGGTAAGCCAAACAAGGAACCAGGGAGAGGCTTATTTTCAGTTGTTTAACTGCCTCAGATTGTTACAGACCACACTCCCACTTGACTCTAGCCTTTAATAGATGACCGAAAGGTCAAGTGACCTCTGCACAGTCTTCAATGAACTTGATAATTAGTAAGTCGAAGAAGGCTTCTTAATTCTCACAGAGTAGTAGGGTCTTTTCATTTCAATAATGCTTCCATCTTCTTAGCCTCAGGATTAAGACCCTCAGGGGTGATCTTGTAGCCTAGGAAGTACACTTGGGTCTTACACCACTGTGCCTTCTGAAAGGACATTTTTGCTCCAGCTTTCTGCAACTGGGTTACAACATAGTATATTTCTGCTATATGTTCCTCCACATTTCAGCTCCTGGTCAGAACATCATCTAGATATGCCATGTTTTCCTTTTCAGCCAATAATGGCATGGTCTTATGTAGAAAGATCTTGAACTAATTTCTGGAGTTTATTTATCCAAAGCTGGTTTGGGTCTGCATCTATTGCTGCCCCCAAAGGTAAAGGCATGCTTGTAGTGGTCTTTCCTACTCACGGGCACTGTCCAGTAGCCGTTTGTCAGGTTAATGGTTGTGTACACCGTTGACCCATAGATCTTTGCCAGCCCCTGATTGATGTAGGGAAGTGTCCATCTTGACATGTGGACCTGTTTGTTCAACTCCGTCAGGTCTGCACATAGTCTCCATTGGCCGTTTGGTTTGAGTATGCCCAGTACTGGGTTGTTGAAGGTACTTTGGATTGGACGAATGATCCGACGGGATTCTATGTTCTTAATAAAATCTGTTGGTGACTACATGCATGCAAGAGGCAACCACTATTATTTCACAAATACTGGGGCCATCTCGGGGTCCATGGGTATGGTGGTTGAGAGAATTGATGTGCATCCACAGTCCTATGCGTCCACTGAAAAGATATCTTGGATTTCCAGGAAGACCTGTTTTAGCTTTTGTCTTTGTTCCTCGTTCTCAACGGCATCAGCAAGATTGATCCTTTCCTTGACCATCTGCTTGAAACCAGGAAAGATATAGGGCTAGTCTAGGCTATTTCAGTGATATCCTCCAGTTGGGTGGAGAGATCTCTTTTGATGCTGTTGACCTGAACAGGAGGTACCAGGAATTTGTGGTAGTGGTCCTTAACTCTGAAAATGACCTCCTCCCTCCTGATGTCAGAGGTCATCTCTTCCACCCCATAGTGACAGGAAGAGTACACCAGGAAACTCACCACATGGCTAGTAGAAGAATTTTTTTTTCTGGAGGAATACTGTCGCTGGTGTTGAAACATTCATTTGAGATTGGTTTCATGTGTTATTTACCTAAATCAATAGAATAGTGTTGGGCATCAACCGCCATACCAATAAAGGTGTCTGTGCCCAAAGTTATTCTTTGAGGGTTGCAGTTATCCCCCAATATTTGAATGGTGTTGTGTTCTAGGTCACCTAGAGGTGTTTGATTTAAAGGCAAACCTTGTTGTTGGAGATGTGAATTCAAATGTATATAGGCATCCTGATGTTTGATGTTTTGCCCTTGCTTAAATATGAGGTAAATAGTAAATAGTCGCACCTGTCCTCAGATGGTAACCTCTACTCGAACTTGAACTTCAGCGGTATAAAGCAGGAATTGAGGTGACTGTAATGTTTTTTCAGTGTTGTCAAAACACAAGGGAAGTTTCCTGGGGCAGTACCTACCTGATTGGTTCACCCCAGGGCTGGGGGAGTGCATACATACCCCAGGATTGGCTTGCTACCCTTGTACCTAGGGCTTACCTAGGTGGCAGGGTCTGATGGATAATTGTTCTGTGCCCCTGCCTGACTACCATTCTGTTGGGATGTGGGGTCCTTTCTGCCTTGCATTTTGCTTGATGTCAGGAGGGATATTCGTAGGTCCAAGGGAGGGGTATTTCTCACCTCCGCCACCCTCGCAGCAGCAGGTGTATTAGATGACTTAGAGGTTTGGGGGTGTTTTTATTTTGAGTGATCTTCTGGTGGCTTGTTCAATTACCCAATACAGGGTCCTGTGCTAATGAAAATTGTGTACCAGCTAAGTAATTATGTATGTGGGGAGCGCAAGGAAATAGGTGGTCAAAAACTCCCTACTATGTGTGTTCACCTGTCTGGACATCTGCACATATGCACACTTTCATTCCTGCACAAACTCCCTAGGTGCCTGATTCTATTTATAATGATCCTGGTCCTCCAGTCCTGAAAAGAAACTGGAGTACTCAGGGGAGAATGCACATTTTGCAAATGCAATGCAATTCACATCATTTCTGATCTGGAATGATGTCATCATCTGCTCAAAAAGTTCCACTTGCTTCCATACTGAACACTTGGCATTCTTGTGGTTTGGGGTCAGGAAGCTATGTATGGCTTTGTTTTATCTAATTGGGTCGTTAACAAAACCCTTGCTCAGTTTACCTATTTCTTCTGCTTCACCTGAGTCAATACATTTCCAGACTCAGAGCTAATAGTTGTACTCCATTCCCTGTCCTCTAGGTGCTCCCTATCTCTGTGAGATCTGGAAAATCTTTCAGACTCATAGGATATGGGCTCCTCTTGCCTGAACCAAAGTAAACTTTCAGGGTCACTTTCCCTGTAGTTCCCTTTAGGCCCAGGATACAACACAGTTTCATGATCCCTCCTTTCAGGGAGTCTGGGGAAGCCCTCCCCCTTCCCCTAAATGTATGGAGGTTTTTAGAATGTCCTTTGCTGAAGCTCTGGCTTTTCTCCTTCAGCGAAACATGCAAGGTGGTGATCCCTTTGTAATTTCATGTCTAAACAATCTAACTCCCTGGCTTTCCCATCATAGGAGTTGCATGGTCTGAAGCACTCGCAATATTCTTTTTAGACACCCTGGAAACGCTGGTCCGGTGCCCTTCCCTTCTTTATGGTAGAGATGAATACTCATCAGCATCAGACAAGGACTGGCCTTCTAGATCAGTTTGGCTAAACCTGTGTAAGTCCAACTGCCTTATGTTCCCCTGTTCTTTATCAGTGGACTGCATGAAGTAAGTCCCTATTTGTACCTGGGAGGTTGCAGAGGAGTGGCCTGAGGTCACTGATGAGAGGGGCGTCTTGCCTTGATCACTGGGCCTTGTCCCATATCCTGATTGGTCACGGTGCCTCAGAGCCTGTTTATATTTTTTAATTGCATTTGTCAAACTCTCACACCTCTCTCTCTTTTTCCTAATTTCCTGTTGTTACTCATAGAGCTGACATTTTAATTCTGACGCCAAAACGTGATTGGTGTCTAGCACCCTTCTCTGAGCTACCAACCAATCTTTTATTGCTGCACCTCATGCTGAAGTGATCCATTCTCCCTCTGTGAGCCTTTTATGCTGAGTGCATTTTTAAGGTGCTTTTCCTCCATGAGGCTAATCTAATTCTCTTACACATTCCTACAATGCACTGCCTTGCATAGTGCTGCTTCTATTTGTCTTACATGCTCTGCAAGCTCATTCTTTTCTTCCCTAATTCTGGTCAGTTCCTGAGAACCCAACTGTTACTTTTCTGCATCCACTTTCAACCTGAATGCCTCTTGTATTTGACCAATTGTAAATCCCTTTGTTTCAGAATATTTACATTCTGCCGCATTTAATCAAACTCTATGTGTGAGTCCATCTCTTTGATGATGAACTGACTATTTTCCCTTTTCAATGTATTGGTTTGTTGCTTGAGGGCCACAATGTCATCTAACAACCCTCTATTATTACCAGTCTGGTCATTCAATTGTAAATGCAGGCGATTTACAATGTCTGCACCATCGGTGCATGCATTATGCAGTGTAGTAAACTCAATCTCTCTTTTTGCCCTGGCTTGATGTTGTTTTTCAGCTCATCCTGTTGTTGCTCAATGAGCCTTTTTTGTTGTAACTCAAAACATCTGCTCTGCTGCACTTTATCTCCAAACTGTGTGAATTCTTTCTGAGCCTGTTTCCAGGCTTTAGTCTGCTTCATTACATCAGCCTAAGTGAGCTATAAGTTGAGCCATTTCGATCAGTTCTTCATGAGCATTCTGGGTCATGTAAAATGTCTTTAATGTTTTGTGCAAAATCCAACCTTCACCCCAATTATCACTGCTCACAGAGGTCACCTCCTGCACCATTCTGGTTTGCCAGATCCTGGCCTCACTTTCAATCTGTTGTCCTTGAATGAATAGCTTAGCCAGGGGATGCTTCCTGGCATCACCCACTTCTATGGTAGGCATTTTAAAATGACTTTTTGCAACTTTTGTAAAAACTTTCTTGGCGCAGGGCAACAGCACCCTCTGTTCATGCTTGATTTCCGTACACAATGCCAAATCAAAATCAATTCTAATTAATCTGCTTCATGCCTTAGCACTCTATACAGTCTTACTTGTCTACACCTATACACCTCGGTGGAACTCAGGGATCAAGCGTTACAGTGGTCCTTTAACAAGGCACTGCGATCTTCTATCTACCTCAATGCAGTTATACCAAAATGAATATCCTGTCACCAATGCACTTGTCATGAGTCAAAAGTAATGAGCCAGATCCCGGTAAAGTCCCCAATTTATAACTATCTCTATATAATTATATATATTGAGAGACCATTCTTAACCTTGAGAGTTCCTTCACCTCCCAATGAAGGAGCCAACAACAGTTTACTTAGGTTTTTTCTTAGTTCTGGCCCTTTTCACGACTCATCTAGAGCCACATACACCTCCCTCCTGTTCCATCAGTGAGCCAAGAACCAGGCTGGGGTATAGAAATAATCTATAGTTATTTAAATTAAAACCTCAATGAAAAACAAGTTTATTTAATCACACACGTCATCCTCTTTGTGGCACACATTACATCTTCAATTATGAAACACACTGTTCAGTATGTTACTTTTAAAAGCACTTCTTCTTCATTTACTTTTGTCTCACAAACATGGAACACAGGCTAAATAACCGGTTCAAACCTCTTCTCCCATTAACCCTTTTTGTCACATTAAAAAATACTAAGTAAAATGACTAGAGCACAATCATCAGCACTTCTTGATAAGGGTATACTTTTAAATCATGTACATATTTGGATGTTCAAAGCAATCTTACAGCAACATTTGTTAGGTTAATTTCCCTGTCCACTCAAAATTACTTAAAGTTTTGGAAACAGAGATGTGAACCAATGCATGGGGAAAATAGCAACCTGTTTCCTTTTCACCCAAAAGCAGTGCAACATCCTTCTGCTAACAGGGTCCTTTACTTCAGGAGAGAGTGTATATTGTTCATTGGAAATTACACTAGTTTCACTTTGCAAAAAACTTCTCTGTCCCAAAACCTGTGAAGCAGTGATATTCAACACCCCACTGTTTAAAAACCAGGTCTAAGGATTGGGGACAGTTTAGGATTTTCGTTTGGGGCCAAGGGCACCCCTTCGTTAAATACAAAGTTGAAGGAAGGGTGACAATATGGAATTTCATTTTAGCATAAGTATACATTTTAGATAAAGCATATTTTGGGGAATGGGTTTCAGTGGGGAATCTCGATTTAGGGACAGGCATAATTTTGATTTAAAGGCAAGATTTGGGGATGGTGACAATTATCAATTATGTTTTGGTGGCAAGTATATCTTTTGTTTAAAAACAGGTTTTGGTAAGGGGTATCATTTGGGCATTTTGTTTTAGGATAGGACACCTTGTTCATTAGAGAAGTAGGAATGAACAGGAAAATTCAAGGCACCCCTATTATTTTAAATGACTATCTTGTATCTTCCCAATAGGAGAGAGGCTGAACGTTTTGAATTCTTCCCTGCATCAATATATTTGGGTGTTAATTAAATTAATATACAGTCAAATATACTGAGGGTCTACACACTCCCCCATCTACTAATAGAAGAGAACCCACTAATGAAAGGGAATGGGTCAAATAAATAAATCTCCACACTGACATGTTGTTGGACAATCTACTTACTATTGGAAAACTCTGGGATTGGCACTCATGGAGACTGAGCATGGCTTTGCTTTTAGGAAAAATAAGGATTCTGGGCAGCACTTCAGTCAATGGGATTCCACTGCAATCCTCCCTCCAAGGCTCCAGGGAAGTATCACAGCCTTTATTTTCTGCTCTCTCCAGCAGTGGAAATCTCCAGCCCTCCTCCAATATTTCAACCCACATGATATGTTAACAGGCCTCCTTTTGTGATTTTTAGCAGCCTTCTCCTTTTCCGTAGTGCCAAACCTTTTTACTCTCTAAGTCCTTCCAATGGTAAGTGAACATTAGGTGGTATTAACTTATGATCTCACAACCAGGATTGGACATTTACATTTTTCTCCACCCCTGAAAACCAGCCGCTCTCTAAGGATTGGTTCAGGATTCGAGAACAGAATTATTGCAACTCTGCTCTGAGAGTCACATTTTTGTTCATGTATAATTTTACATAAAAGTGCCTACATGGTAACATTTTGGAATTCATTGGTAAATGGCATCATATATAGATATTAATGTTCTTCTACTCATGACGGATCTATGAAGCTTACTTTCATTTTGGCACCTCATTGCACAGGTGCGCTATGAGTATGTGTGCTTTTCACAAAAGTATACTAATTATGAACATGAAATTAATTCTCATATACCTAATATTATAACACATCAGCAAACCAATTCTTAAATTCAGGACATTTGTGGGGCAGCCAGAAACACATTTTAGCTTGCTATTGCAAATCCATAAGTCACATGTGGGTACATTTTATTTCAACAAACTGACCTTGAAATTATCTTTAAAATGACATATGAATGGACACAGTGCAACTTATCATTGCTGAGAATGTCACTGGTTATGATAGCCCATTTAAACTAATGGGGAATTGTCAGCATGCGTGCAAATCTTAACTCTCATTTCCCCATGTAAGTTTCATTTCTCTGCAAGCATGTGACCAGAGCCTCATAGTTTCATTTCTCTTGAACTGCTGCAGCCTTTTTGACTGAATGTTAGTTGAAGGCTGAGGTAAAAGCCATTAGCTGTTTGTTCTTTGAAAGTTTATGGGCTGAGGAGATTGGTATCATGCAGCAGACCGTTCACCTCTGCCCTTTGATGCCATGAGGTCAAGCTGACATCTGGCATTTTGTCCTATAATCTAAAGTTGACCACAAGTATGATCTAAAACTTATATGTGGCCAAGCATTTTCCCTATCCAGGGCTGGGTCTGTGTTGATCTGGCCCTGCCATAAATACTTTGGTGCACATCAGTTTCACAGAGATTTCCCTTCCAGATAAGGAGCCAAGCAGGCCCTGGAATTCTGCCCAACAACATGAAACATGGTTTGTCTCTGGCCTAAATGAGATTGACATGTCAACTATATAAACAAAATAGTCTTTTTCAATTGTTGCTCGAAATGTTGCATGTGAAGCATATTATACATGTTAATACATTGCATCTTGCCACCATCCAGCCTTTTCCATGATATATTTATTTGAGCTGGGGAACATCTTTTTTCATGTTTCATTTTTAAAACTGCAAAACGCACATGCAATGCCATTTTAGTTGAAGTGTTTGAAAACTGTGCTTGTCATGTTGAAGGAGACTTTTTCTCTTGCAAATGCAAATTAAAGGCTGCTTTTTCAGTTTGACCTTTTCCTTTGTAATGAAAGATAGGCCTTGTATACCCATGTTATCAATACTCTTCCTTGTGTTACTTGCAGAAACACCCACAGTCTGCATTACCAGGCCCAGTTTCAGTGTGGAAGTTTTTTTATTTTACTCACACATAGGATACATTACAAATGTGGCCGTCTGAAAATAATGCTGCTAGTAGCACCGTACTGTCACCCTTTCAGACCGCCACACTATAACTCTGCCTTCCTTGGCCATTGCGCCCGGAAGTTCTGAACTGCCGGTCTTAATGGCTCAGTAGGCAGAGTTGTCACGGAAGCCCAGGCACCGTTAGCAACGGTGCTGGTGCTTCTGTGTCTCCGTTGCCACGGAGTGCTATGGGACTTCTTGGGAATGAGGATTTACACTTTCTGCCGCCTGATATCCCCGGTGACCAGGACTTGTAATGTTCTGCTGGCAGCGGGATCTCAGGCGGCGAAAACGTGTTCCGAGTCTGGTTGCAACATGTCTGTAGCACCGCGGGGTTACCGCCGGACTGGTAATGATGCCCAGTTTGCATTACCAGGCCCATTTTTAGTATGCATGTTTTTTAAGGCTGGCAGGTCATTTTTCCAGTGGCCCTTTCAGTTACATTTGTTTGAGTTGTGATTAAACCCCACAGCACTATTAGTCTGATGTATGTGCTTTCTAGCCACTCTGCACATCTTTTTCTCTTATTTTATGCATGTTGTTTGCACTTGCCCTTCTCTGAGAATCATGCATATCTCTTTCTTGCATATTGAGGTTTCAGATTATTGAAACTCAGTGGTCGAAGTGTATGAAAAGAAATAGTGGAACTATGTACCCCGCTGACCTGCCCCATTCCCCACAAATCCCACCGTAACGCCCCTCCAATGCACAATACAAACCCCCAAACAAATGTACCTGCTGTTTAAAATAACATTCACTGCAGTGCAAGCTTCAACTGCTTCCTACACTTTTATTTAAAAACAAAACCAATGGTTTATTTTTAAAATAATAGTATAGGAACAGTAAAACGTAATTTTAAAAAGTATAGGAGCACCGCTCCCAACCACTCCCGCCCACTTCGACCACTGTTGAAACTTGCACTGGGGCAAGTGCAACTCTGTATGGTATTAGCAATAGGGCACATTTTTCCCTAATGAAAATGCTATGCTTTCAGTACATTTTTGTACAATGTCTCAGGTGGATAGGTCAGAGGCAACATGCTCGCCTTGCAAGCAAGATGACACGGCACACCACAGGTTCAATCCCCGGGTCCGTGCTTAGAAACCTCTAAGTATTAAGCATGTTGTAAATAACATATCATAAAAGGGCAAAGATTGCCATAGTGCCAATACTATTCATTGTTAGCACTAAGGCAAAGTTTGGTCTGCGGTAAAAATGTAATTGACAATGGCAGATGATGCCAATAATTGTAGTTTATGCCATACATCTTTGCAGTTGCTCTCCTAAGTAGTGGTATGGCATTTCTTCACACTGTGCGTGAGATAGGGTCTACGTCCAACTGTCTGGAAATATCTGGTACTAAATGGGATGGTGATAGGTGACTAAAGGTGACCAGAACACATTGGGCCTCATTACACGGATGGCGGTAAGGGATTACTGGTACTGGTACCGGCACCGGTAATCCGTTACCGCCTTACTACGAGGTCCCTTCACGGGTCCCTACCTTAACGGCTGGTTTTACCAGCCATTAAGGACGGGACCCGCAAAGGGACCTTGGAGGTAATTACGGTACCGCAATTTGCGGTACTGTAACCGCCTTCCCCATTCCCAGTGAGCCCTATGGGGGCTCAGTGGGAATGGGGAAGGGCCAATGGTGAATGGGGAATTACCACCCCGCCAACCTTGGAATGGGGTGGTAACTCCACCATCCACCATGGCGGAATCGGTAAATTACCAGCTGCAACCATGGCGCTAAAAGCGCCATTGTTACCGCCTTCCGTGTAATGAGGCCCATTGTCTCAGCCTCGACATATTTCCACCTCCTCTTATCCTCCTACTCTACACATGAGTTTCTTTATTGTTGGATATGCAGACAGAATCAATGTGCTGTCCTATGTACTGTGCAGTGTACTTTGATAGGACGGGTAGTTAAACTTATTAGCATGGTCTATGCATTTGCCCACTTTTTAAGATATTTTGCTACTGTTTATGTTAGGAGCAAATGTTGATGAAAAGCAGGAGCCTATGGTTTGTGAATTAAGGTGCCGATTCATGCAAAAGTGTGCATTTTTCCTGCAAAGACTGCGAGCCGAGAAGGACACTGCGCAAGCCGGCACGCAGAATAAAAAATTGTGTGCCCCTACTTTTAATGGAACTTTCTGTGCAAAGTAACTGTATACACAAGTTGCGTCACAAACGCCTGTGATACACCCCCACACAAAGCAAAAACACCCAGAACAGCTAGCTTTGTGTGCTGCTCCAGGGCTCGAATGCCCACACCCTCCAAACAGTGCAAAGGTCCTGCGCAAGCAGGCCTGCATCTTGGGGAACCTGCACAGGGTCCCCTGTAACAGTTACCGTCACCACAACAACATGTGCACAATGAATCGTAACTCAGGCAAAACTCAGAGAATCTGCATGCGAACCCCCATAAACCATTTGTGCACCACACTACGCTGTATATGTGCATCCTGATTCCGTTTGGATCCCCGGCTGCGTACATGCACTCTTAAATGCAACATGCAAACCAACATCTTTGCTGCGATTCCAATGTGCAAGTGTTCTTACGCCTGCTTTTGGGTTTCAGAGAGATCAAGGGTATTTCGCAGGTGAGGGTTTATGCAGTCACTCCATGAATACGCTTTGTCATGCGCATTTGTGGGTGGGCTATGGATTGCCTGCGGCCCGTCACTTGTAACGGCCACTTTTCCCCTTGTTATTCCTCATTTTCCGAGTTCCACCACCTATTCTGCCCTCTGCGCAGGGCTCGCTATTGCTCTGCGTGGGGTCTTGCACAAGGTACTCGACAGCTCTCAGAGACGTGCCAAGCCTGCACAAAGTTTCCGATTGTTACGAATAAGTGCAGCGCAGTTGATTCCATGAATCGCCAAACAGGGTTTTGCACGCAGACTGGCATGCAGATCACTGATTTTCCACGCAAATAATTCCATGGATCAGGCCCTAAGTGTTTGGTGCATCTGTGCTCTCTTTTAGTGGACACTCCCCTCTTGCATGCCCAATTTGCTTGGTTTACATATTGTTCTCTCACCTTGAACATCTTTTGTACTCTTTTTGCCGTTGCTTGTGAAATGATGCATCTCTGAGATGTGCACTTGTGAGTAGTAAGTATACATATGTGTTGGGCATTTCTGGCACATTTCTTGAGCCTCTTAGATATACACCCAAAAATGTTTTGAGAATCTGTCCCTTGCTACACATATTAGATGTATACCAAACACTGTTTTGAGAGTGTGCTAATTGGACTTCAGTCTGCCGACGACAAACACAGGTATGAACAACTGCCGTTTTCTCTTCAATAACGAAAAGCATTCAAGACTCAGCTGATGTTTAAACATAGAGGGCAGCTATTAACTCGCAATTAGCTTATTCCAAAATAGTGTGCTGTGCTCTCTAAGCGCTAGTAGAAACCTTCAAAGGCACTAGAAAGCAACTGTATGCCTCCAAAAATGCACCATCCATGGAAGCGAGAGGTTCTCACCAGTGGCGCCAAAGGGCACGTTAACATTTCCTTTACATTACCTGCCTTTTATTAAAATGTCAATTTGGCTAAGCACGAACATAATTAGCAAGCACGCCATTGAAGCCTTGATGTAAATTGTCATTTGCAATCTCAGGTACAAGAGTGGGATGCACTTTGCTGTCTGTTCTGCCATCAAAACCTGGAATGTCCTCCCTCCTGATCTGCAGGCACCTCCTCTGTAATGACCAATTGGCAACATCTCAAAGATCTTTTTTTTTAGATTAGTTTCAGGTCAACCACGCCAAGAGACACCATCAAGCAGTGTGCACTTTATATCAAATCAATTCATCAATAGATCATTCATTTTGTATTGGAATTCATTCCTCCAAGATCAACTATTACCCGTGCTTTCCAGGTCCCCTACAGAACAATGGGAACAAGCTCGGGTAGTGGAATATATCTACGTTGTAAGAATAAAAAGTAGACAGCATTCCTTCGCATACCCTATAACCTGAACATACTTGCCAATTATTGATTGTTCCAATAATCAGGCCTGCCATCCTTGTCTAGAACCATGACAATACTTCTCTTTAATGGACATCAAGCTTGGTGAGGTCAAAGTGCCACACATCTGTGCACAAGCAGGCTGAAATGAAAGGGCCTCAGAAGTGACCGGCAAACCTTCCTCTAGCTCTTCAACATTAACCAAAGTTTGGACTGGTACAGAACCCTTGTTTCTAAAATACACAAGCAAAAAACTATCACTCAAAATAATCTGGTTCAGTGTAAGTGATCCTTAGACTTGGGGCAACCTTATTTAATCCTAAACATATGAGAAGGGAGGGCTACAAGGTTTCCCCGAGTTCATGCTTGACAGCACCTCACAAAGATGAGAGAAAGTTCTCACTAGATGCTTCTGAAATGTGAAGCTCTTGTGTTGAGTAATTCCGATAGTCCTAGCGAGCGATGGACAGTTGGTATTCTATTAATGGCTCAGACGTGAGTAATATACACGTCTCTGTTCTTTTCTTTAAATAGCAGTCCTCCAGTCAGTGTCCATTTAATCTAATAAAGCCTTCTTGGAGCCCTGCACCTTCTTCCTTTCATTGTCTATTACATCTCCAAAGTGAAGAAAGCCATCCGTGATAAGACAGCCGAGCATCAGAACTAGTTTCTGTGACCAACCACCACTCCTCCTCCCATCTAAGAAGAACGTCTGGCCTTCAGGTTCTCCGGAATCTTCAGTAGAGACAATAGAAAACAACAATGAACCTCCAGATTTCACAGGGAGTGTTAACACTTGCCTCCCTGCTATGAATGGAATCACGACATTCCGTTGCTCACTGGGACTAACAGAACTTTTAAGATATGGCATGGAAGCTCCTATCATGAACATTTCAAAGCCGTGAGAAAACAACAGCCAAAGCATGCACAATAGACTTCTGGATGCATTAGCCCAAACAGCTGCCTGGAGGATGTTGTCTAACCGGGTTCCCTGCCAAAAAGCCTGAGATGCTAACAAAATGAGCCCCAAATAGCTATCCACTCACACTTCCATCGTGGCATGTTTGACACATCCGGCCAATGTAGGGATGACACCAGACAAAAATGTTTTGGATAAGATAGAAACGGGCCCCATAAGGATTTCCTCAAGGCAGACTTAGCCAATGGATCTGGTTTAGAGATCTTGAAAAACTCATAACTGTGGGTTCTTAGGAAAAGCGAATCATTCTAGCCCCTTATTTGTGGTCTTTATGTGACAATGCAAATAAAATGAAACACCAGAAACGGTAAATACTCAACCTTTAGATTATGTTGCATGAACAGCCACCACTCACTGAAGGGAGACCAGTCACATAGCTGTTTCAGAGATAACTGAGAACTGGGGTGAGGGGGCACCTTTCAGAAACACAAAGGACTAGATTAATGTCCCAAAGGCAATGCCATGGCTCCGGAGGCATCCGTTTCAAATACCCTTCAAGAGCTGTCATATCAATGGATGATCCCCAGAGGGAACTTGCCCACAAAGTCATGGTAAGCGGAGACCGCTGATCCATACAAACTCATCGTCTGATAAGATGCAGAGAGAGCTAACTCAGCCAGAAAGTTTATCACGATTACCACAGAAGCCAGACGGTAATCCAACTCCCCTGAAAAGCACCAGTGCACCCAGACTGCCCATGCTGACTTGTAACCAGGTGATAGTAGTGACCCATGAATCCTTGATGAAGGGTAAAGTCCAGGTATAAAGTCCTTGCAGGGCCTAAGTTCCCCGAAATCACACAATTGACAATCTGTGGGGACACTTCCAGTATGAGATAATGGGATTCCGCTTGGGGGGGGGCGAAAGACCTTGAGGAACATTGACAGAGGATGTGGGACAGCAATGAGATGATGAAGAACCAATGGATACCATGCTTATGACAGCCAACATGGGGTCACCAGAATATCTGTAGGACCCTTGGCCTGAAATGCACCCAACCCCTGGGAAGCAATGCAAAAAGAGGAACAACATAAATCACATCCCTGTCCCAAATCTGGGTGAAAGTGTCCATTGCCAAGATCTGCAGCTCTGTCTTCCAATTGAAAATGTGCAGAAAGACAGAGTTGATCCTGGGCAACACAGGCATCTGGGCATCTGGAAGGAATCCAATAGTGCCTACACACTGCAGAAAACCATGGGTGATAGCAGCTGCCAATCTGCTGTGTCCCACCAGTGGTGGGAATACCAATCCCTGATGATGTAGGAGAACCTGGGAATAAAGATGGCTGCACTTTCAGCTGATGGGGAATGCATAATTCCCAAAACCTTGTAGCCAGATTCGAAAGGTCCAGGGTTCTCGTACCCCCAGCTTGTTGATATAATGGATTGCCGACTAGTTTTACATCTGAAATGTGATGGTACAGAGCCACCTGTCTTTGGCAAAACTCTAAGGGCCTCATTACACGGACGGCGGTAAGGGTTAATGGTCACCGTTAATGGTACCAGTGACCGTTAACCATTACTGCCTTACTACGAGGTCCCTTTGCGGGTTGGAGAATTTAACGCATGCTTTTTGCGGTGCCGTAATTAGCACCTTCCCCATTCCCATTATGCCCTATGGGGCAAAAATGGGAATGGGGAAGGGCAATGGGGTAAGGGGGAATTACCGCCCCACCAACCTTGGAATAGGGCGGTAATTCCCCTTTCCACCAAGGCAGTGCCGGTATTTTACCGGCATGGACCAAGGTGCTAGTAGCACCTTGGTCCACCGCCGTCCGTATAATGAGGCCCTTTAAAAAACCTACCTCTGGCGGCAATAATTTTGAAAAATACCCATGAGCGGATGACAAATCGAAGGGAAGGAGCAAAAATCAAATACCTGCTGTTGCCTTTGGAAACAGGGAAAATGTATTTCGGTGCAAAAGGGACTGTCGATACACATCTTTGTGATCCAAACAAACCAACCAATTGCCTGTCCTCAATGTGTTGCCTCCAGTTTGAAGTGCCTATACAGAACATATTCATTTAAGGATCTCAGATTGAAAACTGTCCAGAAATAGATGAGTACATTGAACAGATGCGGTTGCCATGGATCGAATTCCCGCTTCTTCAATAACTGAACTATCTCTCCATGTACCACCAATATCTGTGCCTAATCAGACCTGATCAGGCTTTGAGGGAAACCTTTTGCGTATCCCCAAAAATTATGTGAGCTATCCCCTGACCATATCTACTACCCACAAGGGTCTGTAGAAATCAAAGCCCAGTTTGTGAAACATGTTGTAAAAAACTGTCATAAATATACACTAGGGTACATGCTGGGAATTATTTATGATCACTGCGTGTTTTCGACATGTTGTGGGTATTGCACATATTATTGAATTTTGTCACGTTTGAATTTTGTCTGATACACTAATACACTTCCATGTATTAGTTATGCATAATGCTGTGCCCTATTGTCATTTATGTAGGCTGTGATATATTGTGCCTTTTCACACCAATGTTGTAGAGATGCAACAGATGTGATCGATTTTTAATTAAATAATATAACATTGTAATAAAAATGTCTTTTTGTAGTGCATCCCTTTTGAGTGTTTTAGGTGTAGGCTCTACTCATGTAGTGTATTGACTAGAATAACTGTGAAGTGTAGACGCTAAACCCATCAAGGAGCCTTTGGAGTTCATGTCAATGAAAGGCAACCAATATAGCTTGCCCGACATTGAGGGTTATGGGCATTGAGCACTCATCTTTTTTCTGAAAATATGGTCCAGTTTCTTAGTAAAATGAATTGGGAAAACCTTTCAACATGTGCCTGAACATACCAGTCTGAAGAATTATGTTGTGTCAACCCAAATATTGGCTCACCCAGGTATTGTGACAACCATTCCTCAGTCAGATCCACCCAATATCCTGTTGGAGGGGTATCGGGGTACTCAATCAAGGGAGAGCATTTGGCATTGTCCCTCCTGACAACAAGCTTAGTGTTGTAATGTGTACCCTTTAATGTGCATATTGGTAGTCCCCTCTGCCTGGGCACCCAAAGGCTGAACATATGTCACCCATCAATGCCACTCCCAAAATTTGCCCTAGTCCTAGGGATGTTGGACTGAATGAACATGCTCATCATGTCTGGCTCTTCCACCGTCTGAACCTGGTGGTATTTTGTTGCTGTCTTGCGAGGCACTGTAGAAATCCCCACTTCGTCTTGTGCTTACATATCTACATCGGTGGGATCTGCCAATCATTTTTAACAGCAGCTGTGATGGATTCACCAAAGCTGATGGCCATGCAGGCCATTGACTCCTCAATGACAAACCCCACATTCTCACCAAAGGTCTGCTCACATTCATGAGCCACAGATTCATAAATAAAAGTGGCTTATTATTCTGCCACTCCACTGAACCCACTGGCTCAACCTGTAAATGGAACATTACAACTTTCTTCTCTTTCCAAGCCATAATGTATACCCACAAACACTCAACATATGCGACAGTGCTGTGCCACAAAGATGCACCCCTCCAAACAGACAAAAGCAACTGCTACTGTCCCTGGTGTGCTGCAGACTGAACGTACAATGCAGCAGTCTTTGTCAGCTTACAGAACCGCTCCAATACTGGGTCCTTTACACTGAACCAGCATTGGGTGTTGGGCAGAGGAGAGTAGGCTGCACACACTAGCCTTCCCATTTGCTGTAATACAGCCAAGCAAGCACCAGGAATCAGGGAAAGAAAGAGGAACATGGAAATCCTTAAGGGCTCACACACGTGAGGGGGTGGGAGGTCGCAGAAGCGCTGTGGCACTGGTCCAAATCCCACCAGCTCAGCGATTCACACCGAGTAGTAAAGAAACACGACACACTCACCGGAAATGCCAGATAGAAAAATAAATAACTTCCAACAGACAAACCCGGAGCCCAGGTACACCTCTAGTTTTTACCAGGTACCCAGAACAAAACACAACTTCTATATGTCGCAGGAGCAGCAGGAAAAGAGGACATTGCACCGCTCCAGGAAGGCATTATAGGATGGAATGGACACTGATTGGAAGACAGAAGGAAGGAAGAAGGGGTATAGCTATGCGAACTGTACTTGTGTACGTTTTCTCATGTCCTTGCAGCTATTTTAAGAACAGAATTGGATCCTCTGTGTCATGCCTTAGATTCGGTGGTTGGAGTCTGCTGAGCAGTTAATTCGAAAGACAAACATCCAATCACTTATTGGTTAGGATGAAACCAGAGAGTTGGCTGTCAGTGGTCATTCTTCTAGTGTCTACCCAGAAATGTTGGTAGGAGGATGTATATATATTTTGTCTACTTGCAAAACAGGACCACGTTTTTGGAACAGATATATAAGCCAAGAGGGCAGTTAAAGGGTTAGCAGCATTGTAAAGAAGCTTGCAAGAGCGACTGATTAACCAACTCTAATTCTCAAAGAAACATCACTGATTCTTCCATTGAAACCTCTAGATATCTTCCGAGGGGATGCAGAGCTGTGACCTCAGGCCGCCATTTTGATAGCAAACGTCCTTTTAATCATAGGCAAGGGAGTTATTCCTGACATGTGCTCAACTCTTTACACCACCTGCGTATCACTTGTGTGAGCGGTTGATTGTAGCAGATGTTCAATGAATTGCACCCAGGCTAGAGAGACATATTTTATGAGTTTGTTTGTGAAAGTCGAATTAATCTAATACAGAAGCACCGTCTTGTTAACACAGTCAATAGCATATTATTTATAGATGAGACTTATACCCAGAGGCCTGTTTGTGCAAGAGCTGGAGAATCCCAACAAACCATAATAAAAGATGGAAGATCAGTGGGACAGAAGGGTCTACAGCCTCTTATGTAATGTGAAGTGTTCCTGCTAATGCCCATGCTGGGTGTTTAAGTGAGATGATCACAAATATGTTGCTCGATAGCTCAGTTCCCTTAAGACATTAATGACGGTGTGCTACAAAAGACAGCATGTTCTTATGCCGATGATGACTTCAGTACAAACTCCATGGTTTATTGTAATGGCTGTCTTACAGGTGGTCTTCGTTAAAATGGACTCCAATACAGGGCTGTCGCAGGTTCGCAGGCAAGTTCAATCTTTGCAAGGGGTTCAGTAATAACGGAATCCTCCTTGGGTCACTCATTATTCCTCCCATTAGCATTCGCGTTAGGCTCTCCCACCAACAACCGCTCGCGTGGCGGCTGCTCTATAGTGCCTGCTCGGCATTCTTTCCCTGCCCGTGCGCAGAGGGCGTGCATCGCATTAAACTGCACCCCTGCTCCACAAGGCACAGCCGGCCCCATCTCCCAAATGAACCGCTCAGCACTATAATGGAGAACTCGCCTTCATCCCAATTTGCTGGCAGCTGTAACCAAGGTAACAGTAGCCCAACTCAGCGGAACACGAAACCGGCTATTAGATGTTCCAGAATCAACTTTGGAAGGGGTGGGCACCTAATTATACAAACCAGGGAAAGCAAATGGCTGATGTTACCGTTATTATCCAGCCTGTGTGGAAAGATGGATCTCATCTGCGGATGCACAGGAGAGACGCATTCATTGTGTGAAGACTAGTGTATAACGATTATCCAACGTGCTGAGTGCTAAAGTATTACTGAGAGAAAACTCAACAAGTACCTGTGTGTTAGGCTTTTAGTTTTCATGTACTATTTAATAGTACATTGCCACTATTGTCCAGCGTAAAACAAAAGCATGAAAAGAAGATATTAATTTAGGCGAGTGAAAGGCCAAAGAAAAGGGACTAAGCCATACATTTCTTTTAATCATAATACATACTATGAACGTTTTATCAATTGCTTTGTTTACCCGGGCTCATAGTTTCAATTCTAAATGCAGGCGTTTGTCTCTTCTGCCATCTTGGCGAGCACAAGTTGTCTATTTGCAATATAGATTGGCTATAGAAATACCTGTGCATAACAAAACAAAGGTCTTTCAATAGACATTTCAGTAGATCTGACTGGAACTCTGTTAGTGCATCCGTTTTATTTTGCATTTCTTGTTATATCCTGTGCTCCAGTTGTGTAGAAAATGCACGCTGCCAGGGGTGTTGCTAGGTCTGGAAAAGATCTGGGGCTACGCTAATTATGGGACCATCGGGACTGGAGGCTAGCTAGCCTTTTTGGTTGTAACCCCTGAGCTTCTATCCGGGGCTACAACCAAAAGACCCGGGGCTATAGCCTCCTTAGCCCCCCGCCTCCCTACCAACGCCTCTGCATGCTGCAGAACCATTTCAACATGGCTTGGAATGACATTACATTATATGGTTGGCCATCACTTAACATTTGTACTCTGGTTTATTTGACTTGTTACTCCACTTTACTCATTATTTATCTATTTATTTATTTTGACATGTGTAAAGCGCCCCTAACTCGGAGGCAGAGGGGCACTGTGTTACATATAAGTGGTGGTTACAGTAGTTACACACAACAATAGGTTACAGGTTATAGATGCAGTTATGCAGTTAAATACGTTATGTGCATGGCATAATAGATACAGTTAGTTACAGGGACAGGTAAATGGCTGGTACATAGTCAGAGCAATACCTGTATGGTTGTAGTTCCTCTAGATGTCTTGGGAAAAGAGACAGGCTTTGAGGCCTTGCAGAAGGACCAGAGGATCAGTTGCATTCGGCTGTCTTTGCACCCTGAGAAAGCCAGGCATGTTAACCAGGTGGTCTTTGTTTGGCAAATTCATGGCTTGCTCATTGCCAGCCTCACAATGGGCCAACTGACAATGGAATCAACATTCAGCCTCTTTCAAAGAAACTTGCGGTATACATGAAATGACTAAGAGTGACTTCCCATTAGCAGCACAGAATTCAATCTGTAACACCTCTTCCCTGGTAAATGAAGGTTCTCCTGCAGCAGAACTGTTCGTGTTTGATGAAGAGATCCAAATGGTCATGAAAGCTAGCAGCCAAGAATATAGTTTAGCTTAAGAACGGTATCATCTCTGCACGGTTCTGTGTATTTTATATTTTAAAAAAAGCAAGTTATAATATTGCAAATGGGTCAAGAGAAAGTGGTCAAATGGATCTTTCAAACCACTCTGAACCAGTGGGAATGGTAGGTAGGGGCACGTGATACCAGGCAGGGCAGAATGCCACAGTGTGCCACTGCATTGCAGAAGCCCAACCAGCTAGTGCCAGTTTCGGTCAGATGAGCAAGCAGTGATTTGAAGACTGCTCGTCAAACCATGAAATGGACCATTGAAGTCAAACCGAGAAGACATATTTAGACCCAAGCACTTGCCGAGTACTATTGGTCCTATAGGTGCACATGTAACGTCCTTCTAATGGAATATGCACTGAAGATCATGGACATGATGTCACTGAAACAAGTCCCATCATTTTAGAAGCCACATTTTGCATTAGCTAGACTTTCTGAACAAGCCAGGCATGCAGAGTGTCCCTGCAAACCCATCATGGCTACACATTTATGGAAGCATGACGAATGGTGCAGGTTAGAGAACCTCGGATTGAAACTCCATTACAGTGTCAGGTGTAACGGGGAGAAAGGTGGTGGACCTTGAGAAAATAACCTTAGAAGCTGGCAGATAACGTCGGCCATAAGCCTTTGAGAGCCGTTGCCTTCTAAATGTACACGCCTCCTGTTGTATTCAAACATACAATGTATGAAACATGCCTCTTTGTATCACTAATGGATGCCCCAGAGTTTCTTCTGGTTTAATTGCCATGACGTTCGCCCTTGTGTGTTGTGTCTCGTTTTGGAGCTGGGCCCCATGCAAGACGTGGCTGGCTTCAGTTGTAAATAAAGAGACATATCGGGCCCTATCAAGTACAAGTCAGAGCCCAAACAGATAAGTCCTAGGTGGTCCTGGATATTCAAATGGTCTGAGCTACTATATAAATGTTGGCTTGAACTAACAGCAATGATGGGTGCCATTATGTCTTTGGATGAAGGGTATCGCGGGTGTTTTCTCTTTCAGTGGGTGCAAGACAGAGTGTAGGCTGTGTGCATCCTTCGCCCACTAGGCTGTGTGTCCCCCCTCTTTCTCAGCCTCACACCTCCTTTTTAGCAGTCTCCCTGCGAGAGAGAAAATCACTTTCAGTATGGTAAGCAATTGGCATTTTACTATTGATTTATGCCTTGGGTGAGGAGGTTAATTAAATGTGAATTTTAAGCCGACAACATGATTACGGTAGCAAGGAAACCAGAACTCATGAATACATCCCGGGCTGCACTGGCCCATTTGCGTTAGCGACAGCTACAGGAGCACGCGCTACTGGAATTAATTTAGCTTGGGGGACCACCGGAAGATGAGGTGATGGGCCGAAGACGCTGGGGTCTTGCTCGGCTTTATTCTGCATACATATTGACACTAATGTTGTATTTGTTAAATACTGCTAATTCTGCATAGCTAACAGAGTTTACGGTCAGGCTCTATAGATCCAACCCCCTCTCGCATGCAAGTCCCGTCTTGCCTCTCTCCTACACACAATCTCTATCGTTCCTATTCTATTCTCAATCCTTTAATTTCAGTAGGTACTGCTAAAATCTGACCCTCTGCTCTCATATTACTCTACCTTTATCCCCTCACTTTATTCCTCAATTCATCCCATTTCGAATTGCCTTCATTTTTGTATGCCTTGCCAATGTCACTGCCACTCATTTCTACGGTGTTGCCACAAAGAAATGAATTTGTGGAATTACAGTCTGGAGATTTGATAAATCTGTTCAACCAAAACCTGGTAGTGCTTTTATGTTCACTTGGGGGCAGATTGCGGAAATAACTGTATAAGCCCAACAGGAACGGCCAGTTGGCTGTTCACCAGGCAGATGGCTTCTTTCTCGCATGCCAATTCTTAAGTAGATCAGTAGAAAGGCCAGTACAGCAACAGCCTGGTGACAAAGCTGTCCATCACTAGGGAAGGTAACATTTCTTGTATGGATGCTGTCGCTTGGGCACCCAAGTACAGGGGTTTTGTTCTTCTCTCAATTGCTTCCTGTTTCTTCTGCTCTAAGTGCCTATTCTTCTTATCTGGTGCATCTCTCTAACTTCATCTAGACTAGAGCATATTTTCTTCGCACTAGACAATCAGAAAGTGGGGAATCTAGGCTCTAGCCACAGTTGGAGCCCACTTTCACACTGCACACTGGTCGAGGGGACATGGCCAAGCTGTGTAATAAAGTCCCAGGTGAGTCTGCTTTGCTCAACACCACAAGCTGTAATAGCACTGGAGCCCTTACCATCAGACTCTACTGTGTTCCAGATGACCTTCACCCTGACTAGAAGCCCCACCTTCAACTTGGTACCGCTAAGTTGGGCAACAGTCACTGACCACACTATGGAGCCATCTGCTGTGGGCTGCATTGCTTTATCATAGAAGGTAGGAGCAGTGACAGCTTGCCACTATAGGTGGGGTAGTGCCACCAGCTTGCTTGAGTGGTAGGCAGTACAATGTACCGTGCTTTATTTGAATGGGGGGGGGGCTGTGCTAATCTTTACCATCTTAAAGGTTGAGCTCTTACCATACTCCTCTCTGTCTACTGATTCTACTTCTTCTTTTATCCCACCTTCTCCATCTTCTCTTTCTTTCCCATTGCCAAATCTGATTCTACTTCTTCGTTAATCCCACCTTCTCCTTTGTCTACTCTTTCTCTCCCATTGCCAAATCTGATACTGCTTCTTATTTTGCTCGAGCTCACCCTACCACCTCTCCTCTTGATCCTATCCCTTGCCCTCTTATCACTACGCTAATCCCTCTCTTGTTTCCTTGACTTACTTATTTTATTAATCTTGCCATCTCCTCTGTTACTTTCCCCACTGACTGTACGAGTTCAGTGATCCTTACTCCTCTGAAAAACCCTTCTCTGGATGTCTCTGCGCCCTCAGGCTACCGTTCTATATCTCTGCTTCCTTAATGTCTCTAACATCTTGGAATGTTTGATCTAAAATCAAGTCTCTTCCTGTCTCTATCACTTCTTCCTTTAACTCAATCTGGGTTCTGGATATTATATTCTACTGAAGCATTCTTTATTTGTCTCTAATTCTTTCCAATCCGCTAGGCACTCTAAACATTTTTCTATTCTTATCTTACTTGAGCTTTCAGAGGCTTTTGACACCGTGGACCAATGTACCCTCCTGTCTATGCTTTGTTCTTGGGATTCTCTGTTCCCACTCTTTCTTGATGCAAATCTTATGCCCAATCAGCCTTTTTCTGTTTCCTGCATGGCTCTATTTCCCCCTCATTTCCTCTTGCTAACAGGGTTGCTCAAGGCTCAGTCCTGGGTCCCCTCCTTTATTGTTTGGGCTATTAGGTGTCACTTGCGACACCTATACAGCCCAAACTATTGTACTCAAGTACTATTTGAAGTACAGATAGGGAGGAGTGGCATCTGATGAGGGATTCAGAGGAATCGCATTTGAGGAGGGACACACAGCGTATAGGTGTTGTTTGGCTATCAGCCCACCCATAGCCTGCCCATAGCCATGCACATCCCTATGGCCATTTCCACATTCCTGACTCTCCCTGCCCCAAACTCCTCCTCATGGGAACTCTTTGAACTCTGAGCTCACTTTAATGAAGGTTTTTGACTCCGTGCAATGTGCTGACATACGGTGCAGGCTGCCTGGTTTAATATTACCACGTTACAAAGAATGTGCAATACAGTTGTGAGATACGACAAATGATAGAGCTGCCACTTTATTTTACGTTATGTTTTGCTCATTGTAGGCACTACTGTTGGTCTGCCATTAATCATACAGGCTATTTTATTCAGCAGCGCACCTTACATATAGGTGGCTGAGAGGTAAACTCATGTGTATGGTTTACCACTACGGCATGGTCCACCCACAATTGGTTGTGACAGGTTGGCAAACATCACAAGTACATGATAAAAATCTCAATACACGTGTGATATTACAGACTTTCAACACGGGAACACGTATGCATACAACACATGTGGCTGGATACACTGGCGTGTTGGTATTTTACATGATGTAAGGAACATATCAGTGGTAATATATACCTTTAAGTATGTGAGCTCACATGAAAAGCTACACATGGCAGGATCTGCTGTCATTTTAATATGTCCCATGATGTAAAATGAATAACAGATAAACAGCATGTAGAAATTGAAGCATTTGTAGGAACCAATATTAGGTTCTGTCAGTTCTGCTGCATGGGAATAGATTAGAAGAGATCTAAAAAGAGTAACAGTATTTAGGGTTAATTGCCTGAAAATGTCACATGTGTAGGCCACAGTGGTCGGCTCTTGAAGTACTAGGGCATCGGAAGAATAGGGTAGTGTATTACGGGATGACAACAGCCCCTTTCATGAGCGACATATCAGGTCACGTGAGGGCACTGAAATGGGTGAAGCAAGGAGGGTCACGAGTTAGTATGAGAATAAATATTGTTCCCTACAGACGTGTTTCCTGTCCTCCTTTATTCGTGGGCATTGGGACCACCACCTGAACACAACAACAGGTGATGAGCTTGAAGGACCACATTGTGATCCAGCATCAGCTGCACTTCACAGCACCCCCTCTCTCCACTAGCTGGTTTCAGCTGCACTAAGCAGTTTGCTTGCTACTTGTCCTGTGCCGATCTTGGTGGCACCAAGGCCATAAGGGGGGTCTCTCTCTTCAGCTGATTCCCGCTATCTTTGTAGCATCCTGTGCTGTTCCTGGGCAACCATAGGGGCTTGTCTGCAACCGCTGACGCAGGTGGCCAAGTAAGTGTGAAATCAACCGCAAACGAAAAAAAGAATAGAAGAAGAAAGAAAAGAATCCTGCTGTTGCCCGACACGGGGTCTGAAGAAAAAAGAAGAGTATGAACAGGTTGTTTCTCCCATGACACCTGCACCATCGTTGGAGAGACAGAGGAAACAGGTGGGCCTGTGCAGCGCTCGCTCAGGTGGACAAGTCGCACAGGGATGAACTTGCCCATATATGATTTGATATGACATGAAGTGGCATTTATAACGCGCCTGTAAACAAGTGTTTCTGGGCTCAACAAGACAAGAAAAGGGTGAACATATGGTCCTTAATCAGTAACATTTTATGTATAGGACGGGATGCAGAGTAACTCTTACAACAAATAATCAGACTGAGTCAGGAAGTTGGCAAAGTCCAATTCCAGTGTTTTAATATCAATCAATATGATATGATATGATAGGTTATTTATAACGTGCTTACTACCCAGAGGTTTCTAAGCACGGACCCGGGCATCAAATCTGTGGTGCTCCGTGTCGTCTTGCTTCCAAGGCAAGCACGTTGCCACTGAGCTATCCTTGTCTAAAACAGGGCATTACAATGGACATCGATGGACATTCGCTCAAGCGCTCAGTACATTTTTCATAAAAACACACTTAGGTACTAAAAATGTGCCATAACTGACATCATACTACGTGGCAAATAAGAAAAACCTACAAGGGTTTTTTGTTGGCTCAAGGGGAATATCTAAGTATACTTTCTATATGGGTCGGTTTGTGATTGGATATCTACTCTCAGGTGGACAATTTAAGTCTGCCTCTAGTGTAAGTCATCCTCAACACTTATTAAGTAAACAGATTACTATTGGCTATTAATCTATAAGTCCCTTCATTGGATGGATCTCTATAACTGGTTTCCATGCTTGTGCCATGTCTGGAACATCTAGCACATTAGCAGCATGTAAGCTCATACCCGAGGTGCTGGGATTTGGACATGACTTTGCTTTCCCACCCAATTAGTTCAACTTCTCTCATCGCCCATGCCTTATGCCATGAAGTTTTGCCTTTGAACGTCAATTTTTTTGCAATTATTTGTCTTTAATTAATAAACTTGGCACTGATGATGTTCTTTCTTTGCCCCCTAACAAGGGATGATTCAGCGTCTTATGGTTTCTGTTCTTCAAGGATAGATAAACAGTTCTTGGCTTCTTCAGCTTTGATACCAGGCCAAAAAGCTTCACCCTTCAAGTCCGCAATCTCCAGCTAATGCTTTGCTGTGACACACAGCTCTCAATCCTTCTTTCTCTGTGGGCTTGAACTTACTAAAATGTGTGACACCGATGTCCAGACACTATACAATAGCGGCTTTGCCTGCAGTCGATTCACCACATGTAGCCAGCTTCTAAGATTACTTGATCTACTTGCATTGCTGCATCTGTACAATTATTAAACGGCTTGCATTTTCTGCAGTGCTCTTCACATGTGCAATCTACTTGAATGTATAAGAACGTTCACTTGATTCCTTATTTTGTCATTAGTTTCTATAAGGTAAATACATCTTCTTATTTCAAAGTGTGTCACTCTCACTTCTTGTGACATCACCAGCTTCTCTTTCTCTTGTTTTCATATTCCTTCAGGGACCTCTTCCAAGAGATTGTCATCTCTTCGGGCATACATTTGGTATGGCTTTCTTAATGGATACGTTTTCTCAAACATTTGTCACGGTATGGTCGTACGTGCTGGTGTCAAGCATGGTGCAGTTTCAGGCTTCCAACATACAGGCAGTAGGGGGCTGAGACTTCTTGCAGAGGCATTTGGCTGCTCCTCTACACTCCTCCGTCTGGTCGAGTCATTGTCCACACATTCAACAGTCTCCCCATCTTTATATCTTTTTTTGTAGAAGAGCTTCTTTGGAGTCCAGATCTTCATCACTGCATTCAGGGAACCAGCTGATTGGACATGTTCATCCACACTCCAGGTCATGTAACTGCACTGTACATTTGGATTGCAATAGACCCATCATCCCACATATTTCTAGTGATTCTTTGGATACTGGAACTTCATTCCCTCAGGTGCTAGAATGCTAACCTTTATGTATCCTCTGATTTCTTCATCTGTCAGTTCCTTGGGACCAAATCCTGATTCAAAACCATTCATGATTCTCATTCCTACTGCTTTCTTGGCTTGTCTTCTTGCACTGTCCAGTCATTACCCCTAACTAACACAATCCAAACATCACCATCACTAGTTCTGCTTTAAGAAGCTTGAAGATGTTTGCCATCCACTGTGGAACCCATGAGAACATAGATGCAAACCAACTGTTGTCTGCAACATCCTCTGTCTCATCTTCCATCTTGTTATGTAAGTTTGTCAGCAACGTTATGGCCTCTGTCAAGGTTCTATACTTGTCATCATGAGAAGGTGTAAATGTGCAACATGATGGCCCGATTTTGGTGCAAACTCCTCTTTCCATTGCTGTGATCATGTCTGGGACATATCTTTTCTGGAGGGTCATTAGCCGTATGGCCCTCAGTTCTTCCTTGATAGCATTGAATCCCTTTATGGTAGTGTTGATTGTCTGCAGAATATCTCATCTGGTAATCTTCAACCATTTAGCATTGGCCTTCGTATGGATAGTATATATGATATGATATGGCATTTATAACGGGCCTATACACAAGTGTTTCAAGGCGCGAAAAGGCATGAAGATAGTCATGAGATTGAAGCAGTTTTGCTGAACAGCCTATGCTTATACGGGATAGCTTTTATGCGTCTATTGATTTTGCTGAGAAGTAACTCCATCTCTCGGTTCATTTGAGAAATTCCATTGAACTTCTCCTTCTGAAATGGGCAACTGCTTTTGGAAATTCTCCAATGTTCAGGTCAATCGGAGGAATCACTAATGCTGGAACATGGATAAGCACTAAGGACCACGTTCCTCCACAATCCTTGGGCAGCTTTATGTAGGCTCTGGACCCACATGCCCTGTATCAATCCATCAGGACGGCTGTCCATGCTCCCATACTGGAGACATCAACTATAGTCTTGCAACCTATGTTATCTCCCACATGCCTCTGTCCTTTTCTTCGAAAACACAGTGTCGCATTTGCCAGTGGAATCAAACCCAATGGACCTAATTAATCTTCTACCCATGTCAGCAGCTTTGCATGTTCGGCCCATGACTTCAAACACCCATCATTTACTCTTTGCACTTCTCTCGCATGTATTCTGACTTCAATAGGTGAGGTGCACAGGACATCAATCCTTCTTCCCATCCTTTCTTGGACTTCACTTGTCTATAGACTAGCAGCTGAAATCATTCCCAGCATCCAGGCATCCAAGCTATTTCTGCTCTGTCAGCACAATCCAGTCTCTTTTTTTTCTTTTATGACCATGTCATCCTGTCCTGCCCTAGGATACCTGAGCATCTTGCTCTTCCATGGAGGCTCCATTTCCATCTGTTTAGTCATGATATAATCATCCTGGAATGGAAATAACCATTTCAATCACCATCATAGAGAGGCCCAATTTCCTTGGAACTGTCCTCAAGTCATACATGCTGTGAGCTGAACAAGACATCTGGCATTGTCTTTGGCACTTCTCTCAAAATGAAATGTTGGTGCAGCATTCCAGGCATAGGGTATGAGAGCGCAAATGTAACAACTCTCTTTAGAAATTCTTTCCCCTACACTTCTCATGTGTTGATATCACATGCTGTGTCCAAAGTGTTCTGCACTATCCAAGTATGTTTTTAGCCCTTCATTATCTTACTCCATGCTTCTCCTTTGTCTCCCTAACAAAATGGTTGCAGCCCATGGAAACAACTCTAAAGCAACTTTACTATGGGCAGCCAACACAAGGGATATTGGCTCATCAGTAATGGGTAAATCAACATTAGTTGCTGGAGTGGGGAGGATCAAAGGGACATCTGCCTTATATGGACCGGTGAAATAGAGTGTGTGAACCAGGAGAAACAAAAAGACAAAGATAGAAATCGAGCATGCATATATTATAAATGAGAATATTAACCCACAATAGTAATGCCATTCTGGAATTGGTTGGGCTCGCTCATTCACTAAAATCGTACCAGCTTCAACATTCCTCATGTGTACTACAATTGTTTTAAGGAAAAACACTTTCACTCCTGTAACTGTAAGATCTCTTCTATTATTGCTACAAGCAGTCTTCTAATTGCAGGGCTATTCCTAGGATCCTGTAAAAAGTGTGAATATCAATGTCTCTTCTGAAAAGAGCAGGATAAGCTTGAAGGATGAATACAAAAACAAAAAGCACAAGATGATATGCATCCCAGTCTGTTAAAACCATAGAGCTAACCAAATAATACTCAGTAAGAAACAAGTCAGGATATTGTTCTCATTTCCAGTCTTCCAATTCAAAGTCAAAGTCATGCATATTTGTGGAACATCGGTACTTTGCTAAAGTTCATTTTTCAAGATTCCTATGACTCTCTGCAAAGAGTTTTATGCCTGCTATAATATCTATAAGGAGTGTCTAATGTGAGTCACAGTCCACAGGCAAATCTACATTTATCAGATAGTAGCTTATTGTCCTTCTTCCTTGTCATCGATCGAGTCTGCACACACTGAAATGCTTCTTCTTGTCTTGCTTCTGAATCGACAGCCGGTGGCGGTGCGGTGTCGCCGGTGTCCAACTTCACATTGTTCAAATTAAGCCAAGCTCATCTGCCTTGGATTTTTACTGCTGAGGGAGTGACATTTTCATCGCAAAAGGGGCCATTAAATCTTGTCTCGTGCCACATCCTAGTGAAGTTTCTGATTAAAACGGTATCGCCAAAAAATATTCTAGGTGCTGATAGTAATTCAGGAGATCTGGTTGCTGAATGGTTTGCATCTGTGTTCTGAGACCGACCCCCCTGATGGTTGAGTTGATCTGAAATGAGAGAGATGCCATATGTCATACATGTCAAATATTTATTTAATTAATTTGCTAACATGTTTGCTCTGCTCTGGGCATCACTTCTACTCCTCGTTGGAGGTGTAAGAGGCATTAGAATTTGCCTCTGTGTTACTAGTGTGTGGGGGGTGAGGTGGTGGTCTAAACCAGGCTGATTCCATAGGGCATACAAAGCTAAGGGCAGGCAGTATAGCCACCCCTTTTTCAGTGTCAGTTTTATCATCGCTCTCCTTTCCTTAAGGAGGCTGTTGAGTCTCTCACATAACCTGTTTGCTTGCGGGTGATAAGCAGATGAAACCTATGCTTAATGTTCAATAGAAGCCCTATCTGTTCAAATACTTCATTGACAAAATGTGGCCCATTATCGGATCTCAGCACTTCACACACTCCACATCTTGGAATCACTTTGCTCACTAGAACCTTCACTGCACAAGTGGCATCAGGGCGTGTACACATACCTGCCTCGATCCACCTGGAGAAGGGACACACCACCACTATCAGATACATGTAACTACAAACCTACAGCATATCAACATATTCAATATGTACTTGTTGAAAAGGACCATTCGGTCAAGGAATTATTCCTCTAATTGTTCTCAGTGTATGCCCAGCTGTAGACATTTGACATTCGATGCAGTTTACTACATAAAATGCAACGTGTTGTAACAAATTTGGAATAAACAAGTCTTCTGCATACGTTGCAGGAATACTTTCCCTAGTTACATGCATGGGGTAATGCAGCTGTTCAAGCATGACCTTTAATGATGCGACTGGCATCACCAGCTTTTCTGTGCTGTCCTGTCACCATAATGCTTCTTGGAGGGATGAGGAACACCCTTTGCTTCCATAATTCCTACTCTTCCTGTGGTGCACGTCCTTGATTCTCCATTGATTGGGTTATCAGTAATTTATTAAACCCTTCTGGCATCACCACAACTGTGACTACCTTTTCTTTAACATTTGGTGTATCAAAACATGAAATGTCTAGAGAATATGGAACCCTCTTGGCTTCTTCGTCTGCGGCTTCGTTCCAGCAAGAAATAAAATCTTTCTGCTTAGTGTGAGTGGCGCATTTAACAACTACTATGGCTACTCTGAATTGTAGTGCATTAATAAGCCATCCAATAAAGATGCGTGCTGCACTGGAGTGCTGTCTGCACAGAGATAGCCCCTCCTTTTCCAATGCGCTAGCCCTGCATGTGCGGTTGATGTGATTGAGGGTGGAGACACTGTACACCATCACTTTGTGCCCTTGGTGATTCTTAGGCATGACAATAAGCATTATCAATTCTGCTGCTTGCGCCAAAAAGTGAGACATAGTTTTGCACTTGAAACCACTTTAAATTGCCCATTCAGTCTATACCTTATTACAGCTGTGCAAAAATGCCTTTCTCCACTAGTTTGATAATTTTTCAGTGAAGCATAAACCAAGAGAAATTCCCCTTCAGGCAAAGCTTTTTTCATTTACACAAGTTATATCATTATACAATTCAACATCATTTTCACAATCATGCACATGGTCACCCCCTGTTACTGGCTCAGCTATAAATATAGCAGGATTCACTATTTTATACCTGACAATTTTGATTGTTTGGTTAGAAATCATCACTTCATAGGCATAATCTCTCTGAGATGTCAATGTGCCTCTACGATAGCAAGCAAAACATGCCCCAAAAAGAGAATCATAGACCAGCCCATCACAATGCTTGAAGTCTTGTCCTTTGTGAACCCGGTGGCTGCCAATGACTGTCCCCAAGGAAAGTGTCCTTTCATAACTGGGTCTACTGTAATATGCTTAAGGTTTTTACCCCAATGTGGTCCGCTTTGTAAGCACTGCAGTCATGACTGTCCCATTCTTATGCGAGAATAAATAAAATTCCTCAGCATAATTGGGAATCCCCAAAGCAGGAGCTGTACAACTTGCTTTTTTCAATTCCTCAAATCCTTCCTCCATCTCCTCAGTCATTCTATTGTAACGTTGTCCACGTGTGCCTTTTTTAAAGCCTGTAAAATGGGTCTTGTGTATGAACTGTAATTAAACACCCAGGCTCTAACATACACAGATTCTCCTCCCGCTTTCTGGGATCATGGTGAGGACTGGGAGTTGGTGAATAGGGTGTATCTCATCATTCAGGCTTGGATGGCTTCTCATGGTCTATGTCTGAATGATGATAAGACAGAGCTGATCATTCTGGGCACACAGGCCAACATCAACAAAATAGGCCCCGACTACTCCGAGTTTAGTATAGACAGCAATGTCATTAAGGTCTCCAGGGAGGTAAAAACGCTTGGTTTTTACCTTGATTCCACTATGTCATTCACTAAAGAGGTCAACTCCCTAGCATCAACCACAGCCTATACCTGTAAATTAATAAGAGCAGGTAAACCCTTCCTATCTAATGATAGTTGTATGATTTTAGCAAGAGTCCTAATACTTTCCCGACTCGACTACTGCAATGCCTTCTACAGTGGTGCCAACAAAGCAATCACCCAAAGGCTTCAAACCTTACAAAACAATGCCCTTAGAGCTGCACTTGGCATAAATAAGAGGGAGCACATCTCCTCTATCAGACGCCAACATAAATGGCTCTCCACTGTTGACAAATTCCATCTAAAAATGATTTCCCTGACACATAAAGCTCTCAACAACGTCACTCCTAGCTATTTGGCGGACAAAATAAAGAGAGAAATATCTAACAGACCTACTAGAACTGTCAATTCCAACTGTCTGGTTGTACCTAGATTTAAACTCGCCAACATTGGTGGCATTAGTTTCCCAGTGACAGCTGCCAAACTGTGGAATGCCTTACCACATAACCTGAGAGCAGGCCAACCTTTCTCACAATTCAGAAAGAACTCATCAACACTAAAAATTCATAGTCACCCTGTGGGATGTTTTTACCCATGCCTCCGAGCCCTACCTCAAAACTGTGCAGTACTGACATGGAAAACATCAGGATGGCCAGAGCTTCCCAGAAAATGCACAGGGAAATGCATGAAGAATAGGCTGCCGCTCATTTTTGCCGATGTTATGGGCACAGAAGGGCACTGCCTAAAACCACCATTGGACTACCCACACAGTAGTCTGAAACCATTGGGAATGGCAATGCTGATTGCCAAAAGCAACCTAGAATTGTGGGGAATTCATTTTCTTAAATCCCAAAAATGGTTGCATTACCAGTACTCACCACTATCAGAAAGCCGGCGTTTTAAAACAACACCGGACATTTGTGTAAAACTGAATAGATGAACCCAAAGCAGGCCAAAGAAAGACTTACTGAGAGGTGGATACAATGTAAAGTTATATTCTGAAGTGACTTGAAGGTTTATAACAAGACTGGCTGAGCTGTGGATTTCAGCAGTTTAAGTAAATTTGGACTGAAAGACACAAAAAAATCTAAATGTTTAAAAGAAATGAGTGACCTACTTTTGAGTGTCACATAGGTTACAATTGTTTAAATGTCATAGTTTTAAACTTAGAATCAGCATTTTAGCTGCATATGTAAAAAATGGTTAGTTTATTTGAATGCAGAAAACTGGGTAACTAAAAGTGACATTAGCTGGGGCCTGGCTTAAGGAACTGAATTCTGCCCACCAGCTACCCCCGACAGGAGATGAGACTTGCACAACAGCTGTGTTCCCAGGCCTAGCTGCCTTTTGTTGTTCCCACCAAAAGGGATATGACACTTCTCTGATTGAATTACCTGGGCTCTGCAGGAAATTGAACAAAGCCCTGTCCTGACTCAGGCAAATGTTTTATTATGGGGGCCGTAAAAGTGGCTTCCTCCTGGAAGGAAAGGGGAGGAGCACTGCCTGTGAGAGCAAGCTGGCTTGGCAGAACTGGAAAAACCAGAAATTCAACCTTGTGCTGGGGGGAAACCACACCCCTTTGGGGCCAGAACATAACTCTAAAAAGATGAATCATTCATAGAGCGGACTTGTGAAAATTATTTAAATGATACCATAATTCTTGTGATTTTTCTGCCCACATTTTAAGAGATTTTTAGAACCGGTGGCATGATCTGGGGGCAAGCTAGCAGTTAAGAGGGTATTACTTAAAATGTATGCCTGTTAAAAATCTGACACTTCATCAATTAATGTCCATACTCCTTGCGCACATGTGTATAAATTTGGGGTAATGTCCGATATTACGAAACCAGTTAAAAAGTGCAAATGTTGCCATTTCTGAATGCAAGCTCCCAGGAAGAGCAGATTTGGACAGGGTATACCTCCTGTGATATGTGATGGGTGCATGTAATTTTAAACAAATGTGTACCTGTGCAAATATGTCTTTTGGGTCAAAATATAGATTGTGTGTAATTTGACAGGGGTGGGTTCTCTGTATCATAAACAGACCTCATCATGATGACACTTCATTTCATTCCCCCAATCAAGGGGAAGAGGATGAAGTGGCCAATGACAAGTGGAGAGGGGTAGGGCCTAGGAAGCTAGCCTCTCCACCCATTTTCAAAACACATAAAAGCAGACAGTCAGGACAGATAGGGACATTCAATTCCATTTGCTGCAACGCGCTCTGCCGGACCACACAACATCCAGAAGATACTAGATTCAACACTTAGACTTTAAAACTCCAAAGAACTTGATTCAGAACTCAAAGCAAGGGCCTAAACCCACAAACTGAGAACTCTTCTCAGTGGGCCTCAGCATCCAGCAAACCTAACAGCGATATCAGCATCCAGGAGCCGTGCAGATCAGCGCTGGGTCCAGAGAAAGCTGTGCAGAAAGATCCAGAAGCAGTGCTGTACCCAGAGAAAGCAGAGCAGTTCGCAGAACCAGAGGCAGAGCAGAGCTGACCCAGACCGCTGTTCGCAGAACTAGGGAGCTGACCCAGACGCTGTGCGCAGAGACCGTCCGTGGCGAGTGAAGAAAACCTGACCAGATCCGTGGCGAGGCCCATTTATTTCAAAAATATATTGTGAGTACCTAGCAGAACTGTGCAGAACCAATCTCTTAGTTAAAATAATATAATTCAATCTATTTTAATATAACCAGAACTGTCTCCTAACTGTCACCTGTCATTTTCTAGTTGCTAGCTGTCACTTGTCTTTTTGAACTTTAAAATTTCAAATCTGAAAAACGACCTTTACCATATCGCTCATATCTCTGTGACCATTTGTCTTAGAGACTTGCAGTAACTTTCCTCTGAAAGCTGGGAATCTTGGCTTTTCAACGAACCTAATAACGCATTCCTATTCCCCACACTTTTGCCACAATCGCGAAAAACGCACTCGCGAATTTTACCGCGATTTGCAAATTTCTCCACGTGTGAAAACAGCAGTTTTCTTGCTTTCATTTGCCAAAATTCGTTTAACCTGCCAATCATTCCTAGAACATTGCTAAAGTAAGCCTGAACTAATTTAAACCAACTAATCCTCAACCTGAACCTCCAGAGGGAATCAAAATCATTTTAGCACATTTTCCAATATATTGCTATCACACATAAAAGCATTTTGGGCCTGTGTTTCAAACTTCTGTAGTCTAAGCTTGCTGGGGTGAACTGAATTACATTTGATTGCATTTCTGAGAACTGTGTGCTTTCCTTCCATTTCCTTGCATTGCATAAAGGGGGGAGGGGATTGCCAGAGAAAAGTGATTACATTGTTTTGTTGAAATCATATTGAGTATTTTCGGTATTGCATTTTTCATTCAACATTACATCCATCTGAACTTATATAAAGCATTCTCTACCACCTTCTTCTTCTGTTCCTATTCACAAGTGTGCTAGTGCCAGATTCTCTGTTGTTAATCTTTATCATATCAGATTAAGTGTGATATTCAATTATTAATTTATTATAAAGCGTGATATATATATATATTGTTTAAATTATCAAATAAACCTTTAAACTTGCAAAACAGAACTACTTCTTGGCTCAGTGGGGTCGGGGGGATTCCAAGAGAGGGGTGTTATATAGGGGTAGTCATCCAGAACGCATGAACTGGACATAAAGATATATCAATAAGGGTTTCCATTCAGTATCCCAGACTAGGCATTGACTTAGCTGTAGTGTTGAATTGAATCCTCTTACAAATTGGGGGCTCGAGCGGGACGTTTGGGTTAGATATACCATTTGTGCAGATTAATACAGCGTGCCAGCTGACCAGATACACATACCCGGTCGGATCACCACGCTGTGTTACGCTGTAAAGCACTCCTCAAAGGAACGCTCTAAGGAAAAGGTCTGTTTTGCAAAAATAAAATACAAACTGCTGTAAGTCAGGAAGGAACTCAAATTCCAGAATGACGACCTTGGTAGATATGAAAATAGCCAGAGAACACTTCTTACATAAGCTATTTGTGAGAGGTGAGTGGACTCATCAGGACCAGACGGTCTGGTTGCAAGCAATCACACCCCAGATCACGGAAACAGGGTCAGATATATGGAGAGACCAGGGTCCCTTACATGTGGCCCTGAGTGAACTATATATGTCCTCTAAGGCCAAGGATGAGCACAACAAGATTGCCAGGGTAGCGGCATATTTATATTTACATATGGGAGCCATGCAGGACAAATGTGCTGAAGGCCAAGATCTGGCGAGTAGGCAACTGCTGGCATTACAGAAGGCCCAATCTGATCTGGACTCTTCTGAGCAGAGGCTGCAGAGGAGCCAGGAGTCAGAAAATGATAGTAGGCAGTATATCATTAAAATAAAGGAGGACATGGATATACTGCAACAGGAAAAGGCTGACCAGGATACTAGATTTCTGGCCCTGCAGAAGGAGCACCAAGACAGTTTGGACTCCTTACTGCAGAGCCAGAAAAAGCTGGAGCAACAATTAGACTTTAACAGGGCATGCCACCCTGCAAAGTCATCTAGATAGAGTGAAGGCAGAGAGCAACAAGCTGATTTTGAAAGACCTGGATACCCATGCAGAGTTTGATGAAGAACGCCAGAAAGCTGGTGCCTTTCAAAGGCAGAGGGATGACCTGGCGGCACAAATGCAGGCTCTTAGCCAGGAAAGAGACGCCTTAGGCCAGGAAGTCTGCCATTTAAAAAGAAAAACAGAAGAAAATCACTTGGCCCTCCAGGGGCTGGGTGACCTCCAAAAAGAACGCCAGAACTTGTTAGAACACACCAGGAGGGTGGAGGATGCTCTGGCAAGAAAGGAGCAGGCCAATAGGGACACAGCTCAGGAGGTAACCCTCCTTCAGCAAAGACTGGCCCAGTGCTCCAGGACCAATCAGGAGGCACAGAGAGAGAATGAGGCTCTCTGCCAGCACAATGATAGGCTCCAACAACAGGTAGCGATGCAGGAGAGACTGATAGAGTCTAGTAAGGCCTTAACTGAGGAACTGAAGGCTCAGGCTCTTGCATTGCAACAGGGAGCAGGGGCGGATGGAGACCAGGTTCGCTGGGAAAGGGAAACTCCTGAGCCTAACCTCAGGAGCCCTAGTACCAGAGGCCTTTATATCTCTCAGTCCCTGGACTCTGCCACCCCCATGTCCCCTGGCGCACATGAGCACCGGGCCACAGGGATGGCAGATTACTATCCAGCCAGAAGCATGGGGCTCATAGGCCAGTACCTCCCAGGAATGGATGGGCGGGCATCCTGGTATGGGCACCCAAGCACAGTGCAATTTGATGGGGAACCCCAGGAGAGTAGGCCCATTAAGGGCATCCTGAACACCTCTGCCAAGTTAGGTCAGTGGGGGGGTACCCATCAAATCCTGAAAGCAAAGAGGGAATCTGAAGACTCCTCTGAGCGGTAGAGGACACAGGAGACCAGGTCCCCACATTCTGCCAGCCATTCCCAGGCTCGCAGAATCCGGGAAAACCTGGAAGAACAGACGGGAACCTCTGGGAACAGTGCCTCTGAGTCAGAAGATGAATGGACCAGGGTTACCCGGACCAAAAGGGCCAATAAGACAAAAAGGGCCTTGCTTAAGGACCCCTTAAAGCAGATCAAGGCAATCAGGAGCGTCATCACGCCTTATAATAAGAACGCCAAGTATTCTGTTTGGGAGCACTTAGAGTTGTTTGAGCAAATGATGGAGACTTTCCATTTGAAGGACAGCCAAAGCTGTATTCAATATGTAAAGTGGACCTTCTCCCCGGAATACTCCAGTTTCTTTGCGGGGCTGGAGGACCAAAATCATTTAAGATGGTCCACCTATAAGGCGGCCATCTTGAAAAAATGTTCTACTCATAGAAATCCTCAAGAGGCTCGCAAGGCAGCCTACAATTTACAATGTGGGGAGGATCAGGCCCCACAAGAATTTGTGCAGGAGTTAAAGCGTGCTTTTGCACAGACCACAAGAAGGGTGCGCACGGATAGCAGAGAATGTATTAATACGTTTTTCCATGCCTTGCCCAAATGCATAATGACCCAGCTCGTGAGGGATTTTCACGAGAAAAGATCTTTAGACTGGGTCATTGAACAGGCGACCCGGATCTATGAGGTGCAGAAGCCAATAGAAAATAAAAATAATGCACCCAAAAACCCCAAAGCCAACAACACCCGTGCTGCTGCCAAGGTGGCAGAGGTAAAGGTCACCCCCGTTTTAGAGTTGGAGATGGGGGGGCCTAAAAACCTACCTGCACCTAATAATGCTAAGCCCAGAAGGTCCTCGGGCCAGTCACAGACAGGGAGCCAGGGAGGCAGCCCCACAAATGGGGTCCCTCGCTCTCCTGATTATGTAAGCCCCCGGTACAAGGGAAACAGACCCATCCTGGGTTATGTGTGGACTCCTCCAGCCTAAGGGGGGGATCCAGCCAAGCACCTAACCCAGAGAACTTCCCTCCCAACTTCTCACAGGAGGGCAGAAACTCACCAAACCCTGGGCAGAACTTCTTCCCCAGGTATCCACCCAACTTCCAGCCCCAAAATCATCCATCCTTCTTTCCCCAATTCCCTGAGCCCAGACAACCTAATCCGGGAGAGGGGAGGCCAAGGGTGGAGGGGTATCCAAATCTTCCCAACCAGGGGTACTACCAAAGAAGGGATAGCTACCCTTCCCGGGATCAGCCCAGGAGAGAAAACAGGGCCCCGTATCAGCCTGAGCGGGTTTCCCAGTTAGAGCGCCAAGTTCAAAACATGGCGCGGGATCTGGGTCACATACTGAGGGCTCAGCAGAACCCTCAGATCGGCATGCCGGCGCAGAACGCACCCAACTCTGGACCTGGTGCTCCAGAACAATGACGGGGGCAGCACCCCGATAACTCACCGGTTCCCAGGGAAGAGGCACAAGGGGAAGGGGGGTGTAAAGCCTTGGAGGAAGCTTCCTTCCTCACTTGTAAACAGCCCCTGGAAACCCAGGAACCGGAAACAAAATCTCCTGCCCCTGAAAGTCTGCCTCCTAAGGAGCAGAGGGGGGGTAGGAGAAACAAAAGACCCAAACAGACTCCGTTTGAGGAGGAGGTACAGATCTTCCAATTTGAGGGAGAGGGATCCTCAGAAGATCCTGGGAAAAGGATCTTCTCCTTCAGAGATGGGGGAACTCCTCCCAAAGAAAAATGGGTCCCTAGGGATGCAAATCCAGACTGGGGAGATGTGGAGACTGAGCTACCGCCGCCCACCATCTCATCCCAGAACCAACCGCAAGAAAATCCCCTGGTTCAAACCCATCCTGATGACTGCCTCCAAAAAGGGCGGGGCGTCCCAGAACCAGAACCCAGGGAACCCACAATGGCTCTGATCTCCAGTTGCCAACTTTTTCTTTCAGATACCCAAGGCTCTCCACAGAAGTCTGCCCAAATTTCTTCGCTAGCGATGTCCAAAACCAGAAAGTTAGCCCACCAGTTGTCCAAAAATGTGCATTATCTGTGCCCCCTTGAGGAGAAGGAGGGAAGATACTATGCCCCGGTACAAGTACAGGGGCAGGGTACAATTTTGGCGCTGGTGGACACGGGATCTCAAGCTACCCTTCTGTCCAGAAGGGCCTTTGATGAACTGAATTCAGGAAGGGGAGGGAATTACCAAATTCCTCTCACCTCACTTCCTGGACAACTCCAGAACTTTGACGGGAAGGAAATTCCCGTCGAGGGGACGGCAGATTTGGACATTAAAATTGGGCAACACAAGTTGAAACACCCGGTCATAGTAGTGACTCCAGAGGGCACCCCTTGTTTACTAGGGAATGACCTACTGAGAAGGTTGTCACCTCTAATAGATTGTGTAAACAAGGTCCTCTGGACCCAGACTAGCCGACCAATAAAATTAAAACAGAGTGTCAACCATGTTAGTTTAAACGGCACATGCCACATGGTTGAACAAAAATCTGACCAAGTAGAATTCCACTTCCAGAATAACCAAATTCCAGACGTGACAGTAATAGCAGTAGGACAACAGACTGGTGATGGGGGGTCCTCTCTATTTCTGAAAATCAACCTTCCTTCCAGTTTAACGTGGTATTCTACACTGGAAGGAAACACCCTGAAATTCTTTACCAATCCACAATCAGAAACTCCCACTCCTATAGTCCAGAAAGATGTGAAATCAGCTCAGAGCCTGGCTGATATTCAGCAAATTGGAGAGCAGTTGTTCATGCCTGTCCAATTAAATGATGGGAAGGACTCTGTTCTCGCTCGAGTGTGTGTGAACAACGGTAAGAGCTTCATCAGCGAAGCCATGTTCCGCCAACTCCCAAAAGATCCAGCCATTCCCACATTCAAACTGATAGACAAATGGGAAATGGACCTGGAAGCACTTAATTCCAAACAGCTCCTGCCAAGCAGGTGTATGCTCAAAATCTCCATTGGCAACAAGAGCATAGTCCATAATTGTTGGGTTGTGCGAGACGTCACTGCCGCCTTTTACTTAGGCAGTGACATTCTCAATCGCTTTGCCATTAGTTTGGACCTAATAAACTTCAAAGCTTGGTCCCGATTAGCGGATAATCCCATGGGCTTTGATGGTCCAGAAAAAGCATTTAGGTCAGCTCAATTGCTACCTTATGCAGTTTAAATTCAGATCAAAGAGGAAGTCACCATCCCAGAAAGGACCCGACAGTTCTCCCTGGAAGTGAAAGTTAAAAGAGGACAATATTTGCAAAACCCTGATGCTTATATACATCTAAATGCTTCTCTCCAACAGCAAGGGTTGGGGGTAAACCCAATTCCATTAGTCAACATAGAACATGACACCATTCCAATAGAGGTGGATAACAGCGACTTAAAGAGTATTACTCTAGCCGCAGGCACCATTATTGGAATGGCGGTTGATGACCGACATTTTTCCATAGATTTAGGTAATGAACTGTTAGGGCCAATCCCCAAGGACTGCTTTGACAGTGACAGTGATGACAATACAACACCAGACAGGATTTTTACCCGGCATGGGGGGAACTTCCTGGTGTACACTTCCTGCCCCTATGGTAAGGAAGATGTGACTTGTGACTTCAGGAGGGATGAGGTGATTTTCCAGGTCCATGAGGGCTGCCTTTCCCACCTGAAGCCTCCAGTCCAAATCAGCACTCTGACCAGGGACTTCTCCACCCAGCTGGAGGAGGCCGCTGAAATAGCCAAACCAGAAGTCTTTCCAGGCTTCAGGCAGATGGTGGAAGAGAGAGTCAACCTAGCTGATGCCTGTGTGACTCTGGAACAAAAGCAAAAGTTGAAACAAGTTTTCTTGGATTTCCAAGATCTCTTTGCGGTAGACTCATATGACTGTGGTCGCACCGAAATCCACACAACAACAATTCCCACGGACCCTGGTATGACTCCAGTGTTCGTGAAGCAATATCGTTTGCCCCTCGCATCCATGGAGTCCCTTACTGAAATAATTAAGGACCTTGAGTCCCGGGGAATAATCTGTCCAGTACACAGCACCTTCAATAATCCAGTGCTGGGAATATTGAAGCCAAACGGCCAGTGGAGACTCTGCACCGACCTAAGGGAGCTCAACAAACGGGTCCATACTTCCCGATGGCCTCTGCCCTACATTGACCAAGGGCTGGCCCAGATCCAGGGGTCACAGGAATTCACTGCAATAGACCTGACCAATGGATACTGGACCGTGCCTGTCAGCAGGGAGGACCAATACAAACTGGCTTTTACCTTTGGGGGCCAGCAGTACACATGGACCCGGACTCCCTTCGGATACCTTAACTCCGGTAATGAGTTCAACATTTTCCTACATAAGGCCATGCCCGACCTGGGTGCGAGGGGTAACCTGGCTTATGTAGATGATGTCCTCATCAAAAGTTCATCTGTGGAGGAACACATAGCGGAGATCCGTTATGTTCTGACCCAGTTGAGGGCCGCCGGGGCAAAACTTTCCTTTCAGAAAGCACAGTGGTGTAGAACCCGTGTTAATTTCTTGGGGCATGAGATTACTCCTCAGGGTCTCTGTCCCCAGGAAAAGAAAGTGGAAGCACTTCAGAAACTGAAGGACCCCACAACTCTGCGGGAACTAAGGAGCCTCCTTGGACTGACGAATTACAGCAGAAAGTTCATTGAGGGCTACGCAGAGATCACCAGACCCCTGATTCATCTCCTGAAGGGGGGGGGTCAAGTGGGAATGGGGTCCAGAACAAGCCGAGGCAGTAAGACAACTCAAAAGAAGCCTCTCACAAGCGCCTTGCCTAGCTTACCCTGTCAGAAACAAGGAGTTCTTCCTGGAGACGGGGTTCTCTAATACGTGCTTGACGGCAGTATTATACCAAAAGCATGACAAGGTCAATAAAGTAATCTCCTATGCGAGCAAAACTTTATCCTCTGTGGAGGAAAAATTCAATGATTGTGAGAAGGCACTCCTGGAAACGGTGTGGGCATTGAAGAATTACCGCCCGTTCATCCAGGGGGAACACATCATAGTGGAGACTCCACACCAGCCTCTGCAATATCTCCAAAGTGACAGAATCCGGGCCGGAAATGTGAGTAATTCCCGAATTACTTCCTGGATTCTGTCAATGCAAGGCTTTCCTGTGGAGGTCAGATATGGCCAAAACAAGAAGAGTCCCCTCGCGCAAGGTCTGGCTGACTTGTATGATTGTGCCAGAGAAAACTGTCTCGAGGACGAAAGTCTAAAAATCAAGGACAACATGGAGGCATACCTTAATTCCCCCCACAAAGTCTTTGAAGAAGACAAGTGTGAGGGAATGCCCACTGTCTATGTGGATGGATGCTCTTACCATGTTGACAACAACGGGGAGAAAGAACTGGTGGCCGGCGTAGGGAATGCATGGGTGAATGAGTCCCCAGAACCCTCCGCTGGATACAAAATTGGTCCCCGAAGTAGTCAGGTGGCAGAATTGATGGCTGTGCATCAGGCCATCCTCACTGCTGTCCAGCATCAACTCCACGAACTGGTCATAATCACAGATTCGGATTATGTACGGAACGGGTTCGTGGAGCACCTGGTTAATTGGAAAACCAGAGGCCTGTTATGTGCTAATAACAAACCCTTGAAACATGGGAAGTTGATAAAAAACATTGACGATCTGGTCACCTCGGATGAGATGACCATCTATTGGAAGAAGATCAAGGGTCATTCCAAAGTAGAGGGACCAGACAAAACTGGAAATGACTTAGCTGATCAGCTGGCCAAAACCGGGGCCATCCAAGGGGATCTAATTGAGATTGAGTCCCTGTTGGGGGAAATCCAGGTCACTGCTATCACTAGGTCCCAGACAAATGCTCACAATGATCTTTCAATTGCACAATGGAGTAAGGAGACCCCTGATGCTGATTTAATTACAGCTCAGAAAGGGGATCCAATAATTGGTAAATTTTACCAGCACATTGAGGACCCTGAGAACTTTCCCCTGACGGATACCGATTACATTGGGAAAGAGGACCTAAGAGTGTTGATGAAATGTCCAAAAATGTTCCGAATCCAAGACGGTTTGATGTTAAGTCACGCCCATGATGCGGCCACCGCCGGTCATAGGGGGTTTCACACAACACTGGAAATCTTAAGAGAGGTTGCATACTGGCCACACATGGGGCAGGACCTCGACCAATACTTGAAGGGGTGTCTTGTGTGTGCACAATTTCAGCCAACATCCCTCACACACCGTGCACCCCTCCAAAAGAGGGGGATGACAGTGCCATGGTCAGATTTACAAATCGACTTTGTAGGCCCTGTGATTCGCTCGGCTAGGGGGAATAAGTACATGTTGACTGTGACATGCTTGTTTACCAAGTGGGTGGAATGTCTCCCAGCCCCAAATTGCAGGGCAGAAACTGCAGCTGCCCTGATGATTAACCACATCTTTTCCCGTTTCGGTCTACCTCAAAGGATTGAGTCAGACAGGGGTAGCCACTTCACCAGTGAAGTAATGACAAAGATGTGGGAGATACTGGGGGTCAAAAGGAAGTTGCATATTGCTTACCGGCCAGCTTCTTCTGGGGCTGTAGAGAGATATAACCGAACCATTGTGAGCATATTAAAGAAGTTTGTGGCAGATTCTGGGCCAAGTTGGGATATCCGATTACCTTTGGTCCTAATGGCCATCAGATCTACCCCTTCATCTGCAACCAAAATGTCACCATTCGAGTTGATGACTGGACGCAAGATGGTGCTTCCTCAGCATTTGCTCTACAGGACCCAAGAGCAGACACTGATAAATGCCTCCACAAATCATGAGTATGTGGAGAATTTAAGGAAACACCTTCAACATGCTTTTGCTTATGCTCAGCGGAATCTAGAAAGATCAGCTGATAACATGAAGACCCACTATGACCTGAAGACTTCCAGGAAGGAATATCAGGTGGGGGACCGGGTCTATTTATACAATTTCCAAAGGAACCAGGCCAAAGAGCGAAAATGTTTGCCTACATGGAAGGGACCCTTTGAGATTATAGACAAAATCTCCCCTGTGGCCTACAAGATCCGCATCCCCAAAGGCGGTTTGGCAGAGGGGGAAGACAAGTGGGTCCACATTAACCAGTTGAAGTGTTGCCATCCCAGGCACACTCTGCAACAACTGGAGGAATCCTCTGGAATCCTAGAGGGTGCTGTCTCAGATTAATTCAGTTCTAACTTAAAATATCCTACATATCGCCTATCAAATTCTGAGTTTCTCAATGTGGGTGTTTTTGTTTTTGAATGCAAAAAGAAATGTGCATGTTCATATGTTTTGACTATAAATTTATATGCCACCCCACTATATCAATGGTGGGGGAGAAATGTCCATGAATAGGTATTGCCGCTCTTCCTTTGTCGTCCTAGGAGAAAGAAAACCTGGAGACGGGCCAAGGAGGACGATCCGGAGACCGGGAGCAGAGACGCAAGGGGCCCGGAGTACCGCCCAATATTCCCATCAGGACCGGCGAGGAGAACCGATCAATCAGTACCGGATGGAGGAAAAGATATTGAACTGTGCCATCTATTGGAAGAAGATGAGGAAACATCCCAGGTCTTGCGAGTCCCATCAGTGAAACAGAATGGCCATCGCAAGAGGGGGGCTTGTGGGATGTTTTTACCCATGCATCCGAGCCCTACCTCAAAACTGTGCAGTACTGACATGGAAAACATCAGGATGGCCAGAGCTTCCCAGAAAATGCACAGGGAAATGCATGAAGAATAGGCTGCCGCTCATTTTTGCCGATGTTATGGGCACAGAAGGGCACTGCCTAAAACCACCATTAGACTACCCACACAGTAGTCTGAAACCATTGGGAATGGCAATGCTGATTGCCAAAAGCAACCTAGAATTGTGGGGAATTCATTTTCTTAAATCCCAAAAATGGGTGCATTACCAGTACTCACCACTATCAGAAAGCCGGCGTTTTAAAACAACACCAGACATTTGTGTAAAACTGAATAGATGAACCCAAAGCAGGCCAAAGAAAGACTTACTGAGAGGTGGATACAATGTAAAGTTATATTCTGAAGTGACTTGAAGGTTTATAACAAGACTGGCTGAGCTGTGGATTTCAGCAGTTTAAGTAAATTTGTGACCTACTTTTGAGTGTCACATAGGTTGCAATTGTTTAAATGTCATAGTTTTAAACTTAGAATCAGCATTTTAGCTGCATATGTAAAAAATGGTTAGTTTATTTGAATGCAGAAAACTGGGTAACTAAAAGTGACATTAGCTGGGGCCTGGCTTAAGGAACTGAATTCTGCCCACCATCTACCCCTGATAGGAGATGAGACTTGCACAACAGCTGTGTTCCCAGGCCTAGCTGCCTTTTGTTGTTCCCACCAAAAGGGATATGACACTTCTCTGATTGAATTACCTGGGCTCTGCAGGAAATTGAACAAAGCCCTGTCCTGACTCAGGCAAATGTTTTATTATGGGGGCCGTAAAAGTGGCTTCCTCCTGGAAGGAAAGGGGAGGAGCACTGCCTGTGAGAGCAAGCTGGCTTGGCAGAACTGGAAAAACCAGAAATTCAACCTTGTGCTGGGGGGAAACCACACCCCTTTGGGGCCAGAACATAACTCTAAAAAGATGGATCATTCATAGAGCGGACTTGTGAAAATTATTTAAATGATACCATAATTCTTGTGATTTTTCTGCCCACATTTTAAGAGGTTTTTAGAACCGGTGGCATGATCTGGGGGCAAGCTAGCAGTTAAGAGGGTATTACTTAAAATGTATGCATGTTAAAAATCTGACACTTCATCAATTAATGTCCATACTCCTTGCGCACATGTGTATAAATTTGGGGTAATGTCCGATATTATGAAACCAGTTAAAAAGTGCAAATGTTGCCATTTCTGAATGCAAGCTCCCAGGAAGAGCAGATTTGGACAGGGTATACCTCCTGTGATATGTGATGGGTGCATGTAATTTTAAACAAATGTGTACCTGTGCAAATATGTCTTTTGGGTCAAAATATAGATTGTGTGTAATTTGACAGGGGTGGGTTCTCTGTATCATAAACAGACCTCATCATGATGACACTTCATTTCATTCCCCCAATCAAGGGGAAGAGGATGAAGTGGCCAATGACAAGTGGAGAGGGGTAGGGCCTAGGAAGCTAGCCTCTCCACCCATTTTCAAAACACATAAAAGCAGACAGTCAGGACAGATAGGGACATTCAATTCCATTTGCTGCAACGCGCTCTGCCGGACCACACAACATCCAGAAGATACTAGATTCAACACTTAGACTTTAAAACTCCAAAGAACTTGATTCAGAACTCAAAGCAAGGGCCTAAACCCACAAACTGAGAACTCTTCTCAGTGGGCCTCAGCATCCAGCAAACCTAACAGCGATATCAGCATCCAGGAGCCGTGCAGATCAGCGCTGGGTCCAGAGAAAGCTGTGCAGAAAGATCCAGAAGCAGTGCTGTACCCAGAGAAAGCAGAGCAGTTCGCAGAACCAGAGGCAGAGCAGAGCTGACCCAGATCGCTGTTCGCAGAACTAGAGAGCTGACCCAGACGCTGTGCGCAGAGACCGTCCGTGGCGAGTGAAGAAAACCTGACCAGATCCGTGGCGAGGCCCATTTATTTCAAAAATATATTGTGAGTACCTAGCAGAACTGTGCAGAACCAATATCTTAGTTAAAATAATATAATTCAATCTATTTTAATCTAACCAGAACTGTCTCCTAACTGTCACCTGTCATTTTCTAGTTGCTAGCTGTCACTTGTCTTTTTGAACTTTAAAATTTCAAATCTGAAAAACGACCTTTACCATATCGCTCATATCTCTGTGACCGTTTGTCTTAGAGACTTGCAGTAACTTTCCTCTGAAAGCTGGGAATCTTGGCTTTTCAACGAACCTAGAAACGCATTCCTATTCCCCACACTTTTGCCGCAATCGTGAAAAACGCACTCACGAATTTTACCGCGATTTGCAAATTTCTCCACGTGTGAAAACAGCAGTTTTCTTGCTTTCATTTGCCAAAATTCGTTTAACCTGCCAATCATTCCTAGAACATTGCTAAAGTAAGCCTGAACTAATTTAAACCAACTAATCCTCAACCTGAACCTCCAGAGGGAATTCAAATCATTTTAGCACATTTTCCAATATATTGCTATCACATATAAAAGCATTTTGGGCCTGTGTTTCAAACTTCTGTAGTCTAAGCTTGCTGGGGTGAACTGAATTACATTTGATTGCATTTCTGAGAACTGTGTGCTTTCCTTCCATTTCCTTGCATTGCATAAAGGGGGGAGGGGATTGCCAGAGAAAAGTGATTACATTGTTTTGTTGAAATCATATTGAGTATTTTCGGTATTGCATTTTTCATTCAACATTACATCCATCTGAACTTATATAAAGCATTCTCTACCACCTTCTTCTTCTGTTCCTATTCACAAGTGTGCTAGTGCCAGATTCTCCGTTGTTAATCTTTATCATATCAGATTAAGTGTGATATTCAATTATTAATTTATTATAAAGCGTGATATATATATATTGTTTAAATTATCAAATAAACCTTCAAACTTGCAAAACAGAACTACTTCTTGGCTCAGTGGGGTCAGGGGGATTCCAAGAGAGGGGTGTTATATAGGGGTAGTCATCCAGAACGCATGAACTGGATATAAAGATATATCAATAAGGGTTTCCATTCAGTATCCCAGACTAGGCATTGACTTAGCTGTAGTGTTGAATTGAATCCTCTTACAACCCTTAGTTCCCTTAGACTAACTATATATATGCTGCATTAGAATTTGATCTTTATTTGTATATTACTTAAATATAGATGGCATATCTTTCTGCATCCTGTATATTAACCGCCATTAACCTTGGCCATCACTGTATCACTGTAAATATGTAAACTGAATAACTCTGCACTATTGTAATTTTGTAACATTGTAATGTCCAGGTTTTTGTAACATTGTAAGTTTTGCATATTCTTTTTTCTGCTGTGCCCGGTTACCTCAGGGTCTGGCGCGCATTATAAATAAATAAATAAACAAACAAACAAACAAACAAACAAATTACATAGTCACTAAAACTGTTGCATCTGTTTTACTGTGTGCGGTTTTGCAGTTTTCATAATTGCCTCTGCCCTTTCATGTGCCATGCTATTTTGCTCATGTAAAATCAACTGTCCTATGTATAACACCTCTTCAGACAATACTGCAGTTTTTGCTTGTCTACCTTGCATCCCTTGTCTGCTAGGATAGTCATCAGCTGAATCAGGTTTTGTCTGCACTCATCTTCTGTAGTGCTACAAATTAAAATGTCATCTACGTATTGTATCACAGCACTATTGAAATCAACATTGGCTATGTCCATCTCGGGGACAGTATTAAGATAGATGGAGATTCACAGTACCCTTAAGGCAGCCTAGTATGTTTCAGACAAGTCTGGCAGAAAGTAAAAGAATTCAAGTCTTGTGAGTCCTTCTGCAACAGGATTGAGAAAAATGCATTTTTCAAGTCAATCACTGTGAAAATTCTTGCTTCCACTGGGATACTGCATTGTATCATTGCCCGGTTAGGATCTAAAGGAATCTTAGCCTCTACAATCTGGTTAATCCATCTCATGTCCTGTATAAATCTCCACGACCTGCCCTTTGATTTTTTCACACAGTACACCACAGTGTTGGACAATGATTCTGATGGTACCAAAATGCCTTGTTTCATTAGTGCTGAAATGCTCTTAAATACACCTTCATCGCACTCTCAAGAAATGGGGTACTGTTTTGCTCGAGGATAAATCGCCCCTGGCTTCAAGTTTATTTTAACTTCCCTTATCCCTTTTAACAAACCTAGGTCATAGGGGCCTGTGGTCCAAAGGATGCTTGGCACCTTGTCCAGGTCTTCTTCAAAAAGGCTGGACGCTGTCACATTATTGCCATTCGCTGTCAGACTTCCCCCTTCTCTATTCTTATCCAGTATATGATGCTTATAAAGAACACTACTTCATTGTCTGTTTGTTCATCTCTAAATATGTCATTGTCAGTAATGTCAGTCAACCTGTACCCTTCTTCGATAGCTATCACTGTCCTTCATGGTCTACCCTTGTCATCCGTTACTTCGAAAATTGTTATTTCCCTTTGTACAATGGCTGCTTCTAGTTCTATAGAGAAAGTCTGTCCCCCCTCTTCGTCCATAGGTATCTGCAGTCTAAGCAAAAATTTGTCAGGTATCCTCACAGTCTTCCCCACTAAGCCAGGTAACCCTCCTAATAGAATGCTCACCCCATAAAGGAAAACCTCTGGCTCTACTGGAACGCCTCGCCTGCCCTGTGAATGCCAGTATATATTTGCCCATGTTTAAATTGTGTACTCCCGGAGTGGAACACACTAGCCCTTCGTCAGTAAATGAAAACGTCATGTTAAGTTGTGTCATCAAATCTCTTCCCAAAATGTTAACTGGTATCTGTCGTGAATACAACAATGGAACAGACATATCGCACTCTCCTATAGAGACAGTTAATTCACCAGTAAAAGAAACTCGACTTGTAGCTCCAGAGAATCCTTGAGCATTCATGGCAGTTACTGATTTCTGATATTTTCCCTCTTGTATACACGAACAAGTAACACCAGTGTCTGCTAAAAAAAAAAAAAAAAAAAAGATTTGCCTCCTATTGTCATACTGACCCTTGGTTCCTCTTGGGGTACTGGTGTCACAGATAGTACTGAACACATCAAGTAATCATGTGAGCTGTCCTATAGTGGGTATATGCATACCCCTGTACCTGTGAAAGGATTCCCTCCCACTACAGTGGCACCTCCTATTCTATGTGTCAATAGTTGTCCTGTGTTTTCATACTGCTGTGTCTGCATGGGGGTGTGTTGTGACTGCCCTTTTGGTGGATTAATTTGTACTTGCTCTGGTTGTGGTGTGTGTTGCATTTGCAGCGCTTGCATCTGATACACTGTTTGATCTTCGGCAAACCCTTCCCTAGTTTGTGTGCTATATAGTGGAGGATAAGCTGTCCCCCCTCTTGTGAATTGTCCATTCTGTATATTCCCTTGGCTCCCACATAAGTGTGCAATGTGTCCTATCATCCCACAAGTCGAACATACAGGATGAGACTGCCTGACTAGTCCCCCTTGGTTGAATTCTCCTTGCACATTTTGATTCTCATTTTGTGCATTTTGAAACCCACCTTGATTATTTTGAAATCCATCTTTTTCTCTATATCCCATACCTCTGCCTCGTGGCATAAACCCATTCCCACCTTGGTCCATCGGGCGCTGATTATTTGCCTGCGATGCACCCACTGATTGCTGTATTCCCAATCCTTCTCCACCTGTCAATACCGCCCTTTCTATGGCGTATTTTGACAATTTCTTCTGAACCAATTTAGCTTCCTCACTTTTCCTACATCATCTTTCTTCTTGTTTTTCTCCTGTAATAGCCGACAGTGATGCACTATTGTCAACTGTATCTCAGCCCATGCTTTTGCTTCCATCCCCACCAGTTTCTTCATTTGTCTCTGTACTGGCTTGGGCAACCTTTGACATAAAATGTGGTAAAATAATGCCACTGTTTTTTTCCCACGGCTCTTTCATTTCAAGAGTCCAACACTCTTGAATGTCCTGAATGTAAGCAATAGGCTCTTCATCTTCCTTCATCTTACGTGTCATAATTGCACCCATATCTTATGTGTCAAGATAATGCACCCTGAGAACCCTCCACACATCTGCTCTGCAATTATTAAACCACATTCCATCATGGGCTGTGTTTTGTGCTGTTACACTTGTATATCTTACTCTCCTCCATATGTCATCAGCTCTCTCACCAATAATGGCTGCCAAGAGACCCTTAATGTCCCCTATAGCCAATGTGTTTCCCCAGTCATCTTTTCTAATTCATATATCCATTTCCCAGCACCCGATGTCAAACTCGGTAGCTTGCAACTTAAATTAACCTTGTCCATCTGCGGCCATGGAATATACTGTGGTCTTGCTCCCCCTTTTTCCAGTAAGGGAAACTGCATAAACCCTAACTTTCAGTCAGCTCCCATTGTCTGTCTATCCATGGTGGGGACAATCATTCCTGACCGTCTCCTCACTGGTAACAATCTTAACCTACTCACATATGGCGGTGATTCTCCCTTCTCACTATACAATCGTCCTCTGGGACATTCTGGATATGGTCTGGGATCTGTCGTCGTGTCACTAGGCTGTTCCAGATCCAATCATCTTACTTCCTTGTCTGTCTGTAGGTTGCCTTCAAGGGTGTATGCACTTCCTTCCTCCCCTCCAAGGAAACATTCTCTTTCATCGTCTGACATGTCTTGTCCGAAAGAAGTATGACTATTCTCCCCTTCACCCTGGTATAGGTTCAGTTTACTTAAGGACAATGCGCTATGCTCAAGATGAAACAGATTTTCTTCTCCATTTCGTGGTTTAAATGTTGGGAACGCATCCCCTTTCCCTCGACTTTCATAGCTGCTACTTCCCTTTAATTCCTGATAGGCCTTATCAATCCTATCTCTGATGCTTCCAATGTCAACGTGTTCCTCTACTAATGCTACTCAAAAGCCCCTGGTGTTGCTTCCTTCATTGGAAGAAACACTTCTATTCTGTGCCATTGTATTGCTGGACTCAGCCCTACTGGCTCCCTTTTAGAAAGGCTTCATTCAGAATCCTGCTGTCTCCTTTTTTGTTCTAATTCTTCATCTAATTCCCTTCATTCTCTCGCCTACCTTCTGATTCTCTCTACCTCTTGTCTTATCTTTTCTGTCCTCACTACTGCTCTCTTTTCTTCCTCTTCTCCTTGTCTCTGTATCCTTTTGTCCCTTAATTTCTGTGCTTTTTCCTCTTCTCTCTTCCTTTCTCTTCTATCCTTATCTTCCATCACTCTCTGTCTATTATCATATTTTGTTTGTGCTCTTCTGCCCTTTCTTCTTTCTTTTGTTGCTCCTCCTGGTACATCTGTTGTTGTGGCTCTTCACTCTTTCTTTTGTGTCCGTCTTCCTTCAATCTTTCTTCATGTTCCCTGTCTTTTCTATCTTGTTCATCTTTGTCCTCTCTTTGCCTCACTTCCTCAATGCTTTTCTCATCTAGCTTGAGTAATATCTGTCCTCCCGTCCGTTCATTCTGCACAAGTGTTATCTCATCAGCTTTATCTTTCTCTCCTTTCCATCTCTTGATCTCTTTCTATTTCTATTTCTGTTGACACATTCAATCTCTCACTCTTCTCTTCTTTATCTTGTATGATTGTAAAGATCTCCTCTTTCCTCTTACTTTCCTCTATACTATCGTCACAGCTATATGCGGCCTGTTCGTATATTGGATTACTATACCCTGCTGCCGCCTTTAGTTCCTTTAATGGATACAACCCTACGTCTTCCATGTCAACGCATTTCACCTCAGGTGAGGTAAGGGGAGCCGAAGGCTCGACACATTCCTCCTTACACTGGCTAAGCATCAACTCCTCCAGTGGCAGATCTTGCCTCTCTTCCTGCTACATTTTCCAAAGCTCTAAAATAGCTAATGTTTTCTCTAATTTCTTGCCCTTGGATGCAGTGTGCAAGTATGTGGTCATGTGTTGCAATACCGCTTTTGACATTAATCCCCAAGTGGCATGGCATGAACATCTTATCTGCCATGCCTTTCACCCCTTCTGCACTATACTGTTTGAGTTTAGGCATGTGTTTTGGCAATGTTTTACATAAATGCATCAGAGGAGTGATATCTCCCATTGTGACAAGTCTCAATAGGCTGTCAATACTTACCAGATTTTATAAACTGGCTTTCACCGCTTTCAATTTTTTTAAAACAAATATGTGTGTGCTCCAACAATTGCAGCTCAAACCTCTACCCTTTTCAATTATCGCTGTCTGACTGTGGATTGGTACCACCCTCTCCACTAAGTTATCTACTTATAGCTCCTTGATTTTTCTCAACAATGATTTTACTGTTTCCACTGCCTCCTCAATATTTCTACTTCAACAGACAAACATGATAAACTAGTCGACTTTACACATATACCAAAAATATCCTGTGATCGCCATTTTTCACTTTGCCTCTAATGAATTACTCTGTCACAGAGTTTAACTCATCTCCTTTTGCAAACCTGTTTACACATAGCCTAGAGACTCTGATTGGAGTGAGACGACTTCTTCTGAAACTCTTTTGTGTCAGGACTCGTTAGGCAATATCTCTATTGCTTCACACAATAATTCCTGTTACTTTTAAAAGGACCACAATGCCATCCCCTCAATTTCCCATTTCCATCAATCTCACCATTCAGTTGTTTTGACTCAAGGCCTTCAGTATCGTCTTCTCCTCGAATCAACCACTTTCGCCTTCCATCCTCAAATCACCCGTGGAAACCAGTTAGGGATTTTGTCAGAGAGGGACCCTGCCCTCCATCTGGATTTTCTTGCAAGATTTTTATTCAGCTGCTCTCCACAGGATCTTCCAGCTAAATTTCAGAGGATGCCTGATTGCCCGAAAATCTGGAATTTAACAGATCTATGGGTCTTTAACCATCCGACAAGTTGGCAAAGTCCAATTCGACTGTTATAATATCAGTTGTCTAAAACAGGTAGTTACAACTAATATCGACGGACATTCACTCGAGCTCTAAGTAAATTTTTAATAAAAACACACTTATGTACTAAAAATGCATCATTGGTGATGTCATACTACGTGGCAAAAAACAAAAACCTACGAGGGATTGTGGTTGGCTCAAGGGGAATATCTAAGTATACTTTCTATACGGGTCAGGTTGTGATTAGATAACTACTGTCAGGTGGACAACTTAAGCCTGCTTTTAGTGCAAGTCATCCTCAACACTTATTAAGTGCACAGATTACTATTGGCTCTTAAAATACAAGGCCATTTGTTATCTGGCCCTCTATAACTGGTAGGCATGGTCGTGCCATGTCCGGAACATCTGGCTGACTAGCAGCATGTAAACTGACTTTTCTTTTCCCAACCAATTAGCCCAATGTCTTTCATCACCCATGCCTTCTGCCATGAAGATTTGCCTTTGAACTTTGACCTGCAATGTATTCTCGTCTCTGGGAATATAAGGGAGTAGGGGCACGTGCTTACCACAGTTCTGGTCTGTTGCCCAACTCCTATTTTCATCCTTAGTCCACGGGACAGGAGACCGCAATTCGGTCTATTTTTCAGCAATTAATTGTTTTGAATTCATAAATTTGGCACTCATGGTGTTCTTTCTTTGCCCCCTAACACGGGATGATTCAACGTCTCACGGTAGATAACCAGTTCTTGGCTGCTTCAGTTTTGATATGGGGCCAGACAGCTTCACCCATCAAGTCTGCAATCTCTAGCTAATTCTTTGCTCTCGACACTCAGCTCTCGATCCTTCTTTCTCCATGGGTTTGACCTTACTAAAATGTGTGACACCGATGTCCAGACACTATACAATGGCATCTTCGCCTGCAGTCTATTCACTACGTGTAGCCAGCTTCTAAGATTACTTGATCTACCTGTGTTGCTGCATCTGTACAATTATTAAATGGCTTGTATTTTCTGCACTGCTCTTCACACGTGCAATCTCCTTGATTGTATAAGAATGTTCAATCGATTCCTTATTTTGTCATTAGTTTCTATAAGGTCCATACATCTTCTTATTTCTTAGTGTGTCACTCTCACTTCTTGTGACGTCACCAGCTTCTCTTTCTCTTGTTTTCATATTCCTTCTGGGACCTCTTCCTAGAGATTGTCATCCCCTCGGGTATACATTTGGTATGGCTTTCTTAATGGATACCTTTTCTCTAATACTTGTTGTGGTATGGTCATAATTGCAGGTGACAAGCATAGTGCAGTTTCAGGCTTCTAACATACAGACAGTAGGGAAGCGGGACTTCCTGCAGAGGCATTCGCCTGCTCCTCTACAGGGGAAACTAAGGGAGGACAAAATAACAATCTTACTAGACCTTTGGTCATTCAGATCGTGCAAGTGCGGGGAAGAGTGAAGGGGAGAAGAACCTGGGGGAGGGGAAAGATGAAGTGCAGTTAGCTCGCAAGTGAAGTCAGCGGGTGGGTCATAATTGCTGAGAGAAGGGACTGTAGCATTGCAGTTACATACCCTTAAGTGCTGGGGAGCCCGGAGGTAGTGCAAGGGCAACTGAACATGCAGGAACCTAGGCCCGAGTTCAGAGGGTGATCAAGTGACCAGTGCGAGGAGAGCTGTCAGGTGCATCGCCACGTTCTGGACTTCTATGCCACTTAACTTCTGATGCATAGAGGAACACCTGGCCTTCCTAAACACCCTCAAGGCATGGGTATTCCCAACAGCACCCTGCCTAACCCTGCCCCTTTTGAAGTAACTATTTATCACAGGAGGACCGGGGCAGAATGTACTCCCATGCAATTACCTAAATACAGCAAAAATTGCCAAAACTAACCTGATTTACTATACCCAGAAGAAAACAAGAGATACTCCATGCGCCAGATATGACCAAGAATCCAGCAACAGCAGACGGGGACGTATTGCACTCCATACTTATCAAAGTTAAAAAAAAAGGCAAGGCTACTCACTGACAAACATATGCAACATTACGCCTTTACCCAACAACATACTGCACAACACCTCGGCCATTAGAATGCAGTGATCCCTGATGACAAAAATGTGGTCTAGCTGGACACAGTGGCCTTCGACTTCTATTACTCTCACACACCCTCGTATCACTTTCAAAGCACCCACCCACGTGCCTATTTGACATAGGCCGACCATACCCAACTTCACTTTGGCAAAACTGCACAGACACATTCTAAACCCCTTTGATGAACCATCCCATACCAGGACTCTGGTCCCCCGAGGGTGTTCAACCTACAGCGTGTTGGGACCATACTAATGGTGAAAGGTGCTATTTAACTGCTGCATAAAAGCCCACCTTAGCCATCTTCTGTCAACCAGAATATGTGGTGAAAATACATGCAGTAAGTAGAAGACAATACAACTATTTTATTTATAGACATGCTTTCGTGCCATGGGGAGATTCGAAGGTAAGAATGGTGCAGGTTCTTGCAGCTTCCCTCTTCTATTTTTAATGAATTCAGTTTCAGAGAGATTGAATGGGTGCTCGGAGACCGTGTCGTAGCGATCATGCAGACTGGACATTTGAGTCCTTAGAGCCACACTCTCAGCACGTGTTGTCTGCCTTTTCAGCACAGCAACAACATCAACACAGTGCTGTTTATAGAACACCTGTTTGCAAGTCTGTCTTTCACAGCATCCATCTTCAGACCAAGCAAGTGTTACCTCAATTCTGCTTAATTCAGGATATTTGTTTTCAAGTGCTTGAAAAAGTTTAGCAGATGCAACGGAATCCAGCACAAAACTGAACACAGAAACGGAACAACTATCTTGGAAACGAATATGCTTTAAAAGTACAATTCACAGCTGTTTCATAGTTGCTAACATGACCCACTCCAATCTGCAGGCACACATACCGTCCCCATCTGTGCATTCTGTGACCTGTGGAACGAGTCTTATAATGTGAAAAGTGGAACTACAAGTCCCAGAATGCAAAGAAGAACAAACATGGACTGGACAAGCACCCACTGAATAAAATGGGACACGCTGGCAACTATCCTGTTTCCCTACTCAGACGGCTCCACTTGCTCCTATGAAATGGCCACTGCTGGGCTGAGCTTCAGCAGAATGTTCTTGTGAGACTTCAGAGGGCACGTGGTTCACTCTAAATGTGTACCTGCAAAAGGTCTCTCTGCCACACCGAAAAAGGGGTTTGGATAACGGTCACTGGGAAAACAGATATGTGAGTGAAAAAGAATGTGTGAAAAGTCACCCGAAGGGTGCAGGGCTTGATGCACAGGGGCGAGGGATGGGACATTAGACACAGAAAAGGGAGGCTCAGATCAGTGTGGCATGAGGAGTCTGGCCACTTGAGAAAGTCGATGAAAATGGCGTCATTCTCAAATAAAGTCGTGGCAAGTCCTTGTAGGGTAACTATCCAGCCCTGCTGCTTTGCATTGCAACTTGCAGTCCTGTTTTTTAAAGGTAAAGCTAAACTACAGCTACCACAGTGCAAAGGGAAATAGCCTGACTGGATAGGCTACACCCACTTTTCATGGGTTTAGCTGGCAACACTGTGCAACAAAGGTAGACAAGAGTCGGAAGATGGATGTTTGGTGAAAAGGAAAGTGTGGGTCGCTGAGGAGGATATGCCATGGGGAAAGAGCCCGAGGTATTCATTGATGTGGTAGGATCACTTGGTGAGTTGGCCAGAGTACACGAGAGAGTCGATGTGCAGGCTGATGTTATCAAGACACCCAGGAATAAGGAAGAGACCAGAGCTGCCTTCACCAGCACTGAAGAGCAGGACACGCAGACCTCAGGGGGTTCAATATCCTCTAGATGCCCCCCTCGATTTCCATACCATAGGAGCCGTCAGCTAGCGAGGCTGCAACTAACGTGTTTCAGGTGCAGACTAGCATTTCCACATACTGGAACATGCCCAACGATAAATCAAGTGTATTCCAAGTGTGGAAGGGAAGGACATTTTCACACAGTATGCCGGGAAGGCAGGCCATTTCCGTCAGCAATACTACGACACCGAAAACATGGAGACCAGCTGTGAGAGTGCCCAACAGGCTTCATGGAGAACGCCAAGGCCATACTTTCAGATGCCACAGAGAGTTATCAGAGTGATTTAACAGAGCCCAGACTATGAGGTAAAGGCATATTGAGAGTTCCAACTCTAGTATATAATATAAAGTACAGCAATCCATTTGAAAACGAGTCTGAATACTAGCTGAATAGGCAGAAGGACAGCAAGAGTTTACCCAGAGTTCACAGATAAATATGTCAACCTGATGAAAGAGGAGTAGGGAGCTGAGGATGCGGCAAAGGTACTGATAGAGATGGGACCAGCCATGCACGGCTTTCTTATCAATACAGTTGCAACGGTAAACATCATTGGGAAATAGGAATTCCTCCTAGTGGGGGACAGAAAATGTTTATTGAAAACAATGGTCAAAATGGTCCAATTAGCACACCCATACTGTCTCTTGGACATGTCATGTCATATCATGTGGAACCATATTGGACAATTTCAACTAACACTTATGCATAGAAGGCAATACGTCACTGCCACGATACATGTGCTCAGGAGTCCAACGGAAGGAAGATGCCAGCTGAGCTTCAAAATGGTGATATCACTCATGCTAATTGACATCAACTGCCGGGACAAAGAAGTTGTGAGATGCAGTGCCGACCTACCAACGGGAGATAGAGTTGTTGCCAACCTCACAGAAGCGCTGTTGTCAAAAGAACAGGTGAGGGAGACATTAGCTGCCTTTTTCAAGGGATTAGGGACATTGAAAAGGACTGTCATTAAACTCGACATTGATGAGAGAGCATGCCCCATCCCCCAAGACCACAGGAGGGTTGGGTTTCACCTGCAGCAGATGGTGTCTCAGTAGCTGAAACAACTGCTACAAGACAAGATCATTCAGAAAGTAATTGGACCCACTCCGTGGATTTTGCCTTTTGTAGGTAGTTTCCAAGGATGTAGGGCACCTTAGGATCTGCATCAACATGAGGGTGGATAACGCAGAAATGTACAGAGAATGACACCCTGTACCACAGAGAGAGGCCATGATAGTGAAACTTAACAGGGCTACACGGTTCTCTAAACTTGACCTTAAATTACCTTAATAATGGCTATCACCAGCTAGAGCAGCACTCCTCATCCTGAGCTATCACTATCTTTGTAACACACAACAGCCTTTTTAGATACACACGCCTACATTTTGGCATTTCTTCGGCAGCAGAGCTATTCCGAGAAACCATCAGACAGGTGCTGCTACCAATTAAAATCATTTTCAACTATAGCGATTCCATTTTGGTGTATGGGGTCTCTCAAGATGAGCATGATCAGGCTCTGGTAAAGGTTTGTGAAACACTCCAGGCAGCAGGACTCACCCTGAACATTGGGAAATGCAAAATTAACAAAAGGAAGCTGTTTTTTTATGGACACGCCTTCTCAGATGAGGGCATGAAGCCTGAACAAGTAAAAAATTCCACAGTACTTGTTTTGGTCACACCAACTCAGGCATTGAAGGTGAGGTCACTCCTCTGCATTTTGGGATACTGTGACAGGAATCTTCCTGGGTATGGTATGCCACAATGACAGAACCCCTCAGACAGCTGCTAAAGAGCGGGATGCTTTTCAGATGGCCGGAAGCTTGTGAGAAAGCATTTGATGAGATCAATACCGGACTCGCTAATGCAAAACAGCTGGCAAACTTCTGAACTGGTGGACCCCAGCCCTTTAAGACGAGGTAGCAATACCCTTGAGATGGATGGAGATGCAGAAGTTACTCAAACATCAATGATCGAAATGACTCAGGTAGTTGGCAAAATGGTAACTGTTTTAATATCAATTATCTAAAACAGGGAGTACAACGGACATCAACCGACGTCTCAGCGTAAGATCTCTCAATGCATCTAAAAAAAAGCATTATTTTATAGCAAAAAATCATCATTGATGACGTCAACCTATGTATTACTAACGTCATCCTATGTAGCAAACTACAAAAACCTATTGAAGAAAGTGATTGGACAGGAGGGGAACATCTAAGTATACGATCCATACTAGTCTAACAGAGTAAAGAAAAGTGATAGGTTTCTTAAAATCAGGTGGGGCAACTAAGCCCTCCGCTTAAACAGATCACTATGAACATCACTAAATACACAACGTCCCACTCGTTACACAAACTATAGGACTCTTAATCCTGAAGTGGGAGAATAGAAAAACAGACTCCCGTCCCTGCCCTCTCGCGCCTGGCCTAAAGGATCACGGCCCAGGCACCCGCCACGAGAAGAGTTTGCCCATCTACCAGACGACCAAATACCCTGGTACAGGAACATACGGATGTGTCCATCTGCCTGCCCGACAGCACGACCTGCCCATGCTGACACCTGCGGCACGGATCAACTAGATTAAAGCCAACACGTCGTTAGAGATGCCATGACGACCTAGTCAACGATCAGCGCACCTGTGCAAATATACACGCTGGACACTCCCGCACCAACCTACACGAAGAATATACTCAGTGCTATGACGTAAGCGACAGACATACTCACGGACGTGCATCTTTATTATTTTTCATATAGGCTTTTAAAATGCAGAAACGCAAGACGCATCATGAACTCACCTAAAGAGCTTGCTTACGCTTTTCCTAGACCCAGATGCCATAATGAGAAATATAACGAAGACATGATACTGGTCATAAGACAATATGTTACTATAACCTAAAGCGCCTGTGCACCAAATGGTTCTACCTATACACCAGGCCTAAGTAGGCCGCAAGCAAGAGCTCCCATGAACGTGAAAAGAACAAGAGTCGAGTTGCTGATCCTGCAAAATGAGCCCGGCGAGAAGCAGACAGCCAAGGTCGTAATGTTGCAAACCCACATTCCGAAAGCAGACCATCAAGGGCACGATGTTGCAACCCCGCATGCCGCACACCGACGTTAAAGGCACACCTGCAAAATTAAACCAAGCGCACAGTGGAAAAACAATATTAATGGTGAAAAGTCTGCCTCAAACACGGTCCCACCTCACGTGACCAAGCCGAACCTGACAGGATGCCAAGCCCCGGAGAAAGAAGGCGTCTGGATCCCTCAGTACGAGACACAGGCAGATACACTTGAAAGGCTCAATGGGCATCTGCGACAGTGGGAGTAGTCGGCCTTCCAGCTCATGAATAAGTCTTCACATTGTCTACACGTACTCATAGTAAAACATTGTTGCCAATGACAGGTGCACCGCGAGCTGGGAACAGCGATGGTCCCAGACTGGGAGGCTCGCGAACGCACCAATCGGAACATGGGGCTCTTATCACTGACGCCATTAACATTGACCAATCATTAGTAGTCTTCATGTAACAATTCTCATGTATCTAATTGTAGGGACAACCCAGATATACCACCTGACTCACCTTACCCACTAATATTGTTCTCTATACGTATGCTATACTAACCCTACCACTCGAGCAACCAATCCAGAGTGGAGATAGGTTTTTTGCTAAACTTTTGGGATGACGCGAGTAGCGCGTCACACTAAAGTAAAAAGGGCCTGCGAGCCCACGATTGTGTGTGTGTCAGGATGGACGCGTACGCTCCTTAACCCATCCGTGCCGTTTTTGTTTAATAAACAGCAGAGTCACCTTGCTTCTTGTGTGTGTCGCATACTCTATCTCGTTTGGGATATACGGGAGGGGTTGGGGCCTCCCTGCCCGGAGGTCTGCGGACGGCCCGGCCGACCCCGGCAGAATTTCCCCCCGACAAGTTGGAGGCACTGCTGAGATCTGTTTAAGATCCGCATTTTTATTTTTTAGTTTTTCCAGGGACTCCGGTTGCGAGGAGGCCCGGCGGCGCGGCCCCCTCTGCCGTTGCCCCCTTCTGAGGACTACAGGACCATCGCGGAGCTGCGAGAAGACCGGACAGCGCAATCCGGATATTGGCCCTCGGGAGCCGGTTGAGAAGTATCCCGCCCGCGGTTGGCGAGTGTCCAGGCGTGGTCCAGATGAGGGGAGGTGGCGAGCCGCTTGGAGGGGTGCACGCAGTCGAGCGGCCCCGCATCAAGAGAACTTGGTGAGCATGCCACGCACAACAAGAAATGTGAAATTGTGAGGGAGGGTGGAGGAGTTAAATAAGGGAGGCGGGAGGTGTTAAACAGGTGTGCGGCGAAGGTTTGAGAATTTAGTGTTGGAAATGGAATGAATGGTAGCCGAACAAGTGCGAGGGCAGTCGGCTACGTTACGCGAAGGGAGGGGGCGGAGCACGAAAACATCACCTGCGGCCGCTCGTAGACACTGATTGGCCTAGGTCGCAACTACGTGTAAGGGTGTGTGTGTGTGTGGTTTCCTACGATTTGGCATTTATTGATCAATGAGTAGATGAGGATCCCTATTGTTCGAGCAAGAAACTCGATAGGTAGATGACGTTTCCATGTAGGCGGTAGCTAGGTAGTTGCCTAATACGGAAGATAATTGGCTGGTTAAGCCCTCCTGTCGAGGGGCGTATCACACGCGAGGCGACGCAGTGTGCGCAGTCCGATTATATGATTGATTTGATTACCTTGTTCCAGGAGTGACAGGAAGACAGCTGTAGGGTTAACGGGGGTAGATTGGAAGTGTATTTTGAATCTAAAGAATATATGAAGAACTTATCAGTAGCTCGAAGAAATCGGTGACGTCACCAGTAGGGTTTTCATAGGATATACCGAGCACAAGGCATATTCCATCTTGAGGTTGGTGGGGGAGAGAATTGTGGTAAGGAAGTGGAAACGGGGATAAACGGCAATAAGTCAATCGGGGAAAGGTGAACAGGGGGAACGTGGCCGCGCACGGAGAACGCCGGCCACGGCCAGTGTAGAAGGGGGAGGAGCACGTGGAAATAGGACGACTGTATAAGAACGTCATAAGGGGTACGCAGCAGCAGGGGGCTACGTGCGCCTCGGCCGCAGGGGGCCGTAAGGGTGACAGAAGGAAATATATAAATGTAACATACCGTATTTTCTGTAATTTTTCTTAGCGGACTATCGTAAGTCCCCAAACTTACGGGGCCAGGTAAGCGATATAAGGCTGTATATTGTAATCTGCTAGTGAGATAAACTGTTACCAGATAGGGGAAGGGTAACAATTGGAGCGCTACTATGTCATACGGGGCAGGATCGGAGGGTGGGGGAACACACTCATTACCCCACTACAACACATCTGCGCAACACTGCTACCCCATAGGGAGAAACTGATTAAATATAGCATAGAATGGACCCAGGGGACGGACAACAAGATGTTAACACCGTGGCCGCCTAATGGTAGCTTCGATCGATATGTCCAACATTCATTATTAAACCATCTGCACAATACATATAAAGGGAAGAAGTTGGCAAACCATGTGGAGGTGTTTAACTTATGGAGGATGTTCCAGGGGTCCAGACCAGGATCAAATGGAATGTTCACCATGGGGGAAATACCGGAAGAAAAAGAGATTAAGGAGGAAGGAAAGGATGGGAAAAAGGGGAGTGAGGACCCAAAGAACACGGGGAACCGAAGAGAGGGAGGAGAAGAGAATAATAAAACAGATGAGATAAAAAAGGAACAGAGCAACGAGATACCCATAGCAAAGGGGGAAAAAACAGAGGTAGGGGGGTTGTACCCTTTAAGAGAACTAGGAGAAATAGAAAGAGGACAGTTAAGGGCGGCTGAGGGATACTCAAACCCGGCATACAGCCCTCCACCATATGTGGCTCATAGGAAGATGCAAGCGGGGGAAGGGGGAACTGGAGAAAACCAGACTGTGGAAATAGGAAACGATGAGTGGGTGGCTGCACAGATATTATTAAAACTACGGGGTTCATTAACAGGCGTAGAGAAGGAGGTAGTAAAGAAAACAGATGAGGATAATGCTAGGGATAGTGAAATGAGGGGAGAAGAGCTGTTGCGACAACAGGAAGAGATTTTGGAGGAACGACTAGCAAAATTAAGGGAGGAGCAGAATGAATTGATTAAGCAGCTTGAAAGGGAGGAGAAAGAGAGAGCGAGGAAAAGAAAAGAAGGTAAGGACGAATTGGAGAAAATACGGGAACGAACGGAGGAGCAAAAGAGAGAAGCTGAAAGGGTAAAAGCAGCAGCAGAAAGGGTATCAAGAGTAGTACTGCGAGAAAAGAAAAGGGAAGAGGAAGAAAAAGAAATGGCAATGTGGAAGAGGAGAGTACTATCAGAAACTAGTAAGAAATACGAAGAAGGGAGAGTGATAGAGAGTATAGTAGAAAGAGAAAGGATGAAATGGGAAAGGAAAAAGGAGGATGAAAGAATATTAGAAAAGATGAGAAGTGAAGTAATGGAGGAGTTAAAAAGGAAAAGGGAGGAAAATAGTAGGGAGATGGAGGACAGAGATGAAGGAGAAAGAGTAGATAGGAGTAGGGAGAGTGGAGAATGGGGGAATGTATATAGAAACACAGAAGTAGCCACAACATCAGCACAAAGGGGAGTGGTTGATAAAGGAGAAACAAGAGAATTGGATCTAATAGATTTAGAAACAGTAACGATCAAGGGGAAAAAGACTGAGTGGGGGTTACCGTTTATGACTGACTTTTGCAGTGGGGGAGAAGAAGGAGTGGAGAAAGAAGGAAGTAGCAGTGGAAGGGAAAGTCTAGATAAACTATACATCACCCGAACCAACGTAGACTCACCATGGATAAGTAGGAGAATGGATGAACTGGGAAGAAGTGAGGAGGGAGAGCGAAGAATAGGGGAAAGACAAACACATGAAGGAGCACCATCCCCACCACCATCACACACTCCCCCATTGCACCCTACATGCTCAACCACCTCACGCTCGTTACGCAAAATAAAACTCACGCCATTCACAGAAGAATTGACACCCTATGCATATCGGCTTAGAAACCTCCCTAGTCGCAGGCAAGAAAGTAGAATAAACATGCCCACATTAAACGCAGGAAAAAATGTAGAAAAAAAAGTTGCGAGCAGGGGAAATATGGACGAAATTGAAGATGTAAAAGAAAGGGAGGAGGAGGAAGGGTGTGAGGACTCGGTATTATGGAACACAATGGGTGAAACAAGACACAACTTGATGCCATTTTTAGAGAGAGGAGGGGTTAGACCACAGTACGTCCCCTGGAAGCATACCGATAAAGAAAATATAAAATGCAGGCTCCCATCATTGAGTGGAGGCGCGGGTAAGTGGATATATGAAATGGAAAAACACACCGCAGGACAGAAACTAGCAGTAGGAGACGTAAAGGGCCTGTTAATATCAATATTAGGGAATGGAGCGGATGACATTTGGAAGAGAGCGGGATTCCACGGGGTAACAATAACAAACACATCGCACGATGGGGCACCATTCGCAAACTGCAGACACGCACTATGGCAGGCACTGAGGGTACAGTACCCAGACACATCAGACATAGGTGCAATTACCTCTCGTAAGATGCGTGAAAATGAAGATCCTGTTGATTATATTCAGGAGATCCAAGAGAAGTGGCGTATGGAAACGAGGGAACAATGGGATAAAACACCAGCAATATTTTATCATATACTAGTACAAGGGCTCCCGGAAGGAGTTCAGAAACAACTAAAGAAAGTAGTGGGAATGGAAGCAAAACCATGGCCAGAAATACAACTTACTATAGTGCATCATTGCAGAACATGGCAAGGTAAAATGAAACAAAAGGAAGAGGACAGGAAAACAGAAGAGGCTAAACTAGTACAGAAAAAATTTAACAAGTATACGATGGAAGGGGCACTAATAACTACGCCCACAACAATGACCCAAAGCCCCACACAAGTAGTGGCTGCATAAGATTGTGCACAAATACCACCTTCACAGACTGTAACACAACAGGCGCCGCAAATACAACCATACATGACCAGCATGGGAGGTGGACACACGATGGCAGGAGCTGGTTATTATAATTATAACAGGGGGAGAGGAGGATTTATGAGAGGGAGAGGATACGGATATAACACTCAACAACAGGTGGGAGGATTTAGAAACCCCTACCCTACAGGGCAACCAGTATACCAGGACAACACAGGGAGCTTTCCATGGCAAAGTAGGGAACCGCCGATGTGTTGGAGTTGTGGACTATTAGGACACATGTCCCGCACGTGTAGAGTTAGACCTGGTATACCATCATGGAGTGAACAGGGACAGCAAAGGCCCTCACAGGAACAGCAGGGCATACAGCAACAGCAGACGTTGCAACAGGGAAGTGAACAACAACCACAACTGACACCACAACAGCCACAGACGTGTTCGCTGCCACAACAACAGGTAGCGATGACGCAGCAACCCCAAGCACAACAAACACAACTGGGTAGGGTGACGGTCTTGGGACACAACCCTTACACAGGAAATGGCCAGTCATTGTACCCTCAATAGGACAGCCCACAGACGGCCTTGGTGTGTCCCATCCTGTCAGTAACACCTAATAGTGCGGAGGAGCCACGCATATAGGCAACGATAGGTGACAAAAAATTGTCATTCCTTGTTGACACCGGGGCAACCCGGTCTTGCATAAGGGAAGGTAAATTTAAGATGTCAGGCGAAGCCATGAACACCCAAGGATTTTCTGGGGCTAGAGGGTTGGTTCCCTTTACTGATAACATTCCCTTATCTATTGGAGATTATGATCTGTCAGTTCCACTTTTATATTATAGTGCCTCACCAGTAAATATATTGGGGAGAGACATAATGAACAGACTGAATATGACGATCTCCTTTACTGAGGACAGCATAATTTCCTCTACTCCAGGGATTAACATGCTCACAGCACGACAAATTATGCAAGCATACTGCGGACAGACAGCGATTAGGGCGGAGCCAATAGATGGCAAACTATTCCAGTATGGAACAGACATGGCAATTGCATGGATGCCAGGGATAGAAGGGAAAATATGGAGGAGGCCAGCAACCTATCTGTTCAGACCAGAAACACCTGCTAATGAACCAGAAGGGAAGGTGTTCTTAATGGACATTGAGAGTATTATTGCAACAGCTGACTACATTGCTGTACATGCCCAAGACAAAGAAGGAAGAGCATGGAGGGCCGTGATAGCATTAGCAGAAGGATGTAGGCTCACCCAGGTGTCAGATGAGGAGCTGTTCTCAGATGAGAAAGAAGAAGGTGAAATGGTGTTTATGATGAGTGTGGAAATATGGCTAAGAGTGGCATACAAACAAGTAGCACAGAAAATTGCAATGGCACTTGAGGCACCCGCATGCACCCCAGTCCCCTTCTTTGAGGAGGATATGTCAAAAGTACCCAAATCATTGTGGACTACCGGCCCCTATGACGTGGGGTGTATAAAAAGCATAGGGGGAGTAAGAATAAAATTGAAAAAAGGTGCAATACTTCCCAGAGTTAAACAGTACCCACTATCAAAAGAGGCAGATGAGGGTATATATGAAACCATAACGGCCCTTGTAAATAATGGCATATTGGTCCCCTCGGAATCACCTTGCAACACGGCTGTGTACCCAGTGCACAAGGCTAAAGGGGGGGTCTTGGCGCTTCATACAGGACCTCAGGCCCTTGAACAACATAGTAGAAGCAGAATATCCCGTAGCAGCAAACCCGGCCACGATATTGTGTGGCATTCCAGCAGAGGCATCACGATTTACAGTGATCGACCTTAAAAATGCTTTTTTCTCAATACCATTGCACCCCGACTCACAAGATCTGACGAGCTTCACTTACAGAAACACAAAGTGGAAACACACTAGATTGCCACACGGGTATTGCGAATCACCCTCAATTTTCAATAGAGTGATACAGATGGATTTGGGTAATATTGAAGTGGAAAGCACGGTGTTGCAGTATGTGGATGACATAATAATCTGCAGCACGAACGAGAGAACATGCAGAGAGGACTCTTTAAAGATGTTGACAATATTGGCTGAAAAAGGTTACAAGGTAGACATGGAAAAGATACAGTACTGTCAAGAACAGGTACTTTACATTGGCCAACTCATATCCCAATATGGAAGAAAGATTGCACCACAAAGAGCAGGCCATTTCAAACACTCCACTGCCACAAACTGTGAGGGAACTGCAGCAGTTTCTGGGGCTGTGCAACTATTGTAGAGCATGGGTGTTTGATTACAGCTCGTACATAGGACCCCTGCATGAGGCGTTGAGGGAAGCTAATAAAGGGGAGAAAAAGCTGGGGTGGACAATGGAGATGAAAGAGGCTTTTGGAGAATTAAAAGATCTGATATCTACTGCTCCAGTACTGGCATCCCCAGATTATGAGAGATGATTTTTTATATTTTCACACTGCGACTCAGCAGTAATGAAAGCAGTGTTGGCTCAAAAAACAAGCATGGGCTACAAACCAGTAGCATTTTACAGCGGCCACTTAGATCCTGTAATGTTGTGTCACTTCCCTTGCGAACAAGGTCTCGCCGGAGCTGCTTTTGCAGTGGAAAAGGCATCAGCAATCACCATGGGATGCCCAACTACTTTGTTTGTGGAGCATGCACTATTTGCGATATTGAATAAACCTAAGTCCACCCTAACCACGCAGAGAGCATCAGGTTATGAGATCATTTTATCAAGAGCTGAACTATCAATTGTTAGATGTAGCACGGTCAACCCTGCAAGGTTCATAGCAGAAGTAATTGAGGAGGGAGATTATGCCCATGACTGTACAGAAATAACTGAAATGTACTCATGTAGTAGAAAGGTTGAAGAAAACGCACTGGAGGGTAGTGAGCTCTTATTTATTGATGGGTCATCAACTATCGATCAAGGGGATGGTATTAGGAGAACTGGGGCAGCAGTGGTAAAAATGATGGAGGTACCGGTGTGTGTGGCAATAAAATGTGTACAATTACCACAGCATTACTCCGCTCAAGCAGCTGAGCTGGTTGCACTGATCTTGGCGTTGAAGGAAAGCCTCCACAAACGAGTAACCATATACTCCGACAACGCATATGTTACATCTACTGTCCACTCAGGGCTGTCAAAATGGAGAAGGAGAGGATTTAGAAGAGCTGATGGCACTCCAGTGCAACATGCTCTGTTATTGGCTGAACTAATTGAAGTAATAAATGACCCCCAAGAATTAGCTTTAGTAAAATGCACAGCACACACCAATGGTGAAGATCACGTCTCAAAGGGGAATGCAGCAGCAGACGCACATGCGAAGTATGCTGCATACTTTGGTGAGATATGGAACCCCCCAGAGTCACAGAGAGGGAGAGGGAGGGGAATAGCTAAGGAGATGTTGATAAGAGAAGGGTACTCCCATCTCCCAGCCACGCAGATTATGGAGCTACAAGCGGCCGCACCAATGGCCGAAAAAGAAATATGGGTAAAAAGAGGATGCATAATGTCACCAACTGACGCACTATGGCGCCAGGGTGGCACTGGAAAAGTTGTAATACCATTGGCACTTTTGGACACTGCCCTAAGCCAACTACATCATCCAGCCCACACAGGCAAAGAAGTAATTGCAGCACGAATTAGGGAAGACTGGTTCTGCCCCGAGCTAAATTCTCATGTGTCTAAGTTTATCAGTAATTGTCTCACATGTCAACAGTTTACGGCCGGCCATACTCTAAAGGTGGTAAGAGGTACTATACCCCGGCCAGAGGGACCTTTCCGGCATCTCCATATTGATTATGTTGATATGATCAATATATGTCAAGGAAATAGGTATATGATCGTAGTAGTGTGCCCATTCTCTAGGTGGATTGAAGCAGGGCCCTGTTCACACCCAGATGCATTTAGAGCAGCTAAATTCCTAGTGAGGGAGGTCTTCCCAAGATGGGGAGTGTGCGAGGTGTTAAGGTCAGACAATGGCCCACATTTCGCAAACGAAATGTTCCAGCACATTACATCCTTGCTGAACATAAAACATAAATTTGCATGTGCATACCACCCACAGGCCAACGGTATATGTGAACGCCTGAATGGCCTATTAAAGGAGGCAATAGCAAAGATACAGCAAGCAACTAACAAGAGTTGGTTATATTGTCTTCCATTAGCCCCATTCGAGCTAAGGAATAGACCAGGGTCCGACCACCACCTCACCCCACACAAGGTGGTTACCGGACGTCAGATGCGCCTTCCCCTAACGCCAACATCAAGAGCATTTACCGATAATGAAAGTACAGCAGATGTCTTTGGTGATGAAATGTACCAATATGTGTCTTCTTTGATTACTAGTGTGGTGTTTGTGTCTCAACAGCTCGAGCGCACACGGGGCGGGTCTAACAGCAATCAACAAGAAGAGGCGGTTAAAGAATTGGACAAAGAAAGACTGTGTAAAGTTACTAAAGGTGACCACGTACTGCTTCGCAATTTCAATAGAAAATGGAATGATCCACGGTTTACCGGCCCACATCTAGTAGAGGAGGTATCACCGAGAGCAGTAAAGCTACAGGATAAGCGCGCCTGGAATCACCTACACGATGTAAAGATCTACAGACCCCAGACCCGCCCCAGCACCACCGACAGGTCTGTTGGAAGAACAACAACAACATCGCCAACGGAAGAAGAGAGTTCTATCACAGCCAACGACCCAAGAGTTCCCATACCCTGTAACTGCCCAAATTGCCCAGAGACAATAACTGAAGAAGAAAAGGGTGATCCCCATACTGCCCACCCCATGGTCACACGCTCAAAGAGTAAAACTACTTCCGCCAATTGAACCCAAACCCCCTGCCCATTGGCCCCTACCCCCACTACGAGTAATAACTGTACTAAAGGACATTGTATTGCACAAGTACACATGTAAACACGTGAATGCTTTCTCTTCTTTTCTCTCGCACATGCAGGAACTGCGTATTATTGTACTGTTAAGGAAATAGATAACTAACAAATTCATTGCCCAGGAGTAGATGGTACCCCCAGACGATTACTACCCAGAAGAATTGTCGCACCAATTTGTATATGAAATAAAAAGGCCAACGTACCTGAAAAAGAGAAGGGTAAGTGTGTACTACACAGGATTCCTCTTGGCCATAGAACACTCAATGCCCCACCTTCACCCATACCTGCCTGCCCTAAGAGATAGGTCGCTTAGATTGGCGTGGGAACAGCTCTTCGCCTGGGCACTGAATGACTACCTGATAGGGAGAGCTTAATTAACAACAACTAATATTTAATAATAAGCATATTGAGAATTTTCAGGCGGGCAACTTTAACGTCGCAAGAATACGCTGCCGGACCGCAGCAAAGGTAAGAGCAAAAATGCCAGTGAAATTAGCATATGTACTAAAAATAATAGGGATTTTGATGATCACCGGGTTCTTGGCTGCCTCTGTATGGCAGTACAGCTGTGCTATCAATATTACTGCTGTACCCAAACCTAATATACCCCCATCCCCAGCTGCAACAGGTGTTACGTCAGGTGATATTAGTAAAACTATACACAAACAAAATAGAGTTAAACGCAGCACATACTCAGATAATAAAGGTATTGATAATTATATCCAAGATTCAGCACATGTCTCAAACAACATATGGTATCAACACATGACCCGCATTGGTAAGCAGACAACAGAAGACAGCTGCTACGTTTGCTCATTAATACCATACGCCATGAGCGCGTCCCGAACATTTGTGGCCACAGAAATAGATGAAAAGACAGCACGATGCATTATATACTTGGCACTTTTCCAAACGAAAGGAAGGTTTCAAGGGACAGTGGTGCACATGGTGTGGAAAACACGAGATTAATACCGATACGAAAATAACTTCCTCAAGACCTATTTGAGTTACCACAAGAGCAGTTTACATGCTGAAGCATTCAGATACATAACAAGTGGTCCTGCAAAAGGGGAAACAAAGAAAGTGACATTGCAGTATTTGCCATGTGATTGGTATGCAACTGAAGTTCCTGGTAAACTAGGATGCTGGGCGAGGCCACTGGTGACGATAACGGGGAAGGTGTACTTGGATAACAATTGGGAGATAGGAGTAATTGGAAGCAACATGGTGACAAAGGAAACTATCTCAACTATCGAGGCACACAACCACAGATGTTGGACGACTTGGATCAAGTACGTACCAATGCTCACATGGGCAGAGACGGATGAAGACCCAATAACAATCCTGCCGCTGACTGCGCCTAAGGTATGCTACCAACATAAAGGGGAAGTGGATGTAGGATACAACACCAATTGTGCCAGCGTGATGGAGTTGCCTGAGGGGGGAGCAGGAACAGCAGTAATAATGGACCATTACTGGGCCTGCGGAGAAAAAGCATACCACACACTGCCTCCCCTGTGGAATGGTGTATGCACGATGGTACATGTCAATGTACCGTCACTAGTGGTACCCAAGAAGCATGTGAATGTGGCAAGCTTTCCCAAAATGGATGAAGGGGACAAGAGAAAGAAGAGATCCGCACCACCTCAGGAGGAGCAAGGGAACAGGACCAATGGTAACAATACCGTCCTGAATAGAAGGAAAAGACAAGGAGAACCTCTGACTGGAAATTACCTATGGGGAAGGTCAGAAACAGCCCTCACTTCAATTCCGCCAGAACACAGACTATTCAGCAGAGCAGCAATGTTCTTCTCCTCAATAATACATCCAGGACTGCAGGCTTACGCAAACGCAAAATGGCTCCAGATAACTAGATGGGAATTAATGATGACCATCAATTCTACAGTAAATGGATTCAACGCAATAAAAGAGGAGTTGCGAGCTGTAAGGATGGTAGCACTCCAGAACAGATATGTATTGGACCTCCTCACAGCCATGGAAGGAGGAGTATGCGCAAAGATAGGACAATCATGCTGCACGTTCATTCCTGCCAACGATGCTGACAACGGCACACTGACAGAAGCAGTTTCACAATTGGCCCAGATGCACTCCAAAATGATGGATGAAAGCAACGGTGTACAAAAGGATGAGAGCTGGTTTTCACTATTATGGTCATGGATGCCATCTTGGCTGTCAGATGGACTGAAAATTATAGTTGGTTGTACTATTTTGGCTGGAGCTACACTGATCATAATAAGATTTTGGAAGGCCCGGAAGGCACGCACCACTGACGAGTTGCTTGAAATGGTTGGTATGCACCCCCTGATGCCAGTAGATGACGGCCAACACGCAGGCATAATAATATAAGAAAGGGAGAAGTTGCGAAACCAGATCATCATTAACCATCTGGACCCACCCTCAGTGAAGATCGAAAACCCAAGAAACCCCAGGAGTTACATAGGGAAATGGGTATACTGTACTCCTGGAGGAACCTGTGAATATATGTACTGGTCGTTTGAAGATCATGTTAACCACTATGGACATCTAGGAGGGATAACTAAAATATGGAGAGTGAGAGGTGATAACGAAAAGGATATGTTTGTGGTCGACAAGTCGACCAGAGGGGGGACTGAAGTGGGAGAATGGAAAAACAGACTCCCGTCCCTGCCCTCTCGCGCCTGGCCTAAAGGATCACGGCCCAGGCACCCGCCACTAGAAGAGTTTGCCCATCTACCAGACGACCAAATACCCTGGTACAGGAACATACGGATGTGTCCATCTGCCTGCCCAACAGCACGACCTGCCCATGCTGACACCTGCGGCACGGATCAACTAGATTAAAGCCAACACGTCGTTAGAGATGCCATGACGACCTAGTCAACGATCAGCGCACCTGTGCAAATATACACGCTGGACACTCCCGCACCAACCTACACGAAGAATATACTCAGTGCTATGACGTAGGCGACAGACATACTCACGGACGTGCATCTTTATTATTTTTCATATAGGCTTTTAAAATGCAGAAACGCAAGACGCATCATGAACTCACCTAAAGAGCTTGCTTACGCTTTTCCTAGACCCAGATGTCATAATGAGAAATATAACGAAGACATGATACTGGTCATAAGACAATATGTTACTATAACCTAAAGCGCCTGTGCACCAAATGGTTCTACCTATACACCAGGCCTAAGTAGGCCGCAAGCAAGAGCTCCCATGAACGTGAAAAGAACAAGAGTCGAGTTGCTGATCCTGCAAAATGAGCCCGGCGAGAAGCAGACAGCCAAGGTCGTAATGTTGCAAACCCACATTCCGAAAGCAGACCATCAAGGGCACGATGTTGCAACCCCGCATGCCGCACACCGATGTTAAAGGCACACCTGCAAAATTAAACCAAGCGCACAGTGGAAAAACAATATTAATGGTGAAAAGTCTGCCTCAAACACGGTCCCACCTCACGTGACCAAGCCGAACCTGACAGGATGCCAAGCCCAGGAGAAAGAAGGCGTCTGGATCCCTCAGTACGAGACACAGGCAGATACACTTGAAAGGCTCAATGGGCATCTTCGACAGTGGGAGTAGTCGGCCTTCCAGCTCATGAATAAGTCTTCACATTGTCTACACGTACTCATAGTGAAACATTGTTGCCAATGACAGGTGCACCGCGAGCTGGGAACAGCGATGGTCCCAGACTGGGAGGCTCGCGAACGTACCAATCAGAACATGGGGCTCTTATCACTGACGCCATTAACATTGACCAATCATTAGTAGTCTTCATGTAACAATTCTCATGTATCTAATTGTACGGACAACCCAGATATACCACCTGACTCACCTTACCCACTAATATTGTTCTCTATACGTATGCTATACTAACCATACCACTCGAGCAACCAATCCAGAGTGGAGATAGGTTTTTTGCTAAACTTTTGGGATGACGCGAGTAGCGCGTCACACTAAAGAAAAAGGGCCTGCGAGCCCACGACTGTGTGTGTGTCAGGACGACGCGTACGCTCCTTGACCCATCCCTGCCGTTTTTGTTTAATAAACAGCAGAGTCACCTTGCTTCTTGTGTGTGTCGCATACTCTATCTCGTTTGGGATATACGGGAGGGGTTGGGGCCTCCCTGCCCGGAGGTCTGCGGACGGCCCGGCCGACCCCGGCAGAATTTCCCCCCGACAATCCCATGGCCCCCGACCATTCGTTGGCACTCTAACCTCCGTCAGTACCTTTCCACCTATGCTAACAGCACGCATGCTAGTGTTCCAGGTGCTGGTGAGCAAGTCTTAACCATAGCTTCTCACCAATTAGCATATTCATCTATCATCACCTCAGTCGTCTGCTGTCAATTAAGTCTTTGAACTTATCCTTGGGAGTGTTCTTTTGCTTTGGAGAATTCAGGGGAGTCAGGGCACGCTCTGCTCTCATGCATAGGTGTGGTCGACAAGTTCGTCCAACTTCATCCTTCCACGTGACTGAAGATCACAAAATCGAGCTCTGGTGTATTTAAAATACTATTTTCTAATAGACCTCTGACGTCTTCCTTATTGTTGTCCATGCCTTCTAAACAGGAGTTTCATTCTTTCACACAATTTGTATCCAATGTCTTCTCACCCCAGCCTGATACAGCCTTGGATTCTTGGGGCTCATCCAGCCTTTCCTTTCTGAGTTTCACTCCTGTTAATTAATTTCATTGGTTTTAACTGTGACACTGGAAAAGAGGCCTTCCTTTTTTTACCAGCTCTGCTATAATATGTAGTTGAAACATCCGTTCTTACTCACTTCAATATATGTATATGTTGGTGCATGCTGAAATCTATTCACTATAAAGCTAGCCTCAAGTATACTTTGTCTGCTTGTGTTTCTTTGCATCTGTACAAATGTAAAATAACTTGATATCTTCATCGTTTCTGTAGCATATGTTTCTTCATCTTGATCCCAAGATGTCACTTATCGTTGATGCCTTCTTGATGCCTTATAGAATATCTGCATTCTCTTATCTCTGCATCTGTTCCATGTACGTCAGCTTAGCTTCATATGACGTCACCATTCTTCCCTTACATTTATTGGTCCTGCTTCTTCTGGGATTTCATTCAAATGGCCATCATACTTTCGTGTATGCAGGTATGGCTTTCTCAATGGGAACCTTACTTCCAGGATTCTCTTCGGTATCAGAAATTTCACTGGTACCGCACGTGTCTCACACTCTGGTTCACAACATATAGGCAATATAGGCAAAGTGGTTGAGGTGGGGGTACTTGGTTCCTTCTCTACACTACAATCCAATGTGGGACGCTGAAATTGTTGTTGATGCTAGCCCGGTTTGCCTCAGAGTCATATTGAGCAGGAGAGAAACAGTTGGCTCTGTGATTAGTCACATCATAGCGCATTTCATCAGGGCACTGTCCACCACTGAGGGTGCATATTCCCAAGGTGAGAAGGAAAGTTTGGTGGCTGCATGGGCATCTGAGGATTTGCATAATGTTGTCATTGGAATGAAATTGACACAGGTGATGGATCACCAGGCGCTGCTGTCCCTTCTTGGCAACCTGAGAACAAAGATGCCACCACAGATAGATGGGGAATAAGATTTCAGGAGTATGAATATGTCAAAGTTCACAGGCCGGGGGATATAATAACCCTGCCAATTACATCTCCCGCCATCCTCAGAAGACTGGTCAGGGGCCCAGGAAAGGAGATGCTCAATATGTCAGATACCTCAGGATTAATGCACTACCACCAGCGCTCATGCTGGAAGCATATGCAAGAGCGTCTAAACGAGCACCGATCTAGGCGCATTTTGTGTGCTCACCATTTATTGCTGTGACCTCTAAACTTCCTCGGCGCATTACATGTGTTTCCATTAATTGCTGTTACCTTCAACCATCTCAGGTGCATAACGTGTGTTTACCACTAATTGCTGGTACCTTTGAACATCTCAGGCGCATTACGTTATTTTCCAAATAGTATACTTCTGTCTCTTCCCATCGTGACAGCGTGAGATAATGCTCGCAAACAGGCCTCTTTACACCTTTGGCATTGTTAGCAGAGCGGGCTCTGCCCCAGGGACTACACTTCCCAGAGACACCAGCTTGGCTCGTTAAGAAACATCAGGCGCTTCAGCGTTGGTGCTTCTATGCCAAGCCGGTCTTCGCCAGTCCCGCCGGTTTCTACTTAAACCTTTTGTTCATTCCACAGAGGTTAGATTATTACTATTAGGTATCTTGTTAGTTGGGTCTAATTTACATTGTCTTGCCTTGACTTACACTACTATCTTGGTTGTATACTAAAGAACTGTAGTTAGGATTGTATTTAACTTGTCTGCACTGCTTCCTTTGCACAAGCACACTCTGCTAATTTTTTAAAGCAGCCGTGTGTCTCATCGGTGTGTTTTCCAATCATTGCTGTGACCTTTAAACAACGTATGTGCATTTCGTGTGCTCACCATTTATTGCTGTGAACTCTAAACTTCCTAGGCACATTACGTGTGTTTAGCATGCATTGCTGTTCCCTTCAACAATCTCAGGTGCATAACATGTGTTTATCAATTATTGCTGTTACCTTTGAACATCTCAGGCAAATTACGTTATTTTCCAATTTGTATACTTCTGTCCCTTGAAACTGTGACAGCGCAACATAACACTCACAAATAGGCAACTTTACACCTGTGGCACTGTTAGCAGAGCTGACTCTGCCCCAGGGACTACACTTTCTAGAGACCCCGGCTCATTATGAAACGTCAGGCACTTCTGCACATGTGCTTCAAAGCCAAGCCGGTCTTCGCCGATCCTGCCCGTCATCAGTGTTTTTGGCTGCCTGCCCCTTTAGCCTCGCAGGTAAATCCTTCTTTTCCTTCCCTTGCTTTCTCTGTTAAGTTGCCTGCTCCTGCCCACCTCACTTCATCATGGGCTTCCTAAAAGGAGAACCTCTATCCTTAGCTGCCCTCCGAGCAAATCGCATTGTGCTTATCAACCGACTGAACAATTCCAAAAGGGATCAGGGCAACATGACTGAACATCCTGCTGCTGCAATACAGATAAGCCCCCAACCACAATTGAAGAACCCGTATTACACCTATTCCATCATGCAGGCCCCCCCAAGTCGCATGTCATGCAGAAAATACCCCATAATCAAAGCCCTTACCTGATATTCAAAACAATGGCAAGTTGCCCTTAGTTAAAACAAAGACATCCAGCATGTTAAAAATGGCTCTCCTAAACACAAGGGGCCTCATTACGAGTTTGGAGGTGGCCATGCTGTTTTTAGCGGCATGGCTACCCCCGAACCAGGCACTGAGTCCGGGTCCCGCAAAAGGGGACTTACCGGGCCATTCCGACCTTGGAGTTCCCGGTAATTCCCTTTCGCGGGACCCGGACCCGGTACATCCCCATTCCCATTTGAGCCCCCGTAGGGATCAATGGGAATGGGGAGGATACTATCAACGGGCCAGTTAATGATGGGCCTGTTGTTAGCATCCTGGTCTGCTAGCAGGTCCTGCTCTGCACGTCTGGTCTGGTCAGGCGTCCACAGCGGTACCTGCTGCAGAACTTGGAATGAGGCTGCCTGGTATGAACGGTGCCGGTCCCTTACCGGCACGGTTCATACCGTGGTCACACTCGCTGTAATGAGGCCCAAGGTCTTTAACTAAGCATGCAATTAATATCCACAACATGATTATAGAGAACGAGCTCAACATACTCTGTCTGACTGAAAACTGGTTACACAATGCTAGCGGACCCGCCATTAGCACAGCAGTCCCACCTGGATACTCTATTCTTTGCAAGAATCGAGAATCTGGTAATGGGGGGACGGGTAGCCATATCGCAAGAACAGATCTAGGCCTGTTCTCAACTCCAATAACCTGCCACAAGTGCAAGACACTCCTTGCTAAATGGAACCCAAACCCCAACAGCTGCATTAACATTGTTCTCCTCTGTAGACCACCCAGCCTAATGCCCAATTTCAATGACAAATTAATTCACACTCTAAGTACCCTGGAAGGTACTAATATGGCCACACTCCTCCTATGGGACTTTAACAGGTGGAAAGGAGAAAAGATCGACAAAGAGGCCATCCAACTCGAAAAGGACCTTAAAAATATCCAATATACAGTCAAAAACAACGCCCCGACAAATGATAAAAATCATATCCTTGATTGGATCTGCACCAATAAACTAATCATTCTAGAAGACCAGACCCTTCCTTGTATTTGGTCTTACTGCCATTCCACAGAATGGACCGTACAACTACCTCACGTATTTGAAAAACTCCTGAACCCTGCCAAATCCATCAGCTGCAGGAACTATAAAAAATGGGACCTTACAGGGATCACAATTTCCTTAAATACTATCATGAAGGATGCTTCAGATGATGACTCAGCAGGTGATCTCTTCAAAGAATACCATGAACACTTATCAATATTGATAAACTGTGTGGCACCCGTGAGAAGTAGAAGGGTATGCAAAAACCCAACACACCAGATATGGTTCAATGAAGAATTGAAAGCGCTAAAGAAGGAAAAATGCAGACTTGAAACCAATTGGATCAAAAACCAATTTGTGCCTAATTGTAACGCTCCCCTGATTCCCACGGAGGCGCAGGTCTGGCTTCGACTGCTAATGCTTCTTCAATGGTGAAGCGCAGGACTCTGAAGATGGACAGGAAGGGCCCTCTACTCTGGCTTCTCCGGCTCGCAGGAATATTCCCCTGTGCGTGAAAAGGGAGTATTACCTACTGACTGAGTTATGCTCAAGCCTCCCACTCTCATCCAACCCTCCACGATACCCTTCCACGATTCCCCGTGAAGTCTCACCTTAGGGTCAGGAAGGATGATCTCTCCATCCTGCTTCTGATGCAGGGGCGCGTTGAAACCCAGTTACTTCACTGGATAGAGGATTGATGGGAGTTCAGGTAAGCTTGACTATTCAGGTAAGGCTCTGTAAAAGTTGTGTTGCAAGTTCAAAAGTCCAAGCTTAATAATAATGTTCATTTTCTTTTTGCAGCAAGCGCTAATGCTTATGTCTTTTTTCCCCTTAGGGGCCGGGGTTCGGAATGCCGGAGATATGGCACCGACCCGAAGTGAAACGTGCAGTTCCAGTAAATGGCAGGTTAGTTCTGGATGAGCGCTCGGGAACTGACTTTGCATACGCTCATTCAATGTCTTTGTCTTTTTTCCCCATAGGGGCCGGGGCCCGGAAAATGCCTGGAAGCGGCAAGACCCGAAATGAAATGGGAAAGACCCAACAGGTAAGTCTTATTCCCTTCCTTCTCTCACCTCTTATTCTTGTCTTTTTCTCTAGGCTCTGGGAAGTGGCTGTGAATCCGTATGATCGCTGCTGAAGATGGAGAAACCAGGAAAGGTGAGTGAAATGCAGCGCTGCAGCGATCGTAACAAAATGCTTTTAAAAATAATGTCTTCCCTTTCAGGATCATCGGTGATGTCTCTGTGGTGCAGATTTAGCTGGTAAGGTCTCTTGTCTCCCTTTGCAGATGACCCAGGATGCTGACAGGCGTGGCTGAAGTCCAGATGCAGGAGCTGACACGGTGAGCGTCCAGCTGCGAGGAGCAGAACAACGCGAAGCGTGAGTTGCTGATCGGGTGTGGTTTAAATAGCTTTGGAAGAAGTTCCAAGTGTGTATCCTTCCTCCGATCAGGTATGTATCCTTCCCCGACCACACCCGGGTGGAAAGTAGTCCCACAGGTAAAGTAGTTCCATTCAGGCCTCAAGAGGGCCTGGATGAGGCAGCATGGTCTGCATCAGGTAAGTGCACATTAAAACACTTGTACACATGTCTAGCTTTATGAGCCTGGCACCTAAGGCGCCAGGACAGAGGTCCAACATGAGCCTGGCGCCTGAGGCGCCAGGACTGCGTCCAAAGGGCCCCAGCTTGGGCCCGCTGGCACTCCCCTGGGGGAAATGATGCCTGCCTCTGGGGTCGCTGGGTCGGACCTGGCTCCTTGGAGGTAGGCATCATGACACTAATAAGAATGCCTGGAAACAAGCAGACAAAAACTACAAAAATAGGGTGACGAGGTAAAAAGAAACTTCTACAATGAAGAAATAGAAAAAGCCTCGAACAGCTCAAGAAAGCTGTTCGAGATCGTCAAATACCTTGCGAAAACGTATGCTCTCCAAATACCGTTTACACCCACCATGAAAGACACAATCACAGTCCAAGCTGCCTTGAATGAGAAAATCATAAAGACCAGATCCAAAATTCAAGCAATACTGTTGGACAATACTTCGGAAGACTTCAGCCAAGGCCCGAAAATGCATAAGACAGCGGGTGAAACACGTTATTCCTTTATGTTCACCAAGTTAGAAACAAGCGACATGATAACTATCTTACAAACCATGAAACCCACTGCCTGCTCTGAGAACATCGTCCCCTCCAATATAATTCTTCCGGGATGGAAAAGTGCCCATTGGCATTAAGACTGTTGAAATCACACCCAAAAAAAAAAACAAATTTATCCCCCAAAGATCCCAATAATCTTAGACCTATCACAAATTGTACCATCCTTCTAAACAGTCTCGATAAGGCAGCATACAAACAGTATGAGTAATTAATTGAAACTGAAAACATGTTACACTTTAAGCAATTATGCTTTAGACCTAATTACAGCACTGAGACCACACTAATAGATCTTCAGTTCCACATGCTACAATTAATCGAAGAAGGCAAACCGTGTATGCTAGCCCTGTTGGATTTATTTGCCGCCTTCGATTTGGTAGACTACGGCATTCTGAAGGAAACACTCGGACAACTAGGTCAATGATCAGCTCAAGCACTGGAATGTTTTCTCTCTTTTCTCTCGAATATGGAAGCTCACATTAATTGGGGAGAAGCAAGCTCCCCCAAGTCAACCATTTTGTGCGGGGTACCACAAGGGGCAAGTCTATCCCGGCTATTCTTTAATCACTACATTAGATCCCTATGTGACTTGCTGGACAACTTGGGTGTGTTTTTCTCAAACTATGCAGATGACACACAACTGGTCCTCGAAGTCACAGGTGATTATGCAAAGGACGCAGCTACATTAACAGCCATAAACCATCTCATGGAGAACTGGATGTCCAAATTGGTACCAATAGCATCTCGGTCCAGTAGAAAGTAAAAACCCTCGGGATTCACTTGGAGGCATTGCTAGCATCTGATGCAAATGTGAACCAAATCATAAAAAGCTGCAACTTCTCTCTATACCTTCTAAAACACATGCAACCCTATGTGTCAGAAGAATGCAGCTACTATTGCCCGTGCCACTATATTATCTAAGTTGGACAATCGCAACTCCCTGCTGGTGGGAGCCACGGAAACTAATCTAAACAAATGCCAGGTAACACAAAACAATGCTGTACGCATTGTGAATAAACTTTGGAAACATGAATATGTTACACAGCACAGAAGAAATCTACACTGGCTGGCTGTGCGCAACAGAATTCTTATTAAGACCATGTCGCTGACCCACAAGTGCATACATGGCTCTGCCCCACTATATGTAAAAAAACGTATCCCACAATACGAGCCGAGCAGATCTCTGCGATCAGCGGGAAAAAGGTTGATCAGATGTCCCAGATAGAAACAGGAAAAAGGCTTGGGAAAATCCTTTACCGTCAAAGCTTCCAAATCATGGAATCTCCTGCCCACACCACTGTCGGAAGACAGCTATCTGAAAACCTTCTAGAACATTCTATAAACTCACCTTTTCAGTTAAATGATTCTTCACTCTGACAATGACCCTGGCTCTCCTTCCCCTCTAAGCCCCTGATCATTTGTATTGTGGTGTATGGACTGTCTTCTGTGTCTTTGTCCCAGCGCCCCGATGCCCACAGGCTTTCGGTGCTTTATAAATACATAAATAAAATAAATGAATAAATACATTCATTTGACGAAGGATAACAAATGGAGATATTTCAAGAGGAGACTGGAACATCACCCGGAAGCTGACACATGGGAGTTCAAGAGATTGGCAAAGATATGCACAGAGCTGGCAGTATTCGATCAGCAAGTACTACTACAAGAATGTTAGCTGATTGTGCCCAAATCCCTAAGCATAGAGACTTTCCCTGCAGCCCACGAGGGACATAGATGGATACAGAATATGAAGAAATATCTACGGTTACATGCGTGGTTCCCTTTCATGGACAGCATGATAGAGGAGATAGAACGACCATGCTTGGCATGCCAGTACGCAGAAAGGAGTGATCCCACTTCAATACACTCCCATACCAGAGTGGTTGTGGAGCCATGTAGTCATGGACTACTATGGACCGATGGGATCAGGTGACTACTTGTTGGTCATAATTGATGAGTTATTGGGGTTCCCGCTCGTGAAGTGGAACCAGACAACAGCATTTGCACAAGTATTGGGGGTAGTTGATGAAGCTTTCAGTGAATGGGGGGTACCCCACAAGGTGAAGACCGACAACGGTCCTTCCTTCAATGAACATGAGTTCACTAGGATTGCAAAGCCCAAGGGCTTCACACATCAAAAAGTAACACTTCTCTGGCCGCAAGCTAATGGCATGGTGGAGAGATTCATATCATCCATTAAGAGAACAATTTAGAAGGCTAAGATTCACGGGATGAACATCAGGCAAGCACTGTGCAGAGTGTTTAGACACTATAGAATCCCACAGCATGAGGCCATAGGAAAAACATCCACTGAATTTATGGTGGCTTAACAGGTGAAAACGAGGCTAACCAGGCTGGACCCAGAAGTGGAGCAGGTGATAAAGGAAGGTGATGCTAGAATAAAGAAACAAGCAAGAGAATGGACTGACTGGAAGAGAGGAGCAAGAGAGAAATAATTTAAGGAAGGTAACACAGTGTTTGTGAAACAAAAGGTTCAGCAGAAGACAGATCCGAAGTTTGCAGTCATGCTCCTGCGAGTGAAGAAGGTAAAAGGTAAAAGGTAAAAGGGAAAATTGTCATGGCCCAGAATGAGAGAGTAGAAAGGACTTAAAACACGTAATTCTTCAAACACTTCATCCATGAGAAGGGAAATGGAGTGGAGAACAAAGCAGATGAGAGAGATAGTGGTCAAAAGATCCCCATGCGAAGTAAAGGATGCCAAGAAGTTGATCTGCAGATGGTACCAGGAGGGAGAGTTGACCCAGAGGAAATTGAGGTGAGGGACAGAGTAAGGCAACACAGATTTTCAGCAGGCCAAAGAGAAGTATTGAAGAGATGTGAGATGTACGTAAGGAGATAAGTGTAGGGGCGGTGTTATATGGCTCACAACAGCCCTTTTAAGAAGTGGCAATATGTCAGATCACACAAGGGGACTGAAAATGGTGGCACAAGGAGGCACAGCAGTTAGTATGATAATAAAGAGTGTTCCCTACAGAAGTGTTTCCTGCCTTCCTTTATCTGGGAGCACTAGGCCCAACATCAGTACACAACATAGTGTGCAAGCTTTAAAGTGTTCCAAACTTTGCTCAGGGGTAATGGAAGAAGATAGCTGGGGTGGCAAGTCCATGGCAGTGGGGTGCCTGTGCGAGGGGTGAAGGAGGTCAGGCAGAAAGAGTGTGACTGAGGCTGCTTGGAACTCAACAGGGTGCCTGATCAGAGTAGGAATCAGAGAATAGCTGGGGAGGGATGGGAAGAAGACTTAAATTCATTTACTGGACAAGGGTGCCCAGATAAGAGCCGTAGAGGGGAAGCTGGGGTGCCTCGTGGATGGTGCCATGTATGTAACTTTACAAATGACCTCAAGTTCACTTACACAGAAAGCTCTAGTATATTGGCGCTATATTCCAGTACATAACCAGATAGGACACTTGCTTGCAATCGATTTGTTCAGACAAGACATGACCTTCATGTTTCTCGCACTAAGTGCATAGATATTGATCAAGGTGACAACTAGCACTGCAAAGTACATTAATAGTAACCTGTTTTCCATACCATATAGGTTTACAGCTTTGTAGCGCTACAAACTAGATTTCATATTATTTATTCATTTATTTATGTATTGGACATTTGTATGGCGCCTACACACAGGTGTTTCCAGGTGCCAAAAATCACGATGGGGGTGGGAACAAGGGAATCATGAACGCAGAATAACAAAAAAGGTTATATTGGCTTTGTGACAATCCTACCACACAAGTGCTTGATAAGATGGTAAGTTCAGGGGGAGGGGGTGGAGGGAGCAGTGCAGGAGTGGGGTGCCCCCAGGAAAGCAGGCAGGGAAGTTCTGTGTGGGCCAAGGTGGCAAGTGCGAGGGGAAAAACGGGGGACAGAATGGATGAGTGCAGTGGGCAAGGAGGAACAAGTTGGCCTAGTCCGGGAAAGGGAGACAGAGGGGAAGTGATGGGAAAGGATTCATGGTGGACTGGTGAGGGTTTGGCCTGGTCCCTGTGTGACTCTGAAGGGACCGGTTCCCCAGTTGCAGCAGCAGAGGGAGAGTTAGTTCAGGAGGCCGTTCCAGAGGGAGCAGCCACCTGAGGAAAGGGATCTACTTCCTACTCTCTGCTTGGAGAAATGTTTGACCCGCAGAGAGTTCGAGCTAGAGGACCAAATGGTTCTGGCCGGGAGGTATTTAGGGAGGGAAAGCTGGATGTAAAGAGGTCCCGGGCCCCAGACAGCCCTCTGGAGGATGCAGAGGGTCTTGAATTTGATCCTTGCCGTCAGAGGGAGCTAGTGGATAGTATTTAGGGCTGGAGAGATGCGGTCCCTGTGCTTGAGGCCAAGGATCATTCTTGCAGTCCTATTCTGGATTAGTTGAAGGGAGCAAAGGCAGGAAAGAGGCAGATTGAGGAAGAGACTCTTGCAGTAGTCTAGCTTAGAGCGAACCAGGGCTCTGGAGAAGTTGAGCTCCTGGGGGAAGTTGGACTTCTTGGTAAGGTCTGTGATTTTTGGAGAAAAAGAGAGAGAGGAGTCAAAGATGATCCCAAGCTTGTTTGCTTCACAGGTGTGTGAGGAGATGGGATCCAGGGAGTCTGGCCAGAGATAGTTGGGGACACATGGAGCAGACATCCCTATGAGTAGGATCTCTGTCTTACTGGCATTAAGTTAGAGCTCATTGGCAGAGCACTATTCCTGAATAAATGTCAGGCAGGGAGGAGGAGATGTTGGTAGAGCATGATAGCTTGAAGGAGAGCTGTATGTCGTCTGCATAACACTGGAAATGAGGGGAGAATGTGGAGATTAGGTGGGTCAGAGGGGCCAGGTAGCTATTGAAAAGCCATGACGAAAGAATGGAGCCCTGAGGGACACCACAGGTAGAGGGTGTGGTGGAAGATAGAAAAGCACCCATTTGCGCTTGGGAGGGTCTGTTTGAAAGGAAGGAGTGATATTATTATTACACTTTGGAATGAGTGAGCCTTGTTGCAATGAGAATATGGGAGATGCAGGCTGCAAACAGCCTTTTACATCAAATGCATTAACTGACTGAACTATCTGAACAGCACAAAAAAAGTAAGACAGAAATAATGTCAATTTCGAGTTAAGGTTTTATTTCAGAAAGTATTTTGTCATGGTGCCAAAGTGAAGCCATCAAAATGGCAGAGGAACATGTGAACATTATCTTCAAATTCCATACTTCTACTTATGTAATCTTATATCCACTTTATGGCCGATGTGCACCTTTATGATGCTGTTAATATATTCAGTGATCTCACATATCCTTTGTTACTATGCAATTAATGTAAATGAACCTTTTTGATTCCAGAACTTTACCTATGTAATCTTATATGCACTTTATCACGGACTTGCACCTTTATTATGTTGTGAATATATTCAGTGATGCACTTTTCATTGCAAAGTTTTGCTATGGCTTTGGGTGAACAACGTGTCATGTACTATGATACAAGGCCTTTGACGGTTTTATAACTTTGTTTGTTTTTTATTCACTCTTTGCACAATATGATGGTACTGTAAGTAGCTCCACCTGAAAAGAGCCGCTCCTTCCTGCTGGCTGCATCTGAAGCAGAATTTCATCATCTGTACAGCCCAGCTGTGAACTCCAACATCACATCTGAGAAGGTCAACCCAAAAAGGCCTTGGGACTGCAAATTCGCACATTTAGAGCATGCATTTTGGTTAATTTCAGCATTGCTGGCCTTCACTTTTTTGCTTCTACACACCCCTCCACTAACTTGTGCTGGTTCATGCTGTGGCTGTGTTTTTTTGCCAGTGGGCCATGCAGCACCTTTGTCTTCTTTGCACCTTCTTTGCACCTTTAAAATGGCTGCTCTATTATTCCAAGCACTGAGTACTCAGCTACCTGGCCCTGCTTCACTCTGATTGGCCTGCCTCCTCCATTTCTAACAAATCAGGAGCCAGAAGGCGAATGGCCGGCCCCTGTTTCAAAGGCCCATTTTCTAAGGAGCCTGTCTGTGCCAAATTTTGCATTGTGTCCACTCCACCTGAACCAAGCAGCTCCTTCCTTGTGGCTGCATCTGAAGCTGAATTTCATAATCTGTACAGCACAGCTGTGAATCCCAACATCACAGCTGAGAAGGTAAGCTCAGAAGGGGTTTGTGACTGCAACTTAATGCAATTAGAGCGTGTGTTGTGGTGAGTGAAAAAATGTTAATTTCAGCATTGCTGACTTTCACTTTTTTGCTGCTACTCACCCCTCCACTAACTGGTGCTGGTTCAAGCTGTGACTGTGTTTTTGGCCAGTGGGCCATCTGGTGCCTTTGTCTTCTTTGCACAATTAAAATGGCAGCTTTATTATTCCAAGAACTGAGTGCTCAGCTATCTGGCCCTTCCACACCCTGATTGGCCTGCTGTCTCAATTTCTATCCAATTTCTAAGGAGCCTGGCTGTGCTTATCCGGGCCATGGAGGTACTGGAGAACCATAGAAACATCTCTAATCTAACTATGCTCCGTTCCCCAGACTAATTCCTGGACTGCTCCTCTGTCTCTGGATCAAAGGCCTCGTATGATCCCTGCAGTAATGATAGTATGTTTGACTTGGCTGTTCTACCATTACTAACTCTCCTGAGGCATTGCAAATGTGGGCTTCATTACAACTCTGGCGGTAGCCATGCCAGTATAACTGGCACGGCTGCCGCCGGAGTTGCATTATTTCCAGAACGCACAAATGGGCAAGAACCGGGTCATGCCGAGTTCCGCGGACCCGGTAATTGCCCATTTGTGGGTGCCGGCAACAAGGTCCGCCCCATGCCCATTCGTCCCCATACAGATGAATGGGGATGCGGACGATGGATGTACCGGTGCATTCAGAGTGCTGCTGGTGCATCCAGCGTGCTGTGCTCGCCGGTGCCTGTCTGCCCGCCAGTTCAGGCACCCGCAACCACAACACGTAGTATGGCGGTCCGGGAACTGCGGTACCGGCATGCTTACCGGTACCGTAGTTCCCGGACCACCAGGGTCGTAATGAGGCCTATTACCTTAACTAACCTCATTGCTTTTTACTAAATTTACAGTGCTTCCATTTCCCTGTGCACCATCTGCATTCAGTGTTTGCTGCATTTAAAATAGTTTTATTTGGAGTGTGCTGCTAAATTCACATTTGGGTGCTTCTATTTCCCTGTGCACCATCTGCATTCAGTGTTTGCGGCATTTAAACTAGTTTTATTTGGGGTGTGCTGCAAAATTCGAATTTGGGTGCTTCTTTTTCCCTGCACCATCTGCATTCAGTGCTTGCTGCATGTTAAAGCATTTTATTTGGGGTGTGCTGTTAAATTCAATTTTGTGTGCTTCTGTTTCCATTTGCACCATCTGCATTAGAGTTTGCTGCATTTAAAATTGTTTTTTTTCGTGGTGTGCTGTTTAAATTCGATTTTGGGTGCTTCTGTTTCCCTGTGCTCCATCTAACTGCCAAACTATCTCCAATCCCTAATCCCTGTCAAAGACGGCAAGAAAAAATTACAAAAACGATATCCTGAGTGCAAATCCGGGATTTCCTAGTGTAGAAACCTATGTCAGTGCTTCCTCTATAGAGGTTTTCATTGAAATACTTTTCTCTTTCCCCTCTCCTGATCTCTGGACTCCCCATCTCATCTCCACTCTAGGGCCTTCGACACACTCCTCCATTAACGGTGGCATCAAGTGGGAAGGTCTCTTGGCGGGCTTGGCATCCTCTGGTTGCTTCGTTCTTGTCTGTCACACTGGCACCATCCTAGTTCAGGGCCCACAACTCAACCTCCTACTCTTTGACTGCATCCTGCCTTCTTTTATTAACTTTCTTCCCTCGCCTGCATCTCCAAGATATTCTCTTTCCCCCTCCTCTGAATGGTGTAACACACCCCTGTACCCCACCTCAGAAAACCTTCAAAAGCACTGACCACTTGAACCTGGCAACTCGTAATGCCCGCTCCACCCACAAACACTTCTCTGATATCTGTCTCCTTCTTGAATACATTGATTTATACATTCTCACGCTTAGCGAGACTTGGTTCAATGCCAGCTCAGTCACTGTCTTTGACTTCCTCCTCCCCCTTGGATTCAAGATCATCTCCAAGTCTCAGCCTCAGCACACTGGCATGGGGGTTGCCTTAATTTTCCCTGAGTAGGTGCCTGCCTCCATATGACCTACCCAGACCTATTCCTCTTTTGAAATCCTGGTCTGCAACTTAGTCACCTCTCCCACCTCCACCCTGATCATTGCTATCATCTACCGTCCTCCAGGAACTGTATCCCTATTCCTCTCTGAATGGGCTGACGTCTGCTCTTCTTTACTTGCTTCCACTTTTAACCTTCTCCTCCTGGATGACTTCAACATTCACCTAAACTCTGCTGGATCCTCAACCACTCTATTCACTGCTCTCTGCTTCTCGCGTTCCCTCTCCATTCTCCCTTCTAGGCCAACCCACACATCTGGACACATTGTGGATGCCCTCATACACTCGGACCTCTCTCTCTTTCTTCCCCCCATTAGTCAACCCTCTATCCTGGTCCGACCACTCTCTCCTCTCCTGTCACCTGGGTCCCATTGGCTCCCTTTCCGCCCCCAAAAAGTTGCACCAACCTTGTTCACTGAAACCCGCCTGATGAAACGAGAGTGGCTGCTTCGCCTCCACCTACCCCGCCACCCTACCACCTCTGAATCTAACTCTGACTCTGCCCTCAGCAACCTACACCTGTCCATCATCAACACCCATGGCATTCTTGCCCTAGTCATGAGGATTCGTCTGAAACCTGATTCAAATCATGACACTTGCTACGACTCCGAACATGCAGCCCTAAAGTGAAATTGCAGGGCATCAGAACGGAAGTGGCTAACCTCAGGCTCATCCTCTGACAAACTGGCCTGCCGCCTGCTCCAAAGTCAATACAGATTTGCCAAACGTGCAAAGAAAAGGGCCAGGTCTCCAGCGCATCCAATACTCAGCTGAAATTTACAAAATTTGCAGGGAACTAGCCAACCCCTAATCTTTCTCCTCTCCTTCTCCTTCAAATCCCCTCTGCAATGCATTGGCCTCACACTTTCCCACCAAAACACCGGACATTCTGACCTCCCGTTATACACTCCCCCAAATCCCATCCCACCCCCTTCCTCCAGAGCCCTCCCACACAACTCTCCTTCCTCCTTTCCTTCTTCCTCACCTGTCAGTCCCGAAGAAGTTACCAAAGTTGTCCGCTCCATGAAGGTCTCTTCTAAACAGGTCTCCCCTTGCTCATCCAGGACCATCAACATTGTCTCTCTTGCCCCTGCTCTGGCTGAGTTCTGTAATCACTCTTTAACAAGGGGATCTTTCCCCAATCCCCTAAAGTACTCCCTTGTGCACCTACTCCTGAAAAAACCTTCCTCTGACCCTCCTGCCTTGCCAGCTATCGCCCTATCTCCATCACCCTCTTCCTTGCGAAGCTTCTCGTGAAGCTGGCCTTGCCCCAACTTAACTCTTGCACTGAACTTGTTGGTGGCCTCCATGACCATCAATCAGGATTCCAAGCATCCAGAGGCACAGAAACTGCTCTTCTGAACACCCGTGAAGAACTGCTCGCATCTCTGGACTCCAACTCCCCAGATGTCCATATCCTTCTTGATCTCTCCTCTGCATTTGACACAGTTGAGTTATCCATCCTCATGCAAAGGCTGCACGATATACTTGGTATCTCGGAGCGGGCACTGGACTGGCTGTCCTCTTTCCACACTAACCGCTCTTCCCAAGTCATCCTGGGCCCATTCTCCTCCCCATCTTCCATCTCCACCTGGGCATCCCCCAGGGTTCTATTCTCTCCCCCTGGCTCTTTAACATCTACCTTGCTCACCTTGCATGCCTGATCTCCTCCTTCTCCTCCAACTTCTAGTGTTAGGCATAAGACACACAGCTCTTCTTCAGACTCCCTGCACTCTCTTGCACTCTCCATCATCCCTGACAGCCTTTCTGCCATCCAGTCCTGGTGCGCCTCCGATGATCTCTGTCACAAAGCCTGTAAAACTGAGATCCTTCCCACTGGGACCTCTGCTCCCTCTCTCATTTCTTCACTCTGGCCTTCCTCTTTAGGTTCTCCCCCTGCTCTTTCAACTGAAGCCAGAAACCTTGGCGTGAACTACGACTCCTCTCCCTCCTTCCTCCCTCACACTCATGATATTGCCCAGAAGTCCAACTACCAGCTCTTCCTTCTCAAAGGAATTCTATCTTTTCTCACTTCCCGCAGAGGCTCAATGTGACCCAAGCCTAAGTTCTCTCTAGACTTGACTACTGTAATAGCTTTCTCCTGAATCTTCTTTCCTCCCTCCACTCTGTGACCCCCTTCAGCTTATCCAGAATTGAGCAGCAAGAATTATCTTTGGCCTTAAACCCAGAGACTGCATCTCTGCTGCTCTAAAAAGTCTTTACTGACTCCCAGTTGCTGCACAGATTAAATTAAAATACCTCTGCGTCATCCACAAGGCTGTCTGGGCCCAGCAACCACACTATCTTCAACTCGATCTCACTAATTACTCTCCCACTAGACCTCTTCGCTCTTCTGGCACCAACTCTTTGTGTGTAAAGCATTTTGCTAAAAAGAATGCAGGGGTTTGCTCACTTCCCTCTGTGGGCTCCCTCCTTTGGAATAGCCCCCTCCCTGCCCCTTTGAGCAGAACATTCTAAAATCCTGGAAGCTCCTGAAAACGTTCTTCTTTTCCTCCTCCTTCCCACCTTCTCTCCTCTGCTAGCCCCAAAGTTGTTGAATTGGTGTCCTTGGCCCTTATGCATCTTCGGGGCCTTGAACTCCCTCACCAATTACTCCCAGCTCCTGTCTATCCTCAGCACTTTGCATCTGCACACCATCCGCTCTGGAGACTCACCCTTACACCTCCCGTGGCTCTGGCCGTGTAGCACTCAACATTCCTAGCACTTCCTCCATGGCTCTCCCACGAGCTCGGACTCCCCAGCACTTACCCCCTCTTCCCTCTTCCTTTCTGCACTTGCACGGTCTGAACACTCACAAGGCATAGTAGGTCTGTCCCACTTCCTCTTCCCCTCAGCTCTTAATATTGTGTTGTAATGTACCATCCCTCCTTCCCTGCTCTGTGGGCGCTTTGAAGCAGTATATTCTTATCGTAAAAGTGCATAACAAGCAAACAATAAATACATAAATAAACATGATGTATTAATTATTGTACCATGTATTGCATTTTTAAACATTGTGATTTTTTTTTCCCTTGGCAAATGTCAACATTGTTGAATAAAAGCCATATGAAATAGTGAAATCATTATAACAGTGCAATATAAATATACAGATCAGGGTGTACACAAGATAGACAGAATCTCGGTTAGACCACAGTGTTTATGGAAGAGCAGATATTCTGTTCCTTCCTAACCTGAATGAGAATTGAAAAAGAGGTATTTCATATTGTTGTTTATTTCAACTATGTATGGATCCTGTAGAAATGTTGAGGGCAGACTCATGCCTGTAGCCCTGATTCTGCATCACCGAATATGTTGTGGTCATGTCCACATTTGGATAGTTCTAATTCCAACAGATACACCGGTGGAAACACCTTGCTGAGTGGTTTAGCGTTCAGGCTAACTGACTGGGTGGCCTCAACAAAAGCCTGCAGAAAAGAACGAACATTGCCAATAATCTGTCACTGTGTAGTGGTTAAGAAGGCACCATCTAGTTGCCTGCTTCCACTGCTGCGGTAGTCTGTCATTGCATTGCACTGTGTTCACAGAAGGAACAGCCGACAGGGGGTTAAATTCCACCAAGTGTGTAATGCAGTTTTTAACTGTTTATGAGCAAGGTAGTGAAAGGATTTCCTAACAGGTTGATGGTATTGTAGGAGTAGATAAATTGGGTGGAAATATACCATATCAAAGTGGCCGATAGTGGCTTACAAAACGTGTAACCACAGGATGGATGACCATGGCAAAGCAGGGCACGTCCATGGTTTTGTCTATTTTAAGGGCAGCTACAACAGTAGGCCCATCGTCAGCTGCCTGAAAGACCATTTGTGAACCACTGGGCAGAAGTCAATGAGTCATATAATCATTTAATTTGTCTCAGAGTTCTACTCCCCTGTAGCAACTGCTATATAACCCTTACATAAAGGGAGCATGATTGCAAATTATATTAGGCAGCTCCTGTCTTTGAATTTGCTGGTGAGAAGTATTGGGAATGATGCCCGCTGTCTGGTGATGGCCATAATATTTCTGCTTTGATGGCCCACATGCCCATCAAATGGCATTTGTAACCCTCGCAGTAGTTTAGTGTCATTCTCTCTCTTTCCATAACAAAGATGTAGTCATGATACTGAAGTTTGTGCGAAGCAGTGCCATCTTGGAGTTTCCCAGTGGGCATCCAAAAGGCCAATGAGCTGCCTGAAGCCAAAATGTTCTACAAAGAACGAAGGCAGCAACAGTATTGAAAACACTACAGAAAGGTTTTCCAGTGAATGGACAGCGCATGCATATCTTGTATGACATTATCAAAAGCCTCTGCAACGGGTTCCTCGTTCGTTGGAGGGGTAATACGTTTTCTATCTTCTGGCACATGAGCAGGCTAACATGGTATTTGTGAAAATACGTGAAGCAACACAGCTCTCTGGTGTAACGGTAAGGAACGGTGATGCAAATGGACACCCTGACTGCAGTTGAGGGGTGTGTAACAGGGTCAGGGGCCTGTAAAGGACTCCGGTACTAAATGAGCTTCTCTAATGTAAACAGCTTGTACATTTGATCCATTTCTGAGCATCAGTAATCACAACTGCAGTTCTTAGTGCTTTGGTTGTCTCCTCCACGTAGTTAACGCGTGTTGGGGGTTCTAGTGTGGTGTCCTCCTCTGCCTACTAAATCTGTATAGTGATGTTCCCTGTTCCTACACATACTAAATGCACTTATATTTCTACTACACTTACTAAATGTTCCGGAGACTGTCAGTAATTTCAATGCCTACTAAATGCAAATGAGGTTCTCAGTGTGTTGGCCTTCTGCAATGCCTACTAAATATACGTTGGGGTCTCAGTGTTCTCCCCTTAGCTCCCAACTATTAAAATTAACTGGGGGTTCCCCTCATGATTTGTATCTTTTAAATTTAATCTGAATGCTTTTGGTGTTGGTTTGGCCTTCTGTTTTCCAAACTTAGTGAGCACAGCGTTGTCAGTGCTTCATACTTGAGCTCCACATCCTAAATGCACCTGAGTTCTCAGTACTTGGCTCCTCTTCTCTGCCTGCACAATGCACCTGAGTTCTCAGTACTTGGCTCCTCTTCTCTGCCTGCACAATGCACCTGGGGTTCTTATAACTTTGTCTTTCACAGCTACAAACTAAATGCACATGGAGTCCTAGTGGTATTTCCTTTCTTTTCCCCTGTCTACCAAACTAATGTAGAGTTCTCAGTTCTTTGCACATCTATGACAACTAAATGCATCTGGATTTCTCAGTGCTTTAGTTTTCAAAGTGTTGGCCGTCTCCTATGTCTCATTAATATATGTGTGGTGTTCACCCAGGCATCCCATAATTCACACCCACAATCAAACACATTATTTGCCCCAACCTCTGACCTAGTTCCATATAGCCTACACTATACTAGCTTCAATTCCCTTCCCTAATAAACCCACGTTACTCCTGCCTCATCAAACCTCACCCATTGGCTTACCTGAGGGTGCTACTGTCACTTAAGTCACATAAGACACCTTTCCCTGGTTGCTTCATTCCCTGCACTGTCACGTTTGCCTTTCTATATACACAAAGCCGTAACCCGGGTGAGCCTCATGTCAAGAACCTCAGGTGAACTGGACAAACCTCTGGAAAATCTATGGGATTGGGGATGCTTGATACTCCCTGTCCATGCTTACCCCTGAACTTTTTTCTTTGCCACTGTTGTCTCTCTTCTGTCAACTTTTACTATTTATTGTTATTTCTTAATTTCTTCCCCCTGTTTTTTTCTTATGTTTCTCTTTCTCTCGTGCTGTTACTCTCTTGTTTTTCTCTCTCATACACACACACACACGCGTTCTCGCTCTCTCTCTCTCTCCTCTCGAGCTCCTCTCCTTAACTAGATCTCGTCTTTCTTGTCCCTTTCTGTGTCCTTGATTTGCTCTTCGCTTTCTCTTGTTCCACGTGTATGCCTTGCTCTGTATCTCTATTTATCTGGATCTATATAATGATATTCTCCCATTCTTGAGCGTCACATGGTCATGTTTATTGGTTTATTGGTCTGAGTGCCTGTCCGTCTCTTTTTTTGTTTGCACACACTGAGGCCTGCAGGCTTGTGTCGCGATGGACTAAAAACTTTAAATAAATAAATAAACACATAAAATATCGGTCCTCTGCTTTAAAAAAATAACAGTTTTGGCTTCTCCCTCTTGCTCACTCGATATATTTCACTGTCAAATATTCGTGGCATCTTTCTGCCTACTGTGTCCCTTTATAATCTTACCCATGCCTATTTCTATCAGCGACGCATTCATGCCTTTTCCTACTGTGAATGTTAAAGGTCCAACCATGTACCACTGTACAAAATCCCCCAATAATTCAGACTGGAAAACATATTCAGAAAATAATTGTGCGTAACTGCCAATCACAAGCAAAGAGATCATTATGGCTGGGGAGAAAGATCAGAACCTGATGGCTTCCAAGAAAAAAATACATGGAGTTGCCATGGCAATGACTCCCAAGCTGTGCTTTGCATGAGTCAGGTGGCCAACAAAAAAGCGTCTCTGTCTTGACACAGAACAAGGTTCTCTCTCCTCTCCCGCAGAAATCTAACATCTGTTTCCATTTGTGAGCTTTCATGTGTTCAGTGAACCAAAATCAAACCTGATTACAATATAGTTGTGTGCAAAGACCTTTTTCGGACTGACTAGTAGAGGCGGAAGGTATGCATGAGCTATTTCAGAGAGTCCAATGGATTTTTAAATAATGCTACTGTCATCTAAGTCGCATAAAACACCTGTCTCTGCCAGTATGGCTGCTTCTTTCCCTGCACTGTCCCTCTTACTTGGCTCTGGGATGCTTGAAGACAGAGAAGGAATGGGACAGAGAGTGAAACCATGGTTTCTTCTTAGATTAGGAGGAGGTCTCGCCTGAAGGTTCAATGTAGAGCCCTCAGTGTTGGAGTGAGCGAGAAGGTACAATTCTATAGTCACTTTACGCATGAAAAATAATTTGCATGTGGCACAAGCTGGGGGTGTAATGTGGTTAATTTCTCATCCCTGAAACTCAAATTTGGTAGCAGAAACTAGTAGGCATTCCTTGTTTTGGGCCTGATTGAGAGTGGCAGACATGTAAAAATACCTGGTAATTGCCATTACTAGGTGTTTTAGTACTCTGCCTAGATCCTAGTTGAATTCATGAAACTCTTTTTATTGGCTTCTTAGGTGTGGTGGAAATTAGCACCACACAAAAGCCGTACCACATGCAGTAGTTACTGGATTGCATGCGGTCCTAAGGAACTCAAAAATGGGTAATAACGAAAGGTCTCTATGATATGAAAGGTAATACAGACCTACCGGGCCACCCAGTAATTAGCACATGTGGTTATGACAAATGATTTAAGAGGAGTCACTGGAGGTAATACCTCTAGAAATGTAATCAGGCCCTTAGTATCTGATCCATGTCAAAAAGATAGGAACAGTGCTCACAAACTTGACATGCTATTATTATAGCCAACATGGGCAAACACTGTAAGTAAGACCTGATGTCTCTTGAATGGAAATCATTACCAGCAGCATTTTGAAATTCAGTGCCTGGGAATCAAATATACAATGTTATACTGTATTTGTTAAAAGCAATGTTGGGAAAATGTGTTCAACAGGGGTAGATTTCCATCTGTGAGGTTTTCCATGGGAGAGAGATGTAAGTTGTTCTACATCCCAACAATGTATGACTTAGTGTGAGTCTGACCTGAGTCTGGAACTCGGTTTGTGTCTGGTTGTTGTATTGAGTTCATTTTAGGTGTTAAAGTGTATGTTGGTGATGGTAACTGATGTGATTGGAGTTGCTATGATGTCTTATCGTTTTGTGATTATCTGATTTGAAGTGTGGAGAATAGTGTTTAGATAGCTTGTTGGTCCATAAGGTTGAATCTTACGTGAATATTGAAAAGCCTGTTGATCACACATTTGGTAGATAGATGAGTGGAGGAAGTAGGGCGAGTTTGTGATTGTTGAGATTATATTGTCACTTAATTTGGCTTTCCATTGTTCTCTTATTCTCCTGCTTACATTTGATATAGCATGTTTCTTCTCTGAGAGTGAGTTGTAGTATGTTGTTGCAAAGTATATTTTTAAACCGTAATTATATAGTGCCTCCTTATATTTATATCGCTTTACACAGAAAACCGCATTGAAAAGTTCGGTTTTTTGGGTTAACTTTGCCCCCATTTTAAGATTTGTCTGCCATTTTGATTTCTACTCGTGTGTTCTTCGTTCTAAAATGGTGGACTATGTTTTCAACTTGCAACCCAGCTTCCCAACCTTTGAGTTCTGTTAATGTTTAGACTGTCCAAGAGCCGACTGTTTAGACTAGGCAATAAGTCCTTGCACTGCTTATGAACTGTTGTTTAAGTTTTGTCTGCGCTCACAAGACTCATCCTTGAATACACATTGGGGACAATGTAGAACAAACCTCGAGCGTAGACACAGGCCGAATGCAATTGTAAAGGGATATTGAATGATGCTTACTGCAAGATTTGAGAACATATATCGCCATTGTGCCTCCATGGAAATGCAAACCTATGTAATCCTTTGCATAATATTGTATAATCTGTATGTGAACTGGGCACGAACTCTAGACCACAAATTATTAACATGTAGAGAGGCTGGACAATATTTCACGGAATAGTATAAAAGCACAAATGTTTCAATGTCCAGCACTCTCTCACCTCTCTCTGTTGGGCTGGTACACATTGTGGGGTGTTGGGAGCCATATAGCTATCTGTTTCTTTGTAAACTGTACAGTGATAAAAGATCTGTGAATCTTTTTAGCCCGTGATTGGTGTATTTCATTTGTGGTACTCAGCCTCAATATTTCTCTGTTCTTTCATATTAAGTATGTGTATTTCTAGATATTTAACACGAGTCTGGAGCCCTTCTACTGATAATGAACATAGTTCAAATAGCATGTTTGAGGGAGTTTCTTCCACCCAGGAGGGACAACAACCACATTTTAGCTCACAGGAGAGACATATCCATTTTCATATCAGTCTGGTCCCACTCGCAAGGGCAGTCCAGCACCAAAATGAAAGGCAATTGTTCTCTGAGCAAGATTATCATCATCACCCTCAGACGCGTTTTTTGTGACATTGTTGTGACTCCTCCATGAGTTGCGGCTGAGCCTTTCTAAGGAACAGTGAGAAAGGGCTCCACGTCTGTATTATCCCAGGTTACTTAGGGTGAAGCCCAACATTTACAAATTTAACAAGGGTGTGGAAGCCCATCTACTGAGACCAAAAATGGTTCAAATAACCTATTATATGGCATTTATTTCACTCAGGAGGGCCTGCAACCACGTTTAGCTCACTGGTACGTCACAGAGGAGAAATATCCATTTGCATATCCGTCTGGTCACACCCACAGAGCAGTCAGCTCCAAAACGCAAGGCAATCCTCCTCCGAGCAAGAGTACCATCAGCAAACCCAGACATGAGTTTTGGCTTTGTTGGGCCTGCTCAGTGAGATGAGATATGTGTCTGGGGTTGTTGGTGGTATGTTTGTTTAGAGGAGAATTCACTCAACATCTGAAATAATTTTGCTGGGTTTTTTTCAGCTTTGTGCAGAATTTAGGGAAATTCATGGACCAGAGACCAATTTCACACAAGAGAATCAGCCACCGCCAACTCCGGAACGTTTTGCGACCCACTGCATCGCATGCGCAATGGAACAAAAAACAGATTCTGGTTTTGTTTTGTAATATGTGTCAAAACTGTGTTGTATGTTTTGTGTTGGTTTCATGCAGCGGAAAGAGAAGCTTTTTGTGGGTTTTCTATCTGTGCTAGTTTCGCACAACTGTATGATAAACTTAACATAGTTCTTTCCCAACCCGTGCTGGTGTCACGCAGCAACACATGAAAATGTGCACGGTTCTTTTCCGAACTGTGTCAGTTTTGCTTAGCAATACAGGAAACTTTGTGCAATCGGGTTCGATTTGCATTAGTTTTGTGCTGCAGCACAAGACATTTTACTCTACTCTTCTCAATCCATGTTGGTTTTGCGTGGGGAAATGAGAAACTTTTCTCAGCTCTTTAAGGTTTGCAGGTCTGTTTTGGCTTTAGTAGCCATTAGGGAATGGACAATAGTGACGGGTTTTAACTTTACTTTTTCCTTTGTGCTAATCATTAGAGGCCCAAAGGTGATAGCCAAGCCCATGCTAGCATACATATTAGTGCTATTTCTGGTGTGCCCATCATCTTCAGTGTCATCTGGATTTCTCTGTGACTGGTGATGTCTGCTGGGCTGGCTTCAGTACAATATGACCAGGGAGTGCCACACTGTTATTTGTACTGATGTTCCGCCTCCTGGGAATGGTAAGTAAGCATGGTGGGGTAAACTTATATAGATTGGTAATGCATTTGGGGATGTGGAGTCAACGTCTGTATGAGCTTCCAGTGCACCCCTTATCACGAACTCTCATTAGGGATGTGTGTAGGGTGGTGGGAGTGTCCACTTGTGTATTGCTCATCCATTGTGGGGGTTTGTACTTGACTTTTGTTCTCTAATGCTTCCAGTTCCCCCCTTGCCACCACTTTAATTAGGGACATGTGTAGGGTGGAGGGGGGTCAACTTGTGCATTACTCATACATTTCAGGGATTGTAATTGAGTTGTGTTGTCTCATGCTTTCAATTGACCCTTGTATCCCCACTTTCATTTGAGACATGTGTAGAGTAGCGGTGGGCGGGTCAACTTGTGTGTCACTCATGCATGGTGGGGTTCTTGTACCAGAGTTGTGCTGTCTCCTCAAGCTTCCAATGACATCCTTGTCCACTTGTGTATCACTCATTTGGGGGCCAGCTTTAACTTGAGCTGTGTTGTCTGCTGCTTCCACATGCCCTCCTTACCTTGACTTTCATTAGGGATGTGTGTAGGGTGGCAGGGAGGTCAACTTGTGCTTTGTGGGCGCTTGTACCCTTACACCCACTTTCATTAGGAACCTGTGTTGGGTGGTTGGGGTTGTCCACTTGTTTATGGCTTGTGTATTGAGGGAGGGGCTTGAACTTGAGATGTGTTGTCTAATGCTTCAACATGCCCTCCTTGCCCTGACTTTCATTAGGGACATGTGTAGGGTGGCAGGGTTGCCAACTTTTGCATTGCTCATGCATTGTGGGGGCTTGTACTTGAGTTGTGCTGTTTTTTGCTTCTACATGCTACTCTTACCCCCATTTTCAATAGGAATGTATGTAGGGTGGCAGCAGTGGGTGGGGGTAAGCTTGTGTATCACTCATTCATGGTGGGGGGCTTGTACTTGAGTTGTGCTGTTGCCTCATTACTTCACATGCCAACCATATCCCATTTTCATTAGGGAGGTGTGTAGAGTGGTGGGGATGCCCACTTGGATATTGCCCATGGATTGGTGGGGGGGCTTGAACTTGAGTTGTGTTGTCTCATTCTTCCACACGCCCCTTTACCTGCATTTACATTAGGGACGTGTGTATGGTGGCTGTGGGGTCAACTTGCATATTGCTCATGCATCATGGGGCCTTGAACTTGAGTCGTGTTGTCTAATGTTTCAACATGCCCACCTTTCCCCCACTTTTATTAGAAACATTTGTAATGTGGTGGGGGTTCAACTTGTATACAGCTCATGCATTGTGAGGGCTTTGTACCGGAGTTGTGTTTTCTCATTCTTTCACATGCCCCTCTTCCCCCACTTTTATCAAGGGTACTAGCCCCCAAATCCGAACTCACTAGCATATTTAACTATTAGTAATGAAAATAACATGTTGACAAATATATGGAGATAGTAAAATCTTTTTCAGTAACTTCCGTCAACATTTTTCAAATGAATGAATGTTTCCTTGAAATATGCTAGTAATCCTGATTCCAAGATGGCCGCCGGCACAGCGAGACGTGTGTGAGACTCACTCCCGCTGGGCCTCTCAGCAGCACCGTAAATAGCTACGTTCCGGAGGGTGGCCGACCTCATACCCGGCACCGACGATCGTCCATAGACACAGGACGCATACGGTGGAAGTCTCCCCGATCCCCGTCTTCCAGAGACGACACGGAGAGGAATCCACCCCTCCCCCCACCGCGCCTACGAACCATCCAACGTGGCCCGGGGTAGGCCCGGAGCGCAACGTGGGAACGGAGAGAGGTGGTTTACCGCGCAGCACAGAGGAAGCTGGTGATACGGACAGCCCGGGTGGGAGAGAACCCCAACACAGCAGAACCGACGCCACCAGACACCGAAGGGGTCGCGCGTGGAGCGGGGAAGCAACAAACAACTCAACCCGAAGCCAAGAGCCGAGGGACGCCAGCGATAGTCTTCCGGACCGGTGGACTGGAAGGTGAGCCCCCCCCAGCGCTCAGCTCTCCCCCCCGCGCGGACCCCGAAACCGCTAGGGGGAACCCCGCATCCCCCCCCCACAAGGCAAGATCGGGTGGAAACTATAGGACACCCAGCCCACGCAAAAGGGAGACGAAATCCCCCCCCCGAATTACCATTGGCTCAACTCGACGCACGCAGCAGGCCCATTTCGACGCTGGGCACCACCCATCGAAGAAGGACAGTTGCGGACAATTTCGCGGGTACTATGTCAAGAGCTAAAGTGAAGGGAGGGGGATCCCAACTGAACCAGCAAACCGCTAGGCAGGACTCCAACCTGGTGCAGATGTGGACGGTGGATACCCCGGTTTCGACGAGAAGCAGGCCTCCGGAGGCCACCCCGACATTGCCCGCGACAGAAGCGGCCCACAACGCCCCCAGAGGTCTACCCCCAACTAAAGAAGACATGCACTCCTGGTTTAAAGAATTGCAAGACAAGCTCATGTCGACAGTCCAGGACCAATTCGCTGCAATCAAACACGACATGCAGCAGGCTATCCATGATGTTAAACAAGATATTGCGAACCTGGAAGAAAGGACAGATACCTTGGAAAAAATACTGCAGAACGCAGAAGAGGAGGCACTGCAAAACACCGAAACCCAGGAACACCTTGTCCGCTTGACCCACAACCTGGAAATACAGTGCGAGGACCTCGAAAACAGGTCCCGCAGGTCGAATATTCGCATAAAAAATATGCCAGAATCGGTCGCGGACAAGGATCTACGGAAAGCGGTGCAGGAAGTCTTCAGAGACGTCATAGATGCACAAGACTCAGAAACGGTGGGGATAGACCGCATTCATAGAGTGGGCCCAAGGCGCACTGGAGACCCAGGGGAGAGACCCAGAGACGTGTTGGCAGCTATATCCTCCTACACACAAAAAGAACTTATATTACGGAGAGCGAGGCAGCTGGAGCAAATCCGGATGAATGGGGTGGAAATCCAGCTGTTTCAAGACTTATCTGCCACAACACTCCAGAAAAGAAGAGAAATGAACCCACTCACTCGAGAATTGGTCAAGAAAGAGATAAAATACAAATGGACTTTCCCTTTTGGCCTAGGAGGGTGACCACCATGGAAGAGGGGCTGAGCATCCTGAACTTCCAGATAGATGAACCATCGACCAAGTACGAAAATCAAAGGGGGGAACGGCAGAGCAGACTGGGGGGATGGGAAAGGGTCCGCCAGAAAAGGAAACGGCAAGGAAGAGGAAACGAAGCGCCAAACAAAACAACCGAGTAGACGTAAATCCATAGCCAAATGATACTCGGTGCCCAACTGCGGAACACTCAAGGCGGAACAACACCCGATGATGGAAAATGGACAGAGCAATTAAATAGGCCCGGTGTGGTACCGGAACGACTAACATCAAGGCCGAGGGATGACAAGGGGTTTAGGATTCCCCGCACGGTTCGCCTCGAGCCAACAGAGGGCAGGGAGCGACAGGCGGAACGCCAGAGCTACCTTAGGTACCCGGGCCCTCCTCGGGAGCACAAGTTGGACTACAGTTGAAGTTTGGGGACATGTTAAACTTTTGGGGTGGGAGGGACGTACCCGTTCCGGAAGAGAGAGGGGATTGGTCAACTCAGGCGAAAGGAGCACCCACAAAGGGCATATGAAATGGGGAAGATAAGATTCGTGACCTTAAATGTAAGTGGAGAACATGTTACGGAAGGAAAAGGCCGAAGTGCTACTACTCCAGGAGACACATATCAAAGCACAGGATAGGGGGAAAATTCGCCTCAGAGGCTACGAAATACTGGCACAATCCAACGGAGCGGAGAAGAGAGCGGGAGTGATGATAGCAATTAAGGAGGGTCTGGAAGCAAGCCTGATCGACAAACTATCCGACAAAGATGGCCGGTTCGCCTTTGCCAATATCAAGCTCCACAACGCCACACTGACACTAGCCTCGGTATATGCCCCAAACGCAGGCCAAGACGGCTTCCTGAGAGACACGATGGGGAGGCTGGAGGTGTACGCGAAGGTGAAATAATCATAGGAGGGGACTTTAATATGGCCTGGCATCCTCAGACTGACAGAAGCACGGGTGGGCCCCACCACCAAGGCGCCCCGTCGGATCGACTTAAACGACGGATGGAGGGTATGGCATTGTGCGATGCATGGAGAGAACATAAGGGCCAAACCAAGGGATACACATATTACTCACACGTCCACAACACAATGTCAAGAATCGACTACTTCTGGGTGTCAGTGGGGGAACTGGGCAAAATTCTAAACATGGAACTGGGTCCCATCTCTCTCTCAGACCATGCACCCCTCTGGATGGACCTGTCGACCCCAAAGAAAGAGAAAGGAATCTGGAGGTGGCGACTTCCACAGGAGATACTCTCGGACCCAGTGGTGGGAGAATCCATTAGGGACAAAATCACAGAATTCTTTGAAAATAACGATACAGGGGAGACAGCCCTCAGTACGGTGTGGGAGGCGTTCAAGGCGGTGATCAGGGGCCACTTACTAGCCCTCAAATCAGCGAAGGATAAGCAAGCACAACAGTGGGAAACTGATCTGGAAGAGAAGCTGTCAAAAATCCGCGGAGAACTACTGGCGAACCCCACCAGGAGCTTAAAAAGATCACTTAAACACACAGAGGGGCAACTGGACCTCTTCCGCAGTAGGAGGGCCCAGAGATCCCTCCTATACCTCAAACAGAGATACTATATAAAAGCTAACAAGGCTGACCGATACCTAGCCCGGTTACTCTCTTCAAAGCGGAAAACAATGACCATTCGGTGCATTAAAAATACACAAGGAGAACAGCTGACACGCACCGAAGATATAGGAGACACATTCAGAAAGTTCTACCAGGACCTATATGAAACTAAACACCCGGACGAGGCAGACCAAAACGGATTCCTGACTTCGGTCCCATTTCAAAAACTATCAGAAAAAGCTAGAACAGACCTTGAGGCCCAAATAACGGGAAGCGAAGTGAAGAAAGCAATAAAAGATCTTCCGCTCAACAAAGCGCCAGGCCCGGACGGCTTTACTGCCCCATTCTACAAAAAATATGAAGAACTCCTCACCCCCTTCCTCACTAGACTACTAAACACCTTCAGAGATAGTGGGAACATTACCCCTTCCATGAATGAAGCTAAAATACTGGTATTCCACAAACAAGGGAAAGATCCCTCCCTCCCCGGCTCCTACAGACCGATCGCCCTGATCAATTTAGATTCAAAAATATACACAAAAGTCCTGGCCGCCAGACTATCCCCACTCCTTCTCTCCCTAATAAACCCAGATCAATCTTGATTCATACCAGGGAGACAGACGCACGACAACACACGAAGGCTAATCCATCTAATAGAAAAAACCAACATAACCCGCACCCCGGCTGTCCTACTATCTTTAGATGCAGAAAAAGCATTCGACCGGGTTGAATGGTCAATGCTCTTCAAAACTATGGCACACATGGGATTCGGGACCCAATATATAAATATGATAAAGGCCAACTACTCCTCCCCATCAGCTAGAATAGCGGTAAACGGGGTGGTCACGGAGAGGGTGGGAATCTCTAGAGGAACAAAACAAGGCTGCCCTCTATCACCGCTCCTCTACGCGCTGTTCCTAGAACCATTACTAATAAAAATTAGAGAATTGGACCAAATCATGGGAATCAGGATGGCGGGGAAACAACATAAGGTAATAGCCTACGCAGATGACATGTTACTGGCTCTCGAATGCCCAGCCCATTCCATCCCTGCGGCACTCCACCTAATAGAAACTTTCGGAGACATATCCGGTCTAAAAATAAACAAAAACAAATCAGAAATCTTACCCCTAGCCGGGAACATGGAATCACACAATAGAATTGCAGGACAGTTTGGCCTAAAAGTCGCAGCGGAAGGCATAAAATATCTGGGTATAACCCTCACACGGAAGGTAGAGACACTATATAAAACCAACTACCCCTATCTCCTGGCAAGAATACAAAAAGACCTAGAACGGTAGTGCCCCTTAAATATCTCCTGGTGGGGAAGAATCCAATCGATCAAAATGAACATCCTCCCGAAACTACTGTATCACTTCCAATCCCTCCCGATTGCAGTCCCCGATTCCTTCTTCAAGACACTGACCAAAGCTTTCTCATCTTTTATTTGGAATAGAAAACCCCTTAGAGTAGCCAAATCAGTTCTCACGTCCCACACTAAGGAAGGGGGCCTGGCGCTCCCACACTTCAAAAACTATCATGGAGCGGCACAGCTATGGATCATGAAAGAATGGCTGGGAGACAATCAGCGAACGATCTGGGTGACCCAGGACAGGGCGGTCGCAAGAACACCTCTGGAGGACCTATTGTGGAAATCAAAACAGCACAGACACCCGAACCTGCGTATCAGCGAGGTCATGAAGGCCACTTTGAATGCCTGGGACGAGCAGACAAGGAAAGGGCTCATTACTACCGCTCCTGCCCCATTCACACCAATCTGCAGGAATCTGCAGTTCCCTCCAGGAACAGAACACAGTGCCTATGAGAACTGGGAGGAAGCAGGCTGCAGAAAAAATGGGGAAATGTTCGTAAACAAGGAACTGAGATCCTTCGCCGACTGCAAAACACAATGGAACCTCACAAATGCAGACAGATACAAATATGAACAACTCAGACACTGGCTATCCACACCCGAAATAACACACGCAGCGACGAGGGAGCTTACCACCTTTGAAAAATTTCTCCTCACCAACTCAGGAGACAAAAGGCTAGTCTCCACTCTCTATAAATTCATAAACACACAGGAGGAAGACATAAAATGGGCGTATATCAAAAAATGGGAAAAAACTCTGGGAGAGGACATCACACCACAGCAGTGGAAGTTGCTGTGGGCCGATGTCCCCAAACTAACCCGGGCTGCCCAAACCAGAGAAATGTGGACAAAAGTCATTACACAATGGCACTACACCCCAGAGAGGCTACACAACATGTTCCCACAGACCTCTAACCAATGCTGGAGGGGCTGCTCAGAAATAGGCACATGGAGGCACATATGGTGGGACTGCCCAAAGGTCAAAGGCTTCTGGACAGAAGTAATCTCAGAGCTAAAGAAAATATTTCCGGAAGCGGAACTTTTTCCTGAAAAACTGTGGCTCTGCGGACTAAAAGGGCAACACGCCAATACACTCACAAAAGCGCAATGGAGGAGTCTTATGGGCCTGGTCATCGCGGCCTGGGCCACGATCGCACAGGGATGGAAGAAGAAAGATCCACCACTAATATACACGTGGCTATATAAAGTCTGGTCCCAAATGACCATGGAAAAGATAACTCACAATATCCAAGGAACACAAGGCACCTTCACAAAAGAATGGGGAGGAGCACTAGAATATCTTCAAACAGACTATATGGCACAGTGGTGCCCGCACTACATAAAAATAACAGATTTTTTCACTTCTTAATCGACACCGAGAACAATTGACCATGAATTTCTCATCCGGACGGGAGGGGGGACGGGGGGGTGGCATGGGAAAGTTTGGGAATATTCACTTTCTGTACTACCTATGAAAACAATAAAAATATGTTTTAAAAAAAAAATATATGCTAGTAAGGCTATTGTAATGGACACCCATTCTCCTCCCAGCAGATAGGCCCACCAGTCCTCTAGAAATACTGCCTCATTTCAAATTTGGTGGTAAACCTTAAATGCGGCAGTAAAGCTATTACCACTGCATATAAGGGTCTGCCAAATCACAGGATTGGCAGAAGTACCCCCAGCTCTGAGGTAGGGGCAAATCTGCTGCGATTTTGCTGATTTTTGGCGCTGCTACCGCTGGCGGTAATACTGCTGGCAGTAATAGCGCCAAACATTCCCCATTGGCCCAATGGGGAATGAAAAATTCCTGTATGGGCCCAATGGGGAATGGGGACTTACCATTCTGCCAAACCCGTGATCCAGCGCTAATAGTGCCGGGGGGTTTGGCGGTAGGTCTAATAGCCCAAGCGGTAATACCACCAAGGTTAGCACCCAACTCATGACGAGGCCCATAGTGTTTTAAATTGAGTTAGGTATCCTCCATGCCATCGACATCTTTGTTCGCTCAAACATGGGCATATTAGTGTCAAGTGCTGTAAGGTCTCTCTTTTTTCCTTACAAATTCTACAGTCAAACTTCTTTTGTGCTTTGTTCCTACGTCTTACTGCCATCATTTTCCTTGTAGGAAGTAAGTTCATTCGAAATCTCATATATTGCTGTCGAAGATGATGATGATTGGCAAATTTTTGTAGGTATTTTGGAAGTATTCTTCTCGCTTTGCTTTCCAAATTCAAATGTCCGTACACCTTTGTTCATGTCATCCTATCACAGGTTTCTATCCAATCTAGGTCAGAAAGCTTGGCTTTCACCTTTCCTTGGAGCAATTTCAGCGCATCTTCAGAGGAGCCCAAGTTGTGAAGTATGGCCACACAAATCTCTTTCCACGCCAGTAGTGTTTTTTCCATCGTTGAATGAAGTGCAGCATTCAGAACTTTGAAACCCCCTCGTATTCTCTCAGTATACATTTCCTATAGAAAGCCAGCGATGTCCAGGCCGTGATGGCTTATAAGGATGTTAGGCCCAACTCCCATCTAATCACTTGAATGGGTAAGCTATGTGGTAGAAGAACACTTTTCCAAAACAAGTCCTCGAGTCTAGGCCAAATTGATGCTTGTACTGAAAATGAGGTTTCGGCGTCAGACGTTAGGATGGGAGCTACTTTGCATCGATAGAAGTCCACTATAGGCTTTAAAGAAAGCGTACAATATTTCCTTACCAGGAGACTCGCCTGAGCAGCCAGGTTGTGCATTTTCCCTCTTAGTGCAACCTCCCTTTATGCATCACATGCGCTGTTATTTATCGTCAGTCCCATATCTAATAGGGATGATACTTCTCTTACTTTTTTGCCCCTTTGATGGTAAACCTCCCTTGTACTGGGGTGCTTTTTTATTCATTTCCTTTTCAGGGTCAAAATCTGGGATTTTTGGACATTGATCTTTAGTCCATTTTCATCTAAGTATGTTTCAAAGGCGTTCAATTGTCTCTGTAGACCAGGTTTGATCCATTAGTATGATGTCATCAGCATAGAGCAAGCGACTGATAGGAACTCCTGCTATATGTGGTGGAAAAATCCTTACCTCATGCAAAGCTGTTCCTATGTCGGAAATAAAAAGATTGAATATTCTAGGCACCAATGAACAGCCCTGCTTCAGGCCATTTGAAGTATTTATGGGCATAGATAGTGGCCCCTTTTTGTCCAGTCTGACCTGCAGTGTTGTATTTGTATGTAGGATGGTTTGAGATTCCATTAAGTCTTCCGGGCAGTCCCATTTTTTAGTTTCTTCCAAAGATGTTTGCGGTCGATGATGTTGAATGCCTGGGATAGGTCTATTGATCCCACGTAAATTTGACCCATTCGTTCTTTGCTTCATTTTTGTTTTTAGAAAGTTAATCAAGACTAGGTTAAGGGTGGTTCCCATGCCCTCCACAAAACCAGCTTCCCACTTGTCATAATGGCCAGCGGTTCTACTCCATGATTTAATGGATTTTCATAGCAAAACCCCAAATATTTTACCCGAAACGTCCAGGAGGGCAATAGGTCTATAATTCGTAGGTATCGACCCATTGCCCTTCTTAAATATAGGGACTACTATACAGTGTGTGATGTTTTAACCCACTTCTGCTCTGCTATGCTGCAGCACTGTGTTATGATGGTGACAAAAACATCAAAATGGCTGCCAAAACCTTGTGCCGCCAAAACCCTTGAAAATCGCGCTTTGCGAAGAACAAAAAGAGGGTGCCCAATCTGCCATGCATGTTGTCAGTGGTGGAACAGAGATCTCACTCCTGGAATATGTCACTGGGCTCCACAACAAGTGAGAATGAAGTACAGAAGGAAAATTCAGTGCTGTGATAAACGAAACCTAAAATCTTGCTTTAAATCTCTTTTTCTTTGTTGCTGAAACTGCAGAATGCCGGTACAAAACACTCTCAAACATCCAGAATTCTTACCAGGTTCTACAATTCACTTAGTTAAGAAATAATTGTGAACTTGAAAGGTCCTGAAAAGCTGAAAGCATAAAGTGATTTCCACAGCAAAAGGGGCCTGTCTGTGGATGTCAACAATCACTGTACAGCATAGGACTGCAGGAATGACAGCTGTAAGGAGCCTGCCTGATTAAACTTTAAACATGTATATAAACTGAAATCAAATGTTTGCAATCTAAAAGGCCTGTTACTGAGAGTAACCTATGTTGTAATTGTTTTGATCCCATGGTTTAAAATCTTGAATCAGAATTATAGCTGCTATTTGAAATCACAAGTTTGTTTTAAGCTAAGGAAAAATGCAACAGAATTAACAATTAAAATAAGCTTGGCTAAAGCTAGCCAAACTGGCATAACAGGTTTACTCACAGAATGAAGGCCTTTTCCTCCAGCAGGAAATCACAACAAAGCAATAATTATAGGTTTTGGAAAGAACTTGGTCTACAGAGGCAAAAGGGAACAATGAACAGCTGCTGGTAAGGAACTGCGAGGTGTGAGGACAGTCGTAAAAATGGCCTCTGCCAAGAGAAAACAGGGAGGAGACTACTTCTGGACTGCAGGGAGACAGAAAGAGGCGGACCCGACCAACCATCTGTGGCTGAACCTTCACAAAGAACATTTTTTTAAAAGACTTATAATTTTCCAGGGAAAATTGTGAAAAATCTAAAAGTAACAGATTTGTGAATCTACATTTTGGCAGCACGTTTCAAGAGGCGGCAAAATCGTGTGACATGTTCTGGAAAGAAAGGGCAAGAAATGTGATTTTACACAAAATATATTTCTTCTAGAAGTATGAAACTTTATACACATACGCACATGTTAAACGCGCACACTTGTAGAAATTTGCTTATAAATTGGACATTGTGTTCCTGACGAAAAGGGTAAAATTTGGTGAAAAGCCGAGACAAGATCCCACAGCTACAGGGTTTTGAGGGATAGCTGCTATATAAAATAAATAATCTGTATATGTGATTCTTATAGAGGCTGCACATGTGTAAATAGGTATTGTGCCAAAAGTAGATTTTGTGTTCAAGAAGCTAGGGGTGGATTCTCAGCCTCATAAAATCACACCATAAAGGTGACACACTGTTTCTCTCCTCCTATCAAGGCAGAGACTCTGACCCAATCACCTGTCAAAAGGGGTGAGCTTAGGCTAAACGAGCCCACACACCCCTTTATCATAGCATACTTTTCCAACACGATACTGAGGCAATTACCCATGCCATGTGAAACAAAAATTCAGCCGGAAAATGGTCTCTTCTGAATAATCACACCTGCGACCACCAAGCAGATGCCCAATTAAATGGCGTAGCTGAGCACTTGTGGGTCAAGCAGTTTTCTACCTTGTATGCTGATCCCAAATATGAAAATTTCGATCAGCAAGTGTTGACAATATCATCTTGGGAACTAGAAGCCTCAGAAGAAGCCATTTATGATATCATCAAGAAGTTAAGCTCTTCCAGTGCTGAGGATCCAGATGGCCTTTCAAACTATATATGTTTAAAAAACATCCATATAAATGGGCACACATATTGTCCATAATTTTTGTGGGATATTGTAACCACTCGTCTTATTCCACCTTCGTGGAAAGTTTCAATTATAATCCCAATATTTAAAAAGGGTGATCGGACTGTCCCGGCAAATTATCGACCCATCGCACTATTAGATGCCCCTGGAAAAATCTTTTCTAAACTGGCACTTCATAAATTTAACTGCTGGACAGGAATCAATAACCATCGTGATTCAAATCAGACAGGTTTCATGGCTGGCATGTGTACCAACATCAACCTTCTGACCTTAAATGCTATAAAGGCTCATTGCCATGAGAACAAGCAACAAGTCTTTTTTGCGTTAATTGATTTAAATGCCGCCTTTGACTCCGTAAGTCGCTATCTTTTACTACAGAAGCTTGCAAGAGACAATTGCCCAACAACATTATTTGATATCATTCACGCACTACATTATAACACTTTTGTTCAAATACGCATTACTCTAGATGGTATTCTAACAAAACAAATCCCCACACACCGAGGCCTAAAACAGGAATGCTCGTCAGCATCAGCAATCTTTAATTACTACATCCACAATGTGAAAATACCATTGGCACAAGTCACATCAGACTCTCCAAAACTGAATGATCAGCAAGTACAATCATTGATGTACGCTGACGACCTGGTCTTGTCTCTAGAACCCAGGTCAGACTACAATGGCTATTAGGTGTGTTCCAAGAATATGTAAAGATTAATGAATTATCTATTAATCCAACTAAAACCCAGATCGTACAATACTTGCTAGATGCTCAGGGCCCTTAACATACATGTGGACCATTGGTGCAATTCCAATTAGTGTGGTCCCAAACTGTTGTTATTTGGGCACATGGGCAGATCAAGAGGGTGGAGTCCAAGTTGGTATCGGCCATCTCACAGGCACGCATTATAATGCATAAATATGGAAAGTTTTCTGTTCTACCTGCATGGCACTTTGGTAAAAAAAAATTGTCCCTGTTCTTTTATATGGCCTTGAAACTTTCCCGATTGATTCAAAATTTAAATTTACGCAATGGGAAGAAACATTTTGGCATAAAATTCTTCTTCTTCCCCAATGCACTCCGATCCCGTGGATGAGATACAAACTTGGTCTACTTTCTCTCAAAGCCCAATACAGCTGGCGCATGTGCTCATTATTCAGAAAATGTCTGATGTCAACAAATGACAATACACTGCTTGAAATCCTTTCGCAATATTTCTTTTCAAAAAAACAATCTAAGTTTATCTCTAACTGGATAGATAATGTGTATGTGACACTAGCGAAAGCTGAAATTTCCATTCATTTGTTGATGTATAATCCTGACCAAGCCAAGTCCAAAATCTATCAAACTGACTGGATCAATACTTGCGAATCATGTAGATTGTATCGCGATGGTGATGCAGTATGATTTCCTCCCAAAAAACTAAGCATCTTGCCAAACTACCTGATTCGCTCACCTGCCCCGAAATATCGCTGTGAAATACTCTGCCTTCGCTTTAACCTGTGGAGAAAACGGGATATCAAAGCAGGACGAGGAGTAGTGAATCCTGAACAAAATGTATGTTTTATAAAGACAATACTAAGTGTGATACTCTTGCCCACCTGTTTACAGAGTGTAGCATGTTAACAACTCAGAGACAAATAGCGTTCACCAGACATTGCCAATTTTTGGGAAATATATCCCAATCTGAATGCTGGGTGGCCCTGCTAGGGTGCAATAACATGGCAATTCAAATCGCAGCTGTTATCTTTTTAACTAGTCTCAATTTGGAGGTGGAGAAGCAAGAAAATTAATCTACCTCGTTAGAATACATCATGAATAATAACCAGTAGAACAAAATATGTGTATATTGACAATATAGAGCTTCTATCAATCAAATGGCCATAATTGGTACGCACCTCCAATTGAGTGGTTTGTTTTACATATGTATTTTCTTTTTTTAATTAATCTTTTTTATATGAAATATGTTGATTTTGTTGCTGCTTAATGATTTATGTATGTATATTGAAATGATTTATGTATGTGTTGTATGAATATGTTTTTGAAAGGTTGATTGAAATCAACCATATCAAATAAAAAAAAAAATAGCATAAATAGAGACAGCTCACCACTCAGAAAGGGAGACAGATTAACTCGCTATCCCGATACTGGCAGAGCACCCTGCTGCTGAACTCTACATCTTCATTACTCCAGACTCCAGAAACTTGGCAAAGCAGAAACCCATTGCATAGCTGAATCATTTTCAGCTAAGCCTCAAATTCCAGAACCCACAAACCAAAGGGGAAGCATCAAAATACAGCCGGGCTTCTCTGTACTGCTTGCCTGCTAAAAGAATTATCATCAGAACCAAGAAGAGCACATCCAATCCAGTCCTGTGCCGTGCTGTGACCAGAGTGCTTTTCAAATCCAGTCCAGTCCTGTGCCGTGCTGTGACCAGAATGCCTTGCTGATTGCAGAATCAATCCGATGTGCCCACCCGTCTGTCCTAGAACCAGATCCAATTCCAGAATCTTGATGGACCAGAATCCTGACGGTTCCGTTTAAAAACATATCTAGTGAGTATCTATAGAAAGAACTGTGTCACTAGCATATGAACCTTGCTCAGTTAATCCCTATCTTAAACCCATCCTATCTTGTATTCAGAACCTGTATTGTTAGGAGTATTACTGAATTGTCTAAACTCTCGATCCTTCCTATCTTCCTCTGTACTAGTTTCGCTAAAACTATCTTTGTGCTGATCTTTTCTCATTTGAAGAAGGCGAGTATCCTCTACAGGCAGTCATTCTGATCAACTGGCTGTGTTCCTGTGTGGTATTTCTTTTGTTCACAGTCATCCTCTAGTGTAAGAAAACCATTTGTCATTTTAAAAGTGCATTCTTGTTTTCCATTCTTGCACTTATCTCGAAAAAACAACCTCCACTAAATCGTCCATAACTTTCTCAGTTTTTGTGCTAGAAACACAATTTCAACTTCTGCTTGTAGCATTCCAAATCCATACAGTTCTCCTGTTATCGCAATTATAAATAAGAGCAATGTAAAAATACCAAAATAGAGGCTTACATATAACTCCACATGGGAGTAATACAGGAAAAATATGCAGTTAACCTAGATCTGGCAAAGAGGCAAGTACAGTCCCCAGAGAAAACCCAAACTGATTTGACTCTGCAGCGCTAAGGCTACAAAAGAGCCAAGAATCAGGGAGAGAAACCAGACAGTACCTGACAAAAGTAAAGGAAGACTTGAATCTCCTGCAGCAAGAGAAGGTAGAGCAGGATACAAAATTACTGACACTTCAAAAAGAGTGCCAAGAAAGGTTGGATTCTCTACTACAGATTCAACAAAAGCTGGAGCAGCAATTAAGTTAAAATAGAGTCTGCGCAGGGCAGATAGTTGCCCTAGAACATCAGATTGATGAAATGAAGGAGGAAAATAATAAGATAATAGTGAAGGATCTCCACACTGAAACAGATTTTGATGAAGAGCACCAGAAATGATGTGCCATTAGAAAACAAAGGGACGACCTGGCTGCACAGAGGGGTACGCTAATTCAGGAAAGAGACGCCTTAGGCCAGGAAGTCAGCCATTTAAAAACCAAGGTGGAAGAAAATCACCTGTCCCTTCAGGGACCGGGAGAACTCAAAATGGACTATGAAAAGCTGTTAGAGCACGCCAGGGGGGTGGAAGATGCTCTGGCAAAGAATGATCAGGCCAGTAAAGATCAGACTCAGGAGGTGAGCCTCCTGCAGCAGAAAATGGCCAAATACTGCCAAAGCAGACAGGAAGCACAGAGAGACAATGAGGCTCTCTGTGAAAAAAATGACAGGCTCCATAGACCGATAGCCATGCAGGAACAACTAATAGAGACCAGTAAGGGCTTAATAGAAGAACAAAAGGGTCAGATTCTTGCATGTCATCAGGGAGTAGGGGCTGAGAGAGATGAAGTCAGATGGGAGAGGGAAACCCCTGAGCATAACATCGGGAACCCTGTTCTGGCCTGAGACTTTAATCCCTTCAATTCCATGGACTCTGCCACCCCGATGTCCACTGGCTCACATGAACCAAGGGCAACGGGGATAGTAGACTTCAACGCAATGGGAAATATGGGCCTAATAGGTCAGCGCCTCCCAGAAATGGATGGGGCGGCATCTCTGTACAGGTTCCCAAGTGCTAGGGCCATCTTCTCTGATCAGGGAGACTCCAATGAGGGGAGAGTCAGAGAAATGGATTCTCAGAAATATAACATACCAAGAGATCAGACAGTGACATTTGGTGGGGAATTCCATGAGATTAGGACCACCAAGAGCATACTAAAAACTTCTTCCCAGCCAGGACAGTGGGGGGGTACTCAATCAATCCTGGGAGCAAGGAAGAGTCAGAAGACTCTTCTGAGCGCCACAGGTCCCTTGAGACTAGGCCCCCACATTCTGCAAACCATTCCCAAGCTCGCAGAATCCGGGAGAGTCTAGAAGATCAGACTGCCACATCTGGTAGCAGTGCCTCTAAGTCAGAGGATGAGTGGACCAGGGTGACAAGAACTAAAAAGGCTAACAAAGTTAAGAGGGCTTTACTCAAGGATCCCCTGAAGCAAATAAAAGCTATTAGGAGCGTCATCACGCCCTACCACAAACATGGTAAATATTTGGTTTGGGGGCACCTTGAATTATTTGAGCAGATGTTGGAGACTTTCCATCTGAAGGACAGCCAAAGCTGTATTCACTATGTAAAGTGGACGTTTACTCCTGAGTACTCCAGCTTCTTTGCGGGGCTGGAGGATCAGTACCATCCTGAAACATTTTTCCATTCATAGGAACCCTCAAGAGGCTCGCAAGGCAGCCTATAACCTACAATGTGGGGAAGAACAGGCCCCACAAAAATGTGTTCAGGAATTGAAATGCGCCTTTGCGCAGACCACTAGAAGAGTGCACACTGACAGTAAGGAATTTGTGAACACCTTCTTTCATGCTCTCCCAAAATACATTATGACCCAGCTAGTGAGGGACTTTCATGAGAAAAGATCACTAGACTGGGTCATTGAACAAGCAACGCGCATCTGTGAAGTACAGAAGCCGTTGGAAAGTAAAAAGCCCCAAACCAACCAACACCCCTGCTGCTGCAAAGGTGGTGGAGGTGAAGGTTGCTCCAATTTTAGATTTGGAGATGGGGAGCCTAAAAACCTTCCTGCACAGAATCCGACCAACCCCAAACCCAGAAGGCCCTTGTGCCAATCCCAAATGGGGAGCCAGGGAGGTAACCCCTCAAATGGGACCCCTGACTACATCAGCCCACGCTACAAGGGAAATAGACCCATCCTGGGCTATGTGTGGACTCCTCCAGCCCAAGGGGGTGGGGGATCCAACCAGACAGCTGGAAACCCAGGAAACATCCCTCCTCAATTTCCCCAGGAGGGCAGTAATCCTCCCAAATGCTAGACCAAATTTCTTTCCCCGGTACCCGCTAAACTTCAACCCCCAAAACAGCCCTTTTTTCTTTCCCACTTTCCTGAGCCCAGACAGCCCAATCGGGAGAGGGGAGGCCAAGGGTGGAGGGGTACCCAAACTTTACTAACCAGCGGTATTATGCAAGAAGGGATAGTTACCCTTCTCAGGATCAACCCAGGGTAGACCTAAGGACCCTGTACCAGCCACAGCGGGTGTCCCAACTAGAGTGCCAGGTCCAGAACATGGCACAGGATATGGGTAGCATGCCGAGGGCTCAACCGAACCCTCAGATGAGCATGGCGGCACAGAACTCCTCAAATCCAGGGTCTGGTGCTCCAGAACAATGACGGGGGAAGAACCCCGACAACCCACTGGTTCCCAGGGAGGGGGCACAAGGGTAAGGGGGGTGTAAAGCCTTAGAGGAACCTTCCTTCTCCGCTTGTGGAAAGCCACTGGAAACCCAGGAACCCGAACCAAAATCTCCTGTCCCCGAAAACCTGCAACCCAAGGAGTAGATGGTGGGAAGGAGAAATAAAGAGCCTAAAAGGGCCCATTTTGTGGAGGAGTTGCAAATCTTCAAGTTTGAAGGAGAAGGGTCCTCAGAGGATTCGGAGAAAATGATCCAGACTGGGTAGATGTGGGGACCAAGTTAGAACCGCCCATCATCAAAACCCAGAATGACCAGCACGAAAATCCCCTTGTTCAAACCCATTCTGGTGACTGCCTCCAAAAAGGGGGGGCATCCCAGAATCAGAACCAGGGGAATGCAAAATTTCCCCCATATCTAGCTGTCACTTTTTTCTTTCGGGTTCCCAAGATCTCAAACAGAATCCTGCCCAAGTCACCTCTCTGTCAGTATCCAAAGCAAGGAAATTAACCCACCAGTTGGCCAAAAATGTGCATTATCTTTGCCCCTTGAGGAAAAGGAGGGAAGATTTTATGCCCCGGTCCATATAAAGGGGCAATGTACAATTTTGGCACTGGTGGACACTGGATCCCAAGCTACCCTTCTGTCAAAAAGTGCCTTTGATCAACTGAATTCGGGAAGGGGGTGAAATACCAAATTCCTCTCATTCCTCTTCCTGCACAACTTCAGAACTTCGATGGGAAGGAAATTCCTGTTGAGGGGACTGCGGATTTAGACATGAAAATTGTGTGACACAAGGTGAAGCACCCGGTCATAGTTGTGACTCCAGAAGGCACACCATGTTTACTAGGGAATGACATCCTGCGTAGATTGTCTCCCCTCATAGATTGTGTAAACAAGGTCCTCTGGACCCAGACTAACCGACCAATAAAATTGAAACAGAGTGTCAAACATGTTAGTTTAAATGGCACATGCCACATGGTTGAACAAAAACCTGACCAAATTGAGTTCCACTTCCAGAATGATCAAATCCCAGACGTGACAGTAATTGCAGTAGGACAACAAACTGGTGATGGGGAGTCCTCTCTATTTCTGAAAATCAACAGTCCTTCCAGTCTAAGGTGGAATTCCACACTGGAAGGAAACACTCTGAAATTCTATACAAATTCACAATAAAAATATTCCATTCATATAGTCCAAAAAGATGAGAAATCATCTCAAAGCTTGGCTGATATTCAGAAAATTGTAGGGCAGTTGTTCATCCCTATTCAGTTAAATGAGGGTAAGGACTCTGTTGTCGCACGAGTATGTGTGAACAACGGTAAGAGCTTCATCAGTGAGGCCATGTTCCGCAAACTCTCAAAAGATCCAGCCATTCCCACATTTAAACTTTTAGACAAATGGGAAATGGACCTAGAAACACCCAATACCAAATATCTCCTGCCTAGCAGGTGTATGCTCAAAATTTCCATAAGCAACAAGAGCATAGTCCATAATTGTTGGGTCGTGCAAGATGTCCCTGCTGAATTTTATTTAGGCAGTGACATTCTCAATCGCTTTGCCATTAGTTTGGACCTAATAAACTTCAAAGCTTGGCCCTGATTAGTGGGTAATCCCATGGACTTTGATGACCCAGAGAAAGCATTTTGGTCAGCTCAACTGCTGCCCTATGCAGTTGAAATTCAGATTGGAGAGGAAGTCACCATCCCAGAACGGACCCGACAATTCTCACTGGAAGTAAAAATTAAAAGAGGACAGAAACTGAAAAATCCTGATGCTTATGTTCATCTTAATGCTCATTTCCAACAGCAAGAGTTGGGGGTAAACCCAACACCACTAGTCAACACAGAACACAACACCATTCCAATAGAGGTGGATAACAGTGACCTAAAGAGTATCACTCTGGGCGCAGGCACCATTATTGGAATGGCGGTTAATGGCCAACATTTTTCCATAGATTTAGGCAACAAACTGTTAGGACCAATCCCCAAGGACTGTTTTGACAGTGATAGCAATGATGACAGAACACCAGACAGGATCTTCACCCGGCATGAGGGGAATTTCCTGGTGCACACTTCCTGCCCTTATGGTAAGGAAGATGTGACCTGTGACTTCAGGAGGTATAAGGTGATTTTTCAAGTCCACAAGGACTGCCTTCCCAACCTGAATCCATTAGTCCAAATCAGCACTTTGACCAGGGACTTCTCCACCCAGCTGGAGGAGGCCGCTGAGATAGCCAAACGGAAGTCTTTCCAGGCTTCAGGCAGATGGTTGAAGAGAGAGAGTCAACCTAGCTGATGTCTGTGAGACTCTGGAGCTAAAGCAAAAATTGAAACAAGTTTTCTTAGATTTTCAAGATCTCTTTGCGGTGGACTCATATGACTGTGGTCACACCGAAATCCACACAACAACAATTCCCACGGACCCTGGCATGACTCCAGTGTTTGTGAAGCAATATCGCTTGCCTTTCGCATCAATGGAGTCCCGACTGAAATAATTAAGAACCTTGAGTCTCGTGGGATAATTTGTCCAGTCCACAGCAACTTCAATAATCCGGTGCTGGGGATTTTGAAACCAAACGGCCTGTGGAGACTCTGTGCTGACCTGAGGGAGCTCAACAAACAGGTCCATACCTCCCGATGGTCTCTTCCCTACACAGCCGGCCAAGTGGCACAGCGAGTAGAGCGCTCGCTATGACATCCGTGCAGAGCCTGCTAACCCAGTTTCGAATCCCGGCGGGGCCAAACTCAGCCTTTCATCCTTCTGAGGTCGATAAATGAGCACCACACACCATGGGTAATAATAAGCAGCGCTCAGATACCTGAGGGTTCGTAGCAGTATATAAGTGCCAAATTATTATTATTAATATTATTATTATTATTATTGACCAAGGGCTGGCCCAGTTCCAGGGGTCGAAGGTATTCACTGCCATTGACCAGACCAATGGGTACTGGACTGTACCTGTCAGTAGGGAGGACCAATACAAGCTGGCCTTTACCTTTGGGGGGCAGAAGTACACTTGGACCCGGACTCCCTTGGGATACATCAATTCTGGCAATGAATTTAACATCTTTCTACGTAAGGCCATGCCTGACTCGGGTGAAAGGGGTAACCTGGCCTATGTAGACGATGTTCTAGTCAAAAGCTCAACTGTGGAGGTACACATAGTGGAGAGCCGTTATGTCCTGACACGGTTGAAGGCTGCCGGAGCAAAACTTTCTTTCAAAAAGGCACAGTGGTGCAGAACCCGTGTCAATTTCTTGGGGCTTGAGATAACTCCTCAGGGTCTCTGTCCCCACGAAGTAGAAGCCCTCCAGAAAACAAAAGACCCCACAACTCTGCGGGAACTAAGGAGCCTCCTTGTACTGACTAATTACAGCAGAAAGTTCATTGAGGATTACGCAGAGATCACAAGACCCTGATCCATCTTTTGAAGGGGGGGTCAAGTGGGAGTGCGTTTAGAACAAGCCGAGGCAGTAAGACAACTCAAAAGAAGCCTCTCACAAGCACCTTGCCTAGCTTACCCTGTCAGAAACAAGCAGTTCTTCTTGGAGACAGGGTTCTCAAATATATGATTGACTGCAGTATTATATCAAAAGTATGACAGGGTCAATAAAGTAATCTCCTATGCGAGTAAGACTTTATCCTCGGTGGAGGAAAAATTCAATGATTGTGAGAATGCACTCGTGACAACGGTCTGGGCATTGAAGAATTATCACCCGTTTATCCAGGGGGAACACATCATAGTGGAGACTCCACACCAACCTTTGCAATATCTTCAAAGTGACAGAATCCGGGCTGGAAATGTGAGTAATTGCCGAATTACTTCCTGGATTCTGTCAATGCAAGGCTTTCCTGTGGAGGTCAGATATGGCCAAAACAAGAAGTGTCACCTCGCGCAAGGTCTGGCCGACTTGCATGATTGTGCCAGAGAAAACTGTCTCAGGGACGAAAGTTTTAAAATCAAGGACAACGTGGAGGCCTACCTTAATTCCTCACACAAAGTCTATGAAGAAGACCGGTGTGAGGGAATGCCCACTGTCTTTGAGGATGGGTGCTCCTACCATGTTGACAACAACGGGGAAAAGGAACTTGTAGCCGGCATAGGGAAAGCATGAGTGAATGATGCCCCAGAACCCCCCGCTGGGTACAAAATCGGTCCCCGAAGTAGTCAAGTGGCAGAGTTGATGGCTATGCATCAAGCCATCCTCGCTGCTGCCCAAACTGGTCATAATCACTGATTCAGATCATGCACAAAACGGGTTCGTGGAGCACCTGGTTAACTGGAAAACTAGAAGCATGCTATGTGCTAATAACAAACCATTGAAACATGGAAAATGAATACAAAATATTGATGATCTGGTCACCTCGAATGGGATGACCATCTACTGGAAAAAGATCAAGGGTCATTCTAAAGTAGAGGGACCAGACAAAACTGGAAATGACCTAGCTGATCAGCTGGCCAAAACTGGAGCCATCCAAGGGGATCTACTTGAGATCGAGTCCCTGTTGGGGGAAATCCAGGTCACTGCTATCACTAGGTCCTAGACAAATGCTCACAATGAACGCTCAACTGCACAATGGAGTAAGGAGACCCCAGATGCTGATTTGATTACGGCTCAAAAAGGGGATCCAATAATTGGTATGTTTTATCAACACGTTGAGGACCTTGAGAACTTTCCCCTGACGGATACCGATTAAATAGGGAAAGAGGACCTCAGAGTGTTGATGAAATGTCCAAAAATGTTCCGAAACCAAGACAGTTTGCTGGTAAGGAGATCCATAGCTGGCCATGACCAGTGGATGGTCCCTACCTCATTCCGAAGCCTGATGCTAAGTCACGCCCATGATGCGGCCACAGCCGGTCATCGAGTTTTTTTCAAGGCTAATAGTAAAATCAATATATCTCCAACATCCTATAACAAAACCACAGCCGGTCATCAAGGTTTTTTCGAGGCTAATAGCAAAATCAATATATCTCCATCCTCCTATATCAAAACCAAAACCACCACTGCAGCCCATCCACTCAAAGGTGGATTAATAAATGCCAGATCCCTAACGGCACATGCCACTGACATTTGTGAAATTATACTATCTAATAAGCTGGTTTTCCTTGCCGTCACAGAGACCTGGCTACACGAGGCGGCTGGACCCCTATTATCCCTAGCAATCCCAGATGGCTACACCATTCTGAGACAAGACAGAAATAACATGCAAGGTGGTGGCATTGCTATCATCGCCAAAATCAGCCTAAACATGAGAACTACTGTCACGCCAGATGCTAACTCTTGTGAAGTGTGCGCTATCAAACTCCCACTTCATAACTCTCAGACCTTGACCATCTACCTCATCTATAGGCCGCCCGGCCCTGTGGGTACATTTGTAGATGATATTAACTGCCTAATATCATCCAATCTCAAAACGTCCACGCAACTACTCATACTAGGAGACTTTAATCTAGGCTATAATGACCCATCAGACAAACATGCCTCCAATGTGGCCAATACCCTCACTGAACTTGGACTAACCCAAAAAATTATGGAACCCACCCATAACAGAGGGAGAACCCTCGACTGGTTAGCAGTCCATAACTGCTCCACCTCCATTACCTCCATCTCTCCACAATTATGGACAGACCACTACTTGATATCCTATGATCTATCCACCTCTAGGCCACTCCCCCTGCAGCCAACAAGGCCCCCTCATGCCCTACTAGGAACAAAAAGAGCATCACTAAAGACAAAGTGATTCCTAGTATTCTACCCACTCTAAACCACCTAGATGAGCATCTAGATCCAGAGATACTCGTTGAAGAGTATAATAAAATCATGCTAACCACTCTTGACAACATAGCCCCTCTAAAACTTAGATCAAGCAAATCTAAGGCCCACCTTAATAAATGGTTCACCCCTGAATTGAAAGATCTCTGTCAACTTAAAAGAAGCTGCAAATCCTCCTGGAGAATTACCCCTTCAAAAGACCATAAAACAGACTCATAGAAATATCCTCACAATACAAGAAGGAAATTATCCTGGCCAAACATATCTCTTATAACAAGCGTATATCCATGGGTAATTCAAGCATAAGGGGCTGTTTACAATCCTAAAGTAACTTGAATCGCCCACTCCCATCCTAGATATATGCACTAAAGATAAAGCCTGGTGCACAGAGATACAACAAGCATTGACCAACAAAGTTACAACAAAGTTACCATGCTTCAAAAAAATATACCGGCTAAAAAAGAAACACTCAATCAATTGCCAATACCTAACATCAACCCTCCCCCGTTGGAACAAAACACAACTATCTAATTCAGATTCACCAAAACATCTACCCTGGAGGTGGAGAAAGTTATCCTTTCTCTTAAGCCTCCTAATTGTCAAGGTGACCTGTGCCCGGCACAACTTATAAAAGATGCCACAAGATAACTTTCCCCCTTCATTTCTAAGCTCATAAATGCCTCATTCACCTCAGGCATTGTACCATCCAACCTGAAACAATCATGGGTACTGCCATTACTGATAAAACAATCTTTAGATCCCCTCATCCGCACTAACTACCTCCCCATTACAACAGTCCGCTTTTTGTTAAAAATCTTGGATAGCATATTCCCAAATCCAAGAATTCCTAGAACATCATAAGCTTCAAGGAACAAGACAGTCTGGCTTCCGTCCACAACATGGGACCGAGACCGCTCTCATCGATTTGAAAGCCCAAATCGATGACCTAAGGGACAAAGGCCAAACAGCACTCCTCTTACTCTTGGACCTCCCGGCCACTTTCGACATTGTAGATCACAAAGTCCTTTGCAACCACCTAAACTCTGCTGCACACTTCTCCAAAGAAGCCATAATATGGGTTGAATCTTTCCATAGCGATAGAACCAAGAGGGTGTTCTCCCCTTCAGATGCAGCGGACCTGATCCCCATAGTGTTTGGCGTTCGCTAAGGCTCCTGTGTGTCTCCAACATTATACAACATATTTACTAAGCCCCCTTTGATGATCTGGACCTTCTTGGTATCACCTACACTAACTATACAGATGATACCCAGATCCTCCTCTCACTTTCTAGGGATTACAACAAGGAGTTGGCCTTGGTAAATAGTGTATATCTCATCATCCAGGCATGGATGGCAACGCATGGTCTATGCCTGAATGATGACAAAACAGAGTTAATCATTGTGGGTGGACATTCCAATCTCAAAAAGCTAGGCCAGGAAAAACTTGCTTTCGAGATTTATGGTAATACTATCAAGGTCGCCAAGGAAGTGAAGACTCAAGGCATCTACCTGGATGCCACCCTCTCCTTCAACAAACAGGTGAACTCTCTGGCCTCAGTTACAGCTTACACATGTAAGCTCATCAGAGCTGGTAAACACTTTATCTCCGAAGATAACTCCATGATTCTAGCTAGAGCTCTTGTTTTATATGGACTTGATTATTGCAATGCCCTATATATTGGGGCTAAAAAATACATCCCACAAAGAATACAAATTCTGCAAAATAATGGCCTGAGAGCAGCTCTTGGTATATCCAAACGGTCACACATCTCCAAGATAAGCCGGAACAACAACTGGCTGTCAACCCAAGACAAAATCCTACTGAAAGTTTTACACAAAGCCCTGAACGATGCGGCTCTTCCCTTTATCTCTGATAGACTTGTAGAAAGGAGATCCTCCAGACCCGCAAGAATGTCCAATGTCAATACACTTACCATTCCTAGATTCAAGTTGACCAAGGCAGGAGGCTCCAGCTCTGGTTCGAGCAGCCCAAGTTTGGAATGTACTGCTCCACACTATACGAGCTGAGAAATCCTACCTTAAATTCACATCTAACTACATCAACCATATGAAGCAATCAATCAGTCAGTAGTAACCTCCAGCCGCCCAGCTTCCCACCTGCCTGTACTACAGACATAGCCTGTATATAGCAAATTGCTCTGCTTCTTACCGCCCACACTACGAATCTGATACCTCACTACTGGCAACTACTGTATAATATCCTGTATATAATTTACTGCATCACTGCTTCAGCCTTTTTATATTATTTATATTATGCATTGTGTAACTTTGTAACCTAAGCTTCACATATCCTGTACTGCTGTGCCCTCTTACCCTCGGGTCTGGTGCGCATTATAAATGAATAAAACAAATAAACAAACAAACGACATTAGAAATCTTGCGAGAGGTTGCATGCTGGCCACGCATGGGGAAGGACCTCAACCAATACTTGAAGGGTGTGTGCACAATTTCAGCCAACATCACTCATACGCTGTGCTCCCCTCCAAAAGAGGGGATGACACTTCCTTGGTCAGATTTACAAATCGATTTTATCAGGCCCGTGATTCACTCCTCTAGGGGGAACAAGTACATGTTGACCGTAACATGCTTGTTCACTAAATGGGTGGAATGTCTCCCGGCCCCAAATTGCAAGGCAGAAACAGCAGCTGCCCTGATGATCAATCACATATTCTCGCATTTTGGACTACCCCAAAGGATTGAGTCAGACCAAGCTAGCCACTTCACTAGCGAAGTGATGACAAAGATGTGGGAGATACTTGGTGTCAAAAGGAAACTACACATTGCCCACTGGCAAGCCTCTAGTGGTGGAGTTGAGAGATACAACAAGACTATTGTGAGCATATTAAAACATTGTGTGGCAGATTCTGGGCCAAGTTGGGATATTCGACTACCGCTTGTCCTGATGGCCATCAGATCTACCCCTTCTTCTGCAACAAAAATGTCTCCATTTGAGCTGATGACTGGACGAAGGATGGTGCTACCCCAGCATCTCCTCTACAGAACCCAAGAGCAGACCTAAATAAATGCCTCCACAACCCATGAGTATGTTGAGAATCTGAGAAAACACCTTCAACATGCTTTTGCCTATGCTCAGCGGAATATAGAAAGATCTGCAGACAGTATGAAGACCAACTATGACCTTAAGACAACTAAAAAAGAATACCAAGTAGGAGACCGGGTCTATTTGTACAATTTCCAAAGGAGCCAAGCCAAACAGCGCAAATTCTTCCCAACTTGGCGGGGCCCTTTTGCAATTGTAGACAGAATCTCACCAGTCGCCCACAAAATTTGCATCCCCAAGGGCAGTTTGGCAGAGGGGGAAGATAAGTGTGTCCACATAAACCTGCTGAAGAGTTTCCACCCCAGGCATATTTTACAGGAAAAAAGAGGAGCCAACCGGGAACCCACAGGTGGACATTTCTGGATACCTAGAAGAATCCACCTGTTCAAACCCTTAGTAAATACAGGTGGGGTATTTTGTAAAATTTATTTTAATGTATGCATCTGCCCCACTACATGAGTAATGGGGAAATTTCCATAACCATGCTCTGTTCTGTCTCATAGCATTAGAACCAAGAATTTCTAATTACCAAGGAGGACCACTCGCGGACCGGGAGGAAAGACCCAAGGAGCCCTGAGTATCGCTCCATACTCCCATCCAGAACCGGCAAGGAGATAATGTCGATCCAGCACTGATGGGAGAAGCAGACACATTTTTCCACCTGGACCAAAGAAAGAAAGAACATCCCAATCTCCCGATTCACACTTGACAGGCAGTCAAACTGAAGTCGTGAGGGGGGCTCTGTGGGATGTTTTAACCCACTTCTGCTCTGCTATGCTGCAGCACTGTGTTATGATGGTGCCAGAAACATCAAAATGGCTGCCAAACACTTCTGCTCACCAAAACCTCTGAAAATTGCACTTTGCAAAGCACAAAAAGAGGGTGCCCAATCTGCTATGCATGCTGTCAGTGGTGCAACAGAGATCTCATTGTTGTCATATGTCCCTGGGCTCCACAACAAGTGAGAATGGAGTACAGAAGGAAAATGCAGTGCTGTGATAAATGAAACCTAAAATCTTGCTTTTAAATCCCCTTTTCTTTGTTTGCTGAATCTGCAGAATGCTGGTACAATACACCCTCAAACATCCAAAATTCTTGCTGAGTGCAGTTAAGAAATCATTGTGAACTTGAAAGGTCCTGAAAAGCTGAAAGCATAAAGGGATTTCCACAGCGAAAGTGGCCTGTCTGTGGATGTCAAAAATCGCTGTGCAGCAGAGGACTGCAGGGATGACAGCTGTCAGGAGCCTGCCTGATTAAACTTTAAACATGTATATAAACTGAAATCAAATGTTTGCAATCTAAGAGCCCTATTACTGAGAGTAACCTATGATGTAATTGTTTTTATCCCATGGTTTAAAATCTTGAATCAGATTTCTAGCTGCTATTTGAAATCACGAGTTTGTTTTAAGCTAAGGAAAAATGCAACAGAATTAACAATTAAAATAATCTTGACTAAAGCTACCCAAACTGGAATAACAGGTTTCCTCACAGAAGGAAGGCCTTCCCTCCAGCAGGAAATCACACCAAAGCGATAATTATAGAGTTTGGAAAGAACTTGGTCTACAGAGGCAGAAGGGAACAACGAACAGCTGCTGCTAAGGAAATGCGAGGTGCGAGGACAGTCGTGAATGGCCTCTGCCAAGAGCAAACAGGGAGGAGACTGCTTCTGGACTGCAGGGAGACAGAAAGAGGCAGACCCGAACAACCATCTGTGGCTGACCTTCACAAAGACATTTTTTTCAAAAGACTTATAATTTGCCAGTGAAAATTGTGTCACATCTTCTGGAAAGAAATGGCAAGAAATGTGATTTTACACAAAATATATTTCTTCTAGAAGTATGAAACTTTATACACATACGCACATGTTAAACGCGCACACTTGTAGAAATTTGCTCATAAATTGGACATTGTGTTCCTGATGAAAAGGGCAAAATTCGGTGAAAAGCCGAGACAAGATCCCACAGCTACGGGGTTTTGAGGGATAGCTGCTATATAAAATATGTAATATGTATATGTGATTCTTATAGAGTTTGCACATGTGTAAATAGGTATTGTCCAAAAGTAGATTTTGTGTTCAAGGGGCTAGGGGTGGATTCTCAGCCTCATAAAATCACACCATAAAGGTGACACACTGTTTCTCTCCTCCTATCAAGGCAGCGAGGAGACTCTGACCCAATTACCTGTCAAAAGGGGTGAGCTTAGGCTTAGCCCACACCCCCCCTTTATCATAGCATACATATAGACAGCTCACCACTCAAAAAGGGTAACAGATTCACTTGCTATCCTGATATGGCGGAGCACACTGCTGCTGAACTCCACATCTTCATTGCTCCAGACTCCAGAAACTTGGCAAAGCAGAAACCCATTGATAGCTGAGCCATGTTCAGCTAGACCTCAAATTCCAAAACAGGAACCCCACAAACCTAAGGGGAAGCATCAAAATACAGCCGGGCTGTGCTGTACTGCTTGCCTGCTAAAAGAATTATCATCAGGACCAAGAAGGTCAGATCCAATCCAGTCCTGGGCCGTGCTGTGACCATAGTGCTTTGCAGATCCAGTCCAGTCCTGTGCCGTGCTGTGACCAGAGTGCCTTGCTGATTGCAGTTCCAATCCGATGTGCCCAGCTGTCTGTCCTAGAACGAGATCCAATTCCCTGACCAGAATCTTGACCGACCAGAATCCTGATGGTTCTGTTTAAAAACATATCTAGTGAGTATCTATAGAACAAACTGTGTCAATAGCATATGTACCTTGCTTAGTAAATCCCTATCTTAAACCCATCCTATATTGTATTCAGAACCTGTATTGTTAGAAGTATTCTTGAATTGTCTAAACTCTCTATCCCTCCTATCTTCCTCTGTACTAGTATTGCTAAAACTATCTTTGCACTGATCTTTTCTCATCTAAAGAAGGCGAGTTTCCTCTGCAGGCAGTCATTCTGATCAGGTGGCTGTGTTCCTGTGTAGTATTAATTTTGTTCATAGTCATCCTCTAGTGTAAGAAACCCATCTGTCATTTTAAAAGTGCCTTCCTGTTTTCCATTCTTGCGCCTATCTCGAAAAAACATCCATAACTTACTCAGTTTTTGTGCTTAAAACAAAATTTCAACTCCTGCTTGTAGCTAACATCTGCAGCTTTAAATCACATCTAATCCACATTCCAAATCCATATGGTACTCCCATTATCCCGATGATCGTGCAGTGAAAAGTTTGCAGTGAATTTCATTTTTGGGAAATTCTGACACGTGTAAAACATCTTCTGATTGCTTCCGACTTGAATTTTAAGATTTCAAATTGTTTCTAGGTATTAAATGATTGCTTCTGTTTGTGTGCAACAATCTAAAGTTGCTCTGATAAGAATCTATAGTAATTTCAGCAATTTAGATCATATTTAGTGTTTTTGCCCAGTCCATTCTTAAGATAACTTTAAAAGCCATTCTGACAGCTTGACAGTCAATTACGTTTTTCTCTTGTGTTTGCTGGGGGAAAGAGGGATTGATATTTTGTTTGAATTTTACCATTCCTGAATACCTGCTCTCTCCTCCTATCTCTTTACATTGAGGACACTCAGGAGGAGGATGAGGGTGAGACAGGCCCAGCAATTACCACCAGCGCAGCCACCAGTGCCTCGCAGGCAGCCACCAATCCTTCGCACCCGACCCAGCCCATTTAACCTAACCCGTGAGCAGATCCACACCCTGTACCGGTTGGACCGTGACACCATCACCACCATAGTGGACATGATACAGAACAACATTGCCAGCCACATAGGAATACGCACTGCCATCCCCCCACTACTAAAGGTGGTGTCTGTGCTACACTTCCTGGCCACAGGCACCTACCAACACACAGTGGGCCAGCTCATGGAATTTCACAACCACTATTTTCATGCATGCTGAACCAAGTGCTGGATGCCCTCCTGAAGCACGCAGGCACCCACATATCCCTACCACGGAGTGCCCAGGAGATAGCCGAAACCAAAGTAGGCTTCCATGCACTGGCAGGCATGCTCAATTGTGTCGGTGCCATCCACTGCGCCCATGTGGAATTGGTAGTCCCCCATGCCATAGAGGCGGTGTACTGCAATCGCAAGCAATACCACTCCATCAATGTGCAAATGGTATGTGACTCCAGGAAGATCATCATCCATTGCTGCGCCCGATATCCTGGACCAACACATGATGCCATGTTACTGGGTAATTACACGCTACCCCATCACATGGAGCGACATGCCGGACCACGTGGCTGGCTGCTTGGTGATTGCACAACCGTCCCATGGCAGTGCTTTGGGGTACTGATGTGTGGGGATGCATAAGGGGGGGAATACTGCACCTGGGTAGGAATAGCCGGTGATTGGAGAATGCATGCAGAGCCAAACACTCCTAACCTGAACCAGTCAAACGGTACATGACACTTCACTGGGCTACATATCACAAATAATGCATATCGATGAGAACAAGTAAGAGGCACAACCAGGCCACCATGGTGATGGCAAGCAATGCATGAATGAACAGGATGGCAAGTGTGGCAATGTGGGCAGTGTGACCATGCATAGTAAATAATGAACAGCATGAATTGGAGTCAAAACATTGTTGAACTACCACGGCATATCTGCCTCAGCATGCATGATTACACCCTGCATCATCTATTGAACACAATCCAGACTACCACACCTCATGACAGTATAGATTGTACCTAGTTAACATTTTTTCATGCTTACAGGGACATGTGCGTGGCCACACCAAATAGCTGCCGCCATGACTGTGCTCCCTGAATGTGGCAGTTCAGAGTGACACACACCTATTTTAATCTGCTTGCAGGTGATGGAGGATATCCCTTGAGGCCATGGCTACTCACCCCTGTGCGTAACCCGCAGAACAGCATGAGAAGGATTACAATCGTGTGCACACCGGTACCCGTGTTGTGATTGAGCAGACCTTTGGCCTGTTGAAGGGGCGGTTCCGCTGCCTCAGCAGGTCTGGTGGGGCACTCCTATATAGGCCTGAGAAGGTGGCACAGATCACCATGGCCTGTGTCATGCTGCACAACATGTACGTCCATAGAAATGTACCACTGCCACCTGACATTGACATGCATTAGCCGGGTGAGGATGATGAGGATGGAGACGGAGTTGAAGTAGCCCCCCTGCCAGTACGTGATGCACGGGATGGCCATGCTGCATGCCAAGCACTCATTCACAAATACTTCTGAAACACAGGGACTACGAAAGACTTGCGTCAGTCAGACACTGGGCCAATGTGGACATGCAGACAGGCAATGTTGGGAGTTGGGCACTGAACACCGTACCACATTAAATGGATGCACACAAAAATAACAATGTCCAGCCATGGATATTTCTTATCACAACGTGTGTATTATTTACAACAGCAAAAATGTGCCCACTCCCCACTCCCAGACTCCCCCAACAAACTCCCAGTCCCCACCAACAAACTCCCTGACCCCCCGAACAAACACCAACACCCCCAATAGACTCCACAAGATGCACCCCTTCAACCACAACCTTGTGTCCCACTACTATTGTCCCCCCATGCTACTTCCGGGACTTCTTCCTGTCCAGAGGCGGCATTTCAGTCTGCCTTGCACTGCTACGTGTGTGGCGCACTGGGCTGGTGGGGACAGATGAAGCTGGTGTGGAGGTAGTAGGTGATTCGCTGGCAGGTTCCACACCTCTTGCAAGCCGTGGCCGCTGCATATGAAGCAGCATTGAGGTCAGCACCTGTGTCACCGCCCCCAGGCAGTCCCTCATTAGCCGATGTGTTGACAGCGGCTGTGTTTGCTTCGATGGCCACTGTGGTCCCTGCAATTGCTGTGGCAATACCCCGCCTGGTTTCCTCCCCGTCCACTATGTACTGTCGGAGTAGGTCTAACATGGCCTCCTGTTGGGCCTCCACCATCGACAATCGTATCTCCAGGGTTCTGGAGGGGTCTGGAGTGGTGGGTTGTGCAGTCACGTGGATGGCATTTTCGGGACTGGACTCCTCAGAGGTGGGTAGGTCACAGTCACGGAGGCAGGGATCAACTTCACTGCAGGTGGTTGACTGCAGCTGTTGGGGCGAGGGGGTGGGCACGGGGCTCGGTTTGGCCGGGCTCGGTGTCTCCCTCAGGCTCCACACTGGCATCAAGTTCTTCCCCAGTGGAGGCGGGTGCTTCCAGGGACTCCCCTTGGACAGGTGTGGGTGTGGCCTGCTTGTCTCCAGCGGAGGTGGTGGTGGTGGTTGCCCTCTTCTTACGGTGTGAGATGTATGCCCTCACAGTTGTCTCCTGAGTTGCTTCTTCCTCATCAGTGCCTGGGGGGTAGAAGAGATGCAGGGTATCAGTGATGGTGTGACATGGCAGTGGCGTTGCTGTTCATTATTCACTTGATCATGCTTTCATGTCTTACAGGTGTGTCATGCAGGGTATTCAGAGGGGGCATGTAAGCATTCACTGCATGGCAGGTGGCATGCTGTTGATTTTGGGTTTGTGTGAGGTATCACATGGGCAAGCTCCAGGTGTGTTGGCTGTGTGTTGGTTAAGGGATGGGCACTCAGCATGCATTTCAGTGTGGCAGCGTTTGGCCCGCCATCTGTATTTGGGTATGGTCATGTGGGTGTTGGTACATGCATTCCCTTGCCTAGACTCTCTACCACTTCACTTGTGCTACTTCATGGTCTCCCCTACAGGGATCTGCAGGGTCACTCACCTCCTTCCGCGGTTGATGCCGCACCCATCTCCATCTTGCATAATCCCTCGAAGGACTCAGGACTGATGAATCTGTTGGCTGTCTCCTCCCAGAGCATCAATTTGGCAGGGGGGTGGGCATCCCCACCTGTGGCCATGGCCTCCCTCCGATTGGTGGCCATGATATTGCGTAACCTCAACCGGAGGTCATCCCACCGCTTCCTGCAGTCCCTCACACTGCGCGGGGTGGGACCTACGGCTGATACCCTGCGGGCTACCTCCTGCCAGATTTGCCTCTTTTGTTGCTGCACCTCCCGCTTCTTGTCGTGGGATTGTATTGTGTCTGCATGTGCAGCTAGAGTGTCCGCTAATATGGTGAGCTCTGCGTCTGAGTAATGCTGTTTACGCAGCCGGGAGGTGGTCTTCCTGGTAGCCTTTGACATCCTCTATGGATTTCCACTGTGCTCTCCGAGTATCGGCTGGTGGCTCTGGAAGATGGCAATGGATTGTGTTTTTAAAGATGGCCGCCAGCCTATTTCCCGTTCCTGCGCGATGACGTAATTTCCGGGTCCGTTTATTGACGAACACGGTATTACCATGCCGGTATTACCATGTCGTTATTTAGGGGTTGGTATGAGGCGGTACCGCTATGGGCGGGTCCCACAATGCCGGTATAGGGGAGTTGGAGGCTCTTTAGCGGCATGGCAGTATTGCCACTACCGGCATGGGGGGACGCGCGTGCTCGCGCACTCCTAATCACCCGCTATTAGCGGGTTCATACGAGCACGGACCCGCTCATTCCGGCATGCCGGTAATGAACCCGTTTTTACCGGACAACTCGTAATGAGGCCCATAGTGTGATTAAATTGAGAATACATAAATGAATATTTTAACTTTGCAAACCAGCTGATTCCTGATTCAGTGTGACCAGGGGGGGGGTTCCAGGAGAGGGGTGTGATATGAGTGGTATATCGTTCAGAATAAAGAACTTTTAGACAAAAATAAATAAGGATTTCAGTTGTGCATTACACGATATGGGTTGACTTGGGTGTGTGCCGGATTGAAATCACTTACTAGAGGTGCACCAGGACTTCGGGATTTCTCCTGCTCTTTGGATCTCATCAAAGTGTTGCTGCAAGAGATAGGCCCAGTGTAGCGGGTCTTGCTTCGGATCGAGGTTGGTCATTCCATCTGGGCCCGCAGCCCTTGAGTTACTTGCTTTTTTAATCAGTAACTCTATGGCCCCTTTGCCGGTTGGAAATTACCATCCTCTTCTAAGTCTACCCTGTGGATGTATGTTACGTCTTTTGCTGAGAAGAGCATTTTGAAATGTTCTATCCATCCTTCCTCCGAGACAGCATTACATGTTAGAGCCTCTTGAGGATCAAATTAGCTATTAAACATTCTCCACATTTGACATGTGTTTTTTGTAGCTATTAGATCAAGCATTACTTCTGCACCTTGTTGGATCATTGACCATTTGTGTCCTTTAAGCCAGTTTTTAAATTGCTGTCTTAGCTTCTTCTGTAGCAACACATCGGATGGGTCTTTCCTTCGGATTTCCCCGATTTTCTTTAGTACACTTTTTTTTTTTTAAAAGACCACATTATCAAAGGAATGTTGCTTTATGAAGAGGGGGCGGAAGCCCATCATTCCTTAATTCTTTCTACAAAGTCATCTCCCATGTGTCTTTCACAAATGTATTTATTTATTTATTAGATTTATTTTTCACATTTATTTCAGCGCGCAAAGCCCTGAGGCATCTAGGCGCTAGTTACAGGAAGGGCAGGCATGTACGAGTTTAACACATATGTGGGTTTAGTTTCAATATGGAAGAACAACCAGGAAAAGCCTCTCTTCCTGGTATGGGGGGCTACATCAGCAGTACATACAAGCATAGGGAAAAATCAGTAAGTGTGCACAAGCAGGAAAAGCCTCACCTCATGGTAAGGAGGCTACACCAGCAGACCATACAAGCATCGGGCAAAATCAGTGAGTGTGTACAAGCAGAAAAGACCCACCTCATGGCATGGGGGGGTTAAGTCAGAAGTACATACAAGCATAGGGCAAAATGAGTAAGTGTGCATAAGCAGAAAACGCCTCACCTCATGGTATGCGGGCTGCATCAGTAGTACATGGTAATAGCAGGGGCAACTAGGGAGGAATTCAATTGTAGCCTGGGATTTGGCCAATGTGCTCACAGAGGAACTATTATCAGTGCAGCAAGGCGTAGACTTATTTGAAATGGGCAGCTTTAGTAGTACACTTTGAAGGAAGCGGTAATAACACCAGTGGGGTAGTGAAGGGCTTACAGTAGCCTGAGACATGGCGCCTGGAAGGGGTATGTTGCAAGGAGGCCTGTGCAAGGTGGGCAAACAAACAGGCAACACATTAGAGGTACAATGAATGCAGAACGTGTGTGGCTTTGAGGGCACTGCTGAATGGGCATTGTGAGAGCATATATGAGTGGTTTCAGCACAGAAGTCGAAATCAGCTTATTGTCATTGTACGTGCTGGGCTCAGTGACGGCCGGTTTGTGGGGGTAATGCAAATGTAGGTGAGCCTGCTGAGGTGGTGTTGTGCAGGTTGAAGAGGCACTGGAGGGTGTTGCACAGGCAAGATTGAACCCCTCCCATAGGGTAGCAGAAAGAGCAACAATTTGCATGCTTTTGGAAGGGGGCAATAGATCAGTGTAGCACAGAGTCAGGAGGTACAGTGAAGACTTGTCGTCGAGGGGGAGACTGGGGCAGAGGGTGTGGATGGGATATGTCAGACAGCATTATCCAGTGATAAACCAGGGGTTGAGACGCTATGTCGGATAACACTGATTAGAGAGGAGCAGTTGTGCCTTTTACACGTTGCTTGTGGAAGGCTCCATAATGCTGCTGGATGTACTGTGGGGATGAGACGGTCAGTGGGATCCACTGGGTGTGCATAGAAGGGAGCTGGGGGTGGCAGAATCGCAGCCATGGGCAGTCAGGGAGAGACAGGGGCTTTAGCCATGGGTTTAGTAGCTCAGGGGGCCGGCTCTGCCTGCCAGCTCCTGGACTGGCAGATGAAATAAACTGAAGGCCAATCACACACTATCTTTTGACCACGTTGAAATTGGAGTGAAAAAATACAAATATAAAACAATTCAAAAACTCCAAAAAACTCTTTGAACATCGTTTACAAATGCTACTTTGTTTATAATGTGATGCCATTATTGTACTCAAAATCACACATGATGTAGGGGTGGGCTCTTGAGGATGTTGCAAGGCACTCCTGTGCCTGTGGATGGTGGTGACCATCTGAGAAGGGAAAGAGGCACATGGTAGATCAAAGAAACCCTGTGTGCCAAAGCAGTGGTCACCTTCAAATGGATGCAGTTATGAAGAAGTTCTAAAGATGTTCGGGGAGGCACCAGGGAAGGCCTCACCACAGTCATGTTGGCAAGAAAATTGTCACACCGCAGTTGGTGCCTAGTCGTGGGCCTTAGCTCAGGAGGCCGGCTCTGTATTGCTCTTGCATTGTGGGGGCTTCTATTTGGATTGTGTTGTCTCATGATTCCAATGCCACTCTTTCCCCATTTTATTATGAACATTTGTAGGATGTTGCTGTATCCACTTGTGTATCACAAATGCACTGGGGTTGGGATCTTGAACTTGAGGTGTGTTGTCTAATGCTTTCACATGCCCCACTTCCCTCACTTTAATTAGGGACATTTGTACGGTGGCTGTGGGGTCAACTTTTGGATTGCTCATGCATTGTGGGCCCTTGAACTTGAGTTTGTTGTCTAATGCTTCAACATGCCCCCTTGCACCCACTTTCCTTATTGACCTTTGTAGTGTGGTGTGGGGTCAACTTATGTATAGCTCATGTTTTGTGGGGGCTTGTATTTTATTTGTGTTGTCTCATGCTTCCAATGACACCCTTACCCACACTTTCATTAGGGATATTTGTATGGTGCTGGGGTGTACACTTGTGTATCTCTCATGCATTTGGAAGGCTAGAACTTAAGTTGTGTTGTCTAATGCTTCCACATGTCCCTCTTGCCCCCACTTTCATTAGGGGTGTGTGTAGGGTGGCGGGGAAATCAACATGCACATTGCTCATGCATTGTGGGGGCTTGTACATGAGTTGTGTTGTCTCATGCTTTCAATTGCTTCCTTTACCCCTACCTTTATTAGGGACATGTGCAGGGTGGCAGAGGGGGTGGGGGGGTGGCTCAATGTGTGTATTGCACATGCATATTGGGGTGCTTGTACTTGAGTTTTGTTCGCCTCATATTTCCACATTCCCTTAATACCTCTACTTTCATTAGGTAAGTGTGGTGGGTGGTGAGGGTTTCCACTAGTGGATCGCTCAAGCATTGTGCGGTCTTATACTTGAGACTTGTTTTCTCATGCTCATGCCCCTCTTGCCCCTACTTTCATTTGGCATGTGCTTTGGGTGGTGAGGTTCATTTTATGCATTGTTAGTGCAATGTGGTGGCTTGTACTTGATTTGAGTTGTCACATGTTTCCACATGCCCCCTTCCCCACACTTTCAGTAGCAACGTATTTAGGTGGTGGGGTGTCCACTTGTGTATCGCTCATACATTAGGGGGCAGTTTGAACTTGTGTTATGTTGTCTTATACTTCCACAAGCACCCTTGCACTCACTTTCAAGGGGTCAACCTTTGCATTGCTCGTGCATTGTGGGGATGGTACTTGAGTTGTGTTGTCTCATGTATCTACATGCTCATCTTACCCCAAACTTTCATTAGGGACATGTGTAGTATTGCAGGGATTTCCACTTGTGTGTGTGCATGACTTGTGGGGTCTTAAACTTGATTTGAGTTGTCTCATGTTTCCACAAGTCCCCCTTAACTCTACTTTCATTAGAGATGTTAGTAAGGTGGTGGCAGAGGGGGTCAACCTGTGTATTGCCCATGTATGGTGGGAGGTTGTACTTGAATTGCGTTGTCTCCTCATGCTTCCATATGCCAGCCTTCCCCCACTTTAATTAGGGACCTTTGTAGGGTGGCAGGGGTATCCACTTGTGTATCGCTCATGCATTTGGCTGAATTTGAGTTGTGCTGTATAATGTTTCATGTATTGAGGTTTGCACTTTTGTTGTATCATTTAATGATTCTGCATGCCTCCCACACACCCTTTTATTAGGGATGCTTGTATGGTGACCATAGGGGTCAAACTGTGCATTGATCATGCCCCCATTAACCCCACTTTCATTACGGAGGTGTGTAGGGTTGTGGGTAAGTCAACTTGTATATTGCTCATGCATTGTAAGAGCTTGTACTTAAGTTGTGTTTGCTCATGATTCTGCATACCACCTTTATCCCCACTTTCATTAGGGGCATGTGTAGTGTGTCAGGGGGGTCAACATGTTTACTGTTCATGCATTGTGATGCTTGGTGCTTCAGTTGAGTTGCCTCATGCTTCCACATACCCTCCTTACCCCACTTTCATTGGGGACGTATGTAGGGTGGTGGCTGGTGCATCAAAATCTGTATCGCACAATAATTCGGGAGTATTGTACATGAGTTGTGCTCTCTCAGACTTCTACATGCCCCACTTTCATTAGGGACATGTGTACACTTGTGCATAGCTCATGCATTCGGGGGGGGGGGGGGGCTTGAACTTTCCCCCACTCTCATCACGGTCATGTGAAGGGTGTGGCAGGAGGGTCAACTTGTGTATCGCTCGTGTATGGTGGGGTGCTTGTACTTTAGTTGTGTTGTCTCCTCCAGCTTCCATATGCCCCATTTACCCCCATTTTCATTAGGGACATGTGTTAGGTGGGTGGCTGGGGTGTCCACTTATGTATAGCTCATGCACTGGGGGCTTGCACTTGAGTTGTGTTGTCTAATGCTTCCACATGCCTCCCTTGCGCCCACTTTCATTAGGGACATGCATGGGGTCGCAGGGCTGGTCAACCTGTTTATTATTCATGCATTTTGCTCACATTGTACTTGATATTAGTTTTCTCTTCATGCTTCCACATGCCCTCTTTGGCCAACCTTTCATTAGGGAGGTGTGTAGGGTTGAGGGTGGGTATTCAACCTGTGTATTGCTCAAGCAATGTGGGGCATGCAATTGAGTTGTGCTATCTCATGCTTCCCTATGCCCCTGTTACCTCACTTTCATTAAGGGGGTGCATAGGGTTGCAGAGGGGGGTAGACCTGTATCCTGCTCATGCATTGTGGGGTAGTGTACTTGAGTTGTGTTGTCTCATGCTTCTAAATGCACACCTTACCCCCATGTTTATTATGGATGTGTGTAGGGTGGTGGAAGTGTCCAATTGTGTATTGTTCATGCATTGTGTGGGCTTGTACTTGAGCTGTGCAATCTAATGCTTCCTCGTGCCCACCTTACCCCCCACTTTAATCAGTGATGTGTGTAGGCTGGTGATGGAGGGGTCAACTTGTGTGTCACTCATGAATGGTGCGGGACTTGTAGTTGAGTTGTGTTGTCTCCTCATGCTTCCACATGCCCTCTTACCCCCACTTTCAGTCGGTATGAAAGGGTGTCCACTTGTGTATCACTCATGCATTGGGGGGGCGGCTTGAACTTCCGTTGTATTTTCTAATGCTTACACATTCTCTCATTGCCCCCAATTTCATTAGGAATGTGTGTAGGGTGGCAGGGGTGTCCATGTGTGCATTGCTCATGCATTGTGGGGGCTTATACTTGAGTTGTGTTGTATCATGTTTCAACATGCTCCACGTATTCAAACTTTCATTTAGGGTATTTCATTAAGTATTCGGCTGAATTACAACTGAAAATGAGATATTCTGCTTCAGCCAAATTATTAATTAATAATCACACACAGCAACATAGTTTCCCCTTTAAAATACATTATGTACTGCTTTGACTGCTGCCTGGAATCATTCTGGCATGTCATGTTTATCCTTTAAAAGCATCATTAAACTAATACTGATGTCACTTTTTGATTAAGTACAGGCAGATCAGAGGTGTTGAAGTGCAAACAAAGTCTGTGCCCTTTATATGATGGACAGACATATTTCATCTTGGTGTTTGCTAGGGATGGGTGAGCTGAAGCAAAACTCACAATATTTTGAATTTATTTATGGTCCCTCCCGTATTTTGCAGTTGAAAACCATTGGACTGGAACAATAGTTTATGAAGTCACAATTTAAAATTGTATTTTCTTTATGGGCATATGTATTTTCTGATGACCTGTGTGAGAAATCTGAAAGATACATGTTCCAATCCCACCAATTCCCAATCCAAATAATATATTTAAGTGGATTAATATAGCTCTTGCAGAGATCCCATAAGTTCCAACCCCTGATTAAAATAGCTCAGGACGTAGTTTGCCTGCAGCAAAGAATCACATTTAGCCTACAGGCCAGGTTTATATAGCAAGTACAATGGCTTAATGGGAAATGTACCTGCAGCAGAGATGTTCTTGTAATATCAAAACATAGGTTACAATTCCTACCTTCAAACTTTTTCATGTTGCCAAAATGAGTCCCTTTGGATGGAGTACAAGTGGCAGATGCTACTAAAGAATAGGGATATGTTTTCTTTAAATGAAAATGCTCCGGTCTGGTGCAGCAGAAATATTCCTCCCAACATTAGAGCGTTAAAAAAGATGGATGTTTGTAATAAATACTAGAAGATACAATTTTACAGTTTGGAACACTTTGACCAAATGGATGTGCACGTGAACCAAATAAATAAAATAAACATGCACACGCCAGTTAAAGATCTGCACATCAGCACTGTCTGTTCCCTATAGGGTCAGCCGAGAACCATGGATGACTCAACATTCTATTAATGAAAAGACCATTTCAAATGCCTCATCACCACTCAGTTCCCCAGGTAGAAAGCATTGCTTCAGCATCCCAAAGGTTTGTATTCAGTAGCACTTCTGCGTTCAGCAGGGTGTTAATTAATGTAATCACTACTTTTGTGTTGCAGTGCCTTGCAGGAGTGAGGTTAAAGATGGGTACGCCCAGAAGGAACATTTGAAAGCACAAGTAGGCACATCCCAGTCTGCCCCCAGATTGATTGCATACATGAATACAGTACTTTTGGGATAGGCTTAGTTACTTGGGCCCTGTCCAACAAGCGACACCTATGAATGCACTGGAATACAAACAGCAGTGTAATTGAACAGTTTATTTCCTAAAAATGGTTTTAATTTACAAAGTGTTTTTCTTGTTTACACAATGTTATTTATTGAAAAGGAAACTAATCGGCTCCATATTTGTCTCTGGCTCACTTTCCGCTTTCGGCCGAATGCTTAAATCTACTTTTTGGTACATTCCTAGAGTACCACCATTATTTAGCCTTCACCTTGTCGTAAAAACTACAGCATCGCCTTGAAAGAAAAAATAAAACGTTAACTGGGAGCTTCTCAGCTTTGATTGACTTCTGCCATAAGCTAATGCAATCTAATGTTTTCAATAAAAGGGAAGAGCAGGAGATCTATTTTCATATTAATACCCAGCGAGGGTGGTGTGGTGGAATCCCAGTCAATGAGGGAAAGACCCCACTCCAAGCCTCCTGGGAGCAGGACACCACCATCTTCTGCTGCCGGGACCAAAGGTAAGTGCGTTTCCCGCATCCCCTGTCCCTTTCCCCCACACTCACCCCTATTTTCCACACATCTGAAGCCCTCCCTCTCCAACCCCCACTTACCCGCACTCCTCTGTCCCTCACTGGTGCTGGGAACAGGACTGTTCCCGACGCATCTCTAGCATGGGATTAGATGCCATGTAAAGGGAGAAGGGACTACGTGTAGTTCCTTCTTCCCTTTCCATTGTGACCTTTCTTTTTTTATTTTTTATTATTCCATTAATTTCAGTGGCACCATGGAAAGGGAGAAGGGACTATGTGCAATTAATTCTCCTGTTTTCAAGGCGGCCATTTTGTTTGTTTATTTATTTTTCCATTCATTTCAATGGCCAATATGGAAAGGGATTAGGGACTACATGTAGTCCCTTGTGCCCAATACCCGGTGGGCATTTTTCCTTGCTTTTTTTTCTTGAGTCGAGAAACGGTTTCAACGCCACTTCTCAGCTCAAGAAAAAAATGCTATTAGAACCGTGGTACAATGTGCCGTAGTACTAATAGCAATAGAACCATCAGAGGGAGACTTTAAATGTCTGACAATGCCCCCGGGGCTATCTTAAAGTCCTTGCTTCGCTCAGGATTGTAACTATAGGCCTGGGGGCATTAACACACCAGTAATGCCCCCTTTCTCGGGTTCTATTGTTTCAATTAAATCTGGCTTAGCATTTAGTATGGACTGACCGTTCTGTGACTTTTCTTTTCACACCAAAATGTTTCCACAATACTGGTTTGATGCAATAGGGGATCACTGCTGCACAGCACTGGAGTATTCCACGTATAATTGGTCGCCCAGTCCCAAGAAATGCCACAGCTGCAGTATATTCAGAAATAATTGGGTTGACTGGTGGTGATATATGGCTTGTCTGATGTTATGGGAAGGGATACACTTCAGAAAATTTCACTTCTTCCAGTGTTAGAGAATGGTACTGTAGCATATGAAACCACATAGAAGTGTCCCCCAATATCATCCCAGTCTTCCCTCATCACAACACTTTCCGGCAGAGAGAGCAAGTGGCCAGATCCAGTTGCTATTTATTCTGTGAGAACTACTGCACAATATTGTCATTCATTGTTGGCTAACAACATGCAGGCTGAGCATATCTGGGCATGTTAGTGCTTGTGGTGGAATTGGTGGTGTTGTCTATGCCAAGTAATGATGTGATGTTCCTTTTGACCTGTGACAGGAAGGCTGTTTCGTGGAAGGGACAGTTCACTAGTGAGGACTGACTTATATTACCACTACAGCCTCAGTATATGTTTATGTCTGGACTCTGCTTAATCATAATTGTTTTCTTGATCACGATACATGTCATCATGCTTATTATTGTCTGACTTATCAGTGGTTGGGGTGGCAGTGTTGGACACCTGAGATGTTCAATCTTGTCCCAACTTTCAATTTTACCATGGAACCCATTTTCTACTGAAGTGAAGTGTAAAAGCACACTTTCCTTTCATGCACTCCTTCATTTTACAATTGTCCTGAGGTGTAGAAGGTCATTAAAGTGGAGAGAGCATTCCTGCTTTGCTTAACTACTCAATCTCGGAAGAGCATTATGGGTTCACGCCTGCATGAGATTTCATGTAGTGTAGGAGTAAAACCATTGGATTTCAATGGAGTATGTATCTCTTTAACAGCACACAATCTCAACTGCTTCCACCAAAACCCAAAAAGCAAACATGAACGCGTAAATATGTCTCAAGCTGCTCACATTCATTCTTTCAGGTGGCATAATATAGCATGTGTCTCGTCCCCTTATTTCAAGAGGCAGGTACAGAATGGCGTATGTCACGCGTCCCTAAATGTCATCATCCCTCAAAAAACACTGACAAGTGTATCACCAACATCTCTGAATCTCTGGTACTTCCTCCCCAGAAATCATGGAAGTATGAGTTCTGCACTTGTTGCCCTCTGGGACTATCTGTTCTTCCTCCTAGGTGTCATCCGATGGCATGAGCCTCATCCACTTACTTCAAGAGGCAAACAATGCATTTGTAACACCCACCTTCTGAATATCTTCTTGTTTCATCTCTCTCTTGTTGTCACATGTCCCCTCCACTCACTTCAAGAGTGAAGCACTGACTGCCGTGTCACTCCCCAATCTTAATCCCAGTTACTTCCTCCCACAAGAAATCATGTGAGTGTGAGCCTTATACTTGCTGCCTTCAAGGAGTATCTGCTACTCCTCCCATATGTCATCCAATGACAAATGTTTAATACAAAAACTTTAAGAGAGGATGCTGAGTGATGTATCACCTGTCATCTCTGAATCTCTGCTACCGTCTACCACAAAAAAACACCCAATCTCACAAAAACTGCCTTAGTGGATTCCCTTCTCATCTTGTACCTTCCCCACTTAAAACCAGGCGTCCTTAGCGGGTCCCGCGAGGAGACCAGCATGCTAACAACGAGCTCGTTATTAACGGGCCCGTTGTTAGCATGCTCTCCATTTCCATTGAGCCCTATGGGGGCTTGAATGGGAATGGGGATGTACCGGGTCCGGGTTCCTTGAATGAGGAATTAGCGGGCCCTCCAAGGTTGGAATGGCCCGGTAATTCCTCATTTAAGGAACCCGGACCCGGTACCCGGTAAGGGGGCAGCCATGCCGCTCATAGCGGCATGGCTACCGCCCAACTCGTAATGACCCCCAATGTGTTTTTTATAATTTTATTTTTTAATTATTTATTTATATATTCAATACATCAACGTTCAATATTCAGAATATTAATAAATCATCTTGCTCCAATATTAATTGTTGTGTAACATCAAGTCCATTCTTCTTGAATTTCAGGAACGTCTGCAGTATTGCCCTCCTTTAATGCATTGGGTTGCATCTTTTAATGTTAACAAACGGTGAGCACAACAGTGGCTCATTAATCATAAACAACGTAATCAGAATAACATGTCCTATATCCCTCACACCCTCCCTTTTAAATAACACTATTCTGAAAAAGTAACACGACGCAGAAAGGCAAACTTTCCTTACCCCAAAATAGACCTGGGTCCCCTTCAATCTTTTAGGGTGAGTTGGACAGGATTCTCCAAAGTATATTTGATTTTAACCATTTTTTGAGAGTCCAGTCCGCAGAGATCTAACCCTTTCTCAGCTCTCAAAGAAATCTCAAACCAAAGTTACGTATGTTGATCGTCCAGGCTTCAATTGTGTGCTTGTAACTTCATAGAAGGAATTGGAGCACGTGGACAGAAGCTTCACATCTCCAAAGATATGTATGCGACTCCCTGAAAGTCCCAAATAACTTCCTTTTTATTGACGGGAGTTGCAAGTCTGTTGAAGGGTAATTGAACAGGGTGAGCACTCCTTCGGAGCATAGGATCAACAAACATGTCAGATCACTTGTTTGATTATGCCAGGCCCCCATCCGGATCCCAATCACTGCAGTCGTATTTTTTGCCAAAGGAAAACATAATGCAATCTTGTCTGCAAGCAGAACGTGTTTTACTTCATGTGTGCATAATCAGGAAAATCAGCACTCTAAACAGTGTTTTCCATCACAGCTGGAGGTTGTTGAAGAAGTTTTAAACACAATATGGCAGAGGCTTTGCAGCTTTTAAAACTTTTGCGATGTGCCACTTTTAAAAGGGTTTTTCACACTTCTTGTTTGTGTGTTTTCACTATCTGTATGTTTTGAATGTTTATGTAGGACTCCTCCTGTTTTCATCTCTGCCCGTAGTTTCCCCTTTCTCCTTTTCACCCTTGTTTATACCTCATATGTGTCCTTTCATTTTCTGTGTTGTCCGTATTATCTTTTGATGTATTTGTTTGTGTTTGTTATTGTTGGCTGGTCATGGATTGGCACTGTGGAGAAATAATGTGGAAGAGGAAGAGTTGATTGATGTGTGGGGAATTGCAGAGATGGTGGATGTTGTTGGGGCACAACAGCCGTCCAACAACATGCACATCTGGATTTTGAAGGCAGGCACATCATCAGAGGGAAATGAGGTGGTTATAAGTTGTGGTATTGTTGAAGGATTGCAGGTTCTGTGGCATGATGGCAAGGCTTTCCTGTAATGCATGTGCCACCTGCCAATGGCGCCACCCTATGATACCCTTCAACTGTGATGATGAGGCATTCGGCTGCACTTCACAGGACATTGTTTGCATTCCATATCATCAGGCATGCTGCTGCCACAGGAACATCTCCTCCTACACATTCCTCAAACACATCCTTGTACAGATACTTCCATAGACAGCTAGCCAGAAACACTGCACTGCAAAACGTATTACAGTGGCTATGCCTCTCTTTAGGGGGACTGGAGGACAGGCTGATGCAGCAACTTTGTGGGGTAGCTGTAACATCAGGGCATTGAAGATGAAGCGGTGAAGCTTCGCACTTAATGGTGATTGGGAAAGGGACAAGGAAAGAGGTGGCCATTACTGGGAAGCCCTCCAGTTATCTGTATTTATTTTGCATAGAGGATTTCTACAATTCTAAGTGCTTTACGGGAGTACATTTATTTATTACAACCGCATTTAGGTAAAGCTCTAGGTAAAAATACCTTTAGAATTGTCCTTCCTTCGGTTATTCTAGTCAGCCGGTCAGAATGCACAGCGAGTAGAGCGCTCGCTTTGACATCCGTGCAGAGCCTGCCCACGCAGGTTCGAATCCCGGCATGGACAAACTCAGCCTTTCATCCTTCTGAGGTCGATAAATGAGCACTACACACTGCAGGTAATAATAATCAGCGCTCGGATGTCTGAGTGTTTGTAGAGCTATGTAAAAAATGCAAAAATAAAAAGAGAAGAAAAGGCGGCAAATGAAGTAACAATTGGATTCGGAAAACTCCCAATTTCAACATAGAGAATATATGGAGGGACTAAGAGTGATGTTTTTGCTCAACAATAAACTCCCTCAGCAAGTTGAAGAATGCACTGACACTCTGAGAGGTTCAATGTTTCAACAGACTTGTATGCGCTCCAGGATGTGAATTCATGGCTCCTTATTTTCATGATGTATTTATTTTTTACTTAAAAAATGATTCATTGAATCAACGTGAAGGAGTGACTGTCCTCTTAGGGAAGACCCTAGAACATTTAGGGAGTACATCGTCGCTGTTGACGACCAAGAGACATTAAAAGGAGTTGCTTAGGAATTGCGGGAGTCACTCCTCTCTAGGAGTACACTGGACCTATGAATACAACTGCTATACGCTGCCGGAGAATCTCAGTTGGCGATACATTGAAAAAATGTCTGAATTTTGTGAAAAACTATTAAATGTCTAGGAGTATGTCATCACTTTGAGCTGGACATATTAAGCGAGTGGAACCGTGCTCTGGGGAAGCCATATGAATTTTGAGATGTGTGCATCGCATTGTGAGAGCTGGAAACATTGCGGGAGTATCTCGGTGCTCTGGGGAAGCAATGGCCATTGAAAGGGCCAGACATATTGAGGGTGTTGGTCTGTGCGAAGAGAAATTGACACACACTGAGTGAATGGAGAATCTCTTTGGAAGAGCCAGGAGCAGTGAGGTAGTGGCTTTGGATTATGAGAAATACAGGAAATTGAAGAAATATCTCATCTGTTTAGATGACCATTAAGCATTGATGGAGGATCTCTGTATTCTGCGAAAGCTGTAGAATCTAAGAGAGTGGGCCTCATTATAAGTTTGGCGGTAGCCGTGCCCTTATTAAGGGCACGGCTACCGCCAAACTCGCTACCAGCCCCAGCACTCGCGAATGTGCCATTACTGGCCCATTACGAGATGAATGGGAAGGTAATTGCCCATTGGCGGGTGCCGGTATGGCCGGCCTCCCGATCCGCATTCTGCCCCTTAGGGCAGAATGGGGGTCGGGAACATGGTTGCACCGGCACCATTAATAACTTGCAGGTTCTGCTTGCGGGTGCCGGTCTGCACGCTTGGTCAGACCATGCGTGCAGTCCGGCACCAGCAAGCAGAACTCATAATGTAGCTGAGAGGTAACAACAGCGCCGGTAGCCCTGCCGGCACCGTTGTTGCCTTTCCGCCACATTCATAATGAGGCCCAGTGACTCATCCCTTTGGAAGACCTGTATACCGCAAGGGAGTGGTTCTGGACTCTTGGACAGTTAAACGATTTCTCATTGGGAGCTGCTGCAGGCACATTTAGTGGCTCTAGGTAAATCGATGTGTAATACATAGCAACCCACCATTTTCAGCTTTCTTTTCCTCTTGTTCTGCTCCAGCAGCAGTGCAACTGTTCTTGGTGTCAGATTCACACCCAAAGTCCATTACCCCCTCTCCACTTGGATGTAATTACCTTGTTACAGGCACACGTCATCATTCTCTGAATTGGTGACATATCAAATGTCCTTTTGAATTCTGCCAGAAACTTGTGTCACTTTATTTGAATTTCAGTTTTTTAACATGGGACTCAGACAGGATTCCCGTGCAATTAGACACAATAGCCTGGGCAGAAGTAATTACTCTGTTATCCTATACTCTATTGGGTAGATACCTTAGGCGTTTAATGGTAATTCATACAAGTGTTGTTTCTAACTATTTATTTATTTATTTATTTATTGTGCATTTGTAAGGCCCTTAAACATCAGGAAAATTGTGTTTCAAAGCGCCCACAGGCGAACTGGGAGGGAACATGGGAATGAAAAACAAATATAAAAATGAAAGATAGAGGCAAACCTACTAGGCCTTGTGAGCATGTGCAAGTGCAGAGAGGGAGAGAGAGGGGATGAGGCAGTGGGATAAGTGCTAGGTGTATCACGAGGGAAGTACTGGGGATTGAGCCGCTGTAAGTGCCTAAGTGGAGTGGTCACCTGCCAATAAATAAGTGTAGGCCAGTGGGTGCCAAGGCAAAGTGCTGGGAGGGGTGGAGGCAGTAGGCGAATGGGTGTGGGAGGACATGTAGGGGCCCTGGTCATCAATCTCAACAACAGTGGGATGTTGGATTTAGCAGAGGAGGGAGGAAGGGAAAGAGGAGTTGAAAAGGAAAGTCTTGAGGAGCTTCCAGAATTGAAGAGATCTGAATCAAGATGAAGAGGAAGGGGGAGGCTGTTCCTTTGGAGTTAGCTGGCTGAGGAAAGAGATCAGCCACCCGCGCACTGTTTAGTGAAGCACTTAACACACAAAGAGTTGGTGCCAGAGGAGTGTAAAGATTTGGAGGGAGAGTACTAAGTGAGAGTAAATTGTAGAAAGTGTGGTCCCTGGCCCCAGACAGTCTTGTGGAAGATTGTAACTCTAACCTGATTCCCACGGAGGCGCCGACCTGTTCTGGACTGCTATTACCTCTTCTAAGGTGATGCGCAGGACTCGGAAGATGGACTGGACCGGACCCCCAAACCTCGCCTGTCTGGCCCGTAGAAGAATCCTTCTGTAGATGGAAAAGGGGATTAACTGTCTGCTGGATAATGTGTCGGATTCCCCCCCTTCCCTCTCTCACACTCCTCGAACCCCCTCCGCGATTCCCCGTAGAGTCTCACCTTAGAGTCTGAAAGGACGAGCTCTCCATCCTGCTTCCGATGCAGGGGCGCGTTGATTTCCAGTTACTCCACTGGATCTCAGGTTTGGTGAGTATTTAACTCTGCTTGACTTTTCCGATATGAGGCCGTAAGTATTCAGTTGCAAAAGTTCAAGCCTTAATTGTCCGTTGTCCTTTTCTCTATTTCAGATGCAGGATGAAGAATCTGCGTAGAGGAATGGATTTGCCGAAGGTAAACTCTGGTGAGTCTTTTTGATGGATGGTTCCCTTAGTGATCTTGCTTACACCCACTAATGCGTGTGTCTTTTTCCCCTTAGGGGCCGGGGTACGGAAGTGCCAAAGAAGCGGCGCCGACCCGAGGTGAGGAAAGATTGTCCCAACAATAATCAGGTAAGTCTTAAAGTGGAAGAATCAGGCCTTCCTCAATATGTTCCTTCGCTCACCTTTGTTTTGTCTCTTTTTCTCCTTAGGCGCTGAAAGGCGACGGATGGTGCCAATGGTCGCTGAAGAGCCCGAGGGCGCCTCGTGAAGGTGAGTGGAACGCGGCGCTGCAGCGAGCGATGTGATGCGCTTCTAAAAATAATGTCTTTTCTCAGGATCGTCGGAGTGATGGTTCCGGACTCCGGATGGAGGTAGGTAAAGTTCAATTATTCACCTTTCTCTCCTTTCCTTCCTTTTCAGGTGTTCCAGGTTGCAGGCGGGCGTGGCTGGAGCCAGGATGCAGGAGCAGACACGGTGAGCGTCCAGCTGCTAGATGCAGAACAACGCGAAGCTTGAGCTGCTGTCTGGGCGTGGTTTAAATAGCCCCCAAAGTAGTTCCAGGTAAGTATTCTTCCTCAGCCACGCCCGAGTGGTAAAATAGTCCCATAGGTAAAATAGTCCCTTTCAGACCTCAAGGAGGTCTGGATCCGGCAGCATGGTCTGCATCAGCTAAGTCCATCCAAGCACTCCCATAATGAGCCTGGCGCCTATGGTGCCAGGACTGATGCCTTCTATGAGCCTGGCACCAAAGGCGCCAGGACAATGTCCAAAGAGCCCCTATAAGGGGTTGCTGGGTCCCTCCCTGGGGACATGATGTCTGCTTTCGGGGACGATGGGCCTGAACTGGCTTCCCGGGAGTAGGCATCATGACAAAGATGCAGAGGGATTTGAATTTGATCCTTGTGGCAACTGGGAGTCAGTGGAAAGTTTTTAGGGCTGGAGAGATGTGGTCCCTGGGTTTAAGGCCAAGGATAAGTCTTGCAGCCCTATTCTGGAGGGTTCATAGAGAAGAAGAGGGTAGCTTAAGGAAAATGCTATTGCACTAGTCTAGTGTGGAGAGAACCAGGGATCTAGAGACATTGAGCTTCTGGGGGAAAGTGAGGAAAGGAAAACAACCTTTGAGGATGTGGAGTCGAAAGTGGAACTTATTGGCAAGGTCCAGAATGTGAGGGATGAAGGAGAGAGAGGAGTTGACGATGACTCCAAGGTTTCAGGCTTCAGAAGTAGGAGAAGCGGGAGAGCCTATAGAAGATGGGCAGAGTGATAGACAGAAAGAGGGAGCAGGAGTCCTAATAGGAAGGATCTCAGTCTTGCTGGTGTTGAGGCCTAGATCATTTGAAGTACACTAGGACTGGATGGCAGATAAGCAGTCAGGAATGATGGATGAGGTAATAAGAGGATCAAACCAAAGTTTGAAGAAGAGTTGTGTGTGATCTGCATAACACTGGAAGTTTAGGGAGAAGGTGAACATGAGGTGTGCAAGCACAGCAAGGTAGTTGTTAAAGAGCAGGGAGAAAGGTTGGTGCCCTGGGGCATGCCACAGGTGGAGATGGAGGTGGGGGAGGAGAAAGAGCCCAGAATTACCTTGGATGGATGGTCACTGAGGAAGGAGGTCAGCCAGTCCAGCGTCTGCTCCGAGATACCTATGGTATCGGCGAGCCGTTTAATGAGGATGGAGGATTGACCGTGTCAAATGCATAGAAAAGATCAAGTAGAATTTTATAATTTATATGTAAATATCACTTCCAAATGTAAATGCTGCTTTCAGGCTGTGACTACAGATGCCCAGTCTATGCACCCAGGGGAGAGTGAATAAGGAAGTTAGTGTGCAACATGTCCCTTTGAAAGGGAATAGCAGTGCTCCAAATGGCTTCCACACTTTCAGACAGAGTTCTGTGTGTCGTAGGCTGAGAGAGCTCCTTTTGCAAACAGGAGCCTCCCATGGTGCACAGGAACCTCTGGCAAAGCAGCATGGGGCAAAGAAGAAAACATGCTTATTGAAAACAAACCTCCAGACAGTAACATGTCCTTCTGGGAGTCAATCATTGTGCTCCAGATCGCTTTCACACTTGCACTGTCACGTTGCCTAACTACATTGTGCACCTGGCATATCAGTAGACAGATGCAGTGATGTTTACATGTGTGAATTATGCTTTTTGGCAAGCAAGATCTAGAAAGTGAAGCGTTTTTCACAGGGCTCGCTTTCTGGGAGAGAAAAACATCATGATTTCACTTAAACAAAAATCATACACACGCAGATGGCATGCTGTCACATGTGTTGGAAATCCATTGTTGCAGTAAGATGAAGGTCAGTTGGTCTGGCCAGGAACATGCTACATGATCATGAGACAGGATTAGAGAATTGGTTTTGTATGAGGAGTCAGAAGGTGTCAGGGAGGCACAAAAGAAGAGGGAGAGGCGACAGTAGGATGCAAGCAGGGCAGGCTGATAGCCATATGTTCCGGATGGTTCGAACAGGAGCTTGGATGGAGGTGGCTACCATGGCACAACAGTCAAAAAGATAAAAGGAAACAAATGATGCTTCAATCAGCAATGTGATGGGTGTGGGGCTTATCTTGATTTCTTGGAACCCACTAGGGTGTTTGGGCAATCTCCCAGGGTTTAAAATTGCAGTTACAGAGGTCAGGCCTCTCTTACTGTGATTCTGATGGTGCTGTGAGGCAATGCCATTGCACTCAGACCTCAAAACATACAGAAGCAGTATTGCACATGATCACAGGTTTGGATTATGGATTACTCCCCTGAAGACACAGTGAAGCTAACCAATGGCATAGACATCTACACAGTTATACTGCTCTGCATAGAAAGACAGCATCACATCAATATGGATGAAACTATGCTGGGAAACCTGCCCATGAATGAAGACAGTAGAATGCATGCAGTCTTGATCCCTTTGCTTGGACATTGGTAGGGTGTTAGAGTAATAGTGTTTTCTATGTTTGTTTTACCCCCATACAACATGCGGTTATTATTATTATTATTATTATTATTATTATTATTATTATTATTATTATTATTATTATTATTATTATTATTAATGTACATCATGTGGACTGAGGGGACATTGCCCAATTTCAAGTTAATGTATAAACCATGGTTTACAGTGGAAAGGTCCAAGGATAGCCATTGCTTATCTGTGATTTGATCATGGTTGACCATTGACACTCACAGATGGTAAATGACTCAGGGACTGACCATGGACAACAATTGGCTCTTGGTGTACACGGCATTGTGGACATATATGTTTGTCTATGATCCTACAGATGTTGTATAGACATGGACAACAACAGACACTCATTGACAGGCCATGGTCCTGATCTTTTAATGTCCATAGCAGCTTTGACACAGCCGGCGTGGAAGAAAGGGTGCGCTGTTAACTGCTGTTGTGGCTGGAGTCCCCTTGGAGTGCCCCTTCTTACCTTTGTTTACTTGAAATTGTTGCCGCTCTGCATCGCGTGAGTCTGCCTGCATCCATCAGCTGGCAGCAGTTGAAGAGAGCGGCCCGCAAAGCAGGCTGAATTTTGCTCTCACGTGACCCGTGTCACGTGACATTTTGAAGACACGCCCCTGGACTATCCTATTTCAGCATAACAGCGCAACCCTTGCGGCGTGAAGCCCGCGTGGAGGAAAGGGCACGCTGTTAACTGCTGTTGTGGCTGGAGTCCCCTTGGAGTGCCCCTTCTTACCTTTGTTTACTTGAAATTGTTGCCGCTCCACATCGCTTGAGTCTGCCTGCATCCATCAGCTGGCAGCAGTTGAAGAGAGCGGCCCCCAAAGCAGGCTGAATTTTGCTCTCACGTGACCCGTGTCACGTGACATCTTGAAGACACGCCCCCTGGACTATCCTATTTCAGCATAACAGCGCAACCCTTGCAGCGTGAAGCCCGCATGGAGGAAAGGGCGCGCTGTTAACTGCTGTTGTGGCTGGAGTCCCCTTGGAGTGCCCCTTCTTACCTTTGTTTACTTGAAATTGTTGCCGCTCCGCATCGCGTGAGTCTGCCTGCATCCATCAGCTGGCAGCAGTTGAAGAGAGCGGCCCGCAAAGCAGGCTAAATTTTGCTCTCACGTGACCCGTGTCACGTGACATCTTGAAGACACGCCCCCTGGACTATCCTATTTCAGCATAACAGCGCGACCCTTGCGGCGTGAAGCCCGCGTGGAGGAAAGGGCGCGCTGTTAACTGCTGTTGTGGTTGGAGACGGCGTTATCGACTGGTAAGCGTTCATCATTTGTACCCTAAAATTGATAGAGGGGTTATTTGACTTACTAGTTGTTTTCAATAATAGTCAAAGATGGAGTCTACTAAACCTCGTACGAGACTCAAAGAGAAAATTGAAGAATCTATAGGCTTAGCTCATGCTAGTATCAAATCTCCTACTGCTACTTTATCCATAGAGGAGAAGTCTAGATCAGCTAAAAGCAAAGTAAATCTTGTCCAGAAACGAGATATAAAACATACAACGATTGATCAAGCTCTGAAGACACAGAACCCTCTGACCAACAACATCGATGAACATATTCATTCTATAACTGGAAATCCTGTGGAGATGATATCTATTCTTCCTATCGAAATCACATCCAAAGAGAAGACCTTAGAAGTAGATCTTACAACACGTACTTTGTCTCCAATCCAAAAGAAATCCGAAAACAATAAAACGCAAAAAACAGACTTGAAGATTCCTGCTTTACACCATCTCTTAAAGAGCAAGCAAGGTTAGCAAAACAACAGTGGCAATCAACTTATTGTCCTAACAACAATATCTATGATAACAATATGCAGACCCTACCAATTAGGATTGCACGGCTGTCGCTTGATATCACTGAAATAGAAGCAATAATAGATTCACAAGTGAAGAGAAATGAAGTACCCAAGGGAATTTGTCCACCAGTACAAACAAATCAAATAAATACATCGACACCAATACTACACAAAGAAAGACAGAAGAAATCTAATTCATCCATGGAAAAATCGGCTGATCTTGCAAATAGACATAGAACAGGGACCCTAGAACATTCTGAGCCAACAAGAGATTCATTTAAATCTCCACAAAGACTGCCCACCACAATGCTAGATTTACAAAACACTCTGGTTGCAGTATTATCCAATGCAATGATTCCATTCTTGAAAATTCAGGAATCCATGGTTGATGCAACGAAAGACCAAGCAACACTTCTAGCTATGATTATGACTAAACAAACTCAGTTCGAATCTTTCACTAACGCTATACAAGAGCGAATAAAATTTGAAGCTGAAACATCCAGAACTTGGCAAGCACGCCTAGCCGACATGGCAAGAGTAGACCGCATTGATAAACAGAACCTAATGGAAACTGTGTCAACTATAACTAAAAAACTAATAGATGAAAAAGGGAAGAAACAGCTCTATACGACACCACAAACGCAAGCAATAACAAAAGAAAAGCAAACTGATGAAGAAAATACCATCACCAGCGCAAACATTAACCAGTCAACACAATACGAAATGCAAACATATGCGGCTGAAACAAATAATACCTTACAGTCGATAATTACAGCCACTAATGAACCATCGACGTGTCCACCTTTTGACATATTTGATCTATCTAAACGAGGAACGGTAGCACACGATGTTCCAAATAAACCTCTACATAGAAAAGCGATTAAGAAACCGCAAACAGGATCACGTGCGTTCTTGAGAAAAATACAAACGATTCAAAAATCTTTAGGTGAAAAAACAAAGTCTACTGATCAACAAAAACTATCTAAGACCTTAGTGCACAAAGATTCTACTAACAAACCGGCAACGTCAAGTACACTGCAAATAATACCACAAATTGCCAAACAACCACTACCTGAACCATTGGATGAACTATTAGCAGAAATTAATCTTGATGTACCAAATTTGACATCAGACAAGAATTCACTGCCAGGGACTCTGATCAGTGAGGAATCGTCAATGGATAATTCAATTTACATGAATCAACACAATGAGGATTTGATAGTGATTGATGAATGTGATGAAACAGCCCTATCCTCCTCAACACTAACACAAAGGTCGGATTAACAAGACCACAACCTCAGCATCACCTACTCAATGATATCAGATGATGAAACTTGGTTATCTGTTGAAAGGCAGAAAAGTGCAAAAAACCACATTGTTAAACCAATCCCATCTGGGAGTCCTCTAATCACGAGACCCAAATTTCAAAACCCATTGAGTACTACGTATGCATATAGAGTAGCATTGTTTCCATCGATGCAATCCGAAGAAATGCCAGTGATGTTGAACAGAGCTAACATCTTACGCTTATTCAAAGTCATACCTGAACTCAAAACAATTGGATCGTCTGACATTGAAGTTATAATCTTCCCGAACAAAAATCATATGGAAGAAGCACACATAGACTTCTACACAGAAGACATTATGCAACACGTTCTAGAGGCAAATTACCAGCTTGGAAAACTTGGATTTAAAACTGAAGAAATAATGGTAACAAGAATGATGGCCGAAAAAAAATCAAAGAACATTGCTCTGTTTGACCAAAATAAAAACAAACATACAATGATTGAAACAACTAGAAATCCAATATGGAGAAATACCACACATTCTCCAAAACAAAGATATGAACGAGAAAGAGACACTCGAACTCAAATGACCAAAAAAACATACCTATAACAATCAAAGGTTAAAGAAGTTGCTATAAACAAAATATCCCTTACATCATGGAATACAAGGGGCCATAAACATCTTTTAGAAAATCCATCTACCACTCTTGCGGAATCAGAAATAATTTGTCTACAAGAGACTTGGTTGACTGAAGAGATAATTTGTGAGGGATATATAACTTGGTTGAACCCCGCAATACTCTCGATTTTAGGCAGACCAGCATCAGGACTACTAACCCTAATAAAAATCCATGCTACCTGGTCAATAACGGCAAGAAAGAACATCAACCCGTGGGCACAAGATATATTATCATCTGTATGCCAGCCTTTAATTCTGTACCAAACGAAAACAAAGTGACCAAGCATTTGGAAAATTGTTGTATTTCAATCTTCAACATATACTGGAACCCTATGGCAATCAGCGATAATACATTAATAGATGCAATTTGTGACGAAATTGATGCCATCGCACTTTTGAACAGCGACAATGAATTCATCATAGCAGGGGATCTCAATATTCATCTCTTCAACAAAAAAGGCCAGAAACTCACAGAACAACAAATGTCGCCACGTGCATGTAAATGGACGAACGAAATAAGAATTCGCAACAATACCTTAACAGAGCAACCCACAAATGAGGCACGACTACCATACTCGACTTGGACTAGTGAAACCTCCAGCTCAATTATTGGTTACATCTTTGCCTCGGAAACCTTACAAAATTCAATAATTGCAACTAAAAACATTCAACATTGTGCAAGTGATCACCATCAAGTTTCAATCTCATGGGCAGCTCAAAAGTCTATTGTGGAACAAATAATTTTACCAGACTTGGAAGTATCTAATGGGCTAAATAAACTAATAATTTGAAACCATCAAGTACCAGAATTGCTTGCATCATTCCACGAAGCCCCATTGAATGATCATGTAAAGCTGAATTATGGATGGATACTTGAAAAATATAAACTGAAACAAACGAGATCCATGTCTAATGTGAAGACCATCCATGATCATCAATATAACCCTGAAATCAAGAAAATGAAACAAGATCACCAGAAGAGGTTACGCAATTGAAAAAAAACAAACAACCCGATTTTGAAATACAAATGAAAAAAGAAAAACAAAAATATTCGAACTTCCTAAAAGCAAACAAGGCGATGATAAAACAATGTGATGCTGAAGCAATTTTGAAGGCCCTACAAAAGACAAATACGAGAAATCTATGGTCAATGATGAATGCAAGTTCAAAACAACAAACACTTATACAGGAAGTGGAATCTCATAAATGGGTCGAGCACTTCGCAGAAGTGTACAATAACAAAATATCAAATTTTTCAAACAACAGAGGAAATGACAAATGCATCTGGAACTTTGAGTGGGATGTTGATGACATAACCAACCGCATCAAGGCCCTCAATTCATCTAGAGCACCAGGCCCGGATGGCCTGTCAAATGCAACCCTCAAAGAAAGACCGGAGGAATGGGCAAAATTCTTTTTCCATCTGTTACTTCTTATAGAAAAAAGAAGGGAAATTCCAACAACCTGGACAGTTACGAATTTGGTACCAATATACAAAACAGGGGATAGAAAGAATCCTGGTAATTACAGACCCATAGCCTTGCTTGATCCGTTGGGCAAACTCTTCGCAAACTATCTGCAAAAACAACTCAACAACTGGGCAGCAACCAACAAAAGACAAGCGAAAAGACAAACAGGTTTTGTGACCAAGATTGGAACCAACGTCAATCTATTGCTCCTGAATATGGTAAAAGCAGAAGCCATTGCAAAAAAACAACAAGTCTATGCCATTTTCATAGATCTCAAAATGGCGTTTGACTCTGTAAATAGGGGTAAACTCTGGACGAAATTAACATCATGGGGTTGCCCTTCTTGTATCCTGAATCCAATAATACAACTATATTCAAATACATCAGTTAGAGTTCGTCTAACAAAGGATGGTAGAGTGACAGAATCCATTCCAACCCGGAATGGGTTGAAACAAGGATGTCCTCTGGCCGCCTGCTTATACAATCTTTACGCGAACGACCTTGAAGAACTAATACAAAATCCATCAGTAAATCCACCAAAGATAACAGTGAGCTAATCCAAACATTAATCTATGCTGATGATATCATCGTACTTGACAAAACCATAAAAGGCTTACAAAAAACCCTGGACAAAACACAAATGTATATGTGCGAAAATGATCTACAAATCAACACGTCTAAAACAAAGGTAATGAAACTCTTGATGCAGAATAAGAAAACTCAACATCCTATAAAAATCTTGCTAGAAAGTCAAGAAATCACTTGTATAAAAACAATAAAATACCTGGGTGTTTTGATAAACTCTTCAAAAAATGAAAAAGAATGGTGCGATCATATAGAGAGCAAGGCAAGATCATTGGCAAGACAAGGCAGATTTTTTCACTTGAAATACGGAACCTATTCAGCAAAGGCAACTACTTTGTTATACAAACAAAAGGTAGTCCCAATAATAACGTATGCTTGCGAAACCTTAATAAACCAGAAAGTTGTTAATTGGCCTTATCTTGAAGGGCTATACTGGCGGAAAACATTAGCTTTTCCAAAATCATTCCCTATTGCAAGGATACGCTTTGAACTAGGACTACAGTCGATCCAATCAATAATTACATGGAAGCAGATGGATCTCTATAGAAAAATAATCTCAGATGACAATATCCCATCACTGGAAATTCTAAAAAGAAAGGATCTGGATATGCATACTTCAGCTCTTTCCACATGGTCTATGAATATAAAAACAAGCATGCAAATGGAAGAAATATCGGATGACATGATGATTAAGAGACCACAGCAGGCAAAACGAAAATTAAAAAATAACGACTGGATAAAAACTGTAGAGATTCAAACAACCTACAAACGTTATCTCAAATGTGACATCGAGACAAGAGCTCTTAACGAATTACCTCGTTATTTAATTCAATTTCCAGATAGAATGATCCGTGATTTGTTTCTACGATTCAGGTTGAATATACTCCCAACCAGAGACTATTTAGCGATGATAAACAAAACAGATAATACATCCCCAGTCTGTAGATTTTGTAAAGGAGACCAAACAATAGAAACATTATTTCACTTGATCATGGTGTGTCCTCTGCTAAAAGAAAAAAGAGATCTATTCAGAGACGCTTTCAAGATATCGAAAAAAGCAATGACAACTGAAGAAAGATGGGCTACCTTGCTACAAGGAAATGACCAGTGGCTTATTATCACAATAATAACATTTTGGATGGAAATTATGAAAGAGACTTAATGAACTAAAACCTGTGAAATGCATAAAGATGAGTAAATGTAAGGGATTCTTAAATGAAAAGTTTGTAAAAATCAAACAAAACATTTTAATAAAAAAAAAATAAAACAACTTTGACACACATGGGTGGCTCAGATCCTGAGAAGTGTGGATAACCATAAACCTTGAACATATGAATTGTCTGGTAAGTTTATTTACACATTTTTTCTTGTTCCAATGGATTTTTCACAATTACTGGTTTACAATTAAAGCATGGATGACTATGGTTAGTAATAATCATAACAAAAGATCATTGCAGGTAAAACATCCATTCTCTTGTTATGACACTTACCTATCCACAATACTAGAGTATTCCATCCAGAGTTTTTTTTTTATTGTATTTTTATTTATTTGTTTATAGTGCGCCGGAGCCCGCAGACATCAGTCATTTATAATTACTAAATACCACTGGGAAAGCAAACATAACTACACATATAACAACACTGACCTTCATGACACAGTAGGAGCCACCGTTGAATAAAATGTGGTTGCAGGGTGCAGGTTCACACCTTAAAAGGGCCGTAACAATATCAGAATTACTTTTAAATATATAGTGAAAAGATATTAACAGGGTCACAGAGAAATTCTGGGATCTATTTTAGACAAGTTTGTATTCATGTTGGAATGAAAACATAACTCGTTAATCATGCAAAGCATTGTGGGTTTGCAAATGGGATAAACATTTCTAAACAAAACCATGCTGTCCTCTACCCTGGGAGTAGGGCTCCCTGGTCTGCCCATTGCATTAGATGTATGCAACCTGCTGTACCAGTCGTGCAGATACAATGATGTAGATGGACTCAATATTTAGAGGGTGTGGAGAAAGGGGCATCATCTATGTTGGTGTGAAATTTGTGTGAATCTGAGAAGTGTGAGGTTTCAGAGTTGAGCATTTGAGAGCTTGCTGAACAATAGTAACTGCCAATGTATGGTTAACAGAAATGCAATTGTTGCTTCCAAACAGTAACACCCCTGAATATTTAATAATTATTGGCAAACTAAAGAGATAACCTAAATTGAAGGTGGATAATGATGTACCATGGTCATATCAAGGCTGCCCATTTAGAAATGATGAACAGTTGTAGTTGCCTGTCCTTGATATGATATGATATGATATGGCATTTACAACGCGCCCATACACAAGTGTTTCAGGGTACGACGAGGCAAGGGAGGGGAGACAGTGGGAAACAGACAACGATCCTACTAGGCCAGGTGTCATTCAGATCGCGCAAGTGCATGGGTAGGGAGAAAGGGCAAGTGCCAGGGGGAAGGGAGAGGGGAAAAGTGCAATGCAAGGGATAGAAGAATAAATAGATAAATAAAAGCGGCCAGATAGTGGAAAGTGCAGGGTAAGAGCAGAATAAGTGCTGGTGGGGGGCTGTAGGGATACAGAAAACGGTCCCCATATGCGATGGGTTGCCAGGGGGGCAGGGCAGGTGTGCAAAAGCAGGGCCTGGCCTGGACCCAAGATCAGAAATGGTGGCCAGGTGACCAGTGCAGTTTCAGCCAGGAATTTCAGCAGGGGAGAGAGGCAGAGAAAGCAGAAGCAAAGAGGAAGGTTTTGAGGTGTTTCCGGAACCGGAGATGGTTCTCCTCAAGTTTCAGGGAGGCAGGAAGGCTGTTCCAGAGGGAGGCCCCTGCTGAAGAGAGAGCTCGACCACCCACTTGTTGCTTAGATAAGCGACTGACCCTGAGGGAGTTGGAGGCAGACGAGCGAAGAGCCAGAGAAGGAAGGTATTTGGGAAGAGAGAGTTGAAGGTATTGCGGCCCCAGGCCCCAGAAGGCCTTGTGGACAATGCAGAGGGTTATATACCCCTGTTTCATGTATAGCAAACATGGATGTAATTACCCCGATTCATGAACATACCATCGATAAAAAATAACTGGGATGGACAGAAACGTGATGACCATGGATGTACATGAACAACAGTGTTTCTACTTGATACAATGGACAAACAGGTTTCCTTTCACTGTATAACCCTGTTACATGGACAGAGCCCATGGACAAAATTACCATGATCCATGGACAGGCCATGGATGAAAATCCCAGACAGAACAAGGATGACCATGTATGTATATGAACAACTCTGATTATCCATCAAAGCATGACATTTTAAAGACCGGGATGAGGGTGAGGGGGTGTATGCAGTACGTGGGAGGTTGTACATTTTCTCAGCAGCAATGTAACAAACGCAACATGCACTTTTCATTTCAATAACTGTGAAATATTCTTCAGGGGCCTTTACAATTCATAACCAAAAGTTCATAGGGTCTCTCAAACCAATACAATGATGTCTTTGATGACTTTCATGACTTAATATAAAAAATATAGTTAATGTTCTGGCTGTGCCCCTTCTGTTTTGGTCAGCATGAAATACAAAACCTTTCATTATGTCTGGGTAAGTCATAGGACGTCATTATGGGTTTGTCGGTCCATAAGCAATGGTGCCGTTAAGCTCACCGGCACCCTTGTTTCCAGATCGGCAAACACTGAATCTGCCTGCAGTGACTGTTGTGATAGCTGACCCTGCCTGGTGCTGTGGCCACGGTAAGCCGATTGTTCACAGAAGCACCGGCACCGTTGCTAACGTTGCCTTTACTTCTGTGTCAAAACTCCCATAGCGTCTCATAGGACTCTGTGGGAATGGCAACTTACAATTTGCCAGCGCCTGACTTCCCGGGCCACAGGACTCATAATGAGCTGGTAGCAATGGGAAGTCAGGCGTGGTTAAAATATTACCGTAGCACCGGCAGGGTTACCGCTGGAACCGTATAGACATGTTGATATTTCACCTATAGATGTATGTGGATGTATGGCTCCACATATTTTAACCATGTCATCTGGTAACTTCTTTGTCTACTGTCTATTGTCTTCTGATAACTCTTGACCACCTGTCTTGACAAATTGTTTTCATATAGGGGACTCCTTTTCTGTTGTGCGGCTCCTAATCCCAAGACACAAGTGGAACATTGCTTCACCTACTATGGTAATGTGCCTGGTAATCTTCTCCACCAATCTCCTCCACAACATACGCCACCTACTGAGATGAATGATTGGCTCACTTTGACTCTGTATGTCTTCTTGTGTGTATTGTTATTTCAATGCTCTTTAGATTCAGTGGACAATTAGTGCAGAGGGAGTGCCATACCAGTGTACATTTATTTTGGGCTCTACTGTGTTCTTGCATTCATTGTCTAGAACTACGGTGTAATCAATACTGGTATTCCTATGCTTTGCCCGGGCATTTGCTGGAAAACCACCCACTCATGTCTGCCCGCTGCATTCCTCTGTTCTACTTTATTACTGGACACCATAATGGTTGCTGCTCCTTCAGGTGCGAGGAAGATGGTGGCCCGGGAGACTCAATGTATTATCTACGTCTGGCACATCCCCCTTTTACTGGTCCTTGTACCACGATTATACTGCACTTTTTTCTTCATTGCCTACCAAAAAACATCTGCAGGCACCCCTGGATCACGTTACACTATGCAAATGTAACAGGGGGGAAACGTGGGAGCGAAATGGAATGTGCTATCTGCAATGTGGTTTTTGAATCAACAAAGTGACCATCTCAAAAATCCTCAAAGAAGCACGTTTATATCATACAAAACGGATCAGTGCATTACAACATTCAGCCCTCCAAACAAGCAGCACACCCCAATAGCAGTGGTAAAAATTCAGTTTAAGAAGCCCTAGCATTTTCTGTGGTGTGCTGTTGTCTAATCAATAAATTGCCATTTCAGATATCCTCAAGCATGCATTGTTATGTCACACATCAGAACATCATGCCCACGCCTGCGTTCAGCACCCGCTTCCAAACAATCTAACGTGCTGCCAAAGCAGTGGTGAATTCAAGTGCCAGCGAAATATAAACTGCTCTCGGAAATGTGCATCTGCATCCCATCATGCACCGGGTGGGAATTACCAAAGCTGCTAGTTATATCACACACCACAGCAGCTTGCCAGAGCCTTCCACAGCCGGCATTCACACATTGCAATGCTGCAGAGAGGTAGCAGTGGAAACAAAGGTGAGCTTTTTGTAGAACGTGCTCTCTAGCGCTGTGTATTCAATGTAGCGCTTGGAATGAATTCCTAAAGCGGGCAGGGTTGCGCCACGTGCCAGAATACCATGCTATTACCACCTACCACCTCACCCTCTAGACATTGAAATAGACTCTGCAAAAGTAGCAGTTAAATAAAGTGAGAATGACATGCTCTGTGTAATGTGTGTGTGTATTAATTAAAGCTCTTGGCCCCCTATCCTCAAACTGGTGGCATTGTGTCGCACACTACCCAACAAGCAATGTAATGCTCACCAAAAGCAGTAGAGAAGTTAAGTGTGAAAAAGGGCAACCGTCTCTCTAGTGTGTAAATGATGAATCCGGCGTCGAAGCGTGCGCATTACATCAAACCAGTGTGTGATCCTGACAGTAGCAAGTGAAGTCCGTCTCGGATTTTGTTCAAAGATATATTGCGTGGCCTGCCTATGCGTGACACCTAGAGGAAAGATCTCTTTAAAATAATGCTTTCTTATATCTTCCTGTAAAGATAAGACAACTGTTATGTGGGGGAATAGTTGTTTTGTAAACGTGAGCGCCGTGACTGTGTCATGACGCTCACGTGCTCATCTAATAAAAGGCGCTCTGCTGGCGCTGCGAGGGCAGAGCAGCAGAGCCCCAGGAAGTGGCAATTTGTGTCTGTGTGTGTCGAAACAGGTTGTGGGCCTGCCACGTGGCCGTGGCTTTGTGTGCGGCGCAGCCCGGGTGCCCTCTGAGCCGTGACCGCTGCGGACCCCCCCACTGTGGATCCTGCGCCCGGTGGCACCGTAGGGTGCCTCCCTACTCATGATACGCCGGTTGCCCGCCGACGTGTCGACTCTGTCGGGTGATCCCGACACCATCTGTGGGCTGTCCCGGAGACCGGAGGCAGCCCACAACACTGGCGATGAGGCGGTCTGGGTCCTCCATGCCCGTATGGTGTGGAGGCTGCTGGATGCCCACAGTGTGCAGCGAGTGACGCTGCCTGGAAGAAGGTGGCCGTGTGCCTGCGGCGAGGAGGAGCCGCAAGGGGACGGCACCCAGAGATTACGCGTGGGTGCTGGAGTGGGCTCCGAGCCTGGTAGGTGGGGCCTGCTGGCTCGGCCCATATCGGCGGCGTGGGCTGCTCAACAAAAAAAAAGGGGCGGAGCAGAGTGATCCGGCCTACTGGGCACAGCTCAGCGGCGGCAGACGTCACGGCTACCCCCTGGCCCCAGCATCATCATCCGGGCTGGGCGGTGTGGGCCGGTCTCGGGGCAGGCCCAATTGCAGAAAAGGGGGTGGCTTCCTACTTCTGCCTCGCCTCCGGGGAAGGAGAGATACTCCCGGGCCGCAGTGGGGAAGAGTCTGGGCTGGCCTGCAGGGTGTGAGGGCCCATCCACACCTGGGCCTGCAGGAAAAGGAAAAAGAACAAGTATAATCAGACTGGCAAAGCTGCCTGGATTGGGGCGTGACCTAGATGGATACATGGCCTGCAGTGTCCCTAGAGAAAAGGGGAGAACCGGGCCGTGGTGGTGAGGAGCCTGGGCTGGTCCACAATGCATTTGGGCCCATCAACATCCGGGCCTGAAAATATAGATAGAAAGACTGCCTGAAAGAGGGGTGTCATATCAACCCCGCAAGCTGGGCCTTCTCAGACCGTAGAGGTTGCGGCTCCACTTGGAGTGCTCGTGCGCCCCTGGGTAGGAAGAACGGCGGGCACCTATTAGCACCTGGTCTGCATTTGGTAGTCCCAGCGGCTTTCAGCATGTCGGACGACGAGGGAATATGTCAGGGTCAGCTGGCACCAATACATCATTTCGACGTCCTGGGTGAGCCGGCCGGCCTGGGGGTCTGGTGGGTGGCCTGGGTGGAGAACCTGGAGCTGTACTTCGCGGCAATGGAGATCAAGGAAGCAGCCAAACGTCCAACACTCCTATACTCTGCTGGACTGGCCGTTCAGAGGCTGTTTAAGACATTAAGGCCCTGAGATCAGTCATACGACGCAGCCATCGCAGCCCTGAACGAGTATTTCAGACCCATGGTCAACAGGGACCATGAACGGTTCAGGATGAGGTGTGCAAGGCAGGAGGAAGGGGAAAGCCTCGATGCATTCCACGGGAAGCTGCGCGGAATTGCACTCTCCTGTGACCTGTGGAATTTCGAGGAGGACGAGATCCGGGCGCAGATAATCTATGGCTGCAGCTCCACCAAACTGCGCAAGCAGGTTCTGAGGGACCCAGCGCTGACCCTCGATCGAATATTGGAGCTTGGCCAGGCCCAGGAACTGGCAGAGGTGCGGGCCTCGGTCATGGACTCCTCTAGACACCACCTAAAGATGGAGGTTCCCATGCCGCGAGTGAAGGTTGAGGAGGTGGCGGCTGTCGGCAGGTGGCCAGGAGGAAGAGTGATGAGGAGGGGAGACTGGCCAAAGAGAGACCCCAATGCCACAATATGTCATCAGTGTGGGTGGGATCTTCCACACCCACAAGACTGCCCGGCGATAGGACAAATCTGTGGTAGGTGCAGGAAGGGAGATCACTTTACACAAGTGTGTCTCGCTCCAACCCCAGCCGGCATGGTGGGGGCATCAGGGGGAATGAGGCGAAGGGGGGAAAGACCCCAGGTGGCGGCGGTCCAGGTGGCGGAAGAGGCCCCGAGAAGTACTACATGATATGGGGGATGTGGAGTACGAAGAGAATATATTCTTCTTGTCCTGCAGCAGCGCCGGGGGCCAGTTTGATCCCGGGATTTTCTGAGTTGGAGGAGCTCGTTATAGGGCCCCGTGGTGTGAGGACTGGAACACACCTGTTTGTTTTGCAGTGTCATAAAGGCTTGAGTTTTAGTAGCTTTTAGATGGTGCGCGGACTGGAATGCACCAAATGTTTGGGGTGGGTTTTTGTTTGTTTTGTTGTTTATAATAAAGGAGGGATGTTATGTGGGGGTCTAGTTGTTTTGTAAAATTGAGTGCCGTGACTGTGTCATGATGCTCACGTGCTCATCTAATAAAAGGGGCTCTGCTGGCGCTGCGAGGGCAGAGCAGCAGAGCCCCAGGAAGTGGCAACTCGTGTCTGTGTGTGTGTGTCGAAACAGGTTGTGGGCCTGCCATGTGACCGTGGCTTTGTTTGCAGAGCGGCCCGGGTGGCCTCGGAGCAGCGACCTCTGAGGACTTGGGGTGACACCCCCACACTGTGGATCCTGCGCCCGGTGGGTGCCTCCCTACTCGTGATACGCCGGTTGCCCGCCGGCGTGTCGACTCTGTCGGGTGATCCCGACACCATTTGTGGGCTGTCCCGGAGACCAGAGGCAGCCCACAACAACAACTAATCCCGGCATGATTGAGCCCCGTGTAAAGTCTCTTCAGAAAACCACACAACTTGCTGCAGTGTTGATAAAGGAATCCCTTTTCAATGTTGCCCTCTTCACTTTCTCTGTGAAAGTAGATAATCAAACTTATTTCTATTAAAGCCCTTTACAAATATCTTCTATCCTAAAAAATACACTCGTAATCAACACGACCACTCTCTACAACTCTGGCTGAGCAGTTGCATTTTTGTTTTAATGTATTTTTTGGGTTCATTCAGTCATGACTATCACAATACAAAAGGCAAACTTTTTCACCAATGTTCCATTCAAGAGCTGCAGCAATTACAGCTTCAAGACCTCACCACTGTAAGGGCTGGGCTGTGTGGGAAGGGGAGTTCAAGTGGTCAAATGTGGGTTAAAAGGTTAAGGGGAATCAGTGCATGCTGCGATCCTGGTAAATCTTGGAATATCTTTTTTTAAACTCTGGTCGTTTTTGTCTGTTCAATTGCGCAGGAAATTATTTGTTTGTTGAGCTTTGACATACTGACAAAAAACCTGAGGTCAAAGTGAGTTGGGGCTATCAGGAGCAGAGTGCCACTACTTTTTTAAAACCACGGTCACCATTCCAGAACGGTTCTTTTTGAAGTAAAGATATACCTCTTCATTTTATCACACTGTGCCACTAACAGCCAAACTGAAATCTGTCTCACTGTTCATTCAGGAAGCCTGGATGGAATCTCAGCCTGGAGAGACTGTACCTGGCTTCATCTAAACTATCAAAAGATGAAGGAGGTCCTGCTACCACTAAGACATGAATTCCCCCTACACCTTATATCGCTCTGAATTTTGGAAAACGTATTAAATTGTTGTCTCACTTAGAATATACAGTTTATAAAGGGACAGGCCATTTTGATGCAATTTTATATTAACATCAGGTGGCTACATGGAATGTGCCCCTGCAATTGTATTTGCTCTCCACTCTTGCTTCTCCACTCTTTTTGACTGCTTACTCTCTGTTCTCTTCTCCTTTCCTTTCTCCCTTTTCCTATCTCCTCTCCTTACTTTCTTCTATGCACTTACTCTATCAGAATTGTCCCTGGACCTAATATGATAGCAACCTCGTCTGTTTCCTCCACCCTCCCATTAATGTTTTTTGTGTAGAAGGTCCTGTAGGTGGAGGATGCCAATGGATTGTGTTTTTGAAGACGGCCGCCATGGCATTTCCTGTTCCGGCGCGATGACGTTACTTCAGTGTCTGGTATTAACGGACCGGTTATTAGCACTATGTTCATAACGGTAGCGCTATTTAGGGGTTGCCGAGGCCGGAGGCGTTCTGTGGGTATTGGTCGATGCCGCTACCTGGGGGTTTGAGGGTCGTTAATGGCATGCCGGTACGGCCGTTACCAGCATGCAGGGGTGCGCGTGCTCGCGCACTCTTGATCTCCCGCTGTTTGCGGGTTGGTGCCAAGCCGGACATGTTATTACCGGCATGCCAGTACGGGCTCATTTTTAGCGCCCACCTTATGATGAGGCCCATGGTATCCAACTTGCACCCTCCCGCATGTCCAGTCCAGCGCAGGAGTAACAGTTCAGCTACTTTTTTTGGCAGACTTCTACCACTGCAAATAATATTACGCCCATAACCGATTATTCATTTCCCCAGGCTTCAAAAAGCAGATCTCGGATTTCTTGATAGGCTTGCCTCTTGGGGGTTCAGCCAAAATAGTTCACCCAGCATTCCGTCTCACTTTAAACACACACATATTCCCAGCCATTATTTGCGTGTGGTAATCACACTTGCAAATGAGCTGCACTTCGTGGAATCCAGGACTACACAGTTATTAATGTCAATAGCTCATACTGTGCAATATTCAGTCTAAAAAAAAATCCACAATGTAGAAGATGATTTAATTAGTCTAACCATAAATCCAGGGATAAGAACTGAATATCGTCTAGCTCCCTGTAGCTCGGAAAATCACATTAAAGTCAGAGCAAGGCAGCATCGAGTTGATGAACCAGCGGTTTTGGTCCTTTGAACATTTCTACTGTTTCAATGTGGAAGAGGAGAGCGACATTATATGGACTGGGCCAAAAAGGTGGCTGCGGATGAGGCAGAGAGCACTCAACCCACACCTCCTTGCAAACTTTGGCTCTCGTGCCCAGCCCTTTTGTGCTCTAGGGTCCTACAGCTCTGACCAGAATCTGTTAATTAAATGAACTGATAAAAGCTGCATGCAAAGGGTGCCCCATGACAGAAAACTAATTAAAATGCAATTTGCACACAAGCGTGTAGTTAATCATATCCATGCTCAGGGAAACAGAGAGATTCCATGTGTATCTGTAGGCCATGTGTGTTAATTAAAACTTAGTTCTTTAAATGAGAACTTTACACATTAATAAAGCAGTTAACCAGTTCCTGCTGGTTTCCACCAATCTTGTAGATATATGAATTCTAACCCCTTTCATCGACTATCATGTATGCTCTCACACTGTGCATGCTCAAGGTTCTGCCAGAAGAACACACACCAATAGCTCTGTTCACACAACCTTGCTTCCAGCCTTGGATGATCAAATAAAATCCCCAGGTTTACTTCCCCACACCCACACCAAGTGAAGTAAGTTTCTGACTTCACCAGCTGCAAACCATTACATGGGCCTCGGTGGTACGTATGGCCTCATGTTGATAGCTCCTAAGCCTAAGTGACACTGAAGTCACAGTGGTGGGCCAGTCCTGTTCTGATCTCCCTCAGGGCCTTTATTGTACATTTCTTGAGAGCACTTTAGAATGTGTAAGATGTATGAGCCTTTCGACTGTGGGGGATTGAATAAAGAACGTACATTAAAAGCAATACAAAAGAGAATCTGAAGTAAAACAGGCCAGATGAAAATGAAATTTTGTCCAACCCTAGCCACAGTACGTTAGTAAAGCCTTAGTAATAGTTTCTCTTTTAGCATACTCTGTGTGATTTAAACGTATTGAATAATAGGGTGTGCTTTACCGCCAATTTGTACAGCAAATTCTAAGTATGTGCAAAAGATAGGACTGTAATATTGCTATTTAGCAGCAGTTTGAGACAAAGTAGTTTAATTTACTTTACCTGCTGGCTCAGCCTGGTATGGTCTTGTATGAACAATGGAATCCTTTCTCATAAGAGAGCAGATGTCAACATGGTGAGAGGAGTGCCTACGCCCCTTGGCAGGGATCACAGGACAGGAAGTCATCATATGACATGATAACTAGAAGTGGACACTGAGGAAGGACTGCATATTAATGAAAGGATTAATTACAATGGCAGGAGGTGGGGCATCTGTATTGGAAAGCCTAGTGATGAGTTAGAGAGGTCAGCTACAAGTAGATGTAGGATGCTTTTTGCTTACCTTAAAAATCAATGAATACAGTGGTTTCTGTTTGTCGTCAATTGAAATTCATGCATGGGTCTAGTTTCTCCAAAACTACTGACACTCAGTCTGGATTAGTATAGCCTACGTTACTGTGGCCCATATTTTATTTTTTCTTTGTAAGTACTCGGAGCACTGTGCATAGGTAAGAAGTATGTACACGTGGCTTATAAATGAATCAGGGCAAGACTCTCACCCAGTGCTTTATGCTGGGATATGAGTATTGTTGAAAATGATTAGTTGGATTGTTTGTCAATAAAGGTTTTCTTTTTCCTTCAACACATTCTGCTTTGCCAGATTATTCTGTGCACCATCTCAGTGGGCCTTCCTACAAAAGGAGGTTCCCACGGCCTACGCCACTTAGTACTTTGTCTTCAAATGTGCAACCCATCTGGAACACTGTGATTGGCTCCTAGAGGAACATGTGACACACTGCTTCCCTTATTCAGTCTCCACTCTGTGTCCAGCCCAGGTCTCTGCAGCCAAGATCCAAAAGCAAGGGACCTGGTAGGGCCAGAAAGTGGCTCGATCCAGAAACCCTGCTGGAGACAGGACTTCACCAAGCTACCAATTTACCTGGCTTCTGCGTCCACATGTAGGGATCCTTAGACCCCTGGACATGGACGATTCATTCACTGAGTAGCTTCTGTGAAATGACAGGACCATGGCATATTGGAGTCTATTAACTGTCATTTGATTACTTATAGCCCAAAAATTCTAGCACAATTTAGAATCTACACTTGCTACTTCTTAGGCAGCCATCTACACCCTACCTTTTTGCTTACCCTCCTATCGCCCCTCTCTGTTGGACTCCAGTCTTTCTTCATTGTCCTAACTTGCCTATTGCTTCAACCTTCCAGGATACATTTTTATTTCACTCCATTCTTTCTTCTACTGCACTCTTCTAATTCCCTTCTCTCCTAGCTTTCAGCCTTAACTTGGTGTAACTTTTGCATCAGTCTCTGGCCTACCCATTTTCATCCTTACCCCCTGCACTCAATCCCCTCAAATAATAAACTCCTTTGCTCCACTCCCAGGGTCATCTGTTCCTTTTGCCTACCGCACAACACCTGATCCTCTGCCCCACCTACTGTGAATCTTTCACTTCACCTCTGGGAATTTGAATTTGAAGCATTTATAATCGTGCAAAAGGACAAACTTAATCATATAGAGGTGCAGATGTTATATATAAATACAAGAATATCCAACAGAGAGTGTAGGGAGTGCATTTGTTTTCAGATGGGGATATATTTGATAACCCATGGGGAAAGCCTGCATCAGCCCTTTATTTGACAAGAAAGGTTTTAAGGGCTCTTTGAAACTGGTAGATCGAATCCAAGACTCTAATTTCTCGAGGGATACTGCTCCACAATATGGGACGGCAGACAACAAATCTTCGGTCTCTTTTTGTAACACAGTGGGATTGAGGAATTTTCAACAGGAATTAGTCCCCAGATCATTATGTCTGAATCAGTTGAAAGCAACTAAGTATATCTCCGAAATATGAAACGCGCTTGATTATCAGACAGGCCACCTTAACGTTGATTCTATCTTCCACTGCCAGCCAGTGAAGCGTCTGGCAGGCAGCCAGGCAGCCGAGACATGGCAGACCTACTCAGTTGACAGACCAATTTTACAGCAGCGTTCTGTGCTTTTTGTAATCTCTGGTGCTGCTTAGCTGGAATTCCAGCAAGAAGGCTGTTGCAGAAGTCCAGGTATGAATTTACTAAGGAACCCTCTGCGACAGCAAGATCCTCACCTGGAATAAATCGCAGAACTTGTTGTACAGAAAGAGTAGAACACTGCCTGAATTTTGGCACTGACCTGGCTTTTACTGGCAAGGTTGTCCTGCCAAATACACCCAAGATTTTTTAATTTTAGAGGCACATTTTAGTTTATGCCCCCAAAAACATGGGTTTTGGGGATACTTCCCTGCAGCAAAGATATGATTTGGTCCAAACAGGGCAACCCCAGTCTTAGCCGTATTAAGTTGAAACTGATTTTCTGACATCCAGCGGCTGACTTCGTCAAGACACTGTTTGACACTGAGGAATGTTTCATCAACATTCCCTATTTTGATGAACACCTGGGTGTCATTGGCATAAGAATGAAAATATATCTGATGACTCCACAGGATGTCCATCGATGGCTGCAGGTAAATGTTAAAGAGCAGGGGTGACAGGGAAGATCCCTATAGTACTCCACAGCCCAGGTGAAAGGGATCTGACAGAACTCTGTCACCCCCCATTCTAATCTGTGGACAATGGCCTGAGAGAAATGAGGTGAACCATTTTATGGCATGTTCGGAAACATTACAATATTTTATCGGCAGCCAAGCAGTATCGGATTGTCGACCATGTCAAAGGAACATACAATCCCTCTGCAACAAGTCTTCCTACATCACTGACTACTTTGACTCTTATCACTTTCAACTTTCACTTCGTGCTATCACAGAAACTTGGATCTCCCCATAACACTGCTACATTAGCATTTTTCTGCAGTGACTCTGCTACCTTCTCCCATTCTCCCAGACCTGTTGGAAAGGGTGGCAGTGTGGGGTTCCTTATCAATGAAGACTTCACCATTGCATTTCTACCCCATCTGACTTCAACTCTCCCTCTTTTCAAAATCCCTTTATTCAACTCCTCCCTCCTACTCTTCTCACTGTTCTGGCTCTCTGTTGAACCCCTGTTTTTCTTGACGCGGTGCTCGTTTATCTGACCATTCTCATTGAGTCAGATTCTACCAACATCCTCATTGTGATGCTGGGGAATTTTAACCTTCACAATCTCTCTGCAGCCACCTGCCTTGAACTTACATCCCTCCTACCTGACCACTCCCTCTACTCCTTCCATGACCAGCCTACCCTCTCTGGTGGGAACTCACTTGACCTGGTCCTTCTGCCTAATTCACTCTCCTTCACTGGCCTCTCCATTGACCCCTCTCCCTCTGATCACTTCTTTGTTCATTTTAACACCTCAGTCCCTCCAGCTTCTACTCGTTCTCTTCTATCTTTAATGACTAAGAGGAAATTCAGGCAGTACTCTCTTGACCCTTTCCTTGATGATGTGAGGACCTCTCACTTGCATCTTTCCTCTAATAATGTCTCTTCCATTGTGCATGCTTTCTCTGAATGTAACTGTGCACTTATGACTCCATTTGATCAAAATGATCCTGCTCACATATTCACACCATCCCATCCCTTTCCCCAACCTTAGATCACCTGTGAAATTCAGATCCTCAAATCAAACATGCATTGTGACCTAATTTGCTACAAATTATGGATACCTTTCTGACTTCTAGTCTACAAAGATTCCCTTACTGCCTTACCCTCTGCACTGGACTCAAATACTGCTACTTATCAAATATAAACTCCTCCCTTCAAAATCACCCCTACAAACACTCCTCTACCCTCCAATGTTATCTCGCACCCAACGAGCCAATATCCATTTCCTCCATTCTTTCTGCTAATGACTTGATAACTATTTTTCCTCTAAAATCTCCAAAAATCTTTGACACTGTCACAGCCCAGCTCTCACTCCCTACCCAAAACCCCTTCTGTCCACCTCCTCTCCCTAATTTCTTCTACCCTTCACTACTTCTCTCCATCTCTCCCATTGAGTTACACCCCATTCTTCACAGTCCCAACACATTTTTCACTTCTATAAACCCTTGTTCTCCACAAATGATGCAAGTCGCAATCCCTTGCCCTTATCTTTGTGAGCTCCTTAATCTCTCTCTCAGCTGGACTCTACACTGCCTCCTTCAAATCGCCAATTGCTTACTCCTTAAGATCCCCTTTTCCTCCTCCTCCTCTCACTCCCCTATCATCCCTGACTGCCTATCTGCTATTGAGTCTTGGTACACCTCCAATGATCTCTTGTCCTAATGACAGTACGACTGAGATTCTGCCTATAGGGTCACCTGCTCCCAGTTTGCCTCCCAAACTCTGGCCACCCTCTATGGCTTCACCTACTGTCCTTCCAGATCGCTTTGATCATCTGGCACCAACTCTCTGCTGATCAACCGCTTCTCCAAGCAGAGAGCTGGGGGAAGATCTCTCTCCTAAGCTGGCTCCCTCTATGAACAGTCTCCCTCTTTCTCTCTGTCTTGAACCTGACTATCTCAAGTTCCGCAACAACTCAAGAGCTTTCTCTTCTCCTCCAACTCCCTCCCCCTCCTGTGCTAACCAACCCTCTTTCACTGAGATTGGCCACCTGGCCCATCAAGACTCAACTAGGTCCCGGCATTCTGCCCAATTGCCCCCAGAACCCCCCTCTACTGCCCACAGCCCACACCCACTTGTCAGGTGGTGTTCCCTTCTGCCCTGCACTTACGTGTTGGGTGGTAGATCTCCAAGCTGTCCCTGCCCATGCACTTACCTGTTGCCTCCCCAACAAGCACCTCTACACTTCCTCCACCAAGGTTACCCTAATAGCACTTACCCTCATCCCACCCATCCTTTTTTCTTTTCAATGCACTTGCACACTCCAAATGTCACATGGTCTAGTAGGACTCCTGTCTCTTTCTATTTCTTCATTGTTAATTCCAGTGTTTATTGTTCTCTGTTGTTCCCTTCCCGTGTGGATTGTTGTGCTTTGAAACACAGTATTGTGTATAAAGACCTTATTAATATTCAATAAATAAATACAATATTGAAGAAGTCCTCTGCTGTCGCAAATGTCCCAACAAACTATCACACAGTTTCTCTCCTTTCCCATTATTACAAAGTCCTTGACTGCTTAGTCTTGGACTACATAAATAAGTACCTTAAGGATAATGACCTTGGAGATGCATTTCAATCTAGCTTGCATAGTAAAGACACCACCGAGATTGCACTCATGCATATTTCCAACTTTCTCTCTAATGCTCACCACTCCAAACTCTGTTCTATACACATCCATTTGAAACTTGTTGCCACTTTTGACACTGTCGACCACTCCTCTCTCCCGACTCTCCAGGAACAAATCTGCTCTTGACTGTATCACCTCTTACCTGAAATGTCAATCCTTTAAAATCTCTTGGAATGTGCAAGCCTCTGACGCCCATCACCTTTTCCAGTTGGCAACCTCCAAAGATCAGTCCTTGCACCTCTGTTCTTCACTCTCTATGCCTCTGCCCTAGGAAAACTTATCTCATCCTTTGGCTTTCACTATCATTTTTTTGGTGATGACACTCAAATATATGTTGCCTTTCTCTCCTTCCTCCCAACCATCTAAGAACACATTATGAACTCTCTCACTGTATATCATAATTGAATGAATCTCTGCTCCCTAATGCTGAACACTTCAATAACAGAAGTATTTTGTGGTTACCAGTCAATTGGTCGAAAACATTTGGTCGATAGGACAATTGGTCGACACCATTTGGTCGAATGCCAAATGGTCGAATTTTTTTTTTTTTTTTACCCCTTTTTTTTTTTTTGGAGGGGGGTCCCCCCAACCCCCTTTTTTTCTTTTTTTTTTTTTTCCCCACACGAAAACCCACAAAACACATATATAAATAAATAAAAAAAAATTCGACCATTTAGCATTCGACCAAATGGTGTCGACCAAATTGCAGTCGACCAAATTGCAGTCGACCAATTGACAGGACACCGTATTTTGTCTCCCAGTTTTCAATGCTATCCTTCCACACCCCTCTCATATCTCCTTCCTGTAAGACCTTCTTGCTCCCTCATCCAAGGGTCACAACCATGAATTTCTCTTTGATAGCGACCAACAACGGCATCATTTCATCTCTACCACTGCATTTGCTGCTCATATTAACGTCTTCTTCATTTGAAAACCATGTCATTTTTTTACTAACCACTGTAAAAAAAAAAAAAATGAATCTCCACTATTGAGCTTCATCCCTCTTGCTCCCTCTTGACAAAGTTCACAAATGTGTCAGCCACACTCTCTACAGCCTACCCAGATCCTCCCCACCTCTACCTACTGACAACATGCACAACCACTCTCTTTTCAGGTTACTTCTCTTAGTCTGAAAAGCTATCAGTGGTCTTGCTCCTGAGTACCTGTCTGATTGTATCCCAGTATACTCACCATCATCTGCCCTCCAACTATTCTCTGCACTCAACCTCACCTTTCCATGGTGTCCTGTCAATTGGTCGACTGCAATTTGGTCGACTGCAATTTGGTCGACACCATTTGGTCGAATGCCAAATGGTCGAATTTTTTTTTTTTATTTATATATTTTTTTGTGGGTTTTCGTGTAGGGAAAGAAAAAAAAAAGAAAAAAAAAAGAAAAAAAGGGGGGTGGGGGGACCCCCCAAAAAAATAAAAAAGGGGGAAAAATAAAAAAATATACCAATTGTCCTGTCGACCAAATGTTTTCGACCTATTGACTGGTAACCCCTTTCCATACCTTCCTTGTGCCTCCTCTCACTTCCTCTCTTTTTCCCTACTCACCCGCTCCACTGCAGCCTACTGCCCATGACAGTCAAAGCTCAGCTTAATGTTCACTTAGTTGATAAAGTGGGAGCTCGCCTGCCCTCTCCTCCATCACCCCTAACTGACCCCACCATTGCCTCCAGTGATGCTTAATAATGTAATTTTGTATATTTTATTTAATCAGTACTCCTCTTTAGTTTGTAGCACTTGGCCCCTTAATTATACCTTTGTAAGTCACCTGTTTTCTTATATGCATTTTGTTTCTGTTTGTTTTGATGTGACCCTTGACTATGTCAGAATTAAATTACACGCTTACCTCTAGAAACTGGTTCAGTACTTATTCTCGTCTTTATGCTATTGTACAGGCACCCTTCATGGGAATTCTTTCACCATCTGTAAATGTTTAAATGTTAGTCATTTCTGATAGAAATGTTAATCCCTGTTCTTTAATAAATATAAATACACGCTAAGGATTGAGAAGATGCCCATAGAGAGGGTGGGAGAGAGGGGGCTGTATGTCATTTGAGGAGAAAAAGACATTTAAGTTCTGGTGTAAATGGAAGGATGTTGGTGTTGAGGAGCTCCAGTGATGATTGGCAAGCCTCATTATCTCCCAGCACTGCAGTATGCGGAGCAGTAAACTGGTGCAAGGAAGTGGTGTGCCGGAACTCTGTGCAAGGATTTCTTCACTTTCTTTTATTTTTTATTTTTATTTGTTTATGACTCGCAAGTCTTTACAAAATTATTAAAATATATACAAAAATGCATTATTTTTCCGAATTACACTTTGCAATCTTGCAAAAAAGCATAATAAACATTTATACACTTGCCACCTTTCTATTTTTGAGGCTGCATGAATTACTACATGATAATTTTGCAGGTTTTTAGCACACATACCACGCAGATGTTAATGCAGCGCTAGAGCCCGATGTTAATCTATCCCCAAAAAATTGTGAGGTAAGATTTTCTTCATGTCGCACAAAATTCCTCAAAAAGTACTAGGCGTATGTTCCATGTCCCTTCACACTCAATAAGCAGGTGCCTAAGTGTTTGTTTTGCTTGATTAATACAAACTTTGCATAGTTGGTTAGCTCTGCCTCCCTGTTTTCACCTTTCCAATACCTCTCCACAATGTACCAGGTTTAGCCTTATCCTTAAAAAGTTCTTATGTAACAAGCTATCCAGAAATTTCACAAGGTAGCTTGAAAGACAACCTAGTTTTTTCTCACCCCGTAAGAAGGGGTTTACAAGAGAGCACATTTTCACTTTCTCAATTGTTTTTATCCAATTTATAGACTCTAGTTTCTTCTTAATTTCCAAATGATTGGAAATAAGAGTGTCTATATCCAGGTCGATATTGGAAAGGGACTCCCTCACCTTACTCTCCAATGATGACAAAATTTCAGATCTAGAGTTTGACATATGGCACCTAATGTCACCATAGAGAGTAACCTCTTTTCCAATAATGATCTCCCGATATAAGGAGATTAATTTCCAGTCTGCCATGCATCCCAGAGATTTTAGACCAAGCTCAAATCTCAGACTCCAGCTGGGTGTGTAGGTAGGGAGACCTAGTGCCCTCTTCAATAATCAACTTACAAATACGTCCCAGTTGATAGTCCAGAGCCGCAGTCTGGCTTCCAGTCCATAGCGAATTACTGGAACTACTTTTGCCAGATAGTATCAGACCAACCGAGAAATTGAAAACGTATAGAATTTATTTTTCAGTTTTAGCATTTGCGTTGCACCTTGCACTATCTTTACTGTGACCTCAGCCTCAGCTTTAAAAAAGGCTGGAGAGGCGTGGATATTGTATCCCAAGAATTTAACCACCTCTACCCTTTGAATCTTTTGGCCATTTAATTCCCAGTTTGAGTATTTAACTTTTTTTGCAGGTGTTTGAAAACCATGACATTTGATTTAGCGGTATTTATAGAAAGCTTGTTGATTTCTGCATACTCACTCAGCTTGGTCAGTAAACACTGTAGCCTAATTGGCGTCCTATCTAGCAACACTATATAATCTGCACAGGCCAGCCAGAAAACCTTTCTCCCATTCAACACAGGGCTTGCCAATGCAGATGGTTCCAGAGAGATACCTATGTCCGCCAGGAAGAGATTAAAGAAAAGGGGGACTCCTAAACACCCTTTCCTTACCCCACTTTTTACCTCAATGATTTCCGAGAGGTGCCCCAACTCATCCAGGCGAACTCTTAGGTTAGTCTCGCTGTGCTGCTCTACCAATATTGCTAGAAGTGTCTCAGGTAAGCCCCAGTGTCTCAAATTGTTCCAGAGTAGGGCCCGATCCACCTGATCGAAAGCTTTTGATAAGTCGACCCACGCTCCAAACATGGGCAGTGATTTGTTTCCTTCTTCCTGCTCACTTACTAAATTTAGAATCAGACCATTTAATGTTGTTGACATGCCTTTTCGAAAACCTGTTTGGAAGCGGGATAAAATATTTCGATCTTCTACCCACTGTGTCAACTCATTTAACAAGAGCTTCATGAAGATCTTGCTTTCTATGTCGAGCAGAGCTATAAGTCGATAATTTGCTGCTGCTCGACGATCCCCACTCTTAAAAAATGGTATGATCAGGGCAGTTTTCCAAGATACTGGAAATAAGCATCTCTTGAGGATCTCGTTAAATAAGCAGAATAGTAGGTGTGACCACATGTGTGGCTCATTTTTGAGTATTTGATATGTCAGGCCTTTAAGGCCTGCTGCTCTTGAGGCGGAGGACTTAATAATTACCTCCTCAATGTCCATTTCATTGAAGTTCAGTTGCCAAGGTGTATAAGGCTTCACTGCAAACTGGGAACCCCTGGTGTCTTTAAAGACTTCTGTTAGATACTCCACCCACCCTTTCTCAGAGACTAAGTTACACAGGGAGCTGCCAGTTCCGCCCTCAAATTGACTGATTAACACCCAGAAGTTCTTTGTATTCCCTTCTCTGAGCAGTTTCAGCACCTGCTCCCCATCGTTCAGCATTCAGGAAGCTTTTTGTAGAAACAACCACTATCTATAATTGGATTTTTGTCTGCTGACTTCTGCTCTGTAAACCTCTGGTGAGAGCCCTGCCATCTTAATTCCCTGCAGGGCCCTTCTGTGCTCTCTTTTCCTTTTCTGTGTTTTTTCGTGAAATATGTGGGTGTGTTTTTTGTTTAACCAGCCCTATTGGCTCATTAGGGGCTGATTTAGCCCAAATGAACTCTGTGAAACTTTGCGGATCACATTTTGTTTCCCAAATACTTCTTGGGATCTCTTTCAGCTGTGTATTTAGGTTTGCACCTTCGTGCCTATATTTTACCAACCTAATTTCCCCTTTTGTACCATTCAACAGCTGTTTATTTACACTTTGGGAGGAGTTGAAGAGATCAGGAAAGAATAGTTCTAATCTGCTATGGTCACTCCCTCCATCACTTCACTATCATGGTGGAGGGCAACATATGTAGATATTGAGAGACAACGATATAATCCAAGGTTGAAGAGGAATCACCTTTATGCCACGTTGTGGAAACCCCCGAATCTCCCTCCAAGTTACCATTTACCATCTTGAGACCCCGGTGTTCCATAAAATCCAACCACATCCTCCCATTTTTTGACTTATTTAAAGCAGAATGGTTTTTGGCCCCTTTTTTGATTGCAAACTATCTGTGTTTAGGTCTCCAGCTAAGATTATATTGCTACTTGCTGGACCTAACCAAATTATTTCCAACAATGAGCCTAGAAGTTTTAGGAAAAAGTGCAGTTTTGAGCAGGTGTGGTTCCAGTAAATGTTAATTATTGCCCATACTGAGGCTGTATTATCCTGGAACAAATGGGCTCTGCAAGTCTGAATACCAAAAGTATTTTCAAAAATAGGAACAATGTCTTTGAAGGTTTGATTTTTTAGAGCTATCAGGAGACTCCCTGAGAGTCTTCCTTTTGCTTTTGGTAATGCTGGTAAAAATTGCACATTAAACCCCTGTATATTCTGGGGGTTCACTACCCATGTTTCCTGCAATAAAACTATATCTCCTAAATCAAACAAATAGTCCTGCATTCCTCTTGCCTTAATGGTACTGGAGCCCTACGTGTTCTAACTGACTATGTTAAGACTTTCCCTTATAACGCTACTGGGTACCTACACCGAGCTTCTGCAGAACTTGGGAGATAATCTCTGGCAGAAGGGATAATGCATTTCCCTGCAAGTTCTGCTCAACACTTGAGCTTTTATCCTCTTTTTCCTCAAGCTCCTGGGAGGATCTTCCCCTTACTGGGCTTTTTGTAACAGATTCTATAGTACTACAACTATCTTTAGGGTCGCCTCTTGCCTCACTAATTGAGACTTCTAGAACATAAACCTCCAATTCTCGATTCGCTCAAGATAACATTCTTTGCACTAGATGATGTAAAAACCACTTCCACAAGGAAAGGGTCTTGTGGCAAGGGAAATGTTACACTTGCAATATCCTCTGACGAGAACAGATACACATTTTTCACTTTCTTAACTATTCTCAAGATCACAGAGCGACTTAATGATTTTTGTTGTCTACCTTTAGAACAGTGTCTTAGTCAAACCTTTGGGATAGCATAGTCCTTAGCTTCATTTATTTTTGGTAGTGCAATTACTTGAGCTACTGCCTGAGGCATGGACCCATGATTGTCTTTGCTGGGTTGAACAATAATTGACACAGATTTCCCAATACCATTATGCATACAATCTGTTTTTATAGACTTTGTCTGGCTGGGTTCCAAGACTTTATCAGTCGGTAAAGATGTTTGTTCTGCCGAACATTCTGTAACTTTCTTTTTTCTGGTTGCTAGAAAGATTGGGGCCATATTTAAATTGGTTTGGTTATATACAGATGGTAGATCATTGGAAGCAACAGTCTTTTGTAGCAGGGAGGAGTTCTTTTGCAGAAAGGTAGGCGCCCATTTCACATTGCTCAATGAGCTATCCTTTTGGCGAGTTGCAGGTAAAGGATTGGTGCTTTGGTGCCTCTTTTCCACTTTTGAAACTCCAATGTCATTCTCATCCAGAAGACCCTTTGAGTCACTGCATTGTCCTTTCCTCATATCTGTTTGTAGACCAATACTTATATTCATAATTTTGACAGTCTCTCCTGCATTAAACCACAGATTTTGGGTCCTTTTTTCGTTTTGATTCTCCAGTTTTTTCTACTTGAACAGTTACGGCTTGGAAATCATCCACTGAGGATCCTGTGTCAGTTTCATGGTTAAGAGTGACCATTTTCTGCTGATGAGTGGCTGTGTCTAATCCCGTGGTAGTTGAGGTGTCTTGATTATTCTTTTTTCTTATTCCTCCTTGATTTAGGTTACACCATTTTTGATTTTCCTCCCTGCTTGACGCTTTCTCATATTCCTTCTATCTCTTGATCTCTGGCAGTATTCAGGTTGCCAATCAGGTTCAGTATCTATCTGCTTTTCCACTTCCATCACAGATTGTATTTGTGTCATTACTGTAGAGGTTTTCAATTCCCCATCTGCTGCATTTGCCAATCGCCGAAATTCCTCCATTACTGATTCTGAGATTCACTTTCTATTTGTTGTAGGCGTGCTTTCTGTGAACTGCAAAAACATCATAATCTCCAAGCACCGCGGTAAACAGAGTGGTAAAGTCGTGTTAAAAAGGGGTTTGCCAGTGCTCTGTGGAAGGATTTCTTCACTTTCTATTGTTGGAGGCGTGCTTCCTGTGAACTGAAAAAGCCTCATAATCTCCCAGCACCACAGTACACAGAGCAGTAAAGTGGTGCAACAAAGTGGTTTGCTGTGGTTTGCCGAGGGACGACGCGGCAGTGCCCCAAACAGCTTTTCTCACAGGCTCTGGATCACAAGGTAAAACATTAGTAATCAGTGAAACTGCCACTGTGATCTTTCCAGTTGCTGTTTTTGTGAACTTTTCATTTTTGGCATATGCGCAAAAGCCATACAGAGCTGTCACATCTTGACACAGTAAATATGCCAAGTAAGACCATAAGCAGACAAAATGGCTATATCTTTCACAAACCTGTAAAGAAACACAAACTTGCTCATGTTCTACCAGCACGGAACAGGACCCTGTGGGTCCTTAAAGCATCAGCAAAATACCCACCCAAAACAACTTGAGGGCACATTACTGCATATTTCCCTATGGACTGTGAACCCCAAGCAAATTTACATCAAGATATAGTGCAATCTTCAGGTGTTATCTCAGAGAAAAGCAATTTGGACATACTAATTGCACTAGCAGAGGTGGATAATGGACAACCACAATTCTCTTTTAGCATTATGTTACTTGCTGCGAGGGGCAATCCAGTCATCTAGAGTTACACATGAAACAGCAACTGCAAATATGGAGGAACCATCAGCCTCTTGTCTCCTCTCTCCTCCTGCTGTACATTCACTGCATACTGATGTGCCCTTCGGAATGTCATTGACCCCTGATCTGTTTCCTGCCTCAGATCCAGAGCTGCCTCCCAGTGAAGCTACAGATCAGAGTACCATGGAGAATACCAGCATTGGGAGTACTGTGGTGAATATTAACACAGGAACTTTGAACTTTGCAGTGAAGATCCTATAGAAGTTGTGTGGCCATATTCAGGTGGATCTCAAGTAGCAGAGGATAACACTTTAGCGCTTATTGGACAAATGTGATCAGAACCATGTTGCAGCCAATTCATTGGGACTGACTGATAAGTCAATTTCAAACAGCGTTGAGATAGCTGGGGTGGGGGACGGCCCTATCCTTTGCTGTAAACTGCATGTAGAGGTCCCAGAAAACAAGGCCTCCTCTCTTACATATATGTCACACAAAGATCATAGATGTTAAAAGAAAAGAACAGAGGAGCAGGCCACTCATGTATCCACAATACAGTAATTAGAAGTGGATACAGAGGATTTACCATTAAACTCTACAACAATAGAACTACACAAAAGTCCAAAAAACAATGGAGAAGGGAGGTGCATCGAAAGGCAAGGAAGCAAAAATCTGTTGGGGCTATTACCAGTTGGTTAGTTAAGAAAGTTTGTGAGGCAACCACATTGGGCACAAAGGAAATCCTTGCAACTAATGCACCATTGGTCACCACTGCTAAACATGAACTAATTGGTTGAGCGAAGCAAGCCAGAGATGAATATTAAAGCTGACACGTGGACAATGGGACACAGCACCGGAGCTTTATGGAATTGTCCAGTCCCACTACCCTGGACCATCTAATACTCTCTACTGCTCCACTTAAACTGAAACATGGTGCACAATATTTAAAGAGGCCCAAGGTGCAGAGGTTTCTGGCTAAGATACCTACACTCTGGATACTCAACACCACAGACTTTGATTTTATTGAGCAGATTGGCATGGGCCGAAGGAAAGCAACACATTTATACTGCTGTGTCCTGGATACTGCTGCTCTAATACGCCTACACAAGTCTACCTTTGGTACATTGGGATACAAGCTAAACATTAAGGTGTCTGGTATATTACCATCAACCTGTTGTGACAAATGCGCCAAAGAGCGTAACATATTTTGTGTAACTAAGAATACTATATCAGCGCAAACAACAAAGAGCATTGCAAAGGTAAAGGGTAGGGAATGGTTGAAAATCATTTTACCACAGCAGTGCCAGGCCTCAAGCTGAGGACTAAAGATGCTTAGTTAGAATACTAGAGGCAACAGCCTTCTGTTTTCCCAAAAGGGATCCTTGCCCTGACAATGGAAGCATGACATTTTCCTGTACCAGGAGACCTGGTTAAGTGACAGGGGACAAGTTGAAGGCTTCACAATCCATCAAATATTGTCAGGAAAAGGGTACCTGGGGGAGGCCCTATGGTGGCTTGATTATTGGGGTTAGGCAATCCATTAACTTGGTGTTCTTTCCCACCAGTACACATAGTAGCCATATTATGGCAGTTGACATCAAACTACAATGTGAGGCTGCAAGCTATAAAATTATGTTGATCAATGTGTACAACCCTCCAGGGGTGTGTGATACAAATGGCATATTTGCATTTATCAACAAGGTGTGAGTTGATTGCGGTTGAAGTGTGGATTATGACAACATTCTCTTGGGAGGAGTTCTGAATGCATATTGTCTGGATAAAACATGTTGCCACCCTTATGATAACACCTGCCCTGAATCCAGGCTAATACAGCAAAAGGGGAATGCACAGGGTAGCCTGTGTGTTGATTCACTAAAGGAATGGGAACTTATCCTATTAAGTGGACGTGGTAGTGGGGATACCCCCGGTGCATAGACCTAGAGGAATGGTCAAAGTAAGGCCACTTTGGATTACTTCTTTTGAATTGAGGCCAATTTAGAGTGCACACACGACCTGGAGATAGCCTGGACTGAGCAAAGTGACCATGACACAATAAGCTTGACCTTACAGCTCTCAGTGAAAATAATCTTGGGCTCTTGCATAAAAGGTCTGATGCCAAGCCTTTCAGGAAACCAAAAACAGTAGACAGGGGGCAGTATAGCCAATGCCACGGCAACTATAAAAGCAGTGGATCAGGATGACTGGAAGAAATATCTTGCTTTTTCTGTGGATGAGATGGAGACTTGAATTTATTCTCTGACCACCGGCGTGGCTTCTTTTGACTCTATGAGGGCGATGGTGGTGAAAAACACAAACAGGAAACCATTCAATTTTGCAATAAGCAACTCTAAAAGAAACATGTGTACAGAGGTTAGATGTAAGAGAGAAAGAACACACAATCACAATCACTTGCGTGAAATCAATAGGATCAAGAACACCTATCAAAGTTGGCTCAGCCACTGGTGAAATTTGGCCTTGAGTGTACAGTGCAGCATATGATTGGTACCCTTTGTAGTGGAAACACAAGATCAATATGGCAAATATTGACTGCTGCCAAAGGGGACAAGCAAAAACAGATTCTTAATCCGGTCAGTAAAGCTACTTGGTTGTGTTTTGTTGGTGCAAAGATGAATTCAAAGATGTCATCTCCGTCCCCCAGTAACTCTGCGGGTGGGGATATCTAGCCTTTAGACATCTCCACACAAGCCAGACTGACAGCCATTAAACACACAAAGACCTCTCGGGCACCTTGTCTTATTGGCTTAGCCAACATGGTCCTCAGGAGCAATCCTGAGGGCTGGTTACGTTATCTGGAGGCCCTGTTTGACAAGTTTTGTAAAAAGCTTACCATTCCGTCCACATGGAGGCAGTCGGTGCTGGTACCTGTCTTTATGAAAAGAGACAGGACCCAGCCAGCAAACTATAGTCTGCTCTCCATGTTGGACGTTACTGGGAAGATGTTTGCTGGATTTGTCTTGGAAGAACTTGAGTCTTTATGCACAATTTTCAGAAAGGCTTTCGACCTGAGTCCTCAACAACCCATAACATCCGTCTCCTTGATCATTTTAGAGGTGGCAAGAAAAGATGCTCAATTTTTCGATATAGCATTTGTTGATTTTAAATCAGCATTTGACCTTGTCAACAGGGCCAGGCTCTCAAACAAAATGAAGCTTCAGGGTTGCCCTGGGTGTCTAATAGACATCACATAGAAGCTTCATGAAGGGACAGGGGCAACAATTAGTCTGAATAACAACAGTGGTCTATATGCATCTGTACTGATTGGTAGTGGGGTAAAGCAGGCTTGTGTGTTTGCCCCCTTTTAATTCAACATGTACATCTCTGACTTCCCTGAGAGAATGCTGAAGGTTGCTTGGTACCCCCCTAAGATTGGTCAAACTCGAATTACATGCATGCTATAAGCAGACGACCTTGACATCTTTGACTGCACTTTGAGTGGTTGCAGAGCAAATCTGAATGAAATGGCCAGATACGCTAAAGAAAATGACCTTGAGATAAATCTGGAAAAACTAAGATTCTTCTAATATCCGGGAAACCGGTGAACAGGGTGAAGCTGGATTCATCCTTTGGTTGTGTAGAGTACACAGATCATTATCCATATCTCGGTTTAGGGATGAGTACAGAGACCACTTACTCTCACATCATTGCAAATAAAAAGAGGAAGGCAGTACAGCTGACTCACCTCTTCCACAGATTTGCCCGCAAGTATGCAGGATACTCCCTCATATTAATCCTTTATAGGCAGTGCTTCTGTCCTGCGATTTTAGAGGGCCTTGAAGTTCTGACTTTGAAGGATTTAAGATGGTTGGATTGCTTATAGGGGGTGTTCTGGAGAAAGCTATTAGGGCCGAGACCTTCAGTCTCGATGGAGGCATTACGCCTTGAGTTAGTCCTAATCTCACTTAGGGAAAAGCTGAAAGAAAAAGGATGGAGTTATATCTGAAGGCTAAAATGACTTCCTTATGATCCTAAAAATGTTGGGCTCAAACTGTGGAAGATGTTATCAGTACAAAGATGCCTCATTTGACGATCTGGTATTAAATGCCTTCCAGGCGATACACTGGTATCCAAACTGGTCCATCAAGGGTGCATACCAGTGTTAAAAGCTTCTTTCAAATCCAAATTTGACTTGCATGACTGGAATAAGAACTGTGACCACATTGCTACTTTAAAAATCTCCAGTGTGGTTCACAGATATAAGAGCCCTCAACGGTACTTTGTACTGTGTCCTAGCCCAGAAATTGCTGGCTCATATTGCAACTCCAGATCAACCAACTTTTGATTTTAACCATTTTAGTGTCACAAAGGAAAATTCCTGGGGAAAACAGGATCTGTCAAATCTGTAAATGTAAAGATAGCCTGGAAACTGTGAGGCATCTGTTCACTGAGTGCCCTAACCTGAGGACTGTATACATGTGCACATATGGAAACTGTACATATGCCAGACAAAACATTACAAATAGAGTAGATCTTCAGTTGCTTCATTATAGAATGCACAGCTAGTATCATTTGGTTGTCCTTGCCATTCGGCAGTAATTGCGTTTAGTGGTAGGCAGTTGATGCAGGCTCTTATAATTAGCCATCTATCATAGGTCTTATGACTCCAGGTAATACATTCCTGTAAAGTGTATACCATGCTAATTATTGAATGTTTCCGATTGGCATTTGATATCATTTCTCTGGACTCATGCGTACCTTTCATATAAGTCATGACATTTGCTTTAAAATGTTTCTGCAATGACTTATCCATCATAAAGGGTGAACACAAAAGTGCTTGTGCATTGATATCTGCTAGGATTTCCCTTATGTAATCCAACCACAGAATTCAGGAAGCACCATCTCTTATTAGTAGCTCTTTGATGATGTTCTACATGAAAGGCGTTTTGCGATTCTTCCAAACGCAGCCAGTGGAGCACTGGTTCTATTCAACATTCATCCTCCATGAATCCTACACCTAGTTTGTTGTGTACTGCATAATTTGGAGTAGATCTCAGAAGACACCATAGATTCTTACACAAGTCATTTTCTATTACTTGTAGGTTAGAAATATTAGATTAGCCGCGAAGCGATGCACCATATTTGGTGGATGTCTTTGTTTGTTTGCCATAGACTCTGAGAATCATACTAAGGAGCTGCACTTTACACATGGACCTAAAATGTGCTACTCCCCCTATCATTTGTGACATTCTTGTTTCCTGTTTCTTAATATGGACATCTCATGTTACGTCTGAGGAGAAGAAAATTGACAGAAAATTGAAATCAAAAACCCTAATAATCGTGGATCCAATATTTAATATTTTGGGCATATTTCTTATAGTTTTTCTTCTATTATAGAGCATAACAGCTCATTGTGTTGTGTTAACCATCAAACACAGATTATTCATAAATTTCATATAAGCATCAATTAACTTTTGGAGTGGGATCTTGGTGTACAGGCTATAAGCACTGTGTCATCTGCTTATGCTAAGGATTGATAGAGCCCTAGTCCCAAGCTTAACTTAGTTAGCATTCAACTTCACTAAGGCATCAAGCAATCCATTTATATAGAGTATAAAAAGGAAGGGAACCAATACACTGCACTGGTGCACTCACAAGTTAATGGGGAAGTTCCCTGTGCAGTGTCCTTGATCGCCAATATGTAATCATTCTTGGTTGTTTAAGTGAATGTCTAACATGTATATTTATTTATGTATTTACTAGCAGAAGTCTCCGTTGGTCGAACAGGTTCTGTAGACAGACAAGGTAACACTAATCCTGTAGGTCACTGTTCTTATTCTCTTATCACTTGATGTGCTATGCACCCTGAAGTAAACTGCCTTGAGAATGGGAGCATGTGGCTGGCTGACATCATACCCCAGAGCAGTCATTGGGGGCAGGCAAGATTTGGTGTGCTGCCCATAGAGAATGTGGATGCTACAAAGCTGCAGACCGTTTAACAGGTACAGCCTTATATGGCAAATCTGAACAGATTGTCTGGATAAACCTTGGTCCAGCTTGATCTAAAAAAATAGTAGTGAAATCCTACCAACAGATAGAAACAATAGCCACACATGATACCAACAGCCAGGACATTTAAAAAAGAAAAACAATGTAATAGACACATACTACCCAAACAGAACCACAGCTTTGGAAAATATGTTCATGTACCACATATCCCAAACCTACTCCTACAAAAATAATGTTACACCAGATGTGACAACTGGCAAACATGTAGTCTCAAATAGTGAAGTAACCTGGTCAAACTTTCCAGACCCAGCCAAATTAATCATATAAAATGATAATTTAAATATCTGCAACATGGGGATCTTTATTACATGGCCCTAATGCAACTTTTTAAACCATGGAGAAAAGAAGAAGAATTATTCGGTAACCATGACTCATTTGAAGCTGCATTCAATGAAAATAAAATCAGAATAACAAATGTAAATTTCAACCAATACAAAGAAATGTTGGACAATGAACACCAACAAGAGGAAGAGGTTGAAGTTCAACAAGATTAAGACACTCCTCAGAGCAGTCAACCTTCCCTTACATGAAGCCAACAGCCACTTTGCGAACAACTCATTTTAAATGAAGCAGAAATAGCCATGATTGAAGCAAAACATACCATGTATCTATATAAACAATCAGAAGAAGAATTTTCAGTGCTAAAATCACAGCTAAATTATGAACAACTCACCAATTATTTAGAAGTCACTGAACACATTTAACATAATTTTAAACATGAAAGTAGAACTTGTACCTGTACAAATTATAAATCTCTGATCCTGTACCTAAGTAGTGAAGTCGGTTCTGGAAAAACATTCTTAATTAATATAATCAAAAAATGCCTACAAAACTTAACAAACAACAACCTTTTGGCTGTTGTAACAGCCTCCACAGGTTTAGCTGCCTGCAACATAGGAGGTGTAACCTTACATCGACTACTGCTCCTTCCAGTGGAACACCAAAACAAATTATAATACTACAAATTATCAGCAGAAGCTGCGACTGAAGAATTCTGAAAGAAAGGAAAGTACTCCTAATAGATGAAGTAAGCATAGTCTCCAACCCCATGTTGGCTTTAATTCACCCCTGAATTCAAGAAGTCCTAAAAACGGACTAGGAAGAACTGTTTGGATGAAAACACGTTATTGTTTTGAGAGATCTCCTACATGTAACAGCAGTAAAATTTGAACTTATTTTCAAAATATTAGGACACAAGCAATGTCAGAAAATGCTTGGCAGCATAGGAAATGTAAATCTCTGGCAACATTTTCAGTACAAAGAACTAACTGAAAACATGCATCAGTCTAAAGTCCTCACCAATGCTAACATTTTAAAAAGCATTAGAACTGGTCTTCTTACTAAAGTTGCAAAATCCATCTTAAATAGTAGACTAATCCATGAGCTATATGAGCGAAACACATTTGCTTCTGATGTAATGGAATAATTAACTCAACCAAATTTAAAATGCATTTCCTTAATGCAGACCCTAGCAAGCTGTACTCAATTTAATGAGACAATGGGCCTCATTACGAGTCAGGCGTTAAGGGGTTAACGGCGCCGTAAACGGCGCCGACTCTTAACGCCTGATTACAAGGTCCCTTAGCGCCATGGTGATTTTAACGCCTGCTTTTTGCAGGCGTTAAAATCCATGGCGCTAAGGGACCTTGGAGATAATTACGCCACCGTAATTTACGGTGGCGTAATTAGCGCCTTCCCCACTCCCATTATGCCCTATGGGGCAAAAATGGGAATGGGGAAGGGTAAAATGGGAAATGGGGATTTACCGCCCCACTCACCTTGGAATGGGGCGGTAAATCCGCCATCCACCATGGTGTAAATGTAGTTTACACAATGGTGGTAAGGGTACGACCCAGGCGGTAACTTACCGCCTGGGTCGTAATGAGGCCCAATGTTATAAAAAGAAATGTAACCCATACTGCATATCGACTCCACAAAAAAGACATTCAATCTGGATTGGAGAAAATGTTAACATTGTGTCTAAACAGCAGAGTAATTCTAAAACATAACCTTTACGCAGAACAAGCTTTAGTGAATGGAGCAATTGGTAAGTTGTTGGCTTCCAAACATATCCACATGACAACAACACTCAATTTGTCAACATCCACTTCGACAAACTTGCAGAAGTTAAGAAAATAGGCAGCACAATAGCAGGATTCCTTCTTTTCAAAGATATGTATGTACGTAGAGAACAATACTCCCAGTCTCTTGCATATGCTGTCTCTTTTCACAAATCGCAAGGTCTAACCCTAGCTCACGCATTGATTCGCATTGGCAGCACAATCTTTAAAGAAGGTTTTTGTTACATACCACTTTCACCACCACTTACACTCGAAGGTCTATTCCTAGTCAACTTTGATGAAAACAAAGTCAACGCTGACATTCCTTGCATCCAAAAATACAACAGGCTAAGTGCACTGTAACCCCCATCTACATATGTACCCTGTACCTCAAGATGCTAGACCTTTAAAAAGAAAAGTAATACAAACAGAACCTATAGGAGATCACCCAACAATACCACAAAAGAAACAAAAAACAACTGCTACTCCATCAAGCAAAACAATCACAAAACTGTCTAGTGCAAACAAAAATGCATATCCATCAGAAGACAGAAAGACACATATTTCTTGTCAAAAACAAGTGCAGGCCCATCAAATGACACAGAGACACAACTCTCTGGTCCATTTAAATTTAGCAACACAAATGGAGTAAATGGCTATGTACATGTAACAATCCATCTTCTCTTCCAATTGCTACCAATTGTTCAAAACATTTACTTAAAGAGCTCAGGCCAGTTGTGTTTACACATGCTTGCCCTTCATAGAAATGCTACAAATAATCCTGACAACATGTACAGTGTCTCAACTATAAGGCAATAATGGGAGTACTGTATAGGAATGGTACAATTCAACAGAAACACATGGGAAGATCCACAGGACTGTTTAATGTACTTAGTGCAAGTACTAGAAACAAAAAACATATCTGTAAATGACATCTTCCAGATTGTATACACATGGAAACACACATGCGGTCTTTGCAACCATATTTCACAAGAGAACATCCCTAATGAAGCATTTGTGTATGTATCCATAGCAAATTGTAAATCCATTCCATTTAATCACCTTCTGCAAAGTGAAATTCATGGAATATTATGCATGTTTTGCAATTCAGACAATCGTTCCACTATACAAATAAACTCACATAGCCAATATCGGATACTAATGCTTTTAAGGTAGAATGCAGATGGTACCAAAAGCAATTGTAGTATTACTAGCGTCACACACAGCTAAGTATCTCTTGGCAATAAAATGTTTACAACAGTAGGCATCATTTATAACACTGGTGCCACAACCACTGCAGGCCACTATACTGCATATGTCAAAAAATAAGTGGCTGGTTTGAAAGTAACAATAAATCTGTTACTGTAAAACATTGGCTACCTGAAAATCTATCAAATGCCTACTTAATATTCCTCAAACCCACATTTAGTCACTGAACTGTAGCACAATGAACAGTTAGAATACACCAACTGGTATATAACTACATCCATAATATTACAATTATGCTTTTAAAAGTCAAAATAGTTAGAATAGACCAACAGGTATCTAACTACTTTAAAAATACCTTTCATTGCACTGCATTTCAAATACACTATCACAATTCTTACTACAAAACCTCTTCTAACGCCCAATATACTTAGAATACACCAACATGTATTTAACCACTTTAAACATTCCCTTAATTACAACACACTTCAAGTAAACATACTATCACACTTAGACTCACATAAATGCAATAGGGTTTTATTCATCCTCTATGGATTTTTTTTCCTCAATGACCCAATAATTGTTGAATGTCAAAACAACAACTGTCTACCACACATTAATGTTGTACCAAACATAGTACAGATTTACACAATATAGAGCTTTCTGTCTGAGTAAGCATGGCACACCCTGACATTCAATTATTAACACAAAGAAGGGCTAGTACACCCAAAAGAAGTGCACTGCAACATGTTCCAAATTCCTACAGAGTTGAAGAGGGTCATCTATATATCCGTACATAAAAGAGACACAAGGATATAATGATTTTCTCCCTAGTCCTACCTACCGGTTACACTAGTTTTAGGCTGCACTGCTGTGCTGCTTATCTAAAAGTAGATAGAAAAAGAAACAGAAACACTAAGATGTTTTTAATTATTTTTTGTGAACCAGTCATGACCAATAGACAAGTATGACTAATCCTTATATTCTTGTTCAGTCCTCCTCTTCAACTCATTCTTATCAATCATACTTAAAATGACATTTGTGGCAAGGTCTGTCTGTCCATTTGTGGTATAGTGAAAGTTTATTGTGAATGGACAGCACAGGCTCCTCCCCAAAATATCAGATATAGCACATGATTAACAATAAACAAATATTTTCTTTGTGTCTGTGTGAAGACACTGGGCCCGATTCATGGAATATGTTTTGTGCAAAATCAGGCACTTGAACGCAAAATCATTTGCAAGCTCCTGATGGCCGATTAATGGAACACAATGTGCAGGGCATACCTGGGACTTGCGTGAAATCCATGTCTGTCTGCCACGTAAATGCGACCGCAAATACACCTTGTGCGAGAACCCAAGCAATGGCCCATCTGGGTCTGTGCAGCCACCTAAACGTGGTATGGGAAACAACAAACAAAAAGGTGGCTGTTACGAGGGAGGTTAAACAGTCAAACAATCACAATGCCCATATGGGCTCAAATAAACCGTATTCATGGATTCAAACGGGGATTGACGGTGCCCGAAATTGTATGTGCAAATCCCGAAACTGCTAAGTGACGCAATAGCAGGTGGAAATGTCAACATGCACACACAAAAAATGCATAAAAAGTATGCGCGATCAACCAATGCAAGTATACTGCCACAATGAATGTACCGTTTGTTGCAGCAGTGATCGTGGGACACTGCAAGAGGAGGAGAATGGCCAGGGCCTGGATTTTCCACCCAAGGAATACACTTTATGTGATGCCTGACGACCAGGTCTATGCCAGGTATAGGTTTCCCCCTCATATCATCTTAGACCTGGTCACAGAGTGGGAAGATGACCTTACATCACCCACGCATTGCTCCCAAGAACTGAGCTCCTTTCAAAAGGTGCTCACTGTACTGCATTTTTTGGCCACTGGGTCATTCCAGTGGACCACTGCTATACTTGGGGGCATTTCACAGTCCACTCAGTCACGTTGCCTACACCAGGTGTTGGCAATAACAACTGCACGTCCCACAGTCCACCGGCACATCTATATGTCCAGAACACCTGCTGAAAGGCAGACCGTGGTCCAGTCATTTTATGGGTTGGCACACTTCCCTAAAGTGCTTGGTGCCATTGATTGCACCATGTTGCTCTACGTCCACCTATGGCAATGGAACATATATAATGCAACCAGAAACACTCCATCAATTTTTAGGTAGTATGTGATGCCAGGGGCATCATTACTTCTGTCTATGCAAACTATCCTGGCTCCACCCATGATAGTTATATATTCAGAATGTCACCCCTACACTGGGACCTGGAAGCTGGGAGGCAAGGCAGCACATGGCTCATTGGTGAGTATAAATGGCCCTGCACATGCATGCATGTTAGACACAAATAGACACCAATGACAAACATTCTCCCCTCTCGAGGGGACATTGCCTACCCTCTGAGCACCAACATGATGACGCCAATATGGAACCCCACCACACCTGCCCAGGTAAGCTACAACACTGCCCATACTGTAACTCGGGCCATAGTGGAGCACACAATTGGAGTGCTGATCTCACGTTTCTGCTCCCTTGACCACTCTGGTGGTGAGTTCCTATATGCACCTCCAGTAGTGTGCAGGATCATAGTGGCAACATGTGTCCGTCACAATGTTGCAACACAGTGTGGTGTACCGGTGGACAGGGTGGTGCCCCCACATCCACACCCACACGTATGCTGCTTGTGTATGGCTGGGCAAAGGGCACGTGGAAAGGCTGCCCGTAGCCAGCTTGCAGCTACTTTTGTCACATAAACTCCATCCCGTGTGGAGTGCAAAAGACCATGCCACATTCCAGGTGCCATTCAATGATGACAATGGGACAATCAACTGTGCCCCCAAACTACCCTGAGCATATGCCCCTGGATGTGCAAAATTGTGTGCATCCCTTACAATTTAAGACATTCCTCTCTAACCTCCAAAAGTAATACAATGAAACTACCACCAACATGCCAAACCTTCGATTAAGTCGCCTCTGTGTCACTTAACCCATCTGATATGTCATGCAAAATTATCATTATACTGTGCCATGGTATGGCAGGTCATGCCAAAGTTTATTTGGGAATGCCTGATACACAAGGCAAGTGTCTAAAAGAGCTTAAGTATGGATGTAACAAGGGGTGAAAAAGAACACTTGTACAGAGCCATAGAATCACTGAAACCATAATAGTCACTTCAAGCTGTCTCTGTGCATGTCATAAAATCAACAGTGGTGGTAATAGTGATTATGTTTCATGATGAATCTATAGTTTCAACGAGTGCATGAATGTGCCACCATGCAGGGACTGAGGACAGGGTGGAACAGACAGACGCTGTACAGGGATGTTGCAATCAGAAGGAGCAAGTGCACAGATGTTTACAGGGGAGTGGCATTTGGAGGGTGGAAACAAGTTCAGGGGTGGTCCAAGTGCATCCAGTCAGTGGAGGCTGCATTAAGTGCAGGAGATGCAACTCTCTAGGGTAATTTGCCAAGTGCAGTGATGATGACACTAGTTCAGGTCCCGGAGGCAAGTGCACAAATCATTGATGAGGGTGACAGGGGCCTGTGAGACCTTGAGGGTCATCAGCTGCAAGCAAAAAAAAAAAGTATGGAGAAAGTGATAGAGCTGAGGGGTCGCTTAGCAGGGAAGAGGGAGAGAGAAGGAAGAGTAGAAGAGGAAACTCCTGAGGATTTCTAGGAACATAAGGATATGAGACCCCAAACAGAGGGTGGCAGGAAGCGTATCCCAGAGGGTCCCCCTTCTGATGATAAAGAGCTCCCTAAAAAAATCTGCATCCAGAACTGGCTCACATGAAGAAGGTTGGAGTATCGACTCTTTCAGCCATGGCTAGCTAGTGGAGGACAATTAGTGGCAGACGGATGTGGTCCATGGCCTTGACGTCAAGCATAATTCTTGAAGTCTTGCTCAGAATGAATTACAAAGTGTGTGGATTTGAAGCATGGAGTTCAAGAAAGAGGCAGTTGCAGTAGTGCAGCCTCGCTAGAATCAGGGCTGTGGAGAAAGTGAACTGGTGGTGGAAAGTGAGAAATGGCCCAGTACCTCAGAGGAGGCATCACAGATAGTTGTACTTCCAAGAGATGACTGAAATGGGACATGAGAAGGAGAGATTTGAGGCATACATGACCACAATCATTCATATCTGTGCAGGTGGTTGTGGCTATACGGCCAAGGGAGTCTGGCCACAGAGAAAGTGGGAAAGCAGGTTCTGGGTTCACAATGCAAATTAACCTAGACCTGTTGGCATCAAGGCAGAGGGTATTTGGAGCACACCATGAGTGAATCGTGGACAGTCAGATATGAGTGATGAAGATGATGTGGCTGAGGGTAGCCTGAAACAAAGTACTGTGTCATCCACATCACACTTGAATCCACAGGTGAAAGTTCCAATCACACGTGCTAAGTCAGCCATGTACACGGAGAATCACCACGACGGGGATAGCTCACATCCCTGTTTATCGCCACAGTTAGGAAGAGCCATAGAAGAATGAAAGCTTTTGTTGTGCACGTGGGATGGGTGGGCAGAAAGCAATGAGGTTAACCACACCATAGCTTGATCCCTGAACCCTGTGCACCATACACACAGGACACAAGCTGCATTGGTGGATGACACCAACTAACATGCCAGTTAAAACTGGAACCTTACATAACAATCAGTGTAAAAGAACATCTTACCTGTACACTTGGCATGCAGTTCACACGTCAATTTCCAACATGAAATACCCATCATTACCAGACGTAATTATCTGAAGACAAAGAAAAACATGTAAAATTGTCATGTACCACAAAAATGCATAAAAATACTTAAATACATGCAGTGAACTGAAACACATGTAAACCACAAGTTCCAATTCAGCCAGTAACATGTGTCCCTGCACACATGCAGAAACACCTGTATGCTGCATGCAATACAAACACACAATACACACACACACCCAACCATTTCTCACACACTGCCTGTCCGCATCAATGACATGCAGCAAATGTGCATGCAACCCATCCGCAAACATGACAGGTTCTCACATACACAAGCAAAGTTCACTCCACATGCCATATGAAACTGTGAAGACAGCACATATCACAAAAAAGTTTTTTAAAAAAACAAACATGGGACACCCTTCAAACAATACCAATCTCTGGATAAGGCAGACCATTACCTGCATATTATTGGGACATTGCCCTCCACACAGTCATGGATGCTCATTACCAATTAACAAATGTGTTGCACATTGCTCAGGCATGCATCCAATTTCCAAAAATGTTTACAAGGGCACACAGGACAACAGGTTGGGGACTGGTGAATGAGCACAATCATTCATTAACACAGATCAATCAGACAATCAATACTTCCAAGAAATCATGACAATCACTGGAAGCGGAGACAAGGCCGTAATGCCTTGTCAGTGTTTACAACATGCAAGTGTACAGGTGATGTGTTTAAGGCAAAGGTTGGGATGAGTGCATGGAGAACATCTTGTGCAGAAAAGGCAAGTAAAATAATACACTAATTGAAGTGATTAGTGACGTGTCGATGCTGATCGTGAGCAAGTATACCATATACACAGTACTTCACATGATACATGTGGTGGGGCATGGCACGAAGGATACATAAGGCAGATGGACATGATGCATGCTACTGCATCAATAGCACAGAATAGAGTGGGAGATGGAAGTGGAGAAGAGAAAGGACTACATGATCAATGTGACCTTAATGAGTACTTGCTCAATGTGCAGGGTGAGAGTGAGTCTACTACACAGAAGGGATCACCAAGAGCAAAATCACCCACCACCATCCCTTCCAATACCTAAGTGCTTCACACACAGGGAGTAGTTGCCTGAGGAATGCAGGAGTAGAAAAGGGTAGTATATCATCATGAATCGGTGAAGACAGTACCTGGACCCAGATATCCCTTTGGATGATATCCCGGTATTACAATGTAATACGTGCAGAGTCTGTGAGCCACAGAAGCATTCATATTATTGCAGGAGAGGCGTTGGCCCTGGCCCATGAGTCAAATGAAGAGTCACGCATACATAATCTGGGAAAGCTGTAGGGGTCGCTGGGTAGAACAAGGAACAGTCATGCATCAGATGTTGCAGTAGTGTAGCATGGAAAGTACCACAGCATGGGTAACATTGAACCTCAGCGTATTGTTGTGGAAGTGTACATTAACTGTATGCATCAAGAGCTGCAAGACGGACTTCCTGACAATAACACAAATATGTGGCAGTAAGGGAAGGGAGTAGTCGAAGATTAATCCAACATTCCTGCCTTGGGATGAGTGTGCAGGGAGTGAGCCCATGCAGGAGGAACAGAGTCAATGTCAGAAGTAGGCTGCAGTGGAGCCAATTTGGACATGCAATTTTATAAATGGCACACAAGCCAATGTCATTTGAAGGGTACCAGTCCAGGGTGGCTGTCAGGCGGACATGGTGAATAGGGTGCAAGTGTGTCACTAGGAACAATGCTGAAGAGTAGTCTGTCCTCATCATAGCATATTAATCAGTTTGACAATGGTTCAAATATGTGTTGCAGCAGACAAATGTATATGTCAAAGATGCATGGAAAAGAAATGGACACCTGCATGATGCCACAGGTGGCGGCTGAATTAGGGTAGAAGAAAGGACACAGTATGGGGTATGTATGGAATTGATTTTTTTTTTAAATGAACTAAGCTAGTCCACTGTCCATTCATGGAGCATCAAAATGAGGATGGAATGCTTCACTGTGTGAAAAGCATATGAGACATCAAGAACGATGAGGACTGCAGGGCTTTATGAATTGAGGGATGCTACCATTCATTTGTGTCACCCCTGTAGAGTAGTGTTTGTTGCTACGGACAGTTTCAATGTACACTGGTGTCCATGTACATCCCCAAGAATGCCCTCATGGGCTTACATTTGTGTGCGGACCAACTTTGCAAGCAGTTTCTCCTGGAAGGTGTGTAAAGCTATTCCCCAGTATTTTGGGGGAAGGCTGTGCATATGTCATAGTAACGATGGTGCGCACAAGTAAGTGCCTGATGGAGAATGGAAAATAAAAACCAGTAAAGGAGAGTTTGCATAGATCACCAAGAGCATTTGACAGAGAGTGGATGATGGCATTGATGGTTCTGTAGGAGCAGCGGTACACCAATAGGGATGGCACTTTCATGGACCTGTCAACTCTGTTGACTGCTTCAGGGGACCCATGACTGAATGAGGAGAATGAATAATGATGCTGGTGAGTGTCAGGGGATGCAGAGGTGCAGAGGTTTGTGTTTGAAGAGACTGCCACTAGTCGGTTCAGTCAGTCATGTGTATTTGCAAGACTTATGTGCTGCGAGCACAAAGGTACTGTGCATGAGTTCTTGGAGAACATACAGTGGAAGCATTGCCAATCCTTGAGCCACTCACCTCTTGCACCTCTGCCAGAACCATGCTTGATGGCACAAAGTAATTCTGCACAACGATGGAGCCACAACGGAAGACATTATCAGACAACACAAAGCAAATTGATTAACAAATAATGAATGCTAAAAGTACACTGATAACCACCAGACCATGGTCATTACAGACTTCACTATCACTGCAAAACAATTGTCTAATGCTGCATCTATTCCAATGCAGCACCACCATGCACCCAGACACGTTGCACTAGAAGCTGCACAAACCATGTTGCATCATGCATGAGAAATCAAAGAAAACCAACTAAGAATACAATACCTAATGTGCTGTTAGACCAAATATCCACATGCCATCAGATATAGCAACATGTTTGTGGCTGCTTCACAATGCTGTAGCACACCCTAATAGTTGATCCATGATTTGGACATGACAAAGGTGACAAACATCCCTAATCCCATAAACCCTGGTAGAGATCTGATGTGTCACTCATTAGACCTGATAAAAGTTGAATGAGGCACACCTCAGCCCCAATACCTGCACTTTACACAGTCCACAAACTGTTGACCATGCTACACACTCCCAAACAACCATGAAAGCCCACCACACAAATAGAAAGCACAGTTATCATCATCAGTGAACAGTGGCCCCAGCAATCCATCTGATGAACATGACCATAGCCATAATCAAAATCACCCCTGTGTGAACCATGCCCTCCTCAAGCAAGAGCACAAGGTACGTCAATCCAAAGTGAATACAGACAGTGCCCTGTGTTAGGGAGAGTTCTCAAAATGTGCTAATTTCCCTTACCTTTCGAGACCCCCAGCAACTATGCTGGATTTCTAGGATTTTATTGTTTTACCTGGGAAGAGTGTGAGCCTTTTTTCCCACTCTTCCATGTATTTTGATGTGTGTTTTACTTTTGAGTTCTTTGGTTATGGAGTTTTAAAACAACGCCATAGGCATCATCTTTTTCTGTGTGTCACACAGCACCTTCAGTGCAGTGTCACAGGGATGTCTTTTAGACTTTCCAAGGTTTAAATACCTTCTCTGGGATTGAATCCTGTCTCCCAGAGCATGTAAAGTTAAATTGGCATTACTAGTCTTTTTAAATTTACTGACCCAGCACACACTATCTTCCTATAGAGTGCAGGAGGGATTGCCTAGCTTCCGCAGAGTCAAAACACTCATGTAACAGTCAAATGCTACCTTTTCCTACTTTTAATGGCTGGTGCAGTGGTTCAGATCAACTACCGTGATTTTTCCCAACCACTAACAACGGTAGCTAAAAATCAGGTCAGCCATGTTTTCCAATATGGAGAAATAAAGTTGGTACCCTTTAGTGCGCACCTTGGGAAGAATTACTCAATCACTTGGTTATGTTAATTCCACTTTGTATATTCAGTATAGGTTCTGGATACTCCATACACTTAAAGTTTCAATAAACAAACTTTGTCTCCCAAATTGTCTCCCAACACGTGTTTCCCCATGACTTTAGCCACGGTTCCTCAGGGGAGATTCCTTGTCATGTTTCTCATAATTCTGATTCAGTATTGATTGGTATTCAATTTTCTCTCTCATCGGCTCTCTATTTGTCTTCCTTTTGTTCTTTTTCCCTTTTTTCTTTTTTTCTTTGTTTCTTTTTTTCCCTTGTGTGTAGATTCTTGTGGATTCAAAGATGTTCCTTTCTCTCGGTACGATTGCCTCTGTGCATCCGTGGTTCAAAAAAAGAAAAAAAGAAAAAAAGAAAAAAAGAAAAAAGGGAAAAAGAACAAAAGGAAGACAAATAGAGAGCCGATGAGAGAGAAAATTGAATACCAATCAATACTGAATCAGAATTATGAGAAACATGACAAGGAATCTCCCCTCAGGAACCGTGGCTAAAGTCATGGGGAAACACGTGTTGGGAGACAATTTGGGAGACAAAGTTTGTTTATTGAAACTTTAAGTTTATGGAGTATCCAGAACCTATACTGAATAAACAAATTGGAATTAACATAACCAAGTGATTGAGTAATTCTTCCCAAGGAGCGCACTAAAGGGTACCAACTTTATTTCTCGGAATTGTACATATATTGCTGCAGCCACAATACAGGCACCCCTGGTGCAGACCCTTGGCCATCTGAGAAAGGAACCAGAGAGGCACAAAGGCTTCGCTCTAGATAGGAACTCAAGCCGACATTGGCTGCAACATCTGTTTTTTTCAAAAATGTTTTCCAATATGGCGGACAAGACCTATCTGTCTCTGCGTGCCAAATCAGGTTTGGTCCCATTGTTTGTTGGTCTTTGGTGGCCTTCAGTGCTGAAGCCCTCCTCTGGCGCCTGAGTGTCTGGGGTGGACCGGATGTGACGGAGGTGCCCGAAACTCCCTGTGCTTAGTCTCCTAGGAGACCTAAATGCACTCTGGCGTGATTGGCCGTCTGACTGTCTGGCAACGCAGCCACCCTGCTGTGTGAGTGACAGCTATGTTGGAATGAATGGGGGAAAACTGTTTAAAAGCAGGTCTCTGGGACTTAGAAAGAATAGTCGGCCAAGGGAAAGAAAGAAACAAAGACAAGCGGAAGGAAGAGGACTGCTGCAACTCCTGGATGACTGGTGAAGCCCTGCTGCAGGTCTGAATTGCCTGAAACTCCAATCGACAGAGAAGCCCTTCAAGGTTAACTTCTTCCCTTGAGTTTGGTGGGAACAACCAACTTGTAAGCCAGCTGCACACCGTCCCCATCTGGTCAAATTTTCATCAGAGTGATGTTGAAAACCGGACAGCCAGAGGGAAGGAGACCAGGGGAATTTTAAGGCACTCAAACCTTAAACCAACGTCTCGCTACAGCTTTTGGCCTCTTCCCTGGGCAGCGCAGGAACCTCCCGACGTCCTCTTTCTTGTTCCCACAACTGAAGCCCAGGAACAGCTGGGTCTGCTCGAACTGCCAGGAACAACTGCCTCAGCTACAGCTTTTCTTCAATAACAAGGTACTGTGCAAACGCAGTCCAGAACTCAGTTGGGCCATCGAGAAAGTGATGAAACGTTCCTCAACTTTGAAGGCTTGTCTTTCCCTAAACATTCGTCAAACTTTTTGCCTAGCCAAATTCTTATAAACTCTGTGGCAAATACTTTACTGTTACTACCAGAACCATGCTATCCAATACAAAGATTCTGAACCATTGAGTTTGGCTCAGGCCTATGAGATGAATTGCTGGTTGTAGTTTACTGAAACCCTTTGCCCTGCCTATGAATGCATTTGTGCTGTTGATTTGCATAACCTGTCTTTTTTACCCCTTTTAAAAGTATATTTAGTGCCATTTTGCTCCCACTTCAGGAGAGCTGTTCATTTACTTACCGGTTGTGTATTTGTGGTTTATTAGTGTGTGATATTGAGCTACTCTTGCTAGTGTAATGTTTTCGAACTGACTGAGTAAATAAATGTTTATTCTTTACCAAGAAACCTTGAGCAAGTGTTTGTTTGAATCACTGTATTAGTTGGTCCTTTGTGTAACTTATTCTACTGCTCACTTAAACTATTGAGATAAGCCTGGATGCTCAGGCATCGCTACCACTTAACTGTGGAGTACAGGCTTGTACCAAAGCTGAAATTGTGCTTACACTTGTAGTCTTAATTGCCTGTAGTGTTCCCAAAGCATACTCCAGGTGATTCTGCCTTACTCTGGTGTACAGCGGTGAGGTTAAAATATACTTGTCACATTTTGAGTGCTACTTTTACTTTTGTTCAAATAATCCTCACAATGCTAGGCAACACTAGAAGAGCAATTGTTTTATCATGACTGATATGGAAAGCTGCAGACAGGAGACCCTAGTCACTTTAACAGTTGATCAATTGAGAGATATGTGTAAAGCTAGGAATCTCACTGTAAAAGGTAAAAAGGTTGAATTGATAGAAAAGTTGTTAGAATGCCAAAGTCTGGAGAGTGGGTCTGAAACCCCCACCCCTGCAGCAAATGTGCAAAATGTTGAAGAGGATGATGATGTTTCTGAGCCCAGCTCAAATGTTATTGATGAGTTAGATGAGTAAGAGGAGTCTCACAACGTAGGCCCTGTTTTGCCTCTACCTGCTCATAGGCCTCAACCTACCACCACACGGACCCCACCAGGTCGAACATTAATTCCTGAATTTGTCTCTTTAGAAAGAATGAGACTTAAGTTAGAGTTTAAAAGAATCCAGGCTCAAACTGAAAGCAAACATCAAGAACTTAAACTCAGAGAAATGGAGTTGAGACATGCACTTAAAATGAAAAAGTTGTCTCTTGAAACTGGTTCTCTCCCACAGTCTTCTAGGTCTTCCAGTCCTAAGAGGCCTTGCATGCCCAATGATACAGAACGTATGTATGAGGTTAAGCTTGATATTTTGGATTGGTTGGCTGCTTTTGAATATAACCATGGGATTCAAGACATTACAGGGAATCCGCTGATTACTTGGCTTTTTTAAAGGCTACACCCTGTTGCAACTGATGCGGTAATGGAGTTGGGGGGTATAGAGACAAAGGGGTATGAAATTGTGAAGCTAGCTTTGATAGCTAGATTTGGGAAGACCCCTTCTCAGTATCTTAAGCAGTTTAGGACCCTCAAAAAGCATGATGGTACCCCTTGTAATACCTGGGTGACTGAATGTTTGAAAAACTTAGATGGATGGGACAAGGGTTACTGAGATAACACTTATGAAGCTATGAGCAATTTGTTTTTTGTTGGAATCTATTTATGATGCCTGTCTCCTGAGCTAAGACAGCACTTGGCTGACTCTAAGGAAATTGATCCAAAGAAGTTAGCAAGGGCTGATGACTTGTGGGTTGCCAACAGGGCTACTCACAAGGATTCTGGGGTAACTCAGAAGAAAGATGAGGGGAAGCAGCACAAGAAAGATAACAAAGAGAATTCTAATACCTCCACTCCAAAAGAGGGCAACAAACATAACAAGGGTGAACCCCCTGGGAAACTGAATCAGGCTAGTGTACCTCCAGGTGCCAAACCAGAAGGAGGTCAAATCAAACCCCCATTCATAAATACATTTGGAAAAAGTTATGCTTGTGATTCAATTGACCATGTGAAAGGGGATCCCAGATGTAATGGTAAACCTTCAGGGATCCACACTGTCTCCTTAGCTTTCTCCCCAGCGGATGAAGTACCAGTGGCAAGTGGAAACTGTCATTTACTGGCTGAGGAACCGATGAAAGTCTCAGCTAGTATTTTGTTGGTATCCCTGGGTCTGTGGGAACAACAGAATTTAGATGTGTATAACTATTCCAGGCAATACTAAAGAGTATTACAAAGACAGTGTTCTTGTGAATAGTCAGGAGACCCCTGCCATCAGAGACACTGGGGCCAGCATAACTGTAGATGATTAATCATTTTTCAAGGTTGAGGATGTTGCTAAAGCACCCAAATTCCTAAATAAGCTTGGTTTGGGCCCTGTCCAAATGCTTCCACAGTTGACAGCTCTCATCCAGTACAATGACATGACTGTCAAGATAGCTGTAAGTGTGCAGAGTGAAGAACCTGGGAGAGTCCTTCTGGGGAATTACTTAAACACTCTTGGAGTTGTATCAAGCACCCCCAGGCCTCCCAGCAAAATGAAACAGGAGCAGACTAGGAAGGCCAGAGAGAGTACCTTAAACGGCTCTCAAGAGGAGATTATAGAAGCAAGCATAACTCCTAGTCCACAGGACTTACTGACTGCAATTTCGTAAAAAGAAAGAGGAAGAGGGGAAACCTAAAACCTCTAAGAAGAAACCAGCCAGCACTCCTGTGCTACCAACAAGGACATCTCCAAGAGGACAATGCAAGGTCACACCTGTGACTCCTACACCAGCTGAGGCTAAGTTTGTGGAACAACTTTGTGTGGTTGAATCAGCTGCTGAGGAATCAGAGCTGGAAGAGGACTTTGCTCCTGTTGGAGATCTGGATCCTGCAGACCATCCTGAGCTGCAGTCTTTACTGGCAGAAGGTGGACCCTGTAGGGAAGACTTCAGCAGAGGTCAAAGAGAGTGTCTAATCTTGTAGGTCTTCACCAACAGGCAGCTTCCCAGCTGAATGGGCAAGAGCCAGGGAAGCATAGGTTGTACTGGGAAGATGGCCTCATCTAGAGTGAACTGACTGAGTCTATCCTAGGGGACTACAAAAGACTTGTAGTGCCTCTTGAAAGCAGACTCCAGTTCCTACAGTTAGCCCATGAGATACCTTTCACTGGTCACTTACATTTTAAGAAGACTAAGGAAAGGCTCTCTTTATATTTCTACTGGCCTAAATTGGGGTCTGATGTAGATAAATTCTGTAGGAGCTGTCACACTTTCAAACATCTGGCAAGAGTGGAGCCAAGAATGTGGCACCCTTGGTGTCTCTCCGAGTGGTGGGAGTTCCTTTTGAGAGGGTAGGAATCGACATTGTTGCTCCCTTAGACCATCCCACATCTTCAGGAAACAGGTTTATCCTGGTTGTAGTAGACCATGCTACTAGGTATCCTGAAGCTCTACCTATGAGGACTGTTACAGCCCAGGCTGTTGCTAAGGCCCTACATGGTATTTTTACCAGGGTAGGTTTTCCTAAGGAAGTTATCTCTGACAGGGGATCCAATTGTATGTCCCACTACATGCAGGCCATGTGGAAAAACTGTGGCATAACTTACAAGTTCTCAACTGCCTACAATCCAGAGACAAATGGATTGGTAGAGAGGTTTAACCATACAATGATGAGCATGATAGGTGATTTAGAGGAACCCTTTAGGAGAAAGTGGGACCTTCTGCTGCCATGCCTTCTATTTGCTTATAGAGAAGTCCCTCGGGAAGGAGTTGGATTTAGTCCCTTTGAGCTACTCTATGGCCATCCAGTTAGAGGTCCCTTGGCCCTAATTAAGGATGAGTTGGAGAGCACTCCTTCCCCCAAGGCAGTGAGAGTCACTGACTATGTGATAGGTCTCTGGAGGAGAATGTCACACATGATGGCAGAAGCAGCAGGTAACCTAAAAGTAGGTCAGGCTCTGGTGAAGCATTGACATGACCAGTAGGCCAACATGGATGAGTTCTCTCAAGACCAACTAGTTCTAGTTATGGTACCTTCAAGGCAGAGGGCTTTACAGGACAAGTGGATAGGACCCTTCAAAGTTGTGGGTAAACTTTGAGAGGTCAACTATCTGGTGGATTTAGGAAATCCTAAGGAAGCTCCCAGAGTCTTTCACACCAACCGTTTAAAGCTTATGTCTCAAGACCAGAAGGGGGAGCTTTGCTTCTAGCGTCAGCCCAAGAGGAAGAGGAGAGTGAACCTCTACCTGACCTACTCTGAGGCCAGCCTTTGGACAAGAACATAGAAGGAGTAAATCTCTCTTCTAATTCGTCACCTGAACATCAGGAGGAGTATATGTTTCTGTTAAATCAGTTTGCCTTCCTGTTTTCACTATCACCAGGCTTGACCCCTTGGGGCCAGCATGATTTTCTCACTGGTGACTGTTTACCTGTTAAAAGCAGAGGTTACAGGATGTCAGATCATGTAAGATCCCACATAAAGGAGGAGGTCAACAAGATGCTTGATCTCGGACTAATAGAGCCCTCTACCAGTCCATGGTCTAGGCCAGTTGTTCTAGTACCAAAGGCAGGATCCAAAGAGTTGAGATTATGTGTGGACTATAGAGCTCTTAGTGCAATCATCAAGACTGATGCCCACCCTTTACCAAGAAAAGATGAACTGGTGGATAAACTTGGTTCAGCAAAGTACCTCAGTACATTTGGTCTCACTTCAGGCTATTGTCAAATAGCACTGACAGACCATGCCAAGGAGAAAACTGCATTCTCAAACCCAGCAGGCCTCTACCAGTTTAAGGCAATGCCTTTTGGACTAAAGAATGCACCTGCACCATTCCAAAGGATGGTTAATCAAGTTCTGAATGGGATGGAGGACTTCTGCATGGCATACTTGCATGACATGGCAGTATTCAGCCCTACTTGGAAAGAACATGTTGACCACTTAGGATATGTTTTGCAGGCTCTTGAGCAGGCCCATCTGACCAGAAAGGCTAGTAAATGTCAAATTGGTCAGAGCAAAGTGGTCTACCTTGGACATGAGGAAGGAGGACGTGAAATCAGGCCATTGCCTAGCTAAGTACAAGCTGAACAAAACTGGCTACCCCTACTACTCAAACCCAGGTGAGCGCCTACCTAGGTCTCACTGGGCACTATAAGAACTTCATAGAGAACTGTGGGACCATAGCTTCTCCCTTGAATGTAGTCTCTTCTCCAAAATTCCCTAAAAAGGCCAGGTGGAATGAGGAGTGCACTCAAGCATTCGAAGGCCTAACGAAAGACCTTTTGTCAAGCTCCAGTCCTAAGAGCTCCTGACTATAACCAGACCTTCATTGTGCAAACTGATGCTTCGAATATAGGTATAGGTGCAGTCCTTAGTCAACTGGATGAGAAAGGCAGGGGGGGGGGCATTTGCTTTATCAGAAGGAAGCTGAATTAACCAGAAACAAGGTGGGCAACCATTGATCTTGAGTGCTTTGCTATTGTGTGGTCACTGAAGAAGTTTAGACCATACTTGTATGGATCTACTTTTGTGATTCAGACTGACCACCAACCCTTGAGATGGTTGATGCAAATGAAAGGGAAAAAAAACAAAACTACTGAGATGGTCAATCACTATGCAAGGATTTGATTTTACCATTGAACACAGGTAAGGGTGTCACCACCAAAAATGCTGATGGTCTCCCCAGGATGTTTGACCGAGTCGAGTAAGGAGATTCATCCATGAGTGGATTAAATCCTCCTGTCCCTTAGTCTGGGGGGACAAGTGTTAGGGAGAATTCCCAAAAATGCAAATTTCCCTTACCTTTTGAGACCCCCAACAACTTTGCTGGATTTCTAAGATTAGATTTCTTTACCTGGGAAGAGTGTGAGCCTTTTTCTCCACGCTTCCATGTATTTTAATGTGTGTTTTACTTTTGTGTTCTTTGATTATGGAGTTTTAAAACAGCTCCATAGGCATCATCTTTTTCTCTGTGTCACACAGCACCTTCAGTGCAGTGGCACAGGGATGTCTTTTAGACTTTCCAAGGTTTAAATACCTTCTCTGGGACTGACCCCTGTCTCCAAAAGCATGTAGAGTTAAATTGGCTTTACTAGTCTTTTTAAATTTACTGACCCATCACACACTATCTTCCTATAGAGTGCTAGGGGGGGGTGGGGGTTGCCTAGATTCCCCTGAGTCAAAACACACATGTGACAGTCAAATATTACCTTTTCCTACTTTAAATGGCTGGTGGCAGTGGTTTCGATCAACTACCATGATTTTTCCCGACCGGTAACAACGGTAGCTAAAAATCAGGTCAGCCATGTTTTTCAATATGGCGCCCAGACAGATCTGTAAAAACAAACTCTGGTCACTTTTTTCCCCATTTCTTTTAGGAAAATTCCTTCCTGTATTTGTCTCTGCATGCCAAAACAGGTTTGGTCCCTTTGTTTGTGCCCTTTGTTTGTGCCCTTTGTTTGTGCCCTTTGGCAGGCTTCTGTGCTGAAGCCCTCCTCTGATTCCGGAGTGCCTGGGGAGGACAGGATGTGAGGGAGGTGCCCGAAACTCCCTGCTGCAGGTCCGAATTGCCTGAAACTCCAATCGACAGAGAAGCCCTTCAAAGTTAACTACTTCCCTTGAGTTTGGTGGGAACAACCAACTCGTAAGATACCTGGACACTGTCATATTCTGGTTGAATTTTCTTCAGAGTGCTGTTGAAAACTGGATAGCCAGAGGGAAGGAAACCAGGGGAACTTTAAGTCACTCAAACCTTAAACCGACGTCTTGCTACAGCTTTTGGCCTCTTCCCTGGGCAGTGCAGGAACCTCCCGATGTCCTCCTTCTTGTCCCCATGACTGAAGCACAGGAACAGCGAGATCTGCTTGAACTGCCAGGAACAACTGCCTCAACTACAGCTATCTTCATTTAAAAAGGTACTGTGCAAACGCGGTCCAGAAATCTTTTCGACCATCGAGAAAGTGTCTGAAACTTTTCTCAACTACGAAGGCTTGTCCTTCCCTAAACATTCCTCAAACTTTTCGTCTAGCCCAGTGGTCGAAGTGTATGAAAAATCCTATAAAAATCTGTGGCAAAGACTTAAATGTTACTTACCAGAACTGTTGTATCCTATACAAAAGGCTCTGAACCATTGACTTTGGCCGAGGCCTATTGAGAAGAATTGCTGGTTGTATTTAGCTTGAACCCTTTGCCATATCTATGATTGTATTTGGGCTATCTATTCTAATAACCTTGTATTTTCCTCCCTTTTCTAAGTATCTAAGGTGCCATTTTACTCACACTTCATTTTTGAGCTAAACTTGTTTAGATACTTTCCGGTTGGATTTTTGTGGTGTATTAGTGTGTGATATTGAACTGCTTATGCTAGTGTAATGTTTTATAAATTATTAAGTAAATAAATGTATATTCTTTTACTGAGAAACCATGAGTAAGTGTTTACTTGAATCACTGTATTGGTTGGTCCTTTGTGTAACTTGTTCTACTGCTCACTTAAACTCTTGAGATAAGTCTGGCTGCTCAGCCATTGCTACCACTTTACTGTGTAGTACAGGCTTGTACCAAAGGTGAAATTGTGCTTACATTTGTAGTCCTAATTGCGTGTAGTGTTCCCAAAGAGTACTGCGGGTGATTCTGCCTAACACCCATGGCACACTGTCAGGCCAGCAAGCAGACTTCATGGACGTTATCCGTAGCATGGAACCACCTACACACATCCTTCAGAGTCAATCACTTGTCTAGCAGAGCAGAGTCACTAACATCACTGATGCAACTGACCAGATGCAATGTTGTGGTGGCATGTTGACAATGTTTGTTCTGTACGCAGGTTGGTGATGACTACTGTCATAATGCCATGTGCAACAGATGACCGACACATGGGCTGTATCCACTCTACAGTACACTCCGCACAATTCTGTACACCATGACATGGTTCACCCAGGGCAGTCATTCAAATGCAGGCACAAGTGCAACCCACTCATACTTCTTTGTTTAATCTACATACACATACTCAGGATGCACCGGACGTGTCCTTGTAATTTGGCAGGCCTCCCACGCCTTGCACCTGATCCACATGAATTAACTGGCTCATGGCCTCTTCATGTGGTGTGCGATCCTGCTCCTGTGGTGACCACCCTCCAGTTGTCAGAGCTGAGGCGAGGTTGGCACCAGCTTGTGTTTGGTGCTTTTCATTTCCTAAGACATTGATGTCATTCGTGACTCGCGGCCAGTGCACCATACGCTGAGCAAGTGTCTGTTTGCTCCCTGGCTGCCTGCACATGTCACGGTGATGTGCGCCCACGTAGTTCGCGCACGAGGATCTGGAGTTCTTCATCATTGAAGCTCCTCTTTCTTGACGTGGCAATGTCCTGTGCCGTGCTTTGGAGTTGAGCCTGTTCCTGTTGTGCATGCTTTGCCTTCTTGGCATGTGGTGCACACCCTGTGTGGCTGGGACCACTCAGGGCATCAGATGCTGGACCACTATTGGCCTGGGCCATGGCATCACCCAATGATGCTGGGACAGCAGCGGTCCCTGCAGCTCCCTGACCCTGGGTGGTGGAGACAGGAGCTTTACATGCACATCCCTTACCCTTTGTGGGATGGACAGCATCTGTCCCTGCATGTCCATGTACCTAGAGGGGAGGGGGGTAGAAGCTACCGCTGCAACTCCCTATCCCTGGCTGGTGGGGACAGCAGCTGCCCCTGCAGATCCCTGAACCTGGGGGGTCAACAGCAGCTGCCCCTGCAGGTTCTGACCCTGGGTGGTGGGGACAGCAGCTGCCCCTGTAGGTCCCTGAACCTTGGGGGGGACAACGGCAGCTGCACCTGCAGGTCCCTGACCCTGGGTGGTGGGTACAGAAGCTTTACGTGGACGTCCCTTACCTTTTCAGAGATGGACAGACTCTGCCCCTGCATGTCCGTGTACCTGGGGGACAACAGCAGCTACTGATGCAGCTCCCTGACCCTGGCTGGTGGGGAAAACAACTTCCCCTGCTAGTCCCTGAACCTGGGGAGCAACAACAGCATCTGCCCCTACAGGTCCCTGACCTTGGGTGTTGGGGAGAGCAGCTGCCCCTGCAATTCCCTGAACCTGGGGGGGGGGACAACAGCAGCTGCCCTACAGGTCCCTGAACCTGTTGGCGGTGGGCCACAGCTCTCTCTGCATGCCCCCTATCCCTGGAGAGGGCTGTGCCGCTCTGCTGCAAGTCCCCGACCCCAGCCACCTCTGCCACCTTTCCTTCTTGGGGCCTTCCCACCCCACTCATGGTACAGATGGACTTGTACAATGGAAGGCACACCAAGCAATTGTCCTGGGCAATTGGAGTCAGGGGGAAGTGTACGTGATGGAAAACGTACTTTGATGGTCCGGCAAGGCTCAATATTACCCCTGGTGAAAAAAGAAACAGGATGTGTAATGCACAGGCACCCCAAAAACAAAAATGCACGTATGCAACTCCCCGGTAGCTCCAGTGAAAAGAAAAAGCATTACACGATACGCTGTGGCACTCAGCAACACAAAAAATGTGTACACGCACCCCTGAAAGCTACTTTAATGGTAATAATGGAGGTACCCGATGCACAGGGGCACACAGAGAATGAATAATGAATACGCGACTCACCATTAGCCTTTGAAAAAAGAAAAGTAGAAGCACTTTATCCCAATTCTACTGTTCTGAATTGCAAATGTGCGAAGTAACTGTCACTCTGTTTCCAGTTGCCCACACAATAATACGGGATACACACGCTACTGCCTATGAGCCTTTTTACCTGCCTCCTACTGCCCTGAGTTGCCTCTTAATGAGCCATCTGCTGCTGCCTGCCCACTGTGTGCCTTCTACCCACCTGCCCTGCATTTTGAGTGCCTGCTGTCCAGCCATTGTCAGTGCTCCTGTCCTTGGCCCTGTGACCACCTCAGCTGATTCACCAGGCTCCCAAAGTGCCATTCCATCACCACCACTCCACAGTACAGTCCGAGGACCACCTTGCCCAACCACACCTGCTTCAGGGATTGCCATGTCTCAACCAACATCTTCAGAGGTAAGTGAAAACCCTGTGGCAGTGAGGCAGAAGGCTGTGAACTTCACTGCCAAGGAGGTTGACATCCCAGAGGAGCAGGTCCTGGGGCATTATGATGGCTTCTTCAATGCCCCAATGCAACGCGGCAAGGAAGGATGTTAGCTGATCTGGGACGGGATCGTGGGTGCCATCAATTCCGAGGGGGTGACATCCCGCACCTTCAAACACATGCACAAGGAGGACCTAAAATCCAGGACCCACAGAAAGGCCCTGCACTTCCTCCAGGCAGTGCTACCGGAGAGGGGCGCAGGTGCCGGATCAACACCTCCAGCATGTAGGTTTTGGAAAAGTTCTACCCGGCGCTGCACACCCAGGTCGTGGAGTTGGAGCAATGTATGGAGTCGTCACGTGAGTGTCAATGTGTTGCTGGGCTCCACAGTGCATGTGCATGTTCCTGTATGTTGTGAGTCATCACCTTAGGCTTACAGCAAGTATGCCTGTTGTATGGATGCCTGTGCACATGACCCAGACAGTGCTGTACATGTGTGCATTGAACCATGTGTAATTTTGATGAGATTACATTTGCATTGTGTGTTGTACTGCTGCCTTTCACAATGTGCACATGACAGATGAGGTGGTGTAGGCAACCTCATGTGCATGCATGGTGGTCATGTGCATGTGAAAAAGATGTGATTGTGTGACTGGCCATCACTCATGGATGGATGAAACAGGTGCATTTCAATGTGTGTCGTAGTCATGTGGCGGGATTGCCATTGAGGGTACTCTGATGTGATTGTTCATTGCACTGCTTGAGTACTGTCAGGTAATGTGTGTGCATAACATGTGTATGAGCCCATGATGCATCTGTGTGTAGCATGCGCAATTGATAGTTTGTGACAGTGCCATGTCCCTGGAAATAATTATCTTTTGGGATGGACAGGCATGTATGTGCATGTACATTTGTGTTGTGGAGGGGGATGATGGTTGTTCACTTTACCAGTGTACTTAATTTGCAATTTTCTGTTGCCATGTACACATTAGTGCAGTACCCTGATGTTTGTGTTCTATGTCTCCTTATCCGCAGTTGCGTTGGAAGAAGAGGGTGGAGACAGTGCTGTGGAGCAAGGCAGCAGGAATTTCTCCACCAGACAGAGGCGCAAGGCCCAGCCACACCTCCTGGACTGAACATCATCTTGGGGAGAGGTGGCTGGTGCCTTGTCTGGACCATCAGCCAAAGCTGCTTTGGGGAAGTCCAAAAGGGCAAAGGTGGACGTGGACTTCTCAGCAGCGGGGGGGACAGGTAAGACAACAGAGGGGCCATCCAGTGTGGAAAACGCTTGGCGTCATCCAGGTTGGCAGGGGTGGAGGGGTGGAGGCGGCCGTAGTAAGCCAGCCCATGGGGTCAGGCGGGGGTGGTAACCTGGGTGTGACTAATTCAGTCCTGCCCCTGGGGCATGAGGCTGTGCAGGTCACCGTGGAGGTGTCTGTGAAAAATCCTGTCCCTGGGCCAGCAGCTACAGCTGTATGCACCTGCCGGCATGCCTCAACCCGGAAGCAGCCCCAGGTGTTGTATGCTTCTACCCAGACTAACACCCCAATACCGGCGGCTGTTGCCATTCAGGATAGATTGATACCCCTGCTGGTCAGTGTTGGGAAGCATACTGTGTGATACGTGATGAGGTGCAGGCCTCTGTCGAGTTCTTGCACAACATCACAATGACGGATGGCATCTCTTCAACTGGCTAGCACCATTCCTGATCTCCATTGTGTTGCGTGGGCCGTCTACTAATTTGTCCCTCTCCCCGTATTCCTCCTCTGTGCGCCAGTCATCCTCCAGGGCGCCTTCTGGCCCAGATAACACCATGGCCCCCTGTGCACCAGTCCCATCCATATCGGCCCGTCTGGTGGAGCAAGCATCCCTGCCTGAGTTGGGAGTCGACAGTGGATCAGCTGAGGTGGTCACCATGCCGATCTAGCAACGTCAGGAGCACTGCCAACGGAGAGAGAGCAGGCAGCCAGGAGCAGGGTTTGGGCCAGACACCCTCGGGTAATATCATCAGCCCGGAGGGTCTCCACACGAAGCAGGCACCGGGCGCTATGGTAGCAGCATGCTCTGAGCAGAGAGCAGGAATATGGCGTCAGACAGGATGCAAATGTGGACCTGAGAACCATAATGTCTTCCGTGTTCGTACGCTACTGGCTGCATATCGGAGCAGAGAGGCAATGGGCTTGGGAGGGGAGAGTGACAATGACCAGGCCAGAGTTTGCACTGTGTCGGCAAGGAAGCGGGCTGCCATCTTGGAAGCAACTTGCAGGGTGGCAGAGGGGTTGGAGAGGAACATGTTGAAGTCCCTGCAAGCCCTCCAGGAATCAACAGAAGCCCGCCTGGGGGAAATGGACACAGTGCTCTCTTATGCCCTGGGCCAGCCTTTGAATGAGATTGGAGTTGAGGAGATGGACTAGCCCGCTGCCTATGTACCTAGTTCTGTAGCTGTAAGTTTCTTTTGAATTTTCTTTTATTTTTGGAGTGGACAATTTGGACTATACTCCTGTTTTTGTTTGTACATAGTTATTTAGGTGTAGGTTTTCTGTTTTTAAAACCAGACTTCATGGACATTTCATTCTATTTTATCTTGTAGATAGTAGTTTTTGCATTTTTATAATTGTTGGGGGATTATATATATTGACACAATTTGTTTACTTAAACAGACTACATGATATTAATACTTCTGTATATTATAATTTGAATTTACACAAATGTATTGCTTCTTGCTGTTCCTTTTGGTGTGTGCCTCTATGCTAGGCTATTAATGATCCGCGCTTGATCCACATGTGGCTTCCGGTGCTGGTGTGTCAAGTAGACGGATAGGTGTGGACTGTCAAATGGTACTTCCTTTCAGATGTGCAGCACCACTCAGTGTTTCCCTTCACTGTGGTTGGGGCAGAGGGAGGTGGGGTGACTGTGGGAGTGTTACATGTTCACCATCAGGGAACATGACTTAGTTAATGCTGTGTGACATGCAGGTCGTGTGTTCACCTTCACCAGCATGTGTTTCCACAGTATTCATTTGCTCAGCTTTTGGATGCCCTCTTGCACTGGGATAGAGTAGTGTTTTTTTTTTTTTAAATCATTCCACAATGGCTGCCCAATTCACCAGTCTCTTTGAGTTGTGCACTCTCTGACTGCCCTGTCCTTCACACATGCCTGGAATGGTGTTGCGATAGTTAATGGGGATTTTGAAAATTAACCAGATCATTATTGCTTAGGCTGTGACACACTGGACCATTGTTTGTTGATGTAGCACACATTGTAGGTATAATTGCTTCTGTCAATGGCAAACAATTGGTCAAAGGGGATTAATGACATGCCATTGTCGCATGGTCAGCAGGACAGCACTGTAACATTCACCTGTCACATGTGCATGTTGGGTGATGGTTAAGGCCAGGAAGTGTGTGTGTGTGCAGATGCAACACTCATGGATGTAGCTCCGTGGAATGCATTGATGTTTTGTTTGCAGGATACATGTTCCTGATAATATTGAGGCTGATGTCACAACACGTCAGTCCAGGTACACAAAACACAATCATTTGAGTGATGAGGTGTCACAATGTCAGGGTACAGCCTCCGTCTGGAGGGGGCTGCCTATTGGGTGGAGCAATAGGTGATGGGGCTGGGTCGGGTGTGTCTCATGTGGAGGGGGCTGCTGGCAGGGGGGTTGCCACAGGTGATGGAGGCTGGGGTGGTGGTGTCCAGTCTGGAAGGGGCTTCCTGCAGGGGGTTGGCACTGGTGATGGGGCTGGGGTGGTGTCCCATCTGGAGGGGGCTGCCTGCAGGGGGTTGTCACAGGTGAGGGGGAGTGGGGTTGGGGTGTCCCGTCTGGAGGGCGCTACCTGCAGGGGGGTGCCAGAGGTGAGGAGGCCTGGGGGGTGGTGTTCCATCTGGATGGGGCTCCTTGTTGGGGGCTGCAACATATGATGGGGCTGGGGGGGGTGGTGTCCCATCAGGGGGAGGCTGCTTGCAGAGGGTTTCCACATGTGAGGGAACTGGGGTGGCGGTGTCCCGTCTAGAGGGGACTGCCTGCAGGGGGGTGTAACAGGTGATGGGGATTGGGGGGGTGTCCCGTCTGGAGGGGGCTGCCTGCAGGGGGTTGCCACTGGTGATGGGTGCTGGAGGAGTGGTGTCCCGTCTAGATGGGGCTGCCTATTGGGGGGTGAAACAGGTCATGGGGGCTGGGCTGGGGGTGTCTTGTCTGGGGGGGGCTGCCAGCAGGGGTTTGCCACAGGTGATGGAGGCTGGGGGGGGGTGTCCAGCCTGGAGGGGGCTGCCTGCAGGGGGTTGCCACAAGTTATGGGGGCTAGGGCGGTGTCCCATCTGGAATGGCTGCCGGCTGGAGGGTGCAAAGGGTGATGGGGCTGGGGGATGTCCCATCTGGAGGGGGCTGCATGCAGGGGGTTGCCACAGGTGAGGGGGGTGGGGTGGGTGTGTCCTGTCTGGAGGGGGCTGTCTGCAAGGAGGTGCCACAGGTGATGGGGGCTGGGGAGTGGTGTCCCGCCAGGAGGAGGCTGCCTGCAGGGGGTTGCCACAGGGCAGAGGGGCTGGGGTGGGGGTGTCCCATCTAGATGGACCTGCCTGCAGGCATGTGGCACAGGTGATGGAGGCTGGGGGGGTCCCGTCTGGAGGGGACTGCCTGCTGAAGGGTGCAATAGGTGATGGGAGCTGGGGGGTGGTGTCCCGTCTGGAGGGGGCTGTGTGCAGGGGGTTGCCAAAGGTGAGGGGGGCTGGGGTGGGGTTGTCCCATCTGGAGGGGCCTGCCTGCAGGGGGTTGCCATGGGTGATAGGGGCTGGGGGTTGGTGTCCCGCCTAGAGGGCTCTGCCTGCTGGCAGGTGCAATGGGTGATGGGACTGTGTGGGTGGCGTCCCGTCTGAAAGGGGGTGCCTGAAGGGGGTTGCCACAGGTGAGAGGGGTCGGGGGGCGTCCTGTCTGGAGGGGGCTGCCTACTGGGGGTCGAAACAGGTGATGGGGGTTGGGGGGGTGTCCCTTCTGGAGGGGGCTGCCTGCAGGAGGGTGCCACAGGTGATGGGGGCCTTAGGTGGTGTCCCGTATGGAGGGGGTTGCCTGCTGTGGGGTGCAACAGGTGATGGTGGCTGGGGGGAGTGTCTCAACTGGAGGGGGCTGCCTGCAGGGGGTTGCCACAGGTGAGGGGGGCTGGGGTGGGGGGGTCGGTAGGGTACCATCTGGAGGGAGCTACCTGCAGGGGGTTGCCACATTTGAGGGGGGATAGGGTGGGGGTGTCCTGTCAGGAGGGGGCTACCTGCAGAGGGGGGCCACAGGTGAGGAGGGCTGGAGGGGTGGTGTCCCATCTGGAGGGGGCTGCCTGCAGGCGGTTGCCCAGGTGATAGGGGCTGGGGTGGGGTCCCAACTGGAGGTGGTGCAGGGGGTTGCCAAAGGTGAGGGGGCTGGGGTGGGGGTGTCCCGTCGGGAGGGGGTTGCCTGCAGGGGGTTGCCACAGGTGATGGGGGCTGGTGTCCCATCTGGAGGAGGATGCCTGCTGGGGGTGCAATGGATGATGGGGGATAGGTGGGGTAATGTCCCATCTGGAGGGGCTGTCTGCAGGGGGTTGCCACGGGTGATGGAGGCTCGGGGGTGGTGTCCCATTTGGAGGGGGCTGCCTGCTGGCAGGTGCAATGGGTGATGGGGCCTGGGTGGGTGGTGTCCCTCTGGAGGGGCTGTCTGCAGGAGGTTGCCTCAGGTGAGGGGCCTGGGGGGTGGTGTCCCGTCTAGAGGGGGCTGCTTGCAGGGGGGTGGCTCAGGTGAGGGGTGCAGTGGTCGAGGTATCCTGTCTGGAGGAGGCTGCCTGCAGGGGGTTGCCACAGGTGATGGGGGCTGCGGGGTAGTGTCCCGTCTGGAGGAGGCTGCCTGTTGTGGAGTGCAATGGGTGATGGGGGCTGGGGGGGTGATGTCCCTTCTAGAGGGGCTGCCTGCTGGGGGGTGCAACAGGTGATGGGTGATGGGGTGGGGATTTCCCACCTTTAGGGGGCTGCCTGCAGGGGGGTGCCATGGCTGATGGGGGATGGGGTGGGGGTGTCCCGCCTGGAGGAGGCTGCCTGCAGGGGGTTGCCAAAGGTGAGGGTGCTGGGGCATGGTGTCTCATCTGGAGGGGGATGCCTGCAGGGGGTTGCCACATGTGATGGGGGCTGGGGGAGGTATCCCGTTTGGAGGGGGCTGCCTGCTGTGGGGTGCAACGGGTGATGGGGCTCGGGGGTGTCCCGTTAGGAGGGGGCTGCCTGCAGGGGTGTCCCATGGGTGATGGAGGCTGGGGGTGTGTCCCGTCTGGAGGGGGCTGCCTGCTGGGGGGTGCAACAGGTGATGGGGGCTTGGGGGGTGTTAGGGAGAATTCTCAAAAAATGTGCTAATTTCCCTTACATTTTGAGACCCGCAGAAAGTTTGCTGGATTTCTACGATTTCAATTTTTACCTGGAAAGAGTGTGAGCCTTTTTTCCCACTCTTCCATGTAAATTGATGTGTGTTTTACTTTTGTGTTCTTTGGATATGGAGTTATAAAACAACCCCATAGGCATCATCTTTTTCTTGCGTGTCACACAGCACCTTCAGTGCAGTGGCACAGGTGTGTCTTCTAGACTCCCCAAGGTTTAAATACCTTCTCTGGGACTGACTACTGTCTCCCATAGCATGTAAAGTTAAATTGACTTTATTTGTCTTTTTAAATTTACAGACCAAGTACACACTATCTTCCTATAGAGTGATGGAGGGGTTTGCCTGGCATCCCCTGAGTCTAAACACTCATGTAACAGTCAAATGTTACCCTTTTCTACTTGATATGGCTGGTGGCAGTGGTTTTTAACAAACTACCATGATTTTTCCATACAGTGAACACCTGTAGCTAAAAATCGGGTCAGCCATGTGTTCCAATATGGCGCCCAAGACCTATCTGTAAAAACAGACTCTGGTCGACTTTTTTTGGCGTTTCTTTTAGAAAAGGTCCTTGTGTTTAACTCTGCGTTCCAAACCAGGTTTGTTCCCTTTGTTCCTTGGCCTTTGGCGGGCATCAATGCTGAAGCCCTCCTCTGGCGCCTGAGTGTCTGGAGTGGACCGGATGTGAGAGAGGTGCTCGAAACGCTCTGTGCTTATTCTCCTAGGAGACTTGAATGCACTCTGGTTTGGTTGGCCGGCTGACTGTCCTACAAGGACAGCCACCCTGCTGTGTGAGTGACAGCCAGGCTGGAATGAATGGGGGAAAACTGTTTAAAAGCAGGCCTCTGGGACTTGGAAAGCAGAGTCGACCACTGGAACAAAGGAACCGAAGACGAGCTGAAGGAAGACGACTGCTGCAACTCCTGGTCCACAGGTGAAGCCCTGCTGCAGGTCCAAATTGCCTGAAACTCCATCGACAGAGAAGCCCTTCAAGGTTAACTTCTTCCCTTGAGTTTGGTGGGAACAACCAACTCGTAAGCCGCCTTGACACCGTCCCCATACTGGTCGAATTTTATTCAGAGTGCTGTTAAAATCTGGATAGCCAGTGGGAAGGATACCAGTTCATGGTCTTTACAGCACTCACACTTTAAACCGACATTTTACCAAGCTTGTGGCCTCCTTTGGGAACACTACACACAATGAAGACTACAATTGTCAGTACAATTTCACCTTTGGTGCAAGCCTGTACTATAATGTGGTAGCAGTAGCTGAGCAGCCAGACTTATCTGAAGAGTAAAAGTGAGGTTACACAAAGGACTAGCAAATACAGTGATTCAAACAAACACTTACTCAAAGTTTCTTGGTAAAAGAATATACATTTATTTACACACTCATTTGGAAAACATTCCACTAGTAAGAGCAGCTCAATATCACAATGGAATATACTACAATACACAACCAATCAGTTTCTGAACAAGTTGAGCCCCCCCTGAAGTGGGAGCTAAATGGCACTTCAGTTACTTTAAAAAGGGGTAAAAAGACAAGGTTATAAGAATCAACATCACAAATACTTTCATAGGCAGGGCAAAGGGTTTCAGTTCACTACAACCAGCAATTCAATTCAATAGGCCAGGACCAAAGGCAACGGTTCAGAGTCTTGTATGGGATAGCACAGTTCTGGTGGTAAATGGTTAAGTCTTTGCCACGGATCTTAGAAGAATTTGGTCAGACGAAAAGTTAGATGTTGGTTTAGGGAAGGACAAGCCTTCAAAGTCGGGAAAGTTTCACAAACTTTCACCGCAGCAGAACAGAGTTCTGCACCGCACTCGCACAGTACCTTGTAAGTGAAGAAAAGCTGTAGCTGAGGCAATTGTTCCTGGCAGTTCCTGCAGGTCTTGCTGTTCCTGAGCTTCAGTCGTGGGGACAAGAAGGAGGACGTTGGGAGGTTCCTGCACTGCCCAGGGAAGAGGCCACGAGCTTGACAAAACGTTGGTTTAAGGTTTGAATTCCCTAAAGTCCACAAACTGGTTTCCTTCCCTCTTGGCTATCCGGTTTTAAACAGCACTCTGAAGAAAATTCGACCAGGTTGGGGACAGTGTCCAGTTGGCTTGCGAGTTGGTTGCTCCCACTAAACTCAAGGGAAGAAGTTAACCTTGAAGGGCTTCTCTATCAATGGAGTTTTCGGCAATTCGGACCTGCAGCAGAGCTTCACCGGTGAACCAGGAGTTGCGGGAGTCATCTTCCTTCAGCTCGTCTTCGGTACTTTCATTCCAGTGGTCGACTCGGCTTTCCAAGTCCCAGAGACCTGCTTTTAAACAGTTTTCCCCCATTAATTCCAGCCTGGCTGTCACTCACACAGCGGGTTGGCACCCTTTCCGGACAGCCAGCTGGCCAATCACACCAGTGTGGATTCGGGTCTCCTAGGAGACTAAGCACAGGGAGTTTCAGGCACCTCCCTCATATTCTGTCCACCCCAGACACTCAGGCACCAGAGGAGGGATTCAGCACTGAAGCCCGCCAAAGGCAAATGAACAAAGGGACCAAACTTGGTTTGGCATGCAGAGACAAACACAAGAAGGACCATTTCAAAAAGAAATGGGGAAAAAAGTTGACCGGAGTCTATTTTTACAGATAGGTCTTGGGCGCCATATTAGAAAACATGGCTGACCCGATTTTTAGCTACCGGTGTTCGCGGTCAGGAAACATCATGGTTGTTTGTTTAAAATCACTGCCACCAGCCATTTCAAGTGGGAAAGGGTACCATTTGACTGTTACATGAGTGTTGTGAATCAGGGGAAGCTAGGCAACCTCTCCAGCACTCTATAGGAAGATAGTGTGTGCTGGGTCTGTACATTTAAAAAGACTATTAAAGTCAATTTAACTTTACATGCTCTGGGAACCAGTAGTCAGTCCCAGAAAAGGTATTTAAAACTTGGGGAGTCTGAAAGACAACTCCTGTGCCACTGCACTGAAGGTGCTGTGTGACACACAGGAAAAGATTATGCTAATGGAGTTGTTTTAAAACTCTATATCCAAAGAACACAAAAGTAAAACTCACATCAAAATACATAGAAGAGTGGGAAAAAAGGCTCACACTCTTCCAGGTAAAAAAAAGAATAAAATCCTAGAGATTCAGCAAAGTTGCTAGGGTCTCAAAGGTAAGGGAAATTAGCACATTCTTGAGAATTCTCCCTAACGCTCGTCCCCCCCAGACTAAGGGATAGTAGGATTCAATCCACTCCTGGATGAATCTCCTTACTCCGTCCGTCAAACTTCCTGGAGAGACCATCAGCATTTTGGTGGTGACACCCAGACCTGTGTTCAATGGAAAAATCAAACTCTTGCAGGCTGATTGACCATCTCAGTAGTTTTGGGGTTTCCCCTTTCATTTGCATCAACCATCTCAAAGGTTGGTGGTCAGTCTGAATCACAAAAGTAGATCCATACAAGTATGGTTTAAACCTCTTCAGTGACCACACAATAGCAACGCACTCACATACAATGGTTGCCCACCTTGTCTCAGGTTCCTACGGCTTCCTGCTGATGAAGCAAATGGGGTGTTCCCTACCTTTCTCAGCCAGCTAACTCAGAACTGCGCATATACACGTACTTAAGGTTTGGTTATAGTCAGGAGCTCTTAGGACTGGAGTTTGACAAAGGGCTTTCTTTAGGCCTTCAAATGCTTGCGTGCACTCATCATTCCACCTGACCATTTAAGGAAATTTGGGTGAGGAGACTACATTCAAGGGAGAAGCTATGGTCCCATAGTTCTCTATGAAGTTCCTATAGTAACCAGTGAGGCCTAGGAAGGCTCTTACCTGGGTTTGAGTAGTAGGGGTGGCCCACTTTTGTACAGCATGTACCTTGCTAGGCAATGGCCTGATTTCAACTCCTCCTACCTCATGTCCAAGGTAGACCACTTTGCCCTGACCAATTTGACACTTAATTGCCTTTGTGGTCAGATGGGCCTGCTCAAGAGCCTGCAAAACATATCCTAAGTGGTCAACATGTCCTTTCCAAGTAGGGCTGAACACTGCAATGTCATCTAAGTATGCCATGCAGAAGTCCTCCATCCGATTCAGAACTTGATTAACCATAATTTGGAATGTAGCAGGTGCATTCTTTAGTCCAAAAGGCATTGCCTTAAACTGGTAGAGGCCTGCTGCGGTTGAGAAGGCAGTTTTCTCCTTGGCATGGTCTGTCAGTGCTATTTGCCAATAGCCTGAAGTGAGACCAAATGTACTGAGGTACTTTGCTGAACCAAGTTTGTCCACCAGTTCATCGGTCCTTGGTAAAGGGTGGGCATCAGTCTTGGTGACTGCATTAAGAGCTCTATAGACCACACATAATCTCAACTGCTTGCATCCTGCCTTTGGCACAAGTACAACTGGACTACACCATGGACTTGTAGATGGCTCTATTACCCCAAGATCAAGCATCTTGTTGACCTCCTCCTTTATGTGGGTTCTTACATGGTCTGACATCCTGTAACCTCTGCTTTTAACAGGTAAACAGTCACCAGCGAGAATATCATGCTGGCCCCAAGGGGTCAAGCCTGGTGATAGTGAAAAAAGGGAGGCAAACTGATTTAACAGAAACCTGCACTCCTCCTGTTGTTCAGGTGTCAGATTAGAAGAGAGATTGACTCCTTCTATTTTCTTGTCTAAAGGCTGGCCTCTGAGTAGGTCAGGTAGAGGTTCACAATCCTCCTCCTCTTGAGCTGAAGCTAGAAGCAAAGCTCCCACTTCTGGCCTTGAGAAATAAGCTTGTAGACGGTTAGTGTGAAATACTCTGGGAGCCTCCTTAGGATTGTCTAAGTGCACCAGATAGTTGACCTCTCCAGGTTTTCCCACAACCTTGAAGGGTCCTATCCACTTGTCCTGTAAGGCCCTCTGGCTTGTTGGAACCATAACTAAAACTTGCTGGTCTTGAGTAAACTCAACCATGTTGTCCTTCTGGTTATGCCAATGTTTGACCTGAGCCTGACCTGCTTTTAGGTTATCTGCTGCTTCGGCCATCATGTGTGACATTCTCCTCCAGAGACCTATCACATAGTCTGTGACTCTCACTGCCTTGGGGGAAGGAGCACTCTCCAACCCATCCTTGATTAGGGCCAAGGGACCTCTAACTGGATGGCCATAGAGTAGCTCAAAGGGACTAAATCCAACTCCTTCCTGGGGGAGTTCTCTATAAGAAAATAGAAGGCATGGCAGCAGAAGGTCCCACTTTCTCCTAAGGGGTTCCTTTAAAGCACCTATCATGCTGTTCATTGTATGGTTAAACCTCTCTACCAATCCATTTGTCTCTGGATGGTAGGCAGTTGAGAACTTGTAAGTTATTCCACAGTTTTTCCACATGGCCTGCATGTAGTTGGACATAAAATTGGATCCCCTGTCAGAGATAACTTCCTTAGGAAAAGCTACCCTGGTAAAAATACCAAGTAGGGCCTTAGCAACAGCCTGGGCTGTAACAGTCCTCATAGGTAGAGCTTCAGGATACCTAGTAGCATGGTCTACTACAACCAGGATAAACCTGTTTCCTGAAGATGTTGGATGGTCTAAGGGAAACACAATGTCGATTCATACCCTCTCAAAAGGAACTCCCACCACTGGGAGAGGCAGCAAGGGTGTCACATTCGTGGCTCCACTCTTGCCAGAGGTTTGGCAAGTGTGACAGCTCCTACAGAATTTATCTACATAAGACCCCAACTTAGGTCAGTAGAAATATAAAGAGAGCATTTCCTTGGTCTTCTTAAAATGTAAGTGACCAGCGAAAGGTATCTCATGGGCTAACTGTAGGAACTGGAGTCTGCTTTCAAGAGGCACTACAAGTCTTCTGTAGTCCCCTAGGATAGATTCAGTAAGTTCACTCTAGAAGTGGCCATCTTCCCAGAACAACCTATGCTTCCCTGGCTCTTGCCCATTCAGCTGGGAAGCTGCCTGTTGGTGAAGACCTTCAAGAGTAGGACACACTCTTTGACCTCTGCTGAAGTCTGCCCTACAGGGTACACCTTCTGCCAGTAAAGACTGCAGCTCAGGATGGTCTGCAGGATCCAGATCATCCACACGTGTGACCTTGGACAGTCCACAAGGGGATGTCCTTGTTGGTAGCATAGGAGTGCTGACTGGTTTCTTCTTAGAGGTTTTAGGTTTCCCCTCTTCCTCTTTCTTTTTCGAAATTGCAGTCAGTAAGTCCTGTGGACTAGGAGTTATACTTGCTTCTATAATGTCCTCTTGAGAGTTGTTTAAGGTACTCTCTCTGGCCTTCCTAGTCTGCTCCTGTTTCCTTTTTCTGGGAGGCCTGGGGGTGCTTGATACAACTCCAAGAGTTTTTAAGTCATTCCCCAGCAGGACTCTCCCAGGTACTTCACTCAGCACACTTACAGGTATCTTGACAGTCATGTCATTGCACTGGATGAGAGCTGGTAACTGTGGAAGCATTTGGACAGCGCCCCCAGCAACCTTAGTGAGATATTTGGGTGCCTTAGCAACATCCTCTACCTTGAAAAAGGATTCATCAACTACAGTAATGCTGGCCCCAGTGTGTCGATGGCAGGGGTCTCCTGACCATTCACAAGAATACTGTCTTTGTAAAACTCTTTAGTATCGTCTGGAATGGAATTGTAGACATCAAAGTTCTGCTGTTCCAACAGACCCAGGGACACTAAAGAAATACTGACTGAGACGTTCATGGGTTCCTCTGCCAGTAAGTGAAAGTTTCCACTTGCCATTGGTACTTCAATCTCTGGGGAGAAGGCTAAGGAGACCGTGTCGATCCCTGAAGGTTTACCCTTACATCTGGGATCCCCTTTCACATAGTCAGTTGACCCACAATCAAAACATTTTTTAAATGTCTTCATGAATGGGGGTTTGGTCGGACCTCCTTCTTGTTTAGCACCAGGAGGTACACTAGCCTGATTTGATTTCCCTTGTGGCTTCCCCTTGTTATGGTTGGGCCCTCTTTTGGAGTGGAGGTATTAGAATTCTCTTTGTTATCTTTATTGTGCTGTTTTCACTCATCCTTTTTCTTAGTTGCCCCAGAATCCTTTTGAGTAGCCCTGTTGGCAACCCACAAGTCAGCAGCTCTTGCTAACTTCTCAGGATCAATTTCATTAGAGTCAGCCAAGTGATGTGTCAGCTCAGGAGAGCAGGCATCATAAATAGATTCCAACATACATAGATATATCATAACTTCATAAGTGTTAACTCTGTAACCCTTAACCAAACCATCTAAGTTTTCCAAACATTCACACACCCAGGTAGCCCAAGGAGTAACATCACGCTTTTTGAGAGTTCTAAACCTCTTAAGATACCGGGAGGGGTCTTCCCAAACCTAGCTATAAAGGTTAGTTTCACACTTTCATACTCCATTCTGTCTACTTCTCCCATCTCCATTACAACATTGGATGCCACTGGGGGTAGCCTAGAATACAGTCAAGTAATTAGCTGATTCCCTGTAATGTTCTGAATCCCATGGATATATTCAAAAGTTGCCTGCCAATCCAAAATATCAAGCTTAACCTCATGCATACTTACTGCAACTTTGGGCATGCAAGGCCTCTTAGGACTGGAAGACATAGAAGACTCTAGGAGAGAACCATTCTCAAGAGACAACCTTTTCATTTCAAGGGCATGATTCAACTCCATTTCTCTGAGCTTAAGTTCTTGATGCTTACTTTCAGTTTGGGCTTGGATTCTTTTGAATTCCAATTCAAGTCTCATCCTTTCAAGAGAGACAAATTCAGGACTTAGTGTTGGACCTGATGGAGTCCCTGTGGTCAAATGTTGAGGCCTATGAGCAGGTAAAGGTGAAACAGGGCCTACATTTTGAGACTCTTCTGCCTCATCTAACTCATCAATAACATTTGAGTTTGTCTCTGAAACCTTATCATCCTCATCATCATTTTCCATATTTGCTGCAGGGGTAGGTATTTCAGATCCACTCCTCAGACTTTGATATTCCAACAACTTTTCTATCAATTCAACCTTGTTGCATTTTACGGCGAGGTTCCTATCTTTAGACATTTCTCTAAATTGATACACTGTTAAAGTGACTAGGGTCTCCTTTCTGTAGCTATCCATATGAGGCATGATAAAACAAAAAAAATGCTTCTCTAGTGGTGCTTAGCCTTGTGAGGGTTATTTGAACAAAGGTAAGAGCAGCACTCTCAATGTAACAACTATACTTTATCCTCACCACTGTACACCAGTGTTAGGCAGAATCATATGCAGTGCCCTTTGGGAACACTACACACAATTAAGACTACAAGTGTAAGTACAATTTCACCTTTGGTACAAGCCTGTACTACACAGTAATGTGGTAGCAGTAGCTGAGCAGCCAGACTTATCTCACGAGTAAAGTGACCAGTACAAGAGGTTACACAAAGGGACAGCAATCACAGTGGTTCAAACAAACACTTACTCAAGGTTTCTTGGTAAAAGAATATACATTTATTTACACAGTTGGTTGGAAAACATTTCACTAGTAAGAGCAGCTCAATATCACAATCTAATATACTACAATACACAACCAAACAGTTTCTGAACAAGTTCAGCTCCCCTGAAGTGGGAGCAAAATGGCACTTCAGTTACTTTAAAAAGAGGTTAAAAGAATTAAAGACCAAATACCTTCAGAGGTAGGGCAAATAGTTTCAGTTCACTACAACCAGCAATTCAATTCACTAGGCCTGGGCCAAAGTCAATGGTTCAGAGACTTGGATAGGATGGCACAGTTCTGGTAGTAGAAATCATTATTATTATTATTATTAATTATTATTATAATTAAGTATTTGCCACAGTTTTTAGAAGTAGTTTGTCAGACAAAAAGTTATATGTCGGTATAGGGAAGGACAAGCCTTCAAAGTTGGGAAAGTTTCACAAACTTTCACCGTGGCAGAAAGGATTTCTTGACCGCACTTGCACAGTACCTTTTAAATGAAGAAAAGTTGTAGCTGAGGCAGTTTCTCCTGGCAGATCTGGCTGTTCCTGAGCTTCAGCTGTGGGGACAAGAAGGAGGACATCAGAAGGTTCCAGCAGTGCCCGGGGAAGAGGCCACAAGCTTGGCAAAACGTTGGTTTAAGGTGAGAGTGCCTTAAAGACGACAAAGTGGTATCCTTCTCACTGGCTATACGCTTTCAACAGCACTCTTTAGAAAATTCAACCAGTATAGAGACGGTGTCCAGGTGACTTGCGAGTTGGTTGCTCCCACCAAACTCAAGGGAAGAAGTTAACCTTGAAGGGCTTCTCTGTCGATGGAGTTTCAGGCAATTCGGTACTGCAGCAGGGCTTCACCGGTGGACCAGGAGTTGCAGTAGTCCTCTCCCTTCAGCTCATCTTCTGTTCTTTCGTTCCAGTGGTCGACTCTGCTTTCCAAGTCCCAGAGGCCTGCTTTTATACAGTTTTCCCCCATTCATTCCAGCCTAGCTGTCACTCACCCAGCAGGGGGGCTGTCCTTGATGGACAGCCAGCCGGCCAATCACGCCAGAGTGCATTCAGGTCTTCTAGCAAACTAAGCACAAGGAGTTTTGGGCACCTCCCTCACATCCTGTCCACCCCAGACACACTGGCACCAGAGGAGGGCTTCAGCACTGAAGCCCACCAAAGGGCACAAACAAAGGGACTAAACCTGGGTAGCGTGCAGAGACAAACACAAGAAGGACTTTTCCTAAAAGAAATGGTGAAAAAAGTTGACTGGAGTCTGTTTTTACAGATAGGTCTGGGGTGCCATATTGAAAAACATGGCTGCCCCGATTTTTAGCTACTGTTGTTAGTAGTCACGAAAAATCACGGTAGTTGATCTAAACCACTGCCACCAGCCATTTAAAATATTAAAAGGTAACATGTTACTATTACATGAGTGTTTTGACTTGGGCGGAAGCTAGGCAACCCTTCCAGCACTCTATAGGAAGATAGTGTGTGCTGGGTCAGTTTACATGCTCTGGGAGACGGTAGTCAGTCCCAGAGAAGGTATTTAAACCTTGGGGAGTTTGAAAGAAACCCCTGTGCCATTGCACTGAAGGTGCGTAACACACAAAAAAAAGGTGATGCCTATGGGGTTGTTTTAAAACTCTATATCCAAAGAACACAAAAGTAAAACACATATCAAAATACATGGACGAGTGGGAAAAAAGGCTCACACTCTTTCCAGGTAAAAAAATAAAACCCTAGAAATCCAGCAAAGTTGCTGGGGGTCTCAAAAGGTAAGGGAAATTAGCACATTCTTGAGAATTCTCCCTAATACCCTCATGGACCACTGATATGGTGTTGTGCTTCGGCACCATAAAATGACTACTAAACATTCACTAAACCCACACAAAATCTTTCGAATTCTTCAACACAGTAATACAAGTGCATTATGTAAGGAAAGGATTATAGCAATTTCCAGCCTGTTCCTTAGCAACCCAATATTTCATTACGTTACCCCCTCCTGTTCAACCCCTTTGGCACAGTCAGCCATTATACACAACTGTTCTCTGATCCTTTATAAAAACTTGTTAGAGTAAATCTGCGATCACCCTTCATACTAAGGGTTTCCCTCAGGTCCTGAATTCGTTTTGTTGGAATATCAACATGAATTTGCTGTTGCAGAACTGCCCATTTTACTACCTTTCTGAAATGTCAATGTCCTCTTAATACAGTAGGTCCTTGAAGTCAACCTTTAGCTTGGGCTCCCCTACTGGTTATTTAATTGACATGAGAGGTCCAATACAGGTGTCAATGAAAACGATTATGCAATAAATAACTAACCCTGTAGCCATCTCCCAGAATACTTTACCATAAATGTATGTCTCATTAGTGTAGCAAAGACAAAGATAATTATGTAATAGTCACAACAAACTACAGTTAAAAGGTTACAAATTAAAAATGTATATTTGTAGGATATTATCTTGGTTCAGAATCAAGGATGCCACAGTGAGAAGCAACTGCAAGGCTTGAAAGGAGTCAAAGAGGATAAGCTACATATGCAGGACATAATTGTCTTAGATTAAGTAAAGGAGTGAACAGTTGCGAGTGCCAAGCACTGTTCAATTAAAGATGCAGAAAGCCCAGGCAGAATTGAGCAACCAAGCCTCCAGACGCCAAGGAGAGTAATAACACCCAATATAATTGAATCAAATAACACAGACTCAATTGCTTGCAGCCCTCATAAAATATCTACCTCTGAACTTTGATGGAGGAATGCCTTGGCGTTGATTCTATTCATTCATTGAATGAGAGTTAACTTCTCCCCATTTCCCAGCTGCCCTACTTAATCACTGGCATCCGCGCATTTGGGAGAGTGCCTTTGGTGAGTGCTGTTCTGTCTTACATGCTCGAGTGAACACGGACTCCATTGGTTGCAGTCCTCCTAAAATAACTACCTCTAACTTTGCTGGATGAATGCTGTGGTGTTGATTCTATTCATTCACTGGACGGTATGCCACTTTCATCCCTGTAACTGTTATTGACTGTGCTAAAGTTGTACAAAACAACTAAAACTCGGTTTTCCATCTTTGCAGAGAGTTAAGTCCTCCCCATTTTCCAGCTGCCCTACTTCATCACGTGCATGCGCTCATTTGCGTGCACGCATTTGGAAGAGTGCCTTTGGTGAGTGCTGTTCTGCTGTTCAGCTGGACAGCGAACAGTGCTCGTCATAAGACACTTGCGGTACAACAATATTTATCATAATCCACTTTCTGTCTGCAGCAAAAGTAATCTAACCATGGCAGTATACACATTGAAAACGAGCATGCTGCTACTTACCTCTGCCTCACCAACTCCTCTCTTATTAATGATAGTGGCACCACCTCTCATGAGATCGAAAAGAAACGTGCTGATCTATAATCCGAAGCCCAGAGCGCATGTTGATAAGGGCACAACAACAAAGGATGATGCAATACAACGTAGTACATCAATGGAAACACAAAGCTGCATTCATGTGCAAGAAATGAAAGAATGCAACACAAATGATCCACCAATATCTGATCAATAAATCTTGGCATGCTCTTCACTAACAGGCCCTCTATCTATTACCTCACATTTTAAATCACACAAAATACCTGAGTTGAATATATTGAAATCTACATCATCAACTTGTGCAATTATACATAAAATAATGGATAGATCAGAACCTATGTAATACTCTGAAATCACTCAAAAATAATCTATCTGTAGAAAATGCCTCTGAGCGACGTTGTGGTATATGACGATAACAACTGCAACAGGATGATCCTACCGGGCATAAAGATTTTGTCATGCTCAATACAGAAGCGAGTCTCACACAAACACTGACACACTCACCAACTATTGATGAAAACAGTGAACTAGCAGGAGTGCCGCAAACAGCTCAAATTGTATATGAAACACAAATGGGATCTCCTATAATGAATGCTTCAAACTTATCTCACTCACCCATACTCTATCCGAATAGAGACAAAACTTTTCCAAACACAACAATGATATCTGACACATCATTTTGAAACCAATGCCTAAACCATCATTTGGAATCAGACAGCTTCCAAACCCAAGTTTATGAACTAACCCTCAGATCGATGAACAATTGCTTATATAGCCTGACTAAACTGTACGAATACCTGGAAATAAAAATACAAGACCAGACAAAGATAATGAACGTGATTGCAATAAGACTGGACTCAATAAATAAGGTGGAATCAACACAGAAAATATTGAAACAAAGGTGTGTGAACAAACTGGCATAATAAAAAATATACTAACCAAATGCTATCTTTTGCTGCTAATTAACTCACAGCCAAATTATTCTAGATCACCCGAATGTCATACAAACAAAAAAATTTGCGACTTGAGCTCAAATGACGCTCAAAACAATATTGAACACTGAAACATGTCTCTGATACGAGAGAGAATGAAGCAGCGAAAACCTGCAAAATTGAATACATACAAGAAGCATCCTGCATTATAGAAATAAATGAACCAACACATGAGTCAGTATTTGAAGTATTCACTCGACCAAAGCAACAACAAAAAAAGAACAAACCAATGCACAAAAACCCCAAAAAACAACAAAGAAAATGAAAATATAACTAAGAATACTAAAACCAAAAAATTCGGGAAATAGCCTGAAAAAATTACTAACTCTGGGAAAGATCTACAGAAATCCTGTGATAAAGAGAAATATCCAACTCACCCCAACAAGACATGCTGCAGGCATAAACCAAGAAGATAGATCTGGTGAAGACCTGATGAACATATCTACATATTCAATCACGACTCTACAGCAAAATGATGACAAAGAACTCATATGCGACGGAGGAGATATAAACCATGGGATACTCATGAACCAGATGAAGATGGTAGGATAGCCAGTTTACGGATACAAACCCAGAATCAAAACATGAGAAGTTTCTTAACCCAAGAGCAACAAAGATTATGCAGTTGTGGAAAGCCCAACTCTGATCAAGTCGATGAGCACACTAATGAAGGTCAGGGGCTAGCAATAAATAAATATCAGTGCGAACAAGAGTTTATTGCACACACAGAAGAAATGCAACCAAGGTCTACAACCCGGCTATGGTAAGAAAACAGAAATGCAAACAAGATAGCGACCAAGCAAGTGGATCGACATGAACTACCTCGAGTTAAGCTGAGACACAGTCTCACCCAAAGAAAGAAACAATTCTACAAGATCACCCTAGTCGAGCAGACAACCTTGTCATCACGATGATTGATAGAACTTGGAAGGACCCTTTTCCCAATAGAACTACTATATTCACAGGTTTTAAAGCCATTGGAGAATTAAAACTTTTTGAGTCTAGGGACATTGAATGTATTCAGATTAAGAACACCAGAAAAATGGATACAGCTACCGTAAGAATTCCCTCTCAACTAGTAAAAGAACGAATATGGAATGCCAAAGGAGCACTAGAAAAACAGGGTTTTGGTTTGAACATTAAAAAAAAACATTTGTAACCATAAAAGATAGAGAAGAGAGATCATCGTGAATTGAAAATCATCAAGAAGAGAAACTAGTGAGAGACAAGAGATATTAATGCACTGCAAAGGTGACAAGAGACATCTGAAATGTGAGGTTTTTTGCAAATCAAAAACAACTTCTATACACACAGCTTAAAAATGGCATTGAAAACACCAACCACTCCAATAACAACTAGAGCCAAAAGAAGCCTGCCCCCTCCTATTTCAAGATTGTAGCATGGAATACTAGAGTATTTGTGAACCTATTAAAAGAAAACCCTAAATATCCCTTGGGTAAGTACCATCTCATCATCTTACAAGAAACAGGGATTATGTCGCAACCAATTATACCGAACTATGAAATATGCTGGAATCCTGCAACTAAACACCAAAAAAAGACCAATAACAGCTTTTTTAGATGCTTTGCGGCTAGACTCTGATGAAAAATGCATGGCATGGGCAGCCCCTCACCCTTGCATTCAACTACTCAGGTTGGAATCTTTTGAAAAAAAAATCATCCACTAGATGCACACACTGCAATCATCAACTTATATTGGAATTCCACTATTATTTCAGATGACCAGTTTTTAAAACATGTGACTGCTTTGCTGGATATAGTTGAGTACAAACCTGATCATTATACGATAATTATAGCAGGGGACTTAAATATAAGAAGTATCATACTAGACAACAAAGCTCAATTCTCAAAGTGCAAGAGATGGATGACGTTAATGGCAGAACGAAACTTCACCATCCTTAATGGCACAATTGATGGTAATAATCCTGTTAAACTGACTTGGAAAATAAATAATTCTGCTGCTATTCTACACTGTGTATTTATATCCTCGCATGAGATAAACCATGTTAGCAATTTCAAAATAATTACAACCTCTGAGAGTGATCATAATAGGATGGAAATTTCATGGAAGAAATCTGTCAATCCTAAGAAACAATTCTATGTAAATGACTTATCACTAAACAATGGAAGAAACAGAATTAAATGGACAGCTCCAAAAATAAACTCCTTATTAAGAATAATGAACAGAGAAAATCACTCATCCATGAAAATTAAATCAAAGAACAATGACCTTCCGTATAATCATTTTCTTTCGATGTTCCAAGAAAAAATTCAAAAGAACAATCGTCCTAAATGTATACTTAAACATTCATGCATCCTGAAAATTAAACAGATAAAAGCAAAGATGAAGAGAGATATAAATCACTTGAACCACTATCCAATAGGTGAGCAGAAAACTAGAAGTGTGAAAATAAAATTGAACTACAAAAATCACGTTAAACAACTCAAAGCCAAGAAAAAACAAGAAGACAACGAGAATATGATAAAAGCTATCTTGAATAAGTCAAGTGCACAAATATGGCCCTTACTAAAAAATGAAAATAAACATGCAAATTACTCTCTCTTATTGAAAACAATAAGTGAAAAGACTTGGGCTGACCGTTACACCAAACTGTTTGCTGATCCTGAAAACAACATCTGCTCTGAGAAAAGAGACAAGTCTGTGCAGGAATTAAAAATGTATTGCTTGGATATCGTAGTACAAATAAAAAAACTAAGCTCCTTGCATGCAACAGGTTCTGACGTACTGACTAATGTCACACTAAAAAGTCATCCAGACAAATGGACTGAAGTACTCTATCACATCTATCAAACAATTACACGGACTGGAAATATCCCCTCTACGTGGAAATCATCAATACTCATACCAATATTTACAAAAATCGAGAGAAATAATCCAGCCAATTATAGACCATTGACCCTATTGGATGCACCTGGCAAAATTGATGCACGCCTACTTTTAAGAGACATGCAAAGATGGCTAAAAAAAACAAAAAGAATGGGCTCTTATCAATCAGGATTAATCTCTGGCATAGGCACCACTACTAATTTAATAATAATATCATCACTGAAAGAACAATTGACAAATACAAAGAAACCCCTATATATAGCATTTGCTGATTTTAAACTAGCATTCGACTCTATATCTTGATTACTATTATGGGAAAAGTTAAAGAAAGCTGAGTGTTAGAATTGCATCTTGAATCTAATATTCCAATTTTACACTAATTCTTACATCAGGATAAAGCTCGATCAGAATGGTCTCCTCTCTCAACCAATTCTGAAATTTCGGGGTTTGAAACAAGGATGCATATTAGCATCCACCTTGTTCAATTTTTACATCTACAACATCAATAAACATCTAACCATGAGTAATACGTATCCCCCCAAATTGTGTCAAACCCTGATAGCCTGGCTACTCTATGCAGATGACCTGGTGCTCGTTGAACAGACACCTATTGGTCTTCAAAGGCAACTCGGAGCTCTACACAAATATGCAACACACAATAAACTGGCGATAAATGCCTCCAAAACTAATATCTTGAAATTTCAGAACATAAAAGGCAACTGTAAAGCTACAGAATTCAAATGGTTCATAAGAGGTAACCACCTAACCACAACTCCTGAGTATAAATATCTGGGCATTAAGATCAATAATATTAAAAAGAATATACCATAGAAAGAGGAAATAAAACATAAAATACAATCATTAACCTCTCAAGGGAAGAGGAGACATGTCACATTTGGAACATTCTCCTATACTTAGGCACTTATAAGCTATCAACAAAATGTCATGCTAACTGTAATTTACAGAGCCCAATCCAAACTGCCACAGCATCAACCCAACTGGGACTACATAGAAGGTATATTCTGGAAATCACTGCCTCCGGTACCAATCAGCTAATTCCGATCATCTCACAATCCCTGAGAAACAACGCGTATAGACATCTGGACACCTGGAGAGAACATTGCGAATCATTAATGAAAATGGCACATATTGATAGTTCCACACTAAGATCGAACCCTGACAGGGCAAAAAGTAAACTATGGGAAGTGGATTTGATCAACACAATGACACAATGTAGATCCTACATGATATGTAAGAACTCCAACTTCCCCTTGAAAAGCCGAGGGCAAATCCCTAAATATCTACAGAAATATACTGATTCAAAATATCAAGCAAAAATAAGTATGCGATTCAACCTATGACCTACGAGAGTGCTCCTTGCCCGCAGAAACAGGGAACATGATACCAATGCTAAATGGTGATTTTTTGAAGCGTAATGCAATACAGAAACACTGGAAGATCTATTGGTACAGTGTAAGAGCTTGGTTGAATTATGTAGAGTACTGTATTATACATACTTTAAGGATTATCAAAACATGTCACAAACTCATGCACAAACTCATGCATGGAGTATGATAATTAACGCTGATAATGTATCCATGAATATAGCCACAATAAGGTTTTTAGAAAAAAATAATTTATAATTAGAATGCAAATTCATGTTTTAAACAGTGAGAAAATCAATTTGAAGAATATTGACAACAAATGATTTTTGTATTAATCATTTTAAAATGTCACAACTAAGGCTCATTAAGCTAGAGCATAATGTATAGCTGAATAAGAACAAAACATTTATTAAAATGTGCTCATTGTGAAAGGTTTTAATTTAAAACCAAAACACAATATTAATAAAAAAATAAAACAATTAAAAAATAACATTTAATAGAAGGACAAACTGGACAAAATCATAGTCTTCTCACATGTTATTCAGGGCTGGAAAACAAGGGGCCTCATTCCGAGGCTGGAGGTAAGGGTTAACGGTCACCGTTAATGGCAACGGTGACCGTTAACACTTACCACCATATTCCGAGTTCCCTTTTGCGGGTTGGCATTTAATGCCTGCTTTTAGCAGGCGTTAAAAATCCAACCCGCAAAGGGACCTTGGAGTAAATTACGGCACCGTAATTTACTCCTTCCCCATTCCCATTGAGCCCTATGGGGGCAGGAATGGGGATGGGGAACCGGTATGGTGAATGGGGACTTACCGGTCCCTCCAACCTTGGAATGGACCGGTAATTACTCCATTCACCATGCCGGATTTCCATGGAGTAAATAGCTCCATGGTTGCTTACCATGGTGCTCTTTACTCCATGGATAGCTCCAGCCTCGGAATGAGGCCCAAGGTCTTTTCCTAAGGCTCCAGACGAAGATAGCCATTTAACGTCACTCCCTTTAAAGTTCTGAGGAAAAGGACAGTCAGCAGGGTCGACTACAAAGAAGAAACCTTGTCTTAGGGGATAACTGATGAGAGATGGAAGGCTAAATAGCTAAGAACGGCAGTTGTCAGACGTTGTTCTTTTACACCTGGTTTTGTTGCTTACTTGCTGCTAACAAACCGAATGTCCAATGTTGGTTAGAGAGTGTCAACCAATCAAGATGGCCTATGTAATGGTGGACCATACATTGCTGCAGAAGACTCTCCGTTGCTGGTATTACATTATTATTTGTATTTATGTAGTTAGAGGTGGGTCAAGGCGAGCCTGCCCGATAAGAAGCATCAAATGTTGATACTAATAGCTATACAACTATATGTAGACAAAACCAATCCCTCCACCAAGTAGGTTTTTACTGTTAGCCACGTAGGATGATGTCATAGCTGATATATATTGAGGTATAAAATCTTTTGTATAACTGAAATGCATTGAGAGTGTGTGAGCTGCAATCTGTTCACCAGGTTTCCCTACTATATTGAACTGATAATAAAGTATTATTTTGCCCTATTCTTTGAGTCTGTCCGGTTATTTGGGCATGAGATCATTTAGTGGGGTAATCCCATTCCGCACTTTGAACGCTCCAGGTACTATTGCACAGTTACACCCCAGGACAACCCTGACCTCAAACACACAACTTTGTCTTCCCAACTCCTAATAAGGGCACACACCTGAACTACACAAACTTGAGTGTCATATAATGTGTAGCGCCTTGAGGGTTCAGTGCTTGAATCCTTCCAAGTATAGCCACAGAGCCAGAAAGTATTTAAATACATATCATATGGTTAAATAACGGCCCTTTTGCACTGATGATGGTGTTCTTGCACCGGGAACCACAATGACGTCACCTCATCAGAAGCGGGTACATGTGTTACATTGTAGCTCACTTAACTGCATATACGTCATCTAGTCCCGAAGATCTAGAGAACAGGTACATGCTGTGAAACCTTGAATAAGCTCACTTGCTTTGAGAGCTTCGTATGTCCTTTAGGCGTGGCAGGTCGGAGAGTTGTAGATCCTTTGTATTCTGAGAGTGTGTTATCCCAAATGGCAGCAGTGTACAAGTGGTGGGGATTATTAAAATACCATGTGTTTTTATATACTATCAACTGGAGGTCAGGGGATTATTATCTGGCATGACATCATGTTCAAAAAGTCTCACTGCAATGCTGGTTTGAAACTTCATTTTCCTTTGCAGATCTGCATGCATGAAACCAACGTACATCATGCAGAAATCAAATGACCCAATCACTACATTGATAAGTGCTGAGATGAAGGCGAACACAACGTTGAACTTAACCTGTCTATGATATTCATCCCTATATAAGACGTCGACCATGCAGCAACCTTGTCAAAACACTAATAACTATTGTAAGTGTTTGTCAGATAATCTCTCTTAAGGTACCATTGAAGAAAAATCACACCTCCTTCCGGATACTCCAGTGAACCAAAATGATAGATTCTAGGCAACAAAGGGGGGATTTTCTCTTTATGAAACCCACCATATGAACGAGATGTTTCTTGCTAGGAAAACTGTGAGCTGATTGGATGTCTGCTTTACAGAATGTGCCCTTTGGCACCGTAAAAGAAGATTGAAACTGTTGAATCCTTCTATTGTAGCTTTGTGTTGCTTACTTCTGATTCACTAGCAGTGGGGAGTAATTATTCTTCTAGTTTTGGTGTCACTCCCTCTTTCACGGGTTCCACTACTCTGGACCAACGTTCTTAGAGGAGTCTTTGACACCTGCTCTATCCCTAGAGAACACAACAGTTCATCCTTTCAATGGTTGCTACCTTGCCTATGAGTAGGTCTATTGCACTTAAGACACCTTTGTAGTTTATGCGGCACCCCCTTGAAATGGAAAACTTCCCTTTCAAGAATGCTAATTTTGTAGAAAGGAAACTTGTTCTGCGTATCCACGACACAAATGTCAAAGTTTGGATACTCATAAACTATAGCTGCTCCCTAATACTAAGATTGCTGTACATTGCAGCAAAGTAATAGAAGTAGAAGTGCACAATTAGCACTCCTTAAAATTTAAATTCAGGATAGGGCTAATGCTACGGTAAATGCTGTGTAAAATTACACCGGTTCTACGTTTGCAGTCTATTGGCCCTCACTGAGAGCTGGGCGGTACATGGTAAAAGTGCCATTAAAAATGTTTATCAGCACTTTTACCGGATGAGCCAACTACATCTTTGACAGTAGGGGTGACGGATTTACCTCCAGCTAATAACTGGAGGTAAATATGACCCCTACTGGCAAAAAAATGCTTGTATTACCGGCACAGTAATACCATTGTCGTTAATTGCAGCAAAATGACCCCATTGAAATGGGGACTTAACGTGAATACCGGCACTTGTGATTTACTAGTATTACTGGCAGAAAAGTGCCAGAAACAATATTTCCGTCGCCCGTTATGCCAGCGGTATTACCGCCGGGATACTGGCAAACCTGTAATGAGTCTCCAACCCTCGTGTTCTGAAGAAACACTTAACACTATTGACCGCTTGTGCAATAACCCCTTTCCAGCTCACATTATTTTAGTCTAATATCAATTGGGTTCTCTGTGAGAGTATTCATATCTGAAACGGAGTGGCCATAAGGAATCTTAACTTCCAGGTCTGCTGGAGTTCCAGAGACTTAACTTTGCAAACCCTCTCAAAAAAGTAAAAATGATCAACAATTATTGTTTGAGAAGAATGCAAGTGTGGCCTGCTGTTGCACTTTGTATTTTAAACCCAATGTTTTCTTTTGTTTTAAGATTATTTGCAAATTTTAGTTTTTTTAATTGACTACAGTTTTGCTAAAGTTAAATAGGAGAACATTTTTCAGTGAACAAAAGGTTGTATTTCTTTAATAATCGACACAGGATATATTCACATTTTGAGATTACATCTAAGTACTATGCTAGAACCTGAGCCTGTATGGAGTACAGCCTGTGTGATCAGACGTGCTACAAAAAAGTGAACCACATGGCTTACCAAGGCCTTGTTAAAAGTTCAAATTAAATGTGTGTATGCTTGGTCAACAGGGACCTCCCCAGTTCTCCCTGTCGCATACAGTCAATCTCTCGGTCTCAGAAACATTGCATGACCGCCAGGGTTGTCATTCACATTGTTCAGGTAGCAACACGAAACCTGTAAACAAACTTGTTATGTTATTTTATGTTATGTTATGTTGTGTTATGTCAACAGAATTTGTAGAGCGCACTGTCACCCAATGGTATCATGGCGCTAGGATGAGTGAAGATAGAGCAGAGGAAACCAATTAGAACAGGAGGGTTTTCAAAAGACGTCTGAATTCCAGATGGTTAACAGTGCATCTTAGAGACAGAGGCAGCGTATTCCACAATTTTGTCGCTGCCACTGAGAAAGCACGATCTCCAATCCTAACACGAAGGGAAGAAGGAACAGTAAGCAGACAAGCCGAGCCAGTGCAAAGAGCACGAGTGGGCTAGTAATGGAGAAATATGTCCTGAAGATAGCTAGCACCAAAATCATAAAAGGCCCTATGCACCAGGCACAGAGAATTGAATTCAATTCACTTCACCAGCGGCAGCCAGTGAAGGGAACGAAAACCAGCGTTATATGATTCCCATAAGGGATATTAATGGCTACCCTAGCCGCCAGGTTCTGCAGTAGCTGAAGCCGATGGATTGGGCTCTTAGGCTGGGCAAGATAGAGCGCATTACAATAAAAATGTGACTTAATATCAAGGAAGCGACCGCCGGTGACCAAACCTTCGGGGGAGCGGAGAAAGGACCTTCCTAAGAATCCTCAGATGGTAGTGTCCAGCTTTGCAGACAGCTGCCACCTGGAGCACTCATAGAAAGTGTGTCAGAGAAAACAACACCCAGGGTCCTGACCTTCGCCAATGGTGCCGGAAAAGAAAGGGGGGGGTGCCAACCACAAGAACCTCCATCTTGTCACCACTAAGCTCCAATTCCGATTCATGAAATTCCCAAAGGCTGCCAGGCAGAGGCTAAGACGTCATGACACCTCAGCCTGGTCGAGATCGAAACGCACCAGGATCTGGGTGTCGTCAGCATAGGCATTGCATTGGAAGCCGAAGGAACGGAGGAGAATCAGAAATCAGAAGAGGCTGCATATAAATGTTGAACACCATTGGCGACAAGGCGGAGCCCTGGATGACACCACAGATGATGTGAAACGAGGTCGAGCAGAAGGAAGGGAAGAGACAGCGTCTGACTACGCTCCGCCAAAAAGGAAGTGAGCCTGTATAAATGCATGTGTCCATATATCACTAAGGCAGGTGTCTCCAAGCCTTGGCTCACTCACACATTTCAGACAGCATGCGCTCCTGGCACTGGTGTGTGGGGAGTGGGTGATGAAGTAGTCACTCACTTAACATTACATTGGACCTCACATTGTTGTGCAGTTGTATTACAACGTGTTTGTCTCTGTTGGAAAATACACCCATCTAATGGAAACATTAATTACAATCATCACATGGGAAAAATATCTAAACGAAAAACACTTAAACTGTGTACTCATATTTTAGAACATTGCGTATTCTTTAATTCATTACTGGTAACCAACAGGGGGAGTAGCCTGGGGGTTTCTTGATTTTGTGTTCATTTATTTTCTTTGAACACTGCGATCCAAAGGCTATTATGAAAGCGGGGTTTAGAAATATAATATTCACGTTGGCATAGCAAACATGGTTTCGATTTCATGTGTACTCTGACCGAGGCAATGTTCGTACTAATCATTCTACTGTGAACGGCAAGTTAATAACTTCAAGGAATTAAAAGCAATCGGCGGGTGGGGGGAGCTGCACGGGGAGGCGCAGGGTTATTTTTGTAGTGGGGGGAGGACCAGCGATCAGATTCTTGCGGTGGGATTCGGTCAACAGTACTGGATGATCAGCGGCTGCGGCGTTTTACTGTCCACGATGGGAGGGGGGTTGAGGGGAATACTGGCACAAGAGACCCCGGAGTGGCATTTTCGGCCCATGTTGATTGCCACTCGAATCCAGTTGGCTCATCTCCACCTAAAGTGCCGTTTATACTCCAAATGCCAAGCACTGTTTTATCCACGAACATACATATCCCACTTTACCACCCAGCTGCACGTCATTTTGAATATGGCCTTTGTTGCCTGGGGATCTAGGCCCAAATGAAGGACGCACACACGGAGAGATAAGAGGAACTTCTTTATTCTTTCACAACCAAACTGGAACTGGCACTCGCAGCGCACGTGCCCCATAACCCCCTTGCCCAGTCAAACTCCGCCTTTCCAACGGAGGGGGCTCACGAGCGTTAACCCCTTGAGTCCCGGGTAACACTACCCCCGGACAATATGTCCAAACATCAACTTGACACGCTGTGTCTCAACAAATAACTCAACACTCTTCAACAAGTCTCATCGGCTTCTTTATGAGCCGTCTCGGCCTCTCACCTCGAGTCCCCAGATCAGGCTCCTCTTCAATCACTTCACTCTGGGCCATGTCCCGGGGGTCCCCTTCCGGGGGAAACCACTCATCATCCCTCGGCATCCGTGGTTCCGGTGAAAGTGCCCTTTGGGTTCCTTCCGTGGGCTCTCTCCTTGTATATGGCCTGAACTGCTGACAGTTTCTGGTGATGGTCCTGTTCTCATCTTCCGCCGTCACCATCGTGCCTTTCATGGCAACAATCCTCATGGGGCTTGGAGCAAACCGCGGGTCTGTCTTCCTGCTTGCCGGCTGCTGTACCAGGACTTCGTCTCCCACCTGGAGCTCCGGCAGCACCGCTCCTCTTCGTGCATCGGTGCGACGCCTCGCAACCTCTTTTGCCACCGCATCTCTCTGGAGCAGATCTTGGTCGGCCGGCTCAGCCTGCACCGTACTCCTCGGGATGCGAGTTCGCACCACATATCTGAACATGAGCTCTGCAGGCGTCTTATTTGTGACCTCGTGAGGAGTGTTCCTGTAGTCTCTTAACAAGCGGCATAGCGCTTGGTGTGTATCAACGGCGTCCAGCCGTGCCCTCTGAATGGTCTTCTTAATCGATCCCATAAATCGCTCCGCCATTCCATTAGCCTGGGGGTGACGTGGTGTGATCTTCATGTGCCTGAACCCCAGGTGCTCTGCCAATGTCCCAAATTCGTGTCCACAGAACGGTGGTCCGTTGTCGGATTTGACCCACTTGGGGATCCCCCACTCACTAAAGACCTCTTCTATCGTTGCCGCAACTTGAGAGAACGCTGTGGAACTGACTCTCTTGGCAATCGGGAATCTTGAGTGTTCATCCACGAAGAGCAGAATGTAGTCGCCCGCTTCAGTGGGCCCGTAAAAATCCATGGCTACTCGTTCCCATGGGTGCTCAGGTATTTGAGTGTGTTGGAGCGGGGGCGGACGTTCTGCAGGGGCTGTGCACTGACAGGCGTGGCAGTTCTTCACCCACTCGTCCACAGCTGCGTCCAGGAAGGGGAACCACACATGGCATCTGAGCTGCTTCTTTGTGTTCTCCGCTCCCCTGTGACCTTCGTGCGCTATGCTGACCACCTCGCTCCTGAGTGTGGCAGGGATGACGATCCTGCACCCTCTGAGCAGAATGTTATCGTCCTTTACCGCCAGTTCACCATGGACCCTGGCTAGCCGTTCGATTTCTTGCTTGTTCACGCCCGGGTGAGCTAGGGTGGCTCTCTGGTGATCTTTCCACTTGTTGGCCGTCGTGAGGCTGATCGCCAGGGCTGTCGTGGGATCGGCTGCCGATGCGGCCGCTACCCTTTCAAGTGATAGTGCCGGGGGCAGCGCCTGAGCCGCCACATATTGCACATACGCAACGTCACCCTTCCGTGCCAGCGGGGCCCCTACTGGGTGTCGGGAGAGGTAGTCAGCGGGGTTAAGGTCGCCCCCCGGGCGGTGTACGATGTCGTAATCATATTCCTGGAGGCGGATGCCCCACCTCTCGATCCTCGGTGGCATCTTGGTATGCGGGTTCCCAAACAATGAGAGGAGTGCCTGATGATCGGTGATCAGCGTAAACTTCTTTCCGATTATAAAGTTATGAAAATGCTCACACGCCCAGACGGCTGCCAAGCTCTCCTTCTCAGCTTGGGAGTAGGCTAGTTCAGGTGTTGATAGCGCTCGGCTCGCGTATGCAATCACGTGTCTGGGGTTAACATCCGCGCCACTGGTTTGGGCCAGAATGGCGCCGAGGCCTACGGGGCTGGCGTCGACTACCACCTCGGTGTGCCACTGTGGGTTAAAATATGCGAGGCGATGAGCCTCGGCGAGGGCTTGCTTGATGTCCGCGAAAGCCTGTTGGCAGGCCTGTGTCCATTCAAACGGCGACTCCTTCTGTAGCAGTTTCCTCAGCGGGTCTGTGATGGAGGCATAGTGGGGGATGTACCTCGCACAGTATCCTGCCATGCCAAGGAACGAGCGGACGTCCGCCACTTGTCGGGGCTCGGCGAGGTTGGTGATCGTCTCGACCTTCTCAGGGTCAGGCAGCATGCCGTCCTTGGAGAAGATATGTCCAAAGAACTTGAGTTTTGTTCTGCTGAACCGGCATTTTGATATGTTGAGCGTGAGGCCGGCACTCTGAAGGGCTTCGCATGTGTCGTGTAGAGCCCTGTCATGGGATTCCTTGGACGATCCAAAGACGAGGATGTCGTCGCTGTAATTGAGAGCCCCCTTGATAGGTCGGATGATCTGGCGTATAGTTTCCTGGAAGATCTCAGCGGCAGATGAGATTCCAAAGTTCAGCCTCCGGTATCTAAAGAGCCCATCGTGTGTCGCAAACGTGGTTATGGGCCGGGAATCAGGGTGGAGCTCCAGCTGATGGTATCCCTGATTTAAGTCCAGTTTGGAGAACATTTGGGCACTGTTCAGCAGCACAATCATGTCCTCAATACATGGTCCCGGGTGTCGCTCCCGTTGAATCGCCGTGTTGGCCACCCGCATGTCCACACACAAGCGGATCTTACCCCCTTCCTTGGGTACCACCACAAGGGGGGACACCCACGGCGTCGGCCCCGTCGCCGGTTCAATAATGTCGTCGCGGAGCAGTTGCTGGAGCGCCTCCGAAACTGTCTCCTGAAGGTGGAATCCGACCCTTCTGGGATGTTGCGGCACTGGACGCACGTTGGGGTCAATGTGGAGCCGGATGGGGGGTCCCTGTAGTTTTCCTAGCCCCACGCAGAGCTTGGGGAAGGCCTCCGCGATGTCTTCTTGTGAGACGAGCGATTGAGTTTGATGATAGGCAATCGCATCTACCGTGTTCCCCTGGCCGGGTTTGGCCGCTGCGGCAGTGATCACGTCTCCCGCATTCACGTGAATTTCGATCAGTCCGAGGTGCGACGCCGTGTGGTAGCTAAGGAGGCATCGGCTCTTGGCGAGGGACCGTATCACGTGAATGGTCGCATCGACTTGCCGCCCGTTCAGGAGAAGGCACTGGGTGAATTGACCCACCGTTTGGAGCGGGGTGGCGGCACCCCACTGGAAGATTCTGGAGCGAGACGGACTGAGCTGTGGCGGGCATGGTATCCTGGCGTAGTCTTGTTCACCCATGATGTTCACTGTGGCCCCAGAGTCGATCATAAATTGAAATTGGCAATTCGCCATCTTGAGCGGGATCTGCGGGGCCTCCCTGGCCTCTTTGTTGTCGAGGATGAGGTTCACGAACTCATCCTGGTCGTAGTGGTCCTGCGGCGCGTAGTAGGCCGCCGCCTGGTCGTCTTGGCAGAGGGTTTCCGGCCTGTATTCTGCAGGCGGGTTGTCGTATTCGTCTGTGACATGTCTGGGCTGTTCGGCCTGGTCATACGGAGGGGCATATCCTGCCGCTAGGTATTCGTCCATCGCACGAACGTAACGCCTCTGGCCGAGGCCCTGTTGATATGGTCTCGGCTGGCTGTATTGCAGGGGTTGCGGGCGGGACGGCATTCTGGGGGCCGCCTGGGGCCGCATCGGTGGAAATGGTACGCCCTCCCTGCAAACGGAGTGAAAGTGTCCTTCTCTCCCGCAGTTGGTACATCGCTGGGACAGGGCTGGGCAAGACCCTGAGTGGGGGAAAGACATCCCGCAGCGGTAGCACTGTCTTTGCAGACGCGGGGTTGACATCGCCGGGGCAATCGGTGGTCTATATGGCTGAGGGCCCCTGTCGCCTTGACGGGGGGGCAGTATGGCGGCCACGAATTCCCCTGAGTCCACTTTCGCGTTGTTGGAATGGCCCATGGCTGAGGCCTGCGCATCCACCCTCTCGTGGATGCGGGCGAGTTCACTGACCTCGGGCATGGTGAGCGGTTTCTTGAGGAGCTGTTTCTTGAGTGCGGGGGAGAGGCATCCCTCGATCACCCTCAGCCGGATAGCTTCCTCTAACGAGAACGCATCAAATTGGCAGTTCGCCCCTTTCACCCGTAGACGTGTGATGAATTCGTCGACGGTCTCTTGCGGGAGTTGGGTGCATTGATTGAACAGGTATCTTTCATAGTCCCGATTGACTTCGATGATAAGCAGTTTGTCCAAAGCGCCGATCAGCTTGGGAAAAGTGTCCTGGTCTGTGGGCGGAATGGCCTTGACGACCGTTTTGATCTCTCCCCCTACCAGGTTAAGGAAAATGTCTCTCATATTGGGGGAGTCCCCGTCGCCGGAACCTCTCACGAAGTGTCGAAAATCGTCCATCCAGTCGGTCCATCTGGGGCCTTTGGTGGCCTGAGGAGTCATAGTGAACGGCGGGGGCAGTCGTAGTTGAATCGACTTCGCCACCCGTGGCAGTTGAGGCGAGCCCTGGCTGGACCCCGGGTTGGAGGTGCTCATGGCGCCTGGGAGAGAAGGCCCCCGGGTGCGCGGGCGGGGTCGCTTCCGCGGAGGTTCGACGGAGGAGGTCCGGCAAGGCGGATTCGGCGGAGTGCCGTGTTGCGCGGAGGTGGAGCAGGAGGAGGGGGCTCGCTGGATCGGCCACCACAGGCGGACTGCCGTAGGAGGAGGACTCCGGTGCGCGGGAGAGATCCTCGTCGCCAAATGTTGCCTGGGGATCTAGGCCCAAATGAAGGACGCACACACGGAGAGATAAGAGGAACTTCTTTATTCTTTCACAACCAAACTGGAACTGGCACTCGCAGCGCACGTGCCCCATAACCCCCTTGCCCAGTCAAACTCCGCCTTTCCAACGGAGGGGGCTCACGAGCGTTAACCCCTTGAGTCCCGGGTAACAGCCTTGTCCAGAGTTTCGGAGTGTATTAGAAAGGACCGTTTCCCCAACCTCCGAGCAGCACCACAATGTGGTTCACAATTGTTCCCAGGTGAGGAGCCCACATTTCCGAAAAAGCAACCTGTGACTATTTGTTCATCACAGAATCAAACGTATCATCCGGTCACTTGAGGAGAGTTATTTGGCCCCTGTCGACAACTCCCCTAAGCGCCTCTATTCCCATGGCCCTCGGCACACGTTTGCTTCCCAACCCCTCCAAAGCACCACACAGAATTGTCTAGACCTTTTGTTTCAAATTGCAGCACAAGAGTGCAGGTCCAGGCTAGCGGAACTCCCTTCTTCACTCCATCGAGTTTTTGCTTGGTCCAAGATCGGCTTCTGGCTCCTTCCTCTAGGTCTTGCCGAACAGTGTCTGACGCTGGAGACAGTCAGTCTCCACCTACCTCCTCTGCTGGCAACCTCGACAATTTATTGTGAAAAATCACTGACTACCCCTCTCTCTTTGTGTCATAGCGGGGTATTACCGACCATTATCCAGGCCTTAGCTTTGATCTTCTGTGTCTCATTTCCAACACAAAGGGAAAGCGTGGGTTCATAATAAACATATCTTCGGGTGCAATCGATGAAGCTCAAGGGTAACTTCCCTGTGCTTCAGGGATGCGTGCCATGAGTCACCCTTGTTAGTGAGGGTATAGGTACTGCTCGTTGCACTCACCTGCTCATGGTCATATGCTATGCATCCTCACACCATTAAAGGATCCTATTCTCCAGAGACCCAGACTCTGTTGCCCTCAGCACTCCACATTGGGGTACAAACCTCAACACCATACTAAAACTGGCTGCACACTGCAATGACTATCGAGCAATCCCCTGTGGCTTTCATATTCTCCTCACAGGGCAGAACACAATACTCTATGCATCTTTACAATTGAAAGGTAGCACAGAGACTTTGTGAGCTTCTTCTTGCCTCGGATGACATACACTGACTGCACTTTAATTGCCTCTTATTTGGTGTGAGTTTTCCCCGCACACAGTCCTCTGGGTATCTCACCACATTAGAGGCCTTACCATTATTCATAGACATTTTATATTCTCTTGACATTTAAACTTTACGGGGCCCGATTCATGGAATCATTTGCATGTAAAATCGGGGATTTGCGAGCCATTCTGCACGCAAATCCCCATTTGTCGATTCATGGAATCGACTGCCCAGGACTCATCCTGGACATGCGTGGATTTCGCGCCGGCCTGGCATGTATCTATGAACGGTGGAGTACCTTGCGCAAGACACAAAGCAGGGCATGGGCATGGCTTTTGCAGAGGGCTGGGAAGGGGGCAGAACTCAGGAAATGGGGAAGTACTTGCAAACATGTCAGCGTTACAAGGGACGGCCAACAGGCACTCCATCACACGCCCCCATTTGCGCAGAAGGACACATATTCATGTACCCAAACGTGCAACCTCTTGGCAGGGAAACGGCCAAGCAAAGCCCTCATATTATCCGCCACCAGCAGGCAGGTGTACAGGCATTTGTGCATGTGATTCGATGTGCGAAGGTCAGATTACAAGTCGGACCATCGGATGCGCGCATGCAAACAGGCGTTCTGATCCTACTTAGGGGTGTGTGAAAGCATCGTATTGGGGTGTAAGAGCGATGTGCGATGGTTCACATGCATATTTAATGACAAATGATTACTTTTGTGTTCAATGCTTTGCATGTTGATGAGGCACAACGCGTGATTCCGGAGGACCACACGCACGCAGGCGGGTGTTGTGGGCGTGGGGGCTAGCGGGGGCCACACGCTTGCATCCGTGCAGGCATGCAATCAGGCACACACAGAGAGTACGCCGGAGACGTGCGTCTGCTCCGGTCCCCGGCGCGAACTGCCGGGTGACCACCTTTAATAATCATTGCGCATGCGCGAGCCTCGATGCTGCTCGCGCATGCGTCTACAAGCGTATTCAATACGCAACATCCCTCCTTTTTCCCCAAAACGAATAAACATTAACAAACATTGGAACCAACAGGGTCCTGCTCAAATTCTCACTCTCAGTGTGCCACTAGTTGCGAGGCAGGGTCCATAATAAAGTCTTGGAACCTCTGCGGCGGCTTGCGCCCCACCCGGCTCGGGGTACCTGTGTGCCCCAACGTCTGGGGCCTCCGGTGTCCCAGGAGTCTCTGGCGGCCCATCGCTTTCCAGCAGCACTCCGGCGTTCTGATCGGGGCTTTCTCTGACAGCGTCCTCATGGTTCGCTGTTCCTATGCTCTTGAAGAACGAGACATTTCTGGTGATTGTCCCTCGTGCATTGGCAGCAGTGACCAGAGATCCTTTGTGTCACCCCTAATGGTTGTGTTTCATATGGCAGTGACAACTTCCCTTCTGGCCTCCTGTTGCGCACCAGCACGGTTTCACCTACGGCGATCTCTTTCTCTGGTAGTCCTCGCCGTACCGTCTCTCTCTCATTCTGAATGGCCCTCTCTGTTCGCACGTGGCTGTTGTCGATCTCTCCTGGCTGTCTCCCTTCAGCTTCAGGTAGCAGTCCTCTTGGTATCCGTTTGAAAAGGGCTTCTGCAGGCGCAACCCCAGTTGACTGATGTGGAGTCGTACGATACTCTCTGAGGAAGTCGACCAGGTTGCGCCAGAGGTCCTCTCCTCCATTCACCGATATGCGGAACACTTTGTAGAGCGTTCGCATGAAGCGCTCGACTTTGCCATTCGCTCTCGGCCACAGTGGAGTGACTTTTCAATGTTTTATTCCCTTTTCCTCACAATATTGAGCAAACCGCTGACCTTGAAACGGTGACCCATTGTCCGAGCATATCTCCAAGGGGAAACCATGTGTGGCGAATATTTTGTCCATTGCTAGGGTGGTGTGGTCGCTGGATGTGGATTCAACCAGCTCCACCTCCGGGTATCGTGACCACTGGTCGGTCACCGCCAGAAAGTATTGGCCTCGGCCCGTGGACCCGAAATCCGCATGTACTGCCGACCATGGTCGGTCGCTCCTTTCCATGGCCTGAATGGGCGGCCCCTTCTCTACAGGGTTTGCGGTCTGGCAGGGGATGCAGGCTCTCTCGATTTTCTCAACCCTGCCTTCCAAATCGGGAAATAAGACCTTCAATCTGAGACGAGCCTTCATCTTGGCCATCCCCTGATGTCCTTTGTGGGCAAGCTGTAGAACCTTCACAACCAGTGACCATCGGATTACGATCTGGTGTCCTCTCAGCAGGATGCCATCATCCGCCACCGATAGCTCATGGCGCGCCTTCCAGAGCGCTTGCAGATCTCTTTGCGCCTCCACATTCCTTCGGGAGTTGTTCAGGAGGACCTCCCGCCATTCTCCGGTGTCTACCGCACTCTTTATCCTCAGGAACGCTTCATCAATGTTGGATTCATCCGCGATCTCCTGACGTGCAAGGGCGACAAGCAGTGCCGCCTCGATTACCTGGTGTATGGCTTCCACACAGTCCGCCACCTTCAGTGTGTCCCTGGGCCACCCAGTGCCCGGATGGCGGGATAAATAGTCTGCCGGGTTGTGTGTTCCTGGTCGATACAGCAACTTGACCCCATATTCCATGAGTGCCAGCATCCATCTTTCTATGCGAGGGGGTGGTTTGGACGAGGCTCCTGACAAAATTGGGATGAGAGGCTTGTGATCAGTCACAACAACAAATGGCTTCCATAAAATGTATATTCTGAAATGTTTGCACCCCCATAAAATGGCCAAGGCCTCTTGCTCAATCTGAGAGTAGCGCCTCTCCGTATCGGTCAGGGCTTTGCTGGCGTAGGCGATGAGTCGCATGGTCCCCTGATGGTCTGCCTGCATGAGGACCGCTCCCAGTCCCACCGGGCTGGCGTCGAGCACGATCTCGGATTTGCGGCCTGGGTGGAAATAGGCCATGGTTTCTTGCTCTGATAGGGCATTCTTGATGGCGGTGAACGCCCTTTGCTCTTTCTCTGTCCATGTCCACGCTAAGTCATTCCTGGTGAGCGCCCTCAGGGGTTCTGATAGAGAGGCTAAGTCTCGGATAAAACGACCACAATAGTTAACCATCCCCAGGAAGCTTCTTATTTCCGCTGGGGAAGCTGGTGGGATGCTTCTCTGATATCTTTCACCTTCTCCTGATCTGGGGAGATGCCCCCAGCGTGGAATATGAATCCAAAAAACTCCAGCCTGCCCTTCAAGAATTCACACTTCTCTTTGTGTAGGGTCAAACCAACACTTCACAGTCTCTCAAGGGTGTTCTCTAGGCGCTTCAGATGTTCAGCTTCCGACCTGGCTAAAACCAGAATGTCATCCAACATGTTGATGACCCCCTTGAGTCCTGACAGGGCCCCCCTGATGGCATTCTGCAAGACCTCCGCTGCGGCCGAGATCCCGAAGCTGAGTCTTTTGTATTGGTATAACCCCTCGTGAGTAGTAAAGGTCATAATATATCTAGACTCGGGGTGGAGTTCCAACTGGTGGTAACCTGATCTCAAGTCTAGCTTCGAGAAAACCTTTGCCCCCTGGAGTTCCCCAACAATGTCATCAAGGGTGGGCGTGAGGTGACGTTCTCTTTTGATTGCTACATTGGGCAGCCTCATATCTACGCAGATGCGTACTGCCCCTGGCTGTTTGGGCTTTGAGGCCACCACAATTGGAGAGACCCAGGGGGGCCACCCCACCCTTTCAAAAATGTCTCGGTCCACCAGTGACTGCAGCTCTTTTTCTACTTGTACCCTTAGATGGAAAGGGATGCGGCGATGTTTAAGCGCTGTTGGTCTCACTGACTCATCGATGTGCAACTGTATGGGGTCGGCCTTTAGTTTTCCAATGCCTGTGAAGATCATCTCAAAGCGTTGTAACAGACGATCCAGATCAGTGCGATATACCGCAAAAGTGAAGTGCACAATGTCCAGCGCTTCTGATGCAGCACAGCTCAGGAGGGAGTGCGGGCTTACGTTGGTGACAAAAAACCTTGCTTTTATTCTGCTCTGACAGTGAGAAACTGGGGCTACAAACACTCCTTGGATGGGAAGAGGTGTATCCCCTCCAAATGCGTAAATCCGCGCTGTGGATTCTGTCAGTCGGACCTGGGAGCGCATTGTAATGTTCAGTTGCTAGTACGCAGTCAGATGCCCCAGTGTCTATGAGGACCGGAGTGGGGACCTCACCAATATTGACAGTGCATGTGGGTTGTCAACTTTTCCCAGGGCCCTTGGCGATGCTCGAAATGAAGAAGATCTCTTCATTTTCCTCTTCCTCTTCTGCGATGTTGAGATCTTGCATTCCTTGTTTGACAGAAGACACGGCCCTCACTCTCCTAGTGTCACTCCTGCCGCTTCTCTCTGGTCCTCTTGAAGCCGCTACTGGTGCCTGTTAGGCGGAAACCTGTGCAGTTCCCTCTGGGACCACTGCAAAAGATTTAGGACTACAGGTGTTTGGCAGTAAACCCACTTGGTAGCAGTCTGTACCACACAAATTCACTTGGTAGCTGTGGCTGAGCAGTCAAACGTCCCTCAAGAAGAGTTAAGCAGTATGTGGAGTATACAATATAGGGCAATTCTTCACAGTAAGACAAGCAAACACGCAACGAGGCTCAGTGTAAAGATATTAAGGTATTTATTTATAACGGAACATCTATGGAAAACATTATGGCACTATCACGGCAAACACTTCAATCACAATTACTCTACAAAGAAGAAACGATCAATCCTCCTAACAATACTTCGACAAGTCTAGGTTCTACCAGCATCACTTATTTGCAGACAGAGGTGTATGCCTCAACCTAGATGGCACTCTAATATTAGTTAGGACGGGAGAGAAAAATAGGCAGGTTACGAAATCAACACAGTTCAATACATCAAGGGAAAAATGCAAGGCAAGAAGGCGAGAACCACAATAGATCATAAAGTTCAGAGGCCAGGCCCACTCGGAGATAGGCAAGGCGATATGTCCCAAAAGTCTTTTCGTGGAAATGCGTTCGAGTCTTTGTAGCAAATTGTTATTGTCAGATTGAACCAGTTCAGAACAATACGTGAGAAAGCTTGGAGGCGACCCAACGGAAAGGAGAGGATTAAGACACCTCACTCGAACCAATCGAAAGGGAAGCCAGGCGGACACGGTACCTTGTTTGTGGAGAGACAGCTCCGGCGGGGGCAGTTGTTCCTGGTGGTGGATGCACGTTGGGTCTTTGCCAAGAGTAGAGATGATCTCGTCGTCGAAGAAAAGTGAAGTCCGGTGCACCAACCAGGGAAGAGACCAGCCGCGGAGTGCTCCGTCACAAGACACCACCTTTTGGTCGCGGTACAGGCGTAGTGGCTATCCGGTTGCCGAGGTGCTCTGCACAGGCAATTCGACCACTGCGTCCTGAGGCGAAGAAAAAGCAAAGGGGACTGGTTTTTCCCACCAGTCAGGGGAAGAGACTCTCCGGTAGGGAGATCTCCTCTGTCGTCGGGAAGTGGTGAGTCGGTTCCGCAGGGCTCCACCAGAGGTGTCGTCGTGCAGGTCGGCTCAGCGTTACCCTTGTCTGATTCTTAGGTCCTGTGGCGACTTCTGAAGATCCAGTCCCAAAAGCCCTGCTTTTATGCAGAAAACCCCCATTCATTCAGCCTAGCTGTCAATCAACACATGCTAAGTGGTGAGCGGGGAGGCTCACCACTTGGGCCAATCACACCAGAGTGCGACCGGAGTTGGCAAGGCAACTCGGTCCAGGGTGCCTAAACCCCCTCCCACACCCCTGTGGTAACCCAGACAGAATGGCACCACTCTGGACGGTCTCATTACAGAGGCCCGCCAAAAGTGGAACAAAGGGCTCAACCTTTGGTTTAGGAGTCACAGAGACGAACACAGACGCCATTTTAAAAACCGAGTTCTGGCAGAAAATACCATCCGATAAACTTATTTAAGATAAGTAGACCGGTGGTACGTTAGAGATTAACGAGAAGAAGTATCAATCTCTAACAATGGGACGAATCCCATAGGGTTATGTTCGGGGTCGAACATAACAAGTAGTTTCCACTGCCACCAGCCAAAACTCAATGAGGGGGGACGGGACAGTGCCCCCTCGATTAACAGATTTAGGAGTAATCGAATTACCCCTATTAGCACGTCCACAATAAGATGGTTTGTACTAGTTCTGTTAGTAAATTTAGGTCTAGTAAAGCCAATGGTGACTTTACATGCCCGGGGAGACAGTAGTCAGTCCCCGGGTATGGAGTCTATGGGGGAGGTCCGCTAGGACGCCCCAGTGTTATGGCACGTAGGGTGCGGTGTAACACACATAGAAAAGCATATGAGACCCTATGGAGTAAAAGACCCCATAGCCCATAGAACACATTGACATTCAAAGGAATTACACACATTCATGTCCAAGAGTGGGAGGAAAAGAGTCTCACTTTTGGCAGGATGGAAAAAACAAACTCCAGAAATCCAGCAAAGCTGCTGGGGGACTCACTAGGTTAGGAAATTCAGCCTAAAGAGAGAATTCTCCCTAACACTCGCCCCCCCAGACTAAGGGACAGGAGGATTTAATCCACTCCTGGATGAATCTCATACCTCTAGTCGATGACATACATCCTAGAGAGACCATCAGCATTTTGGTGGTGACATCCTGACCTGTGCTCAATGGTGAAATCAAACCCTTGCAGGCAGATCGACCATCTCAATAGTTTTGGGTTTTCCCCTTTCATTTGCATTAACCATCTCAAGGGTTGGTGGTCAGTCTGAATGACAAAAGTAGAACCATACAAGTACGGCCTAAACTTCTTCAGAGCCCACACGATAGCAAAGCACTCTCTTTCGATTGTTGCCCACCTTGTTTCAGGATCCTTCAGCTTGCGGCTGATGAAGCAAACGGGGTGCTCCCTACCTTTCCCATCCAGTTGACTGAGTACGGCACCTATCCCTACATTTGAAGCATCTGTCTGCACAATGAAGTGTTGACGGTAATCAGGAGCTCTGAGTACTGGGGCTTGGCAAAGAGCCTTTTTCAGGTTTTCAAAAGCCTGATTGCACTCCTCGTTCCATCTAACCTTTTTAGGAAATTTGGGCGAGGAGATGACATTCAGTGGAGAAGCTATGGTCCCATAGTTCTCTATGAAATTCCTGTAATACCCAGTGAGGCCTAAGAAGGTTCTCACTTGGGTTTGAGTAGTAGATGTTGTCCAATTTTGCACAGCTTCAATCTTACTGAGCAAAGGCCTTATTTCTCCACCTCCTACCTCATGTCCAAGATAGACTACCTTACTCTGTCCAATTTGGCATTTACTCGCCTTTATGGTCAGATTGGCTCGTCCAAGAGCCTGCAAAACATCTCTCAGGTGGGTTACATGTTCTTCCCAGGAATTGCTGAACACTGCGATGTCATCCAAGTATGCTATGCAGAAGTCCTCCATCCCATTCAGAACCTGGTTTACCATCCGTTGAAACATAGCAGGTGCATTCTTCAATCCGAAAAGCATTACCTTAAACTGGTATAAGCCAACGGGGGTAGAAAATGCAGTTTTCTCCTTGGCATGGTCTGTCAGGGCTATTTGCCAATAGCCTGACGTCAAGTCAAATGTGCTGAGGAACTTGGCGGCGCCAAGTTTATCCACCAACTCATCTGTTCTTGGCAAAGGGTGGACATCAGTCTTGGTGACTGCATTAAGAGCTCTATAATCCACGCAGAATCTAAGCTCTTTAGATCCGGCCTTTGGTACTAACACAACTGGGCTAGACCATGGACTAGTAGAGGGCTCTATTACCCCGAGATCAAGCATCTTGCTGACCTCACCTTTGATGTGGGTTCATACGTTTTCTGACATTCTGTATCCTCTGCTTTTAACTGGCAGACAGTCACCAGTGAGTATGTCATGCTGGCCCCAAGGGGTCAAGCCTGGTGAAAGCGAGAACAGAGAGGCAAACTGATTCAACATAGATTTGCACTCTTCTTGTAAGCTCGGGTGTCAGATTGGAGGAGAGATTTACTCCTTCAATTTGTTCGTCTAAAGGTAAGCCTCTGAGGAGATCCGGAAGAGCTTCACTCTCTTCTTCTTTCTCGGATGATGCTAGAAGCAACGCTCCTACATCAGGTCGTGAGACATACGCTTTAAGGCGGTTGGTGTGGAAGACTGTCGGAGCCTCCTTGGGATTGCCCAAGTCCTCCAGATAGTTAACCTCTCTGAGTTTACCCACAACTCTGAAGGGTCCCATCCATTTATCTTGCAAGGCCCTCTGCCTTGTTGGGATCATAACGAGAACGAGCTGGTCTTGAGTGAACTCAACCATGTTAGCCTTTTGATCGTGCCAGTGCTTGACCAATGCTTGTCCAGCATTCAAGTTATCGCTTGCTTCCATCATCATGTGCGACATTCTCCTCCGGAGACCTATCACGTAGTCAGTCACTCTGACTGGCTTGGGGGAAGGAGCACTCTCCAACCCCTCCTTAATCAGGGCCAATGGACCTCTGACGGGATGACCATAGAGTAGTTCGAAGGGAGAGTAACCTACTCCCTCCTGAGGGACTTCTCTATAAGCAAAGAGAAGGCATGGCAGTAGAAGGTCCCACTTACGTTTAAGGGGTTCCTCTAAAGCACCTATCATGCTCTTCATGGTTCGGTTGAACCGTTCTACCAATCCATTGGTTTGTGGGTGGTAAGCTGTTGAGAACTTGTAAGTAACTCCACAGGTTTTCCACATGGCTTTCATGTAGTGGGACATAAAGTTTGACCCCCTGTCAGAGATTACTTCCTTAGAAAACCCGACCCTAGTAAAAATACCAAGGAGGGCCTTAGCCACAGCCGGAGCTGTAACAGTCCTCATAGGAATTGCCTCAGGATACCTAGTAGCATGGTCTACTACAACAAGCATAAACCTGTTGCCTGAGGAGGTTGGAGGATCAAGGGGACCAACGATGTCAATCCCTACTCTCTCAAACGGGACTCCCACAACTGGGAGAGGCACTAAAGGTGCCACATTCTTGGAGCCAACCTTACCAGAGGTCTGGCAGGTGTGGCAGCTCCTGCAGTGTTTTTCTACTTCGGCCCCCATCTTTGGCCAATAGAAGTAGAGAGAGAGCCTTTCTTTAGTCTTCTTGAAACTCAAGTGACCAGCCAAAGAAATCTCGTGGGCTAACTGCAAGAACTGTGGTCTGTTCTCTTGGGGTACTACAAGTCGTTTGTAGTCTCCAGGTGCAGACTCGGTCGGTTCACTGTAGAAGAGGCCATCTTCCCAGTGCAACCTGTATTTCCCAGGCTCTTGCCCTTCAGCCTGAGCTTCTGCCTGGTGGCGAAGACCTTCCAGAGTTGGACATTCCCTCTGTCCCTTACTGAAGTCTGCCCTGCTGGGTCCACCTTCTGCCAGTAAAGACTGCAGCTCAGGATGGTCAACAGGATCCAGATCTCCAATGAGTTCCTGGCCTTCCATTAGCTCTTCCTCAGAGTCTAATTCTACCACACAGCGTTGTACCTCCCTCTCAGCCTCAGCTGGAGGTGGAGTTATGGGTGTAACTTTGGACAACCGCGGGGAAGTCCGTGTTGGCTGCACTGAAATGCTGGTTGCTGGTTTCGGGATAGAAGTCTTAGGTTTCCCTTTCACTTCTGATTTCTTGGAGACAGCTGCCGACAATTCCAGTGGAGCAGGAGTGATTTCTTTCTTCATCATCTCCTGGAGAGTACCGCACATGGTCCTCTCTCTTGCGGGTCTGGTTAGCTCCTGTAACCGTTTACTAGGCGGTCTGGGAGTATGCGATACAACTCAGAGAGTTTTCAAATCGTTACCCAACAGTACGCGTCCTGGTACCTCACTCTGTATGCTGACAGGTATCTTTACAGTCATGTCGTTACACTGGATGAGAACTGGTAATTGGGGAAGCATCTGCACAGGCCCTCCAGCTAACTTGGTGAGGCGTTTGGGTGCCTTAGCAACATCCTCAGCCTGAAAAAACGATTTATCCACCACAGTTATGCTGGCCCCAGTGTCCCTAATGGCAGGAGTCTCCTGACCATTCACCTGGACACTGTCCTTATAATACTCTTTAGTATTATCGGGGATAGAATTATAGACATCTAAATTCTGTTGTTCCCACAACCCCAGAGATACTCAAGAAACGCACGCTGAGACTCCAATGGGTTCGTCAGCTAGCAGTAGAAAGTGTCCACTTGCCATTTGGACTTCCTCCTCTGGAGCGAATGCTAAGGAGACAAGCTGACCCCTGAAGGTTTAACCTTACATCTGGGATCTCCTTTCACGTGGTCAGTCGAGCCGCAAACAAAGCATTTACCGAACGCTTTTTGGAATGGTGGCTTGTTCTGACCTCCTTCCGGTTTGGCACCAGAAGACACACTATTCTGCTGTGGTTTTCCCGGTGGCTTACCCTTCTGGTTTTGTTTGGGGCCCTCTTTGGAATTTGAGTTATTCAAATTCTCTTTTGAGTCTTTTTTAGGCTGTTTTCCCTCATCCTTTTTCTGAGTTGCCCCAGAATCCTTATGAGTAGCCCTGTTGGCAACCCATAAGTCAGCGGTCTTAGCTAGCGTCCGGGAATCCAATTCCTTCGAATCAGCCAAGTGCTGTCTGAGCTCAGGAGAACAGGCATCATAAATCGACTCCAACATAAAAAGATTCTTCATACCCTCATAAGTGTTCACTTTGTAACCCTTAATCCATCCCTCTAAGTTTTTCAACCCTTCACTCACCCAGGTAGCCCAAGGGGTACCATCATGCTTTTTGAGGGTTCTAAACCTCTTAAGATACTGGGAAGGGGTCTTCCCGACTCTAGCTATTAAAGCTAGTTTCACACTTTCGTAATCCGTCTTATCCGCCTCCCCCAACTCCATTACCATATCAGTCGCAAAAGGAGGGAGCCTAGAGAACAACCAGGGAAGTAAATCATTCCCAGTGATGTCCTGGAGCCCATGATTGTACTCAAACAGTTTTAACCAATCCAACACATCCAATCTCGGTTCATTTATACCCACTAATTCCTTCGGCATCCGGGGTCTTTTGGGACTGGAGCTCCTAGAGGAACCAGAGGAGAGAGAAGCATTTTCGATAGACAACTTTTTCATCTCTAACTCGTGATTAAGTTCTATTTCCCTGAGTCTTAACTCAGCTTGCTTCTGCTCAGCCTGGGCATTCATCCGTCTGAACTCGAGCTCTTGGTTTCGTTAAGATTGAGCCAAGAACCGTTTGTATTCTAATTCGAGCTTCATTTTTTCAAGTTCAAAATAAGCAGGGTTACTTGTGGGACCTGGTATGGGCCCCCTAGGCACAGCTGGTAAGGCAGGTAGAGGAGCAGGGGAGACAGTTTCGTTAGCCTCTCCGTCCTCGTCAGCCTCTTCATCGCTATCATCAGAATTACGATTCAGATCAACACCATCACTGTTATCTACAGTTGCTGGAGAAATTGGTTCCTCTGAACCAGTACCCAGACTTTGGTTCGCCAGCAATCTCTCTATTAATTCTAACTTCTTGCCTCTTACAGAAAGATTCTCTTGCCTACAGAGAGCTCACAAACTCTCAGTATTTTCACCTGACAAGGATTCTTGACTGTAAGTTTCCATCGTAGACATGTTTTTGAAAGTTGCTTTTTAGTGCTAAGTTTTGTGGTTAGTTATCCTAAAGTGTCGAAAAGCACTCTAAACTGTATACTCGATACAAATCCCACCGCTGTACACCAGTGTTAGGCGGAAACCTGTGCATTTCCCTCTGGGACCACTGCAAAAGATTTAGGACTACAGGTGTTTGGCAGTAAACCCACTTGGTAGCAGTCTGTACCACACAGATTCACTTGGTAGCTGTGGCTGAGCAATCAGACTTCCCTCAAGAAGAGTTAAGCAGTATGTGGAGTATACAATATAGGCCAATTCTTCACAGTAAGACAAGCAAACACGCAACGAGGCTCAGTGTAAAGATATTAAGGTATTTATTTATAACGGAACATCTATGGAAAACACTATGGCACTATCACGGCAAACACTTCAATCACAATTACTCTACGAAGAAGAAACTATCAATCCCCCTAACAATACTTCGACAAGTCTAGGTTCTACCAGCATCACTTATTTCCAGACAGAGGTGTATGCCTCAACCTAGATGGCACTCTAATATTAGTTAGGACGGGAGAGAAAAATAGGCAGGTTACGAAATCAACACAGTTCAATACGTCAAGGGAAAAATGCAAGGCAAGAAGGCGAGAACCACAATAGATCATAAAGTTCAGAGGCCAGGCACACTCGGAGAGAGGCAAGGCGATATGTCCCAAAAGTCTCTTCGTGGAAATGCATTCGAGTCTTTATAGCAAATTGTTATTGTCAGATTGAACCAGTTCAGAACAATAGGTGAGAAAGCTTGGAGGCGACCCAACGGAAAGGAGAGGATTAAGACACCTCACTCAAACCGATCGAAAGGGAAGCCAGGCGGACACAGTACCTTGTTTGTGGAGAGACAGGTCCGGCGGGGGCAGTTGTTCCTGGTGGTGGATGCACGTCGGGTCTTTGCCAAGAGTAGAGATGATCTCGTCGTCGAAGAAAAGTGAAGTCCGGTGCACCAACCAGGGAAGAGACCAGCCGCGGAGTGCTCCATCACAAGGCACCACCTTTTGGTCGCGGCACAGGGGTAGTGGCTATCCGGTAGCCGAGGTGCTCTGCACGGGCAATTCGACCACTGCGTCCTGAGGCGAAGAACAAGCAAAGGGGACTGGTTGTTCCCACCAGTCAGGGGAAGAAACTCTCCGTCAGGGAGATCTCCTCTGTCATCGGGAAGTGGTGAGTCGGTTCCGCAGGGCTCCACCGGAGGTGTCGTTGTGCAGGTCGGCTCAGCGTTACCCTCGTTGGATTCTTAGGTCCTGTGGCGACTTCTGAAGATCCAGTCCCAAAAGCCCTGCTTTTATGCAGAAAACCCCCATTCATTCAGACTAGCTGTCAATCACACCACTTGGGCCAATCACACCAGAGTGCGACCGGAGTTGGCAAGGCAACTCGGTCCAGGGTGCCTAAACCCCCTCCCACACCCCTGTGGTAACCCAGACAGAATGGCACCACTCTGGACGGTCTCTGTACAGAGGCCCGCCAAAAGTGGAACAAAGGGCTCAACCTTTGGTTTAGGAGTCACAGAGACGAACACAGACGCCATTTTAAAAACCGAGTTCTGGCAGAAAATACCATCCGATAAACTTATTTAAGATAAGTAGACCGGTGGTACGTTAGAGATTAACGAGAAAAAGTATCAATCTCTAACAATGGAACGAATCCCATAGGGTTATGTTCGGGGTCGAACATAACAAGTAGTTTCCACTGCCACCAGCCAAAACTCGACGAGGGGGGACGGGACAGTGCCCCCTCGATTAACAGATTTAGGAGTAATCGAATTACCCCTACTAGCACATCCACAATAAGATGGTTTGTACTAGTTCTGTTAGTAAATTTAGGTCTAGTAAAGCCAATGGTGACTTTACATGCCCGGGGAGACAGTAGTCAGTCCCCGGGTATGGAGTCTATGGGGGAGGTCCGCTAGGACGCCCCAGTGTTACGGCACGTAGGGTGCGGTGTAACACACATAGAAAAACATATGAGACCCTATGGAGTAAAAGACCCCATAGCCCATAGAACACATTGACATTCAAAGGAATTACACACATTCATGTCCAAGAGTGGGAGGAAAAGAGTCTCACTCTTGGCAGGATGGAAAAAAACAAACTCCAGAAATCCAGCAAAGCTGCTGGGGGACTCACTAGGTTAGGAAATTCAGCCTAAACAGAGAATTCTCCCTAACAGTGCCACCGCCCTGCACATCCTGGCATAGTGTCCCGATGTGCCACACCGACCACAGACTCTCGATTTTGCCAGGCATTCACCCGCATGCGGCAAATCATACCCGCATTAGGGGCACGACGGAGCAGCACTTGGTGTTGTGGGGCCGTCTCCTCTTCTTGGTGCCCATCTCGTCCTCCCTGCGGCAGAGCGTCCTACTGCATATGCTTCTTCCTCCTTCCTGGAGTGTGTGGCTGCATCCATCTTCGCCCCTCTTGACTCTGCCAGTTCGTAAGCTCTCCCTGTGTCCAAAATCTGCTGCAGGGTCAGTCCAGGTTCCCTCAGGACTTGTCTCCTCAGTTTCCTTGAGCTGCAACCCTGCAGCAGCTGGTTGCGAACCATTTCTTCCTCGTTTACCCACCTACAGGAGATCGCTAGGTGTCTCAGCCGAGCACAAAACTGGTCCAATGATTCCTCATACAATGGTATTTCGGCGCGCATGACAAACCTGTCAAAGTCAATATTTGCCATAGGAAGGAAGTGGTCACGGAGTGCTTGTTTGACTGCGTCATATGTGACTGCTGGGATGTTGAGAGAGTCATATATACGCTGGACCTCTGTCCCTGCAGAATAAACCATGATGGCTATCTTCGCATCCTCATCTGTTTCCCCCGAGGCTCTGAAAAACATTTCCAGTTTTTTGACCCACATGAGCCACTTCGGTCCCAGCTTGGATGGGGGGCCTGTGGTAAAATATTCAGGCATGGGGGCTAGAGTACTGTGCATTCTGCCTGGTATTGGGGCAACAGCACCCTCCTCCTCTTCTTCACCCATGGCAATGAGCGGTACTCACATTGAGCTGTGTGCAGCAGATGTTGAGGTGATCAGGGTGGATGTGTCCCCTTGAAAGGGCTCCTCACTGTCCTCCCTCCTTGGTCTTCCTTTTCTCTGCCACAGCCCTGCAGCAGCTGGGCTGTGTAGATTCCAAAAATTGTTGCAGAGCAGTACAGATGGCAGATGGCACACGAGCACCCTCACGGACCGCAACCACTGCAATCTGCGTATGAAAATGGAAAATGAAAATGGCCGTCGGCAGTGCGTGCGGGTCTGTGTGCACACGGAGCGGCGTTCTGTTTCTCCATTGCAGTCGGAGCAGAGAACAGCTCCGTGTCCGCCTTCATCGCAAGTGTTGTGGGCGTTGGGGCTAGGGGGGGCCACACGCTTGCATCCGTGCAGGCATGCAATCAGGCACACACAGAGAGGACGCCGGAGACGTGCGTCTGCTCCGGTCCCCGGCGCGAACTGCCGGATGACTGCCTTTAATAATCATTGCGCATGCGCGAGCTTCGATGCTGCTCGCGCATTCGTCTACAAACGTATTAAATACGCAATAGCGGGGGTGCTCGCTTGGTTGTGGGGGTTCGCAGGAGGTCTTGTCGGGGTGCATTGATACACATCGGAGGAGTGCGCAAATGTCCCTCTCCATGGCTGTTATGGCTTTGTGTATGGGCGCATCATGGGCGTTTCTCACGCAGCCTGCACGTGAGGTAGTTCTGCATGGGTAATTGAATACGTACGGCGCACAGATTTCACTCGGCACAACGGGCTGTGCATAGTCATGTTCGGCACATGGCATTTGCGGGACCAATGCGCCCTTTTCCATGGATAGGGCCCACAGTATCTTAAAACACCAGAGCAAAGTGGGAACTCTGTCAGCACAAGCCCCCTATGCATACACGTCAATGTTTCTTGGGATTTCAGATGGCTGTGTTTCTGCATCTACACAAAGGCATGCTCTTGTATTTATGTCCTTTATGGGCAGAGAAATGTGTGGCTTTTAATGGTCACATATCTTCCTAAATGCACTGATTCATCAGAACCGTTCCCTTGTTTCATGAGGCCTTTTGGCACGTAGCCTGTCAAATCTTCTTTCTTGGTAGATCCTCTGATATGCACTCTGTCAGTGGCATTATCCTATCCTTTTTTCCAGCTGTCAACAGCCTGAAAGATCCACTAATATTGCCTTATCACGCATACTTTCACATTTAAAATGGCCAGATACATTTTCAGTAACTCCAGATTCTCAGTGGAGTTGCTAAATGGATACTTGCTATGTGAAAATATAAAAATTGCTATGAGGCTGGGAAGCCCAAAGGAAACACACCAACACAGGTTACAAAGAACATACAAGTGCTTTATTCAAAAGCTACAACAGTTACCAAAGTCAACTGACAAACGGATAGCTATTCGGCTCTCAGAGTAACGTAACGAACTTCAACGAAGGTTCGATGCATTAGTAGAGAGACCGTACATTGGAATATTTGGGACTTTTATATGTTTTGTCCAGCCTTTGGCCCACCCTCTCGCGGGTTAACCATTCTTGGGATCAGGCCTAGAGTTCCTTGCCAGGTCAATCCTATAATTTATGCGTTTTGATCAGTTTCGCTGATACTGTTGTTCATTTACACATAGGTCAGCAATAGGACAAGGTCTTAGTTCGCGACCCCAACAAGTGGCCTGCAGGCATATTAATTATTCGTGTGTGCGGAGGTCACAACGGCCAGAATCTCGCTCAGGATATCATTCAGCCTCCATTTTGATATTCAGGGTGACTTCCACATTTACAAGAGGGCCTAAAATGGCGGCTAAATCCAAGATGGCGACTTACATTACTTTTTGTTAAGGTCAAGACCTTGCCGCGGAGTCTATTCACATGATATTTATTAGACGACTTGGCGTAGGCCAATACACATTCAATTTACTGCGGTAGGAGACCTAATATTATTTCAATTCCAACAGCTAGGGCAGTATACCCATAATGAAGCCTTATTTTTGAAAAAAACAGATGTTGCAGCCAATGTCGCTTGAGTTCCTATCTAGAGCGAAGCCTTTGTGCCTCTCTGGTTCCTTTCTCAGATGGCCAAGGGTCTGCACCAGGGGTGCCTGTATTGTGGCTGCAGCAATATATGTACAATTCCGAGAAATAAAGTTGGTACCCTTTAGTGCGCTCCTTGGGAAGAATTACTCAATCACTTGGTTATGTTAATTCCAATTTGTTTATTCAGTATAGGTTCTGGATACTCCATACACTTAAAGTTTCAATAAACAAACTTTGTCTCCCAAATTGTCTCCCAACACGTGTTTCCCCATGACTTTAGCCACGGTTCCTCAGGGGAGATTCCTTGTCATGTTTCTCATAATTCTGATTCAGTATTGATTGGTATTCAATTTTCTCTCTCATCGGCTCTCTATTTGTCTTCCTTTTGTTCTTTTTCCCTTTTTTTTTTTTTTTTTTTTCCTTTTTTTCTTTTTTTCCCTTGTGTGTAGATTCTTGTGAATTCAAAGATGTTCCTTTCTCTCGGTACGATTGCCTCTGTGCATCTGTGGTTCCCTCCATTTTGATATTCAGGGTGACTTCCACATTTACAAGAGGGCCTAAAATGGCAGCTAAATCCAAGATGGCGACTTACATTACTTTTTGTTAAGGTCAAGACCTTGCCACGGAGTCTATTCACATGATATTTATTAGACGACTTGGCGTAGGCCAATACACATTCAATTTACTGCGGTAGGAGACCTAATATTATTTCAATTCCAACAGCTACGGCAGTATACCCATAATGAAGCCTCCTCATATGTGGCATGGCTGAAATGGCTGATTCTGCTTTCACATCCCAGGTGGAAGGGTTTTTCTCACGTTTGTTTTAAAGCCGATCATCTGTTTGCTGATGTTTCCTCAACATGCCCCTATTCTCCAACCACACGCGTTCAGACTATACTGCAGTAAATATCCTTAATGCAGGTGGAACATATATGCAAGTGTCTGCATGATTGAGAGCTATCTTGGATTGAAACATTCTTTGTATATCAAAGCACTGCTCTATAGACGAAGACATTTTACTGGAGAAAAGTATGTACATTGGAGCTAATTGGCATACCAGCAATGCATTGCCCAATTCGCTCTCAAGTGGAGGTGAGCTTCCAGTGATGGCTACTGAGTGATGCTGTGCTCTGTGTGACTTGCTTGAATGTGCTAATTCTGCTTTCACACCTCTCGTGAAAGTGTTTGTTTTAAGCCATTAAACCCCACCTTAACTTTGCTGGTGTTTACTATATCTATATGTATATCCATATTGCTTTAGATACATATCTATATGTTAATACAGACATAAATGTTGACAGGTATTAATTCCAGCATATTTCATCCATTTATGTGTTGTCATTGCGGCTTGGCTCAGGCCTTGATCGCTCACACCAAAGCATAGCCTTCCCAGCAGGGAATATGCCTCCAAACACAACGCACCCCTTTTACACCTACTGAAATGTAAATGCCTGCTGACTCCCATAAAACCTCTCAAACATGAGGTGTTAAAATGTTCAGATAAAAATAGGCATATCATGAGAAGGAAGGGGCGCATGCCAGACATGTGTTCTACTAATGCATGGACCATTTACATCATGGCTACCATTTTCAGAACATTGACATTTTCAAAGTGCATCAGTTCTGCACAGGTAGAAATAAAAACACTGTCCATAGCAATATACGTGTCATATTTGTCAAGTTAATTTTGAGAGTGTTCCACACGAGGGCCATGTCATCGTGACAACATAATCTATCATTCAGTCTCACATTCAGTTGAGGCTACATCATCGCCAATTGAGTTTTATCACCATTATGGGTGTGTGATCAGAGTCTGGGAAATGGAGATGGGCGGCTCATTTAATCTTAACTGGTCAAAGTTCTGACAGCACATTTTTCCACTCATCCGATTACGTTTTGCAACATAACATAAGAAATAGGCAGACAACCTAGGTAGCTCTGTGTACAAGTTCATGCACAGGGGGGATAGGGGTAAGAGGGTATGGGTACAAAGCCAGAGAATGTACCGTGATTGGAGCACAAATGGCAATTGAGAGGCGCCTGGTAACTTTGAGAAGAAAGTCTAATGTCTCTTCGTAAAACAAATAGGCAGTTTGAGGATATTGAGACACATATAGAAAATATGAGCAGCTTATGCTAAAGAAGAGATAGCGTGAGGCGATGAGGGTGAATGAATAGGCAGTATGAGGTAGCTTATGGAACATGAACAGACAGTGCGAGGAGCTTGGGGTAACGCTAGTGACACTGTGGGGGCTTGACACAAGTGGCAGTCCGTGGTAGCCTGGGGAGCATAGGCAAACAGCATGAGGAGTTTGAACTGTCAGAGGATATTAGCCTCTTCTATGGTCAACACGCTTTTCACATGCACCTACCTACAAGGGATTCAGCACAGAGTGTGCGTTCTATATAGTTATACTATGACCATTTCATTTGCACAGTTTGTGGATATCACTACTTTACAATAGTGATAGAAATAACATATATACACATACGCAGTTGTGAAGCTACAGGACGCATGCAACCTCCTGCAGCTCACGCAAATAGGGTTATAATAAATAGTAATGCAGAACCAGGCAGAACCCCATTCCTTATTGGTACATATGGGACAAGGAAATATTGAGAACTAGAGAGGTACAGTCCACTCCACACTCCTGTCATGAATGGCCACACAATATTTTACAGATATAGTACAAGCCTTTGGAGAACCTAGTGTTGTGGAATGAATGGTGATTGTCGCTGGCCTGCCAGTCCAAGTATTGTCTCTGCCCCATACTTAAAATTGTGAAAAAGGTATGAGATGTGGACGGCTTAAATTGCGTCAAACTGGGGTTGTTTTCAAGAAAAACGTAATTTGTTTTTTTGTAAAAAAGTAAGTTCAAAGTTTATTCAAATAGATTGCAAATAATGTTCATTTTCATACATGTTTTGGGTTTGTAGAAAAACTATATCCTAATGCTGCTTAATCCTCTACACGTGATTCACCAGTGATTTAGGGTACTGGCTCATCGTTTGGAGATTTTATAATAACGAAATGCAAAATCAGTATATTGGCTTTTTCCAGAGGTCTCATAAAGAGTTTTCTATTTCCTTACTTGGCATAATGGGCGTTTTCAGGGTCTCTGTTGTGGACAATGGTGAGCTTCATGCAAGCGCTCAGAGTGTATTAATCAGGTCTGTCCTGCTGATGAACATGGATGACCTTATTGTGGCTTTTTGACAAGTCAGGCATAAAACACTGTTTTTTGAACCTACTATACAAGGCTGTTGAAGTTGATGAAACTGTCGACGTGTTCTCGTTTTCTTGAAAACGAACACAGTTTGGCAAGATCTTAGCCGTCCACATATCATACCTTTTTCAGAAATTATTTTAGTTCAACAGCCTCCTTTTAAACTCAGCTAGTAGTGGGGGAGTCAAGCTTGCACTTGGTGGGTGGCCTTTGCCAGCAGGTGCTCTCAGCAGGTAAAACATGTACCACAGCATGGACCTTGACCACGCTAAGTCCCTTCATATAACCCCTAGACTCTGCACCTAAAGTTTTAATAATATGGGTTATCTACTCTCAAACTGGGGCAGCCCAATACCATGTGCTAGGTGATGGCATTTATAGCAAACCTACCATGGGCAGGTGAAAGCAAGAGTACAGGACCAGAAAGGGTGAGTTTCAATCGCATCAACCATGACAGTGGAAACGAGCGGACATTCACATGAATCAACAGCAGCATCTTCATTTACTGTGGGCATAGCTCTGCAAGGTTGATGTCTAGATCACGTGGGTTGGTTTCTGCATCAGAGGTCGGTCTGAGCAATCATGGAAGTGGTTGCACAGAGCAGTGTTCCCAATATAGAAGATGGTTCACGGCCAGCTCCCTGTTTCCGTATCCTGCGTTTGATTGACAACAATCACGAAGCAACAGATAGAATGAAACGTCATTACGTGACTTAACTGCGAACACGTGAGACCAGAACATGACTTCTGGATGCTGTGATCGCTGTTGCATTGTGACCCCTCCTGGGAGCATGGTAGCTCCCAGGCTGTTGTAATGTGTCACGTGGCAGTAACCAAGATAATAAAAGAAGCGAGCCGCTTCCGGCTCGTCAGTCTCACCACCATCTGGCTGACTCCAGCGTCGTTCTTTGGGGAAATCACCATGCTGGTGCTGCGCTGTGTGTGTGCTGGGCCCAAGGACGGGGCCCGGCTTAAGGACGGTGTCCCTGCCGCGCAACGCCGTCCGGACTGTGCCCCTGCTGGGCAACGCCGTCCCTGTGGATCCCCCCTAACCATGTGAGGCGGTAGGGGAAGGCGACCCCGGCCTGGGTGTCCCCAGAGCCAGGGCCGCAGCGAGCCGGGTGCCCCCGGCCACGTGTGCGGATCTCCGGTGATCCAGAGCGGGTGGGCTGAAACCCCACCCTTGAGTCTGCGGCATGGGCACCACATCAGTGTGTCTTTTGTCAGATGCCACCCGACCCGAGTATGGGGCTGCCCGGTGTCCTGGAGCAGCCCCCAACAATGGCGACGAGGATCGTCCGGACCCGCGGGTGTCGAGCAGGCGCCCGGACGACCTTCTGAGTGTGAAGGCGCTGGGGGTGGCCCAGGGCTCCGTGTATGTCAACACGGGCCGCCTGGTGCCCCCGGCGTGGAAAGTGCGGTGTCGGCCGCACGGAAGTGGCAGCAGGGTTCGCTGCCTGAGGAGGAGCTGCTGAACAGCTGGGCAGCCACGAGCGGCGTTGGCCGCGGCACAGCCAGGAGGGGCTGACTAACAGCTGCGGCGGCCCCTGGGGGGGTGGATCTGGCCCCCCCGAGAACAAACATGCGGGATGCTGTGCCGAAATGTGGAGGCGCTGCCCCTTCCCCAGCACTCGCCATGGGAGGGAGGAGCGGCGAGGTGCGCCAGAAGAGGGGACGCTACCGCTCCCCCACCGGCGAGATGCGGAAGGGATGAGCAGCAAACATCGCTGCAAGAAAAGGACGATGCGGGCCCAACTACAACTGGGCCCGCAATGGACGTGAAGATGGAGCGTCGTGTGTGCTGCCCCCCCGTCCTGCCCTGCGGCCGCGGTGTGTGAAGGCAGCATCCGTGGGGAGGGGGAATGATCTGCGGCCTCAGCCGCAACAAAACAAAATGAGGAGGTGAGCTGCCTGCCCCTCCCCCACATGCGCCGTGCTGGAGCCGCGGTGCCCGGGATGGCCTGGAGGAGTGGCCAAGTGCCAGCACTGCGGAAGTGGAGAATGCCCCAAACACGGTGGGGCCGCCAAACAGCTTACGTGGCCCCATGGGAGGCGGGCCCAACAACAACTGGGCCCGCACGTGGAAAAAATAAACAAATAATTATTTCACACTGGAGCTGTGCCACCTCGTGGCTGGTTGCCCCTCCCCCACTGAGACATGGAAGAGCAGGTCGTCGCCCGCGTCGGTGGAGGGGAGGTGCATGCCTCCAGAGGAGAAGAGCGGCGGATGCCACGTGAGGAGGGAGATCTGCCCACACCACGGACGGCCTAATTTTCAACTGGGCCAGCGGTGGTGAATGAAAAAAACTGTGATGCTGGCCAAACATAATGCCAGCAGCCCCCATGTGAAGGGGGAGGTGCGTAAAGTGGCCTGTTTGTCCGTCATCGGTGCCCTGCTGCGGGTTTGCCCCCATACAAGTGGACCTAGACTGATGTGGCCCCTGGGCCTCCCCAGGTGCGGCTTTGCCGGTCCTCGTGACTGCATTGTGACTGTCCTAAAAGAACTCTGGGGAGGATGCGAGGTGGTTTCCGGCAAATCCACGAGCGTGGAATGATGGATGTCACCATTGACATGCCTGTGAAGACCGGGGGCCTGCAGAAATGGACTTTTCTTAAGTAGCCCAGTATCGGGGCAATGTGATGTTGGGCATACCTGCGCATGCACAATGATGCGTGTGGTGCCAGTGGCTAGCACTGGTCTTTTGTGTGATAAGTTAGTAGGACCACTCACCCAGGTTAATATAGGGTGTCTTAGTAGAGTGGTCATAGGAGCAATAGTGCATAGTTAGTGGTATGTGCTTTGTGTTGTTGTTTATTAAAAAATGGAGTGGTGTTGCATTGTGACCCCTCTTGGGAGCATGGTAGCTCCCAGGCTGTTGTAATGGGTCATGTGGCAGTAGCCACGTGACCAAGATAATAAAAGAAGCGAGCCGCTTCCGGCTCGTCACTCTCACCACCATCTGGCTGACTCCAGCATCGTTCTTTGGGGAAAGCACCATGCTGGTGCTGCGCTGTGTGTGTGCTGGGCCCAAGGACGGGGCCCGGCTTAAGGACGGTGTCCCTGCCAGGCAACGACGTCCGGACGGTGCCCCTGCCGGGCAACGCCATCCCTGTGGATCCCCCTAACCATGTGAGGCGGGTAAGGAAGGCGACCCTGGCCTTGGTGCCCCCAGAGCCGGGGCCGCGGTGAGCCGGGTGCCCCGGCCACGTGTGCGGATCTCCCGTGATCCGGAGCGGGTGGGCTGAAACCCCACCCTTGAGCCTGCGGCATGAGCGCCGCATCAGTGTGTCTTTTGTCCGGTGCCACCCAACCCAAGTATGGGGCTGCCCGGTGTCCTGGAGCAGCCCCCAACAATGGCAACGAGGATCCCCCGGACCCGCGGGTGTTGAGCAGGTGCCTGGACTACCTTCTGGGCGTGAAGGCGCTGGGAGTGGCCCAGGGCTCCGTGTATGTCAACACAGGCCGCCTGGTGCCCCTGGTGTGGAAAGTGCGGTGTCGGCCTCACGGAAGTGGCAGCAGGGTTCGCTGCCTGAGGAGGAGCTGCTGAACAGCTGGGCAGCCACGAACGGCGTTGGCCGCGGCACAGCCAGGAGGGGCTGCCTAACAGCTACGGCAGTCCCTGGGGGGGTGGATCTGGACCCCCGATAATGAACATGCGGGCGGCTGCGCCGAAATGTGGAGGCGCTGCCCCTTCCCCCGCACTCGCCATGGGAGGGAGGAGCGGCGAGGTGCGCCAGAAGAGGGGACGCTACCCCCCACACCGGCGAGATGCGGAAGGGATGAGCGGCAAACATCGCTGCAAGAAAAGGATGATGCGGGCCCAACTACAACTGGGCCTGCAATGGACGTGAAGATGGAGCGTCGTGTGTGCTGCCCCCCCGCCCTGCCCTGCGGCCGCGGTGTGTGAAGGCGGCATCCGTGGGAAGGGGGAATGCTCTGCGGCCTCATCCGCAACAAAACGAAATGAGGAGGTGAGCTGCCTGCCCCTCCCCCACGTCTGCTGTGCTGGAGCCGCGGTGCCCGGGCTGGCCTGGAGGTGTGGCCAAGTGCCAGCACCGCGGAAGTGGAGAATGCCCCAAACACGGTGGGGCTGCCAAACAGCTTATGTGGCCCCATGGGAGGCGGGCCCAACAACAACTGGGCCCGCACACGGAAAAAATCAATAAATAATTATTTCACACTGGAGCTGTGCCGGCCTCGTGGCTGGTTGCCCCTCCCCCACTGAGACATGGAAGAGCAGGTTGTCACCTGCGGCGGTGGAGGGGAGGTGCATGCCTCCAGAGGAGAAGAGCGGCAGATGCCACGTGAGGAGGGAGATCTGCCCACACCACAGACGGGCCTAATTTTCAACTGGGCCCGCGGCGGTGAATGAAAAAAAACTGTGATGCTGGCCAAACATAATGCCAGCAGCCCCCACGTGAAGGGGGAGGTGCGTAAAATGGCCTGTTTGTCCGTCATCGGTGCCCTGCTGCGGGTTTGCCCCATACAAGTGGACCGAGACCGATGTGGCCCTTGGGCCTCCCCAGGTGTGGCTTTTCCGGTCCTCGTGACTGCATTGTGACTGTCATAAAAGAACTCTGGGGAGGATGCGAGGTGGTTTCCGGCAAATCCACAAGCGTGGAATCATGGATGTCACCATTGACATCCCTGTGAAGACTGGGGGCCTGCAGAAATTGACTTTTCTTAAGTAGCCCAGTATCTGGGCAATGTGATGTTGGGCATACCTGTGCATGCACAATGATGCGTGTGATGCCAGTGGCTAGCACTGGTGTTTTGTGTGATACGTTAGTAGGACCACTCACCCAGGTTAATAAAGGGTGTCTTAGTAGAGTGGTCATAGAAGCAATAGTGCATAGTTAGTGGTATGTGCTTTGTGTTGTTGTTTATTAAAAAATAGAGTGGTGTTGTATTGTGACCCCTCCTGGGAGCATGGTAGCTCCCAGGCTGTTTTTAATGGGTCATGTGGCAGTAGCCACGTGACCAAGATAATAAAAGAAGCAAGCCGCTTCCGGCTTGTCACTCTCACCACCATCTGGCTGACTCCAGCGTCGTTCTTTGGGGAAAGCACCATGCTGGTGCTGCGCTGTGTGTGTGCTGGGCCCAAGGACGGGGCCCGGCTTAAGGACGGTGTCCCTGCCGGGCAACGCCGTCCGGATGGTGCCCCTGCCGGGCAACGCCGTCCCTGTGGATCCCCCCTAACCAGGTGAGGCGGTAGGGGAAAGCGACCCCGGCCTGGGTGTCCCCAGAGCCGGGGCCGCAGTGAGCCGGGTGCCCCCGGCCACGTGTGCGGAGCTCCGGTGATCCGGAGCGGGTCGGGTGAAACCCCACCCATGAGCCTACGGCATGGGCGTCGCATCAGTGTGTCTTTTGTCGGGTGCCCCCCCACCCCACTATGGGGCTGCCCGGTGTCCTGGAGCAGCCCCCAACAATTGCAATAACGCGAGTTTAAAAGCTGATACAGGACGGGAGGCTTTTTTGCCAGCCGCTTCCCTGTTCCCATGGCATGCGCACCGCCAGAATGTAGAAAAGGTGTTGTATAGAGGACTTTGTATGAATGGACTGTGTCACACATCCTTAAATTTAAAATGATTGGGGCGATAAGTAAGGCTCCTGCTGTTTCGCTTGCATTGCAGCGACAACAGAAGAGAGAGGAGCGACTTGCAGCATAGAGGCTGCCACACTATTTAAATCCTTGATTTCAACCTCCAACTAGTAGATTAGTGAATTTAACATATTAAGCTTAGGATAACCTGTATGTGATATATGAAGACGCTCACATCAAGAGAGACATTAGATATACATATGTTTTGCGGCTCTAACTGGTGAATATAGCCTGTGGGTAGACAAAGGGACCAGACACAATAATCAGACAGGTCAGTACACTAATCTCATATGTCATTATCATTGACACTTAAGTAATTAACAGACTGAGTTTATTGACATTCTTTCTTTTCTCTTTATATCCTGTATAGTACACAATACTAGACACCTGTTACACCTGAAGAAGGGGCTGTACATCCCGAAACTCATAGTGTTGTATCTACAATAAGCTCCACATTAGGAAGACTTAGGGGCCGATTCATGGAACAAACGTGTGGTGAAAATCTTGGCGCAAGCTGGCGCAAGCATGAAAAAACAGGCGCACGTGCACGAGTGTGATTCATGGAAGTCTCTGCACGTGTTTTACTCGGGATGTGCGCCAAACCCGTGCGTGGCGCACACGGGCGCACACGTCAATGCAACATCCCAAACACTGTGTGCGATGCGCACAGGGAAAGCGCACAACGTCCGCGCTCACACCAAAAAGGGGGCAGGACATGGGGTGTAAAACGTGGAATGGGGAACAACGTGTGAAAAAGAAGGCGTAACTGTGGAATTACTGCAGGGAAATACACGGAACGCCCACACGCACGCAAACAACCCGTATTTGTGGATTAGAATACGGGAAACCCATGCACGGCAAAAGACGTGCGTAGGTGTCAACACGTCTGCCACACGAAGGCAGGCAGAAGCGTCCTTGCACACAGTATAAAAGTGCGCGCAAACAACAAACACGTGTATACAGCTACGATGAATGCCCCATTTATTGCAGCACTGATCGTTGGACCCGTAGGAGGAGGAGAATAGCCAGGGCCCGCATTTTTTTTCCAGGGACCATCCTTTTTGGGATGCCTGACGACCAGGTCTATGGCAGGTATAGGTTTCCATCTCGTATCATCCTAGACCTCGTCAGGGAGTGGGAAGATGACTTTACATCCCCCACCCTGTGCTCCCAAGCATTGAGCCCCTTGGAGAAGGTGTTCAATGTCCTGCATTTTTCAGCCACTGGGTCATTTCAGTGGACTACTGCCATAGTGGGTGGTGTCTCATAGACCACGCAGTCACGCTGCCTACACCAGGTGTTGGCAATCATCACTGCACGCCCCTCAGTCGGCAGGCACACATACATGCCCAGAACACCCGCAGAAAGGCAGGCCGTGGTGCAGGACTTTTACAGGGTGACACACTTCCCCAAAGTGCTCGGTGCCATAGATTGCACCCAGTGGCCCTACGTCCACCTAGGGCCACTGAGCACATCTATTGAAACCGCAAGCACTGGCATTCCATCAACGTGCAGGTTGTATGCAATGCTAAAGGAATCATCACCTCTGCAAACTACCCTGGCTCCACCCATGACAGTTTCTCATACAGAATGTCTGCCCTGAGCCGGGCCAAGGAAGCTGGGCAGCATGGTGACACATGGCTCCTAGGTGAGTACAAATGCCTGTGCACATGCATGCAAGTCACACACAGACAAATACCCAAACCCTAATAATCTCAACTATTATCACTTCCCCAGGGGACAGTGCCTACCCTCTGAGCAACTGCTTCCGCTCCCTTGACCGCTCTGGTGGGCAGCTACTATATGCACCCCCAGTAGTGTGCAGGATCATTGTGGCAGCATGTGTCCTACAACAAGGTGGGAGGTACCGGTGGACATGGTGGTGCCCCCACATCCCCAACCACAGGCACAAGCGCTGCCCATGGGAAGGTACAAGGCACATGGCGAGGCAGCCCGGACCTAGCTTGTGGCCACATTCTTCACCTATACTCCCACTCCCACCCCTGAGGAGTGCACACAGTCCTGGCACATACCAGGTGATAATCGATGATGACAAAGAGACAGTCAACTGTCACACCCTTACCACCCTGAGAATGTTGCCACGGAAGTGCTACATTGTGTGCATCCCTACCTACTTAAACATAAACAATCCTGTGTGACCAAAAGGAACATGTGAAAGATGTGTATCACACACCCCTGCAAAACAGTCCATCACAATCCCTGGTATGTCACCCAAACCCTCCCAAACCACATCACCCTTGACTGCTACAGCATGACATGGCATGCAATAGCAAAAGGCCAAAACATGACCAATAATATACAAAGTGACATGTCATAAATGAAAACTGGCATGAGACAATGGTGCCTGACATGGAATCAGATGAAATGACTGAACAACAACCTCCCACACATACAAAGTCAGACACAAATGCTTTCCAACAGTCGTATCATGAACACAACACTGAATGCCCGTTCACACGCACATTGGGCATGACACAATCCTGACTCCCGAAGCCGTGTGCTGTGTGTGTCTCCTGCAACACACTGCTCAGCACACAGCACTTTGAGCAGCCATTGTGTTGGAGATACACCTTGAGCATCACATGAAAAAGACTAATCAAATCTACAACCAAATGACGAATGTACAGGATACCCAAAAGGTAATAGATCATATACCACATGGACACAGCAGGCCTGACAATGCAATCTGTGTGCACCTGTGGCCATGGAAGGGTGGTTGTATGTGTGGTGGATCATTGTGAAACTGTGTGTGTCATTAGGAACATGGACTCAATATATGCATGTGAAATCAAGTGACCCTCAGTGTCCTGTAAACATCACATGTGAACATTGGCCATGTGAACGCCCCAGCATGTCAAACCACACCAATCCCCTGACACCTGAAAAGTTAAGACAGCACAGGAACAGGCATTGACAAGCACAACACATCATGTACATAGTACCCCACAATTACAATGTCACAGTGCCCAAAACACTGTAGGCCAAGCCAACTGTCCAACAACAAAAGGCCCTCCCTTACACATCACCGTGACCTTCTAAACAACTGTCTCTGGGGTATGTAGCCTTCTTCCTTCAAGTCTACCTGGCTACAGGATCACCCTACCCCTTGGTCTCCATGTTCCAGCTTGCATGTAAATAGGGTCCAGCCCCCTCAGAGGCCACCTTGACTGGTAAAAATACCAAATCGCAGAGAACTCCAAGTAGGCAAACCCACAAACCAGGGAAAAAGGCTGTAGGCACCAAAAAACCCTGGAAGAGTCTCCAGTAGATGACTTGAAGTAGCAGGAAATGTCAATGCACATGTACAAGCACAATGATAGAGCAACCAAGGTAGCACAGTTGAACAATGGTCCAACAGGATGGGTACCATTTACGGTACATAACATACAATGATGATGCAACAACTCATGTGTAGTGTCACAGCTCCGGTGTACAGGCGCAGGAGTGGCACGAACCAACCAGCCCCTCCGTGGTCTGGGCACCTGCAAGCTCAAACTAGCACAGGCCTCTGAGACCCCGTCGGGGAAGGAGGGTCAGGGATATGTTGCATGGACAGGCATTGGTATTCAGGATAACCGGAAAGAGGGGCAGGAGAGTGGATGTGAATTTGCAAGGGGAAGTAGGCAAAATACAACTATTCACAAAAACACATACTCAATTAGAGAACACATGTTCATCATGCACATTGTACCAAATTAGTCAAATGCAAGCCAAAGAGAGACTTATCTCTGGGGTGAGTGCTGGCCTCCTGCCTGCACACTCTGAGGTCCGGTAATAGGAGCACTTCTTCAATGCTGCATAGAGAGCATGAATCTGAATGTGTGTTTACAACACACACACACACAACACCATCCATGCCCCAAAGTAAGTGACTTCTCGACAAACAAACACCCCTGTGTGCTGCTTTGTACCCATACGTTAGCTTGGCCCACCAATGGTTCATACACTGTCAATATAGTAAGGCCGGCGCATGTGGCCGCGCAGGAAATGGAAGACCAATGGGTCAAGAATCACACATGATACAATGGTTCCTGGGTGAGCTGCTAGACGTGTGTAGCAAGGTGCAACTTCAGTACAAGTTGTGTTCTGGCAGCCGCAGATAACAATAGGTAGTGCACGTGGCAATTTGCACATGCAAATGACATGCACTCACCACGAGTCTGAGCCTCGCTGGGTGTCCCTGTGCGCTGTATCAGTTCCTGGATAGGAACGCTACTACCCTAATAACTCTGCTTCAATGGAGCAGGGAGTACTCGAGGATATGTTTGATGGCCCCTGCATGTACCTCTGACAACTTGTAAAGCCACTTGGCATTTGGCCCTCAACGCATGTCAGCTGTACTGTGTGCTTCTCCAACAATGCCTGGCAAAGCTCCCCAGCACTGGTGCTACTTAGCATCAATGTGCAACTGGCCTGGTGAAAGGTTGTCTGCAGTGTGGGCCCTTGTGTTGCTCACCTTTCCTGGAGCTCCTGGAAATGCGTCTGCTTCTGTCGGACATCTGAGCACAAGCCCTGTGCTTCTGCTTGCGCACACATCCACATGTCTGCACCACCGAACGTGGCCAGTTTTCTGGATTAGTCGTCCCTGTGTCTGCTGGCAAAGGTAGTCTGGAGGCTCATCTTCCTGCAGAAAGGGCATTAAATAAATTAATAAGGCTGGAAAGTTCCCTGTGTGTGTCTCTACATGCTGGTTGTCACTGGGGCAGGTTGCAGACCTACATCCAAACTCCTCCCACCATCAGTGTCACTTTGTCAGGCCGAGGGTGCAGGCTACTGTCTACAGCATGAAGTGCATCAAGCACATATACAGGCAAGAAAATAACATACATCACAATCCAGATCAATTAATGGAGTAATCAATCACATACTCACCAAAATTGATAACAGACATGGGGTGGATAAAACGCAACCAATCCCCACTAGGGGTGTTAACACAAGTAGTACAGCTGCAGACAGACCACAGTTATTAAGAAAGTCCAAAGCCCTTGTGTAAAATTTTGTAACACCGAACCATCCTAGCGAGCCCATGGATAAGGGAAGAAGGAGTGGCCTATGTGGATAAGGACCCCAAGCTGCAAACACATACACAAGACAAGCTTGAAGGGCCCAGCTGGAACAGACAGTGGATGCTTTCAAAAGCCAAAATGCACCACACCGTCACATGAATGCACAATAGACTAACAATATTAAACTATATTAACTAATTAAACTAACAATCAAAAACATAACCTAATTAAAATAACTATCAAATAGTTAATATCAACTAACTAAACTAAAAGCAAAAATCAAAAATGTCCAGATACGACCCGGGGGGAGGCACCCAGGAGGGGGGAGGTACAGGGTGCACCTTAACACCCACATGCGGTGATGTTGAGACAAAAAAAAATCCTCCATGGGCTCAACGCCTGCACCGCCCGACCTGTGTGGGAGATATCTCGTTGTCCGAGCCTGCCTCATCCTGAAAAGGAGGACGTGGGCCAGGAGCCTGACCACCCCTTGGTGCAGCTTGTCCCTTGTCAGCAGCAAGTCTACCAGATGGGTGAGCATGGTTCTGTGTGGCAATGACACGCAGGTCTGCATGTAGAACCTCCTGTGATACACGTGCTTCCTCTTGCAAGGTAACACGTGTAACACAGAGTTCTTCCTGCGTGGTCTGAATGGACAACTGATGCACCTCCCAGCAAGCACGTAGCTCAGCCGAGATGGTACGCTGAAGCTGCTCAAACCTCTCCTCTGACTGCACCCTCTGGGACGTTAAGAGGGCACCCAGAGTGGATCTGAGGGACTCATACTCAGCCCTCAGGGCCTCCATGTGTGCCTCTGTGTGAGCAGTAATTGCTTGACGCAGAGACAACATTTCAGCCTGGCGTGGCCTGTCTGAGGCCGCCATGCCCAGCCTGAGTGAGCGGGCTGTGGACTGCGCCGCCTGCCACTGGAGAAGCACCTGTCTAGCAGGGGGAGCACGGATTGGGCCACACGTTCCATGCTCACAGCGATGTTATCAAGTGCTGCCCCCTGCCGTTCTGAATTGGCAGTCATGTCTTGCTTCCACTCAGTATACCTCAGTGGCACGCGGCCACTGCGTTGCTGGGCTTGACACCTGCGGGACCCAAGGACCGGGCGTCCTTGTTGGGTTGGCACCGCCCGCGGCTGCACGACTACATGCCCCGTCTATGTGATGCCCCAGGCACATCAGCAACTGGTGTAGACGGTGACCCTGCGTCCCGATCCACCACAGGCGTAGGTCCCACCACTGTCTGGCCCCTCAGTGCAGGTGTTGCGGACAGTGGAGTGTCCACATCAGAATCACTCACCCTGACGTATGGACCTGATGCACATCCAACTTGACATGGTCGTCAAAGTGGTCATCTGGGCTGGACTCATTGACAGCCAAAGACAAGATGGTCTGTAGCACATGTGGGTTCTCGTCGTCTACCACCCCACGACCCCCACTTGTGCCGGGTTGTGATAACAACCCTGTGCCTGGCATGACAACACCATCCTCTGGCTCCATTGCGTCATCATCTGAAAAGTGGAGAGAAAAAAACATTAGTATTCATGTTTGAAGCACATAACACACTCACACATGGACATCACGCAGACAGCCAAGACATGAAGCAGACATTTCACACACAAAAGAGAACCTGCCATGCATGCCTGGCCAATTTGACATTGCATCAGTGAGTACGTATGTAGAATGGTGTTACACGGCTCAGAAGTGGGTTGATGCAGTGCAGAACATGTGTACGTTACTCACTATCTACATGAACAAGTACTTCATGATGTGAAAATGCAGGGATGCCTTGCATGGTAGCAAAAGGGTGACCAGAGACCTGTGTATTGGTAGACAGTGTTGACTAGCATCAATGGCATCATCTGAGTCAACGACAACACAGCAGATGATGATGGGACAGTAAGCAGGACACATGACGAACCCTCAGTAGTACACCCATGTGTACAAAAGCCACTGCACCCGTTGGACAGAGTCAGTGTGCATGAAACTGGGCGAGGACTGTGCCCCGCACAGACTGTGACACCCGAAACATGTGTGTGATGCAGGACTGGGCCAGAGTGGGCATGGGATGGCTGAAGAAATGCCATGAAATGTTGATCATCCTGGACACTTACTACAATGATCATCCAGTCAAGGACACATAGGGGCATGAATGGAATGCACATGGAGCATGAATGGGCACACATGTCCCTGCAGAGCATCTGCCATCTGCACGGTCCAAGTGAGACACCTTTCATGAAGGGCAGAGGATGTACCCCAATGCATGTGTCTGGCAGGTTGGCTGGTGGAAGTTAGCATGTACACAGGAGGCTTGAACAGGCCAATGCAGTATGCCAAAATGATGCACACCAGTGCAATGGTGTAATTGGGGTGCAGGGGGGGTGGAGGCGCAATGGGGCATGCCTACGTGGAGTACCCGCATGCAGGCACAGGACACATGCACGTCAGTCATGCAATGACATAGTCCCTGTGCTGAGAGGAAAGACACCTCTGGCTACATGCAGAAGGGCCAGTGAGCTGGAACATGGACCGGAGGGGCATATGGGTGACTAGCATGTGAGTAGGTTCCAAGTGTGGTGATGAGGACAGTCCCCGTCTGCTCTACATGTCCACCATCCTGCACAGTAAGCACGCATGGCTAGCACATGAGAACCATGTACACATAGCATGAGGTGGCAGTCAGGCACAACACATCACACAGGCAAACCACACATGGGCTGGACATAAACGCAACAACACTAACTGGACAGGGCATCAAAGTCCTGCATCTCTCCCACTCCTTCGACCAATTCTGCTGGTATGAACTCCGCAACGAGTGACTCGTGCGGTGTAAGGTCATCCTCCTCAGGTGGTGGCCCACCGCCAGTCACCAGAGTCATGCTGTAATTAGAGCAATGCTTGGCCTTAGTGCTGCATTTGAGGTCATCCCAACGCTTCTTGCACTCAGCAACTGTGCGCACCTCATGGCCGAATGCACTCACATTATCCGCGACACGCTTCCAGTGGGTATTCCGATGGGCAGCCGTAGTTTGACAATTTGGCCCCACTAGCATGTCACGGCTGTGGCCTCGCACGTAGTCCACAAGGAAGTCCAGTTCCTGTGCACAGAAAGGCTTCTTCCTCGATGTGCAGGAGGCTGTGGCTGTGTCTGGGGTCCCAGCCTGTGCTGCAGATGCAACCTTCCAGCTCTTGGATAGTGGTGCGGACCCTGCCTGGCGAATGCCGCCCATATCAATATGGCCAGTGGCACCGGTGGATTGAACCAAGGGAGTGGCAGGTGGAAGGACGACCGAAGGCCTGACTTGCGTCAGTGGCTGCTGGGTGCCCTGGAATGGACCCTGCGCAGCAACATCCACTGTGCCAGGGTCATTGATCGCGACTGTCCTGGTTGGTAGACTCCTAACAAGGGTGTTGTTGGCTGCATCTGCCCCTGGACTTGCCAACACCCGGCTGGTCGGGGCAGCAGAAGACATCACTGCCCCAGGGACACGTGTCTCGGTCAGGGCAGCCCTGAGTGCACCTACGGTGTTCCTCCTGACCTGCTGGAAATCCTCCATGGACTCTTCAAGTGCCAACGCAGCCAGCACTGGCAGACCCTGAGCCTGGGTGGTGGTGTCCACAGCTGCACCTGCAGCTACCACTACCCTTGGGCCCTTGGCAGTCGATGAAATGGACTGCCGGGTCACACGGGCCCCAGTGCCAGATGCAGGAACTGCATCTCCTGGAGCCGCAGGGGGTCGTGGCATGACTGCACCAACATGTGGCACAACATCGTCCCGAGCTGGCGCCCTCATGCCTCTTCCCCCTCTGCAACCACCATGGACACCCTGGAGTCCCCCTACTCCCTGGTCACCCCGGCCCCGTCCCTGACTACGGCCGCCACGAGGAGTACAGCCAGCTGAGGTGCCCCTCGCCTTTGGTGGCCTCCCAACCCTGGCACAGATGGAGTAGTGCCAGCACAGATGGAGACGTGCCAATGGGAGATGTACATGACAATTGTCCTGGGCAATTGGGGTGAAGGGGGTGGGATGCAAGATGTTATAAGCACCACTGCACTTGCAAGGCTGTAAGTGACCCCGGTGATGAAGTGACGGGTCACGCAATGCTCAGGTACTCCAAACCTGCAGTAAAACCGTGCACGCACCCTGGTAGCCCACGCATGTGGAATTAACCTCCCGCAGTACGCAGTGGCACCCAGGGACATGAAAAACACATACGCGTGGGACACAAAGGCTACTATGACCTCGAAAATGGGTAAGCGATACACAGGGGCACCTGCAGTGGGAAAAATAGCGTGCACGACTCACCGTCAGACTAGCGTGATAATGAAAAACACCCGTAGCCAACACCCCCGCCAAAAGAAGAGATACGTCCTTGATCACTGTGAAGTAGTGATGGTGCGCAAAACAACACAAAGTAGCAATACACACGTCTGTCTCCACGAAAGGCACGTACACCGAACTGCTGGACCCGCTCACCTTTAACCCGTGCTGAGGGAAACGACCGCGCGCGTTGCATCACTTACGCGCTTAGTCCCTTTCCTCGGATTACACGCATTAACACGCGGACGTGCTGTTTTGTCACATGCTGAATCACTATGCACCCGTCACCAGGGAAACGCTCGTGGGCGTAATGTCTCAGATGCGCTTACGCGCTAAGGGCCTTTCCTCGGCTAACACGCTGACGTGCACTTTTTTCACGTGCAAAATCACTCTGTATCAAGCTGGCCACACGACAACACACGGAAGACCACACTCCTGCCCAAAAGGCCATTTTCCTGCCCCCCAGAACCCCGAGCATGCTCCCACCTGCCATCTGCTGCTGCCTGCCTGTCTGCTGCCCATGTGCCCTGCTATTTGGTGCCTGCACGTCAGCCATCTGCAGGGGTCCAGTTGTTGTGTCCACCCCTGCTGGAACAGAAGACTCCCGACTGGGATACCATCGCTCCACAGCCCAGCCCCAGGACCCAGTTGCCCACCCACACCTGCCTCGGGGTCGCCATGTTGGGGCAAACACCATCTGAGACCACTGGCGACCCCCAGTCAGAGAGGCAGAGGGCTATCAGCTTCAGTGACAAGGAAGTTGGTATCCTGGTGGAGCAAGTTCTGAGGCATTATGATGCCCTCTTCACACCATTGTGCATCGACAAGGAAGGATGGGAGAGCATCTGGGAGGACGTAGTGGTTGCCATCAACGTGGAGGGGGTGGCAACCCGCGACATCAAGCACATCCGGAAGTGCTGCAAGGACTTCAGGTCCAGGACCCTCAACAAAGCCCGGCGTCTCTTGAAGGCAGAGAATGCAGAGGTGTGCTAGGTCAGCCTGACCAACATCCAGATGAGGGTCCTGGAACGCATAAGCTCATCACGTGTGAAACTTCCCGCGCACCCCCCAAATACACGCAGGCACCCCACCCACCCTGGGCATGCCCCACAGGCAGCCCACACCACATGGGGTGCTTTTTGGACGCAATTTAATTGGCGCGAGCGGGGTACGTGTATCCGGAGGTGTGTGCGGGGAGTTTTACACGCGATATTGCTACCGCGAGAGGGGTACGTGTATTGTGAGGGGTGCGCGGGTAGTTTTACAGACGTTTTCATGGTTGGGGGGGGCTGTATGCTGGTCCACTGGCCTGTGCAAATGAACCGTGTGTATTTTTAGATGACCAAGAATACAAGAATAACTTCAGCTATATTGCGACAAAATGTAGCCGGGATCTAATGGTGCTAACTATTTCAACAGCCCAAAGATTAGGTGTTATTGTCCAGCAGGAATTAGATACAGCGGAACAACTGTTTATTAATGATCCCTCAATCACAAATGCTAAGGACAAACTAGCAGAAATTAATAAAACCTTCCAGGAGTTTAAAGACACTACATTGGCAAAGAAAACAAAGAAATTGGCTAAAGACATTGCAGAATTTAAAACTGAGGTGATATATCCACATCTTGACCCTAACTACACATCTATCACTGCAAACCAAAGGAACCAAGCAGGGGGTGCACAGCAAAGACGCCGAGTAACGTTCTCGGGTAGCAGTAGTTCATCAGGGTCTGATAGTGACTTCTATTATCGTCACTTCTATAACCCTTTTCAAGGACCCCCTCTACCTTTTTTAGGGGCAGGTCCATCACGAGGCCCCGGCCCAGGTTGGTTCCCTCCCCAATTTCAACCATGGGGACTAACCCAGAGACGGCCATGCTTCCGCAGGAGGAGCAATCGACCAGCAACGAACCAGTAAACTTACCAGTATTTAACTTATCACAAGTACCGCTTACAGCGATGGAACTTCAAGTTCTCTCCAAAGGTCTTTCATTTATTCCAACACATCCTACTGATTGGTTCAGTGTACACTCCGAGATCAAAAGATTCTTTAGGTCAGTTAGACTCAAGATCTTTTTTTCAGATAACCAGGGTGCATCGGATGAAAGTGAAACAGGGTTACACCCACCCTCTACATTCATCCCGGAAGACAGCACTATGCCAGCTGAACTCCTTACATTTGAGAAATGTATTCTAAGAGACCTTAACCAGCTACAAAAACAGCATAGGACTGTTCGCTACAATCTAACACAAGCAGAGAGACTAGCCTTAAAATCCCTCAGCATTAACTCAAAAATTGTCATCAAACCTGCGGATAAGGGTGGGGGCATAGTAATACTAAATCAGTCTCAATACCATACTATGGTACAAGACCTTCTCAGTGTACCAGGCAGTTACCGCCCCCACCGCAAGGATCCAATTAAAGACATCCAGAAGATGATTTCAGAAATCACAGATTATGCCTTACTACACTCCTGGATCACTCCAAAAGAAGCCCAATTTCTTAACAAACCCGACTGTTCCACCCCTAAATTTTATGCCATTCCTAAAATCCATAAAGACTTAGCTAAACCACCGGGGCGGCCTATATTAGCAGGCTGTGGTACCGTTTTGGAACCAGTCTGCCAATTCATTGACAAATATTTACAACCTATTAGCCAACAAACAGAGACATATCTAAGAGATAGTACTGCAGTAATTTCTCTGTTTGAAGGCAAGACCTTTGACCCAGCTACCAGCCTTCTGGTCACACTAGATATCACAGCATTGTATACTAACATCCCACACGATGAGGCTATGGACTGTATTAGAAACAATCTGACCCATTCTGCATCAAGTTTCAAAGCTCCCACTGAATTTCTCATGGAATTACTCTCCCTGGCACTTACCAGGAACTACTTTGTATATCAAAATCAATTTTATCAGCAAACCAAAGGCACTGCAATGGGTGCGGCCTTCGCCCCCAGCCTGGCCATCATTTTTATGGCTGATTTTGAGTCCAAATTCATTTTTTCTGATATTAATCCATATCGCCAATATATCGAGAGCTGGAGGCGCTATATAGACGACATAATCTTCACCTGGCACGGCACTTCCCAGGAACTTGACTCCTTTCTTCTCTGGTTGAACTCTTGCCACCGGACGATTAAATTTACTCATGATATGAGCAATATCGAAATCCCTTTTCTTGATTTACTCATTCAACATAAGGCCAACCAACTGGTCTGTTCTCTTTTTACCAAGCCCACAGATCGTAATACATTACTGCATTACAACAGTTACCACCCACGCACTCTGAAAGAAAATGTACCCTATTCCCAGTTTCTACGCATTAGACGGAACTGTACATCCATAGCAGATTATGTCCAACATGCTACTAACCTGACCACTAAATTCCGCCAGCGAGGGTACCCCAAAAAATTGATTACCAATTCCAATAAACGAGCAAGATTCACCCCTCGGGACACTCTGCTACTACCTAAAAATGTGGAGCCACAGGACAAACTAGTATGTGCCCTTACCTATAGTCCCCATTCCTTTCTCATTAAAAAAGCAATTAAGAAACATTGGTCAGTGGCACAATTAGCTTTACCAGCTGAACCATTGCCGATCTTCGCCATGAAGAGACAAAAGAATCTCAAGGACCAACTAGTCCATGCCTCCTCTTCACTAAAATCTTCTAGATCCACTACGACCAGTTGGGACCTTCGCCCACTGATGGGTAACTTTCCCTGCGGGTCCTGCTCTATTTGTAAATTTGCGATGAAGACAAAAACAGTCCTGGTGCATGGCAAACTTTGGGAACTGAGACACTTTTCAAATTGTAAGACTGCCTGGGCTATCTATTGCATTGAATGCCCGTGTGGGCTTAAATATATTGGAAAAACTACACGGCCAGTACACACTAGAATCACGGAGCACCGCTCCAGGATTCGATGTAAGTCAATTAACTCACCACTAGTGAGCCATTACATGGAATACGGCCACTCTACAGAGGATCTGCGCTGGTGCATGATTGATGTTGTCAAAAACTCTTCCAACCCCTCTCAAACTCTGTCCACAAAGGAGGCTCGTTGGATTTTCCAATTGGACACCATTTCCAATGGTCTTAATGAGCTATCTCCGCTTTGGCACTAAGGCAATATTTATTTAATTAATTTTTTAACTAGTCCTTTTCAAAAAAACTTTTTTACAATGTTTTCATAATTTTTGCATGTATGCATTTCAATATGTTTCTTTTTACCAATGCTTATCATTGGTTGGTTTTCAATTTTCTTTCATGCAGTTTCGAATTTGGTAGAATTAACACCCCATATGCTTTGGGGTGTGCTGCCCCTTTTCGCTTTGTAATGTTTTTTTCCCTAGGATTAGTACCCTTTGCATATAGCACATAATGCCTGGCTTCACTAAAGTTTCAGCAAGCCTGCAATGTTAGTGTTAGTCCCCTGTCTATGTCCGGTCATTCATTCATAGGATTAGTACCCTTTACATATTGTAAATAATGCCTGGCTTCACTAACGTCTCAGCAAACCTGTTATGTTAGTGTTAGTCCCTTGTTTGTGTCCGGTCATTCATGGAAGGGCTCCATTTTGCTTTCCATTCACTTTGTTAGTCCAAGTCCCCTTTCTTTGTCTTCCTTTTTCATTCAGTGTTACCAATTCACTTTGTTAGTCCCAGTCCTCTTTCTTTGTCTACCTTTTCCATTCAGTGTTACATGCCTTCCAGTTGAGTGCTACTACACCCCACTGGCTGCCTTTTTCTTCACTGTGAAGAATAGCGGTTACACGCAGCATTTTCCAGAAGCAAGCCGCAGCTTTCTTTAGAAGCAAGTCATCTGCTGCTTCTACATGGTAGAAGTCAACAGTAAGTTCCATTTTACTTACTTTTCTCACTAAGCCATGACTGACCCACGCGCTGGGCGTTTTATTTACACTGCCTAACTCACATGTTGGGCTTGTCATTTTTTACTATTATGCAGCACTGCCATACTCATCAACCCATAGCCTGATACCACCAGTCCCAGGCTAGGAGTTTTCGTGTCCTGCGCAAAATACGAAGCGCTCCATGGGCATCCACATATTCATATTGTGAGTTTTTGTTACCTTTACCATACCTGCACACCAGCTGTATTAAATTACTGCTGTACATAAACTATCGCCACTTTTATGTCTTTGTTCTCCCCCTCTTTCACTTTAGGTGAAAATTCCAGATTCAGTTAGTTTTCTAATTGCTAAACCCAAATAATGTGCTGAATGCACGACATCTTGCATGGTGAGCACATGATGTGCCCTCTGAGGTACGTTCCGCCATGTTTTGATTTATGTGCCTTTCTTTTGCACAGCATTTTTTGCATTCTATCACACACATTTTTCACTATATGATCACATCTTTCACTTATTTTTCTCACGAGGTGACTTAGTTTTTGGGCATGCTCTTTACACTTTAAGGGCTCCTTTCTGGTAACCTTCAAGTTTTCTGTCTGGGGATACTGCCAACTTGCTTCTGGGGCACTGAGGCCTGATGCCTTCACCAAATATTGGTATATTCTCTAGTTCTCTTCCCATTTAAAGTTAAACCTTTTGAGTTCACAAAATGTCCCCTGTTACTACCTTTTCAGGAGGACCCCCTACATTAAGGCTGTCTGTATTAAGGCTGAATGTGAAGATCCCAGTACCTGAGGAAGGTGGTTGCTACCCATCAATATACCACCGAAACGCCAACTAGTCCTTTGTAATGGTCGCAGGAACTACATTTTCCTGCGGTTTGGCATCATGGACATACACGCTTTATAGCGGTAGGCGTAGTACACCCCCTTTCAGCCTGTGACAACACAGCAGATAAATGACTGTTTGGGTGACATTGTATATGACGAAATTTTTTTCAGCCAAAACCTGGCTTAACACACATCACTGTGCGACATTGTTTACATGGTTAGCCAAAATTAGGCTTAGCAAACAATATTCTGTGTGATATATATATTTTTTGTTGTAGCCATAATCAGGCTCTGGTTGGCGCTTGTACTGTGCCATTTTCACGAAATTGTTTAATCTGAGCCTTTAGACAAGTAAGGGTCAGCTAGGTATAGTTTAAGTTTTATTAGCTATCTTGGAAAACTTTTATGATTTAAAATGTATTCACTGTTTTGCTAACACCAAATCATTTTTTGTCAGTTCCCATATATTGGGGTCCCATGTTTATTTCCTAGTGGGGTTGTACCCCTACTTCTGTGAACCTTTGCATAAATTCTGCTCGCATTGATTGTATGGACTAAATAGTCCTGTTTTTTTCTCTTTGTAAATTGCATTGTTTTTGTATGTTTTTCATGTTGTATGTACTTATTAAATTGACACATTGTCTTGTTACAAACTAACAATTAAAGCAAGTTTATAATTTTTTTATGCCAATGTACATTTTCCCCCTTTTTTTTTGTTTTTTTTTTAAAGCTTACTTTGACTGGTGAGAGACCAGTAAATTTTGAATTTGATATAATCTATTGTTTAGGCTACCAGGAGAATAATACTGTTAGCTCCACAAATGATATTTTTTGACTTTGTATGTTCAGGCACACCCTTGTGTTTATAGATGTCTGTTTGCTCCATTTGAGTGCCTGTACGTTTTGGAGTCCCTCTTTTGTTTATATTTTCCACTGGCCTGTGCGCCATGTACGGGATTTGTGCACTGTTCATGGCGCACGGGTGGGGATGGGGGCGTAACTGGCGTTGCTGCAGGGTCGCTGCGCCACTCTGCGCAACGGCTGGTTATGGATGTTAAAATCCATGAATACGCTGTGCACGGAAATGGATTTTGGCAATTGCGGCTGGTGCAGACTGTCACGGGGGCACACTGTGCGCCAGCCGCATGCGCCACTTGTGCGCCAAATTCTATGAATTACCCCCTTAGTGTTTCTGGTGTGACTCTGCTTAGATGTGACACAGAACTGTGATGTATATACACCATTATATTGAATTCAGCCAATATGGATTGTCAACCTATTGTTAAATGTGGAATTAAAATTGAAGGAATTGAGAGGAGTGATAAACCGAAGTTGGTTTAAATAAATATATTTTTTAAATGCTGTCCTTTTTTAGGAAATAATGTATGAATGTGTTATTTGATTAATTGGCCCTGATTCATGGAATTATCTGCGTGTAAAATGGGAATTTGCATGCCATTCTACCCGTAAATCCTTGTTTGATGAATGGGTATTTGCGGGCAGAATGGCACGCAAATCCCCGTTTTACAAGAAAATAATTCCTTGAATCAGGGCCATTATGTATGTGAGAATGATATATATTTATTTTTACTAGCAATAAATACTTTTGAACTTAATACAGTATTTGGTCATAGTTATGACCATTTTTGAGAGTGACGAGGTTATTCATCTGTTAGTCTGGTGAATTGTGCTGGTACTCTACCTTTTCCATCTGAGGCAAGAGCACCTGAAATCAAATGATTGATTGAACTTACTCACAAATCAAATTTGTGCACCCAAGTTAATTCATTTAAAGTTTAGTGCACCCTAGTTAAACCCATTTGTAATTCATAGCCAACCCACCATGTGCAGATGAAAGCAGGAGTACAGGACCGGAAAGGGTGATTTTCAATCACATCAACCATCACAGTGGAAATGACAAGATATTCACATGAATCAACAGCAGCATCTACATTTAAATGGAATTTGGACTGTGGGCATAGCTCTGCAAGGTTGATATCTAGATCATGTGGGTTGGTTTCTGCATCAGAGGTCGGTGTGAGCAGTCATGAAAGTGGATGCACAGAGCAATGTTCCCAATATAGAAGATGGTTCATGTTGTGGGACTACATCCTTCCAATGTCGCCCCAGTGGCAAACACGTGTGTTCCCATGTTCTCCTACGCCTTATGGTTGGAAGATATTCTTTCAATATCCAAATAATTGTGAGTGTTTTTAAGTAGTGCAATGCTTCCAACTGCTCTCTCTGCCATTTAAATGTTCCATTGTGTTATTGTATAGCTGTTCGATATGATGATCGCATCATTTCATTCCTTGCCTGCCAAGCATTCGTATACATTCTTGTTCATTGTCACACTTTTAGGTTTACCATCTGATTAAGATCTTTGTGACTTCGAAAGCACATGCATTCTTCAGCTCAGTTTATTTTGAGGAAGTCCAATAAAAGGTATCAAAACCAGAACTATTGTGATTTATTTTTCAAAACTTAATAAACACAGTGGGCCTCATTACGACCCAGGCGGTAAGGGGTTTACGGCAGCGTAAACAGCGCCGACCCTTACCTCCTGAGTACGAGGTCCCTTAGCGCCATGGCGGATTTTACACCTGCTTTTAGCAGGTGTTATAATCCATGGCGCTAAGGGACCATGGAGTTAATTACGCCACCGTAATTTACGGTGGCGTAATTAACGCCTTCCCCACTCCCATTATGCCCTATGGGGCAAAAATGGGAATGGGGAAGGGTAAATGGGGATTGGGGACTTACCGCCCCGCCAAGGTCGGAATGGGGCGGTAAGTCCGCCAACCACCATGGCGTAAACGTAGTTTACGCCATGGTGGTAAAGTCACGGCCCAGGCGGTAACTTACCGCCTGGGTCGTAATGAGGCCCAGTGACACAAAGCTTATAAAAAAGTGTATTCGAGGAGCCACAGTTGATATTGATATTTATTTTATTTATTTATTTTGTTGGGTTTTATTACTACTGCAGGGGGTTTTGGATTCCTTTAACAATGACAGGGACATTTACAGGCCTGTCTCAGCATTTTCCAAATGACCAACGCATCTGAAACGGGCAGGCATGAATATAATCAGTCACATGTCACGCTGGCTGGATCTGTCCAGCTGCACTTGCCTTCCAGAGACACTGGACTTTCTGCAAATGCCCTCATTTCTATGCAGTCCAGCACGAAATCCCACATGTCCAGCTACATGGTCTAGTCCAAGCTCTCTGAGATGGTGTATATGTGTGCTCAGCAGTACCACACAGAGCTCAGGTGTGATGTAGCACCTAATTTTGAATGCGCCTGTAACCCAAATGAATGCATACAAGTCTATTGTGAGACTTTCACAGCTTGCATTCAAATCATGGCTCATTTCCTTGTATTTGTTTGGCAGAGAGGTGGGGCGGATCTTGATTTACATTTGCACCGCTCCCTTCTTCCACACCATACAAATACTACAGCATTTGTGGCGGCCCAGATTTATATGCTGGTACAAAACGATGTGGATTCGTATCGAGTCCACTGCCTTTTTTTCAACAGCAAAAAGCAAGCTAACGTCATAGGGGGTAATTCATAGGATTTAGCGTACAAGTGGCGCACACGGCTGGTGCACAGAGGGAGCGTGCGCTATTCTGCGCCAGCCGCGTGTGCCAAACCCCATTTAGATGCACAGCGTATTAATGGATACTAACATCCATAATCAGCTGTGGCGCAGAGTGGTACAGCGACCCTGCAGCAGCGCCAGTTACGCCCCCAACCCCGCCCCGTGCACCAAAAAACATTGCACAAATCCAGTAGATGGCCCGAAGGCCAGTGGACCAGCATACAGCCCCCGAACCAGGAAAACACGTGGAAAACTCCCTGCACACCCCTCGGAATACACATACCCCACTTGTGCCAGCAAAATCGTGTGGAAAACTCCCTGCGCACCCCTTGGAATACGCTACCCCGCTTGCATCAGTGAAAACATGTGGAGAACTCCCTGCGCACCCCTTGGAATACACGTACCCTGCTTGCACCAGCAAAAACGCGTGGAGAACTCCGTGCGCACCCCTTGGAATACACGTACCTCGCTCGCGCCAGCAAAAATGTGTAGAAAACTCCATGTGCACCCCTCGGAATACGCTAAATCGCTTGCGCCAGCGAAAACGCGTGGAAAAAAACCCTGCTCACCCCTCCGAATGCGCCAAATATGCATACCCAGCTCGCGCCAGCGAAAAAGCATGGAAAAAGTCCCGCCTGTGGTGTGGACAGCCTGCGGAGCATGCCCAAGGTGGATGGGCTGCCTGCGGGGCATGGCCAGGTTGAATGGGCTGCCTGTGGGGCATGCCCAGGGTGGATGGGCTGCTTGCGTTTATGCTGGGGGTGCGCGTGGAGATTTACACACGATTGGCCTGGTGCAGATGGGGTACGTGTATTCCGGGGGTGCACGGGTACTTTTACACGCGATTGGCCTTGCACAAGTGGGGTACTTGTATTCAGGGTGTGCGCGGGTACTTTTACACGTGATTGGCCTGGCGCGAGTGGGGGACGTGTATTTCGGGGTGCGCAGGGACTTTTACACGCGATTGGCCTGGCGCAAGCGGGGTACGTGTATTCCGGGGGTGCGCAGGGAGTAATACACACGATTTTGCGTTGTGGGCCCTCCCAGGTGTGCCCTTCCCCCCATGCCCTGCAGGCAGCCCACACCACAGGGGACCACTCTACACCCCTGGGCATGCCCGCAGGCAGCCCATGACCCCAGACCATGACCCGCAGGAGCCCAAATGGTACCATGCACTTCGGAGCCCCGACTCATGTCCCCCAGCCCACCCCCAGTGACGACAACCAACCAGCAGGCCCCCGACTCATGTCCCCCAGGACAAGCACGCAACCATCCACCGCATCCACTCACAAATCACCCATGCTATGAGAGTCTTAAAAGAACCAGCATGGCCATGCATGAATGTACTACAGAGCCACACAATGATAACGCATGACTGAGGCAATGCTCATTGAGACATGCACAAAACCAATGAGAGTACACAACACTGATAATGAAGGTATATGAAATGTATTCAAAAACGTAATGAAATAACATTATGAAAATTCAAATTTGCAAATAAAGAAAATATGAAAGCAAAAAAAAACAAATAAAATCCAATGCAAAACAAAAATCCACAACAGGAAAATAGAAAAGTGGTCCATTTCCAATGTCCATATAAAGTACATAAAACATAAATTAAAAAAACATTGATCCATGGGATGTCCAAAGAAGAAAGTATGTACAAGTCCGGAACTATATACAATGGAAGTCCAAAAGGTCCATGATCCACAAACAAAAGGAACCTACAAAAAAGACCTATGAATAAAAAACTATATACATAAAGTGGAGCAATGTCCATGAACTCCAAATAAAAATATAAAACAAAGGAAACCTAACCCTAAAGAACTATGTACAAAGGCTAGGGGCAAGTCTTACGGCTCACTTTTTGATGTTCCGGGCCAGGGCATCATTGAACTCCACGTCGATGTTCCAGAGGCGGGCCTCTTTCCTGTCCTTGAGTTCTCGCAGGGATGCAGCCATGGCCTCCTCCAACTCCCTGCGAGTTGCCTCGAGGCACTCAGCCTGCCTCAATGCCCTGCGCATGGAGTTCTCCACCCTGAGCATAGTGTGCCATGCCTCCTCCGCCCGCTGCCGCTCTGCATCTCTCTGCTGGCCCAACCGCTGCCACATGGAAGACCCTCCCAATCCTGCGTCCTCCTGCCCTCCGGCCGATGCCTGCCCCTGTGATGTTGATGGCCCCGAGCCATTATTGCTCCCACCCTGAGCCTGCTGCTGCCTCCAATGCAAATGCCTCTGGCACCACGACAGCCTCCAGGCTGATGGAATCCTCTGAGGCTGCCGTGCACGTGCACTGCTCGATGATGCCTGTATGTCCTCCATCTGCTAGGGTCCAGTTGGTGGGGTGGCCACCCATGCTGGACCTCCGACTCCCGACTGTGGCTCAGGGGCAGCTCCACAGGGGGCCCAGGTGATACTTGGGTGGGAAGATGGCACGGGGATGACTGGCGCATAGGGGGTTCAGTTGAGGAGGGGGTCGCAAGGAGTTCCAGCACACAGATGAACCCAGTGCCGACGACCTGTCCTAATAGTTCGAGGCAGCCAATGAGGGATCCGAAATGATGTGCATTGTCCTGACGAGAAACCTGCACGTCATCCCGAATCCCACGTTGGTGCAATACCACTGCAGCTAGGACAGGCTAAATACGGTCACGGATTGCAACGTCCGCAGGGAGAGGAAGGCCAGTTCGTGTACGCGCATCCCCCCTGAAAACGCATCTGGAGGGATGCATCCCTGCTGGTGCCGGATGATGCAGTCACATGATCGGGGACAGGATTACACACAGTCACCTCCGCGGCGACCTGTGCTGCCCCCTGTCCCTGCCCCTGGACTGCACCAATAGCACCAGTGGAATCCCGCTCCAGGGCCCCGTGCATGGCCCTTCTGCAGCCTCCTCCTCACCCAAACCCCCCACCAACCTGGATGACTCTGTGCCATCTTCCTCTATAGTCCCCTGTGGGGCTCAGCTGCCCCTACTGCTGCCGAGGAGTCCACCTCCAAACGCTGGCTCTTGGATGTACTTTGGCAGCTGCAGCCACGGACGTGGCACCAGACTCCTCACTCCCCGAAGAGATGACAACCAAGGAGGGAAGCTGGGCCCTGCATCTCCGGCTGGCGCGGGGATCCCTGCCGCTGTGCTCCACAGCACCATCTCCACCCTCTTCATCAGTTGATGCTGCAGACAGGGATAGACAGAACACAGGCATCAGGGAACTGTACAATGTTCGGATACACACATGACAGTTGCATATGAGTGGCATTGTCAAACTTCACAGATGGCATCACACTCCCCAAAACACATATCATTTGAACCCACACACATGCACAAATTAACAGGAATGGTGCATCAGGCAGCAGCATCCATACACACACAACAGCATGCAAGCAACACGGGGAGTGCCAAACACATGCACACACGCCACCAGACAGACATGCTTCTGTACATCTCCACCACCTGTCAGAGCGCAATCACTGGCAACTATGTAACATCTGCCAATTGCCTCACTACATGTCTGTGTCACATGCATCCATGGCGTATCACAGTCGCACACATGTCAAACACACACACACACGCACATGTACACCGTGCACGTGCATGAAGGTGGAACCAGTATCTATGTTTCACACCCCAACCATGCCATAGTACATATACAGAAATGTCAACATGTGTGCGTCTCCACGTGCATTTGTGCATCATGCTTTGGAACACATGCACCATTGTTGTACATCACACATGACTAGACTCACATGCGGCAGGCTCATGTCCCTGCACATACACATCCATACATGGGCCTTTCCAGACATATGTCCATGCTGCACACTCCTGGCACACCTCAACATGCACTGCGTCCAATCAAGGACCTGGAGGTGAAGCGCTGCGTGTATGCGTTCAAGGACCCTCATCTGGTTGTAGGTAAGGCCGACCCTCTGCATCCGCTGCGTCCAAAAGGCGCCGGGCCTTCCTGAGGGTCCTGGACCTGAAGTCCTCCCAGCGCTTACAGATGCGTGGTATGTAACGGGATGCCAACCCCTCCGCGTTGATGGCAACCACGATCCAGATCCTTCGCCGTCCATCCTTGTTGGTGCGTGTTCTTCCGAAGAGGGCACCAGGTCTTGCTCCACCAGGATGCCAACCTCTCCTGCTGTGAAGCTGTCAGCACTCTGCGTCTCGGGCTGGGGGTTGCCGGTGGTGTCAGATGTTGTTTCGCCCGACATGGCAACCCCCAAGGCATGTGTGGGTGGGCAACTGGGTCCTGGTGCTGGGCTGTGGAGCGATGGAACTGCAATCGGGAGTCTTCTGTTCCAGCAGGGGTGGTCACATGAACTGGACCCCTGCAGATGGCTGATGTGCAGGCACCAAAAAGCAGGGCACGTGGCCAGCAGGCAGGCAGGCAGGCAGCAGCAGATGGCTCGTGGGAGTCGGCTAAGGGCTCTGGGGGCAGGAAAATGGCCTTTTGGGCAGGAGTGTGGTCTTCCGTGTGTTGTCACGTAGCCAGCTTGATACGGAGTGATTTTGCACATGAAAAAAAACATCACGTCAGCGTGTAATTCGAGGAAAGGGCCTTAGCGCATAACCGCATATGTGACGTAACACGCGCGGGCCTTTCCCTCAGCATGGGTGCATCAGCATGTGCAAAAAAATCACATCCGCGTGTGAATGCATGTAATTTGAGGAAAGGGCCTTAGCGCGCAAGCGTGTATGTGACGTAACACAAGCAGGCATTTGCTTCAGCACGGGTGCATCCGCACGTGCAAAAAAAAATCACGTCCATGTGTGAATGCGTGTAATTCGAGGAAAGTGCCTTAACGCCAGTGATAATATGTACGCAGGTGTTGCCTTCAGCGCGGGTTAAAGGTGAGTGGGGGCCAGCAGTCCACTGTACGTGCTGTTTGTGGAGACCGACGCGTGTGTTTACTCTACTGCAATCACATGTGATTACTTCACAGCGCTTGAAGTCCGTACCTCTTCTTTTGGCGGGGTGTTGCCTACGCACACAAGCGTGTTTGTTGTTTTTTTTTTCACGCAAGGCAGGCTGTGAGTCGTGCATGCTATTTTTCCCACTGTGGTTCCACCTGGCCATCGCGTACCGTTTTTGAGGTCATAGTAGCCTGCGTGTTCCAAGCGTACATGTTTTTTGTGTCCCTGGGTGCCACACCGTACTGCTGGAGGTAAAATCCACACACGTGGGCTACCATATTTTTTTTATACTTACAATTTCTTGTTCTCATATTTTGTCAATTTTTGAATTCATTTTTTTTGTTTTTTTTTTATTTTTGGGGGTGCCAAGCATTGCGTGACCCGTAATTTTTCCACAGGGGTCACACACAGACTTGCAGGAGCACTGGGGTACATATTCCATCAAGTACCCTGCCCCCTTCTAGCCAATAGCCCAGGATAATTGTTGAGTGATCCTCCCATAGCCTATTTTCCATCTGTGCCATGGTTGGGAGGCCACCAAAGGCTAAGGGCGGCAAAGCTGGGCGTCCTCCCATGGCTGGGCGTGGTCGGGAACATGGGCACGGAGACCAGGGAGGACGGGGAGTCCAGGGTGGCCAGGGTGGCTACAGAGGGGGAAGAGGCAGGGGTGCCCCTCTGGGGCAGGATGCCCAGCCACATGCTGGTGCAGACATGCCACCACCCCCTGTGGCTCCTGGTGATGCAGCTGTTGCATCACATCCTGGTGCCCATATCACCCAACAGCAATTTACATCTGCTGTCATGGGTCCACCAGTGGTGGTAGCTGCAGGTGCAGCTGTGGGCACCTCCACTTGGGCTCTAGGTCAGCCAGCGCATGTTGCGCTGCGTGAAGAGGAATCCCAGGACCATTTCCATCTTGTCCAGAGGTTGGGGTCAGGTGTGTTCACTGTAGCTGTGACTGGGGCACACATATCTGGGGCAGTTATGACATCTGCTGCCCGAAGCAGCCGGGTGGTGGTAACTGTATGTGCAGATGCAGCCAACACCACCCTGGCAGTGAGTCAGACCCAAGCCAGACCTTATGTCCTCATACCAGCACCCACTGCCTTGGTCCAGTCCACCAGCGCCACTGCCCCCACTGATCAGGGCCACATTGCCCACTCAGGGTCAGTACCACCGACCAAAAGGATCGCTTCAGACTATACAAACAGCACCTGGCAGCTCTCGCCTACTGCATTTTCATTTTCTGCTACCACTTCCAGTGCTATGCTGATGACAATGCCACTGCCCCCACTGATCAGGTGCACATTGCCCACTCAGGGTCAGTACCACCGGCCAAAAGGATCGCTTCAGAGTTCATACCAGAAGAACAAATCGGTGGATTGGGAGAGAGGATGGATCATGATGCATCATCTGGTGAGTATTGATGCGTGTAACTCAATGACATGTGTGTTTGCCATGTGTGTCCCTCCCAGCTACAACGTGGCTCCTTCCTTTCTTCAATCTCCCTCTCTACCTGTGGTGTGTACCAGGGGTCTGACCTCTTGGCCTGACCATACAAATAGCACCTGGCAGCTCTCGCCTACCGCATTTTCATTTTCTGCTACCACTTCCAGTGCTATGCTGATGACAACCAACTCATTTCAGACTGCCCTTGGCCAACTCTTATCCCTCCCTTATTTCTGATAGCCTCATTGCCATTTGCAATTGGTGTACTGCCAACGATCTCTGTCTAAATGCCAGCAAGACTGACATCCTCCTCTTCGGTACACCTTCACCATCCTTTCCCCTCACTCTCTAGCCATCCCCACTTGGCCCTCCTCTTACCTCCACCTGCAAGGCAAACAACCTCAGGGTCACCTTTGACTCAACACATTCCTTTTCCACAAACATTTCTGATGCATCTTGAGATAGATTAACTTCTTCACCTCCTCAGGGGTACTGTGCCTTTCCTATCGTTCACCTACATGCTAACAGTCTCTCATGCTATGTTTTACTCAAGGTTGGAGTACTGTGACAGGCTCTTCAAATATTCCACCTGCCTCCACAATCCGCCTTCTACCACTAACCCAGTACAGGACAGCGAGACATGTCCTTGGTCTCATGCCCTTGGATCCTACCTTTCCAGCTCTGTAACCCCTACATTGGCTACCAGTGGATGCAAGGATGATACTTCAGACCCTCTGCATTGTGCACAATGATTTTTTGGGACTGGGTGCAAAATACCTTCATCAATCCCTCTGCAAATTCCTTCCCTCTTGAGTCCTTTGCTCCTCTACCTCACACTCCCTCCAGGTCAGTCGTTAATTGAATAGATAAGATGGGGGCAGATCTGTGTGTACGGCTGGGTACTCCCTTTGGAACGGCCAACTGGCCATGTTGAAACTTGAGGACAAACATCTCTGCTTCCGAAAGCACCTCAAAACCTTCCTATTTGCTCCTGTGTTTACCCCTCTTCTCCCCAGCTGAACAGTTTCCTCTGTCGGCACTGTGCCCCTGCACATGCTCTGTTATTTGGGTCCATGTACCTGCTCACCCTGCCTCCCTGCTGCACTGCCTCCAGGTCTCCCATTGCAATGGGTCCTGTGCGTGTACCCATACAGTCCCCCACTCTTCTTCTGCACTCATCAGATTTGCCGTATCCAAATTATCTTGAACTTGCCACTTGCTGGCTGCACTGTCACCTTTTGAATGCCTATTCTATAATTGTACTTCATTTTCCTGTTTAAGACTTAGACAAGGTGCGCGCTCTGTTGCCAGTCAAGTTTTCCTGCATTAGCTTCTCCTCCAAACGCACATTTTCAGGACTTCATCAATCTTCAGGGAGGCTGTGTTTCTTTACTTTTTCAGGTGTGTCTTCATTTCCTTTTCAGGTGTAGCAAGTTAATTGATTCTAAGGATTCTGGTACTTGTATTTTTCGCACTTCATTTTTCTTGCAGGTGGCTGGAAACAACTCCCTCCATAGCACAAATCTTCCCCTTGATGGGGGTAGTGGAAAAGCCATGGTTGTGGCTCGCCATTGTAAGGCATGATGGCCCTGCTGCTGCTGCCTTTTGAGCCCGGGACTCCTGGAACAATGTTTAAGAATTAGACAAGGCGCATGCTCTGTTGCCAGTCACGTTTTCCTGCATTAGCTTCTCCTCCAAACGCATGTTTTCTTGACTCCATCAATCTTCAGGGAGGCTGTGTTTCTTTACTTTTTCAGGCATGTCTTCATTTCCTTTTCATATGTAGCAAGTTAATTGACTCTAAGGATTCTGGTACTTGTATTTTTCGCACTTAGTTTTTCTTGCAGGTGGCTGGAAACACACTCCCTACATAGCACAAATCTTCCCCTTGATGGGAGGAGGGGGGAAAGCCATGGTTGTGGCACTCCATTGTAAGCCATGATGGCCCTGCAGCTGTTGCCTTTTGAGGCTGGGACTCCTGGAACAATGTTTAAGAATTAGACATGGCGCGCACTCTGTTGCCAGTCAAGTTTTCCTGCATTAGCTTCTCCTCCAAATGCACGTTTTCATGACTCGATCAATCTTCAGGGAGGTTGTGTTTCTTTACTTTTTCAGGCGTGTCTTCATTTCCTTTTCAGGTGTAGCAAGTTAATTGACGCTAAGGATTCTGGTACTTGTATTTTTCGCACTTCATTTTTCTTGCAGGTGGCTGGAAACAACTCCCTCCATAGCACAAATCTTCCCCTTGATGGGGGTAGTGGAAAAGCCATGGTTGTGGCTCGCCATTGTAAGGCATGATGGCCCTGCTGCTGCTGCCTTTTGAGCCCGGGACTCCTGGAACAATGTTTAAGAATTAGACAAGGCGCATGCTCTGTTGCCAGTCACGTTTTCCTGCATTAGCTTCTCCTCCAAACGCACGTTTTCTTGACTCCATCAATCTTCAGGGAGGCTGTGTTTCTTTACTTTTTCAGGCATGTCTTCATTTCCTTTTCATATGTAGCAAGTTAATTGACTCTAAGGATTCTGGTACTTGTATTTTTCGCACTTAGTTTTTCTTGCAGGTGGCTGGAAACACACTCCCTACATAGCACAAATCTTCCCCTTGATGGGAGGAGGGGGGAAAGCCATGGTTGTGGCACTCCATTGTAAGCCATGATGGCCCTGCAGCTGTTGCCTTTTGAGGCTGGGACTCCTGGAACAATGTTTAAGAATTAGACATGGCGCGCACTCTGTTGCCAGTCAAGTTTTCCTGCATTAGCTTCTCCTCCAAATGCACGTTTTCATGACTCGATCAATCTTCAGGGAGGCTGTGTTTCTTTACTTTTTCAGGAGTGTCTTCATTTCCTTTTCAGGTGTAGCAAGTTAATTGACGCTAAGGATTCTGGTACTTGTATTTTTCGCACTTAGTTTTTCTTGCAGGTGGCTGGAAACAACTACCTCCATAGCACAAATCTTCCACTTGATGGGGGGCGGGGGAAAGCCAGGGTTGTGGCTCTCCATTATAAGGCGTGATGGCCCTGCTGCTGCTGTCTTTTGAGCCCGGGACTCCTGGAAGAATGTTTAAGAATTAGACAAGGCGTGCACTCTGTTGCCAGTCAAGTTTTCCTGCATTAGCTTCTCCTCCAAACGCAAGTTTTCATGACTCCATCAATCTTCAGGGAGGCTGCGTTTCTTTACTTTTTCAGGCGTGTCTTCATTTCCTTTTCAGGTGTAGCAAGTTAATTGACTCTAAGGATTCTGGTACTTGTATTTTTCGCACTTAGTTTTTCTTGCAGATGGCTGGAAAAAACTCCCTCCATAGCAGAAATCTTTCCCTTGATGGTCTCCTTCCCTTCTTTGGTCTCCTTTGTTTGGTACGTTCCCCTTCTCTTACTTCCAGGGACTTCAGCCCTTTATCCCTTCCTTCTCCATGCAGTTGTGTGTTCTCAATGTCACTGTGCCCAATATGATAGTTGTTTTTAATTCCTTTTCTCCCTTGTCCCACTCCCTTAGCTTGTTTGCGCTCTGAGCCACTTGTGTACGAGTGCAATCTTGATAAGATGTCATATCATGTCATATACATCCTTTGTCCTTGGTGCAGTGTGTCTCACTCTGACTGTGCTGATGGCAGTGGCTCCCCATGCACATGTGTGCACAATCATCTTCCATGAGCATTCCATGTATGCCCCTAGGTGTCCTTGACCACCTGCTCATTGTAGTATGTGTTCAGGATGATCCAGTGTCATCTCATTTGGACAGCATGTCATGCTCACTGTAGGTATGTGTGTCATCACGCACAACTTCAGGTTGTCCACATCTGTATCATGCACATGGCTCCCCCTGTTACAGCCCACTGCATATTTTCAACTGGTGTTGTCTTCTACATGCATGTGTGTACTATTGATCGTTCCTCATCTGTCCTCCATCATGTCCACTTCTCATCGGCTGTAGTGACATTTGAATGATGAAATGCAATACACGCATGCCAACACTGTCTGGCAATTCACAGTTCTGTGGGGAACATTTTATTGCCATGCAGTGCCTCCCTGCTATTGCCCAAGGGCTGGTGTTTCACGGAATCCATGCTACATGGTGCATGCCATTTGCACATGATGGCTGCAATTGCCCTTACACTGTCATCATGTTTGAAGATTGTCATCACGTGTTGATGTTGGAAGTTGAGGGGCTACACATGCACTTCACCGCACACACACACTCCTGTACCTAGTTCAGCCCTTCAACATGCAAACACAATGCTGCTGTGTGATGGTGACCTGACATGTATGTACCCATGTCCCTCCTTTCACTGTATAGAAAGGCCCTAGCATAGGTGCCTCCTGTGACACATGTACTCTGCATAGTTGATGGTAGTTGAGTGCTGCACATGAACATGCATGTTACATGTATCCTGGTGTGTTTGGTTAGATTTGTAGCTATGGCTATTTGTGTGTTCACACATGCTTATTCTAGGTGCCATCTCTTTGTTGCCATCTCTCATTTTGGCATTGGATATGTGCCTGCTAGAGGTTGTGTGTGATGCAGGTGATGTGCAACATGCAATACATGTGTTGACTTCAAATTTTGCACACATCATTTTCTGCTTTTGGGATACCCTTGCATTGCAATGCCACTGGATGCATGTTGGGGTTTGAGTTGCCTGTGACAGGGCTGTTTCATTATTTGGCTGCCAATGTTGTGAACTGTATGTGTGTGGAATGTGCTACTGAGATGCGTGTCCTTGTTTCTGTTCTTTATGTTGCAGGTGATGACGCACTGGCGGCAGAGGATGAAGATCTCATCCCAGACACGGTGGTCAGTTCACATGACCAACCAGGCATCAGTGGTGGTTGTGGGGTTGTGGGGTGGCAGTCCACGAGAACCCACAGGTGCACCAGGCCATGGTGTCCAGAGCTGACTCTGAGTCAGGCTCTGATGTATCCTCTGACCAATATGTTGAGCCGGATCTGCATCATGACGTGTTGCCGCCAGTAAGTGATCCTGTGTTGGATGATCTTCTGTCCGCGACACCTTCAATAGGGGGCCAGGCAGGGTTGGAATGTCTGCCTGTGGTGGTTACGGGTGCACGGTCACATTCAACACCAGTTGGTCATGTTCCTGGGGCATCAGGTCAACAGAGGGATGCAGTTCTGCAGCCGCGGGTGGCACCAACCCAGCAAGGACCATGGCTCCTTGGGCCCAGCAGGTGTGGTGTCCGGCAACGTGGTGGCCGTGTGCCACCGGGGTCAACTGAGTGGGAGCGTTCCATGATTGCCATAGCACATCAACAGGGGGGAGCAGTTGAGATGATTGTTCAAGGTATGGAAAGTGTGGTCCATTCCATCCTCCCCTCTGTAAGGCAAATGCTGCTGCAGCAGTTGGCTACGCAGTCCACGTCCCCCTCACTCAGGCTGGGTATGGCAGCGTCTGACAGGGGCGCAGGGGTGAAATGGTGGCTCTGCATCAAGCATTTAATGCTCAAGCAGAGGCACACCATGAGGCCCTGAGGGTGGAACATCAATTCCTTCCGATCTACTCTGACTGCGCTCATGATGGATGAGAGTAGGCGGACAGAAGACAGGATGGTTCTGCTTGAAAGAACCATCTCAGCTGAACTCCATGCAAGCCGGGAGTCGCTCCGTTCGTCATGTGAGGCCATGCAGGCAGAACTCCATCTCACACGTCAGTCCTTGCAGGAGGAAGAACGTGTGACACGTGCGGTAATGCATGCTGACCTAAGTCTCATTGCCATGCAGGACCTGGGCTACCAGACCCGCATGCTTGCTGCCATTGAGGGGCAAGGCGTGGCTAGGTGTGGTGAGTCAACTGAGCCATGTCCACCATCTGATTTCCATCCAGAGGGTGACGATGACAACAATTCTCCCACATAGGTTGGGCCGTGCAGGCACTGAGCCCAGTGAGTTTTTTTTTATCTCAACATCTACACATGTGGGTGTTGAGCTGCACCCTGTACCTCCCCCTCCTGGGTGCCTACCCACCCCTGAGTCATATATGGCCATTTCTGATTTATTTTTTCCTGCACTTTTCTTTCCAAATAATTAGTATTTCTTGCATATTTTTGGGGGGGGTTAAGTATGTTTATTCATTTTTTGTTTTCAACATTTTGTTTTGTTTTTTTTTCTTGGTTTTAATGTTTTTATATTACTTTCCTTTTTGAGACATATTTTTTTAAAAAAAATATTTTGATGATTATGATTTTTTTTGGCCAAATAATTGTTTCATTGATTATTATTTTGGTTTTTTTTTATTTTTTGCATTTTCTTTTGTCTATTGTGCATACATGTGACATTGTGGTGCTTTGTGGTATTGGAAGGCATCCACTGTGTGTTCCAGCTGGGCCTATTCAGGCTTGTCTTGTGTATGTGTTTTGCTTGGGGTCCTGACACATATGATACTCATGCTTCCCCTTTCCATGGGCTTGCAAGGATAGCTTGGTGTAACAGCATCTCACACATGGGCATTGGGCTTCCGTTATATCTGTGACCAGCCTGCAGTCCTACTTGTGTGTACACCCCTAGTGGCTATTCCAGATGGATTCTCCAATGCATGTCAGCACTTCACTTTGGTGAGTATTCTGTTGACTGTGCATTTCATCATGTTGCTTGTGATATTTGTTATGTATTGCCTGACTATGTTCCTGCACTTCCTGCTGTAGGTGGTACCATGCACCCTTTGGCTGTGTACCACACACTGATGGTTGGAGGGGTCCGTGCACTGACATTGTTGAATTGGGACACTTTCCTCACAGTGATTTTCATATGCATATGAAGGCTGCACGCTGAGTTACCCATGTCACCACGCATTGCAACGACCACCCATTCCCTGCTTGCACCACTTTGGCCATCTTGCAGCCCTTGCTGATGTCTTGATGTGCCATTTGAGGTATGGCCGCATTGCTCTTGATATGATTGTCATGTTTGTGTCCTGGACCTGCCCCCCCCCTCCCATTGTTTGCACTTGGCCCTTGTGACAATCCGGCCAACCAGGAAGCTGGAGCCTGCCACCACTACCAAAAGCCCACAATGGAGGCCCTGTCTAGCCCTGTCCACCAGCCTTCTGGGTCACTTGATTGTTCCCCTATCCCCCCTGCCCTTGCCAGTCTCCCTCTGTCTCCCCCCTTCATCATCACATCCCCTACCCTTCTGCACCGTCTAGTTTCCCTCTGCCCCCTGTGTGTGCTTTCTTTCCCCATCTCCCCCTTTATGCATTTTGACCTTGGCCCCTTACTCCCTTCTCTCCTCCCTCTCCCTCTCCACCCCCCTTTACCCTCCTCCTTTTCCTCTGTCATTTTCCACCCCTATCATCAGGCATGGTGATACATAGCCGCTTGGTCTTTGCAGACATTTGCCATTCTGCCTCCGTCCATCCGCCCCCACTTTTACCTTTTTTAGTGTTATTTTGCCACTTACTTTTATCATTGGTCCCTCCACCACTGATTACAGGTCGTCTGTTCCCCCATTCCCTCTGTCTTGCTTCTACCCCTCCCCAGCACTATCTTGATTCTTTGTCAGCCTTCCACAGTGTGTCACTTGTTTTGTTACTCTCCTCACCTGTTCCCTCCTCTTCCCTCACTCCCCTCCTTATGTGACTCCTGCACTGCAACTATTACCGTCAGGCATTGCAATGTTGATGCTAGTTTTGATTTCCAATATCCTTCCCTAGACTCTCCCTTATTGTTCCAGGCACTTGTAAAATGTACTTTGATTTGATAGTTCATTTTTACATTGTGGACTGTTTGAAGGACTTGTAGGAATGTACTGTTCTTCACCATTGTTCCCTCCCTCATTGATGCGCTTTGATGAACTTTGTGTGTAGGTCGTATTATGATTTTCTATGATTCAGTGATGGGTCACTGTCTGCCATTGCCGATGCGGGGTACTCTGTGCATGATATGTTCTGCTGGTCAATATCTGATGCTGTGCTGTGCTTTATTTTGAGGTGTCAGAGGATGGGTGTGGTTTAACACACAGGGGGGTCCTTGAGTGCAATGTTCGCATGTGATGTGTACAGGAAACTGAGGCTCACTTCATTTCATATGCATGTATGAGATGCATGTCCCTACTGACACAAACACTTAGGCAATGCCCTCCCCACACCAACTACATTGACACCATGCACACACGTGCACCCAGATTGCCTTATCAGGAATGCTGTGTCCCGACAATCCATGTTCACTTTCGAGTCATTGATCGTGTACATGCATGACAGGGTACCATCCGGCATCCCAAAACGGCTGGTCCTGGGCAAAAAAATGCGGGGCCTGGCTATTCTCCTCCTCCTGCGGTGTCCCACGATCACTACTGCGAGGAATGGGACATTCATCGTAGCTGTATATGCTTGTTTGTTGTTTGTGCGCACTTTTATGCTGTGCGGGGGCGCTTCTGCCTGCTTTCATGTGGCGCACGTAATTGTGCGTGTGTTTTGACATGCGTGCGTTTTTCCTATTTGATTCCTTGAATACGTGTTGTTCACTAGTGTGTGGGCGTTGCGTGCGTTTCCCAGCGGTACCTACCACATTACGCCTACATTTTCATGCATTGTTCCCCATTCCTCGTGTTCCGCCCCCTTTTTAGGTGTGTGCACGAGAAGTTACGCGCTTTCCCCGTTCCTGTCGTGCACGCGTTTGGAAAGTCGCAGTGACATGTAAGGTAAGCGCAGATTTGGTGCACATCCCAGGAAAAACACGCGCAGGGCCTTCCATGAATCGCACGTGTGAGCCGGCTTTTTCATGCTTGCACCTGCTTGCGTCACAAATTCCGGCGCACATTTATTCCATGAATTACCCCCATAGGAATCCATTGCCACCTGCCATGAGTACATGATGGCAGCTGGCATGTACTTCATTTGCAGGGCGGAGTGCAAAAGGGTGGCGTGCAAGCGTGTATGCCATCTAGTTAGCCACCCCTTTTGCACTCCGCTATGCAAATGAGAAAAATAAGGCGGCAGTGAACAGAGTTCGTGAAAACTTAAATGTAACAGGTACCTGCGGACTTTTTGCAGGGAGCTCCAAAATGAGCTCCCCCCCGCAAAAAGGCAATCATTACATTGACACAAAAAAGTGAACGCGCACAGGGGATTAGGGCAGTTGAGAGTGTGTGAGAAGTTGGCATCTGTAGGCAGTATGTGAGACCGCTTCAGGAGAACTGCCCCACCCTCTTCACCCTCATAAGCGAAGGTGTATCGTTAGTTTTTAAAAGCTACTATTCGGTAATGAAAAAGTCGGGTAAAACATATGACAAAATATAATATCCTAAAACTCTGCTCCCAATTGACGCCGCTGCGTGAGCGTGGACTGGCCAATTGCTCACCGAATTGTTGCCTAGAAACTGCCGGCGCTGCTGTGAAACGCTGCGCCGATGGCTTGATCTGATGATGAAGCACCTGTTCAAAAACACCCTTTTGTGATTGGAATGTTGTTTGTACCAGGTGTGCACGAATAGCCAGGATGTATCAAAGGAGCAGGGAGCACAATTTCAGAGAAACGATGCAACGGCCTTTTTTGGGAGTTTGGCTCCTCTCTCTGACAGCTTCAGGGTAGCTCATTCGTGTTCTATAAATTCAGCTTTCTTCAAAGCAGAGAGCAGAGAGGGCTGTTGAGCATGTAACAGCATGCATACTATCCTCTGTGATTTTTTTGTTTAATGCATAACTGAACAGAAAGCACATGATGTACGACGTATCATCGGATTGTTGCTTACCAACATACCGTTCCAGTGCCTCCAGCTCTTGTTCCCTTTCTCGCTCAGATATTTCATCCAGATCCCATTCGTTTTCATTTCCAGTTTGCATTTTTTCTCTATACCCACCCCTCGAGCCACTCTCTCTATATGCTGTCTCCACTTCCACCATGTACCTGCTTCTTCTCCTTTCACATCCCTCACATTCCTTCCACTCCTCTTTTACTTCACTTTCCTTATACTTCTCAGCTGCTGGGCCCTGCTCGCCCCCCTCCCCTCAATACTGTCCTTGGCCCGTTTTTCCATCTCGAAGACTTTATCTTCACTTCTCCTTTTCTGCTCCCACGTTCCTTTTGTTTCCTTTGCCTCTCGCGCAATGTTCTACTTGATTTCTCTTCATCTGTTCATTTGTATCACTGTCTGTCTATTGGACCACAGAAACACTATTTCCATCCATCCTTCCCTTCTGAGTTTGTTTGCCTATCTCTTACTAGTTCAATAAATGTGGGTTCACAGCATCTCCTTGTTGATCAAATAAATGTCCCCTTTCCACACACTCACTTACTCTACCTCACTCTCTGTTTTATGTGTTCTCTTATATTCTTTCTCTGTCATACACTCCTGTCCCCTTTCTGCCTTTCACATTCTTAAACTCATTCCATGTCTCTGTCTATCATTTATATTTTCCCATAACCTACGCCTTTGCAAAAAGCAAAACCTGTCAAGAAAAGTTCAGATGTCCCCAATATGTAAACATCTACAGTATCCAGGGACGTCATTTCACCAAAAAGCGAGGGGTAGCGGAAGTGACATCAGAAGACCCTTGACCCCCTGATGACATCACTGGAAGTGATGTAATTTGACCCCACCCCAAAGTGATATTGCGGGTAGCGATGGAACACGCCATTTCACCGGTTGACAAAACAGGAAGTGGCATCACATAGCATTGTACACTACGAAAAATATAGTTATGTACATTTCATACAAGAATGGATCGCCATATATATCAATAAAATCAGTGTGTATAGGCCCATATTACCAAATTACTGTGAATGCAAGCAGACGTCCATGACCAAATGATAATGATGTGTTATTATATAGCACATCAGCGCTTAAGCGCTTTATATAGAAAAAATATACACCCAATATCACCCAACCTGTGTTGGTAGTCATTTATGGACCTCAGAAGGATGAAAGGCTGAATGGGGCGTTTAAGAGCAGACTAAATCAGTGGCTCACCCCCTGAAGTGTGCCTGAAATAAACATTTAATGAGCCGTGCAATTATTGTATAGAATTCCAGAAAGACACATTATTTGGTATTCCTATTCTTTCTTATTTAGGGTCAGTGCTGAAAGTGTTAGACTTGTGGCACTCCTGTTCTTATTTTTCTTATTTTTTTTAAGGAGCCTGAACAAGTCAATCTGGAAGAGAGTGGGTTGGGGCTCTCAAGGTTGAATGATTTACACATCATAGAAGTGGTAATTTCATTCTTATTCTGTCACTATTAGACAAGCGTTGTAACACCGCAACCTAGCTAAGAGTGTACTTTAGGCAGGGATAGCACCCCTTCTTTCGCTCTATCCTTCTGTCTTCTGCCACAACCTGTTCTATTCTTTCTCATTATGAATAGATTTGAGTCCACCCCACAGTAAAAAAAACCTTTTCGGGTTTGGTTTTACGAACTGGACCTAGCCTTGGGTTCTCAGGTGGCTGCTAGTAGCTTTTACACAGTTGTGTGTTGCCTATTATTTTGTGTGAATATTACTTATCTAGGGCAATACCCTGTCAATTTATAGAAATTGCCCCATTTGTTTGTTAATAGCCTGAACAAGAAAGCCAGCCACCCTAGAAGTAAAGAGCCACAGCCCAGGAGCTTGGATTACAAAATTTTTTTTTTTTTTTTTTTTAGAGGTCGCAAGGGAGACCACAGAGGTCGCAAGGGAGTGCCCAGAGGTTGCAGTTGCGACCTCTGGCGACCCCTAAATGGCATCCCTGACATTATCCTAGGCGAGATTCCCCAAAAATTCCCCTCGAAAATGAATTGGATAAAGAACTAAAAGTACAATTTCCTGTAATTCTTTGCAGGACACTTTTAGGATGGGAAACCTACCCTCTTACATATCCTAAAAACACTGACAACTCTTTCTGACCCCACTGTTATGATCTCTGCTTCCAAAAGATCAGGACTTGCCCGACTCCCTTGGAAGCAGACCCATAAACCCGGTTCCGAGTGCCAGCCAGTCCCAATTGGGACCTTTTGGACCCTGTCCTGGCGCCAGTGGCACCAGGCTCATAAAGATGTCCAGTCCCAGCGCTGGAAGCGCCGGGCTCATAATGCTTGGGTGGACTTACCTGCAGCAGACCATGCTGCTTACTTACCTGCCAGTTGAACCCCTGATCCTCTTCTGTTTGGGACTACTTTTCCTGTTGGGTGGGGCAGGAGCCACTCCCTAGGTTCAGAACACTGGAACTCTTCGGGAAAGCAGGAACTCTTTTCTTACCTAGGCGTGGCTGTGGAAGGAGACACCTAAGCACTACAGGAGGCTATTTAAACCACACCCGATAGATGAATCTTGCTTTGCGTTATTCTGCATTCTCTGCAGCAGAACGCTCATCGTGTCTTCTGCTTCTGATCCTGGGCCTAAGGGAACAAAGGCTTACCATCCTGGAATCCAGTCTTCAGCAGCACCTGTAAAGACAAAGAAAGAACAGGTTAGCACTACGGTCTTCAGTGGCAGCGCATCTCTTAACTGGTCCATCGGCTGTCACCAACACCTCGCGCTGCATTCCGGCATCTGAAAGACAAAGGCTTACCTACTCTTCGCATGCTCCGGAGGTCTTCGCACTGCATTCCGGCATCTGAAAGACAAAGGCTTACCAGCTCTTCGCACGCTCCGGAGGTCTTCGGCGCTGCATCCCGCATCTGAAAGACAAAAGAAGGTGCGTTTAAAGACATTGGGCAACTTTATTACTCACGTGCCATTACACCTTCCCACGCCGAATCCAGTGGGTATTCCAGCACCCTTCAGATTCTCTAAAGCTCCGAACTTGTACCTGCAAGATAAAAGGGACAGTTAGTGCGCATCGTGAAGCAGGCTACAAGCGCTTACTTACGTGCTTCCAGGCGCTTCTATTCCTCACGCGGGTTCGATCCTCAACTCTCATCAGCCCGCCATCCGCCATCGCTGGAACCCTGCAAAACAAGAGATATCATTACAAAAGACTTTTAAGACATTTGAAGTGCCCAGAACTTACCGTTCGTGCAGTTAACAACGGACAGCAGTCCTCCGAGGTCAAGAGGCCTGCACCCTTATCCAGTGAAGAAACTGGTTACGGCACCCTGCCCCGAGGCAGATGGAGAGCTCGGCGTTCACTTACCTAAGGTGAGGGCGTTAACCTTTGGGGTTCTACAGGAGAAGAGAAAGGGAAGAGGAGAGAGGCACCCAATAACCCCAGTTCATTAATCCCATATTTTCTATCTGCAGACATCTTACTCTTCGAGTCAGACATACAGTGCACAGAGGTCCAGCCCAAAGAGCCACCGTGTGTTACACATCACCTTTGAAGATACGGCATTCACCCAGTTAAGACCGGCGCCTCTGCGGGAATCAGGTGAGCGTTACAGAACGCAAAGCCAACCGCAAAACTCCCACCCAGGCGCTATGGAAACCTCGGATACCGACCAGCTAGCCCAGTTACTTGGGGAACTAAGAGCAGAAGTGCATGCAGCCCGTCAGGAAACGAATGCTCTAAAAAGGGAACTGATTATTTCCAAGGAGCGAACAGACGATCTCGCTAGACAATTGCTACAGTCACAAGCCGGACAAACTCCGTTACCCGCATCAGGGGCAAATCTTCCTTCAACATCCTCTACGAACCCAGTGCAGATCAACCTACCTGGGAATGTACCTCTGGCTCCGCCCGAACGATTTTCTGGTGACCCAAAGAGGTTTGCAGTATTTATTAATCAGTGCCGGTTGCACTTCTTATGCCGGCCAGCAGACATTCCAACTGATCAAGCTAAGGTAGCTTTCGTGCTTTCGTACCTTAGTGGCAATGCGGCAGACTGGTCGATCCCTCTAGTTAATCAAGATGATCCGGTTCTCCATGATTTTCAAGCTTTTCAGCTCAGTATGGAAAAACTGTTTGCAAGACATTCACAGGGGCAGGCCTTGGACAATGAGCTCCTTTCATTGCGACAGGGTAATCAAGACCTTTTGGCTTATATTGCGTCTTTCAACAGACTGATAGTGGAAACTCGATGGCCTGAGGACAAAAGGATTACGCTGTTTTATAGAGGTCTACGTGGAGAGCTCAAAGATGTGTTAGCCCAAGTAGTGAATCCCCCGCAAGACTGTTCGGACTATATTGACTTAGTCGTTCAAATTGACCACAGACTGCCGAACAGGAAGGCCGATCGTTCCAAGTTTGATGCTTGAGTATTTTCCAAACCACCCACTCCTATCGAAGGAGTAGACTCCGGGGAACCCATGCAAATAGGGGGCCTGAAAGGACCATTAACACAAAAGGAGCGGGAAAGGAGAAAACAGCTGCAATTATGCCTCTATTGCGGAAACCCGGGGCACTTTCTTCGAGACTGTCCGGTGAAACCAGCCAAGAAGGCAGTAGGAGCTGCAGTTACCAAGGTCACAAACTCTGAGCAGGGAAACGACCTCGCCCGACAAGAATAGAGGTCCTCTTGCCGAGCGTTAAAACCAGTTCCATGACCTCGCATTTCGTGATACCTATGGTCCTCATTAGCCCTGAACATCCGGATCGATTACATGCGATTGAAGCTTACGTCGACAGCGGTGCCATCGGCAATTATGTGGATCATGAAATGGTTTTAAGGATGAATCTGACTCTTTGTCCAAAGGCTGTAAAGGACGTCATTACTACGGTGGATGGTACGGAGATAGCCTCCGGACCAGTAACGCATACCACCCAAGAAGTTACGCTAGTAAGTCAAGATGGACACCATGAGAAGATCGTGTTCGATGTGATCAAGGCCCCTCATTCCAGATTATTCTAGGAATTCCTTGGTTAGAGAAGCACAATCCTCAGATCGATTGGCGAGCGAGGAACGTTTCAGTTTCCAGAATGTGTCTCTACTTGTCACCCTCGACCTGGTGTTGCACTGGCAGCAATTTCCTCGGAGGCTCCCCAGTTACCTCCTGAATACCTAGAATTCCAAGATGTTTTCCGGAAGGATCAGGCTAACTCTCTACCTCCTCATAGGTCTTATGACTGCCAGATAGACCTGATACCTGGATCTACTCCTCCTTGTAGTAGAATTTATGCCCTCACCGAGCCTGAGAATCTTCACCTCCGACAATACCTGGATCAATACCTAGCGAATGGGTTTATTCGTCTCTCCAAATCCCCTGCTTCCTCAGCTTTGTTCTTCGTTCCAAAAAAAGAAGGGGACCTTAGAACTTGTATAGATTATCGCGCCCTGAACCAGATCACCGTTAAGAATAGATATCCGTTACCTTTGATCCCTGAACTCCTGGACCAAGTCAGAAAAGCATGCATATATACAAAGCTGGATCTTAGAGGAGCCTACCACTTGGTACGAGTAAAAGTGGGCGATGAATGGAAGACGGCCTTCCGCACCAAGTATGGGCTATTTGAATATCAGGTCATGCCCTTCGGACTTTGCAATGCCCCGGCCGCCTTTCAATATTTTATGAACGATGTCCTCAGAGAGCTCCTAGATGTGTGTGTTGTTGTTTACATTGACGACATCCTCGTTTATTCTTCATCGGAAACTGAACATCGGAAACACGTGAAAATGGTCCTCGAGAGATTGCGTCAACACAAACTTTTCGCTAAGTTGGAAAAATGTGTTTTCAACGTGACTGAAGTTGAATTCTTGGGATTCATATTATCACCTAGCGGAGTGCGTATGGATTCAAAGAAGGTCGATGCAATTCTCAAATGGCCATCGCCATCCTCCGTAAAAGGTGTTCAAAGCATGTTAGGCTTTGCTAACTTTTACCGCAGGTTTATCCCTGAATTCTCTCGAATAGTCCAGCCCATCACCGCCTTGTTAAAGAAAAAGAAACGTTTTGAATGGTCTACCGAGGCGGAACAAGCTTTCCAGAATTTGAAGACTAGATTTATCTCTGCACCGATCTTAAAACATCCTCGCCCAGAACTCCCCTACATCGTTGAAACTGATGCTTCGAGCCTTGCCATGGGGGCAGTTCTATCGCAAAAGGACCCAGTAACCAATCAGTTGCATCCCGTGGCATTTTGGTCCCGCAAATTCTCGCCTCCTGAAATCAATTACACTATTACTGATAAGGAACTTCTAGCTATCAAGTCCGCCTTTAAGGCTTGACGGCATTATCTTCTGGGGGCCCGACACACTGTTACTGTGATTACAGATCACCGAAACCTGCAATATTTGAAAACCGCAAAAGCTCAATCCTCAAGGCAACTCCGTTGGGCACTATTCTTTGCCGAGTTTGACTTCATAATTACCTATCGACCTGGTACAAAAAACGGCAAAGCTGATGCCCTTTCTCGGATGGGAGTGGAAGAACATTTGATCAATCCTAAACCTGTACCTATCATTCCCGAACAAAGAATTCTAGGTGTAATCGCCACACAATCCATAGAGGAAGTTAAGGATAAAGCCAGGCTACTGGTAACTCCAGCAGACATACAGAATTGGCATCTGCAGGGAAAGGACTTTACAGTGAAGGACAACCTATTATATTTCCAAGAACGGTTATACCTGCCCAGCACAGATTTACAGAAAAAGGTAATCTCTTGTTATCACGATTCTTTAATGGAAGGACATCCCGGTATGACCAAGACCTCGGAAAAGATCAAGCGCTACTTCTGGTGGCCGTCTTGGAAAAAAGATATCAGAGACTTTATAATGTCCTGTGGAGTATGCGCCCAAAACAAGAGTCAAAAGGAAAAACCAGCCGGCCTCTTCCGCCCTATTGACATCCCGCCTCGCCCTTGGCATACGCTTTCTATGGACTTCATCACCGATCTACCTCCATGCTCCGGATACAATACGATCCTAGTAATCGTGGACCTATTCTCCAAGATGGCGCATTTCATTCCACTCAAAGGCTTACCAACAGCAGCAACTCTGGCCCGAGTTTCTCGAGTTCTCGAAAACATCGTCCGACTGCACGGTTTTCCTTCAGTTCTAATTTCGGATCGAGGTAGTCAATTTATTTCTCATTTTTGGCGAAGTTGCTGTGGGTCGGCTCAAATTGATGTGAGACTTTCGACCAGCCACCACCCTCAAACCGACGGAAAAACCGAGAGGACCAATCAAACTCTGGAACAGTATTTGCGCTGCATGCTACAACAAACTGAAAAAACTTGGAAAGATATCCTTTGGATAGCCGAATATGCCTACAATAACTCTGTCCACTCGGGAACTGGGAAGACCCCGTTTTTTCTTTTATACGGTAGTCACCCTCCAACCTCGGAGTTGGATCCACTCCAAGATCTTGGAACACCAGCAGTAGACCACCTGCATTCTACAATCACCCAAGCCTTTAAGGAAGCCGTTTCTCACCTTCAAAGGGCTAAAGAACAATACAAGAAAATAGCAGACCAACAGCGGAAGGAAGCCCCCCAATATCAAGTAGGAGATCAAGTCTGGTTATCCACCAAATATCTACCTCTAAAAGGACCACGCACATTCAACCCAAGATACCTTGGTCCCTATTCCATCACTACCATAGTAAATCCAGTAGCGGTCAAGTTGGACTTGCCCCCTCACATGAAGATACATCCGGTCTTCCACGTCTATCTATTAAAACCCGTGCAACCTCAAACCCGACTAACTACATCTCCAAAACCTATTCTAGTTGATGGAGAACTTGAGTTTGAAGTCAAAAGCATCCTGGATTCCAAGATCTCCAAATCTAAACTATTTTACCTGATTGACTGGAAAGGCTACGGTCCCCAAGAAAGATCCTGGGAACCTGCAGAATATGTCCACGCGCCTCGTCTAATCAAAAGATTTCATCGAACATTTCCTAACAAGCCCAAACCCCCGGAGAAGCCCGGTTTGGGAGGGGCCTTGAGGGGGGGTGCTGTCATGATCTCTGCTTCCAAAAGATCAGGACTTGCCCGACTCCCTTGGAAGCAGACCCATAACCCCGGTTCCGAGTGCCAGCCAGTCCCAATTGGGACCTTTTGGACCCTGTCCTGGCGCCAGTGGCACTAGGCTCATGAAGATGTCCAGTCCCAGCGCTGCAAGCGCCGGGCTCATAATGCTTGGGTGGACTTACCTGCAGCAGACCATGCTGCTTACTTACCTGCCAGTTGAACCCCTGATCCCCTTCTGTTTGGGACTACTTTTCCTGTTGGGTGGGGCAGGAGCCACTCCCTAGGTTCAGAACACTGGAACTCTTCTGGAAAGCAGGAACTCTTTTCTTACCTAGGCGTGGCTGTGGAAGGAGACACCTAAGCACTACAGGAGGCTATTTAAACCACACCCGATGGTTGAATCTTGCTTTGCGTTATTCTGCATTCTCTGCAGCAGAACACTTATCGTGTCTTCTGCTTCTGATACTGGGCCTAAGGGAACAAAGGCTTACCATCCTGGAATCCAGTCTTCAGCAGCACCTGTAAAGACAAAGAAAGAACAGGTTAGCACTACGGTCTTCAGTGGCAGCGCATCTCTTACCTGGTCCATCGGCTGTCACCAACACCTCGCGCTGCATTCCGGCATCTGAAAGACAAAGGCTTACCTACTCTTCTCATGCTCCGGAGGTCTTCGCACTGCATTCCGGCATCTGAAAGACAAAAGCTTACCAGCTCTTCGCACGCTCCGTAGGCCTTCGGCGCTGCATCCCGCATCTGAAAGACAAAAGAAGGTGCGTTTAAAGACATTGGGCAACTTTATTACTCACGTGCCATTACTCCTTCCCACGCCGAATCCAGTGGGTATTCCAGCACCCTTCAGCTTCTCTAAAGCTCCGAACTTGTACCTGCAAGATAAAAGGGACAGTTAGTGTGCATCGTGAAGCAGGCTACAAGCGCTTACTTACGTGCTTCCAGGCGCTTCTATTCCTCACTCGGGTTCGAACCTCAACTCTCATCAGCCCACCATCCGCCATCGCCGGAACCCTGCAAAACAAGAGATATCATTACAAAAGACTTTTAAGACATTTGAAGTGCCCAGAACTTACCGTTCGTGCAGTTAACGACGGACAGCAGTCCTCTGAGGTCAAGAGGCCTGCACCCTTATCCAGTGAAGAAACTGGTTACGGCACCCTACCCCGAGGCAGATGGAGAGCTCGGCGTTCACTTACCTAAGGTGAGGGCGTTAACCTTTGGGGTTCTACAGGAGAAGAGAAAGGGAAGAGGAGAGAGGCACCCAATGACCCCCAGTTCATTAATCCCATATTTTCTATCTGCAGACATCTTACTCTTCGAGTCAGACATACAGTGAACAGAGGTCCAGCCCAAAGAGCCAACCGTGTGTTACACATCACCTTTGAAGATACGGCATTCACCCAGTCAAGACCGGCGCCTCTGCGGGAATCAGGTGAGCGTTACACCCACCACCTCCCTCTACTTCCAAAAGCCTCCCTCACCACACAGCACCCCAAGAAAAATGTAATTCCTTTCTATTTCCAGTGCAGGGCCTCTGGAAATAGAAAGAGAAAGATTAACTATCCCCAGTGCCCTGTAGGGGCATGCCAGGCAGTTGTGATTAGTTGGGAATGTACATGGGCACAAAATTTGAGAAAGAAAGGAGGAGAGTGGGAGTATAAGACAAAATCCAAATCACACAATTGTTGCTTCAACAATATGCCCTGTCCAACCTCTTTGAACATTTAAGGAAAATTGGGGTTGGTGGTCAAAGGGCACCTGGTGCCATGGAATTTGCGGATCTTAGGGTTTAGTCAGTTATATGGTCTATAACTCGTGGTCATCCGGGAATGGGCCATGTCATGCTCTGGCCAGTGTGAGATAACATGCACACCAGTGCGCCGGTCTCGGATCGTGGCCTTATAGGGCACATACCTGTTGGATGAAAAACACATCTTTGTAACACTTTTGGAACAATTAATAAACAGTGGAGCGGGTGAGGGTGCAAACTGCCCTCGAAAGAGCACAGGTATGACTGGAGATTTCTGTGGCCTCGTGGATTTGGGCCTAGTGCATGCAATGCTGCGTTTACCATGCAAGCCTTCCCTTCTACCTAGGATTACTAATATCTACGCAAAATAGCAATGTGCCCGCACCTTGGGCCACACCATGTAGTTAAACTATAATTGGTTATATTAACATGGGGCCCTGCTGGAGGTTAAGGCATCCCTCTCACTGTCCCCCTTCGCCCCTGGCTAATCACAGTGTCTCAAATGCATGTTGCCTTACTTTAAAGTGCCTATGGGTGGGGGGTTGGTTCTGCCCCTTCCCAACATTCCCCGCTTTCGTTACTTCTACAGTAACACATTTTAGAATATGTCTGCGCTCCTGCTGCCCCGTCTCTGCATCCACAGATAGCTGAGTTCTTCTGGCACCCAGGCCCTACACACTGATTGCAAATTCTCCAACCTACGCTTGTATTCTTAGGGGGCACAAGTCATATAAATGCATCCCCCCTCCCCGGCCAGGTCCAACCAAACCTCTGTGTAATTCTCTGGATCAGGGGGTGGGGAAATGATAGTGTGGTATAGAGGATCAACTTCATCTCCATATGGGATGGGTAACATTTCATATTTCGGTCCACCATGCGGGACATCTGATTGTACTTCAATATGTTTTATCTTGCAAGGCGCTAATGGATCTTTTCATCCTCTGCGGTTGTTGGAACTGTCCTTTTCCTAGCCGGATCTGAGGATCGTGAGTGGGCCCAGAGCACTTATGTTCATTTTCCACTGTGGGGAAACTGTGCGTGTAGTACCCTCCCTTCAGGTGTTCTTCTGGGATTACTAATAGTGCTGAGTGCAATGCGGCCAGCGAACAACAGCCCCTCCATGATGCTGGTAGGTGCAAGTAAGCTTGTCTGCTGCTGACCCAGTAGTAATCCATCAGTGCTGCAGTTCCTTTCTACATGTCTGTGATCAAGAGAGTTTTATTGCAGTGCTCATTTGTGCTGACAAGGACTGTACCCTTGCTACGGAAAAGGAGTGTAAATTCTTCCTTTTGCACTTGCACTGGCTTTCCATTGTCGCAATCCACTTCAACTTTGCGATATGCTCTGTCCAGATTTCCGCACAAAAGCAACCACTCGTGCTATCCTTTCCTTGCTATATGTTACTAGTTCCTCTGCCAAGCAAGGTAGTGTGGTGTCCTGCCAGTTGTAATTGACACGTTTCTGTCCTTTCATCATCAGATAGGGTAACTCCAGAAACTTGATGTTTCTCGGGTCTTCATTTATTTGACAAAATCTGGGCCCACCATTTGCAGTTGAACACTATGTGCCTGAAACATTCCTTTATTGTGCATAGCGCAAGATGAACTAGGCATTGTGCCTCTATAATTAGGACTGCTTGAGGTACGAACACCTTGGGAGCCCCTGATGCGTGTGGAATGAGTGAACACACATAACAGCTTCCATTCACAGCATTTTTCCCCGCACCACTCATATCATGTTCATATTCATGAGTACCATGAATTAGTGAATTCGGGGTGATGAATATCCACAATCACATCAAAACCCAGCCCTTGATACGTGTCATACTTGTGTCGCACCTCTCTTTTCATTCTTCTATACACATTCTCAAGGATGTCCGCTTTAGCAGTACTGTCAACCATAACATTATACTGTTTCATAGTGGTCGAGACTCCCCTGCTTGTTGGAAACACCATATTCTCTGCTTCCCCCACAGAAATATTATTCATATTAGAATCATTACATTAATTTCCATTATTATTGTTTGTGTTCACATTAGTGCTGATATATGTGAATCCACTCGTATTGTTAACATGTATGTGTATCGTTCTATTTGGATAATATACAATCATACCACCCCCAATATCCCATTTATAGGACCTCCCCCTATAATACCCTCCTCAATACACTCCCAGTAGTACTAGCAACATCACACATAGTCCTCCAGCAACAACTGACCCACACTAATAGATATAGGTCCATAATCGCTCATTAATGTGTCTGCGTCTCGGGTCCCTACTTAACACATTATTTACAGTCCATCTTCTTCTTTCCTGAAATAGAAGAACAGACACACAAGACAACGAAAAGGGAGAAACAACCAAAATGTACTTTGTACACAAACAAAGAAGAAACAAGAGAGTGAGTGAAAGAGAGAGAGAGAGAGCGAGAGAGAGAAAAAGTGAGGGAAAGAGAAAAACAAGAGAAAGAGAGTCAAAAAGAGAAAGAGAGAAAAGAAGGAAAGGAAAGTGCTCCTAGAAAGTATGGAGATAGCAGCTGAGCTTTGGCCTGACACTTGAGGGTGCCACCTGCCATGCCCCTGGAGTATCTCACAACTCCTTCCTGACCACGGAATCCAAATGCAGTTGATCCCTCCCACCTTGGTTGGCACAGACTCTGGATTCTGAATAACAGGTTACCTCGAGCCAGCCAATGGGGGGAAGAAGTTTAGAGAGAAGTTGTGTATAGGGAAGGGGGTGTTTTAGGGTAAGGATTCTTGTGTAAAGGATAGGTAGTGGGGAAGTAAAGTCACGTACAACATCTATCATGAAAACACCAGTAGCCTCCTGCTTCACCTGACCTCCCTCTGGATTACTCTTTTAACAAGCCTGAGCACATTCTTTCTTGGTTAGGACTATGCTCACATGGAAAAGCAGACAGTTGGTACATCATAACATAACTGGTAAGCAACTGACAAGCACATAGAACCAGGAAATCCTGGATAAGCAATTACATGAACACAAATACATGAACAAAGGAACAAACACAAGTACAATCTTTTAGCACATGATTGTTTTTGCGGAACATATTAACAGGTGACTGAGCGAACGTTAAGCAGGGAATTAGTTCAATATGCGAAACCCCTTCTGGCCTTACTGTTGCACTAATGCAGTGCTAAGAAGCTCTGACAAACAATCAACCATTGCCGCATTGTAGCCCATGTCCATAGGTATATGCTACTCAGAGCGTGCATGTGCTTATACAGAGCACCCAAAGGAAATTTTTGCATGCCAGATGAACCGTTCCCACCCACAGCTTAGTCGGGCCAAGTTCAAACTCTGCATTCCTTCGCCATGCTTTCACCAAGAGATACTATGAACACCAAAACATGAGAGCACTTAACTGAAGTCTGGGGGGGCAGACCGCCTCCTCCTCTAGGCTCTAAAGTTCATGGCTTGACATGGGAAACCTGTGGTCCATGCAGCGCTGCCTCGAGCAGCACAAGACAGTGCCCTGCTCACCATCTGGCCATCAAATAGCTTCTCGCCCGCTCTCCCCCAGCCCGTGCCAGCAGACACTAACATCACCAACACACAGCATGGGCGAGGGAGGGGCTTTATAGGACTCACAATGTGTGCTTGTGCACGCTCCAACCACCCATGGTGTTCCTGGGAAATGCAGTCTTTTGGCTGTAGCAGCCCGCACAAAGAGCCTCCATGCTTCGGCAGCAACATGGGTAGCCCCGACTCCCCTTTTCCTCACACCACCACACCTGTATCACCCCTGGAGAGGCTGGTGAGATAATCGGGGTACAAGTACTGTCACCCCTTGTTTAAGATAACTGATGCACCAGTGTGTTCTCTGAAGGTGCCCTACGAACATCAGAGAGGTGGACACAGTAGTGTAATTCTTTCACTTTAACTGCAAGTGGATTACAAAACACCACCTCGTACATTCCTTGGAACGGAGGGTTGTTCCATCTGTGTACACAATTGAGAACATAGATATAGTCCCCAGGCAGCAGTGGTTGAGTGGTTATGGACTCTGGATCTGTCATTGTCATATGTTCAGCATCTGGCATCTCTGTCATGACAATCCTAGCCGGTGCAATCTGTCGGGAGACACATTTAATGGCCCAAATTAATGTAGTCAAATATTCTTTCAATTCCTCTCCTAACATTGCTGCAGTCCTTTGTGCGCCACAAGCCCTTCTTACAGGGGATTTGGGAGTGTCAATACTCCGGCAAGTGACAACCTCATGAGGTGAGAGATGGTGATCTTTGCCTGAAAAGGGCCAGGGGCAAATAGTACACCCAGTTTTTCTTCAACGTGGTACACAGTTTGGATAACTTAAGAAGGCTAGTTATTCTCTCGACAACGCTATTGGCCTGTGGGCGATAAATCAAACACATCCGATGCTTGATGCCAAGTAGTGCTGTAACATGTTTGAATAACGCATCAAATCAATGTGTGCCATTATCGGACCTTAAAACCTGGCACACATCCCAGCGTGGGAAAATGTCCTGCACTAGAAACTTTCGAGCACACTTGGCATCTGGAATGCACATATGGCCCTGCTTCCACCCACCTTGAGAAATGGACAGACCGCCACAATGAGGTATCTGGATCCATTACAGCGCTCATCCGTGCCAGCGTAGTCTATGTGTATTCACGGAACGCCCCAGTAGCATGAGGCAAGGTGCCCCATAACGTCTGGTGTGTCATCCCAGTATTAAAACTTTGACATGTGGTGCAATGTATAACCATTTCTGTAATGCTTTCCTGGATGTTTGGTATAAAAAAGTCCCCTTGTATCTCTGCGGCTATGTGTTGTTTCGAACTGTGAGACGGGTAGTGTAATTGTTCAATAGCTACTGCTAGGAGCTCCTGGGGCATTGTTGTCTTCCCAGAGCTCTCCTAGCTCGATAACAGATCTGTCTAGATTACTTGCATTGATCTGGGGCATCCGACCCAGCCCTTTAAGACAAGGTAGAAATACTTAGAGACAGATGGAGATGCAGAATATTACTCAAACATCAATAATCAAAACAGACTCAGGATGATGGCAAAGTGCAACTGTTTTAATATCAATTATCTAAAACAACAAACATCAATGTGTTCGCTTAGTCTTCACGCTCAATTCAACATATAAAAAAATCAGATTATATACTGAAAACCCGTCATTATTAACGTCAATCTGTGATGCAAACTACAAAAACCTATTTGGAATGGTAATAGGCTTACAGGGAACATCTCAGAATATGCCCCATACTGGTCAGGGAAAGTGATTGGGTCTCTAGCATCAGGTGGTGCAACTAAGCCCTCCTCTAGTGCAGGTCAATATGAACGTTATCAAATACACGACGTCCCATTGGTTACACAAACTATATGGCTCTCTATTACATGTCCCTCTACAATTGGTTAGCACCTTGTACCCCTATCTAATATTCCACATGCGTAAGCAACACACAGGCTGGCATCCAGGTGCCAGTGGGCTGATCACTACCATAGCTTCCCACCAATTAGCCCTGGCATCCATCATCACACTTGCAGACTATTAGTCATTTAAAGCTTTGAACTCACTCTTGGAAATGTTCTCTTTGCTGGAGAATATGAGGGAGTATAACAAACTCTGTCTTCTCAAATTCAATATAGCTCATCATAGAGTCTATTTTCACCTGGCCATGTGACTGTAGACCACAATTTCGAGTCTTACTGCATTTAAAATACTACTATTTGATGAACCTCTAACGTCTTCAATGTTCTCGCCCCTCACTAGAGACTAGAACTCTGTTCTTTCACACAATATCTTATTGTTTGTACGGACATCCAGGCCCAAGGTGGCCTTAACTTCTTGGTGTTGATTCAACCAATCTTTTCTTTTATCCACCTCCATGGTTGACTTTTTGATTTCTAACTGCGACATACCAAAAACGTCTTTCTGCTTTTGGAATCCAACTCACCTAAAGCACATTGTGGAATCATCCATAGTCCTTACATTTCCTATGTATATACATAGGTGCATCACCGCAATCTATTTACTACATAACCAGCCTTAAAGAATACTTTGTCTACTTGCGTTGCTGCTTCTGTACAATTGTGAAACAACTTAATATCTTTTTTTATTTATTCTGTAGCATGAGCAGCTTCATCTTGAGCCCGAAATGTTGCTCATCTTTAAACCTTGAATGTAGAATGTATAGAATATTTATGTTCTCTTTCCTCTGCATTTCTTCTGGGTGTGTCGATTCTGCTCTTCATGATGTCACCAGTCTGCTTTCTTGGTTGCTTTTCCCATTTCCTCTGGGATTTCATTCAAATGGCCATCACATTGTTGTGTATGCATTTACGGATTTATCAATGGACATCTTACTTCCAGGATTCTCTTTGGTATGGGTCTTCTCACTGACAATGCACATGTTTTATATTCTGGCTCCCTACATATAGGCATCATCGGGGAGGAGCTTTGGGTGGGGGTACTTGGCTCCACCTCTGAAACACCCTCTCTGTAACCACAACTCCTTCTCCCTCTAAGGTGCCCTTCCTTGTTGTTCGATAATCAGGGAGATAGGCAATGCTTTGTAGGGCACTGAATGCACGTTTGCCAGTGGGGCAGTCACCATATACTCAGTGGGTAATTCATTTGGTAGATATGCCATCATTTTGGCTGCCCGGTCAGTGGCTGCATTTCCCCTCGATATTTCATCTGTCCCATGAGTATGGGTGGCACGCTTAACGATCGCCACAACAGATGATGTGATAACACTTCTATCAGTATTTCTAACAATGCTGCATGCTGCACTGGTGATCCATCCACCCTCTGAAACCTCCTCCTGTTCCACCGGGACAAACCAGCGTGTACCGTTGTTGTAACGAACGCCGAGTCAGAATATATTGTGACATGGCACCCTTGTGACGCTCTCAGTGCTTCGATGAGCGCCACAAGTTCTGCTGCTTGTGCATAACAATGCCTTGACAACCTTTTCATGACCACCGTCTTGTACTCCCCTTCCTCAAGTCGTACCACTACTGCCCCTGTCCATCTCTGCCCATCCTCCTAATCAATTGTGGATGACCTTTCAGCAAAACGTTCCTCAACTTCTGTCAATGCACGCACAGTCCCTTGCTTTGGGAATGTCATCCTCCTCCCCCACCTATGTGGCGCAGACATGTGTCATTAAGTCCTCTGTAGTAGGAATGTCTGTTAAAAAGGTGGCAGGATTCATTCTGTTACACCTAATCACATGAATATGGGGTTTAGAGATGATGATCTCATTTGCCAAAACCTCGGCATAGTCAGGGTAGATTTTGAACTTTCTAGAATAGGAAACAAAGAATGTTCCACATACAACATTACTGAACACCCCATTGCAAGGGTAGAACCTTTCTCTATTGCAAAGGCAGCAGCTGCTAAATATTGTTGGCACGCAAACTGCCCTTACATCACTGCATCCAGAGTGCCACTATAATAGGCCAATGGCTTGTGGACCATAGTGCTTTTTTGCATCAACACTGCTGTCAAAAGTTGACCATTAGAATGTGAAAACAAATAAACTTCCTGTGTAGAATTCGGTGTGGTTAGTACTGGTGCTGAACTAATCACTTGCTTTAAGTCGTCAAATTGTCTGATCATTTCAGCTGTACACTGTAAACTGTGGCCTTTTGTCTTTTGTGCTTCCCTAAGGGCCCGTAGAAGTGGCCTCATGCATGCTGCACAGTCTATAATGCAGGCCCTACAATAATTGCATAAGCCCAGAAACATCTGCATCTCTTTAACTGAGGTGGGTCTGGGAGTGGCGCATATTGACGCTGCCCTGTCAGGAAGTATGCTCTTCCCATTTGCCAATATGAACTGCCCCAAATAGATCACTTCCTGCTGGAAAAAATGTACTTTGGCTTGATCGACCATGCACCCCTTACAGGCCAACAATTGTAGAAGTGCAATAGAGTCCCTACAGCAGTGCTGTTCAATGCCACGTCACATTAGCAGATAATCTATGTACTGGATAATTGTGCTAGGCACCTGAATATTCCCTAAATCAGCATATAGCATTCTGTTTAATATGCTCAGGCTCTAACAGTACCCCGGGGGTAATCTAGTGTGTTCAAAATGCATCTGGCCCTGTGTAAATGCTGTGTGTTAACTCGACTCCAGATGGAGTGGAATTGAGAAGAATGCCTTTTTCAAATCCACTACAGTGAAATATGTGGCTTCTTTGGGGATGCTGCATAAAATGTGTGCCGGATTCAGAACTACTGGAAACTCTTTATGCACTGCATCATTTAGGGGGTGGAGTCTGGGATCATTCTCCAATTGACGCCCATTGTTTTCTTAACAGGATATATTGCTGTGTTACATTGGGATGCAGATAGCACAATAATCCCCTGGTCCAGTAGGGCCTGTATTTACTTTCTAATGCCCTCCTCCGCTTTTCTTGATAGTGGAAATGGTCTCACTCTGGGCAGCACTGCACCTGGCTTCAATGTTATAAAGACAAGTGTTACATCTTTCAATAATCCTACATCATGTGGATTTGTAGTCCACAACTGTGAAGGCACGTTCTGTAAATCTTCATTGAAAAATGGGGATGGAGTTAATGCTGCCATCATTATGTCACATGGGATGCAAATCTCTAGTATTATTTCCCCCTCTTTGTCATTATTCCCAAACAGTTAGGTGCAGTGTTGGTTCTGCACAGAGCACTGTGCGCTACTCACACCAGTCCCTAACCGTTCCCAATAGGACAACCCTCTTGTCCGAAACCAACAGCCCCTGTAAATCCAGCATAATATTGTTCTTGCCACCACCTTGGTTGACACAGCTGGATGAAAAATAAAATCACTGGGCACTCGCCAGCATTGCTTGGCAATCTGGGACATTCCTTCACAACCACTGTAATACCATAGATGAACATGTCTGGATCTACCGAATCCCATGGACTACCACCTCCCTTGTCATTGTGTGCATTATCAACATTGCCCATACACCACACATCCCAGGTATGGGACAGACTACTCCATGATCTGTAAAGGATATAGTCATGTTTAATTTAATGAGCAGGTGCCTACCCAGCAAATTGACAGGGGAACTCTTGGAATATAGTAAGGGCACCCATACTTCCTTCCCTCCCACCTTTATGTCAAAATCTCAGTGTATGGAACCTTGAAAATAGCCCCAGAGTATCCCTGCGAGTCATGATATTTTCCTGATAGTGGATGGTTTCCTTCCATGATACATGATTTAGTTGCAATAGAGTCCACCATGAATATGAATTGCTTATTTCCTATCTCCATCCCCACCAAAGGCTCCTATTCCGGGTGGATAGTCGTCGACAAGACCAGACACACAAGTGCTCTCTCTGGGCTGCCCTAATCAGGATACGTATTTGTTCCAGGGAATGAGAGGGGGCTCCTACAACTGCTGCTCCCCCAAAGGAAGTGGCAGCCCTACCTGGCACCCTACTTACCGGGGCAGCACAGTCCTGCTGTTGTTGTGGCAGGTGCCGCACTTGTGTGTCCGATGCTTGTTGCTGATGATTATAGGTTTGATATTGCCCCGTGAATATTCTTGGTTCTCATACCATTGACCTTGTTGCGGGTACCCTTGTCCATTGGGTCCTTCGGGCACTTGGAGCCCTTGGCCCTGTTGCTGTGGGCAATAATTATACCCCACTGTAGACCTGCTCCTGCATTCCCTTGCAAAATGCCCTCTCCTTAAACAATTCTAACATTGAGACTGTCCGAATCCACCTCCCATGGGACCCTCTGCTTGCTCCTTGAAATCCCCCTCTTCCTCTCTGCGGCCCCCATTGCTGCCAATGTGGATGGGGTACAGTTGTCCTCTCCCCCATTGTCCTTGTCCTCCTTCGGCCCAGAACACCAAAATAGTAGCACTCACATCTTACTGGGTCCTCTCTATTCCTTCTACCTGTACTTTCATCGATACAGGCCCCTTAACCATTGCCAATTTTTCCTCCACCAATTTTGTTTCCTCCCCCTGATGCCTTTGTGCTGTTTCCCTCTCCCGTTCTTTAATCCTTTTACAATGATGCACTAATATACTCTGTATTTCAGGCCATCCCTCTGACCTCAATACCCATGATCTTAACCAGCGCCTTCTGTACTTCCTTCGGCAAGTCCCTCTTTACAGTAAAATAGAAGAATGGTATTGATTGATCCCACAAGCCTCCCATCTCGGCTCCCATTTCTCTTGCATTTTAATAATAAATCTAGTTGGGTTCTCATCATCCCCCATAGTATACTGCATCAACTACTGTAAATCAGGTGTATCAGGGAAGGCCCTTCGTAGTGTGTCCCATACCATTGCCCTAACTCCATTAAATGATGCTCCATCATAGGCATCATCCCCAAGGTTTACTCCCGGGTATCTGGCCTTCACCAACACATCCTCAGCCTGGTTCCCAATTATGACAACCAGCAGGCTCTTAAGATCCCCTACTGCCAGGGGTTTCCCTGCTGTTTGCTTTTCAAATTCATATATCCACATGCTAGCCCCTGCTGTGAACTGCAGGAATGCCTTAATTAAATGATTCTTTTCTATTTGGGGCCAGGGTACATAATGTGTCCTTCCTGCCCCCTCATACATGAGGGGCATCTGCATCTTCGCCCAACTTCCCACATCCTTCTTCATGACTCCTCTTCCAATGTCATCCAGCTGGCACTGTTCCTCAAACTGCCCCCGCCCATAGACCTTCCACTTGGGGGGTAATTTCAACCATCTCTTCACCCCTCCCTTCTTCTCCTCCTTGATGCTCATTAAACGTATCAGCACCCCTTTCCTCCACTTTCTATCCCAACACCCACCCGGGCTTCTTTCTTTCTCACCAACTACACTTCTTATACTTTCAGTATCCATCTTAAACAGCACTTCCCCTGACTTCCATTCTCCCGACCCTTCTCTCAATGCACGTATATCCCTTGCTGTTCCTGCGGATGTCTGTATCCTTCTCAGTTCTGTTATCAATCCTGTCAACCTATCCACAAACTCCGTAGACCTGTAATCCGCTGATCCCGTACTTCAGGCGGTGGGTATACAGAGGTGGGGGAGCAGTAGCCTGTGTTGTTACGGGTGCTGTAGGAGACCCGAATGCAGCAGAAAGGGGTCCCTATTGCAGTGAATACATAGCTTGAATTAGTGTACCCTTCTGCAGGATATGTTATCAAGGAATATAATCCCCTACCCACCATTAACACCCTGCCTTCTCCTTCTCACTTTCTACACTTCGCATCTTTCTGCCTCTGCACCTCCACTCCATTCCCTTGATCTTCTGCACCTTCAAATATGCGCCAAAGATCACGAATGTATTTTCTCTTCTGTAGCTGCTTCCCCTTATATTTTGCTACCAGAAATGTGGACATGTGTTCTCAAATACTCTTGTTGTGTGGGCAGGGCATACCTCCCTCCTCCTGTATCTGTGATCCACTGCTTATGATATCTCTGCACCCTGTCACGATACAGTGGCAGGGCCTTATAAATAGGTTCTATTTGTGTTCCTCCCCCCATACTATTAAAGTCTATCTCTTACTTACCCTGCAAAGCCCCTCTAATGTGCTGCACATGGTGCTGCTTGCTTGTAACAACAAAACAAGAAAATCAACCCCCACCCTTTTCTTTCACCCTTTAATACCCACACATACCACTTTACGAAATCATCCAGCACCACATCGTGATGCAGACATTTACCGACCCTTCAAGGACCTGTTTTTCACCCAGAAAACATAACCACCATAAATTAAAACAACACTCTAAACTAACAACCACTACTTGTTCCAGGCCTACTACTTATACAAGACCACTACTTTTTAATCTCCATATACCTCCTTTAAATATTATACTGCCTTGTGTACCACCATCCCTCCCCTTCCGAGGTGGCGCTCCCTGCCTTACCTTATAATGCCTTAACTTATAATACTTTACACTCCATTCATAATACAAACTTTAACAACAAATAACCCTGATCATATCCACGTCACATCAATGACCTCACTCTCCACGTACTCACACCTTGTACACTTCCACATGCATCTGCCCCCTACTTGTTATCTCTTACAAGAGTCTACTCATATGTGCATGCTCACCTGAACTCCTCCATCGCAAGGATTCAACACCGGCCTACACTCTCCTTGAAGCCGCGCCCAATTTCAAAGAGAAGTTTAAAATGGCTCCTGCTAAACCATTCGAAACACGTGTTTCAGGGCCTGTCGCTGTAGGTGGGCACAGCTCCTTTTGGAGAAGCGGCCTGTAAGGCTCTGCAGGTATAGGGAGCACTGGGATCACGTTGGGGTCACCAATTGAAGGCACGCCCCTGAACTAACACCAGAGAGAATACAACCTGCTAGTGAAGAAAGGCCCAAGTACATCTTGTAAAGATAACAAGTTTAATCTCACACGCAAATGAGAGCAACAGCAAGAATGTTCTGCCAATGCGAGGTACAAGCAGAAACATATAAAGGAAAACATTGTCATAAATGATGCAATACATACAGTACAAACCTGCATGGTGGAACGGATTGACCCTATACATGTACTACCTCAATCCATAAGGGATGGGAGTTTATTGGTCCCAGCCCAGTCCCTCTGTCTTCCATCATGTGGGCGCTGCAGGGCTCATCTTCCTCTGATGTCGAAGGCCAGAAAACAAATTAATTATACTCGTACTATACAGATGCTTTTTTCACTCATCCTGTGCATCAGGTAGGTCTCAAAACAGACACACAGGAGGTTCTGGGGCACTCTAACCTTCACACACACATTTCACTCACTCACTCACTCCCTCCATGCCATCCGACTCCCAGGTCTCCACCCTCGATTTTTAACTATAATTCATCCTTCCCAGCACCTCGCAATACAAATCACACGATTTTCGCCTCAACTATTTGCCCAGTCCATCCTCTTTGAACATTTCAGGACTTGTTACTTTGGGGTTGGAGGTCAAAGGGCACCTGTGCCATGGAATTCAGGGATCTTAGGGTTTATTCATTTATATGGGCTTTAACTCGTGGTCCCCAGGAATGGCCCGGGTCATGCTCTGGCCATTGTGAGATAACATGCACACCAGGCGCCACTTGTGATCGCAGCCTTGTAGGGCATATTCCTCTTAGGTGAAAAACACAGCTTTGCAACACTTTTGGAAAAATGAATAAACGGTAGTGCGGGTGGGGGTACAAACTGCCCTCATTGGAGCTCAGGCATAACTGGAGACATTTGTGTCCTTGTGGATTTGGGCCTAGTGCATGCAATGCCACATTTACTGCACAGACCTTCCCGTCTACCTAGGATTACTAATATCTACCTGAAATAGCGCTGTAACGCCCACGCCTTAGGACACAAAATGTAGTTAAACTATAACTGGTTACACTAACATGGGTTCGTGCTGGACGGGAAGGCGTCCCTCTCACTGTCCCCCCTTCCCCCTGGCTCATCACAGTGCCTTCAAATGCATAACACCTTACTTCAAAGCACCTGGGGGGGATCAGGGCTGCACGCTTCCCAACACAGCACATGGAGAAATAGAGTGGTGCCACAGTGCCCCCAACCCATGTTACTCACAATATCTCTGGTGGACTGAATAGCTGGTAAGACTATGGGCCTCATCAGGGGTTGGGCAGACTGGTAAAACTGTGGCAGTAACGCTATTACTGGCGCATTACCACTCTGCACAATCCCGAGTTTGGGCGGAAAGTAGGAGGATTACCACCAGCTTTTTGCTGCAGGTAAAAACCTCCCCTATCCGCCATAACTCGCTGAAAAGCCCCATAGAGGCCTATGGACTCAGAATAATTGGGGACTAACACCGCCACCGCAACTCGGATCCAGCGCAAATTGTGCCTCACTGAGTGGCAGTAACGCTAATAGAGTTGGGTGGTATCCTGGGGCATTTACCACCAGGATACTGCAAAACTTGTGATGAGGCCCTATATATCTTCCTGTCAAAACAAGTGATGATATGGGACTGAGGGAGGGCCAATACAACAAAAAGGCAGATCTTGATGACGACATTGGGGCCACTAGCAGAGGATCCCAACTGTGCACTGTTTGGTCTGCCAAATCTGCCCCATAATTACAGCAACTTATTTTTCATTTGGTCTAAATTCAATCACTTATAACGACTCTATGGGTGAAGTTAAGTCAGAGTGATATTACATATTTTGCCTAGGATCACGCACTTTAGCTGAACAGTGAAACCAGGATTATAACCCTTTTTGCAATTCAAGCATTTGACCACACACCTTCCAATCTTTACTTGGTACAAATATTTAAGCCGTGGTTGTCACGCCTACAATTATACTGTATGATAGAGTTTACTTTCAAAATAACTGTTGCAACCTAACAACATGTGCATCCTTTAAGAGAGACGTTAAGCTGCAAGAACATCATTGCACCTTTATTTTTTACCACCTGAAAGGAAGATTGTAAGTCCCAAACTGCATAATAATGAAAGCCTGAATCATATGTTAACGTCACTGTACTTTAAAACATCAAAGTTGTTGTCAGGTAGGATGTTAAGAATATTTGACCGTAGACACAAAGCAATGTTTTTTTCTTCATTTATAGCTAGTCAACATGATGGGTATAAAAACATCTTTAAAAGCGGTCTTTAGTCTGTAACTCACTTCAGCTGTTTTTGACGTGCACAGCTTTGCAAGGTAACCACTGTCATTTCGTGTTCTCTCAGATGGAAATGGCCTATCATGCATACGAAATGCACTGCAGCTGATATGAGGTTGCTAGCGTGTTAAGGTGCTGGCTTCAGAGCTATAGCACTCTGTGTGAGTGTGCGTGTCTGTCACAGCCAGGCTGTGACTTGAGAAATGAACATTGCTTGCTCGTCTGCATTGGTTTAAATGGCCCAGGGACACAAAAATAACATTTACTAATGCCGGAAATACATGTTTCAGCATTTCCAGTTACCTTGCCAGCTAGGTATCCTGATACTGAACACCCTTGTTTCTTTATTGTGTTAGCAATGCTTTGCCATGTAGGTGGCACGAGCACCACACTACGTTTCAAAAACAAAAACAGAAAATCAGGGTCTTTCAGTGAATCAAAAACATGTTTGCCCTGCACTAATCTGCAAGGTATAAAGCTATCACAAGTAGGGCCTCATCACGAGTTGGGCTGTAGCCCTTAAATGTGGTGGTAACGGTATTACAGCCACATTTAAGGGCTGGCCCTATTGCAAGTTGGGTGCTAAATTGGCTGTTTTACCTCCAGCTTTTTTTCTGAAGGTGAAAATCCCTGTTTTCGGCTGCATTACAGCTGGCTGTATTAGCCCACAGTATTAGCACCGAAAATTCCCCATTGGATCCAATGGACCCAATCAGGAATGGGGTTTTACTGTTAAGGCCCATCCCGTGATCCGGTGGTAATACCACTGGACCGGTCGGTGCTAGGGCTATTACAGTCGGCAGTATTACAGCCAGGAATACAGCCCAACTCGTGATGAGGCCCATAGTGTAGTATTATGCCAGGGACAAGCATTTGAGGAAATAATTAAATTGTGTCTATGCTAAGCATATTCAGTTGTAACATTGCAACTAGGGTTGAGGTGCAGTGTGGAATGGGTGTTGTGCTACCTGCCCGTTCAGGGACCTGTATACATACTCAAGTAAACAGATTTGAAGAGTAATGCATGTGTTCATAATCCTGTTATATGATGGGTTTAGGCCATTTTAGCCTGACAGCCCCAAGTACTCACCACCAGTTCTCAGCCACTGAACAATACATTTATGACTGTGGTGGTCTGGAAATAGGGGTGCCGGTAGCAATGTCCCGGCACCCTTTCTGGACTGCCACACTCAATCTCTGCGGGAAGGGGACGTAACGCCCCCGGCAGGTCTGTCTTGCCGGCTGCAATGGCACCCGCCCGTAGAGATGTCACAGAAGCACCGCCACCGTTAATAACGTTTCCGGTGCTTTCGTGAACCCATTACTGTGGAGTTCTATGGGACTCCATGGGAATGGGGACTTACCAATTCCACCACCTGACTTCCTATTCTGCCGGGACTTGTAATGTCCCAGTGGCACCGGGAAATCAGGCGGTGGATTCAGTGTTACAAGGACAGTGGCAACCTGGCGGTAGCACTGGCCGGTTACCGCCATCCTCATAATGAGGCCCATTGTGTCTATGATAATTAGCTCATAGCCATATCTATTGCTCCAGAATATTGTCGTCTTGGTATATGGAATATTGTCTTAGAACAAGATTTGTTTATAATTAGCAATATCAGCACAATGCAGATAACTCCCATTGATGCAGCTAAGCAGACAGACGTTTCACCCTCATTGCAAACACCCAGAATTATGGTCTGAAATGCTGCTGCATGAACAAGCACTGGAATCGTAAAAGTGGCTTCAGTGTTTCCTTGGTTCATCTTCGTTGTGACGGTTTCTCACTCAGGAATCTCCTTTGTTCTCTTATCAGCATTCATCATAGAATGTATCCAAGGATGCTGTGTTCTGAATAGTGTTGATGAGGAATCTCATATTGGCATCAACAAGAGGGCATTTGAGCCTGCCCATTACAGCCCTAGTTTTTCAGTTGTCTCTGTAAGAAGCCCATCAACAGCTTCCCTCTCCATCTTGTCCTCCACAGCCGTGGATGTGACTGTTTTATTTGCTCTCCGCTTACAGCATGGGCCTGCTTCTTTTTAATTTCAGAAAGAAGTGCTCATTCCTCATGCTCAGTTATATGGTAAACAGGGTTGATGTGGTTATGAAGGTGGTGAAAGCTAGGAAATAGGTGCCCACAAAGGTAGGATTACATGCCCACTGACTAATCCATACCTTCGTCAAAATAATCTCAAAGCATATTAGTTTACAACTGATTAGGAATCATGCTAGGTCCTACATTGCGCCTAGGTGTTAGCCTATGTTGACGGCCTATAACATTGACTCTGGGTGTGAATTGGAGAATGAGGGGGATATCCCAAATTTGATGATATTGTGTCCAGCCAACAAAAACATGTACACGTGACTACTGAAACCCCATTAGAACAGGCCAATGGCAGGGCAAGACACCTCAATTTAGCCCTTTTCAAAACTAGGCCCCTGATTAAATATAGCATTGATGTGTACGATTTTATCATAGACAATAATGTTGACATAATTTGCCTTATGGAAACCTGGCTTATGGACTCACATGGCCCTGTAATAGAGCAAGTGACCCCGTCAGGTTATACTTTCTTTGGGAAAAAAATCAAGTTACACGTAAAGGGGGTAGTGCAGCTATTATTTGTAAAGAGAGCCGAGGTATGTACAAGGCTAAAGAGGATTGTGAAGGATCTGAACTACTGCACACTAAAATCAATCCTTATCACAATCGTAGTTTTATCTTCATACTACTCTGTAGGTCTCCTGGTTTAATGAAGATGTTATCCATTTGTTATCTTCTATGCAGAAAATAAATAGTGCCATCATTCTTTTGGGCAGCGTAAACTTATGGAACGGAGATTCGAGAGATAAGAGAGTTCCCGACTTGGAACAATTATAAAACAACATGAACAGTTTTGCACACAATTCTGATGCATCACAAATAAAGGGTAATACCCTTGACTGGCTTGCCAGCAAGAATATCATATTTAGAGCTGTAACCATTACTGTGCGTGTGTGTGTGATGTGACCACTTCTTTTTTAGTAGGTTGGTGCAGCTCCCAGAAGCCTGTTGATAAAGAGTTGAGGTACCTTGTAAAGTTCCTGGGAAAAACTACCAAAGTATTAAACTATTAAACCGACTAATCTGGCAGGGTTTATCAACAACTTGATGTCAAATACTGCTGACCTAGATCACCCCGACCATCTAGCAAAGATTTACAATAAACATTTTAAACTATTGCTAGATAGGATTGCTCCAATCAAGCTTAGGAGTGTTAGAGAACATCCTGACCACCAGATGTTGGTCTCTCCGGAACTTACCCAGCTTAAACAAAGGAAAGGGAAGGCTGAACACAATTGGCTTAAGGATAAACTTCAAAAGAATAAAGAGGAGTGGAAACTCAAGGAGAAAGAATATAAATGTAAGATACTAGAAGCCAAACAAAATTACTATAATGAGAAAATAACAAAACAGGAAATGAAACTGAAGAGCTTTTTTAAACTGTTCAGGCCTTGGCAAAAGCCTAATGCCTTGAATCAAAATATTAAAACAGATAAAGAATACTGCAACAGGGTTTAAAAGGCTTTTGCAGATAAGATTGCATTAGTTCAGGCCAGAATATGTAAGGATCTGGACAAATTGAATTACTTGAATACCTTCAACTCCATTGAAAGAAAGAAACAAAACATGATAGATCCCTTATTGCAGTTGGGAAGAAAGGAACAAGGAATCATAGATCCCTTACCCAGTTCCACTTCTTTGTTTTAATGGATACAGAGGCCATTGATATTTTGAGGGACATGGATCCTACCAGTTGTCCTGGAGATCTGTTACCATCAGAGGTTATTCTAAAACATCATGGAATTTGTTCTCCATGTTGTGGTTATCCCTCTTTTAAAGAAGTAAGGGTTGGATCCAAAGGGCTCCTCTAATTTGAGGCTGATACTGAATACCCCTTTCCTGGTTAAGAACTTTGATAAGGTGGCCACTGTGCAAATGCAATTGCATATGGAAACCGCAGGTCTTCTTCATAAGAAACAGTCTGGCTTTCAATACGCTCATGGGACTGAACGAGCCCTATTAGATCTCCAAACCCATATGCTATCGGCTTTGGAAAGGAGTGGTTGGGGACTGCTGATTCTGCTTGACTTATCAGCAGCTTTCCACCACCTGAACTATACAAATCTGCTGTGTAGTCTGGTTGATACTGTTTTTCTTTTTTCTGGAGAAGCATTGATATGGATGGAATCATTTCTTGGTGGGTGAAAGTCCAGGATTCATTTGGGAGATGCTTCATCCGATGCCGAACCCATCATCTGTGGTGTCCCGCAAGGGGCGTGTTTATCCCCCTCCCTCTTTAATATTTACATCAAGCCATTATTTGAGGAATTAGAGAGATTGGGGGTATTTTTCGCTAATTATGCGGATGCGTTCCTGCTCTCCATTGAGCTCAGTGGAGTATATATCCTTGTTACCAAGGAAACTAAATGAAATCTACATCAAAAACTGGATGTCCTCTAACTAGCTATGGTTAAATGCCAGTAAAACAGAGCTCATGGTATATGGATCTAAGCATGCCCGTGAGAGGTTAGGACCGGAATACCTACGTTTCCACATAGATGGATGCCTTAGCACAGTGGCCGGTAAGGTTAAAACACTTGGTACCTTCATGGAGGCCTCGCTTAATGCAGATGCTCACGTGAACTATGTAGTCAGTAACTCTAGAGTTTTGAGACAGATCAGCCCAATGATTTCAATGAAAAATTGTGAAAAGTTAGTACGATTCGTTATTTCACTGTGGCTCGACTAGTTTAACTCCCTGCAAGGGGGAGCCAGCAAGGACTGTATCTATAAACTGCAGAAGCTCCAAAATGAAGCAGTACAGATAATATTCAACATCACACATAGAGACTTGGTAACTATGGGCCGAAGGAAGCTTCATTGGCTTCCTGTGGAAGCTAGAGTTCATTTTAAGATGCTGACGCTGGGACACAAATGCCTCTTTGGGGATGCTCCACGATATCTAAAGAAAAAACTGGAGGTATTAAAACGAAGTAGGAGCCTACGCTCAACGGAGGCCTGTACTTTTAAGAGTATTCGGTTTAAGAGAGTTTTGGGAAATGCTTGCTCCTTTCACATTTGGGTGGCACAGGTTTGGAATGAGCTTCCTGAGTCACTAATGTAGATAAGGAGCCAAGTACCCCCACCAGAAGTTCTGCCCCCATGCTGCATATATTTTGGGACCGGAGATTGCAACATGTGCAGTGCCAGTGATGATGACTGTACCGCAGAAAATCATGGAAACAAGGTATCCATTGAGAAAACCTTATATGCATTCACGAATAAATAATGGCCATTTGGACAGAAGAAGTGTGAAAATTACTGAAGGAGAAGACAATGGACGCCATGCGGAATGGAGCTTACACACCCAGAAAAGATGCACGAAGTAAAATAATGTAGACATTCCTTTTTATAAACTCTGAAGAGGAGGTGGTAAAGATGAGCAACATTTCAGACTTGAAATGAGATGCTCATGCTACAGACACGCTGAAGAAAATGCAAATCAGTTTACACTTGTACAAACGCAGTAACGCACGTAGACAAAGTGATCTTAAGGCTGGCTAAGTAGTGAATAGTTTGCAGCAATGCACCACGGTAAATGCACCACGGTATATACATAGGCATTTATAGAACCTGGATATTCCACAACGCACTTTAGCAAGACCTGAAATACCGTGATTGGAAAGAGTTTTTGGGTAGTGCAGTTGGAAAATTACTGATGGCAGAAAAGAAATTCAGGAAAGGCTTGGCTGGCCCACCACCACGGATTTGAGGCCACCGTGAGCCTTGTTGTCCATCCAGTAGTTACAATGAGCGTGAGAAAGATACATACTTCTGTTTGTGGTGGAATGGAAAAACAATGAAGGTGTCAAGATTTCATTATTTAATGATCTGTTAAAGGAAATATCTTACACTCTGATCAGACTCATTATTATGGGCGAGAATAGCCATGAGGAGCATTGGCAAGGATATATGTGGGTATATATGTTAAGGAAGTGATGAAATGTCGAGGAGCGTCAAGTAATAGATTGTGGTAAAAGGCTGAAAGTGGATTATTTATATATTTAAGTTGTCAAAAGTATTGACAGAACAGTTAGATTGAAGTAAAGTGAGACATACATGTTTGAAGCTGCGACAATTGATGCATGCTCATATTGTATTTTTTTCTTAAAAGTATTTTCTTTGTAAAATAACGGTAAGTATTGACATTCGAGTGCGACTAGTTGTCATGGAGGATGTTACAAAACAGCTGCTAATTAACGCGCCCAAGTTTAAAGAATACTTTGCAGAATGGGTTGAGGGCACTGCAAATAAGATGTTCATGCCATGGCCACAATGGGGGGTCCATGGTAAAAGCAGTTTTGCAACAATGACCACAAGCCTGTACGCAGCATACACAGGAAAGACGTTAGAAAAAAGGTTAGCTAGCCTAGAGCTTTGGAAGATGTAACAGGAGGAATGGGAAGACCCGCCTCCTGAAGACTGGATGTTGAACCAGCGTAAAGAGGGGGTGTCGTGCCTTCTGCTACTACAATCGCATCTGAAGTAGATGGCGAAAGTTTGAAAGATGAAGGATTATATCCATTCAGAGAGCTTAAGGCAGCTACATGATACAGTAATCCGACGGATGATCTGCCTGCGTACAGCTGTGACGAGAGTCCAGAAAGGGATGTTATCTCTAAAGTCTTATGGGACAAAGAGAAAATTGAACAACCAATCATGACTCTAGATGTAGAACAAGAAATGAAGAGATGGAAGGAGAAAAGGATAAAGCTGACAAGATGGTGCTCATACAGAACAAATGGATGGGTGGTCAGATACTGCTCAAACTTGATGGGAAGAGCATTGAGGAGTACGGCAAGGGGAAGATCAAGATCAAAAAGAGAGGGAACGAGAGAAACGATTGAAAGAAGATGAGGGTAAAAAGAACAGTAGACTGAGACGAGAACAAATGTATCAGGTAGAGCAGCTAAGAAAGGAAGAAAGGGCAGAGGAGAAAAGAAAATATGATAACAGGCAGAGAGCAATCAAAGAACGAGACTGACAAGAAAAGAAGAGAGAAGAAGAGGAAGAACAGAAATTGAGAGAGAAAAGAATGCTAAGACGCAGAGAGAAAGAGATGCATAGGGCAAATGAGAGGAGAGAAATGAAGATACAGGAGGAAGAGAGGGTTAGACACAAACTAAAGAACCGTATAGCATTTGATGAGCAGATGGAATGAAAAAGAGGACAGAGAGCATGTGATATTGATTGCATTGAGAAAGAGCTAATGGAACCAAATCCATTGATAGCATGGGAGGACATAGAGCAGTTCTTCCCATCACAAGAACCGATGCCAGGGCCCTACAGGGTAAACCTAGAGGAGGATTTTGAGATAGCAGATATAGGAGATCAAATTGAAAAAGTTCATCAAGAGAAGAAGACAAAAAGTGAATTGAAAATAAAGGGAAAGATGATCGATTTGAGATTTCAAAGTCACGAAATTAGGAGGGAAGCTCGTTTAGTTTCGAACACAGAGCTTTGTCTATGGATGGGCTGACTCTAAACAGAGATGAGAAGGAGGATAGCCACACAAGTTGGGGACAAGACATGTCAGACGAAGACAGGGAAACCTTCCGTGGGGAGGAGGGAGCTGGTGCATGCGGTTCCGAGGGATATTTTCAGACAAAGAGGTTAGATGGTCAGATCTGGACCTACCGAAAGACAGAACACCAGTGCCTATGGCGTGCACAAAATGATCGAAAGAGCGATGCCATAGTGTGAAGGGGAATCTCCACCGTATGTGAGAAGATTAAGGTCAATGCCAGGAAGGAAGCAATCAGGAACCATTGTCCCTACTATGGATAGGCAGGCGATGGAAGCTGATTGTGATTTTGGGATTTCGCAGATTGCCTTGTTAGAAAAAGGAGGGGCCATAACGCAATATATCCGTGGCCTCAGATGGACAAGGATATCCTAAGGTGTAAGCTCCAGAGTTTGACTTCGGCACGGGAAAATGGATCTATGAATTAGAAAAAATGACAGGTGGAAATACGTTAGCTAGAGGGGACATTAAGGGTCTTCTAGCAGCTATCCTTGGGGAGAGGGTTGATGACATTTGGAAAAGAGCAGGGTATGCAAGTGTCACAGCACAGAACACTGTGCACAATGGCACACCGTTTAAGCACTTTACACACTCCCGCTCTACACGTATTAGAGTACAATATCCTGATACATAAGATATGGGCACTATAATGGCACGCAAGATGCAGGAAGGGGAAGATCTGCTTATATACATTCAGAATTTTCAAGAGCAGTGGTCTTTGGAAACTCGAGAGTCGTGGGGAAAATCTATACCTGTATTATATCATATATTAAGTATGGGGTTCCCAGACCAGGTGCAGAGACAGCTCAAGAAGCTTGTGGGCATGGGGGCAAAACCATGTCCAGAAATACAGCTGACCATTGCGCATCATTGCCGACTGTTGAAAGAGAAAGATTGAAAGAAAGCGGATGCTAGGAAGCTTGAGGAAGCTAAATTGGAACAGAAGAAGCTGTCAAAGTATGCTATAGAAGGGACAATGCTGACTAGAGGAGAAGGGCTAGGATCACAAGAGGCAACAGGGATGCCGCAGGCAAATAACCAACGGCAGTCGGATCAAGGAGGGAACCGACTTATGCAGAGAGGCAGAGGAGAATTCTGCGGAAGAGGAGGCTTTCAGAACAATTAGGGACTTTTTCAGAATAACCAAGTTGGTAACCCAGTCATGCAGGATGGGCAGGTTAGAAGATTCCACCCTGTATGTTGGACATGTGGAATGACAGGGCACATCACGCTGACATGTGGGAGCCAAGGGTATGTGTAGAAAGAGCAATTCTCTATGGGGGCAGCTTATTCTCCAGCATATAGCCCATAAAGCAGGGACGGGCTTGCCCAAGATCAAGCAGTGTATCAATCACAAGCGCTGAGATTACCCCAAGCTTTGCAACCACAGCAAGCACCATTGAATACACTGCAGAGGCAGTCACAGCACACACCAATGAAAACACAACAGAGCTCAAACACAGGACAGCTATTGAATCTTCGAGTAGGGGGTGTCACCATCGAGGTTGGGAATCCTTTTACAGGTACGGGAATAAGTATGTACCCACAATATTTGATGTGCTCAGTGCTATCTGCGATGCCTAATCCTCAAGAGGAACTAAGGGTTGACATCAAGATAGGAGGCAAAGCCTGTTCATTTTTACTAGAGACTGAGGCGACTCGCTTTTGTACACAAGAGGGAACATTTTAATTAGCGGCAAATGCCATGAATGCTCAAGGGTTTTCAGGAGTTACAAGTAGAGTTCCTTTTACTGAAAAAGTGCCAGTCTCTATAGGGGAATGTGACATGTCTGTCCCACTGTTGTATTCAAGACAGACACCAGTTAATATACTGGGACTAGATAGGATGATGAAGCTAAACATTACGATCTCCTTCACTGATGAAGGCATAGTGTGTTTGATGCCAGTAATACATTTTTTAAACTTGGGCACATTTATTGAGGCATTTGCAGGACGAATAGCCATTGTGAGGAGCGTCATTAGAAGCAGAAGTCTTTCACTATGGGGTACGTATTTTGTTAACAGTGCTACCCAGTTTAGTCTGGAAGACTATGAGCATTACGGATTAATTTTTGTTTCGTGTGAGGGGAGTTGACCATGCTCGAACATTGGGAGCAAGGCAGGCCATGGAAAACAGTTATTGCTACTCGGGAAGGATATAGATTGACTGATGTCACTGATGAGGATATGTTTAGAGATGACCCATCAGATGACGAAGTAGTGTTTGAGATGAGCAGTACGTATTGGATCAGGTCAGAGAGACGAGAGATCCAGCAGAAGATGATGATAGTGCGGCATCACCCCGCATTTGTTTAGGAGGATATGGAGAAAGTGCTGACATCTTTATGGACTACAGGCCCCTATGACGTAGGCCTGCTAAAAGGGGTGGCAGAAGTTAAGATTCAGCTGAAGCCAGGAGCAATTTTACTTTGAGCACGGCAGTAACCTATGCTTTAAGACTATATGAGCCATTATTAATAAAGGCATCGTAGTGACGTAAGAGTCACCACGCAATACAGCAGTGTACCCTATAAAAAAATTAACACGGGGGTTGGGGCGTTTAATTCAGGATATGAGGCCGATTAACCAGATTGTAGAGGCAGAATTTCCTCTAGTTCCAAATCCAGTGACAATCATGTGTAGTATCCCGGTTGAGGCACAATATTTCATGGTGATTCATTTGAAAAATGCATTTTTCTCAATCCCATTGCATAAAGACTCCCAAGATCTTATGTAATTCATGTTCTGTCAGACTAAGCTGAAAAGCACAAGATTACCTCAGGGGTACTGTGAGTCTCCATCGATTTTCAATAGGGTCCTACAGATGGACCTAAGCATTATTGATATGCCAAGTGTCGTGCTGCATTAAGTAGAAGATATTTTGGTGTGCAGCACATCAGAAGAAGAGTGCAGACGAGATTCGATTCAGCTAATGATTATTTTAACAGAGAAAGGATATAAAGTAGACAAAGAGAAATTGCATTATTGCCAGGAAGAGGTGTTGTACATAGACCAGTTAATCTCACACAAAGGAAAGAAGGTTATGCCTGAAAGAGCTGATGCAATTTTGAAAACAGCAAAACTCCACACGGGAAAGCAAACAGAACAATTTTTAGGACTGTACAATTATGTCAGAGCATGGGTTTTCGATTATAGCTCGTACACAAGGCCATTGTTGCAGTCCTTTAAAAAGGCACATGTGAATCAGGAAAAATATAAATGGACCGAGGAAATGGACTAGGGGTTTGATGAATGAAATAAGGCAATATGCATAGCACCAGTTTTGGGGGTTCCCAATTATTCTGAGGAGTTCTTTTTATTCTCGCATACAAATTGAACACTCATGACAGCAGTATTCATGCATAGAACTATATTGGGGTACACGTCTTTATCATATTACAGTGGGATTGTGGACCCAGTAATGAAGGGCCTCTACCCATGTGAACAATCATTGGCAGCCGCCGCATTCACTATTGAGAAGTCTGCAACCATAGTAATGGGGTGTTCCATGACGTTATTTGTCAAGCATGCTTTGTTTGCTGTTTTGGAGAAACCTAAGGGTAAACTGACGTCTCAAAGAGCTTCTGCTTATGAGGTGGTTATATTGAATCCGGCGATCAAAATAGTCAGGTGTAAAATGGTGAACATTGCCACGTGTGTGGATGAACCACTGGCAGAGGGTGAACATGTGCATGATTGTTCAATTTATGAGGAATTCTATGATGACATCCTGAGAGTGAAAGAAAATTCTCTAGCAGCAGGGGAGATTCTCTTTATTGATAGTTCTTTGAAGATTGATCAAACTGATGGATAAAGGCATTCAGGTACCACTGTGTTAAGGCACAGGGCTAATGGTGAATTTGAAGTATTGTCAAGTACAAGAGTACTGTCTCACTTTTCAGCACAGGCTGCAGAATTAGTGGTGCTGAATGTCACATTTGAGAAACACGCATACCAGGAAGTAACAGTGTAGAGTGACTCTGCCTACATGGCGTCAAACGTGCATGCAGGGCTGGCACATTGGAGAAGGAGGGGCTACCTCTGAGCGGATGGCACTTGAGTGCAACACGCTGCCTTACTGGACAGGCTTATTAAAGCACCACAGTTCTTAGTAGCCTTCACAATAGTTAAGTGCACAGCACACACTAACTGAACAGACTTTATTTCATGTGGAATCCAAGCTGCAGACGTAGAGGCTAAAAGGGTAGCATATTCACCTGACATAATGAGTGTCTGATGTGAAAGAGAAAATGCATGTGTTGATGATTGTGAATGAACGTTTTAATCACTTATTGGAAACGCAGGTGATGGAAATTCTGGGAAAAGGCCCCACAGGAAGAGAAAGATCTGTGGACACTGACAGGGTGTTCTTTATCCCCTTCCGAGGCATTGTGGAGACAAGACAGCACTGGTAAACTGGTGATGCCTGTAGCCTTGTTTAGGGTGGCACTAGAACAGTTGCACTACCCTGCGCATGTCACTAGTGTGAGCCTCACAACAACCATTGCGGAGGACTGGTTTGTACCTAACCTGTTAGAACATGTTGCTTTTTATGTAGTAAATTGCATCGTATGTCAAAAGTTTACTGCTGGGCATACACTGTGAACAGTCAGAAGAGTAAATCCTCGACCAAATGGTCCTTTTCAGCATATACATATCGACTAAGTTGATATGCTGCAGGTCTGTAATAGATACAGGTATATGATAGTGATGGTGTGCCCCTTTACTACGTGGATCGAGGCCGGTCCATGAACAAACCCTGATTCCACTTGTGCTGCGAAGTTCTTAGTTTGAGAAGTATCTCCTAGATGGGGAATATGTGAGGTGCCGGGATCAGATAATGGCCCCCATTTTGTGAATGAGGTTTTTAGCAAATTAGCTTATTGCTTGATATAAACGATAAGTTTTTTTCTGCTTATCGTTACTCAAGAGAAAGATAGGAGAACGGTTTTGGTCAACAGTCATACCCTATTAAGGCGAACTACATGCGTATTTCACAGAAAAATGTTTATTTTAATAATTTCAGCATAAAATATCTCATAAAATGGAGAAAAAAGTACATATTCATTACATTCATCATAACACTCTAAGAATAGAATTAATTCTAATAAAGACAAAGCACATACATACAATAATTCTTAAAAAACAGATAAGCAGCAAATGTATATCTCTCATTGATAACTAGATCAGCCTATAGGACAAATCCTATTAGGACACGGTTTTAGATCATTTACAATCTCTAGATAATTATGAATAGTCTAGTACTAATTCTAGACTATAGACTTGACATGTTTCAGTACTCTTGATGGTGGTGGGACTTTCTTCAGGAGTAATCAACAGTGATTTTTAGAGTAAATGCATTGATGTTATAAAAGTCTTCTTTTAGTGAGGCTTCACTCAGTATTAAGAAGGGTAACTGTTGACGAAAAACCAAAGGAACAAGAATCAGCACTTGTGCTTGTATTCTTTAAACACCATATATGTGTGTGGGCAAATTTCAGTGTCAAATCAAATTTACCTGAATTCCCATGTGTAGTAGAGACCTCTAAGGAAAGAGAATGATCCGGTGGTAGGGCTGGATCATGGGTTTGGCAGAATGGTAAGTCCCCATTCTCCATTGGGATCATTCAGGAATTTCCAATTCGGTAATAGCGCCCAAAATTGGCAAAATCGCTGCGGATTTGCCCCTGGCTCAGAGTTGGGGGTAAATCAGCCAACCCTGTGATTTGGCAGACCATTAAATGCGGTGGTAATAATGTTACCATCACATTTAAGGTTTACGGCCAAACTCATGATGAGGCAGAAAGTCTTGGGAAGATGAGCTTGGATACACCAAGGTGATGTGAAAGTCTATGCAGATGGGGAGCAGGTGCAAGTGGATCTAGGTCACCTGGCCTAAGCCCCGCCCACCTGGTGCCTTCCTGCCTGCCACTCTTTTTCACCACTTAGCAAGCCCTGCCCAATTGGTGCCTTCCTGCTTGCCACTCATTTTCACCACTTAGCAAGCCTCGCCCACCTGGTGCATTCCTGCTTCCTGCTCTTTTTCACCACTTAGCAAGCTATGCCCACCTGGTGCCTTCCTGCTTGCTGCTCTGTTTCCCTAATTAAGGAGCCCTCCAGCTTCTTTTCCTTTGCAGATGGGGAGCAGGTGCAAGTGGATCCAGGTCACCTGGCCTAAGCCCAGCCCACCTGGTACCTTCCTGCCTGTTGCTCTTTTTCACCACTTAGCAAGCCCCGCCCACCTGGTGCCTTCCTTCACCATCACTGTCTTGTGGCCAAAGCTGGATTTGACTTTTATGGACTTCATTCATTCACGGTGTGTCACTCTTTCTCAACTCTCATGCTGGACTTACTTTGCATCTTGTACTCATGGTGGCCCTGAATCATGCTGTTCCCATCTTCATCTTGTATCCTGGCTTGCAACATTATGTGTTACTACTGACTTCTGCAATTGTATTCGCTCTCCACTCTTGCTTCTCCACTCTTTTTGACTGCTTACTCTCTTTTCTCTCATCCTTTCCCTTCTCCCTTTTCCTATCTCCTCCCCTTACTTTCTTCTATGCACTTACTCTATCAGAATTGTCCCTGGACCTAATAATGATAGCAACCACGTCTGTTTCCTCCACCCTCCCATTACTGTTTTTTTTCCTCCCCACCATCCCTCCAGCACTACCTGAAATGTCACCAGGCCTAGTATGATAGTTGCTTGTTTTGTTCCTCCCCTCCCTTTCTGCACCCCTCTCCCTCACCTTTTGTTTTTCTCCGGCTCTACCAGAAATGTTGTCAGGCCCAGTACGGTAGTCGCCTGTCTGTTTCCATTTCCTTCCCACTCTCCGCCTCCCTTCCTTATCTATGTCTTAGCTCTTGCACTATCTGAAATGTCGTCAGGCCAAGTAAGATCGTTAATTTCACATCCTTACTGTTCATTGCCAGTAAGAATGTGGTTGTATTTTCCCTTGTTCCCTCCCTTGCCTTGAAGCGCTTTGAAACACATTGTGTATAGGCGCTATATAAATAAACGATCATATCATATCATATGCTGGAGAGGCCGCCACACCCCCAACCCATTCGGAAGCAAGTTAAGGCGAGGAGGTTGAGCACATGCAGACTCGATTGATGACGAGGAAGAAGGATGCAGAGACTGTCCAGTAGACAGATACAAGTGTATGTTTGGACTGTGGCTCCCCTGAAACACTCTTTGCAGCTGAGTGAAAAAGCTATTTGTTCTTGAGACACAGGAGATTTGCTGACATTAGACTGCGGACTGCGGAAGTAAACAGAACATGCCAGATCTGGATTTTTTGTTTGATGACTGAAAGAGGGAGCAGTTCCCCAATTCGTTTCACAGTGAGTTTCTCTTTGGAAGTGCCTACGGTACACACTGATGTTGATATACACAGACTACTTCTTGCTGTCTTCATATTTATACTCAGAGCTTACCCTGCTCTTGTTGGGAGGAGCACTGACATACCTACTTTTCTCCAGGATCCTAAGAATAGCCCAACTATTAGATGCTTATTGGCAGCAATAATGACATTGATCAGACTATTACCCGAGCATCATGCTGAAGGTACAGATGGTTCTGTTTAAAAACAAGATTGTTTACTATTTGCTTCAAGTTCATACCTACCTTATTTGGCAAGACACCAACACTTTTGTGTTAATGAGAGATCCTATAAACCGTCCAGCAATCTTCCAGGTACTTGTGGAAATCCTAGAACAGATTTGACAACTACCTCATCATATGACGAGTTTGCCTGAATAAAATTAGTTTTTTCTTCCTTAAAACGATTTACAGGCAAACATGTTTTCCATAGAGCATATTGCAGGTCCAGAAAGTGAGCAAAGACGACGAGTGGAGAGGCATTGATGGTGGAGCCTTATGTATTGGTGCATAATATGTGCCGGCTCTATGTTTATCATTGTTTTTCTGATTCTTCCCACTCCAGTTACGTTGGCAGAACTAAACATAGTGAGATGGCCAAGGCTTTATTTAATTGTCCCTACCCCAGTTGCTCATGTAGAGGTACCTGTACTTGTGACAAATGACCCACGGCTTCCCTTTGGGGGAGGTCCATTATTGATTTACTATATGCTCATTAAAGGGAGAATTATTTAGCAAGAATGAAACAGAGACCTAAGAGAAGTACAAGGGAGTATGATTCTGAATTTGAAAAATTATTTGGACAGTACAGCACATTTGGGGAACAACATGTGGTATCAGCACATGAAAGAGGTGGGAAGGAGGTTTCTGAGGAGGATTGCTAAGTATGGGTGCTCCTACCTTATGCTATGGGAAAGTCTAAAATATTCATACCTATTGATACAGATGTTCAGACGGCTCATTGCCTTACTCAACTTGCACTCTGTCTTACAAAAGGTCAATTCCAGGGTCGAACAGCATCTCTGATATGGGTAACAGAATGGTCAGCACCAGATGAAGATGATTATGTACGAGATATAAAGACAAGCGCAAGAGCACACACCAGAAATCATGTGATATGATATGAACAACCTGGCATGAAGGGAGAAGGTATTAAAAATAAATAGAAGACTCAATTGTCAAGGAAAAACTGATGAAGAAGTTTGAAGATGCAAAGAAAGAGGCCAGATGCAGATCTGGGGAACAATGCTTTCTCCAGATGTATGTGAGCAAGGTGTGGTTATATGCAAAGCACATGCAACACAGGGATCGCACAAATCAGCTGTAGAAAATGCGGAACGATTGTGCAAATCCCTATGGCCAAAGATTGTAAAACATTTGACATGGATCGAAGACAAGGGGCATCCATTATAGATAGTGCCTTTTGCTAGTGCAGAACTATGCTTCAGAAACAATGCCCTGCTTTACACTGTCTTCTTTCAATGAGCTTTCTTTGACCCCATTGTACACATGACATCGACTGTCAATGAGACGGCATCACATATCTCAAAAGGTGTCGGGCATCCATCTGGGCTTCTTTCCTACGGCTTCCTGCCCAGACTGCCTTGACTGCACTTCTGCACCAGTGAATTGCTTTAAGCACTCCGATAATTTTTTTTTTTTTAAATATTTTTATTTTCAAAATAAAACAATACAAACCAAACTTGCAGCATTATACATTACAAACTGTAAACATCAATTAATGCCATGTTACTGCACTTCAAACTCCCCCCCCCCAAGAGCTTATCAACCTTACTGTTCTGTGTACACTTGGTGTGGCCGGGCGTCTCCCCTCTCAGAAGCAGCAGGGTCCATTTCCGTGCCAAACAGTCCCGTGATTAACATCCTCCAAGCCGCTAGGTTGCCCACATCTTCTTCCCCACAATTGCCACACGCTTCCTGCCATACCACTGTTTCAGCCTCCGCCCACTTCTGCAGGTCCCGCCACCATATCTCTATTCTTGGCCCATGGCGTTGCTTCCAACTCATAGCTATCCTTCTCTTAGCAAGTACATACGCCAGGTCTCTCAGTTTCCCGAGATGTCTGGTGTTCCGTGGTCTGGGGAACCCTCCCAGGAGGCAGGCCCAGGCCGTGTCAATGCATAGCAGAACCCCCTTATCCGCTAATTTCTGTGCCACTTCCCCCCAAAAGCCTTCAATCACTGGGCAGGACCAGAACATATGTGTCATGTCTGCGTCTTCTTCATCGCATTTTGGGCATGCTTGTCTACCTGCGCTCGCAAACTTGGCTATTTTCTTCGGGGTCATATATGCTCTGTGCGTGACACTCCGATAATTTAATAACTGGCTGGATCACACAAAAGAACTATATCATCTGATTAAAATGCTCTACAGTTTTCCCAAGCAGTGAGTCTACTGGGAAGATGAACAGGCTGCTGTTAGAGGTGCAGGTGGCAGAAGGTCATGTTAAAGAAAAAGGAAATATCGAGGCTGAGTACCACAAATTGAAATACACCAAACACAGGCTATAAAGATTCACAGATCTTTTATTCTGCTCAGTTTACAAAGAAACATAGAAACAGATACCTATCTGGCTCTCAACACCCCACAATAAGTACCAGCCCGTCAAAGAGAGGAGATAGACTGCTGGACATCTGAACATTCATGCTTTTCATACATTTCAACAATATTGCCCAGCCCCTCTACGTGTTAATAATCTGCGGTCTAGAGTTCCTGTCTAGTTCACATACAGTTTATACAATAATATGCAGAAGGATTACATGAGTTTGCATTTCCATCAAGTTACAATGGTGATGTATATTCTCGGATCCTACAGTAAGCCTTAGTCTATATCCCAACACAATGTAGTTCAGCCTGTGTCCACGCTTAGCGTTTGCACATCATTGTTGCCGATGTGTATTTGTGGATGAGGCTTGTTAGCGTAGACAATACTGAGACGACAGTTCATTTGTAGTACAAGATCTCTTTACCTAGTCTAAACAGTCAGCCCGCGGACAGTCTAACCATTAACAGAACTCAAAGGTCGGGAGGCTTGGTTGCAAGTTAGAAACACAGTCCACTATTTTAGAACAGAAAATCATACTAACAGAAATCAAAATGGCAGATGATTCTTAAAATGGTGGCGAAGTCGATCAGAAATCGGAACTTTGCAATGCGGCTTTCTTCGCAGAGCAACTAGGCTTAAGCCAATATCAATCAAAAGGAGGCATAATATGATTTCCGTTTAACAGTCAGGGCAGAATACATGCACAGTGCAATTTGCCCACACTGCCTCGCTACTGCCGTAGTCTGCAGGGCTCTCCAGAATCCCCCCAAAGAACTTCCTCCAGGGCTCTCTCCATGACCTGTGTTACCTTGTTAGGGTTCATGGCCCCGGCCGCTGGCCCCCTCCCGCTCAGATGATCTTCTGTCTCCATTGGCCCAGTGCTCAGGAGACACCGAGAGCACAGAGCTTGTCCCAGTAAGCAGGAGACTGCAAGCAGGAGACCCACAAGAGACCGCTCACTGCTGCAAGGATCTGTGAGGAGGAGAAGGTTTGAGTAAAGGACCCTCAAGCGTAATGGAATGAATGAACAGATGTGTCAAGCCTCACTGCTTTCACAACGCAACACAACTATCTAGCAGCTGATTCTGACATAGTCATTATTCCACACAGCAAGAAATGGAGAGAGAACTGGAGAGATCCCCATATTTTTTGTGTGTGGTTGCCTCAACTCCCCATGTTGTGAAATAATTGGATGCGAAATCGAAGATGACCTATTGACAACAACAGATTCCCGAAAAATGGGACAACTATGGAAAAATGCCATCAGTTCAAGAGACATATTGAACTTGAACGGAACCACACAAGGAGAAGTGCCAGGAAATATAACCTGGAAAGGGAAAGGTGGTTGCTGAATTATTGATTATATTTGTGTCTCGCAAAATCTGATTTTGGCAGTCCATTCTCTGTTGGTTGAGGTCAAATCCTCGAGTGACCACAATCTTTGGAGCATGATTTGGGCCTTTCCTAATTACCATAAAGGACCCTATTACACTAGTGATCCAGAGGTGACTCCAGGAAGGTACAGACTGAGGATCCGAGTGAATGAGATACCGAGTTTAACAGGAAGGCTCACATCAGCCATACTGCAGAATACCGCTCAAAGAGGCATCCAAAAGATTGACTGCTCCAGGTTATTTAAAGCCTTCAAAACCAAGAAAGGTATTGGGAATAAGCCCATCATTTCCCATCGTCATGTTTTTGATCTAGCTATCTTTGAAAAAAAGAAAAGACTAAACAAATGTGTATGTAGTCTAAAGAAACAAGTAACATCACAGACAAAAATTAAGATCTATAAATTAAGACAGCAATATCGAAACTGGGGTAAATTACTTCAAAAAAGACGTGTGCAATTGGACGTGGAAGTTATGCTTTCAAACATAAGGTTGAATAACACAGCGGAAATCTTGACCATGATTAACGGGTTGAATGCTCCCAGGAGGCACTGGTAAATCCAATTCCACCTGAAAATGGGTCATATATTTTTCCAAATTCTTTGACCGAGAAGAATCAGAAACAACAATTGAGACAAGAAAGAACAGTGCTTGGGACCAATTAGATATCAATGCTTTGGCCGTACAAGAGACCATAAGTAAATTAGACAATTCTGGAGATGCAGTCCCCGACAGGATGAACAAATTCTTACTAAAAACAAGATCTCATTTGTGGTCTATATTTTTGATGACATTATTTGACTACATTATAAAATCTCAGGCAATACCAGCATCTTGAAATAAAGCAGCAATTATTACTATTTATAAAAAGGCCCTAGGTTGGACCCCAGCAATTACTGCCAATCGCGTTGCTCATCGTGGCGGGCAAGGTATCGCTTCACTCACATTGAAGATTTTGGCGAAGTGGAGCATAGAATCAAGCCACATGGATGAATGGCAAGCAGGGTTTGTCAAGGGAGTCAGTACTTCATTTAACATCTTTATCATCAATGTCTTCAAGGCCCAAGTTGAGAGAACAAAGGACAGAAGGTCTTATGGCCTTTATAAACCTCTCACAGGCCTTTGACACTGTAAATCGTCCATAACTATGGGATAAACTACAACGTTGGGGATGCCCTAAAAACCCTCTGGAAGTAATTCAAGATCTTTATTCTGGGACCTCAATTAGTGTAAGAATGGATAAATCAGGTCTTCTCACAAACGAGAGAACAACAAAGGTCTCAAACAAGGATGCCACTGGCACCCACACTGTTCAACTTGTACATATCTGATATTGAAGACGCTTTTACCAACATTAGATACTTCCCCCCTAACATCAGAAGATCTGCTGTAGGACGACTACTATACATCGATGACGTGGTTCTGATGGAACAGACACCAGTGGGCCTACAGCGGCAACTTGAAGTGTTAAAAACATATGTGGATGCAAACAACCTAAAGATCAACCCATCTAAATCAAGGATTATGTCTTTTGAAACAAGGCCAGGACGCGCTTCCTAGAAATCTAATGCATGGCCTTTAATGGGAAAGAGAATCCCAGAGGTAAAAGTCATTTATATATTTTGGAGTATGTTTGAATACGAACAAAAGGATATCCCGAAATTAGATCTTCTGAGCTCTAAAGCAATTTGGTGAGCCAAAGAAGGTTACTTGTAAAAAGATTATGTGGTTTTTTGTTGTCGCCACTGATTGCGTTCTATAGCATGAAGGTTTTTCACATCATAACATATGGAGCGGAAACCTCTGTCTCATTACACAGAGAACTGAACAAGGATTGAGGGAATGTTAGGAAAAGAGTGCTCTATCTACTAAGGAGGACTCCGATTCAAGCAATCTGCGTGGAACAAGGACTTAAAGCAATGAAAACTGTTGTAACCTGGAAATCCCTCTCCTTATGTAGGAAATGTCGCGATGATTCTAAGTCAGGTGGTTTTGCGGTTTTAAGAGAAGCACTTGCAAATAACAATGACACAACTGAATGGAGACTGATTTGCCAAGCGATTATAGCAGGCTTGGGAGAATCCGATCGAACATTGTGGGAGAATCCAGATAAAGTTTTTTTAAAAACTATATATTGAAGACTGGATTACAACTTAGGAGGACCGAAAACCGCTGAAAGTCTATGGGAAACCATTCCAGGAAGCAAGAAAGCTGAACTCATTACCTAAATATCTTGTGTTAGTCCCTAACTGGTTCCCAACAGGGGAGATATTGAGCCAAAGAAGTAGCACAAGAGTGGGAACAGTGTGTAGACTATGTCATGAAGAATCATTAAAACATTTGCTACTAAACTGTGCAGCAATGAAGGATACTAGATTGAGTTTAATGTCAGAAATCACCACGAAATACGGCTCACGCTCTATGGAAGAGTGGTGGTCTGAACTTCTGTTGGGGAATTACATTCTGCTTACTTTGGCATTAGTTAAATTGCTTCTAAAAAAATCTATGATTAGAACTTCAAATAATGAACTGGAGTAGTAAGCCCTATTTTTAAAAAACAATAATGAACACAAAGGAAATGAAACTTTTAAAGTGAAGTATGTAGCGGGCAAAAGGTTTTCTATATTGTAGAACTATAAAAGCCAATAAAATAAAAAAATGGCATGATAAATGTTGGAGAGAATCAGCAATGCGGACACATCTTTGATGTACCAGGAATGGAGGACAGAACAGCAGTGAAAATGGATCACTATTGGGCCTGTCAATGCAGAGCTTACATGAAGCTGACCAGGGATTGGGGAAAACTATGTTGTATATTGATTGTCCATGTTCCAGCAATGGTGATCCCAAAGAGTGACCTGAAAATTGATGAATTTCAAAAAACAGATACTTAACTGTGGAAGAAGAGATCTGCTGGACTCTTGAATCGGATGAAGAGGGAGATTATTTTCTCAGCCAAGTCAATAGAAGATTTTGATGCTATTCGATATGAACATAGAATGTTCAGTCAGACTTCATCAATATTCACCGATCTTTATGCCCAGGATCCGGGCGGCAGCAAATACTAAATGGTTACTGTGATGCTGGAAATGCATCGGAGGGACAGGGCCGCCGTATCCTTGTCCTTTTTTTTTATCATGTGTTCTGTTGTGTTTTCCACGCAGGAGTTCATGTGGGACTCCTGCGGTGCAGCTCTCTCCTTTGGTTTGGTGTACAGACCCATGGGATACCCTTATGGTACCCATGGGTGGGGTTACAACCCTGTGCCCCTAGTGTATGTTTTTGGGCACCTGTGTGTGGCCCACAGAGCAGGGTATGGGCTGGTGGCAGCTCCATGCTGAATTTGACAGGTGCCCTGAGTACCCTCCATTTTGGGATACCAAGGCCCTGCCATTGCAGTCAGTTGATTCCCGCCACCTAAAGACTACAGACGCCGATGACTCGATGCACTTGCTGGGCCACAGTTTTTCATCATCCCTTTGCGGTCCAGAACCGAGGTGCTCCGCATGCCTCCTCCTTGCAGGATGCCAATGCTCCGTCGTCGACGAGCACCGCTAGGAAAGAAGCTGCCAGTTCACTGCTGTAGTTCACCCTGTTCTCCATCGGACGTTCGACGACCCATTACACCTGCCTTAAAGGGAGGGCACTCAAGAAGGGCCGTCGATTCCCCGATGACGAACGCTATGATTCCAGGTACATTGGGGCTATAGAACTATTGTAGAGGAAATAAGACTCATAGAACAATATATGGACTTGGCTTGTGATACATCTTTACTTTACAGGTTGCCCATGTGGGGTGATCTCCACACAGAGCTGTGTTTAATAGTAGCGACCAGTATTCTGCCAATTGTTGAACCGTCTTGCTTTCCTTCCTCTCTCTACTGCTGGTTTCCTCTTTATTGATCTATGTGACATTTCGACAGTATAGTTGATGCACTTTCATGAGATCTGATAATATTTGTGGTACCACTGTAGAACTGTACAAATTTACCATTGTTCATTTTCTGAGCACAAAGTGAGTTATTGTGATAGTGTACATAATCTTGAATATTAATTATATAAAGACTGTGTTTTAACCGATAGTGTGCGGACCTTCCTTTGTGGGTGCTTGGGGGACTACACTGTACTTAAGAACCAGCCTGCATCACCTCCTGAGAAGCTAGGTCTTGTTTGCTCAGCCAAGTACCAATAATAGAGAATCTTGGCTGGGGTCCTATGTGCCTCTCCTCTACCATATAGAGAGCGGAAGTACAGACACCCCCCTGCAGTATTTACAGTTACAAATATCCAGATGGGAGCTTCTGCAGACAATCAACACCACCATAAAGGGATGCAATGCTCTCAAGGAGGAGCTGAGAGCCATAAAACTCATGACTCTTCAGAACAGATGTGTCCTGGAAATAATCACAGCTATCGATGGAGGTGTTTGTGCCAAAATCGGAGAATCATGTTGCACGTTCATAACTTCTCTTTAAAATGAGAATTGCACCTTGACAGAGGCCATAACGTTGCTGACAAACCTAAATGTCAAGATGGAAGATGAAGTGTAAGATATTGTTGATGACAGCTGGTTTGGGTAAATTTTCTCATGGGTTCCACAATGGATGGCGAACATTTTCAGGTTACTTGGAGCCCTGTTGGTGATGATCATGTTTGGATATTGTGTGATCAGGATAATAATCACACAATGCAAGAAGACTGCAAAGAAAGCAGTAGGATTGAAGATTGTGATTGATGTTGAGTCAGGATTTGAACAAAGCGAGCTGACTGATGATGAAATCAGAGACTACGTAAAGGCCAGAATCGATGCACCTGAGGGAACTAAGTTCCTGTACCCAAGGAATCACAAGAAGTAGGTGGGGAGATTGATCTACTGCAGCCCAAATGGACTGTGCATGCTCATGACTTGGAGTGTCAATGAGCATGTGAAATCAGCAGGATGCCTGAAGGGAGTCATAAAGATATGGGTCCCAAAAAATAATTTCTTCAGACGAGGATGTCTTGATGTGAAGCTTGATGAGAGGGGTTAGTAAATCGCCCAGAGGGGGATTATAGAGAAGGAGCTAAGTAACCCCACCAGAAGCTTCGCCACCATGCAGCCTATATGTTGGGAACTGAAAATTGCAACACGTGCAGTGCCAGTGAGGATGCGTGTACCGCAGAAAATCACAAAAACAAGGTATCCATTGAGAAAACCTTGTATGCATTCATGAAGAAATAATGGCCGTTTGGACAGAGTCCCGGAAGAATTGTGAACATTAGTGAAAGAGAAGACTGGGGACGTCATGCGGAATGGGGCTGATGCACCCAGAAAAGATGCACGAGGTAAAAGAACATAGACATTCATTCTATAAGCTCTGAAGAGGTGGTGGGAAAGGTGAGCAACATTTTGGGCTCGAGATGAGATGCTCATGCTACAGAAACACTGAAGAAAATTCAAATCAGTTTACACTTGTACAGACGCAGTAACACAAGTAGACAAAGTGATCTTAAGGCTGGCTACATAGTGAATAGTTTGCGGTGATGCACCAACGTATATGCATAGGAATATACAGAAACTGAACATTCCATGACACACTAGCAAGGCCTGAAACCCCCTGATTGGGAAGAGTTTTCAGTATGACACAGTTGGAAAATTACTGATGACAGAAAAGAAATTCAAGAAGGGCTTGGCTGGCCCAGCACCAAGGATTTGAGGACACTGTGAGCCTGGTTGTCCATCCACTAGTTACAACGAACGTGAGAAAGAAACAAACTTCTGTTTGAGGTGGAATGGAAAAACACTGCAGGCGTCAAGAGTTCATAATTTAATGGAATTAAATGCTGCAAAGAGCTTAAAAATACGGTCCCCCAGCCACATGTCAGATCAAAATAGACATTGGGTCAAGCTACACCGAAACCAAGTAGATACTCCCTTTATTTCTCAGGCACAGAGAGCTTCTACTAGGCTGGGTTCAAAGCTCTAATTTACTGGCAGACTGCAAGAGTGATGATAGATGTTGGGCTAATTGGGAGGGAGGCATGATCAGGCCGACCCTCCCTGCACTTGGAGTGGTAACCTGTGTGCTGCTAGCTTGTGGAATATTCCAGAAAGGTCCAAGTGTGCCAAACCAACTGTAGAGGGCCACATATCAAAGAGCCCTATAGTTTGTATAACCAATAAAGCGTTTAGTATTAGTATGAGACGGAAGATGATTTGCACTTGGGATGGTCCTATTGCCCACCTGACAGTAGAGCCCCAATTACTTCCCCCTTCAGTATGGAATGTATACTTAGATGTTCAGTGTAAGTCTATCACATCCCCAACTAGGTTTTGTTGTTTGCCACATAGTGTGACGTCACTTATGATGAAATTTTGACTATACAAGTTGTGTTTTTAATAACATGCGGTGAGAGAAATCGAGTGAACGTCCGTTGATGTCTGTTGTAACTCCCTGTTATAGATAATTGCAAATAAAACAGACTAAATTTTGCCAACTTCCTGAGTCGGTTTGATTACTGATGTTTGAGTAAATTCTGCATCCCCATCCATCGCAAATTATCGGTACATCATCTTAAAGGGCCCTAGGTATATGGGTTCACTAAGGAAGTAGAAAAGCCATTCCATCTTCAGAAAACCCCTTAAGGCCAGATTATTTGTTTAGATAGAGAACTGAATATCTGATATTGTGATTTTGTCTTGTTGCCTGTTGGTCTGTTTTTTATGTAGCGCCTGGATGCTTGTGGGCTTTGGTGCTCTATACATATATAGAAATAGAAATACATCTGACTACAGACGGCTGCTGTCTGCATTCATAAGTCACTGATTCCTATTACATTTGAAGGGTTTTTCATTTTAGGTGGCAATATAAAGCATTTTGCTTTATGTATACCAAATAAATAACGGCTGCTGTAAAATGCATCTCAGTTTCCTTGCCTCACCTACTTCATGGTGGCAAGCAATACAGCCAGTGTGATACTCCCTGTGACCTGGCAAGGTGAGATTGTAGCTGAGTCATTATTTCACCAATTGTATGGTTACCTGCTATGACTACAGAGTGGTGCCTCATTCCATGGTTCAAAGAACCTGTGAATCAACCATTCTTAGTGTTGGTCAATACTCTAAGCCTGCCACGAAGCATTTAATCTAAAACAAGCACACTCTTCAAGCAAGATAAGCAGAGCAAAATAAGCACTATCCTGACAAACCTCAAACATCCCAGACTCATTCCATGAAATTGAAAGCAGCAGAAAGCAATTGCTTCTAAGGCATACACAAAATGTTCACATTAAAGCAAATCACAATTCCAGATGCATATAATAGGAGTAGATCATTATACTTTGCTATGATGGGTGCATTTCCATTCACGTCTGCATCTATAACTATCCATTATCCATCCTTGCATCCTCCTGCTATCACATGACCTTAAGCTTCCATTCATTTAACTTCAAAATCTTGGATTCATCATTCCAGCATCATGTCCTTACTAATTAACATAACATAATCTCTCATTTACAGATACACCTTCACTCTCATTTATTCATCATTCATCTCATACATATTCCGTCATCCACCCCGCCTGAACCCTCTCTTCACTCATTACATATTTCCCATTGTCCTAAGAGTGTGTGCTGGAATGGGCTCAATAACAGGTTTCACCATAGACAGCAAAAACTATTTGCTTTCCCAATGTTTCTTTAAGGATGATATTGGTGAGACTAGCCTTGGGGTCCAACCAAATATGGAGCAAGTGCAACACAGGCCGCGTATGCCATTCATCCTCCAGAAATCCTACACCTACTTTAATATGTGCCATTTTCTATGACTTGTAATTTGCGGTGACTTTGTTTCAGTGCTATACACCCTAAGTATCATACTAAGGGGTTGTCCTTTAAACATAGCCCTGAAGCGTGTTACCCCCACCCCCACACACCCCTCCGCCCCTCATCATATGCATCAATTAGCTTTTGGAAGGCCGGTGGTGCGCACGCTATAAGGACTGTATCATCTGTGTATGCCAAAATAGGCAGAGCCCTATTCCCCAACTTAACATAGTTGGCATTCATCTTCACTCAAGCACCATCCAGTCCATTTATAGAGAGTGTAAACAAAAGAAGGACTAGCAAAAATCCCTGCCACACTCCTGAGTAAATGGAAATGTACCTGGTGCTGTGCCCTTGGTCACCACTATGGACACACGCTTGGTTGCTTGAGTGAATAGCCATATGCACATTTACAAGCTCTGTAGGGCATTCAAGGGACCTGAGCACTTGCCATAACTTGTTCCTGTTCACTTTATCAAAAGCTGTGCTCATGTCCATGAATACAAGATAAATGGGTTTTTTGTTATTTAAATAGAGCGTGCGGCTTACAGATATAAATTCAGTGCCTGATCACCTGTTCCTAGCCCCGGCCCAAACCCAAATTGTATTTCAGCCAAGACATTATTTGTGGAACCCATTCATCCAATCTTGCAAGCATAGACCTTCCAAAGATGTTGAAGCTGCTGTCAAGGAGTGGAATGGTCCTATATTTTCCTTGTATGTTTTAAATATAGGGAAAATAACCACTAATTTCCATTACAAGGGGATACCGCCCAACTCCAGTATTGCATTACAGGCAATAGTGAGAAAAGTGTTCCAGATATGAATAAGGTCCTGAAATAGATCGGCAGGAATTGTAACAGGACCTGGAGAATGGTTGTGGGTCTTATTAAGGATAGATGCCAACACCTCTTCCAAAGATAATTTTAACAAGGACTGTAGTTGTATCATGTCCTCCGTCTCCACAGTTCCTCTGTAGAGAGCGGAGAAGTGCTCAATCCATTCCCTATTCTCCTCTGTTGTCTCTCTACCATCAGTCAGGCATTTACATATGGGACCAAATAACACCAGATCCCAAAATGTTTTTGAGTCATTTGTTGCAGTGACAGCCAATCAATCTTCCGAGGCGAGTTGTTCCAATTCTTTTTTTACGGGATTCAAGTGCTTTCTGATAGAATGCTCTTGTCTTGATTATATCTAGTCTAGGGGCAACAGTGTTTTTTTGGGTTTTAAGAAAGTTATCTTTTGCACTTTTACACTCAGCATTGAACCAGCCTCTAGGTTGTTGCTTCTTAGGTACACATTATTTTTGAAACAACTCATAGATGTTTCCCAAAAGTACATTAAAGGCGCAGAGTCGGTTCAGGGTCAATAGTATCATTAAAGATGGTAATAAATTGGTCCAGATTCGGGGCAAATATTTTGTGGTGAATTAAAGTTTCCCTAATATTTCCTCACTTTAGTCTCCTTTTACAGTTCATAGCGCGATTGCTACATTACCTAAACGTGCAAGGTTGTTAGAAGGTAAAGGATTTGGCTGCCATTTAATACAAAGAGAAATAAGGTGATGGTCACTACAGTGCCCATTAACCACTCCAAAATCTTCAATGGTATGCCTTCCAATTGGAGAAATACATAAATAGTCTATAGTTGTGGTTTCCTGTTGGTTTATGAAGGTGGGTATACCCAGGGAGTCAGAAGGGACACATCCCTTAATAGAATGAAGACCCCATTCATTAGCCATATATAGACTGATAATCCGTTTGCAAAAGAATGTGGGTCTTGCATTTGGGAATGGAGATCCTCAACACAACACAATCAGGGTAATTCATGGAAATTTGCACAAAAGTGGCGCAGGCCGCGTGCGATAAAATCCATTTCAGCGCACAGCGTATTCATGGATTTTAGCCACCAAAACCAGCCGTGGCACAGAGTGGGGCAGCGACCGTGCAGCAGCGCCAGTTACGCCCCCAATAACGCCCTCGCACAATGAAAGGCATCAACATCCCCAATCCAGCACAAAGGCCAACCCAAAACCAGTTTACCGGACTGCCAAACAGCAAAAGCCAATCGGGGAACGTGTATTACGGATTTCGCAGTAACTTCCACACATGAAAGGGCCTGTGCGAGCGGGTACGTGTATAACTGGGGTTCGCGGGAAGTTTCACACGTGATTGGCCTGGGTATGTGTATTTCAGGGGTGCGCGGGAAGTTTCACACGCGAATGGGCTGGGTACGTGTATTTCAGGGGTGCGCGGGAAGTCTCACACGCGAATGAGCTGGGTAGGTGTATTTCAGGGGTGCGCGGGAAGTTTCACATGCGAATGGGCTGGGTATGTGTATTTCAGGGGTGCGTGGGAAGTCTCACACGCGAATGGGCTGGGTATGTGTATTTCAGGGGTGCGCAGGAAGTTTCACACGTGATTGGCCTGGGCACGTGTATTTCAGGGGTGCGCGGGAAGTTTCACATGCGATTGGCCTGGGTACGTGTATTTCAGGGGTGTGCAGGAAGTCTCACACGCGAATGGGCTGGGTACGTGTATTTCAGGGGTGCGCAGGAAGTTTCACACGTGATTGGCCTGGGTACGTGTATTTCAGGGGTGCACGGGAAGTTACACACGCGATTGGCCTGGGTACGTGTATTTCAGGGGTGCACGGGAAGTTTCACATGCGAATGGGCTGGGTACGTGTATTACAGGGGTGCGCGGGAAGTTTCATACGCAAATGGGCTGGGTACGTGTATTTCAGGGGTGCGCGGGAAGTCTCACACGCGAATGGGCTGGGAACGTGTATTTCAGGGGTGCGTGGGAAGTCTCACATGCGAATGGGCTGGGTACGTGTATTTCAGGGGTGCGCGGGAAGTTTCACACGTGATTGGCCTGGGTACGTGCATTTCAGGGGTGCGCGGGAAGTTTCACACGCAAATGGGCTGGGTACGTGTATTACGGGGGTGCCGGGGAGTCCTACACGTGAATTGGCAGTGTGGGTCCTCCCAGGTGTTCCCTCTACACCCTCCACAGCCCCTGCAGGCAGCACACACCACAGGGGACTACCCTGCACCCCTGGTCATGTCCGCAGGTAGCCCATCCACCATGGCCATGCCCCCAGCAAAGCCACATGTCACCTTGCACTACTGGTCACAAACTCATGTCCCCCTGTGCCCCCACCCCCCCGCAGTGCGGGGCACCTGCCAGCAGGCCCCCACTCATGTCCCCCTGCACCCCCACCCCCCAGCAGTGTGGGGCACCTGCCAGCAGGACCCCACTCATGTCACCCTGCACCCCCACCCCCAAGCAGTGAGGGGCACCTGCCAGCAGGCCCCCACTCATGTCCCACTCATGTCCCCCTGCACCCCCACCCACCCACTAGTGAGGGGCACCTGCCAGCAGGCCCACACTCATGTCCCACTCATGTCCCCCTGCACCCCCACCCCCCAGCAGTGAGGGGCACCTGCCAGCAGGCCCCCTCTCATGTCCCATTCATGTCCCCCTGCACCCCCACCCCCCACCAGTGAGAGGCACCTGCCAGCAGGCCCCCACTCATGTCCCCCAAACACCACGCCATGACTATACAGACCCATGGCCCTAATGGCAACCCAAATCCCAACCCTCCACTCCCCAGTGCAAACACCCAATGATCCACTGCACCCACTCCCTAGTAAATCACCCATTCCATGATAGTCTGAAAAGAACCAGCATGCCCATCAGCAAATGTCCTACAGAGCCACACAATTGCAACACATGACTGTGACAATGCCCATGGAGACATGCACCAAACCATCATTGTACACCACACCAATAATGTAGAATAAATAAATGTATTAAAAAGTACAACAAATGTCAAAATGAAAAGCACACATGCAAAAGAAGAAATCATTTTTGAAATAAGAAAAAGAAAGTCAAATCCAAGCAAGAAAAGAAATCCAAAAAATTAAAAAATATAAGTGGTGCATCCCCAAAGTCCATAGAACGAAATCCAAAGATGAAAAGCATAAAAAAACATTACTCCATGTGAATATGACTAAAAGAAAGTATATACATGTCCTGAAAATTGAAAAGAAAATCTGAAGGGTCCATTATCCCAAAAGCAAATGAAACCTAACAAAAACCCTATCTAAAATACAACTATATACAAAAAGTGGAGCAAAGTCCATGGACTCCAAATCATAATAATAAAGAAATTAAACCTAAACCTAAATAACTATATACAAAGGTGGCGGGCCAGTCTGACGGCTCACTGGTTGATGTCATGGGCCAGGGCATCATCGAACTCCTGTTCAATGGCTTGGAGGCGGGCATGTTCACTGTCCCAGAGGTCTCGCAGGGATAATGCAGTGTCCAGCTCCAACTCCCTGCGAATACCCTCGAGGCACTCAGCCCGCCTCAGCGCCCTCCACATGGAGTTCTCTGCCCTGACCATTGTGAGCCGTTCCTCCTCCGCCCGCCGCCGCTCCGCACCTATCTGCTGGCCCAACCGCTCCCACACGGAAGACACTCCCATTCCAGGGTTCTCCTGCCCACTTGCCGATGCCTGCCCCTCTGATGTTGATGGCCCCAGCCATGATGCCTCCCACGCCGAGCCTGCCGCTGCCTCCGACGAAACTGCCTCTGCCAGCACGACGACATCCAGGCTGATGGAATCCACCGACGCCGTCATGCACGTGCCCTGCCCGATGATGCCGTCACATCCTCCATCTGCTGGGGTCCAGTTGCTGGTGTGTCCACCACTGCTGGACCTCCGACTCCCAACTGTGGCAGGGATGGGATCCTCACCGAGCTGGCTGCGTTGGTCGGGGCAAGTCCACAGTGGGCCCTGGTGGCATCTGGGCCGGAAGACCGCATGGAGAACGACTGGCGCATAGCCTCCACAGAGGAGGAGAGGGTCGCCAGAGTGCCCGACACATGAAGGAAACCTCCGACAATGGTCGCTCCCAACTGGGCCACGTTGGCACGCTGCTCTTCGTGATGACGTGCGTGCTCCCCCCGGAAAGCACGCACCTCATCACGAATGACACCCATGCGCAACGAGACACCAATCAGGACCTTCTCCATAAGGCCAGGAGTCCCCTCGTCCGCAGGTAGAGGAGTGTCAAATGACATGGACATCCCCCCTATCTGCGGGCGGGCCTGGAATGGGGCATCCCTGCTGGTGCATGGTGGTGCAGTCACAGTGTCAGGGACAGTGACATGCACAGGCCCCTCCACGGCGACCTGTGCTGCCTCCTGCCGCCGCCCCTGGTCTGCACCACTTGCACCAGCAGGGATGCCCCCACCAGGCCCCATGTGTGGCTCAGTAGCAGCCTCCTCCTCCTCCTCTGTGGTAACCAACAAGGCTCCACACCGTCTTACGCCGTTGAAAGCCCCTGTGGGGCTCACCCACCCCTTCCGCTTCAGCCGTGGGGGCATCCCCACCGCTTTGCTCCACAGCGCCGTCTCCGCCCTCTTCTTCACTTGGCGCTGTGTAGAGGGAGACATAGAACACAAGCATCAGGGTACTGTACAATGGTCCCCTAGACAGGAAGCAATAGCAGATGAGTGGCACTGTCAAACATTACTTCCATCATGTCCCTCCACAACACATGGGTCAGTGCAGGCAAAACACATGCAGTAACAGGCATGGCGCATGCCATGGACATTAGCATACATGTCCAAGGGACTCTTGAAACATACAATGTTGGTTTGAAACTCACATGCATCATGGGTCATGCCTATCACATGCACACACCTCACCGTAGTTTCATCCATCTGGACTCGTACACCCCAGACACAGTGGATACAAGGATGACTAGGCTGCATCAGTGAATCCAAACATTGTCACAGACATGTGTCATGCATCCATGGCATTTACAAGTCACAGACATGCACGTCAGACACACAGACATGGACACCATACATGTACATGGCATCAGCACCCATCCCTCAATCCCCACTCATGTCCAGGAACAGAGACTGGCATGCTTTCATGTGTCCATTCCGCATAGAGCTCCCCATGTTGCATTTCAACAAATTCACCAACCATGTGGTTCACACATTACTGGTCCCACATGCATGACCATGATGTCCCTGCACACAAACATACGTACATGGCCTATGTCACACATACAGGCAAGTATCAAACAAACCAGCACACTGCAGCATGCCCTGTCTCACACGTCAATGCTTGGCCACTTACCGCTCAACTCCAGACGGGTCTGCCTCTCAAGGATCTGGGTGTAGAGCGCTGGGCATATGCGTTCCAGGACCCTCAGCTGGATGGTACTCATGGTGCCCCGGCCACCCTCCATGAGGCGCCTGGCCTTCATGAGGGTCCTGGACCTCAAGTCCTCCCAGCGCTTCCTCACTTGCTTGATGTTGCGGGTTGCCACCCCCTCTGCGTTGATGGCAACCACAAAGTCGTCCCAGATCCTGTCCCGTCCTTCCTTGTTGGCGGGTGATGATCCGAAGAGGGCATCTTAATGCCCCAGGACAAGCTCCACCAGGACACCAACTTCGGTGGCAGTGAAGCTGGTGCCCCTCTGCCTCTCTGGCTGGGGGTTGGCAGTGCTGCCAGATGGTGGTGTGCCCGTCATGGCAACCCCAGAGGCAGGCGTGGGTGGGCAACTGGGTCCTGGGGCTGGGCTGTGGAGCGATGGTATCCCAGTCGGGAGTCTTCAGTTCCAGCAGGGGTGGACACAGCAACTGGACCCCTGCAGATGGCTGATGTGCAGGCACCAAATAGTAGGGCACGTGGCCAGCAGACAGTCAGGCAGCAGCAGATGTCAGGTGGGAGGCTGCTCGGGGCTCTGGGGGGCAGTGATTCGGCCTTTTGGGCAGGAGCGTGGTCTTCCGTGTGTTTTCGTGTGGCCAGCTTGATACGGAGTGATTTGGCACATGAAAAAATTGCACGTCAGCGTGTGATTCGAGGGAAGGCCCTTAGCGCGTAAGCGTGTCAGCGCGCGTACGTGATTTCATTGGGCCAAAGGTCCTTAGCGAGTAAGCGCGTCTGTGACGTATTGTGCACGGGCGTTGCCCTTTCTCATGTAGAACTTCCCGCAAACCCCGTAATACACTTGCCCTGCAGAAATCGCGGGTGAAACTTCCCGCGAACCCCTGTAATACACGTACCCCGCTCGCTCGCACAGGCCCAAAATTCCTGGGGTTCGCATGAAGTTTTACACACGAGAGGGCCCTGTTGGAGCGGGGTACGTGTATTCCTGTGGTTCGTGTGAAGTTTTACACGTGTAAGGGCCCTGTTGGAGCGGGGTACGTGTATTCCTGTGGTCCGCATGAAGTTTTATGCACGAAAGGGCCCTGTTGGAGCGAGGTACGTGTATTCCTGTGGTTTGCGTGAAGTTTCACACACGAAAGGTCCTTGTTGGAGCAGGGTACGTGTATTCCTGGGGTGCGCGTGAAGTTTCACACGCAAAAGGGCCCTGTTGGAGCAAGGTACGTGTATAACTGGGGTTTGCGGGAAGATTCACCCGCGATTGATGCAGGGTACGTGTATTACGGGGGTGCCGGGGAGTCCTACATGTGATTTGGCAGTGTGGGTCCTCACAGGTGTTCCCTCTACACCCTCCACGGCCCCTGCAGGCAGCCCACACCACAGGGGACTACCCTGCACCCCAGGTCATGTCCCGCAGGCAGCCCATCCACCATGGACATGCCCCCCAGCAAAGCCACATGTCACCTTGCACTACTGATCACCAACTCATGTCCCCCAGCACCCCCACCCCCCAGCAGTGAGAGGCACCTGCCAGCAGGCCCCCACTCATGTCCAACTCATGTCCCCCTGTATCCCCACCCCCCAGCAGTGAGGGGCACCTGCCAGCAGGCCCCCACTCATGTCCCACTCATGTCCCCCTGCACCCCCACCCCCCAGCAGTGAGGGGCACCTGCCAGCAGGCCCCCACTCATGTCCCACTCATGTCCCCCTGCACCCCCACCCCCAGCAGTGAGGGGCACCTGCCAGCAGGCCCCCACTCATGTCCCACACATGTTCCCCTGCACCCCCACCCCCCAGCAGTGCAGGGCACCTGCCAGCAGGCCCCCGCTCATGTCCCCTTGCTCCCAGGTCATGACGATCCTAAATCATGGCCCTTATGGCCAGCCTACCCAGCACAAAGACCCAACCAAGTATTGCATCCACCCACATAGAAAAGGCAATTACATGATACAACCCCAATGGCAAGTATGTAAATGAACACCTGTCCGTCACACACACACAATGGGTGCAAGTGAATCTCAAAACCCAAATCATGACCTGCATGAAACCAATGAGATAATACCACAAATGGAAGTATTAAAAAACATATATTAAAGATAACATGAACGTAAATCAAATCAAACACACAACAATGGGAATAACACAAGAAATGGTCCATGTCCGGTAAATAATGAAAAACAAGAAATTATAAGCCAAAGAAATCCAAATAGGAATGGTGTCCAAAGTCACAGTCCAAATAATAAAATGCAAGGTTGAAAACAAAGTAAAAACCATTGCTCCATGGTGAACACAAAAAAAATATAAAAAAAGATGAATCCAATGTAGAACTATGTACAATCGAAGAAACCAGGGTCCATGAGCCCAACTCAATAAATGAAACCTACCAAATATTACTACCTAATAAAAAAAACTATATACAAAAATGTGGTTCAGTGTTCAAGCGGTCCAAAATAAAGAAAAAACTAAAGGAAACCTAACACTAACCAACTAACTATTTACAAGGGCAGCGGGCAAGTCCAACGGCTCACTCGTTGATGTCCCGGGCACGGGCATCATTGAACACCTGCTCAATGTCCTGGAGGCGGTCCTCTTCCATGGCCCCGAGGGTTCGCAGGGACAATGAAATCTGGATCTCCAGGTCCCTGCGAATGGCCTCGAGGCACTCGGCCCGCCTCAGGGTCCTCCGCATGGAGTTCTCCGCCCTGACCATTGTGAGCCGTGCCTCTTCCGCCCGCTGCCGCTCTGCATCTATCGCATGGCCCAACTGCTGCCACATGGAAGACATTTCCCATCCAGGGTCCTCCTGCCCTCCGGCCGATGCCTGCCCCTCTGATGATGAAGGCCCCGAGCCATCATTATTCCCACCGTGTTGCTGTTGCTGCTGTGCTGCTGCCTGTGCCCTGGCTCTTGCTGCCTGCACATCCTCCTCCGGCTGGGGTGCAGCAGTTGATGTGGCCACCCCTGCTGGACGTACGACTTCCGACTGTGGCAGGGATGTGTCCTCCAACAGCCTGTCCGCAGGGTCAGAGGCAGCTCCACAGGGTACCCAGATGATACATGGGTGGGAAGATGGCATGGAGGACGACTGGGGAATAGGGGGTTCAGTTGAGAGGGGGGGGGTCGGAACAAGGTCCAGAAAACAGAGGATTCCGGCCCTGGTGAGCTGTCCCAGTGGGTCAACGCGGTCAACGAGCAATGCGAGAAGACGTACAGTCTCCTCATGAAAAGACTGCAGGTCTGCACGCATGGCCGTTGACGCAACGCCACCCCTCCCATGACAGTTTCAACCCGGTGCCGGATAGCCACATCCGCAGGGAGAGGAAGGCCTGTTGGTGTAAGCCAATCCCCTCCCTGGGAACGGGTCTGGACGTAGGCATCCCTGCTGGTGCAAGATGATGCAGTGACAGGATCAGGGACAGGATTGCACACAGGCACCTCCGCGGCGGCCTGTGCTGCCTCCTGTCCCTGCCCCTGCACTGCACCACTAGCACCAGTGGAATCCCCACCTCCAGACCCCGTCTCTGTCCCTTGCATGGCCTCCTCCTCCACCAAAACCCCCACCAACCTGGATGACTCCGTGCCATCTTCCTCCGTCAGACCCTGTGGGGTCTCTGCTGCCCCTTCTTCTGCCGAGGAGTCCAACTCCGACCTCCGCCTCTTGGACCTCCCCTCGGCAGCTGCGACCTGGGACGCGGCACCAGACTCCTCACTCCCCGACGAGATGACAACCTGGGAGGGGAGCTGGGCCTTGCATCTCCGGCTGGTGGTGGGATCCCTGCCGCTGTGCTCCACAGTACCCTCTCCGCCCTCTTCATCAGTTGACACTGCAGACAGGGAGAGATAGGAGACAGGCATCAGGGCACTGTACAATGGACTCATACACACATGATAGTTGCACGCAAGTGTCATTATCAAACTTCAGACATGGCATCACAATCCAGAACACACATGGCATTTAAACTCACACACATGAGCTATTCCACAGCCATATTGCAACAGCCAGCACCATCCATACACATACAACAGCATGAACAGCCAAAGGTGAGCCTGACATCACATGAACACAAGGAATGCACTAGACACGTACACACGCCACCACACTCACATGCATGTGTACACCTCCTATGACTGTCGCAGTGATGAGATTTGCACCCATGTGACATCTGGCAATCAGTCTTCTACACATCAGTGTCCCAGGCATCCATGTTGCATCACTGTTGCACCCTTGTCAAATACACACACATGCACATGCACACAGTGCAGACACATGCAGCTGGAACCGACATCCATGTGTGACACGACAACCATCCCAACTTACATACACAGTCATCCAAACATGTGTGCCCACACATCAGCATTTTGCATGCAAGCTCACACACACATGCACCATCCATGTGTCACACATGAGAGGTCTCGCATGGGTCAGCCTCCCGGAACTGTACATATATGGCCCGACAAAAACACATGTGCAACCTGCACACTACTGGTACAACACCACACGCACAGCATACAATCAGTAGGCATGTACACTTACCGCTCGACTCCAGATGGGTCTGCCTTCCACAGACCCTTGTCTGATCTTCCGACAGGTGGCCCCGGCGCCCCTTAGCATCCGCTGCCTTCAAGAGGCACCGGGCCTTGCTGAGGGTCCTGGACCTGAAGTCCTCCCAGCGCTTCTTGACATGATGGAAATGATGGAATAGGCGGACTGCCACCCCCTCCGCGTTGATGGCAGTCACGATGTCCGTCCAGATCCGGGTCTGTCCTTCCTTGTCAGCGCGAGAACTTCCATAGAGGGCATCATACTGCCCCTGGACAAGCTCCACCAGGACACCAACTTCGGTGGCAGTAAAGCTGGTGGCCCTCTGCCTCTCTGGCTGGGGGTTGCCAGTGGTGCCAAATGGTGTAGTGCCCAACATGGCAACCCCAGAGGCAGGAGTGGGTGGACAACTGGGTTCTGGGGCTGGGCTGTGGAGCGAGATGGTACTCCAGTCAGGAGTCTTCGGTTCCAGCAGGGGTGGTCACAGCAACTGCACCCCTGGCTGATGTGCAGGCAGCAAATAGCAGGGCACGTGGGCAGCAGGCAGGCAGCAGCAGATGGCAGGTGGGAGCGTGCTCGGGGCTCTGTAATCAGTAATTCGGCCTTCTGGGCAGGAGCGTGGTCTTCTGTGTGCTTACGCGTGGCCAGCTTGATACGGAGTGATTTAGCACGTGAAAATCTTGCACGTCAGCCTGTAATTCGAGGAAAGGCCCTTAGCGGGCAAGCGTGTCAGCACGCGTACGCGATTTCATTGGACCAAAGGCCCTTAGCGCGTAAGCGCGTCTGTGACGTGCGTGCGCAGGCGTTTCCCTGTACACGGGTGCATGTTACACGTCCAAGAACTGCAAGTCCGAGTGTCAGCTTGTGTAATTGGAGGATAGTGACGTTGGACGTGTGGGCCGGTTCAAAAGGTACGTGTAGGACGTCATTTCCTTGTACATGCTTTTCGTGGAGAGCGAGTGAGTGAATTCTGTACTTCTTGTCCGTTCGTACGCGATTTACTTCACAGCGTTTCTAGTTCGTACTCCCTGTTACCTCTGACAGATTTTTTCTGATTTTCTGTTGGGCCCGTTTCCTCAAACAGCGTTCACTTCTTCTGTTGTCCTGTCTCCTCAGACAGTGTACTATTCTTCTTTTGGCGGGTTGTTGCCAACGCGCACACGCGTGTATTTTTCACGCTCATTTTCCAGGCAGACGGTGAGTCGCGCACGTATTTACCAACTGTGCTTGCCCCGTCGGTCGCGTACCCCTTCAGAGGTCATTGTAGGCTGCGTGTAACACGCGTACGTTCATTTTTGTGTTTCTGGGTGCCACAGCGTAGTGCGGGTTTATTTTTCCACGCACGTGGTCTACGAGGAGTTGCGTGCACGTTATATTCTGTTTTTGGGGTGCCTGTGCGTTGCGTGACCCGTCATCTTTCCCCAGGGGTCAGATACAGCCTTGCTAGAGCACTAGGGTACGAATTCCATCTAGTACCCTACCCCTTTGACACCCAATTGCCCAGGACAATAGTTTACTGCAACTTCCATACGCACAACAACATCAGTGCCATGGTTGGGAGGCGACCAAGCGGTAAGGGTGGCAAAGGTGGCCGAGCCTCAAGAGGTGGCAGTGGTGGGCGCGGTAGGGGACGTGGCCGGAATTTGCAGGGTACCCCTAGCCCCCCATGTGTGGAGGACCAGTCAGGGACACCCATGCCCCCCCCATAGTTGAGGGAAACGTGGCTGACACCATCTCTGATCTGCCCTTGTTGGACCGGCCCATTGTGGCACCTGACTTGGCAGAGGGTGATTCCCAGGCTGACTTCCAGGTCGCCAAGTCTAGGCCACGTGTGGCGGTGCAGGTTGGTGTCACCAGGCCACGTGGATCAGGTGCAGCTATGTCATCTGCTGCCCCGACTAGGCAGTGTGGGGAGGCTGCAGGGGCAGCTGCAGCTCCATCCACCCCAGCTCTGACTTTCCCAGCCAGGGCAGTGTTGGTCCCAGTCCATCTTGCAAACGTTCCCCCTGACTACGTAACACTTCAGCCAATGCCTGCACCAAGTCCCATGTTCAGTGTGCATTCCCACACTCCAACTACCCAGTGCACCGGTGCTCCTTCCCCTGGTGGCCAGAGCGGCGTAGGCCACTCAGGATCCCAACCACCTTCCAAGAAAAAGAGGAAGAGTGCTCGTCCACTACAGGCTGATACCGCAGACACGGCTACACAGTCCGGCACGCAAAGGAAGCCTAGCTTCAATGAAGCTGAACGTGATGCACTTGTGCAGTATGTGTCCACACACGACAGCGAAATGTTGATAACTGCAGGGTGCAAGACCACACCTGCTCAACGTCAGGCACACTGGCAGACAGTCGCGGACATCATAAGTGCCCTTGGATCAGTGAGGCGCACAGCTGGTGAGTGCTACAAGCGCTGGAATGACCTTAAGCGCAGGGCAAAGAAAAAGCTGGCCTCAAGTCATGCCGCTACTCTGGTGACTGGAGGTGGGTCTCCACAAGAGGACATTGAACTCACTGTACATGAGTCTGTTGCTGGGACCTACGTCACAGAGGAACAGATCCAAGGTGTGGGAGATCTGCCAGATTACGAGGCATTGTCCGGTGAGTGCACATGCATGTGTGTGTGATCCATGTGTATGTTGTGTGTTTGAGGGGTTCTGATTGAGTGCCAGGTGAGGGTGTGTGTGCCTGAGTGGTTTGGGTCACCCATGTGCTTCATCCATAACATTCTGCGGCCAAGGATTTGGGCATTACAGTATCCCTTCTGCCCACAGTAGACTTTTTGTGCAACATCACGCCAGTTGCCCACGCATCTTGCAACAACATTGTTCCGTATTTCTCATTGTTCATTCAGGCTGATTGTTTTGATCTCCCCACTTTCACTACGCATATCTCAGCCCTATTGTCAAATGATATGTGACATGCCTATGGCACATGCCATCTGTGTGATGGCATGTGTCATGTATGTGGATTGGACATGCCACTCACAGGCCAATGTGTGATGGCTCTGCTAGCCAGCATGCAGCTAATGTGTTGCTCTTCCATCTTGGTGTCATCAGTGTCTAACATTTTCCTCCCCTTCAAACTCAGTGACAGTGCATGCATGAGAGGGTTATAGTCATGTGGGACATGTGTCAATCAAGTACTGGTTCTGTACCTTGTGAGGCCTAATTGTGTCCCATGGTGCTAATGCCTGTTTCCATTTTTTGTCTTTCATGGTTCTGCAGGGGATGATGCACTTGATGCTGTTGAGGGTGAGGAGATGGTGCAGACCCAGGAGGGATCTCAGGCACGACCGGGCACCAGTGGGGGACGGGGTGTGGTGGTGGGTGAGAACCCACTCTTGCTGCAGACCGTTCTCTCCAGGGGTGTCTCTGGGTGCACCTCACCAGACTTCTTTTCGGGTGTTGATTCGGATGATGAGAACTATGTGGCTTCGCAGGTAGGTGTTTCTGGGAGGGATTCTGTTCTGTCTGACCCACCTGCACCAGGGGTACAGCCCACTATGGAGATGTCAGTGTTGGTAGGTCCGCCTTTGGTGGTTACGGATGCAGGGCCACACTCCGCAACATCTGATCCTGTTCCTGGGCCAGCAGATCAGAGGGGGAATGCAGTCCTGCAGCCTCAGGCAGTGCCGACACAGCAAGGCACAGTTCGCCTTGCCCCAGACAGGTGTGGTGCCCGCCAACGCGGTGGCCGTACGCCACCAGGCAATACCGCATGGGAGAGATCCATATACGATATGGCAAACCAACAGGCATCAGCATCTGAGATGATGGCTCAAGCTATGGAGAGGGTGGCCACTTCCATTGTCCCTCCAGAGAGGCAGATGGAGCAACTACAGCAGGCAACAGACTCCATTTGCCAATCACTCAGGGAGGACATGTTGGCGTCCAACAGGGACAGACGGGCGTCTCTGGACACTCTGCGGGAAGCCATTTCTTTAGAGTCCGAGGGCCAGAGGGAAGCCCTGAGGGTAGAAGTCTGTCACCTCAGGCAGACTCTTGTTGAGCTTGAGGCTTCCACTGTCATGAGGACAGAACAGCTGCTGGAGCGTGTCACACGTACGCTCTCAGCAGAGATGCAGGCAACTCGGGAGGAGGTCCGGGCATCACGTCAGGTGGTGCATGGGGATCTTCGCACCATAATCCTCAAGAAAGAGACCTTCCACACCCGCATGCTTGCTGCCATGGAGGACCAGACTAGGGCTTTGCGTGAGCTGCCTCCCATAGCACCACAACCTCCTGTGGCGGCAGCAGCACAGGGTGATGAGAGCGACCACAGCAATTCTGAATCTCTCACAATAGCGTAGCCGTCCAGGCCATGAGCCCATGGAGGTGTTTTTTTTTCGCAACATCCACACAGGTGGCTGTTGGTGTGCACCTTGTCCTGGGACCTCCTGGGTGGCCTCCCTCACCCCCTGCCCCCCACATGGGCATTTTTGATTTTTGATTTTTGGATTTTGGTTTTTGAGTTTTTGTTACAGTGTGTTGCCTTGTGTGGCTCCCGTGGGCATCCACTGTATTGTGGCTGGGCACATGCAGGCTTGTCCTGAGTTTGGGTTAGATGCTTGGCTTCATGAGACACACACCCCTCCTGCTTCCCGTTACCATGGGCTTGCAAAGGTTGTGCCCAAATGACAGTAATTTACACAGTGACGTTGGACTCCCATGACATGTGTGGGCAGTCTGTAGTCAATACTGTGTATACATTCTTAGTGCATATTGTTGTAGTATTGGACACTGCATGGTGTATTGATGTGTGCTTGTGCATCCATGTCTCCCTCCTAATTTGCAGGTTCATTCCACATGTCTTCATAAGGCCGTCTACTTTGGAGATGGAGTTCATGTTGTAAGCAGTGCACTTCCAGATTTGCGTGGCACCAACACCGTACAGTTGGGGGTGGTCGATGTGCTAGCATCACCAGGTTGTAAATCTACATATCCTTTAACTTAGTACTGTCATGTGAATGCTATGTTTGGGGTGGCTAGCTGTATTGTATTGCGGTAAGTCTTTGGTCATGTGTGTTGTCAGTTCTACATTAATGGGAGCATATTGTGTGTGGCCATTTTCCAATCGGGACACTGTACTTTGTGACACTTGTCATGTTTTGGGGATTCCTTTGTTTGCTCTCACATAGCATGACATGCCATGGTGTGTTGGGGGGCGGTGCTGGGGAGGTGTTGGGTGACATGGCACTGTTGTCATGTTGTATCTTGCAAGGGGGTAATGATTTTAGAAGCATAGAAGTGTGTCTTTTGATGACACACCATCTTTTGATGGTGTTTGTGTAGGTAGGGATGCACACAATGGAACACTACCAGGTGAACAATCTCAGGCTGGTATGGTTGTGACAGTTGACTGTCAGTTGACTTATCATCATTGATAGTCAGCAGGTATGTGCCAGGGCTGTGTGCACTCCACAGGGGTGTGATTTTAGGTGAAGTAATTAGCCACCAGCTGCGTACGGGCTGCCTCACCCCGTGCCCTTTCCCCTCCTATGCGCAGCGGGCGTGCATGTGGTTGGGGATGTGGGGGCACCACCATGTCCACCGGCAGGCCCCTGCGTGTTGCAACGTTGTGCAGGACACATGCTGCCACTATGATCCTGCACACTAATTGGGGAGCATAACAGCTGCCCACCAGAGCGGTCAAGGGAGCGAAAGTGTGACTTGAGCACTCCAAATGTGCGCTCCACTATGCCCCGGGTTGCAATTTGGGCTGTGTTGTATCTTACCTTGGGTGGCGTGTTGCGGTTCCGAATTGGCATCATCATGTGGGTGCTCAGAGGGTAGGCACTGTCCCCTGGGGAGGTGGTGATGGGTATCATTAGTGGGGTTGTGACATTACTCAGTATCTGACATGCATGCATGTGCTGTGGCATTTATACTCACCAATCAGCCATGTATCGCCATGCCAACCAGCTTCTATGTCCCGGTTTAGGGTTGACATTCTGTAAATGAAACTGTCGTGGGTGGACCCTGGATAGTTGGCATATACTGATGTGATGATTCCCTTGGCATCTCATACTACCTGGACGTTGATGGAATGCCAGTGCTTGCGGTTTCTATAGATGTGCTCAGATGCCCTGGGGGGACGTAGAGCCACATGGGTGCAGTCAATAGCACCTAGCACTTTGGGGAAGTGTGCCACCCCGTAAAAATTCTGGACGACAGCCTGCCTTTCTGCAGGTGTTCTGGGCAGGTATATGTGCCTGCGTACTGCTGGGCGTGCAGTCATGATGGCCAAGACCTGGTGTAGGCAGCATGACTGCGTGGCCTGTGACACCCCCCCCACTATGGCACTTGTCCGCTGAAACGATCCAATGGCCAAGAAGTGCAGTACATTAAGGACCTTCACCAGGGGGCTGAGTGCTTGGGAGCAGATGGTGGGTGATGTGAGGTCATCCTCCCACTCACTGACCAGGTCGAGTATTATGCGAGGTAGAAACCTGTACCTCCCATACACGTGGTCATCAGGCATCCCAAAAAGGCTGGTTCTGGGTGTAAAAATTCTGGCCTTGGCTATCCTCCTCCTCCTCATGCGGTATCCCATGGCCACTCTTGCTAGGAACGGTATATTCAGCCTGAGCTTGTTTGTTGTTTGTGCGCACTTTTATGCTGCGCGGGTCGACGTATGCCTGCTTCCTGCGTGCATACATGTTTCAGGATTAGCGCAACTTTTTTGAGTGGGGGCCTGCTGGCAGGTGCCCCGCACTGCTGGTGGGTGGGTGTGCAAGGACACATGAGTGGGGGCCTGCTGGCAGGTGCCCCGCACTAGTGGGGTGTGGGGCTGCAGGGGGACATGAGTGGGACATGAGTGGGGGCCTGCTGGCAGGTGCCCCGCACTGCTGGGGGGTGGGTGTGCAGGGGGACATGAGTGGGGGCCTGCTGGCAGGTGCCCCGCACTGGTGGGGGGTGGGTGTGCAAGGGGACATGAGTGGGGGCCTGCTGGCAGGTGCCCTGCACTGGTGGGGGGTGGGGGTGCAGGGGGACATGAGTGGGACATGAGTGGGGGCCTGCTGGCAGGTGCCCTGCACTGGTGGGGGGTGGGGGTGCAGGGGGACATGAGTGGGACATGAGTGGGGGCCTGCTGGCAGGTGCTCCGCACTGGTGGGGGGTGAGGGTGCAGGGGGACATGAGTGGAACATGAGTGGTGGCCTGCTGGCAGGTGCCCCGCACTGGTGGGGGTTGGGGGTGCAGGGGGACATGAGTGGGACATGAGTGGGGGCCTGCTGGCAGGTGCCCCGCACTGCTGGGGGGTGGGTGTGCAAGGGGGCATGAGTGGGGGCCTGCTGGCAGGTGTCCCGCACTGCTGGGGGGTGGGTGTGCAAGGGGACATGAGTGGGGGCCTGCTGGCAGGTGCCCCGCACTGGTGGGCAGTGGGGGTGCAGGGGGACATGAGTGGGGGTCTGCTGGCAGGTACACCGCACTGCTGGGGGGTGGGTGTGCAAGGGGACATGAGTGTGGGCCTGCTGGCAGGTGCCCTGCACTGCTGGGGCGTGGGGGTGCAGGGGGTCATGCGTTGGTGATCAGTAGTAGTAGTGGTGCAAGCTGACATGTGGCTTGCCTTGGGGGCATGCCCATGGTGGATGGGCTGCCTGCGGAACATGAAGTCCCCTGTGGTGTGGGCTGCCTGCAGGGGCCGTGGAGGATGTAGAGGGAACACCTGGGGGGACCCACACTGCCAATTCATGTGTAGGACTCCCCTATACCCCAGATATACACATACCCCACTCGCACAGGGCCTGTCGCGTGTGATGATTCCTGCGCACCCCCGAAATACACGTTCCCCGCTCGACCAAGGCCAATCACGTGTGAAACTTCCCGCGCACCCCAGATTTACACGTACCCAGCCCAATCGCGTGTGAAACTTTACGCGAACCCCAGGAATACACGCACCCCACTCGCACAGGGCCTATCGCGTTTGAAACTTCCCGCGAACCCCTGGAATACACATATCCCGCTCCCCCAGGCACGAACGCGTGTGGAACTTCACGCGCACCCCTGAAATACACGTACCCCGCTCCCCCATGCCCGATCGTGTGTGAAACTTCACGCACACACACGAAATACACGCAGAAGCTAATTTTCACACAGCGGGTGTCGCTGTTTGTCGCGTACCCCTTTGCATGTCATTTGCCCTAGGGGGCCACATTATGGGACATACATCTGAGCTGTTTATTCGTGCTTTTTGTTAGTGCACATTTTGGTGCACATTTTTTTCCAGCGGAGGGACGCTACCGCCTGCCTTCCTGTGGCGGACGAGTTTGGGTCAGTGCGCGTCTTTGCCCGTGCGCTGGTTTGCCCTATTCGATTCCATGAATACGTGTTGTAGGCGAGCGTGTGGGCGTTCTGCGCACTTGCCTCCTGTACTTCCCCCGTGACACCCACATTTTCACAGTTGTCCCCATTCCGAGTATTCCGCCCCGTGTTCCGCCTACTTTTGTTATGTGCGCCGCGCTATGTGTGCTTTCGCTGTGGCCTTAGCGCACGCTGTTAGATGACCTGTGCGCCGGCGTGCGCCGCGCACTTTTTCAGCACACATCCCTGATTTTACTCGCGCCTGGACTTCCATGAATAGATGTGCGATGGTTTCCCTGCGATATTCGCACTTGCACTGCGATTTTCGCTCTTTCACTGCGAATCGCACGTTTTCGCACGCTTGCGCCGAAATTTTCGGCGCACATTGATTCCATGAATCGGCCTGAATGTCTTCAGCTTCGTCGTAAATATCAGACAATGGACTATTGCCAATTTTCACATTAAAATCTCCCCCCAACAATATGAGGGTATCTGGGTTTATATGTATTAGTACTTTTTCCATCATACAAATGCTAAACAAAGCAAGACTACTAGAATATGCAGGCTTTTGGGCACTGTTATAAAATATCACGCTTGCTAGATTTTCCTCCGAACTGGCAGTAAACATTATCAGCTGGAGAAAGTTCAGGTTGGTCTCAAGACGATTGACGTTTGGATACAATAATATAACTACAAAAAGCATTACAATATCAAAAAGTGGTGTGTTATGTTAGAAGCGGCTTATATAATAGCCAACACTGAGACAAGCCCAGGATCACACAGCTGTCAAAGCTGGGATTGGCTGATCCAGTTCTATGATACTCGCAGATAACCTTTCAGGCATTGCAGAGCTTGCAAAACCTATAGTGCCGTTCACTGTAATACCATGTTCAACAACGCTTGTAAATCTCTCATAAAAAAGTATTTCCCATTTAGAGTTTTAGACGCTTTGTGAAAATATAACTAGCAACAGTGCTTCTGAGTTGTCGCTGCGCACAGTAATGCTCCTGTTTGCATTATAGTCTGTGCACGGATCCTTCATCCGGGCATTGTACTTGATTGTAAGCTCTGCTCTCTGAGAAAGACCCTGGAGATATGCCATCTCCTTCCCATGGACAATATGGAACCTGCAGTAAAAAGGTTATGCATGTACAGGGGTGTGCTCATGTGTTTGCAAAGTAGATTTAACAGACACCCATTTCCAAGTGAGGCACAGAATAACACGTGGCCATGCATTGATGCTTATTTTGATGGAGTTCATATTTTGCAACTAGGGAAAGTGAAGATGTATGTTTAGACACTGTGCTTGCTGCAATGTTAATTGTCTGAATGCTAAGGTGTAAACAACGAAGAACACAAATCCAGATAACACCTGATGTCCTTGTATGGTTACCCCTAAACATTCAAACACTTGTAATGACTCTTGCTACGTCCATTTGGATGGAGTTGTTTGGAATCCACCTGTTTGCAGGTGCAAATGACATGCAGATCATTAGGAAATCACAGCAACTCCATAATTTGCCCCCCAGAATGGAGTGGGGTAGCAGAATCTGCCTTTTTGACCTGTGTCGCTGCTTCATGAAACAGCCTCTTTACATGTCGTAATGCACTGAAGCCATGTATAAAGCATTTTTACAAATAGATTTATTGCACTGTGGTCATGCTTCGCTGGCATGACAATGACCCCTGTTGTATCCTTGGGGAAGTCCCAATATGTTCCTATGACTACCTACACAGATATCACTCACTCTCCCTATTCTCTGATCTGCAAGTTATAGGGCTTCATCACTGTGATGATATTAGTTGAACTACTAATAGATGTGTGCAATACAAATAGTGTCAGTTTTATTTTAATAGCACAATAGGGAGATTACATCTGTGTAGGTCCAAGTCATAACAAAGGTCAGTAGGATTGAAGCAGAGTCAGACACATGTCAAGCATTCATTAGACACATGCTTTCTTAATGCAATGTCATTTAGCCAAGTAGGATTGCAATATTATTAGCTCCAGACCTGGGAAAAAAAACACACAGCATATATCTACCTCAAGAAGCGTACGGTGCGAGGGCCCCCTAGGTGCTCCCAACACACATGTATGAAAGGGGTTCCAGAGTGCATCATGCCTGCTGCAGCCAAAACCCCTGGAAATGTGCATGCCCCCCCTCTTTGTGATTAAGTTGACCTGCACACTTATCAAGTAATGCAAATAAAAAACATGCTATGCAGATTATTTAATGCGCATTACTTTTTGCGCATGTTGAACTAAGTATTTTTGCTTAAAAAATTACCATTTTTGTCCGCTGCAAACAAATAGGTGATTTTGTTTTGTGTATTAAAGAAAAGGTCAGGTGCAAGCATTTAGCCATTTAGCTAATTTGCCTTCTTTGAAATTCCCTGCCAGGAAAGGCTCTGAACAGTTGACCTATTTTTAATAAATGTGTAGCCTGTTTGCTTTGAATATGTGCTGGCAGGCAGGAAAAGGGTTTGGCTTCTTTAACCCAACGTCTACAGCAAAAGGTTTTTCAGCCGAGTCACTTAAAATTGAATCCAAACTTGAATCACTCAAATACAGTGAACATTTGGTTGATTCTGGATTCAGCCAAATGAATGTGTCCAGTATTACTGGGTACTAGGCAGTCAAGATCCAAGGGGGTCAACAATCATCAAAGTAGATATCAGTCAGTCAGTCATAACTTTATTTCAGCCTTGAGCCATATAAGATTTTACAACACATATAACACATCACAAATTAATGAAACAAATGCCATTCTATTCATAATAACGTTAAAATATATAGAATACGTTGATCCAAGGACCCAGATTTATCTCATAGGGAACCAGGTGTATTACAGGATTTCTAAACTTAAATCAAGGAGGGCATCATTGAAGCATTAATACGCCATCAACCATTGATGTCTGTGATCGAAGAGATCACCCAAATTCCTTTTCCCCAGTGGGACGGCATTATCTCCCGAGAGCACGGGACACTGTAGCATATTTCTCTGGGGATAAGCACTAAGTTCAATTGCACAATTTGCCGGCTGTGTCATCTCCTGTCAAAGCTCACTATATCCTAAGGCATACTTGAGTCCCCAACATCAATTCTGACAGTGTCAAAAGCATGTTGCCCCGGTTGCGGGATGGACAATGTGTTCATGGGCTTCAAGCGAATATCCCCTCACTATCCGGATCCAGTATATACATGTATTTTGCAGTGCTTCCCTGGATTCATAACGATGCTAGGCCAGTTTGGGTACTTTATGTAAAAATATACTATTGGCCTGCTAGGTTTAACAATGCAGGAAGATAGTTCATGGCCCAACCTAGTTTGTATTTTATTTGTATTTTATTGAATTTATATAGCACTTTAATCCAAAGTGCTTTACATGACAACAAGAAAATATACAACAAGCATAAACTGGCAATTGAATCACAACTTGAAAACAGTACAAGGAACAATTTTAATTATTGCTGAGGTACGGAGGGAGTGTAGAGGGACAGAGGTGTGACAGGGAATGGATGGAATGAGTGGAGGTAGATGCAGAAGTAAGAGGGGAGGCGAGAAGGTCTGAGGGAGAAGTGAGGAAAGAATAATACTAGATAAGAGCAGGAGGTAGGGTAGAAGGGAGTAGAGAGGAAGGAGAGGGTGATGAAGTACAGAAGTAAGAGGTGAGGAATGAGGCGGTGGGACAAATAGGAGAGGAAGCGAAAGTTGTTAGGGAGGGGAATGGAAAAGATAAGATTTTAGAGAAGAGGGAAAGGAAGGGTAGGAGGGAGAAGAGCGGATGGGGACGAGGAAGCAGTTCCAGTTGTACGGAGCGAGGAGTTGGAAAGACCAGAAGTGGGAGGGGGCGCAGGGTGGTAGAGGAGGAGAGAGTAGTTGCTGCCTTGTGAAGTGTAAAATTTTCCATGGGTACTCTGACTACCTTCAGACTGGAATTCTGAATCAGTGGAGAAGAGGCAAGGTGTTGAAAAGTCTTACTGGGGTAACTACCGCTTGAGACTATTGTGGGCAATATTCAAAGCCCACTTGGGGATTAACATTATTGGTACTTGTTTTGTTCCTGTTGGGGACCTTCCAGCCTGAGTTACACTGGGGTTATTCTGACATGTTTCTGGCGCAGAAAATCCAGCTTTGCCCAGTTGCTTTGGAGCCTATTTTCCATCCAAGAAGATATGGAACAAGGGGAAGAAGAGGAGGAAAACCAATAAGGAAGAGGCAGATCTCCTAAAAGGATGGATCTATGTGATCACTGTGCCACCTGTATTGTCAACCATGAAAATATCAACTTATATTACGGCGCAGTGATCACATAGATTATTGTACCCCACATGCCCCGACCTGCTCCTCCCCCCAATGCACTTACCTTCTCGGGCGGCACACACATAAGTGTGCCACTGACTCTCGACTCCCCTCGATCCCGACAGCGTCAGTTCCCACCCTCTTACGTGGGTTGCGGCTGGCACTGCAGGGTCCTTTTTTCCTTTTTTCTAAATCTCTCTTGTCTCCCGCTATCCATCTAATGGAAGTGGGGGACACCCCCGCAAACCCAGACTCCTATTACTCCAACTAAGGGGAGAAGGGGACACCCCTGAATCCCCTGCTCCCCTTAGTCCATGTAATGGGGGGTCAGGATTTTGGGACTGTGCAAAGGCACCGTTTTCGTACCGGGCAATATTCTTAAATCGCAGTAATGATACGATTACAAAAGGAGTGGCATAAGAAAGAAATTAGGCTCCCCCTGTGAGCTGAGGGCCTGCCCCTACAAGCTGTGCAACATAGCATGGGATGTGACACAATCTAGCTGGCCTGGACCACCATGCATACACAATGTCCATGATGTGTATGCTGCTGCATGGGTACACACTCATTGCGCTAGGAAAAAGATGTATCTGTTTTTAAACAAAGGTTAAATCTTTCACCTAGCATCGGAGGCTGCAGTGCCTGGCCCCCAAATGTACCAGCTACCTGAGGTGGGTGATGGCATTTTTATTGGACTGGCGTACATCTTTGCAACAAGTATGCAAGAGTGTCCTATAGTAGCAAGGGAGCCTAAACCACCAAATGGGGATTTTGTGCCCCACTCCCCGTGAGAAAATATTTTGAATAATGGTTTAATATGATGCACTATACAGCACACTTTCTGTGGAAATTAGGTAAAAACCCAGATAGTTTGCCATTCGTTTTGTTTGTCCAATAGATCCAATAAATCCAATTGATGGAAGTCAACAACAGTGCACATGAATATTTCCCAATGCATTGTCATGCCTTTACCCACAATATATGCCAGTATAAATAAAACATGTTCATGCTCACTGTGTCCATATATTTCCCTGCTGGCTGCACCAATATATGCCAGTATTCCGATATAAGAACATACTCATGAATGCTTTGTGTGTAATGCAAGTAATGATACTTTAAGAAAACAGATCCAACCTGGCTCTGCCAATATATGCCAGTATGCACCATGTAAGAACACACTCCTGCTGGCTTTGCCATTAAAAATGCTGTGCCACAATAAGAAAACACTTTCAAAGTGGCTCCAATTTAGGCAAGTCTAGCCAAGTAATAACACATATCAAGCTTGCTTTATCATAGATGCCCAGAAACAAATGTCATGCCACAGTAAGCAATGACTAGATTGGCTGAACCAAAACATCAATCTATCCACATAATAGCACACATCAAGATGGATTTGGCCAAAAATGCCAGTTCAACATGCCCAGTGACTTGGAAGCACACCTTATCACATTCATACCCATTCATCAACAGTCACTCACCCAAACACTTTCTCTCACATTCATTCACCTGTGCATCCATAACACTCACACCGCATTATCCACACATGCACCCACCCACCAAGAACAATCCCAGTTGAATTTATACCTATTCACTCACCTCTCACTTACCCATACACCTCCACGCAGATTCACTCAAACTGCATTCTACAAACAGGAGCCCACCCAAAACATTAAAAAAAAAACCACACACACACACACACACGATGCAGTTCCGGGGGGTGGATCAGTGCGGCAGGATCACCTGGATGGGGGGATCTTCGGGGAGTGGACATGGGACACTGAGGGGTGAGACACGGTATCCCCTTCCTTATTACACTTTTTCCCCATCCTACCCTGTAGGATACTTAGAAGCTCTACCGCCCTCCCTTTCCGACACAAACACTTTCTCACACCATGAAAGAAATGGACTAACACCAGAGCCGTTTACCTGGCATGTCTTAAGACATTGGTCAGGCAGAGTCAGGCAATTGGCAACAACTACACACACCTGACGGCCAATTCCCTTCCACACAGTGATAAAAGGCAGAGCACGAGAGCACACTTTGAGCAAGGACAAGCGCATGAGGAAGCAGCTATTCCTGGACGGCAATTCAAAGGGAGAAGAAAGGCGGTGAGCCCATAAAGGACAACAAGGAGGGAAGTGCCCTTGCCCATTTCGACCCAAACCTGTGAAACCTCTGTGAAAAGAATCATAAGACCGGGAACTAGAGATGCTGTGTGGTGTAACAGATGTCTACGGTGCACAGGACCCTCTCGCACTGCTAATTGAGGTGGGGAGGTGTGTTTATGACTGTGGAACTGTCCTTGACTCCAGAGAAAAGAAACGACAAGGTCAGCACAGCGGGAGAGTCGGAGGGAGAGCCAAAGGTAAACCGGACGGTGTTGAGCAAAGGTTGCAAAGGGTAACTTGTTATGAACAAAGAACTTATGTGATAAGTGAACTATTAAAGCCCAGGGAAACACCAGCTGCTGTGTGGTCCGGTGCCACGTGGGCATCCATTCGAAAGACTCTGGCTGGTCCCCTTTTCTTGTGAACATAAAAGTAACAAAAGGCCATAGGAAAGGATGGAATAAAGTTAAGGTGGTTATACAAGGGTCATGCCAAAACCCCTTATAGAATCGAAAGTCCTTAACCCATTGCCAACGTTTTGACACTGTGAAACAGGCATTTGCGCTCGGCTGAGGGAATGTGTGAAGCCTTACTGGGGCAAAGGTGAAGCCTGACTGTGGGCTAAAGGGAAGCCTGACTGGGGGCTAAGATGAAGTCTGACTGGGCTAAGAGACAGTCTGCCTGGGGGCTAAGGGAAGCCTGACTGGGGTCTAAGAGAAGGCCTGACTGTGGGCTGGAAAAAGCTAAGGGAAGTGAATCCCACAAGGTATTACAACTAAGTGAACTGTCTTAAACTGGCAAATGTGAACCTGGGCGAGGAATGCCCGTGAATGAGAACTCCCCATAAACATTGTGTCGACAAGTGTGAACCCTCCTGAGGGATGTCCACAATGAACGGTTGTTTTAAAAGACATTGAGACTCTTGAATGTTACAAGTTGCTGACATCTTGAACAAAAGGCTGTAGTGAACCCGAATGAGGGAGGCCACCGTTGCAAAAGGGATCAGAGCCCGGTTGAGGGGGATCCACAGGTGAAGGGAAATCACCCAACGGGAAGATTACTGAAATAATCTTTTTGTTTCTTGTTTAGAGTCCATCAGGTCCTCTGAGGCAAGAGACTTGGTGTAAAAGAGACTTGGACATTGAAAGCACTGATATTTTGGAAACAAACGGTAAGGTCATGCTAGAGAAGCCCAGGAGTGTGATGTGCTTGAGAGTCCTGCCTTGGCACATGCTAAAAATTTGGGGAAGAGAGACCCCAGTTATACCATCCTGACATCATTTTATGAAAACGTCTTTCTTTTCTGGTGAACATTTTTCCACACTATTTTGTAACTTAGCAGTAAGGTTTGGCAATAGGTTTTTTAGTATAGGCCCTTTTTATTTGACAAGATGCCAGTAGGACTGTCTTATTATTATTTGATAGTCGTAGCTTGCTCCCATCTTAGATTTAGGTTTAGATTAGGGATTTCTCTCACCTTCTTATACAGTTTAATGAATACCCTTGAACTGTGATCGCTTGTGTCTCTCTTTACTGTCTCCACACGAGCACCAACCCAGAATATTCACATGCATTCCCATTCACCCTTCACTCACTCCCCCATTCATTCTCTCTCAGATTCCCTCACACTTCATTCTCCATACACACATGTAGAGCATTCAAACATACACATGCACACATACACATGCACACACTGCTTTCTCAATCAAATGACACGTGCACTCACCACATATACAAACATGCACCATACACATACATGTCTACATACATAACATTGCATGACTGCATACAGAAACACTATCACATCAGACATGCATGCACACACACACTCTCACATTTTAATTTTGAAAACATTCTTACTTGTTCTACGCAATGCTCTCCAGACTTCTGGCTTCTAGCTGCAGGCAACAGGAAGCAGGGGCCATGCTTCCTGCTTTCTGTTTGATGTGCACAGTGGAGGCAGAGCACCACCTTCCCGCACTGCCAGCAGAAGTTGCATTGTGCAGGTAGTTAGCATGATAGGCATGGTTCACTCATTTGAATGGGGGAGTGAAAATGTGCAGGGCAAAAGGAATGCACATTGACACCTTGCACAATTACTCTCAAATTTTGAACATCGTTCCATGCGTTTCCACCACTTTTAGACATCCTCACATTTTCCATTATCACACAATTCACACATTGAATGGTTCCATTGCATTGAGTGTTGTACAACTGTGTTCCCTTATGCAGATGCCACACCTACCCAAATATTCCTCCATGTCAACATGGTTGTCAGACAAAATCTATTTTGGAATTGCTTCCCTGCCAAATATCTTTTTTAAGATCTTTATCACCATGGGCCTCATTAGGACCCAGGCGGTAAGGGGTTTACGGCGGCGTAAACAGCGCCGACCCTTACCGCCTGATTCCGAGGTCCCTTAGCGCCATGGCGGATTTAACACCTGCTTTGACACTTCATAACTAGCTACTCAATCACTCAATCGTTCTGTCCATGCACAGCGATCAGTTATCATCCTTGAGTCTGTATTTAGTTTTGGTCGTCCCTATATATCCTTTGCATGCTAACTCAATTAGTTTGTTCCTCAAACCATCAGTACGATCAATCTCATAGCTCTGTAAAATCTCCCTCCTTCGACACTCATCAAATCCCTTACTTGCCAAAATCTCGTTAAAGACTATTCATCTTTGCATTTATCCACCATACTTCAGGCATTTTCTTAATAACATTTAGAATGACCTCATCACGTACATACTCTCAATCACACTCAGACTTAGCAATGAAGCTGTCATTGCAAGCATTTGTTCAGTCCACCCTTGACTTGTGCTGTCGTTCAGAGTCCTGCAGCTTAGACAGTCAGCCACTTTTTTATCTTTACGTTGTATTACCTCAACTTCAAGTCATGAGATTTCATTAAGTGACCAACAATGCTATATATTTTGACTCGTTGTCCAAATCCTTCTCTTCCAAGGTATATGCTCAACAAGCACAGTAGGTCCTCTTTTTGTATAGGGGCTTATTTGGGGGAGGACATTCAGAACATCATATAAAACAGATTCCAAAAAGCTATCCTTTCACTTGCACAATTTTGTTGGGGACATTAATTGGCGCAAAAGGAGTGACAGTACCATTTTCCTAAACAAATGTCAAAAAACGGTAAAGGTCAGTTACATCAAATAATTAATTTATTCATACAAAAAAATATAAAAAGACCACTTGGTCAAAAGCCTGATAACACAGACATACTTATAAAAATATACACAACATAAATCCTACTTTTTCATAAGCATTCTCATTTTCACTATTCTCTTCTTGTAAAGCAAAGGTGATGTTAGGACCCTATGAGTGACTTTTTACACTTCACCTTTTACACAAGAAGCCCTCGAGACAGATAATGTCTTTGGCTGTTCTATGCCGATTTTTACAAAACAAAGGTGATGTTGCTCCACTATGAGTGACTTCTTTTGCACTTCTACTTTCACATACAAAAAAGCCCTCAAGTCAAAAGGTGTCGACAGATGAATATGTTTCTGGCCTTGATATAGTTCTTGTACCCTTCATGTAATTACTCAAAAGTAAAGTAATGATTGAAGGCCGTCTTCAGGACACACTGGGCCTCATTACGACCCTGGCGGAACAGTATGGACGGTGCGGGATGGCACCGGCACCGTCCATACTGTACCGCATTATTCCGAGTTTCCCTCGCGGGTCCCTGACAGCCCGCCAGGTCTTACGTAGCGGGCTGTGCGGCACCTACGAGGGAAACTCGTGATTGCACCGGCACCGTTATCAATGGTGCCGGTGCAACCATGCTCCCGACCCCAATTGTGCCCTATGGGGCAGAATGGGCATCAGGCACCCAGCATTAACGCCTCCCATGAATGGGCAATTACCTGCCCATTCAACTCGTAATAGCCCGGTAAGTGCCCATTCGCGGGAGGCGGTGCCGCTAGCGAACATGGCGGTAGCCGTGCCTGCCATACAGGCATGGCTACTGCCATGCTCGTAATGAAGTCCACTGTCTTTAGGTAAGGAAAACGTTTTGAGGATTCTTTGGATTTTGATGCTGAACACGTGTATCTAAAACAAACATATAAAACACTTTTAGCAAACTGACCATACTCAAATCTCTTTTTCTTTTCACTCATTTGTTCAACCTGTTCTCCCAGCGTCTCTATATTCAAGTGCACACAATTCTTTTTTCAAAAACATGTTTTCTCTCCATATATTTACTAATAGAGTCATTTGGTTATTTCTTTCAATTTGATCTATAGTATTACCATTTCATTTCAATGGTAATCTTTTTCAATTCCTTCATTTTTTTTTAGACATAAGATGGTTTCACCAACAGTTGCTATACCTAGCATCAATGCAATGGCATTCATTCATTGCTTATAGCATTTAGCCAAAAACGTTGCCATATCTTGTTTTTTCACAGCCTATAGTTACCCTTGTCTAGATGTGTGCTCATGATGACCTATGGAATTTAGACAAAGAATGGTGTAGTATAATGGTTCTGATAAATTATACCTGCCTGTATTAACATTAAGTATCATAGATTGTTAATACCTTTGTTCGCTTGTTCTTTGGAGACACAAAGAGATGTTTTTTTCATTTGTTGGAGTTCCTCACTATGGGGTCGAATCGCAGTAAAAGTGCGAAAATCGCAGTAAAAGTGCGAAAAATTGCAGGGAAACCAGCGCACATCGATGGAAGTCCGTGCGCAAGAAAAACATTGGATGTGCGCTAAAAATGTGCACCGCGCACGCCGGCGCACAGGTCATCCAACAGCGTGCGCCACGGCCACTGCGAAATCGCACATAGCGCGGCGCACATCACAAAAGTAGGTGGAACACAGGGCGTAACACTCGGAATGGGGAACAACGCGTGAAAATATGGGCGTCACGGGGGAAGTACAGGAGGCAAGTGCGCGGAACGCCCACACGCTCGCCTACAACCCGTATTCATGGAATCGAATAGGGCAAACCAGCGCACGGTCAATGACGCGCACAGGGCCAAACAAGTACGCCACAAGAAAGCATGCGGTAGCGCCCCTGCGACTGAAAAAAATGTGCGCCAAAATGTGCGCTAACAAAAAGCACCCATATACAGCCATGATGAATGGGCCATGCAGTGGCCCTCTAGGACAAATGAGGTGCAAAGAGGTACCGACAAACACGGACACCCGCTGTGTGAAAAATAGCAAGTGCGTGTGTTCCTGGGTGCGCGGGAAGTTCCACACGCGATTGTCCTGGGTACGTGTACTTCGGGGTGCGCAGGAAGTTCCACACGCGATTAGCCTGGGTATGTGTACTACGGGGTGCGCGGGAAGTTCCACATGCGATTGGCCTGGGTATGTGTACTTCGGAGTGCGCGGGAAGTTCCACACGCGATTGGCCTGGGTACGTGTACTTCGGGGTGTGCGGGAAGTTCCACACGCGATTGGCCTGGGTACGTGTATTCCGAGGTGCGCGGGAAGATTCACACGCGATTTCAGCAGGGTACGTGTATTTCGGTGGTGCCGGGGAATGCTACACGTGATTTGGCCATGTGGGTCCTCCCAGGTGTTCCCTCTACACCCTCCACGGCCCCTGCAGGCAGCCCACACCACAGGGGACTACCCTGCACCCCTGCTCATGTCCCACAGACAACCCATCCACCATGGCCATGCCCACCAGCCAACCCACATGTCACCTTGCACTACTGATCACCAACACATGTCTCCCATTGTTAGGGAGAATTCTCTGTTTAGGCTGAATTTCCTAACCTAGTGAGTCTCCCAGCAGCTTTGCTGGATTTCGGGAGTTTGTTTTTTCCATCCTGCCAAGAGTGAGACCCTTTTCCTCCCACTCTTGGACATGAATGTGTGTAATTCCTTTAAATGTCAATGTGTTCTATGGGCTATGGGGTCTTTTACTCCATAGGGTCTCATATGTTTTTCTATGTGTGTTACACCGCACCCTATGTGCCGTAACACGGGGGCGTCCTAGCGGATCCCCCACCATAGACTCCATACCCGGGGACTGACTACTGTTTCCCCGGGCATGTAAAGTCACCATTGGCTTTACTAGACCTAAATGTACTAACAAGACTAGTACCAACCATCTTATTGTGGACGTACCAGTAGGGGTAATTCGATTACTCCTGGACCTGTTACTCGAGGGGGCACTGTCCCGTCCCCCCTCGTCGAGTTTTGGCTGGTGGCAGTGGAAACTACTTGTTATGTTCGACCCCGGACATAACCCTATGGGATTCGTCCCATTGTTGGAGATTGATACTTTTTCTCGTTAATCTCTAACATACCATCAGTTTACTTATCTTAAATAAGTTTATCGGATGGTATTTTCTGCCAGAACTCGGTTTGTAAAATGGCGTCTGTGTTCGTCTCTGTGACTCCTAAACCAAAGGTCGAGCCCTTTGTTCCAGTTTTGGCGGGCTCTGTACAGAGACCCTCCAAAGTGGTGCCATTCTGTCTGGGTTACCACAGGGGTGTGGGAGGGGGTTTAGGCACCCTGGACCGAGTTGCCTTGCCAACTCCGGTCGCACTCTGGAGTGATTGGCCCAGGTGGTGAGCCTTCCCGCTCACCACTTAGCATGTGTTGATTGACAGCTAGGCTGAATGAATGGGGGTTTTCTGCATAAAAGCAGGGCTTTTGGGACTGGATCTTCAGAAGTCGCCACAGGACCTAAGAATCCGACGAGGGTAACGCTGAGCGGACCTGCACGACGACACCTCCGGTGGAGCCCTGCGGAACCGACTCACCACTTCCCGACGACAGAGGAGATCTCCCTGCCAGAGAGTCTCTTCCCCTGACTGGTGGGAACAACCAGTCCCCTTTGCTTTTTATTCGCCTCAGGACGCAGTGGTCGAATTGCCCGTGCAGAGCACCTCGGCAACCGGATAGCCACTACCCCTGAACCGCGACCAAAAGGTGGTGCCTTGTGACGGAGCACTCCGCGTCTGGTCTCTTCCCTGGTGGTGCACTGGACTTCAATTTCTTCGATGACGAGAACCTCTCTACTCTTGGCAAAGACCCGACGTGCATCCACCACCAGGAACAACTGCCCCCGCCGGAGCTGCCCTCCACAACAAGGTACCGTATCCGCCTGGCTTCCCTTTCGATCGGTTCGAGTGAGGTGTCTTAATCCTCCCCGTTCCGTTGGGTCGCCTCCAAGCTTTTCTCATTCTTTGTTCTGAACTGGTTCAATCTGCCGATAACAATTTGCTATAAAGACTTGAATGCATCTCCACTAGAGACTTTTTGGGACATTGCGCCTTGCCTCTCTCCGAGTGGGCCTGGCCTCTGAACTTTATGATCTATTGTGATTCTTGCCTTCCTGCCTTTCATTTTATCCGCGTAGGATTGAACTGGGTTGATTTCATAACCTGCCTATCTTTTTCTTTCCCGTCCTAACTAATATTCGAGTGTCATCTGGGTTGAGGTATACACCTCTGTCTGAAAATAAGTGATACCGGTAGAACCTAGAGTTGTCGATATATTGCTAGGGGGATTGATCATTTTCTACTTCGTAGAGTAATTGTGTTTGATTTGTTTGCCGTGATTTGCTTTAGTGTTTTCCATAGATGTTTCATTATAAATAAATACCGTAATATCTTTACACTAAGCCTCGTTGCGTGTTTGCTTGTCTTGCTGTGAAGAACTGCCCTATTTTGTATACTCCACATACTGCTCAACTCTTCTTGAGGGAAGTCTGACTGCTCAGCCACAGCTACCAAGTGAATCTGTGTGGTACAGACTGCTACCAAGTGGGTTCACCGCCAAACACCTGTAGTCCTAAATCTTTTGCAGTGGTCCCAGAGGGAACTGCACAGGTTTCTGCCTAACACCCATCACCCCCACCCTCCAGCAGTGGAGGGGCACCCTCCACCAGGCCCCCAAATATGTCCAACTCATGTCACCCTGCACCCCCACCCCTAGCCACCAGGGGCAGCCTCCACCAGGCCCCCACCCATGTCTACCACCACCCCCACCCCCCAGCAGTGCATTGGCAGCCTCCACCAGGCCCCAACTCATGTCTCCCACCACCCCCACCCCCAGCAGTGCAGGGGCAGCCTCCACCAGGCCCCCACTCATGTCTCCCACCACCCCCACCCCCCAGCAGTGCAGGGGCAGCCTCCACCAGGCCCGCACACACGTCCCCCTGCACCCCCACCCCCCAGCCACCAGGGGCACCCTCCACCAGACCCCCACTCATGTCTCCCACCAAACCCACCCCCCAGCCACCAGGGGCAACCTCCACCAGGCCCCCACTCATGTCCCCTATCACCCCCAACCCCCAGCCACCGGGGGCAGCCTCCACCAGGCCCCCACTCATGTCTCCCACCACCCCCAGCCACCAGGGGCAGCCTCCACCAGGCCCCCACTCATGTCTCCCATCACCCCCACCCCCTAGCAGTGCAGGGGCAGCCTCCACCAGGCCCCCACTCATGTCTCCCATCACCCCCACCCCCCAGCCACCAGGGACAGCCTCCACCAGGCCCCCACTCATGTCTCCCATCACCCCCACCCCCCAGCAGTGCAGGGGCAGCCTCCACCAGGCCCCCACTCATGTCTCCCACCACCCCCACCCCCCAGCCACCAGGGGCAGCCTCCACCAGGCCCCCGCCCATGTCTCCCTGCACCCCCACCCCCAAGCAGTGCAGGGGCAGTCTCCACCAGGCCCCCACTCATGTCTCCCACCACCCCCACCCCCCAGCAGTGCAGGGGCAGCCTCCACCAGGCCCCCACTCATGTCTCCCACCACCCCCAGCCACCAGGGGCAGCCTCCACCAGGCCCCACTCATGTCTCCCATCGCCCCCACCCCCCAGCCACCAGGGGCAGCCTCCACCAGGCCTCCACTCGTGTCTCCCATCACCCCCACCCCCCAGCAGTGCAGGGGCAGCCTCCACCAGGCCCCCACTCATGTCTCCCACCACCCCCACCCCCCAGCCACCAGGGACAGCCTCCACCAGGCCCCCACTCATGCCTCCCACCACCCCCACCCACCAGGGGCAGCCTCCACCAGGCCCCCACTCATGTCTCCCACCACCCCCACCCCCCAGCAGTGCAGGGGCAGCCTCCACCAGGCCCCCACTCATGTCTCCCATCACCCCCACCCCCCAGCAGTGCAGGGGCAGCCTCCACCAGGCCCCCACTCATGTCTCCCACCACCCCCACCCCCCAGCCACCAGGGGCAGCCTCCACCAGGCCCCCACTCATGTCTCCCATCACCCCCACCCCCCAGCAGTGCAGGGACAGCCTCCACGAGGCCCCCACTCATGTCTCCCACCACCCCCACCCCCCAGCCACCAGGGGAAGCCTCCACCAGGCCCCCACTCATGTCCCCTATCACCCCCACCCCCCAGCCACCAGGGGCAGCCTCCACCAGGCCCCCACTCATGTCTCCCACCACCCCCAGCCCCAGCCACCAGGGGCAGCCTCCACCAGGCCCCCACTCATGTCTCCCACCACCACCACCCCCCAGCCACCAGGGGCAGCCTCCACCAGGCCCCCACTCATGTCTCCCATCACCCCCAACCCCCAGCCACCAGGGGCAGCCTCCACCAGGCCCTCGCTCATGTCTCCCATCACCCCCACCCCCCAGCAGTGCAGGGGCAGCCTCCACCAGGCCCCCACTCATGTATCCCACCACCCCCACCCCCCAGCCACCAGGGGCAGCCTCCACCCATGTCCCCTATCACCCCACCCCCCAGCCGTGCGATTTGCCTGGGTACGTGTACTTCGGGGTGCGCGGGAAGTTCCACACGCGATTGGCCTGGGTACGTGTACTTCGGGGTGCGCGGGAAGTTCCACACGCGATTGGCCTGGGTACGTGTACTACGGGGTGCGCGGGAAGTTCCACATGCGATTGGCCTGGGTACGTGTACTTCGGGGTGCGCGGGAAGTTCCACACGCGATTGGCCTGGGTACATGTACTTCGGGGTGCGCGGGAAGTTCCACACGCGTTTGCCCTGGGTACGTGTACTACGGGGTGCGCGGGAAGTTCCACACGCGATTGGCCTGGGTACGTGTACTACGGGGTGCACGGGAAGTTCCCCACGCGATTGGCCTGGGTACGTGAACTTCGAGGTGCGCGGGAAGTTCCACACGGGACTGGGCCTGTGAGAGTGGCGTACGTGTATTCCAGGGGTGGGCGGGAATATTTACTCACGACTGGGCCTGGGAGAGCGTGCTACGTGTATTCCTGGGGTGGGCGGGAAGATTCACACGTTCGCCTACGACACGCCGAAAAATAAATGGTCCAATCCTGAAACACATACGCCAGCATGAAGCAGGCATATGTCGACCCGCGCAGCATAAAAGTGCGCGCAAACAACAAATAAGCTCAGACGCCAGGATGAATATACCGTTCCTAACAGCAGTGGCCGTGGGTTACCAAAGGAGGAGGAGGAGGATAGTGAGGGCCAGAATTTTCACTCCCAGAACCAGCCTTTTTGGGATGCCTGATGACCAGGTGTATGGGAGGTACAGGTTTCCACCACACATAATACTGGACCTGGTCAGTGAGTGGGAGGAGGACCTCACATCACCCACCCTGTGCTCCCAAGCACTCAGCCCCCTGGAGAAGGTCCTCAATGTACTGCACTTCTTGGCCACCGGATCATTTCAGCGGACAAGTGCCATAGTGGGTGGGATGTCACAGGCCACGCAGTCACGCTGCCTACACCAGGTCTTGAACATCATCACTGCACGCCCATCAGTCCGTAGGCACATATACCTGCCCAGGACACCTGCAGAAAGGCAGGCTGCCACCCTCGATTTCTACGGTGTGGCACAATTCCGAAAAGTGCTAGGTGCCATTGACTGCACCCATGTGGCACTACTTCCCCCCAGGGCATCTGAGCACATCTACAGGAACCGCAAGCACTGGCATCCCATCAACGTGCAGGTAGTATGTAATGCCAAGGGAATCATCACCTCAGTATATGCCAACTATCCAGGGTCCACCCACGACAGCTTCATTTACCGAATGTCTACCCTAAGCCGGGACCTAGAAGCTGGGCGGCATGGCGATACATGGCTGCTTGGTGAGTATGAATGCCCCTGCACATGCATGCATGTCAGATGCAGAGTTATGTCACTACCCCACTAATGATACCCATCACCTCCTCACCAGGGGACAGTGCCTACCCTCTGAGCACCCACATGATTACGCCAATTCGGAACCCCATCACGCCTCCAGAGGTAAGATACAACACAGCCCATATTTCAACCCGGGACATAGTGGAGCGCACATTCGGAGTGCTCAAGCCGCGCTTTCGCTCCCTTGACCATTCTGGCGGGCAGCTGTTATATGCGCCCCCACTAGTGTGCAGGATCAGAGTGGCAGCATGTATCCTGCACAATGTTGCAACACGCCGGGGCCTGGCTGTGGACTTGGTGGTGCCCCCACATCCCCAACCACATGCACGCCCGCTGTGCATGGGAGGGGAGAGGGCACGGGGTGAGGCAGCCCGTACGCTGGTGGTGGCTAATTACTTCACATAGAAATCACACCCCAGTGGAGTGCACACAGCCCTGGCACATACCATCTGATAAGCAATGATGACTCAACCTGACAATTAAGACGAACAAAGAGACAGTCAACTGTCAGAACCATAGCAGCCTGAGATTGTTCATGTGGAAGTGTCACAATGTGTGCATCCCTACCTACACAAACACCACCAATGCAGTGTCATCAAAAGACACTTCCATGCTGCAGAAATGAATACCCACTCGTAAAATACTACATGAAAACAGTACCATGTCATCCAACCTCTCCCCGGCACGGCCACACAACACACCATGGCATGTCATGCAATGTGAGAGGAAACAAATTAATCCCCACAACATGCCCCAAGTGTCACCAGCTACAGTGTCCCTAATGGAAACATGTCCACACATGAAATGCTCACAGTTAAGCAGGACCTACAACACACATTACCAAATACTTACCAAGATTACCAATCACCTACACAACCTCCAACCTACCTTAAACATGACATTACAGACTTAAACATTTGCTAGCCTCACTACCTGAAGATGCCAGCCCTCCGAACACTTCCAAGTATACAGTGTTAGCGCCACGCAAGAGTGTAGATGCACTGCTTACAACATGGACTCCAGTTCCAAAGTGGACGGCATTGTGAAGACATGAGGAATGGACCTGCAAATTAGGAGGATGAGATGGATGCAGAGGCACATATCAATACACCATGCAGTGTACAATACAACAACAATATGCACTATGAATGTATACACAGTATTGACTACAGACTGCCCACACAGCTCATGGGAGTCCAATGTCAACATGTACGTCAATGTCACCTGGGCACACCCTTTGCAAGCCCATGGAAACAGGAAGCAGGAGGGGTGTGTGTCACAAAAACCCAAGCATCTGAATCGAATTCATGACAAGCCTGCATGTGCCCAGCCACAATGCAGCGTATGCCCACGGGAGCCACACAAGGCAACACACTGTCCCAAAAAAAATGGCCATTAATGGGCCCGGGGGGTGGTGGGGGAGGCCACCCAGGAGGTCAGAGGACAGGGTGCACACCAAAACCCATCTGTGTGGATCTTGCGAAAAAAAAACACCTCCATGGGCTCATGGCCTACACGGCTACCCTATTGTGGGAGTATCACTGCTGTCGCTCTCCTCACCCTCTGCAGCTGCATCAGGAGGTGGTGGCACTATGGGAGGCAGCCCACGCAAAGCCCTAGTCTGTTCCTCCATGGCTGCAAGCATGCGGGTGTGGTAGGTCTCGTTCTGGAGGATAAGTGTGCGGAGGTCCCCATGCAACAACTCATGGGATGCCCGGACCTCCGCCCTAGTTGCCTGCATCTCAGCTGAGAGCGTACGTGTGAGATGCTCCAGCAGCTGTTCTGTCCTTCTGTTTGTTGAAGCCTCAAGCTCAACAAGAGTCGTCCTAAGGTGAAGGAGTTCCACCCTCAGGGCTTCCCTGTGGCCCTGGGACTCTATGGAAATGGCTTCCTGCAGAGTCGCCAGTGCCGCCCGCCTGTCCCTGTCGGACGCCAACATGTCCTCCCTGTATGACTGGCAGATGGAGTCGGTTGCCTGCTGTAGTCGCTCCATCAGCCTTTCGGGGGGGACAATGGAAGTGGTCACCCTATCCATGGCCTGAGCCATCATCTCTGATGATGCTGCCTGTTGGGTTGCCATACCGTATATGGATTGCTCCCATGCGGTATTGCCAGGTGGCTGACGGCCACCATGTCGGCGGGCACCACACCTGTCTGGGGCAAGGCGAACTGCGCCTTGCTGTGCCGGCACTGCCTGAGGCTGCAGGACTGTATTCCCCCTCTGATCTGCTGGCCCAGGAACAGGATCAGATGTCGCGGAGTGTGACCCTGCATCCGTAATCACCAAAGGCGTACCTGCCAACACTGACACCCCCATTGAGGGTTCTAACCCTGGTGCAGATGGGTCGGATAGAACAGAATCCCTCCCAGGAACACTCACCTGCGACGGCACATAGGTCTCATCATCTGAATCGACACCTGAATACAGCTCGGGGGAGGTGCAGCCAGAGACACCCCTTGAGAGCACAACCTGCAGCAGTTGTGGGTTCTCACCCACCTCCACAACACATCCCTCACTGGTGGTCGGTCGGCTCTCAGACCCCTCCTGGGTCTGCACCATCTCCACAACCCCAGCAGTATCAAGTGCGTCATACCCTGCAAAGACAAAAAAGAAAACAAATGGAAACGGGCATTAGCACTATGGCAAACAATTAGGGCTGAGAGGCTACAGAAACAGTACTTGATTGACACATGTCCCACATGACTAAAACCCTCCCATGCATGGACCGTCACTGCGTGTGAAGGGTAGGCAGATGGCACACATTGATGACACCAAGATGGAAGATGAACACATTTGCTGCATGCTGCCTAGCAGTGGCATCACACATTGGCCAGTGATTGGCAGGTCAAATACACATGCCATCACACAGATGGCATGTACCCTAGCCATGAAGTGAAGAGGGAGAGGAGGTCACCAATTGTTCATTCAGTCCAGTTTGCTAATGTAATTGATTTTTTCATTGAAATGGTTCAAATGTTTAACCTGCAGCTGCCAGTCCAAAATGGTCCTATAGCACAGGGACATGTCTAAACAAATAATGTCCAGGAAACTAAGTCAGTCCACTGTACCATAGCCATGTCAGACATGTGACAATAGGACTGAGAAATCCGGAGTAAAAGTGGTGGTATGCAAACAATCTGCCTGAATAAACAGAGGTAAATAAGCAACAATGTTGTGGCAAGATGACACTCCAAGGGCAACTGGCGTGGTGTTGGGCTGGATGTCTAATGTTGGCAGAAGGGATGCTGCTATACCCAAATGCTGGTGCGCAGAATGTATAGGAAGAGGCACATGGGTGACCCAAACCACTCAGGCACACACACCCTCACCTGGCACCCAAACAGAAGCCCTCCCACACACACCATGCACATGGATGACACACACATGCATGTGCACTCACCGGACAATGACTCGTAATCTGCCAGTTCTCCCACGCCTTGGATCTGTTCCTCCGTGACGTAGGTCCCAGCAACCTGCTCATGTGGAGTGAGTTCTATGTCGTCTGCTGGAGACCCACCTCCAGTCACTAGAGTTGCGGCATGACTTGAGGCCAGCTTATTCTTTGCCCTGCGCTTCAGGTCATTCCAGTTCTTGTAGCATTCAGTAGCTGTGCGCCTCACGATTCCAAGGGCACTTATGATGTCCACAATGGTCTGCCAGTGTGCCTGAGGTTGTGCAGGTGTGGTCTTGGATCCTGCAACAATCACCATTTCGCGGTCATGTGCGGACACATACTCTACAAGTGCATTCAGTTCGGCCTTATTGAAGCTGGGCTTCCTTGATGGGCCGGACTGTGTAGCCATGTCTGGGGCATCAGCCTCTACTGGACGAGCACTCTTCCTCTTCCGCTTGGAAGGTGGTGGGGATCCTGAGTGTCCTATGCCGCTCTGGACACTAGGGGCAGGAGCCCCGGTGGACTCTGTACTAGGAGTATGGGATTGCACACTCAGCATGGGAGTTGGTGCAGGCATTAGCTCAAGTGTGATGGTGTCAGGGGGAATGTCAGCATGATGGACTTGGACCGACACTGTCCTGGCTGGGTGTATGAGAGGTGGGGTGGATGGAGCCGCAGCTGCCCCTGCAGCCTCCCCAGCCTGCCTACGCGGGGCAGCAGATGACCTAGCTGCCCCTGATCCACGTGGCCCGATGACACCAACGTTCACTGGCGCACGTGGCCTAGACCTGCTGACCTAGAAGTCAGCCATGGAGTCACCCTGTGCCAGGTCTGGTTCCACAGTGGGCTGGTCCAACAAGGGCTGAGCATGGATGGGGTCAGCCACGTTAACCTCAACCAGGGGGGGGGCATGGGTGTCCCTGACTGCTCCTCCACACATGGGGGGCTAGGGGCACCCTGCAAGTCACAGCCACGTCCCCTACCTGATCCACCACGGCCACCACTTGGGGCTCGGCCACCTTTGCCACCCTTACGGCTTGTTTGCCTCCCAGCCATGGCACTGATGTTATTGTGCGTATGGGAGTCGATGTGAACTATTGTCCTGGGCAATTGGGGGTCAAAGGGGTTGGGTACCAGATGGTAATCATACCCTAGTGCTCTAGCAAGGCTGTATGTCACCCCTGGGGAAAGATGACGGGCCACGCAACGCACAGGCACCCCAAAAAAGGGAAGTAAGGTGCACGCAACCCCTCCTAGACCACGTGCGTGGAAAAATAAACCTGCACTACGCTGTGGCACCCAGAAACACAAGAATGAACGTATGCGTGTCACACACAGCCTAGAATGACCTCTGAAGGGGTACGTGACACACGGGGCAAGCACAGATGTTAAATACGTGCGCAACTCACTGTCTGCCAGGAACAAAAGCGTGAAAAATATGCGCGTGTGCGCATTGGCAACACCCTCGCCAAAAGAAGAATTGTACGCTGTCTGAGGAGACAGGACAACAGTAGAAGGGAACGCTGTTTGAGGAAACAGGCCTAGGAAAAAGAGGAAAAGAGAAAAAGCTGTCAGAGGTAACAGGGAGTACGAACTGGAAACACTGTGAAGTAAATCGCGTGTGAACCGACATTTTTGTATATAGTTATTTTTTTTAGGTAGTGTTATTAGATAGGTTTCATTTCTTCGGTTGGGATCATGGACCCTGGATTGTTTATCTGTACATAGTTGACTTTTGGATTTTCAATTTTTATTATGATTTTGCCATGGAGCAATGGTTTTCGATTTTAATTTTCCATTGGATTTACTTTTGTCGACTGTGACTTTGGACACCCTTCCTTTGCATTATGATTTGTGGTTTTGCATTATTTCACGGACCTTTTTTTAAAAAAAAATTCTATTATTGTTTGTTTATTTTTGATTCAATTTATGTTGCTTTTAATACATATTGTTTCTTCAAAGTTCAATGTGTAGTATCATCTCATTGGTTTCATGAATATCATGATATGGGTTTTGACATTCACTGACACCCATTGGGTGTATGTGAGGGAGATGTGTTCATTTCCAAACTTGCAATTGGGGTTCTATCATGTTTTTGCCATTTCTAAGTGGGTGGATGCAATACTCGGGTGGGTGTTTGGCATTTGGAGGCTGACCATAAGGGCCAGGGATCTAAATTGTGGTGACATGTTGGCTGGGGGACATGAGTGGGGGCCTGGTGGAGGCTGCCCCTGGTTGCTGGGGGGTGGGGGTGATGGGAGACATGTGTGGGGGTCTGGTGGAGGCTGCCCCTGCACTGCTGGGGGGTGGGGGTGATAGGGGACATGAGTGGGGGCCTGGTGGAGGCTGCCCCTGGTGGCTGGGGGGTGGGGGTGGTGGGAGACATGAGTGGGGGCCTGGTGGATGCTGCCCCTGCACTGCTGGGGGGTGGGGGTGATAGGGGACATGAGTGGGGGCCTGGTGGAGGCTGCCCCTGCACTGCTGGGGGGCGGGGGTGATAGGGGACATGTGTGGGGGTCTGGTGGAGGCTGCCCCTGCACTGCTGGGGGGTGGGGGTGATAGGGGACATGAGTGGGGGCCTGGTGGAGGCTGCCCCTGGTGGCTGGGGGGTGGGGGTGGTGGGAGACATGAGTGGGGGCCTGGTGGATGCTGCCCCTGCACTGCTGGGGGGTGGGGGTGATAGGGGACATGAGTGGGGGCCTGGTGGAGGCTGCCCCTGCACTGCTGGGGGGCGGGGGTGATAGGGGATATGAGTGGGGGCCTGGTGGAGGCTGCCCCTGTACTGCTGGGGGGTGGGGGTGATAGGGGACATGAGTGGGGGCCTGGTGGAGGCTGCGCCTGGTGGCTGGGGGTTGGGGGTGATGGAAGACATGAGTGGGGGCCTGGTGGAGGCTGCCCCTGCACTGCTGGGGGGTGGGGGTGGTGGGAGACATGAGTGGGGGCCTGGTGAAGGCTGCCCCTGGTGGCTGGGGGGGTGGAGGTGATCGGAGACATGAGTGGGGGACTGGTGGAGGCTGCCCCTGCACTGCTGGGGGTGGTGGGAGACATGAGTGGGGGCCTGGTGGAGGCTGCCCCTGGTGGTTGGGGGGTGGGGGTGATGGGAGACATGAGTGGGGGCCTGGTGGAGGCTGCCCCTGGTGGCTGGGGGGTGGGGGTGGTGGGAGACATGAGTGGGGGCCTGGTGGAGTCTGCCCCTGCACTGCTGGGGGGTGGGGGTGATAGGGGACATGAGTGGGGGCCTGGTGGAGGCTGCCCCTGGTGGCTGGGGGGTGGGGGTGATGGGAGACATGAGTGGGGGCCTGGTGGAGGCTGCCCTGCACTGCTGGGCGGTGGTGGTGGTGGGAGACATGAGTGGGGGCCTGGTGGAGGCTGCCCCTGGTGGCTGGGGGGTGGGGGTGATGGGAGACATGAGTGGGGGCCTGGTGGAGGTTGCCCCTGCACTGCTGGGGGGTGGGGGTGGTGGGAGACATGAGTGGGGGCCTGGTGGAGGCTGCCCCTGGTGGTTGGGGGGTGGGGGTGATGGGAGACATTAGTGGGGGCCTGGTGGAGGCTGCCCCTGCACTGATGGGGGGTGGGGGTGGTGGGAGACATGAGTGGGGGCCTGGTGGAGGCTGCCCCTGCACTGCTGGGGGTGGGGGTGCAGGGAGAAATGAGTTGGACATGAGTGGGGGCCTGGTGGAGGCTGCCCCTGGTGGCTGGGGGGTGGGGGTGCAGGGAGACATGAGTTGGACATGAGTGGGGGCCTGGTGGAGGCTGCCCCTGCACTGCTGGGGGGTGGGGGTGGTGTGAGGCATGAGTGGGGGCCTGGTGGAGGCTGCCCTTGGTGGCTGGGGGGTGGGGGTGATGGGAGACATGAGTGGGGGCCTGGTGGAGGCTGCCCCTGTTGGCTGGGGGGTGGGGGTGATGGGAGACATGATATAACGCTCACCTGATTCCCGTAGAGGCGCCGGTCTTGACTGGGCGTATACCGTATCTTCAAAGGTGATGTGTAACACACGGCTGGCTCTTTGGGCTGGACCTCTGTGCACTGTAGGTCTGACTCGAAGGGTAAGATGTCTGCAGATAGAAAATATGGGATTAATGAACTGGGTTATTGAATGTCTCTCTCTTCTTCCCTTTCTCTTCTCCTGTAGAACCCCAAAGGTTAACGCTCTCACCTTAGGTAAGTGAACGCCGTGCTCTCCATCTGCCTCGGGGCAGGGTGCTGTAACCAGTTTCTTCACTGGATAAGGGGAGCAGGCCTCTTGACTTCAGAGGACTGCTGTCCGTCGTTAACTGCACGAACGGTAAGTTTCCAGTAATTCTAATGTCTTTAAAAGTCTTTAGTAATGATGTCTCTTGTTTTGCAGGGTTCCGGCGATGGCGGATGACGGGCTGAAGTGAGTTGAAGATGGAGCCCGTGTGATGAATAGAAGCGCCTGGAAGCACGTGAGTAAGCGCTGGTTGCCTGCTTCACGATGCGCTCTAACTGTCTTTTTGTTTTGCAGGTACAAGTTCGGAGCGGCTGCAGGGTGCCGGAATACCCACTGGGTTAGATGTGGAAAGGAGTAATGGCACGTGAGTATTAAAGTTCCCCAATGTCTTTAACCGCACCTTGTTTTGTCTTTCAGATGCGGGATGCAGCGCCGAAAGCCTCCGGAGCGTGTGAAGAGTTGGTAAGCTTTCGTCTTTCAGATGCCGGAATGCAGTGCGAAGACCTTCGGAGCGCACGAAGAGTAGGTAAGCCTTTGTCTTTCAGATGCCGGAATGCAGCGCGAGGCGTTGGTGACAGCCGATGGACCAGGTAAGTGAAGCGCTGTCACTGAAGACCGTAATGCTAACCTGTTCTTTCTTGTCTTTATAGGTGTTGCTGAAGACTGGATTCAGGATGGTAAGCCTTTTTCCTTAGGCCCAGGATCAGATGCAGAAGACACGATGAGCGTTCTGCTGCAGAGGATGCAGAATAACGCAAAGCAAGATTCATCCATCGGGTGTGGTTTAAATAGCCTCCTGTAGTGCTTAGGTGTCTCCTTCCACAGCCACGCCTAGGTAAGAAAAGAGTTCCTGCTTTCCAGAAGAGTTCCAGTGTTCTGAACCTAGGGAGTGGCTCCTGCCCCACCCAACAGGAAAAGTAGTTCCAAACAGAAGAGGATCAGAGGCTCAACTGGCAGGCAAGTAAGCAGCATGGTCTGCTGCAGGTAAGTCCACCCAAGCATTATGAGCCCGGCACTTCCAGCGCTGGGACTGGGCATATTTATGAGCCTGGTGCCACTGGCGCCAGGACTGGGTCCAAAAGGTCCCAATTGGGACTGGTTGGCACTCGGAACCTGGGTTATGGATCTGCTTCCAAGGGAGTTGGGAAAACCCTGACCTTTTGGAAGCAGAGATCATGACACATGAGTGGGGGCCTGGTGGAGACTGCCCCTGCACTGCTGGGGGGTGGGGGTGGTGGGAGACATGAGTGGGGGCCTGGTGGAGGCTGCCCCTGCACTGCTGGGGGGTGGGGGTTCAGGGAGACATGAGTTGGACATGAGTGGGGGCCTGGTGGAGGCTGCCCCTGGTGACTGGGGGGTGGGGGTGCAGGGAGACATGAGTTGGACATGAGTGGGGGCCTGGTGGAGGCTGCCCCTGCACTGCTGGGGGTGGGGGTGGTGGGAGACATGAGTGGGGGCCTGGTGGAGGCTGCCCCTGGTGGCTGGGGGGTGGGGGTGATGGGAGACATGAGTGGGGGCCTGGTGGAGGCTGCCCCTGCACTGCTGGGGGGTGGGGGTGGTGGGAGACATGTGTGGGGGCCTGGTGGAGGCTGCCCGTGGTGGCTGGGGGGTGGGGGTGATGGGAGACATGAGTGGGGGCCTGGTGGAGGCTGCCCCTGGTGGCTGGGGGGTGGGGGTGATGGGAGACATGGGTGGGGGCCTGGTGGAGGCTGTCCCTGCACTGCTGGGGGCTGTGGGTGGTGGGAGACATGAGTGGGGGCCTGGTGGAGGCTGCCCCTGGTGGCTGGGGGGTGGGGTGGTGGGAGACATGAGTGGGGGCCTGGTGGAGGCTGCCCCTGGTGGCTGGGGTGTGGGGGTGATGGGAGAGATGAGTGGGGGCCTGGTGGAGGCTGCCCCTGGTGGCTGGGGGGTGGGGGTGATGGGAGACATGAGTGGGGGCCTGGTGGAGGCTGCCCCTGCACTGCTGGGGGGTGAGGGTGGTGGGAGACATGAGTGGGCCTGGTGGAGGCTGCCCCTGGTGGCTGGGAGGTGGGGGTGATGGGAGACATGAGTGGGTGCCTGGTGGAGGCTGCCCCTGCACTGCTGGGGGGTGGGGGTGGTGGGAGACATGAGTGGGGGCCTGGTGGAGGCTGCCCCTGGTGGCTGGGAGGTGGGGGTGATGGGAGACATGAGTGGGGGCCTGGTGGAGGCTGCCCCTGGTGGCTGGGGGTGGGGGTGATGGAAGACATGAGTGGGGGCCTGGTGGAGGCTGCCCCTGGTGGCTGGTGGCTGGGGGGTGGGGGTGGTGGGAGACATGAGTGGAGGCCTGGTGGAGGCTGCCCCTGCACTGCTTGGGGGTGGGGGTGCTGGGAGACATGAGTTGGACATGAGTGGGGGCCTGGTGGAGGCTGCCCCTGGTGGCTGGGGGATGGGGGTGATGGGAGACATGTGTGGGGGCCTGGTGGAGGCTGCCCCTGCACTGCTGGGAGGTGGGGGTGGGGGAGACATGAGTGGGGGCCTGGTGGAGGCTGCCCCTGCACTGCTAAGGGTGGGGGTGCAGGGAGACATGAGTTGGACATGAGTGGGGGCCTGGTGGAGGCTGCCCCTGGTGGCTGGGGGGTGGGGGTGCAGGGAGACATGAGTTGGACATGAGTGGGGGCCTGGTGGAGGCTGCCCCTGCACTGCTGGGGGGTGGGGTGGTGGGAGACATGAGTGGGGGCCTGGTGGAGGCTGCCCCTGGTGGCTGGGGGGTGGGGGTGATGGGAGACATGAGTGGGGGCCTGGTGGAGGCTGCCCCTGCACTGCTGGGGGGTGTGGGTGGTGGGAGACATGAGTGGGGGCCTGGTGGAGGGTGCCCCTGCACTGCTGGGGGGTGGGGTGGTGGGAGATATTAGTTGGACATGAGTGGGGGGCTGGTGGATGCTGCCCCTGCACTGCTGGGGGGTGGGGGTGATAGGGGACATACGTGGGGGCCTGGTGGAGGCTGCCCCTGGTGGCTAGGGGGTGGGAGTGATGGGAGACATGAGTGGGGGCCTGGTGGAGGCTGCCCCTGCACTGCCGGGGGGTGGGGGTGGTGGGAGACATGAGTGGGGGCCTGGTGGAGGCTGCCCCTGCACTGCTGGGGGGTGGGGGTGCAGGGAGACATGAGTTGGACATGAGTGGGGGCCTGGTGGAGGCTGCACCTGGTGGCTGAGAGGTGGGGGTGCAGGGAGACATGAGTTGGACATGAGTGGGGGCCTGGTGGAGGCTGCCCCTGTACTGCTGGGGCGTGGGGGTGGTGGGAGACATGAGTGGGGGCCTGGTGGAGGCTGCCCCTGGTGGCTGGGGGGTGGATGTGATGGGAGACATGAGTGGGGGCCTGGTGGAGGCTGCCCCTGCACTGCTGGGGGGTGGGGGTGGTGGGAGACATGAGTGGGGGCCTGGTGGAGGCTGCCCCTGCACTGCTGGGTGGTGGGGGTGGTGGGAGACATGAGTGGGGGCCTGGTGGAGGGAGCCCCTGCACTGCTGGGTGGTGGGGGTGGTGGGAGACATTAGTTGGACATGAGTGGGGGCCTGGTGGAGGCTGCCCCTGCACTGCTGGGGGGTGGGGGTGATAGGGGACATGAGTGGGGGCCTGGTGGAGGCTGCCCCTGGTGGCTGGGGGGTGGGGGTGATGGGAGACATGAGTGGGGGCCTGGTGGAGGCTGCCCCTGCACTGCTGGGGGGTGGGGGTGGTGGGTGACATGAGTGGGGGCCTGGTGGAGGCTGCCCCTGCACTGCTGGGGGGTGGGGGTGGTGGGAGACATGAGTGGGGGCCTGGTGGAGGGTGCCCCTGCACTGCTGGGTGGTGGGGTGGTGGGAGACATTAGTTGGACATGAGTGGGGGCCTGGTGGAGGCTGCCCCTGCACTGCTGGGGGGTGGGGGTGATAGGGGACATGAGTGGGGGCCTGGTGGAGGCTGCCCCTGGTGGCTGGGGGGTGGGGGTGATGGGAGACATGAGTGGGGGCCTGGTGGAGGCTGCCCCTGGTAGCTGGGGGGTGGGGGTGATGGGAGACATGAGTGGGGGCCTGGTGGAGGCTGCCCCTGGTGGCTGGGGGGTGGGGGTGATGGGAGACATGAGTGGAGGCCTGGTGGAGGCTGCCCCTGCACTGCTGGGGGTTGGGGGTGGTGGGAGACATGAGTGGGGGCCTGGTGGAGGCTGCCCCTGCACTGCTGGGGGGTGGGGGTGCAGGGAGACACGGGTGGGGGCCTGGTGGAGGCTGCCCCTGGTGGCTGAGGGTGCAGGGGGACATGCGTTGTTGGGCAGTAGTGCAAGGTGACATGTAGGTTGGCTGGGGGGCATGGCCATGGTGGATGGGGTGCCTGCAGGACATGTGCAGGCTAGGCCCCTGTGGTGTGGGCCACCTGCAGGGGCCGTGGAGGGTGTAGAGGGAACACCTGGGAGGACCCACACGTGCAATTCACGTGTGGTGCTCCCCGCGCACCCCTGTAATACACGTACCCTGATGGAATCGCGTGTGATACTTCCTGCGCACCCCAGAAATACACGTACCCTGCTGCTTTTGCGTGTGATACTTCCCGCGCACCCCTGGAATACACGTACCCTGATGGAATCGCGTGTGATACTTCCTGCGCACCCCAGAAATACACGTACCCTGCTGCTTTTGCGTGTGATACTTCCCATGCACCCCTGGAATACACGTACCCTGCTGTTTATGCGTGTGATACTTCCCACGCACCCCTGGAATACACGTACCCTGATGGAATTGCGTGTGATACTTCCAGCGCACCCTTGAGATACACGTACCCTGCTGCTTTCGCGTGTATTACTTCCTGCGCACCCCTGAAATACACGTACCCTGCTGCTTTTGCATGTGTTTCTTCCCACGCACCCCTGGAATACATGTACCCTGATGGAATCGCGTGTGATACTTCCTGCGCACCCCTGAAATTCACGTACCCCGCTGATTTTGCGTGTGATACTTCCCACGCACCCCTGAAATACACGTACCCTGCTGCTTTTGCGTGTGATACTTCCCGTGCACCCCTGGAATACACGTACCCTGCTGTTTTTGCGTGTGTTACTTCCCACGCACTCCTGATGCACACGTACACAAGACAATCGCGTGTGGAACTTCCCGCGAACCACTGAAATACACTTTCCCTGCATGGCATTTGCTGTGTGCCAGCCCTGTGAACTGGTCCAGGGTTAGCGCAGCCCTTTGCGATGATTTGGGGATTTTGAAGGCTTTTCCTTGCGCGAGGGCGTTCTTGGGGGCGTAACTGGCGCTGCTGCAGGGTCGCTGCGCCACTCTGCGCCACGGCTGGTTTCGGAGGCTAAAATCCATGAATACGCTGTGCGATGAAAAGGATTTTTTCGCACGCGGCTGGCGCAGTGTATCGCACGGGGACACTGTGCGCCAGCCGCATGCGCCATTTTTGTGCGAATTTCTATGAATTACCCTGTATATCTCAATGTGTTTTACCACAGAGCATCACACCAATAAAGAGAATTGTAATTAGGATATTTGTGTCAATGCTTCTTTTTTACAAACAAATGGAGAGTTTCTACAGAATGCACACACACACTTGTCTTTTTAAGGCAACAGGAAAGGTTTTATTGTTATTATATATATATATATTATACGTGTCTGTCATCCACTTTTCCCGTTGAGGGCACTAGAAAAAAAGGGGGAGGAATGCACACGGTTTAATCTGTGTTGCGCATTGTCTGCCCGCGAGGTTATCATATATGACAAAAACCATTTGCAGCCAGTAGTTTCAAACTTACTTGTTGAATAACAGCAACACAAGCGTAAATCAGAAAGTACGGCCGTTCTTCGTTCATTCAGGAAAACTCACTCTTCCGGTCCAAATCATGTGGTATTTTAATGTGACGTCAGGTGTGGTCAACTTAACTAGAAAACAGCGTGTAAAAACGTGCCCCCATTTTAGGTGTCAATGTTATTTCTTTTTGTGTCCATGGAACTTTATTGATATAAGTATACCTGTATAGCACAGTAATATTATCTAAACAAAAGCGCATGTGGTGCATGTTGTAATACAATTATAAGACACCAACAAGAAGCGCACGTAATTCTGCGCTCATTTATCTTCTTCAGATGTTTCATGAATGGGGCGATAAATGGCATGCAATTAGTACACCTCTATCAATATTGGGCAGTCTATGTTCACATAGTAGCCATGCTACTTGCACTGTTTTATAATTTTCAAATGAATAATTTTGCATGAACGTGCCCCCGTCTCAAAAATTGTTAAGTATTTCAATCAGGCACACACCCAGGCCTAGCATGTAGGGCGCAATGAAATACTTATTTTAAGTGTGTCTATAAGTTCAATATTCTGAATGATATGCCATTCATATCACACGCTTCTAAAAAAAAAAAAAACCTGGGTCACACAACCAGGAGTCAGGCTAGTTTGTAAAGGTAAATATTTATTTCTTTATTTGATATTTAAATCACACATACATTTTAATATATATATATATGTATATATATATATATATATATATATATATAGGATATATAGGGCAGCAATCACCTAACGGTGACAATGCAATTCAGAAAATAAGCAAAGCAATTGAATTCACTCATGCTAATGTAGAATCAAAAACACATGAACAAGAACAGTTTTGGTTTGTGAACAGATAGTGTTTAGGTCATTAGTTCCCCCTGCAAAGTACTGAAGGTACAAATGAGCAATCCTACACAGATGTCAGTAATCAGCAGGTATTCAGGAATGAAAGACAAGGGGCCTCATTCTGAGGTGGGCGGTAAGGGATACTGGGCACCGGCAAGGAGACCGGTGACGGTAATCCCTTACTGCTCAATTACGAGGTCCCTTAGCAGCAACCACAAGGGACGTGTGGTCAGACCACATGTCCTTTGCGGGTCCCATTAGGGGACCAGGGCGCTAATTAGTGCCCTCCCCATTCCCATTGAGCCCTATGGGGCTCAAATGGGAATGGGGAATAACATTTGGAATGGGGACTTACTGGGTCCACCAAGGGCGAAATGTCCCGGTAAGTCCCCACTCCACCAGACCGGACCCGGACACGATTTTGGAGGCAGCCCTGGCACTAATAGTGCCATGGCTACCTCCAAAGTCGTAATGAGGCCCAATGTCTAGAGTTTAAATGCAATCGTCCCACCCCAAATAAGAGAGAACACCGTTTTTGGAAATAGACACTTTGAAAATGACAGTTGAAAAATGGCTTTGTAAAACAGTGCAAAAGGTTGCGGAATTGCTTAAATGGAGAACAATTCTGAGGAAAGCAACACTAAACAGGTCCTAACACACATGAGCTACATGATAAACAACAGTATATACTTTAGATCAAGATGGGAGTTTAAGAAACACTTTAAATGGGAAAAAGACACGTGTAAGCTTTTGAAAACTGCACATTTCCGGCAAAATTTCACTATGCGATATTTGAGAAAAACGGGTCAAATACACTGTTCCGGTGATGTACTGATGCGGTTTCTGGTTTTGGGTTTAGCTAAGGGTCTTGGGTATCAGTGAAAGTTGACATTTTGTTTCTATCTTTAGAATTGAAGAAGTTATAGAGGTTTTAGTGAGAGGCGTTTTTTTGCAAAATAGGCGCGAAAATGAAAAAAGAAATTTGCTTTTAAAAATGACAGATTGGTTTCATTACACTATATTAATGACTACAAAAAAGAGAATGCTACACATGAATCTTCACGGTTACGTGGCCAGCGTAACCCTTCACATGGTGGATACTCGATTCCTTTCTGGGATCTACTTTAGTTACTCAAAATCACTAATGGCTTATAGTATGATAAAACAATTGAGGAAACTCAGCGCAAGAATGGTTTTAACAATACTAGGGTTCTGAATTTGAAGATGGGATGGGATGGGTTGAGATTGGGATAAGACAATGCAAATATATTTTGGGTCACTGTTCTTCCTATTAATACTTACAATCCCTTGTAATTAAAATGGACCGTCAAAGTTCTGGTCATCGGATCAGGTCTACCGGCAGCAGGGCACTGGCGGGATTGGATTAGCAGTGCAGTTCTGGTCAATTTTGGACTGCAACTCAGACTGGATTTGGATGGGCCCTTCTGGTCACTGGACATGGCAGATTAGCAGGATCCGAGTTTCAGCAGCAAGCCTTTATGGTAGCAAGCCAAACTGGATCAGTATTAAATCCCTTCAAGTTTGGGATGTTTGAAATTGGGTCTAGCTAGAAAGAGTTCAGCAATGCTAAAGTCTGGATTCTGCAAAGAAATCAGGATCTTCAACGAAGTCTGGAGTCAGCTACAAGATGAAGAGTTCTGGAACAATACCGAATGACATCACCAAGGTTATAATGTGGGCAGAAATTCAAAAACACACCCCCACGGCTGTGAGTGGCCACAGGCACTTGCCTTGTTTTGGTTGGCAGTCAGAACAGAGCTGTCATCTTTACGATGGGATTTAGGAACACCCACATTGATTATGACTACAATTTAGCTTTCCCATAAATAAAGATTTTTACAATTATGCCCTCTACTAAAATCAGACACATGCATTACATTTGTTATGGTTTATCCTGGTGTCCAATTCCCGTCCATGTGAGAGCTGTCTTTCTCATTCTATGGGATTTCATCAATTTTAATCATAACAGTTAGGATTAGTAATTTCTAATTCGTACATTTCTGGGTGCTTAGCAGTGGATCATGTACAGACAATCTTAGGCTTGCAACATTAATAGTTCTGCTACCATGAGTTTTTTTTGTAACTTTGGTCCCTTAAGTGGTACAGGTTTCATCAATGTCTTCAAATTAAAAGCCTGAAATTAGGTTCATATCTACCAATGTTCAGATTTATCCTTCCTTAGGTTGCAGAGTTAAAGAGTTTAAAACTTAACCACAAATACAGATTTAAACACTGAAAGGTTCAGAGTTTTTTTTCTCTCCTTTCAACAAACAACAGCTGTCAGATCCCTTTGATCAGGGTGGGGTGTAGAGGGAAGCATCCTGTCCCTCCCCAGCAGAGCATGTCCTTTGTTCTTGGCTCAGCCACAAGACAAAAGTCTAATGAAGTCTCATTGTGCTCCTTGTTGTCAATATGCAGGAACCATTAAGCAGCCATTAGCCTTCCTGTAGCAAGGGGTTGTCAAACTGAAGTGTCAAACCTTCCCAGGCTGGCCACTGTCCAATCAGAATTAAGCAGTTACTTAACTCCAATACTGGGTTACTTTTCAAATTCACAATGAAAGTATTTTCTTTAACACATATTAAAATAAGCACGGTTTATAAGGGATTTGGACATTTAAATGAATGAAGCCCTTCACAAACATGCTTTAAATAGTCAAATTTTGCAATTTCTTCAGGAAAAAGAAACAAATTTAAAATGTGTTTGACAGCTAATTTTCTTATGCAGATTTCAGTCAGTGAGGCCTTGATTCCTCTGACTGCCTGGAGAATCTATGATTTCAGCACACTTTTCCTTTCAATAATTCACTGGGAAAATGACTGAATTTAGTGCCAAAACAGCACTTTGAAGGTTGCCATTGATTAGGAAGCTGTATTAAAGGGCATTTTCGGATTTTAGCCCACTTTTGGGGCCTTGATTCATGTGACAGGTAACAGCAGTCACTGGCATTCTCTCGCATGGATTTCTTGCTTTGACATCAACTTTACCTGTGTGTGGCAGGGTGTGCAGGTCTTTTGTGGTTTATGAACCATGCACAGTTCTGCAAATTTGGCGCACACAGGGGTTAGTGCATCCATTTTGTCAGTTTTCTTTCCCCATTGGCAAAGGGGTGTAATAGGGCGCATTGGCATGGGTTGAAATATCCCACAATATGGTAATTTATTCTTTTATTTAATGTCCGTGAGACTTTATATTATAATGCAATAATATTAGAGAAGCAGAAAATGCAAGCTATATATATTAAAAAAACTATGGTAGCAACAGTCTGATTTCACACCAAAACCAAAAGACCAGTCTGCCAAAGGATTGGCGAACATCGCTCATGTGTAAAGAATAAAATAGCCGAAAAACCATTGGTCAAGCATTTCATCAAAGCACATCACACACATGAAGACATTTTTTGGTGTATTCTGCAGACTCTTGCTCCTCATTCACGTGGTGGTGACCATGATCTGAATTTAAGCAAATTGGAACAAAGGTGGATGTATTCACTAGATTCGGACAGTCATGGTCTCAATCTATATCTTTTTATAAGATCATAAGCCAAACTATTCTTTGGCAATGGGATAACCTGGTACCTCCACACAGTTAAATCTAGATTTAAAACCATGCTGTTGACACGGTATGCCATATGTCATATGGGAACCTTCTCAAACAGAAGTGCACATGTGCTCAGTATCCACAGTTTTTTCCATTGGGTGCATACATAATGAAAATTACAAAATATCCTTAGTAGCTAGGCTACTATGTGAAATCAGACTATTGCTACCATTGTTTTATAATATATATAATTTACATTGTGTGCTTATCTAATATCATTGCATTATAACTTTAAGTCTCACAGACATTAAATAAAAGAATAAATATCCATATGTAAGACGGCGGCACGTTCATGCAAAATTATTCATTTGAAATTTACAAAACAGTGCAAGTAGAACAGCTACTATGTGAAAATAGACTGCCGAATATTGATAGAGGTGTACTAATTGCATGTAATGTATCGCAACACCCCATTCATGAAACATCTTAAGAAGAAAAATAAGCGCAAAATTATGTGCGCTTCTTGTTGGTGTCACATAATTGTTTTACAACATGCACCACAGACGCTTTTGTTTAGGTAATATCACTGTGCTATAAACAGGTCCACTTATATCAATGAAATCCCATGGATACAAAAAGAAATAACATCTACACTTAAAATGGCAGCACGTTTTTACACGCTGTTTTCTAGTTAAATTGGCCACACCTCATGTCACATTAAATTACCATGTGATTTGGACCGGAAGAGTGAGTTTGTCTGAATGAACGAAGAATGGCCGTACTTTCTGATTTACGCTTGTGTTGCTGTTATTCAACAAGTACGTTTGAAACTACCGGCTGCAAATGGTTTTGTCATATCTGATGACCGTGCAGGCAGACAATGCGCAACACAGATTAAGCCGTGTTCGTTCCTACCCCCTTTTTTTCTAGTGTCCTCAATGGGAAAAGTGGATGACAGACACATACAAATCCTAACACACACTGAATAATAATACAACCTTTCCTGTTGCCTTAAAGAGGCAGGTGCGTGTGCATTTTGTAGATGCTCTCTCCATTTGTTTGTAAAAAAGAAGCATTCACACAAATATCCTAATTACTGTTCTCTTTATAGGTGTGATGCTCTGTGGTAAAACGCATTGAGATATAGTGAGGAACACCAACAAATGAAAAGACAGCTCTTTGGTGTCTCCAAAGAACAAGCAAACAAAGGTATTAACAATATATGATACTTAATGTTTATACGGGTGCTTACAATTTATCAGAACCATTATACTACATCATTCTTTGTTTAAATTCCATAGGTCATCATGAGCACACATCTAGACAAGCGTAACTATAGGCTGTCAAAAAACAATATATGACAACGTTTTGGCTAAATGCTATAAGCAATGAATTAATTTTATTTCTAAAAAAATGAAGGAATTGAAAAATATTACCATTGAGATGAAATGGTAATACTATAGATCAAATGGAAATAAATAACCAAATGTCTCCATTAGTAAATATATGGAGAGAAAACATATGTTTGTGAAAAAAGAATTGTGTGCACTTGAATATAGAAACGCTGGGAGAACAGGTTGAACAAATGATTGAAAAGAAAAAAAGAGATTTGAGTATGGTCAGTTTGCTAAAAGTGTTTTTATATGTTTGTTTTTATATGCATGTGTTCGGCATCAAAATCCAAAGAATTCTCAAAACTTTCTTCCCCAAAATACAGTGGGCCTCATTACGAGGTTGGAGGTAGCCATGGCCCTATTAGCGCCATGGCTACCCCCATACCGCATACCGGGTCCGGGTTCTCAGTATGGGGACTTACCGGGTCATTGCAACCTTGGAGGACCCGGTAACTCCCCATTCTGAAAACCATTCCCCATTCCCATTTGAGCCCCTATAGGGCTCAATGGGAATGGGGAAGGAGCTAAGAACGGGCCTGCAAATAGTGGGCCTGTTATTAGCTCCCTGGTCCCTTAGCGGCTCCCGCTAAGGGCGGCTGGTAAAATCAGCTGGCCTTATTGGGACTTGCTAAGGGACCTCGGAATGCAGCAGTAAGGGGTTAACGGCACTGGCATCCCTACCGGTGACGTTAACCCCTTTACGCCGATCTCGTAATGAGGCCCAGTGTGTCCTGAAGACAGCCTTGAATTGCTACTTTACTTTTGAGTAATTACATGAAGGGTACAAAATCTATATCAAGACCAGAAACATATTCATCGTCGACACATTTTGTCTTGACGGGTTTTTTGTATGTGAAATTCGAAGTGCAAAAAAAAAGTCACTCGTAGGGGAGCCCCACCTCCTTTGTTTTGTGAAAAGCGGCTGAGAACAGCCAAAGACATTATCTGTCTTGAGGGATTCTTGTGTAAAAGTAGAAATGTAAAAAGTCACTCGTGGGGTACTAACATCAACTTTGCTTTACAAGAAGAGAATAGTAAAAATGAGAATGCTTATGAAAAAGTAGGATTTATGTTGTGTACATTTTTATAAGTATGTCTGTGTTATCAGGCTTTTGACCAAGTGGTCTTTTTATATTTTTTGTATGAATAAATTAATTGTTGTTTGATGTAACTGACCTTTACCGTTTTTAGATATTTGTTTTGGAAAATGGTACCATCACTCCTTTTTTTGTCCTTCTCTTCCAATACAGCTTTCCAGGGTTTGTGGTCCATTCTTAAAATGAGCCTATAACCCCACACATGAGACCTGAATTCTCCAGACCATAGACAAGCTAACAACTAATTACCAATAACTGTGTATCTCAATTCCTGTCCTTCCATATCTGCAATGCAAAACGCAACAACCTCATCAACCTTGAATTGTTTCTTGGAGAACATTGTTCCAATTCCTTTCCCATTAGTGTCTGTGGTGAGGATGCTTTGCAAACCGATATCAAATAGTGCTAAATAGTTTGCATTCCCAATAAAATCTTTAATTTATACAATTTCATTCTCACACTCTTCAGTCCAGTCAAACTTCACTCCTTTTCACTTAAAATTCTGAATTTCCTGAACCGTATCAGAAAAACTCTTCATAAATGTATGGTAGAAATCAATTAAACAGAAGAATAGCAATGCCTTTACGTCTCAGCCAGGAAGCACTCCTTATGGCAGTTACAATTATCTTTTGTGGTTTTAGCCCATGTTTTCTTAGTTCATGTCCAATATACTCCACACTCTTCCTTGAAATGTAAAATTTTCCAAACATACTGTTGGTCCCTTTTCCTGCAACATATTCCAAACCCCTCAGCAAATGATCATGTTTATTTTCATCTGTGCTAAAAATCTAAATATCAACCATAAAGCAAACAACCTTATTTGATCCACCAAAGACATTTTGTATCACTTTTTGTTTCACAGCCATGACACATGAATTCAATTCCCTTAAGACCACACATAGGCACATTTCACCGTTCCTCTTTCTTGCAATGACTAGAAAATTAAACCACTCTACATTTTCAACAGGTTTTAGTATTCCCTTCTCAGACACCTTGTTCAAATTCTTTCTTAACATCACCCCACAGACCAATTGGCATATTTCTCACTTTTGCCAAATGGGAAGTTGCACCTTTTACCAGTTAGCATAACCTTTAAGACACTCTAAGGTATTGTTTGATACTTTAGGACATTCTTTAATAAACTCTTTGCATTCTAGTGCTGTCACTGTACTTAAAACCTGTTCCTCAGCATTACAATCTAATGTTATCCAAAGCATACATTGCTCCATCTATCCTGGCAAAGACGTCCCTTTGCTTGTCACATAATCTTTGCTTACACACTTGCACCCCTTGAAGTGGAAGTCTGCAATAAAGTAACCCCAGAGTGAAATTGTGTCTTCCTTATAACCAACGGGTCTTATGTCTGGCAGGAAAAATGTACAATCATCCCACCACCAAAGAAATTGATCTGTGTGTAGAGGGACATTAAATCAATTTTGCTCCTAAGTCAGCCAGGATGCTCACACTCATTCCATCAATCTTTACTATAGTGTACAGGTTCGTACTCTCGCCCTGTTTATCCTTATGACACACCTCAGAGCAACCCCCTTCAACCACTGCCCAAAATAATCTCATCAATTTCACCTCTGGTGTTACTTTCCTTAACATTTTTCACTTGATTTTTTGTTGAATGATCCTGCCCTACAGCACCTTCCAAAATTACCTTTCTTTTGGGCTTCAAATATTTAACCTTCAGCACTGGAGAGTTCCCAGTTGCCCAATGGGACGAAGTGAAAACAATTAATTTTAGCTTAAGATGTGCATATTTCTCTTACAAGGGTCACAGATTCCTTCAATGCTGGGGACCACTTGAATCTTAATAGATGAATCATTTGCCTAAACAAGGCACTGAGTAAGAGTTGTCCTTCCATGCTACGACAAAGATGCCCCTGCGCAGCATTCCACTTATCACTCTGACACTTGTATTACTGTTGCTTGCACCTTCCAGGGCTCATTAAATCCGAGTGAAAGGGCAGACTGAAAGATATCTTGATCCTTTAATACATAATGCAAACTATGCTTTACAGTACCTTGAGATGTTCCTATGACAGCAGATTGTGGTGTATTTTTATCCATGCCACTGCGCCACCCTGCACCCCTTTGCCAATGGGGGAACAAAATTGCCAAGAATGGAGGCAATAACCTCTGTGTGCACTAAGTCTGCAAAATTGTGCAGAGTCCATAACCAATCAAAAGATCTCCATGCCCTGTCAAATACACCGGCAAAGTGGTGTAAAAGCAGGCATCACTACTGTCATCTGTCATTTGTCACTGGAAACAAGCCCACAGAATGGCTAAAATCCAAAAATGCCCCTAAATACAGTTTCCTAATCAAGGGCAACCTTCAAAGTGCTGTTTTGACACTAAATTCTGTTATTTTCCACAGTGAATTATTAAAAAGATAGTGTGCTGGTATCATGGATCCTCAAGGCAGTCAGAGGAATCCAGACATCACAGCCTGACAACTGCCTAAAGGAATTGGCTGTAAAATTTAGCTTAAATGTATTTCTTTGTCCTGTCCTGAAAAGTTGCAAAATCCACTATTTAATGTATGTTGGTGAAGGGCTAATTATTTTAAAATGGTTAAATCCTGTATACTCTGTACTTATAATTTATATGTGAACTGAAAAGATGTTAATGTCCAAGAGCCCAGTCTGAAGCCAATCCACATGTGAATTCTGATCTGACAGGGCCTGGCCTGGGAAAACTGACATCTCCGTTTAACACTCCCTTGAGAACAGGAAGACTAATGGCTATTAATGGGTCATGCATAATGCCAGCAAGACACTCAAAGGGGCTCCATTAGATATTTGTCTGCTGAATGACCAAAGAACAAGCTGAGAATTGGCCTCTGAAAGGAGGAGCAGGGTGTGGGGGAGGTTTCTCAGTGAACTTCAAAGGACTGGCCATCTGCTCACTTTGTGAAGCAAGAAAGAAAAACCTGGACTGGATTTTGAATGAAAATTACTTGTTTTTGCCTCGGAGCTTTATGACATTTAACATGGCAGCCAAAATAAGTAGACAGGTGAAACATACACACTTATAAACCTGAACTCATGCTAGACAGTTGAAGATGTGGTAGGAATTTTTATTACACAAGGAACCAAAAATACACTAAAACACTGATTGTGGCAAAACTATTAATGTTGCAAGCTTAACATTGTATGTACACGATCCAAGTAGTATTGAATTAGAAATGATGAATAACAAAGTTTTCTGGGTAAAATTGATAAAAATCCATAAAGTGACCAATACAGCTCTCATAAAGATAGAAATCGGATGTAAATGTAGACAATCATATGTGAAAAAAATATGTGAAAAAAATATGTGTCTAATTTGGTGAGGGTATGTAATGGAAGGAATGTACATTTGTGCAAAAGTATGTTTTGGGTAAAAATCCAGGTGAGAGTTCACAAATCCTTTCTTAAAATGGGAGCCCTGTTTAAGCTGCCAAACAAAATGAAGCGCACGCCTGTAGCCACTCACAGATAGGGTGGTGTGTTCTGAAGTTCTGCCCATGCCATAACATTTGTAATGGATAAATATATGAAGGGCCTACATATAGGGACTCAACACACTGCTTCCAGTACACCCTGCTTCCAGAACCCATCCAGATGTGCGTGCAGCACCTTATTGCAGAACTCTTCCTTTTGTAGCTGACTCCATAATTCTTTGAGAGATCCAGATTTCTTTGCAGAATCCAGACTCTAGCATTGCAAAATTATTGCTAGACTGCCCCAATTTCAAAAATCAAAAAAACATGAAGAGACTTAATTTTAATTCAGCTTGGCTGGCTACCATTAGGCTTGCCCCCTGAAAACTTGTATCCTGCTATCTACCGCTTCCAGTCACCAGAAGGGGCCCTTCCAAATCCAGTCTGAGGTGCAGTCCAAACATGACCAGAACCGCACCGCTGACCCAAATCCCTCCAGAGGTGCATGTTTGCCGGTGGACCTGCCCAGTCCATGACCAGAACTGACGGTCCAATTTAATAACTTATTCTGTGATTATTAATAGGAAGAAAAGTGACCCTAATATATCTGCATTGTCTGATCCCTATCTCAAACCCATCCCATCTCTAATTCAGAACCATCGTCTTGCTAGAACTATTTTTGCGCTGACTCTTTTCTCATATGTACAAGTAGAGTATCCACAACAGGCGGGTTACGCCGATGACGTGACTGTAAAATCCATCTGTGGCATTCGCGTTTTCATAGTGATAATCTATTGTAATCAACCCATCTGTCATTTTCAAAAGTGCATTCCTGTTTTCCATTCTTGCGCCTCTTTTGCAAAAACATCTCTTACTAAATCCTCTATAAGTCCTTCATTTTTTATAATAGAAACAGAATTTCAACTCCTACTTGTACCCAACATCCGTAGCTATCCATAGAACCCAATGCATAACAGTGTGATTCTCCCGTTGTAGCAAATATGGCGTAAGGAAAAGTTTGCCACAATTTTACATTTTGAGAAATTTTACAAGTGTGAAATTGCTTTAATTTAATTCCCACTTGGACTTTAAGATTTCAAATGTTTTCTTCTGAATAAATCATTGCTTGTGATTGTTTGCAACCTTTCTAGGCGGCTCACATAGGAATTTATAACAAATTAAGTATTTTTGACCCGATTTTTTGTTTTTGCTCAGTCAATTCCAAAGACAATTTCAAAGCCATCCTGACAGCTGAAAAGCCAATTCTGTTTTTCTCTTGTGTTTAAAGGGGGAAGGTGGGACTGATGTTCTGTTGGATTTGTGTTATTGCTGAATACCTGCTCTCTCCTCACATCTATTTAATTGCCTATTGGGGGGTTGAGGGGAGTTGCAGGGGGAACGTCTGACCATAGTGCCATCTATACCAAACCAACTCAAAAGTATTCTTTTCTGTGCTGCATTTATTGTTGTGCGCATTACTTGATTCCCCATTGGTGATTGTTGTTTATCTATTAAAATATATTGGGATTAACATTTAAATACATAAATAAATATTTACCTTGGCAAACTAGCCTGATTCCTGGTTCAGTGTGACCGGGGGGGGGGGGTCTCAGGAGAAGGGTGTGATATGAGTGGTATATCGTTCAGATATTGAACTTATAGACAAAAATAAATAAGGGCTTCAAGTGCGCACTACATGCTGGGCGAGACTTGGGTGTGTGCCGGATTGAAATCACTTACAGATTGGGAGCTCGTCGCGGGATCCTGAATTTGACTTACCACTCGTGACAGTCTAACACAGCGTGCTAGCCGACAGGATACATACACCTTGTTGGGTTACCATACTGTGCTACACTGTACAAGCACCCCTCAAAAGAAATACTCAAATGAATTGGGCCTGTTTGCAAAAGTAAAGTAACCCTGAGATAAGTCAGAAGGAAATTAATATTTCCGGAAAGGCGACCACAGTGGAAATTAATATTGCAAGGGAAAACCAACTGCACAAATTGGTTGTCAGGGGTGAATGGCCAGAACAGGACAAACAGATATGGCTGCAGGGAATAAAACAAGAAACCACTGAAATCAACCTTAATACCTGGCAGGACAAGGGTCCATTACATCAAGCACTTAGCGAGCTGTACATGGCCCCAAAAATAAAAGAGGAGCAATGTAAAATCGACAAAACAGCGGCCTACCTGTACCTCCACATATGAATCATAAAGGAAAAGTACGCAGACCATGTAGATTTGACAAAGAGGCAAGGGGAAGCCCTGTAGAAAATCCAGAGCAATCTGGCTCTGCAGAGCAAAGGCTCCAGGATAGCAAATAAACTGAAACAGAGGCTAGTCAGTATGCTACCAAACTCCAAGAAGATCTGGCTCTCTTACTGCAAAGGAATACAGAGCAAGGTACACAGGTACAGACACTGCAAAAAGAGTATCAGGAAAGGTTGGACTCTTTAAAACAGAGTCAACAAAAGCTGGAGCAGCAATTAACTTTTAACATAGTCTGTGCAGAACAGTTAGTTATCCTACAAAACCGCATAGACAAATTGAAAGAAGAAAATAATAAATTAATTATGAAAGATCTAGAATTCCAAGCAGAGTTTGATGAGGAACGCCAGAAAGCTGGTGCCTTTAGAAAACAGAGGGACAACCTGGCTGAGCAGAGGGACACCTTAGGCCAGGAAGTCAGCCATTTAAAAACAAAGTTAGAGGAAAATCACCTGGGCCTTCAGGAATTTGGTGAAATCAAAACTTATTATGAAAAGCTGTTAGAGCACACCAGGGGGTGGAGGATGCTTTGGCAAAGAACAATAAAACTAATAAGACACTGCAAAAAGAGTGTCAAGAAAGGTTGGACTCTTTAAAACATAGTCAACAAAAACTGGCGCAACAATTAACTTTTCATAGAGTCTGCGCAGAACAGATGGTCGTCTTACAAGACCAGATAGACCAATTAAAAGAGGAAAATAATAAAATTGATTATCAAAGACCTAGAATCCCAAACAGAGTTTGATGCGGAGCGCCAGAAAGCTGGGGCACTTAAAAAAGCAGAGGGACGACCTGGCTGAGCAGATGGCCACTCTAAGAGAGGCATGCCTTAGGATAGGAAGTCAGCCATTTAAAAACAAAGTTAGGAGAAAATCACCTGGCCCTTCAGGAACTTGGTGAAATCAAAATGGATTACAAAAAGCTACTAGAGCGCACCAGGCGGGTGGAGGATGCCTTGGAAAAGAATAATCAGACCAGGAAGGACCAAGCTCAGGAGGTGAGTCTCCTGAAGCAAAAATTGGCCCAATACTCACAATGCAGGCAGGAAGCACAGAGAGACAACGAGGCTCTCTGTGTAAAGAATGACAGGCTCCACAAACAGATAGCCATGCAAGAACAAATCATAGAGACCTGTAAGGCCTTAATAGAGGAACAAAAGGGTCCGATTTTGGCATGTCATCAGGGAGTAGGGGCTGAAAGAGATGAGTTAAAATGGGAAAGAGAAACCCCTGAGCATAACCTCGGGACCCCTGGCATCAGGGGATTCAATCCATTCAGTTCCATGGACTCTGCCACCCTCATGTCCACTGGCTCATATGAACCACGGGCCACGGGATGGTAGACTTCAACACTATGAGAAATATGGGACTGACAGATAAGCGCCTAACAGAAATGGATGGGCGGGCATCTATGCACAGGTTCCCAAATATAAGGGCCAGCCTCTCTGATCAGGGAGACTCCAGTGAGGGGAGAATCAGAGAACTGGAACCTCCAAAATATCACCTACCAAGAGATCAGTCTGTAAAAATTGGTGGGGAATTCCATGATACTAGGCCCACAAAGAGCCTTTTAAAAACCTCTTCCCAGCTAGGACAGTGGGGGGTGGGAGGGTACTCAGCTAATCCTGGGAGCAAGGGAGAGTTAGTAGACTCTTCTGAGCACCACAGGTTTCAAGAGTCTAGGCCCCCACATGCTGCCAGCCAATTCCCAAGCCTGCAGAATCAGAGAGAGCCTAGAGGATCAGACAGCCATCTCTGGTAGCAGTGCCTCTGAGTCAGAGGATGAGTGGACAAGGGTGACCAAAACTAAAAAGGCCAACAAAATCAAGAGGGCCCTACTGAAAGATCCCCTGAATCAAATCAAGGCTATTAGGAGCATCATAACGCCCTACCATAAAAATGCCAAATATTCAGTTTAGGAGCACCTCAAATTGTTAGAGTAAATGATGGAGACTGCAGCCAAAGTTGTATTCAGTATGTCAAGTGGACATTTTCACCTGAATACTCCAGCTTCTTTGCAGGGCTGGAAGATCAGAACCATTTAAGATGGTCCACCTATAGGGCATGTAAGCAATTATTTGTACCCTTCATAGCAAATGTTTCAAACAAATCTAACATTGGCCGGGACAGATACATAAATTTAGGTCTGTTTAAAAAGGTTTATAAAGGGTTGGTCTCATAGGTAAGAGATCCAAGAAGTGAATCTGGAAGCAATACCCACTCACAGTATCTGTGTATTGAAATGTTAGGAAACAATTATTTATTTTCTAATCATATTTGGCATGTGATGAACAAATAAGACATACTAGGTGTTAAAACATATAAATAAAAAATAACAACTTGTAGTGACATCATAAAATACATTAGGAAAACATAACATATAATACAAAGTTAAGTGTAAGTATCAATTCTAATTTCATTGACACAATGTAACGTAATGCACAAAGTTAAGTGTAAATATCAATTATTATTTCATTGACACAGGTGGTACGCAGAAAATGCAAAATAATTTCAATTGAACAGTGAATGTCCTCTAGGGATTAATTTCAGATAAACAGTGAATGTTTCAGGGTCATAGGATAAATGATATCTTTGCCAACGTGGCAGAGACTGACTAAACAGGGTCTGCAAAACCGGGAACCGACTTGATCGGGTGTTCCAGGTTGATTTCACATGTTGGAATCAAAACACGTCTGCCTTCATCAGGGCTCCATATGGGGGAACCCTGTGGGAAGTACAGAGAACTCCTGTTAGCAAGTTTATAGTGTGCCATTAATTATTGGGCACAGTAGTTATTAATCTATTCTCACAGTACCAGGCTGTTGTCTTACCTGCCGGTGCTATATGTCCCAAGTACTCAGTTGTCGGTGATAGAGAGGCTTGATGCTGGTCAGCATGAATCATCACTCGGGTCCCAAAGAGGATGGTGGGGACCCAAACAGTCGATAGGTTTGCTGGGAATTCTGTCTGGGGAATAGAATGCAAAGTTGTTGCTCGAAATCCATAGACCCGAAAACCCAGTAAGAGGTGGAATTTGCAGTCATGCTTGTGTATATACAGAAGCAAAGGGTAGGCAGAAAAAAGGTCATAACTAATAGGTACCTGCTGGCAGGGTAAGTATGTCTGCCGTACCTGGTGCTGGCTCACTCCACAAACTGTGCCCCAAATTTTGGTGGTGTGTACAGAATGTTGACTCCTAAGAGGATCAAGGAGGGAACAACAGAGGAGAAGAAAAAGAGCCAAATTATTTGGGGAGTGGTTCAAATGAAGAGATAATTTGGGCATGGGTTGCAGCAAAGTATTACATAGCAAAGGTATTCACGAGGGCCACGGGGGGTCACAGTAGGTAAATGTGGCTAGAGACATCAAGGTTAATGTCCGTGGCTTCAAAAAGAAGACAAATACCCTAATTGCACTGCCTCGCGATGGGTGGCAAGGCAAACAGAAGTGAAGCGTAGCCCCTTAATGGCAGAGACTGCATGTGGATAGATGCAACTGAAGGTGAGTGCATACCGCATGACAATGGGTGCTGCTCACATCCGCATATATAGTGAGTTAGAAGGAATCATAGATTAAAGAGGACAAAGTATAACAGGAGCCGCTTCACAGTTGTAACCCGAAGTGTACCATAACATCCAAGCAGCGGTTTGTCGAGTGTGCAAGTGGGTCTTACCTGCTTTTTGTCCTGGTGAGGTACCTCTCATAGGGAGTATGTGTGCTTGCCGGCGAGTACGTCTGTAGTGAGACTGTGCGCGCGATCGGCTGCAGTGATTGTATATACTCTGTTGTCCTGGAGACCATGCATGCGTGGTTCTGCTGGGGGAGAAACACGGCAACCAATCCCGCATCGGTAGGCGGGACAGCCGTATGTCAATGCGTGAGCGCGCTGGAAAACATTGTTGTGCCTACATTACCATGGGGACCCGTAGTGTGCCGGTTGTAGCGATGTCCATAGCCCAAGTTACATGAATACTCGGGACATGTAACGTAAGGCACTTAGCGGCAGGTAGGTGTACAAGTAAATAAGATGGACGCAAAAAGTAAATGCGCAAGGGAACTGGGGACCACTAGTTAAGGGGCCTGGGGCTGTTTTTTGTGCAAGCCACATGATTGTACATGGGGCGAGCATGAGCCAGCTGTACCATTTAGGCAGATTGTGTTATGCGCCCTGTGTGAATAGAAAAACATCAGAGGGCGCAGATTGGTATACTGGTGAATAAACAGGGAACATAAATCCCAAATTCATGAGGCTTCGTGCTGAAGTCTCGATATATATTTGGATCTGCCAAGGTATTCAGTGTAACCCAGCAGATTTAATTGAGCTCCAAGATTGAGGTGTATTGACGCCCTCATAGACGTGTGGATTAGATTAGGGGCTGAAAAGCCTCATTAAGCCATGGTGGTATGTGTCAAGGCAATGAATCCACCTGGATTCCTTTCGAAGAAGGCTGTTTTGGATGTCAGGGTCTCCCTTGATTTTTTCCACCACCCACCAAAAGATGTTGTTAGGGGTGTAGTTGGAAGCCAAAAAATGTTCCACTAGGGGTGCCGTTAGATTTTTACATCTGATTTTGGATCGATGTTCTGATATTCGAATATTGACCACCCTGGTGGTTTGACCGATGTATCATAGCCTACATGGGCATTCGATACAGTAGATGGTATTCTGACTTTTGCAATTCGTGAGATCCATCAGGGTCCATTGATGTCCACCAATAGAGAAAGTTTTCATTTGTTTGGTGAATTGACAGGCTACACAGTTCCCGCATGGGTGATGACCTTGTAGCGGGCGGAGGGTGCAGGAACCAGTGCCGGCTGTATCAGCTTGGTATAATGAGTGCACCAGCTGTTCTTTAATATTCTTGGCATGTTTGTATGCGAACCTCAGTGGCTGTTCGCCTGGTAGCTTCAAAAGAGCTATGTGCCAATGTTTATTAATGATTTTCTTTACTTGTGAAGTGTGGGTGCAAAAAGTGACGGCAAATGTCATACGATTTTCTGGCCTGGAACAGATTCCCATTCCAGTTGGAGGAGGGTGTCCCGGTTGGTGTTCCGAGCTCTTTTTTTGGCTTGTGCCAATTGTCTTTTTGGGTACCCTCTAGTTCTCAGGCGGGTAGATAATGCCTCTTAGTGGCGCTTATAGTCTGCCACAGAGGTGCAATTTCTGCGTATACAGAGAAATTGTCCGTAGGGCAGGTTGTCTTTGGTATTTGCCAGGTGGTTACTAGCATAATGCAGAATTCTATTTCTGTCTGTTGATTTGCGGTAGAGGTCACATTCTAGATGGCATTCTTTGTGTTTGATGATTAAATCCTGAAAAGTGATTTCAGAACTGCTATGTCCAATGGTAAACTGTATTTCTTGGTTGCACTTATTAAGCCAAGTCCAGAAATCACCTAATTGGGTCTATGTGCCCGTCCAAATGAAGATTACATCGTCACTGTATCGATGCCAATGGCTGATCTGGGCCTGCCAATGATTGAGGTTGGAAAACACATGCTCATTTTAAAACTTGGCCATGTACAAAATAGCCAAGCTAGGGGCAAACGTGGCACCCATAGCAGTGCCTTTTATCTGCAGGTACATGAAGTTGTTAAATGTAAAGAAATGTCTGTGTAGCGCTATTTCCATCAGTTCCAATATGAAGTTAGTCGGGGCCTTATGAGGGGTAGGGTCTGCAGTGAGCCATTCCTGAGCGCATTCTATCGCATCAGCCTGAGGGATATTAGTATATAAGGACTTGATGTCCATGGTTACCAGGAGTTGAATGGTTGGATTGAAAATCAGGTCCTCAAATATAGTAATTGTGTGGGTGGTATCCTTTAGATAGGTAGCTGTTTGTGTGCTGATAGGTTGAAAGAAGAAAAAAAAAATCGATGAATTTGCACAGTGGTTCAAGAATAGAACCACAACCTGACACGATAGGGTGGCCTGGTGGATTAAGAAGATCTTTGTGTATTTTTGGCAGTGCATAGAAGCATGGGGTTCTACCTGAGGGTCTGCTCAAAAATTCAGCTTCTTTGTTAGAAATCCAGTCTCGTTCTAATGCATAGTTAACTGCACAGGTCTTTGGTGGGATCTTTGCGGAGGATGCTATAGCTTTCTCAGTCGTTGAGTAACAATAATACCATGGGCCTCATTACGACCCAGGCGGTAAGTTACCGCCTGGGCCGTGACTTTACCACCATGGCGTAAACTACGTTTACGCCATGGTGGTTGGCGGATTTACCGCCCCATTCCAACCTTGGCAGGGCGGTAAATCCCCATTTTCCCATTCTCCTTCCCCATTCCCATTTTGCCCCATATGGCATAATGGGAGTGGGGAAGGCGTGAATTACGCCACCGTAAATTACGGTGGCGTAATTAACTCCATGGTCCCTTAGCGCCATGGATTTTAACACCTGCTAAAAGCAGGTGTTAAAACCTCCATGGCGCTAAGGGACCTCGTACTCAGGCGGTAAGGGTAGGCGCTGTTTACGCCGCCGTAAACCCCTTACCGCCTGAGTTGTAATGAGGCCCCATGTCCTTTGTCAGAGGGTTTAATAATAATTTTCTTATTATTTTGGAGCGATATTAGTGCTTGTTTTTCTGCTATGTTCAAATTGTGCTTGGTTTTCATGGTTTTAGTTCTCAAATTGTCCAAATCATGTAGGATGTATTTCTCATAGGTAAGGAGTTCAGTAGGTATTTGGTTATCTGCAGGAGTAAATGTGGAAGGTTGGTGTAAGCCAGTATCATCTTCATTCACGTCTGTTTCTAAGGCATGCTCCCGAAAGGAGGTTTGCAATCTCACATTACGGAGAAAAGTGCGAACCTCCATTTCTAAATCGTACCAGTCAGTTATGGTTGTTGGCACGAAAGACAATCCTTTGGATAATACGGACAATTTAGCCTCTGAAAGTTCAATTTTAGCTAGATTAAAGATGGGAGTTGTTTGGTCATTCTCCGAGGGGCTCAATACCTCAGTCGGCGTCGACGTGGCGGGGGTTTGTTCTGCCTCCGAGGGTGGGAAAACCCCATTGTGGTTGACCTCATTGGGGGTTGCCAAAGCCTCCTCCGCCTAAAAAAGGAAAGAAGGGAGGAGGGGGATAAGTAAAATTAGCTGGTGGGGCACCTCTTTGCTGCCTGGACTGATCATCAGAGGATGACCCACTGCTTGACCCAGAAAATGTAATACCCTGTGGCAATTTCTGTGTGTTCGTGTATTCAGATTGCCAGGGGCAGTCCCCTGGTTAAGATTGGTAATGTAATTGTCAGAAATGTACGGGTAGACTACTTCTAGTTGGAAGTCTTTGATATCTTTTTGAAGCTTATTTGTCTTTCTAATTAGTGTTGCAGACTTAAAGTCGTCAAATAGTTTGTTACGGTCTAAAAAGTTGATTTTTAGCATTAGAAATGGCAGTGTTAGTAATGAAACTGGCCTCTTCCAGATCCAGATCCTTCTGAATCTTGTTACTGATCCGCTGTGCTGTGGTGATAGTAAGAAGCATCAAATCACGGCTGCACTTTGTCACAACGTAACTAAAATTTGTTACATATTCTTTGTCGTCGAGAAAGAGACATGGAGTATTTCTTATGACTAAACCGCTAGGAATGATGTTCGCTTTCAAATATTTCCTTAAAAAGTGTGCATGTAATTCTGTGCGAAAGCATTTCTTTTTAAGACGCAGGATACTATCGCCTGTGTTGGTGATCCCTGAGGGGGGATTTTTAGCCGAGGGGTCAAAGAAGGAGGGGCCCGAAATGGTGTCCTGAATCTGTTGATCTGTAAAGCTCAATGTTTGATTCTCTGCCATGCCCAGTTGTGGAGATAAGTCAGTGATGTAATTACTAGGTCTATTCTGGTAACCCAGGTGACCAGCTGCCCAATGTGAGCGAATACCAAGAGAAGTTTTTTTCATAAAGAAACAGGGTAAGGGACTTAAATTAGTGGTGATGGATACCTAAGTCCTATGTTGGTTGGATAAACCCTAAGCAACGAGGTTGCCTGAATTGGTAACAAAAGAAACCCGAGGGTTAATAGGGAACGGCCTTATAGGGAAAGGGTACTGGGCCAAGGGCAAGAACATGTAAGCAATTATTTGTACCCTTAATAGCAGAGGTTTCAAACAAAACTAAACATTGGACGGGACAGATACATCATTTTAGGTCTGTCCAAAAAGGTTTATAAAGGGTTGGTCTCATAGGTAAGAGATCCAAGAAGTGAATCTGGAAGCAATACCTACTCACAGTATCTGTGTATTGAAATATTAGGAAACAATTATTTATTTTCTAATCATATTTGGCAAGTGATGAACAAATAAGACATACTAGGTGTTAAAACATATAAATAAAAAATAACAACTTGTAGTGACATCATAAAAATACAATAGGAAAACATAACATATAATATAAAGTTAAGTGTAAGTATCAATTCTCATTTCATTGACACAACACAATGTAATGCACAAAGTTAAGTGTAAATATCAATTATTATTTCATTGACACAGGTGGTATGCAAAAAATGCAAAATAATTCCAATTGAACAGTGAATGTCCTCTAGGGATGTAATTTCAGTTAAATACTGAATGTTTCAGGGTCATAGGATAAAAGATATCTTTGCCAATGTGGCAGAGACTGACTAAACAGGGTCTGCAAAACCGGGAACCAACTTGATCGGGTGTTCCAGGTTGATTTCACGTTTTGGTGGTGTTGGAATCAAAACATGTTCGCCTTCATCAGGGCTCCATATGGGGGACCCTGTGGGAAGTACAGAGAACTCCTGTGAGCAACTTTATAGTGTGCCATTAATTATTGGGCACAGTAGTTATTAATCTATTCTCACAGTACCAGGCTGGGGTCTTACCCCTTGGTGCTTTATATCCCAAGTACTCAGTTGTCGGTCATAGAGAGGCTTGATGCTGGTCAGCATGAATCATCACTCGGGTCCCAAAGAGGATGGTGGTGACCCAAACAGCCGATCGGTTTGCTGGGAATTCTGGCTGGGGAATAGAATGCAAAGTTGTTGCTCGAAACCCATAGACCCGAAAACCCAGTAAGAGGTGAAATTTGCAGTCATGCTTGTGTATATACAGAAGCAAAGGGTAAGCAGAAACCTATTGGTAGGCCATCTTAAAGCATTTTTCAATACACAGAAACCCTCAAGAGGCCTGCAAGGTGGCCTACAAGGCTCCAATGTGGGGAAGACCAGGCCCCACAAGAATTTGTCCAAGAGCTGAAACGTGCCTTTGTTCAGACCACCCAGAGGGTACGACAAGACAGTAGAGAATTTATCAATACCTTCTTTCATGTCCTCCCTAAATAAATCATGACCCAGCTGGTGAGGGACTTTCATGAGAAAAGATCCCTAGACTGGGTCATTGAACAAGCAACTCGCATCTACGAAGTGCAGAATACAGTAGAAAATAAAAGTGCCAATAAAAGCCCAAAACCAAGCAACACCCCTGCTGCTGCTAAGGTGGCGGAGGTGAAGGTTGCCCCATTTTAGATCTAGAGAGGGGGGGCCTAACATTCCTGTGCAAAATCTTACTAACCAAAGACCCAGAAGGCCCTCGGGCCAATCCCAAACAGGTAGTCAGCGAGGTAACCCCACAACTGGGACTCCCCTGACTCCCCAGACTACATCAGCCCCCGTTACAAGGGCAGCAGACCCATCCTGGGCTATGTGTGGACTCCCTCAGCCCAATGGGGGGGGGATCCAACCAGGCAACTGCCAACCCAGGAAACCTCCGTCCTCACTTTCCCCAGGAGGGCAGTAATCCCCCAAATGCAGGGTTGAGTTTCTTTCCCGGTACCCGCCAAACACCAACACCCAAAACAACCCTTCTTTTTTTCCCCACTTTCCTGAGCCCAATCCGGGAGAGGGGAGGCCAAGGGTTGAGGGGGTACCAAAACTATCCCAACCAAGGGTATTATGGGAGAAGAGACAGTTACCCTTCCTGTGATCAACCAAGGGTAGACCAGAGGACCTCGTACCAGCCACAGCGGGTGTCCCAACTGGAGCGCAAGGTCCAGAACTTGGCCAGGATCTGGGTAGTGTGTTGATGGCTCAGCACACCCCTCAGATGAACATGGCAGCCCAGAACCCCTCAAATACAGGTTCTGGTGCTCCACAGCAAGGACGGGGTGACAACCCCGACAACCCACCGGTTCCCAGGGAGGAGGCACAGGGGGAAGGGAGTGTAAAGCCTTAGAGGAAACTTCCTTCTCCACCTGTGAAAAGCCACTGGAAACCCAGGAACCAGAACCAGAATATCCTGCCCCCGAAAGTCTGCAACCTAAGGAACAGAGGTCGGTTAGGAGAAATAAAGAGCCTAAAAAAAAACATTTTGTGGAGGAGGTCTGAATCTTCCAATTTGAAGGAGAGGGGTCCTCAGAGGATTCTGGGAAAAGGATCATCTCCTTCAGGGATGGGGGAACTCCTCCAAAAGAAAAATGGGTCCCAAGAGATCCTGATCAAGACTGGGTAGATGTGGGAACCAAGTTAAAACCACCCATCAACAAACCCCAGAATGACCAGCAAGAAAATCACCTTGTTCAAACCAATTGTGATAACTGCCTCCAAAGGGGATCTGGGGGGGGGGCAGCCCAGAATCAGAACCAGGGGAGTCCAAAACTCCCACCATATCCAATTGCCGCCTTGTTCTTACAGTTCCCAATATCCCAAACAAAATCCTGCCCAAATGACCCCACTGTCAGAATCCAAAGCAAAGAAATGTACCCACCAATTGGCCAAAAATGTGCATGATCTTTGCCCCCTTGAGGAGAAGGAGGGAAGATGTTATGCCCCAAACTAAGTACAGGGGCAATGTACATTTTTGGCACTGGTGGAATCTGGATCCCAAGCCACCCCTCTGTCAAAAAGAGTCTTTGATCAGCTTTATTCGGGAAGGGGGGAACAACTTCAGAACTTCGATGGGAAGGAGATTCTTGTTGAGAGGACAGCGGACTTAGACATTAAAATTGGGCAACACAAGGTGAAGCACCCGGTCATAGTTGTGACTCTAGAGGGCACACCATGTTTACTAGGAAATAACATTATGCGTAGATTGTCTCCCCTAATAGATTGTGTAAACAAGGTCCTCTGGACCCAGACAAACCGACCAATAAAACTAAAACATAGTGTCAACCATGTTAGTTTAAATGGCACATGCCACATGGTTGAACAAAAACCTGACCAAATTGAATGCCATTTCCAAAATAACCACATCCTCGATGTGACAGTAATTGCAGTAATACAACAAACTGGTGTTGGGAAGTCCTCTCGATTTCTGAAAATCAACCTTCCTTCGAGTCTCAAGTGGCATTCCAAACTGGAAGTGAATACTCTGAAATTCTATACAAATTCACAATCAGAAAATCTCACTCATATAGTCCAAAATGATGAGAAATCAGCTCAAAGCTTGGCTGACATTCAGAAAATTGGAGAGCAGTTGTTCATCCCTATTCAGTTAAATGCGGGGAAGGACTCTGGTCTCCCCCGAGTGTGCATGAGAAACGGTAAGAGCTTCATCAGCGAGGCCATGTTCCGAAAACTCCCAAAAGATCCAGCCATTCCCACATTCAAATTGATAGACAGATGGGAAATGGACCTGGAAACACCCAATTCCAAACATCTCCTGCCTACCCCGTGTATGTTCAAAATTTCCATAGGTAACAAGAGCATAGTCCATAATTGTTGGGTCGTGTGAGAGGTCCCTGCTGCATTTTATTTAGGCAGTGACATTCTCAATCGCTTTGCCATTAGTTTGGACCTAATAAACTTTAAAGCCTGGTCCCGATTAGCGGGTAATCCCATGGACTTTGATGACCCAGAGAAAGCATTTCGGTCAGCTGAACTGGTGCCATATGCAGTTGAGATTCAGATTGGAGAGGAAGTCACCGTCCCTGAATGGACCCGACAATTCACACTTGAAGTAAAAATTGAAACTGAAAAATTCTGATGCATATGTTCACCTCAACACCCATTTCCAACAACAAGGGTTGGGGTTAAACCCAACACCACTAGTCAATACAGAACACGACACCATTCCAATAGGGGTGGATAACAGGGACCTTAGGAGTATCACTCTGGGCGCAGGCACCATTATTGGAATGGCGGTTGATGACCGACATTTTTCCATAGATTTAGGTAACGAACTGATAGGACCAATTCCCAATGACTGCTTTGACAGTGATAGCGACAATGACAACACCAGACAGGATCTTCACCGGGCATGGGGGGAATTTCCTGGTGTACTCTTCCTGCCCTTATGGTAAGGATGATGTGACCTGTGACTTCAGGAGGGATGAGGTGATCTTTCAAGTCCACCAGACTGCCTTCCCCACTTGAATCCATCAGTCCAAGTCAGTACTTTGACCAGGGACTTCTCCACCCAGCTGGAGGAGGCTGCTGAGATAGCCAAACCAGAAGTCTTTCCGGGCTTCAGGCAGATGGTTGAAGAGAGAACCAAAATAGCTGATGCCTGTGGGACTGTGGAGCAAAGGCAAAAATTGAAACAAGTTTCTTAGATTTTCAAGAACTCTTTGCGGTGGACTCATATGACTATGGTTGCACCGACATCCACACAACTCCAGTGTTTGTGAAGAAATATTGCTTGCCTCTCGCATCAATGGAGTCCCTTACTGAAATAATTAAGAACCTTGAGTCCCATGGGATAATTCATCCAGTCCACAGCACCTTTAATAATCCGGTGCTGGCGATTTTGAAACCAAACGGCCAGTGGAGACTCTGTGCTGACCTAAGGGAGCTCAACAAATGGGTCCATACTTCTCGATGGCCTCTTCCCTACATTGACCAAGGGCTGGCTCAGATCCAGGGGTCAAAGGTATACAGTGCCATTGACCTGACCAATGGGTACTGCACTGTGCCTTTCAGTAGGGAGGATCAATACAAGCTGGCCTTTACCTTTGAGGGGCAGCAGTACGCTTGGACCCGGACTCCCTTCAGATACATCAACTCTGGCAATGAATTTAACATCTTTCTGCATAAGCCATGCCCGACTTGGGTGAAAGGTGTAACCTGGCCTATGTAGATGATGTTCTAATCAAAAGCCCAACTGTGGAGGAACACATAGCAGAGATCCGTTATGTTCTGACACAGTGGAGGGCTGCCGGAGCAAAATTCTCTTTCCAAAAGGCACAGTGGTGCAGGACCCGTGTCAGTTTCTTGGGGTCTATGTCCCCAGGAAAAAGAAAGTAGAAGTGCTCCAGAAAATAAAAGACGCCACAACTCTGTGGGAACTAAGGAGCCTCCTTGGACTGACTAATTACAGCAGAAAGTTAATTGAGGATTACGCAGAGATCACGAGACCCCTGATCCATCTGTTGAATGGGGGGTCAAGTTGGAGTGGGGTCCAGAACAAGCCAAGGGAGTAAGACAATTCAAAAGAAGCTTCTCCCAAGCGCCTTGCCTAGCTTACCCTGTCAAAAACAAGGAGTTATTCTTGGAGACAGGGTTCTCAAATACATGCTTGACTGCAGTATTATATCAAAAGCATGACAAGGTCAAAAAAGTCATCTCCAATGCGAGGAAAACTTTATCCTCTGTAATTACCGCCCGTTTATCTAGGGGGAACACATCATAGTGGAGACTCCACACCAGCCTCTGCAATATCTTCAAAGTGACAGAATCCGGCCTGGAAATGTGAGTAATTCCCGAATTACTTTCTGGATTCTGTCAATGCAAGGCTTTCCAGTGGAAGTCAGATATGGCCAAAACTAGAAGAGTCCCCTCGCGCAAGCTCTGGCTGACTTGCATGATTGTGCCAGAGAAAACTGTCTCGAGGGCGAAAGTCTTAAAATCAAGGACAACATGGAGGCATACCTTAATTCCCCACACAAAGTCTATGAAGAACACAAGTGTGAGGGAATGCCTACTGTCTATGTGGATGTGTGCTCCTACCATGTTGACAAGAACGGGGAAAAGGAACTTGTGGCCGGCGTGGGGAATGCATGTGTGAATAATGCCCCAGAACCCTCCGCTGCATACAAAATTGGTCTCCAAAGTAGTGTGCATCAAGCCATCCTCACTGCCATCCAACATCAACTCCACGAAATGGTCATAATCACTGATTCAGATTATGTATGGAACGGGTTTGTGGAGCACCTGGTTAACTGGAAAACCAGACGCATGCTATGTAATAATAATAAAACATTAAAACACGGAAAATTAATACAAAATATTGATGATCTGGTCACCTCAAATGGGATGACCATCTACTGGAAAAAGATCAAGGGTCATTCTAAAGTAGAGGGACCAGACAAAACTGGAAATGACCTAGCTGATCAGCAGGCCAAAACCGGAGCCATCCAAGGGGATCTACTTGAGATTGAGACCCTGTTGGGGGAAATCCAGGTCACTGCTATCAATAGGTCCCAGACAAATGCTCACAATGAACTCTCAACTGCACAATGGAGTAAGGAGACCCAAGATGCTGATTTGATTTTGGCTCAAAAAGTGGATCCAATAATTGGTAAGTTTTATCAACACATTGAGGACCCTGAGAACTTTCGCCTGACGGATACCGATTACATTGGGAAAGAGGACCTCAGAGTGTTGATGAAATGTCCAAAAATGTTCTGAATCCAAGACAGTTTGTTGTTGAGGAGATCCATATCTGGCCATGACCAGTGGGCGGTCCCTACCTCATTCCAAAGCCTGATGCTAAGTCACGCCCATGATGCGGCCACAGCCGGTCATCGGGGGTTTCATACAACATTAGAAATCTTGTTGGAGATTGCATACTGGCCACACATGGGGCAGTACCTCGACCAACACTTGAAGGGGTGTCTTTTGTGTGGACAATTTCAGCCAACATCACTCACATACCGTGTTCCCCTCCAAAAGAGGGGGACGACACTGCCTTGGTCAGATTTGCAAGTCGATTTTATCAGGCCCGTGATTCTCTCTAGGGGGAACAAGTACATGTTGACCATAACATGCTTGTTTACTAAATGGGTGGAATGTCTCCCGGCCCGAAATTGCAAAGCAGAAACAGAAGCTGCCCTGATGATCAATCACATCTTCTCAGGTTTTGGACTGCCCCAAAGGATTGAGTCAGACTGAGGTAGTCACTTCACTAGTGAAGTGATGACAAAGATGTGGGAGATACTTGGGGTAAAAAGGAAACTACCGGATTCCTCTAGTGGTGGAGTTGAGAGGTACAATAAAACTATTGTGAGCATATCGAAAAAAGTTTGTGGCAGATTCTGGGCCAAGTTGGGACATTTGATTACCCCTTGTCCTGACGGCCATCAGATCTACCCCTTCTTCTGCAACAATAATGTCCCCATTTGAGCTGATGACTGGACGAAGGATGGTGCTACCCCAGCATCTGCTCTACAGAACCCAAGAACAGACCTTGATAAATGCCTCCACAACTCATGAGTATGTTGAGAATCTGAGAAAACACCTTAAACATGCTTTTGCCTATGCTCAGCGGAATCTATAAAGATCTGAAGACAGTATGAAGACCCACTATGATCTCAAGACAACTAAAAAGGAATAAAGTAGGAGACCGGGTCTACTTGTACAATTTCCAAAGGAACCAGGCCAAAGAGTGCAAATTCCTCCCAACTTGGCGGGTCCTTTTGAAATTGTGGACAGAATCTCACCAGTCGCCTACAGAATCCGCATCCCCAAGGGCAGTTTGACAGAAGGGGAAGACAAGTGGGTCCACATAAACCAGCTGAAGAGTTGCCATCCTAGGCATACTTTGCGGAAAATAGAGGAGCCGACTGGAAACCCAGAGGGGGAGAATCCAGAAACATGAAAGAATTACTAAATGTTCACCGTGTATGCGCGAGAAGAGTGTTAAGACCATGATTAAACATAGGCGGGGAATAATAAATATTGTAATTCAATGCATGCATCTGCCCCACTACATCTCTCGGGGAGTAGTAGTGGGGAAATTTCCATAACCATGATATGTTCTGTTTTCTAGCACTGGAACTAAGGATCATGTAATTACCAAGGAGGAATCCTCAGGGACTGGAAAAAGAACCAAGAGGCCAGAGAGTCGCTCCATACTCCCAACCAGAACCAGCAAGGAGAGTGTGTCGCATCTATCACTGATGGGAGAAGCAATTGGATGTTTCACATGGCCCGGAAGAAAAATAATCCCACTTGCCCAACTCCCCCATGATTGCAGGTCACGATGGAGTCAGGGTGATATGTGGAGTATTTTTATCCATGCCACTGTGCCACACTGCACCCCTTTGCAACGGGGTAAGAAAATTGCCAAGAATGGAGGCAATAACCCCTGTGAGCACTAAGTCTGCAAAATTGTGCAGAATTCATAACCCACCAAAAGAGCTGCACGCCCTGCCAAATACACCGGCAAAGTGGTGTAAAAGCAGGCATCACTGCTGTCATCTGTCACTGTACACAAGCCCACAGAATGGCTAAAATCCAAAAATGCCCCTAAATACAGTTTCCTAAGCAAGGGCAAACTTCAAAATGCTGTTTTGGTGCTAAATTCAGTTATTTTCCCCAGTGAATTATTGAAAGGAGAGTGTGCTGGAATCATGGATCCTCAAGGCACTCAGAGGAATCCAGGCATCACAGCCTGACAACTGCCTGAAGTAATTGGCTGTAAAACATAGCTTAAATGTATTTCTTTGTCCTGAAAAGTTGCAACATCCACTATTTCAAGTATGTTGGTGAAGGGCTAATTCTTTTAAAATGGTTAAATCCTATACTCTGTGCTTATATTTTATATGTGAACTGAAAAGATTTTAATGTCCAAGAGCCCAGTCTAAAGCCAATCCACATGTGAATTCTGATCTGACAGGGCCTGGCCTGGGAAAACTGACATCCCCGTTTAACACTCCCTGGAGAACAGGTAGGCTAATGGCTGTTAATGGGTCACGCATAATCCCAGCAAGCCACTCAAAGGGGCTCCATTAGACATTTGTCTGCTGACTGACCAAAGAACAGAGGACATGCTCAGAATTGGCATCTGCAAGGAGGAGCAGGATGTGGGGGAGATTTCTCAGTGAACTTCAAAGGACTGGCCATCTGCTCACATTGGGAAGCAAGAAAAAAAACCTGGGCTGGATTTTGAATGGAAATTACTTGTTTTTGTCTCAGAACTTAACATGACAGTCAAAATAGGTAGACAAGTCAAAAATACAAACTTATAAACCTGAACTCATGCTAGACAGTTGAAGATGTGGTAGGAGTTTTTACTACATAAGGAACCAAAGATATGCAAAAAAACTGATTGTGGCAAAAATAATAATGTTGCAAGATTAAAATTGTATGTACACGACCCACTGATCAGCGCCCAGAGGTGTATCAATTAGAAATGATGAATCCAAAGTATTCTGGGTAAAATTGATAAAAAACCATAAAATGACCAATACAGCTCTCATAAAGATGGAAATTGGATGTAAATGTAGACAATCAAATGTAAAAAATATGTGTCTAATTTGGTGAAGGTATGTAATGGATGGCATTTACATTTGTACAAGAGTATGTTTTGGGTAAAAATCCAGGTGGGAGTTCCCAAATCCTGTCATAAGATGACAGCCCTGTTTAAGCTGCCAACCAAAATGAAGTGCACGCCTGTAGCCACTCACAGGTAGGAGGGTGTGTTCTGAAGTTCTGCCCATGCCATAAAATGTGTATTGGATAAATATAGGAAGGGCACTACACATAGGGACTCTACACATTGCTCCCAGAACATCCTGCTTCCAGAACCCATCCAGATGTCCATGCAGCACCTTATTGCAGACTTCTTCCTTTTTTAGCTGACTCCATAATTCTTTGAGAGATCCAGATTTCTTTGCAGAATCCAGACTCTAGCATTGCAAAATTATTGCTAGCCTGACCCAATTTCAAAAATCCCAAACCTGAAGGGACTTAATTTTAATTCAGCTTGGCTGGCTACCATTAGGCTTACCCGCTGAAAACTTGTATCCGGCTATCTACCGCATCCAGTCACCAGAAGGGGCCCTTCCAAATCCAGTCTGAGATGCAGACCAAACTTGACCAGAACCACGCCGCTGTTCCAAATCCCTCCAGAGGTGCCTGTTTGCCGGTGTACCTGCCCAATCCATGACCAGAACTGACCGTCCAATTTAATAACTTATTCTGTGTGTATTAATAGGAAGAAAAGGGACCCTCATATATCTGCTCCCTATCTGATCCCTATCTCAAAACCATCCCATCTCTAATTCAGAACCATTGTCTTGCTACAACTATTTTTGCACTGACTCTTTTCTCATCTGAAGAAGTAGATTATCCACAACAGGCAGGTTACACTGATCACGTGACTGTAAAATCCATCTCTGGCATTCGCTTTTTCATAGTCATAATCTATTATAATCAACCCATCTGTCATTTTCAAAAGTGCATTTCTGTTTTCCATTCTCGCGCCTCTTTTGCAAAAATGCCTCTTACTAAAACCTCTATAACTCCCTCAGTTTTTAAGAGAGAAACACAATTCCAACTCCTACTTGTACCTACCTTCCTTAGCTATCTATAGAACCAAAAATTGCAAAACATTCTCCCGTTATAGCAAATATCACGTAAGGAAAAGTTTTCCGCGACTTTACATTCTGAGAAATTTTACACTTGTGAAATAGCTTTAATTTAATTCCCACTTGGACTTTAAGATTTCAAATGTTTTCTTCTGAATAAATCATTGCTTGTGATTGTTTCCAACTGTTCAAGGAGGCTCCCATAGGAATTTATAACAAATTAAGTATTTTTGACCGCATTTGGTGTTTTTGCTCAGTCAATACCAAAGACAATTTCAAAGCCATCCTGACAGCTGACATGTCAATTCCATTTTTCTCTTGTGTTTAAAGGGGGAAGGTGGGACTGATGTTCTGTTTGAATTGCGCTATTCCTCAATACCTGCTCTCCCCTCACATCTATTTAATTGCCTATTCGGGGGTTGAGAGGCGTTCCAGGGGAACCTCTAACCATAGTGCCATCTATACCAAACCAATTCAAAATAATTATTTTCTGTGCTGCATTTGTTTTTGTGCTCATTACTTGACTCCTAGTGTGTTAAAGATATTATTCAGTGTTCTGTCACCCTATTGGTGATTGCTGTTTACCTATTAAAATATATTGGGATTAAAATTTAAATACATAAATAAATATTTACCTTTGCAAACTAGCCTGATTCCTGGTTCAGTGTGACCAGGGGGTGGGGAGGGTCTCAGGAGAAGGGTGTGATATGAGTGTGATATGAGTGGTATATCGTTCAGAATAATGAACTTATAGACAAAAATAAATAAGGGCTTCAATTGCGCACTGCATGCTGGGCGAGACTTGGGTGTGTGCTGGATTGAAATCACTTACAAAATGAAGCTTCTTTTGTACGCATGGGTTCTTGAAAATACCAGATTTGAAGCTCATCGGCAAAACTGTGCAATGAGCCATAGGACTCATTTGTTGTCATTCAAGAGGATTATTTGCAATCTCTTCATCTGCCACATACAATCCTTCTGCAATCCCTTCGGAAAGACTGCCATACACATTCTGCCCAACTATGTCCCAAGCTGATGCAAGGGCATGAAAGGACACCCCAGAATGGAAGCTAGCAGTTTCTGTGTATTGTCGTTCCCCTTCTGTAGCAGAATGGATGCCTCAATAACGATGGTGTGATTGGGTGCCTAGAGCAATTCCCAGAGTGTATGATTCATTAAAAGCTCTTCAATGTTGCAGCAGATGTACCTTGAAAAGACACATGAACCTCTTCCGAAACTCCACTAAATTTTGTTTCATGCTACATGTAAAGAAAGGGCAGCTTTGGTGTGTCAGGTGGGGGATAAGGAAGAAATCAATAGGAGTAACAGGGATAGGGGAACATGAGAACACTGTTCACAGCATGTCCTGAGGCAAATGTCCTGAGTGCCCAAATACTATAGAGGCATGTCACGGGGCCTTTCCAATAACTTTTATGTAAAGTGTCGGGGGAGCTGTCTCATATAAAGTTGAAAGGAAAACCGTGTTTACCACTTGGTGCTATGGGGTTTTTATGACACATTTTGCATAGTGATTTATGGGAGTTGCCTGGTTGTTTTGGACATCATGCAACTCCCATAAGTGCCTTTCACAACCTGATTGGTTTTGCATTTGAGGGACAGCTCTGTATCAAAGATGACCCTCCAGATTCTGCACAGTTGTTATAGATGCAGGGTGACCCTAATTAGTAGCATTCCGTGGAAAGAGAAATACATGATTATATATGGACCATTGAACTTTATTTCTGTTATGCTACCATTGAGCAGCATGTAGCTATTTGTTATCCATGCTGGATTTGAAGAAGGCATCCCAGGATAATGTGTGCGCTAACAACAGAGTTTCGAAGTTGGCTGAATATGTGTTTGTCGTCAGAGTACAGCTGGAGTAGAAACTCAGCAATTCTACCTCAGAACTAAGGTGTCTCATATCAATAATACAATGTTATGCGGAGAGAGTGGAGGTACTTGCAGTACCCCACGTTGTGGCTTTGAGTGTCCTGTTTCTGAAAGTCCACTGATACTGGAAAACACTGATGCTTGAGGAGCTAGGAACTTCAAGCCAGGGTTATTACAATTAGTCCTATCAGCCTTTCAAGGTTGTGTAGGAATATATCATGGTCTCTGAAATCACAGGCCACTTATAAGTTCATTAGGATCAAAGCCATTGGGTAGTTTTCATCCAACGATTTTAGAATCCCCTCACAAATGTTGGTCAGTGTCATTTCTGTGTCTCTGTAGGACCCGAAAACCTGATTGGCGGACATGGAAGATAAATCTTTCTTCGCTGCATCTTTGTAGTTGGCCCTTGACCAATTTCTCCCAGGATTAATTTTTGGGACGGTTGGATATTGGGCAGATGTTAGCTAAGGCATTTAAAGAGTGGGACATCCCTTACCTTCTTGAGTGGGAGGGAAGATACTGTAGTCAGGGATTAATTTCAGAAAGAGGTGAAGACAAACCTTTAAGTGGTTCAGGACTAGCTGGGGCAGAGCCCCGGCTGCCTACAAAATGTCTCCAAGGGCTCTGCCAGGACTCTCTGGGTAATTCAAACACCTACTGCAGGGGTAGGTGTCACACATTAAAAATCAAATGGAGAGGGGATGCAGTCAAATACAAGCTAGCAATGTGTACTCCTCTCCACCTGACCTATTTCAAAGATTACACAAGAGATTTCCTTGCCTTATTGGAAGATGTCAGTGGAAGAGGCAGGTACATTGGCAGATGAAGAAACAAAAGGAGAGGTGGGGTCAGCAAAATCCATGTTCACATGCACCTGTTTCTTCTGACCTCTTACTGTTATCTCCGTGTCTCACTGCCCCAGTCAAGTGTCTAGCTCTTGCCCCGTGAGCCCTCCCCCTCGTTTTGCATCCCACTTAAAGAGCTGGGGGAAGGTGTGTGCCAATGTAGCCAGGTTATTCTTTATAAAGAATGCTGAGTATTGTTAGAGTTCCATGAATGAGGCATTTAATTTTACCTGTACAATACGTTCATCTTTTAAAAGTGTATTGAAAAACTAAGGCCATATCTTCCCATGCAGAGACCAGTGCAGCAATATTGAGACATTATTTCAGAGCAACATCGTAATCTTCATCCTAACATGCCATCAAGATATGCCCCATGTCATGGCGAGCATTAGGCGATTCGTGATAGGGAAAATGAGCATGATGGACTGCTCAAAGAAAGAAAAAAAAGGAACGTTGAGCGTAAGTGCGTCCTATCTTGTTGCCTCCTTTCTGTTAATATACCCAGAATGCAACCTTTCAAGCTTTACTTCCCTTGCTACTTCCAAAGGTTGGCATGCTCGTAATGGCATGCAGGTGCTGGGGGCATCTTGTTGTTGTAAAACGGCAATGCACGCAGAGCAAGGCTTAAGGAGTAAACAGGTTACTAAGAGTGCCACGATATTCTGAGCAGTTGGAAAAACATTAGGCAAGACACATACAATAACATTTAAATTGGTGCCAAAGGCATTGACAAGCTGATCGCATGTTCCAGCATTTCAATGCAGATCCTATAGGGGAATCGCTAAGACTGACTCATAGCAAGAGAGAATCAGTCTCACGTTTGTAAAGCTGGTAAATGCAAGTGTCATTAGGCAATGAGGCAAAAATAATCGGAAGATAGGGCGCTCCCGGCTGCTAATGACCTACCATCCTGAGCATAGACCGTGTAACAGGAGTGGCAAAGTGCTATTGCCAATTGAGTCAGCCCACCCTGAAGGATCTCATCAACATTGGTTGTGAGCATAGTAAAATGCGGGTACAAACGAGAACTAGACAAGGAATGTTTTCAGGAATGTTCAGATGTTTCCCAACTCCTATGCAGTGCTAATCCTTTTCAGCCTTCCTTACATTAGCACAAGAAGACTAAAACAGCACAAGTGCAGTGCAGGACCAGTGAGGAAGGAGAACACACAGGATAATCTATGTTTTACATGTCCTTTTTTTATCAGGCGTGAGTGGTGAAGGAGAGCAACGGGAGGGAGTGGCCAATAGTTTGTTGGATTGTGGGCTTTCACTGGCTAATTAAGTCTGCACTTAGAATAACCTGGTAGGTGGCTGCACTTGCTGCAGCTACTAATGTAACAGGACAGAACACCCAGTACAGAGGTTGAAGCATACAGCAGACTCCCAGGCACAACAATGGACCTCATTCTAAGTCTGGAGGTCTGGAAATAAGGATGCTGGCAGCAACGTACCAGCACCCTTTCCGGAACACCAGACTAGAAGTATTCCTGCAGTGGCCATTGCACAAGGAAGGTCTGAGCTTCCGGGGTAACCGGCCGCCGCATGCATAGTTTTCACAGAAGCACCGCCACCACTACCAATGGTGCCGGTGCTTCTGTGTCTCCATTACCACGGAGTCCTATGGGACTTTCCACCGGTCTGCCAGGACTTGCAATGTCCCAGTAGCCCAGGGATAGCAGGTGGCAGAACGGGGTTACGAGTTCAGCAGCAACCCACTGGTAACGTCTTTTGTCTAACATTCCAAAAAATGTATGTAGTGTATGGAGTTAACCAAGACAAACATACTATCAAACACACTAGGCACAGCAATTTTAGAACTATGAGACAAAAAGTAGCCTAGTTGCACATTTGGCATAGCCAGGGCACAGGAAACGAGGATATCATGCAGAAGGCATTTAACGGGCAGGGAACAAAGTGACAGAAACAACATATAGCCACAAATTAACAAGGAACTGAGGTAAGACCTCAAGTTAGCAAGGAACCCCACATCAAACAACTGTAATAATTCACCACTATCTCAGGAAAGAAGCAAATAAACCATCCAGGAAGATGGACATCAGACATGCTGCCAAACCTACAAGGCACATACGACTTAAGATCAACTCGCAAGACACATAAAATCAGGCCCAGATTGCATGGCATTGCACAGACACCACAACAGCATTCAGTTGACAAAAACATGTTTATTATATTTGTATTTATCTGTGATTTTGGTTGCTCATAGTCAACCTTAAACAAAATAGTACAAATCAAAGGAAAAGGAGTATACTAATAAACATATCACATCCATGTATATACATCGAATGCTAATAAAACCATTTTTAAAAACAGTTCTGAAGAACAAATACTAACCACTTAAAAAAAAGAAGAATTAAGAGAAAAAAACAAAGACACATTTCTAGAAGGGTGAGAAAAGACACACATCACATAGCTGGTTCCCACACAACATAATCATTCGTACATTTAAAACGAAAAAAACACAGTTATGTTCTACCATATAGCCCAGCCTTATCTAAGATCTTAACAATGGCAATGGTCGCTATGGTTTCTTCACCACTTGATATTCGGGCAAATAATTGTCCTTTATTAAGCAAAGCAAAGTTATGTATTTAGCACCCGAGACATAAAGTTTGGATTTATACAAAGGAGGGCAAATCAGTATGATGTGCATTCTGTCTTGCAGAACGTCATGATCCTTACATAATACACAAACAGTTTCGATCTCTCCATTCAGAGGTCTAGTCTGTCGGATCCCACACCTGGGTAGTAGATTCAATCTAGATCTTAAAAACTGGCTGGCCCAATAAGACTTTGGACATATTTCCAAGTAGTCAGAAGGCTGCCCAGCGGTGTGTCAAGTGGTGATAGGCTACTATAAAGTTCATACTCTCTCATCTTAATAATTGTAATTATCCAGTCATTTCGTAACAGAAGATTATTTGCTTCATTCGGATAATTAATAATATCACCAGTTGACAGTTTCAAATTGTTCAGAATTGCGTCAGAGCTGTTATTGAAAGCGAATGCAGAACCTCAGCCAAGTCTTTGTACAGAGAACCCTTCAAAGGCACCAACAGCCTTCTGTACAATGAAAGGATCCGCCAGTCTAATAACCAGCCCAGTGATGTTAGGCCCAGCTCGAAACTCAGGCACTCAGTCAGGTAAACCCAGAGCTTGCTTGCACACCCTAGACTCGGTCCTTTCTTACTGAAACAAGCACATTTTCTGGTTAATCCTTGTGCCACATAGTAGGTGAGCAGTGGGGAAGAAGGAAAGCCTAAAGTAATGAAACCATACCTTTTTCATCTGCAAAGCCGCTTGTGTGACCTTTGTCAACAAACGTGCCCTAGGAATATCCATATTGTCATAAGCATCAATTTTTAAAGCCTAGATAGGTTAGGGATGAAGTGGGAATCAAAATGCGGTCTCCCATGTACCAACTATATCCCATTTAGCTTTTTTTTATAAGCTGCAAATCTGATGATGTTTATTTTTGTACTGTTGATGCATAGTTCATTCAATATGAAATTTTACCCAATGCCATTTAGTTATCTTTGAAGGCCCACCTGGGTCCTATCCATGAGAATGACATTGTCCGTGTATGTTAAATATGGGATGGTCACAGAAGAGATCCTAGGTGGAGGAAATAGGGATCCTAAGAGAAAATCTCCCAGGTATGACTGGTAGAGGTTTAAGAGACAGAGAGCTAAAACGCAGCCCTGAGGGAGACTCCTTTTTAGCATGGAATCCTCAGTCAGAGCACCCTGACCATTTAACCTCACCTGTAGGAGAATACTTTAATGGAGATGAATAAATATAGATACAAAGGGCCCTGGAACTTGCCAATACCTCAATCTACACCATAGAAGAATGTTGTTAATGCAATTAAAATCTTTCATTTAATCTATGGCTACCATATATAGTGGTACATTTCCAGGCCCCAGTATTCCTCACATAACTAGCTCACTACCATGCCATTTAATTCTGTGCCTAGCCCCTTACAAAAGCCAGTTTTGTACTTCCGTAGGAGGCCCAACTGGGTGGCCAAATCCACCAGATCACGAAGGGCCACTCCTGCAAAGATCTTACTTTTGCTATCTAGAAGTGAGATAGGATGGTAGTTACTTGACTTGTCCTATCTCCCTTCTTACAGGTAGGTATGATGGCATCCATTCACCAAGAATTCGGTATCACACCCTGCCTCAACATTGAACTAAACAGAATAAACAGGATCTTAGAACACATCCCTGGATCCAATTTTAGTAGGACGTTCGACTGGCTGTTAGTTCCTGAAGCCCTGTAACTGGAGGTTTTCGTAATTAGGGTCTCAATCAATTCAAGTGACATATTCAAATTCCACTCAGTTTCAACATTGCAGCATGGGATGTGTCTGGATATTGGATTACTTTGCTGGGAGTCTTGAGTTTTGTTTAAGACATGTGTTCGGTCCCAGACATTTCTGGAGTCCTTCTTGGTTAGGATCATAAGCATCATGGATCCCGCGTTGTGTAATAGGGTGAATTTGTAGCTCCTGATCAAGTTTTTTTTATCTTTGTCTCAGATGATTGAGTTTGAGCTGATACAGCTCCCTGTTATTGCCTCGGTATCTTAAAACCCTGATGTCTCTTCTCAACGACTTCTTTTTATTTTAAATCGTTATTTTGAAAGAGTGAGATCTAGGATGTTCAACATTGTTATTACTATTAGGTATATATCTCAAATGCACAGAAAGAACTGGGAGTAATGCAAACTACTTTTTTGCTCCAATTAGGTGTTGTTCATAAAGTCTTGTATTTGACTATTTTATCTGGTTATATATCCCATGGATCTTGAGATTCTCTTACTGTTCAGGTTCTCCATAAATCTGCTGAACCAAGACATATATATGACTGGGACATCATATTTCATCCTAATTGTTAACTGTGAGTGATCAATCAGATCAGTGTCAAGAACCCTCAAACCCACACACAAATCAAACAATGCCAGTGAAAGTAGAACATAGTCCAGGCAGGCAGACTTCCACCCCTGATCTCCAAGTTCATCTAGATAGGACATCCCTCATAGTGGACCCATCCACAATCCTCAAATTCCATGTTTGTAAGATGTCAACCCACCTGTTTCCATCAACAACAGATTTAGAACTGATATCTAGGTGTTCATAAACATTATATGAAACAGAAAAACAATCAGCATTTATATACCTAGCCAAAAAAAACACGGTTGTGTCCTGACAGGTTCAATACACATTCATATAAATTGATAGCAGTCTCCTCAATATCAAGGGCATTGTCCAGCGAGTATATGAATGACTCAACTGATAAGTCCTGACTTGAACTTCCCATTAAATGGAAAGCTCCTAAATATGTATTTATTATTAACATATCCACCTATGTCCTCATTATGGTCCCTTAGAATCTAAGGACCACAGATTCTCAATTCTGTTGAGTAATTTTTTAAAAAAAAGATTCTTTATTGCTAAAACACAGAATCTGTAAATTACAAACCACAGTTAAATACTGCTTACAATACAAATATAAAAAGTTCAAAAAGCAAGCTAAATATATACAACATGAGCAAAGAAATATCAAGATTTCTATACACAATTTTCATACAGAGTCAAAATACAATTGTTCAAGGGAGAAATAGACAAACAATAAACACAGTATGTACAATATAGACAATTCACCCCCTCTCAGAGGTAGAAACCATATGTAGCTGGACTTAAGTTCTCAGCTCAGCTGTGCACATTTTCAAAAAATATATGACAATTATTTTCCTATGGAAAAGTCGAATCTAGGATGACTAAAACTCAGGGTCTACGTGTGACACCGGGACTAATCTTGATGGGTGTCGCACTCATACATGACCAAATCAATAGGTACGGGTGATCTACGTTTCGGCGGAGTGAGAAGTCCCGCCTTCCTCAGGACCGGTAGTAGTCGTGACCGCTGAGCTGAGAACTTAAGTCCAGCTACATATGGTTTCAACCTCTGAGAGGGGGTGAATTGTCTATATATACCCAATGTAATTTTTAAAACTGTCATATGTGTTGTAAAACATTTTAAAGGTTTGAATTTAAACCAAAAAAAAAAAAAAAAAATTGTCTATATTGTACATATTGTGTTTATTGTTTGTCTATTTCTCCCTTGAACAATTGTATTTTGACTCTGTATGAAAATTGTGTATAGAAATCTTGATATTTTTTTGCTCATATTGTATATATTTTGCTTGCTTTTTGAACTTTTTTATATTTGTATTGTAAGCAGTATTTAACTGCGGTTTGTAATTTACAGATTCTGTGTGTTAGCAATAAAGAAGCTATTTTTTTTAAATTACTCAACAGAATTGAGAATCTGTGGTCCTTAGATTCTAAGGGACCATAATGAGGACATAGATGGATATGTTAATAATAAATACATATCTAGGAGCTTTCCATTTAATAGGAAGTTCAAGTCAGGACTTTCTATCAGTTGAGTAATTCATATAATCGCTGGACAATGCCCTTGATATTGAGGAGACTGTCAGTCTAGAAAAATGGATACCTCTACTGTGTGACCGCAAATGTATTTTGATGGCCGTGGGCCAACCGTCTCATGCACGATATGACAGAATATAGGTTTTCGAGTTTGCCAATGAACGGCCATTTTGATGTAACAAGAATTGCCATTTTGTTTTCTAACCATTGCTCATTGCTTTCTGTTCTTATTGCTTCGCAGTATATTTTCAGCTTACACTGCTCGACTGTAAAACATTGTTGTCTGCACGTAAAAGGACAAGGCCGCAAGGCCGTGAGAATAACAAGAGTTTGTTGAAACACAACGTAGGCAGCGCCAGGAAGAATGCCCAGCTTCCTCCCGAATGTAGCCTTGAAGCAGAGCTGCAGGGCATTTAATCATTTCGCAGCTGCCAGACAGTCTCGTTATATGGTAGAATATGTTAGAATAAAGCAGCTAAAGGCTTGAATTATGCTCTTCTTACGGCCCCCCTTTGCTGAGCCCCATTAGATCGTGTCGGCTCCCAGGACACGAATAGCACCTCATAGATAGCAAGGACTGGAATGCAACTCTCCCCCCCCGTATGTAGCTCGCTTCCAAGAACAGAAGCGCTGTGTTCTGTTCAACAACTGAAATATGCCTCCGCACTCACAAATTGTTACTAGAATAGATGTTTGAAGGTGTCATAGTTGTCAAAAATGTCCATCATCACACCAAGTTCAAAGAAACCCAATAAAGGGGGGTGTTAAACATGTCATAGCTGATTGTTTGATATGCATTTTGTATATATGTAACTGATGTACGTAATTCACTCTCTTGCATCCCTCGAGGTCTAGAGATACACGTCGCGGGGCGTGAGACCGAGTTGGCCAACTGAGACTTTTGCTTTGCAATAAACCCTAGCTTTGGGAATACAACCTTGTGTCTGGCGTATCTATCGTGTGTGGTGACTCACCTTGTTTCCATAGACGTTGTTTCAAGATGGCGCCCGAATAGGGACCCTCCCCCACTTGTTCCATTGCATAACGTTGTAATTGAGTAAGGCAGAGAACGGCGTGGACGGGACGATCGAGCCGGGATCAAGAGGTGTTCGGGCCGCCCTGTAGAAGTGATGAGACTCCTTTGCAGATCTGCACACATCTGATCCCTGATCGACGTGCCTGGCTAGAGAAAAAGAGGCGAGGGTCCCGAAACGAGGCGGAAGCCAAGAAACGCAGACACGACGTCATTTGGTGCGTCAGTATACGGACGACTTGATTTATCAGGTGAGTCATTCCCCGATTCAAAGTAATCCTGATATTGGTTGAGAGTTGACTTTGCAGAATCAAACGCCCTAGGTAAGGTTGATTAACCAGGGGGAAGGTTGAAACATGCCTCGGTTATTTTCCACCCTAGCAGGGTTTTTCCGCTGTGGTAGACAATCTTTCGAAGATGGCCAAATTGTACCACCTGGGGGAACGCCGGCATATGAGATGTATGTGAAGTATGGAGTGGGTGCGATAATATTCTGTGAGACTTGGCATAGGCAAACCAGAAAGCAACAAGACCATCAGTGGCCAATTAATGGTAGTTTTGAGATAGCGAGAATAGATAACTTGGAAAGGGTGTTCATAAGAAAGAAAGCACGTCCTGCAGCATTTGAGACTATTAAAGACTGGAGAAGGGAAGCAATGCTCCGATTTAGAAGTAGAGCGAAGCATGCGCGCAGGCCTAAATCGAAAGGTGAAGTAGCGGAAGAGAAAGAAGAGGAGGAGTGGACTGAGACTCTAAGAAGGGCAGGTAGGCATGACCAGTTGAATATAGAAAAAAATATATCTGCAACGATTACACATAGCAGATGAATTGACAGAAAACATATTGTCCCATACAAAACAAGGCCCAAGATCAGAAGTGAGGCCAGACACGTCAGTAGGTATTGCCCAAACCCCGCCCGTAGCCCAAGGTCTCCCTCCGGTAGCTCAAGCCCTCCCACAGCCACAGACTGCGCACGTAACACTTCCTATTAGCCAACCAGGCCCACAACAGACACTCCCTTTTCCCATTGTCCCATCTGCACCTCCCGCCTCAGACACAGACTCTGTACCGTCCGTTCCTCCGGGGTTGAAATTGAAACCACAGGGGCAAGAGGCGGGACTGAACAATGGGGATGCACGAGGGTAACTCGCAGCGTGATCAGCAAAGAACGGAAGGTGGAATTGCAGCAACACGCAGAGATGTATATAGACGGGAATGATGGGACGGCAGCATTGGCCTCGATGTATGACTTGCGAAGAAGCATCGAAAGACAGGTAGTGTTGGAATACATGGGTGAATATTTGGTGGTGAAATGGAAACAGTTAATTTTGAAATTACCACTGCAGCGATTGTTAGAATTGAATGCATTAGCACGCTGTAGGGAGAGGGATGAAGAAGTGAGAGAACATGTAGATGGACTTTTTGAACTTAAAGATGAATTAGATAGTGATTATGCCGAAATGTTTACTACACCTGGGTACAGGAGTAGGGATATCGGGAGACATCGGAAGGGGGGAAAAAGGGGTCACATAATAAACGGCAGCAGTTACCATCACCGGGGCAGAAGGAAATGGTGGACGAATTATCGTTGCTAAAACAGATGGGGGCAGACTATCAATTTATATGAATGTTTATTTAACCCTCCAGGACACAACCGTGTTTTTCTTGTTATTTATATCCCAGTCTTCGACAGAGTAGGGAACCACCCTTTAGTATACTATTTATATACCTAGCCAACACAACGTGGACCCCCTTTTCACACATACAAAGTTTCACATATATCACCACATTTAATCAACAAGCTGTTAGATTTATTGCAGCATGGATTCTTGCAGATGTTAAGTAACAATATTGACTTTGACAGGAGATAACCCTTCAGTTTGACCCTTGTTGCCAAAAGGCCATAAGTGGTGTTCCCAATGTTCTCTGACTCAATTAGGATAGAATTTTGAACCATTATTACAAGGTCACGAAGGGGGGGTCTTTGAACAGAGATGATTGGTGCCATTTGGTAAAATATGGAGAAGCAGTCAACAGATAAAGGTACACATGAACAAAACTCCTGTAGAAAGATAATGTTATACAGCTGGAAAAACGTTTGTCTGTCTGTTCTACCCAGGAAACCACGAGAATTCTAATTTAGGATGTCTATGTTACTCAGCTTTCCAGAGTCGACTAAAGCCTTGTCCAACCTTCTCCTACCTTCTTGAATGAGCTCACCAGCGGTTCCGGCAACCATAGCCAATCTTGATGTAAACACTTAGTTTTGGACATTATTGGGTGGATGAATTTCACCCTCCTCCCGCCCTTGTCTTTAGTCAAACAGGTTATTCTCACTGGATGATGTGATCGCAGCTTGAATGGACCAGTGCTATGCAGGTCCTTTTCAACATCCACCATGGCGTCTCTTGGAAATGTAATTCTATGGTCATATCCCAGGGCCCACAGTGAGTCGATTTCCGTGAGGATCATCTGTACTGCTATATATGACTTGAAGTCAAGTTGGACAAGCTCTGTTCTTTCGTCTAACAGAAATTAGACCCTATTGTTGTCCCTTGAGTCTAGTAATCGCCATTTAGGTATTTCGTGCAAGAGTTTGATCATATTTGATCTATTTATTAATACCTTGTAATACTTCGTTCTGACCACTATCAAACCTTTACAAAAGAAATCGTGTTGATGCAACTGTCAATCCAGTCCTCATTTCCCCAGGCACTCAAATTGTTTCATTTGTGACTGAGGATTAAGCTGGGAAATCACTACATCTTTAATAGGGTGCACACTGTCTGTGGACCGGTTTCCTTTCTTTTGTTGAATAATCATATCCCATTTCATTCCCAGTGTCCTCATGTGCATTGGACCTCTCCCCACAAAGGTTGAAAGGGGCAATGCGGATTCCTTCCTCATCAGGCTCTGAGGACCTGTGCACTTTGCATTCAGTGTTTATGCCTCCTTCAAGTTTAGCACTGTTCCCAAATGCATCAAATCATCCTGGATCACCTCACTCTTAAAAAAAACACTCACTTGATCCTGCCATACTGACTAACTAGCGCCCCATCACCACAGTACCCTTTGTGCTCAAAATCTACAATCATGTTCCTTATACCCAAGTTCAACACTTCCTAGAAGCCAGTCATCTTCTTGACTCAAGACAATCAGTGTTCTGACCAAATCACAGCACTGAAACTGCCCTGCTTGACCTTAAAATTCAGTTGGACAATATCTGAGATGCCAGGAATCCGGCCATACTCCTCCTCCTCGACCTTTCTGCTGCTTTTGACATGGTTGACCATGATATGATCTGCCAACACCTGGGCGCTCACTTCCTTTTTTCCGTGGATGCCATTGCCTGGTGAAATCCTTCCTTGGAGATCGCACTGCAAGGATTTGCATTGGAAATTCAGCAGCTGACCCCATACCAGCACCTCTGAGGGTCCCTCAAGGCACTTGCCTGTCCCCAACCCTCTACAATACATATACCAAGCCATTGTTTAACATCCTGGACTCCCTCAACACCACATACATTACCATTGCTGATGACACTCAAATACCCATTCCCATCACTGACAACCACCTTGAGGACACCATGACCATCATAATGATCAACTCCACCATCCAAAACAATATAGCCTCACACAATCTTTGTCTTAATGACGATAAGAATGAACTTCTCAATACGGGCTCCCCTTTCCACCTCAGCAAGCTCCCCTCGTCCTTCTACTCTATTTCGATTGATGGCACCTCCATACCTGTTCTCAAACAAGTTAAAACCCTGGGGTCTACCTGGTGCTGAACTCAACATGTACAAACACATCAATGCCTTGTCCTCATCCACTGAATTTACTGCTAAGCTCATGTCCCTGAGCAGACAATTCTTATCCCCACCCAACTGTTTCACCCTTGCCATAGCCCTTATCATCAGTCATTTGACTATTGCAATGTCCTCCTCATATGCAACATTTCTAAGCTGCAACTCCTCCAGAACAAAGCCCTCGGTGCAGCCCTGGGCCTGCACCATTCTGACCACATCAAGGCCTCCAGGTGTGAAGCCCAACAGCTACCAATCTGTACCCATACAGACCCCCGTTTTTCTTCCTGCACTTATCAGACCTTCCCTGTCTGCTGCCTCAAACCTAGCACTTGCAAATTGCTGGCTGCATTACCACTGTTTGTTGCCTTTATTATTTATTTATTGTTATTTATCTGTTTCTCCTCTGCTTCGCACTTTCCACCTCTCCCCCTTCCATGAACTTTTCCCCTCCCCCCTCTCCCATGCACTTGTGCGTTCTCAATGTCACTGGGCCTAGTAAGATCGCTGTTTTGTTCTGCCCTGTTCCCCTCCCTTGCCTTGTCGCGCTCTGAAACACTTGTGTACGAGCGCGATAGAAATAAAATCTCAATAAAAAAAAACAATCAAAGCTTGCATTGAACTCAAAGCACTGTCATTGGCACACCAATGCATTTACAATGTAGTCCACACTTACTTAAACAAGAGCCTCTAATTGAAACACCACACACATGTTCTCCATTTGTCTCACAGCACATTGCTTGCTACCCCAAGAATTAAAAACGTCAGAGCTGGTAGCTTTGTTGTAACTGCCCCCCACACTCTGGAACTCTCTTCCTCCTCATATCAGCGATGTAACCTCCAACTCCATCTTGAAGAAACTAGTCAAAACATGGCTCTTCAATAAATGTGAATAATGCATGTTCTCCTGTTCCACTTTTCCCTACCCCTTGCTCACCACCAGATTGTGAAATATCCCATTCTCTCTGTTTTATACTGTACAAATGCTGTGATAGTCCTGGATGTGGTCATTATCAAATCTTATAAATAAATAACCTTCTCAAGGGGCTGCTCTGAGATACTTGAGAGCTGCTCAGAACACCCTTGCCAATGCCTTCATTACCAATGGTACATTTCTAACCCATTATTCCTAGTGGGTTCGACAATCACCGTTTACCTCTTAGGATCAGCCTCTTGGTTCAAGCATAAATGGAACCACCTGGGCCATACATTTTTTGATTCACCAGAAGCACATTGCAGGCTGCCCTTACTATTGACAATGTTGCTGATACTACATTAAAAGACAGTGTCCCTCCTGGACTGTTTTCCAGAAGTCACTTCAGGAATTGTAGGTTCTGATGTTTTGCTTGTGGGTCTGTGGGCTGCGAACTACCCGCCTCCAAGTCTTGAGTTGAAGAGCCTACAATAATAGGGCCTGTTATTGCCTGCCAGATTCCAGATTGATCATTAGTCTTGCCAATTACTTTGCTGGGATCACAACGTGGGAGCCCACTTTTTTTGACAGACGGCCATAGCATCGCCAGCACTCAAATATTACTTCCATAAGTGGCTGACAAGGCAGGGTAATGACAGATCTGTTCTTCTTTAGAATTCCTCTCCTTATAGCAGATTCTGATGCAACTGTTTTAGTTGGGTCTTCACGTCTTTATTCCATAATGTACTGCAGGCCAAGTTCCCTGTTGACATTTGGACTAGCGGTTCCATCATTGGTTTTTGCCAGTTCGGGCTGTTTGGTCTGGATATGCCTTGGTACCTCATGTATTACCTTAATGTGCACTGCGCTGTTGGAGCTTTAGGCACTAATAGCCTGTACCTCATAGTTCCCCATCATGCGAGTTGATAACTGAAAGATGAGAAAGTTCTTAGGAGGACACTGGGATTGGGCCCATCTGACTGGACCACCTGCATGACAGTTAACTGGGCACATTATACACATTGAGGCGGCCACTTGCTCCCTCATTTGGGTCATTCAAGGGACAGCCCTGCACTTTGTGAGATTCTGAACATGTGTTTCTCTGAGTGTCCGGGACATTGTACCTCTCCAGCGGGTCGGCTTGTAAAGCCTTTTCTTGAGCTGCACTTGCTGTGTCCTCTATCAATTGGAGTCTCCATAAGAACTTTCTTGCGTACGCTTGCTTGATCCTTTTACCCTTCTTCCCTCTCTTCCTTACTGGTTTGCATGAGTGATCTTTTAGTGTGACTTGGACAGATTGAACCACAGCTAGGTCCACTGGAATACTTGTTTCCCATTCAGAACATGGAGATGGAGCACACTTTATTTTCCCTAACTGTCCCACTGTTCCAGATAATTCTATGACAGCCTCATGTATTTGTGCAAGATTGATTTTAATATCACTTAACTGTAAAGTGTATGCATTAAGTTCCATTTACCTCATGTACTGTCCCCACCCGCTCCCACTGAGCACTTTTCCTCTTCCCCTTCCCCTGCACTTGCGCGATCTGAATGAGACTTGGCCTAGTATGATCGCTGTCTCGGTCTTCCCTCTGTTCCCTCTCCCTTGCCACGTTGCGCCTTGAAACGAAGCCAGCTTCCAGAAATATTCAGTCATTTTCTTCATGATTTTGTTTTTTTTAGCTTCGGGCAATTTTCCCAGTACAATTGTTTTGTTAGCTGAGTCTGTACTGGTTAATGCCTTAGAACCTATATTGTAGGGAGCAGTTTGTGCTCGAAATACTGGATATGGAGAAATTGGTTCTTTGCTTGATATAGAAGTGCCATCCCATGCCCCCTCATTATTTACCCAGCAGGTATTCTTGCCCCAGCTGGCGGGTGCCCCTTGAGAGACGCTGGGATGGACTACACTGGCGGTTAAGGACAATATTTAGGCCCCTCTGTTTGGTAACATTGTCTCTACCTGCCATTGGGAGAACAGTATTTATTATATCCATCATCATGTTGGTCAAGTAGGGCAGTGAATTTACGCTTAATATGTCACCGCCCAGACTTGCACCAAGATCAAATGGCCTCACTATTATTAGTGAATCCTCTCATTCTGTGGGCAAGTTTGCAATGTTGGTGCAAGCAAACACCCCACAATAGCTTTCATCGATGTAAGTGTTTCCACATTTTTATCTATTAGACAGGGTGGAGGCCACAATTGTAGAATTTGTATTTCCTCACGGTTCTGTTGTTTGAAGGGCTGGAACAGTTGGTAAATGGCATGACCTAGCGGGAGTCATAGTCGCTCTGGCCATCTGTTTACCCATATCAAGCCGAGAGTTCAAAGCAATGCTTAATTGGGTAGAGATCTCGCCGTGTTTGATCCTGTAAGGTTTGTATTCCTGGATGAAGTCTGATACTGGCGCTAAGTAGTGGCATTGTTCCCGGAGAACCTGCTTTGGGATGGGCATCAGTCCCCAAAGAGTTGAGTGTATCGATAGAGACAAACTGATGATAAATCCAAATTCACTGTGGCAATGGGGGATAGCATTTGAATTGTAGGCCCTTGTTCAGAAGCACGTATGGTCACAATGTCTCCAAAAGCCACCCCTGCCCCTTCCCAGAGGTTTCTTTTTTATTTTATTTTTTATATCCAGGACTGTATTGACTCCAGGGCAATCTTCAACCGCCAATCATTGACTGCTCAGTCCCATTGTCCTGAGATCAAGTCCATCTGTATGGATGGCACGATAGTGGAAGACCGAAGACTAATAGTCACTGTAGACACGCAGTCAAATAGCAAATTTGAAGCAAGTTTAAATTGGGTATTACTCACGGTTTTCAGCTCCCGGCTCCCGGCTCCCTGCTCCCCGCTCCAACACCTGATAATGTCAGCACTTACTACCATTTTGTGCGTGCTTCGCGCCTGAGTGGTGTTGTTGAACACAGAAGGTGAGTCGGGCAGGCACAAAGGGGTGGAGGCAGCCTTAAAGAGGTAAAGCTGTTTTTGATGATGAATGTTCCATGAATTTAAGGCTGTAAAATCCCAGCAGCAAGAGGGTGTGATTTGACGAGCAGTCAGTAGGGCAGAGTTTCTCACTGGTTGCACTGACAGCACTTGCTACCACTTTGATGCAAAAATTGAGACAGAAAGGCAGGCTCAGTTAGTATGTAAAATAGGACAAACCTAAACAGATTCAAGAAAGTCACCTGTTGCAAGTGCGAAGATACCTTTGACCTCCAATCAGGTCATTCCACAGGGGTGGGAGATTCCTCCCTTTCCTGTCCACAAGCCCCCTTTTATGTGTCAATTTCTCTTCCTCCAGGTCATCATACTTGTGATCCCCGTTTCCTCTTTCTTCACCTAAGGAGAAGGAGGTGGGACGGGGGCATGGCCCCTCCCCCATGTTAGCCCCTGGTACCCTTAGCCCCTTCTTTCAATGGGCCACACCATATGCTAACATAGGCAGTCGGGTACTGGTCGCCAGCCACCTCCCCCATTATATCCAACAATTAAACATAGGAACAGGCTATGAAGGCATATGATCCATCTAGCAAATCAACTGGAATCGAGCATGGGGACCAACTGTGAAGGCAAACAGTTAAGACCAGTAAAAACGAGAATACCAAAGACTCAACCAAATGGCCCATCTGTGAAGGAACCTTAAATTAGTCAAGTTCCCCATTGGTAAGAAACATGTAATAAGACATCTGAAACAACAGAAAAGGAAACCATATTTAAAACATGGCCCACTACAAATAGATACACACAGACGTGGGCACTAAGCACCAGAAATATCACCCATGAAGGCATACTTTGTATTTATGCATTTATAGTTTAGAGGGCTCTATGCAGCACCCACACATTTGGGTAACAACTATTCATAGATGAGCAGAGATACAAGACTGCCTAGAAATCAAAAAGACCTGAATTAGAACACTCACCATGCATGAGCCAAAGTGAGGCTTTGTTGTTTCTTTCGTATGTGGGAAGACACTATACAATCCACACTTGTTCCCGGACAATCCACACTTGTTCCCGGTGTATGTTGGACCTGTTCCCTTATAAGACTTTTAGACTTCTCTGGCTTTAAACAGTGATCATTTTGAACTGAAAAACAGGTTCTGTTTTTACGATTCAAAGGATTGAAATATCTAAATTCCATTAGGCATATGAGATATGCTTCATTTGCCCACCTATAGAGCATAAATAGCATTGGCACACTGTCTAGGAGTTCTCCTTAATGGTAGGCTTTCTGTGAGGTAAGAAATATACAGCTAGCACAATATCTTTTTGTCACCATAATTTTTATTAAACAGTTTTCAACACAGTAATAACCAGAGATGTTACATTGTTATATACAGGAAAGATGCAGTAAACGTAACCCATGCACAACCCGCCACTATCTCATATCTCTGCATGTTTTGCTACTTACCTTCACTTTCCCTACTGCAGCCTGGAGTCTGTTCTGGGAGAGTCTTCTTCTCTTGCATTCCTTTGTAACAATCAATACCATTTTGTGAATGTCACACTAAGCAAAATAAAACAACTGCACCGTTAAATAAGAAAAAAACAATGGTGATGTCAAAAAGGAGGTCATCATAATGCAAAAATGATCTACACCACCCTGTTAGCCTGCATCCTGTCGCGTGGTCGCTTCAGCAACAACTCAAAAGGCAGACGGAAGACAGAAGAGAGAGAAAGAAGGAAGCAAGAATGAAAAACATGCAATGGGTTCTGTAAAACAAAATACGAGACGAGAGAAAGAGCAAAACAGAGAAAGAGAAAAAGAGAGAGAGAGAAAGAGAAAGAGAGAAAGAGAGAAAGAGAGAAAGAGAGAAAGAGAGAAAGAAAGAAAGAAAGAAAGAAAGAAAGAAAGAAAGAAAGAAAGAAAGAAAAGAAAGAAAGAAAGAAAGAAAGAAAGATCCGAACAACCCCCACATGTTATGATTAGCTATATGATAACATGATCTGTACTGAGCGGAACTTCCTCCATACTATACGTCTTCAGAATTACAATGTTCAATATTCCTCGTCATATAGTAGTAAGACCTCTATACTCTATCTCAGAGCCTTAAGAGATATACTTGCACCATGTGTGTAAAAAGACAGCTTCCCCATCCTGTGCTCTGTATAGTAATCTCTCGTATGCCGGCATCTACGCCATCTCAGTTTCCCAGGCTCTGCTCGGGGCCCAGTCTGCATGTGCCACAATCTTAAAATACCCTGTTTGGCTACTAATAGGGCCGTGTTCAACCACTGAACTTTATGGACCTCTAGGTCTCCTATGTTTGTCATACTCTGGAGAATACGAAATTGTAGAGAGGATACAAATATCAAACTCAATGTTATCTGAATTTTCTTCTGCGTTTCTGCACAGTATTTTTTAAGGTTTGAACAGGACCATAGTATGTGCATCAGATCTGAATCTTGACCCTTACATCTCAGCACGTAGCCTATCTCTGCACTCCTGCAGCCTGCAATATTCTGGGGGCGTCCATGCCATCCCAGAAAAATCTTGAATTATGCTAGTTCATGCCTTACATAGCAACACCCTTTTTCATAATTCTCCATGATGCACTTGATTGATTCCTCGGATAACTGCATATCTAACCATTTACGCTGGATTAAGGATTTCATTTGGGGCACTTTACGGGTAAGATTCAAACTGGAGTAGCAATATACCCCTCACAAGTTGGGAGGCCTTAACCTGTTTAATGTAGAACTGTATTATTTGACACAACAATTTTCTCAGACAGTGTGTTTCTTGGAAGTAGAGGAAATGGAGGGGGAGAAGCCATTCAGCTATAATTCGATCACAACCAGACACCATCTCAACTCCTCTAATATATGGAAATGCATGCAACTCACACACTGCGTAGTAGCAACACATACTAGTTCTAAAAAGCTCGCTGATAGCCATTAAGAACTGGAAAGTAGGGAAATCCATTGTTAGCAAACGTTACGCAAAGCTGAGAGACTCTCTGTATGAAGAAGATGTAAGGAGGGAATAACGCAGAGGTGGCAGAAGTTGTTAGATATGCAGCAATGCAGCTAGCACAATATCAACTTTACCGCCTAAGACATAATAACCTTAATTTCGGCTGACAATTTTCAGTCTATGGACCAGACACTTATTCTTATGCATATTGATATGGGAAACACAATCTCCACTGTGGCAAAGCCATATTTTGGAGCAAGATGTGGTTTAGTGATTATCATAAAAAATGTTTTCTTCACCCCATGGTTAGATTGTGCCCTCTGTGTCCCCTTAATTGAAGTGCTCTGCCCCCATGTATACCCATGTAAATACAGCTACTTTCTCCCTGTGCCAACCACTCATGGTATACTAAAATATTAACATACAGGGCAAGGACCACAGTGCTAAACCTGCAACAGGTCTAAAACTATACTGCACTTCCATTAATACTGATTCAGCAGCAATCCAGCTCTCGATACGACCCAGGAGTATGTGACCAAAAATCTTAAAAGAAGTGTCCAGAAGCAATATTGGTCTATATGCCAGAGGACTACTACAGTATCCCTTTTTAAATATAGGGTATATTATTGCACTTTTTCACAACTGTGAATATTCTCTGTGTGCCAAAATGCGTTAAAACATGTAGTCAACAAAGGGGCCCACAGGACCACATCCCCCTTGAACAAGTCTGCGGGCAGCGCATCAGGACCGGGCACTCTGTTGTTAGCTTGTTGGCCAATCGCTTTCACAACTTTCCCCCAAAAAACGGGATTACTGTACCCTGTGACCCCACAGTAGGTATCTCTACTTTGCCCCCATACAAAACCAAGATATGGTCCACCCATGCTTTTGCCCTAACATGCGTTTCTCTATGTGTTCATTCCCTTTTATACGGTGGCCCCCCTGCCACATACTCCCAAACTATTTCGAGTCATTTCGGGCAACTGCAGTCAGTAGTGCTTCTAAAACTTGCTGCTCCAGAAGTGCCTTCCTTTTTTTACTGTTTGTTTGTATCCGCCCAGACCCATATAAATTCTGCCCTACAACTATCCGGGTCTTTAAGGACCGTCAACAGGCACTTTTTTGCCTGTTTGCACCCTGCATCAAACCAGCTATGCATGCCCCTATTGTTCTTTTTAAAGTCGGATTGCAACATGTTCATGAGGGATCCCATCAGCTCCTCATACATTTTTGTCAACCGTACCGGGGACTCAGCAGTATTCAGAATTCACACAATTAAGTGTGCATTAGAATGCCCAAATTCATAGTGTGTTGTCCTGGGATGTTGCTTTGCCCATTTCAGTCTTCTCTTGCAAAGAGGGTTAACTGAGGAACGATTGGTGTGGTTGTCGCAGTCTGTTCCCAATGAATAGTGAGCCTGAGAGGAAAATGGTCACTGGAAAGTTTCCTGACCACCTCAAAGATTTTTATCATATGCCAGTGGTGAACATGCATAAAAAAAAAATCTAATTTGGACGCCCCATGTATATTTCTAAATGTCGGACCACCTGGTACATCTGGTGGCACTCGACCGTTCGTTGACTGTAGACCCCATTCCAATAACCATTGACTCACCTGTAGTTCCTTAGCACAGGTCCTTGTATCTTACATTTGTGGGGGTGGAATACCATAGGCAAAGTTCTCACAGTACAAATCTTACTCACTCCCCTTGCCAATTTTAATGTTAAAGTTCCACCACCCCCCAATCACTGGCCAAGCAAGTCAGCCCCTGCTTCTGTGAGACTTCAATGATTCCGGGCAGAGACTGCCCTTTTCCACCCTTCCCATATCATGTCCCAGAGTTCAACCCTCAACTTCTATCACCATTTATTCTTATGACAAGAGATCTCCTTCCTAATAGAGAACATGGACTACCACAATCCTTCATATTTCTCCCTTCCTGCCCTTGAAAGACACATGTTATCTATTGGCAGCAGCATCAGCCCCAAATCCCATCACACCCATCATCTCTTTTTTCTTGAGATGGGGTTCTTGTTGGCTGTACAGCACGACCTGCTCAGGGCCGCGGACCAGGGTGAGCTCTCCCTACTGGTGATGCTGGATCTGTCTGCAGTCTCTGACATGGTTTATCATACCATTCTTGTAAGCCATCTTAGAGGTTGGAAGGGTATATGAACATGCTATACACTGGCTTTATATATTTCCTGACTGATCGTTATCAACAAGAAAGGTTGGTTGGCTTCCTGTCATATGCCATTAGACTGATCTGTGGGGTACCACAGGGGTCATCACTTTCCCATTGCTGTTCAACATATATATTTGTCTTCTGTTACAGCACTTATCATGGAATGAATTTTCATTCCTATGTCTACGACACACAGATCTTTATCAGAAATAGCAATTTTGATGATTCATTTAGCAGACTGGCCCAGTGCCTGAATGAGGTGAGTAATTGGAAGCCCAATAACCAACTCCAATTGAATGCGGCCAAAATGGAGATTACTTTATTTGGACCTAAACACTGCTGATTAGCGGCTGAGAGAAGCCCTATTCGTACACTGCCAAGGATGAACATGAAATTTGTCTCAAAGGTTAAGAATTTAGGCTGCATTTGGCAAGATAACCCGGGACGCGAAGGCCAGGTTGGTGCAAAGGTTCAGGCAGTACATTATGTTTTCAGGCATCGTCGACGGGTGTTACCCTATATTCCTAGGGAGGATCACACTGTGGTAGTAGGTGCCTTGGCCAATGCATACTTGGACTATTGTAATAGCCAGCTGCTCAGCATCCTGCTTAAATAAAATCCAATGCCTTCAAAAAGCTCAGAATGCAGCATTGAGAATTATCTTTGTCCTAGGCAGATCCGCACATGTCTCGCCATCACCCAATCTCTATCACTCCCTTCCTGGGCAAGCTCCTGGAGAAACTGGCAATCTCCCAGCTTAATCTCCATGCTGAATCTGTTGGTACTCTTCACAACCATCAGTCTGGCTTCAGAGCTGCCATAACCATGGACACTGCTCTCCTGAACATCTGTGAGGACCTGCTCTCGCACCTTGACTCAAACACTCCATGTGTTCTCATTTTGCTTGATCTCTCTTCTGCCTTTGATACTGTCAACCATACCATCCTGCTCAACCATCTCTGTGATAACCTGGGTATCACTGGTCAGGCTCTGGCATGGCTGACCTCTTTCCTCTCCAATCGACCCTTCCAGGTCCAACTGGGATCCTTCCTCTCTGACATCTTATTCTCTACCTGTGGTGTCCCCCAGGGATCTAACCTCTCTCCCTGGCTTTTCAACCAGTACCTGCCACTTCTTGCCCACCGTATCACCACTCTCTGCCCTAACTTTCAGTGCTATGCAGATGACACCCAGCTCATTTTCAGGCTACCCTTGGCCTCCTCCTTTCCTTCCCTCATCTTTGACTGTATTTCTGCTATCCAGGAATGGTGTGCCACCAATGACCTCTGCCTTAATGCTAGTAAGACTGAGATTCTACTCATCAGCACACCCACTCCCTCCTTCCCTGCAGCTCTCTGGCTGGCCTCTCTTGGCCCTCTTCCTGCTCCCACATGCATGACAAAAAACCTCAGGGTCATCTTCGACTCCACACTCTCTTTCTCTCCTTACATATCTGACGTCTCTAAGAAGTCACACTACCAGCTACACCTCCTCAGAGGTATCCTTCCTTTCCTCTCCTTCCCCCAGAAGCACATTGTCTCTAGAGCCCTGGTTCTCTCGAAGCTGGGCTACTGTATCAGCCTCTATCTAAATCTGCCTGACACTACTCTCCCCCCTTTGCAACTCATCCAGAACAGGACTGCGAGACTTGTCCTTGGCCTCAAGCCAAGGGATCGTATCTCTCCAGGACTGAAATCGCTACACTGGCTCCCAGTGGCTGCGAGGATTACGTTCAAAACCCTCTGCATTGTCCACAAGGCCTTCTGGGGCCTTGGGCCAAAATACCTTCAACTCTCTCTTCCTAAATATCTTCCTTCTCAAGCTCTTCACTCATCCGCTTCCAACTCCCTCAGGGTCAGCCGCTTCTCCAAGCAACGAGTTGGGGGTAGATCTCTCTCTGCAGCAGGGGCCTCCCTCTGGAACAGCTTTCCTGCCTCCCTGAAACTTGAGGAGAACCATTTCCGGTTCCGGAAGCACCTCAAAACCTTCCTCTTTGCCTCTGCTTTCTCTCCCCCTATCCCCTGCTAATATGACTGAAACTGCACTGAATCTGCAACTGGGCCATTAACCGATCTCAGTCCTTGGCCCTGACACTCTCCCCTGCATTGCCTCCCTGGCAACTCCTGCACTGTGGGACTGTCTCTGTATCCCTACAGCCCCACCTCTCAGCACTTGTCTGCACTTACCTTGCACTTGCTACCAGCTGGCCCTTATTATTTATCTTGTTATTCTACTAACCCTGTACTTCACTTCCCCTCTCCCTTCCCCCTTGCACTTTTCCCTTCCCCTCTACCCTTGCACTTGCGCGATCCGTATGACACCTGGCCTAGTAGGATCGTTGTCTGTCTCCCTTTGTTCCCCCCCTGCCTCGTTGCGCCTTGAAACACTTGTGTATAGGCGCGTTATAAATGCCATATCATATCACGACAAGCTTTACATTGGCTAACTGTCGATGATCAGATTAGATTTAAGGTGGCCTGTCTTATTTTTAACTGCATCAATGGTAATGTACTTGAGAGATCTGATCCAACCATATCTGTCCTCAAGATACCTACAATCTAGTGACCAGCATCTCTTGATTGTGCCCTGTTCTGTGTACATCTCAAGGGGAGACAGGAGATTTGCTGTTTTTGGTCTGAAGTTATGGAATTCTCTTCCTTTAGAACTGAGGACCATTAAATCACTGCCTCAATTTTGGAAGGCACTAAAGACTTTTTTGTTAGATAGGCTGCTGTTGTTCCTTTCAATCTATTCTGTTTCACTTTCTAAAGCTAGTCTATACTTCATACCAATGATTATTACATATGCGCCTCTATTCGGTTAAGACTGTTAGGAGTGCGTTATTAAAAAAAAAAAAAGGTAGGGTTCTTTCTCATCATCATCAAGGTTTATGTTCCCACCACCCATTTTTTCACCACAAATTCATTTCCTCCATACATTCCCCATCACCCTAAACATTGTCCTCCTGGTTCACCCACACAATAGCCAATGGGTCCCTTTTCGAATAACCTAAACTGCTGCTTAACATTCTCTAAGTATCTTCTCCTTTCTCTTGTCAGTAAAATCTGATAAAAAAAGTTAAGACATTGAATATGCAAGTCACTAGAATGCTCTTCTCCCATGCCCTCAGTCTCACCTGCTCCCTAGCGTCATGATCTTATTGCAATCTCAAACATGCTATATTTCCTCCAGAACGCAATGAGACTAGTCCTTTGTGATCAAACCTTAACTAGCATGACCTCTGCAGTGCCCTTGTTATTTTCTATTTAATTAAATGTAATGATGTCAATTAAATAAAACAAAATCATCATGGCTTTACACTTAAATATCAAGTCATTATTGTGAAACAATCAAATACAATTTTCAGAAAACACATGCTATGTTGAAGGTGCTTGTGTATATTTATTGTCATTTGAAAGGGTAAAATACTAATCTGTACAAGTTGCATTCTAGTATTTTATATAGAAATGTTGAACACAATTGTTTTACGAAGAGGTCTATTATATGTATGAACAGAATGCACTTATTTTCAGATTGCCATTAGGAGTACAAATGATGTAAATAATACATTTCTTCTACATTGAACAAAATATAACGCATGTAGCTTTGACATTTTGTGAACCTAAGCTGCAAACTTTGGTTCACCTGAAACTGTATGTTTGTGCAATTGTCTGCTTTTTTTAACCCAGGAGTTTCCAGATTCCATAGAATTTACTCTGAGCAAGGGATGAAGAAGGCTAATGACACATCTCTGTTTACCTGAATACAAAGGCCTTGTTTAGAAATTATAAAGAAATACACTAAAATAAAGCTTTATATTAGGATTCAGCCCACATCTGTGGACCTTGGATGTGAAGCTTATAGGAAGGTCAACAGGTTTATTGCTGAGTGGGGTCATAGAGTACATGTTTAGAAATGAAGGTTTAAGGCAAGCCATCAAACTTTGACTTTGTGGAGCAATAAGCTGTAGGTAGATTGTCCATCTGGTCGATTCAAGTAGACTGTTAAAATGGACCTTTGTTTAAAATAGCAGTTGGTGCACTGATATTGATTCATGCCCACAAACAGATAAAATGCAAATCAAGTTAGATAGAATAACAAAATATCAGCTTAAAAATGTTCAACAAGTGAGATGCATTTGAATGGCCAATGGGAAAATTGCTTTCAGCTATAACTTTGGAACCATTGGTCCTATTCAAAAAGCAGGTACATATTTTCATTCGGTGAACAAATGCATATCCAATGTATATTACATTGATATATTAAAATGCATGGTTTATTAATTAATTCACATATTTTAATAGCTTGGTTTTGCAGGTAGTGATTCAGATTATTATTACAAATATAAATATATAATTTGTTTTAATTTCACGCATCCATACAGGAATTATAACAAATATATATTTTGGTATAATTTGATTACTCATTCCAGTTGGTGGGGTAATTTATAACTAACAAATCCACCTTATGACACATAGAGTACAACGGTCAAATGAAAGCAAAATGGTGTTCCCTAGTCAGTGTGAGTAAGACATAAGAACCTATGACAGGTTCTTTTCAATCAAAAATCATTATAAAAAATGATGCTGCATGTGTGGAGTTGTTTGGGTAGTGAAACTCAATTAAACAAATAGGAAGGAGATCGAGTTTTGGGAAAGCTGCAAAGAAAAATGGACTGTCCGACAAGAAAAATGCTGATTTGGATTGCACCAAGAAGTAGCTGGTGGGAAAACTCCCCAAGAAGGAATTTTTCAGATGGGATTGAATGCTGAGGCCTTTCCCAAGACAGAACTAGATCACATGAGAGTGATTTTAGGAGCAGGTGTACAGACATAATGTAAGAGCTTATCTGGTGGTGTTGCTTAAAGCTGGTTGATGTCCCTACCTGAGCTGGCCCTTTGAAAATAGAAACAAAACATGAGTACAATGATCCTAGAGTATTGAGAAAAATGTTCCAAGAAGGAATTGTATTTAAAATAGAAATTACAAAATTACAAGTATGCTGTTTGATGAACCCTGTCTAAATGCTGGATCAGTGAAAGGGTGGATACTTTACAAGGTATATGTGCTTTGTGGTTGATAATTAAAAATCAAAGCAGTGGGTACATGTGCAATAATAAGGCTTCCATACAGTCATTTGGGATATCTGGAGGCCTTAGACATACCAAATTTAAATGTGGAATGGAAATAATTTGTGATTTCTGCCTACCATAGTCAATACAGTAATTGAAAACCCATTCCTTAATGAATGTACACATTAAACTAGAGTGATATTAGAGTGAACATGATTCTGTGAGATTCCGTGAGAATAATGAGAGTTAGGCACTGCTGTCCCTGCATTCCAAAAATAAACATAATTCCTGAACCCATGTATTTAAATGAAATTAAAACAAGTCAACACTACAACAATAGTGTCCAATATGGTTGTATGTATGCCCAACGTAGGACACAACAGTTTCTCCTAGAGAGCATCCTGCATTTAAGATGTAAATTGGCATAAGAATCAGAGAACCACATTTTAGAGTAAACATGTTTCTCTGATGACAACACTTTTCAATGGTTTCAGAGAAAATGAATTGAATTGCTTCATTTTAAAGTTTATTTGAAGAATTGCTTTACCATTTTTATTCAATCTATATCAATGTGTGTGTCTATATAGTAGAGTATACTACCTAACTTTCTAGAATAGTCAGTCTTATTTATTTTTCTATGATGTATGCTTGTATGACTTGAAATGAAAAGATTAGCCCAACAAAAGCAAACAGGTTTTGTTTTCCCTTCTGTAAACAAGCAGTCTGTATTGAATATATATATATTGTTGGTGACTTCACCAGCATTAAACAGTTATGGGACCACATTCAATTCTGTGATTTATCATTGTAATTACAATACAATATTCTGATTAAAACAGCCTGTTTCTTGTTAAAGATTATGCAGTGGGGTTCTTTGAGTATTTAAAATAGTGCAACTCTTCTGTAAATTAATCATTAAACAACTATCCATCACTGCACCAACAACACATGTACCTCATTATGACAAGTGGAGGAAAAATGTGCCAAAGTTATGTTGACCTACTAATACTAAATCTCTTCTTTTTCTCTCTCTCTCTCTCTCTCTCTCTCTCTCTCTCTCTCTCTCTCTCTCTCTCTCTCTCTCTCTCTCTCTCTCTCTCTCTCTCCACCCATGCACACTCTCTCTCTTTCTCTTTTAATATCCCTCCCTCCCATTCTCTTTCTCATGTTCTCTCTTTCTCTCTCTTGCACTCTCTTTTTCTTCTCTCTTCCACACTTGACCTTGATAAATGCTTCTGTGCTAAGAGAATGATGGCTTCAACCCACAGTCAAACACACCTACTTGTGAATACTTACTATTCTCCCAACCTCCCCCCTGCTCTTGGTATTACCCAGATTACTATTCCTCAGAGGAAACTGTGTTGTTGCAGTTCTCAGCAATGACTCAAATAATCAGGCATACCTCTTCAGGATCTTCCAATTCGTTTCCCCACCCATTACTCCATCATTCCTCTCCAAGATAACTTCAATTTCCTCTGCTTTACGGACTGGACTAGGCCCATTACCCATTCCATCAGATCCTCATGAAAGATCATCACCACTCTAGTGCAGATATTTTATAAGCTGTAAATGTGATGGCTTTGTTGCCTTGTGCATATATTTTGGAGCAGTGGAGCATGAATTGAATAGCTAAGGTCATCTTTTAAGTCTACGTGCCCTGCCACAAAATAGCACATGCATGGATGAAATTATATCACTGGTCTATCACTGGTCTGTACACATACAGCATTATCTGCTCCATTCATATCAAATTAGGTGCACATTAATGTGTGTGAGGATATTGGATCTTGATGACACTTTACATTAAAAATTGGCGACCTGTTAGCCCATTAGGCCAGCATGTGATGATTCATAATTAGCTTGATGCACATTAAATCAGGTGCCCATGAAACCATGTGTTGAAGGACATTGATAGCTCTCTGCAGATCAAACCATTGTCAACATCCTAGTTTTGGAGCACCAAAATTCTCACAATGACACAGGAAAGTGATATTCAGCATTGCTAAATGGGGAATGCGTGTGGAATGTGAGGGGTCAGTAATGCGAGGCAGACAACTGTTTGATGATTGATCATAACATGCTGTTTTATTAAAGAATACATGAAGTTAAAATGCCTCACTATCCCAACTCTGCTGAGGATTTCCCTGCCTAACCAATGCTTAAAGGGAAACACTTAATACAGAATGTCTGGCCCCCACAGTAAACAACAAATACACAAAGAAAATATATGGCAATTCAAAAATCCATAAACTGCATTCACAGTTCTCGATAATCTTTCAATAACCTGGGCGAGTTCCCTTTCCCAGGATTCAAAGTACTTTGGTTCCAATGTTTGTTCAACCAAAGAAAAGAATAATGAAATCCTTGTAGGTAATACAGTCTCAAATCAGTGCTTGATATTTCAATGTCAAAGTAAAGTTGTGTTATCCAAAGTTCCACCAATAGCAAATATTTTCTCCATGATGAAATATGGCCTTTCCAATTCTTCAAAACAGCAACAATGGAAGGGATGGCATTTGGGGTTCGATGAGGGTAGCATATGTGACCCCTGAGGTCTCCTTTGCTAACCCTGTGGTCTCCCTTGCTATCCATAAAAAAATGTTTTACATTATTGTATTGATGCTCCTGGGCTGTGATTAGTGCCATTTAGCTATTTGTTTCTGGAATAGCTGGCTTTCTTGTTCAGGCCACTTAATAAAAACAGGGGGTTTCACAAGTGTAGCACTTTCAGCAGTGATCCTAAATAACAAAGAATAGGAATAACAAATAATGTATCTTTCAGGAATTGTATACAATAATTGCTAGACTCATTAAAGGTTTATTTCAGGCCCACTTCAGAGGGTGAGTCACTGATTTAGTCTGTTCTTAAACACCTCAAATTCGCAATGAAAAAATCTTCCAAAAATCATTTAGAGTAGGCTAAGCATCCGTTTTAGACTATGAGCCTCATCACGACTTGGGCGGTAACGGTAACGCTATTAGTGCGGGCGGTATTAGCCCTACCGCCGAACTCCCCAGCGCTAATAGCGCCGGATCACGAGTTCGACGGTAATGTAAGTCCCCATTCCCCACTGAGCCCATTCGGGAATGCCCCATTCCCCATTGGGCTCAATGGGGAATCTTCGCGCTAATACCGTCAGCGGATTTCCCGCCAGCGGTAATAGCACAAATTTTAGTCGGATTTCCCCCCAGCTCAGAGCTGGGGCGAAATCCGCCAAAGCCCTGATTCGGTGGACCCTTAAATCCGGCGGTAATAGCGCTACCGCCAGATTTAAGGGTTACCGCCGAAGTCGTGATGAGGCCCTATGTATTTTGCTTTTTGCAAGTTCCAGTTATAGCATGTTTTTTTTCTGGCATAATCTCTGTTAGACAGACATTCCATCTCGTTGTCCTAGGTCACTTGATAAAATCCTTGTGCCTAAAAGCTTGTATACAGTGAATAAATGTTTCACCATAGCACATAAAGTGGGCCACAATTAATGATTTGTTGTAACATCAATCTTTCCTATCTCCATGGCATACTGATCAGGATGTTTGTTTGCATGTATGAGGCAACACATGTCCAGAGTACGGGATGCCGTGTTAGTGTGATCCTCAAGTGCTACTCTAAATTCTTTAAAACACAGTTATGAACCTTCCCAATGGTATGTATTGTGCCATCCTCTGAAGCCTGAAAAGTAGATTCATGCAGGCTTGACATTTGGCCATCTTTTCACCAAACTAGCAGATGAACTGGCCTGTTGTTAAATCAGTTATCAGTTTAATGGCATCCACTACATACTATAATTTGATTTCTTACCTTGTGAACATTCTGACACATAATTGCTCATTTTACTATAGCCGGTAAGATTGCTATAGTTGGTCAGATAGCTCAGTGGGTTGAGCGCATGCTGCTGCGATGTGTATGTGATCTGCAGGTTGCAGGATTGAATCCTGGCAAAGCCAACTCAGCCTTTCATCCTTCTGACTTCGATAAATGAATACCAACAAAGGTTGCATGATAATGTATGTATATTTGTTCTACATAAAACACTTAAGCATACATGCGATAGACATCATTATAATCTTACTGTGGATGTCTGCTTGCATACAGTAATTTGGTAATATGGGCATATACAGACTGATATTAACAATGCATATGGAATTGTACATCACATTACAGTGATATTGTAACCATATTGTTTGTAGTGTACTTAGGAACAATGCTATGTGATGCCACACCCTGTTTTGTCAAGGGGTGAAAGGTTGTGTTCCATCGCTTCCTATGATGTCACTTTGGGTTGCAGTCAAATGGCATCACTTCTTGTGATGTCATCAGAAGTCAAGGGTCATGTGATGCCACTTCCACTACCCCAAGGCATTTTGTTGAAATGACGTCCCTGAACAGTGGTAATCTCAGTCACAATGTGTTGTCACCACTTCAAAACAATCCAATAAGATTTGCCACAGTTCACAAAAGATGCAACAAGTACACATTGTTATTGTTTAACAGTTAGTGTGTCATTAGTTACAAGATTGCAATTCACATTAGGTATGTTTGTCAGGATGACTTCATAGTGCTGCTGCTTCAACTTCAACAACTTCACTTGTACTTAGGTTTTCCATGAGAACAATCTCATTTGCCTCATAGTACTCCACTTAGTTTAGGCTACTGCAATAGGGCATCTACTCGCAACCAGATATACAACCACAGCTTCACTGTTTTAAACTACTACTATAGCTTCTGTACTTTGTAATTCAAGACAGGTTTTGACAAGGTTCACTTTAATGGACTTTAACACCTTCAGGTAGGAAAGGCACTCTTCCTCTTAATACCTCTCTTCAAAAGGGGCAGCCTCTTTGCCTTCTTATCTGTCTGCCACAATACCAACCTAGGCTGACCTTTATGACCCTCCTCTCAGTCATTGGCAATATAGGTTGTATCAACTTCAAAATAATCTTTACAAGCAGCAAGTTTACTTTCCCCAATGTTGCCTTTGCTTCTCTGCCAACTGTTAGCCCAAGTAATTACTTAGTAGCCTTGGTGTCACTCTCTTGGTTTCAGGTAATGCTTGCACACTTATATCTTAGTCGAGGTTAAACTGTTATTGGGTTCACAGTAATTGTTACATTGATGTTTGGCTCTGCAAAAAGGCTGGGTTCGGTCGTAATATGGGGAGACTCTTGGTTTGGGCAATGCTTGCTCTTCTCTTCAATTGTAGATGCACTGTTTAACAGCTTCATTTCTTTAATAGGGAAGGTGTGCCTGCAAGAAAGTAAAGGATAGAGTTCAGTCTTCCTTTGGAAAGCACAGCTAGGCACACACAAGCAGAGTTTCAGGTTGTTTTCAAAGGTCAAAGGTTTGTATAGGAAAGGTACGCCCGTGTGAAAGTAAAATATAGAGGTCAGTCTTCCTTATGAAAGCACAATTAGGCACACGCAAGCAGTTCGTCATATGATTTAGTCTTTAAGGGTATAAAAATGATCTTTAGCAGCCTTTGCTCTTCACTCGATTAACAATGAATTACCCAATACACGTGAGTTCTACTTTTCCTTTGTTCCCTTATTAAAGCTTCAGTTGTCAATTTCTGCTCACTTCTGACTATACGTGAGTGAATCGGAAACTGGAAACTATTGCTGCCAGTGCTCGCACAAGGAATCAGAACGCCAGGTTTCACTCATTAGCTTCTGAAATCCTTATTCTGTGGTTTACACAACTTTCACGACTTCTCCCACTATTTATACTGCTCATGAGCTCAAAGGACCCACCCTTCCTCATTGAAGGTGTCTCCTGTCTGCCCACTCTTTTAAAGAACACCTCTCTTTGCCCAAGACCTGTGACTCACCCACAGCTCCTCGCTTCAGTCTTCAACACGTACCCAGCATGGCAACCACAGCAATAAGCCTCACATGGGGAAGACAGCCTTCCTTAACACCTTCCGCTGTGCAGCCACTGCACTTCAGATTTTCGAGGAAGAGGACCCTCTCAGAATAAGTAGGTGACATCTGCTGCATCAACGTTCCCGGCGTCCCCCAGGTTCTCCCACGTCTGCTTGGTTTGCCAGCTCTGTGCATTCTTCTTTCTGCTTCTACTACTACAGCACACACACCAGTCACAGTTTCAGCTCTTTCTGATTGCCTGCACACGAGGGGGAATTTTATGCCTCCCAGGTTCCTTCAGATGTGGGTTATTGGGCTTCATTGCCTGAATACTCCTACAACATACATCTTCAGTCCTCTACCTCATCCCAGTTCTCATGGGATTATGGGACTCGTAGTTAGTTATTTTAAATAACATCTGATTTTTAAGGGTAGATTTAGTTCCTTTAAAGTTATTTAAAGATACATTCTTACAGAGGAAGACACCCGACTTCAGGTAATCATGCTAGATCCTTTTACCTTATACATTTGGGATTAAGGAGGGTTTTTATCCTGAGGCACGTTGAAAGAGCTTTCTGTTATTAAGGTTTGTTCAGGTTTCCTGGTATATGTGCCCAGAGCCACATACAGTATGAGTGGTTCAGATACATTATAATGACAATAAGACATTAGCTGTTTTGGCAATTTAGAAAATGTTCCCTTTCAATGAACACATACTGTGTCTCATCCCACAGGATCTCCTCACCACCCTGGCCCGGGTCTCCTCCCAGGTGATCCTCCTGCAGTACACCTCCCCCACCCAGGTCAGGATCAGGAAGCATCTGCCTTTGCCTAGCCACCTGGGAGGGTTTTGGCAGAGTTTCAGTGAGGGATCCGTAGGAATCATCACTAGGAAGGAATATAGAGGTACCAGCCACAAGTATTTGAAGAACGTGCCTATGTAGGAAAAAAATGTCCTGAGAAGGAATCTCTTCCAAAATAAAATATATTGCATGCATCACTGCCTGTGGATTGGAAGATGTTAAAAATGATGACACAATCTACAGTTTTGTGTTAGAGAGAATGGGTATTATGCAACTGATCAAGCTTGTGACACTGGCGGGGGTCATCAAAGCCAGCTGGACTAACATGACTGTAGGAGCAAGTCCTCAACTATGGATCAGCCTTGTTATGTGCATGTAGATTACTAAAATGTATACTCATTGGGGTTTTTCACGTTCCATTGAGGTCTTAAATGATGATGCTAGCATTAAAACGAATATTGAAGTTGCTGCTGAAATGCCAGGGATTAAGACTGAGGATGCAAAGGAACCACAGACCTCTGACATGTTTGCCACTAATTGTCCACATCTCCTTGACAAGCAGAAGTGAAGGCTGAGGTGCACAGCATTACAGTCAGAAGACTTTATGACACTGATCTTGCAGATCTTGGAACTCCGGATAGCACATGATGACCATGTCCAAGGACTTTGTGAAGTAATGGTGTAAACCCAAAATACCAAGTCAACCCAACCAGCAAAACCAGCAATCTCACTGGCCAAGGTGTAGGACACACAGGTGAAGCTGCTATACAACGTGCCACTCAGTGTGAAATAACAGAGATCCGTGATGAGCTCTTGAAGCCTTACACTACAGTATCACAAAAGGCACTAGCATCTGTGCATGTTGATATTGCAGGTATGTTTCAAGCACTTGGAAGCATCAACACAGCAAAGGCAGACCATAGCATTGATATGAGAAGTGTTGTGAATGCCCCTAAACATATTACAAGGAAAAGAGTGAATTCCTTAATATAATAGTGCAGTGATTTCAGAAAAGTATAAAGTCACTAAATTCGTTAGAAGGATTACCTTGCATGCATGTGTGCAAACATGATGCACTTTTTCCTCCCCGCACATTTTTCATATTGAAAGGGCCATTGAAATCAACATTCTCATAAATTGCTGTTGCTACAGTTACTCCAAAAAGTGAGACATCATCTGGCAGGCATCAGAGCCTCCGGAGGCCTCATTTCCACAGGAAGGAGGCAATTATGCAGTAGTATCATTTGTAAACGTGAATGGTTCTGCCAACACCACTCATTGTACACGTGGGAAACAATTGGGTGACTTATCCAAAACAGAAAACAACATATATTAGAAGGTGTTCCAGTCTCACTGCGCCAACAGAAAAACAAAAATTTCAAAAACTGATTGAATTGCAGATTTATTTGATGAAGACATGTACAGCCTATCAAACAAAAAGAGGCAGGGTCAGGCTAATTTAAAGACACCAAGGTTCAGCCCTCGAACTGCCTAGGGACAATCAACTACTAAAGAATCCATGAATTGAATAGCTAAGGTCATCTTTTAAGTCTATGTGCACTGCCACAAAATAATACATGTATGGATGAAATTATATCACTGGTCTATCACTGGTCTGTACACATACACCAGCACAAGACTAGGCATTATCATTATCATTATCTATATTATTATCTTTTCTTCCATCCATTATTCAAATGACTCGGTCCGTGTACCAAATAGGTCCTGAGTCAAAAGTTCTATTTATCAATATTTTCTTTATTGATTCAAAAAACACATATATTATCCAAATTATATATATACACACACATCAAAATGCTTTTAGATACCCTCTAACATTTCACAAAACACAATTATACACAATTTCTGTACTAAGCATTCTAAAATTCATCCTAAAAATACCTAAAGTGTAAAACCATACATACAATGATTCCTAAAAACACCCTTCCTATACAAAGCTAAAAACCAATTGTGTAGTGTTTTCCAAAATACCTTGACAGTGCAATAATAATGTGCAAAGTTGCTAATAAAGTGCAATTCAGTGTTGTTTTGACAGTGTCAGACACTTCCTCTTATTTGAGGACGCATAACTAGAAAAATCTCCTAGCTAATGTCTCCCTTATTCTGCCTGTAGGGGACAAGAAACTCAATCTAATACCAACTGTTCACACTGTTCATTTTCCAATGTGTAAAACCCAACATGTTTCGTCCATCACCAAGAATTAAAAACTGTTATCTGTAGACTTCTTCAGGGGAACCAACTAACAAATATTGAAGCTAGAAAACATCTTTAGCGCCTTCTGACAACTGATGTCTGTTCCAAAAACAAGGCACTTGATGTGTCCTTCCAACCATATGAAGTGTGGAAGCTTGAAGTCCAAATGACATACAACCGAGGGGATGTGGAGTGGAAGAAAAGAAAAACAGAAATAGGAAAGGCAATTAGCACTAAATTTGCCTATTAGTTGCCTCCAGCCTAAGGAGTAATTTAATATTCTCACAAAGGCTTACTGTGTCTAAAGGTGTGGTTCTTTTCCCTTTAACACATATTCAGTTTGGATTGTGTTCTTCTCAGTAGACCAAAAATTCTAGAAAGAGAGAGAGACCCAACAACGAACAAATCAGTATGGTCAGTCACTTGACCAAATGTTATTCTTGAGAACTAGTGGTTTATTTAACAGCACACTCTTGCTGTTTTAGGCTCACTGAGATACAAAATTCGAACCTCAGTGGGGACTCTTGTCATGTATAGCTAACTGTATATTGTCTATTTAATCTTACTCATGCAATTCGTGAGTTCTCGCTTAATACGTCATCATAATAATAGTAAATCAAACTCTAAAGAGGGGGAAAGGTCGAACCATTACCTTTGTGCAAGGGGGACTCTCATGTGAGTGGAGCATCCGTGCTGTGACCATATAGATTGTTTCTGCAGTCTAACTAGCAGCGCAACTCTTAATAGGCCATAGTAATTCAACGAGCTCGAGGACGGTTAAATGTACCTAAAACCAGATGTACTATATAAGTTCTACATATAACATGTCTGTTTTCGATAGACTAGTAGACTTCTTGTTAAAGATTATGCGGTGGGGTTCTTTGAGTATTTAAAATAGTGCAACTCTTCTGTAAATTAATCATTAAACAACTATCCATCACTGCACCAACAACACATGTACCTCATTATGACAAGTGGAGGAAAAATGTGCCAAAGTTATGTTGACCTACTAATACTAAATCTCTTCTTTTTCTCTCTTTCTCTCTCTCTCTCTCTCTCTCTCTCTCTCTCTCTCTCTCTCTCTCTATCTCTCTCTCTCTCTCCCACCCATGCACACTCTCTCTCTTTCTCTTTTAATATCCCTCCCTCCCATTCTCTTTCTCATGTTCTCTCTTTCTCTCTCTTGCACTCTCTTTTTCTTCTCTCTTCCACACTTGACCTTGATAAATGCTTCTGTGCTAAGAGAATGATGGCTTCAACCCACAGTCAAACACACCTACTTGTGAATACTTACTATTCTCCCAACCTCCCCCCTGCTCTTGGTATTACCCAGATTACTATTCCTCAGAGGAAACTGTGTTGTTGCAGTTCTCAGCAATGACTCAAATAATCAGGCATACCTCTTCAGGATCTTCCAATTCGTTTCCCCACCCATTACTCCATCATTCCTCTCCAAGATAACTTCAATTTCCTCTGCTTTACGGACTGGACTAGGCCCATTACCCATTCCATCAGATCCTCATGAAAGATCATCACCACTCTAGTGCAGATATTTTATAAGCTGTAAATGTGATGGCTTTGTTGCCTTGTGCATATATTTTGGAGCAGTGGAGCATGAATTGAATAGCTAAAGTCATCTTTTAAGTCTACGTGCACTGCCACAAAATAGCACATGTATGGATGAAATTATATCACTGGTCTATCACTGGTCTGTACACATACACCAGCACAAGACTAGGCATTATCTGCTCCATTCATATTTAATTAGGTGCACATTAAAGTGTGTGAGGATATTGGATCTTGATGACACTTTACATTAAACATTGGCGACCTGTTAGCCCATTAGGCCAGCATGTGATGATTCATAATTAGCTCCATGCACATTAAATCAGGTGCTCATGAAACCATGTGTTGAAGGACATTGATAGCTCTCTGCACATCAAACCATTGTCAACATCCTCGTTTTGGAGCACCAAAATTCTCACAATGACACAGGAAAGTGATATTCAGCATTGCTAAATGGGGAATGCGTGTGGAATGTGAGGGGTCAGTAATGCGAGGCAGACAACTGTTTGATGATTGATCATAACATGCTGTTTTATTAAAGAATACATGAAGTTAAAATGCCTCACTATCCCAACTCTGCTGAAGAGTTCCCTGCCTAACCAATGCTTAAAGGGAAACACTTAATACAGAATGTCTGGCCCCCACAGTAAACAACAAATACACAAAGAAAATATATGGCAATTCAAAAATCCATAAACTGCATTCCCAGTTCTCGATAATCTTTCAATAACCTGGGTGAGTTCCCTTTCCCAGGATTCAAAGTACTTTGGTTCCAATGTTTGTTCAACCAAAGAAAAGAATAATGAAATCCTTGTAGGTAATACAGTCTCAAATCAGTTCTTGATATTTCAATGTCAAAGTAAAGTTGTGTTATCCAAAGTTCCACCAATAGCAAATATTTTCTCCATGATGAAATATGGCCTTTCCACTTCTTCAAAACAGCAACAATGGAAGGGATGTAATTTGGGGTTCGATGAGGGTAGCATATGTGATCCCTGAGGTCTCCTTTGCTACCCCTGTGGTCTCCCTTGCTACCCATAAAAAAATGTTTTACATTATTGTATTGATGCTCCTGGGCTGTGATTAGTGCCATTTAGCTATTTGTTTCTGGAATAGCTGGCTTTCTTGTTCAGGCCACTTAATAAAAACAGGGGGTTTCACAAGTGTAGCACTTTGAGCAGTGATCCTAAATAACAAAGAATAGGAATAACAAATAATGTATCTTTCAGGAATTGTATACAATAATTGCTAGACTCATTAAAGGTTTATTTCAGGCCCACTTCAGAGGGTGAGTCACTGATTTAGTCTGTTCTTAAACACCTCAAATTCGCAATGAAAAAATCTTCCAAAAATCATTTAGAGTAGGCTAAGCATACGTTTTAGACTATAATAATAATAATAATTTGGCACTTATATAGCGCTACGAACCCTCAGGTATCTGAGCGCTGCTTATTATTACCCACGGTGTGTGGTGCTCATTTATCGACCTCGGAAGGATGAAAGGCTGAGTTTGGCCCCGCCGGGATTCGAACCTGCGTTAGCAGACTCTGCACCGATGTCAAAGCGAGCGCTCTACTCGCTGTGCCACTTGACCGGCTTGACTATGAGCCTCATCACGACTTGGGCGGTAACGGTAACGCTATTAGTGCGGGCGGTATTAGCCCTACTGCCGAACTCCCCAGCGCTAATAGCGCCGGATCACGAGTTCGGCGGTAATGTAAGTCCCCATTCCCCACTGAGCCCATTCGGGAATGCCCCATTCCCCATTGGGCTCAATGGGGAATCTTCGCGCTTATACCGTCAGCGGATTTCCCGCTGGCGGTAATAGCACAAATTTTCGTCGGATTTCCCCCCAGCTCAGAGCTGGGGCGAAATCCGCCAAAGCCCTGATTCGGTGGACCCTTAAATCCGGCGGTAATAGCGCTACCGCCGGATTTAAGGGTTACCGCCGAAGTCGTGATGAGGCCCTATGTATTTTGCTTTTTGCAAGTTCCAGTTATAGCATGTTTTTTTTCTGGCATAATCTCTGTTAGACAGACATTCCATCTCGTTGTCCTAGGTCACTTGATAAAATCCTTGTGCCTAAAAGCTTGTATACAGTGTAGAAATGTTTCACCATAGCACATAAAGTGGGCCACAATGAATGATTTGTTGTAACATCAATCTTTCCTATCTCCATGGCATACTGATCAGGATGTTTGTTTGCATGTATGAGGCAACACATGTCCAGAGTACGGGATGCAGTGTTAGTGTGATCCTCAAGGGCTACTCTAAATTCTTTAAAACACAGTTATGAACCTTCCCAATGGTATGTATTTTGCCATCCTCTGAAGCCTGAAAAGTAGATTCATGCAGGCTTGACATGTGGCCATCTTTTCACCAAACTAGCAGATGAACTGGCCTGTTGTTAAATCAGTTATCAGTTTAATGGCATCCACTACATACTATAATTTGATTTCTTACCTTGGGAACATTCTGACACATAATTGCTCATTTTACTATAGCCGGTAAGATTGCTATAGTTGGTCAGATAGCTCAGTGGGTTGAGCGCATGCTGCTGCGATGTGTATGTGATCTGCAGGTTGCAGGATTGAATCCTGGCAAAGCCAACTCAGCCTTTCATCCTTCTGACTTCGATAAATGAGTACCAACAAAGGTTGCATGATAATGTATGTATATTTGTTCTACATAAAACACTTAAGCATACATGCAATAGACATCATTATAATCTTACTGTGGATGTCTGCTTGCATACAGTAATTTGGTAATATGGGCATTTACAGACTGATATTAACAATGCATATGGAATTGTACATCACATTACAGTGATATTGTAACCATATTGTTTGTAGTGTACTTAGGAACAATGCTATGTGATGCCACACCCTGTTTTGTCAAGGGGTGAAAGGTTGTGTTCCATCGCTTCCTATGATGTCACTTTGGGTTGCAGTCAAATGGCATCACTTCTTGTGATGTCATCAGAAGTCAAGGGTCATGTGATGCCACTTCCACTACCCCAGGCATTTTGTTGAAATGACGTCCCTGAACAGTGGTAATCTCAGTCACAATGTGTTGTCACCACTTCAAAACAATCCAATAAGATTTGCCACAGTTCACAAAAGATGCAACAAGTACACATTGTTATTGTTTAACAGTTAGTGTGTCATTAGTTACAAGATTGCAATTCACATTAGGTATGTTTGTCAGGATGACTTCATAGTGCTGCTGCTTCAACTTCAACAACTTCACTTGTACTTCGGTTTTCCATGAGAACAATCTCATTTGCCTCATAGTACTCCACTTAGTTTAGGCTACTGCAATAGGGCATCTACTCGCAACCAGATATACAACCACAGCTTCACTGTTTTAAACTACTACTATAGCTTCTGTACTTTGTAATTCAAGACAGGTTTTGACAAGGTTCACTTTAATGGACTTTAACACCTTCAAGTAGGAAAGGCACTCTTCCTCTTAATACCTCTCTTCAAAAGGGGCAGCCTCTTTGCCTTCTTATCTGTCTGCCACAATACCAACCTAGGCTGACCTTTATGACCCTCCTCTCAGTCGTTGGCAATATAGGTTGTATCAACTTCAAAATAATCTTTACAAGCAGCAAGTTTCCTTTCCCCAATGTTGCCTTTGCTTCTCTGCCAACTGTTAGCCCAAGTAATTACTTAGTAGCCTTGGTGTCACTCTCTTGGTTTCAGGTAATGCTTGCACACTTATATCTTAGTCAAGGTTAAACTGTTACTGGGTTCACAGTAATTGTTACATTGATTTTTGGCTCTGCAAAAAGGCTGGGTTCGGTCTTAATATGGGGAGACTCTTGGTTTGGGCAATGCTTGCTCTTCTCTTCAATTGTAGATGCGCTGTTTAACAGCTTCATTTCTTTCATAGGGAAGGTGTGCCTGCAAGAAAGTAAAGGATAGAGTTCAGTCTTCCTTTGGAAAGCACAGCTAGGCACACACAAGCAGAGTTTCAGGTTGTTTTCAAAGGTCAAAGGTTTGTATAGGAAAGGTATGCCCGTGTGAAAGTAAAATATAGAGATCAGTCTTCCTTATGAAAGCACAATTAGGCACACGCAAGCAGTTCGTCTTAAGATTTAGTCTTTAGGGGTATAAAAATGATCTTTAGCAGCCTTTGCTCTTCACTCGATTAACAATGAATTACCCAATACACGTGAGTTATACTTTTCCTTTGTTTCCTTATTAAAGCTTCAGTTGTCAATTTCTGCTCACTTCTGACTATACGTGAGTGAATCGGAAACTGGAAACTATTGCTGCCAGTGCTCGCACAAGGAATCAGAACGCCAGGTTTCACTCATTAGCTTCTGAAATCCTTATTCTGTGGTTTACACAACTTTCACGACTTCTCCCACTACTTATACTGCTCCTGAGCTCACAGGACCCACCCTTCCTCATTGAAGGTGTCTCCCGTCTGCCCACTCTTTTAAAGAGCACCTCTCGCTGCCCAAGACCTGTGACTCACCCACAGCTCCTCGCTTCAGTCTTCAACACGTACCCAGCATGGCAACCACAGCAATAAGCCTCACATGGGGAAGACAGCCTTCCTTAACACCTTCCGCTGTGCAGCCACTGCACTTCAGATTTTCGAGGAAGAGGACCCTCTCAGAATAAGTAGGTGATATCTGCTGCATCAACGTTCCTGGCGTCCCTCAGGTTCTCCCACGTCTGCTTGGTTTGCCAGCTCTGTGCATTCTTCTTTCTGCTTCTACTACTACAGCACACACACCAGTCACAGTTTCAGCTCTTTCTGATTGCCTGCACATGAGGGGGAATTTTATGCCTCCCAGGTTCCTTCAGATGTGGGTTATTGGGCTTCATTGCCTGAATACTCCTACAACATACATCTTCAGTCCTCTACCTCATCCCAGTTCTCATGGGATTATGGGACTCGTAGTTAGTTAGTTCTTTTAAATAACATCTGATTTTTAAGGGTAGATTTAGTTCCTTTAAAGTTATTTAAAGATACATTCTTACAGAGGAAGACACCCAACTTAAGGTAATCATGCTAGATCCTTTTACCTTATACATTTGGGATTAAGGAGGGTTTTTATCCTGAGGCACGTTGAAAGAGCTTTCTGTTATTAAGGTTTGTTCAGGTTTCCTGGTATATGTGCCCAGAGCCACATACAGTATGAGTGGTTCAGATACATTATAATGACAATAAGACATTAGCTGTTTTGGCAATTTAGAAAGATGTTCCCTTTCAAAGAACACATACTGTGTCTCATCCCACATCATCTCCTCACCACCCTGGGCCGGGTCTCCTCCCAGGTGATCCTCCTGCAGTACACCTCCCCCACCCAGGTCAGGATCAGGAATTATCTGCCTTTGCCTAGCCACCTGGGAGGGTTTTGGCAGAGTTTCAGTGAGGGATCCGTAGGAATCATCACTAGGAAGGAATATAGAGGTACCAGCCACAAGTATTTGAAGAACGTGCCTATGTAGGAAAAAAAGTCCTGAGAAGGAATCTCTTCCAAAATAAAATATATTGCATCACTGCCTGTGGATTGGAAGATGTTAAAAAAGATGACACAATCTACAGTTTTGTGTTAGAGAGAATGGGTATTATGCAACTGATCAAGCTTGTGACACTGGCGGGGGTCATCAAAGCCAGCTGGACTAACATGACTGTAGGAGCAAGTCCTCAACTATGGATCAGCCTTGTTATGTGTATGTAGATTACTAAAATGTATACTCATTGGGGTTTTTCACGTTCCATTGAGGTCTTAAATGATGATGCTAGCATTAAAACGAATATTGAAGTTGCTGCTGAAATGCCAGGGAGTAAGACTGAGGATGCAAAGGAACCACAGACCTTTGACATGTTTGCCACTAATTGTCCACATCTCCTTGACAAGCAGAAGTGAAGGCTGAGGTGCACAGCATTACAGTCAGAAGACTTTATGACACTGATCTTGCAGATCTTGGAACTCCGGATAGCACATGATGACCATGTCCAAGGACTTTGTGAAGTAATGGTGTAAACCCAAAATACCAAGTCAACCCAACCAGCAAAACCAGCAATCTCACTGGCCAAGGTGTAGGACACACAGGTGAAGCTGCTATACAACGTGCCACTCAGTGTGAAATAACAGAGATCCGTGATGAGCTCTTGAAGCCTTACACTACAGTATCACAAAAGGCACTAGCATCTGTGCATGTTGATATTGCAGGTATGTTTCAAGCACTTGGAAGCATCAACACAGCAAAAACAGACCATAGCATTGATATGAGAAGTGTTGTGAATGCCCCTAAACATATTAAAAAGAACAGAGTGAATTCCTTAATATAATAGTGCAGTGATTTCAGAAAAGTATAAAGTCACTAAGTTCGTTAGAAGGATTACCTTGCATGCATGTGTGCAAACATGATGCACTTTTTCCTCCCCGCACATTTCTCATATTGAAAGGGCCATTGAAATCAACATTCTCACAAATTGCTGTTGCTACAGTTACTCCAAAAAGTGAGACATCATCTGGCAGGCATCAGAGCCTCCGGAGGCCTCATTTCCACAGGAAGGAGGCAATTATGCAGTAGTATCATTTGTAAAAGTGAATGGTTCTGCCAACACCACTCATTGTACACGTGGGAAACAATTGGGTGACTTATCCAAAACAGAAAACAACATATATTAGAAGGTGTTCCAGTCTCACTGCGCCAACAGAAAAACAAAAATTTCAAAAACTGATTGAATTGCAGATTTATTTGATGAAGACATGTACAGCCTATCAAACAAAAAGAGGCAGGGTCGGGCTAATTTAAAGACACCAAGGTTCAGCCCTCGAACTGCCTAGGGACAATCAACTACTAAAGAATCCAGATGTCTGTCCTTTTCTTCCATCCATTATTCAAATGACTCGGTCCGTGTACCAAATAGGTCCTGAGTCAAAAGTTCTATTTATCAATATTTTCTTTATTGATTCAAAAAACACATATATTATCCAAATTATATATACACACACATCAAAATGCTTTTATATACCCTCTAACATTTCACAAAACACAATTATACACAATTTCTGTACTAAGCATTCTAAAATTCATCCTAAAAATCCCTAAAGAGTAAAACCATACATAAAATGATTCTTAAAAACACCCTTCCTATACAAAGCTAAAAACCAATAGTGTAGTGTTTTCCAAAATACCTTGACAGTGCAATAATAATGTGCCAAGTTGCTAATAAAGTTCAATTCAGTGTTGGTTTGACAGTGTCAGACACTTCCTCTTATTTGAGGACGCTTAACTAGAAAAATCTCCTAGCTAATGTCTCCCTTATTCTGCCTGTAGGGGACAAGAAACTCAATCTAATACCAACTGTTCACACTGTTCATTTTCCAATGTGTAAAACCCAACATGTTTCGTCCATCACCAAGAATTAAAAACTGTTATCTGTAGACTTCTTCAGGGGAACCAACTAAAAAATATTGAAGCTAGAAAACATCTTTAGCGCCTTCTGACAACTGATATCTGTTCCAAAAACAAGGCACTTGATTGTGTCATTCCAACCATATGAAGTGTGGAAGCTTGAAGTCCAAATGACATACAACCGAGGGGATGTGGACTGGAAGAAAAACAGAAATAGGAAAGGCAATTAGCACTAAATTTGCCTATTAGTTGCCTCCAGCCTAAGGAGTAATTTAATATTCTCACACAGGCTGTGTCTAAAGGTGTGGTTCTTTTCCCTTTAACACATATTCAGTTTGGATTGTGTTCTTCTCAGTAGACCAAAAATTCTAGAAAGAGAGAGAGAGAGAGAGAGACCCACACACGAACAAATCAGTATGGTCAGTCACTTGACCAAATGTTATTCTTGAGAACTAGTGGTTTATTTAACAGCACACTCTTGCTGTTTTAGGCTCACTGAGATACAAAATTCGAACCTCAGTGGGGACTCTTCTCATGTATAGCTAACTGTATATTGTCTATTTAATCTTACTCATGCAAATCGTGAGTTCTCGCTTAATACGTCATCAAAATAATAGTATATCAAACTCTAAAGAGGAGGAAAGGTCGAACCATTACCTTTGTGCAAGGGGGACTCTCATGTGAGTGGAGCATCCGTGCTGTGACCAAATAGATTGTTTCTGCAATCTAACTAGCAGCGCAACTCTTAATAGGCCATAGTAATTCAACAAGCTCGAGGACGGTTAAATGTACCTAAAACCAGATGTACTATATAAGTTCTACATATAACATGTCTGTTTTCGATAGACTAGTAGACTTCTAGATTTACCCCAAAGTTTCCTATGTTGCTTACCGTTAATAATGCTTTCGGCGAGAGTTCTAATGCGCGACTTCTGTGTTGTCTCTGCGACAACACAGAAGTATATGCGGTCCGCTTGGTCCGCCTTGCCATATTGTTTGGCTGCTCCGTCATCTGCCGTATACCCGTTGGGGTTGGTCATGTGATATTGACTGCGTAATGACATACACATTGTGCGTCGTGTTTCTACTTATCCGGGGTTCCAATGTTGTCAACTAAAAAAATGTTAATCAACACTTTTGTGACCGAAACACCACCTTATAGTACTCAGCTCCAGGTGACTCACATTAAAAAAATGTTTTATGAACCTACTTCTAATGCGTTAGGATTTCTATCGCTCATCATACCGATGCTTAATACCACGCTCTACAATTTTGTGCCCGACTAGGGGTGGCGTCCTAGGCGTTAGGGTCATGCCCTATATAATAATACCATATTTCTCCTGAGTTCCACGTACCTGGTGCCAGTTTATAGATTTGTTTGATTTTTTAGAAAAGAAATGACTCATTGTTTTTATCCTTTGTTCAATCTGTTCAAACCGCACTTTGTATATTTGTGGCAACTGTAGCTACGTTGAACGTAATGAGGGGCTGGAAAAGAAAGAATTCTTTGAGACTTCAGTGTTTTATTCAGAAGTTGCTCCCGGTAATCATTTAATTTAAACCCACTTCTGATGCTTTGGTTAAGAAAATTAACCATTGTTTTTTAGCATCTGCTACTCTATTAGTTTTTCCCTGTTGCCATAAAATAGTCCATTTAAGTATGTCGCTAGAGTATTCCATTGCCACAAAGTGGGGAACAAGGGCGGCTGTCAGAACTGTATTTTTGATACAGCTACAATGCTCACTAATCCATTGTTTGGCCTTCCTTTCTGTCATACCATTATACATTTTTGGACATGGGCACCAGATTGCATAAACTATATTAGTCGAGTTGCAGTTGGTGGATCCTGTTCGTCTCCATGGTTTTTTGAGTCCAAGGTCTACTTTTTTGGAGCGAATGGTGTATTTGCAAGTAACACATTTGCCGCAAGGTGAGTGTCCCATCAAGGTGGGTAATCCCCATTGTTCTGTGGTACTTGTCTGTATGATGGTCTTTAGTAAAATATAACATTTTTCGTAAGGAGTTCTTTAAGATTTGTACTTCGCCTGAATGCACACAAGGGTTTTGTCAATGGGCAATTGCCTCCTTCCAATATATGCCAATGTTTTTTGACTATTTTGGTGATGTCATTAGACCGAGTATTAAAAGTGCTAACAAACATGATTTCAGTATTCGTTTCATTCTTAATCCAATATTCCAATAGTGCTTCTCTGTTGTTGTTTTATGCTCTTTTAAAGGTTCGCTTCCCCATTTTCTTTGGGTATCCCTTTTCCAGTAATTTGGAGCTAAGCACTGTTGCTTCAGATAAAAAGGTTTGATTCAGTGTGCTGTTGCGTTTTAGTCGCAAAAACTGGTAGGTTCTCTCGGGTGTGTCTTGGATGACAGCTATTGAAATTCAGTAGCACATTTCGATCTGTAGGCTTGTGGTAGGGTTTGACTTTTAGAACTCATTCTTCTTGATCGATCCAAATGGAGATATCGAGGAAACTGATCTCCTTTCTGCTATATGTAGATGTTCATTTCAAAAATTGATTCTGCTGATTCATCCATTGTGTAAATTCGAGTTCCTGTTCCTTCCCAAATAATAAGAATATCATCTATAATTCTCAGCCATAACACAATTTGGTCAAAGTAAGGGTTGGAAGTCTAATAGATATGCTGGATCTCAAAAGATTCCACATACAGGTTAGCCACAGTGGGGGCTACTGGGGAGCCCATTGCTGTGCTATGGGTTTTGTGGTACCATGTTTTATTAAAAATAAAATAGTTTTCTGTAAGCGCCATTTCAGCACACCATAAGACGAAACTGTTTGGTGTGGTTCCTGTGTTTTTTTTTTAGTTAGAAGAACTTCTTCGAGAACCTCAAGTGTTGCTTTCTGAGGAATACATGTATAAAGTGAAACAATATCGAGACTAGCAAGTAATTGAGTTTCGGGCTAACATGTAAGTTTTCTATTAGGTTAATCACCGCTGTTGTCTCCTGAATATCTGAATACATGGTGGTCACATAAGGTTTCAGGTATTTATCTGCGAAATTGGATAGTGGTTCTAACAATGACCCTTTACCTGATTCTATTGGGCGACCCGGAGGGTTGACCAAGGATTTGTGTCTCTTGGGTAAAATATACAATTTTGGCATTGATGGTTTAGTAACATTCAAATATTCACATTTCTGCTTCGAAATCCAATCTCTCTGTAAAGCTTTCTCACGTTTTTCTAAGATAATAGCTGTTAATTTGAGGGTCGGATCTTCAATGATCAAAGTGTAAAAAGCATTATCCCCAAGTTGGCTGTCACATTCGTTGATGTAAGCAGATCTGTCCAATACTTCATGACAAATGGGGATTATTTGCAGTTCTAGCAGACCACCAGTCCGAGTAACAATTACAAAGATACCACATTTGCATGGAATCAAAGTTAAATCCGACAACTATATGATCAACTACATCAGATATTTTTCAATACAAGCCTCAGAAGAAGAGCAAGGACTGCTCGAAACACGCGTCAGGCTGTACATGTCTTCATCAAATAAATCTGCAATTGAAGCAGTTTTTGAAATGTTTGTTTTTCTGTTGGCGCAGTGAGACTGGAACACATTCTAAAGTCTGTCATTGCTGTGGAGTACTTGGGCAACGTACCCACAATCTCCAGCCACCTGCTGCCTCCTTTATGTTAATCCACTTTGCAAGCACAGTGTCCCATTGGGTTCTTTTTGACCATCTTTCCCTTTGCAGAAAACAACATATAGTCTGTTGATTTGTTGAGGCCTTCCAAATGACAAGAAGATACAGAAATTATCTATTTTTGTTGTTTTTACATTAAAAACCCTACGACGTTCATTCATTGCCCGTTTTTTTTGTGGAGTATTTTACCTAAAATGTTTTGCGAAAAAAAACTCAATATGGGGGTGGTTAAGGGCATGTAGGGGGTGACAGGATAGGGAATACATACAAAGGAAGAGGGCTTGGAGGGAACCCCCAAATAATAAAACACATTTGATGAGCTTGTACAGCGAAAATAATTCGGCAAATAACCCTGCCAAAAAATAAATGGACTTGAACGAATATAGAACCGTTAGAAACCGATAGTATTATTACATTAAACGCTGTTATTCCCATTGCAGCTTGACAGATTTTAGACAAGCACGTGCGTATTTGGGTTGTGTTAATTGCTTGCAGAAAAAAACCCTTGTTCAAAGCCCCACCCCACCCCCCCGCAAAAATCAAATGAACGTTGGTACGGGAGAAAAAGCTTAATTTCAAAAGTGGTTGTTAGATTCTTGTGAAGGTTATTTTAAGAGGTTGTATTCAATGATGCAAATACACCATTATGAGAATGAATGGTGTGTCGGTGCTCAGCTGCTCAGAACACAGGTTTATGGTAACATGTTCAATTAAATGTTAAGAGATTAACACGGCAAAGTAACATATTCAGAAATAATAAAACATGTTCACAAAACAGCTTTTAATACAAACATACTACCAGCTGTGCTTAAATAACACATGAACAAAGGGCAATATGGCTTTGTTTCTTGCTGCTTTGCCTTTACTGTATTTATGTCTGCATGCCTTTGTTGAATACAATTCTTGTGGGCACCCCTAGATAACACATATTGTTGACAAAATCATTTTGTGTGGCATGTCCCTCACCTGTCACAAGATTGTCGAAATGAGCAAGTTAATCCTCACTAAAAGCACCTCCTTCTTAATCACCATTGTCCACTTCATCTTCGTGACTTTTGGGTGCGGTAACTTGTGCTTGGGGGCGTTCTGTTACATGCAGCCCACCATCATAATGCAACTCCTGTTTGCAGGTGCATATACTACCTCACCACCTGATACGAATAGGGATCTTAACCTCATTTTTACAAGCAAAAGGCACACTAATGGTGTTCCATGTTTTATGCATGCAGTGTTCTGCTTCTCTTCAGCAGCTGTACTTGATGTGTTGGGTCTATTTGACCTAAAACATTTGACCTAATCACACTTAATCGAATTTATTTTACCTTTTTTTCAGTCCAAAATGCAGGTGGAAACCCCAGTAACTCCAGCCCCTCACTTCCCCTCAACCTAATCCATACCCTTGTCCAGCCCACATATATATTTAATTAAATTTGACCAAAAAAAGGTCACAGAAATTAGATCAAATGTTTTACATCAAATGTTTTTAAGTCAATTATGGTAATACCGTACTTGGCTGCAGTGTCAGAGTCAAAATCCAGGATTGTAATGGATACAAACGATCCCGTGTAATAGGAAAAAAAACAGCACATTGAAAACCTTGCATTCATTATTGTGCATATCACATGTGTTTAGCAATTGTAAAGGACACAATTACACAAATACTACGTACATAATATCCATCCACACCTTTTATGCAATAATGTCACCATTGATGGAATTGTACTAATTTCGAATATAAATGCATTGAGTGTTGTGTCTGAGAAATGTGCCCACCATTGTTCGATGGTGAAAACAAGAAGCACAGATCATCTGCACATTGATTGAGTGTGCCCACTCACGGCTTCTAATAATGTGTTCTTGCCATCCAGGTGGGGCAACGCACATGTGTTCACTTCAGTCCAAAGCTCCTACAACACCGAAGAAGGTTGACAGGGCACACGCAACTTTGGCCTTTCAAACATCTGTTTCCCTCTCGGGGAGGTCATGTTCTCTAACATGGAACCAAGGACCTGCTTCGGAATCAGGAAAAAGGACAGCTGTGACTAATTACCTACCATTGTTACTGTCCCATGAAAGGATCCTATTGTGCAGAAGCGATAATAATTTCACCAATGAGGGGATAGAAGACTGCATATTTCGTGAGCACTCCAACTACTCTTGGATATTGTACAAGAAAAAGAAAATAGTATTTGTGCCCTAGCCAAATGATGCATCTTCAGTAGGTGTCCCACTGACATATACATGTGGCACACCCTTCCTCCCTCCTTTGGTGACATTGCACTTCCTTCAGCTGAACCATGTCAACATTCTCCTGTGCACCAGTCCATCACGTGACTCCAGTGTTGCTGTCTCAAGGGGCATGACAAACAGATCCATATTTTGAAAAGTTTTAAGGATTTTATGTGAAACGTTTACCAGATGTCCCGAGGTGTGAAATAAACGTGCTACTTTGTTGCCATAAGAGAGTTCCTATTGAGAGGTGCACGATTCACACACAAAATATAATTGGAACATACCTGTGCTTGTGGCACATTAAAACATGCACCAGCCCAACAACCATAATACGCGATCTGGCAAGACAAAATGAAAATATATGAGCTTTGGTCCAAATATACAAAAGTACGATTTACTGCTGAATATTCCATACTTAGAGGCCGATTCATGGAATAATTAGCGCGGCGCAAGTGGGCAAAAACGTGCGAATCGCAGTGGAATAGCGAAAATCGCAGTGCAAGTGCGAAAATCGCACGAAAAGCAGCGCACATCGATTCATGGAAGTCCGTGCGCGAGAAAACCAGCGGATGTGCGATAAAAAAGTGCGCAGCGCACGTTGGCGCACAGGCCATCTAACAGCGTGCGCCAGGTCACAGCGAAAATCGCACAGGTCAGAGCGAAAATCGCACATAGCGCGGCGCACGCAACAAAAGTAGGCGGAACACGGGCGTAACACTCGGAATGGGGAACAACTTGCCAAAACGTGGGCGTCACGGGGGAAGTACAGGGCACAAGTGCGCAGAACGCCCACACGCTCGCCTACAACACGTATTCATGGAAAAGAATAGGGCAAAAAAGCGCACGCTCAAACCAGCGCACAGGCACAATCACGACCGCCACAAGAAAGCAGGCGGTAGCGTCTCTGCGGCTGTAAGAAATGTCCGCCAAAAGGTGCACCAACAAATAGCACCTATATACTGCCATGATGAATGTCCTATACTGTGGCCCTCTAGGACAAATGACGTGCAAAGGGGTACCCACAAACACGGACCCGCTGACAAAAAATACGTGTGCGTGTATACCGGGGTGCGCGGGAAGTGTCACACGCGATTCCATCAGGGTACGTGTATTACATGGGTGCGCGGGAAGTTCCACACGCGATTCCATCAGGGTACGTGTATTCCAGGGGTGCGCGGGAAGTTACACACGCGATAGTCCCAGTGCGAGCAGGGTACGTGTATTTCAGGGGTGCGCGGGAAGTTCCACACGCGATTGGCCCAGTGCGAGCAGGGTACGTGTATTTCATGGGTGCGCGGGAAGTACCACACGCGAATTCTGCAGGGTACGTGCATTTCAGGGGTGCGCGGGAAGTTCCACACGCGAATGGGCCAGTGCGAGCAGGGTACGTGTATTACATGGGTGCGCGGGAAGTTCCACATGCGATTCCATCAGGGTACGTGTATTTCAGGGGTGCGCAGGAAGTTCCACACGCGATAGTCCCAGTGCGAGCAGGGTACGTGTATTTCAGGGGTGCGCGGGAAGTTCCACACGCGATTGGCCCAGTGCGAGCAGGGTACGTGTATTTCAGGGGTGCGCGGGAAGTTCCACACGCGATTGGCCCAGTGCAAGCAGGGTACGTGTATTTCAGGGGTGCGCGGGAAGTTGCACACGCGATACCAGCAGGGAATGTGTATTTCAGGGGTTCTGGGGAGTACTACACGTGAATTGGCCTTGTGGGTCCTCCCAGGTGTACGCTCCACAACCTCCACGGCCCCTGCAGGCAGCCCACACCACGGGGGACTACCCTGCACCCCTGCTCATGTCCCTCAGGCAGCCCATCCACCATGGGCATACCCCCAGCCAACCCACATGTCACCTTGCACTACTGATCAACAATGCATGTCTCCCACCACCCCCCCCCCCTGCCACCATGGGCATCCTCCACCAGGCCCCCACTCATGTCCCCCTGCACTCCCACCCCCCAGCATCCAGGGTCACCCTCCACCAGGCCCCCACTCATGTCTCCCACCACCCCCACCCCCCAGTAGTGCAGGGGCAGCCTCCACCAGGCACCCACTCATGTCTCTCACCACCCCCACCCCCCTGCCACCATGGGCAGCCTCCACCAGGCCCCCACTCATGTCTCCCACCACCCCCACCCCCTGCCACCATGGGCAGCCTCCACCAGGCCCCCACTCATGTGTCCCACCACCCCCACCCCCCAGCCACAAGGGGCAGACTCCAGCAGGCCCCCACTCATGTCTACCACCACCCCCACCCCCAGCCACCAGGGGCAGCCTCCACCAGGCCCCCACCCATGTCTCCCACCACCCCCACCCCCCAGCAGTGCAGGGGCAGCCTCCACCAGGCCCCCACTCATGTCTACCACCACCCCCACCCCCCAGCAGTGCAGGGGCAGCCTCCACCAGGCCCCCACTCATGTCTACCACCACCCCCACCCCCCAGCAGTGCAGGGGCAGCCTCCACCAGGCCCCCACTCATGTCTCCCACCACCCCCACCCCCCAGCAGTGCAGGGGCAGCCTCCACCAGGCCCCCACTCATGTCTCCCACCACCCCCACCCCCAGCAGTGCAGGGGCAGCCTCCACCAGGCCCCCACTCATGTCTCCCGCCACCCCCACCCCCCAGCCACCAGGGGCAGCCTCCACCAGGCCCCCACTCATGTCTCCCAGCATCCCCACCCCCCAGCAGTGCAGGAGCAGCCTCCACCAGGCCCCAACTCATGTCTACCACCACCCCCACCCCCCAGCAGTGCAGGGGCAGCCTCCACCAGGCACCCACTCATGTCTCCCACCACCCCCACCCCCCAGCAGTGCAGGGGCAGCCTCCACCAGGCCCCCACTCATGTCAACCCTGCACCACCCCCACCCCCCTGCCACCATGGGCAGCCTCCACCAGGCCCCCACTCATGTGTCCCACCACCCCCACCCCCCAGCCACCAGGGGCAGCCTCCACCAGGCCCCCACTCATGTGTCCCACCACCCCCACCCCCCAGCCACCAGGGGCAGCCTCCACCAGGCCCCCACCCATGTCTCCCACCACCCCCACCCCCCAGCAGTGCAGGGGCAGCCTCCACCCGGCACTCACTCATGTCTCCCACCACCCCCACACCCCTGCCACCATGGGCAGCCTCCACCAGGCCCCCACTCATGTCCCCCTGCACCCCCACCCCCCAGCATCCAGGGTCACCCTCCACCAGGCCCCCACTCATGTCTCCCACCACCCCCACCCCCCAGCAGTGCAGGGGCAGCCTCCACCAGGCACTCACTCATGGCTCCCACCACCCCCACCCCCCTGCCACCATGGGCAGCCTCCACCAGGCCCCCACTCATGTCTCCCACCACCCCCACCCCCCAGCCACCAGGGGCAGCCTCCACCAGCCCCCACTCATGTCTCCCACCACCTCCACCCCCCAGCCACCAGGGGCAGCCTCCACCAGGCCCCCACTCATGTCTCCCACCACCCCTACCCCCCAGCAGTGCAGGGGCAGCCTCCACCAGGCCCCCACTCATGTCTCCCGCCACCCCCACCCCCCAGCCACGAGGTGCAGCCTCCACCAGGCCCCCACTCATGTCTCCCAGCATCCCCACCCCCCAGCAGTGCAGGGGCACCCTCCACCAGGCCCCCACTCATGTCCCCCTGCACCCCCACCCCCCAGCCACCAGGGGCAGCCTCCAGCAGGCCCCCACTCATGTGTCCCACCACCCCCACCCCCCAGCCACCAGGGGCAGCCTCCACCAGGCCCCCACTCATGTCTCCCACCACCCCCACCCCCCTGCCACCATGGGCAGCCCCCACCAGGCCCCAACTCATGTCTCCCACCACCCCCACCCCCGGCAGTGCAGGGGCAGCCTCCACCAGGCCCCCACTCATGTCCCCCTGCACCCCCACCCCCCAGCATCCAGGGGCAGCCTCCACCAGGCCCCCACTCATGTGTCCCACCACCCCCACCCCCCTGCCACCATGGGCAGCCCCCACCAGGCCCCCACTCATGTCTCCCACCACCCCCACCCCCCGGCAGTGCAGGGGCAGCCTCCACCAGGCCCCCACTCATGTCCCCCTGCACCCCCACCCCCCTGCCACTATGGGCAGCCTCCCCAGGCCCCCACTCATGTCTTCCACCACCCCCACCCCCCTGCCACCATGGGCAGCCCCCACCAGGCCCCAACTCATGTCTCCCACCACCCCCACCCCCCGGCAGTGCAGGGGCAGCCTCCACCAGGCCCCCACTCATGTCTCCCTGCACCCCCACCCCCCTGCCACCATGGGCAGCCCCCACCAGGCCCCAACTCATGTCTCCCACCACCCCCACCCCCCGGCAGTGCAGGGGCAGCCTCCACCAGGCCCCCACTCATGTCTCCCTGCACCCCCACCCCCCAGCATCCAGGGGCAGCCCCCACCAGGCCCCCACTCATGTCTCCCACCACCCCCACCCCACGGCAGTGCAGGGGCAGCCTCCACCAGGCCCCCACTCATGTCCCCCTGCACCCCCACCCCCCTGCCACCATGGGCAGCCTCCACCAGGCCCCCACTCATGTCTCCCACCACCCCCACCCCCCAGCCACCAGGGGCAGCCTCCACCAGGCCCCCACCCATGTCTCCCACCACCCCCACCCCCCTGCCACCAGGGGCAGCCTCCACCAGGCCCCCACTCATGTCTCCCAGCATCCCCACCCCCCAGCAGTGCAGGGGCAGCCTCCACCAGGCCCCCACTCATGTCTACCACCACCCCCACCCCCCAGCAGTGCAGGGGCAGCCCCCACCAGGCACCCACTCATGTCTCCCACCACCCCCACCCCCCAGCAGTGCAGGGGCAGCCTCCACCAGGCCCCCACTCATGTCTCCCACCACCCCCACCCCCCAGCAGTGCAGGGGCAGCCTCCACCAGGCCCCCACTCATGTCTCCCACCACCCCCACCCCCCAGCAGTGCAGGGGCAGCCTCCAGCAGGCCCCCACTCATGTGTCCCACCACCCCCACCCCCCAGCCACCAGGGGCAGCCTCCACCAGGCCCCCACCCATGTCTCCCACCACCCCCACCCCCCCGCCACCATGGGCATCCTCCACCAGGCCCCCACTCATGTCCCCCTGCACCCCCACCCCCCAGCATCCAGGGTCACCCTCCAGCAGGCCCCCACTCATGTCTACCACCACCCCCACCCCCCAGCAGTGCAGGGGCAGCCCCCACCAGGCACCCACTCATGTCTCCCACCACCCCCACGCCCCAGCAGTGCAGGGGCAGCCTCCACCAGGCCCCCACACATGTCCCCCTGCACCCCCACCCCCCAGCAGTGCAGGGGCAGCCTCCACCAGGTGCTCACAATCCCCAATCATGTGCGTAATGGACAGCCTCCACATCCAAAAAGCCCTACCAAGTAACCCATTCACCCCAATGTACATGAAGCTAATGAACCCATGTCCGTCACACACAATGGTTGCAATTTTGTTGGCATAGTTCACTGTGTGGTATCATCTCATTGGTTTCCTGCATTTCATGTTGTGTGTTTTCACATTCAATTGCAAAAAATGTGTGTGACGGACATGGGTTCATTAGCTTCATGAACATTGGGGGTGTAACATGTGATTTCCATTTCCATGTGGGTGAATGGGTTACTTGGTAGGGCTTTTTGGCTGTGGAGGCTGACCATTACGCACATGATTGGGGATTGTGAGGACCTGGTGGGGGCTGCCCATGGTGGCAGGGGGGTGGGGGTGGTGGGAGACATGAGTGGGGGCCTGCTGGAGGGTGACCCTGCACTGCCATGGGGTGGGGGTGGTGGGAGACATGAGTGGGGGCCTGGTGGAGGGTGACCCTGCACTGCCGGGGGGTGGGGGTGGTGGGAGACATGAGTGGGGGCCTGGTGGAGGCTGCCCCTGCACTGCCGGGGGGTGGGGGTGGTGGGAGACATGAGTGGGGGCCTGGTGGAGGGTGACCCTGGATGCTGGGGGGTGGGGGTGCAGGGGGACATGAGTGGGGGCCTGGTGGAGGGTGACCCTGCACTGCCGGGGGGTGGGGGTGGTGGGAGACATGAGTTTGGGCCTGGTGGGGGCTGCCCATGGTGGCAGGGGGGTGGGAGACATGAGTGGGGGCCTGGTGGAGGGTGACCCTGCACTGCCGGGGGGTGGGGGTGGTGGGAGACATGAGTGGGGGCCTGGTAGAGGGTGACCCTGGATGCTGGGGGGTGGGGGTGCAGGGGGACATGAGTGGGGGCATGGTGGAGGCTGCCCCTGCACTGCCGGGGGGTGGGGGTGGTGGGAGACATGAGTGGGGGCCTGGTGGGGGCTGCCCATGGTGGCAGGGGGGTGGGGGTGGTGGGAGACATGAGTGGGGGCCTGGTGGAGGCTCCCCATGGTGGCTGGGGGGTGGGGGTGGTGGGAGACATGAGTGGGGGCCTGGTGGAGGCTGCCCATGGTGGCTGGGGGGTGGGGGTGGTGGGAGACATGAGTGGGGGCCTGGTGGAGGGTGACCCTGGATGCTGGCGGGTGGGGGTGCAGGGGACATGAGTGGGGGCCTGGTGGAGGCTGCCCCTGCACTGCCGGGGGGTGGGGGTGGTGGGAGACATGAGTGGGGGCCTGGTGGGGGCTGGCCATGGTGGCAGGGGGGGGTGGGGGTGGTGGGAGACATGAGTGGGGGACTGGTGGAGGCTGCCCCTGCACTGCCGGGGGTGGGGGTGGTGGGAGACATGAGTGGGGGCCTGGTGGAGGGTGACCCTGGATGCTGGGGGGTGGGGGTGCAGGGGGACATGAGTGGGGGCCTGGTGGAGGCTGCCCCTGCACTGCCGGGGGGTGGGGGTGGTGGGAGACATGAGTTTGGGCCTGGTGGGGGCTGCCCATGGTGGCAGGGGGGTGGGAGACATGAGTGGGGGCCTGGTGGAGGGTGACCCTGCACTGCCGGGGGGTGGGGGTGGTGGGAGACATGAGTGGGGGCCTGGTAGAGGGTGACCCTGGATGCTGGGGGGTGGGGGTGCAGGGGGACATGAGTGGGGGCCAGGTGGAGGCTCCCCATGGTGGCTGGGGGGTGGGGGTGGTGGGAGACATGAGTGGGGGCCTGGTGGAGGCTGCCCATGGTGGCTGGGGGGTGGGGGTGGTGGGAGACATGAGTGGGGGTCTGGTGGAGGGTGACCCTGGATGCTGGCGGGTGGGGGTGCAGGGGACATGAGTGGGGGCCTGGTGGAGGCTGCCCCTGCACTGCCGGGGGGTGGGGGTGGTGGGAGACATGAGTGGGGGCCTGGTGGGGGCTGGCCATGGTGGCAGGGGGGGTGGGGGTGGTGGGAGACATGAGTGGGGGACTGGTGGAGGCTGCCCCTGCACTGCCGGGGTGGGGGTGGTGGGAGACATGAGTGGGGGCCTGGTGGAGGGTGACCCTGGATGCTGGGGGGTGGGGGTGCAGGGGGACATGAGTGGGGGCCTGGTGGAGGCTGCCCCTGCACTGCCGGGGGGTGGGGGTGGTGGGAGACATGAGTGTGGGCCTGGTGGGGGCTGCCCATGGTGGCAGGGAGTTGTGGGGGTGGTGGGAGACATGAGTGGGGGCCTGGTGGAGGGTGACCCTGCACTGCCGGGGTGAGTGGGGGTGGTGGGAGACATGAGTGGGGGCCTGGTGGGTGCTGCCCATGGTGGCAGGGGGGTGGGGGTGGTGGGAGACATGAGTGGGGGCCTGGTGGAGGGTGACCCTGGATGCTGGGGGGTGGGGGTGCAGGGGGACATGAGTGGGGGCCTGGTGGAGGCTGCCTCTGCACTGCCGGGGGGTGGGGGTGGTGGGAGACATGAGTGGGGGCCTGGTGGGGGCTGCCCATGGTGGCAGGGGGGTGGGGGTGGTGGGAGACATGAGTGGGGGCCTGGTGGAGGCTGCCCCTGCACTGCAGGGGGGTGGGGGTGGTGGGAGACATGAGTGAGGGTCTGGTGGAGGGTGACCCTGGATGCTGGGGGGTGGGGGTGCAGGGGGACATGAGTGGGGGCCTGGTGGAGGGTGACCCTGCACTGCTGGGGGGTGGGGGTGGTGGGAGACATGAGTGTGGGCCTGGTGGGGGCTGCCCATGGTGGCAGGAGGGTGGGGGTGGTGGGAGACATGAGTGGGGGCCTGGTGGAGGGTGACCCTGCACTGCCGGGGGTGGTGGGAGACATGAGTGGGGGCCTGGTGGAGGGTGACCCTGGATGCTGGGGGGTGGGGGTGCAGGGGGACATGAGTGGGGGCCTGGTGGAGGCTGCCCCTGCACTGCCGGGGGGTGGGGGTGGTGGGAGACATGAGTGTGGGCCTGGTGGGGGCTGCCCATGGTGGCAGGGGGGTGGGGGTGGTGGGAGACATGAGTGGGGGCCTGGTGGAGGGTGACCCTGCACTGCCGGGGGGTGGGGGTGGTGGGAGACATGAGTGGGGGCCTGGTGGGGGCTGCCCATGGTGGCTGGGGGGTGGGGGTGGTGGGAGACATGAGTGGGGGCCTGGTGGAGGCTGCCCCTGCACTGCCGGGGGGTGGGGGTGGTGGGAGACATGAGTGGGGGCCTGGTGGAGGCTGCCCCTGCACAGCCGGGGGGTGGGGGTGGTGGGAGACATGAGTGGGGGCCTGGTGGAGGGTGACCCTGCACTGCCGGGGGTGGGGGTGGTGGGAGACATGAGTGTGGGCCTGGTGGGGGCTGCCCATGGTGGCAGGGGGGTGGGGGTGGTGGGAGACATGAGTGGGGGCCTGGTGGAGGGTGACCCTGCACTGCCGGGGGGTGGGGGTGGTGGGAGACATGAGTGGGGGCCTGGTGGAGGGTGACCCTGCATGCTGGGGGGTGGGGGTGCAGGGGGACATGAGTGGGGGCCTGGTGGAGGCTGCCCCTGCACTGCCGGTGGGTGGGGTGGTGGGAGACATGAGTGGGGGCCGGGTGGGGTCTGCCCATGGTGGCTGGGGGACGGGGGTGGTGGGAGACATGAGTGGGGGCCTGGTGGAGGCTGCCCCTGCACTGCCGGGGGGTGGGGGTTGTGGGAGACATGAGTGGGGGCCTGGTTGGGGCTGCCCATGGTGGCAGGGGGGCGGGGGTGGTGGGAGACATGAGTGGGGGCCTGGTGGAGGCTGCCCATGGTGGCTGGGGGTGGGGGTGGTGGGAGACATGAGTGGGGGCCTGGTGGAGGCTGCCCATGGTGGCTGGGGGGTGTGGGTGGTGGGAGACATGAGTGGGGGCCTGGTGGAGGGTGACCCTGGATGCTGGGGGGTGGGGGTGCAGGGGGACATGAGTGGGGGCCTGGTGGAGGCTGCCCCTGCACTGCTGGGGGGTGGGGGTGGTGGGAGACATGCATTGTTGATCAGTAGTGCAAGGTGACTTGTGGGTTGGCTGGGGGGCATGCCCATGGTGAATGGGCTGCCTGCGGGACATGGGCAGGGGTGCAGGGTAGTCCCGCGTGGTGTGGGCTGCCTGCAGGGGCCGTGGAGGTTGTGGAGCGTACACCTGGGAGGACCCACACGGCCAATTCACGTGTAGTACTCCCCAGAACCCCTGAAATACACATTCCCTGCTGGTATCGCGTGTGGAACTTCCCGCGCACCCCTGAAATACACGTACCCTGCTCGCACTGGGACTATCGCGTGTGCAACTTCACGCTAACCCCTGAAATACAGGTAGGCCGCTCCCCCAGGCCCGATCGCGTGAGAAAGTTCACGCGAACCCCTGAAATACACGTAGCCCGCTCCCCCAGGCCTGATCGCGTGAGAAAGTTCACGCGAACCCCTGTAATACACATAGCCCGCTCCCCCAGGCCCGATCGCGTGAGAAAATTCACGCGAACCCCTGAAATACACGTAGCCCGCTCCCCCATGCCCGATCACGTGAGAAAGTTCACGGGAAGCCCTGTAATACACGTAGCCCGCTCCCCCAGGCCCGATCGCGTGAAAAAATTAACACGAAGCCCTGAAATACACGTAGCCCGCTCCCCCAGGCCCGATCGCGTGAGAAAGTTCACGCGAACCCCTGTAATACATGTAGCCCGCTCCCCCAGGCCCGATCGCGTGAGTAAGTTCACGCGAACCCCTGTAATACACGTAGCCCGCTCCCCCAGGCCCGATCGCGTGAAAACTTCCCGCGAACCCCTGAAATACACGTACCCTGCTGAAATCGCGTGTGGAACTTCCCGCGCACCCCTGAAATTCACATACCTTGCTCGCACTGGGCCAATCGCGTGTGGAAATTCCCGCGCACCCCTGAAATACATGTTCCCCGCTTGCCGTTTGCTGTTTGCCAGCCCGGTGAACTGGTCCAGGGTTAGCGCAGCCCTTTGCGATGATTTAGCGATTTTGATGGCTTTTCCTTGCGCGAGGGTGTTCTTCGGGGCGTTACTGGCGCTGCTGCAGGGTCGCTGCGATTCTCTGCGCCACGGCTGGTTTGGGAGCCTAAAATCCATGAATACGCTGTGCGCGGAAATCGGTTTTAGCGCACGTGCCTGGCGCAGACAATCGCACGCGGACACCCTGCGCCAGCCGCTTGCGACACTTTTCTGCGAATTTCTATGAATTACCCTGTTAATTGGGTTGTGCACCAACTTAATTTGGCTTCTCAGTCTCATGCATCTATTTGAATGTATTAACTGTTGTTGTTATGCCCTGAATTAAGAAATGCGTTGTGGGACTTTTCTTATCGCACCACAACTCCGTGTTAGGCAGAATCCTGTGCAGTGCCCCTAGGGACCACTACACACAATTAAGACTAAAGGGGGAAATACAAGTTTTACCTTTGGTACAAGCCTGTACTACTATGTGAAAGTGGTAGCAGTAGCGGAGCAGCCATGCTTATCTCAAGAGTATATGAGCAGTAGCAGATATTACACAAAGGGAACACAATTACTGTGACTCAAGCAAAGACTGACTCAAGGTTTCAGGTAAAAAAATAGAAGTACATTTATTTTAAAACCATTTGTTATAAACACAACACTTCTATCACTTCAAAACCACAAAAAATATACTACAACCAACCAATTCACTTTGGTACACTCTAACTCAAGGTAAGTATCCTGTGTTTTAACGGACCAGTGTTGTGAAACAAAAGACGTTACCGGGAATACACTTGCGTCCACTTTTTGACAGTAATGACAGCTCGGTCTTACTAAAGAAACGTGTGTCTGTGGCAAGAATTGTTACCGGGGCAAAAACACACTTAGCAGCTGGGTTAACCAGAGAGAGTTAGGGGCAAAAATCATAGGCAATACTTTTGTCAAGACAGACAGAATCAGAAAACACTCATAGACAGAAATTTAAGAGTCAATAGGCCGGAGCCAGTGTCAAGTGGATCCGGGTTCCTGTTGTCGAGGATCAAACAGTCGGATAGTTTGAGATTCAACGTTGCCAGGAGTACTTAGATATCGTCAACAGAGGAAGCAAAAGTTATAAGAAGGAGGGAAAACAAGGACAAGCCTTGGAGGCGGGACAGGGTAGTTGCAGAAGCCGTCGTCTTCTCCGCTTCTCTTCGGTTCCTTGTAGTTCCAGTGGCAACTCTCTCTAGCCCAAGACACCTGTCTTTTATGGGAAAATCCCCCATTCACACAGCCTGGCTGTCAATCACACAGCAGGGGGGTTGTCCAGCCCGGGCAACCACCTCAGCCAATTATGGCAAAGTGCGACTTGGGTTTCCTAGGATACCCTGTGTCGGGGGTGACTACACCCCTCCCTCATATTCATCCCGCCTAGATACCCAGGCTCCTAGAGGAGGGATTCTTGGCAGAAGCCTGCCAAAAGACAGTGAACAAATGAGGCAAACCTGGTTTGCCGCGCAAAGTAAAACACAAGAAGGACTTTAACAAAAAGAAATGGTGACTAGACCCGACCGGAGCCAAAAGAAAAAGTATCTGGTCAAGCGGGTTTAAGTTTGAGGCTAATATAATAGCCTAAAACAATACCACGTTTATATAGTATAATCGCAGTAGAAAAGTAAGGGTAGATACCACTGCCACCAGCCAAGTTTAAATGTTAAAAGAGCGAAACAATGCTCTAGGAGGTACAGATAAAAAGGTATACGTAAAAAGGGATAAAGAGTAACCCTTTCCAGTACTCCATGTAAGATGGGGTGTACTGGATCTATGGTTAAATGACTAAGTAAAGTTAATGGCAACTTTGCCCTTTTCTAGGGGACTGTAGTCAGCCTCAGAAATGGAGTCGGTGGGAAGTCTAAAAGACAACCCTGTGTCACTGCACTGAAGGTGCTGTGTAACACACAAAAGAAGGGGGCTACTGAAGTGGTGTACTCCACAGTCCACAGTCACAAAACAGATGAAATACACATGGAAAAACATGGGTAAGAGTGGGGGAAAAGCTCACACTCTTACCAAGTGAAAATAATTAACTCCAGAAGACCAGCAAAGCTGCTGGGGGACTCACTAGGTGAGGGAAATTAACCATAAAATGAGAATACTCCCTAACACTCCGCCCTCCCATTTGTTTTAACAAACCCTTTAAAGTCTTGTTTACAACAGATTCAACCGTCCTTACAGACAATTGGCATGCACACCATTTTGGAAACACTGGACATATCTCTTGCTTCCAGTCACACAGGATAGGGAAACAACAGACACTTCCCCTGCTTCCAGTCACACAGGGGAGGAAATTATGGACAAATTCACGGCTTCCTGTCACACAGTACAGGGAAACAATGGACACATCCCCTGCTTCCAGTCACACAAGGTAAGGAAACAATGGACACATCTCCTGCTTCCAGTCACATGGGATAGGGAAACAATGGACACATCACCTGTTTCAGTGACACAGGGTAGGGAAAAAATGGACACATCTGCTTCCTGTTAGACGGGGTAAGGAAACAATGGACACACCCACTTCTTCTAGTCACACAGGATAGGGAAATAATGGACACACCCCCTGCTTCCAGTCACACAGAATCGGGAAACAATGGACACATCCCCTGCTTCCAGTCACACTGGATAGGGAAACAATGGACACATCTGCTTCCAGTCAGATGGGGTAAGGAAACAATGGACACATCCCCTGGTTCCAGTCACACGGGGTGGGGAAACAATGGACACATCCCTGACTTCCAGTCACATGGGGTAGGGAAACAATGGACACATCCCCTGCTTCCACTCACACTGGATAGGGAAACAATGGACACATCCCCTGCTTCCAGTCACACGGGGTAGGGAAACAATGGACACACCTCCTGCTTCCAGTCACATGCGGTGGGGAAACAATGCACATCCCCTGCTTCCAGTCACATGGGGTAGGGAAACAATGGACACATCTCCTGCTTCCTTTCACGCAGGGTGGGGAAACAATGTACACATCCCCTGCTTCCAGTCACACGGGGTAGGGAAACAATGGACACACCCGCTGTTTCCAGTAACACAGAAAAGGGAAACTATGGACACATCTCCTGCTTCAAGTCACACAGAATCGGGAAACAATGGACACATCCCCTGATTCCAGTCACACAGGGTAAGGAAACAATGGACACATCTCCTGCTTCCAGTCATATGGGGTGGGGAAACAATGGACACATCGCCTGCTTCCAGTCACATGTGGTAGGGAAACAATGGGGACACATCCCCTGCTTCCAGTAACACAGAATAGGGAAACAATGGACACATCCCCTGCTTCCAGTTACATGGGGTAGGGAAACAATGGACACACCCCCTGCTTCCAGTTACATGGGGTAGGGAAACAATGGACACACCCCCTGCTTCCAGTCACATGGGGTGGGGAAACAATGGACATCCCCTGCTTCCAGTCACATGGGGTAGGGAAACAATGGACACATCCCCTGCTTCCAGTCACACTGGATAGGGAAACAATGGACACATCTGTTTCCAGTCAGAGGGGGTAAGGAAACAAATATGCACATCCCCTTGTTCCAGTCACCCGGGGTGGGGAAACAATGGACACATCCCTGGCTTCCAGTCAATGGGGTAGGGAAACAATGGACACATCCCCTGCTTCCACTAACACTGGATAGGGAAACAATGGACACATCTCCCGCTTCCAGTCACACGGTATTGGGAAACAATGCACACATCCCCTGCTTCCAGTCACATGGGGTAGGGAAACAATGGACACACCCCCTGCTTCCAGTCACATGGGGTGGTGAAACAATGGACATCCCCTGTTTCCAGTCACATGGGGTAGGGAAACAATGGACACTTCCACTGCTTCCACTCACACTGGATAGGGAAACAATGGACACAGCTCCTGCTTCCTTTCACGCAGGGTGGGGAAACAATGTACACATCCCCTGCTTCCAGTCACAAGGGGTAGGGAAACAATGGACACATCCCCTGCTTCCAGTCACACTGGATAGGGAAACAATGGACACGTACTTCCAGTCAGATGGGGTAAGGAAACAATGGACATATTCCCTGGTTCCAGTCACACGGGGTGGGGAAACAATGGACACATCCCTGGCTTCCAGTCACATGGGGTAGGGAAACAATGGACACATCCCCTGCTTCTACTGACACTGGATAGGGAAACAATGGACACATCTCCTGCTTCCAGTCACATGGTATTGGGAAACAATGCACACATCCCCTGCTTCCAGTCACACGGGGTAGGGAAACAATGGACACACCCCCTGCTTCCAGTCACATGGGGTGGGGAAACAATGGACATCCCTGGCTTCCAGTCACATGGGGTAGGGAAACAATGGACACATCCCCTGCTTCCACTAACACTGGATAGGGAAACAATGGACACATCTCCCGCTTCCAGTCACACGGTATTGGGAAACAATGCACACATCCCCTGCTTCCAGTCACATGGGGTAGGGAAACAATGGACACACCCCCTGCTTCCAGTCACATGGGGTGGTGAAACAATGGACATCCCCTGTTTCCAGTCACATGGGGTAGGGAAACAATGGACACTTCCACTGCTTCCACTCACACTGGATAGGGAAACAATGGACACAGCTCCTGCTTCCTTTCACGCAGGGTGGGGAAACAATGTACACATCCCCTGCTTCCAGTCACAAGGGGTAGGGAAACAATGGACACATCCCCTGCTTCCAGTCACACTGGATAGGGAAACAATGGACACATGTACTTCCAGTCAGATGGGGTAAGGAAACAATGGACATATTCCCTGGTTCCAGTCACACGGGGTGGGGAAACAATGGACACATCCCTGGCTTCCAGTCACATGGGGTAGGGAAACAATGGACACATCCCCTGCTTCTCCTCACACTGGATAGGGAAACAATGGACACATCTCCTGCTTCCAGTCACATGGTATTGGGAAACAATGCACACATCCCCTGCTTCCAGTCACACGGGGTAGGGAAACAATGGACACACCCCCTGCTTCCAGTCACATGGGGTGGGGAAACAATGGACATCCCGTGCTTCCAGTCACATGGGATAGGGAAACAATGGACACACCCGCTGTTTCCAGTAACACAGAAAAGGGATACTATGGACACATCCCCTGCTTCGAGTCACACGGGAAACAATGGACACATCCCCTGATTCCAGTCATACTGGATAGGGAAACATGGACATATCTGCTTCCAGTCACACAGGTTAAGGAAACAATGGACACATCCCCTGCTTCCAGTCACATGGGGTAGGGAAACAATGGGGACACATCCCCTGCTTCCAGTAACAAAGAATGGGGAAACAATGGACACATCCCCTGCTTCCAGTCACATGGGGTAGGGAAACAGTGGACATCCCTGCTGCTTCCAGTCACACGGGATAGGGAAACAATTAACACATCTCCTGCTTCCAGTCACATCGGATTGGGAAACAATGGACACATCCCCTGCTTGCAGTCACAGGGGTTAGGGAAACAATGGACACATCTCCTGCTTCCAGTCAACAGAGAAGGGAAACAATGGACACCTCCCCTGCTTCCAGTCACACTGTATAGGGAAACAATGGACACATCCCCTGCTTCCAGTCTCACGGTATAGGGAAACAATGGACACATCGCCTGCTTCCAGTCAACAGGGAAGGGAAACAATGGACACATCCCCTGCTTCCAGTCACACTGTATAGGGAAACAATGGACACATCCCCTGCTTCCAGTCTCACGGTATAGGGAAACAATGGACACATCTCCTGCTTCCAGTCACACTGGGTAGGGAAACAATGCCTATTTATTCATTTATTTATTTTGACACTTATATAGTGCACCTAACCCGGAGGCATCTTGGTGCTTGTAATTAAGAAAACAGTTACAGTCAGAGCTTATTTATAATTGTTACAAGGGTGGTTACAGTGGTTACAAAGGTGTAAGTGGTAAGGTAAATACAAGTCAGGTTGCAAAGTATAGAAGAAGGCAGCTCTGCATGACACACCTCATATTACAATGGCTACAGTAGACAAACAGGCAATTGATCTAATCAGGATGGTTACATGAATAAGCAGGCAAGTGGGCAGCACAGGGCTACATGGTCATATCAAGTAAGTTGCATTACAGGTAGGCTGCCTGACAGAGAAACACCGCAGGTTAAAGGGCTTCAGCAGACAAACAAGCAATAGGTCAAATCAAGTTGGTTAAAGGAATATTTAGGCAAGTGGGCAGCCTGGGGCTACCTGGTCATATCAAGTAGGTTGCGTTACGAGTAAGCTGACTGGCCAAGACACATCTCATGTTATGGAGGCTGCAGCAGTCAAGCAGACATCATGTGGCGAGTGAGTATACCAGTATTTCAAAGTTTGGCATGCAGGTGGAGATCATTTCTGGGTTCTGCAGTTTGGCAGGGTGCACGGAGCACATAAGGTCACACAAACAGGTTAAAGCTACTTTCCAGGGCAGTATGTATGTGCGCGTAGTGAAAGGCACAAGTCAGAATGCACCTAATTGCATGTTGCAATTAAACAGACGTTGAGAGGCATTTATCAGCAAACCGTCCCCATTGCACATGGCTGCTAGGAATAGCAAGTGTGCAAACCTGGCAGCAGTTGCTACCCTTGAATTTGAGTGTAAGGCGGGCAAGAAGTTCAAGTGAATATAAGCCAGCAATATCGCACGATACAGACAGCAAGGTGGGTGGTTATAGGATCATTAATGTGCTATGGTGAAAGGACAAATGAGTATGTGCCGTTCAGGTTACGACAGTGGAGTGGGCGGTGGATATTTAATCGGCATAAATGGAAAATGAAAGAGTCGGTGACACCAAAGGCAGCGTGGCAAACAGGCGGGCAACGTTGATCAGGTCCAGATGTGCCTCGGAAGGTATGAAATGGGATGCGTAGAGGCAATAGGACCGGGCAGTTGGAAGAGTCGTGCAAAGTTAAAGGGAGATATAAGGGTTGGAACACCTCTTACCTGACGGGGCGGACCCGATGTGTGATTGGAAGGCATCGGCCCCAGTAGGTGCAGCGAACGCTGTTAGTCACTGGATGGTGGCCATCCATGGACAGAAAGGGAGAGACAGGGCCCGGCTATGCCTCAAGGCTCAACCGTGTCCCGTTATTTGCTACAGGCAGAACCTATTCCTGATGCTGCATCTAGGGGAGGGCCTCTTCAGGCAGATTGCATGGACCAGGCTGGTATGAAAAGGTAGCAGCCATCTTTGTAGTGGTTTCCATCCACAACAGTCCAATGTGGTTAAGGTGAAAAGCAAGCATTGCGCCCTGATGGAGGGGGCACAACCTTCGATGGACACATCTCCTGCATCCAGTCACACCGGATAGGGAAACAATGGACACATCTCCGGCATCTAGTCACATCGGATAGGGAAACAATGGACATCTCCTGCATCCAGTCACACCGGATAGGGAAACAATGGACACATCTCCGGCATCTACTCACACCGGATAGGGAAACAATGGATACATCTCCCGCAGCCAGTCACACAGGATAGGATGAGTTCAATTATACGGCAGAGCAGTGCCACAAAAAGGAAAGTTATTGCTTCCGGATATGAACAACATCTTTAATGTAAAAAGACACATTTGTATTTGCATGAATTACTAGGTAAAAAGTCATATGGTTTACAGAAGGATATCTGTTTGAGTGTTATAAATTCTCATCAGCTAAAGAATCCCCCCTTTGGGAATGAAAATCATTGTTCTGCTCATGAAAAATAATTTTGCGCCCAAATTTACAAAATAAGGAGAAATGTTCTCCCACTTCAAAATCTACACTTTCCTACTGCTTCTGTATTCTGCCCCTTAGGGACTTCTGTGTAATGCAATCCTCTAGGATTGTTTAATTTATTAATTATTTTAATCTAACTAACACACTGGTTTTCAGATGCTCCAGAGTGCGTAGGGAAATGGGGGATCGTGTAGAAGGGTGATATTTACGTGAGGCAATTTTCTGGATGGGTGCTGTCCTTAGCATGCATCAAAGGCTCCATGGAAGAGGCAGGTTTTAAGTTTGGGTCATGGCAATCTACACTGTGAAGCTGTTGAAGGAGATAGTTGCACTGGATTTATTTATTTAATTATTGGTGATTTAAAAGTTGCTATCTGTAAGCACAGTCACTTCGTACTACCCCAACAGGAAAGGGGTAAAAATTATGAAGAAGTGCTTCTCACAGTGTGGAAATAGTCAGATCATCACATTTTGAGTGAAGGGAAGGGGTTCCTGAAGGAGGGAAACAGTTTGGTGTGCTGCGTAAATTACAGGCATTGTGGTGCAATACAAGTCCCGATGCTGAGTGCACTAGGTCCCTCCAGAATAAGCTAAAAAGCCAACATGCACCACGGGTGCAGTGAGGATGCAGACCCTCGGGTGGTGAAATGTTCTAGCCACAAAACACGGGAGTGAGATTCTTTTTCGGAGAGGTTGATGTTACTTGTCTGCTCCGTTAGTAGAGGAGACACAGTTTGCCATGGTAGTCGGGGGCATGGCCTCGCTTGTCTGCGTGAGCCAAAGAGTTTAAACATCTACTCTCCTTTCAAACCTCTGTAACAAGGCTAGTCAACGACAGAAGTGTGATATACTTGGCACATATACACATCTTGGTTTTCTCCTGCTAATTGGACTTGTTTGGATAATGTTGGGTAGGGCTAGAAATATAAGGGAATGCTGGAAGTTCTGTGTTTTTCTTTTTCTTTGATTCAGTTTACCTGTGGTCATTCGTTGAACTTCTTCTGTCTCAGTTCCCTTCAGTATTGTTATCAGTTTCTGTTTTACATCATACATCTGGGTAAATGATTTCCACAAGCTATCACAGTCGCTGCCTGCTGCAGAAGCTGAGAGATACCCACATTCTGGAAGAGTGATGCGTACTACAAGATACATGTGCAGGTGAGGCTATCACACAGGAGCAGATATGCATACCAGGCTGACCTTCGGGCTTTTGTAGGTGTTTTGGACTCAAGCAAGAAGTGGTGCTGATCTGCCTTGCCAGGGTGATGATGCTTTGTTTCCAGGTATCACTACACTTGTATTGCATTTACGAAGCCTGGTGCAGTGACTGGAGGAGCATCATTAAAAACAGCCCAATTTCCAATGGTCTGCCTCTTGCTTCCCAGGGCAACAATTGCGGGCCCAACTGCCACTCAACTTGACAGCCTCCGCTGGAACATATTTGCTGGCAGTATGTGCTGATCCCACATATCTATAGAGCCATGATGGCCGAAAGCACAGCCCTAGTACCTAGAAAATGGGTGACAGTTCACACAGAGCCTGCATGTTAAAGGGCAGGCATCGGCGTGAATACTGCTCTTCCAGGCTCTGAAGAATGAAAAATGGCTGCATTGGGAGAGCAGGAGAATTTGGGGAGTGTTCAGGTGCATTTTATGTTCTGATCTGGCATATCTGCGTCCCACCATATTGCCTTGAAGTATCCCATTTCTTTTAGAAAAAGGGCCCTTTTTGAAAGGTTCAATTTTAATGTTGTGATGACTAGTGGCGTGCATATATAATTTGATCGGTGGGTGAAAAGCCATGCAAACGTGTTTATGCCCATATCTAGCACCTCCGGGGCCCAGTGATGGATTGGCTCTGCTTGCATACTCCACCTTCCCTGGATATCTTTGGGGACCCTCAGTGGAAAAAGTACTTTTAATAGTGGATTGAGAGGACCCTTTAAATTTCAATTTGGCAAGTACTATACCCACAGTGTGTCAAGATAAATGTATTACCCTAACACTGATACTCATAATATCAGCCTTAGGGTAGCCCATGCAATAATTCTGCAATAACCGAATTCTGTAACTTTTATCTTTCTCTTCATACCCAGACAAGGCCAATCTCACCAGACCATGTCTGATGCTACTCATTGGGATGAAAAGATCCTACAAGCCATATAGTTGCTCTGTGTGTGTATGTTTATTTCACAATGACAGAGCATTTTGTGTTGATTATACAATTTACTTTACAGTACTTTCGATAAGCACGAAAGTTTTGAGAAAACAAACGGACAGGAGTGATTGTGAACGATGGTAACATGGGTAAGTGTCGACCTCAGAGGTATTGAGGTCAAAACTCCACAGGGAGGCACATTCATAAGACAGATGAGGTAGAAAAAACCTACTATGCAAGGGAAGTGCGCCTGAGACTTAAGATGGTCCCAGGATTGGTTCACACAAGGAGTACACAACAGTATTTGCAAAACATACACGAGAGGGGGATGGTGCAGTTGTGTCACGGGGATCGACACAGGTGTGTTTCGGCCAAAATAGGGCTTGATTGAAGCCTGTCTATGTGCTGGCCTTTGTCAGGAGGGGCACCAATTGTGGTGCTGTCCTTAGAATCTGTAGGTTTAAAAGACGCTGTCAGGATCTCAGAGAATAATTGACTGGTTCATGATAGTATTTACTACTGGCCGAGTGGTGCCGTGGTGATACATCACGTGGTGTATCAAAAAACAGCTTACCTGCTGCTGCAAAATAACAGTAGGATGCTGTGGACAATCCTCATATAATTGCTGGATTGCTAGTGCGAAGTTGCACTTTAAGAGTGGGCTGACTGTCCTGAAGGCGGACGTCTCTGAGGATCCCGCAGACTGGAATGGGCCAGGGTGGGTCCCAAATCTAAGAGGAAAACAAGGGAGGATCATGACCAAATGATCCTCAAAAAGGTCTGCTACTGGTGGATTCGGAAGTGGTGAGGGAATCCTGCCAGGGGTCTGTACCCCCTATTTGCCGTGGTAGTAGTCCATACGTGCCCATAGAGTGAAGAAGTATTCTATGTGGAACTCGGCAAATAGTTCCGGTTGGCCGTGGAGTATCCATGGAGGTAAGTGGAGTGACGTGGTTCCACAGGTGGGTATGGCTCCAGGTGGTTAAGATATCTGGTACTGAAAGCGTCCGGTCCTATGCTTGGTGCAAAGTGAAAACTGTGCGTTCTGGTCTATGGAACAAAATGCACGCTGCATGTGCACAATTTTGGTGCTGGAGGCGGGGTCTAGAAACAACTTTAGAGGTGCCTTGCAGTAGGAGTGCCATGAAGTGCTAATTGAAGCTAGTAGATAGTGCCTGATTGTAGTTGTAAGTGGGCGAAAGCACGTGGTTAATTATAAAAAGACTGTACGTGAAAGTCGCTCCTAAATGCAGGAGTTTTCTCCTCAGCGTAGTTCGTGAGATCCTTTCTGAATTTCTGTACCTTACGTTCTACAGTGAGTTGGTTGAATTTTACTACCTCCTCAGCGTAGTTCGTGAGATCCTTTCTGAATTTCTGTACCTTACATTCTACAGCGAGTTGGTTGAATTTTACTACTTCCTCCTCCAGTAGTAAAATTCAACCAACTCACTGTAGAACGTAAGGTACAGAAATTCAGAAAGGATCTCACGAACTACGCTGAGGCGAAAACGTATCCTTTTCTCAAGGACAATATTACAGCGATCTACAACAGCAACAAAAAACCAACTACAACAGACGCAACCACGTTGCAAATTTCTCTGGCAGCTCAGGATCCTCGAGCGGCAGCACATCAAGTTCGCCCGGGAGCAGCAGGAACACCGGACCACCACCACAACATCCTTTTTTTCAGAGAGGGGTCCAATGGGGACGACCAAAGAGATGCCCACAACAGACGGGCCAATACATGAGGACGCGCCTATGGTACTCGAACCAGCCATAGCATTGATTCCCATCTTCAATTTATCCTCCAGAACTCTAGTCCAAGCAGAACAAACACTACTTGGAAGAGGATTATCTTTTGTCCCGGCTACTAAGGCTGATCCCTTTACTACAGAGGCTGAACTTAGAAAATTCTTCCGTACCTTGAGACTCAAATATTTTTTAGAGGTATACCTACCAGAAAAACAGGACTCTGAAAATGTCCTCTACCAAGGACCAGAGACACCGCAAGACAACAGGACAGGCTTCAAACCTAAGTCAACCTTCTGCCCTCCATCCCACAGCTAGAATAATTACAAGCACTGGCCACCTGCCTTGAAAGAAGAACCGACACAACCACCATACCCACCAACTTCCTCCTGGAATGCATCCACATTGCCATGGGAGAAAACTTTTTGCTGTTCGGACAACAAATGTATCAGCAGATAAAAGGCATCAGCATGGGGGCAACTTTTGCTCCAGACGTTGCCAACCTCTACATGGCCCAGTACGAAGAAGATAACATCTACCACAATAACAACCCCCAGAGATCGCACATCAAGATCTGGCGTCGATACATCGACGACGTACTATTGATCTGGGAAGGCAGTAAAGAACCACTACTGGCGTTTCACCAATGGCTCAACACACAGAACACCCACATCAAGTTCACCATCGACTGGGATTACCAAGCCATCAATTTTCTTGATTTGCACATCTATCAATCTGGAGAAATGAAAACAGAACTCTTTAGAAAACCAACCGATAGAAACACTCTGCTACATCTCATGAGTTACCACCCGCAAGGGTTGAAGCATCATCTCCCCTACGGCCAATTCCTCCGTATCCGCAGGAACTGCACCGACAAAGAGAAATTCATTCTACATGCTCAGCAACTCCAAACACATCTAGGACAGAGAGGCTATCCTAAAAAGTCCATCAGGACGGCCAAGAAAGGGCAGCGAATACCGACCACTCTGTCTGTCTAACAGCAAAAGAAAAAGATCCCATCAACAGGACCGTCTGCGTGACAACGTACAACCCAGTCAGCAACCTCATCAAGAGTACTATTAACAAATACTGGCATTTGATCAAAAACGAGGGCAGCCTAGCCAAGAAACCATTGTGCGCCTTCAAAAAGAACAAGAACCTAAGAGACACCCTTTTACGTTTCTGGAACCCACAAAAACACTATCAACCCTGTGGAATCTCCCACCAGTTGTAGGACACTGCAGCTGCGGACACTGTGTCGCATGTCGGTACACCACCAACAGCAAAACCTTCACCCATAAGGATTTCACTTGGAAGATGAACAGTCATACCAACTGCAAGAGCAGATTTGTAGTCTACGCCATCAAATGCCCATGCGACATGGTATATATCGGCAAGACTATCAGACCCATAAAACAAAGGATTAACGAACATAGGTCCTGTATCAAGAACCAAGTGCAAGACAAACCTCTGGTTGAACATTTCGACAAAAAAGGAATACCCACAAACAATTCTCCTGGACCGTGCTACAACAGCTCCAGCCACAACGACGTGGAGGGTATATCAATCTGGCCCTCACTAAACTGGAACAAAAATGGGTGCATAAATTGGACTCTGTATGCAACGGTTTAAACATAACCATAGAATGGAAACACTTTTGAGACACTCCTGCCACCCAACACACATGTCAAATAGCCGTCCTTTACACGAACATGATGTGTTATTCCGACTAAATTGAAAATGTATGCATGAATAGAACTTGCTCTCTCAAGAATTGATTCCATTTTGTGCTACCAGGGGACGGAAATTGTGGTTTGAAATTGTTATTTCACTGTTAAAATGCATAGACTAATAGCTCCCATGTCAAAAACTCTTTTGCTTAAACAACCTGTGGATGAAAATGCAGTGATATTTTGTCCTTTTTATATCAGTACCATGCTAGTGCTGACACCAGCTGTCATATTTGTGCCAGTGTTTTTAAATATTGATTGTCAACGATGCCACACTGACTGTCACCGGTTAGGTTTGACAAACGTCCACCATTGATATCTCTGCCACTTTCGACAGACACTAGGGCGGCTAGGCCCACAATGGCCAATCGACCCAGGTACCCGACATCCAGAGCACCCCCATACGCTTTTTAAAAAAAAAACGTTAACCATGCTTTTTAAATCGTCCGGCTTGGGCCATAGCTTTTCACCCCTAGGGGACCACGTCTCCCATGATGCCCTGCCGCACCAGTAGTCCATACCTCCGAGTACACTCCTCCCCCCACCCTCCCGCCTTCCAAGTGACACGCAATTGGGTTAGACACTGACCATGATGTGATTGGTTCGCTCGGCCGCCTCCCACACCAACCGTGCATCACCTTTGGCTGAACGTCAGCCTCTAGGAACATTTATAGACACGCAAGCCGGTCTCCCTCACACAGCACCACTGTGAGCTGAGGACCCCGCGAGCACAGAAGCACCAGACGCACTGCAGTAAGTTGATAGGGTTCTTAACCTGGGTTACTCTATTATATGTCGCAACGCCTGCATTTAGGAGCGACTTTCACGTACGGTCTTTTTATAATTAACCACATGCTTTCGCCCACTTACAACTGCAATCAGGCACTATCTACTGGCTTCAATTAGCACTTCATGGCACTCCTACTCCAAGGCACCTCTAAAGTTGTTTGTAGACCCCACCTCCAGCACCAAAATTGTGCACATGCAGCGTGCATTTTGTTCCATAGACCAGAACGCACAGTTTTCACTTTACACCAAGCATAGGACCGGACGCTTTCAGTACCAGATATCTTAACCACATGAGCCATACCCAATTGTGGAACCAAGTCACTCCACTTACCTCCATGGATACTCCACGACAAACTGGAACTATTCGCCGAGTTCCACATAGAATACTTCTTCACTCTATGGGCACGTATGGACTACTACCACGGCAAATAGGGGGTACAGACCCCTGGCAGGATTCCCTCACCACTACCGAATCCACCACTGACCTTTTTGAGGATCATTTGGTCATGATCCTCCCTTGTTTTCCTCTCAGATTTGGGACCCACGCTGGCCCATTCCAGTCTGCGGGATCCTGGGAGACGTCGGCCTTCAGGACATCTCGGCCCACTCTTAAAGTGCAACTTCGCACTAGCAATCCTGCAATTATATGAGGATTGTCCACAGCATCCTACTGCTATTGCAGCAGCAGGTAAGCTGTTTTTTTGATACACCACGTGATGTATCACCACGGCACCACTCGGCCAGTATTGAATACTATCATGAACCAGTCAATTATTCTCTGAGATCCTGACAGCTTCTTTTAAACCTACAGATTCTACGGACAGCACCACAATTGGTGTTCCTCCTGACGAATGCCAGCACATAGACAGGCTTGAATCAAGCCCTATTTTGGCCGAAACACACCTGTGTCGATCCCCATGACACAACTGCACCATCCCCCTCTCGTGTATGTTTTGCAAATACTGTTGTGTACACCTTGTGTGAACCAATCCTGGGACCATCTTAAGTCTCAGGCGCACTTCCGTTGCAAAGTAGGTTTTTTCTACCTCATCTGTCTTTGGAATGTGCCTCCCTGTGGAGTTTTGACCTCAATACCTCTGAGGTCGACACTTACCCGTGTTACCATCGTTCACAATCACTCCTGTCCGTTTGTTTTCTCAGATCTTTCGTGCTTATCGAAAGTACTGTAAAGTAACTTGTATAATGAACACAAAATGCTGTGTCATTGTGAAATAAACATACACACACAGAACAACTTTATGGCTTGTAGGATCTTTTCATCCTGATTATTTTCTTCTTGTACATGTACCCACCTGGGTAAATCAGGACTCCGCCAGGTGCCCTATATTTTTTTACTTGATGCTACTCATTGCCCATGCTTGGGTGAGAGTGGGTGCCCCATCAAAGACAAATCACGGAGTTGCACTGTACCTAGTGGTTACTCACAACTAGACACCCAGCCACTCACTAACAATCTGCTACTCAACCACTCCCACTCACCACACACTGACAATACAAGCCCTAGACAGGTATGGAACACCTCCTCGCTAAAAACCAACAAAACGCCAAATGTATCTAACCAACTTACAAACATCCTCAACTAAGCTCAAACAGCCAACAAGTTAAACACGGGATGCCTGGGAACAATATGCCTTTGGTGTGAACTCCAAAACACACCTACAAAACACACCCGCATGGATGCCAGTTACGCCTGACTCATCACACATCAACAACTGAGAACAATGCCTGTCTTTTTCCTTTACTCCCCTAACCAACCCATCTCCACCTTCCCTTTGAGAACCCTGATAGTGTCTAGAGACCTTGTAAATGACAGCTGTGTGAGTTATAAATCAACATAACATAAAGGACTTCACACCATATGATTACCCCTTATGAACATTAAATGTTCACTGGAAGGCCCAAAATGGATAGCCAGAGTGGAGATCAAAGTGGTGCAGTTCTAGGGTCAATGTGCATTGGAAGAATATTCTGCAGGTTAATTTCAAGTTAACTAAGCTGCTGAAAGGGGGCTGAGTGCAATGGGCAAGTGATCAAGCACAGTAATGAATAATCCATATTCATACCTGAGCCCTGTATGGAGACTGGCAGTAGTTATAGCTGGTCGTTATTGAAATGCACCAGACCAGTCAAATGTGAAACTATTACCATAATAGTTGTGGAACAGTGTGTTAGTGTTGCTTTGGCAGTCATGTGTCAATCCAATTCTTGGAATGGCCAAAGAAGATGTATGTAGGACAGGAAGGTGGTCCCCTGGCACATTGCAGTACCCAACTGATATAATACTAAAAGAAAGCCAGGGAAGGAATCATTCATGCAGCACCAGGCATGCAGCAGAGCGGTTAGGAAGGTGAGATTGTGTGAAACTCACAGTAATATTGGTTCAGCAGGAGCACAGCTGCAGGTTCATTAAGAAGTTCATGTAGCCTGGGTCCATCACTCCATCCGTGACCTGTATCCCCCACCAATAACCTCTGTATCCCCTCTCTCTATCATACTCAGACGTTTGCACCACAGAGGCCACGCATAATGAGACAATGCCGTCCACACTGGACAAAGGACACTGCAGCCGAACTACATCAACGCATACGGTACCTATACCTGTTGAGCACATCTGTGGACACAGGCCGCAGGCACAGCCAAACATCCATGCGCCGTAGGATGCAGCTATGGCTATGCCCATCCGGTCTAGCAGCGCACATAGAGGTCCACACTGAAACACCTGACGTACCTCAACACCTCTGCCACTAGCATACAGCAACTACCAACAAAAAGAAAATTTAGTATAGCTGGCCACATATCGAATCTTCAAACCAGCAGTCTATCGTACACCACCAACAGCGCCCACCCACGTGCCTGACCTTTGGGTTGATTAGTGGAGCCTAGCCAGCCACCTAAGTCCTAAACCGGCGAAAATGCTTACAAGCATTTCTTAGTCTAAAACTCTTAGAACCTCCACCACATTGACTACTGTCACAGAGGGTGTTCCAAACACAAAGCGCATTAAGGCCAAACAAATGGGGAAAGCGCGCTATATAAATAACCGAAAACAATACAATATACAGTTCACCCGTGATAGTACACCCTTCTAATTAAATGCATATTATTGAAACCCATCGCCGTATGTCTGTGTTTTATAGCTTCACTGATTCATAGCCAGGGCCAGACTACATAAAACCCAGAACATGCATGCATACATACGCCGCATACACTACACGAGTAGGGTTCAGGACTGAGCAAACTGAAAGACGCCTATGGGGTTTGGACGATTTGTTTCTGGTGCTTGTCAGTCTCAGGAACAAGGTGAAGATATACATATGAACATGCACATGTATAAGGGGTTCCCGTATCAAGATGGAGCTCTGGATGAGCAAGACGCGTATCACCCTTAGGGATATTTTTAAACAGAACTTTCAGTCCTCCACTATTTACAAGCTGGAATAAGTACCTGTTTTTCAGTAACACTCTCAGCCTCCAACGCCCCGGAGCTCGGCTCCGTAATGTAAGCGTCGCTCCTCCGTCTAATCAATCACGCAGGTGACTTTAACTCTCATTTTCCCCGGCATTTTGATGCATTTGATTTTAATGGCAGGGCTTTGACGGCGCTGCCTCCGAAGCAGATTGTTAGCGGCATTATCCCGCGTCACACCGGAACCAGGTGCAATCATTGAATAGTCCCCCAGCAGAGGCGGCAACAAGGCTGGATGCAATGAAGATTGATGCCACGCCGGGCCCTGACGACGTCTCGCTAGTACTCATTTCATTTTATTTCCAACATTAACTGCTGCAAAACAATCTAGTGTTAAACTGGCATAATTAAAATGTTATTTTGCAGCGTGAGCTCCCATCTCCAAGACTATCCTGTTACATGTTTAACCTTACGGGGACGCGTTGTCGTAGATTGGATGCCACCTGGTTAGGGCCCAATACGTGTAATTAGGCAGTTTGCAAAAGTGACAGGTCGGATGTTACAGGCGCGCAACTCGCAGTAATTATATTGAGATTACAATGACAGTGATTACGCTAATTAAAGAGCTAGTTCTCTGTTTTTTTTTCATCGTCTCTTCGAGTGAGCTTCCAGCAAAGTTTTGATGTGTTTACAAAAATACACTTCCTTCAAGAAGGCTCTGGAACAACCTCGATGTTCTCTCCCCGCAGGCTTGTCACTCACAGATAATAATATCTGGTGGCCCCGGCGATGTGACAGGCAGCTGTGGGCCCAGCTGCGCGCAACGGCCCTGCAATGGCCAAAGGTTTGCTACAATGCTCTGTTCTCCTTAAATGCTGCTGATGATAAGACGCCATGTTGGTGACCAGTCTCCGTCTAATAGATACTACACGTGTGTTTAGCAAAATCACACTATCCACAGACGGGGTGTTTGGTAAATTAATAAATACCTGAATTTTGATACACATAGAAAGCAACAAGAATGTGGGATGATCTATTGTTTGTTCATCTGTTGAAATTACAGTCAACAGCGTTCCGCTAGTGGGGGCCTCGAGTATTTGAATAGAGGAGTAGGAGGTAGTTTGTGATTCCTGTTTTTGATAATGTTATTAGCATTGTATTGTCTCAGAGCCCTCTAAAAAGTTCAGGGTTTTACCTAACACATACATCCGTCTAATAGATTACAAAAGATTGGAGCAAACGGACCCACTCTTATGGCACACGCAACCTGTGTTTTGGACACATACGGCCTCACCTCATTCGGAGTTTACTGGTATTCGCTCCAGTAATACTGTTAAACGGAATTACCTTTACCACATGCAGTATATTGAAGGGTCTGCATGATTTAGAGCAAGGTTGTCTAACTCCAGGCCTTGAGTGTCGGATATATGTTGGGTTTTCAGGATAGCCCTAATTAATATTCATTAGATACATTTGCATACAATGATTATAAATATATGCACATTTTTCCTCATGAATATTAATGAGGGATGTCTTGAAATCTGTCAGGATCCCAGGCGCTCAAAGCCTGGAGTCGGATAGCCCTGATTTAGAGAAATGCCGATCCTTCAGTTTTTCCCCATTTCGAGACTTTTCGGATGCCATAGGTATCAGTTATTACCACATACAGTAATTATAATATGTGGAACAAGGAAAGAGTTATGTAGGAGGTAATGTTCTCCACGGAAAACCACACAGTTTTAGGAGATGTGGAACAGAAATGTATAATCCGTTGATCGGGTAACGTGGGTAGTAGTCCCATTACTGCCACTTTTTACAGCACTGAAATACCATCAATGAGGCCTATAGACACATCCTTATGTAAAACCAAGGTCATTTCCAGTTAGAGGATACCTGAATTTAATGAGACTTTAACAATTAATTTGTTATGGATGTTTACTATGCTACCAAACCCATAGTGCCAAGGGGACAGATCTACAATTGACAGGCTATGTACTACATCCCTGCTACATCTTCAGATGCCTCTGATGGCATTATGGGCATGTGGTAACTTTGGTTAATAGGACAAAGAACTTCAATGACTGAGGCCAGATTTGCTAGTCACCATCTGGCTCTGATATGTAAAGGTGCTTCCATGCACTTGCCATGTTCAGTTACATGTTGCTTATTTGACAGTCACTCTGTTGGTAAGGTGGTATCCATTCACCAAGGCAAACAGTCATATCTGCAATCTTCTTTCAAATGCACAATGATCTGCAATCATTCAAAAAGATGCAAGACCGCGGTTCTAGAATTCATTGGGAACTTCCAAACTGTGGGCAACGTTCTTGTCAAGAAGGGAACTCAGCTTTCATTCCTGACATAAAGGCACAGATAGCTTACATGTTCTATACAATAGCTTGGTCCTGTGCCATCAATGCCTTTTAAAGACACATTTAAATGTGCTCTACAATAATTATTTTGAAGTGGTAGCCAATGTATGGTGTACGTATCAAAATTCATTTATTTATGAATTTACCAAACCTCTCACGTGGGAATGTCAGGCGGGTCTAAAATACCTCTCCTCCCTAACATTCCCCCCTTTCATTACTGCTGAAGTAACAAATACCCCTGACCAGTACACCTGCGTTCCTCTGCTCTTTTTAATGCTGCATCCCACGCTGGAGGGCCTTTTATTGGCATCCACGCACAGCATACATTTCTCAGACTTTCACCCCCTTCTTGCATATTCTACAGGAGTACATGTCATATAGATGCAACCCCCATCTCCAGCGAGGTCCACCCATATCTGCTGATGGTTTAGTAAGTCTTGGGGTTCATTAATGGTTGTATGCCACAGATGATCTACTATATCTCCTGTATTGTATACTGCTGTCATGTGATATTTAGGCTTGTTATTTTCACCAGTTTGTACTTGTGCTTCCCTAGTATTGTGAGGCATCTTGTTTGGGTTACCCACTGTCACCATAATCATAGTACTACTAGGGATTGCCTTAGCACAGCATCAAACCCCTACCTGGTACACATAGAAGATCAATAGCGGACCAGCAGCTTCATTGCAGTTCTGAACCATGATGTTATAAAAGTGCAACATGCACTCCCGATTTTTCAGCAAAACCGCCTTCCATTGCTGCAAGGAGGTCCAAAATGTAGCGGTTCTGCATCATCATCATCATCAACCACAGTGCTCTGAGTTCCACCTTGATGACGTTGAACCCTTCTTCAGTGCCATTTACCAGTTGGATCAGCTCCCATCTTACTATTTGCAACCATTCGGCATTTGCTTGAGTTTGGATGCTTGGTATGAGTGATACAAGAAATGTATCAGCTGAATTAAATAACTTATACTGATCAGGTATCTGCGCCAGGAGGTTGGACGAGTCTCTAGAGAGGTAATTGGATACTCTCTTTTTGTGTGATAGCTGATCTTGCAGCTGGTCTTCTGTGATTACATTATCGATGGGGGGGGTTCTTCCTTTGTCTACTGGGGTGCTGATGATAGTCTGGCGGGTACCCTCTCTCCCTGGACATGACTCTCCGGTATCACCATCAATGCAGAATGCAGCGATGCCAGAGCACAATCGCCCCTCCATGATTGCGGTGGGGTGCAAGTGTGCCTGGTTGCCACATACCCAATAATTGTCCATCAAAGCAGCAGTTCCTTTTCGCATATCAGGGATGACAAGTCTTCTATTACAGTGTTTGTTTGATCCCAAGTCCATCTTTCCTTCTCCACGAAAGCAAAGTTCGATTGTTTCTTCACGCTGCATTTTGATTGGTTTCTCGAGAGCTGTGACACAAGTGAGCTTTGTGATGTGTTTCGACCACGTTCCAGCGCATGTGTCTTCCATCCATTTCAGTCTCTCATCTGTCTGTTCACGTAGTACTTCAGCCTCACACAGCACTTTCGCATCATGCCATTTACTTACAGCAAACATTGTCCCTTTAATTTCGAAAAATGGCTAGTTGAAACATGTAGCACCTTTTTGCTGCATAACCTTTTGTCTTGAGGGAGTAGTTTTTACACAGTGCAAGATCAAGGAGAAACTGGGCTTCCACTATTGGAGTTTCTTGTGGCACTAAAACCTTAGGTGTTCCTGATGCTTGGGGGATCAGTGAACACACACAGCATCTTTCATTGGTAGCCTGCTTGCTGGTGGTGCTCATGTTTGAGTACCATTTGTTGGAATGTTCTGAGTAATGGGGGTCTTCAACTGCATCTAATCCCATTCAATGATAAGCATCATATTTGCGCTGTTGTATTCCCCTTTTCCTCCTCCCCTTCCAACATGGGCCATTATGGGCGTTCACAGCATTTTGGAAATAGATGGGAAAAATACCAATGTTCAACATTTCCTCTTGATCATTATTTTACTGCCAATACTGTGCATTCAGAGGAGTAGCCAGTATGGTAGCTTGGGACATGGTGTACATGAATTCAGCATTTTTGGTAGGATCAGAGGTTGTCTGTATACTAGTGTGTGGTGTTGCAAATGCTCCTGTTTCTGCAGTTTGTTGATCGTCATCATATACATAAATTACATTTCACTGGTATTAATTATGGGTAATCCAGGCTGTAAAGGGTTAATTGTACAATTGTTATGCAAAGTGGTGAGATTTGCAAAAGTATTATGGTCCCGTATCAAATTTACCACATCCCATATTAGCTTGATGCCTTCCTGTATCAGTCCCCACCTTCTTTTGCATTCCCAATGATAAAAGACACAGTCCAGTATAAATCGACACATAATAATAAAATTGAACAAACAGTTGCCACAAAATAAAGACCATATTCGTATGAGTAAGCTCTGGTGGCACTAACATTATTCCTACGGCTATCTAACTCTTTTCTGTCTTCATTCAGAGGACTTGTCTCAGTCATTGTTGCTCCTACAGAGTGGAATAAAGTGGGTTAAGTACCTTTTTTAATTATAAAACATTCTCACATTTGTTAAAATACCTATATTTAGGGGAAAGAGCGAGAGAGAGAGAGGGAGAGAGAGAGAGAGAGAGAGAGAGAGAGAGAGAGAGAGAGAGAGAGAAAAAGAGAGGATAGCATTTTCATGTATACACTATACATTTTCATTAGTCATTGCTTTTTCTTTTTTTCTCTTTAGTCACATGTATAGAACCATACAATCGTACTCCTCTTATACCCTCTATCTTAGTCATTTTACTACTTTAGCAGGTATTTCTTCCCCACTCAATATTTTCATTAAGGCACTGCTACTTAATGTTCCTCTGGCACTGCTGTCTGTGGTGCTACGCTGTCATGTGCTTTCCTGATGTCTGACAGATGGATCCAATATTTTGGGTCCTTTACTGCTGAAGCAGTGCAATATATTACTTCATAAGGGCCATGAAATCTTGGAGAATCCCAACTTCTCACAAAGGTGCAGATATATACGAATTCTCCTGGCATGAATTGCTTTGTGGGACTGTCAGTAGCCAGTGTTCTTGTCTCTGTTCATTATCCTGTGTGAAGGGTGGCACTATTTGCTTGGCAGTGCTTTTTCACCTAATATTGTTGCTGTTTTGTTGGCATCTGAAACTCTTTTTAGTGGTGATAGTGGTGTTTGCATGCGTCTCCCTGTTACTATCTCGTGGGGGGACAAGTGGTGGTCTTTGCTAGGCTGTGTGTGGGGTTGGAAGAGTGCCAAAGGCAAGCAATACACCCAATTTTTCTTTTGGGTGTGACACAATTTTGATAATCTGCTCTTAAGGAGTCTGTTGATTTTCTTGACAATTCCGTTTGCTTGTGGCTGAGAAATGAAACACATTTTATGTTTTATCCCCAACAGTGCAGTTACTTCTTTCAATTAGTCATGAACAAAATGTGTTCTGTTGTCGGAGCGAATGACGTCACTTATTCCCCAATGAGGGAACACTTCTCACAACGAACATGTTGTCACGTATTTCGCGTCTGGGTGTGCACAAGGTCCTGCTTCAACCCATTGTGAAAAGGGGCAGACCACCACTATTAAGTATCTAGCTCCATTGTGCCTCTCTCCCATGTCTGCGTAATCAATGTGCAGCTCATGGAATGGTCCAATGGGGCAGGGCAGTGTGCCTCATAGTGTTCAAAGGGTCATTCCTGAGCTGTATGTCTGACACGTGATCCATTCAATACACATTTTGGTGAGGTACTCTTGGAGATTTGGAACAAACCAATATTCCTCAATGTCTACAGCTATGTGTTGTTTTGTTGCGTGGGCAGGGAAATGCAATTGTTGGTATGCTATTTGTAATAACTCTACAGGCATTACTATCTTCCTGTCTCCAAGGAAGATCTGTTGGTGATTGTGTACAACCCCTTTTTAACCATAAATCCTGTTCTGCGGGGGGAGCTATCTTTTGCAATTCTATTATTTGTGCTATTGGCAAAGCATGATACCCGTCCTCCTCTGTTCCTCCCTTTTACTTTTCTGTACCCATTCTGCATGTAGCGTTTTTGAAAAATATGCTGCCTTCTTTGCTGCGGCATCCGACGCTGTGTTTCCCAGTAATATTTTGTCACTGTTGTTTATATGGGCTTGGCATTTTACCAGTGCTACCATTTATGGTTCTGCAAGTGCTTTTATTAGTTCAGTCAAAAGTTCAGCATGTACTGGGGACTCATATGCCCTCCTGAACCCTTTTCTTCTCCACCGGTATAACCCAGCATGTACTGTAGTGGTTACATATACTGAATCTAAATATGTTGTTACTGCACAACCTTTTGCTGCCTGGAGTGCTTCTATTAATACCACCAATTTGGCTGCTTGTGCTGAATAATGCATGGGTAAACGTTTTTGTATCAGTATTTCATATTCTCCCTCTTCCAACCTCAATTCTGCTGCTCCCACGTGTTTTCATATGTGGCACAATCGTGATTCTGCATGACTTTTACGGTACATGGTTCTGTAAGAAAAGTTGATGGATTTACCGTTTTACAATGCACTACATGGATGTTTGGTGTTGATATTATTATTTCGTATGGTGTTGTTCTCTGTGTATTTAGAGTGCATTTCGATCATTCAAGTATTGCGAACAGGGAGTGTTCCAGAACAACGTGACACAGCATCCCATCACAATTGTGAAACTCATTTCAATGGTGAAGGCAGCTGTTGCAAGATCCTGTTCGCAAGCAAAGTGGCCCTGCATTATGGAATCAAGAGTGCCACTCTAGTATGCTAGTGGCTTGTGGCCCAATGATGTTTTCTGTGTCAGTACTGCTGTCATTAGTGTTCCATCTGAATGGGAAAATAGGAAGAATTCCCTGTCATAATCTGGTGTTGCAAGAACGGGTGCTGTTCAAATCATGTCCTTTAGTGTGGTCAAGGCAGTGTGCATTTCTGGTGTCCATGTTATTGTTTTGCTCTCTTTCTGTGCTTCCTTTAGCCCTTGTAGCAATGGTCTTGTGTAAGCAACATAGTCTAATATCCATGCTTGGCAAAATGTACGTATGCCAAGGAATTTTTGCATTTTTTCACTGTGTGGGGCCTGGCTGTCGTCCTCACTGTTACAGCCCTGTTGGGAATTATTCTCTTTCCATCTTTGGAAATCAATTGTCCCAGATACAATACTTCTATTAGACAATAATTGAGTTTATTCTTGTCTACTTTGTACCCCTTGTGAGCCAATAAAGTGAGTAATTGAATTGAATCTTTCGTACACATCTCTTCTCCCTCAATGCATATTAGCAGATCATCAACGTACTGAATTATTGAACTTTGGACCACAATATTGCTGAGGTCTTCATGCAATATTCTGTATAAAATGCTCGGAATTTCACAATATCCCTGAGGCAATCTGCAATGTTTGTATCTTCTCCCCCCTAGTTGAATGCTGTCAAGTATTTTGAGTCTTGATCAAGGGGTACTGATAAAAAGGTGTTTTTCAAATCCACTACAGTAAAGTGGGCGATCTTCTTTGGGATACTGCACAAGATTGGCGCCGGGTTTGGAACAAGAGCAAATTCTTTTTGGACAATGTCATTAAGTGGGCGAAGGTCCTGCCCTGCACCATCCTCCACGACCCCCCCTTAGCTTTCTTAATCAGATAAATTGCAGTATTTCATCGGGAGTTGAAGGGGACAAAGATACCTTGTTGGAGTAATGCATGTATTGTTTCTCTTATTCCTTCCTCTGCTTCTCTGGACAAGGGGTATTGTTTGACCCTGGGCAGCGCTTCCCCAGGTTACAATTTTATTCCTATAGGGGTCACTTCTTTTAATAATCCTACACTATGGGGGTTTGTTGTCCATAAATTTTGCGTACCTGCAGCTGTATAGCAAAATTGCGATGGCGCACTGAAAATTGTCCATTATTATTTCTCCATCTTGGTCATTGTTAGTGAACAACTACTCATCTGTCATTTCACGCAAAGCTTTATTTGGATCTATGCATAACACTGTTCGCCATTCACTATCATGCTTGTCCAGTCCAATCGTGACAATACATTCTGCCAACACCTGCACTCCCTGCAAGTCTAGTGAGAGAACTGTACGACGCAATTTGTCAGGGGCTGCTACTGGGTGGAAAACAAAATCAGAATGTACTCTCCAATCTTTCTGTGTTATTTCTGGCACTACTCTTGCCAATACTTGTATGGCATATATACAGATATCTGCATTGGTGGGAATTCCTCGCACTGCTATTTCGTTTGCTATTGTTTGTATTATTAACATTGCCCGTAGGGGACAAATGCCGGGGGGTGTAGAGCATATTATGCACCTCTCTGTTAATGCAATTGTCATATTGAGTTTACTGAGGAGATCCCTCACCAATAAATTTACAGGTGAGGCTTCATGGTGCAGTAGGGGTGCTCTCACTCTTCTTCCCCCTATCTTTACATCCAAATATTTAGTGTAAGGAACCGTGACCACAGCCCCATTTGAGATTTTTGCCAGACAGTGGAAACTTGCCTTCACATAGACATGATTTCTCTGCCCGAGTACACAATAAAGATGAATTGCTTGTTTCCTATCTCTGCCCCCATCTGTGGTTCCTCGTCTGGGCATAAGGTAGTTGATAGGACTGGACAAGCAAGGGCCCTCTGTGGGCTTTTCTAGTCTGGATGAGTGTCTGTTCCAGGGCAAGAGAAAGCATTATAGCTGAGCACACATACTCCCAAGAAACAATGCTGGTGAACCATTTGCAGTTGTAACAAAGGGGCTGGAATGTATGTGTTTCATCTGATGTCGACGTGTAAGACATGTTTTCATGTTTTGCAGCTGCTGTCTAGGTGTATTGGGTCCTTCTATGCATCTATTATCGTTTTGCTCCTCCTGTGTATATCCCCCCACGGACAATCCATAGGGGCTCACTGGGTGTGGGTGCCCATATTTATATTGCTGATTATTCTGATAGTTAGCCATAGGACTGGTACAACATTCCCTCACAAAGGCGCCCCTCCTTCCACATGACCAACATGCACCCTGTCCTCCTCCCCTAAGTCCTTGCGCTCCATATCCTCCCCCATGCTGCCCTCTGTACCCACCTCTTCGTCTTGCGGGCCTTCCTTGCCACTTGGGTCCTTCATACTTCTCTTTTACACCCCATTGCTCCTGACCATTATCTGCCCATGTAGATGCCATTCTAGCTTGTAATGCTACTGTTCCCTTCCCCTCTTCTCCCTGCCGTTCATGGAGTGATCCTGCGGTTAGCACTGGAACCTTCACTAACTTGGTCTGTATCAACTTAGCTTTGTCTGCTAATCTTCTTTGTGCTATTACTTTTTCCCTTTCTTTAATCCTCCTACAGTGGTGTACTATGATGCTCTGAGTTTCTGGCCATCCTTTGGCTTCTATCCCAGCAGTTTTATCAAGGTCCTTCTGTGCCTCGTTTGGGAGACCTTTTTTGATAATGAAATAGAACAGGTAGGTGGATTGGTCGCATGCTATACCCATCTCTGCCCACCAGATATCCTGCATCTGAAGAATGAACTGCAGAGCCTCTTCCTCGTCCCCCATAGTGCATTATATAACAGAGTGTAGATCTGGGGTATCGGGGAAGGCCCTGCGCAGTGCATCCCATACTTGTACTCTTACGTTATTAATAGATGCCACGTCATGTCAATCATTGCCGATTGTTACAGCTGGGAACCCCGCCTTCACCCACAACCTATCTGCTTGATCACCCACTGCTGATACAAGGAGGCTTTTGATATCCCTAATGGCCAGGGGAACCCCCACTATGTTTTTCTGAAAGGCCTATATCCATTTTCCCGCCCCTCCTGAAAGTGGAGGGAGCGCTTTTAATAAGTTTGTTTTGTCCATCAGTGCCCAAGGCATATAGTGGGAACGTCCTACACCCTTGTGTATGAGAGGCATTTGCAATTTTGACCTGACCTTTCCCCTACTTACCTTTACTCCTTTCTTTTTTACTATTGCCATTCTCCCTAGTCTGTTGCAGAGCCTTCCTTGCCACCCCTCTTCTCCTGTTCCTGTCACCTGTGTAGTTGCCCAATTTATCTGTTGCGTTCCTCCCGCTGCCCCCTCCTCTAACTCGTCAAAGTCACTCCAACATTCCTCTTCCCCATCTGATGCCACTGTGTCACATCCCACGCTCATTGGTTCTCCTTCTCGCTCCACTCAAACCTTTCTGATTGGCGCGATGTCTATTCAGAAAAGAAAATCCCCAGATTTCTACTTATTTGATAGTGCAGTGGAACTTTGTAATGGGGCAGCAACTGTAGCTGCCCTCCCCCCGGAGTTGGCAATGTTGATTTGCATAATGTCCACAATCGTGCTAACCCAGCCTGCATATTTGTCATCAATATGTCCAAATCAGGGGCACCTGTGGGATTATCTGGGACATATGGGGGAGGTGGTGCAGCTGCTGGGGTGGTCGGTACACTTGGTTGTGGTAAGTACAGTGGATCACAATACCCTTCAGCGGGTCTTGTGAGTAGTGGGTACAATTTCTTGGGTTCTGCCTCTCCCTTGTCCTTTTCCCCTGCCTCGCCCTTTAGCACAGCTGGGGTCTCTGGTTCTTTTACCTTACTATTTGTGGGGGGAAGGGGGGGTTCTTTTCAAACATCCCCCACAAATCCAACACTTCTCGTTTATTTTGAAGCTTCTTCCCTTCATACTTGGCCATTAAGTATGTTTCCAAATTGTCTAGTACTACTTTATAAAATGATCCCTCTTCTGGCCAGACCTGGGGTGGCCCCTCCCCTTTTACTTCCATTAACCACTGCCCATGATACATCTTTATTTTGTTGCTATAGAGAGGGAGGTGATTACAAATATGCGAGAGTGGTGTATCTAAGCCCATGATGTCACTCTGTTCCTTTACCCTTAATGTGTATGTATTTACGTGCTTATACAACAACCCTTAAACCTTCAATATTTCACTTATACCTTCAACTCCATAAATAAATAAATTACCTATACATTGCATTTATAGCCACAAGGAACGTACAAACATTTATCCAATTAACAGGTAGGCATAACACACTGACAGATATACTTACAACGTTGAACATAGAACCTTTAAATCTGTCCCTTACTCCCTCTCTCGCACTCAACATTCACATCACCTCTGCCCCTCCTGGGCCTTCCTCCAAAAGATTATAGATACTACAAAGAACAATTGGAAACATTTTCCCGAACCTACTAACTATACGAGGCTCCTACTTTTATCCTTTTCCTCCTTTATATTCCTGCACTGGTCAGGACAGTGCTATGCGGTTCCGCCTGCCACCCTCTTTCGGAGCCAGGTTCTTATATCTCCTCTTATTTTATCACCTTACTCCAATAAACACCTAATGGCCATAGAAGAAAAAACAACATCTTTACATTAAACTCACTCATTTAGAATCCAACCTGTAAGGCTGTCCCCTTTATGAAATCTGCTCCATACCCTTCATGCTTCCCACCTTTAATTCTTCTTGCAATCAATACCCACGTGTCCATGGTATTCCGAGAGCCTCCATTTGTGGTCTATCAGAAGGGGGGTCTCCCCGTGGCGGGCCCTGCCCAGCAATCAGGTGGGTATTTGCAAAGCCCGGACCCACAAAACCTGGTCAGGCGCATACACTTTTTGTCGATTCTGGTTAGCCGTAGGTGGCATTTGGCCCTTCTGGGGAAGCTTCAGATGTTGCTGCAGTATGGGGACATCACGGAACTATCACTTTGGACTGGTGCCCCCTTTGAAGATGCCTGGTCCCAACACAATACCAAATAAGCCAAATAAAAGGATGCACCCATTAGGGAATGAGACTAGGAGATGGATTGCAAGTTGAACAAAGTTATACATAGCTAAAGATATGCATGCAGAGATCTCTGCTGCCCTGAGAGCCTTTTTAGTTCAGAGGAGGATATATGATCGCACAGGATTAGGTATATGGTGGGCAATTTAGAATGGTCCAGGGGAAGGGTCTTCTGGCAGTTATATTAAAAAAGAGTGGAGGGGCAAAGGCTCTGTAAGGTGTAACTTCTAAATGTGGGGGTTGAGGTGGCACAGGCAGGTTTAGTCAGATGGGCACACGGGCCAGGGTTTGACCCAGTCACATGCATGGCAATAAGCTCAGAGGAAGAGAGAAGGATACTGAATACTTGCAACAATACATGGCCAAACTTCAGTGAAAAATGGGTTCATGCGGAGCTGCCAGTAGGTGAAGGGGGAGGCTGAGCTTTCTGTGTGCGGCACTGGACAGAGGAAGAGATGGCTTTTTAGAAATCATGGTGTGGCCTAGAAAAAGATGGTGTTTCAGGGTGGCACAAAATGGAGTCTGTATGTCAAACCCGATGGCTTTGTTTGCCATCTGTTTTGTTACGTTATGTCCAAATCATAAGACCAGTCAATCAAACATGGCGACGGCTCCCGTCATTAGGTAAACATAAGATCCATTTCACGTGGGAATGTCAGGGGGGTCTAAAAGACCCCTCCTCCGTAACTCTGAGCACAATATTTCAATGTAACAACTTATATAAGACTATTTACTTTTCACTCTACAGTGATACGTTTTATCCTAGGCCTTAATTCTTGTTCCAAAAGTCTTGTTAAATATTTTCGAACCCAAAACTGAACCAGTATCCCTCCCCTGTCCCTTTAAGGTAAGCCAAGACATTCAATGTGATTAGAGTCACAGGGGAGAATCTCAAGCAATGCTTGAACTTAAAAAAGCAATATATGATATAATTCACTGTAGTGGTGTGGGTTATCTAATAGGCATAGCAATGGTACAAGCTACATTTCCAATAGCTAATAGACAATAGAAGTGTGATGTATTGAGCATTGTAACGTCTGACCATGTCTCCTGAAAAATGCCTTCTATTACAAACATTTATTAAAAAAAAACTTGCTTTCACATAGGGCTTCATCACGAGTTTGACGGTATCCCGGCGTTAAATGTGCCGGGATACCAACCACAGCTATTAGCGTTACCGCAACTCGGTCCGGCACATTTTGTACCGGATCCTGAGTTGCAGTGGCAATGTTAATCACCATTTATTCTGAGTCCATAGGACTCTATGTGGATTTCCAGCACTATTACCACCGGCGGTAATAGCACAGGCAATGGGCAGAAAGCTAGAGATTTACCTTCTGCTCAGAGCTGTAGGCAAATCTCCAACTTTTCCAGCAAAACTCGTGATTGTGGTAATATGGGGGTAATAGTGTTACCACTGCATTTATACAACCTGTGTGAGACCCTATTGACTTAAAAGATATGGATAGAAATTATATACGGCTGGGAAAGGGAGAGTAAGTAGGAGTAGAGATGCAGGATTTGCCCCCAAAAAGCAAAAAGGACAAAGGTATATTTGAAAAAAAATTAAAATATTGCAACTCGCAACATAAGACGCAATTAGGAAGGTTAGCAATGATGAAAAACACTGTAGCTGATGGGGAAAAGGCATAAGAAAACTGTAAAATAACAATGAATTGTTATTAATGCAAAACGTGTTATTCAGGGTGTTGTATTACAGAAGCTATTTTATAGGGCCATGTTTTCACTTTGAACCCTGTGCATCATAGCAGGAGCCAATCACTGCTGGATTGATGCTGGTCTCTGAAAGAACCGCTCAGTTGAGTAGCAGAGGGTCATTGGTGTGCAGCATCAAAGTCAAATGTTGTTTTTGTGCTTGACATGATATGATATGCTTTAATATTCTATCCTGAATTATGTTCTTATATTTCCTCATATTGTACTCTTGAACTCTTAACATAGAAAATCAAATGTTCTTTTTCCAAACAACACTCTTTGGACCCGATTCATAGAATTAAGCGCAGGGTAGGCACAAGCGCTATGCCCCGAGAAGGAGCGTGCGCCACACGTGCGCCAGCTGTGGCACAAATAAACGATTGCACGGCACACGTATTCATGGATTAACCGAGGCATTGCTAGCCGTGGTGCAAGTAACATCAAGCTGCGCCAGTAACGCCACTAATGCTCCCCCACGTGCAGCAAAATGCCCAACACATTGCAAGTCCCCGCATCATCCCAGGCCCAGCATACAGCCCCCCAGGCAAATCGCATGAAAATCCCTTGCAGACGGGGCACGCACCTAGTTTCCAGGCGACTTGGCTGGCGTGCGTCTGGGGTATGCAATGAGTTTCAACGTGACTTGGCTAGGCTGCATCTGGGGTACACAATGAGTTTCCACCCGACTCGGCTTGGGTGTGTCCGGGGTGCGCAATGTGTTTTCAAACGACTTGGCTGGGGTGTGTCTGGGGTATGCGATGAGGTCCCACGCAATTTGGCTGGGGTGTGTCCGGGGTACGCAATTAGTTCCCATGCGACTTGGCTGGGGTGTGTCCAGGGTATGCAATGAGTTCCCACACGACTTGGCTGGGGTGCGTGTAGGGTACGCAATAGGTTTCCACTCTACTTGGCTGTGGTGCGTCTGTGGTACGCAATGGGTTTCCATGCAAATTGGCTGGGGTGCATCTAGGGTACACAATGAGTTTCCACGTGACTTGGCTGGAGTGCATCCGGGGTACGTGATACGTTTCCATGCGATTTGGCTGGGGTGCATCCGGGGTACGCAATTTGTTTCCAGGGGACTTGGCTGGGGTTCGTCTGGGTTACGCAAGGAGTTCCCACGTGATTTGGCTGGGGTGCATCCGGGGTACGCAATGAGTTTCCACCTGACTTGGGTGGGGTGCGTCCAGGGTACGCAATGAGTTTCCACACAACTTGGCTGGGGTGCGTCCAGGGTATGTGATGAGTTTCCACAAAATCACTCCACCTGCACACCAGCCAAATCATATGGACACTCAGTGCATACCCCATGAAACACACACCAATCCCCTGGAAGATGACCCCTCCTCACGGGACAGCCACATCCCAGGCCCCATCACCCGTGACCACCCCCCACAGGCAGCCTAGACCAAATGGGACCCCCATCACCTGTGACCACCCCCCACAGGCAGCCCATACCACATGGGACCCCCATCACACATGATCACACCCCGCAGGCAGCCCACACAACATGGGACCCCCATCACCTGTGACCACCCCCCCACAGGCAGCTCACACCACATGGGACCCCCATCACCCGTGACCAGCCCCTTCAGGCAGGCTACACCACATGGGAGCCCCATCACCTTTGTTCACCCCCCACCGGCAGCCCAGACCACATGGGACCCCATCACCCGTGACCACACCCTGCAGGAAGCCCACACAACATGAGACCCCCATCACCTGTAACCACACCCCACGGGCAGTCGACACCACATGGGACCCCCCATCAGCTGTGACCACACCCATAGGCAGCCCACACCAAATGGGACCCCTTATCACCCCGTTCTGGATCATCATCAACCGCAGTGCTCTGAGTTCCACCTTGATGACGTTGAACCCTTCTTCAGTGCCATTTACCAGTTGGATCAGCTCCCATCTTACTATTTGCAACCATTCGGCATTTGCTTGAGTTTGGATGCTTGGTATGAGTGATACAAGAAATGTATCAGCTGAATTAAATAACTTATACTGATCAGGTATCTGTGCCAGGAGGTTGGACGAGTCTCTAGAGAGGTAATTGGATGCTCTCTTTTTGTGTGATAACTGATCTTGCAGCTAGTCTTCTGTAAATACATGATGGATGGGGGGTTCTTCCTTTGTCTACTGGGGTGCTGATGGTAGTCTGGCGGGTACCCTCTCTCCCTGGACATGACTCTCCGGTATCACCATCAATGCAGAATGCAGCGATGCCAGAGCACAATCGCCTCTCCATGATTGCGGGAGGTGCAAGTATGCCTGGTTGCCACATACCCAATAATTGTTCATCAAAGCAGCAGTTCCTTTTCTCATATCAGGGATGACAAGTGTTCTATTACAATGTTTGTTTGATCCCAAGTCCACCTTTCCTTCTCCACGAAAGCAAAGTTTGAATGTTTCTTCACGCTGCATTTTGATTGGTTTCTCGAGAGCTGTGACCCAAGTGAGTTTTGTGATGTGTTTCGACCACGTTCCAGCCCATGTGTCTTCCATTCATTTCAGTCTCTCATCTGTCTGTTCACGTAGTGCTTCTGCCATCCACATCACTGTCGCATCATGTCCTTTACTTACAGTAAACATTGTCCCTTTAATTTTTGAAAAATGGCTCCTTGAAACATGTAGCACCTTCTAGCTTCTTTCTGCATAACTTTTTTGTCTTGAGGGAGTAGTTGTAGTTTTACTGTGTGTGCCTGGAAGTACTTTGAATTCTACATAGTGCAAGATGAAGACGAAACTGGGCTTCCACTATTGGAGTTTCTTGTGGCTCTAAAACCTTAGGTGTTGCTGATGCATGGGGGATCAGTGAACACACACAACAGCTTTCATTGGTAGCCTGCTTGCTGGTGGTGCTCATGTCTGAGTACCATTTGTTGGAATGTTTTGAGTAATGGGGGGTCTTCAACTGCATCTTATACTAGTCCCTGATAAGCATCATATTTATGCTGTTGTATTCCTCTTTTCCTCCTCTCCTGCCACCTAGGCCATATTTGGGGGTTCACAGCATTTTGGAAATAGATGGGAAAAATACCAGTGTTTAACATTTCCTCTTGATCATTATTATACTGCCAATACTGTGCATTCAGAGGAGTAGTCGGTGTTGTAGATTGGGACATGGTGTACATGATTCAGCATTTTTGGTAGGATCAGAGGTTGTCTGCAAATTAGTGTGTGGTGTTGCAAATGCTTCTGCTTCTGCAGTTTGTTGATTGTCATCATATACATATATTACATATTCACTGGTATTAATTATGGGTAATCCAGGCTGTAAAGGGTTAATTGTACAATTCTTATGCAATGTGGTGAGATTTGCAAAAGTATTATGGTCCCGTATCAATTTTACCCCATCCCATATTAGCTTGGTGCCTTCTTGTATCAGTTCCCCCCTTCTTTTACATTCCCAATGATAAAAGACACAGTCCAGTATAAACCGACACATAATAATAAAATTGAAAAAACAATTGCCACAAAATAAAGACCACATTCATATGGGTAAGCTCTAGTGGTACTAACATTATCCCTACTGCTATCTAACTCTCTTCTGTTTTTATTCACAGGTCTTGTCTCAGTCATTGTTGTTCCTACAGAGTGGAATAAAGTGGGTTAAGTACCCTTTTATTTATAAAACATTCTCGCATTTGTTAAAATACCTATATTTAGGAGAGAGAGTGAGAGTGAGAGAGAGAGAGAGAGAGAGAGAGAAAGAGAGAGAGAGAGAGAGATAAAGAGAGATAACATTTTCATTTATACACTATACATTTTCATTAGTCATTCCTTTTTCTTTTTTCTCTTTAGTCACATGTATAGAACCATACAACAGTACTCCTCTTATACCCACTGTCTTAGTCATTTTAGTACTTTAGCAGGTACTTCTTCCCCACTCAATATTTTCATTAAGGCACTGCTATTTCATGTTCCTCTGGCACTTCTGTCTGTGGTGCTACGCTGTCATGTTCTTTCCTGACATCTGACAGATGGATCCAATATTTCGGGCACTTTACCTTTACTGCTGAAGCAGTGCAATATACTACTTCATAAGGGCTGAGAAATCTTGGAGAATCCCACCTTCTCACAAAACTGCAGATATATACTAAATCTCCTGGCATTAATTGCTCTGCGGCACTGACAGTAGCCAGTGTTCTTGTCTCTGTTCAGTATCCTGTGTAAAGGGTGGCGTTTTTGCTTGGCAATGCTTCTTCAACTAATATTGTTGCTGTTTTGTTGGCATCTGAAACTCTTCTTAGTGGTGATAGTGGTGTTTGCATGTGTCTCCCTGTTACTATCTTGTGGTGGGACAAGTGGTGGTCTTTGCTAGGCTTTGTGCGGGGTTGGCAGAGTGCCAAAGGCAAGCAATACACCCAATGTTTCTTTTGGATGTGACACAATTTTGATCATCTGCTCTTAAGGAGTCTGTTGATTTTCTTAACAAACCCGTTTGCTTGTGGATGATAAATGAAACACATTTTATGTTTTATCCCCAACAGTGCAGTTACTTCTTTCAATTAGTCATTAACAAAATGTGTTCCGTTGTCGATGGGAATGACGTCACATATTCCCCATCGTGGGAACCCTTCTCACACCGAAAATGTTGATGCGTATTTCGCATCTGGGTTTGCACAAGGTCCTTTTTCAACCCATTGTAAAAAGGGACAGACCACCACTATTAAGTATCTAGCTCCATTGTGCCTTTCTCCCATGTCTGCGTAATCAATGTGCAGCTCATGGAATGGTCCAATGGGCAGGGCAGTGTGCCTCATAGTGTTGAAAGGGTCATTACTAAGCTGTATATCTGACACGTGATACATTCAATAGACATTTTGGTGAGGTACTCTTGGAGATTTGTAACAAACCAGTATTCCTCAATTTCTGCAGCTATGTGTTGTTTTGTTGTATGGGCAGGGAAACACAATTGTTGGTCTGCTATTTGTAATAACTCTACAGGCATTACCATCTCCCCCTGGCATTCTATCTCCAAAGGAGATCTGTTGGTGATTGTGTACAACCCCTTTTTAAACATAGGTCCTGTTCTGCGGGGGGGAGCTCTGTTTTGCAATCCTATTATTTGTGCTATTGGCAAAGCACTATACCCATCCTCCTCTGTTCCTCAGTTTTAGTTTTCTGTACACATTCTGCATGCAGCGTTTTTTAAAAATATGCTGCCTTCTTTGCTGCGGCATCCAACGCTGCGTTTCCTAGTGCGTTTCCTAGTGATATTTTGTCACTGTTGTTTGTGTGGGCTTGGCATTTTACCAGTGCTACCATTTATGGTTCTTGAAGTGCTTTTATTAGTTCAGTCAAAAGTTCAGCATGTTGTACTGGGGACCCGTCTGCCCTCCTGAAACCTCTTCTTCTCCACCGGGATAACCCAGCATGTACTGTAGTGGTTACATATGCTGAATCTAAATATGTTGTTACTGCACAACCTTTTGCTGCATGGTTTTTTGCTTCTATTAATGCCACCAATTCGGCAACTTGTGCTGAAAAATGCATGGGTAAATGTTATTGTATCAGTATTTCATATTCTCCCTCTTCCAACCTCAATTCTGCTGCTCCCACATGTTTTCTCACCTGTCTCTTGACAAATTGATTCAGATCCATTAACAAAGTAGACCTCCCCCTCACATAATGCATTTTCAGTTGCTTTGGGAATGTTGTCTCCTTCCCCTTCATATGTGGCACAATCGTTATTCTGCATGACTTTTACGGTACATGGTTCTGTAAGAAAAGTTGAAGGATTTACCGTTTTACAATGCACTACATGGATGTTTGGTCTTGGTATTATTGTTTCGTATGCTGTTGCTCTCTGTGTATTTAGAGTGGATTTTGATCGTACAAGTATTGCGAACAGGGAGTGTTCCACAAACACTGTGACAGTGAATCCCATCAAAATTGTGAAACTATTTTCAATGGCAAAGGCAGCTGTTGCAAGAGCCTGTTCGCAAGCAAAGTGGCCCTGCATTAGGGAATCAACAGTGCCACTCCAGTATGCTAGTGGCTTGTGGCCCAATTATGTTTTCTGTGTCAGTACTGCTGTCATTAGTGTTCCATCTGAATGGGAAAATAGGGAGAATTCCCTAACATAATCTGGTGTGGCAAGAACGGGTGCTGTACACATCATGTCTTTTAGTGTGGTGAAGACAGTGTGCATTTCTGGTGGCAATGGTCTTGTGTAAACAACAAAGTCTAATATCCATGCTTTGCAATATTTACGCATGCCAAGGAATTTGTGCATGTTTTTCACTGTGTGGGGCCTGGCATTCACCCTCTCTGTTGCAGCCCTGTTGGGAATTATTTTCTTTCCATCTTTGGAAATCAATTGTCCGAGATACAATGCTTCTATTAGACAATAATGGAGTTTACTCTTATCTGCTTTGTACCCCTTGTGAGCCAATAAAGTGAGTAATTGAATGGAATCTTTCGTACACATCTCTTCTCCCTCACTGCATATTAGCAGAGCATCAATGTACTGAATTATTGTACTTTGGACCACAATATTGCTGAGGTCTTCATGCAATATTCTGTTGAAAATGCTTGGGCTTTCACAATATCCCTGAGGCAATCTGCAATGTTTGTATATTCTCTCCGCTAGTGTGAATGCTGTCAAGTATGTGAGTCTTGATCGAGGAGTACTGAGAAAAGGGTGTTTTTCAAATCCACTACAGTAAAGTGGGTGACCTTCTTTGGGATAATGCACAAGATGGACGCCGGGTTTGAAACAAGAGGAAATTCTTTTTTGACAATGGGCCTCATTACAACCCAGGCGTTAAGGGTTTAACGGCGCCGTCGGCGCCGTTAACCCATAACGCCTGATTACCATTTTAACGCCTGCTTTTAGCAGCCGTTAAAATGCAAAGCGCTAACCCGCCTTGGTGCTAATTACGGCACTGTAATTTACGGTGCCGTAATTAGCGCCATCCCCACTCCCATTATGCCCTATGGGGCAAAAATGGGAATGGGGAAGGGTAAATGGGGAATGGGGATTTACCGCCCCACTCACCTTGGAATGGGGCGGTAAATCCGCCATCCACCATGGTGTAAACAAAGTTTACACCATGGTGGTAAAGTAGGGAACTTACCGCCTGGGTTGTAATGAGGCCCAATGTCATTAAGTGGGTGAAAGTCCTGCACCATCCTCCATGACTCCCCTTTAGCTTTCTTAATCTGATAAATCACAGTATTGCATGGGGAGTTGAAGGGGACAAAGATACCTTGTTGGAGTAAAGCATGTATTGTTTCTCTTATTCCTCCTCTGCTTCTCTGGACAAGGGGTATTGTTTTACCCTGGGCAGCACTTCCCAAAGTTTCAATTTTATTCTTATAGGGTCCACTTCTTTTAATAACCCTACATCATGGGGGTTTTTATCCATAAATTTGGCGTACCTGCTGTAAATCTGTATTGCAAAATCGCAGCGGCGCATAGACAACGGCCATGAGGGGGTTCGTGACCCGTCTGTTTTGTACCATTATATCACAGGTCATGCATATTTCCATTATTATTTTTCCATCATGGTCATTGTCAGTGAACAACTACTCTTCTGTCATTTCACGCAAAGCTTTATTTGAATCTATGCATAACACTGTTCGCCATTCACAACCGTGCTTGTCCAGTCTAATCGTGACAATACATTATGCCAACACCTGCACTCCCTGCAAGTCTAGTGAGAGCACTGTATGAGGCAATTTGTCCGGGGCTGCTACTGGGCGGAAAACAAAATCAGAAGGTACTCTCCAATCTTTCTGTGTTATTTCTGGCACCACTCGTGCCAATACTTGTATGCAATATATAAACATATCTGCATTGGTGGGAATTCCTCGCACTGCTGTTTCGTTTGCTATTGTTTGTATTATTAACATTGCCTGTAGGGGATACATGCCGGGTGTAGAGCATATATTATGCACCTCTCTGTGAATGCAATTGTCATATTGAGTTTACTGAGGAGATCCCTCACCAATAAATGTACAGGTGAATCTTCATGGTAGAGTAGGGGTGCTCTCACTGTTCTTCCCCCTATCTTTACATCCAAATATTTAGTGTAAGGAACTGTGACCACAGCCCCAGAGAATCCCTGCATCTCGAGATTTTTGCCAGACAGCGGAAACTTGCCTTCACATAGACATGATTTCTGTGCCCCGAGTCCACCATAAAGATGAACTGCTTGTTTCCTATCTCTGCCCCCACCTGTGGTTCCTCGTCTGTGTGTAAGGAAGTTGATAGGACTGGACACGCAAGGGCCTTCCGTGGGCTTTTCTAGTTGGGATGAGTGTCTGTTCCAGGGCAAGAGAAAGCATTATAGCTGAGCACACATACTCCTGGAAACAGTGCTGTTGAACCATTTGCAATCATAACAAAGGGGCTGGAATGCGTGTTTCATCTCATGTTGATGTGTAAGACATGTTTGCATGTTTTGCAGCGGCTATCTGGGTGTGTTGGGTCCTGCTGTGTATCTATTATCGTTTTGCTCCTCCTGTGTATATCCTCCCATGGGCAATCCATATTGATATCGCTGATTATTCTGATGGTTAGCCATAGGACCGGTATGACATTCCCTCACAAAGTGGCTCTACCTTCCACATGACCAACATGCACCCTGTCCTCCTCCCCTATATCCTTGTCCTCCGTATCCTCCTCCATGCTGCCCTCTGTACCTATCGCTTCCTCTCCCGGGACTTCCTTGCCACTTGAGTCCTTCATACTTCTCTTCTGCGCCCAATTGCTCCTGACCATTATCTGCCCATGTAGATGCCATTCTAGCTTGTAATGCTACTGTGCCCTGCCCCCTTCTTCTCCCTGCCATTCTTGGGGTTGTCCTGCGGTTAGCGCTGCAACCTTCACTAACTTGCTCTGTACCAACTTAGCTGTGTCTGCTAATCTTCTTTGTGCTATTTCTTTTTCCCTTTCTTTGATCCTCCTACAGTGGTGTACTATGATGCTCTGAATTTCTGGCCATCCTTTGGCTTCTGTCCCAGCAGTTTTATCAAGGTCCTTCTGTACCTCCTTTGGAAGACCTTTTTTGATAATGAAATAGAACAGGGAGTTGGATTGGTCCCATGCTGTACCCATCTCTGCCCACCAGATATCCTGCATCCGAAGAATGAACTGTGAAGCCTCTTCCTCATCCCCCATAGTGCATTGCATAACAGAGTGTAGATCTGGGGTATCGTGGAAGGCCCTCCGCTGTGCATCCCATACTTGTGCTCTTCTGTTATTAAAAGATGCCACGTCATGTCGATCATTGCCGATCGTTACAGCTGGGAACCCCGCCTTCACCCACACTCCATCTGCTTGATCACCCACTGCCCATACCAGGAGGCTTTTGATATCCCCAATGGCCATGGTGACCCCACCTATGTTTTTCTCAAAGGCATATATCCATTTTCCCACCCCCTCCTAAAAGCAGAGGTAGCGCTTTTAATAAGTTTGTTTTGTCCATCAGTGCCCAAGGGACATAGTGGGGACGTCCTACACCCTTGTGAATGAGAGGCATTTGCAAATTTGACCTGACATTTCGTCTACTTACCTTTTCTCCCTTTCTTTTTTGCTATTGCCATTCCCCCTAGTCTGTTGTGGAGCCTTCCTTGCTACCCCTCTTCTCCTGTTTCTGTCACCTGTGGAGTTGCCCAATTTATCTGTTGCGTTCCTCCTTCTGCCCCTCCTCTAACTCGTCAAAGTCACTCCAATATTCCTCTTCCCCATCTGATGCCACTGTGTCGTATCTCAGGCTCCTTGTTTCTCCTTCTCGCTCTGCTCATACCTTTCAGATTGATGCGCTGTCTATTCAGAACAGGAAATCCCCAGATTTCTACTCATCTGGTAGTGCAGTAGAACTTTGTAACGGGGCGCCAACTGTAGCTTCCCTCCCCTGGAGTTGGCAATGTTGTTTTGCATAATGTCCACAATCGTGCTAACTCAGCCTGCATATTTGTCATCAATACGTCCAAATCAGGGGCACCTGTGGGATTATCTGCGACATATGGGGGAGTTGGTTCAGCTTCTGGGGTGGTCGGTAGGCTTGGTTGTGGTAAGTACAGTGGATCACAATACCCTTCAGCGGGTCTTGTGAATAGTGGGTACAATTTCTTCGGTTCTGCCTCTCCCTTGTCTTTTTCCCCTGCCTCGCCCTTTAGCACAGCTGGGATCTCTGGTTCGTTTATCTTACTATTTATGGGGGGGGCTTCTTTTCAAACATCTTCCACAAGTCCAACACTTCTCGTCTATTTTGAAGCTTCTTCCCTTTATACTTGGCCATTAAGTATGTTTCCACATTGTCTAGTACTACTTTATGAATGGATCCCTCTCCTGGCCAGACATGGGGTAGCCCCTCCCCTTTTACTTCCATCAACCACTGCCCATGATACATCTTTATATTGTTGCTATAGAGAGGGAATTGCTTACAAATATGCAAGAGTGGCGTATCTAATCCCATGATGTCACTGTGTTCCTTTCCCCTTAATGTGTATGTATTTACGTGCTTATACAACAACCCTTAAACCTTCAATATTTCACTTATACCTTCAACTCCATGAATAAATCAATTACTTATACATTGCATTTATAGCCACAAGGAACGTACAAACATTTATCCAATTAACAGGTAGGCATAACACACTGACAGATATACTTACAACGTTGAACATAAAAGATAGAACTTTAAAATCTGTCCCTTACTCCCCCTCTCAAACTCAACATTCACATCACTTCCACCCCTCCTGGGCCTTCCTCCAAAAGATTATAGATACTAAAAAGAAAAATTGCAAATATTTTCCCGAGCCTACTAACTATACAAGGCTCCTACTTTTATCCTTTTCCTCCTTTACATTCCTGCACTGGTCGGGACAGTGCTATGCGGTGCCACCTTCCAGCCTCTTTCGGAGCCAGTTTCTCATATGTCCTCATATTTTATCACCTTATTCCAATAAACACCTAATGGCCATAGAAGAAAAAACAACATCTTTACATTAAACATTCGCTCTATTCACTCATTTAGAATCCAACCTGTAAGGTTGTCCCCTTTATCAAATCTGCTCCATACCCTTCATGCTTCCCACCTTTAATTCTTCTTGCAATCAATATTCCGGTGTCCATGGTATTCCGAGAGCCTCCATTTGCGGTCTATCAGAAGGGGGGCCTCCCTGTGGTGGGCCCTGCCCGGCAAGCAGTTGGGTATTCGCAAAGCCCGGACCACAAAACCTGGTCAGAAGTGTACACTTTTTGTCGATTCTGGTCAGCCGTAGGCGGCGTTTGGCCCTCCTAGGGAAGCCCCAGATCTCGCCACAGTATGGGGACATCAGGGAACTATCACGTCGAACTGGTCACCACTTTGAAGGTGCCTGGTCCCAACACAATACCAAATAAGCCAAATAAAAGGACACACCCCACTAGGGAATGAGACCAGGAGATGGATTGCAAGTTGAACAAAGTTTTATACAGATAAAGATACGCGTGCAGAGATCTCTGCTGCCCTGAGTGTCTTGTTAGTTCAGAGGAGGATATATGATCGCACGGGATTAGATATATGGTTGGCAATTTAGGGTGGTCCAGGGGAACGGTCTTCCGGCAGTTATATTCAAAAAGAGTGAAGGGGCAAAGGCCCTGTAAGGTGTAACTTCTAAAGGTGGGGGATGAGTTGGCACAGGCAGGTTTAGCCAGATGGGCACACAGGCCAGGGTTTGCCCAAGTCACATACAGGCCAATGAGCTCAGAGGAAGAGAGAAAGATACTGAATACTTGCAACAATACATGGCCAAGCGTCCGTGAGAAATGGGTTCATGCGGAGCTGCCAGTAGGTGAAGGAGGAGGGGGGGCTTTCTGTGTGCGGCACTGGACAGAGGGAGAGATGGCTTTTTAGAAATCATGGTGTGTCCTAGGAAAAGATGGTGTTTCATAGCGGCACAAAATGGAGTCTGTATGTCAAACCAGATGGCTTTGTTTGCCATCTGTTTTGTTGTTACGTTATGTAAAAAACATTAAACCAGTCAAACAAACATGGGGACGTCTCCCGTCATTAGGTAAACATAAGATCCATTTCACGTCGGAATGTCAGGGGGGTCTAAAAGACCTCTCCTCCGTAACACTGAGCACAATATTTCAATGTAACAACTTGTATAAGACTATTTACCTTTCATTCTACAGTGATACGTTTTATCCTAGGCCTTAATTCGGTGTCCAGTCAATTCGTCGAAAAAAAACTGGTCGACTGCAATTTGATCGACGCAATTTGGTCGAAAACCAAATGGTCGAATTTTTTTTTTTATTTATATATTTATTTTTCGGGTTTTCGTTTAGTAAAAAAAGGGGTTTTTAGAGAAAAAAAGGGGGTTGGAGGGGGGACCCCCCCCAAAAAAAAAAAAAAAGGGTTGAAATAAAAAAAAAAAAAATTCGACGATTTGGTTTTCGACCAAATTGGTTCGACCATTTGTCTGGTCGACCAATTTTTTTCGACCAAATGTCTGGCAACCCTTAATTCTTGTTCCAAAAGTCTTGTTAAATATTTTAGATCTGAAAACTGAACCAGTATCCCTCCCCTATCCCTTTAAGGTAAGCCAAGGCATTCAATGTGATTAGAGTCACAGGGGAGAATCTCACGCAATGCTTGAAATTAAAAAAGCAATACATGATATAATTCACTGTAGTGGTGTGGGTTATCTAATAGGCATTGCAATGGTACGAGCTACATTTCCAAGAGCTAATAGACAATAGAAGTTTGATTCTCTAAGTAATGAGCATTGCAACGTGTGACCATGTCTCCTGAAAAATGCCTTCTATTACAATCATTTAAAAAAAAACATGCTTTCACATAGGGCTTCATCGTGAGTTGGGTGGTATCCCGGTGTTAAGTGTGCCGGGATACCGACCACAGCTATTAGCGTTAACGCATCTTGGTCCGGCACAATTTGTACCGGATCCTGAGTTGCGGTGGCAATGTTAATCCCTATTTATTCTGAGTCCATAGGACTCTATGTGGATTTCCAGCGCTATTACCACCGGCGGTAATACACAGACAACGAGCAGAAAGCTGGAGATTTACCTCTTGTTCAGAGCTGTAGGAAAATCTCCAACTTTTTCCAGTAAAACTCATGATTGTGGTAATGTGGTGGTAATAGCGTTACCACTGCATTTTTACCGCTCCGCCCAACCTGTGTTAGACCTTGTTGACTTAAAAGATATGGATAGAAATTATATACAGCGGAGAAAGGGAGAGAAAGTAGGAGTAGAGATTCAGGATTTGGCCACAAAAAGCACAAAGGACAAAGGTACATTTGGAAAAAAAATTTAAATAATGCAACTCGCAACATAAGACGCAATTAGGAAGATTAGCAATGATGAAAAAACACTGTAGCTGACCGGGAAAAGGCATAAGAAAACTGTAAAAATAAAAGCAAATTGTTATTAATGCAATATGTGTTATTCAGGGTGTTCTATTACAGAAGCTATTTTATAGGGCCATGTTTTCAATTTGAACCCTGTGCATCATAGCAGGAGCCAATCACTGCTGGATTGATGCTGGTCTCTCAAAGAACCGCTCAGTTGAGTGGCAGAGGGTCGTTGGTGTGCAGAATCAAAGTCAAATTTTGTTTTTGTGCTTGACATGATATGATATGCTTAATTATTCTATCCTGAATGATGTTCTTATATTTCCTCATATAGTTATACTGTTGAACTCTTAACATAGGAAATCAAATGTTCTTTTTCCAAACAACCCTCTTTGGGCCCGATTCATAGAATTAAGCACAGGGTAGGCGCAAGCGATGTGCATCGAACAGGAGCATTTGCCACATGTGCGCCAGCCGTGGGGCAAATAAAAAATTTCACAGCACACGTATTCATGGATTTACCGAGGCATCGCTAGCCGTGGTGCAAGTAACATCAAGCTGCACCAGTAACGCCCCCAACACTCCCCCACGTGCAGCAAAAAGCCAGCGAAATGCCCAACACAGTGCAAGTCCCTGCATCATCCCTGGCCCAGCACACAGCCCCCCCCGGGCAAATCGCATGAAAATCCCTTGCAGATGGGGCACGCGCCTATTTTCCAGGCGACTTGGCTGGCGTGCGTCTGGGGTACGCAATGAGTTTCCACGCAACTTGGCTGGGGTGCATCTGGGGTACACAATGGGCCTCATTCCGAGTAGGGCGCAAAGGGATACCGGGCACCGTTAAGGACATCGGTGCCAGTAATTCCTTTGCGCCCTACTAGGAGTTCCTTTTGCGGGTCCCGCTAAGGCCGCCTGGCCTTACCAGGCGGCCTTAGCGGGAGCCACAATGGGTCCAGGGAGCAAATAACGGTACCGCAAATTGCAGTACCGTTATTTGCACCTTCCCCATTCCCATTGAGCCCTATGGGGGCTCAAATGGGAATGGGGAATGGTATTTTCAATGGGGATTTACCGGTCCCGCAAAGGTCCGACTAGACCGGTAAGTCCCCATTGAATGAGGGCGGACTCGGTACCATTATTGGAGGCAGTTATGGTGCTATTAGCACCATGGCTACCTCCAATCTCGGAATGAGTCCCAATGAGTTTCCACGTGACTCGGCTTGTGTGCACTCGGGGTACGCAATGTGTTTCAGCACAACTTGGCTGGGGTGTGTCCGGGGTATGCAATGAGTTCCCACACAATTTAGCTGGGGTTTGTCCGGGCTACGTGATGAGTTTCCACGTGACTTGACTGGGGTGCGTCTGGGGTATGCAATGAGTTTCCACATGACCTGGCGGGGGTGCATCCGGGCTATGCAATTAGTTCCCACGCGTCTTTGCTGGGGTATGTCTGGGGTACGGGGTATGCAATGAGTTTCCACGAGACTTGACGTGGGTGAGTCCAGGGTACGCAATGAGTTCCCACACAACTTGGCTGGGGTGCGTCTGGGGTACGCAATGAGTTTCCTCGCTACTTGGCTGGTGTACATCTGGGGTACGCAATGAGTTTCCATGCAAATGGCTGGGGTGTGTCTGGGGTACGCAATGAGTTTCCACGTGATTTGGCTGGGGTGCATCGGGGGTACCCAAGTGTTTCCACGCAACTTGGCTGGGGTGCACCTGGGGTACGCAAGGAGTTCCCACACAAATTGGCTGGGGTGCATCCAGTGTATGCAATGAGTTTCCACCTGACTTGGCTGGGGTGCGTCCAGGATACACAATGAGTTTCCACGCGACTTGTCTGGGGTTTGTCCGGAGTACGTGATGAGTTTCCACGTGACTTGACTGAGGTGCGTCTGGGGTATGCAATGAGTTTCCACGCGACTTGGCTAGGGTGCATCCGGGCTACGCAATTAGTTCCCACGCGACTTTGCTGGGGTGTGTCTGGGGTATGCGATGAGTTCCGTTGGCTGGGGTGAGTCTGGGGTACGCAATGAGTTTCCACGAGTCTTGACGTGGGTGAGTCCAGGGTACGCAATGAGTTTCCACGCGACTTGGCTGGTGTGCAACCGGGGTATGCAATGAGTTCCCACACGACTTGGCTGGGGTGCATCTGGGGTATGCAATGAGTTTCCACGTGACTTGGCTGGGGTGCGTCCGGGGTACCCAATGTGTTTGCACGCAACTTGGCGGTGGTGCGCCTGGGGTACGCAAGGAGTTCCCACACAATTTGGCTGGGGTTCATCCAGGGTACCTGATGAGTTTCCACCTGACTTGGCTGTGGTGCGTCCAGGGTACGCAATGAGTTTCCACGCGACTTGTCTGGGGTGCGTCCAGGGTATGCAATGAGTTTCCACGCGATCACTCCACCCGCACACCAGCCAAATCATTTGGAAACACACACCAATCCCCTGGAAAATGACCCCTCATCACGGGACAGCCACATCCCAGGCCCCATCAGGCATCCCACACTACATGGGACCCCATCACCCGTGACCACCCCCCACAGGCAGCCCACACCATATGGAACCCCCATCACCCGTGACCACACCCTGCAGGAAGCCCACACAACATGGGACCCCCTCATCACCTGTGAACACACCCCATGGGCAGTCCACACCACATGGGACCCCCATCAGCCGTGACCACACCCCGCAGGCAGGCCCTGCCTCATGTACCCGCAACAACCCCTGTGACGGCAACCTGCAGGCAGGCCCCGTCTCATGTCTCCCCACCAAAACCTGTGACAGCAACCTGCAGGCAGGCCCCACTTAATGTTCTCCCACCCCCACCACCAGTGACAGCAACCTGCAGGCAGGCTCGGCCTAATGTCCCCCCCACCACCAGTGACGGCAACTTGTAGGCAGGACCCGCCTCATTTCCTCCCAACCAGTGATGGCAACCTGCAGGCAGGCCCGACCTCATGCCCCCCACCAGTGATGGCCACATGCAGGCAGGCCTTGCCTCATGTCCCCCCCACCACTAGTGACGGCAACCTGCAGGCAGGCCCCACCTCATGTCCACCCCCACCACCAGTGACGGCAACCTGCAGGCAGGTCCTGTCTCATGGGACATCCCCGGCCCCAAAACACTTTGAAACAATATACATTAAAGCACCTCAAAAACCAACCCTTGGTCATGCTCCCCAGTACATGCCCCATGGTATCAGAATCCTAAAATCACACATGCATGCATGTGTGCACACACATGAACAACATTGGTTAACAGCAAGGACACAGAACTGAGTCAAGGAAGAGTGACACATGCACTAAACCATCGAGACCAGACACTACTTCGATTTCAATGGCTAAAAATATATTAAAAAATCTGTATTAAAGTCATACTCAGTAAAAATAACATATACAACCAGCGTGAATTAAATAAAAAAAACAAAAGAACGTGAAAATAGAAATAAATTGGATGTTAAAAATGAAAAACTCAAAAATGTGGTCCATGTCCATTAATGTAAGTCCAAATAAAAACACAAAGGAAAAGAAAACCATTCCTCCATGGTGAACTAAAATTGATCCCGGAAAAATACAACTATTTACAAATAACCAGGGTCCATTGTCCCAAAACATGCCTTAAAATCCTAAAAAATACCATTGAAAGCCAGGAACTTAAAAAAAAAGTGAAAAATGAATGAAACCACCCGGTCCCGAATGGCTTCATCCACAGGTATTGGTGTATCCGTTGCATGGATACATCTGCCACCTGTGGATGGAGCCGGCCTGAGGCATGCCTGGAGGTGCATACTGATGCAATGCCAGGCTCAGGGGCAGGAATAAGCACAGGCACCTCAACAGCGATCTGAGCAGCTTCCAGCCCCTGACTCTGAACTGCATCAATTACACCTACGTCATCACCCCCACCGGGCCCCATGGACTGGGCTGATGTGGCCTCCTCCTCCTCCCCCTCCCCCGCCAACTTGGATGCCTCCCCACCGTATTCTGCAGTGCCTTGCCCCTGTGTGGGCTCATCTGTCCCTCCCACTGCTGAGGAGTCCTCCAACACCTTTGCCCTCTTGGACCTACCCTCAGCATCTGCTGCCCTTGACTGTGAAACAGCACCAGCGTCCTCACTTCCGGAAGATGACAGTACCTGGGAGGATGACTGGGCCTTGTGTCTGTGCCTGGTGGAGGCATCTCTGCTGCCTTACTCCACAGCACCTTCTCCGCCCTCTTATTCCATCATCGGTGTGGATATGGAGACATAGAGCACAAACATCAGTGAACTAAACATATGTCTGTTTTATTCAAAACAAATGTACATGAGTTGCACTGGCAAAAGTCACAACCATCATCACCCTCCACAACACACCGGTTTGTGCAATTAACACACATGCACAATCATGTGTATCCTTCACAACAGACAATCACACCCTTGGACAAGTCACTGTCAGCACTTCAATATTTTGCATGTCCCTCTCATGCATCTTGGGACATACAGATTGGATCCACACACATCATCTGACATTAGTAAAGCAGGCTACATAACGATCACGTCAGAGTCCACTCAAGCTAAAATTGCCAGCAAGAGTCAAGGACGTTCAAATGCTCCAGTAACATCCGTCCAGGATATTTGCTCAGTTACACACTCACTTCCCAGACACATACACATGTACACCATGCATGTCCATGATGTTTCCAAAGGCACACATGTGTCACACCTCTCACATGGTGACGGCCAGACACATATATGCAACCATGCACATGTTCTTAGATTCTGTAGTGCATCGCACATTACAACTGATACGCTGTTTATGTCACACATGCTGGAATGGACACACATGCAGCACTGTATGCTAAATGCACACAGACATCTGTACAAGAGACATACCAGACATAAAGCCAAGGTGCACACTCCAACCATACATCAATATGCACATGCACTATGGTGGACAAGTACACATGGACACTTGCCAGTCGACTCCAGACAGAGTTCCCTGAGATGGGCGTACAGTGCTGGGAAGAACCGCTTCAGGACCCACATGTTGTGGGTGCGCAACTGGCACTGGCACCCTGCTTGGTCCATGCCAGCCTTGACGAGGCGCTGCGCCTTGTTACGTGTTCCGGCTTTGAAGTCCTCCTAGCGCTTGTGGACATGGATGTAGTCACGGGGTGCCACACCCTCTGTGTTGATGGCACCCACAATGCCACCCAGATCTTCGTCCGTCCTTCCTTGCCAGCTTGTGATGGTCCAGTGAAGAGGGCATCATAATGCACCAGGACTTGCTCCACCAGGATGTCAACTTCTCTGGCTGAGAAGCTAACAGCCCTCTGCTTCGCTGCTGGGGGGTTTCCACTTGCCTTGGATGATGTTGCTTCAGACATGGCATCCCCCAATGCAGGTCTGGCTGGGCAAGGTGGTCCTGGTGCTTGGCTGTGGAATGGTGGTCTGGCATGTCGGGAGTCTTCTGGATCAGCAGATGTGGTCACTGGTCCAATGACAGGAGCTCTGGCAATGGCTTTTAGAGCAGGCACCAACATTGCAGGGCATGTGGGCAGCAGGCACACACAGTGGGGAGGCAGCAGTAAATGGCTCATAGGAGGCAGCTCGGTACACTTAGCAGCAGGTAAATTGGCTGGTAGACAGGAGCGTGGGTCTTCCGTGTTACTCGCTTGACCAGCCGGAAACAGAGTGATTCCACATGTGCAGAAACATTGCGTTAAAGTGGATTTAGAGGAAAGGGCCTAAGCACGTATTTACGTGACATGCGATAGATGTTGGGCATTAGCGTATAGTATAAGGATAAATCAGTTCATAGGAGACCCTCGCACGCTTGTACTAGCGATATCGGACATGGACAGTGTCCAGTTAAAACTTCAAAAACAAAAGGATCGAATGCCAAAGGTGAGAGTGCATTCGACCGAAAACGAAAGGATTGACATATTTTTTTAAATGTATATTTTTTTTTGCTCTAGTTTAGCTTAAAAAAAATATATATTTGATCCTTTTTTTCGGTCGAATTGGCTTGACCCTTTTGTCATTCAACCCTTTTGATTCGATACTATAACCTATAACCCGGACGGACGTATAGACTTCTGCGATTCTAGCGTTTCCATGCGATCCCTACGCTACAACGAGTGCACAAGAGATTCTAGCATTTCCATGCGATCTCTTCCTTACAGCGAAAGTGCAAGCTCTATCTTTTGGTGGGGGATTTGCCTCTGCACACATGCACGTTTATTTTGATTTTTTGTTTTTGAGGCTGTCGGTGAGTCCCGTATGCATTTTGCGGACTGGGTTCCCCGGTGTCTCACTTGCCCTTATTTTCATGCTCATACTACCCTAAGTGCCCTTTGCGTATGCCATTTTTTGTGGGTGCCACAGTGTACTGCGTTAGGTTTTTACTTTACACATGGGTTAACAAGGGGTTGCATACATGTAATTTTGATTACGTTATTCTGCTGATCAGTCAGAACTCAATTGTTTGACATTGGCTGGCTTTATTCAGTACACAAGTGGATAATGTGGGATGTTTTTACCCATGCATCCGAGCCCTACCACAAAAACTGTGCAGTACTGGCATTGAAAACATCATGATAGCCAGAGCTTCCCAGAAAATGCCCAGGGAAATGCATGAAGAATAGGCTGCCACCCATTTTTGCCGATGTTATGGGCACAGAAGGGCACTGCCTAAAACCACCATTGGACTACCCACACAGTAGCCTGAAACCATTGGGAATGGCAATGCTGATTGCCAAAAGCAACCTAGAACTGTGGGGAATTCATTTTCTTTAATCCCCAAAATGGTTGCATTACCAGTACTCACCCCTATCAGAAAGCCGGCGTTTTAAAACCACCAGACTTTTGTATAAAACTGAATAAATGAACCCAAAGCAGGCCAAAGAAAGACTTACTGAGAGGTGGATACAATGTAAAGTTATATTCTGAAGTGACTTGAATGTTCGTAACAAGACTGGCTGAGCTCTGCAGGTCTGCAGCAGCCTAACTGAAACTGGATTTAAAACTACCAAAAATCGAAAATGTTTAAATTAACTGAGTGACCTACTTTTGAGTGTCACATAGTTTATCACTGTTGAAATGTCATAGTTTTGAACTTAGAATCAGCATTCTAGCTGCATGTGTAAAAATTGTCTTGACTTAAACTGGGGAACAAAAAGTGACATTTTATCTGAAACCTGGCTTAATGAAACTGAATTCTGCCCACCAGCTACCCCCGACAGGAGTTGAGACTTGCACAACAGCTGTGTTCCCAGGCCTAGCTGCCTTTTGCTGTTCCCACCAAAAAGGATATGACACTTCTCTGATTGAATTACCTGGGCTCTGCAGGAAATTGAACAAAGCCCTGTCCTGACTCAGGCAAATGTTTTATTGGGGGGATCGTAAAAGTGGCTTCCTCCTGGAAGGAAAGGGGAGGAGCACTGCCTGTGAGAGCAAGCTGGCTTGGCACAACTGGAAAAACCAGAAATTCAACCTTGTGCTGGGGGAAACCACACCCCTTTGGGGATAGAACATAAATCTAAAAAGATGGATCATTCATAGAGCGGACTTGTGAAAATTTTATAAGTGATATCATTATTCTTGTGATTTTTCTGTGCACATTTGAAGACGTGTTAGGACCCAGTGGTATGTTCAGGGGGGTTTTTAGCGGAAAAGAGGATATTACTCTAAATGTATGTATGTTAAAAATCTGACACTCCACCACCTAATGCCCACATGCTTTGCGAACATTTGGGTAAATGCGGGGACAAATCCAATATTGGTAACCCGACCAAAAAGTGAAATATGTTGCCATTTTTGAACCCAAGCTCCTAGAAACGACAGAATTGGAACAGGGGCTACCATCAGTAAATGCATGATGCGTGTATGCAATGCCAAACAACTGTCTATCTATGAAATATGTCTATTAGGATCAGATATAGATTGTGTGTAAAGTTGACAGGGGTGGGTTCTCTGTATCATAAACAGACCTCATCATGATGACACTTCATTTCATTCCCCCAATCAAGGGGAAGAGGAGGAAGTGGCCAATGACAAGTGGAGAGGGGTAGGGCCTAGAAAGCTAGCCTCTCCACCCACTTTCAAAACACATAAAAGCAGACAGTCAGGACAGATAGGGACATTCCATTCCATCTGCTGCGGGACGCTCTGCCGGGAAAATCCATACTTTACCTCCATCAACCTCCAGAGAGCCAACACAGAGACTTCAATCTATCCACCTTCAGAGACCAAGACTTTACTTCAGAATTTGTAGCAGAGAGGTCAACTACAAGCTAAATCCCTCTTTAGCAGGCCTCAAATCATTGCCACTATTCACAGCCAGGCGAGCTGTTTGAATTCTTTGCAAGAACTCTTACCATTTGCCAGAGAGCAGTGTTGTATCCAGAGAGAGACCAGCTGAACCGGAGACCGCTGTTAGCAGAACCAGAGAGCTGACCCAGATCACTGTGAAGTGCCGAGACCAGACCGGAGTCCCGTCCAAAACCTGACCAGATCCGTGGCGAGGCCTAATTCAAAAATATATTGTGAGTACCTAGCAGAACTGTGCAGAACCAATCTCTTAGTTAAAATAATATAATTCAATCTATTTTAATCTAGCCAGAACTGCCTCCTAACTCTCACCTGTCATTTGCAAAGCTGTCACCTGTCATTTTCTATCTGCAAGCTGTAACCTGTCGCTTTGAACTTTTAAAATTTCAAATCCGAAAAACTACCTTTATTTAATCGTTCGTATCTCTGGAGCCGTTTGGGCTAGGAACTTGGTTTAACTTTCCTCTGAAAGCTTAGAATCTCACCTTTTCAACAAGCTTCCTACTCCTACATACTTTTGCCGTAATCACGATTCTCGCACTCGCAAATTTTACTGCGATTTGCGATTTGGTTAAAAATCCAGCCACGTGTGAAAACAGCAGCTTCCTTGCTTTCCTTGCTAAAAATGTGTTTGCCTCTTAAGAACCATCCCTGAATCATTGCTAGAGTGAGCCTGGACTAATATTAACTAGATACCACTCACCCTGAACCTCTAGAGGGAATTAAAAGCATTTTAGCATATTTTTCACTTCATTGCCAGCACATATAAAAGCATTTTGGGCCTGTGTTTCAATCTTCTGTAGTCTAAGCTTGCTGGGGTGAACTGAATTACATTTGATTGCATTTCTGAGAACTGTGTGCTTTCCTTCCATTTCCTTGCATTGCATAAAGGGGGGAGTGGATTGCCAGAGAAAAGTGATTACATTGTTTTGTTGAAATCATATTGAGTATTTCTGTACTGCAATTTCATTCCACCTTGCATCCATTTGAAACCATAAAATTATTGTTGCTATCTTATCCATCCTATAACCACTCATCATTGATTATAAAGAAGTGTGCTAGTGCCGGACTATCCATTATTGATTACTGCTCAGATTAAGTGTGATATTCAATTATTAATTTATTATAAAGTGTGATATATATATCTATTGTTTAAATTATCAAATAAACCTTTTAAACTTGCAAAACAGAACTACTTCTTGGCTCAGTGGGGTCAGGGGGATTCCAAGAGAGGGGTGTTATATAGGGGTAGTCATCCAGAACGCATGAACTGGACGTAAAGATATATCAACAAGGGTTTCCATTCAGTATCCCAGACTAGGCATTGACTTAGCTGTAGTGTTGAATTGAATCCTCTTACAAATTGGGGGCTCGAGCCGGACGTTTGGGTTAGATCTATCACTTGTGCAGATTAATACAGCGTGCCAGCTGACCAGATAAACATATCCGGTCGGATCACCACGCTGTGTTACGCTGTAAAGCACTCCTCAAAGGAACGCTAAGGAAAAGGTCTGTTTTGCAAAAATAAAATACAAACTTCTGTAAATCAGGACAGAGACCAATCTCTAGAATGACGACCTTAGTAGACATGAAAATAGCCAGAGAACACTTCTTACATAAGTTATTTGTGAGAGGTGAGTGGACTCACCAGGACCGCATGGTCTGGTTGCAGGCCATCACGCAACAGGTCACTGAAACAGGGTCAGATACATGGAGAGATCAGGGTCCCTTACATGTGGCCCTGAGTGAACTATACATGGCTCCTAAGGCTAAGGATGAACAAGACAAGATGGTTAGGGTAGCGTCATATTTATATTTACATATGGGAGCCATGCAGGACAAATGTGCTGAAGGCCAAGATCTGGCGAGTAGGCAACTGCTGGCACTACAGAAGGTCCAATCTGACCTGGTCTCTTCTGAGCAGAGGCTGCCGGAGAGCCAGGAGTCAGAAAATGATAGTAGGCAGTATATCATTAAAATAAAAGAGGACATGGATATACTGCAACAGGAAAAGACAGACCAGGATACCAGAATTCTGGCTTTGCAGAAGTAACGCCAAGACAGTTTGGACTGCCTACTGCAGAGCCAGAAAAAGCTGGAGCAACAGATCAATTTCAACAGGGCATGGTAGCCATCCTGCAAATCCAACTAGACAGAGAGAAAGAGGAGAGCAATAAACTGATCCTGAAAAGACCTGGATACCCAGGCAGAGTTTGATCAGGAGCGCCAGAAAGCTGGTGCCTTCCAAAGGCAAAGGGACGACCTGGCGTCACAAATTCAAGCTCTTGGTCAGGAAAGGGACACCTTAGGCCAGGAAGTCTGCCACTTAAGAAGAAAAATGGAAGAAAATCACCTGGCCCACCAGGGACTGGGTGACCTCCAAAAAGAACACCAGGACTTGCTAGAGCACACCAGGAGGGTGGAGGAGGCTCTGGTAAAACAGGAGCAGGCCAATAGGGACACAGCTCAGGAGGTAACCCTCCTGCAGCAAAGACTGGCCCAGTGCTCCAGGACCAATCAGGAAACGCAGAGAGAGAATGAGGCTCTCTGCCAGCACAATGATAGGCTCCAACAACAGGTAGCGATGCAGGAGAGACTGATAGAGTCTAGTAAGGCCTTAACTGAGGAACTGAAGGCGCAGGCTCTTGCATTGCAACAGGGAGCAGGGGTGGATAGAGACCAGGTTCGCTGGGAAAAGGAAACTCCTGAGCATAACATCAGGAGCCCTAGTACCAGAGGCCTTTATCTCTCTCAGTCCCTGGACTCTGCCACCCCCATGTCCCCTGGCGCACATGAGCACCGGACCACAGGGATGGCAGATTACTATCCAGCCAGAAGCATGGGGCTCATAGGCCAGTACCTCCCAGGAATGGATGGGCGGGCATCCGGGTATGGGCACCCAAGCACAGTGCAATTTAGTGGGGAACCCCAGGAGAATAGGCCCATTAAGGGCATCCTGAAAACTTCTACCCAGTTAGGTCAGTGGGGGGTACCCATCAAATCCTGGCAGCAAGGAGGAATCTGAAGACTCCTCTGAACGGCGCAGGACACAGGAGACCAGGTCCCCACATTCTGCCAGCCATTCCCAGGCTCGCAAAATCCGGGAAAACCTGGAAGATCAGACATGAACCTCTGGGAGCAGTGCCTCTGAGTCAGAGGATGAATGGACCAGGGTTACCCGAACCAAAAAGGCCAATAAGGCAAAAAGGGCCTTGCTTAAGGACCCATTGAAGCAAATAAAGGCAATAAGGAGTGTTATCACGCCTTATCATAAGAACGCCAAGTATTCCGTATGGGAACACTTGGAGCTCTATGAGCAAATGATGGAGACTTTCCATTTGAAGGACAGCAGTAGCTGCATCCAATATGTAAAGTGGACCTTCTCACCAGAATAATCCAGTTTCTTTGCGGGGCTGGAGGACCAAAATCATTTAAGATGGTCCACCTATAAGGCGGCCATCTTGAAACATTTTTCTGTTCACAGAAATCCTCAAGAGGCTCGCAAGGCAGCCTACAATTTGCAATGTGGGGAGGATCAGGCCCCACAAGAATTCGTGCAAGAACTGAAACGTGCCTTTGCGCAGACCACCAGAAGGGTGCGCACAGACAGCAGAGAATTTGTCAATACATTTTTCCATGCCTTGCCCAAATATATAATGACCCAGCTCGTGAGAGATTTTCATGAGAAAAGATCTTTAGACTGGGTCATTGAACAGGCTACCCGGATCTAAGAGGTGCAGAAGCCCATAGAAAATAAAAGCAATACCCAGAAAAATCCCAAAACCAACAGCACCCCTGCTGCTGCCAAGGTGGCAGAGGTAAAGGTCACCCCCGTTTTGGATTTGAAGATGGGGGGCCTAAAAACCTACCTGCACCTAATAATTCACAGCCCAGAAGGCCCTTGGGCCAGTCACAGACAGGGAGTCGAGGAGGTAGTCCCACAAATGGGGTCCCCCGCTCCCCTGACTATGTAAGTCCCCGCTATAAGGGAAACCGACCAACTTGGGTTATGTGTGGACTCCTCCAGCCCAAGGGGGGGGATCCGGCCAAGCACCTAACCCAGGGAACTTCCCTCCTAACTTCCCCAAGGAGGGCAGAAATTCTCCAAATCCTGGGCAGAACTTTTTCCCCAGGTATCCACCCAATTTCCAGCCCCAAAATCATCCATCCTTCTTTCCCCAATTCCCTGAGCCCAGACAACCTAATCCGGGAGAGGGGAGGCCAAGGGTGGAGGGGTACCAAAATCTTCCCAACCAGGGGTACTACCAGAGAAGGGATAGCTACCCTTCCCGGGATCAGCCCAGGGGAGAAAATAGAGCCCCGTATCAGCCTGAGCGGGTTTCCCAGTTAGAGCGCCAGGTCCAAAATATGGCACGGGATCTGGGTCACATACTGAGGGCTCAACAGAACCCTCAGATGAGCATGCCACCGCAGAATGCCCCAAACTCTGGACCTGGTGCTCCAGAACAATGACGGGGGCAGCACCCCGATAACATACCAGTTCCCAGGGAGGAGGCACAAGGGGAAGTGGGGTGTAAAGCCTTGGAGGAAGCTTCCTTCCCAACTTGTAAACAGCCCCTGGAAAACCAGGAACCGGAAACAAAATCTCCTGCCCCTGAAAGCCCGCCTCCCAAGGAGCAGAGGGGGGTAGGAGAAACAAAAGACCCAAACAGACCAACTTTGTGGAGGAGGTACAGGTCTTCCAATTTGAGGGAGAGGGATCCTCAGAGGATCCTGGGGAAAGGACCTTCTCCTTCAGAGATGGGGGAACTCCTCCCAAGGAAAAATGGGTCCCAAGGGATGCCAATTCAGACTGGGGAGATATGGAGACTGAGGTACCGCCGCACATCATCTCGTCCCAGAACCCACAATACCAAAATCCCCTGGTTCAAACCCATCCTGATGACTGCCTCCAAAAAGGGGGGGGCGGCCCAGAACCGGAACCAGGGGAACCCACAATGGCTCTGATCTCCAGTTGCCAACATTTTCTTTCAGATTCCCAAGGCTCTCCACAGAATTCTGCCCAAATTTCTTCTCTTGCAATGTCCAAAACCAGAAAGTTAGCCCACCAGTTGTCCAAAAATGTGCATTATCTGTGCCCCCTTGAGGAGAAGGAGGGAAGATATTATGCCACGGTACAAGTACAGGGGCAGGGTACGATTTCAGCACTGGTGGACACGGGATCTCAAGCTACCCTTCTGTCCAGAAGGGCCTTTGATGAACAGAATGCAGGAAGGGGAGAGAATTACCAAATTCCTCTCACCTCACTTCCTGGACAACTCCAGAACTTTGACAGGAAGGAAATTCCCATCGAGGGGACGGCAGATTTGGACATTAAAAAAACGGCGACACAAGTTGAAACACCCAGTCATAGTTGTGACTCCAGAGGGCACCCCTTGTTTACTAGGGAATGACCTCCTGAGAAGGTTGTCACCCCTAATAGATTGCATAAACGAGGTCCTCTGGACCCAGACTAGCCGACCCATAAAATTAAAACAGAGTGTCAACCATGTTAGTTTAAACGGCACCTGCCACATGGTTGAACAAAAATCTGACCAAGTAGAATTTCACTTCCAGAACAACCAGATTCCAGACGTGACAGTAATAGCAGTAGGACAACAGACTGGTGATGGGGGGTCCTCTCTATTTCTGAAAATCAACCTTCCTTCCAGTTTAAGGTTGTATTCCACACTGGAAGGAAACACCCTGAAATTCTTTACCAATCCACAATCAGAAACTCCCACTCCTATAGTCCAGAAAGATGTGAAATCAGCTCAGAGCCTGGCTGATATTCAGCAAATTGGAGAGCAGTTGTTCATCCCTGTTCAGTTAAATGATGGGAAGGACTCTGTTCTCGCTCGAGTGTGTGTGAACAACGGTAAGAGCTTCATCAGCGAAGCCATGTTCCGCCATCTCCCAAAAGATCCAGCCATTCCCACATTCAAACTGATAGACAAATGGGAAATGGACCTGAAAGCACCTAATTCCAAACATCTCCTGCCAAGCAGGTGTATGCTCAAAATCTCCATTGGCAACAAGAGCATAGTCCACAATTGTTGGGTCGTGCAAGACGTCACTACTGCTTTTTACTTGGGCAGTGACATTCTCAATCGCTTTGCCATTAGTTTGGACCTAATAAACTTCAAAGCTTGGTCCCGATTAGCGGATAATCCCATGGGCTTTGATGATCCAGAAAAGCATTTAGGTCAGCTCAATTGCTACCTTATGCAGTTGAGATTCAGATCAAAGAGGAAGTCACCATCCCAGAAAGGACCCGACAATTCTCCCTGGAAGTGAAAGTTAAAAGAGGACAACATTTGAAAAACCCTGATGCTTATGTACACCTAAATGCTTCTCTCCATCAGCAAGGGTTGGGGGTAAACCCAACTCCATTAGTCAACATAGAACATGACACCATTCTAATAGAGGTGGATAACAGCGAATTAAAGAGTATTACTCTAGCCGCAGGCACCATTATTGGAATGGCGGTTGATGACCGACATTTTTCCATCGATTTAGGAAATGAACTGTTAGGACCAATCCCCAAGGACTGTTTTGACAGTGACAGTGAGGACAATACAACACCAGACAGGATTTTTACCCGCCAAGGGGGGAACTTCCTGGTGTACACTTCTTGCCCTTATGGTAAGGAAGATGTGACTTGTGACTTCAGGAGGGATGAGGTGATTTTCCAGGTCCATGAGGGCTGCCTTTCCCACCTGAAGCCTCCAGTCCAAATCAGCACTCTGACCAGGGACTTCTCCACCCAGCTGGAGGAGGCCGCTGAGATAGCCAAACCAGAAGTCTTTCCAGGCTTCAGGCAGATGGTGGAAGAGAGAGTCAACCTAGCTGATGCCTGTGTGACTCTGGAACAGAAGCAAAAGTTGAAACAAGTCTTCTTGGATTTCCAAGATCTCTTTGCGGTAGACTCATATGACTGTGGTCGCACCGACATCCACACAACAACAATCCCCACGGACCCTGGCATGACTCCAGTGTTTGTGAAGCAATATCGCTTGCCTCTCGCATCAATGGAGTCCCTTACTGAAATAATTAAGAACCTTGAGTCCAGGGGAATAATCCGTCCCGTCCACAGCACTTTCAATAATCCGGTGCTGGGAATATTAAAGCCAAACGGCCAGTGGAGACTCTGCGCTGACCTTAGGGAGCTCAACAAACGGGTCCATACTTCCCGATGGCCTCTTCCCTACATTGACCAAGGGCTGGCCCAGATTCAGGGGTCACAGGTACTCACTGCAATAGACCTGACCAATGGATACTGGACCGTGCCGGTCAGTAGGGAGGACCAATACAAGCTGGCTTTTACCTTTGGGGGCCAGCAGTATACATGGACCAGGACTCCCTTCGGATACCTCAACTCCGGCAATGAATTCAACATTTTCCTACATAAGGCCATGCCCGACCTGGGTGCGAGGGGTAACCTTGCTTATGTAGACCATGTCCTCATAAAAAGTTCATCTGTGGAGGAACACATAGCTGAGATCCGTTATGTTCTGACCCAGTTGAGGGCCGCTGGAGCAAAACATTCCTTTCAGAAAGCACAGTGGTGTAGAACCCGTGTTAATTTCTTGGGGCATGAGATTACTCCTCAGGGTCTCTGTCCCCAGGAAAAGAAAGTGGAAGCACTTCAGAAACTGAAAGACCCCACAACTCTGCGGGAACTAAGGAGCCTCCTTGGACTGACTAATTACAGCAGAAAGTTCATTGAGGGCTATGCAGAGATCACCAGACCCCTGATTCATCTCCTGAAGGGGGGGGGGTCAGGTGGGAATGGGGTCCAGAACAAGCCGAGGCAGTAAGACAACTCAAAAGAAGCCTCTCACAAGCGCCTTGCCTAGCTTACCCTGTCAGAAACAAGGAGTTCTTCCTGGAGACGGGGTTCTCTAATACGTGCTTGACGGCGGTATTATACCAAAAGCATGACAAGGTCAATAAAGTAATCTCCTATGCGAGCAAAACTTTATCCTCTGTGGAGGAAAAATTCAACGATTGTGAGAAGGCACTCCTGGCAACGGTGTGGGCATTGAAGAATTACCGCCCGTTTATCCAGGGGGAACACATCATAGTGGAGACTCCACACCAGCCTCTGCAATATCTCCAAAGTGACAGAATCCGGGCCGGAAATGTGAGTAATTCCCGAATTACTTCCTGGATTCTGTCAATGCAAGGCTTTCCTGTGGAGGTCAGATATGGCCAAAACAAGAAGAGTCCCCTCGCGCCAGGTCTGGCTGACTTGCATGATTGTGCCAGAGAAAACTGTCTCGAGGACGAAAGTCTAAAAATAAAGGACAACATGGAGGCATACCTTAATTCTCCCCACAAAGTCTTTGAAGAAGACAAGTGTGAGGGAATGCCCACTGTGTATGTGGATGGATGCTCTTACCATGTTGACAACAACGGGGAGAAAGAACTGGTGGCTGGCGTAGGGAATGCATGGGTGAAGGAGTTTCCAGAACCCTCCGCTGGATACAAAATTGGTCCCCGAAGTAGTCAGGTGGCAGAATTGATGGCTGGGCATCAGGCCATCCTCACTGCTGTCCAGCATCAACTCCACGAACTGGTCATAATCACAGATTCTGATTATGTACGGAACGGGTTCGTGGAACACCTGGTTAATTGGAAAACCAGAGGCATGTTATGTGCTAACAACAAACCCTTGAAACATGGGAAGTTGATCCAAAACATTGACGATCTGGTCACCTCGAATGAGATGACCATCTATTGGAAAAAGATCAAGGGTCATTCCAAAGTAGAGGGACCAGACAAAACTGGAAATGACTTAGCTGATCAGCTGGCCAAAACCGGGGCCATCCAAGGGGATCTAATTGAGATTGAGTCCCTGTTGGGGGAAATCCAGGTCACTGCTATTACTAGGTCCCAGACAAATGCTCACAATGATCTTTCAATTGCACAATGGAGTAAGGAGACCCCTGATGCTGATTTGATTACAGCTCAGAAGGGGGATCCAATTATTGGTAAGTTTTACCAACACCTTGAGGACCCTGAGAACTTTCCCCTGACGGATACCGATTACATTGGGAAAGAGGACCTAAGAGTGTTGATGAAATGTCCAAAAATGTTCCGAATCCAAGACGGTTTGCTGGTAAGGAAATCCAAAGCTGGCCACGATCAGTGGGTGGTTCCTACCTCATTCCGAAGCCTGATGTTAAGTCACGCCCATGATGCGGCCACCGCCGGTCATAGGGGGTTTCACACAACACTGGAAATCTTAAGAGAGGTTGCATACTGGCCACACATGGGGCAGGACCTTGACCAATACTTGAAGTGGTGTCTTGTGTGTGCATAATTTCAGCCATCATCCCTCACGCACCGTGCACCCCTCCAAAAGAGGGGGATGACACTGCCATGGTCAGATTTGCAAATCGACTTTGTAGGCCCCGTGATTCGCTCTGCTAGGGGGAATAAGTACATGTTGACTGTGACATGCTTGTTTACCAAGTGGGTGGAATGTCTCCCAGCCCCAAACTGCAAGGCAGAAACGGCAGCTGCCTTGATGATTAACCACATCTTTTCCCGTTTTGGTCTACCTCAAATGATTGAGTCAGACAGAGGTAGCCACTTCACCAGTGAAGTGATGACAAAGATGTGGGAGATACTGGGGGTCAAAAGGAAGTTGCATATTGCTTACCAGCCAGCTTCTTCTGGGGCAGTAGAGAGATATAACCGAACCATTGTGAGCATCTTAAAAAAGTTTGTGGCAGATTCTGGGCCAAGTTGGTATATCCGATTACCTCTGGTCCTAATGGCCATCAGATCTACCCCTTCATCTGCAACCAAAATGTCACCATTTGAGTTGATGACTGGACGCAAGATGGTGCTTCCTCAGCATTTGCTCTACAGAACCCAAGAGCAAACGTTGATAAATGCCTCCACAACTCATGAGTATGTGGAGAATTTAAGGAAACACCTTCAGCATGCTTTTGCCTATGCTCAGCGGAATCTAGAAAGATCAGCTGAGAGTATGAAGACCCACTATGACCTGAAAACTTCCAGGAAGGAATATCAGGTGGGGGACCGGGTCTATCTATACAATTTCCAAAGGAACCAGGCCAAGCACCGAAAATGTTTGCCTACGTGGAAGGGACCCTTTGAGATTATAGACAAGATCTCCCCTGTGGCCTACAAGATCCGCATCCCCAAAGGCGGTTTGGCAGAGGGGGAAGACAAGTGGGTCCATGTAAACCAGTTGAAGTGTTGCCATCCCAGGCACACTTTGCAGCAACTGGAGGAGTCCTCGGTAATCCTAGAGGGTACTGTCTCTGATTAATTCAGTTCTAACTTAAAATATCCTACATATCCCCTATCAAATTCTGAGTTTCTCAATGTGGGTGTTTTCGTTTTTGAATACAAAAAGAAATGTGCATGTTCATATGTTTTGACTATAAATTTATATGCCACCCCACTATATCAATGCTGGGGGAAAAATGTCTATGAATAGGTATTGCCGCTCTTCCTTTGTCGTCCTAGGAGAAAGAAAACCTTGAGACTGGCCAGGGAGGATGATCCGGAGACTGGGAGCAGAGACACAAGGGGCCCAGGGTACCGCCCAATCTTCCCATCAGGACCGGCGAGGAGAACCGATCGATCCGACCGGATGGAGAAAAAGATGTTGAACTGTGCCATCTATTGGAAGAAGATGAGGAAACATCCCAGATCTTGCGAGTTCCATCAGTGAAACAGAATGGCCATCGCAAGAGGGGGGCTTGTGGGATGTTTTTACCCATGCATCCGAGCCCTACCACAAAAACTGTGCAGTACTGGCATTGAAAACATCATGATAGCCAGAGCTTCCCAGAAAATGCCCAGGGAAATGCATGAAGAATAGGCTGCCACCCATTTTTGCCGATGTTATGGGCACAGAAGGGCACTGCCTAAAACCACCATTGGACTACCCACACAGTAGCCTGAAACCATTGGGAATGGCAATGCTGATTGCCAAAAGCAACCTAGAACTGTGGGGAATTCATTTTCTTAAATCCCCAAAATGGTTGCATTACCAGTACTCACCACTATCAGAAAGCCGGCTTTTTAAAACCACCAGACTTTTGTGTAAAACTGAATAAATGAACCCAAAGCAGGCCAAAGAAAGACTTACTGAGAGGTGGATACAATGTAAAGTTATATTCTGAAGTGACTTGAATGTTCATAACAAGACTGGCTGAGCTCTGCAGGTCTGCAGCAGCCTAACTGAAACTGGATTTAAAACTACCAAAAATCGAAAATGTTTAAATTAACTGAGTGACCTACTTTTGAGTGTCACATAGTTTGTCACTGTTGAAATGTCATAGTTTTGAACTTCGAATCAGCATTCTAGCTGCATATGTAAAAATTGTCTTGACTTAAACTGGGGAACAAAAAGTGACATTTTATCTGAAACCTGGCTTAATGAAACTGAATTCTGCCCACCAGCTACCCCCGACAGGAGTTGAGACTTGCACAACAGCTGTGTTCCCAGGCCTAGCTGCCTTTTGCTGTTCCCACCAAACAGGATATGGCACTTCTCTGATTGAATTACCTGGGCTCTGCAGGAAATTGAACAAAGCCCTGTCCTGACTCAGGCAAATGTTTTATTGGGGGGGATCGTAAAAGTGGCTTCCTCCTGGATGGAAAGGGGAGGAGCACTGCCTGTGAGAGCAAGCTGGCTTGGCAGAACTGGAAAAACCAGAAATTCAACCTTGTGCTGGGGGAAACCACACCCCTTTGGGGCCAGAACATAAATCTAAAAAGATGGATCATTCATAGAGCGGACTTGTGAAAATGTTATAAGTGATATCATTATTCTTGTGATTTTTCTGTGCACATTTGAAGACGTGTTAGGACCCGGTGGTATGTTCAGGGGGGTTTTTAGCGGAAAAGAGGATATTACTCTAAATGTATGTATGTTAAAAATCTGATACTCCACCACCTAATGCCCACATGCTTTGCGAACATTTGTGTAAATGCGGAGACAAATCCAATATTGGTAACCCGACCAAAAAGTGAAATATGTTGCCATTTTTGGAACCCAAGCTCCTAGGAAAGACAGAATTGGAACAGGGGCTACCATCAGTAAATGCATGATGCGTGTATGCAATGCCAAACAACTGTCTATCTATGAAATATGTCTATTAGGATCAGATATAGATTGTGTGTAAAGTTGACAGGGGTGGGTTCTCTGTATCATAAACAGACCTCATCGTGATGACACTATTACAGAATGCTTGATTCTTAGACTAGGTTCAATGGATCTTTAAGAACCCCCGATTAAATAGGTCTAGAGGTCTTACCTGAGCAGACTGATATGTTCAACGGGAAGCAAATGCTGAACTCAAGAATCTCCCCGACCAACGCGTCAACCTCTCAACCGGTAGGGAAACCCAGAGTGAGAGGTACGCGCCAGTCAGGGAAACCCTCTGGGGAAGAAAACCCTGGTCGAGCGCAGGATCCGAAGATCGGAGTGTGGTTCGCAGGCTGATGACGCCAATTCGATCGTGGTGTAGAGTATCGGAAGACTGCTTCTGGAGAGGGAAGAAATGAGAAGCGAAGTGATGAATAGCAGAAGTATAGGAAGGGGAAAACAGGAAAGAGACTAATTCCCCTGACCTCTTAACCAGCCGGATTGTAAATACCAGGAGAGAAGCTGAGAATATGAGACAGGGAGAGGGCGACTGGAACACAAGTCTGTCAGAAGGAAGTAAAGGTGAGTAAGCCCGTAGAAGCAAATCCTACAATACCTGAAGACAGATTCAGAAAGGGACTTGGACGGGAGTATTAATTATTACCCAGAATGCAGTGACTCGAGAACTCAAAGGCAGCGTTTCAGAATGAGACGCAAGATGAATCCGGGGGATTTGTGTCAACAAAGAATGCTGAAAAGAGAATCTGAAAAGTTAAGAGAAGAGGGGTTAGTAATGGTCAGAGGTAAGAGGTTTCTGCTGAAGATTTGAGATTGCCTAGTTGCGAACTCACGGAGCATCCACTAGTACAGTAGCGACGCGAAGAGCTGGAAGTCTCCGTGTCCTATGAAGAGTCACGTGAGCGGTACGCCGTACCTCTGGCGAACGTGAGAGGACTGGAACGGTGATAGCGGAATCGTTCGTGCTGCGATCCACCATCTTGAAGGTACCTTTCCGAATGGAGCCACAGAGCCGGCTTCTAGACCAAAGGGACCAGCGCTTCGTGAGTGTAACAGACACTTCATTTCATTCCCCCAATCAATTGGAAGAGGAGGAAGTGGCCAATGACAAGTGGAGAGGGGTAGGGCCTAGAAAGCTAGCCTCTCCACCCACTTTCAAAACACATAAAAGCAGACAGTCAGGACAGATAGGGACATTCCATTCCATCTGCTGCGGGACGCTCTGCCGGGAAAATCCATACTTTACCTCCATCAACCTCCAGAGAGCCAACACAGAGACTTCAATCTATCCACCTTCAGAGACCAAGACTTTACTTCAGAATTTGTAGCAGAGAGGTCAACTACAAGCTAAATCCCTCTTTAGCAGGCCTCAAATCATTGCCACTATTCACAGCCAGGCGAGCTGTTTGAATTCTTTGCAAGAACTCTTGCCATTTGCCAGAGAGCAGTGTTGTATCCAGAGAGAGACCAGCTGAACCGGAGACCGCTGTTAGCAGAACCAGAGAGCTGACCCAGATCACTGTGAAGTGCCGAGACCAGACCGGAGTCCAGTCCAAAACCTGACCAGATCCGTGGCCTAATTCAAAAATATATTGTGAGTACCTAGCAGAACTGTGCAGAACCAATCTCTTAGTTAAAATAATATAATTCAAACTATTTTAATCTAGCCAGAACTGCCTCCTAACTCTCACCTGTCATTTGCAAAGCTGTCACCTGTCATTTTCTATCTGCAAGCTGTAACCTGTCGCTTTGAACTTTTAAAATTTCAAATCCGAAAAACTACCTTTATTTAATCGTTTGTATCTCTGGAGCCGTTTGGGCTAGGAACTTGGTTTAACTTTCCTCTGAAAGCTTAGAAGCTCACCTTTTCAACAAGCCTAGAACCGACTTCCTACTCCTCATACTTTACGTGTGAAAACAGCAGCTTCCTTGCTTTCCTTGCTAAAAATTTGTTTGCCTCTTAAGAACCATCCCTGAATCATTGCTAGAGTGGGCCTGGACTAATATTAACTAGATACCACTCACCCTGAACCTCTAGAGGGAATTAAAAGCATTTTAGCATATTTTTAGCATATTTTTCACTTCATTGCCAGCACATATAAAAGCATTTTGGGCCTGTGTTTCAAACTTCTGTAGTCTAAGCTTGCTGGGGTGAACTGAATTACATTTGATTGCATTTCTGAGAACTGTGTGCTTTCCTTCCATTTCCTTGCATTGCATAAAGGGGGGAGTGGATTGCCAGAGAAAAGTGATTACATTGTTTTGTTGAAATCATATTGAGTATTTCTGTACTGCAATTTCATTCCACCTTGCATCCATTTGAAACCATAAAAGTATTGTTGCTATCTTATCCATCCTATAACCACTCATCATTGATTATAAAGAAGTGTGCTAGTGCCGGACTATCCATTATTGATTACTGCTCAGATTAAGTGTGATATTCAATTATTAATTTATTATAAAGTGTGATATATATATCTATTGTTTAAATTATCAAATAAACCTTTTAAACTTGCAAAACAGAACTACTTCTTGGCTCAGTGGGGTCAGGGGGATTCCAAGAGAGGGGTGTTATATAGGGGTAGTCATCCAGAACGCATGAACTGGACGTAAAGATATATCAATAAGGGTTTCCATTCAGTATCCCAGACTAGGCATTGACTTAGCTGTAGTGGTGAATTGAATCCTCTTACAATAATATGCTGCATTTGAGTTGGACATGGCCTCTTGAAATGCCAAGGGGCGAGGCAGTCTCACTGAATCTGGCCAAACATGTGCCCCGTGGACATCAGAAAGGACAAATTATAATGTTTCACCTCCAGAACTCCAAAACCTCTCTCTGCCAATTGGCTCCCTGCCACATGCCCCACTGTCCCTCCCCCATCGTTTTCACCCCCCAGCTTCCTTCTCACACTTTACTACCAAGTGGACTCTAAATAAACGGTACCACACTGTGGCTGGATTTTAATTAACAGTATTTGATTTCTATTTCTCTGCCAATTCTTTTTAGATACCAAAAGTCTTGCTCGGTGGTACCTTGAAAGTATCCGCTGAAGTGTTGATAGGGCACGTCTCCTGGAAAACCTAAACCTCACAACATTTACGGTGCACTATTTCTGATGGATATTCAAAACATATATACTGCTTTAAAACATTTTAAAATGTACTTTCCTAACTTAAGCATGCAAAAGAAGGCTTCTCTACTGCTAATATATTGTTCAAAAGCACCCTACCATGTTATCCGCTTAAACCACTATGTCCATGCTGTGCCAGCTACCTCATCACTACAAAATAATCATCCACCCTCCATTGTGTTCCCCCATTGGACTTCTTGAGCTGCTCCTGCTCCTGTGTCTTAACACTATGCCTATGCAACCTACACCACCTATAATGATGTCCCCTCTCCATGTCACCCCCCATTTCACTCTATACGTCACCCCCCTCTGCAGCATTGAACCTGCACCCTTACAACATTCCGGCTTCAATCGATCTATCAATCGACACAGCTTTTGCCAGCTGCTCTCTGCTCTTTTCCTTTGGTATCCATATCCTAGTTACTCTGTGCAGGCTCCCCCCTGTTGCCTCATACTCTTCCGGGGAGCAATGTAATAGTAAACAGCCCTTCTCCTCAGCTGAACAATATATCCCAAAGGCCTCATAGTTAACTATATCCAGGAATGACATTGTGAACATTCCTGGGGTGCCATATTCAAGCATTTCTGTTTGTGTTTGCATGTGGTGTACGTGGGTTGTCACTTTCTTGGCCCTGCCAATATGCAAAGTAACATGTATGTCCCACTACCCTGCTTCTCTTGCAAATTCATAACCCCAATTGACATCCACAAAAGGTGATGAGTACCAAAATGAGTATTGGGACAGTTATCTTGAAAATATTAGACAACCAATGGGGACAAAGGAAAAAATACTTTTGAGACAGTTGTCGGATGCTGCTGGGCTCATATCACTGTCTCATGGAGAGTGTGTAGTTCTTCAATCACCTCAGACAATGTTATATTGTATGAATCGTCTGCAGGCACAAAGTTGCGGCAACTGCTCCCTGTTTTTTTACAAGCCCCACCCTCCATTGCCATTAAAAGATTGAGAATGTACCCGTTCTGGAGCGCAACTAGTCTTAGAGCCTTTAGCTCCTCCCTCACTGCATTCAGCCGCTTGTCCGTCGAATTTGCAAACTGTAGTACTCTGTAGTGGGTTATCTGAATGCACTTTGAATTTGCTGCTGCTGAGATGCGGGGAAGCAAAAGTGACAAGAACAATGTAGATGCTTTGCTTCCCAGGCAAAACTTTGATGGGATGGCAGACAGTCTGTCAGATGATTTTTGAGACCATTGTTTGTTGTACCAGTGAATTCTGTGCAAGTTCAAGGATCGACCCAATCATGTGTGCACCCATCTGCTCAATTCTTTATTAGTGTACAAATCTTTATTCGGCAGTGCAGGATGATTGGCAAATGGCATGAGCTCTGAGTGGGTCACCTCCAAGGCTAGGCTGTGCACAGTGACGAGGGAGCAAGTACCACCCCAATCAGGGGTAGCTTAGCATATGCTTGGCTCCCGCATGCCGACCAGAACTCGATCAATGCTGCATTCCTGCTCCTCAATTACAGCAATATTATGACCTTTTGGCACCCTTTGTTTGTCCCCAATTTTATGGAGCCATTGCATCTGAAACATAAAAAATATTGTACAAGTTTCCCTAATGTCAAAGGTTGTTTATTCTCATCGATCCATGTCAGAACCTAGACATGCTCATTACAAATTACCCAACAACTGGCCCCCCAACTAAACACCAAATAAAAAAAATAAAAAAACTCTACACTGCGCATTTCATGCAATGCCTCCTCTCTTCCTACTACTTCAACTTGCTGCAACTCCTTTGGATGGCTCACTTGTCTCCTATGAAGATAAAAATGTCATAATGAACTGGCTATACTTCCCATCAAACTGCTCCCCTTTCTTCTCCTGTAAGGGGAGCACTGGCCTTGTTCTGGCGGACATTTGTAAGATGAATCCATGGATTCTTCTAAGCCACCTTTACTGCTGTTGGGGTGCAGTACATCACAGTGTAGGTTCTGGTGAGGTGCAGTACATCACAGTGTAGGGTCTGGTGAATCACAGCTCATTCCAGGACCATATAAAGCTCTGAATCAAAACTGTGTCATCAAGATAAAGGGGAAGCTGTTATGTGAAATTCTCTGTTTCTCCTGCAGATGGAATGTATTTACTTGATTATGGGTCGGCAGGTCTGCCTTTACGTGGTTGGATCTGGCATACATAATATGTTAGAGATGTGACCTCATTTAAATTCCCATGAATTCATCTCCCAAGAGCTGTGTTGTGCTATTAGCATCCAGAATTGTACATGCAGGAGTGAGAGGCGCATGCCTTATCCTTCCTGTGAAATTTTTGCGCAGAGTCAAATGGTGATCCGCACCAGTGTGAAAGCAAAAACAAGATATCGAGGCTGAGTACCCCAAAAGGAAATACACCAAACGTGGGTTACAAAGAAAGACACAGCGAGAACCAGCCCTGTTTGGTGTGCGTAGTGAGTGGGGCTGTACATCAGAATAATCACACCTTTTATACAAACCAAAACATGATTTCCAGCCCACCTACAAGTTAATACAACACGGATCTAGGGTCTGTGCCGAGTTTTCATCTTAATTTATGCATCTATACATTTCGGGGTTACTCTTAACATATTCGCAAACAAGTTACAATAACAACAGTGTGTCTTTGGATTTCACATTGATCTTTCACATATATCTTAAACAATATAGTCAAACAAGTGTTCACATTGGATGCTCGAACAGTATTGTGCATAATATACGTTCATGGATTAGCTTCGTTGGTACAGGTAATCCTTTATACACAGGTCAACGAAGGACAAGGTCTCAGTACATGACCCTAACATTTGGCCTGCAGGCAGTTTACATATTAACTTGTACACAGAGGCCGAGATGGCCATGTTACATTCAAAACGACACTGTCCACCATCTTAGAACACAGGGTGACTTTAGAGAGAGAATCTAAAATGGCGGATGAACCAGATCTAAGGTCAGGACCTTGCGATGCAGATTTCCTTGCAAAGCTACTTGGCCTAGGCCAACATATACACGATCTAGAGGGTATAATATGATTTCCCGTTCGACAAACCCTCCTTTTGGCCTATGCCAAGTGCTAAACTAATTCTAATCACTTTACGAACAATTCCACATTTCAATGTCCATACACCCTGAATCACCATCGGAGATATCAATCACCATTAGATCGGTTACCAGAATTTCTTTCAGCACATATTCATTGGAGTTCATGTCTGGTGCATATTCCTTGCGTCCTAACGTACCCATTGTCTTTGCGCATCGAACATATACCAGGAAGACAATGTATACAGTAACAAGGAAACAACAGAATTCCCAAAATGGCCAGTAAGACCGAAAGCACTTTCCAGCCCCAAGATCGCATGAAGTCTCAGAACCAAGCGCTAAGATCCCAGTTTCCCTCGGAAAAATGCACTTCTGAATTTAGGACGTGCAGATTCTGTATTGCCTTGAAGATAGTTGGGGAGGAATCCGGCACGAAAACACAGCAAGCGGACCCCACTAATTTACATACCCCTCCACGTTCAGCTAGAATGATATCTAATGCCATCCGGTTCTGAAGTGCTACTAAACTTATTGCTTTCTGTTCTAGAGTCATATTATAGAGTATGTCAGTGGTCCAGTTGATGGTTCTCTCCAGTACTCTCGCTAGTCTCCTGATATCCTCAAAGTTCATTATTTGTTCCCAGAATGGCACAAAGGGCTTTGCTACGTCTCCTAAAACTTGTGCTGGAGTGTCACCATCCTCGTCCCACCATGGACGAGCCTTTGAAACCTCTACAGTACTGGCTATGAATACCCCGGGTAACAGGATCTCTAAATAACAAGTTCCCTGCCAATCCCTGGGTAACCATGGAAATGCTACATTACCGCAAACAAAGTAGACAGGTTCGCCTACATGCAAAGGTCTATCTTCCCCAGTCAAATTTGTAACGTTGGCGCAACCTTTAAAATCACCCATTGACTGAGTACCATTCCTCTGTATGCAGAAAGAAACTGAATCGGGGCTATGGTTAACAGTGTAAGAAGGAGGCGTGGCATCCTTATTGCCTATCGGAGCCATTTTAAAAGAAATCAAAGATTGGAAAGGATGAGACAGTCTATCAGAAGGCCTAATAGAAGCAACGTTGAGCTTACTCCTATTTGCAAAAAGCGAGCATCCTAAGGGAGTCAAAACACGTTTCTCAAACTGATTCAAATTAGTCCCATCAAAGTTCCCTGAGATGCTATTGTTCCAGCGACCAAAGAATAGTGCTCTAAGAGAAGCATAACATGAAGTTGTCAAAGGTAAAGGATGAATATACCAACCTAGCCATTTATCCCCATGTTACGGTAAATGCGAGCAAACCCAACAGTTGGACTTATTAAAGATGGCATGTGTAGCATTCTTGATGAGTAATAGCATATTATTGTAATATCTCTGTCTATGCTGAGAATCCCTAGGAGACAGAGTGTGCAGATGCACAAAAGGAGTAGAAACAGTAGGTATATTTTCAGTCGGTAACAATTTTTCTAACAAATGGACTTCTTCTAGATACCAGAAGCCTAAAACAATGACCATTATAAAATCAATTAACATTATCAACAAACAGCAATACGTATTCGGGGCCCATTTTGCGGACTGTCCTTTTTTGCAGCTGGTCACACGTTCACTTCCTGGTACTGAGTTATCCGTAGGAAGCGACGTATCAAGAACAAGAGAGGATGCAAGATCCGGAACAACAGCTTCCGGAGACAAAAATATTGGAGAGTGCGGAGGCAAAATGGTTGTTTCCCCAGGCCCCCCGGGCTCAGGGAGAGTTTCCGACACACTCTCAATGTTGTTTACTGCTTCGGGATCGATGATTGCAGTACTGATGAGGGGTTCTGTTTCTTCTGTATCGTATGGCACTGGGTGTGGAATCTTCTTGGTGTGGGTCGGGTGGATCCAATTTTTGTAGTAGTCATGGCTGTAGCGTTTTTAACAGGAAAAGCCTTAACCCATTTGCTAAAAGCACAAATGACAACTAACACTTATTTCAAGTTATTACATTGTTCCATTTCAATAAAGTCAAAGTGAATAACCTTGAAGGGGACAGAAGGTGGGCCAAAACTTCCCCTAGGAGTTGATGTTCCCTTTCCCCCATTATGCTGTAAACAGATCATGCAGTTTTGGACAAAACATTCAGCTACCTTAGAGATTTTGTCATTCACCCATATATTTTCCAGCATTTTTGTATTCTTGCGGGAACATATATGTGTAGGGCCATGAGCCATGTCGACCATCATCATGACGCATCGGGAAGTAGCCATTTTCCTTAAACTCTGTCCACCCAACACCCATCATCATCAAGTTTCCCCAAGCCCTCAGCCCACTTTTTAGACTCTTCTAATGTGGCATTGGCTTGGATATCTTTCACAGAATCAATACTTTCATCCATAGTACAGGCATTTGTGGCTTCCCGTGAAGTATATATGTCTAAAGAGAGGTCAGTGGCAGTCTGTTTAGCTATCTGGTCAGCAAAAGCATTCCCCTTTCCCATATAATCTACAATCTTTGATTCGCTGCACATTTTACAATAGCTAACTGAATAGGGAGTGCAAGCGCTGAGAGTAGCCGTATTATCAAGGAGCCATGATGGATCTTTGTACCATGTGAAGTTAAGAATCCTCTTTCTAACCAAAGTCTCCCAAAGTTGTGAACCACCCCAAAGGCATACTGACTGTCAGTGTAAATATTCATGGTAAGCCCTTTGGAAAGTTAGCAAGCTTGGGTCAATGCTATAATCTGTGCGGCCTGCACAGAGTTATGTGTGATTCTCTTGGTTTCCACGACCGGGCTCAACGTAGTGATTGCGTAAGCGGCTGTGGATGTACCATCTGGAGGTTTGAAGCAGGAGCCATCGCAAACCAGCTCTCCTTGCGGATTGTTCAAAGGAGTATCTTTTAGATCAATTCTACCCTTTGTCTCTTGTTTAGTAGTGTAAAGACAGTCATGTGACTCTTCGTCACTGCAAGAAGTACCTTGTGGGAAAGCTAAGAGTTCAGCCAGATTAAGAACACAACACCTCTTAATTTGTATGTGTGGTGCAAACAAGATCAATTCATATCTTGTCAACCATGTGGAGGTGAGGTGTTGCGTTTGAGTTCTATTCAGTAGAACATCTACAGAGTGAGGTACCATCAGGGTTAAAGCATGGCTTAGGACCATTCCCTCACTCTGTTTTACAGACGCAGCAGCAGCAGCGACAGCTCGCAAACATCTTGGCAAAGCGCATGCTACAGGATCAAGGACGGAAGAAAAGTAACCGCATGGCCTATTCTTCCCTCCATGTTCCTACATTAACACAGCCAAAGCACATCCATCACATTCATGCACAAACAACACAAAGGCCTTTTCATAATTTGGAGTGCCCAAAACCGGTGCCAAGCACAATGCAGTCTTGAGCAAATCAAATGCACGCTGGTGCTCCATGTTCCAAGGCAATGGTGAAGAAATGCCCTTCTTCGTCAGAGCCAACATCGGCTTAATCGTTAATGAGAAATTGGGGATCCACTGCCTACAGTAAGAAGCCATTCCTATGAAGGCTGTAACTTTTTTCTGCGTATTTGGGACAGACATGCTAGAAATGAGTTTTATCCGTTCAGGCGTCAATCTTCTTCCATCCTTTGACAGGTGATAGCCTAAATAGGTGACCTCCTGACAACAATATTGAAATTTCTTGAGCAAAGCTTTATGTCCATGTTTAGCAAGGTGAATGAGCAACAACACAGTGCCCTCCTTAAAAGCACTTTCTGAATCGGCAGCTAAAAGCACGTCATCAACATATTGAAGCAGTGTACAAGTAGAGTGCAATTCAAGGGTATTGAGTTGTTCTTTCAAAGCCCTACTGTAGATGCTAGGGCTTTCCGTGTAACCCTGTGGTGCACAGGTAAATGTGGAGTGTCCCCCTAAGGTGAAAACGAACAAATATCTACTGTCCTTGTGCATAGGAATACTAAAGAAAGCATTCTTTAGATCCACAACACTAAAATGAGTAGCTGAGGCCGGAATCATAGTCAGTATCGTCGTCACATCAGGCACAATTGGAAATTGTGGAGCGACAATCTTATTGATGGCACGTAAATCAATTATGAAACAAAAAGGAATTGCATTATCACCTTTTTTGTACACGGGTAAAATTGGACTATTACATAAACTACCTGCAATTTCCTCAATCACCCCTCGATGTACAAAATCAGAGACGATGCATTTCAAAGCTTGCTCACCATCAGCTGAAATTTTATACTGCAGAATGCGTGGCAGCTTCACTCCATGTTTCAAAACAATCTTAACAGGCTCAATTTGTAAAACACCGAGATCATTGTCATCAACTGCCCATAAACACTCCGGACAGCACTAAATTCCGGTGGCAAAGGTCTAGTCAAGAATTGGGAGACAGAAAGTTGCTGTGGCGAAATCGTCAAACGCACTCCATCAGAGGAACAATGAATTACCGCATTTAATTCCTTCAACAAATTCAACCCCAGCAAATTCACTCCACAATTTGAAGTCAAAAGGAATGGACAATGATCCGTAAACAGACCCAAAGAAATAGGTACCGGCGAAGAAACCGGACAGACAACTGGGGTACCAGAAAACTCTACAGAAACATTGGTTTGCCCTGACAGTGGAATGTTTGGAACCCCAGAATGATCAATGGAACACTCCTTTGCCCCTGTATCTATCAAGAATAGATGTTTCCTTTTGCCACTAACATTTCAACGTAGGGACCTTTCTGATTAACGGGAAGAGGCATAGGTTCCAAACCCTGCTTTGGGCAATCCTAACGAAACAGAATATCGTCGAAAGGAAGTTCTTCAGAAAGGTAAGCGGCAGAAGGATGATCGAATATGTTTCTAGTATCCACACTTGGTGCCTGATTATCCTGTGAAAAAGGTTGTTGTGAATCTTGTGAAAACTGACCTCTATCAGGGCCCCCTACACCCTGGCGACCTCTGGGTTCCCTATCCATGTTCCCAAATGTATTATTTGACCTCTGTCTAAGGACCAGGCATTGTGCACGTCAATGACCCTCTTGCCTACAATAGGCACACTGGTTAATGTTTACAGGACCCAAGGGCTCATTTCCTTGTGGAACATACTGACCTCTAAACTGCGAATTACCCCATCTAGGGCCCCTAACAATTTGCTGTAATAATACTTTTGTCTTCAAATCACCTTTTCTCTTTTCGACTCATTCGTTTTCATTATTGACACAATTCTCATAGGACTGAGCCATGTACAGTACTTCTGATTGAGACTTCGCTTGCCAAGCGCTCTCAGAAGACATCATTTGCAACTGGATGTCTGGCAATAATCCATGCACAAATTTGTCTACAAATAATCTTTTCCTGGACTCTGTGCTTAAATGTTGTCCACTGAAATCTGAGAATACTTGTTCGAACCGATTAAAGAACTCGGTAGCACCCTCAGACTTCCCTTGGACACAGGCGGTAAGCTTGTCCCAAATAATTCTTTTTTCGGGAATCATAGTTTTCAATTTCACAACTATTCTGTCAGGCAAAGCTAGTATCACCTGAGGCGGTCTTTCGCCAGCTGGCCTTTCTCCATAGAGTCTAATTATGTTAGTCCATGTATCTCCTAACCCTGGTACGTCATCTATAGTCCTGACCTGTTTCCACAAATCCACAGGCAGGAGTACAGGAAATAACAAATCAATATCGCTTAAAGTGCATATTGAGGATTGCAAAACAGACTCTATTTCTTTATAGAACCCTGTCGGATGTTTCCTAATGTCGGGAATTGATTGTCTAATGGTGTTCACTTCCTGTCTTGAGAACGGGACGTGAACGAACTGAGGCACATAATGTGTAGGTATTTCCACAGCAGCTGTACCCGCTGCAACATTAGCAGGGATCTCAACCTTTGGGACAAATGTCGGACGAACCTTTCTCATAGGCAACTCAGAGGTAGGCAACTCCGAACGCTTACTAAGCAACAGAGCCAAATCGAGCGCTAAAGCAGCCGAAGAAGTGTCAAGTGAAAAAGCTCTCTTGTAAATACTTAATAACTCTGTGGGACAACTAATCTTTCTTTTTACACACTCATCATGTAGGTATTCTACCATTACCTGTATCATTTTCCTATGCATTTCTGGCGAATACTGACGATACGTGTCATATAATTAAACTACAGTTATCGACGAGTCTGAGATCCATCTAATCGTGTCCTTTGTGCAAATTCGCATTTCCTCAGACATCAATTGACAAGGAAGGAACCGCTTCTGTACATACATACTATCTTCATCTTCATCCCGTAATCTTTCCAACTCCTTTCTATACTCAAATACCCTCTCAACATGCTCTTGTACTTTCTCCACAGAATCTCTAGAGAACGCTAAGGTGTTCAGCTCCCTCAACCCTTGTGGGAGATCTGTATTGTTTAATCAGTCCCACATTACACACAAATGAATCCCTAATCCCTCAATAAAAACATTTTTCTCAGGAAAATTGTCCATATTAGAAAGTGTGGCAAAAACATTAGCTTGATCATCCCTCTCCGTACAATGCTTAGCCCATGCAATCAAGTCACGTTTCTTCTCTGGAGGTGCAGTATTGCGGGTAACAACCCTCGATCGCGCTCCCTGATCTACTACAAGCGGTGCAGGACCACTTGGAAAAGGGAGAGTAGACATGTTCAACGGAGGTGGTACAACAGTAAAGAGCGGAGGAGCAGGTGGAGGAGCAGGCAGAGGAGCAGCAACAAAAGGAGGATCAATGACTGGAGGAGGAGGAACGACAGGAGCAGGAAGAGGAATAACAGCAGGAAGAGGCAAAGTAGCGGGAAGCGGAACATACAGAGGTGGCGCAGTGGCACCAGGCCTTCGTTCATTTAACAATTTGTCGATAAGTTTGTCAGAAACATGAAAGTCTTTAGAAGGATAGATTTTCTGGATACCAAGTGAGAAAGCCCTATCCATATTCCTAGTCGACTCAGACTGTTTATCTTGGTCATATAATAATGTTTTTTCGGCGTTCGTCTTTTGACGACGTGCATGTTTTTCTCTACTCTTAAGCTGCTGTAAAGTTTCTTTCTTCCGATTTTGTAATACTCAAATGCTGCAGGTCTAGCCTTTTTCTTTAATAGTATAGATTCTAAGTATTCAATGCGAGGGATCTCAAAACTAACATTGATTGGCCACTAAAATTCGGAAGCATGTCTAGTTTGTCTGTGCCTAATATCATTAAACACTATACTACCAATGCCATGCTTACAGTACATAGTACAAGCCGGCGACCGCTCCTGTGGCGATGGATGGCTAAATTCCAAAGATTGTCTGTCACTGCGGAATAATGCCCTAAAGCAGGCAACAATTTCCCAGGCATGTCAGAATACTGGTGTTACCTGGTCAATAATTGTACTTGCAAGTGCAATGCTCCAAAACTATTTATCAGGATACTTAAGAATCGGGTTACGACTCGCCTGATCAAGCCTAAGAGGTCCGATTGGATTTCAAAGTTTTCTTTTTCTAACATCCTTTACCTCGTGTTTGGTGATTTCGGAAAATCTGCCCACCTCGATATGTGGACCCTCATCAAGATGCCGACTCGGACCGCATGCTCACCGTCCAGGGATCGGGCCATACAGCGCTGTTGAGGTGTCACGTCTCATTCAGAAAAGGGCCCCTTTTTTTCAACACTGTCCAATCCCGGTCGGATAGCAGCTTCAACCTTCAACGAGCTGGCATTGATCTTGAGGGTCCCTATTCAAGTGCCATCTGTGAAAGCAAAAACAAGATATCGAGGCTGAGTACCCCAAAAGGAAATACACCAAATGCGTGTTACAAAGAAAAATACAGAGATCTTTATTCTATACTGAACCGTTTCAAAGAACAAAGCAACAGATAGCTATCAGGCCTCCCAGTACGACACAGCAAGAACCAGCCCTGTTCTCTGTGCATAGTGAGTGGGGCTGTACATCAGAATAATCACACCTTTTATACAGTCCAAAACATGATGTCCAGCCCACCTACAAGTTAATACATCATGGATCTAGGGTCTGTGCCGAGTTTGCATCTTAATTTATGCATCTATACATTTAGGGGTTATTCTTAACATATTCGCAAACAAGTTACAATAACAACAGTGTTTCTTTGGATTTCACATTGATCTTTTACATATATCTTAAACAATATAGTCAAACAAGTGTTCACATTGGATGCTCGAACAGTATTGTGCATAATAAACGTTCATGGATTAGCTTTGTTGGTACAGGTAATCCTTTATACACAGGTCAACGAAGGACAAGGTCTCAGTACATGACCCTAACATTTGGCCTGCAGGCAGTTTACATATTAACTTGTACACAGAGGCCGAGATGGCCATGTTACATTCAAAACGACACTGTCCACCATCTTAGAACACAGGGTGACTTTAGAGAGAGAATCTAAAATGGCGGATGAACCAGATCTAAGGTCAGGACCTTGCGATGCAGATTTCCTTGCAAAGCTACTTGGCCTAGGCCAACATATACACGATCTAGAGGGTATAATATGATTTCCCGTTCGACAAACCCTCCTTTTGGCCTATGCCAAGTGCTAAACTAATTCTAATCACTTTACGAACAATTCCACATTTCAATGTCCATACACCCTGAATCACCATCGGAGATATCAATCACCATTAGATTGGTTACCAGAATTTCTTTCAGCACATATTCATTGGAGTTCATGTCTGGTGCATATTCCTTGCGTCCTAACGTACCCATTGTCTTTGCGCATCGAACATATACCAGGAAGACAATGTATACAGTAACAAGGAAACAACAGAATTCCCAAAATGGCCAGTAAGACCGAAAGCACTTTCCAGCCCCAAGATCGCATGAAGTCTCAGAACCAAGCGCTAAGATCCCAGTTTCCCTCGGAAAAATGCACTTCTGAATTTAGGACGTGCAGATTCTGTATTGCCTTGAAGATAGTTGGGGAGGAATCCGGCACGAAAACACAGCAAGCGGACCCCACTAATTTACATACCCCTCCACGTTCAGCTAGAATGATATCTAATGCCATCCGGTTCTGAAGTGCTACTAAACTTATTGCTTTCTGTTCTAGAGTCATATTATAGAGTATGTCAGTGGTCCAGTTGATGGTTCTCTCCAGTACTCTCGCTAGTCTCCTGATATCCTCAAAGTTCATTATTTGTTCCCAGAATGGCACAAAGGGCTTTGCTACGTCTCCTAAAACTTGTGCTGGAGTGTCACCATCCTCGTCCCACCATGGACGAGCCTTTGAAACCTCTACAGTACTGGCTATGAATACCCCGGGTAACAGGATCTCTAAATAACAAGTTCCCTGCCAATCCCTGGGTAACCATGGAAATGCTACATTACCGCAAACAAAGTAGACAGGTTCGCCTACATGCAAAGGTCTATCTTCCCCAGTCAAATTTGTAACGTTGGCGCAACCTTTAAAATCACCCATTGACTGAGTACCATTCCTCTGTATGCAGAAAGAAACTGAATCGGGGCTATGGTTAACAGTGTAAGAAGGAGGCGTGGCATCCTTATTGCCTATCGGAGCCATTTTAAAAGAAATCAAAGATTGGAAAGGATGAGACAGTCTATCAGAAGGCCTAATAGAAGCAACGTTGAGCTTACTCCTATTTGCAAAAAGCGAGCATCCTAAGGGAGTCAAAACACGTTTCTCAAACTGATTCAAATTAGTCCCATCAAAGTTCCCTGAGATGCTATTGTTCCAGCGACCAAAGAATAGTGCTCTAAGAGAAGCATAACATGAAGTTGTCAAAGGTAAAGGATGAATATACCAACCTAGCCATTTATCCCCATGTTACGGTAAATGCGAGCAAACCCAACAGTTGGACTTATTAAAGATGGCATGTGTAGCATTCTTGATGAGTAATAGCATATTATTGTAATATCTCTGTCTATGCTGAGAATCCCTAGGAGACAGAGTGTGCAGATGCACAAAAGGAGTAGAAACAGTAGGTATATTTTCAGTCGGTAACAATTTTTCTAACAAATGGACTTCTTCTAGATACCAGAAGCCTAAAACAATGACCATTATAAAATCAATTAACATTATCAACAAACAGCAATACGTATTCGGGGCCCATTTTGCGGACTGTCCTTTTTTGCAGCTGGTCACACGTTCACTTCCTGGTACTGAGTTATCCGTAGGAAGCGACGTATCAAGAACAAGAGAGGATGCAAGATCCGGAACAACAGCTTCCGGAGACAAAAATATTGGAGAGTGCGGAGGCAAAATGGTTGTTTCCCCAGGCCCCCCGGGCTCAGGGAGAGTTTCCGACACACTCTCAATGTTGTTTACTGCTTCGGGATCGTTGATTGCAGTACTGATGAGGGGTTCTGTTTCTTCTGTATCGTATGGCACTGGGTGTGGAATCTTCTTGGTGTGGGTCGGGTGGATCCAATTTTTGTAGTAGTCATGGCTGTAGCGTTTTTAACAGGAAAAGCCTCAACCCATTTGCTAAAAGCACAAATGACAACTAACACTTATTTCAAGTTATTACATTGTTCCATTTCAATAAAGTCAAAGTGAATAACCTTGAAGGGGACAGAAGGTGGGCCAAAACTTCCCCTAGGAGTTGATGTTCCCTTTCCCCCATTATGCTGTAAACAGATCATGCAGTTTCGGACAAAACATTCAGCTACCTTAGAGATTTTGTCATTCACCCATATATTTTCCAGCATTTTTGTATTCTTGCGGGAACATATATGTGTAGGGCCATGAGCCATGTCGACCATCATCATGACGCATCGGGAAGTAGCCATTTTCCTTAAACTCTGTCCACCCAACACCCATCATCATCAAGTTTCCCCAAGCCCTCAGCCCACTTTTTAGACTCTTCTAATGTGGCATTGGCTTGGATATCTTTCACAGAATCAATACTTTCATCCATAGTACAGGCATTTGTGGCTTCCCTTGAAGTATATATGTCTAAAGAGAGGTCAGTGGCAGTCTGTTTAGCTATCTGGTCAGCAAAAGCATTCCCCTTTCCTATATAATCTACAATCTTTGATTCGCTGCACATTTTACAATAGCTAACTGAATAGGGAGTGCAAGCGCTGAGAGTAGCCGTATTATCAAGGAGCCATGATGGATCTTTGTACCATGTGAAGTTAAGAATCCTCTTTCTAACCAAAGTCTCCCAAAGTTGTGAACCACCCCAAAGGCATACTGACTGTCAGTGTATATATTCATGGTAAGCCCTTTGGAAAGTTAGCAAGCTTGGGTCAATGCTATAATCTGTGCGGCCTGCACAGAGTTATGTGTGATTCTCTTGGTTTCCACGACCGGGCTCAACGTAGTGATTGCGTAAGCGGCTGTGGATGTACCATCTGGAGGTTTGAAGCAGGAGCCATCGCAAACCAGCTCTCCTTGCGGATTGTTCAAAGGAGTATCTTTTAGATCAATTCTACCCTTTGTCTCTTGTTTAGTAGTGTAAAGACAGTCATGTGACTCTTCGTCACTGCAAGAAGTACCTTGTGGGAAAGCTAAGAGTTCAGCCAGATTAAGAACACAACACCTCTTAATTTGTATGTGTGGTGCAAACAAGATCAATTCATATCTTGTCAACCGTGTGGAGGTGAGGTGTTGCGTTTGAGTTCTATTCAGTAGAACATCTACAGAGTGAGGTACCATCAGGGTTAAAGCATGGCTTAGGACCATTCCCTCACTCTGTTTTACAGACGCAGCAGCAGCAGCGACAGCTCGCAAACATCTTGGCAAAGCGCATGCTACAGGATCAAGGACGGAAGAAAAGTAACCGCATGGCCTATTCTTCCCTCCATGTTCCTGCATTAACACAGCCAAAGCACATCCATCACATTCATGCACAAACAACACAAAGGCCTTTTCATAATTTGGAGTGCCCAAAACCGGTGCCAAGCACAATGCAGTCTTGAGCAAATCAAATGCACGCTGGTGCTCCATGTTCCAAGGCAATGGTGAAGAAATGCCCTTCTTCGTCAGAGCCAACATCGGCTTAATCGTTAATGAGAAATTGGGGATCCACTGCCTACAGTAAGAAGCCATTCCTATGAAGGTTGTAACTTTTTTCTGCGTATTTGGGACAGACATGCTAGAAATGAGTTTTATCCATTCAGGCGTCAATCTTCTTCCCTCCTTTGACAGGTGATAGCCTAAATAGGTGACCTCCTGACAACAATATTGAAATTTCTTGAGCAAAGCTTTATGTCCATGTTTAGCAAGGTGAATGAGCAACAACACAGTGCCCTCCTTAAAAGCACTTTCTGAATCGGCAGCTAAAAGCACGTCATCAACATATTGAAGCAGTGTACAAGTAGAGTGCAATTCAAGGGTATTGAGTTGTTCTTTCAAAGCCCTACTGTAGATGCTAGGGCTTTCCGTGTAACCCTGTGGTGCACGGGTAAATGTGGAGTGTCCCCCTAAGGTGAAAACGAACAAATATCTACTGTCCTTGTGCATAGGAATACTAAAGAAAGCATTCTTTAGATCCACAACACTAAAATGAGTAGCTGAGGCCGGAATCATAGTCAGTATCGTCGTCACATCAGGCACAATTGGAAATTGTGGAGCGACAATCTTATTGATGGCACGTAAATCAATTATGAAACAAAAAGGAATTGCATTATCACCTTTTTTGTACACGGGTAAAATTGGACTATTACATAAACTACCTGCAATTTCCTCAATCACCCCTCGATGTACAAAATCAGAGACGATGCATTTCAAAGCTTGCTCACCATCAGCTGAAATTTTATACTGCAGAATGCGTGGCAGCTTCACTCCATGTTTCAAAACAATCTTAACAGGCTCAATTTGTAAAACACCGAGATCATTGTCATCAACTGCCCATAAACACTCCGGACAGCACTAAATTCCGGTGGCAAAGGTCTAGTCAAGAATTGGGAGACAGAAAGTTGCTGTGGCGAAATCGTCAAACGCACTCCATCAGAGGAACAATGAATTACTGCATTTAATTCCTTCAACAAATTCAACCCCAGCAAATTCTCTCCACAATCTGAAGTCAAAAGGAATGGACAATGATCCGTAAACAGACCCAAAGAAATAGGTACCGGCGAAGAAACCGGACAGACAACTGGGGTACCAGAAAACTCTACAGAAACGTTGGTTTGCCCTGACAGTGGAATGTTTGGAACCCCAGAATGATCAATGGAACACTCCTTTGCCCCTGTATCTATCAAGAATAGATGTTTCCTTTTGCCACTAACATTTCAACGTAGGGACCTTTCTGATTAACGGGAAGAGGCATAGGTTCCAAACCCTGCTTTGGGCAATCCTAACGAAACAGAATATCGTCGAAAGGAAGTTCTTCAGAAAGGTAAGCGGCAGAAGGATGATCGAATATGTTTCTAGTATCCACACTTGGTGCCTGATTATCCTGTGAAAAAGGTTGTTGTGAATCTTGTGAAAACTGACCTCTATCAGGGCCCCCTACACCCTGGCGACCTCTGGGTTCCCTATCCATGTTCCCAAATGTATTATTTGACCTCTGTCTAAGGACCAGGCATTGTGCACGTCAATGACCCTCTTGCCTACAATAGGCACACTGGTTAATGTTTACAGGACCCAAGGGCACATTTCCTTGTGGAACATACTGACCTCTAAACTGCGAATTACCCCCTCTAGGGCCCCTAACAATTTGCTGTAATAATACTTTTGTCTTCAAATCACCTTTTCTCTTTTCGACTCTTTCGTTTTCATTATTGACACAATTCTCATAGGACTGAGCCATGTACAGTACTTCTGATTGAGACTTCGCTTGCCAAGCGCTCTCAGAAGACATCATTTGCAACTGGATGTCTGGCAATAATCCATGCACAAATTTGTCTACAAATAATCTTTTCCTGGACTCTGTGCTTAAATGTTGGCAACTGAAATCTGAGAATACTTGTTCGAACCGATTAAAGAACTCGGTAGCACCCTCAGACTTCCCTTGGACACAGGCGGTAAGCTTGTCCCAAATAATTCTTTTTTCGGGAATCATAGTTTTCAATTTCACAACTATTCTGTCAGGCAAAGCTAGTATCACCTGAGGCGGTCTTTCGCCAGCTGGCCTTTCTCCATAGAGTCTAATTATGTTAGTCCATGTATCTCCTAACCCTGGTACGTCATCTATAGTCCTGACCTGTTTCCACAAATCCACAGGCAGGAGTACAGGAAATAACAAATCAATATCGCTTAAAGTGAATATTGAGGATTGCAAAACAGACTCTATTTCTTTATCGAACCCTGTCGGATGTTTCCTAATGTCGGGAATTGATTGTCTAATGGTGTTCACTTCCTGTCTTGAGAACGGGACGTGAACGAACTGAGGCACATAATGTGTAGGTATTTCCACAGCAGCTGTACCCGCTGCAACATTAGCAGGGATCTCAACCTTTGGGACAAATGTCGGACGAACCTTTCTCATAGGCAACTCAGAAGTAGGCAACTCCGAACGCTTACTAAGCAACAGAGCCAAATCGAGCGCTAAAGCAGCCGAAGAAGTGTCAAGTGAAAAAGCTCTCTTGTAAATACTTAATAACTCTGTGGGACAACTAATCTTTCTTTTTACACACTCATCATGTAGGTATTCTACCATTACCTGTATCATTTTCCTATGCATTTCTGGCGAATACTGACGATACGTGTCATATATTTAAACTACAGTTATCGACGAGTCTGAGATCCATCTAATCGTGTCCTTTGTGCAAATTCGCATTTCCTCAGACATCAATTGACAAGGAAGGAACCGCTTCTGTACATACATACTATCTTCATCTTCATCCCGTAATCTTTCCAACTCCTTTCTATACTCAAATACCCTCTCAACATGCTCTTGTACTTTCTCCACAGAATCTCTAGAGAACGCTAAGGTGTTCAGCTCCCTCAACCCTTGTGGGAGATCTGTATTGTTTAATCGGTCCCACATTACACACAAATGAATCCCTAATCCCTCAATAAAAACATTTTTCTCAGGAAAATTGTCCATATTAGAAAGTGTGGCAAAAACATTAGCTTGATCATCCCTCTCCATACAATGCTTAGCCCATGCAATCAAGTCACGTTTCTTCTCTGGAGGTGCAGTATTGCGGGTAACAACCCTCGATCGCGCTCCCTGATCTACTACAAGCGGTGCAGGACCACTTGGAAAAGGGAGAGTAGACATGTTCAACGGAGGTGGTACAACAGTAAAGAGCGGAGGAGCAGGTGGAGGAGCAGGCAGAGGAGCAGCAACAAAAGGAGGATCAATGACTGGAGGAGGAGGAACGACAGGAGCAGGAAGAGGAATAACAGCAGGAAGAGGCAAAGTAGCGGGAAGCGGAACATACGGAGGTGGCGCAGTGGCACCAGGCCTTCGTTCATTTAACAATTTGTCGATAAGTTTGTCAGAAACATGAAAGTCTTTAGAAGGATAGATTTTCTGGATACCAAGTGAGAAAGCCCTATCCATATTCCTAGTCGACTCAGACTGTTTATCTTGGTCATATAATAATGTTTTTTCGGCATTCGTCTTTTGACGACGTATATGTTTTTCTCTACTCTTAAGCTGCTGTAAAGTTTCTTTCTTCCGATTTTGTAATACTCAAATGCTGCAGGTCTAGCCTTTTTCTTTAATAGTATAGATTCTAAGTATTCAATGCGAGGGATCTCAAAACTAACATTGATTGGCCACTAAAATTCGGAAGCATGTCTAGTTTGTCTGTGCCTAATATCATTAAACACTATACTACCAATGCCATGCTTACAGTACATAGTACAAGCCGGCGACCGCTCCTGTGGCGATGGATGGCTAAATTCCAAAGATTGTCTGTCACTGCGGAATAATGCCCTAAAGCAGGCAACAATTTCCCAGGCATGTCAGAATACTGGTGTTACCTGGTCAATAATTGTACTTGCAAGTGCAATGCTCCAAAACTATTTATCAGGATACTTAAGAATCGGGTTACGACTCGCCTGATCAAGCCTAAGAGGTCCGATTGGATTTCAAAGTTTTCTTTTTCTAACATCCTTTACCTCGTGTTTGGTGATTTCGGAAAACCTGCCCACCTTGATATGTGGACCCTCATCAAGATGCCGACTCGGACCGCATGCTCACCGTCCAGGGATCGGGCCATACAGCGCTGTTGAGGTGTCACGTCTCATTCAGAAAAGGGCCCCTTTTTTTCAACACTGTCCAATCCCGGTCGGATAGCAGCTTCAACCTTCAACGAGCTGGCATTGATCTTGAGGGTCCCTATTCAAGTGCCATCTGTGAAAGCAAAAACAAGATATCGAGGCTGAGTACCCCAAAAGGAAATACACCAAATGCGTGTTACAAAGAAAAATACAGAGATCTTTATTCTATACTGAACCGTTTCAAAGAACAAAGCAACAGATAGCTATCAGGCCTCCCAGTACGACACAGCGAGAACCAGCCCTGTTCTCTGTGCATAGTGAGTGGGGCTGTACATCAGAATAATCACACCTTTTATACAGTCCAAAACATGATGTCCAGCCCACCTACAAGTTAATACATCATGGATCTAGGGTCTGTGCCGAGTTTGCATCTTAATTTATGCATCTATACATTTAGGGGTTATTCTTAACATATTCGCAAACAAGTTACAATAACAACAGTGTTTCTTTGGATTTCACATTGATCTTTTACATATATCTTAAACAATATAGTCAAACAAGTGTTCACATTGGATGCTCGAACAGTATTGTGCATAATAAACGTTCATGGATTAGCTTTGTTGGTACAGGTAATCCTTTATACACAGGTCAACGAAGGACAAGGTCTCAGTACATGACCCTAACATTTGGCCTGCAGGCAGTTTATATATTAACTTGTACACAGAGGTTGAGGCGGCCATGTTACATTCAAAACGACACTGTCCACCACCTTAGAACACAGGGTGACTTTAGAGAGAGAATCTAAAATGGCGGATGAACCTAAAATGGCGGCTTACACAGATCGAAGGTCAGGACCTTGCAACGCGGATTTCCTCGAAAAAGCGACTTGGCTTAGGCCAATATATACACAATCTAGAGAGTATAATATGAATTCCCGTTCGACACCAGCAGAATTTCTTAGTGCAAACAAAGTGAGAGTCAGACAATATAAACAGTTCCTGCCAAGTGTGTCTGACAACTTGGCAATGCACTCTTTAAGCAGGCTATTGAGGCACTCAATGAGCCTGTTGACTTGGGGATGGTGCCCAATTAGGAGGTTATGTGCTTAAACCGATCATTGGCAAAGTGCTGTAAGTTGTCAGACCTTAACATTTCACATACTCCCTCTCTGCAGCAACATGCTACTTTAAGATATGTCCTGGGTAATGCAACTAATACAGAGCAGTTTTAAGTAGCCCCTGGGTTATTACCAGCTTCCCTGAACTGTTCTGTCTCCAAACCAAATCCGTGGGTGACACTGAACAACCCCTATTTTTGCACAACTTCTGCTCCTGCTGGGTTGCACACCCTGTAACTCTAACACTTGAACAATGGGTAATGATTTGAAGAGCATCACAAGTGAGGGGACTGCCTTTGCAGTAATGCCATCAATGGCATTTCATCCTTTTTAAAGGACATGAATAGTGTTCTGTGTAGTGGGAAATATGCTGCTTCTTTTGGTGCAGAATCTGCACTGTCATAGCCTTTTGAAATTAAATCTGTGCCGTTAGTATGGGCGATGCATTTTATTGCTGTCAATTCTGCTGGAGCTGCATTACGTCCATTAGTCAGGGCACTAGTTCTGCATGGTTCACATGGAAGCCATTGCTCCTCTGGAACCCCCTCCTTTTTCATCAGGCCAATCCTGAGTGCACCGTGGATGTGATGTATGCAGAATCTAAGAATATGTTGACTGCATGTCCTTTTGACATGTCTATGGCCATTATCAGAGCTATCAATTCAGTTACCTGTCCGTGCTGAACAGCATAGCAGCAAACTCACATGAACCCACACCTTAACATCTCCTTCAGTATAACACACCAATGATGTACCCGTATGTCGACAACCCATGCTTGAAACTATTGTTGATGACCCATCAATGAAGAGCATCTCTCCTCATTCTATGGGCTCTTCCTGTACTCTAGGATCACCCCTCAGCTTGTCCATGTATGAGGCACAATTGCGGACATGCTCTCTACCTCCACCGGATGTGCTATGAATGTTGCTGGATTGACAATCCAGTACCTCACTAACTCAATTGCTGGGAAGGACAATATCACCTTGTACCTGAATGCTTTCTGAGTTGTCGGTATGGACTTTGATTTTTCCAGTATCGTGAGAAGCATATGCTCCACACAGAGCGTGACTGCACAGCCCTTGCTTATTGTTGCTGATTCCTCGATGGCAACTGCTGCTGCTGGTGCCGGTTCACATGGGACGTGACCTTCCATTACTGGGTCTAGAACACCACTGTAATAGGCCATGGGTTTATGTCCTTGTGGCTTCTTTTGAGTGAGGACAGTTATCGTCACTGTGTAATCAGAATGTGAAAACAAATAGAATGTGTCTTTTTATTTTGGGGCTTGTTGGGTGTTCTGACCCACGTTTGGACTATTATGCTACAACATTTGGTGCTGTGGGCTTAGGAAATCCAAGATGGCCGAAAAAGCCCACATGTGCGCCAGAATCTATGAAAACCGCACAGTTTGTGCGCACACCAAAATGGTCGCCTGACTTGCCACCCCCCGGTGCGGTTGTGCTGGGTCAGAAGAGCCATGAGTGAAATGGGGTGCCAAAGAGAAAAACAGCAGTGCCTGTTCGCTAGAAAGCACTTTAAAAATCACCCTTTGTTTCTCTGAAGGCAAGCTCAGAATGCCCATTTCAAACATTGCAGAATATCCAACAATCTCACTGAACACCAGCAGACATTTGACAGAATAACGTCTTGTGGGCATACAAAATCTGGAAAGAGGATGAGCCTAAAATAATGTTCATAGCAAAACTGGCTGAGCTGGGGATTTCAGCAGTTTAAGTAAATTTGGACTGAAAGACACTAAAAATCTAAATGTTTAAAAGAAATGAGTGACCACATAGGTTTCAATTGTTTAAATGTCATAGTTTTAAACTTAGAATCAGCATTCTAGCTGCATGTGTAAAAATTGTTTGTTTATTTGAATGCAGAAAAGTGGGTAACTAGAAGTGACATTAGCTGGGGCCTGGCTTAAGGAACTGAATTCTGCCTGACATCTACCCCCACAGGAGTTAAAACCTGCTCAGCCACTCTTCCCCTTGCCAAAAGGAGTTGTCACCTCTCTGATTATATTAGGGGTGGAGCAGCTACAGGGAGTTGAACAAAGGCCTGTCCTGGGCCCAGGCAGATGGTTTATTAGGGTAGTCGTAAATGGCTTCCTTTTGAACAATGGGCCTTCCAGGGCCCAGGCAGATGGTTTATTAGGGGGACCGTAAAATAGCTTCCTCTTGGCAGAAGCTGGGAGGGGCAGGTCTCTGAGCTTGGCAGAAACTGGATAAACTGGTTTCTCTACCATGTGACCTGGGAAACCACACCCCTTTGGGGCCAGAACATAAATCTAAAAAGATGGATCATTCATAGAGCGGACTTGTGAAAATTTTATACGTGATATCATTATTCTTGTGATTTTTCTGTGCATATTTGAAGACGTGTTAGGACCCGGTGGTATGTTCAGGGGGGTTTTTAGCGGAAAAGAGGATATTACTCTAAATGTATGTATGTTAAAAATCTGACACTCCACCACCTAATGCCCACATGCTTTGCGAACATTTGTGTAAATGCGGGGATAAATCCAATATTGGTAACCCGACCAAAAAGTGAAATATGTTGCCATTTTTTAACCCAAGCCCCCAGGAAGAGCAGAGTTTGAACATGGTATACCTCATGTGATATGTGATGGGTGCATGTAATTTCAAACCACTGTGTATCTATGAAATATGTCTTTAGGTCAAATATAGATTGTGTGTAATTTGACAGGGGAGTGTCCTTTCTGCAAGCCATTAAATGACATCGCTCTGACACTCCACTTCTTTTCCCCAATCAAGAGAGAAAGGGAGAAAGGAAAGCTTGACCAATGGGCAGTTGAGAGAGGGGCTGGCTAGTGATGCTGCACACACACCCACTTTCAAAAGACATAAAAAGAGCCACTGGAAGCTAGAGAGGGGATTCTATTCCACCTGCTGCGGGACGCTCTGCCGGGAAAATCCATACTTTACCTCCATCAACCTCCAGAGAGCCAACATAGAGACTTCAATCTATCCACCTTCAGAGACCAAGACTTTACTTCAGAATTTGTAGCAATGAGGTCAACTACAAGCTAAATCCCTCTTTAGCAGGCCTCAAATCATTGCCACTATTCACAGCCAGGCGAGCTGTTTGAATTCTTTGCAAGAACTCTTGCCATTTGCCAGAGAGCAGAGTTGTATCCAGAGAGAGACCAGCTGAACCGGAGACCGCTGTATCCGGACCCACAGACCTGATCAGAACCAGAGACCCAGACCAGACCAGCAGAGTAGAGCTGACCCAGACGCTGTGCGCAGAAACCGTCCGTGGCGAGTGAAGAAAACCTGTTGACCAGATCCGTGGCGAGGCCCATTCCTTTTAAAATTATATTGTGAGTACCTAGCAGAACTGTGCAGAACCAATCTCGTAGTTAAAATAATATAATTCAATCTATTTTAATCTAACCAGAACTGCCTCCTAACTGTCACCTGTCATTTGCAAAGCTGTCACTTGTCATTTTCTAGCTGCAAGCTGTAACCTGTCGCTTTGAACTTTTAAAATTTCAAATCCGAAAAACTACCTTTATTTAATCGTCCGTATCTCTGGAACCGTTTGGGCTAGGACTTCCTACTCCTCATACTTTTGCCGTAATCACGATTCTCGCACTCGCGAATTTTACCGCGATTTGCAATTTGGTTAAAAATCCAGCCACGTGTGAAAACAGCAGCTTCATTGCTTTCCTTTGCCAAAAATTCGTTTAACCTGCTAGTTACTCCTAGATCCTTGCTAAAGTGAGCCTGAACTCATCCCAAGTATATTTCACTCACCCTGAACCTCCTAAAGGGAATTAAAACCATTTTCAGCATATTTCTCACTGCATTGTCACCATATTCAAAGCATTTTGCCTGTGTTTCAAAACTATTATTGCATTCCTAAGAACTGTGTCATCTTCATCTCCTTACAGTGCATAAAAGGGGGGGGTGAATTGTCCAAGAAAGTGATTACATTGTCTTTTGCTGAAATCCTATCAAGTTATTTTCTGTACTGCATTTCATTCCACATTGCATCCATTTGAAACCATAAAAGTATTGTTGCTATCGTATCCATCCTATAACCACTCATCATTGATTATAAAGAAGTGTGCTAGTGCCGGACTATCCATTATTGATTACTGCTCAGATTAAGTGTGATATTCAATTATTAATTTATTATAAAGTGTGATATATATATATATATTGTTTAAATTATCAAATAAATCGTTTAAACTTGCAAAACAGAACTACTTCGTGGCTCAGTGGGGTCAGGGGGATTCCAAGAGAGGGGTGTTATATAGGGGTAGTCATCCAGAACGCAGGAACTGGACGTAAAGATATATCAATAAGGGTTTCCATTCAGTATCCCAGACTAGGCATTGACTTAGCTGTAGTGTCTGTAGTGTTGAATTGAATCCTCTTACAAATTGGGGGCTCGAGCCGGACGTTTGGGTTAGATCTATCACTTGTGCAGATTAATACAGTGTGCCAGCTGACCAGATACACATATCCGGTCGGATCACCACGCTGTGTTACGCTGTAAAGCACTCCTCAAAGGAACGCTCTAAGGAAAAGGACTGTTTTGCAAAAATAAAATACAAACTTCTGTAAGTCAGGACAGAGACCAATCTCTAGAATGACGACCTTGGTAGATATGAAAATAGCCAGAGAACACTTCTTACATAAGCTATTTGTGAGAGGTGAGTGGACTCATCAGGACCAAACGGTCTGGTTGCAGGCACTCGCGCAACAGGTCACTGAAACAGGGTCAGATACATGGGGAGATCAGGGTCCTCTACATGTGGCCCTGAGTGAACTATACATGGCTCCTAAAGCTAAGGATGAACAAGACAAGATGGTTAGGATAGCGGCATACCTGTACCTATATATGGGAGACATGCAGGATAAATGTACTGAAAGCCAAGATCTGGCGAATAAGCGACAGATGGCGTTAGAGAAGGTCCAATCTGACCTGGTCTCTTCTGAGCAGAGGCTGCAGGGGAGCCAGGAGTCAGAAAATGAGAGTAGACAGCACATCATTAAAATAAAGAAGGATATGGACATCCTGCAACAGGAAAAGGCTGACCAGGATACCAGATTTCTTGCCTTGCAGAAGGTGTACCAAGAAGGTTTGGACTCCCTACTGCAGAGCCAGAAAAAGCTGGAGCAACAGTTAGACTTCAATAGGGCATGTGCTGAGCAGGTAGTCACCCTGCAAAGCCACCTAGATAGGGAGAAGGCAGAGAGCAATAAACTGATTTTGAAAGACCTGGATACCCAGGCAGAGTTTGACCAGGAGCGCCAGAAAACTGGTGCCTTCCAAAGGCAAAGGGACGACCTGGCGGCACAGATGCAGGCTCTTAGTCAGGAAAGGGATACCTTAGGCCAGGAAGTCTGCCACTTAAAAAGGAAAATGGAAGAAAATCACCTGGCCCTCCAGGGACTGGGTGACCTCCAAAAAGAACACCATAACTTGTTAGAGCACACCAGGAAGGTGGAGGATGCTCTGGCAAGAAAGGAGCAGGCCAAAAGGAACACAGCTCAGGAGGTAACCCTCCTGCAGCAAAGACTGGCCCAGTGCTCCAGGACCAATCAGGAAACGCAGAGAGAGAATGAGGCTTTCTGCCAGCACAATGATAGGCTCCAACAACAGGTAGCGATGCAGGAGAGACTGATAGAGTCTAGTAAGGCCTTAACTGAGGAACTGAAGGGGCACGCTCTTGCATTGCAACAGGGAGCAGGGGCGGATAGAGACCAGGTTCGCTGGGAAAGGGAAACTCCTGAGCATAACCTCAGGAGCCCTAGTACCAGAGGCCTTTATCTCTCTCAGTCCCTGGACTCTGCCACCCCCTGTCCCCTGGCGCACATGAGCACCGGGCCACAGGGATGGCAGATTACTATCCAGCCAGAAGCATGGGGCTCATAGGCCAGTACCTCCCAGGAATGGATGGGCGGGCATCCGGGTATGGGCACCCAAGCACAGTGCAATTTAGTGGGGAACCCCGGGAGAATAGGCCCATTAAGGGCATCCTGAAAACTTCTGCCCAGTTAGTTCAGTGGAGGGGTACCCATCAAATCCTGGCAGCAAGGAGGAATCTGAAGACTCCTCTGAACGGCGCAGGACACAGGAGACCAGGTCCCCACATTCTGCCAGCCACTCCCAGGCTCGCAGAATCCGGGAAAACCTGGAAGAGCAGACAGGAACCTCTGGGAGCAGTGCCTCTGAGTCAGAGGATGAATGGACCAGTGTTACCCGAACCTAAAAGGCCAATAAGGCAAAAAGGGCCTTGCTTAAGGACCCATTGAAACAGATTAAGGCAATCAGGAGTGTCATCACGCCTTATCATAAGAACGCCAAGTACTCTGTTTGGGAACACTTGGAGCTCTATGAGCAAATGATGGAGACTTTTCATTTGAAGGACAGCCAAAGCTGTATCCAATATGTAAAGTGGACCTTCTCACCAGAATACTCCAGTTTCTTTGCGGGGCTGGAGGACCAAAATCATTTAAGATGGTCCACCTATAAGGCGGCCATCTTGAAACATTTTTCTGTTCACAGAAATCCTCAAGAGGCTCGCAAGGCAGCCTACAATTTGCAATGTGGGGAGGATCAGGCCCCATAAGAATTTGTGCAAGAACTGAAACGTGCCTTTGCGCAGACCACCAGAAGGGTGCGCACAGACAGCAGAGAATTTGTTAATACTTTTTTCCATGCCTTGCCCAAATACATAATGACCCAGCTCGTGAGAGATTTTCATGAGAAAAGATCTTTAGAATGGGTCATTGAACAAGCCACCCGCATCTACGAGGTGCAGAAACCAGTGGAAAACAAAAACCAGCCCAAAAACCCCAAAACCAACAGCACCCCTGCTGCTGCCAAGGTGGCAGAGGTAAAGGTTGCCCCCATTTTGGATTTGGAGATGGGGGGGCCTAAAAACCTACCTGCACCAAATAATGCTAGGCCCAGAAGGTCCTCGGGCCAGTCACAGACAGGGAGCCAAGGAGGCAGCCCCACAAATGGGGTCCCTCGCTCTCCTGATTATGTAAGTCCCCGTTACAAGGGAAATCGACCCATCCTGGGTTATGTGTGGACTCCTCCAGCCCAAGGGGGGGATCCAGCCAAGCACCTGACCCGGGGAACTTCCCTCCTAACTTCCCCCAGGAGGGCAGAAATTCTCCAAATCCTGGGCAGAACTTTTTCCCCAGGTATCCACCCATTTCCAGCCCCAAAATCATCCATCCTTCTTTCCCCAATTCCCTGAGGTCAGACAACCTAATCCGGGAGAGGGGAGGCCAAGGGTGGAGGGGTACCAAAATCTTCCCAACCAGAGGTACTACCAGAGAAGGGATAGCTACCCTTCCCGGGATCAGCCCAGGGGAGAAAATAGAGCCCCTATCAGCCTGAGCGGGTTTCCCAGTTAGAGCGCCAGGTCCAAAATATGGCACGGGATCTGGGTCACATACTGAGGGCTCAACAGAACCCTCAGATGAGCATGCCACCGCAGAATGCCCCAAACTCTGGACCTGGTACTCCAGAACAATGACGGGGGCAGCACCCCGATAACACACCGGTTCCCAGGGAGGAGGCACAAGGGGAAGGGGGTGTAAAGCCTTGGAGGAAGCTTCCTTCCCAACTTGTAAACAGCCCCTGGAAAACCAGGAACCGGAAACAAAATCTCCTGCCCCTGAAAGCCTGCCTCCCAAGGAGCAGAGGGGGGGGTAGGAGAAACAAAGGACCCAAACAGACCCGTTTTGTGGAAGAAATACAGATCTTCCAATTTGAAGGAGAGGGATCCCCAGAGGATCCTGGGAAAAGGATCTTCTCCTTCAGAGATGGGGGAACTCCTCCCAAAGAAAAATGGGTCCCAAGGGATTCCAATCCAGACTGGGGAGATATGGAGACTGAGCTACCGCCGCCCATCATCTCATCCCAGAACCCACAATACCAAAATCCCCTGGTTCAAACCCATCCTGCTTCCAAAAAGGGGGGGGCGGCCCAGAACCAGAACCAGGGAACCCACAATGGCTCTGATCTCCAGTTGCCAACTTTTTCTTTCAGATTCCCAAGACTCTCCACAGAATTCTGCCCAAATCTCTTCTCTAGCAATGTCCAAAACCAGAAAGTTAGCCCACCAGTTGTCCAAAAATGTGCATTATCTGTGCCCCCTTGAGGAGAAGGAGGGAAGATACTATGCCCCGGTACAAGTACAGGGGCAGGGTACAATTTTGGCACTGGTGGACACTGGATCCCAAGCTACCCTTCTGTCCAAAAGGGCCTTTGAGGAACTAAATGCCGGAAGGGGGGAGAATTACCGTATTCCTCTCACCTCTCTTCCTGGACAACTGCAGAACTTTGACGGGAAGGAAATTCCCGTTGAGGGGACTGCAGACTTGGACATTAAAATTGGGCGACACAAGGTGAAACACCCGGTCATAGTAGTGACTCCAGAGGGCACCCCTTGTTTATTAGGGAATGACCCCCTGAGAAGGTTGTCACCCCTAATAGATTGCATAAACAAGGTCCTCTGGACCCAGACTAGCCGACCCATAAAATTAAAACAGAGTGTCAACCATGTTAGTTTAAACGGCACATGCCACATGGTTGAACAAAAATCTGACCAAGTAGAATTCCACTTCCAGAATAACCAAATTCCAGACGTGACAGTAATAGCAGTAGGACAACAGACTGGTGATGGGGGGTCCTCTCTATTTCTGAAAATCAACCTTCCTTCCAGTCTAAAGTGGTATTCCACGCTGGAAGGAAACACTCTGAAATTCTTTACTAACCCACAATCAGAAACTCCCACTCCTATAGTCAAGAAAGATGTGAAATCAGCTCAGAGCCTGGCTGACATTCAGCAAATTGGAGAGCAGTTGTTCATCCCTGTCCAGTTAAATGATGGGAAGGACTCTGTTCTCGCTCGAGTGTGTGTGAACAACGGTAAGAGCTTCATCAGAGAAGCCATGTTCCGCCAACTCCCAAAAGATCCAGCCATTCCCACATACAAACTGATAGACAAGTGGGAAATGGACCTGGAAGCACCTAATTCCAAACAGCTCCTGCCAAGCAGGTGTATGCTCAAAATCTCCATTGGCAACAAGAGCATAGTCCATAATTGTTGGGTCGTGCGAGACGTCTCTGCCACCTTTTACTTAGGCAGTGACATTCTCAATCGCTTTGCCATTAGTTTGGACCTAATAAACTTCAAAGCTTGGTCCCGATTAGCGGATAATCCCATGGGCTTTGATGATCCAAAAAAAGCATTTAGGTCAGCTCAATTGCTACCTTATGCAGTTGAAATTCAGATCAAAGAGGAAGTCACCATCCCAGAAAGGACCCGACAATTCTCCCTGGAAGTGAAAGTTAAAAGAGGACAAAAATTGAAAAACCCTGATGCTTACATACATCTAATTGCTTCTCTCCAACAGCAAGGGTTGGGGGTAAACCCAACTCCATTAGTCAACATAGAACATGACACCATTCTAATAGAGGTGGATAACAGCGACTTAAAGAGTATTACTCTAGCCTCAGGCACCATTATTGGAATGGCGGTTGATGACCGACATTTTTCCATCGATTTAGGAAATGAACTGTTAGGACCAATACCCAAGGACTGTTTGGACAGTGACAGTGATGACAATACAACACCAGACAGGATTTTTTCCCGGCATGGGGGGAACTTCCTGGTGTACACTTCCTCCCCCTATGGTAAGGAAGATGTGACTTGTGACTTCAGGAGGGATGAGGTGATTTTCCAGGTCCATGTGGGTTGCCTTTCCCACCTGAGTCCTCCAGTCCAAATCAGCACTCTGACCAGGGACTTCTCCACCCAGCTGGAGGAGGCCGCTGAGATAGCCAAACCAGAAGTCTTTCCAGGCTTCAGGCAGATGGTGGAAGAGAGAGTCAACCTAGCTGATGCCTGTGTGACTCTGGAACAAAAGCAAAAGTTGAAACAAGTTTTCTTGGATTTCCAAGATCTCTTTGCGGTAGACTCATATGACTGTGGTCGCACCGACATCCACACAACAACAATCCCCACGGACCCTGGCATGACTCCTGTGTTTGTGAAGCAATATCGCTTGCCTCTCGCATCAATGGAGTCCCTTACTGAAATAATTAAGAACCTTGAGTCCCGGGGAATAATCCGTCCAGTCCACAGCACCTTCAATAATCCGGTGCTGGGAATATTGAAGCCAAACGGCCAGTGGAGACTCTGCGCTGACCTTAGGGAGCTCAACAAACGGGTCCATACTTCCCGATGGCCTCTTCCCTACATTGACCAAGGGCTGGCCCAGATCCAGGGGTCACAGGTATTCACTGCAATAGACCTGACCAATGGATACTGGACCGTGCCGGTCAGTAGGGAGGACCAATACAAGCTGGCTTTTACCTTTGGGGGCCAGCAGTATACATGGAACCGGACTCCCTTCGGATACCTCAACTCCGGCAATGAATTCGACATTTTCCTACACAAGGCCATGCCCGACCTGGGTGCAAGGGGTAACCTGGCTTATGTAGATGATGTCCTCATCAAAAGTTCATCTGTGGAGGAACACATAGCGGAGATCCGTTATGTTCTTACCCAGTTGAGGGCCGCCGGAGCAAAACTTTCCTTTCAGAAAGCACAGTGGTGTAGAACCCGTGTTAATTTCTTGGGGCATGAGATTACTCCTCAGAGTCTCTGTCCCCAGGAAAAGAAAGTGGAAGCACTTCAGAAACTGAAAGACCCCGCAACTCTGCGGGAACTAAGGAGCCTCCTTGGACTGACTAATTACAGCAGAAAGTTCATTGAGGGCTAGGCAGAGATCACCAGACCCCTGATTCATCTCCTGAAGGGGGGGTCAAGTGGGAATGGGGTCCAGAACAAGCAGAGGCGGTAAAACAACTCAAGAGAAGCCTCTCACAAGCGCCTTGCCTAGCTTACCCTGTCAGAAACAAGGAGTTCTTCCTGGAGACGGGGTTCTCTAATACGTGCTTGACGGCAGTATTATACCAAAAGCATGACAAGGTCAATAAAGTAATCTCCTATGCGAGCAAAACTTTATCCTCTGTGGAGGAAAAATTCAACGATTGTGAGAAGGCACTCCTGGCAACGGTGTGGGCATTGAAGAATTACCGCCCGTTTATCCATGGGGAACACATCATAGTGGAGACTCCACACCAGCCTCTGCAATATCTCCAAAGTGACAGAATCCGGGCCGGAAATGTGAGTAATTCCCGAATTACTTCCTGGATTCTGTCAATGCAAGGCTTTCCTGTGGAGGTCAGATATGGCCAAAACAAGAAGAGTCCCCTCGCGCAAGGTCTGGCTGACTTGCATGATTGTGCCAGAGAAAACTGTCTCGAAGACGAAAGTCTAAAAATCAAGGACAACACGGAGGCATACCTTAATTCCCCACACAAAGTCTGTGAAGAGGACAAGTGTGAGGGAATGCCCACTGTCTATGTGGATGGATGCTCGTACCATGTTGACAACGACGGGGAGAAAGAACTGGTGGCTGGCGTAGGGAATGCATGGGTGAAGGAGTTCCCAGAACCCTCCGCTGGATACAAAATTGGTCCCCGAAGTAGTCAGGTGGCAGAATTGATGGCTGTGCATCAGGCCATCCTCACTGCTGTCCAGCATCAACTCCACAAACTGGTCATAAGATTCGGATTATGTACGGAACGGGTTCGTGGAGCACCTGGTCAATTGGAAAACCAGAGGCATGTTATGTGCTAATAACAAACCCTTGAAACATGGGAAGTTGATCCAAAACATTGATGATCTGGTCACCTCGAATGAGATGACCATCTATTGGAAAAAGATCAAGGGTCATTCCAAAGTAGAGGGACCAGACAAAACTGGAAATGACTTAGCTGATCAGCTGGCCAAAACCGGGGCCATCCAAGGGGATCTAATTGAGATTGAGTCCCTGTTGGGGGAAATCCAGGTCACTGCTATCACTAGGTCCCAGACAAATGCTCACAGTGACCTTTCAATTGCACAATGGAGTAAGGAGACCCCTGATGCTGATTTGATTACCGCTCAGAAGGGGGATCCAATAATTGGTAAATTTTACCAGCACCTTGAGGACCCTGAGAACTTTCCCCTGACGGATACCGATTACATTGGGAAAGAGGACCTAAGAGTGTTGATGAAATGTCCAAAAATGTTCCGAATCCAAGACTGTTTGCTGGTAAGGAAATCCAAAGCTGGCCACGACCAGTGGGTGGTTCCTACCTCATTCCGAAGCCTGATGTTAAGTCACGCCCATGATGCGGCCACCGCCGGTCATAGGGGGTTTCACACAACACTGGAAATCTTAAGATAGGTTGCATACTGGCCACACATGGGGCAGGACCTTGACCAATACTTGAAGGGGTGTCTTGTGTGTGCACAATTTCAGCCATCGTCCCTCACGCACCGTGCACCCCTCCAAAAGAGGGGGATGACACTGCCATGGTCAGATTTACAAATCGACTTCGTAGGCCCTCTGATTCGCTCGTCTAGAGGAAATAAGTACATGTTGACTGTGACATGCTTGTTTACCAAGTGGGTGGAATGTCTCCCAGCCCCAAATTGCAAGGCAGAAACAGCAGCTGCCCTGATGATTAACCACATCTTTTCCCGTTTTGGTCTACCTCAAAGGATTGAGTCAGACAGAGGTAGCCACTTCACCAGTGAAGTAATGACAAAGATGTGGGAGATACTGGGGGTCCAGAGAAAGCTACACATTGCTTACAGGCCAGCTTCTTCTGGAGCAGTAGAACGCTACAACCGGACAATTGTGAGCATCTTAAAAAAGTTTGTGGCAGATTCTGGGCCAAGTTGGGATATCCGATTACCTCTGGTCCTAATAGCCATCAGATCTACCCCTTCATCTGCAACCAAAATGTCACCATTTGAGTTGATGACTGGGCGCAAGATGGTGCTTCCTCAGCATTTGCTCTACAGAACCCAAGAGCAAACGTTGATAAATGCCTCCACAACTCATGAGTATGTGGAGAATTTAAGGAAACACCTTCAGCATGCTTTTGCCTATGCTCAGCGGAATCTAGAAAGATCAGCTGAGAGTATGAAGACCCACTATGACCTGAAAACTTCCAGGAAGGAATATCAGGTGGGGGACCGGGTCTATCTATACAATTTCCAAAGGAACCAGGCCAAGCAGCGAAAATTTTTGCCTACATGGAAGGGACCCTATGAGATTATAGACAAGATCTCCCCTGTGGCCTACAAGATCGGCATCCCCAAAGGCGGTTTGGCAGAGGGGGAAGACAAGTGGGTCCACATAAACCAGTTGAAGTGTTACCATCCCAGGCACACTTTGCAGCAACTGGAGGAGTCCTCAGTAATCCCAGAGGGTACCGCTCCAGAGTAATTCAATTCCAACCCTAAAAGATCCTACCTATAGCCTATCAAATTCTGTGTTTCTCAAGTTTATGTGTTCCTGTCTCTTAATTTTAAAAAGAAATGTGCATGTTCATATCTGTTGAGTTCTAAAATATATATGCCATCCCACTATATCAATGGTGGGGGAGAAATGTCCATGAATAGGTATTGCCGCTCTTCCTTTGTCGTCCTAGGAGAAAGAAAACCTGGAGACTGGCCAAGGAGGACGATCCGGAGACCGGGAGCAGAGACGCAAGGGGCCCAATGGACCGCCCAATACTCCCATCAGGACCGGCGAGGAGAACCGACTGATCCACCCCTGATGGAGGAAAGGATGCTGAACTTTGTCATCTGCGGAATTGGAAGAAGATGATGCGGACCTCCGAGCACGTGGGTCAACATCCTTAGCACCTGACATCCCCTCAACTCAATCCAAGTGCAGTCGAGCGGGGGGGTTTGTTGGGTGTTCTGACCCACGTTTGGACTATTATGCTACAACATTTGGTGCTGTGGGCTTAGGAAATCCAAGATGGCCGAAAAAGCCCACATGTGCGCCAGAATCTATGAAAACCGCGCAGTTTGTGCGCACACCAAAATGGTCGCCTGACTTGCCACCCCCCGGTGCGGGTGTGCTGGGTCAGAAGAGCCATGAGTGAAAAGGGGTGCCAAAGAGAAAAACAGCAGTGCCTGTTCGCTAGAAAGCACTTTAAAAATCACCCTTTGTTTCTCTGAAGGCAAGCTCAGAATGCCCATTTCAAACATTGCAGAATATCCAACAATCACACTGAACACCAGCAGACATTTGACAGAATAAAGTCTTGTGGGCATACAAAATCTGGAAAGAGGATGAGCCTAAAATAATGTTCATAGCAAAACTGGCTGAGCTGTGGATGTCAGCAGTTTAAGTAAATTTGGACTGAAAGACACTAAAAATCTAAATGTTTAAAAGAAATGAGTGACCTACATTTGAGTGTCACATAGGTTTCAATTGTTTAAATGTCATAATTTTAAACTTAGAATCAGCATTCTAGCTGCATGTGTAAAAATGGTTAGTTTATTTGAATGCAGAAAACTGGGTAACTAGAAGTGACATTAGCTGGGGCCTGGCTTAAGGAACTGAATTCTGCCTGACATCTACCCCCACAGGAGTTAAAACCTGCTCAGCCACTCTTACCCTTGCCAAAAGGAGTTGTCACCTCTCTGATTAGATTAGGGGTGGAGCAGCTACAGGCAGTTGAACAAAGGCCTGTCCTGGGCCCAGGCAGATGGTTTATTAGGGTAGTCGTAAATGGCTTCCTTTTGAACAATGGGCCTTCCAGGGCCTAGGCAGATGGTTTATTAGGGGGACCGTAAAATAGCTTCCTCTTGGCAGAAGCTGGGAGGGGCAGGGTCTCTGAGCTTGGCAGAAACTGGATAAACTGGTTTCTACACCATGTGACCTGGGAAACCACACCCCTTTGGGGCCAGACCATAAATCTAAAAAGATGGATCATTCATAGAGCGGACTTGTGAAAATTTTATAAGTGATATCATTATTCTTGTGATTTTTCTGTGCACAATTGCAGACGTGTTAGAACCCGGTGGTATGTCCAGGGGGGTTTTTAGCGGAAAAGAGGATATTACTCTAAATGTATGTATGTTAAAAATCTGACACTCCACCACCTAATGCCCACATGCTTTGCGAACATTTGTGTAAATGCGGGGATAAATCCAATATTGGTAACCCGACCAAAAAGTGAAATATGTTGCCATTTTTTAACCCAAGCCCCCAGGAAGAGCAGAGTTTGAACAGGGTATACCTCATGTGATATGTGATGGGTGCATGTAATTTCAAACCACTGTGTATCTATGAAATATGTCTTTAGGTCAAATATAGATTGTGTGTAATTTGACAGGGGAGTGTCCTTTCTGCAAGCCATTAAATGACATTGCTCTGACACTCCACTTCTTTTCCCCAATCAAGAGAGAAAGGAAAGCTTGACCAATGGGCAGTTGAGAGAGGGGCTGGCTAGTGATGCTGCACACACACTCACTTTCAAAAGACATAAAAAGAGCCACTAGAAGCTAGAGAGGGGATTCTATTCCACCTGCTGCGGGACGCTCTGCCGGGAAAATCCATACTTTACCTCCATCAACCTCCAGAGAGCCAACATAGAGACTTCAATCTATCCACCTTCAGAGACCAAGACTTTACTTCAGAATTTGTAGCAGAGAGGTCAACTACACGCTAAATCCCTCTTTAGCAGGCCTCAAATCATTGCCACTATTCACAGCCAGGCGAGCTGTTTGAATTCTTTGCAAGAACTCTTGCCATTTGCCAGAGAGCAGTGTTGTATCCAGAGAGAGACCAGCTGAACCGGAGACCGCTGTATCCAGACCCACAGACCTGATCAGAACCAGAGACCCAGACCAGACCAGCAGAGTGGAGCTGACCCAGACGCTGTGCGCAGAAACCGTCCTTGGCGAGTGAAGAAAACCTGTTGACCAGATCTGTGGCGAGGCCCATTCCTTTTAAAATTATATTGTGAGTACCTAGCAGAACTGTGCAGAACCAATCTCTTAGTTAAAATAATATAATTCAATCTATTTTAATCTAACCAGAACTGCCTCCTAACTGTCACCTGTCATTTGCAAAGCTGTCACTTGTCATTTTCTAGCTGCAAGCTGTAACCTGTCGCTTTGAACTTTTAAAATTTCTAATCCGAAAAACTACCTTTATTTAATCGTCCGTATCTCTGGAACCGTTTGGGCTAGGAACTTGGTTTAACTTTCCTCTGAAAGCTCAGAATCTCAGTTCTTCAACAAGCCTAGAACCGACTTCCTACTCCTCATACTTTTGCCGTAACCACGATTCTCGCACTCGTGAATTTTACCGCGATTTGCAATTTGGTTAAAAATCCAGCCACGTGTGAAAACAGCAGCTTCATTGCTTTCCTTTGCCAAAAATTCGTTTAACCTGCTAGTTACTCCTAGATCCTTGCTAAAGTGAGCCTGAACTCATCCCAAGTATATTTCACTCACCCTGAACCTCCTAAAGGGAATTAAAACCATTTTCAGCATATTTCTCACTGCATTGTCACCATATTCAAAGCATTTTGCCTGTGTTTCAAAACTCCTATCTGTTGTATAAGCTGCTGGGGGGGAATTGAACTGAATTCTATTTGATTGCATTCCTAAGAACTGTGTCATCTTCATCTCCTTACAGTGCATAAGAGGGGGGGGGGTGAATTGTCCAAGAAAGTGATTACATTGGCCCTCATTACGACCCTGGCGGAAAGTAACTGACCCGACCGCCATAGCGTAAATAGCGTTTCCGCCATTGCACGATGGAGTAAAGTGCGGCCAATTATGACCCATCGGGCACGAGCATTACGCCAATGCGGAAGTGCAAAGTCCGTGATGGCGGAAATGTCCCCAGAACGCCCCTCTCCGCCGTCGTACGGCGCCCTTGGTGCAATTCCGCCACCCATCATAGCGGTCACTGTAATGAGCGCCAATCGCAAAATACGGTGACCGTAAATATACGGAAACGGAAGTAAAAACATGGGGCCGTAACGGGAAACAGCACGCCGTACACCTATAAAATCAGAATCCCAACACAACCATTAAAAATCCGACCCTGAGACACATCCCAACCCGACAGCCACCCTAGTCATAACAAACAAAATGGGAAAAGTAGCAAAAAAAGTGTGCGACCGCAAGCGGCAGGTCCACTTCTCCCATGAGGAACTCACCGTGCTCACAGAGACCCTCCAGGAGAATGCTGCCGTCGTCTTCTCGACGCAAATGACCAGGACGGCACTTGCGAACAAGAAGGCCATATGGGCCCTGGTGGCACAGCGGGTAAGTGCGGTGGGGACCGCACCCCGCAACCCACAGCAATGCAGAAAGCGATGGGACGACTTGCGGATACGCGTACGGAGCATACTATCAGCCAACCGTAACATTGCCACAGCTACCGGGGGAGGATCGGAATCGCCCATCAAGTTGACCCCCTGGGAAGAAATCTGTGCCTCCACCATTGGAATGGAGAGCATAGAGGGAGTCGGAGGGATGGAGAAAGGAGTGCAGACATCCGAAGAATCAGGTAGGTGGGCCAAATAAAACAATGCTAAATCCACAATGTCCAATCATGTGAAGTACCATGTGGCCACATAGTGCAACAGAAACACATGTCAAGGAGAACGGCCACATACATACGACTGATAGCGCACTTTAAAAGTCACATTAAATACATAAATAATAAAAAATCCTAAAAACACCCTCTACACGTGCAGCATGCACACCCTAACTGCAGGCTGCAAAACAACTGCATCCTCAATCCACACAGAAATGAAACCACCTCCAAGGCCCAGACCCAAATCACCCTCAGGTACCACACCAATGCATGTGATACATTGCCATTCCAATTTCCACAGACCCATAAATAACGCTCGCCCTCCTTTACACCACCACAGGGTCCGAGTCAAACGACGAGCTGCAGGACACCCCTACCAGCACACCTGCAAAGAGGGCCAAGACCAACGGCCAAAGACCCTCCACCTCAGCTGCACGGATCAAGACACGGCAGCAGCCCAAATCAAGTGGCAGCACACAGGAGGGGACTTCAACAGGCACCCCAGCAGCCAGCATGCCCACAACAGCAGCACCACAGGTCCCCCCAATGGATGCCACAGAAGGCACTGCTTCTGATGGCAGCAGCACCATAGGTCACACTGCATTAATGCCAGCATGCTCCGACACAGACAACGGTGCTGTCGATGTAGGACCCATCCATGACCTGTCTCAATCCCCCTGTTTGTTTCATCCCCTACACCATGAGGATACCACGCAGGGGCACCCACAAGACGACGACTGGCCATCCCTCACAAGCCCTGTGGCAAGGCAACAGGAGTTGATCAGCCCCTCTGTGACACCACCGCAAATGGCCATGGCCCAGCAGAGGCAACAGTCCCTCGACCAGGTGATCGTGCAACAGCAGCAACTGGCCACGCTCCTCAAGGAGCATGCTGATGAATGTGGGGCTTCTAAGGCAGACATAGAAACATCTACTGAGACACTTAGGGCACAAATGGAGCGAAGTACAGAGACACTTAGGGCACAAATGGAGCGAAGTACAGAGACACTAAGGGTACAAATGGAGAGAAGCACCGAGAGCCTGAGGGGGGAACTGCATGCGACGTCCAAAGACGTATGTGGTGAACTTGCCGCTGTGCGCCGTGTGCTCACTGAGCTCTCACAAACTCTTAGGGACATGCATGGACGTGAGCAGGCAGAGACATCATCCGTTGCAAGTTCCGTCCAGGGCAGCCCCCAACGTAGATCTGGGAGGAACCTGCGCTCCACAGGCAGGGGTGCCCCTGATACCCGGAGAGGGGGCTTGCAATAGCGTCTGCCCACTGACAATGAGCATCTTTGGACACTGGTGTTCGGGGGGGAGGTAGGAGGGGGGAGGGGGGTGTTGGGCTTACTTGGGTGACAGGTATCTCCTCCCCTTTTGCCGCTGCCATCTGTATGCCACTCCTGCAGATGGCTTTTACTCCCGACACCTGCTGCTTCGAGTTCATCAGTGGAGCACCATTACGATCTTATGGGACGATCGCCAATGGGCCACATGCCCTTACGCAGTACTAGTGGCTAGGAGCAACATATCTACCTTTCAGCTGGACTAGTGCCTACCTAATGGGACGGGCCTGCGGTTCTAGGCGCTTCCATGTTGCCTTTTTGAACGTGAATGTAGCCCCTGTGTACCATGAAGGAACAGGGCGTCACAAAAGGAGTAGCTGGTCATTTATTGCGGATGCAGCCCACAGTAATGTAGATATTTCGGGGTTTATGACCTAATAGCTGTATGGGCTTGGTGAATTTGATGTGCATTAAAATTTTAGTCTGATGTTAACCGTGTAGCGTTATTCTTTGGAAGTAATGTAGCATATTCCTATTTGTGGAGCGATGTATTGTGAGTAGATCTGCATTGGGTTCCGGCTTCTGAGTATAGTTGCGTGGTACTGTACTGGCCGCGTTTGCCTACGAAGCCCAGTAAGGTCAGGGATAGGGGCTGCCATCATGACTGTTTTAATGATGTCATGCTTAGGGGCGGGGGATTAGCTTTTGTGTAACTGATGCCGGTCAGCCAGGTGGATTGGTGGAATGATGTGATTATCAGGAAATGGCTGGTCACAGGTGCCTGTGTTTGCGTGCGTTTCTTGGAGGGAGACTGAGGTCATGTCCATTGGAATAGCTTCTGTATTCGTGCCATCTGTGCCCTGCAGCTCCCATTGGCCCCTCTTGAGATGAGCCTGGCTGCTCAGTCACTCTGCCAACTTGTGTGGTACATGCTTATGCTGATGGTTGGTTTGTTTGCTGGCATGTGTACAGGGCTGGTGCAGTCTCCCTCAGGATACTGCTTTGAATGTTGCCTTGCACTGGTGTCAGGCGATGGGGGCCTGTTGTTGTTTTGTCTCATCTTTCAGTTCATTTTGCTGTACTTGAACCTTCGCATGCCTGTGCTGCATCAGTACGGCAATGGTGACATGCCAAATATGGATGGCCACTCACAAGGCACTTGGAGCCCCTACATTCATTTGTTCGTTGGCATGCGTGGGTGACTTGTGCATGTCACTGGTTGCATTGTGTGACTTCATTGCACCTACGAGGAGTTGTGCAATGTGGCCAGGGTGTGGTGTACAGGCACTCAGTAGGGCCATTTACGGTTGGTTCACGATGCCGTATTTCTCGCCATGGCGGAATGGTACTTTCCGCCATGCTTGATGGCGTTATGTAAATGTCCGCTAGGGTCAGAATTCGCGTACCGTTGCGCCATGGTGGTAATTACGGTTTTGCATGGCGCGCGTGCGCGTACTTGGTGCAGTTAGCGTTGGCGTTCACTACGGTGTCGCTAATGGCATCGTACTTTACGGTGACGGGTCATAGTCGCAACGAGCGGTATTCGATGGCGGTATTGCATTTCCGCCATCGTTTTTCGATTTCCGCCAGGGTCGTAATGAGGGCCATTGTCTTTTGCTGAAATCCTATCAAGTTATTTTCTGTACTGCATTTCATTCCACATTGCATCCATTTGAAACCATAAAAGTATTGTTGCTATCGTATCCATCCTATAACCACTCATCATTGATTATAAAGAAGTGTGCTAGTGCCGACTATCCATTATTGATTACTGCTCAGATTAAGTGTGATATTCAATTATTAATTTATTATAAAGTGTGATATATATATATATATTGTTTAAATTATCAAATAAACCGTTTAAACTTGCAAAAACAGAACTACTTCGTGGCACAGTGGGGTCAGGGGGATTCCAAGAGAGGGGTGTTATATAGGGGTAGTCATCCAAAACGCAGGAACTGGATTTAACGATATATCCCAGACTAGGCATTGACTTAGCTGTAGTGTTGAATTGAATCCTCTTACAGGCTGCTAAAACTGGTGCATGTGCTAATGCTTCCTTGAGATCTACAAATGAGTCAATCATTCCAGGCATCCATATTATGGGGCCTTTTACCTTCTGTCTTTAAATCCCTGAAGGAGGGTCTTCATAAATGTGGAAATGTCAAATACCCAGGACCTGCAATAATTGCACAGGCCAAGGAACTGCTTCTTCTACTTGACCGTGCGTGTATTTGTTATGCTGCGTATTGCTTCTCCCCCCTCTGGATTAATCTTACTGCCATATGCTGATATTATCTGTCCTAAATACAATACTTCCTTTTGGAAATACAGTAGTTTCTCATTGTCCACTTGTATCTCTTCTATGGCAATAATGTCAGGAGTGTCACTGAATCTTTTCTGCACTGGTCCTCCATTGTGCTGCACATCAGAAGGACATTCACATAATGGATGAGTGTGCTGATCATTTGCAAGTTACTTAAGTCCATCTGTATCACGCTGTTGAACACACTGTGTGAATCACAATACACTTATGGTAAACAAGTGAACTGGAACCTGGGCCCAAGGTACATGAATGCAGTGGGATACCATGAATCTGAGTGCAATGGGATGGAAAAGAAGGCATTGTTTGAATCAGAAACGGTGAAGCATGTCACTTCTGTGGGTATGTTACACAATATGTTTGCTGTATTTGGAAGGAGTGGAAACTCTGCTTCCACTATGACGTTGAAGGGGTGGAGGTCTTGAATGAATCTTCTGGTCACTCCAGGTAAATGGCTGTGTTACATGGGGATTCTGACATTTTTATTATGCCCCGTCACCATAATATGAGCGCTATGTCATATATGCCCTTGTCTGCTTCTCATGAAAATGGGTATTGTTTTTCCCGGGGCAACAGTGCCCCTTCCTTTATTTTTATGCAGACTGCCCTTGCTCCCATCAACAACCCTACACCATGGGGTTCACTGGTCTATAGTACATTTGGTACTTTTTTTTAAATCAACCCACAAGTGAGCTGATGCCGTGCTCACTGTCTGCATCCTCTGGGGGACCTGTGTCTCTTTTATATTTACCTGATATGGTATGCATATCTTAAATACAATCTCCCTTCCTGTTCATCCTTGTTGAACAGCTGTTCCTCTGTCAAGTATGTTAGTCTGTCAACTAAATACAGAAAACCGTGTGCCACTCCATACTCTTTTTGTCTGTCCTGTAAAAATGTACCATGTCCTTCCTTGTCAGTGCTGCTTTTACATGTGTTGTGAGTGATGTCTCTGTTGCTAATTCATAGTGTACTACTGCTGGTAAGAACAAAAACTCAGTGGCCAATTGCAATACCTTATTGTTCATTCTCGGTACCCACGCTAGCAGTACTTCTATCCCATAAAGGAACACCTTTGGATGGCACTGTGCCCCGCACAAAGTTCTGTGCACGCAAAATGCTTGTACGGCCGCTGCATTGAGAATTGATCATGCAATACCCTTCTCTGAAAATAAAATTGTCATCTTTAACTTGCTCATTATGTCACTCCCCAATATGTTGATGGGTGTGCTTTTTTTTAATACAACAGGGGCACTACTATTTGTTGTGTGCCTATTGTGAGTGGCAAGTCTTCTGTGATAGAAACCCTTACAACAGCCCTGAAAAATCCCAATGTGTCCATTACTCTATCCAATAAGGGAATTACACTCTCCTTAATACAGGATTTGGTGGCTTCCATGCTGACCAAAAATGCAAAATCCTCTTGTCTAATGTTCACTGCTACCTCGGGTTCCTCATTGTGTCTTTACTTACTGAAAGGTTTTGGCACACACGTGTCCTCTGTGGGCTGGCCTTTCGGTTATTGGGGCCTGGTCCTGATAATAGGAACGGGCTACCTCCAAGTACAGTCACTTTTGTATAGTGGTGGACTGTATTCTATGCTAACAGTGTGCTGTCCCCCTGTGTATGTATGTTTGTGAGTGAGCCTGTGAGGCATTATGTGGTTCTATTGCTTGCTGTTGTTTGTTTGCCTGTGTTATCTGGGCAAACTCGGGTCATACAGGTTGGCCAGCTGGTGAGACAGGCATCTGCTGTGGTTGAAACTGTTGATGTGTGGGATGTATCTGTTTCTGCATGGGCTGTGGTTGAAACTGTTGTTGCATGGGTTGCATATATAACGGAGGCCCCCTCTTGACCATACTGCTGCAGTTTTACATGTGGGTACATTTGTCAAAAGTGTCCCCTTTGCCCACATGCAAAACAAGACCCTCCAAATCTGGGTCCCACTCTTCCTTATACATACCCCCTCCTTCGCTGTAAATATCCTCTTCCCTTTTGATAGTATCCTGTCTGAGGATAGTAGCCCCTGGTGATAATATCCTTGTGACTGGTACCCCCCCTGTTGTGGGTACCCTCCCTGCTGCTGGAACCCTCCTCCTTCCTTTGGGTATACTCCGCCTTGCGGCACGCCTCCCTTTAGGAAACCCTCGTTGTTGGGCTTGAGCTGCTTCAAGCTGCCCATGAACAATATTTAGCGAGTACAGCTCCTTCCGTGGGTATTTATGCTAATTTCTTTTGCAACAATTTTGCATCTGCCTTGACTGAATTATCTGCTGTGTCTATCTCTACTTCCTGTTTCCTCGCACACAAATGTAGGATGCGAGTCTGTATCTCCAGTCACCCCGTAGCCTCAAACCCAACCACCTTTTATAGGAGTTTTTGCAAATCAGAGGGTAGACCCTAGAGCAGAGGTCTTCAAACTGTGGGGAGTGCCCCCTTATGGGGGCACAGCTGCAAACCGGGGTGTGGGGAGGGGGCACAAAAGCGAAGCATGAGATGAAAAAAAAAGATATATATTTTTTTTAGATTTGATAAAATGGGCAGGGTCGGCTCACATGGTCGGACTGGAGCATAAAACTGCCTCAGGCACCTATGAAAAAGTGGCCGCAGTTGCAAATGGATATTCATTCCTTTAGTCACAGATTGTTTGAATAGTACTCAAGGGGGTGTTTTTTGTTAAACTGTAAGCAAATTGTGATATTTAACGAATATTTATTCAGCAACAATGGTCAAAACTAATAGCTGCACAGTGAAGTAACTCATCAAACTGGCCAATATGCCCAGAACGGTGGCCTATTGTGACTGGCCCACAATAGCATTTTGCAGTTTTGGCACGGGCATTGCCCTATTGTCCTATAGGCCAGTCCGAGCCTGGCAACTCATCCATAACGGGCGAGGGGGCGTCCACCCAGTGGCACCCTCACCCATTATGGAGTAGCCGAAGAGCCAGCCCAGTGAAACAATGAGCACTCCCTCAACTGCTTTTTCCAGCTGAGGGAGTGCTCCTGAGCTGGCTATACGGCAATAGGGCAATCACTGTTTCCCTTTGACATTACATTTCCCCAGATGCACATGCTCGCTGAGCAATGCAAAGCTGGGGGCGTTTTATTTTTCTCAGTGTTCAATAGTTCATTGGAAATCCTTGCTGGGGCACTGCATGTCTGAACGTGAAAGGGGGAGCTCCTGCGCCTCCTCGTACATATGGACAGAGCAGCCTGGAGTGGGGCGTTTCAGCTCCCACACGCAGGCCCCTGCAGAAGTTAAGTTTATCTTAATTTATTTTTTATTTAGATATGTGTATGGTTGTGTGTATGCTTGTGTTATGAGTGAGTGTATAAAGATGGGTGCTCATATGAATGATAGAGTGAATGGTGTGTGAATGTATGTGTGTTTGTTTTGGTCCGTTGAGCTGATTTTGGAGAGTGAGGGTAGAGGTGGGAAGGAGGGTTGTACAACAAAAGCATTTTAAAAATGCCTTTTTTGCACAATCCCCCTTCCCAGCTGCCAAAATTAGCTCTCCTCTGAGGTGCTGTGGAGCTCAGGGGACAGGGTTGGTATTTGTTTTATTGGATATCTATCATAGATATCCAGTCAAAAATACCATGCTTTCCTCCTTGCCCCTATGACATGCATACACACATAATCATGTCGATTGTGTTAGGCACTGTGGGGCCCAGGGGACAGGGATGGTTTCATTTTACTGGACATCTATCATAGATGTCCAGTATAAAATATCATGCCTGCTCCGTGGCACGTCCAGCACCAACTGCAAGCTGTTTGGCTTTTTGTCCATTTTTAAAACTATGCTCTTAAATGCAAGTTTAACCAATTATTTAAAAAAAAAATCATGGGGGAAAAACACCCAAATTCCCCTTGATTGGTTTGGTCTCCTTTACTGCGCTAGGTCACTGCGGCATATCTGGTGGAAATTTGTATGTATGCCTCTCCACTTAAACAAATAACCAGCCACCATTGGCCCTGGGGGTGTGATGAGAGCAGGGTGGGGAAGCCCAGGCAGTGTGGTGGCAGCAGGATGGGTAGGAGCCATGGGATAGTGGTGGGAGCAGGGTTTGGAGAGCCCAGGGTCTAAGGTGGGTTGGAGAGAGCACAGGGGCTGGGCTACGAGTGGGATGTGGGAGGCCAGATACTGTGATGGGAGCAGGTATGGGAGTCCAAGAACTATACTGGGAGTAGGGTGTGGTGACGACACGCAATAGTTCATAGCCATGTGATCTTGCTGTCCATTTGGCATTTTTGTGCGGGCCCTGCCTGCCCACATTTTGCTCGGGGGGACAGGCCTAAAATGAACACCACTGCCCTAATATGTGATAAAGTATTGGTATGTTTACATCCCACGATTGTTGTGTCTCTAATGTCAACCTCTCTTGTATGTTTCACATATATTCTGCAGGGTCTTAGTTAGGTTTCATTTTGCATGCCAAAATGGCCTGTATGTCTAATGTTTCTGGGTATATAGTTCTCAATACTTTACACACATGTACACAACAGTTATTGAATGGTGCACCGTCATGAATATTAATACTCAATTTGATGCCACCATACCCTGCCTGTTCCCACATTTTGTCTCACTGCTCACCCAGTAAGGCTGTGAATAGGCACTTCATATTGCTGATTGTCATGGTAAACCCTGCTGTCTCTGACTCAAGAGTGTATATCCATTTGTCTGCCCCTGCCAAGAGGAATGACAAGCTATACATCAAATTGTCTCTGTCCATCCACTGCCATGGTATATGTTGTGCTCCTCCCCAGCCCTTCTGTAACTTGGACAGCTATGTGCACACTGCTGGCCACACCCTTTGCAGTGCTTGCTACTGCCGTCCGTCCTGTCCTTTTACTGATGGTCTGGGACCAGTCCCTGCACATCTCACATTTTTCTCTCTTTCCTTCTCCTTTTCTCTTTCCCTCTGTCTCCTCTTTCTTCACTCTTTTCTTTTCTTTGTCCTCATCTGATTTCTCTTTGTTCCACATCCTCCCTTTCTCACCCCCCTGCTTCTCTGTTTTTGTCAGGTATCCACTGGGTTCACTTATGCACCCTATGGGGTCCTCTTCCTTCTCCTGTGGTGTATTTGTATCTAATTTACACATAATCTTTCTGGACGTCCAGGCACCCGGTTTTCCCGCCGACCTTCACTACTTTTTCTTGTGTTGGAATGCCTTCTTTATCTCATCCTCTTCTGCCTTGGACACAGTTATTAACTTTCGCTGCACACTTGTTTCTATGTATGCTAAGTATACTTGCTGCGGTTTTCTCACTGTTAGTGGTTTTAGCCTCTGGCTTTCCCTTCCCTGTTTTCTACCTTCTTGTGGACCCCGTCGTGGGTTTGTGTACCCCGCTGTAGGCCTCCACATCGAGTACAGCCCAAAGGGGGGGTGCGGGGTGGTGGCTCAATTGTTTGCCATTGGTTGGCACTATTCAATTTACAAGTGAATTACCTGCTGAATTTGGATTGGACATGGCATCTTGAGATGACAAGGAGAGAGACATTCTCACTGAGTCTGACCAATCATGTGCCCCTTGGACATCAGCGAGGACACATTACAATTTTGCACCCTCAGTAGACCAAAACCTCTCTCCGCCAATTGGCTACTTGGTGTGTGCCCCACATCTCCTGCCCATAGCTCTAGCTCCCCAGCTTCCTTCTCAAGGTTTGCTGGTAAGTGTACACACTGTGGCTGGATTTTAATTAACAGTATTTTATTTCTATTTCTCTGCCAATTCTTTTTGGCCACCCAGGGTCTAGGTCAGTGACCTCAAACGTATTATCTAAAGTGACTTTGATGGCTGCTGAATATTAAAGCAATAAGCACTGCTGTCAAAACATCCTGCAGCCCTTAATGAGCTATCCACAAAAATGCTTTCCTAACTTGATTTAAAATGTTTTGCGAACCTCTGGACAATTTTGCCCTGCTTGATAAAACCTCAACAAACTTTAAACATTAAAAGTTGGGTATATATTCTTTTTTGCAAACATTTGAACCCCCTGGCTCCCCATAATTTGGCTCCCCTGCACCCAAATTTGCAAAAACATTCATAGGTGGCTGTATATTTTAATTGCAAACGTTTGTGCAGTTTCTTTGAATGATGACAAAGTTATAAGCCATCCAAAAACTGTTCTTCACAGACCCTGCAATGGGTAAATATTAATGGATGTCCATGAACATTTCTCAAGTTTGTGTATACCACAGCAATGTCCCAGAATATGTACGAAGAAACAAAACCCGGTTTTTGGCTTGGCTGGACATATCACATCCCATCCGCATACCCCCTCACCTCTGCAGAGATTGTTTAATTTGTTTGACAAGTGTAATTCGTTTTGAATAGGCTTTTACTGTGAATTTCTATGGGTGCAATCCAACATGTTATCCATTTCAAAATGTTTGACACACCATACATTTCTCAATTGACCAATCAGTGGCTGCATATGAAGTCTGTGAACATTATGCAACTCCCTGATTGGCTCAGAGGCATCCACAGGCGCCAAACCAGGAAGTGAGCCTGCTGACCAACCCAAGATAATGGACCTTTTCTTCTTGCAAATAAGTACAACATTAGCATGCAAAACAATTGGCTAGCTATGATCACGGCTAATTAAACCTCCTTCAGGTGGTTTGCCAATAACTCCAAGAGGCTCATATCCTGATTGCTGTTCTGCTTGGATGACCTGATTCCTGGGAACTTGGACTATTTTGTACCCACTCACACATCAAGTGATTACTGCATCGATAATGAATGCAAGCCACCAAGTAACCTTCTACCCCAGACCCCACAACTTTAGTTGGACTTCATTTTAAAATGAGCTGCCTGCAGAAAGAATAGGACCACCAATGTCTCACCCTACCAATGGCCACCTTTGCCGATCTGACCATGAACACAATAAAACTCCAAAACAAATAAAATATTTTTGGATGTATTAATTGGACCGGTCAGCCAACAGAAATGCCTCCAACATCAGAACCCTTGTGGAATCAGAGTAGATAGAATTACTGGCTAACACTGAAACATAGTTCACAGTTGACTTCACCACCTACCTAAGTGCAATAGTGCATTGACAGCCCATTATTATGTTTAAAAAGAGGAGCAAAAATACGGAAACAACACATGGATCTACAACAATAACCTGTCTAACTAGCGACCATCCATGCTTGGATTTCTGAAAATCTACGTTTCCTCAACTCAGGAAAAACAGAAATAATGATGTGCAGGAAGACGAAGATAGATATTATCAGAAAACGAAGGCATCAGTACGAGACCAGCTTGACACAACATTTTTCCTTCTCCAAACATGTTTCATCAATGGTCAGCTGCTGTCACTTTACTATGTGCATAATTAGAAGACTCTCAGGTTCATAGTATTATAAGTGCCTCTTATTGGGACTCACAAAAAGAGGCAATCCACCTCCATGCATTTCATAATTGAGTAAAGCCACATATTAGGCACCCTCAATATCCACCACTGGCTTCTAGTTCAGAAACATGTTATATTGAAGGCACTATTAGGACCTCATTATATGTTTAACCACCAAACAGTAATACTGTTGGGGCCACTTGGTTTGCTGTTTTTTCTGGCAGATTATCAGAGGCTGTAAATGCTGGAATTCACCATTCCATAGAGTCCTGTGTATTGCTGGTATTACCAGCACAGGTAATACCAGTGCAAATAATTCTGACATTTTTTGATGGTGGGGTGACGGAATTACCAGCAGTTCAGAGCTGCAGGTGCATTCGGCCACCCCACAACCAAAGTTGGAGTGTGTCCGTGCGCTAACATGCTGGTATGTGTAGTACCAACATGTTACTGCTGCTCTGGCACACTCATAATGAGGCTATATGTGTAGCTGGGAAGGCAACTTGGAACACCTGATCAAAATATCTTACAAAATGTGTAAGCAGATACAGACCCAAAAGGAACTTGTTATCATAAAAAATGTAAGTACCTGCCCCCAAAGCATTCAAAGCAAAGGGTTAGTGTAAAGAAACCTCAAAGTAACTGACCCAGAGTTATGGAATGTTTACCTGCCGAGCTGATGCTGCAACCAGTCCACCAGCAATTGAGGAATATCTCAAAACCCTTCTCATCAAAAGGACTTTTCATAAGTAAATCTAAAAAATGTGGTTTATGATTGCTGCAGCATCTAATCACACTCAACATGATCTTCAAAATATGTTATCCTTTCCAAGTCGGGTGTATAATGGTTTGCACAATATCTTTCATAGATTGATCAGTTTATTTGCTGAAACACCGCCATGGTTCAGATTGCTTTGCTAAATGGCTTCTCCACCTCCCCCCTTCATTTTAGACACTGCGAAGGTTCGTGTACACATGTGGAACAATGCAAAACATCAAACATAAATAGATAAATACATGAATACATAAATACATATTGATTAAAACAGCTGGAGCAGGTCATTGAAGTTTATTTTCACTACAAAGTTTCAAAGGAAATCACTCACTCTCAGAATTTCTGTAGGGCCCCATCACAGACAGATACAAACTACATGATTCTGCAGGCCATTAACCCAGAAGGAGCCCGGTATGGCTACCCAGATGTACTCTTACGACCCCACCAGGAAATGCTTGTCCCCGTCTCACCTGGAATGATCCATGTGAATCCCAATAATAATAGGGGGTTTCATGTGTTAAAAAATGCTGTTTACTCATAAAATCGTGGCAAAAAAGGCAATGGTTTTGCCACCTCAATCCATGTAATGGAGACCCCCGTAACCTCTTCTCCCCTTTAATAGTACAATGGGTCAAACCAGCGCATTTTTGCAGCAATATTTTTTTACGGAAAACTTTTTTGCTGCAATTTTATCGCTGCACACCAAATTGGGTCGATGGCTGATGGAAGGTCCCTTTCTAGGACCCAAACTGAGAGCAGGTCGTGTAGGTAAGGTAAGGCATAGTGGTTTTGAAAAGAGTTATTTTGCCATTACCCTTGACCACTCTGCACTTGACTCTCTACAAACTAGGGGATGGGGTGCAGTATTCGTGGGATAGTGGGCAAATTATAGTGTACAAATGCAGACATCTTGTGCAGATTAGAATCATCTTGCCTGCGAAAGTCTCGCACATTTTATTAAACACAAAATTTAATTTTCTAAACTTCTAATCCTAAATAATGTGATGTTACTTGTAAGCAGCACCATGTATTTCTGTGGTCGCACTACCATTTGTCAGCCAGCGTAAGTTACAACTTCCCTATTCGTGTGAAGCATAAATCACATACTCCTATGAACATCAATTTCTAAGAACTCTTTATTTTCTCCTCCATAAAACATCAGCATTAATATAAATTTCATTTGAATGAATTCCCCCTGAGTTATAGATTTGAAGGTGTGGATTCCTATCATGCAACTATAAGTAAAGTACAAGCTATGGTGGATTGTATCACAATCTACATGCTCGGGTAAAGGAAAGCTGTGCTATCAATTTAGAACATTGTTTTAGCTACACTAGTTATCAACCTTAAAACATGGTTTTCTAAAAGGACAACTATCCCCCCAATTCCTTAGAATGATTTTGGTGAATATAATTCATGCTCCTCCCACTTGAAGACAATGGGACACATCAGGGTTTGGACGGTGCAGTAAAAATGCAATGGCAACCCTATTACTGCTGTATTGCCACTTCGCCCAATCCCGAGTATGGGGGAAACTCTGAGGATTAACCAATCTTCCAATTGGCTGGTTTAACAGATTGACAATTCAAGCAAGTTCATCTCTTCTTTTACTAGGTATTCTGAAAAAAGTGACATGGTGTATTCAGAACAGATATTCATATTTCTCCCATAAGTCTTGACACAAAATTTGCACATCAATGAAATGTGGATTTTTAAATTTGCATAATCAACCCAAATTCAGGGACATGCGACTTAAATTTGTGTGATGAAATCTGACAAAGTTGTTAACAAATATATATGTATATTATGATGTCTTTTATAGGGGAGACTCTTGTGATGTTAGAACAGTTTTTTTTCAAAAGGACTTATGCATTGTAAAGATAAAACGATCAATGTGTTTTAAGCACCAGGCCTCATCACAAGTCCAGAAGTAACTGCACCGAATTAAGGCCTACCATTGAGAAAGCACCTCTAATAGCGTTACTTTGATTGATCCCAGCACTATTAGGACTGAAGCTAATAGCGCTGGTCAAAATTGCCAGAACAGGAAGCATTCCAGTGACCATTTTGAAAAACCCAATCCATGAAATATCTCCACTTCCTGCATCCATATGGTCCTGGTAAGCAGCTAAAATTGTCCCAGGAGAGGATAAGCAGCAAGGTGGCCGAATATCACCTGTGGAAACCCAAATTCAGTGAGGGGGTGCTGGTGGTGTTGACAGATGAGGTAACTGCCAACTGTGAGGAACTCTATGGCAGTCGCCAACAGAAGACTACTGGGCAGAAGACGAAAGACATCTGGACTGCCATCTCCCAAAATGTGACTGCAGTTTCCAGTGTACCCCGCGATGGAGAGGACTGATGGAAGCAGTGGAATGACCTGAGGGTCATGGTGCAGGTACTGCTGTCCAAACCCTGTCAGGAGTCCCTGGCAAATGGAGGAGGCACTGTGGAGCCACTGGTCCTCACCGCCTGGGAGGGGAAATGCAGCACAGGGCTGGACCTCAAAGATATATAGGGAGTCTGCAGTGCCGAGGTGGGTGCCAGCAGCCAGCAGTTAGGAGTTGAGTCAACCCCCCTCAACACAAATGCATGCACAAATGATAGCCCAGCATAAGATGCCCCAGTGGACAGGGACTCAAGTCTGCAGACCAATAAGCTTGGCATGCCAACAGGGGAGAGTGACGGTGTGGCACATCATCCACCCTCCACATCAGCAATGGGGCAGGGTACCAAGGGCATCCCTGAGCATCGCAACAGCAGAAAGGTCAGGCAAGTGAAACAAACTAATACCATGGGCACCACACCCCAACTGACGCACCATGTGCCAAGGGGATTGAGGTGCATGAGCGACCACAACACTGTGCAGCAGTCACACCAGCATGTTGCAGGCCCAGTAGGCCTGCCCGATGTCGACATGGCAGAAAAGCCACAGAGAAGTACACATCCACGCACCCACATGTGCCCAGCCTGCCAATCATGGTGAAACCACAGTGTAGCCCTGCTGGCTGCACAACAGTGCCCCATAAAGCCATGACAGTGCAATGAACTAAGCCACCCTCCCACCATGTGAGTGACTCTCCTAGAGGAGTTCTGGGGCCATGAAGGACCACAAGCATGCATGCCATATGTAAGCTGCCCCAGCATGGACACCCTGTCCTACCCACAAACAGTCCAAAGGCCAACATGCCATGAGTCACACACCCATTGTTACAAGCAACCCCATTAAGCTGGGCCTACATGCATCCTCCCATGACTAACCATCACACTCTGTACCATATTAATTGTGCCTTGCATGCCAAAACACATGGGGGAACCTTACCTGACATTTCCTATGTTCCCTACAGGCACTGACGAATCACCAGAGGCATCAAAGGAGGAGGAGGATGCAGGATCAGCATCAGGGAACACTGCTGATTGTATTCATCGCAGACCATGGGAGACACTGGCAGCTGATGCACATGGCCTCCTTAGAAGCACTAATCAGTGCAGACAATTAAAGCTTGTCGTTAGGCAACTGCATCTCCACTCAGACCATTCAGCAATACTTAATTTGCCTTGATAAAGATCCTTGTGTGATCAAAACATGTGTCGGCACTTCTAGCAACAATACAGACCTGATGGCACAACCCTAAAGCATGAGTGCCCTTTATTTATTTATCAAATGTGACCAAGCTTTGTTAATAAACATTTGAGATCTTGACAAACTGTGTACACAGCACCAATATCATAGGATTGCAATAACCAGGCCCTCATGTTCTGCCACACCACACCACAAAGTTCCACACAGGCCACACCAAGGAGAATTTCCAGGGGCGTGACACCACAGCAAAGCAGGACCAAGTCAATGCCCACCCACAGGCTGCCACTGGTGCAGTGTAGGGCACACTGCAACCACACCTACAGCTAGAGTCACAGACACTGAAGCCACACCTGCTGCCAGCGTGACTGAGGAGCTACTGGGGGACAACAGCCCGGTGCCATCACCTGCTGAAGGGCCACACTCCCCAAAGAGCCCTCCACGATGCCAGCGCCAAAACTCCCCAGAGTGACTTCCAAGTCTGCCAGCGCGAACAATCATCAGAGAGCCATCCATGTTGCCAGCCCACATAGGCACCAGAGCCAGACGTGGATACTCTCACATATGTCTCCCATGTATACAGCCCTGGACCAGTGCAGAGCCCCTCACCCACGCAGCACACTACAACACTCAAGGACATGGAACGCAGGCAGCGGTAGATGGAGGAGATTGGCCATACACACACTGCACCCTTGCAGGTCATCACGGACATCATCCAGCGGGCTCCCGCAGGGTTGTGTGTGCCATGGCGTGGAACAGGGCTGAGACAAGAGCCAAAATGACCTCCCTTGCACTGTATGCCCAACATGTCAGAGGTCATCCGGCAGAGCACAGAGGCGCAATGGAAGAAAACATAGAACAGGCTCCATCCCATCCACTAAGTCCACACCCACCAATGGGTCACAGTAGGCCAAACCATGGTGACAGTCGGGAGCACCTTCTGTGCCCAAAATCACTGAGGCTAGCGGGGGGGGGGGGGCACTGTTCTGAAAGACTCTGGGATACCGATTGCCATGAGTGGCCATGCTGGGGTGTTGGTGGTGGGAGGGGGAGATAGTGTGATGGTGTGTTCATGGGTGGAGGGTTAACAGAGAATACTATGATGGGGTGTTGGTGCTTGGAGGGGTCAGAGGGGTAAATGGGGCACTTAATTTCATAAAAAACATACAAGTTCATCAATACCAGGACTTTCCTGATTGTGTCTTTGTTGTGTTAATTGATCGGGGTGGTGTCACACAGTGGTGCATGGCTTGTGCCATGTGAAAGTATCAAAAGAAATTGTCTATCAGTCCCTGACATGCCATTCTTCCATCCCTCACGTCATCTCTAGCAATGCATACATTTGCCTCTGCCACAGTCACTGCATCCTCATCCTCTGGGGGTGGTATGTTCCTGCCAGGGGGTAGCAGAACATTTCTCTTCAGGCATATATTGTGAACATTGTACACACAAGCACAATTTTGCCAACTTTCTCTAGAGCATACATACAAGCCACATCAGAAAGGTCGGGGCAGCGGAAACGTGACTTCAGGAGGCCGAAGGTATGCTCGATTCACACACAGGTCATGCTGTGAGCATGGTTGTAAGCATTCTCTTGTGGTGTTTGTGGATCACACACAGGGGTCATTAGCCAGGGCAGCTGTGGGTATCCAGCGTCACCTGCATGGGTGGAGGCACAGGCATTAGTTATGGTGTAAGGGGTGCGGGTGGACTTACATAATATCTGGTCAAAGGACTTCTTGTACATGTAGACGGGCCTTCATTTCATGGCATATGTCTATTCTATGACCACAAAAGTGATGGGTGGAAGGTTTTGAATTAATCTAAACCACTGGCAATTGCTCTGGGCCAACCTTCCACACCACCGTTTTTTAGCCCGTCTGCGCCATTGCAAAAGGGGACCAGCCATGTGCAAATCAGTCAGCAGCTGCCGCCACCGAAGGTAGCAGCCCAGCCCGAACTGCTAGGCCAGGTCCCCTCTGCACAGAAAACCAAGCAACCCCAGACATGTTTCGGCCTTGTTGGACCTCCTCAGTGAGGTGCAGCCTGGTTCCCTGTGGCGCAGCGAGCAAGGGACCCACGTCTGGGCATACCCTCTCTCACAAGGAGAAACAAACTGACCACAAAAGTGATGGGTGGAAGGTTTTGAATTAATCTAAACCACTGGCAATTGCTCTGGGCCAACCTTCCACACCACCGTTTTTTAGCCCGTCTGCGCCATTGCAAAAGGGGACCAGCCATGTGCAAATCAGTCAGCAGCTGCCGCCACCGAAGGTAGCAGCCCAGCCCGAACTGCTAGGCCAGGTCCCCTCTGCACAGGCTTGGCAGGCGAAGAACGATGGTCTGGAGGGTTGCCCAGAGCAATGCCAGAGGTCAAGATTTATTCTAAACCTTCCAGCCATCAACTCTTTTGTTTTGCTATGTCTATTCTATGTCTGTGCATTCAGTGTCACTCATACAATGCATTGTTTGTGCTTCACATGCACCCTGTTCCCTTGCAGCATATGTCATGTAAGGTGTCTGTAATTGACATGTGCTGTGGACATGGTGGCTTTCATGTGGCTGTGTATTTACACTGTACATGTGGAATGCTGGGTTCCCCATGTAACCTCCCAGGGCATCTGATGGCAAAGGGAGGGCATTGCAGTCTGGCGGCTGCACAATCGTTAATGGCCATGGCACTGGCAGGGATGTTGTTCTGTGTGGCAAATTGGCCATTTGTCTGCAATGCTTTGGTGGGCGCATGTTACATTGTGGTACCTGTAGTCATGTTGGTGTATTTGGTTGATATGATGGGCCTGATTCACAGAACGTTTTCCAATGGCATTACACCATTCTAAAACACTCCCATGAATCAGGCCCTATATGTGTACTACTACTTCTCCAGACAGGTAAGTCTGACATGTGCATGCTCCCTAGTCTGTACTGTGACGTTGGTGCTGGAGGTGGTCAAGTGCGGATTTCACATTTGCTTGTCATGCCATCCTTTGTGTGGTCATTTGCACCCCCCCATTTTAGCATGTGACCCGCAGGACATGTGTGCTAGCTTTTCAACTCACCCACTATCCAAGTCTGTTGTTTTCTGTGCCTCTCTATGTATCCTAGCAGTGTGCTGTTTTGTAGGACCATGGCATTGTGACTGGAAGCATGGTAGCGGGCACAGCAGCGGGTGATGATGAGATTGGGGTCTCGGGTCACCTGCACATTCTGGTAGTGTAGTGCTTGCAGTTTCAGTACACAGCTTTGTGGGCCTGGAGTGCTATCAGTGCCTCATGGATAAAGTCCAGGGAAGCAATCACATTTGGCATTTTGGCCATGGCATAGACCTGTGCCTTCATAACATTGACCTGGCTGTGGTGGTATGCAGTGATATGTGGTGCTGCATTTGCCGCATGAGGGCTTCAAGCACCTGGGCCAGCACTGCACAGAATGTGGGCTGTGCCAGGCCATGCATCATTGCCACAGAGTGCCTAAAGGTGCCAGTTTCAAGCAATTAGAAGACAGACACTAGTTTCAGCAGGAGGCACAACTGTCTGTATGTTCATCTTGCTCCCTATGTCATCCTGTATTGTGGTGAGCAGCTCAGTTATGTTCTGGCTGTTGAAGCGGTAGCGGGTGACCAACTGGCTGTCCATGAGGGTCCAAGATAAGGGCATGAGCATGGGGATTGAGGCACGCCTTGCTTGGGCTCTCCTCCTCTTCTTCCTCCTCCTTCTGCCCACCCCCCTGTACTGCCTGTTCCCTGGCCTGGTTGTCCAGCCTCTCTACTTCAAGGTGCAGATTGAACAGCTGCCTGTCCCACCTCGTAGTGGCTAGTGGCAGCATGGTGCTGGAAACAGTGTTTGTGGTAGGGGTGTGCCTTCTGTAGCCCTCTGGGATGGATTGGGATCACCTGTGGCTTCATTTCAGGCACCTGTGTTCATTTAACTGCTCTGTGTTTTTGGCAGTATTAGCACCAGTTTTCGGCACTAATACCGCTGAACATGGACTTGTGATGCGGCTGTACTTTTGCCTCGTGTTATGGGCTATACTAGCGCTGGCTTTAATTGCTCTTGCTATAATAGCATCGGCTACTTTTACAGTCGGTGGTATTTTTTCCGGCCTACCATCCAGCGGAGTGGTATTAGTGGCACTAATTCCATTACTGCCACTTTTAAGGGTTGCTGCCAAACTTGTGATGAAGCCTAATGTCACTTAAATGATCAGATACATTTCTGTTGAATTGTGCTCATGAATACCTCATATTAATGTCTGCTTTCAGTTAATAATTAATATGAGATGTTAACAGATCCCTTTATTGGAGTTCCATTAGGTCACTTATGGTGAATCCTATGGGCAAGCAGAGTTCAGAGTTGACATTTTAAATGCATTGATTTTCTTTGAAGCTTTGGAATTGGAAAGCAGGCCTGTTGATCGTGTGACCCAGAGCTTACCAAACTGGATGATAACAGTCTGGTTTCCACTTGAATGTATTTCTATGTATTTTTAGGAGTATTTCTCTTAAAATCAAAGGACTTCAGGAGAACATTATTTTGTAGTGTGGCGCCTAATGTATTTCTTTGATGAAAAATAAAGAGGTCTGTTTTTCTTCAGATTTTGAATTTATAATCCACTGCCCCCTGTACCTCCACCATTAATAATGTGCTCACAAGTATGTTCAACAGATGTTTAGCTTGTATCAAGCTCACTGATGAACCAGCAAAAGCAAGTATTGACCTGAATTGAATTCAATTTCATTGTATTTATAGAGTGCTAAATACCAACATGCTGTACAAAAACAAAAGGGCAATACAAATCATATGGAATCAAAAAGAGAATCAACATGAACAGATAAAATCAAAAGGTAAGCAAGTGGGCTTTGAGTCATGAATGCATGAATGCAAGAGATGAAGAGAGGTAAGCAAGCAAAGGGAAAGGAGGAGAGCATTCCAATGTTTAGGGTCAAGAAGGGAAAAAGATCGGAAACAAAATGTTGCAGAGGGCCGACGTGGGACCATAAGTAAGAAGAGGGATTGAGAATGAAGGGAATGAGAATGAACATAGAAAGAAATAAGAGAGGAAAGAAAAGGAAGACAGAGGTTCTGGAGGCATTTAAAATCCAGACAATGACAAATAAAATGTAAATGTGATTCAAAGGGGAGCCAGTGCAGAGAGACTAGTGCAGAGGAAATAGTCACAAGAAGATAATGAGAAGAGAAAGCAAATTGATGGTAAATCAAAGAGGAACAAGATAACAAGATGGGTAGCAGGAAGACCGAGAAGAAGGGAAGAACAGTAGAGCAGACATGGAGGAAAAAGGAACTTTGGACTATTGAAGGAAAGGGAAGCTCTAGCCTTGTGAATGTTCTAGAGATGAAACCGACAAGAGTGGGAAATACGGTGGAGGATGACACGGAAGGATCAAGAATGACACCAAGATTTCAGGTGCAAGAAGAGATAGGGAGAGAAGAAGGGATAAAAGAGATAGAAGTGGAGGTATGGGATGATGGTAGTGAGCCTTCATCCAGCATTGAATAGCAAGAAGGCAAGAGGTAAGGGTGGAGGGAATAGAGTGGGAAAATGAGGGAAAAGAAAGAAAGAGCTGAGTTTCTGCATAGAAGTGACGAGGGAGATGAATGGAACAGATACAAGAGACAAGAGAAATGGTGTATAGAGACAAGAAGAGGGGACCTGGGACAGATCCTTGAGGCACACCATAGTGAAGAGGGAAGACAGTAGAGATTAAACCAGGGCAGGAAACTGAGTAAGTGTGATCAGTAATACAAGAGTGGAACCAGTTTAAGACAGGACCTCAGAAACTGAGGCTGCAGAGGGAAGAAGAAGTGATCAAAAGTGTCAAAGGCAGCTGACAAGTCGAGAAGGACCAGGAGAGAGAAGTGCCTAGAGTGATGAGAAATTAGTTGCATATAGATAGGAGAACAGTTTCAGTCGAGTGAAAAGTGTGAAAACCAGATTGGTAGAGTGAAAGAAGAGAAGCAGTATTTGTGTTGGAGGGGACTTAGGAGTACACAAAACAATGCAAGACCTTGGAGAGGAAAAGTAAGAGTGAGATAGAATGGTAATTAGAGGGGAGAGAGGTATCCAGAATAGGTTTGAGCATTGGGAGAATAATAGCATATTTACATGAAGAGGAGACAATGGAAGATTGAAGAGAGAGATAATCGAGGGAGGCCAGATATGGAGAGATTGAGAGATAGAAGACAGGATTGAGAGGAGAAGGTAAGCAATCAAAGGGCACATCCTTTGGATGGGCTTTAAAAACACAAGAGGAACTATCAGTGGAAGAGATGGGTCGGGAAGAAGACATTAGATTAGAAGGAGACTCAGGGAAGAGTGAGGAGAAGGTGGGGATAAGGAAGTGGAGACACTAGAGAACAGAGAAGAGTAATTTTGGAGGAGAATTAGAAAATGAAGTCAGAAACAGAGAGTGGTGAAGAAAGAGAGGGATCAAGGGGATCGGGAGAGAGATTGTGGTTTAAGATTTGAAAAATACATTGAAGATAAGTAGAGAGAGAGGCTAGTGGGTCAGTGTAAAAACACTGTTTAGCGAGAAGAGCAGTGTCAAAGTCTGATTAAAGATAAGAGTGATTGAGAAAATCAGAAGGAGATTGGGACTTCCTCCAGTGAAGTTGAGTGTGGTGCAGAATAAGGAGTGAGGAGCGAAGAGCTGGGGTAAGCCATGGTTGAGGTAGCTTGTGCGAAGGCAGAAAGGAAGATGAAGGATAGAGAGGGTATAAAGTGTTGAAAAATGAAGATGAAAAAGTGAGGTGAAATAATCAACAGAAAGGGAGGAAAGAGTGTTTGTCGGAAGGTAGAGAAGAGGTATGAAAGGAAATAAATAAAAAAGTTTCAAAGGATCACAGGTCCCGGTGGAAGAAAGCCGAGGAAGAGGAGGAAAAGAAAGAAGGGGGAGAAAGAATAAGTGAAATTTTAAGAAGCAAATGATCAGAGGAATAGGAGGGAAGGGCAACGACAGGAGTAAGAGATAGAAGGAAAGAGAAGACCATGTCCAAGGATGAACCAGAGATGTGGGATGCAATAATGGGAACTAGTGACAGGGGATAGGAATCCAGAACAGCAAGCAGTGGGACAGAAGAGTGAGTAGCAGCCAAATGGAGGTTGAAATCAGCCAGAAGAAACAGTGATGCATCAAGAGGAAGAAGAGATGACAGCAGGAGTTCAGGATCAGCACAAAAGTGTTCAAAGGGCCAGGAGGATGGTAAATTAGTAAAAAAGCAACCACTAGTAAAACAGGAGATCTAATATTCGAAGGACGACAGGGGAAAGTTGTGTGGAGGAGGAACAAGAGTGGAGGAAGAAAGATAGGGAATACCAACACCACCCCCACAACCTTAAGGGCAGGGAGTGGGAGAGAATGTGGTAAAAGTGGAGAAGCAGGCAGCTGGAGCGACGAGGTTGGGTGGGGTAAGCCAAGTCTCTGTAAGGCAAAGGAAGTCTAAGTTGAGGCAAATAAACGAATCAAGGAGAGAGTGAGACTTTGTACAAATGGAATTCATATTTCAGACAAATGCAATTCATATTTCAGAGGGCAATGTTGAGGATGTATAAAGAGGAGGATGGATGCGATTGTTAAGATTGCAATTAGAAAGAGTTTTGGCAAAGGCAAAATTAGAACGGTTATTTGACTATGGAGATTAAACAGTACGTTCTTCCCTGTATAAGTTCCAATAGTCTAACATGTTATTGTGGGCATTGGATACATTTGAAATGTTTTTTTCCAATTATGTTTTAGATATATTCATGAAAAATAGTACACTGGGTAAATCTTATTGCTTTTGGAAAATAAGCTCCTTTTTCAATTCAACATTGTTTTACATCAAAAACCAAACTTATCAATCTTGAAATATATTGATATTTCTACCAAATATGCGATTCAGATGAGTCATTGGGCCTCATTAAGACATCAGTGGTAGCTGTGCCTGTAATACTGTAATACAGGCATGGCTGCCGCTGGTGTCATTTTTTTTCTGGTGCCTGCAATTGGCCAATTACCGGGTCAGTTCGGCCCGGAAAAAAAGATGCTCCACATTCCCAATCTGCCCCATATGGCTGAATGGGAATGGGGAGGTTGGATGCACCGGCACCGTTTATAAAAGTGCTGGTGCATCCGACATGCTGTGCTCACGGGTGCCACTCTGCCCACCAGGTCCGACCTAACGGAAAGAAAGGCAACCACAAGCACAACTCGTAGGAACTACGGTACCGGCAGGCTTACCGGTACCATAGTTCCCAAACAAGCAAACTTATAATGAGGCCCATTATCTTCATGCAGAACAACTGAAGTTGTGCTTCATTTAAAACACATGACATGTTGGCTTCTGGAATTATGGTGAAACAATTTGCTTATCTGTATTTTTTTTGAGTAGGCATTACAATAGCACAAGCTGGATTTTCTTTGTATTACTGAAAATATTTCTCACATAATATGTATAAACAAGCACCAGTTCTGTCGGATTTATCACATTTTGCTCCACACTATTGTTAGGGAATAATGTTATATATTGGCTATAGAAATTGTTCTGCATTACAGAGGCTCCATATTTCTTATTTGTAAAGTTTTGTAAAAATGCATTATGTTTTAGTACGGTAAAGTACCAGACTTTCTTTTCATGGTTGGAGGAAAAGAACACTGTGCGCCTCCTTACAAGTATGGCTTTAAGGCAACAACGGCGCCGGTATCGCTACCGGCACTGTTGCTACCGTACTGCCATACTAGGAGTTCTGCTTGCGGGTGCCCTTGCAGCCACCAGGTCTGACATGGTGGCCGTACCGGCACCCACAAGCAGAACATGATGGTAGCACCGGTGCTGTTATTAATGGTAACAGTGCTACCACCCTCCCCATTAGCCCTATGGGGCTCAAATGGGAATGGGGATATACCCGGCCCATACATGGCCCCAAAAATTAAAAATGAGCAGTGCCAAATTGCCAAAATAGTGCCCTACCTGTACCTCCACATAGGAATAATACAGGAAAATCATGCAGACAACATAGATGTGGCAAAGAAGCAAGGGCAAACACTGCAGAAAATCCAAACTAATCTGAACTCTGCAGAGCAAAGGCTCCAGAAGAGCCAAGAATCAGAAACAGAGGCTAGGCAGTTTATTACCAAAATAAAGGAAGACCTGGCTCTTTTACAGCAAGAGAAGGCAGAGCAAAATACTCAAGTACAGATACTGCAAAAAGAATGTCAGGAAAGGCTTGACTCTTTAAAACAGAGTCAACAGAAACTGGCACAACAATTAACTTTTGATAGAGTCTGAGCAGAATAGATGGTCGTCTTACAAGACCAGATAGACCAATTAAATGAGGAAAATAATAAATTAAATATTAAAGACATCCACTCTCAAGAGGAATTTGATGAGGAGCGCCAGAAATTTAGTGCATTTAAAAAACAGCGGGACAACCTGGCTGCACAGAGGGGCACCCTAAGTCAGGAGAGGGACACCTCACGCCAGGAAGTCAGCCAATTAAAAACTAAGTTAGATGAAAGAAAGCTGGCCCTTCAGGAGTTTAGCAAAGTTAAAACTGAATATGAGAAGCTACTAGAGCTCAACAGGCGGGTCAAGGATGCTCTGGCAAAGAACACTCAGACCAATAATGACAAAACTCAGGAGGGGAGTCTCCTGCAGCAAAAATTGGCCCAGTATTTCCAATCCAGGCAGGAAGCACAGAGAGACAATGAGGCTCTCCATGAAAAGAATGATAGACTCCACAAACAGATAGCCATGCAAGAGCAAATCATTGAGTACAGTAAGGCCTTAATAGAGGAGCAAAAGAGTCAGATTTGGCATGTCACCAGTGAACAGGGGCTGAAAAAGATGAGGTAGGAAGGGAGAGAGAAATCCCTGAGCATAACATCAGGACCCCTGTCATCAGAGACTTTAACTCATTCAGTACCATGGACTCTGCTGCCCTCATGTCAACTGGCTCATATGAACCAAGGGCCACAGGGATGGTAGACTTCAGCAGAATGGGAAACATGGGACTGACAGAGCAGCACCTCACAGAAATGGATGGCCGGGCATCTCTGTACAGATTCCCAAATGTTAGGGCTAGCCTCTCTGATCAAGAAGAATCCAGTGAGGGGAGAATCAGGGAATTGAATCCTCAAAAAAACCGTCTACCAAAGGATCAGTCTCTAAAATTCGGTGGGGAACTCCATGAAACTAGGCCCACAAGGAGTATCTTCAAAACCTCTTCCGAATGAGGGTAGTGGGAGTGGGGGGTACTCAGCCAATCCTGGGAGCAAGGGAGAGTCAGAAGACACCTCTGAGCACTACAGGTCTCAAGAAACTAGGCCCCCACATTCTGCAAGCCCTTCCCAAGCTTGCAGAATCAGGGAGAGTCTAGAGGATCAGATAGCCAGCTCCTTTAGCAGTGCCTCTGAGTCAGAGGATGAGTGGACCCGGGTGACTAAGACTAAAAAGGCCAACAAAATTAAGAGGGCCCTACTGAAAGATCCCCTGAAACAGATCAAGGCCATTAGGAGTATCATAACTCCCTATCATAGAAATGCCAAGTATTCACTGTAGGAGCACCTCGAGTTATATGAGCAAATGATGGATACTTTCCATTTGAAAGATAGCCAGAGTTGCATTCAATATGTCAAGTATACATTTTTCCACTGAATACTCCAGCTTCTTTGCGGGGCTGGAGGATCAGAACCGCTCAAGATGGTCCACCTATAGGGTGGCTATTTTAAAGCATTTTTCTGTACATAGGAACCCCCAAGAGGCCCGCAAGTCTACCTACAATCTGCAATGTGGGGAAGACCATGCCCCAAAAGAACACGTGCGAGAATTAAAACGTGCCTTTGCACAGACCACCAGGAGGGTGCGTACAGACAGTAGGGAGTTCATTAATACCTTCTTTATTACACTCCCTAAATAAATCATGACCCAGCTGGTGAGGGACTTTCACGAGAAGCGATCACTAGACTGGGTCATTGAACAGGCAACTTGTATTTATGAAGTGCAGAAACGGGTAGACACTAAAAAAACAAATAAGGACCCCAAACCAACCAACACCCTTGCTGCTGCTAAGGTGGCGGAGGTGAAGGTTGCTCCCATTTTAGATCTGGAGATGTGGGGGGGCCTAAAAATATTCCCATGCAAAATCCTTCTAACCAAAGTCTCAGGAGGCCCTTGGGCAAATCGCAGACAGGTAGTCAGGGAGGTAACCCCACAAATGGGTCCCTTAACTCCCCTGATTATACAAGTCCCCATTACAAGGGCAACAGACCCATCCTGGGCTAATTGTGGACTCCCCCAGCCCAAGTGGGGGGTCCAACCAGTTAGCTGCCAACCCAGGAAACTTCCCTCTTAACTCTCCTCAGGAAGGCAGTAATTCCCCAAATGCCGGGTTGAGCTTCTTTCCCCAGTACCTGCCAAACTTCAACCCCCAAAACAACCCTCCTTTCTTTCCCACCTTTCCTGAGCCCAGACAGCCCAAACCGGGAGAGGGAAGGCCAAGGGTGGAGGGTTACCAGAACTATCCAAACCAAGGGTATTATGGGAGAAGGGACAGTTACCCTTCCCGTGATCCAACCAGGATGGAACAGAGACCCCCATACCAGCCAGAGCGGGTGTCCCAATTGGAGCACCAGGTCCAGAACTTGTCACAGGATCTGGGTTGCATGTTGAGGGCTCAGCTGAACCCTCAGATGAACATGGAGGCCCAAAATCCCTCAAATCAAGGGTCTGGTACTCCGGAGCAATGACGGGGAGATAACCCTGCCAATCCACCGGTTCCAATGGAGGAGGCACAGGGGGAAGATGGGTGTAAAGCCTTAGAGGAAGCTTCCATTCCCACTTGTGAAAATCCCCTGGAAACCCTGGAACCGGAACCAGAATCTCCTGCCCCCAAAAGTCTGCAACCTAAGGAACAGAGGGCGGGTAGGAGAAATAAAGGGCCTAAAAAGGCCCATTTTGTGGAGGAGGTTAGAGTCTTCCAATTTAAAGGAGAGGGGTCCTCAGAGGACTCTGGGAAAAAGATCTTCTCCTTCAGGGATGGGGGATCCTGAGAGATCCTCATGAGGACTGTGTGAATGTAGGGACTGAGTTAGGATCGCCCACCATTGCACCCCAGAATGATGATCCAGAAAATCACCTTGCCCAAACCTATTCTGGTGACTGCCTTCAAAAGGGGGGGGCAGCCCAGAATCAGAACCAGAGGAGTCCAAACCTTCCCCAATATCCAATTGTCACATTTTTCTTACAGATTCCCAAGCTCCCAAACAGAATCCTGCGCAAACTACCCCTCTGTCAGAATCAAGAGTTAAGAACTTAACCCACCAATTGGCCCAAAATGTGCATTATCTTTGCCCCCTTGAGGAAAAGGAGGGAAGATTTTATGCCCTGGTCCAAATACAGGAGCAATGTACATTTTTGGCACTGGTGGACACTGGATCCTAAGCCACCCTTCTGTTAAAAAGTGCCTTTGAGCAGCTGAATTCAGGAAGGGGAGAGAGATACCAGATTCCTCTCACCCCTCATCCTGGACAACTTCAGAACTTTAATGGGAAGGAAATTCCTGTCGAGGGGACTGCAGATTTAGAAATTAAAATTGGGCGACACAAGGTGAAACATAGTTGTGACTCCAGAGGGCACACCATGTTTACTGGGGAATGATATCCTGTGTAGATTGTCTCCCCTGATAGATTGTGTAAACAAGGTCCTCTGGACCCAGACTAACCGACCAATAAAATTAAAACACAGCATCAACCATGTTAGTTTAAATGGCACATGCCACATAGTTGAACAAAAACCTGACCAAATTGAATTCCATTTTCAAAACAACCAAATCTCTGATGTGACAGTAATTGCAGTAGGGCAACAAACCGGTGATGGGAAGTCCACTCAATTTCTGAAAATCAACCTTCCTTCCAGTGTCATTCCACACTGGAAGGAAATACTCTGAAAATCTATACCAATTCACCATCAGATAATCTCACTTCTATAGTCCAAAATCATGAGAAACCAGCTCAAAGCTTGGCTGACATTCAGAAAATTGGAGAACAGTTGTTCATCGCCATTCAGTTAAATGGGGATAAGGACTCTGTTCTCGTCCGAGTGTGCGTGAACAATGGTAAGAGCTTCATCAGCGAGGCCATGTTCTGAAAACTCCCAAAAGATCCAGCCATTCTCACATTTAAATTGATAGACAAATGGAAAATGAACCTGGAAACACCCAATTCCAAATATCTCCTGCCTAGCAGGTGTATGCTCAAAATGTCCATAGGCAACAAGAGCATAGTCCATAATTGTTGGGTCATGCGAGATGTCCCTGCTGCATTTTATTTAGGCAGTGACATTCTCAATCTCTTTGCCATTAGTTTGGACCTAATAAACCTCAAAGCCTGGTCCCGATTAGCGGGTAATCCCATGGACTTTGATGATCCAGAGAAAGCATTTCGGTCAGCTCAACTGCTGCCATATGCAGTTGAAGTTCAGATTAGAGAGGAAGTCACCATCCGAGAACGGACCCGACAATTCACACTTGAAGTAAAAATTAAAAGAGGACAGAAACGGAAAAATCCTGACGCATATCTTCACCTCAATGCCCATTTCCAACAGCAACCGTTGGGGTAAAACCCAACAACACTAGTCAATACAGAACACAACACCATTCCAATAGTGGTGGATAACAGCGACCTTCTGAGTATCACTCTGGGTGCAGGCACCATTATTGGAATGGCTGTTGATAACTGACATTTTTCCATAGATTTAGTCAATGAACTGGTAGGACCAATCCCCAATGACTGTTTTGACAGTGATAGTGACAATGACACAACACCAGACAGGATCTTCACCCGGCATGTGGGGAATTTCCTAGTGTACTCTTCCTGCACTTTAGGTAAGGAAGAAGTGACCTGTGACTTCAGGAGGGATGAGGTGATCTTTCAAGTCCACCAGGACTGCCTTCCCCACCTGAAGCCATCAGTCCAAGTCATTACTTTAACCAGGGACTTCTCCACCCAGCTGGAGGAGGCCGCTGAGATAGTCAAATCAGAAGTCTTTCCAGGCTTTAGGCAGATGGTTGAAGAGAGAGTCAACCTAGCTGATGCCTGTGAGTCTCTGGAGCAAAAGCAAAAATGGAAACAAGTTTTCTTAGATTTTCAAGATCTCTTTGCGGTGGACTCATATGACTGCAGTCACACCAAAATCCATACAACAACAATTCCCATGGACCCTGGCACGACTCCAATGTTTGTGAAGCAATATCGCTTGCCTCTCGCATCTATGGAGTCCCTTACCGAAATAATTAAGAACCTTGAGTCCCGTGGGATAATTTGTCCAGTCCACAGCACCTTCAATAATCCGGTGCTGGGGATTTTGAAACCAAACGGCCAGTGGAGACTCTGTGCTGCCATAAGGCAGCTCAACAAACAGGTCAACACTTCCCAATGGCCTCTTCCTTACATTGACCAAGGGCTGGGCCAGATCCAGGGGTCAAAGCTATACACTGCCATTGACCTGACCAATGGGTACTGGACTGTACCTGTCAGTAGGGAGGACCAATACAAGCTGGCCTTTACCTTCGGGGGGTAGCAGTACACTTGACCCGGACTCCCTTGGGATACATCAACTCCGGCAATGAATTTAATATCTTTTTGCATAACGCCATGCCCGACTTGGGTGAAAGGGGTAACCTGGCATATGCAGATGATGTCCTAATCAAAAGCTCAACTGTGGAGGAACACATAGCGGAGATATGTTATGTTCCGACACTTTTGAGGGCTGCCAGAGCAAAACTATCTTTCCAAAAGGCACAGTGGTGCAGGACCTGTGTCAACTTCTTAAGCCATGAGATAACTCCTGAAGGCCTCAGTCCCCAGGAAAAGAAAGTAGAAGCACTCCAGAAACTAAAAGACCCAACAACTCTGTGTGAGCTAAGGAGCCTCCTTGGACTAACTAATTACAGTAGAAAGTTCATTGAGGATTACGCAGAGATTACAAGACCCCTGATCCATCTGTTGAAGGGGCAGGGTCAAGTAGGATTAGGATCCAGAACAAGCCGAGGCTGTAAGACAACTCAAAATGAGCCTCTCACAAGCACCTTGCCTAGCTTACCATGTCAAAAACAAGGAGTTCCTCTTTGAGACAGGGTTCTCAAATACATGCTTGACTGCAGTATTATACCAAAAGAATAAATAAAGAAATTTCCTATGCGCGTAAGACTTTATCCTCTGTGGAGGAAAAATTCAATGATTGTGAGAAGGCACTCCTGGCAACGGTGTGGACATTGAAGAATTACAGCCCGTTCATCCAGGGGGAAAACATCATAATGGAGACTCAACACCAGCCTCTGCAATATCTTCAAAGTGACAGAATCTGGGAAGGAAATGTGAGTAATTCCCAAATTACTTCCTGGATCCTGTCAATGCAAGGCTTTCCTATGGAGGTCAGATATGGCCAAAGCAAGAAGAGTCCCCTCACACAAGGTCTGGCTGACTTGCATGATTGTGCCAAAGAAAACTGTCTCGAGGACGAAATCTTAAAATCAATGACAACATGGAGGCATACCTTAATTCCCCACACAAAGTCTATGAAGAATCCCACTGTCTATGTGGATGGGTGTTCCTACCATGTTGACAACGGGGTGAAGGAACTTGTGGCCGGCGTGGGGAATGCATGGGTGAATGATGTCCCAGAATCCTCCGCTGGGTACAGAATCGGTCCCCGTAGTAGTCAAATGGCAGACCTGATGGCTGTGCTTCAAGCCATCCTCACTGCTGTCCAACACCAACTCCACAAACTGGTCATAATCGCTGATTCAGATTATGGACGGAACTGGTTAGTGGAGCACCTAGTTAATTGGAAAACCAGAGGCAATGCATGCTATGTGCTAAAAATAAACCACTAAAACATGGAAAACTAATACAGAAGATTGATGATCTGGTCACCTCGAATGGGATGACCGTCTACTGGAAAAAGGTCAAGGGTCATTCTAAAGTAGAGGGACCAGACAAAACTGGAAATAACCTAGCTAATCAGCTGGCCAAAACTGGAGCCATCCAAGGGGATCTACTTGAGATTGAGTCCCTGTTGGGGGAATTCCAGCTCACTGCTATCACTAGGTCCCAGAAAAATGCTCACAATGAACTCTCAACTGCCCAGTGGAGTAAGGAGACCCCAGATGCTGATTTGATTACGGCTCAAAAAGGGGATCCAATAATCAGTACGTTTTATCAACACATTGAGGACCCTTAGAACTTTCCCCTGATGGATACCGATTGCATTGGGAAAGAGGACCTCAGAGTGTTGATGAAATGTCCAAACATTTTCTGAATCCAAGACGGTGTGTTGGTGGGGAGATCCAAATCTGGTCGTGACCATTGGGTGGTCCCTACCTCATTCTGAAGCCTGATGCTCAGTCACGCCCATGATGCGGCCACAGCCGGTCATCAGGATTTCATACGACATTAGAAATCTTAGGAGAGGTTGCATACTGGCCACACATGGGGCAGGACCTCAAGCAATACTTGAAGGGGTATCTTGTGTGTGCACAATTTCAGCCAACATCACTCACACACTGTGCTCCCCTCCAAAAGAGGGGGATGACACTGCCTTGGTCAGATTTTCAAATCGATTTAATCGGGCCTGTGATTCGCTCCTCTCGGGGGAACAAGTACATGCTTGTTTACTAAATGGGTGGAATGTCTCCCGGCCCCAAATTGCAAAGCAGAAACAGCAGCTGCCCTGATGATCAATCACATCTCGCGTTTTGGACTACCCCAAAGGATTGAGTCAGACCAAGGTAGTCACTTCACTAGCGAAGGGATGACAAAGATGTGGGAGATACTTGGGGTAAAAAGGAAACTACACATTGCATACTGGCGTCCTCTAGTGGTTGAGTTGTGAGGTACAATAAAACTATTGTGAGCATATTAAAACAGTTTGTGGAAGGCTCTGAGCCAAGTTGGGATATTCGATTACCCCTTGTCCTGATGGCCATTATATCTACCCCTTCCTCTGCAACAAAAATGTCTCTATTTGAGCTGATGACTGGACGAAGGATGGTGCTACCCCAGCATCTGCTCTACCGGACCCAGGAGCAGACCTTGATAAATGCCTCCACAACTAATGAGTATGTTGAGAATCTGAGAAAACACCTTCAACATGCTTTTGCGTATGCTCAGCGGAATCTAGAAAGATCTGCAAACAGTATGAAGACCCACTATGACCTTAAGACAACTAAAAAGGAATATCAAGTAGGAGACTGGGTCTACTTGTACAATTTCCAAAGGAACCAGTACAAAGAGCACACATTCCTCCCAAGTTGGCGGGGTCCTTTTCGAATTGTGGACAGAATCTCACCAGTCGCCTACAGAATCTGCATCCCCAAGGGCAATTTGATGGAGGGGGAAGACAAGTGGGTCCACATAAACCAGCTAAAGAATTGCTATCCCAGGAATACTTTGTGGCAATTAGAGGAGGCGACCGGAAACCCAGAAGGGGAAAATCCAGAGACATAAAAGAATTAGTAAATGTTCATTGAGTACGTACAAGGAAAGAGTGTTAAGACCACTGTTAAACAAAGGCGGGGAACATTGTAAATTGTATTCAGTGCATGCATCTGCCCCACTACACCCTCGGGGAGTAGTAGTTGGGAAATTTCCATAACCATCCTATGTTCTGTTTTCTAGCACTGGAACTAAAAACCACCTAATTACCAAGGAGGACTCCTCGGGGAACGAAAAAAAAAAAGAACCAAGAACCCGGAGTGTCACTCCACACTTCCAACCAGAACTGGCAAGGAGAACGTGTCACATCTATCGCTGATCGGTTAAGCAACCGGATTTCTTCACATGGACCAAACGAAAAATAATCCCACTTGCCCAACTCCCCCATGACTGGATGGCACGATGGAGTCAGCGGGGGTATGTGAAGTATTTTTTATCCACGCCAATGCGCCACACTGCACCCCTTTTGCCAATGCAGAAAGAAAACTGCCAAAAATGGAGGCAATAACCCCTGTGCGTGCCAAATCTGGAAGACTGTGCAGGGTTCATAATCCACCAAAAGAGGTGCACACCCTGCCACACACACAGGCAGAGTGGTGTAAAAACAGTAATCACTGCTGTCATCTGTCACCTGTCAACTGCCACCAGAAACAAGGCCACAGAAGGGCCTAATCTGAAAATTCCCTTAAAAATTCTGTCATTTTTCCAGAGAATTATGGAAAGGAGAGTGTGCTGAATTCATGGATTCTCCAGGCAGTCAGAGGAATCCAGGCCTCCCTGCCTGGTAGCTGCTTAAGGAAATTAGCTGTCAAACCCATTTAAATGGTTTTCTTTTTCTGGAAGAAATTGTAAAATCCACTATTTAAAGCTTGTTTGTGAGGGGCTAATTATTTTAAAATGTTTAAATCCTTTATAAACTGTGCTTAGATTTTGTATGTGAAATGAAAAGACTTTAATGTCAAGGAGCCCAGTATCGGGCCAATCCACTATTTAATTCTGATCTGACAGCAAGGCCTGGGAAAATTGACATCTACGCTTGACACTTCCTCTAGAACAGGAAGGCTAATGGCTGCTAATGGTTCCTGCATAATGCCAACAAGCAACACAATGGGGCCACATTAGACATTCATCTTCTGGCTGACCAAAGAACAAAGGACAGGCTGAGCATTGACCTCTGTAAGGAAGGGAAGGGCAGGATGTGGAGGAGGTTTCTATATGAACTTCAAAGCACTGGACAGCTGTGCCTGAAAGGGGGTGATTACCAAGGAGGACTTTGATGTAAAATCCTTATTTTTTATTAAAGTTTAAAACTCTTTAACTGATCAACCTAAAGAGGGATTAAACTAATTTCAGACTTGTGATTTGAAGACATTGAGGAAACTTGTACCAGTTAAGGAACCGAAGTTATGAAAACATTCTGATTGTGGCAAAACTATTAATGTTGCAAACTTACGATTGCATGTATATGATCCACTGATAAGCACCCAGAGATGTACCAAATTAGAAATGATTAATCCAAAGTGTTATCGGTAAAATTGATAAAAATCTGTAGAATGACCAAGACAGCTCTCACAAAGATGGGAAGTGAATTTAAATGTAGACAATCGAATATAAGATATATGTGTCCAATTTTATGAGGGTACATACTGTTAGAAATGTACATTTGTGCAAAAGTATGTTTTGAGTAAAATCCAGGTGGGAGTTCCTAAATCCTGTTTTAAGATGACAGCTTTGTTCAGACTGCCAACCAAAACAAAGCACATGCTTGTAGTGTAGCCTCTCACAACCATGGGTGTGTGTTTTGAAGTTCTGTCCATGCCATAAACTTTGTAATGGATAAATATAGGAGTTTCACTACACATACGCACACTGCTTCCAGAACACAGTGCTTTCAGAACACAACTAGATTTACGCGCAGCACCTTATTCCAGAACTCTTCATCTTGCAGCTGACTCCCGAATTCTTTGAAAGATCCAGATTTCTTTCCAGACGCTAGCATTGCTGAAACTCTTGCTAGCTAGACCCAATTTCAAATTCTCCAAACTTGAGGTGATATACTTCTGATTCAGCTTGGCTTGCTACCATTAAGTCTTGCCCACTGAAACTTGCATCCTGTAATCTGCCGTGTCCAGTGACCTGAGGGCCAATCTAAATCCAGTCTGACGAGCAGTTCAAATTGACCAGAACCGTCTTGCTGATGCAATCCCGCTAGAGGTGCCCTGCTGCTGGTAGACTTGACGCACTTCATTTACCAGAGCTGACAGTACAATTAAATAACTTCTTCTGTATGTATAAATAGGAAGGACAGTGACCCATAGTATCTCTGCATTGTATCATCCCAATCTCAACCCATTCCATTTTTAATTCAGAACCCTAGTATTGTTAGAATCCTTCTTGCGCTGATTTTCTCTCATCTGTGGTTCAAAACCATAACTCCCTAGTGATTTTGAGTAACTAAAGTAAATCCTAAGAAGAAGTAGAGTATCCACAACTTGACAGGTTAGCTGGCCAAGTGACTGTAAGATCCATGTGTGGCATTCTCTTTTTCATAGTCATAATATTGTGTAATGAAACCCATCTGTCATTTTCAAAAGCGCATTTCTGTTTTCATTTTCGCGCCTATTTCGTAAAAACACCTTTTTACGCGGAACAGTGTATTTGACCCGTTTTTTCTTGAATATCGCATAGTAAATTTGCAAAATTAACAATTTTACACATGTCATTTCCCCATTTCAAAGTACTTCTTCCATACCATCCTGATCTGAAGTGTGTATTGTTGTTTATATTCTAGCTCATGTGTGTTAGTACTTGTTTAGAGTTGCTTTCCTTAGAATTTCTCTCCATTTAAGCATTTTTGACCATTTAGCAATATTTTACAAAGCAATTTTCATCTGTCAGTTTAAAAGTGTCATTTTACAAAAGGGTTTTCTCTCTTGTTTGGGGAGGGAAGATTGCCTATAAAATGTAGAACTTGTCTTTTATTCCTGAATCCCTGCTGGTTACTCACATTGGTGTAGGATTGCTCATTTGTATTTGAACCAAAATTTGCAGGGTGAATATTAACCTAAACACGATCTGTGCACAAAACAAAACTGTTCTTTTTCCTGGGTTTTCTATTTTTCATCAATATAAGTGAATTCAATTGCTTTTCTTAGTTTCTGAAGTGTATTGCTGCACCATATGTATATAAAATGTATTTATTTATTTAATATTCAAATCACACAGAAGTTTAATATATATATATATTTATGTATATATATATATATATATATATATATATATATATATACACACACACACACACACACACACACACACATATATATATACATATGTATATATATATGTATATATATATATGTGTATATATATATATATTAAACCTCTGTGTGATTTGAATATTAAATAAATAAATACATTTTTACCTTTACAAACTTGCCTGATTCCTGGTTCAGTGTGCCCTGTGGGGTATTTTGAGAAGGGTGTGATATGAGTGGTATATCATTCAGAATATTGAACTTATAGACAAAAATAATTAAGGGTTTCATCGCGCGCTACATGCAAGGCGAGACCTGGGTGAGTGCCTGATTGAAATCCCTTACAGATGAATATGTTTCTTTAAAAGGTAGAAAGTAGGGTCTTGATTGTAACTCGGACCCTGTAAGAAAGGCAATGGAGATAGCACTACTTCAAATACCTTCAAATGCTTTTTATTGGATCTCAAACAAATTTAGCAATGCTTTCGAAGTGCTTCAAATAGATCAAGTCTGCACTGAGATATTGAATGATGAGACAATACAGGAAACCCAAGACGGTCCTGCAATTAGGTGCAGACCTGCTGTAGACATCGGCTCAATTCAGATGGAGAAACATACCAGCCAAATTGTATGTATTGTCTCGTATTTGTGGTTCCTTATTGGGATCGGCTTTAAAATGCTGTAGCACATTCTTGCAGTGGGTTGCATCATTGGCTGATGATGTAATAGGCGTTTGAAAAGCTGCAAGCACCAAAGGCAGATACAGATACTTTCTGCAGCCTAAAAAGCATTGCAAAGTGGTTGTGCATGCTCAAGAATGGAATGAAGCTGGAAAACAGAGTCTACGGCTGTTACTTGATTTCTTGGTGCTCGAGTACTCTGTTCAGAATCTGCAAGGACAAGGTCATTAATTTCTTTTGCACTTCCCAGTCTGCAAGGTTTGTACAGAAAACTTGAATCCTTCTGTTAACCCCCAGTGAGCAGAGTCCTGGTTACCGGTGGTGCCAGCTGCAGCAGTCATTGTCCAGTCATCAGATCACCCCAAATGTTCCTCAATGATATTTAAAAGAAAAAGCTTGCCCAGTTCTTGGGGACCCCTTTCTTGACCTCTTTGGGAGAGGGTTTTGATGAGGATTCTTCTCCCAATAGAGATCCTATTAAATACTTCTTCTTTAGATGTCCAACAATGATTTGACCAAGGGGGTGGACTCACCCCATTCAATCAGGTCATATTCTACAGTCAATGAATTCCCTTTTAGTCTTCTGTAAGTGGTCTAATGTTGGCTGCTGTTTCAGAATATTCTTCCATGTAATTTCACACCCAGAGTGCTTTGTCTGCAGGAAGTGGCGAGACATTTTTGTAGCACTAAGAATTCCTAAAATGGTAGAAGCTATTGTTGACCGGAAAGTCATTTTTCTAGCTGATACACTCCATCCCCTTTTCCTGTCTGCCTACATTAAAGATGCTCTATTAATGAATATGATACTTGCTTTCCTTGTTCCTGGCAAGGTCTGCACTTTAAAGCATTGAACCTGTCCCTGGCCCTCGAGGGAGGTTCCTGTCTACATGTATTCCTGAGGTGAAGATCCTTTTGCAAGGGAGGCAGAATCCTTTGCTGGGGTAGAACACAAATGGTATGATTTTGGGTGAAACTCAGTCCTAGACAGTAAGACCTCCCACATCTTATGGTCCCAGCTTCTCTCTATCACTGCACTTGCCTCAGCTCACCCTCCACCACTGGAGGTTGCACTTAACTTCCTTCATAGAACTTCACCTGCTGCTCTCCCTAAGCACTACATTACCTATCCCATACTCCCCTACCCTCTGCACTTGCATATTCTAAACACTCACAAGGGATAGCAGGTTTGTCTTCCCCTCTCCATTGTCTCTTGTTATATTGTTGCATTTAATTATTTAACATTGTTGTAATTATATTGTGTTTCATCCCCTGTCCCCTCCTGTTGTTCTGGTGCTTTGAAACAGCATGTGCTTCATGTATAAGCGCCTAACAAGCAAATAATAAATAAATAAGACACAGGAGGCCCTGCCAGGAGCATCACTTTAAATCAAACTAACAATAAAATGACACTAGTAGGTTTTGGCCAATATATTTGTGGAATCCCAGAGATCACCACGTCACCACTAGGCATGGCCTATATTTAGATTTGTCATCTGCAACCAAGTTCTAGATGACTACAATTATGAAAGTTAAATTAGATCTACAACTACCCAAAGTTAAAGGCTGATGCTGGCTTCTGGAGTTTTAAGCTATATCAGTCCGTTGGCAGGAATGCATATGTCAACTTGTAGTACTATGTTGCCAAACTATAATGCAGCTGCATATCACTGGAGTAGCACTCTTGCGCTATGCTTTCCATCAATGAGCATTATGTAAGAGATATCTGATTACCAGACATCATTTTCAGAGATAGAGCTACCTACATCATTATTGTACTAAAAGTTAAAGAACACTCACATTATACCTGTCTCACAGATGTAATCCTGTCATAGGTTTGCAGAGACCAGAATTGAAAAAACAGCTTCTGCCAATGGCTCTCACTTGAGGTTCTAGCATGAGGCTACTCGTGTTGTGGATCTAAGGTTCCTTAGAGTGTTCTATGAAACTGGGCATGAGCCCAACATATCAAGCCAACACACAGAGGAGGTTGTAGATGTGGCTGCATTGCAAAGCATAGATTCTGTTTTGGTAGGGTTGAGATTTAGGCTGTTTGCCACTATCCATGAAATCACATGTGTGAAGGCATTTTTGGGTCTGGATGAGTTTGTAAATGTTGAAAAGTAGGGTTAACAGTGTGGAGCCTTGGGGTATTTCACGGGTCTGCCAGAGAGGCAGGGAACTGCAGGAGGCCAGAATTTTAGTTCTGTCACTCATGAAATAGGGGGTCTGGTGAAGAGCATGTCATTGTATTCCAATGTATCCCCAGTCTCTTTAAAATAATCTTGTCACTAATGGTATTAAAAGCTGCCGAGTTGTCTAGAAGGATGATTGCATTCTCTAAACTGTCAAAAATGAAACCGTTTTTTTTTTGGAGATCCGCGCTCAAACCAAAAATGTAATACTCCAAATAACGGCTTTTAGGTGTCGTGAAATTATTCCAAACGAGTTCCAGTGTTCAAAAAGTTCTTTAATAGAGTAAACAGCCGACACGTGTCTCGACCATTGGTCGTTTTCAAGGCTGTGTTTCATAGTTAACCATATATATATATTGTACTTTCCAAAATGACATAATCAGAAAGTGAAAAACATAATATTTTTTTGTTCCGTTCAATTTTTGCATTTTTCCAAACATAAATACCATAGCGGAATAATAACCAAAATATGTTAAATGTGCATTGACAGAAATTGGTGATACAGAAAAAATGTTTTGTTTTGAAATAGAAATCATACCATATAGTGCCACATCACAGGGTCAGGATGAACAGGTCAGTTGAGGGTAGTGGAAAAAATAATGAGAAAAGAAAGGGAAAAAGGAACTAAATGAGAAATGGTTCTACATCTTAAACAGAAAATGGTTGTGTCACCATAGTACTTTCAAAAAGTGATTTAAATGCAAAGAAACTGTTATTCTTACTGCCTACACAAATTGCATGTTCAGTTAGACATTCCATTTAGCATTAGATATAGTAATTGGTGATCTTTAATTAATAGTCATTATACTCTACTTCTTCGTTAAATATGTTTCTCTTTAACAACTAAAGTCCTCCTTAATGGTTGTTTGTTAGAACTTACCGACTAAATTCCGTTTGGTTATATAATGGATTGGACTTGAAGTGCTAGTTGATTTGGACTTGGATTGTCAGCTTGGTCTAATATCCTGCATTTTTAGATAAATCTTCCATTTAAACAGTGATTAACTGTAAGCAAAAAGAAACCCTAATGTTAGATTGAATGTCACTATTTTTGTTTGGATTAGCCTAAAAAGATTTATAATAAGTGGTAACCTACCAGAATAGAATATAATCGAAAAAGCACTTTGTTGGATAACGCTTCTTTCTTCGAGTCAAAAAATACATTTAGTGTTGTGCGGCTCCAAATAGCCAAAGACGAAAATCCCAGCTATCAGTGGCTTCTGTCACCTATAAATGTAATGGTATGTTTTGTTCATTTAAATCTAGAGAAGTATCATTATCGGCTTGTCAAAATGAAAAAGTTCCCATCTGATTGGCAATTATAATCTTGGTAATGATAAGCCCAGTATAGAACATTTGGCATAGCCCCTGCTTCTACAGTAAAAAAAAAAACCATTACCCACAGTAACGTGTTGATTAAAGTTTCTTCCCCATTATACTTAAACAATTTTAAGTTATGTGCGGAATGGTAGGCACATGAACAAAAAACCTTTCTTTGATTTATATTTACCTTCTTTCAAGGTGACACATTAAGGAGTTCCATCCCGTTTACTCCACTTCTTGAGGCTTGTTGCCATACCGCAATGGAATCGCGGGAAAACACGTATTTACGGAGTGACGTCACCTGTAACTACACGTGACGTCTAATGTGTGACGCCTAATGTGCGCATGACGTTCAGTATCAGCAAACTCTTTTTGCTACTCGGTTTCAGTAACAAGACTGCCGTGGCTTGTTTGCCGCATATAAATGTCTGCTAAAGTTCCTTACATTGACAAGAGTGTGTGAAAACTTGACAGTGATGTACTAGCTATTCTGCTTCTGCTACCAATGTTATTGTTACCAATCCGGTCCAAAATTATATAATTTTCCGATGCCAGTTATTTGTTTCTTTAAATACCTTTGAATTAAGTTAAAGAAAAGGGCTATTTAGGTTCTAGCACAATAAGTGAGGCTGTAGACGTACTACTCCATCGTGTTGTCACATTTGACGCTACCTTGGTAAGTACAGCAGAATATCCTCATTATCTGTGTAAAGTATCAAGTATGGTCTGTTTCAAATTGCTGTCCACTGTTGTAATATTGGAAAAAGAAAAAAAACGTTTAGATTGTTTTGATTTTTTTGAAAAATACTAGTGATTTCTTGATTTATTTTGGGATTCACACTCTACCTGGGGGGTTGGGTTATACATCTTCAAAAAATGTGAAAAATAGATGAATGATTGTAGAAATCAGGACAGTAGGCGAAGTGGAGTTTAGACCTTTATTACACAGTGTTTTAACCAAGGTAGTTGAACTCCAGGTTTGACCCCACAGTTACTTCACTGTGAGTAAAAGGCACCAGGAGTTCCTCTTCTCTTTGAGTGTCTCCTACACTCACGGACCCGGATAGGCCCACCAGTTGCTCTCACTCTCCTCTCCTTCTCCCTGCAAAAAGCAACAAAAACACCATTAGGCCAGTCCCTTTTATACCTGGGGTTTGGAGGGGAAAAAGGGCCAATCGGGGACAACTTGCCTCTCCCCCTGTCTGATTGGTGGGGACCCTAGGCACCCACCCTCTATGAATAGTGCTGCCTCCTCCCCACCTCCTCCTTTATTCTGTCTGCCTGGCTCTAGCTTCCCCTCCCTGCTGTCAGCCACACCCTCTCCATTGGCCCCGCCCCCCCCAACAATGTGTCTCCCTCGAGACATGTCTCCGGAGGCCCGTCCTGCTTGAGGCCCCAAGCCCCTGCTCTGGGTCTGCCCCACATGAGGTAAGGAGGGGGTTCTTGTTGGTTGCCCCTGATGTGTCCCTGCCCAGCTGTCTGGCGCACCTCTGACGCCGAGCGGTCGGCACGAGTCGGGCTCTCCAGTTCCCGAGCCCCGCCGCCGCTCGCCGCCGGAGGCCGCCAAGGTACGCTGTGCTCGCGGGTCTCCCAGCCGCAGCGCCAGTGAACCCGGTCCTCTTGGGCACACGCGGCGCTGCAGCTGCGAGCACCCGCGGCGCCGCGGCCGCAACGCCGGCACCGTCGCGGGACGCTGACAAGGCTCTCCCATTAACAGGGACGCCATCCCGGCGCCCGCGTTCGGCGCCGCACACGCCCGCGGCACAGCGGGCTCCTCTGGCCGTGCGTCCCGCTTTCCCTCTCCGTCCACCCTCACATCCTCACATACCCCCACCACAGATCCAGGCCGGTCGGGCCGGATCGAACTCCTGGACAAGTAATCCGCCACCAGCTGAAAGCTGGCCGGTCTATGCAAGGTAACGAAGTCGAAGGGTTGGAGGGACAGGAACCACCGTAGAACACGTTGGTTGGTGTCCTTGTGTCTCGCCAACCACTGCAGGGGTGCATGGTCGGTATATAACGTAAACTTCCTCCCCAGTAAGTAGTATCACAATGAATCCACCGCCCATTTAATGGCGAGACATTCCTTTTCGATAGTGGAATAGGCTAACTCATGCGGAAGGAGCTTCCGACTGACAAAACAGATCGGTCGCAGGAACCCGTCTACCTCCTGCGTCAGGACCGCCCCCAACCCCATGCCAGAGGCATCCGTCTGCAGAGAAAAATGCTTCCGGAAGTCTGGGCATACCAACACCGGGTGGGATGATATACTGTGCTTCAGCCCCTCAACGGCCAATATGGCAGCGTGATTGGTTGACAGGTCTGGGGAACCCCCGATTTTCAACGCCTCGGTCAGTGGCGCAGCCAGGGAAGAAAACCTGGGAATAAAGCGCCTATAGTACCCTATAAACCCCAAGAAGGCCCTAATTTGCTTTCTGTTAGTCGGTATTGGGATCCCCTGAATAGCCTCGATTTTGGACACCTGTGGCCGAATCACACCACCACCGACTATATGTCCGAGGTACTTGGTTTCCTGGGTCCCTAGTACCGATTTCACTGGGTTGATGTGGAGTCCGGCCTGGGTCAGGGTGACGACCACCTTGCGTAGATGGGTTAGATGGTCATTCCATGATGCGCTGTATATCACAATGTCGTCCAGGTAGGCTGCAGCGTATTGGTCGTGGGGTTGTAGGAGGACGTCCATCAGCCTCTGAAAGGTGGCCGGAGCCCCATGCAACTCGAATGGTAGCACTTTATATTGAAAGAGCCCCTGGGGTGTAGAAAATGCGTTTTTTTCTTTGTCAGATTCCCGTAGTGGGATCTGCCAGTATCCCTTGGTGAGGTCCAAGGTACTGAGATAACGGGCAGCACCCAGCCTTTCCAGCAGTTCATCCATCCTGGCCATGGGATAGGCTTCGTATTGGGATATCAGGTTGAGTTGCCTAAAGTCCATACAAAATCGTACAGCTCCGTCTGGCTTGGGTACGAGCACGATTGGAGAACACCACGCACTAGTTGAGGGTTCAATGATATCCAACCTAATCATTTCTTCGATCTCTTTCTTAATGATTAACCTTCGGGCCTCTGGGATCCTGTAGGGTCTCAGCCGGACTATCTGTCCGTTTAGGGTTTCGATACGATGCTCCATTATGTCGGTCCTTCCAGGTAATTGGGAGAAGGTGTTGCGGTGTGGTTTGAGCGTCTCCAGGATCACGTTCTTCATGTGTTCGGTGAGTGTTTCACCCCACTTCACCGCATCCAATTGGCCGGTCGCGTGTAACGACCCCGTATCCTGGGTGGCCAGAATATCGACCGGGGCAGGCTCGGTCCATTTCTTTAGTAGGTTTATATGGTAAACCTTATATGATGGGCTTCGGTCAGGTTGGTATATCCGGTAATTTACTGGTCCTACCACGTCCTTCACCACATAAGGGCCTCTCCACCGAGCCAACATTTTGTTTGTACTGGTGGGTAGTAACACCAGTACCTTATCCCCTGGTTCTAGCTTTCTTAGGCGACAGCCCTTGTTGTATGTCTTCTCCTGTCGGTCTTGGGCTATGCTTAGATGGGATTCCGCTAGTCCCCTTAAAGTAGATAGATGGTTCTTAAGGTCCTCAGCGTACTCGGTGAGGGATGTTTCCTTAATATTTTCCCAATCCTCTTTAACCAGGTCTAGGATCGTTCTCGGCTGTCTTCCAAACAGTAGCTCGAATGGGGAGAATCCTGTCGAGGACTGGGGGGTGTCCCTTAATACCATAAGGATCAGGGGTATGACTCTATCCCAGTCCTTCCCCTCTGGGCCTGTTACCCTCTTCATCATTTTCTTTATTGTTTGGTTGTACCTTTCCACCAACCCATCCGTTTGGGGGTGGTAGACTGAGGTACGTAGACGTCTGATCTGTAGTCTTTCACAGACTTGTCGCATGACAGCTGACATGAAGTTGGTACCCTGATCGGTGAGGATTTCGGTGGGTAGGCCGACCCGTGCGAAGTAGGGGATGAGCTGGTCACATATTTGGTTAGCCGACATCCCCTTTAGGGGGAAGGCCTCGGGGTACCGGGTGGCATAGTCCACCACGACCAACAGGTATCGATATCCATGACTGACTGGCTCGAGCGGGCCTACCAGATCTATACCTATCCTTTGAAAGGGTATGGTGATCAAGGGCATCCGCTGCAGAGGCGCTTTGGCTGGCTTTTCCCCACTCGTCAACTGGCAGACTTTGCATTCCTTACAGAATTTCGCCACCTCTCCATAGACCCCCGGCCAATAGAAGCGTTTTAGAATGTTTTGCTGTGTCTTTAGGGAGGCCATGTGGCCGCCACAAGGGTGATTATGTGCCAACTGGAGGACAATGCCCCTGTGTGTTTTGGGTAGGAGTAGTTGTTCCCTCCGTGCACCTCCCTCTTCTTGGTAAACCCGATAGAGTAGGCCCTGTCTAGATATAAAACCGGCTCCCTTGGTCAGGTCTGGGTCCCCATTAGTGATGGCCCTTTCGCGGGCCAATGTTAAGGTAGGGTCCGTCAGGGTTTCTCCCCGGATGGAATCCTCATGGTCCTCCAGGTTCCAGGCTATCCGTTGGGTGGCATACATGGATGCGCACTGAACAAGGCGAGCTTCCCTTCTTTTCCTAGTGGGTCTCTCTCGTCCCTGGGTGTTCGGGGGGATGGGCTCCCTGGCAAAGGGTGCTTCTTCCCACCATCCCTGGTCTAGGGCTTTGATAGTCTGGTGGAAGTGGGGTAGATCGGTCCCAATCACCACTGGGGCGGGTAAGGAGGGGAGGACGGCAGCTCTCATCTCTGCAATGTTAGGGCCCACCTCTACTGTTACGGATTTCATGGGGTAGGTCCTTACATCCCCATGTATACACCGTATCGGGATACTAACATTGGCGAGGTAAGGAGAATCACTTACGGTTGGTAGCACCGCCGTTTGTCGACTTCCACTGTCGAGTAGGGCCCTGGCTTGGTTCCCGTCTACCCGGACGTCCATCTCGTAGAGACCTTGGCATCTTGGTCCTTGCTCGGTCCTCATGAATCCGATCTCCATCGGCTCGGTGCCTCTCTTCCGGGGACAAAACCGGGCGATATGGCCCCATTCGCCACAGTCATAACATTGCGGTTGTCGGTATCCCGTGGACAACGGGGTGGGTCGCGGGTCGGGACCGCTCCTCTTCTCCTCGGATCCAGAAGGGCGTCCTTCCGTTGCTCTCCACTTGGGAAACCCTCCTCGCAGGCACTTGGTTGGGAAGGGTTCCAATGGTGGCATTAGATGGCGAATGGGAGATCCGACTCCGAAGGGCTTACCAGCTCCCCCTGCTTTTTGGTAGGCCGACGCGATGTCCACCGCCTCAGATAAGGTGGGTCTGTGATGTTGTCGGACCCATCTTTGCATCGGAGGGGGTAGGGCCTCAATGAACTGCTCGAGGGTGACTTTATCTAAGACATCTTGGATGCCTGTTCCCGGTACTTGTAACCATTTCTTGGTGAGGTCCTTCACTCGGTAGAAGAGTTGTCGGGGGTTCTCACCCGGTTTGAGTTTAGTGTCGCGCAGCCTCATTCTGTAGGCCTCTTCGTCAAGTCCCAACCGGTCCAATACTGCCTTTTTGATTTCAGCGTAAGGCGTGGTTCCATTTGGGTTAACGGCCTGGTAGGCACCTTGCATGATGCCAGACAAAAGGGGAGCAACATACTGGCCCCAGCGGTCCACCGGCCACTGAGCGTTTCGGGCGATTCTCTCAAATGTGGTAAAAAAGAAAGCCGGGTCTTCACCTTCCTTGAATTTTTGTAGCACTGCGGAAGGGACCATGGGCTGGTTTCGGGTGCCGGTAACAGCATCCGTCATGTATTTTATCGTCTCTTGGTGTTGGTCTTGAGAAGTGGACTGCAGGGTACCTTGAAATTGTATGGCCTGTTGAAAGGCTTGGCGATCAGCGGCCGCCTGCTGGGCCTGAAGTTGGAAGAGCTGCTGTAACTGTTGTTGCCCTTCTGACAGTGTCTGTATTATTTTCTCCATCGCGTTCTCCTTAATCCTGCCGACTACGCCACTTGTAGAAATCAGGACAGTAGGCGAAGTGGAGTTTAGACCTTTATTACACAGTGTTTTAACCAAGGTAGTTGAACTCCAGGTTTGACCCTACAGTTACTTCACTGTGAGTAAAAGGCACCAGGAGTTCCTCTTCTCTTTGAGTGTCTCCTACACTCACGGACCCGGATAGGCCCACCAGTTGCTCTCACTCTCCTCTCCTTCTCCCCGCTTTCCCTCTCCGTCCACCCTCACATCCTCACAATGATCTAAGTACAGATGGAATGGCTACATAGCAGCAAAATAATTGAAATCTTCTTTTTCATAATTATACCATATTAGAGAAAGACATGCATCTCATAGTCACAATTGAGACCAACCTGAGTACTTCTCATTAAACATATACATTTGGCTTCCATTTGTCTCAAAATAAGTCTAAGGTTACCACCTCGTTTACCCATCTTAGCTTTCATTTTTTTTTTTTTTTATTGTTTAATCAAAATGTAAGATTTTACAATACAGAGTATAAGTTCTTTCATCATCGTCATCATCTGATCCTTTTCTCGGGGCAGGACTTTGCTTTTCTCGCCTTTTTTATTTTTGTTATTAAAGTTGTTGGTCTCGCACAAGCGTTAATCTTTGCTATCACTTCATCCATTTCAACTGGTTGATGATGGAACAGGTGATTTTCTACATAATGCTTTATTTATTGCTCGTCATTTTCATTTAGTAGATTGATTTCGATGTATCGAATTATTTGTGCCATTGCAATTTGCCATGTGTTTTTTTCGCCTCCTATTAGTCGACACCACCATGTCTTTTCTTCTGCCAAAATGTCAAAACCTGCCATAGGTGATAGATATTGTAGCCTGATGCTAGTTGTGGCTGAGCAGCTCATAATCAAGTGCCTTAGTGTTTCTTTTGGAGGATCAGGATTGTTTTCACAGAAGCGGCATCTGTTTGTTGCTGCTTGTCCTCGAATGTGTAGAATCTCCTTTGTTTTGTATAAGTTCAGCCGTGCTCGCAGGATTGCGTTTCGTATCTATCTGCTTGGGCATTGATTTACATATCTTTGTTACTCGTTCCTTATTAACGTGTTACCGGGAAGATGCAGAGTGAGTTTCAATTTGGCGGCGTTTTCTACTGTCAAAGCCCAATCATTGTCTTTTAATTTTTTTAGTGTTCTGCATGGATTGCTTATGAGCTCTCGATCTTCAGATGCGATGTTCTTCAGAATCAATTGGTTTTTATCCTGCCACTCATTTAGCATTTTGCATTTTCTGCTGTCCATTTCGCATTTTAGTAATCTGAAGACTTCGTTATCGTGTGCCATTCGACATTTTCTATACAGCATGATGGAGTTGCAGAGGACTGTGCATTCTAGCGATAATAGGCTCAATTCACGCCTAATTGCTAACACTGATACTGAAGAAGGAAGATGTAATACTTTGCGCCAGAACAGCGCTTCCAATTTGGACCACAATCCTTTTGGTAGGGTGGGCATTGCTTCTGCGCCATACGTAATTGTCGGTACAACTTTCATTTTATAAAAATTGATTGTTGGTACTAAGGAGAATTTTCCGAATTTGCCATCCACAAATTTGGCTTGGGCAGCTAGTTTTTTAGTTTTTGCATAAAGTTCTGCCTGCATGGCTGTTTCTCTTTGAGAGCTGTCCATAATCACTCCTAAGTATTTAAATTGTGTAACTCTCTCGAGATTGATTTCTCCCAGATGCCATTTAAAGTTGTTTCTTTGTTGTTTTTTTTTTGTTTTCGCTATTTTGAAGGATCATAACCTTTGTTTTACTCGTGTTAATTTCCAAATGATTCTTTATGTCATATCTTTGAAGAGCATCAAGTTTCCGCTGCAGACCTATTTCCGTCTGATCGAATAATGTTAAGTCATCGGCGTACAAAAGATGTCCGATCTGCATTTGCCCCAGCTTTGGTGGAAAGGCTCGGTTGTATCATTTATGCAGTTGATGTCGCCGATGTATGTCAAGAAGAGGGCAGATGCTAACGGGCACCCTTGTTTTACACCTCGTTCGCTGTGGATTTCTTCTGATAGTATTCCATCACGATTCAGACGAACTTTCATTGAGGTGTCACGATGTAAAGCTTGGATAGGTGCGAGTAGCTCCTCGGGGCAATGCCACGCTTTTAATTTATCCCATAGTGTCAGTCTTTCCACCCTGTCAAAGGCTTGAGTAAAATCAATGTATACAACAAATAGATAGCACTTGCTTTGTAGCGATTTTGCTTTCAGCGTGCTGCATGCTAAGATGTTACAGGTTGTGCCTGCGCTTTTCTTAAAGCCTGCTTGGAAGGGGTCGTTGCACTTGGCTCCTGCTGCCCATTTTAGAAATTTGTTCATAAGGAGTGAGGCATATACCTTGCCCATTACATCCAATAAGGCAATCGGGAGAAAAATCTCGGGATTGTTCATGTTGCCTTTTTTGTAAATTGGGATGATTATGGCTTTATTCCAAGAGTGTGGTATAGATTGAGTTTCGGTGCACCGCCGAAATATGGTGCTCATTAGGCTTGCCCACTCTTTGGGATGACTTTTTAGCTCTGCATTTGAAATGCCGTCTGGCCCTGGGGCTCTGGAGTTTTTTAGTTTTTTGATGATGTTAAGGATGTCATCTTCTTGTTCTAAATTGACCCAAGTTGCTCTGTTTACTTGTTGCTCTTCGGCCGGTGTACTGATGGCCGATTGGAAAACTTTGGTGAAATGCTTTACCCAGGTTACCTGGTTAATGTTATTTAAGATCTGTTTATCCGATGTTTTATTTGCGTCCCTTATTAGAGACCAGAATTCTCGGCTGTTGTTAGTGACGAGAGTTTTGGTTATCTTCTCGGCATCCGCTTGATATAATTTGTGCCGATGAAATTTGACCCAGCCCTTATACCTTTTTTTTATATCTTTGATGGCGTTTGGTATGTCTGTATTCGGGGTCCTGCGTACTGCTCTTATCGCTCTTCTGTAATTGCGCCTTGTCTCAACCAATTCCTTGTTAAAAACATGCTTGGTGCTTTGATCAGAAACTGATCCGTTTCCCCGCTTATGATGCATGTACGGAGTCAGTAATGGTTGATAATCTATTCCATCGTTGTCATCTGGATGTCTATTTTTGGTATACATGTTTGTTACTTCGCAGATATCTGAGGCCTTTATTATTAGCCTTAGGCCTTGCGCGTTAGTTACAATTTGAGTGGTGTAATGTATGTTATTTTTACTTTTTAGAGACCAAGTTGTTTCGAGTAAGTTGTGGTCGCTCTTGGATGTGCGACGTACCGTGAAAGATTCAATGATTGGTAATAATGATTGCGATGCGAATATATAATCAATAGTGGCTGTGGCGGGTGGACGCTCCCACGTGGGTGGCCTGTCTGATGCTGTAAATGTATCATCTAGGTTATGAAGGCCATGTGACTCGCAAAACTTTAGCCAATCTTTCCCTCTTTGTGCTGATGCCTGTTGTGCTGCCGTTGGTTTCTTTGCCTCCTTGCAAGTGGCGTTTAGGTCGCCGCCCATTATGACGTCTTCTGCAGGGTAATCCATCATTACTGTGCCAAGCAAGTTCTCACACAGATCGATGAATCTTTTTGTTGTGATTGCCGCTGGGTTCCAGTATCCGTTAGCTATGACGACATTTCTAGATTCTGAATTTAGCTTGGTCAGATCTTGCACAGATATCACGACTGCTAGCAGAGATTGATTTGTCAGTAAGGTTTTTTCAATTTGGGTTCTTGTTTCATTGCGTCAGGCTATCATCAATCCTGAGGTTGGACGCCCCTTGCTTCCTCTAATGGCCGGAACTAGGATAATTTGATATCCTTCCAATACTGGTGTTTGTTGAAGCCACGTTTCCTGGAGGCAAATGATGTCGTATTCCCCTAGGTTTGGCCCACCTGCCATTGTCAGGTGGGAATGGCCTCGGGTGTTCCAGGAGCAGAGGGTGAGTCGTGTTGGCCCTTCCTTTGGTATGTCGCATGTTGATGGGCCTCCATTCATGGATGGCTATTGAGTACGATGGTTAGCAAGCACTTTCGGCAACCAAGCCCATAGTCCTGTTTTGATATTTCGAGTTGTGTCTTTCTTTGTTTGTGCGTACTTCTGCAGCTCTAATGTTTGCGAGACCGCTTTGTTAGTTGGTTTACGACTATTGTCTGATTTTTGTTCTTTTCTGTTTCGACTTCTCTCCCTTGAATAATGGGATCTTTGATTGTGTTCCGTTTTGTTGATTGGTTTATGTCTGTTGTCTGATCTTTGTTCTTTTCTGTCCCGACTTCTCTCTCTTGAATAATAGGATACCAGGTTGTGTTCTGAATTTTGTTGCTTTTCCTAAAGTGTATCATTTTGAGCCTTGCTTGGTTGTGAATCTAGGTTAGCTGTTTTTTTGGAATTTGACTTTTTCTGATGCTCTAGTTCCACCTTTTGATTTACGGGAGCCCTGTACATAGGGTTCCCATGTATGTCTTTTGATGCACTTCGCTGTCTGCGGGATGGAGCATCTGGACTTTTATGTTGCTGACGGACCGAGGCATCTTCAATGTGGAATCCCTGTTTGTAAATGTCAAGTTTTTGTTTTAGGATTCTTATGTGTACTGTGTTCGAATTTACATGAAGTAAGGTGGTTGCTCCTGACCTGTCATGCCATGGTTCCACGATTTTTATATCTGCAGTGTGAATTTCACGTAAATTGCCAATTTTGCTAAATATGGTCATGACAGTTCTCCTGTTTAAGATGATATCATCAGTGTTAGAGCGTCTTTGTGTCATCCTTATTAACCACCTGTACTTAGTATGTTTATTTGAATTACGCTACATGTCTCTAGGAGTTTGTTCCCTAGTCCTGTGGTTTAGCTGAGTGCGGGATCTTGGTCTGTTTTTTTTCTTTTTCGTCTGTTCTAGTGTCTGCATCTCTCCCGTGATGCTTTTTCATTGTGTTTCTATCGTATATCTTATTTTGATCGCGACAGGAGATCGAGCGTGATTCTTGAGGTAATGGTTCTGATTTCTTTTGTTTCTCACAAGTTTCATTGCTTTGCCTAAGTGTCTCTTCTTTCCCTCTCCTGTGTCCCTTGTCCATTTCAGGTCTGTGATTATCAATTTTAGATCTCTTATGAGTAGTTTCTTTGTCTGGCGTTTTCTTTGTGTTAATTGCTTTCCTCGTGCACTTTTCTGCCTCATTAATTTTAAAGTGATATGCCAGGCGATTGCGCCTTTCTTCCAGGGTTTCAAAGTCGCGCTCCTTTAGGTCTATTTTATTTCCTCCCAAGGTTGTGGAAGTGTCTTGATTTATATAATACCCTCTTGCCTTGTCTTTTGTGATTTGCTCCGGTGTTATGTTTGAGCCTGAGTCGTCAGCAGGATAGATGCTGAGATCTAATAGTGCATCTTCTGAATCCGAGTCAGTTGAATAGTTTCTCATTCGGTTTTGAGGGGTTTACATTATCAATAGTAACCTTCTGGCTTTTTTTTTTTTGTCGGTGGGAGGTATTTTTACCGGTGCTTGTCTTCTGTTTGAGCTATCACTGTTAAGGGTACTTTTTTGTGCCACCTTGGTGTTCTTTTTCGTAATGGAATTGCTGTTTGCATTTACCAATGTACTTTCAAGACTCAGTTTGTCTTTGCAGTTGGTCGATTCGAAAATAGAATACGTTAATTCATTTTTGTCCTTTTCAACCTGGTTACTTGCGGGTACCTTGTCTAGGACTAGCAGTATTTTGGGAGCCTGACATGTTGAGTTTGGGGGCGACTGCCCCTTGTGATTGCATTTGTCAGTTTGATTTTGTACTATTGTCTGCGTTGCCCGCATGCCGATGATGCGCTTTTCTTCTGTAAGATCAATGACTATGTTGGTTTGTGTTCCAATTTCGTGTGCAGTGTGTTCTTTCCTTGTTTGCGTTTGGGCATGATGATGCAATGGTGCGCATTTATTTTTTGAATATGGGACTTGTGGATCCAACTTGTCTTTTGGCCCTACAGCGTTTTCCTTTGCTGTTATGTAGGTCTCCGAATACAGCACTTTTGTGAGGATCATGGCTAGAACCACTTACTGATCTTTCACCGTTTCGTACATTGTTTCATAAAGTTTGCAGAAGGGGTTCAAGGCAATGGTTATAACTGACATTATGCCTTGGAGATCTGTTTTCTTCGTGGCCGCCTCTTGTGCTGCGTATGCTGGTTGCTGACTCGTGTATTCGTAGTGCGTTAGCCCAGAAGCAGAATACCGTTTACTTGGTGTTTGCGTTGAGAGACTTACTTTTCCTATATTCGAGGGCGACGTGGTGTTATTTGTCGATAGTCGACTTGCATTCGATCCATGTAGATTAGATGTAGTTTCCTTTGCTGCCGACGTCCGCCTGTCTTTGGGGATCGTAGTTTTTTTCGCGGAAGCATTAGGATTCGCAAATGAATGCTCTTGTTCTGCGTATTCGTCTGTGGATGTCTTGAGTTCAGCAGCTACTTTCTTGGGCTCCTGTACTTGTGCATCTGTTGAGGCATTGGATTTTACGATGCTGATGCCTGCTTCTATTAGATCATTATGGGTTATGAGGTGTTGTCGATCACCTTCATTAGAATTGCCACTGTTGTCGTCGCCAGGTGGATGGAGTAAGTTTGTTTTCCTTGGTACACCGTCAATTTGTTCTAACGGGGTATTTGTTAGGAATGATTCTTTAAGCAGAGAAATCCTGATAGGGTTAACCCTTGTGGGTATGATATCACTGGTCGGTATGGTGTTTCCGGCCAAAATCCGAACTTTTGCCTTTTGATGCTCAACTTTATTTTGTTTTTCCATCTTGTGCTGGTCCTGGGCATTACTCATGGGTTGAGTTCCACTTTGGGCTGGCAATTTCTGTGCTATTTCTCTGTTGTTTGGCGTATCTGGATTTTCCATGATTCGCGGCATCGCTGCTTCTGCAGATTGAGGGTCTGGCGTTGTTGACAAATCTGGGATGACTCTGCTTTTATGATCGAATTTTCTTTGTTTTGCCGGGGGTAGCAAGTCAGTCTCTGCTGCGAGCATTTCTGCATCAGAGATTTCGTCGCACATGTTAGTTTTTGCTTGTGGCTGAATTTCAAAAAAGTCAGTCAACATTCGCAAAGAATGATTTTTCCGAAGTTTTGTATATGTTACATTTTTGATCGTGCTGCCTCTAATAGCTTGTTGTTTTCTAGCTTGTGGTAGCTTTTTTTAATGCTTTTTGTGCATTTGTCTCTTGATCTCTTTTTATAATTGTGAGCAGTTGGTAGTATGTTAACTGCACAGGTGCTTGTTTGTAGTTCTGCCAGTGACCCTATCTGGTCTGGCGGGACTCGTGTATTGTCGGCGTCACTGTGGGCGTGAACTTGAGCCCTCGTGTTGTGTGTTGGTACTGAGATAGGCTTGTCTTCTTTATGTCGCTGCGGCTTTGTACGCTCAAGACTGGATTCGTTATACTCATCACTAATTGACGAGGACTCTGTGCTCCAGTTCGACTGCGTAAGAGCATTGCTGCTCGTGCTCAGTGTAGCAATAGATTCTATGTTGCGCTTCTTGGCGTGCGCAGGGTCGCAGGTAAGGCTTTGTCTAGTCTCCCCTCCGGGAGACTGCGACTTGGCCAGTTTCACTGCGCCGTGTGTTGCCACAGAAAGCGCTTTGATTCGTTTAATCTCAGCTGTGACCTAGTTCTCCTCCCCCCTGGTCGTTTCCTTATCCACCCCTGAGTATGCTGAATCAATGGGGATGGCACTCAGTTTACACTTTTTTGGCGGGGTGGTGGAGCTGGTGATGACGTCCCCCACTCTCGTCACTTGTGGACTGGGTGCGCATGCGGTATGAGGACGTGGGACGTGCTTTATAATGGGCCTTATGTCCTCGTTGATTGGGCACTCTTCCCCTTGCTTGGAGCTTCGCAAGCACATGTCTTCATCCATACACAGCGCAGGAGAAGTGGTATAGAGATCAATTACTTACGCCGTGTCTACTTACCACATGCGTCTTAATCTGTAGAGTGTCTTTGTGGTTCACGGTTTCCACTGCGATGTCAAATGGTCAGTTGCTACAGCTCCTCTGATGACAAGTATCTGTGCCTCTACTGTACCGTTATATTATGCTCTGATGACGCAGGGTATGGTGCGCTTTGTGTTCAGGCCAGGATCAATGAGGTTACCCCTCCGCAGACTCCCGGTCACTGGTCACGCCGTCAGCGCCGAACAGCCAGCGCCCTTTACCCCTGTAGGGCTTAACGCCGCGAGGGTGGATGGGCCGCCGCTATGAGGAGGTAATGGGTCACGTGAGGAGTCACGTGAGATGGTCGGGCCACGCCTCCTCCAGGAAGCGCCCAAGCACCGACAGAGCCCCTTCACGGCTCGGAAGGAGAGAAGGTTTGAAAACAGCTGTTCTTCAGCTAAGCAGAGCGTCGGTTTGGGCCTCCGTATTCACTGCGCACAAGCTGTAGATTAGCTTTCATTAAACCAAATGCTCTCTAATTCTGATTCTTAATTGTCTGATTGTGCTGCCAATATATAGTTTGCTACAGACGCATATGGTCGCATATACCACATAACAAGTCTCTGATGTTAATCATTGTCCCGTTTACGTCTGTGTAAACCTTGCAATTAGTGTGAGCAAATTTACATTGGTTACAATTGCCACATTTGTAAAAACCAGCGTTCTTGTTGAGCCAATTGGACTCATTGACCTCTTTCACATTCAAAAAAGACGGACTAAATTTTTGTTTAATGGTACCCACTCTAGTATAGGTGAACTTAGGTTTCTCTGACAAATAAGGCAACAAATCATTTCAAGCCATAGAATGTGCCAGTGTTTGGATACCAAACGATACAAAGTTGAAGAGTCTTGTGAGAATTGTGTTATAATTGATATATGGTCATTGTCCAGTTGAATTTTAGAACACTCTTACGAAAATTCTGATTGCTTTTTTCCTTTGTATTTACATGTTGCCTTTTTAACATCCTTCTGAAAATAACCCCTATCTATAAACCTTTCTACCAGTGTCTGAGTTTCTTTTTGGAAGTCACTATCCTGACTACAATTCCTCCTGGCTCGATAAAATTCCCCTGCTGGAATATTCCTGATTGTGGTCCTCTGATGGCTACTCTGTGCATATAGTACGGAATTAACCTCAGTTGGCTTGCAATATGTTCTGGTCTGTATTATGCCTCCTTCTACAAAAATATGCAGATCCAAGAAATGAATAGCACTCTTGCTTGCTGAACCAGTAAGATTAATACCAAAACGGCTAGTATTGGCATGTTCAACAAACAAATCAAAAGTTGTTAAAGTACCCTTCCACACAATCAAAACATTGTGTATATAGCGCTTCCATGCAATACGGTTGGTTTTAAATACATCATTATTTAAAATGTAGGTTTCCTCATATTGTGACATGAATACGTCAGCCAAAGAGGTAGCAAGTTTTGCACCCATCGCCACCCCTTTGGCTTGTACATAATATTGATCATTAAAAATGAATGCATTATTGTCCAATTTGAATCTGAGAAAACTCTTGAGCATCTGCACGTGCTGTATGTATGATGCTGAGGCATCTTTGAAGACATGATCTATTGTTTGAATCGCCAGGTCATGATCAATACTTGTGTATCATGCTGAAACATCTAGTGTGGCCAACAGATAGTCTGATTCCCATTTAAAAGTCTTGAACATTTTTAGTACATGTGTACTATCTTTGATATATAATTGCATCTTGAGAACATAAGGTTTGAGTGCCTCATCTAAATATTGGGAAAAGCCCGCAGTAACCCATCCTATGCTACTCATTATTGGTCTCACTGGTGGTAAAATATCATAAGGCTTATGTATCTTTAGTAAGAAATATATGGTGGGTACTGTGGGGTCTGTGTTAGTCAGAAACGCCTTTTCGTCTTCAATTAAATACCCTTTGTCATACCACATTTGAACAAGAGTAAGTGAATCTTTCACAATGTTCTTAGTGGGGTTCGATTTCAGGGGGATATAACATTGTGGTGTGTTTAGAAGTATCTCAGCCATGGTGATGTAATCTTTAGTATTCATCACCACAATGTTACCCCCTTTGTCAGCCTTCTTGATTGTGATTGATTTGTCTTTAGCCAAATTCTCTAAAGCTTTTAATTCTGTAGTAGTAAGATTCGATCTACATTTCTTACGATTGTTTGGATTGCTATCCAGATAATTGTGAATGTCTCTTGTGACTATCCACTTGGTTGTTTAGTGTGTCCTATTTCAAACAGAGGGCTCATTCTGTGCTCCAGATTGGTTTTTGCTGTGTTTCACGAAGGAGGTTATTATTTTCAAGCAAGGCCCAGAGTTGACCCAGCATTTGTCAGAAGAACAGAGTATTTGAGATTGGGTAGAAGCTTAGAGGTACATTTTCATTCACTATCAGCATTTTGGGGAGGGACCTGAAGTATACTGAATTTAAATGTGGCGGGACACTCTCAGTAGTGATTGAGCCATCAAGGAACAATAAACACAGTGGTGTCAGTTCCCAATGTTTCATGATGTTTTTTATGTGATTTGGTGGCCTCTGTGTCTTCCATAGATTGCACCGGATTCACTCTCAACAAGGAAAAGATAGTTTGACAGCGTACTGGATTAACTATTAGGACAATGAAGTTATCCAACCATGCAGTGAATCCTCTGTTGGTACAATGGGTAGTGAGAACAGGCAGTGTGGATGTCGAACTGTACAATGTATTGCCTAGCTGTAAAATATTGAAATACTTTGTTTCACAATGAAATAGATTCACTGGTAGTACAATGAATGAAGAAGTCATGAAATTAAGTTAGCTAATCAGGGGGAATCTAGCTATATTTTACTTGTAGCCCAGTATATGGGACAATGATTTCATTGATGAGTGTAATTGGTTCAATGGCAATCCAATTGATTAATCTAATTTAGCACTGTAATCTCTGGCAGTGTGAAACCCAGACCACAGAGGTTTTCTGGATTACCCTGTGGGTTCACTAGTATTAAAATCAGTGAAGAGAAAGATAGAATCTAAATATGTGATGTGCTTGCTATTATGACCAAGCGAGGAGTACTAAGCTGTTTGCTTTATTCCTTTGTGGTGCAATAAAGAGAGAAATGATCTAATTTGGCTAGGCAATGAATTTGGCTGATATCACAAAGAAAATGAGTCTAGCTTTGCAATGGACTCAGCAGTTAGCACAATATAATGCATGCAATAATTATATGGCTAATGCTGGATGTGCAACAACATTGATTTAGCTATGCTATGGTTTGAATGTGTAGCACAATGAAATTGATCTGTCAGTGCTATAGAATCAGATGGTAGCACGCTGAGATTGATACATCAGTGCTATTTTTCAACGAGCAGCACCATCACATTGAAATAGCTTTGCTATCCATTTAGCTGTCAGCACAATTAAATTGATGTATCTATATTATGGATTCAACTGATAGCAATCTGCAAATGATTTAACATTGGTATTGATTGAACTGGTAACACAATACATTGAATGTAACATTGTTATTAAATCAATGGGTAGCATGAAGATATTGATGTCACTGTGCTATAGAATCAATGGATAGCAGACCCACTTCTTCGTGCTATCCATTGATTCCATAGCATAGTGACATCAATATCTTCATGTTGCTTTTTCCATTGTCCACTTATGGACCATTTCTGAAGGGTCCTTCTTTCCTAAACGTGTTCACATGCTGAAAAGAATCTTCTTAAACTGATCTGCTATGGATGGAAAGGACTATTTTACATTGAATTGGAGGTTGGGGGCTCTCTGCTATACTGATCAAGATGTTTGAGGATTGAAGGCAAGCATGCCAAGGTTCATTCCCCTGGAAACCATGCTGACATGTTGCAACACCAAGTTAAGCAAGGTGGAGCAGATTTGTATTACCCCAAGTATATCCACCATGAAATGTCTGTTCCTCTAAAGCAGCAGGTACTGCCTATAAGCAGCCATCACCTGCCACAGCTTTCCGCCTCTCCCATCCATTCTAGGATCAGCATACTCCTTATGAGTATGCTTGGCCTAATTAGTGTACATCTATCCCAGGGAATCAATTGTCTCACAATGTTTTGTCCATGGGAGCAGAGAAGGAGGCAGCAAGGACCATACTCTTGTTAAAAACAGTTGCCAGAGGAGGATGAAATGACCTAGTCCCAAGGTTTCACACAGCACCAGATCATCAATCATGCCCTTGAAATGGGCTCTGAGAACATAAACCTCAGGAACACCCAGTAGCCGCTTCCAAATTCATCTTTCTCTAAACGAGTTATGTCCCTGTACATTATTACTGCTGCACCAAATCTGTTCCGCACTGGATCAGAATCCAAGGGCCTGACCTCTCTCAGAAGGACTGATGCTAGGACTGGAATGTTGCTTGCTACTCGAGGTTCATCCAATTCCATATGACTATCCCCAACAAAGAACATCGAATTGGTGTTTCACCCTGGTTAGAACCTGACGTGCCCATTGCATGATACCCTACAAGTCTATACCTGAACACATTCCCAAAAAGGCCTCCTTGTGCAGTTATGGGAGCAAATTCCTTGGCACAAGCAAATGCGTTTTTCACTAGCAGGCTTGTCACATCATAGGAGAGATACTCCTTCAGAGAGGCCAAGACACACCAACCATTAGGTCTAGGAGAACCCACGATTTTGGACACATTTTTGGATAAACACTCATCAATATTGGTATCATGCCCTTGCCACTTGGTCGACATAAGGGAGCGCATAGGGGTGCATTGGTTTGCTGTGAAATGGCAGCTGCCTTGTGAACCCTAAATACAGGGAAAGTGTCCTTGCCAGAACATAGCAGGCCAGAACAGCCCAAGGTACATGTGTTTCTTCGACTGCAGTGGTGCCTACATTCTCTATAGGCCTCATTTAACTGTGTAGCAGGGACTCTCACAATAGGGCAAGAATGGATTCCCTTAGTACTAGCACCAGGGGCCGCCTTGTTAGAGGAGTCATTACCACAGAGGCTTGTGAGAGTTTGGTCAGCAAATTGGACTCCAGGCCTGCAACACACTTGCATTTGCCACATACCATATTTTGCAACCCTAGTGGAGTCTCCAAATAGGTCTCTATCCCATTACTTATTGAAGCAAACAAGTTGGTCTTTGGTGGAATCTGCACCTCAACCAGAAAGGAGGGCCTTCACCAACATGGACCTCAGTATAGATGTCGGGTTTAGGTCTGGCTATCACATTGGGGAGACACTTGGTGCAGGCAAGGTTGTCCAAACAAGCAAGAAAAAACTTGCAGCAGCAAACATTTCTATAAACAACAATTAGACTACTCCTACTTCTTCCATGTCACAAGGTCCTGGGACCTAAGGTCCCAAATTGTTCAGAACTGAATAAATCCAAAGTGAATGGAACAGGGTCTAATTAGGGCAAGCATGCTGGGGACCCAGGCAATAAAGACACAATGTGCGCATGACATCTTTGGAATACTGGCTGGGACAGTATACGTATCATTTAATACTAAATGTTAGATGCAGAATCTAAGGGCACCAATGTGGCAAAGCAGGTGATACAGGAATACATGTCATTGTTTGTTTTTTAAATAAAAGAAAGATCAATTATAACAAATGATAAAAGTATGTCTGATTGTAGAAAAATACTACAACATTTCTACTGCAGGAGAAAAGGACTGGAGAGAGAACCTTTGTGTGCTGTTGTAGGGGACAATGCCTGGACACAGAGCAGTTCACACGCACACTAATTGTCCCAATATTTTCAAAGATTATTTCAGGCTGCCTCAGAAAAATGTTACATCTCCCAAAATGGTGCGGGCATACGAAGAGTAGGAGGACCAATGAGCCAGGTACAAGTCATTGGTTAAGACATGGCTCAGTACTGCTAGTGAGAAAATATGGTAAAGGACTGGGGAAATATGTTTGATGTGACTTGTCTCAGTCAAAACCTGGACAGGACATGTTTAGTCATCTTTAGTTGCCTGCTCAAGTAGACAGCACACCACACATGCAGGGCATTTCAATAATCAAGGGGGAGGAGGGAGGTAACCAAAACCACAGCCAATCAGATGTCCTTGGTAAGAAAGGGAAGACCATTTCTGAGATCTTTCACGTGATAATAGGATACGCTATCTATATAGATATTCTGGGGAACCAAAGGATGTGAAATTGTCCATCCGGACCCCAGAAATTTTCCGAATGGGCACAGGCGAAGGAACAGTTCCATGACAGAAATTCATACAAAAGAGTCCCGTAGTTCATCATTATCCCAAGAAACAGTACCTCAGATTTATTTTAGTTCTGATTTAGCTAATGGGAAGTCATCTACCCTAACTATGAAGTGCCCCTATCAACACGTAACAGAAGGTGGACCTAATATCATTGATCTAGGAGTACTTTTTAAGATTAGCTGAGGGCATGAAGGTGCATTTGACTGGACATACAAATTAACAACACTGCAGAGAGAGAGAGGTAACTTGGGGACACCCACACAATAAGGCATTGGACATAGATGTCTAATCAATTGAGGCTGACTGGAATAGGTCACAAGTGAATGTCTTGACCAAGCCAGGTAAGTGGCTTCAATTCCATCTCTTTCAAGGGCCTGTTATAGTAGCTGGTTGTCGATGATGTTGAAGAAGTGGACCAGCCCAGAATAAACAGAACCACCACTCTGAAACATTCTGCTACAATTTACAAATCATGCAGCACTTAAGAACGGCTCCATTGTTCTGTCTGGATGAAACCCTACATAATGACCATCCATGGGGCCAGGAGATTGAATAAAATCAATCACTTGTCAGGTCATTACTAATTCTCCTGAACCTAGGCATAAAAGGTAGCAAAGTTAGCTGCTCATGGCAGATTTTAAGAGGGTTGTTTTTCAAAATACAGACATCCTTGGATTCATTAAAAGCGAAGGAAACAGTAGACGAATGAAGAGATGAATTATTCAAATCAGTGAAAATGTAAAGCCAAAAATCTGTGTGACCACGTGGATGGTCTTGGGCAGCCAATGACACAAGGTAGATGCACGGAAAATGTTGCTAAACCACAAGGCCATTATCATAGGGGACAATAGAGAAAAATCTGTAAGTCAAATATTCTAGGCATAAGAGGGGGTTTAACCTCTACAGCCCAATTGCTATATTTTGTGGAGAGTGCAGTTGTTTCACTCATGGTTATGATTTGTGATATTTGTACACAACCTTAGTGCCATTGTCAGGGTCAAATAGGGTTTTGTGTGGTCTTGCTAGCATGCATATTCAATAGACTTCAGGTTGGTCTTTTCAATGTAAGGACTGCAAGACCGTAGTCTGAAATGTAACTCTATATGGTCTGGTCATTCAATTGGCATTGGAGGTGGCTCACCATTTCTGCACTCTATTTGCATGTGTCTTACAATGCAACAAACTCTATATCTCTCTTTGCACTGGCCCGTAGATGGGCTTTTACCTAATTCTGTAATTGATCAATGAGGTGTTGTTGTTTGTAATTCAAAAATGTGGTCCTGTTATGCTTTATCGTCTAACTGTTTGAGTTAATTCTGGGTCTCTTTCAAGAGCTCAGTCTGATTCAGCATACAGGCCTCCCTATTTTTCCCCTCACTCTTCCACTAACAACAAATGGAAATATAAATAAGCTGTGAGCTGAGCCATTTGGTTCAGATCTTCATGCATAGTTTGGATCATGTAAAATGCCCCTAAAGCACTGTGTAGTATCCCACCTTCGAGCCAACTGTCAGTGCTTACTGGGGTAACCTTCTGAACCATTGTAGTTTGCCAGCTCCCGGCTTCACTCTCAATCCATTCTCCTCGCATGAATATCTTAGCTAGGAGATGCTTCCTGGCATCACTTACTTCTATGGTAGCTATTTTAAAAATGGCTTTTTGCAACATTGTAGAACTTTAATTGGGCAGGGGCAAAAATCATCCAATTCCTGCTTGATTTCCAAACTCAATGCCACATCAAAAATCAATTCAACTAAATCTACTTTTTGTATTGGTACTCTACACAATCTTAATTTTCTATACACCTCCCTGGCTCTCAGGGTTCAAGTCACCATGGTAATTTAACAAAGCATAAACAGCTTTCTTTCCAACTCAATGTTTTTAGACCAGAATGAATCGTATGTCACAACACACTTGTCATGAGTTAAAGAAGGTAAGCTAAATCTGGGCCAAGCCCCCACTTTGTAACAATATATTAGGGGGCACACAAACATAGTGCCCCCACCCCTCCCAACTAAGATACACCATTTATTCTTGGGTTCAGCTAGCCCTATCTATGACTTATATAGAACCAAATAGATCCCTCTCCCTGTGCCAACGATGAGCCACTGTGTCAACAATGAGCCAATAACCAGGTTGGGTTATAGAGCGAATTTATATATCTTTAAAGTATAGTTCAATAAATATTGCACTCAATGGATACACACGCCACCCTCCGTGTGGCACAAAACACACTTTTGGTCCCTTTTTGTTATAAACAGGTACATATCACTTGATAAGTTTACGATTTAAAATAACTCACAATTTTATTTTTAAAGCAAGTTACACATACCACATGTACTGAATATGTTTTATTCCCTGCACACTTGAAAATGTTAGCAGTTTGAAATCACACAGACTTTGAAACTACCGTTGATGGATGGAACCTTTCTTTCTTCACCCCAAAGCAATAAAACATTGTTCTGCTATCAGGGTCACTTAGTCACTTTCAGGTGTGTCTATTGTTCAATGGAGAATTATACTTGGTTTCCACTTTGCAAAGCACTTCTCTCCCCAACACCAAAAACCCAGGCATCAGTTGTATGCAATACCCCTCTGTTTAAAGGACAGTTCTAGGAAGTGGGGACAGTTAGGAATTTCATTCTGGGGCAAGAAAACTCCTTGGTGTAAAGGCAAGGTTTAGGAGTGGTGACACTTATGAATTTCGTTTGGGATAGGAACACCCCTTTGTTTAAAGGAAAGGTTTAAGGAGTGGTGAAAGTTATGAATTTCATTTTTGGGCAGGAGAAACCCTTGTTCCTTAGAGAAGTCTCGGTTGAAAGGAAAAATAACTGCTTCCCAATTACTTTTATGAAAATAATGTAACTTCCTGCTAGGAAAGAGGGTGGATGTTTCACGCTCCTCCGAGCTCCCGCGCATCAAACCATTTGGGAGCCAATTAAATTAATGTTCACTCAAATAAACTAAAGGTCTACACAGTTTGCCCCCTTCCCAAAAATAAGGGAATACATTAAGGCAGGCAGCTCTCCCGCACACTTGAAAGTTGGATACATCTACTTACATTGGAAACCTCTGTTTTGGCTGTTTTGGGGAACTCAGGAAAGACAGTAAGGAACCCGTTTGGGGAAAGCACAGGTCTGGTCAAAGGCTTTTGTCAAAGATAGTCACCAGCATCCATCCCTTATCTGGCTCTCCTTACAAATAGTGCACATTCAGCTTTTGGCTTTCCCACTTTCTGTGTCCCATGCAAAGTTAAGACTCCATCAATGATAAAGCCTCTCCAACCATGTAAGGCCAGGCAGCTGTCTTAGCATGCACCCAGGTCGATTATCGGCAAGTCTCCTTCAAGATGTTTTGGCAGCTCTGCCCAAAGATGATTTTTAGGCAGGTTTCTCTGTGTCTCTCTCCCTCTGTCTGTAGAGCAAGTGTTTGTAAATGCCTTAGTCCCTCCCATTAAATATTAAGGAGGTGTCAACTTATTAGCCCTGGATTTGTAATGGACCTCAGCAGTTCTCGCTTGCCCCCAGGTTCAACCCCTCTCTGTAGACAGGCCCTTGGAGTTCTATGAATGTATTGAAGTGAAGAGGTACAAACCTTCTGTCATTTACAATTGTTTTACATGTCAGCTTTTTCACTCACAAAATTCCCTACATGGCAAAAATGAGTAATTTACCAATGCATGCCACATTATATAGATATTAATGTTCCCCAATCATGATGGATATGTGGAGCTTACTTTTGTTTCGGCACATTATTGCATGTGCACGCTACTCACCATTTACGCACAAATTCTGATAGTTCTGAATATGAATTTTTTGACCCTCAACATTTCAAATTCAAGACATTTCTGGGGGGAAGCTAGAAACACCTTTTACGTTTTAACTTTAATTACCCAATTCCCATTTGAATGAGAGTCACATTGACACCATTGCCTTCAAATTAGCTCCAAAATTACATCCATCCTGGCCTTGTAATTGTCAGTGTTCAAATTGTACTGAATAAAATGGCATTTCTAGTCTAACTGCCTCATCACGAGTTTGGTGGGAACTCTTAAATGCATCGGTAATGCTATTACTGCTACATTTCAGGGTCTGCCAAATCACAGGCTTGGTACATTTACCCCCACCTCTGAGCAGATGCCTATGGAGTTTACCAGATGTCGCCACTTTGGGGTGCTGTAGCTTGTGAGTTGTTGCTGCATGAGACCCTCCTGGGCCTTCATTTTGTAAAATCTTGCGGGCACACATGCTTTCAGTGCTGTCGTCTCTCTCTCCCTCCCCTGCTTCCATTCCTCTTCCTGACCCCTCCCGCCTCCCAGCCCTCCCACCTCCACCTGATTGCCATCGAGGTGCTGCTAGGTGAGGATACATGAGAGCCGACCCTCCCTCCCCATTCCTCCCTCCTCCCAAACCGTGATTGGACAGTTAGCTCCTTTTAACTGATCTCCCCATTGCAGCCCTCTGCCCGGCAGCCCCACGGCAAAGGGCCCCAAGGCAAAGGTCATCTCCAACATAGGCGGCTGCAGAAATTGTCAGCAGGTTTCCACAGGGGAAGCCAGTGAAGCCAGCAACCAGCCGCCAACCAGCAGCAACCAAAATGTGAGTGTTCCACAGGTGGGGAGTAGAGAATTACTTTACTCCAGAAAGCCCAACCACTCTTCATTATCATTAACTTACATCTAGACTGTAAATGCTGGCATGTACCACACTAAGACCTTTAAATGTTAGCTTTCCGCCACACCTGGAGGTAGTCAAGAACATTAGTCTACATCTAAGCTGCATTTGGATAGAATTGTGAAATTTGGCTGCGTAAGACCAAGACAGATCCGCCAATGATAGCAACTGCCTCTTAACACTGTGTCACATCGCGATAGAGCACCCAAAGATTACTGAAAATTCTAACGAGTAGTACTCTACTGTGACTGTCTCGCATCTAGACAATGCACACCTAGATGGAATCCTGAATGTGCCTCTCTCGGATAGAATAGTAGAATTACTTAGAATTGGGAAAACTAGCCTGCGTCGCACTTAGTTAGATTTGTAAACTGTAGCCTGCATCACTTATCAATAGGATTGTGAATGTTAGCAATGCCACATGTAGTTAGAACTGTGAAAATCAGCATTTGCCATTCTTGAACTGCACTTATAACCTTGGCCTGCGTCACATCAGGATAGGTTTGTGAATGTTAGCAGGTGTCACACTTAGAGATGAAATTGTGAACATTAGCCTAAGTCACATCCAAATAGAATGAAATCGTCAGCATGTTTCTGAATGTTAGCAATGCCACACCTAGCTAAATTTGTAAACAGTAACATGTGTCACATCTAGATAGGTTTGTGGATGTTAGCATGTGCCACACTTGGATGGAATTGTGAATGTTAGAATGTGCCACACTTGGAGATAAAATTAGGAACATTAGACATTAGCCTAAGTCACATCTACATAAAATGGAATTCTCAGCATGTCCCACACTTAGATAGATTTGTGAATGGTAGCACATGACACACTTAGATAAAATTGTGAATGATGGCATGTGCCACACCTAGATATTATTGTGAATGATAGCATGTCCCACACTTAGAGTTGAAATCATGGACATTAGCCTAACTCGCATCTAGATAGAATGGATTTGTCAGCATGTCCCACGCTTAGATGGAATTGTGAATGTTAGCATGTGCTACACTTAGGGATGAAATTGCGAACATTAGCCTAAGTCACATCCAAATAGAATGGAATCGTCAGCATGTTTGTGAATGTTAGAAATGCACACTATGCTAGATTTGTAAACAGTAGCTTGTGTCACATCTGGATAGGTCTGTGGATTTTACATCTGCCACACATGGATGGAATTGTGAATTTTAGCATGTGCCACACGTAGAGATGAAATTGTGAACATTAGCCTAAGTCACATCCAAATTGAATGGAATCGTCAACATGTTTGTGAATGTTAGCAATGCCACACTTAGCTAGATTTGTAAACAGTACCCTGTGTCACATCTGGATAGGTCTGTGGAAGGTGGTTAGACTTGTGAACATTGGCCTGCGCCAGACTCAGACACGATTGTGAATGTTAGCAACGCTGCACTTGATTAGAATTGTGAACATTAGCCTGCGTCACTTATTGATAGGATTGTGAATGTTAGCAATGCCTCACTTAGCTAAATCTGTAAACAGTAGCCTGCGTCACTTCTAGATAGGATTGTGAATATTAGCAACGCTGCACTTGGTTAGAATTGTGAACATTAGCCTGCGTCACATATAGATAGGATTATGAATGTTAACAATGCCACACTTATCTAGATTTGTAAACAGTAGCCTGCATTGCATCTAGATAGGATTGTGAGCGTTAGCAATGCCGCACCTGGTTAGAGTTGTGAATATGGGCCTGTGTCGGACCCGGACGGGATTGTGAATGTTGGCAGTGCAACACTCAAAATTCTGAACATTAGCCTGCACCAGACCTGACAGGATTGGGAATGTAAGCCTGAGCCGCTTATAGAGAGAAATGCAAATGTTGGTATGTCCCTCACTTGGGTGCAGCTGCAAACATTAGCCTGAATCGCATATGGATGGAAACGCAAAAGTAAATGTCAAACATGCTCACACGTGCATCACTGTCTACCCTGCTTTCCTATTCCCCATGCTGTTGATATATATCTGTATCCCCCACCTGTCAATGTAAGCCCAGCCCCTGTCTCTATGTGTCTGTGTGTCCTGCTATTCCCTGCCATCCTGTCCACGTGCCTGGTCTCGGACGCTTTTGAGATAACCATCATACCACAACACTACACTTACTCTCAAATACACACCATCATTCAACTAGAACACAGCTGTACACATACGAATACGACCCCACGAACACCTCATCACACTAATAAAACGCAGCTAGCCGAGCACATTCTGGCCTGTTGCTCACATATGCGTCCTTCAGGCCTAACACAGCCAGAGCCCAGTCTTGGTGTCCACCCACCAGACTGTCCACATTCGACTGATATCTTCAGCACCACACCGAACGCTAGGATGCAGCTACCATCCGGCATTTACATCAGCTGCACACTTATGTGGTGCACCCACGCACCCTACAACTCTATCCCTCTCTACTGACCAGAACTACGTTCCCGAAGGAGTTCAACCTACCAGCGCTTTGAGGTAATACCAATGATACATAGAGCGCTATATAAATGCCAAGTAACATAACATAACATAACATTAAAGGGCATATTTTGTGGAAATATATGCATTTGTTTTAAAAATTGATTTTTGAGTTCCTATTTATTTTGCAGTATCAAGGGAATCCCCCTGTATCACTGTCAGCTAATGCCAGCACCTCGTAATGTGAAAGTATCTTTTTGAAGATTTGAAGGTATACTATGCAGTTTGTGACATGATTATATAGAGATCGGGATGCAAAAAACGCAGCACGGTTTGCAGACTGTTCTATGACCCACAGAACCACGAGTCACTGGGCATTTTTTCAATGGGGGGTTTTCTATTGAAAAAGGCGTTTGTAAATCAGAGCCATGATGTAAATGGTACTCCACTTTTCTTTGGTTGCTAAGAGAGCATTTTGTAACCAATAAAAGTGATTGGTGAAAGGTTTTAAATAAACCACTGGCTCTGTGCAACCTTCCACACCACAGTTTTATTATTTATTTATTTTTTAGCTCGTCTGCGCCATGATTGCAAAAGGGGTCCAGCCATATGCAAATCAGTCAGATACTTCCACCAATGGGAGCAGCCCAGCTCAAACTGCCAGGTCAGTTCCCCTCTTCACAAAACGCAAGCAACCCCAGACACGTTTTGACCTAGTAGGGCCTCATCAGTGAGCTGCAGCTTGTGTGCAGTCTATTGTAAAGCTGCACATGGATCATGATGTACAGTATTATCGATGACTTTCTAGGAAACTTGGACTAAAGATACATTAGGCCTTTTACAGTAGCACAATCCCATTGAAAATTCTTTGTAAATCAGCACCATTGCGTACACGCAGCTTCTTGCCTCTATGCACAAGAGGTGAGGTGACACAACACTTCACTCTCTTCCAGGAAGCAGCAGTGAAGAAACATATCTTTCTAGTCACAGAAGCAGCACTATGCACTTCCGTGAGCTGGCCCCGAAAGCCACCACATTCAGTTTGAACAACAGCAAACAAAATGCAACAATATGCATTCTGCGACTTTCATACTGTGACGAAAATAAAATGGTGTGTGTGCCAACCACTTTGCCAGGAATTCTTTAGCAAAACAATGTCCGATCAGTCGTATTAGCAAAACAAGTTGACGCGTTGCTTGTTTTCCACTGGAAAGCATCCCACCTTGAGCTGACATGAAGAGGAGTAAAGTCGTGTTAATTAATTTTAATAGCCCTGCGTGCTGGCTGTCGCGACTCTCCCTCGAACCTGAAACAATGATGAAATGTTTACGCGCCCAAGATTCTCCTGCTCAGGACGGATACGCGGTGCTAATTTATTTCATGATGCGTGTTTTGCTAATTTAGAGATAATGATCTCCTCACAACGCGAGGCTGAACTTTGAGCTTTACCAATGGGAAGCTCTATGGCACCCTCTCTAGAGAATGAATAATTCATAACGAAATAATTTAAAGAGAGATGTACCTCCTCGGGATCTGCCGTTTGCCCTCTCTGGTTTAATGCAGAGGCAGTTAACGGGCCTTGCGTGTGTCCTCAACTTATTCAAAAACGTGGCTAGCTTTGCAGGTGACAGAAGAAAAAGGTACACCGCTCAGCGTCTTTTGTGCGGCAAAGCCATACTAGATATCCCCCCAAAACACCACAACCTGAGGGCACCAGTTGGGATCCGATATGCGTCTGCCAAAATGCATTTTTTACCTCAGAAAGCACAGCTTATTGCATTGACACTGCATTCGTCATTCAATTCTAGCCAAGGTTTCAAGAACTATGATAATGGCGATAGCACACGATCAGTGTACGAAAGTACAGTAACACATTCATAATTTTCTGTTGTTTTTTAAAAAAAAATTTTTATTTAAAGCATACAGAACCCCATGTTCATGGAAAATCCGCAAAATCTGAGATAACATCTGCTAGGAGTTAAACATTATTGTTTTTATGTAGACAAATTAAGCACTCACGTTTCAGAAATAAATACAATGTTTTTGTTGGAGTGCGTTTTTGGACCGAGGAATTGCCATCACATATTAGTCTAACCATCGAATTAGGATTGAGGTGTAAAAGAAAAAAAAAAAAAAAAAGAAACATGTAAGCACGATTGTTGCGCGTACAGGCAAACTGTGCCTGTGTATTTCTAGCATGTAATGTGCGTGTGTTGATATCCCATTGACCACGGTCAGTGAAACTCTTCCGCCATCTGTTTATGGCCCATTTCGTCCACAGGTAATAAGGATGCATGCGAAAAGCATGTGTTACACTTCAAAAGCCACCTGCAATGATCAACTGTATAAAGCAGGTGCAAATCAGGACTGGATGAGCAAGAAAGCAACACTGCAATAAGGACAACTAGCCAGAACAGCTCATTAAACAGCCAACACCCAAACTACTCACAAATGAGCGAGTAGGGCTAATACAAGACAGGACACGTGGGCACATCACTATTGCACAATGCTTTGACTGGGGAGCAGCCACCAAGTACATTTATGTGAGGGGCGCATTCCACTACTACTAGCAGCCTCCCTAATGGAACAGCGGCAGAACGCCCAGCCGGCAGGCCAGTAGTGTCCCCCACAACAGTTTGTCAAGCAGGGAACCTGGAAGTTGTCCTCCTCAACAGCCTGCTCATCAGGCTGCCCAATAGCCTACAAAGTAGGCATAGTTTGACAACGATATGTATGCCAAAGGTGGAAAGCCCAAGTTGTCCCCCTTAGACATGACTGACCGACAGCTACTTGCCATTTTCCTGATTAAAAGAAGACAAATAGCAAAAAAGGCTTGACAAATATCATAAATACTATGGAACCCAGCAGAAAATCAACTATCTCTGGTGCTACAGCTCCTCGACGTCTTGCATTTCTTTGCAAGTAGCTCATTCTAGAGCACTGTGGCACTGACACATGGCATAACGTTGAGAAAACAGCAGGTGTCCACAAACTTGTGGATCACTCCCGTCCCCTGCACACCCTAATGTTGCAATAACAACCAAATTCTCCTATAATTTCACGTGTTAAAACATTACAACTTGGTGATCTAGTCACAAGGAGGAGGATGGGGAAAGGGGAAAAAAGAAGGTACACAAAAACAAAAACATTCTTAAAAGTTCTTGAAACATTCGTCAAGTGCTAAAGCATGAGAGTAGTGGAGGGGGGACGTGAAGGAGGGGTTGTGGGTAGAAGAGACAAAAAAACATTCGGACTAGGTCGTGTGACGATTTGGAATGTGCAAGTGCTGAACCTGTAAAAAGGGGGATAGGAGAGAAAGGGATATGCAAGTGGGGAAGAGGAGAGAGGTACAATAAATGCAAAAACAGGTTAAGTGCACAGACAATTAGGTTTATTGCATTAGGAACCCAAAATGCAATTATGACAATCAGGTATGTGTGAATGCAGACTGGAAAAGTCTCACCCATGGAATGAGGGGCACATCAGGCCTGCAGACAAACAATTAAGATTAGGCAGGTAGGTGACTGATGATTTGAAAAACCTCGCCTCATGGAGTGAGGGGCACATCAGGTATGCAGACACACAATTAAGACTAGGCAGGTAGGTGACATAAGACTGGAAAAGCCTTGCCTCATGAAGTGAGGGGCTCCATCAGGCATGCAGACAACAATTAAGACTAGTCCGGTAGGTGACAGAGACTGGAAAAGCCTTGCCTCATGGAATGAGAGGCTATATCAGGTATGCAGACAAATAATTAAGACTAAGCGGGTAGATGACTGAAAACTGGAAAATCCATGCCTCATGGAATGAGGGGCTACATCAGGCATTGACAAACAATTAAGACTAGGCAGGTAGGTGACATAAGACTGGAAAAGCGTTGCCTCCTGGAGTGAGGTGCTACATCAGGCATGCAGACAAACAATTAAGACTAGGCAGGTAGGTTAATGAGGACTGGAAAAGCCTTGCCTCATGGAATGAGAGGCTTCATCAGGTATGCAGACAAAGAATTAAGACTACGCAGGTAGGTGACTGAAGACTGGAAAAGCCTTGCCTCGGGGAAGATGGGATACAATCAGGCATACAATGACAGCGAAAACAGGAAGATGAGGGGTAAAATTAGATAAAACAGATGGCATACATGTGGGGTCAAGAAAGGAAACAACTAGCACACAGTAAGCAATGCAACGTAAGGCCGAGAAATGGAAGAGTCAAGAGATTGTAGGGGGTAAAGAAGCAGGAGCTCCAGGCACATTATGATGTGTGCATAAAGGGACCACGTCACATCAACATGCACAGGGATTAAATCAAAAGAAATATGCAAGCAACAAGGCAAGAACAAAATACTATGTTGGTTGACCATGAGGGAAGGCAACTAGACATTGTGCCAGCAACAACAGTCAGGTGTACAAATGAAGAAGGCCCAAAGGAAAAAGGTAGAGTTACAGATCAGTTTCCCTGCCTCACTGAACAAGGAGAAGAACAGGTTGGAAACCAGGAACAGAAAGACATTGAAATTGTCCTTTTAAAGTTAGGGTTGTATGCTGATTAGGATACAAATGGTCCAAGAAAGTTGTGCTGCAGCAGTGACACATGAGAGGATAGGGAGCAGGGCAACACAGGTAGCAGTCAAAATGGAGTGAACCCATGGGAAGGGGAGCCAGCCTTCCTTCCCTTCAGTGAAACAAGATGAGACAACAAAGCATTGCATCAGGAGGTGTGCCAGAGATGAAGTGGGTGCAGCGGATATCTAGGGGGAAGGCGCATAGATTCACGCTGAGCCGTCAGATGCCCCAGACAGGCCCAGACAGGCAAAAGGACCTTAAAAGGGTGCCTTTGGAAGGGGAGGCCGGCTCAGTCGGACGGCTTGGAAATGAAAAATCTATTGCAGGCAGCATCCTCCAATCAGGGCTAGGATCGTGCAGCCATAGATGTGCTGCATTAGATAGAGAGACTTGGGCTGGCTGCACACAGTAACGGTCTCAGTGATAAGAGACACGCAGTGGCGGCAGTCATCAAAGGGAGCACTACTTTTGCGTGAAGGTAAAAATGGGAGTTATTTTCATGCACCTCATAATCCTGTGGGATTTATTAAATGTTCCCAGAATACCAAAAGCAGTACCTCATGTAGAGGGAGTGCAAATACCTTATGACATTTAATCAAGTAGTAAGTAAAAACAGAAAACATTTAAAATACCTCTGTTTTTTTAAAACTAATATCGGGTGCCATTTTCTAAGCCCTGGAGTGGAAAAGCAATATATAAAGTCAAGGGCTTAACCATTCATGCCTTACTTTTACACTCCAGGCATTTTCCATCCAATTGGAGGGTTAATCGGGTGCAAAAAGTAGTTTGCATGTTTGCGGTGCACTCCTCCTAACAATTTAAAGGGCACATGCTCGTATACCTGGATGATGCTTTCATGCAAGCGCAAAAGGAATGGATTCTCATCGAATCCAACTAGTTTTAGCACCTCCATAGGAATCCATTGTAAATGCTGACTGCCATGATTTTTTGAAAGGTGGCCTTTGCTCTTTTTTTAACAAAAAAGAGAGTACAAGCATGGAGTAAAGGCATTTTTTCCACTTGTATCCTTAACTTTCGTCAAAGAGTAATATCTTTTACCAAATTAAGCACTGAATAACAGGGGTTCTAAGACTGAAAAAGTACATTATGTTAAGGATTTCAATCAGGCGACGCACACCTTATTCTCGGCCCATTATGCTGCGCGCGATTGAAATGCTTATGTTTTAATGTTAGATTCAATATTGAGATGGTACACCACTCATATCACACCCCCTTTTCAAATACCCCTGGTCACAATGGAAAATTAACCAGGCTGGTTGATAAAATGTAATATTTATTTATTTATTTCAAAATTCAAAAGAAATCATAACATTTTTAATATGGGGCAGCAATCACCAATTGGGTGATAAGGACAATAGGAATGTAAGCAATGCACTTAATGTAACTTTCTATTGACACAACTACAAAACACCAGGGAATAGGAGCACTTTTTTAGTTTTAGGTAAGATAGCACTTGAGCTAGAATTTCCGCCTGCAATGTTCCCTCAACCCACAAATAATCAATTCTAAGTGGATAAACAGAAGCAGCAGGTAATCAGGAATGAAAATTGGACAACAGAATTGAAATCTGACCTTCCCTCCCCAAATAAGAGAGAAAACGGATTTTAAACCCTGCAATGCTAAAAATGACACCCGGAAATGGATGAATAAAACAATGAATGTGTATAAAACTCTTGAACCAAAAACAAATCTTTACTGGAGAAACACTGGAAAGATACTAGCAATCACATGCAATGGATTGAGCCAAAGCATACAATTCGAAATTGAATGGAAGATTTAAAACAGTTTATAATCAAAATGACACATTGGAAATTTAGCAAACTTTTGCAATTCCCACCTGAATTACCAACATGGTTTTTAATAAAAACGGGTGAAATATTGTAAATCGCGATGTGTTGGGGTGTAGCTATGGATCATAGGTACAATATGGAAGTGAAATTAGGTCTTTAGCTGGTAAATTTAATGCGTTTTGCAAGATCTAGTGAGGTGCGTTTTGAGAAAATGAAGGCACGAAAAAATCGGTTTTGACAAGAACAGTTTTACTCTACACTAGAGTATTCAGGATAGGCTACCAGACTGAGACACAGTAAGCTCCAGGGTTGATGTGCAAATTCAACCCTAGCACCTCTGCGCCCGCCCTGGCGAAACCAGTCCGATCACTGGAAAGAGGACTAAGGGCTTAGGATTTCAAGAGACACAATTATTAAAGATGTTGGCGCTAGCACAAGAAATCAAAGCAGTGTTTCAAGAATGATTTTTGACAATATTACAAGTTATCAAGATAAGGATAGGATGACTTAGAGAGTAGAACTAAGGACAAGGCAATGCAAGGTATACTATGGTTTTCTATGGTTCCTATTGATACTCACAGTCCACTTTTAGTATGGATTTTGGACAGTCAGCAGTCTGGTAACCACACAGGTCTGGTCTAATGAAGGACAGCCGGACAAAATCAGCGGGACAGAATCAGCTGGGCAGGGACTGGATACCAAAGGATAGTTCTCTGGACTGGCAATTCTGGTTACTGGATACTATAGGTCAGCAGGATAACAGGTAGGCATCAGCATGCAGTGATTGGCGGCAAGCCAAGCTGGATTAGGATGCCAAAAGTACCACTGTTTCTCCTGGTTACTGGGAGATTAGTGGGTTTTAATATTGTAGGGTAAGCCTTGCTGGAGCAGGATCAGCAATGTCTGGTTTTTGCAGTGGGCCCTGGAATAGGATAAGCAATGCTTGGCCTTGTTGTTGGAGTCTGGAGTCTAAGAGATGAAACAGGAACAGGAACGCAGCACAGGAAATCAGGAAGAGTGTGTGTCTAGGGTCTTGTCAGGGACCCTTATTTATAATGCAAAATGACATCATCAAGGTAGAGGCGGGGCAGGGTTAAATACGCCCACCCCTAAACTACTTTGTTTGGGCAGAGGAGCTAGTCTCTGCCTCGCTCTCAGTTGGTTGGATTTCTAAGGGAATGAAGTCAGATTTATGAGGTGAGGTTCACAATGTCCAAACACTCCCACATTTAATTTATTTAAAATCTGATTTTGCCAAAAACATACATTTCTTCACTTGCAATCTATTGGCAAATTATAGACACAGGTTACATATTATGTGCAGCTCTGTTCAGTCCAATCCTCAGATCTGTGCAACCTTGTTTCGCCTTTCTGATACATTTTGGTAATTTTACACATTAAAGATTTGGCCTAAAATTCAACAATTTTGTACACAAATGCAAATTGTCCCCAGGGATGTATGTACAAAATGTAATGTTTGCCACATTAATACTTCATTGGATTCTGTCATATTTCATAACTTCTGTTCCCCATGCGGCAATGAGTTCTACCAAGTTTTAAAAGATAGTCTACAAAATTAGATTTAAAACGGCAAACCTTTTACATTTTTGCTAATTCTTGGTACAGAAATAAAAGACTTTAAAGCTTCTTTATAACACAGTCTTTGTAACCAACAGGCAGTCCCTTTGTTACTAGATCCTGTTTTTCTTTTCTTCCTCCAACTGCGGGCAGCTGTCATTTCCTTGCAGACAAGGGGGTTTCCAGTCTTAATTGAGGTTTTATTGCCCCCTCACAATTGACAGGTGAATGTCCCAGGACTGCTATTGTCCCAGCCTGGAGCACAGACAAATGTTTGACAAGCGTGTGAACTTTCATTGTCCTGTCCCATTCAAAGTTTTTCAAGCTGGCAATTCACACCTATGTGTCCTGGATATATGGTGTATCTCCCTTCCTTTGGGAAGTTTCATGGCTGGCAACTGGAATGACTGGTTTTTCTGAGAGTTTGCAAATCCATCCCTTGTGTTTTAAATTGTTTAATTTCTTACTTTGGGTCTTGAATTAAACAAACCTGTGAAAGAAATAGCCTATTTGTGTATTATCACCACTAACAATATCCCTTTATATTGCTAAGTAAGCAGGCTTTCATCAACAATTTCGTTTTAAACAGGTCATTTTTTTCTTCAGTCAGCACAACACATTTTTCCACATGTGTTAAAAACTGCTAGCATTTCTTTCTTTAATTCGGTTTGCAGCTCCTCATATTGCCCACACTGTCTTTGCAGCTGTAGTCATTTCCTTGCAGCAGGAGTATTATCCAAAGTATAGATACGTTTGCACTTGACCTGGCTCAAAGTGTTAAAAGTCTCTTTGACCTGCTGCGCCTGGATACATTTTGGCAAGAAATAAACATGTGTTCCCGTGCGAGTGAAAAGAAAGTTGCTTGTTGATTTCTTTCAAATCTACTTTGACAGGACCTGTCATTCAGGAATTATGCCCGGTTTTTCTGAGGCACAATGAATTATCCTGGGCCTGGCATGGCCATTTCCATCACAGTGGTTTCAGAATGCACAGATGGAAATAGAATAACACAGCATTTTCAAAGGGTGAAAAAGGTTTCATGTTGAACAGGAATTTTTGGCTTTTTGCAGCAAAGCAGTGCTGCCTTTCCACTTGATTACTATATATGTCTCAGAACACACTGGCATACTTTTTCAGTGTATCCCCTTGTTCCATCTTGCCTGAAGTGTACTAGGCAGGATGGTGCAGCCATCTTTTGTTGCTTCCAAAATGCAGTTTTGAGGTCCTGGTGCGCACAGTTGACCTGGTGACGTGGTGCAATGCCGTTGAGTGGGTAAATATATCCCACACATCAAGGGTTTTCGTCACCACCAGGCCACCTCATTATCCCTGGGATTAATCTTAGAACCCCTCTCTCAGTTTGTTGACTTCCTTCTCCAGCCCAAGATACCCTGTTTGAAGCCATATATAAAAGACACAACGGCATTGGTAAAAGATATTAATTTGGAACCAACTACACAGATACTAGTGATGCCGGATATAGAGTTCCTGTATACATCAATCCCCAGAAGGAGACTCTACTATTTATTGATAAGATCTTAGAAGACAAAATCCCACCTTTTATAAATTCCATGGCTTTGCCTACTACAACTAACAGAGATTGAATCAACAAAGAATGTCTTCATGTATAAAGAAAGGTTATTTGAGAAACTAGCTGGGCCCTCAATGGGGCTACATTTTCTCTGTCCCTGGCCAATCAGTATGATGCCAATTTTGAAAACATTGGCCCTCATTAGGACTCTGACGGAAAACCATGGTGCTATTAGCACCATGGTCGATGCCGGAGACCGCCATGACGGAATGGGGAATTACCACCCCATTCCAAGGTTGGCGGGGCAGTAATTCCCCATGCCACCATGGCCCTTCCCCATTCCCATTCTTGCCCCATAGGGCAAAATGGGAATGGGGAAGGCGGCAAGTACGGTACTGCAAATTGCGGAACCATACTTACCTCGAGAGTCCCTTTGCGGGCCCCTACTTTAAGGGCTGGTCTAGACCAGCCATTAAGGTCGGTTCCCGCAAAGGGACCTCGTAGTCAGGCGTTAAGGGTTTAATGGCGCTAACCACTTTTACAGAGCCGTTAACCCCTTAACGCCAGGGTCCTAATGAGGGCCATTCACAGATATGGGGACAACCAATTTAAGGTTCAGATCCCACTCAATGTATTGATGATCTTCATAGGGGACCAAGCACAATGGGGAGAATTCCTTACTTGGTTAAACACCTGGAACAGATACCTATATTCACCTTTACCTAAAGTAATGAATTAGTGCATTTTCTGGACCCAGAGATACAGGCAAAGAATGGCCAAATGTGGACTTCTGTGTTCAGAAAAGGCACAGACAGAAACTCACTCCTGCAGTATAAAAGCTTCCACCCAAAAACAATAATGGACATTTTGCCATTGGGGCAATACCTTAGGTGTAGGAGAAACTGTTCTGAACTTAGAGAATATGATGGGAAAGCTGAAGCAGTAATCACACAGTTTTGAGAAATAGGGTATGCAAGGAAATTGCTTAGACAAGCAAAAAAACAGGCACATAATATTCTGAGGGACATTACACTACGTCAAGAAAAAAGACTGACACATGATTAACGGATAACAGCAGTGTTGAGTTATTCATCCCACCTGAACAAAATCAGGAGAGATATTGTAAAGCTGTTGCCTCCCTTAAATGTGGAGACTGCACCTTTGTTTGATATTAAACATAGAAGGAACATAGGCGACTCTCTAGTTCAATCATACCAAACAAATCTTCGCATGGATGTTCAACTCACCTTGTGGAACACATCGCATCCACTGGGCCACTCAGCCTGTGGCCAATGTTCGGTCTGTCCACAAAAGTCATGCTCCACCATGATAGATCTTGGTTTAAAAACTCTCTGGAGTCAGCAGCACTTCAAAAATTGTTATTCATGTGATGTAGTATATTTAATCACATGCTCATGCAATTTAAAATATATTGGAATGACTTGCAGACCTATTCAGAAAAGGATACAGCAAAATACATCTTGTATACGGACAAGACAAGCTAATGCACTGCAGGTAGAGCATGTTCTGCATATGCGGCACACAGATATTAACTTTAAATGGAACTTCATAGAAAAGGTAGCATGCCCAGTGAGGGGTGGAGACTTGCAGGCTATGTTGCCAAAGGAGAACAAAGATAGATTGTCTGACTTAAAATAAACCAGAAGGGTCTGAATGACATGATAGTGTGGAAAACATTGGTCACACTGTATTTAGGAATAAAGAGCCTGATACCAAGGTCATCTGGTATAATAAATCCATCATCTGAGGCAACACCAAATCTGCACTCTTCGAAGAGAGACCACTTCGATAGACATTAAAAACGAATGATAATGGTACAACAGTTATGTGGACACCATGTCAGTGGGACATGACTAAAAGCCCTACAAAATCAGATATGTTTTCATACTGAACAGTTCCCTCCAAGATGGTGGAAACCGTAGTAGAAGAGGAGTGGCAGACAATGCCAAGGGATTTGCCTTAGTCACATGACCATGCAGGACTGTTGTAGCATGGTTCATTTTATTTTATGTTTACATTTATAGAAGCTCACAAAGCCCTGAGGCATCCAGGGGCTAGTTACAGTAAGTGCAATATCACAGTCAACAAAGTGCAAGACCGCTCATAATGGTTACAGCATAAGGGTAGATTGTGAAAGCACACTCTGGTAGAGCCTCACCTCATGGTACTGGGGGCTAAGTCAGGTGTGAAAATGAGCATAAAATCCAAAATAGGTGTGTGTTCACAGTCTGGCAAAACCTTGTCTCTTGGTACTGAGGGCTACTTCAGGTGTGCAGATGATCATGGAAGACATTATTGGTGTGTTTGTGTGCACGGTCTGGCAAAGCCCAGCCTTATTATGGGGGGCGGGGTGGGGGCTACTTCAGTTTTGCAAAAGAGCAAAAAGGAACATTTGTGCGGGTGTGCAATTTGGTCAAGCCTCACCTCATGGTAAGTAAGGCTGAGTAATTACTAAGCAGTTACAGAATCAACAAGTTGCATTGTTCAGAGACAGTAACAGAGGTATGTAATTCAATAGTATTGTAGAGAGCAAACGACTTGGAATAAGTCTGCAGGTAAACACATTTAGTGACATACCCCCATTGGCTGGGACCAAATTGATCAAACCGAAAGGGGAACAGTGCAACAGGCGTTCCCCCTGTGCAAACCAGAAAAGCCTTGCCCCATGAGGCAGCAGGCTACATCAGCTGCACAAGGCATCAGTGTCAGGATTCAGTAAAGCATAGTGCTACAGAAACGATGGTGGTAGCACGCTTGCAGTAACGTACTGATGAGGGAAACTTTAATTAGGCCCTGGGTAAGCACTGGGGTTGTCAGTATAGATAGTCATAATTGTAGGATCATTTTGGCTGTGTGGTTGAGTGTCCGTCAGTTTTGAGGATTGAATGGAAGCACTACTGAAGTGCATTTGTATGCCTGACCATCACAATAACGTTCAGTCTTCTTCCTTGTCTCAGTACCAGAGTGTTGTAATGGTAGGTTAGTGTGTACAACTCCCAGTTGCCTCTAACTCATTCCAGTACTAGAGTGGTATGACTGACAGGAATGATGTTCAAATCTCGGTACTATTTTGGCCTGATGGTTCTCTGAAAAAAGTTTAGGGGGTTTATATGAGCTCTTCCTCCCAGAGTAAGGAAACCTCCTTCTATTTAACCTCTTCCTACTATTAATTTATTGATGGTATTTTAAAGAGTCATCCTGAAAATAAGAAAAGGGGAAGGGATGACAAATTCCCATGAAGGCTGCTGAGACTGAAGGTTCATCATGGAATAGAAATGAGAGATGTTGTGTCTCACCCAAGGACATCCCCTTCCATTCCCCAAGTCCCCTCTACACAGGTGATCCTTCCTCGCATATCCACCGCAGGGTTGTGGTCCAAAGGTTGATGAACCTTCCCTGGCCACCTGAACAGAGGATATTGAGGAGAAAGAAGTGAGGGTGCTCTCAGGTTCCACACAGAGAACAGAGACATATAAACTAAGTGGTTGACAGTTAACGTTATCTAGAGACCAGAGAAAGCTGTCCCCGAGGGGATAGAGGATGATTAGAATTAGTTATTTGGAGAGTGGAAATTGTTGAACCCAAAGCGGTGAAGAAGGTGATAAAATGTGAGTGCTGGAGAGAGGGATTATTGTGGCTAAAGCCATGTAGCAGGTTGTAAAGTGAAAAGTTGAAGATTGGAAGCAGAGTCTAGGAGGGGGAGAAAGGCATACTGACAGTTGGAAAGTAAACTCCAAGAGTGGTTTGCTTCAACAAGAGGAAAGGCAATACCAATATTTGGTTAATCAAGATTGCATTGTATATTTCTTAGTTTCATATGTTGTTTTACAATAGTTAACTTACTTACATATAATTATATTTTCCCTACTTTTCTTTTTCTCGTTCCCCTTTTCTTGAATAAATACGTTTTATAGTGTTTCTGTATTTAACAATAGAGGATCTCCAATTAGTCATGGATGTGGAAACTTTCCCAGTTTAGTTTGATCTATCTGCCTGGCATGGTTCACATTTTGTTTTGCTATTTCTGTGTGTATGCCTCATTTTCTTAGTGGATAAGTATTTACTATATTTATTGTCAGTTTATTTGATGTATTCAGTGTTCTGCTTATTTATGCTTTATGTTTGTTATTTACATTTTTGATTTTCTTTATATAAAGCATCCCTTGTGTATATGCAATTGTATTAAATCTTGTAGAGTTTCTTCTCCTTCCTACAATCTGTACAACCAATATGAGAAAATTCTCAAGAACTTTGCAGTTTTTTTTCCGCATTCCTTATTATGTATATACTAATATAAAAAGTCCAAAATAAATTGAAAATTGAGGCACTGCACATGGGGGTGATCTATGACAATAGTCAGATGTACTACTTTATAAAGACATTTGAGGGCATTCCATTGTCCTCACAAACTTTATTTCTGTTACTCATCATCAAGTCAGATTCCAGCAAGAAAGATGCTTGTCCCCACAGGCACCATAACCTGGTGTGCTCCCTTATGCAAATTATTCCATTATCTCCCTTCCCCCAAGATGCTGATCTCACAGCATTCTAGTCATATGAGACTACAAAAACTCTCTCACTGTGCACAGCATTCTTCCATGGTGGCTTGAAAGAAAAGTCCTACATTCCCAGCTGCTTGCAGAACCTGGTTTATCCTCCTCTACCTCTCAGTACCTTCACTGACTGCACCCTGGTCCAAGCATATTAGATTTAAAACATGAAGGGTTCACCTAGCACTCCACCTCGGATTGGGACCCCAGTCTCCACTTGCAAATGGGTGTACTGTTTCCCTCCAACCTACTTCTTGTGGTTACACACATTGTGGGAAGTTGAAGAGTGTGTCTGAATCTCCAAAATCCAAACTCTTCCTGTCCTTTACCCCACACCAGTCCACTAGTCCTCTCTCTTCACAGGACCTCAGAGCCTTCCGACACTCTGTGTCTCACAAGCTCTATGTGCTTGTGAAGAGTCTCAGAGTTGCTTTACTGCAAATGCCTCCATCCCTGTATTATACTCTTTCAATCGCATATCCACCTTGGACTTTGACCGGTGGAAGATCTGTGCTTCCCCCATTGGTCCAGGTTAATTATTTAGATGTCCCTTGCTTCTGGTCGCCCTAGTCATGGACCTAAGTTACATGAAATCAAAAAACATGCAATTGTGAATGTCAGAATTCTGTTTCTGGTACTCTCAGTATTGGTTTATTAAGCAATCAATATAACTGTATACAGAACGCTCACACATTTCCATAAAATACATATACACATAGAAAAAGAAACTACATAAAATTATAAGATTTCCTCTAAAAAATAAAGCTTAAAATGCAACTGGAAATTAATAGCTCTAAAAGTGATAATACACTATACAGTTTTTAACCTAAGAGGGCCAGAATGTCCCAAATTAAACAGAAGTTCTGGAGCCATATCAAACCGAACTCAATACCAGAAATAGACAAAGTGTACAGCAAAACCCAGCTTTATAATTATCAAAATAAAGCAGTCGCAGCAAACAAGCATATAATTGTTGCCACTCTCAAGATGCTTAGCAAATACAATGGTTTAAATATTCAACATTTGTCATACCTGGCATCATACTGTAATATTAGTTACCAAAACCTATGGGGTACAGGGATTGGTTAATAGTGGTGCCTATATATACATTCTATAGGGGCTATATTTCTGATTGTGTAATGCTTGTCTGATGGCTCCTCCGGATATCACCTCTAAATTGATAAAGGTAAAAGGACATCACCTGTATAATATATAATTGGCTGCCACATTGCTTCATGGGAGGCGTAACATTAGAGATTCCGATTGGTTGGCTTCTCACTATCCAAAGTTGGACAACTGGCAGGTCGTCAAGACATGAGCCAAACAGGAATAGGGGAAGAGAGGTTCACTGACAGCTTTCCTTTCAATTAAATAAGATATAATCCCTTGTTTCTAGGCAATGAGCCATGGTGATCTCAGCGTATTTGGCCTTGTTGGGTATCTCGTGTCTGGGGATACGTTTAAGGAGTAAGACAGGTACCTTATCTGTGTTCATTGCTAATGAATAGACAGTGTTAATCAATTATGTGTAACGAGTGATGGGATCGTGTTTGGAAATAGTTATTAGGATTTTAGCTAATATTAATGTGAGTTTTATGGTTTCTTTTACCACTGGAGACACTCTTGAGTTATTCTTCATGGAGTATATTGGCTTATAGTTTTCCTGTACCTGGATTAAAAAGGGTGGTTGTTCTTTTAATTAATCTAAGCATATGTGGCTTGCATCATCAGAATTGTTATCTTGTGCTTTCTCTCTGTCATGCCTATCCTCCCTTATTCATAGTAACCTTGTCTAGGTTTTCTAGCTATTGTCTGAGCTCAGCACAGACCTGCATTTTTTTATTTCAGAATTTTGAGTTTTTGTGAAGCTTTGAGGCCTTTCGTTTACTTAGAAGTGTGCTGTGGTTTCCATTTTGGTAAAGCTGCCCATTACTGTTGTGTTTCTATGTTAGTGAGATATATTTATGTGTTGTTCATGTTGCATTCAGTATATACATTGCTTACGTTAGTATGTGCCATTACTTAAAGTTGCTATGTTAATATTCTTCATGAATAAATGCATGTGTTACCTAGTGTTGACTTTTTCATGTTGAGTGCACATTTGCATTGTGTCTAATGCATGCACATGTATTGTTATGATGTTAGTTTGGTTACTCGTGCCATCTTCAGCTTAGTTTGTTTCCATCTCCTGCTGTGCCTGCCTGGGGTAAGGACAGAATGGTTGTCTTAGTGAGTAACATTTCTCTCCTGTGCAGTATTGAGCTGGGGGACGAGCATAACCTATGGATGATGTATTCATCTGCCTCTTATCATTCCCTCTCTGGTCAAGTTCTTCACCATACTCTTATTCTGCTCTCCCCCACATAAGGCTCCTTGGAAATCCGTATCTTAGTCACCCACCTCAAGCAGCCTGTATTTGGAGCATGTTTGTCCACATTCTATGTCAAATAGCAGTATTCCCAATTGGAATCACAATAAACTCAGTTCTCAGTGTAATTGTGAGAGTCCTGAGGACAAATACATTTTGATCCTGGAGGAGCAATAGGGCTTTCCATTGCCTGGGCTCAGGCGAGGTCATCTGTGTGGGTATACTCATATATATGAGAATCAAAATGTATTACTATTTTCATTTCTGCTGCCTTTTTTGCAATATTTTTGAATTGGGTTGTTGCAATTCTTAGAACACAAAAGACAAATAGTGCCAGTACTAAAATGGCCATCAATACTTTGAGTGCATTAGCCAACCAGGAGGGGATCCATGAGAACAGGTAATTTAACCAATCATCATCAGCAATATTGTCAACCTCCTCCATCATTCTTGTGCGTATTTCTGTTAAGGTGGCTATGGCCACTGTGGGGGTTTCATTCTCTTCATCGTGGGTGTGTAAGTGATTTCAATCCGGCAGTTCACCTAAGTCAATGCCTAGCGTGTAATGCGCTCCTGAAATCCTTATTTATTTGTGTCTAAAAGTTGTTTTATTCTGAACGATGTACCACTTATATCACGCCCCTCTCTTGGAACCCCCCCCCCCCCCTCCCACCCGGTCACATTGAACCAGGAATCAGGCTGGTTTGCAAAGTTAAAAAATGTATTTATGTATTCACAATATTATCACACTATGTTTAATGGGTTTACTATGATCACCAATGGGGTGATGTAACACTAAGCAATATCTTTAATCACAAGGAGTAATATTGAGCAAAAACAATGCAGCACAGAATTATTACTTTTGCGTGTGCGTGTTCAATCAAATGGCAATGTGGTTACTATTCTCCTTGCACACCCCTCAATCCCCCCCAATAAGCAATGCAAAGAGATAGGAGGAGAGAGAACAGGTTTCAGGAATGCAGAATTCAAACCAAATGTCAATCCCAATTTCCCACCAACAAACACAAGATAGAAACAGAAATAATTGGCAAACTGTCTAAATGGTTTTAAAGTTCTCTCGGAATGGATTGGGTAAAACACCAAATATGGGCTAAATTGCTGAAATTGTTTAAATTCTAATGGGAGCCACTTTAGATAGTTATAGACAAACACTAGCAATGATTTGACACTAACAAGCAATGTGAAAACTTAAAATTGAGGTCGGGTGCAATCAAAAGCTGTTTTACCCGTTATAGAAATTTCCTAAAACAAAATTTGCGGCAAACTTTTCCATGTGCGGTAATCGCGATCGCAGGAGAAATATATGGATGTGGAATCTGGTTCTCTGGAAAGCTGTGGATGTTAGCTAGAAGCAGAAGTAGAAATGTTGTCTCTAGCTTGAAATTTGAGGAAGTTATGGACGTTTTAGTGGAGGTCGTTTTTCTGAGATAGGCGCAAGAGTGAGAAAACAGGCGAACAGGATTTCTTTACACTAGGGGATGTCTATGAATAAGCAAATACCACACGGAAGCACAGCCACTGGATCCGGGCGACTGCCTGCCGAGGAGCTTGCCTTCTTCAAATTAAATATATGAGCGCAAAGATATATAACAATACTAGTACCGAAGGAGATAGTAGGGATAATATAGAGAGTTCAGGCAATTCAAAAATATTTCTAACAATGCAGTTCTGAATATAAGAGAGGATGGATTTAAGATAGGGATAGACTACGGATAGTACATATGCTAGTGACACAGTCCTATACTATGGATACTCACTATATATGTTTTGAACAGAAACGTCTGGAATTCTGGTCCGTCAAGATTTCTGGACAGGAATTCTGCTGGGCACACTGGACTGGAAAGGCTGCTGGGCACACCAGACTGGACGGGTCTGTAATGGCTCTGGTCACAGCTATCTGCTCACAGCACCGCACAGCATGGCACAACTGGATTGGGTCTTTTGATTCTGGTAATAATTCTTTAGTAGGAAAGCAGTTACAGCACAGCCCAGCCGTTTCTTTTGTTCCCCTTTAGTTTTTGTGGGATTCTTTCTGTTTCTGGAAACTCGGGGGGCCGAGTTGAAAATGGTTCAACTAATCGAATGGGCCTTTCTGCTTGCCAAGTTTCTGGAATCTGGTGCAAGGAATATGGATGGATCTGCTTCAGGGTGCTTCACCAGGATCAGGATAGTGGGTGAATCTGTGTGTCCTTCTATGTCCTCAGCTTTCTCTATTTATGCATATGGTAAAGGGGTGTGTGTTCTGGATTATCCTAAGCGCACTCCCCAGGCAGGCTATAGGTGAGAATTTCTTCTCCCCCTTGATTGGAGAAGAAAACCGGGTGTCACCATGATGTGGGTTTATGAGTCAGAGAATCCTCCTCTTGTCCCTTTTGGTACAATACATATTTACAGCTGTGCAACCTTTATAACAATAACATATATAGATCACATATTTTGTGGAGCAGATACTCTTCCAAGCCCCGTTGCTGTAGGATCTTGGGTCTGCTTTTGAGAGAATTCTGCCCTTTTTGGCTGGAACACATGGTCCAATTTCGGAGCAAATTTCCACAAATGTGCACCTTGTATAGGGGCATAAGCATGTGAAGTTTCATGCTTTTGACATAATTACTTTTGTTGTAAAACCATAATTTCCACTGTTACTTCCCAGAACATAGCACAGAGTTCTGGTGCCCCTTAAAATGTGCAGCCAAAAATTAGGTTCACAAGTCTGAGGTTTACATATTTTTCACAATTTTACACAGTAAAGTATCACTCTTTTTAAAAATGTGCTTTTAAATGGTTGTCTGTCCCCGCCTCCTTCTACTTCTGGCAGCTCAGAAGCAATCTCCGTCCCTTCCTTCTGGGAGAGGCTGTTAATGACTCTTCACACTCTGCATATCCTTTCCGCCAGAGGAAGTCCATTGTCCTCTTCCCCTGCAGCCCAAGATCTCCTACCCTGGTCTAATCCTCACAGAGGTGTGATTTCCTGGCCTTCATGGGGGGAAGCTATCATACTGGTTGGGTGGCTTTGAGGCAGCTTAAATTCAATGTCATTTTGTTACATTGTTTTTTCTTGGTTTAAAACAAACTTGCAATTTTCAAACAAGTAGCTAGAACACGTATTCCAGCTTCTAAACCATGGGATTTAAATAGTTACAACCTAGGTTACTCTCAATAACAGGTCACTTAGTTTTCAGACATTAGATTTCAATGGTACAAGTTTAAATCCTTATAATGTGATCTACTGACAGCTGTCATACAGGCGGCCGCTGGTACTGTGCCAAGATTTTGACAGATTTCACAGGCAGGCACATTTGCTGTGAATGTTTTGCTAACAAATTCCGCTTTTCATGACATTGTATGTTCATAATGATTTCTTGAATGAAGTGACTAGTAACACCCAGTAACAATATTGGATGTTTGATGGTGTTTTGGACAGGCATTCTGGATTTTCAGCAACCAAGGAAAAGATTTGAAAACAAAATTCTGGATTCCTTTCAGCAAAACACTGCTTTTCACGCAGTCTCCATTTGTACTTGTTGGGCAGCCAAGTGACATGTTTCAGCCGTGCGGTCTCTGTTCCACCACTGACAACATGCATGGTAGATTTGGCATCCATCTTTTCGTGTTGCAAAGCGCGATTTCCATAGGCTTTGGCGCATAGGGGTTTTGCGGCCATTTGGATAATTCTGGCACCATCAGCACACAGTGTTGCCACAGGGCAGAGAATAAGTGGGTTAATACATCCCACAAGCTCCCCCTCACGACTTGAAATTTGACCACCCGTCAAGGGGAAGTCGGAAGATGGGAATGTCATTCTTTCTTTTTGGTCCAAGTGGAAAAATGTGTCTGCTTCTCCCATCAGTGCTGAATCGACAGGTTTTCCTCGCTGGTTCCGGATGGGAGTATGGAGCGATACCCCAGCCCCTTGGGTCTTTCCTTCTGGTCCTCGAGTGGTCCTCCTTGGTGCTTAGAATCCAGAGTTTCAGTACTATGATGACAGAACAGAACAAGGTTACAGACATTTCCCCACCACTATTCATGTAGTGGGAAAGATGCATATATTGGACATGCAATTGACAATCTTTCCCGCTTGTAGTGACTACTGATGTTAACATGTGGAATGGTTTTTAATAGTTGTAATCTTCTAGCGATCCAAAATGTCCTCCTCTGTGTTTCCAGATGGCTCCTCTAGCTGCCGCAGAGTATGCCTAGGATGGCAACACTTCAGCTGGTTGATGTGGACCCACTTATCTTCCCCTTCTGCCAAACTGCCTTTGGGGATATGGATTTTGTAGGTGACTGATGAGATTCTGTCTACAATTTCAAAAGGACCATACCAGCTAGAAAGAAATGTGCGCTGTTTGGCCTGGTTCCTTTGGAAATTGTACAAGTAATCCCAGTCTCCTACTTTTTATTCTTTTTTCGTTGTCTTAAGGTCATAGTGGGTCTTCATACTGTCTGCAGATCTTTCTAGATTCTGCTGAGCATGGGCAAAAGCATGTTGAAGGTGTTTTCTAAGATTCTCAACATACTCATGAGTTGTGGAGGCATTTATCAAGGTCTTCTCTTGGGATCTGTAGAGCAGATGCTGGGGAAGTACCATCCTCGTCCAGTCATCAGTTCAAACGGTGACATTTTAGTTGCAGAAGAAGGGGTAGGTCTGATGGCCATCAGGACAAGAGGTGGTCGAATGTTCCAACTTGGCCCAGAATCTGCCACAAACTTTTTTAATATGCTCACAATTGTCTTGTATCTCTCAACCCCACCACTAGAGGTTGCCCGGTAGGCAATGTGTAGTTTCTTTTTGACCCCAAGTATCTCCCACATCTTTGTCATCACTTTGCTAGTGAAGTCACAACCTCGGTCTGACTCAATCCTTTGGGGTAGTCCAAAACGCAAGAAGATGTGGTTGATCATCATGGCAGCTGCTGTTTCTGCCTTGCAATTTGGGGCCAGGAGACATTCCACCCATTTAGTGAACAAGCATGTCACAGTAAACATGTACTTGTTCCCCGTAGAGGATAAAATCGACTTGTAAATCTGACCAAGGCAGTGTCATCACCCTATTTGTCACGGCTCGCTCCCTTTGCTCCCGTTCCCGCCACTTGGGGGCATAGTTTGGGGTTTATTCCCTACTGGACATTTCCTTCGAACCTTACTCTACAGTACTGTGATGAATTAGAAGCACTAAAACCCTATTTTCCAAGTTACTTCCCTTCCGGATCCATTCCAGGTTTTTGGCAGCCAGCATGCTACTTTAATCTAATGACTATGCTTTCCAGATTGACTATGCTTCCCAGAATGCCTGGCTCACTGCTTCACCTCCTCCCTTGCAGGACAAGGTTGGGTGGAGGATAGGCAACACCTGTGGCTGCAGGTGCAGCAGGCAGCACACCTGAGAGGTGTGCTTGTTAAGCAGCTTTAAAAAGCCTCAGTTTGCTTCAGTCCAGCGCTGGTCATTGTTGCAGCATTCCTGTTGTGACTGGTCCCTTGTTCCTGGTTCCTAGTTTTTGTGCCCAGTTTCTAGTTAGTGTTTCTTGTTCCTTGTTTCTTGTTCTTTGTCCTGGAATTCGTATTTGTATGCTTAATTGATTTCTGCCTTCTGGAAATCCCTTTCTCCCTTTCTCTGTCTGCAGGCAGCCTTTCTCTGAGCTTTCCTTTTGCTGCAGCCCAATTGCCTGTGTTCACTGTTTCCTAGAAATTGTCCTTTGCTACTGAAAGACTTGATGCATTAATCTTTCCTTTACAGGTTTAGTTTCCTGCCTTTTCACCTTGGATGGGTGGGAAGGTTTCCCTTTTGATATCGTTTTCACTGCTCCTGATCCTTACCTTCTATTGGGATCCATGCCATGTTTTCCTTTACACTTTTGCATTTATTTCCTATTTTATTATTATGTGTGGGAAGCTGTTGTAACTAGCTCCTGTGTGATTATCTTTTGTTTTCCACACTGTACTATTCCTTCTTGCCTCTTGACTTGGGTTTAGGTATTTAGTCATCCTCACTCTTTGCCTTTACTGCCTTCTGGGTTCTTGTTTGATTTACAGGGTTGTGGGTTTAGTACTGACTTTTGAGTGGTCTTTCCGGTCCTCGTGAATACAGACATCCAAGTGGTCTTTCCGGTCTTTGTGAGTACTGGCATTCATGTGGTCATTCCGGTCCTCGTGAGTACTGTTTCCAAATTCTTTATTCAGTACCGTCTAGAGTGTCAGCTCACAGATTCTGTCCCTGCTTGCCCTCTATGTGGGCTTAGCGCTGTCAGTATCTGTAATAGCATAGTGGGTAAGGAGTTTGCCGACTTTCCTTTCAGTCATAAGGAGGTTCTAAGTGCTTATCCTACATTCCTTTTTCAGCCGGTCAAGTGGCACAGCGAGTAGAGCGCCCGCTTTGACACCCGTGCAGAGCCTGTTAACGCAGGTTCGAATCCCGGCGGGGCCAAACTCAGCCTTTCATCCTTCCGAGGTCGATAAATGAGCACCACACACCGTGGGTAATAATAAGCAGCGCTCAGATACCTGAGGGTTTGTAGCGCTATATAAAAGCCTAATTATTATTATTATTATTATATAGTGGTATACACGAGTCTTGGGTATTGAATGCACGTTGTTAGATTCAAGGTTGTTTACTGTGTATTTTGTGCACATTTCCCCTGCCATATCCATCGCCTTCTTCCTTTCCTGACACTATTTTGGAGAGGCGCACGGTGTGTGAGTGATGTTGGCTGAAATTGTGCACACACAAGACACCCCTTCAAGTATTGGTCGAGGTCCTGCCCCATGTGTGGCCAGTATGCAACCTCTCTCAAGATTTCTAGTGTCGTATGAAACCTCTAATGACCGGCTGTGGCCGCATCATGGGCGTGACTTAGCATCAGGCTTCGGAATGAGGTAGGGACCACCCACAGGTCATGGCCAGCTATGGATCTCCTCACCAACAAACCATCTGGATTTGGAACATTTTTGGACATTTCCTCAACACTCTGAGGTCCTCTTTCCCAATGTAATTGGTATCTGTCAGGGGAAAGTTCTCGGGGTCCTCAATGTGTTGATAAAACTTACCAATTATTGAATCCCCTTTTTGAGCCGTAATCAAATCAGCATCTGGGGTCTCCTTACTCCATTGTGCAGTTGAGAGTTCATTGTGAGAATTTGTCTGGGATCTAGTGATAGCAGTGACCTGGATTTCCCCCAACAGGGACTCGATCTCAAGTAGATCCCCTTGGATGGCTCTGGTTTTGGCCAGCTGATCAGCTAGGTAATTTCCAGTTTTGTCTGGTCCCTCTACTTTAATATGACCCTTGATCTTCTTCCAGTAGATGGTCATCCCATTCGAGGTGACCAGATCATCAATATTTTGGATTAATCTCCCATTTTTCAATGGTTTGTTATTAGCACATAGCATGGGCATTCCCTCACACTGGTCTTCTTCATAGACTTTGTGTGAGGAATTAAGGTATGCCTCCATGTTGTCCTTAATTTTAAGACTTTCGTCCTCGAGACAGTTTTCTTTGGCACAATCATGCAAGTCAGCCAGACCTTGCACGAGGGGACTCTTCTTGTTTTGGCCATATCTGACCTCCACAGGAAAGCCTTGCATTGACAGAATCCAGAAAGTAATTCAGAAATTACTCACATTTCCGGCCCAGATTCTGTCACTTTGGAGATATTGCAGAGGCTGGTGTGGAGTCTCCACTATGATGTGTTCCCCCTGGATAAACAGGCGGTAATTCTTAAATGCCCACACCGTTGCCAGGTGTGTCTTCTCACAATTGGTGAATTTTTCCTCCACAGACGATAAAGTCTAACTCGCATAGGAGATTACTTTATTGACCTTGTCATGCTTTTGATATAATACTGCAGTCAAGCATGTATTTGAGAACCCTGTCTCCAAGAAGAACTCCTTGTTTTTGATGGTGTAAGCTAGACAAGGTGCTTGTGAGAGGCTTCTATTGAGTTCTCTTACTGAATCGGCTTGTTCTGGACCCCACTCCCACTTGACCCCCCCTTTCAAAAGATGGATCAGGGGTCTTGTGATCTCTGCATAGTCCTCAATGAACTTTCTATTGTATTTAGTTAGTCAAAGGAGGCTCCTTAGTTCCGACAGAGTTGTGGGTTTTTTTCATTTCTGGAGTGCTTCCGCTTGCTTTTCCTGGGGACAGAGACTCTGAGGAATAATCTCATGCTCCAAGAAATTGACACGGGTTCTACACCACTCTGCCTTTTGAAAGGAGAGTTTTTTTCCGGCAGCCCTCAACTGTGTAAAGACATTACGGATCTCTGCTATGTGTTCCTCCACGTTTGAGCTCTTGACTAGAACCTGGTCTACATAGGCCAGGTTACCCCTTTTACCCAGGTCAGGCATGGCCTTGTGTAGAAAAATGTTAAATTAATTGCCAGAGTTGATGTATCCGAAGGGAGTCCGGGTCCATATGTACTGCTGCCCCCGAAGGTGAAAGCCATCTTGTATTGTCCTGCCTACTGACAAGTACAGTCCAGTACCCATTGGTCAGGTCTATTGCTGTGAATACTTGTGAAACCTGGATCTAGGCCAGCCCTTGATCTATGTAGGGAAGAGGCCATCGGGAAGTATGGACCCGTTTGTTGTGCTCCCTTAGGTCAGCACAGAGTCTCCACTGGCCGTTTGGTTAAAAAATCCCCAGCACTGGATTATTGAAGGTGCTGTGGACTGGACGAATTATCCCACAGGACTCAAGGTTCTTAATTATTTCAGTAAGGGACTCCATTGATGCAAGAGGCAAGCGATATTGCTTCAGAAACACTGGAGTCATGCCAGGGTCCGTGGGAGGTGTTGTTGTGTGGATGTCGGTGTGACCACAGTCATATGAGTCCACCACAAAGAGATCTTGAAAATCTAAGAAAACTTGTTTAAATTTTTGCTTTTGCTCCAGAGTCTCACAGGCATCAGTTAGGTTGACTCTCTCTTCAAGAGAATTCCCTGGTCAGAGTGCTGATTTGGACCGATGGCTTTAGGTGGGGAAGGCAGTCCTCGTGGACTTGGAAGATCACCTCATCCCTCCTGAAGTCACAGGTCACATCTTCCTCACCATAAGGGCAGGAAGTGTACACCAGGAAATTCCCCCCATGCTGGGTGAAGATCCTGTCTGGTGTTGAGTCATTGTCGCTATCACTGTCAAAACAGTCCTTGGGGATTGGTCCTAACAGTTCATTACCTAAATCTATAGAAAAATGATACTCTTAAGGTCGCTGTTATCCACCTCTATTGGAATGGTGTTGTGTTTTATATTGACTAGTGGTGTTGGGTTTACCCCCAACCCTTGCTGTTGGAAGTGAGCCTTAAGATGAATATAGCCATCAGTGTTCTTCAGTTTCTGTCCTCTTTTAATTTTTACTTCCATTGAGAATTGTCGGGTCTGGGATGGTGACTTCCTCTCCAATCTGAATTTCAACTGCATAAGGCATCAATTGAGCTGACCTAAATGCTTTCTCTGGGTCATCAAAGTCCATGGGATTACCCGCTAATCGGGACCAAGCTTTGAAGTTTATTAGGTCCAAACTAATGGCAAAGCGATTGAGAATGTCACTGACTAAGTAAAATGCAGCAGGGACATCTCGCACGACCCAACAATTATGGACTATGATCTTGTTGCATATGGAAATTCTGAGCATATGCCTGCTAGGCAGGAGATGTTTGGAATTGGGTGTTTCCAGGTCCAGTTCCCATTTGTCTATCAGTTTAAATGTGGGAATGGCTGGATCTTTTGAGAGTTTGCGGAACATGGCTTCGCTGATGAAGCTCTTACCGTTGTTCACACACACTCGGGCGAGAACAGAGTCCTTCCCTGCATTTAACTAAATAGGGATGAACAACTGCTCTCCAATTTTCTGAATATCAGCCAAGCTTTGAGCTGATTTTTCATCTTTCTGGTCTATAGGAGTGGGATTTTTTGATTGTGAATTTGTAAAGAATTTCAGGGTGTTTCCTTCCAGTGTGGAATGCCACCTTAGACTGAAAGGAAGGTTGATTTCCAGAAATAGAGAGGACTCCCCAACACCCGTTTGTTGTCCTACTGCAATTACTGTCACGTCTGGGATTTGATTATTCTGGAAGTGGAATTCTATTTGGTCATGTTTTTGTTCAACCAAGTGGCATGTGCCGTTTAAACTCACATGGTTGACACTATGTTTCAATTTTATTGGTCGGTTAGTCTGGGTCCATAGGACCTTGTTTACACAATCTATGAGGGATGACAATCTACACGATGTCATTCCCTATCAAACAAGGTGTGCCCTCTGGAGTCACAACTATGACCCGGTGCTTCACCTTGTGTCGCCCAATTTTAATATCCAAATCCGCAGCCCCCTTGACGGGAATTTCCTTCCCGGCGAAGTTCTGAAGTTGTCCAGGAAGAGGGGTGAGAGGAATTTGGTATTTCTCCCCCCTTCCCGAATTCAGTTGATCAAAGGCCCTTTTTGACGGAAGGGTAGCTTGGGATCCAGTGTCCACCAGTGCCAAAATTGTACATTGCCCCTGTATTTGGACCTGGGCATAGAATCTTCATTCCTTTTCCTCAAGGTGGCAAAGATAATGTACATTTTTGGACAACTGGTGGGTTAGTCTCTTGGTTTTGGATACTGACAGAAAGGTGATTTGGGCAGGATTCTGTTTGGGGCTTGGGAATCTGGAAGAAAAAGGTGACAGCTAGATATGGGGGAAGTTTTGGGTTCCCCTGGTTCTAATTCTGGGCTGCCCCCCCTTTTTTGAGGCAGTCACCAGGATGGATTCGAACCAGGGGATGTTCGTGCTGGTGATTCTGGGGTTTGATGATGGGTGGTGGTAACTTGGTCCCCACATATCTACCCAGTCTGGATTTGGATTCTGTGGGACCCACTTTTCTTTGGGATGAGTTCCCCATCCATGAAGGAGAAGATCCTTTTCCCAGGATCCTCTGAGGATCCCACTCCTTCAAACTGGAAGATGTGTACCTCCTCCTCAAAATTGGTCTTTTTGGGCTCTTTTTTTTTCCTATCCCCCCCCCTCTACCTTGGGTTGCAGATTGTCAGGGGCAGGACATTTTGGTTCTGGTCCTGGGTTTCCAGGGGCTTTTTATAAGTGGGGAAGGAAGCTTCCTCCAAGGCTTTACACCCCCCCTTCCCCTTGTGCCTCTTCCCTGGCAATTGGTGGGTTGTCGGGGTTCTTCCCACGTCATTGCTCTGGAGCACTAGATCCTGGTTTTGAGGCATACTGAGCTGCCATGCTCAGATGGAGGTTCTGTTGAGCCCTCAGCATGCGACCCAGATCCTGCGCCATGTTCTGGACCTGGCACTCTAGTTGGGACACCCGCCCTGGCTGGTACGGGGTCCTCATGTCTTACCTGGGTTGATCCCGGGAAGGGTAGCTATCCCTTCTCACAAAATACCCCGGGTTAGGGAAGTTTGGGTACCCCTCCACCCTTGGCCTCCCCTCTCCCAGATTGGGCAGTCTGGGCTCAGGAAAGAGGGGAAAGAAGGATGGATTGTTTTGGGGGTTAAAGTTTGGCGGGTACCTAGGAAAGACATTTTGTCCGGTATTTGGGTGATTACTGCCCTCCTGGGGGAAGTGAGGAGGAAAGTTCCCTGGGTTTCCTGCTGTCTGGTTGGATCGCCCCCCTTTCGGCTGGAGGAGTACATACATGACCCAGGGTGGGTCTATTCCGCTTGTAGCGTGGGCTGATGTAGTCAGAGGAGTTAGGGGTCCCATTTGTGGGATTGCCTCCCTGGCTCCCTGTTTGTGATTGGCCCGATGGCCTTCTGGGTTTGGGGTTGTTTGGATTATGTGGGGGAAGGTTTTTAGGCCCCCCCATCTCCAGATCTAAAATGGGGGCAACCTTCACCTCTGCCACTTTAGTAGCAGCAGGGGTGTTGGTTGTTTTAGGTTTTTTGGGACTATTTTTGTTTTCCAGCGGCTTCTGCACCTCATAGATGCGCGTAGCTTTTTTCGATGACCCAGTCTAGTGATCTTTTTCCGTGAAAGTCTCTCACATGCTGGATCATAATATACTTAGGGAGAGCGTGAAAGAAAGTGTTTACACATTCTTTGCTGTCAGTGCGCACCCTTCTAGTGGTCTGCGCAAAGGCACGTTTCAACTCCTGAACAAATGCTTGTGGAGCCTGCTATTCCCCACATTGTAAGTTATAGGCTGCTTTGCAAGCCTCTTGAGGATTCCTGTGAATGGAAATTTTTTTTAGGATGGCTTTCAAAAGACAAACAAAATATCTTTACACTAGGGGATGACTATGAAGAAGCAAATACCACATGTAAGCACAGCCACTGGATAAGGGTGCCACTGGATCTGGGCGTCTGCCTGCCGAGGAGCTTGCCTTCTTCAGATGAAATATATGAGCGCAAAGATATTTAATAATACTAGTACCGAAGGAGATTGTAGGGATAATATAGAAAGTTCAGGCAATTCAAACATATTTCTAACAATGCAGTTCTGGATATAAGAGAGGATGGATTTAATATAGGGATAGACTATGGATAATACATATGCTAGTGACACAGTCCTATACTATGGATACTCACTATATATGTTTTGAACAGAACTGTCATGAATTCTGGTCTGTCAAGATTTCTGGACAGGAATTCTGCTGGGCACACGGGACTGGACTGGTTCTGTAATGGCTCTGGTCACAGCTATCTGGTCACAACAAGGCACAGCACGGCACAACTGGATTAGGTCTTTTGATTCTGGTAATAATTATTTAGCACGAAAGCAGTTACAGCACAGCCCAGCTGTTTCTTTTGTTCCCCTTTAGTTTCTGTGGGATTCTTTCTGTTTCTGGAAACTCAAGGCCTAGTTGAAAATGGTTCTACTAATGGAATGGGCCTTTCTGCTTGCCAAGTTTCTGGAATCTGGAGCAAGGAATATGGATGGATCTGCTTCATGGTGCTTCGCCAGGATCTGGATAGTGGGTGAATCTGTGTGTCCTTCTATGTCCTCAGCTTTCTCTATTTATGCATATATCAAAGGGGTGTGTGTGCTGGATTATCCTAAGCGCACCCCCTAAGCAGGCTATAGGTTAGAATCTCTTCTCCCCCTTGATTGGAGAAGAAAACAGGGTGTCACCATGATGATGTGGGTTTATGAATCAGAGAATCCTCCCCTTGTCCCTTTGAACATAAAATCTACTTTTGGTACAATATATATTTGCAATTGTGTAACCTTTATAACAATATATAACAATAACATATCTCGATCACATATTTTGTGGAGCAGATACTCTTCCAAGCCCCGTCGCTGTAGGATCTTGGGTCTGCTTTTGACAGAATTCTGCCCTTTTTGGCCGGAACACATGGTCCAATTTCGGAGCAAATTTCCACAAATGTGCACATTGTATAGGGGCATAAGCGTGTGAAGTTTCATGCTTTTGACATAATTACATTTGCTGTAAAACCATAATTTCCACTGTTACTTCCCAGAACATAGCACAGAGTTCTGGCGCCTCTTAAAATGTGCAGCCAAAAATTAGGTTCACAAGGCCGGGGTTTACATATTTTTCACAATTTTACACAGTAAATTATCAGTCTTTGTATAAATGTGCTTTTTGTCCTTGTGAATCAACAACAAGGTTGTCTGTCCCCGCCTCATTCTCCTTCTGCCAGCTCAGAAGCAATATCAGCCCCCTTCCTTCTGGGAGAGGCCGTGTATGACTCTTCACACTCTGCATATCCTTTGAGCCAGAGGAAGTCCATTGTCCTCTTCCCCTGCAGCCAAGATCTCCTCCCCTGATCTAATCCTCACAGAGGTGTGATTTCCTGGCCTTCATGGGGGGGAAGCTATCATACTGGTTGGGTGGCTTTGAGGCATCTTAAATTCAATGGCATTTTGTTACATTTTTTTTTTCTTGGTTTAAAACAAACTTGCAATTTTCAAACAAGCAGCTAGAACACTTATTCCAGCTCTAAACCATGGGATTTAAATAGTTACAACCTAGGTTACTCGCAATAACAGGTCACTTAGTTTTCAGACATTAGATTTCAATGGTACAAGTTTAAATCCTTATGATGTGATCTACTGACAGCTGTCATACAGGCGGCCGCTGGTACTGCGCCCAGATTTTGACAGATTTCACAATCAGGCACATTTGGTTTGAATGTTTTGATAACAAATTCCGCTTTTCATGACATTGTATGTTCATAATGATTTCTTGAATGAAGTGTCTAGTAACACCCAGCAAGAATATTAGATGTTTGATGGTGTTTTGCACCGGCATTCTGTATTTTCAGCAACCAAGGGAAAGATTTGAAAACAAGATTCTGGATTCCTTTCAGAAAAACACTGCTTTTCATGCAGTCTCCATTTTTACTTGTTGGGCAGCCCACTGACATGTTTCAGCAGTGCGGTCTCTGTTCCACCACTGACAACATGCATGGTAGATTTGGCAGCCATCTTTTCGTGTTGCAAAGCGCAATTTCCATAGGTTTTGGCGCACATAGGGGTTTCACGGCCATTTTGATAATTATGGCACCATCAGCACACAGTGATGCCGCAGGGCAGAGCATAAGTGGGTTAATACATCCCACAGGTGGGTATCTATGTGTGGCAAGAAGGCCCATTTCCGTGCAATGGCCCCACCTTCATGTGCCTGTTCTGGAGGGTCATGAGACTTATTGTCTTCAATTGCTGCCAGCAGGATATTTGCAGCCATTTTACATTTGGCAGTAAAGAAAGATGCAAAGAATATATCAGTTCTACCAAACAATTTCTGTTGATCTTGTATGGCATCATATGCTTCTTCGATGTTCATTGAGTTGTAGTTACTCATCTTCATGCATGCAAGTGTGAGGGCCCTTTTATGTCTTATGTGTGTTTTCATTTTGAGGAAATTACCAATATGGAATTCTCTCTGGGTACTACTAAAACTGGTGTACTTATTACCACCAGGGAGCACAAACCTCCCCAATTTGGAGGGCTCTGCATATACGCTCTTGAACCACACATCCAATAGTGGTCCATTAATACAGAGGTCCCTATTTTCATGCCTGGCACATCGAAAATGCCATTGTGCCCTGTGTTGTCTCCACCCTTCACTGGGCCAATGTTCCTGAAACATAATGTGGCATTCTTTATGGGTATTATGGGTAGGGAGCCCACTTCCTCTTCTATCCATGTGAGGCATGTATCATTTGCATCTGCACCACCTCTACTGGTACTGTGAAGAGTGTTTATGCTCTGCACCCCATCATTCGTTCAACCCAACCTTCTGAGGTAAATATCTGTCTGTATATTAGTAATTGGACTCGTTCTCAACACTCAGGTTTCTCTTTCCCTGTGCCATCCATACACTGTAATAACTTATGGTCCATTATTTTAACTTCTCCTCTATTTGGGCCTTCAAGTGCTAAGTGCTTTAGTCAGTGTGATCTATGTGCAGTTATTTCTGTGTCCGCAAATGTCCTGGAAGCGCTCATGCATAGAGAATGAGGAAACACAAATAACAGCTCTCATCAAATGTCTCTCTGCCTATTTTGCTCATGTGCTGTTAACACAAATGATTAGTGACATGAGCAGAATCAGCAATATATTGGCTCAGGTGCCTAGAGTCATCTAGCCAACTTCTTTTTAGTTTTTTTCATTTGTGTGTTTACTACAGGGATTTGTTATGGTGTCATTTTGTTTATCATTCTTACATTCCGTACACTCATGTTTACTGGTTTACCAGTATTATACATGATCATTTCTTTTGCTGCAATAAAAATAATTATATAAAGACTTTAAAATGTACAAAACAATTCTATTATCATTATTGCTAGGGAATATACTTTCTGCAAATTTCTGCAAATAAGTTCTCTTCCACGCGCTAAAACATTGGCCTCATTACAATTTTGCTGGTCCAGAAACAACAGTGCCGGTAAGGTTACCAGCACTGTTGTTTCCGGACCGGCCACTATGAGTCTGCTGGTGGGTGCCGTTAAGCCCACCAGGTCAGACCCTGTCTGGCGGAACGACACCCATCAGCAGACTTTCACGGACACTCCTGCGCCATTATTAACGGTGCCGGTGCTTCCGTGGTCCCCATTCCCATGGAGTCCTATAGCACTCCACGTGAATGGGCATCAACATTTTACCGGTGCCTGAATCACTGGACCGCTGGGGCTGTAATGCCTCGGTTATTCCGCGCACTCATACGCTGGTAAATCATTACCTGTCTAACGGCTACCTGCCGGTTTTTCCAGCACGGTTTCCGCCAGACTCGTAACGAGGGCCAATATATTTTATTATTAAACATTTGCATTCTTATATCAGGAGAAATGTTTCTTTTATATCCTTGGAAAACATGTGTTCACAAGAAAAACCTTGTCAATCTTGAGAACATTTATTTCTAACACTATGTATGCCTTTAGATTGAACAGTAATATGGTTATGTAGATGTTCCCAGCTCCTAAAAAGGGATATGTGTTCATAAAAAAGGACAACAAGAAGAAAATAAAATTGCTATAGGAACATCTGTTCTTTTTCTTTTACTGTAGATGTGTGACACTTCATTTTAGGCAAGTGTCATTGAAAGGATGTTGAACTGGCTTGTCTTTATCTACAGAATAATACATTATGTATTTATTGTTCTTGCTGCTGACTGCCTCTTGTTCTTGATCTTGTTTGGATCCTGCTCATGTCTTCTTCACCTTTGTGCCCAATGTTGGTGGACAGGGCGGTCCTTTGTGGAGTGGGATGTTGCCGAAATGCAACCAGGCATGCCTTTATTGAACTTTCACTGCAGACTGTGTAACCGCCTCCACTATGAAAGGTCCTTGAAAGCGTGGCTTGTGCCACCATCATAATAAGTTCTTACACAGGATTGTATCCCCTGTAAACAGTAGTAATGGTTTCATAAGAACATCTTGAGTAACTTGTCCATTTGCTTCATCAGTCTTCCTTGAACCCCCCTGCCACTAAGAGATACTGTAATAGCTGTCAAAAAATCATGCATTTATTTACCTAACACAGTGGCATCATTCTCTGCATCAATGTGAGCATGAATGGGAGGAGCAAGGGGTGTATGCATTCAGCGTCCCATTAGCCGCTCTTGTGGTGTCAGGTGATGGTCAGATCCAAGCTGAATGTGTAATGCAAAAAGGGCTAAAGAAAGGCAATGGAGCTTTTTCAGTTACACTTTTAGTTTGGCAATTCACTCCTTTAGGTTGCCATTGAGGTGCTCGCGAACAGAGTTTGCTTGTGTGTGATAACCTGATCAGAATTTGTGCTTTATACCCAGCAGGATAGTGATGTGCTCAAACACCTAATTTCCAAAGTGTAGTCCATTGTCAGACCTGAGCACTTCACACACTCCCCACCCTGTAAGTACCTCATGTAAGAGGGACTTCACAGCACATGTGGATTGGGATCTGTGCACGGTCCTGCTTCGATCCATTGGGAAAAGGGATATTCAACCAATAGCATGTACCTGTAGCTGTTACACATTTGAAGCATATCTGTATAGTCCATATGCAAATGCTGTAATGGTCCAGTATGACAGTGTATTGCTCCTCTCGCAGTTATCAGAGTATACTCAGCAGTGAATTTCTGGCATATCAAACAATTTACAATGAAATTAGCAAAGAAGTCTGCCAAATTCAGGACAAACCAGTCCTCTGAAATCAGTACTGCAAGACACTATCTTGATGTGTGTGCTGGGTAATGCAATTGGTCTAATTCTACTTTATGCAGTCCTTGGGGCATGACTGGTTTTCCGGTGCTGTTCTGCATCCACGTTGCATCTGTGGGGGGAAATGAGTACCCCCTTCTTGTCCATCAGTCTTGCTCATCTGGTGGTGCCCTTCCCTATAGTTCAGTTATTTGTGCTATGGGTAACAGATTAAAACCCTCCATTAACACCATTGTGTGTGCATGTGTGTATTTGTTTGGTGCAGTCACAATGTCAGATATTTTGGGAACTTACGCTGCTTTTTTTTGCTTCAAGTTCAGCAGCCTGATTGACACAAGAAATCAATTCCACTCCTCTGGTGTGCACTGCACACTTCACTACGGCAATGGCTGATGGGATTTGGAGTGCATCTCCGTCTGCAAGCACAAAGCCGTGCCTCTTCCAACATGACAGTCCTGCATGCCCTGTTGAACTCACGCAGACAGAGTCAGAGTACACCATTACCAACTCTTCTTCATGCAACAGAAGTGCCAAAAATCAATGCTACCAATTCTGCCACTTGTGCTGAGAAATGTGCGTGCAATCTCACATATGTCACTGTGGGGTACGAGTGGGGTACGTGTATAACTGGGGTTCGCAGGAAGTTTCACATGCGATTTCAGCAGGGTACGTTTATTAGAGGGTTTGCGGGAAGTTTCACGCGCGAAGAGTCCTGTGCGAGCTGGGTATGTGTATAACTGGGGTTCGCAGGAAGTTTCACATGCGAAAGAGCCCTGTGCGAGCGGGGTACATGAATACTGGGGTTCGCGTGAAGTTTCACACGCGAAAGGGCCTATGCAAGCGGGGTACATGTATTACTGGGGTTCGTGTGAAGTTTCATACGCGAAAGGGCCTGTGCGAGCGGGGTACGTGTATTACTGGGGTTCGCATGAAGTTTCACACACGAAAGGGCCCTGTGTGAATGGGGTACGTGTATTACTGGGGTTTGCGGGAAGTTTCACATGTGAAATGGCCCTGTGCGAGCGGGGTATGTGTATAACTGGGGTTCGTGTGAAGTTTCACACGCAAAAGGGCCTGTACGAGTGGGGTACATGTATAACTGGGGTTTGCGGGAAGTTTCACACGCACTTTCAGCAGGGTATGTGTATTACGGGGTTCACGTGAAGTTTCATATGCGAAAGGGCCTGTGAGAGCGGGGTACGTGTATAACTGGGGTTTGCGGGAAGTTTCACATGCGAAAGGGCCCTGTACGTGCGGGGTACGTGTATAACTGGGGTTTGCGTGAAGTTTCACACGCGAAAGGGCCTGTGCGAGCGGGGTACATATATTACTGGGGTTCACGTAAAGTTTCACACGCAAAAGGGCCCTGTGCGAGCGGGGTACGTGTATTACTGGGGTTTGCGGGAAGTTTCACACGCGAAAGGGCCCTGTGCGAGCGGGGTACGTGTATAACTGGGTTTTGCATGAAGTTTCACACGCGAAAGGGCCCTGTGCAAGCTGGGTACGTGTATCACTGGGGTTCGCGTGAAGTTTCACACGTGAAAGGGCCCTCTGCGAGCGGGGTACGTGTATTACTGGGATTTGCGGGAAGTTTCACACGTGAAAGGGCCTTGTGCGAGCGGGGTACGTGTATTACTGCGGTTCACGTGAAGTTTCACACGCGAAAGGGCCTGTGCGAGCGGGGTACGTGTATTACTGGGGTTCGCAGGAAGTTTCACATGCGAAAGAGCCCTGTGCGAGCGGGGTACATGAATACTGGGGTTCGCGTGAAGTTTCACACGCGAAAGGGCCTATGCAAGCGGGGTACATGTATTACTGGGGTTCGTGTGAAGTTTCATACGCGAAAGGGCCTGTGCGAGCGGGGTACGTGTATTACTGGGGTTCGCATGAAGTTTCACACACGAAAGGGCCCTGTGTGAATGGGGTACGTGTATTACTGGGGTTTGCGGGAAGTTTCACATGTGAAATGGCCCTGTGCGAGCGGGGTATGTGTATAACTGGGGTTCGTGTGAAGTTTCACACGCAAAAGGGCCTGTACGAGTGGGGTACATGTATAACTGGGGTTTGCGGGAAGTTTCACACGCACTTTCAGCAGGGTATGTGTATTACGGGGTTCACGTGAAGTTTCATATGCGAAAGGGCCTGTGAGAGCGGGGTACGTGTATAACTGGGGTTTGCGGGAAGTTTCACATGCGAAAGGGCCCTGTACGTGCGGGGTACGTGTATAACTGGGGTTTGCGTGAAGTTTCACACGCGAAAGGGCCTGTGCGAGCGGGGTACATATATTACTGGGGTTCACGTAAAGTTTCACACGCAAAAGGGCCCTGTGCGAGCGGGGTACGTGTATTACTGGGGTTTGCGGGAAGTTTCACACGCGAAAGGGCCCTGTGCGAGCGGGGTACGTGTATAACTGGGTTTTGCATGAAGTTTCACACGCGAAAGGGCCCTGTGCAAGCTGGGTACGTGTATCACTGGGGTTCGCGTGAAGTTTCACACGTGAAAGGGCCCTCTGCGAGCGGGGTACGTGTATTACTGGGATTTGCGGGAAGTTTCACACGTGAAAGGGCCCTGTGCGAGCGGGGTACGTGTATTACTGCGGTTCACGTGAAGTTTCACACGCGAAAGGGCCTGTGCGAGCGGGGTACGTGTATTACTGGGGTTTGCGGGAAGTTTCACACGCGAAAGGGCCCTGTGCGAGCAGGGTATGTGTATAACTGGGGTTTGCGTGAAGTTTCACACGCAAAAGGGCCTGTACAAGTGGGGTACATGTATAACTGGGGTTTGCGGGAAGTTTCACATGCGAAAGGGCCCTGTACGTGCGGGGTACGTGTATAACTGGGGTTCGCATGAAGTTTCACACGCGAAAGGGCCTGTGCGAGCGGGGTACGTATATTACTGGGGTTCACGTAAAGTTTCACACGCGAAAGGGCCCTGTGCGAGCGGGGTACGTGTATTACTGGGGTTTGCGGGAAGTTTCACACGCGAAAGGGCCCTGTGCAAGCTGGGTACGTGTATCACTGGGGTTCGCGTGAAGTTTCACACGCGAAAGGGCCCTGTGCGAGCGGGGTACGTGTATTACTGGGATTTGCGGGAAGTTTCACACGTGAAAGGGCCCTGTGCGAGCGGGGTACTTGTATTACTGCGGTTCACGTGAAGTTTCACACGCGAAAGGGCCTGTGCGAGTGGGGTACGTGTATAACTGGGGTTCGCGGGAAGTTTCACACGCGATTTCAGCAGGGTACATGTATTACGGGGTTCATGTGAAGTTTCACACGCAAAAGGGCCTGTGCGAGTGGGGTACGTGTATAACTGGGGTTCGTGGGAAGTTTCACATGCGATTTCAGCAGGGTACGTGTATTACGGGGTTCGCGGGAAGTTTCACATGCAAAAGGGCCCTGTGCGAGCGGGGTACGTGTATAACTGGGGTTCACAGGAAGTTTCACACGCGAAAGGGCCCTGTGCGAGCAGGGTACATATATAACTGGGGTTTGCGTGAAGTTTCATACGCGAAAGGGCCTGTGCGAGCAGGGTATGTGTATTACTGGGGTTCGCGTGAAGTTTCACACACGAAAGGGCCCTGTGCGAGCGGGGTACGTGTAATACTGGGGTTTGCGGGAATTTTCACATGCGAAAGGGCCTGTGCGAGCGGGGTATGTGTATTACTGGGGTTCGCGTGAAGTTTCACACGCGAAAGGGCCCTGTGCGAGCGGGGTACGTGTATAACTGGGGTTTGCGGGAAGTTTCACACGCGAAAGAGCCCAGTGCGAGTGGGGTACGTGTATAACTGGGGTTTGGGGGAAGTTTCACACGCAATTTCAGCAGGATACGTGTATTACGGGGCTCGTGTGAAGTTTCACACGCGAAAGGGCCTGTGCGAGTTGGGTACGTGTATAACTGGGGTTCGCGGGAAGTTTCACACGCAAATTCAGCAGGGTAAGTGTATTACGGGGTTCGCGGGAGGTTTCACACGCGAAAGAGCCCTGTGCGAGTGGGGTACGTGTATAACTGGGGTTCGTGTGAAGTTTCACACGCGAAAGGGCTTGTGTGAGCGGGGTACGTGTATTACTGGGGTTCGCGTGAAGTTTCACACGCGAAAGGGCCCTGTGCGAGCGGGGTACGTGTATTACGGGGTTCGCAGGAAGTTTCACACGCGAAATGGCCCTGTGCGAGCGGGGTACGTGTATTACTGGGGTTTGCGGGAAGTTTCACACGCGAAAGGGCCCTGTGCGAGCGTGGTACGTGTATAACTGGGGTTCGCGTGAAGTTTCACATGCGAAAGGGCCTGTGCGAGTGGGGTACATGTAAAACTGGGATTTGCGGGAAGTTTCACACACGATTTCAGCAGGGTATGTTTATTACGGGGGTTCACGTGAAGTTTGACACGTGAAAGGGCAACGCCCATGCGCGATACGTCACAGATGCGCTTACACGCTAAGGGCCTTTGGTCCAATGAAATTGCGTACGTGTGCTGACCAGCTTACGCGCTAAGGGCCTTTCCTCGAATTACACGCTGATGTGCACATTTTTCACGTGCCAAATCACTCCATATCAAGCTGGCCACGCATACACACACGGAAGACCACGCTCCTGCCCTGAAGGCCATTTTCCTGCCCCAGAGCCTCAAGCACGCTCCCACCTGCCATCTGCTGCTGCCTGATTGTCTGCTGCCCACATGCCCTGCTATTTGGTACCTGCACATCAGCCATTTGCAGGGGTCCTGTTGCTGTTTCCACCCCTACTGGAACAGAAGACTTCCGACTGGGATACCATTGCTCCACAGCCCAGCCCCAGGACCCAGTTGCCCACCCACTCCTGCCTCTCGGGTTGCCATGTCCGGCACATCTCCATCTGGCACCACTGGCAACCCCCAGCAAGAGAAGCAGAGGGCCACCAGCTTCACTGCCACCGAAGTTGGTGTCGTGGTGGAGCATGTCCTGGGGCATTATGATGCCCTCTTCGGAACATCACGCGCCAACAAGGAAGGATGGGAGAGGATCTGGGACGACGTAGGGGTTGCCATGAACGCGGAGGGGGTGGCAACCCGCGACATCAAGCACGTCAAGAAGCGCTGGGAGGACTTCAGGTCCAGGACCCTCCACAAGGCCCGGCGCCTCGCGGAGTGGGGCCGGGCATGCATGAGTAACATCCAGATGAGGGTCCTGGAACGCGTAGGCCCAGCACTCCATGCCCAGATCCTTCGGAGGCAGACCCGTCCGGAGTTGAGCGGTAAGTGGCCAAGCATTGCTGTGTGAGACAGGGCATGTTGCATTGTGCTGGTAGTCTGATGCTTGCCTGTATGTGTGACATAGGCCATGTATGGATGTGTGTGTGCAGGGACATCATGGTCATGCATGTGGGACCAGTTATGTGTGAACCACATGGTTGGTGCATGTGTTTTAATGCAACATGGGGAGCTCTATGCGGAATGCACACATGAAAGCATGGCTGTCTCTGTTCCTGGACATGAAGGGGGGGATGGTGCACATGTGTGTGTGTGTGTGCCAGAGAAGTGTGTGTGTGACTTTGAAATGCTATGGCTGCATGTGACTTTGAAGGCAACATCTTGGTTTACAGGGGCCCTTCTACATGGATGTTGATGTTGATTGCAGGCGCCAGGACTGTTTCTGCATGTGTGTTGTGTGCATTCACCCATGTGTTGTGGAATGACAGAATGGAAGTGACATTTGACATTGCCACTCACGTGTTATTGATTCCTGTCTAGGGTATTTTGTACTGTACTCTGGTGCTTGTGTTCTATGTTTCACTCTATGCAGCGTCAAGTGAAGAAGAGGGTGGAGACGGCGCTGTGGAGCCAAGCGGTGGGGATGCCTCCACTGGGCAGCGACGCAAGGCCCAGCCACCCTCCCAGGAATTACCATCATCTGGGACCGAGGGGGCTGGTGCTGCGTCTGCCACAACGGCTGTGGCGGAAGGGCCGGGTGAGCCCCCACAGGGGCTTCCAATTGCGGAAGACGGTGTGGAGACATCTAGGTTGGTGGTCTCCACAGAGGAGGAGGAGCCCGCTACTGAGCCGCACATGGGGCCTGGTGGGGGTAGTACCACTGGTGCAAGTGTTGCAGTCCAGGGCCAGGGTCAGGAGGCAGCACAGGTCACCGCGGAGGGGCCTGTGCATGTCGCTGTCCCTGACCCTGTGACTGCACCACCATGCACCAGCAGGGAGGCCCCGTCCCAGGCCCGTCCACAGGTAGGGGACAGTGCCATGTCATCTGCCTCTACACTACCTGCGGACGAGGGGTCCCATGAACGTATGGGCTCCGTCCTGGTTGGTGGGTCCCTACATGTGTCGCACACTCTGGCGGACCTCTCCTCCTCTGTGGAGACTATGCGCCAGTCGTTCTCCACACCGTCTTCCGGCCGAGGTTCCACCAGGGCCCCCTGTGTATCTGGCCCGACCAACACAGCCAGCTTGGTGGAGCTCACATCCCTGCCACAGTCGGGAGTCGGACGTCCAGCAGGGGTGGCCACCTCAACAACTGCACCCAAGCCGGGGGAGGATGTGCAGGCAGCAAGAGCCAGGGCACAGGCAGAGCACAGCAGCAGCAGCAACAAGGTGGGAGCCATCATGGCTCGGGGCCTTCGACATCGGAGGGGCAGGCATCGGCCAGAGGGCAGGAGGACCCAGGACTGGAAGTGTCTTCCATGTGGCAGCGGTTAGGCCATGCTATAGATGCAGAGCAGCAGTGGTCAGAAGAGGCACGGCTCACGATGGTCAGGGCGGAGAACTCCATGCGGAGGGCCCTGATGCGGGCCGAGTGCCTCGAGGCCATTCGCAGGGAGTTAGAGGAGAACATGTCGTCCCTGCGAACCCTCGGGGCCATGGAAGATGACCATCTCCAGGACATTGAACTGGAGTTCGATGATGCCCTGGCCCGGGACATCCAAAAGTGAGCCGTCGGACTAGCCCGCTGCCCTTGTAAATAGTTTTTAGTGTTAGGTTTCCTTTCGTTTTCCTTTTATTTGTGGTCAATGGACAATGCCACACAAATTTGTATATAGTTATATTTTTAGGTAGTTTGTTAGGTAGGTTTCATTTGTTTGGTTGGGATCATGGACCCTTTACATCCTTGGACAATGGATTGTATATAGTTTCATCATGTATTCATTTATTTTTTTTTTGCATTATGGACATGGAGCAATGGACTTATTTTTTCCGGACAATGGATTGTAAATAGTTGGACTATGGATTGATTTATCTTATTTTCTGTATTATGTACATGAAGCAATGGAGATTTTTCTTTACATTTCCTTTGGATTTGCGTTGTTGGAGGGTGACTTTGGACTGTTTTTCTTTCAAATTTTTTTGGATTGGTTATCCTTTTCATTCAATCATCTTTTTCACATGCTTTTCATTTCATGTTTCATATTTTGGTATGCTTTCATTTCATTTTTGAATTCATGTACATAATACATTTTCATTTTGTAGTTCCAAGTGTGGGATTCGCTCATTGGGTTGATGCATGTGAAAATGTGCGTTTACACAAGCAATGCCAACCAGTGTATGTGTGTGACGGACATGTGTTGATGTACATAGTTGACTTGAGTGGGGGCCTGCTGGCAGGTGCATTGCACTGCTGGGGAGTGGGGGTGCAGGGGGACATGAGTGGGACATGAGTGGGGGCCTGCTGGCAGGTGCCCTGCACTGCTGGGGGGTGGGGGTGCAAGGGGACATGAGTGGGACATGCGTGGGGGCGTGCTGGCAGGTGCCCTGCACTGCTGGGGGGTGGGGGTGCAGGGGGACATGAGTGGGACATGAGTGGGGGCCTGCTGGCAGGTGCCCTGCACTGCTGGGGGGTGGGGGTGCAAGGGGATGTGAGTGGGGGCCTGCTGGCAGGTGCCCTGCACTGCTGGGGGGTAGGGGTGCAAGGGGACATGAGTTGGTGATCAGTAGTGCAAGGTGACATGTGGCTTGGCTGGGGGTCATGCCCACGGTGGATGGGCTGCCTGCGGGACATGACCAGGGGTGCAGGGTAGTCCCCTGTGGTGTGGGCTGCCTGCAGGGTCCATGGAGGGTGTAGAGGGAACACCTGGGAGGACCCACACTGCCAATTGAGTTTCCCTCATAGCACGTGATGACAGAGCACATGTGGAAAAACTGCACGTCCGAATGTCATCGCGTGTAATTGGAGGAAAGCGCACGCGTACACGCGTATCTGACGTGTACGTGTGGGCTGGTTTAAAAGCTACGTGTAGGACGCCATTTCCTTGTACATGCTTTTTGTGGAGAGCGAGTGGGTGAAATCTGTACTTCTTGTCGGTTCACACGCGATACACAATTATAAGGGGGTAGAGTCAACAGGCTTCCCTAGCCAGTAGCGTGATGGGTGGTCGGTAGGACCTTGCAGAAAAAATACTGTGTCGGTAGTTAACCATAGACAAAAATCACCACAATGTGCATGAAACAATGATCAGCATTTATTTTCAAAGAAAAGAGAAGAAGTTTTGTCTGAAGGAATTCTTATGTGCCGTGGCACAACACAAGTACATATAAAAGTGCATGTATACTCTGCACGGTGGTGGGTTAGTAAAAGGTGGTTACAGAACATTCAGTGTATCGCCATTGTACAGTGAACACTATTAAGTTGATAACAGTCTCTTATACATATTGTTCAAGGTCACAATGTATCAAACAGTGTCACAAGTTGATGACAATCTCTTATGTATCTTGTTCAAGGTCACAATATACCAAACAGTGTCGACACTTAGATGTGTGTTTCTGGTTCGGTAATTGATTGGCGGAGCGCAGGGCTGGTAGACATGAGACAGCGCTGCAAGATGGATACCGAACTGTCTTCAGGACGTGTGCATCAGTGGTCAAAATATGGCGTCATCCAGGCAAAGAATAAACGCTCTGGCTGTAGTCCGTAAGTGGGGGCAGCTGCTTAAGATGCGGCTGGGGCGGAACTGCATAAATCAGGCGCTCGAGTCTTCCCCACTTCCGGGGTCCGATGGTTGCTGAACTGCGAAAGTCCAAAGATTCTCACGCATTGGAATCTTCCGTCGTCTTTAAGCACAAATGTGTTCCTCCCTCGACAGTTTTATGTCCCGGCCTCGATGTCCAAGTCGAGTTCTGTCTTTAGGTTCCAGGTTCCAACTCCGGAAGGCCGGTTTCTTTCTCCACACGCGATTACTTCACAGCGTTTCTAGTTCGAACTCCCTGTTACCTCTGACAGATTTTTTCTGAATTTTTGTTGGGCCTGTTTCCTCTAATAGAGTTCACTTCTCCTTTTGTCCTGTCTCCTCAGACAGCGTACAATTCTTCTTTTGGTGGGGGTGTTGCCAACGCGCACACACGCATATTTCTCACGTTCTTTTTCCAGGCAGACGGTGAGTTCTGCACGTACTTAGCAACTGTGCTTGCCCCGTGTGTCGCGTTCCCCTTCAGAGGTCATTGTAGGCTGCGTGTATTACGCGTACGTTTATTTTTGTGTTTCTGGGTGCCACAGCGTAGTGCGGGTTCATTTTTTCATGCACGTGGTCTACAAGGGGTTGTGTTCACATTAATTTTTGATTTTGGGCTGCCTGTGCGTTGCGTGACCCGTCATCTTCCCCCAGGGGTCACAGACAGCCTTGTTAGAGCACTTGGGTACAAATTCCATCTGGTATCCTACCCCCTTGACCCCCAATTGCCCAGGACAATAGTTTACTGCAACTCCCATACGCACAACAACATCAGTGCCATGGTTGGGAGGCGACCAAGTGGTAAGGGAGGCAAAGGTGGCCAACCCTCAAAAGGTGGGCGTGGTGGGCGCGGTAGGGGACGTGGCCGGGATTTGCAGGGTGCCCCTATACCCCCATCCGTGGAGGAACAATCAGGGACACCCATGCCCCCCACCATGGTTGAGGGAAACATGGCTGACACCATCCAAGCTCAGCCCCTGTTGGGCCAGCCCATTGTGGCACCTGACCTGGCACAGGATGACTCCCTGGCTGACTTCCAGGTCAGCAAGTCTAGGCCACATGTGGCAGTGCAAGTTGTTGTCACCAATCCACGTGGATCTGGGGCAGCTATGTCATCTGCTGCCCCAAGTATGCAGGGTGGGGAGGCTGCAGGGGCAGCTGCAGCTCCATCCACCCCAGCTCTGACTCTCCCAGCCAGGACAGTGTCAGTCCCGGTCCATCAAACGGACATTCCCCCTGCCAACATTACCCTGCAACCAATGCCTGCATCAAGACATATGGTCATTGTGCATTCCCACACTCCTACTACCCAGCCACCGGTGATTCTGCCCCTACTGACCAGAGTGGCGTAAGCCACTCTGGCTCTGCTCTACCTTTAAAGAAGAGGAAGAAGGGTGCTCTGGCACGACAGGCTGAGACCCCAGACACGGCTACACACTCCGGTACCTCAAGGAAGCCTTGCTTTAATGATCCGGAACTTGATGTACTTGTGGGTTATGCGTCGGCACATAGCCACGAAATGCTGGTGACTGCAGGGTGCAAGACCACACCTGGTCAACGTAAGGCACACTGGCAGACCTTCGCTGACCGCATAAGTGCCCTTGGATTTGTGAGGCGCACAGCTGATGATTGCTACAAGCGGTGGAATGACTTGAAACGCAGAGCAAAGAACAAGCTGGCCTCAAATCATGTCGCTACTCTGGTGACTGGCGGTGGGGTCTCCACAAGAGGACAACAAACTCACTGAACATGAGTCTGTTGCTGGGGCCTTCATCACAGAGGAACAGAACCAAGGTGTGGGAGGACTACCTGATTATGATGCATTGTCCGGTGAGTGCCCATGCATGTGTGTGTAATGCATGTGTATGTTGTTTGGGTGACGGGTTCTGATTGAGTGCCAGGTGAGGGTGTGTGTGCCTGAGTAGTATGGGTCACCCATGTGCTTCATCCAAAACATTCAGCGGCCTTGGATTTGGGTGTGACAGTATCCCTTCTGCCCACATTAGTAATTTTGCTCAACATTACGGCAGTTGCCCTTGAAGTGGCATCTTGCAACAACATTGTTTGTATTTTTCAGTGTTCGTTCAGGCTGATTCTTTCAATTCTCCCACTTTTGCTATGCATTTCTCAGCCCTATTGTCACATTTGTGACATGCTTCTGTCACTGATGAACCCCACATTGGCCCACATGTGTTACCTTGTTAGGTGAATGATTTGACCATTCAGGCTAATTGAGTATTGGCCTGATCAAATACATTTTTGGGGCCTGTTTGAATGTGGAACATGATAGTTGTTTCCTGTCATGTTGAAGTGCACAACCATTGATGTGTCCATTGGCCTGCAATCACTGTATTTTTGTACACTGGATGTGCTGCAGTGTGTGGCACATGCCTATTTTGTCACACTATGTAGCATTTTTCATCTCATCATGTCCATCTCACATGGATGGCTGACAGTATTCATTCACTGACATATGGATGTACTTGTGAAATGTACCATGGCTATGGTACATGCCATTTGTGTGATGGCATGTGTCATGTATGTGTATTGGACATGCCACTCACAGGCCAATGTGTGATGGCAGTGCTACCCAACATGCAGCAAATGTGTTGCTCTTCCATGTTGGTGTCATCAGTGTCTGCCTTTTGCCTCCCCTTCCAACTCAGTGACAGTGCATGCATGGGAGGGTTATAGTCATGTGGGACATGTGCAAATCATGTACTGGTTCTGTAGCTTGTCAGGCCTATTTGTGTGCTGTGGTGCTAATGCCTGTTTCCATTTTTTGTCTTTTGCAGGGGATGACGCTGTTGAGGTTGAGGAGATGGTGCAGACCCAGGAGGAATCTCATGCATGACTGGGCACCAGTGGGGGACGTAGTGTGGTGGTGGGTGAGAACACAATCTGGCTGCAGAACATTCTGTCGAGGGGTGCCTCTGGGTGCACCTCCCCAGACCTCTATTCAGGTGCTGATTCGGATGATGAGACCTATGTGCCATCGCAGGTAATTGTTTCTGGCAGGGATTCTGTTCTGTCCAACCCACCTGTACCAGGGGTAGAACCCTCTATGGGGATGTCAGTGTTGGTAAGTCCGCCTTTTGCGGTTACGGATACAGGGTCACACTCCACAACATCTGATCCTGTTCCTGGGCCAGCAGATCAGAGGGGGAATGCAGCCCTGCAGCCTCAGGCAGTGCCGGCACAGCAAGGCGCAGATCGCCTTGCCCCAAACAGGTGTGGTGCCTGACCGACGCGGTGGCCGTACGCCACTAGGCAATAACGCATGGGATTAATCCATGTACGGTATGGCAACCCAACAGGCAGCATCAGTTGAGATGATGGCTCAAGCAATGGAGAGGGTGGCCACTTGCATTGTCCCCCCTGAAAGGCAGATGGAGCAACTACAGCAGGCAACAGACTCCATTTGCCAATCGCACAGGGAGGACATGTTGGCGTCCAACAGGGACAGACGGGCCGCACCGGAGACTCTACGCCAATCTATATCAATAGAGTCCCAGGGCCACAGGGAAGCCCTGAGGGTAGAACTCCATCACCTCAGGGAGACTCTTGTTGACCTTGAGGCTTCCACTAACTTGAGGACAGATCAGCAGCTGGAGCAGCTCACACGTTCGCTCTTAGCTGAGATGCAGGCAACTCGGGAGGAGATCCAGGCATCACTTCAGGTGCTGCATGGGAATCTCCGCACTATAATCCTCCAGAACGAGACCTTCCACACCCGCATGCTTGCTGCCATGGAGGATCATACCAGGGCTTTGCATGGGCTGCCTCCCATAGCACCACTACCTCCTGTGACAGCACCACCTCCTGTGGCAGCAGCAGAGGGTGATGAGAGCGACAGCAGCAGTTCTCCCACAATGGCATCGCCGTGCAGGCCATGAGCCCATGGAGGTGTTTTTTTTCCCCAACATCCATACAGGTGGCTGTTGGTGCGCACCCTGTCCTCGGACCTACGGGTGCCCCCCCCCCTCAGCCCCCACATAGCCATTTTTGATTTTTCATTTTTGATTTTTTTTTACAGTGTGTTGCCTTGTGTGGCTCCCGTGGGCATACACTGTATTCCGGCTGGGCACATGCAGACTTGTCCTGAGTTTGGGTTAGATGCTTGGGTTCGTGAGACACACACACACCCCTCCTGCTTCCCGTTTCCATGGGCTTGCAAATGGTGTGCCCAAGCGACAGTGACTTACACGGTGACGTAGGACTCCCATGAGCTGTGTGGGCAGTCTGTAGTCAATACTGTGTATACATTCCTAGTTGATATTGTTGTTGAATTGTACACTGCATGGTGTATTGCTATGTGCTTCTGCATCCATGTCTTTCACCTAATTTGCAGGTTAATTCCTCATGTCTTCACAAGGCCGTCTACTTTGGAGATGGAGTTCATGTTGTAAGCAGTGCACTTAGATATTTGCGTGGCAGCAGCACTGTACAGTTGGAAGTGGCCGATGTGCTGGCATGATCAGGTTGTAAGACTACCACTACTTTAACTTAGTACTGTCATGTGCATGCTATGTTTGAGGGTGTGTAGCTGCATTGTATTGTTGGTAAGTATTTGGTCATGTGTGTTGTTAGTTCTACATTACTTGGAGCATATTGTGTGTGGGCAGTTTCCATTAGGGACACTGTACTTTGACACTTGTGTCATGTTTTGGGGATTGCTTTGTTTGCTCTCACATAGCATGACATGCCATGGTGTGTTGGCTGGCAGTGCTGGGGAGGGGTTGGGTGACATGGCACTGTTGACATGTTGTATTTTGCAAGGGGGTAATGATTTTAGCAGCATAGAAGTGTGTCTTTTGATGACACTGCATTGGTGGTGTTTGTGTAGGTAGGGATGCACACAATGTAACACTTCCAGGTGACCAATCTTAGGCTGGTATCGTTGTGACAGTTGACTGTCCCTTATGTCATCATCATTGATTGTCAGATGGTATGTGCCAGGGCTGTGTGCACTCCACTGAGGTGTGATTTTAGGTGAAGTAATTAGCCACCAGCTGCATACGGGCTGCCTCACCCCGTGCCCTTTCTCCTCCCATGCGCAGCGGGCGTGCATGTGGTTGGGGATGTGGGGTCACCACTATGTCCACGGGCAGGCCCCGGCGTGTTGCAACATTGTGCAGGACACATGCTGCCACTATGATCCTGCACACTACTGGGGGAGCGTATAACAGCTGCCCGCCAGAACGGTCAAGAGAGCGAAAGTGTGACTTGAGCACTCCGAATGTGCGCTCCACTATGCCCCGGGTTGCAATGTGGGCTGTGTTGTATCTTACCTCGGGTGGCGTGGTGGGGTTCTGAATTGGTGTCATCATGTGGGTGCTCAGAGGGTAGGCACTGTCCCCTGGGGAGGTGGTGATGGGTATCCTTAGTGGAGTTGTGACATTGCTCAGTATCTGACATGCATGCATGTGCTGTGGCATTTATACTCACTGAGCAGCCATGTATCGCCATGCCGCCCAGCTTCTAGGTCCTGGTTTAGGGTTGACATTCTGTAAATAAAACTGTCGTGGGTGGACCCTGGATAGTTGGCATCTACTGAGGTGATGATTCCCTTGGCATCACATACTACCTGCACGTTGATGGAATGCCAGTGCTTGCGGTTTCCATAGATGTGCTCTAAAGCCCTGGGGGGACGTAGAGCCACATGGGTGCAGTCAATGGCACCTAGCACTTAAGGGAAGTGTGCCACCCCGTAAAAATCCTGGACGACAGCCTGCCTTTCTGCAGGTGTTCTGGGCAGGTATATGTGCCTGCGGACTGATGGGCGTGCAGTCATGATGGCCAAGACCTGGTGTAGGCAGCGTGACTGCGTGGCCTGTGACCCCCCGCCCCCCACTATAGCAGTTGTCCGCTGAAATGATCCAATGGCCAAGAAGTGCAGTACATTGATGACCTTATGCAGGGGGCTGAGTGCTTGGGAGAACAGGGTGGGTGATGTGAGGTCATCCTCCCACTCACTGACCAGGTTGAGTATTATGGGAGGTGGAAACGTGTACCTCCCATACACCTGGTCATCAGGCATCCCAAAAAGGCTGGTTCTGGGTGTAAAAATTCTGGGCCTGACTATCCTCTTCCTCCTCCTGCGGTATCCCACGACCACTGCTGCTAGGAACGGTATATTCATCCTGGCGTCTGTGCTTGTTTGTTGTTTGCGCGCACTTTTATGCTGCGGGGGTCCACGTACGCCTGCTTCTTGCTGGCGTACGTGTTTCCTGATTAGCGCGTTTTTTTGGCGCACGCCTTAGTCCCGTTCGATTCCATGAATACGTGTTTTGAACGTACGTGTGGGCGTTCCGTGCACTTGCCTCCTGTACTTCCCCCGTGACGCCCACATTTTCACGAGTTGTTCCCCATTCCGCGTGTCACGCCCCCTGTTTCTCCTACTTTTGTTGTGTGCGCCACGCTATGTACGATTTCGCTGTGCGCATAGCGCACGCTGTTTGGAGACGTGTGCACCAGCATGCGCCACGCATAATTTTGGCGCACATCCTGGGATTTACACGCGCACAGACTTCCATGAATCGCTGTGCACAGGTTTCGCTGCGATTTTCGCACTGGCACTGCGATTCGCACGCTTTCGCACGCTTGCGCTGAAAATTTCAGCGCACATTAATTCCATGAATTGGCCTCAATATCTCCTTCTTCTATTGGTTCTGCTATAAATCTGTCTGGATTTACCACTCGGCACCTGCAAATGTTAATCAACGGGTTTGATGTAATTACTACATGACCAGAGGCTCTCTGTTTGGTCAATCGGTTTCTAAACCATCAATCAGCCCCACACCTCTAGTACACCACAAGGGATCTGAACAGATTGGAACACAAATACATTATAAACCTCCTTGTCCAATTTTGGTATTGTGGTTGGAATGACAGGCTTATCTCTGAAAGGTTGTGGATTATTGGTTAGTTGCAACACTGCAAAAATACAATGATTACCCAATGACGAAAGGGACTGTCTAGTCAAGGTTGTATAAAAATATCTATTTTATTATTATTACAACAGACAGTTGTAGCATCCTACAACACACAGCCCACCCTGTAAAAGAACACCCTGGACAGACATTTTAAGGAAGGAAAGGGATGCACTCTGGGCACTGACAGGAGGGTAGTCGTTAAAGCTGTACAAGGTTATTTGGTTTTAGCACCAAGGGAGGACGGAGTTGTAAATCTAACTAGGTGTAAACTGAGTAATTCATAGTTTACAGCACTCTGTGGCGTTCATTGAACAACAGACTCTGTAATCAGTCTGCTATTCCTGGTTGTTACTGGAGAAGAGGAGGAGGGGTTAAAAGCCTAGAATTCGGCAGAGAGCAGCAGAGTAAGCTGAGTTATTCATGGTTTACAGCAGGAACAGCAGGAACAGCTGACCGGAGGACCAAACAACGATGTCAGACACTGGGAGCTCAATCCCTCAATTTAAGAAAGCGGGAGCCTCGCTGAAGGTGGGGCGTGTGCAACAAACTTCTCTTCAAACAAGACTGGTGGCATGACGTGGGCTCTCATTGCTGAGAGTTCATTTACTGGCTGAAAAACATGAGAGAAGCTTGCCTCTTCTTGACAAGGTAATCCAAATACTGCATTACGATACAGATGACTGCACGATGCCTCCTTTGAATCTGATACACTTAACTGTCTTGTGAGACACCAGCCATATTCCTGAACATCAAAATGCTAATAACTTCACACAACCTCTCATGCCTTCACCTTTGCTGGAAGCTGGGTCGGGAGTGTGGACGAAGCGGATGTTGTTATTGTCGATTTAACAGAGGAACAGCTGACACTGATTTCATGGTTGTCAGTCTTAGCGGCATGTATTGCATGGGCAGAGGGTTCCCTGCCCCCGATGTCTAACCCACAGAGCTTGGACTATGAGGTGTGGAGTTGGAGCTCACCTCAAAGACCCTATTTTGACTGGCAGGAAGCAAATCAACAAGCTCCAGTAAAGCTGTCTGACGGTACGCAGAACAACCGCCAGATAAATAAACTGTGCAAAGTATGAGAAGCTGCAAATGAAACGCCAAAGCTAGTCAGCAATTCATTATCTTCACCCCTTAACACGCTGAACACACTCATTGGAGGAACAGATTAAACTTACAATTTCAGCCACATAGAAGACATTAGGTCGAAATCAGCTGTAATGGTTGTTAGCCTCTCAGCTGTCGATCTTTTGACTGCCCCCCATACTAATCAATCTATGGAAGTATTTAAGGAAGCAACTAGTGTTTTTTTAACTGAGTGCATGGTTGCTACCCGCTTCCAAAATTCAATGAGTAAATTGGGAGAGGCTCCTGTCATTACAGGAGCTGATCCAGGTCCTAGACTGAATTCCCTAGCCGTTGAGAACATATTGTTTTACAACTTAACAAAACTAACTAAGGAAGCGAGAGCCACCAGAGGTGAAAATCTCCTCAAAAATGTAACAAGGGAAAGTGAGGAGGGATTGGATTCTCTCTAAAGAGACAAAAGTAGAACATTTGAAAACATTAGATCTTACAAGCAACGAAGACTGGAATCTAGCCCTTTGCCTAACATTAAATGCTCCCAACGTGGGACTATTGTGCCTCAGGAACGGCACCCAGTATCTCATAAGTTTGACAAAAATACTGCTGGAAACGCAACCACATGTCAAAGGACATTGCAATCTTCGGAAGATTCATCCTCTGATTCCTCCTTTATGCAGTGTGACTTCCCAAAAATAAGAAGGCAGGTGCCTCAGCATGCCTATGGACATACTTTGGGAAAAATAAGTCCCAAAAAAAGTGTGGCCCAACTGACACAAGATCTAACCCCAAAGATAATTTCCGTCTTAACAATACCTCTAGCCCCTTTTCTAAAAATGTATGTGAGCATCAACGATAACTACAAAGATCAAAGCACCTTGATTGCATTGACAGACTCTAAATTGATTAACATTGAAATTAGAATGAACAGGACTAAGACAAAAACATCTGAAGATAAAGAGAGAGCTGATCTGTCTCAGAAATTACTCATGGAACAGCTAAGGAATAACGGAGAGGACAAAAGGCTGTTAGCAGAAGTTGCCCTAGAGGTGCTTGCTTTACTGAAAATAAAACAACAGCTAACGAAGAAGGTCTCCCTGGTACCTCTAACAAGAGATTTCAATGGGATCCTAAAGTACTTCCATATCAAAAGAACCAAGCAGATAATCAACATGCAAGTACACAATCAACAAATGAAGCTACGAGATGCATATCTAATATTGGACAAGACAAACAAATGGGACACCTTGCTAGTGAGAACACAGAGGATCCATTAGCAAAAATCACTTAAACGAGCAAACCATTGCTTAAAAATAAAAGCTTAAAAAAAGCGGAAATAGATGGGCCCTCCACGAGGCCTTCCACCGCGGCTGATGCCGAAGGCTTTACAGGAAATCCTAGTATTCCACACATTCCACAGCGAGTAAACAGGGCGGTGCCACTATGCAATATTTAACTCTGCAAAAATAGATGCAGGGCTTACTTGACAGACCAAAGCAGATTATGCAAAGAAACCTAAAAAACAACTGAAAGTAAAGAACTTTAAATCTAACAGTTCACAAAAATTACTGCGAAATATCAAGTTGCCTGATGTGGATATGGATAAAGCATGTGTGCCCACAAAACCGATAATTCCAATTAACCAACCCAAAGACTCACTGCAAACTGCAGAAACCATAGAGATTGAGAGCGTGACTAGTGGGACAAACACGTCGCTGGAAGACGTGTCTCAATTTACGACATGCACGATGAAGAAATGACTAACCTGTCCCATAAGGGATTACAAGACTCAATAACTGATGAGGGGAGTTAAAGTGATGGAAGTCAAATGTGTGAAGTACCACTAAGAGGAGATACTCAGCAAAAGGAATTCCAAGATTTAACACCTGATGTGGAGAGAGAAAAACATGGAAATCAAGCACGGGACATAGTTCCCAGAGTAGATATCCATCCGCAATTAAACACACTAGAGCCTAAGCAGCATGCTGTAACGTACCGATGGGTGGAAATTGAACGTGATAATGAAGAACAAGTCAAGACTAATTTTCTCATGTTGGAAGAAAAGAGAGGGAAAATTGGAGCCTTGACTCAAACTGAAAGACAATTGGAGAATAATATGGGTCCGGAGCCAAAGAGCAGGTTTCAGCATTCCCACAACAATAGCTCAAATAAGTTCCTTGGACCAGATCAGGGCCCTCGGCATCATCAATACTGCCGCTCGGCGAAAACCAAGGTAAAGTTAAGGGTGATTGCGCTGTGGGAGCCTTTGGGAGAGAAAAGAATAAAACCACTAAACCGAACTCAAAACTGACAGTCTATCACCAATTAATACTGAAACGTATAGTGTCTGTTAACGACAGTCTGATTTTAAATCGGAACAACGTTCTCCACTTGTTACATCAAGTCCCAGCTTCAAGAGCTATTGATTCGGACGACATTGCCATCATTGAATTCATGGAACAACATGAACGGGTGAGGCTGCACATTCAATCAAGAATGATCTACAACCTTTCGATGAGTGCTGCTTGTCTCTCTTCTGCCCTTGGCATTTGACATCATGGAAGTCATCACAGATATCGAACAGAGTCAAACAACTAAAGAAAGAATTGAAAGATCAAATGTGTCTATTGAAGAGCTGGAAAGCAGGAGACCCCAAACTTGGATGGAGAATCTGATATGGAATAGTCCAAAAAAGGGTGCATCATCAGAGTTGAAGCAGATGTGTCTGATGAGTTCAATGAATGGAAAAAACACAGCTTCTCCAGAAGCACTTCTAAAAAGAAATTTAGATGCAATAACAGAGTATCTAAAAGAAATTGCCAAGTAACAAACTTGAAGACAGCAAGCGGAAAGGAAGGAGACTGGAGCTGGTTAGCTGGAGCATTGAACGGCAGTCACAACAGTTAATGCCAAGAAACAGGATATGATGCAACATATTCCATTGGATCATGAAATACCCGTGGGTTTTCGCATCTTTTTAATAACATTGCAGGTGATCTGAATCAACTTGACATTCTTTGTTTGCAGGAAACATGGTTATACATACCACCAATTGTGGAGGGGTATGAAATTACCATGAATCCAGTGATAAAAGGACCCAAAGGATGCCCAATGGCAGGTATCCACACACTAGTAAAAAAGAACAGTGGTTATCGTGTCATTAGCTCAAATAATCCTAGCCCATAAATCCAACTGACTGCAGTTGAAATATCCTAGATTCCAAATTTGGTGTGAGTCGTTTCTATATCTTGAATCACTACTGGTAGCATAAAGCAGCCAGCACTAACATCTACATTGATCAGATAACCACTCTAATAGACAATCTGAAAGCTGTGGCTGAAAGTTCCAAGATAATACTGTGCAGTGATTTGAACATTGACTGCTTAACATCAAAGATAACAATGAAAGAGAAAAAATTAGGATCTGATAAAAATAAGACCCTGGCAAACACATGGCAAGAAGAAATGGACGCCAGAGGAATGTTCATGCTCAATGTACACGTACAAGGAGCCATTCCGTCTCAACATATGTGGAGAAAAAATAACCAGAAATCCATATTGGATTATTTCTTTGCATCAGAAAGTCTGGAACAAAGACTACCCATGTTATGTGTGATACAAATGCAGCAGAGCGACCACAACTTAGTGGCAACAACATGTGAGGGCCAGCCTAAAACAACTCAAAAAATGTGGAAGAACCCGTAACATTGGAGGCAGGCAGAAACAGATTTTGCCTGAATATCACCAATGTGAAGAACATCACAAGAGAGTTCAAAAACGGGCTGCATCATGGAAAGAGTAACAAAGTTGAATATGGTCTCTTACTAGATCAATGCGAAGAAAAACAGCATTGGTGACGTAACATCGGGTTTCAGAGAAAGCATGCGTGTGACCTGGAAATTTTAACAAGGAAAAGGGAGCTACGAAAAGAAATTAGATTAATTAAGGGGCATGATAATACAAACAAAACATCTAAGTCAAAGAAGCTAAAAACAAAAATATAAAAACTGTCTAATCTTGCATGAACATATATTGGAACAATGAGATGCAGAGGACATGATGAGAACACTGTCAAGCCGGAATTCAAGAGATTTTTGGAAACTCATCAACAACATGAGTGCCCCACAGCAAGCCATCATGAGTAATATGTATCTGAAACACAGGGGGTGGCTCATTATAGTAAGTTATACAAAAAGAATACCCAATCTCAAAATCCGGCATTACTGCACTTGTGTAAGTGGGACATCAGTTTTGAGAAAGATAACATACTAACAAAAATTTAACAGATTAGTTTGTCTAGGGCGCCCAGGTCCAGACGGTATTACCAACTATATGCTGAAAGAGAACCTGGTAGAATGGGTAGAGTTCTTTAGTGTACTGTTCACAACAATAACGGATATGTGTGAAATCCTGGTGTCTTGGAGAAGTGTGAATGTGGTACCGATATTTAAAAAGGGCAACAGATCAGACCCAAAAAAGTATCAACCAATCGCACTTCTCGACGTTGTGGGGAAAATATTTGTAGCACTAATTCATGCAGAAATTACAGCCTGTATAGGGTTGACTAACGCCTACGATGTGAGACAAACAGGATTTGTAAGGGACGTGGGTTGTGGGTTGAATTTGTTGCTAATCAACCTCTTTAAAATGAAGGCCATTCAACAAGGAGAGAAGATCTATCTTACCTTCATTGACTGGCCCACATCTTTGCAGCATTGATAGGGAGCTGTTATGGACAAAATTAAAAACTATAAATGTCCAATAAGTCTCATTCTGGCAATTTAAGCTTTGCATACCAGCACTGATATAAGGGTATGACTCGATCAAGCTGGCTCCTTATCATCCCTTATTAAAACATTTAGAGGAGTTTAACAGGGATGTCCTCTGGCATCGTTACTATTTAACCTTTTCATATCTGACATTGGCGAATCCCTGTGAAGTATCACTGTGTTCCCGCCAAAAATGAATGGAGAAAATCTAGGTCGGATGATGTATGCAGAGGACCTTGTGTTGATGATGTTACACCGATTGGCTTACAACATGAACTCCATCAACTTGAAAAATATGTATCAATAAACGGCTTAAACATCAATGCCTTGAAATCTGAAATCTTTATACTACAGAATATTATAGGAAGGAGAGATAACAACTAAAAGAAATCCCATTGGCGGCTCGAAAAAGAAAACATATGCTATGGGAACTACTCAAAATACCTAGGTATGTGGATTACCTCCAGCATCAATGATGCACCCTGTGTGGAAAGAATAAAAGCAGTTTACAGCACAGAGAATCATGATTAACAAAACATATTGTACATTTTCGTTGAATGCAGTCATCAACTTTTATAAACAAAAATCAATACCTGCCTTAACTCATGGCCTTGGACACTGTGGTCATCTCTTGAACACAGATTTTGGCAAACAGTGTTACAACTCCCAAAGCAAGTGCCAACAGCCAGCTTAAGATATGATTATGTCTGACTTCAATAAATGCCAGAGGTACATGAAGTATGCTGACACTTTATAGGAAAACCGCTGCAGATGACAGGCCCCCCCCCCAAATTTAACATCCTGCACATGTATTGTGACCAAAAGAAGGAACCTACTTAAAGAGTGGGTCGAACAGTGTGAAGAAATCCTTGTGACCCTTAACACATCCTTGGGCACACTCAAATGAATCCTGAGGCCGTAAAAAAGAAACTCTGGTACCAATACTGGATTGACACCACAGATCAGAGACTTAAACGCAAAATCGGCCAAAAACATGGCAACGAAACCAAAGCTGTGAACAATATAGCAAACTACTTGGAGAAATGTCCTAATCAACATCACAGGAATCTCTATATGAAACATCATCTGAGCATATTTACAACTAAAGAAATCTTGGACATGCAGAAAAATAGTCCTTTCAAATGCAATAAGTGCAGATTTTGTAACAACTCTGAAGAAATGATAAAACATTTAGTCCTATTTTGTCCGGCTTTAAGATTGTTGCGAACTAGACATTTGGGTTGCATTATAGAAGAAAGACCCCTTCTTATGGGGAAGGATGGTGGTCACTTTGTTGAATAGCAAACTGATCTTTGCCTTTACCACCTTCTTGGACCAAATCTCCAAGTTATTAGGAGTAGTTGATGAGAATTCTGGCAAATGAACTTAAGGGAGAGCATGGGAAACAATGGCACGGAAAGACAGTATAGAATCATGGACCATGGAATGTAGGAAAAATCGTAAAGATTGTGTCTTTTTTTAAACGTTTGTACCACACTAATAAAAAATAATAAAAATAAAAATAAATTAAAAATAAATAAATGTCACTAGGTGCCTTCGGTTAAGGACCAAGGGGACAGAACCACAATGTACCCGGTGCTTGAGATGATCTTGTTGCGAGACATCATCAAGTCAGTTCCAGGAGGCAGCTCCTGCGACAGAGTTCAAGATGGAAGACAGCTGAGGGTATCAAGCCGCAGGCAATCTGGCAAGCAAGGCTAATGGGCAGCTGCAGGCTGGCCTACACAGCAGCTAAGGGGTCAAGAATCGTAGTTGTTTCTGTGCTGGATGGTGGATCTGGAATGCTGGTCAAGGCGTCTCTGATGGCTTTAGTGACTACAGCGTGGTAACAGTCAGTGGTGCAGCCGGTCACAGCTTGAGGGCTCAACTGCCTCGAAAATGTCCTTAAAAGAGGGATGGAGGTTGATGCTTATTGTGGCACTCCTCCCAGCTTCTTTGCAGGGCTTGTGTTGTCCTTTAAGGCAGACAGCCAAAAGATGAGGAGAGTGTTTGTCATGCTACAGACTTGTCCTTTGGTCAGAGACTCTCTGGCACTTCCCACCTAGGAAGCTTGCTGGCGGAACTGAGCAGGGAATGCTGTGTGCAGGTTGGGTACCGGTTCTGGAGCTGGACGGGTCCTCTGAATCCGGTACCTCCCTCTGTTCCCTGGTAAATGTTTAGGCGTGGGATCTTGCTTCCCCCTTTAAAATCCTGGCCTTCCTCCACTGGCAGAAGCTGTAAAGCAGACTGTACTTTTAGTGAGTGCCCAAATAAGTCCTTCTTCTTACTCCTTTCAAAGTTTTCGGATGATCTGCTAAGTTAGGGGCTCAGCCCTCTTTTAAAGCCAAATGGGACCCAGTGATTGGTGCAGGCTAAGCCTACCTTAAGGAACCAATCCTGGGTCCCCACCAATAATATGCTGTTATGCGTGAGGTCATAAAAAGAGGTTTTTGCAACAGAAAAGGTAAGGGGCGACAACATATGTGTGGTGTGGTGTGGATCAAACTGTCTCTCTGGTTAATTGAGCTCTCTATGACTCTTGATCAAAGCGCAGGTCTCCCTTGAAGTTAGTGGCGACAAAAGACTTTTGTCTCCATCAATTCACATACTTCTTACCTCTGAAAGGGGGGGTCTCCCTGCAGGGGTTGCCTAATGTAAACAGTTTCCCAGACATTCCATTCCCTGCCCTTCATACAAAGGGGTGGGAGCTAGCTTCAAGTTAACACATTGCATATCAAAGAGGTGTTGGGTTCCTGTCCCCTTCTGTCAGTTCTGTGAAAAAGCCCCTTCGCAGGCCTGTTCCATTAACTGTCATTAGTACCCGCTCCCATAAGCATATATAGATAGATAGAGAGGGCTGATCAATGGAGCCTTTTATATTTTATTTAGGCGTGCCATGGCCGGAGGAAGTTGTTGCCTCCCCCTTCCTGAGATGCTAAATGTGACAGCTAAATGTGACAGGGAGGACTGCACATGTAGGTTGTGTCCCCTTGGAGTACACATGACTATGTGTTTGTTTTGTGGTGAGCAAAGGAAAATGTGTGTGGATTAGCACTCCACAATTTCTGAGGGTGATCTCCATCTTTCATTTTCATTACAAAACTTCGAAAAAGCCCAGGCGAGTGCACATATTTCTGAATTGTAAAGGCTGCTGCCGCAAATGCTTGCTTGCAGGGATAATGACATCCGAGGATTCTATCTATATTCCCACTGTAGAATGCTAATGGTTTGTTTCACATGGCAGTAAATAATTCTTCATTGCAGTCAGGGATCCCTAACACGGGAGCTGTGCTAATTGCGTTCTTCAATTAATCAAAGACGTCTATCATCTCGCCTGTCCAGATGACATTACTGTTATCTCACTATGTCTTCTTCACCGTTTGCATAGCTTTATTCAGCAGTTGCCATAAAAGCATTACATTACATTCATAAAACAACAGGAAGGTAACATCACCAACTAATTTGAATAATAAAATATCATTCTCAATACATTATCAATTACACATTCATCCAATTCATTTCCATGTACCTTAAACAGTTGATATATACGAATACACAATGCAATAAAAGGTTCATGTCAGAATCAAATGATAAGAACACATAGTCCCCGGTTATATCCACTTTGATCTTCTCAACCATATCAGATGTAGATATTTCAAAATAAAGCACACAGCATTTCCATCACTTGGGTTCTTACACAATTCCAGTGACAAGGGTGTACTCCTGATTTGGTTTAACCTAAACAATGGGAGAAGGTATTTATTCCTCAGGTCCATAAAACCAACACACAAAATTATCAAATGGGTGACTGTCTCTGCTACATCACCACACATCAGGTACCTCAGAACGTTGAGGGCTTTCCATTTGGCGGTATAGCAGGCAACTTTCAATGTATTAAATCCCAATTGAATGAAGAGGGCACATGCATACCCAAGTCTAAACACGTCCAGGTAAGTCTCATAGCTTGCCACAGGCCTGGTACTTAGATAGGTGGTGCCTGGTACTAAGATTCAAACAATCCTTCTGTATAAGCCTATACCTGGACTCAAGACTTGCAGATTGGACTAGTTCTTTCGTATTAGTACTCATATCCTATGGGCAGTTCCAGAGATTTGTCAACTGTAACCTCACATACTCTAAGCGCACAAACCTGAACCATGGGAGTGAGCTTGAACCATTGATGCACATCAGATTTTTCAGGAACGATCGATACCTAGTTATATTAGGATTAGTCCAAATGCGTACGCAGTACAACAATCGTTTTATTCCCATAACTGCAGCAACAGGATGTAAATTACTCTCCCATCTACTTCTTGCCATGGGCACACTCAGAAGTAACATTAACAGGGCTGTAATGAAGTTATATTTAGACACACTGAGAAACTGAACTTTTGTGTGACCCCATAATTCACAAACATACAGGGCGGCTGACAGTGCTTGCTCTGTATACTGGAGCAGGGCAGGCCTGTCAGCTCCTCTTCCATGGGTGCTAAAGAACCTCCTAATGATCCCACAATATTTATCCCTAGTTCTTGTCGCTATAAGGTTGTGATTAGACAAGTCCAGGTTCTTGACAAATCTTATTTCTAGAAAATCATATGCCGATACCTGCTCCAAAGTGTGAACGTCAACTTGGATGTTTAAATTAGGGCATTTTGCAGATATGTACCTGAACACCATGATTTCTGTTTTTTCTGTATTGAGCTCAATGCACATTTCCTTACATTTGCTGACAAATATGGCCAAGTTGTGCTCAAGGCCCAGCGATGAGGTGGACAGGATCACCATGTCATTTGCAAAAAATAGTGCAGGTAACCTGGGCGATCCCAATTTGGTGGGTCACAGCACTTTGCAAATAGCAAGGGGAGTCCTGGGAGACTCTCTGCCACACATGAGTCCTGGTTACAAGAGCCTTACCCAGAGTTTTTAGCTCACTATCTTTCACAGAGAAGAAATATCCCAAACATATCAGTCTTTGTCCTGCCCTGGGGCAGTCCAGCACCGAAATGCTAGGCAATTCTCCTCTGAACAAGAGTACCAACAGCAACCCCAGACACGTGTTTCGGTCTAGTTGAATCTCATCAGTAGGGTGTAGCTCTGTCTCTCTAAGAATAGTGAGCAAGGGGTCCACGTCTGGATTCCCCTAGTAACTTAGGGTGAGACCCAACGTTACTTGAAATATGCAAATGCAAGGGGGGTCCTGGGAGACTCTCTGCCAGACATGAGTCCTGGTTACAAGAGTCTTACCCAGAGTCTTTAGTTCACTATATTTCACAGAGAAGAAATATCCCAAACATATCAGTCTTTGTCCTGCCCTGGGGCAGTCCAGCACCGAAATGCTAGGCAATTCTCCTCTGAACAAGAGTACCAACAGCAACCCCAGACATGTGTTTCGGTCTAGTTGAACCTCATCAATAGGGTGTAGCTGTGTCTCTCTAAGAATGGTGAGCAAGGGGTCCACGTCTGGATTCCAGTAGTAACTTAGGGTGAGACCCAAGGTTACTTGAAATATGCAAATAACAAGGGGGGTCATGGGAGACTCTCTGCCAGACATGAGTCCTGGTTACAAGAGCCCTACCCAGAGTCTTTAGCTCACTATATTTCAAAGAGAAGAAATATCCCAAACATATCAGTCTTTGTCCTGCCCTGGGGCAGTGCAGCACCGAAATGCTAGGCAATTCTCCTCTGAACAAGAGTACCAACAGCAACCCCAGACATGTGTTTCGGTCTAGTTGAACCTCATCAATAGGGTGTAGCTGTGTCTCTCTAAGAATGGTGAGCAAGGGGTCCACGTCTGGATTCCCCTAGTAACTTAGGGTGAGACCCAAGGTTACTTGAAATATGCAAATAACAAGGGGCGTCCTGGGAGACTCTCTGCCAGACATGAGTCCTGGTTACAAGAGCCCTACCCAGAGTCTTTAGCTCACTATGTTTCACAGAGAAGAAATATCCCAAACATATCAGTCTTTGTCCTGCCCTGGGGCAGTCCACCACTGAAATGCTAGGCAATTCTCCTCTGAACAATAGTATCAACAGCAACCCCAGACACGTGTTTCGGTCTGGTTGAACCTCATCAGTAGGGTGTAGATGTGTCCCTCTAAGAATAGTGAGCAAGGGGTCCATGTCTGGATTCCACAGCACTATGCCATTAGCTCAACAATAATCTTGTCAATTTAAAGACAGAACAGAAGGGGGGCCAGTACACATCCCTGCTGAACCCCCTCCTTACGTCCAAAGACTCTGTGAGCTCACCATTCAAGCCCCACCTGACTTCTGCCTTATTGATGGTGTACAGAGATCTGATATTGGCCAGCAAATTCCCAGGGATACCTATTTTTGAGAGAACGTCTCACAATAATCTTCTTGGGATGCATCCGAAGGTCGACAATTATTGTGTAGACCTTGACTCGGCTCAGGATCATATGTTTAGCAAGAATTAGGCACAGCCTAAAGTACTGATTGACTGTGCTTACACCCTGCTGCAATCCAGCCTGTAAATGGCTGATAACATCTCTTTCACTAGCCCGCTTTTGCAGGTGCGCAAGCAGAACCGTGGCATATATTTTGCTTGCTGAGTCCATGAAACCTTCCTTAACTACCTCCTCTCCCCTCCCCCCTTCCCCTCTTTTTAAGTAAATTGTTCTACATACTGTATCATTGGTTTGTTTCATGTTTGTAAATATGCTTCTTTCATTATTGTTCCTTGTTGTTATACTGTAAAGAGCTTTGGAGTAAAGTGATATATAAACTCAATAAACATAAAGATAACATAAACATATAATTCCCTGGCTGGGACCTGTCACTTCTTTGTAAATGTGCACGATTTCTGCCTAGCGCCTGGATTAAGGTGTCACAAAGGTTTCAATAACTGAATTCAAAACCTGCCAAAAAATGGGTGCCCACATTTTTATCTCGTCCTTGTAGAGTTCAATAGGAGTTTCATCAGGGCTGGTGGTGTTGCCAGCACTCAAATCTCTGATAGCATCCTTCACTTCCAATACCTTTACCAATGCATAGGGGTCCCGAGCACAAAAAATATGCCCATTCTGGTGGATCACTACTAGATTTCCCTGACTATCCATATTTAATTAACTGAAATGGGCGTTCCATATGTCCAAGGATATTAAACATGGCTTAGCACCTGATGCATTCAGTACCTTGGACACAGCTAATTTCCAAAAGTCCACAGAGTCGCCCGTCTTACACGTGAGCAATAGATCACCCCATTATTGTTTTGGCTGGGAAACAACCAAATGCTGATTTCTCAGACTCCTGAGGTTTTGTTAATCAATTATTGGTGATTTTTTAGGTACTTTATTAGCTCATTATAAACTGCCAATATATTTTCAACATTGGCATTCTCATCATCTCATGGCAAATTACAGACAAAAAAGGTTCAGCAGTGGCATATATGCTAGGCTTCTTAGTAGATGCATCGATGGAAGACCATTTTGGGCAGCACCTGGCATGGCCAACCAATTTGATAGAACTGGCGCTAGTTGTGCCCCTACTATTGTCTCCACATTTGCCCAAGCTGCGATTAACGCAACAAATTGGGTAGTTGCCGCTTTCACTATGCTTTGTGACCTCAAAATGGGCTATATCTTCCCAGTCATTAATACTAATGAAAGCATAATCTAACCTAGAGCTACCCCTGAGCCCAACATATTTTGCCTCTGCCAGTTGATAGGTTTCATTCTGCCATTGCAGGCTCGCAGATTAAAATCAAAAAGCATACAGGCTGCATCAATAGCATGCTGGTGGATTCTAAGTGGTGCATTGCTCTCCAGCAGGAGGATCCCCTAGCCACAAACCAGGTCATCCCACAGCCCCATAAAATCTTCCAAAGGCTCAATTTGTAAGTTATGATCCCCCATTGCTAACACAAGCGGCAGTCCCGAGGCCATGCTTTCATAGCCCAGGGTTATCTCCTGCATTAATCAAAGACTCTACAAGTGTACAATTCCATAGGGCCTTTTATAACCATTAAATAAAACCACCAGCCTCTCTTCACATGTGGTGGTTTCTTAGCATTGTAAACCATCAGAGCCGGTAGGTCGATTAGTAAAGGAAAGATACAAACATGGGCTGATCCCAATCAACAGCCCTCCACTCCACATGGACCTTTCTTGGCTGGAATCATATAGGTATTGAAACCTTGTAGTTCAACTGTAGGCAAACCAGATCAAAAGTATGTATACATTGGAGCCAGGTAAGGTCCTCCATTAACCTTTGTACACCGGCAAGGATAAGAACTTGCAACCAGCTAGTTGTAGCGGGGTGGTTTGGCAGGGGAGTGGCATATGTTTCAGGGCGGATAGCAATGATGGTGAATCCACTACTTCCAGGCTTTCAACTTCATCTTCCACCCATTCTGATTCACTATATAGGATTCACTACCCAACGGCCCACCTACGTTCTTGGTTATAACAGTATCAAGAGCGTGCAGGCGCAGGATGATTCTTGAACTGACTGGTTTGCGGGTAGGTGCGCAGGTCAATCAATAGCAAGCCTTCTACCAGTAGGCCAAGCTCAATTTGATGTAATAATCTTTCCCTGATGGCATGGTAAGTCTCTCACATCTGAGGATGTCATCTCTTATTACTGATGGGCAGCCCCTGACATGGTGTAACCACTGAATTGAATTACTGACCAGACCTTTTTGATTTTCAAAGTAGCCCGCCTGCAATCTTGGCACATTGTACATGAATATGCTGTGGTGGGAGGACTATCTTAGTTGAGTGTGAGGGGGAAAGGGCATCAATTGGATATATCGCAGCTCAAGCGCTGTTCCAACGGCATATGGCCTACATAGCGGGTTAGACAGTGACTAGCAATCGATTGCCTCAATGATTGCCCCAGTGCTCCCTGGATTGGTCTTTGCCCTTGCACAGCCAAAGCCAAGTACTGTGGCTGTGAACATATTATTATAGGTTTAGTACTAGGGCCATGTCCTCTCACATAGGAGATACAAGATATGAATGACGTTTGGTACTTCCCTTCATCACGGTGTGCTCATACAATGGACTTGCTTTGAGTTTGATCTTCCGTAGGGGCAATATTATTCTATGGCAGGACAATTTCTCCATGTCATCCACTAACTGGAGGACAACTTTCCTTAGGTTGCTAAGTTCAACAAGAGCTACTTTCAAATCATCGCTGCTACTGCAGCTGCAACAGGAGAGATGACTCAGCTGATTACCTGGAGCCACAATGGTCGATACATTAGGCGCTAGAGTCGATGAGATGGTAACTGAAGTAGTAAGATCTAAATTCTTGCTTCTTTCTTTGCTAATTGACTCCAGAGGTTTGGGTAATCTACATAAGTATTGCTCCTCACCGCCTCCACAACCCATGTACCAAAACGATTGCTCAGGGGAAAATGTTGTGCTATGATGTCCTTATTCCTCCCAAATTCCAGGTCACTGCCAACAGCCAGATGTGTCACCAATTGCTTCCTGCCAGCCCATGTCACACCCAGGACCTTGCACTCCCTGCTTACTATTGGTGCAGCTAGACGAAGCTCATGGCCACTTCTTCGATCCTCCAAATTATCATGGGCAGTGTTAGCATTACTAAGTAGCACCTCATCTGTTTTAACTTGAACGCCCCAGGTGTTGACTTCAGCAAGAGCGAGGGATTGGATATTGCCTGGTTACAGGTAACATTCATTGGCTTTTCAACTTGGACATATAGCAGGTTCGGAAAATGGTTACATAGCTCTTCTGTGTACCCTTATTGGGCTCATTCTCCACCCAGAAAGCCTCCAAGGGGTCGGACTTGGGATTGCCTTTGCTGCACTTATTATTGCCCAGCAAGGTTGTTTCTTTACAGGCTCTGCAACACTAATAGAATCCAATTGATTAGATAAACCAGGGCATAAAACACAATTTGCCTGGAGCAGCCTGAGAGCACATTTCAAGGGCGAGGTAAGGGGAGTCTGTATCCTCCAACAGATCTTGTGTTTTCACTTATTAGGACATTCACGTCCGTTACAGTTTTGAGAAATGTGTAGAGTTTTTTCCTCTCCCCACTGGAGAAATTCTAGCTACATCCTTCCTTTTCAACATCTCACACAGTCCAGAACACCAAGTCACTCAATGTTAATGTCAGCATCACTGGTGAACAGTAACTATAGTCGTGTTTTTTTATGTTTGTAGTTGGAGTCACAGCAAGGAGCGGGCAACAAAAAGTCAGAGCAGAATCTGCAGCCAAGCCATATTCAATACAAGATTTTTCTTCAGACTTCTGATCATGGAGCGCCTTAACAGCCTAGTCCTGTGCACATTGGAGAAGAAAATATGCAAGCACCTGCCACTCCGCTGCTCCAAACAGCTCCAAATAATTTGTTGGGCTTTACCCAAGGGCTTTACTGCAAGGGTCAGGCCTGCCGGTTTTATCACCTCCTCTTCCTCCCTCCAGGAAGGTGGCCCCAAACACCAGACGTGGGAGACAGGAGACTGTTGCAAGTATGGGGAGTGTAGCTGCAAACAGTTTGTTGGGCTTAATCCAAAGGCTTTGCCACAAGGGTTAGCCCTGCCGGTTTTATCCCCTTGTCTTCCTCCTTCTGGGAAGGTGGCAAAAAACACCAGGCATGGGAACAGGAGACCGATGCAAGTATGGGCAGTTCAGCTCCAAACAGTTTGTTGGCCTTTACCCAGGGGCTTCACCACAAGGGTCAGCCCAGCCGGTTTTATCCCCTCTTCTTCCTCCCTCTGCTGTCAATTTGTATGTTTCCAAAGTCCATCTGCAGCACCTTGTTAAAGACCAAGGGGGATTCACAGTAGCCCTGGGGCAACCAAGTATGTTTCAGTTTAATCCCACAGTAAGTTAACAAGGTCAAATACTGGGACTCTTCGTGCAAGGGGATGGAAAAGAAAGCATTTTTAAAACAATCAATGTAAAATATTTAGCTTTGGCTGGTATGTTACATAATTTTGTGTCTGGGTTTGGAACCAATGGGACCTCTGCCTCAACAATATTGTTCAGGAAGCGTGAGTCCTGAATAAACCTCCACAACCCCTTGCCTCTTTTTTCACTGGCTACACAGCTGTGTTACATGGGGATTCTGAAGGTACTAATATCCCTTGTCGCACTAAGGCGGCAATACTCTCATAGATACCTTTGGCAGCTTCTTTTGACATGGAATATTGTCTTACTCATGGTAACATAGCTCCTTGCTTTAATTTAATTTTGCCTGCCCCACTTCTTTCAATAGACCAACGTCATATGGACTACTGGTCTACAATGTGCTTGCTACATATGTCAATTCTTCCTGGAGAAAGAACAGTACCTTTTTTGTTAGTGACATTCTCTGATATGTAAGACTTATGTTAAACATCACTTCATCACGTGAGACATCATCTGTGAACAAACTTTTATCTCTTAAGTCAGTCAATCAATACCCTTGGTCAAGAGCTATCACTGTTCTTCAGTTTGCCCCTTCCTCATCAACTCTGTGTAAAATGATTCTGTCTTCCCTCACTATTGCTGTTTCTAACTCAAATGTTATTATCTGCCCTTTATCACCTCCATTGGTACTTCTGGTCGAAACAAAATTATTTGGGTAACTGCAATAGTCTGCCCTGTATTCTTGGAAGCCATGCTAACAATATGTGTGCCCTGTAAAGGGATACATCTGGGTTTAATAGTACTCCTCTTTGTGCTTCCTGACCATGACATTTATTGATTTATTTATATTATTTATGTATTGGATATTTGTATGGTATCTATACACAAGTGTTTCCAGGTGCCGCAAGACAATTGGGGGATGCGGGGGTGTTCAAAGGAGAAAAAACAATAACAGTACAAAGGCAGTCCTACTAGTGCTTGTGACATTAGGCTCATGCAAGTGCAGTGAAAATAAGTGCAGTTTGGAGGGGGCAGGTCAGGGTGGATGGGCTGGGATGAGGGATGGGGAGGGAAAAGTTCAAGGAAGGCAGGGGCCTCAGGTGTTGGGAAAGTGATTAGGAGGCCCAGGAGGGAAAGTGTCACGATGCCTGCCCCCAGACATCCGGAACAGGTCCATCTGTCCAGGGAACAGGCACCCAAGAAGACACAGGAATTTCCAAAACCCCGCCTAGGGGCTATATGGGTTCAGTCCTGGCGCCGTAGGCGCCAGGCTCATATTGCCAACTTTAAACTATGCAGGTCATCCTGCAAAGAACTCATGTACAGGCCATCATGAGGCCATGAAGGGACTACTTTCCTTTAGGAACTATTTTGCTGCTTGGGTGTGGTACTGGAACTTCTTACCTGGGAACTACTTTTTTGATGCTATTTAAACCACGCCCGAAGAGCAGCACACGGTTCGTGTTATTCTGCATCTTAGCAGCGTAACGCTCACTGTGTCTGCTGTCCAGCACCCAGTCTACAGCCACACCCGTCTTGTTTCCGGAGCTGATCCTAGAGAAAAGGAAAGAAGAAGAGAAGGTTAGAACAAGGATATTTCCATTTGGTCATCATCTTTTCCTGGAGCAGCCGCACCTGTGGATAAAGGAAAAAGACATTGAAATAAACTGCGTCGCATTGCCAGCTGCAACGCTGCGCCATACTCACCTGTCTTCGGAGCATCTCCACGACCCTGTGCAGCACCCGTTGAATCGCCGCCCGAAACATCAGCATCTGAAAAAACAAGAACAAACAAAAGGTGAGCGGGGTTCCGCCAAAGACATTCTTTTACTTACCGCAAGATATTACTCAGAATGTTACCACTCGAGGCAGCGCTGGTCACCATCCTACGTTAGACATTTTTGGCAAGGCGCCGCACCTGCAAAGAAGATAGAAAACTAAAACTATTGGTTAATTACATTTGGAACAATATTACTTGCTAGACAGTGCTTGGTACAAACTGACTCTTACCTAAGCGCTACTTTCATCCATCGAGGCGAACTCACTCCTTGGATCACGGTGCAAGGGAAAAGGTATGAAAGGAGCATGAGTGAATTAACAGACATTTGAACTCTAAAAGAACTATACATTCGGTTTACACACTACTTACCTCAGAGTCATTGTTGTCTGGAACTCTGCCAAATACCTTCGGATCAGTGAAGTAACTGAACTTCTACGCGCCCCTGAACTCCACGCAGGATGGAGAGTTCATCCTTCTAAACAATAAGGTGAGACTTTATGAAGGGGAATACTGGAAGTTTTCAGGGAAAATAGTGTTACTGTAACCTCTCTACCACGGGTAGCTAATCCCCTTTACCGCTTTTAGGAAAATATTCTTGCGGGAAAGGCAGACGAAACTGAGTGGGCAAGTGCAGTCGATCATCACTTCACTACGAGTCACACTGGTGGAGACCGCAGCAGTCCTGCTTCGTTTGATGCCCCTGTGGAATCCAGGTGAGCATAACACAAGTGCCAGGGGGAGACAGGGATAAGGATCAGCTAGTGCTGGGAAGGGGTGAACCAGATTCAGGCTAGTCAGGGAAGGGTGCCTGAGGGCTAGTACTAGTAAGTGTTACTGGGGTAGAATGAACAAGGAGGTCCTGGCCCCAGTAAAGGCACATAAGGGTCAACGCACCAGTCTCAGGGGGACATTTATCAAGAGAGTGTGAGAGGGAAGGAGGAGGAGAAAAGGAAAGTCTTGAGAAGTTTCCAGAATGAAAGGAGTACCAACTCGAGTCAGAGTGGGGCCTGAAGGCAGCTCCAGAGGGAAGATCCTGCCAAAGAAAGAGATCTACCCCCACTCTCTGCTCAGAGAAATAAATGATCTGCAGAGAGTTGGAGCTAGAGGACCAAAGGGAGCCAGCAGGAATGTATTAAGGGAGAGAAAGATGTGGGGTCCAGGCCCCTAAAAAGCCTTGTGGGTGATGCAGAGGATCTTGAATTTGATCCATGCAGCCACCAGCAGTCAGTGGAGAGATTTTAGGGCTGGAGAGATGTGGTCCCTAGGCTTCAGGCCAGGGATAAGTCTTGCGGCCCTATTCTTGATTAGTTGAAGAGGGAAAGAGAGGAAAGAGGCTGATTGAGGAAGAGGCTGTTGCAGTAGTTCAGTCTTTAGAGAACCAGAGCTCTGGAGCCATTGAGCTTCTGGGGAAAGGTGAGGAAAGAGAGAATGCCTCTGAGGAGGAGGAGCAGAACATTTGACGTCTTGGCAAGGTCCGTAATGTGTGCGAGAAGAAGATAGAGGAGTCAAAGATTACCCCAAGTTTCTTTGCCTCACACGAGGGTGAGGGGAGTGCGCCCAAGGTGGGCGGCCAGAGAAACAGAGGGAAACAGTGAACAGGCATCCCAATGAGAAGGATCTCAGTCTCACTGGCATTAAGGCAGAGATTATTAGCAGCGCACCATGCCTGAATAGCAGTCAGGCATTCAGGAATGAGAGAAGAAGACGAGGGGGTAGAGGAGGGAAGCTTAAAAGAGAGCTGTGTGTCATCAGCATGACACTGGAAGTGAACAGAGAAGGTGAAGATCAAGTGGGCCAGAAGGGCATGGTAAATATTGAAAATCCACAGCAAGAAGATAGATCCCTGAGTAACGCTGCAGGAAGAGAGTGAGGTGGAGGAGAGGAACGGGCCCATATGCACTTGGGAAGGTCATTTAGAAAGGAAGGAGGTCAACCAGCCCAGTGCCTGCGGTGTGATGCCGAGGGTATCACAGGGACGGTTTATGAAGATGGCATGATTGACCATGTCAAAGGCAGAAGAAAGATTGAAAGGATCAGAATAGAGGAACAGTTGGAATCAAGATTTTAGAGCATGTCTGAATACTTGTTTATAAACATAATGAATCCCTGGGGTAGAACATATTAGCCCCTGGTTATTAAATGATATTGTGATGTTTACTTTGCTCATCAAGTTTCTCCCCAATATGTTAACTTGTGTCTTGCGGGAATTTAAAAAATGGCATAGATATGTCGTGTTCTCCTAGAGTAGTAGCAAAATAGTCTGTAAAAGGAACTGTAGTTGTCACTCCAGAAAATCCTTGTGTGTTCATGGCAATGTGGCAATTCCTGACATTGTGTACCTTCCCTCTATAACAAAAGATCGAGTCGCCCCTGTATCTACTAAGAAAGAAAATGATTTGTCACGTATGGTCACCCGGACCCTCATTTCCTGTTGTGGGTCTGGTGTAATCAAAATAATGTAACACATCAAGTCTTTCTGTGGGCTGTCCTATTGTGTGTACATGTCCAGTCCTGTGCCAGAGAAAGGATTCCCTCCCACTACTATCACACTCCATTGCCTGTGGCAATATGTTTGCATTACACAACTATACTGTGTTCTGGTGTGCTGGTGACTGCATTTGCATTGGTGTTGGCTGTATCTGCATCAGAGCTTGGTATGCCTGGGGTGGCACCCCTGGTTGCTTCGGCTGTATTTGTGGTGTTTTTGACAGATATTGCATGTGATATTGGTGAAGGAATATTGAGGTGACTCTGCGCTACAGGGTGAAGGTATGTTGCCCCCCCTCTTGGATCTGCCGCTTGCCAGTTCTGTTGCATCCCTACCCTGCTTCTGCATATGCGTAAAATGTGCCTCATAGTCCTACATGTCCAACATTGCTGTCCCCCAAATCTAGGTTCCTCCCATTAAACCCTCCTCATTGGGGAGCTTGAAATCCAAACCCTCCTGTGTGCAAACCCTCGCCCTTGTGGAAAATAATGATACTCTGTCTCATGTTCAAAATGTTTGTGTGTTGCTTGCTGTATCTACTGTGTCCCTTGCACATGAAAACGTTCAACTTCACTTGTCAATACTGCTCCTTCCACTGAAAATTACACCAATCTTTTCTGGACTAAATTTGCTTCAACAATCTTCCCGTCCTTAACTTTCTTTCTGTCTGTCTCTTGCTTTAACCCACAATGGTGAACAATCATCAGTTGTATCTCGACCCATGACTTGGCTTCCATTCCCACAATCTTTCTCAATTGTCTTTGCATTTCCTCAGGACGTCCCTGACATAACATTTCATTAAAAAATAATTATGTTTTTGTCCAATGGTTCACTAGTTTCTAACCACCATTTTTCCTGAATATCCTGAATATAAACCATTGTGTCTTCATCTGCTCTCATTTTATGAGTTATAATTGCACTCATGTCTGACGTGTCTGGGTACTGAGCCCTAAGTGCTCTCCATATGTTAAAGCAAATTCAATTGAGGAACCTTTTCACAAAGGACACTTACTAGGATAGACCTCAGCGCCCTTTCGTTTCCTTTGGAGAAATCCCAATATTAGTCGCATGAGTTGTGTAACAACGGAGAAAATGTGGTTCCTCCACTCCGTTTTGTAAACTGCTAGTAAGAAGGTGGTTACTTTGTATCACTCATGTGCCAGTTAAGAAATATAAAGACTGTACACAGTCAAAGTCTGGTTTTTGAAACTGTAAATTTATAGTAAGCAAGTGCCCTTTATGATGACACATGTTTCAACGGACTCAGCCGTCTTTTTCAAATCAGGGCTAGTTAGTGAAAAATCATATATTCAAAACATAAACATTGGCATTCATTTGGTAATTAACAATTAGTGCAAAAGAAAGGAGTGTCATATGTAGCACAGACATCAATGGAGGGGGATTAGGGGAGGATTGATATGGATTAACAGTGGTACATTTGAACCAAAGAGAGAATGAGAGTCATAAAAATCAAATCAAAACAATAACAATGGGAGAAAGGGAAAAAAAGGGGAAGAAAGAAAGTCATTTTTCATGAGTTCATTTGTCTTATGGGTATCAGTGTGCAAAATAAAAACAAATAGTAAATGAACTTAAATTTAGAGCAAAGAAAATTAGGTCTTACCTAATAGTGTTACTTTATAATTCGGAACGTAGCTTTTCAGCAAGTCAAAAACAGCCATGGGCTCAATCCCAGCCTACCAAGTAAACTTTGATTAAGTAGTTTTATATTCATTTTACTGAATTGTATTAAGCTTTTTATTGCGTGTTTATATGGGTCAGGGTAGACTTGATTTATGCTTTCCAATTTAATTAGACCCATGTATAAAGTAAGACGGAAAAACGTGTTTAAAGCATTAAGTCCTCTTGTTATTTTAGTGCCGTTCAGTTGGTTAAAAGGCTGCATGAGAAATATATCATTAATATGACAGTAGGCCGTACTGATAAAGCCTTATTGTCCTGTTAAATGAATAATTGGTGAGTTAATAATCCTTAATTATTCTGCATGTCGTGCGGACTAAGAGTGCAGATTGCCATTGCTAGCCTCTTACCTCTTTCGTTCAGGCACAACCTCCGTGCAGATCTGTCCTCGTTTGCAAAGTAAAACTAAGATGGTGGACTTAACTGTTATGATTACGGTATCCACGGCGACCAAATTGGTCCTTCTACGATTTCTACTATGGGCGCCATGTTTTGGGCTCACAGAGCACAGAATACAACTTGCAGCCGAGTGAGCCCATAGTACTAAATGTATGTACTTAAATCCACAACTTCATGTGTATTAATGAAATCTTGATTTAAAGTGGATCGTATTCTGAATAAGTATTATGAACATCATAAATTAGTCTCTTGTTATGCATATCGGCAAATGTCTTATTCCTAAACACATGGGTGAACGGTTGTCATGACAACTACTGGTTAGTCTCTTGTTATGCATATCGGCAAATGTCTTATTCCTAAACACATGGGTGAACTGTTGTCATGACAACTACTGGTTATTACTGAGTGGTGTGTTCACAGTTTAAAAACAATTGCAGCATTATAAGCACTGCACTGTAATTATAGATTATAGTATAATTGATTTCTAATTTAACGCTGATTCGAATTAGTAACATGACCAAAATACTGAAAAGGTTTTACAATTGCAGATCAAAGGTTGAGCACAGGCTATTGGCATTGCAGGTTGCTGTAGCAACTAATAAGATTGATGTTGATTTTCTGAATTAACATTTTTAAGCAGTTTGCTATATGAGGTTAGCACATGTAAAACACAGTTACGCACAGGTTATTAACATGGCAAGTTGCCATAGCAACTAATATGATTGATATTTCTGAACATTCTTTCTGATGATTATGATTGTCTGATTTAAAAATATATAACAAGGTTGTATTATTAGCATTCCTGGTCATTGGATGAACTGGGATTTAAATAGACCAAATGATAAACTCATAGCTAGTACATAATATATAGTTCATAAATTGTCCACAATTACTCAATTCATAGGAAAGATGACATCTCATTGTCCGAGTTCAAACCTCTTTCAACTGTTCGAAAGCGGCATATTAATTTCGCTTCTTCTTGCCTTAATTTCATTTCTTGATCTCCACTTCTAGGACCATGAGTTACTTTTTTGAGTCCCAAAAATCTTATGTCTTTTTTACTATTCAATTGATGTTTTCTTTGCCAGTGGGATGCCAGTGGTAAATTGGTGTTCTGACTTCCAATGGTGGACATATGTTCCCGAATTCTTGTTCTCATTTCTCCAATGGTGCTCCCAATATACATTTTGTCACATTGACAAATTATTGTCTAAATTATGAATTTGGTTTTGCAGATGATAAAGTCATGGATTTTATACTGGATACCAAAGGAGTCTACAAAATGTTATGTATTACCCATTGTGTATTGACACATGGAGCATGAGCTACATTTCCGACAGCCCATGGGTAGTTGAGGTAACCATGTTGTTGTTTCAATATCCTTTTCTTCAGGTAGAAATGATGGACTGAGAGTATTTTTCAGCGTTCTTGATCTTTTAAAAGTCACTGAAGGACTGTCGTCAATTACATTTTTAATGTGGGGATCTAATTTAAAAAGATCCCAGTTCTTTTTAAAATCTTCCTAAGTACTGCATTGTTGGCACAATAGGTTGTAATAAATCTAATTTGTTCTGGTTGGTTGCCGATTTGCTTGTTTGGAATAAGTGTGTTTTCTCTCTTGAGTTTTCTAGCTTGGACACGCGCTTTTGTGATATTTTTTCTGGCATATCCTCTGGTTAAAAAGCGGTTGAGAGCAACTTACATTATTTGTCAAAGGCTTCTTCTGCCGAGCAATTCCTACAAGCTCGTATGAATTCCCCTTTTTGGATATTTTTGATTGCAGGGTTATAGTGGCAACTCGTCGCGAACAGAGTTGAGTTTGCTTCTGTTGGTTTTCTGTAGGTTTTAGGTAGCAATTCATTGTTGTTTATGTAAATTGTAAGATCTAAAAAATTAACCTCTGATGTACTTGAATTCCCAGTAAATTGTATTCCTAAAGTATTTTACAAATCTGTAACCAAAGACCTAAATTATGCTTTTGATGCAAGTAATAGGAGTAAAACATCTAAGGCCAGACACAAATTTGACAACCTGTCACGAACAGAAAGAAAAGCTCTTCAAGAATTACAACACAATTGTAAATTAATGATCAAAGCAGCCGATAAGGGCGGAAATATTGTAGTGATGAATCGTGAAGATTATTTAACAATGGCTTACAATCATTTAACAACACCATTTTGTTATGTGAAATTGCCATCAAATCCTAAGCTAGACATTGTAAAGGAACTTACAGAAGCAATCTCAGGATGGCATTGTCAAGGACTCTTAACAGATGAAGAAAAACAAGCACTAGAGATCAAACATCCTACATTACCGACCATATATTTCCTACCCAAAGTTCATAAAACATTTGAGCGAATTCCAGAAGGGAGAATTATTCTGAGTGGGATAGGTTGGGCTACTGTTAATATGGCCGAATACATTGACAACATCCTAAGACCTAAAGTAAGCATAACCAAAGCATATCTGAAAGATACAACATCGATCATCAATAAACTATCAGAATTTGATTGGAAACTGGGTACATCTTGGTCACATGGGATGTCACAGCTTTATATACATCAATTAAGCATATCATAGCACTAGATGTGATAGACTACACCTTCTCTCAGGATACACTATCAAGCTATCAATCTATACAGATGCTTAAAGAAATGTTGCTTCTAACTTTGACAAATAATGTTTTTCTATTCAATAAAGAGTACTACAGGCAAACCTGTTGCGTAGCTATGGGAGTGAAATATACTCCGGCTTTAGCTAATCTCGTAATGGCTATGTACGAAGACCGATACATTTATTTGGATACAGACTATGAAGATAATATTGTTTTATGGAATCGGTACATTGATGATGTTTTTTTTCATCTGGAAAGGGAATGATGATCAACTAAAATGTTTCAAACAAAGAGCAAATCAAAATACATTAGGAATATAATTTACTGGGAATTCAAGTACATCAGAAGTTAATTTTTTAGATCTTACAATTTACATAAACACAATGAATTGCTAACTAAAACCTACAGAAAGCCAACAGAAGCAAACTCAACTCTGTTCGCAACGAGTTGCCACTATAACCCTGTAATCAAAAATATCCCAAAAGGGGAATTCATACGAGTTCACAGGAATTGCTCGGCAGAAGAAGCCTTTGACAAAGAATGAAAGTTGCTCTCAACACGCTTTTTGACCAGAGGATATGCCAGAAAAAATATCACAAAAGCGCGTGTCCAAGCTAGAAAACACAAGAGAGAAAACACAATTATTCCAAACAAGCAAATCGGCAACCAACCAGAACGAATTAGATTTATTACAACCTATTGTGCCAACAATGCAGTACTTAATAAGATTTTAAGAAAGAACTGGGATCTTTTGAAATTAGATTTCCACATTAAAAATGTCATTGACTACAGTCCTTCAATGACTTTTAAAAATTCAAGAACGCTGAAAAAAACTCTCAGACCATCATTTCTACCTGAAGAAAAGGAAATTGAAACAACAACATGGTTACCTCAACTACCCATGGGCTTTCAGAAATGTATCTCATGCTCCATGTGTCAATTCGCAATGGGTAATACAGAAAATTTTGTAGACTCCTTTGGTATCCAGTATAAAATCACTGACTTTATCAACTGTAAAACCAAATTCGTAGTTTACGCAATAATTTGACAATGTAACAAAATGTATATTGGGGGCACCATTAGAGAAATGAGAACAAGAATTCGGGAACATATGTCCACCATTGGAAGTCAGAACACCAATTTACCACTGACATCCCACTGGCAAAGAAAACATCAATTGAATAGTAAAAAAGACATAAGATTTTTGGGACTCAAAAAAGTAACTCTTGGTCCTAGAAGTGGAGATCAAGAAATGAAATTAAGGCAAGAGGAAGCAAAATTAATATGCCGCTTTCAAATAGTTGAAAGAGGCTTGAACTCGGACAATGAGATGTCATCTTTCCTATGAATTGAGCAATTGTGGACAATTTATGAACTATATATTATGTACTAACTATGAGTTTATCATTTGGTCTATTTACCTCCCATTTCATCCAATGACCAGGAATGCTAATAATACAACCTTTTTATATATTTTTAAATCAGACAATCATAATCATCAGAATGAATGCTCAGGAATATCAATCATATTAGTTGCTATGGCAACCTGCCATGTTAATAACCTGTGCGTAACTGTGTTTTACATGTGTTAACCTCATCTAGCAAACTGCTTAAAAATGTTATTCAGAAAATCAGCATCAATCTTATTAGTTGCTACGGCAACCCACAATGCAAATAGCCTGTGCTCAACCTTTTTCTCTGCAATTGTAAAACCTTTCCAGTATTTTGGTCATGTTACTAATTCGAAATCAGCGTTAAATTAGAAATCAATTATACTATAATTTATAATTACAGTGCTTATAATGCTCCAATTGTTTTTAAACTGTGAACACACTACTCAGTAATAACCAGTAGTTGTCATGACAACAGTTCACACATGTGTTTAGGAATAAGACATTTGCCGATATGCATAACAAGAAACTAATATATGATGTTCATAATACTTATTCAGAATACGATCCACTTTAAATCAAGATTTCATTAATACACATGAAGTTGTTGATTTAAGTACACACATTTAGTACTATGGGCTCAATCAGCTGCAAGTTGTATTCTGTGCTCTGTGAGCCCAAAACATGGCGCCCATAGTAGAAATTGTAGAAGGACCATTTCGGTCGCCGTGGAAACCGTAATCATAAAAGTTAACTCCACCATCTTAGTTTTGCTTTGCGAACGCGGACAGATCTGCACGGAGGTCGTGCCTGAATGAAAGAGGTAAGAGGCTAGCATTGGCAATCTGCACTCTTGGTCCGCAAGACATGCGGAATAATTAAGTATTATTAACTCGCCAATTATTCATTTAACAGGACAATAAGACTGTATCAGTACGGCCTAATGTCATATTAATGGTATATTTCTCGTGCAGCCTTTTGACCAACTGAACGGCACTAAAACAACAAGAGCACTTAATGCTTTAAACTCGTTTTTCCATCTTACTTTATACATGGGTCTAATTAAATTGGAAAGCATAAATCAAGTCTACCCTGACCCACATAAACACGCAATAAAAAGCTCAATACAATGCAGTAAAATGAATATAAAACTAATTACCCAAAGTTTACTTGGTAGGCTGGGATTGAGCCCATTACTGTTTTTGACTTGCTAAAGTAACACTATTATGTAAGACCTAATTTTCTTTGCTCTAAATTTAAGTTCATTTACTATTTGTTTTTATTTTGCACACTGATACCCATAAGACAAATGAACTAATGGAAAATTACTTTCTTTCTTCCCCTTTTTTCCCTTTCTCCCATTGTTATTGTTTTGATTTGATTTTTATGACTCTCATTCTCTCTTTGGTTCAAATGTACCACTGTTTATCCATATCAATCCTCCCCTAATCCCCTCCCTTGATGTCTGTGCTACATATGACACTCCTTTCTTTTGCACTAATTGTTAATTGCCAAATGAATGCCAATGTTTATGTTTTGAATATATGATTTTTCACTAACTAGCCCTGATTTGAAAAAGACGGCTGAGTCAGTTGAAACACATGCCATCATAAAGGGCACATGCTTACTATAAATTTACAGTTTCAAAAACCAGACTTTGACTATGTGCAGTCTTTATTTTTCTTCTCGAGGAAGGTGACAGCCAATTACATATTGTAGAGATGTTGTCTTTTACCTCTATCAATTTAGAGGTGGTCTCGAGAGGAGCTACCAGACAAGTGTTACCCAATCAGAAATATAAGCCCTATTTTTTTTTTATTCGATATGGATAATACAATCATCCTTTCAAATACACCAAAAAATATATAAACTAAGATAAACAACAACTTGCATTATAAATATATGGACACATACACAGTATGCTTTGGCCATCAAAGAGAGCAATATATAAAAGCATACAATAAACATTGTTGACAATACTTCATCAATAGTAAATAAAAGACAGGGTAATCAATTTCATCCACCATGACTATTCAAATGGAGCTAGATACATTAAGCTAATGCATTTAGCTCTACAAACGAAGAATCCACGAAAGGGAAAAAGAAAGAAAAACTACAAAATTTTGAAATGTAAGCCCTATAGCCCTATATAATGTACATGTAGACACCACTATTAACCAATGCCCACACCCTGTAGGTTTTGGTAACTAAGATTACAGTGTAATGCCAATTATGAAAAATGTTGAATCTATAAAACGTTGTTTTTGATAAGCATGCTGAGAGCGCCAATAATTCTATGCTTGTTTGCTGTCCCTGCTTTATTTTGATGATAATAATGCTGGGTGTTGCCTTGCACTTAGTCTGTTTTGTAAATTGAGTCCGGTTTGATCCTGCTTCAGAACCTCTGTGTATTTTTGTACTTTCCAAGGGTTCCATGTAAAAATGTCACCACAAAAACCTCGCCATGCAAAAATATCGCCGAAAAATTGCAGTTTTTTGTGGTGACATTATTGTATGGAACATGCGGGGGACACCCCTGCAACCCCCAAACTTTTTTTACATTTTTTTTATTTTTATTTATTTATTTATTTATTTTTACCCCTGTCCCCATATATATGGTCACCCATATAATATCGCCGCAACCTTTTCCCGGCGATATTATTTACGGTGACCATATATATGGGGATAATATTACCTGATACCTTTCCAGGCTGTATTACCAGATGGTAGCAGAAGAAGATGGTTTGCTAGGTTTTGATAGAGGTCTGGGAGATCCCTGCTGCACCCCTGAAGGCTGTGGAAGTGATCTGTGGAGAACAGGATTGCACACAACATAGAGAGGTCAACAGGAGCTCCTTTTGGAGAAAGAGCTGTCCGCTCACCGCAGGCCGCCTCTTGTGGTGTGATGGGTCATGAGGCTGACAGGGGAGATCTGATGCTGAAGACCCTCAGTGGATCCACAGATATAAGCATAATATTGTCCTGGAAAAATGGGTGAGGGGATTGTTTTTATATTAGGGCATTGGTTCAAATGTACCACTGTTTATCCATATCAATCCTCCCCTAATCCCCCTCCCTTGATGTCTGTGCTACATATGACACTCCTTTCTTTTGCACTAATTGTTAATTACCAAATGAATGCCAATGTTTATGTTTTGAATATATGATTATTCACTAACTAGCCCTGATTTGAAAAAGACGGCTGAGTCCGTTGAAACACGTGCCATCATAAAGGGCACTTGCTTACTATAAATTTACAGTTTCAAAAACCAGACTTTGACGAAGTGTAGTCTTTATATTTCTTAACTGGTGCATGAGTGATACAAAGTAACCACCTTCTTACTAGCTCTCCATATGTAAGTTTGACAGTTAATAAAAGGTCCTCCATCATGGTTAATATTATGTGCTGTCATCCCAGAATATCCTGCTTTCTTCCAAATGTCATCTGATTGCTCCCCTAATATGGCAGCAAGCAGGCTTTTTATGTCACCTACAGCTAAGCTCACCACAACTGTCATTCTCTCTAATTCATAGATCCATTTTCCCTCCCCTGATTTAAGCAATAGCAATTTACAAATTAAATTATGTTTGTTCATTTGTGGCCATGGGATATATTGTGCCAGTCCTCCCACGTCATCCAATAAGGGAATTGTGTGAACTCGGCACTCTGTCCGAGCGTAGATGCACCCTTTGTCTTTGTCAATCTCTTCCGTCCAGGTAAATTCTGCTGTATATTCACGTACAGCATTATTTTCTCTAAATGGTGTGATCACATTTTCAGCTGTCTGGGACATTCAACATGCTCTGGCCTCCTAACCAGTTCTTCCAAATCTAACTATGCTATCTCTTTTCCCACCCCATGTCTGTAGAAGGGGCTTGTGTGACCTCCCCTTCTCCACTTCCCTCTCTCTCTTCATTTTCTAACATAGTGTCATCATTGTCATCACCTTCATCATATTCTCTGTCTTCAAAATCTATTCTCCCAAGGGGACTCTTCCTATACGTCTCACTCATCACCTGCTCCCATATATTCCTTCCCCCATCTTGCAGAGAATCTCATTTACTCCCCTTTATGCTACTGGTGCCATCCCTGCTGCTCCTGTACAGACTGCTGATTCTCCTTTGTATAGCTCTTCCTCTCCTCCATCTGGAAGAGTATGTTTTTTAAGAATCTCATCAACTTCCTTGCAGCGTCTCTCTAAGCCCCTCTCTCTTTCTCTCTGTTCTTGTTTCCTGTCTCTCTCTCTCTCTGTCTTGGAGCGTATGTCCCTTAATAATAACTTCTTGTCATCACCTTTCCCTGCTTCTTTTGACATCTTGGTGTCTCCTTTTGTCTCTCTCTTCCTCCTTTTGCCTTTCTCTTTCTGCATCTCTTTGTCTCTCCTTTCTCTTTCTTCTTCTGATCTTTTCTCCCTTTCTCTGTCTTCCTTTACTCATTTTCTCTTATTCTTTCCTCTTCCTTTCTTTATCTTCCCTTTCCCTTTATATAAAGTCATCCATGATCTTTCCATCCAACTTGAGCATTATGTGTCCTCCTACCCATTAATTCGATACAATCGTCCTCTCATCCCCATTGCCCTGCCTTCCTCCTTGGCTTCTGTCAATGTTGTCTCTAAATCGTTTTGCTTGTCATATTCTACATGTGTGGATACTGGTCTTTGCTTACTTATTTTCCTCCATGTATAATGTCTTCAATACTGTATGTGTGGGGATTAGTGTACCCTGATGCTGTTTTCAATGTTCGTAATGGAAATAATCCCTGTGCTTCCAAAGACAGATCAATGATCTGAGTCAGAGGAGGAGAATCTGTGTTTGCTATGCCCCCTTCATCATGCTGATTAAGCTGATTAAGCATTTATTCTTTCATGGGTGGATCTTCTATCTTTTCCCCATATATTTTCCACAGTTCCAGAATGGCTAGTCAATTGTGTAACTGTTTTCCCGTATATGCGGCATGTAAATAGATGCACATGTGTTGCAGTACTCTCTTTGAGTGAGTGCTTTCCTAAGGCCAGGGTATAAACATGTTGCCCGCCGTGTCCTACACCCACTGTGTGTGGTGTTTAATAATGTTTGTCCTTATACCAGTGTAATACTTTGTCCAGGTGAAAAATTGGAGTGTCCCCATGATAATACGTCACAGTTTAACTTACCAATATTTACCAAATTTGATTTCAATTTTCACTTACCCTCTTTTACCTCCTTTTCACACCCTTCCCCAACAATACTTCTCTTGCACTTAATACTTCTGGGTCGCTCTCTGAGATCACGCTTCCTCTGTCACCAATGTGTTAGAGTGGCACCAAAAATGCCACTTATGCTCCGAACAGCCCCACCTCGCTGTTCCAACACCAGCCCACACTTCTCAGTCCACACCATCACTTCACGTCCTCCACAATATATACCAATTTACACAAAAAGTCCACTTTTCACAATGCAGAAGTTGTTTTACAACATGAGGCTGGCGCCAGCATTTACTAATCGAATAAATACTGTACAACCATCTCCCCAACTCTTGGTGGGATATTCCTCTATTCTTATTACTACCCCGTAACAATGTTTGCCATGTGATCTTTCCTGACCCTTGTCAAAAGCCATCTCTTTACCATTTATCTCTTTATTTCATCACAATACCCCAATATAAAAACAATCCCCTCACCCATTTTTCCAGGGCAATATTATGCTTATATCTGTGGATCCACTGAGGGTCTTCAGCATCAGATCTCCCCTTTCAGCCTCATGACCCATCACACCACAAGAGGTGGCCTGCGGTGACCGGACAGCTCTTTCTCCAAAAGGAGCTCCTGTTGACCTCTCTATGTTCTGTGCAATCCTGTTCTCCACAGATCATTTCCACAGCCTTGAGGGGTGCAGCAGGGATCCCCCAGACCTCTATCAAAACCTAGCAAACCATCTTCTGCTACCATCTGGTAAGACAGGATGGAAAGGTATCAGGTAATATTATCCCCATATATATGGTCGCTGTAAATACTATCGCCGGGAAAAGGTCGCGGCGATATTATATGGGTGACCATATATATGGGGACAGGGGCAAAAAAATTAAAAAATAAAAATAAATAAAATAAAAAAGTTTGGTGGTTGCAGGGGTGTCCCCCGCATGTTCCATGCAATAATGTCGCCACAAAAAACGGCAATTTTTCGGCGATATTTTTGCATGGCGAGATTTTTGTGGTGACATTTTTACATGGAACCCCTGGAAAGTACAAAAATACACAGAGGTTCTGAAGCGGGATCAAACCAGACTCAATTTACAAAACAGACTAAGTGCAAGGCAAAACCCAGCTTTATTATCATCAAAATAAAGCAGGGACAGCAAACAAGCATAGAATTATTGGCGCTCTCAGCATGCTTATCAAAAACAACGTTTTATAGATTCAACATTTTTCATAATTGGCATTACACTGTAATCTTAGTTACCAAAACCTACAGGGTGTGGGCATTGGTTAATAGCGGTGTCTACATGTACATTATATAGGGCTATAGGGCTTACATTTCAAAATTCTGTAGTTTTTCTTTCTTTTTCCCTTTCGTGGATTCTTCGTTTGTAGAGCTAAATGCATTAGCTTAATGTATCTAGCTCCATTTGAATAGTCATGGTGGATGAAATTGATTACCCTGTCTTTTATTTACTATTGATGAAGTATTGTCAACAATGTTTATTGTATGCTTTTATATATTGCTCTCTTTGATGGCCAAAGCATACTGTGTATGTGTCCATATATTTATAATGCAAGTTGTTGTTTATCTTAGTTTATATATTTTTTGGTGTATTTGAAAGGATGATTGTATTATCCATATCAAATAAAAAAAAAATTGGGCTTATATTTCTGATTGGGTAACACTTGTCTGGTAGCTCCTCTCGAGACCACCTCTAAATTGATAGAGGTAAAAGACAACATCTCTAAAATATATAATTGGCTGGCACCGTCCTTGAGCGGTGGTGTAACTTAAGAGATTCTAATTGGTTAGCTTCTTAAAAGCCAACCTTGGGCAACTGACAGATCATCAAGACATGAGGCAGATAGAGTAGGGGGAGAGAGTTCCAGGGACTGCTTTCCTTTCAATTAAAAAAGTAGATCATCCTTCATTTCTAGGCCATGTGCCATAGTGATTTCCATGTATTTGGTGTAAGAAGTAAGACAGGTGTCTTATCTGTGTTCATTGCTAATGAATAGACTGTTGTTCAATTATGGGTCACTTGTGATGGGGCCATGTTTGGAATTTTTTCACCCTGCATTTATTAGGATTTTAGCTAATGTGAATGTGAGTGTTATGGTTTATTTTACCACTGGGGACACTCTTGAGTTATTCTTCATGGAGCCTTTTGGCTTATAGTTGGCCTGCACCTGGCTAACAAATGCTGGTTGTGCTCTTAATTAATCTGGGATTATATGGCTTGCGTCGTGGGAATTGTTATCACATGCTTTCTCTCTGCGGTTCCTATCCTCCCTTATCCATATTAACCTTGGCTTGGTTTCCTAGCTACTGTCTGAACTTTGCACAGATATGTATTTTGTTATTTCAACATTTTGAGTTCTCGTTAAGCTTTGAGGCTTTTCGTTTACTTAGAAGTGTGTTGTGGTTTTCATTTTGGGAAATATGGCTGCCCATTACTGTTCAGTTTCTATGTTAGTGAGCTATATTTGTGTGTCGTTCATGTTGCATTCAGCTCATACATTGCTTAGGTTAGTATTCTTCATGGCTTATCATGCTATGTTAATATGCTTCCTGTATAAATACATGTGTTAGCTAGTGTCTGTGTTCTTCATGTTGAGTGCACATTTGCTCCATGGCTAATGCATGCACATGTATTGTCATAAGGTTAGTTTGGTTGCTCTTATCATCCTCAGCTTAAAATGTGTCCATCTCCTGCTGAAAGTGCCTGGGATAAGGGCAGTACAGTTGTCTTAGTGACTAACATTTCCAACCTGTGCAATATTGAGCTGGAGGAGGGGCAGAAGCAATGGATGATGTATTCATCTGCCTCTCAACAAACCATTGTTTGACAGAAATATATTTCATAATTTAATATTTTCATATTTGTGAGAACATGCTAAGTTTAAATGTCAGCAACAACAATCACTTGTGATAGTACATGACCGTTATTGATGAATTTTCTAGCTGCAAGAGAAGTTCTTATACCCACAGTTTTGAATATTGGAAAAATCCATATTTTTCTGTCACAAGTATAGGCCTATACAAGTAATACAACATGCATGTTAGTCTGAGTTGTTGAGAGGCACACGGGGCAGTTGTCTCTGCAGCCCACCTACCACTTACAGGTATGTCTGGCCAACAGTAAAAGATGAAGCCTATAGTTCATAAACAATGAGAGGTTCTCTGGATGATTAATTTAATTCAAATAATGCTCACATTTGCTGCCGTCTTTCAGTGACAAGTAGTCCACAATACAGTTACTGAGTGCCATTTTTAACAAAAATGCTCTATTGACCATTCATCATCGACATCTCTCATGGCAAATATATCATTCTGATTACGGTGTGCATTCATGTTTCAGTGGTGCTCATAGCCAATTTTAAAAAGCACCCCTTTCGTATGCTTCAGCCAATGTGACCGAGGACCTAAATGGGCATAGATCTAGTTCCCAAAAATAGGAATGGTCAGTGCATGTTTCGATAAGAATAATGATCTTTGAAAAACAATCTTTCAACAGAATCTAAAACTGGGAATAGCTTATTACCCCAAAGTTCGACCCACATAGGGCTACAGATCGAGAGTGTGTCCTATAAGTTTCCAAAACACGTCAGGTGGATCTATTTTTAAACCTAGCAGCAATTGAAGGTACAGTGCCAAGTATTTGCAGTGCTCTACATGAAGCTACCAGGTAAAATCCACTCTTATCCTGATCCCTAGTGAGAAAAGGGACCTGTGGAATGACATCATTGTAAAGTTTAAAACTGCACTTCGTGGATCTGGTTTTGTGACATGTAATTGATTCTGTTTTTGTGATATTAACTCTGAGAAAGAGTCTTTGCAAAAGTGCTCAAGTATTGCCAGATGTTTCCATATCCTCTTACGGGTTTTAAAATTACATCGTCCACAACAAGAAGTATTGGACACTTCCTGTCTCCAATCTGCGGGGGTGTCACAATCCAGACACTCAATTCTCTTAGCCAAACTATTAATGGACACAACCATATCTAACTCCAAATGTCACATTAACATTATCCGAGGATTACCCCTCCACCAATAGCTGATGTTAGCCACTTTTTAGAATTCATAATGGCTGGGGCAATTATCAGTATCGAAGGGGCTCCTGTAAAATTGCACATAATGTAAGTCCAGTTATACTGTCATAGGCATCTTAAAATGAATGAACACAGAATAAAGTGCCATTATTTTTGTTAGTGCAAACTTGTGTAACAGAACAGCCGTAATAAAAACATGCTAATTTGTTCCACAGTGCCGATGGAACCCTCCCTAGAAATCAGATATGATGTTGTTGTCGAAAGCCCACTTCTCAAACCTTTCAGGAATTACTGTTCTATATATCTTTGCCATACTATCAATTAGTAATATTGGCAGGGAATTCTAAGGCATTGGGCCTCATTACACGGTAGGCGGTAACCATGGCGCTATTAGCTCCATGGTTGCCGCTGGTATTTTACTGTGTCCGCCTTGGTGGATGGCGGAATTATCACCCTACTCCGAGGTGAGCGGGGGCGGTAATTCCCCATTCACCAAGGCTCTTCCCCATTCCCATTTTTGCTCCCATAGGGCATAATGGGAATGGGGAAGGTGCTAATTATGTTACCGCAAACTGCGGTACCGTAATTAGCTCCGAGGTCCCTTTGCAGCACCCTATTTTAACAGCTGGTAAAACCAGCCGTTAAAGTCGGGTCCCGCAAAGGGAACTCGTAGTAAGGCGGTAGGGGTTTACCGGTACCGGTGCCCTTACCGGTACCGGTAAACCCCTCCCGCCTACCGTGTAATGAGGCCCATTCTCTTTTCCCACCTTCTTGTGAATCGGCACAATGTCAGCTTACAGCCAACTCAAGGGAACCATACTCCCAACATTCATTGCACCCAAATAACGGGATCAGCTACAAAAAATATAAAGATATCAGCACGGATTCTGTCCGGGTCAGGGGCATGTCGTAACACCATGTTTTGCCCATGCTGCCCACAGCAGAGATCAGCCCCAACACTATACTTTTGTTTTTCAACATGGACGAACAGCCAGGATTTCAGGCCATACCTTCTGTGTGATGGATAGAGTGCTGATTATCTGTAGGCAAACACAACAACATGGTTAATAGTGCCTACATGTTTAGGATGTGTGCAAATGATTGCCTTTACCAATAGTAAAACATCCACACCCATGTCTCGCTTTAACAATGAAGGATATTCATACATTTGTTTGTCACCAGCAGGATTCCTGCTTACATGTAAAGGCTAACTGGTAATACTGGAAAAAGGGGTATTAGGCCATGGCAAGCCCTTTTCTTATTGCAAGGCTGTTAACTGTATTTGAGGCATGTGGCTCACATACATTTTCAGAGTAACTTGTTTGTGAAAAAGAAGTGTGGCAAAAGGATTTGGAGCATGGAGAGGGTGTGGTGGTGTCCTCTGCTGATACCATATACTAGATTCCACCATTCCCCAACAAGACGGATGCATGCGGGGCTTCTCTCCAATTTGACATCCAATGACTTCATGCTAAACTTGGTGTTTAATTTAGCTATTCTCTCTATTAGGATAGAAACCAAAATACCCTAGTATCTGAGACCTCCCTTCTTCCATGTCATAACATACTTAGCAAACATTGATGTGAGATCTATTTAGGGTACGGACATCCGTTTTCGTCCAATTGCCTTTGTATCTGGATATAGCTGCCTAACATTAGATCAAGTACATGAGGGAAATGGCGGATCAACTGATCAAGTTCTACATGGCTCTTCAGGCCTACCTCATGCTCTGTGCACATCTATGGGACTGGCCTCGCAGGACTACCCCCTGCCACTGCTTGCGGTTCCCGATGCTGACTACTAAGGATCATGACCTAGAGTTACGGATTCCTGCCCGATATACTCACTGAGCAACATTCTATATACAATTGCCTTAAAAAGGACCCAGGAGGGTCGAAACACATATTGGCTATACAAATAAATATTGGTTGCACAAACTCAAACACCAATTGCTTCATTTGTATCAGAGAGATCATGTTCTCAGTCTAATTACACCGCCCAGCGCATGTGTTAAGAGGTTCACACGCAAAAGTGCCAAAACCCAGTCAGGGACTGCAAGGCACCATCCCAAGCAAAAACGATCACACTCAGCAGTGCAATCCCATAACCACCAGATCAAGTCCAGTGTCCGACTTTTCTCGAGCTCCCAATTACCCCTGACAGTGCCCAGAGTGCCTTCATAGCTATACCTTGATTGGACATTCCTTTATTTTGAAGTATTGTACTATTGCTGTTTGGGTTGCTACTGTCATCATATTTACAGCCCACCTAAGAGTATAGCCTGTCCTTGGCCCACGTTACCATAATATCTCTTGACATTTTCTGTTCACCTTTATGATAGAAAATACTGTTAGCGTGTACCAATGTGTGGGCTGAGTAGGCAATGTATCCATTACTCATGTTTGTACTTCTGTGGAGCAGTAGTCATTACTTCAAAGTGGGAGCTACATGCTCAAACACTCACACCATGTGAGGCTCCAACCCTTCGCCTCTACATCTTGCCTCTGCAACATACTTTATCTTGCCTCATTCCATTCCCACACTCTTTATGCGGAAACATTCCTAATATGCAGACCACATAAATGAACATTGGGATTTCCAGTATAATAGACATAATATCAAAGAGCACACAAACGTAATAGAAATATATCTTTGCTTGGCTTTGTTGTTTAAGTGAAGGCATTGTAGTGAAAACTGAATGATCAATTAACATGGCAAAAATACAATAAAATGTACTTGTTAAGATTAATGGAAGTGATTATGTTATTTTTGGAAAAGAAGGAGTTGGTGGGAGGTGTGGCAGAGGCAACATTGTTTCTAAAAGAGCCCTACCACAGCAGTGTGATCACACATCCTCACAGCATATCTCATATTTTTAATTGGTGCTAGAAATTGCACCAAAAACAAGTGTAATGATGTTATTTTTACATTGCAAAAACTTCCTGAATCATTGCATCTGTCAATAATGTTGTTCTAACTTTCTGTCTTCATGGCTTCCCAGAAGGAGGTAACACAAAGGAGGAGTATGCGTGATTCTTATAGAGTCAGGTCTTCTCCAGAAACCCTTACACGGTAATTAAAGGAGAGAGGCCCAATTAAAAGGCCACGAACAAAGCCACATTTATTCTCGAACTCACAGGAGTGAACCAGGCCATGATCCACTCAAGCTTTCATCCTTCCAAGTGCATTAAAAGTTTTACCAAGTTTGCTTGTTTAAGATGTATTAAATATTGGACTTAACATAAAAATCACTTTGGCTTAACATGCTTTTCCTGAAAGAGCTAAGAATAGACCAACATGTTGTATTATTCATGCATTGCGACCCTTTAAAGAAATGGGCTCTGCACATCTGAATAATATTTTTCATAGCTGTCCAAAAGAGGTTTTTTGATTCTGCTGAGGTGCTCCAGTTAAACAAAAAAGGAGAACATCTCTTGCCCTATGTTATGCTCTGGAGTTCAGTAAGCAGAATATCACGAGGAGCACATCCACGGCACATGGCTACATTTGGTGGAATCACCCAAAAAGTGACAGGCTACTATTACCCCATCAATTTTGGGGATATGAAAAAGCTACCCACAACTACAAATGACCACATCCTTGCTCCACGTCAAGGCACGCTGCTGTACGCTCGCACCAGAAAAAATATAACCCGCTAGGCCAAAAAGGCCAAGAGATTTCTTGCAACAATAACAAGTTTTAATCGTACAAAAAGTAAGGGTGCAAGCAAAGAACTCTGCTGCTCGAGAACGTTCTGTGCCCAAGTGATACAAACATAAGCTTATAAGACATCACCGTGTCAACACCATATAGTAGAAATCTGCATGGCTGGTTGGTGAGACCCTATAGATGGGCGTGCTCCAGAGGGGATGCTAGGCGGCAATTGGTTCCACTCTTGCCCGTCTGTCTTCTCTCACGTGGGGTCAACTGGGCTCATCTCGCCAGGGACTAAAGGTCAGTCACTTCACATGTTGCTATTACTGAGTTACTGCAAGTTAATACTACTACATCATTATGGAATGCACCTGGGAAACTTGGGGTCTGACAGAGGGGGAGGAAAACGCTCAGGCTGACCCACACATTCTTTGCTCCGTTCATATCGCACTCTTCGCACCCAAGGCTTCCACCTCCGTTTTGAACTATAATGTATTCCGCCCTGTACCTAGTAGTCTAAAGGGTGTATTTATGGAATAAGGTGAAATGGTCGTGTTCGTTTAGATCTTTTATGACCATTGGTTTTATGGGTGGTGGTCTGATATCATCCAATATTGCGGAATTCAGGGGTTCTAGGACTGGGTCAGTGGTGGGTGCCATTCCTCCTGGCGGGTTGGGTGGGGGTTGGAGGTCTGTTGTTGGCCTGGCTGTGATGAATGTGTGCCACGAGGAGCCTGGTGTGGTCTCATTGCCTTGCAGGGCACATTCGTCTCTGGGATAGTAATTGCAACAGATAAGGAACGAAGGGAAGTTTCTATAGGAATTAAGCAGCACAGGTTTATCTGCCCTAAGTGTTTGGGTCTGTTGAGGTTTCTCCGCCAGGCCTACGTTTACTGTGCAGCCATGCAGGACTGAATGTGTCTACCCTAACTATAAAAATGGTGTCTTTTTATATGCATGCACTAAGTCTATGCATCTACAATTGCTGCAATATTGTGTTTATGCCGGGTTTCTTAGCACAGCCCTCCCCCACCTGGTACATTGCATGTCTATCTATGGGACTCGCCTCACTCTAAAGTGCCTACGGGGGTGGGAGAAGCTCAATTCCTTCCCAACACTCGCAAGATGTGTACAAATGTATGCATTTTATTATTTGTAGTAAAAGAGCACTGAAAAACAATGTTTGTCATGACCCACAGTCCTGAGTGGGTCATCCAGGCATTTTTAGGGCACTATGCATGATATAGGGCTAATTTGTGGTTGATAAAATCTTATACAACCTTCTATGCCCTAATCTCTGTAAAAAGATGATTCTTGGAAACATTTTAGAAAGTTTGCAGGATCTCCAAAATTCCAAAAATGAGTCTGTTCTAACTTATCGGTGAACTAGATCACCCAGCACTATGCTCCATTTTTGATTATAAAAGCACATCCTTTTTTAAAACCAACCCTAGCAGAAATAAGAAACATAACAAGTGCATATGTTTCTTTTACTTAATTCTGATATTTTTATGGAGGCCTCAGTTTAGCATCTTTGCGGTAATATAAATGACCAATGTACCAATTTGGGTAGATGGTAAGGGTAAAACCAAAATGCAAAGAATATGGTTGACTTTGTTGAACGGAAAAATCCACATATGTTTGAATTTGTGAATAGGGACAGGATGCCCAGAGCAAGGGACAAACAAAATTGTTGGGAAAGCCATTTTAAGCCCCAATGCGGGAACACAATTTACATTTTGCAAATTGTATTAAGCCTTAGCACGGTAGTATGGTAGAGTTGTAAGATGATGTAGCCACTAACACATGTGAATCAAGGTAGTTAGAGGATTGGAGTGTTACTTTGTATTTACTGTTTACAGTTACAGCAGGTATTAACATTATTAGTAGAATGGACAATGTATTGCACAATGTACCATTTGTAGTACTTAGAGGCACAAAGCGGGTAACTCTGCGCACATGGGAAAAAAATGAAGTTAATGTGGGGAGACACGGTCATTCTGAACATCGTGCATGTGAGGGTTTGACAAAGGCTTAAAATGTAATAACATTATGGTATGATATGATATGATATGCATTCATAACGCGCCTAAACACAAGTGTTTCAAGGCGTGGCGAGGCAAGGGAGGGGAAAACAGAGGGAAGACAGAGACAGCGATCCTACTAGGCCAGTGACATGGAGATCGTGCAAGTGCAGGGGAAGGGGAAAAGTGTGGGGGAAAGGGGAGGGGGCAGTGCAGTGCATAGGAAACAGGAAATAGAGATCATAAATAATAAATAATAAATAAATGTGTGGCCAGCTGGTGGCAGTGTACGGGTAAGTGCAGACATCAGGTGTCAAGTTTGATAGGGGCTTTAGGGATACAGAACAGTCCCAGAGTGCAAGGGTTGCCAGGGGGGCAGTGCAGGTGTGCAACTGGCGTGGAGGGGACCTGGGACCGGGATCAGAGGGTATCCAGGCAACCAGTTTCAGATTCAGCTGGGAGATCAGCAGGGGAGTGGAGGAGAGAAAGCAGAAGCAAAGAGGAAGGTCTTGAGGTGCTTCCGGAACCAGAGATGGTTCTCCTCAAGTTTCAGAGAGGCAGGGAGGCTGTTCCAGAGGGAGGACCCAGAAGAAGAAAGAGATCTCTTGAGAAGGAAGATATTTAGGAAGAGAGAGTTGAAAGTATTGAGGCCCCAGGCCTCAGAAGACATTGTGGACAATGCAGAGGGTTTTGAACTTAATCCTCGCTTCCACTGGGAGCCAGTGCAGATATTTCAGTCCTGGAGAGATACGATCCTTGGGCTTGAGGCCAAGGACAAGTCTTGCAGTCCTGTTTTGGATGAGTTGCAGACAGTGGAGAGTAGAGGCAGGCAGATTAAGAAAGAGGCTGTTGCAGTAGTCCACCGTAGAGAGAACCAGAGCTCTGGAGACAGTGAGATTCTGGGGGAAGGAGAGGAAAGGAAGAATACCTCTGAGGAGATGGAGCTGATAGTGTGACTTCTTAGAAATGTCAGAGATGTGAGGAGAAAAGGAAAGTGTGGAGTCGAAGATGACCCCGAAGTTTTTAGCCTCACAGGTGGGAACAGGAAGACAGCCAAGAGAGGCTGGCCAAGAGTGACAGTAAAAGAGGGAGCAGGTGTGCCGATGAGGAGAATCTCCGTCTTACTAGCATTAAGGCATATATCATTGGCGCACACCACTCCTTGATGGCAGACAGACAATAAGAGATGAGAGAAAGAGAAGAAGTGGCAGAAGAGAGCCTGAAAATGAATTGAGTGCCATCCGCATAGCACTGAAAGTTGGGGCATAGAGCAGCAATGTGGTGGGCAAGAAGTGCCAGGTATTGGTTCAACAACCAGGGAGATAGGTTAGACTCCTGGGGAACACCACAGGTAGAGAAAGAGATTGAGGAGATGAAGGACCCAAGTTGGACCTGGTAGGGTCTATCGGAGACGAAGGAGGTCAGCCAAGCCAGGGCCATTATAGTACATGCAGTTTAAAATTCCATGTAAGTTGCAGGATTTGTTTGTTTGCAAAGACGGGGATTTTGGGCTGGCCTAGAGGCAGCAGGAGCAAGCTTACGAAAGATGAATGGAAGGAAACCACATATAGCCAGCTTTGATCATTTTGCAGAGGAGAGCAAGATGCAAAACCATTTCTTCACACTCTTTATGGTTGGATTGAATTGTAAATAGAAGAGGCAATTTTCTTGGGGGCATGTAGGTTCTTGCATGACAAGGTTAATGTCATGATGCCTGCTCCCGAGGAGCCAGGTCAGGCCCAGCGTCCCCGGAAGCAGACTTCATACTCACCAAGCAGAACCCAGCAAACCCCTATAGGGGCTCTTTGGGGGCTCTTTGGACCTTGTCCTGGCGCCTTTGGCGCCAGGCTCATAAAAGGCATCTGTCCTGGCGCCTATGGCGCCAGGCTCATCATGGCAGAACATATGGTAATGCTTGGGTGAACTCACCTGAGGCAGACCATTCTGCATACTAACCCGAGGCAGACCATGCTGTCTGAAGCTCCAAGCCAACTAAGGCTGGGGAGGAACTATTTTCTTTCAGGAACTCTTTTCTTACTCGGGTGGGGCCAGTGGAAGAACACTCACCTGAAGCTCTTCCAAGGCTATTTAAACCACGCCCGGATGGCCACACGTGCTTCGCGTTATTCTGCATCTGCAGCAGGACGCTCACCGAGTCGGCTCCTGCATCCTGGCTCCTGCCACGCCCACCAGCACCTGGAACACCTGCAAGGAGAGAAAGGCAAGCATTAGGACATTACCTACCTTCATCCAGCATCCGGATTCTTCACTCCGTTGATCCTGCAAAAGAAAGTCAAGGGTTAGAAACGCATCTAATCGCTCGCTGCAGCGCCGCTTCCACTTACCTTCACGTGGCGCTGTCTAGCTCTTCAGAGGTCACAGGCGACATCGGCCGCATCCCAGCACCTACGGAAAAGAAAGACAATAGTTAGAAGCGCTCCGCTTCTCACGCTGCCGCGCCGCTTCCACTTACCTTCACTTGGCGCCGGCAACCTTTTCAGCGCCCATAGGCGACATCGGTCGCATTCAAGACCTACGGAGAAAAAGGACAAAACAAGGTGAGCAACGAACTAATTGCAAAAGGACAGATTACTCACCTTAAGTCTTACCTGAATTTTGTTGGGACCTCAGTTCCCTTTTCGGGTCGGAGTGGCTTTTCTGGGTTTTCCGTACCCCGGCCCCTATGGGGAAATAAGACACACTCATTAAGGTGTCGGAGCAAACCACTACGGCACACCTTCATTAAAAGTACTCACCTGAGCTTACCTCGGCAAATCCATTCCTCCACACGGATTCCTCACCTAGTCCCTGAAAATTAAACAAAGGCCAAGGGACAAATAAGACTTGATCTTTTGAACTATATACTTACGGCAGCATTTTGGTAAAGGCAGGCAGACACCGAACCCTCGCCAAATCCGAGATCCAGTGAAGTAACTGGAAATCTACGCGCCCCTGCGTCAGAAGCAGGATGGAGAGCTCGTCCATACAGAAATTAAGGTGAGAGTCTGCGGAAGGCACAGCTAGGGTTCGAGGAGGGTGAGAAGGGGAAAAAAGGGGGAATCTCACACACAATCTAGCAGACAGTTAACTCCCTTTTCCCATCTACAGAAGGATTATTCTATGGGCCAGACAGACGAGGTTTGGGGGTCCAGTCCAGTCCATCTTCCAAGCACTACGCTTTAGCGTGGAAGAAGTTGTAGCAGTCCGGCACGGGTCGGCGCCTCCGTGGGAATCAGGTGAGCGTTACAGAACGTGAAGCCTACCAATAACTTCCTACCCAGGCGCCATGGAAACTTCCGAGACAGACCAGCTGGCCCAGCTATTAGGGGAATTATGGGCCGAAGTTCATTCCGCTCGCCAGGAGACAAATGCCCTCAGCAGGGAGTTCATTGTGTCAAAGGAACGAACTGATGATCTTGCCCGCCAGCTGTTGCAGAGTCAAGCTGGTCAAACTCCTCTACCAAGTTCAGGGGGTAGTTTCATCCCCGTGGCGTCAACTAATCCAGTGCAAATCAATCTACCTGGAAACGTGCCACTGGCCTCGCCTGAACGTTTTGCTGGAGATCTCAAAAGATTTGCAGTATTTATGAATCAATGCGATTACATTTCCTCTGCAGACCTGGGGCCTTCCCGAAAGACCAAATGAAGGTAGCCTTTGTACTTTCTTATCTCAGCGGCAGCGCAGCTGATTGGTCAATCGCATTGGTTACTCAAGACGACCCGATCCTTCAGAACTTTCAAGCCTTCCAGACAAGTATGGAAAGACTTTTTGCGAGGCATTCTCAGGGACAGGCCCTGGACAACGAACTCCTTTCTCTACGACAGGGTAATCTGGACCTTTTAGCTTACATTGCGACCTTCAATAGGTTAGTTGTGGAAACAAGATGGCCTGAGGATAAGAGAATTACGCTATTCCATCGAGGTCTACGTGGAGAACTTAAAGATGTCTTGGCCCAGGTCGTAAATCCACCCCAGGACTGCTCGGACTATATTGACTTAGTGGTCCAACTGGATCACAGGCTTCAAAACAGAAAATCAGATCGGTCCAGGTTTGAAACCCGGGTTATTGCCAAAGCCCAGGTTCACCCCAAGGGTGTCGATGCTACTGAACCTATGCAGATTGGAGTAGTCAAGGGACCTTTGACCCAAAGGGAGCGTGAAAGAAGATGGCAAATGCAATTGTGCCTCTACTGTGGAACTTCAGGACACTTCTTACAAGACTGCCCTGTAAAACCACCCAAAAAGGCGGTAGGAGCCACGGATAAAGATCTTGTAGAATTTGAGCCGGGAAATGGCCACGCCCGACAAGCGTAGAGGTCCGCTTGCCGAGCTTAAAAACCAACTCTTTGACCTCGCACTTCACCATGCCAATGGTCCTCGTAAATCCAAAGCAGCCTGAACGGTTGCACGCAATTAAGGGATACATCGATAGTGTGGCTATAGGAAACTACGTGGATTGTGAATTGGCTTCTAGGATGAACCTCCCTCTTTTCCCTAAAACCAATAAAGATGTCATCACCACTGTGGATGGAACCGAAATCGCCTCTGGGCCGGTAACTCACTCCACCACGGAAGTGACATTGCTGGGTCAAGACGGGCATCGGGAGGCAATGGTGTTTGACGTAATCAAGGCTACGCAATTTCAAGTAATTCTAGGAATCCCTTGGTTGGAAACACACAATCCTCAAATTGATTGGCGAGCAAAGAGGATAACCTTTCCAGAGTGTGTACAAACCTGCTATCCACGAAATACAAGCATTGGCCTAGCTACCGTAAGTCCTGTTAGTTTGCAAATACCGCCAGAGTACCAAGAGTTTCAAGACGTCTTCCAAAAGGAACAGGCCAATACTCTACCGCCCCACAGGTCATACGATTGCCAGATAGATCTACTAACCGGTGCAACACCCCCTTGCAGCAGGATCTATGCCCTTACCGAGCCCGAGAATCTTCATTTACGACAATATCTGGACCAGTACTTAGCCAATGGTTTTATTCGCCCGTCTAAGTCTCCTGCATCCTCGGCTTTATTCTTCGTACCAAAAAAAGAAGGCGATCTCAGAACTTGTATAGACTACCGCGCACTGAACCAGATAACTGTCAAAAACAGATACCCTTTGCCTTTGATCCCTGAACTCCTTGACCAAGTGACAGATGCCTGCATATACACCAAGCTAGATCTCCGGGGGGCTTACCATCTAGTGCGAATCAAAGAAGGCGATGAATGGAAAACTGCCTTCCGCACTAAATATGGGTTGTTCGAGTACCAAGTTATGCCTTTTGGACTGTGCAATGCACCGGCTGCCTTCCAATATTTCATGAACGATGTCCTCAGGGAACTCATCAATGTTTGTGTTATCGTATACATCGATGACATTCTTGTATACTCCTCTTCAGAATCTGATCATCGAAACCATGTCAGGGCAGTCCTCGAGAAATTGCGCCAACACAAACTATTTGCTAAACTTGAAAAATGTGTTTTCTATGTCACGGAAGTCAAATTTCTAGGTTTTATCCTGACACCTAAAGGAGTCCACATGGACTCACGAAAAGTGGATGCTATCCTCAAATGACCATCACCCAGCTCTGTAAAAGGTGTTCAAAGCATGCTTGGCTTTGCCAATTTTTATCGCAGGTTCATTCCAGAGTTTTCACGGGTGGTTCAACCCATCACTGCACTCTTAAGAAAAAATAAACGTTTTGAATGGTCTAAAGAAGCTGAGCAAGCCTTTCAAGAACTAAAAGCTAAATTTACTTCTGCACCCGTATTGAAACACCCAGGCCCGGATCTCCCTTATATCGTCGAAACCGACGTAACCAGTCTAGCTATGGGAGCTGTCCTTTCTCTTTTGACCAACCGGAGAGTTTGTCGAGTTGTTATTACCCACGATCCCTCGGGACGTTCCCTCACTCGAACAACGTTTGCGTATTTAAACGCATCGCTTTTTCTTGCTCGCGATCCCCAGCGAGACGCTTCCACTCCGGTCACGCTCGCGCACTGAGATGCCCTGCCGTTGAGTTCAGCCCAATTTTGCGCATACCTTCGTAAGTAACCATGGTTGCCATTTTATATATATTGTAATGGTTTGGCCTCCATTGAATTTTTCAATTGTTGAGTGCCTCATACTTTGAACATTCGTACACTATATAGGGCGACAATGAACATTTACTATTACTCTTTTTTGTCGTTTTTTTCATAGAGTTGAGCCTTTTTTGGACATCTCTGACCGTGAAAACACGCTATATAGTGGTTCATTCCACTTTTATGGGCAGAGTTCAATTAAACCTGTCTAGGTAAGACTCCTCCATTTTTATTTTGTATTTCCTGCATTGTGCATTCAGTGATCACGATGTAAGTTTTTTCTGTATAGTAATATCACAGTCTTATCTATATGTCTTTACAGGTCGAAATCCTGTTCCTTCTTGACGCATTTAGTGCCCCCCAGATATCTTGACTCATGACGGATATTTAAGCATATCATTGCATTGGATAAATCTTAGGTAAGATTTTAGGCTCCTAACGTAAGGAGTATTCCTCCAGCATCTTGTGAGAGCTTTGTTGAATTATTCATTTTATCTAGAGGTCACAGTTCCACTGACAATTCCCCATTTGTTTGTTTTTAGATAGAGACCCCAGGACTACCTTCTAGGTTCCCACAAGTCCTGATGAAGGCCTGCTCACACAGCTGCACTCTACAGCTCCCTTTAGGCCGAAACACCATTGTGTCGACGATATTTCCATCTAAACAATGCATATTGGAAGCATTGATTTCTTTGTGTCTTTTATATACATGTCCATCAATGTGGGATTATGTTTTGTTTTTGTGACTGTATAATTGTCTCTAAATCATTTAGAACAGCACTTTTTGTATTATCACATTGAGTTCCAGTCGTTTATACTGGATCACATTCATTTTGTATTGTTGTGTCTATAATATATCCTGGTTACTCTATCCCCATTAATACTATTCATTTGTCATTAGAAATATACATTTATTGTGTAAAAAGGACTGCAGTATCATCAATTGTTGTTTTTCGGTATTTTTGGAACTGTCTTTCTGACCTCCCACCCTGAAATTTTTGGTTTAGTATATTCAAGTATTCCCACCTGGGTTTTTCAGGGTTTTGCCAGGTGCCCTGTACCTAATTCTTTCTCAAAGGGACCCAGAGACTAACCAACTGCATCCCGTTGCGTTCTGGTCCAGAAAATTCTCGACTCCCGAGATTAACTACGCCATCACGGACAAAGAACTGTTAGCGATTAAATCTGCTTTTAAGGCCTGGCGACATTATCTCCTTGGTGCAAGACATATCATCACGGTGATCACCGACCATTGGAATTTACAGTACTTGAAAACCGCCAAGGCTCAGTCATCTCGACAGCTCCGTTGGGCTCTGTTTTTTGCTGAATTTGATTTCATAATCACCTACCTTCCTGGCTGTAAGAATGGCAAAGCGGATGCTCTATCCCGAATTGGAATGGGGGACACAGTCACTAACTCAGAGGCTGTGCCGATAATTCCCGAACAGAGGATCTTAGGTATGACTTCTTCACAATCGCTAGAAAATATCCAAACTAGAGTTAAACAACTCCTGGACCCAACAGACTTGCAGGACTGGGTTCAAAAGGGATCTGATTTTACTATAGATAACAATTTACCTTATTTCCGAGGACGATTATTTCTTCCACACACGGATTTACAAAAGCTAGTTGTTTCTTGTTATCACGATACACTAATAGAGGGACACCCCGGCATTGCCAAAACTGAGGAAAATGTGAAAAGACAATTCTGGTGGCCTTCTTGGCGAAAAGATGTAAAATCATTTGTGATGTCCTGTGGTGTGTGCGCCCAAAATAAAGGCCAAAAGAAAAGACCAGCCGGTCTTCTTCAACCGTTAGACATTCCACCATCGCCCTGGCACACCCTGTCATTGGATTTTATTACGAACTTACCCCCCTGTTCAGGATATAACACTATTCTTGTTATTGTGGATTTATTCTCCAAGATGGCACACTTCATTCCATTAAAAGGTTTACCTTCAGCTTCGGTTCTAGCTAAAGAATTCCTTGAAAATGTTGTCCGGTTACACGGATTTCCGTCTGTGCTGATTTCAGATCGAGGAAGCCAATTTTTTCCCACTTTTGGCGTAGATGTTGTCAATTGGCACAAATCGATGTAAGACTATCAACCAGTCATCACCCCCAGACCGATGGTCAAACAGAAAGAACAATCTGAAAGTAACTGGAAAGACATTCTTTGGATAGCTGAATATGCATATAATAATTCTGTGCACTCTGGAACTGGGCAAAGACCTTTTTACACTTTATATGGGCTTCACCCTCGAACCTCTGACCTGGATCCACCTCATGATCTCGGAACACCCGCAGTGGACCAGCTGCATACCGCAATTACCAAAGCCTTCAAAGAAGCAACTGAACATTTACAACAAGCCAAGAAAAGATACAAGAAAAGTGCTGATCAGCATCGAAGTGAGGCACCTCAGTACTAGATTGGGGACCAAGTCTGGCTGGCTACCAGACACTTATCACTCAAAGGACCTCGAACTTTTAATCCCAAATACCTGGGACCATATTCCATTACGGCCATAATCAATCCTGTGGCCGTTAAACTGGATTTACCAGCTCATATGCGAATACATCCTGTTTTTCATGTGTCACTTCTGAAACCTGTGCAACCTGGAACCAGACTAATCAAGCCTCCAGAACCCATTCAAGTGGAGGGAAGACCTGAGTTTGAGGTGAAGAACATTTTAGATTCTAAAATGATAAGATCAAGGCTTTTCTATCTAATCGATTGGAAGGGTTACGGGCCTCAAGAGAGGTCATTGGAACCCCATGACCATGTACATGCTCCTCGGTTAATTAAAAAATTTCACCGGACCTTCCCAGACAAACCAAAACCCCCGGGGAAAACAACCTTGGGAGGGGCCTTGGGGGAAGTGCTGTCATGATGCCTGCTCCTGAGGAGCCAGGTCAGTCCCAGCGTCCCCGGAAGCAGACTTCATACTCACCAAGCAGGACCCAGCAAAACCCTATAGGGGCTCTTTGGACCTTGTCCTGGCACCTTTGGCGCCAGGCTCATAAAAGGCATCTGTCCTGGTGCCATAGGCGCCAGGCTCATCATGGCAGAACATATGGTAATGCTTGGGTGAACTCACCTGAGGCAGACCATGCTGCATACTCACCCGAGGCAGACCATGCTGTCTGAAGCTCCAAGCCAACTAAGGCTGGGGAGGAACTATTTTCTTTCAGGAACTCTTTTCTTACTCGGGTGGGGCCAGTGGAAGAACACTCACCTGAAGCTCTTCCAAGGCTATTTAAACCATGCCCGGATGGCCACACGTGCTTCGCGTTATTCTGCATCTGCAGCAGGACGCTCACCGAGTCGGCTCCTGCATCCTGGCTCCTGCCACGCCCGCCAGCACCTGGAACACCTGCAAGGAGAGAAAGGCAAGCATTAGGACATTACCTACCTTCATCCAGCATCCGGATTCTTCACTCTGTCGATCCTGCAAAAGAAAGTCAAGGGTTAGAAACGCATCTCATCGTTCGCTGCAGCGCCGCTTCCACTTACCTTCACGTGGCGCTGTCTAGCTCTTCAGCGGTCATAGGCGACATCGGCCGCATCCCAGCACCTACAGAAAAGAAAGACAATAGTTAGAAGCGCTCCGCTTCTCACGCTGCCGCACCGCTTCCACTTACCTTCACTTGGCGCCGGCAACCTTTTCAGCGCCCATAGGCGACATCGGTCGCATTCAAGACCTACAGAGAAAAAGGACAAAAGAAGGTGAGCAACAAACTAATTGCAAAAGGACAGATTACTCACCTTAAATCTTACCTGAATTTTGTTGGGACCTCAGTTCCCTTTTCGGGTCGGAGTGGCTTTTCTGACTTTTCCGTACCCCGGCCCCTATGGGGAAATAAGACACATTCATTAAGGTGTCGGAGCAAACCACTACGGCACACCTTCATTAAAAGTACTCACCTGAACTTACCTCAGCGAATCCATTCCTCCACACGGATTCCTCACCTAGTCCCTGAAAATTAAACAAAGGCCAAGGGACAAATAAGACAAATAAAACTTGATCTTTTGAACTATATACAGCAGCATTTTGGTAAAGGCAAGCAGACATCGAACCCTCGCCAAATCCGAGATCCAGTGAAGTAACTGGAAATCTACGCGCCCCTGCGTCAGAAGCAGGATGGAGAGCTCGGCCATACAGAAATTAAGGTGAGAGTCTGCGGAAGGCACAGCTAGGGTTCGAGGAGGGTGAGAAGGGGAAAAAGGGGGGAATCTCACACACAATCTAGCAGACAGTTAACTCCCTTTTCCCATCTACAGAAGGATTATTCTACAGGCCAGACAGACGAGGTTTGGGGGTCCAGTCCAGTCCATCTTCCAAGCACTACGCTTTACCGTGGAAGAAGTTGTAGCAGTCCAGAACGGGTCGGCACCTCCGTGGGAATCAGGTGAGCGTTACAGTTATAGAACCGTTAGTTAATGAACTGCATGCAGGCCCAGGATTTCTATGGGCTTTGACGGAGATAAATAGGTTGTGAGTTAAAGATTATATGGTCTGAGATGGCAGTGGTGAGTCAGGCTATGTGAGGTAATGATGGAAAAATAATACAAAGTCACCAGTAGGTTTGAATAGTATTGTTGTTCAAAGGAATAATAGCCCTGTACAATCACCATCTGAAGTTAATGGGTGTCGGTCACATTGAATGAATAATAATAAACGTGGTTATTTATGAGCAATATAAATTTCATGTGGAAATACGTCATGTCTGACAATGGAAGAAGACCGCATGTCAAAAGGGGTGTACTTTATGAAAGTATCCAATGGGCATTTTAGAGTTAGGGATAATTAAGTTACTTTGTATTAGTGAATTAGTTTTAGCCAATGGAGGGTTGGGGGCTGCTATTTTGTATTGCTCGTAGGTCTGGGTTACTTTTTCGGCTCTAGGTAACTTACTCATCCCTCCCGATGGTAAGCATGCAATAAACCTGTTTCCTGACAGGAGTGCATTTGGCACTTCACAAATGCTGTAATTTTGCATTTGAAGTGTTCCGGCATGTCCTAAAATCTGGTGCCCACCGACGTGATGTCCAGGTCTGTTTCACGTTGGATTGTCGTGCACACACACTGACTGCGTCTTCTTATCTTCGCAGTGATCAACATTTCTGTGCACAATAAGATATCCTGCAGGCAATACATTTAATTTGAAAACCTGTTTTGTTCACCCGGGTGTGACATTCTGCAGTCCTGTTATGGCAGCTCTTTTTGGGGGAGGACATTGCTGCAGATGGCCTTGGGGAACGTCTACTTTTTGTTTACCTGTGCATACACTTCTGGCAGAAAACCACATTTGTGTTAGTGGATCAAAAAGGGCGTGGTCTTCTGTTGGGGGGAAGAAGGTTAATTTAAATAGGATAAAAATCAGTGAGTTGGTTTATGGGTGTGATGTTAGGGTGAATTATTAAATGTTTTAAGTCTTTCTTCCATTTTTTGTATTTTTCTTGGTTAGTCAGAGGAAATCTTCCTGTAGGCATGAAAAGTCAGCAGCATAGTTGAAGTTGTTGTATTAGAGAGAGAAGCGGAAGTGTTGTTAAGGAAAACACCACCCCTCTCCAGTGCTTGAACAGAGGTTATGTTTGAATGAGGAACCACCATATTGGATTTTTATTATTGATAATATGTTGTGTTTTGTGTAAGAGTGATTAATGTAAGTTTGTGGTGAGGTTTGTGGTGAGGTTGTTTTGTAGTGTGAGTGCGGAAGAGGGAACAATTTTGGAGAGGTTTTTGAAGAATTTGGATATTATTTGGGAATTCTATTGCCTTTTTTGGCATGCCACTGGTTTGGATTGTGTTCAGATTTGTAGGTTTATTAATATTATTATTGTTTTATTAGATAACAGATTGTAAAGGGGTATGGAGACTCTGCTTGATCTTTGTGTCAGTCGCTTCCAAATTATAAGGGCATTTTTTTTAAATGTCACAGAGAATGAGTAAAAAATACCTAAGGGCTGAATGTTTAAAGCATGGCCCTAAAAATGAAGGTTGGTATAGAGACCCTGACAGCCCTACCACCATATGAGTGCTTTCCCTTATTATCTGCTGCAAGATTTACTAATATCCAGTATTTTCCACTATCATCTGAATCCTCCATTCCAGAAAATTCAAGTAGGAGACATGCAACACCTATGGTGTTGAAAATAGAAGAACGATTAAGATCAGTGGTGGAGAAACAAGAGCACAGAAATTTGGAGGAAGCACTGCAGCAGGCAGAGGTAGAGAGGGTACAAGCAAGACAGCAATGAATAGAAGAAAAACAAAAAAGATGTGATGGCTGGAAGGTTTAGAATTAGTCTTAACCTCTGGCATTGCTCTGGGAAACCCTCCAGACCATCGTTCTTTGCCTGCCAAGCTATTGCAGAAAGGGGAAAGGCCATATGCAAATCAGGCTTGGTCCCACTCCCAAAGGGGAAGACCAGCCCAAACTGCTAGGTCACATCCCTTCTGCATGAGACAACAAGCATCCCCAAACATGTTTCAGCCTTGTTGGGCCACATACGTGAGGAGTAGCTTGGGTCTCTAGGCCCAACAGGCACAAGGCCCATGTCAGGGCATAACAGTCCCACTCGGGGTGACTAGAGCAAAACAAAAAAGGTGATGGTTGTAAGGTTTAGAATTAATCTTAACCTCTGACATTGCTCTGGGCAACCCTATAGACCATTGTTCTTTGCCTTGTAAGCCATTGCAGAAAGGGGAAAGACCATATGAAGAGAAGAGCAGGGAGAAGGAGACAGGCAGACACAGGAATACGATTCGATCAGTAGAGGACAGGACAGTTCCTTTTTAAAGTTGACAGTGTTTTTATAACATACCTTAAGATGGACTTGTATCAGGGAGATATGTCCGTAGAAGGGGAACTTGAAACATTAGTCCCAGATAGAGAGCACTGTGGTAGAGTGAGCCATGATTTGGGATGGACAGAAGAGGTTAGGAACGTAGGGAAGGAAGAATGTGAGGAATGGGAATCAGAGAGATAACAGGGAGAGCATGGTGCTCCTGCACCCGAAGTAGCAGTTACAGAAATTACACTGTGGGGTCTAAGGACATGCTATGGTACTCTTATATCAGCAGTGAAATGTAAAGCAGTAACAGGCAAAACCCCAATAAAGGTACAGGGAAGACAGTTCCATTGCTACAGAAAGAGTTGGGTAGAGCAAGTATGACCATTGGCTGCATATGAACCAGAATAATCTTATGAAGTCACTAACTACACTCATTGCAGAGGCAGGGAAGCAGATTTATGCATTAGAAAAGCAAACAGTGGGTGTTATGTTGGCCGTGCAAGATATGAAAAATGTGCCTACTGCCCATATAGGAGAACAAGCAGATGACATTTGTAGGGAACTGGGTTCATCATTTAATGATTGCAGGGCAAATGTGTGGGCAGATTTAAGAGCTATGTATACTGACACACCAGACATGAATTCAATCATGGCTAGGACCATGAAGGCAGACATTTATCCCGCTGCATTTATACAACAGATTCAGGAGATGTGAAGAGCAAGCAGAGATTTGGGAATCATCAGATAAATATGTGGTCATTTTCTATCATATGTTAAAAAGAGGACTCCCCAAGGAGGTACAGCAAGATTTGGATAAAGATGTATGAAAAAAAGAACAGGGTTGGCCAGAAATTCATACACATTGAGTGCATTATAAAAGGAGGCAGGGGAAGTAGCGGAGCAGGTGCAGAAAATGGAGGCTAAATTGATGAAAAAGAAATTGGCTAAAATATGAGGACATTTTCAGAGGGGAATTTGGTGGGTTTAGAGGAATGAGGCATAGTTCTGGTGGACAAATGGGAGGCCAGTTTGGAGGACCATATGGAGCCAGTGTTTGTCCTGTGGGAGAATGGGACATTTATTACAGGATTTCCGCAGTATTTAATCATATTTGTATGATCTACGTGCTAACCCCAATGGACCAGCAAGTAGGTTTGCGGGTTATCCCACTCCCCCAAATGCAGACCCCAACAATGCCCTGCATCCCAGGCTCTGTGCAACCACAGCAAGAGTCGGAATGTGAGGCTGCACAGACCTATGTACCACAGTCAGTTGTGCCAGCACAGGCACCAGAACAGCCGTTGGAGTCGAATCCTTTGCCTCTGGGTACCATCACACATGTTACATGGGAGCTTGTGTTTTCGGGGGAAGCACTTTCCCACTCCTGGTACAAATTCATACCCAGATTAGGACAGCCCACAGAGAGCTCTGATATGTCCAGTCCTGTCTTATACTACTGCCCTGGATGCGGAACCCCAGATAGTTGTAATAATAGGCAATCATTTTTTTTTCTTTTATGGTCATTACAGGGGCAACTAAATCTTCCATCAAAGAAGATAAGTGTTCCAGTTCAGGTAAAACACTGGACACTCAGGGATTCTCTGGGGTTATTCGGCCAGCTCCATACATGGAGGATTTACCTATGAAGGTAGGTACTCAGGATTTATCAGCTCCTTTGTTGAACTGTTCAGATACCCCAATGAATCTCTTTTGGGCAGAGACTTGTTGAGTAAGCTGAATATGACATTCTCGTTTACCAAAGAAGGTATAGTATGTTTGACTCCAGGTTTGTATCGTCTGAGAACTATGGTTTTGTTAAAAAGGTCAAGGTGATTCTCTCAGGCACTGATGAGGAAGGAGAGGAATGGTGCACAGTTCTGCTCATTGATCCAACACCATTTCTGAGGCAGGTGTCTGACAAACAATTTTTCAAGGATGCTGAGGACACAGGAGAAATGATCATTGAGGTGGGGATAAGTTGCTAGATAACAAATTACCATAAGGCAGATTCCACAGACTATGTCTATTGTTAGAACCACATGCCCATATTGGAAGGAAGATTCACAGAAGGTGCCTAGTCAATTATGGACTGACAATTTTCATGATGTGGGGTTACTCAAAAGCATAGGAGTGCTAAAGATAAACTTGAAGCATGGTACAATGTCTAGGAAGGTGGATAAAGAGATTTATGACATCATTATGGCATTTTTGGATGCAAGATATTATCCATCCTTCCATGTCCCCATGTAACACGGCTGTGTCCCATGTAAAAAAGGCAAAGTAGTCCAGTTGGAGTATGGTACAAGATTTGCGTCCACTGAATAATATTGTTGAAGCAGAGTTCCCATTGGTCCTGAATCCTGCTACCATTCTTTGTAACAGCGTTACTGGATCCACTCACTTTACTGTGATTCATCTGAAAAATGCATTTTTCTCAACTCCTATGCACCCTGACTCTCAGTATCTTACTGCATTTACTTATAGAGGTCAAATATTTCAGCACACAAGATTAGCACAGGGCTATTGTGATACCTGAGTATTTTGATTTGCGTGTTTGAAATGGATTTGGGCATCCACACATGTCCAGTACTGTGATTTAGTATGTGGACAATTTGCTAGTATGTGGTACTTTGGAGGAGCAGTGTCGAGGAGATTCAATTACGCTTCTCACATTGCTCACTGAGATGCAGTGCAAAGTGGACAAGGAGAAATTGCAGTATTGTCAGACCAAGGTAGTGTACCCAGGACAAATAATGTTATGTGCAGGAAATAAACTAATGCCTGAGAGATCCATTGCAGTACAAAATACACCACAACTGGCAATCATAAACAGATGCAGCAGTTCTCGGGACACTGTAACTATTGTATATCCTGAATGTCTGACTACTCTAGTTACACAAGGATCTTGTTACAAGGACTAAGGTTAGGCAAAAACAAAAAGGTTTAACTGAATGGATGGAAGAAATGAAAGGCGGCCAGGACTTGAACATCAATGCTCCAGTCTTGGCGAGTCCAGATTATATGAAGCCATTTTATCTGTTTTTGCACTCAATTGGGTAGGTAATAATGGCAGTCCTAACCAAGAAAACATTGATCAGTCATAAACCTGTGGCTTATTATAGCAGACTCCTAGACTCAGTTATGCAAAGGCACTTTCTGTGTCAGCAAGTGTTTGGTGGCAGTGACATTTGGCATTCAAAATTCCCCAGCAATTACTAGGGTCTGCCTGGTGACACTGTATGTAGAGCATGCAGTTTTTGTGGATCTTAGAAAAGTCAAAATCAACTCTTACCACACAGAGTGTCTAGGTATGAGGTGATCTTATCTAATGCCTTTCTACATCAAGTGAGGTGGCATACAAACAACGCTGAAACATTCTTAGCTGAACCAGTGAAACGTGATTACATTGTACATGACTGTGCAATCCTATGAAGGAGAAGGATATGCGAGTGTGAATGTTAAGGAAGAGGCATTAAAGGGAGGGGAAGTGCTCTTTGTTGATGGTTCACTGACAGTCATTCAGATGCTGTTAAAAGGCATACGGGCTTGGTGGATGGTGATTTCAAGTCAAAGTGAACAAGAGATTGCATTTTCCCATGCAAGCGGCCAAATTGTTCACACTCATTTGGGCGCTTGAGATCAGTAGGGAAATAGCAGTCACTTTTTGCGTCAAATCTGCAGTGTATTCAGGGTTGTTGAGATGGCAGAGAAGAGAGTGCAGGAGATCAGATGGGTCCCCAGTCCAGCATGCTGCCCTATTATCCAGATTAATAAATGCATTAACAATACCAGCAGAAATATTAGTTATTCAGTGCTCTGCACATATTAACAATACTGGCCTAATTGCACTTGGGAATAATGAGGCTGACAGAGCGGCAAAGGAGGCCACTTATTTACCATTCACATATTCCCAGATCCCATAAACTGTGTCTTAACAGGTACAGTTGTCAGTTCCATATATCATAGTGCCCCTAATGCAAATTGTCGAAATGCAAGAATGAGTGCCAAAAACTGAAAAGGAGCTGTGGGTGAAACGAGGGTGTACCGTCTCACCCACAGATGTATTGTGGAGGCAGGAGTTCACAAGTAAAGTTGTGATGTCTCTGGGGTTACTTATTGTGGCTATAAAGCAGTTGCATCACCCATCATACACGTCATATGCTGGTAAGATATCTCAGCGGATTGAGAGCTTGGTGCTGTGATCTATGTGGGTCGCATTTTCGAATCCGGGCAAGGCCAACTCAGCATTTCATCCTTCTGAGGTCAATAAATGAGTACCAACTTTGGTTGGGATGATTAATGTATGTAAATATGTTCTCTGTAAAGCGCTTTGGCTTAAGGCGCTATATAAATAACAAATAATTATCATTACAAATCATTATAGATGTCTCTACAACAAACAGTGGCAGACCTCCATGAGGACTGGTTGTTCCCAATCTCCAAGAACAGATGTGTACATTTTTATCTAACTGTGTGACCTGTCACCAGTTCCATCCTGGAAATACATTGAAAACATGAACAGTAATTTTGCCATGACCATTGGGTCCGTTCCTAGAATTTTCTTTTTCTCATCATTGTCATTTGTGAATTGAGGCTGGGCCCTGTGCACATCCTGATGCTAAATCAGCGGCGGAGTTTAGGGCCTACCATATGGACTTAACCTGAGCTGGATGAGATTTCACCCACAGCTCCTTTTCAGTTTTTGGCACTCATTCTTGCTTGTCAAGATAACACAGGTTGCTTCTTCTTATCAACAGCCGGCTGCAACAGCGGCCGTCTATCAAGAATCAGGAGTCCTACTACAGCCTCTGCTCTTCTTGGGGATCAAGTGTTGATCTGAACATTTGGTTGCCGGTGGAATGAAATTCGGTTTCATGGACCCAATGAAGTGGTCTGTGTGGCCCCAAGCGCTGTGAACATCAAAAGGATCAAATGTTGGATTCATTTGAGTGACATATAGAATTGGCCTGCAACTCTCCACCCTCACAAGAAAAGCGCTCTAGCAGGTCAAGTTAAACAGAAAATACTGAGTTCAGTATTCCCATAGAAACCGGGGCTCATTCCAGCGAGAACAATAGAGTGAAATATAGACTTTTAAGTTCCTGTGCAGAAAATGGAGAAATCTGTTCTACAAATGAGGGATAGGATGCATGGTTTATTGTTTTTCTTTTTTCCTTGTTTATGTGTGACAATGAACAATAACGTAGATATGGGTAACATATTTGAAAATTATGAAATGTTGTAATCCCGAATCAAAAGAGGTACAGGCCTAGAAGGATTTATTGATCAGGAGGTGGGTTTTGGCTAGATGATGAATGGACAGGGTTTTGCTCCTGATAATCTGTGGTATAGGCATATGGCGAGGGTGGGGATAGAAAAGGCGACAGACTCATGCTGTGTAAGTTCCCTCATTTCCAATGCTTCTGACATCCCAAGATTATTTATTCCTGATGAATTCTCCCCACAAATAATACAATGACTGGTGCACCAATCTATTTGCAGAGTGAGGGGCTTATTTCAGTGCAAGCAATCCAGGCTATTACCCTACCAAAAGAACAATCTGAATATTTAAAGAAAGAAAAGAAGGAGCATAAAGATGTGTGATGTACTATGCGATCACATTGGAGTTAGGAGTTTTTGTTTTTGTGCACAATTAATGGTAACAGTGTTTGAAGAGTTGTAAAGTGGGAGGAATGAGGAAACTTACTAAACAACAGATGGAGAACGTCAATAATGAATGTTCAGAAGTTTGGAAGGATTAAGTAATGAATTGAACATTGGCTGAAAATAAAGACCTATTAAGATCCAGTTACAGACATATATTTCCTTTTCTATCAGGGCTGACGGCACTATACCAGTCAGGACTAATTAAAACTGTTCTAAAACTTGCAAATTGCAGATTTGGTCGGTGGTACTTCTGCCATCCTCGATAATTATTTGGACCCTCTCGTACCTTCCCACCGGACTGCAAGGGAGTATGCAGCATGGTTTCTTTGCCCCTCTCCAATCTTGGCAGTTCCTGAAGCTCATCTGGTTACTCTAACGGGCTACCCCAAGCAACTTTTGGGCCCCCCGTGTCCGGGGTTTTGTTAAATACATCTGAACTTAAGACTGTTGAAGGACATGGAACTGTTGTACATTTGAGGCAATCAATCTGGAGTAATTATGTGTCATCAAATTCTGCAGAAGCATTAACAAGAATATTAGAACACTTTAGATTCTTCAGTAGAACATGAACAGTTTTTGCCTCTCTCCTGGCTCCCCGGGTTCAAGACATTGTTAATGCCAAATGGCTACAGATCATATGCTACAAACTCATACAACTAGCCAATTATTGAGACACTCCTTTCAATGCTATACGTGAGGAGGTAAGATTCTTGCGACTCATGTCACAGCAAACAAGATATACCCTGGACCTTCTTACTGCAATGGAAGGTGGGGTGTGTCAAACAATAGGGGTTTCCTGTTGCACATTTGTGCAACCAAATTATATGGACAATGGAACTTTATTGAATACCATTCAGACTTTAAATAATCTGTGTGAGGCCATGGAAAGGGAGGCTGGGATCAAAGATGATATGTTTCATGATACACCTTTTGCCTGAGTTCCATCATGGCTAAGCCTGACTGCAAAAATCTTGTTGCCACTTTTTGTTTTTCTACCTGTCCTGCTTTTTTGTTCTTGCCAGGTACTTTTAAGATGTTGCTCTGTTAAGCTACTACAAACAGCTGCTATTATATCAATCACTCTATCCACAAGTAGGGCCACAACCATCTCAAATCATATAGGTACACAGACTTATGTATGGTTGACTGGGCCTCCAGGTGCAGTCTGTTGTCTCCCACCCAATTCAAAGAACATGGCGGAGGTCCATAGTGATGTGGGTTCCCAAAGATGTGGATGCTGAAGAATGACAACATATTTTGGTACTGAGTATATGAACCAAAGGGGGTATTGTCAGGTTCAGGTGTGACATTTTATGCCCAACACAGAAAATAGATTTATAATACCCAAAGTTTATTAGGCCCCAGTGTAGTAGAGTTGAAAGGTGATGTAGGCACTAAAACATGTGATTCAATGTAGAAAGAGGATTAAAGTGTTAGTTTGCATTGACAGATTAGTTACAATACGTAGTAGCTTTATTTAAGCAATATAACCCGAGCGTCGGGGGCATTACCTGAGTCGGCAATGCCCCCGACGCAAGGGTTATGTTGCTATTAGTACCCCGACCCGCAAAAAATTGCATGACCGGGGCACTAAAAGCTTTTTTTTGTCCCGAAATGCTGAAAATGGGCGCCGCCATGGAAAGGGAAAACGGAGTCCGTTCTCCCTTTCCATGGCGACCATCGGGAGCAGACGCGCTGGGAACACAAGTGTTGCCAGCGCGTCCTCTCCTGAAAAAGGATCAAAAAGAAGGTAAGTGGGGTTGGGAGGGCGGGAGAGGGATGGGGGAGAAAAAACTACCTGCATCCCCGGCGAGGGACGAGGGAAGCCTCCAGCCGTGTGGAGGCGCGGAGCATGGGTGGCCCCGCTTCGAGTCTCCACACAGCTGGAGGCTTCCCTCGTCCCCCGCCGGGGATGCAGGAACAAGAAGGTAAGTTGGGGGGGCGGTGGGAGGGAAGGGAATAAAAAAAAGACTTACCCGAGTCCCCGGCGGGGGGCGAAGGCAGCCTCTCAGCCGTGGGGAGGCTCGGAGTGGGGATGGCCCCGCTTCGAGCCTCCTCATTGGCTGAGGGGCTGCCACACCCACCGCCGGGGACAAAGGCTGTGGAATCCCGATGGAGGGATTCCCGGCCGGGTAAGGACCCAGCGAGAGCCAATCAGAATTCGTGTTGCATTCTGCTTCACTCTCGGCGGGTACTAATAGTAGAATGGACAATGTATTGAATGATGTACCAGTTGTATTGCTAAGAGGCACGAAGCGGGAAGCTCTATGCACATGGGAACAAAAGGAAGTTAATGTGGGGGGATGCAGTAATTCTGAACATTCTACATTTGAGGGTTTGATAAAGGCTTACAATTTAAAAACATTAAAGTATATGCAGTTTAAAATTCCATGTAAGTTTTAGGATTTGGTGGGTTTCAGGAAAGGGGATTTTCTGCTGGGCTACAATCCTGCATGACCTAGGTCAGATAGGGGGATGAGAGTGAAGCACATATGGCCGACTGTGATAATATCGCAGAGGAGATCAGGATGTAAAACAATTTTTTCAGAGTCATTATAGTCGGATTGAATTGAAGGTACAAAAGGCCATTTTCTAGGGGGCACATAGGTTCTTGCATGGCATGGTGAAAGAAGGATTAGTTAATAAATCACATGTGGGCCTGCAATTTGTATGGGCTTTGAAGGAGATAAGCAGGTTGTGGGTTAAAGATTACGTGGTCTGAGATTGCAGTGGCAAGTAAGACAACATGAGGTAATGATGGAAAAATAAGACAAGATGCCAGCAGGTTTGAATTGTATTGTTGTTCAAAAGGAATATAAGCCCTGTACAATTGTCCTCGGAAGTTAATGGGTTTTGGTCACATGGTATGAATAATAATAAAGTTTGTTATTCATGAACAATATATGTATCATGTGGAAATACGTCATGTTTGACGATGGAAGTAGATCACATGTCAAAAGTGGTGTACCTTAAGAAAGTATCCAATGTGAATTTTAGAGTTAGGGGGATTAAGTTACTTTGTATTAGTGTTAGCCAATGGAGGGTTGGGGGACGATGTTGTAACAAAATATGATTGTTTATGTGAATTGTTTAAAATTTAAATAAGCTGCTATTTGTATAGCTCAGAGAATTGGGTTTTGTTTTTCAGCTCTGAGGAACTGTCTAGTCCTTCCCAATCGTAAGCATGCAATAAACCTTTTTTTTCTGACAAAGTGCATTTGTCTCTTCATGGCAGCTATACTATTGCATTGGAACCATTCAGGCACATCCCAACAGAATGTTAAAATCTTTTGGAGCGAATAGGTCCCAATGGATTAATGGGTTCCCCCAACATTAGGATATATATATATATGTCTGTGTGTGTGTCTCCTTCAAACACACTGAGTGGCAAAATGAGAAAACTTGTTTAGGGTACTGATGTTCATCCATGAGTACTCAAATTGTTAATTTATCAGAGGTAAGTGCCTTAGCTTCATCACTGGGTCTTTGAAGTAATGCTCTCAAACTGGATGCCTGTGAAATAATGCAGCGCTACATTACTATGTGAGCAAAACTCTAAAGATTATAAAGTCCAATAATAAGGAAATGGAAATTGACAGTGAGTTACATAGCTAAACGTGATTAAATTTATGAATATATTATAGTGGCTGTTACCACACTGTAGTTAAGCTTCATGTAGAGTACCATACAAAATCCCCAAAATAAATTGCTAATACATTTTAAATCATATTGCCCCCCCCCCCCGAGACTGGACATTTTGGGATATATCTGTCAAAAAAAAACAAATGTTTATTAAAAAAATAGAAAACACATGTCACGGCCTAGTCCCTATTCATATCCTCATAGACAAAAGAGGTCAGTTTTTGCTTTAGTTCACACCGAAACCTGTTGGATGAAATTGAACAAGGTACAACAAAAACCTTGACAAGAAGCGTTGACTTGTATGATGAATTTGGCTGACATTTTGCAGACAAACTTGTACGACAGAGCCCCTACTCGGACTGGAAATTTTGGGAAAGATCAGTTCAAAAATAAAAAAAGGTTCTTAAGAAAACAAAAAACACTTTTTCGGCCTAGTTCCCATTTATTTTCCCATAAACAAAAAAGGGCAATTGTTGCTTGAATGCAAAGCGACAACCTCTGGATGGAATTGGACCAGGTACGAAACAACTTTGGCACGAAGTATTGACTCAAAATCCTTTTGAAGTCTGGGGTTATTGCATTCAGTTCTTTTAAAAATATTTGCTGGAGAAGGGGGTGCCCCTTTCTTTCCAAAATTATAAAGCTATCTCCCACAGTGCATTGCAACAGAGAGGCTTTTCAGAAATGAAAAGGATGGCATTTGTTTTCCCGATTTGAGAGAATACTGCGTTTAGTCAAAAAAGAGATGGCAGAAAAATGCCATTGGGAGGTGGAATAATGGTGGAATGGTATCAGGCTAGAGGTGGACGGGGCAGCGGGGGGCTGGTGGAGAGGACACCATGTCAAATTTGGGAGTTGGGGTTTGGCTAGTAAATAAGTTAAGAGTACAAATGATTTCCGGTTATCGCGGTTATTCTTTGCAATAACCATGGCTACTAAACGAGATCAGGAATGAAAGTGCATCACACAGAACAATGAGTATTTGGGGGGCATGGGAGAGAGCTAGAGGAGACCTTGCAAGAAGGAGAGGGTCAACTGGTGAGTAACTAGCGGTCCATGGCAACAATTTATTTATAGCTGTTTTTGCTGATAATCGTGATTATCTGATAATTACATATAACCACAGCGATTTGTAGTACATTGCTATTATAGCCACGACCTGAACGTCTATTAGTGTCAGAGTGCCTAGGTTTGTCCAAAAAGTGGCATGATGTGCCCCTATCAGATCAGGTGTTTTTTATTTTTACCAAAGAATTTGAGAAAATGGGAATGTTGATGGAGTAAACGTGGCGTAAAAGTGGGTAACAAATAAATGATGACCATGGAGGGATTTCAGCTAGTAGGTAATATAGAGTTGTATTGTTTGTGAAATTTTGAGTGCTTAATGCTCCAATACGCCTGAATTGTGCCGAAGAGTAAGTGCAATGGGACCACTATTACATTAGATTAATGTAATTGAGGTCCTGTTTTATCTATAGAATATTACAAGTTGTAGTGTATGGCTGCATGACATATTTCAAATATGCCAAAATAAACTGTGAAGCATGTCTGCTTTCAATGCCCAAGAGTATGTTTCATTTCTCCCATAAATCATACTCCAGAATAATATTGTTGGGAATGGAAAGCATATCACTAAGAGTCACCAAGTCATGAATAGTCTGTCTGATAAGTGAAAGTAGTTGGTTACAAACAGTGTGTGTAGGGAGGGATGGGCGGGAGATCTAATTGTCTGTATGATTTGACAAGCATGCACACATTTGGGCATTGTATTCTAAGGACATGAGCACTCTCTTGGCTCCGCAGGGAGTCAGTGCCAAACTATCATTGTTAGCAGGGGCAAGTCAAAACCATGCATACATGACAACTAGATTAAAACCTTCTACTTACTGCCGTAGTCCCCAAACACCCATTAATAATCAGGGACTATAGACAGCTGAGCCATGCTTCCTGGAATTTCTTGAGGTCTGCTAATACAATTTTTGACTTATTATAGTGTTGTCTGAGTAATAAGGCCTTATCTAGCCTTCTCATCGTGGGCTACAGAATCCCATTCCATTAGAAAAAAAGGTCAGCATATTTTTCCAGAAGGAGTCTGGATTATCACTATCTCTTTATTTGTAGCTCTATTTTTGGCATTTTGGATTTTTATTAACTGAGTGCCACTCAGGTGTATCATTTATTTATGTATTAATTAATTTATTTGGGTGTTTTTTGGAGTGCTACATTTCACCTTCTGGCTGCTGAAAAACACTTGTACACTTTATGCCTATTACAGAATAAAATGATATTCATGTGAAACAACATGAACGAACTTGAAATAATATACCAAGACATAACACAGCACAACCAGATTGTATAAAGGAAAACAGCATGATGTCTCAAAATCAAGATGTAAGGGAGAGGGAGGGTAAATAAATAAATAAGTAAAAATAAAAAAGAGCAATACACCCTCAAAACAAAAAGAAAAACTGCAATTTGGCTGTAAGCTTATAATTGGAAGAGAGAATTAAGAAAGGAAAACACAAGTGTGGGGTTGGAATAGGTACAGAAGAAGTGAGGTAGGAAGTGAAAATTCAAACCAGGGTCTGGGGTGGAGGGGAATCGCCCTGAAAAGACGAATAAAGCACATATATCCCAACAAAAATAACTTTGCAACATATCCCAGCAGTTTAAACATGACAGAATAATGACAGGGGCCTAGTATAACATAATATAGCAAGGACACCAATCCGAAGAAAGTATAGGATTTTCAATGTAGAGTAGGGCATAGCAAAGAGAGCATAGGGTAGCACAGAGCAGCCACATACCAAAAAAGCACAGCATAGCATATTAGACAAGTAATATTGTTACCCAGCTCAATAACACTGTAGAGGTAGCATGCCCCAAAATGGAGAGAAGCGTGGGGGTGAAGTATTGCCATCCAGTAAGGGGAAGAAGACCTGGCATTTTATTGTTTTAATAGTAATATAATGATGTGGGCAATCCATCTCAGAAAGAATTTGCATAAAGAGGTCGGAAAACCCTCTACCGGTACGAACATGGCCCATTGACCTGTTCTTGTGTGGATGGCCCCCGGAAGGGTCTCAACCCTGCTTTAGCTCACTATGCTTTCCACAGAACAGACATGTCATGTCCATACACATATCAGTCTTTGTCCCACCCATAGGTAGTCCAGCAATGAAATGGTAGGCAATTCTCTTCTGAGCAAGAGTGCCAACAGCAACCCCAGACACGTGAGGTGGAGCTGTGCCTCTCTAAGCACACTGAGCAAACTGTCCACATCTGGATTGCCCTGGTAACTTAGGGTGAGAACCCATAGTACCCATAATTTGGATAAAGAGGTCTGGGAAACCCTCTACCGGTACGAGCACGGCCAATTGACATGTTCTTGGGTGGATGGCCCCTGGAGGGTCTCAACCATGCTTTAGCTCACTATTCTTTCCAAAGAAGAGACATTTCCATACACATACCAGTCTTTGTCCCACACATAGGTAGTCCAGCACCGAAATGGTAGGCAATTCTCTTCTCAACAAGAGTACCAACACCAACCCCAGACATGTGTTTCGGGCCTAGTCGGGCATCATCAGTGAGGTGGAGCTGTGCCTCTCTAAGCACAGTGAGCAATAGGTTGAGACTCTCCCGGGGGCCATCCACCCAAGAACAGGTCAATGGGTCGTGTTCGTGCCAGTAGAGGGACTCCCAGAACCTCCCTTGTTTTGCGTCTCAGAAAGATTAATTTGCCAATCAGGCGCACCCTTTCAGAAAGCCCCATAAAAAAAATCATAGTGAAAACATGTGATCTGCTACATGAGTCTCTGTGATCTAAAGCTCTTGCTCTTGGGTGGTACAGAGCAGGATCAGGGATCACATGTGCCCTGTGAACACAAGTTAGCTGTGGAAAGGCTGTGTGGTTTTGCAGCCAGACTGCTTATCTTGGTTAAAGCCAGCAAGACAAGACAAAAAGGCAGGCAGTCTGCTACTTTTGATTCCGAGGAAGTTGGATAACACCTCTGCACAGGCTCAGCAAATTCTCAGCATCAGAACTCCAGGCATTTTATTGTTTTAATAGTACTTTTAAACAAAAAATGATTGTGCATTTGGTTACAAAAGGTAAAAACCTTAAACACAAACAATCTAGTAAATGTTCCATTCCTAAACAACAATTCAAGGGCGATTTCATTTCTACCTGGCTGTTTGGCTGCATCTTCTTGGTGTTTAGCAGTGTAAATGGGCCCTTCCACTGCGGTGACCCAAAGCGGACTGAAGCCCCGCCCCCTTCAGGAAGTGCAGGCTGAAATGGACTCCCATCCACCCTTGCAGCATAAAGCCAGAGCAAGTTAAGGGCGATTTCATTTCTACCTGGCTGTTTGGCTGCATCTTCTTTTTTTTTTTTTATTTATTATTGATTTGGTTGAATTTAATCAACCTTTCAAAAAGACAAATAAAAATACAGCATTTAACATAGTTTAACATACATCAAACATCAAACATGTCACAATAAATAAAAACTTATTTGCATTATTTACATTAATTATGACATGAATAAAACAAAGGAAGAAATAGAAGAAAATTCACATACAACATTTAATTAAATGCTCCCTTCTGTTAAATATCTAATTTGAGACTGGTGAGAAAATTAACAGCTGCTATCTGGATTGCTATGTTATTTGACCCCAACAGGACCGACCAGCATTCGACCTGTGTGATGTTTCCGAGATATTGACAATGTCTTGCAAAGGCTATTTGTCTTTTGGAGGTAAGTGGGGCACATTCTGTTAATAGATGAACTAATGTTTCACCTCTAGGCGATTCTTGACAGAATCTGCAAACATTTTGTTCTGGGCTTGCCAATCTACGTTTTGCCCTTACTTCCAAAGTTGCCCATAAATTAAAACGAAAACGCATTATTCCTGATCTATATTTTAGGGCTGGTGAACGTATTAGATACGGTGGTAATGTTCTAAGTTTTTTTGGTGGGAAGCGTGCAATGTCATTGTCTCGATACATTATGCATAATTCACATGTGTTGATCCAATCTATTTGATGAATTTTAGATTTGGCTTTATCAGGATTCAAAAACAACAGATCAATTGTAACTTCTGCTTTAGCCATTGTCAAATACACACGATTTAGCCAATCTTTGATGTAACTAGATTTCTTTGCTGAGAAGAACTAACAAGAAAGTGTTTTAAGCAATACATTTGCGGTGGTCGACCGCAGGCATTTCCCAAAAAGTGAACATAAACGCCAGTTGTAATGGGCTTCTACAGAGGTTAGGCCAAGCTCATATCTCATCCATGAGGTAGGGACGCATTGCGGTAGATAAAGAATTGTGCGCCAATATTTTGCTTCCCACTGCTCGAACTTGAATGCAGTATCTGCGGGAAGAGTCTCCAAGCCATATAATAGCATGGGAATGACTTTCTTGGTCCAATAATGCCATGCTGGGAGGATGGAAAATTTGCCATATTTATACATGATGACACGGGCTTGTGAAATGGATGAAAGTAGCTTGGACTCAATCCTCTCCAGCTGCCCATAGGGTTTCAACTGACCCTCAAAGATCATGCCTAGGTAGCAATAACTTGGAATTATGCTGAGTGGGGTGCAGCCTATAGACCACACAAATGAGACTGGGCCTGAGCGCCTGGGCGAATATTGAATGATCTGAGTTTTAGACGTGTTGACAGCTAGTTCATTAGATTGTACGTACTGATAGAACGTATCTAGAAGCCGTTGTAACCCCACCTGAGTTCTAGAGATAAGCACTAGATCGTCTGCGTACATAAGCGATTGAAAATCCTGGGTCAACAGTCTGGGAAAATCGGAGATGACCTTTGAAAAGGCAAATTTAACATCGTGGATGTAATAATTGAACACCGCTGAAGCTAAAGAGCAGCCCTGTTTTAGACCACGATAGGTTGATATATTGTCTGTTAGAAGACCATCTAGTGTAATGCGTATTCGTATGGACGTGTCATGGTGCAACGAATGTATAATATCGTACAGGGTCGCTGGGCAATCGTCTCTTAAGAGTTTTTTTAATAATAAAGGACGACTCACAGAGTCAAAGGCTGCATTTAGATCAATAAAAGCCAAGAACAACTGTTGCTTTGTCTCTTGGCACTGAGCTTTGATTGCATTCAAGGTCATGAGATTGATGTTGGTTCCCATTCCTGCCATGAAGCCAGTTTGGTTGGAATCCCTGAATTTATTATTTCCTGTCCAAGTATTGAATTCGGCTAGTACCAATTTAGTAAAGATTTTCCCTGGGGCATCTAGTAACGCAATCGGTCGATAGTTTGCAGGTAGTGATCGGTCGCCTTTTTTAAAGATTGGAATTATGATTGAGGACTTCCATGATGTAGGAATCAAACGGGTGCGTAATATGCCGCTAAAGATTGTGAATAAGATCTTAGACCAATTGTCTGGATGATTTTTAAACATATGGTTTGACAACCCGTCTGGTCCTTCTGCTGTTGAAGAACTCCATTTTTTGATTAAATCAAAAATTTGCTCAACCGAGACTTTTAAATTCCAACTAGATGTTGACACTGGCAAATATTTAGTGTGGTTATAACAAGGGTCAGCATATAGTGTTGAAAAATGCTTGATCCACATATGTTCAGAGACCCCATTCAGTTGAGCATCTGCTTGGCGATGGTATGAATGACTATTCAGCAGCGACCACATGCCAGCCGAATTTTTATTACTCATAGCCCTAATCATGGCTTCACTATCTCGTTGGAATAACAAGGACTTGCGCCCACTGAGCCAGTTCTTATATTGGCATTTTGCAGATTTTAATGCCTGCCACTTATCCGCACTAATTGAGAGTAAAATTTTCCTTTTAAGCATCCTAAATTCTGTCCTTCTTTTGGAAACTACCAGATCAAAGGTATGTAAATGTTTGATCGAGTCGGATTGCGGTATATTTATAGTCTGAGCAAATGAACGTAGCAAATCTATGTATTCGATGCTATTACAATGGAGGGCCCAATTCATTATGAGATGTTCATACTGGTTCAGGGAGTTTGCAGTCCACTTGAGACGTGTGCGTGAGTTGTTTACTCCCACATTGCCACAATAATAAGAATCTCTAGATGGCATTGTATATTGGAACGTGCACTGTAAGGACAGGAGGCAATGATCACTTTTAGGATGGTCAATAATCTCAAGGTGGTCTATTTGTTGGAAAAGCCTGGTGTCGCCATAGATATAATCTATGATACTATTTGATTGCCCTCTATGCCAAGTGTAATGCGGGGGGACATCATTATGTACTGAGCCATTCACCATGTGATAGTTGCGTTCGGACATAATCAACTCCCATTTGCGAGCACCTTGAGTTTTGGCACCCATCTTCCAGCAGTTGAGGTTCAAATCACCAAGTATGATGGTATACATAATTGATTTATCAAGTGAGATTAGATCAAGCATGTCATGTAGTCCTGCAAAAAAGGGTTCATCAGGCATGCTGAGCGGATTGCGGTAAATATTTACTACAGCAAAGACTAGGACTTTATTATGGATTCTTAAAAGCTGTATGTGAGCGCCTACAGATGCCCAGGCAGTGACTGAAAACGCTAATTTAATGTTAACAGCCACCAGCAATCCTGATGCCGGTCTGCCTGCAGTCAATACTGCAGGGATCAAGGCTATTTCATAGCTATCCCATATCGGAGCTTTGGTGAGCCATACCTCTTGTAAAGCGATGAGATGGTATAACAAAGGCATTTCTTTAAAAGAGGAATGAAGATGTTTGTGCCCTCTTGTGTTCCAGCTGACAAATAACAATGTGTTTCTGATCTCTCCTTTTGGTGGTTAATGCCGAGAATTCTCAGATGTCCACGTTTCTCTGGATTCACCACGGGAGCCCTGATATATCTTGGGGATCATGACTGGAGTGTTCAAAGGCAAGCGAGCGAATTCTGGTTCCTCTACCAGTAAAAACCCCATATTGAATAGGGCCATTTTGTTGCGCCATATTGATTGATGCACTATACCTGATGGAATCCAGAGTCTAACTATGGACAAGGTGGCCTCGGAGATAAATTCGACCCGATCGATATCGCGTGAAGTGATATTACGTAGTTCATCAATGTCACCAAAAATATTCAGGACACTTTGCCGATTAAGATCATACATTTGATTGTCACCTTCTCGACATTTGAGAATTAAAGTGTGGCATTGAGCTCGTCCCGAATTGGGTTGCCCGGAGGGCCAGCGCTTGTTATTGTTACGCGGGGACCCTTTTATATAGGAGGGCCAACTTGGTCTGAGATTTCTTGCCACCTCGGGAGGTGCAATAATAGGGGTTTGATTCACATTAACTGGGTATGCTAGTGATCTTGTAGAATCGCCCTGAGCTTGCGTAAACACTGATACCACCTTGGCGGAAAGATATTCATCAGCTTTCTTTTTAAGTTCATCTGTCAAAGATTGAATGCTATTGGCATTGATAGTGTGTGTGTCACTGGGCATAGGCGCAAACGTGACCATCTTGGGGTGACTTACAAAATCACAGGGAACTTGAGCAGGGGCGGGGAGTTGCTGAGGACATAACTTCACAGGGGACGAACCAGCACTACTTTTAATTGATGATTTAAGTGGTATCTGTGATTGCACTGAACGTGGAAGTAGAAGATTTTGAGCAGTGGTACTTTTATCTGAAATTAAAAATGGTGTAGATGTTTTCTGAAACACACTTAGAGCTTGTACCAATTGTGTTAAAGGTGACCGGGACACGGACGGGGCATCCTGGGTCAAGCCAATATTGGGGGAAGCTAGAGGAGTACCTGGCACCTCTGTCCCTACAGGATGTATGGGAGCAACAGTTTCCATATCACCCAAGTCACAGTTAGCTGTAGTTGTTTTCTTCTTACTAAGGGCTTTAAAAAAGGCAGACAAGGTGCTCTTTGGATGCTTAATTCCAATCATGTTTTTCGTTTTTTTTATTGGAATAAAGGTTTGTTTTTTATTATTTTTCTTTTTTGGTTTCTCAACTGTTGGACGTGTAAAATCGATCAGTCCTTGTGTGTCCATCGAAACACCGCTGGATGGTGCAATTATACCCTCTAAAGCCCCAGTTTTTGTTTTTGGAATCAGGATTGGAATAGAATCATGATTCTCAGGCACCAGGTCCCGGCCAATAATACCTTGAATTAAGGGCAAGGGACAGGGTATCAGTCGGCGTGAGGGTGCTTCTTTCACTGGATCAGTGGAGGTTGGTAAAATGGGTGGGGTAACATCACGAAGAATCGACGGGCTGGGCAACATAACCACTGACTGGTCTAACTTGTCTTTGTTGACCTCAGTTTTGGAAGCTGTTGCATCGAAAGCCACTGCATCAGATCTTCGAATTGGGTTGATTGTCGAGCCACTTTGGTATCCAGTGATTCGAAGAGTTTACACAGACTATACACTGCTGTGTTAATGGCAATTAATGTGGGTTGAATCATTGATATGGTTTGAGCAGCATTGTTGAGCAGCTGTGGTTTGAGAGGGCGCGTTGTTGGTAGAGCAAACGAGTTGAGTATAGGAAGAGCAATGTCTGAGGGCGGAACGGTAGAGTCATCAGGGACACTGCTGATACGTTGCGCTTCGCTGTTCGTGTGAATAAACTCAGATAAACTTTCATGAATGGATATGACTTGAGGATCAGACAGTGAGAGTGGGAAAGCAATGGGAGAAATAGACATGTTCGCATCGTATACTTTATGACAGGACTTGATAGATTCAATCATGGTTCGATCTGAAATTGGGCAAGGATTAGAGCACCTCAATGGTGTACGCTGCGAGGTACTGATTTTGCCAACTGTGAGAGGAGAAGGAGTAGAAGTCATACTTGAAGGGACAACGACAGAAGACTCTAAAGGTGTGGTACTTATACCGCCATTTATCTCTTCAAATGAAAAACGGGTTTGTTTGGGCAGGTTTGCAGGGGTGACAGACATAGCAGTAAAAAATGTTTGGGGTGCCACTATAGATTCCGCTGTCTTTGTTGATGAAGATTGGGGCTGTGACATCAACACCAGTGGAGCAATAGTTGGCATGTTTGTGGTAAGCTTGTATGCTGTGTATGGAAGCATGGCGAAGAAAGATACACTTGAAGTGATCTAGGGTGAGCAAGGGCCCCACCGAGCAACAGCTATACTTGAATGCGTCACACCGCTCAACGCGAAAGCAAAAATCAATGTGCAATCAGCACTGAGCAATAGACAATTTTCAATGACTACCTTCGCGTTTGATACTGTTGAAGCCACAAACAATAAAATCCAAATTCACTTACAAATAGAATCAGAAAAGAGTAATAACTGGCCCAGCACCGCGCTGCGCGCACCGCGAACAGCAAACAGTACTTAAAGTACTTGCACCGGTGTGCAGCGCGGGTGCGCAGGCTCAGAGGCAGATGAAGGAAATGGAGAGGCGTGGTCACAAAGAGAGGAGGAGTTGGACAGTGTAGTCCTAGTAAATAAAAAAAAAAGAAAGGTATAAACACGAAAGGTAAAAAAAATACTATTTTTTTTTTTTTTTTTGGATATGTTACAAGGTTCAATGCAAGGACACTGTGCACAAAACGTGCTAGTGTGCTAGTGTGCTAGTGTGCACAATGCGTAAGTTCAAAAACACAAAGCGCGCATAAGTTCACAAGCACAAACGTGCAAGTAGTCCCTCCAGTTAACAATAATAAAGTACAAAGCTCTGCCGCCACAATCACATTTCTTCTTTTCTAAGGCAGGCACTAGAGAGTGTAACTCTCAAAGACGTCCTCCAGGCCGTTGTGGAATCGAATTCAATGCAATGCAGGTCTGAGCAGGTCTGAGCAGTGAGCAGTGAGCAATACAGCGAGTGCTTCCAGCAAACAGTACTTAAAGTACTTGCACCGGTGCGCAGCGCGGGTGCGCAGGCTCAGAGGCAGATGAAGGAAATGGAGAGGCGTGGTCACAAAGAGAGGAGGAGTTGGACAGTGTAGTCCTTTCTTCTTTTCTAAGGCAGGCACTAGAGAGTGTAACTCTCAAAGACGTCCTCCGGGCCGTTGTGGAATCGAATCCAATGCAATGCAGGTCTGAGCAGGTCTGAGCAGTGAGCAATACTGCATCTTCTTGGCGTTTAGCAGTGTAAATGGGCCCTTCCACTGCGGTGACCCGAAGCAGACTCCTTCAGGAAGTGCGGGCTAAAAGTGACTCCCATCCACTCTTGAGGCGTAAAACCTGAGCAAGTTAAGGGGGATTTCATTTCTACTTGGCTGTTTGGCTGTTTGCTGCATTGTTGCGTTTCCACCACTGAGTCTTTGAACACTAACTTTACTGGACCAGAGTCTCCGGGAGGCTGTGGAGGTTGAGTTAAGCTGCGTGATTGTCAGATTCATCGGTCTACTACGAGCGCATTGTGGAAAAAGGAAAACAAGCCAATAGAATGTTTCATGCACACGAGAGAGGTAAAACAGCTCAACCAAAGACACATGCACAGATGCGACAGGAACTCATGGGAGTGAGATCTGAACCTGCAGCTGAGCAGACTGGACTCAGGCTTGTGGTTTTGCCGGAACTCACCTCAACAATAAATTCACAAGTAAGTGGCTGCCTGGTGACTATGAGTTGCTCAAGTGCTTGTGATTCTGCAATGCTGTCACTAGGGGGGGCAACAGCCAATTTAGACTATTCAGACAATGGTTCCACTAGTGTAGAAGGACGTGGTTTGTATGAACAGTTGGAACTGTGTGGCCAAACCTTGAGCCCACATTCACACAGATTGTACACTGTTGGTGATCGTATCAGTGTTTCTTTGAATCTGCAAAACATCATTATGGATGGCTCTATCGATAGTATTACTGATGTTTGCAAATCATATGATCAGTGTCATTACACAACTAAACTTTTCGATGGTAACCAACATGGGGACATAATTCAGGATCTATTGGCCCCACAGGTTCCACATCTTCGCATACTTGCGTGGCGCTCTAAACAAGGTTTGGGGGGGGCTGTCTCTATTCAGCAGCTTGGGCAAATGGACACCATTGATCAAACTGAATACCATACCTTTACAAGCTGTCAAGTTCCACGCTTCATAACGTCCACTCAGTGGCCTTCCAGAGCCCTTGATAAGGTCACACTGCTTACGGTTCTCCCAGACATACATTGTGACCATTTGGTCCACTCTGATACATGCAGTGACCCGAAGGCTTTCATTCAAGGTCCTCTAAAAGAAGGTCTGGCTGTGTCATATGAACAGAACACGCACAAACTACAATCTGCTGGCATATGTGAAAGAGGAATTGAAAAAGAAGACGAGGTATTTCGTGTCTCTTCACCTCAATTGCATCCTGAGCCCCTTAAGGACGTTGGAGCTACAGGACTCGAAATAGAACAGGAAGTTAGGTGCGAAAGGCGCAACTTGTTGGAAATTGTAAACAAACTTTTACTTGATATATCTCACTTAAACAAAACACGGAAAGATAAAAGCATAAACATAGAGATTGATTTTATTAAAGACTCTAACAACGCTCTGAACAGGACCCCTAAAATTTACCTTGAATGAAACGGTGCTCAAAAATAAATGACAAAGTGGCCTGCACAAACACCAAAGGCTTGATCTGAGTTCATCATCAAGCTTAAGTTGCTCTCAACTAAAAGATTCAAAAAAACAAATACAGCCAGTAGCGCAGAACGACAACAGTACACAAAGACAGGATCGAAACAGATTGATTAAAAAAATCCTCTTTGACTACTGATTCCTCATCTACTAATTCATCGATAATGGAACGCGCATATCCGAAAATTAGAAGAACCAAGACTCGGACTCGGACCAAACAAGAGTCCAAAGCCCTCACCCAACAAATTGTAAAGGAGTTGCAACTCATTTTGATGTTGTCAATGGCTATTACAATTTCACCCTTTATTAAACTTTATGAACAACTTAACGAGAACATCAAAGACTTGACGACTCTGACTGCCCTAATAAATTCCAAAGTTCTAAACTTGGAAAGTGATAATACTCTGTTTAAGTACACCAATCATGACATGAACAAAAGGATTGAAGGACCATTGGATCTGTTAACTGAACAAAAGAAATGTGGCACCATGGATAGAAAACTATTTGCTGAAGTGGCGAAGGAAGCCCTGCTTCTTCTGAAATTAAAAGAATCAACAGGGTGCAGCTCGCATAAAAATGCCATTCCTATGGCACATTATCAGCAAACATCAACAAATGAGTATTCAAAAGATGTGGCCCTTCATGACAGTTGCACAACCTGTATTTCACAAGTGGATGCCTGCAGAACAGTAAGTCCTTCTGATGACGGGCAAATTGGCATGAACCACATGGAGCATCCATTAGAGAAGTTAAACACAGCTGCTCCTCGGCTGGCAGAGCATATCGTGGTCAGTCACACTCTAAGCAGTGAAAAGTTTGTGACAGGAAAAACTGTATGCTCTACCCCTCTCACACAAATATCTTTGAATGAACCTGAACCAAAGCCGTGGGTTCCTATCACTGCAAATCCTGACGATGCAGTTGTTGTAACGGAGGCAATTTAAGATCTAACCATGATGTCTTCATTTTCTAGCGCAATGAAAAGCAGCTTGCGGAAAGATAATCCAGCTACTCAGGACTTCCAGCTGCTAACTAAATCCAGTATGGCGGGAGGAGTTAACATGGAACCAGTTGAAAGTAACACTGAGTGCATTAAAATAAAAGAAAATAACTCTTGAGCCAACTACATCCAGTATGGCGGGGGGGTGTTAACACAGCACCTGTTGAAAGCAATACTGAGTGCATAAAAAGAAAAGAAAAGAACTCTGAACTATTTTCCATATTTAGCAAAGGCATTGCGAAATCTAGAACACAGGTTGGCAAAAATGTGGAAACAAAAAACAAAAAATCAACTCAAAAAAGCAACGCTTAACACACTCCTCAAGGAAAAATGTACGCAACATTAAGACGATAAACGTTACTGTTAATACTAACAATAACGTAGTGAAGGACAATAAACAACCAAAAGAACATGAAAGTTTGGAAGCAAAGCCCGCAAAGGAGGTAGTTGTCATTGATGAGGCCTCAATTGATCTGATGGACTTGTCCACTTATGAAAATGATGCCTCAGATGTTCAAGTGGCGATTTCTTCACCAAAGACTCCTGAAATTAAATCCAGTGATAGGGATACAGAAGTTGAACCCGCTATTAAGATAAACTTGGATAAACAAGGAGACCTAGGTCCCCCAACGGCCCCACCTACAAATACTAATTCGATACCCCAAAGTGATCCAGAAATTGATGCAAAAGATGAGATCAAATTGGCTCCCTCAGGGAGAATATGTACTTTGATTCAACCAGTGGTGCCAGTGGCATTGGTTCCATTGGATCATCCTACCTCGCCATTCCTTTCTTTAAGCAAAAGATGGGAAAAATTTGCTCTTGAAGCTTGCACTTTGACCACAGGCAAAGGTGCTGTTTCTTTAACAAAAGCCCACTCCCGTAATGAAGCAAGGGTTAATTACAATTCTATTAATGGCCCTAAACTCTCGACACAATCTCAAGTTCCTGCAAAAAAGTATCAGGAAAGTCTGATAAAGAAATCACAGGCTCCATTTAAAATCGGCTTGGAACATATAGTAAGTAGTGACAACTTTATTCTGAATGGAAACAATGTGTTGTGCCACTTCATTCAGTTTCTAGTTTACGAACCATTGAATCCAATGATTTAAAAATCGTGGAGTTTGTTGAAGAAACTCAAAACGACAAGGTGATCTTACACTTGAACTCAAAGATCATATTTAACATCCTGCTGGACGCAGGTCCCACACTTATGTCACTGGGTTTCGACATATTCAAAATTCCAGATGATGTTAACATTAAAGGGTTGGGAGAATCTCCTAAACACACAAAAACATCTGAACAAACTTTGAAGTATAACGTGGAACAATTTGCAAGCTGCAGGGATGAGGCAATTAGAGGATTTGCATGTTTAAAAAGACACAAGGAATTGCCCGGAGAAATCATCTATTGTGCAGATAACTCTTTGGAAGAATGGTTTGACAAACAACCAATCAAAATAACCTTTGCATGTGGAAACCGGGCGAAAGAGGACAGCACTAATCATGAAGAACGCAAGTCCTCAAATGAACGGAATAACGACTGGCTGTGGGTGGCGGAAGCTCTTTCAATAATGAATACCACAAATAATGCCAGATATCTTCAGATAAGAACACTGTTGTTGCTGGCTCCTGGAACACCAGAGGATTTGCACACTTATTTAAGAATAACTGGTTAACTGGTATTGATGTAATGTGCATACAAGAATCTTGACTCTTGGAGTGTCCTTTGACTGCTGAATTTGAAGTTGCCTTTATCCCCGCTATAGGGAACCCAGAGGTGAAAAGAGCACAGACACTGATTTTATTCCAAGAAGCCCAGCACAACCGTCGAACCCTCAAGCAGATATTACGGTATGTTTGAGAGGCCCAGACCACTTTGTGCACTTTTGCGGCCATAGTGACAGCTAAGCCAGCCGCTTTAAACATTACATTGTTGCAATTTCTTGCTTTTCGCCCTGTTACAGTACCCAGAGTGCCGTTATATCTATACCTTGATTGGACATTCCTTTATTTTGAATTCGTATACAATTGCTGTTTGGGTTGCTACTGTCATCACATTCACAGCCCACCTAAAAGTATAGCCTGTACTTGGCCCACATTATCATAAAATGTCTTGAATTTGTCTGTTTCACCTTTATGATAGGAATCACCATTAGGTTATAGAAATGTGTGGGCTGGGTAGGTAATTGATCCCTGCTTATGTTTGTACTACTGCAGTCATTTCGTCAAAGTGGGAGCTACATGCTCAAACACTCACACTACGTTAAGTTCCAACCCTCTGCATCTACATCTTGCTTCTGCAACTTACTTTATCTTGTTTCATTTCTGCCCCCTTTATGCAGAAACATTCCTAATTAGGAGACCACATAAATGAACATTGGGAAATACATTATAATAAACATAATATCATAGCTAACAATAGAAATGTATCTTTGTTCAGGCTTGCAGTTTTAATGGAAGGCATTACAGTGAGAATTAAATGGTCAATTAACAGGGCCAAAGCCTAATAAAATGTATGTGTTAAGATTAATGAAACTGATTGCTCTGCTTTTGGAAAGGAGAGGAATTGGTGGGAGGCATGGCAGAGGCAACATTGTGAAAAAATGTGCCATACCATAGCAGTGTGATCACACATCCAAACATCAAATCTCAGATGTTCTTTATATCATAACCTTTTATTAGTTTTGAAAAGGCAAACCAAAAATAAAACATACGAATGCCAATTATTGATATGACAATTTCCACTAGGTAACATGATAAATGTAAAAGAAACAATTTCAATGGGTGATGCCGCAACCTTATAAAGGACTAGGATATAAACCAAAATAAACCAAACTGTCCCCTTAATCCTCCCCCTTAAATCTTGCCAATATCTTCCAGAATTGTTTGCGACAACCCCTCGACTTGTAGACTCTCCTTTCCAGTGAAAGACAGCGGTTCACCGCCGCAGCCCATTGACTTAGTCTCGGCGCTTTGCAGATACCCAAAGTGTTGCAATAAACCCTCTTGACCAGCCCCATTGTTGCCAAAAGATTTTCTGATATTTCACCCCCATAATATCTCATAATTTTAATTGGTGATAGAAATAACGCCAAAAGAAGTACACGGATATTCTTTTGAGATGCCAAAAAACTCCTGAATTATTTCATCTGTCAATAAATCTGTTCCACCTTTCGGCCTTCAAGTTTTGTCAGAAGGAGGCACCACAGAGGCAAAGGATTCTTGTTTCTCATAGAGTCAGGTCTTCTCCAGAAATCCTTACACAGAATTTAAAGGAGAGAGGCCAAGTTAAAAGACCAAGTACTAATGCACAATTATTCTCAAACTCGCAGGACAGAACTGGGCCATAATCCACACAACTTTTCATACTCCCAAGTTCATTAAAAGGTTCACCAAGTTTGCCTGTTTAAGATTAATTAGATATTGAATTTAACATAAAAATCACTTTGGCTTAACACGCTTTTCCTGAAAGAGCTACAAATAGGCCAACATAGTGTAGTATTCATGCATGACCACCCTTTAAGGAAATGGGCTCTGCATATCTGAATATTATTGCTAATGAGATGTTTTTTAATCCTGCTGAGGTCCTCCAGTTAAACAAAAAAGGAGATCATATCCTGGCCCTATGTTATGGCGTGGAGTTCAGAAAGTAGAATGTCACGTGGAGCACATCCATGGCACACAGCTTACTGTCTCTAAGTTACATTTGGTGGAATCACCCAAAAAGTGACACAATAATATTACCTCATCATTTTTGGGGATGTGAAAAAGCTACCCACAACTACAAATTACCACATCCCTGCTCCTCGCAAGATGTGTGAAATTGTATTGTTTTAAATTATTTGTAGTTCAATACCACTGAGAAACAAAGTGTGACATGACCCGCTGTCCCGCGTGGGTCCACCAGGTAATTTTGGTTCAGTTTGCATGATATAGGGCTGCTTTGTGGTTGAAAGCAGCTTATCCAAACTTGCAGGCCCTAATCTATGTACAGATATGAATCTTAGACAAATGTTTCAAAGTGTGCAGGACTTCCAAAATTGCAAAAATGAGTCTGTTCTCAGTTTTCGATGAACCAGATTTCCCGGCACTATGCTCCGTTTCCTGGTTATGAAAGCCCATCCTTTTTTTTAAAGCAAACCTAGCAGAGCTAAGAAACATAGATAGTGCCTATGTTTATTTTACTTAATTTTGATATTTTTATAGAATCCCCCGGTTAGCATCCTAGCGGCAATATAAATGACCTATGGACCAATTTTTGCAGATGGTAAGGGTAAAACCAAAATGCTAAGAATATGGTTGACTTTGTTAAATGGAAGAATCCACATATGATGCCCAGAGCAAGGGACAAACAAAATGTTACACTTTCTGGGATGGCACAGGGCCCAATGGCTTGCCCCAACATTAGGATATATTTAATTTATCAAACAATAAGTGCCTTAGCTTCACCACTGGGTATATGAAGTAGTGCTCTCTAACTGGTTGACTGTGAAATAATGCTGGGCTACATTACGTTGCAAACAAAACTATAAAGGAGATAAAGTTCAATAATAAGGAATTATAAAATGGCAGTAAATTACGTAGCTAACCATGATTAACTACATAAATATACCACAATGCAGAGGTCGCCCCAGAAAGATCTGCTTATACCTTTTGACTTATATGACGAATTGTATACATGGCCACCCACCTCCCAGACTGGACATTTTGGGAAGGATCTGTTAAAAAATAAAAAAAAGCTATTAAGAAAACAAAAAAAAACACATTTTTGTCTTAGTCCCCATTCAAAGTCAATATTTGGGTGAGCGCACAGCGAAAACCGCTGGACAGAATTGGACCAGGTACAAAACAACTTTGGTATAAATCATTGACTCTCAATCATTTGGGGGTCTGGGGTTATTTTGCCCAATACAGTTTTAAATATTTGACAGAGAAGGGGTTGTCCCCTTGTAGGGGAGGACTGGTCCAAGACGACCCCCCTCGCCTGCACTTTCTCCCCAGGTGAGGACTATGGCTCTCTTGGGCGTCTCCTCATGCCACCCGGGCCCAGGTGGTGGAGGGCTCACCCACTGGAGACATTGGCCGCACGCATTAATTGCCCACACGTATTAAAATTTAGTTAGGCCTAGACACCATTTTTGTCTGGTAAGGATGGTGTGAGCTCAGCGCACTGTAGCGCGGCCCCCACCCTTGGAGGGTTTCAGTCATCATTGTTGCCGCAGCACCCTGGTAGATCCGCTGCGAGCCCGTTCCCACGAACCAAAAGAACATGAGCTAGTGTAATGCACTGACATTGTAACAGTTCACCTCCCGCAGTGTATCGTATCATCGCTCCCAGCCTGACCCGGCCAGCAGGCCTAAGCAAAATGAAATGAACAATAAAATGGTCATCACAGGCCCGACAATCCTCGTATATTAATGTTGAGACTACTTGCAAAAGATGCTTTCCTCTCATAAAACCCCTTATATTGTAAAAACCTGTAAGATGTATAATTACAAGAGATCATGCCCCCATGATATAAGCGATGATGAACATATATCATTGCAGTTGGGTGCTAATAATGACGGAACGCACCAGGAATCTAGTTGTTACGAATATTACTGAGAAAACTTACACCTCATGGGCTCGCGCCATACCTGAACTAATGCTGCTAGAATATACGAGGAAATGAATGTAACCAGACTGTGGATCTCATGCGAAGGATGCGCAAGAAATGCACTTGTTATGTGTGTATGTCTAAGCTTCTTATGTGCCACCACCGTCACGTACAGTGGCGAGTCATTTCCTATGTATTCCACCAACCCGACTACTACCTCACTTACTGCAAATATATATGCATATAATTAAATATTGTAGTTGTTAAAACATAGTGTACGAATACGGTGTTCAGACTGGGTATAATCGAGACACGTCCAGCAAAGTTGAAATGCATGTTTTAAAAAGGATTTGAATAAGTATTATAGAATGTTCAAATGCTTAATGTTTTTACCTAACTCAGCAACACACGAGGGAGATACCTTTGTGAAATACTTGCAAGGCCATTCCCCCTCCCACCCTGTGAGGGCTGCCAAAGGCATGAGAGCAGAGACCGCGCCGCGCTGCTTTACCTCCCCCAACCAGACTGGAGCCGCTTCAAAGATTTGTAACCCCCTCTGTAGCACCCAAGGCCACCACCTGCCACCTGCATTATTTACAGCACAGCAGTAAACCTCTGCCTGAACGTACGCGCCCCCTCGTAAACCTCACAACCCACCGGACCACCTCAGACTTATGGCCCTGTGCAATAAAGACACCCAACACTTTGACAACAAACAGCGGAACATCCATAACAACTTCTAACAAAGCAGAAAGACATGTACCGCCCGTGCCAGGCCCTGAAGCTTAGCCCCTCGACCTATGGCCCCGGTCAACAGGACACTGGTAACCATGCCCTGACGTATTACCTCCAGTCCCCTCACAAGGTGCATTCCTCCTGTGTTGCATTAACCTGTTGTATAACCTAGTATAAGATTTACTGAAGAAGATAAGGCTAAAAATGCTCGAATGACTGCGGTGTGCATGGCATAGGGCTAATAAGTCAGGAAGAGACATTCATCTCTGCCACTGGCCACGATGGCCCCACAACACCGCCTGGATGAACTCCGCCACCCGGCCAGGCCCAGCCCAACCCACGAGGCTGCCCAGTGACGTCTTCCAGCCAAAGCCAACCACATCACAGCAGCACCTATAGTTAGTCGTCGCCACCCAATCCCCATGAACTTGTGCCCCCTATAGTGTGTAGGTTCTTATGACGTTTTTTGTAAATATATACGCCTGTCTTTGCTATTGTCAGACAGAGCGCTCTCGGAGGTTGCAGAGTTCTTTGCATGCCCTATTCTGATTGATAAACTCCCATTTACGCTCACCCGCACTCTGTCTTGGCCTTATTCCCATTTTGGGAGAGTCCTTCATTGTCTCTCATTGCGGGGAGGATCGTGCTGGTTGGGGACGCTTGCCTTCAGTGGTGACCCCGATAGCGTGATTTTATTTCTTCCTAAACCCATTATAACCGTCCCCTTTTGGCACGAGAATCTCCGGTCGAAAAGGGATACGCACGGTGAGCCGTCTCCGGGAGGCTGCCCGCCAACGGCGACCGGTACACTAAGAAGTGCGCACTCAATGAGAAAGGGTACGGGATCCCGATTGGAAAAAAATCCCCTTTGAGTGCCGCTCGCCGGAGCCGGGGCTGACTGTTGAGTTAACGGCGACACTGCCTGGACGGACCCAGTTTCGGAGACTATCGGTTCAAGACGGGCACGTGAGTACTGAGTGTGAGCGATTGTAAAGGGAGCGGGGAGAGAAGGGTAGGACAGGGAACGAGAAGGGGGTACGAAGATATACTAAAGATTACTCTAAAATTTCCTTTCTTTTTCTTTGCATATGGCCATTAGGATTACGAGGCGAATAAAGAGATAGAAGTGACGGGAACCTAGCTCCGAAAGGGGGTGGAAGGCGGCGCCGCATAGTGCTATATCGACTAGTGCTGGGAATATATGATGAAGTGAAATACAAGATAAAAGTGTTCAGCAAAAGGGGGCACTGAGAATATATTAGTGATCGCTACTACTTCTTTTTCTTTTTTCTTTAGGGGTAGGGGGAGAATAAAAACGGAATTAGCACAAACTTGGGAGAAAAGTAAGAGAACAAGAGTTCTACTAGAGGGGGGAGAGAAGGTTAAAACCTATAAGTATATGCATATGCGCTAAGTAAGATAGACAGAGACAGCCGGCTAGGGAGGAAAGGGAGGGCAGCGTGAATGGTGTACTGAGTGTTACCAAGAGGTGTGTGCACCTCGTATGTGTCAAGGGACGACTTTGATGTTGCGAATGTGTAAAACGGTTATAAATGTATAATTGTCAAATGGTCATGGTAAGTGTGACCGGATAAAACCTCTTTTGAAGCAACGCTGAGACAGTGACGTGAGTGGGTACCTTTTGATTTCCGGGTTGATAGTGTCAAAATAAATGATGGGTTGCTCTTGTATGTGTCCCCCGAAGAGAACAAAGTAGAAATTGTGTACAGACAGTTTTTGTATTGGGCAATTAAGGGAGGAAGAGCCCAACCGAGCATAACACTGGATGTGAAGTAGAATACGAAAAAACAATATCGATACTACAGTAACATTGGAGTTGCAGACATACAGAGACACATAAGCACTAGGAGGGCACACAGAGATGGGGCCTGAAACACCATTATCACATATTTGTAAAAGCCTTCCAGGGCACGCGGAGCGGATTAAGAAATACCACGACCAATGGGTAACCGAGCTGAAAGGAGAGGGGCTACCCCAGATATGGCCAGAGGGAGGGTCATTTGACAAAAGCGTTTTAGATATGGTGATGACATGCATTTTCTTGAAGTACCGAGGGAAACAGCTGCAGAATAGGAGGGAAATATTAGATCTTTGGCGGTTATTCGAAGAGGTACCACCGCCTAAAGCGCCAGCACCAAATCCTGATCTCCCATCTACTACAGACAATCCACTGGTGTTACAGAAAGATATCAAAGAATTGCCAGGTGTAACACCACCAGTAGAGGTAATAAGTTTATACCCGATATTAAAGAAACCTGTACCCGCAGAAGGATACAGTGATCCAACGTATGTACCTCCCCCGACAACTACCACACCCCACCGGCCCACTGCACCCCCACCTTATGAAAGTACAAGGGAGCGAGGCCAGGCGAATACACAAAGGGTGGACATAGAGAAACTTACAGATGATCTAGAATCAAGACTGTCGATAGCAAAAGATGAGCTCTCGAGGATAAAAAACATATGTGAACGGACAGCACTGGATACAACTAGAGCTGGACGTACGTCTAGAGCCTCAGAGGAAAGCAGAAGGCCCGAAGAGGGGTGGAAGAAGGGCGAGATCCTGTTTAGGATTGAGGAAGAACCAACGCGAATAATAGAAGTAGGGACCCGAGAGGAAGATGGTGGTGACGAAGAAAGGCTTGGGGGACTTAGAGAGGAATTACTATGTGATATTAGAGAAGAGCTAGACGAAAGCGACAGATTGAGTATGGCAATAGGAGGGGGAAGCGAGGGGGAGGAAGGTGCATGTTCTATGAGAACCCTAGATGATGAGTGGTCGGGACGACTAAGGAACAGAGTGGGGAAAATGGCATCAATGGGAACATCAGCAGCCAAAACGGGTCCGGACGCAACAACGAAAGGAAAGCTACACCTCCCGTTGATACATAGGGGAGGAGGAAGGCCTAATTATATCCCATGGGCACAGATGGATAAAGCTAATTTATTAAAGCTATTGCCCCCATTATCAGGAGGGGCTAGTAAGTGGATATACGCCTTCGAAAAACATACAGCTGGGGTACCCCTAGCTGTAGGAGATGTAAAAAGCCTGCTCGTATCAGCGGTGGGCGACCAGGCTGAAAGAGTATGGGTTAAAGCCGGTTTCCCGGGAGTAACATTAGATTGCGACCGCCATGATGGGGCCTCCTTTAACACAGTGCGTGCGAGGGTGTGGGACGCCTTACGCGAAACATTTCCAGACACACCTGACTTACAGTCCGTGATGCAGTGTGCCATGAATGACGGGGAGGAGGCTATGGATTACATTTTTCGGGTCCAAGAGATGTGGAGAGCGGAAACGGGCACGCCCTGGTATCAATCGACCTCTTTATTTTACTTCATTATAAAAAGGGGGCTCCCAAAGGAAGTGCAGAAGGCGCTTGACAAAATAGCAGGTATAGAAGCAAAGGGATGGCCGGAAATTCAGAGCATAATAGTACACCATTGTAAGCGAATAAAGGAGAGGGAGAAGGAGGTGGCGCAGAAAAGATTGGCAGACGAGGCGAAGTTGGTGCAGACAAAGTTAGTGAAGGTTGCAGCAGCAGTAGCCGCGCTCCCACACAGCAGGGAGGGGGAAGATGAGGAGGAGGGGCTGATAGCAATACAAGGAAGGATGGCAACTAATTGGGCGGGAACAGGACAGCGGCAGTGGAACGAGCAGGAGCAGGGTGGAGGTCCGCAGTGGCAAGAGTGGACCCCTCGAGGGGGACGAGGTGGGTACAGGAGCCGAAGAGGAGGTGGACCACAGGGGTACGGGGGAATGGGAGGAAGTGGATGGCAGGGTCCCAGGGGCCCTCAGGGGAGTTGCTGGAACTGTGGGCGATGGGGACATTACTCCAGGGAGTGCAGAAGTAGACAAAACAACGGGTTCCAGGAGGTAGAACAGTATGGCCATCCCCACCCGGGAAGCCCATATAGCCTTCCGATGGGACAACAGCAACTGAGAGACCCAAGCCAGGGTAACACGAGCCAGCAACAGGGACCCCAATATAGAACACAGAACCACCCACAAAACATGCCTCACAACGACAGCATGCTATATACACCAGGCAACCCTTTCGCGACAGCAGCTAACGGGGCCCCCGCACCAGCACCTTATAACGGCATGTCAGTGGTCTCAGGTAACGTATTTAATGAAGGGGGGGCCATGAGACACCCCGCATAGGACAGCCCACAGAGAACACGTGCGTGTCCAGTTCTATCTACCACCCACTGTGCAGCAGAGGAACCATTGGTGGGGGCGCAGATAGGAGACAGGCAATTTATATTCATGGTTGATTCGGGAGCGGAGAAATCATGTGTCAGAGAGGGCCGATTCCCGTTATCTAACAGGAAGTTAGAGACGCAGGGGTTCTCTGGGGCTGTAATTGAAGTTCCTTACACAGAAGCTTTGGATGTAACCATAGGGGGCAAGACCGTAAAAGCACCCTTACTGTACTATGAACAGTCCCCGATAAATTTGCTGGGGAGGGATCTTATGAGTAAACTTAACATGACCATATCATTTAACGAAGGAGGAATAGTGTGTTCTACACCCGGGATATGTCCCTTGCGTGCAATGTTGGTAGTGCAAGCCTACACAACCACACAGGAAATACGAGGGCTGCCACAAAAGGAAGAGATGTTTATTGCAGGGCTAAAGACTTTGGCCCTCATAGTCCCAGAGCTAAAAAACATGGATTGGAGGATTCCAGCAGAATTCCTCTTCCGCCCCATAGTGTGGCCGAATGCAACACCAGGATCCGTGGTGTCGTTGGATTTGCACGCGGTGCAGGTATCAGCGAAACGGATCGCTGTGATTGGAATGGACAGAGAAGGATGTGAGTGGCGCACCGTACTGTGTTCAAACGCCAACCTTGCCTTACGCGAGGTAACAGATGAGGATCTCTTTTCAGACACAGAAGTAGAAGGTGAGATAGTAATGGAAATAGCGATGCCCTGTGACATTTTGATCCAAGCCAGAGAGATCCCCGTCCAATTAATGGCAGTGGTAGGAACACCACCGTCATTTTTTGATGACGACATGAGGCTAGTACCAAACAATTTATGGACAACAGGCCCACATGATGTAGGGCTGTTGCATGGAGTACAACCTGTGAGAATAAACCTAAAACAAGGAGCTATCTTACCAAGAGTTAAACAGTATCCATTGTCCCGTGAAGCTGAAGAAGGGATAAAAGAGACGATAAATGCACTACTAGTACAAGGAATAATAGTGCCTTCAAACTCCCCATGTAACACATGTATTTATCCAATCAAAAAAGCAAAGGGGGGATCTTGGCGGATGATACAGGATTTACGCCCCCTCAATGATGTAATACAAAAAGAGTTCCCTCTAGTCCCGAACCCTGCATCCATACTATGCAGTATCCCAAAAACAGCATCACATTTTACAGTAGTGGACTTGAAAAACGCATTTTTCTCGATACCTCTGGCTGAAGAGAGTAGATACCTTACAGCGTTCACACTGGGGGGAAAAAGATATGAACACTGCAGACTGCCACAAGGATACTGTGAAAGTCCGAGCATATTCAACCGCATATTGCATGAAGACTTGGGAAACCTATCAGTAGAGAGTACTATTATTCAGTACATGGACGATTTATTGGTGTGTGCACAAGACAAAGAAACGTGTAGAAAAGATTCAACAATGCTCCTGACTTTACTGGCCAACAAAGGATACAAGGTAGACAAGGAGAAGCTACAGTATTGTCTGCCTGAGGTCCTATACCTGGGACAGCTCATATCGAAAGATGGAAAAAGAATAATTCCCGACAGGGTAGAGGCAATAAGATCGGTAGGAGAACCCACAACAGTGAAAGATATGCAGAAATTTTTGGGGATGTGCAATTATTGCCGAGCATGGATACTAGACTATGCAGCATACACCAGGCCCCTCCTACAAGCACTCAAAGAAGCACAACAGGAGAATGTAAAAATAAAATGGTCAGAAGAAATGAGCACATCGTTCAAATCACTGAAAGAGCTAATTTCAAGCGCTCCAGTACTAGCAAACCCTGATTATGAACACGAATTTTACCTATTTTCCCATTGCAAAGGAACACTTATGACAGCGGTGCTGACACAAAAGACATCCTTAGGACACAAGCCCCTAGCTTACTATAGTGGTACTTTAGATGCCGTGATGCAGGGTCATTTCGCGTGCGAACAATCGCTCGCAGCAGCCGCATTTGCGATTGAAAAAAGTGCCACAATAGTAATGGGATGCCCTGTGACATTGTTTGTGGAGCACTCATTATTTGCAATACTTGAAAGATCAAAAAGCACACTGACCACACAGCGGGCAACAGCATACGAGATTATATTGTCCAGCGCCAACATTCACATAGTGAGATGTAAAACAGTGAACCCCGCCACATTCATTACAGAAGCGTGCACAGTAGAAGACATGCAAAATCACGATTGCGCAACCCACACAGGAGAAGGAGGGGAGGGCACAGTGGTGTGTGAAAACGCTCTCAGCGAGGGGGAAGTGTACTTTGTGGATGGGTCCGCATCAATTGATATGGACACGGGAGAAAAACACGTTGGCATGGCGGTAGTGAGATTAGAGGAAGGTGAGTTTGAAACATTAGTACAGTACCGCCTCCCGTCGCATTACTCTGCACAGGCAGCAGAACTGGTTGCGCTCATAGAAGCACTACACGCAGCAAAGGGCTGTGCAGTTACAATATACACAGACTCAGCTTACATGACAACGACCGTACATGGAGGTCTAGCAAGATGGGGCCGTAGGGGTTTCAGAAGGGCAGATGGAACACCAGTGCAGCATGCAGAATTGTTAAAAGAATTAATTGAGGCCCTACAAAACCCTACTGCCGTAGCAATAGTGAAGTGCCAGGCCCATACCTCCAACTCAGACGTTGTGTCTTTAGGGAACGCGGCAGCAGACGCTGCCGCCAAGGAGGCTTCCTATTTTCAGAAATACGACACCGGTGAGTTCATGATCAAGAACACAACAACCAAAGAATTGTCAGAAGGGTATAACATGATGCCCTTATCACAAATACTAGAATTACAGGAAGGAGCTAGTGCAGAAGAAAAACTAACATGGACGAAACGGGGATGCAGCCAATCAGGGACAGATCTACTATGGCGGCAAAATAACTCAGGGAAAGTGGTGATGCCACTACAATTACTAGAAGTTGCATTTCAACAGTTACACTTCCCCGCACACAACACCAAGCAGCACATCGCAGCAGAGATACAGGAAGAATGGTTTGTGCCCTGTCTCCAGGAACATGTGTCTCGATTAGCAATGGAATGTACAACATGCCAAATATACAACTCAGGAATGACATTACGAACACTCCGGGGAACAATTCCCAAACCCATTGGCCCCTTCAGAGAACTGCATATAGATTATGCTGACATGGGGGAAAGGTGTAATGGCTCGCGGTACATGATCGTGGTGGTGTGCCCATTTTCAAGGTGGGTGGAAGCGGGACCATGTGCGCGACCTGATGCCAAAAGCGCCGCCAAGTTCCTAGTGAGGGAAGTGTTCCCGCGCTGGGGAATTTGTGACGTAATACGCTCAGACAACGGCTCTCACTTTGTGAATGAACTTTTCAAGGAAGTTACCACATTATTGGGTATAAAACATAAATTATGTTCGATTTATCATCCACAAAGTAATGGCGTAGTGGAAAAGATGAACGGCCTGTTAAAAGGCAGACTATCAAAACTATGCTTCTCACTAAAGAAAAATTGGATTTACTGTCTACCCCTGGCCCTATTTGAGTTGAGAAATCAACCAAGTAAAGACCACCACTTGTCCCCACACGAGATCGTGACTGGGAGACGAATGAACACAGCACACTCCCCACTGCGTGAACACTCAGATGCTCACAGAAGCGCCGCAATATTGGGGGATGAGTTCACAGACTACCTAAGAAAATTAACGAGGGCAGCGCGCGCAATATCGAAGCAACTCTCCCCACCCCTCACCAGAGAAGAGGGAAATGTAACAGGATGTGGCGCAGAGCCAGAGCAACAGCTACAGCTAATGCCAGGCGACTCAATTTATGTCAGAAGCTTTGTGCGTCGGTGGAATGCACCACGGTTCCACGGCCCATACGAAGTAATATTTTGCACGCCCACGGCAGTAAAAGTGAAGGGCTTGAGATATTGGGTGCACTTAACCGACGTACGAAAAGCATACAGCAATGTACACGAGGAAATAGAGGAGGAGGCACAGACAACAGCAAACGATGCAAATGAGTAAGATGTCTAAATATCGACTTGCGTGAGTGTGTGTGTCAACACTGGACCTGAATGGAATAATGTCAGCACTGGAATTGAATAAAATAATGACTGACAAGGATATTACAAAAAAAAAAAAAAAAAAAAAAGAAAAATGTGTATATATGTGTGCTTTCTTTCTTTTTGATGAGTGGTACGTAATTAATGAAATAAAAATGTTATAACTTGAATACATCCTTGTCTGTGAATACCCCTCCCCCGCACCCCCACCCGCTTCCATTCCCCGTCAAATGTATTGGCACAGATGGTGCCAGCAAAACGTTTACATGCATGCACTTAATGCACTTTTATATCTCAAACAGGAGCTTCCATGGCATCTAACGGGCAGCCTGCAACGGATAGAATTAGTAGAATGAGAGAATTAGTATATGAAAGATGTAGATATTCATATGAGTGTGGATTATCAGCATGCATCACATTGTTTTTTATGATAATGTTTGGCTTGGTTACGTATTGGTTTATAGCGTTCATCTCTATTGAGATGTACGAGGGGGGAGGAAGTAATAACACTACTGGACCAATTAACAGTACCACCGGGCCCAATGCAACTGCAAGTGTCAATACCAGGGAAGGTGATTTTTTGATATGGGACGGAACTGAACTTGTCTGGGGGTATCATACCACACCATCAAGTGTTGTGACCGCACAAAGAGAAAAGCCACATGGTGAAATGCAGAGCAACACAGTGTCTCCACCAGGGGTATCCAGTTACAATGCCCATAGTTCCAACGATCGAAACCCGTCTGCCATATCATGGTTGTATGACACCCCCACCAGCAAACTTGCCAACATTCCAAAAAACAATCTGCCAGACAGCGTCAGAAAAGAAAACGAAAAGCTACTAGAAATGTACGAAATACTATATGATGAATGGGCCAAGGGGGGCGGGAATGAGGAAGGGGGGTCTAGTTTGCCCAATGATCAGGGGGTTGGGAAGTACATGAGTAACAAGAATGCCCGACGAAAGAGAGAAACAGGGAGGAAGAAGTATGATGAGTACTATGGGCTAGGTCTAGATAAGATGTAAGACCCACGACACCCCCATCAAACAAATAAGTGGTATGCAGACATGAGTGCCACAGCTAAACAGACAACAAACGAAAGCTGTTATGTCTGTTCCCTCATCCCCCATGCATCAGGTACACCTAAAGTGTTACTACCCAAAGAGTTGCCTATTGTGGATGCCCAATGTCTCCTTCATCTCATGCTGTGCAGGATTAAGAACACCTTCCAGGCACACAAAGTGACTTTTCAAATGTTGCAGAACGAGAAAACGTGTTACCCAAAAACGGCAGGAGTAGTATGCTTGAAAGAACCATTTTTTGTGATAGGAGGGACACTTTTTTCTGACAACAAGCAGAAGGATGAAGAAGTACTGTGCAAAGCGGAAGCACTAAAAGGTGTGGCACCGGACAGATTACAGTGGATAGAGAAAACATGTACACCAGTATGGAGAGAACACATTTCAAAATTAACTTGGGTAACTGCCATTGAAAAGCCGTTCAAACTACAGAGCGAAATGGACTATAAGCTGTGCTTTAAAGGAGAAGGGAGAACTCCCATGGGAACAAACTCAAACTGCAACAAGACCCTCACCATCCCAGACCTAAAGAAAGGGACAGCGGCCCTGATGGACACATACTGGGTGTGCGGCAAACAGGCATACCTACACCTTCCCCAGTCATGGAGTGGCAGCTGCTCAATGGCCACTCTGCATTCGGCACTAATGGTGATACCAGAAAGCCACATCGATGGGAGCAAAAGGACACAGGAGCGCATGCAGAGTGTGGCTCAACCAACTGCAGAGTCACAAATATATGTTCTGTCTTCTGGAAGCAAGGAAGAAGCGCTGACCCGTAACAGGCGAGCATCAAATTACATATCAAAGGCATCATCAGAACTATTGGCTCAGATCCCAGATAAATATCGATTATTCAGCTCAGCAGAAACATTTTTTGCCTCACTCGTCTCAAGTGTCCAAGCAAGGGCAAACGCAAAGTGGCTCCAGATAACACGCTGGGAATTGATTCAGTTGGCGAACGACACTGAAGAAGGATTCAATATTATCAAAGTAGAACTAAGAGCTTTACGACTAATGACCATGCAAAACAGGTATGTTCTGGACCTGTTGACAGCGATGGACGGTGGTGTTTGCCGAAAAATAGGAAGTGCCTGCTGCACTTTCGTACCTTCTGAAGACACAGAGAACGGCTCCCTGTCCCATGTGATCGAAGCAGTCCACAACCTAGGAGAAAAAATGAAAATGGAAGGCGGAGCAGAAGCAAGTACCTGGTTCGACAACATCTTCTCCTGGGTTCCCTCATGGCTTGGAACAACTGTAAAATTTTTAATACCAGCTGTTGTGTTCCTCCTTCTACTTTTTTGCTTGTGCCAGATGGGTCTTCGAGTCTGTGCTAACGCAGTACCAAATGGTGCAATGATGATGGTGACAATGGGCAACTCACACGGTACAATAAAAACAATGCAAGAAGCACAAGTACAAACAGGGATAGATAACTCGCCCAGGTACCAACTGGTGCCCATATACCACGATAAAGATATTGTAGATAAGTTGTGGCACACCACCATCAAAGAGCCCCGTATACTAGAATGGTATGAGGAAGTTTGGGTAGATTTGGAAGCAGATGGTGGGTGCATATATCTAACGTGTACTCCAGATGAATATGCCCGGAGAGGTGAGAGCTTAAGAGCAGTGTGCAGGGCATGGATGCCCATCAAAGGAACTCCGGCATGGGATGAGGCAGTGATGGACGAGGCAGAATGTAGGAGGATAGAAGATTTAAAGAATTCGTTACTTTAGTAACGAAAGGGGGGAAATGTAGGGGAGGACTGGTCCAAGACGACCCCCCTCGCCTGCACTTTCTCCCCAGGTGAGGACTATGGCTCTCTTGGGCGTCTCCTCATGCCACCCGGGCCCAGGTGGTGGAGGGCTCACCCACTGGAGACATTGGCCGCACGCATTAATTGCCCACACGTATTAAAATTTAGTTAGGCCTAGACACCATTTTTGTCTGGTAAGGATGGTGTGAGCTCAGCGCACTGTAGCGCGGCCCCCACCCTTGGAGGGTTTCAGTCATCATTGTTGCCGCAGCACCCTGGTAGATCCGCTGCGAGCCCGTTCCCACGAACCAAAAGAACATGAGCTAGTGTAATGCACTGACATTGTAACAGTTCACCTCCCGCAGTGTATCGTATCATCGCTCCCAGCCTGACCCGGCCAGCAGGCCTAAGCAAAATGAAATGAACAATAAAATGGTCATCACAGGCCCGACAATCCTCGTATATTAATGTTGAGACTACTTGCAAAAGATGCTTTCCTCTCATAAAACCCCTTATATTGTAAAAACCTGTAAGATGTATAATTACAAGAGATCATGCCCCCATGATATAAGCGATGATGAACATATATCATTGCAGTTGGGTGCTAATAATGACGGAACGCACCAGGAATCTAGTTGTTACGAATATTACTGAGAAAACTTACACCTCATGGGCTCGCGCCATACCTGAACTAATGCTGCTAGAATATACGAGGAAATGAATGTAACCAGACTGTGGATCTCATGCGAAGGATGCGCAAGAAATGCACTTGTTATGTGTGTATGTCTAAGCTTCTTATGTGCCACCACCGTCACGTACAGTGGCGAGTCATTTCCTATGTATTCCACCAACCCGACTACTACCTCACTTACTGCAAATATATATGCATATAATTAAATATTGTAGTTGTTAAAACATAGTGTACGAATACGGTGTTCAGACTGGGTATAATCGAGACACGTCCAGCAAAGTTGAAATGCATGTTTTAAAAAGGATTTGAATAAGTATTATAGAATGTTCAAATGCTTAATGTTTTTACCTAACTCAGCAACACACGAGGGAGATACCTTTGTGAAATACTTGCAAGGCCATTCCCCCTCCCACCCTGTGAGGGCTGCCAAAGGCATGAGAGCAGAGACCGCGCCGCGCTGCTTTACCTCCCCCAACCAGACTGGAGCCGCTTCAAAGATTTGTAACCCCCTCTGTAGCACCCAAGGCCACCACCTGCCACCTGCATTATTTACAGCACAGCAGTAAACCTCTGCCTGAACGTACGCGCCCCCTCGTAAACCTCACAACCCACCGGACCACCTCAGACTTATGGCCCTGTGCAATAAAGACACCCAACACTTTGACAACAAACAGCGGAACATCCATAACAACTTCTAACAAAGCAGAAAGACATGTACCGCCCGTGCCAGGCCCTGAAGCTTAGCCCCTCGACCTATGGCCCCGGTCAACAGGACACTGGTAACCATGCCCTGACGTATTACCTCCAGTCCCCTCACAAGGTGCATTCCTCCTGTGTTGCATTAACCTGTTGTATAACCTAGTATAAGATTTACTGAAGAAGATAAGGCTAAAAATGCTCGAATGACTGCGGTGTGCATGGCATAGGGCTAATAAGTCAGGAAGAGACATTCATCTCTGCCACTGGCCACGATGGCCCCACAACACCGCCTGGATGAACTCCGCCACCCGGCCAGGCCCAGCCCAACCCACGAGGATGCCCAGTGACGTCTTCCAGCCAAAGCCAACCACATCACAGCAGCACCTATAGTTAGTCGTCGCCACCCAATCCCCATGAACTTGTGCCCCCTATAGTGTGTAGGTTCTTATGACGTTTTTTGTAAATATATACACCTGTCTTTGCTATTGTCAGACAGAGCGCTCTCGGAGGTTGCAGAGTTCTTTGCATGCCCTATTCTGATTGATAAACTCCCATTTACGCTCACCCGCACTCTGTCTTGGCCTTATTCCCATTTTGGGAGAGTCCTTCATTGTCTCTCATTGCGGGGAGGATCGTGCTGGTTGGGGACGCTTGCCTTCACCCTTCACCCAAAATTGTAGAGATATCTCCCATGGTGCATTGCAGCAGAGAAGATTTTCAGAAATGGAAAAGCTGCCATCGTTTTTTTTTTCTGATGCAAGATACACTGCGGTTATACTGGCAGCTATACGAAAATAGAAAAGCAGAAAATGCCAATGGGAGGTGGGCATGGCCAAAGGCAATGGCACTAGCCATGGGCGAAGGTTATGACTAGTGGTGTGTTAGTGTTTATAAATATACAGAGGACACGGCTAAAGGCCATGAACACTGGTCATGGATAAAGTCTATGTCTTGTGGCCCGTGAGTGAGTTAAAACATACAGTGGGAATGTTTTTTGCAAGAAGGCCATGGCTAGTGTTCCGTTAGTGTTATAAAATATACAGTGGTCATAGCCAGAGACCATGGCCACATGCCATGGCGGAAGGCCATGGCCAATGACCCATAAATGTTTAAAAATATACATTAGTCACGACCGGAGGCCATAGCACATACATATTTTAAGAGAAGGGATTCACAATGAAATAGGCAGCGGCATTAAGGGGGACATAGCATTATGGAGGACATCAACAGGAACACGCCCAGCTAAGGATAGAGTACACTAAAACATTATTAGGCACATGCCATTTATCTAGGTATGAAGACACAACCTTGTTAGTAATATGATAATTTTTGCCAAAGCATTCTAACAATAAAACATTACTAGGTGCGTGTCATTTTTGTTGATGGGAAGAGAACATGGCAAAGCTCTCTTCTTAAAAGACAGACTGAGAAAGGTGATTCATAAATGATTGTTTTCTCCAAGATTATAAATGTAGGCAAAAGATTACACGCACATGATGCATGAAGAACAGGGGGGAGTGCCGGGGGGCGTAGACAAATCAACATGTGTTATTCCAATGTCGACTAAAGAGGCTGATGCTGACCCTAGATGGAAGCACACCCACATAGGGATAGGCAAAGCTTTATTCGTCACACATTTTATAGGTGGAAAAGGGAGCACACCAAAGCATTCTTTGTCACATTTTCATTTCATAGGCAGAGGAAAGAGCTTGCCAAAGCATTCATAGGCACATATTATTTATGCAGGTGAAAGGTGAAGGCCACCCTTTTGAACTCCTGTGTTGCACACTGCCATGCAAATACAGAAAACAAATGCAAGGGGGGGGGGGGCATTTGCACAAAAGTGTCAATGTAATATGTTCCCACCGCCTTATTATGCGTAATAATAATTTGCGTAATAATAATTTGCGTAATAATAAATGCGTAATTTGAGGCATAATTGAGCCTCAAAGTGTCATTACTCAACCTTTTTTTTTTACAACGCATGTAGTTGTAATATCCCTAAAGGACCCTAATATCTCTAAAGCACGATACCCATACAGTTGGAATTGCATTGTAGTTTCGTGATGCAAACGTGCAATGAGTTTCAATATACCCGGGTTCATGCCCCACTTTAACAATTTAGTCCACTGATGATTCCTGTTGACTCTTTCAAAGGTGGCTGTAAAGTCAATACAGATTATAAAAAGAGAGTACTCATCTTTCAACAATGCCAATGTCTGCTTGTTAATTGATTTACCCAAACTGTTTCTCAAGCCTGTATGCAACTTATTAATGCATCCCCAATTAACTGCTGAGTTGTTCAAGTGATGTAAAATACCTGATGCGAAGACTTTAGTAACGGTGTCGGAGAAAGCTATAGGGCAGCATCATTTTTTGTATTTATTCTCCCTTTTTTAGAATTGGGATCCACACTGGCACATTTTCATGAACGGGACTCTTTCCTAAGGCTATTTTCCCACAGAAAAGGATGCATAACAGATCTCCCCTTAACAAGGGTTCTGCTTTAAAAATAACAATGGCTAACCAATCAGGACCAGGGGTCCTAGAATGTCTGTGCCACACAAGTTTTAAATTAACAAAATAACATACTTTCAGACTGTGACTTAAAATGTTGCTCCAAATTGGTAACCAAATGTACTCAGGTATCGTGTTTTGTTGCCCATGTTCCTGGTCACAATCCTCTTTATTTACTGGTTTAAAAAAAATCTCTAGCATCCTAATGTGTTACTGTTCTCAAGACCATAATCCCTTTAACATGTACTAACACCCTCTTATGTGCTTTTAACCAGTTCTTAAATAAGTAGCTTTCTTAGCAGTAATACATGAGAATTATCCCCCCTTGATTACTCTAAAAATCGTGCATCTGTGCACATTATTTCCTTCCTCTCCTGTATCACCAAATTAAACAATGTATTGTAATTCATATATAAAAGGGATTATTTTCTGATATTACACTCTGATTGTTTCAGTTAACTTACAGATGCAGTCTGAGAAAAAGTAGGGGTTAAGTAATGGTAAATTCCAAAAACTGGTAATATGCATGTTCACAAACGCATATGGGCCAGGTTTTCAAATCTGTTTGGGTGCAAGCGATGCGGTGGCATTCCTGGCTGTCACTGTCTACCTTGTTGGACACTGTAGACATGTTTTGACTGAATGTAATGCTGTCTATTAAAACATGAAAACTCAGAATGACTTTACAATGAAATATCATGTAATTAATGATAAACATAACACAATTGAAAAAGCAGAGAAAACATGTTATGTTGTAGGATATACTGTAAACAAAATTAGGTAACGCAAAGAAACGTCTGTATTTATGCTGTCATGTAAAAGGCAACATGCAGAATTATGTAACTTGAAATGTAATATTTGTTAAGGAAATGAGACACAGGAAGTTATTATGAATATATGAAAAGTATAGTCAATTTATAAACAGAACAAACTATTACTTGAGTTGTAATACAAATATAAATTATGTAAGGCAAACATTGTCCTGTTGCATAGTACCCCATATATCAAATGTAACTTTGGCACTCTGTGAACTACAGTTCACCTGACAACATATGTGTACACAGACATTGGCTATTTTGAAACCAACAATGCCCAGATCCATTATCCATCACTTTGATCAAGGCTTAAAGGGCTAATGGGTCACATTGTGTTTACCAAATATAGAGGCTTTGTTTCTAAATTGCTGAGAAATTCATGCAGCCATTTGCCACCAAAACTGACAAATCCATGAACCAGAATTTTTAAACTGATAGCAGAGACTTCAAACAGTCTTTGACCCATTGCATTGGCAGGAGTATTAGGAATGAGTCATAATCATTGTTTACCAATGAGTTCTTTCGATAAGTACAATGACCCTTTGTTCAAAGCAGTTATTGTTTTATTGGAGAAAGACAGCCCCCAACACCAAGACACATTCATAAGGCCCCATCCAGCATCAGCCATTCGGTTCTCTACATTCTCTGCCTTCCCGTGATGCTGTGTTCACCTGCCTCCCCTCTCCCCTTCTCCACCCAGTACTGTGACCTGAGCTCCAGAGACAGCAGGAGCACCTTTTTCTGCAAAGGTACACCCTTTTGGGTGATTACACACATTGCAGTGTGTTAACATTAATTTAGATTTTGGCAGTGCAACTGTAGCCCTCAGAATGTATCATGCTGCATTGTTGCTGCCCTCTGCCTGCCTTACCATCCTGAAGCCTGAACCAGCACCAACACCACATTGTTTTTACCATCTTAACATGGCCATCCTCTTCCAATGCACCAGAGTGCCTCCAAGTGTTGCTGTGGTGAGGAAATCGCAGTGCTCCTAATTGGTTGGGCACTCATGTTTTTTGGCCAATCGGGATCCGGCAGGAAAGAAAGCTGTCACCCAGCACCAAGGCCCACAACTTAGGCCCCTGTCCGGCATCAGCCATTCTTCTCTCTGCCTTCCTGTGGTGCAGTGTTCACCTGGCTCCCCTCGCTCCTTCCCCACCCAGCACTATGGCCTGAGCTCCAAGAGCGCAGGAGCACTTTTTCAGCAAAGGTAAGCCCTTTTGGGTGATTACACACATTGCAGTGTGTTACATCAATATTGCTTTTGGAAGTGCAACTGCAGCCCTCAGAATGTATCCTGCTGCATTGTTGCTGCCCTCAGCCTGCCATGCCATCCTGAAGCCTGAAGCAGTGCCAACCCTGCTTTGTTTTTATTATCTTAACATGGCCACCCTCTTCCTCGGCACCCAAGTGTCTCAGAGGATTGCCTTGATGATGAAGTAGTAGTGCCCCTGGTTGATTGGGCACCTGTGTATTTTGGCCTACAAGAAGAGCCCAACAAGCCCTATTCAATAACAAAAACGAACTTGCCAGAGATGGCCTGATGGTCTATAAGTCTGGGGAGGACAGTTTGGAGAAACTCTCGAGTATAAAACGAATGGGGGTGGAGGAAGCTGCAAAAAATGACGGTCCAAGAGAGTCAGACAGGATCACGGCGGCAGTGTCAAGCATAAATGGGAATCTCATAGCAAAACTCCTAGAGATTATTTCCCAAATAATCCTGAAACTAGGAGTGGAGGAAAATAGCCTTTAGACAAAGGGGCTTAAGAGTAGTTTCCTGGAATACGAGAGGCCCAAGTTTCCTGAAAAGGAAAAAACTGAAGGAGGAACTCTTAGGGCAAAATGACATCCTGCTACTCCAGGGAACGTGGCTCGTCAATCCTATAGAGATAGAGGGCTTCACAACTTTAAACCTTTGGGCCTCACAAAAACCAAAAGGGAGACCAGCGGGAGGGATGATAATTGGACTTAAAAACTGTAGTATAAAAGAGATCATACCATTATGCAACAAAGACGTGGGAATTTCCGATTGCAAAGTAGAACTGGAAATGGATATCCCACATTTCATCGTGGCAATTGTCAATATTTACTGGAATCCCGCCAGCTCAAAACTCCAGCACTTTTTAGAAACTTTGGACTCTGTCCTAACGGTGGTGAAGACCAACCCTGAGGGAGCTCACATCCTATTAGCAGGGGATCTAAATGCAGATCATATTAACCCTGGGAGTAGAATGCCTGTGTAACCAAAGCTGAGTATATTGCGAAAAGGAAAGCTGTGAAGGGACTTTCTGACATCCTGGGATCTCGAAATTATACACGGAAAGCTCGAGGGAGCTGAAAAAGTGGGAGCAGCTTGGCGTCAAGCGACCCTTGAGTCCACTCTAGACTACATTTTTGTTTCTCCCGGTCTCTCAGTTCTCTGCTCCAACTTCACCTTAAACTGGGAGGGGGGAAGTGACCATGCAAGCCTGGAACTCCTGTCTCCCGATATACAGAAGCTTTGGCATATCAACAATACTCAGGAACTTCAAGGTCTTAAGGGAAAACTGAGAGTAGTAAAATATAAACATGGGGGAAAAACGCTGAATAAATTACTCTAAGCAGTTCCTCCCTCAACCTGAGTGATGAATTCCATCCGGAGAAATTTGGGAATTTTGTTTGGTCTATACATCCTCCAAGAGAATCAAACATTGCAGGTAAACAAGAACATCTTCATCTCTTTGACAAAGAAACACAAAAGAAAAAGACAATCCTGCGACAAACATTGCGTCATAAAACAAAGGGTATGACGATCCCATCACTCACAAGGAAGAACTAAGATTGGTCAAACAGACCTATAGAAACTGGTCAAAAAAACCATAAACATCAGAAACTGCAAGAAGATGGTGAGAGAATGCTCTATTTACTCAACACAAACAATTGTAGAAACTTCTGGGGGGCGTTGAGCCAATTAGAGACTGGTCAAAACAGCTCTCTTTGTAATCTGGTCAAAGAGCATAAATGGGTGGCTCATCTGTCAGACAATTTTAAACCAACCGAGTCCACAGATTTCATTTGCTGTCAGACCCATGTTGGTCCCTCACATTTGACGAACAGGACATCGTGGAACTTATATTATCTTCTTCCACATCGAAAGCGGCAGGCCCAAATGGTCTTACCTATCAGGTTCTAAAAAACAATCCGAAACTGTGGGCTAAGCTGCTAAATCATCTCTTCCAGGAAATCCTCCAGAATAGGGTCTTTCCTCTGTCATGGAAGAATGCAATAGTCATTCCATTTTTCAAGGGGGGGCGATCGGTTAAGCCCAGAAAACTATCGCCCAATCGCCCTCTTTGATATTGACAGCAAACTCTTCATGCGGCTGCTGCTAAAAGATCTCACATTCTGGGTGGACTCCAGGCAGATCCTCTCACAGCACCAGACAGGTTTCAGAAAAGGGCTCTCTACCAACCTTAATGGGCTCATTCTGAACCTACTCAGTGAAAAGACAAAGGAGAAAGAGGGCACCCCCCTCTATGGGGCTTGGGTCGATCTGTCCAAAGCATTTGATCTAGTGGACAGATCCCTTCTTTGGCGGAAACTCCACAGTTGGGGGATTCCAGCTCCCCTGCTAGAAATGCTCATGGAGCTCCATAAGAACACCACCATAAGACTGAGGCTGGACGATTTGGCTCACCTGTCAGATGTAATACAGGTATTTAAAGTGGTGCGGCAAGGATGCCTTGGAGCCCCCCTATTTTTCAATCTATTCCTGTCAGACCTAGGAGACTTTCTGGCTTCATCATCACTGGCCAGCCCCAGGATAAATGGGAGGAGAATACATTGGCTGGCCTATGCGGACGATTTAGTTCTGCTGGACAGTTCTGCGATTGGTCTGCAGCGGCTGTTGTCCAAACTAGGGGAATATGCCACACTAAATGGGCTTCTAATTAATCTTCTGAAATCCAAGATCCTGATATTTAAACATCCCAAAAGGAATCTAGGCTCCTGAATCTGGGTTTTGGATGGAAAAGCAGTCCCCCGTGTCGAAGAACGCACTTATCTCGGCTATGAAATCTTTGCCTTTCCTGCCAGAATAAAGTGACTACGGCCATTTTGGACAAAGCCACCAAGATCATCTCACAAATGAAGAAACTGAATGTAAAATTCTGTAAATTTTCATTACTCCCACTCATCAAATATTACATGGCCAAAGCAGTCCCGGTACTCTTGTATGGTCTGGAAGCGAATCCTCTGCTTTGACATTTTGACTGGAAAAAAATTGAGGGTCTCCTGTGGAAAAAAACCTTATCTCTGCCAATGTGTACCCCACTCGTGAGCCTCAGGTTTGAATTGGGATTGACCTCACTGGGTTATCGAGCAGATTGGAAACTTTTATCTCTTTATCGTGAAATAATAACAGCAGGCCAGTCCTCCCTCTACTTTGATGTAAATGAACATCTTAAAAAAGCAAAATCTAAGCAACTCCTTGGTCTGTAGAAGAAAGTGGGAGGCATCCTGTTCGGGCTTGAACTGACACCAGAAACCCTCGCTCTCAATCCCATGAAAGTAAAAAAGCTATTAGAAAGAAGAGGCTGGATCACTACTATCGATGGAGTAAGGACCCCAAACCTTTTTCTTAAGGTGGACAGAAAGCTTGGTTCTCTCCCTCGTTATCTCCAAAAGTTTCCTGAAAAGGGTATAAGAAACAACTGAGATTAAGACTCAAAATAGCTCATACGGGGGAAATTCTGGTTAGAAGAAATCAGGGGGACAAAGCAAAAAAACTCTGCAGACAATGTGACTCTCCAAGACAACAATCTCTTAGACACTTGCTAATGGAGTGCGAAGGCACCTGGGAAACAAGGTTGTTGTTACTTGGAAGATTCGTGGCTAAAGAAGAGAGCCTAATGCATGATCATTTTTGGGATAGACTGATCGCTGGTCAAGAAATTATGCTCACGGCTACAAAAGTAAAGGTTTGGAAAAATGTTCCATACTTTCAAGTTTATAAGACACTTGCCACTTGTATGAGCATAATGAGGGCCACGATCGGTTCCCCCTTGTAGCCCCTGGTTTTCTTGGCATCTTTTCCTCATTTTATTCTTTTTGTATGTATTTGCATATTCCAGTTTTGCTTTATGTATTACTGTGGTTTTGTAAAGGTTTTTCATTTAAAACCAAAACAAATAAATAATAAAAAATATATATATATTTTGGCCTACCGGGCGCCGGTTGGTGAGAAAGTGGGCCCCCAGCTCCAGGGCCCACAACTAAGGCCCCTGTCCAGCATCAGCCATTCTTCTCTCTGCCTTCCTGTGGTGCAGTGCTCACCTGCCTCCTGTCTCCCCTTCCACACCCATCACCATGGCTTGAGCTGTGGAGACCGCAGGAGCACTTTTTCAGCAAAGATAAGACATTTTGGGCAATTACAAGCATTGCAGCGTGTTATATCAATTTTGCATTTGTCAGTGCAACTGCAGCCCTCAGAATCTATCAGACAGTATTGTTCTGCCCTCGGCCTACCGTGCTATCCTGAAGCCTGAAGCAGTGCCAACCTGCTTTGTTTTTAGCATCTTTACATGGCTGCCCTCTTCCTTGGCACCAGAGTGCCTCTGAGGATTGCTGTGGTGGCATAAAAGCTGGCCCCTAACAACAAGGCCCACAACGAGGGCCCCTGTATGACCCTGTCCGTCGCTGCAAGGTGCCCCCCCATGCTGCCACACCTGTGTGCCACCCATTACTGAACTTCTTCCTGCACCAAAGACCATGGACAATGCGCCTTGTCCTTTGCACCCCGGATCACCTGCCTCGGCCATCAACTCTCCACTGGACTGCCTGTCTCTTGCCTCCCTTGGCTCACAGCCACACTGCAAAACGGTGTCCTCCTCCAACTGGCAATGGCTACCTACTGTACATTTCTTCTGTACCTTCTTCTATTGTCTACTGTGCCTAACCCTTTTTAATGCTGCACTGGTGCATTCTTCCCTATGTCAAATATAGTTGTACTTTTAAATTGTTGCAACCTTCCACGTTTGTGCTATTTTAGCGCTTTCATACATAGTCAAATCTAGGTGTGCTTTTAAATTGTTGCAACCTTCCACTTTTGTGCTTTTGTGCATAGTCAAATCTAGGTGTGCTTTAAAATTGATGGAACATTCCACTTTCAGCTATTTTAGTATTTTTGTGCATAGTCAAATCTAGGTGTGCTGTTCAATTGTCACAACCTTCCACTTGTGTGCAATGTTGTGCTTTTGTGCATAGTCAAATCTAGGTGTGCTTTCTTTCAAATTGTTGCAACTTTCCACTTTTGTGCTTTTTTTGTGCTTTTGTTAAAAAAAGATCTCCTTTCTTGTAATCCTGGATTACCTATCACAGACACCTATGTCAGTGCCACTTCCAGACAGACTGTCACCAACATCCTCTTTTCTGTCCCCTTTTCAGACCTATGGACTCAGATTTCCATGCTCTCCCCCTGCTCTTCCTCACCCATTAATAGTGGCCCTAGATGGGAAGTTAGCTTGGCTGGCTTCTCACCCTCAAAGGTCCATCATTAATGTCTATCACAAGGGCACTATCATGGCCCAGGTTTCTAGACCCAATCTTCTCCTCTTTGACCGGTGCCTCCCATCTCTCATCAACTTCCTTCCTGCTTGCTACTCCTCCTTCCTCTCTCTCAGAAACTCCTTCACCACTTCCAATGGGTGTTCCACCCGCTGTACCCCTCCCAGGGAAACCTTTAAGGGTAGTGACTGGCTTCATTTAGCCACACTTAATGCTCACTCTGCTATCTAACATTGCTCTGACATCTGCCTCCTCCTTGAAGACTTTGATCTCAAGGTCTTCACTCTTACTGAGATGTGGTTCAACGCCAGCTCAGTCACTGCTTTTGACTCCCTTCTCCCTGATTGCTACAATATCATCTCAAAGCCTCATCCCGACCGCACTGGCGGTGGTGTAGCATTGATCTTCCCTAAGTGGGTCCCTTCTTTCCTCATAACCACGCAGCCCTACTCCTCCTTCGAAATCCTGATCTGCAAGCTTGGCATCTCTGCCACTTTCTCTTTGACCATTGCTACTATCTACAGGTCCCCAGGACCTATCTCCTCTTTCCTTTCCGAATGGGTCGACTTCTCCTCCTATCTCCTGACCTCCTCCCCAATACCCTCCTTCTGAGAGACTTCCACATCCACTTTGAGTCTTCAATCACAGCCCCCATTCTCTTCCAAAACCTCTGCAACTCTCTCTCCCTCACCATTTCCAGTCCGGCCCTACCCACCCGGCAGGACACATTCTCAATTCCTTAATCAATTATCTTTTATTGCTCTCTTCCTCACTCTCCACCCTGCTATCCTGGTCTGACCACACTCTCCTTTCCTCCCACCTGTAACCTCTCAGCCTCTGACCGAACCTCCCCCAGCTCTGCAAGCTTTGTTTGCAGACAACCGTCCAATGAATCAAGTGTCAATTGTAGGTGTAACTTCCACCTTCACCCGGCCCCTCCATCTTCTGACTCAACTACTGACTCTGCTCTCAACAATTTATCTCTTGCAATCATTCACACTCTCAATATTCTTGCCCCTGTCATGAGGATCTGACAGAAACCTGCCTCCAAGTGTAATACTTGGTATGGCTCTGATCTAGCAGACCTGAAATGCAAATGCAGAGCTGCTGAACGGAAGTGGCAGAACTCAAGCTCAACCTCCAATAAACTGAACTGTCACCTTCACCAAAATCAATATTGTCTCTCCATTCACTCCAAGGAGAGGGTTCACATCCAGGCCGTGTCTCTGGAGTTTCTAACAACAAGCTGAACCTTTCTCAATCTGCAATGTACTAGACAACCGATCTGCAGTATCTACCTCGCCTCTTCCTTCCCTGGCTGTCTGCACTGCACTGTCACCCACTTCACTGCTAAAACTCAGGACATCTTGAGCTCTCTCTCACACTCCCCTTTGCCCTCACCCCTATCCCGTTGCTGATATTAGCCCCTCCTCCACGCTCATCCATTGTTTCCTCCTTTTATCCCATCACACTGGGTGAGGTCACTAGAGTTGTCCGATCTATGAAGGTCTCTTACAAACAGGTCTCCCTCTGTTCTTCCAGAACTATTAAGGACATCATTTGCTCCCTTGCCACTGCACTTGTGAACTTCTGCAATCACTCCTTTGCTGCTGGGTCTTTCCCCTTATTCCCACAAGCACTCCTTTGTGCCCCCCTTCCTGAAAAAACCTTTGGCTGACCCCTCATGTCCGGCTAACTACAGCACCATCGCTCACTCCCTTCCTTGGGAGACATCTCAAGAAGTTTGTCTTCCCCCAACTGACCCAGCATACTGAGCTTGTTGGCTGTCTGCACAGCCATCAATCTGGATCCCGAGCATCCAGAGGGACAGAAACTGCTCCCCTGAACACCTGTAAAGACCTGCTTGCATCTCTTGACTCCAACTCACCTGCTGTTCCCATTCTACTTGATCTCTCCTCTGCCTTTGACACGGTTAACAACTCCATCCTCATAAAACGGCTCCATGATACCCTCAGTATCTTAGAATGGGCACTGCACTGGCTGACCTCCTTCCTCGGTGACCGTGCCTCCCAGGTTATTCTGGGTTCTTTCTCCTCACCCACTTCTATCTCTACCTGTGAAGTTTCCCAGGGCTCTATCCTATCTCCCTGGCTCATTAACATCTATCTTGCTCCTCTTGCTCACCTTATCTCCACGTTTACACCACACTTCCAGTGTTATGCAGATGATGCCCAACTCTTCTTCAGATTACCCTCTGAATCTCTTCTGACCTTGTGTGTCATTCCTGACGGCCTGTCCGCTATCCAGTCTTGGTGCACCTCCAATGGCCTCTGTCTCAATGCCAGGAAGACTATGATTCTTCCTATTGGGACTCCTGTTCCCTCCTTTCTCACTTTATTCTGGCCACCCTCAATGAGCCCTCCCCCCTCTCCTTCCTTAGAGAACAGATACATGGGAGTTATCTTCGACTCCTCTCTCTCTTTCATTCCTCACATCTTGGAATTGCCATGAAGGCCCATTTCCAACTCTGAAGATAAACCAAAATGGACTTTAGCTATGAGGTTGGAAAGGCACTTCTAGCACAATTTGTATACACAAAAATCAATTTGATTACAAAAATAACATAATCACATTCCTTGTATTGTTTACTTATAAAAACAAATATACATTCCAAACTTTAACATTACATACATCATTCTACCATGCATACACATTCTCTCAATATCACATCAAAATAAACTATACAGTTAGATGGGTTATCATAGCCCTAAAGCCCTTTCATCAAATAAACAAATCAGTCAATTCTTCACACCCTTCCAAAATGCAAGTGTGCCCATCTGTTGAACAGCAGAAAGCAGCTTGTCAACACTGTCTACACGTGTTTTGGTCAGCTTTGTGGGGTTCTCATGTTGCCCCCTATTCACCTGGCCTTCTTCAGGACGATAGGTGAGGCTCAATTGTCGCCTCACCCTTACACAAAATCCAGTGGAAGATGTTGTCTACCACACTCTAAAACAAACAATACAACCCAATTAGCAAATAATTTCCAACCAAACTCTTTATTTACACAAAACAGCACATGTTAGGTGTGCGTATAATTCTTTCATATTTATACAGATTTCCACTCTCCTCCAATATCAGATGATGGGGGTGGTGCAAATCATGGAATCAACCCAAAGTTCTCCAGTGACAAGATCCAATCTCAGCAGAGTCTAATGCAGAAAAAAGGAAAAGGGCTTAGTAGGACCACTCTTTCTGTATTTTTCATATTCCATTATCCTGTGGTTTCCCTTGTTTGCCTCCCTTTGCCCCGTTGGCACTTTGAAACACAATGCCCTTGATGTATAAGCACCTTACAAATACCCAATAATATTAAATAAATACAAATAATTTGGGATTTAATTAACCTGTACATAAATGCAAAGCAATGTAGATACAATGAAATAGTGTCAGTTTTGAAATGTGCATAAACAAAGATGTATTAGAATTGACCTTGGAAAATGCATTTTTTTCTGGAACTTTGGAGCCCTTTGAATGAATCAAAATATGGATACAGATTTAGATTGTCTTGTAAGCATGCATTACATGCATACAACAACAGTGTATTAAACATTACTAATATGTAAATACTTTGCATATTTAATAAGTCTGTTTTGCATCCAGTCAGAAAAAAATAAAACATGTCCCTAGATTCTGAATATCCTTGGGGATCTAAATATATAATTCATATTAACATCACAATACCATACAAGCAATTATAAGAACATTAATATTTAGGCCAATTTGAATCCTCCTGCCTGTGGGGAGTGCTAACCCATAGTTAATGTACCCTGTTATGACACAGAGCGCTCAGTGGGACAATGAAAGCAAGGAAAATAGCCCCGGATGGTGTAAAGGGAACCTGTCATAGGCTCTGATCAGTCCAAAATGATGCCTCAAATAATGCTGCATGAGTGGAGTTTGCTGGATACTTTGGCTTAAAAACATAGGAAGAAGAGAAAATATTAGTGCAAAGTCTGGATGGGAGTTATCTTTACACCTGCCCTCTGTATGGAAGAGTAGAAGCACAGAGCACCCCAACCAAGATTCTCTGTTCGGTAGCTGTAGGTGAGCAATCAAGGCTTAAGCTCTCAGGAGGTAATGCAGGTTGGTTCTTAAGTACAGTGTGGTCTCCAAGCACCCACAAGGGAATGTACACACACTAGGTTAGTGATAACACAGTTCTTTATATAAATAAGGTTCAAGTTATATACACATAAAATAACACACTTTGTGTTCAGGCAATACTAAAATGATAAATGTACAATTTCTATGTGGTACCACAATTACTCTTTGACTCCTTTAAAATGCACCAACTGCTGACAGTTTCAAATTGCATACAAATCAATAGCAAAAGGTATGAACCATAAACTCTGTAGGAAAAAAAGTTGGTTAAACAATTGGCAGAATACTTTGTCCCATTTACCAAAGACACGGATCTGTGTGAAGATCACCCCACCTGGGCAACCTGAAAATAAGATATATTGACAAGCCCAGTCCATATATTGTTTAGCAGATTCTTATTTCCATCTACAAAAGTTCTACTACCAAATGTACCTAGTTTAGCAGAGTTCGACAATGGGTTGTCAACGGATCCTTCTTGAGTGAACTCCCTTTAAGGCAGGAGCCACGGATCACTGAGATGGTCCTGGACGTCCTGGGAAGATGAGGCATGTGGTGCACCTCATTGACAATAGGTTTTACGCAAAGAGTCAATGAAGAATGTAGGCCCAGCAATGGCATTGGGTCGTCTGCGTCTGACGTTGGCAATCAGGACTTGACCATGGCTGGCTTTCGGATCTGCATCTGCATTTTTGAGGACTTCGGGTAGCGGGAAACCCACCAGCAGAACAACCTCAGTTCATCAGCGACCTAGACTTTCTGCGGCGGGACAAAGCAGTTGACGGTGATGAGCAAGGGAGTCCTTGATTCAAATGTCTTAGGCAATGGAGCGTTGCGGCTCTGGTCAACATTGATGGTCGTCGACAGCGATGGACTTCAAAGTCGGGATGCTTCGCTTCAGATTCCCATCTCCGGTCGGCAGACTTTCGTGACTGACTTCCACAGAGCCTTGGTGAAGGTTATCTGGTGCACGATGTTCCCTCGTAGCTCGGGAAGACGTCTCGTAGCCAGGTCCTCTCTTGGATTAGTTTCTTGAAGGCACAGCTGCTTTCAGATTGAGTCGAAGGGAAACAGCAGTTAACCATCTTCTTCCATCTCTGCTTCGAGATCAAGCATCAAGTTTCGACTTCAGTCTCTGAATGATTTCCATCAGTGAGAGGTGCCTAGATATATGGTTCGGTCTCTCATTCACTCTGCTGGGTCACATTCAGGGAACCAATCATTCAGTAGGGCATTCAGGCAGGCAGTCAGCCAATCAGGCTCACAGTGTATTCAGGCCATTCTTCTCCATCCAGACACTCACAACATGAATGTGGATCGGGACAAGCACCCAGCCATTCAGCACTCCACACTGCATACATACCCGTTTTGGGCAGGGCTGTCTCATTCATTGTGTCATATACTAGAGACCAGACAAACAAAACATGAAATGTATATAGGACACACACTCCATTCACCCAGGTCACACCCCACAGGCATACCCACAACATACAGTAATTGGGAAGGCTTCAGCCAGTCTGGCCTTGACTTCGCCAAAATACCATATATGGAACTCCCACCCAACAGCCAGTCAGGGAAAGAGACAGAGTCAGGGCTTCCCAGGACTTTGGGAAAACAAGGTAACAGACAATAGAAAGCAAGAGGCCACAGGGGCCATCTTGACTCCTATCAGGAATCAACTGATCCCAACGGCAGGCCCTGGATATCCCAAAATGGAGGATACTCAGAGCAGCTGTCAAATTCAGCATGGAGAGGCCACCAACCCATACCCTGCCACACACAGGTTCCCAAAAACATACACTAGGGGTACAGGGTTGTACCCCGACCCATGGGTGCTATAGGGGTATCCCAAGGGTATGTTCACCACAACCAAAAAGAGGAAAAACTGCACTGCCAGGAGTCCATATGGACTCCTGTGCAGAAAATAACACAGAACACACATGATAAAAAGAGTACAGAACAAGGACATGGAGGCCCTGTCCCTTCAATGCATTTCCAGCATCACAATTAGGAAAGAAGAAAATCAGTGCAGTCCATCTGACAGGAGAAACACTCTGATTGGCATATAACCTATAAAAGCCTGATGGGAAATCTCCTTAAGAATACCCTTTCTGTAAGGGACTGAATTAATGGATCTTTTCCAAGACATAATCATATAAACTGAGAGGGATTGTGGGAGTATGTAAGGTGGTTGCTGTCCGACCTGTCCGGGTCTTTGAAAGAGAAACTGAAATTGAGTAAAATGATCCCAGAGTATTAAGAATGAATTAAAACATGGTTACAATCCCAGATAGCCATTACACATATTTTGGGAGATTCTGCTTACAAGCTATGTCACTGAGATGGGAAATATAGAAATGCATATGTGCTTCGCTCCTTCAATTATGATTCTCAGGAAGCTTTTCAACAAAAAGAAAAGCAATACCTGAACCCAGGAAGAACCCTGAGATGGGAAGTGGTAGAGAGATCTGCGGTGTAGAAGATATTGGATGGATGAGGTTGGGTTAAGTGTGAGAGCCAGAGAAGGAGTAGAATGAAAATTGGAGGAGGTATACTCACATAACATTGTGACTAGAATGGCAGGATTGTTCCGGTTGTTAGGGCCAGTATAAGGGACACTAAGGTTGAGCCTGGTAGTCATGAGCAGGAGACACAAGAAGATCATCCACTAGGATCCCAACTGAGGGGAGCTGTAACAGAATGCCACAGTCTATCCTTGGAAACAGGTATTCACCCAGACTTCCATTAAGAGTTTATCCTTTGAGAGGGCCTAGACTGCAAAGGGGGACTTGGACCTCCGCGAGGAAGTCCACACATAAGACTGAAGTCCTGGTTCCATCAAGAAATATTATTCAGCCAATTCTAAAACATTGTCATTAGGCCCTTTAATTCCATCAACTTCATTCTATTCCACACCATATGCACCACTGGGATGGCCACTATTCTAGGTAGAAGATCGTATGTGAATAATTCTATCATTCTTCATTTTTCGAGAAATCCCTGAGGAAACTGGGGCACTTATAAAAGCATTCTTACACATACAACCAACTTGTGCAACCCAATTAGAATAGAGTTATATACTGTTGGCTCTCTGTAACACACATCAAGCATACCTGTATGTGTTTAGCTTTCCTCTCTCAAGTCTCTTTTTGAACTCTAACCATACCTCAACATATACTTCAACACTTATGGATGACCTGGAAAGCTCCTTGATTAATGTTACCTTTAACTAGTTTATCAGGGCAGTCCTTAGAGCATAAACCTTCATAATTCAGTTGCAATTATGTTATATATTGACATCAAATCTCCCTTTAACTGTCTGAGCAATACCCACTGTCATCCCAGAAAATTCGGCGGTGTCTTTAACCATGCAGCCTACATTCAGAAATATTTCATCCTATGATCCATTGCTCGTAGCTTTCATGCACTGTCTCGAAAACCTTGCAAAATGACTTAGGACCTAATTACAAGTGTGCTGGTCCGTTAACAACGGTGCTGGTAAGCCTACCGGCACCGTTGTTATCAGACCAGTACACTACGAGTCTGCGGGCAGGTGTCGTCCCAGAACGGCACCGCCTGCAGGCTTTCACCGTTATTAATGGTGCCGGTGCTTCCGTCTTCCCCATTCCTATTGAGTCCTATGAGACTCAAATGGGAATGTGGATTAACAATTTGCCAGCTCATGAAGTCCCGGATCGCCAGGGTCGTAATCCCCCAGTGATTCCGGCAAACCAGGTGCCAGTAACTTGTAACTAGGCCCTTAGTATGGTTCAATAATTACATTCCTATAATGTTTGAGGATGCCCTTTGTAAATGGCCCAAATTTCACATCTGCAATTTGGATGTTACTTTAACATCTAATGCCAGTTTTAATACCTGTGATGACCTCCCACCCCCCACACTATACAAATTGACAAATTGCATATGCATGTTCTGTGCACACTTTCAGGGCTTAGTGGATGCATCATTTGTAATAGAGGTCCCCCCACCCTATGCAGATTGACAAATGACATATGCATGTCCTGTGCACACTTTCAGGGGTTAGTGGATGCATTAATCACAATGTTAAATGTGTGTTAACGAAAACCTGCCCTTTGTCCCGTGTACATGGGCCTGTAAATTAGAAAATAAATAAAATAAGACAGGTGCTTTCATGCTGCTGTTGAGCCTAGGGGCAAATGATAGCCCTAATCTTAAGTAGGGTTCTTATCCCTGCTTGTCTCTGATAACCTTGTGGCATTGCATCCAAAAGCCCCTCAGCACCAGAGGGGAGGCTTAAAACTACTGATAGCTAGGAACCATTGCAGATTATTAACAGCCCAAATAGAGTTGAACGATTGGAGGAGAGCAATCTTGGTTATAAAAAAAAGCCAGGCATTAAGTCAATAAATATGATCAAGTTTGGAAATGATTGGACTGTTGTGACATTAGAAGGCGTGAAGCCATGTAGATATTCATCAATTACAATATTAATTATTCCAATCAATATATGCACAACGCCTTTGCAAATGTTTTACAATTTGCGTTTGATCATGATATGAACTTATGAGATGTTACAATGCATGTGTCCTTTGCCTTATTATTGAGAGCAATGATCTCCACATAAGCACAAGATTTTGGTACATTGGCCCTTTCATCCATTTCAGCTATAACAGTTTGAAACACTGGCCCCCAGCTATCCCAAAAATGTTGTTCTGACTAAAGGCCAGCTCTAACAGATGTTTTGTCTAAGCAATTTCTTGTTGTTCTCTCAATGTCTGCCTTTGTTACAGGGCCTCATTACGACCCAGGCGGATTTCGCGGTGCTAAATGCACCGCGAAGCACGGCGGAAAGCCGTCGATAGCGCCATGGGGGTTGGCGGATTTACCGCCCCATTCCGACCTTGGCGGAGCGGTAAATCCCCAATCCCCATTCTGCCCTTCCCCATTCCCATTCTTGCCCCATAGGGTATAATGGGAGTGGGGAAGGAGTTAATTACGCCACCGTAAAATACGGTGGCGTAATTAACAACGAGGTCCCGTAGCGCCATGGTTTTCTCCGCCTGGTAAAACCAGGCGGAGAACGGCGCCATGGCGCTACGGGAACTCGTAGTACGGCGGACGGGTCCGCCGCGATTAGCGCTGGCGGAAACCCACTCCGCCAGGGTCCTAATGAGGCCCACAGTCTTTAAAATCATTCACACATCATTCCTGACAAACTTCATAGGAGAAAATCCCCCAAATAATGTTTATCTATTGCCAGATAGATAATTTGCTTGTTTATATAATTTTGAATACGAACATGAGTTAACCCCCTTCATCTAATTTTAATTTAATCATTCTTTTATCTTTTCCCTCAGATATTTACACTGCTAATACATTACCAATCTTTGAGGACACTGCTTGAGAACCCTTTCTGGCCCTGCCAGTTTACGGAGGGCCTCTATATGGAAACAAGCCCAAGGTATGTGCACACCTGCCCTACAAAAATTAACTCTTTTTGTACCGAAACTCTTACCGAACCACCTAACAATAGTCCCCTCTATAGGCCTGCCACCTTGCATCCCTAGAACTGCTTGGCTCACCTCCACTAACCTCTTCCCCTTGCCTTCCGCTAATGCAAAAGGACTCTGGCACAGGCACTGTTTGTGGTGCCCTTGGGTGCCCTGCCTTGACTCAGCGAGCCACACTCGTCTTGACATACATACCTTCAACCTGCAGACACATATGCCACATTCACCCCATTTCACCAAAGAGCAGCACTGCTCTCCAAACAATTGCACTTACAGGTTCCTAGCTCATGCCTTTAACTCACACTGGATTCTCCTACTGAACTCTGAACGCACCGAGTCCTCTGCGCCTGCTGCCCAGAGGATGCCAAAAAAGACTCAGATATCCTGCTTCGGTCTCCACCGGAACTGGTTCTGCAGTTCCAACACCAGTATCTTGCCCAAAAATGGCCCGCAGTTACATGCCCACGCCTGCCACCCATGGTCACCCAAAGGACTCGGATGTCCTACTGCTCACAATTAGAACTGATCCTGCAGTTCCAACATCAGTATCCTACCCAGAAATGGTCCACTATAATGTGCATACGTCTGCCACTCACCTGGCCCCTAAAAGCCTCTTATATTCTGCATCAGTATACTCTAAATCTAGCCCTGTCATACTTAGTATGCTGCCACTCATTGCACCCATGCAAGTAACACCACAGTCATACCCTCTGAGTGTCCCTAACTCAATATCTCAAACCAACTATGCTATTCCTGGCACCCTAATGCTAAAACAAGAACCCTCTACCACCCTGAGTCATGGCCCCATCTTGCCTAGCCTGACCCCAGTCACATGTACCAACCCTAAACCACATGCTACAATGCACTTGCTCTGCAGCAATGCTAACAATAATAAACCTCTGACCACGATCCCAAGTATACGCCTTGATGATGAAACCCAGTCAGGCTGCCTACCCAACCATGTCATGGACCCTTCTAAAAGGGTGAAAAAAGTTATAAACAACATCCCACTGACACATATTCAGGCAATAATAGAAAACTTGCATCAACACAAACACCTTCAAAAACTGCACCTCCGCCTCCGCCAATACCTACAAAAACTGCATTGAAGGGAGAACTAATGAATGCAGGATCTATCATTGCCCATTCCCTTATCATCCCCGGCCTCATCACTGTATACTAGCAGTGACTGAAATGTGGCTCCACTCAGCCTGAGGCCCTAACCTCACCCTCGCTATAAATCTGAACTACACCATCTACTTAAAGGATAGATCACCTACCTGAGGTGGGGGAGTATGTCATGGGTATCAGGCAGGTAGTTGGGGCAAGCTGGGTGGAGGCTTGGCAGGCCTGGCATAGGCACACAAAGAACCCAGAGCAAATCCCTCCTTTAATTCCTTCCTAGTGTTTGTAGTAACTTCCTGGTTACCACTTCCTGTTGCCAAACAGGAAGTGGATGATGATTCATGAGCTCTCTAGTGTTTGGGTGTGGCTGGCTATATAAGCCACACCCAAGATTCTTCCAGTGCTTGTGTTGCTTACTGTGAGCTGTATCAGCAACACACTTCCCATGCTCTGGATCTGCCAGCTTCTGCTTACCTGCTCCGGATCATCCTGCTTCTGCTTACCTGCTCCGGATCATTCTGCTTCAGCTTACCTGCTCCGGAAGAACCGCTGTTCTTACTCCACACCACGAGAACTTCTACACCGGCACCTGTAAGAACAAAGAAGAACTGGGTTAACACCCGCACATCAGTAACCTGCGCATACTCACCGAATCTTTCCGCGACGCTGCAATCCAGGTCAGTTGTACGAGCACACAAACCCCTGCAAAAGAAAGAAGAGACATTATTCATTGTGCTCGCCCCAATAACGCGGACACTTATTTCACTGTGCTCACGGTGCATACTTACCAAAAGCCTGCCTGTATACTTACCCAACCACCAAGTCTCCCGTAGCGCTAAACCCGGACTCGAGGCGCTAATACCACATAATTTCTCCTTCAAGGGAAAGGGACAGACATTACCACGCGCGCTCGAATTGAAGGCGCTGCGCAAACCTACCAGCAGCTAGCTTCTACACGCAGTGCTACTCACCCCCAAAATTACCAGAAAACATAGACAATACAGACAATTTTGGACACTCAACATTCTCCGCGCAACTTTCACTTGTGGGAAGGACTTTCTAGCCAGTGAAGAAACTGGCGCCTTCAACACTCGGCCTCGCTGTGAAGGCATAAAACAGTGCTTGGCATCTGAACTCAGCCTACAGACATTGGCACCAATCACATGAGTGAATCGCGCCCCTGCGAATGCAGGATGGAGTGCACACCCTACTAAAGATCATGGTAAGCCCATAGGGGGACATCACTGCACACAGTAAAGAGAGACGAAGGGCCCAGGGGAATTAGGTGAATTCAGGTCTGAGTGTACACCTTGTATTTGACAGGTATTCCTCCGGGTGAAACAGGGGAAGTGAAGACTCAGGGTCAAGGTAGGCTCGTACATCGCTCCTGCAGAGACACAGGTGAGTGTGACAGAACACAAAGCCATCCTCAATACCTCTGCCTGAGCGATGGAAACCTCTGAACTAGACCAGCTTTCCCTATTGTTAGGTGAACTACGTGCCAAGGTGCATGCAGCCCGCTCTGAGACAAATACCTTAAGGAGCAAACTGGTAGTCAACAGGGACAAAAGAGATGATTTGGCAAGACAGCTCTTACAGACCCAAGCTGGTCTAGCACCCCTACCAGGTGAAGTTCCTCAGGGGCAGCCTACCGTGGCACCTGTAGCCACACCCATTCAGGTATTACTTCCAGGCAACATCCCTTTCGCACCACCGGAACGCTTCTCTAATTTGGAGCATTCATGAATCAATGACAGCTACACTTCATATGGAAACCAGACACTTTTCTGAATGACCAAGCTAAAGTAGCGTTTGTCCTCTCCTATTTAGGAGGGCATGCGGTGGACTGGTCTGTCCGTTAGGGCTTAGGGACGACCCTTTACTGAGAAATTACCCAGGTTTTCAGAGTGAACTGGAAAAACTATTTGCCCATCGGACTTGAGGACAGGCCCTGGATGATGAGCTACTCTCTCTGCGACAGGGTGGTGAGGATCTTATCTCATATGTCCCCACATTCAATCGCTTAATAATCGCTTAATAGCCGAATCAGGTTGGCCGGAGGAGAAACAAATAACGTTATTTTATCAAGCACTGAGAGGAGAATTAAAAGATGTCTTGGCGCAAGTAGTTAATCCTCCCGAAGATCGCAGTGAATTCACCGACCTAACTATGCAACTAGACCACCAGTTACAGGATCGCAAGGCCGACCGAACCAGATCAGAGCATAGACCAGTGTATGCCTGACCAAAGGAAGCGTCCTATCGACAGGCTACGGAAACACACTCAGAGCCCATGGAATTGGGGGTTCTCAAGTGACCACTCACCAAGGCAGAGAGAGAACGGAGGCGTCAGGAAAAACTTTGCTTATATTGTGGCCAATCTGGTCACTTCCTCCGGAACTGCACAGTTAAACCTCCACGGAAGACAATGGGGGCTAAAGATAACACAGAGGAAGACACAGGTGCGGTAGCAGAAAACTCTAATGCCCGGCAGATGTAGAGGTCGGTCTGTTGAGCCAGGAACCAAGTACTTAGATCTCACATTTCAGTATTCCTGTGGTTTTGGTAGACCCTTCACATCCCACCCGAATGCATGCCCTCAAGGCTTTCATAGACAGTGGAGCTATTGGGAACTACCTGGACATAAACACCGCAAAGACCTTGGGATTGACATTCCACCGTAAGGACACCGTAGAAAGCGTGACAGCTGTGGATGGCACACAACTCCTTTTGGGATCAGTAACACTGTTTACTTCCACCATCACCTTAATATGCCGAGATGGTCACAGGGAAAGTATTAGATTCGACCTTATTGCTGCACCCCAATTCCAGCTGATTCTTGGGATACCGTGGCTAGAGACGCACAACCCAAAGATAGATTTTCAAGCTCCAACCTTACTCTTTTCCACAGAATGCGCCTCTTGTTATGACAACAAAGGTATCCAAGGAAGCCCATTCTTAGCTTCACAGGAAAAGATAGCAGGTTAAGGCTTGGTGGGCACTTTACCAGAGGAATACCAGGAGTTCCAGGATGTTTTTGCGAAGGAGCAAGCTAACACACTACCACCACATTGAGTTTACGACTGCCAGACCAACCTGGAACCAGGGGCACAAGTACCGTGCTGCCGCATTCATGCATTAACCGAGGAAGAAAACGCTCATCTACGGACCTACTTGGATCAATACCTGGCCAATGGCTTCATTAGACCATCTAAGTCACCAGCCGCCTCCCCACTCTTCTTTGTACCAAAGAAAGAGGGGGACTTAAGAACGTGTATTGATTACCGGGCCCTAAATCAAGTCACCATAAAAAATAGGAACCCGTTACCTCTGATACCAGTACTCATAGACCAGGTAAGACAAGCGAAGATTTTCACCAAGCTAGACTTACACGGTGTATATCATCTGGTACGCATGAAGAAAGGGGACGAGTGGAAGACTGTGTTCCGTACCCGCTCTGGCTTGTATGAATACCAAATCATGCCGTTTGGGCTTTGCATTGCCCTGGCTGTGTTCCGGCATTTTATGAATGATGTGTTACGGGAACTCCTCGATGTCTGCGCAGTCGTCTACATCGATGATATTCTGATCTACTCCACCACTCCCCAAGAACACGTAACCCACGTGCGAATTGTATTCCGCAAACTGCGTGAAAACCAACTGTACGCAAAGCTAGAAAAAAGCTCCTTCCACGTCACCGAGGTGGAGTTTCTGGGATATGTACTGACACCGCAGGGGATCAAGATGGACAATAGAAAAGTGGAGGCAATCCTCACTTGGTCCTCACCCACGTCTGTAAAGGAAGTATAGAGTTTCCTAGGGTTTGCAAACTTTTATTGACGCTTCATGCCAGGATTCTCACATATTGTACATCCAATAACGTCCTTGCTGCGCAAACATCGAAAGTTAGAATGGACACCAGCAGCGGAAGAAGCTTTCCGAGCTCTCAAGGAAAAATTCACCTCAGCCCCAATACTACAACACCCACAACCCAATTTACCGTACTTCGTGGAGACGGACGCTTCAAGCAATGCCATGGGGGCCGTTTTGTCTCAACAAAATCCTGAAACTGGATACCTTCATCCCATTGCCTTTTGGTCAAGGAAATTTTCCCCAGCAGAATTAAACTATGCGATTTCTGAGAAAGAACTCCTAGCAATCAAAAGCGTACTGTGTGAATGGCGACATTACTTACTAGGAGCAAAACACACCATCACAATAATAACAGATCATCGGAACCTGCAATACTTCCGCTCAGCAAAAGCTCAGTCTTCTAGGCAGCTCCGTTGGGCCCTATCCTTAATGGAATACGACTTTGTAATCACCTGTCGCCCCTGAGTTAAGAACGGGAAAGCGGATGCGTTATCCCGCATTGGCACAGGAGAGGAAGTCTACAATGCCCCTAACCCGGTGGAGATCATACCCAGTCATAAAATTCTCAGCCTCTGCATCAGCCCATCTCCGTTAAATACACTGCAAGAAGCAATAAAAGAAAATATGTCTGAAGAAGATCTACTGGCTTGGGACACAAAGGGAGATCAGTTCACCATTCAAGACAAATTACCATACTACCAAAAACGCCTCTACGTTCCAACTAAGGATCTGCAACAAGCAATCATATCAGACTACCATGACTCGCTGTTAGAAGCCCATCCGGGTATAGCCAAAACCATGAAGAAAATAAGCAAATCTTATTGGTGGCCAAATTGGTGAGAGGATATTGCCACCTACATAGGCACCTGTGAGGTGTGTGCACAATACAAAACATCCAGGCAAAAATCAGCCGGCCTCCTTCAGCCAATCACCATTCCACCAGCACCCTGGCACACAGTATCAATGGACTTCATCACTGACCTACCTCCTAACTCAGGTTATAATACCATCCTCGTAGTAGTGGACATCTTCTCCAAAATGGCCCATTTCATAGCTCTAAAAGGTATTCCCTTAGCTCAGACCCTGGAACAGGTTTTTGTAGACTGAATCGTCAAGTTGCATGGATTCCCTACCGTAATCGTTTCTGACAGAGGCAGCCAATTTGCATCTTGTTTTTGGGAAAAATGTTGTACCCTGGCAAGAGAAGAAGTCCGTCTGTCTTCTAGTCACCACCCTCAAATGGACGGCCAAACCGAGCGCACAAACCAGACCATGGATCAGTATTTGCGCTGTCTATTACACCAAACAAGCCAAAGATGGACAGAAATTCTATGGATGGTGGAGTATGCCTACAACAACTCAACACATTCATCAACCCAAGCAACACCCTTCTTTACTATATATGGTCGAAACCCCGGAACGTCGGTCTAAGATCCACCAGAAAACATTGAAATGCTGTCATGATTCCTGCCCCTCATGTCCCCAGCCCTCCAAGATTTCTGGCTGGAGCCGGCCCACGATCACCTACATGGCCCTCAAGGGCCTCTCCATCCCTCCAAAGACCCACTTGGAGTCAGACTTGGCGCTTGTGGCCCCAGACTCACTCACTCTCACAGGATAACATTGGCGATTGGACTTGTAGTGCATTGATGGGGACAAGATGGATGCCCCCACATATTTCGGTTCCCAGAACTGCATGTGAGGTCTAGTCTTTTGGGTGTGGTTCAGACCAGAGACACCTGGGATATCCAGAGACTAAGCCACACCCAGGCTGAGAAACATGCATTGTGTTTTCTGCACCTGCAGCGTGACACTCACTGTGTTCGGATCGGTCTCCAGTAGGCCTGCATCTTTCTTCTGCGGTCAGCTCCTGCAAGAAGAAGAACACCGTTAGGAACAGCCTTACCTTGCGGCGCTTCTGCCCATCATTCATCGCTCCTTCTGTTCTGCGGGCATCTTCGGCGGTGTCATTCCCATCCCGGCACACCGCTTCCTAAGGAAAAGGGAAAAGAACAGAAAAAAGGCATTAGTAAGCATTCTGCAAATCTTCACTTATTTTTAAATACTGTACGAGCTTCAAAAACATACCTGAATCCCAGCCGCTCTGGGGAAACTCTGACTCCGGAACTTCTCATCCACCTGCAAGAGGGAAAAGATACTCCAGGTTAGCGTGGAAACATCTAGAGGCGCCGCATACCGCGCTTACCCACCGTATTTGTTCTTCATAACCGGCATCCACGCTGAAAACGTTGCAGCACCTAAAAGACACAGAAAAAGAACTCAGTTCAATGCAAATACGAAAGGGGTGCATCGCGCATTGCGCTCTCACTCACCTTCAGCGCTACTCGTCTCAGCAGCACGCCGTCATCCCCGGACGCCGGCCATCATCTAAGGAAGGAAAGGAATGAAGTTAGAGAACTTTTCAAAAGACTCATTATACTTACCTGTCAGACTCTTGCCAGTGAAGTAACTAGGCAGCAACAAGCCCGCATCAATCAACGCACCCCTGCGCTGAAAGCAGGACGGAGAGCACACTATCCAAGAAAACAAGGCCCAGTCTCCAGTCGAATAGCTTCCAGGGAAGGGTTTGAGGTTGTAAGAGGTCAGAACAGGCTGAGTGATGTCCCCGTGGATACCAGGTGAGCGTTACAGAACGCAAAGCCTCACATCAAAATCCACCTGGGCTTCATGGAAACATCAGAAACCGACCAGTTAGCCCACATTTTGGGGCAGCTACGTTCCGAAGTACATGCAGCCAGGCAGGAGACCGACACCCTGAGGAGAGAGCTGATAGTAGCCAAAGAACACACTGATGATTTAAGCCGGCAACTTCTCCAGTCACAAGAAGGGCATGCACCATTTCCGGGAAGCGTGCCCTCGATGCCAGCGCCATCAACCAATCCCGTTCAAATAACCCTTCCTGTGGCAGTTCCCTTGGCCCCGCCCGAACGATTTACGGGGGATCCCAAGAGGTTTGCAACGTTCATGAACCAGTGCCACCTGCACTTCCTTTGTAGGCCAGGGGCCTATCCGTATTACCAATCACGGGTCGCTTTTGTGGTATCCTACCTGAGTGGTAGCACCGCGGACTGGTCTGTACCCTTTGTGGCCCAAGACGATCCTTTGCTGCATGACTTCAGGGGCTTTCAGCAGGAGATACAAAAGCTGTTCGCCCATCGTACTCCTGGGCAGGTATTAGACAACAAACTTCTGTCCCTATGCCAAGGGAATCAAGACCTTTTAACATACATAGCCACTTTCAATAGACTTGTAGTTGAAGCAGAATGGCCAGTGGAGAAGAGAACCACGTTATTTCATCAGGGGTTGCGGGGGGAGCTCAAGGATGTTCTCGCACAAGTAGTGAACCCCCCGAAAGACTGCTCAGAATTCATTGACCTTGTTGTTCAACTGGATCATAGGTTGCAGGACCGAAGAGCAGATCGAACCAGACCGGACCCTTGCCCTATGTATGTGCATTCAAAGGACAATACTGCCCAAACAACGGAAGGTTCAGGAGAACCAATGGAAATCGGGGGGGTCAGATCCCCCTTGACTAAAGCGGAAAGGGATAAAACGAGACAGCAGCTGTTATGTCTGTACTGTGGAAGGTCAGATCATTTCCTTAAAGAGTACCCTGTGAAGCCACCTAGGAGGATGGTAGGGGCCACGGACAAGGAAGAAACCATCAAGGAATCGGAAAACTCCCCAGCCCGGCAAGTGTAGGGGTCCACTTATCGAGTGAAGAAAGTGAACTACAAACCTCCTATTTTTTACTATCTGTGGTCTTGATCAATCACCAATAACCATCTTGGATGCACGCAGTAAGAGCGTACATAGACAGTGGAGCTATTGGGAATTGCATTGATCAGGATCTTGCAGCAAAGATGGGGCTTCTGTTACGCCCTAAATCAACCACCAACACTATTACCACTGTCAATGGCACGGAAATAGCTTCTGGTCCATTATCCCAATGCACTGCAGCTTTAACCCTTCTGTGCCAGGATGGACACCAAGAATCTATTGTTTTCGACCTCATTAAGGCACCGCAGTTCCGGTTGATGTTGGGAATGCCATGGTTGTTAGCTCACAATCCTCAAATCGATTGGCGAGCAAAAGAATTGGCCTTTCCTAAGACTTGCGCCCACACATGTTATCGCCAAGAGAAAAAAACAATAGACACCAGAACCTCCACGCTTGCAACTGTGGCAATCGGCACCCTACCAAGTGAATACCAGGACTTTCAAGATGTATTTCAGAAAGAACAGACTATTACCCTGCCACCGCATAGACCATACGATTGCCAAATCGACCTGATACCTGGCGCACAAATCCCTTGTTGGCGAATTTACGCACTCACTGAACCAGAAAACCAGCACCTGAAGGCCTATCTTGACCAATACCTGGCCAACGGGTTCATCCGTTCCTCGAAGTCTCCAGCAGCCAGTCCTCTATTCTTCGTACCAAAAAAGGAGGGGGACTTGAGAAAGTGCATTGACTATCGCGCAATGAACTAGATTACCATAAAGAATCGCTTCCCCTTTCCACGGATCCCTGAATTGCTTGATCAAGTCAAAGTTGCCCAAATCTACACAAAACTAGACCTCAGGGGGGAATATCACCTTGTTCACGTAAAACAGGGGGACAAATGGAAAACCGCTTTTCGCACCAAATACGGCTTGTACGAATATCAAGTAATGCCCATTTGCCTTTGCAATGTGCCTGCTGCATTTCATACTTCATGAATGATGTCCTACGGGAATTGATTTATGTCTGTGCTCTAGTGTACATCGACGATATCCTAGTATATTCCACATCAAAGCAGGACCACGTTAAACACGTCTGATCCGTATTGAGAAACTCCGTCAACACCAGCTCTACGCCAAGCTCGAAAAGTGCTCATTCCACGTCTCTGAGGTGGAATTCCTGGGCTTTATTCTCAGCCCAAATGGAATCCAAATGGATGTACACAAGGTAGATGCTATCATGAACTGGCCATCCCCAAATCCACTCAAGGGGGTTCAAAGTATGCTGGGTTTTGCAAACTTCTACGGCCGGTTCATCCCAGGATTTTCGCAAATCGTGCATCCCATCATGTCATTACTAAGGAAAAGCAACAAAAAGTTCCAGTGGACAACAGAAGCCGAGGAGGCTTTCCAGGAACTCAAAGTAAGATTCACATCTGCCCCAATCTTACGCCACCTTCGCCCTGATCTCCCATACCTGGTGGAAACGGACGCCTCAAACATGGCTATGGGAGCCGTCCTCTCACAAAAGGACCCCAAAACGGGCCAGTTACACCCTGTTGCCTTCTGGTGGCGTAAATTCACACCCCCTGAACTCAATTACGCTATCATAGACAAAGAACTCCTGGCCATTAAGTCAGCCTTTAAGGCATGGTGGCACTACCTCTTGGGCGCCAGACACACAATCACCGTAATAACTGACCACCGGAACCTCCAGTACCTAAAAACGACCAAGGCCCAATCCTCACGACAACTACGTTGGGCTCTTTTTTTTGCTGAATATGACTACGTGATTACATTTTGACCAGGGGTGAAAAACGGGAAGGCCAATGCCCTTTCCCGTATGGGGGTGGAAGAGCAAGGGTATCAGAACCCTGACCCAATAGCAATCATCCCGAGTGACAAGCTCCTAGGAATCACAGCAACCATAACGCAGAAAGAATTACATGAAGAAATCCAAAACCTGATGAGTCCGGAGCAATTACAAGCGTGGAGTGCACAAGGAGAACATTACATGATAAAAGATCAGTTGCCCTACTTCAGGAATCGTTTATTCTTACCAAGCCAAGAACTACGAGAACAAGTCATGTCCGGTTATCATGATTCCTTGATCGAGGGCCACCCCGGAATCGCTAAAACCATGGCCAAGGTAAAACGAAATTGTTGGTGGCCCACGTGGCGTAAAGACATTCATCCTATGTTGTGGAGTGTGTGCTCAAAACAAGTCATCCAAGCAGAAACCGGCTGGGCTATTACAACCATTGAAAATCCCACCAGCACCCTGACACATGTTGTCCCTCGATTTTATTACTGACTTACCACCCAGTCAAGGGTTTAACACTATTCTTGTGGTCGTGGACCTATTTTCAAAAATGGCACATTTCATTCCTCTTAAGGGGCTCCCAAATGCTTCCACTCTGGCAAATGTATTTCTTGAAGGCATCGTATGGCTCCATGGGTTTCCTTCAGTTTTGGTCTCAGACTGAGGTACTCAATTTGTATCTAACTTCTGGAGCAAATGCTGCTCTATGGCCCAGATCAACATCCGGCTATCCACCAGTCACCATCCCCAAACGGATGGTCGAAGTGAGAGGACAAATCAGACGTACGAGCAGTATCTGCGTTGCATGTTACACCAAGCTAAAGGAAGCTGGTTCGACCTATTATGGATAGCTGAATATGCTTATAATAATTCCCTACACACCAGCACTGGGCAGACACCCTTTTATACCATGTATGGCAGGCACCCACGCACTTCTGAGTTGGACGTTCCTACAACCCTGGAAATGCCAGCAGTCAAAACCTCAACGACCATTTCTCAAACCTTTAAAAGGGCAGCTGAACACGTACTTCAAGCTAAGAATCGCCAAAAGAAGTTTTCTGATCAACACCGAGCAAAGGCCCCAACTACCAAGTGTGAGACAACGTCTGGCTGGCAACTAAACACATGTCCATTAACGGAGCCCGAACTTTCCGTCCAAGATACCTGGGTCCATTCACCATCACCTCCGTGATAAATCCTGTGGCGGTCAGACTAGCTTTGCCGTCAAACATGCAGATTCATCCTGTGGTCCACGTGTCTCTCCTTAAACCTGTTCAACCTGGGACCCGGGTAGCAACGCCACCACAGCCAGTAGTAGTCGCCGGGGAGCCAGAATTCGAAGTCAAGGACATCCTAGATTCAAAGTACGTCAGATCCAAATTATACTACTTAGTAGACTGGAAGGGGTATGGTCCACAAGACAGGACATGGGAGCCTTGTGAGTACATCCATGCACCTTGCTTGCTTAGACGATTTCATCAAAACCATCCCACCAAACCAGGACCAGACAGAAGAGCCACCTTGAGAGGGTCCTTGGGGGGAAGTGCTGTCATGATTCTTGCCCCTCATGTCCCCAGCCCTCCAAGATGTCAGGCTGGAGCCAGCCCACGATCACCTACATGGCTCTCAAGGGCCTCTCCATCCCTCCAAAGACCCACTTGGAGTCAGACTTGGCGCTTGTGGCACCAGACTCACTCACTCCCATAGGATAACATTGGGGATTGGACTTGTAGTGCATTGATGGGGACAAGATGGATGCCCCCACATATTTTGGTTCCCAGAACTGCATGTGCGGTCTAGTCTTTTGGGTGTGGTTCAGACCAGAGACACCTGGGATATCCAGAGACTATTTAAGGGAAACCCATGTTGAGAAACATGCTTTGCGTTTTCTGCACCTGCAACGCGACACTCACCGTGTTCGGATCGGTCTCCAGTAGGCCTGCATCTTTCTTCTGCGCTCAGCTCCTGCAAGAACAAGAACACTGTTAGGAACAGCCTTACCTTGCGGTGCTTCTGCCCATCATTCATCCCTCCTTCTGTTCTGCGGACATCTTCGGCGATGTCATCCCCATCCCAGCACGCCGCTTCCTAAGGAAAAGGGAAAAGAACAGAAAAAAGGCATTAGTAAGCATTCTGCAAATCTTTGCTTATTTTTAAATACTGTATGAGCTTCTAACGCTTACCTGAATCCCAGCCGCTCTGGGGGAACTCTGACTCCGGGACTTCTCATCCACTTGCAAGAGGGAAAAGACACCCCAGGTTAGCGTGGAAACATCTAGAGGCGCTGCATAACGCGCTTACCCATCGCATTTGTTCTTCATAACCGGCATCCACACTGAAAACGTTGCGGCACCTAAAAGACTCAGAAAAAGAACTCAGTACAATGCAAATACGAAAGGGGTGCATGGCGCATTGCGCTCTCACTCACTTTCAGCGCTACTCATCTCAGCAGCACGCCGCTATCCCCGGACGCCAGCCATCATCTAAGGAAGGAAAGGAACGAAGTTAGAGAACTGTTCAAAAGACTCATTATACTTACCTGTCTGACTCTTGCCAGTGAAGTAACTGGGCAGCAATGAGCCTGCATCAATAAACGCGCCCCTGCGCTGAAAGCAGGACGGAGAGCACACTATCCAAGAAAACAAGGCCCAGTCTCCAGTCGAATCGCCTCCAGTGAAGGGTTCAAGGTTGTAAGAGGTCAGAACAGGCTGAGTGACATCCCTGTGGATACCTGGTGAGTGTTACAAATGCCTGCAGTAAAGAATCTACATGGCAGTATCATGAAAGCCATAGAAGCCAGCAGGAACCTACAGCAAGCCAAAGAAACACAGAAAAGAAACGCTGATCGCCATCGACGAAAAGCCCCAGATTATCAAGTGGGAGACTCGGTCTGGCTGGCAACTAGACACATTGCTTTAAAGGGTCCCAAAAAATGTCAGCCTAGATACTTTGGCCCGTATACAATTGAAAAAGTAATTAATCCAGCAGCCATGAGACTGGCGTTACCTCAACAAATGCGTATACATCCTGTATTTCACGTGTCACTATTAAAACCAGCACACGGAGGAACCCGAACTTCCACACCTCCCGCACCCATACAAGTGGGTGAAGAAGCACCAGAATATGAGGTCAAGAACGTATTAGATTCCAAAACAGTACGAAAGACCCTGTATTATGTGATTGACTGGAAGGGGTACGAACCCCATGAAAGATCATGGGAACCCAGCACACACGTGCATGCCCCCCGATTGGTGCGGAAATTCCATCGGGACCATCCTGAGAAACCAAAGCCCTCATACACACCATTGGTAGGGGTCTTGAGGGGGAAGACTGTCATGGGTATCAGGCAGGTAGTTGGGGAAAGGTGGGTGGAGGCGTGGCAGGCCTGGCATAGGCACACAAAGACCCATAGCAAATCCCTCCTTTAATTCCATCCTAGTGTTTGTAGTAACTTCCTGGTTACCACTTCCTGTTGCCAAACAGGAAGTGCATGATGATTCATGAGCTCTCTAGTGATTGGGTGTGGCTGGCTATATAAGCCACACCAAAGATTCTTCCAGTGCTTCATGTTGCGCACTGTGAGCTGTATAAGCAACACATTTGCCGTGCTCTGGATCAGCCAGCTTCTGCTTACCTGCTCCGGATCATCCTGCTTCTGCTTACCTGCTCCGGATCATCCTACTTCTGCTTACCCACTCCGGATCATTCTGCTTCAGCTTACCTGCACTGGAAGAACCACCGTTCTTTCTCCACGCCGCAGCTGTCTCCAGTCAAGTGGGGACTTCCACACCGGCACCTGTAAGAACAAAGAAGAACTGCCTTAACACGCGCACATATGTAAGGCTGCGCATACTCACCGAATCTTCCTGTGATGCTGCAATCCAGGTCAGTTGTATGAGGGCACAAACCCCTGCAAAAGAAAGAAGAGACATTATTCATTGCGCTCGCCCCAATAACGCGGACACTTATTTCACTGCGTTTGTGGTGCATACTTAGCATAAGCGTCCGTGTATACTTACCCAACCACCAAGTCTCCTGTAGCGCTAAACCCAGAATAGAAGGCGCTAATACCACATAATTTCTCCTGCAGGGGAAAGGGAGAGACATTACCAAGCACACTCGAATTTAAGGCGCTGCGCATACCTACCAGCTGCTAGCTTCTACACGCAGCGCTACTCACACACAAAATTACCAGCAAACAAAGACAATACGGACAATTTTGGACACTCAACATTCTCCGCGCAACTTTCAATTGTGGGAAGGACTTTCTAGCCAGTGAAGAAACTTGCGCCTTGAACACTCGGTCTCACTGTGAAGGCATAAAACAGCGCTTGGCATCTGAACTCAGCCTACAGACATTGGCACCAATCACATGAGTGAATCGCACCCCTGCGAATGCAGGATGGAGTGCACACCCTACTAAAGATCAAGGTAAGCCCATAGGGGGACATCACTGCACACAGTAAAGCGAGGGGAAGGGCCCAGGGGAATCAGGTGAATTCAGGTCTGAGTGTACACCTTGTATTTGACAGGTATTCCTCCGGGTGAAACAGGGCAAGTGAAGACTGGGGGTCAAGGGAGGCTCATCCATCGCTCCTGCAGAGACACAGGTGAGTGTGACAGAGTATCAATTATAGCCAGAGAATCCTTACCGATCAGAGAAATAGTCAATGTACCCACCTCATCAGGAGAAATACTTACAACTAAACGTAGCCTCTCCCATACCACCACAATAACATTACATCTCATCTTTTGTGCTCCTGGCCCAATACTCTCCTTCGACAAGGACATCTTGTACTTGCTCTCAAATGCCAATCCTACCTCAAAGACCATTCTTCTAGGAGACCTGAACCTTGGTCTTCATGAAGAATCGTCCAAGAATGCGTGTCACTTGACTGCACACTCAAGGCACTAGTTGTCTCAAAACGTATCCTGAACCCTACGTACTCCAAAGGCTAAACTTTACATTGGCTAGCAGACGGGAACTGCAACATTGTGATCACCTCCAATCTGTCCTGTCCCTGGACTAATAACATTATTCAGTTCAACATACCAGTGTCCCACATCACCTCCAACTGAAGCCGCCCTTCTCCCATCAGTAACTCAGAGTACCCGCAATATATCTAAATCCTCCTTATTGCCTCTCCTGTATACGCTGGCACATTCATTAACAGTTGCTACTGACCCTGCCACCCTAGCGATCTACATAACATTGCTTTGATGCAGGCTATCGACACAGTGGCCTCCCTCGCCAAACCTACCTTGCACTGCAACACCTGGCACTCCTTCAACCTCAAAGCCCTCTGCCTACTGAAACATGAATATTAAACAAAATGGAAGAATAACCCATCCCAAGTGATGAAAGCTAGCCTCTCCTCCAGAGCAAGGGCCTATTAAAAGTTAATACTGCACAAAAAATGTACTTTAAGAACAGAATTGTCATTACGAAATCAAGCTGTTGTTTGCTCTTCTCGATCCAGCACAAGCCAGAATTACCTGCACCCCCATCAACTGCACCAAGGACATCTCCTGGTGCACCAACATTCAAAATACCATTCTTCAAAAAATAGATTTGCTCCAAAAAAGATAATTTTAAAAAATAACTTATTGAAATTTGTCAGACCAGTTTCGATGAACAGAGAGCCTATTATGGCTCTCCTAAAGATACCTGTCTTCAGCTTCATGCCAGTCTCCGAAATGGAGGTCATTCAGTTCATTGAGGACTGAAACCTTCCCACTGCTAAGGGAATGTCTGCCTCACCACAGTCATCATACACGGTTCTGAACCCCTAGATCCTTTCTTCACCACCCTCATTATAGCTTCATTCTCTTCATTTGCGGTGCCCACTAGCCTAAAGGATGCCTGTGTACTTGCACCACCAAAAAAAAACATCGCTAGACCCGGACATCTCTACAAACTACTGACCTATTAGTACTGTCCCCTTTCTCCTTAAAATCCTCGATTGTGCAGCATACTTACAGGTCCATGTATTCCTGGAAACCAACATCCTGCTAGGCCTACGCCAATTGGGTTTATGACCAGGCTTTGGCACATAATCCACCTTCCTTGATTTATAAAAAAAACAATTGGATGATATGAAAGATTCAGGCAACATTGCCCTCCTCCTCCTGCTAGACCTATGGACCGCCTTTGATTTGGTGGATAATCAAATTCTGTGTCATCACCTGGACTCATCAGCACACCTCTTCCCTGAAGCTATATCTTGGATGTCCTCATTCCTGTCTAACAGAACCATCAGGCTTTTCTCAGCTACAGCATCTGCCCCTCCTGCCCCTGTCATCTGCGGTGTCACACAAGGTTTGTGTGTCCCTCCCACGCTCTATAACATCTTTACTAATTGTTTATTTGACTTACTGGATGACTCTGGAACATCATACACTAACTATGCTGATGTTACACAGGTCCTACTCCCTGTCACTAGTACCTATTCCTCAGACATAACTGTGCTGCAGACAATATAACACATCATGCAAGCCTGGATGGCATCCCACCTGCTTTTCCTAAAGTATGACAAGACCGAGATTCTTATTGTCAGTGTGCTCAATTCACTTACCAAGCTAGACCCAGCCTATAAATCCTTTTCTATTGACAGCAAAACTGTTTGAGTGTCCAGTACCATCAAGACCCTGGGGGTGTACCGAGATGCCAACCTGTCCCTCGTAAGGCAGGTCTCTGCCATCGCCCCCTCAGCAGCATGCACCACCAAGCTGATTAATGTCTGCAAACCATTTGTCTCTAATGAAAACTTTCTTACTTGTGGCTGCCCACTCATTGGGTCTAGGCTTGATTATTGCGACTTTTTATTTGAAGGATCCCCTTCTCACAACATTAAGAAACTGCAGGCCATCCAAAACAACACCCTTAGAGCCACACTAAACATCTCAAGGCTTGACCACATCTCCACTGCTAGAAAAAGGGCTCACTGGCTACCTATACATATGAGAATCCTCTTTAAAACTCGACCATTGCACACAAATGTTTGGCGGATACAGCCTCGAGGTACCTCTCTCAAAAACTAATAAAGCCCAATCAGCTAGACCTACCCACTCTTCTACTCCCACAATCTCATCATCCCCAGCTTTAGGTGGAAGAAATTGGTAGGACTGAGCTTTTCAGTCATCACCTCCAAGAATTGGAACTCCATTGCCCTCTCTCTCAGATCTGAACAATCTTACTGGTCCTTCCAGAAACATCTCAAGACTGTTCTCTTCTCTCCTATTGAGACTTTGATCTAAGTGTGCCACACTGGCTTTGGACTGAAACTGCTTTGCCTGATGTTACTATGTTCAAAAAATGTGTTGTCTGAGACTATGTTATGCTGTTACCTGTGACTTGAAACCTCTGGGTTTAGTGCACTTTATACATTCCAAAATAAATACATCTTTTCATCAGAGCCAATACTATTTTCCCTATTTATCTCTTACTCTTGCCCTCCATATCATAAAGGGTAATCATGGATCTCTGCCTGGGCAGGACAAAGTCTTGTAGTAGCTGATCTACCAGCAAGCTTTACATTGAGAGCTCTGAAATATTCAAGTTCAAATTATTTAAGTAATTAAAGTTATTATTGTATGCAGATTTGGTTGCAGTCATTTCAAGAGATCCATGTATGGAACATCCATGTATTATTTACTAAGACCATGGGCCTCATTACGAGTTTATAGGCAGCCATTCCCTTAATAAGGGCATGCCTGCCTCCAAACTCGTGTCTGGGTCCGTGGTCCGTTAGCTCCCTGGTCCCCTTGTCAGACCCGCAAAGGATGTCTGGTAAAACCAGACATCCAGTGCAGGTCCCGCGAGGGAACCTCGTAATGGGGCGGAATGGGTTTAACGGCGCCGGCACCTTTACCGGCGCCGTTGAACCCATTCTGCCCACCTCGTAATGAGGCCCCATCTGTCTATAGTTGTAGGAGGTTAATAGTAACCTATCACTAAAACAAAAAACATGGCATTGAACATTGCAGTTTTTACAGGGAAATAAAAGGATGAAGTCACACATTTACAGTATCATCTTTGTGACATGTCATTTGCTAGGGATTGTAATACTAAAATGATGTAGGTTACTCTGCCACTGAAAGGGTGGTTTGCTAATCAGAACACTCCTTTCATGAATGTGTCATGCAACAATTGTAGCGGAAACATGTGTTTTGGCTGTAACCCGTCTTCTGACATCTACCAGGCTGCACCGGCCCAGAGCAAGTGCAAAGGTCACATGTGAATAATTGACAGATTCTGGAATACAATGTTCCAGCAGACATAAGTATATATTTCTAACTATCTATGGCTCTGATCTAAAATATAATAACTGTGTAATCTGGTCAGTCTGGTAGCAAACAAATCTGCAAATATAGGACATTATTGGGCATGGTGGCTGCTACAATCACACAACACAACTATAAAGCATTATCCATTTGATATAAAAAAAAGTGTCAGCTCTGTGAGCAGGACTGCAGCTATGTCAGTACTGAAGTGCATAAGTACCGGGTCTGACTGTACAGCCATGTGAAATAATGGTCAGAATGCTGCCCCTTTGATTCTTATGTAGGAAGAGTAATACCTTCCCTCGGGGTTAAGTAACATTCCTCAGCAGATCTCCTGACAACCAGTACCTCAAATTTAGCACTTAGATGCAAATTTTGCCAGGCCTTTTCAATTTTACTGTGCATGTTTGACCACTCGATTGCCTTACCTTCTGTTACCAATAGCATATCCCCTATAGAGAGTCTATTCTTGACACTGCCACCATTGCCTAAGCAAAAAATAAAACGAATGAAAATACTGGAGTGTGACCTGCGGTACAACATATAGAGACACCCAGGGAAAAAAGACACTGAACTTCCATGATTGTCAAAGCATGCTCTCAAGCCCCTCATGCATCCACAATTACATCATGCACTATGTTAGCATTCCCTAAAACTGCTTTGGAAACCACAACCCAACTATCACAAGACTTTTTTAGAACATAACTCCCTACCTCTTACAAAACCATGGTCCACTAACAGGACTGAATACATCAATTATATCACAGACACTACTTCCCTGGCTGTATCTCTCCCTCCCTATTTTTGTAGCATCTGCTTACTGATTTCCCATCCTCTTGTCTTGCACTCACTTATTTTCTTTTTTCCAGTTGACTATTGGCTCCATACAACTGGTGAGAGCACAGAAAACCCTCCAAAACAAGCTTAGGTGTTCTGATACTACTATGTCAGTGATTTGGCACTGTGTAAAAGCACATTGACATACCATAATATATCCCCAAGCAGGCTCATTGAAATAGAATAGAAGTACATGCCAAACCAAAGGTACCCACTAGTAAGAACATCTACAAGTTTTATTATGAAAGGCATTCGTGGATGGGAATCTAGTTGTAACCCATTTTAATGGTAAGCTGAAGATAATTCTAAGTTGGGAAACCAGTCAGCTATTTCTTTCATCACCAAAATCACTCCCTTAATGTGTGGGTGGTATAAATCCACTCATCTGGTTTTCTCTGTAATGCCAATATCGATGCACATGCAATTGGCATACTTCATTGTAACCACTAAGGGAGCTAACCACTGTCTGGCCTCTATCAGCCATTTTGCACTGGCATGTATTCCTTTAATTTACCTCTCACAACCACCAGTCCAGTCTGTCCCTTGTGCACGACCAGTCTCACACCTCTTTTTTAACCGACCCTGTGTTGCAATCCTTTTTAAAATGGCATCATGGACGAATGTGTCTGGATTTGTGCATTGTTCATTGGCACCGCTCAATTTCCCCAATAGTTCTTATCAATTGAGGATTGTTTTCATGAATCCACATGCAGACGAAGGGCCTGAGTCATGGAATTCTATGTGCACAATGCAAAACACCCTGATTCATGGAACAATGCAAAGTGGCTTTTTGACATGCAAAGTGACATTGCACTGCAAAAATACACTTTGCACTGCTCCACCCTGATTCACGGAACAGTGCAAAGTGCATTGTGCACTGTAAAGACACTGGCCCTCATTACGACCCTGGCGGAAAGTGACTGACCGGACCGCCACAGCGTAAATAGCGTTTCCGCCATTGCACGAAGGAGCAAAGTGCGGCCCATTCCGACCCATCGGGCACGAGCACCACGGCATGGCGGAAGTGCAAAGTCCGCGATGGCGGAAATGACCCCAAAACGGCCCACACCGCCGCCGTACGGCGCCCTAGGTGCAATACCGCCACCCATCACAGCGGACACCGCAGTGTGCGCCTACCGGAAAGTACGGTGACCGGAAATATACGGAAACGGAAGTTAAAACATGGGCCCGGAACGGGAAACATCCCGCCGTACACCTATAAAACCACTAAAACCACACAACCACTAAAAACACTACCCTGAGACACACCCCAACCCGTCATCCACCCTAGCGAAACCAAGAAAAATGGGAAAAGTAGCGAAGAAAGCGTGCGACCGCAAGCGGCAGGTCCACTTCTCCCGTGAGGAACTCACCGTGCTAACAGAGACCCTCCAGGAGAATGCTGCCGTCGTCTTCTGCACACAAATGACCAGGACGGCACTTGCAAACTAGAAGGCCATATGGGCTCTGGTGGCACAGCGGGTAAGTGCGGTGGGGACCGCACCCCGCACCCCACAGCAATGCCGAAAGCGATGGGACGACCTGCGGATACGCGTCCGCAGCATACTCTCTGCCAACCGCAACATTGCCACAGCCACCGGGGGAGGTCCTGAATCACCCATCAAGTTGACCCCCTGGGAAGAAATCTGTGCCTCCACCATCGGAATGGAGAGCATAGAGGGAGTCGGAGGGATGGAGAAAGGAGTGCAGACATCCGAAGATTCAGGTAGGTGGGCCAGATAAAACAATGCCAAATCCACAAAGTCCAACCATGTGAAGTACCATGTGTCCACATAGTGCAACAGAAACACATGTCCAGGAGAACGTCCACACACATCGGCCTGATAGCGCACGTTAAAACCCACAATAAATACATAAATAATTAAAAACCCCTAAAACACGCACTACACGTGCAGCAGGCACACCCTAACTGCAGGCTGCCAAACAACTGCACCCTCACTCCACACACAAATGAAAGCACCTCCAAGGCCCCGACCCAAATCACCCTCAGGTACCACCCCAATGCATGTGATACAATGCCATTCCAATTCCCACAGACCCATCAATAACCCTCGCCCTCCTTTACTCCACCACAGGGTCCGATCCAAACGACGAGCTTCAGGACACCCCTACCAGCACACCTGCAAAGAGGGCCAAGACCAACGGCCAAAGACCCTCCACCTCAGCTGCACGCATCAAGACACGGCAGCAGCACAAATCAGGTGGCAGCACAGAGGAGGGAACATCAACAGGCACCCCAGCAGCCAGCATGCCCACACCACCACCACCACAGGTCCCCCCAACGGATGCCACAGAAGGCACTGCCTCTGGTGGCAGCAGCACCATAGGTGACACCCCATTGATGGCAGCATGCTCCGACACAGAAGACGGGGATGTCGAAGACAGATCCATCCATGACCTGTCCCAATCCCCCTGTCTGTCCCATCCCGTACAACATGAGGATACCACGCAGGGGCACCCACAAGACGACGACTGGCCATCCCCCACAAGCCCTGTGGCAAGGCAACATGAGGTCAACAGCCCCTCTGTGACACCCCCGCAAATGGCCATGGCCCAGCAGAGGCAACAGTCCCTCGACCAGTTAATCGTGCAACAGCAGCAACTGGCCACGCTCCTCAAGGACCATGCCGATGAATGTGGGGGCACTAAGGCAGACATAGAAACATCAACTGAGACACTTAGGGCAGAAATGGAGAGAGGTACAGAGACACTAAGGGCACAAATGGAGAGTAGCACCGAGAGCCTGGGAGTCCAAATGGAGAGAAGCACCGAGAGTCTGAGGGGGGAACTGCATGCGACGTCCAAGGACGTATGTGCCGAACTTGCCGCAGTGCGCCGTGTGCTCACTGAGCTCTCGCAAACCCTTAGGGACATGCATGGACGTGAGCAGGCAGAGACATCATCCGTTGCAAGTTCCGTCCAGGGCAGCCCCCAACGTAGATCTGGGAGGAACCTGCGCTCCACAGGCAGGGGTGCCCCTGATACCCGCAGAGGGGGCTTGCAATAGCGACTGCCCACTGACAACGAGCATCTGTGGACACTGGTGTTCTGGGGGGAGGTAGGAGGGTGGAGGGGGTGTGTTGGGCTCACTTGGGTGGCGGGTCGATAGGGTGTACAACATGATATCACATATGCCATAAACAGTGCACGATCAACCAATGAGATGTGTGGACATTGATCTTTGTGTACTAGGCCATCATAGGCGTACAGTCCATATTGTGCATGTCCCAGACACACACAGTGCCACGAGTCCCGTGTCCATGTATCAGCCACCAGGCGTGAGTGCTAGAAGCATACATCAATGAGATGCTGACGAATGTCACGGCCCTCCGGTGCCTCGCAGACTCCTTGAGGTGCTGCCACATCCCCGCCCTCATCATGACCATCATCAGGTGCTTGCAGTTCTGCGTCAGGGGGCATGGGCACATTTCTACGTACGCACATGTTGTGGAGCATGACACATGCCATCACCATCTTTGCAACCTTCTCATGGCGGTACAGGAGTGCCCCGCCAGACCTGCTGAGGCAGCGGAAACGACCCTTCAGTAGGCCGAATGCCTGTTCAATGACTACACGGGTACGTGAGTGGGCATGGTTGTAGTCCTCCTCATGCTGGTCCCGTGGGTTCCGGACTGGTGTGAGGAGCCATCTCTTCAGTGGATATCCAGCATCACCTGTATGTGGACGAGAAACGTATGATGTGGAATGCCATTGCTACGTACGCACACCCCCCCCCCTTCCTGCCAGGTCATTGCCGAATCACATACCCCACATTATCATGCATGTAATGAGACTCACCGAGTAGCCAGGATCTGTTCCCTGCGTGTCGCTCCATGTAGCGTGGTATTGTAGAGTTCCTCAAGACCATAGAATCATGGGTTGATCCAGGGAATCTGGCACAACAATGTGTAATGATCCTGTTGGAGTCACACACCATTTGTACATTCAGAGAATGAAATTGTTTTCGGTTGCGGTACTGGGCCTCCATGGCATGTGGGACGACCAATTCCACATGGGTGCAGTCGATGGCACCAATGCAACCCGGTATGCCGGCAAGTGCATGGAATCCCACTTTTGTGTTGGTAATTTCCTGCTCCGAGCGTGGTAGGGAGATGTAGTCGTCTGCGTGCTGCAGGAGGGCATCGAGCACTTGCAATAGTGTCCGTGAGAACAGTGGCTGAGAAATGCCATGCAACTGTCCGACTGTGTGCTGGTAGGTGCCTGTGGCCAGGAAGTGGAGTACAGACACCACCTTCAGTAGGGGTGGGATGGCGGTTGGGCTATCTATCATGCTGACAAGGTCAGCCTGTGTCATGTCCACAATGGCGGCTATGGTGTCCCGGTCCAGACGGTAGAGGGTGTGGATCTGCTCATCAGTGAGGTTGAACGGATGTGCTCGGAGGCGTGGGATTGCGGGCTGCCTGCGTGGTGGTAGTGGCTGTGCTGGCGGCCCTTGCTGGCCCTGCCTTGCCCTCCTCCTCCTCCTGCGTCTCCTCCGTGCGGCCGGTTGTAGTTGGTGTTCGTCTTCTTCCTGGAGTTGGAGTACTTGCAGTGCTATCAGGTCCCCCAGGGCCAACATCGCGAGTCCTGCCGGTAGCATTTCGGTGTGGTTGTGGGAGGAGACTGGCTGTGCAATTTATGTGTTTTCAGGCTGTATGGCCTCCACCTGTGGTGATTCATTCCACCTGTGCAAACTGCTCTCCCCTTTGGCCGAGCACGTCCCGCACACAACGCTGCAATTCGGGGAATGGCATCTTGCTATTGCAATCATGTATTTGTACCCGATGGCCGTGTAACATTGGTTGATATGTTCATTCTGCTATGGTCCCATTGTTTCACATACTATCTGTGCAGTCGCGAACAGACTTGTGAAGGGTCAGTGGTACGCAGTACTCGAGTAACGGTGGGCCCTCATGCATCACTGTACCGAGTTGCAACGACGGGCGGGGCGTCCCATTTGTGGGTGAAGGCAGTTGCCATTTTCACACACAGCCGCACTAGATGGATTAATTAGTGATTTCAAACGGCCACAGATGCTTCTTCGACGTGATGTTGCAAATGAGGAATTCGAAGGGCGGCGCTTTCGGTTTTCAGCTAGCGGCGAGGAAATGCCCACAGGTCTGACTGCAAATATAACGTACTATTGTTCAATGTCCTTGGGACAGGGGCCATGGCGAGGATGCAATGATTGATATGAATGGTTTGGGATGCGCAATAGCGACGTGGGCGATGAGGCCGGACGTTCCCAAATACATGTTACTTCACAACACTGGCATTACGGGCTGGGGCACTGTGGATTTTGCAGGCTGCATAACGCACAGACTCAATGGATATTTCTAATGTTATGTGAGTAAATATTCTGGCGTTTTAATCCCGGGATGAGGGAATGATGAATGGATGCATGGGCAGGTGATTTGATACAGAGTTTGCCATGTACAGGGCTTCTTGGAATCTATACGCCTCCCCTACGCTATGTGATGCAGGGCTGCCATAGTGGGACCATCGTCTATCTGGCCTTGTTGAGCCCTCCCTGTCTCGACGCGCCCTCAGACACTTGTGTCCATGCACGTTACCAATCCCATCTGATGGATTCTGTTTTGACAGACGCATGCACAGGTACACTCGTTTGTGATGGTGTTTACACCTCGATATAGATAGTTATGAGTCGCAAGTGGTTTTTGGGTGGTGATGAACCTTTGGAGTGGGCTAGCATGCATATGGCTGTGGATTTAGTGTGATCATTGAAGTGAGTTGTTCGAATGTAGTTCTGATGGCCATTCTGTTCTTTTTCTTTTCTTTTGGTTGACAGGTATCTCCTCCCCTTTTGCCACTGCCATCTGTATGCCACTCCTGCAGATGGGTTTTACTCCCGACACCTGCTGCTTCGTGTTAATCAGTGGAGCAGCATTACGATCTTATGGGACGATCGCCAATGGGCCACATGCCCTTACGCAGTACTGGTGGCTCGGAGCAACATTTCGGCCTTTCAGCTGGACTAGTGCCTCCCCATTGGGACGGCCCTGCGGTTCTGTGCGCTTCCATGTTGCCTTTTCGTACGTGAATGTGGCTCTGTGTACCATGATGGAACAGGGCGTCACACAAGTAGTGGCTGGTCATTTCTTGCGGATGCAGCCCACAATGGTGAAATGTGTTTTGGAGTTCATGGCCTGATGGCTGTATGGGCTTGGTGATTTTGTTGTGCATTAAATTTCTATTCTGATTTGGCCCGTGTAGCGTTCTTCTTTGCAAGTGATGTGGCATATTCCTATTTGGGGAGCGATGTATTGTGAGGAGATCTGCATTGGGTTCCAGCTTCGGAGTTTAGTTGCGTGGTACTGTACTGGACGCGTTTGCCTACGAAGCCCGTGAGGTCAGGGATGGGGGCTGCCAATATGACTGTTTGAATGTTGTCATGCTCAGGGGCGGGGGATTGGGTTTGGTGTAACAGATGCCGGTCAGCCAGGTGGACTGGTGGAATGATGTGATTTTCGGAATATTGCTGGTCACAGGTGCCTGTGTTTGCGTGCGTTTCTTGGTGGGGGACTGTGGTCATGTCCATTGGGATGGCTTCTGTATTCGTGCCATCTGTGCCCTGCAGCTCCCATTGGCCCCTCTTGTGTTTCATTTGTTCGTTGGCATGCATGGGTGACTTGTACATTTCAATGGTTGCATTGTGACTTCATTGCACCTACGGGGAGTTGTACTTTGTGGGCAGGGAGCGGTGTACAGGCACTCAGTGGGGCCGTTTACGGTTGATTCGCGATGCCGTACTTCTCACCATGGCGGAATGGTTCATTCCGCCATGCTTGATGGCATTAGGTACATGTCCGCTAGGGTCGGAATTAGCGTACCCTTGCGCCATGGTGGTGTTTACGGTTTGGCATGGCGCGCGCGCGCGTGCTTGGTGCAGTTAGCGTTGGCGTTCACTACGGTGTCGCTAATGGCTTCGTACTTTGCGGTGACGGGTCATAGTCGCACCGAGCGCTATTCGATGGCGGTATTGCATTTCCGCCATCGTTTTCCGAATTCCGCCAGGGTCGTAATGAGGGCCACTGTGTGCGGCAAAACACTGCATTGTGCAAATAATTCTATTAATCAGGCCCCCCTCTTCCTCTTGTCATCCATATATCTGGATATTGCTGCCTGCTCCACTACAAGAGCCAATCTGCAATACCCATTCTCCAGCTTTGCAGTCTGCTTTTGCGTTGTGCTCCGTACTTGCTCTTGTGCTTTTATGCTCCCCTACGGGTCAGCTTGCCTCAGCATTTTTGCTGATTTTACAGGGGGCAGCAACCTTGATCCACCTATTGGCTTCTACATTCACAGGCCATCTGTTGTTACTCACATGACACTATCTCATCGACCTCCCATACCTGCATCACCTTGCATCCTGATGGACCTGACTTCTTAGTAATTTTGCGTGCTTAAGCATTAGAGTGTGTGTGCAACATCAAATTAGTGTCGCCCACCTACAAAACATCCTGTTGTCTGGTCGTTCTAAATGATTTTCCTTGAACATGTAAAATAACCTTGTCCTTCTCCTGACATGTATTTTGTTCAGAAGCACAACTCACTGTTTTTCTGATGTCTTCTTCAACTGCCACTAGGCATACTCAATCATAAAGGCCTCCTTTAATGCATTTGCAGCACATTACATTTGTCACAGAGCACTCTTTTGATGGACTTCATGTCCACACTTTAAACATACTACTTTTCTCTGAAATACTCTTGGTGTTCATCTGTTTCCCAACCTCACCCTGTGTTACAGGTGTTACATTGACATTAACTAGCTTTTTGAGTTTGGCTGCTAGGTGTCGCTTGCAACATCTATATGCCTAAACTATTGCAGATAGGGAAGAATGGCAAATGAGGAGGGACACACGGTAATGACATATGAGTAGGGGCCCGCAGTCAATAGGTGTTTGGTTATGAGCCGACCCATTGACTGCCCATGGCCATGCTAATCCCCATGGCCATTCCCATGCATTCCTCTCCCCACCCAAATCTCCTCTTCATCCGAATTTTTCGAGCTTGCTTTAATCCAGCCTTACCATCAGACTTTGCACTCAAGGGCATGCCAGGGATTTTTCAAAGCAGTCTTCTGAGAATGACATCATTGAAGTTGTAAATACACTGCCGGTGTAGTAAATACATCATACCAGGCCTGCCTTCAGCCACTCGATTTATAAGGACTCTGCCTGTCCTTCACTGAAGTTCTGTTAAAAATCCCAAACTAACCAGGAGAAGCATCGGCTGTATGGGATGATTAATGTACACTGACCAGATGGATGGGGAATGCACACTGGAAATCTTTTTTCCGCTCTATACTCTTTTTCCATATTGTCACTGCTTTAAAAATGGAGCTCAGCGTTATAATGAGCTGTAAAATTATTACACGGCGACACCCAGGACTACAAGCCCCAGAATGCAAAGTTTAAACCAGGACTGGATTAAAGTTTCAGAAATGGGTTGGAAAATGTTGTCATTTATGTTTGAAGCACCGCCTGCATATACATTTAGGAAGTGGGCACTTTGAGTCGAGAGTCAAAAGTCTTAAGTAAAGCACTCTAGGCCGGATAAAAGACAGCAGAGTTTGCAACTCCTGCTCTACTGTGTTTCAATGTGGAGTTCACTGTGAAAAAATCTATTGTTCTGCTGGGGGAGCCACTGTAACCTTGGTTAAGATCACTTGTTTTCATCTTGCCTCTCCTTTCATTATTACAGACATAGAGCCTCATTCCGAGTTGGGTGATAAGGGATACCGGACACCGTTAAGGAGACCTGTGCCGGTAATCCCTCACCACCCAATTCCGAGGTCCCTTACCGGGAACCGTAAAGGAGGTGTGGTCTGACCATGGCTACCTCCAATCTCGGAATGAGGCCCATAGTGACTGTTTGGAACACTGTCCCTGTGTTCGGACCCATCTGGCTGGATGAAATGTTCTCATTCCGACTTGCATCCCCCACAGCAGAGGAGGTGCAATATAGTTTACTTATGTCCTGATAGAATGCCTGTGGGTTAGAGATCACTTATGATCAAAGTCGGATCCTACCGGATCCTACCTGATACATATATCCCAGACTGTCCACCTGGAAAAACTCAAGCTCATCTGTAGTAGGCAAAGTAAAAACAGGACTGGATTTGCAACTCCCGAATTGAATTAGCCATGTGGGCATGTGGGATGTATTGACCCACTCCGCTATGCGGCTTCACTCTGATAGTATGGTGCAAGGAATTGCAACAATGGCGGCAAAACTCTTGGGTACGCCAAAAACCTACAAAAACCACATTCTCAAAAAAGATGGATGCACAACCTGCCACCCATGGTGCAGGTGTGGTGGAATATAGCACACTGTAGAAAATGTGCCAGGGGGCTCCATGACCAGCAAACAGAGGGCAGAGGGAGAAGCAGCACTTTGCAAGTGAAACCCCAAAATGAGCCTATAAATGACATTTGCTTTGTTGCTAAAAATTCTAAAATGCCTATAAACACAACACTTTTCAACATTCAAAACCTTGCTTGGCACTAAAATTCATGGAATCTAATAAAGCATTGCGAACATACAAAGTCCTAATGTGAAGAGCAAAACATGTCTTCAGAAAAAATGGATAGTCTGTAAACTGACAGCCCCTGTCAGAATCTGGGTGCAATACCTTGGGCTACCTGAATGACAGCTGTCAGATGAGTTACTGATGAAACTTCAAAGTGATTTAAAGTAAAACGTCTGCCGGATTAGCAAACATAAAAAGGATTGTGGCTAAAAAGAATACAGATCTCAGTTGCTTTTTATCCCACAGAGTTAAAGCTAAGAAAGTAATGTATTTATGTTTGATGCATCAAGTTTGGCTTTTCCTGGATCTTTAATTAAAAATAAATTAGCTTGGCTGAGCTGCAACCCTTTGGAAGTGGACAAACAGGTTTCTCCCAGGGGGAGGGAAATTCTCTCAGCTGAAACTCACACTGAGATGATAATTGTGGGTTAACCCAGACTACAGAAAGAGAATGAACAATAGCAGACCCTTCAGCCCAGATAAAATAGGTGTGAGAGGGTCATACATGGCTCCTGGAAGGAACTTCCCCAAGGGGGGATGCTCCTGGACTCCCAAGAGAGACAAAGGGGTGGAGCCAAGTGACCATCTGCTGTTAAGAATGAACAATGAACAATTTTCAGAGATGCATAACTTCTGATTCAAAATGATGAAAAATATAAAAAGGACGGAGTTGTTAATCTAATTTCTGGCTGCACGTTTTAAGAGGCGGCAGAACTGTGCGATATGTTCTGGACAGGAATGGCAATATATGTGGTTTTATGTGAAATGTATTAATCCTAGAATTGTGAAAATGTACACACACATCCCTATGTTAAACACATACATTTGTGGAAATTTGCATAAAGTTTGGAAATTGTCTTCATAGCGAAAAGGACGAAATTCTGTAGAAAGTTGAAACAAGATCCCACAGCTCTGGGATTTTGAGGAACAGATGCTACATAAAATATGGAATCTTTGTGTGTGACTTGTGTAAAGGTGACCAATGTAGAAATGTGTATTTGGTATAAAATTCGATTTTGAGACCAGTGGCTAAAGGGAGGTTTCTAAGAACTGTAAGGCAAACCATAAAATGTGACATCATCCGGTCTTGATCCAATCACTCAAATGCAAGGCGCAGATAAAGTTTTGATCCAATCCCAGTGCACAGGGGCAGGCTTAGTTAAGCCGGCCAATACACCCATTTTGTGATGTCATTTTAAAGGATAAATAGAGACAGCAGCTGACAAAACATAGGGACTGACTGATTCACTAACTTTCCTGATTCTGGGGAAGCACTCTGATCCAGCATGCTATATCCAGCTCTAACATCCTTCCAGATTCAGATGCCAAGACTCTTGCAAGCAGTAGAGAACTATTGACTTTCTGTAAGGCCTAATCCTCAAACTTATTCCTGCAACCCAGTGAAGTGCTGTGGTGTGAGAAGGCAATTTGAACTAGTATCCTGAACTTCTCGGGCTTGCTACCACAAGGCTTGCCTGAGGTACTCCCTATCCAGCTGATTGAAATATCCACAAATAAGAAGGCCAGATCCTGTTTAAATCCGGTGACCGGCCTAGCTAATCCGATCCCCTGGCTGATGTGCTGTTCTTCCTAGACCAGATCCAATCCATGACCAGAACTGACAGTCCAATTTAATAACTTATTTTGTAAGTATTAATATGAAGAAAAGTGACCATAACATACCTGCATTGTATGATCTCAATCTCAAACCCATCCTATCTGTAAATTCAGAATCACAGTATTGTCAGAACCTTTCTTGCACTGATTAAAGGGAATCCCAGAAAGAACTCGAGCATCCACCATGTGAAGGGTTATGCTGGCCACTTAACTGTGGAGATTCATGTGTGGCATCCTCTTTTTCATAGTCATAATCTAGTGTAAGCAACCCATCTGTCAATTTGAAAGTGCACTCCTGTTTTCCATTCTCGCGCCTATTTTGCAAAAATGCCTCTCACTAAAACTTCTATAACTCCCTCAGTTTTTATGATAGAAATGAAATGTTAACTCCTACTTGTACCTAATATCCTTAGCTATCCATAGAACCCAGAACAGTGTGATTCTCCCATTATAGTGAATATCACATAAGGAAACATTTGCCACAATTTTACATTCTGAGAAATTCTGAGAAATTTTTCACGTGTGAAATAGCTTTAATTTATTTCCACTTATTTCCCACTTGGACTTTGAGATTTCAAAAGTTTTCTTCTGTCTAAATCATTGCTTGTGGTTGTTTGAAACTTTTCAAAGCAGCTCCCATGGGAAATTATAATAATTTAAGTATTTTGACCACATTTGGTGTTTTTGCTCAGCCAATTCCAAAGACAATTTCAAAGCCATTCTGACAGTGAAAAGTCAATTCTGTTTTCTCTTGTGTTTGAAGGGGGAAGGTGGGACTGATATTCTGTTTGATTTGTGCTATTCCTGGACATCTGCTCTCTCCTCACATCTCTTTACTTTGCCTGTTGGTGGGTTGAGGGGTGTTGCAGGGGGAACCTCTAACCATAAATCTATCTGTTCTACACCAATTCAAAACTTTTAGTTTCTGTGTTGCATTTGTTTTGTGCTCATTACTTGATTCTAGTGTATTAAAGATATTATTCAGTGTTCTGTCACCCCATTGGTGATTGCTGTTTACCTATTAAAATATATTGTGATTTAAATTTTAAATACATAAATACATATTTACCTTTGCAAACTACCCTGATTCCTGGTTCAGTGTGACCGGGGGTCTCAGGAGAAGGGTGTGATACGAGTGGTATATCGTTCAGAATATTAAACTTATAGATACAAATAAATAAGGGTTTCAATTGTGCACTAGACGCTGGGCGTGACTTGGGTGCGTGCTGGATTGAGCTGGATTTAAATCACTTACAGACAAGTATGCATTGATTATCAGATTTCTATAGGATTGTATCACAATACTATTGTGACATGGCCTTTAATAACAAAGTGGTCTAACCATTGCCCTTATCTCACAGAATACCAATACTTTGGTCCATGGTTTCATTGTAGCGTGTAATTGACAATATGCTAATCAGTGAATGTCTTGTTGCTCTATGTAGTGATACCATGCAAGGCTGATTGTTAAGAGTATCGATGAGTTGTGGTGGGCTGTTGAAATGGGATCCTGGCCAGTTCATTATGAATTGCATGTTCATAATTCACACTTGCAAAAACTTATGCCTGTATCATAGCCTGATCTAGCAGAACGGTGCATTGTATTTCATCATGCTGTGGCAAATCAAAATGAATCATATTGCATTGCTTACACAACAAATTAATGTGATATAGAGTGGTGATGCATGTGGATTGCATGTATAGTTTCACTAAAATTTCTACATAATTTTTGATGGTTGTTTTAAAACAACATATTTTTAAACAAGAAGGTTAAACAAATCTGATCCTGTAGAGATCATAGTGTTATCATGATAACTCATGATTCTTGCCTACTCGCCACCTGTGCCTCCTACCCAGGCAGTAATAAGATGACACTTGTTAGCAGACCGTCATCTTGTAAGGCAGGTGTAGAACACCTATTCAGGATAAGTAAAAGTTACTAATAAACAACATATAAAGATATTGGGCTTCATTATGACCCTTCCGGTCCGGAAAAAACGGTGGCGCTATTGATGTTTCGGCACCGACAGATTAAGAGTTCTGCAGACGGGTCTGGCAGGAGTAACGCCACCCGCCTGCAGACGGAAATGGAAATATCAGTACCATTAATTAGGGTGCCAGTGTTGTTGCACTGAGGTGTCAGTCAAAACTGCAGGTAAATCTATTCACGACAGCAAAGCTATGCGCATCCATCAATTATATCGGTTCATAAATGAAGACCCCATCCCCAAAATTAAAGGAAGTTGGCATGCATCATTATCCTCTCAGTCACTCCCCAAAATCCTACGCTCATTGTGTGGCACAGTCAAAGGGCTTGGCAGTTTAATCAACATTCGTAGTGCTGAGGACGCAACATACTTGTTTAAACATTTAACAATAATTGCGGTATAACGGCACAGAAATGTCTGCAGCAGCATAAGGGTTAATGGGACAATGACTAGTAGCATCGCACAGAAGATGCCAGCAGTAAAAGATCTTTGCAAAGGTCATGGTACTTCTAATGACACTAAAGCAGGGATCTGGAACCTTTGTCTCTCCAGATGTTTTGCACAGTCGATTCCATCAGCCGTCATCTGCATAGTCAATGCAGAGAGATAATGGGAGTTGTAGTGCATCTGGAGAGTCAAAGGTTGCAAACCCCTGCAGTAAATGGATTTATGTCTTTGGTTCAACATGAGACTGAAACATCTCTACTTAAAGACATGAGTCCTTATATTGCCAATTAAATTGAACACTATGAACTCATGACACACATTTCTAGAACCTTATATCTCAGTGCACACAGCCACAGCTATGCTGATGAAGCAGACAGACATGGTACATAGCGGTTTTGCTGTAACCGCAAAGCAGACATGCACCTCCCCATAGGTGTGAGATTAATCAGAAACTTTTATTTAACAACTAACAATATGGGAATATCACAATTGTCTACACTCAGACTTAGCCTACTTAGTTGTCTATAAGAGTGTGGGTATACTTGTTTGTTTACTATCCCCTTTTCATGGAAGCATGTATCATTTTTGGCCCTGCAAAACAAACACGTTTCTGTTGCGTCATTTCCTGCCTGTTCAACACTCAGGGACATCTAGAACGAAGGCTCCAGAGCATTGTCGAAAGTCCTAGAATAGCTATAGTGCGTCCATGCCCCAACTCTAAGAAGGAGATTAGGCCACAATCTGAGAAAGCACTTTGCGCCCATGGTGGGCTTTAACCATGCCTGTTTTGGAGTTCCAGGGTAAAGCATGTTTCTTTGGTCCCTAACGTATGGTGCTGTGAAGAAGATGGGCAGGAACTCGAATGCAACGATCTTGTCATGTAACTATTCTGAGAACATGAGCTCTTACACTATAGTTTGAGGTAAATGCAACACTTGACCCAAACATGATTCAGTGTTCATTTTGGAAATTGAATGGGTTTCCTTTTAGTTTGTTAGTACTTTCTGCCTTTGCTGCTTTTACCCATCAGTGGTTTCCTGCATTTTAGTCCTCCGTCTACTTCTGATCTAAAAACTGGTAACGGTCCTTCCTCTGTTATACTCTGAGAACAGTTCTCCTTTCTTTTATAGGAAGTCAACAACTTTCCAAACATGAGGTTGAGCTAAACCAGTTCTAAACTGCATTTAAAATTCAATTAATTTTTGTGACTTAAGACAAAAGCCGGATCTTACTGGATACATTTTCCCAGCTTGTCCACCCAGACAAAATCAAAGCACATCTGTAGCATGCAAAGTAAAAACAGGATTGGAATTGCAACTCCTGAATTGAATGAGCCATGTGGACATGCATGTACAAATTACTGGACATTACTTCATAGACTGTCTGCAGATCAGAATAAAAACACACACAGGAATACACAATATGCAGTCATTGTACATTGACATCGACTGATAACACAGAAATATATTCTATCGGCACATGCTGGTTTCACAATCTGCCAAATATGATGGCTTACATTTATGCCAGTAGCAGTTTTAGAATGTTTTCTGCATCTCTCACACCAGGCAAAGCTCCCCTTCCATCTGCCCAGAGATTTATTGCAGCTCTCTCCCACTCCTCTAAACTTGGCAGAAGACACCGAGCAAACAACCTTGAGGAATAACTGTTGTTCTTGGCTCTAAGAGGGGTAACATCTTTCTTTTGTTATGATTATTAATTTGTTGGCAACTATTCTCATGTTAAAAAGGCACTTCACTTCAACAAATGGAGAACAAATAGACTTCCTTGATTCCTGATATGATTTTCTTTTTTCTGCCTGCAAAACTCACTCTAGCTATATTCTATTGCACTCAAACACAATGACATTTTCTTGCAGCACCAGCAAGAGATGCTGCTCCATACCCTGGCCTGCTTGGCTGTCTCTCTCCGTGCAAACCCTCCTCTTCTATCGCTAAAGGCCTCTGTTATGGGCAGATTGGCTGTCTCTCTCCTCTCTCTGCCAACTTCCTTCTCCCTCTTTCAACAGCAAAGATACCAGACCCATCTTTTCTCTAATTGCAATTTTTTTTAAATCGATCTGCACTTCTCCTTCCGAGGTATATCTTGCTGCAAAAGGCATACTGTATTCTTGTCTCTTGCAGTGATGTCATCTCATCAATCAGAAACCTCCTCACAATGCCAGGCCCCCTAGAATCTTCCATAAAACGAACAAGTATCTTGATCCTGTCACCTTTACGCATAATTTAGCACTGCAATCCTGGATGGGTTAGTTGAAACATTTTTCGTTCCAGTTTCCTACACAAACAATGGCCATAGTTTGCTGCACATTCCATATTTTCTAAACCGCACGTTCGCCATCACAAAAGCAGCTTTAATTAATTCTACCATTTGCTTTCTAAGCAGCATTTCAGAGCGTGTGTCTGCAGCCCCATTTACATCCCAGTTTGCAGCCTAACTTTGCACCAAATGCTATGAACTCAGCTGTCCAACTCTAAACTCTTAACTGTATTAGAATGTTACATGTTAGAAGTTAGTAGTTAAACATATTAGGAGTTAGAACACAGTCCCTATACTCTATGGAAGTTTGCACCGCTGTTACAGGGTAAATCCCAAATTACCCCTCCACTTCAGTTTGTATGAATTGTCATTGTTGTCTCATATCAGTGTCCTGCATTCACCCTAACATATCTCTTCTGCAGCTGTCGAAGTTATGATTACTGGCATTGTTGAAATGTGCACAATTAAACAATTTGCAATATACAAATCTTCGACATATCTCCACCATTTTTTAATATGTAGAGCCCTGACCTAAGGACCTCTGTGGGAATAAGCAAAACAAAATAATTCCTGGCTACAACTTTCCATCAACTCTGTGATCTTGTGCACATTTGCAAAACATATCATCATGTTTAATACTTTAACTTAAAAATCATCAGTTATTGTTCACAAAATGTATCATTCACCAGTTTGCATGTCACCAGATAGCCAGATAGCATAGTGTTCACAGTTATATGATTTTAACATTTTTTTTTTAGTTCTTTGGTTTTTTGTTTATAATCGTTTATCTTTTGATAATTTCGCCATAATCTCTCCTGTAAGCAGGTTTCTATTTTTACTGGGTTCTTTTTTTTGTGCAAAATAAATTATCAAAATGCAAATACATCAAGTCCTTTTGCTGAAAAGAAAGTCCAAAAAAGCATTACAATCTTTTGATATTGTTCATGGTACTAACACTTGCTGTATACTCTAGCACTAGATGACCGCAACAATAGTCCAAACCTAGTGTTAACCACATGTTTGGTTTGAAAATGTCTCACTCCAAAAGGCAACACTTTTTGAAGAATGACAATTCAGCAGAGAGGAGAGCAGCCCTGGAGAAATCTGCCAACGTAAGATTGAATAGGGAAAGACAGAGATAAGTAGATTATTTGTGAAAAGACACTTGCTTAGATTGGTGGTGGTGAATCCATCACAAGGCCTAAAGAGTGTCCTTGTCCATGACACATATTTCCTTGATGCGGAGCACATTTTCATCCACTACTTGCAGGGTTTCCATCAGGTCTGCCAGATGCCCATCTTTTCCCTCTTCTTTGTGCATGGTTTTTTGTTCCCGGGGGCTCCAGTTGGGCTCCAGTTCATCCAGTGGCCTTCTCCGGGAATCCATCTCCAGGAATGCTGGTGGGGTAAACTGTTATTGTCTAGATTAAACGATAAATAGACAGATCAAGGGCCCGTTTCATGGAATTTTGTGCATGGTTCAAAGTGACTTTCCACTGCTTAGAAGTGACTTTGCACTACCGACACAAACCCTGATTCATGGAACTGTGCAACGTGGATTTTTGCAGTGCAAAGTCAGTACAAAGTCATTTTCACAGTACAAAATGTCCTTGCACTGACTTTGCACTGCAAAAATACACTTTGCACAGTTCCATGAATCAGGGTATGTGTCGGCGTTGCAAAGTAACTTTTCAGCAGTGCAAAGTCACTTTGAACCATGCAAAAAAATCATCCATGAATAGGGCCCTAATTATCAAGTACAACAAACTCATAACTTTCCTTTCTTTTTGAGTTTATCTGAAATAGAAATGCATTAAACAACACCCTTATGACCACATAACATATACAGTAATAATATTTTCTTTTATGATGGGCTGAAATAAACATGTGGGTTAAACATAACAAAATACAACATGGCACTTCTTCTTATAACATCACTTAGTGTGACCATAGTTTCAATTTGAAACATCTATTAGTCTAGGAAAGTGGATGATCCCCCCAGAATTGTGCGCTCAGTGACTTTAGGTTTGTTAAGAATGAGTTGCGCACTTGGCTGTGTTTTACCAAGTGGGTTTATTTGGTGTATTAGGCCATATTCCATGTAAAGAAATCAGTGACTTGAGTGACATAGTTCACAAATCATCATTTTATATCCATACAATGTACACAATCATTCCAAGTATAAAAGCCCTGGGTGTTCCCATTATTGTCTAAAATGTACCTGCAAATCGAATTAATTTGACTTCAGTTTAAGTAATACACCTTTCATCCCCTATTGGTTTCTTCAGCTTCCTCCATCATTTTCACCTCATGTTTTGGGTGAAATGGTTTGATTTGGTTAACATGGACAAATTGTTCCACAGCCAAATCTCCTTCTTTTAATATGATTCTGGATACCACAAGTGATATTTTTTCCACAATTTTGTATGTATTGCACCAGGATATGAGGAATTTTGTATTTTTATCTTTATCTTTCCAAAAATTGAATTTAAATACCTGATCACCTAATTCATACTCCCTCACAAATGTCTTTTTGTCATAGTATGAGTTTGTACTGTCAGTGGCTTTTTTCCAGATTCCACTGTTCAGATGCAAATGCATGCTGCAAGTGCTTTCTCAGTTCTTACACATATTTGTGAATTGTGGCTGCATTTACCAAAACCTGTCTGTTGGTCCAGTATAGCAAATGTTGTGACAAAACCATCTTCTTGCCTGTCAGAATCTCGTGTGGACAGAGGTTTGTGGATCTGGACGGTGTGGACCTAATATCCATCAGTACCAGAGGGAGTCACTAATTCCAGCTGGAGTCTGCCTCAGCTACAAAACTTTTCAAAATGTCAATGATTGATCTGTTTTAATGATCCACACCTCCAGAAGAAAAGGGGTGATATGAAATGTACAGTTTCCTTTTTACACCCAACATTTGCCAAATCTTTGTCATCAATGAAAATGCACTGTTGAAATGACTTCCACTGTCTGATTCTATGCTTTGGGGGAAGCCAAATCTCGAGAAAATATGGCTGACTAACATGGTGGCTGCTGTTTGCACACTGCAATCAGGTGTCAGAATGCATTCCAGCCTCTTGGACAATAAACAAGTGACCATCAACATATATTTGTTTCCTCATGCTGATCGTTGCACAGGACCTATACAATCGATTTGTACTTTTGACCATGGAAGTGTCAGAAGTATTTTAATTAATGGGGTTCTGTGTTTTGAGGAAGTAGGTTGAAACTGTGTGCACACCAAACACCCAATTGTATAAATTATATATCTTGGAATATGTGTAGCCAATGAGCATATTACTTTAGGTTTTCTAATGTTTTCTGGGAATCTCTGTGGCCTGGGGTTATGGCATTGTTGGCATGATGGAGCATCAATCCCCGAAATTACATTGGTCCCACCCATTGAATTTGGCCTGACATGGATTCCCGAATCATCAGTCCATCCTGTAATCAAATTCTCATTTTGTTCTTTAGCAACACTCTCAGTTCTTATTTCCCTTTGCAGTCCTCCTCAGTCAGAGGATGTTGCTCTGCATCTAGCAAATGGTTATAGAATAGGCCTAAAATGGGATCTTTGTGCCTTGACCAATTCCTGAGCATGGGTATCAAAACTCCACTGCACCGCCGGCTGATCAGCTATTCTATGAGCTTTGGAGCATGTTATTGCATCCATCTGGATTCACCAAGTAGGTGCTCAATAGTAAACAACTCCCCCATCACAGCCCCAATTTTGGTTAACTGATCCGCCTTATCTTAACCAGGTATTTTCACATAACCTCGTAATTTCCTCCAGTGAATGATCATGTCACTTTCCACAACAAGTTTATCTATGGCCGGATAGTTTTGCCATGTTTGAGAGGTTTCTTGTTATAAGTGACAATTCCTCTCAATTTCCACCCAGGTAAATATTACACAAAACTATTTCAGGCATAATCAGAATCAGTGACTGAAACTATTTCTTTGAATTTATTTTCTACCCCTGTGGACATTGCTTTACAAATGGCAGTCAGTTCTGCAACTTGACTGCTTGTGTGGCCTAAGATCATGCTTACACTTGGGATACCATTACACTTGACCCACACATTCCCTATTCTTTATCAGAATCACCGCTCCGTGGTATGCACATCCATGCACACACAAAGTTGGGCGATGCATGTATGTTTCTTCGTTGTATACCTTGTGTGGGGACTGCTCACATTATATTACATTTGTTTCTAGCAATGTGTCTTCAGAAGCACAGGCAGCTGAATAGTCATGTAAGTCTGCCAGCCCCTGGGCAACTGGGCTCTTTTTATTCTATCCATATCTCACTTCCACCGGAAATCCCTGCAAAGTCAGTGCCAATGATGTGATTCTTGACTGGGCGAAAATTCCCTCATCTGATCCTTTTACTCTGTAAAGATTGTTGAGGCTAATGACTTGTTTCAACAATCACCCGCTCCCCTTGAATAATGGAGCGGAAATGTTATAACGCCCAGACAGTGGTCAAAAGTGCTTTTTCACATTCGTTCAATGTTGTGTCAACCTGTGACATTGGCTTACTGGCATATGCAATGGTTTTGTTCTTTGCATCGTGGTTTTGGAACAGGGCTGCTGACATACATTTATCTTTGAAATATATCTCTATTAAGAAATCCTGATTCTTTATTGGATAAGCTAAACATGGGGCTTTCATCAAACAGTCCCTTAATTTGGCTGAAGCCTACTTTTTTCCTTTCCCCACTTTAAGGGTACTCCCTGCTTCATTAGTTTAGACACAGTTTGTGTGATGTCTGCATCATCTTCAATACATTTTCTGTTGTAACTTTTCATTCCTAACAAACTCTTCAGGCATTCAAGTCGGTGGGATCTTTTAATTTCTAAAACACTTCCACCTTTTTCTTTTGTGGATTTAATCCATGCTCTTTTACTTCATGACCTTCAAATTTTACCCATTTTCTACACCACTGAGCTTTCTGTAAATATACATTTGCTCCAGCCTTTTGCAATTGACCAAGCACATATCTAATTTTATTGAAGTCACTTTCTATGTCTTAATTTCTGATTAGCAAATCATCCACATATATCACAGTTCCTCTCTCTGCTGCATCTGGGAACCCTTTACTTAAGAATATCCCAAACTCACTTCCACTATTGATATAGCTGAAGGGGACCAGACCCATGTGTATTGTAATTTGTTAAAGGAGAAGGTAGATAGGTTTTGTAAATCTTCAGCAAGTGGCACACACCAGTACCCTGCTGTGAGTTCCAGAGTGGTCAATATCTTTGACCCTTGTACCTGAACAAGGCCCTTATCAATACAATGGAAGAGGCCAACTTGAGGCAGCTACCCTCTTGTTTAGTTCTCTCTCAAGTCTGCACACAAGCACCATTGGCCATTGGGCTTTAGCACACCTAATATGGGGGTATTTGAAGTTATGTGGATGGGTCTAATGATGCCTTTGGATTCCAAATGTTTCATTATTTCTGATAGGGACTACCAACAGGCCATGGGTAAACTATACTGTAACACAAATACTGACTCCCTACCATGCCCCATCTGGTAGCGTAGCAACATGGAAATCGGTAATCCCACAATCACAGGCATCTTTAGCAAATACCTCCTTGAATTCTGTAAAGATTGTTCTTAATTGGTATTTTTCCTCTTCATTTGTGCAAGCATCTGCAGCTTGAATTTGCTCCTCTTCCATTTTAGAGAATTCTGGGAAGTCCTCCAAAGGAGGGACTTCTGTACTTTCCTCTAGCTGTATGGCAGTGTCTCTTTGGAGAGTCACCACCCTCAAGTATTTTGGCACATTAGCCTCCATTTCAACTTGCTGCATTTCACCTTGCTGTTCTTCTCTTTCAGATTCACCCACTTGAAATAGGATGCAATTATCCTGATAACAGCATATCACATCTGTTGGTTCATAGGGGTAAACAGACTGTATCCTGAAAATTCCCTTTGGTTTAGAATCCAGTGACACAGGCAATTACCCCAGTGAAGTTACATAGCTTTCAGGGATGTTCCTGATCACTGAGTTGTTCAAATCAGCAGTGTAGTGGGATTCCTGAATTGCTATAACTAATGCTGTATTTTCTTCCGTATGAATGCCCTGGCATCCCTTGTTATTCACCAGTATTCAAATGAGGCTATCTCCAACCTCTAATAATGGTGAATATTCACATTCTAACCCTTGCTGTCTCATGGATTCATTGAGGCACACAAATGCATTCTGCCCTTTCATCTGTTGTCCCGTTCTGTACTTTTATTGTATTTCAAATTGTCTGGTGAAAGCAGGAATAGTGACATACTTCTGTACCTGAAGCTCAACTGCATATGGCATAATTTGGGCACAATTGTCTTTTGTTCTCAAATGTAGGTGCTGCTCCACCCAGTCAAGACCAAATCTTACTATTCAAGTCATATAAAACCATACACATTCAGTGCATGATTTCATTTCCCTGTGATTCTTAACATGCACCTTCCCACAATTCTTTGCCCACATTCAGAGTCATTTAGACCAAACGTTTTTTTTTTAAACTTTTTTTTTTATTTTGGTATTTCCTTTCTGTCAAGTATTTGTTTAAACATATTTTCATTAATTAAGCTATTTTCCTGCTCTAGGGCCAGCAGTGCTTCAATCATTTTTGGATGCCCATTCACATGCACCCGGAACCAGGCCTGCCGTTCTTCCATGTCTATCTCTGCAATTGTGAAAAATATTTTTCCTGATCTGACTCTGCAGTAACATTTGGTTTACAGTTTTCCTCATTTACATAAAAGAGCAATGCGTTTTCATCTATATGTGTCTGCCACTTTTTCAGGGGGTCCAGAAAGCTCTGTACAGATTGCTTTTCTTTTTCTCCTTTCATTTCACTATTGTACATGAGGATGACAGTGACACTAGGCACACAGTCATTTTGGAGATACACCTCCACTGCACTTCTGATCTAGCAATGGTGTGGCATTCTTTTTCACTGCTACTCTGGCTCATTACCTTTTTTAAGTTTCAGGTTTTTTTTTGGCCAAAGACCACAACACCCCATTTACCCCATCAATAAGAGATGACAGTCTTCTCAGGCAATGTATTCCCATAAGGAATGGTATTTCATCAATGAGTGTGACCACCACTTCCGGTCTCATTCTATGTCCCGCTATCTTGATGTCAACTTTAATAACACCCTCCACTGGTATTTCTTCCACATTGTAATTATGCACAGGGTCTTCACTCTGCCTCAATACCAGCATGACCTGTACCTATTTTTCCTCAGGCATGCTTTGCATTAATTTCTTTGACATGACTGTTGCCTGGGCACCTGTGTCAATCATCGCCAATGCATTGCACCTCTCCTCAATAGTAATGGGGGCATTACATCTATCCTCACATTCTTCAAGCACACATAGGAAATGTGAATTGTTACTGATTTCAGGGATTACTCTGCTTAGGCTGGCTTGGCTTCTTGCTAGGCAAAGGGTCATATGAATTGACACTTTACCTCCCTTTTCGCCCATCTCTCTTCGTATCTCTTTGTTTATTTATTTGGACTCGAAACCCATTTGAAGTGTAGCCACTGAATCCCTTCTGTCTCGGGACCACCAGTGTTCATCTCATATTCCTCTACTGCTTTTCCTGCATTGTCTGGGTCCTTTTCACTTACCTCTATTCTCAGACCTAGTGATTGTGTACTTCCACAAGTGTCATGTGGCAGCATGTTAGTTTCTGGTGTGTGACTCTTACCAACATTGTGTACGGTACTTGTCATTTCTGCCTCCTGAAACATCTGTGTCTTAAAATATACTTCAGGTGACTTACCTGCAGCTGTCTATTGGTGCATTTTCATTTCTGTAGAGGTATTGACAGTATTTTGGTTATCAACTAAGGATAAGTGGTCACTTGTTTCTTTCTTTTCATTTCACATTGCTGAGACATTCAGTGTAACATTAATCCTGCAATGATGCACTTCATTACAGACCATAATTTGTGTTATGGCATGTGTCTCATCATTTTCAGATTGCATATTCTGTTTACGTTGTCTTCTGACCCTTTGATCTTTCATATTTTCTTTTTCATCATTCCTTTCCTGATCCTCATTTTCACAAACTTGAATAGTCTGGTTCAAGTCTAAGTTAAACCTCATTCCCTTTTTGTGTGTGTTAGCATTCCCTACCTCACTTTCTTTCATTGTTTTCTTGGGTTCAAATCTCTAAGCAAGTCAGTGTGTTCGTTCAAACGTAAGTCATGGTCATTTCTGTTCTCATCATGGCAAGTATGACTAACTAGTCTCTTATTATTGCCCCATGCAAGAACTCTCCTGTGACTTTCTGCACTTTCATTTGGTTGTTGTTTCTGTACTGAACACAATTTCCCTATTTGCTCAGACAGCATTTTAACCTGAGCCTCTAAGCATTGCAATCTGAACATGTCCCTAAACTCAGCCCTTTGCACTTTATGCCAGTAATGGTTGAATTGGCTCTTATCTGGCCTGTTCTTGTACCTTTCAGGAGACTGAATTCTGTTTGTGTTTCCCCTGAATTCCCGTGAAACATGAGGTGGAGAGCGTGGTATGACCATCCTTTGACCATAGTGTATATTCTGTCTTTCATGTGGCTAGAATTGTTCCCTTTGTTGACTTCCATTTTCAATGAACCTATCTACATATCTTGATCTCACTCGATTACATATACCATTGTGGCAGGGTCAAACCTACTCTGAGTCCCTAATAGCTGAAACGGCCCGTTATACATCTAATTTTGGATGTTATTTAGCCCTGGTATATCATAGCAAAATCCCCCCTTCGTAGAACTAGCAAGATTCCTAGGACTAATGTATGTATTTCTGTCACTGCGATCTATGAATTGGAACACAGGAATTTGGGGTGGTGCCCTTTGTGTGGCCCCGCCCCTCTGTTTGTGTGGTGTGTCATATTTTATTTGTGTTTGGACTGTCTCTAATGGCATTTTTCCAGATTTCACCACTAGAATTGCTGTTGTAGATTCTTTGAGTGTTTGCCTAGATTCCTAACCCTTAGTCTCTTACTACTTATGGGATATTATTTCATAAATCCTGGAAGCTTGTTCAATGTACCATTCTAGGGGTCTATCAAGGTTAAATTCACACACCGATTGGGACACAATTTCTTGCTGCAGCCCACAAAAATAAACTGTCTTAAATTCTGTTGAGTGAGGGGCATAGGACACATCAATATGTGAGAATGCCCTCTTTAAATTTTGTAGGAACTGGCGAGGGGGCTCATTTGGTTGTGCTGGCAGGCTATAAGTGACCTTTTTTGTTACTTGTATAGAATGATATAGTGAGAACTGCTGTTTAATCTCTTTCTCAAATTCTTTCCAAGTGAGATTTTGTTGCTCATTTAGGCCTTGCATAACATTGGCAGATGCAGGGTCGAGGGTAGGATGAAAATAACAGCCATATTGTACCCTTGGGAATTTAAGCATTTGAATGTATCAGTTACAATCTCAAGGTGATACAACTTCGATACAACTATCTGACCCTTTTTGGAATGGTATGACGAAGGCCTTGATAGACTTCATTACCATCAGTGAATTGTGTGGAGTACTGCCCAGTGCAATGCTTTGTGTAGTGCTTTGTGCTGAAACGGCAGACTCAGTCTCCAGCATTGGAGAGCAGCCAGTTCTTGCTAGTAGAATAACAGCTGACCCAACTCCCAGATTGTGACTGCATTCCATCTCAGTGAAAGTGCTCCCCTTTTGCTTACAGGGATTCGAGAATAACTCTGTGCTCTTATGACCCCTGACACTACATTTTCTTGTTACTGCCCTGCACTAGTCTTGGAGGCCCTGGGTTTGACTTTAAAGGGCAGAATTATCTCTTCTTAATTGAACAACTTCTCCCTGCATTTCAGTAGGCTGCATTTTGTATTGATCAACTGCCTGGACCTTTCCATCATTGACATCCATAAGTCTAAATATTTCATATTCCAATGGTCGCAATTACTTGGCCTTCTCACTACCACCTTTTGTGAGTGTCTGAATTTCTGCAATTGCTATGTCCCTAACTTTCCAGACACCATCTAAAATGGTTTTTAAATGCATTCATTATTCCTCACTCTGAAAACTGTTTTTCTTTCTAAATTAACTGTGCACTGACATCATCAAATTTGACTCGGATTTGGGTATCAAGCTCTCTATGTTTCAACTCAGCTTCCACTTGTAACAGTTTTTCACATTCTGCGTCTAAGTTACACTGTAATCCAGCAAACACATCAGAGTCTTTTTCTCGCAACTTAATAGGTTTATCTTATGTGAACCGCTGTTTAGCGCAAAAACGGATACGACAGTCTACCTCTTATTTCTGGTCCCCTACATGGAAGAGTCGGAGGAGAAACCTTTGTAAAGTGTTCCTTTCGCAAACATCCTGTTGGGATTTTCCTTTTCCACTTCAAAGTATCAGATGACTACATTGCTAAAGAGTTTTGTCTCTAGATAACTGACAGATCAGTAAAATCATCTTCTATTTCTCTCATGTTTGAACCAAGTGCCAGCAAATCAATACAGAGAAATTTGTCATGCAGTCAGCACTATCACCACTGCATCCCACACAATGCTCTTTAGGCAGGGGAATAACAAACTAAACAAAATTGAAAGTGTGTCTAGCGCTGCACAATATGACTATGCTATGGAAAGCCACTCCCAGTAATTGCTTTACAGCATTCCCGGCCAATGCACCATCACTTTGTATGGTATTTTGTGAGCTTCCCTAGCTTACCACAAAACATGGGACTAGACTAACATAGGAGTTACTTTCTATAGCGAAAACAGGACTTGGGGTTTCACTAGGGGCACAGTTTCTCTACCTTATTTGTATTGCATTGGTGATTCAGTGAAATAACTCAGAAAAGACTTACCAGGTAACCTGAAAATACACACATAAAATAGCCATGTACAGTCTTTGTTATTTCATAGGATACTTTATAGATTGTCTTCAGATCAGAATAAAAACACAGACAGAAATGCACGATATGCAAACGTACATTGAAATTGATTGAGAACATAGAAATATATTCTCATCTATCGGCCCATGCTGGTTTCACAATCTGCTAAAACTGATTACATGGATTTATGTCAGTAACAGTTTTAGAATACTCTCTCCTTCTCTCACCCCAGGCGAAACTTTCCTCTGTCTGCCCAGATAATTAGTGGACTCTCTCCCCCTCCACTAAACTTGGCAGAGGACACTGTGCAAACAACCTTGAGGAATGACTGGTGCTCTTAGCTCTGAGGGTGGTAAACATTTTCTTGTATTATTATTTATTTTTTTGGCAACTAATATAGTGTAGAGAAATGCACTTCACTTTGGCAAATGAAGAACAAATAGACGTCCTTGATGCCTGATATGATGTTCTTTTTCCACACGCAAAACTCACCCCAGATATATTCTATTGCACGCAAACATGATGAAATGTCATCACTGGGTTAGTGATATGCTTACCTAAACATGTCCAAATGTACCATGCGTGCAACACCAGGAAGAGATGCCTCTCTGTGCCCTGGGCTGCTTGGCTGTCTCCCTCTGAGCACACCCTCTTTCTTCTATCGCAACAGGCCTCTGTCACGGGCAGCTTGGCTGTCTGCATCCTCTCTCTGCCAACTTCCTTTTCCCTCTTTCGACAACAAAGATCGAAGACCCACTCTTTTTCTAATTGCATTTTTTGAAGCTCTTTCTGCACTCCTTCTTCCAAGGAATATATTGCTACAGAAGACATACCATATTCCTGACTTTTGCAGTGATGTCATCCCATCAATCAGACACCTCTTCTCAGATGCCAGGCCCCCATAGAATCTTCCATAAAATGAACACATCTTCTGATCCTGTCACTTTTACACATAGTTTAGTGTAGCAAGCCCTGATGGCTTTGTTTAAATTGTTTTTCTTCCAGTTTCCTTTACAAACAATGGACCTAGTTTGCTGCACATTCCATGTTTTCTAACCCTCACGTTCCCCATCACAAATGTAACCATAATTCTTCCATTTGCTTCCCAAGCAGCATTTCAGAGCTGTATCTGCAGCCCCATTTACATCCCAGTTTGAACCCTGTATTTGCACCAAATGCTATGGACTCAACATTCCCACTCTAAACTCTAATTGTATTTGTCTGTTACATGTTAGGAGTTAGTAGTTAACAGTTACACAGTCCCTACACTCCGTGAAAGTTTGCACCACCATTACAGGGTAAATGCTAAATTACCCCTCAACTCTGGTTTGTAGGAATTTGCAATGCTGTCTCATATCAGTGTCTCTCATACACCCTTACATATTTATTCTACAGGAGTCTAAGTTAGGATTCCTGACCTAGTTGAAATTTGCACCATTCAACAATATGCACCATCCAAATTTATTTTTGTGTTATTTGTTCAGTTGAACCAAATCTAAAACAGATGTAGAGCCAACTGCTAGAATGTCATGTCAGGGGACCTGGAGTCACCTGGACACCTTTCTCAAAATGATGCTTCAAGTATTGGCAAACAGATCATATGTCATGTTACATGTCCTGTATAGCACACTCATGTGCCATTGTTATGGCCTAGAGGTACTTAGACTAGTCTGTGTATGTCAGTTTGCACTGTTGTGGGTTTCTACATGATTGTATTACAATACTATTGTGGCATGGCATTCAACAGCAAAGTGGTCTAACCATTGCTAGTATCTCACAGGATATGAATACTGTGGTGCATGGTTTCAGTGGGCCTCATTACAACCCAGTCGGCCACGGAATGAACAGTGCCAGTAAGGGACCGGCACCGTTCTTTCCGGGCCGCCCTATTACGAGGTCTGCAGCGGGACCCGCTAAGGAACGCCTGGTCAGACCAGGCGTCCTTAGCGGGACCTTCTAGCAGACCAGGATGATAACAACAGGCGCCATTAACAGGCCCATTGTTAGCATCCTCCCCATTCCCATTGAGTCCTATGGGGGCTCAAATGGGAATGGGGATGTATCGGGTCCGGGTCCCGCGAAAGGGATTTACCAGGCCCTCCAAGGTCGGAATGGCCCGGTAAGCCCCTTTTTGCGGGACCCAGACCTGGTACCCAGCATGGGGGTAGCCATTCCGCTAAAAGCAGCATGGCTACCTCCCTACCCAGTGTGTTGTGTAATTGACAACACATTAATCAGTGCATGTCTTGTTGCTCTATATTGCGACACCATGCAAGGCATTAAGCTAAGAGTTTCAATGAGTTCTTGTGGGCTGTTGAACGGGGTCCCTGGCAAACTGATTACAAATTACATGAATTTGAATTTGAATTATTTGCAACGTGCACCTGATGAAACCAATTGTATATGGGCGCAGCTGGAACATACCAAAATCAACCACTATCAACAACCCAAAAAGACCTTATCAACTCCACAGACACTGATGCCCACGCAGACCAGCCATTCCACCAATTTCCCAGATTTTGCAGAAAAGATAAGTCTTCAAGGCCTCCTGGAAATCAATATGTGTTTTTTTATGCTTGAATTTCCATTGGAAGCTTTTTGCAAAGCTTTGGGATATATATTCCAAACCTTCGGTCACACCTAGATACATATCTAGAGGGTGGGATCTGCAGCAACAACTTGTCACAAGGACATAGCTGGCGGGCTGGTGTATACACCTTGATTTTATCCACCAGATAACTCGGTGCCAACTGTTTAACACATTTAAATACTGTGCAGAGAATTTTTAAATCTATCCGTTCCTTCACTGCAAGCCAGTGCAGTGATCGCCTCAAGTCTGAAATTGGGGATGATTTTGCCACCCCAAAAATATGTCTCACAGTTGCATGTTGGGCTATTTGCAGTTTCCGAACTTGAGTTATGTGGATTCCTGTCAACAGAGCATTGTAGTAGTCCAAATGTGAGTTAGAGAGAGTCTCCACAACTGCTGCATGGTCCTTATCTGGTATAAAAGGAAGGATCTGTCCTATTCCCAAATGCAACTCACATTTTTTATCTTGGGTGTTAGGGCCAGATGTGAACCTAGAAAACAGGGAGATGGAGGGGGCCTATCATGTTGTAGTCAATGTTTAAGACCAAACAGTGCTACCTCAGTTTTCCCAGCATTCAACACAACTAGTTTGAACACATACATGCTCGAACTTCCTTCAGGCAATGCTCCACTAACTCAAAGGTCTCCTCGGTCCTCTCAACTCTAATGAACACCTGGGTTTTGTTTGCATAAGAATGGAATTTCAATTGATGTTTCTACAGGATGTCCATGAGGGGTCTCACATATAGAATAAAAAAAAGAGGAGACAGAGAGAAACCCTGTGGAACACCACAGATCTGTGGGAGGGAATCCAAAAGATAACCCACAAGTCTATCCCAATCTGTCAGAAAAGACTCAAACCACCCCAAAGCTTGTACACAGACATTTCCAATCACACTAAGGCATTGCAACATAATATCATGGTCTACCGCATCGAACACCGCTTGCAGATTTAACATAATCAGGGGCAATAAGTCGGAACCCTGACTGAAAAGGGTCCAGCAAGGCCTTCCTCTATACATATTGCTGTAGTTGGTATGTTGTAATTTTCTTTTGAATCTTACTTGGCCAGGGTAGTCCTGCAACTGGCCAGTGATTCTGCAAATTTATGTTTCTTTAGAAGAGGGGTAACCACTGATTTTTTCAATATAGCCAGTACAAAACCCGTAAATAAGTATTTATTTACAAAGTCAGACAGAAATGGTGATATGTCTAATGCCAGCCTTTTTGCCACACAGGATAGCATAGGAAATAGAGTATTATTCGTGAGCTTTATATTCGAGAGAAGATATCATATTGTCTCTTCCTTGACCCCGGAGAACCCAAACGGTCCTCTGGCTGTTAGACCACCAGCCTCTTTGGGACTACTACTCTGCACCACCAGCTCTGGTTCATTAATGGATGACTTTGTAATCTTTTATACGGATCAGCTCAATTTTTTTAATGAAGAAGTTGAATGCATCGGCCTGCATCTGGGATGCCTCCAGCGCCGATGAGGCACATCTAGGTTCAACGAAATTTGTAATAACAGAGTATAATTCTCTTGACTTGTTGGAAGCTTGATCGATCTTATTTGTCAGAAAGTTAGCTTAGCTTCAAGAATTGCCTTTCTGTATGCATTTTGAGCTGTCTTAATCATCTCCATGAGATTTGGGTTTCGCCCCATCCTCCTCCCCAAATCTAAGGTGTTAGGATGAATAATTCCTGTGAGAACCAAGACTTAGACATTTTCTTAGGTTTACCCTGTCGCAAAGGAGCAACTTGATTGCATTTATTGTCCATAATCTACACCCCTGTTTTTAAGAACTCCTTTCAAGTGGAGGATGGTTCTATTTGTTTAAAGGCATTTTTTAGCTCACACCCGGATATGCCCAGCAAATTATTAGGTCTCTGAAATTGACTATATGTAGGATTAGTCTTCCCTGCTCACCCTCCTCCAGCCTGCTTCAGCCTGAACAATCTCGCAGGATGATCGTACCAGGGAACAAAAAGTGTATCTACAAATTCTATGATCTAACCTCTGTATAGCAGAACATCAAGACAGTGACCCTGCCTATTTGAGGAAGATATTACTAATGATGTTAGTTCATGAGTTAATAGAATCTCCAATAGTTATTTGGCATCAGGAGATGTAACATCTTCCAACCAGATGTTAAAGTTGCCCAAACACAGTAACTCCTTATGTGTACTACCAATATCTATGACAAACTGGTCTAGTTTTTCCAAAAACACTTTGCTGTTCCCGGTGGTCGATATACAAAAAGAATGTTTATGCCTTTTGTTTGTGAGCACCATATACAAGCACATCGTATCTGTATAGAAGCTTCCCAGTGTAACACTTCTAGGTGGGAACACTTGAGTGGGGTTTTAAAAAGTACAGCCACCCCTCCCCTATCCTAGTCATTCTGTTTATAAACTGAATAGAGTAATCTTGAGGGACCAATAAATTAAACATGGCATGTGAAGAATCATTTAACCATGTTTCCGTAATAAACAGGCAATCCAAGTCATGACACTCAACGAAGTCATTCATCTGGAGGGCATGTTTTACTGCTCATCTAACATTCAGGAGGGCTGCCTTCATTGAGATCTCCCTTTCTTCTTGACTTTTAAGTGGAACTTTCAAGCTAAATTCTTTCTTCTCAATACCTAGACTCCTATGTTAAAAATTCAGACTGTATTTCATCATGCTTTGGTAAATCAAAATGTTTCATATTGCATTGATAACACAACAAATTAACGTGATATAGGGTTGTGATGCACGTGGATTTCATGCATAGTTTCACTAACATGTCTATAAAATAAAATGACTTACATGGTCTTTCACCTGAATTAGGTCATTACAATTGCCCTAAACCACCATTAAACAAGCTGCACAGCCCGTGCCATGTCTGGCACCTACTGAAGGAAGCTCAGCTATGCAGACAGTTAACGGTGGAGGTCTTCAAGCCACAGAAGTGTTACTCAGCAGTCCACTCCCCCCAATCCTCTCTGAATCTGATAAGAATGGATTTCTACTGAAATCCATGACCCCATGTACTACGATACTACTCCTCTGACATAACCTTCCACTACCAGCCATGGATTGCACCTACAGGCAAGAAATCTTAGTAAAAGAATATTCCTCCATAACCATATGTATGTCTACTAAGGAATTAAGTGGGGTAGTTCCTTCACCAGTCAGGGTAAATGGGACCCTTAAAATGGCTAGATACCTTAACAAGCACACCCAAGACATCCACGATTGCATCACTGACTGGCATGTAGATATACTGTGTGTGACAAGAACATGGATTACAGAGGCCAGTGGACCAATGGATGATCTGGTCAATCCTGAGGCTACACCATTTTCTGTAAAAAAACAGGCATGGCCACTGGGCAGGGGAGGTCATCATTTCAAAAAGCAAGTTTAGATTCTTTACAGCAATGTGCCAATGCAAAAACTGTTAAATTCTTCATCTGAAAATGACCCATGACCAAATACAGCTGTGTTAACTTTATCTTGAGTTACCGCCCCCCCACCACCCTCATAGATGCCTAGTTTTAATGATGTAATCATACAGATTCTGAGTAGACTTAATGGACCTAATTGCTCAACCCTATTCTTAGGCGACTTAAAATTGCTTGTGTTGTAATACCTCCGACAAAGAGGCCATTGACCTAGAATTAGCCCTCAATAATATTAACCATCGAGTGCTTAACAGTGATCCTACCTCAGCAAAAAACAACGTGCTGATCTGGGTGGTGGCAAGAAATCTAGCTGTGCATATTGATAGCACCACCCCTTGCATATGGTCTGACTACTATGTTGTTGACTTCCATATTCAACTACAGGATCCCCCTCCAAAAATCAGCAATGCTGTGAAACAGGTCACCACCCATAATTTCAAAAGGTACAGCCCTCAGACCTTCAAGGCTGCATGGAAGAGCTTATATCTAGTACATCTCACCTCGACTAAGCCAAGCATCTTGTGACATCCTATATCTATACTTTTATAAGTATGTTAAATAGGATAGCACCTCTTACAACTAAGTCAGTCAGGGATAATGTGGGACACCGTAACTGGTTCACCCCATAGCTTAGCATTCTGAAAGAGGCCAACACAAAATCAGAATCCCAATGGCTAAAATGTCCCTCGTCTGCTAATAAGACATCATGGAAAGATCTGGAAAAATCCTATAAATCCACCATCTTGGAAACAAAGACCAGTTTCTACAACTGATCAATGAGGCCACTAATAGCCCAAGAAAATTATTTGAGATTTTAAAATCTATGGAAAAACCTAAAGACCTATCTGTACTGCTTTCATCAATGGGCCACGACTGTGCGGAAGTGCAGGTGGCTTTTGCAGCAAAAATGACCAAAGCTTGAGATAAAATTAAAAAAGACCGGACCAACACTTTACCAATTGGAAATCTAGTGAATAACCCACTAATGAATACAAAACATACGAAATGTTTTCTGATAATTATTACCATTGCATAAATGGAGAGAACACTTCCCACCATGCATCCCACGTCTTGCCCAGAAAATACCCTTCCAACCAAAACAATCCTGGATGATAAAGAGGTGTTTGCCCCATTCTTTATCCATCTGGTCAGCTCGTCTTTCCATGACAAACACGTCCCTAAAACCATCAAGGTGGTCACGGTCACCCCACTGGTAAAGAAACCTGGTCTGGATCCTAAGGATGCCAACAACCTAAGGCCCATTACAAATTAGAACTTCCTTTTGAAAATTCTGGACAAAGTGGCTATGTCACAGCACCAAGCCTTTTTGGAAGCGAATTGTGTCTTACATAACAGGCAGTCAGGATTCAGACCAATGCACGGCACGGAAATGACGCTCATTGTCCTTCAAACATGCATGCTGTGTATCATAGATAAAGGAAGGGCTGGACTACTGGTCCTCCTTGACTTGTCAGCAGCGTTCAACCTTCTCGACTACACGCTCCATCTCCACCCATTGAGAGACCTCTGTAACTGTTTTAAGGAAACAACAGAGTGGATCCAGTGCTTCCTGTCACATCGTATGTCAGGAATCCGCTGGGGGGATGCCTTTATCCCACCGGCTCCCATCTATTGCGGTGTACCCCAGGGAGCTTGTCTGTCCCCTGTCTTCTTCAATTTATATATCAGACTGCTTTGTACACTTCTTGAGGAAATGGGAATATTATTTACCAACTATGCCGATGACACACAGTTAGTCCTGGAGATCACTGGATACAATGCCTATGATACAGGTAATCTCCAACAGACGCACAGTATAAATGACTCATGGATGACCAATAACTGGATGTGCTTTAATGGAAGTAAAACTGAACCATTGATCTTCCTAGCTCTGCAGGCAAGATCCAAACTGAACTCTGACTATCTAAGTCACAAATTCCAGAATTGCAATATTCCAGTACTAAGCAAAGTAAAAACACTAGGCACCCATCTTGAACCCTCTCTGAGTGCAGATACCCATGTTAACAAGTTCACAAGGAATTGTATATACTACCTCTGCCTACTAAAAAACATTGGGCCTCACTACAACTGTTGCGGTAAATCAACAACGGCGCTGGTAGTGCTACCAGCACCATTGTTGCCATGCCGCAACATTACGAGTTTGCTCGCGGGTGCAGCTCTGGACACCTGGTCAGACCAGGCGTGCAGAGTGGCACCTGTGACCAGACCAAGATGGTAGCAAAGGTACCGTTATGAACGGTAGCACTGCTACCATCCTCCCCATTCCCATTGAGCCCTATGGGGGCTCAAATGGGAATGGGGACATACCGGCTCTAGGTCCCGTGAAAGGGAATTACCTGGCCCTCCAAGGTCGGAATGGCCCGGTAAGTACCCTTTTGTGGGACCCAGAGCCGGACCTGAGTTTGGAGGTAGCCATGCCCTTATTAAGGGCATGGCTACCTCCAAACTCGTAATGAGGCGCATTGTGTAACTATAGCTAGTGCAACTATACTGTCAAGATTGGATTACTGCAATGCCCTTCTGATTGGAGCAAACAATACATGTCTGCATGCATGTCAAATTATTCAGGATGATGCTGTACGCATCATCAAAGAAATTTACAGGAGGGACGATATCTGTAGTCATAGAAAAGACCTGCACTGGCTTCATGTGCATGCACCATATATTTTAAGGTAGCCACCCTGGTCCATCGTTGTCTTCATAGGACTGCCCCTTCCCACCTAAAATCACTAGTGTCTCGCTACAATCTCTTCAGAGTCTTGAGCTCATCAAATGTGGCACGGGTTAATTGCCCCGGATTTAAATGCACCAATGGCCTAGGAAGATAATTGCCCGTCTGCTTGGCTAAAATCTGGAATTGACTTCCGCTGAACCTAAGACAGGAAGAAAACGAAAGGGCTTTTCGCCAGTCACTAAAAACTCTACTCTCTAAGTAAATGACTGTCCAACAACCTCTGCTGGGCTCCTATTGGCTGCCATGCTTGTCCTGTTTGTAACCTTGTGTAATTGTGCGCCAAAATGCCAGCGGGCTTCCGGCGTTATCCAAATAAATAAGTACAATAAATAAATAACATGTCTATATAACCTCTGATAGTTTCTTTTTTTTATGAAAAAGAAGGTAAAACAAATGTGGCCCTGTACAGATGATCGCTTTATCATGATAACTCATTATTTTTGCCCACTAGTTTTAATGAACACCTGAGCTTTTTCCTCAGGCAGTAAAGAGATGACACTGGTTTGTAGACTGTCATCTTGTGAGGCAGGTGTAGAACACCTTTTCAGGATTAGTAAAAGTGACTACTAAGCAACATATAAAGATATTCTGTAATTTTAGGACTTTGCGACCCTCATCCATTGCTTACAGGTACCTATCAATTAGCAGTTTTTCTCAGCTGGGTAAAATTATGCACCTGTTTAATTTTGGCTATTTGTGGTTTTCAAGTGTCACCTATAAGATGAAACTATTGCATTAAGTGTGCAGGTAGAAGGGAGATATCATTTGAGGAGAGACACAGAAATTGGGGGCCTCATTCCGAGATTGGTGGTAGTCATGGCGCTATTTGCGCCATGACTGCCACCAATAACGGGTCTGGCACTGGTGTTGTGCAATGGGGACTTACCGGTGTAGTCCGACCCTGGCGGGACCGTTAAGTCCCCATTGCACAAACCATTCCCCATTCCCATTTGAATCCCCATAGGGCTCAATGGGAATGGGGAGGGCGCTAATAACGGACTCGCGACTTGCAAGCCCGTTATTAGCGCCCTGGTCCCTTAGCAGGACCCGGAAGGGACATGTGGTGGGACCACACGTTCCTTATGGTCCCTGGCAAGAGACCTTGGAATAGGGCGGTAAAGGATTACCGGCACCGGTCTCCTTACCAGTGCCCGGTATCCCTTACCTTATACCTTGTAATGACCCCCTGTGTGTTTTTGTTGTTGTTACCAACCCAGGTACTACCTATTAAAGTGCTAATCCCTATTACCATTCCCAGCTACAACTTCTCCCTCCCTGCCCAAAACACATCCTTCTGAGATCTATGAGTTAGCTTTATCAAGAAGTGACACCAAACTTTGCCCTTCCTGTACATTTCTCAGAGTTTGTTGAGAGTTAATGGTTTATTTTTATTTGTGAATGTGCTATTGGTGTAATGCCAAGTCCTGAATGTGCTACTGGTGAAAGAATACCCTAACCAAGTGTGCCACCAACCACTTAATTAATATCTGGGGTTTGCACTGAGGTCCTGGTCAAAACAAGCATTGACGAAACCTCCTCCTATGCCCAGGTAATCACACCATTTCCAGAACCTGCCATCTTATCGCCAGGTAGTAAGATTATGGTAGTGCCTTGCAAATGCCTATCCCATGCAAAGCCCAAACTGTTGTTTTTGACACTGCTTGTTTTATTATCCTTTACTTGTTTCCCAATAGCACGCACATTACCCTCCCCCCTCTTCAACTCTTTTAGAGCCATATAAACCACATTTTTTCAGTGAGGTCCAGTTCCCATGCAGTAGTTATGCTTTCTTGGAGTGAGGGATTTCTTGGCACACAACGTATATCTCGTAGAGTTTTATTTGATATTTTCTTTATGAACTGTTCACAATGTACTCCTCTTGACCTACATAAAATGACAATATGACAGCAGGCCATGGAAGTTGGCAACCAAACTACCCAGTGATTCCCTGGGAAAAAAGAAGAAATTGGGCCTACTTACGAGCTTGCCGGCACGGATACAACGCTACCAGTAAGCATGTCGGTACTGTTGTATCCGGACCGGCAAACTCCGCGTTGTGCTAGTGGGTGCCTTTCATTCTGCCAGGTATGACCTGGTGGAATGAATGACAGCATGTCGGATGCGCCGGCACCGTTATAAACGGTGCAGGTGCATCCGACCTCCACATTCCCATTGAACCCTGTGGGGCTCAAATGGGAATGGGGAAGAATTATTTCCCGGCACCCGGGAATGGGCAAATATCGGGTCCGGCAAGGCTGTAATGACCCAGTAATAGCCCATTTCTGGGCACTGGAAAAAAATGTCATACTAGCGGCAGCCGTGCTGCCTCCAGCCTCGTAATGAGGCCCATTATATAGATTTAGGGCCCGATTCATGGAACTCTGCGGGGAAAATAGTGAACTTGCGTGCCAAACTGCATGCGTAATCCCGAATCGAATGTGCGGGATGGTCCTTGGACTTGCATAGATTTTGCAGCAACCTGGCGAGCCCCTATGAGTGGCTGAGTGCCTTGCGCGAGACACCATGCAGAAAATGGGCGGGGCTAGCACTGAGGTTCCTGAAGGGGGCAGAACAATGAAAATGAGGAAGAACATGCAAAAAAATTGGGTGATATGAGGGATGACCCGCAGGCAGTCCATCACACACAAACTATTGCATGGAACAATATGTATTCAGGGATCTGACCACGCAACCTTCTGGCAGGAAAATGGCCACACAAAGCCCTCATTCTATCTGCCACCCAAAGGCAGGCGTACAGACTCTTGTGCATAGGAATCACCATGCAGAGGTTAGTTTGCGCATTTGATTTAGGGGTGTGTGCATGCAGCCAGGGTTCTGATCTAACTTAGCCGTGCTTGTACGCAGTGTAGCAGGGTGCAGGAACGGTTTGCGGGGGTTCGCAGGCAGATTTACTGAGTTTTACCCGAGCTGCAATAAATTGTATGCATATTGTCGGGGTGCCAGTAACAGTTACAGGCGACCCCTCGCTGGGTCCCCGAAATGCAGGCCTGCTTGCGGCAGACTGTTTTGAGGCTGCATGTATTCGCGCCCAGGGCGCACACAAATGTGGCTGTTTCTGGCTTTTTTTTATTTGCGTGGAGGGGTGTCGGGGTCTTCCGGCTGCGACTTGCGTAAACGGTTCTTTTGCATGAACAATTCGATGAATACACAGAGCACAGAGAAAAACTTCTTCATGCACTGATCTTCTCGCGGCACGGACATTGTGGGATTTCTGCACACTTTTCCATGAATCAGGCCCTCCATTTCAAATTTGTTTTCTTCTCAAAATGGTCCTCCACATTTTGATTTGTCTGCTCACAACACTCACAAAACCCTTCATCCTCAGCAATGGGAACACCCTAGCTTTGCTTGACCGAGATTTTGTGTGTCGTACCACCTTGCCTTGTAGGATAACTACTGATACTATCACTCTGTTAGGTGGGTCACAGGGCACAACATGGTTGCAGTAGTGACCAACTACATTTCACTCATAGTGCACATAATTATTGGAGCAGCATTTCCAAGTAAAGTGTTCTATATGAAAAATAGGTTCTATGTGATAATCCCACCCATTGAAGTCCACAACTAAAGAAGACTGTGTTTTTCAGCCAATTGCTTGTGACCATCAATGGACACGATTATGGCGATCTTGTGGTTTTCAAGTCAGAACCACCCTCAAAGCCGCTCCCCCAACTTGTACTGCACTGGCAGAATTTCCTTTTCAACAGGTAGGTTTCACCAACCAAACCCTTCGCTGCCACATCCCGTCCATTCCCAAACATTGTGCACCCACATCCATTGTGTACACACACTCACAGGTGCACACACAAAAACATACACACACTCATACCTGCTCCTCACACTCATGACTTTCCCATTCCGGGCTACACCTGTCAGCCCTAGTGCACTCGTGTGCAGCATGGGCTGAAGATATGCATGCTTTGGTATTTGGCCTTTTTGCACACAACGCAAGATTGCAGTTTACAGGCATAAGACATAATACAGAACAAATACATCTGAGCAATTGGAAAAAGCTACTGATACAACAATAAAAGTCCACAATAGGAGACCACCTTGCTGACCCACCGAGACCAATGAGTTCTAGTCTTCCTGGCATAGGTAGACCGCTGCACAAACGTCCTCATTCAGTCTTCTTCAGCCACTGACACAGACCCCAAACACAAACAGATGTGCATGCTGTTGCAAGCCTGCCTTAGGTACAAGCTCAGACTCCAATGCCCAATGGCATTGTGTCCAAAATCAGTCAGGTACAAAGTGTACAACTGGCTAACCATTTAGGGAAAGTATCTGGTGATGTTTAATTATACATCATGCAATTAATAGTCACTACAACCAGCCATACCGATCTCCCTTATCACTGGAGATAGCAAGCACTGTTATAATATGCATTCCATCCTTATTTTCTGACATGGGAACCACAGGCACATTTCCAAAGTTAATAACAAAAATACCCTGAGTCAAAAAAGGCTTTGTCCATATCATGAGCTATGTTCCAAATGCCACACCCTGAACTTAAACCAACACGCAAAACTCCACATTTTTGATAACACTCAGCATTCCACACTGGACAGTGTACCTGCAGATAACTCTAATCCCGACAGCAAAGCTGTGTGCCTGCATAAATTAAATTGGATCAATTTTGTTAGATTAAGACCCCAACCCAAAATTAAAGGAAGTGGGTATGCATCATCATCCCCTCAGCCTCTCCCCTTTATCCAACAGTCATTGGGCCTCATTATAAGGTTGCCGGTCCAGGACCTGCGTTACCGGTAAGCATGGTGGTACCATAGTTCCTGGACCGGCAAACTACGTGTTCTGCTCTGAGCAGAGCATGTCGGATGCACTTGCAACATTCATAACGGTGATAGTGCATCCGGCTTCCCCATTCCCATTTGAGCCCTATAGGGCTCAAATGGGAATGGGGAAGAATATTTTACGGCACCCAGGAATGGGCAATTACCGGGTCCGGCAAGGCCGTAATGACCCGGTAATTGCCCATTCCTGGGCGCTGGAAAAAAAAGAATACCGGCAGCAGCCTCCTAATGAGGCCCATTGTGTGGTGCGGTCAAAGGACCTGGCAGACTAATAAATATTCCTACTGCTGAGGACGCAGCATACTTGTTTGATTAAATATTTAATAATAATTGGGGTATAATTACACAAAAATGCCTGCAGACACATAAGGGTTAATGGGACAATGACTAGGAGAATTGCACAGAAGATGCCGGCATGAAAATAATGTTGCAAAGGTCATTGTACTTCTAAGGACACTAAATCCAGGATCTGGAATCTTTGGCTCACGAGATGTTTTGGACAGCAGATTCCATCAGCCGTCATCTGCATAGTCAATGAAGAGAGATAATGGGAGTTGTTGTCCAAAACATCTGGAGAGCCAAAGGCTTCAGACCCCTCCACTAAATGGAATGGTTAAACAACATGAGACTGTGAAATCTCTGCTTAAAGGTATGAGCCCTTTTATTGCTGAATTAATTGAACACATGGAATAATCTGCACTGAAAAAAACAGGACTTGTGCGCAAAATTGTGCAAAACCCCCAGTTCGTCAATTCATGGAACACAATGTGCTGGGCTTACCCGGGACTTGTGAGGAATCTGTGCCGGTCCACCACATTACTGCGAGCCGACGAACGCCTTGCATAAGACTGTAAGGGAAGGGCCGGCCAGGGCTGAGCAGCCACCTAAAAAGGGGATGTAACATGTGGAATGAGGAAGAACAAGCAAAAATGTGCCCGTTACGAGGGATGTTCCACTGTCAAACATTCACACCTCCCATACGCGTGCAAAACGTATTCATGGAATTGAACAGGGAACGCTGGCACGTGAAAATACACGCGCAAATTCAGAAACACCTATGCCACGTGATAGAAGGTGTAAACGTCAATGCTCATGCTAACAAATGCATAAAAAGCACGCGCGATCAACAAACACATGTATACAGCCGGCTCTTCCTCCCAAGGACCAACCTTTTTTGGATGTCTGATGACCAGGTCTATGGCAGGTATAGGTCCCCCCCCCATATCATCCTAGACCTGTTCACAGAGTGGGAAGATGACCTCACATCAGCTTCCATGTGCTCCCCAGCACTGAGCCCCTTGCAAAAGGTGCTCACTTTTCTGCATTTTTTGGCCACTGGCTCATTCCAGCGAACCACTGCCATAGTAGGTGACATCTCCCAGACCACATCGTCATGCTGCTTACACCAGGTGTTGGCAATCATAACTGCACGCCCTTCTGTTCACCGGCATATCTATGTGCCCTGAACACCGGCAGAACGGCAAGCAGCGGTCCAGGATTTTTATGGTGTGGCGCTCTTCCCAAAAGTGCTAGGTGTCATTATTTGCACACATTTTGCTCTATTTCCACCTCAAGCAACTGAGCACATCTACCACAACCGGAAACATTGGTACTCCATCAATGTGCAGGTGCTGTGTGATGCCAAAGGAATCATTACTGAAGTGTATTCCAACTAACCTGGCAGCACCCATGATAGTTACATCTTCAGGATGTCCCCGCTACACCGGGCACTGGAAGCTGGGAAGCACTGCAACACATGGCTCATCGGTGAGTATGAAAGGACACGCCATCCATGAATGTTGCACACAGAGCAATAGACACTGTCAACAAATGACAACCATTCTCACCTCTACAGGGGACAGTGCCTACCCTCTGAACACATACATGATGACACCCATACATACTCCCAACACACCTGCCTAGGTAATGTACAGCACTGTGAGCAAATTCAGAGTGCTCATGTCACGTTTCCGCTCCCTTGATCATTCTGGTAGTGTGTTTCTAAATGCACCGCCAGTAGTCTGCAGGATCATTGTGGCAGCATGTGTCCTGCACAATGTTGCAACACAGCGTGGTGTCCCAGTAGACCTAATGGTGGTACCCCATCCACACTCACAGGCACACTGCTTGCGTATGGCTGGGCAAAGGGCACCTGGAGTGGCTGCACGTACCCAGCTTGTGAAATCTTATTTCACATAAAATCCTTCCCTTGTGGAGTGCACACAATCCCGCCAAATCTTAGGTGGCATTCAATGATGACAATGGGCCAATCTAATCTGCCCACAAAACCACCCTGAGAATGTGCCCTTGGAAGTGCAAATTTGTATGCATCCCCCAGAACTAAAAATACATTTATTTTTATGTTTCCAAAAGAAACACATTGGGCCTCATTATAACTTGTGCGGAATGGGTTTAAAGGCGCCGGTAATGGTGGCGGCGCGGTTAAACCCACTCTGCACTATTACGAGGTCCCCTCGTGGGACCCGCTCTGGACGTCTGCTTTTTCCAGACGTCCATAGCGGGTCCCGCGAGGTGACCAGGGAGCTAAAGGGCCCGTTCGTAATACGCCCGTTGTTAGCTCCCTCCCCATTCCCATTGAGCCCTATAAGGGCTCAATGGGAATGGGGAAGGACCGGGCCCGGGTTAAGTGCATGGCTGCCTCCAAAGTCGTAATGAAGCCCATTGAAAAGGGATGACACCACAACCACCATGCCAACCATTTAATTCATTCACCTCGTTGGCACCGAAACCCTCCCATGTGTAAATTTAAAGGATATTTATACCGTGCACTAGCCACACTGTAGTGGTCCCCTGGCGCTCTGGCGGATTTAACTAACATACCTGTCAAATGTGTACGCATCGATAAATCCTGAAACATCATGTCTGAGCTGCAAACCATACATGGCCTCAACAATTTACATCGACACACAATACAACAAGCACAATTTCAAATAGCTGCACAATTGTCCTATAATGTGCATGATGCACACAAACAAGTCCCTATAGTGGGGTGCAGAAAAGCAGTGCAGTATTGACCCACAAGTTACTCAACATTTCAACATGACCACTATAAACCCCATCCACACAAAAAACTATTAACAAGAAGTAATAGACAATTGTGACAAAGAGTGCGACCCACCAGAATTACCACATCCAGACATGCAGCAACAAGTAGCCATTCCATAACGATCAAGATAAATGTGCATCTTACCTGTCCCCTTGGCATGCAGTCGCCAGTCAAATTTCATCCCATGAAATAGTCACCATTCCCTGACGGAAGGATCTGCAGACAATGAACAAAATGAAACTGAGTGCAGCTAACACATTCATGCACCCAAAAGTTCAAGAGCCACGGACACCCCTCAGTGACATACAACAGATGCAAACAACAACTCACAAGACAACCATCAACGTATGTCACAGCACACATGCATCAACACCTGCACATTGCGTGCAAATCAAACACACAAAACACACACACTGACAGACAACAGCATCCCCCACACTGCCTGTCCCCCTCAAGACATGCAGCAAATGTGCATGTCACATATCACTATTCACTAGACAATGGCACAACACATGCTTCAGTCAACATGCTGCATGAAAATGAGAACATCACATATCACAACACCAAACAAATCATTCAGAGCAATGTCCTAAGAGCAGCACTAAATATCCCACCAAAAAAAAGAAAATATCTCTGTCGCTAGACACACTGCCCTTTGGCCACCTGTCATAAACCACATCAAATTTAAGACCCTCTCCATCACACACAAGTGAATCGCTAACACAGCCCCAAAATACCTCAGCGACAAAATGATCAAACCCCACTCTGAGATACCTACCCGAGCCATCAACTCCCATCTCCTCACCACACCTAAATTCAAACAAGCTAAAGCAGGTGGCTGCAGCTTCCCAGTAGTGGCAGCCAAACAATGGAATGCCTCACCCCTCTCACTCAGATCTGACAATTCACTATACTCATTCTGCAAAAAAATGAAAACCTGGCCCTGTTTCACCTATGTACTGTAACAAGCGCCCAGATACCTCCAGGGTTGGAGCGTTCTATACATGGAAATAAATAAATGAATGAATAAAATAAAATAAATATGAAGATAATTGAGAACACAAAACAGCAGGGACACCCCTGGAAGACTAACAATGGGCCTCATTCCGAGGTTGGAGGTAAGGGAAAAACGATGCCGGTAATGGATTACCGGCATCGCTTAGTGCTCCAGGCCATTCCGACCTGCCAACCCGCTATTTGCGGTACCGTAAATAACGGTGCCTCTAATAGTGGCATGGGCGCGGGCACCCGGCCCACCATACCGGCATGCCTCAATTTGGAGGAAATCACAAGTCAGGCGCTAATAGGCGATACCAGCATGCCAGTAATACCGGCAACGCGGACCAACCATAAAATGCCATGTGCAGTGTTCCCAACTGCCACAGGTGCACACAATCAGCACAGGTGGAGGCAATGGAGTCTGGCCCAGTACAAAAGGAGCACACCCACACACCACACCCCCTCCCACACCAAGATGATTCCAATAGTAGTAGCACTACTGGAGCTGGAGGACATGCTTGCATAGCCACACCAGCAACAACAACAACAACAGCCGGTACCACAGAGGAGAAGTAGTAGGAGAAGGAGAGTGAGACAGGCCCAGCATGCCCCACCAGTGCAGCCAGCGTTACCATGCAGGCAGCCCCCAGTCCCTCGCATCAGAGCCAGTCCTTTCAACCTAACCCCTGCGCAGATCCACACCCTGTACCTTCTGGACCGGGACACCATCACCACAATTGTGGACATGATACACAACGACATTGTCAGCCTCATTGAAATACGCACCACCATCCCCCCTCTACTGAAGGTAGTGTCTGTGCTCCACTTCCTTGACACAGGCACCTACCAGCACACAGTGAGGCACATGCATGGCATATCACAACCCTTACTTTCTCGCATTCTGAACCAAGTGCTGGATGCCCTCCTCAAGCACACAAGGGACTACATATCCCTACCACGGACTGCCCAGAAGATATTTGACACAAAAGTTGGCTTCCATGCACTGGTAGACATGCCAAATTGTGTAGGTGCCCTCGACAGCACCCACGTGGAGTTGGCGGTCCCGCGTGCCATGGAGGTGGTGTACCGCAATCGCAAGCAATACCACTCCATCAATGTGCAGATGGTATGCAACGCCAGCAAGATCATCACACATTGTTGTGCCCGTTATCCTGGATCAACTCATGATTCAATGCTCCTGCAGAACTCCACGCTACCACGGTACATGGAGCGACATGCTGGATGACGTGCTGGCTGCTTGGTAAGTTGCATGACTTGCACATGGAATTGAAATGGAGGGAGAGATGCACACAATGCCATGCTGTCAATGGTGATGTGACTGCACGATGTGCACATCACTGAACACTGTGCCCCAAAGCATCACAAACGGTACATGACACCCAAATCCCATAGGAATGAAGTAAGGTCGACACCTATCACGACATGATTAACATTAAACCACCCCACATCCCACAACACATGCACCACTCATTAGCGGACCACACCCTCCGTAACGCCATCCAACATCATGCAGTGCATATGCACTATGTTGCTGTCTCCAGCAAATCACCACACAGGACAAGCATCCCTGGGAGTGCATTGAACTGAACCAACAAGGGAATCCACTGTCTGACACAGGGTCGCCACACCCATAGGAATGCTGCATGTCACCATGTGAAAAATCAGCGCTGATTGCCTAATATTGCACAGACTACTGCCAACACTCCCTGTAAGTCAATCTCACAGAACACAACACATCACAAATTTGACACAAACACAGCTGGAATGCTACACAATGCATGCACAACTAGATGTCAGTGCACACTATGTAACATCTCGAAGAATCAACCCACACCATTAGTCCATGGCACAGGCCACATTGAGGGCATGAAAATGGCATGCATACATCCAGGGACGTGCATGTGACCAACGATAATCTGCAGGCATATGTGACTAGTACAGCTGTCCATCATGATTCGAGTGACATGTATTTTTTCTTTCCTCCCATGCAGGTGACAGCGGCTATCCCTTGAAACTGTGGCTCCTCACCCCTGTCTGAAACCCACAGAACAGGCATGAGGAGGACTACAATTTTCCCATACCCATACCAGTGGTTATTGAGCAGACCTTTGGCTTGTTGAAGGCATGATTTTGCTGCCTTTGCGGTCGGGTTGGGCACTCCTCTACAGGCATGAGAAGGTGGCCAAGATCATCATGGCATGTGTCATGCTGCACAATATGTGTATCCACAGGAATGTGCCCCTGCCCCCTGACATTGAACTAATACCACCTGGTGAAGATGAAGGAGATGAAGAAGATGTGGATGGACATCATTGCGGTGCCGATGCACAGGAGGGACGTGCTGTGCGCCAGTCAGGGATTGCACAATATTTCTGACACACATGGCTGCAGGGGGTGACATGATAGTTGGACAGAGGGCACTGGGTGTGTGTACATGCACACTATGGACTGTATATGAAAAAATTACACGTGTAATGATGAATGTCCACTCAAGTATTTCTTTTCACACAACGGGTGTATTAAATGTAACAATGATAACGAAAGTGCAAAAACCCTCCACCACCCTCCCCTCCCTCCCCCACAACTCCCCCACACACCCTCACCCCCTCCCCCCACAACTCCCCCACACACCCTCACCCCCTTCCCCTTCCCCCCACAACTCCCCCACACACTCTCCACCCTCCCTCTCCCCCCACAACTCGTCCACACATGTCCCATCAATCTCCAATGCCTACATGAGGCTGCCCTGACTATCAATTTGCACTCCCTGGTCCAGGTGGCGGCATGTCTTGCCGGCACAGGGTACGTGCTGACCTGCGGAGCGGGCTCGTCCGACTCGAGCTAGATGATGACGGAGTGGCCGCCTGCTCGGATTGGGTAGCCGGATGCCCTGCCTCCATGGCATCGGCTATGCGGTCTAGTACCTGGCGCAGGGCGGAGACATCCTCGCAGAGGCGGCTGGTGTTATCGGCAAATAGTTTGGCCATGGAGGCAGTGTTCTCTTTGATGGACCTGCCTAGAGAGGTGATGTTCTCTCGCCACTCCTGTCTAGCCAGTGTGTTGTCCTCGACAAAATGACGCACAAGAGCAATCAGCTGTTCTGACCGCTGCAGCCCTGCGGGTTCTCCTGTGGAGGTTGATGGTCCCTGGCTGTCCTGCTCAGCCTGCTCAGCCTCGATACTCGGCAATATGGGACTGAAGTGCCCTTCCATTGGCTCCTGTTCAGACTGCTCCAGGTGGTGGCGTGGTCAGTTTCGAGGGATGATATTTGGGGGGATGCCGGTGGACTGGGCGTGCGGATCACTTCAGATGCATCATCCTCAACGGGCACCCAAATGTCATCCTGTGGGTCCTCCACAGCCTGGGGTGCTGTGGCTGTCGCCTCCCCAGCCAAACTGAACTCCTCAGACAGTGGTGCCTCGCCTGATTCCTCAGGATGGCCAATGTGTGGTGGTGCCTCGGCCTCTACAGCCCTTGGCAGCACCGGTGTACTACCAACCCGGGGAGTCTTGCCTGGTGGTGCACGGTGGCCCCTGGGTTGTCCCTTCGAGATGGAAGGGTGGCTGGCATCATCTCGGAACCTCTTCCGGGGTGTGGTCTTTGCGGGGGTTGCGTCCTGCCTATCGCTGTCATGGTCAGAGCCTGTGGGGGTCGAAGAGAAGGACGGCATGAGTGATGTTTTGATAGGCATCACACATACATTTGGACAATTGATCATCCACACAATTGAGGATAATAGGCATTTGAGTTTGGATGGGCACATTGTTTGATACATGGGTCGGTTATGCAGGCCTATATCGGCATCACTCATGTTGGCCAAGAGCTATGCTATCTCACATGCATTTTTGTTGGGGCCTGCATGCTTTGTGCCTGATGGCATTTAAATATTTGTGTGGTATGTGTCAGGTATGGCATTGCCTTGCTGCAGGCATCTGCATGTGTCTGTGATGCGTCCGCCTACTTTGCTGGGAGTGTGTGTGTGTTGGACCATGGCTTGACTCTTTGGACTGACATATTGGTTGACTTTCATCAGACTCTGCATTACAGTGTTTTCTTAGGGCACTCACCTCCATCGGCCGATGTTGTGGCGCCCCACCCCATCTCGCCAAAACCTTCTATCCCATCCATTCCGATCATGCTGGCGCAGATGTCCTCCCATGGGGTCAGCTTGATGGGTGAGCTGGGTCCTCCTCCTGTTGCCATTGCCTGGCTCCTGTTGACTGAGAGAATAATTCTCACTCTGAGTCGCAAGTCGTCTCAGCGCTTACGGCAGTCTTTGGTGGTTTGTGGGGTGTTTCCCACTGCACTGACTTTCTGTGCCACAAGTGCCCAGATCTCCTTCTTTTTTAGTATGGCCTCCCTCTTCATGCTGTTTGAAAAGACAATACCAGCATGCTCCTGCAGTGTCGCGGCCAGCATCTCCAACTCATCCTCGTTGAATCTCTCCTTCCGCAGGCAGGCAGCTCCCTTCTTAAGGGCCTTGGGCATAGTGGTGTGTTTGTGGAATGTTTTCTGAACAACAGCAGAGTCCCACAGGTCCTGTGTGCTTAGGGTGGCAATGGATTGTGTTTTTAAAGATGGCCGGCTTGCTCCTTTCCGTTCCTGTGCGATGACACTACTTCCGGTTCCGCTTATTAGCGGTGACCGTTATTAGCGGTCACTGCTAATAATGGTCACCGCTAATAACGGTCACCGCTAATGCCACATTGGGCCATGCCGGTAGTCCTATCTGCGCTATGAATGATGCTGCTAAGGCCATTTTTCATGCCTTTAACAGCATGGCGGTAATGCCCATACCAGCATGGTGCAAAGATCTTGCCCGCAAAGTCGTAATAGTCCTCTATTAGCGGACTGATAACTGCACAGACACGCGATTTACGCCATGCTGGTAAGGGCCGTTACTTACCTCCAACCTCAGAATGAGGCCCAATGACATGACAGGTCATGCCATCACCTGCGTAATATTGGGACAGTGCACTAAACACAGTCATGGGAGCACATTTATTCATTCATTTATGTAATTGTCACTTTTTAGGCACTTATACAATTATCAAAACTGTTTCAAAGTACCCACAGGGCAACAGGGTGGGGACAGGGGAAATAATACAATACATTACAACAGAGATAAATAATTGAAATAATAGTACAAACAAATCATGAGAATAACTGGGAGGAGAGACAAACATATCATGCCATCTGAGTGTTGATAATGTGCAAGTGTAGAGGGGAGAGGGGTAAGGGAAAAGGTGCTGAGGTGCACATGGAGAAGTGCACGGCCTGAAGTGCTAAGAAAAGAAATGATAAACTTAAGTCCAACCTCCCATGGTGAGGCTGAGCCTGAGCAAGTGCAGTAAATAGACAGTAAATAGAAAATGTCTTGGATGAGAGATGTGGGGGGGTTAGGGCCCCGAGGATAAATAAGGGCCCTTCACATCAGTCATGCCACTGCATGATTAGCATGGAAGAGAGGAGAAGGAAGAGGAGAGGACTTAGGTCTTGAGTCTTTTTGTGAACTTAAGGAGGTCCTGCTCAAGACACAGAGGGAGAGGGAGGGTATTACCCAGAATGCAGCTCGCCTAGGAAACTGATCGACCACCAGCTCTCTGTTTAGCAAACCGCTTCACACACAGCAAGTTGGTGCCAGATGAAGCCAAGATTCTAGAATGGGAGTATTTTATCAGTAAGCGTTGAAAATAGTGGTCCCTGGCCCCAGATAGCTGTGTGGATAATACAGGGGAGTTTGAATGTAATTTGTGCAGAGACCATGAGCCAGTGAAGGTTTTGTAGGGCAGGAGAGATGTGGTCCCTGGGCCTGAGGTCAAGGATACGTCTTGCTGCCCTATTCTGGGTAAGCTGGAGGGGTTGCAGGGTGGACAAAGGAAGATTAAAGAAGAGGATGTTGCAGTAGTTTAGCCTGGAGTGAACCAGAGCATGGGTAACATTGAGTCTCTGGGGGAAGGTGTGGGTGGATACAGTTACTTTGAGAAGGAAGAGCTGAAAGTGGGATTTATTGACAAGGTCCTGAATATGGGGGATGAAGGAAAGGGTGGTGTCTAAGATGATTCTAAGATTCCTGGTTTCAGGCGATGGGGGTGGGGGGCCATGGAGTAAGGCCAAAGTGAAGGGAAGAAGTATGGTTCAGGCGATCCGATAGGGAGACTTTTGGTTTTGCTGGTGTAGAAACAGAGGTCATATGCAGTGCTCCAGGCATGGATGGCAGAGAGGCAGTCAGGGATGAAGGAAGGTGTAAGTCTGTCAGTAGGAAGTTTGAAGAATTGTGTGTCGTCAACATAGCACTGGAAATTGGGGACCAATGGGGCAATGATGCATTCCAGCAGGGAAATGTATATGTTAAAGGGGCAGGGCAAAACAATGGAGCTCTGGTGTATGCCACAGGTGGAGGTGGAAGTAGGGAGGGCAAAGGGCAAAGAATGGTTTTGGAGGAATAGTTGGTTAGGAATGAGGTAAGCAAGTCCATTGCCCGCTCCGAGATACCAAGTGTATCATGGAGACTTTTTATGCGGATGGAATGGTTCACCATGTCAAATGCAGAAGAGAGATCATGGAGGTTGAGAAGAGCAGCGGATTTTGAATTGAGGAATGCAAGCAGTTCTTCACGGGTGTTCAGGAGGGCAGTGTCCGTGGCTCAGGAAGCTTGGAATCCACACGGGTGGTCATGTAGACCGCCAACCAGATCCGAATGGGAGTTGAGTTGGGGGAGGGACAACTTTTCAAGCAGTTTTTACAGGATGTGGGTGATGAACATGGGGTGGTAGTTGGCTGGGCAGGAAGGGTCTGTATATGGTATTGTATTTATGGGGAGCACAAGTGAGTGCTTGAGGGAGGATGAAAAAAGAACCAGTAGCAAATGAGTGGTTGCAGAGATTAGCAAGAGCAGGGGTGAGAGAGGAGATAATGCCCTTGATGGTTCTGGATGAGCATGATACAACCTGTTTGGAAAAGACCTTCATGGAGTTGACAACTCTGATGACTTCTTCAGGGGAGACAGGAGCAAAGGAGGAGAATGAGGAAGGAGAAGTGTGAGTAGTAGGCGGATGTGGGGGAAGGGTTGTGTTGGAAGAGTGTGCGACAATGATGTTCAGTATGTGCATGGTTTTTTAAAAGAAGTGAGAGGCGAGTGCATTACAAAGGGACTGTGAAGGAGTAGGGGCAGAAGATACTACGGATGATTTGTCAAGTTCCCCTCACATTTTGTAGAGTTCAGCCGTGATGCAAAGCACAAGAATGCAAGTACACACATACTCACTGAGGCAACTGCCAAGGAACACATTAGCAGACAACATAAAGCAATGTGATACAGCAAGGAAGGATAAATGCATGCTAAATGTAGGATGCAAACAAAAAGTGCATGGCCAATGCAGACTTCATTGTGACAGCATACAATTGGAAATTAATGCAGCAAACCATGCCCCCAGCTATGTTGAACTCGAAGCTGCAAACACCATGGTGCAGGATGCATGGGACATGCATGTGAAAATACCAACACCACTAAAGGTAATGTGCTCGTACACAGCATAGCATATCAATGTTCAAATGGTTGTGGCTTGTAACTGGTGCTGCACTGCTGCACCATAATTGGGGAACCCTAAGCAAGAGAGTCCAAATGTGCTGCTGATCCCTAACCGAACAAACATTGCAAGGGATGTGAAATGTCACTCAATACACATGGTCAAAGTGCAATGAGAAACACACCAGCACAACCCTCAACACCTGTCACAGACCACAAACAGTTGGCCCTGCAACCCACTTCCAAACACCCAAGAAAGGCCCACACATTTGGAACTCCCACAATTTTGAATATGAAAGCAGTGGCTCCACAAATCTATAGAAACAACACCATGCCCAGACATATCACCAGAACCACACCCTGTGAAACATGCACCCATGAAGAAGTACTGGTGCCCCACAAGACAAGTCAATTCCAAGTGATCACACACAGTGCAAGACTCCCAGGCAAACACCACACAATCATCTACAATCATCCCTCACTTATCTGCACAGGGTACTCACCTGCCTTGCATACAATGCAGACCATCGCAAGACGCTTCACCTAAATGCAATGACATGCATAGTAACAACAGAAAAAACAAGCACATCCATAACAACACATGAATTGATCCAGAAAATATGCAGAGAGCACCCGCTGCAGAGGCACGACAGGGTGCAATAGGGTGACAGGACATAGATTTTGATCTGCCCATGAGTGCAGCGTAACACAACAGAGCGAGGGAGAGAGAGTGACACTGAGAGGGGAGACCAAGGAAATGGCACATCAAGGAGTACACTGCATGGATTGGAGATGGCCAATGATATACACTTCACCACAGTAGGTGCGGCCATAGAGTAATTTACCAAGGTAGGTAACATAGTGAGATGAGTATCACTTAAATAAGCATACCGGCATGGTAGTATCCAAAGTTAAGTTACACATGCAGCAAACATGGTGACCAATGACGCATGCTCAACATGCAAGAAAGCGCTCATTTGTACCCGCTGTTAGGCAGAATCACATGCAGTACCCTTTGGGAACACTACATGCAATTAAGACTGCACGTGTAAGTACAATTTCACCTTTGGTACAAGCCTGTACTACATAGTAAAGTGGTAGCGATTGCTGAGCAGCAGACTTATCTCAAGAGTTGAGTGAGCAGTAGAACATGTTACACAAAGGACCAACAAATCCAGTGGTTCAAACAAACACTTACTTAAGGTTTCTAGGTAAAAGAATATACATTTATTTACACAATCAGTTTGAAAACATTACACTAGCTAGAGCAGCTCAATATCATATACTAATACACTACAAATACACAACCAATAAGTTACTGATCAAGTTCAGCTCCCCTGAAGTGGGAGCAAAATGGCACTTCAGATACTTTAAAAAGGGGTACAAAGACAAGGGGCCTTAGCGGGTCCCGCAAGGGGGCCAGGCCCAATATTAGCTCCCTCCCCATACCCATTGAGCCCATGGGGGCTGAAATGGGAATGGGGATGGGTTTTTCCAATGAGGATTTACCGGGTCCTCCATGGTTGGAATAGCCCGGTAAGTCCTCATTGGAGGAATCCGGTACTGGAACCCGGTATGGAGGCAGCCATGCCCTTATTAAGGGCATGGCTGCCTCCATACTCGTAATGAGGCCCAATGTTATAAGAATAGACAGCCCAAAAACTTTCATAGGCAGGGAAAAGGGTTTCAGTAAACTACAACCAACAATTCAGTTCATATGCACGGCCAAAGTCAATGGTTCAGAGTCTTTGTATAGGGTAGCACCGTTCTGGTAATAAACGGTTAAGTCTTTGCCACGGTTTGTAGAAGAATTTGGCTAGGCGAAAAGTTTGACAAATGTTTAGAGAAGGACAAACCTTCGAAGTCGGGAAAGTTTCACAAACTTTCTCCGTGCCCTAAAAGATTTCCGGACCGCGTTTGCGAAGAACCTTTAAAATGAAGAAGAGCTGTAGCTGAGGCAGTTGTTCCTGGTAGATCGAGCAGATCTCGATGTTCCTGGGCTTCAGTCGTGGGGACAAGAAGGAGGACATCGGGAGGTTCCTGCACTGCCCAAGGATGAGGTCACAAGCTAGGTAAAATGTTGTTTTAAGGTGTGAATGCCTTAAAGACCAAACACTGGTATCCTTCCCACTGGCTATCTGTTTTCCACAGCACTCTGCAGAAAATTCGACCAGGAGGGGACGGTGTCCAGGTGGCTTACGAGTTGGTTGTTCCCACCAAGCTCAAGGGAAGAAGTTAACCTTGAAGGGCTTCTCTGTCGATGGAGTTTCAGGCAACTTGGACCTGCAGCAGGGTTCACCGGTCGCCCAGGAGTTGCAGCAGTCCTCTTCCATTAGCTCGTCTTTGGGTCTTTCGTTCCAGTGGTCGACTCTGCTTTCCAAGTCCCAGAGACCTGCTTTTAAACAGTTTTCCTCCATTCATTCCAGCCTGGCTGTCACTCACACAGCAGGGTGGCTGTCCTTGCCAGACAGCCAGCTGGCCAATCACACCAGAGTGCATTCAGGTCTCCTAGGAGACTAAGCACAGAGAGTTTCGGGCACCTCCCTCACATCATGTCCATCCCAGACACTCAGACGCCAGAGGAGGGCTTCAGAACTGAAGCCCGCCAAAGGCCAACAAACAAAGGGACCAAACCTGGTTTGGCGCACAGAGACAAACACAAGAAGGACCTTTCCTAAAAGAAATGGCGAAAAAAGATGACGAGAGTCTGTCTTTACAGATAGTTCCTGGGCGCCATATTGAAAAATATGGCTGACCGATTTTTAGCTACCGTTGTTAGCAGTCGGGAAAAATCATGGTAGTTTGATCTAAACAACTGCCACCAGCCATTTAAAGTAGGAAAGGGTAACATTTGACTGTTACATGAGAGGTTTGACTCACGGGATGCTAGGCAATTCTCCAGCACTCTATATGAAGATAGTGTGTGCTGGGTCGCTACATTTAAAGAGACTAGTAATGTCAATTTAACTTCACATGCCCTGGGAGACAGTTGTCAGTCCCGAAGAAGGTATTTAAACCTTGGGAAGTCTGAAAGACATCCTTTTGCCACTGCACTGAAGGTGCTGTGTGACACACAGAAAAAGATGATGCCTATGGAGTTGTTTTAAAACTCCATAACCAAAGAACACAAAAGTAAAACACACATCAAAATACATGGAAGAGTAGGAAAAAAGGCTCACACTCTTCCCAGTTAAAAAAAATAAAATCCTAGAAATCCGGCAAAGTTGCTGGGGGTCTCAAAAGGTAAGGGGAATTAGCACATTTTGAGAATTTGCCCTAACACCCGCTGACTGCGTTGGCATGGTGTGAATCAAGCATCACCTTCACCCGGAACTGTGTCTCCAAATTAGGTACAGGAGGGACAGTGCCTGGTGGAGGGTATGGGGAGCATGAACATCAAAGGGTGCGGAGTGTCTCCACCGGGACAGCAGTCACAGCCAGATCACAGATTACTGAAACAACATTGGAGAAGATATTACAGCAGGCATAGTGAAGTACCATTCACACAGCACACATGTGTGAGGAAACTCTGAACACATAGTAATTTGCACATGCCATAATCTGCACCACCATGCAAACATGCAGGTTGATGTCACTATGCATGCCTGCATGTCCACCACTGCAAATGTCATGGCCTTGAGAGGTTAACAGTACAACTCAAGGAAAGAATAAGTTAAATTATAAAATGGCAACTAAAAAATGAAATGCCAACATCCAGGCCTGGGTTCAACTAAAGTATCAAAAAATAAAAAATGTCCATCATGGAGCGGGGCGTGGGGCATGCCCAGGATGGGGGAGTTGCAGGGTGTTAAAAAACATAATTTAAAAACAAACAACCCTCCATGGGCTCACTGACAGCATGGCTATTGTGGACCGGGAGGCATGTCTCTGCTGGAACCACCATCTTGCATTGAATTAGAAGGTGGAAGTGATGCTGGAGGCTCACCACGCAGTGTCCTGGCCTGGTCTTCAGTGGCAGCAGCCGTGCGTGACACTGATGAATTCACCAGCAGACTGAGGGTTAGGAGGTCACCATGCAAAACCTCACGGTTTGCACAGAGTTCCTCCATGATAATCTACCTCAATGATAGCATCTCCTGGTGGAACCGTCTTCTGATGGCTGCCTCTTCCTCACAGATTTCAGCTTTGTGGTCCAACAACTCAAACCTCAGGGATTCCCTGTATGCCTGACCCCCTGCAAGCAGGGCTGTCTGCAGAGACCTCAGATCTGCCTGTCGGCCCCTGCTGTTGGCCTCCATGAGCAGCCTTTGGGATTGGCATGAGGACTACATTACCTGCAGCTGTTGCTCCACCTGTGCTGTGCTGGGGGGATCATGGAACTGTCCACCCTATCTTCCTCTTCCTGCTCCTACCTGCATGGCAAAAAACCTCGGGGTCCTCTTCGACTCCACACTCTCCTTCTCTCCTCACATATCTGATGTTTCTAAGAAGTCACACTACCAGCTGCACCTCCTCAGAGGTATCCTTCCCTTCCTTTCCTTCCCTCAGAATCTCGCTGTCTCCAGAGCCCTGGTTCTCTCGAAGCAAGACTACTGTAACAGCCTCTATATAAATCTGCCTGCCTCTACTCTCCGCCCTCTGCAACTCATCCAGAAAAAGACTGCGAGAATTGTCCTTGGCCTCAAGCCCAGGGACCGTATCTCTCCAGGACTGAAATCGCTACACTGGCTCCCAGTGGCTGTGAGGATTAAGTTCTAAACCCTCTGCATTGTCCACAAGGCCTTCTGGGGCCTGGGGCCAAAATACCTTCAACTCTCTCTTCATAAATATCTTCCTTCTCGAGCTCTTCGCTCATCCGCCTCCAACTCCCTCAGGGTCAGCCGCTTCTCCAAGCAACGAGTTGGGGGTAGATCTCTCCCCGCAGCAGGGGCCTCCCTCTGGAACAGCCTTCCTACCTCCCTGAAACTTGAGGAGAACCATCTCCTGTTCCGGAAGCACCTCAAAACCCTCCTCTTTGCTTCCGCTTTCTCTCCCCCTCTCCCCTGCTAATTACTGAAGCTGCACTGAATCTGCAACTGGGCCACTTACCAATCTCGGTCCTTGGCCCAGCAACTCTCCCCTGCACTGCCCCCCTGGCAACCCATGCACTGCAGGACTGTCTCTGTATCCCTACAGCCCCCCCTTCCCAGCACTTGTCTGCACTTACCTTGCACTTGCCACCAGCTGGCCCTTATTATTTATCTTGTTTTACTAACCCTGTATTGCACTTCCCTCTCTCCCTTTCCCCCTTGCAATTTTCCCTTCCCCACTACCCTTGCACTTGCGCGATCTGAATGACACCTGGCTTAGTAGGATCGTTGTCTGTCTCCCCTTGTTCCCCCCCCCTACCTCGTCGCGCCTTGAAACACTTGTGTATAGGCACGTTACAAATGCCATATCATATCATATCATATCATATCCATGCACTCAGCCAAACTCTCAGAGGGAGCACCCTGTCGGTGTGCGGACTGCAACATCTGCTGCTCCCACACTGTCTGCCTAGGCTGCACACTTCCCCTACAAGTGCAGGTTTCATGGCTGCATGACCCACAGGATCATGGCCCTTGCTATGATGCCACTGCAGCCCTCCCTTGGACATCTACCCTAGGACCAGAATCCAATACATGGGAGTGTGGCTTTGCAGCCGTAACCACTCATTGGTGTCAGACGGGTGTGACACAAATGAGTGGCCTTGTGAAGGCACCTGACCCCCTGCAGACTAACAGGCCTCAACTGCTACACCCACTGGTGCACTCACCTCCACAAGCATTTAGGACTGCAGATCCACTTCAGCATCAGAGCTACTGGATTCCAAAGAGTCAGAATTGTCTGCAGCAAGGCTCAGGATGGTCTGTAGCACCAATGGATTCTCACAGTCTGCCATACCACGCCCTCCAGTGGTGGTCTGAAGCGCCACAGACTCCACTTCCTCCTCTTCCTCCTCTTCCTCCTCTTCCTCCTCTGCATCTGGTGCCTCCTCACCTGCACATTGACGTAAAAAGACAGTGGTAGTCAAGTACAACGTGTCTACAGTAAACATGTGTATCACATTGCTGTCATGCAACAAAATGCAGGGGATATCACCATGAGAGAAACAGCATCCACATACTATGTACAAGAAACTATCTGATACAGCATATGCAGACTGGTAGCAACATTCCCTGCTCAGGGCCATGCTGCCTGTTGACACATTGCCAACAAACAGGGTTGTTAACAAGCACTCTATGGCATATGGCACAGTTAACTGTTGACTAACACCAGTTAAATGGGCTTGGCCATGTGGCTCTGTGACATGCAATTACACATATCCACATCCAAGTCTGCATCCATCACATGCCACAACAGTGTTGACCTGGCACAGGGACTGAACACAATGGGAACATGCAGTGTGGAAAAATGGAAACAATCCCAGTTGATGTATGGCTGAGTACGACCTGGCCAAGGTCTGTGAAGTGGAGAGAGTAAGTCAATGGAGTTGTAGATAGGAACAAGGTACAGTGACCCAGAAAGGAAGAGGGGCATGGACCCATGGAGTATGTGCTGAGTGTGGGAGTGTAACAGGGATCAGGCTTCACAACATTTTGGGCCTCATTACACGGTAGGCAGTAAGGGTTTACCGGTACCGGTAAGGGCACTGTTACCGGTAAACCCTTACCGCCTTACTACGAGGTCCCTTTGCGGGACCCGACCTTAACGGCTGGTGTAGACCAGCCGTTAAAGTTGGGACCCGCAAAGGGACCTTGGTGCTAATTACGGTACCGCAATATGCGGTACCGTAATTAGCTCCCTCCCCATTCCCATTGAGCCCTATGGGGCAAAAATGGGAATGGGGAAGGGCCATGGAGAAAGGGAGAATTACCGACCCGCTAACCTTAGAATGGGGTGGTAATTCCTCTTTTCTCCATGGTGGTACTGGTATGGTACCGGCGGCAACCATGGTGCTAAAAGCACCATGGTTTACCGCATAACGTGTAATGAGGCCCTTTGACTCAAAAGTCATTGCCATAGCGGCAACAGGACTGTGCACAGTCTGGACATATGCACACTCACTCAGGGAACGCTGTAAGGCATGTTGGTTGTCATCTTGATTGTTCTATGTAGTATGGAAGCACCTATGTACATGTGTGAAAGGAGAATCTATACCCAGCAGGACATGAAATGTAACTCATTGTTCAAACACAAGCACATGTCTAGCAGAGCAGAATCAGTGACATCAAGGATGCAGCTAACAAGAGGGCACATTGTGATATCATATTGCAGATGTTGAGTGGGTATGCTAGTGGGGTATGTGTACTGTCACACAGCCATGTTCAATTGATGTACAGCACATGGGTTATATCCACTCTTGTGAACTGACAGGAGTTAGTACACTACGACATGGTTCACCAGGGGTGTTAGGGAGAATTCTCAAGAATGTGCTAATTTCCCTTACCTTTTGAGACCCCCAGCAACTTTGCTGGATTTCTAGGATTAAATGTTTTACCTGGGAAGAGGGTGAGCCTTTTTTCCCACTCTTCCATACATTTTGATGTGTGTTTTACTTTTGTGTTCTTTGGATATGGCGTTTTAAAACAACTCTATAGGCATCATCTTTTTCTGTGTGTCACACAGCTCCCTCAGTACAGTGCCACAGGGGTGTCTTTCAGACTCCCCAAGATTTAAATACCTTCTCTGGGACTGACTACTGTCTCCCAGAGCATGTAAAGTTAAATTGACTTTACGAGTCTTTTTAAATTCACAGACCCAGCACACAGGTCCGAATTGCCTGAAACTCCATCGACAGAGAAGCCCTTCAAGGTTAACTTCTTCCCTTGAGTTTGGTGGGAACAACCAACTTGTAAGCCACCAGGACACTGTCCCTAACCTGGGTGAATTTTCTTCAGAGTGCTGTTGAAAAACAGATAGCCAGGGGGAAGGAAACCAGTTTGTGGACTTTAAGGCACTCACACCTTAAACTGACATTTTGCCAAGCTTGTGGCCTCTTCTCCGGGCAGTGCAGGAACCTCCCGACGTCCTCCTTCTTGTCCCTACGACTGAAGCTCAGGAACAACGAGATCTGCAGGAAATGCCAGGAACAACTGCCTCAGCTACAGCTTTTCTTCACTTGCAAGGTACTGTGCAAGTGCGGCGCAGAACTCAGTTCGGTCGCGGTGAAAGTTTGCTAAACTTTCCCGACTTTGAAGGCTTGTCCTTCCCTAAACCAACATCTAACATTTTGTTTGACCAAATTCTTCTAAGATCAGTGGCATAGACTATCCGTTTTCTACCAGAACTGCGCTCTCCTATACAAGACTCTCAACCATTGATTTTGGCCCAGGCCTATTGAATTGAATTGCTGGTTGTAGTGAACTGAAACCCTTTGCCCTGCCTGTGAAAGTATGTGTGCTGTTCATTCTTATAACCTTGTCTTTTTACCCCTTTTTAAAGTAACTGAAGTGCCATTTTTCTCACACTTCAGGGGGGCTGAACTTGTTCAGAAACGGATTGGTTGTGTATTGTAGTATATTACATTGTGATATTGAGCTGCTCTTACTAGTGGAATGTTTTCCCTATGGCTGTGTAAATAAATGTATATTCTTTTACCAAGAAACCTTGAGTAAGTGTTTGTTTGAATAGCTGTATTTGCTAGTCCTTTGCGTAAACTGTTGTACTGCTCAATTTACTCTTGAGATACGTCTGGCTGCTCAGCCACTGCTACCACATTACTGTGTAGTACAGGCTTGTACCCAAGGTGAAATTGTGCTTACACCTGCAGTCTTAATTGTGTGAAGTGTTCCCAAAGGGTACTGCATATGATTCTGCCTAACACCGGGCAGTCATTCAAATGCAGACAAATGTGCACCACAATCATACAAATTGGTGATGATTCCCTACACGTACTCTGAATGAACAATATTGATCACTCACAGGGCATGTCCTCATAATTTTCCAGGCCTCCCATGCCTTGCACCTGCTCCATTAGAATGAATAGGCTTATAGCCTCTTCATGGTCAGTCAGCTCCTCCTCCTCTGGTGATGCCCCTCCTGTTGCCAGAGCAGAGGCGAGGTTGGCACCCAGCTTGGACTTGGTGCGACGGGTGAGGTCATTCCAGCACTTCACTACCTGTGCAGCGGTGTGGTTCTCAAACCCTAAGGCATTGATCTCATCCATGACATGCTGCCAATGCACCATACGATGAGCAGGTGTATGTGATCTCCCCGGTTGCTGGCACATGTCACGGTGGTGAATGGTTACGTAGTCCATGAGGATCTGGAGTTCTTCATCATGGAAGTTTCTCTTCCTCAACGTACCAGTGTCCTGTGCCATGCCATGGGGTTGAGTCTGTTCCTGCTGTGTAGGTTTTGTCTTCTTGCCAGGCGGTGTTGGTGTTGCCCCTGTGTGGCTGGGAACAATCTGGGCTCCAGATGCCGGACCACTAGTGGTCTGTGGCATGGCATTACCCCTTGTGGCTGGGGCAGCTGCTTCCGCTGCACATCCCTTACCCTTTTGCGCTGGGACAGCTGCTTCTGCTGCATGTCCCTTACCCTTCTGGGCTGGGACAGCTGCTTCTGCTGCACGTCCTTTACCCTTCTGGGCTGGGACAGCTGCTTCTACTATACGTCCCTTACCATTTTGGGCTGAGACAGCAGCTTCTGCTGCATGTCCCTTACCCTTATGGGCTTGGACATCTGCTTCTGCTGCACGTGCCTTACCCTTTTAGGCTGGGACTGCTGCTTCTGCAGGAGGTCCCTGGACCCCTTGGGCTGGGACAGCTTCTTCCACTGCATGTCCCTGGACCCTTGGGACTGGGACAGCTGCTTCCACAGGACATCCCTGACCCCGGTCACCTCTGCCCCCTTTCCCTCTTGGGGCCTTTCCACTCATGTTCCAGGTGTAAGGGAAAATGGAAGGCACAACAAGCAATTGTCCTAGGCTATTAGAATGAGGGGGCAGTGTACATGAAGGAAGATGTACTTCTGTGGTCCAGTGAGGCTCAAATGTACCCCAGGTTTCAAAAATACAGTATGTATAATGCACAGGGACCCAAGAAAAAGGATAAAATGCACATGCAAGACCAGGATAGCTTCCGGAAAAAGAAAATAGCGGTACGTGATATGCAGTGGCACCTGGCAACACAAAGAAAATGTGTATGCAAACCCCGGAAAGCTATCCAAAGTTGGGAAAATGTGGGAAAATGTGTACACAACTCACTGTTAGCCTCGAAAACAAACAAAAGTAGATGCACATATGCACAGTGGCAAATCACCCACCCAAATGTCCATGAAGTGAAAAGATTGTGTGGCACCCCAATTACGCAGTGCTCCACTTGTCTGTATCTTCCCCTTCACACGCACTTTCGGAGTTGCATCTACACTTACTCATGTATGCCTGATTATGGTGTGCTCAATGCCCGCATGCAGCATGTGTAATGTAAGTGACAGGCTGAGGGCCTTTCCTCAGATTTCACGTGTACACGTTAAATTTTTACACGCAAAGTCCCATCAATCTGTTTCCGGCGGACATCCTAGACATACATGGAAGAACCACGCTCCTGCCCATGCCTTTTTACCTGCCTCCTACTGCCCTGTGCTGCCTCCGACTTAGCAATCTGCTGCTACCTATCCAGTGTGTGGGCCTGCTACCCACCTGCACTATGTTTGGAGAACCTGCTGTCCAGACATTGCATATGCTCCTATCCTTGGCCCTGTGACCACCTCAGCTGCTTCATCTGACTCCCACCATGCCATACCACCACCGCTCCACAGCCCAGCTCCAGGACCAGTTTGCCCACCCTCACCTGCCTCAGGGGTTGCCATGTCTGCACTATAATCATCAGACCAGAGCGGCAACCCCATGGCAGCTCGGCAGAGGGCTGTCAACTTCACCAACAGGGAAGTTGACATCCTGGTGGAGAAGGTCCTGGAGCATTATGATGCCCTATTCAACCCTGTGATGCAAAGCGGCAGGGAAGGAAGTCAGCATATTTGGGACGGGATAGCGGAGGTGATCGATGGGGAGAGGTGGCATCCTGCACCTTCGAGACCGTGCACAAGTACTGGGAGGACCTGAAATCCAGGAGCCACAGTTAAGCCCTGTGCTACATCCAGGTCTGTGCCACCATGGAGGTGCATAATGTGCGCAGGTGCTGGATGTCAAGTAACAACATGCGGGTCCTGGAGAAGTTCTACCCAGTGCTGCACACCCAGGTCTGCAAATTACATGAAGGTCTGGAGTTGACTGGTGAGTAACCATGTGGTGCAATACTCTACGGTGCATGTGCTCTGTGCATGTCGCAGCATGTTGACCCCATTAGTTTTGCAGCAATTATGCTTCTGAGACGGATGTCTGCATGCATGCCCCAGATATTGCTCTCCATGTGTGCATTCAGACGATATGTATTTTGAATGAGCTATCACTTGCATTGTGTGATGTAGTGCTGCCTTTCAGATCGTGCAAATGCAATGTTACTTGTGTCTGAAATGTGCCAGTGTGACAAGTGTTGCCCGCATCATGTGCATGCATGATGTTCATGTGTATGTGCCAAAGATGGGAATGTGTGACTGGGCATCACTCATGCCTGGATGCAACACGTACATTTGGATGTCTTGCTTTGTCATGTAGAGGCATTACAGTTCACGGACCTCTGATATGATTTGTCATCACACTGCTTGGGGCCTTTCAGTTGATGTGTGTGCATGGCATATGTATGTGCTTGTTGCTGTGGCATGCTGACATGTGCACATCCAAATAATGAATGTGTGCATAGCATACACAATTGAATGGTTTTGACAGTGGCAAGTAGCCTGATGTGACTGTGTGGAGTGATGGGCAGTCATGTGTGTGCATGGGTGTGGATAGCATGTCCGTGTGTGTGAGTGTAGAGGTTGATGGTTGTTCCCTTAACTAGTCATGTTCATGTGAATTTTGGTGTTGACATGTACAAATTGGTGCAGTACACTGATGTTTCTGTTCTGTCTCTCCTTTTCCACAGTTGCATCTGATGAAGAGGGTGGAACCAGTGCTGTGGATCATGGCAGCTAGGATGCCTCTACCAGGCAGAGGTGAAGGGCCCAGCCACTCCCACATGAAAGCACCTCTTCGGGGAGAGATGTGGCTGGGGCAGTGCCGGTGACATCAGGCATGGCTGCTGAGGTAAGTTCAAGAAGGTGAAGGTGGGAGTGGACTCCTCAGCAGCGCTGGGGACAGATGATGTCCCATAGGGGCCATCCATGGCAGAAGATGCCCTGGAGTCATCCAGGTTGGCGGAGGGGGAGGAGGTGGATGTTGCCGCACAGCCCATGGGTCAGGTGGGGCTGTTGAGGTGGACGTACCTACTGCAGTCCTGTCCCAGGGGAATGAGGCTGTGCAGGCCACTGAGGAGGTGCTTGTGCGAAATCTAGTCCCTGGGCCATTGGATGCAGCATTGTGAACATGCCGGGATGCCTCCACCCAGACCCACCACCTGGTGTTGGCTGATGTGTCCACCCAGACCGACACCCCCTTACCATCTAGTGTTGCCATTCTGGATTATGTGCTACCCCTGAAGGCTGGGTTGGTGAGGCGGATAGCTGTCATTCATGATGATGTGCAGGCTACTTGTAGTCTGCTTGCACATCATCACAGTGAGCTATCCCACCTCATTGGCTGGCTCGCAACAAGCCTGTTCCATGTTGTGCTACATGGGATGCTCACTGCTGTGACCCCTCCCCTTGTCTTCCTCCTCTGTGTGCCAGTCATCCTCCAGGGTGCCTTCTGGCCTAGATACCGCCATGGCACCCTGTGCACCAGTCCCACCCACATTAACCAGTGTAGTTGCATCAACATCCCTGCCTGAGTTGGGAGTCAATGCAAATCAGCCGAGGTGGTCACTGTGCCTACTCAGGCACCAACAGGGTCACCAGCAATTGAGGGACAGCAGAGACCCAGAAGCAGTACATGTGTCGTAAGCCCCCTGGTAGCATCATCAGCTCGGAGGGTGTAAACACATAGCAGGCACCGGGCACTATGGTAGCAGGTGGCAACAAAGAGGAGGCTACATTTTTCAGGGCAGATCATCCAAAGCAGGCAGGTGCGCAGTGTGAGGCGGGAGGCACACATGGACCTGAGGGACAGGATGTCTTCTCCCTGCAGAGGATATGGAGAGCAGATTGGGGCAGAGAGGCAGCTGGCTCAGGAAGCAATGGTTGTGATGGCCAGGGCTGAGATTTTCCTGCGTCGGCCAAGGAGGAAGGCTGCCATCCTGGAGGCCACTTGGAGAGAGGACGAAGTGATAGAGATATAAATGCTGGAGACTCTGCAAGCCCTCCAGGCAAGAACGGAGGCCCGCATGAGGGGTGAGGACGTGGCGCTGGACTCAGCCCTGGTGGAAAGGCTCAGTGAGATTGGAGATGAGGAGTTGGACTAGCCCGCTGCCTGTGTACATAGTTCTTCAGGTGGAGGTTTCCTTTTTAATGTATTATTTTCCAAAGACTTTGAAGAGATTCCTTCCCCATTTTTATTGTATATAGGCGTTTAGGCATAGGATATTTGTTTTATTACATATTTCCCCTGGACTACTTTGCACTTCATTCCCAGTTTATATTTGTACATATTTATGTAAAATATATTGTTCTGTTTCATCCATTCCATGCTTCTTGCAGTTCATTTGTGTATTGGCCTCTTTGATAGTTCTATTTTCAGCCAGTGCATCTCTCCATTGCAAATCATGTATCTTGTGGTGTGCCTGCTTGTGTGTTGTTGTTGCTGGGATGGTTGCAGATGGCAGGATGCACATGTGCCTGACATGTGAGGGTGGGTCCATCAGACCACTGGGTCTGCACTGTATGTTTTCATTAGAATTTACCTGTGCAGCATCACTGTGTGTTTGGCATTAGTGTGGTTGTGGTGGAGGGAGGTGGACACTGTGGGGGTGTTCCATGGTCACGTTCATAGCACACTTTTTGTCATTGCTGTGTAAGACCCATGTCGTGCAATCACGTTCACCAGCATGTGCAGTCACACAATGCCTTCTCTCATGTGTTGCTCAACCCCTACCACTGGAATGCAGTAGTGGGCTAATTTTGCTCTTCCGGAGTGGCAGCACAATTCTCCAGTCTCTGTGAGTCATGCTCTCTCTGACTGCCCTATCATCACCCATGCATGGCCCTGTCATGTGATTGTTCCCTGAAAGGTATTTTACCACCCAGGTAACTCATGCTCAGCCTGTGACACGCCTAACCATTGTTTGTGGAGCTTGCAACAACTTTTGGTAGGTTTGCTTCTGTCATGGGCACACATTCTGTCACTGTGCTTTGATGCGTTGGCAATGTTTTTGCATTCACTTGTCACATGTGTATGGTGGGGTATCATTAAGGCCTGGAAGGGTGTTTGAGAAGATACTCCACTCATGGATGGACCTCTGGTGATTCCAGTTGGTTGTTCTGTCAGACCACAGAGGTTTAGGTGAGCTGCAGACATGCATTGCACTGGTATTGTGGGAGACTGTCAGGGGGCTACCTGGGGGGTGTCACATGTGATAGGGCTGGGAGTGGAGCCCAGTCTGGAGTGGGCTGCCTGTGGGTTGTGTTCAGTCTGGAGGGGGCTGCCTGTGGGGCAGTGTCACAGGTGAAGGGGAATGGGGATGTTGTCCAGTCTGGAGGGGGCTGCAGGTGGTGGGTGTCACAGGTGTGGGGGAATGGGGAGTGTCCATTCTAGAGGGGGCTGTCTGTGGGGGTTGTCACAGGTGAGGGGGGCTGGGAAGTTGTTAGGAAAGATTGTATGCAGTACCCTTTGGGTGCACTACAACAACGCTGACCTCCTGGCAATAGAAACCCAACCTTTGGTATACGTCTGAACTACACAGGTTGGTAGCGTGTGGAGCAGCCATGCTTATCTCAAGAGGGGTCGATGTGAGCTGTAGGGGAGTTACACAGAGATTCACAATGACAAGTTTTCAAATAAACTGTTACACACAAGGTTTCTTGATAAAACAATGATTCATTTATTTATCAGTCAGTTGGAATATGCCTTCTTCAGAAGGGGGCAATATAAAACACCACACAAATATACTTTTAAAAGAATGCACACTCTTAGTTATCTAAATCAGAAAATATCCATTTGGGATGACACACAGGCACTACATACACCCTCAGGTGACTTCAATAGCTTGGGTGCTGTTGACATTAATATTTATCTGTTGCATTTAGAATATTCTTAGAAGTAGTGTTAAAGAGAAGAGAGTTCAGAATAAAACAAGTTATTCTTAAGTAGGTAAGTCATTTCAATATAACCCCCCAGTGCAAAGTCAGTTAACCCTTTCCTGGAAGGAAGGCAAAACACATAAGCAGCCGAGAGAAGAGTAATTCAGGGAGCCTGTGCCAGCAAATGTTAAGTTAGCAAAAGTCAAGGTGAACTGAAGGACTTCTTGCAGGTAAGTAGAAAGGTATTTTCCAATGTTTAAAAAGTTTTGGTAGAACAGAAGAAAATCAAAGTAGGGCCTCAAGCTGATTAGGATTGTGAAGTAAAGAAGCTGACAGCAACTCTACACATGTAACCAAGCAAGTCTCCAATGAGGACAAGTGGCTACACAACAAGAGGTAAGTTCTCTTAGACTTTACAGTACCTCTAGGTTGAAGAAAAAGTGCAGCAGATGACTTTTTTTCCTGTGCAGTTCTGCAGATATCACTGTTCCTGTGCCTCAGTCGTGGGGACAAGAGGGAGGACTTCAGGGGACTCGGGCACTGCAATGTGACCGTCACCGCTCGCAACTGGCAAACTGTCTGTTCAGTGTTTTCAGCTCCTCGTGTCTACCAAAAATAGCAACACTGCGGTCCCAGTCTTGCTTCCTGGGAGTCAGGAGAATCTTCCTGTAGCTCTTGACCAGATTAAACTGGTGTTCCTCTCCCTAGCTATCCAGATCCAGCAACGACTGCATTGGATACTCGACCAGCTTTGAAAGGATGTCCAGGTGGCTTTCTTTGGAGTTGGTTGGTCCTACCAACTCAAAGGGAGAAGTCATCCTTGCAGGGGCTTCTCTGTCGATACGTAATTGGAGTTTCAGCACAGCAGCAGGGCTTCAACGGGCAAACCAACGGTCCAGGAGTTGCAGCAGGCATCTTCTTCAAGTTCTTGTTCAGATTCCTTTGTCCAGTGGTCGACTCTGCCTTCCAAGCCAAAAAGTTTTGCCTTTTATGTAGCTTGCTCCCATTCATTCCAGCCTAGTTGTCAGTCACCCAGCAGGGGGGCTGTCCTTGCCGGACAGCCATCCTGCCAATCACCTAAGAGTGCATTCCTGTCTCCTAGGAAACTAAGCACAGGGAGTTTCAGGCACCTCCCTCGCTTCCTGCCCCCACCCGACTCCCTCGAGCTAGAGGCAGATTTCATTCGTGAAGGCCGCCAAAGACAAAATGAACAAAGGGACCAAACCTGGTTTGGCGCACAAAGTAAATCTCAAGAAGGACCTTTCCGCAAAGAAATGGCGAAAAAAGAAGACTGGGCCATTTTGACAAAAATGGCACCCATGGGTGCTTACATGACTGCCAACACAGCCCGCGGAAACATCCCATAATGGTAGTAAAAAGTAAACCACTGCCAACAGCCATTCAGTGAGGAAAGGGTAACATATAAATGTTACATGAGAACTGTTAGGGAAAATTCTCAGAAATGTGCTAATTCCCTTCACCTTGAGACCCCAAGAAACATTGCCAGATTTTGAGGACTTGATATTTTTACCTGAAAATAGTGTGAGCCTTTTTTCCCACTCTTTCATGTATTTTGATGTGTGTTTTACATTTGTGTTCTCTGATTATGGAGTTTTAGATAACTCCATAGCATCATCTTTTCATGTGTATTACACAGCACCCTCAGTGCAGTGACACATGGATGTCCTTTGAGACTTCTCAAGGGTTTAAATACCTTCTCTGGGATCAACTACTGTTTCCAGAGAATGTAAAGTGAAATTGACTTTACTAGTCTTTTCCAAATTCATAGACCCAGCACACACCATCATACAATGGAGTGCTGGAGGGGTTACATAGTATCCCCTATGTCTAAACACTCATGTAGCAGTCAAATGCTACCCTTTCCTATTAAAAAGGTTGGTGGCAGTGGTTTTACAACAAACTACCATGATTTTTCCCGACCGCGAACTCCGGTAGCTAAATATCATGGGAGCCATGTTTTTCAAGATGGCCCCTTAAGCCCCTTTGTTTAAATGGGTCCCGGTCTTCTATTTTCAACATTTCTTTTTGGAAAGGTCCTTCTAGTCTTTGTCTCTGCGTGCCAAACAAGGTTTGGTCCCTTTTTTCGTGTGCCTTTTGGCGGGCTTCAGGACTGAAGTCCACCCTTGGTGTCAGAGTTTCTGGGGTTGGCAGGAAGTGAGAGAGGTGCCCGAAACTCCCTGTGCTTAGTGTCCTAGAAGACCCAAATGCACTCTTGCATGATTGGCTGGCAGACTGTCCGGCAAGGACAGCCACCCTGCTGGGTGAGTGACAGCTAGGATGGAATGAAAGGGAGAAAACTGTTTAAAAGGCAAGTCTCATGGACTGAAATGCAGAGTCGACCACTGGAACAAAAGAACTGAAGACGAGCAGGAAGAGGACGGCAGCTGCAACTCCTGGACCGTTGCATTGCTTGGTGAAGCCCTGCTGCAGGTCCAAATTTCCAAACTCCATTTGACAGAGAAGGTCCTTCAAGGACGACTTCTTCCTTTGAGTTGGTGGGACCAATCTACTCGTAAGACACTTGGATACCATTCTCAAGGTTGGTTAGGATTAACCAGAGAGAGGGACACCAGTTTTTGCCTTTGAATCTACAGCTACTGGAACTGAAGTGATTCAATTTTGTGTGCTTTCTTCAACGATCCCGTGCAGTGCAGGAGTCCTCCAACGTCTTCCCTCTTGTCCCCATCACTGAGGCTCAGGAACAGCGAGATCTGCAGGAACTGCCAGGAACCATGACTTCAGCATCATTTGTTTCTTCATATAAAGGTATTGTGCCAACCTGATTGAGAGACACTACTCTTGTGGTGAAAATTTGTGAAACTTTTACAACTTGCAGGCCTAATCAGCTTGTGACCACAAAAATGATCCTTTTACGCCTAAACTACTTCTGAGAACTTTTGCAAACACTTTACTGTTTGATACCAGAACTGCTCTTTCCTATCAAGAACACTAGCCCATTGACTTTGGCCTGGCCTATTGACTTGAATTGAACTCTTCTGGTGAACTGAAACTATTTGCACTGCCTAGAAAGTATATGTAATCTAGTCTACTGACTTTTGTCCTTTTTGCTCACTGCTAAGTAACTGTACTACATTTTGCTCCTACTTCAGGGGAGCTCAAACTGTCTCAAAAGAATACTGCCTGCAATTCTGCCTAACACTGGTGGCAGCGGTGGGATAAAGTATAGTTATTAAATTGAGCGTACTGCTATTACTGTTGTTCAAATAACCTTCACAAGACTAAGCATCACTAGAAAAGCAATTGTTTTATAATGCCAAATATGGACAAATTCAATAAGGAAGCCCTGAATATTCTAACAGTAGATCAACTGAACGATATGTGTAAAGTCAGGTCTCTCTCTGTTAAAAGCAAGAAAAACTAATTGATTGAGAAATTATTGAATCATCAAAGACTAGGAGGTAGAGCTGCAACCCCTACCCTTCCAGCAAATGTGGATAATGTTGATGAGGATGATAATGTTTCTGAGTCTGGCTCAGATGTTATTGATGAGTTAGAAGAGTCAGAGGAGTCTCAGGAAGAGAGGCTATCTTTAACTCAACCAGCTCTAGTCCCTCAACCTATAGCCACAGGGACCCTACCAGGTCCAGTACTGAGTCCTGAATATGTCTCTCTTGAAAAGATGAGACTTGAGTTAGAATTTAAAAGGCTCCAAGTGCAAACTGAAAGCAAACATCAAGAACTCTCTCTATCTCACATAGTCTTCTAGGTATTCCAGTCCTAGGAGGCCTCGCATGCCTAAAGACTCTGTGAGTATTTATGAGGTGAAACTGGATATTTTAGATTGGTTGGCTGCTTTTGAATATAACTATGGGATTCAAGGTTTCACAGGGAATCAGTTGATTCTGTGGCTTTTGTCTAGGCTCCCCCAGGTTACAACTAATGCTGTAATCGAGGTGGAGGAACTTGAAAGGTGGAGTATGAAAATGTGAAGCTAGCTTTAATAGCTAGATTTGGGAAAACTCCTTCTCAGTCCCTTAAGAGGTTTAGGACCCTCAAAAAGCATGATGGTACTCCTTGGGCTAACTGGGTGTGTGAATGTTTGAAAATCTTAGATGGTTGTTTAAAGGGTTACAGAGTTAACACTTTTGAAGGAATGAGTAATCGATTTTTGTTGGAATCTATTTTTGATGCCTGCTCTCCTGAGCTGAGAAAGCACATGGCTGCCTCTAAGGAAATTGAACCAAAGAAGTTAGCAAAGGCTGCTGACTTGTGGGTTGCCAACAGGGCTACTCACAAGGATTCTGGGGCAACTCAGAAGAAGGATGATGGGGAGCAGCAAAAAAAGATGGAAAAGGGAATTCCAATACCTCCAATCCAAAAGAGGGCCCCAAACATAAGACAGGTAAGCCACCAGGGAAACCGAACCAGGCTAGTTAAGCCTCTGGTACCAAACCAGAGGGAGGTAAGGAGAGACCCCCATTTGTCAAAACATTTGGAAAATGTTATGAGTGTGGGTCTACTGACCATGTGAAAGGGGATCCCAGATGCAAAGGTAAACCTTCTGGGATCCACACTGTCTCCTTAGCCTTCTCCCCAGAGTAAGAAGTACATGTGACAAGTGGTAACTTTCAAGTACTGGCTGAAGACCCCATTGGAGTCTCGGCCAGTGTTTCTTTAGTGTCCCTGGGACTGTGGGAACAGCAGAATTTAGATGTCTATAATTCAATTCCAGAAAACACAAAATAATATTACAAGGACAGTGTACTTGTAAATGGTCAGGAGACCCCTGTCATTAGAGACACTGGGTCCAGCATTACTGTAGTGGATGAATCTTTTTTCAAGTTTGAGCATGTTGCTAAGGCACCCAAAAGCCTCACTAAGCTTGCTGGAGGCCCTGTCCAAATGCTTCCTAGACTACCAGCTCTCATCCAGTGCAACAACATGACTGTCAAGATACCTGTTAGTGTGCAGAGTGAGGTTCCTGGGAGAGTCCTGGTGGGGAATGACTTAAAAACTCTTGGAGTTGTATCAAGCACCCCCAGCCCTCCCACAAAGAGGATACAGGAGCAGGAAATGAGGGTCAGGGAGAGTACCTTAGATGGCTCTCCAGAGGATATTACAGAAGAATCTATAAGACCTTGCCCACAGGAGCTACTGACTGCTATTTCAAAGAAGAATGAAACAAAGGGGAACCTAAAGTCTCCAGGAAAAAGCCAGAAAGCTACCAAGAAGGACATCCCTGAGATGACTGTTTAAAGTCCCACCTGTGACTGCTCCACCAGCTGAGGATGAGTGTGGAGAACAACCAGGAAAGGTTGAATCAGCTGCTGAGGATTCAGAGCTGGAAGAAGACCTGACCCCTGTTGGATATCTGGATTCTAAAGACCATCCTGAGCTGCAGTCATTACTGGCAGAAGGTGGCCCTGTACGGCAGACTTCAGCAAAGGCCAGAGAGAGTGTCCTACTCTTGAGGGTCTTTGCCAACAGGCAGCTTTGCAGCTGGACGGCCAAGAGCCAGGGAAGCATAGGTTATACTGGGAAGATGGCCTCTCCTACAGTGAACCAACTGAGTCTATGCCAGGGGACTACAGAAGACTTGTAGTCACTCTAGAGACAAGACACCAGTTCCTACAGTTAACCCACGAGATTCCTTTGGTTCGTCACTTGAGCTTCAAGAAGACCAAGGAAAGGCTTTCTTTGTATTTCTACTGGACTAAGTTGGTGTCTGATGTAGATAAATTCTGTACGAGCTCTCACACTTGTCAGATCTCTGACAAGAGTGGAGCCAAGAATGTGGCTCTTTTGGTGCCCCTCCCAGTGGTGGGAGTCCCTTTAGAGAGGGTAGGAATCAACATTGTTGGTCCATTAAACCCTCCAACCTCTTCAGGCAATGAATTTATATTGGTTGTAGTAGACCATGCTAATAGGTGCCCTGAAGCCATACCTATGAGGACTGTTACAGCTCAGGCTGTGCTAAGGCACTACTTGGTCTTTTTTACCAGAGTAGGTTTTCTAAAGGAAGTAATCTCTGACAGGGGATCGAACTTTATGTCCCACTACATGCAGGCCATGTGGAAGAACTGTGGGGTGACTTACAACTTCTCAACTGCCTACCATCCACAGACAAATAGATTGGTAGAGGGGTTTAAACGTACTATGAAGAGCATGATAGGTGCATTAGAGGAACAAATTATAAGTGGGAGCTTCTACTGCCATGCCTTCTATTTGCTTATAGAGAAGTCCCTCAGGAGCGAGTTGGATTTAGTCCCTTTGAGCTTCTCTATGGTCATCCTGTTAGAGGTCTATTGGCCCTAATTAAGGAGGGGTTGGAGAATGCTCCTTCTCTGAAGCCTGTGAGAGTCACTGACTATGTGTTAGGTCTCCGGTTGAGAATGACACACATGATGACAGAAGCATCTGATAACTTAAAAGCAGGTCAGGCTCTGGTGAAGCATTGGTATGACCAGAAGGCCAACATGGTTGAGTTTACTCAAGACCAGCAAGATTTAGTTATGGTTCCTACAAGGCAGAAGGCCTTACAGGACAAATGGATAGGACCCTTCAAGGTTGTGGGAAAACTTGCAGAGGTCAACTATCTGATGGATTTAGGCAATCCTAAGAAGGCCCACAGAGTCTTTCACACCAACCGTCTAAAAGCTTATGTCAACAGACCAGAGATGGGAGCTTTGCTTCTATCTTCAGCTCAAGAGGAGGAAGAGAGTCAACCTCTACCTGATATCCTCAGGGGACAACCTTTAGATGAGAAAATAGGAGTCAATCTCTCTTCTAATCTGACACTGGAACAACAGGAGGAGTGCAAGTGTCTGCTAAATCAGTTTGCCACCCTGTTTTCACTATCACCAGGCTTGACCCCTTGGGGCCAGCATGATATTCTCACTGGTGACTGTTTACCTGCTAAAAGCAGAGTTTACAGAATGTCAGATAATGTCAGTACCCACATAAATGAGGAGGTCAACAAGATCACTTTCTCCTCTCCTCCCGCCTCACTCGCCCTACCCCTCAGGCCAAGCCACTTCCATCACTGCCACCCAACTTCTCAGTCATCTGACCCATGAAGCGTGTGTCAGCTGAGGCTTTCGCTGCCACTTTCTCACCCCCTCCCTCTTTGGCTGACTCTCATCCTGACACATCCCTCTCCATGCTCCACTCTGCTATATCTGATACTCTTGATATCCTTGCCCCTGTCATGAGAATCCGTCTGAAGCTCGAAGCCAAGTGCAATCCTGGTACGACTCTGACCTCGTCACCCTAAAATGCAAGTGTAGGGTGGCCGAGAGGAAATGACATGTTTCATGTACATCCTTTGACAAACTGGCCTGCCGCCTGCTGCAAATCTTTGTCCTAACCAAGAAGAGAGCGCATATCCAAGCCTGCATCTCTGCAGCATCTAACAACTTGGCCGAACTCTTTAAAATCTGCAAGGAACTTGCCAATCCTGCCTAAGTCTCTACCTCTCCTGTCCCCTCCCAGGCCCTCTATACGACACTGGCTTCTCACTTCATCTCTAAATGTCAGGACATCCTGTCCTCTCTCTCCTCCTATCCTCCTCCTGCCCCCATTCCCTGCTCTTCCTCTGGCCTCTCTGCAGTGACCTCTCCTCCCTCCTTCTCTGCCTTTCCCCTGTTCTCTGCAGACAAGGTTTCTAGACAAGTCCGATCTATGAAAGTCTCGCCGAAACAGGTTCACCCCTGTTCCTCCAAAACTATCAAGGACCACATTGACTCCCTGGCACCTGCCCTGGCTGATTTCTGCAATCACTCCTTCACCACTGGAGTCTTCCCATCCCCCCTGAAGCACTCCCTTGTGCACCCTCTTCTTAAGAAACCCTCTCCCGACCCCTCCTGCCCAGCCAACTATCACCCAATCTCCATCACTCCCTTCCTGGGCAAGCTCCTGGAGAAACTGGCCATCTCCCAGCTTCATCTCCAAACAAAATCTGTTGGTTGTCATCATGACCATCAGTCTGCTTTCAGAGCTGCCAGAAGCATGGAAACGGTTCTCCTAAACATCCGTGAAGACTTGCTTTTCAACCTTTACTCTAACACCCCTTGTGTCCTCATCCTGCTTGATCTCTCTTCTGCCTTTGACACTGTCAACCATGCCATTCTGTTCAACCGTCTCCTTGATAACCTGGGTATCACTGGTCAGGCTCTGACGTGGCTGACTTCTTTCCTCTCCGACCGACTCTCCCAGGTCCAACGTGGGTCCTTCCTCTCTGCTATCTTCTTCTCTACCTGTGGTGTCCCCCAGGGGTCTAACCTCTCTCCCTGGCTGTTCAACCAAAACCTGGCACTCTTGCCCCACTGCATTGCTTCTCTCAGCCCCAAATTTCAGTGCTATGCGGATGATGCCCGGCTCATCTGCGGGCTACCCTCAGCCTCCTCCTCTACCTCCCTCATCTCTGACTGTCTGTCTGCTATCCAAGAGTGGTGTGCCACCAATGACCTCTGCATTAATGCCAGTAAGACTGAGATTCTCCTCATTGGCACACCCGTTCCCGCCTTTCCTGTAGATCTCTGGCTGGCCTCTCTTGGCCCTCTTCCTGCCCCACCTGCATGGCAAAAAAACCTCTGGGTCATCTTCGACTCTACACTCTCCTTCTCTACTCACATCTCTGACATCTCTAAGAAGTCACACTACGAGCTGCCCCTCCTCAGAGGTATTCTTCCTTTCCTCTCCTTCCCCCAGAAGCTCACTGTCTCCAGAGCTCTGGTTCTCTCTAGGCTGGATTATTGCAACAGCCTCCTTCTAAATCTGCCTGCTTCTACTCTCCGCCCTCTGCAACTTATCCAGAACAGGACTACGAGAATTGTCCTTGGCCTCAAGCCCAGGTATCATATCTCTCCAGGACTAAAATCTCTGCACTGGCTCCCAGTGGCTGTGAGGATTAAGTTCAAAACCCTCTGCATCGTCCACAAGACCTTCTGGGGCCTGGGGCCTCAATACCTTCAACTCTCTCTCCCTAAATTCCTTCCTTCTCGAGCACTTCGCCCATCCACTTCAAACTCTGTCAGGGACAGTTGCTTCTCCAAGCAACGTGTTGGTGGTAGATCTCTTTCTTCGGCTGGGGCCTTCCTCTGGAACAGCCTCCCTGCCGCCCTGAAACTTGAGGAGAATCATCTGCGGTTCCGGAAGCACCTCAAAACCTTTCTCTTTGCTTCTGCTTTTACTCCTCCTCTCCCCTGCTGACTTCCTGGCTGACACTGTAATTGCACTGGTTCCTGGTCACGCTCTGATCTCGGGCCCAGGTCGCCTCTACCTCCAGTCGCACTCCTGCACTGCCTTCCCGGTAACCCCCGCACTCGGGGACTGTTTCCAGTATCCCTACAGTCCCTTTACCAGCACTTGACACCTGATGTCTGCACTTACCCGTGCACTTGTCACATGCTGGCCGTACTTTAGTTATTGTTTATTTTGTTTTCCTCCTACTCCATGTACTGCACTGTCCTCTCCCCCTGCACTTCTCCTCCCTCCCCTTCCCATGTACTTACACGATCTGAAAGACACCTGGCCTAGTAGGATTGTTGTCTGTCCTCCTTTTGTTCCCCTCCCTGGCCTTGTCGTGCCTTGAAACACTTGTGTATAGGTGCATTATAAATGCCATATCATATCATATCATGCTTGATCTTGGGGTAATAGACCCTCTATCAGCCCATGGTCTAGTCCAGTTGTGCTAGTACCAAAGACAGGATCCAAAGAATTGAGATTATGTGTGGACTATGGAGCTCTAAATGCAGTCACAAAGACTGATGCACATCCTTTACCAAGGATAGGTGAGCTGGTGGACAAACTTGGTTCAGCCAAGTACCTCAGTACATTTGACCTAACTTCAGGCTATTGGCAAATAGCCCTGACAGACCATGCCAAGGAGAAAACTGCATTTTCAACCCTAGCAGGAGTCTACCAGTTTAATGTAATGCCTTTGGATTAAAGAATGCACCTGAAACATTCCAAATGATGGTTAATCAAGTTCTGAATGGGATGGAGGATATCTGCATGGCATACTTGGATGACATAGCAGTGTTCATCCCTATTTGGAAATAACATGTTGACCACTTAGGATATGTTTTGCAGGCTCTTGAGCAGGCCCATCTGACCATAAAGGCAAGTAAATGTCAAATTGGTCAGAGCAAAGTGGTCTACCTTGGACATGAGGTAGGAGGAGGGGACATGAGGCCATTGCCTAGCAAAGTACAAGCTGTACAAGAATGGGCCACCCCTACTACTCAAACCCAGGTGAGAGCCTTCTTAGGTCTCACTGGTTATCATAGGAACTTTATCGAGAACTATGGGTTCATAGCTTTTCCCTTAAATGTGGTCTCCTCACTCAAATTTGCTCAAAAGGTAAGGTGGAATGAGGAGTGCACTAAGGCATTTGAAGGATTTAAGAAAGGCCTTTGTCAAGCTCCAGTCTTAAGAGCTCCTGACTACAACCAAACCTTCATTGTGCAAACAGATGCTTCCAATACAGGTATAGGTGCAGTTCTGAGTCGGCTGGATGAGAAAGGTAGGGAGTACCCCATCTGCTTCATCAGCAAAGAGCTTAAGGAACCAGAAACAAGGTGGGCAACCATTGAAAGAGAATGTTTTGCTATTGTGTGGTCACTGAAGATGTTTAGACCATTCTTGTATGGATCTACTTTTGTGATTCAGACTGACCACCAATCCTTGAGATGGTTTGCAGATGAAGGGGGAGAATCCTACATTTTTAGGATGGTCAATCAGCCTACATGGGTTTGATTTTACCATTGAACACAGGTCAGGGTGTAATCACCAAAATACTGATGATCTCTCCAGAATGTTTGACCGACTGGAGTAGGAGATTCATCCAGGGGTGGATTACATCCTCCTGTCCCTTAGTCTGGGGGAAACAATGTTAGGGAAAATTCTCAGAAATGTGCTAATTTCCTTCACCTTAGAGACCCACAGCAACGTTGCTGGATTTTGAGGACTTGATTTATTTTTACCTGGAAAGAGTGTGAGCCTATTTTCTCACTCTTTCATGTATTTTGATGTGTGTTTTACAATTGTGTTCTCTGATTATGGAGTTTTAGATAACTCCATAGGCATCATCGTTTCTTGTGTGTTACACAGCACCCTCAGTGCGGTGACACAAGGATGTCTTTTAGACTTCCTAAAGGTTTAAATACCTTCTCTAGGATCAACTACTGTTTCCCAGACAATGTAAAGTGAAATTGACTTTACTAGTCTTTTCCAAATTCATAGACTCAGCTCACACCATCTTACAATGGAGTGCTGGAGGGGTTACATAGTATCCTGTATGTCTAAACACTCATGTATCAGCCAAATGCTACCCATTCCTATTGAAAAGGCTGGTGGCAGTGGTTTTACAACAAACTACCATGATTTTCCCGAACCACGAACACCGGTAGCTAAAAATCACGTGAGCCATGTTTTTAAAGATGGTGCCTTAATCCCCTTTGTTTCAACGGGTTTGGTCTTCTTTTTTTGTGTGCCTTTGTCGGGCTTCAGGACTGAAGTCTGCCCTTGGCGTCTGAGTGTCTGGGGTGGGCAGGAAGTGAGGCAGGTGCCCGAAACTCCCTGTGCTTAGTCTCGTAGAAGACCCAAATGCACTCTGGTGTAATTGGCTGGCTGACTATCCAACAAGGACAGCCACCCTGCTGAGTGAGTGACAGCTAGGCTGGAATTAAAGGGATAAAACTGTTTAAAAGGCAAGTCTCATGGACTGAAAGGCAGAGTCGACCACTGGAACAAAAGAACTGAAGACGAGCAGGAAGAGGACGGCTGCTGCAATTCCTGGACCGTTGGTTTGCTCGGTGAAGCCCTTCTGCAGTTCCGAATTGCCGAACTCCATTTGACAGAAAAGGTCCTTCAAGGACGACTTCTTCCTTTGAGTTGGTGGGATCAATCAACTCGTAAGACACTTGGATACCATTCTCAAGGATGGTTAGGATTAACCAGGGAGAGGGACACCCATTTTTGCTCTTTAATCTACAGCTACTGGAACTGAAGTGACTCCATTTTGTTTGCTTTCTTCAATGATCCCGTGCAGTGCAGGAGTCCCCTGACGTCCTCACTCTTGTCCCCACGACTGACGCTCAGCAACAGCCAGATCTGTAGGAAGTGCCAGGAACCATGACTTCAGCATCATTTGTTTCTTCATATAAAGGTACTGTGCAAACCCGATTGAGAGAATGTCACTCTCACGGTGAAAGTTTGTGAAACTTTTTCAACTTGCAGACCTAATCAGCTTGTGACCCCACAAATGATCCTTTTTAGTCTAAACTACTTCTGAGAACTTTTGCAAAGACTTTACTGTTTGATACCAGAACTGCTCTTTCCTATCAGGAACACTAGCCCATTGACTTTGGCCTGGCCTATTGACTTGAATTGAACTCTTCTGGTGAACTGAAACTATTTGCAATGCCTAGAAAGTATATGTAATCTATTCTACTTACTTTTATCCATTTTGCTCACTTCGAAGTAACTGAACTGCCATGTTGCTCCTACTTTAGGGGAGCTCAAACTGTCTCAAAAACTTAGGGCCTCATTACGACCCAGGCGGATTTCGCGGTGCTAAATGCACCGCGAAGCATGGCGGAAAGCCGCCGATAGCGCCATGGGGGTTGGCGGATTTACCGCCCCATTCCGACCTTGGCGGGGCGGTAAATCCCCAATCCCCATTCTGCCCTTCCCCATTCCCATTTTTGCCCCATAGGGTATAATGGGAGTGGGGAAGGAGTTAATTACGCCACCGTAAAATACGGTGGCGTAATTAACAACGAGGTCCCGTAGCGCCATGGTTTTCTCCGCCTGGTAAAACCAGGCGGAAAAGGCCGCCATGGCGCTACGGGAACTCGTAGTATGGCGGAGAGGTACGCCATGCACTACGCTGGCGTAAAACCCTCTCCGCCAGGGTCCTAATGAGGCCCTTAGAGTTTTGTATTGAAGCGTATTGTATATAATATTAAGTTGTCTTCTTCTAGTGAAATATTTTCTAAATGACTGTATAATGAATTAATAAGTGTTTTACGAAGAAACCTTGAGAATAAGTGTCTACTTGAGCCACTGTTATTGTGATTGTGATCGTAACTATTTGTACTGCTCACATTCACTCTTGAGATAAGCTTGGCTGCTCAGCTCCCTATCAACAAAATATGTGGTACAGATTTATACCAAAGGTTGGTCTTGCTTACACCTGTAGTCCTAATTGTGTGTAGTGGTCCCAGAGGGTACTGCCTGCAATTCTGCCTAACAAGAAGCTAGACAAAGGGGATACTAAGTAACCCCTCCAGCACCCTATTGTAAGATAGTGTGTTCTGGGTCTAGAAAGTTACAAATATAAGTAAAGCCAATTTCACTTTACTGCTCTGGGAAACAGGTATTTAGACCTTTGGCAAATCTGAAAGTCTTCCCTGTGTCACTGCACTGAAGGTGCTGTGTGACACAACGTAAACAATGATGCGTATGGAGTTTGTCAGACTCCACAACCAAAAAGAAAAACAGCGTACAAAATCACATTAAAATACATGAGAGTGTGTGAAAAAGGGTCTCACTCTCTCCAGGTTAAAAAAATCAAGTCCTCAAAATCTAGCAAAGTTGCTGGTGGTCTCTAAGGTAGAGGGAATTAACACATTTCTGAGAATTTTGCCTAACAGAGGTGATGTCCAGTCTGGAGTGTGCTGCCTGTGGGTGGTGTTCAGTCTGGAGGGGGCTTGCTGTGTGGGGTGTCACAGGTGGGGGGGGCTCGGGTGGTGTCCAGTCTGGAGGGGGCTGCCTGTGGGGGGTGTCACAGGTGTGGGGGGCTGGAGGGAGGGTGTCCAGTCTAGAGGGGGCTGTCTGTGGGTGGTGTCACAGGTGAGGGGGCTGGGGTGGTGTCTGGCCTACAGTGGATGATGTACAGTAGGAGGTATGTGGACAGATGGTTGCCAAGGCTATACGTGGACTCATGTTTTGGTAAGGGGCATAGCTTCCACTTACAAAGGGGACCCACCTTATCGCTGGGGTTCAGCCTGGCATTGCGAGGGAAGGCACGCAATTTTGCATGGGTGCAGCCTCGGCTTGCAAGGGAGGGCACGCGTTTTCTATGGGGTGCGGCCTAGTCTTGAGAGGTGAGATGTGCGATTTCACTGTGGTGCGGCCTGGGGTTGCGAGGTGAGGCGCACAATTTTGCTGGGGTGCAGCCTGGGCTTGCAAGGGAGGGCACGCATTTTCTCTGGGGTGTGGCCTGGGCTTGCTTTGTGAGGTGCGCGATTTCGCTGGGGTGCAGCCTGGGCTTGGGAGGCAGAGAACGCATTTTCTCTGGGATGCGGCCTGGGTTTGCGAGGTGAGATGCACGATTTTGCTGGGTTGCGTCCTGGGGTTGAGATTGAGGGCACTAATTTTCTCTAGGGTGCGGGGTGGGCTTGCGAGGTAGGGCACATGTTTTCTCTGGGGTGTGGCCGGGGCTTTTAAGGGAGGGCATGTGTTTTCTCTTGAGTGTGGCCAGGTCTTGCGTAGGAGGGCACACGTTTGCTCTGGGGTGTGGCCTGGGCTTGCGATTTGAGGTGCAGGATTTTGCTGGGGTGCAACCTGGGCTTGCGAGGGAGGACACGCATTTTTTCTGGGGTGTGGCCTGGGATTGCAAAGTTAGGCACACAATTTTGCTGGGGTGCGGCCTGGGCTTGTGAAGTGAGGCATGTGATTTCGCTGGGGTGCAGCATGGGGTTGGGAGGTGAGGCACTGCTTCTCAGAGGGGTACTGGATGCTGGGCCAGGGGTGGCGTGGAGGCTTGCCCCGTGTTAGTCCTTTAACTTTCTTTTTGGTGTGTGTGGGGGCGTGTTGTGGGCATTCCTCGTGCAACTTGTGGTTACTTACGCGACAGCTAGTAATGCGTCTTGAAATCCATGAGTACGCATGCCGTGCAATACTTTTTCTCTGCCACGGCTCAGGCAGTGTCCTTCGAGCCGCACGGACCTTGCGCCATTTCTGCACCCCATTCCATTAATCGGGCCCTATGCACTTATGATAAAAATGTCCATAACCTTATATCTCAGTGCACCCAGCCACATCTAGGTCGATAAAGCAGACAGAAATGGTACACACCGGTTCTGCTGTAACCACAAAGAAAACATGCACCTCCCCATAGATGTGAGATGAATCAGAAATTGCATTTAACCACTAACGCGTCTATAACATACTTCATGAGTTGCTTCAATCAGAATATGGGTATATCATACTTTTCTTTACTCTTATTGTGCACAGTGGTCTGCTCTGTGCATTTAACAAATATACGTTACTGATGGTGTCATTACTTTTTTCGCTCTGCTTTTCTTTTTTCTCACACTAAGGCCCTGACACGGTCTTAGTCTATATGGCTGTCTGTAAACGTGTGGGTATACTGTTTTCTTTACTATCCCCCTTTTAAAGGAAGCATGCATCTTTTTGTTTGGCCCTCCGAAGCAAAACCAGTTCTTTTGAGTCATGTTAGGGCAGCTCAGCACTCAGGCACATCCAGAATGAATGATCCAGAGCATTGTCCAATGTCCAGGGATAGCTATAATGTGTCTTTTTGCCTACTCTAAGAAGGAGCTTAGGCTAAAATCTGAGAAAGCACTTTGAGCCCAGGGTGCAACATTCGGCCCAAGCCCCCATTTAGTGTTGATTTTGGAAATTGAATAATATGGGCCCGATTCATGGAGTTTTGTGTGCGGTAAATAGGGACTTTGTGCGTCAAACTGCGTGCAAAATTCTGTTTGTCGATTCATGGAATTGACTGCGCTGGAATTTTTCGTACAGTGCGTGGACTTCACACTGGCTCAGCACATCTCTGCCAGCGGCCGAGCTCCTTGTCAGAACATCTCTGCCAGCGGCCGAGCTCCTTGTGCGAGACACCTCCCACAGCATTGGTGTGGCTGCGCATAGACCAGTGTAGGGGGCGGAACTTACAAAATGGGGAAGAACAAGGGAAAATGTGGGCATTTCCGAGGGACAGCCCGTGCAAAGGCGATCGCATTCCCACAACTGCGCAGGTAAAATCGTATTCATGGATCTGACCGTGCAACCTCACATCTGGGAAATGACCACGCACAGCTCTCGATGTAACCGCTACTCAAAGGCAGACATACAGACACTTGCGCATAGGAATCACTGCGTAGAGGTAAGTTTGCATGGTGGATTCTGGGGGGCGCAGTCGGGGTTCCGATAGATTTTAGGGGTGCGTGTAAGCAGTGTAGCGGTGGGCAGAAACGGTTTACGTGGGTTTGCATGCATATTTACCAGGAAATGTTTAAACTTTTCCAGTACATGTTCTGAATGTTGATGGGGTGCTGGGAATACTTACGTGGGACCCCGGACAGTGTCCCCGAGATGCAGACCTGGTTGTGGGGGACCTCATGAACTGTTTCAAGGTTGCATGTGTTTGCACCCGAGGAACACACAAAGCTAGCTGTATCTGGCTCTTTTTGCTTTGTGTGGGGGTGTGTCAGGGGCATTCCGGCTGCGACTTGTGCGTACGTTCACTTTTCGCAAAAAATTCTATGACTACGTGAAGGGCACAAACTATCTACTGCACGCAGGATCACACAGGGGCGTTTTGGGCGTGTGGTCTTTCTGGGATCTCTGCACACTTTACCATGAATTGGGCCCTGTATCTAGTCTTAAAGATTTTCCTTTAATTGGTTAGTACTTTCCACCTTAGCTGCTCTTAGCCATCAGTGGTTTCCTGCATGTTGGTCCTCAGTCTACTTCTGATCAAACTACTGGTAACCTCCCTTCCTCAGTCATACTCTGAGAACAGCGCTCCTTTCTTTTATAGGCAGGAGTCAACAACGTTCCTAACATGAGGTTGATGTAAACCAGTTCTCAACTGCATTGAAAATTCAATCGAGGTTTGCATCAGCAGCTCAAGAGACTCCCAGAGCACCCATTACACAGTGTTGGACATTTGACTCGGGTCAATTTTCTGGGAATTCAACTTTCCAATACAAAAATAAAAGTCCGCGATAGTTTGCACAGTCTATTTGCCACGAGAATAGCGAACCTATGCAGAGAACAATATACATAACTTGGATTTGAATTTTACTTTCATCATGGACATGTGTTTTGTCTGCGGTCAGTCGCTGCCTGACCGCACTGTAACCGGTGAATCTGGCATGCACATTCTCCGCCTGCAGAAAACCAAGTCACAATCATTCTAACAGCAAGTTTGCTGCTCATTAATGTGGATGCACGGGTGCGCCTCAATAATACAGCCACTCTCTTGAGTTATCACTGTCTCCATAAATGCAAAAGATTTAAACTGAGATTAACTCATAGGACGGTATTAGTGCACAGCTGATATGCATAAACTAACCTGTGTGCTATAAAAGCACAAGTTCTTCGGGTGCTATACATCGTAAACCATGTATGGTACCGATTTGGAGATGTAGTGCTTTCACATGAATCGAGTCCAGCAGATATTCTACTGCAGTGCATCCTGCTTGCCTTGTCAAACTCTAAAAGTCATTAGCGCAGCACCCCCCACCCCCCCAGGTCCTACTGCAGCTGTGAGCGTGGCCCCGCCCCTCCTCATAAATGCTTCCTCGTCTTTCCAAGGTTCTCCAGGAGTTCTCCAGAAAAAGACTCTCCCCTAATGCGACTGATTTGCCTCGGCATTTCCAACCGGGCATCAGAGCGATGGGGACCTGTGATCTTTAGAAGAAAACCGACAGGGGCCCTGTTTTCACCGGCTCAAAGGGAAGGAAGGGGGTCCGGGGAAACGTTGTCGGCACCTGGTCTCGGCCTCGAAAAATGAACAGAAATCACAAGGCGTTTTCTGCTCTTTTGATTCTGGAATGCAAGGTTGTTATTTTCCCCAGTTTAACATTCCGGAGGGCTAATTATTGTGTTTACGCATGTACCCATGTACCGGAGATGCGGGGTAGCACTTTGCCCGCTTGCCATACACTACCTGGGGAGAAGACAAATTGCACCTTTCATGCCGATTTCAGATCAGCTAAAAATGCCGCCAAGAGTGTTTTGCCGACCACGGAGTTTTTGCTCCCCGCCTAAACCTTTCGAGGGCAGTTTGTGCAGCAGGGGGTGGGGAGGGAAATTATAGTTGAAACGTCGAGTAGATGAACAGGTGAAAGTTAGCAGTTTCCCCCCTCAGAAAAAAAATGTTGAACGTGAAAAATGCAGACATGCCTTTAAGAAAAGGAAAGGGAAACAGTGATAATGATAAAAGAAACTGAGGCCTGCCGTGCTGGAACGGCATACTTTGAAAGACATTGAGGCAGGTGGGCAGCCCCTCTCCTGGACCGACTTCCGGTGTTTACAAAAAAAAGAGCTGTCAGCACTCTCCCAGAGTGCGAATGCGGCACAGCTCTTTCATCACTGACTCCGCATGTTGCTGCTCCGAGAGACATCCGTGAACAGGGAGAAATGTCGCTGTTAAATTTCATGACTTTCTTTATTGTCCAGGAATTGCTGCGCACAGGTGATAGATGAAGTGGCAATCTAAGAGAGGGCCTTTGTAGTTTGATAATTAGAGCATGCCTAATGTCGAAGTAAGTCATCATATTTGAAAGCATGGCACCACGCAGCTGGTACACTCGGGTGATAAAGCCCTTTGTGCAAAGCAATACAGAACTATAACTGCCCTGCGGATTTTTGCAAGTCAAACATTGAAGTTAAGTGCACCTAAGTGTTTCCTGGACAATTACGACAGAACAGGTTTGATATGTTTTGCTACTAGAAGAGAATTGCCTCTGAAAAAAGGCGACTCCATTGGGGAGGGAGGCCAAATGCCTTCACGTCAGGAGGCCAATACTGAGGGGGTGAGTGAAGAAACAGTGGGTCTAATTAGCAAATCACTGTTGTTTGTACAGAGGGGACCATTTCCATGTGTACTTACTTGCAAACAGCTTTCCTCTGTGAACTTTCAGTCATTAGCACTATATTGTGCAAAATACGTGTAAATGCAGCTGTAATCTCACCAACACGTCTTTGTTTTTGCAGGCCCTTGTGCAAATTGAGTAAATGTTGCCTGCCATTTAAACAAGGCAGTATGAATTTGCAAATGGTTTCCTATGCAATCTGTCCGCTATTAGATGGTGTAGAAAGCAGATGGACTCCATAAGAATCCAAAACATTTGGCCCAAAATGAAAATATTTTGTTGGCGTAAATGCTTGCTTTGCATTGACAAGTGGCTTATGCTGGCTGAAATGGCAATTCCGCTCTGTACCTTTTTGAACATGTGGAGTAGAGTCAAAAGTATTTGTGCAATTTGTATGCATGCTTTTTACTCTACTCCACGTTGGAGTGGAATTACGTCACCGCTGGAGGTGGGCGCCTGCCTCTCTTGGCCATGTTTCATGGATGATTACAGTATAGGGTAAGCCTCCATCAGAGACAGAGATTGGGGTGGCCATTGTGCTGCTGGGACAGGTAGGGAGAGTACACCGGTTAGGGTAGGTGGACTGGAGCAGAGATTAGGATGAAAAGACATCAGAGCAATGAAATTAGTCTTGGCAAGGCTCACTGGAAGGGTGGCCTTGGCAAGGATGCCGGCAGAGTGTGGTTCTGCACCTCACCATGGAAGATTAGTGTTACCAACATAGGGCGCAGGAATACATAAAGGAAGAGGTGTAGAAACGGATTTAATGGGTAAGGAGGAGGACTGAGAGGAAAAGGTACAGTTGGGCACAAGGACCATGGTTCACGCCAATGCCTCTGCAAGGGAATGTGCTAGTGAAATGTCAGACTCTGAGATAAAAGTGGGGAAAAGGTCCAAGTGGTGCCTACAAAAGGTAAAGGAGGTAGGCCAGGCACTGGGAGCCATGCAAGGTGCGAGGACGGCATTTGTGATGAGCGGACCAAGGCTATGTTTGGATTTGCCAATTGTGAACAGGTGCCTGTGGCAGTGTACCCACAGTGAGATACAGAACATGCCAAGGAAGAGGTCTGTGGGAGTTTGGCGTTGAAAAACTACCTAGAGTGTTTACCTGGTCCAAAGGGGTGGGTGCACTGCCAATGAGGGAGGCAATTTCAAAGGTAGTGTTGCCACATTGAGATCCGAAAAAAAGATATTATCTATGGTCCAATCCTGTATTCCGTGGAGGAGTTCAGTTATATGGTGATGCTGTTATCAGGTACCAGGTTCAAAGTACATGACAATCATCCATGAATAAGTGCAAACATTTTGGGAAGAGTTCAATAATACCTGCTAGCTAGGGTTTAAATCTACAGATTAATTAGTTTTGGGAATACAACAAAGTCCTAGGGAACAGCACATGTAGGTGATTCGCTGCAAGGCAGTAGCATTTATTCCCATCTGAACTTTTTATCTTTGTGTTAGTGTCTGATGGCTGGCTGCTTCATAGACAGCCAACATTTAGTCTACGTCATAATTGTGGATCCCTCATTCCGTTGCTCGTAGGTGGCTCAGACCAAGACTATTACATGTGTTTGGTCTGTTTGAGGTCCACCTCAAAGGTGCAGATGATGTCAAGGTCATGCCCATTTTTGTGTTCAGATGTGTCAATCCAGGGTTTGAAAAACAGATTATCCATTGTTTGGTTAAATAGTTTGTAATTTTGATTATCTGGTTGGTTAATATCCTCAATTTCAATGGTTTCATTTGAGTGGCTTGTATAATAGCCTGTAGCTCTGAACATTTCTGAAAAATTAGGGGTTGGTACCCGGTAGACACTATTTTTTTAAAACTATGTGGGGAAGGTTTGCCCATCTGGAATGTCCTTAGCCTCTCTGGGAAGGTAAGGGCTATTCATTCTCACTTTCATTAGTTCTATTTTATTTTAAGGTTCCCAAACTAAGAAAAATTATGGGTTTCCTACATAAATAACAAAGGTTTCAGAAAAGAAGCACCACAGTCCACAATTGTCTACCCAGTCAAGAAAATACATTGTTGCCTAATCTCCCTGTTAAAACCCTTCATCTGCTTCACTGTGAGGTGTGGAACAACCATACCTCTCTTTCCTGCCACCGCCCTCAACCAGAAAAGAAAACAGGAAGTTGTGAGTTACTTATATTGGCATCCAAACTAGCTGTCTACCTAATAACATGGCCAAATCTTTACGGGAGTAACCAAATCCCATGTGAACATCACAACCTCATCAGAATCCTCATGCAATCACAAATTCACATCCAGGTTCCATCAATGCACACAATGCCAGCAGTTGAGCCTGAGAAAAATATGTTTTCGAGAAATGTGTTCCAGGCATTCCTGTACCTTGCACATGTGTTTTATTTTGCAGAAATACTGGGACTTTTAGCACAGAGGAGGTAGAAACCTGCAATATTAATCTATGCTGGGACACCATATATCAAATTCTGATGGGGGTAAAGAGCCTCAATAAAATTGGAAGCCTCCAGTGGATACCACAATCCCAATAACCGTATGAGGTTTTTTTTTTGTTTTAACTTTATTGTGCATTTGGTTATCAAACAAACCTTAAGCACATTTACAACATTATATTCATTATAATAAAACAATGAATTCTCACAAAACGTATTTTAGTTTGATATCCCATTAACACATTCATATTAATAGCACAACAGTAGCAAAATAATGACTATAATTCGAATAAAAAATTCTAAAACTTCACTGTTACATATTAAGCCCTAATCAGAGTCAGCACATTCAAATCGATATTTGTTTTAAAGATTCAACACCTCATTCCTGATATGGTAAAAGTTCATTATCACATATTAACACCTAGTCAAAGTCAGCATATGACAATACATTCAAACAGCTTTTAAAAGATTCAGCACCTCATTTCAAATATTGTAAGCAGCAGCTGTAATGGCACTTGATTCGGCCCTAAAAATTGAATTCCAAAATTGATCCGTTTCAATGCATTCTATGTGTTCAACGAACTTTCGATATCGTTTGACATAATCCATTTTTAAACTAGGGCAAGCTGTCAGAACATGACGACTAGTCTCGATCTCCAATCTACAAATGTGACAAAGTTTTAAGATATAAGAGATGAGATGGATTTATAAAATGAGCCCCGGTGGGAAGATTTTGGGAGGACACCACATTATGGTGAACAGGGAAGACACTGTGAGGTTAGCCGGAACCCAATAAAGGTAGGGTAGCTGAGCAGTCAAGCCTTAGTCTCAGGAAAAGCGTGAGAGTAGTCTAGGGCTACAATGAGTCCACACAACACAAGTTCCTCCAGTTAGAAAAAAATACAATTATTTATTAGGCATTTAGTTGGCACAATAAGCATATAAAAACCACAAATAGATATTGTGACACAAATACTTAAAACACATGTATGCACATTCGCCATTCGGACAATTAGAATTGCATCTGAATGAACACTGCAAGTAGTCCGATTCAAGGAAAATAGGCAGCTCTCTTTGGAATGGACAAATAAGAGCTTCCCTTAATCTTATAAAGTCCAACTATAACATGGTGTGTGGCCTTGTGCCCTAACGTCACCAGTTCCAAAGTATAACTTCTTGAGGTAAGATTATATTGAAAAATGCAGTGGGCTGTGGTGGTAGTTAAAGACATTTCCCACGTTAGATAAAGGTTCCTCAAAGTTCAGGTAAGTACTCAACTGATTCAAACTGGCTAGGATAGGCCTACGGAAGGATCCTCCAGCTAGAGTTCACCACCAAAGGTCAGGTAAGAGTGAGTTAGGTACAGGACTTAACACCAAATATACCCTATGGAGAGCAGGGGAGACAGGTAAGTAAACTTAACCCCCAGAATCTCATTCTTCCAGAGACGCTTATAGGTGTTCCGGAATCTGTTGGGGTCACACACCTCTGTTTTTGGTCTGGTTGAGGTAGGCCCAAGAGTCACAGATGGAGAGGTAATTTTCAGTATTGAGATTTAGTTTTGATCAGTTGTGGTGCACAGGAATTTTTTCCAGACAGCTTCCAGTAGAACACCAAAAATGATAAAAGAAGAAGACTTCTGTGGTGCAGACCCCCTCGGAACACCTTACATGGCTGAATTAGGAATGTTGCCATGGGAGTCTCCACAGTCAGGCAGTGACAGACAATCTTCAGTAGGCCCAGCACTGTTTTTTTGGATTAAGATGGCTAAACATATGGAAGCAGGTGACTTTTGGCACAAGCTGCAGATCTGCAAAGTTCCTAGGCTTTGCTTGGAAAGCAGATGGCTGCAGTGAGGTAGGCCAGTAGTGAACTAGGCAATCCATTGGTTGGTCCAGGGGCACTTCCAAAGGCTTAGCAGCCACAGAACCTCAAGCAGGGGTCGGGACTGTTTGTTTCCACCAGTCCAGGAGTCAAGCACTATTGAAGGCAGTCTTGAGATTAGGCAGAGAAGCACGGCTTCACTGGGACTACACTGGAGTCGATGCTCATTAGCTGCAGGCCTCTTCTTTGGATCGGCAGCAAGCTTCTCTTCTTAGTAAAAGTATTGGTTCCAACAATGATCTGCCGAAAAGTCACTGGAGTCCTTCTTTTATACAGGATTCAGGCTGGGAGTGATCCCAAGTGTAGCAATGATACGGATATGCACCATTCAACAAGCCAGTGAGTGTGAAATCATGCGCAAACACTTGGCAACCACTCATCATAACATCTGCACAGCAACAGAATTTCAGGCACCAAAAGATGTGGATTGGAACTGAACAGTCCCAGACCCATACTCTGGCTCACCCACACAAAGTCTATTACCTTGCAAAAGCCCCAAGTTTCACCAACAAAGGGATATTCATTTAAGGAACTTCCTGACCTGAAATAGCAGGAAGAAGTCCAAAGAACAGCATGGCCAAAAAACGTTTGAAACATATTGTGGCATGGCCATTTTAGTGTGCTAGCCTCCTTTAGTAGCCATTTGCAGTAAAGGCAAAAGTGCTAGAGTAAAATAATACAAAAACAGTAAAACTATCACTGCTGCCACCAGCTTACTCTAGGCACATATGAAAAGTAACCAAATAGCCATTATATAAAAAGACTTAAGGATACAAACCATCTTAACATCACTTCAGTCTTAGGCTATGTGTCCAATTGTAAAAATATAAGACTTCCTAAAGTCTCTTAGTACTGACAGTCTAAGGGAATAATCAGTTTTGTCATAATAATAAGCAAAACAGGTAAGGGGAGTAAAGCACAAGGCTTTTCTTACCCCCAAAAAGGCAGGACACGGTTCAAGACATGCAAATAAAATGGGGATACATACATATATCTATTAAGGGAATGGTGCAAAGAGAAAATATTTTTTGACACTAAGCCTTAGCAATTTATGCACACTTAGTGAGAAAGGAAAGCACATGATGCTTGTGTCATGTATTAAGGCAGTTAAATTGAGATGGCGAGATCCATGCCATATCAAAAGGTTAGAGAGAACAAGGAGAAGATAAGGATGGCCCACTTCATCAACTATGGCTAGGAGTTAAAGCAGAATAGGGATAGGGGAGAGATTTGATTGGTAAGTAGTGCTGGGAAAGGTAGAGATGTGAATGTGTGCTGTTGTCATACTATGACTACAAGAGAAAACAAATTGAAAGGGTCATAGAATCCATTGATTCTCAGGAAACATGTGAGACAGTTAAATCACCACATGCCTGAGAATTCTGGACTAGTAAAGCAGAAGGGGTATATGCTGATATTTGGATGGGTTGGTTGGGTCAGGTGAAGATTTTTGCAATATTTTAGGGATTGTAGGACACCTTAAAGCATGCTGAGATTATCTAGAATTAAGAGATAGGCTGAAAAGAGAAGCAGTAAGGAGTAGATAATGGATGCTGCTTCAATGATCCTCTGTGGCACAACGTCTTCAAAAGTGGTACAAGAGGGATTGGGAGCCTTGAAAATTATTGGGGTGGGGTTTAATGATGGCAGACAATGGGGACCGGTGAAGTAGACTGAAGATTAAATGGTAAGGCAAGGTGTCTTATTTAGTGAATGTTTGGGGAGAAATAAGAAGCAATCTGTGAGGTTCAGATTAAGATCCAAGACAAAAGTGAAAATACATTTGGTTATGTTGGGCCTAAACATGCAGAGCATTAAAAACACGGAGATGACTGCCAAACTGAAAGGGCAGCACTTCATTCTCAGCTGCCACATTAACATGTCCTTTCCACAGAAATAAAATTAAATGGGCCCTATATTCGAGTTACTGGGGCAAAGGCCTGAAACTACATTCCATTACAAGGGACTGGTGTGTAAAGTGCAGCCTTGCTGACATAGAGAGCAAAGAATAAAGGGTAACTGCAAAAATAGAAAGCTACCATGGAAAGGTGTTCATTTGCAACTTAGAACAATTAACTTATGGAAAAATTAATACCTGTTTCCAGAATAATGTGAATATATTTCAGCATAAAAAATAAACATTGATGGCAAGAGGCAATAACATTATATATAAGACATTATGTTTGAAGAAATTTCAAGATTTAAAATCAATAGTTTCTGTTCATAATTGGCTTCCCCATTTATCTGAAAATCTCTTTGAAGTTCCTGCAGAGCCAACTTGAGCTGGACTAAGGCTTTTATATGGTCAACAGGTGACACTGATAAAACAGAAGATTCAGTTAATGGATTGCGCTCTTAAAAGAAATCATGGATTTAAATGTGATTTGTGGAGCAGCCCAAGCCCTAACTGACACTTGGTGGGTTATAGAAAATGACCCATGAGCATAGAGGTAGAGCCAGTCTTTCTTCTCTGAAAGATAAGCAACAGATGATCCATTAGCCTTGAGAGAAAAGCATGTTAATGGATTAATTAGATTAATTGCAGGCAGAATCAACAAAGGAAGCTGATGGCCAGATCACATGTTCAGTTTGAAGACAAGAAATGTATTGTGTAATTGAAGTCAAAATATGCATATATGTCTAGAGATTGCCATAAGTTTAGATGGAGAATCACACTTTGTTGATTTTCTCAGGAACAATAAATCTCACAATAATGGTACAATTATCACTGTTAAGCTTAATAAAGGCATGTCTGTTGATTTAACTCTCCCCAAAATTCAACCTAAAATGTGTTTCTAGCTCCCCAGAAAATGTCACAAAGCAGAGATCGAGGGAGATGATAGTTTCATAAATTTGAATAATTAACACAATACTCTAATTCGGACCTGCAACATCGTGCAGTCACAGGAATGATTTCATTAAGTCTGGCATGAGAAGACGAAGTGAAAAATGTATATATTGTTAGTTTATTTAGAAATAAGAGAAACTTGCTGCATTACAGTTTTTAAGTGCACAATTAAAATGTGTAAACATGTAAATTCAAATGGGTGGACTGATCCCTTCCCAAATTTGGGCTTGGTAACTGAAGGGATTAATCAAAGAACATAGGTTAGTCCCTGGTTAAGGGGATGGAGAATAGTTGTCCAATTATCATTAAGAGCCAATAAGCGAGCACCTCATAATTTAGATATTTTTTGGGGGGGAGATTATGGGTTTACAAGGAATCACACAATGGGAATCACAGAGAACTGTCTGATTTGATCTGAGTGGGACTACTACAAAAGTGCCGGGAATATAACATTGCTGGGGAGAATGAATTGGAGTTAACCAGGAACTGAGATAGAAGCTGTAATTTAGACAAGGAGATATTTTATGTAAGTAAATTTGTTCTGCAAAAACCAATTGCGGGGCTATGTTTGATTCAATATCTTAAACAAAAACAAGAGGGGTTCTGGGAGTTTCTCTACTACTGGCCTATATCCCGGGTTAGAGTCTCAACAGAGTCTTTAGCTCACAATCCCTTCACAGAATAGAAATGTCCACTACATATCAGTCTTAGCCGGACCCAAGGCCAATCCATCACCAAAATGCCTGGCAATTCTTTTCTGAACAAGAGTACCAACAGCAGCCCCTGACACGTGTTTCGGCCTGTTTCGCCTTCGTCAATGAGGTGGAGCTGTGCCTCTCTAAGAACAGTGAGCAAGGGTTCCACGTCTGGATTACCCTAGTATTATAGGTGGAAAACCCAAAGCTACTTAATATGCAAAAACAAGGGGTGCTCTGGGAGTTCATCTACTGCCGACCTATATCCCAAGTTAGAGTCTCAACCAGAGTCTTCAGCTCACCATCCTTTCATAGAAGAGAAATTTCCACTACATATCAGTCTTTTTCCTGCCCAATGGCAGTCCTGCACCAAAATGCCTGGCAAATCTCTTCTGAACAAGAGTACTAACAGCAACCGCAGACACGTGTTTTGGCCTGGTTGGGCCTCGTCAAAGAAGCAGTGCTGTGCCTCTCTAAGAACAGTGACCAAGGGTTCCATGTCTGGATTACCCTAGTAACTTAGGGTGCAAACCCAAAACTACTTAATATGCAAAAACAAGGGGGGATCTGGGAGTTTCTCTACTACCAGCCTATATCCCCGGTTAGAGTCTCAAACAGAGTCTTTTGCTCACCATCCTGTCACAGAAGAGAAATTTCCACTGCATATCAGTCTTTGTCCTGCCCAAGGTCAGTCCAGGACTGAAATGCCAGCGAATTCCCTTCTGAACAAGAGTATCAACAGCAACCCCAGACTCGTGTTTCGGCCTGGTTGGGCCTTGTCAGTGAGGTGGAGCTGTGCCTCTCTAATAACAGTGAGCAAGAATTCTACGTCTGGATTACCCTAGTAATTTAGGATGGTGAAAACCCAAAGCTACATAATATGCCAAAACAAGGGGGGGTCTGGGAGTTTCTGTACTACTGGCCTATATCCTGGGTTAGAGTCTCAATCAGAGTCTTTAGCTCACCATCCTTTCACAGAAGACAAATGCCCACTCCATATCAGTCTTTGTCCTGCCCAAGGGCAGTCCAGCACTGAAATGATATGATATGATATTTTATTTATATGGCGCTCATAGACAGGTGTTTTAGAGCGCGACCAGGCAAATGGAGGGGAACAGTGGAGAGAACAAACACAACGATCTTACTAGGTCCAGTGACATTGAAAACGCGCAAATGCCTGGCAATTCTCTTCTGAACAAGAGTACCAACAGCAACCCAGTCATCATTGTGGTCGTAGGCTGTGTAAAAGGGACAAAAATCTAAATTGGATTTAGCTGAATTTCAGGGGTTTTGTTGAGTTAAGTTCTCACCTTAACATCCCTGCAACTAAAGTTTTTTTCCTTGAATATATATAATAAGTGCATTGTTTTTAAATGTCTGTTGTGCTCCAACACTGCTAACGTTTCCAAATGGGCAGGGAGATTAAAAAGACAGAGCGATGCATGTGTGAAATTGTTTTTGCCAATAGAAAGGTTTATCTTTGTATTTAAATTAAACTACATATCAAGTATAGAGTGTTAGGCTTATGACATTGCCATGCTTTCGGATGCTACTTGCTATTAAAAGTGAATGGGGCTAACAATTTTGTGATCTGTGTTATCCTGATCCAACTAGTGAATGAAAATAGAAATAATAGGAAATAAAAGCATTTGGGCCACAGAGTGAGGTGGCATGATCTATGATTTTGTACACATATTAAGTTTCCTCTTCTGTATTAAATATATGTTCTTTCTATACACTGGCCTGCCTCTTTGCTTATCTGTGACACAGTGGTGATGGACCTACGTGTTTCTAAATTAATCACAGGCAGGGCTTAATTGAACTTAAAAGGAATATTGGTGTGGCACTTTTGATGGGGGGTGGACAAAATGCCCTGTATTGATGGTTGCCAAATAACTATCTCTGACATATACATGGGTGCTTGTGGCCTGGATTTAGCTCTCTGTTTTTGATTCATGACCAGTGCATTGTTTAAGAGACAATTCAGTCTAGTGGAAAGTCAGTAGAGTGCTTGGCAGTTGTTCATGCATTGTTAAAGTACCACTGTGGATTTGAACCCTGAGAGTCAGGGAGGTGTACAGAGGAATAAAGTTGTGCAGAGTTATGCATAAGTAAACAGGTTTGATGTGGCATTGATTGTTGAAATCATGCAGGAATAAAGTGCAAGGCTGTTTTTCCTATTGAGAGAGAGATTATAAGGTTGCAAAAATAAACTTTTGAAATAAGTGGGATTGAAATGGAAGAGCCCAGGAAACATCTCCTAACCAATGTATATATTTGTGGTGAGCGGCCAGAGTTGGAGGATGGGTGCTTGAAGGCTAGAATTGGTGAGCAGGTGCAAGTTGATCTTCACCTGGCCTAAGGCCCGCCCACCAGTCAATCCCTTTAAACTGTTGGTGCCTTCCTGGTCTGCCGCTTGTTTTCCCTACATAAGCAGCCCTCCCACCTCTTTTCCTTTGCAGTTGGTGAGCAGGGGCAAGTGGATCTAGGTCACCTGGCCTTCGAACCACGCACCTGTCAATCACTTTAAACTGTTGGTGCCTTCCTGGTTTGACACTCTTTTTCCCTACTTAACCAGGCCTCCAGCCTATTGCCCTTTGTAGTTAGTGAGCATGTGCAAGTGGATCTAGGTAGCCTGGTCTAATCCCCACCCACCTTCTTAGCTCTGCCTCTTCTGTTCTGCTCTACCTCTTAGAACAAGTACGTCTCTCGCCCAGGCATCTGAAGTGAAGGGCAGACAAAGAAAAGAGCAATTCCTGTTCAGACGGGGAGGACCCAGAGCCCAAACCTAAGTATGCGCTAACATGTGTTTTCTCCCTCTGTCCCCACAGACTATCTCCACTAGGCAATTCCAATGACATTGCCCCTCCTCTAAGGCATGGACTCCGCAATACAGCAACCACATCCACATCAGCCTCAAGCACATCAGCACCCCCTGAACGTCCACAACATGGAAGTTGATGCTTGCCAACATTGGCTCAGCTATCACCCATGCACCAGACATCACAACCTCATCACCACACACAACCTTGATGCCATCTTCATCACTGAGACCTGGCTGACACCCACCTCCACCAGCATCCTAGACATCCTTGTACTCAATGGCTACAGAGAAACCCAACACACAAGAAAGGTGACATCCTCAATCTAATAATCACATCACTGTTTCCCCTCCACTACAGCTCTCCTCTCCTGATTTACTGGTCTGACCACCTAGCCATGCCTTTCAACATCCTGCACACCACCCCAGTCAAGCTCCCCAAGCAGAAACACATCAGACAAAACTTCAGGTCCTTCAAGAACTTCCCGGCGAAAGCCCTCATGAAGACTGTGCCAACCTCTACCTTACATGGACTGAACACCCCCAACCAAACTGCAACTCTCTAATGGAAGCACTCAACACCACCCTTTTAACCTCCATTGACTGTCACGCACCTTTGAAACTATGCAACTGCAAACTGAAACTATCAGCACCCTGGTGTCGAACGGAAAATCATATTGTGCCTCCTATACTGTATGAATATATGTATATTGATAACCGATCTAATGGCAATAGATATTTCCGATAGTGATTCAGGGTGTATAGCCGTTGAGACGTGGAGTTGTTCGTAAAGTGATCAGAAGTAGTCTTAGAGCTTGGCATAGGCCAAAAGGAGGGTTTGTCGAACGGAAAATCATATTGTGCCTCCTATACTGTATGAATATATGTATATTGGCCTACGCCAAGGCTGCTTATAAGCCACTTGCGAGGAAAACCGCGTTGCAAGGTCTTGACCTTAGATTGGTGTAAACCACCATTTTAGGTCTATCCGCCATTTTAGATTCTCCCCCTAAAGTCACCCTGTGTTCTAAGATGGTGGACAGTGGCATTCCGAATGTAACATGGCCGTCTTGAACTCCGTGTACAAACTAATATGTAACTTGCCTGCAGGCCACATGTTGGGGTCATGAACTGAGACCTTGTCCTTCGTTGACCTGTGTGAAAAAGATTACCTGCGCCAACAAAGCTAATCTGCGAACATATGTTAAACACAATGTATTCAAATGCTGAAATAAGAACACTTGTTTGACTGCATTGTATAAAAACATTTGAGAAGGCTCTGCGAGAAATCCGAAGACATACTGTTGACATTGTGATTTGTTAGTGAATGTATTAAAGGTAAACCCTAAATGTATAGATGTATGAACCCGGCACAAACCCTAGATCCGTGATATATTAACTTGTATTAACTTGCAGGTGGGTTGAACATCATTTTTTGGACTGCATAAAAGGCACGACTATTCTAATGTACAGCCCCACTTACTGAGCACACCGAACCAAGCTGGAGGTCGCTGTGTTGTACTGAGGGCCGATAGCTATCTTTGCCTTTGTCTTTTGAAACTGTTCAGTATAAAATAAAGATCTTTGTATTTTCCTTTGTAACCCGCGTTTGGTGTATTTCCTTTTGGGGTACTCAGCCTCGATATCTCCTTTTTGTTTTCACAGATGGCACCCGAATAGGGACCCTCAAGATTGATGCCAGCTCGTTGAAGGTTGACGCAAGCTATCGGACCGGAATCGGACGGTGTAACAAAAAAGGGGCCCCTTTCTGAAAGAGACGCGACACCTCAACAGCGCTGCACGGCCCGATCCCTGGACGATGAGCTTGCAGTTTGAGTCGGCATCTTGACGAGGGTCCACTTATCGAGGCGGGCAGATTTGCTGAAATCACCAAACATGAGGTAAAATCTGTTAGAAAAGAATTTTGAAATCTGATCGGACCTCCTTAGGATTGATCAGGTGAGTCGTGACCCGATTCTTAAGTATCCTGATCATTTATTTTGGCGAATTGTATCTGCAAATACAATTATTGACCAGGCAACACCCATATTTTGATATGCCTGGGAAATTGTCTACCTGCTTCAGGGCGTTATTCCGCAGCGATAGGCAATCTTTGGAATTTAGCAGCCCGGCACCACAGGAGGGGTCGCCGGCTTGTACTATGTACTGTAAGCATGGCATTGGTAGTATAGTGTTTAATGATATTTGGCACAGATAAACCAGACATGCTTCCGAACTTCAGTGGCCGATCAATGGTAGTTTTGAAATCCCTTGTATTGAGTATCTAGAGTCAATTTTATTAAAGAAAAAGGCTAGACCTGCAGCATCGATGTTCTACAGAATTGGAAGAAAGAAGCTTTGTCACAGTTTAAGAGTAGAGAAAAACATACGTGCCGTCATAAAACGAACACCTAAAAAAGCATTGTTATATGACCAAGATTAACAGTCTGAGTCGGCTAGGAATATGGATAGGGCTTTCTCACTTGGCATTCAGAAAATCTGTCCTTCTAAAGACTTTCATGTTTCCGACAAGCTTATTGACAAATTGTTAAATGAACGAAGGCCTGGTGCCACTGCGCCACCTCCGTATGTTCCTCTTCCTGCTGCTTTGTCTCTTCCTGCTGTTATTCCTGCTCTTCCTGCTCCACCTGCTGTTCTTTCTCCTCCTGTTGTTCCACTTCCTCCAGTCGTTCCTCCTTTTGTTGCTGTTCCTCCACCTGCTCCTCTGCCTCTTCCAATTACACCAGTGGCAGTAACTCTGTTGAACTTGCCTGCTCTTCCTCTTCCAAGTGGTCCTGCACCGCTTGCAGTTAATCAAGGAGCGGGATCGAGGGTTGTCACTCGCAATACTGTACCTCCAGAGAAAAAACGTGACTTGATTGCGTGGGCTAAGCATTGTATATAGAGGGATGATCGAGCTAATGTTTTTTCCACACTTTCTAATATGGACATTTTCCTGAGAAAAATGTTTTTATTGAGGGGTTAGGGATTCATTTATGCGTAATGTGGGACATATTAAACAATACAGATCTCCCACAAGGGTTAGGGGATCTGTGAACACTTTAGCGCTTTTACAGAATGAGGATGACGATGAGGATAGTATGTATGTACAGAATCGGTTCCTTCCTTGTCGAAAATCGATATCCGAAGAAACACAAATTTGTACGAAAGATGCAATTAGATGGATCTCAGATACGTCGATAACTCCAGTTGAAGTGTATGACACATATAGTCAATATACGCCAGAGATGCAGAGTAAAGTGATACAGGTAATGGTAGAGTACCTACAGGATGAGTCCGTAAAAGGAAAGATTTGTTGTTCCACCGATTTATTGAGTATTTATAAGAGAGCTTTCTCACTTGACACTTCTTCGGCTGCTTTAGCGCTCGATTTGGCTCTGTTGCTTAGTAAGCGTTTGGAGTTGCCTACTTCTCAGTTGCCTATGAGAGAGGTTCCTCCGACATTTGTCCCAAAGGTTGAGATCACGGCTAATGTTGCAACAGGTGCAGCTGCTGTGGATATTCCTGCACATTATGTGTCGCAGTCGTTCACGTCCCGTTCTCAAGACAGGAAGTGAACACCATTAGACAATCTATCCCCGACATTAGGAAAAATCCAACAGGGTTCTATAAAGAAATAGAGTCTGTCTTGCAATCCTCAGTATTTACCTTAAGTGATATTGATCTCTTATTTCCTGTACTCCTGCCCGTAGATTTGTGGAAACAGGTCAGGACTATAGATGATGTACCAGGGTTGGGAGATACATGGGCTAACATAATTAGACTTGATGGAGAAAGGCCAGCTGGCGAGAGACCGCCTCAGGTGATACTAACTTTACCTAACAGGATCGTTGTGAAATTGAAAACCATAATTCACGAAAAGAGAATTATTTGGGACAAGCTTACGGCCTGTGTCCAAGGGAAGTCTGAGGGTGCTACCGAGTTCTTTAATTGGTTCGAACAGGCATTCTTGGATTTTAGTGGACAAGACTTAGGTACAGAGTCTGGAAAGATTATTCGTAGACAAATTTGTGCGTGGATTGTTGCCTGACATCCAGTCGCAAATGATGTCTTCTGAGAGTGCTTGGCAGGTGAAGTTTCAATCAGAAGTACTGCACATGGCTCAGAACTACGAGAATCATGTCAATCATGAAAAAGAAAGAGTTGAAAAGAGGAAAGGTGATTTGAAGACAAACTTATTATTGGAGCAAATTGTTAGAGGCCCTACAGGGGGTAGTTTGCAGATTAGAGGTCAGTATGTTCCACAAGGAAATGTGCCCTTGGGTCCTGTAAACATTAACCAGTGTGCCTATTGTAGGCAAGAGGGTCATTGGCGTGCACAATGGCCGGTCCTTCGACAAAGGTCAAATAACACATTTGGAAATATGGGTAGGCGATCCAGAAGTCGCCCGGGTGTAGGGGGCCCTGGTAGAGGTCAGTTAGCACAGGATCCACAGCAACCTTCTTTGCAGGATAATCAGGCTCCGAGTGTGGATACCAGGAACATATTCGATCATCCTTCTGCTGCTTACCTCTCTAAAGAGCTTCCTTTCGACAACATTCTGTTTTGTTAGGATTGCCCGAAGCAGGGTTTGGAACCTACGCCTATTCCCGTTAATCAGAAAGGTCCCTACATTGAGATGGTAGTGGGAAATAGGAAACATCCATTCTTGATAGATACAGGGGCACAGAAGTGTTCCATTGATCATTCTCGGGTTCCAAGCATTCCACTGTCAGGGCAAACTAATGTTTCTGTAGGGTTTTCTGGCACACCAGTTGTCTGTGCGCTTTCTTTGCCGGTACCTGTTTAAGGAATTAAATGTGGTAATTCATTGTTCTTCTGATGGAGTGCGTTTGACGATTTCACCACAGCAACTTTCTGTCTCACCATTCTTAACCAGACCTTTGCCGCCAGAATTCACTGATGTACCAGAGAGTTCATGGGCAATTGATGACAATGATGTCGGCGCTTTGCAGATCGAGCCTTTTAAAATATTTTTGAAACATGGAGTAAGGCTGTCACGTATTCCACAATATAAGATTTCAGTTGAGGGTGAGCAAGCTTTGAAATGCGTTTCCGATTTTGTGCATCGAAGGGTGATTGAGGAAATTGGAGGAAGTTTGTGCAATAGCCCAATTTTGCCCGAGTACAAAAAAGACGATAATGCAATCCCATTTCGTTTCATAATTGATCTACGTGCCATCAATTAGGTTTTTGCTCCGCAATTTCCAATTGTGCCTAATGTGATGACAATATTAACTATGATCATGGCTTCAGCTACTTACTTAAGTGTTGTGGATCTGAAGAATGCTTTCTTTAGTATTCTTATACACAAGGACAGTAGATACTTGTTCACGTTCACCTTAGGGGGACGCTTGTCTACCTTTACCCGTGCACCTCAAGGTTACACAGAAAGTCCTAGAATCTATAGTAGGGCTTTGAAAGAACAGCTTGATACCCTTGAATTGCCCTCTACTTGTACACTGCTTCAGTATGTTGATGACTTACTTTTGGCTGCCGACTCTGAGAGCGCTTGTAAGGAGGGCACTGTGTTATTACTTATACATCTGGCTAAACATGGTCACAAAGCCTCGCTTAAAAAGTTTAAATATTTTTGTCAGGAGCTCGCCTATCTAGACTATCTCCTGTCAAAGGAGGGAAGAAGATTTGTACCTGAACGGATAAAACTCATTTCTGGCATGTCTGTCCCAAATACACAGAAGGAAGTTAGAGCCTTGATAGGTATGGCTTCTTACTGTAGGCAGTGGATTCCCGGGTTCTCACTAGTGATTAAGCCGATGTTGGCTTTGATGAAGAAGGGCATTCCTTCGCCATTGCCGTGGAACGTGGAGCACCAGTAAGCATTTGATCTGCTCAAGACTGCAATGTGCTTGGCACTGGTTTTGGGCGCACCAAACTATGTGTTGTTTGTGCATGAATGTGATGGGTGTGCTTTGGCTGTATTAACGCAGGAATATGGAGGGAAGAATAGGCAATGCGGTTACTTTTCTTCCACCCTTGATCCTGTAGCATGCGCTTTTCCAAGATGTTTGCGAGCTATCGCTGCTGCTGCATCTGTAAAGCAGAGTGAGTGAATGATCCTAGGCCATCCTCTAACCCTGATGGTGCCTCACGCTTTAGATGTTCTACTGAACAGAACTCAAACGCAACACATCACTTCCGCACGGTTGATGAGATATGAATTGATCTTGTTTGCTCCTCACATACAAATTAAGAGGTGTTGTGTTCTTAATCCAGCTGAACTCTTACCTTTCCCGCAAGGTACTGCTTGCAGTGACAAAGAGTCACATGATTGCCTGTACACTACCAAACAAGAAACAAAGGGTAGAATTGATCTAAAGGACACTCCTTTGAATAATCCAAAAGGGGAGCTGTTTTGCGATGGCTCCTGCTTCAAACTTCCGGATGGTACATCCACAGCTGCTTATGCAATCACCTCATTAAGCACGCTTGTGGAAACCAAGAGGATCACACATAACTCCTTGCAGGCCGCAGAGATTATAGCATTGACCCGAGCTTGTGAACTTTCCGGAGGGCTTACTGTGAATATATACACTGACAGTCAGTATGCCTTTGGGGTGGTCCACAGCTTTGGGAGACTTTGGTCGGAAAGAGGGTTCTTAACTTCACATGGTACAAAGATCCAGCATGGCTCCCTAATAGTACAACTGCTCTCAGCGCTTGCACTCCCTTCTCAGTTAGCTGTCATTAAATGTGCGGCTCACCAAAAGATTGTAGACGATGTAGGAAAAGGGAATGCTTTTGCTGATCGGATAGCTAAACAGACTGCCACCAACCTATCTGCAGATATATATATTTCAAGGGAGACCGTAAATGCCTATGTAATTGACAAGGGCGTTGACTCTGTAAAGGACATCCAAGCCGATGCCACACTAGAATAGTCCAAGAGATGGGCTGAAGGCTTGGGGAAACTCGATGATGATGGGTGTTAGGTGGACATAGTTGAAGGGAAATGGTTACTTCCTGACGCATACATAATGATGATGGTCGTTATGGCTCATGTCCCTACACATATATGTGCCCAGAAACTTACAAAAATGTTGGAGAAAGTTTGGGAAAATGACAACATTTCTAAAATAGCTGAGCGATATGTTCAGAACTGCATGATCTGTTTACAGCACAATGTGGGAAAGGGAACATCAACTCCCAGGTCAAGTTTTGGCCCACCTTCTGTCCCCTTTGAGGTTATACACTTTGATTTTATCGAAATGGAATGGCACAATCATTTGAAATATGTGTTAGTTATCATCTGTGCCTTCAGCAAATGGGTTGAGGCTTTTCCTGTCAAAAACGCTACAGACATGACTACTGCAAAAACTATGTTAAAGGAGTACTTCCCTAGGTTCGGGCTACCAAGAGTCATCTAGTCGGACAATGGTCCACATTTTCTCGCTGCTGTAATTCTGCAGATATGTGCAGCATTACAAATCGACAAACGGTTCCATTCGGCCAGACATGCTCAGATTGCCGGACTAGTAGAAAGACACAACAGCATCATCAAGAACAAGCTTGCTAAGACGTGTGCCGGCACCAGACTAAAATGGCCGGACGCCTTACCGATCGTGTTGCTATCTATGCGTACAACCCCTCAAACTAAGACTGGGCTCTCTCCATTTGAGGTGGTAATGGGGAGACCTGCTAACATCTGGAACCTTCCAAAATGTCGGTCTTTGAGAAATGTTGAGAATGTACTTCTTTCAGATTACTGTAGCCAGTTGACTAAAAACCTGTATTTCATTTATCACCAGGTGCGAGAGGCTTTACCTGTACAATACGAGAGCCCAGGTCACAACATTCGGCCCGGTGACTGAGTTTTAACTAAGACATTTGAGCAATCTTCCTGCCTTGCACCTCAGTGGTGGGGCCCTTTCCAGGTCCTCCTGGTCACACAGACAGCGGTGCGGGTCGCAGGCAGAAAAAACTGGACCCACGCGACGCATGTCAAGAGGATTCCACACCCGGTGCCATACGATGCAGAAGAAACAGAACCCCTCACCAGTACTGCAACCAACGATCCTGAAGCAGTAAACAACAAAGAGAGTGCATCAGAGTTTCTCTCTCTGCCCGCGAGGCCTGGGGAATCAGCCATTTTGTCTCCACACTCTCCAAATGTTTTGTTTCCGGAAACTGTTGATCCAGATCTTGCATCTTCACGTGCTCTTGATAAGTCGCTTCCAACGGGAAGTGACGACACGGTGTTCTTGGATCAATCAGTACCAGGGACAACGAGGTACAATTTGCGTCCAAGGAAATAAACTTACGGCATGGTTCGGCTGTGCATTCAAAGAAGGAAGGAAAATAATCAAGGGCTTGCTTTTGGCCCAAGTAATTGTTTGGAAAAAAGGGGATTCTGTTGGCTAGGGTTGTGGAAGGACTAAGAAGTCGCTCGGCCGGGAGGTCGCCAGCCAAAAACACTGGGGTTTTCCGTATGAAGACTACAATGCCTGCCACCGCTATCGCTCGTACAGGACTGATAAATGATCATGTGACCGGCTGGGAGAATGGACAAATTGTTTGGGCCCCGAAAATGTACTGCTGTTTTTTTATAATGTTAATTGGTTTTATGATAGTCATTGTTTTAGGCTTCTGGCATCTCGAAGAAGTACATCCACTAGAAACCTTATTACCGACTTAAAATTTACCCACTGTTTCTACTCCTTTCGTGCATCTGCCTACTTTATCTCTTAGAGACTCTCAGCATAGACAGAGATACTACAATAATACATTTTTACTTGTCATGAATGCTACACATGCCATTTTTATAAGTCCACTGTTGGGTCTGTTCGCATTTACCGCAACACGGGGATAAGGGACTAGGTTGGTATATTCATCCTTTACCTTTGACAACTGCTTGTTATGCCTCTCTTAGAGCACTGTTCTTTGGCCGATGGAACGATAGCATCACGGGGAACTTTGATGGTACTAATTTGAATAGTTTTGAGAAACGTGTTCTTACGCCCCTGGGATGCTCGCTATTCGTGAATAGGAGCAAGCTCAACGTTGCTTCTATTAGGCCTTCTGACAGACTGTCTCATCCTTTTCAATCTTTGATCTGTTTCAAGATGGCTCCTATAGGCAATAAGGATGCCATGCCTCCTTCTTACGCTGTTAACCATAGCCCCGATTCAGTTTCTTTCTGCATACAGAGGAATGGTACTCAGTCAATGGGTGATTTTAAAGGTTGCGCCAACGTTGCAAATCTGACTAGGGAAGAAAGACCTTTGTATGTAGGCGAACCTGTCTACTTTGTTGGCGGTAATGTAGTATTTCCATGGTTACCCAGGGATTGGCAGGGAACTTGTTATTTAGGGATCCTGTTACCCAGGGTATTCATAGCTAGTACTGTAGAAGTTTCAAAGGCTCGTCCGCGGCGGGACGAGAATGGTGACACTCCAGCCCAGGTTCTGGGAGATGTAGCGAAATCCCTTGTGCCATTTTGGGGACACATAGCGAACTCGGAAGACATCAGAAGACTAGCGAGAGTACTGGAGAGAACCATCAACCGGACCACGGACATACTCTATAATATGACATTAGAACAGAAAGCAATAAGATTGGTAGCACTTCAGAACCAGATGAAATTAGATGTCATTCTGGCTGTACGTGGTGGAGTGTGTAAATTAGTGGGGTCTGCTTGCTGTGTTTTCGGTCCAGATTCATCCCCAACTATCTTCAAGGCAATACAGAATCTGCACATCCTTAGTTCAGAAGTGCACGTTCCGGAGGGAAACTGGGATCTTAGCGCTTGGTTCTGGGACTTCTTGCAATCTTGGGGTTGGAAGGTACTTTCGGTCTTACTGATCATTTTGGGAATTCTGTTGTTTCTTTGTTGCTGTATACAGTGTTTACCTAGTATATGTTCGATGCTAGGGGGATGTTGCGCACAGGCTTTAGGTACAATAGGACATAAGGTATATGTCCCAGACAAGAGCTCCAAAGAATATGTGTTGAAGGAAATTCTGATAACCGATCTAATGGCAATAGATATTTCCGATAGTGATTCAGGGTGTATGGACGTTGAGACGTGGAGTTGTTCGTAAAGTGATCAGAAGTAGTCTTAGAGCTTGGCATAGGCCAAAAGGAGGGTTTGTCGAACGGAAAATCATATCGTGCCTCCTATACTGTATGAATATATGTATATTGGCCTACGCCAAGCTGCTTATAAGCCACTTGCGAGGAAAACCACGTTGGAAGGTCTTGACCTTAGATTGGTGTAAACCGCCATTTTAGGTCTATCCGCCATTTTAGATTCTCCCCCTAAAGTCACCCTGTGTTCTAAGATGGTGGACAGTGTCATTCTGAATGTAACATGGCCGTCTTGACCTCCGTGTACAAACTAATATGTAACTTGATGTCACAATGCCTGCCCCCGGAAAGCCAGAACAGGCCCAGCAACCCTGGAAGCAGGCATCATGCCACTTGAAGCATGCCGAAAAACCCCAGTTAGGGGCTCTTTGGCTACAGTCCTGGCGCCTATGGCGCCAGGCTCATAAGAATAAAGTCAGTCCTGGCGCCATGGGCGCCAGGCTCATTACAAAAATCTTACCTGTTGCAGACCATGCTGCATACCTACCTGATGCAGACCATGCTGCACGAAGCCACAAGCCAAATGAGGCTTAAAGGGACTACTTTACCTCAGGGACTCCTTTCCTCTCGGGTGGGGCTGTGGAAGAATACTTACCTGGGACTTCTTCCAAGGCTATTTAAGCCACACCCGGACAGCCACACCTGCTTCGCGTTATTCTGCTTGCTGCAGCGTAACGCTCACTGTGTCTTCAGCAGCTCCAGTCTTCAGCCACACCCGCTTCAGCCCTGGAACACCTGGAACAAGAAAAGGCGAAGGAGAAGAGGTCAGAACAAAACCCTTACCTGAATCCTTGCTCCAGCACATCGTCGATCTGGAAGAGAGAAGCCTTCTCAGGTGTATTGCCACGCACCTCGCAGAGTCGTGCTGAATTCACCAACCGGGGCTGCATTCCTTTACTCCATCGCAAATCCAGCATCTCCAGGCCATTCTTCAACACCTGGGGGAGACAAGAACAGATAGGTGATCAAGGGCAATACAAACCACCCCCAAAGACTTACCTGATTTACCACAGGGGGGTACTCACCTCAGCTCGGGTCGGCGTAGTCAATTCTGCATCACTGCCGCACCACGGCCCCTAAGGGGAAAACAAGGACAATACAAATCACACCCAAAGACTTACCTGATTTACCACAGTGGGTACTCACCTCATTTCGGGTCGGCGCAGTTAATTCTGCATCATCGCTGTACCCTGGCCCCAAAGGGGAGAACCACAATAGACTTACCAGGATCTTACTAATTGCCACTTGGAACTCTTCTGGTGGTTTAAATCCGCAACCTGCAAGGAATCTGGCAAAGTGAAGATCAGACTTTTGAACTCTTACGAACAATTGGACTAGAGTCAATACTGGAACTCACCAATTCCTCCACGCCAGTGAAGTAACTGGTCGTCTACGCGCCCCTGCGCTCGACGCAGGATGGAGAGCTCATCTTTCCAAATCTTGAGGTGAGATTTAGAGGGAACTTCAGGAGTGTTCTGTGGGCAGACAAGGGGAGTGGGAAGGCGGGTTAACGCTCAGATTACGGGAGGTTAATTCCCTTTCTCCATTGCAGAAAGATATTCGTACAAATCCAACAAACAAAGCTAAGTGGGTCTGTCCAGTCTGTCATCTCGGCTCTACGTGTTACTCTGGTGGAAGCAACAGCGGGCCAGTCCAGATCGACGCCCCCGTGGGAATCAGGTGAGCGTAACAGAACGTGAAGACTACCCACAAATACCCACCTGGGCGTCATGGAGACCTCGGAAAACGATCAGTTGGCCCAATTATTAGAGGAACTAAGGGCTGAAGTGCATTCCGCCCGCCAGGAAACCAGTGCCCTCAGAAGGGAATTGATAGTGTCAAAAGAACGAACTGATGATTTGGCCAGACAGCTATTACAAAGGCAGGCTGGACAAACACCTCTACCTGGACTCGGGGCCGGCCCAGCTCCGGTGCCACCGAGTAACCCGGTGCAGATAAACCTTCCTGGAGCCGTTCCCTTGGCTCCGCCTGAACGCTTTGCCAGAGACCCTAAAAGGTTTGCTATATTCATGAATCAATGTTGCTTACACTTTTTTATGTAGACCTGGAGCTTTCCCAAACGATCAAGCCAAGGTAGCTTTTGTACTGTCATATCTCAGTGGCAGTGCAGCGGACTGGTCCATTCCGCTAGTAAATCAGGATGACCCGATTCTTCAAGATTTCCAAGGTTTTCGAACTAGCATGGAAAGACTGTTCTCCCGACATTCCCAAGGACAGGCTTTGGATAACGAACTTTTATCCTTACGGCAAGGTAATCAGGATCTTTTATCTTACATTGCAACTTTCAATAGATTAGTTGTGGAAACCGAATGGCCTGAAGCCAAACGAATTACATTATTCCATCGAGGGCTTCGGGGAGAACTCAAGGATGTTTTAGCCCAAGTCGTGAACCCGCCTTTAGACTGTGCTGAATATATAGATTTTGTGGTCCAGTTAGAGCACAGACTTCAAACCAGAAAGGCTGATCAAACCAAGTTTGAAAACAAGGTCTTGGTTAAAACCTACGTACCCTCGAAGGGGGTAGATGCCTCAGAACCCATGCAAATCGGGGGCGTTAGAGGACCCTTAACCCAGAAGGAAAGGGAAAGAAGACGGCAACAGCAATTATGTTTATATTGTGGAGCTACTGGTCATTTCCTTCGGAACTGCCCTGTAAAACCACCCAAGAAAACTATAGGAGCAGCAGACGAAAACCACTTGAAAGCAGACTCGGGAAAACGATCACGCCCGGCAAGCATAGAGGTCAGCTTTCCGAGCTTAAAGAAGGACACTCTGACCTCGCATTTCACCATACCCATGGTCCTTATAGATCCAGAGCAGCCATCACGCATGCACGCGGTAAAGGCGTACGTAGATAGTGGAGCCATAGGAAACTATTTGGACTACGGATTGGCTTCCAGGATGAATCTACCTCTCACCCGAAAGACCACTACCGATGTCGTCACCACTGTTGATAGAACTGAAATTGCCTCTGGGCCCGTAACTCATTCCACTGCAGAGATGACTTTGCTGGGTCAGGATGGACACCGAGAGGTTATGGTGTTTGCTTTAATCAAGGCTCCACAGTTTCAACTGATACTGGGAATCCCTTGGTTGGAAAAACACAATCCCTGTATTGATTGGCGAGAGAAGAGACTAACCTTCCCAGAATGTGCTAACACCTGTTACCCAAAGAGAACTCTAAATTCAGTACTGGCCACAATAATCCCAGCTGCCATACAATTACCTGCTGAATACCAAGACTTTCAGGATGTCTTTCAAAAGGAGCAGGCAAACACCTTACCACCGCACAGATCGTATGATTGTCAAATAGATCTCATACCAGGAGCACAACCACCTTGCAGCAGAATCTATGCCCTCACGGAACCTGAAAATCTCCACTTGCGCCAGTACCTAGACCAGTATCTCGCTAATGGCTTCATCCGCCCTTCCATGTCCCCTGCATCTTCCGCTTTGTTCTTCGTGCCAAAAAAGGAAGGCGACCTTAGAACATGCATTGACTACCGCGCGCTGAATCAGATAACTATCAAGAATCGGTACCCATTGCCTTTGATCCCTGAACTACTAGACCAGGTAAAGAACGCTTGTATATACACAAAACTAGACCTTCGGGGGGCATATCATCTGGTACGCGTCAAAGAGGGTGACGAATGGAAGACTGCTTTTCGCACCAAGTACGGATTATTTGAGTACCAGGTTATGCCTTTCGGACTGTGTAACGCTCCAGCAGCCTTCCAGTTCTTCATGAACGATGTCTTCTGAGAGCTCATCGATGTTTGTGTAGTCATTTACATCGACGATATTTTAGTATACTCCCTATTAGAATCCGATCATGTAAAGCACGTCCGAGCAGTCCTAGAAAAGTTACGCCAGTATAAGTTATACGCTAAACTGGAAAAGTGCATCTTTCACACTACGGAGGTAGAGTTTCTTGGATTTATTCTGACCCTGAAAGGAATCCGGATGGATACACGGAAGGTGGACGCAATTCTTAATTGGCCTTCGCCAAGCTCAGTCAAAGGAGTTCAAAGCATGCTCGGCTTTGCCAATTTCTACCGCAGGTTTATCCCAGAATTCTCACACATTGTACATCCCATTTCACCACTATTGCGAAAGAATAAACGCTTTACATAGACAGAAGAAGCCGAGAACGCCTTCCAAGAGTTAAAAAAGAAATTCACGTCCGCTCCTGTATTACGACACCCACGCCCAGAGCTTCCCTACATAGTGGAAACAGATGCATCCAATTCAGCTATGGGAGCAGTGCTCTCCCGAAAGGATCCCGAAACTAACCAGCTGCACCCAGTGGCGTTTTGGTCAAGGAAGTTTTCGGCTCCCAAATTAAATTATGCTATAACCGAAAAGGAACTGTTGGCCATCAAGTCCGCCTTCAAGGCTTGGCGGCACTACCTGCTGGGCGCCAGGCATACCATTACGGTCATCACTGATCACCGCAACTTACAATACCTAAAGGTAGCCAAGGCCCAATCTTCACGCCAACTCCGTTGGGCATTGTTCTTCGCCGAGTTTGATTTTGTAATAACCTATCGACCAGGTTGTAAAAATGGAAAAGCTGACGCCCTGTCCCGAATAGGAATGGGAGAAACAGAAAGAGCTTTAGAACCTGTACCCATAATTCCTGAACAGAGGATCCTTGGTCTGACATCCATACACTCTCTGGAGGAAATTCAAGAAAAGGTCCATCAACTCTTTGATTCCGATGACTTACAGGGCTGGGCAAGGAAAGGGCCAGAGTATTCTGTCACCAACAATCTACCTTATTACCAAGGCCGGCTATTTTTGCCACTAGAGGAACTACAGAAACTTGTCATTTCTCATTACCACGACACCTTGTTGGAAGGACATCCTGGCATTGCTAAAACTGAAGCCAAAATCAAGAAACAATTTTGGTGGCCCACCTGGCGAAAAGATGTCAAGTTGTTTGTCATGTCTTGCGGCATTTGCGCTCAAAATAAAGGGGGAAAGAAAAAACCCGCTGGATTATTACAACCGTTAGACATACCACCTACTCCTTGGCATACCTTGTCATTAGACTTTATCACGGATTTACCCCCGTGCAAAGGTTATAACACCATTCTAGTTATTGTAGATCTTTTTTCTAAAATGGCCCATTTCATTCCTTTAAAAGGAATACCTTCAGCTTCAATCCTGTCCAAGGAGTTCCTTGAAAATGTTGTCCGTCTACATGGCTTTCCTTCCGTGTTAATTTCAGACCGGGGAAGCCAATTTATTTCACATTTTTGGAGGAAGTGCTGCCAGCTGGCACAAATTGATGTTAGACTTTCAACCAGCCACCATCCCCAGACCGACTGTCAAACTGAGAGAACCAACCAGACTCTTGAGCAATACCTACGTTGTATGCTACATCAATCTGAGGAGGATTGGAAATACATTCTTTGGATCGCCGAGTATGCATACACTAATTCTGTACACTCAGGAACTAAACAAAGCCCTTTTTTTACCATATATGGCCACCATCCTCGAACCTCAGACTTAGATTCTCCCCAGCATTTAGAGATGCCTGCGGTGGACCATCTCCACGCTGTTATCACACAAGCCTTTAAAGAGGCGACTGCACATTTAGAAAAGGCTAAGGATAAATACAAGAAGGATGCTGATCAACACAGGAGTGAAGCACCGCAATACCAAGTAGGGGACCAAGTATGGTTAGCCACCTAGTACTTACCACTCAAGGGAACACGGACTTTTAACCCCAGGTACTTGGGACCTTATTCTATTATGGCTATTATTAACCCAGTGGCCGTCAAATTGGACCTGCCTGGTCATATGCGTGTTCAACCTGTTTTTCACGTGTCTCTTTTGAAGCCTGTGCAACCAGGAACTAGATTAACCACCCCACCTGAACCTATCCTCATAGACGGGGAACCCAAATTCGAAGTCAAGAATATTTTGGACTCTAAAAAGGTGAGATCAAAACTCTTCTATCTCATTGATTGGAAAGGTTATGGTCCACAAGAAAGATCTTGAGAGCCTAGTGACCATGTGCATGCACCTCAATTAGTGAAAAGGTTCCACCAAGAATTTCCAGACAAACCAAGGCCGAGAGGGAGAACAGCTTTAGGAGGGGCCTTGAGGGGGAGTGCTGTCACAATGCCTGCCCCCGGAAAGCCAGAACAGGCCCAGCAACCCCGAAAGCAGGCATCCTGCCACTTGAAGCATGCCCAAAAACCCCAGTTAGGGGCTCTTTGGCTACAGTCCTGGCGCCTATGGCGCCAGGCTCATAAGAATAAAGTCAGCCCTGGCGCCATGGGCGCCAGGCTCATTACAGAAATCTTACCTGTTGCAGACCATGCTGCATACCTACCTGATGCAGACCATGCTGCACGAAGCCACAAGCCAAATGAGGCTTAAAGGGACTACTTTACCTCAGGGACTCCTTTCCTCTCGGGTGGGGCAGTGGAAGAATACTTACCTGGGACTTCTTCCAAGGCTATTTAAGCCACACCCAGACAGCCACTCGTGCTTCGCGTTATTCTGCTTGCTGCAGCGTAACGCTCACCGTGTCTTCAGCAGCTCCAGTCTTCAGCCACGCCCGCTTCAGCCCTGGAACACCTGGAACAAGAAAAGGAGAAGGGGAAGAGGTCAGAACAAAACCCTTACCTGAATCCTTGATCCAGCACATCGTCGATCCGGAAGAGAGAAGCCTTCTCAGGTGTATTGCCACGCACCTCGCAGAGCCACGCAGAACTCACCAACCGGGGCTGCATTCCTTTACTCCATCGCGAATCCTGCATCTCCAGGCCATTCTTCAACACCTGGGGGAGACAAGAACAGATAGGTGAGCAAGGGCAATACAACCCACCCCCAAAGACTTACCTGATTTACCACAGGGGGTACTCACCTCATCTCGGGTCGGTGTAGTCAATTCTGCATCACTGCCGCACCCCGGCCCCTAAGGGGAAAACAAGGACAATACAAATCACCCCCAAAGACTTACCTGATTTACCACAGGGGGGTACTCACCTCATTTTGGGTCGGTGCAGTTAATTCTGCATCATCGCTGTACCCCGGCCCCAAAGGGGAGAACCACAATAGACTTACCAGGATCTTACCAATTGCCACTTGGAACTCTTCTGGTGGTTTAAATCCGCAATCTGCAAGGAATCTGGCAAAGTGAAGATCAGACTTTTGAACTCTTACGAACAATTGGACTAGAGTCAATACTGGAACTCACCAATTCCTCCACGCCAGTGAAGTAACTGGTCGTCTACGCGCCCCTGCTCTCGACGCAGGATGGAGAGCTCATCTTTCCAAATCTTCAGGTGAGATTTAGAGGGAACTTCAGGAGTGTTCTGTGGGCAGACAAGGGGAGTGGGAAGGCGGGTTAACGCTCAGATTACGGGAGGTTAATTCCCTTTCTCCATTGCAGAAAGATATTCGTACGAATCCAACAAACGAAGCTAAGTGGGTCTGTCCAGTCTGTCATCTCGGCTCTACGTGTTACTCTGGTGGAAGTACCAGCGGGCCAGTCGAGATCGATGCCCCCGTGGGAATCAGGTGAGCGTAACACTTGCCTGCAGGCCACATGTGCGGGTCATGAACTGAGACCTTGTCCTTCGTTGACCTGTGTGAAAAGGATTACCTGCGCCAACGAAGCTAATCTGCGAACATATGTTAAACACAATGTATTCAAATGCTGAAATAAGAACACTTGTTTGACTGCATTATATAAAAACATTTGAGAAGGCTCTGCGAGAAATCCGAAGACATACTGTTGCCGTTGTAATTTGTCAGTGAATGTATTAAAGGTAAACCCTAAATGTATAGATGTATGAACCCGGCACGAACCCTAGATCCGTGATGTATTAACTTTTATTAACTTGTAGGTGGGTTGAACATCATGTTTTGGACTGCATAAAAGGCATGACTATTCTAATGTACAGCCCCACTCACTGAGCACACCGAACCAAGCTGGAGTTCGCTGTGTTGTACTGAGGGCCGATAGCTATCTGTTGCCTTTGTCCTTTGAAACTGTTCAGTATAAAATAAAGATCTTTGTATTTTCCTTTCTAACCCGCGTTTGGTGTATTTCATTTTGGAGTACTCAGCCTCGATATCTCCTTTTTGTTTTCACACTGGAACATGCAAGTACTCAATATCAGCAAAAGAGTCATCAGGAAACAAGAGAAAACCTGGTGCTGCTCCAGGACCACATTCGACCTGGCGCTCCTCAGGGAACTCTGAGCAACCCGCCAAAAAATCTCATCAACACAGCAACGCCCTCCTAGTATGAGAACACCATAGCAGAAGCCAACAACAAAAGCAGAGCACTCTTCAAAGCGGCCAAGCACTGCGTCAACCCGCTACCCGCCCCTGCCATACCACACTCCATCAAAATATCCACCGCCAACACTTTCTTCATTGCCAAAATCAGCAAGATTCGCCAGCACATAGACACAAGCTGTGCATCCACAGACCCATCTCATGCCCCTCCTCGTGAAATTCCCACACCCTGGACAACATTTAGGACACTCTTGACATAGAACCTGGTAGAAAACCTGGTTGCCCTCAAAGCCACATTGTATACAGACAACATCGTCCAAGTATCCATCATCAAGACCCTCCCTGCGGTAGATCTCCTTCCCTACCTCAAGATCACTGATAGCTCCCTAACTCAGGGCACCTTCCCATTACCCCTAAAAACAGAACAAATTCCCCCTCTACTAAAGAAACCAACTCTGGATCCTGACAACCTAGGTTACTATCACCCCATCTCCCATTTGATGCATCACAAGATGTGTGGTGCATCATAAGATGTGTGGTGCATCACAATATGACCATTGTTGGAGTTGCTTTCAACCTCCAGGAACATTTAAACATATGATACTTAAATATGTTAAACTTTTCTGGCTTAGCGTGTGGGATATACTCAAAATAAATGTCATCTGCACTTTGATTTTTGTTCTCTGGTACTTTTTATTGGAAATGTTTTGCCTTCACTTGTCATGCACAAAAGTAATTTGAACCTGTTTAATCATTTCATGTTGTCAGCCATTAAAACTATAATATCCAACTGGAAAAATGTGGACAAACTTCACCACAGGATATGGTGGAATTCAATATGTAACATAGATAGATTAGAAAAGTGCAGTGCTTATACTCCCTCATTACTACTAAAGCATGAACTAAAATGGAAGCCTTTTTTTGGAAAGTTTTACTTGCGTCACTTCTGATTAACAAACATCCATTTAGTCCAACTTACGCTCATTATCCTCATACTACCATTTCCTTCTTTGTTGGTCCCACCCCTCCTTTTGTATATGTATAGTTTTGTCATGTCTTGTCTGTGATGTATGTCTAAATCCCCTACCCCCACAAATCAAACATTATTTTGGTTTCTTAACCCCTTTAGTCCTATATCCATGCAAATAATTATTTATCTCAACTGATGATTTTAGATTCTTCATTCTAAATGTATAGGATCTTACTAGTTGTACTCTATTGCAGTTCTGTTATGCTATGTATGGTTATTATTAACAAAAACAATCTTTTAAACATAAAAATAAATCAACATTTTCCCCCCGAGTATGCAGATTCTTTGCAGGACTGAAAGACCAGGATCATTAGAAATGGTACACGTAGAAGGCTGTCATTTTAAAACACTTCTCCACTCATAGGACCCACAAGAGGCATGCAAGGCTGTGTACAATTTACAATGTGGGGAAGGTCAGGCACCTAGGGAATGTGCACAGGAATTTAAATGTGCATTTGTGCAGGCTTCCAGGTGGGTGAATACGAAGAGCAGGGAATTTGTGACCACATACTTGCATGCTCTCCCCAAATATATAATTACCCAACTAGTTTGAGATTTCCATGAGTGCAGAACACTGGATTGGGTGATAGATTAAGCCACCAGGATATATGAGATCCAGAAACCCACAGTTAAAACAACCCTAAAACAACAAAGCCATCTACTACACCTGCAAGTGCCAAGGTAGCAGAGGTGAAAACAACCCCCGTTGGACCTGGAGATGATGGGGGCTAAAAATACTCCTCCAGAAGATAAGCAGAATGAGAGGCAGAGGAGACCCTCCACCCAGGCCCAATCAAATGATAGCCAGGCAGGGTTTCAGAAAAATGACCCCTATGTCCCTTCACCTATGCAAGTCCTTGATGCAAAGGTACAACACCAATCCTTGGGTATGTGTACACTTGCCCCGCACAAAGGGGAAGGGGGGCAAAACAGGTAGGTACTTCCCTGGGAAACTTCCCTTCAAATTTCCCACAGGAGAAAATTATCACTCCACCTCCCAACATACATTTTTCAAACAGGTACCCTCAAAATCCTAACTTTCAAACAATACTCCTCCTTCTCCCTGGTTCCAGGTGTGAGAAACCTGAGGGTGTTCTCACTTGTAGACCCTAGGGATTCTTTGTTCAGGTGGCCTGGAGAGGGCCATTGTGCTTGTATCCCAAACCTGGAGGTGGTAAAGCGAGAGAGGATCACATTGGCAGGTCATCCTTGGGGATTGCATGAGGAACACCCTCAGGAGAGACATAGTATTCCCACCTTTTTGAAAAACACCCCACCCAACCTTTCCCCGACCTTTATAGATTATTGGAATTCTTGTCCTGTTGCCCCTTCCCAAATTCTGACAGGTACCAACACCAAAGGGAGGCGTAGGAGAACCAGCAAAAGGAGAACAAACACAGCACCCCATATTTTACAACAGCATCATTCCCCTTCACCTGATAATATTTTTACTCCTTTTCCTATCACCACTCAGGAATACTACAACTCCCATAATTCCTCCCCACTGTTTTCCCCAAAAGCACTGGGATGAGGAAGAGGCAGCCTTGAGCTATGAAGATTACTGTAGAGATGTCCTTGGAATGTTGGGGCACGCAAACCAATCTCCTTGTATTCCTTCAGAGCTTGGTTCGCGTGACCCAGTTAACCGCTGGAGGCTAGGTTGAGTAGATGGGCACGGCGGGCCCCATTGAAATAAACTTACCTTGTGCCACTCAATATGCCTCCCGTTATCCTTATAATTACCCATAGTAATCAATGTGCAATGCATTCCTATGAGCAGTCTCCATCTTGTCCCATTAACAAGGACAGGCAGAGTCAGTCAAGCACTGGGCAACCACTCTCACCTGATTCTGGGTAACTCTCCCGGCCAGTATAAAAGGTGGAGCACACAGAAACACGTTGAGCTGGGAATGCTGGAAGAAGCACATAGGCCAGGAGTGAAGAACCAGAGCTGGAGGAACCCTGGAAGGCCTGGAGAAAGGAATACTGCAAAATTACTGAGCCTGTGAGTACAGGGGAGGCTGTAGTATGGTGAGGGAACTCTGGCTCTAGGGAGCCAAACCAGGAGCAGCTAAGTTTACCTGGCAGTGTCCAAGTCAGAGCTCTTCCCCTGGACCAGACAGGAAAGTCCAGGCCTTTGAGAGGCAGGTGGAGAGACCCTGACCTCAGGAAACATGTTATAACCTTGTAGCTCCCAAAACAGCTGGAATGCCATTAATGGGGAGCTGGCAAAAGGGGAGCAAAATAAAATCATTGCATTGTGCGACTTGAAGTCCACAGGCATTTTTTTTTTGTTGAACATGTGAGAAGGGAGAAAGAGTCTTGCAAGTGCTACGAAGTTACCAGCCACCCTCCAAGGTGAATGGCAGAGTTGGGGATGCACAGAAGCGGTAGTGGAAACATCCTTGACTCCTACATCAAAAGCCCGAAAGACGGAAAACATATTAACACGACTGGTGAGGTGACGGAAAGAAAGACCTGTCTGTATTTAATTGAAATGTTAGCACAGTATCCGAGGGATGAAGTTTATGCGTGCGCCGATAAGCTGTGAGAGAAAGTGAACCCATTGTTAAGAACTGTGAATACCAAATGTAAAGTACCAGAGTGATCCGGCGAAGTGAGATTGCCCAATCAAAAGTCCCTGTCAAATGTTTTAAAGCTGCAGAGGTAGCGGGAAGCGAGATGACACACATCTATTCTTCAAACTTCCCTCTGGTCCTCTCCTTACTTCCTCCATCATTCATGACTACCTATCTGCCATCCAGTGCTGGTGTACTTACAACTGTCTTTGGCTCAACGCCAGCAAGACTGAGATCCTTCCTATTGGACTCCTACTCACTCTTTCTTCCCCTCACTCTGGCCATCTTCTATGCGTCTCCCCATTCTCCTTCATCTGAAGCCAGAAACCTTGGAGTCATCTTCAACTCCTCTCTTTCCTTCCTCCCTCACATTCAGGACCTTGCCAAGAAGGCTCACTTTCAACTCTCCTGCCTCAAAGGAATTCTCCCTTTCCTCACTTTACCCCAGAAGCTCAATGTCTCGAGAGCTCTGGTTATCTCTAGGCTAGACTACTGCAATAGCCTTTTTCCTTAATCTACCCTCTTCTTCTCTATGACCCCCTCCAGCTAATCCAGAAAAGGGCCGCAAGACTTTTCCTTGGCCTCAAGCCCAGGGACTGCATCTCTCCAGCCCTAAATTCTCTCCACTGCTCCCAGTTGCTGCAAGGATCAAACTAAAATCCCTCTGCATCATCCACAAGGTTGTCTGGGGCAGGTGGCCACACTATCAACAACTGGCTCTCATTAAATATTCTCCCTCCAGATCTTTATGTTCCTCCGGCACCAACTCTCTGTGTGTCAAGCGCTTTGCTAAACAGCAAGCTAGTGGCCAATCTCTAGGCTCCCTCCTATGGAACTACCTCCCCCTGTCTCTTTGTCTTGAGCTGGATCTCCTCAAATTCCTGAAGCTCCTCAAGACCTTCCTTTTCAGCTAATCCTTCCCTTCCTTCCTTCTCTGCTAAATCCCACAGTTGCTGACATTGGTGACCAGGGCCCTTATGTGTCCTCCTGGGTCATGGCCGCCCACACCCAATCGCCTTGAGCCTCTGCCCGCTCACAGCATTTGCCATGGCACCCACTGGCTTATGCCACCACAGGCCTGCACTTATTTATTGGCAGCTGACCATTCTCAGCAAGTCACTTAACAGCTGCTTGCTCCCTAGGACGTCCCTCTTTGGTACACCTAGCACTTAGCCCCCACTTCTAATCCCTCTCTCTTTCTCTCTCTCTCTCTCTGCACTTGCACATTCTGAATGATCAGAAGGCCTCCATCTTTCATGATTACATTTGCTTTTCTTTCCTGCGTTCCCTCCCTGTTGCCCTGTGGGTGCTTTGAAACAGAATTTATTTGATGTATACACCCCTTACAAATGCACAATAAATGCATAAATAACTAAATAAATACATTAGTGGGACAATGGAAAAGGCAGATGTGAAACCTGTGGTGTTGATGTGTGCAGGTCATAAGTACCCATTTCCTGAGTGCCAATCTGCTTTCTAGGGGTTTGGTGGAGAAACCTGGGAAAATGTTATCCATTGGGATGATCCCAAGATCTGATATACTAGGGTGCTTTGTATCTGGTTAGCCACTGATGTGGGAGAGTGTGACTGGGCTAATCAGAGGAGCTTACTCATGGCTCAGTATGTGTGGATGTGCTAATGATTTGACCCGTGGTGTCCATCTGTGGGGGGTTTATGTGTGTAGTACAAGGTGGTAGGAGATGTTAGATGGGAATTGGTTAGTCAGGGAAAGGCAGAAGTATGCCTTACCAGGCAAAACAACCTGCAAGCATGTATTCCTACCCATGGTCATTTGCAGAGAGTTTCAATTTCTCTAACTCCCAATGCCACCTCTCTCTCTACCCCCCTCCTTCTCTCCCTCCTCTCTCGCTCTCTCTCTCTTTTTCGCTCCCTTTAAAATAAATACATTGTACCCCTTGAGGAACAAAACAAGCATCCTTTGACTTCCATGTCATTGCTATCGTTCTCTTGGCCAATATACTTATTAAATCTTTCACCTTCGCCAGATGCGATTCGTGCTTACCCCCTCTCGAGAAGAGGCCTAGTAGGTACTTTTCGGGGTATTCCGCCTGGATTTGAAGTCTGCTTCCTGCTATCTTAAGTCTTATCCCGTCCCAGAACTCTTGTATCACTGGGCATGACCAGAACATGTGTATCATGTCCGCTTCTTCCGTCGAGCAGCGGGGGCACCAGCTCTGGCCTCCTGTCTGGACTTTATTCATCTTTTTGGGTTACATATAGCTGCGCCTGCCTAAATCTTGAATTTCTGGATGCCTTTTTTGGGTATCGTAGGGCCCTGGTCCATTCTTGATCGCTAAGGGGTCTCCCCAACTCCTCCTCCCAAAGCTGCCTCGTGTGTTGTTCCTGTGGGTTTTTGACTTTCAGTAGCTGTTCATATAACCTGGAGGTTGTGTGCGTTCCCTCTGCAATGTCATACCATTCGTCTAATGCCGTTTCCTCATCCTGGTTTTCCCAATCTGGCCATCTTCTTGTGATGTTTCTCAGCATGCCGGTATATAGGATGAATTGACCCACATGTATTTCATATTCGTCTACCATTTTGTGGAAGTCCGCCCACCTTCCCTCCCTTCTCAGGTCTCCGATTTGTGCTACACCTTTAGCCTCCCAGTGTGCTCGATATGTTGCTAGTGTATTTGTGTTCCCTCCCAGGAGACCCGCTAGAGGGATTTGCTTCAACTGCGGATCTTTTACCCCTTGGAGTTTCCACACTCTTTTCCATAAGTCCACAGCAATGTTGAGCATGTTCGGCAGGGTTCTGAGCCGGGGTCTGTCGAGCCATAGTATTTCCCTTAGATAATACTGTTTCAGTGCTGGCTGGAAAATGCGTGTGTTATTGTTTCGTCTTCTCCCAGCCATTTTACTGCAAATTGCAGCTGCCCCGCTAAGTAGTACCTATTGAAGTCCAGTAGTCTGATACCCCCCTCTTCGTAGTCCTTCTGCAGGGTCCTTATTGCGATCCTATTTCTCCCTCCCCCCATAGGAATGAACGCGTTATTGTGTTTAGTTTAGTGAAAAAGGCCCTGGGTATGCTGTATGGGATGTCCGTGAGGAAGTATAATAGGTGGGGCAGCACCACCGTTTTCAGGAGGGCTGCTCTTCCCATCATTCCCAGTGGGAGTGTCCCCCAGAAGGTCATTGACCGCTGTGTTCTTTCTAGAGCGACAAGCATGTTGGATGCATGGGTATCAGCGGGGTCATGATGTATCCCTATACCCAAATATTTGAAGGTGCGGGGCGCCTATTTCAGACCCAGGTCTGGCAGACAATGGGGGGGGTGTGTTTTAGACCTGCCAAGGGGAAGAGGAGGGACTTCTCTTTATTAATCGTTATGCCCGAAAGCCTGGTGTACACCCCAATTGCTTCTAGGAGGCAGGGTAGGTTTGTGGTTGGCTTGCTTACGAATAGGAGCATGTCATCCGCGTATAGCGAGATTTGGTGGAGTACCCCATCTATGTCCAGTCCGTTGTCTCTATATTCTGCTCTAAGAAATACTGTAAATGGCTCTAGGGCCAGAATATATAACATTGGCGATAGCGGGCACCACGAGGCCAGAATACTTGCTCATACTCCCCAAAGGTCTGCACTGCTGTCTAACACAAGCCCCAAACTATTCACAGCCCAAAATGAAATTCCCCCTTCACTCCCACCAGCAGATATAATTCACCATGATTTGCACTGCACCAGGCCTTCGGTGTTAGGTTTATACTGTAACGCTCCAGATGATTCTTCACAAAGAAAAGAGGAGCAGGAAAGATGGAAGGTGGAGTATGGAATACTAAAAAAAAAAAAAAAAAGAATGTGCAGCACCCTTGCCTAAAAAAGGGACATGGCGTGCAACAGCTGCATGGTGGTGAAGAGCAGTGTGTTGGCAGTGACCAATAGGGGATTTGGGGCAGGTGGTTAATAAGGACTTTCCAAAAAGACTGCTATCTTGAGGTTGCAGTGTCCCTGGCACCTTGCTAGCTAATGGTGTCAGGGGGATTCACTTCTCCTACATGTGCGACAGCTCAATGATGGGGCCAGGGCAAAAGCAGTCATGCTTTATACATGCAGATTTTGATTTTAAGGGGTAAGCTTGCAGGGATATGGTTGGGCTGTCAGGGATTAGCATATGAACAAGGTGTGAGCTGTTCCCCACTGGGGTAACCTGGAGCCAGGGAAGGTACTGCAATGTAACAGAAGGCTTTTTAAGTGCCTTTCAACTTCATGGGGTTGAGCATTTGAAAACCAATTAATGGAGCACATCTAGAGTGTGGGGCGGGTTAGCGGGTTGGAAATGATTAATGCTAATATGCTACCCATTTGTCTTGCAAGACCAACTGCAATAAGCCTTTTTCTTCATCTCAGACATCGAAATTTAGACTGTCCTTTTTTCTAATGTTCACAGTATACACGCCATCTTTCAGCTCTGTACCCTAAACATGGTGCCCAACTCTGCTTCACATCTACCCAGTAAGTCATTGTCATCTAGTTCAGTATGTTGTTAATTCGTTTTTTTAAGAAAAATGAAGAAGCTGAGTTTCCCGAAAAATTGCATTTTAGCTTTCTTTGCTGTTTTGGTAATGTGACTGGATTTGTTTGTTTTTTGTGTCAAGTGCTCCTATGCCTATGGGCCTTTCCTTGGCACTATATAAATAAATAAATAAATAAATAAATAAATAAATAAATAAATAAACAAGATTATTCTCTTGTATCTTGTATGAGTTCTCATATTGGGACAATGCAGCCTGGCATCCCTCCCGCAATATGTCTTGCATCCTTTATGTGTGGACTATAAATACAAACAGAGTTTTTGTAAATAGGAAAGCAAGCCACACCCTCGGATTTGAGGTTTAGGGTGCAGTGGTTCCAGGATAACCATATCTTGCAAAAAGTAATGAGTATGAGTCATTCAATGAAATTATTTTACACAGTGCCTCCACCATATTACCTTTTAAACTAGCCAAATTAAGAAACACAGAACGTATTCACCTTTTCAGTGCAACTGCAACTGGTAGCCAAGGTTGCATAGACATAGAAAGTCATTTAGCCAGGTGGTGCCAGTGTCTTAATTCAGGACAAAGCAGTGACTGCCTTCCCCCACCAAGTTAAAGATGATGACAAGTTAAACCACTTTTTGAAGAGAGAGAGTGGGCCTCATTACAACCCAGGGGTTAAGGGTTTAACGGCGCCGTCGGCGCCGTTAACCCTTAACGCCTCATCACCATTTTAACGCCTGCTTTTAGCAGGCGTTAAAATGCAAGGCGCTAACCCGCCTTTGTGCTAATTACGGCACTGTAATTTACGGTGCCGTAATTAGCGCCTTCCCCACTCCCATTATGCCCTATGGGGCAAAAATGGGAATGGGGAAGGGTAAATGGGGAATGGGGATTTACCGCCCCACTCACCTTGGAATGGGGCGGTAAATCCGCCATCCACCATGGTGTAAACAGAGTTTACACCATGGTGGTAAAGTAGGGAACTTACCGCCTGGGTTGTAATGAGGCCCAGTGTGTGTGTTTGTGTGTATGAACTAAGAGCACTCAAAGAGCTTATGTGGATTATACATTCAAGTCATTGGGCCGCATTACAACCCTGACGTTGGACCATGGTGCTATTAGCACCATGGTCCATGCCGGATTCCGCCATGGTGGATGGCAGGGTGGTAAATCCCCATTCACCATGGCCCCTTCCCCATTCCCATTTTTGGCCCATAGGGCGCAATGGGAATGGGGAAGGCGCTAATTACGGCACTGTAAATTACTGTGCCGTAATTAGCACCAAGGTCCCTTAGCGGGATGGACTTTAACGCCTGTAAGAAGCAGCCGTTAAAGTGTGAATCTGGCGTTAAGGGTTTAACGGCGCCACAGCCTTTTACGGCGCCGTTAACCCCTTAACGCCAGGGTTGTAATGAGGCCCATTGTCACATGTATTTGACTTCATTTTAGTTTCCATCTGAAATCATGCAACATATTTTTTTTTGTAAATACAATCTATTATCGTCTCTCAGAACACTGCAATGCAGTTATTGATATAAAGAATGTAAGCAACACGTGCATTAAGCATTAAAATACAAAAAAAGATGGATTTCAAGATGGTGCTGGGTGGAGGACGTACATGAGTGTTTAAGCTCTGCCGTGAGGGCCTCCAGGTACCCAAAGCCACCCCTCCATTAAATCAAAAGGAGCACGAAGGGGACTTTGGAACGACCCTCGAATCATGTCGCAAGGTCAGTGTACAATGCGGGAGGCAGACGGGCGATAAGGATCCCTGGCCTGGGCTTTTTCTTTGAATGCTGTGATTCTCAGACACATTAAGCTATTCCTGCTGGAGGAGAGCTGAGACGTACACTGTGTTGGAGTCAGGGTGGTGGTTTTTACATCATCAGTCATTCTTATCTAATTCCTGAGTACTAGAGGAGGGAGTGACGGGCCACAATGTTTTCGGCTTGGAGGAACAATGTCCCCATCGTGCTTACACTTCAAATCCCCACCACATGACATATCCTGTGGAAATTGAACTTTCCTATGGAACTTTTGAAGGATGAGGTCCTTATGGACACTATTGGAAATTCAATTAAGGAGTATTTTTGAAAATAAGTAAACTTCCCATACGTCTGAGAGTACTACATGCAATGTGTTTAAGGTAGTCTTGAGAGGAGAACCAATTTCTTTGAAGGTCGGAGAGAGAAACAGATGATACAGATGAAGTCTGAAGTAGAGGAAGAATTAAAAGGGGTTTCAAAAGTCCAGTTAGACTATCCTACGAGCGCTAATTTGAAAGCATATAGCAGTATTACGGGTTAGCTGGAGTAACTGCTTCCAAAAAGAGTAGATCCAGCTTTGTTGTATGCCAGACAAACTTATTATGTTAAAGCTAATAACGCTGATAAACTTCTAGCAATGACACTTAGGGAACAAACTGCATTGAGGATAATAGAAACTATTAGGAATGTGAAGGTCAGAGATTCTCCACAGTCACAGCAATAGTCGATGAATTTACTAAATATTCTTCTTCCTTTTACACCTCTGAATCTCCTCAAGAAAACCAACAGCTTGATTTTTTACAATCCTTGCCACTCCTGAATCTTACTTCATTAGAAAAGAGCCGTTTGGAAGCTGAAATTACATCGGAGGAGGTTTTTGTGGCAATGAAAACACTTCCCATTATTAAATCGCCTGGTGCTGATGGATTTCCAGCTGCCTTTTACAAAACATATCTGAGAATATTGGTTCCTAAATTAACTGCTTTGTTCAATGCCTCTCGCTCGGCACTCGGGTGAGATCACAGTCTGTGGATGACGTAAAGGTGTTCTTGCTTCCCAGACATAATAAAGACTTAACTGACTGCCAATTTTATTGACTTATTGCATTGATAATAAATAGAGGCGAAGATTTATAAAAAACATTTTCACTAATAGACTTGACACTCTTCTTTCCTCATTGAAAGAACCAGATCAGTCAGACTTTCTTTTGATAACACTAGGAGAGTTTCTAATTTAATTGAAAAAGTGACTAAAACTGGACACCCATCGATCCTCCTTTTCTTAGATGACGAGAAGCCTTTTGACTGTGGGGAGTGGTCCTTTTGTAACAATACAATGTGGGTCATGGGGTTTGGGCCAGTGTAACTTCAGATTGTGGGGGCGAACTTTAATGACCCTTTGATACGTTTATCAATCAATGGGCAACTTTCATCAACTATTCAGATTCACAGGGGTACTAAACAGGGATGTCCACTCTCCCCACTTCTTTGTCCTATTCATGTATAGCCTTTCTTGGCTCGACTGAGGGGATCAGAGGGGGTGCAGGGGATTCTATTTTTGAGGGGTAGTTGCATAAAGTATTTGCATTTGCTCATGATATGATTTTGACGCTGACAGACATCATTGCAAGCAGTACTACAAAAGCTATTTACGCCAGATACCCCTGGGTCCGGCGCGCTCTATAAATAAAACAAACAAACAAACAAACAAACAAACAAGGTAGCTGGGCTCAAGGTGTATATAAGCAAGTCTGAAATGCCAGGGTAATCCAGATGTGGACAACAGGCTCACTGTGCTTAGAGAGGCTCAGATTCACGTCACTGAGTACGCCTGACTAGGCTGAAACATGTATGTGGGGTTGCTGTTTGTACTCTTGTTCAAAATAGGTTTGCCTGACATTTCGGTGCTGGATTGCCCTGGTGGGCGGGACAAAGACCGATATGCAAACAGACATTCCTCCTTTGTGAAACGTACAGTGAGCAAAAGGCGATGGCTGCAGACTCTCAAAGTGGGAAAAGAAACACAGAACATGTTATCATGCCATTGTTCTTTCTAGGAACATGCGCCTGCTAACTATTTTGTATTTTTGAAAGGAACTTGGGGTTGGTCACCCTAAGTGGCATGGGTGAATCCAGACATGGACCCCTTGGTCACTATGCTCAGAGAGGCACAGCTTCACCTCACTGATGAGGCCCAACACGCTGGAACGCGAGTCTGGGGTTGCTGTTGCTACTGTTGTTCAAAAGAGGTTTGCCTGGCATTTCGGTGCTGGACTGCCCTTGTGGGCAGGACAAAGACTGACATGCAAATGGCCTTTCTTCCTTTGAGATAAGTACAGTGAGCAAAAAGCGATGGCTGTGGACTCTGAAAGTGGGAAAAAAACAGAGAACAAGGTATTATGCCATTTTCTTTCTAGAGAGGGGCGCCTGCTACCTTTTTTGTTCCAAACAAATGTACACAATGTCAGTTCTTGCAATGGCCAAAACACTTGCCACTGCTCCAGATAAAATATTAAAATAACGAAAATATGCACTCTTCACCGCCACACACCTCAAAAGGGCAAGCGCTTTGGGTTTAGAGACATCTGATGCCCTGCAAAAAACAAAACAATTCACCCACCCCAAAGTTGCAGAGTAGGGCATTAGAAATTACTCCTGGCAAGGTCAGTCAGCAACAACACAGGTACTGACACATTCTTGCAACAAACACAAACTTGCTGTGACTACTCACCTGAACCACAATACAGAGCTATAGTATTTTTAGTATAGCTACTAGATCTAAAGTATAAAACCCATACCTCTGTCCAGTACATCAGGGATCACTTGAGAGGGCCATCAGCATCCAAGGTCAGTCAAATGGCAAAGGTGTGTTGTTTAAATTACTCATAATATAACAAAACAAAGCATAAACTAACATAACACTAAACACTAAAACACATGTATTATATTTACAGTCACATTTGATTTAGAAGGCATATACACAATTTGTGAGAATAAAAGAATTTTATAACAGTATCTTCTTACAGCACTATGTTGGTGTTCCCTGCATATCGGTGCATCCCACAATTCACTGATTATGTTCAGGGGCAGTAATACAGCATCTTACTGGTGGACAGGATCCCTGCTTCCAAACAATTAATTGATTCACACTGCATAGCTAACAAGCCAACAGGTGTACAGTTATCATTTGTTTCTTTGAACCTTGAACCTAAAAGCTGACGTCGACCCTGGAAAGGAGCACATTTCTATATAACGATTCATATTAGCGCATAACAACAAACACTAAGTTCCTGGCAGCAATTCAGAATCTCTGGGTTATAGGAAATGTTTCCCAATACAATTGTGGACTCAGAGCATCCTGAAGATTGTTGGTAGGTAGCTCCAGACTAAGGTTGGGTGAACTCTAGTTTGGGGATGAACCAAACCAAAACGAATTACGGGTAGATTGAGGTCCCACAAACTTTAGAAACTTTGCCGGACATTTGGTCGGATAAAAAGATTGGGCCATCAACACAGCAACGCCCTCCTAGTATGAGAACACCATAGCAGAAGCCAACAACAAAAGCAGAGCACTCTTCAAAGCGGCCAAGCACTGCGTCAACCCGCTACCCGCCCCTGCCATACCACACTCCATCAAAATATCCACCGCCAACACTTTCTTCATTGCCAAAATCAGCAAGATTCGCCAGCACATAGACACAAGCTGTGCATCCACAGACCCATCTCATGCCCCTCCTCGTGAAATTCCCACACCCTGGACAACATTTAGGACACTCTTGACATAGAACCTGGTAGAAAACCTGGTTGCCCTCAAAGCCACATTGTATACAGACAACATCGTCCAAGTATCCATCATCAAGACCTTCCCTGTGGTAGATCTCTTTCCCTACCTCAAGATCATTGATAGCTCCCTAACTCAGGGCACCTTCCCATTACCCCTAAAAACAGAACAAATTCCCCCTCTACTAAAGAAACCAACTCTGGATCCTGACAACCTAGGTTACTATAACCCCATCTCCCATTTGATGCATCACAAGATGTGTGGTGCATCATAAGATGTGTGGTGCATCACAATATGACCATTGTTGGAGTTGCTTTCAACCTCCAGGAAAATTTAAACATATGATACTTAAATATGTTAAACTTTTCTGGCTTAGCGTGTGGGATATACTCAAAATAAATGTCATCTGCACTTTGATTTTTGTTCTCTGGTACTTTTTATTGGAAATGTTTTGCCTTCACTTGTCATGCACAAAAGTAATTTGAACCTGTTTAATCATTTCATGTTGATAGCCATTAAAACTATAATATCCAACTGGAAAAATGTGGACAAACTTCACCACAGGATATGGTGGAATTCAATATGTAACATAGATAGATTAGAAAAGTGCAGTGCTTATACTCCCTCATTACTACTAAAGCATGAACTAAAATGGAAGCCTTTTTTTGGAAAGTTTTACTTGCGTCACTTCTGATTAACAAACATCCATTTAGTCCAACTTACGCTCATTATCCTCATACTACCATTTCCTTCTTTGTTGGTCCCACCCCTCCTTTTGTATATGTATAGTTTTGTCATGTCTTGTCTGTGATGTATGTCTAAATCCCCTACCCCCACAAATCAAACATTATTTTGCTTTCTTAACCCCTTTAGTCCTATATCCATGCAAATAATTATTTATCTCAACTGATGATTTTAGATTCTTCATTCTAAATGTATAGGATCTTACTAGTTGTACTCTATTGCAGTTCTGTTATGCTATGTATGGTTATTATTAACAAAAACAATCTTTTAAACATAAAAATAAATCAACATTTTCCCCCCGAGTATGCAGATTCTTTGCAGGACTGAAAGACCAGGATCATTAGAAATGGTACACGTAGAAGGCTGTCATTTTAAAACACTTCTCCACTCATAGGACCCACAAGAGGCATGCAAGGCTGTGTACAATTTACAATGTGGGGAAGGTCAGGCACCTAGGGAATGTGCACAGGAATTTAAATGTGCATTTGTGCAGGCTTCCAGGTGGGTGAATACGAAGAGCAGGGAATTTGTGACCACATACTTGCATGCTCTCCCCAAATATATAATTACCCAACTAGTTTGAGATTTCCATGAGTGCAGAACACTGGATTGGGTGATAGATTAAGCCACCAGGATATATGAGATCCAGAAACCCACAGTTAAAACAACCCTAAAACAACAAAGCCATCTACTACACCTGCAAGTGCCAAGGTAGCAGAGGTGAAAACAACCCCCGTTGGACCTGGAGATGATGGGGGCTAAAAATACTCCTCCAGAAGATAAGCAGAATGAGAGGCAGAGGAGACCCTCCACCCAGGCCCAATCAAATGATAGCCAGGCAGGGTTTCAGAAAAATGACCCCTATGTCCCTTCACCTATGCAAGTCCTTGATGCAAAGGTACAACACCAATCCTTGGGTATGTGTACACTTGCCCCGCACAAAGGGGAAGGGGGGCAAAACAGGTAGGTACTTCCCTGGGAAACTTCCCTTCAAATTTCCCACAGGAGAAAATTATCACTCCACCTCCCAACATACATTTTTCAAACAGGTACCCTCAAAATCCTAACTTTCAAACAATACTCCTCCTTCTCCCTGGTTCCAGGTGTGAGAAACCTGAGGGTGTTCTCACTTGTAGACCCTAGGGATTCTTTGTTCAGGTGGCCTGGAGAGGGCCATTGTGCTTGTATCCCAAACCTGGAGGTGGTAAAGCGAGAGAGGATCACATTGGCAGGTCATCCTTGGGGATTGCATGAGGAACACCCTCAGGAGAGACATAGTATTCCCACCTTTTTGAAAAACACCCCACCCAACCTTTCCCCGACCTTTATAGATTATTGGAATTCTTGTCCTGTTGCCCCTTCCCAAATTCTGACAGGTACCAACACCAAAGGGAGGCGTAGGAGAACCAGCAAAAGGAGAACAAACACAGCACCCCATATTTTACAACAGCATCATTCCCCTTCACCTGATAATATTTTTACTCCTTTTCCTATCACCACTCAGGAATACTACAACTCCCATAATTCCTCCCCACTGTTTTCCCCAAAAGCACTGGGATGAGGAAGAGGCAGCCTTGAGCTATGAAGATTACTGTAGAGATGTCCTTGGAATGTTGGGGCACGCAAACCAATCTCCTTGTATTCCTTCAGAGCTTGGTTCGCGTGACCCAGTTAACCGCTGGAGGCTAGGTTGAGTAGATGGGCACGGCGGGCCCCATTGAAATAAACTTACCTTGTGCCACTCAATATGCCTCCCGTTATCCTTATAATTACCCATAGTAATCAATGTGCAATGCATTCCTATGAGCAGTCTCCATCTTGTCCCATTAACAAGGACAGGCAGAGTCAGTCAAGCACTGGGCAACCACTCTCACCTGATTCTGGGTAACTCTCCCGGCCAGTATAAAAGGTGGAGCACACAGAAACACGTTGAGCTGGGAATGCTGGAAGAAGCACATAGGCCAGGAGTGAAGAACCAGAGCTGGAGGAACCCTGGAAGGCCTGGAGAAAGGAATACTGCAAAATTACTGAGCCTGTGAGTACAGGGGAGGCTGTAGTATGGTGAGGGAACTCTGGCTCTAGGGAGCCAAACCAGGAGCAGCTAGGTTTACCTGGCAGTGTCCAAGTCAGAGCTCTTCCCCTGGACCAGACAGGAAAGTCCAGGCCTTTGAGAGGCAGGTGGAGAGACCCTGACCTCAGGAAACATGTTATAACCTTGTAGCTCCCAAAACAGCTGGAATGCCATTAATGGGGAGCTGGCAAAAGGGGAGCAAAATAAAATCATTGCATTGTGCGACTTGAAGTCCACAGGCATTTTTTTTTTGTTGAACATGTGAGAAGGGAGAAAGAGTCTTGCAAGTGCTACGAAGTTACCAGCCACCCTCCAAGGTGAATGGCAGAGTTGGGGATGCACAGAAGCGGTAGTGGAAACATCCTTGACTTCTACATCAAAAGCCCGAAAGACGGAAAACATATTAACACGACTGGTGAGGTGACGGAAAGAAAGACCTGTCTGTATTTAATTGAAATGTTAGCACAGTAGCCGAGGGATGAAGTTTATGCGTGCGCCGATAAGCTGTGAGAGAAAGTGAACCCATTGTTAAGAACTGTGAATACCAAATGTAAAGTACCAGAGTGATCCGGCGAAGTGAGATTGCCCAATCAAAAGTCCCTGTCAAATGTTTTAAAGCTGCAGAGGTAGCGGGAAGCGAGATGACACACATCTATTCTTCAAACTTCCCTCTGGTCCTCTCCTTACTTCCTCCATCATTCATGACTACCTATCTGCCATCCAGTGCTGGTGTACTTACAACTGTCTTTGGCTCAACGCCAGCAAGACTGAGATCCTTCCTATTGGACTCCTACTCACTCTTTCTTCCCCTCACTCTGGCCATCTTCTATGCGTCTCCCCATTCTCCTTCATCTGAAGCCAGAAACCTTGGAGTCATCTTCAACTCCTCTCTTTCCTTCCTCCCTCACATTCAGGACCTTGCCAAGAAGGCTCACTTTCAACTCTCCTGCCTCAAAGGAATTCTCCCTTTCCTCACTTTACCCCAGAAGCTCAATGTCTCGAGAGCTCTGGTTATCTCTAGGCTAGACTACTGCAATAGCCTTTTTCCTTAATCTACCCTCTTCTTCTCTATGACCCCCTCCAGCTAATCCAGAAAAGGGCCGCAAGACTTATCCTTGGCCTCAAGCCCAGGGACTGCATCTCTCCAGCCCTAAATTCTCTCCACTGCTCCCAGTTGCTGCAAGGATCAAACTAAAATCCCTCTGCATCATCCACAAGGTTGTCTGGGGCAGGTGGCCACACTATCAACAACTGGCTCTCATTAAATATTCTCCCTCCAGATCTTTATGTTCCTCCGGCACCAACTCTCTGTGTGTCAAGCGCTTTGCTAAACAGCAAGCTAGTGGCCAATCTCTAGGCTCTCTCCTATGGAACTACCTCCCCCTGTCTCTTTGTCTTGAGCTGGATCTCCTCAAATTCCTGAAGCTCCTCAAGACCTTCCTTTTCAGCTAATCCTTCCCTTCCTTCCTTCTCTGCTAAATCCCACAGTTGCTGACATTGGTGACCAGGGCCCTTATGTGTCCTCCTGGGTCATGGCCGCCCACACCCAATCGCCTTGAGCCTCTGCCCGCTCACAGCATTTGCCATGGCACCCACTGGCTTATGCCACCACAGGCCTGCACTTATTTATTGGCAGCTGACCATTCTCAGCAAGTCACTTAACAGCTGCTTGCTCCCTAGGACGTCCCTCTTTGGTACACCTAGCACTTAGCCCCCACTTCTAATCCCTCTCTCTTTCTCTCTCTCTCTCTCTGCACTTGCACATTCTGAATGATCAGAAGGCCTCCATCTTTCATGATTACATTTGCTTTTCTTTCCTGCGTTCCCTCCCTGTTGCCCTGTGGGTGCTTTGAAACAGAATTTATTTGATGTATACACCCCTTACAAATGCACAATAAATGCATAAATAACTAAATAAATACATTAGTGGGACAATGGAAAAGGCAGATGTGAAACCTGTGGTGTTGATGTGTGCAGGTCATAAGTACCCATTTCCTGAGTGCCAATCTGCTTTCTAGGGGTTTGGTGGAGAAACCTGGGAAAATGTTATCCATTGGGATGATCCCAAGATCTGATATACTAGGGTGCTTTGTATCTGGTTAGCCACTGATGTGGGAGAGTGTGACTGGGCTAATCAGAGGAGCTTACTCATGGCTCAGTATGTGTGGATGTGCTAATGATTTGACCCGTGGTGTCCATCTGTGGGGGGTTTATGTGTGTAGTACAAGGTGGTAGGAGATGTTAGATGGGAATTGGTTAGTCAGGGAAAGGCAGAAGTATGCCTTACCAGGCAAAACAACCTGCAAGCATGTATTCCTACCCATGGTCATTTGCAGAGAGTTTCGATTTCTCTAACTCCCAATGCCACCTCTCTCTCTACCCCCCTCCTTCTCTCCCTCCTCTCTCGCTCTCTCTCTCTTTTTCGCTCCCTTTAAAATAAATACATTGTACCCCTTGAGGAACAAAACAAGCATCCTTTGACTTCCATGTCATTGCTATCGTTCTCTTGGCCAATATACTTATTAAATCTTTCACCTTCGCCAGATGCGATTCGTGCTTACCCCCTCTCGAGAAGAGGCCTAGTAGGTACTTTTCGGGGTATTCCGCCTGGATTTGAAGTCTGCTTCCTGCTATCTTAAGTCTTATCCCGTCCCAGAACTCTTGTATCACTGGGCATGACCAGAACATGTGTATCATGTCCGCTTCTTCCGTCGAGCAGCGGGGGCACCAGCTCTGGCCTCCTGTCTGGACTTTATTCATCTTTTTGGGTTACATATAGCTGCGCCTGCCTAAATCTTGAATTTCTGGATGCCTTTTTTGGGTATCGTAGGGCCCTGGTCCATTCTTGATCGCTAAGGGGTCTCCCCAACTCCTCCTCCCAAAGCTGCCTCGTGTGTTGTTCCTGTGGGTTTTTGACTTTCAGTAGCTGTTCATATAACCTGGAGGTTGTGTGCGTTCCCTCTGCAATGTCATACCATTCGTCTAATGCCGTTTCCTCATCCTGGTTTTCCCAATCTGGCCATCTTCTTGTGATGTTTCTCAGCATGCCGGTATATAGGATGAATTGACCCACATGTATTTCATATTCGTCTACCATTTCGTGGAAGTCCGCCCACCTTCCCTCCCTTCTCAGGTCTCCGATTTGTGCTACACCTTTAGCCTCCCAGTGTGCTCGATATGTTGCTAGTGTATTTGTGTTCCCTCCCAGGAGACCCGCTAGAGGGATTTGCTTCAACTGCGGATCTTTTACCCCTTGGAGTTTCCACACTCTTTTCCATAAGTCCACAGCAATGTTGAGCATGTTCGGCAGGGTTCTGAGCCGGGGTCTGTCGAGCCATAGTATTTCCCTTAGATAATACTGTTTCAGTGCTGGCTGGAAAATGCGTGTGTTATTGTTTCGTCTTCTCCCAGCCATTTTACTGCAAATTGCAGCTGCCCCGCTAAGTAGTACCTATTGAAGTCCAGTAGTCTGATACCCCCCTCTTCGTAGTCCTTCTGCAGGGTCCTTATTGCGATCCTATTTCTCCCTCCCCCCATAGGAATGAACGCGTTATTGTGTTTAGTTTAGTGAAAAAGGCCCTGGGTATGCTGTATGGGATGTCCGTGAGGAAGTATAATAGGTGGGGCAGCACCACCGTTTTCAGGAGGGCTGCTCTTCCCATCATTCCCAGTGGGAGTGTCCCCCAGAAGGTCATTGACCGCTGTGTTCTTTCTAGAGCGACAAGCATGTTGGATGCATGGGTATCAGCGGGGTCATGATGTATCCCTATACCCAAATATTTGAAGGTGCGGGGCGCCTATTTCAGACCCAGGTCTGGCAGACAATGGGGGGGGGGTGTTTTAGACCGGCCAAGGGGAAGAGGAGGGACTTCTCTTTATTAATCGTTATGCCCGAAAGCCTGGTGTACACCCCAATTGCTTCTAGGAGGCAGGGTAGGTTTGTGGTTGGCTTGCTTACGAATAGGAGCATGTCAACCGCGTATAGCGAGATCTGGTGGAGTACCCCATCTATGTCCAGTCCGTTGTCTCTATATTCTGCTCTAAGAAATACTGTAAATGGCTCTAGGGCCAGAATATATAACATTGGCGATAGCGGGCACCACGAGGCCAGAATACTTGCTCATACTCCCCAAAGGTCTGCACTGCTGTCTAACACAAGCCCCAAACTATTCACAGCCCAAAATGAAATTCCCCCTTCACTCCCACCAGCAGATATAATTCACCATGATTTGCACTGCACCAGGCCTTCGGTGTTAGGTTTATACTGTAACGCTCCAGATGATTCTTCACAAAGAAAAGAGGAGCAGGAAAGATGGAAGGTGGAGTATGGAATACTAAAAAAAAAAAAAAAAAGAATGTGCAGCACCCTGGCCTAAAAAAGGGACATGGCGTGCAACAGCTGCATGGTGGTGAAGAGCAGTGTGTTGGCAGTGACCAATAGGGGATTTGGGGCAGGTGGTTAATAAGGACTTTCCAAAAAGACTGCTATCTTGAGGTTGCAGTGTCCCTGGCACCTTGCTAGCTAATGGTGTCAGGGGGATTCACTTCTCCTACATGTGCGACAGCTCAATGATGGGGCCAGGGCAAAAGCAGTCATGCTTTATACATGCAGATTTTGATTTTAAGGGGTAAGCTTGCAGGGATATGGTTGGGCTGTCAGGGATTAGCATATGAACAAGGTGTGAGCTGTTCCCCACTGGGGTAACCTGGAGCCAGGGAAGGTACTGCAATGTAACAGAAGGCTTTTTAAGTGCCTTTCAACTTCATGGGGTTGAGCATTTGAAAACCAATTAATGGAGCACATCTAGAGTGTGGGGCGGGTTAGCGGGTTGGAAATGATTAATGCTAATATGCTACCCATTTGTCTTGCAAGACCAACTGCAATAAGCCTTTTTCTTCATCTCAGACATCGAAATTTAGACTGTCCTTTTTTCTAATGTTCACAGTATACACGCCATATTTCAGCTCTGTACCCTAAACATGGTGCCCAACTCTGCTTCACATCTACCCAGTAAGTCATTGTCATCTAGTTCAGTATGTTGTTAATTCGTTTTTTTAAGAAAAATGAAGAAGCTGAGTTTCCCGAAAAATTGCATTTTAGCTTTCTTTGCTGTTTTGGTAATGTGACTGGATTTGTTTGTTTTTGTGTCAAGTGCTCCTATGCCTATGGGCCTTTCCTTGGCACTATATAAATAAATAAATAAATAAATAAATAAATAAATACATAAATAAATAAATAAATAAATAAATAAATAAACAAGATTATTCTCTTGTATCTTGTATGAGTTCTCATATTGGGACAATGCAGCCTGGCATCCCTCCCGCAATATGTCTTGCATCCTTTATGTGTGGACTATAAATACAAACAGAGTTTTTGTAAATAGGAAAGCAAGCCACACCCTCGGATTTGAGGTTTAGGGTGCAGTGGTTCCAGGATAACCATATCTTGCAAAACGTAATGAGTATGAGTCATTCAATGAAATTATTTTACACAGTGCCTCCACCATATTACCTTTTAAACTAGCCAAATTAAGAAACACAGAACGTATTCACCTTTTCAGTGCAACTGCAACTGGTAGCCAAGGTTGCATAGACATAGAAAGTCATTTAGCCAGGTGGTGCCAGTGTCTTAATTCAGGACAAAGCAGTGACTGCCTTCCCCCACCAAGTTAAAGATGATGACAAGTTAAACCACTTTTTGAAGAGAGAGAGTGGGCCTCATTACAACCCAGGCGTTAAGGGTTTAACGGCGCCGTCGGCGCCGTTAACCCTTAACGCCTCATCACCATTTTAACGCCTGCTTTTAGCAGGCGTTAATATGCAAGGCGCTAACCCGCCTTTGTGCTAATTACGGCACTGTAATTTACGGTGCCGTAATTAGCGCCTTCCCCACTCCCATTATGCCCTATGGGGCAAAAATGGGAATGGGGAAGGGTAAATGGGGAATGGGGATTTACCGCCCCACTCACCTTGGAATGGGGCGGTAAATCCGCCATCCACCATGGTGTAAACAGAGTTTACACCATGGTGGTAAAGTAGGGAACTTACCGCCTGGGTTGTAATGAGGCCCAGTGTGTGTGTTTGTGTGTATGAACTAAGAGCACTCAAAGAGCTTATGTGGATTATACATTCAAGTCATTGGGCCGCATTACAACCCTGACGTTGGACCATGGTGCTATTAGCACCATGGTCCATGCCGGATTCCGCCATGGTGGATGGCAGGGTGGTAAATCCCCATTCACCATGGCCCCTTCCCCATTCCCATTTTTGGCCCATAGGGCGCAAAGGGAATGGGGAAGGCGCTAATTACGGCACTGTAAATTACTGTGCCGTAATTAGCACCAAGGTCCCTTAGCGGGATGGACTTTAACGCCTGTAAGAAGCAGCCGTTAAAGTGTGAATCTGGCGTTAAGGGTTTAACGGCGCCACAGCCTTTTACGGCGCCGTTAACCCCTTAACGCCAGGGTTGTAATGAGGCCCATTGTCACATGTATTTGACTTCATTTTAGTTTCCATCTGAAATCATGCAACATATTTTTTTTTGTAAATACAATCTATTATCGTCTCTCAGAACACTGCAATGCAGTTATTGATATAAAGAATGTAAGCAACACGTGCATTAAGCATTAAAATACAAAAAAAGATGGATTTCAAGATGGTGCTGGGTGGAGGACGTACATGAGTGTTTAAGCTCTGCCGTGAGGGCCTCCAGGTACCCAAAGCCACCCCTCCATTAAATCAAAAGGAGCACGAAGGGGACTTTGGAACGACCCTCGAATCATGTCGCAAGGTCAGTGTACAATGCGGGAGGCAGACGGGCGATAAGGATCCCTGGCCTGGGCTTTTTCTTTGAATGCTGTGATTCTCAGACACATTAAGCTATTCCTGCTGGAGGAGAGCTGAGACGTACACTGTGTTGGAGTCAGGGTGGTGGTTTTTACATCATCAGTCATTCTTATCTAATTCCTGAGTACTAGAGGAGGGAGTGACGGGCCACAATGTTTTCGGCTTGGAGGAACAATGTCCCCATCGTGCTTACACTTCAAATCCCCACCACATGACATATCCTGTGGAAATTGAACTTTCCTATGGAACTTTTGAAGGATGAGGTCCTTATGGACACTATTGGAAATTCAATTAAGGAGTATTTTTGAAAATAAGTAAACTTCCCATACGTCTGAGAGTACTACATGCAATGTGTTTAAGGTAGTCTTGAGAGAAGAACCAATTTCTTTGAAGGTCGGAGAGAGAAACAGATGATACAGATGAAGTCTGAAGTAGAGGAAGAATTAAAAGGGGTTTCAAAAGTCCAGTTAGACTATCCTACGAGCGCTAATTTGAAAGCATATAGCAGTATTACGGGTTAGCTGGAGTAACTGCTTCCAAAAAGAGTAGATCCAGCTTTGTTGTATGCCAGACAAACTTATTAAAGCTAATAACGCTGATAAACTTCTGGCAATGACACTTAGGGAACAAACTGCATTGAGGATAATAGAAACTATTAGGAATGTGAAGGTCAGAGATTCTCCACAGTCACAGCAATAGTCGATGAATTTACTAAATATTCTTCTTCCTTTTACACCTCTGAATCTCCTCAAGAAAACCAACAGCTTGATTTTTTACAATCCTTGCCACTCCTGAATCTTACTTCATTAGAAAAGAGCAGTTTGGAAGCTGAAATTACATCGGAGGAGGTTTTTGTGGCAATGAAAACACTTCCCATTATTAAATCGCCTGGTGCTGATGGATTTCCAGCTGCCTTTTACAAAACATATCTGAGAATATTGGTTCCTAAATTAACTGCTTTGTTCAATGCCTCTCGCTTGGCTCTCGGGTGAGATCACAGTCTGTGGATGACGTAAAGGTGTTCTTGCTTCCCAGACATAATAAAGACTTAACTGACTGCCAATTTTATTGACTTATTGCATTGATAATAAATAGAGGCGAAGATTTATAAAAAACATTTTCACTAATAGACTTGACACTCTTCTTTCCTCATTGAAAGAACCAGATCAGTCAGACTTTCTTTTGATAACACTAGGAGAGTTTCTAATTTAATTGAAAAAGTGACTAAAACTGGACACCCATCGATCCTCCTTTTCTTAGATGACGAGAAGCCTTTTGACTGTGGGGAGTGGTCCTTTTGTAACAATACAATGTGGGTCATGGGGTTTGGGCCAGTGTAACTTCAGATTGTGGGGGCGAACTTTAATGACCCTTTGATACGTTTATCAATCAATGGGCAACTTTCATCAACTATTCAGATTCACAGGGGTACTAAACAGGGATGTCCACTCTCCCCACTTCTTTGTCCTATTCATGTATAGCCTTTCTTGGCTCGACTGAGGGGATCAGAGGGGGTGCAGGGGATTCTATTTTTGAGGGGTAGTTGCATAAAGTATTTGCATTTGCTCATGATATGATTTTGACGCTGACAGACATCATTGCAAGCAGTACTACAAAAGCTATTTACGCCAGATACCCCTGGGTCCGGCGCGCTCTATAAATAAAACAAACAAACAAACAAACAAACAAACAAACAAGGTAGCTGGGCTCAAGGTGTATATAAGCAAGTCTGAAATGCCAGGGTAATCCAGATGTGGACAACAGGCTCACTGTGCTTAGAGAGGCTCAGATTCATGTCACTGAGTACGCCTGACTAGGCTGAAACATGTATGTGGGGTTGCTGTTTGTACTCTTGTTCAAAATAGGTTTGCCTGACATTTCGGTGCTGGATTGCCCTGGTGGGCGGGACAAAGACCGATATGCAAACAGACATTCCTCCTTTGTGAAACGTACAGTGAGCAAAAAGCGATGGCTGCAGACTCTCAAAGTGGGAAAAGAAACACAGAACATGTTATCATGCCATTGTTCTTTCTAGGAACATGCGCCTGCTAACTATTTTGTATTTTTGAAAGGAACTTGGGGTTGGTCACCCTAAGTGGCATGGGTGAATCCAGACATGGACCCCTTGGTCACTATGCTCAGAGAGGCACAGCTTCACCTCACTGATGAGGCCCAACACGCTGGAACGCGAGTCTGGGGTTGCTGTTGCTACTGTTGTTCAAAAGAGGTTTGCCTGGCATTTCGGTGCTGGACTGCCCTTGTGGGCAGGACAAAGACTGACATGCAAATGGCCTTTCTTCCTTTGAGATAAGTACAGTGAGCAAAAAGCGATGGCTGTGGACTCTGAAAGTGGGAAAAAAACAGAGAACAAGGTATTATGCCATTTTCTTTCTAGAGAGGGGCGCCTGCTACCTTTTTTGTTCCAAACAAATGTACACAATGTCAGTTCTTGCAATGGCCAAAACACTTGCCACTGCTCCAGATAAAATATTAAAATAACGAAAATATGCACTCTTCACCGCCACACACCTCAAAAGGGCAAGCGCTTTGGGTTTAGAGACATCTGATGCCCTGCAAAAAACAAAACAATTCACCCACCCCAAAGTTGCAGAGTAGGGCATTAGAAATTACTCCTGGCAAGGTCAGTCAGCAACAACACAGGTACTGACACATTCTTGCAACAAACACAAACTTGCTGTGACTACTCACCTGAACCACAATACAGAGCTATAGTATTTTTAGTATAGCTACTAGATCTAAAGTATAAAACCCATACCTCTGTCCAGTACATCAGGGATCACTTGAGAGGGCCATCAGCATCCAAGGTCAGTCAAATGGCAAAGGTGTGTTGTTTAAATTACTCATAATATAACAAAACAAAGCATAACCTAACATAACACTAAACACTAAAACACATGTATTATATTTACAGTCACATTTGATTTAGAAGGCATATACACAATTTGTGAGAATAAAAGAATTTTATAACAGTATCTTCTTACAGCACTATGTTGGTGTTCCCTGCATATCGGTGCATCCCACAATTCACTGATTATGTTCAGGGGCAGTAATACAGCATCTTACTGGTGGACAGGATCCCTGCTTCCAAACAATTAATTGATTCACACTGCATAGCTAACAAGCCAACAGGTGTACAGTTATCATTTGTTTCTTTGAACCTTGAACCTAAAAGCTGACGTCGACCCTGGAAAGGAGCACATTTCTATATAACGATTCATATTAGCGCATAACAACAAACACTAAGTTCCTGGCAGCAATTCAGAATCTCTGGGTTATAGGAAATGTTTCCCAATACAATTGTGGACTCAGAGCATCCTGAAGATTGTTGGTAGGTAGCTCCAGACTAAGGTTGGGTGAACTCTAGTTTGGGGATGAACCAAACCAAAACGAATTACGGGTAGATTGAGGTCCCACAAACTTTAGAAACTTTGCCGGACATTTGGTCGGATAAAAAGATTGGGCCATGAGCAGAGACAAGGTTGCTGGCATCCCTCAGAGGGCCATGACACGTGCTTAATCACATTATTCGATCATGGCAGGTGCCTGCAGGGTAGTGGATATGTTTCACTTTCTTTTTCTTGTGGTTGTAATAGAAAGAAATAAACCGTGAAAATCCCTTTATGGGGTGCAGCATGGCAAATGATTTAAAGAAAACTGGGATACATAGAGTTTTTTTTTATATGGGTAAGGGAGGACGGTGGTTCACATCCCAAAAGTGACCATATCATTTTGGATTGGTGACCAACAAGATTCTGTGAGTCTCTTTCAGGGAATGATGCCCTCTCTGGAACATGCCTTGGCCTGTATTTACCTCTGTAGCACCTAAATTATTGGCATCCCATCATTTGGGCTTAACATTTTCTCCTGCTTCCATGTAGCTATCAAAAGAAGGGGGATTGTTCTTAGCCTGAAACTACCATTTATCATTTACTGGCAGCATTCTTGGTGTGTTGTTTTCGAAGATATATGAGACAGCTGCGGGGGCGACCACCGTCCTCTTTACGTTACTAATTGTGCGGAAGCATGAGGAGGGGACGCAGTGAGAGTTATGGGATTGCGCCATTATAAAACGCCTCTCTGAATCAGTCCCTACAGCTCTCATAAAGACCAACGAGGGATGTTAGTACCAATGTCAGGGTAGTGGTGGCTAAAAGAATAGAACTTCTCTCGCGAAAGTGAAAGAGTCTGATAGGTTTGCCAAGGAAATAGGATTTCTGAGACCTCAGTTTCACAAGATTACATTGTAACGGTTTGATTTTAAATCAGTCCTGGCTCACTTTCAACCTTAGCGTTGTTTCAAGACCTCGGCCTGTCAAACCTGCTAGCAGTTTTGTGATGATTTCATATTTTCTGCCTCTGTCATTTATTTCTGGAGATATGTTTCAATGTCGTAGTGTGGGCATTGGGAATACCAAGTGCCCACTCTGTTTTCTTATTTTATGCCCCCATAAAAAAGAGGTCTCGGGAGTGGCTATGCCATCACTCAGTTGATTTCACTTCATTCAGTGATCATTCTCATTGTTGGTAGGTTGATATTAAAGATGTTCAGTGTTGAGGTTGTAACTGGCCAGCCACAAGGTAATGCAATCAATTAAGTGAAGAGGTTTTGGCATAGCAAGTGCTATGTCAGAGCTCAGGTCAAGCCCGTCTGAGGAATTTCTAATCCAAACGATGCATTCAAAAGATATCCTTACACTTCTTTGTGTAGGAGGTTAAGTGAAAATCAGAAAGAGACCACAGTTAAATAACACGCCCAAATGTATACAACTGTGAAACAATACAAACACATCAAGTGGAAAAAGTTATCATTTTTAGTTAAATGTATTTTCAAAAGCAAAACATAATGAACAGTAATATTTAGGGGCTGGACACAAGATATACTATCCTCTCAAGCAGGATGCACAAAGCCAAGTTTCAGTCCCACCAATGCCATACCCTTGACCTGAAACATCCTCAGCTGTATAAAGTCCACCTATGTGGTCTCAAGAAAACCTTCTTGGGACAGTGGGAGGTGCACATTTTTTGGAAGATGCCTCATGCTCTGCTTCTTCTTGATTTCTGAACATAACTTCATCAAATAACCAGGGAACCCAGCATAATGTTTGGTTAAGCTTCACCAATTATTGCTCAAAAGCAATATCATACTCAATATTCAGGGCTACCGTTGAATACCATAGCAATGGTGACGGAAAATGTCTGTAGGTTCAGGAAGATAAAGTTCCAGTTATCGGGCCAATCAAAGTCATTGGCTGTGCTGGGGAAATTTGATGTGATCTGGGCTACTTGGGGGCCATATGAACGGAGAAAATAATTTCAGTTTCTCGTTGTGGGATTTGTCAGGCTCTAGGAGCAGGGGTATACATGGTCAGTATGTGACTTGTGTTTTAGATGAATTTTGGTGACTTGTGCATGCTTTTGCTATCCTTTTCTGGCAATTCCTTGCATGTGAGTTTGTTTTGATACCTAAATTGAAAGGCAGGCCAGGGGGGTCCCACGGTCAACTTTCAGGTGGGGCAGGGGGCATTTCAAACCAGGGTCCTGACTGGGGGTGTGTATATAAATGGGGAAAAAAAGCTGCAAATATGAAGAATACTGAAAATAAAGTGGTAAAATAACTTGTATTAATAATAACAAAGGTAAAAATTAAGAAAACTAAAATATCCCAATTTTAACATAAATGCATTGTAAAATAGATTAAAAACAAAACATAAAGAACTCTTGATTGAGATAATCATGGTTTAGAGCAGACGAGGAGCTCTGAGGAGGGTTCAAATTGTGCTCGGGAGAATCGCGGGTGTCATCTCTATTTTGACATAATAGCGCTTTGAAACACATTGTGTAGAGGCGCTATATGAATAAACTATCAGTTCATATCAAATATGCTGTAAAGTGCAAACAAGGGGATGACGGATGTATCTGTCGTTGATATGGTGGGTTTTCCCTGGGGCCGCTATGTTAATAAGAAACGAAAAGCACAACTTTCAGACAAAAACATTCATTTGCACAGGAGTTGCTTTTTTAGTAAAAAGAACACCACTACATTTGTTTGTTTAACTTCTTAATTTAAAAACTCTATATTTTTACCAATGTAAATAAGTTATTCTTACCTCTACATTTTTTTTACCACTTTGTTTCCAGTGTTGCTTAGTATTCCGCAATATATGGAACCGTTTCCCACATCCGCACACAACAGTATCACCAATGCCAGATGTCAGAGGTTTACGCCTTAGGATGTTATTACCATTGTCAGGAGTAGGGCATGAACCTTAAAGCCTGCATTCCATTTCATTAAAGGTAGCATACCTGGGTGTGTAAATCACACCCTGCCCTCCAACACCTGTCCTGCCCATGTACACTCACAGACTGAGCTGCTAGCAGCAGGCTAAAGCAGGGGAGCACCACACACTCGAGGCCTATAAAAGAGACAAGAGCCTGTTTTGCACAGTATTTAATCATTCATTACATTCTGCTCTGCCACGGCTTTTTGGGGCATTAGCATGCAAGTTAATGTCCAAGGATGGTTTGGTAATCCTAATCGTGAAAATAAACTAACCAATCAGAAACAACGTTTTAAAATTGTCGGCCCCAGAAGATGAATAGGGACATGAAGGAGGAGTTAACCTCATAAGTCGACCGTCACTGCCCTCTGGAACCATTGGAACAGATACCTGACTCTTATCCACAACTATGCCTCCACTCTAGAAACTTCTGAGCCTCATAAAAAGGTCGGAAATTAAATGTTTAATTCAAGAATAAATGAGTCAGAAATAGAAAGGTGTCCACCCTCCATTTTAGAATGCAGTTCGGGAAGTTCTAGGACACCTCAATGACCACTTGAAATTAATTAAGATGTAAAAGATATGTTCATGTGGTGCTTCTGACACCCACTAGAACAACATTTCTGCTCACACACAGAACACTTAATTCCTTGAGAAACAGTTCCCACCTTGAAACAGTTGTGTATAGGTGCGTTATTAATGCCATATCATATCATATCATTATCCCCATGACCACTGTGGGATGTCCAGTTAGTACTTGCTATCACCATCATCTAGATGTACTGACCAGCAGAGGAAAAGCTTTTCTGCTTCCTGGAACGCGACCTTGGCTTTGGCTTGCAATGGATCCTTTCCCTTCGCGGATCCTTTCCCTTCGCTCCAACCTAACCCCTTTTTTAATGAATGAATGATGTCCTGCTAAATACATGCATGCATGAGGTGGGCACGAATCATGCGTTCTCACTATGAGCAAAATAACCAAAGAAGGGGTCGGCAGATGGACGCTTGTAGATTTGCATCTTGGGGAACAATGGTTTTAACCCCAGGCCCTTGATGGCGGCCGCATAAAGAAAAATAATGGACAGCGATTAAGTAGTTGCCGAGAAAATCATCAAACCTTCTGAAATCTTTCACTGCACCCCAAGAAGGAGTCACATGAGGTGCTGATCAAACCGGACTGAAACTTGATGAAACAAGTAGAGCTTAGTCTGACTGCAGAAGAAGATGGTGTTGTCAGACGGGGTTCAGAGGGAAGATTATGCAGGCCACCATAACTAAGAAGCGGGGAGCCAACGTAAGCTCTTAGAGACGCGCGCCTTTGGAAGCCTCCCGTTAATACGCCATATCTGAGCAAAAACACACAGGAGATAGTGGCCAGAGATATGCTTGATATCTGCCAAGTTAACTCCAATAAATATATTGAAAAGTGTTCCTCCAATAACTTGAAAGCTTGGACTTTCACTGAAGGCCCTCCCTGTGGAGCTCTGATCGCCGATCAGCTCCGTGCCCTGGGAGAGGGCCGTGCCTTTGTCCCCAGATCCATCCGGTCATGAAGGGATGAGCATAGCCTGTTCCCACCAGGTGTCTGTGATAAAGGGAGAGAAAAGTTTCGGAATCGAGAAAGCAATTTTCAAGACACCTGCGGGGGTGCAGAAATAATACATCCTCCTGGAAATGTCTACTTATGAGAAAGGACTACAACTGTAAAAACACAAAAAGAACAGTGGGTATTATTTACATGAGATCTCATTATTTAAGCATGTTGGAGTATGTTTAAACAAGATATACAGAAATGTTGAGAAGTTGCTGATATGAGATATGGTTAAAACAACTATTTTTAGCGAGGACGTTTATGTTTAAAGACTTTTAAAGACTAAATACGTCGGCGTTAAACATCTTCCTAATATTAACAAGTCCACACACATATCTTAATAGCTTTGCATAAAAGAATATTCCTCCTACCCTATCGTAACGCATCCGGGGAATTCTTGGCATAGTCCCAGCTGCAATTTGACACGCGAAAATCCGTGGACATGAACGTTCTATTCCTCAGCGTGTTTTGTCATACCTTGTGCACTGGTGACGCTAGGTTTCCCTGGCTTTGCTGCGCTTCCCTCTGTCCCCCCTCCCTCAGCATTTATACTAGTGTGACTGTCTAAGAACCATATATTTGCCACCCTCCTTTGTCTCTTACTTCCGGCTCTCATACCGCCTTCATGTGGGGCAAAAGAAAACAATATTGCGCTGCCGTTGGTACCATACAAATTAACAATTCCACAATGAACAAATTATAAATGCATACATCTCTTTGTGCCAACCTTCGCAGTGTCTGTATGATTTTATTCAGGTGGCAATGACGTTACTGCACGGTTCAAGGAATGTCACGCTGACCCGAATTCAGAGTACAAAATCACATGCAATACAACTGACAATGACTATCAAGCCAAAGCATCCCTGTACTAAATTATAATCACACTCAGTTGCACATCAACAGGACAGCATAATCTAGCACCAGTTACACTTTGACCACGCCATGAACTTGTGACATAGTTATGCAATGGAAGGCAATGTTACATATTATTGTGCCCATGTGCCATTGAAATGGCCTCAAAGATCTGTAGGCGAATGCACTTGGAGGACCCAAATCCGGGACAATAGAGATTGTTCTGACTCATATGTAATGCATATGTGCATTGGAGCCTAAAGAAAGGAATGAAGGCATTCAGTTAGGTAGGCAGGGGTGGCAATGCCCCTGCAAGTGACACAAGTAGAACAGGTGTGTGGCTGGCTGATGTGAAGGCTGCCACAGTGTTTGAGTCAAGGAGATGGACAATGTGTACAGCCAGACAGATCAATCAATCTTGTCAATATGCAGCATTTGAGTGGCAGATGTGCAGCTTGATTTGAGAGCAGGTAGTGGGCGACTGCATGTGTGTGCGGATGGGTGACCATGCTTTTGTAGGGATACAGCTATCGAATATCGATTGCACAAGTGATGAGCGTAGCCCACACATCCACAGTAAGGCCTGAACCCATCCGACAGTCACAGAAGAATTTCAATTGGATAACATGAAAAAGGTACTTTTTGCACATGGTCAAAGAGACTGCAAGAGGAATAGTATCAAGATTCATAACTTGTATTGTAAATATTGACATTACAATGCTGAAATATTGGGATGGGTTACATGTCCAGAGATGAAAATAAAATAAAAGTGCAAAATAAAACCTAACACTATAGAACTATATACAAAGGCAGTGGGCTCAAATTTCTTTCAATGCTTCTACCAGGGTAGAGTCACATTCTTCATCCTGCGCCTGGAGGCAAGCCTCTGTTCTTGCCTGAAGGGCTTGCAGGCCCTCAACCATCTGTTCTCCTCCACCTCCTCATCCCTGCAAGCATCCTCCAGGATGGCTGCCCATGCCGTTGTCCACCTCTCTGCCACCTCTGCCCTGGTCCTGGCAATGGTTGCCTCCCTAGCCTGCTACCTCTCCATCCGCTGCCTCTGATATTGGTCTCAGACACACACCATTTACCGCAGCCACCATCTTTCCTCCCGCTAGATGATTGCCATTTGTTCCTGAATTTGCCTCTGCAGAGTGGAATGGCCCTGCATCAACTGCCTCCTCAAACTCCTGACCTGCTGCTGCCTGGCACAGTGTAAGTTATGTAGGTACCCCCTCTGACTGGAGGACACTTGTCAGGGGTGCACAGCATCTGCACTGCCCTGAAGTCCTGGGCCTGGGTAGGCACAGTGACCACCACATGTGGTGTTCTTTGGACTTTCAACTCAGACAGGGACATAGGCACAACCAGACTGGTGGGACAGGTCCCCAGTGGGCCATGATGGTTTGTGGCACCAAAGGCTCCCTGGAGGATGACTGGGGCACAGAGGAGGAAGTGGAGGAGGGACAATGGCATGCACTGGCACACAGAGACCAACCGCAGTTGTTAGCTGGCCCAGGAAGTGGCTCATCAACTTGTGATGCTGAGCCAGCTCCACACAAGTAGCTGAAACAGAATCACAAATCGATAAGGTCTGCCTCACGAGACCATGCAGCAGGGTCTGAACCAAATCTCGGCTTGCCCCTTGGTCTCAAGAAGGGCCTCGATCTGGATGTAGGCATCGACGAAGATGGACACTGCCACAGCAGATGGCCCAGGGGGAGGAGGTTGTGCAGAAACCTCCATGGTGGACTTAACATCCTCATGTCTCTAGGCCAGGGGTACAGCGTGAATACCCTCCTCAATGACTTCACCAGAACCCTTGGGCTGGACTGAAATTGCCTCTTCCCCCACATCCTCCTCCATCATCCCAGAATAATCCATAGGGTCTTCCACCATCGATGGACCCTGTGTCTCCACACCTATCTCATAGCTGCTCAGGTGCCCCCACCACAATAACCTCCTGGGATTTACTGTCAGCCGCCTTGCCAGATGTTACTGGTGTTACTCCAGCAAATTCACCTTCAGGCGAGGTGGTGTTAATGGGGATTGGCTGTGGTGTGCCTGGATATGCTGCCTTGGTCCTTGCCCTTCTCCACAGCAATGCTTCAGCCCTCTTCACGAGCCGCAGCAACTGTGGAAAATGTGCTAAATAACATTGACATCAGTCATCAGTGTCCATGCATGTGTGGCATACACAACATTAACAGTAACATTCAGTCAGCATTGGTAAACCAGCAACTAACACACACACACACACACACACACACACACGCACACGCACACACACGTGAACGTTGATGCAATCAGCATGAATTCTGATGCACAAGTGTAGGGACAATAATGACTCACAGTCCTGACACATGCACATTTCAACCCAGCATATTTTAACACTGTTAGGCAGAATCATATGCAGTACCCTTTGGGAACACCACACACAATTAAGAATACAAGTGTAAGTACAATTTCACCTTTGGTACAAGCCTGTACTACACAGTAATGTGGTAGCAGTGGCTGAGCAGCCAGACTTATCTCAAGAGTAAAGTGAGCAGTACGACAGGTTACACAAAGCAATAGCAAATACAGTGATTTAAACAAACACGTACTCAAGGTTTCTTGGTAAAAGAATATACATTTATTTATAGTCATTTGGAAAACATTCCACTAGTAAGAGCAGCTCAATATCACAATCTAATATACTACAATACACAACCAATCAGTTTCTGAACAAGTTCAGCTCCCCTGAAGTGTGAGCAAAATGGAAATTCAGTTGCTTTAAAAAGGGGTAAAAAGACAAGGTTATAAGAATCAACATTACAAATACTTTCATAGGCTGGGCAAAGAGTTTCAATTCACTACAATCAGAAATTAAATTCAATAGGCTTGGGGCAAAGTCAATGGGGGTCATTACGAGTTGAGCGGTAAGGGTTTACCGGCACCGGTAAGGATGCCGGTGCAGTAAAGCATTAACACCCTATTCCAAGGTCCCTTAGCGGGTCCCGCAGGAACGGCTGGTCTGACCAGCTGTTCTTTGCAGGACCCGTTAAGGGACCTTGGAGCTAATGATGGGCCCGCAATTTGGGGGCCCCTTATTAGTGCCCTCCCCATTCCCATTGAGCCCTATGGGTGCTCAAATAGGAATGGTGAATGGTTTACTGAATGGGGATTTACCAGGCCCGCATAGGTCAGAATGTCCCGGTAAGTCCCCATTCAGTGAGACTGGACGCGGACCCGGGTTTGGAGGCAGCCATGGCGCTAAGAGCGCCATGGCTACCTCCAAACTCATAATGATCCCCAATGGTTCAGATTCTGGTATAGGAGAGCACAGTTCTGGTAGTAAACTGTTAAGTCTTTGACATGGATCTTAAAAGAATTTGGTCAGACGAAAAGTTAGATGTTGGTTTAGGGAAGGACAAGCCTTCAAAGTCAGGAAAGTTTCACAAACTTTCACTGTGGCCGAACAGAGTTCTGCACCACACTTGCACAGTACCTTGTAAGTGAAGAAAAGCTGTAGCTGAGGCAGTTGTTCCTGGCATTTCCTGCAGATCTTGCTGTTCCTGAGCTTCAGTCGTGGGGACAAGAAGGAGGACGTTGGGAGGTTCCTGCACTGCCCAGGGAAGAGGCCACAAGCTTGGCAAAATGCCAGTTTAAGGTGTGAGTGCCTTAAAGTCCACAAACTGGTTTCCTTCCCCCTGGCTATCCGGTTTTCAACAGCACTCTGAAGAAAATTCGACCATGTTGGGGACGGTGTCCAGGTGGTTTACAAGTTGGTTGTTCCCACCAAACTAAAGGGAAGAAGTTAACCTTGAAGGGCTTCTCCGTCGATGGAGTTTCAGGCAAATCGGACCTGCAGCAGGGCTTTACCGGTGGACCAGGATTTGCAGCAGTCATCTTCCTTCAGCTCATATTTGGTTCTTTCATTCCAGTGTCGACTGTGCTTTCCAAGTCCCAGAAACCTGCTTTTAGACAGTTTTCCCCCATTCATTACAGCCTGCCTGTCACTCACACTTCTGGGGGGCTTTCCTTGCTGGACAACCAGCCAGCCAATCACCCCAGAGTGCATTCAGGTCTCCTAGGAGACTAAGCACAGGGAGTTCCGAGCACCTCTCTCACATCCTGTTCACCCCAGACACTCAGGTGCTAGAGGAGGGCTTCAGCACTGAAGCCTGCCAAAGACCAAAAAACAAAGGGACCAATCCTGTTTTGACGCGGAGAAACAAACACAAGAAGGTCCTTTCCAAAAAGAAATGGAGAAAAAAGTTGACCTGAGTCTGTTTTTACAGATAGGTCTTGGGCACCATATTGGAAAACATGGCTGACCCGATTTTTAGCTACCGGTGTTTCGCGGTCCGGAAAAATTATGGTAGTTTGTTTAAAACCACTGCCACCAGCCATTTCAAGTGGGAATGGGTAACATTTGACTGCTACATGAGTGTTTAGACTCAGGGGATGCTAGACAACCCCTCCAGCACTCTATATGAAGATAGTGTGTGCTGGGTCTGTACATTTAAAAAGACTAGTAAAGTCAATGTAACTTGACATGCTCTGGGAGACAGTGGTCAGTCCCAGAGAAGGTATTTAAACCTTGGGGAGTCTGAAAGACACCCCTGTGCCACTGCCCTGAAGGTGCTGTATGACACACAGAAAAAGATGATGCCTATGGAGTTGTTTTAAAACGCCATATCCAAAGAACACAGAAGTAAGACACATTGAAAATGAAAAGTTCAAAGTCCCAAACTATCGCAAAAGAGCTAGAGGGCTCTAAGGTAGAGGGAATTTAGCACTTGGGTGAGAAATCTCCCAAACACTCGTCCCCGCCAGACTAACACAGGAGGATCTAATCCCCACCAGGATGGATCTCCTGTTGCAAGTCGGTTAAATAGCCAGCTGGGTACACCAGCAACCTTGTGTAACCCTTGCTATGAAACTTTTTATCCAGTGTTTTCAATTGGAAGCTATATGACCTACAAACCGGTTGTGGTACATCTTTCTTGTTTAAGGTATAGGGGATCTTTTCTAACAGACCCTCGAAAGTTGTAACAACCTCTGAATCTACAATAGGCTTTTTCAAGGGGTCTTTAGAAAGGAGTCACTTAGATTTCGAGGGGCCTCCATGGTTCCTCACCACCTCTCTGTCACGAGCAGGCTCGTTCTCAGGTATCTTGGTTGAAAGAACTGTGGTCAAGCAAGGTACACACTTCCACTTCCTCTAAAATCTGGTTTTACCTGGCTTAGAAGTTTCCCTCCTAACACTAGGATTTACACTGGAGTCTTCAGTAGAAGATCCAACAGTCTTAAGGTGTTTAGCCTTAGACCTATTTTTCCTGGTTTTCCACCAGCTTTGAGAATTACCAGTTCTCACAGGCCTAGAGAGGGGTACAATTTGTCTATCCACCTCTTCCTCAGAAGCAGGGGGAGTCAAAGACTTTACAATTGGATGGGCAATGATGGAGTTTGGTTGGGGCTCCCATTTCCCTACTATACTAGCCTCAGATTTGCTTTGGTTAGAGGTCACTTTACTAACCCAAGGGCTTACAGTGGGGGGCTCTGTTGAGGTTCCCACAGGCTCAAAGTGGTCTCTTAAGGTTGTCTCTCATCCAATTTGGTTTGGTTCTGTTTTCTCTCACTGGAAGACCTGGGGGTACTGGATACTACTTCTAGAATTTGTAATCATTCCCCAATAGGACTCTCCCAGGTACCTAATTTTCGACATTGACAGGAATCCTCACTGTCATATTATTACACTGAATGAGATTTGGTAGAATCGGAACCAACTGGACAGGACCTCCAGAAAATGTAGTGGGACCTTTGGGTGCTTTAGCAACATCCTCAGGCTTGAAAAAGCATTCATCCACAATTGTTCTGCTGGCCCCAGTGTCTCTCATGGCACGGGTGTCCTGGCCATTGACAAGAACACTGTCCACATACACATTAGAGTTTTCTGGAATGGAGTCAAACACACCCATATTCTGTTTCTTACCCAGACCCATGAACTCTAAGGATGCGGTATCTTGAAGACCCAAGGGTGCTTCAGCAAATGGTTGAAAGTGGGCACTAGCCATTTGTACTTCTTCCTCTAGGGAGAAGGCAAAGGAGGCAGTGCTGATCCATGCAGGTTTACCCTTGCATCTGGGATCTCCTTTCACATGGTCAGTTGACCCACAAAAATAGCATTTACCAAATGCTTTTTGGAAGGGGGGTTTCTGCTGACCTCCATCTGGTTGGACACCAGAGGATTCACAATACCTACCAGGTTTCCCATGGGCCTACCCTTTTGTTGTTTGGGGGCCTCTTCTGGTGTTTTGGAATTCGATTTATCTTTATTCTCATTTTGGTGCTGTTTACCCTGATCCTTTTTGCGAGTTGCCCCAGAATCCTTATGAGTGGCCCTGTTTGCTACCCATGAGTCAGCTGCTCTGGCTAACTTTTTTGGGATCAGTCTCATTTGAGTCAGCCAAGTGCTGTCTCAGCTCAGGAGAGCAGGCATCAAAAATAGTTTCCAATAAAAACAGATTCCTCATTCCTTCATAAGTGTTAACTTTGTAACGGTTTACCCAACCATCTAAGATCTTCAAACATTCTCACACCTAAGTAGCCCAAGGGGTACCATTAGTCTTTACAAACAATTGCTTCTCTAGTGGTGCTTAGCCTTTTGAAGGTTATTTGAACAAAGGTAAGAGTAGCACTCTAAATGTAACAAGTATACTTTTATCCCACCGCTGCCACAGTGTTAGGCAGAATCATATACAGTACCCTTTGGGAACACCACACACAATTAAGACTAAAAGTGAAAGTACAGTTTCACCTTTGGTACAAGCCTGTACTAAACACTAATGTGGTAGCAGTGGCTGAGCAGCCAGACTTATCTCAAGAGTAAAGTGACCAGTACAGCAGGTTACGCCAAGTAATAGCAAATACATTATTCAAACAAACACTTATTCAGGGTTTCTTGGTAAAAGAATATACATTTATTTACACAGTCATTTGGAAAACATTCCACTAGTAAGAGCAACTCAATATCACAATCTAATATACTACAATACACAACCAATCAGTTTCTGAACAAGTTCAGCTCCTCTCAAGTGGGAGCAAAATTGCACTTCAGTTACTTTAAAAAGGGGTAAAAAGACAAGGTTATAAGAATCAACAGCACATATACTTTCATAGGCAGGGAAAAGGGTTTCAGTTCACTACAAGCAGCAATTCAATTCAATAGGATTGGGGCAAAGTCAATGGTTCAGATTCTTGTATATGAGAGCACAGTTCTAGTAGTAAACTGTTAAGTCTTTACCACGGATCTTAGAAGAATTTGGCCAGACGAAAAGTTAGATGTTGGTTTAGGGAAGGACAAGCCTTCAAAGTCAGGAAAGTTCAACAAACTTTCACTGCGGCCGAACACAGTTCTGCACCACACTTGCACAGTACCTTGTAAGCGAAGAAGAGCTGTAACTGAGGCAGTTGTTCCTGGCAATTCCTGCAGATCTCGCTTTTCCTGAGCTTCAGTCATGGGGACAAGAAGGAGGACATCGGGAGTTTCCTGCACTGCCCAGGGAAGAGACCACAAGCTTGGCAAAACATCAGTTTAAGGTGTGAGTGCCTTAAAGTCCACAAACTTGTTTCCTTCCCCCTGGCTCTCCGGTTTTCAACAGTACTCTGAAGAAAATTCGACCAGGTTGGGGATGGTGTCCAGGTGGCTTACGAGTTGGTTGTTCCCACCAATATCAAGGGAAGAAGTTAACCTTGAAGGGCTTCTCTGTCGATGGAGTGTCAGGCAATTGGGACTTGCAGAAGGGCTTCACCGGTGGACCAGGAGTTGCAGCAGTCGTCTTCCTTCAGCTCATCTTTGATTCTTTCGTTTCAATGGTCGACTCTGCTTTCCAAGTCCCAGAGACCTGCTTTTAGACAGTTTCCCCCATTCATGCCAGCCTGTCTGTCACTCACACAGCAGGGGGCTGTCATTGCTGGACAGCCAGCCGGCTAATCACCGCAGAGTGCATTCAGATCTCCTAGTAGACTAAGCAGAGGGAGTTTCGGGCACCTCCCTCACATCCTGTCCACCCCAGACACTCGGGCGCCAGAGGAGGGCTCCAGCACTGAAACCGGCCAAAGGCCAATGAACAAAGCGGCCAAACCTGGTTTGGCACACAGAGTCAGACACAAGAAGGACCTTTCCAAAAAGAAATGGTGAAAAAAGTTGACCGGAGTCTGTTTTTACAGATAGGTCTTGGGCGCCATATTGGAAAACATGGCTGACCCGATTTTTAGCTACCGGTGTTCGCAGTTGGGAACAATTATGGTAGTTTGTTTAAAACCACTGCGACCAGCCATTTCAAGTGGGAAAGGGTAACATTTGACTGTTACATGAGTGTTTAGACTCAGGGGATGCTAGACACCCCCTCCAGCACTCTTTATGAAGATAGTGTGTGCTGGGTCTGTACATTTAAAAAGACTAGTAAAGTCAATGTAACTTGACATGCTCTGGGATACAGTGGTCAGGCCCAGAGAAGGTATTTAAACCTTGGGGAGTCTTAAAGACACCCGTGTGCCACTGCACTGAAGGTGCTGTTTAACACACAGCACAAGATGGTGCCTATGGAGTTGTTTTAAAACTCCATATCCAAAGAACACAGAAGACACATTGAAAATAAAAAGTTCAAAGTCCCAAAAATATTGCAAAATAGCTAGAGGGCTCTAAGGTAGAGGGAATTTAGCACTTGGATGAGAAATCCCCTTAACACTCGTCCCATCCATACTAACGAACAGGAGGATCTAATCCCCACCAGGATGGATCGCCTGTTGCAAGTTGGTTAAATGGCCAGCTGAGTACACCAGCAACCTTTTGTAACCCTTGCTATGAAACCTTTTATCAGGTGTTTTCATTTGCAAGCTATATGATCTACAAACCTGTTGTGGTACATCTCTCTTGTTTAAGGTATAGGGGATCTTATCTAACAGTCCCTCAGAAGTTGTAACAACCTCTGAACCTACAGTAGGCTTTTTCAAGTGGTCCTTAGAAAGGAATCCCTTAGATTTAGAGGTGCCTCCTTGGTTCCTCACCACCTCTCTCTCAAGAGCAGGTTGTGTCTCAGGTATCTTGGTTGGAGGGACTGTGGTCAAGCAAGGTGCACACTTCCACTTCCTCTGAGATCGGGTTTTACCTGGCTCAGAAGTTTCCCTCCTAACACTAGGATTTACACTGGAGTCTTCAGTAGAAGATCCAACAGTCTTAAGGTGGTTAGCCATAGACCTAATTTTCCTGGTTTCCCACCAGCTTTGAGAATTACTAGTTCACACAGGCCTAGATAGGGGTACAATTTGTGTATCCACCTCTTCCTCAGAAGCAGGGGGAGACAAAGACTTTACAATTGGATGGGCAATGATGGAGCTTGGTTGGGGCTCCCATGTCCCTACTACACTAGCCTCAGATTTGCCTTGGTTAGAGGTCACTTTACTATCCCAAGGGCTTACAGTGGGGGTCTCTATTGAGGTTCGCACAGGCTCAGAGTGGTCTCTTAAGGTTGCCTCTCATCCAATTTGGTTTGGTTCTGTTTTCTCTCACTGGAAGGCCTGGGGGTACTGGACACTACTCCTAGAATGTTTAATCATTCCCCAACAGGACTCTCCCAGGCACCTCATTTTGGACACTGACAGGAATCCTCACTGTCATATTATTACACTGAATGAGAGCTGGTAGAATTGGAACCAACTGGACAGGGCCTCCAGAAAATTTTGTGGGACCTTTGCGTGATTTAGCAACATCCTCAGACTTGAAAAAGCTTCCATCCACAATTGTTCTGCTGGCCCCAGTGTCTCTCATGGCAGGGGTGTCCTGGCCAATGACAAGAACACTGTCCACATAATACCCTTTAGAGTTTTCTGGAATGGAGTCATACACACCCATATTCTGTTTCTTACCCAGACCCATGAACTCTAAGGATACCGTAGCTTGAAGACCCAAGGGTGCTACAGCAAATGGTTGAAAGTGGGCACTAGCCATTTGTACTTCTTCCTCTGCGAGAAGGCTAATGAGGCAGTGCTGATCCCTGCAGGTTTACCCTTGCATCTGGGATCTCCTTTCACATGGTCAGTTGACCTACAAAAATAGAATTTACCAAATGCTTTTTGGAAGGGGGGTTCTGCTGACCTCCCTCTGGTTGGACACCAGAGTATTCACAAGACCTACCAGGTTTCCCATGGGGCCTACCCTTTTGTTGTTTGGGGGCCTCTTCTGGTGGGTTGGAATTAGATTTATCTTTATTCTTATTTTGGTGCTGTTTCCCCTCATCCTTTTTGTGAGTTGCCCCAGAATCCTTATGAGTGGCCCTGTTGGCTACCCATGAGTCAGCTGCTCTAGCTAACTTTTTGGGGATCAATCTTATTTGAGTCAGCCAAGTGCTGTCTCAACTCAGGAGAGCAGGCATCAAAAATAGTTTCCAATAAAAACAGATTCCTCATTCCTTCATAAGTGTTAACTTTGTGACCGTTTACCCAACCATCTAAGTTCTTCAAACATTCAAACACCCAGGTAGCCCAAGGGGTACCATCAGTATTTACAAACAATTACTTCTCCAGTTGTGCTTAGCCTTTTGACGTTTATTTGAACAAAGCACCTTCCTTTTTTTCTATTTTTGGAAGCTTTCTGAGTATTGCTTACACATTTTCTGGCTTTCGGGGTGAATCTGCATATTGCATATCGTTATTTGGGGGTGCCTTGGAGCCTTGCAGGACCATCCATCTGCATAGTCAATTACGTAGACGGTTTCATATTTTTGTTTTTAAATATGTTTGTGGGTGCGTCACATCTTGCCTGCACCATGAGTGGGAAGGCCCCAAAAGGGAAAAGGAGAAGACAGATATGTGTTGAGGCCTCAGCCGACAGGTGACCAACTACCTGGATATGGACAGAGTGGGGGGCCTACAGGTGGCCCAACACCACCAAGGGCCATTAGCTCCAAGACGGTACACCCTGCAGAGCAGGAAGAGGATCCACCCCAAAATCAGGCAAAGAATAAGGGTCTGCTGAGGAAGAAGTGCTTCAAAGATAAGGAGCTTGAGATCCTTATAACATGTGTGACAGAACATTCTGTTGAGATGTAAACCTCAGCAGACAGCACCCATGCTCCCGCCCAGCAAACAGCAAAGTGCCAGCATGTTATGCACCTCATTAAAGCCTGTGGTGTGGAGAGGTGCACTGCTAAAGATGTCCAGAAGCAGAAGAAAGATCTTGTTCGAAGGAACAAGCAGAAGCTGAGTGACAGCCTGGCCTCTACCCAGTCCACTGGAGGGAGGACCACCAGAGGAAGAGGAGCCAAATCCATTTGAAGAGGCTGCCAGTGAACTCATCATCAGTAAGCAGATGCAAGGCATGGAAGTCATGGATGCCTATTTGGACAAATCTGGTGAGTGGCTTTTTTGTGTATTGTATGTGTAGACAATAATGGATGACATACCCATATATGTGTTGTAGTACAGTGGCTGCAGTTGGTAGCCATCCATTGCCAATGTGTGTTTGCTACCATGTGCAATTCTGTCACATGACCTGCATACTGTGATGTGGTGTTGTGGTTTCCATACGGGTTACATGTTGGTGTCATAGTACACATCACTGTCTACTGGCCTCACAGCTGTTCCAGTACCTTTATGCAGGGCTGTTGCTAGCCAACTTGGTGCCCAGTGCAAAACCCATAACTTGCCACCTTGACTTGCACACATCACCCCTAAGCACACCTCTGTGTCATGCAAAGAACATCCTCAACATAAACGGATCATTGCTAAACTAAGGTACCCACTATGTTTGCATTGTACATCAAGTACTTTACAATCGATATCTGATGTGGAAACACAGCTGTTGCTGCTGAGGTGCATATTTATTCTGTCAACTGCTCTTATGGAATACCTTGCCAACAAGCATTTCCAAGCTGCCCAAACTGACACACTGTGCTGTACCTGCTGGTGTCTGAGTGCCCACGGACCACTGCCTTATGTTGCAGACGTTATGATAAAAGAGTGTCACTTGAATATCCCAAGGGGTGACACTAGATCAAACATAGGAATAATTTGGTGATGGAGGGTCACCATTCAAAGGTGGACAGTATAGTAAACTACTATTGTACTGTCTGAAGATAACCCCATGAAAAAGGGTAAGGAGATGAATAACACCAATGAGTGTTTCTGACGGCTTTGCATTAAATCAACGTGCATATGGGAATTGAAACAATAATCAGAGAACTCTATATTCCATTTACCAGTCCGTGATGAAAAGTTTCTATATGTGAATTGGTTAATGCATGCCCTACACATGGCTTGGTGCTCACATCACTGTTCACAACACTCACCCTAACATTGAAATGTTTGCAACCATGAAAAATACATACATATCCAGACATATACATAATTGTATTATGGAAAGAAATGGCAGCAACATCGTCCACTAAGATAAGGTATGAGTGCTCTGTTGCTCCTTGTTTCAGGAGAATTTCAGATGAGGGTGGGTCTCAGTCTGAGCATATGCGCATTGACTGCATGACCACAGACAGTGATATCTCCGGGGATGTCATGGTGCAGTACTGTGCTGTTCAGGCATTGCAGAGCGCCTTCCTTTCAACTGTTGTGCGGCACTCCACATATTTCAACCAGTCACCTTCCGGCTCAACATCCTAGACAGGGTTGCCTACCTCCAAAGACAGCAGTACCTAGAACAAAAGCATCTTTTAGGAGTTCACCAGTCAGGCTTCAGACCTCCATGGTGGACTTAACATCCTCATGTCTCTAGGCCCGGGGTACAGCGTGAATACCCTCCTCAATGACTTCACCAGACCCCTTGGGCTGGACTGAAATTGCCTCTTCCCCCACATCCTCCTCCATCATCCCAGAATAATCCATAGGGTCTTCCACCATCGATGGACCCTGTGTCTCCACACCTATCTCATAGCTGCTCAGGTGCCCCCACCACAATAACCTTCTGGGACTTACTGTCAGCCGCCTTGCCAGATGTTACTCTTGTTACTCCAGCAAATTCACCTTCAGGCGAGGTGGTGTTAATGGGGATTGGCTGTGGTGTGCCTGGGCATGCTGCCTCGGTCCCTGCCCTTCTCCACAGCAATGCTTCAGCCCTCTTCACGAGCCGCAGCAACTGTGGAAAATGTGCTAAAAAACATTGACATCAGTCATCAGTGTCCATACATGTGTGGTATACACAACATTAACAGTAACATTCAGTCAGCATTGGTAAACCAGCAACTAACACACACACACACACATGCACACGCACACACACACACACGTGAACGTCGATGCAATCAGCATGAATTCTGATGCACAAGTGTAGGGACAATAATGACACACAGTCCTGACACATGCACATTTTAACCCAGCACATTTTAACACTGTTAGGCAGAATCACATGCAGTACCCTTTGGGAACACCACACACAATTAAGAATACAAGTGTAAGTACAATTTCACCTTTGGTACAAGCCTGTACTACACAGTAATGTGGTAGCAGTGGCTGAGCAGCCAGACTTATCTCAAGAGTAAAGTGAGCAGTACAACAGGTTACACAAAGCAATAGCAAATACAGTGATTTAAACAAACACGTACTCAAGGTTTCTTGGTAAAAGAATATACATTTATTTATAGTCATTTGGAAAACATTCCACTAGTAAGAGCAGCTCAATATCACAATCTAATATACTACAATACGCAACCAATCAGTTTCTGAACAAGTTCAGCTCCCCTGAAGTGTGAGCAAAATGGAAATTCAGTTGCTTTAAAAAGGGGTAAAAAGACAAGGTTATAAGAATTAACAGTACAAATACTTTCATAGGCTGGGCAAAGAGTTTCAATTCACTACAATCAGAAATTAAATTCAATAGGCTTGGGGCAAAGTCAATGGGGGTCATTACGAGTTGGGCGGTAAGGGTTTAACGGCACCGGTAAGGATGTCGTTGCAGTAAAGCATTACCACCCTATTCCAAGGTCCCTTAGCGGGTCCCTCAGGAACGGCTGGTCTGACCAGCTGTTCTTTGCGGGACCCGTTAAGGGACCTTGGAGCTAATGATGGGCCCGCAATTTGGGGGCCCGTTATTAGTGCCCTCCCCATTCCCATTGAGCCCTATGGGTGCTCAAATAGGAATGGTGAATGGTTTACTGAATGGGGACTTACCAGGTCCGCATAGGTCAGAATGTCCCGGTAAGTCCCCATTCAGTGAGACTGGACCCGGACCCGGGTCTGGAGGCAGCCATGGCGCTAAGAGCGCCATGGCTACCTCCAAACTCATAATGATCCCCAATGGTTCAGATTCTTGTATAGGAGAGCACAGTTCTGGTAGTAAACTGTTAAGTCTTTGACATGGATATTAAAAGATTTTGGTCAGATGAAAAGTTAGATGTTGGTTTAGGGAAGGACAAGCCTTCAAAGTCAGGAAAGTTTCACAAACTTTCAATGTGGCCGAACAGAGTTCTGCACCACACTTGCAGAGTACCTTGTAAGTGAAGAAAAGCTGTAGCTGAGGCAGTTGTTCCTGGCATTTCCTGCAGATCTTGCTGTTCCTGAGCTTCAGTCGTGGGGACAAGGAGGAGGACGTTGGGAGGTTCCTGCAATGCCCAGGGAAGAGGCCACAAGCTTGGCAAAATGTCAGTTTAAGGTGTGAGTGCCTTAAAGTCCACAAACTGGTTTCCTTCCCCCTGGCTATCCGGTTTTCAACAGCACTCTGAAGAAAATTCGACCATGTTGGGGACGGTGTCCAGGTGGCTTACAAGTTGGTTGTTCCCACCAAACTAAAGGGAAGAAGTTAACCTTGAAGGGCTTCTCCGTCGATGGAGTTTCAAGCAAATCGGACCTGCAGCAGGGCTTTACCGGTGGACCAGGAGTTGCAGCAGTCCTCTTCCTTCAGCTCATATTTGGTTCTTTCATTCCAGTGTCAACTGTGCTTTCCAAGTCCCAGAAACCTGCTTTTAGACAGTTTTCCCCCATTCATTACAGCCTGCCTGTCACTCACACTTCTGGGGGGCTGTCCTTGCTGGACAGCCCGCCAGCCAATCACCCCAGAGTGCATTCAGGTCTCCTAGGAGACTAAGCACAGGGAGTTCCGAGCACCTCTCTCACATCCTGTTCACCCCAGACACTCAGGTGCTAGAGGAGGGCTTCAGCACTGAAGCCCGCCAAAGACCAAAAAACAAAGGGACCAATCCTGTTTTGACGCGGAGAAACAAACACAAGAATGACATTTCCAAAAAGAAATGGAGAAAAAAGTTGACCTGAGTCTGTTTTTACAGATAGGTCTTGGGCACCATATTGGAAAACATGGCTGACCCGATTTTTAGCTACCGGTGTTCGCGGTCCGGAAAAATTATGGTAGTTTGTTTATTATGGTAGTTTGTTTAAAACCACTGCCACCAGCCATTTCAAGTGGGAATGGGTAACATTTGACTGTTACATGAGTGTTTAGAGTCAGGGGATTCTAGACAACCCCTCCAGCACTCTATATGAAGATAGTGTGTGCTGGGTCTGTACATTTAAAAAGACTAGTAAAGTCAATGTAACTTGACATGCTCTGGGAGACAGTGGTCAGTCCCAGAGAAGGTATTTAAACCTTGGGGAGTCTGAAAGACACCCCTGTGCCACTGCCCTGAAGGTGCTGTATGACACACAGAAAAAGATGATGCCTATGGAGTTGTTTTAAAACGCCATATCCAAAGAACACAGAAGTAAGACACATTGAAAATGAAAAGTTCGAAGTCCCAAACTATCGCAAAAGAGCTAGAGGGCTCTAAGGTAGAGGGAATTTAGCACTTGGGTGAGAAATCTCCCAAACACTCGTCCCCGCCAGACTAACACAGGAGGATCTAATCCCCACCAGGATGGATCTCCTGTTGCAAGTCGGTTAAATAGCCAGCTGAGTACACCAGCAACCTTGTGTAACCCTTGCTATTAAACTTTTTATCCAGTGTTTTCAATTGGAAGCTATATGACCTACAAACCGGTTGTGGTACATCTTTCTTGTTTAAGGTATAGGGGATCTTTTCAAACAGACCCTCGAAAGTTGTAACAACCTCTGAATCTACAATAGGCTTTTTCAAGGGGTCCTTAGAAAGGAGTCACTTAGATTTCGAGGGGCCTCCATGGTTCCTCACCACCTCTCTGTCACGAGCAGGCTCGTTCTCAGGTATCTTGGTTGAAGGAACTGTGTTCAAGCAAGGTACACACTTCCACTTCCTCTAAAATCTGGTTTTACCTGGCTTAGAAGTTTCCCTCCTACCACTAGGATTTACACTGGAGTCTTCAGTAGAAGACCCAACAGTCTTAAGGTGTTTAGCCTTAGACCTATTTTTCCTGGTTTTCCACCAGCTTTGAGAATTACCAGTTCTCACAGGCCTAGAGAGGGGCACAATTTGTCTATCCACCTCTTCCTCAGAAGCAGGGGGAGTCAAAGACTTTACAATTGGATGGGCAATGATGGAGTTTGGTTGGGGCTCCCATTTCCCTACTATACTAGCCTCAGATTTGCCTTGGTTAGAGGTCACTTTACTAACCCAAGGGCTTACAGTGGGGGGCTCTGTTGAGGTTCCCACAGGCTCAAAGTGGTCTCTTAAGGTTGTCTCTCATCCAATTTGGTTTGGTTCTGTTTTCTCTCACTGGAAGACCTGGGGGTACTGGATACTACTTCTAGAATTTGTAATCATTCCCCAACAGGACTCTCCCAGGTACCTAATTTTCGACATTGACAGGAATCCTCACTGTCATATTATTACACTGAATGAGATTTGGTAGAATCAGAACCAACTGGACAGGACCTCCAGAAAATGTAGTGGGACCTTTGGGTGCTTTAGCAACATCCTCAGGCTTGAAAAAGCGTTCATCCACAATTGTTCTGCTGGCCCCAGTGTCTCTCATGGCACGGGTGTCCTGGCCACTGACAAGAACACTGTCCACATACACATTAGAGTTTTCTGGAATGGAGTCAAACACACCCATATTCTGTTTCTTACCCAGACCCATGAACTCTAAGGATGCAGTAGCTTGAAGACCCAAGGGTGCTTCAGCAAATGGTTGAAAGTGGGCACTAGCCATTTGTACGTCTTCCTCTAGGGAGAAGGCTAAGGAGGCAGTGCTGATCCATGCAGGTTTACCCTTGCATCTGGGATCTCCTTTCACATGGTCAGTTGACCCACAAAAATAGCATTTACCAAATGCTTTTTGGAAGGGGGGTTTCTGCTGACCTCCATCTGGTTGGACACCAGAGGATTCCCAATACCTACCAGGTTTCCCATGGGCCTACCCTTTTGTTGTTTGGGGGCCTCTTCTGGTGGGTTGGAATTCGATTTATCTTTATTCTCATTTTGGTGCTGTTTACCCTGATCCTTTTTGTGAGTTGCCCCAGAATCCTTATGAGTGGCCCTGTTTGCTACCCATGAGTCAGCTGCGCTGGCTAACTTTTTTGGGATCAGTCTCATTTGAGTCAGCCAAGTGCTGTCTCAGCTCAGGAGAGCAGGCATCAAAAATAGTTTCCAATAAAAACAGATTCCTCATTCCTTCATAAGTGTTAACTTTGTAACGGTTTACCCAACCATCTAAGATCTTCAAACATTCACACACCCTGGTAGCCCAAGGGGTACCATTAGTCTTTACAAACAATTGCTTCTCTATTGGTGCTTAGCCTTTTGAAGGTTATTTGAACAAAGGTAAGAGTAGCACTCTAAATGTAACAAGTATACTTTTATCCCACCGCTGCCACAGTGTTAGGCAGAATCATATACAGTACCCTTTGGGAACACCACACACAATTAAGACTAAAAGTGAAAGTACAGTTTCACCTTTGGTACAAGCCTGTACTAAACACTAATGTGGTAGCAGTGGCTTAGCAGCCAGACTTATCTCAAGAGTAAAGTGAGCAGTACAGCAGGTTACGCCAAGTAATAGCAAATACATGATTCAAACAAACACTTATTCAGGGTTTCTTGGTAAAAGAATATACATTTATTTACACAGTCATTTGGAAAACATTCCACTAGTAAGAGCAACTCAATATCACAATCTAATATACTACAATACACAACCAATCAGTTTCTGAACAAGTTCAGCTCCTCTCAAGTGGGAGCAAAATTGCACTTCAGTTACTTTAAAAAGGGGTAAAAAGACAAGGTTATAAGAATCAACAGCACATATACTTTCATAGGCAGGGACAAGGGTTTCAGTTCACTACAAGCAGCAATTCAATTCAATAGGATTGGGGCAAAGTCAATGGTTCAGATTCTTGTATATGAGAGCACAGTTCTAGTAGTAAACTGTCAAGTCTTTACCACGGATCTTAGAAGAATTTGGCCAGATGAAAAGTTAGATGTTGGTTTAGGGAAGGACAAGCCTTCAAAGTCAGGAAAGTTCAACAAACTTTCACTGCGGCCGAACAGAGTTCTGCACCACACTTGCACAGTACCTTGTAAGCGAAGAAGAGCTGTAACTGAGGCAGTTGCTCCTGGAAATTCCTGCAGATCTCCCTTTTCCTGAGCTTCAGTCATGGGGACAAGAAGGAGGACATCAGGAGTTTCCTGCACTGCCCAGGGAAGAGGCCACAAGCTTGGCAAAACATCAGTTTAAGGTGTGAGTGCCTTAAAGTCCACAAACTTGTTTCCTTCCCCCTGGCTCTCCGGTTTTCAACAGTACTCTGAAGAAAATTCGACCAGGTTGGGGATGGTGTCCAGGTGGCTTACGAGTTGGTTGTTCCCACCAATATCAAGGGAAGAAGTTAACCTTGAAGGGCTTCTCTGTCGATGGAGTGTCAGGCAATTCGGACTTGCAGAAGGGCTTCACCGGTGGACCAGGAGTTGCAGCAGTCGTCTTCCTTCAGCTCATCTTTGATTCTTTCGTTTCAATGGTCGACTCTGCTTTCCAAGTCCCAGAGACCTGCTTTTAGACAGTTTCCCCCATTCATGCCAGCCTGTCTGTCACTCACACAGCAGGGGGCTGTCATTGCTGGACAGCCAGCCGGCTAATCACCGCAGAGTGCATTCAGATCTCCTAGTAGACTAAGCAGAGGGAGTTTCGGGCACCTCCCTCACATCCTGTCCACCCCAGACACTCGGGAGCCAGAGGAGGGCTCCAGCACTGAAACTAGCCAAAGGCCAATGAACAAAGTGGCCAAACCTGGTTTGGCACACAGAGTCAGACACAAGAAGGACCTTTCCAAAAAGAAATGGTGAAAAAAGTTGACCTGAGTCTGTTTTTACAGATCGGTCTTGGGCGCCATATTGGAAAACATGGCTGACCCGATTTTTAGCTACCGGTGTTCGCAGTTGGGAACAATTATGGTAGTTTGTTTAAAACCACTGCCACCAGCCATTTCAAGTGGGAAAGGGTAACATTTGACTGTTACATGAGTGTCTAGACTCAGGGGATGCTAGACAACCCCTCCAGCACTCTTTATGAAGATAGTGTGTGCTGGGTCTGTACATTTAAAAAGACTAGTAAAGTCAATGTAACTTGACATGCTCTGGGATACAGTGGTCAGGCCCAGAGAAGGTATTTAAACCTTGGGGAGTCTTAAAGACACCCGTGTGCCACTGCACTGAAGGTGCTGTGTAACAAACAGCACAAGATGGTGCCTATGGAGTTGTTTTAAAACTCCATATCCAAAGAACACAGAAGACACATTGAAAATAAAAAGTTCAAAGTCCCAAAAATATTGCAAAATAGCTAGAGGGCTCTAAGGTAGACGGAATTTAGCACTTGGATGAGAAATCCCCCTAACACTCGTCCCACCCATACTAACGAACAGGAGGATCTAATCCCCACCAGGATGGATCGCCTGTTGCAAGTTGGTTAAATGGCCAGCTGAGTACACCAGCAACCTTTTGTAACCCTTGCTATGAAACCTTTTATCAGGTGTTTTCATTTGCAAGCTATATGATCTACAAACCTGTTGTGGTACATCTCTCTTGTTTAAGGTATAGGGGATCTTATCTAACAGTCCCTCAGAAGTTGTAACAACCTCTGAACCTACAGTAGGCTTTTTCAAGTGGTCCTTAGAAAGGAATCCCTTAGATTTAGAGGTGCCTCCTTTGTTCCTCACCACCTCTCTCTCAAGAGCAGGTTTGGTCTCAGGTATCTTGGTTGGAGGGACTGTGGTCAAGCAAGGTGCACACTTCCACTTCCTCTGAGATCGGGTTTTACCTGGCTCAGAAGTTTCCCTCCTAACACTAGGATTTACACTGGAGTCTTCAGTAGAAGATCCAACAGTCTTAAGGTGTTTAGCTATAGACCTATTTTTCCTAGTTTCCCACCAGCTTTGAGAATTACTAGTTCACACAGGCCTAGATAGGGGTACAATTTGTCTATCCACCTCTTCATCAGAAGAAGGGGGAGACAAAGACTTTACAATTGGATGGGCAATGATGGAGCTTGGTTGGGGCTCCCATTTCCCTACTACACTAGCCTCAGATTTGCCTTGGTTAGAGGTCACTTTACTATCCCAAGGGCTTACAGTGGGGGTCTCTATTGAGGTACGCACAGGCTCAGAGTGGTCTCTTAAGGTTGCCTCTCATCCAATTTGGTTTGGTTCTGTTTTCTCTTGCTGGAAGGCCTGGGGGTACTGGATACTACTCCTAGAATTGTTAATCATTCCCCAACAGGACTCTCCCAGGCACCTCATTTTGGACACTGACAGGAATCCTCACTGTCATATTATTACACTGAATGAGAGCTGGTAGAATTGGAACCAACTGGACAGGGCCTCCAGAAAATTTTGTGGGACCTTTGCGTGATTTAGCAACATCCTCAGACTTGAAAAAGCTTCCATCCACAATTGTTCTGCAGTGTCTCTCATGGCAGGGGTGTCCTGGCCATTGACTAGAACACTGTCCACATAATACCCTTTAAAGTTTTCTGGAATGGAGTCATACACACCCATATTCTGTTTCTTACCCAGACCCATGAACTCTAAGGATACAGAAGCTTGAAGACCCAAGGGTGCTTCAGCAAGTGGTTGAAAGTAGGCACTAGCCATTTGTACTTCTTCCTCTGTGAGAAGGCTAATGAGGCAGTGTTGATCCCTGCAGGTTTACCCTTGCATCTGGGATCTCCTTTCACATGGTCAGTTGACCTACAAAAATAGCATTTACCAAATGCTTTTTGGAAGGGGAGTTCTGCTGACCTCCCTCTGGTTGGACACCAGAGGATTCACAAGACCTACCAGGTTTCCCATGGAGCCTACCCTTTTGTTGTTTGGGGGCCTCTTCTGGTGGGTTGGAATTAGATTTATCTTTATTCTTATTTTGGTGCTGTTTCCCCTCATCCTTTTTGTGAGTTGCCCCAGAATCCTTATGAGTGGCCCTGTTGGCTACCCATGAGTCAGCTGCTCTAGCTAACTTTTTTGGGATCAATCTTATTTGAGTCAGCCAAGTGCTGTCTCAACTCAGGAGAGCAGGCATCAAAAATAGTTTCCAATAAAAACAGATTCCTCATTCCTTCATAAGTGTTAACTTTGTGACCGTTTACCCAACCATCTAAGTTCTTCAAACATTCACACACCCAGGTAGCCCAAGGGGTACCATTAGTATTTACAAACAATTACTTCTCCAGTTGTGCTTAGCCTTTTGACGTTTATTTGAACAAAGCACCTTCCTTTTTTGGAAGCTTTCTGAGTATTGCTTACACATTTTTTGGCTTTCGGGGTGAATCTGCATATTGCATATCGTTATTTGGGGGTGCCTTGGAGCCTTGCAGGACCACCCATCTGCATAGTCAATTACGTAGACGGTTTCATATTTTTGTTTTTAAATATGTTTGTGGGTGCGTCACATCTTGCCTGCACCATGAGTGGGAAGGCCCCAAAAGGGAAAGGGAGAAGACAGATATGTGTTGAGGCCTCAGCCGACAGGTGACCAACTACCTGGATATGGACACAGTGGGGGGCCTACAGGTGGCCCAACACCATCAAGGGCCATTAGCTCCAAGACGGTACACCCTGCAGAGCAGGAAAAGGATCCACCCCAAAATCAGGCAAAGAATAAGGGTCTGCTGAGGAAGAAGTGCTTCAAAGATAAGGAGCTTGAGATCCTTATAACATGTGTGACAGAACATTCTGTTGAGATGTAAACCTCAGCAGACAGCACCCATGCTCCCGCCCAGCAAACAGCAAAGTGCTAGCATGTTATGCACCTCATTAAAGCCTGTGGTGTGGAGAGGAGCACTGCTAAAGATGTCCAGAAGCAGAAGAACGATCTTGTTCGAAGGAACAAGCAGAAGCTGAGTGACAGCCTGGGCTCTGCCCAGTCCACTGGAGGGAGGACCACCAGAGGAGGAGGAGCCAAATCCATTTGAAGAGGATGCCAGTGAACTCATCATCAGTAAGCAGATGCAAGGCATGGAAGTCATGGATGCCTATTTGGACAAATCTGGTGAGTGGCTTTTGTTTGTATTGTATGTATAGAGAATAATGGATCACATACCCATATATGTGTTGTAGTACAGTGGCTGCAGTTGGTAGCCATCCATTGCCAATGTGTGTTTGCTACCATGTGCAATTCTGTCACATGACCTGCATAGTGTGATGTGGTGTTGTGGTTTCCATACTGGTTACATGTTGGTGTCACAGTACACATCACTGTCTACTGGCCTCACAGCTGTTCCAGTACTTTTATGCAGGGCTGTTGCTAGCCAACTTGGTGCCCAGTGCAAAACCCTATAACTTGCCACCTTGACTTGCACACATCACCCCTAAGCACACCTCTGTGGCATGCAAAGAACATCCTCAACATAAACGGATCATTGCTAAACTAAGGTACCCACTCTGTTTGCATTGTACATCAAGTACATTACAATCGATATCTGATGTGGAAACACAGCTGTTGCTGCTGAGGTGCATATTTATTCTGTCAACTGCTCTTATGGAATACCTTGCCAACAAGCATTTCCAAGCTGCCCATACTGACACACTGTGCTGTACCTGCTGGTGTCTGAGTGCCCACGGACCACTGCCTTATATTGCAGACGTTATGATAAAAGAGTGTCACTTGAATATCCCAAGGGGTGACACTAGACCAAACATAGGAATAATTTGGTGATGGAGGGTCACCATTCAAAGGTGGACAGTATAGTAAACTACTATTGTACTGTCTGAAGATAACCCCATGAAAAAGGGTAAGGAGATGAATAACACCAATGAGTGTTTCTGACGGCTTTGCATTAAATCAACGTGCATTTGGGAATTGAAACAATAATCAGAGAACTCTATATTCCATTTACCAGTCTGTGATGAAAAGTTTCTATATGTGAATTGGTTAATGCATGCCCTACACATGGCTTGGTGCTCACATCACTACTGTTCACAACACTCACCCTAACATTGAAATGTCTGCAACCATGAAAAATACATACATATCCAGACATATACATAATTGTATTATGGAAAGAAATGGCAGCAACATCGTCCACTAAGATAAGGTATGAGTGCTCTGTTGCTCCTTGTTTCAGGAGAATTGCAGATGAGGGTGGGTCTCAGTCTGAGCATATGCGCATTGACTGCATGACCACAGACAGTGATATCTCCGGGGATGTCATGGTGCAGTACTGTGCTGTTCAGGCATTGCAGAGCGCCTTCCTTTCAACTGTTGTGCGGCACTCCACATATTTCAACCAGTCACCTTCCGGCTCAACATCCTAGACAGGGTTGCCTACCTCCAAAGACAGCAGTACCTAGAACAAAACCATCTTTTAGGAGTTCACCAGTCAGGCTTCAGACCCCAACATGGGACCGAAACAGCATTGATAGACCTTAAGGCCCAAATCGACACACTTAGAGACTATGGTAATACTGCCTTGCTACTAGTACTTGACCTCTCAGCAGCGTTCGATTTGGTAGACCATAAAGTCCTTTGTAACCAGCTAGACTCGGCTGCACACTTTTCGCAAGAAGCAATAGGCTGGATACAATCCTATTTGAATAATAGGACCATGCGTGTCTTTTCACCCTCAGCATCTGCCGACCCCATTCCTATCACCTGCAGGGTGCTTCAGGGCTCTTGTGTTTCCCCGACCGTGTACAATATTTTCACTAAGCCCCTTTTCGATGATATCGACGGTCTTGGTTTCACCTGCACTAATTATGCTGATGATAAACAGATCCTCTTACCGTTGACGGGAGATTATGAGAAGGATTTGGCCTTGGTCAATAGAGTGTACCTCATCATCCAGGCATGGATGGCCACCCACGGTCTATGCCTGAATGATAAAACTGAGCTCATAATCCTCAGCACCACCCCCAACCTGAACAAACTTGGCCACAACTACACCAGCTTAAACATTGACGGCAACACCATCAAAAAGTCCAAAGAAGTTAAAACACTAGGTTTTTACCTAGATGCTATCCTCTCCTTCACCAAACACGTAAATTCCATGGCATCCACCATAGCCTACACCTCCAAGCTTATTAGAGCTGCTAAGCCCTTCCTTTCCACATACTGCTGCACCACCCTGGCCAGAGCATTAATTCTTTCAAAATTAGATTACTGCAACACCCTCTATCTAGGAGCCAACAAATACATCATCAATAAAATACAGATCCTCCAAAATAACGCCCTTAGGGCCGCACTGTGCATAGCAAAATATGTGCACATCTCAGAGATATGAAGACGGAACAACTGGCTTACCACCAATGATATAATCCTACTCAAAACAGCCTCACTTACACACAAGTGCCTAAATAACGCTGCCCAACACTATCTCATAGAAAGATTTAAGAGACCCCCATCCAGCCGTCCTACAAGAATGGCCATCCCCAGATTCAAACTCTCCAAAATTGGCGGACGCAGATTCCCAGTTAAAGCCGTCCAGCTGTGGAACTCCCTACCCCCGACCGTAAGGGCAGACCAAACATACCTTTAGACGCAACATCATCAACTGGTTTAAAGAAAACAATCACTAATATCCTGACCACCCCACTATCCTTCTATGAATATATATCACTGCTTCGGCACAACCTCTGCCTCATCACAGTTGACTGTTTAGACCTAATCCTGGCCTGTATATAATTATGACATATCTATGCCTGTATATAATTAACCAAATGTCACCATTTTACCTTCTGTATATCCTTGTACAGCACTGTAACCAAAGCAAAAAATATCCTTGTTACCTTCTGAACCCTAATACCCTCGGGTCTGGCGCGCATTATAAATAATAAAACAAACAAACAAACAAATTCAATAGATATACAGCTCAGTCCTTAACGTACCTATGGACAGTTTTGTTCCAATTTATTACACTTATTTGCCCACACACCAATTTGTTACACTTATTTGCCCACAAGCAAACACGTGTTTCGACCCAATATGGGTCCTTATCAAGGCTGGGTATGATACATATGGATAATTGGGGGCTTACATAGGCTATTTGCAGTGACCTTTATTTTTTCTCTTCTTAAGCACGCGGACCGCCGTACCGCGAAAGCTGCCACTAACAATGGAGCATCACATTATCCATTTTGGATGATAAAAGGAGCTTAAATCCTTGAAGGAATGGATCAATCCACCTAATTATTAAAAGTGCCAAAATACTATTAATACAACTCAAACGTATTAGACTACAGCAGTGTCTCTCCTGATTTAAGGGGAAAATAACAAAATGGGACATTGAAACATTGAAAGGAATACCCAGGGAAGCAGGTGTGGCACAAATGTTCCAGGCAACGGTTGTGCATCATCATGATTTACCTGAACCTATCATTTCCCACTGAGGACCCCAATTTGAATCTCGTTTCTGGAAGATTCTTCAAAAACATCTAGAAATAGAAGCTTATTTGTCCACAGCATATCACCCCCAAAGTGATGGGCAAATGGAACAAGTACATCCAAACTTTGAACAATATTTCAGGTGTTATTGTACCCAACGAGAATCCGATTGGATCACATTGTTACCGCTGTCAGAATTTGCATACAATAACACCATGCATACTGCAACAGGTACCTACCTCACCGTTCTTCGGAAGCAACGGTTGACAGCTCAAGGTGATGCCAATCGAGCCAGCCCTCAATACACAAGTCCCTACAGCAGATGAATGGTTACAACAGGAAAAAAGCAAAATTATGCAACACTTACACATCAGTAAAGAAAATGAAAAATTATTTGCTGAGGTGCATAGGAAGAAAGAACCATTATACCAACCCGCAGATTAAGTTTGGCTCTGTACAAAAAAACCTAACGCTTCTGGGAACAACTCGAAAGTTGAAACCTATCTATATTGGATCCTATACCATTGACAAAGTAATTCATCATGTAGCTATGAAATGACTACTCCCTCGTAACATTCATGCTCATCCAGTCTTTCATGTTTCCCTTCGTCAAGCATGTAACCCTTCAAAACGAACGGTGGATTGAGTAATCCTGCAAGACCCTGAGGAAGAATATGTGGTTTCCACTAAGGTTATGGGCCAGAGGCCCGTACCCAGGAACCAGTCTATAATATACATGCACCCCACCTCATCAGCTCTTTTCACAAAGAGTTTCCGCATAAACCCAGACCACAGAAGGGGGCTAGAAGGAGGTATACTGTTAGAAATGTTCCTAGATGATGGAGTCCTAGAGGGCAGTTCCCGTCCCAACCCTTACCAACCCACCAGCCTCATCCCTTCTTTACTTACCGTGGACATCGGAGAAGCGCAGTGCTGCAGTATCGCGAGCGCTGAGGCCTTCGAAATTGCCATCTCGCCTGACGCCTGCCCTCAAGAGGGCGGCCATCCAGATGTTAGTCAGGCACACAGAGTAACGCAGAACCGAAAGCACTAAAACTACGTATGGTCCGCTTCCAAAAAAAATGCAAAAAGACAATGATCCTGATGTCTTAGCAAAGGCTGATATGCCCAGAGCTTTGATACGGACCCACGTTCCACTGTTCATAGTACAGTACGGTATTGTAGTGTTAGGCAATTTAGGAAGACTGTAGGTCTTCATAGTGGGGATTTATTATTGTTTGAAGTACCATGTGCTATATATTTTAAAAAACATGAGAATTTGTCTGGGGCTTCATAGTATTGAAGGAAAGAGAGAGTGATTCACAACTTCGTATTACTGAGAAGTGTGATGAATCAGAGCTGATTCCCTCATAAAACCTGGCCTTGGACCCTTCTCATGTGGCCAGGGAAAGGCAGACGCTACCTGACCCTGGGGGCTAGAGGAGGGGAAGCTCTGCAGGAGGATCACATGGCAGGGGGAACAGGTTAAGAGGAATGGGAAAACCACTTTTATAACTTTCCCTGAGACCCTACCATCCTAATGGCTTATTGTAAAATTGAAGCTGTGAGAAAAGATGATTTAAACATTGGGGACTTCAAGTCTCACAATGCCCAAAGTACTGGGATGAAGAAGAGGGCTGCAGTGGCACGAAACTGCAAGTTGCAGCCTAATAGAGTTAATGACGCACAACCGAGTGAAACTGGGAGGCATAAAAGGCCCTCGCAGGTGCAGGCCATAGAGAAGGCGAGCAGTAGTAGGAGGTGGAGGGATCATTGTACCTCCATGTCACAGTGGAAGCAGAAGCTGGAGAAGAGCGGAGATGCTGGGATCACTGTTGTGTGCCGAACAGATGCCGGTCCTGAGAGGGTCTCTTCCTTCAGAGACCTTTATTGCAGAGGTGGCACAGCCGGAAGCATTAGGATTCACGGCTTTCCCCCTGGAGACCGTAGCTACAGAGGTCGCGCGGCAAGAAGTGCACATTTTAAAAGCTTCCCCCTGAAAGTAAGTCTGGCTCCTGTGGCAGGCAAGCGAAGAGAGCTCCTTTTCTGACTGGCGCAGGCCACGGAAAACCCGAGAGATGCAGTTAGCTGGGCCACGCAGCGCAGGGTTGCAGATGCAGAAGACCTGGATGCAGCGGAGCGAACGGACGAGCATACAAGACCCGGTGAGTTCACTAGTATATTGTGACCCCGGAGCGCTCTTGGATCCGCTGGCCAAGTCTGGGTACATTAAGTACAGAATTCATAAAAAGAGCGTGAAGTGGCAAAACAAACCTTATTTTGAATACCAAACTGATGTAAAGCAGAATAATAATCCTTTTGAAAACCAAGCTGACTAAAAGAGGAGAAGGTGGCAGAATAAGAATTCGACAAGCAGACCAGAAAGACCACAAGAAAGGGCAATATTACAAGAAACCAATACAAACAACTATTGCCAAAGCCAGAAGAGAGTAATATCAAGTCAAGTTAAAAAGAACCAACATTGCCAAAGCCAAGAAAGGGCAATCAAGAATCCAAGTGTTTGTTAATCCTATTGCCAGTGTGCAAAAGAAGCTATAAGAAGAACTGGCTTAAAACCACATTGCCAAAGCCAAAGAAGTGTAAGAGTGAGAGAAAACCATTGACAGCATTTTGTTAAGGCGGTAGGTAGTGGGGAAACAAGAGTGGCAGGAAGGCTGCCCTTCTGACAGAAGATATTCAGGAGGAGTGGAGCGTAACCTGCATTGTGTGTGGCAATCACAAGTGTATAACAAACAGCACCAGTGTGTTTCTTGTCTTCCCAAAAGAAGTAGTCAAACCTGATGTGGTGGAAAAGCAAAAGACATGGCTAATTTGTTTTGAAGTTAACCTGTAACACAGAAGTACTTGTAGTATTTAGTAGTCCTGGCAGGAGAGTATACAATGGCAAAGAGCCTTGTAGTGGTAGACCTGGCAGGTGAGTGGACCAGGTGAATTCATTGAAGTACTGTGGTGTGGTATAAAGTATTGAAGATGAAGAAGTGATAGAACCACTGTTATATTTTGTGATCTACTGCAGATTCATCCTGACAAAGACATTTTTGTTGATCCTAAACAGCTGTGGAAATATTCTTGTTTTATGAGAAGAAGTTGTATTGAACTCTTTATCACAAGTGGAAAGATGAAAACTTGTTGAACATTGAGACCTGCTGGTGGAGTTCAAGTTGGAGCGAAAATAACTTTACTGGAACTATTGAAAAATATCCTGTTTGAATCTGGGGAAGGGGAACTCACCCATGTTATAAGGGGAAACAGTGACCAGGTTGTGAACAAAACTGTTATTTCTTTTATAGTGGAACAAACTGCCTTATGTTGCCTTGTTTAGTTTGTTATATGTATAAGAGTGAGGGACAGAAACCTTTTGTTAGAGTGTTTCCTTTAGTTTATTTTGATAGGCAAGGAAATCCTCAGCAGGCTAGGCATAGTGAGGCATTTATCCAACATTTTGAGTTAATAAAATGGCATCTTTTGAAAAGCCTTTGCAAAGTTGTCTGCCTCACATTTCTGAACCCTCACAGTAGACAGGCCTCTATCTCTCACTCTAACCCATCACCCCTGATCTGCTATTCACTTTCGTTGTCGTAAATCATACAGTCCAGTCTGCCTTCAGCAAAGTTACGTCTTACTGTTTACCTCACTTCCCATCTTCCACATTTAAGACTAGAAGCAGACTTTTTACAATCATCTTTCTCTCTCCAGCCTGGTGTCAACTCCTGATTTCGTATCCCAACCTGTAAACCACCAAAGAGTACCGTTCCATACAGGTCTGTCCAGCCCCTCGACTAAACCAGGCAGGCATATTGGGGTCTGTTAGTGCTCTTTGCTTTCCCATATCAGCAGGAATCAATTAAAATCTCTTTCACTTCTCTACCAGTTTCGACCCTCTCCATGGAGTCTTACTAGCAGTAGCCCCCATCTCGTAGTGACGGCACCTGTACTTTATTTTGCCGCACCTGGATGCTTTTACCTCCACCTCTTGGTCCACAGCACCTGCACTGAGTTTTTAGAGATACCACTTGAGGAATTACTGACGTTTTTTGTAGTAATTATCCTGACACTAATTTCTGAGGCCAAATTGGCACCAGTGGAATTCCTGGCAAAATTAATTTAGCAGAACAGTAATTCTTTTCTGCGTTAACCACAAACACGTATTGAGATCCACAGCATTACAGATAACTCATAGTCAACCTCGTCTTCATAAATTGACTTAGCCAGTAATGTAACACTTTGTACTGATACAACAACTGTTTAAAAGCAAACATGTGAAGACCATGACATTCGAATCTACATGTATTTCTTGTTGACGGGGCTCAATACTTCACTATTCTCCATGTCTTAATCATGAGTAAATTGCGTACACATGATATTGCAATACAAGATTCAGACGCAAAATACAGAAATGGATCAGAAACAATGATGCTCACCCTAGGACTAATTGTTAAACAACACACTAAGCCAAGTATCTGTTATCATAAAATCCTGCAACCGAAACTACATCCTATATTGCTCTCGGCAATGTAATTGTATATATCTGTAATGTAATTGTATATATCCTCAAAGTGTACCTGCAATTTGCGAACCACAATTTGTGTACTGTGAATACCTCCATCTTTGTACCTGTAATACTATGACTGCAACCCTATGTATCTCCAGCCTAAAGCCTCCTTGTATTGCTTGCCCCCAGTTACCTTCTGGTTTGGGGCGCCATACAAAAATAATAAACAAACAAAAAAACAGACAAGATGTATCCACCAAAAGTAGTACTGTGTTTTTTTCCATCTATTAGAAAACATGCATTATTATTTCATGGACTTTCTTTCCTTTCTTCCTTTTCCTTCTAGTAATTTCACTAGGTTAGTTGTATTCAATGAGCTTCGGCGTGTTTAGATGATTTTTTGTTTGCACTATGATTCTTGGTAGTGTATGTTCTTTTTTTCATTAAGTAAAATTGAAAAAGAATTTTTTAAAGACGTGTCCACCAATAAACAGCTTTCACTGCAATTCTGGTGGAGCTCGTTCTTAAAGGTGCAAACACAAGTCAACATTCAAACTGTTCCCTATGAAATGAAATAAAGAAATGCAAATTGTTAATTGGGATAGTTGTTTCACTTTGCAAGCTATGTTTTCACCCAGTGGGTTTTTAACAATATTATTTCAGGAAAATCCTGGACTCTACTATATAGGCACCTCCCACTTACCATGTAACCTTAAAATACTGTTATTGTTTACAAATGTGGCAAAACGTGCATAAGATGCTTTGCATAAAATGCTAATCGTTCATACTGACAATAGCAGTATCTAGTGTTAAAATGTGCAAAACGTCTCCAAATCATAACATGGTTTGCATAAAGTGCTGGCATAATGGACAAGGCAGCATTCATCATTGACATGTACACATATGTATTTCAAAGTTCATGGAATACTTCACATAAAGTCCTTGCTTAGTGCAAATAACAGCATATAATGTTAACATTTGCTTATTGCTGTTTCCAATTGATAAAGTGCATTGGAAAAAGTGCTTGTATATTGCATGTAGCAGTGATAACTCAATCATATGATCCAAAATCCTGCAAAAAATATTAACACTAATGCAAAAATGTAGTGACGTTTTTAAAAAGTACACACATACAGCTATACCCAATATAATGTTTATGATTATTTAAATGTCATTGCTGCACATACACCTATATCCACCATAATGTTTATGATTAGTTAAAAGTCATTGCTGCACATCCACCTATATCCACTTTAATGTTTATGATTAGTTAAATGTCATTGCTGCACATACACTTATATCCACTTTAATGTTGATTATTAGTTAAATGTAATTGCTGCACATCCACCTATATCCACTATAATGTTTATGCTTCTTTAAATGCCATTGCTGCACATACACCTATATCCACTATAATGTTTATGCTTCTTTAAATGTCATTGCTGCACATCCACCTATATCCACTATAATGTTTATGCTTCTTTAAATGCCATTGCTGCACATACACCTATATCCACTATAATGTTTATGCTTCTTTAAATGCAATTGCTGCACATCCACCTATATCCACTATAATGTTTATGCTTCTTTAAATGCCATTGCTGCACATACACCTATATCCACTATAATGTTTATGCTTCTTTAAATGCCATTGCTGCACATACACCTATATCCACTATAATGTTTATGCTTCTTTAAATGCAATTGCTGCACATCCACCTATATCCACTATAATGTTTATGCTTCTTTAAATGCCATTGCTGCACATACACCTATATCCACTATAATGTTTATGCTTCTTTAAATGCCATTGCTGCACATACACCTATATCCACTATAATGTTTATGCTTCTTTAAATGCCATTGCTGCACATCCACCTATATCCACTATAATGTTTATGCTTCTTTAAATGTCATTGCTGCACATCCACCTATATCCACTATAATGTTTATGATTATTTAAATGTCATTGCTGCACATCCACCTATATCCACTATAATGTTTATGATTATTTAAATGTCATTGCGGCACTAATAACAGTAAAGAGTATATTTGTTCTGATCCAAATGGAGAATTAGGGTAACCTGAAAAGAAATACATTCACAAGAAAGGCAACACAAAAGACAACACTAAATATACACTCATTAAAATGTTCTTTGATATAGAATTCAACTGAAGTATGTATGCAAGCATACATTCTTAAAAGCTTTTTCTTAGGGATATCATTCACAAAAGTCTATATGAATTTTTCACATAAATAAATGATACCACTCCCTTGTATTTAGCCTTAGTGAAGCTTTTGTTCTAAAACATATGATTAAATGGGATTCCAATTTACGTAGGATGGATTCCTGAGTCCCTCTACCGGCAGGGGCAGGTACCAGGCTCAAGCTTACACACATAAGACCAGTGGGATCGCTACTGTGGCAACACGTTGTGCCACAGGGTCAATTTGTCCCTATTCTCAAAAGTTCAGATATGCTTTTTAATTCTAATTTTCATTCTGCGTATGGTATTCCCTTATTCCTTTCAAGTCATTCTCTTGCCCGCACTGCGTTGCACATGATCCTTGTATTGACTTCTTTTTATATCATAGTGATTTTTTGCACATGTATGTTTATGGCGAATGACTTTTATCGCATAAAAGCTATTTGATTGATTGATCGGTATCCCCTACATATAATTTCTAGCAGGAACAAAGGAGACGATACAAAGCTTACTCTTGTAGTTAATAGAATCCCGGCTAAAATAATTCCACTGACTCAGTGGTAACTTAAATACCAAATGAATGTATATCATTCATTCAAATTTGAACAGCTCCCATATCTAAAAAAAAGTTTTAATTTTGTAGCCAACAACCGCCACTGCCGTTAGCCAAGGCGAAGAGACTGTTTCCCAATGTGTCCTTTAAAATGACAGATGTCTTACAGCAAATGATAAGATGCTGCCCGCGCATATAAGCCATCACGCAAATGAAACACAGTTTCTACGTATGGTCCATAGCACTTGGCTAATTGTGGGTGGCCAGGTTGCGCCAATCTACTTTCCAGGAGCAACCTTGTTCTGAAAACCTTTTTTCATTTGCATTACGAAACAAATGTATTTCATTCACTCAATAATGCAGAAGTGCAGACATTGAAACTGCAGATATTATAAACGTATTTGGATTCCTTGAAAATACAAAGACTGTTGTCCATTCCCTGGTACCTTACACAGTGTTGTGCTTGAGTCGGGTGTTGGCCCATTATTAAACAGCCCACACAACCATGACCATGTGGAGCACTGTGTAGGCCTCTTCACCCATCTTCCTCCCTGCCTGTCTAAGCCTGCTGGGAGCAGGGGTGGCGGTGCAAGAATGCTGACCCCATCCCTAGACTTCTTTGGAATTGGGTAGAGCTAGAGCTAAGGGGAGGACCCTGACATCCTACCCCGTCATCTATATTGTGCTGCCTGAGACCAAAAGAGACAAAAATTGGTTAGGAGGGAGAGTGGACACTATTACATGACAAAAGATATATTGTAGAAGTCAATGTGTTTGTGTGCATGACAGCTCTTTGTTGGCATAACTGTGTGTAAATCGGTGTCCACATGTGTGCAAGTGAGCCTAGGTGTGTGCATGCATGCGTGTATGTATGTTTCGTCATGTGTGTGTTTGTGCCAGGAGGTGGAGTCCTGACAGTGCTCCGGCTAACCCCCATGCTTCTAAGGACTTGCCCAGAGCAAGGTCATACAGGGATGGGGTTAGGAGTGAAAGCACAACAAATGTGTTTATCAGTGACATGATGGCATACTTTGGGCACAACCAGCATGACTATGCTCTTACAGCTCCAAGCCAACATATATTGGGCATAGCCAGCAGAAAATGTGTTCTTACAGTTGCACTTTTGGCATATATTGGGCACAGCCAGCATAGAAAAAAGTATCTCCTTACCTTAACAATGCCAGCATATATTGGGCACAGCCAGCATGAGTGTGTTTTTAGAGTATCAATACTGGTTGACATTGGGTACATCCACCATGAGGGTGTTTTTACAATGGCAATACTAGCATGTATTGGGCACCGGTAACATGAACACATTTTGCAGGTCATTGCTGACCTATACTGTGCTCTTACATTGGCAATACTGCCAGATATTGTGTGCAGCCAGCATTAAATGTTCTTCTTAAAGTGGCAATAGAAGCATATATTGTGCACAGGCAGCTGAGTGTGTTCTTACAGTGGTAAGATGACACATATTTGGCACAGCTACAGTGAATAATGTCTTCTTGCAGGGGAAATACTGGCATATATTGGGGACAGCTAGCATGAGTGTGTTCTTACTGTTGCAATGCTGTGATATATTAGACACAGCAAGCATTAATGTGCTCTTACAGTGGCATGCTGACATATATTTGGCACAGCCAGCATGCCATTTGTGAACTTACATTGACAATGCTGGCATAGATTGTTGGGCATTGGAAGCATTGAAACGTGTTTTACATGTCCGTGTGAGGTTGCTGTATATATTTTTGAGACCAGTGTTTTCTTTGGACACGGCTGGCATGAAAAAGGAGTTGAAAAATACTCCCATTGTCTGTTGGAGACCTGGTATCCATTGGTGGTTTTCATGAGTTCCACTGCAGAATTGAATGTAAATTGCCGTCTCTAAAACTCTCATTTAAAAAAACAAAATCTCTGTGGAAAAATTCACCAGCCACCTGCACATGGAGCTAATACCTACCACTTGGGAATTCAAGTCGCAATGCGAGGAGCTTGATGAAAGCTCTGCACCGGAAGGAATGTCAGGCCGATTCATGGAATAATTAGCGCGGCGCAAGTGGGCAAAAACGTGTGAATCGCAGTGGAATAGCGAAAATCGCAGTGCAAGTGCGAAAATCGCACGAAAAGCAGCGCACGTCGATTCATGGAAGGCTGTGCGCGAGAAAACCAGCGGATGTGCGATAAAAAAGTGCGCGGCGCACGTTGGCGCACAGGCCATCTAACAGCGTGCGCCAGGTCACAGCGAAAATCGCACAGGCCACAGCGAAATTCGCACATAGCGCGGCGCACGCAACAAAAGTAGGCGGAACACGGGCGTAACACTCGGAATGGGGAACAACTTGCCAAAACGTGGGCGTCACGGGGGAAGTACAGGGCACAAGTGCGCGGAACGCCCACACGCTCGCCTACAACACGTATTCATGGAATAGAATAGGGGAAAAAAGCGCACGCTCAAACCAGCGCACAGGCACAAACACGACCGCCACAAGAAAGCAGGCGGTAGCGTCTCTGCGGCTGTAAGAAATGTGCGCCAAAAGGTGCGAAAACAAATAGCACCTATATACTGCCATGATGAATGTCCCATACTGTGGCCCTCCAGGAAAAATGACGTGCAAAGGGGTACCCACAAACACGGACACCCGCTGAAAAAAAATACGTGTGCGTGTATACCGGGGTGCGCGGGAAGTCTCACACGCGATTTCAGCAGGGTACGTGCATCACAGGGGTTCGCGTGAAGTTATTCACGCGATCGGGCCTGGGGGAGCGGGCTACGTGTATTTCAGGGGTTCGCGTGAAGTTTCTCACGCGATCGGGCCTGGGGGAGCGTGCTACGTGTATTTCAGGGGTTCGCGTGAAGTTTCACACGCGATCGGGCCTGGGGGAGCGGGCTACGTGTATTACAGGGGTTCGCGTGAAGTTCCTCACGCGATCGGGCCTGGGGGAGCGTGCTACGTGTATTTCAGGGGTTCGCGTGAAGTTTCACACGCGATCGGGCCTGGGGGAGCGGGCTACGTGTATTACAGGGGTTCGCGTGAAGTTCCTCACGCGATCGGGCCTGGGGGAGCGTGCTACGTGTATTTCAGGGGTTCGCGTGAAGTTTCACACGCGATCGGGCCTGGGGGAGCGGGCTACGTGTATTACAGGGGTTCGCGTGAAGTTCCTCACGCGATCGGGCCTGGGGGAGCGGGCTACGTGTATTCCAGGGGTGCGTGAGAAGTTCCACACGCGAATAGCCTGGGCGCGTGTATTTCAGGGGTGCGCGGGAAGTTCCACACGCGAATAGCCTGGGCGCGTGTATTTCAGGGGTGCGTGGGAAGTTCCACACGCGAATAGCCTGGGCGCATGTATTTCAGGGGTGCGCGGGAAGTTCCACACGCGAATAGCCTGGGCGCGTGTATTTCAGGGGTGCGTGGGAAGTTCCACACGCGAATAGCCTGGGCGCGTGTATTTCAGGGGTGCGCGGGAAGTTCCACACGCGAATAGCCTGGGCGCGTGTATTTCAGGGGTGCGCGGGAAGTTCCACACGCGAATAGCCTGGGCGCGTGTATTTCAGGGGTGCGCGGGAAGTTCCACACGCGAATAGTCTGGGCGCGTGTATTTCAGGGGTGCGCGGGAAGTTTTACACGCGATTTCTGCACGGTACGTGTATTTCAGGGGTGCCGGGGAGTCCCACATGTGATTTGACAGTGTGGGTCCTCCCAGGTGTACCCTGTACACCCTCCACGGCCGCTGCAGGCAGCCCACACCACAGGGGACTACCCTGCATCCCTGGTCATGTCCCGCAGGCAGCCCACCCAACATGGGCATGCCCCCCAGCAAAGGCACATGTCTCCTTGAACTAATGAACACCAACTCATGTCCCCTTGCACCCCCACCCCCCAGCACTGTGGGGCACCTGCCAGCAGGCCCCCACCCATGTCCAACTCATGTCCCCCACCACCCCCACCCCCCAGCACTGTGGGGCACCTGCCAGCAGGCCCCCACCCATGTCTCCCACCACCCCCACACCCCAGCCACCAGGGGCACCCTCCACCAGGCCCCCACTCATGTCTCCCACCACCCCCACACCCCAGCAGTGCAGGGGCACCCTCCACCAGGCCCCCACTCATGTCTCCCACCACCCCCACCCCCCAGCCACCAGGGTCACCCTCCACCAGGCCCCCACTCATGTCACCCACCACCCCCACCCCCCAGCCACCAGGGTCACCCTCCACCAGGCCCCCACCCATGTCTCCCACCACCCCCACCCCCCAGCCACCAGGGTCACCCTCCACCAGGCCCCCACTCATGTCACCCACCACCCCCACCCCCCAGCCACCAGGGTCACCCTCCACCAGGCCCCCACTCATGTCTCCCACCACCCCCACACCCCAGCAGTGCAGGGGCACCCTCCACCAGGCCCCCACTCATGTCTCCCACCACCCCCACACCCCAGCAGTGCAGGGGCAGCCTCCACCAGTCCCCCACTCATGTCTCCCACCACCCCCACACCCCAGCAGTGCAGGGGCAGCCTCCACCAGGCCCCCACTCATGTCACCCACCACCCCCACCCCCCAGCCACCAGGGTCACCCTCCACCAGGCCCCCACTCATGTCACCCACCACCCCCACCCCCCAGCCACCAGGGTCACCCTCCAGCAGGCCCCCACTCATGTCTCCCACCACCCCCACACCCCAGCAGTGCAGGGGCACCCTCCACCAGGCCCCCACTCATGTCTACCACCACCCCCACCCCCCCAGCCACCAGGGGCACCCTCCACCAGGCCCCCACCCATGTCTCCCACCACCCCCACACCCCAGCCACCAGGGGCACCCTCCACCAGGCCCCCACTCATGTCTCCCACCACCCCCACACTCCAGCAGTGCAGGGGCACCCTCCACCAGGCCCCCACGCATGTCTCCCACCACCCCCACACCCCAGCAGTGCAGGGTCACCCTCCACCAGGCTCCCACTCATGTCTCCCACCACCCCCACACCCCAGCAGTGCAGGGGCAGCCTCCACCAGGCCCCCACTCATGTCACCCACCACCCCCACCCCCCAGCCACCAGGGTCACCCTCCACCAGGCCCCCACTCATGTCTCCCACCACCCCCACCTCCCAGCCACCAGGGGCACCCTCCACCAGGCCCCCACTCATGTCTCCCACCACCCCCACACCCCAGCAGTGCAGGGGCACCCTCCACCAGGCCCCCACTCATGTCACCCACCACCCCCATACCCCAGCAGTGCAGGGACAGCCTCCACCAGGCCCCCACTGATGTCACCCACCACCCCCACCCCCCAGCCACCAGGGTCACCCTCCACCAGGCCCCCACTCATGTCTCCCACCACCCCCACCCCCCAGCCACCAGGGGCACCCTCCACCAGGCCCCCACTCATGTCTCCCACCACCCCCACACCCCAGCAGTGCAGGGGCACCCTCCACCAGGCCCCCACTCATGTCACCCACCACCCCCACACCCCAGCAGTGCAGGGGCAGCCTCCACCAGGCCCCCACTCATGTCACCCACCACCCCCACCCCCCAGCCACCAGGGTCACCCTCCACCAGGCCCCCACTCATGTCACCCACCACCCCCACGCCCCAGCCACCAGGGTCACCCTCCACCAGGCCCCCACTCATGTCACCCACCACCCCCACCCCCCAGCCACCAGGGTCACTCTCCACCAGGCCCCCACTCATGTCACCCACCACCCCCACACCCCAGCAGTGCAGGGGCAGCCTCCACCAGGCCCCCACTCATGTCACCCACCACCCCCACCCCCCAGCCACCAGGGTCACCCTCCACCAGGCCCCCACTCATGTCACCCACCACCCCCACCCCCCAGCCACCAGGGTCACCCTCCACCAGGCCCCCACTCATGTCTCTCACCACCCCCACACCCCAGCAGTGCAGGGGCACCCTCCACCAGGCCCCCACTCATGTCTACCACCACCCCCACCCCCCCAGCCACCAGGGGCACCCTCCACCATGCCCCCACTCATGTCTCCCACCACCCCCACACCCCAGCCACCAGGGGCACCCTCCACCAGGCCCCCACTCATGTCTCCCACCACCCCCACACCCCAGCAGTGCAGGGGCACCCTCCACCAGGCCCCCACTCATGTCTACCACCACCCCCACCCCCCCAGCCACCAGGGGCACCCTCCACCAGGCCCCCACTCATGTCTCCCACCACCCCCACACCCCAGCCACCAGAGGCACCCTCCACCAGGCCCCCACTCATGTCTCCCACCACCCCCACACCCCAGCAGTGCAGGGGCACCCTCCACCAGGCCCCCACTCATGTCACCCACCACCCCCACCCCCCAGCCACCAGGGTCACCCTCCACCAGGCCCCCACTCATGTCTCCCACCACCCCCACCCCCCAGCCACCAGGGGCACCCTCCACCAGGCCCCCACTCATGTCTCCCACCACCCCCACCCCCCAGCAGTGCAGGGGCAGCCTCCACCAGGCCCCCACTCATGTCACCCACCACCCCCACCCCCCAGCCACCAGGGTCACCCTCCACCAGGCCCCCACTCATGTCTCCCACCACCCCCACCCCCCAGCCACCAGGGGCACCCTCCACCAGGCCCCCACTCATGTCTCCCACCACCCCCACACCCCAGCAGTGCAGGGGCACCCTCCACCAGGCCCCCACTCATGTCACCCACCACCCCCACACCCCAGCAGTGCAGGGGCAGCCTCCACCAGGCCCCCACTCATGTCACCCACCACCCCCACCCCCCAGCCACCAGGGTCACCCTCCACCAGGCCCCCACTCATGTCACCCACCACCCCCACCCCCCAGCCACCAGGGTCACCCTCCACCAGGCCCCCACTCATGTCTCCCACCACCCCCACACCCCAGCAGTGCAGGGGCACCCTCCACCAGGCCCCCACTCATGTCTACCACCACCCCCACCCCCCCAGCCACCAGGGGCACCCTCCACCAGGCCCCCACTCATGTCTCCCACCACCCCCACATCCCAGCCACCAGGGGCACCCTCCACCAGGCCCCCACTCATGTCTCCCACCACCCCCACACCCCAGCAGTGCAGGGGCACCCTCCACCAGGCCCCCACTCATGTCTACCACCAACCCCACCCCCCAGCCACCAGGGGCACCCTCCACCAGGCCCCCACTCATGTCTCCCACCACCCCCACACCCCAGCCACCAGGGGCACCCTCCACCAGGCCCCCACTCATGTCTCCCACCACCCCCACACCCCAGCAGTGCAGGGGCACCCTCCACCAGGCCCCCACTCATGTCACCCACCACCCCCACCCCCCAGCCACCAGGGTCACCCTCCACCAGGCCCCCACTCATGTCTCCCACCACCCCCACCCCCCAGCCACCAGGGGCACCCTCCACCAGGCCCCCACTCATGTCTCCCACCACCCCCACACCCCAGCCACCAGGGGCACCCTCCACCAGGCCCCCACTCATGTCACCCACCACCCCCACCCCCCAGCAGTGCAGGGGCAGCCTCCACCAGGCCCCCACTCATGTCACCCACCACCCCCACCCCCCAGCCACCAGGGTCACCCTCCACCAGGCCCCCACTCATGTCTCCCACCACCCCCACCCCCCAGCCACCAGGGGCACCCTCCACCAGGCCCCCACTCATGTCTCCCACCACCCCCACACCCCAGCCACCAGGGGCACCCTCCACCAGGCCCCCACTCATGTCTCCCACCACCCCCACACCCCAGCAGTGCAGGGGCACCCTCCACCAGGCCCCCACTCATGTCTCCCACCACCCCCACACCCCAGCAGTGCAGGGGCACCCTCCACCAGGCACCCACACATGTCCCCCTGCCCCCAGGTCCTGACGATACTCAATCATGGCAGTAATGGGCAGCATACCCAGCACAAACACCCAGGCAAGGATTGCATCCACCCACATAGTGAATGCAATTACATGATACAACCCCAATGGCAAGTCTGTAAATGAACACATGTCCGTCACACACACATACACAATGGGTGCAAGTGAATGTCAAAACCCATATCATGACATGTATGAAACCAATGAGAAAATACCACAAGTGAAAGTTAAAAAAACATGTATTAAAGATGAAAAATAAGTAAAAAAATCAAACATACAACAATGGGGATAACAAAATAAATGGTCCATGTCCGAGAACAAATGTAAAAATAAAAAAAACAAAGTAATCCAAAAACAAATGTTGTCCAAAGCAAAATCATGTGGAAGTAAAATAATGAAAAACCATTTCCTCATGGTGAACACAATCATTAATAAAAAAAATGTTTCTTCAAAAAGCAAACTATATACACGAAAATTCCAGGGTCCATGAGCCCAACACCATAAATGAAACCTACTACTACCTAATGAAAATAATATATACAAAAAAGTGGCCATTGTCCGAGCGGTCCAAAAAAACAAAAATTAATAAAGGAAACCTAACACTAACTAACTAAATAACTATATACAAAGGCAGCGGGCAAGTCCTGCGGCTCACTCGGTGATGTTGCTGGCCAGGGCATTATCAAACTCCATGTCGATGTCCTGGAGGCGGGACTCTGTCCTGGCCCCGAGGTCTCGCAGGCATAACCCCATATCCAGCTCAAACTCCCTGCGAGCTTCCTCGAGGCACTCAGCCCGCCTCAACGCCCGACGCATGGAGAACTCCGCCCTGACCATTGTGAGCCGCTCCTCTTCCGCCCGCTGCCGCTCCGCACCTATCCGCTGGACCAACTGCTCCCACACGGAAGACACCACCATCCCAGGGTTGCCCTGCCCTCCGGCCGATGCCTGCCCCTCTGATCTTGAAGGCCCCGAGCCATGATGCCCCCCACGTCGAGCCTGCTGCTGCCTCCGACGCCACTGCCTCTGCCAGCACGACGGCATCCAGGCTGATGGAAACCACCGACGCCGTCGTGCACGTGCCCTGCCTGATGATGCTGTCACATCTTCCATCTGCTGGGGTCCAGTTGCTGTGTTGTCCACCCCTGCTGGACCTCCGACTCCCAACTGTGGCAGGGATGGGATCCCCACCGAGCTGGCTGCATTGGTCGGGGCAGGTCCACAGGGGGCCCTGGTGGCATCTGGGCCGGAAGACGGCAAGGAGAACGACTGGTGTATAGCCTGCACAGAGGAGGAGAGGGCCGCCAGATTGGACAACACATGCATAAAACCCCCGAACATGGCCGATCCCAATTGGGCCACGTCGGCACGGTGCACTTCGTGATGACGTGCGTCCTCCTCCCGGGAAGCACGCACGGCATCACGAATCACAGCCGTGCGCATTGCGACCCCAATCAGGACCTTCTCCACACGGCCAGGGGTTCCCATGTCCGCAGGTGGAGGGGAGTCAGGTGACATGGACATCCCCTCTACCTGCGGACGGGCCTGGGACGGGGCATCCCTGCTGGTGCATGGTGGTGCACTCACAGGGTCAGGGACAGCGACATGCACAGGCCCCTCCACGGTGACCTGTGCTGCCTCCTGCCCCTGGCCCTGGACTGCACCACTTGCACCAGCAGGGATGCCCCCACCAGGCCCCATGTGTGCCCCAGTGGCGGCCTCCTCCTCCTCTGTGCAAACCACCAACCTGGATGGCTCCTCACCGTCTCCCACCGTAGCAGGCCCCTGTGGGGGCTCACCCACCCCTTCCGCTGCAGCCGTGGGGGCATCCCCGCCGCCTTGCTCCACAGCGCCGTCTCCGCCCTCTTCTTCACTAGCCGCTGCGTAGAGGGAGACAAAGAACACAAGCATCAGGGCACTGTACAATGGTCCCCTAGACAGGAAGCAATAGCAGATGAGCACCACTGTCAAAGTACACTTCCATCATGTCCCTCCACAACACATGGGTCAGTCCAGGCAAAACACACACAGTAACAGGCATGGTGCATGCCATGGACATTTCCATGCATGTCCAATGGACTCTTGAAACATTCAATGATATGTAACTCACATGCATCATGGCTCATGCCTATCACATGCACACACTTCACCTCAGTCACATCCATCTGGCCCCAAACACACCAAACACAGCGGATACAAGGGTAATTTGGCTGCTTCACTGAATCTGTGCATTGTCACACACATGTGTCATGCATCCATGGCATGCACAAGTCACAGACACGCAGGTCAGGCACACAGACATGGCTACCATATATGTACCTGGCATCAGCACCCATCCCTCACCCCCACCCATGTCCAGGTACAGAGACTGGCATGCTCTCATGTTCAAAATCTGCATAGGGCTCCCCATGCGGCATTTGAACACATGCAACAACCATGTGGGTCACACATCACTGGTCGCACATGCATTACCATGATGTCCCTGCACACATACATGCATACATGGCCTATGGCACACATACAGGCAAGTATCATAGAACCAGCACACCGCAACATGCCCTGTCTCACACAGTAATGCTTGGACACTTACCGCTCAACTCCAGACGGGCCTCCCTCTCAAGGATCTGGGCGTGGAGCGCTGGGCGTACGCGTTCCAGGACCCTCATCTGGATGGAACTCATGCGGCCCCGGCCCCCCTCCACGAGGCGCCGGGCCTTCACAAGGATCCTGGACCTCAAGTACTCCCAGCGCTTCTTGATCTTCAGGACGTTGTGGGTTGCCACCCCCTCCGCGTTGATGGCAACCACACAGTCGGCCCAGATCCTCTCCCGTCCTTCCTTGCTGGCGCGGGACGATCCAAAGAGGGCATCATACTGCCCAGGACATGCTCCAACAGGACACCAACTTCGGTGTCAGTGAAGCTGGTGCCACTCTGCCCCTCTGGCCTGGGGTTGCCACTGGTGCCAGATGTGGAAGTGCCCGACATGGCAACCCCAGAGGCAGGTGTGGGTGGGCAACTGGGTCCTGGGGTTGGGCTGTGGAGCGATGTAATCCCAGTCGGGAGTCTTCAGTTCCAGCAGGGGTGGACACAGCAACTGGACCCCTGCAGATGGCTGATGTGCAGGCACCAAATGGCAGGGCACGGTGGCAGCAGGCAGGCAGGCAGGCAGGCAGCAGCAGATGGCACGTGGGAGGCTGCTCGGGGCACTGGGGGGCAGTAACTCGGCCTTCTGGGCAGGAGCGTGGTCTTCCGTGTGTTTTCGCGTGGCCAGCTTGATACAGAGTGATTTGGCACGTGAAAATCCTGCACGTCAGCGTGAAATCCGAGGAAAGGCCCTTAGCGCGTAAGCGCGTCAGCACGCATACGCGATTCTATTGGACCAGAGTCCCTCAGCGCGTAAGCGCGTCTGTGACGTGACCCGCACGGGTGTTCCCCACTCAGCATGTGATGACGGGGCACACGTGGAAATAATGCACGTCAGAGTGTCATCGCGTGTAATTGGACAAAAGTGTGCGTACACGCGATTGGCCTATGTACGTGTATTTCATGGGTGCGCGGGCACTTACACACGCAAGTACGTCAGCGAACCTGTATCCCGTGGTGCGTGTGAATTTCCACACGCTATTGGACTGGGAACTGGATTCCAGGGGTGTGCGGGTCACACGCTCGCCTAGAACACGCGCAAAGCATAAATTTGCGCACTTTAACAATAACAAGCTCAGACGCCAGGATGAACATACCGTTCCTAGCAGCAGTGGCAGTGGGCTACCAAAGGAGGAGGAGGAGGATAGTCAGGGCCAGAATATTCACACCCAGAACCAGCCTTTTCGGGATGCCTGATGACCAGGTGTATGGGAGGTACAGGTTTCCACCACACATTATACTGGACCTGGTGAGTGAGTGGAAGGATGACCTCACATCACCCACCCTCTGCTCCCAAGCACTCAGCCCCCTGGAGAAGGTCCTCAATGTACTGCACTTCTTAGCCACTGGATCATTTCAGCGGACGAGTGCCATAGTGGGTGGGGTGTCACAGGCCACCCAGTCACGCTGCCTACACCAGGTCTTGAACATCATCACTGCACGCCCATCAGTCCGCAGGCACATATACCTGCCCAGAACACCTGCAGAAAGGCATGCTGCCGCCCTGGATTTTTACGGTGTGGCATGATTCCCCAAAGTGCTAGGTGCCATCGACTGCACCCATGTGGCTCTACGTCCCCCCAGGGCATCTGAGCACATCTATAGGAACCGCAAGCACTGGCATTCCATCAACGTGCAGGTAGCATGTAATGCCAAGGGAATCATCACCTCAGTATATGCCAACTATCCCGGCTCCACCCACGACAGCTTCATTTACCGAATGTCCACCCTAAGCCGGGACCTAGAAGCTGGGCGGCATGGCGATACATGGCTGCTTGGTGAGTATGTATGCCACTGCACATGCATGCATGTTGGATACTGAGCAAGGTCACAACCCCACCAACGATACCAATCACCACCTCCACAGGGGACAGTGCCTACCCTCTCAGCCCCCACATGATGACGCCAATTCGGAACCCCACCACGCCACCCGAGGTAAGATATAACACAGCCCACATTACGACCCGGGGCATAGTGGAGCGCACATTCGGAGTGCTAAAGTCACGCTTCCGCTCCCTTGACCGTTCTGGCGGCCAGCTGTTATACGCTCCCCCAGTAGTGTGCAGGATCATAGTGGCAGCATGTGTCCTGCACAACGTTGCAACACGCCGGGGCCTGGCCGTGGACATGGTGGTGGCCCCACATGCACAGCCGCTGCGCATGGGAGGGGAAAGGGCACGGGGGGAGGCAGCCCGTACACAGCTAGTGGCTAATTACTTCACATAGAAATCACACCCCTGTGGAGTGCACACTGCCCTGGCACATTCCATCTGACAATCAATGATGACTCAACCTGACACTGATCCTGAATGTCTGGAGAATGAACCGTGAATACCATATCAGCCTGAGATTGTTCACCTGGAAGTGTCACAATGTGTGCATCCCTACCCACACAGACACCACCAATGCAGTTTTGTGAAGTTACACATTCAAGCAGCTAAAATGAATACCCACTTGCAAAATGCAACAAGAGGACAGTGCCATGACAGCCAACCCAACTCCAGCACCGCCACACGACACACCGTGCCATGTCATGCTAATTGCAGGTAAACAAAGTAATCCCCACAACATGACACTAGTCTCACTATGTACAGTGTCCCTATTAGAAACCTGCAACACCTGAAATGCTCACAGCAATGCCGGACCAACAACATACTTGAGCACGTACTACCATTAACATGACATCACAAATGTTACATATTAGTAGTCTCACCACCTGGAAATGCCTGCACTCCCACCACTACCAACTGTGCAGTGTTGGCGCCATGTAGAGTTGTAGGTGCACTGCTGCCAACATGGACCCCATCTCCAGACTAGAGGTCCTTGTGTAGACATGAGGAAGGGACCTGCAAATTGGGAGGTAGACACAGAAGAAGAGTTACACATCAATGCAACATGCAGTGTACAACACAACAGCAATATGCACTAGGAATGTATACACAGTATTGACTACAGACTGCCCACACAGCTCATGGGAGTCCAACGTCACTGTGTAATTCACTGTCACTTGGGCACACCCTTTGCAAGCCCATGGAAACGGGAAGCAGGAGGGGTGTGTGTGACTCAAACCCAAGCATCTGAACCAAATACATTACAAGCCTGCATGTGCCCAGCCACAATGCAGCGTATGCCCACAGGAACCACGGAAGCCAACAAATCGTCCCAAAAAAATTGGGAATAAAAGAAATCAAAATAAAAATAAAAATAAGAAACAATCAAAAATGGCCATTGATGGGCCCGGGGGGGTTGGGGAGGCCACCCAGGAGGTCCGAGGACAGGATGCACACCAGAACCCACCTGCGTGGATCCTGGGAAGATAAAACACCTCCATGGGCTCATGGCCCACACGGCTACCCTATTGTGGGAGTATCACTGCTGTCGCTATTATCACCCTGTGCAGCTGCATCCGGAGGTGGTTGCACTATGAGAGGCAGCCCACGCAAGGCCCTAGTCTGCTCCTCCATGGCTGCAAGCATGCGGGTGTGGTAGGTCTGGTTCTGGAGGATGAGTGTGCGGAGGTCCCCATGCAACAACTCACGGGATGCCCGGACCTCCGCCCTCGTTGCCTGCATCTCAGCTGAGAGCGTACGGGTGAGACGCTCCAGCTGCTGTTCTGTCCTTTGGTGTGTTGAAGCCTCAAGTTCAACAAGAGTCGTCCTGAGGTGAAGGAGCTCCTGCCTCAGGGCTTCCCTGTGGCCCTGGGACTCAATGGAGATGGCCTCCTGCAGAGTCGCCAGTGCCGCCCGCCTGTCCCTGTTGGACCCCAACATGTCCTCCCTGTGTGACTGGCAGATGGAGTCGGTTGCCTGCTCTAGTCGCTCCATCAGCCTTTCTGGGGGGACAATGGAAGTGGCCACCCTATCCATGGCCTGAGCCATCATCTCGGATGATGCAGCCTGTTGGGTTGCCATACCGTAAATGGATTGCTCCCATGCGGTATTGCCGGGTGGCGTACGGCCACCACGTCGGCGGGCACCACACCTGTCTGGGGCAAGGCGAACTGCGCCTTGCTGTGCCGGCACTGCCTGAGGCTGCAGGACTGCATTCCCCCTCTGATCTGCTGGCCCAGGAACAGGATCAGATGTCGCGGAGTGTGACCCTGCATCCGTAACCACCGAAGGCGTAGCTGCCAACACTGACATCCCCATGGAGGGTTCTGACCCTGGTGCAGGTGGGTGAGACAGAACAGAATCCCTCCCTGGAACACTCACCTGCGACGGCACGTAGGTCTCATCCGAATCAACACCTGAGTACAGCTCGGGGGAGGTGCAGCCAGAGACACCCCTTGAGAGCACGACCTGCAGCACTTGTGGGTTCTCCCCCACCACCACACCACGTCCCTCACTGGTGGTTGGTCGGCCCTCGGACCCCTCCTGGGTCTGCACCATCTCCACAACCCCAGCAGTATCAGGTGCGTCTTCCCCTGCAAAGACATGAAAACAAAGAAATGGAAACAGGCATTAGCACCATGGCACACAATGAGGGCTGAGAAGCAAGAGAACCAGTACTTGATTGACACATGTCCCACATGACTAAAACCCTCCCATGCATGCACCCTCACTGCGTATGAAGTGCAGGCAAATGGCACACACTGATGACACCAAGATGGAAGATGAACACATTTTCTGCATGCTGCCTGGCAGTGGCATCACACATTGGCCTGTGATTGCCAGGTGATACACACATGCCATCACACAGATGGCATGTACCATTGCTATTGAGTGAAGATGGAGAGGAGGGCAGCACCTATTCATTCAGTCCAGTTCCCGCATGTAATCGCTTTTCTAATTCTAACAGGTCAGATTTTTCACCTGGAGCTGCCAGTCTGAAATGGTCCAATTGCGCAGGGACATGTGTGTACAAATGATATCCAGGTAACAAAGTCACTCTACTTTACCATAGCCATGTCAGACATGTGACTAGTGGACAGCGACATGCCTAGTGATAGTGGTGGAATGCAAACAAACTGACTGAATGAACAGTGAAAAATAAGCAACTATGTTGTGGCAAGGTGACACTTCAAGGGCAACTGGCGTGCAGTTGGGCTAGATGTCTACTGTTGGCAGAAGGGATACTGCTATGGCCAAATGCAGCTGCGCAGGAAGTATTGCATGAAGCACATGGCTGACCCATACGACTCAGGCGCACACACTCTCACCTGGCACACAAACAGAAGCCCTCACACACACACCATGCACATGGATGACACACACATGCATGTGCACTCACCGGACAATGCCTCGTAATCAGCCAGATCTCCCACGCCTTGGATCTGTTCCTCTGTGACGTAGGTCCCAGCGACTGACTCATGTGGAGTGAGTTCCATGTCTACTACTGGAGACCCACCTCCAGTCACTAGAGTTGCGGCATGACTTGAGGCCAGCTTACTCTTTGCCCTGCGCTTTAGGTCATTCCAGCGCTTATAGCAATCATTGGCTGTGCGCCTCACGATTCCAAGGGGACTTACGATGTCCGCAACGGTCTGCCAGTGTGCCTGGCGTTGTGCAGGTGTGGTCTTGGATCCTGCAACAATGACCATCTCGTTGTCATGTCCGGACACATACTCGACAAGTGCATTCAGTTTGTCATCCGTGAAGCTGGGCTTCCTGGATGGGCCGGACTGTGTAGCCGTGTCTGGGGCATCAGCCTGTGCCGGACGAGCACTCTTCCTCTTCCGCTTGGAAGGTGGTGGTGATCCTGAGTGTCCTGCGCCGCTCTGGACACTAGGGGCAGGAGCCCTGGTGGACTCTGTATCAGGAGTGTGGGATTGCACACTCAGCATGGGAGTTGGTGCAGGCATTGGCTCTAGTGTGATGGTGTCAGGGGGAATGTCAGCAGCATGGACTAGGACCGACACTGTCCTGGCTGGGTGTGTGAGGGCTGGGGTGGATGGAGCCACAGCTGCCCCTGCAGCCTCTCCGCCCTGCCTCCTTGGTGCAGCAGATGACCTTGCTGGCCCAGATGCACGTGGCATGGTGACATCAACGTGCACCAGCGCACGTGTCATAGGCCTGCTGACCTGGAAGTCAGCCATGGAGTCAGCCAGATCTGGTGCCACAATGGGCTGGTCCAACAAGGGCTGAGCATGGATGGTGTCAGCCACATCAGCCTCAACGGGAGGGGGGGGATTATGGGTGCCCTTGACTGGTCCTCCACACATGGGGGGACAGGCTCACCCTGCAAGTAACGACCACGTCCCCTACCGGATCCACCACGGCCTTTGCCACCCTTACGGAATCCTCGCCTCCCAGCCATGGCACTGATGTAAATGTGCGTATGGGAGTGGCTGGAAACTATTGTCCTGGGCAATTGGGGGTCAAAGGGGTTGGGTACCAGATGGTAATTGTACCCTAGTGCTCTTGCAAGGCTGATTGTAACCCCTGGGGAAAGATGACGGGTCACGCTACGCACAGGAGCCCCAAAAAAGGGAGATGACGTGCACGCAACCCCTCCTAGACCACGTGTGCAGAAAGAAAAACCTGCACTACGCTGTGGCACCCAGTAACACAAGAATGAACGTATGCGTGTCACACGCAGCCTAGAATGACCTCTGAAGGGGTAGGCTACACACGGGGCAAGCACAGATGTTAGATACGTGCGTGACTCACCGTCTGCCTGGTAAACGAGCGTGTAAAAGGAGCACGTTTGGTTGGCAACACCCCCGCCAAAAGAAGATTTGTACGCTGTCTGAGGAGACAGGACAACAGTAGAAGGGAACACTGTTTGAGGGAACAGGCCCAGGTAAACCAGTAAAAGCGAAAAAAGAGAAAAAGCTGTCAGAGGTAACAGGGAATACGAACTTGAAACGCCGTGAAGTAAATCGCGTGTGAAACGACAAGAAGTACAGAATTCACCCACTCGCTCTCCACGAAAAGCACGTACAAGGAAAACGTGTTCTACACATACGTTTTATACAGGGCCACACGTCCAGCGTCACTTACGCGGCGTGTACGCGCTAGGGCCATTTCCACCAATTACACGCTTTGTCACTTCTGCGTGTAGGGACATTTCCACCAATTACACGCTTTGTCACTTCTGCGTGTAGGGCCATTTCCACCAATTACACGCTTTGTCACTTCTGCGTGTAGGGCCATTTCCACCAATTACACGCTTTGTCACTTCTGCGTGTAGGGCCATTTCCACCAATCACACGCAATTACACTCTGACGTGCAGTCTTTCCACGTGTGCTCTGTCATCACGTGCTGTGTGGGAAACACCCGTGCGGGTCACGTCACAGACGCGCTTACGCGCTGAGGGCCTTTCCTCGGTTTTCACGCTGACGTGCAGGATTTTCACGTGCAAAATCACTCCGTACCAAGCTGGCCACGCCTACGCACACGGAATACCACGCTCCTGCCCGGAAGGCCGAACTACTGCCCCCCAGAGCCCCGAGCACGCTCCCACCTGCTGCTGCCTGACTGCCTGCTGCCCCTGCACTGCTGGGGGGTGGGGGTGGTGGGAGACATGGGTGGGGGCCTGGTGGAGGGTGCCCCTGGTGGCGGGGGGGTGGGTGTGATAGGGGACATGGGTGGGGGCCTGGTGGAGGGTGCCCCTGGTGGCGGGGGGGTGGGGGTGATAGGGGACATCGGTGGGGGCCTGGTGGAGGGTGCCCCTGGATGCTGGGGGGTGGGGGTGTTGGGAGACATGGGTGGGGGCCTGGTGGAGGGTGCCCCTGGTGGCTGGGGGGTGGGGGTGGTGGGAGACATGAGTGGGGGCCTGGTGGAGGGTGCCCCTGCACTGCTGGGGGGTGGGGGTGTTGGGAGACATGGGTGGGGGCCTGGTGGAGGGTGCCCCTGGTGGCTGGGGGGTGGGGGTGGTGGGAGACATGAGTGGGGGCCTGGTGGAGGGTGCCCCTGCACTGCTGGGGGGTGGGGGTGATAGGGGACATGGGTGGGGGCCTGGTGGAGGGTGCCCCTGGTGGCGGGGGGGTGGGTGTGATAGGGGACATGGGTGGGGGCCTGGTGGAGGGTGCCCCTGGTGGCGGGGGGGTGGGGGTGATAGGGGACATGGGTGGGGGCCTGGTGGAGGGTGCCCCTGGTGGCGGGGGGGTGGGTGTGATAGGGGACATGGGTGGGGGCCTGGTGGAGGGTGCCCCTGGTGGCGGTGGGGTGGGGGTGATAGGGGACATGAGTGGGGGCCTGGTGGAGGGTGCCCCTGGTGGCTGGGGGGTGGGGGTGGTGGGAGACATGAGTGGGGGCCTGGTGGAGGGTGCCCCTGCACTGCTGGGGGGTGGGGGTGATAGGGGACATGGGTGGGGGCCTGGTGGAGGGTGCCCCTGGTGGCGGGGGGTGGGGGTGATAGGGGACATGAGTGGGGGCCTGGTGGAGGGTGCCCCTGGTGGCTGGGGGGTGGGGGTGGTGGGAGACATGAGTGGGGGCCTGGTGGAGGGTGCCCCTGCACTGCTGGGGGGTGGGGGTGATAGGGGACATGGGTGGGGGCCTGGTGGAGGGTGCCCCTGGATGCTGGGGGGTGGGGGTGTTGGGAGACATGAGTGGGGGCCTGGTGGAGGGTGCCCCTGCACTGCTGGGGGGTGGGGGTGATAGGGGACATGGGTGGGGGCCTGGTGGAGGGTGCCCCTGGATGCTGGGGGGTGGGGGTGTTGGGAGACATGGGTGGGGGCCTGGTGGAGGGTGCCCCTGGTGGCTGGGGGGTGGGGGTGATAGGGGACATGGGTGGGGGCCTGGTGGAGGGTGCCCCTGCACTGCTGGGGGGTGGGGGTGTTGGGAGACATGGGTGGGGGCCTGGTGGAGGGTGCCCCTGGTGGCGGGGGGGTGGGGGTGATAGGGGACATGGGTGGGGGCCTGGTGGAGGGTGCCCCTGGTGGCGGAGGGGGTGGGTGTGATAGGGGACATGGGTGGGGGCCTGGTGGAGGGTGCCCCTGGTGGCGGGGGGGTGGGGGTGATAGGGGACATGAGTGGGGGCCTGGTGGAGGGTGCCCCTGCACTGCTGGGGGGTGGGTGTGATAGGGGACATGGGTGGGGGCCTGGTGGAGGGTGCCCCTGGTGGCGGGGGGGTGGGGGTGATAGGGGAAATGGGTGGGGGCCTGGTAGAGGGTGCCCCTGGTGGCGGGGGGGTGGGTGTGATAGGGGACATGGGTGGGGGCCTGGTGGAGGGTGCCCCTGGTGGCGGGGGGGTGGGGGTGATAGGGGACATGAGTGGGGGCCTGGTGGAGGGTGCCCCTGGTGGCTGGGGGGTTGGGGTGGTGGGAGACATGAGTGGGGGCCTGGTGGAGGGTGCCCCTGCACTGCTGGGGGGTGGGGGTGATAGGGGACATGGGTGGGGGCCTGGTGGAGGGTGCCCCTGGTGGCGGGGGGGTGGGGGTGATAGGGGACATAAATGGGGGCCTGGTGGAGGGTGCCCCTGGTGGCTGGGGGGTGGGGGTGGTGGGAGACATGAGTGGGGGCCTGGTGGATGGTGCCCCTGCACTGCTGGGGGGTGGGGGTGATAGGGGACATGGGTGGGGGCCTGGTGGAGGGTGCCCCTGGATGCTGGGGGGTGGGGGTGTTGGGAGACATGAGTGGGGGCCTGGTGGAGGGTGCCCCTGCACTGCTGGGGGGTGGGGGTGATAGGGGACATGGGTGGGGGCCTGGTGGAGGGTGCCCCTGGATGCTGGGGGGTGGGGGTGTTGGGAGACATGGGTGGGGGCCTGGTGGAGGGTGCCCCTGGTGGCTGGGGGGTGGGGGTGATAGGGGACATGGGTGGGGGCCTGGTGGAGGGTGCCCCTGCACTGCTGGGGGGTGGGGGTGATAGGGGACATGGGTGGGGGCCTGGTGGAGGGTGCCCCTGGATGCTGGGGGGTGGGGGTGTTGGGAGACATGGGTGGGGGCCTGGTGGAGGGTGCCCCTGGTGGCTGGGGGGTGGGGGTGGTGGGAGACATGAGTGGGGGCCTGGTGGAGGGTGCCCCTGCACTGCTGGGGGGTGGGGGTGTTGGGAGACATGGGTGGGGGCCTGGTGGAGGGTGCCCCTGGTGGCTGGGGGGTGGGGGTGGTGGGAGACATGAGTGGGGGCCTGGTGGAGGGTGCCCCTGCACTGCTGGGGGGTGGGGGTGATAGGGGACATGGGTGGGGGCCTGGTGGAGGGTGCCCCTGGTGGCGGGGGGGTGGGTGTGATAGGGGACATGGGTGGGGGCCTGGTGGAGGGTGCCCCTGGTGGCGGGGGGGTGGGGGTGATAGGGGACATGGGTGGGGGCCTGGTGGAGGGTGCCCCTGGTGGCGGGGGGGTGGGGGTGATAGGGGACATGGGTGGGGGCCTGGTGGAGGGTGCCCCTGCACTGCTGGGGGGTGGGTGTGATAGGGGACATGGGTGGGGGCCTGGTGGAGGGTGCCCCTGGTGGCAGGGGGGTGGGGGTGATAGGGGACATGGGTGGGGGCCTGGTGGAGGGTGCCCCTGCACTGCTGGGGGGTGGGGGTGATAGGGGACATGGGTGGGGGCCTGGTGGAGGGTGCCCCTGGTGGCGGGGGGGTGGGGGTGATAGGGGACATGAGTGGGGGCCTGGTGGAGGGTGCCCCTGGTGGCTGGGGGGTGGGGTGGTGGGAGACATGAGTGGGGGCCTGGTGGAGGGTGCCCCTGCACTGCTGGGGGGTGGGGGTGATAGGGGACATGGGTGGGGGCCTGGTGGAGGGTGCCCCTGGATGCTGGGGGGTGGGGGTGTTGGGAGACATGAGTGGGGGCCTGGTGGAGGGTGCCCCTGCACTGCTGGGGGGTGGGGGTGATAGGGGACATGGGTGGGGGCCTGGTGGAGGGTGCCCCTGGATGCTGGGGGGTGGGGGTGTTGGGAGACATGGGTGGGGGCCTGGTGGAGGGTGCCCCTGGTGGCTGGGGGGTGGGGGTGGTGGGAGACATGAGTGGGGGCCTGGTGGAGGGTGCCCCTGGTGGCGGGGGGGTGGGGGTGGTGGGAGACATGAGTGGGGGCCTGGTGGAGGGTGCCCCTGCACTGCTGGGGGGTGGGGGTGATAGGGGACATGGGTGGGGGCCTGGTGGAGGGTGCCCCTGCACTGCTGGGGGGTGGGGGTGCAGGGGGACATGAGCAGGTGTGCAGGGTAGTCCCCTGTTTTGTGGGCTTCCTGCAGGGGCCGTGGAGGGTGTACAGGGAACACCTGTGAGGACCCACCCAGCCTAATTGCGTGTGATAATTCCCGCACACCCCTGTAATACACTTACCTGGCCAAATCGCGTGTGATAATTCCCGTGCACCCCTGTAATACACGTACCTGGCCAAATCGCATGTGAGAATTCCCGCGCACCCCTGTAATTCACGTACCCAGCCGAATCGCGTTTAGAACTTCCCGCACACCCCTGTAATACACGTACCCTGGCCAATCGCATGTAGAACTTCCCACGCACCCCTGTAATACACGTAGCAAGCCAAATCGCGTGTGATAATTCCCGCGCACCCCTGTAATTCACGTACCCTGGCCAATCGCGTGTAGAACTTCCCACGCACCCCTGTAATACACGTACCAGGCCAAATCGCGTGTGATTATTCCCGCGCACCCCTGTAATACACGTACCCTGGCCAATCGCGTGTAGAACTTCCCACGCACCCCTGTAATACACGTACCAGGCCAAATCGCGTGTGATAATTCCCGCGCACCCCTGTAATACACGTACCTGGCCAAATCGCATGTGAGAATTACCACGCACCCCTGTAATACACGTACCCAGCCGAATCGCGTGTAGAACTTCCCGCACACCCCTGTAATACACGTACCCTGGCCAACCGCGTGTAGTACTTCCCGCGTACCCCTGTAGTACACGTACCCTGGCTAATCGCGTGTATGACTTCACGCGTACCCCTGATATGCACGTTACCCGCTTTGCGTTCCTTGTTTGGCAGCCCTGTAGACTGGTCCAGGGTTAGCGCAGCCCTTTGCGATGATTTAGCGATTTTGATGGCTTTTCCTTGCGCGAGGGCGTTCTTGGGGGCGTTACTGGCGCTGCTGCAGGGTTGCTGCGATACTCTGCGCCACGGCTGGTTTGGGAGCCTGAAATCCATGAATACGCATTGCGCGGAAATCGGTTTTAGCGCACGTGCCTGGCGCAGACAATCGCACGCGGACACTCTGCGCCAGCCGCTTGCGACACTTTTCTGCGAAATTCTATGAATTACCCTATGTGTTTCTGCCGCTTTGAAAGCCTCCAGCGAATGCTTTCTGCTGCGGTCATTGCTCCCTGTCGTGGATGTTTAGTGAGAAAAGGGGGGCACGGAGTGGGGAGGGGGGGAATGCCAGAACCCCAGCTTTGTGATACATGAGCTAAGAGGGGGTGTTTGGGATGGGGAAGCATCACACGAGTTAATCAAACCCCACCCCGGTGCAGAAAATGAATTAGAGCACCTGTTGGAAGAATTTAGAGGTAGAAGCAGCTTTCATCCGTGGGATGAAAAGGGGATGTCTCCTGCTGAGCTCCTATGCTTGGAACGGAGATGGGAGAAGGCTGGGCAACGAAAGATCCTGTAGAACTGTCGGCCTGATGCCTGTGAAAAGTGGGAGATTTAAGGACCCTGGCTAGTTACTCCGGAAGGCAGGTGGCTAGTGGCTAGTATCAGCCATATGCCAGGAGTGCCTGGCACGAGGGCAACTCTACCCCAGAATCACCAGCCTTTCGGGGGTTGTGGGCGGTAGTGCCTATTCTCTACTATCAACGTTAGTAGGAGTTCAGTCACCGATACAGAAACATCTTTTTAGAATAACGTTCATAGACAGGAACAGATGCCCCACGAGACACACCCAAACAGGAGGTGCAAATGTAAGGAAGGATTGTTCAACTTACGAACATCAGTATGACCATTAATGAGCTGATTAAACATTTAGAATGAAACAGGCTTTTGACAGGGTCGGACTGGGAGAAGAAATAGGCCCGGTCACCCAAAAAAAAGTGGCCCACCCCTAGCCTCACGACTCTTGACCTCTGATGACATCACCGGAAGTGATGTCATTTGACCCCACCTCAAAGTGACATCCCGGGAGACGATGAAACACAACCTTTCACCCCTTCACAAAACAGGAAGTGTCATCAAATACCATTGTTCCTAAGTACACTCAATTACTGTGAATCCAAGCAGACATACGTCCAAGGCCAAATGATAATATGTTCCTGTGTGGCACTTACGCTTAAGCTATTTTTTATGGAACAAATATGCATAAAATATCACCCAACCTGTGTTGGTACTCATTTATCGACGTAAGAAGGATTAAAGGCTTTTTGAAAAGAAAAAAAATGAAAAAAAACATTTTTTTTTTCAATGTCTTTTTTTCAAAACGGGCCCAGGCATGGCCAGAAACCGGCCCCCACTCCCCATGCACGATTTCGCCCGGCCACGAGGGGCCAATCCGACCCTGGCTTTTGATACGCCATAGAGTGTCCACATTTCCCCAGCCACTGCCTCCTCACCAATATGCATGCCTCAGGTGTTATTCATGAACAAAAGAGCAGGACCATGCTTTGTCTGACAGAGCTGGCATTGGCATCTCTTTTAGTGCTGGCCTGCAGCCAAAGAATATCATGGCGTGGCAGTGTAGTAAGGTTGTCCAGCCCAGTGGAGGTTCATTTGAATGAACTTCTGTAATTGATTTGTGTGTGTAGGTGTGGGGACAGTATGGCACACTAATTCTAGTTGCATATATCAACATTTACAGTGCTCTCTGGCTCGAGGGACGATCAAGTGGTTCAGTCACACAAGGCCACCGCAGATATAGGGTGCAGCAAGTACACACAATGTAAAGTCTTACTTTACATTGTGTGAACTAGACACTGCCATGTAAAGCATCAGTCAATGACTGTCAGTCACTCACTTATAGACAGTCATTTGACACTTTACATGCCATTGTTATGCAAAGAGTGCTGCCACCTTTCATAAGGCAAAGGTACGCCGCCTATTTATGAATTCCACCAGGAAAACAGCAGGGGGGTCACGCTCAAAAGAAATCTCACTCGGAGTGCTTATGTGACACATCAGACAGAAACAGTCATGTGTGCTGTTACATATAGGAGAAGCCCACGGATGCATTGAAAAACAGTGTGGTGACTTGGGCAGCACACTAAACATTGCTGCACTCATATCAAGGCATTGATTGTACAGAGACTATAGTCTGCACAGTAACACAATGTACTCTGCTGTCCTAATCAGGGTTCAAAGTCACATTGAGTAGCCATCTGAAAGTGGTTGGCATGTTGAGGGAAAGGCTAGTAAATTGATGGCGAGGGGATGCATGTACTCCATGTCCCAATGCAGCAACTTGAGCACTTTTGCAAGGATATCACAGTTAACCTTCTCAGACGTGCGTCATACGTACCTATGAAGTGACATTCATGAACAATATTTGTGCATCAAATGACATGGAAATGAAGTACATTGTTTAAAGCTTTTTTTTCTTCTGTGTGGCATGGTAATTTTCTTTTTGAGTGTGTAGCTTTGGTCATCTAACTGATGCGTTATGCTGGCCTTCAAAATGAAAATGCCCCATGTTGAGTACTTGTCCCTGGATTTTCAAAGCAAAAGCTTGTTACTTGAGCCATCAGCCATGAATTAACCCCAATTTAACACCTCTGTCAATACTAAGAGTATGAGCTGGACACAGTGCAGGGTGGGTGAGGGGTATGCCCGAAGGTGGGTGTATCAAGAGCATCTCAGTAGCTGTGTTCTCAATATGCACTCTCTTATTTTATACATAGGGATTCATGATTTCTTTCTGGCGTTGTGCTCAGATTCAACGGTATGGGTCTGAACCTTCCTATGGCCACCCCTGCTTGCCTTGAGCTCTGCTCCCCGGGAATTCACCACCTCTGCATGAATGGTGCAGCTTGTACATGTCCCAATAGCATGCAACACACATTTGAGTGTAAACGTTCAGAGGGCCTCATCACGAGTTTGGCGGTAACCCTTAAATGCGGCGGTAACCCTATTACCGCCGCATTTAAGAGTCTGCCAGATCATAGCCTTGGCGGATTTCCCCACAGCACTGGCGGGAAATCTGTAGCAAAATTGCCGATTTTGGGTGCTATTACCGCCGGCGGGAAATCCACCGGCGGTAATAGCGCAAATTTTCCCCATTGGGCCCAATGGGGAATGAGGAATTCCTGAATGGGCACTAACCGTTCCGCCAAACCTGTGATCCAGCGCTAATAGCGCCAGGGGGTTTGGCGGTAGGACTAATAGCGCTGGCGGTAATACCGCCAACTTTACCGCCCAACACGTGATGAGGCACACAGTGTCTTGCATGTGTGTCATCTATTGGGTGTGACAATCATGACTCATGCAGTAGTACAATATTGTGTGCATGTTTTCACAGTCACCAATTACCTTGCTCTGTCAGCCGGTGCACATAAATAAGCAATAATGTCTGTGCATAGACGCATGAGGGCATCTTACCGACAGGACAACATGTGGATGGCCAATGATTGTCTTTGTGAAGTACATACCACATATGGATTGTCAATGGAGCAGTGGCCATGCAATTGTGCCTTTGTCAGTTCCATGTCGCAGTCACCTCACACATGTTTGAAAGCCATGTGACTATGACTAGGCACGTCTCTTGGGGGGAGCAATGTTGCAATGGTGGTTGGTGACATCATGGTGACACATATGCCAGCATGAAATTTGTCATCATCCGATGTGCAGGTCACACTTCCACATCTTGCCACAAGGAAATGTCTGAGTTGGGTATGGTATCACTGATGATGCACAGAGCTCCATCCTTCAACTGATGTGTATCACTGGCACTCATGTCTTGGTATATGTATGTACCTTTGCACCCGCAGACCATGCCATGTGGGACTGCCTGATATGCCCAGCCATGACTGCGCATGTCAGCGAATGCCATTCATCTGTGATTTACAGTGTGCGCAGTCACAATGTGCGATGTATGTGTGCACATCCATTTTGTGTCTGTGTGCCTAGTAATGCACAAATGCATGTTCAGCAATGTGCTCTTGCCTCGAAATGTTGTTGTCTGTTTATGTGTAGGTGATGATGAAGCAGATGCAGAGGTGGAGGAGGAAGAGGAGGCAGTCATACACCAGACCACTAGTGTAGGCCGTGGTGTCATACTGCATGAACATCCACAGGTGCTGCAGACAATCCTCAGTCAGGTTTCCTACTCTTCTGACTCTGCAAGTGAGGATGCTGAACTGGATGTGGAGCACACAGTGAGGAACATGGAGGATGCCCCAATGGGCAGTCCAGATGGGCCTGTTGACTCTGAGGAGGTGAGCCAGTCACGGGTCCAGTCAGTGGAAAGCCCCACATCCACTGTGGTTACGGCTGCAAGATCACATTCACCTGTGCTGGGATCAGATTCAGGGACCGATGTCCAATTGAGGGTCGTAAAACTGCAGCCAAAGCCAAGGGTCCCACTGCAACGGGTCTGTGTCCCAGCATCCCACTGCCATCGGTGACGCACATGTGGTGGACGTGTGTATGCTGGAGAGATGGAGTCGGAGCAGCAGATGCTGCGTACGGTCCTCTGACATGGTGACATGTTGCATGAGATTGGCAGGGACATGCATCACCTGCCTAGAAATATCACAACACCAGCTGCCTGTGTAGCACAACATCTGGACTCTCAGGAACATCAGCAGCAACTGTTGGCCAGCCTGGAGAATAAACTGTATGCTGTGAAGCGGTCCACAAACTGGATGTGGAGGCCAACATCAAGGGCTGACAGGTTGATCTGAAGTCTCTGCAGGATGCCCTGCATGCAGTTGCACATAGGAAAGCCCTGAAACAGGAGATGATGGCATCTAGAGACTCCAATCAGCATGAGATGGAGCGCTTGAGTGCTTTGCTGCATGATAAAGTTTCAGCTCTAAGGTTCCAGCTCCATGAGAAGATGGACGCCTTGAGGCAGACGCCATCCCACCAAATTCATGCGTCACGAGTGAACGCACATGCAGACTCGGGATAAGGTTCATTATGACCTCTCTGTCATTGGGATGCTGGTGCATGCATTTGCATCACAGGTGACGAAGGCCAATGAAGCCCAAGCTTTGGCACTGTGTGGACAGGATGTAACACCACCCCTGCAACCACCTGAGGATCAACCCCAGAATGTCAGTCCCAGTCCACCCATGCCACCTCAACCACCTTTTCCCTGATGTCAATGAGCCCGTGGAGGGATTCTTGGGGGAGGGATTTGGTGTTGACTCTTTTTCTATGCACCCCTGTGGACATGGACCAGGGACATTTTGGGTGGACATTTTGTTTCCATGCGTCCAAGATGGACATTTTGGATTTTTTAATTTTTTTATTAAGGCTGTTTGGGATGGACACATTTTTTTTTTTTTTTTTTTACCCCTGTCGGAATGGACACATTGAACTTTCTTTTTTCACTCCTATCCGCACATAACTCTTTTTTTCATTTGAACCTTGAGAGATGTGCTGTTGCCCTCTTGAGGTATTTATGAGCGAAAGACTCGACATGCAGCCATGTGCAGGGTTGCCAACTGTCATGGTCCACTTGTCTGCAGTGTGCATGGGGTGTAAAGTGCCTACACACATATGATGTGATTCAACGCAGTACCTGGCATAGACACCTGGATTGCATTGGCTGCGATATGCCCCCCCCCCCACAACAATGGCAGCAGGCCGCCGGAAAGAGCCCATGGCTAGGAAATGTAGGGCTGTCAGCAACATCTCCAGACGTTTAAGGGCATGGGAGTAGATGGGTGGTTCAAGGTATTCCTCCCACTCCTTGACCAGGTTTAGGATGACATGGAGATGGAATCTGCACCTTCCACATCCTCCGGCATCCCAAAGAGCATTTTACGAGGGTGGAAAATCCTGTCCCTCACAATCCTCCTCCTTCTCCTTATTCCAAGGACATGTACGATTGCTGCCACTATAGCTGGATTCATCCTGGAAGAGAGACTTTTGTATGATCTGCATGTCCGTTTGTGCACTGTATGTTGTGTCTCCTATCATGTGGCGGCAAGAGCACAAGGTTTGCCTATTACTTTTCCCGATGTGAAGTTCTACGTTGCAATCCATGAATTAGCTTAGGTTTGCGCTTGACTGGGCATGTGATTTCTTTGCGTGGCACTTCCCTCAACACACCCATGTTATTCCTCATTTTGCAGAATACATGGTGAATATGCATGTTCCATACCCTATTTGCTTCATTGCACAGGCCTGACCCACACTTTGCCTGGTGTGTCGCACAAAGAGCTCGACTGCACGAAAAGTCGTGATGGACCTGTGCAAAGTTGTGCAAAGTCACGCAAAGTCTGATCCATAAATCAGGAAAATGAGTTTTGCTTGCGGAAAAGTGCACAATGTCACTTATAAGCGTGCAAATCATTCTATGAATGAGGCCCTAAATGTGTTTGAGGCATTAGATTTCTTAGGGCCCTGCATGGTCCCGCTATACCTTCTGTACCTGCAACAGTTGTCATCTTGGCTGGTTGCCTTAACAGACATAGGATGATCTACATGGCTTTGATTCGTTACTGAAGCTTTTGGTTTCCAGTGGGAAACAAATGCTAAAGCAGGTCTTTTGTGTCCTATTTCCAATAGTCTGTTATGATTGGTGTTTGTTATGATTGGTGTCGCTACTCCAGTTGTGCACAATGTCTGGTCAGAGACAGAATCGAGCTCTGAATTGTGTACATTAATTTTTTGTAAGAGATCGAATCGAGATTTTAATTGTGGTAACTAATGTTTTACTAGATCAAATCGTGCTCTGAATTGTGCAAATCATGTTTGTTAAGACAGGGGTGCATTAGGATTTTATTTTTGCCATGAATTGTGCATTTATGTTGTGTTATATATATCTTGTTGATTTTATGTTTAATTTGTTTAATTTGTTTTGTGTTGAAATGAGTTCACTTCAATTGTAGCATATGTTTGTTGTCATACATGGTTACAACTAGTGAATATATATACATGTTTTTATACATTAAAAAATATGTCATTTTGTATGCAAGATGTGCGCTACATGGCTATTTGAGTGGACTGGTTGAATCAAACTATATATGATTATTTCAAATTATTCAAAATGTATCTTGTCTGACATCAAAATAATGTTTTTCTTATAATTAATTTGGTCAGAGACAGGGCCATCCTGATGGCATGCTATAACTCACCCACATTATTTGTTGGTTGATGGACCATTGACTGAATATCCATCAGTGTACTTATTGTGTTAATACAATCAGGCATTTTACACAACATCCGTAAATAGTTGTATTGGTTGTTAATTTAGCAAACCTGAATTAAAAGGACATATCAAAGTTAGTGGAAAAGTAGGAGAAGGAGAAACATATAGCACTGTCGTTTATCATACGGGCGCATTGTCATGACATTATCTGCCATCAAGAGCTGTTTGTCATAGGGTAATGCTATCATCCATAGGAAATGCAAACATTCTACAGCTAATCAATTTTGAACCGTAGGATGGTCCACTGAGACATTTGAGATTCCTAAACTGAGGCCCAGAACCCACCAGAATTTGACAATTTCATGCAAATCCGTGTTACAGTTCAAAAGATATATGGAGCAAAAACAGGTGTGTTTTCACTTTTCCGTTAATTTTACCACAGGGAAAATGTCCAATTTCAAGTGCACAGCCCCAACCGCTGGACGTATTTGCACCAAATAAGAAACAAGTCGGGCACAAAGCCCTCAGAGGGATCCCTTTGTTGGTTTGGCATGATTCTATCCAGTAGTTTTTAATTTGGCGTGGAGAGGGGTACACCTGTACCCCAGAAGTTAGTCCTATCTCCCATAAAGCATTGCTGGTGCCAAGGTTTACATTTCTGAAAGCCTGCTGTTACGCGATTCGAGAATCTAGTTTTCACATTGATTTTGGAAAGTGCCCTAAACTGATATACAGGATGCAAGTAGGGCAGTTATTAGGACCGAGAGCATATGGACAGGTTAAGAAAGGATCATTTGTGAAGGCTTGGAGCTTGGGGATGGTGTACGTTTGTTTGTTTTTTTAAGTGTTTTTTTCAAGTTTGAGAATCGGCATGAACAGCAAGAAAAAAGTGCAAACATATAAAAACTATAATATATGGAGATGTGCCAAATAACTGTGATCGCTCGCTAGGGGAAGATGTTTACTTTTAAGTTTAGGAAGCAATCTGTTTTTTAAATATAAAAAAGAATACTACAGGGATTGCTTTCTAAATTATCTTAAACGATGTGGGAGGTTATTTTCTGGTGGCTATGAGTGTTTTGTGGGAGTTAAAAGTGCTAAATAAGCTTATATTTGCTTAATTATTTCTACATGACTTATCTTGAGTCACTCCTGGCTTTAGCAGGGAATATATCTATATCATTGTACTTTGCTCTTTTTCGTCACTGTACATAATTAGAAAACCTACCAGAAACCCTAAATCCCTCTTCCTTGTTCTTGTGCTGAAAAGTAATCTTACCTATATGCCCCCACCTCACTCTTCCTTGTCACAGTACCCCACTATCCCAACCCTAGTCTTTGTTTTTACAGTACTCTATAAACACTACATCAATCTTACCTGTCACAGTACACCAGTACCACCAATTCACTCTTCCTCATCACAGTACCTCACTACCACCACCTCATTCTTCCTCTTCACAAGCCCCAACTTACACCATGTCACTCTTCCTTGTCACAGTACACCACTACAACCAACTCACTCTTCCTCATCACAATATCCCACTACCACCAATTTACTCTTTCTCATGCCAGTACCTCACTCTTCCTCGTCAAAGTCCCTGCCTTATTCCATGCCACTCTGCATCGTCACAGTACCCCACTACCACCAACTTTCTCTTCCTCCTCACTGTCCCCCAATACCAACATGTGCCGCTTCCTCATCACAGTTGCCCACTACCACCACCTCCCTCTTCCCCATTAAAGTCCCCCACTACCACCATATCACTCTTCCTCATTACAGTACTCCACCACCACCAACTCATTGTTCCTCGTTACAGTACCCAATACCACCAACACATTCTTATAATTCACAGTACCCCACGACCAACACCTCATTCTTCCTTGTCACAGTCCTGCACAACCTCATTCTTCCTCATCACATTCTCCCATTGACCCCACCTCACATTCCTGCACTACCAGCAACTCAATCTTATTTATCACTGCCCCGCACTGACATTACATCACTCTTCCTCATCACAGTTCCCAATTACAACCCGTGCACTCTTCCTCATCACAGTTCCCAATTACAACCCATGCACTCTTCCTCATCACAGTTCCCAATTACAACCCTTACAGTCTTCCTCATCACAGTCCCACACTAACATCAACACACACTTCCTCATCACAGTAGCCACTACTACATCACACTCTTCCTCATGATAGTACCCCATACCAGTGGGTCACACTTTCTCATCACAGTATCCCACTACCACCAACTAACTCTTCCATCGTCACAGTACCCAACTAGCACCAGCTCACTCGTCCTCATCACAGTCCCCCACTACCATCATGTCAATCTTCCTCATCAGGATACACCACTACCACCAACTCACTCTTCCTAGGTACAGTCATTCACTAGCACCATATCACTCTTCCTTCTCACAGAGCCACACTACCACCACATCTCTCTTCCTCAACACAGTACCCCACTACCACCAACTTACTCTTCTTCATCAGAGTCTTCAACACCGTGCCTCACTCTTTCGCGTCAAAGTTCCCAACAACCTCCAACTCGCTCTTCCTCAACACAGTCCCTCAATACCACTGCCTCACCCTTCCCGGTCACAGTCTCCCACTACCACATCTCACTCTTCCTTGTTACAGTACCCCACAATCACAAGCTCACTCTTCCTCATCTCATTCCAGCACTAACACCATCTAAATATTCCTCGCCACAGTCCCCCACTACCACCAGCTCACTCTTCCTCATCACAGTCCCCAACTACCTCCAACTCACTCTTCATCAACACAGTCCTTCAATACCACTGCCTCACCCTTCCTGGTCACAGTCTCCCACTACCACCATCTCACTCTTCCTTGTTGCAGTACCCCACAAACACCAGCTCACTCTTCCTCATCTCATTCCACCACTACCACCATCTCACTCTTCCTCATCACAGTACCCCACTATCACCAGCTCACTCTTCCTTGTCTCATTCCCCCACTACTACTACTTCACTCTTCCTTGTCAAATTCCCCCACTAAAACCATGTCACTATTCAGCATTATAGTAGCCCACTACCACCAACTTACTCTTCCTCATCAGAGTCCTCAACACCGTGCCTCACTCTTTCTCATCAAAGTTCCCAACTACCTCCAACTCGCTCTTCCTCCACTCAGTCCCTCAATACCACCGCCTCACCCTTCCCCGTCTGTAACGCTCACCTGATTCCCGTAGAGGCGCCGGTCTTGACTGGGCGTATACCGTATCTTCAAAGGTGATGTGTAACACACGGCTGGCTCTTTGGGCTGGACCTCTGTGCACTGTATGTCTGACTCGAAGGGTAAGATGTCTGCAGATAGAAAATATGGAATTAAGGAACTGGGTTATTGAATGTTTCTCTCTTCTTCCCTTTCTCTTCTCCTGTAGAACCCCAAAGGTTAACGCTCTCACCTTAGGTAAGTGAACGCTGTGCTCTCCATCTGCCTCGGGGCAGGGTGCTGTAACCAGTTTCTTCACTGGATAAGGGGAGCAGGCCTCTTGACTTCAGAGGACTGTTGTCCGTCGTTTACTGCACGAACGGTAAGTTTCAAGTAATTCTAATGTCTTTAAAGTCTTTAGTAATGATGTCTCTTGTTTTGCAGGGTTCCGGCGATGGCGGATGACGGGCTGAAGTGAGTTGAAGATGGAGCCCGTGTGATGAATAGAAGCGCCTGGAAGCACGTAATTAAGCGCTTGTTGCCTGCTTCACGATGCGCTCTAACTGTCTTTTTATTTTGCAGGTACAAGTTCGGAGCGGCTGCAGGGTGCCGGAATACCCACTGGGTTAGATGTGGAAAGGAGTTATGGCACGTGAGTATTAAAGTTCCCCAATGTCTTTAAACGCACCTTGTTTTGTCTTTCAGATGCGGGATGCAGCGCCGAAGGCCTCCGGAGCGTGCGAAGAGTTGGTAAGCTTTTGTCTTTCAGATGCCGGAATGCAGTGTGAAGACCTCCGGAGCGCACGAAGAGTAGGTAAGCCTTTGTCTTTCAGATGCCGGAATGCAGCGCGAGGCGTTGGTGACAGCCGATGGACCAGGTAAGTGAAGAGCTGTCACTGAAGACCGTAATACTAACCTGTTCTTTCTTGTCTTTATAGGTGTTGCTGAAGACTGGATTCAGGATGGTAAGCCTTTTTCCTTAGGCCCAGGATCAGATGCAGAAGACACGATGAGCGTTCTGCTGCAGAGGATGCAGAATAACGCAAAGCAAGATTCATCCATCGGGTGTGGTTTAAATAGCCTCCTGTAGTGCTTAGGTGTCTCCTTCCACAGCCACGCCTAGGTAAGAAAAGAGTTCCTGCTTTCCAGAAGAGTTCCAGTGTTCTGAAACTAGGGAGTGGCTCCTGCCCCACCCAACAGGAAAAGTAGTTCCAAACAGAAGAGGATCAGAGGCTCAACTGGCAGGCAAGTAAGCAGCATGGTCTGCTGCAGGTAAGTCCACCCAAGCATTATGAGCCCGGCGCTTCCAGCGCTGGGACTGGGCATATTTATGAGCCTGGTGCCACTGGCGCCAGGACTGGGTCCAAAAGGTCCCAATTGGGACTGCTTGGCACTCGGAACCTGGGTTATGGATCTGCTTCCAAGGGAGTTGGGAAAACCCTGACCTTTTGGAAGCAGAGATCATGACACCGTCACAGTCTCCCACTACCACATCTCACTCTTCCTTGCTACAGTACCCCACAATCACGAGCTCACTCTTCCTCATCTCATTCCAACACTAACACCATCTAAATCTTCCTCATCACAGTCCCCCACTACCACCAGCTCACTCTTCCTCATCACAGTCCCCAACTACCACATCTCACTCTTCCTCATCACAGTTCCCAACAGTCTCACCCTACTCTTCCCCTGCAGAGTCCCAAAATACACAACTTTAGTCTTCCTTGTCAATGCCCCCCACTAACCCTGCCTCATCACAGTGCACCATTACTAATCACTTCTTATCTAGTGGACACAAAAAAGATACAACACTTGATAAACCTACTGTTACATAGATGAGGCACAGATATTGATAACAAACTATCTCAGTTATGTTATCAGACAGAAAAAAGACAGAATTACAAGTGTTCGGATGTATAGCATAACAAAGCCCTTGAAATTCAATGAATAATCTTTTGTTAAGTGACAGTTAAGGTGAATAAGTTCAATGCAGCAACATCCATGAAATTCAGAGAAAAAACTTAAGTTGAAGCACCATTAATGTAGAAACAATCTGATGCAACAAAACCTTTGAAATTCAGTGAAAAGTAAGTTAGTTGAAGTGACATCCTTATTCATGTGATAATTTCACAGTAATCATTTCCAATAACAGAAATGCCTGCGGTAGAGTGGCAGATGGGCAATTCCCATGATAATGGGAACAATTGCTCAGAATTAAATAGTCTTCAACATCCTCACAGTCACTCAACATGTGACCCCCTTAATGTTCTCCCTCTGTGCACTCAATTGCTTTTTCCCCTTCATAACCCTCTCCCATTATCCCCTATCACTAATCATTTTGTGTGATGCACATTTGTTTTTTCAACACGTCTTGCGACATTGCCGGGGTAATCTCATGAAATTCCCACAGCCCTGAACTGAACATTATTTGCCCATAATTGTCTCAGCCAGCCACTTTATATGGTGTCTTCTTTCCCACTATCGACCTCTAGCCTGATGTGATTGCTATTGCTATTTGTATTGATATAGCGCCTACTGCCCGGTCAACTAAGTGCTGTCATTCAAAACAATCAGTGTTGACCTTGGAGTGACTGCATAACAGGACCGTTTTTAGTCTCGTTCTGACATCAAGAACATTATTAGACTACATAAGATCGTGGGTGGGTTCATTCCAAAGTTTGATGGCATCTCTTGTCCTCCTACAAATAGGGTTTTGAGGTTTTTTCATTGTGGCTTCTCCCAATAATTTCGGCGGAATCACTTGCATCGACCAAAACAAAAATGGTGGCTTTTCATTTCTGAAAATCCTCAGAGCTTCTCTGCTGCAAAGCGCCATGGCCAATATATAAATATATATAAAGGATTTAAGGAACAAGGGGCACCCCATGTCTCTGTCAAATATTTTAAAAACTATTGAGTGGATTTATCCCAATCCAGTCAATGTGCCCAATTTGTTTCTTATTTGGCACAGATGTGCCCAGCGGTTTTCTCGCTGTGGCTGTTCATAAATTGTACCATTTCTCTACGGAAAAATGAATGGGCTGAAATCTATGCTGTTGTTTTTGTTAAACTTTCCTTTTTGTAAATTTCATCTGAGCCATGCAGCAAGTCAAAAGTTATTACCAATAGAATTTGTGGGAAAATGGCTGATTTTTCATTTGTGAAAAGCCTCTCTGATGCCTTGTGGCACTCATATACAGCTATTGTTTTGGCAGAAGGGGGCACCCCATTCCCTAGAAATTATTTTAAAAACTACTGGACAAAATAACCCAGACCTCTCCCAGAAACTGGAACAGGGGGAACTCCATGTCTCTGTCAAATATGTTTAAAACTATTGGGTGGATATACCCGAAACCAGTCAATATGCCCAATTTGTTTTTTATTCTGCACAAATGTGCCCAGCTGTTTTCTCGCTGTGGCTATTTATAAATTGCACCTTTTCTCTATGGGAAAGTGAATGGGATGAAATCTGTAGTGTTTTTTTGTCAAACTTTCCATTTTGAAAATTGCATCCAAATACATGGAGCAAGTCACAAGTTATTAGCAATAGAATTTTTGGGAAAATGGCTGCTTTTTCATTCCTGAAAAGCCTCTCAGCCTCTCTGATGCCTTGAGGCACATGAATATAGCTATAATTTTGGGAGAAGGGGGCACACCCTTCCCTAGCAAATATTTTAAAAACTACTGGACAGAATAACCCCAGACCCCTCCTGGAAACTGAGTCAATGCTTTGTGCACACGTTTTTTCTTATGTGGTCAAATTCCATCCAGCGATTTTTGCCCTGAGCAGAAACTTTTACTTTTTCCTCTATAGGAAAATGCATGGGTATAGTCCCAAAACAGCATTTGTTGGCTTGCTTAATAACGTTGCATATTTTATAAAATCTTTCCCAAAATATCCAATCTAGGGGCCCTTAACAAATCTTTTGTTTGCAAAATATCAGCAATTTCGGTCATGCAAGTCACAAGTTATTAGCAATTACATTTTCAGATTTTCTATGGAACGTGATACTCACCTTAACTATAGTGTGGTGACCTATTGCAGGAGGAGAAGATGGGGCAGTGAAGTGGCTCTTGCCATTTTGCAGTTTGCAAATGTTGAGCACCATGTCCACATCCAGGGATGTGCTCTCCAACACCATATGCAGGTATTCCAGACAGATGTCGGACACACACCATCTGAATTACTCTTAGCACAACTATAGATAGACAGTCCAAGCTTCTAATATAGCTCTGCAAATAAAACCGGAGGATGCAAGCATCAAGCCCTCAAAATGCAATGCACTGAAGGCCTAAATAATGTAATGTTCAAACAAAGAGGTTTATATATGTAGAGAATATTCAATAAAGGTAGCAGGCGCCCCTCTCTCGAAAGGACACGGCATGATAGCCAGTTCAGTGGTTTTTAACCACTTTGAGAGTTTGCAGGCATCTGCTTTTTTCTCACTGTACCTTTCACAGATGGGAAATATTCATTTGCATATCAATCTTGGTCCCGCACACATGGGCAGTCCAGCACCGAAATGCTATGACAATTCCCTTCTGAACAAGAGTACCAACAGCAACCCCATACACGTGTTTCAGCCATGTTGGGCCTCATCAGTGAGGTGAAGTTGTGTTTCTCTGAGCATAGTGACCAGGGTGTCCATGTCTGGTTGCCCCCAGGTAACTTAGGGTGACCAACCCCAAGTTCCTTCCAAAAATACATAAAAGGTAGAAGGCGCCCCTTAAACCTGGGCAGGGCAAAGACTGATATGCAGGGACATTTCTTCTCTGTGAAAAGAACAGTGAGCTAAAGACTTGGTTGAGACTCTCCCAGGGGCCATCCACCCAAGAACAAGTTTTTTTGTTTGTTTGTTTGTTTTTATTATTTCTAATGTGCGCCAGACTCAAAGGTATCAGGGCGCAAAGGCATCAAGAGGGTTATTAAGCTTAGGTTACATTGCTGCGCAAAAAAGGTCATACAGCATTGGTTACATTGCTGTGCAAAATCGTCTGACAGCATCGGTTACATTGCTGTGCAAAACATCATTGAACAATATGGCATTGGTTGTATACAATAAAATGGGTGTGCATTATATACAAGCCACAAGTAGGAGAGGGGAAAGTTATACACTATGGAATAAACACTGTGAGCCAAAATATATACAAGATATAGGGCTGTGGTGCAATAAAAGTAGTATGTGTATAGGGAAGGTCTAGTAATCAGCGTGTGGTACAATGTCACATGTCGTGTTCCTTGATCCAGTGGATAAGGTTAGATCTGAATTGTAGGTATGGTAGGTCTTGCTTTAAGGTAGGAGGAAGGGAGTTCCAGTATTGTGCTGTTTGACCGGACACCTGCTTCCGCCAGTCTTAGTGCGTTTAAATCTGGGCACAAGAAGGAGATTAGAGTTGGCCTTTCTCGAAGGATGGTTGGATGATTGTCTTGTGAATCGAGCTGTAAGGTAGTGTGGGGCAGATTGGTGAAGACATTTATGAGTCAAAGAGGCTGTTTTGAGGAGAATCTTGTCTTTCGTGGATAGCCAATTGACGGATCTTCTAAGGTCTGAAATGTGGGCTTTCTTCGGGAGACTTAAGGCTGCTCTTAAGGTGTTATTTTGTAGGATCTGGATTTTGTTGGTAATGTATTTGTTGCTGCCTACATATAGGGCTTTACAATAATCCAGTTTGGAAAGGACAAGGGCTCTCGCTAAAGTGATACAGTTGTTAGATGAGACGAAGGGTTTAGCTGTTCTAATTAATTTGCAGGTGTAGGATGTAGCGGAAGCCAAGGCATTTACTTGTTTTTTGAAAGTTAGTGTGGAGTCTAGATAGAAACCAAGGGTTTTAACCTCCTTGGCCATAGTGATATTATTATTGTCGATTTTGAAGGTAGAATAGTTCTGGCCTAGTTTGTTAAGGTTAGCGGTAGTGCCAAGAATGAAAAGTTTGTTTTGTCATCATTCAGGCATAGATCGTGAGAGGCCATCCATGCCTGGATGATGAGGTACACTCTATTCACAAAGGCCAAATCTGTGCTATAATCACCCGTCAACGGGATGAGGATCTATGTATCATCGGCATAATTAGTGTAAGTGATACCCAGGCCGTCTAGATCATCAAAAAGTGGCTTTGTAAAAATGTTGTACAGGGAGGGTGATACGCATGAGCCCTGGGGCACACCGAGTGATTGAATTGGGGTCAGCAGCTGCTAAAGGTGAGAAGACACGCATTGTTCTATTGTCGAGGAAGGATTGGATCCAGCCTACTGCCTCTTGAGAAAAATGGGCAGCGGAGTCCAAGTGGTTGCAGAGAATCTTATGGTCCACCAAATCAAATGCTGCTGAGAGATCAAGGAGCAGCAATAGTGCCGTCTTGCCCTCGTCTCTCAGCGCATCTATCTGAGCTTTAAGGTCTAGGAGTGCAGTTTCAGTTCCGTGTTGGAGTCTGAAACCGGACTGTCGTACTCCTAAAAGGTGGTTGCCTTCCAGATATTGTTGGATTTGAAGATATGCTAATTTATCTCAAATTTTAAGTAGAAACAGCAATGGGGTGATGGGACGTAGTTGGTAGGCATGCATGGGCCAAGAATTTGTTTTTGAGAAGTGGGAGAACCCAAGATTGTTTCAAATTATTAGGGATGGTCCATAAGTGAAGGAAGCGTTTATAAGTTTGGAAATGAAAGGGCAGAGTTTGTGAGCTGTATCTTTTATGATTTGTGCTCGGCAGAGGTCGCCATGGCAGTTGGAAGGTTTGAGGGTCAGAATAAGAGAGATGAGGGTAGAGGCGGGATAGTCTGAGGCACTGACACAGCAGTTTTGCTAGGGTTCGGAGCACAGAGGAGATTGTCTTTTTTATTGTTGATCATGGCCCTGAAGGGTTGTGATCTTGTTGGCGAGGGCACGCTGTATGCTAGTGGACCAGTTTTTGTCCTTGAGGCAGGAATCTGGGACTTGAATGGGAGATTCTATCTCTTTGAAGATTGCGAACAATTCTTTAGTATTAGGCTTGGCTTGAGAGATGCGAAGGTTGTAGGAAGTTTGTTTGGCTAAGATGATTTCTTTTTTTGTAAAAGGAGGCTAATTTGCTCAGGTTATTTTTATTGGAGTCAGAGGGATCTATTCTCCATATTTTTTCACTTTGGTGCTTTTCTTGTCTAATAGCTTTCAAATGGGGAGAGAACCACATGTTTACATGTTTTTTGGGTTTGCTCCTTCTAATTTTCAGTGGTGCTATGGAGTCTAGAGCGGATAGCATCACTTTGTTGTACTCATCTACCATAGTGAATGGGTCTGTATGGACCGAAATTGAGTTCAGAATAGGTAGAATCAAAGGAATAAGTCTTTCAGAGGTGATATTTCTTTTATTTCTAGTGGGAGCAGCTGGAGCTATGCTGTCGGTAGGCAGGGGTGGTGTGGCCTCTAAGGAGAAAGAGATCAAGTGATGGTCGGACCATGGCTGTGGCATTAAAGAGGTGAAAGTAGTTGTGCAATTGTGCTCAGCAATCCAATCAAGGCTCCTACCTTTGATATGGGTAGCACCAGTGACCTTTTGGGTGAATCCTAGTTCCTCTAGGGAGTTATTAATGTGTGTGGCATTAGAGTCTGAAGTGTCACTAAAGCCGAGGTTAAAGTCTCCTAATATGAGGCATTGAGAAGAGTTTTTGAGGTTATTAGATAGGATGTTGGTTAGGTCTTCCTCAAAGGATCCCAGAGGGCCCGGAGGTCGGTATATAAGGTGAATAAAAGAGGTCTGGGTGTTGGGGATCGTTAGCTTGGCAGAAAGGGATTCACATGAGTCTATGTTATGTGGTGTGGAAAGTCTCAGTGCTAAGTTAGTTTTGGCGATTACAGCAAGACCTCTACCTCAAGATGTGGTACAATCTATTCTTAGGTGGGTGTAGTCATCAGGGATAGCAAGCGTAATCGCTGGGCCTGCTGCAGAGTGGAGCCAGGATTCAGTGATGGCAAGGAAAGCTATATTTGCTTTTTGGAGTAGGTTGGCTATTTTTGTGGCGTGGGCCACCAAAGAGCGGGCGTTTATTAGTGCTCCTTTTATGACAGCCTGAATAGGGTGAGCAGATAAAAGCTGGGCATTGTGGTGGCCTTTCGGGGGTGATGGAATCTCGAAAGAGTCAGCTGTTGAGATGGAGTGGGTGCTGAGAGTTAGTGATTTTGCGAGAGGAGGTTTTGGCATTGTGCTGACGGCCCCTTGAAGTTTTGGTGGTTTAATTAGAAGGAGGATAAGATATTTTGGTTAATGGATCATATATTCTGGGAAGTCTAGCACAGAGTTTAAAGTTTCTCTGTTGGAGACTGCAAGGTCTGGTAATCATGTCAGTCTGCCTCGGGATTTTATGCACATGGGCTGATAAGGGTGAGGCGTGAGACATAGTAATGTCTTGTAGATTAATTATTTAAAGGAGGGTCCTCAATAGGACAGTATAAAACAGCGGCAAATGCATAGTGTACACGTGGGCGCTAGTACGAGGTAGCTGTCTTAGTAGTCAATAGGGTATTGTTAATGTGAGGGCAAATGACTCTTGAGACGGTGAGTGAGGCTCATGAGGGGGTAAGGCACGGGTTAGAGGAGGGTGTGCACGTTAGGCTAAGGTACCTCAGTTGGCTATGTGGGTAATTTAGTCTCCTAGTGACTATAGCAAGTATGCAGAAGCTATGGTATAAGTGGATGGGGGTGGGTTGGTGGGGTGGCTCGTGTTCAGCTAGGCAGGTAACATCGGGAGGAATCTGAGTGTGTACATAGAGGCGTCTAAACTCATTGGGCCTCATTACGACCCTGGCGGTAAGGGGTTTATGCCAGCGTTAGCTGCGCCGACCCCTTACCGCCAATTACGAGGTCCCTTAGCGCCATGGAGGTTTTAACACCCGCTTTTAGCGGGTGTTAAAATCCATGGCGCTAAGGGACCATGGAGTTAATTACGCCACCGTAATTTACGGTGGCGTAATTAACGCCTTCCCCACTCCCATTATGCCCTATGGGGCAAAAATGGGAATGGGGAAGGGTAAATGGGGATTGGGGACTTACCGCCCCGCCAAGGTCGGAATGGGGCGGTAAGTCCGCCAACCACCATGGCGTAAATGTAGTTTACGCCATGGTGGTAAAGTGACAGCCCAGACGGTAACTTACCGCCTGGGTCGTAATGAGGCCCATTGCCTAGTATTAAGTAGCATGAACAGTGTGTTAAGGTATAATCTATAATGGCTTACGTAGTGTACATGAAATATATCTGAATACTAGTTTAAACGTGTACCTGTAACTGAAGCGAGGTAAACCTGTGGCAGTGCGGAGTGAGATAGACTATGCATATGTGGAAATGTGCTATGACACATAGGCAGGTGAGCAAACAAGTCGTAGACAGGTTGTAGTATGTTGCATATTATAAAGTGGGATTCCATGACACAAATGGTTAGTTAGTGTCTAGGAGATTAGTGTACATATTTATAAATATGGTATAGCCAGTTACGAGGTTAAAGGGGAACAAGCAGGAACATAGGATAATAGTGTAACTGAAACCTTAAAGGTGATGATCATATATGAGTGAGCGGCACATGGGTTCGCATGGAGGTTTATACTAGCATATAGTTTGTAAACGGACAGTCAGCGTTACTCAGGGTAAACATGTGTACAGTATTGCCCTAAGTTACCAAGACTTGGTTGAGACTCTCCCAGGGGCCATCCACCCAAGAACAAGTCAATGGGCTGTGTTTGTGCTGGTAGAGAGTTTCCCAGACCACCCTCTGTTTTGCATACCAAGTAACTTTGGGTCTCACCCTAAGATATCAGGGGTATCCAGACGTGGACCCCTTGCTCACTGCTCTTAGCGAGGCACAGTTTCACCTCACTGATGATGCCCAACTATGCTGAAACACGTGCATTGGGTTGCTGTGGTACTCTTGTTCAGAGGAGAATTGCCTAGCATCTCGGTGCTGGACTGCCCCTGGGCAGGACAAAGACTGATATGCAAGGACATTTCTTCTCTGGTAAATGAACACTGAGCTAAACACTTTGTTGAGACTTGATTGAGACTCTCCCAGGGGCCATCCACCCAAGGACAAGTTAATGGGCAGTGTTTGTGCTAGTAGAGAGTTTCCCAGACCCCCCTCTGTAATGTAGAGAATATTGCTTAACTCGTTACCACTAAAAATGACAGAGAGGACTGTCAATCAAATGGTTGAAAAATAGCAGTTCATGGGAAAACCATATGCATGTCCTGTTATGAATCCAATTGTGTTCTTCAATTTACCCCACTGGCGATTCTGCTGTCCTTCCAATGAAACCATATTTTGGTCCTGACAAAACATTAAGTCCCTCTGGCCTTGAGAGTGCAATCAAATAGAATTTAAACTCTGCTTCCAGTCTTCTAGATACGTTTTCACGTAATAGCAAGGCAGACTAATGTGTTTCAGCAACATGGCAGAAGCATCCCACCAATGCTGGCAATTGCATTTCTGGGAAGCAAGGCTTCTGGCAAGTAAGGGCTCTGGAAAATTGACTTCTGCACTGCAGGTGTACAAGAATGGGTATTGGCTTCTCAGCTCTCACACTCCTTTAAACCAAAAGTCAACACAATCATAAAGCTACAGTAGACACAGTTAAGAGATATACTTCCCTCGCCTGTATTGAGAACGCTGTCCGATGGAAGGCTATACTTTCAAGAGGTGTGTGAATGTGGTTCAGTAGTAACCCAACAAGTGGAATACAGAAGTCCGAATAATGGCATGTCCAGTCAAGGTACTATAAATACAAGTATGCAAAGCACAATAGTAACTAAATAGACAGCCTTCCTTGTAGGAAATACACAGAACATGCATGATAGAAAGATGCAGCACTGGAGTAATGAGACTGGGGGAGAAAAGGGAACACAAACTACACTGTTTAAAAAGGATATGTTCTTCAGTTGAAAAAAAGGATTAATCTGACCTAGACAGTCTCTATGACCCAAAATCGACTGATGGGCAATTATTTGGCAATAATACATTTTGCAGTGCTGTGGCTATTTAACAATGGTGAAACAGGCTATTTGTTGCTGTTTGGAGTGTTGGGAGGGCTAACTTAGTAGCCCCTTATCCTACCTACTCATGTAAAAAATGTTGTAACCCTCACTACTTTAAATGGCTGGTGGCAGTAGTTTAATTGTCCTCCCATTGTGCGTTTTTACCACAGACTGAATTTTCAGCTGCATTTCAACACCCGTGGTTGATGATTTTGTCAAAATGGCCCCGGTCTTCTTTTTTTTTGACATTTTCTTTTTGTGAGGTCATTCTTGGGTTTTACTCTGTGCGCAAAGCCAGGTTTAAGCCTCTTGTTCATTTTGTCTTTGGCGGGCTTCAGGACTGAGACCCACCTCTGGCTCCAGTGTGTCTGGAAGGGCAGGAAGCGAGGGAGGTTACCGAAACTCTGCTGTCCTTTGTCTTTAGGAATGCCTGAATTCACCCAGTCCTGAATGGCTGGCTGGCTGTCCTTGAAGGACAGCCACCCTGCTGTTTGAATGACAGCTAGACTGTGCATGAATGGGAGAAACCTGATTAAAAGGCAAGGGTTTTAGGACTGAAGACAGAGTAGACTTCTGGGAAGGACAACCCGATGAAGAAACCATGAATGAAGCTTGCTGCATCCTCCCGGACCTTTGAATTGCCCAGTGAAGCCCTGTTGCTGTGCTGAAACTCCTTTTTCTAATCAACAAGAGAAGCTCTGGAAGGGACGATTTCTTCCCTTTGGTTAGTGGAACCAACTAACCCTGAGCCAATCTCTACTGGACCATCTTCCCCAACTGGCTGTACTTCTTTTCTGCTGCAGGAACCAAGTGGTAAGGGTCGAGAAATCCGTAGTCAAGTGCAACATCTTTGATCCGGCCAGAAGCACCAGGACTCTCCCCAGGACGCTACAGAAGCATGATGACCAGATCTCGAGACCCCTCACCAGAGTGCAGGACTCAAGGAATGAAGGAAGCCCAACCAGTATCCAAGATCTGCAGTGGTGCTGTTTACCGTGCGCTGAAACCGTGAAGTGCCACTGACCTGAAGAAAGCCTGCAGCTGCCGTGGACTTCGAATTACTGCTGCAGGAGTCCCAAGATGTACTCCCTCTTGTCCCCATGACTGAGGCCCAGGAACCCAGGATCTGCATTGCTGCAACCAGACAGAAGCCAGCTGGACCACTTCTTCTAACCAAAGGTACTGTTCTGACTTGATGTACTTACCTCAGTGTCTGTAGCTTGCTCTTCTCGGTTGAGACTTGCAGTAGCTGCTTTGCTAGAGTTGATTTCAGTGATTTTTTTTCTTCAACACTCTAACTTTGTTCAAGACTTTAACTATCTAAGAAGTGCCTCAGCGCCATAGATGTTGCTCCAATTGACTTTGGCAGTCCTGGCTGCCTACAGACTCTTCTATTAAATTTGACTTTGATTCTTTCTGTCCCTCATAGGTGATGCATTGGTTTTTAACTCATATTGCTGGGAAAGTTTTTTATTTAAACTTCATTGGAAGATTTAAAGTGCTCACATGCTCTGAGAACCTGTTTAACCCTTTTCCTTCCTTTAACCTTTCCTTTCTGCCTACCTCTGAATCTACAAAATATACTAGTGATATATAAATGCCATTACTGTCCTAGTTAGTGAAGTCACCTCCGGGTGTAGGAAGTGTGTAAGAAGCATCTCTAAAGAGTATCTACTAACTTTGTGTTGATTCCGGAAAAGTATTTTAAAGTGTTTTTGATTGCTACATATATTGCCATTTTTAAAGAATGCTTATATAAAAACTACTGTTAAATATATAAAAAAAATGTTTTTTATATTTTATTGTTTTTTTCAAACCTTTAAAAATGACAACATATGTACAAACAACAAAACAACATTTAGACATACAAACAATCATCAGTAGTAGACTTTTTTTATATTAAATATTTATTAAAAAGCCTTGAGTGTAAGTGTTACTTGGCTACTTGTAGTTGTGAATTTCATTGCTGCAGCTGTACAGCTCACATTTACACCTCTTGAGATAAGCCTAGCTGCTCAGTCACACAACCCACTTGTGTAGTACAGGCCTACACCAATAGGTGGGTTACCTTATTCCAAGAGGACAAAGGTTGTGTAGTCTCCCACAGGGTTACTAAATCAATTCTTGCCTAACAGAGCTGTTTGAAATCCAGCAGGCCCTGTGGTCCAGCAGCAATCAGATGTCGAAGCGGGGTCGAACTGAAGAAGGCAGTGGGTCAAAACATTACTCAAGTGATGCAGATCATTGAACTCACTAAGTTCGGCTCAGCAGTCTAGGTTTGACAGTGGACAGGCTGATGACCAGATGTGCAGGCAAATCAGTTCAAAGCGAGGTATCAAAAGGCAAAGTTTGATTGGCAACATTTTGGTAATGAAGAAGCTGAAGGTTCGAACTGCGATTCAAGCAGAGCAGGTGCATTGGAACTTCATTTTTTTAGTTGAGGCAATGCGCACTTTCAGATTGGGCAATGAAGTGGCAAATGGGTTTGAAGTTGCAGAAAATCATTTTGAAGACCAGTGAGTGCCAAAGGCATCTCTAGAGGTTCCCGATGGTTTGATCTGCTTTGAATACGCTCTCATCACTGCTTGAAGTGGTTTGACAGTGGAGTACAGTGAATCCTGGTTGTCTTTACTCTCAGGAGCTATTAGTTCCATTCAAGGCTCTCAGGAACAAGATGACTTTTTTTTCTCAGGCTCATGAACACGGTGGAGGTTGGCACATGCCTTCAGGTTTCTTGTAGCACCATAAGGTCCTGGGCAGCATTGTGGCTGGCAGATGTGCAGATCTTGTTACAGCAGAACTTCTCCCCTAATGGTCCTGAGGATAACTAGAGGAATTTTGAAAGGACTACTCTCCTAACAAGGTGCAAGGAAATATCCTCGAAGGTTTAAAGTCCAGAGACGATTCAAAGAAGTGGTGGGAGGCCCCTTCTGTTAATGGAAAAAAAGTCCCCAGGTGATTGCAATAATGGTAGCCTGCTGCAGTGGTCCAATGCCTGTCCTTTGAACAAGTGGACCTTGCCTTCTAACATCACACCGTAAGTGATTTGTCCTACATGGAGTGGGGGGCCAGGAAGTAAAGGTAGAGGCAGAGAGATACTGTGACCTTCCTCCAGCTGTAAAGAGCTCCCTGTAAAGAGCCAACCTGATTAGCAGATTTCCCTTCAAGAAATGGAATTAACTTCATTATTTTATTTTTTATAAAAATAAAAAACCCAGGGATTCTACACCCTTGCCAGATGGAAATTCCCCACACAAACCACTGCCAAGAAAGTTGAGAGTCACCCGTATAAGGGTCTAGCTCATCCTGCAGGCAAAAGTATCTGCTGAGGCAATCTGCATTATAGTGCTGCAACACAAGTTTGTGTTGGATGTTCATCTCCAATCCTGTAGGGATATAACCCAATGCAACAACTTTAAGTTTTCACCCTGCACAGCCATAAGCCACCTAAGAGGTCTGTGGTTTGTTTGGATGGTAACATGAGACCTAGTTATGGAGGAATTCAGCTTATGAACTGACAACACAATTGCAAACACCTCCTTTTCAATTGTGGCCATGTTGTGTTGTTGCTTGTTCAAGCACCTACTAAGATATGCACAATGTTGCTCTAGCCCCTTATGATTTAGCTGTGTTAACACTGTACCAAGTGCAAACTTACAAGTGTCTATCTGTTTGATGAACTCTTGCCCATAATCCAGAAATTTCAGAACAGGGTCCGTGCACAAACCATCCTTCAAGCTTTGAAATGAGGTTTGGCAGGGAGCGGTCCAAGTGAACTTCTTTGGCATATTTCTATATGTTACATCATTGGGGGGAGGGCAAATGTCTCATAATCCTTCTTGAAGGGCCTGTAGGAACTGGTGAGGCCTAACAAGGCCCTTATCTGTATCTGGGCAGTGGGGATATCATAATCCACAATCACCTGGGCGTTGGCCCGAAGAGGTTGTTTCCTACCACCACCCACTTGGTATCCCATGTAAGTAACAGTACCCTGCACTATCCGGCACTTAGATGTCTTAGTAGTTAAGAGAGCCTTCTGCCTGGATTGAAGCACCTATTTCAGATGGGATAGATGGTCTTTCCAAGCAAGGCTGAAGACAGCAACGTCATCATGAGAGGCAAAGATGAAGTCCTATTATCAAGATAGGTACTCATTAACTTGGTAGAGCCTGATTTTTCAAGAAGCTTGTCTGCCCTAAGTATGGGGCGTGCATCTGTCTTGATGAGAGAATTGAACCCCCGATAGTCCATGCAAAAAAAGACTTTGGTTTTCCCACTAATGTACTTTTCTGGCAACCAGTACCACTGGGCTAGTTCAGGGGTTGTGCGAAGACTCAATCACCCCTAAATCCATAATATCAGATACTTCCTCCTTGATGGTGCCCTTTAATTTATTGGATATCCAATGACATTTGTTCTTCACTGACTTACTGTACCCAGTTAATATCTTGGATGCACCTATCAATTTTACCTTGAGTGACTGAGAAACGACTGTCATACTGGCCAAGCAGCTGCTGGCAATCCTGCAATTGCTGCTCCATCAGGTTTGGGGAGATCTGGACTACCCCCAAATGCCAATAGGTGGAGTCTGCATGCAACAAGTCAGAAAGGGGATCTGTCCCCTCCTCAGTCTCATTGTCAGTCACATTAGCCAATTCCAAGCAATCCCAACTGGAATGAACCTTCAGCCGGTTGACATGAAAGACCCTGTGTGTCTGCCACTGTCCATGCCTACTCTCTCAAAAGGCTGTCCAACCACTGGTAGTGGAATTAAAGAGGCCTTTGCTGCCCCCATCAGACTCACCAGTTGCTTGGCCAGTCTAACTGGACCTTACAAATGCCTTTGGTTTTGCACCATCTGGGGCCATTAAAAATGGGTAGATAACCTGTCATCTGTTTTGGCAACTCTTAATTGACCTGCCAAAGGAATGTTATGAGCTAATTCCAGTAGGAAACTCATGTGACATTGGGGCACCAACAACCTCTAGTTTTCCCATTCCAGAGGGTTTGTGACCATTATCACAGTACTCATTGAAAACCCCAGGGGATTCCTGTGAGCCTGTTTCTCTGCCTGTTCAAGCAAATCTGCCAGAATTGGACAGTCATGTTGTTCCTGGCAAAAGTCAGCCTAGCAGGGGCCTCCCGCTAAGGAGATGTCACTGAGCTCCAGCAGGCCCTTGACGTGGAGATGACCACGTCCTATACCTCTGGTTGTGGTTCCAATATTGTAGGCAACCCTGGGTTCCCTAAATATGTTGCTACTGCAGTATGAACCCCATGGGCCAATAGGACCACTCACTAGGAGCAAGCACTTCTGTGGACTTAGGATCTGGACTGGGTGGCACTAGAAGCACCAGTATTTTACATCTTCAACTGGTAGCCCGCCTGGGTGCATGGCCAAAAGGTTTGCTAACCATGCTTCTTCTTTGGCCTTAGATTTTGTGACTGCTGTAATGATTTTGGTATCAAGCATGTAAAATCATAACAAACGGTCGACTGGAATTGCATCCTTGACAGCAACCCAAGCTGAGAAGTTTCACCCCTCCAGCTAAACTTTATGATAGCCAGTTGGCATATGTCAGGCCATAAAATCCCTTGACTAACTTGGGAGGACCAGGAAGATTCTTGTCCTCACACACAGACTGTCGTAGGACAGCAGTGATAAACACAGCATTACCACACAGTGCTGAGGCTTTGCTTCCATTTATGTACACATTGTCCAAGAACATTCCTGTGTTGGTGGGACCGGGGCCCTCTGTGGGAGTCCCAATACCTTTCCACAGAGCAATATTATGGTGCATTTAGCTAATTCCTGGCCTAGTGGGAATTCTACATCTATGAAGCCTAAACTGATTATTGACTCCTCCTCCATGAGGGCAGCACTAACTATGGCCTGCTTTGGTCTACCCTTGCAACCTTGATCTCCTCTCCTATGTGTCATGTCACCACATAGAAAGCAGGATCTTGGCGCTTGGTAGCATGTGCCCCAGTACTAGGGATGCCATCACTAAAGTGTTCTGTGGGTGCTATGATATGATATGATATGATATGGCATTTATAACGCGCCTATACACAAGTGTTTCAAGGCATGATGAGGCAAGGGAGTGAGACAAAGGGAGGATGGACAAAGATCCTACTAGGCCAGGTGTCATTCAGATCACTAGGCCAGGTGTCATTCAGATCACAAAAGTGCAGGGGGGGGGCAGGAAGCAGGCATATTTAGAAAGAGGCTATTGCAGTAGTCCAGCTAGAGAGAACCAGAGCTCTGGAGACAGTGAGCTTCTGGGGGAAGGACAGGGAAGGAAGAATACCTCTGAGGAGGTGCAGCTGGTAGTGTGACTTCTTAGAGATATCAGAGATGTGAGGAGAGAAGGAGAGTGTGGAGTCGAAGATGACCCAGAGGTTTTTAGACTTGCAGGTGGGAGCAGGAGGAGGGCCAAGAAAGGCTGGCCATAGAGATACAGGGAAGGAGTGAGCGGGTGTGCCAATGAGGAGAATCTCAGTCTTACTGGCATTAAGGCAGAGGTCATTGGCGGCACACCACTCCTGGATAGCAGACAGACAGTCAGAAATGAGGGAAAGAGAGGAGGAGGCCAAAGGTAGCCTGAAAATGAGCTGGGTGTCATCCGCATAGCACTGAAAGTTGGGGCAGAGAGCAGCGGTGCGGTGGGCAAGGAGTGCCAGGTATTGGTTGTACAGCCAGGTAGAGAAAAATGATAGAGGAGAGGAAGGACCCAAGTTGGACCTGAGAGGGTCCAACTTGCTGACAAACTTGGTGCTGATGATTTTCCTTTGTGATTTTGGAAGCCTTTCTCATCAGGAGGGTGTGAGTCAGTGCCTCCGCACTCCTTGGACTTACTTATGTCAATTGCCTTCTCATCTGGCTCAGATGCAGTTGACTGAAGCATCTTCTGGACTTGAATTCTCACATACCTGTTAGCAGCCTTTTCAAGCTCCTTTCAGTCTGTAATACTTTTGTCCACTAGATCCTGGTGTACATCCATTTCACAATGATTAAGGATATTCTTGCAAGCAATTAAATTGAACATGCCCTCAAATGTGACAACACTGTTACCTGTAACCCATCCATTCAGATATTTCAAGGTCTAATGCACAAACACCTCAAAGATTTCTTCGTGAGCCTGCTAAAGCTCCTGAGATACTACTTGGGGGTCTTACAGAACTTCCTGCAGATGTCAGCCATCAATGTTCCTTTAAGTGGTACTCTCCTGTATAATTACATCAGTACCAGTCTCAGGTAAGTGATATCTTGAAGAACGGGATCAGTTTTGTCCCCACCACTAAAGCCCGGGACTTCAAGACACAAATTGAACTGCAAAGGTTTTTTCGTTTGATACGTTTAAAATTTTTCTTTAATAATACACCTCCTTCTAATAAAGAAAAGAGTATCACAGGCTTGAAACCCCCTTCAACCTTCTTTCCAAATAATTCTATGGTTTCGCCGGCCGTCCTGGCTTTTGAAAATAAAGTTACAGGGGATATCCAGGTCCTGTTGCGCACCCGGAATCATTTTAGGGACAATATGTGTAGAGGTCAACAAGAGGCCCTAAAATCCCTTCAGAACAATTCCTCCTTCCTGGTTAAACCAGCTGATAAGGGGGGAGGTATAGTCTTGTGGGACACAGTGCTTTACGAAACAGAAGCATTAGCACAATTGAGTAACGCCGTGTTTTACAAAAAACTGGACTGTGACCCCACACCCAGAATCAGAGACAAGATCAAAAGCCTTATGGACCACGCTTTAAGAGAGGGTTGGATCTCTGTAGACAAACAGAATTTCTTGATTAATAAGAATCCATCAATCCCGGCATTCTATTTATTACCCAAAATACATAAGAATAGGCTGAAACCACCTGGTAGAATGATTTTATCGGCGCTAAATTCTATTCTAGAACCCCTCTCCATCTATACCGACTGCTTTCTAAGACCTTTTGTCGGGACAATGAAATCTTTCATCAAAGATACTACGAGTATGATTAATCATCTAGCAGATCTGGTGATTGACCAAGAAGATCTACTGGTCACCCTAGACGTGACAGCCTTATATACCAGCATTCCACAACCAAAGTGCTTAAAGGTTATGGAAACCTTTCTGAATAAACATACAACAACTCAGGAAGCAGTACTCACTAATTTCATCTTAGAATGTATATGCCTTGCATTAACGGCAATTGTTTTTCTGTATGATGGCTCCTTTTTCCAACAGATACACGGTACAAGCATGGGTGCCACGTTCGCCCCCGATTTAGCACATTTATTCATGGATTCTTTTGAGGCAGCATCCATTTTCCACGAAAACAATCCATTTAAAGGTGATGTGACCAGATGATACCGTTACATTGATGATGTTTTGATGATATGGAAGGGTGACCACACCAGTCTAAACCAATTTTTTCAAGTGGCTGAAGGACCAAAATAGCTGCATTCAATTCACCATGTCTTCTGATCTCTGGCAAATCCCCTTTTTAGAAATTTTGATCAAAAAGGCCTCCTCGGGTCATTTGCTGACCACCCTATTTCGGAAACTGACTGACAAAAATGCTCTGTTACGATATAACAGCTTTCATCTGTTAAGTCTCTGAGATAACTTACCAGTGGGTCAATTTTAAGGATCATCAGGAACTGCTCCTCTATGAGTGATTTTATAATGAAGGTAAAGATCTGAAACTTTGTTTAAAATCTTGTGGTTATCCTAGTAGAATAGTCCATCGAGCCTTCAAACGTGCCCAACATACCAATCGGGAAAGATGTCTGTTTCCTGAGAGGACTATTAAAGATGACAAGATCACATGCGTCACAACACACAGCCCTATCAGTAACGACCTAAGAAGAATAGTGAAAAAGAACTGGCATTTCTTAAAAACCTCAGATTTCAACCCCACTGTACCGAGATTTTCCTTTAAAAGGCAGAAGAACTATAGGGACTTACTGGTGAATACATATCCAGTTAAACAGGGTGCCACCCCACAGTCCACTCTCTGGAATCTTCCATGAGTAATAGGCCATCACAAATGCGGACGATGTTCCGTATGTGATCTTATAAAAAATATTTCCTCTATCGATCTTAATGGTAAATTGTGGCAACTGCGCACTTTCACCAATTGCACCACTGATTGGGTGATCTACGGTATTAAATGCCCATGCTCCTTACTATATGTCAGCAAAACGACTAGGCCAGTGAGGCAACGTATCTGTGAACACAGATCTTGCCTAAAAAATAAAGTGGCCAATAAACCATTAGTCGCCCATTACGAATTGAAAAAACATAAACATACTGTCACCGGTGTCGGTGATATCTTCGTCCGAAAGTGTAGCTTCTGAAATCTCCCCCTCCCCCGACTCCTCACCTTCTTCTTCCTTCCAAGAACCCTTCTTTTCTTTTCTTCGAGTAGACACCTTTTTTTTATGAAGATAGGGACGACCCCGGAAGGAAGCCACCGTGCTCCCCAAGAAGGGAGACCAGGGGGCCCACCCCCGGGATCGACCAAGAGGGGAAAAAGCCTTAGGCACAAAAAACCCCTGTAGTATCGTTGGGTGTCTTGTAGACGTGGAACCAGGAGTACTTATAAGGTAAGATCTGGTAGAAGTGGCTGGAGACAACACGTGGAGTGAAGACTCAGAAACACAGGCAGTCCATTAAGAGGTCCGAGGAACTGGTACACAGGCTAAGTGAGGAAGTACTAATGCAGCAAGCAAAGGCAGTCCAGGGGAACAGGCCGGAGTCTGGTACACGGGAGGTTACAGAAGCAATACTGAAGGTAGGCGAAGGAAGAGCGGAGAGAGTAACAGACAGGAAAAGGAAAAAAGCGGTAAGTGAAGATGGGAAGGTGGGAGGGGAAGCAAGATGGAAGGAGGGCAAGGGAGAATTACTGCGAACCAAAAGAGAAAGGGAAAGGCAGACAGGTCCAGCGGAAAGAATAACAGAAAGGTTCAGACAGGGTACGAGGACCCGACCAGCAGTAAGCGAGAGAGCAGCACGAAAGCCACAGGTAGCAAGCAACACAGCCTACGGACGAAACCGGAAGCGTTGCAACGCGTCCGTGACCCGGAAGTGGCTGGTTAAAACACCGGGCCGCGGAGCGTCTAGCCAATCAGAATCAGAAAAAGGGAACCAGGAAACAGGGGGCGTGGCCGAAGCGAACGAAGCTAGGTTCCGCGTCGCCAGCGGCTCCATAGACGCCAGGAACTCGGCGGTATGACAGTATGCCCCCTCCTATACGCTCCTCCTCCGGGTTTCCCTGGATGGAAAAAGTGGTATTTGCGAAGTAGGACAGGAGCATTAATGTGTGTGATGGGTTCCCAAGAGTTTTCCGAAGAAGGGTAGCCCTTCCACTTAACCAAATATTCCAGCCTGCCCTTATGATACCTGGAGTCACAGAGTTGGGCGACCTCATATTCAGCTCGAGTGGAACCCTGGGGAATAGGAGTCTGTCTAACCTGTCGTGCCCATGTATCAGCATGAAATGACTTAAGTTGGGAAGCATGGAAAACAGGGTGTACCCTTTTTAGGTTATTGGGTAGTCTTAGGCGAAAAGCCACAGGATTGATTTTCTGTATGATCTCATATGGCCCTAGATATTTTGGAGATAACTTGGAGGGATGTACCCAACGAGGTAAATATCTAGTGGAGAGCATAACTTGGGTACCCACATCCCATCCTGGTACAGGTCTACGATGTTTATTGGCTTGAATGCAATATCGGGCTTGGGCTGACTTAAGGCCTTCTTCTACCTTCTTGTGTGTCTCTCTAAGGAGGGAGAGTGAAGAATCTACTGAAGGTACGTTAGTAGAAAGGCCCTAGACAGGAAGAATGGAGCGAGGGTGAAAACCATAAGTACCAAAAAAAGGGCTGAACCCCAGAGCTGCATGTGTGGAGTTATTATAAGAGAATTCAGCTAGAGGGAGTAGTGTGCACCAGTTGTCTTGTTGGTTGTTGATAAAGCATCTTAAGTACTGCTCCAGGGTTCCGTTCAAGCGTTCAGTTTGCCCATTGGATTGTGGATGGAATCCAGAGGTGAGAGCTCTTTCAATACCTAGTCTGCTACACAGGGCCTTCCAGAACTGGGAGGTGTACTGACTACCCCGGTCTGAAATAATCTTGTTAGGTAGACCGTGTAACCGGAATATGTCTTGGAGAAACACTTCCGCCATCTTGGCTGCCGTAGGGACGCCAGGTAATGGGGAGAAGTGAGCCAATTTGGTAAATGAATCCACTACTACCATGACACAGGTGCATCCTTCAGACGGAGGTAAATCCACTATGAAATCAGTTGAAATTGTGCTCCAGGGACCCTTGGGTACAGCATTAGGTTCCAGTAGACCAATTGGTCTTTTTCGGGATGATTTACTCCTCAGACAGATGATGCATGACTGAACGTACTGCTCTACATCCTTTCTCATTGTAGGCCAATAGAAATGTCTTTGAAGATAGTCATGAGTACCGGCCACACCCCTGTGTCCTCCTAGTTTAGAGTCATGACACCAGACAAGTGCGGTTTTACGAAAAGCCGGAGTGGGTAGATAAAGTTTTCCTCCTACTAGGTAAAGACCGTTCCTGATTTCATAGGCCAGATCTTTAGAGTGTTTTTCAATTTCAAAACGACCTCCAGAATCCTCCTGTACCTGTTGAAGGAATTTAGAAATTATTCCGATAGTCCTGGACTGGGGAAACATCCGTTCAAGATTCGTCTCTGACTCTGACAGATAATCACACCGGCGGGAAAGAGAGTCGGCTACAACATTATTTTTTCCCGGGATGTAAGTTATGCTGAATTCGAATTGGGCGAAGAAGTGAGCCCATCGGGCCTGTCGAGTATTGTAACACTCGAACTGTTTGAGAACCTGTAAGTTCTTATGATCAGTCCTTATGGTGAACGGGAACCTTCCTCCTTGAAGTAGATGACGCCATTCTACACAGGCCGCTTTCATGGCTAGAAGTTCTCGCTCAATAACCGAGTAGTTCCTTTGGCTGGAGTTTAGGGTCTTCGAGAAATAAGCCACCGGATGTTCTGTACCCTGGAGTTCTTGAAGAAGCACAGCCCCTATTGCGGCTGAAGAAGCGTCCGTCTCTAGAATGAAGGGTAGATGTTGGTTTGGTTGTTGTACAATGGGTGCTGAACAGAAGGCTTCTTTAAGAGTACCAAAGCTGTCTTCTGCCTCCGTTGTCCATTTAAATGGAGTTGCAGATTTCTTTAAGAGCGAGGTGATGGGTAATATCTTTTGAGAGAAATTTGGGATGAATCTCCGGTAGAAGTTTGCTAACCCCAGGAATTTTTGTATCTCTTTGACTGAGGTGGGTGAGGGCCATTCAAGGATGGAAGACACCTTATTAGGATCCATGGAGATTCCGTGGTCTGACAGAATGTATCCTAAATAAGGAATGGAGGAGGCTGAAAACACACATTTGGTGAGTTTAACCGACAACTGGTTTCTCTGTAGTCTTCTGAATACTTCCCTAACATGTTCCACATGGTCTTCAGGTGTACGAGAGTATATCAGTATGTCATCTAAATAAACCAATGTGGTTTGGCACAGGAGATCTGAGAATAGTTTGTCCATAAATCGTTGGAATACCGACGGGGCATTTACCAATCCGAACGGCATTACCTGGTATTCAAAAAGTCCGAAAGGAGTCCGGAATGCTGTCTTCCATTCATCTCCTTTCTGCACCCGGAGTAAGTGATACGCATTCCTCAGGTCAAGTTTGGTAAAGATGGTAGCACCCTGTACAGCTTGTAGGATATCGGTTATCAATGGCATAGGATACCGGTCCTTTATGGTAACCTTGTTTAGGCCGCGATAGTCTATACACGGCCTCAACTCCTTAGAATCCTTTTTTGAGATGAAGAACAGTGATGCCCCTGCAGGGGACTTGGAAGGCCTAATTAGCCCGTTCTCCATGTTGCTGTCCAGGTACTTTCGGAGGTATTGTTTTTCTTCTAATGATAGTGGAAACATCCTACCGAAGGGTACCAATGCACCTGGGGTGAGATCGATGCAACAGTCTTCAGGCCGGTGAGGAGGGAGCTCTACGGGTATCTTTTCAGTTGCCACTTCATTGAACTCCTTCAGGTAGTGGGGAAGACAGTGCACCGTTTTGACTTCGCAGCTATTAGTGGTCTTGACGGTCTCGAATCTTGGTTCTGGCAAACATTCCGATTTGCATAGTGAGGACTGAAAGCTAAGTAGGTTTCTAGACCAGTCAATACAGGGGTTGTGTCTGCGTAACCAACAGATACCAAGGATAAGAGGGAAGTGAGCAGCTCTGATGATATCGAATGTGATACTTTCGGTGTGTTGTTGGATGGATAAAGTAAGTGCTTTAGTGGTATGAGTGATCAAACCCGAGCTCAAAGGTTCGCCATCAACTCCTTCCACCTTTTGATCTTCGTTTTTGGCTATCCTCTTGACTCCATGTCGTTCTGCCCAATGGGTATCCATGAAGTTTCCTGCTGCTCCACAGTCGAGTAGTGCTAAAGCGGTTACTTCTTTGGGGCCTACTCTGAGAGAAACTGTGAGCACCATCAACCGGGAGTCCTCAGATGTTTCTGTAGAGGATACAGAAAGTGGTGCGTAGGGACTAAAAGCAGCCCCTCGGTAATGCGTCCCAATGTTTACCGAGGGCGAGCGTTTCCCGATCTTCTGGGTGGCACTTCCGGACAATCTCTTAATAAATGTAATGAAGATCCACAGTACATGCACAAGGAACCCTCCCTGCGCCGTTTCCTTTCTTCCGGTGTCAGTGGGGCTCTGGTGGTTCCAATCTGCATGGGTTCTTCTTTAGTTGTCCGTTGGAAGGGTATAGATGCTGGTGAAGGAGTCTCCACGGGAGGGGGTACGCTTAGCCTGATCTTCCTCTTTTCTTGACGTCTTTCCGTCATCCTGAAGTCAATTCGGAGGGTAGCTGTCAGAAGTTCGGCGAAAGACACCGGTCTTTCTATTCGGGCAAGTTCTTCCTTCAATTCCTCCCTTAAACCTCGCCGAAATATGGCATACTGAGCCTGTTCCTGCCAACCTGCCTCTGCAGCCACCTGTTTGAAAGTGGTGATGCATGTCAGTAAATCAGAATTCCCTTGACGGATGTCAAGGAGGTCCTCCGAGGCCAAGTATGTACTCTCTGTTCGCAAAAAGGTTTGTTGAATCAGGGCCTTAAAGACATCGTAGTCCTGTAAAACCGGGTCTGACTGGTTTACTAGAGGGGTAGCCCAAGCCAGGGCATTTCCGATCATGTGGGTGATCATAAACCCCACCTTGGCGTGATCTGAGGCGAAGGTCTGAGGGCGAAAGGTAAAATGAAGATTGCATGCGTCCAGAAATTCTTTAACCTTCTTTGGGGATCCATCGAACTTCCCTGATACTAGGGGAAGTGGAGGTAAATCGGCTAAAGGTCTTTCTCTGTCCGTCATACGCTGTTGAAGGGTGGCGTTAGCAGTCTTAAGGTTTTGCATCTCTAGACTTAGACTTTGTACAGCGGCTACGAGTTCTTGTACCTGCTGTGGGGTGGCCATCTCTTTTAGGCGTTGCAAACTGTCACCGGTGTCGGTGATATCTTCGTCCGAAAGTGTAGCTTCTGAAATCTCCCCCTCCCCCGACTCCTCACCTTCTTCTTCCTTCCAAGAACCCTTCTTTTCTTTTCTTCGAGTAGACACCTTTTTTTTATGAAGATAGGGATGACCCCAGAAGGAAGCCACCGTGCTCCCCAAGAAGGGAGACCAGGGGGCCCACCCCCGGGATCGACCAAGAGGGGAAAAAGCCTTAGGCACAAAAAACCCCTGTAGTATCGTTGGGTGTCTTGTAGACGTGGAACCAGGAGTACTTATAAGGTAAGATCTGGTAGAAGTGGCTGGAGACAACACGTGGAGTGAAGACTCAGAAACACAGGCAGTCCATTAAGAGGTCCGAGGAACTGGTACACAGGCTAAGTGAGGAAGTACTAATGCAGCAAGCAAAGGCAGTCCAGGGGAACAGGCCGGAGTCTGGTACACGGGAGGTCACAGAAGCAATACTGAAGGTAGGCGAAGGAAGAGCGGAGAGAGTAACAGACAGGAAAAGGAAAAAAGCGGTAAGTGAAGATGGGAAGGTGGGAGGGGAAGCAAGATGGAAGGAGGGCAAGGGAGAATTACTGCGAACCAAAAGAGAAAGGGAAAGGCAGACAGGTCCAGCGGAAAGAATAACAGAAAGGTTCAGACAGGATACGAGGACCCGACCAGCAGTAAGCGAGAGAGCAGCACGAAAGCCACAGGTAGCAAGCAACACAGCCTACGGACGAAACCGGAAGCGTTGCAACGCGTCCGTGACCCGGAAGTGGCTGGTTAAAACACCGGGCCGCGGAGCGTCTAGCCAATCAGAATCAGAAAAAGGGAACCAGGAAACAGGGGGCGTGGCCGAAGCGAACGAAGCTAGGTTCCGCGTCGCCAGCGGCTCCATAGACGCCAGGAACTCGGCGGTATGACACATACTGATCTGTTTTGGTTCGTTATTGAAATAATTGCAAGTACCCAAGGGGAGGCGATAGAGAAACAAAATTGGCTCTCTGTGAACAACAATGGATATATACATTGAAAACAGCACAACAAGGTTTGAATTCATCAGTGGAGTGGAACACCCTTCTTTAGCATAGCCCTTCATTTTTGGGTATGTGTCCTCTCCTCCCTCCTCCCCCTCGACCCCCCCCTTTGGACTATCAGCTTGTATGTGACAATCTGAATTTGCTGTCTCATTTGTGGTTTGTTAGGCACCTTAAAAAGAATGTCGTGGATTTGGCCATTGCCTCCAGCTCATTAATTCTGCTTTGCTACAAGTGACGGTCTTGCCCGCCAAGTAAACCTTAGCCGTAGCCCCTTTTTGTTTAGATGGTGTGTGCTTATGAACCACCTTAATGTCCGCACAATCCAGCCTTTAGGGGGCAATAGGAAAGAGTACCTCCCCCAAATAGATGTTTTTCATTAGCAGGAGTTGCCTCTGTATGGAGATATACGGTATTTGCCCGTTTAAATTCACCTAATTGAGTGCATTTGTAGATAGTGTGTCACAGCACGTCTGAGTGAGGTTCACGTGACTGCGTGCCACTTGCGTAAGTAGCCGCTTGCGGAAATCACGTGTCCTCTCGGTACACAGGCATAAATAGAAAGAGTTCCACTTGGTTGTGGTCTGTTCTACATCGCGGCTCGTTACGAGGTCTTCCTGATATCTGGTAACCTGGCTTTTCTCGTCTTACATCTGTAGCTGCACTAAAACATACCTCTAGCAAGGCTTTTAAAGTGAGGTTTGTCTTTTACCGTTGATTCCGTCAGGATACCGTTGAGGACCTACAGCCCCTCGATATATCCGACAGGCGCCTGTATGGAATGAGCAGCGTGTGACCATTGTATCCGCTGCCTTTTCGGTGAGAAGCATCTCACCATTTAAATTGCGGGGCTTTTTTAACCAATAGGGTAAGCACACTTGTGTATACGTGCGCCCCTTTCTATTAATTGCATGTGATTCTATCTTTTGAAGTTGAATGCAATTAATGTCATTGACTGTGTATAGTATTGATCTAGATGCATTTCCCTCTTTTTATATAGGCAACTGCAGACCTGCGGCAGGTCAACACTCCTGCTTCCGCGTTTGACAATAAATGCTAAAGACATTTCGCAGTATCGTTTCCTTCTAGAAAAGTCGTGCATCGAGAAGTTTTTTGGAATAACGTAGAAATTGTTCACAAGCTATAATAGTAAGTCGGTGTGCACTATTATGATATGTTTCCTGCATACGGCTTTGCTAGTTGACTCCTTTGAAATTGGAGTCAAAGCTTCTCTACCATGCAAGCTTGTGCCTCTTAGGAAATATTTATGTCTAGGTGATCTTTGACACCCACGCTCTTGGATTAACTTTGAGCTGTCTGAAGACTCAGTACCATTCGACACCTAGAAACAATTATGTGCTATATGGAATGCAGCCACTTCCCTCCCCTTGCCCGTCCCCTGTTCCTTCCCTCCCCTTCCATCTTTTGTTCTCAAGGTTTAGGTTAGTGAATTGTCCAGGACCTTTTTTTACAAGTGAATTGTGATATGTGTGACTTTATAAAGTATCCTACACTAGATGTGGGAACAAAAATGATTTTTGTGAATATATTTGAATTGAGATATAGTCCCAGAGTCACTGCTACTAACCAGCCTTGGATTAATTGAAGTAGCTGGAGTTATGAACAGCTTGCTTACTTTGCCCTTCTGTTACACTGTTTTTTGAAGTGATGTTTGCATATTCATGTGTTTTTGAATGATTTTAATAGGTGTTTTTGTTTCATGTTCTGAATGCTTATTTGTAGAATAATAATAATCAAGTATGTCATTGAACCATCCTTGAACCCATGAAATGAATCAGGTTGGGTCTCACATGTTGTATCTGTTTTTATATTTTTTTTTGTAGAACTGGTCATGCTGATCAACCTTTGGGGTTTAGAGTCTTTGTTGACTTCTCTTTGAAGAAATTGTGTCCTGAAGATGGCCTAAAAAAAGCAAGAACGAAAGACACTAGACATACAGGGTAATTCATAGAATTTCGCACAAAAGTGGCGCACACGGCTGGCGCACAGTGTCCCCGTGCGATACACTGCGCCAGCCATGTGCGATAAAATCCATTTCATCGCACAGCGTATTCATGGATTTTAGCCTCCAAAACCAGCCGTGGCGCTGAGTGGCGCAGCGACCCTGCACCAGCGCCAGTTACGCCCCCAAGAACGCCCACGCGCAAGGAAAAGCCATCAAAATCCCCAATTCATCGCAAATGTCTGCGCTAACCCTGGACCAGTTCACAGGGCTGCCAAACAGCAAATGCCAAGCGGGGAACGTGTATTTCAGGGGTTCCCGGGAAGTTTCACACGCAATTGTCCTGGGTACGTGTATATCAGGGGTGCACGTGAAGTAACACACGCAATTCCATCAGGGCATGTGTATTTCAGGGGTGCGCAGGAAGTTCCACACGCGTTTGTCCTGGGTACGTGTATTCCAGGGGTGCGCGGGAAGTATCACACGCAAATTCAGCAGGGTACGTGTATTTCAGGGGTGCGCAGGAAGTGTCACATGCGATTCCATCAGGGCACATGTATTTCAGGGGTGCGCGTGAAGTTTCACACGCAAATTCAGCAGGGTACATGTCTTTCAGGGGTGCGTGGGAAGTTCCACACGCGAATTCAGCAGGGTACGTGTCTTTCAGGGGTGCGTGGGAAGTTCCACACGCGATCGTCCTGGGTACGTGTAATCCAGGGGTGCACGGGAAGTATCACATGCAAATTCAGCAGGGTACGTGTATTTCAGGGGTGCGCAAGAAGTGTCACACGCAATTCCATCAGGGCACGTGTATTTCAGGGGTGCGCGTGAAGTTTCACACGCAAATTCAGCAGGGTACGTATCTTTCAGGGGTGCGCGGGAAGTTCCACACGCAATCGTCCTGGGTACGTGTATTACAGGGGTGTGCGGGAAGTATCACACGCAAATCCCGCAGGGTACGTGTATTTCAGGGGTGCGCAGGGAGTACTACACGTGAATTGGCCGTGTGAGTCCTCCCAGGTGTTCCCTCTACACCCTCCACGGCCCCTGCAGGCAGCCCACACCACAGGGGACTACCCTGCACCCCTGCTCATGTCCCGCAGGCAGCCCATCCACCATGGGCATGCCCCCCATCCCAGCCACATGTCACCTTGCACTACTGATCAACAACGCATGTCTCCCAGCACCCCCACCCCCCAGCAGTGCAGGGGCACCCTCCACCAGGTCCCCACTCATGTCCCCCTGCACCCCCACCCCCCAGCATCCAGGGGCACCCTCCACCATGCCCCCACTCATGTCTCCCAGCACCCCCACCCCCCAGCAGTGCAGGGGCACCCTCCACCATGCCCCACTCATGTCCCCCTGCACCCCCACCCCGCAGCATCCAGGGGCACCCTCCACCATGCCCCCACTCATGTCTCCCAGCACCCCCACCCCCAAGCAGTGCAGGGGCACACTCCACCAGGCCCCCACTCATGTCTCCCAGCACCCCCACCCCCCAGCAGTGCAGGGCACCCTCCACCATGCCCCCACTCATGTCTCCCAGCACCCCCACACCCCAGCACTGTGGGGCACCCTCCACCATGCCCCCACTCATGTCTCCCAGCACCCTCACCCCCCTGCACTGTGGGGCACCTGCCAGCAGGCCCCCACTCATGTCCAACTCATGTCCCCCTGCACCCCCACCCCCCAGCATCCAGGGGCACCCTCCACCAAGCCCCCACTCATGTCTCCCAGCACCCCCACCCCCTCGCAGTGCAGGGCACCCTCCACCATGCCCCCACTCATGTCCCCCAGCACCCCCACCCCCCAGCAGTGCAGGGCACCCTCCACCATCCCCCCACTAATGTCTCCCAGCACCCCCACCCCCCAGCACTGTGGGGCACCTGCCAGCAGGCCCCCACTCATGTCCAACTCATGTCCCCCTGCACCCCCACCCCCCAGCATCCAGGGGCACCCTCCACCATGCCCCCACTCATGTCTCCCAGCACCCCTGCCCCCCAGCAGTGCAGGGGCACCCTCCACCAGGCCCCCACTCATGTCTCCCAGCCAACACGTCATCAGAATCTAGATCCCTGGCCCTTATGGGCTGCCTCCACATGCCAAACACCCAGCCAAGTATTGCATCCACCCACTTAGAAATGCCAATTACATGATACAACCCCAATGGCAAGTATGTAAATGAACACATGTCCCTCACATACACACAATGGGTGTCAGTGAATGTCAAAACACATATCATGACATGCATGAAACCAATGAGATGCTACTACACATTGAAGTTTGATGAAGAAAATGTATTAAAAGCAACATAAATGGAATCAAAAATAAACAAACGACAATGGGAATTAAAAACAAAAAGCAGCATGTCCGTAAAATAATGTAAAACCACAAATCATAATCCAAAGGAAAGGTGTCCAAAGTCACAGTTCAAAAAAGTAAATCCAAAGGAAAATCCAAACCGAAAACCATTGCTCCATGGGTAAATTCCAAATAAAAAAATTAAAATCCAACAGTCAACTATATACAGCTTAACCAATCCAGGGTCCATGATCCCAACAGAAGAAATGAAACCTATGTAATAATACTACCTCATTAAAAAAATATATACAAAAATGTGGTCCATTGTCCAAAAGGTCCAACAAAAAAAAGAAAAACCAAAGGAAACCTAACACTAACTACATAACTATTTACAAGGGCAGCGGGCTAGTCCGACAGCTCACTTCGGGATGTTCCGGGCCAGGGCATCATCGAACTCCTGCTCAATGTCCCGGAGGCGGTCCTCCTCCATGGCCCAGAGGGTCCGCAGGGCCGACGACATGTTCTCCTCCAACTCCCTGCGGATTGCCTCTAGGCACTCGGCCCGCCTCAGGGCCCTCCGCATGGAGTTCTCCGCCCTAACCATCGTGAGCCGTGCCTCTTCTGCCCGCTGCCGCTCCGCATCTATGGCGTGGCCACACGGAAGACACTTCCCGTCCTGGGTCATCCTGCCCTCCGGCCGATGCCTGCCCCTCCGATGTCGAAGGCGCCGAGCCATCATGGCTCCCACCTCGTTGCTGCTGCTGCTGTGCCTGTGCCCTGGCTCCTGCTGCCTGCACATCCTCCACCGGCCGGGGTGCAGTCGTTGATGTGGCCACCCCTGCTGGACGTCCGACTCCCGACTGTGGCAGGGATGTGTCCTCCACCAGCCTGGCCGCACCGTCAGAGGCAGCTCCACAGGGCACCCAGGTGACAAATGGGTGGAAAGATGGCACGGAGGACGACTGGCGCATAGGGTGTTCAGTTGAGGAGGGGGTCGGAACAAGCTCCAGCAAACGGAGGAATCAGGCCTGGGTGACCTGTCCCAGTAGGCCGACGCGGTCAACGAGCCATTCGAGATGATGTGCAGTCTCCTCATGAAAAGACTGCAGGTCACCTCGCATGGCCCATTGACGCAACGCCACACCAGTCAGGACAGGCTCAACCCGTACCTGGATAGACACGTCTGCAGGCAGAGGAAGGCCAGTCGTTGTAAACTCAACCCCTGCCTGAAAACGGGTCTGGACGTAGGCATCCCTGCTGGTGCAAGATGATGCAGTGACAGGATCAGGGACAGGATTGCACACAGGCACCTCCGCGGCGGCCTGTGCTGCCTCCTGTCCCTGGTCCTGCACTGCACCACTAGCACCAGTGGAATCCCCACCTCCAGACCCCGTCTCTGTCGCTTGCACGGCCTCCTCCTCCACCAAACCCCCCACCAACCTGGATGACTCCGTGCCATCTTCCCCCGTTGGGTCCTGTGGGGTCCCAGCTGCCCCTTCTGCTGCCGAGGAGTCCAAATCCGACCTCTGCCTCTTGGACCTCCCCCCGGCAGCTGCGGCCTGGGATGCGGCACTGGACTCCTCACTGCCCGACAAGATGACAACCTGGGAGGGGAGCCGGGCCTTGCATCTCCGGCTGGCGGTGCGATCCCCGCCGTTGTGCTCCACAGCACCTTCTCCGCCCTCTTCATCAGTTGACGCTGCAGACAGGGAGAAATAAAACACAGGCATCAGGGCACTGTACAATGGACACATACACACATGACAGTTGTACATGAGTGTCATTGGCAAACCTCAGACATGGCATCACAATCGCCAACACACATGTCATTTCAACTCGCACACATGAGCCATACAACAGCCATATCGCAACAGCCATCACCATCCATACACATACAACAGCATGAGCAGGCAAAGGTGACCCAGACATCACATGCAACACAGGGAGTGCACTACACATGCACACACACCACCACACTTGCATGCATGTGTACACCTCTGCCAACTGTCGCAGTGTTCAGATTGGCATCCACATCCCGCTGTCACATGCATCTATGCTGCATCACTGTTGCACCCATGTCAAATACACACACATGCACATGTACACAGTGCTGATACATGCAGCTGAAACCAACATCCATGTGTGACATCACGAACATGCCTACTTACATACACATTCATCCAAACATGTGTGCCCACACAACTGCATTTGGCATGCAAGCCTACACACACAAGTACCATTCATGTCTCACACATGAGAGCACTCGCATGTGTTAGCCTCACGGGCCTGTACACCCCACCCCATACTTGGCCCCATAAAAACACATGTGCAACCTGCACACTACTGGCACATCGCCACACGCACAGCTTACAATGATGATGCATGTACACTTACTGCTCGACTCCAGACGGGTCTGCCTCTCAAGGACCTGGATGTGGAGCGCTGGGGATATGCGTTCCAGGACCCTCATCTGATTGTCCGACAAGTGGCCCCGGCGCCCCTTAGCATCCGCTGCCTTCAAGAGGCGCCGGGCCTTGTTGAGGGTCCTGGACCTGAAGTCCTCCCAGCGCTTCTTGACATGATGGAATAGTCGGACTGCCACCCCCTCCGCGTTGATGGCAGTCACGATGTCCGTCCAGATCCGAGTCCGTCCTTCCTTGTCGGCGCGCAAACTTCCGAAGAGGGCATCATACTGCCCCAGGACTTGCTCCACCAATACACCAACTTCGGTGGCAGTGAAGCTGATGCCCCTCTGCCTCTCTGGCCGGGGGTTGCCAATGGTGCCAGATGTTGCAGTGCCCGACATGACAACCCCAGAGGCAGGAGTGGGTGGGCAACTGAGTCCTGGGGCTGGTCTGTGGAGCGATGGAATCCCAGTCGGGAGTCTTCGCTTCCAGCAGGGGTGGTCACAGCAACAGCACCCCTGGCTGATGTGCAGGCAGCAAATGGCAGGGCACGTGGGCAGTAGGCAATCAGGCAGCAGCAGATGGCAGGTGGGAGCGTGCTCGGGGCTCTGGGGGGCAGTAATTCGGCCTTCTGGGCAGGAGCGTGGTCTTCTGTGTGCTTACGCGTGGCCAGCTTGATACGGAGTGATTTGGCACGTGAAAATCCAGCACGTCTGCGTGTAATTCGAGGAAAGTGCCTTAGCGTGTAAGCGAGTCAGCACACGTACGCGAATTCATTGGCCCAAAGGCCACCAGCGCGTATGCGCGTCTGTGACGTGTGCGCGGGCCTTTCCCTGTACACGGGTGCATGTTACACGTCCAATGACTGCACGTCAGAGTGTCAACTCATGTAATTGGAGGATGGGGCCTTAGCGCGTACACGCGGAAGGGACGCTGGACGTGTGGGCATGTTTAAAAGGTACGTGTAGAACGCCATTTCCTTGTACGTGCTTTTCGTGGAGAGCGAGTGGGTGAAATCTGTACTTCTTGTCGTTTCACACGCGATTTATTTCACGGCGTTCCAAGTTCATACTCCCTATTACCTCTGACAGCTTTTTCTCTTTTTCTCTTTTTCCTGGGCCTGTTTCCTCAAACAGCGTTCACTTCTCCTGTTGTCCTGTCTCCTCAGACAGCGTACAAATCTTCTGTTGGCGGGGGTGTTGCCAACGCGCACACGCGCGTATTTTTCACGCGATTTTTCCTGGCAGACGGTGAGTCGCGCACGTATTTAACATCTGTGCTTGCCCCGTGTGTTGCCTACCGCTTCAGAGGTCAGTCTAGGCTGCGTGTGACACGCATACATTCATTTTTGTGTTTCTGGGTGCCACAGCGTAGTGCAGGTTTATTTTTCCACGCACGTGGTCTAGGAGGGGTTGCGTGCACATTATCTCCCTTTTTTGGAGTGCCTGTGCATTGCGTGACCTGTCATCTTCCCCCAGGGGTCACATACAGCCTTGCTAGAGCACTAGGGTACGAACTCCATCTAGTACCCTACCCCTTTGACCCCCAATTACCCAGGACAATAGTTTACTGCAACTCCCATACGCACAACACATCAGTGCCATGGTTGGGAGGCGAGCACGTGGTAAGGGTGGCAAAGGTGGCCGAGCCACAAGAGGTGGCCGTGGTGGATACGGTAGGAGACGTGGCCGGGACTTGCAGGGTGCCCCTAGCCCCCCATGTGTGGGTGAACAGTCAGGGACACCCATGCCCCCCCCCTGGTTGAGGGTAACGTGGCTGACACCATCCATGCTCAGCCCTTGTTGGACCAGCCCGTTGTGGCACCAGACCTGGCACAGGCTGACTCCATGGCTGACTTCCAGGTCAGCAGGTCTAGGCCACGTGTGGCGGTGCATGTTGGTGTCACCAGGCCACGTGGATCAGGGGCAGCTATGTCATCTGCTGCCCCGAGTAGGCAGGGTGGGGAGGCTGCAGGGGCAGCTGCGGCTCCATCCACCCCAGCTCTGAGTCTCCCAGCCAGGACAGTGTCGGTCCCAGTCCATCCTGCTGACGTTCCCCCTGACTACATCACACTTCAGCTAATGCCTGCACCAAGTCCCATGGTGAGTGTTCATTCCCACACTCCTAGTCCACAGTCCACCGGGGCTCCTGCCCCTAGTGTCCAGAGCGGCGTAGGACACTCAGGATCCCCACCACCTTCCAAGCGGAAGAGGAAGAGTGCTCGTCCAGTACAGGCTGATGCCCCAGACACGGTACACAGTCCGGCCCACCAAGGAAGCCCAGCTTTAATCAGGCTGAACTTGATGCACTTGTTGAGTATGTGTCCGCACATGACAGCGAAATGGTGATTACTGCAGGATGCAAGACCACACCTGCACAACATCAGGCATACTGGCAGACCATCGCGGACCTCATAAGTGCCCTTGGATTCGTGAGGCGCACAGCTAATGATTGCTACAAGCGCTGGAATGACCTGAAGCGCAGGGCAAAGAAAAAGCTGGCCTCAAGAAGCCGCAACTCTAGTGACTGGAGGTGGGTCTCCAGCAGAGGACATAGAACTCACTCCACATGAGTATGTTGCTGGGACCTACCTCCCGGAGGAACAGATCCAAGGCGTTGGAGACCTCCCAGATTACGAGGCATTGCCCGGTGAGTGCACATGCATGTGCGTGTCATCCACGTGCATGGTGTGTGTGTGAGGGCTTCTGATTGAGTGCCAGGTGAGGGTGTGTGTGCCTGAGTGGTTTGGGTCCAAGGACCCATGTGCTTCATCCAATACATTCTGCACAGCAGGATTTGGGTATTGCAGTATCCCTTCTGGCAACAGTAGACATTCAGCCCAACCTCACGCCAGTTGCCCTTGAAGTGTCATCTTGCCACAACATAGTTGCGTATTATTCTGTGTTCATTCAGGCTGATAGTCTGCATTCCACCACTTTCATTAGGCATTTCTCAGTCCTATTGTCACATGTGCGACATGGCTAGGGTACATGCCATCTGTGTGATGGCATGTGTCATGTATGTGTATTGGACATGCCAATCACATGCCAATGTGTGATGGCACTGCTAGCCGCATGCAGCAAATGTGTTGGTCTTCCATCTTGGTGTCATCAATGTGTGCCATTTGCCTCCCCTTCATATGCAGTGACGGTGCATGCATGGGAGGGTTATAGTCATGTGGGACATGTGTCAATGAAGTACTGTTTCTGTTGCTTCTCAGCCCTAATTGTGTGCCATGGTGCTAATGCCTGTTCCCATTTCTTTTCTTTCATGTCTTTCCAGGGGATGACGCACTTGATACTGCTGGGGTTGTGGAGATGGTGCAGACCCAGGAGAGGTCTCAGGCCCGACCGGGCACCAGTGAGGGACGTGGTGTGGTGGTGGGTGAGAACCCACACTTGCTGCAGACCATCATCTCAAGGGGTGTTTCTGGGTGCACCTCCCCCGAGCTCTATTCAGGTGTCGATTCGGATGATGAGACCTATGTGCCGTCACAGGTAAGTGTTTCTGGGAGGGATTCTGTACTGTCCAACCCACCTGCACCAGGGGTAGAACCCTCAATGGGGATGTCAGTGTTGGTAGGTCCGCCTTTGGTGGTTATGGATGCAGGGTCACACTCCGCAACATCTGATCCTGTTCCTGGGCCAGCAGATCAGAGGGGGAATGCAGTCCTGCAGCCTCAGGCAGTGCCGGCACAGCAAGGTGCAGTTCGCCTTGCCCCAGACAGGTGTGGTGCCCGCCGACGCGGTGGCCGTAAGCCACCCGGCAATACCGCATGGGAGCAATCCATATACGGTATGGCAAACCAACAGGCAGCATCATCTGAGATGATGGCTCAGGCCATGGATAGGGTGGCCACTTCCATTGTCCCCCAAGAAAGGCTGATTGAACAACTACAGCAGGCAACAGACTCCATTTGCCAGTCACACAGGGAGGACATGTTGGCGTCCAACAGGGACACACGGGCGGCACTGGAGACTCTGCGGGAAGCCATTTCTATTGAGTCCCAGGGCCACAGAGAAGCCCTGAGGGTGGAACTCCGTCACCTCACGGTAACTCTTGTTGAGCTTGAGGCTTCAACTAACACAAGGACATAACAGCAGCTGTTGCGGCTCACACGTATGCTCTCAGCTGAGGTGCAGGCAACTAGGGAGGAGGTCCGGGCATCCCGTGAGTTGTTGCATGGGGACCTCCGCATGATTATCCTCCAGAACCAGACCTTCCACACCTGCATGCTTGCTGCCATGGAGGACCAGACTAGGGCTTTGCGTGGGCTGCCTCCCATAGTGCCACCACCTCCTGATGCAGCTGCAGAGGGTGAGGAGAGCGACAGCAGCGAATCTCTCACAATAGGGTAGCCGTGCAGGCCATGAGCCCATGGAGGTGTTTTTTTTTGCAAGATCCACTCAAGTGGGTTTTGGTGTGCACCCTGTCCTCGGAACTTCTGGGTGGCCTCCCCCACCCCCATGGCCCATTCATGGCCATTTTTGATTTTTGATTTTTGATTTTTTGGACAGTGTGTTGCCTTGTGTGGCTCCTTGGGCATACGCTGTATTGTGGCTGGGCACATGCAGGCTCGTCCTGAATTTCGGTCAGATGCTTGGGTTTGTGTGACACACACCCCTCCTGCTTCCCGTTTCCATGGGCTTGCAAAGGGTGTGCCCAAGTGACATTGACTTACACAGTGACGTTGGACTCCCATTTGATGTGTGGGCAGTCTGTAGTCAATACTGTGTATACATTCCTAGTGCATATTGTTGTTGTATTGTACACTGCATGGTGTATTGATATGTGCCTCTGCATCCATCTCATCCTCCTAATTTGCAGGTCCATTTCTCATGTCTTCACAAGGAGGTCTACTTTTGAAATGGAGTCCATGTTGTAAGCAGTGCACCTACACTTTTGCGTGGCACTAACACTGTACAGTTGGAAGTGTTTGAAGAGCTGGCATTATCAGGTACTGAGGCTACCAATTTTTTAAGTCTGTACTGTCATGTTTATGGTACGTTGGAGGTTGTGTAGGTGATTCGTATTATTGGTAAATATTTGTTAATGTGTGTTGTTGGTCCTGCATTACTGTGAGCATTTCATGTGTGGCCAGTTTCCATTAGGGACACTGTAGTTTGTGACACTTGTGTCATGTTGTGGGGATTCATTTGTTTGCTCTCACATAGCATGACATGCCATGATGTGTTGTGTGGCGGTGCCGGGGAGGGGTTGGGTGACATGGCACTGTTCTCATGTTGTATTTTGCAAGTGGGTATTCATTTTTGCTGCTTAGAAGTGTGTCTTTTGATGACACTGCATTGGTGGTGTTTGTGTAGGTAGGGATGCACGCATTGTGACACTTCCAGATGAACAATCTCAGGCTGCTATGGTTCTGACAGTTGACTGTCCCATCATTCATCAGAATTGTCTGATTGAGTCATCATTGATTGTCAGATGGTATGTGCCAGGGCTGTGTGCACTCCACAGGGGTGTGATTTCTATGTTAAGTAATTAGCCACCAGCTGCGTACGGGCTGCCTCACCCCGTGCTCTTTCCCCTCCCATGCACAGAGGGCGTGCATGTGGTTGGGGATGTGGGGGCACCACCATGTCCACAGCCAGGCCCCGGCGTGTTGCAACATTGTTCAGGACACATGCTGCCACTATGATCCTGCACACTACTGGGGGAGCGTATAACAGCTGCCCGCCAGAACGGTCAAGTGAGCGAAAGCGTGACTTGAGCACTCCGAATGTGCACCCCACTATGCCCTGGGTTGCAATATGGGCTGTGTTGTATCTTACCTCGGGAGGCGTGATGGGGTTCCGAATTGGCGTCATCATGTGGGTGCTCAGAGGGTAGGCACTGTCCCCTGGGGAGTTGGTGATGGGGATCATTAGTGGGGTACTGACATTACTCTGTATCTGTCATGCATGCATGTGCTGTGGCATTTATACTCACCAAGCAGCCATGCATCGCCATGCCGCCCAGCTTCCATGTCCCGGTTTAGGGTTGACACCCTGTAAATGAAGCTGTCGTGGGTGGACCCTGGATAGTTGGCATATACTGAGGTGATGATTCCCTTGGCATCACATACTACCTGGACGTTGATGGAATGCCAGTGCTTGCGGTTTCTATAGATGTGCTCAGATGCCCTGGGGGGACGTAGAGCCACATGGGTGCAATCAATGGAACCTAGCACTTTGGGGAATTGTGCCACCCTGTAGAAATCCTGACTGACAGCCTGCCTTTCTGCAGATGTTCTGGGCAGGTATATGTGCCTGCGGACTGATGGGCGTGCAGTGATGATGGCCAACACCTGGTATGGCACCGTGACTGCGTGGCCTGTGACACCCCCCCCCACTATGGCACTTGTCCGCTGAAATGATCCGGTAGCCAAGAAGTGCAGTACATTGAGGACCTTCTCCAGGGGGCTGAGTGCTTGGGAGCACAGGGTGGGTGATGTGAGGTCATCCTCCCACTCACTGACCAGGTCGAGTATTATGTGTGGTGGAAACCTGTACCTCCCATACAACTGGTCATCAGGCATACCAAATAGCTGGTTCTGGGTGTGAAGATTCTGGCCCTGACTATCCTCCTCCTCCACCTGCGGTATCCCACGGCCAATGCTGCTAGGAACGGTATATTCATCCTGGCGTCTGAGCTTATTTGTTTTTTGCGCACTCTTTTATGCTGCGCGGGACGTGTGCCTGCTTCATGCTGGCGTACGTGTTTCCGGATTGGACCTTTTTTTTTGGCGCGTTGTAGGCGACCGTGTAAATCTTCCCGCCCAGCCCAGGAATACACGTAACACGCTCTCCCAGGCCCAGTCGCGAGTAAATATTCACGCCCACCCCAGGAATACACGTACCCCACTCTCACAGGCCCAGTCACGTGTGGAAGTTCATGCGAAACCCGTAACACACGTACCCTGCTGATATCGCGTGTGGAAGTTCACGCGGACCCATAATACACGTACCCTGATGAAATCGCGTGTAAGACTACCCGCACACCCCTGAAATACACGTACCCAGGGAAATCGCACTGCTGGGGGGTGGGGGGTTAGGAGACAAGATTGGGGGCCTGGTGGAGGGTGCCCCTGACTGCTGGGGGTTGGTGGTGCAGGGAGACATGAGTGGGGGCCTGGTGGAGGGTGCCCCTGTCTGCTGGGGGGTGGTGGTGCAGGGAGACATGAGTGGGGGCCTGATGGAGGGTGCCCCTGACTGCTGGGGGGTGGTTGTGCAGGGAGACATGAGTGGGGGCCTGGTGGAGGGTGCCCCTGGATGCAGGGGGGTGGGGGTGCAGGGGGACTTGAGTTGGACATGAGTGGGGCCTGGCGGAGGGTGCCCCTGGATGCAGGGGGGTGGGGCTGCAGGGAGACATGAGTGGGGGCCTGGTGGAGGGTGCCCCACAGTGCTGGGGGGTGGGGGTGCAGGGAGACAGGAGTGGGGGCCTGGTGGAGGGTGCCCCTGGATGCAGGGGGGTGGGGGTGCAGGGGGACATGAGTTGGACATGAGTGGGGCCTGGTGGAGGGTGCCCCTGGATGCTGGGGGGTGGGGGTGCAGGGGAACATGAGTTGGACATGAGTGGGGGCCTGGTGGAGGGTGCCCCTGGATGCAGGGGGGTGGGGCTGCAGGGAGACATGAGTGGGGGCCTGGTGGAGGGTGCCCCTGGATGCAGGGGGTGGGGGTGCAGGGGGACATGAGTTGGACATGAGTGGGGCCTGGTGGAGGGTGCCCCTGGATGCTGGGGGGTGGGGGTGCAGGGGGACATGAGTGGGGGCCTGGTGGAGGGTGCCCCACAGTGCTGGGGGGTGGGGGTGCAGGGAGACATGCGTTTTTGGGCAGTAGTGCAAGGTGACATGTGGGTTGGTTGGGGGGCATGGCCATGGTGGATGGGCTGCCTGCGGGACATGTGCAGGGGTGCAGGGTAGTCCCCTGTGGTGTGGGCCGCCTGCAGGGGCCGTGGAGGGTGTAGAGGGAACAGCTGGGAGGACCCACATGGCCAATTCACGTGTAGGACTCCCCGGCACCCCCGAAATACACGTAGGCTGCTAGATTCGCGTGTGGAAGATCCCGCGCACCCGGAGTACACGTACCCTGCTGAAATTGCATGTGGAACTTCACACGCACACCGAAATACAGGTACCCTGCAAATTTGCGTGTGAAACTTCACCTGCACCTTGAAATACACGTACCCTGCTGAAATCGCGTGTGGAACTTCCCGCGCACCTTGTAATACACGTACCCTGCTGAAATCGCATGTGGAACTTCCCGCACACCCTGGAATACACGTACCCAGGCCAATCGCGTGTGGAACTTCCTGCGCACCCCGTAATACACGCACACGCTATTTTTCACACAGTGGGTGTCCGTGTTTGTCGGTACCCCTTTGCAACTCATTTGTCCTAGATGGCCACAGTATGGATCATTCATCATAGCTGTATATGGGTGCTTTTTGTTAGCGCACATTTTGGCGCACATTTATTTCAGGCGCAGGGACGCTAACGCCTGCTTTCTTGTGGCGGACTTGTTTGGCCCTGTGCGCGTCTTTGACCGTGCGCTGGTTTGCCCTATTCGATTCCATGAATACGAGTTGTAGGCGAGCGTGTGGGCGTTCCGCGCACTTGCCTCCTGTACTTCCCCCGTGACGCCCATATTTTCACACGTTGTTCCCCATTCCGAGTGTTACGCCCCTTGTTCCGCCTACTTTTGTTATGTGCGCCGCGCTATGTGCGATTTCGCAGCGGCCGTGGTGCACGCCGTTGGATGACCTGTGCGCCGGCGTGCGCTGCACACTTTTTCAGCGCACATCCAATATTTTTCTCGCGCACGGACTTCCATGAATCGATGTGCGCTGGTTTCCCTGCGATTTTTGCAGTTGTACTGCGATTTTCACACTTTTACTGCGATTCGCATGTTTTGGCACCTCTGCGCCGGAATTTTCGGCACACATTAATTCCATGAATCGGCCTGTTAGTGTCTGAAACAAAAAATGGCCAAAACATGTCGACAGTTATCTGAAATACCCATGTGAATCAATTGTGGGATTTTCAAACAAACAAAGTTTTTAAAATAATACATAAACTTTGAGTTGCTTGCACCCCTTTCTCTTAATGGTGCACTATGTACTTTATATCAAAAAAGATTTTTAATAAATGGTGAATTGTTTAATTGTATAATATGGCAATTAGTGCCTTTTTATTTATATATAACGTGTGACAATAAAGTTAAATTTATTTTTTGTAACTACTGTTTCTGTGCATGATGTTGTTTAGCAATAACATCAAATGGTATTTGTTTAATTTGTAATTGTTGGTCACTTTGAAACATTGGGGCAATATAAAGAGGGGTAATCAGACTCATCTTTATGTTTTTCCCAGTCTCAGGTAGACAGCACATAAGAGCTGCACCCCACAAATATTCTTCAACATCCTGTTTGAGGAAGGCAAGCTCCAGTCCCTCAAATCAATTATTGATGTAATTCCACATCTCAGAAGAAGGGACTAAGTCATTGAGGACAGAGTGCCATACTTCTCTTGGGTGTGTGAGGAGTCTGAGGGTATCCTCACTTCTTTCCCCAAAATATCCTCCTCCCAGGTGGCCGGGGAAAATGTCGGTTTTGGATCCTGACCGTGAGGGTGGATATGCGAGGAGGATCACATGGGTGGAGGAGCCTAGGGAGTGGGGATGAGGCACCCTTGGGTGAGACATGGTATCCCCCATTTCCTTTTCCAATGTGCCTAATATTCCCAAAGTCTTTGTAGGGTATTGCCAATCCCTTCTCTATTGTTCCAGACAACCTTCACCTAACACACACCACTTAGGTACTAAGACGAGGAGGCCACCACAGAAAGAGAAGAAAGACTGGAAGAAGAAACACAAGCTGTTTAGTTGTTGGACTCATTATGATGGAGCTGAGAACTTTAAAACTGGCTTAGATGAGAGGTATGGAGGGAAGCAGGGGAAGCACGGCAAGCACAAAAGAGAGTTCCAGGGCAGAAGCTGTGGCGGCGAGAAGGCACCTTCCTGAGATTCTGGGAAGTTTATGGAGCGTGATCCGGTGCAGTGAGTGAGAGGGGCTTGTTGGTAGTGTGAGGTGGAGCAGAGAAAGCAGCACAGAGCAAAGGGGCCAGGAGCATTGGAGAGGCTCCCGAACGCTCACCGGCTCAGGACTGCTGACTCTAGCAAACAACAGCTCCACAGTAAGCAGCAGGGACGTGAGGAAGTGGTGGAGATCGCTGAAATTCCAGAGGGTACCAACACAAGTAGACTGTGAATGGAGACAAGGCTTCAGGAAAGCTTCTGAAAGGGGAAATCCAACCATAAGAATTACGGCGAGTCTGTCTAGCTGAAAAGGGAGCCCTGGATATGGTGGATGGGATGTTGTGAGGCCAGAGACATTTGGTTTTGAATATCTGTATTTAATATAAGGAAAAGATGAATGGAAATCAAGATGCATTTGATTTTGAATTGAATATAAGTAAAAAGTGAAGGCAAATTAAGAGATAATTGATTTTGAATACCTGAATTGAATATAAGGAAAAGGGGACTGGAAAGCAAGCATTGCCAAGAGTCAAAGAATCCAGGATTGATAAGAATCTAACATACTTAATAGTTAAATAGCCAAGCATTGTTAAGAACCAAGAATAATTGAGCAAGCAAACTAAAATTCTAGCAAAGACAGTGTACAAGAGAATAGCTTTCCTAGCAGGAGAGTGGACTAGGAAGCTTATGATGGACTGTGCAACATGAACTATAACAGCAACCATGTTTCCTAGCAGGAGAGTGTACCCAGTGGTTCCTTTCCCTACTTTTGTCATATGCTTATACCACATATTATTAGACACTGAAGCAGTGTCAGTGAGATGTAAATCCACCCCTCACATGTCTGTATCAGCACTGCACTTACCTCTCCTTACTGTTCTTACAGCGCTCCCTTATCCACCTGACATGATCGTTCCAACTGCAGAAGTTGGGGTAATGTTAGTATAGGATACTGTGCCATCACTAGCGACTAGGGCTGTTTGCAACAAAATAAAAGCAAAAACACCACTTGGAAATAAGAGACAATCATCTGCAGGAGCTCCCAGTGAGTGATTTGCAACCACTTCGCATTGGCAATTGTCTGTATTCCTGGCATAAAGATAGTCGTAAATATTGCTGAAGTTTGGCTGAACAGCCTGTGCTCATATGGAATAGAATCAAAGGCTTCTATTGAGTTTGCTGAAAAGTAAATCTCCTTCTCTTTCTCAAATGAGCATCTGCTTTTGAAAACACTCCAATGTTCAGGTCACTCTTTGGAATCAGCAATTCTGGAACATGAATAATCACTATGGAACACGTTCCTCCCCAATCTTGAGTAGCTTCATATAGGCTCTGGATCCACAGTCCTAATAGTGGTCCGTTAGAAGTACTGTTCCATCCTTCATGCCTCGTACATCGGAAATTCGGCCACACTGCTGATTCACTCCAATTTTCATTGTGCCATTTTTTCTGAAACAAAGGTATGGCTTTGCTAGAGATACTATCTGCAACGGTCCTCCTTTATCATTGACCTATGTCAGCAACTTTGCAATTTTCTGCCAATGGTACTTGCATTCATTCTGTGCAGTGTCTATAACTGGCTCGAAATAACCAGTTAGCACTAGCGCTTTACACACAATCAGGCCTTCAGCCCATCCTTCTGGGGTCAGCACTGTTCCTTTAATTCGCAGTTGGCCTCTTTCCTTACATCTTTCTATCTCTTCTTGATTCTTGCCTTGACAATTTAGCATCTTGTTTTCTTCCCTTCTGATTCCTGCCCCGTTCATTTCAGGCTGTTCATATCTTATCACTAGATTTCTAGTTTTTGATTTCTCTCTTGTCTTTAAATCTTGCACATAATTATCTTCTTTTGGAGATGTCCCTTCAGTCACCCATACCAAGGAAGCGGTTCGACCCTGGAACTGTCCTCTTATTTGGCAGAGTACCAGATGTGTCAGGCAATTACCTTGTTGCACTGGTACTTATGTAGCTATGAATATCTTAGAGGTTCCCTTGGCATAAGGTATGAGAGCACAAACGTAGAAACTCTCTTTGGATGTTCTCTCTCTCACCTGTTTCATGTGCTGATACCACATGTAATGCCCAAAATGTGCTGCACTGTCTAGATTATTATTTGTTTCATCATTGTCTTCCTCTGCACGTCTCCTGTATCTCCCTAATGCATGGTTCATGTAATATTCATGAAGTATATAAAAAAGATTTATCTTTGCCGGGGGAATCATGGGAAGATTTACCTTGGTTGAAGTAAGCAAATCAAGAGCAGTCCCTGTAGTAGGGGGAACCATAGTAGCCTCTACATCACCAGGAACATCAAGGTAATAAGGAATTCTAAACAGAAGAAACAGAAAGAGACACAGTATGGTGGCACATGCGTATATCATGAACCAACACATTAGTCTGCACTATTTGCGGCATTTTGAAATTGATTGGGATTGCTCCTTTTCCAAAACTGTACCATTTTCAACATTTCTCATGTTTACTGTACTCGATTTAAGGAAGAAAAAAACACTTTACTCTGACAATTGTAAAGTGTGTGGTAGCTGCAATAATAATTCTATTATTGCTATGAGCAGCCTTCTAATCACTGGGGCACTGCAAAAAACTATGAATGTTAACATCACGCTTAACAAGAGCAGGATAAACTTGAAGGATAAATACAAAAGAGTAAGCACAAGATGGCGCACATCTCTCTCTGGGATAACCATAAGATCAACCAAACAAATATGCTGTATGGAACAAATCAGGGTACTGTTCTCTATTCCAATTCTTAATCAAGTATTGCCGGTTAAGCATAATTTATGGTATATCAACAACTTTCTAGATTCCAATTTCAAAAGATTCCTGTGGCTCAAGCAACAAGTTTGCAAATCTGCTATAATATCTATAAGGAATTTCCAAGGAGAACCAAAGTCAAAATGCAAAGTTGCATTTACTTAATCATCAACTTTATCGTCCTTCTTTCTCGTCATCGATCGAGTTGGCACACGCTGAAATTCTTCATCTTGTCTTGCTTCTCGATCAATCGTTGGGGGTGCGACGGTCTCACCGGTATGCAGCTTTACGTCGCTGAGGTGGATCCAAGCTTGTCTTCCTCGGACCTTAACTGCTGAGGGAGTAACATTTTCGACTAAGTACGGGCTGTTGAACCTTGGCTCGGGCCACTTCCTAGTGAAGTTTCTAATCAGCACAGTGTCACCAGCAAACTATTTCAGTGCTGATAGCAATTCTGAAAATCCGGTTGCTGAATGCTTTTCATCTGCGTTCTGAGACCGACAACCCTGGCGCTTCAGTTGATCTGAAATGACAGAGATACTAGCGGTCATACATGTCATATGCTCATGTCCTAACAATTTTTCAGTTCCCTGGGCATCACTTCTACCTCTCGAAGGAAGAGTCAAAGGCATTCTCATGTGCACTAGCTTGTGGGGTGTGAGGCGGTGATCCGAACCAGAATGATTCCTTAGGGCATATAGAGCTAAGGGAAGGCAATGTAGCCATCCCTTCTTCAGCATAAACTTAAGCTAGGCAATCCTTTAATTAATGAGGCATTTGAGTCTCTCACATATCCTGCTCACTTGCAGGTGATAAGCAGAAGAAAACTTGTACGTAATGCTCAGCAACAAACATATCTGTTCAAATACTTCACTAACAAAATGTGGTCCATTATCAGATCTCAGCATATCATACACTCCCCATCTTAGAAAGACTTGTTTTAAAAACCTTGCTGTGCAAGTGGCATCAGGGTGTGTGCAGTGACCTGCTTCAATTGACCTACAGAAGGGGCACACCACCACTATGATATGCCTGTATCCATTACATCCTTTACATACTTACAACATGTCAACATAATCCATATGTAAATGCTGAAATGGACAATTCGGTCAAGGAATTACTCCTCTAATCGTTCGCAGTGTATGCCCACCTGTACATTTTTGACATGCGATGCAGTTTACTAGAACAAAATTTGTTGCAGCAAGACTTTCCCTAGTTATATTCACAGGGTAGTGCAGCTGTTCAAGTGCTACCTTTAACAATGCTACTGGCAACACCGGCTTTCCAGTGCTATCCTGTTGCTATAATGCTTCTGTGGGGGATAGGGAACACCCCCTTCACGTCCATATTTCCTGCTCTTCATTTGGTGCGCTGCCTTGAATCTCCATGAATTGTGTTCTTGATAAATGATAACATCCTTCATTTACAACAATAAACATTACTACTTTCTCCTAAACATCTGGAGTGTCAAAATGTAAAATGTCTGGGGAATATGCAACTCTTTTGGCTTCTGCATCTGTGGCTTCATTCCATCAAGAGAAAAAGTGAGTTTTCTTAGTATGCGTTGTGCATTTAACTATTGCTATGGCTACTGGGAGTTGTAGTGCCTTGATAAGCCTGTGCAATAAAGATGCATGTTGCACTGGAGTGCCATCCGCTTGGAAGTAGCCCCTCCTTTACCAATGTGCTAGTCCTGCATTTGTGGTTGATGTCACATAGGCGGAGTCACTATAGACCATCACTTCCTGTTCGTTATGACTTTCAAGCATGACAATAAGCCCTACCAATTATGCTGCTTGCGCTGAAAAGTGAGACAGTAGTCTTGTACTTACTACAACCTCAAATTCACCATTTGCTCTATGCCTCACTACATCTGCGCCAGAATGCCTTTCTCCACTTATTTGGTCAATTTTCAAAGAACCATCAATAAAGAGAATCTCCCCTTCTGACAGCACATATACCTTTACATGTGGTATGTCATCATACAACTGCGTAATTCGTGCAGTCATGCACATGCTCGCCATCTGCCACAGGCTCAGCTACAAATGTGGCAGGGTTCACTATTTTACATCTGACAATTTTGATCGCTGGATTTGATATTATCACCTCATACGCAGAGGCGCACTAAGATGTTAATGTACCCTTGGGTTTCTCTAAAATAGCAAACAAAGCATGCTCCACAAAAAGCGTCATAGAACAACCCATTACAATACTTATAGATTTCTCAATTGCGAATGTGGCTGCTGCAATGACTGTTCGCAAGAAAAGTGTCTTTTAATAACTGGGTCTAAAATCCCACTATAACATGCCATAAGTTTGTAGCCTAATGTGGTCTTCTGTGTAAGCACTGCTGTCATGACCGTCCTGTTCGTTTATGAAAACAAGAAAAACTCCTCAGCATGATTGGGAATTCCTAAAACAGTAGCTGTACAATTCACGTTCTTTAACTCTTCAAATCCTTCCTCCATTTCCTCAGTCCATTCTATTTTCTCTTTTTTCACTTGTGCTTTCTTTAAAGCCTGCAAAAAGGGTCTTATCTACGAACTATAGTCAAACACCCATGCTCTATCACAATTACATAGTCCCAAAAACTGTTGCATCTGCTTTAACGTGTGCGGTTTTGTAGTTATCATGTTCTCCTCAGCTCTCTCAGGCATTATCTTCTTTCCCTCATGTGAGATAAAATGGCCTATATGCAACACCGCTTCTTGAGAGTACTGTAACTTCTCTTTGTCTACATTATATCCCTTGTCTGCTAGGATAGTCATTAACTGAATCGAGTCTTGCCTGCACTAATCTTCTGTCATGCTACAAAACAAAATATCATATATGTACTGTATCACAGCGCTCTGCAAATCAATATTGCGTAGGTCCATCTTTACAACTCTGTTAATAATTGATGGCGACTCACAGTACCCTGGGGCAACCTCATACGTTTCAGATGAATTTATCAAAACGTAAATGAAGTCAAGTCTTGTGAGTCCTTGTACAAAGGGATTGAGAAAAATGCATTTTTCAAATCAATCACTGTAAAATATTGTGCTTCTACTGGGGTGCGGCATAGGTTAGGAATTAAAGGAAACTCTGCCACTACAATCTATCAATCTAGACCTATCTCTCTTCTCCCTTTCCTCTCCAAGCTTCTTGAATGCCTTGCCTACTCTCAACTTTCATCCTTTGTCACTAACTCCTCTCTCCTACCATCCTTCCAATCAGGCTTTCGTCCTAAACACTCCACTGAAATTGCTCTCACGTCTATTCTGAACTCCCTTCTTACTGCCCGCCATGCCAAACAATCCTCTATCCTTATTCTCCTCGATCTCTCTGCTGCCTTTGACACTGTCGATCACCCCCTCCTCCTTCACACTCTCTCCTCCTTTGGCTTCAAGGGCTCTGTACTCAACTGGTTATCCTCTTATCTCTCTTCTCGCTCTTTTACAGTCTCCTGGGGTAGCCGGTCCTCCCCTAGCTATCCTCTTGAATATGGCGTACCCCAAGGCTCTGTGCTAGGCCCTTTCCTCTTCTCTCTATACACCTCCCTCATTGCTCCTGTTATCTCCTCGTTTGGCTTCAACCACCACTTCTATGCTGACAACACTCAACTCTTCCTCTCCTTCTCCTCCTTCTCAACTGACCCTCCACCTACAACTCTCTTCCTGCCTTACTGCCATCAAGAACTGGATGTCTTCCCGATTTCTCTCTCTCAACACCGACAAGACATAAGTCATATTCTTTCCCTCTAACTCTCTTCCCCCTTCTTCTCCTCCCCCTTTCATTCACTTCCCTCCCTCCAATCTCCCCTTCTCTCCTCAGGCTTGTAACTTAGGCGTCCTCTTTGACTCCTCTCTGTCCTTTTCCCAACACATCTCCCTCACTTCTCGCTCCTGCCGCTTCCACCTCTTCAACATTCGCAAAATCTGCCCCTCTCTCCCTTTCCACGCTACTAAACTCTTATTATCCTCCCTCATCTTCTCCCGCCTCTTCTACTGCTCTTCCTTACTCTTTGGACTTCCTACTTCTCACCTTGCCCCTCTTAAATCCATTTACCACTCTGCTGTTCGCACCCTCTGTCTCCTTACCTCCCGTGATTACATCTCTTCCTCTCTCTCCTACCTTGGCTGGCTTCCTTTTCACTCCCAACTTAAATTTCAATTTCTCTGCCTTGTCTTCAAATCTCTCCATGGTCTTGCCCCTCCTTATCTCTCCTCCCTTCTCTCCTTCTACTCCCCCTCCCTTCAGTCCGCTGACCATTTCCTTCTCACTTCACCGCCACCCCCCTGTGCCACCTCCCATTTTCGCTCCTTCCAGCTCTTAGCTCCTCTACACTGGCACTCCCTTCCACTTGCTATCCGTTCTTCCCCCACCTTCACTTCATTCCGCACTTCCCTTAAATCTCTCCTTCTCCATTCTCCTCCTTGAAACCCCTACCCCCTTCTGCTTCCCCCTTCTTCACTCTTTTCCCTGACTCTCTCCCTTCCCCTCCCCTATCCCCCTCTTCTTCCCTCCCTTTCCTCCTCCTGCCCTCCTCCTTCACTCCCCCAACCTGTCCCATCTCCCTTTCCGCCCTCCCCTTCAGTTAATTGCTCTTTTCACTGTTTTGTTGTTTGATTGATTCACATTGTAATGCTACAACAGTTTTATTGTTCATGTTTTATGTATTATGTGGTTCCATGTACAGCGCTTTGGCGTAAGGCGCTTTATAAATCAATAAAATACAAATACAAATACAATCTGGTCAATCAGTCTCATATCTTGTATGAATCTCCACGACCCTTGCTTTGATTTTTTCACAGGTACACTCTGGTGTTGCATGATTCTAACGGCACCAGGATACCTTGTTCCATCAGTCCTGAAATAGTAGTAAAAATACCCTCATCAGCCTCTCGAGACATGGGGTACTGTTTTGCTCAAGGTAAAATTGCCCCTGGCTTCAGTTTTATCTTAAACTCCCCTATCCCCTTCAATAGGCCTACGTCATAGGGACCTGTAGTACATAAAGTGCTTGGCACCGTTTCCATATCTTCATCAAAAAATGCTGAACGCTGATGCATTAACACAATTGGCTTTGGGATCTCTGTTTTCTCTATTCTAATCCAATACTTAATGCTGATAAAGAATATCACTTCATCATCTGAAGGGCCATCTCGAAACATGTCATCAACAGTGACGTCAGTCAATCAGCATCCTTCCGCAATAGCAATCACTGTTCTCCATGGTCTACCCTCGTCATCTGTTCCTTCAAGAATTGCCATTTTCCCTCATACTATGGCTGCATCTAACTCTAGGAGAATAGTCTGTCTCCCTTCTTCGTCCATAGGTATCTGCAGTCTCAATAAAAATTAATCAGGTATTCTCATAGTGCTTTCAACTAAGTCAGGTAGCCGTGTTAGCAGAATGCTCACCCCGTAAAGAAAGACTTCTGACTACATTGACACTCCTTGCAGAGCCATTTGCCCTGTAAATGCCAATATAAATTTGCCCACATTCATATAATGTATCGCAGGAGGGGAACACACTAATCCTTCATCAGTAAAAGAAATCGTCATGTTCAGCTTTGTCATTAAATCTCTTCCCAAAATATTAACTGGTGTCTGCCGTGAATACAACAATGGAGCAGACATGCCACAATCTCCTATAGAGACTGGCAATTCATCAGTAAAAGGAACCCAGCTTGTAGCTCCAGAGAATCCCTGAGCATTCATGTCAATTCCTGACATTGGATATTTTCCCTCTCGTATACACGAATGAGTTGCACCAGTCTCAACTAAAAACGAAAAAGATGTGCCTCCTATTGCCGCATCAACCCTTGGTTTCTCTTGGGGGTCTGGAGTCACTGATAGTACTGAACACATCAAGTCACCTTGTGAGATGTTCTATGGTGGATACATGCATTCCCCTGTACCCGTGAAAGCATTCCCTCATACCATACTGACACCCCCTATCCTAGGTGTCAATAGTTGTCCTGTGTTTGCATTCTGCTGTATCTGCATGGGTGCATGCTGTGACTGTCCTTGCAGTGGATTCAATGGTGCTTGCTGTGGTTGCAAAGCCTGTTCAATATTTGGCACTTGTGCCTGGTACAACGTCTGATCTTTGGCGAACCCTTCCCTAGCTTGTGAGCTATATGCTGGAGGATAATCTGTCCCCCTATTATGAATTGGTCATTTTGTACATACCCTTGACTTCCGCATGTGTGTGCAATGTGCTCTGTCAAACCCTCCTTGCATATTCTGATTCCCATTTTGTACATTCTGAAACCCACAATGGTTATGTTGGAATCCACCCCTTCCTCTATAGCCAATGCCTCTTCCTCATTGTACAAACCCATTTCCTCCTTGGTCCATAAGGCGCTGATTACTCGCCTGCGATGTAGCCACTGCTTGCTGCACTCCCAATTCTTCTATGCTATATTTGACAACTTTTTCTGAACTAAATTGGCTTCCTCAATGTTTTCTAGAATATTCTCTCTTCTTATTATTCTCCTGTAACTGCTGACAGTGATGCATATTAGTCAACTGTATTTAAGCCCATGGCTTCGCTTTCATTCCCACTTGCTTCTTGAGCTGCCTCTGTATGTGCTTGGGCAACCCCTGACATAAAATTTTGTGAAACACTGACACTATTTTCCCTTCCACCATAGCTTGAGAGTTTCAAGGGTACACTGTTCCTGAATGTTCTGAATGTAAGCAAGCGGATCCTCGTCTACTTTCATCTTACGTGTCATGATTGCACCCATATCTGACGTGTCAGGATACTGTACCCTGAGAGCCCTCCAGACATCTCCTCTACAATTATTAAACAGCACTCCATTGTGATCCATGTTCTCTGCCATGACACTTGAATAACCTGCTCTCCTCCAAATGTCATCAGCTCTTTCCCAGGTATGGCTGCTAGGAGACCCTTAACGTCCCCTATTGCCAAGGTATGTCCTACTGAAATTTTTTCTAATTCATAAATCCATTTTCCCACACCAGCGGTTAAACCAGGGAGTTTACACCTTAAGTTATCCTTATCCATCTGCAGCCATGGAATAAACTGTGGTCTTGCCCCTCCTTGTTCCAATTAGGGAATCTGCATAAACACTAACCCGCAATCAGTTCCCATTGTCTGCCTATCCATAGGGGGGACAATAGTTCTTGCTCGCCTTCTTCCTGGCAATGATCTCAACCTGTTCACGTATGGCCATGATTCTCCCTTCTCGCTATTTGACCGTCCTTTGGGACGCTCTGGATGTGCTATAGGATCTGGCATCCTCTCCTTAGATTGCTCTAGATCACGCCATCTTACTTCCTTGTCTGCCTGCCTGCCTGCCTCCCTCAGGGGTGCATGCCCCTCCTCCCTATTCCTCATGGAAGGATTTTGTCTCTTCGTCTGACATATCTAATCCCCAACTAGTGTTACTCTTGTCCCCTTCACGCTTATCTAAGATCAGTCTGCTTAAGGATCAGGCTTTATGCTCGAGGCTGAATGGATCACGCTCTTCGCGTTTGAAAAACCAGGGATCGATCTCCCATTCCTCGGCTTCCCAATTTGCTACCTTCTCTTAAGTCTTGATAGGCCTTATTGATCCTATCTCTGATGCCTCCTATATCAAAGTTTTCTTCCGGGGCTCCTCTAGATGGTCCAGGCATTGCTTTTTTTAACGGAAGAAACTCCTCTATATTGCCCCATTGTATTACTGGACTCTGTTCCATTAGCTCCTTTTGAATGCAGTCAATGTCATGCTCCTGCTGTCTCCTTTTTTCTCCAATTCTTCATCTAATTCTCTTTGCTTTCTCGCTTCCCATCTAACCCTTTCTTCTTGCCTCACCTCCTCTCTCCTTACTCCTGCTCTTCTCTCTTCCTCTTTTCATCTCTGTATTCTTTTGTCTCTTATTTTCTGTGCTTCCTCCTCTTCTCTTTTCCTTTCTTGTCTGTCCCATTCTTCTATTGCTCTTTGTCTATTATCATACCTTCTTTGCTCTTCTGCTCTTTCTTCCTTCTTGTGTTGCTCTTCCTGATACATCTTTTCTCGCCGCTGGCTACTCTTTCTTTTGTGCTCATCTTCCTTCAATCTCTTTTATCGTTCCCTGTCTTTATTTCCTGTTCGTCTTGATCTTCCCCTTGCCTGACTTCCTTGATGGTTTTCCCATCTAGCTTGAGTAATAAACGCTCCCCATCCATTTGTTCTGTACGAGCGATACCTTGTCAGCTTTATCCTTCTCTCCTTTCCACCTCTTAATTTTCCCTTCTATGTCTGTCAATGTATTTGATTGCTCACATGTCTCCTCCTCGTTTTCCAAGATCTTATAGATCTCCCTCCTTCTCTTGGTCTCCTCTGGACTATCGTCACTGCTATAGGCAGGTGGTTCATATATCGGATTGCTATACACTGTTGTTGCTTTCAATTCCTTTAACGGATACAATCCTACATCTTCTGTACTATCAATGTTTACTTCAGGTGAGAAAAGGGGAGCAGAAGGCTTAACACCTCCCTCCCTGAATTGGTTAATCATCACTCCTCAGGTGGCGGATCCTCTCTCTCTTCCTGATACATTTTCCAAAGCTCTAAAATAGCTTACCTTTTCCCCAATTTGTGCGTTCAAGTATGTGGTCATGTGTTGCAATACTGCTTGTGACAGCAATCCCCCTTGTGGCTATGGCATGAACATCTTGTCTGCTGTACCCTACACCCATTCTGCATTATACTGTTTGAGCTTGGGCATATGTTTCAGCAATGTCTTACATGAATGCAATAAAGGGGTAATGTCTCCCACTGTGACGAGTCTCAATTGACTGCCAATACTTACCAGCGTTTACAAACAATACTTTTATGAAAACAACAAATATGAATGCGCTCCAACACTTGCCACTCAAACTCTCTATGTTTTAATAATCTCAGTCTGCCTCTGAGTCAGTACTGACAGTTTATCTAGGTAGATAATATGATTCCTTAACCTTTTCTTTCACTTCCTTTACATATGTCGCTCTTCGACACCTAAATTTGACACAAATACACAAACAGGCAGACTAGTCGACTCTTCACATTAAATCACAGTGATCACTCTCATCATCCTGTCCCTAATAATACCCTGATCACAGACTGTCGATTACCTCCTCATATGGACCCTTCCTGTACACAGCCTACTTTCACTCTGATCAGAGTGTGAGATTACCTCTTCTAGAAGCTCCTTGGGTTAGGAATCTCATGCTTTTTTCTGCTCTCTCTCTCATTACACACAAAAAAATCTCGTTACTTTTATAATTTCCCTGTTACCTTTCCTGTTACATTTCCCATTATGTTCTTAATTACCACAATCCCATCCCCTCAGTTTGCCATTCCCCTTAGTTCACTCCCCATTCACTCATTCTGCTCGAAGACTTCGGTATGGACTTTCCCTCCAATCGACCACTTTCGCCTTCTGTCCGCAAAGCGCCTGTGGAAATCAGGTAGGGATTTCATCAAAGAGGGACCCTGCCCACCATCTCGATTTTCTTGCAAGTTTTCTATTCGGCTGCCACTATCTTCCGGCTAGATGGTGGAGGGTTCTCGATCATCTGAAACTCTAAGGTTTACAGGTCTATGGGTCTTAAACAACCATCTCCTGCTACCACTTGAACCCTTATGGTCCTTTTAATCAAGGCAACACATTGTAAAATGGAGTGAGATGCAGAATAACTCTTACACCAAATGATAAGACCGACTCAGGAAGTTGGCAAAGCATCTTGAAAGACTATTTTATTTCCAATTGTCTAAGAAAGGGAGTTACAATGGAAATCAATGGATGTCACACAGCACAGTCCCAGTGAGTTTCATAAAAAAACATACTTATATAGCACAAACTCGTCATTCATGACTTTATGTGGCAAAGTAAGAAAACCTACGTGAGATTGTGGTGGGTTCAAGGGGAAAATCTAAGTATACTTTATGTAATAGATTGGATTGTGATTGGATCTTTACAGTCAGGTGGACAACTTATGCCAACCCCTAGAGCAAGCCATCTTCAACACTCATTAAGTATTCAGCATATCATTGGCTCTTAAATCATAAAGCCCTCTATTATTTGGCCCTCTACAATTGCTTGGCATGCTTGTACCCTTCTGGAATATTCAACTCACTAGCAGCACGTAAGCTGCTACCCCAGGTGTCAGTGGGTGAACTTTACTGTGTCTCCCCACCCAATTAGCCGAGTATCTCTCAACACTCATGCCTTCTGCCATGCAATTTGCCTTTGAACTTGGTCTTTTAGTAGTTTCTCTTCTCTGGGAATTATACGGGAGTGTGAGTGCATGCCTATCAAGATTCCAGTCTGCATGCCCACTTATATTTTCATCACGTGACAGGAAACCGTGAATCTGTCCATATTACAGCATTTCATGGTCTTTAATAAAGAAACTTGCCACTCATGGTATTCTTTCTTTGCAACTTATCAAGGCATGCCTCGGCATCTCACATTCACTGTTCTCCAAGGGCTGATAACCAGTTCTTGGCTGCCAAGCCTTTGTCACCTGGCCAGACAGCCTTCTCAATCCTTCCTCGATCTTCAGCTGCTTTCTTCCCTGCGACACAGTTTCAGCCATTAATCCTTCTTTCTTCATAAATCTGAGCATATTAAAGTAGCAACATCGAAATCCAGATTATATATATAGTGGCCACCACGCCTGCAGTCTATTAACTACATATAGACTGCCTTTACGACTACTTAGTCTATTTGTGTTGCTGTATCTGTACAGTTATAAAACAGCTTGCATTTTATGCAGTGCTTTTCACATGTGCAATCTTCATTCCACATATGAAGGTCTTCTCAATTTTCTCTTTCTTCGTGGTACAGGCACCATTACAGGCGTTGCGCATGTCGCAATGTCTGGTTTCCAACATATAGGCAAACCGGGGGCAGGACTTCCTGCAGAGGCATTAACCGCTCCTCTACATCGGGATTCAGAAAGTGACCATCTCCCATATCTGAAATGAACGTTGAACCCAGATGAAAAAAAAAGAAATAACTTGATTAGGGTTAGAGATACCCTGCAAATCATTCCCAGGGATAAAAATGTATTTTCTTTCAGCTGGTTTTGGGAGTCTTGTAATTAAGTGAATCATGTTTTGAAGCAGGAAAAAGCATTGTATGTTATACATCCCATTTCCTGCAAATTATTAAAGAATAAAGAAAATAATATGCATATTTAATGGATATACATTCACTAAAAACACTTTAGTAAGGTGCAGTACAGTTGCACAGATGTAACGCTACCAAACCCTTGAAATTCACTGGCTGTAGGAAGTCATGACCAGCTTAACTAGGCACCATCCCATTGATGTCCCCCATAATGCCATCTCCCCTATAATGCCATTTTGTATGCCATTGTAAATCCATTATCTTATAATATGTATGTGCTCCTCGGCTTTGCAATGGGAACGCGCCGAGTTAAGCTTGTCATAACTTCGAACATCTGCTGAATTTCAAGGGTTATGTTGCATTAAATGTGCACAATTTAACTGCACCTTAACAAATGTTTTTTTTCAGAGAAGTTCAAGGGTTTTGTTATACCGTTGTTTTTCCACGGGCCACTAGCCATGACCAGTGGCCATGGCCTTCACCCGTGTCTACTGTACATTTTCCCCAATATGTTTCTTTTGGGCCCACCAGGTGGGCACAGCCTCTTTACATGTCTTTCGAGCCCACTAGCCAGGGCCTTTGGTCAGGCCCGCTGTATATTTTAAAACACTACCGGGCCTCTAGCCATGACCTTCAGCCATAGCCTGCAGACAGTGCCTTTGGCTGGGTCCACTGTAAATACTCCCCCTGGCCAGTGAGTAAGGGTCAGTGAGCAAAGGCCTTCGGCAGTGCCCACTGTATATTTTAAAACACTACCGGGCCACTTACCATCTCCGCTGTACATGGTCCACCAATATGTTTCCTTTGGACCCACTAGGTTGCCACAGTCATCATCCGTGGCCACTATACATGTCTTTCAGGCCCACCAAACAGGGTATTCAGCCTTGGCCAGTGAGTACAGGTATCAGTCGTGCCAACAGTATATTTTAAAACACTACTGGGCCAGTGGCCACAGCCATCGGCCGTGTGCACTGTACATGTTCCTCCAATGTTTCTTTTAGACCCTCTAGGTGGCCCCTGCATAAACATGGCCTTTGTGCTCACTGGCCGGGGGCATATAGTACCCCATGACATGTTGCCCCAATAGGTAACCCCACACCTCACTGTAGCTGTTAAAGTTCCACTTTTTTGTATTCATTTGCTTTTTTTTTTAACTCTCTTTGATTATTTGATGTTTTCCCACAATTGGGTTATATTATCAATGGACTGCAAATAACCAGACTATTGCAAAATATTTGCATTTATTATAAGTGTGACACGCTTACAAAATAAACCAGAATATGCAAAGATAACCTTAAATATGAAAAATGCCCTTGAATAGCATCGAATATGCAAACATTTTCATGCTCTGAACTTGGTCATCAGCCATCACCCCAAACTCCGCAATTTCACATGGTGTCATCTTCTTTCTCCTCACTTCTAGCCTGATGCCATTTCATCCTTTGACCTCTTCCAAATGGCATTTTTTCAAAACATTTTTTTGGATAACCCTGAGGGGAGCTCGTAAGTACAATTTTGTTTGCAAGATTTCAGCCAAACCAGTCGAACAAGTCAAACGTTATTAGCAATTCATTTTTTAGGGTTTCCTATTGAACCTCAATGCTCAACTATAGTGTGGCGACCACCACAATATAAGATATATATATTTATATATATTTCACAAACAATGAAAGGGATAATTGTTTCTCAACTGTAATGGTGCACATTTATCAATTATGAAATGATTAACCTATGAGCAATAAAGAAACACTACCTGATGTTTTGGACTGCAAATAACTAGACCCTCTCTCTACTGTGCTCGATACAGGTTCACCTGATGCAATCCACCCCTCTCACTACAGAGGTTAAACCTGGGTTCTGCCACTATTCCCTTTCCCTCTGCCTCCTGGGTGGATTCTGTGGTCCTCCTCCACCTGCCCACACCTCCCTCTTCTGGTATGGTTCTGGGTTTCCCTCCACCCAGCCCCCACTCCCTCTCCTGGAATGCCCCGCCTTTCCTCCTGGGCTGCTTCTGGGCCCTTAACACATCCCACACTTGGGGATGCAATGCTACCCTATTGCTCCCAGCCCGATGCAAGTGACATTTTAATTGGGTAGATTTTGTAAATTATAAAGTTTATCGGCCTGAACATAGTAGCCTTAGCTAAATGAATACCATAAGTAAAGCCACCAAATAATGGAAGCAGCAAACAAGGTTTAATTTTGGGCATACAAATGCAACATAGCCAGCATGTGGGCTAGAAAACTGGCCTGTGGAGAAAATTGCTGAATGAGCAGGGTGTGAGCCTCCCCAATGACACTCTATTTTTTGTTTACTCCAACCGTTACTAAATAGATGATTTTACATTTAAATTCAGTTTTACGTTCTACTGGTAAATTTGGTTTCCATATTTTGAAAGGTCTCCGTTTTAGTCAGGCTCTTCGCTGTGTCTATCCACTGACAGGACAAGAGGACATTTATTTTTTGCCATGCATAAAATATCATTGAGACGTAATTACATTCAGAGCACATATGTTTGTTTGGAGCTTATCATACACCAAGGTAAAATTAATCATTGTGCCTATCACTTAACATGTGTAATTATTAGAAGTAATACTTTAATGTATTATTAATGCGCCTAGTAAATAACATTAGTCTTTTATGAACAATGCCAATGATAGTCTTACATACATTTGTCCATTCTAACATGGCAGCCAGATACTCTGTGAATGATGGTCACAAGAGTAGGAATACGCCAAGGCTACTATAGTTATCAGAAGTAGTATGTCTTCAAAGTTCACACTTATTTTTCAGGTGGTGACTCGGGTACCATACTCACTCTCTCTCACTCTCTCTCTGTCTCTCATCTCTGGTTCCCTACAAGCTCAAGGCAAACATCATTTTTTTCAGAATCCTAAATCATTTTGACATACTCTGGACATTATTTGGAAAAGGGGAGATTATTCATCCATATACTTATGTCTTTCAAATATGGTTTGGCACTCCTTGAAATTAGTAGCACACAATAAAATTATCGCAATCAAACACTCTATGTATTTCTCTATTATTACATTGTATTTTCAACATGAAGGTATGTTTACATACATTATAGATGATTCAACAACAGCAATTATGGTCACATTTTTCTAGTGTGTTTTACTGCAGTTAAGTTTCTTGCTGTTCATATTCCAATTGCAGCCTATGATTTTTTTCACAGGCTTGACGAAATATATTTCAGTGCCTTACATGAATGAGAAGAGGCAATAGCAACTCAGAAGGGAGGTGACACATGGGTTTGGCGGTCTAGTGCAAAATCATAATTGTTCTATATAAATATCTTTTTTGCATAGGGGCATGGTTTTAGAACAGAGTGATAGTATCCTTTCATGGTAAATACTCATTCAATACAGAGAAACTCTGGTGTGTAAGAATACTATGATTGTACATGGAGAGTATTGTTAAGTGCAAAGTCCACTTCAATCCATCCTTGGATGCAGAAACACACATGTTAAATGTTGCATCTCTTACTTGCATGCAAGATCTGCTGTATCAGTAATATCATTGAGGATGCCTTAAGTTATGTCATATGTGATGTCATCAGTGAAGTCCCAGTGAAATTAGAGACTGCGCAATGGGGGCCTCATGGTTAAGGCGGCGTACCTTTCAACACCTGCTTAATTTCAGTGGTTTTGTTGCATTAAACTAGCAACACAATGTCACCTCAACTAACGTTTCTTCATTGAATATATACATAAACAAATATTGGTATCAGAGAAAGGGTACACCGACAATGTAGTTGCTAGATGTTTCCCATAAGCAATGTGCTCCCATGTTCAATGAGGTGTAATTAGTTTCTAGCATGTGTGGGCAAATACAATGCCAGCTGTAGTGGGCTGCATACAAATCTATGGCTTGTGCTTAGGGAAGGTGCTCTATCAGTTTAGACCACATAGAATACTGATTCATCTATACTGTGTATCAACCCAGAATTATGATTTTCTGGAAGGATAATTACTATCTCACAATTCCCTCAGAGGATTTGGGAGTATCTACTCAGAGTCATTTCACTTCAACAAAATATAATCGGTGAAATTGAACTGTTTATTTAAAATGTAATGATTTTCTAGTGAAAATGCAATGAACCAGCTAAACTCCCTTTCATCTAAATATGTATATTTGGTATTATCTATGGTTTTCACAGGTCATACTTTATTAAGTCATGCTGCGGCTGTCCATATATTGAAAAAGGGTCCACAAATTGCAAAATGCTGCATGCTATGTGCAGGAAACTGTTCACTGTTCTTCATTTCACACACAACACAGACAAATGCAGAAAAATGCTGTCTGTTCTCATATACATGTAATCTCAACACAATGAGAGAGCAAGGCTAATTTCCCACTGCCTCCACTGGAGGAATCCCCCCAGTTCCACACAATCCAGAGACTTAGCAAAGAAATAATTCATGATGTGTGGGAGATTGTTATACTCACTTTGATTATTGTTTTCTAAAGCACAGAGCACTCATGGACCCTGAAAATCTCCAAGCAATCTCCCAGTCAGCCAGGCCCATTTTCTATCTGCTGTATCTGCTTCTAGGAAATCAGATTTGCATGCAGTCAAATCTTATCCAGGCTTCCTCTTGGACAAGACTCCCAGTCTCCCTCTGTCTGCTATAGATATCATCCCACCTCAGCACTCATCCAGTGGATAGAGGTTCCCCTTTCTACAGACTTCAAACTTGCAGAGCTTTGTTTAACTTTATATGGGTTTCAACTTAAATTCCTTTTAATTGCCCATATGTCTTTGAAATTATACTAGATTTGTTAAATCTGTGTAATTTTGGGGGAAAATACACTATTTACATATTTTTTGTGGAGATCCACATGTTGTGAATAAGATGCACATAACAATTTAAAAACAATAGTTAATATCATATGCCATGTTTATGTTAGCAACAATAGTGTAAGAATCCTATTGAGAAATTATTTGATTTTTATGTGTGACAGGAAGGTGTGCTCTCCTTCGAAACACATTACAACAGCTTCTAGATTTATGCAAAATGTCTTATTTAGAAAAGTAGCTTTCAGCAATTCTTGACATTGATTTGAAATGTTGCAAAACACACTCATTGGAATTTCACACAGTTTGTTTCTGATGTGTAATTCAACTATTGACTCCAAGTCCGTGGTGAAATCTCACAATTCAAATAGTGACTCGACGTTCGTGGGGAAAGTGTGGGCATTCGTTGGGTATTGTCTGTTACATGAGGAGGTATCTATCTGTATTTTAAAGCTGCACTATTCTCACTGCTGTTGATGAAAACACAACACAAGTGACTACCTCAAGTCACCATTTTGGTGCCTTATGCTTTGATTTAGCCAGCCTCCATTTCGCTAATTTCTTTGGCTTACAACATTGGACATTGCAGCATTGTATACATGTGCACAGTACTTGCATATTGTAGATTAGGCGTCAGTGAAGAAAACATCATAAAAGGACCATGAAAAAAACTAAATGAAAAAAAAAACTAGTGGGAATGCCTATGGTCTGTGCCAAAAATAACTATACCATGAGAATGTGTGCCATCGTGTGCATTGGTGCAGACAATACATATCTGGATGCTACACCTTATGCCAGATTATTAACTAATCTTTTCAATTGGCTGCTCAATATGAAATAGTGTTGGCAGTTATACCAATGACCTGCTCAATTTGCCAAGGTGTTTGCAGTAATGGCAAAGATATGTCCAATATTTCAGGGTGCTGGTGTTAAAATAAGGAATATTTTTAATTATCACAAGTTCTAGCAGTATTAAGAAAAGTGTTTCGCAACATGCCAAGGAGCTCACAGTGATGTTCTTAGAATGTTAAAATACTGCCAATAACTGCAGTATGTTTCTAAATGTGGACAAACACTCAGAGTAACATAGCAGTGCAGGTCAATGTGCAATACTGCCTACCTAGTGAACGCCTCACCCCTCTGGTACAAAAACCTGCTTCTGCCACTTTGTGAGTCATTGATGATTGGTGACCTTTCAAACTACCACTGGATGATATATCAGTTCTTGTTTTAATGTTGATTAAAAATATGTTTACTTATATCACACACTTTTGATTGTGTTAAGAATCTGTAATTAATACATGTTGACACTTTTGTTGAAAATGTGACTGTGAGGGGTGTAGTGGTGTACAGGGGAAATGAGGGTCCTTAGGTTTAGGACTCTTATCTTTTCTCATGTGCTACCTGGCTTGTGCCAGGGCTGCTCTTCCCCCCGCACCCTGAATCTATCAATATACCATTAACTACTTGTTATTTACTATGTTTTACCATCATAACTGAGATGTGCACTACTAGAGAACCCTGTTCCTACTTTGCTTTATGTATCCCTTTCTCACGAAGGGAGTGACACATATTTGCTCTAAGTGCACCCAACCATTGTAATATAAGGACTATGTCCTTTTCCAAGACTAATTTGTTGACTGATAAACATGCCACAATACTCTTCTTTGATGAAAAGGAGGCCACCAGAATGATAGGTCTTATTAAAGGTATTGAGTCAAGTGTTCTAATCACTACTATTCCTGATAGAACTATCTCACAACTTGAGGGACTAATACGTAGAGAGATTTCACAAAAAAACGACATGTGTTGATGCTGGCCCAATACTACAGGGCACAGAGGATACCGAGAGAATTGAGAGTGTAACTCTACCCAACCTTATGGAAGGATAGCCCAGACTTTGTAAAGAAATTGGAACAAATACTACATAAATGCTCCCTTGATTTAATTCTGTTGACAATAGAGGAACTGGTGAAGTCAGTATCCACCCTAGATTCGCAGATAAATGACCGGACTAAACAACTGCCGGCCTTTAAAATTAGGCAGGAACTTCAGACAACAATAGCTGATATCAATTCATCGATAGATACATATAAAAAGGACATTGCACAGAGAATAATTCACACATTTAGGTGGGACATGCTAGATTATTTCCAGGACATATTTTACATCTGGTAAGAATAGCATCAGAATCAAAGACCCCAATGCAGCAATAGACCACAGCCCAGAGTGCCCCGTCAGAGTGACAGTGATCTGAGTAGTGACACACCAGCCAGTGGGGAGGAAACATTGAGAACCAGTACCTCAAAAACAGATAACACTGCATCAACCTTAAGAGTGGGCCCACCACCAACAGGAACACCAGTAACTACAGCAGAGCCCACTGTGCCTACCACTTTGGTATCATCCTCTTTTTTAGAACGAGGAAGACAAGGAGAGGTTCAAAGAAAGCTAAAGTCACATAACGGACAGGTAACCAGCAATTGATCAATATTTCGAACAAGAACCGATCCAAGAACCAAAGGGATGTATTGAATTTAGGACTATCTTTTACAACCTACAAAAGGTGCTAATTTTTTGAAAGAAAGGAAACATCTCTTTAGGCTTATTAGAAAAATTTGTCTTAAAATATTCTTTGATCTACAACCCCCACGTGAAGAACCATCAGTCACATTTGATTACCTTGAGATGAGACCAAAGAGTAGCATTGACCCTCAGATTAACAATATTGCTTTAAACATTTTCAAAAAGAAGATGATATCAGATTGAAAGGTCATTGACTACAATACAATCTCATGTTACAATATCCACAAACAACAAAGTAAACTCATCAGAGATCTAGCTGATGGCAATACTCTAACACTTAAAACAGCGGACAAAGGCGGAGCACTTGTTATAATGAACACTATCTTCTACAACACTTGTTTTATGGAGCTACTTAATGATACTGACACATACATCAAGATAGATGCAAATCCCACATCTATCATAGGATACTTCATCAAGGTGATACTTGAAAAAGCAATGGATAACGAATGGATCAACAATAAAACCAGATTCTATCTTTGGAAGGAGTTTCCTATATCTCAGGTTTTCTATGGTCTTTCAAATATCCAAAAGGACTTAAAGAATCCACTGATCAGCCCTATAGTTGCCAGTACCAACAGTATCTTCTGCCCCTTGGCATTTATCTTGACAGAATTCTTCAACCAATTGTAAAAAAGACTTTGACTTATCTGCGTGATATGATACATTTTCTGAAATGCTTAAATGGATTAGGTCAATTACCTCTGGACTGCATCCTTATATCCTGTGATGTACAGAGTCTCTATATGTCGATTCTTTGATTCCCAATACTGAGATTTTGGAAGCATTGGAATGGGCCCTCCTTCAGGAAGAGCATTGCCTATCATCAACATTATTCATGCTTGATTAGCAAAGATTATTCTACATAACTTCTTTAACTTTAATACACAGTTCTACCTACAGGCATCCGGGACTTCCATAGGGTCAGCCATGGCCCATCTTTACTCTAACACCTTTATGTATCATCTGGAATACAAAGATGTCCTACAACATGAATGTTGGTCATCGAACGTCTAACATGGAAGAGGTACACAGATGATATTTTCGCAATATGAAAAAGTGAGAAAGAAGAACTTATTTAGTTTCTGGAATTCACACACTTGCATAAAAAGGAAAAATGGAAATCGGAAACCCACAACTCACTTTTCTGGATGTCGCAATAAGGATATTGGTCAGTGATGTCTCTACAAACATCTTCCAGAAAGAGACTGATGTGAATAACACTTTACATTACTTCAGCCATCCTCCGAGACACCCAAAGGATAACTTACCGTACAATCAATTTTTAAGACTGCAAAGAATAATCTCTAATAAAACTACCTGTGAACAAGACTCAGAGAAGATGTCAGAAAGATACCTTGCAATGGGCTATACTATGGAAATAGTCAGTACAGCAAGAGTATGGAATATAGCAGCCAAACCCATCATGTGGCAAGACTACTGAAGAAGAATTGGAGACTGATCAAATTTGATCCCCAGGTGGATAAACTTTTTTCCAGAACCACCTATGATTGCCGACAAGAGGAGCAGGAATTTCTGCAATCAATGAGTCAAAGCAGACAAACAAACTAAATGTAAAAATTGAGTCCTACATAAATGCAAGGACATCACTTTTCCCTGTTTGCATTGTAACAACTGCAAAAACATCATAAGGGGAACACATAAAAAACATCCTCGTTCAGGCATTAAGATCCCACTGAGAGATTTTGCCAGCTGTAATACTAACAATGTGATTTACGGACTGAGCTTCCCTTGTTGAATTTGCTACATAGGACAAACCACACGACGGGCAAAGGAAACTTGGAATGAACACAAAAGTAATATCTGTATACATAAAAAGAAGTCACCAGTTGCTAGACACTTCACAGACAAAAGACACACAGTAGTCCAACTGTGATATGCAACTGTGGTTGTGGTTAGATACCAAAGGGTTGGTGATCTCAATAGGAAATAGGCTCACATAGAACTGGTATGGATAGAAATGTTAGATGCATTACATCCCACAGGGATGAATGAATAATTGTGTCTAGGTGTTTTCCTATAAAAACCTTTATTTATTAATGTGTCCTATTCTCCAACACATTGGATTGATACCATATCTAATGAATACATTGATTCTCCTTGTACTATCTGTATAAACCATGACCATCTAGGAATCGTGCTCTCTCATGTGAGGCCAGATGTAAATCAAACTCTGTTGTATCTGATACATCATGATTCTGCTCCTTTAGTCTGAACAAACTATGACCATCTGTGTATAATGCTCCCTCATGCATGGCTAGATGTAATTGAACCTTTGCATCTATTACATGATGACTTGAGATGTTTATGGTACATCACTAATGTCCAGCAGTCTATGTAAAAAGGGAAACGGGCCAATTCATTATTGTAATATAGTGTCTTTAACTGAAAGATTGTGAATGTGGTAAGGCAATACTCATACAACTGGATTTAGGTAACAAATCTTAATACACAATACCAATAACTGGTAAATATGCAGGTCCTTGACTTTGTGGACTATGACCCTAGGGACCACACTCACCTTTGTCTCAATGATTGTCTCAATCATGAGGTGACTTCTCTTGTGGTTTGGACACTACATTACTTCTTTAGGATCTGAGGCCATTAGTGCATATTTCACATTATGGATATTAATATATTCTAAATTATTCCCACAAAGGGCTGCTTTATTATTTACACGCTTAAACGCTTAATCTTGTTTATGCTGGGTTCTCCTAAAATACTCAATATGTACGATACTGCACATTTAACATCATAACTGAGTAACATTTCTTGAGTGTGCTAATAACTACTTTGATATTTGCTTGGTGCTCCAACACTATAGATACACAGATCCATTATTTTTCTTTTCACATTCTCTTTCTTTATTGATTCTTGCTCCATACATATTGGGGACCCGTCATTATTATTTGTCATCGATCTACCAAAGTGCGTTTACCTATATTTACTCTGCATCACCTATATGATGCTTTTATTTCCACACATGGAGAGTATTTTATTCCAAACTTCCTTTTTTACATATGTTTGACATATAACTAGTGGATCCCCCATTCACTCAATACTTCTTTTTATCCCAAGATCAATACTAGCAGCACCTCTTCTACTAGTATGCATTTGTGCCAAAAAAGGTAGCAGGCGCTCCTCTCCAGAAAGAACATGGCATGATAACCTGTTCTGAGATGAGAGTTTGCAGCACACGTTTTTTGCTCACTGTACCTTTCACAGATGGGAAATATCCATTTGCATATCAGTCTTTGTCCCACCCACATGGGCAGTCCAGCACGAAATGCTATGGCAATTCCTCTCTGAACAAGAGTACCACCAGCAACCCCATACACGTGTTTCAGCCTTGTTGTGTACATCATTGTTTACAAATGACGTCATGGTGTCTGCACGCAATTATGTTATTTACCTAGCATGGATTGTATAAGGAGGCCATTTTAGAAATGCCTGCTCCCACTCCGTGAGAGGCAGGTGTTTCCCGTAGATTCTGTGTAAGCTCTCTTTAACATTTTACAGTCTACTAAGAGACTGTAGCATTCTGTTGTCCTTCACAACTATTACAAGTATTACAGAAAGGTATATACTTGGCTGCACTGCTAGAGTGCTGCTATATGAATACATATTCTCTCTCTCTTTGTGTTTAGTAATAATTACAGTATTTGCAACTTTCGAGAGACTTTATGAATGAACACGCTCATGAGCAATATAAATGATCTGTAATAACTTTTATAGATACCAGAATATGGCACACTTTATCTTTTGGATCTTACCTTTAGATAATTTACGATTGTCCATACCTCAAGAGGGGACATATTGCAACATCAAGATCTTTTCTATTGATGAATTCTCTCACCTATCTACAATTTGGACAGAAAGGTAGGGATGTGGCCGTTTTTTTACTTTTATGCTTCCTACAGTTAGGCCTCCAGTTTGGTGCCTATGACGTATAACCCTCTCACTTTTTCTAGCGTGAATTACTTCTCTCCTAACATTAAAGAGAGGCTTTTTGGCCTTCACCTCAAGAAGAAGTCTGGTTGGACTGTTGGACAACTTCTCTTACTAAACCCAGGTGAATGCCAACTTCTGAACATGGGAGGATTCACATTGCCGAGACTGAGTAACATATTGCAAATGAAGGTATCCATGTGATAGACACCTACTACAATTATGTTTCTTGACTTATAGATGTTCTACTGAAGAATCTGGAACTATGATGCACACATTTTTGCTCGTGGTGAAGGCTTTTTGCCGAAACATGGAGGGCTCAGAAATTACCACTGGATGATAAAATATCAATTCTTGTTTTCATTTTGGTTAAAACATGTTTTACTTATATCACACACTTTTGATAGTGTTAAGAATCTTTACTGAATACGTATTGACACTATTGTTGAACATTTGATTGTGAGTGGTATAGTGGTGAGGTGGGGGCACGAGGGTCCTTCACTTTAGGACTCTTATCTTTTCTTATGACCTTTCAAACTACAGCCATGTGGATTTACACAGAAAGGCATGCAAGGAGAAATCCGAGTAGTTTGCATGCACACATAGTCCTACTGGTGTGTAGGGAAAAGGGTAGTATAGTCAGCACCCCTGTGTTATGTCACAGGGGGCACTTTCTAGGTTTCACACATTGTGAAAATTGGCAATTAAAGTGGTAGTAAACTCGAACTACTTTCTGATTAATCCTCAAAGGTTTTCTGTATGGCCCAATGCATACTCATGCATCAGCCTTAAGACTGTATCCTCAGTAGGGAACCTGTCTACTGAAAGCTACCCTAATCTGAAAGTGTCTTCTGGGTCACCTGCTTATTCTTACTGCAGATCTGAAGTTATTAGCCATTCAGAGCTGAAGGCTCATCAGTACTGCTCGTTGGGCTCATTGATGCTTACATTGTTCGCTTGCAGCCTGATAAATTATTCTCCCACTCCTAAGTGTCATGAGGTGCCCTTACTATGGCATTAAGTTCTATACACAACAAAAACACTGTTTGCTTTCCACCTTGACCCAGACATAATATTTGTAATCTATTACTTCTGTCTATCCGGCTGCCTTACTTTTTGTTACCAACAACATTCACCTCTCACAGAGCCTACTCTTGGATTAAGCTGCGTTCTGTGTTGGCTTGACAGCCCAAGTATTATTAGTTACGAATGTACATGTAGCACCATAATCCTAAACATGCATAGTCACTAGGTTTACCCAAACATGTCCGTGAGCCGCTCACATGATATGCACTACTCCATCTCAAAATTGTAACATTTAAAAACTGCCTTGGAATCCCAGTGTGTTTATTAACTCAATATATACTACTCAGTGTCAACTCTGTCTAGAAGATAGTGCATACACAATGACACTCGCCGTTCAAATACAAGAAGCTAGTCCATATATAATGCCTGGACACACATCTACGCACATGCAATCATTTAGTCCTGCCTATCTGCGTCCCGGTGTCTGAAAACACCTTTACCAATGTCCATCTCTCTTACTTCTCCCTTCCTCATGCTATTCTTCCCAGCTGAGGAAGTTGTGGTGACCACATGCCTTGGCGTGTTTTGCCAAAAAGAAAAGTGATTCGGCACTTTGAGCCTACTACAGTGGTATTTTGTCACATACTAACCTAACATAACATATTATTTTCCATTCATTTGGCAGTCAGATTTGTGAAAATAAAAATACTTAATACATCTACCAGCTTTCGCAATCTGCCTGCCAATCTGTCAATTTTAACACCTGCATCAGATATATACGCTTGTGGCAAAGCAATGGATTTCAATACAATACACCTGCCTGTTCCACCTGGTAAAGTAGACAGATTCTATTGGGAAGCATTGTACATGCTTTTAACGTAATTCAAAAAGCAGCCATTTTAGCTTTCAGGGAACGACCAGACAAAAGTTTACTAGCATTGCATTCTTGCAAAAAAAACCTCTCAGTATCCCTTCCTAACCCCACAGATCTAACTAACCTGCTCCACGCTCGTCCACCCAGCTCGGCTCCCCTTACACCGCTCAAGATACTCCACCCCATATCGTCCAAGTAACACCGTATCTTCCAAGTGTCCTATGTAATCCTTCCAACAAAATGTTCCTGCTTCATACAAACAATACCATTCATTATACTGTTACAATAGGCTGTTTTCTTTTTCCATTATTTGAGCAGATAACGTGGTGAGCGATTTCCGGGTCATGATTCTTACAACATCTAGCTCCATCCTCCGTAGGTGAGTTGTGTAGGTCCTACACCCCCTGAAGCAGTTATCTCCCCTATTTGGGCTTCTTTGATCATGCTGGCCCCAACTAGTTTATTCCACAAATGGAGGGCAGGTGTCCTTCACGGTCATGCTGGAGAGTCCAATCTCTGCATATTTTAGGAGGACACATGCTCGTTATATAAAGCCCGTCAATCACAAGCATTGCCACACGCCAGTATACAATGGGGAAACCCTCAACATCTGCTAAGATTTAACTGAAACATTATAAACGCCAGGGCAAACCTGATATGGACATGGCAAGGGCATCAGAAAGGGGAGAGATAACTTATGAATACTTCTTGCCCTTTCATCCCACTCCCTGCACCCGGATATCGTCCATCATTAATATCATTCTACTTCCCTGCATTTTTTCAGCTGTGAGGCCATACTTTCAAAATGCCTTCCGCAATCGTTCAATGCTGGAGCAAATTACAGTTCTCCTGAAACTGAGCGCCTTATTTTGTGCTCCAAGTAAAATAAGAAAAGTGTAAATCTGTCATGGGATACTTTTTTTGTTTGCTCCATATTCTCCATCAATACACATATTGGCACATAATATTGAGCACATAAGAAAAGGGCCATTCCATCATGGAACAAATCTTTTCTTATTCTACATCGAGTTCAGAAACGGGCACTGAGTGTAAAAAGAAGTGCACATTGTACACTTCATATCAGCAATGATGAATACTGCATGCAAAGACATGTTTGCATGGAAGTGTCAAAGCATTGCACGCAGGAGAAATTACCCCAAGGGTCAGACTTGGTCTTAACATCGTCTCGGGCCCAAATGAAAAACAGGCACACATTTGCAAATGGTAATTCATTCCTTTTGTGACAGGGTAGTACACACGGAGGGATGTGGATGGTGTAATGTGTCACCCCTCCTGGGAGATTGGTATCTCCCAGGAGCTCGTGGCAGTAACCACGTGACAGTGTTAAATAAAAAGAATGAGCGGCCTCACACTCGTCAGTCTTGAAAAGTAACTGAACCTGGTGTGGTGTGTCCTTCTTGCAGCATGGCGCACTACACCGCAGGCAGGTGGCCTACAATGTAAGGCCACACAAAGACACATCGGTACTGCTGGGCAACGCCATCCCCCATGGTGAACTGCAGAAGCAGAGCCCCTGCCGGGCAATTTTGCCTCACGAGGTTGGGTCACCTGCTGGGCAACCCCGGCCGTATCTCATGCTGCCCTGGGTGCCCTCAGGCCATGAAGGTGCCTGTGGGGCCACAGACTGACAGGGTATCCCCTGTCGTAGATGTTGGCTGGGTGCCACCAGTGTTATCTTCTATCCGGTGATCCAGATACCATAGGGTGCCCCCTAAAGTCTGCTGTGTGATCGCAGTATGCCTTGTAATCAGGGTGATCCCAGCAACCAAATGTCCTGCTCCGGTGCCCGGGCCGGGAGCAGTACATAACATTGGTGACGAGAAGGAGGAGCCCGCCCGACTGTCGTGGGGATCCAGCACCTTGTTGCTGGACCCAACGTGGGGTCTGTGTGGTGCTTCTTTCCCCCCTCCCCCAGGAGGTAATGAGGGAAGGTGTGTGGTGTTGGATGGACAATAATGGAGCTTCCTGAGCTCCTGTGCCAAGTGTGGTGCGGGCTGCTGGGTGTGAGCTCTTATCCGGAGATGATGGCATCTCTATGACGGAGGGTGGAGGAGCATGCCCCCTGCGGCATCCATCGCTCAGAAGAGGATCTAGGATCCCCCAGTCCCCTCCTTGAAGAAAAATACCCAACTGCCTCGGCTGCCTGTAGGGGAGATGGATGGCATCCCACCTGAAGAAAGAAAATGTCCGGTGGCCTCTGCCGCACAAAGAAGCCCCCCATGCAGTGTCAGCCACAACAACTGTGGAGGCGGTGTCAGCCGCAATGAAGAAGAGCCCCTGATTAGTGCGGCAGGCCTACGGAGAGTAAAGGCGGCATCTGCCGCATGGTGCAGGTGAGGGGCAGTGTGCAGCCTGAAGCCTGCGGTTCAAAGCCGAGGCCCCCGGTTTCCCTGGAAAAAACATTCTCTGTGTCAGAGCAAATAAAACACATGACCCGTTTCAGACCCGGGCCAATGGCCGTGATATGCTAACAAAAAAAAAAGAGCAAGATGACCCTCAACGTGCTCCACGTCGGAGCAAAGATTAGAGAGGAAGGTTTTTGTTTTCTTTTCCTACAACATACCCGGGCCTATGTTGGTGATTGGTCACGTAAAGAGAACCAGGAATGCACACGAAGGAAACTGTCCGCATTCAGGACATGGTGGCGGGCCCCATGTCAGCGACAGGGAACATCTAAAGCAAGGGAAAAAGGGAAGAATGAGAAGGGAGGGTTACAGCTCTTGTGAGTGTTTGTGCGCCCCCCTAGGCCTGTCACCCAGACACCCTGCCATTGGTGTCTCCCTGCCAGCAGCCACAATGTGAAAGAAGTAGTGTGAGGGGTGGCTGTGGTCGCGGCACCAGCATCATACCACTGGTGGACTCCAAGCTATGTGGACTTGGCCGATGTGGCCCCTGGGCTTCCCCAGGTGCGGCTTTGCAGGCCTTTGTACTGTGGTGTGACTGTCCTGAACTGTTATTGATGAAAAGCATGAATTGGTCTCCTGCAACTCCACGAGTGTGTAAGATGGACGCCATAGACATCCCCATGAAGGCTGGGAGCCTGCAAACCTGTACTTGCTGATAATGGCCCAGTCAATGGGCAATGTACAGTTGTGAACATCCTTATGTGTGGAGTGCTTTATGTGGTGCCAGGAGCTCTAATTTGTGCCGTTCAGTGGCCATAGACCTCCCTCACCCAGGTTAAAAAAGGGTCCTTTGATTATGTGGTGAAACCTCCAACGTGCCACCAACCCTGAAGATGGGTACATGCTAAATGTGATCTTATGTGTAACTGTCACAATGTAGATGTAGGTGTTTTGCGTTCGCACATACTGTTCTAAGTGTTGAGGTTTGCGATGTGTTTAGATGTCCATTGAAGTCTGTTGTTTGTTTGTTCCCTATGGAAACGCTGGAGTTTAATGTGTCACCCCTCCTAAGAGCTTGGTATCTCCCATGGGCTCATGGCAGTAACCATGTGACAGTGTTAAATAAAAACAATGAGCGGCCTCCCGCACATCAGTCTTGAAAAGTAACAGAACCTGGTGTGTTGGGTCCTTCTTGCAGCACAGCGCGCTATGCAGCAGGCAGGTGGCCTACCATGTATGGCCACACAAAGAGATGGCGCCCCTGCTGGGCAACGCCGTCCCCCATGGTGAACTGCAGACAGTGAGAAACTTTGCAAAAAATGTTGGGGGGGGACATGACCTCTGAAGAAAAGGTGCCCCATTCAAATGAATGGGGACGAAAAAGTGTGCCATGAAAGTTGGGGGGACAAACACCCCTGTCCCCCCCTAAAATTACGCCCATGACTGCAGAAGCAGAGCCCCTGCCGGGCAACTCTGCATCCCGAGGTTGGGGCCCCTGCTGGGCAACCACAGCCTTATCACGTGGTGGCCTGGTTGCCCCCAGGCGATTAAGTTGTCTGTGTGGCCACAGAGAAACAGGGTGCTCCCTGTCCTAGCTGTTGGCTGGGTGCCCCCAGCGTTGTCTTCTATCCAGTGATCTATATACCATTGGGTGCCCCCTATGGTCCGCTGCGTGTTAGCAGCATGCCTTGTAATCTGGGTGATCCCGGCAACCAAATGTCCTGCTCCGGTGCCCCGGGAGAACGACATAACAGGTGGTCTGTGGTGGGGAGTGGGGGTTGATAAAATGCGATGTAAATTGTGCATTTTAATAATATTTATTCAGAAACAACGGTCAAAACTACTAGCCGCTGCAGCTAATGAAACGGCCCACATGAGCCACAAAATTGTCCCTCTTTGACCAACAAAACTGGCCCACACTAGCATTTTGCGTTTTTGGTTAGGGCAGTGCCCTATTGCCCTATAGCGCAGTCCGAGCCTGAATGACACCCCGCTTGTTTCACTCCATAGTACTGACTGCTTAGCCAAATTGTTTCGTAAACCGTGTCAGTCGCTGCTATACATCTTATCATCTGCGACACGTCTATTGACTTCGCATCACTCTGCTAAAGTGAAAACTAGCAACGCTACTCGCCAATTCCCACTCTAACTTAGCGCACGTGACTCTGTGGAGTCCAGAGAGTGGACTTAACAAACTCTTTAACATCAAGGCTGCAGAGTGGTCCCAGCGAGCAGGTTGCTTTCATCCTTGGGGCAATGCACTGAAAGAATTGCGCTGATGCCCGCTCCAGACAGAATGGTACTGAGTGAAGCTCCAGGACCGCACATTAGGTGCTGGCCTAAATGGGATTCATTCTAAATCAGCTTCCGCTATCAGCGTTTTCAGCTGTTCTTACTCCGCTGGCCGCAAATACGCTCCACCAGGCTTTCATTCTCCGCAGCTCAATAACATTCGCCCCTGAAACTCTCTGATGTTCTGCTGTTTGATCTCCCTTTAAGTTGCTTTCTTTTGCTTATCGAAGGAGATGGGCGGATAAATTAGGAGAGCGGCTCAGCCGGTGGTCCCGAGTCCTTCTAATGTTGAGAGTAGCGCAGAGATGAAGCAAACACGCATCCCTCTGTACTGGTTGTCTTATGTGACCTGGAGAGTCGCATTCGTGAAAGTTTAAGCACAGTCGAAATAGAGTGCGTGATGTGCATGAAAAAAGCACTGGTTATGACTCCATGGTAACCTTGCTGCTTTCCCCATCACAGTGCTGTTTTAAGTTTGTGGAATAAAAGCCATGGGTTAAGAGGCGGTGGGAATTATTTTGATTACGTCCGGCTCGGACTGGCATGTCAGGCAATAGAGAAAGGCTCGGACTGGCCTGCCAGCCAACAGAAACATGCATAGCGGTACCTGAAAAGACCACCGTAGTCGTTTTTTAAGGAGCAATTATGGTTATTTTGATAATTCAGCATGCACTAGGCTGGCCGTTTTGTACCCTCGGGAACTACTTACAGTTTGCTATTTAGGGGGTAATTCATAGAATTTAGCGCAGAAGCAGCGCACGCGGGCAGTGCAGAGAGTGAGCGTGCGCTAGCGGTATGCGGCAAAACCCATTTTCACGCATAGCGTATTCATGGATACTTACATCCATAACCAGCTATGGTGCAGAGTGGCGCAGCGACCCTGCAGCAGTGCCAGTTACGCCCCCAACCCCACCCTGTGCGCCAAAAACATTGCACAAATCCCCTACATAGCGCAAAGGCCAGTAGACCAGTATACATCCCCCAACCACAAAAACGCGCTAAAAATGCCACTCAGCCCTCACTCCCTGCGCACCCATCGGATTACCCGTACCCCGCTCGCGCCAGCGATATCACATGTAAAACTCCCTGCGCATCCCTTGGAATATGCGTACCCCGCTCGTGGCAGCGAAAACGCGTGTAAATCTCCCTGCGCACCCCTTGGATTACCTGTACCCTGCTTGCGCCAGTAAAATTGCATGTAAAACTCCCTGCACGTCCCTCAGAATATGCGTACCCCACTCGTGGCAGCCAAATCGCGTGTAAATCTCCCCCCATGCCCCTTGGATTACCCGTACCCCGCTCACACCAGTGAAATTGCGTGTAAAACTCACTGCGCATCCCTCGGAATATGCGTACCGCGCTTGTGGCAGCAAAATCGCATTTAAATCACCCCACGCACCCCTCGGATTACCCGTACCCTGCTCATGCGAGCAAAATCGCATGTAAAACTCCCTGAGCATCCCTCGGAATATGCGTACCCCACTTGTGGCAGCGAAATCGCGTGTAAATCTCCCCGCGCACCCCTCAGATTACCCGTACCCCGCTCACAACAGTGAAATCGTGTGTAAAACTCCCCGAGCATCCCTCGGAATATGCGTACCTCGCTCATGGCAGCAAAATCGCGTGTAAATCTCCCCACGCACCCTTCGGATTACCCGTACCCGCTCACGCCAGTGAAATCGCGTGTAAAACTTCCTGTGCACCATTCGAAATACGCATACCCCACTCGCGCCAGCAAAATCGCGTGTAAAACTCCCCGCACAACCCTCAATTATGCATACCCCGCTTGCGCCAGTGAAATTGCGTGTAAAAATCCCTGCGCACCCCTGGAATACACGTACCCCGCTCGCACCAGCCCATTCGCGTGTAATTCCCACTCCCGTACCCCGAGATTCATGCAGCAGTGTGTTGAGAAGCCACATGCAACTCCTGTAGCCAGACCACACCACAGGTGTCCTCCCTACACCCCTCCCCAGTCCCCAGGCAGCCAATCCACCCTCTCCATGCCCCGCAGGCAGCCCATCCACCCTGAACATACCCCGCAGGCAGTCCATCCACCCTCCCCATGCCCCGCAGGCAGTCCATCCACCCTGACCATCCCCTGCAGGCAGCCCATCCACCATCCCCATGCCCCGCAGACAGCACATCCACCCTGACCATGCTTCCAGGCAGCCCGTCCACCCTCCCCATGCCCCGCAGGGAGCCCATCCACCCTCCCCATGCCCTGCAGGCAGGCCACATGGCATCATGCACTTGGGAGCCCTGACTCATGCCCCCCAATGCCCCCATTGACAGGCACCTGCCAGCAGGTCCCGAATCATGTCCCCCCACCCACCCCCCATAGACGGGCACCTGCCAGCAGGCCCGACTCATGTCCCCCCACCCATCCCCCATTGACGGGCACCTGCCATCAAGCCCTGACTCATGTCCCCCCCAACCACCCCCCATTGACAGGCACCTGCCAGCAGGCCTTGACTCATGGAACCCCCAACCCCATTGACAGGCACCTGCCAGCAGGCCCCGACTCATGTCCCCCCCACCCACCCCCCATTGATGAGCACCTGCCAGCAGGCCCTGACTCATAGCCCCCCCACCCACCTCCCATTGACGGGCACCTGCCAGCAGGCCCTGACTCATGTCCCCCCCACCCAACCCCAATTGACAGGCACCTGCCGGCAGGCCCCGATTTATGTCCCCCCCACGACCCCCCATTGACGGGCACCTGCCAGCAGGCCCCGACTCATGTCCCCCCAAACACCACGTCATAACTATGCAGACCCATGGCCCTAATGCCGACCCAAATCTCACACCCCCACCCCGAGTACAAACACCCGACCATCTACTGCACCCACTCCCTACTAAAGTACCTATTCCATGATAGCCTGAAAAGAACTAGCATGCCCATCAACAAATGTCCTACAGAGCCACACAGTGGCAACACAGGATTGAGCCAATGCTCATGGAGACCTGCACAAAAGAAATCATATTAGACCACACAAAGAATGAAGAATAAAGAAATGTTTTACAAATTAAAACAAATGACAAAATGAAAATCACACATGCAAATGAAGAAATAATGATTGCAATATGAAAAAAAGTGAAATCCAAGGAAAAATAAAAATCCAAAACATGAAAAAATATAAGTGCCCATACCCAAAGTCCATAGAAATAAATCCTAAAATGAAAAGCATACATAAACATTACTCCATGTGAATATCAAAAAAATAAAGCATGTAGATGTCCAGAATATTTAAAACAAAAATCTGAGGGGTCCATTATCCCAAAACAAAAGGAAACCTACCTAAAACCCTATCTAAAATACAACTATATACAAAAAGTGGAGTAAAGTATGTGAACTCCAAATAATAATAAACACCAAATGAAACCTAAACCTAAATAACTATATACAAAGGCGGCAGGCTAATCTGACGGCTCACTTATTGATGTCTGGGCCAGGGCATCATTGAACTCCATGTCAATGTTCCGGAGGTAGGCCTGTTTCCTGGCCTCGAGGTTTCGCAGGGATGCAGCCATGGCCCCCTCCAACTCCCTGCAAGTTGCCTCAAGGCACTCAGCCCGCCTCAAAGTCCTGTGCATGGAGTTCTCCACCCTGACCATTGTGAGCCATGCCCTCTCCGCCCGCTGCCGCTCCGCACCTATTCACTGGCCCAACCGCTGTCACATGGAAGATACTCCCAATCGTGGGTCCTCCTGCCCGCCGGCTGATGCCTGCCCCGATGATGTAGAGGGATCCGAGGCCACATGACTCCTACGCCGAGCCTGACGCCTCCTTTCTGCTGCCTGCCGCTGCCACTGAGACTGCGTCCGGGTAGATGGCAACACTTGGGGTAGTCATGCAGGTGCCATGCTTGTATGTGCCTGCACATCCTCCATTGCCAGAGGTCCAGTTGCTGGGGTGACCACCTGTGCTGGAGCTCTGACTCCCGACTGTGGCAGGGATGGGATCTCCACCAGCCTGGCTGCGTTAGTTGGGGCAGGTCCTCAGGGGGCCCTGGTGGCATCTGGGCCAGAAGACGGCACGGAGAACGACTGGCATATAGTGTGCACAGAGGAAGAGAGGGCTGCAAGACAGAGTGACACATGGAGGAAACCCCCGACCATGAGCCCTCCCAACTGGGCCACTTTGGCACACACCTCTTTGTGATGATGTGCGTGGTCCCCCCAGGAAGCACGCACGTCATCATGAATGACACGTGTGTGAAACGCGACACCAATCAGGACAGACTCAATCCTGTCAGGGGTCCCCATGTCCGGAGCTAGAGGAGTGCCAGATGATGTGGACCTCCGCCCTACCTGCGTATGGGCCTGGGACAGGGTATCCCTCCTGGTGCATGGTGATGCAGTCCCAGTGTCAGGGACAGTGACATGCACAGGCCCCTCCGCGGTGACCTATGCTGCCTCCTGCCCCTGGACTGCACCACTTGCACCAGTGGTACCACCCCCACCAGACCCCATGTGCAGCTCTGAAGCGGCCTCCTCCTCCTCCGTACACACCATTAACCTGGATGGCTCTTCACCGTCTTCCGCCATCGCCAGCCCCTTTGGGGGCTAACCCGCCAATTCCACTGCAGCCGTAGTGGCGGATGCGGCACCAGTCCCCTCGCTCCCGGATGATAGAATTTCCTGGGAGGGTGACTGGGCGTTGTGTCACCGGCCGGTGGAGGCATCCCTGCTGCTTACCTCCACAGCGCCGTCTCTGCCCTCTTCTTCACTCACCGCTATGTAAAGGGAGACATTGAACACAAGCATGAGGGTACTACTGTACAATAGTCCCCTAGACACAAAGCAATAGCACATGAGTGGCACTGTCAAACGTCACTTCCATCATGTCCCTCCACAACACATGGGTCAGTGCAGGCAACACACATGCTGGAACAGGCATGGTACATGCAACAAACATTTGCATCCATGTCCAAGGCACCGTAGAAACATCCAATGGTGGGTTGAAAGTCATATGCATCATGGGACAGGCTGATCACATGCACACACATCACCGGAGGGTCATGCATCTGGCCCTGTATACCCCCAGACACAGTGGGTACAAGGATGACTAGGCTGTATCAGTGAATCAACACATCATCACAGGCATGTGTCATGCATCCATGGTGTTTACCAGTCACTCACACACTACTCAGACACACTGACATGTACACCATGCATGACCATGACAGCAGCACCCATCTCTCACACCCAAAACATGTCCAAGTACAGACACAGGCATGCATACATGTGTGCATTCTGCATGCTGTTCCGCACGATGCATTGTAACACATACACCATCCATGTGGGTCATGCCTGACTTGACTCACATGCAGCACCATCATGTCCCTGCACACACACATCCATACATGACCCATGTCGCACATACAGCCAAGTAGCTAACTACCACCACACTGCAACATGCACTGTTTTAAACAGGAATGCATGGGCACTTACCGCTCGACTCCAGACAGACCTGCATCCTGAGGATCTGGTGGTGAAGCACTGGGCGAATGCGCTCCAGGACCCTCATCTGCTGGCTGGTAAGGTGCCCTGGTGCCCCTCTGAATCTGCTGCATTCAAGAGCCGCTGGCCCTTCTTGAGGGTCCTGGACTTGTAGTCCTCCCAGAGCTTCTGGATGTGTTTGATGTCGCGGGGTGCCACCCCACCCTGTTGATGGCACCCACTATGTCCGTCCAGATCCTCTTCTATCCCTCCTTGTCGGCACGCAATGGTGTGAAGAGGGCATCACAATGCCCCAGGACTTGCTTCACCAGGATTCCAACTTCATTTGCACTGAAGCTGACAGCCCTCTGCCTCTCTGCTGGGGAGTTGCCACTGGTGCCGAATGGTGTTGTGTCAGACATGGCAACCCCCGAGGCAGGTGTGGGTGAGCAACTGGGTTGTGGAGCGATGGAACACCAGTCGGGAGTCTTCTGTTCCAGCAGGGGTGGTCAGAGAAACTGGACCCCTGCAGATGGCTGATGTGCAGGCACCAAAAGGCAGGGCACTGTTGGCAGGAAAATGGCCTTCTGGGCAGGAGCGTGGTCTTCCATGTGTTGTCGCGTGGCCAGCTTGATACAGAGTGAATTGACATGTGAAAAACCAGCACATCAGCCTGTAATTCATGGAAAGGGCCTTAGCGCGTAAGCATGTAAGTGACGTGATGTGTGCAGGCGTTTCCCTCATACAGGTGCATAGTGAATCTGCATGTGCAAAAACAGCACGTCCGCGTGGGAATGCGTGTAATTTGAGGAAAGGGCCTTAGCACGTGAGCGCGCCAGTGGTGTTATGTGCACGGGCATTGCCTTCAGCACGGGTTAAACGTGAGCGTGGGCCAGCAGTCCACTGTATGTGCTGTTCGTGGATACCGACGCATGTGCTTACTCTTCGGATTCACACGCGATTACTTCACAGCGTTTGAAGTTCGTACCTCTTTTTGTGGCGGGGTGTTCCCTATGCGCACAAGCGTGTGTGTTCTTTTCTTTTCCACGCAAGGCAGGCGGTGAGTCGCGCACGCTATTTTTCCCACTGTGGTTCCCCCTGTGCATTGCGTACCATTTTTGAGGTCATAGTAGCCTGTGTGTTCCAAGCATACATGTTTATTGTTTTTTGCGTGGAGGTAAAATCCACGCACTTGGGCTACCGGGGTCGCATGCATGTTTTTCTTCTGAAATTGTACTATTATTTAATTATTATTTTTAAAGCATTTTTTTATTATAATTTTTTTTTGGGGGGGCTGAGCGTTGCGTGACCCGTCCTTTTTCCCCAGGGGTCATAGACAGCCTTGCAGGAGCACAGGGGTACCTATTCCATCCAGTACCCTGCCCCTTTCAACCCAATTTCCCAGGACAATTGTTGAGTGCACCTCCCATTGGCTATTTACCATCAGTGCCATGGTTGGGAGGCCACCAAAGGCTAAGGGCGGCAAAGTTGGGCGTCCTCCCAGGGCTGGGCATGGTTGGGCACATGGGCGAGGAGACAAGGGGAGACAGGGAGTCCAGGGTGTCCAGGTTGGCTACAGAGGGGGAAGAGGCAGGGGCGCCCCACTGGGGCAGGATGCCCATGCACGTGCTGGTGCAGACATGCCACCACCCCCTGTGGCTCCTGGAGATGCAGATGTTGCATCACAACCTGGTGTCCATATGACCCAACAGCAATTTATATCTGTTGTCACAGGCCCACCGGTGGTGGTAGCTGCAGGTGCAGCTGTGGACCACCACCCAGGCTCGCTGACGGGCAGCGCATGTTGTGTTGCATGACAAGGACTCCCAGGACAATTTCCATCTTGTCTGGAGGTGCGAGTCACGTGTGTCCAGTGTAGCTGTGACTGGGGCACACGTATCTGGGGCAGTTATGACATTTACTACCCCAAGCAGCCGGGTGGTAGTAACTGCATGGGCAGATGCAGCCAACACCACCCCGGTAGTGAGTCAGACCCAAGTCAGACCTTCCGTCCTAATTCCAACACCCACTGCCTTGGTCCAGTCCATCTGCGCCACTGCCCCCACTGATCAGGGCCACATTGGCCACTTAGGGTCAGTACCATCGCCCAAAAGGAGGAAGCGTTTTCCTGCGCAAGAGGCTGAGACCCCAGACACGGCTCCGGCATCCGCACATCGAGGAAGAAGCGTTTTGGCAAGCAGGAACTGGACTTCCTTGTGGACTACGTGTCGGCACACCAACGTGATATGCTTGTGGGCCCATAGTGCCATACAACGCATCACCAGCGTTGGGTCCACTGGCAGCATGTTGCGGATGGTGTGACATCCATTGGATTCCAGGTGCGCACGGCTCAGGACTGCTACAAGCATTGGAATGACCTCTGACGCAGTGCAAAACAAAAGCGTGCCTCCAATTGTTCCATGTCTCCGGTGACTGGTGGTGGGCCACCACCAGAGGAGGATGAACTCACTCAGCATAAGGAGATCGCTGCAGAGTTCATCCCAGAGAAACAAATCTGTGGAGTGGGAGAGAGGATGGATTATGATGCATCGTCCGGTTAGTATTGATGCGTGTTACTCAATGACATGTGTGTTTGGGATGTGTGACCCTCCCAGCTACAACGTGGGTCCTTCCTTTCATCAGTCTCTATCTCTACCTGTGGTGTTCACCAGGGGTCTGACCTCTCAGCCTGGCTTTCCAAACAGCACCTGGCAGCCCTCGCATTTTCATTTTCTGCTGTAACGCTCACCTGGTTCCCACGGAGGCGCGGCGTCGAAGGCGCAGAACTCTGAAGATGGACAGGAAGGGCCCCTCTATTCTGGCTTCCCTGGCTCGTTGGATACCCTCCTGTGCGTGAAAAGGGAGTATTACCAACTGTGGAACAATGCTCAAGCCTCCCACTCCCTTCCAACCCTCCACGATACCTCCTCCACGATTCCCCGTGAAGCCTCACCTTATGGTTTGGAAGGATGAGCTCTCCATCCTGCTTCTGATGCAGGGGCGCGTTGAAACCCAGTTACTTCACTGGATTGAGGATTGATGGGAGTTCAGGTAAGCTTGACTGTTCAGGTAAGGCGCTGTGAAAGTTCTGTTCAAAATTTCAAGCTTAATAATAATGTTCGTTGTCTAATTGCAGCAAGCGCTAATGCTTATGTCTTTTTCCCCTTAGGGGCCGGGGTTCGGAGTGCCGGAGATATGGCGCCGACCCGAAGTGAAACAGTTCTGGATGAGCGCTCAGGTAATGTCTTTGCATTCGCTCATTCAATGTCTTTGTCTTTTTTCCCCATTGGGGCCGGGGTCCGGAGATGCCAGGAAGCGGCAGGACCCCAAATGCAGTGGGAATAATCCAACAGGTAAGACTTAAAAGGAAACTGAGCTTTCCTTATTCCTTTTCTCCCTCTCACCTTTGTTCTTGTCTTTTTTCCTCTAGGCGCCGGGGCGTAGCTGAATCCGGAAGATCGCTGCTGAAGATGGAAGCGCCTTGCAAAGGTGAGTAAAATGCAGCGCTGCAGCGATCGAAACGAAATGCCTTTAAAATGATGTCTTCCTTTTCAGGGCCGTTGGAGAAATGACTCCGGGATGCAGATTTAGCAGGTAAGGGCTTTTCTTCTCCTATTCTCTTCCTTTCTCCCCTTGCAGGTGTTCCAGGGTGCTGGCAGGCGTGGCTGAAGTCAGGATGCAGGAGCTGACACGGTGAGCGTCCAGCTGCTAGGTGCAGAACAACGCGAAGCATGTGTGGCTGTTCGGGTGGGGTTTAAATAGCCTTGGAAGAAGTTCCTGGTATGTATCCTTCCACCAATCAGGTATGTATCCTTCCCCGACCACACCCGGGTGGTGAAGTAGTCCTACAGGTTAAGTAGTCCCATCCAGGCCTCAAGAGGGCCTGGATGAAGCAGCAAGGTCTCCATCAGGTAAGTGTGCACCCAAGCACTTAAACACATATCCTCTTCTATGAGCCTGGCACCTAAGGCGCCAGGACTGGGGTCCGCTATGAGCCTGGCGCCCAAGGCGCCAGGACTGAGTCCAAAGGGCCCCGACTTGGGCCCGCTGAGACTTCCCTGGGGAAAATGATGTCTGCCTCTGGGGTTGCTGGGCCCGGCCTGGCTCCTTAGAGGTAGGCATCATGACAGTACCCCCCCTCAAGGCCCCTCCCAAGGTCTTTTCCTCCGGGGGTTTTGGTTTGTGCGGGAATCTTCGATGGAATCTTTGAATTAATCGTGGTGTGTGAACGTAGTTACTGGGTTCCCAAGATCTTTCCTGAGGTCCATATCCTTTCCAATCAACAAGATAGAAGAGTTTCGACTTAACTATCTTGGAATCTAAAATGTCTTTCACTTCGAATTCTAATTCTCCATCAATTTGGACAGGGCCTGGGGGCTCAGACAGTCTGGTTCCAGGTTGTACTGGTTTTAGAAGAGATGCGTGAAAAACGGGATGAATCCGCATGTTGGATGGTAAATCGAGTTTAAAGGCCACTGGGTTGATAATAGCTTTGATGGGGTAAGGCCCAATGAATCTGGGATTAAAAGTTTGCTGATCCTTGAGGGGTAGATGTTTAGTTGCTAGCCATACCTGATCTCCTACTTGGTAAGGAGGAGTTTTACTTCGGTGCAAATCAGCGTTTTCTTTATACTTTTTCTTGGCTTGCTGTAAGTGGGTTGTAGCTTCTTTGAAGGCTTGGGTTATTGTGGAATGTAGGTGATTTACTGCAGGCATCTCCAGGGTCAGAGGTGGATCTAGGTCAGAGGTCCGAGGATGGTGACCATACAGGGTATAAAAAGGAGTCTGTCCGGTTCCAGAATGCACTGAATTGTTGTATGCATATTCTGCAATCCAAAGGATGTCCTTCCAATTCAACTCGGATTGGTGTAACATGCACCGCAGATATTGCTCGAGAGTCTGATTGGTTCTCTCGGTTTGTCCGTCGGTCTGGGGGTGGTGGCTGGTGGATAACCGCACGTCTATTTGTGCTAGTTGGCAACATTTCTTCCAAAAGTGGGAGATAAATTGACTTCCACGGTCTGAGACTAATATGGAAGGGAAACCATGTAACCGCACTATATTTTCCATAAATTCCTTGGCCAAGGTGGAAGCTGACGGCAATCCTTTTAAAGGGATAAAATGGGCCATTTTGGAGAATAGATCCACTATTACGAGAATCGTGTTGTAACCACCACAAGGAGGCAGGTCAGTTATAAAGTCCATTGACAAGGTGTGCCAAGGTGCTGGTGGAATGTCCAAAGGTTGAAGTAGGCCGGCTGGCCTTTTCTTTTGACTCTTATTTTGGGCACAGATTCCGCAAGACAACACAAATGACTTTATGTCTTTTCTCCAAGAAGGCCACCAGAAGTGGCGTTTGATCTTTTCTTCTGTTTTCGCGATACCGGGGTGTCCTTCCATTAATGATTCATGATGACGGGTAATGACAAGTTCCTGCAATTCTTTACTTGGCAGAAATAACCGCTCTTGGAAGTAGGGTAAATCATCCTTAACGGTGTAGTGAGGACCCTTTTGACATCATTCCAGTAAGGCAGAAGAGTCAAAAAGCTGTTTTACTTGAGCTTGGATGTCCTCAATGGTTTGCAATGAAGTCAAGCCCAGAATTCTTTGTTCCGGTATGATTGGCACAGGTTCTAAACTCGAATGGGTTCTTCCATGCCTATCCGGGATAAGGCATCTGCCTTACCATTCTTGCAGCCAGGGCGATAGGTAATTACAAAATCAAATTCCGCAAAGAATAAAGCCCATCGGAGTTGTCGCGAAGATTGAGCTTTGGCCGTCTTTAAATACTGCAAATTTCTGTGGTCCGTAATTACGGTGATGGTGTGTCTTGCACCGAGAAGATAGTGACGCCAAGCCTTGAAAGCTGATTTAATAGCCAGTAGTTCTTTGTCGGTAATTGCGTAATTGAGTTCAGGTGGAGAGAATTTTCTGGACCAAAAGGCTACAGGTTGTAGTTGGTTAGTTTCTGGGTCTCTTTGCGACAGGACAGCTCCCATGGCCGAACTGGATGCATCGGTTTCCACGATGTAAGGGAGATCTGGGCGCGGGTGCTTCAATACACGTGCAGAGGTGAATTTGGTTTTCAGGTCCTGAAAGGCTTGTTCAGCCTCAAGAGTCCATTCAACGCATTTGTTTTTCTTTAGGAGAGCTGTGATGGGTTGAACAGTTCGAGAAAATTCCGGGATGAACCTTCGATAGAAATTGGCAAAGCCAAGCATGCTTTGCACTCCCTTCACAGAGCTAGGAGATGGCCATTTGAGAATGGCGTCCACTTTCCGCGAGTCCATTCGGATTCCTTGAGGTGTCAGGATGAATCCGAGAAACTCCACTTCTGTGGTATGAAAAACGCATTTTTCGAGCTTGGCAAATAATTTGTGCTGGCGCAATTTCTCAAGAACTGCCCTAACATGGTTTCTGTGATCAGATTCTGAGGAGGAATACACCAGGATGTCGTCAATATAAACAATGACACAAACATCGATAAGTTCCCGAAGAACATCATTCATGAAGTACTGAAAGGCGGCAGGTGCGTTGCACAAACCGAAGGGCATTACTTGATATTCGAAGAGCCCAAATTTGGTGCGGAATGCAGTCTTCCACTCGTCGCCCTCTTTTATACGTACCAGGTGGTAAGCTCCTCGGAGATCTAGCTTGGTGTACACACGAGCATATTTTACTTGGTCGATAAGCTCAGGTATCAGGGGCAAAGGGTAACGATTCTTAATCGTTATCTGATTTAGGGCGCGGTAGTCAATACAGGCCCTAAGGTCTCCTTCCTTTTTAGGTATGAAGAACAAAGCGGAAGAGACTGGTGACTTTGATGGGCGAATGAAACCATTGGCCAGGTATTGATCCAAATACTGGCGCAAATGCAGGTTCTCAGGTTCAGTAAGAGCATAAATCCTACTACAAGGTAGTTGTGCATTGGGTACCAAGTCGATTTGGCAATCGTAAGATCGATGGGGAGGTAAGGTGTTAGCCTGCTCTTTCTGAAAAACGTCTTGGAATTCTTGGTATTCAGATGGTAACTGTACAGGGGTGGAAGTTACAGAGGCTAGACACATAGCTGGATTCCTTGGGTAACAGGTTGGTTCACAATCAGGAAAAGTTATCTTCTTTGCTCGCCAGTCTATTCTCGGATTATGTGTTTCTAACCAAGGGATTCCAAGAAGTACTTGAAATTGTGGGGCCATGATCACATCAAACACGATTGCTTCCCGATGTCCGACCTGACCCACCAGAGTGATTTCAACTGTGGAATGCGTTACAGGCCCTGAGGCTATTTCGGTTCCATCAACTGTAGTAATTACATCTTGGGCTACTTTCGGGCGGAGAGGAAGCTTAATCCTGGAAGCCAATTCACGGTCTATGTAATTTCCAATAGCTCCACTGTCTATGTATGCTTTTATAGCATGCAACTGCTGAGGCTGTTTTGGGTTCACAAGCACCATTGGCATGACAAAATGCGAGGTCAAAGAGTTTGTTTTCAAGCTCGGCAAGCGGACCCCTACGCTTGTCGGGCTAGGTCGTTTCCCGAACCAGGTGTCAATAACTCGTTATCAGTGGCTCCAACCACCTTCTTGGGTGGTTTAACTGGACAACTTTGAAGAAAGTGACCGGAAGTTCCGCAATACAGACAAAGTTGCATTTGTCGCCTTCTCTCTCGTTCCTTCTGCGTTAATGGTCCTTTAACACTGCCAATTTGCATAGGTTTGGAAACGTCAGTACTCTTGGAGTTAACGTGGGTCTTGATAGGTACTCTGGTTTCATACTTGAGCCGATCTGCTTTTCTATTTTGAAGTCTGTGATCAAGTTGAACCACTAAGTCTATGTAGTCTGCGCAGGCCTGGGGTGGATCTACTATCTGAGCTATAACATCTTTAAGCTCTCCGCGCAGGCCTCGATGAAACAATGTGATCCTTTTATTTTCAGGCCATCCGGTTTCCACAACTAGTCTATTAAAGGTGCCGATATAGGACAAAAGATCCTGATTACCTTGTCGTAAGGATAGCAGTTCGTTGTCAAGGGCCTGTCCCTGCGAGTGTCGAGCGAACAATCTTTCCATGCTGGCCTGGAAGCCCTGGAAATCCCGGAGAATGGGATCATCCTGATTTACTAATGGAATAGACCAATCGGCAGCACAGCCACTGAGGTAAGATAGTACAAAGGCTACTTTGGTCTGGTCGTTGGGGAAGGCCCCGGGCCTGCATAAAAAGTGTAAACGGCATTGGTTCATAAAAACGGCATATTTCTTGGGATCCCCCGCAAAACGTTCCGGCGGGGCCAAAGGCGTGTGTCCAGGTAGATTGATTTGTACCGGGTTATTCGAACCCATTGTTGTAGAAATATCTCCGGAAGCAGGTAAAGGAGTGTGCTCTGCCTGGCCCTGCAATAACCTTTTGGCCAGATCATCAGTTCTTTCCTTGGATAGGATTAGTTCCCTTCTGAGAGCATTAGTCTCCTGGCCGGCTGAGTGCACTTCTGCCCGTAATTCCCCTAAAAGATGGGCCAGCTGATCTGTCTCGGAAGTCTCCATAGCGCCCAGGTGGGAAATTGTGGTAAGGCTTCGCGTTCTGTAACGCTCACCTGGTTCCCACGGAGGCGCGGCGTCGAAGGCGCAGAACTCTGAAGATGGACAGGAAGTGCCCCTCTATTCTGGCTTCCCTGGCTCGTTGGATACCCTCCTGTGCGTGAAAAGGGAGTATTACCAACTGTGGAACAATGCTCAAGCCTCCCACTCCCTTCCAACCCTCCACGATACCTCCTCCACGATTCCCCGTGAAGCCTCACCTTAGGGTTTGGAAGGATGAGCTCTCCATCCTGCTTCTGATGCAGGGGCGCGTTGAAACCCAGTTACTTCACTGGATTGAGGATTGATGGGAGTTCAGGTAAGCTTGACTGTTCAGGTAAGGCGCTGTGAAAGTTCTGTTCAAAAGTTCAAGCTTAATAATAATGTTCGTTGTCTAATTGCAGCAAGCGCTAATGCTTATGTCTTTTTCCCCTTAGGGGCCGGGGTTCGGAGTGCCGGAGATATGGCGCCGACCCGAAGTGAAACAGTTCTGGATGAGCGCTCAGGTAATGTCTTTGCATTCGCTCATTCAATGTCTTTGTCTTTTTTCCCCATTGGGGCCGGGGTCCGGAGATGCCAGGAAGCGGCAGGACCCCAAATGCAGTGGGAATAATCCAACAGGTAAGACTTAAAAGGAAACTGAGCTTTCCTTATTCCTTTTCTCCCTCTCACCTTTGTTCTTGTCTTTTTTCCTCTAGGCGCCGGGGCGTAGCTGAATCCGGAAGATCGCTGCTGAAGATGGAAGCGCCTTGCAAAGGTGAGTAAAATGCAGCGCTGCAGCGATCGAAACGAAATGCCTTTAAAATGATGTCTTCCTTTTCAGGGCCGTTGGAGAAATGACTCCGGGATGCAGATTTAGCAGGTAAGGGCTTTTCTTCTCCTATTCTCTTCCTTTCTCCCCTTGCAGGTGTTCCAGGGTGCTGGCAGGCGTGGCTGAAGTCAGGATGCAGGAGCTGACACGGTGAGCGTCCAGCTGCTAGGTGCAGAACAACGCGAAGCATGTGTGGCTGTTCGGGTGGGGTTTAAATAGCCTTGGAAGAAGTTCCTGGTATGTATCCTTCCACCAATCAGGTATGTATCCTTCCCCGACCACACCCGGGTGGTGAAGTAGTCCTACAGGTTAAGTAGTCCCATCCAGGCCTCAAGAGGGCCTGGATGAAGCAGCAAGGTCTGCATCAGGTAAGTGTGCACCCAAGCACTTAAACACATATCCTCTTCTATGAGCCTGGCACCTAAGGCGCCAGGACTGGGGTCCGCTATGAGCCTGGCGCCTAAGGCACCAGGACTGAGTCCAAAGGGCCCCGACTTGGGCCCGCTGAGACTTCCCTGGGGAAAATGATGTCTGCCTCTGGGGTTGCTGGGCCCGGCCTGGCTCCTTAGAGGTAGGCATCATGACATCTGCTACAACTTCCAGTGCTATGCTGATGACACTCAACTCATGTCCAGGCTGCCCTTGGCCACCCATACTCCCTCCCTCATTACTGATTGCCTCATTGACATTTGAAATTGGTGTACTGCCAACAATCTCTAAATGCCAGCAAGACTGATAGCCTCCTCATCGGTACACCTTCACCATCCTTTTTCCTCACTCTGGCCGGCCCCCCTTGGCCCTCCTCCTACCCGCACCTGCAAGGCCAACAACTTTGGGGTCACCTTTGACTCCACACATTCCTTCTCCGCACACATTTCTGACATTTCTTGAGATATATTAACTTCTTGCTTAACCTCCTCAGGGGTACTGTGCCTTTCCTCTCGTTAGCCTACAAGCTCACAGTCTCTCAAGCTCTGGTTGTCTCAAAGTTGGAAATCTGTGACAGGCTCTTTCAAAATTCTACCTGCCTCCACACTAATCCAGTACAGGACTGCAAGACTTGTCCTTGGCCTCAAGCCTTAGGATCCTATCTTTCCAGCTCTGACATCCCTTCATTGGCTACCAGTGGATGCAAGGGTAAAACTTCAGACCCTCTGCATTGTGCACAAGGATTTCTGGGGCCTGGGTCCAAAATACCTTTAACTATCCCTCTGCCAATACCCCCCTCTTGAGTCCTTTGCTTCTATACCTCACACTCCCTCAGGGTCAGTCGTTTATCGAAGAAACAAGCTGGGTCAGATATTTGGAACAGCCTACCTGCCACGTTGAAACTTGAGGAGAAACATCTCTGCTTCCGGAAGCACCTCAAGACCTTCCTATTTTCTCCTGCATTAGCCCCTCTTCTCCCCAGCTGAACAGTTTTCTCTATTGGCACTGTGCACCTGGACACCCTCTGTCCTTCGTCCCAGCTACCTGTTCACCCTGCCTCCCTGCTGCACTGCCTCCAGGACTCCCATTGCAAAGGGTCCTGTACGTGTACCCATAAAGTCCCCCACTCTTCTTCTGCACTCATCAAATTTGCCCTATCCAAATGATCTTGAACTTGCCACTTGCTGGCTGCAATTCCACCTTTTGAATGCCTATTCTATCATTGGACTTCATTTTCAATCTTTGCTATCCTCTGTTTGGCACGTTCCACTTCTCCCTCTTCCAGGGTCTTCAACCCTTTATCCCTTCTCCATGCACTTGCATGTTTTCAATTTCACTGTGCCCAGTATGATTGTTGTTTTCATTTCCTTTTCTCCCTTGTTCCCCTCCCTTTGCTTGGTTGCACTGTGAGCCACTTGTGTACGAGGGCAATCTTGATGAGATGTCATATCATGTCATATACATCCTTTGTTCTCGGTGCAGTGTCTCTCACTCTGACTTTGCTGATGGCAGTTGCTCCCCGTGCACATGTGTGCAGATTCATGTTCTATGCACATTCCCTGTATGCCCCTAGGTGTCCTTAACTGCCTGCTTGTTGTAGTATGTCTCCAGGATGATCCAAGTGTCATGTTATTTGGACAGCCATTTCATGCTTACTGTGGGACTGTGTGTCATCATGCACGACTTTAGGGTGTCCACATCTGTGTCGTGCACATGGCTCCACCTGTTACAGGCCCACTGCCTCTTTTCAACTGGTGTTGTGTCTTCTGCATGCATGGGTGTACTATTGATGGTTCCTCATCTGTCCTGCATCATGTCCACTTCTCATCGGCTGTCATGACATTTGACTGACGACATGCAATAGACTCCTGCCAACACTTTCTGACAATGCACAGTTCTGTGGGGAACCTTTCATTGCCCTGCAGTGCCTCCCTGCTATTGCCCAGAGGGTGGTTAGTTCATGGTATCCATGCTACACGGTGCATGCCATTTGCACATGATGGCTGCAATTGCCCTTACACTGCCGTCACGTTTGGGGATTGACATCACTACATACGTGTTGATGTTGGAAGTTGAGGGGGTACACATGCACTGCGCCACACACACACACACTCCTGCGCCAAGTTCAGCCCTTCAACATGCCAACACAATGCTGCTGAGTGATAATGACCTGCCATGTATGTACCCATGTCCCTCCATTCACTGTATCGAAATGCAATAGCATAGGTACCTCCTGTGACACATGTACTCTGCATAGTCAATGTTTGTTGAGTGCTGCACATGAACATGCATGTTACATGTGTCATGGTGTGTTTGGTGTGATTGCCAGCTGTGGCTATTTGTGTGTTCCCACATGCTTATGCTACGTGCCATCTCTTTGTTGCCATCTCTCATTTCTGCCTTGGACATGTGCCTGCTAGAGGTTGTGTGTGATGCAGGTGATGGGCAACATGCAAAACATGTGTTGGCTTGACATTTTGCACACATCATTTTCTGATTTTGGGATACCCTTGCATTGCAATGACACTGGATGCATGTTGGACTTTGAGTTGCATGTGACATGTCTGCTTTATGTGTTGGTTGTCAATGTTGTGATCTATATGTGTGTTGTATGTGCTACTGACATGCGTGTTCTTGTTTCTTTTTTATGAGGCAGGTGATGAAGCACTGGAGGCAGAGGATGAAGATGTCATCCCAGACACGGTGGTCATTTCACATGACCATCCAGGCACCAGTGGTGGTTGTGGGGTGGCATCCCACGAGGACCCACTGGTGCTCCAGGCCATCATGTCCAGAGCGGACTCTGAGTCAGGCTCTGATGTATCCTCTGACCACTATGTTGAGCTAGATCTGCATCATGACTTGTCGTCGCCGGTAAGTGATCCTGTGTTGGATGATCGTCTGTCCACGACATCTGCAGTAGGGGGCCAGGCGTGTTAGAATGTCCGCCTGTGGTGTTTACACGTGGATTGTCATACTTAACTCCAGTTGTCCATGTTCCTGGGGCATCAGGTCGATGGAGGGATGCAGTCCTGCAGCTGCGGGCAGCACCAACTCAGCAAGTACCACAGCTTCTTGGGCCCGGCAGGTGTCGTGTCCGGCAACATGGTCACCATGCACTACCGGGGTCAACTGAGTGGGAGCATGCCATTATTGCCATAGCACAGCAACAGGAGGAGCAGTTGAGATGATGGCTCAAGGTATGGAAAGTGTGGCACGTTCCATCCTCCCCCCTGAAAGGCATGTGCAGCTCCAGCAGCGGGCTACGCATTCCACGTGCTGCTCACTCAGGCTGGGCATGGCGGCCTCTGACAGGGCACGTTGGGCTGAAATGGTGGCTCGGCATCAAGCTATTTCTGCTCAGGCAGAGGCACACCGTGAGGCCCTGAGGGTCGAACACAAACCCTCCGATCTAATCTGGGTGCTCTCATGATAGACAACAGTAGGCGGGCAGAAGATAGGATGCAGCGGCTTAAAAGAAACATCTCAGCTGAACTCCATGCCAGCCGGGTGGTACTCCGTACATCATGTGAGGCCATGCAGGCTGAACTCCGTCTTACATGTGAGTCCTTGCAGGAGGAAGCCTGTGTGACACGTGAGGTAATGCATGCAGACCTACGGGGCATTGCCATGCACAACCTGGCTTACCAGACCCAAATGCTTGCTGCTGCTGAGGGGCAAGCAGCGGATAGGCATGGTGAGGCAACTGTGCCACATCCACCTTCTGAATTCCATCCAGAGGGTGACGACGACAACCTATCTCCCACATATGTCGGGCCGTGCAGGCGCTGAGCCCATTGAGTTTTTTTTTTTTTTAATCTGCACATGTGGGTGTTGAGGTGCACTCTGTACCTCCCCTCTCCTGGTTGTCCCCCCATCACCTGGGTCATATGTGGCCATTTTTGTTTTCATTTTTTTCCTGCAAGTAATTATTTTTCTATTGTGCACTCATGTTATAGTGTGGTGCTTTGTGGCATTTGAAGGCATCCACAGTGTGTTCCAGCAGGCCCCATTCAGGCTTGTCTCATGTATGTGTTTTGCTTGGGGTTTTGCTTGGGGTCCTGACACATATGCTACTCCTGCTTCCCCTTTCCATGGGCTTGCAAGGATGGCTCGGTGTGATTACATCTCACACAGGGGCATTGGGCTTCCGTCATATCTGTGGCCAGCCTGCAGTACTACTTGTGTGTACAACCCTAGTGGGTATTCCGGATGACTTCTCCAATGCATGTCTGCACTTCATTTTGGTGAGTATTCTGTTGACTGTGCATTTCATCGTGTTGCTTATGATTTTGTTATGAATTGACTGTCTATGTTCATGCACTTCCTGCTGTAGGTGGTGCCATACACCCTTTGGCTGTGTAACACACACTGATGGTGGGAGGGGTCCGTGTGCTGACAATGTTGCATTGGGACACTTGGCCTACAGTGATTTTGATATGCGACATGAATGCTGCACACTGAGTTATCCTTGTCACCACGCCTTTCAACTACCCCCATTTCCTTGCTTCCCCTGATTTGGGAATCTTGCAGCCCTGCCTGGTGTTTTGTTATGCCATTGGAAATATGGCCGCATTGCTTTTGACTTGACTGTCATGTTTGTGGCCTGGACCTGCTCCCCACCTCCCATTGGTTGCACTTGGCCCTTGTGACAATACAGACAACCAGGAGGCTGGAGCCTGCCACCACTACCAAAGGCCCACGATGGAGGCCCTGTCTACCCCTGTCCACCACCCTTCTGGGTACCTCGATTGCCCCACTGTCTCCACTGCCCCCTGCCTTTCTCCACCTGCCCCCTGCCAGTCTCCCCCTGTCTCCCTTGCCCCTGCCAGTCTCCACCTGCCCCCTGCCAGTGCCAGTCTCCCTCTGTCTCCCCCTTCACCATCACACCCATTCGCCTTCTGCACTGTCTTCTTTCCCTCTGCCCCCTGTGTGTGTTTTCTTTCCCCCTCTCCCCCTTCCTGCCTTTACACCTTGGCCCCTTCCTCCCTTCTCTCATCCCTCTCTACCACCCTTTACCCTCCTCCTTTGTGCTCTGTCTGTCTTTTTCTGGCACTACCCCAATTGCCGTCAGGCATGGTGATACGTAGCCAGTTGTTCTTTGCATTCTCTTCCCCCTCTGCCTCCGTCCATCCACCCCCCACCTTCACCTTTTTGAGTTTTATTTTGGCACTTACTTTTATCATCAGTCCCTCCACCATTGATTACAGGTCATCTGTTCCCCCTTTCCCTTCTGTGTTTCTTCTCCCACTCCCCAGCACTATCTTGATTCTTCATCGACCTTAAATAGTTTGTCATTTTTTTTGTTACTCTCATCACCTCTTCCCTCCTCTTCCCTATCCCCCTCCCCTTATGTGACTCCTGCACTGCAATTATTGCCGTCAGGCATAGAAATGATTATGCTAGTTTTGTTTTCCCACATTTCCTCCCTAGTCCCTCCCTTATTGTTTCAAGCACTTGTACTATGTACTTTGATTTGATAGTTCATTTTCAAATTCTGGACTGTTTGAAGGACTTGTAGGAATGTACTGTTATTCTCCCTTGTTCCCTCCCTCCTTGAGGTGCTTTGATGCACTTTGTGTGTAGGCCCTATAAGGATTTTCAATGAATCAGTGATTGCTCACTGTCTGCAAAAGTCGATGTGGGGTTCTGTACATGATATGTTCTGCTGGTCAATGGCTGATCCTATGTTGGATTTTATTTTGAGGTGTCAGGGAATTGGTGTGGTTTAACACACAGGGGGGTCAGTGAGTTCAATGTTCACATGTGCTGTGTACAGGACACTGAGGCTCACTTCATTTCACATGCATGTATTTGATGAATGTCCCTACTGACACAAACACTTAGGCAATGCCCCCCCACACCAACTGCAGCGACACCATGCACACACGTGCACTCAGATTGCCTTCTGAGGCATGCTCTGTCCCTACAATCCATGTTTACTTCTGATTGATTGATCGTGTGCATGCATGACAGGGTACTATTTGGTTGTTTATACTTATTTTTCATAATGCTCAAGAGGTTTCCCCAACGCAATGTACACTCACTGTGCTGTCCGGTGAGTAGTGTGTCTCAGGGGACATACACACAGCACACATTGTTTTTAATGCCAATTTGCTATTGTCCAATGTGCATGGCAACAGGTATTCTGACTTTTGTTTCTTAAACCACTGGTGACATGCATTTGTGCCACCGTTTTTTGGGTGTGAGGTTTTGGTTAGTCATTTCTTCAGATTCCATGTCAGGTGTAATTGTCTAGTGCCTATTTACATTTCTCACGTGTCACTTCATGACTATTGTGTCATGTGTTGTGCATATGGTTTGATGTGTTGCCGTTGCATACCATGGTATGGTGTGGAAGATGGGGGTCATGGGGGTTGGGAGGGTTTGGGTGGCATACCAGTACTTTCATGCCCTGTTTTGCAGGGGGGGGGAGATACGCACCTTGCATGTTTTTCTTTTTGTCACATGGGATTGGCTGTGTTTAAGAAGCTAGGGATGCACACAATGTGGCACTTCTGTGGACACATTCTCAGGGTGGTAAGGTTGTGACAGTTAACTGTCCCTTTCTCATCATCGATTGTCACGTGGTATGTGCCAGGCCTGTGTGCACTCCACAGGGGTTAGAGTTTAGGTGAAACATGTGGCCACAAGCTAGGTACGGGCTGCCTCGCCACATGCCCTTTACCCTCCCATGCGCAGTGGCCGTGTGTGTGATTGGAGATGTGGGGCCACACCCCATGTCCACTGGTACGCCCTGCCGTGTTGCAACGTTATGCAGGACACATGCAGCAACAATGATCCTGCACACTACTGGGGGTGCATGTAGTAGCTGTCTGCTAAAGCAGTCAAGGGAGCGGAAGCATGATTTGATCACTCCGAATGTGCTCTCCACTATGACCTTGGTTGCAATATGGGCTGTGTTGTATCTTACCTGGGGTCTTGTGGTGGGGTTCAGTATTGGCGTCATCTTGTAGGTGCTCAGAGGGTAGGCACTGTCCCCTGGAAAGGTGATAATGGTTGTCATTAGTTGGGCTTGTGTATTTGTCTGTGTGTGACATGCATGCATGTGCACAGGCATTTGAACTCACCTATGAGCCATGTGTCGCCATACTTCCCAGCTTCCAGGGCCCGGCTCAGGGCGGACATTCTGTATATGAAACTGTCATGGGTGAACCCTGGATAGTTTGCATAGACAGAGGTGATGGTTCCCTTGGCATCATATACAACCTGCACGTTGATGGAATGCCAGTGCTTGCGGTTGTGGTGGATGTTTTCAGTGGCCCTAGGTGGACGTAGGGCCACATGGGTGCAATCTATGGCACCAAGCACTTTGGGGAAGTGTGCCACCCTGTAGAAGTCCAGCACCATGGCCTGCCTTTCTGCGGGTGTTCTGGTCATGTATTTGTGCCTGGGGACTGAGGGTCACGCAGTGATGATTGCCAACACCTGGTGTAGGTAACGTGACTGCGTGGGCTGTGAGATGCCCCCCACTATGGCAGTTGTCTGCTGAAATGACCCAGTGGCCAAAAAATGGAGTACATTGAGCACCTTCTCCAAGGGGCTCAATGCTTCAGAGCACAGGGTGGGTGATGTGAGTTCATCCTCCCACTCAGTGACCCGCTCTTGGTTGATATGAGGTGGAAACCTATACCTGCCATAGACCTGGTCATCAGGCATCCTAAAAAGGCTGGTCCTGGGCAAACAAATGCGGGGCCTGGCTATTCTCTTCCTCCTGCGGTGTCCCACGATCACTGCTGCGAGCAATGGGACATTCATTGTAGCTGTATATGCTTGTTTGTTGTTTGCGTGCACTTTTATGGTGCGCGGGGACGCTTCCACCTGCTTTCGTGTGGCAGACGTATTTGTGCGTGTGCGTGTGTTTTGACGTGCACGGGTTTTCCCTATTCAATTCCCTGAAAACGTGTTTTTCACTATCGTGTGTGCGTTGCGTGTGTTTCCCAGCGGTACTTCCCATGTTATGCCTACATTTTCATGCGTTGTTCCCCATTCCCCGTGTTCCGACCCTTTTTAGGTGTGTGCGCGAGAAGTAGTGCGCTTTCCCTGTTCCTTTCGCACATGCGTTTGGACAGTCGCAGTGACGTGTAAGATAAGTGCGGATTTGGCGCACATCCCGGGAAAAACACGCAAGGCCTTCCATGAATCGCACAAGTGCGCTAGCTTTTTCACGCTTGCACCAGCTTGCGCCACAAATTTTGGTGCACATTTATTCCTTGAATTACCCCCTAAATATCAGAAATTGTGGTCTGTGAATCTCGGTCACTCTTTTTTGGGCCCAGTTCATCATTTGATCCCTGTTCTTTATTGGAGGAATGAAGGGCAACTGCAAGGACCAACTGCCAATGCAGAGAAGGTAGTCATGAATTTACAGTTAAGAAACAACTCAGTATCAGGGCATTTCAAACACCTTAATTGAATTGTGTCCCCACTTCTTTAGGCATATATTGTGACTCTGACAAAAAAAAAAAAACCTGAACATCTTTTCTTAAGTGATGATCGAGGGGTTCAGCCCCCCCTACTGGATACCATTCTTTGTACTATCCATCAGAGGAAAGCACTGATAATCTACACTCACCAGCACCCTTCTGGGCTTCATCTAGGATTTCTCACCATAATCAAAGCACTCACTTAGTGCAGTTCCTTATCTTCTTCCCCTGTATTCCCATCACTCCCTGCCAGCCATTGGGCTCTCCATCCCCCTATCTTCCTTAACTGCTATCCTATTACCTATCCTCCCTCTCTTTCGAAGCCTGGAAGGAATCAGCTTAAGAAGGGTCTCCTGGACCCAGGCCTACCCATTGCCGACACCTATGTTAACACCACTTCAAAGCAGTCTATCAATGACATTCTCTTTCTCGTGCCCTCTCCAGACCTATGGACTCCCCTTATGGTCTCTGTCCACCCACCTTTATTTTCCTCTCACATTAATGGTGGAACTAGATGGGAGGTGATCTTGGCACCCTTCCCATCTTCCAAGTGCATCATAAATGTCTATCGGAATGGCACCTTCATAGCCCAGGGTTCTCAGCCCAATCTCCTCATTCTTAACGGGTGTCTTCCATCTCTCATTAACGTCCTTCCTTCTACCATTCCTCTGGCTGCCACACCTTTGGTCTCTTTGCCACCTCTGGCTGGTGTACCTTGCCCCTGCACCCCACCTTGGAAGACCTTTAAATGTGGCACACAGCCTCTCCTAGCTGCCCTCAACTCTTACTTTGCTGTCAAACACTCCTCTGACATCTGTTGCCCTCTTAAAGGCTTTGATCTCGATGTCCTCGCTCTCACTGAGACATGGTTCAATGCCAGCTCTGTCACTGCTTTTGACACACTCCTCCCTGAGGGCTGCAAGATCCTCTCCAAGCCCAGGACTAACCAGTCTGGAGGAGGAGTAGCACTTGTCTTCCCTGAATGGGTCCCTGCCTCTGTCATGCCCATTCAATCTTACTCCTCCTATAACTGTCTTGTTTGCAAGCTTTGTATCTCTGCAAACCTCTCAATCACTCCGCCTAATCCTATTGGAGAGGGCCAACCTCACCTATTCTCTCCATACTTCTATGTTTAAGCTTCACCTCCTCTGTGACTTCAATATTCATCTTGATACTCCTGAAGTTGCCACCATACACTTCCACAACAACTGAAAGTCTTTTTGCCTCACCATTCTTACCTCTGGTCCAATCCACACAGCTGGCACACCCTGAATGTGCTCATCTCAGATGACCTCTTTCTCTCGAACCCGCTCTACACACCTCTGTCTTGGTTTGATCATTCTCTCCTCTCTTCTCACCTGTAGCTCCTTGGCTCCCCGGCTAAACCTTTGCTGCACTGCCAGACTCCTCTGTCATCCAAACTATGAAGGAAGTGTCAGTTGGTGCCTTTGCCACCTCTTCTATCCTTCCCCTACTACTGTACTCGACTCTAATTCTGACTCAACCCTTGCTAACCTTCACATTTCCATCTTCAGCACCCTTGACATCCTTGCCCCTGCCATGAGGATCTACATGAAGCCTACCTCCGAATGTAACAGTTGGTAGGATTCTGACCTAGTCTTGCTGAAAAGCAAGTGTAGGGTTTCTGAAAGGAAATGGCTGGCCTCTTGCACACCCTTTGACAAACGGGCCAGCCACCTGCTCCAAAGGCAATACAGACTCTCCATCCAGTCCAAGAAGAGGGCCTTATCCAAGCTTGCATCTTGGGGCCACAAAAAACATGGCTGAACTGTTCAAAATCTGAAAGGAACTTGCCGATCCTGCTGTCGTCTCTACTTCTCCTCTTACCTCCCAGACCCGCTGTGTGGCCTTGGCTTCCCACTTCTGAATGAAAACTCAAGACATCCTGACCTCACTCTCCTCTTCACCCCCTCCTCCACCTAATCTCCAGCCTCCCTTGGCCCCTCTCCCCACTGCCCTCCTTCTCTCCTACTCACCCATCGCACCAGATGAGGTTACAAAGACTGTTCGCTCAATGAAAGTCTCCTTCAAACAGGTGCTTTCCTGCTTTTCCAGAACTATCAAGGACAATATTGCTGCCATCGCTCCCTCTTGGGCTGAGTTCTGAAAACACTCTTTTTCCACTGGCTCCTTCACACAAGCTCTCAAGCACTCCCTTGTGCACCCCCTCTTAAAAAAGCCATCTGCAGACCCTTCATGCCCGGAAAACCTCTGCCCTACTTCCACTACCTCTTCTTGGGAAAACCTTTGGAGAAATTGGCCATCTCCCAACTTACCCACCACACTGAAGTTGTTGGTTGCCTCCATAACAACCAGTCTGGCTTCGGAGCAGCCAGAGGCACAGAAACTGCTCTCCTGAACACATGTGATGGCTTGCTCTCTAATCTTAACTCCTGCTCTCCCTCTGTTCTTATCCTTCTGTATCTGTCCTCTGCCTTTGACACTGTCAATCATTTCACCCCCTTAAATCACTTCTGTGACACCCTGGGTATCAGTACTGGGCACTGGCTTGGCTAACTTTGTACCTTTTGAATCAGCCCTCCCATGTTCAAATGGACCGATTTGTCTCCTCTACCTCACTAGCTACCTGTGGTTTTCCACCGTGCTCTATCCTCGCATCGTGGTTTTCAACATTTACCTTTCCCCTCTTGCCCACTAAATCTCCACCTTCTCCACTCATTTCCAGTGTTATGCTGATGACACACAGCTTTCCTTTAAGCTGTCCTCATCTACCTCCTTTCCTTCTTCTCTCATTCCTGATTATCAGGCATGGTGCACTGCTAATGATCTTTGTTTTATATCCAATAAGACTGAGATCCTTCCCATTGGAACTCCTGCCCCTTTGTTCCATCCTAATCTCTGGGTGCCCTCCTTGGGCCCTCTCCCTTCACCATCTTGTGAGGCAAAAAACCTAGGAGTCATCTTCGATTCCTCTCTATCCTTCTCACCTCAAATCACGAACCTTGCCAAGAAGGCTACTTTCATCTCTACCTCCTCAGAGGCATTCTCCCTTTCCTCAACTTCCCCAGAACCTCAATGTCTCAAGAGCTCTTGTTCTCTCCAGGCTGGACTAATGCAACAGCCTCTTTCTCATTCTGCCTCTTGCTTCCCTCCACCCTCTCCAACTAATCCAGAATAAGACTGCAAGTCTTATCCTTGGCCTCAAAACCAGGGACCACATCTCTCAAGCCCTACGATCTCTCCGATGGCTCCCGGTGGCTGCAAGAATCAAATCTAAGACCCTCTGCATCAGCCACAAGGCTACATCCAACCTTCTTTCCCTAATTACCTCCCTGCTAGAATCCTTCGGTCCTCTAGCTCTAACACTCTGCAGGTCAAATGATTCTCCAAGCAGAGAGTGGAGGGTAGATCGCTTTCCTCTACAGGACCCTCCCCCTGGAATGGCCTTCCTGCCCTCCCACACTTGAGCTGGATATCCTAAAGTTCTGGAAACTCCTCAAGACGTTTCTTTTCTCCTCCACCCCCACTCCCCTGCTAATGTCCCCCTGTTGCAATGGCTGGCTGTCTGGTCCCTTCTGAGTCCTTTTCTAACCAGGCCATCCCCCTACTAGTCTTCTGTAGTACACTAATACTAGCACTTGCCCATGGGCACCTCTCCCTGACAAGCATACTGAGTCGGGTCCGCACCTGCTCCTCGCACCATTACCAGTGTCCCTGCCTCCTTGCGACTGCCCTCCATGGGCTCCGATAGCACTTACTCTGCCTTTACCCTAGGGCCTCCTCTCCCCCATGCACTTTAATTAGTGCACTTGCACAATCCGAATGACACAGGCCTAGTAGGACCGTTTCTTGTTTAATCCTCCCCTGTTCTCCTCTCCTTCTGCCTTGTGGCACCTGGAAACAGGTCCTGATGTATAGACGCCATACAAATGTCCAATAAATAATTAAATAAATGATTTCCAGGCTAAAGATCAGAAAATGACATAAGTAAAAATCTGTGTACCTCTAGGTAAAGACCAACTTCTGTATAGGTGTTCAATAATCACAGTAATGTTTCATCCTGCATAAACATAGCTCTCACGGTTCCTGTTGGCTTGAGCGATAAGGTCATCCAGTTCTGTTTTTCACCTTTGGATTCTCGAACTTAAAGTTTCAACTTCTATATTTGAAATTTTGAAAAACAACAAGTTCCATAATTCCAAGCAAATGAAGGACTGTGTGGCCATTTCACACATGGCAATGGGAAACTTGACAGTTATGCTTACAGTTCTTTGGTGTGGGGGCTGTGAACATTTTTGGATAAGATTGTTCAAAATCTGGTTCATTAATACAACTCAGTGATAAACTAGGGGGATCTCCCATTTCATGTTGCATTAGGAAACCTATATCCTTGGCTACAATGTATGCATTGTATAGCTACCACACCCAAAGTACTTTACCCCAAGGCACAACCAGAGATCTTGAGTGTGTCTTGTCAGATGTGAATACATCCTCCAGTTTTATTTTTTCTTTGAATTTTGTTACTTTACTTCAGCTCAGCGCCATAAAAGTGGACAAGGTAACAACTCAAATGTAGCGAATTACAACATATATTTGAAACAGTTATACAATACTAGTGTTACCACCTGGCGTGGTCCGGGTCTGTAGCTGACATACACATGGGGGTCTGCTAAAGCCTTGTGTATGTTTTATTGTGCCCTAACTTCCTATTTTTGAAAAATCACAAAATCAGCAATCTCCTGAAATCGCCTATATTGATAGCACAGGACAGACTCCTCCCCACCCCTGTGCAGGGGGCATGGGTGGGGTTGGTCAAATTTCACCATCACCAGTACACCCCAGACTGAACTGCTGACCTTGTGTCCTAACTTCATATTTTTGAATAAGTTTAAAATCGGCAATCTCCCGAAATCGCCTATACTGATAGCACAGGGCCGGACCCCCCCTATGCAGGGCAAATGGGTGAGGTTGGTCAGGTTTTACTATTGCCAGTACACCCCAGACTGGTATGCCGACTTTGGGACAAAACATCAGCCCACCAACTGTTGTGGGGCTGGAGCCAACAATCACAAAATCGTCAATCGCCCATACTGATAGCACAGGGTTGGACCCCGCCATGTGCACAGCGAATGGTGGAGTTGGTAAATTGTCACTATTGCCAGTACACCCCAGACTGGTATGCCGACCATGGGCCAACATTTTAGCCAACCAACTGTTATGTGGTCGGAGCCAACACCTATTCGGATAGCACAGGGTCAGCCCACTCCCTGTGCAGAGCGAATGGGTATGGTTGGTCAGGTTTCACTATGAACAGTACAGCCCAAAAAGGCATGCCAAACTTCAGAACACATTTCAGCTGACCAACTGTTATGGGGCTGGAGCCAACCCCGAACATACAAACAAACTTTCCAAAATAAATATATATATAGATGTTCGCCAAAAAAAATCATCATCATAACAAGTGAAACAGATCAGAAACATTTTAAATCCTAATGAACAAATACACATTTACCATTATAGCAGCAGGTAAAGATAAGACTAATAACTAATTTTATAGCTAACCAGCGGTTGGTCCTGTACACCTTTAACACGTGCAACCTTGCAAGACAAATTAATTGAATATTGCCTTATTTAACATGCCGTAATACCTACTTGCATTGGCCATGTCAATATTAAAGTACAAATGCATACAATCTTAAAACCCGAAATACACCAAAGGAAACACTGGCATGTTGTTATCCGGCACATTACTATTTCATGGTTCCAAATGCACCATTCAGCTTCAATTAGGCCACTTCATACATATTTCGGTAACAGATGCCATTGTTATGTTCAAATATTTCAATAGTGTGTTTATGTTCAGCCATGATCTGTGCAAACGTTTTGCAACAGCAGTATATTTGCCTCGTCATTGGATCTTCTACAGAGGGCCATAGCATCACTAATAGAGGTAATCCATGCTAGTAAAATCCTTGGCCCCAAATATTTTGTTCTAAAATACAAATATAAAGGGCAAGCTAAGAAGAAGTGTTCCTCAGTTTTAATTCTAATCCAACAAAAAGTACACTTATTTGACTCACTTACATTTCACTTAGTTGCTCTGTATGACACTGGCAGAGTTACAAATCTCCATTTGATTTACATTGAGCGAAGGATCCTAGCCTTCATAATATCTAGATACGATTCATATCCTCAGGTCAGTTTATTCTCCCAATATAACCTCAGTGTATTTGATCCAGATATTACAACATGAAGCTCCTGTAAATATGGTAGCCTGTACTCTTCCTTAACAGTTTCTTTATACTTGCCAGAGATGGCATCAGGGTCATAGGTCAATGTGACCAATACACATTAAAATGTTCTTGATATTTAAGCACAATGGTAGCGAGGGCCCACCTCACTGCCCTATGATGTCCCTAACTGCCTCTCTACACTTGGAAAGTGTTGGGGAACTCCACAATCTAATCCAGTAGAATACTGGTCTAAGTGCCACAACTTGGTTCAGGTAAGGAAAGCCAGTTTCCTTATATATCAAAATCGTTGGCGTACTATTTGGAAGACCAAGATTTTTCTTATGAAAAGCATTTTCAGTTATAAATTGCAATTGTTACAGTTGGTATAACCCCAGGTTTTGGCCCCAGAATGGGCGGCCTGTCTTCTCTGAATTTCATCACACCATCACCGAACTCATATAAAGATTTATGATGGCACCACAGTACCATGAAAGAGATGCCCCAGTTCTGTTCAATGGCTGATCCCATTTGCATGTATTAGAAAACAATACACATAAATAAGCGGACAAGCAGACTTGCTCAATTGGCTCACTATCCACCCTTAGGTTGCAAAATGATGTTTTAAATCATTTTCTTCGCAAACACTATGGATATGGTCTTGCTAACATACAACATTTCAGAAACAGATAAAGCTGCTTCTTCAGCCAGCTCCGAGTTAGGGATACAAGGATTGCATCGAACCAATAGACTGTACAGAAGACGCCTCAATTAATCCCCTACTCCACCACCTTACTTAAGAGATGTGTGCAGCCCATGCTGCCTAACCCTCACTCACCTCCACTCCACCAGTCATTGACGCCTGACAGCAACAGGATCACACTTGAAAAGGGGTGACCTCCTTGCAAATGACAGGAGGTAGCATCTAGCACTCTAGAAGAGTTTAGTAACTCCATATAACATGTGGACTTTCATCATTATCCCACAGCCACCAATACTGGACACGTGCTGTAAATCAAAATTCAAAGGTTCTGTAAGACATAATGAAAGGACTCACAAATCATGTGAACATTTCAATCACTCTATCAAGTGACCATGATATTATGCCATACCGCAGTATGCAGGGCTACGGTTGCTACAACTCTGTGTCTGTTTGTGTTGTCATTTGTACTGTTAAAGAAGCAACAGCAACACACAATGACAAACCTAGTTTTGGCATTTTGTAGACATTTGCCAGGAATTCACCATACACCAGTCTTGCCACCATTTGTTCTGTAATTGACATCACGTGAAAGGCATTGTTATGGCATAACATGTATGGCCATACAAATACCAGGTATTCACTTCATTGCAAGGATTTAAAACCGCAGGTCAAGTACTTACACAAGAGTACGTTGTTGCCCTCATTTGTGCAATTATTATATATAACTGATAATTAAAACTCCCTCTATTGATGACCAAGAAACCACAAACCACAGGTCAGCCACTTCTATTAATTACAGCATGGCTGAGGTGGCTATACATTAAAAGTATGCCGGTCCGGAAATAGCGGTGCCATTATATCCATACAAACACCTTTTTCCGGAACGGCATAGTCCTAGTCGCGATGCCCGTAACACAGGCATCGAAAGTGACCAACCACACCCGGCAAAACGGCTGCCGGTATCTGCTGAGACATACGGTAGCTGTACCTGAGATACCGCCTTGGCTTAAGTAGGTGCACATCCCGAACTGCAGGGACATGCAATCACCGTCATCAACATGCTGGTAGAAAAGATGAAAACGATGCCAGAAACACTGGCATCGCGGACCAGGTATTAAGTGCAATCTGGTGTGTAGAAACAGGCCACATGTGCCCAAAATCAGCACTGGTGCTCCCTATGGGCTCTGTCACTGTACAAAAGTACCACTCCCACACCCCATATCCCTTCAAAAACCACAATGCTAGCAGCAGCTGTAGCAGGACAGGACCCGGAGGCTATGCCTGCAGAGCTATTGATTCAAGAGGCAGTGAGGTGGAGGATGCAGCAGAGGCGCATGAGGAGAAAGAGGGCCATCATGGCCCAGCAAATACCCAAGTGCAGCAGGTTGTACCCCGCAGGCAGCCACCAATCCCTCGCCTAAGGGCCACCCGATTCAAACTCACCCCATGTCAGATTCACACCCTGTACCAGCTAGACAGGGACACCATCACCACTATAGTGGACCTGATATATGATGACCTGGTGAGCCTCATAAACATCGGTACAGCCTCTACCCCCCCTTGCTGAAGGTAGTGTCTGTGCTACACTTTCTTGCCACAGGCACACATCAGAACACAGTTGGGAAGCTGCATGGGATCTCCCAACCCTGTTTCTCCTGTGTGTTCTTCTAGATGCTTGATGCACTCCTGTGTGATGTACAGGACCACATCAGCTTACCCCAGACTGCTGATGAGGTGAATGCCACAAAAATAGCATTCCATGCCCTTGCAGGCATGCCTAATGTAATTGGTGTGGTGGACTTTACACATGTGGAGCTGGTGGCCAGGCATGCTGTGGAGGTAGTGTACCGTAACAGGAAGCTGTACCATTCACTCAACATACAGATGATGCGTGATGCCCACCACTTCATCACCCATTGCTGTGCAAAATTTCCTGGCTCAACACACGATCTGGTTGGCGCGCTAGGGAGGGCAACAGTGTTATGTCATCCCTGGTAGAATCCATTTTGGTATTGGTGCGTGCACTTGCCAACCACCGTTACATGCCCTTGCCACTGGAACCATCCACCAGTACCACTCCTGAGGGTTCATTACCAAGCAACTCAAAGCGCAGATCCGAGTGGCTGACTTGCCCTCCAGAAGGGCGCACCACTCATCCTAAGAGGGGACATAAATAGGAGACCATTGTGTGTGTGGGGGGAGGGATAGTTGGGGAAGGGTTGTGGGGAGGGATAGTTGGGGAAGGGTTGTGGGGAGGGATAGTTGGGGAGGGGGTGTGGGGAGTGATAGTTGGGGATGGTGTTGGGGTGGGGTAGTTGGGTGGGATGGTAGAGGGAGTTAAGGCCTTTTTCCCTTGTATATATTTGCAATCACAATATATTTGGTGTTAAAAAAATCCATGACTGGACATTGATCTTTCAGTGTGAGTGCATTCATTCAAGTACAGTGCCCAGTGCCCAGTGCATTCAATGTCCTGTGCCGTGTGTATAACATGTGCTCAAAAGTAGTGATCGATAAGTTCCCCATGTGTGGCACGTCCATCCCTGCCCTCGCGGTGTTGACCAATGGCCTCATCATCATCAGTGTCCTAATCATCCTCTGGTGGCAGCATGTCCATGTCGGGGGGCAGGGGTACGTTGCGCCTGATGCACTGATGCACATGTTGTGCAACATGGCACATGCAAGCACAGTCTTTACAACCTTTTTTAGGGCTGTACATCAGTGTACCACCAGATCTGCTGAGGCACAGAACCTGGCCTTCAACAGGCCGAAAGTCTGCTCAATAGTGCAATGAGTACGGACATGGGCATGGTTGTACGCCTGTTTGTGCATGTTGTGTGGTTGTCTGATGGGTGTCTAGCCATGGCTTCAGAGGGTACCCTTACCACACAAGGGAAGAATACTCAAAAGGCATACAGGGGACAAATGAGTAACAAGATGAACACACGTAGGGGAGTCCCCCGAATGAACCATTCAGCAACTAATTCAGGGGGTACCCAGCATCACCTGCATGGTAGCAACACAAAGTGTACATGTTTATTTCCTGGTCATATCAAGTTGCCACAGGCTGGATAGTGTACATAGGAGACAAATTAAATGCTGAAGCACAATTGAGTTTAGCTCTCATTCATTATCCTTCCTGTACCAGGTAGGGCACTTGGTAAGTATGCATGTTGGGGGTGTGTTGAGCCGTTGCATTCACATGGACCATTCATACACCACATGAGCTACATAATGTCTTGTGCAAGTGACATACATGGAATTTAAGTATGTTTGCTATGGGTCACAAATTAAAGAGTACTATATGTGCATGTTGCACAGTGTCCCTTTCATTACCATGATGTGCCGGTGTGATTCAGTGGTACGAAGGGCATGCAGTATTCATGACCAAATCCCTACACACACTTTCTGTCGTGACTCACACATACGGGTGTAATGTCTAAGTGTGATGAGGACCAGTATGTACAAAATGGTGGGGGAGGGTATTTAGAGGTGGGATGCGTTGGTTGGAGGTGACCACTCTAATCATCATGGATTTCATATGATATATCTTTCAGTGATGTAAAGTTCTACAAGTATCTGTATGAATGCATTGATTTGACCAGTGTCCATAATGGAGTCATGTATCCGGTACCTATGAGCTGACTGTACCAGTCATGTGTGTGCAGCAAGAAGATGTGTTGTGGGTGTTAGCCTATGCAGCCTGTGGCTATGTATCATGATGTGTGTGTTTGGTTGACTTTGTTTTTGCCTGTTGTTGTAGTCACAATGGTGTGGTGCATTCTGGTACATGAAGTTCCTAGGATGTAGTGGTACGGAATAGATGTACTTCTGTATGCACTGTATATTCATCATACATGATGGCACGCATGTCATGGCCTTCCACTCTGCCATGATACTACTGTGTTGCCCCCTCACTCACCCCTACACACTTGCACATTTCATGCACTTACAATGCTGAGTTCATTCCTGTGCACTTCAATGTTTGCGGTTTACTGGTCTGAGAATTGTTAGTATGATTTGAACTTGCTATTATAATTCAGCTACCTTCCCCATTTTACGCCCTGTGTGTCCTCTGTGCACCTTCGCAGGACTTTGCTAATTGACTCAGAGAAGTGCGGGAGGTGTAATTACGGTCCCATGCATGTAGTGTGCACATTCACTGGTGATGAGTTTTAAACTGGAACATGAATCAACGCAGCACATGCCCTTGGAGTTATCCTCACCAAACTGCCAGGTATGCTAAACTGGTTACTGACCCCCCCATTTCAACACAGCACATGCCCTTGGAATTAGCCTCACCAAGCTGCCAGGTATGCTATGCTGGGTACTGCCCCCACCTCCATTTCAACACAGCACATGCCCTTGGAGTTAGCCTCACCAAGCTGACAAGTATGTTACGCTGGTTACTGCCCCCCCGACCCCCATTTCAACACAGCACATGGCTTGGAGTTAGCCTCACCAAGCTGACAGATATGCTATGCTGGTTACTGCCCCCGCCCCTCCAATTCAGCACAGCACATGCCCTTGGAGTAGGACTCACCAAGCAGCCATGTACGATGTCCAGCATGTCGTGCCTTGTACCGAGGCAGCGTGGAATTCTTCCACACCATGGCTTGTGCATTGTTAGGGTGATGTGTGTCTGAGTGCCTGCAGGTAATAATAATAATAATAATAATAATAATAATAATAATAAAAACGATTGGGGTTAATACAGGGGATCTGTGTGATGTGTGAGTGGTGTATGGGTGTGGGTTGCAGGCAGGTTCGATTTGGATGTGTGCAAGCAGGTTGACGGTGGGTGGACTGCCATCAGGGCTATACTGGCCTCAGGTACAACATACTTGACATGTTGGCCCACTCATTAGCATTGGGGCTACAAGGTGTGTTATATGACATTGGGTTTACGGGACTCACCAGCCTCATCCGATGTGACATCTACAGCCTCCAAATCTATAACTCCCTCGATCGCCTCCAGGTGCATTATGCTGCTGCAGGTTTAATACCAGGCCTGGGGTTTGATTGGTGATGGTGGTCCCCCTCCTCTGGCTGTGCCCTGGACACACTGTGTGGCAAGGAGGTTCCAGACCTGGAGTCCTAGATCTCCCCCCCTCTTGCAGCAGTCCCTAACTGTTCTGGGGGTTTTCCCCACCGCTGATACCTACTGGGCGACTTACTCCCAGATGGCCTTCTTCCTCAATTGGATTTGGCACCCTAGGTCACTGCAGAAGACTTCCGCAGAGTTCTCCACCAGTGTGTCTGCCAACATGTTCAGTTTGGCTTTGCTGAATTGCAGGTTGCGCCTCTGTTCTGTTGGTTGACTTGAGGACATGTCTGGGTACGTTTTTCAGTGTTCTGGATTTGGCTCTGAATCTTGTGCACTGAGGGTTGTAATGGATTGTGTTTTTTTAATGGCCACCAGTGCATTTCCTCTTCCGACGATCAGGTTATTTCCGGTCAGGGTAATACTGCTACCGGTAACAGCAGTGCCGGTAGGTCTGTGTGTGTGGAGCCAGAATCAGAGTTAGAGTCAGCAAGGCTGCCAGTATGGGGGTTTTGAGGCCATTTGATGGTATTACTGGTATGCGGGTGCTACCGTTTCTGCCATGCCAGAATGCGCATGCACGCTCACCCGGAATCAATTATTGATTCCAGCAGTAGTACCACATGGACACGGTAGCACCGGCATGCCGGTAATTCCAATTTTTTACAGGCAATCTTGTAATGAGGCCCTTTTTTGTCTTATCTATAGTCAAATGCCCGCCCGTCGCTCATGCTCCCTACAATACCTTTGAATATTCTCTCCTCTTCAATTCTGACGCTCCCTGAGGTCTTGATGGATTGTAGAGGTGGAACAGAATGAAGTCCCTGGACCTGCAACTTCAAGATAGGCAAGAAGCTAAGGAGACAGATACCAGAAATCTGATGAGTACAGTACGGGTGAAGTGTTGCCAATACGGGAAGCTGCAACCCATACGTATATATGGTGGTGGCATGTCCACACTGACAGTGTGGAGGGCAGAATAACAAGCCAATATTGCCGATCTGTACGTCCGTCTATGCAGATGGCCACAGAGAAGTATCACTGATAACCCAAGTAACAGAGAGTGTGCAGGAATAATTTTTCGCTGCAGGCACCGAGAAGTGCCACCAAGGAACCAAGTGCCTGAGAGTGTACAGAGCTCTGGGAGGGTACCTGAAGGTGTGCCGTGCCTCGCAACGTTCTCCTACAAGGAAAAAGATACTATGAAGAAATGGAGGTGCCGGTGGCCACCAAAACGAAGTAGTGGGAGGAGAAAGGACTCTCGAAATGTCAAACAGTAAATGAACATTGCAAAAGTGACAAAACCAGACAGAGTGTGACAAACAACAATGGTTTGGAAATAGATAACAAGTGGAAAAAAATGACCCTGTAAAAGAAGGTGGACATTTCCAGAGAAGGACATTTGAAGAATCAAGGCTGTGAAGGGAACATGGCCTTACAAGAGACAATATAGGGGCCGATTCATGGAACAAATGTGCGCGAAAATCTTGGCGCAAGCTGGCGCAAGCGTGAAAAAGAAAGCGCACCCGTGCGATTCAATGAAGTGCCTGCGCGTGTTTACTGCAGGATGTGCGCAAATCCTTGCATGGCGCACACGGGCGCACATGTCATTCCAACATCCCGAACGCTTTGCGTGACGTGCACAGCGATAGCGCACAACGTCGGTGCACACACCAAAAAGGGGGCGGGACACGGGGCGTAACACATGGAATGGGGAACAACGTGTGAAAAACAAGGCGGAACTGGGGAAGTACTGCAGGGAAATACACGGAATGCCCACATGCACGCAAACAACACCTATTCATGGAATCGAATACGGGAAACCCGTGCACGCTAAAAGACGTGCACAGGCGTCAACACGTCCGCCACACAAAGGCAGGCAGAAGCATCCCGGCGCACAGTATAAAAGTACATGCAACAACAAACACGCATATACAGCTGTGATGAATGCACCATTTGTCGCAGCACTGGGACACTGCAGGAGGAGGAGAATAGCCAGGCCCTGCATTTTTGTGGCCCGAACCAGCCTTTTTGGGATGCCTTGCGACCAGGTCTATGGCAGGTATAGGTTTCCACCTCATATCATCCTACACCTGGTCAGCGAGTGGGAAGATGCCCTTACACCCCCCACCCTGTGCTCCCAAGCATTGAGCCCCTTGGAGAAGGTGCTCAATGTCCTGCATTTTTTGGCCACTGGGTAATTTCAGCGGACAACTGCCATAGTGGGGGCGGTCTCACAGGCCATGCAGTAACGCTGCCTACACCAGGTGTTGGCAATCATGACTGCGTGCCCCTCAGTCCGCAGGCACATATGCATGCCCAGAACACCTGCAGAAAGGCAGGCCGTGGTCCAGGACTTCTACAGGGTGGCACACTTCCCCAAAGTGCTCGGTGCCATAGATTGCACACATGTGGCCCTACGGCCACCTAGGGCCACTGAGCACATCTATCGAAACCGCAAGCACTGGCATTCCATCAACGTGCAGGTTGTATGCGATGCAAAGGGAATCATCACTACCCTGGATCAACCCATGACAGTTTCATGTACAGAATGTCCGCTCTGAGCCGGGCCCTGGAAGCTGGGAAGCATGGCGACCCATGGCTCATAGGTGAGTACAAATGCCTGTGCACATGCATGCATGTCACACACAGACAAATACACAAATCCAACTAATCACAACCATTACCACCTCCCCAGGGCACAGTGCCTACCCTCTGAGCAACCACATGATGACGCCAATCCGGAACCCCACCACACCACCCCAGGTAAGATACAACACTGCCCATATTGCAACCAGGGCCATAGTGGAGCGCACATTCGGAGTGCTCAAGTCACGCTTCTGCTCCCTTGACCGCTCTGCTGGCCAGCTACTATATGCACCCCTAGTAGGATCATTGTGGCACCATGTGTCCTGCACAATGTTGCAACACGGCAGGGCGTACCGGTGGACATGGTGGTGCCCCCACATCCCCAACCACAGGCACAGGCACTGCCCATGGGAGGGAAAAGGGCAAGTGCCGAGGCAGCCCGGACCCTGCTTGTGGTCAGATTTTTCACCTAAACTCCTACCCCTGCGGAGTGCACACAGGCCTGGCACATACCAGGTGACAATCGATAATGACAAAGAGACAGTCAACTGTCACAACCTTACCACCCTGAGGATGTTGCCATGGGAGTGCTACATTGTGTGCATCCCTAGCTATTTGAACATAACCAATCCCGTGTGACCAAAAGGAACACATGCAAGGTGTGTATCACACACCCCCACAAAACAGGCCATACCAATCCCTGATATGTCACCTAAACCCTCCCAAACCACATAACCCTTGTCTGCCACACCATGACATGGCATGCAACAGCAAAAGGCCAACACATGACCAATAATATACGAAGTGACATGTGATGAATGAAAAGTGGCCCAAGACAATGATGCCCGATATGGAATCAGATGAAATGACTGACAACATCCTTCCACACATACCAAGTCATACACATATGCTGTACACCAGTGGTAGCTTCAACAGAGCACTGAATGCCTGTTCACATGCACATTGGGCAAGGCAAAATCGCCACTCCCAAACCCATGTGCTGTGTGTGTCTCCTGCTACACACTGTTCAGCACAGAGAACAGTGAGCAGCCATTGTGTTGGGGATACACCTTGAGCATCACATCAAAAGGACAAATTAACACATTTTCCCATTGACGCATGTCCACGATCCCCAAATGGTAATTGATCATGCACTGCAGGGACACAGCGTGCCCGAGAAGGCAATATGTGTGCACCTGTGGGCATGGAAGGGTGGTTGTACGTGTGGTGGAGCATTGTGCAACTGTGTGTGTCAGTAGGCACATGCACTCAATACATGCATGTCAAATCAAGTGACCCTCAGTGTCCTATAAACATCACATGTGAACATTGCCCATGTGTACACCCCAGCATGTCAAACCACAAAAATCCCCTGACACCTGAAAAGTAAATATAACACAGGAACAGCCATTGACCAGCAGAAGACATCATGTACATAGTACCCCACAATGACATTGTCAAAGAGTGCCCAAACACTGTAGCCCAGGCTTACTGTCCAACAACAAAAGGCCCTCCCTCATTTACACATCACCATGACCTTCTGAACAACTGTGTCTGGGGTATGTAGCCTTCTCCCTTTTAGTCTACCTGGCTACAGGATCCCCCTACCCCTTGCTCTTTATGTTCCACCTTGCATGTAAATAAGGTCCAGCCCCCACAGAGGTTTCCTTGACTGGTAAAAATACCAAATCGCAGAGAACTCCAAGTAGCCAAACCCCCAAACCAGGTAAAAAGCCTCTCGGCACAAAAAAACCCTGGCAGAGTCTCCAGTAGATTACTTGAAGTGGGAAAAAAAGTCCTGGCACATGTACAAGCAGAATGATCGAGCTACCAAGGTAGCACAGTTCAACAATGGTTCAACAGGAAGGGTACCTTTTTCCGGTAACAATATACAATGAAGATGCAACAACTGATGGGTAGTGTCACAGCTCCGGTCTCCAGGCACAGGAGTGGCATGAACCAACTACCCCCTCCGTGGTGTGGGCGCCTGCAAGGTAAAACTTACACAGGCCTCCGAGACCGTGGCGGGGAAAGAGGGTCAGGGATCCATTGGTTAGACAGGCATTGGTATTCAGATAACTGGAAAGAGGCGCAGGAGAGGGGAGTTGGATTTGCAAAGGAAAGTAGGCAAAATACAAAATACAACTATTGACAATAACACATACTCAATCAGAGAAACAATGTTCTACATGAATATAGTATGAAATGAGTGATATGCAAGACAAAGAGAGTCTTATCTCTGGGGTGAGTGCTGGCCTCCTGCCTGCACACTCTCAGGTCCGGTAACAGGACCAGTTCAATGCTGCAAAAAGAGTGTTAGTTACTAATCTGTGTGTGTTTACAACACACACACAACAACATTCCTGCCCCAAAGTAAGTGACTTCTCCACAAACAAACACCCTTGTCTGCTGCTATATACGTATATGTTAGCTTGCCTCTGTGAAGGTTCACACACTGTCAATGCAGTAAGGCAGGCGCACGTGGGTGCGCGGTAAATGGAAAACCAATGCATCAAGAATCACACATGATAGAATGGTCCCTGGCTGACCTGCTAGACGCGTATAGCGAGGTGCGACTTCAGTACAAGTCGTGTTCTGGCGGCCGTGGATTACAATAGGTAGTGCAAGTGGCAAATTGCACATGCAATTGATATGAACTGCACACAAGTCTGTGCCTCGCTGGGTGTCCCTGTGCACTGTATAAGTTTCTGGCTCGGAACGCTACTGCGCTAATAACTCAGCTTCTATGGAGGGTATGTGCGACGGCCCCTGCATGTGCCCCTGACAACTTGTAAAGCTACTTGGCATTTGTCCCTCAACGCATCTTAGCTGTACTGTGCGCTTCTACAACAATATATGGCCAAGCCTTGCATCAGTGCTGTTACTTAGCATGCATGTGCAAGTGGCCTGGTGGAAGGTTGGCTACAGTGTGGCCCCCTTGTGCTGCTCACCTTGCTTGGAGCTCCTGGAAACACGTCTGCTTCTGTTGGATGTCTGAGCACAAGCCCTGTGCTACTGCTTGCGCACACATGCTCATGTCTGCACCACCAAACGTAGCCAGGTTTTTGTAGTACTTCGCCCTGTGTCTACTGGCAAAGGTGGTCTGGAGGCTCATTGTCCTGCAGAAAGGGCATAAAACATATAAATAACGCTTGAAAGTTCCCTGTGTGTGTGTCTTCTTGCTGGTTGTCACTGGGCCATGTTAGAGACCTACATCAGACCTCCTCCCACCATGAGTGTGACTTTGACAGGCAAAGGGTGCAGGCTACTGTCTACAGCATGAAGTGCATCAAGCACATATACAGGACAGAAAATAACATCACAACCTAGATCAATTAATGGACACATCAATCATGAATCTACCCAAATTGATCACAGACATGCCGTGGATAAAAACCCCACAAACCCCACTAGGGTTGTTATCACAAGTAGTACAGCAGCAGACAGGCCACAGATATGACAGTCCAAATCCCTTGTGTAAATGTTTGTTACACCAAACCATCCTTGCGAGCCCATGGATAAGGGAACCAGGAGTGACCTATGTGAGTCAGGACCCCAAGCTGCAAACACAGACACGAGACAAGCTTGAAGGGCCCAGCTGGAACAGACAGTGGATGTTTTCAAAAGCCACAAAGCACCACACCGTCACATGAATGCACAATAGACAAGCAATTTTAAACTATATTAACTAATTAAACTAACTATAAAAAAACCTACATTACCTAATTAAACTAACTATCAAAAACCATATTAACTCACTAAACTAAGAAGAAAAATCAAAAATGGCCACATGCAACCCGGGGGGGAAGGCACCCAGGAGGGGGGAGGTACAGGGGGTACACCTCAACACCCACATGCGATGAGGTTGAGACAAAAAAAAATCCTCCATGGGCTCAACGCCTGCACAGCTCGACCTGTGTGGGAGATATCTCGTCGTCTGAATCACCCTCTGGCTGAAAAGGTTGATGTGGCACAGTACCCTGACCACGCCTAGGCGCAGCTTGCCCCTCGTCAGCAGCAAGTCTGCGAGACGGGCGAGCCTGGTTCTGTGTGGCGATGACACGTAGGTCAGCATGTAGAACCTTGCTTGATACACATGCTTCCTCTTGCAAGGTAGCACGGGTAACACTGAGTTCTTCCTGCATGGCCTGGGTGGACAACTGGTATACCTCCCGGCAAGTACGTAGCTCAGCCAAGATGGTACTCTCTAGCTGCTCCAACCTCTCCTCTGACCGCTTCCTTTGGGACATCAAGAGCACACCCAGAGTAGATCTGAGGGAATCATACTCAACCCTCATGGCATCCATGTGTGCCTGTGCGTGAGTGAAATTGCTTGACGCAAAGACACAATTTCAACCCGGCGTGCCCTGTCTGAGGCCACCATGCATAGCCTGAGCGAGCGGGCCGTGGACTGTGCCGCCCGCTGCTGGAATTCCAACTACCTAGCAGCGGGTAGCACGGATTGGGCCACACGCTCCATGCTCTCAGCGATGTTATCAATTGCTGTCCCCTGGTGTTCTGAATTGGCAACCATGGCTTGCTCCCACTCAGTATACCCCAGTGGCGTGCGGCCACCGTGTTGCTCGGCTTGATACCTGCGGTGCCCAAGGAGCCAACGTCCTTGTTTGGTTGGCACCACCAGCAGCTGCAGGACTACATTCCTCCATTGACCTGATGCCCCAGGCACATCAGCAGCTTGAGTGGAGGGTGACTCTGGGTCCCGATCCACCAAAGGCGGAGGTCCCACCACCATCTGGCCCCTCAGTGCAGGTGTCAGCGACAGAGGAGCGTCCACATCAGAATCACTCACCCCTGACAAATGGACCTGATGCAAATCCAACTTGACATTGTCGTCAGAGTGATCATCCGAGCTAGACTCATTGCCAGCCCTAAACAGATGGTCTGAAACACAAGTGGGTTCTCGTGGCCTACCACCCCATGACCCCCACTTGTGCTGGATTGCTGGTGTGATAGCAACCCTGTGCCTGGCATGACAACACCATCCTCTGGCTCCACTGCGTCATCATCTGGAAAGGGGAGAAACATTAGTACACATGTCAGAAGCACATGAAACACACACACATAGACATCACATACACAGCCAACACATGAAGCAGACATGTCACACACAGATGAGAACCTGGCATGCATCCAGTGGCCTTGATATGCAAACACATCCCAAAAGCAGAAATGGATGTGTGTAAATAGCAAAGCCTACACTCTTACAAAATTTACTAAATGAACGCCATCAGACACCACCTCTGTCAGGACAATGTCACAGGCAGAAAAGACAGATGGCAACTAAGAGATGCAACACACCATAAGCATGCCTGAACTGCAAATTGACCACTGCTGCAAGTGAATCCAAACACACAATAACACAGGTAACATGCATGTAACCATGCATCAATGAAGCATCTTCATCAAAATAGCTACATCCATCTGCAACTCGCCCCGTACCGGGTGGCATGGGCCATGTAGAAATAGTGAATGTCACAAGCAAAGCACGGACCTGCAACTAGGCATGAGGGACCATAACACCCTGTACCTTCCGAGCTGCAGGACATGAGGCCTCCATAACACCCCTCAGGGCCTGATTGTCCACATTGGGCTGTGAATGTGCGCTATTACATCATTCCCTGTGGAAATGTACACACACAGGACCCACCATAGTAGCTAAGTGGGCCTGGGCATGCACATACTGCACATCAGTGAACCTTCGGGATCATGCCAGTTCCACATAACATGTGCAAAGCCGAATTCTCACCAGCATAAACGTCTATCAACTACATATTAGCGGGTCAACAATAAAGCTGCAGGAGACACATGTGTAAATGGACACTTTGACAAACCCATAAGTGAGTACTTGCAATGTTGCACCACACAACATTGAAGCTGCTTGCATATGTACATGTGGAAGCGTTCAAAAACACACATTTCCCCATACACCTGTATTGTGAACATGACCAGCATCCAATACACCAAAGCAAGCCTCTATAACGCTGCTTGCTTAGATGCATGTGGAAGTGCACACATACACAGGTGAAGGATGCTACACAGTCATCACAACCCAATTGGCAGGCTACATCCAATCAGTGCCCTATGCCAGTTGGTATAGGCTGCACATTGACCAATAAACTAATCTAAACAACCACTAGGTATTCCTAACACTGAGTACATGTGTCACAGGATGCACCTGTGCCCGTCGCATACATGACAGAGAAGGGATGAAAAACAGTCCATACATGCCAGGTGACTTTGACATAGCATCAGTGAGTAGTCGTGTAGAAGGGTGTAACCCGGCTCAGAAGTGGGTTGATGCAGTGCAGAACATGTGTACCTGCCCCACTATCTACATGAACAAATACATTATGAAGTCTACCAATACAAGTGTAGGCAGTGCAGGGGCAAGTTCAGGCATCACGTGCAATGTGCATGCAATTGGTTGCATGGTTACAGGCAAACCCCCACCCACCTAAGTGAAAATGCAGAGAGACATTGCATGGCAGCGAAAGGGTGGCCAGAGAGCTGTGTATTGCCAGACAGTGTTGACTAGCGTCAATTGCATCATCAGAGTCAACTGACAACACAGCAGATGATGATGGGACAGTAAGCAGGACACATGATGAACCCTCAGTAGTACACCCATGTGTGCAGAAGCCACTACACCAGCTGAACAGAGTCAGTGGGCCAGAAACAGGGTGAGGCCTGTGCCCCACACAGACTGTGACACCCTAAACCTGTGTTCGATGCTGGCCTGAGCCAGAGTGGGCATGGAATTGTTGATCAAATGCCATGAATTGTAGGTCAGCCTGGACACGTACTACTATGATAATCCGGTCAAGGACACATAGGGGCAGGCATGGAATGCACATGGAGCATGAATGGGCACTCATGTCTCTGCGGAGCATCTGCCATCTACACAGTCCAAGTGAGACACCCTGCATCAAGAACAAAGGATGTACCCCACTGCACGTGTCGGACAGGTTGGCTGGTGGAAGTTTGCATGTACACCGGAGCCTTGAACGGGCCATTGCAGTACGCCAACATGATGCACACCAGTGCCATAGTGAAATGGTGGTTCGGGCAGGAGGGGCAAGGGAGCATGCCTACATGGAGTACCCGCATGCAGGCCGAACACACATGCACGTCATTCATGCAATGGCATAGTCCCAGTGCTGAGAGGAAAGACACCCCAGGCTACATCCAGAAGGGCCAGTGAGCTGGAACATGGACCAGAGGGGCAGCTGGGTGACTAGCATGTGAGTAGGGTGCAAGTGTGGTGATAAGGACAGTCCCCATCTGCTCTACTTGTCCACTATCCTGCTCAGCAGGAACAGATCAGTGAAGCATTGCATGACTTGCACATGATAACCATGTACACATGACATGTAGTGGCAGTCAAGCACAACACATCACACAGGCAAAATACACATGGCCTTGACAAACACGCAACAACACTCACTGGACGGGGCATCAAAGTCCAGCATCTCTTCCATTCCTTCGACCATTCTTGTAGGTATGAACTCCGCAACGACTGATTTGTGCGGTGTGAGGTCTTCCTCCTCAGGTGGTGGCCCACTGCCAGTCACCAGAGTCATGTTGTAATTAGAGCCATGCTTCACCTTAGTGCTGCGTTTGAGGTCACCCCAACACTTTTTGCACTCTTGAGCTGTGCGCACCTCATGGCCAAATGCACTCACATGATCCGCAACTTGCTTCCAGTGGGTATTACGATGGGCAGCCGTAGTTTAACAATTCAGCCCCACTAGCATGTCACAGTTGTGTTCCCGCACGTAGTCCACAAGGAAGTCCATTTCCTGCACGCAGAAAGGCTTCTTCCTCGACGTGCCGGAGGCTGTGTCTGGGGTCCCAGCCTGTACTGCAGGTGCAACCTTCCTCCTCTTGGACGCTGGTCCGGGCCCTGGCTGGCAAATGCTGCCCTGATCAATACGGGCAGTGGCGCTGGTGGAATGAGCCGAGGGAGCGGCAGGCAGAACATGGACAGAAGCCCTGACTTGTGTCAGTGGCTGCTGGGTGCCCTGGAATGGACCCTGCACAGCAACATCCTCTGTGCCAGGATCATTGACCGGGACTGTCCTGGTTGGTAGATGCAGAACCGGGGTGGTTTCGGCTGCATCTGCCTATGCACTTGCCAACACCCGGCTGGTCAGGGCAGCAGATGACATTACTGCCCCAGAGACATATTCCTCGGTCAGGGCATCCCTCTGTGCACCTATGGTGTGCCTCCTGACCTCCTGGTAATCTTCCATGCACTCTTCAAGTGCCAACGCTGCTTGTGCTGGCAGACCCTGAGCCTGGGTGGTGGTGTCCAAAGCTGCACCTGCAGCGACCACTACTCTTGGGCCCATGGCAGTAGATGAAATGGACTGCCGGGTCACATGGGCGCCAGTGCCAGATACAAGAACTGCATCTCCCAGAGCCGCAGGGGGTGGTGGCATGAATGCACCAACACGTGGCACAACATCATGCCGAGCTGGTGCACCCCTGCCTCTTCCCCTTCTGCAGCCACGCTGGACAACCTGGAGTCCCCCTACTCCCTGGTCACCCTGGCCACATCCCTGACAACGCCCGCCACATGGAGTACACCCAGCTGAGGCGCCCCTCACCTTTCGAGGCCTCCCAGCCATGGCACAGATGGAGTAGTGCCAGCACAGATGTAGTAGTGCCAATGGGAGGTGTAAACGACAATTGTCCTGGGCAAATGGGGTGAAGGGGGTGGGATACAAGATGTTAACAGCACCCCTGCACCTGCAAGGCTGTATGTGACCCCGGTGATAAAGTGATGGGTGACGCAATGCTCAGGCACCCCAAAACTGCAGTAAAACCATGCACGCAATCCCCAGTAGCCCACATGTGTGGAATTAATCTTCCGCAGTACACGGTGGCACCCAGGGACACGAATAACACGTACGCGTGGGGCATGCGGGCTACTATTATCTCGAAAATGGTTAGCGATACACAGGGGCACCCACAGTGGGAAAAATAGCATGCGCGACTCACTGTCAGACAAGCATGATAATGAAAAACAAGCATAGCCAATACCCCCGCCAAAAGAACAGATACGTCCTTGATCCGCTGTGAAGTTGTGATGGCGTGCGAAACAACACGAAGTAGCAACACACACGTCAGTCTCCACGAAAGGCACATACAGCGAACTGCTGGCCCCACTCACCTTTAACCCGTGCTGAGGGAAACGCCTGCACGTCACTTACACGCTTAGGCCCTTTCCTCGGATTACACGCATTAACACGCGGACGTGCTGTTTTTTCACGTGCTGAATCACTATGCACCCGTCACAAGGGAAAAGCCCACGTGTGTAACATCACAGACGCGCTTATGCGCTAAGGGCCTTTCCTCGAATTACATGCTGACGTGCAGTTTTTTTCACGTGCCAAATCACTCCGTATCAAGCTGGCCACGCGACAACACACGGAAGACCACGCTCCTGCCCAGAAGGCCATTTTTCTGCCCCCCCAGAGCCCCAAGCAGGCTCCCACCTGCCATCTGCTGCTGCCTGCCTGCCTGCTGGCAACATGCCCTGCTGTTTGTTGCCTGCACTTCAGCCATCTGCAGGGGTCCCGTTGTTGTGACTACCCCTGCTGGAACAGAAGACTCCCGACTGGGATTCCATCCCTCCACAGCCCAGCCCCAGGACCGAGTTGCCCACCCACACCTGCCTCGGGGGTTGGGACAATGAAGGGACAATGAAGGACGGAAGAGGATCTGGATGGGCATTGTGGCTGCCATCCACGTGGAGGGGGTGGCAGCCCGCGACATTCAACATGTCCAGAAGCACTGGAGGACTTCAGGTCCAGGACCGTCAACAAGGCCCCGCTCACCTTTAACCCGTGCTGAGGGAAACACCTGCACGTCACTTACACGCTTAGGCCCTTTCCTCGGATTACACGCATTAACACGCAGACGTGCTGTTTTTTCACGTGCTGAATCACTATGCACCCGTCACAAGGGAAACGCCCACGTGTGTAACATCACAGATGCGCTTATGCGCTAAGGGCCTTTCCTCGAATTACACGCTGACGTGCAGTTTTTTCACGTGCCAAATCACTCCGTATCAAGCTGGCCACGCGACAACACACGGAAGACCACGCTCCTGCCCAGAAGGCCATTTTCCTGCCCCCCCCCCAGAGCCCCAAGCACGCTCCCACCTGCCATCTGCTGCTGCCTGCCTGCCTGCTGGCAACATTCCCTGCTGTTTGTTGCCTGCACTTCAGCCATCTGCAGGGGTCCCGTTGTTGTGACCACCCCTGCTGGAACAGAAGACTCCCGACTGGGATTCCATCCCTCCACAGCCTAGCCCCAGGACCGAGTTGCCCACCCACACCTGCCTCGGGGGTTGCCATGTCTGACACAACACCATCTGGCACCCTTGGCAACCCCCCAGCAGAGAGACAGAGGGCTTCCCGCTTCAGTGCCAATGAAGTTATCATCCTGGTGGAGCAAGTCCTGGGGAAGTATGATGCCCTCTTTGGAAGTTCACGCACCGACAATGAAGGACGGAGGAGGATCTGGATGGGTATTGTGGCTGCCATCAACATTGAGGGGGTGGCAGCCCGCGACATTCAACATGTCCAGAAGCGCTGGGAGGACTTCAGGTCCAGGACCGTCAACAAGGCCCGGCGCCTCTTGATGTCAGCGCATGCTGAGGGCTGCCGGGTCCCCCTTTCCAACAACCAGGTGAGGGTCCTGGAACGTATATGCCCAGCACTCCACCTCCAGGTCCTTCAGAGGCAGACCCGTCCGGAGTCGAGCGGTAAGTGTACATGCATACTGATTGGACGCTGTGCTTGTTGAGGTGTGCCAGGAGTTTGCAGGTTGGACATATGTCTTGATAGGCCCATGTATGGATGTGTATATACAGGGACATGAGCCTGCCACATGTGAGTCCAGTCATGTGTGAGGCACATCAATGGTGTAAGTGTTCAAATGCATGGTGGCCAAATGCATGTGTGAGTGCACACATGTATAAATTTCTGTGTATGTACTGTGGCATGGTTGTGGTGTCACACATGGATGCTGGTTCCACCTTCATGTATCTGCGCTATGTACATGTGCATGTGTGTGTATTTGACAAGTGTGCGACTGTGATACACCATGGATGCATGTGACACTGACATGTAGGAGGCTGATTGGCAGATGTGACATGGATTACGACAATATCACTGCAACAGGTGGTGGAGATGTACAGATGCATGTATGTCTGGTGGCGTGTGTGCATGTGTTCTGCACTCTCCGTGTTGCATATGACGTCGGGCTAATCTTTGGATTCTCATGCTGTTGTATGTGTATGGATGTGCTGCCTGTTGCAACATTCCTGTTGATTTGTGCATGTGTGTGAGTTCAAATGATGTGTGTTGGGGAGTGTGATGCCATGTGGGAAGTTTGACACTGCCACTCATGTGCAACTGTCATGTGTGTATCACACCATTGTACAGTGCCCTGATGCCTGTGTTCTGTCTCTCCCTGTCTCCAGTGTCAACTGATGAAGAGGTCGGAGATGGTGCTGTGGAACACAGCGGTAGGGATTGCACCGCCAGTCGGAGACGCAAGGCCCAGCTCCCCTCCCGGGTTGTCATCTCGTCAGGGAGTTATGAGTCTGGTGCTGTGTCCGTGGCCGAAGCTGCAGTGGTTAAGTCCAAGAGGCTGAGGTCGGAGGTGGACTCCTCGGCAGCAGAAGGGGCAGCTGAGACCCCACAGGGTCCGGTGGAGAAAGATGGCACAGAGTCATTCAGGATGGTGGTGGGTTTGGTTGAGGAGGAGGCCGTGTAAGGGCCACACACTGGGTCTGGAGGGGGGATTCCACTGGTGCTAGTGATGCAGTCCAGCGGCAGGGACAGGAGGCAGCACAGGCCGCTGCGGAGGTGCCTGTGTGTAATCCTGTCCCCGATCCTGTGACTGTATCATCCCGCACCAGCAGGGATGTCTTCGTCCAGACCCGTTTGCAGGGAGGGGATGCGCGAACAACAACTGGCCTTCCTCTCCCTGCGGACATGGCAATCCGGGACCGTGTTGAGCCTGTCCAGGCTGGGGTGGCGTTGCGTCAACAGGGCATCCGGGATGACATGCAGGGTTTTCGTGAGGACTCTGCACGTTATTTGGGATACCTCATTGACCGCGTCGACCTACTAGGACGGGTCACCAGTGCTGGGTTCCTCCGTCTGCTTGACCTTGTACCGACCCCCTCCGCAACTGAACTCCCTATGCCCCAGCCGTCTTCCGGCCCAAGTATCACCTGGGTACCCTGTGGAGCTGCCTCTGTCCCAGTGGCCAGGCTGGTGGAGGACACATCCCTGACACAGTCGGGAGAGGGAGGTGCAGCAGGTGTGGCCACCCCTACAATTGGACCCCAGCAAGAGGAGCATGTGCAGGCATCAAGAGCCAGGGCACATGCACGGCAGCAGAAGGCTCAAGGTGGAAGCGATGATGGCTCGGGGCCATCAACATCAGAGGGGCAGGCATCCACCGGAGGGCAGGAGGACCCTGCATTGGGAGTGTCTTCCATGTGGCAGCGGTTGGGCCAGCAAATAGATGCAGAGCGGCGGTGAGCGGAAGATGCACGGCTCAATATGGTCAGGGCAGAGAACTCCATGTGCAGGGCACTGAGGCAGGCTGAGTGCCTCGAGGAAATTCGCTGGGAGTTGGAGGTGGACATGGCGTTATCCCTGCGAAACCTCGGGGCCATGGAACAGGCCCGCCTCCAGGACGTTGAACAGGAGTTCGATGATGCTCCGGGAAATCAACAAGTGAGCCGTAGGACTTGCCCGCCGCCATTGTATATAGTTAATTAGTGTTAGGTTTCCTTTATATTTTCATTTCATTTGGGGCACATGGACTATGCCCCACCTTTTTGTATACAGTTGTTTACTAGGTAGGGTTTTTTGTAGGTTTCATTTGGATTGTTGGGCTCATGGACCCTGGATTTGGAAATTGTATATAGTTGAAGACTGGATTGGACTTTTTTCATTTTTTACCATGGAGTAATGGATTTATTTTTTAATTTGGATTTTGTTTGATGGACGAACCCTTTGGAGAAATTTTCATTTGGATTTCTTTTGATGCAGCATTCATATATTTATTTTGGACATGCAGCCTTTTGTTTATTATTTATATTATTGTGTGATTTCCTTTCATTCCCTTGGTTTTATTTTTAATATATTTTGGTTTCATACTTCATTTGTGTGGTATTCTCTCATTGGTTCCATGCATGTCACGATGTGGGTTTTCTCATTCACTTGCACCCATTGTGTGTGTGTGTGACAGACATGTATGGAGGTGCATACTTGCCATTTGGGATGTATCATGTAATGGGGATTTCAATGTGGAGTGGATGGAATACTTGGTTGGGTGTTTGGACTGGGGTGGCGTGGGGTGGGATTTGGGTGGCCATAAGGGCCATGTGTGTGGATCGTGATGATGTGTTGGGGGGACATGCAGACTCCCTCGCTTCCTGCCACTAGAGGCTAATTCTCTCACTGCTTCACCACCAGCACCATTGAGATGAATCCTGTAGAATCATAGAAGAGCATCAAGCCATCCCCATACATCACAATGATCTCCATTACAAAGTGACAATCTTACTGTAATGTGCCACACCACAGGCTTTAGTACAGGGGTTTGACTTGGACTAACACTCCTGTTATCCCTCGCTGTTGAACAGTGGCAGCAAGTCCCTAATGGTGATGGAGCACCAAACCACTACCTATTACGGAGGAACCATAAATAATATTTTTAGTGTTCTTATGTTGACAGCCCTATGGGAAATCAGACACTCGTGTATGGAAATGTGGGTTTCCTGTGGCTTACAGTACCCCTGGAAACACATGCACTATGGGATTAGTACACGTTTTGCTATCCCATCCTTGAATGACACACTGAGCATGCAGGATTGGGAACTGAAGGGACAATTATGTGAAGGGGCAATTCTGTCCCTCCATTAGCTTTCAGAGTGACATGAACAAAGGTTGGAGGTGCTCTGGCTCCACTGTGCATTTCAAAAAGCTGGAGGGAAAGGTGTTTGATTGAGACTTCCCCTTGCTTTCTTATACTGCTGCTGGTCAAGGTCTGTGAGTCTGCCTTAGGGGCAACTTTCATGTATTGTTACAGGTTGTACTGCCCTCCTGCTAGCTTACAGTCATACATTTGAAATGGAGTGAGAACCACCATTGTTTACCCCTATTACAACATAAACGGTTGTCTGCCTTAATGGAGGTGTTACCCCTACCACAGACAAATGCTCTTCGTGGACTTCCAATTCTTTCCATCCTTGTGTTTTATTTACTTTGTCTTTACACATTTTTATTTTGATAACAAATGTCATGTTTTGTTTTTTAATAAAGTTTCACTCACTTTTGTTTTATCTATTCAATTACAACTCACCTTTCAATGTTTGAACAAAACAGTTTTGTTAAATGGGCACCTTATATTATTCATTGTGCTATATCATGCCATATTATGTCATGTTTTGTATGTTATATTTTGTGGCAGGTTGAAAGAAGAAGATAGACACAAGGAGGACATGTAATTTGGTCTTTAATTACATTATCTTGGAAATGTATATCTTCCCCTATTTCTAGTGGATTAGCCTACCTGACTACAGGTGTGGACTGGGAACTAGAAGAGGCCCTGGAAATAATTACTGGGGACCAAAAGAGGCCCTGGAAATAATGTTCAAAGTGGCCCCATATGACACATTTTCAATGCTTTTCCTATGAGAACATTTGGAAATACCACACAAAAGTGACCCAGGGTACAGAGGCCCACCGGGAAATCTCCAGAGTTCCCTATGGGCAGGTCCACCCCTGCCTGACTAAATCAACTACAGGTGCTTGTCTACTGTCAGGAAGTAAAAAGTAATAGTCTACAGTCCCAAACCTAATTTCACCTGGCCCTACTGCTATTAAGAATAACTCAAATATAGGCCAAAAGAATGTATCACTTCTCCTCGGTAGTTCTTTAAAGAGGCTTCATCTCTGTATGGGCATCTTTTATCTCTTTGCTTGGTTGATGTGCACATGTCTTTGTTTTTAGAATATAGATTTTCCAAAGATATTTGGACTACTAGTCTCTTAATATTGGTTTCATGAGTTTGTGTATCTCTTCCCATATTCTTATTGCTTTTGTACGCTCCTTCTCAAATGCTTTACAATATTGGCTCATGGGATATCTCCCCAGTTTCTGGTTTTCACTTACATATTCCTTGTATCCTTGTGATTCAATCTTTCCAGTATTTAGTTTGTCCTTGTTCAAATCACTAGTTCCCCCATCCAGTTTTCGTGACACTATGGGAGTAATTCCTAGAATTAGGCACACAAGTGGTGCATGTTTGGTTTGGGGTTATTCCATACAGTGATGGAGAAGGGGGTGCCACTGTCCCAGGAATAGAGATATATTGGGGATTTACCCAAAACCAGGGGGTTTTAGAAAGGAAACAACCACCATCTTGTTTTTCTTCTTTAGATGCAAGAGATATCTGCGGCTGTAACCGAGGATATGGGAACATGAAACATAGGAAAAACACTATTTACAGGTCACAAAACATGCAAATGCCATCAGGCTATAGGCGGGGGTGTCTGGAGGGCATCAAGTGAAATTTGGGAGTTGGAGGGGGTCAAGGGTTTTAGTTTGCAACACAAAGCTTTCTGTACCTTCAAATAGCCAACATCACAAAGCAAACTGTGTCACAGAAACAACATGTGTTGTGGGGGGAAAGGGAGAGGGCAGGCTATCTGAGGTGTGGGGGGAGGAGGCACGGGTGACGGGGGCAATTGGTGAGGGCCTGGGACGACAGGAAAGCACTTTCTATGCCATTTTGCTGCTGTGCACGGCTATAAAGGAATATGGATAGCCGAGGGTCTGTTTAGTTCAATAACCGGGCTTACAGGTTTTTCTTCTTCTTTTTTTCTGAAAGATATTCCTACAGCTATAGTGACATCAGGGGAAGAATCACTGGCTATGTCCAAAAGATACCATTGCAATCCAGGTCTCCCATCCATGCAGTAACCAGGACAGATGCCTTACAAGACCACTTAGAGAAATATGGCCTAAGGGGGCCGGATTCTTCATTGCTTTAAATCCAAGCAGGGTCGGTCTTGGTTAGTGTATGAATGGGAGACAGGCCACAGTCCTGAATGCCATGTGTCTTCTAAGTTTTATATATCTTATAACACACAGCATCCCCATTATTTTATTTCATTTGTGCAATTGGCATACCTTGAAAGTTTTGCATTCAGAGACACTGTGTTGCCTTTTTCTGAAATGCATTCTGGTAGTTGTAGTCTCACAGTCAAGATGGGGGGAATAATGCCACAATTGTACACTTTTTGCCTTACATAGTTCTATAAGAAGTTATATAATTCAGTGACACTATGGTATGTGTACATTTCAAGTTAGCTTTATAAAGCATTGTTTTTTTGAAAGTTGGACATGGGGTGAGGAGGGGAAATGATTAGAGGGAAAGTAAGTCATGAGTATTTGCCCAAGTTGTGGCAATAGAGTTTGCAATCCTGGACACTGGTGCAGTTATTTTTTGCTGTTTGTGGCTGCTTTTCATGGCAGCAGTAAAGGAAAAGTGGGTGGA